>NW_028258151.1:10000000-15000000 GCF_053883595.1 Heterocephalus glaber | reverse complement strand
AGCCCCAGAGTTGCTGAAGGTGAATCATGTAGAGGCAGAGGCAAGGCAGAAGCCTGGCCCACACAGCCTGTCTGGGGCCTGCAGCCTGGCCTACTCCTGCCATGACCAAAGCCACGCAGTCCAGCCAGGGACCACCTACCAGGTAATTCCGGATGCGGTTCCACAGGATGTTGAACTCCATCAGGCCCAGCTTCCCATTGCCATCACGCTGAGCAGCCATTAAGAAGGAAACTCAGCACCTTAGACCAGGCCTGTGGGAGGGGACAGCTGGGGAAGAGGGAGACTGGCCACAGGGAAAGCAGGACAACTGGCGGGTGGGGAGAAGCAAGTGCCATGTGCAGTCACCCCAAACAGGTTAGCTGTGTTCTCTGAACTGGGTGTGTTGGGGAGGGTGTGGAAATAGCACCAAGCTTCAGGGTCAGCTGGGGACCCAGGTCTTGCCACAAAGCCTGTGCCTTAGCTTTCCCCTCTCAATCAACTGAAAAATGCCCAAGAAGTTGTTGGCACATGGGGCAGGTATGCATCCTCGTGCCCCCAGCCTGGTCCTTTTCTTGGCATTATTCCGGGGATGGTTCACTCAGCAGTGCCTTTCAGACCCTTAGCCCCTGACACTTGGCATTAGGAGACAAAGCAGACAGAAGGATACATCCATGAGGTTCACCATGCTGCGGCACGACTCCCGGCTGAAGCCCTTGGTCCGAAGGTCTTTGTCTACAAAACACCAGTTCCGGCACTTTGACCCACTGAGCCTCCCGTACCTGCCTCATGCTGGGAGCCTGGGCAGCAAGTCACTGTCCTGCCCGTGGGTACAGAGTCTCAAGGAGGGGGTTCACAGTCAGAAAAGAGTGTGAAGTATTTTAGTGGTTGAGCTGGTGTCCCAGCAGCCACACTGGTACCCACTGATTGGCCCAGAGTAAAATGAAGCCAGTGCTGAACAGAAGTGCAGGAAATTGGGCAGAAAATCAGACAGGCAGGGTTTTGCTGCAGGCTCCAAGGGAAAGCACAGCTTCCCCAGAAGACGGGAGGCCATGAACACAACAGGCTGAAGGCGGCAAAATAAGCACAACTTGGGGCAGGCCAGTCCCCACAAGCAGGCAGGGCCCAGGGTCGCCCTGCTTCCCCAGCCATTTGGCCTAGCCTGGGGTGCATCTTTGGGAGGAGAGCCTTTCCCTTGGCACTAAGGTGCTGCTGGACAGCTCCACCGTGAGCCTGCAAAACCATAATGACCCCACAAGGACCCAGAGCTCAGCCAGGCAATGGGGTGCAGCAGGAGCAGGAGTCTGGGATGGAAATGGTGCTGAGCTGGGCTCCGAAAGGCAGCAGAGGGCACCTCCAGCCCCACAGACTAAGGTGTGGAATTCAGCTCTAAAAGCCTGGATTTTGACACTGTGCAGGAATGAGGAAGCAGCACAGGGTGTGCAGAGCAGCCATTTGGGGATCCTCACGCTTGCTAATGATCCTGTTCAGGATGGTCTGCAGCTCCCTGACGCTGATCTCCAGGTCCTGGGGGAAGAGCAGGGATGGCACTGGCCCTGGGAAGGGATTACACACCCCACCCCACCCCACCCCCACCCCCACCCCAGCCTACCTCCCCTGCCAGCTGCCTGAAGAGGGCCTTGAAGTTCTCATCGATCTCCTCTTCTGGGAGCACTTTCTGGGTGGAGAAGGGAGGGGACTGGTGAGGTGCTCTGCACCCACCTATGGGGACAGCCCCTGAGGGAGGGCAGGGGCACTCATGGGCCACATGTCACTTCCCCTCTGAGCCTCACTCTGGCAACCAGTCAGGAGCCCCCTGCCCAGGACTCCTGGGTGCAGCTTAGCTCAGTGTGAATGGTGCAAGTTCGGATCCCTGCTGCACAACCTTGGGCAGGTTCCTCACCTCTCTGAATTTGAGTTTCCTATTCGGAGGGGACACAGGGACAGGACCCACATAGGGTTGTTATGGGGAAGAAATGAGATACGCCAGCCTGGCACAGATGAGCTATCAGGGACTATGTCATTGTTATCATAGGGTCTTGGCAAACTGTAGGTATTTGGCAGTGATGGCTTCTATCAGGAGGAGGGATCAGCCCTGCCAGCCGAAGCCCAGGGCTGCAGGACACCCAGGAGTGAGGGACAAAGGGAAGGGATGGCAGCTGGTGGAGTGGACCACGCACCTCATCTGGGAGATTGGCCTGGACCTGGTCATCCAGCTCCCTGAAGAGTGGGCAGAAAGAGGGGCTGGTCAGGGGGACAGGGGCTGCAGGGGGAAGGTGGGAGGAGCAAGGGGGTGGTCTGTGACTCACTGGGTCCCAGCGCTCTTCTCTGAGAAGAAGCGAAGCACAAAGTCGCCCTCCTTGTTGGGCTCGAAGGTGGATGGCACCACCACGTACTCCCCAGGCGGCAGGCAGAAACGGGTGCTGACCTCCCGAAGGTTGATGAACTGCTCTGAGCGTGCCCGGGATGCGTTGGCCAGGAAGAAGTCTCGCTTCAAGTGCACAGCCGACTGGCCCTCCAGCTGGCAAGAAGCAGGAGGGGGCAAGGCTGCGGCCACCCACTCGGCCCACCCTCAGGAGCTGTCCTTGCCCCAGCCCCAGACTCGAAGCCCTGGCTGCCCATGTGACCTGGACAAGTCAATGTGCCTCAGTTTCTCCATCTGCCTCCCTAACCATGGAGGGTGGAGGATCAGAGCAGCTGAGTTCGAATAAGCCCCTTTGGAACACTTTGACACCATATGACATTCTCATGGGTTAGCACTGGTGCCTTCCCCATGTCAGATACCACGGGGTACTTGACAGGTGGCACCTCCCTAAGCACTCACAAGGTCCCGAAGGCAGTGCTGTTAGACCCATTTTTTTTTGCTATACCCATTTAACAGCCACAAACACCAAGGCTCAGAGCTTCTGCAACTTGCTCAAGGGTGGTCAGCTAATGCAGCACTCCTAACCACTACCCCAGGTGGACCCTGGGGTGAACTTATTCAGTGGAAACAGCAAGACAGGGAGAGTCCTGTCTGTGCACGTCTGGGTAGACCTCTGAGGACCAGGGTTCAAAGCCAGCCCTCCTTGCTACTGGCTAGAGGGGTCAGGAGAGGTCCACTGAACAGTCTTGAGGAAAGGACTTTCCAGGTAGTAACACAAGGTGACATCTCAACACCTTACATATGGATGTGTTTGCTACTGTGATGCTTCGCTGGGCCCCACGAGGCCATGTGTGTTCATGAGTAGGTAAATCCAAGTGAGTTGGGGGCCACACCTACCTCCCGAGGGACCTGCAAGACAGGAAGGAAGGGAGAGTTGTGTGTCCTGGGGCGGGACACACATGCTGGGCAGAGATCCTGAACTCTCAGCCTGCAGGGAGGGGATGAGACAGGAGGCAGATCCCTAGGCCTGGGGCCAGAGGAGACCGGGTTGTGTGAGCTGGGAGGGAGGCCAAGAAGGTTGTCTGTGTCTCAGACACCCTGGGCCTCCACACGGCACCAGGGCCTCTAGAACAGCTGCCAGCATGGCCAAGCAGCTGGAGTAAAAACCCAGGGACAATATAGGCCCAGATCCTCCTGCCAGAGGTCTGGGATGGGCCAAGACTGTGGCCTGCCTTGACCCCAGAGGCTAAGGAGATCCAGAAATTTCTGTCCCCGTCTTAAGCAGAGCTCAGGAAGCCGGACAGGTACAGAGAAATTGTCAGAGGGCCAATCCCCTGTTGCTGCCCTCCTTGGCCAGCCTCTGCTCGAACACTGCTGAGGCAGGGGGCTCTCTGATCCCAAGGGCAGCCCACTTGTCCACATTTTCTGAAGCTGAGTCAAAGTCTGGTCCCCAGAAGCTGTTGCCTGCCAGGTGTTAGTCAAGCCAGCTCCCTCTTCCCGAGAGCAGCACCCTGGCCTCCACAGATGAAGGTGAAGTCCAAAACCTTCCCTCTGGCAGCCAACCACCTCTCTCTCCTCCCCCTTGCCTCACAAGGTGAATTTTAGGTCCCTGCCGCCTCAGGTGTGACCCTGCCAGCAGGGGCAAAGGGAGCGAGGCGGCCTCGGGCGCCCCCTGGTGGAGCTCGCTCCAGCATGCAGAGGGCCGACTCGGGCTCACCTCGTACACGGCGAAGCCGATGGTCTCCATGTCGCGACCAAAGCGGCGCTCGCGGCGGCGGTGCTTCTGCATGAGAGCCAGCACGAAGCTGCATCCAGACTCGCGATTCCCATAGTCATCTTCGTCGTCCACTTCGTCCAACCGGATCTTGAACTGGGGGTTTACCCAGAAGGTGGCTGTTGATAGAGAGGAAGCCAGGATCAGGGGCCAGCAGGGCAGAGGGGTCCCCTTAACCCCAGCCTCACACCCATACCTCACGTGTCCGGTCATTCATTCAATAAACACTACTAAGTGTACAGTAGGTGCTAGGTGACAGAAACACAGCTGGACAGACAAGTCCCTGCTCTCAGGGCTCCCACTACTGAAGGGGAAGGGTGGGTCTGAGCACCTCAGAGGTCATTTACAGAATAAATGTAAAGAAAAGCAAGCTGGGCTCCTGCAGGAAGGGGATGTGTTAGCTGAGACCTGGAAGCACAAGCCAGGCAGAGGGCGATCCAAGAGCAGAGACAAGAGCCTTGAACATCTCGGGGGCAGAGTGGCTGGTGAGGGTCCAGGCTCCTGGAGCAGGGACTCAGGGACGCTGCGGAGGTGAGCAGAAGTTGGGTGTGTGTAAAGGTGAATGGCCTGAATTACAGAGCAAACAGGCCCATCAGTGGGTCTGCAACAGGGAGGGATGCAGCTACATTAGTATCCTAAAGGTGGCTCCAGCTGCTGTGTGGACAATGATTAGAAGCCAGGTGTAGGGGTGCAGGACTGTAATCCCAGCACCCTGGAAGGCAGAGGCAGGAGGTCGAGTTTGAGGCCACCCCGATCAACTTAGCAAGTCCCTGTCTCAAAATATCAAAATTAAAAATAAAAAAGGGGCAGAGGTGAGCTGGGGATTTAGCTCAGTGGCTCCGCTGCCTGCCTTAAAAGCCCAAGAGGTCCCGAGTTTGATCCCCAATACCAAAAGGGGGGGGCAGGGGTATAACTCACTGCAAAGGCACTGGGTTCAATCCCCAGGACAGAAAGAGAGAGAGGGGAGGAGAGGAGAGGAGAAAAGAAAAAAAAGGCAAGAAAGAAAGCAAGAGCCCACAAAGAACCAACAAAGGATGACAGGGTCTTGCATTTCAGGTAATTTAGCTGCCTGAATACTTTTACTAAAATAACCCAGTGCTGGGTAGAATACCTAAAATTTCTTTTTAAAGGTCCTAATCAACCACAACATCCTTCCCTCCCAAATTTACAACAATCAAAAACCTAGATCATAACAGGTGTCAGCGAGGACATGGAAAAATCTGGGCTTCACACACTGCTGGTGGGATGGAAAATGGTGCAGCTGCTTTGGAAGGTGCCCTGGCAGCTTCTCAAAAGGTCAGACAGCGAGCTACCGTCTGAGCCATCATCGCACTCCTTCATGGATGCTGCAGAGTGAACAAGGCTGGCCACACGAAGCTTGTACAAGGATGTTCAGAGCAGCATTATTATGACAGCCAACAGAGGAGACAACCACTTATCCATCAACTGATGAGTGAAATACAGAAGGTGTGTCC
Source organism: Heterocephalus glaber (assembly GCF_053883595.1). Lineage (NCBI taxonomy): Eukaryota > Metazoa > Chordata > Mammalia > Rodentia > Bathyergidae > Heterocephalus > Heterocephalus glaber. Next base: position 14,994,410 of record NW_028258151.1, on the reverse strand, counting down.
AAAAATTAGAATATTATTTGACAGTAAAAAGGAACCAAGCTGGGTGTGGTGGGGTTCATGTCTATAATCCTAGCACTCAGAGAGGCTGAGGACAGAGAACCACAAATGTGAGCCCAGCTGGGCAAGTGAGTGACTTAGTGAGAACTTGTTTCCATATAAAAATTAAGCCTGGAGGTATAGCTCAGTGCAAAGGCCCTGGGTTCAATCCCCAGTACCACAAATAAATGAATCAAGCACTAATACAGACTGTAACATGTATGAACCTTGCAAACATGCTAACTGAAAAAGGTCAGTCTCAAAGGATCACATAGTATATAATTTCATTCATATGAAATATCCTGGATGGGCCAGTTTGGAGAGATGGGGTGGAGATTAGTGGTGGCCAGGGCCCCGGGGTGGGTGGTGCTTGGGAGTGACAATCAAGGGGTGCGATTTTGGGGGGGAGGTTAATGAAATATTCTTTTTTTTTTTTTTTTTTTTTGGTACCAGGGATCGAACTCGGGTCCTTGGGCTTGCAAGGCAGGCGCTGGAACTACTGAGCTAAATCCCTGGCCCCTGAAATATTCTAAAATTGATGTGATGACGGTTGTACAGTTCTGCCACTGAATTGCACACTTTAAATAGGTGAATTATATGGTATGTCAATTAAATCTCGATAAAGCAGTTTTTTAGAGAATGAAAACAAGAGGCCCTGCAAGGTGAATAATGCAAAGGGCTTCTGTCAACCCCTGGGAGACCTGAGCACAGGACAGAGGATGAAGCCCAGGGTCGACCTGAGGCAGAGTGTCTGGCAGGTGATTCCTGCAATTACCCTGCAATCCCTGTGAGAAACTCCAGCAGGTAAGTGGGAAAGAAAAGTAAGTCCACAGGGAGGAAAAAAACATAATCACCAGCCACTTTGCAGGTACCCTTGCTCTAATTCCTGCTGCCTGTGAAGCCAAGAAAACCATAAGGAACAAATTTCATTTCTAAAAGGGTCCTGGGGTGACAGTATTCCAGGTGGCTGCCAGAAACATTCTGGAAGAACTTTAATCCTCCAAGGACTCAGAGGACTCCCACGCATCAACCTCCAGGCCGCAAGAGACAGAGATCACACAAGGAGACAGGGAATGATGACAAGCACTGGCAGCCACAGTGGACAAAAGCCAACCCACTGTTGGACATGTCATCCCAGCACTCAGGAGGCCAAGGCAGGATCACTGTCAGTTCCAGGCCAGCCTGGGCTACATAGTAAGTTCAAGGCCAAATTGAACTGTATTGTCTCAAAAAACAAAAACAGGGCCAGGGATTTAGCTCAGTGGTGCCACTGCCTGCCTTGCAAGCACAAGGGCCTGAGTTTGATCCCTGGTACAAAAAAATTCCAAAAAACAAAAAAACAACAGGTGTGATAGAGCAGGCCTGATAATGCCAGCATTTGGGAGGTTGAGGCAGGAGGATTGCCTGCAAGTTCAATGCCAGCCTGAATAGGGAGACCCTGTCTCAACAAACAAACAAAACCAACAACAACAAAACAAAGAAACAATGAACAAACAAAAAGAATTCAGCTAAGGAAACTGCCCAATACAGGCCAGAGATTAAGAGAGAGAAATAAAAATGAGAGAAAGAATATTGAGTGAGAAGGTTCAGCTTCTACTTGACTAGAATTTCAAAAAAATAGAATAGGAAGGAGGTGGAGCATGCATGTGGGTATGTGTGCATGCGCGTGCCTGTGTGTGTGTGTGTGTGTGTGTGTGTGTGTGTGTTGCTAGGGATTGGACCTAGAGCTTTGTGCATGCTAGGCAAGTGCTCTACCACTGGGCTACATCCCAGCCCTAAGGAGGTGATATTTTAACAGATAATGGCTAAGAAAATTTCTAGCATTGGTGAAAGACATCAATTTAGACCCAGAAGCTTGACAAATCCAAAGCAGAATGAAAAGAAATCCACACCTCAACACAGCATAGTGAAATTATAAAATATCAAATTAAAATAAGGGCTGAGGATTTAGCTCAGTGGCATTGTGCCTGCCTCGAAAGCACAAGGTCCTGAGTTCAATCCCTGTACCAAAAAAAAAAAAAGTTTAAGCTGAGCATGGTGGTGCACACATTAATTCTAACTATTCAGAAGGCTGAGACAGGACTTTGAGCTCAAGCTCAGCCTGAGAAACTTAGTGAGACCTTGTTGCAAACAAATAAATAACAGTATCTTCAATGGGCTGAAAATAGTGTTAATCCAGAATTCAATATCCAGAGAACCATCATGGATAAGCACGCTATGAAGGCCCTTTAGACAAATACTTTTTCCCGGTACCAGGGAACGAACTCAGAACCTTGCACTTGCCAGGCAGGCGTGGTGCCACTGAGCTACATCCCCAGCACTTTAGATAAATACTGAGAAAATTTATCACCACAGAACCTTGCTAAAAGAAATACACAAGGGCCAGGGACGTAGCTCAGTGGTTCTGCCGCCTACCTCACAAGCGCAAAGTCCTGAGTTTGGTCCCTGGTACCAAAAAAAAAAAAATACACAAGACTGTAATTCAGGCAGATAGAAAGTAAGTTCAGGTGAGAGGTCTGTGAATGGTAAGCAAAACTACCACACCCAAACTGGCTAGCTCAAATGATGATGATGACGATGTGTTTAACTGACAGCAAAAACAAAACAAAACCCTGTGTAGAACTAAAACTCTAGTTTATGCCAGCATATTAAACAAAGGGACAGGCAATTAAGTTGCATATTCTAAGATCTTTGCATTGTTCCAGGGAAAAGATATGAGATAGCCGGGCATGGTATAATCCCAGCACTCAGGAGGCTGAAGCAGGAGGATCACTGTGAGTTCAAGGCCAATCTGAACTACATAGCAAGACCCTGTCTCAAAAAAAAAAAAAATCAACCAACTAATCTTATTTATTCATATTTTGAGACAGGGTCTTACAAAAAACAAAGAAAAAATATTTGTTTGATTCTTCTTGTGGTACTGGGCATTGAACTCAGGGGGACTCTACCATTGAGTTAAATCCCCAGCTCCTTTGTATTTTTTGAAACAGGGTCTCTAAACTGTGCAGGCTGGCCTTGGGCTTTCAGCCCTCCTGCCTCAGCCTCCCAAGTAGCTAGAATGACAGATATATATCACCATGCCCAGCTGAAAATAAATACTCTTTTAAGTTTTCCAAACTCACAATGGGAAAAATTTAGTAGAGAAAAAGAGTAAAAACCCAGTATGGGGGCTGGGGATTTAGCTCAGTGGTTCCGGCCCCTGCCTCACAAGTGCAAGGTCCTGAGTTTGATCTCCGGTACCCCCTAAAAAAAAAAAATGCAAGGTGGCATGACAGGAAAGACAAACAGAAAATAAGTAAACACAGTTAAGTGAACTGAATAAATATAATATACATATATATATATATCAGTTATCACTATGAGTGTCAAACTAACTCACAGTGGACTAAACTCTAATCAAAAGACAATTTTTTTTGGAAGACAGGGTCTCATTATGTAGTTCAGGCTGTCCTGGAACTCTCTTTTGCCATGTCCAGGCAAAATATATAAATTTTTCAAACTGGATTATTAAGAAGCCTGCTATATGCTACTTACAAGAAATAGCAACTAAAAAAAAAAGAAATAGCAACTAAAACATTGAGCTGTGGAAAGATTTGGACATCAAAGAGTATGAAAAAACAAATCAATTTTAAACTTGATGTTTATCATAGCTAAAAATATACTCACATTTTAAGAAATTAAAATAAAAAATCCAAATCAATGAACTAAGTATCAAATTTAAGAAGTCATAAAATAAATTCAAGAGCCAGGCATGGTGGTGTACTCCTGTAATCCCAGCACTCAAGAGGCTGAGTTCAAAGCCAGCTTGAACTACATAGGGAGACCCTGTCTCACAAAACAAAACTAACTAAATCAATCAATCCAAAGAAAGGAGATGGAACAAGATAACGAACAAAAAGCAAAGAGTGGTGATAGGAAAAGCACTATGAATAGAATTGACAATGTCAAAAATCATTTCTTGGGCTGGAGATTTAGCTCAGTGGCACCATGCCTGCCTCAAAAGCACAAGGTCCTGAGTTCGATCCCCTGTACCAAAAAAAAAAAATCATTTCTTTCTAAAGATTAATGTTGACAGCAACCACTGTGGAAATCAGTATGGAGATACCTCAAAGAACTAGGACTAGAGGTCCCATTTGACCCAGCTATTTCCCTGCTGAGTATCTTCCCAAAAGAATTAAAAGAATCATACCACAGCGATATATGTGCACCTATGTTTAGAGCGGTACAGTTTGTAATAGCTAAAACTTGGAAGCAGCCCAATTGCCCATCAACTGAGGAATGGATAAAGAAAATGTGGTTTTTTTGGGCTGGAGGTTTAGCTCAGTGGTTCTGCAACCTGATTCGCAAGCCCAAGGACCCAAGTTCGATCCCTGGTACCAAAAAAAAAAGTGTTTTTTTTCTAAAATGGAGTAGTACTCAGCCATAAAAAATGAGAAATTAGAGACATTTATAGCTAAATGGATGCACATTGAGGCAATACTCTTAAATGAAATAAATAGGACACATGTGTAAATACTGAATAGTTTCTCTAGTATGAGAAATAGAAAGTGTAAATAAGGACTAAAAGGTATAATAGGTAATGTGAAATAGGAAGAAAAGGGGCAAAGGGGAAGGGGAAGTGGGAGAGGCAGGGGATAGGAAAGAAGGGAATGGAATTAATATGAGAAAATGAAAAAATGGAAACAAAGTCTTTATAAATAGGGAGGGATAGAGGGGTTGAAGGGAGGGCAGGGGAATAGGGAAAAAATAAGAACCAAGAGAGATTATGTAAAGGTGCAAATTTCCAATGATAAATGTTATCATATTGTATACCTAAAATGTACCAATAAAATTAATTAAAAAATAAAAAATAAAAAAATAGTTAAACTGAAAAAAGATTAATATTGACAAACTTCACAGGATTTATAAAATACAGATAACTGTTACAAATATGCAATACCTTTAATAAAGAGGGGACATTATTACAAACAAGGCATAAAGCCAGGAGTGGTGACACATGCCTGTCATCCCAGCCCTTGGGAGGCTGAGGCAGGAGGATCACCATGAGTTTGGGGTCAGCCTGAACTGCATACTGAGACCATGTCTCAATCCCCACAAAAAACCTCCCCCCCAAAACAAACAAACTGAGGCATAAGAGGATATTGGGCATAACTTTGTGCCAGAAACTGTGAAAACAGATGCAAAGAATAAATTCTAGAAAATACAACCCACAAAAGCAGGCTCAACAATAGTTCAGTAATACTGTTTAGTTTCATATGGAATAAAATTGTACATAACATTTTAAAAAAAGGCTTAAGAGGCCAGGGATTTAGCTCAGTGGTTTCACCGCTTGCCTCGCAAGCACAAGGTCCCAAGTTTGATCCCCGGTACCAAAAAAAAAAAAAAGGCTTAAGAAGGAAAAGAAAACAGGAACAATCTGATAACCATATTCAATGTTGAATTTCATTTCATATAAAAAAGAACAGGCCTGACGGCTTTACAGACAGGTTCTACCAAATACTGAAGCAACATATCCCCCACCTTAGGCAAATCCTTCTAGAAAACGGAAAGAGAGGATGTTTGAAAGACATAGCAGCAATACCAGCGTGGTTAATGAGAAAAAAGAAAGCAACAGGAAAATGTCACTCATGAACTTGGATGTAAAATCTGTTGTATAAAAGAGTAATATCCATGGGTCGGGGATTTAGCTCAGTAGTTCTGCTGCCTGCCTCACAAGTACAAGGTCCTGAGTTTGATCCCCGGTACAAAAAAAAAAAAAAAAAGAGTAATATCCATGCTGGGAGGCTGAAGCAGGAGGATCACAGGTTTGAGTAGCCTGAGCAATTTAGTGACTTATTGGGAACCTGTCTCAAAATAAAAATTAAAAAAAGAGCTGGTGATATAGCTCAGTGCAAAACAAAAGCACGTGCACTAAAAATACTGTATAAAGTTACGTTCCAGCTGTGCAGACAAAGGATATAACACATAAATAAATTCTATGTTTAGCCTTGGATCCCATAGCCAGGATATCTCATTATATGTATAAATATTTCAAAATCCCAGGGCTGGGGATGCAGCTCAACAGCACAGCACCTGCCTGGCAAGTGCAAGGTCCTTAGTTCGGTATTAAAAAAAAAAAAAGATTTAAAAATCCCCAAATATCCAAAATCCATCCATTTCTGGTAACAAGCATTTCAGATAAGGGGTACTGAGTTTGTATTTATAGTAGTAACAAAATGATAGCATACCCCAGAATACATCTCAAGGTGAGACTGAACTCTTCTAATGAAAATTATAAGACTCTATTGAAAAATATTAGAGATCACATAAATTAAGAGAAACGTCAGTCTGAGACAGGAAGTCTCAAAATGGTAATAATGTCAATTCTCTCCAAATTGCTCTACAGATTTAGTGCAACTCCAAATTAATATCTTAAAATGGCTTATTTTCTTTCATTTATTTGTTTTTGCAGTGCTGAGATCAAACCCAGGGCCTGTGCATGCTAGGCAAGTGCTATACCACTGAGCTCCACCTCTGGCCTCAAAATGGTGTTTTACAGGACTTGATAAACCTATTCTATAGTTCATGTGGAAAAACAAAGGGGCAAAAATAGCTACGAAACTCTTGAAGAAGGAATTCGCCAGCAGCGAATTGTCCAGCAGGAATTGTCCAGCAGCGGGGCTTCTTCCCAGGGTGTAACAAGTTAAGTCAGTGCCCCCTTGGCAGAAGGACAGTCCAAGGGGCAGAACGATGAGCTGAGACGTGGCAAGTCCAGGACAGAGCTGGTGCTGCAGGAGGACAGGGGACTCCTCAATCACAGCACAGGGGACAGTGCTTATGGACCTGGGGGGATACTGAAATGGGATTCCTGCGAGGGAAAAGAGCACTTCCAAACTGAGAACTGCTGAAGGATGCAGGACAGGCGACAGAGTGGCGGTGATTTGGCAAAGCTAAAGCTGCCCAGAAGGAAACTGCAGGGTGGCAATTCCTGCAAAGTTTGCTTTGAAGGAAAGGAGAAACCTGGGTGGGGAGGCTGGGTCAGGACAGGGTCACTGTGCTTTTAGACCTGGGATTTTCCCTAACAACACAAGAGTGAAGGGTGAGGGACAAAGGAGCTCTCAGAGGGCAGGGAGGGTGGGCTCGGAGCAGAGTGGGTTCCCAAGAGCAGGGACTGTTCTGCCACAGCCCCAGGCAGGAGGTAGCATGGATGGGCACAGGTGCACCCCAGTGGACTGGCATGTGGGAGTTGGAGGAGGTATCCTGCAGGGGCAGAGGGTGGAGAGTTCAAGCCCAGCCCAGGCAGCTTAGGGAGACCATCTCAAAATACAGAACAAAAAGGGCTGATGATGTAGCTCAGTGCGAAGGCCCTGGGTTCAATTCCCAGCACCTCCCCATACACACACAAAGGAGGAATCCTACAACTTTTGCAACCAAGTAGAAGGCTGGCTCCACTCTTGACAGTAACAAAGGAGAGAAGCTAAGAGCGGGCACACGATACCAACTCACAGTGGAAGGGCTGGGGACTGTGCTCCCCCCACTTCCAGGTTTTTTCTGTTTTGAGACCAGGTCTTGCTCAGTTGCCAACTTGTCTAGACTTCCAGGCTGGACTCAAATTTGTGATTCTCCTGCCTCAGCCTCCCAGGGTGCTGAGATTACAGTTGTGTGCCACCACACCAGCTACGAAGTGTTCATTTGAGGTTTGTGGCCACAAATTTACTTGGTCTCAACTGTGTGATTTCTCTCTAGCCACATTCAGTGACTCAGAGCCAGTGAAGAGCTGGGCTCAACCTGGATTGTGGTTGTGGTGGGTAACAAGAACCCAGGAAAAAGGGCCCAGGAAACTGAATGGTTGGGCAGAACAAGATCAAAATGATGGCTCTAGTTAGGTGTGGTAGTGCATGCCTGTAATCCCAGCACTCAGGGAGACTGAGGCAGGAGGATAGCAAGTTCAAACCCAGCCTGGGCAACTTAGTGACTTAATGAGATTCTGTCTCAAAATAAAAAAGGGCCAGGATGTAATGCAGTGCAAAGGCCTTGGGTTCAATCCCCAGTACCACCATCAAAAAGGATTCTATCCTAAGCTGGGTAAGGAGAGAAAGCAGGATGGAGATGAAGACACTGTAAGAGTTCTGGCTTTGACAGTTAATATTTTACTCCTCAGAGCAAACTCGAGGGACTAACAAGCACAACCACCTCTATGTTACAGTGGGGAAACTGAGGCTCCAAGTGGTTCTGTGCCTTCCCAATGCCCAGCCCCCACCCTGCATGCCTGAGCTTGGTCACCTGGGTAGTTTCGGCAGCCGCCTGCAGTGCTCCCGCGACGCCAGGTGCCCTCGTAGAGCTTGGTGTTCCAGTTGCGGAGGGTCCGACTCTTGAGCGCATCAGGCGTCAGGTTGCAGATCTCCAGGCGGGTGAACTCACGCATGAAGTCCCGGAACGACATCCTGGGGTCAGGGCAGAGGTAAGCCGCAGTGCTCGGCCATGCGGCCGTGGGGGATGAGGCTGCTGAGGACAGCAGGGGGCTGCTCACCAGAACTCCCCATCCTCCATCTTCACCCGCAGCTGCTCCCGCATGTGTGGGTCCATGTAGTTCCACTCGGAAGAGCTGTGGGGAGCAGGGCACTGCCAAGGCTTCTGGGCACTGACCTGCCTGGCCTCTGTCCCAGGGGCCTGTCCACCCTGGGCTATGTTCCTGAGCCTGGAGGAGGTCTTCTTACAGTGAAGCCTCAAGGTCCAGTCCCAGGGCATTGTCTCAGCAGGGCCAGTTCAGACCCCTGGGCACACCCCAGGCTGACCAGGCCCACACAGCTGAGGCAGTGCCCCAAACTCAGGCACCTAAGATGGGTCCCTCTGCTCAATCCCAAGTCCACCCTGGAAGGGCAGAGCCTCAGGTAGAAATGTCAGGGACACCTAAGAGCTTCCCCAAGTCTCACTGGCCAGTGCCCAGTCTACCCAGCCCATGCCCCACCTGCCCCTCACCCATCACTCCAGGCTCCAGTCCACTCCACCTCGCCCCAGGGGTTCCGCATCCGGATCAGGTTCACCATCTGGCCCTGGTAGTTCACCTGTTCCCCAGAGCACCCATCAGCACCAGCTTCTGGCACGAACTTTGACACCTGCCCCATATCCTCCCTCCTAGGAGTACACACATCCACACACCAGGGTAATAGAGCCATAAGCCCTGTCCCCCAAGAATTTACAGCCAGGGAGGCAGCTGTGCACCTAAGCCACAGGGAATGAGGTGAGCTTCAATAAGCATCTTGGGAGGGGAGTCCCCAGGGACGAATAGGTACTGCTGGAGGTCAGAGCGGGAGCAGGCACCTCCCACAGCCCTGATCCCACACCAGGGAGGTCAGGATGGGCAAGGAAGAGGGACCTACCCTGCAGGGCAGGCCCCACCCACAGCAGTACCTGCTTGGCCCCTGTCACAGAATACGCATGGCCCTTCACCAGCTTCTTGAAGGTGACTGCCTCCATGTCCAGGACACTGGAGATCTACAGAAAGACATGTGCATCTGTGAGAAGCCCTGCTGGATCTGGGACAGTGTCCCCTGCACATACAGCAGCTGTTGGGAGTGGCAGACAGGGACCCTGCTCCCATCTCCTCTATCTTCATGTATCTCCTCAGCTCTGGGGGATGAGAGCCAAGGCACCCATCAACATTGCCACTGGGGCATCCAGTGGCATATATACAGCCAAGCATGGGTCCCCAGAGGGACAGGAGATGACAGGGTGGACTCAAGTGAGGAAGGAAAGGAGCTGGGGTTAGGGCCAAGGATTGCAGTGACAGTGGGGCAGAGTCAGATCCAGGACTAGGGAAGTGGTCTCCAGTGGTGGTGGAAAGAGCCAGGCAGAGGAGGGTGGCTCATAGTGAGGACAGAAACAGGCCAGCAGTGGGCAGGGGCTGGGACCAGGAAAGAGATCAACCAAAGGCCAGAGAACTGGAGGACATGGAGCGAGGCCATAGGCACAGTGAAGAGTCAGAAGCACAAGTCTGGGGAGCAGCCTAGACCTGAGGTTTTGGGGGTGGAGCGGGAGGAAGGACAGGAATGACACTGGGCATGGAGCTGGGTGATGGCAAGGAGTGAGCATGAGGCTGATTGTGCCTCCAGAGCAGTGCTGGGGTGAGAGGCGGGGCCTGAGTGGAGTGTGGGTTGGGGCAGGGAGCAGCTACATCCCAGGCTGGGTGCCAGGGTTGGGGTGTGAGAGGCAGGCCAGGCACACTCACATCAATGGAGCAGCCCAGCAGGGAGCCCCGCTCCAGAGCCTTGAGGATGATTTGGTAGAGGTCATTAGGCGCTTTGCGAAGCTCGTACCACTCGGTGACTCCACCTGTGAAATCCTCAAAGCCCTCTGAGGTGCTGCCTCCTGACAGGGCCTCATAGCTGCCGTTCACCCTGTGGGTAGTTTCAGGTAAGCACTGCAGCATCCAGCAAGACCAGGTAAGAGGAGGCCGGGAATTTAGCTTAGTGGTTCCGCTGCCTGCCTCGAAGGTGCAAGGTCCCGAGTTCAATCCCCGGTACCAAAAAAATAAAAGACCAGGTAAGAGGGCCAGGGGTTCCCACCCTGGGGGGTGGGGGTGGGGCGGAAGCTGTCACCAAGGTCACTACTTACTTGGCATAAGCCTTCTCGAGCAGGGCACTCCAGAACTCACTGCCTTCAGCAGAGTGCACAAACACCAGCTTCCCGTCCTTGGTGGGCAGCAGGTCATCCACAACTACATCCACCCATTCCCCAAATTGCCACAGCTGTGGGGGAAAGGCACAGTGACCACCTGCTTTGGGATCCCCCAGGCCCGAGTTCCTTCCTCAGCTCTGCCACTTAATACTCTCTTGCCCCTAAAATAAGACCTAGCCAGAAAATAATCAGCCTTGAAAACTAGAGATAAAAAATGTGAGCCACAATCAGCCTATCCTTGCCTTACTTGCCTTACAGAATAGCCACTGAGCTAGAGAATAGTGATGGCAGGTGAGGCAAGGATATTATTTTTAGGGAAGCATGGTAGATGCATGATTCTAGATCACATATACTAGAGACATATATAACACATATATACTAGATATACTTGATATGTACTAGATACAACTGTACAGCCACACAGTCAGCCCTCTGCATCCACAGGTTCCATATTCATGGACTCAACCAATTACAGATAAAAAATACTACCATATATATATATATATATATATATTTTTTTTTTTTTTTGGGGGGGGTACCGGGGATCAAACTTGGGTTCTTGTGCTTGCGCAGCAGGCGGCGAAACCACTGAGCTAAATCCCCGGCCCTACTATATATATATATATATTTTTTTTTTTTTTTCTTGTACCGGAGATCGAACTCGGGACCTTGTGCTTGTGAGGCAGGCAGCAGAACCACTGAGCTAAATTCCCGGCCCTGGCCCTACTATATTTTTAAAAAATGCATCTGAGCCAAGCACAGTGGCACACATCTTTTTTTTTTTTTTTTTTGGTACCGGGGATCGAACTTGGGACCTTGTGCTTGTGAGGCAGGCGATGGAACCACTGAGCTAAATACCCGGCCCCAGAACATATCTTTTTTTTTTTTTCCGGGCACATATCTTTTAAGCTCAACACTTTGGGAGGCTGAGGCAGGAGGATCACAAGCTCAAGTCTCATCCGGGCAACTTAGTGAGACCCTGGCTCAAAAACATAAAGGCTGGGAGCCAGGCATGAATACACACCTGTAATACCAGCACTCTGCAAGGCTGAGACAGGATTGTGAGTTCAGGGCCAGAATCCTGTCTCAAAAACGTATGTGGGCACACATCCGCACACGAGGCGATCAAAATGGTGAATGTTTAAATGTGCAGTTCTGGGTGTCCTCCTGCCTGAGTGTCTTTATGGGGTGTCATCAGAAATACAGTGAGCACCGCGGGCTTGTGCAGTCCAAAGAAAAGACAGGCTCCTAAAACCATTGTGGTGCAAGCTCATCTATCTAATTCACTGGATCTGGCACTCTGCAACTCTGGCTCTTCCCAAAAGTCAAAATGACCAAGCAAGGTACACATTTAGAATGGATTCAGGACATCAAGGCAGCCACGACAGCACAACTAAAGACACTCCAGAAAAAGGATTTCCAGTACTTCTGAAAGCTCTAAGAAGGATGGGATATATGTATTAGAAGCAGGACGGAATATTTTCATTTATTTATTTGGTACCGGGGATCGAACTCGGGTCCTAGCGCTTGCGCAGCAGGGGCAAAACCACTGAGCTAAATCCCTGGCCCCAGACGGGATATTTTGAGGGGGATTCATGGCAATGTTTCTTTTACTCTAATAAACTTTTTAAAAATGTAAAACATTACTGTATTTTTTACCACACAGGTATATAGATAAACAGATGTAGAATTAAAATGTGTATCCAGAGCTTTCTACCACTAGATAGGTGGGGCTGGTTCCTCACAATCAAGTGATTTGCTTAAGAGATGACTAGCGGCAGGTTTCCCAGGGTAGGACGTAGGGTGGGACTCAACCCCAGGGCAGCGGCAGCCCGAAGGTGCCCGGCCAAGAACAATGCCGGAAGGAGCGGAGAGGGTGCATAGAGCTGGGGTAGGAGGGCGGAGGGATATTGAAAGGGCCAATCAGAAGACAGGGAGGAATGGATTGGAAGGATGAGGGAAGGAGGCGGGGAGAGGGGTGGGAAGGCCACGCCCCTGCGGACTTGAGCCCGGCAGGTGTGGCCCTTTGCGAATGTGGCTCAGCTAGGTGGCCGCTGGGGGCCATCGGCTCTGAGCAAGGCGGAAGGATAGTGTGGTGTGGGCTCCCTGGATAGACGGAAGGAGAAGACACCCACTGTCGTCTGGCTGGTTGGGACCACCAGGGCAGGTGCTGGGCTGTGTCTCTCCCAACCCCAGCTCATTGAGAATTCATTTGTAGGACTTGAAAAATGGCCCTGTCACAAACGCCAGGAAGAACCGGTGTAAACAGACTTACTCCTGAGTCTTTCTTTGTCAGGGCTGTCAGAGGCTGCCAGAGTGTGCAAGTTGGGAGATGGGAAGACTGACAAGCGGGGAATGGTCAAATTTTCCCCAGCAGAACACTCCTTTTTCAGAGGCAGAAACTGAGGCCCCGGTGAGAAGAATTTGTCCCACAGGACATAACACAGAAGTCTTTCTATTCCTCCAGTTTCTCCCTGATAACGCACAACCACCCAGGAGAACTGCCAGTAGAAATACCTGCCCAACCGTTTCACACATGACTGGAGCGGCACTGAGAAGGCAAATACCTTCCAGAGGGAGGGCTCCCCCTGCAGGGTGTGGCCCCGTCACCCTAAGTCCAGAGTGCTGGGGCCTCCTTCCACATCTCCTCCAGTGCCTGCTACCCCTCCTCCCAGGGGGCCAGGCCATTCACCTGGAAGTGGAAGATGCCTGCATAGCCATCCTGGAAGCTCTGGCCGTGAGGAACCACTCGATGGAGAAGAGTGTCATTCAGGGTGAGGGAGGCGATAGCAGCCAAGAGCCAGCAGTCCCCTGGGATGGAAAAGACCCATGTCAGGCCCGGGGTGTATGTGTGTGTGCTCGTGGGTACTATATTGGTACTCTGGGTGGGGTGCCTCTCAGCTTACAGACAAGATCCAGGAACTGGGCAAACCAGCCCCAGTGCTGATAGCCAAAGCCTGTCTCCAAAGCCTGTCGGGGCTTGTAGGAGGGAGGGGCTGGGGCAGAACCCAAAGGAGCGGGAATGGGGAGCTGTCGTGGAAAAAACACCTAGAATCCAACCCCGGGGGCCTACCTAGAGCTCCCTGGCAGATATCTGTGCGAGTGGCTCCATCCACGATGAACTGGGGATTTGACAACAGCTCCTGCAAGACCCAGAGTCCTGTCCCTGGGCCAGTCCCTTCTAGAAACTGGCTCCCAGCCACCCAGACCCCACTCCCTACCCAGGACAAGGGTCAGCTGAGTCCCATCCAAGGTGGCCCCTCTCACCATGGGGCGCTTCCACTTGATGCCATAGGTCTTGGAGGAGTTGGGACCCAGCTCCTTGTAGCCCAGGCTCTGGGGCACTGGGGGGAAGGCCTCGTCTCGGAAGAGGGCCCCACTCTGCAGGCATCGCACCCGCAGCTGCTCGTAATCCTGGCCCAGGTACTTGATGGCATTCTCATGGCGGCCCAGGCCTAGCTCCCTGGCCCGTTGCTTCTGCACTTGGGCTGACACCCCAGTGCAGTAAACGGGTGTGATGAACTCCTCCGCCATCCTGTAGGACAGGCAGTTCTGCAGGGAACCTTCCCAGTACTAGAACCCAGCTCCTGCCTGCTAGCGATTCTCTCCTGCCCTACCCTCCTTTCCTCCTCAAACCCAGACGTCTGCCCTCCTCACAGTGCTCAGGGCTCTGTGCTCCCAGAATCCAGGAAAGGGCTCCCCGGTTCCCAGGTATTCTGACCACCACTTCTCCTTCCCCTGACTCTTGGCCGGCAGTTCTGTCAGCCCAGCGGCTAGGTGGGGTAGGGCGGAACCCCACTCAAGGAACTGGAAAAATGAGAGAGGGGTCTCGACCCTGTTGGCCCGCCTATTATCCCCTCCCCAAATTAGCCAAGCTCTTAGTTCATCGAGTTTTTTCTCTGGCTTAGGGACTGACAACCCCAGGAAAGAAGGGCCCTTCTCCCTAGGCTCCGGGGCAGATTTGGAGATCAGAGCCGCCAGGCCCCAGCCCAGGCCCTGGGGACAGTGCGGAGCCCAGGCTGGAGCCGGCGTCCTCACGCCGCCCTAAGCACCGAGCCGGCCCGGAGCAGGGGCCTATCTGGAGCAGCCCCTCAGCCCAGGAGCAGTGGATGGAAAGACGCGCGGCCCGCCCACCGTACTCCTTACCTAGGGGAGGGGAGGTTGGGTCGTCGCGGAGGTCCCCGCGGCGGGCTTCCCGGGTAGCAGCTCAGGGCAGGGCCCAACCAGGAAGAGCGCTCCTCCCCGCCTCTCCCTCCACCCTCGTCCCTCCTCCTTCGTCTTCCTCTTCTCCCACTCCTAACCCGCTTCCCCTCGGCTCTCTCCTTATCTCTCCGGCACCGACTTTGACTATCTCTTGCTCACGATGTCTCCCCGCCCCTCCCTCGGCCGCCGGGGACCAGCTCCCCGAGGGCACATTCGCCAAAGGCAGGGTTGTCCCCGGGGAGGGGCCAGCGCCTGCCGGGGTGGGGCGGCGGGGCCTGGACAGAAGGGCAGGCGGGGGAGGGGAGGGCAGGCGGGGGAGGGGAGGGCAGGCGGGGGAGGGGAGGGCAGGCGGGGGAGGGGAGGGCAGGGGTATTTTTAACCAGGGGCAGCAGCTCCGGTTGCAGGGCCAGCGGCCGCCACCCACTCTGCGCTCGCGCGGGCATTCCGGGGCAATCTGGCGCCGGCAGCCCCGCGCTCCCCACGTTGCGCCCCCTGCTCAGCCTGCGCGGCCACAGCTGTCCTCGCCCGGCCCGGCCCGGCGCTGCGCGCTGAAATTACCTGGGGCTACCGCAGCTGCTTGCAGGAGGGGCCGGGCTGGCTGTGGGCGGACGCCGGCCGGACGCCTGGCAAACGGCAGCCCCTCCCCGGCTCGGTAGCTTCCCGGCTCTGCCCGCTCCCCGCCCCAACCCACCCCCGCGCCCTGGGGCGCAGGCCGGGAGCTCCGCCACCGCCTCGTCGGCTCGGTGCATCCGGGCGGGGTGCGGGAAGCCGGCCCTCCGGGCTGGGGCTCGCAGCGTGACCTTGGGTAAGTCCGGCCCTGATTTCCCCGTTCTCTCTGAGTGGGGTGGACAGTTGCAACGGTGAAAGCCCCTCTTTCTCCAGAGTCCTGGGGTTTCTTGCACTGTAAGCGCCCTCTTGCCGCATGACCCCGGGAGAGGACGGCAGAGGCTTCCAGCAGGGCTGCAGGCCCATCTGGGATCCACAGATTCCCCCTGGCCTTGGCGGACTGCAAGAGGTTGGAAAATCAAAAAGTGGAGAGGCATTGGAGTGATCCCCCAGCCCAGGGCTCTTCGCTGGTATGAGGGTCCCAGCCTAACAGCTGCTGGAGCCCCTACATGATGTATAGACAAGCATTCTGCTGCAGAAATCGTGCATACCTTTTCTGGAATTCTAAGACCCACGACCTTCAAAAGGTAACAGCCACTGATGTAATGGGACTATAGTCTCACCTCAAGTTTACAGATGTGAAAAACTGAGGCCTTTGTGGGTGTGATTTGCTGAACTCCCTCACCTGGTGAGTCAGGGCTGGAAACAATTTCTGTGCTCTTTGACCTCCACATTCAGCATTTTTGCTTTAGATATTTTTGTTTGTTGGTTTGTTTGTTTTTTGAGACAGGGTCTCACTATGTTCCAGGCTGGCCTTGAACTCATAGCAACCCTCCTGCCTCAGCCTCCCAAATGCTTAGGTGCTGTGAATACAGGCATGCACCACCATGCCTGGCTTTTATGGGTCAGATTTTCACTAAATCTTTCTGGGGGGATCTTTCCATGGCAGAGACCCAGGGCTAAGGGAGATCAGCCCTGCTGGGAGAGGAGGCTCTCCCCACCCAATTTTGGGAATCAAGGAAGCTAAGTCCTGGTTGCTATAGACAAATAGGACTTATGCAATAAGGTGCTAGGAAGGTTTTTTCTAGAAGAGAGAGCAGCAAGATCAAAGATCTAGACGCAGTGGTGGCGAACCAATGGCACATATGCCACAGAAGGCTGGCTGTTATCGCTGAAAGCTCTAAAAGGTTCACCATCACCGTTAGAGACTGGGGAACACGCGCCCATCAGTGCAACTGCCAGTCTTCCTTGTGGCTGCACTATAGAGAGTGGGGGTCTGGGAGAGGAAAGATGTTCTGGACAGATGGCAACTAACACCCCTCCCCTCAACCTATGCCTTCCACAGTCCCCACAGTGACTTTCACAAACCCTCTGTCACTCCTGCTGACTGCATTTGACCGTTCCCATGTGGGCAATGTCCATCTACCTGTATGAGGCATTGTGCTCACTGGGCATAAGATGGTGAAGACCCCTGGCCCCGGTCCTTTCTGAGCGAGGCAGACATTGAAGCAGTTTTTATACCGATAATCCACTGGAGAAGAAAAGCTGGTGCAAAGAAAGGGCCAAGGTGGCTCTAGTCCAGGTGTTGGAGCCAGGGAGTTGTGGCAGGGTGGGGAGATGCCTGCGAGATGTCCTGGCAGCATCGGAGACTGATGTATGTCTGCTGTTGCTTTTTTTGTGCTGGGGATGGAACCCAGAGTTTTGTGCATGCTAGGCAAGCACACATCCCCCAGCCCTTTCTCTCTCTCTCTCTCTCTCTCTCTCTCTCTCTCTCACTTTCTCTCTTTTCCACTACTGAAGACTGAGCCCAGGGTGTTCACATAGTGACATAAACAGAAAGAAAGGATGGGCCAGGGATTTAGCTCAGTGGTGCTGCAGCCTACCTCAAAAGCGCAAGGTCCTGAGTTTAATCCCAGTACCAAAACAACAACAACAAAAAGGCAACAGAAAGAAAGGAGGGGAGAATGGCAGGGCCGAGTGGGACCTGGATTTTGTTCTACTTGATCAAATTTGTCCAAGCAAAGGAGGAAGTGGGTAGGAATGAGTTGGAGGGGTGCAAGAAAGGAAGTAGGACGTTTAGATAAAAGAGTGCTGCAGATGTCCAGGGACAGAGGTTGGCTCCAGCTAGGGAGGTAACCAGGGTTTTTTTTGAGGGGGGGGGGTGCAACGGACTTAATGATACATGACAAGGTTGGGTTCCCTAAGCTCCTCTTCTTCGGGGCCCTGGATGGACACTGTGATGAGAGACTCTCAATGTGTTGGGAGCAGGGACTCTCAGCAGCTGAGGGCCTCTTTTCCTCTCTGCTCTTGCTGGGGGTGGTGGTCCAGGGCTCTTACTCCTTGCAGGCCATGTGGGGACCCTGAGGTCCACCACCCTGTTTATTGTTAGACCAGGAAATGAGCTCAAAAAAGCAATACCAGCCCTAGTGCGGGTGGTGGAGTGGGTGTTGCTGTTGATGTCACAGGAGACAGCCTGGACCTCAGAGTGGCTCAGGATGCCTTTTAGAGGGCCCTTCTGCTGTCTGGTTTACCATCTTCTTGCTGTCTTCATATTTGCCAGCTTTCTCCAGGCAACAAGGCAGGTCCACAAGTGACATGTTGTGGTGGAGACCCAGAAGGCCGTGCCAGTGTACTTCCCATTCAGCTCAGGCCTGACCTTGCCCATCCTCTTGGCAGTACCAGTGGAAGTAGGAATGATCCTACATTCTGCATGAATCTGGGCAGCCCCCTGGTCATAAGGCCAGTTCCCGAGGCACCGTCCCCATCTTCTGGGTGGCAGTGATGGCATGGATTGTGGCCATGAATCCCTTCGTAATGCCAAGGTCATGGGGGCGCTAAGCGGCTGATGTGCAGGAGGCACTGCTTCTGAGTGTGAGGGATTTAGTTGTATTTCTCATGGCTCACGCCCATCACAAACATGGGCATCTTGAAGTGTGCCCCAGCCTTCTCCAGCATAGTGAACACATCAGTGGATCCCACCATTTCTTTAAATTCAGTATGAAAAGAAATGAGTTATTAAACTACAGAAAGACATGGTAGCCACGCCCCACCCTGCTTAAGTGCATTTTTTTTTTTTTGGAACCAGGGATCGAATTCCAGTCCATGTACTTGCGCAGCAGGTGGTGAAACCACTGAGCTAAATCCCCGGCCCCTTTAGTGAATCTTATAAATTGTGTTAGTCAGCTTTTTTTTTTTTGGTACTGGGGATCGAACTCGGGACTTTGTGCTTGCAAGGCAGGCAGTGGAACCACTGAGCTAAATCCCTGGCCCTAGTCAGCTTTTTGTTGTTGTGACCAAATAACAGAACAACTGACAGAAAGAAAGGTTTATTTTGGCTTATGGTTTCAGCCCATGGTTGGCTCCGCCCGAGGTAGAAACCTCATTGCAGAAGACCATGATGGAGGAAAGTTGCTCACCTTATAGCAGCCAGGAAGCAAAGAGAGAAAGAAAGAATCAGAGAGGAAGGGGCTAGGGACCAGATACAGTTCCCAAGGTCACACATACCCTGTGACTCACTCCCTTCACCTAGGCCCTACCTCCTATTTCCATCACTTCCCAATAAAGTCCAATTATGTGATCTCTCTGTGGATAAAGTTAGAGACCTCACAATCCAGTTACTCCCCAAAAGCCCATCAGCTGGCCTTTGGGGAACATTCTAGATCCAAATTATAACACTAATGAAAAGAAGCCAGTTTGGAAAAGCAACACACTGAATGATTCCAACCCTTTGACATCACATTCTGGAAGAGGCAAAACTTTGACCAGGGGGTCAAAGGGGAAAGAGAAGGATGAATAGGTGGGACACAGGGCATTTGCATGTCTGTGAAACTACTCTGTGACACTGTAATGGGATATACCTGACATCCTCTTGTCCAAACTCATAGACTGGACAACACTAAGAATGAAACTTAATGTTAACTATGGACTTCATTTAATAATATTTTATCAGTATTGTTTCAGTTGTAGTGGATATGTCACACTAAAGCAAGATGTTCATGATAGGAAACATTGTGCCAGAGAGAAGGAATAGAAAGCAAGTCTGTTCTTTCTCAGCAATTTTTCTGCAAATCTAATAGCTGGGCATTCAGGAGGCCGAGGCAGGAGGATTGCCACAAATTCGAGGCCAGCCTAGGCTACATAGTGAGTTCAAGGCAAGCCTAAACTACATAGTGAGACACTATTTCAAAAAACAAACAAAAAATGGTTCTTTTGTTTGTTTGTTTATGGGGGGCAGATTTTCCCTGTGCAGCTCACGGTGGCCTTGAACTTGAGAAGATCCTGCTTCCAGTTCACCACACCCAGGTACAATCTTAAAAAACAAAACAAAACAAAAGAACACTCAAAAAAAACCCACTTAAACTTACACCTATGAGCAGAAAAAGCAAACTCAGACTCACTTTCTCCTCCTGTGCGTTCACAATCCAGATGGGTTCTGAACCCATGTGTGCCAAGATTTCCCCTGCAGCCAGCTGTGCGGTGGACACCAGCTGAGTGTCCCCTCGTCTTCATTCTGTCTGTTGGAGGTAGCATGAGCCCTCAGGTTGAAGACTGTCCCCAAGACTGCCCCTGCCCTCAGTTGCCAATCCTACACTCTGAGAGTGACGTGTGATTCTGACCCACTGGCTACAAATCGGGTTTCCCTAACCCCTACCTTGGGTTAATTTTTTAAAGAAGCTCATGGAACTCAGGGAGACATTTTACCAGGAATTACAAAAGGTACAGATGAAGAGATGCACAGGGCCGGGTGTGGGGCCTGGTGCCGAGAGCATCCACCCCTCTTCAGGACCCTCTATGCATTCAGCTACCCGGAAGCTCTCCAGACCCACTTTTCAAGTGTTTCTGGACACTGTTATGTCAGTATGATTGAAGCGCAGGCAAAAGTGTAAACCGTGATTGGACAAAAAGGGTCTGATCTATTGCTGTGGGGAGACCCAGCCCTGCCTGTCTCCGATACTTCGGTCTCTGTACCCTTCCTCCCTCCTGCATGGGGGGCCGGGCTCTTCTGAAGTGGGTCTTAGCATCTGTTAGATAAGACAGGCTGGGAAATTATGGCCAGCTCCCAGATAGAAAGGCAAGGGAAGATTAGAATATAGGACCTACTTTGGGGAGGAGGAATTCTAGATTCTATGGTCTGCTTTAGGGAGAGAGTTATGAGCCAGAACCACAGATGAAAACCAAACACTACATATCATAATACCACAACTTGGGTATGACCCAACCATTCTACTCCTAAGCTTTACCAAAGAGAAATGAAAGCATTTAAAGACTTGTACATAGCAGTTTACTTTAATTGCAATAGCCCAAAACTAGAAGCAACAAATATTTGATAGGTGAGAGATAAACCAAATATTTTTGGTGTATACCTCCAATGGAATACTATTCAGCAACAAACAGGAGCAACAGATAAATCTCAAAATACTACTGAGTGTAAGCAAGAGAAGACTATATACTCTCAGTTTATATGATGATTCTAGCAGATTCATACTAATCCATTAGCAGAAAGCAGATTAAGTGGTTGGCTGGGGACTGGAGGGTGGGAAAGGATGGGTGAGATGACCAAGGGGCTTGAAGAGACTTTTGGGGTGATGTATGTATTTTCTACCTTTTGATGATAGTAATGGTTTCATGAGTATATATGTATGTCAAAGTGAATATGCATCGTTTATTGTATGTCATTTATACCTCAACAAAGAAGTTAAAAGCAATAAAAGCAGGGGCCGGGAATTTAGCTCAGGGGCTCTGCACCTGCCTCAAAAGTGCAAGGTCCTGAGTTCGATCCCTGGCACCCCCCCCCCAAAAAAAACCCAATAAAAGCAACACTGATCAGATATGGCTCATAGGAGACAGAAAAGGATCAGAGACAACTCTAGACCTTGATCTGGTGTGAGCACATGGGTAGATTAGTGAGAAGGGTGGATCAGATTTTAGGAGGGGTGCACTATGGTTTAAATTTGTCCCCCAAATTTCATGTGTTAGAAACTTAATCACCAAATTCCTGTGTTAATGGTGTTTGGAGGTGGGGCTTTTGGGAGGTGATGGGGTTAGCTGAGGTCATAAGGATGTGCCCCCACAATGACATCAATGACTATGACAGGAAGAGACCTGAGTGCGCACCTGCCGTGTGGCGCCCTCCACCATCCTGTGATGCAAGAAGGGCCTCACTAGTGCCAGCACCGTGCTCTGAAGCCACAGAAATTCTGTACTTCATAAATTATCCAGTCTGGTATTCAGTTATAGTAACAGAAAACAGGTTCTGGTAGCAGTATTTTTGGGGCTCCTCCATCCACCTGGAGATTCCTGGGGGTGCACAACAGGCCTGGGGCTAAGCACAGAGCTCTACTGGGTCACTGGCCATTGCTGCTCTCCAGAAGAAGTAGAAGCCAGGGGACAAACCTTTTGGATACAAAGATGCTGTGAGCCAGGCATGAAGGCACATACCTGTAATCTCAGACCCTCAGGAGGCTGACGCACAACTGCAAGTTGCTTCTTGGCAATTTAGCAAGACTGTGTCTCAAAAGTTTTAAAAAGATTTTAAAGGGCTGGGAGTGTAGCTCAGTGGCAGAGCGCTTGCCTAGCATGTGTGAGCCCCTGAGTTCAGTCCCCAGTGTTGTGAAGACAAACACACAAACAAAAATAATGCTTTGGGCCAGGGATTTAGCTCAGTGGTTCTGCCGCCTGCCTCGCAAGCGCAAGGACTCGAGTTCGATCCCCAGTACCAAAAAACAAAAAAGTTAAAAATAATGCTTTTAAAGATGTCAGTTCTGGGGCCAGGGATTTAGCTCAGTGGTTCCGCTGCCTGCCTCGAAAGCACAAGGTCCCGAGTTCGATCCCTGGTACCAAAACAAAAACAAAATAAAGATGTCAGTTCTCCTTAAATCTATAAATTTATCACAATTAAAAATTATGTGGGGTTTTTTTTCCCCCCTTGCAGGAGAAGTAAGGCACTAGAAAAGCTGACTTAAAGCTCATCAGGAAAACTAAGGCAAAAATAGCCAAGAATAACAAGAAGTAATGAGTGGAGATTCATAAGGTATGAAACATAAACTGAGTGTGGTATCGCATACCTGTAATCCCAGTACTAGGCAGGCTGAGGCAGGAAGATTTGTGTTCAAGGCCAGATGGGACTACATAGCTTAGATCAATGAAAGAGAAACACAGAAATGGATTCAAATGCCTATGGGAATGTAGGAGATGATAAAACCATTTCAAATTTATTGAAAAAAGATGAGTCAATCAAAGAGATTAAATCTTGGCACAGTGGCCTGGGTCTGCTGCCGCAGACCAGCTGCAGTCAATGCAGGGTAGGAAGGGGAGAGGACCCGGGCCGGAGAGTGAGAAAAGAACCTTCACAAGCAATGTTCAGGTTCCCTCTGAGAAGTCTCAGGGTCTGATTTATTTTTATATCTTTAAGCAATAGCTTGGAGGCATTGGGCAGAACATGTTTACATTTTAGGTTGCCTTAGCAATTTCTATTGAAGTAAAGGTTATTTTTTGCTAAACAGGGTATATTTTTTCCAAGCTGATTCATTTCATTGAACATCATGAATACATTTTAAAAATTACAATTGTCCCCTTATTTACCCACACCTAAGCAGAACAGAAGGTAACTTAATCAAAATCTCTATATCAGCGGGGGTACAAGCAAGATTTAATTAATTAAATGTCAAACTTGTGGTCGTCAGCTGGCCCTTGAGAAACTGCACAATGGTTAATATAGTTTGCTATTAGCTCTCTATTTTTCTATACCTCTATTCATCTTACTTAAGTGTTATTTGGGTTCATGGTCCATGAGCAGGAGATGTTTACAGTACTTTGAGAAAAACTGAGTAACTTGCCTCCTTAGTGTATTTATCTGTCTTAACTTTCTTTCTATTTCCCATTTCCCACTGTTTCTTACATCTAAAATCTGTCCTTTCAGTCTCTTTATAAGACCCCTTTAGTAAAAAGAAAGTCATCAATAGAAGAAAGGAGTTATAGTAGCGGGAAAACAGAGGGCGTTTCAGGAGAGGTTTCTTTAGAAGTAGGTGTGGCAATAGAACTAAGAGAAACAGGAATTTGGGACTTTTGAGCCAGATCAGATTTCAATACATCATTGCCAATTTGCCTCATGGAGAATATGTTGTTAGTCACAAACACAATGATTCCTGTGACCAGAGTAACAATTTTAAACATTATGGCATGAAAAAAATAAAACATGAGGGTACGATGTGTTCCACCCTTCTTTTCCCTCAGCTGGAACTTTGTCAAGCAGCATTGGAGGTTGGATGGGCTTTGCCAGTCTGCAGTCCCCAGATACTCAGGAGGCTGAGGCAGGATTACCCCTTGAGCCTAGACATTCAAGGCCAGCCCCATTTCAAAACCACATCTCAAGACGTTAAGAAAAGGGGACAATCTAGGAAAAGTAAAATTGGATTCATAATTTGTATCGTAGAAGAAGAAATTCCAGATGAACTCAAGATTTAAATGTTTAAAAAGGGCTGAGGGGTGTATAGCTCAGTGGTAGAGCATTTGCCAAGTGTGTGCGAGGCCCTGGGTTTTCTCTCTAGCACCACCAAAGAAACAAAGCTTCCAAAATAAACGAATTAATGAACAAGATGTAATCATCTAAGTGAAGAAAGAATGGTTTTTAAACTATGATACAAAACTCAGAAGCCATAAAATTTTATTTTTATGGGCCAGGGATTTAGTTCAGTGGCACCATACCTGCCTCGCAAGTGCAAGGTCCTGAGTTTGATCCTCAGTACCGGAAAAAAAAATTTTTATTTTTATGACACTGTCAATCTATACAGCAAGGTCAGAATGATTAACTGAAGAAAACATTTACAATTTATGTCTTTTATTTTTTGGTGCTGGGGGTTGAATCCAGGACCTCGTGTATGCCACTACTCTACCACTGAGCTACATCCCCAGCCCTGTAATTTATATCTTCAGGGACTCTAATTGGTGTCAGAAGCCACAATCAGTGGAGAAAGGGGCCATTCACAGAAAAGAGAAATGGCTCTTAAATATGAAAAGGTGCTTGAGTTCACTCAAAAGAAAAATACAAATTAAAACTTCCCCAAGAGACCATTTCCCACTTCTCAGTCTGGCAGAGATTTTAAAAATGAAATACTTTTCTGGTTGGTGAGTGTTCTGGAAATTAGGCTTTTCTCGTGCACTGTTGGAGTGGTGGTGAGTAGGTAGAGGGATACTTATCCCAAAAATCATCAAAATGAATTTTGGCTTAGCCCTTGGCTGAGCAATTTTAAGAAACCATTCTACAGATAACTCCTTACATTTTAACATGTGTGTAAAGCCACTCACTGTAGGACTTTAGCCTGCTTTTACACTGAACAACTTAAATGTTCATCAATAAGGGACTATGTTATTGTATATCCATAAAGAGGAATACAATACAGCTGTAAAAAGGGATGTGTGACTAAGAAACCATCTTTAAAATATGTTGATAGGTACACAACAGAATGCATGGACTTCTATCATTTGAGTTTAATTTTAAAAAGGGTAAGAAATAGATGCACATTTGGTGTGGGGTCTTTTCTGATACTTCACATAATGCATTTTCCATTTCAGTTTTCCAGCGTCAAATGAGTATTCAACAAGTCCACTCTAGGCACAGTGGTAGCTCTAAGATAAGAGTTCTGCATGACACATGCACAGTGCTTGGTTCAGTCCACACCTCTGCAAAGAAAAATAAAGTAAAGATTCCATTCCATCATTTTTTTTTTTTTGAAACAGGGTGTTGCTACGTAGTTTATGCTGTCCTTGAACTTGATATGCAGCCCAGGCTGGCCTTGAACTCACGGTGATCCTCCTGCCTCAGCCTCCCAAGTGCTGAGATTACAGGTATATGCCACCATACCCAGCTATACTACTAACTCTTGAAGTTAGCACTGATCCCACAGGGTGACTCTATTCTACATAGCTGCCCCTGCTTCAGATGCCAGCCAAATGGGGCTCCCACCTCTCACCTCTTTAACAGTGCACTAGAAAGAGGGCCAGGGATGTAGCTCAGCAGTGCTGGGCCTGCCTAGCAAGTGCAAGGTCCTGAGATCAGTTCCTGGTACCGGGGGAAAAAAAAAAACTAATTTAAAAAAGCATCTGAAGGCTTGCAGAACCCAGGGCTTTATTTACTAGGGCTGGCACAGCCAGATTGAAGAATTTCAGAGCAAGGATTGGGGTTGGGGTGTACAGAGGTCCCTTCCCAGCAGATCTATGTGTTCAAGACTGTTCAGAGCCAATCTTGGGCCTCCCCCACCCTGACTTCCCACCCTCTAGACAGGTCTTTCTGATGACCGGCCCCTACCCATCACTGTATTAGCATAAACTCTCCATTTGAATAATTCAGAGGCTTCCATGACAAAAGATACTTCTGCCTGGTAGGGTGGCCCACATCTGTAATCCCAATACTCAGGAGTCTGAGGCAGGAGGATCCCAAGAATTTGAAGCCAGTCTGGGCTACATAGTGAGACTCTGTCTCAAAAAAAAAAATCTATCACTCAGAAAATTTCATCAGTTTTAGGAACTATGCATCAAGAACCAGGGACATGGGCCAGGGATTTAGCTCAGTGGTTCCCCCGACTGCCTGGAAAGCTCAAGGTCCCAAGTTTAATCCCTGGTACCAAAAAAAAAAAAAGAACCAGGGACAGGCCTGTGGTAGTGTTGCACTCCTGTAGTCCCAGCACTCAGGAGGCTGAGGCAAGAGGATCGCCATGAGTGCAAGGCCAGCCTGGGCTAGATATCAAGTTCAAGGACAGCCTGAACTGCCTAGTGAGACCCTGACTCATGAAACAAACAAAAAAAGAACCAGGGACAGAGGTCAGATAGCACTGTAACCATGGGACAGTTGCAATCGTGGACATCAATCATAGCAGGTCAGTGAGAGGGTGGGGTGGGCAACCTGTAGAGACTGCAGCCTCAGGACTTAGCAACTATCTTTCGTGTATCAATCAAATGGTGTACAATTCTATCACATTTGATCGTGTATTTAGATTCTTTTTCTGGAAGGACACAGGAAACCATTACTTTCATTGCTCCAGATCAGGGAAGCAGGTGGCTGGGAGCCGAGATAGGAGGGAGACTCTTGGCCCCAAATGTGCATGTGAATATATCTCCCGTTTGAAAATGAAATACTTTTTAGTCCTTGTCTGGCTTCTGTCCTGTCTCCAGGTGTTCTCACCTCTGGCCCTCGGGAGCCACTCAGGACCTGCAGGGCCATCACTGGGCCCCTCCAGCCTCCCCCACCTCCAGGGCCAGCCTTCCCTTCACCCCTCCTCCTCTCTCTCCAAGGCAGCACTTCCCTCTGTTGCACCTTGTGATCTCAGCCCATCCAAGGCAAATCCCACAATTTTGCAAATCCCACAACTCCCACTGTAGTTAATACAGAAGAAGCAACAGAGGCATGGGGAGATTAAACATGCTGGGACTTGGAATTTGAATTTAAACTCTTTGGCTGTAGGGAACAGGGAAAGCGGACATTACTAGAACCTCTGCGATAAGTCCTGGTCTCCTGCAAGCCACAGCAGCACAAGGCAAATTAACTTATTATACAGGAAAGGTAAAAAATGAGACTTTGAGAAGAAGCTGAGCTTTGGGTCTGATCAGTGGTGCTCTGGGCAGCAAAGACGAAAGCCCCCCCCCCCCCACCGCACCTTTTATTCAGTACATCAGGAGAAACAAATGTAACATGACTTGCAGAGAGTTCAGTACATCCTGCGTAAACAAGATGTACTGATCCAAGAACAATGAGGAACTGAGTAGATGAAGATTTTGTTCCTCCCAGGATGTCTTCAGCTGGTGTAATTTTGTCCTGGAGCATCACAGCATCACTGGATCATTGAGGTCTCAGTTGTGACCGGGGGCCAAGATGGAATTATGTCTCAAAATGCCGTAGCTGGCCTGCTGGCAGGAGAACTAGGCCTAATCATTGATTTTCCCCTAAAATTATGTAGCATTGCTCCCGACATATCTCCCTTTCTTTTTGTTTTATGTAAGGGTGTTTTTAGGAAAAGCAAGCACACCCAACAACGGCTTGTCCCTATGTATTGTGAGGATCTATAGTGTGTTTGACTGGCTTAGCTGTCTATAATAAGCATAATTTCTCTTAATTGGGGCTGTAAAAGGATTAAAAGTGTAATAAATTTTTTTTAATGTTGGCTAAAAAACTTAAAACTTTAGTTGAACTCAAATAAATATTATCTTGTTATACTTTTCTACTGGGTGTTTAAGACCAAGTTACGGTGAGACCTATATTAAATAAAATTAACCTCTTGCTATCTAACAAGGTCAATTAAGTCTCTGCAGGCACTGTCTGGGAACCATGCATAGAGCCTCTTAGCTCCTCTGTCAGTGTCAACCATCAGGATATGTCACGGCCTTGCTTGACCATGTTGCTTTCTGCGAAAGCACGGGAGATTTTTTCCTCCAGGTGACATTCCTTTGGCACACTTTTTGTTGGATCTTCACTGTTTTGGTGGTCAGCAACCTCCCTGCTCAGGAGGTTGGGTGACTCACCAAAAATGCAGGATCTTGGTGAAGGTTCCCTCATGTTCTGGATCTTTTTGTTGTAGTTGTTGACCTTGGAGGGCCAGGGCCAAAATATTGGCTGCCTTCTTAGCCCAGATACCTTTTTAGTTCCGGTCTCTAAACTTTGGTTGTTGAACACCGGAAAGAGAAGATCAATAGCATTAGCAACATTAGTGTTGTAAGAGGAGTAGTGAACTCAACTATTATAATTTTACCTGGATATTAAACATTTTGGAATAAAAATACAGTTAAAAGACTGTTATTATTGCCAATCATGGTTGTTCTTGTGGTTGAATCCCTAAGTAGCTATCTTTTTATAGGACGTCATCTAAGGAAAATAAATCAGCCTACAAATGTGCTTATTATCATAGGTGGCTGGAGCGTAAGAGAAAGGCAAATATCTGAATCAAAAGGTTATTACCATAAACAATATGTTGAAAGACCCATGCAATTAGAGGGCATGAATACATTTTGTACACCAGAAAAGGAGCAGTAATAAGTATCACAGTTATATAAAAGCTTATGTTCTTCAATGTAGTTTGGTACCAAAAGCATCTTTCTAATAGCACTCTTTTGTTTATGCCACAGAAATTAATCTTTTGAAAATGACCAATGTAGACATATCACAATAACATTTTTAGAACTTAACCAATATAAACATTTTATAATAACATATTTAGAATTTAAACTTCAACAATAACCAGTGTAATCAATTTATAATAACATATTGAGACAGTATTTATTGTAGTGTGTCTCCCATAAGATTATGAAAATTACTAGGGGGTCCTTTTAGTGAATTAAGACCAGAATAATTATTTTCTGGGCCTAATCAAATGATTTTCCCCTAAAATTATGTAGCATTGCTCCTGTCATTTGGCTCCAAAGACCAAGTCTTAAAAACACTCTAGACTGTCTTTCCATCGATATCCAGGCTATCTTCTCTGGGCTGCCTTCCCTTCTCCATTAATAAGAAATTTAAGTGTGTGTGTGTGTGTGTGTGTGTGTGTGTGCGCGCGTGTGTGCGTGTGTTTGTGTGCATATGTGTGGGCATGCACACGTACATGGTTCTGGGGATGAGATGCAGGGCCTCATTGCTAAGCACATGCTCTACCACTGAGCCACACACTACTCTTTTGAGTTCTATCTTTTTGCGAGAGAGAAAGGAGGAAGCTATATTATAATAATCACTACATTAGCCAGGCATGGTGGTGCATGCCTGTAATCCCAGCATTTGGGAGGCTGAGGTGGGAGGACTGCTGTGAGTTTGAGGCTAGCCTGGGCTACATAGTGAGACCCAGTCTCAAAAAAAAAATTATAATAATCACTACATTATTTTTGCTCCCAGCACAGGGAAGGGACCCAGGCTGATTCCTAAATCGTCCTGGCCTGAAGGCATTTCCAGACTGGCTATAGAGCTGTTTTTCATCTGAGTTTTTTCCAGTAGGTTCTGAGCCTCTTCTAAGGGCTGCATATCCCTCAGCTCTTTCTCTCCCTCCACTGTAGATCTCATCATCCACAAGAGACAGATGTTACAGTGGGGAAACTGAGGCTTAGGGTGACAGCCATTGACCACCAATGGGAAGGGACAGGCAGAGCTGGTACAGAGCTTGTGCCCACAGATCCTAACCCTGAGACCTCCCCCATCCCCATTCCCCCATGACCCTAGATCAAGAAGCCAAGCCAGGACCTAGGCAATGGGTGTCCTGTGGTCACATTTATTAGGGAGTCAAGACAAGAGTGGAAACATGTCACAGGTTGGGGGCAGTGCTGCCAGCCTGAAGCCTACCCAATACAGCCTTGGACCAGGCAAGCAGGCAGGCAGCTCTTCGGTCTGTGGACGTCAGTGCTGAGGACATGGTGGAGGCTTGAGGAAGACGGGGGAAATGGCCAGGCTCACCCATCTAGGAGGCGGCAGAGCTGGACCTCAGGCCCACCTGGCCCTCCTCTCATCCTGTCATCCCCGGCTCCCAACTCAGCCCCCAGCTCCGTCCCCTACTCACTGCAGAGGTTGTAGGTGCCTAGCTCCAGCTGCATCTGGGAGTGGTGGGGGCGACACCGAGGAAGTCTTCACCCCAGAGGTTTCTGACCACTGAGAAGCAATTTTGGCAGTGAGCCTAGCAACACTCAGAGGTCAGGTAAGGGCACTTGGATAACACAATCGTGGCATGACATTAAGTGTGGTGCTGGGACAAGCCAGGATAGACGTGAATAGGGCCAGATGCCAGCCTAGTCTCACCTCACAGCACTGGTGGCTCACGACAGCCCGGAAGCTCCTCTGTGAGCACAGCGCATCCCTCTGGTGCATGAACTGCCCTGCCTGGGAGCACCGATCTTGCCCCAGGGCCCATGGGAAAATTTCACACTTGCGTTCCTCCACATCCTCTGCCATGACCCAACCTCTACCCCACAGCTTCCTCCCCTTACCTTATCCAAAATCTGGAAGCAGGGGTCTTTGAAGAGAAATTCCTGGAGAAAACTGTCCTCTGGGAGAAGAGAAAGCCAGGACTCAGTCATTCCCCATGGATACAAGTGGCATCAAAAGCACCAGAGCCCAGGGCCAGGGATTTAGCTCAGTGGCACTGTGCCTGCCTCGCAAGCACAAGGTCCTGAATTCCATCCCTGATACCTACCCCCCCCCCAAAAAAAGCACTAGAGCTCATGTCACCACTCAACCCACATTCTGACACAAGCTCTCCCATCTGCCAAGCGTGGGTCACCTGAGAGGGGAGGGCAGAGGTCTCCAAGGCCAGGACAGACAGGGCAAGGTCCCACCTTTCACAACTTTTGTGCACTTGGCCCCACAGCCCCTTTGTGTGGCAGCCCCCAAGTAAACTCGCCCAGGAGGTTGAGCCAGGCCTGGAGCTCCTGGTCCTGGAGAGGATAGTGCCACTTGGGCCTCACACTTCACCTGGGTGATAGCCACAGGGACAGTGGCAGAGTCCTAAGCATCACTCATCTTGCAGGGGGCAAGACAGAGCTGAGTGACCTGAGGGGATAGCAGCCTCCCCCTTAGCAACTGTGGCTTGGCCCCACAAGTCAAAGGGGTGCTGAGTCTGTCTGGACCCAAGGTCAGGAAGGTTGAGGGCTGGGTGCAGAGACTGAGGCCCTCAGAACAGGGCTCCCCTGGGATGCCTGAGCAATGGAGAGGCCAGCAACAAAGTGAAGAGCTCCTGGGGCTGACACACCCCACCCCTCCACCAGGCACCCCAGGCCGGCCCAGAGAGTAACACCAGCTGCAGCAACATCACTGAGGATTCCAAGGGCCTAGAGCTGAGCCACAGGCCTGGAGTACAGGGCCTTGGCTCACCCTGTAGGTGTAACCCGGACCCATTCTGCACCAGAAGCAGTGAGGCCTCACAGCCAGGGAAGGTGGCTCCTATTGATGACAAAAGCCAGAGGGTTTAACTGTTCCATTGGCTGCAACTCTCAACACTCCCAGCACAAAACAGAGTTAGAAAGACCACTGAAAGCAAAAAAAGAAGGAAAAAATGGAAACAAGGTTTTTGTATATAGGGAGGAGAGGGGAAGAATGGGATAAAATAAAATTTATTTTAAAAAAAAAGGCCACTGATCCCTATACAGAGGGGAACTGAGGCTCAGAGAAAAGCATGACATCAAATCCAAAAAATTTAGATTTATCCAGGTGTGGTGGTGCACACCTATAATCCCAGCACTCAGGAGGATGAGGCAGGAGGATCACTGAGTTCGAAGCCAGCCTGTGCTACATAGGGAGACCTTGTCTGAAATTGTGGGTTCTTTTTGTTATTTTGGTACTAGGGATTGAACTCTGGACCTTGAGCTTGAGAGGCAGGTGGCAGAACCACTGAGGTAAATCCCTGGCCCATGGAGACCTTGTCTTCAAAACAAAACAAAACAAACAGGAAGTGGAGCCTCAAACATTTCAAGCTGCTTTCTTAAGCCCTCCCTCTTTCTCCTGGAGATGCCAACGCGGACTCAGTACAAGGTGCTCACAAGCGGCTAGGTGCCTACAAGCAGCCCAGCCTCTTCCCTCCAAAAACCTCAGCGTCACTCAGGAGTTACCTTACCTACTGCACACCTCCCAGGGCCAGCCAGCAGCTGTATCTAGCCTTGGGTGGCCCCACCCACAGCTTCTCCACCTCAGAGGCAGGGCTTAGCTCTCACCTCTCACTTCTACCTGGTAATCCAGTCACCACCTACACAGGAGGTTGGGCTCCCAGGGTAAAATCTCTGCCAGTTTCCTCTCCTGTAAGAGTAAACAGTGGATCCCAGGGCCTGGAACCCTGAAAGATAGGCAGGAGGCAAAAGCAGCCCCATGAGGTTAGCCCAGAAATAAAGTCTGGAGGTCTGGGTTTGATGAGTCAATTTCATTTTATTTATTTTTTTGTGGTACTAAGCTGTATCCCCAGCTTTTTTTTTCTTTTGGAGACAGGGTCTCACTTTGTAGCCCAGGCTGGCCTTGAACTCGAAATGATCCTGCCTTGGCCTCTAGAGTGCTGAGATTACAGATGAGCATCACCATGGCCAACTAGGTGAATATATTGGTTTTGGTTTTGATTTTTAGAGACAGGGTCTTGCTATTTAGTTCAGGCTGGCCTGAAACTCACTATGTTGCCCAGGCTGGTCTCGAACTCACAGCAGTGCTCCTGCCTCAGCCTCCTGAGTGCTGGGATTACAGACATGCATAACCACACCTGGCCTAGATGAATAAATTTTAATTCACGATGTGTCTTGCCAGAATGGAGTCTCTGGGTCTCTGTGAATATCTCTGAATTTCTTGGCCTCTCAGGGCCTCTCTGAATCTTTCCATTTTTCTGAGTCCCTCAGAGCTTTTTGGCCTTTCTGCTCTCTGAGTCTCTTTGGCTCTCAGTCGGTGGGTCTCCTCTTCTTTGAGTTCTCGGTGCCCTTGTGTCTTGGAACCCCTGGACCTGCCTGGTACCTCTAAGTTTCAAGGTGTCCCTCTGCCCACCTCCCATGCTCCCTGAGACCCCAGGCAGGGAGAGCCCCTCCCTACTGGATCTCGGCAGTTGCGTTCTTCCTGTCTGTGGCATGTGTGGTTTCCCTTGAGTGTTTGCTGTCTGCCCAGCAAGGAATCACTAAACCCAGCAGGCACCGCAGCCTAAAACCCTGGTGCTCACCAAAGAGGAGGGAATTGAGGCAGCCCGTGTGCTCCTCAGAGCAGCCCCGTGAAGTGGGAAACAACCTTATTTGCAGGGTGTGGTGGCACACACCTGTAATCTCAGCTACTTACAAGGCTGAGGCAGGAGGATATCAAGTTCAAGGCCAATTTTGGGAACTTAGTGAGACTCTGAAACAAAAACAAGTAAATAAATAAATAAATAAATTTTTTTAAAAGTAAAGGAAAAGGATATAGCTCCGTGGTAGAGTGCTTATTTGACATGTGTAAGGCTCTGGGATCAATCCCCAGTACCCTCCCCCCCAAAAGGCAATGCTAAAATAAAACTCAGAGAGGTTAAGCAACTTAGTAGTAGCCACACAGCCAGTAAATGGAGAGCCAGGTTTTCACCTGGCTCCTGGTCTGGGCCCCACAGGTGGCATAAGCTAAGGGAGTCTGGGGCCCAGCAGGCTGGTCCAAGGCAGTTTCTGGACGAAGCCTTGACATGGAGAACGCGTTGAGTAAAGCTGTGTGAACCACCACTCTAGCGTGCTCAGCCTCTCTCTCACCCACCATTAACACAGCTAGAGATGAGCACACAGTGAAGAAGCCTGTGAGTGGCAAGCTGCCTTCCCCCTGGGAGGGTGGGCTGATTGCAGGCCCACTGCTTGCAGAGCCAGTCAGGGAGATCTGTCCCTGTCTAAAAAGAACTTGGAACCAGGCATGGTGGCACATGACTCTAATCCTAGCACTTTGGGAGGCTGAGGCAGGAGGCTTGGAAGTTTGAACCCAGCCTGGGGAATTTAGCAAGAACTTGTCTCAAAATAAAAAAATAAGTGGCTGGGGATTTAGCTCAGTGGCGCAGACACACACACACACACACACACACACACGACTCACAGATGTTGCTTAGCAAGTGTAGAAAACATCTGTGCCCCTTCCTCCAGCGTCCTCCAAAGTTAGCATGTTACATAACCGTAGCACAATTACAACCAGGAAGTTGATGTTGGTACATCCAAACTACAGACCTTATGCTGATTTCGTCAGTTTTTGCATATGCCCTTCTTTGTTTTGCTCTGTTTTTTGGTATCCAGTTCCACAACTTTTGTTATCCCACAGATTCATGTTACCCCCATCTCAATCAGGACACAGAACACTTCATCAAAGAAACTCCCCCATGCTGTCCCTTCATAGCACCTTGTCCTGACCCTGCCCTGTCCCTCACTGATCTATTGTGTCTCTGTAATTTTGTCATTTCAAGAATAAGTGAACCTCAGTATATGACCTCTGAGACTGGCCTTTTCACTCAACACAACACCCTTAAAGTCCATCTAAGTTTTCCCATGTATCAGTGGAACAATACTAGCCTGGCATGGTGGTGCACATCTGCGATCCCAGGACTCCAGGAGACAGAGGCAGGGGGATTCCAAGTTTGAACTCAGCCTGGGCAACTTAGCTAAGACTTGGCAAGACTCTGTCTCAAAATAAAAATAAAAATAAAAAAGGGTTGAGAATGTAGGGCTCAGCCCCCAGTACCACCACCACCACCAAAAAGAAAAAGGTCATTGTTATAGCCATAGAGCCCCTTATATTTCTCTAGTGGCTTATGGTGCTGAACCTCTTTTCCTGTTCTTGTTTTCTGTTGTGGGTTAGTGTTCCCCAAAAGACACGCTGAGATCCTTATCCTGTTACATGTGAAAGTGATGCTATTTGGAAAAGAGTCTTTGCAGAAGTAATCAAGTGAAAATAAGATCCTATTCATCTTAATTAGGGTGGGTCCTGATTCAGTCTGACTGATGTCCTAAGAGGTGAGGAGACCCGGAAATAGACACAGAGAGCCAAGGCAAAGACACCAGAACACGGGCAGACACCCATGTGACAAAGGAGGTGGAAACTGGAGTTACACAACTCATGCCAAGCACAGAGAGAGCATGTGGCCCTGGGTTCTAGACTTCTATCCTCCAAAACTCTGAGAGATAAGTCTCTGTTGTTTTAAGCCACCCACTTTGGGGTCCTCTGCTACGGTGGCCCTAGGCCACTAACACACTCTCCATCCACATAGCTTCTTGGGTGAACCATCTGTTCAAAACTTTTGCTTCTTTGTTCACTGGATTTTTTTTTCTTCCTGTTTTGTTTCAGAGTTCTTTATGTATTCTGAACACAAGTCCTTTGTTGGATATATGATTTGCAAGTATTTCTCCCAAGCTGCAGCTTAGCTTTTTATTCTCTCAACATTATCTTTAAAGAGCAAGGTTTTTTGTGTTTTTGTACTACTATGATTGAACCCAGGGCTTTCTTTCTGAGCTACATCCCCAGCTCATTTATTGATTGATTGATTGATTGAGTTAGGATCTCACTAAGTCACTAAGTTGCCCAAGCTTGGCTTGACTTGAGATCCTCCTGCCTCAGCCTCCCAGAGTGCTGGGATTACAGCCATGATCTACCATGGCTGGTTCAGAGCAAGTTTTTAATCATGATGATGTGGAATTTATCAAATTAAAAAAAAAAAACTATTGTCAGAAATGTTTCAAAGAGGAATTCTCCTATCCCTGGACACATTTTGTTCCTGAGGTAAACAAAAACCAAAAACCTTAGAATAGATAAAAGCCAGAGTGGGGAAAGGGACGCAAAAGCAGGCCAGTGTAGGACAGGAGCCCAGAGGCTTGGGCCTCTCCAGCTGCCCTGGCCTGTGGCCTATGTGAGGCCGGGGCGGGGGGGGGGGGGCGGCAGAGCCCTAGGTGCGCGTGCGCAGAAGGCAGCCAACCGACCGTCCAGGCCTGTTCTGTGAGCTGCTCTCTGAACTATCTGTTCTACTGTTCTAGAGGAATAGAGGCTCTGCGTTCCTCCCAGCCCCAATGACTTCCCCAGCTTCTCACGTGCAGCCCCAGCCATCCCTTTGACATCTCTGCCTGGATTGTACAGGCAGTTCCAACTCATTATCTGCCCCCATGAACTTGCTCCTTGCTCAGTTTTCCCTATCTACTTACCAAAGTTCCTTTTGTTTTTTTCTTTTGGTACCGGGGAGCGAACTCCAGACCTTGTGCTTTTGAGGCAGGCGGTGGAACCACTGAGTTAAATCCCCGGCCCATAAATATTTTTTTGAGACGGGGTCTTGCTCTGTAGTTCAGGCTATCTATCCTTGAGCTCGCTGTGTAGCCCAGGCTGGCCTCAGCCTCCCAAGTGCTGGGATTACAGGCTTGTGCCACCACACCCAGCCAAAAAAAAAAAAAAAAAAAAAAATTCTAAAAAGGAAAAAAGAAACAAGGACTAGAAGTACAATTTACTGGTAGAGCACTTGCTTAGCATGCATAAGGACTTGGGTTCCACCCCCAGGGGAAGAAAAGAGCAACAAAAAACTTGAAGTCATTGTTTTTTAAGTCACCTTAAAAAACCAAAAAACATTAGGGCCTCATGCCTGCTAGGTAAGTGCTTCACCACTGAGCTACACAGACCCAACCCGGACATGGACTTACTTGTTTATTCTTTATTTTTATTTTTTATTTTTTTTTGTACCGGGGATCAAACTCGGGTCTTTGTGCTTGCATAGGAGGCGGTGAAACCACTGAGCTAAATCCCCGGCCCAACTTACTTGTTTATTGCAATGTGGGGATGGAATGCAGGGTCTGCATGCCTGCCCAGCAAGTGCTCACATCCTCAGCCCCTACACTTTCACTGCAGCACAGCAGCCAGACAGGGAAGGGAGAAGACCAGAGCCACATAGCTCAGCCTGATGAGCATGCTGTGCAGTACAGGTCCAGCCGCCTTGTTGTGCAGCCCTCCCCGGCTCTGCCCATCCCCACCGCAGCAAGGTTAATCACTATCCTAGCCTCTGTCATCACAGGTTAGTTTTCCTGTTTTTGAACTTCATGTAAATAGAGTCACATGGTCAGACAGCCTTGGGATGAGATTCGGTTACACTGCTTCATTCTCCCTGCTGGGGGATAATCCCTTCGATGAGTGTTAGGAAGCTCAAAGAGATCTATCTCCCTTGCCAGCAAGGTGGCTCACACTATAATCCCAGCTACTTGGGAGGGTGAGGCAGGAGGACTGCAAGTTCAAGGGCAGCCTGGGCAACAGCAAGACTCTGTCTCAAAATAAGGTAAAATAAAGGGCTGGGGATATAGTTCAGTGATTGAGTGCTTTGCTAGCATGTGTGAGGCCCTGTATTTTAAAAGTCTCCTTGGGCCGGGGGTTTAGCTCAGTGGTTCCACCGCCTGCCTCGAAAGTGCAAGGTCCTGAGTTTGATCCCCGGTACCAAAAAAAAAAGTCTCCTTAATCCGTGCCTTCCTCTCCTCCTCACTGCTTCCTTCCTGAGCCAAGGCCACATCCACTGCCTGGACTATCGTAAGTGACCCCTAAAGAGTCTGCTAGCTTCCTTGCACAATTGGGTCTCTCTAGAGCTGGAGGAATTTGTTTTGCTTTATTTTGAGACAGGTCCTTGCTATGCAGTTCAGGCTGGCCTGGAACTCACTCATAGTGGGCACCACTGTGACCAGCGTGGAGGGCTCTTTTAAAGATAGGTGGTAGTGCATACCTATGATACCAGCACTCAGGAGGCTGAGGCAGAAAGATTTCTGAGAGTTCGAGGCTAGCCTGAACTACAGAGTAAGACCTTGTCTCAAAAAACCAAAAACATTGCTAAATGTATGCACATTGAGGCAATACTCTTAAGTGAAATAAATAGGGCAGACATGTGTAAATACCGAATAGTTTCTGTAGTGTGAGAAACTGAAAGTGTAAATAAGGACTAAAAGGTATAATAGATAATGCGAAATAGGAAGAAAAGGGGCGAAGGGGAAGGGGAAGTGGGAGGGGAAAAAAACCAGAAACAAAACCAAATGAAAATAGCGTTGCATCCAGGAGGGTGTCTCTGGGAAGCGGGCTAGGAGTCCCCCATATTGACCCTCCACCTCTCTTCAGGTCCTTGTCTCCACTCTGGTGAAAAATGAAGTGGGGCTCTTAGCAAGAAATGGGGTAGTCAAGACTAATACAGTGTGAAGCAAAAGTTTATATAAAGTGTGGTGAATGTAGAGGAAGCAGAAGAAAAGCTATTTTAACAGCAGCATGGTACTGCAAGATAGGGGTATCCCACTCGGGATGCCGGGTGAGGATGAGATGTGCCCATACTTACAGAGGCAAACTGTTTTGTTGATTGGTGTGGGGTAAGCCAATCAGGGTTTTAGCCTTTCTTTCTGGGAAGGGGACAAGGTTAGCATACAGTAAATGTAACACTTTCATAAAGGATACAGTAGGGTACATTTTATTCAAGCACATGGTACACGATAAACATGTGATGATCTCTTACAATCATCAGCCACAGAGAAGCATTACAGTTGTCAGCCACAGATGAGCATGTGATGATTTTACAATGTTAGTCATCTGTGCTTTGTTCATGTTCCTCTAATCTGCCCCTACAATAGGTGGCACACACCTGTAGTCCCAGCCTTTTCGATCAAGGCAACAGGATCACAAGTTCAAGTCCTGCTTGCACAATTTAATGAGACCTTGTCTCAGAAATAAAAAGGGCTGGGGTGTAGCTTAGTGGTAGAGCCCCCTGGATTTGATACTAGTACTGAGGGGGAAAGGACTATTAAGCCAGGCACAGTGGTGCAGGTAGCCCCAGTCAATCAGGAAACTGAAGCAGGAGGATCATTTGAGCCTAAGAGTTCTGGGCCAGCCTGAGCAATATAGCAAGATCCCCATCTCTAAAAGAAAAATATATAAAAATTTGTGAATAAAGTACAAACTCTCTACCTGTAGTGTGTACCAGTTTTCAGTCATCTTCATTGTTCACATACATCTTGTGTGATCTTTCCCACTAGGTCAGCCTTGTCCATCCTCAAGCCCCCAGCCCTAATATGTAAGTAAAGCAGGACTTAAAGAAAAACAAGTCCTTCTCAGCCTTTGGGCAATTCCCACTTCATCACCCCTGCCCCCATATCTGTAACTCCTTGTTCTGGTACAGATAAAATTGACAAGTATGTCCTGTAAACAAAGTTTATGACACTCTTCTCATATGATTCATAAGACACTGTCTTCTTTCAAGGCAAAGTTACAAAACTGTCTGCCCTTGTCCTGTTCCAGTACTCACTGGCTACGTCACTAGAAAAACCAGCCCCTTCGACAAAAGGTATAAAAGCAGAAACTTTTCTTTGTTCAGTGCTCTTCCTTTGGACAGGCATCTGTTGAGCTGGTATATACCTTAAACGTGAAAGCCTCCCTAATTCCCATTGGTCTCTCCTGTCTCTTGGAATTCTGCAACATAAGCACATTCCTCGTATTTATTGAGTGAATAAGTACCCGGCACATCTGCTCTTCATCTCTCCAACCACATCTCAGACACTGGCTCCACCCCACCCCCACCCTCACCCCTGCCCCTGCTAGAACAGCTGCTTTCTGGAATTCGGGTGAATGTGGTGAATCTGAGCAGGCGCATTAAGAGCCTAGGGTGTGGCTCTCCCCTTGTTCCTTTCCATCTGCCCCAGCCCCATGTCCTCCTGCAAGAGCAGCCTCTCTAGCCTGGGAGGTGGAATGAAGACAGAGCAGAGGATATGAGCAAGAAGTCAACTCTGGTTCTTGAAAGCCACTGAGACTTGGGGGCTGTTTATTATTGTATCAGAGCTCTACTTACTGCCTTGATAAACTTAGTGGCTTAAAACAACATATATTTAATATCTTGCAGCTCTGCAAGTCAGAAGTCCAAAATGGGTCTCGCTGGCCGTAAAGTATCAGTTGGTCTCCTTTCTTTTAGAGATGCCAGAAGCCATTTCCTATCCTTTTTCTTGTGGAGGCGACCTGACCTTCACTTTGACCTCCCTCCTTCATCCTTACAGAGAACAGCTAAATAGAAGCTTCTGATCGCTGTCTTTGTCCCCTCTGTTCTGCCTCATTTACTTTTAAGAACCTGTGATTACACTGGGCTCACTAATCTCCCAGGATAAGCTCCCCCTTTGAAGATCCTTAATGTAATCACACCTGCAAATTTTCCTGCCAGGTGAGAGCTTATGTTCTCAGGATCCAGGAAGTGGGACATCTTTGGGAAGCCATTATTCTGTCTACAATGTTCACAGCCTAGTTTATACTATGTTAACTAATACACTACTTGTGAAATTTATATTTATGCAAATATACAGAAGCATATTTATGGATATACTATATAAATAATGTGCTATTTATAAAATAGTACATTAGCACTGCATGCCATTTATAAAACAAACAAGAATAAACAGTCCTCGGGGGCCTGAGGTAGGGCTGGAGGATGCCAGCCAGGTTATAGTGTAGCCTCCTCCTGCCTGCCACGCCAGGGGTTGGCATGGGCATCAGAGGAAACCGGGATACAGTATTTAATGAAAAATCCATGTTTAAGGAATAAGAGTGGCAGGCTTCCTAGATAATTTCTGATGGTCAGAATGTGAATGTATTGACTGGAGTGAGAGAAGAAATGCTGTGGCTCCCATGGTAGCAGGCATATTGTTTTTTACAGGTTGGTGGATAATGATTGACACAGCAGTGGGCTATCCTAAGCTGGAACAGTTGAACCATAATTTTCACACCTGTGGTATGTTCTCCACATTGGCTTTCTTCATGATAAATGCTGTGTCCAACATGCAGGTGAGAGGTATCAGCTATGAAAGCGGCTGTCTAGGAAGAACAGGTGGTCCAGTTTGGCTCTTCATTGGTTTCATGCTGATGTTCAGGTCACTTATTGCTTCCATGCGGATTCTTTTGGGGGCATATGTTACCCAGAATACTGATGTTTATCCAGGATTAGCTGTGTTTTTTCAAAATGCTCTTATTTTTTTAGCACTCTGATCTACAAATTTGGAAGAACCGAAGAGCTCTGGACCTGAGATCACTTCTTAAATCACATTTTCCTTTTGTTATTGTGAGACCAGAATGACTCCATTTTGTCCAAAATGGAGCAGTCTCCTTTGTTCTTTCAAATTAATGATTAAATGTGCTTAATCTGGGACAAAAGACATGCTCTGTAACTCAAGATTCCTAAGCTCATTACTCAGCCATCTGTTTGCCCTAGAAACAAGTGTCCTGGGCCCACTATCTATAGGACAATCTGTTAACGTGCTGACTATCCACACAAGGTGGTCATGACCATTAGTCAAGATGTCTGCTGACCATCAGTACGTGACAGTAGACCACTAACCTTTGTCCCCATTTTTCTTGTAAAAACCTATACGTAATCCCCTTCAACCCCCAATGAGCCTAGCCAATCAAAATTCTACACTTCATACTTGCTAAATGTTAACCAATCATATGGCTGCTAATGACTGAAGCTTGCTGTAATCTCAATAAAAACCCTGCTAATTTGGAACTCGGGGCTCTCAATCTAGATCCGCTGTGTCGGTGACAATTGAGAGTCCCTGCTTAAGCTTGAATAAACGACCCTCGTGTGTTTACATCGGAAACGGCCTCCTGGTGGTCTTTGGGACTTCGCAATCTGGGCACAACAGTTATACTCTATGTTTTTTTTTGTACTGGGGATTGAACTCGGGACCTTGAGCTTGTGAGGCAGGCACTGGAACCACTGAGCTAAATCCCCGGCTCTTGTTATACTCTATTTGTAGATAAGCTGTTATCTCTCAATATAATTTATACATTGTCAAATAGAATAGAGTGTACATTTAATGTTTTTGTTTCTTTACATTTTAAAAAATTTGTTAATGATTTTAAGAAAAATGAAAAGAGAGTAATTACCAAAATAGATTTTATAAAAGTGCTGTGCTGAAATTATGGTACATTGAGATATATATGATGTCAGGTTAGGGTTACAGAGCAACACACATTTCCAAATACTAAAAAAGTGGTACTTCTGTATTAAACATGGAGTGTCAATTTTCCCAATGCAGGAGCTCAAATATTTGTAATTAAAAGCAGAGGAGATATTAGCAAAGGTTAAGCTTGATCCACAGTTATTAGGAACATAACCAGTCATGGAAATGATCAGAATTATTTTATGGCAAGAGAAATTAATTGTATTAATCAATAAGATACTATTGAGTACATGAATTGAAAGGAGGAATTTGCTGGGGATTGAACCCAGGACATTGTGCATGATAGGCAAGTACTCTACAACTAAGTTAAATGGCCAGTTTGAACATTTTTTTATTTGGATTAAGGGCTAATGGTTTTGAAAAGGCCATATTATCACAGAACTGTAATACAATCTCTTGGTAAATAACAGATCTAAAGCAACGTTTTTGAATATTTTTAAGTAACTCAGATCAAAACCATGTGGGTTAAATGCACCTATTCTTTTCGTATTACTATGAATATTTTTGTAATAGAAAAAAAATCTCTATGTTTTATGTTGTTGCTTAAAATGTAATAGAGGTCTACATTATCTAACTTTACTACATTCCATTAAAATGCCTTTAATGTAAACATCATCCTTAAATTTTATATCAGAGAAGCATGCTTTAGTTTTCCTATACTTTTGATTTTTCAAATACATCTGTATGCTATATCAATAAAACATTTAAAATATTCAGATAAAAATAGTACATATATAACAAGCTACATTCACTACAGGAATTTTATTTTGGAGGAAAGAGGAAGATATGTAAAAATCACTGTCTGAAACTTTATTGAATGATGCAGGTACTATAAGAGAAGAATACTTTAGGGCTGGAGATATAAGCTGAGAGGCAGAGTGCTTGTTTCTCATTTACAAGACCCTGGGTTCAACACTCAGTACTAAAGAAAAAAGAGACTTTTTTAAAAGTGTACTTACTTTTAGACCCAACAATGCACCAGATTCTTTGGGCATGGTTGTTCTTTTGTTAAGAATAACACGTCCAATTAATCTGTCCCCCTCTTTAGATGGCTGCCACGTTACAGGATGCTATTAAAACATAAAGTTTAAAAAGTAAACAAATTGAAAGGAGAAATGCTCTGGGACCAAGATGTCCATGAATACTGGCACTAAGTCTCTTCTGCCTAGAACTCAGGGTGGGGACAGGAAATGTGTTCCCTCTTTGATTCTTTGGTTGCCTCATTAGCTGACCAGACAATGACAAGAACACCTGAAATTATGTGGCTCAAGAAGATCGGTATAACTTTTTAATATGTTATAGCAACCAAGTAGACATTAGACTGGAATTTCTTAAACTAATAATAAGCAAATTTTCACCAATCATGAAAAATAATTACTTTTAACTATGTTATAGGCATGTATGAAAATATCACATTGAAACTTAACATTTTATAAAATTAATAAGTAGTAAAATATACATTTTTAAAAATAGGCCCCTTTCCTCAAAAATATTAAGGCATAGCTAGGATACATATGCATTTCCTACTGGGTGTGGTGGTCCACACCTGAAATCCCAGTACTGTAGAAGGCAGAGGCAGGAGGATCAGAAGTTCCAGCCCAACCTGAGCAATTTAGCAATTTTGTGAGACCTATCTTAGAAAGAAAAGGAAAGGAAAGGAAAAACGAAAAGGAAAGAGAAAAGAGAGGAAGCATGCTGGGGATGTTGCTCAACAAAAAGACTCAAGTTCAAACCCAAAATGCTATTTATTTAAAGAGCAAGCACACCTTGTAGAGAATGGACCATGCAGGATTATATCCTGATTAAATGACCTGGGATGTATGTATTCCAAACCAATCTAAATGAAAAAGTTTTGTGCAGTA
Organism: Heterocephalus glaber; assembly: GCF_053883595.1. NCBI lineage: Eukaryota > Metazoa > Chordata > Mammalia > Rodentia > Bathyergidae > Heterocephalus > Heterocephalus glaber. The sequence continues at coordinate 14,950,641 of NW_028258151.1, read as the reverse complement.
ATTTATCTTAACAGCTCACAGATGCAAAGCAATCAAATACAAATGCAAATGAAAGTTTGTTGTGATATGACATGGCTACTAAAACTTCATGCCATACATCAGAAAAAATGAAGAACGATTGAACATTTTATTCTGACCTTTTGCTCTGACAGCACTTTAAAGTATGTCTCCCTCCACTTAATGAATCATGAATGAATACAAGAGACCATTTTCTAAAACCCACAAGAATTTTTGTTACCTAGTGGAATACTATATATTTACACTTCTTACTATATATTTACAGCAAATTCCATAGAAAAAACTATGAGTTTGGTAGGAAAAAAACTATTCAGATAGAAGAAATACTTTACTTGCTTTTATGTGAAATGTTTAGAGATGAAGATACACAGAGCAAAAGAAATATGCCTTAGATTACTCTCTGTTTGCATGTACACACAATGCTAGGGATTGAACCCAGGGCCTTGTGCCTGCTGAGAAAGCACTGTGCCACTCAACTCCACCCACAGCCGTTAGGTTCCCTCCTGATGGCACTACTAGGATGATTCATCACAAGGAGTCCAGAATTCTTATATTAACACAAACATCTTGCTTATAAGAACCTACTTGAGTTATTTAGTGTTACAACTTAAAAATAAAAGCATGTAAGTTTGAAAAAAGACAAAAATGATTAAATTTTCATAGTTTTAAGATAAATTTTCATGTTGAATTTAATATTGTACTAAAAAAAAACCACCTCACGGGCCCAGGGATTTAGCTCAGTGGTGCCGCACCTGCCAGGCAAATCCTGAGTTTGAGTCCTGGTACCAGAAAAGAAAAAAACCCCCCAAAAACCCACCTCACTATCATTTTAGAAACATGTAAAAGAAAACTAGAGATAGAAAACTTTACTGGTGGTGCATTTTCTGAATATTTTTATTCATTTTCCTTACTTTCTCTACTCAGTGAAACACTCACTTCAGCAGAAACTGCAGACCAAATTATGAAAATAATATTTCACATTGCTGTGGATGTGACGGTATGAAATAGATGACAGCAGATGAAAATGAGTGAGTACTCCGGTTTTTGTTGCAGTGTTTGTGTGTGTGTATCCTCTAAACTGGTTGTTCTTATTGCTATTTCAGAAGTTTATCTTTCCCCTTGGAAGTTTATAAAATATATTATGTAGATTTATTAAACATAATATGATACAGAATTTTTCTTTATGAATAAAGCATTTCCAGTCCCACTGTCCCACTATTACTATTTTGTTTTAAATTGTATGCAAATTTAGTGGAACTAATGTGAGACCTAACTAACTCCATTTTAAAGTTTGACTTCATCTTGGAATAAGACAGTAAAGTGGCCTTGTCATAAATTCCACTTCACTGAAGTCAACTATTCCCCTAGTCTCCTTTGTGCCCATAAAATAATGATAAAATGTCCTTGCTGTGGGACAACAGATAAAAAAAAAGACACAGCTCCTAACTCAATCCTCTGTCTGCCCAGAAAACAGACGCTCCCGGGCCCATTATCTATAGAACATTCTGTCAATGTGCTGATTGTTCCTTTTTCCCATAAAATCTACATGTAGCCACCCCTCAATCCCCCCGATGTACACCCCATGCTTGCTAAATATCAACCAATCATGTAACTGCTAAATGGAAAATCCCCAAACCTTGCTGTAGCCACAATAAAAACCCTGCTGATTTGAAATTCAGGGCTCTCAATCCTGATCCGCTGTGTCGGTGACGGTTGAGTGCCCCTGCTCGAGCTTGAATAAACGACCCTCGTGTGTTTACATCGGAATCGGCTCCTTGGTGGTCTTTGGGGACTTCGCGATCTGGGCACAACACTAAGATTCCACTATATCTTTCTAAAAGAATCTAACACATTTTATCATATATAACATATGCTATAGAGATGGCGTATCATTGGCCTTACTCTTGAACTGCTTATATTTTCTCACATTAGCAAAGAAATCTGGAGTGAAAAACTATTGATCATACTGTTTCATATTTAAGTTTGTGTGTGGGGAATATTGGGTAAAATTTTAATAAACAGTTAAGGCTATTCTGCTGTCATCACTATGTGGTAATAGGCATTTTTGCATATTTTGTAAATTTGCTTTCCAAGTGTTGTGCTGAATTGTAACCAAGACTATTGGTTATGCATATTAAAATCTGATGATTTAATAATGCTCCCAAACCCTATATTCTCACAAATGTTTCCAATTTAAAATGATGTACGATCCCATTTAAATAACAGTAAATAAATTTACAAAGCCATAAGCCCCACAACAAAAAAAGAACTGAATAAAGAGAGATACTAACAGATTTCTAGAAGTTACTACATGTATGAAAATGAGTGGAAGCAAAATGGAGAAATCTGTAGCTTAAACCACAGATTCAGAGTGCTTGAATTAAGAAGGGAGCTAATCTCAGCAGAAACCAGAGAGCTCTAGATTGAAAATGGCAGCTACTATGGCAGTATGGGAGAGAGAAGTGGAATTAAGGAGACTGTTTAATGTCTGATCTAGTATTCTCTTCATTTGCAATTCTTCTGTTTTACTTTGGCTCAGAAAGTGCTTTGATAAATATTCACTTTTATTTTCATCAACTACTTACATGGTTAAACACTGTGTATTTTTTCTTTGATCCCTCAGAATTTGTCATGATGTATGATAAGAAGGATTTACATTCATGTTTTTCCTAGCTAACTGTTTCAACATGATTGAGCATACAATTCTTCACAACATGCTTATCGTGCAAGGAAGTTTCATCTCTAGGGTTAAATTGGCTACATCCCCATCTGAGATCCATTGATCTGAACTTTACTCGGGCTTAGCTTGCCTTTCTAAGGCTCAGGGATATCATCTACAGAGTGGAATAGTAATAATTACTATTCCATTGAATTGTTTTGAAGTTAAATGAGATAATCCATCTAAATTGCTTACTATAGTATCTGAAATTTAGTAACTGCTTAATTGGGCACTCATAGTAATTGCTAATTATGCTAATAATTATTTTAATAATCATACGTATGTATTAATAATCATCATACATACATAGTCTTTGAGGGTCTTTCAGCATCTTAGAACGCCAGTAAGGAAATTATATTTTGTTCCATAGAGGTACAAATATATATGTGCACTTACTGAATTACATTTCATTACTCAAAATCTGTATCATTCTAACTTGATTTTACAGATCGTCCAGGGATGTGCCTGCCATAGGCCATGTTTCTGTAAATATCTAACGTTTTTACTATCTGGAATCACTGTACTTCCGGGCACAGAATAGGCATGATTAGTACTGGGTGACCCTGAAGGGAGCGGGCCCTGGAGAACGAATATCTGAGCCGGGACTCTTTCGCTCCTACCCAGCACAGACTCGCACATTCACTTGTGCTGCACTTTCCTCATTTGTAAAACGGAAAATAATAGATGATACCATAGAATCAATGTAAGGATTACATGAGATAATATATGTAACTGTGTTTGATGCAGAGCAAACAATACCAATATTATTAACAATATATAAAATATGATTGCATTCATCTCTTTCCCTTCACTGGGACAAAATTGCAAAACACCCAATTTAAAGGAGAGGCTTACCTTGGCTCACGGCTTCAGAAATGTCAGAGCATGGTTGGCTGGCTCCGAAGCAGAAATGGCATGGCATAAAGGCATAGTGGAGGAGCCAGGACAGGAATGTGCCCCTCCAGGTTACACCCATCATGGCCCACCTCCTCTCACCAGCCTTTACCTCCTAACAGCATGTCCAGCTATGAACTCATCAATGGACAAATCTACTAAAGAGTAGAGTCCTCACGACCCCAAATCCCCGCCTCTGAACACAGATACTTGGGGGGAATATTTTAAATCTAACCCATAATGTTGATGATGTGTCTCCAGACTAAAGGTAAACAAAAGTTGGGGTCTGGGGCAATATAAAGTGCTTTTTTCTGTACATGTTTCTGAACTCAACAAATAATCCTGAGCTCCTGGTATGTGCCAGGTATTTTTCTTAGCAGTGAGGATACAGCTGTGAAAAAAATACACACAAATCCTGCCATGAGTATGTGCCTGTGAAAAAAGACAAGCAAACCCCAAAACAAAATGGTAAAGTTTTGTGGCATGCTTGGTGGAGATAAAGGGCATTCTGTGTGGTGGTGGTGGGGTTCAGTTTAACACCAATTGGTCACAAGAAAACAGTATTTGAGTAAGAATGAGTTATGCAGATATCTGGGGAAAGCACTTCAGGTTACAAAACCAGCCATGAAAATGAACTGGAGGAAGTTCCTGCCAGGTGATTTTAACAAACAACTAGGGCAAGGTGAGTGAAGGGTCAAGCCAGTCATATAGGACAGGGAAAAGGGCAGGAACAAAATGGAGATTTCGTAGGTCTTCATGGGCCACAGCAAAGAACTTTGGCTTTTTTGAAGAGAGAAATGGGAGCCTGTGGAAGGCTTTGAGCAGAGAACTGATCTGGTGAATATTAGGTTTTAATAGGATCCTTCTGGTTGCTGTGGTGAGAATTAAATGGAGGGAATCAATTGTGGGCTCTTTGGGAATTTAATTCTAACATTAGTTTTACTCTCTTTTAGCTCCTTTTGGCCAGACATTCTCCCATCTCTTAGGTTATATTTTGGTGTCATTCTGTTGGTAATGCACCTCTTCATATATGTAACACAGGAATGAACTGCTTTCTATCTAACCGAGCAGCTTTTTTGTTTTAATAGCCCCTGTACATGAGGCAACCCTTAGCCTCTATGTCTTGTCTCCCATTGCCGGGCTATCTTCCATTCATCAAAAATGAGCGTATACCTGAGTCGCGCGGAAGACGCCTAGTCACCCCGCTACAGACAGGCTGGTCCGCCCATGCCCTACCGAGGTCCTGAGTCGCACAGAACACGCCGAATCAGCCCGCCGCAGACAGGCAGGTCTGTGCACGCCCTACCGAGGTACTGAGTCGCGCGGAAAACGAGGAATCACCTCGCTGCAGACAGGCAGGTCGGCCGACACCCTACAGAGGTCCCCATTTGCGCGGAACACACGCCGAATCAGCCCGCGGCAGACAGGCAGGTCTGTGCACGCCTTACCGAGGTCTTGAGTCGTGCGGAAGACGCCGAATCACCCCGCTGCAGACAGGCAGGTCTGCCCACACCCTACCGAGGTCCCCAGTTGCGCGGAACACACACCGAATCAGCCCGCTGCAGACAGGCAGGTTTGTGCACGCCCTACCGAGGTCCTGAGTCGCGCGGAAGACACTGAATCACCCCGCTGCAGACAGGCAGCCACCTGATTCCACACTGCAAAGACGCAGAGAACACCAGACCACCAGACCAGGGTACTGAGTCCCACTGTTACCGGCCCAGAGGTAGGGGCTTCTGAGCCGTCGTCCCACTGCTCCTGGTCCAGAGGAAGGGGCTTCCTGGTCACCATCCTTCCCGCTGCTCCCAGCCCAGAGGAAAGGGCTTTTGGGCCACCTTCTGTCCCACTGCTCCTGGTCCAGAGTAAGGGGTTTCCCGGCCAACATTCCTCCGGCGGCTCTCAGCCCACAGGAAAGGGCTTTTGGGTCACCTTCCCTACCGCTGCTCCTGGGCCCTGTCCCACCTCTCCCAGCTCAGAGGAGGTAATCCGTGCAGGCGCTAACAGCCCCCCCCCCCCGCCCCAGTCGAAATGAGAAAACACGTAAATAAGTCTCAAAACCAGACTTCCAGATCACTTACAGCAATCCCAAAGGGAAATGAGATGGAACACTCTGATACTCAACCACCTGGACCCACTGAACTGGCAACAAAAGGAGATCTGGAAAAAATGAAATCAGAAATAATTTCTCAGATAACAGGAGAAATTGTGCCCCTAGTGCAAGACATGATTAATAAATCTAGAGAGGAGCTCAGGAACATGATGGAATCCCAACATAAGAAACAAATGGAATCCATAAAACAAATGCAAATAGATTTCCAGGACATGAAAATCTCCATTGAAAGTCTACACAGCAGAATGAGCCAATGTGAGGACAGAATTTCAGATAGAGAAGATAAGATTGCAATTAGTGACCAGGAAAAGAAAAATTGCTTCAAAATTATAAGGGAACATGAGAAATCAATCCAGCAGCTGCTAGATGATGCAAAAAAGAATAACATAAGACTGATTGGGCTCAATGAAGAAACAGGAGAGAGTGCAGATGACATAAAAAAATCTCTTCACAGAAATAATGGCAGAAAACTTCCCAAGCAGGGGAAAAGAGCTTGACATACAGATAAGTGAGGCATATAGGACTCCAAATAGCCTTGATAAAAAAAAATCTACACATAGGCATATAATTGTTAAGATTCCAGAAACACAACAGAAGAACAAAGTTCTTCAAGCAGTCACAGGAAAGAAACAAATCACATACAAAGGAAAGCCCATCAGAATCACAGAAGACTTCTCAACACAAACCATCAAGGCAAGAAGAGCTTGGCGTGACATATTCCAAGCCCTAAAAGAAAACAGCCTCCAACCCAGATTGATGTACCCTGCAAAACTATCTTTCAAAATGGATGGAGAAATAAGAGACTTTCATGACAAAGAGCACCTTAGGAACTTCGTGAATACCAAACCAGCACTCCAAAGAATTTTACACAATATCCTAGGAACAGACATTGAGGATCACAACCCCAGGAAGCAAAGCAGAATGAACCCATCTGGCATGACAAGAAATTAAATGTAAAGGGGGAGAACCCAACAAAAAGAAAAAGTCATGGCAATGACAAGTCAATACGTTTCAGTTATAACCATCAACGTGAATGGTCTCAATTCACCAATCAAAAGAAATAGACTGGCAGAATGGGTCAAGAAGCAAAATCCAACAATATGCTGCATACAAGAAACACACTTCATTCAAAAGGAAACTCATAGACTGAAAGTTAAAGGGTGGAAAACAATACTGCATGCGACAGGAACCTGAAAAAAAGCAGGAGTAGCTATCCTCTTGGTAGATTTCAAACCAACACTGATTAAGAGAGACGAAGAAGGACACAACATCCTTGTAAAGGGAAGAATCCAAGAGGAAGAGATGACAATCATAAATATCTATGCACCAAACACTAGTGCACCCAACTATATAAAACAAATACTAACGGACATGAAAAGTCATATATGCACTAATACAATTGTAGTGGGGGACGTCAACACCCCACTGTCACAAATAGATAGATCAACTAGACTAAAAATAAGTAATGAAATACAAGAACTCAATCGAACTCTTGAACAAATGAACTTAACAGATGTTTACAGAGTCTTCCACCCCACAAAATCAGAATACACATTCTTCTCAGCTGCACATGGGTCATTCTCCAAAATAGACCACATACTCACACATAGCACATGTTTAAGTAAGTGCAAAGGAATTGAAGTTATCCCCTGTATATTATCAGACCACAGTGCAATGAAATTGGAGATCCATAGCAAAAGAAACTCAAAAAATTTCATAAGCACATGGAAATTGAACAACACACTTCTGAATAACCAATGAGTCACAGAGGAAATTAAAGAAGAAATCAGACAGTTCCTTCAATTAAATGACAATGACAATACAACATATCGGAATCTATGGGATGCAATGAAAGCAGTCTTACGAGGGAAATTCATAGCAGTGAAAACACATATTAGGAAAACAGAACGAGCCCAATTAAACAACCTGATGCTGAACCTCAAGCTTCTAGAAAAAGAAGAGCAGGACAACCCCAAAGCTCATACAAGGGAGGAAATTATAAAGATCAGAGGAGAAATCAATGCAATGGAGACTAAGAGAACGATACAAAAAATCAATGAAGCCAAGAGTTGGTTCTTCGAAAGAATCAACAAAATTGACAAACCTTTAGCCAACCTTGTCAGAAAAAGGAAAGAAAAGGCCCAAATCCATGCAATTAGGAATGAAAAAGGTGAAATTACAACAGACCCAGCAGAATCCAGATGATCATTAAATCCTACTTCCAGAACCTATATGCCAATAAGATGGACAACACAGAAGAAATGGACAGATTCCTAGATACATATGAATTACCAAAGTTGAACGAAGAAGACCTAAAAATTCTGAACAACCCAATATCAACCAATGAAATTGAAAATGTAATTAAAAAATTATCAACTAAGAAAAGCCCGGGCCCTGATGGCTTCACTGCTGAATTCTACAAGACATTTAGAGAGGAACTGCTGCCACTACTGCTTAAACTCTTCAATGAAATTGAAAGGGAAGCAATACTCCCAAATTCATTCCTGGAAGCAAGCATCACCTTGATCCCCAAAGCAGAGAAAGACTCAACTGAAAAAGAGAACTATAGGCCAATCTCACTAATGAACATAGATGCAAACATCCTTAATAAGATACTGGCAAACAGAATGCAGAAGATCATCAAGAAGATCATACACCCTGATCAAGTGGGATTCATCCCAGGGATGCAGGGATGGTTCAATATACGAAAATCAATTAATGTAAAACACTATATCAATAGAGCCAAGGACAAAAACCATATGATTATCTCCATAGATGCAGAAAAAGCATTTGACAAAATCCAACATGCATTTATGATAAAAACCTTACAAAAAATTGGAATAGATGGTCTCTACCTCAAACTGATAGAAGCCATCTATGAAAAACCAACAGCCAATATCATACTAAATGGTCAAAAACTGAAATCAGGAACAAGACAAGGATGTCTACTATCACCACTCTTGTTCAATATAGTTCTGGAAACATTAGCCATGGCAATTAGACAAGAGAAAGAAATAAAAGGAATAAAGATAGGTAATGAAGAAGTCAAATTGTCATTATTTGCAGATGACATGATACTCTATATAGAAGACCCCAAGAACTCCACCAAAAGTCTTCTAGACTTAATAACGAAATTCAGTCAAGTAGCTGGTTACAAGGTCAACACACAAAAATCAATAGCTTTCCTCTACACGAATGACAGACTCACTGAGAGAGAAATAGGGCAAATAATTCCTTTCACAATAGCATCCAAAAAATTGAAATACCTAGGAATCATCCTAACAAAAGAAATCAAAGACCTCTTCTCTGAAAACTATGGCATTCTGAAAAGAGAGATTGAAGATGATATCAGAATATGGACAGACATCCCCTGCGCCTGGGTAGGAAGGATTAATATAGTGAAAATGGCCATACTTCCAAAACTGCTATATAGATTTAATGCAATTCCGATTGAGATCCCAGAAGCATACTTCATAGACCTCAAGAAAACAATCCAAAAATTCATTTGGAGCAAGAAGAGACCCAGAATAGCAAAAGCAATTCTAGGTAACAGAGACATGGCAGGAGTATCACAATCCCCAACCTGCAACTATACTACAAAGCTACTGTGATAAAAACAGCATGTTACTGGCAAAGAAACAGACTTGAGGACCAGTGGAACAGATTAGAAGATGCAGAAACAATGCCAGACACATTCAGCCATCTCATCTTCGACAAAGGAGCCAAACACCCTCACTGGAGGAAAGATAGCCTCTTTAATAAATGGTGCTGGAAAAATTGGGCTTCAACTTGCCAAAGATTAAAACTAGACCTATATCTCTCACCATGCACTAATCTAAAATCAAAATGGATTAAAGATCTAAATATTAAATTAGAAACTCTGAACCAGTTGGAACAGAGGTTAGGTGGAACCCTTGAAGACATCAGTGTAGGAAAAGATTTTATGAACAAAACCTCAGTTGCCTGTGAACTAGCACAAACAATCAACAAATGGGATCTCTTCTTATTAAAAAGCTTCTGCACAGCAAGAGAAACCACCAGCAGTGTGAAGAGACAACCCACAATGTGGGAAAAAATTTTCACCTGCTCTTCCTCAGACAAAGGTCTACTATCTAGAATATACAAAGAACTTAAAAAGATCAGACCTCCCAAATTTAAAGATCCAATCCAAAAATGGACATCTGAAATGAACAGACATTTCTCAGACAAAGAAGTAGAAATAGCAAATAAATACATGAAAAAATGTTCAACATCACTGGTCATTTGAGAGATGCAAATGAAAACAACGCTGAGATTCCACTTCACTCCAGAAAGAATGGCTGCTATCATGAAATCAACCAATAACAAATGCTGGCGGGGCTGTGGGGAAAGAGGAACCCTGCTCCACTGCTGGTGGAGTGTAGACTGGTGCAAGCACTGTGGAAATCAGTATGGAGATACCTCAAAGAACTAGGACTGGAAGTCCCATTTGACCCCACCATTCCCCTGCTGGGGATCTTCCCCAAAGAATTAAAAGAATCATACCACAGTGATATATGTGCACCCATGTTCATAGCAGCGCAGTTTGTAATAGCTAAAACTTGGAAACAGCCCAAATGCCCATCAACTGGAGACTGGATAAAGAAAATGTGGTTTTGTTTATAAAATAGAGTACTACTCAGCCATAAAAAATGAGAAATTAGAGACATTTATAGCTAAGTGGATGCACATTGAGGCGATACTCTTAAGTGAAATAAATAGGACACACATGTGTAAATACTGAATAGTTTCTCTGGTGTGAGAAACTGAAAGTGTAAATAAGGACTAAATGTATAATAGGTAACGTGAAATAGGAAGAAAAGGGGCAAAGGGGAAGGAAGTGGGAGGGCTAGGGGAAAGGATAGAAGGGAATGGGATTAATATGAGAAAATGGAAAAATAGGAACAAAATCTTTGTAAATAGGGAGGACTGGAGGGGCTGAAGGGAGGGCTGGGCAAGGGTGAAAAATAAGAACCAAGAGAGACTATGTAAAGGTGCAAATTTCCAATGATGAATGTCATATTGTATACCTAAAATGTACCAATTATTAGAATGAATAATCGATAATGTAAAATAGGAAGAAAGGTCCAAAGGGGTAGGGGTAGTGGGAGGGGCAGGGGAAAGGAAAGAAGGGAAAGGAAAAAATGCTGAGAAATGGAAAAAATGGAAATAAAGTCTTTGTAAGTAGGGAAGGGTGGAGGGCATGAAGGGAGGGCTAGGAATGGGGAAAAAATAAGAACCAAGATGCATTATATAAAGGTACAATTCCCAATGAGAAATGTAATTGTGTTGTATACCTACAGTGTACCAATAAAAGAATTTAATACAAAAAAAAAAGAATTGAGGTTGGAAGGGGAAAATATTTTTATAGAAAATCTAGTCAATTTCATTAGACTAATAAAAAAAAGTAAACAAAATTCAAATGGAAAGAAAGCAGACAGTGAACAAGACAGCCTAAAAAAGGAAAGACTAAAAAGGGAGGCAAGAGAGAAAACATGATGGAGCAGCAGTCAGCTGGAAAATACAGCATCTCTGGGACCTGGAATGGAGCTATCTGGAAAACAAAACTTGGTGAAGAGAAAAGCTGAAGTAGATCTCCAGGAATTGGAAGAGAGGTGACAGGCAAAGTAGAAACCACTGAGAAGCTGGAAAAATGGAGCACAATGCAGAGGAAAGGACAAAGCAGTCTGGAAATCTCACTCTAGCTCCTGAAGATGGCGATCTGTCTCCACAGATGCAAGGCAAGCCCCAAGGGTGGACAGCTCCAGGGAGAAGAAACAGACCAAGCCAGCAGTCTGTCCCCAAGAAAAGCCCACAATTATTGTAAACTGCAAAAATAGCATGGCGTTTTACTCCAAAAGTGACTCCTTCTACACAGCACCTTAGAGTTGGAGAATGTTATGGCTTGTATCTAGATGTCCCCTCAAAGCCCCCTGCACTCAGAGGCAGGGTGTTTTGGGGTTAGCTGGAACTAGGGTGTGTGATGCTGAGATTAAGGATGCAATGCTGGGATTAAGGGTTCCCCACCCTGGGTGGTATCACACAAAGGGCAGGTAGCCTCCATGGCTTATTGAATTCTATGATCTCCATAACAGCAACAAAGTCTTTCCACTATGATTCTCCTAAAAACTCAATACAGAAAGAAAGAGAGAGAGAGAGAGAGAGAGAGAGAGAGAGAGAGAGAGAGAGAGAAAGAAAGAGAGGAAGAGTGTGAAGACAATAAAATATTTCCAAAACTCCCACCTACCCCAGAGCTAATCCACAAGCAGGCAGTGTCAGTAGCATGCCTCACCAAGATTCTAAGGAGGTGTGGTTCACAGATGGAAGTAGCTTTGTCCAAAAGGACATCAAATATGGTTCAACATCCATAAATCAATAAATGTAATACACTATATTAACAGAGTCAAGGACAAAAAGCATATGGTCATCTCAATAGATGCAGAAAAGGCATTTGACAAAATCCAACACCCATTCATGATAAAAACGCTACAGAAAATTGGAATAGAAAGTCTTTATCTCAACCTGATTAAGGCTGTCTATGGAAAACCAACAGCCAACATCAGACTAAATGGTCAAAAACTGAAAACTTTCATGCTAAAATCAGGAACAAGACAAGGATGCCCACTATCACCACTCCTGTTCAATATTGTTCTGCAAACATTACCCATAGCAATTAGACAAGAGAAAGAAATAAAAGAAATAAAGATAGGAAAGGAAGAAGTGAAACTGTCATTATTTGCTCATGATATGATACTTTACATAGAAGACCAAAAAAACTCATTCAAAAGCCTTCTAGACCTAATTGACAGATTCAGTAGAGTAGCTGGATACAAGGTCAACACTCAAAAGACAATAGCCTTCTTATATGCAAATAGCAGACCCATTGAGAGAGAAATTCAGGAAATAATTTCTTTTACAATAGCATCTAAAAAAATGAAATATCTAGGAATCAACCTAACAAAGGAAGCAAAAGACCTCTACACTGAAAACTACAGCACTCTGAAGAAGATCATCAAAGAGGATATAAGAAAATGGAAAGATATCCCTTGTTCCTGGTTAGGAAGAATCAATATAGTGAAACTGGCCATAATTCCAAAACTACTATACAGATTTAATGCAATGCCAATTGAAATTCCAACAATATACTTCACAGAACTAGAGAAAACAATCCAAAAATTCATTTGGAAGCAGAAGAAACCTAGAATAGCAAAAGCAATTCTGGGCAACAGAGACATGGCTGAGGGTATCACAATCCCCAACTTGAAACTATACTACAAAGCTACTGTGATAAAAACAGCATGGTACTGGCAAAGAAACAGACCCGAGGATCAGTAGAATAGATTAGAAGATGCAGAAACAACTCCAGACATACTCAGCCACCTCATCTTTGACAAAGGAGCCAACCACCCTCATTGGAGGAAAGATAGCCTGTTCAATAAATGGTGTTGGAAAAACTGGATTTCAACCTGCCAAAGATTAAAACTAGACCCATACCTTTCACTATGCACTGAACTAAGATTGAAGTGGATTAAAGAGCTAAATATCAAGACAGAAACAGTAAACTTGCTGGAAGATAAGTTAGGTAAAACTCTCAATGGCATTAGCATAGGAAAAGAAGGAAAAGACTTTATGAACAAAACTTCAGTAGCATGGGAACTAGCACAAAGAATCAACACCTGGAACTTCATCTTATTAAAAAGCTTCTGCACTGCAAGAGAAACTACCAACAGAGCTAAGAGACAACCTACAATATGGGAAGAAATTTTTAGCAGCTGTACCTCAGACAAAGGTCTACTATCTAGAATATATAAAGAATTGAAAAAAATCAGACCCCCCAAATTCAAAGACCCAATTCAAAAATGAGAGTCTGAAATGAACAGACATTTCTCAAAGAAGTTAAAAACAACAAATAAATATATGAAAAAATGTTCAACATTATTGGTCATTCGAGAGATGCAGTTGAAAACCACACTGAGATTCCACCTCACCCTACAAAGAATGGCTGCTATCAAGAAATCAACAAATAACAAATGCTGGCGGGGGTGTGGAGAGAAAGGAACACTTCTTCATTGTTGGTGGGAGTGCAGACTGGTGCAACCACTGTGGAAATCCGTATGGAGATACCTCAAAGAACTAGGGCTAGAGGTCCCATTTGACCCAACTATTCCCCTACTGGGTATCTTCCCAAAAGAATTAAAAGAATCATACCACAGCAATATATGTGCACCTATGTTTATAGTGGCACAATTTGTAATAGCTAAGGATTGGAAACAGCCCAAGTGCCCATCAACTGGAAACTGGATAAAGAAGATGTATTTTTTTAATAAAATGGAGTACTACTCAGCCATAAAGAACAAGAAACTAGAGTCATTTATAGCTAAATGGATGCACATTGAGGCCATACTTTTAAGTGAAATAAATAGGACACACATGTTTAAATACCAAATAGTTTCTCTAGTGTGAGAAACTGAAAGTGTAAATAAGGATGAAAATGATTAAAACGAATAATTGATAATTTGAAATAGGAAAAGGTCCAAAGGTGTAGGGGTGGCAGGAGGGGAAGGGGAAAGGGAAGAAAGGAAAGGAAAAATTATGAGAAAGAAAAAACAAAACGGAAACAAAATCTATGTAAATAGGGAAGGGTGGTGGGGGTGAAGGGCGCATAGGTAATGGGGAAAAAAATAAGAACTAAGATAACATCATGTTCAGGTACAAACACCTAATGATAAATGTAAACAAATTGTATACCTAAAATGTACCAATTAATATATAAATTTTTTTTTAAAGGGACATCAAATAGCACATTACACAGTTTTTAGTTCACAACAGGTCATTACGGCCAAGTTCCCCCAAAGACTATTCAAAAAGGACATTGATAGGGCTGAGGATTTAGCTCAGTGGCACCACACCTGCCTTGTAAGTGCAAGGTCCTAAATTCAATCTCCAGTACCAAAGGGGTGGGGCATTCTTATTTTAAAAAAGACAAGAAGATATAGATAGATAGATAGACAGATAGACAGACAGACAGACAGGCAAACATTCCAAATATGTCTTTCTGGTGCTACATCTCATGCAGCAATCTGGAAAGATTGAGCTTACTAACTAATAAGCAATCATTTATAAAGCACAAGCAGGAAATTCCATAACTCTTACAGGTGGTCCATCTTCCCAAGCAGATTGCTGTCATTCATTGCAAGAAATCCCAAAGAGACATGTCAAGAGAGGCACCCCTACAACCCCCCAAGACCCTAGCCTTATTCCCATTTCCTGAGGAACGATTCTGTTCCTTCCTCAAGGGATCAATGACAAGCTATAACAATTCTACATGATCACTAGAATTTTCACAGGACTAAGAAGACAACTCTTCCTGAGAACTTCAGAGGACCTGAGGCTCTTCTTTAGAAAGTAAGACTCCAGTGTTGCTCTGGGTGCAGATAAGTAGAGTCACTAATGACCCTAATTCACCACAGCTTAAATGGATGCCTGTACTGAGGCCCTAATTTTTTATTAGATCCATTATCTGGGTAATTATGCTAAGGCTATGGCTCTCAGGCTGCCAACAATTGATCTAACCTGACCTCTTCGCCGTACTTTGTCCACAAGAGGCGTGGAAATCTGATCTGCTCCTCATATTTGGGCATAATAGTAAAGTTATTTTCTTTCTCCCATCAGAGAACTGAATAGTCACTAACTCTTTCCTCATTGTCTTCTGACAGGTTTTTTCCTTCATCCAGCCAATGAGCCACAATACCCCAAGCTGCTCAGAGAGCACATAGTCCCCAGTAGGTAAGGTCTACAGCCCCTTCCAGGTGGAAGAAGCTATAGAAGACAGAGCTCTCCATGCCCTCAGCACCCCGTAAAGAACTTCAAGGACATGTGTCTGTCAGAGGGAAATGAGACAGGAGATTAGAGCACAGCGAATCAGGCTGGGGAAGTAGGGTGGCTGTTAATTACAAAATCCCTAGACGCACCCACAGAAAAGTTCCCAAAGGCCTGCACGGGAACTTCTCCCAAGATCTCCAGCAGGCTTTCCATAGGATAGCCTACATCTGACGTCGGCCTGAGGACTGGGTGATACGAAAAGGACAGACCACACTGAGTTTTTGCCACGGTGTTCTCCTTGCATGTTGGCCACCTTCATGCTGCAAGGTGTTCTTCTTTTCCAGAGGCCAAGTCCTAGAGAGCTGGTGAGGTACTGCGAGCCAGTGACCTCAGCAAGTGGCCTGGGAAGAGTTCACCAGCCCTCCCATCCCATCCCAGCCAGTCAGATCCATCCACACCCAAGGGTGAGACAGGCACGTCCCAGGGGAAGGGGCTTCAGAGCTGGGTTTCAGAAAAAGGCTTAGAGGTCTCAGACTGTGGTCTCTGTCCCTGAAAGAATTAGAGAGGGTCTGGGACAGAAGAGGGAGGGGCCCTAGCAGGCCCAGGTTCTAACAGCACCCAGGACATCGAACACTGTGTTCCTCTCCTGTCCCAGAGACCCTTCCTTCCCCGGGGCAGGCCAGGGACACCTGCTCTCCAGTCACCACTGACAAGTGCTCAGGCACGCAGTTCACTGAGTACCATTTCACTCTGAAGGTTTTGTTTTTTTCAGTAATGGGAAATGAATCCAAGGCCTTCGAATTGAACTACATCCCAAATCCTAGGTTTTTTGTTTGTTTTGTTGTTCTGTTGTTTTTGAGACAAGATCTCTCTTAGCTGCCCAGCTTGGGCTTGAATTTGCAATCCTCCTGCCTCAGCCTCCCAGGGTGCTGGGGTTACAGCCAGACACTACCATGACAGGCTCACTCTGAACATTTTTACTTTATCCCTTTGATGCTTTAGTATATAATACGGTGGGGATGGAAGCTCAATAGCACCAGAAACAATACACAGTGTCACAGAGCCCTATGGACAAGCCCTGCCCGGAGCCGAGCCTGCCCAAGGCACAGCTGAGGTCTAAAAGGCCACTGGGTTGGGGCACTAGCACTGGGGCAGCTCCAGGAATCTGGCAGACTAAGGGGAGGCAGAGAACACATTAGAACTTCTATTATAAAACCTTTAATTCTGTTTCTTTTAAATGTTATTTGTTTGTACAAATGCTCAGGCATTTTTATTAGCTGCACGTTCAAAACATATTGCTGAAAGGAGGGCGCGTTCTACAGTTCGGGAATCCCGAAGGTCTAAAGCCGCAGGTCTGGGAAGGGAAAGCAAGGCCTGAGTAATTCTGGAGCCACAGAAAGGTCTAACCTGGTTTCCTCAGCCTCTGCTGCCCCCTTGCGGCCAGCACGTGGTAGACAGGGCGGGCACTTCCAGAAAGATGGGAGATATAGACAAGAAATCACAGAAACCTGAAGAGCAGCAAAAGAAGTCAGACCCTGAATGCCACACGGTGTGGGATTGCAAGTTTATGAAGTTAAGGAATAGGCCGATGAGCTGTGGTGACCGAAGCCTAGTGTTATAGCTGTTAGTGTTGCATCTCCGGGTCACACATTACCTCCTTGGCAGCTTTCTAGAATTCGTTTTTGTTTTGTTTTGTTTTGTTTTTGAGTCAGGATCTCATTCTATAGCTCAGGCTGGCCTTGAAATCACTGTGAAGCCCAGCCTGGCCTCAAATTAGCAGCAATCTTCCTGCCTCAGCCTCCCAAGTGCTGGAATTATAGGCGTGCACCACCATGCCTGGCTTGGCTTTGTAGAACTCTTTCAGCAGCTTCTGCTCTTCACAGATGTGCCAGGGTCCCCTTGGGTATTACCTGGTCTTGGTTCTCACTGCTGTGCTGCTCTTGGTTCCCTCCTCTGTACTCTGCACAGCTCCCCTCCTGGTGCCTGGGAATGTGAGGGAGACTCCCTATGTAAAAGAGAGGGCCCTGCACATGGGCAGACTCCAGGATTCAGCACACCTTTAGAGGACTGTCACAGTAGTAACAGGGGACAGGGTCAGAGCAGAGCCATTGGCAGTGGCTGCAGAGTGGAGTCCTCTGGGATAGGGCCATCTTTCAAACCTGCTGCAGTCAAGGCTAGCGTCTGCAGAGCGGCTGTAGGGCTCTAGCACAGCCCGTGTCATGGCAAGAGCAAAGGGAACTGGAGGGAAGCAGCTGCTTGATAGACAGCCCCTGCATTTCCACAGAAATGGCCTAGCTGTAGTCACACCCGCTGCTGCTGCTGTCAGAAAGAGTCCAGGAGGGATGATGGCACTGATATGGCTCATTGGTGCTTGAGACTTCAAGGATAACATGGGGGCCACTCCCTCCTGGATCTCTGCCATCTGGTGCCGCTCCTCAAAGGCAGCAGCAGGCCTGGGTTTGGGAATCGATCGTTGTCAGACCTGAGGTGGCCCCACAGGGATGCAGCCTGGAGGGCAGCTGCCAAGGCCACCACAGAGGAGGTGGGAGGACACAGGGGCCACTCCAGGTGGCTAGAAGAGGGCACAATGGCCAGCAGTCAGATCATGTCCCTCTGGCTGTCAGAGGGGAAAGAGAAGGCTCAGGCCTCACTCTCCTTCTTGGATGGAGTCACTGTGGCCACAGCACAGAGCTTGGGGTGGAACTGCCAGGCAGAATCCTGCTTCTCATAGGCTGGGCAGCTTCCTTCCTGCTCTGGGCCACTGGTCCAAGCTGTGAAATACAGGTCATCCAAGTACCAACCTCTTACAGGTCCCACATAGAATGCACAGAAATACTCACTGTCTGCAGTGTTAGCTCACGTTCTGATTCATTTCACAAGAAAACACTCTCCACAGAGGGCAGCGGGACCCAGTCAGCATCTCTGCCCAAACCAGTGTCTTCTCAGATTACTCTACCCACACTGCACCCCAATCCAGCTGCTCCCTGAGAATAGTAAGGGTGAAAATCTCCCCTCCTCTTGGACCACCCTCCCAACACACAACTGCATCCCTGTCTTTGCAAAAGGCCCAAGCCAGACTGGCTCTACTGTTGTCCCCAGTACAAAAGCTATTTCTGCCTCCTATCTTTGTCCACTTGCCTTACTAATAGGTTATAGGATTTAATTCCTATGCACACTAGCTCAGTAAGCACTTATTGACAGCCAGCTGTGTGCATGTGGGACAAAGAAAAGTCACTTGCCATGAGCAACCTCTTGATCCAGTTGGCTGACAAAATACTTGACACCCACAAATTAAGGAAGGAAAGGTTCATTTTGGCTCACGGTTTGCAGAACTTGCAGTCCATAGTTGACTCTCTCCAAGGCAGAACGGCATGGCAGAGAGGCCTGGCAGAGGACAAGAGCTCAAGGCATGACTGACAGGAAACAGAGAAAGGAATCAAGGGAGGAGGAGGGAGGGAGACCCTTCCAGGCCACACCTCCAGGGACCACCTCCTCCAACCGGGCTTCACCTCCCAACATCACATTTGGCTATAAACTCACAGTGGACTCATCCAGTGGTGAGCATCATGACCCATGATCCAATCACCTCCCCAAAGCCCCAGCTATGAGCACATGAGGCTTTGGAGGGATATCTAGATACAAACCATAACAAGGGCCCATGGTGAGTTGGAGAAAATCACACTGCAACATGGACCAGAAATGCAGATTCCCAGATCCCCCAAAGAAGATACATGTAAGGGAGGGCCCAGGTGGAGGAGCTGGAGCAGTGCCTTTGCCCTCGAGGCTCTGCCCCTGGGGAACTGAACTCCCTGAGAACAAAACTGAAAGTGGCTGCTGAGCACCTGCCCTCTGGGAGAGGCCCTCTCCCTCCCCAGCAGGCTCTGACTCTGAGAAGGTGGGGATGGAAGCTCAAAGGCTGAATCCCCGGAAGGGAGGAGAGGAAAATGATGCTGACTGAGGTTTCTGCCTTGCAGTTTCTGGTGGAAAGAGCTGGACACGGTGGTGCACGCCTGTGATCTCAGCACCCAGGAGGCTGAGGCAGGAGGATTGCCACGAGTTTGAGGCCAGCCAGGGCTACATGGAAAAACCCTGTCCAAAAAAAAAAAAAAAAAATTCTGCTGAAAAAGACATGGTCCTGAGAGAAGACACAGTGCTCCCCACTTATGGAAAAATTCTGCTTTTGCTAAGGCCGTTGTGCAGCCACACACACACACAAAACAGGCATGCAGCACGAGGAGAGGACGAGCCACAGACAGAGCTGTAGTGAAAGAGGAAGCTGAGCACTGCCAGGGAGGGAGTGTGGGAGACCATGCATTTCCTCTCCTTCTGACAGTCAGAGACCAAACAGGGACAGGGGACGAACAAAGCCCTTGGCCCTTGCTATGTTACTCACCAGAAGCAAGATCTGTGTTTTCTTCTGAGGCAGTAAGAGACTTATAAACTCCTTTTGCTAAGACACAATGACTTCATCTGCAGACGCCCAATAGATAACTAAAAATGAAACGAAGCCTTACCCTCATGTTTCACCTTTTCTTTTGTCACCTTGGAACTCTGAGTCAGATTCCTTCCTGTTCAGCACACAGAGAGGCTGTTAGTTACCTAGGGAGAGGCTGGCGACTACTGGCAGTCTGAAGTTGGTTAGCCCTAAATTTACCTAACCTATCTCAGCCCCTCTGAGACTGAGGATGCGAAGCTAGGAGATGACAGGGACATCCAGCTACCCAGGAGCGCCCTGAGCCTCCAGTCATTCCCTATGATCCATAGTCCCCTTGACTTCAAGCAGAGCTTCCACAAAACTGAGATTGCGCCGAGCAGAAGCAGGCGCCTCACGGAGACCGTCTGAAACAGAACTTCTCCCGGGGGCCGATTGCAAAACGGAGCTGAGGTCATGATGACCCAGACCTAGCCCGGCTCAGCTGATCAGTAAAAGCGGGCTTTGTCCTTCTGTAACCTGCCGGTCTGATCTTCTCAGTCAGCGTATATCCCCTTCAGCTCCCAGAAGTGAAATCCTAACGCTGGTCTCTTACTTCCCAGCTGTCCCCAATAAATCTCCCTCTATCTCTCAATTATGCTGACATTGCTTTCCTGCAACGAGTCAAGAACCTATCTGGAGCTGCATGGTGGCACACACCTGTAATCCCAGCATTTGGGGGGACCGGGACAGGAGCATCGCAAGTTTGAGGGCAGCCTGGGCAAATGAGTGAATTAGCAATACCCTGACTCAAAGGAAGAAAAAACCAACCACACCACTTGAGATGTATCACAGTGCAAAGGACCTGGGTGCAGTCCTTAGCACTGCAAATCAAACACACAAATGCTTCTGGGCAACGTGAGGTCCCCACCCCCTCTCCGGGGACCGCCCCCCGTGACACTTCCACCACAAATCTCCCCACAGTGCCTCCCATTAGACAAACAAGCGAGAAGCCACCATCGGGGGGCGCCAGTGTGACCCATGCGTGAGGGCCGGTGTCTCGGATAACAAAGCAGAAAAGGAATGGTGGGGAGCGGACAGCCGTAGAAGAAATAGACACTAACCAACACCAAGAAAGGGGGCCGAAGACCAAGTCACTCCGGGGAAGCTAATAGGAGAACCCCATCCTTGCTCCTGTCCACCTCGGACTTCGCCCTGCCCCCGCCCCGGTGAAAACACCAGCGCCAACCCAGTGAGCGTCAGTGAGCTGGTCCGGTGCACACCAGTGAGCGCGGGAGAGCGGCAGCGCGGGCCAGGACCGGAGGAAGGCTGGGCTCTGTCCCCAGAGCAGAGCCCGGGTGTCTGCCGGCCACAAGCCGCAGCCCAGCCTTCCTGCCCCCGCCCCCTAGCCCTGCCCACCTCCGTTCCACCCCTGCCCCTCCCTGGCTGAGCCTCCAGGGAGAGGGGCAGAGCCGCGGGAGCAGGGTAGGAGCCAAGGGACCCACACATGCTTACCTAGGGACCTCGCCCAGGGCAGCCCCCCAAGACCACGGGAGGAACGGCCGCCGGGTCCAAATAGAGGGCTTTGGGTGCTAGTGAGTCAGTAGTTAGTCTAAACCACTTTGTTGAGGCATGATTGGCCGGCTACAGAGACGCCCCGTATTTACTGCACACAACTTGGTCACCTAGGAGATCAGTACACAGCCATGAAACTGTCACCACAGTCTGTGTCGCACATGTCACCGCCTCCAAAACTTTCCTATAATAAAAGTCCTGAGACAGCCTAAGCTTATTATGAAGGCTGGAGGTAGAGGAAAGAGGAAATAGGGAAATTAATCAGTTAAAAGTAAAGCCAACCAGGTGCGGTGGTGCCAAGCTATAATCCCAGCACTTGGGAGGCTGAAGCAGGAGGATCACCACAAGTTCAAGCCCAGCCTGGACTGCATAGTGAGATTGTCTCAAAAAAACAAATAGAAAGAAAGAGAGAGAGAAGGAAGGAAATAAGGAAGGAAGGAAGAAGGAAGGAAGGAGGGAAGGAGGGAAGGAAGGAAGAAGGAAAGAGAGAAAGAAAGAAAAGCTAAGGCCAAAACCAACAAAAGACTATTCCACAGCCTTTCAACACGCACTCCTGAATGTGTGTTGAAACCCTGACTTAAAATCGCTGTAGGTTTAGCCTGAGGCTCCACCCTTCCTGCTTCGGTATGAACTTTGCTATCGCCCCAACTGCTGCAGAGCCATGAGCACTTCTCCTGTCCTGTCCTCTCATCCCGAGACGCCCCACTTCACACTACCCTGCCATCTCCTGATAGCCAGTGCAGCTTCCATGTGAACAATCCTCGCTGCCCTTCCCTAAATTCTCACTGTAACAACGCCCTGGCCCAAAGGCTGTTTTCTAACCGCTGTCCAGCCTTGCTGCTGGTAGTTGCAAAATTTGTCCCAGCACCTGTGCCTTTTCTTGCCAGCACTGAACCCTTTTCTTCAGAGAACCCTGGGCCCCTCAGGAGTTTTAGATGAATGCTTCTCACTCCTTTGGGTGTGTGTGTGTGTGTGTGTGTGTGTGTAGCCTTCACTATGAGATCTACACTGTGGGCCCTTTTTAAGTACACAATGCAGTGTTATTATCTATAGATACTATGCTGTACAGTAGAGGTAAGTATTTTAAAAGAACTTTTCATTTAAAAAATGTGAAAAGGAATAAATACAAGAAGACAGAAATGAAGAACTTTCAAGGTTCACAGCTCTGAGCTCTTGGGACCGCGTCACCCTGAAGGCCAGGGACAGCTGGCCTGGCTCCCCAGCATGAGGCTGCCTGAAATCTAGGACCCTGGGACACTCCCTTCTTTCCCTAGTCTCTGCCTGCAGCAAACTCGTGGACTGGGCTACAATGAGATCCCGGCTTCACCAATAGCAGAAATGTAAACCGGGGCAACAGCACAAACTCACAGGCAGAAGCTTTAATTGGGAAGAAAGAAAATATGGGGATGAACTTCAACTAGAAGGCAGCACTGGAGGGAACACTGAGGCCGGCTTGTGGGCTGCTCTGACAGATCTCGATCTCTGTTCCAGTTCTGCAGCTCCGGAGAGATCCCTATGGCTTCAGGAGCAGACTGCTCTCCTCAGTGTGGCTCCTGCGTAGGTGCAGCAGTGTCAGCCTTGCCAGGCTCTGCCGGAGCCCAGGTGGCACAGGAGATGGGGGTGAAGGCCTCTGAAACCTCCCATGCT
The DNA here is from genome assembly GCF_053883595.1 of Heterocephalus glaber. Lineage (NCBI taxonomy): Eukaryota > Metazoa > Chordata > Mammalia > Rodentia > Bathyergidae > Heterocephalus > Heterocephalus glaber. Next base: position 14,927,427 of record NW_028258151.1, on the reverse strand, counting down.
GCTGTCTTCAGATGTGAAGGGGATGAAATAGTCTAGGCAGGTTTAGGGCTCACAAACCATAGGGTCTGAGTTTCACACAGACCTGACTGAATGCAGAGCTCAGGCGGGAACTGAACCGAGAGCACAATTGTGATCCCAGCAGTCAGAAGGCTGAGGCAGGACAATCACCGTGAGCTCCGGCCCAGCCTGGGCTAACAGTGAAGAAGAGGCCAGCCTGAAATACATAGTGAGACCCTGTCTCAAAAGAAAAGACAAATATAAAACGAAGGCAGAGATGGCAGCAAGCTTTGACCTGTTTCTAGTTACCCATTAGGCATCTGTAGGGCCAAGGGAACAGTCACTGTGCTTTTTGATGTTTTATTTTGTTCTGATTTTTTACCAAAAGCAGTTTTAAATCCCTGGCTGCCTTTTGAGAAGAAAACAAAAGTCATGTTTTTAATAAGCAATAGGCTAAGGGCTCAGGCATTTGTTTATCCCCTGTCCCTCTGTGGTGATCCTAACAATTTTATTTTCTTGTCTAGTTTGTTCTTTTTTTTTTTTCCATACCAGGGATCAACCTCAGGACCTTGTGCTTTCCAGACAGGTGCGGCACCACTGAGCTACATCCCCAGCCCCATCTAGTTTATTCTTGGAGAGGCCATGGCCAAGGCATCCTGGCTTTAATGATGACCTGGAGGTCCACAGGACTGCTTGGGAGAGGAGGTGGCTAGGTAAGAACATGCTCCGTGCCGTTACTGAGGCTGAGGAGAGCACCACCCTTTGGTCTCTGCCACTCCTGGGTGCTTCCTGTGGCCCTGCTCAGCCCTGCTTCCAGCTCTGCCCAGGCTCCTCCTAGCTGTTCCCACAGCACATTCTCACACCCAGCTCCTGCTCCACCGCCATCCACAGAAATGTGCTCTTGTGGGCAGGAAAGAGCCTGTTTCCCTTTGCACAGCTCTCCCTCCCAGACTTCCCGGCCACTCAGTCCTGCTCGGTACCCCCTGCCCTGCTCACTGCCATCAAGTGTTAGATAAGGAAACCAAGAGGTGCTAGAAACGTCTGCAGCTGGAGTCACCCACAAAACCTGCTGAATGTTTCTCTTGTGTGCCCTTCACCTCTAAAAGACACCTTTACCCCTCACTAAATGCAGGTCGATAGAGGGAGTGGCTCCCAAACTGTGATGGTAGCGTCTTCCCAGAGTGGCCCCCCTGGCCTCAGGCCTCCTCCCATTTGCCTGGCCTTTTGCAAAAGTCCTGTCCTACCTTGGAGCTCCACCCAGTGTATTACCACATGAGCTGTGATCAAAATGTGCAGTGAATATTTCCTTTTTTTTTTTTTTTCCAAAAAGAAATTGCAGGGGATTTAACCCAGTGGTTTTGTCACCTGCTGTGCAGGCTCAAGGACCCGAGTTTGATCCCCGGTACCCCCAAAATAAAAATACTCCCTGGATTCAAACACACTAATTGTGTGAATTTGCTTTGGTGAAGAAATTTGGCTGTGCCCATGCTCATCCTGGCCCGAGGAGTCAGAGAAGGTCTGATGGTTTCCCCATTGCCCACTTCATTCACTCAAGGTGAGAGGCAGGATTTCTGGCATTTCTGGGGTCAGAAGTCTGCCTTGGAGTTGTGCCAATTCACTGCCAAGCAGCGAGCTCCTGGGCTTCCAGTGGGAGTGTACCCATGAACCTTCTATCAGCCACATACCTGTCTTGACAAAACAATGTTGCAGGTTTCCGCATCGCCATCACTTCACCCAAGTGACAGTAGCAGCCAAGGATACAAGCGAGAGGTGGCCCAGAAGGGAGGAGAAATTCGGGGGTCTGGGTTTACATATCCGAAAGGACATCACCCAGAGTAACAGATTCCACCCATACAAAACCCACAGCTGAAGAGGCGGCAGCTCCACTGGGTGTGGGAAGGAGCTACCCCCATGCACAGCACACACTCGCGTCCAGTTTGTAACTGGCAGCAAATGTGACTCTGTTTGACCCAAGACTGAGGAACTGGGCTCCTGAAACCGGGAATCATCTTCACCTCGACGGTGAAGCTTCCAGCCTGCACCTGCTCCTCAGCCTGTGTGTCCTCCCAAGCCTAAGCATCCTGCAGTGGGACGCTCACTGTGCCCCGCAACAATTCCCCTCTATGGTGCCGCTGCAGGTGTGGCGGAGACCCAGATAACAGGTGGTGACTGTGGAGCCTGGAGAAGGGACTCTGCACACAGGCTCCATTGTGCTGCCTCAGTGCTGCTCCAGATGCCCAGCAAGCCCAGCGGGACACCTGGCAAGCTCTCCAAGCTACAAATCCAACCCTTAACAATCCAAAGCTAGAGTGAAATATACCCAGGCTGCTGAAGGCTTGCAAGACCCTTTGCCTGGTACAGGTTCTCTACAGGAGGAACCAACAGATCCCTAAATGCTGAAACAGAAATGAACCTAAAACACATGCCAAGTGGGTCAGGGCTTTAGCTTGGTAGCAACGCACCTGCCTCACAAGTGCAAGGTCCTGAGTTCGATCCCTGGTACTGGGAAAAAAAAAAACATGCCAAGTGAAATAACATTTTGTTTACCAATTCATTAACTGATATGTATTTGGATTGTCTCTACAGCTATTGTGACTGATACTGCTGTGAATGTTCTTATACAAGTATTTATGTAGAGATATGCTTTAATATTTCTTGGATAGATACCTAGAAATGAAATTGCTGAGTCATATGGTAAATCTATGTTGAGCGTTTTAAAGATTTGACAAATTGGTTTCCATTTCCAGGACTAGATGGAGTAGATGCAGTTCTGATTCCTCCTGCTAAATACAGCAACAACCCTGGGTGTTACACTTGAAACAAACATAAAAGACTGAAAGATGGAGAAAAGAAGGCAGACTAAGAATCTCAAGACGTGAAGAACAATATGGTGGTGAGTTTTGGTTTTGCCTCACATATATGAAACTGGGTACTAGAAGAGCCAACAACCAGGAAAATCCAACAGCACAGACAATTTTTTTAATCTCTAGTTAAAGGATCAAAAAAGGGACATCCTGAGAAGATAGAAAACTTTAATACAATCACTGTCTATTACAGGCAAACACCACAAAAAAAATCCCCTCACTTCCGGACAGGAGTGGGAGATCTGCACGTGACAGCTCAAATGATCCCTCACAGCCGAGGTCCCCTCTGCACTGCTGCCATGGCCTCAGGGAAGACCAAGCCGGAAGCCAGGACTTCATCCCTGCCTGGTGGCACCAAGCCCCTCCATCACAGGCTACTAGAGACTAAGAGAGGAGCAACAGCGCTTTATGTCCTTAGAGGCAATGCAAGTCATCAGAGGCCCAGTGGGGAACCTGGACATCCCTCAGTGGGCAGCAGCATCCTCTTTTGTCCAGTGAAGCAATGTCAGAGAATGGTTACTAACATGGATACTACCATATCCAAAATGTCCAGGATACAAGTGAAAATCGCTTGTCATAACAAGAATTACGGAAATCTCAAACTGAATAAGATAAGACAATTAAAAAACCAATACCCTAGATGACCTAGATGATGGAATTATCTGACACATATTTAAGGAGACAAGTATTTTAAGGCAAGTATTAAAAATACTTCAACAAGCAATGAAAAGCTCTCTTGAAACAAAAAAATTAAATTTTAGCAAAGAAAGAAGATATGAAGAATAACTAAATGGAAGCTGGGTGTGGTGGCACACATCTGTAATCCCAATGCCCTGAAGGCTAAGGCAGGAGGACTGCAGGAAGTTTGAGGCCAGCCTTGACTACATAGTGAGTTCAAGGACAGCCTGAACTACATAGTGAGAAAACAAAAGAAACCATTGTCTAACACAAGATCGTGATTATTTACTCTTGGATTTTCTTCTAATAGTTTTATAATTTTAGCTGTTACATTTAGGTCCATGACAAATTTTGAGTTGATTTCTGTGTATGGTGTGAGGTAAGGGTCCAAATGTCTTCTTTAGCAGGTGGAGAGCCAATTGGCCCAGTGCCACTTGTTAGAAAGACTCCTCTGCCTTGAGTTGCTTAGACACCTCTTTGAACATTAATTGACAATAGCAGGCTATGAGCATGGCTAAGAGGTAGAGTGGTTACCTTGAATACCAGCTCCATGGAATAGGAAAAAGAAAAGAGTACATGAAAATTAATTCTTTGGTGTTGACCTTTGTGCCTAACTCATAACTTATGGTTAACTTATGTCAGCTCTATGCTGTCTGACTCCTGTAGCTTTGTAGCAACTTTGAAATCTGGAAGTGTAAGTCCTTCATTGTTCTTCAGGACTGTGCTGGGTATTCTAGGTCCTTAGCATTTACAGATGAATTTTAGGGTCACTTGACAATTTCTGAATAAAAATAAAGGCAGCTGGGATCTTGATAAGAAATTCACTGAATCTCTACATAATTTGGCAAGCATTGCCATCTTGACAAAATTTTTTTTTTGACATTTCTGACTTAAGAAAATAGTATGCAAAAAAAAGAAAGAAAATAGTATGCCTATTTGTTTAAATATTTTAAATTTTCAGCAATGATTTATAGTTATGAGTAAATAAAACTTGCCATCTTTTATTAAATTTATTACAAAGAAATGTATTCTTTTTTGGCATTAACTTTTTTTACTTAGGGAAAATTATCCAACAAACCAGCATCAGGCTAAAACTTATACAACATTGCCTAAGTGCCCATGCATTTAACCTTAATCCTCTAAGTAGGTTTTGCTGCTACTTCACTTAACTGATTGAGAAACTGGCCATGCAGAGGTTAAAAACTTTGCTCAAGCTCTCTTAAGAAATAGTGGAAGAAGGGCTGGGGATTTAGCTCAGTGGTTCTGCTGCCTGCCTCAAAAGCACAAGGACTGGAGTTCGATATCCAGTACCAAAAAAAAAGAAAGAAATAGTGGAAGAATTAAGAGCTTAGATTTAAGCAGAGGCAATTTTCTTAATCCCTATGGTATGAATATGATTCAGTTGGGAAAAGTAGACCAATCAGCTTCTTGGCTGGAATGTTTATTATTTCTTTTCTTTTTTTTTTTTTTTTTGTACCAGGGATCGAACTCCGGACCTTCTGCTTGCGAGGCAGGCAGTGGAACCACTGAGCTAAATCCCTGTCCCTGTTTATTATTTCATAAGTAAGCATCCTGTGTACTTTGAGATAGTTAAAATGGTTGTTTCTGGATTACTGTGATAAACATTTGTCAAAACTATCAATCATCTCAATGGGCATATAGACTTCTTTCCTTTCACCGAAGACTTCCAAAACTAACTGTTCTGTATCAAAAATCTTACAAATGTCACAAGAAAGCTAAGGAATGGTCTACGCAAGAAAAAAGAAAATTTTGCTGGAGAAACTAATGATGTGCTTTCCCCATCACACTTTTGATTCATATTTTTCATAAAGATAACTACTGTCATTTTGCTTTTTAGTGCTCAGTTTGAGGGGGAACGTAAGAGATCAACGGTTTTAGGGAAAAAAACTGCTTTCATAAATATCTCCAGCATAAAACACAGACAACTTTTTCTGATAATAGCGTCAAAGCATGAAGAGAAGAGAAAAGCTAGCATGTGCTCAATTAGACATCAATAATTATGCAACAAATGCTCAGCAGCTACAAACGTTGTTTATGTGCTAGAAAAGGCAACAAATTTCATCCTTAGGACATTTTATCTTGGAACTATCTTGAAGATTCAAAAGGAAAACTCACATACAGAGTCCACAAAAAAATGTATACACAGGGCCGGGGATTTAGCTCAGTGGTTTCGCCGCCTGCTGCGCAAGCGCAAAGACCCGAGTTCGATCCCTGGTACCAAAAAAAAAAAAAAAATTGTACCTGTGCTCGCTTCGGCAGCACATACACTAAAAAATGTATACACACTTCAGCAGTTTGCCATACTAATGAACATCTGGAAGCTAATGGCCACCACTTTGACCATCTCTTGTAATTATAGAGGCCAAAGGTAACTTGTATTAACCTCATGATGTCTCAATAAATTTAGTATTCAAATGTTTATGCAACTTTTTCTTTTTCTTTGTACACATTTATGGTGGACTCTGTATATTCATAATTCCATCAGGGATTCCCCTGTGATTAACATTCTGGACTGGCCTGTCTCGACCTAACCATGACCACATCCCTACTATGAAGACAGCACTGAGAAGCACAGCAGGAGGATGAATCACCTGTGTCTTTGTTTCACAGGCAAATGGAAAAACAGCAATTGCTGTGATTTCCAAATACTCAGATGTCTGTCACTGGCTCATCACAATCAGAAAATTCTAAGTCCTAAGGGTTAAAAAATAAATAAATACTGCAGCTGACCTACTATTTCTCTCTGGTTTCTACACCAAAACTTTTGCATCAGTTATGACATTACTTACCATAGGCTGTGTCCCAAAGAAATATGCAGGCAAACACGTTTGTTAATTTCAACTTAATCTAATAAACTCAAAAATAGATAAAATACTTAAATTCTCCTGACATAAACCTTAGTTTTCACATTCATTAAAGTGTTTTAAAATTACTCAAACATGAGAGTTGTGTTGCATCAGGGGTACACACCGCTGCTTGGCCAGAACAAGTAGCTAACCAGTTTCACAAACTCAGCACCAGTAACAAATTAAAGGAATAAAGTTTAAAATAAAGGAAGATGATTTGTTTGAAAAAGAGGGGGAGGAAAAGATAGACAGCTACCCTGAGGAATAGGGAACACTGGAAAAGTGGGTACCCCTGAGCCCTTGTGCCTGTCTCCTTATTAAGGTTAGAGACTCTTCCCCCCCATGCAGGCACCTGGAATTTGTCACAGTCTGATTGGCTCTCTGGCTGTCTTCGATCCTAACCTGGGCACCTTTGACTACATTCCTTCTGGTCATTTGATTCCTTCCTGCCCTTTCACAGTGGATAAGGTGGGTGGGGCCTTATGAAAGGCAGTGTAGAGTTAGTGATTAAGTAAAGGGGATATGTGTGCATCTAGTGCAGTAATATAGTGACCTAGGGAGAGAATCTGCTTATCTGTATAAATGTACAGGTCTGTGGGCTGGGGCTTTTTTTTTTTGGTGTACATAGTAAGGGTACAAAAATTATTTATTGAGTGAATGACCAGCAATGTAAAGCTTCAAAGTTTATTTAACAATTATGTTATATACTTATTGAAACTTATTTTACACTTATTATAATTTTTGGATATGAAACTTTACTAATTCTTCTAGTCCCATGAATTCTAACCTAAAAATTAGTAGCAGAGGGAATTAATTTTAAATTTGAAATATAGAAATATAAATCTATTAAGAAGTAAATGTTTTAGAAATTAAAGCACAGTAAAATACGTTAAAACTTTTACATACTATAAATTATGTAAAATGTACATTTATTATTTTATAAATATAAAAGGCCATAGCTCATCTTCTTTCCCAACATTTGTAAAATCACATTAAATTTTTCTTAGTGACAGTGTTTAGTTTTTCTATAAATTTGAAATCTTGATCGTGTACAAGTACAGAAAATAAATTATGTAATCTTCACCAAGATCATAATTATTCTGGTATATACACACCTACTTAACAAAGAACCTGCATACTCATGTAACTAGCTTTCACATAACTAGCTATTCTATTATAGAGGAACCACTTCTACTTACTTAATGAATACTACTAATGTTTTTATTGAATTTCTGTTGAGAAAAAGCATTTTAGATAACCAAAACCCTTTTGTGACCAGTCAAGAATAAATATAAAGATAAAAACAATATATAACACAGCATATACCAGGATAATTGAATTTAAATACAAAATGAAAAGAATAATAAGCAATGGAGAGTATATATTGTGGCACTTTTTACAGATCATCATGAAGTGGTTTCAAAGCACTGATGCTGTTTTTAAAAACCTACCTTGTAGACTGACCCCAACACTTGACAATGTTTAGTTTCAAGTCTCAATACACATAAAGCATACCCAAAGAAGAACCATATATCCTACTTTATACCCCTCGTTTTTCATACTGCAATGCCTAAACTGCATCACTGATAAGCTTACATAGTAACAAAACACAACAACTGAGATTAAACCATCAAAAAATACAGTATAACCAAGAGTAGGCACTGTGATAGATGTTAATATACTCTAAAGCACCTGAGAATTTTTATGTATCCACCTGTAAACAAAACCAATACATGAATATGTTTCTAGAAATTCAAAGCACTGAAATAAGTGTGTACTGAACAGGACTCTTTGACAGAATCCCAACTCTAGAATTTCCTATACTGCTTCCCTCTCAGTGAATATTCTGAGGTGCTTTGGAGAGTTGGGTGTGATTGGTGACGGAGTCACGGCGCATCTGGCTCGGGCTCCTGACAGGAAGCATGTCATAACCAACCTTTGTCTTGATTATCCTTCACCAGGTGGCCTCCCGGTTTCTAGAAGCCACTTGTCTGAGAGGAAGTGACTAGTACCTGACATTCTCTGGAGATGCATGCTGGATTTGAATCCTTGGGGCTAGGAGGTCATCTCCTATCTAGGGAGGGGGACCATCTACCCCTGTTTGCCCAGTGAACAAGACAGGAAAAAACAGGACATTTAGTAACTTCTAAAATAAAAGACTATATGGAACAATAGGCCTGGAATAATGCCCCCAGAAGCCAAAGTGTTAATTCTTTGCTCTAAAATTTAATCTTTATCTCACAAGTGTAGAAAGATAAGTCATACTGTAAGGAAATAAAGTTTGTAAACCCACAAGTAGACAGAAAAAAATTATGTGGGAGGATGTTTTTAATCTATTAGGTATTAATCAGTTTGTCTTTTAAAAAGTGCCTGAGGGTATACATATCTATATGAAGACATAAATATTAATATATCTAAATAATGAAGATGCATCCTATAAATCTCACTTACCCTTGAATAAAATAAGTTTAAGAAGCCACCAGAGTTTATCTGCTATCAGGCTTTAAAACTCCTGGGGGTGAGGTGAGGGTGAGAATTGAATGCAAAGCAGGAACACTGTCACATGGGAGAAATAAAAATGCTCCTTGGAGTGGAAATAATAACATGAAGAATCATTTTGGGGAGGGCTACCAGTGAAGTATTAACAAGTTTTCTTATAGGAAATTGCGGGGCCAATTTCTTGTCAGTGAATTAAATTAGAGAATAGAGACACAAGAAATGGCAAGTTAGCATTCTGCTTAAAAAGTTCTGCCAATCTTCATAGGCAAAAGTGTCTCTCAATTGGTTAAATGGGTCAAGTTCTGTTTCAGTACTTGCAACAATACTTTTTTGCAACTAACAGCTGAACAAAGTTTGAAACTTGGTTCATTCTTTCATTAAACTATCTTGAGAAGTTACAAACATCTGGCTGAAAACTGGGGACTGAGCAGGCCAGGCTTAGAAATTTTTATATTTTAGATGTGAACATCTTAGCAAGATAAGCTCAATAAATACTGTCTTTCTTTTTTTTTTTTTTTGTACCAGGGATTGAACTCGGGTCCTTGCACTTGCGCAGCAGGCAGCGAAACCACTGAGCTAAATCCCCGGCAATACTGTCTTTCTTATATGCAACAAGGAGCTTATTTAGGTTAAAAAAATTATAAGTACACAAAGGGTCTAGTCCTAATATTTCAAATTGTAAGTCGTCTTTTTTGCCATGATACCTTGGCTCACTGGATTTATTCAGTCATCTGGACAAAGCAGAATGAGGCTGTCAGTATGGGACAGGCTGTCTCTGCTCAGCAAGTATTAACTTGCGACATCCTTGGAAGCTTTCATCCATCAGGGTTAAAACTTACGATAATTCAGACTGGGCTTTCAGGAAGGCATGAAGCAGGAGAAGGTATTCAATAACAGAACTGGAGCAAAAGACAAGATTATATGGCACGGACTCTTAAATGTATGTTTGTTAAATTACAAACGAGCCATTAATTTTAAATTAATTATTTTAAGTATTTAAATAATTAGTTGATCTAATGTGAAAATTTGAATATGTTTCTTTTCAACTTAATGGCTTTGGTCCATGGATGCAATAAAATATTTCTAAGATAACTGAAATACAGTAACAACTACAGTATTTTCTCCAAAAGTTATACTCAGATAAGTTAAAACTTCTGAAATTATTTGAAAACATAAAAGTAGATTTAATTCTTTTCATGAAGTAATTTTGACAGGATTATTAGTAACCTTGCTTCCTGAGGCTAAATTCCAGTCCTTGTATTTATTCAAACATAGAAATAAAGAAAAAAAATTAAAGAAAAAAGCTATAATTATGAAACATGCAGTGAAAGCTATGAAGGAGAAAGGTGTACATTTAGAAACAAGCAATTGTGAATGCAAACTATTAAAAGGTAACGTTTGAACAAATATTTAGCATTATACATGTACATTTTTACACTCAAGTCCTTCTGAATATGCTGATATGAAGTATCAAATAAGAAATACATTTTTCCTTCATAAAATTAATGAGAGCAGGATCAATTTATACACTATTTTTGACCTAAAATTGATATCACTTAAGCTTTTACATAACATACTAGTGAATATAAAATATACCAGTGTTATTTTTATACTCTTAAAATGTGTGCAACTCTTTCTCCTATTATACAGAAGGAGGATCTTTCTCTCCCTCTTCCCTCTCCCCTCCAGTTACTAAGAAATAGAAAATGTTTCCACCTCAACTTCTATTTTCATATTACAAGGTAACATGTCAGTTTATCAGTTAATCATGAAATTGAACTAAAGTAGTCCTTTCTTGATTTCTTTTTCAAACCAGACTACCTATAAATTACATTAGTTACATTCTTAGTAAACTTTTAGGACTTTAATATCAGGTATTCTAAATGCATTAATATTAGGAACATCTACTTGTTGAATAAATATTTGAAAATACTTAAGTAAATAGTAGAGAATTCTTTAGGCTTTGTGGAAATCTAGTTAAGAAATAATGAGAATCTAAAATATGAAAGTAACAGTGAGGGAACTCACTGATGAGATATAAAAGAAATAGAATTCACAGGTCTCTGTAATCAATTAAGTGACTTATATTGTGGCTTTCCTCTTTAACACTGATAAACCTTAAAGAAAACATTGGTGTTAGATATATAATCAGTATTTGCATATGCACACATCTTTTACTGGTGAATATCTCTCGGCAGTACATGCCTAATAGTTTAATTATCTAAAAGAGAAATTATATGAAAGTCATTCATTCCATAAATATCATGACTCAAAATATTTATGAGGTATTATAAGAAAGCCAAACTAAATGATATAACTGATTATGCATGTATATATTTCGGTGTATTCTCTTTACTCACATTAATCCTTCATAAACATTTCTCTCAATATTGTTTTTAACTGAGTTTCACTTATTTTAACTAATAGTGATGTATATACTTTGAAACAAAATTTATATCATTTATTTCAGGTCAATTTATATTTGACTTTTAGGTAGGAACTTCCTTTCCTGTGGGTCAATGTTTCCATTTGGAAGGGAACTCATTCAAGTAACACTTGCCTTCACTGCACCACAAGCGAGGAGGAGTGGCTCATGTAATAACAGATGAATTTGTGATAAAAAATCAGGCAGAGATGGCTTGGCCCATTCTGGATTTTTCTTTCAAATCGAGCTGTCTAGTAAAAGCAAATACCACAGCACACAAACCTGAAAAGCATCCTTGAGAGGTGAGGCCTGACCTTGTGTTGGAAGAATCTTGTGCTTCAGTGAACTGGTTAATCTGGGGGTTGGTTATTAGCAAGGTTGCAGACCCAAAGCCACAGATTCGAAACTTGTTCACTGTATTTATGGTGACAATTATCTCCCACCTTTCTGGTGACTGGCTCTAGCTCACCATTAGATCCAAATACAGTAGTAGAAAAGAAAGGGTGTTTTTAAGTTTCTCATATCCCAAATTAAACATTTACTAAGTGGTACTGCTGTCATCAGAGATAAAAACACAGATATGATAAAATGTCTACCTTTGGAAGGTTTACAATATACTGCAAGAAACAAACACACTAACTAAAATAAAATCTGTATTAACAGAAGAATATAAAATTACGTGCAACCTAGAAAAGAAAAATAGGATTCTCACTGGCAAAAGACAAAAGGAATGGAGGTGGTAGGGAGAAAGATCTTATAAATAAGTGATAGGGTATTTGACCAGAATTTTTAAAGAATAAGTAGAATTTTTAAGAAGTTTGATTTTTAACAGTGAGGGAACCCACTGATGAGATATAAAAGAATTAGAATTCGTAAGTCTCATAGGCTACAAAGGAATAAAGATATTTTAATTTTAATGGAAAAAAATTTGAGATAGATATAAAGTAATAAAGGCTACTTCTTGAGTTTATAAAAATATTCAACTGGACAGGAGTGACACTGGAACTGAAGAAGGGCAATAATCAAATTGAGGGATCTGTTTTGGAGAAACTGATAGGATTCATTAACTCACTGAATTTGAAGCAGGAGGAGAAGTGTTTTCAGATTATGTGGCTAGTTATGTGTCAAAGCCATCAAACGAGAAAAATGTAGGAAGAGAAAGCCTTTTGCTATAAAGGGATTGAAGAAGAGATCGTGAAATTTAGTTGGACATTTTCACATATTCAACATCTGGCAACAATTTAGAAACTTGGGCCATTTATTTGGGAAAGAAAGTTTGATCTGGCCAATCACAGTGGAGATTTAGCTTCATATGAATTAAAGTGGAACCTATGATAGAAATATAATTTAAAGGTAAATGAACATTCAGGGAACCAATGCAATTCAAGAGGAATTTTATGATACCAATAATATAACAAGAAGTAGAAGTCGGACTGCAGGATTTACTGAAGGTTGGGAAAAAAATAGAGGCAGTAAGTACAGACTGTCCTTTCAATAGCTTTCATTAAGGCTGTGATTGCTATGAAAGGTCATGGGAGAATACAAAACATAGAAGGAAAGTATTCTCCTGTGGCTCTAAAAAATCAGTCAATTATTTGAGCAACAATTTGTTTTAAAATCTGGAAAAAGCCAGCCACGATGGTGCACATCTGTAATCCTAGAAATTAAGGAAGCTCAAGCAGGAGAATCAGCAAGAGTGTGGCAGGAGGCCAGCCTGGGCAATTTAGTGAGACTCTGTTTCAAAATAAAATTTTTAAATAGGACTGGGGATGTAGTTCCACAGTAGAGCACTTGCCTAACCTGTGTGAGGCCCTGGGCCCAAATCCCAGCACCACAAAAGTAAAAAACAGCCTAGAAAAGGGAAAGTTAATACCAGGTCTGTAGATTCCTCCTAATCAGAGAAATAAGGGAATGAGTATTATCGAGAAATTATCATTTATGATAAACTCCTAAATTCTTGAGTTATGAGGCATGACTGAATTGGGTAGGTCACTGCATTATGGTAATCTGTGAATACTTTTTTTTTCTACTTAGGTAGTCAACAGAATATAAAATGAAGCAGGTCTTCACCTGAACCAACTTCTTTCCAAGTAGTGCTGAATCCATGTGATCTAAAACTACTCTGCTAACCTGTGCAGAAATATCTCATAAGGGAGAAGAGGTGGATCTGATGGTTTCCAACTCCTCTGGGAAAAGAATTTCACCCCCTTACCTTCTGAATAGTCAGTAAAGTATGGTGTGGGGTATGGAGTCTTTTTTGACAATGCTACACTCTGGATTAACATAAAACTTAATTTGTCCCAGTAAAAAATTAATGAGCATACTTCAAAAAATGGCACTAAATTGGTATAACAACATAGAAATGTTAATCAAAATAAGTCAGAATCATTAAATCGTATGACTTAATATTTCACAAACCTGTTAAAATAATGTTACTATCCTCAGAATATGAAATTAAATTTTTCTTCAACATTGTATGTCCTATGTACTATATTAGGCATGAATATAATAAACCTTATGGTCAACCAGAGAGAACAAGTGCTGGAAAAGTCTCTACCTTTTCCTTTTCCTACTCTGCATATCTTGCCTGGGGCCTCAGACATATTCTCCAAGGAGAGACAATCACCATTTTTAATACTGCTTCAGAGCTGCCCATAGGTGCACGCATAAAGGGGTATTCGAAGTCTGTCTTCAAAACCAGTTAACATGTACAACTTGCATAATTTACTTGATGAAAATTTATCTTACACTGTTTTCTTCTTGACAACAAAGTGACCTCAATAAATTACAGGTCATCAATAATACCAATCCTCGTTGCCTTGATATTTTTAAGGGAAGTTTTCTTTTAATTCAATATATAGAGTAATCACGTTTTTAATCCAATTTTTATAATTACATTAAAGGTAAGCCCACTCACTTGGACTTTGTGATAACCTGTACAGTAATTATGAGTAGCTTACTTCATAGGTTGGCCTATTTTAAGGTGATTATTTGAGAGATTAAATTCACCAACACAGAGATTTGTAAGTTCCACAGCTTTAATGCCAGGTAAGTTTCACCACAAGGACAGACCTGTGCTGTCCAATGCAGTAGTCTTAAGAATGTGGCTACTCCAAAGTAAAACTTTCTGTGATCATAAAATATACTCAGTACGGTTCACTATGAAAAACCGACATTTAAAAATGATAATATTTTGATATTCTAGATTCAAGTATTAAAACTAATTTCAACTTTTTAACATGGTTACTAGAAAACTTAAAAGTATACATGTGGCTTCATTTTACTTCTGTCACACAGCACTGATCTAGATGATGTTAAAAATGTTAGGGTGGGGCCAGGGATTTAGCTCAGTGGTTCCACTGCGTGCTGTGGGAGCACAAGGTCCCAAGTTCAATACCCGGTACCAAAAAAAAAAAAAAAAAAAATTGTTAGGGTGGCCAGGAATTTAGCTCAGTGGTTCTTCCACCTGCCTTGCAAGCACAAGGACCTGAGTACAATCCCCAGTACCAAAAAAAAAAAAAAATGTTAGGGTGATATTAGAGTAAGAAGATTCACAGATTGAGCAATTCTATACTTGTTTTAGTACTAATGAGAAACATAAATAATAATAATAAATGATAAAAATTGTTCTTGATACTATTCTTGTAATGATTGGGAATTAATAAATATATGATAAAACAGAACAGTAAAACTATTTCAACTATGATTTTAGAAGAGTCCATAATTATTTCAACTAAAATTTCTATGACAAATATAAGAATTCAAATTTAATTTCATTTTTTCTGTTATAAATTTTACAAATACAGAAATACAAAACTAAAGTGTGAATTTTTAGTAGAATCTTATGAAGGCCTTAAAAATAGGTATGGTGCTTGTATCTATTGTACAAGTCCAGAAATAAACATCTCATCTCTAGAAAGATTGCTAAAAAGCAAAAGCTTCATGTAGCCTTTGAAGTGACTTACAGTACTGTAACTATATATTTTTTCTTTGGGATTTGTAAAGAAGTAGTAGGCAAATTCTCCTCTCAATGACTTCAAACCAAAAAAAGATATCAATTATAACCAAGGCTATCAATTAGAATTAAGTTTGCTCAAACAAAAGTACCCTCACCACAGAAAAATTAGGTGCTTAAGATTAGAAGACATAATTAATGAATGCATCTGAATAAAATCAGAATTACTTATTCAAAATCTAACTTAATGCAAACTATAATATATATCAAGGAGTATGTTGAGTAAAAAGTGAATATAGGTGCATAAGAAAAATATTTCATCTAAACAGAATTCCTCTTTTGAGTTTATGGAAGCTTCCCACATTTCTAATAGGAAGATTATCCTTCTCTTTCAGTACCTTCCTAGCCTTGTAACATCATCAGCATACTGAAGGTTCACTGAGTAGTATGAAAATAAAAGGGCTGAATAGCAACACAAGGGAAAAAGCATCAGCCTGAAGCAAATACAAAGTACTTCACACCATTTGCAACAACATTCATAGAAATATGTGTGTGGGGGCGCTTGGACGCATCCACATCCACATATCTCTACAGAGGCATGTGTAATAGGGGTGTATGTAGACAATCAGCCAAGTGAACATGAATGAATAAACCTGGGAGACTCACATGAAACAAAACAAAATGAAAAAAAATTACTAGTACAAATGATAGGAAATTAAGAAAGTCGTTATTTTATACCTTTCTCATTCTGGTGAATACAAACTAGTATCTGGTCTCAAGCAGTTGGTACTAGCACTCCGAGCCCTGTCAAGGGAGGGCTATAGTTCACTAGTGCCAGTGCATTGCATCCATGGTAGAAGAGAAAGAGGAAACAGAAAGGAAGACCATGTTAGAGAGTAAAGCATAAAATAATGTCCTCTTTACACAAAATGCAGAGTCACTGTAATTCAGTTCATAAGGGTGTGAGAGAGCTGAGAGATGGTAGTGCAAAATTTTGTTTAGAAAATGAAACTAAACAAAGATTATGCTTAGATTGCTTTGCATAATTTTTAGAAAAAGGATCTCGGACTGAAATGTGACACTAAATCACACCTACTTATGAAAAAACTGGATACAGGAAGCACTAAAACAAAATGCCTAAAACTTCATTATCAAGAACAGATGCCACACCAAAACAAAATGAAGGACATCAGAGGAGAAATAATTTCACAGCTCGACTCTTTTGGTTCATGACACTAGACAAGGGTGGTGGAAGATGTCACTTCCAGATGGTCTTACCTAACCAACATTTGATCAGTAAATCTTAGTGCTCTTGTGTGAAAGCATTCATGACGAAGGGTAATGTCCTGTCTAGTCACTGATCTGTTCTCTGTATGTGCAGGCAGAAGTGAGCTTTGCAAATGAAAAGTATACACAAATTAAAAAAAATTATCATAATATCAACAAGACAAGAAATAAATGACAAAGAAAACAACTAGAATTCTAACATTTGAGTTAGTAGGTTTCATTTAAGAATTACTGTACAATTAAGTTTTATAATTTAAACAATTTTTAAATATCAGTAATTTAGTGTTTCCCACTGTATAATTTTGAAGGATACTAATGCGTTATAAGAATGTAAGTGTTCTATTTTTATTAGGGGAAGGGATTAGAGATTAGTCTCTAACTAAATTTTACTACCACGGCTCTTAACTGTAAATATTCCAGTGAGAGCCATTCTGCAATAAAGGCATCTTGGGTGGTAATGATTTATAGTACTGAAAAAGATGTCTTGAATGTGGCAACACAAACATACAGGAAACAGAAAAATATATAGGAGGCAAATTTTATTCAGATATTAAGAAAGTAGGAGTTCTATAAAGCTAGGTTGATGGACCCTTGGATTTTTATTTTTTCAGAAAACTATAATTATCTGAATGCAACATTAGAATAAAATATTGAATCATATATATCTGACGTCATAATAAATGCTCAAAATTATAATACAATTGCATTAAATAGAAAAATATCTGCTGACTGAATTCTATGATTTATTATTAACCAATATTTAAATTTACTATTTAACACCTTATTTAATATTATGCTTCTTTTATGGAGGTAAACAACTCATTGCTAAAAGTACAAACCAAATGCTTTACATAATTTGAGAATTAAATATGAC
Organism: Heterocephalus glaber; assembly: GCF_053883595.1. Taxonomy (NCBI): domain Eukaryota; kingdom Metazoa; phylum Chordata; class Mammalia; order Rodentia; family Bathyergidae; genus Heterocephalus; species Heterocephalus glaber. The sequence continues at coordinate 14,909,981 of NW_028258151.1, read as the reverse complement.
TAAAGGAAGCTAATGCTCTAAAAAAAAGCAAAGAGCTAATCAGCATTACAAGAAAACAAGTGGTCATGAACCTGGAGTGCTGTAAAGAAAGAAAAGAGCAAAAGGTTCCAAGAGCCAATTGGCAAGGAGCAAGTTCTTTCTGTTTGTCAGCTTCTGGATTCACATCCAACCACGGGTAAAACTTACCACTGTAAACTGGATGAGACGGGCATTACATGGAAACCAGAATGTGAATTCTGAATTGTCATAAGATGGCAGAAACAAGGCAACTTTGTCTGAATTGCTTTAAAATCTATCAGGGCTTCTGGACTGCCCACGTCATCAGGGGCAAACTGGATGTAGACAATCAGTTAATTCTTTTATAATTGCATAATGTCTACAAAGGTAATTGCTGATTATAAAAGCCCATCTCCATTTTAGTTTACATTACAGTACAATGAAGGAAAGGAATAGATATTTCTCAAGAATATACTGAATATCAACCTGCCTGCTTAATCATAGGTATGATAATGGTCAAATCAAGGGAAATCTTTTAAAGCTTTAGATGTAAAGTATTCTAGAGTAGCTATTTCAAGCACTAATTGAGGAAAAATTTTATTGAAACTAAGGATTCAAACTGCTTTACAGTCTTAAACCTCTAGTCTTGGGCAACTGTCATGAGTGAAGGCTTGCTATAAGACATTTCTAAGCAATTGCTGCAAAAGTGATTTTTCCAGAACATTCCAACATAGGTTAATAAGTACATAAGTACAAACATCTTGGGTTTGCCACTGAAAAATTCAAGTCAAGACCCTCATCTTAGTTCTGCATCTATAAAATGAGGAAATAACTTTTACTTAACAGGGGTACTATGGGGATTAAATGAAATAATACACAGAAAAATGTATCCAGGGCATTTTCTATACACCACTTCCTGAGATATGTTTTAGACAGTATTCTATGGTAAATAATTCAAGGGTAATGCATTAACAATGAGTGGGATATCTTTGGTACATGACTTTAATATGCTACACACCATAAATACCCAGAGAGGGACTGAATTTACAGAGTTTCAAAAATTTACTTGAGTCACAAACTCTTTTATTGGTGGACTATTACAAAGAGGACCAATTGTTATAGTCTTTAAAAAACTAGTTAACTGGAAAATTTAAGTAAATATGATTTGGAACCCTTGCTATTATTTATCAAATTAAACTCTTTAAAAAAACCTTTCTTACCATTTTCTCATCTGTAAAATGAGATAATATTCCCATCATACAATTACTGTCAGGAACTTGAGATAAAGGATATTAAATCCTTTACACTGTGTTTGGTACTTAATAAATGAAATTTTCCTCATGTTTATTGGAGGGTGGTAAATCCTCAGATTTTATGTTTAAAAGAATATGATATGATACTTTTTTTGAAAGCTCTAAGATTTCATTCATAAAAGGTTATATTAATAATAAATTACTATACTATACACTGGTACCTCAGTTCATGAACTGAATTTGTTCCATGATTTTTGAAAAGATGGCCACATTTGTATTTGTGAAGAAAGATGGCTGTGGTCATGTTTTTCATCCGATGTAGTTTGCAAACAAAAACAAAATTTGGTCAAACGCTTTTGTTTGCAAAACAAGTTGTCACAAGCAAAGGCATTTGTAAACTGAGGTACCACTGTATATGAAATCAAACTACATTACTGATATTCTAAAACTCCGTGGGTTATTTATGTGCACATATTTTAGTATATATTTTATTAAAACACAGGTTAAATCCTTTTATTAAAACATGGGTACAAACACAGCAGAGGTTACATATATACAGAGAGAAACACAATACAGTTAAACTCATGTTTTCTGTATCTTCTTAGTTTTAGCATTATGCACTTCAGAATGAAAGGGGAGTTTTTGAAAATTCAAAAATTAAATGATAGTTGATACAATTATAGTTGTAATAAAAATACAATTAGCAGTTGTTTAGGAATCAATTAAGTGAAACACTTATTGCTACTATAAAAATGTCAGGAAAGAAGGGGAATGAGAAGACATAAGTGACACATGTTTTTGGACCTACACAATTTGTTTAGTTCTAGTTCTACATCCTTCTTTGCAACAGTGTCAGTTACAGGGCTTGATCTGTTCAGCTGAAGATTCACCTGTTTTTATATTGTATGTATATAAATATGACTGTTATCTTAAATTAGGACATATAAATTCAACAAACCATTTCTACTAAACAGATAAAATATATGGAGTTCAGAATTATTAGCAAAGCATCAATCTTAAGAATCAGACTGTAGGAAATGATGCAATTATTAGTATATCATCCTGATAGTTCACCTATATAAGTTCAGGATAAGGATAAGAAAGAAAATATCTTGAGTTAAGTGTATTTAGACCACTGCTGTGAGTATTATGGACACACACTGGGTGTCAGACATAGACCAGGTACCTTAATAAATAGACAGAATTTGTGAATGTCTGGGTTTTTTTCTTTTCACAGACCAAGTATGTTGATAAATATTAAGAGTGAATTTTTCTGTTTTTTTTTCTCCCCCCAGGTGTAGCCACATCAAGAAAAATAAGAGAAAATGCCTAGAATTAGCAACTCTTCAGATTTTAAAACTATTTGTGTAGAAGAACAGCTAGTCATAGCCTGGATCGCTTAATATTATCATGAATTTGAGGTGATTTTTATATGTATGGTTTTATATTTCTTCCTCAGTTGTCAAGCGGAATTAGATTTTCCTCACTTTTTCCTGTGGCACTCCAAATAAAGGCAGTAGTTATCAGTAGGATAATCACAGACATATAAATAGTTGAAACAATTCTTACTAGTCCTGTCATGTTTTCATTCCTTTTTTTTTTTTTTTGGTACCGGAGATCGAACTCGGATCCTTGTACTTGTGAGGCAGGCAGCAAAACCACTGAGCTAAATCCCCGGCCCTAGTCCTGTCATGTTTTAATGATTGAACAGAAGCACATATTCCACGGAGAAAACTTTCCTTCTCTTTCCTCTTATTTTTTACCAGCAAAAATATTTTAAAGATTTTGTTTGTGTGTTGGTTTGCTTCACTGACTACTTCCTTGTCACCTATTAGCTTCATTCAAAATGACAATAAATATTAACATACTGTAATTTACTAGTAATCTGTAAGAAGTTTTTCTTTGGATATGAAATTCAAGACATAATGAGACTAATACAAAGCAGTAAGGTTTATGCTCCAATATAAAGGCAGCTGTTATATATGATTTCTCCTAAGCCCTCAGGAGGTGTCTTATTGCTATGTGCCTTTATAGGAAAGCTGGCAGTGTAACATTTCTGGGCTGGAAGGAGTCAAGGAGTTAACAGGTCAAACATCCACACTCTATCAAAAACAAAGCTAAAGTTCAATCATTAAAAATGAGCTAATAAAGATTTTAATAAAAGCAAACAGAAGATAAACAAAGATTCCAAAAGGAAATAAAAAAGGCTAACACAGAAAAGTGCCGTGAAAACAGTAACACTGCCATGCACAGAAGGGCAGAACTCTCGTGACTAGACAGGTATGCATGTGCACAGGGCGGGCAAGGTGCCCACAGTGAACACCTAGAATTTTGTTTGCAAAAACTGGTTCTTCAGTTTTATGAAAACAGTTCCAGACAGGCTCAACAGTCTGGATTTCTGAATATCCAGGTGGCAAAGCAGCCTGCTTGGATTAGGATTTAAACATATTTGGGAACTTTATCATAGCGTTCATGTAAAACAAAGTAATTTTCAAGTGCTTGGGAAATTTATTTTACCTTTTTGCACTAATACCACTAAAGGAGAGACAGAGAATAGTAGGATGGAAAAAGAGTCATCACACACAGTCACCATCACCAAATCCCTGTATTTACCTGGTAGTATGCAGGCATTCTGCACTTTGTCCTTGTTTTGCTCTGGGCAGCATAAGAAGCTCACTGCACAGACAGGATGGGTGGTGAGTGAGACAGATAAATCATGAGGCATCAAATGACATGGGTTATGCCAATGGCGTGCCAATGAGAACATGAAAGGGAAGAAACCAGATTGTCTGCACTAGCATCTTTGCTTGAGAGGTTAAACAAAAATAAACATGACAGTATTTTAAAAATTTAAATAATAAAGTACAAACATTATGGTTGAAGACCTAGTTGTTGCTAACTTGCTACTGTACTTCAAAATGATTTCATAGAATATAAAAACAAAAATAGACCTTTCCCAAAACAAGATACAGAAATACATTTCCAAGTATAGACATCTGAGTATTTAAAACGTAAATCTGGCCTTTCTGATACTAATGGGAACCCTAGAAGTGTTATTTTTTTAGCAATGGAAAACATGTCAGTTTTCTTGGCTTTTACAGACACTGAAAATGCAATATCACATTGTGTTTTTTCTCAACCAATAAGAAACACATTTGATCAGAATTTTTATTTTAAATCTGATATTTTTTTCTGTATCCAAATTATTTTCACTGTATTGACTCCCTTGGTCAAGTAGTCCTTTGTTCTCCCTCCTCACTTGAATTGATGGAGGCCCAGATGAATGCTAATAAACTGTCCCTGGGTCAGCTTAGCTCAAGCTGAATGGTCCAGAATCCTACTCTTCCAAACAGTGCCCTGGCCCGGCACCCACTGGGACTCCCTTCTCGAAGGTCATGGCACCATTTCCCATAACAGGGTGGCATGCAGGGAAGTCAGAAGCTCACTTAGGCCTTGCGCCCTTGACGCCCTGCCAAAAATCATTCAGCACCATCATCGGTGCCAGACTGCTCGCTGAAAGGTCTCCATTCCAAAAAGCCAGAAGAGAATCTTAAAGAAGGTGGGTATTATAAAACTTTGAATCAGACCCTGATTAGATGAGTAACACAGACAGTGTACATGAATACTTGAAAAAGAAAATCTGTAGGCATGTAGTATATTAGACTAATAATAGAGATTTATAGTAACTGTTTCCATGAAATATAAACTAGCAAATAAGTGCAGAACTAAGCTTAAGTACATATCCATATAAACAAAATCCATGTTAGTATACTGTGCTTTACAAACATTTATAAAAAGTATATATAAAAAAGATATTAACAAAAACATTATTGAAGTTCTCACTGGAAATTTGCAATATTAACTACCTTTCAGATGACCTACAGCCAAATTTTTTAAGTTACATATAACATAATTTTTATAATTACAAAAGTAGCATACCAAACAATGTGGGCTATAAAAGATGAATGTTTGAAAATTGCACATATAGGCTTACTTTTACTATTGAAGTCAGCATCTAAGTCAACAACATGCTGTACCTTTACAACTGACTACACAAAGTGTGACTTAGCAAAAAAAAATATGCGTATAATAACGTTGGCCAAATATTTCCTAGAGTTGCATTTCTGCGGAATATTTAATAATTGTTTCTGAGAGAAGTTCGATTTTGAGTGATAAATTAGTTTTATTTATGTACTATGCCACAATATTTGTATATATTAAAAAAGAATAAAGAAAAATGTCCTAATGTTGGTATCATAATTTGGACAAGTACCTGTCTTGTTCTGCTAGATACTGACTATCCACGTCTCTGGGTCTGTGCTCAGCTGGACTTTGGGAGGCATCATGGTGTCTGGTTGGAGAGCGTGATCTTCTTGTTGGATGAATTTCATCTAAGCTCCTAAAATGATTGCAAAAATTCCTGTGTCAAAATGTTTCATCCTCCCTAAAGAGGTAGACAGACCAAGGAGAAGGAATTGAAAGTAGTTGGGAAACACATGATGTGGCTTAAAAAGTGCTGTGATCACACCAAAACTATTTTAATCAGCGAGGAAAGAGTGTTTATTCCCTGTGTGTTGCCTGTTCTGCCTTTCTCCAAGCTTCTCTTGCATCCCTGATGCAAGGACCATGATTTTCATCTGCATGGACCCGAAGAAGCTTATTTCAGGGTGAGATGCAAAAGAGCAATATCATACATGTTTTATTTAAAATGCTTCTAGAAGACAAAAATAAAGCCCTTAAATTTATATCCTGCCCCTTTATCTCACCCTTTTTGCCACTTTACTCCATAATTTTGATTCATTACTCTTCAATTTATCCTATTTGAGAAAGAAAACTTGCACATACAATGCAGTTACTCAAAAGCTATGCTGGGGACACAGATTTATACCACTCTCTGGGGAACTTATTAAGATTAAAAGATAGGGATTATAGGGTAAAGAATAAAACGTTTTGCCTACAAATAATTCTGCAAAAAACACTTGATGGAGCAAAGATTATTTCATTTCAGGAAGGCCTGTAGCAGTTTCCATTGCATTACACTAGAAAGCAGTGTAGAGGAAGCAGAGCCCATCTCGAAGCCCACCTCTGCAATGGCACATTTGGTAAACGTGAACGCGGCCGGCCCTGATCGCCACCGCGATGAGGAGAGACTGAGCGATGAGGAGAGACCGTGATGAGGAGAGCGGTGATGTGTTGTTCTTTGCTATTCCGGCACAGTTAATGTGGTGGATTTACTTTCTCTAGCGCTAGACGTATAATTCACTGGCCAGAGAATACACACAAAAGTGTCAGTCTTCTTCTACAGTCCAAACATTAATGTGGAGAAATGACAGTACAGGAAATGCTGCCATCACCTAGTAAAATCAAATGCCATGCTGTCAGCATTACTGGACTTATCTTTAAAAATAGTAAACATAAATACACAGGATGTAACATGCACATGCATAAGAACACGTTACAGTTTAGCTCAAAGCTACCATGGAGAGACTGAGCGTACACAGGACAAGTGATGCCCCACACATCATGCCGAACTGAAATACCATTTTAATGTAAAGAATTAAATGACTTTGGGAATGTAAATCAAGCACTCCATGGGGATCAATAGTTAATACAGAAGTCTATGCTTAGAAACTCAATGCCTCTTTGGAATTAAATATGTTCTTTATATGAATTTTTCCATCTAAAGGATAAACTATTTTAGTTTAATTAACAATGGTTAGCTAATTAGAAAATAAAAATATCACATCAATTTTAAGCAAATAAAAATACTATATCAATTTTAATCAACAAAAAAGAAATGCAGATATTGACGGTTACCAAGACTAGTGGTGAATTTTGGAAATCACAGATAATACTGTAATTATCAAATGTAACCATTATATGAGTGGAGAAAATTATGACAATAATGCAGAGAAAATCAACCACACAAAAACATCAAATCTACTCTGGACATCTAAAACTATTTTATAATTTAGTTAGTTATTACCACAATTAAACTCACACACTTAATATAATTGCAATATATAAATAAATTCTAAAGGCCATTTTTCCCTTAAAGAAAAAAAATTGTATCATCTCTGATTTGGTTAAAATAATAATCTCAAATCCACAATAATAGTTGAGTTTGACCTTTTTTCACAAGGGTCATTGCTCTCGATTAGAACAAGGAAAAGTTAGAAAAATGTGTGAAAGGAAACAAAATTTTATACTTACAACTATATAAAATATAAACAAACCATGAAATATTAATCTAACCAAGCAACTCAAAATATGTTTTTCATTTTATATATCATAATTGCCAAATTATCTTTAAAATATGTCATGAAATATCATTTCTAAAGGCAGACTAATTCCCCAACAGTTTATTGGTTATAATTGTATTATCTTCTAAGTGTAAAGTATGAAGCCTTTAAACATTTCATAAAGTGCAATCTGACTGTATTAACATTGAAGTAGCTCAACTATTTTATCACTATAAAAAGATCAGTACTATGTCAAAAACTGTTAACTATAAATGAAAAAATTCATAACTGTATATACATTAAATTTAGTCTCTTTTCAAACAATATTAAGCTTTTAGTTTGAGTTTTGCATAGAAAAAGGTTTTGTTCAGATATATAAATTGTAATATTAAGGTGAGAAAAAGTCAAATTAAGTATATTTCATAACTCATTATTTTAAATTGACTATTTTTATAGATAATTAATCCAATGTTTGGATTAAACATTTTAAGCTACTATTTGATATCAATTAGACAATAATTATGAAATGCTAATATTGTATTTGGAGCATTATACATTTTATGATTTCAATGAACTTGAAGAAATATAGATTGTATAATTTATTATTATGAAGTTTTAAAGAATTTTAGCATCCTCCTGGTGTTAACAGTACATGATTATTTTTTCTTGGATTTTTGGTCTTTATATGGAAATTAATGCCTCTTCTATCCCATTATCAAGAAAGGACTTTAGGGAAATAAATATTATCCTAAAACATTTTATCTACTAAAAACCTTTTCTTTGAATTCACTAGGAATTTCTGAATTTACACAGTATACTCAAGGCAACATACACTATTTTGGTAACTGAAAATTATTTATGAATGTCACTTATATGCTATAATTTTCAAATATTTAACATCTGACTTTATACTAATGAATTTGATTTCTTATTATGTCTAATTTATTACTGACAAGATATAGTCTACCTTCAGAAATGTGAGTGGGAGGAAACTGGTATTTAACATTTATCTTCATGTTTTAACTAGGTTAGAATTACAAGCTAGAAGTGTTTCCCATTTTCTGAATTTGTAGTAATGCTTCAAAATGCTGAGGTTGTCAGATGCCTCACGTTAAATGAGAACATTTTGTGTATGGTTTTTATTATTCTTTAGCAGCTAAAATTATTTATTTTAAATACAAATACAGCCAAAATTATAAAAATTAGTAACATGTCTCTGCAGAGGTCTCCACTGTGTTCTGTTATGTGGTAAAAGGCAGTAGTCACACGGAGCAGGTGCTGAGAAAGCCAGGTTATTACAAAGCTTAAGGTCTGGCTGAAGTATGAAATTCTGAACTAAGCTTCGAAGCGTCCTCAAGTCATACACACCAGGACCTTCACTGAGTGATTTCACACACATGGAATCAGCATCCCCATCTAGATCAATTTGCTTTCTGTACTGGATGCTAGAAACATAGGGGGCAAATCTGTAACCAATCTCTAAACGTATAGGCAGATCCATTGTGTTTATGAACTTACTTCATTTTAACCTCCTCCCACTTTACAAATGCCTCTTTCTTTCCTCTTTAAGATATATTATATGTTACTGTGTAACTTGCTATATTGTATCTGCCACCTATATCTTTAGAAGCTACCATATATTCAAACAGTGGATCAACGAAGAGCATCTGAAAATATAAATTAATTGCATAATTGCCCCTATTAATTCATAAACATCTGATTAATTGCCAAGAGTTTGTTATGTTTGATGACTTTCCTACCAGAAATAATCCGACTCCTGCTTGACTATGACAATAGATTTAAATGTACAATCATTTTTACCCTTTCAGTTTCATAAAGCAACAATTATTATATTTTGTGTGACAGTTTCTGTCAAGAATATGCATGATTATGGCGGTCCTTTAAGAAATAAGAAGCAAATAGAAAATGTTATCCACTATTACTCAAAACATTAATTAGTACTCTGATATCAGAGTAGTATCCAGGGATGGAGACAGGCATGGCACTAGGTCTACTGTGTAAAAATATTTGCTACTTACAGACATGATCACAAACCAAATTTTCTCTGAATTAGAGAGAAAATGAAGCCTGAGTTTTGAGAATTCTTTGGTTTTATGCTACGTTTAATGAAGTTGTAGTAAACTCAGACACTAGTGGGGAATCTATCAATTTTACCAACCTCATGCTCTCCACTGAAGGCCCTCAATCCTCATTTGAGAAATGACAGAATTAAGGGATATAAGTCAATACTGTTTGATTGAACTGCCTGTAATAATTTGTATGTTCCAGAATGTCTCTTTACTTTATCCTTACTTGAATATTTACTTTTATTAGTATGTCAAGAAAATGGTGTAGGGTCAGTGTCAGGAAAGTAAGCCATTACTGCATGATTCTGCACATGTTGCTGACAAAAGTCAGATAAGGAGGGCCGGGGATTTAGCTCAGTGGTTCCACTGCCTGCCTCGCAAGTGCGAGGACCCGAGTTTAATCCCCAGTACCAAAAAAACCCCACAAAAGTCAGATAGGGAATATAAATTTGAAACTACAGAGTCACAAAATATTACTAATTTATACAATAACAACTGAGATTTTGACTCCAAATGAATATTAAAACTTTCTAAAGCATTTTTTTTTTACTTTAAAACACACAGTCTAAGAATGATCACTGGTGAAAACATCACAAAAGCATTGAAAGTTATAGCCATGCCACATGTAATTTTAAACCCTTGCAGGCACCTTTCTAAATATACTTTGTGGAACGCTACATTATTTTCAGAAATTAAAGTAGGAAAAATCATAGAAGTACAACATGAAACACAAGAAAATAGAATTTATGTAATAAAATTAACCATATCCTTTCAATTATGCTGAGAGCACTGTGAAATATATGACTTGTTCTGCCTAACTAGTCGTGCTTCTAAGAAAGAAACTGACTAAATTAAATAAATTGAGATGCTAATTAACAGAAATGAGTCCCTTTTAAAGTGTCTTAACAAGCTAAAGTCCAAGTCATCATAAGATAGTATAATAATGGTTTTTCCATCCTACAGATCTCCAGCTCAGCCTGGAGAAGCAGCCAGAAGGTGGACAGAGGACAAGCAAAGCAGCAGACCTGCTCTTCGCCAACACACCTGGGGGGACTACTCCAATGCCATCATCGACCTGGTAATCCGAGATGTCACTATCACTGATCCGCTGAGACCCTGCACAAGAGTAAAGCAATCAGATACCGCTGGTCTGATCGGTTTATGACACGTAAAGGACATGGTCGATTTGTTCTTAAGAAGCTAATTATACTGCTACTTTTGAATAAGAATAATAACACCAAGCCAATCTTTAAAAAAAAGTGTTTCTTCTCTAAGGATAATATTTTCTTATAATTTCCTCCTTATACCATTACACTGAGAATGTATGAGAGCAAAGGGGCTTTTAAGAATAATGTTTTGACATTTCCAATTATTTTTAAATGAAAATTCTGCTCTAAAAGTCTATAGCACAGTGAACCCACTGTCTTCCACACACCAGAGTGCCTGCCTCTGCAGGTCAGGAAGGGTGGGCTGAGGCCTCTGCTGGCTACAGCTCTTGAGCTCCAACTACTGAAAGGGCAATGGGGCCCTTTAGAAAATATTTGTGGTTAGCTCCCAAAATGAGCCCATACATTGCATTCAACATTCATCGTGAGGAAATGATCAACCAGGGAAATACTAACATGAAATCTTCAATTATATGGAAAAAACCTGGCCCCAGATCACCAAAATTAGGCTTTTACATTCCATTTGTTCATCACAGATTTACCCATAACTCACAGATCAATGAATGTCTACAGAAAAAAGTTGTTCTGGATCATCCGGTGATTAACAAGAATTTTACTTTGTTTTCAAAAATGTATTTCTTATAAAAAAATGATATAAAAATAACCATGAACTCTAAAATTATTTAGAACTTACATGCAACAACCCAGCAGTAATGACAAAAATTATTCCAACAAACTCATCAACAACTCAATGAGCCTTGAATAAGAACTGTAATTCAGAGCCTTTTTAGTTTTCAGCTCTGAAATTAGTCTTCTATGCTACATATATTATTTTATTGTGAAATACAGAAAAGTTTTGCTGTGTTTCTTAACATAAACACTTTTTCAATAATTTTTTTCTCTAATAAAATATCTCAAAAAACATTTTGAATGCTAATGCCTAATGATCCTAAGGCTAATGATCTAATGATCATTACAGCATAATGACTTTCTGGTAACTGAAAAGGTTTCAACCTACTTTGGAGCTTTTTGCTAGAGCTTTCTCCATGAATGTGTCACCGTGGCATGAAAGGTGATGGATGAGGCAGAGGTAGTGAAGATTAATCATGTGTCTGAAGTTTATACCAATGGGGCTCATCATCCAAAAGTGCTGTCTCCAACTCTATGAGGATCTGAAAGAGTGGTTTTCAAATTAAATCAAGCACCTTTAATAAAACACAGTGCAAAAGTAATCACTATTAATGTGTATCTCAAAAGAAAAAAAAAACCTCATGAAACGTTTGGCTTGAATTGTTACAAGATACATCACCTCTCCAAGAAATTCACTCTCTTCTTCTTGCACTCTTGGTTGATCCCATACAGTTATTTCTAACATTCGATCTCTAAAATCTCTATGATGTACATGCAAATAGACAAAAGTTTGATTCCATTTTGGTTCTAGTACTTTCTTTACTGTCTTGGTTCTCCTTTTACTCTTATCACTGAAAAATAAAAATGTTTTATAAATGAATAAGCAAAAACAAGAATATACTGCCATCTACTGTATTCACATGTAATACTACCACTGGAATTTTTACCATTTTTAATTTATAAATTAAAAATCCAAAAAGATGGAGGAGTTTAATCCTATTCCAATTTCTATTACCAAGTGAGCAGTAATTATGAAGGATGGACAGACAAAGCTACATTCTAAATGCTGTGCTGCTATGAGAACTAATGTATGTATAAAAAAATGGACATACTTAAAATTGGAAGATTATTTTCAAATAAACAAAAGGCTTGACAGATTTTTTTTCCCTCAGAGAATTATTACATTTAGAAAGTATACCTTGAGAGAGGAAATTCTACTCTGTCCATTAGTACAGATTTTAGCAAAATTTTTAAAAAACTGACTACCTTCTGTCTGGGAGAAAATACATTTTTACATAGGGATTCCTGGGGCATCCATCTACTCTACAGGGTAGATCTGTTGCTTGCAGGACATTTACAATCAGCTGGTGTCCCACTTTATCATACCACAGCTTCACCTAAGAGTGATGCAGAAAGGAATCATTATTTACAAAGTCCTGGTATTATAATCATTAGATAAAATAGTATGAAAATTATATTTCAAATTACAATATTATGGAATTGCAGATATTACTTCTAAAAAGAATACAAACTTGAAAGAATAATCACTTAAAATTAACCTTTCTCTTTAATCATTTTAATTTTGACAAACAATTGGCCTTATGCTATAAAAATGAAACTAATAAATAAAACACTCAGGGAAGAAGGGAACATTGAAATCATTGTCCTTTTTAAATAGTAAACACAAAAGTTTGGTGATTGCAAGTGTCTTGATTATAGGGTGGCTAAATACATTTTCTAGTGCCAAGGTAGTTGAAGTAAGTTTCTATAATAAGATACAATAAGTAGGAAGAGATCAGGAAACATATTTACTGCAGGTTTACTGTATACCAGCCTGGTAAGTGCCTGGAATTTTTCTCATCTAAGTTTTATGATTAACCTATTACAGGTTAATTTTCATAAGAAGAAGAAACAAAGGAGGGCTCAATACATATGATACCTTCAAACTACATATAGGCCAAATACTATTCCCACTAACAAATATGTCATTATAAACTAAAGAAAAATGAGGAAATAGCACACTGACATACTGTTGTCAAAGTCCTCAGAATTACATTAGCAGTCAGAGCAGTAGTTGTTCAATTAAACTAAAAATGACAAGTTAACAAAGTTAACTTGAATTTTTTCTCTTTTAATCTAGAAATTACTTTTGATTTTATAGCTGAATAAGAAATATAACTATACATGATTAATTGGTATAGGTTAGAACATTTTTAAGAGTCACAATGACAAAATAAATTACTTTATATGAGATGTTTTTACAGTAAGGCAAAAATTAAGCATCTGAGTATATGAATCCACTTCTTTGGTTCTCTTTAACACCAGAGACATGTTTTTTATAGAACAAAAATGGGTATGCATCTTCTCTAAAATACCAGTGAAGAGTATGAGAGAATGACACTGATCAGACGAGATGCCAGAGCAGATAAAGTAAACACTAGGGGCCACGTCAATGTTTTTCTATATTGAAAGTCAAACAGCAACAGAGAAACTTTATTCTTTGTAGAGTAATTTAAAGCAAGGTTTTCTTTGAGTCATTAATATCAATGATGTATTTTCTGCCTTAATCTTCACAGATGTGCCACTTCCTAAGAGTTAACCAGATTCTTTATCCCACCTGTCCTCAAATCTCAGGGGAAACAGTCGCTTCTGAATAGTGCTTCCAGCATTCTCACTTCCCCAAATATTTTAGGAAGTCAAAAAGATTATTTCAAGTATCTCAGGCTCCAGGCTCATTAAGCAGCTAAGTACATTGAATATGGATTTTTAAGACAAATATGTATAAACAATTATTCACCTTAGAAACATTTATGCAGCATATCAAAAATAATACCAAAAATAACAGATTTTTTTACTTATGTTACCATTTATCAATTCAAGGCACACTGTGGACATTCAGTAAATAATTCCATGGGGAGGCTTCCAGGAAAGCCAAACATTTTTCAAAGACATGCCAAAAACCGTGCAAAATGACCGGCATGTACAAGTAACTACATACAGCAAGTTGCCCTGGTAAGACTTGTGGGGCATCTTTCAGAGCTCCGGGACTTGTTGGGGAAATAACAGAAATGGAAGGCCTTTCCATCTTCTGAGATTCAAAGGAACTGGAACCTAAAATGAGAAGAAATAACTTAAAGTAATACTTGTATATGTGATAAATAAATATTTTAATAAATCTTTCAATGCACTTGTTATCTGTATCCCACTATAATTAACCCATCTGATAATGGAACCTATTTTAACAGAGCAGCTGTAAAAAGTTCTTGTGTCTTCTTTGGTTAACCCAGTATTTTAAATGATGTAACAAGATGTCACATTTATTTGTTTCAACTTGGAAGCATTGGTCTTCAATATTTGGGAGGATGGGGCCATCTCCTGCATAGGCCCTTGCATATATTCACCTACAGGCAAAGCCTTCATGCCTTAGGATAAGGAACGTAGTGCCTGTTATGTTAAATGTAGGGGCAAATGGGTCATTTACTAACCTTCCTGAGATATTAAAATAAATACATATTAATTATAATTTATGAGCTACATCTAACTTTTTATTTCATCATTGCTTTAAAATTAGATTTATCATCTCTTACTTTATCTTTAAATGACTCTCTTAAAACCCCTGAGAATGCTATTTCTTAATTCACTACAAGCAACTTGCATCACCTTCCCATGGAACAGGCTGTCTCTCCTCTTAGTCACTTAGGTTCTTCACATTACATGGTCCCCAACACACACGGAAGTTAGACCTTGAACACACAGGCACTCCAAACTGAGCAAGAACTCCACTGAGAACTGTTACTTATAAACTCTGCCTGGGGATGTGCCACCCGCAAACTTTTTCCTATCCTGATAAGCTAAGTCACATGCCATCATTCGGTGCCCTCCAAAGGAGACTTTTAACTAAAAGAAACAGTCTTAGGGCTGGGGATTTAGCTCAGTGGTTTTGCCACCTGCTATGCAAGCACAAGGACCCAAGTTCAATCCCCGGTACCAAAAAAATAAATAAATAAAAGAAACAGTCTTGTGAAATTCCTTGTTACTGGGACGCTTTTTATCAGATAGGTTTACAATAATCCTCAGATCAAGGACACACTGCTTCTAATGAAGTTTATTTCTAATGTTATAATAATCAGCTGACCTGAAAAATCTTAACAATACTATAAATTATACAGCTAACTTCATTTCTCTCTTTGTATTGTTCACCAAAAAGCTCAAAGTCCAACCTGGGCCCAGCCTCAGCAGGGATGAGAACACGGTGGTATCTATGCCTTTCACATGATGACTCAGCCTCTGGTGCCTCGCTTATCCCATCATAAATTGTCTCCCTTCTAATAATTTTCACTTGTGTTCTCCTAAATCATCATGTGTTTTATTTTAATAAAAGGGGGATTCTGTAATAATACCTGAGAATCAAACCCAAGTATTAATAATAACCCATCACAAAGGAAGCATTTGGCTCACTTCTATATTACCAAAATAAATTTCATGGTTTGTCTATATTTTATTGCACACAAAATCATCTTATCTCATCCTGAGTTACTTAATTCCCATGTAGTTAATTCTTTGACTCCTCTAGCTTCACAGTCTCTTGCCCTTGTGTTCAGTGAACTTTATCTCTACCATACCCAGGGCTTCTGTTATCATACCCAACACTATTATTAGGTAGTTTTGGAATTATTTGTTAAAGCATCTATTTGCTGCACAGCTCATTAAGACTGAGCTGCTTACTAACCAGACTGAAAAAAAAAAAAACAGTTGCACAATAAATTATTCTATACAGCTCTTGCAGACATAGTGCCCGAGCTCAGAGAGGGTCCTGAGTAGGAGGCACAATTGTACTGCGGGAAAGATTTTTGTACAGTCACAAATAAATAAATAAACAAACAGTAAAAAGAAGAAAAATCTCAGGGTAAAGTAGAAGTTCTCTGGGTTTCCAGTGATTGCCATGGCTGGCATCTTTTGGTATGAGTAAAGATATCCTTAGTATAGAAATGCCAATTTATCTATATTGCATAAATAATTACTCTTCAATTTAGTTCAATATGTTTTGTAACAATAAAGAAATCTTTTTTTGGGGGGGTACCAGGGATCAAACTCAGGACTTTGTGATTTTGAGGCAGGCGCAACACCACTAAGCTAAATCCTCGGCCTTACAATAAAGAAATCTTATACTCACTGGACTCCAATGGAGGATGAGAACTCTCAGGAATCCGGGGAATGTCACTAAAAGAAACAGGGTATGGTGAAAATCCCATTAGGGTAAACTACCCCACTTGGAAGAAGCCCTGCTCATTTTATTTCAGTGATGTAAAAAATCCTTTTGAATCTTTACAGATGTAGAAATGGACAAGAGTTGCTATTTAGGTAACTGCTAATGTCCATGAATGTCAAACACCACACAAGAAAATACATTTTTATATATTTGAGAGCAAAACATTTTAACATGACAACAATCAGACTAATATTGTGGATAAAATCACCACAATATTTCTACTACCAAAACAGCACGTTTTGGAAATAAAAAATGTTAAAGGTAATATTTTACTTCAATTTTAGAAAATCAAAATCACACAAATTTTACAAATCAGTAGTATGTTTTACAAACACATCTGAAAGAGTTTACTGAATGAAAGGAATGAAAACAACTTGATAATAAAATGAGTATCATGGGCAAAGTTAATAAAATGAAAAGGATGGATTGCTTTAGAAATTAAATATGGTTCAAGCTTGCAACAAAAAAGCAAAATAAATTTATATATGTGGATATATAATACATATGCACATATATACTCTTTATAGAGATTCATGTCTCTACACTGAAGTTAGCTAAATATATGGCTATTCACTATACGGTTAGAAAGTGACTTGGGAGAACACCCATCCCTGTCAAACTCACAAATTACCCCAAAGAAATGTTTATGATAACCTTGGCTTAACCCATTTTCCGCTGTGACCTTAAGAATCTGGACGACCTTGTTTGGGTATTATACTACATAAAACTACTTTAACTCGCCTTTTCCAAACATATTTTAATATCAATTTAAAGAGCTTATCGATACCCAGGTATTAACATGACATATTAAAGCAGACTGGATTTACTTAGTAGTTACAGAATTATCAGTATATATTTAAGAATGTTTAATCACTTACCTTATTACCTAACTTCAATTTGATTTTCTTTACATTTTGGGGAAAATGAAAAGAAAAAAATTTTCTCTGATTGTTTTCCTGATGTCTCATTTTCACTCTTTTGTGCAAACTAACTTTTATGACAATCTAAAACTCATAGCTTTTTACAAAATGCAATAATCTTGATCCCTATTTTATAAAATATATTTTACTATATATTTTCATATATGAAAACATATAAACAATTTATATGTCATTTATCTAAACTGATAGCTAAGAGATAGCTAATTTATAATAGCTAAGGCACAAGAAACCACCTGTTTATCCCATGCTCATTACTTCTAAATTCACCTAGGCAAATAAAAGTTAATTGTAAAAAAATAATGAAATATCAATTTTTAGATGAGTTTTTTGAAAATCTGCCTCACAGTCAATTAGGAAAATTATAATATGAAAAAGCAAGGTACGGTATAGGCTTTGTATTGCATGAGTCACTGAAAGAAGGATGGTAAGTTTAAAAATGTGAAATGATTTTTGAATCAAAATTTATTTAATGTTAATTGCTTCAGTAATAATTTCATGCAAATGAATTTTCATGCAAATTTCGTGAAATTATTACTGAAGCAATTAACATTAAATAAATTTTCCCTTGATGTTTAAACAAACTGTCTCAGTTCTACTCTCAGTTATATGGCAATTTTAATAACAATTGTAAACATAAAGGTCAAGGATATTATCATTTGTTGGGCTGACAAAAATGATCAATACCTCCAAAAGCAAGATGTCTTATACACTGTGATGTCTCATAGACAATGTACATGTGAATTATATTAGGAATGATTCTTGAAATCGTTTTGCCAATGTTACAAAGAAATATTTTCTCTCTGCTTTAAATTAATTGCACTTGAAGAACAAAAACTACATAAATATAAGTATTTTTTAAATCACTGAAATTAATCTAGTAATATATTAACTGGTAAGTTGATGCCAGCTTTCATTTTCATTCAAATATAGCCTTTGTATTTCACATTCCTTTAATTGCATAATCCTATGATAATTTGGGGTGTGGCACTGTAGATGACTGAATTACTTTTGAAGTAATTTTCATACAAAGTTAAACAATGTTATTCCAGTCTCCTTTCATTGTCTGTTGGTTTCCTAAGTCAACATAAATTGAATCAATGAAATATTAGCTGATTACTTTGAAACCCCTATATGTATCTGAAAATATTTGGCAATGTGCACAGTACTTGATTATAAATTTTATTTTTTGTATTTTTGATTCATTTTCCAATTTACTTGCCTCTTTTCCAGTCTCATATGTACCTCAGCACTAGAACATATGTCATGTAAAATTAACATAAATTATAATGTTATTTTTTAAATCTAGAGAGAAATGTACAGGATTTGCACATGTCCTTCATGTTTACTTGTAATAATCACCACTTAAGAATGTTTATAATCTTGCCCTTATTTTTAGAGTTTATATATTAATATTATTCTTTGGTAATTGTTATACATTTTCATTCTTTTGAAATTGGGATAATTGTATTTTCTTTTATGTTTTTCACTGACATTCATTTGGACAAAAAATATTAAGGTTAGCAATTTTTTGACATAAAAAAATCTTAAATAATGGCTCTATGATATCTTGGAGAATAGGAAAAAGAAGAGTTATTTCCAAGAATACATTCAAACATTAAGCCAACTATAAAGAAGTGCTTCAAAATGCCATCTAAAGATTGTAAAATGGCAAAGTATTTATTTTGGAATTTGTGGGTTTGCTAGAAAAAGCTAACTACAAGGGAAAATTCTATACACAGATACAGACAATATTCCATTGGCTATAAATAAATTATGCCAAAAATCGAGGTTTTAAAAACGTATCCGTTATTACGACCAATTTAAATATCAAAATATTTAATACTTCTTACTTGATTTTAAATAAAAGCTGGAGCTATTCATTAAGACATAAAAATTATCCTTTGTAGAATAATTAAAAGTCTATATAGACATGAAATCATTAACATTTTAAATAATATGAAATGACAAGTTTTCTAGAGATTCCCTTAAAGGAAACACTACTCATTAAATTAGAAATATGAAAAATAAATATTTCTGCCACTAAAAGAAAAGTTTGTATTTCACTTGTGAAAAATAGATATACTTTTCTTTTATAGATATACTTTTTGATATTACAACTGTTAAGTTGTGGAGCTTCTAAAATGTAGTAAAGAAAATTCAGAATTCAATTTTTAAAAAAAATAAATCTAAAAAATTTAAAATGTATGCCCATCATTGATTTTTAAAAACTATCCATGTTAACATGTATTATATGAATGTATAAACTTCTTTTTAAAACTCTGCTGATACATGTAATTTACTAAACTTAAGAAGTAAGTTTTTTTAGCCTTACCCAATAGGCCTTGAAACAATAATTTCAACTTGAGGTTCTGATTTTGGTTCTAAAATAATGTTGTAAACTTCTTCATTTGTAGCTCCTGGCAGGGGTTTACCATTCCATTCCAGAACTTCATCCCTTTGAATTTTTAAAAAAAGGGTATTTTTTACCTTAAATAATTTGTTTATTTTTCTTATTTTTTCTCTTTTTTAACAAAGAAATGCGAAACATATACAAATGGTTTAATCTTCTCGGCTCTGCTCTCAAAAGATTGGTAGTCATATAATGTCAGCTAAATGGTTATTCTACACACTTCTATTCTTTTAGTATTTTTTCTCCAAAAATACTACTGGTCACTGGAAACAGTACAATATAAAACTGCCTTTATCCTTTGAGGTATACCAGAAAAAGATATAAAAATAATCTCATGCCACGGGATGGAATTAGCACAGCCTAGTTGGAAACACTGAAAAATAATAATTAGCAGCATGCCTTCCATATCATAAATGTAGGCAGCTCTATATGCAAAAGATTCTTTATTAAACTGTGCAAAGTCCTGTTTTATTTTTGGTAAAATCAGCAATTAATGTTTGCTAGCATGAACTTTCAATTACAAATCATGCTTCACTGTGTTCACCTGACACATAACGGAATAAAAATGCATGAAAGGATCTGAATTCACACCCATAGGGTGACACAGGTAGCTATGGCAAAGTTACAAAGCAAGCAGATGTAAAACTGTTGCATGGCAGTTAATCCAGTTCCAGATGTTCAAAACATTTACAGTCTACACAGAATATATAGTGAGTATTAAAATATAAGTAGAAAACACGTAAAATAATGCAAACCACAACATAATACCACTTACTTTGTTAAATAGTCCAAGATTAATCTAGGAGCGTAGTATGATGATGCTGCATTTAAAAATATAAGCTAACAAGAAATAGTTATTTTAACTAGAACTTTAACTATAGATCATTTGGAAAGTAAGATTTATTTTCATAAATACTTGGAGCAGTTCTCAATTCTTTTTTGTTTTTTCCTTTGGTACCGGGGATCAAACTCGGGTCCTTGTGCTTTCGCAGCAGGTGGCGAAACCGCTGAGCTAAATCCCCAGCCCAGCAGTTCTCAATTCTGAATGTTAGGCTCAGCTGAAATATTCCAGACTCAGTACACATTGAGATGTCTTAATTTTTGATGCTCATGTTTATTTTCTTGTTCTTAGTATCTGAAACAGTTTTGGAGCTAAGTAAACATGTATTGAAATAATGGTCCAATATCATTATAGATTTCAAAGTTAGCATTTTAACATAAAAACACAAAACTAAGACTTTTAAACATATAATCTTTTAGTTTTGGCGAAGTCTTCATAAAATATTTTTTAAAATGCTGTACTAGAAATGTTTTAAAGTAATTATCATTTTTATCTAAGTGGTTCTTTACTCAAAAGTAAAAAGTAAATATCATAAAGTACATGTGCTGCTTCGGTTTGGTAAACAGTATGGTTATCAGTAATATACAAATGACTTTAATTTGCCCTAAGCGGTTAATTAGAACAGCTTTTCAAATAGGCAATGAATATACTTCACTGGTTTAAAAAAAAAGGAAAAGAAAAAAATACAAATTTACAATATATTAGGAGTGTGTTTAATTTTTTTATCAAGAAAAATAAAATTTACATCATCTCAGTCCACATATATAACATTAATATGTATATATTTATGTATGTGTAAGTACATATATATATATATATACCAGAAAATGTTTTATGAAATAGTACTTACCCTGATATTTCTACTCTATTATGCTCTATTTAAATTTTTAAAATAATCAATACCAGCAATTAAATTGATTTTACTACCCATCAAGAAGTTGTAACCAACACTTTGCAAAAGTAGTGCAGTGTAAAATTCTCTTTACAGACAGCAACCTGAAAGTATAACTTTTAAGTCAAATCAAATTAATGCATGTGTTATCTATTTGGAGCTCAACTACGCCTAAATCACAGGTGGTTTCTTTAGCACTATTTATTTATTTGTTTGTAGATAACGTCTCCAGGCAGAGATGTAGACCAAGGTGGTACACAGACCAAAAGGCATGCTCTCTGTATTTATATTAATGGTGTAGAAATAATATGGAACAACTTTAATAAAAAATCTTATATGGAATGACAGGGGTTCATTTGAGGAACAGAAATAGAGCCAGGTCATGCAAGGGAATCAGTAATTATTGTTCCAGGTGGGACAGCCAGAAACATTTTTTTTAATCCTGACAATTTTAGATGAGATTTTAAGGACGGAAAAGGCTTCCATAGGCAGAGCACAAGAAAAATCAGATAAACAAGAGGCACTGACCATGTCTCATATGTGGGAAACACCTTACCTACAGGTAGTAGCCTACAGAGGTAGAGAGCTGAGGTGTTACGGAACAAAGCCGCAGAGCTTTGTCTTGAACAAAAGCTGACCAGGAGATCCAGAATTATCTTAATGAGTGTGGGGGTAATAACTGTGTATTTTAGATAGTTCAATCAAGCAGTAATAGAGTGCATGGAGTTGGAAGGGAGAGGGATTACAGAAAGATAGGACAAGATACAGGGAAGAGTGCAAATGCTGAATAAAGGTCACACTGACAAAAAAATAGGTCTGTGGTTTTTTAATAGGCCAATGGTCTTTATATGCAAATAAAAAGAAAACTAGTTTCTCCATGTAACATTTCAAAGAGACTACACGATCATTTGTATAAAAAACACAAAGATAAAATGAAAAGCCATTATATTTATAACTTGATCTGCAAATTCAAGTTTCTGTAGCTAAAGTTATCTGACATCTGCAAATTAAGGATCCTCAGACTTTTCTGAGGTTTATTATTGAGTCATTAGATGAAGAATCAATTTAATGACATAGTCACCCCTGATTGAGTACTTTGTTACCAAATTAGCTAGTTTCTGGCAAGAAACAACAGAGTACCATGCCTTTGCACATCTTTAAAGCTATGTAGTAAATGGAGAAATACCATGGTTATGGTACATTTTCTATAAAATAGCTGTATAGAAGGTGTCTATCAAAGAAAAAACCTGAAATGATTTTGAACTATATCCTAATAATCAGTAAATACCTTTATAGAAAATCTCTATCAAAGAAAAGAAGTTGAAATTTTGAACTATATCCTAGTAATCAGTAAGATCAAAGTATGATACATGCAAACATAAATATGCAGCAAGAAAACCCACTATTCTGTATAATTAATATTAAAGAGTGGTAGAATATCTTTCTAAAGTTGGAGAATTATAATCTTAAGGTTCATAAATTTAAAATATAGGCTGGAAATGTTTTCTATGTGTTATAGATTCTTAATATTCAATTCTACAGTTCAGCCAACTCTGCTTTCTTTGTAAGTGCATAGCAAAAGCATAAGTAAACACTTTAACCAGGAATTAATAATAAGCTCTGAAGTGAAGTCAAATGCGAGAAGTATATTAATATGATTTTAAGACAAATGAAAAGAGAACAATTTACCAAAAATAGATTTTACAAAGTGCTGGTGCTGAAATTATGGTACATTTGGATAAATAAGTAATTGTATGATTACATAAATTTTCAAACACTAAAATGATACATCTGTATGAGTACAATATATATTACACTTAAATCAACAAATATTTTATTATGTAATCTATATAGAAAATGTAATTATAATTATGCTTTATGAAAATACCTGCTCCTAAATAAGAATTACTGGGATGAATGTAAAAAGGTTTACTATAGCTTAAAATTAAAGATTTAAATAGTTTCATGGAACATATTTTTCACACGGCTAAATTGTTTTAGATTTGAAGTCTTGTAGCATTATGAAACCACCTACACAAATAATAATCCTTCAGTATTGTGCATCTATGTGTACAAATAAAAAATATTCCTACTCTTACTCTATTCAAATTGCCACTTATGTATAGCTGTCTATTGCTGTAATCAGTAATTATTTGTACTTGGAAGAAAACTTTATTCCCACATTAAAATTAATTAGCAACTTAATTGACATAAAAAACTAACTCCAAGTTGAAACCCACCTGCTCATGCCTAGAGAACACATTGTTTAAATGTTTAAAAAAAAGAAACTGTACCTGCTCTGAGGTGTCCAACCACATCTGCCAGGCTGCCCTTCTTTACTTTGGTGATGAAAGCACCAAGGCATCCTAGATCAGTCATTTTTCCTCCAACGACCTAGACAATTGCAAATTTATAAGTTCCCAAGACTTATAAACAAATATCAATGTATTAGTTTTAGCAGGTAACCCTACATTCTCTCATGGTGTATTTACAATCAAGGGTGGCGGCATTAATGAAGTACATTTTTCATTACACACTGGCAGAACAGTATTGGGAGGAAAACATTTTGTTGTACTGAGATGACCGTGCATCCTAAGGAAATTGTGCTCTGATGGTTACATTGGCCTAATGAAAAAGGTCACTGCAAAAATGTACACACTTACAAGACACGCGCCATGTCTCTTCCACTTACTGTCAAACATCAAGTGTTTGACACTGTTTCCATTAGAGTTCATTTTTTTGAATCTTCTAAATTCATGCCTCCCGTTTGAATTGTTACTTCAACATGCAGATAATGCCCCACTGCCATATCAGATTTTGATCTCTTTGATATAGTTATGGTATAATGCACTGGGTCTATGACCATAAAGACTAGAAACTTAAAGCACGAAAAGACTACTTTAGGGAAGCAATTGAACACAGTGCAAAGTATAACACCTTCTCTGCAAATGACCACCTAAATATACATCTGTATCCATCTGAGTCTCAGAAGTCTGAGTTGTACTACTAAATAGTTAACACTTTCACCTCACTTTTCCACTATATCTATGTGTTATGGGTTATTAATACTCCATTCCACAGCTTAACCAACTCTGTTTTCTTTATAATTGCATGGCAAATGCTTAAGTAAACACTCTACCCATACAGTAATACTAAGTTCTGAAGTAAGTTCTGAAATAGGCTTATGAAATTTCTGTCCTTTTTTCATTGACTAGATTGTTAATATGTACATAATATAAGACTGTATGGATTGGATGATGAGTAAAAGGTTTTTATTCCTAAGATGTAAAGCTCGATCTGTCCCCTGAGCCAGGGTTGTGCCACCATGTCATTTTAGAGCTAAATGTCGTCTGTGTCTCCGATTTCTAAAGGTGTACAAAAAAATGTATCTCTGTATACCTGGAATAAGTGATAAGCCATTTAAAAAGGCATTTCTGCAAGTTGTAATTTATTTTGGCTTAAAATGAGATTTTTTTAAAGGAAAAAGTTTGTTCTTCTGTATTAAAGAAGTGAACTTTCGTATGAAGATTTCATTTGCAGATTTTAAAAATATCCACAAGACTAGTTTGAAACCTTCTTTTAAATAGATTTCTTCTGCTATGACTTTATTTGAGAAGGGATAATACATGATCAAATAATCTCAGTTTTTATGGTTAATCTAAAAAGACTGTAGGGCCAGGGATTTAGCTCAGTGGTTCCAGCAACTGTCTCACAAGCACAAGGTCCCGAGTTCAGTCCCCGGTACCAAAAAAACCACACACACACACACACACACACACACACACACACACACACACACACACACACAAAGACTGTAAAGCTGCTCTTCTTTTTTCTAGAAGCTTGAGATTCAACATTAGGTTGTTTATTTGAACCCATTCCATTTTTCTGATATGGGAATTCAACACTATAAATTTCCCTCATAGGACTGCTTTCATTGTGTCCCATAAGTTCTGGTATATTGTATTGGCATTATTATTTAATTGTAGAATCTGTCTAATTTCTTCTTTAATTTCATCTGCAACCCATTGGTGTTCAGGAGGATATTATTTAATTTTGATGTGTTTATGAAGTCCTTGTGGTTTCTTTTGCCATTGATTTCCAATTTCATTGCACTATGGTCTGATAATATGCATGAGATAATTCAGTTCATTTCCATTTACTATAAGCATGTTCTATGAGCTAGTGTGTGGTCTATTCTGGAGAATGTCCCATGTGTGGCTGGGAAGAATTGTGTATTCTGATGTTGTGGGGTGGGAACACTCTGTAGACATCTACTAAGTCCATTTGTTCAAAAGTTTGGTTCAGTTCTAATATTTCACCGTTTTTTGTCTAGTTGATCTATTTGTGACAGTGGAATATTGAAATCCCCCATTACAACTGTGTTAGTTGCTTATTTGATTTTTCATGTCCATTAATATTTGCTTTATAAGGGATTTAACTCAGTGGTTCTGCCACCTGCCTCACAAGCCCAAGGTCCCAAGTTCCATCCCTGGTACCAAAAAAAATGCTTTATATAGTTGCACATTCTGCTATTTGGTGCATATATATTTATGATTGTTATCTCTTCTTCTTGGATTGTTCCCTTTACAAGGACGTAGTGACCTTCTTTATCTCTCTTAATCAGTCTTGGCTTGAAATCCACTTTATCTGCAAATAGAAGAGTTACTCCTGCTTTTTTCTGGTTTCCTGTTGCATGGAATATTGACTTTCAGTCTATGAATTTCTTTTTGAATTAAATGTGTTTCTTGTATGCAGCATATTATTAGATCTAGGTTTTTTGTTTTTTTGTTCTTTGGCACCAAGTGATTGGCTGGTAGCCATTATGGAGAGGGGCCAATTGAGGTCAAAACTCAGAACACCTAAGGCAGACTTCTAGTGGTTTCTGGTATCTCAGTGTGGGTGCCAAGTTCAAGTCATCAAGAGGTGAGGGAGCAGAGTTCCAGCCAGCAGGAGGCACATGGACTGTTACAGACTCAAAAAACTGTTTCAGCCTCATAGCCAGAAACCAGCCTGAACTTCAATGGAACTAAAGGGACAGGCTGGCTGGGACTATCCACTACCCCACCATAAAGCTACAGCTGGCTTGATGGGATTAATCAATTTGGCTCTGGACTCTGTCTACCCATGTTGTCTACCAGTGACAGCAGAGACACTCCTTGAATTGGATTTTTTTTCTCTTTTTCCTTTTTCTTCTTCTTTTCTGGTTCTTTTTTCTTGATTGTTTGAACATGGTTTCTGGGGGGGGGGTTTGTTCTCATTGTTGTTCTGTTTTGTTCTTGATTTTGTTTTTTCCTTTCTCTTTCCCTCCTGTCTTCCTTATTTTTCTTTACATGGCTGACATCAGGCTTGATACATTGTTCTGGAACTGACTTTTTTAGCTTAAAAAGACATCTTCTACATACATCAGGATATATAGATATATCTCATTCTTTTTACTTAAAGTCATATTTCTGACCAGAAAAATACAAACTTACATACCCACTACTCATCTTAGGAAATAAAACATAAATCCAGCTTAATCCCTCAAGGTAGCTCTCTGACCACCTCCTCAGGCCACTGCTCAGATCCTGTATTGGTGCCTGTTGATGCTTTTACTGAAGTATCTGTTCCTGTACACAAAACAGAGCAATGCCATCATCGTGTTCTACATATTCTTCTGCAACTTATTTTGGACAGCATTATGTTGTTTTTGGTTTTGGGGGGGGTTTTGTTTGGTACCGGGGATTGAACTCGGGTCCTTGCACTTGTGCAGCAGGAGGCGAAACCACTGAGCTAAATCCCCGGCCCCAGCATTATGTTTTTGAGATTTCTCCACATTGAATCTCTTTGTTCAGGATTCCATTGCACGATCAGATTACAACCTATTGGTGCCTTCTAAGAATGCACATGTAGGGGCTTCCGGTTTCCCTTCACTTCCAAACAGTGCTGCAGTAAATAATTCTGTGTGTGTCTCTTCTCTACACCTGGGAGGTGTCTCTGAGAGTGTCATTGTTAAATTGAAGTGCGTGCACACATTCGGCTTTGAATAAAATTCTAATGTTAGCACATTCTATTTCTTGTATTCATACTTTTTAACTACTTAAAATTGTTTATTAAGGATTTTGTAATTGGACATATACCTTGAGTTGTATTAAGTATTGGATTCTGAATTACCATACATTTGACAGCTTGGCCAGGGGAAAATTGTCAGTCTTGAGATGCAGGAGGAGCCCAGTTTTTCTGTCTCCAGAGCCTCTTGTGTCTCCAGCTAACATAAATTTCTGCTAGTGTAGCTACAGATCTGTCTGACTTAAATGATAACACTATATGCATGTAAGTGCACGTTTGATCTATGAGAACCAAGGCTATGTTATTTCAGATGCAAGAGAAAAGTAATTTAAAAATTTGAAGATCAAGATTAATGCCCTAATCGCATTTCAGGACTAATATTTGAAATTACATAGACATAAGCAAGTTCCTGAGTTTTTAAGGAAAGTGGTAGAGTACTAATTTAGGCCCTAGAGGATGGGACAATTTTAACTGGGCCTTTCAGCGATAACCAGAGCTGGATCTCAGGATGAGGAAAGTGTGCTCCAGGTGGACCACAGAGCATGTGACAAGCAAAGCCTTGTGCAAAGATCAAGCATGTTCAGGAAAGAGAGAGGAATCCATCCACTCAGGGACAAGCTGTGTGATATGACAGAGATGGAAAATGATACTATGAAGAGAGGCGATCACAAATGACAAAACTGGAAAATGACAAAACTGGAAAAGTTTTACTCAATGTTTATTCAATGTTGTCAAATCACTTTATTTCACCCTGCCTTTTTTTCGAGCCTTGCGCCTGAGCACCTGGTGGAATCCCGGCCCAGGTCGAGGGTGCCATTCCCCAGCTCCATGGCCACCGGCCCCCGGACTCCTCATTGTCCAGCACGACCTGGAGCCTATCCATGAGCTCGGCCTTTGAGCTCCTTTTTCAGCTCTGACACCTTCATCCCTCTTACATTAATAGGCAAGGAACTCATGGTGAGGGCCCCGATTCACTGCTGGATGCTGGCTCAACCTCTGCTCCCCTCCATCGGGCCTAGGGGCAGCTGCAGCTCAAAATGGGTGCATGCTACTGAGTGGACCCGCTTGATGTCAAAGGACACCATTTTCTTTCACGGAGTTCTAGAGGGAGACTCGGAGACTCACCTGGAGCGAGCTCGCTCGCAACGTCCTCTCCTTGTTTTGTTTAGGGCATCATCCAGACTGAAGTCCGTCCCCCCCCAATCTTTCAGCAGGCGATGGTAGATGGCAATCTCCAGCTTGACCTTGCTGTTCAGCAGGGTCTCCTACTCAAGTGCCTGACTATCTTCTCTCCATCCTGGTCTGCCAGCTCCAATTTCAGATGCAGCGCACCTGGTGGAGCTGTCCCATCTGGATGTCATAATAGGTTGCCACTTCCCTCAGGCTGTTCTCCAAGCTGACTTTCAGATTTCTCATGGAACCCAGCTCAGCCTCCAGGGGCTGGACCATCATCTCAGCTCTGTGCCCATCTTCTTTCTGTGGTTTTTCTTTTTGGTACCGGGGATCAAACTCTGGACCTCGTGCTTTCAAGGCAGGCGACGGAACCACTGAGCTAAATCTCTGGCCCTTATGCCCATCTTCTTTGCAGCTCCAACTTCAGAAGACTTTGAGCTGACAGCCATGCTGCTCTCCTCAATCTTCTGAGGCCAGCACTTGTCCAGCTCCCTTAGGTTCTTCTGAGCCAGCTCGTCATAGTGGTCACAGATGTCCACCATGACCTTGCTGAGGTCCTGACATGTGGGCATCAATTGCCACGGTCAACCATAGCTGGCCATCTGGGCTGGGAGGCCTCTGACTTCCTCCTTGTGGTTCTTTGTTAAGGAGCAGCTCCTCCTTAAATGCCTCACTTTCTATTTCTAGCTGCAGTCAAATGATATTGGTGTCACCTTGCAGACCTCCTCATTCTCCATAGATGGTGCATGGCCAACTCCATCTCATACTTGACTATAAAGTTGTCAACAGCAAGACAAGTATTGTCAGGCTGTAGAGTGATGCAGGCATCTGTCCACAGAATTTGTAAAGATCTGAGCCCTCATCTCCTCAACAGTCTTTGCTGTGGGGCCCCTTCTCCAGATGTTCCCAGATTCTGCCCTTTGGTCTCTAGTTAGCAGTCTCCAGGCTCCTCATTCTGTCCACGAGGGAGGCCAGGTGGTTGCTCAGGTCTTGCATGGTCTCCTTCTCACTTTGAATGTCACCCATTCATGGCAACTCCCAGACCACAGCCACCGTGGAAGCTGGTGGAGTGGGATATGGAGATCCAGGAGTCCCGGACCCTGGTGCCTGCACAGACACCAGGCATGCTTCTGGCCAGCTCGATTGGATTGCTGGGCAGTCTGACCAAGCCAGTGGCAAAGCTCATGCTGTCCAGGACTCAGGTTCAGGCTACCAGTAGTTACTTTTGATACTGATGGAACCAGGCTCACATATGCTAGGCAAGCACTCCACCACGAAGCTACATCCCCAACCCTTTTTAAAAATTATTATCATTTTGTTATTATTATATAATACTTATAATTATTATTTTTCCCTTTATTTAGTCAGGTTCTTGCTGAATTGTCCAGGCCACCACCAGATTTTCAGTCCTCCTACCTCAGCCTCGTTACAGTTGTGCACCACCACAGCCGGCTGATAGTCATCATCGTAAAGTGTACACTAAAATGGTGGCACACGCGTGTAATCCCAGCATTCTGGAAGGCTGAGGCAAGAGGGTCTCAAATTTGAGCCCTGCCTGGGCAGCTTAGTTGAGATAGCCTTATAGCAGAGCCAACTCAGTAACTGGTTATAACCCGAACCTGTAAGGTCAATAAGTGGAGAGAATGATGGCTGAGACCAACAGAATGGGGGTTGAGCAGGTCTTGATTAGCCTCTGAACCAGTTCTCCCACGTTTAAAATGGGATAGCACCACCTAGCTGATAAATTTTGATGTTGATGGTTAAATAAGACGAGGAAGGAAATCGCAAGGCACAAACGGAAGTGAATTAGCTCCACTCTGTTAATGAGAAGGCTGCAACACAGGAAGCCTAGGACCAGTGGGGCCGTGGCTGCGGTGCAGGACAGAACAGGGCAAGACCAGCAAAACCGTAGAACAGAGAGAGGGGTGCGGGTATGCGGCGTTGAATCAGTCTCTGCACAAAACGCGAGACTGGCAGGAATCAAAAGCTATTCTTTCCCCGCAGCCACTGGCACACCTGACTCCTCCTTCCTTTATTAGCACGGCAAACATTCCCCCAGGCTGGTTAGAGATCACCTGCCCAAGAACTGTGCTTTCCTTACTCAGCCAGCTAGAGCAGTACAAGTTCTAGGCAACGCTGCCCGCCGCCTCTAGCTACCACTCACCTGCTTTCCTCTTTCTATAGGCCACTAAATTTCCTTTCTTTCTTTAATTGGTCCGCGTAATTTTATCACAACCAATCAGTGGCAGCCACGGGATTCAATTCGCTCCCACATTACTTAGGGACTAGTGATGGGGGAGACAAATTTCTGTTTTCTGCCTCTGGTTTTCCCAGAGGGCCCCTTATGTGTCACATTGTTGTGAATGTTCCTGAAAAGATGCATTAGGCCATTTTATATTCCTCTGTCCTACCGTAAAGCCTGTCCTTTGCACAGTACCCCCTCCAAATGGCACGGCCCACAGAACGTTCCACCTTCCAGCGGCTTTGAGAGCCGGAGTCCGGGTTGGGTAGAGTCCAGGCAGGGGTAGAGACCATACCATCTGTACTAATAAGTAGAGGTTTCCAACCCTCGTCTGTCACCCTATTTCGTTCCGACCGCCATTTGTATCTCTTGCTCTGTCCTTCTCCGAGGACAAGAATCCAAAGCCCGCAGTAAAACTACTGTTGGTGGCACGAGATAGGGCAAGGGGCACGAAAGAAGACAGGACTCATTTGGTACAGTCCACGCCGCGCCCCGCGCCGCCGGAAGTGAGGTGTCTTAGCCTCGAACTTCCGGTTTGCAGGGGGTGGGGAGTGTTGTTAACCAGAGCGGCTGCGGCAGTCTCGGGGATTGAGTGGGTTTGCGGTGCTGGGCTCCTGGTGAGTGAGAGCAGGCCAGGCTAGGGTTGAGGTCGGGGTCCTGCCTGGGACCTTCCCCTTGCGGTCACCGGGATCTGCGCGCCCCTTCGGTCCTGCCGCCTGCTTTCGGCCTGTCAGCTGGCGGTAGATCTCAGGCTCCGGCCCGGCCACTCTCCCAGAAGCTGGGCCCCACCTGCGACGATCCCAGCTCCTGGCGCTCACAGGTGCGCGGCCGCGAGGGCGACCTGGGTGCCTTTCCACCCCGCCGCGACTGCGCCCTGCTGGCCGGCCGTTTCTCCGGAGCCCCAAGTTGACACTTCCCGTGGTGTGGGGGCGCGGGGGTTCCAAGCTGACGTTCTGCGCCTGCCCGCCGAGCGCGCGTCCACGCTGACAGTCCTGGCACAGCTGTCACCCAGCGCTGCGCCCCTCCGCCCTTTGGCTGCTGTCAGCCCTGGCCGTTCGTTCCCGCTCTGGAGCTGATTTTGTTTTGCTTCCCACCCTAGCACCTTCACTCTGGAGTCAGCAGTGGCAGTCACTCCCCATCTCCTCCAGCACTGCTGCTTTCCTTCATGGTCTCCTTAGAGGAGACCACTTGGCAGGCAGTGTGGAAAGAGCCCTAGATTCGAAACAGAACTGTTCCAGGCCTTGCATCAGTTTGACCCCTTAACCT
This sequence comes from Heterocephalus glaber, assembly GCF_053883595.1. NCBI lineage: Eukaryota > Metazoa > Chordata > Mammalia > Rodentia > Bathyergidae > Heterocephalus > Heterocephalus glaber. The sequence goes on along the minus strand of NW_028258151.1, from coordinate 14,877,521 downwards.
CTTTGGGGCTGTTTCTTACTTGTGAAAGGGGGAAACATATGCTATTCTTGATCTGATGATTGTGAACTGAGCTTCTTTCTCTTCTCTCGCACTGATACTGTGCCAGGCACCGTGCTAGCTTTGCACAGGATAAGCATCCCATATGATGTCTTCTTCCCCTCCCCACCTAGGTCTCCAGGCCAGGGCAATGTTCCGCACCGCAGTGATGATGGCGGCCAGCCTGGCATTGACTGGGGCTGTGGTGGCACACGCCTACTACCTCAAACACCAGTTCTACCCCACGGTGGTGTACCTGACCAAGTCCAGCCCTAGCATGGCAGTGAGTTCAGGGCTCAGGGAGGGAGCTCCTTGGGACAGGGGTGGGGCTACAAGTCAGGTAAGTGGGTGAGAAGTAGCTACTAGCTGCCCAACTTTGAATAAATTGTGATGAGGACTTGGGGAGGTTCCTGAATGATAAGGGCCAGGCAGAACAAAGAAGAAGGTGACCTCAAACTAGAGCTTTTCCTCACTGCTAGGTCCTGTACATCCAGGCCTTCGTCCTTGTCTTCCTCTTGGGCAAGGTGATGGGCAAGGTGTTCTTTGGGCAGCTGAGGGCAGCGGAGATGGAGGTAAGATTCTGGTGATCCCCAAGGTGAGGGACAGGGCACTGGGCAAGCAGAATGTCTTGGTTCTACATCCTGCCTTGCTCAACCTCCAGCACCTTCTGGAGCGTTCCTGGTATGCCGTCACTGAGACGTGTCTGGCCTTCACCGTTTTTCGGGATGACTTCAGTCCCCGCTTTGTTGCGCTCTTCACTCTCCTCCTCTTCCTCAAGTGTTTCCACTGGCTGGCTGAGGACCGTGTGGACTTTGTGAGTCGGGAGTGGCTGGTGGGCAGGCTTGTGGAGCAGTGAGGGCTGGGTTGGGGATGTGGGGTGACCCAGCTTTCCTGATGGGGCCCCTCTCTACTCTGCCTCAGATGGAACGAAGCCCTAATATCTCCTGGCTCTTTCACTGCCGCATTGTCTGTGAGTGAGACCCAGGGCGGGTAGGGGAGTTGCTGGAGGGAGGAGAGGCGCCATGAAGGAGTGGAACGTGAAAAGTCACTAACCATGGACCCATACCCGAGAGCACAAGCTGCCCCTGAGCCCACAGCTGTACAGGAAACATAATTTAGGAAGTTAATTTGCATTGTCTCTGCCCTGTTCCACTCCAGAGCTTCTCAACTGTCTAGGCCCTCAGTTTTCTGGCTCCTCACCTGGAGCCTGGGCCACCCCACCCCCACCCCAAACTAGGGTTCCCAGAGGGCCAAGTCAGTGGAGTGTGCCCACTGGAGTAGATGGCTGGGGCCATGGTCATCGTGGGCTTGAGGAGGGGCTGTTTTCAAGCAGAAAGTCACTGTCAGTCTGTGGGCTAACCCCATCCTCCCCCTATTCGGGGGTCCCCACAGCCCTCATGTTCCTCCTGGGTATCCTGGACTTCCTCTTCGTCAGCCACGCCTATCACAGCATCCTGACCCGTGGGGCCTCTGTGCAGCTGGTGTTTGGCTTTGAGGTAAAACTGGCTTGGGAGGTTGAGAGGACAAGCCTGAGGTGGCACTGCATGTGCCTTGAATAACCAGCAAACCCTTACTAGCACCTGCGGTGTGGCCACCCCTAAACTAGCCACCAGGGAGCAGCAGTTAGTCAGACCTGACCCCTTCACACACTTGGAGGGGATTGCTAGAGGTCTCAAAGAGCCTGGGGTGGAGCAGCCCCCACCTGGGGCTTAGGGAAAGCTTCTTGGAGGCTGATGCCAGAGCTGGCCTGGGCACAGCAGTGTGGCTGGAAGGGGAGCTGATGTTCATATCTCCTGGTGCCCTCTCCCCCTAGTACGCCATTCTGATGACTATGGTGCTTACCATCTTCATCAAGTATGTGCTGCACTCTGTGGACCTCCAGAACGAGAATCCCTGGGACAATAAGGCCGTGTACATGCTCTACACGGAGCTGTTCACAGGTGAGAGGAGCCTGGGACTCTCCTGACCGGACCAGTCTCCCCTACTCTGCCTGCCAGACCCTGTAACCAGATACTCTCTGCCATCTCTTATCCCAAGGCTTCATCAAGGTTCTGCTTTACATGGCCTTTATGACCATCATGATCAAGGTTCACACTTTCCCGCTCTTTGCCATCCGGCCCATGTACCTGGCCATGAGGTGAGCCCAGCCCTGTCCTTTCCCTCTCCTGACCTGATCCCTCCCCTCTTCTTCCTGCATTCACTAACTGTCTTTTCAGGCAGTTCAAGAAAGCTGTGACAGATGCCATCATGTCACGACGAGCCATCCGCAACATGAACACACTGTAAGTGGCCTTGTTGTGGCTGCTGTCCCAAACTCTGTCCTAGGTCCCCTTGTTTCCAGCTCTGCTCTGGACACGTGCTCTGCCACTCTAACAGGTATCCAGATGCCACCCCTGAGGAACTCCAGGCAATGGACAATGTCTGCATCATCTGCCGAGAAGAGATGGTGACTGGTGCCAAGAGACTGCCCTGCAACCACATCTTTCATACCAGGTAGCTGGGGCCCTGGGAGCCTGCACATCCAGACCCAAGCCCCCCGCAGAGGTGCTGACCACTGCCTGGTCTTGTCCCCCAGCTGCTTGCGCTCCTGGTTCCAGAGGCAGCAGACCTGCCCTACTTGCCGCATGGATGTCCTGCGGGCATCACTGCCAGCCCAGTCACCACCACCCCCTGAGCCTGCGGATCAGGGGCCACCCCCTGCCCCTCATCCCCCACCACTCTTGCCTCAGCCCCCTAACTGTGAGTGTCCCTCCTCTTGGCCATCCACCACAGTTGGGTACTCCCTGGGCTAGGTGTGGGAGATAGTGGGGGATCCGAGTCACGGCTGGGTCTGGGCCAAGGAGGGGTGAAAAGATGAGAAATTGCTGGGACTGGTGCTAAGCTCAGGGGCTGTGAGAGCAGAGGACAAGTGCCCAGCAGCCGAGCCCCTGGCTAGGTGTGGACTCTGTTTCAGTTTAGCCCTCTACTCACCACCCTGTTCTCTCTCCAGTCCCCCAGGGCCTCCTGCCTCCTTTTCCTCCAGGCATGTTCCCCCTGTGGCCCCCCATGGGCCCATTCCCTCCTGTCCCACCTCCTCCAAGCTCAGGAGAGGCCTCGGCCCCTCCGTCCACCAGTGCAGGTGAGCTTTTGGGTAATGAGGCAGGGGGCTGCGGTGGGCCCTGCGCCACTCTGACCTCTTGTTCTGCTCTTCAGCGGCCCTTTCTCGGCCTAGTGGAACAGCCACAACTATAGCTGCCGGCAGCAGTGCCTCTGGCCCAGTGCCTGGCTCTGCCCCTGCCCCAGAGGCTGGCCCTGCCCCAGGCTTCCCCTTCCCTCCTCCCTGGATGGGCATGCCCCTGCCTCCACCCTTTGGTAAGTTGGGCCACTCTGGAGGATGGCTAGGGGCGTGTGGCCAGCTCAGGCAGCCCAGACTAAGCCTCCACCACCACCCCTCAGCCTTCCCCCCTATGCCTGTGCCCCCTGCGGGCTTTGCTGGGCTGACCCCAGAGGAGCTTCGGGCTCTGGAAGGCCATGAGCGACAGCACCTGGAGGCCCGGCTGCAGAGCCTGCGCAACATCCACACGCTGCTGGACGCCGCCATGCTGCAGATCAACCAGTACCTCACTGTGCTAGCCTCCTTGGGGTGCGTCTGCATGGAGGAATGTGGGTGGGTGGAGCTGCTGAGGGCCCCACAGTTGTTCTTGGCATTCATCTCCCCTGCCACTCTGTGACTTCTGCTGACACTCGGGCCACCTACCTGTAGGCATATCTAGAGTTTCAGGGAGCTCTCACTTCCAGTACCTTTATCCTTCCTCTCCAGAAAGCCTACCTGAGGCTAGCAGGAGTGTTTATGAACAAGCTTATCTTCAATCTTATTTTTTTGTTTTTCTGAACTCAAATTATAAGGTGTGTGGCTCAGAGTTAGAGGGCATGCATGAAAGCCCTGGTTTTAGCCAGTCATGGTGGCACAAGCCTATAATCCCAGCACTTGAGAGTTGAGAGGCTGAGGCAGGAGGATTCCTGCAAGTTCAGGCCAGCCTGAACTACATAATGAGATGCTGTCTCAAAAAAAAAAAAAAAAAAAAAAAAGCAAGCCCTGGTTTCAATCTCCAACATCACCAGAGTAAACTCAAGTTCTTTCTAGTTTTCACTGCCTCAGCTCATCACCAAACACCCTTGTGACACTGAAAATTGCTCCTGAGCCAAGGAGCAGATAGAGGAGTTCAAGTGCTAGCCCCACTGCTACCTGCTTTGTGACTTCCTTTACCTTGTGGGAATATAGTCATTCTAAATCCTACTCTCAAGTGACATGTACAAAGTGCCTGGCCCCTATCTGGTGTGGACAGAGACTGGTGTCCAAGGCTTGAGCCTTCTGTGCCTTTCTCTGGATACCCTGTAAGGCCTGATATCCACAGTGGAGACTGCTGGATGATAGCAGAAGGGTCAGCAGTTCCTGCGCCTACAAGTGACTTAACAGTTCATGGGACAGAATCACTTGGCCCTTGAGGTGTCACCCTATCTACATGTTTTTGCCTACTGGTGACTGCAGCCACATGGGGCATACTCTCCTAGACTGTCCCACAAGGGTCACCAAGGGCAGGAGAATATGCTCAACCCAAGATGCCAAGGACAGGCCAGACTTTGTCCCTTCTCTTCCCAGGCCCCCCCGGCCTGCCACTTCAGTCAGCCCCACAGAAGAGACTGCTTCCACAGCAGTTGCTGCTGCCTCCATCAGCACCCCCAGCTCTGAGGCCACCACACCATCCCCAGAAGCCTCCTCACCAGCCCAGGAAACTGAAAAGCCTCCAGGTGGATGTGATCAGCCTTGGGGGGTGGGGCAGGGGCTTCCCAGGGTTCCACTTCTGACCTCTCCGTCCCCAGCTCCTGAGTCTGTGGGCACCGAGGAGCTACCTGAAGATGGAGAGCCAGATGCTGCAGAGCTCCGCCGGCGCCGGCTGCAAAAGCTCGAGTCCCCTGTTGCCCACTGACACTGCCCCAGCCCTGCCCTGCTCTCCTGAGCAGCCCTTGCTGGAACACATCCTGCCACCAAGTGCCAGCTCCCTCTGTCTGACCAGGGAGTCGTAACCACAGCTCTGAGGAAGAGGAAGTGGCATTCCTGAGGCCAGGTGGAAAAAAGGGCGTTTCCAGTTGGCCCCACTCCCATGGGGATGCTGGTCAGTTCCAGCTGTCCTCTCCACCTCTGTAGCACTCTGCTGTGCTAGGGCCCGGCCAGGACTATGAAGGCAGAAGGTTCAGCCTCTAAGACCCTCTTCTTCCCCACCCTTTCTGGGGGAAGGGCAGCTCCTCTGAGCCCTACTGTGTGTGAGGGGGTCATGCTGCAGTGCCGAACAGTATTAGCTCCCATTCCCAAGTGTGGATCCCGGAAGGGCTGGAGGCAGGCCAAGAACTTGCTGCTGGCTTTCCTGCCAAGACTGGTACCAATTTCCTCTTCATACCTCCATCTTCCCAGAAGCCCCTTGTGGTGGTAGCTGTGTCCCCATGCCCTCTGGCATTTCCACATCTTACTGGCAACCACACAACTCAGGGAAAGGAGTGCCTGGGGGTGGGGGCAGGCAGGCAGCACTGAGGGACCCTGCCCCACCCCTCCCCCAGGCCCTTCCCCCTGCAGCTTCTCAGGTGAGGCTGAGCCACCTCACCCAGCAGCCACTGCCCAGCCACAACAGGGCTGAGGGCTGATGTGCTGCTCCTCAACCACTGCAACCCAGAATCCAAGAAGGCCACTGTTGAGCCTGCAGGACTTTTCTTGAGTCAGGATTGGAGCTACTTCCTCACCGAGTGGCTTTTGGCTTAAATCAGTCTTTTGAATCTGAATGCTTGACCCCAGAAAGGAGAAGCAGGGGTGCTGGCTCCTAGTTTTTCTAGTTTAGAACAGGCTCTGAGACAGAAAGGGAACATGGGAGCTGAGGCCTGCCTGCCCCTGTCTTTCTTCCCCTCAGTTTTGTGTTACAAGAGTTGCTGGAGACAGTTTCAGATGATTATTTAATTTGTAAATATTGTACAAATTTTAATAGCTTAAATTGTATATACAGCCAAATAAAAACTTGCATTAACAATTGGTGGGCTTGTGTCATAGGGTCAGGGTCCAGCTCCTCTTCCTGGTAGAGGCGGTAGATTTGAGGATGGCCTGGAACCTCCAGGAATGAGGACACTGTTGATTATTAAACAACTAGGAAGACATACCCATTTGACACTCCAAGAAACACACTGAGAAACAGCCTCAGAGAGGCTTAATACCCGTCTTGGGTCAGATCAACTAGGGCTACCAGGATCTAAACACTGCCTTAGCCAGTCTGACAGTCACGTGAGGCCTTTGGCCCATGTGACTCCAGGGGTGGACAAGTGTGAGGGCTACTTGGCTGAGGTTGGTATGGGATGGCAGGGCTAAGAGGCCTGCATCTTCCTGCCAGCAGACCCCTGTCCAGCCTGGACTCCAGGCCAGGACATTGGGAAGGCCCAGCCCAAGGGCTTCGAGGAGTGCTTGGGCACTTCCTTGTGGCCAGGCCACCCACAGCTAACTGCTTAACTCCTTGAACTAGAAACGCATCCAATCAGCCCCAGTCTGGAATGGCACAGAGATCTGAGAGAGGCCTCCCTGTCCATGAGGCTGCCACCACAGCACTCTGCCCCAGTGCCCAGCAATGCACTTGGCGCTTAGCCCCATGCCTGAGTCATCTGTGTTTTACAGTCTCCATCAAGCCAGGTCTGGCCTAGAGCAAGGTCTCACGAGTGTTCCCAGCAGTGAGCAGGAATGGGCCTGCCCTGTGAACCCTCCCCTCAGCCAGACTGGGCTATCCTTCTACCAGATGATATCCCCTAGATTTGAATAGTTAAACCCAAGGAGCCCATCAAACCAGGCCACAGTGACGGGAAGAACAGCAGTTAATGCCCCTTACTATCTTGGCCGTTCCTGGTGAGTCTCCCATACTGGACAGCTCTGCCAGTAGACACATGCATAGGGACCCATTTCCCTTTTACACAAGCAAGATTTGACCCCCAAACCTGTTAGCTCTTACTTTCTGCCCTGCCCAAATCTTCAACTCCATCCAGTCTTTGTATCCTTCCCAGGGGCTCCAGAGCCCACTTCCTTCTCCCAAAGTTCCCTGGGCTCCAGTCTGTCCATGCAGGCTGCTCAGCAGGCCTCAGAAGCCCTTCTCAAGGAGCCAGGCTTTGAGTTCCTCATCAAAGTAGCCCTTGATCCGCAAGGTACCTGTCACCTCATTAACCTGGGTGACAGGTGTCTTCCCCAGCAGTGGGCTCAAAAACTCTTCCACGTCCTTCTGCAGGGCCTGAGGAAGGATGACAGATCAGGCCAGTCAGTGTTTTTGGAGGACTATGATCTCCCCCAACATATACACACACACATACACACACACACACACACACTTACCCAGATGTCTCCCTCCACTTTCCGGATCACAGTCATCTGGCGGTTGCCATGTGTTATGTCTTTGTAGACAGGGATGTTGTGCATTCGGGAGCGCCGCACATAGTAGGGCAGATCGGGTAGGGGGTCTGTAATGGAGAGACAGTGACAAGTCAACTCCTAAGTCTCATCCTACCTCAGCCAAGGCCCTTTCACAAAACCTGAAGAGGATTACTGCATCCAGTTGTACCAAGACACCTCCAGAACTCAGGTTGGGGCATCTCCTCTTCCCTTCAGTCTAGTCGGACCAAATTGTTCAGCCTGGTATCCTACATAGCGCTTGGTACCTACTTCCAAATTCATTCCTGGAAGCAAGTGTTACTTTGATTCCAAAACCAGAAAAAGACCCAACCAAAAGAGAGAACTACAGGCCAATCTCCCTAATGAACACAGATGCAAAAATCCTCAACAAGATACTGGCAAACAGAATACAGAGGGTCATCAAGAAGATTACACACCCTGACCAAGTCAGATTTATCCCAGGGAAGCAAGGATGGTTCAACATCCGTAAATCAATAAATGTAATACACCATATAAACAGAGTCAAGGACAAAAACCATATGATCATCTCAATAGATGCAGAAAAACCATGTGACAAAATCCAACACCCATTCGTGATAAAAAAAAAACCCTACAGAAAATTGAAATAGGTCTTTATCTCAATCTGGTTAAGGCTATCTATGAAAAACCGACAGCCAACATCATACTAAATGGTCAAAAACTGAAAACTTTCACACTAAAATCAGGGCTTGGTACCAATTATCAGGTACTCAAGACGTCAGAGCTGTGCCTTCCTGGATCTCTGGGTCCTCCTCTGTAGCCAATTATTGCCCTTTTCCACTGGCCTAGGGAGGATGAGATCAATATCTGGAACAAAGGGATAGGACTTTACAAACACTGAACACCTACCATATGTTGGGCTCTGTACTGTTTTAATTTTTTTTTTTTTGGTACCAGGGATGGAACTTGGGACCTTGCGCTTTCGAGGCAGGCGGCAGAACCACTGAGCTAAATCCCCGGGCTGTACTGTTTTATTTCCACTTTACTGAAACTGAGGCTGGAAGAAGGTAAGTGACTAACTCAAAATCACAACAACAGCGAACAGCACAGCCAATTTCAAACTCTGAATTACCTGACTCCCAAACTGTGTTCTCAATTATGGCGCAGTCTGGTGAGGGGCGGTCCATGCACTTGGGTCTTCTCTTTATTCTTTATTTTTTGGGATATGGGAAGCCCCATGCCAACACTGAACCCACTGGGTAAGCTGACCGACCACTGGAGAGGGGAATGCTCCCTGCAGCTTTTCAACCATCCCCATTCCCAGCTCACCTCTGGGAGGCTGCCAGCCACTTGGAGTGGGATAATGTTCATGCTTTGGTGGCTTTGGGATCGTGGTGGGGGGTAACAGACGCTCCACAAACTGGAACTCATCTGTGGACTCCACAAAACTGCGGTAATCAGGAGGCCCCTGCGTCTGGCTCTGAGACAAAACAAATCAACCATCTCTCCACTGACTCACACAACACAGAATAAACTTAGCAGAGAAAGGAAACACTTCAGGCAGAGAAAATGGCATAAATAAAAGACTACGGGTGGAAGAGCAGTAGACTTCTTTTTCAGTAAGCAGAGTGCAGGTGGCACTGGAAAGACGTTCAAGCACTCTGAACAGTATGCGTGTCTCAGAATTTCTATAGGACTCAAATCACCAATTTTAACCAGTCATAATTCCCCACTCTGACTCATACTTTGGGATCCAGGCAGTGAAAGTCGATGTGCAGCTCCTGTCATTCCTGACTAACCTAGGCTTTCCTGCAGCCACATTCCACCCTTCACATCCCTAACACCGCCAAGTACACTCCAGAGTCTGCCACCTTTCTTCCCATTCAACCTATCTACCCTCCAAACAAGTGCCACCGATTAGAAACACTAAAGCCCCATGTAGAAATGCAGGTTTCAGGGTTACAATGACTAACACGAGCCTCCACACACCCTCCTCTGCCCTCAGCGACAAGCTCAGCACGCTCACCAGCTGTCGTAGCCCGCAGCCCCACCGGATGCCAGTTCTCCAGCACCGGAGACAAGCACGTAACACTGACACAGCCATCTTGGACTGCCCCCACACGGGAATTCTGCGCGCGCAGCCGGCTCGATCCCGCCCACTCCTGCGCGCACCGCCCCAAACCAAAGGACGCCTGCGCAAAGCGTGCAAAGGCGGGGTTAGGGCGGAGGTGGGCGGTAGAAATAAAAGAAACCAGCATGGTCGCTCAGTAGTGACGTGACACGCAGTAGGCGGTGACGACGTGCGCGCCCTGGCTCCTTCCTCTTTCTCGACTCCATCTTCGCGGTAGTGGTGGCTGGGTCAGCGGTTCAGGTAAGACTTGTAAGACGGCTGGATTTAGCGTTCTGACCGCCTGGTCAGAGGCTACGGAAGTAGCACAGCTGCTCTATGGCCCTCGCTGCTGTTCCTAGCCGAATCGTCTAGCAGGCTCTGCCTTTCCCACGTGAGACACCGCGTCTGGCTCCGTCCCTGCGAGATCGTCTGTGGGCCGCTTCTCCCATTCCCAGACGCCCTTTCTCAGAGAGCGTTTTTGTCCTTTTCTTAAAGCCGGTCTCCTTTTCCTAGTTGTCATCATGCAGCTCTTTGTTCGCGCCCAGGACCTACACACCATCGAAGTGACCGGCCATGAGACGGTCGCCCAGATCAAGGTAAGGCTGTATTGGCCTCTCCGTGTTCTGTCCTCTTAACATTCTCCACTGAGACGCTTACAAGACTCCCCCACCCCCCATAGGCTCAAGTGGCCTCACTGGAAGGCATCGCACCGGAAGATCAAGTCGTGCTCCTGGCAGGCAAGCCGCTGGAAGATGATGCCACCCTTGGCCAGTGTGGTGTGGAAGCCTTGGGCACTCTGGAAGTAGCTGGCCGAATGCTTGGAGGTGAGTGGAGAAGTGTTTTTTTTAAATGCTCTTACCTAATGGGTGTGTGGTACAAGCTGTGGCAGCTCGGTCCTTTTTTTTTTTTTTTTTTTTTTTTTTTTTTTATACTTTTGGTTTTGCTTATTCAAGATGGGATCTCACTCTGTGGTCAGGGCTGGCCTCAAATTGGAAGTGATCCTCCTGCCTGAGCCTCCTGAGAGCTGGGATTACTGGCGTGTATCGACACACCCAACCCAGTTCAGTTATTTCTGAGATAATACACTTAACTGCCTTCTGGGGATCCTCAATGCAGGATGATTCTTTTTACCTCCCTCAGAACGAACTCTGGAGAGTTTGTGTGAACTGAGCAGAAGTGATTTTGTTTTTTCTTTTGGTCTTACCAGGTGGTTCTAGTTTTGCCACTAAAATCAGCTCAGACCAGATCCCCAAGGCACTTTTCAGTTTTGTTAAAAGTGAGAGTGTAGGGGCACCTACTTGTAATCCCATCAGCCTGGGAGGCTGAATCAGAAAGATCACACGATTTGAGCCCAACCCAGGCAATTTAATGATTTAGACCCTGCCTCAAAATTCTAAAAAGGGCCAGGAATCTAGCTCAGTAAAAGGCCCTGGGTTCAGTCCCCAGGATACAGCCCATCTTCCCCCAAAGTCGGGATTTGGAAAATTCTGAGGTAAAATGTAGTTAGAGGTCGAATTTCTGTATCTTTGTTGTTTCATTCGTTGTTGGGCTCCACATATCTTAGAAATTCAGTTGAAACTGGATATGGTGGCAAACACCTGGTGATCGAAGCTACCAGGGAGGCTGGAGCAGGAGAATGTATATTTGAGCCCAGCCTGGCAACTTAGTGAAACTTTGTTTTAAAATAAAAAGAGCTAGGGGTGTGCCTGCCTGGTAGAGTGCTTGTCTTACACGTTCATTTTCCACACTGGAAAATTTTTTTTTATTTTTGGGGGGAGGCTTTATTTTCTTTTGTATTGAAAAAAAATTTAGGTTGAGAGGGAGGTTGTTCTGGAAGATGCCTCTTGTTTCTTACCTGCTGCTATTCTATTTTCCCACTATAGGTAAAGTCCATGGTTCCCTAGCTCGAGCTGGAAAAGTGAGAGGTCAGACGCCCAAGGTGAGTGAGAAAGTTGGTGTTTGGACCTTGTTCTCTCCTATCGTAGTTAAGCCAAGACCTTTGATTTTGGTCTGCCCTTTTGCTTCATGGAGAGGAGGTCAAGGGAAGGATGCCAGGCATGGGAGAGGTCAGCCAAAGTGATCAGCCCTCCCTTTTTTTTCCTAGGTGGCCAAACAGGAGAAGAAGAAGAAGAAGACAGGCCGGGCCAAACGCCGAATGCAGTACAACCGGCGCTTTGTCAACGTCGTGCCCACCTTTGGCAAGAAGAAGGGACCCAATGCCAACTCTTAAATCCTATGTAATCCTGGCTTTCTCTAATAAAGCCACTTTGCCCAGGCGGCTTATTGTTTCCTCTTCATTTGCAGGGCCTTGGGGAGAGGTGTGGGTTCCAGGGCTGGTGGTGTGTTCCCTAAATCAGGGAAGCCTGGGGAGAGTGTTAAAATTTAGGGGAAGCTCTCCTCTGAGAATCATTGTGGATACCAGTGCTTAAGAGGTGGAGTTTGGGATATTCCCCATCCTGTACAGCTTGGTAATTACTCCCAAGTCCTTCCTCAGCTTCTAAGAGTGAACAGCAGGAATTATTGGCTGGGGAGTTTGTTACGGAGTCAGTGTGGAAGGGAAGGAAGTGGTTTGGATAGATGCACCAAGGAACACTAGTCTGACCCTTCGCTGGACAGTGAACCAGCTATGGCCTGAAGTCCAGCACACAAGGAACCTGGTATGCCTCAGTCTGGACATCTGTTGCTTGACTACTGAGTGTCTGACCATGTACCTCTGACTGCTTGGCCAGCCTTGATAACCTAATCACACTTAGGATAAATTTTTCTAGGATAGGATAAGTTTTTCAATATTCCAAAAGAGAGGCTACTCCAAGGCTGGTTCAAGGTTTACTCCTAACAACTGAATCTTCCTTCATGTATGGACCTGTTTTTAAACCTCGTGGTTCTTCAAAGTCAGTGTACCATGGAGCTCTGGACTTGGACTGCTGAGTTTGAATCTTTTTCTCTTCTTCTTTCTCCATTTCCTGGCTGGCTAGGAGTTGTAGTGAGGATAAATGAAAAGATCTGGTTTTGTTTTTTTGAGACAGAATCTTGCCATGCACTTCAAGCAGGTCTTGAACTCAAAGCATTCAGTCCTACCTCAGCTTCCCAAGTGCTGGGATTACAGGCATGTGCCACCACGCCTAGCTAGAGATGTAAAATGAAGTATAAGTGTTGGCTATTTTTGTGTCTGTAGTCTTTGAACATGTGTCTTTGAGACAGAGTCTTGCTGTGTAATACAGGCTGGCCCTGAACTCATGATCCACCTGCCTCAGCCTCCCAAATGCTGGGCCTACAGGTGTGTGCCACCACATCTGGCTAATCTCTGTAGCCTTAGAAATGGTTCTAGCAGTTTGAATTTTCTTTAAATTTTAAACTGAGGCAGGAGGATCAAGAGTTCAAGGCCAGCCTAGGCTACACAATGAAACCCAGTCTCAAAACCAGAAATAGTCGTTGTGGTGCTGGGAAAAATTCTAGGCAAGAGAATTGAGCAAAGACAGGAGCAAAAGTGATGTGACTTAGAAGAGCTCATGTTGCATAGGCAAAAGGATTACCTTGAGTTAAAGGCTAAACTGAATTACAGAGCAAGACTGTCTCAACTAAAAAGGAAATTTCTTTTATGCACCTTTTTTTTCTTTTGGTATAGGGATCAAACTCATGGCCTTGTGCTTGCAAGGCAGGGCCAGTGCCACTGATGTACATCCCTGGCCCTCTTACACTTTTTTTTTTTTGGAGGTAAGTGTATAGCTTTATTATGCTGGTGGGCCGATCAGGGATTTCACAAAGCGATCAACCTTTTATACACCTTTTGATTCTAGTCCTATCATTTTGGCAGGGGGTTGGGGGGATACGGGGGTGTGAAACAGGGTCTTGCCATATAGTTCATGAGTTCATGCTGGCCTTAAACTGACTATATCACCCAAGTAGGCTTCAACTCAAGGCGACCCTCCTGCCTCAGCCTCTCCAGTGTTGGGATCATAGTCATTCACCACCATACCAGGCAACAAACTTTTATAACACCCATCCTCCAAATAACTCACTAATCCTAACCACCACCCTTTAACAGGTCCCACCTTTTTTTTTTTTTTTTTTGACGGTCTCACTAAGTGACCCACGCTGGGCTCAAACTTGGTTCATCCTCATTCCTCCAGCTTCCCAGAGTACTGGAATTACATGGGGGGCATTGTGCCCTGCTTAAAGGTCCTCCCTTAATATTTCAGTAGGGATTAAATTTTAACATTGGTGAAACATTAAAATTATTGCAGGTATTGAGTCTAAGTGCAATAGAGTCATCAGAAGGATTTAAGCCTGATATGATGTGATCTGACCTGTAATCTAAATTGTCTCGTGTGGGGTTTTTTTTGGCAGGGGGCAGGTTTGCAGTCCTGTTATCAAACCCAGGGGCGCTCTACCACTGAGTTGTATTCCCAGCCCCTTTTTAATTTTGAGACTAGGTCTTGCTCATTTTCCAGCCCCTACCTCAGTTCTGGGGATGAAGTCAGGGCCTCCGGGAGTCTAGGTAAGTTCTGTCCCACTGAGCTACATACACCCTGCCATCTCAATTCTCTGGTTGATTTTTATGGTCCACTGGCAAATGTGTTAGGAAACCAGTTAAGGGATTGTCACCCAGATGAGGGGGCAGGTAGCTTACCATTAGCTGGGATACAAAGGGCTTCAAGTCCATCCAAATCTTGGTGGTGAAATAAATGACCTATGTCAAGATTAATGCAAAGTATTTCAGAGTCAGAATTGACAGAATATGGGATTGAATATGAGATGAGGACCAAAGAACTAGGGCTAGCTGGGCGCAGTGGCACACACTTGTAATCCCAACATTGAGGAGGCTGAGGCAGGAGAAACAAGTTTCAGGACAGCCTGGACAACTTACTGAGATTCCATCTCAAAATGTTAAAAAGAGGGGCTGGGGATTTGGTTAAGTGGCACCAAACCTTTTTGCAAGTACAAGGTCCTAATTTTGATCCCTGGTACCGGAAAAAAAAAATTTTTTAAGGGGTGGAAGGGATGAGGATTGGGATATAACTCTGGTAGCCCATGGGTTCAATCCCCAGTACTCCAAAACAGACGCTGGGTCTTACCGGGGCAATGTCACGTGGTGTGTGGCACAGTTGTTTGTGGTTCATCTCCACACAATACTAAGCCAGGATAGATCCCCTCCCTCTCATTCTCATTGTATTTTTGGTCCTTAATATGGAGTGTACATTTGACAGAGGTAAATAAGCGATGGTGATATTTAATGAGAAGCTACTTTGAAAGAAGAGGCCTGTGTGGAGGAGAAAACTAAGCGAGAGCTCAGTCATTTGTTAAACATGGCTTCTGTTGAAGGGGCAATGACCCCAACACCCTAGATGAGATAGTCTGGGTGTCCTCATCTTCACCGTCCTTCTGCCCCTCTAACCCCCTCCCCCCGTTATGTCCTCTAATTAGAATTGCTGCTCCTCCAGTGCAGGGACGAGTTTCATCTCCTATAGGCCTGGCACAATTAGTGGCCCAGAGTAGGTGTTTAGCAAAGGTTGATGTCTGTTGCAGCTCTTTACAGTGCTAGAAAGGCTTTATTTTTAGGTAATCTGGGGCCAAAGTTGGGGCAGCCGCTAGGGGCCGAGCTGGGACCGACAAAGCGCGACTTTGTGCGTTTTCCCCATCTGGCTGTGTCACCCAGGTGGGCGGGGTTTGTGCGGGCTCCTCGCTGGCGTGATGGGCGTCCGAGTCGGGGCGGAAATGGCCGAGAAGCCTCGGCATGTTCGTACCCCTAACGCTCGGTCCGCCCGGCAAAGAGGCGGAAGGAAGCGAAGCCGCACCGGAAGTGGCTACGCTACGGCCCCTGTGGATTCGCCGCTGCCGCGCGGCGCCAATAACCATGGAACCAGCTGGGCCTTGCGGTTTCTGCCCGGCTGGAGAGGCCCAGCCGGCGCGGTACACCTGCCCTCGCTGCAATGTGCCCTACTGCTCGCTGCGCTGCTACCGGACGCATGGCACCTGCGCCGAAGCCTTCTACCGGGACCAGGTGCTGGGAGAGCTCCGCGGCCGCAGTGCCTCTCCCAGCCGCCTGGCGGGCGCCCTGCGCCGGCTGCGCCAGCAACGCGAAACAGAGAACGTGCCTGGGGAGACGAGCCTCAGTCCTGGCCCCGGGCCTGGCGCCCTTTCAGGACTCTGGGAACGGCTGACGCCTGTCGAGAAAGCGGCCTTCGAACGACTACTGAGACAAGGCGAGGCGGGGCGGCTGCTGCCCCCGTGGCGGCCATGGTGGTGGGGCCGCAGAACCCGACCATGGCTTCTGGAGGAGCTGGATGGCAGCTCGGGCGGGGATCCCGCGGAGCCGATTCCCGGAGACCTGAACTGCGCGCCGGCCGTGCCCACCCGCATCCCCACGCTGGCCAGCCTGAGTCGCAGCCCAACCTCGCCCCTCGTGCGCTTCCAGCTTCCCAACGTGCTGTTCGCCTACGCGCACACTCTGGCCCTCTATCACGGGGGAGACGACGCGCTGCTCTCCGACTTCTGTGCCACGCTGCTCGGCGTCTCCGGAGCCCTGGGCACCCAGCAAATCTTCGCCTCTGCGGAGGAAGCCCTGCAGGCTGCAGCCCACGTACTGGAAGCAGGCGAGCATCCTCCCGGGCCTCTGGGTACACGGGGTGCGATGCAGGAGTCCGCCCGAATTTTATGGGGTGAGGGTCCGGCCAACCGGAAAGGGTACACGCTGGCAGCACTGGGGCACCTCGCACAGAGCCTAGGCCGGGCCCGGAAACAGGCCTTGGTTAGGAATGAGCGAGATCGCCTCTACCGGGCCCGGAAGAAGTGCCAGTTCCTACTGGCCTGGACCAACGAAAATGAGGACGCTCTCATGCCCCTGGGCCTAGACTGCACCTTGGCCTACCGAGCCCATGCTATGGCAGCCGAGGAGGTGGCAGCCCTCACTGAGGAGCTGGAGCGGCTTTGGGGAGGCCCCATGCCACCTGCCCCAAAGACTCTCATTGAGGAGCTTCCTGGCCGAACTGGGGACCCTTCTCATTAATAAAGCTGTGACTGGTCTGCCCACTTGTTGGCAGTGCCTGTATCTGAGTGACAACTGTCGTCCACCACAACCCAGACTCTTGGGACCCACATACTTCCTCTCAACTTCTCCCTTCTCAGAGCTGACCCAGCTGGTCATAAACACAGTGGCCCCAGAATGGGAGAGAAGTGTACTGTGGGTTCTGGACATTTATGCAAAGGGGGACAGTGCTCCCAACACCTCTTCTGTGAGCTTGGTCCAGCTCTGGGCTGGTTGGGGTGCAGGCTCATAAGTCCCTGTGTATCCTGGCTTCTTGGCTTCTGGTGCGTAGGCCACAGGACTGTTCAGTAGATGTAGGGTATGATACGGTAAGGCACACGCTGGCAGTACTCCTGCCAGGCCCGGCCGTACTTCTGTAGGCACTGCCGCTCATCTCGAGCCTCCCGGTGCACCAGCAACGCGAGGAAGTAGAGAAAGTAGAAGTAGGGGAGCAAGTGGGACAACCCTGAAAAAAATGGGGCTCTGAGACCACCCAGCCAGGTCACAGGTTCCCACCCCTAGCGGCTCACAAGGTGTCAGATCAGCCGTGAAGTGAAAGGATCAGGTCCCTAGTGAGGCATCCAGTACGCACTGGCTCTGAGCCTGGCCAGCCACATGCCAAGTCCCTCCCTAGGCACTGCCAGGCCCACCCAGGCTGGGCATCCTGTGATCATGGGACCCCTGCCCATCCCTATCCATGCCACTCACCACAGGGCAAGGACCAGGCCAGAGCCATGACAAGGTCCCCAAGGTAGTTGGGATGGCGGACCATACCCCACCACCCAGACACCAGCAGCCTCTTTCCCGTGGCTGTAGGGATGGTCTCGAGGCCTAGGGGAAAAAAGTAGTAGGGTAGGAAACTCCCGAAAGCCCTGCTCCCCTACCTCACCGGTGGTCCCCAAGAGAGACAGCTCACCAGCCACGCTGGGGTCAGAAGGATTCTTCCGGAAAGTGTTTTTCTGGGAATTGGCCCCACGAAAAATGTAGTAACCAACGGCTGGGGGAAAGCATGAGCGGGGGTCAGGGTTGAGGGTCATAGCCATCTGCCTGACCCTCACCATCCACCACCCTGTCTGCAGCCCAGCAGCCCCGGCCCCCAGCTTTAAAGAAGCATATGAGCTTAGCACCTGCCCACTGGATGCTGACTAGGACGTGAGTGAATGAAAGGGGAAGAAATGACAGGCCCAGCTTGCTGCCCTTCCTGACTGACCATTGATGAGGCAAATGACCAAGGCGGTGGGCGGCCCCAGGGGCTGTGGGTGGTGGAGCAGGAATTGAGCCTGCAGGCTGTAGGTGAAGGGTACCCAGACTAGGTCGCCAAATGCCAGCATGAAGCCAAACCCATCATGGGTGATGTCCATGGTGGTGAGGACAGCCTCCTGCAGGGACAGGACCCAGACCCTGGCTTAGTCCTGACGAGGTCCTCAGAGTCCCTCCCTGCCTCCCTTGCCCAGTCCAGCCTCACCTCATGCCAGAGGGCATCGCCCACATACAGCAGCTGGAAGCCATTTACCAGCCACATGGCCAGGGAGGGGCTCCCCCGCAGCTCCGCCTCCTGCATAAGAAGGGCCAGGTTGATGAGGACCTGGGGGTGAGGAGGGAAACAGGGCCATTATCTCCACAGAAGTGGCAAGACCTGGGTGGGGCAGTGCCTGCCTCTCATCTACAGCTGTTGCTGTCAGTCACTCTCCAGCCCCTTGTTGAAAGGACCCAGGCCCTGTACCCAGGGATGCAGACTGCAGTTCCAGCTCTTGATTAAAACTGGTTTTGAATCTGAGCTTTGCCACTTTCAAAAAGGCTGCTCACTTTCTTTACCACTCTGGGGAAAATGGACATACTAATCATGGACCTGCCTCATGATGGTTGGCTTTTATGTTTGTTTTCATTTTTTGAGACAGGGTGTCCAGGCTGGGTTTGAACTCACTGTGTAGTCCAGGCTGGCCTGGAACTTGTAATCCTGCCTCAGCCTCCTGAGTGCTGGGATTACAGGGGTGTGTCACCACCCCTGGCTTCATGGTGGTGTTTCTGAAGACTCCAACATAACGTGTGTGAAAGTAGGACCCAGCCTAAACTAAGAACATTTAGCACTGGGCTAGGTGCTGTTATTAAGGTTCTAATTCTCATGATAATCTTGGAAGAAAGCTTTAATTCTACCCCATTTCATGAATGAGGAAATAGCTGAGAGACTGACATGGCTGTGAGCAGGTCAGAATCCAGATCCATGATGAAGCCAGGTGACCAACATACCTGTAATCCCAACTATTTTGGAGGCTGAGGCAGGAGGATCACAAGTTTGAGCCCAACCTGGGCAACTTAGTGACGTAATGAAACTGTCTCAAAAAAAATTTTTTTTAAAGGGCAGAAGATGGCCGGGGATTTAGCTCAGTGGTTTTGCTGCCTGCTGTACAAGCGCAAGGATCCAAGTTCGATCCCTGGTACCAAAAAAAAAAAAGGGCAGAGGATATAGGTAGCTCAGTGTGAAGACCCTAAATTCAATTCCCAGTACCCCCCACTCCCAAGAAAAGATTAATGGTGGGCACTTGGCAGCCCTACTTCAAAGAGATTATTTCCAAAGTTACACGAGGAACTTGGCCCAAGTGCCTTTGGTAACCCTGCTCACCACCCAGCATGGGTGATAATAACCAAAGAACACAGCTGGAGTGTTGTCAACCAGAATGAAGGCTTTATGGGGCAGAGACTTTTCCCCCTTTGGTCTCCCAGTACTACAGCAATGTCAGGGGCATGGGGTGGATGAACACACTTGACGAACAAAGGCATCCTGCCCCTCTCTGGCCCCAGGTCAGCCCACTCAAGCCCAGCATACCCAGCCAATGAGGCCAGGCCTCAGCTCGCAGAAATATTTGAAGTCAAAGGAACAAATTCGAGGGTTCAGCTCCCGTCCCATGAAGAAGTCGTAAATGGTGTTGCCTGGAGAGTAGGGAAGAATGAAGTTGCAGGGGGCCAGCCCCATCTACCTCCATCTCCACCCCACTGAGACCCTTCTCACCTGAGTTTCCCCCAGGTGCCAGGCCCGAGGGAGGGGCCATCTGGGCCTTCATATAGAGAAGGAAGCTGAAGATGAAGGTGGTGAGGGTGGTCGTGAACGCCAAGGGCAGCAGCATGTCCGAGAGCATCCCCAGGGGAAGTCCCACAGACAGCCCCAGCCCCACCAATAGGGCTGTCAGCACCAGGGCCTGGAAGCCTGAACAGCAGCAGCACAGTGAGTCCTGGGGCTGTAGGTCTCCCTCCCAACCCCTCAAGAACACAAGACACACAAGCACCAACACACAGAGCTCAAAGCTCAAGGACGTCCCAAACCTCGCCCTAGGCCACTAGGCAGCCACCTAGGCCTTCAGAGGGCCACTCCTGCCACTCCATTGGTGTTCAGAGCAGCAGTAAATGAGGTAAGGGGGTGGGGACAAAGAAGAGACCCCGGAGCTTGGGACTGGGGCTAACCTCTACGACCTCGCCCCTCGCGCTAGATGTGAACCCCACTGCCACCCGCACAATTCCAGCCAAGGGCTGGTTCCCCAAGCACCGTTAATAGGATAGCGCAGGCGACTCTTGTCCTTCAACTCCAGCCCCTCCGTCACCTACAAGTGCAAAGGGGGATCTGAGAAGGGTCGGGCGCCTCCTCTCCCGCAGGGCGCCCTCCTCCCTCTCGCCTTGGAGCGGAGCCCACACCTTGCGCGCCGGCAGCAGATAGAGCGCTGCCTGTAGGCCGAGCCAGGTGAGCAACAGCAGCAGCGCTGGAGGGCTCCACAGCGCTGAGAGCCCGGGCAGGTGCGGGGGTGGACCCAGGAGGCGAGCTGGGCCGGAGCGGGCCACCAGGAGCAGGTGGATCGTGGTGGCGGGCAACAGCAGCATGAGCGCCGCGGCGCCTGTGGAGGGATCGAGGCATTTACTGCGCCCCCAGCCGTCCCCGATTCCGGCGTCCCACTGTCGTCCGCCTCGGTTTCCCTTGGGAACCCCCGCGCTGCCCTCGGTCTCGCACCGCCCAGCGAACCCCTCCCAGCTGCCCCCTGCGGACACTGTCCCCAGCACACCCCAAGCCCACAGCCTTCCGTCCTCAGATCCTGCGCCGTCCGCGAATCCAGCTCATCCCCTCCAGCTCGCCTTAGCTCGGCCTCCGCCCCCAAGTACACCCTCTCTGCTCCATTACCCAGGGGCCCCCCGAATTCCAGTGGGGCCTGGGGACCCTGAGAGGCCATGGTCTCCGCTCCGCCGGGGGACGGGGGCTCACAAAGTCGGTCGAGGAAACATGACCCCACACATGCCCAAGAAAGTGGGCTGGTGAATCAAGATCTGGCCATACGACACCGACACCTGTTCTGACACAGGGCTGGACAGTGTCGCTCTTGTTCCCGTGGCCACACCCCCTACCCACCCTGGGCCCAGCGCGCCAGCCAATCAGCAGCCGAGGCGGGCCCTGCGCAGCCGCCAATGTGACCCCAATCTCGAGGCCCCACCCCCCCGAGCGAAAGGTTGAAAGAGGCCACACACATTTTATTAGGTGGGTTCTAACACCGACCTGCGGGGAGGGGCCGCCAGGGGATTCCGGGCTGGGGGAACAGGGCACTGCGGGACATCCACTGGACCTAGCCGCGCTCGCAGATGACCTCGACGACACTGGGCTCCATGGGCACTGGGTCTGGACAGCGCAGGGCTGCCGAGGCCACCACTTCGTCCAGCAGCAGGTGCACAAGCTCCTCGTCGGCCACAAAGCGCCACAAGTAGAGCTGCAGGAAGTGGCAGTCCACCTGCACCTGCTGTAGCCCGAAACGCCCAAAAGTGCGCAGCCGAACGCACTCCAGCAAGGTCTTCAGGCTGATCTTAATGATGCCAGTCAGCACCGATACCTGCAGGCGGGAACACAGGGATGTGGCTGGTAACTGCTGTGGGGAGGGGGAACGCCCAGCTTCTGAATAAAGGCAAGGAGCCATAAGAAGGGGGCAGATGGGATAAGGCTGAAAGACCTGGGGCTCAGGCAAGGGGAAGGGATACAATGTTAGCACCACCGTCTGGAATGGGGTGGGGGGCGGGTACAACCCAACAATCACAGGGTGAGACAGGGGCCAGCATTAGCATGGGGTAGCGGGGTATGTTACTGAGAAACCCAATCCCTGAGGGTGGGCTAGGGTGGAGCAGAAGCCAAGGTGTCAAGAGCAATCTCTCCGGAAACCCCAGGACTACTGTGGGGACAAGGACGACAGAGAGCATCTAGGTCAGCTCCCAGGCTGGGGCCATGAAGACTACCTAGACACATCCCTAGAGACCCCGGGGAAGGTATCAGGTGCGTCCTAGGGCTTCCTCGGCTGGTGGGGCACTGCTCCAGGCAACCTTCCCTGGCCCCCTGAAGCCTGGGTCACGTGGAACTTCAGACCTTGTTGAACTCCACGGGGCTGAACACATCAATGCGTTCAGAGAACAGCTTCTGGATATTGCTCAAAAGGTTGGTGTCCATGGGGGCACTGGAGGGAGGAGACAAAGAATCAGAGACCACCCTGCGCACTTGTTCTCTCTTGTCTGTTTCCCTGGGGCTGCCCTACCAGCCAGACCTGGGTGTGTAGCTGGGTGCATAGCGGCCCTGCTGCCGAGAACTACTGTACACCGAGAAGGTCCTCTTGCTGGAGTCGCTGCTTTGGGCCTTGCGAACACCCTCTTCGTACAGGAGCCCCACCTGGTGGTGAAAGGACACACTGCATGGAGGCCAAGCATGGGACTCCAGTTAGGTCCAGGAGAGGATTCAGTTAACTACAGTATTTGTTGTAAGAATCACAGGGTAATTGGTCACCATTTATAGAATCAGTGGAGTGGGACAAAGGCCGGCCACAAAAGTCTGGGACCCAATCTTCAGCACCAGACCTGCCCTGACTTCATGACTCTATAGGTGAAAGAGGGGATACCATAATCCAGGATGAAGAGGAACAAGGCCATGGATACAGGCACTGCCTGGCCCCTTTGTCTCGTCCTCAGAAGGCTGACCCTCAGAACTCCCGCCCATGTCAGTGCTCTGCCAGCAGCCCAGGCAGCACCTGCACATCGATTGCTGTGGTGTCCTCCACCACCCGCTTCATGACAGCGCGCACATTGCGGGGCTCAAGGGTACTGAGCCAGTCCCGTGTCTCCACGCTCTTTCGCAGCATCTGCGATATGACCAGGCCCTGCACTTTCACGTAGTGGGTCAGCAGCCGCCGTGCAGTCTCCCTGGCCTCTGCACACAGTGTACTCACAGGTGTCACCGGAGACTGGTCCTAAGCCAAGAAGGCAAAGGACAGAGACAGTGGATATGGGGCAGGTCATTGGCAGCTGTCACCCAAGCTGGACAGACTGGGCAACGTGGAGGTTGGGTGGGCACAGATAGCCAGTCTGGGGTTGGCCACAAGGGACCATCCAGCCTCCTGTGTTCCCAGCACCATCCCCTGCTACCCTGCTACAAGCCAGCTGTTCACCTGCACCAGAAACTGCTCATCAGTGAGGGTGAGGATATAGGAGATGGTGGCGGTCTCATAATCCAGGCAGAGGCGAGAGAGGAGCAGAAGGAGGGCAGGTGGTGTGGCACCCCCCTTCTCCCCTGCGCTGTCACAGAAGCTCTGGGCTGTCTGGCACATTGAACGGATGAAGCCCACAATGAGGCCCTCGCGGACTCCTTGGCTGCAGAACTCACCCTGTGAGGAGGGAGGGCCCAGATATACAGGTGGCCCTCTCTTCTAGGCAGGGGCCCCTCCTTACCCTCTGCCCCGGCCCTGTTCCATGGGAAAGCTTCATCCTACATTCCAAGTACCAAGGGCAACTTCCCTGATTGGCCCAGGCATAGGCTTGGGGGGTTGGCAGCCCTGGGGACCCTGCCACTTGCCTACTTTCAGCCAGTTGCAGGTGGCTGTAGCCCTCCCCCCAACCCTCCCAATTGTGCCTCTTGAGAACCTGAATCCATATCCAGAGTCCCTGGGGCCAGGACTCTGAATGCTATTAGCTCCTGCCCAGTTTCCCAACCACCAGTAAGGGTACTGGTACTGGGCTAACTAGCAGGATCAATAACCCTGAGCCCAAGGGCAGACTGTACCCGGAAGTAGGGTTTGTTGGAGAAGGACACCTCCTTGGCAGTGAAGAGATGAACAGCAGCCAGAGAGGCCTTGATGTGGCTCTGGATGGAGCTGGCCACACTGGCCAGCAACTCGGCCAGGCTGGGCCCCTCCTTCCCAGCCAGGCGAGGGGCAGCAAGCGCCTGGCGCACATCAGTCAGACAGCCCAGGAAAGCCGTCTGCAGGCCCTGCAGGTGGTAACCCAGGCGCTCCCGGGCCACTCGCTCCACAATCTCCGTAGCTGACTCGGTGAGCCCAGCAGCAGCCAGCAGGGGCCCAGGTGCTCGCAAGCGCCGGTGGAAACGATCCAGTGCCCGTACGAGTAGCGAGTTGTCACCACCACCCTGTTCCTGTGCCAGCCGCCGTTCCACCAGCTCAAAGTAGCAGCCGCCCAGCTCCTGGGCAAAGGCTGCCAGCTTCTCTCCACCCCTGGGGCCCTGGGCTTCGAACAGCTCTTGGTAGGCTGCTGCCACCTGGCAGAGACCACCCACAAAGCCACTGCCACCTCGGTCAGTAAACTCCAACACATCAGGAGCGGGGGGAGAGGGCCCCAGCTCCTTCTCCAGGGCGCTGAGCTCCTCCTCCAGCCGACCCCTGGCGTGCACCAGGAACTCCTCGCACAGCTCCTCCGCAGGTTCGCCCAGTGCCAGCAGCAGCTCTACACATTCAGCCTGCTCGGGGGCTCCAGAGCCACCCTCCCTGTGGGATCAGAGGAAAGGAAAGGAAGGGAAAGTGTGTGGTAGGGCAACAGCTCCTGATGGCCTGGGAGCCTGGAGTGGGCGCTAAAGAGCCATACCTGAAGCGCTGCCGCAGCTGCTGGGCAAGGCGGGCTGTGATGACCTGGCAGTCATCCTGGATGGCGCGGAAGGAGGGCAGGTGCTGGTACTGCTGTAGCACAGCCCGCGCTCGGCCCTGGTAGCGCACCGCTTGCCCGTAGGCACCCAGCTCCACACACTTGGTGAGGCGCGAGGGCAGCTCGAAGAGGAACTGCAGCTTCCGCAACAGAGCGTGCACCCCTGCCGGACCAGGATGGGACCAGAGGGGTGTCAGCCTACAGCCCGGGCCACTGCCTCTTGAAGGACCCGCCTGGGAAGGTGCCCACCTGCCAACTTTGTGATGCGCTCATGGTGGTCTTGCAGCGTGGCACTAATGCGTGCACTGAAGTCGGTAATCACAGCCATGTTGGTCGCCAGCCGGTCCATCTCGTCCTCCATCTTCCGGAAATCATTCTTCATCTTCCGGATGGTGTCTGGGAGAGAAAGGGCCTGGAAGTGATGGGGGGGCAGTGCCGCCAAGCGTGAGCTGTGGCACCAACACCCACGACTCCCGTGAAAAGGCTGTGAGGGGGTTGGTTGCAGCACACTGGGGGAGGGGTCACTCCGTCAGTGCAGAA
Source organism: Heterocephalus glaber (assembly GCF_053883595.1). Lineage (NCBI taxonomy): Eukaryota > Metazoa > Chordata > Mammalia > Rodentia > Bathyergidae > Heterocephalus > Heterocephalus glaber. The sequence continues at coordinate 14,852,453 of NW_028258151.1, read as the reverse complement.
GGCTTTTGCACACACATCTCCTGCCGTGTCCCTGCGCTGGGGTTCAAGGGAGGGGTCAGGGAAGGGAATCCAAGGGCTCTCTGCCCTCAGAGGACATCTAGATCTCAAGGAGGACCCAACACGGCACTGACTGCAATGGGTTTGCTTTTCTTTAATTGTGCCATTAGAAGAAGCTCTGCAAAAGCTGGGGCCTGTCTGCCCATTCTCAGGGGCACCCTCCTCACCAGCACAGGACAGGTAATACATATTGACCTTGGTTGTTTTTTGTTTTGTTTTTTTGGTACTGGGGATCGAACTCGGGCCCTTGGGCTTGCGAGGCAGGCGCCGGAACCACTGAGCTAAATCCCCGGCCTGTTTTGTCTTTTGAGATGGTCTAGCTAGTTCAGGCTGGCCTCGAAGTCATGGTGATCCTCCTGCCTAAACCTCCACAGTGCTGGGATTATACTATGTGCCACACCTGGCTCATATTCACCTTTATCTTCTAGACTCCCCCCAACTCTTTCACTAACCTCTGCAATATCATCTGTCTGCTCTGAAGGGGCCTTACCATTTTGTCCTGACAGAAACCTCCCTAAAGAGGCCTTTTGTTCTTTTAGACCCAAGGTGGCATAGGGCCTGGCTCCTTAAAGCTTCCAGTGATGGCAAACCTTTTACAGAGGAGTGTCCAAACTGCAGCCCAAAACCCACTTATTTATTGCAAAGTGCCAACACTGAAATTAAACCTGAATGTTGGGAGCAATGCTACATAATTCTAGGGAAAAATCATTTGAGTAGGCCTAGTTCTCCTGCCTACAGCCCAGCTAGGACATTCCAGACATAACTGCATTTTGGCCTCTGGTCACAACTGAGACCTCAGTGATCCCCTGATGCTGCAATCTCCAGGACAAGACCACACCTGTGGGAGAAGCCAGGGAGGAACCAAATCTTCATCTGCATAGTTCCTTGTTGTTCTTAGATTTCCACTGCCCCCCAGCCTTTTGTTACACCTTGTTTATCCCAATGTGAAGTACTGAACTCTATATTTCACTTGTTACATTTGTTTCCCTATGTACTGAATAAAAGGTGCTACAAACTAGAAGGTTTTTGTCTTTGCTGCCCAGAGCAAGCACTGATCAGACCCAAAGCTCAGCTTCTTCTCAGTCTCATTTTTCTACCTTTCCTGTAATTCGCCGTGTGCTGCCGTGGCTCGCAGGAGACCACGACTCACTGCACAGGTTCTGGTAACGTCCCCTTTCCCTGTTCCCTATACCTGAATACTGGGGTTTTAGTTTAGAAAAAAACAACTCATACATTAACATCTTTTGTCTTAAAAGAAAAATAAGTAACACCATAGGTTCACCACTACTGTTCTAGATCCTTTTTATCTCAGCTCTCTAAATTTTTTTTTTTTTTTTTTGCACTGGGCATCAAACTCAGGACCTTGTTCTTGCCAGGCAGGCACAGCACCTTGAGCTACACCCCTGATCTCTTTAAAACCCTACTTCTTAGCTGGGCATGGTGGTGCATGCCTGTAATCCTGTCACTCTGGGAGACTGAGGCAGGTGGATCTCAGGTTCAGGCTCAGTGTGGACAACTTAGTGATTTAGCAAGACTCTGTCTCATAATAAAAAATAAAAAAGGCCTGGGAATTAGCTGAGTGTGAAGGCCCCAGATTCAATCCCCAGTACCACCAAAATACAACAAAAAAGCCACTTCTTTGAAGACCTCTCATCACACTACTCCTTCTTACTGCCACTTCTACCATCCCCTTGTTACCAGTTCCTGATCACTGTCTCCCCTTTTCCCCCCCTTCTGTCACCTCCTTATGAACATCAACAATATGGAAGAGTCTTTAGACACTCCTGATTGTTCGGTGACCTCTTCAGTTCCGCTGTTCTTGCCTCTACTTTATCTGGTCCACCTCTCTCACCATCACCAGAAACTCCCCTTCCAACATCTCAGCTTACAGCCCCCCAACCTTCTGTGATCCTGTCACTCACCTGTCTACCTACCTTAAACCTTTTGGTTTCTCTAGGAACCCTGGACACAGTGACCCAGAACCTGGTCGCTACTGAGTGCTCCGTCAGCGCTATCCTGCTCGAGCCTCTCCTGTAAACCCTTACACCAGAACAACGGAAGATGAATCACCCCAACTACTCTCCCCTTAAATGTCACAACACCAAGTCCCAAGTGGCACTTGGCACTGTCAAGCCATCCTCCCAAGCCCTCTGGTGGGTCTGTTTTCCCATTTCCCAAAGTAACTTCTTCTGAGCATGGAGATGCCTGCCAGTAATGCCAGTGCTCTGGGAGGCTGAGACGGGAGAATTACAAGTTTGAGCCCAATCTGGGCAATTTAGAGAGATTTTGTCTCAAAATTTAATAATAATAATAATAAAACTTAAATAAGAACTGGGGATATAGCTCAGTGCAAAGGCCTTGGGTTCAATCCCCAGAACTACATTAATTTTTTTTTACTTTGTCTTCGCCTGTGGAAGGAACAGCAAAGGGATTCTCCTGGTACAACCTTTTAGGTCTTTCCAGTTCAGACACAGGTAAATGTACTATTACATAACTGAACTCAGTGTCTATGTCAGAGGTTGGCAGACTACAGCCTGCAGGCCAAACCTTGCTCAAAATGTTTTGTTATTGTTTCTTACTTGCAGTCAATCCCTATTCCCTCTCTCCCAGTACTTGGCAACCATTAATCCATTTTCTGTCTCCATAGAGTTGCCTATTCTACACATTTAATATAAGTGCAATCATATAATGTGGCTTTTGTGTCTGGCTTCTTTCATGTAACAAGTATTCAAAGTTCCACTCTGTTGTAGCATGTATCGGTATGCCATACCTTTTTGTGGCTGAATAATATCCCATTGTGTAGATATATAATACCATATTTGGTTAACCTTCATTTAGTCCAGGGATGGCAAACCTTTTAGAACTTTCAGTGATACAAACAGCCCACTGTAGCACACATGCCATAGATTCGCCACCACTGATCTAGTCAATAGTCATTTGGATTGCTGCCACTTTTTGCCCATTTTGAAAAATGCTGCTAAAAATATTGTGTATGTTTTTGTTTGAGAATGTTTTCAATTTTCTTTGGTATACTCCTAGGAGTAGACCTGCTTGGACCCATGATAACTGTTTAGTTTTCTGAGGAATGGCTCAGAATGGGTGCACCATTTTGCATTCCCACTGGTAATTTAGGAGGATCTCATATCCTCCACATCCTCACCAACTGTTATGGTTTGTATTTAGATGCTCCCTTGAACCCTCAGGCACTCACAGATGGGGATTTTGAGAGATGACTAGATCAGGGGGGTGTGATACTAATCCACTGATGAGCTTGTAGCTAAATGTGATTTGGGAGGTGAAGCCTCATTGGAGGGAGGTGGGTCACTGGGGGTGTGGCCTGGAAGACTCTCCCTCCTTTTTCCCTTGATCTCTCTCTCCTTCCTGCTGCCATGCCCCTCTGCCATGCTTCCCTGCCTTGAAACCCCTACAAACTGAGCCAAAATGAACTTTTCCTCCTTTAATTTGTGGGTGTCAGATATTGTGTCTCAGGAACAAGAAAATATCTAAGATACTTTCACTTGTTATATTACATTTTTTGGAATACAGCAGAATACAGCAGCCCTAATGTGTGTGCAGTGGCATCTCATTTTCATTTAGATTTACATTTGCCTAATCAATAATGAGGATGCATATCTTTACATGATTTTGTCATTTGCATATTTTCTTTGTGGAAATATTAATAAGATCTTTTGCCTTTTTTTTTTTTTTGGTAGTACTGAGTATTGAACCCAAGGCCTTCACACTGAACTACATCCCTAGGCTGTTTCTTACTTTGAGATGGGGGTCTCACTCAGTCATTAAATTGCCCAGGTTCGGCTCAAGCTTGTCATCCTCCTGCTGTAGTCTCCCAGCATGCTGGGCTCACAGGCATGTGCCACCACACATGGCTTTTTGCCCACTTTTTTTTGGTACCAGGGATGGAACTCTGAACCTTGTGCTTTCGAGGCAGGCGCCGGAACCACTGAGCTAAATCCCTGGCCACTGCCCACTTTTAATAGGTTGTCTTTTTAGCCCTGAGTTACAAAAGTTCTTTGCAGATTCTGGACACTAGACCCTTATTAGGTACATCATTTGCAAATATTTTTATGTTTCTGTGAGCTGTCCTCTTATTTTCTCAATAGTCCTCTGAAGCACAAGATTTTAATTTTCACAAGTCCAGTTTAGCCATTTTTTCTCCTTTGGTTAATTGTGCTTTTGTCATATCTAAGAAACTGCTGCATAATCCAAGCTCATAGATTTATAACTACTTTTTCCCCTAAGAGCCTTATAGTTTGAGTTCTTATGTTTGTTGAGGTATATGGTCCACTTTGAGTTAATTTTTATATATGATGTTAGGTAGGGATCCAACCTCATTCTTTTGTACATGGACATCCAGTTGTCTCAACAGCACTTGTTGAAATAACTATTCTGCCCATTTAATGATCTTGGTCTCCTTTTAAAAGTCATTTGACCACAGACATATGGGTTTGTTTCAAGACTCTCAATTCTATTTAGTTGATCCATATGTCTATACTGTACCAGTATTACACCATCTTAATTATTTGAGATTTGTAGTAAGTTTTGAAACTGGGACATAGGAGTCTTTCAACATTGTTCTTTTGCAAGATTGGACTATTCTGGGCCTCTTGCATTTCCTTATAAATTTTTATGATCAGCTTATCAATTTCTACCCAAAAAGCTATTGGAATTTTAATAGGGATTACATTGAATCTGTAGATCACATAGTGACTTCAAGGCCAGTCTGAACTGCATAGCAAGACCCTGTCTCAAAAAAAACCCCATGGTTTTCAACAATGTTTTATAGTTTTCAGTATACAAGTTTCTTACTTCTTTTTTTTTTTTTTTTTTTCTTTGGTACCGGGGATCGAACTGGGGTCCTTGTGCTTGAGAGGCAGGCAGCAGAACCACTGAGCTAAATCCCTGGCCCACTCAAGTCTTTTACTTCTTATCTCCCACTTATCGAAGAGAAATATGTTTCATGAACCCTAGTGACCACCTGAAACTGCAAAAACAAATAAACTGTCTGTGTATACTTTTTTATTTTCTTGGTTTTCGTTTTGTTTTGGTTTTTGGTGGTGGTGCTGGGAATTGAACCCACAGCCTTAGGCTCGGCAAGCACCTTACCACTAAGCTAAACCCCATATATATATATACATATATGTGTATATATATATATATATATGTGTGTGTGTGTGTGTGTATATATATATACACATATATATATGTGTGTGTGTGTATATATATATATATACACACACATACACATATATACTTTTTCATATTCACCTACTAGTTAGCTTTTTTGGGGGGTGGGGGGAACAGTCTCACTATGTAGTTCAGGCTGGGCTTGAACCTGTAGCAATCCTCCTGCCTTAGCCTCCCATGTGCTGACATTATAGGAGTGCACTACCATGCCTGGCTACCTATTAGTTACCTTTACGCGTACATTTCTTCATATAGATTTGAGTTTCTGTCTCATAGCTTTACCTTTCAGCTAAAGGACTCTTCAGTATTACTTTGAACAGATCTGATAGAGGTTTTTTTCCTTAGGAATGTCTTAATTTCTCCTTTTTGGGGTGGGGGTGTTGTTTGAGACAAGGTCTGGTTATGTAGCACAAGATGGCCCTGAACTCAGTGATCCCCCGACTCAGCCTCTCAACTGCTGAGATTAAGGTGTGCACCACCATGCCCTGCCAATCATTTTCAATTGGTTTTTTAAAAAATGTATCCTCTTTGATATTCCCTCCTTTTTTGGCAAAGCATCATTTTCATACCTCTATTTTTTGTTTTGTTTTTGGTACTGGGGATTGAACCCAGTAGCTCACAGTGAGCTACTTCCCCAGCCCTTTTTTATATTCTTTTGGGACAGGGTCTCACTAAGGCATTAAATTGGGCTTGACCTTGTGATCTTCCTGCCTCAGCCTCCCAAAATGCTGGGATTACAGGCACGAGCCACCATGCTTGGTTAACACATTTTGAAAATATAATATGGCAGCTCTGGAAATTGGATCTTCCCCCCTCCTCAGGTTTATCATTATTGCTGCCTATTGTAGTTGCTATTGTCTGTTTAGTGGTTTTTCTGAATTACTAAAACAGAACTAATTAATTTCTGAACAAATTCTATAAAGTTTGTGCTTTTTGTTGTGTGTCACTACTGATGTCTTTACTTGATTAACTTAGTGATCAGATAATGATTGGAGAGATTTCCTTAATAGCTTGGAACAAATAAAGCTAATAGTCTTTGCTGAGGGGCTGTGTATGTGTGTCCTCAGGCACCATAAATACTCAGTCAGGCAGTTTACAACTGCAGCCTTGGCCTTCACTTTTGCTTGTGCAGAGCCTCAGGATGACCCAGAGGGCATCCTCAGGTCTTGCCTCAGCACACACAGCCCTACAAATGTGTGTGGTCTTCCAGATTCCCAGGATTATGTCAGAGCTTTTCTTGTTCTTTCTTTCTTTTTTTTTTTTGGTACTGGGGATCGAACTTGGGACCTTGCGCTTGCAAGGCAGGCGCCGGAACCACTGAGCTAAATCCCCGGCCCCATATCAGAGCTTTTCAAAGTCCCTATGGACACCTCATTTGTTAGTTTGTCCTCTTGGGGTTTTTGTTAGTCCATCCTCTGCCGCAGCTATTATCCATCAACCCAGACAGGAGGACACTTGCCTGGTACTATTTTGACCAGAACCCTGGGGTGAGAGGTTTTTAGCAACAGGCAACCTCCAAGTAAGATCAAATAAAGACAAGCCTGTGGAGTAAGTCTTTCAGGAAACCACTAGACACACCAAACAGTGGTGATTCCTTGGGCATGAGGTTTTGAAAGAGCTCCATCTCTTTTCAGTTCCATCCAATACCAGAAATATGGGATGTTATTTTCAAGGCTAGAGCTGAAAGAGCTGGAGAGCAAGAAGCAGGGCTAAATCAAGTTTTTTGTTTTTGTTTTTGAGACAGGGTCTCACTATGTAGTTCAGGCTGGCCTTGAACTCACTATGGAACTCATTATGGAGCCTGGCTGGCCTCGAACTCACGATGATCCTCCTGCCTCAGCCTCCCAAGAGTCCTGGGACTACAGGCATGCACACCTCACCTGGCTAAAGCCAGTTAAAATACCACAGCATTCGCTATTCTTACTAGGGTTCAGTCATTTTTCTTGCTGGCTAGATTACAGTGAACCCTGGTTAATTTCCACAGTTCTGAAGATGTTATTTCTGACTATTTGGGCCACTTTTCTCATGCTTTTTTTTTTTCCTTTTTCTTTTGGTACCAGGGGTCGAACTTAGGACCTTGCGCTTACAAAGCAGGCAAAGTCCACCGAGCTAAATCCCTGGCCCCTCTCATGCTTTTATGGAAGAAAGAGACAGCAAATGTGTTTCACCCATTATTTTTGCTGAGGTTGCTCCAGAATCTCACCACCTATTTATGCCAAGGAGGTCTTCCTGAGATACAGCCAAGCTCATTCATTTGCACAGTGTCTGTGGATGCTTTCAGGCTACAATGGCAGAGCTGAGTAGCTGCAACAGACACCAGATGGCCCAGAAAGGTATTTATTATGGTCCTTTTCAGGAAAAGTTTACCAACCAACCCCTGGTCTGTGATCAGGTTCCACTCCCTTCCTGGCCAACATTCCTGCTCTCTTCACACTAGAGAGCTTTCCCGGGGCCTGTGCACATGCTGTTTCCTCAGTTTGGGTCATTCTGCTGGGTCATTGTGCCACCATGACCAGCCAGAAAAAACCTTTCCTACCACCCTTTCTAAAATAATCCCTACTAGCTATTCTGCAAGATATCATTTTATTTTCTCAGGAGTGCTTCTCAAGGGAAATAACCTTAGCTTTCTTATGATCCATCTCTTTCTCTAGAACATATGTACAATATGAGACAGCTCAAAATTACCTTGTCTGCTGCTATATCCTCCAAGTAGTCCTTAACATGGAACCTAGGGCTCGTTCTCTTCATGCAAAGCTCCTCTGGTGGTCACTACTGCCCCCAAATGTTTTCCGGTTTGCCCATCACAACCATGCTGATGCCCACTCCCAGAATCTCCGGCCTGGACTACTGCAACAGCCTCGTTCCTGCCACCTCCCCCAGTGTGGCTTCAGGGATCTATTCAGAACACAAATCTCCTCACATGTCTCATTTCTCTAAAACATTTGGCTCAGCACTCTAGGGATAATAGAAAACCCCTAACATGTCCCGGGAGGTCTCTGGTTAAACTCCACTGCACCTGCACACGTGCTCCTCCTCCTGCCATAGTAGAGGAGCTCCTGACCCTTTGCAAAGGCCATGCCCTGCATGTGCACACTGCTCCAACTCCCCTCACTTTTGTCTCACCAAAGGCCACACTCCCTCCTCAGTATCTTGCCCACGTTCATCAACTCTGTTTCTTGGAAAGTTTTCTTCATTTAGCTTTGAAGAAACCTATGCTCCTGGATGTGCCCAAACCTCCCCGAATGTCTGCTGCCCTTGTGTGATCTTGTTTTCATGACTTCCAACACTCATTTCAAAATGTATTTGCTCTCCACAGCCCCTCCCTAGGTCATCTCTCATCTTGTTCCACATACCCTGAACTCCAGCCTCTCTTCTGAACTCCAGATTCTTTGTCTAACAGGTGTCTCAACCTGACAAGCCCCAACATGGAACTCCTGAATTTTGCTGCCCATCCCAACTTGCTCCTTCCCAGTGTTTTCCTTCAAAATAAGCAATATTGGGCCAGGGATGTAGCTCAGCAGCGCAGCACCTGCCTGGCAAGCGCAGGCCCTTGAGTTCCATTGTCGGTAGCTCCCACCACCAAAGAAGCAGCCTTACTGGGCATGATGGTGCACACCTATAATCCAAGAACTCGGGAGGCTGAGACAGGAGGGTCACTTTGAGTTTGGGGCAAGGCTGGACTACCTAGTGAGTTCCAAACTAGCCAAAACTATATAGTGAGACCCTGTCTTAAAAAAACAAAATATAAATATTTAAAAAATAAAGAGAGGGACGGGGATTTAGCTCAGTGGTTTTGCCACCTGCTGTGCAAGCGCAAGGACCCGAGTTCAATCCCCAGTACCAAAAATAAAATAAAATTTAAAAAATAGATAAGTAATAAGTCATGAATAAGTGGCTCATGCTACTCAGGAGGCTGAGGCAGGAAGATCATAAGTCCAAGCCTGCCGGACAACTTAGTAAAACCCTGTCTCAAAATAGAAAGGGCTAGCTGGGCATGGTGGCACATGCCTGTAATCCCGGCACACGGGAGGCTGAGACAGGAGGGTTGCTGGGAGTTTGAGGCCAGCCTGGGCTACGTACTAAGTTCAAGGCCAGCCTGAACGGGGGGCATAGTGAGACCCTGTCTAAAAACAAAACAAAACAAAAATAGATAAAAGGGATAGGGTGTGAAGTTTTTGCCTAGCATGAAGTCTGGGCTCAGTCCCCAGTACAGATGAGGGGAGGATTCAGCTCACCCCATCCCTCTAGTTTTTTTGTTTGTTTACTTTTTGTTATTTTGAGACAGAGTTTCACTATGTACATAGTTCAGGTTGACCTTGAACTCACTATGCAGTCAGGCTGGCCTCAAACTCACTGCAATCCTCCTGTATCAGCCTCCCAAATGCTGGGGTTACAGGTGTGTACCACTGTGCCCTGCCACCCCATTCTTCTGTTCATTCATTCTTCTGTTCAGTAAAAAGCAGATTCTCACCACCACTTACAGGACTTTCCTTACCCAATCCCCACTAACCCTCTGCCCTGTACCATCCTGCATGCCCTGGATTCCATGCTGCACTGGAACACATCAGGCTTGCTCTTCCAGCCTCTGCCTCTCCTGCCTCAGCCCTTCCTCTCCACACTGGCTCTGTCTCCCAAGGCCTTGCTCAAATGTCACACCTCAGAGAACTTTCCCATACTACCCTCACTAAAGCTGGACCACACATGCCATCAGTCTCTTCCTCTGTCTTTCTTGCAGCACTACTACCTTTATTGATATATTTATTTATTGTCTCTCCAACTAGAATGTGGCCTCTAAAAGGCAGGAACTTTTATTTTTGTTCTCAGTTTTTTGAGACAAGGTCTCACTATGTAGCTCAGGCTGGCCTTGAATTCACTATGTAATCCAAGCTGGCCTGAACTTGTGGTGATGTTCCTGCCTTGGTCTCCTGATGCTGTAATTACAGGCATGTGCCACCACCACACCCAGCCCTGTGTGACTTTTAGTAACCTTCCTTCTCTGAACCTCAGTGGCCTCAACTATAAAACTAGAACAGGAACTTTGGTGGGTCCACTGCTATATCCCCAATGTACAAAACAACAATTCATAAAACAAAACAAAAACAAAACCACAATTCATAGTCTTTAATATTCCTAACACTCATTTTGTAATTTTCTCCCTTCATAGGAAAAAATTCTAAAAACCAAACCATCCCTATTAAGCAAGAGCTAAGGGTCAAAACATGCATATTCCAACAAATGTGAAAATGTAGTATTTGTGAAACTTCTATGAGAAATTTTTCAGCCCATTAAATTATTATGTCCTGTCATTTGCTGGCATTAGCAAGCAGACCAGTGCCTACTCACTTGCTTCAAACCTGATAAAAGAACGGTGAGTGTGCTATATCCAGCACTGTGACACTAAGAGAGGGCCACACATGAGGACGTAATCCCAGTCCGTGCTCACGGAACATTCTATGGACCGAAGTCAGGCCCTTGGAGCCTGCTTCCTGGGCTGAGTACATACTGGTCAAATTCTTACACAAACTCATCTCATTTTATCCTTACTCCCCCTTGGTTCCCAAACCAAGCCCTAGGAGCAGATATTATCTCCATACTGGTCTGACCACAAAAGCCAGAGGGAGAGAGGTGACAGTGCATTGATGTCAGGGCAGGACTGGAATCTGGCTCACCTCCCTCTAAATCCCTGCTGGCTTTCCCAAAACTGGCAGGGAGAAATTAAGACTGTGGCGGGGGCGGGGGGGGGGGGGACAGCGCGGATCACCTGTGGCTGAAATGAACTTGTTGTAGTTTTCATAGACCAGGGTCTGCATGTCGCTGTCTAGAGCCCGGATCTGCCGCACCATGTCCGTCTCGCTGTCCATGAGCTGGGGCAGGGGGCACTCCCTTCGCAGCTAGAGAAGTAGGGCGGTTAGTGCTCAGAGTTAGTGCTCGCTTAGGATCGCTGTTCCCTAGCCTGGTCCCCGACTGGCAGGATTTCGGGTGCAAGAAAACCCTGATCCTACTGCTTTCACGAACCTCAGATATGGACCGTACAAGTGCCATACTTCAGTGGTTACTACCCAGCCCCGCCCCGTCAGAGCTTGGGCCTCACCCCTACCCAGGACAGTAGGAAACTTCAGCAGCCAGACCTCAGACCCCACGCCAACTTGGGTCAGTCCAAACCTGCCCACGCGCCCTTAGGCTGAAGCTCTGCCCCTGCAGCCTGGCCAAGAGCCCTTATCCTATGAAGCCCCGCTCCCTTGCCCCCTTCAACGAAGTCGGAGGCACGATCTGCGGGTCCAATACGTTGGGGCCCTGGACGTTCCCCTCCACACACACCTTGTCCAGATACACTTCCGGGTCGAAGTGCGCCCCATTGAGATCAGTCGGGTCCAGAGGGTCCGGCCCGGAGGGGCGCCCCCCAGCCTCCCCCTCCGAGAGACCGTAGTAAAGCTTCAGCATCCCGTGCGCCTTCCGCCGACGTTCCGGGGCATCAGCCTCGGGCCCTTCGGGGGAGTCGCCAGGTCCAAATGCTGGACCAGGCCGGGCGGCTTCCGCCGCCATCGCTCCTACTGCAGCCCGTGGACTGGAGGCTGGGAAGGGGATGGGGAGGAGGCACTTCCGCGATCCATAAAGTTGTTGTTGAAACGAGGCAGTCCTTCGGGTGAAGCGTCCCTTTACAGCTCTGGGTCCTTCGAGACTAGAGTTCCCCCGCAACTGTCTTTCCCGAGTAAAGAGGTTCCGAGAGAGTCCTGGGTTCCACCTGTGCCCTAATGGCAACCTTTTTTATTTTTTTGGAAACGGTTGCGCGTCGTGATTCCTCAACCTTGCATTCCCGCAAGCAAGAGGTCCCCGGCATAAGTGGTGGCGAACCTGTATCATTGAAAGCTCAAAAGGTTCGCCATTGCCGAGTGGGGAACATACTAAATAGGCTATGAGCATTAAATGCAGTACCATAGACCACACAATGCCTTTAGTGCAGTGTTTCTCAAGGCCTGGTTTTTTGGTATCCCTCAGAATTGCCTCCAGAAGTACCTGTGGCTGGTGATGCATGTCTGAAATCCCAGGACTTCGAGAGGCTGAGGCTGGAGGATTGAAAGTTCAAAGCAAACCTTAGCAATTTAACAAGGCCCTGTCTTAAAATATGGGCTGGAGAAGAAGGAGAGGGAGGAGCTAGGGGTGCAGCTCAGTGCCCTGGGTTCAATCCTCAATTGGGGGGAGTGCTCTGGGGTCCCATAGACCTAGTTTGTTTTTTATTTTGGTTTGTTTTGTTTTTCACAGTGTCTCACTGTAGTTCGGACTGGCCTTGAACTCAGTGTGTAGCTCAGGCTGGCCTCGAACTGGCAGTGATCCTCCTGCCTCAGCCTCACAACCTGTAATCTGCTAGGATTACAGGTTTGTGCCACTACACCTGGCTACCTAGCTTCTTTTTAAAGTCCCAAGAATTTCTAGTGCACACTTCCATTTAAGAACTCCTCTTGGGGTTAGAAGACAAACCCGGCAGATACCAAGTGACTGATGGGTTGTGGTGAGTGAGGAGTTGAATGAGGGATTGAGGATAATTCCCAGATTTCTGCCTTGGACAAAGGTGCAGCCATTCATGTGGGAATCATGTTTATTTTACCATTGTTAAGATCACATGACCCTTTTTTTTTTTGGTATCAAACTTGGGTCCTTGCGCTTGCTAGACAGGCAGTGTAACCACTGAACTAAATCCCCAGGCCCTATTTTACCATTGTTTATTTAAATCAGAGTCGTGACCCTGTAGTATATTAGCTTTCCACCCTGTAAACTATGCACAGAAACTATGTATTCACCCCTAGATGCTCTAACCGTTTGACTTGTCAGAGTGTCATTTCTTTCCCTCTGCCAATGTAACATCAAAAGTCTCTTTCAAGTACAAACATGTATATTTTTATTCTGACCTGCTGAGCATTAACATTAATCTTTACATATTTAACTAATTTCACCTGAAGGACAGGCATTGGACCCTGTCAGAAACATTACACCAGTCTTCAGACAATACCTGGCTGTCCTTAATGATATGGAAACAAAATAAAACAAAGACAAAGCAGAGACTACCAGTCTCAAAGCTTGACAGAGACTGATGGTCTCAAGTCTTGCCCCTCCTGCTAAACCCATGAAAGTCACTGTGCCAGAAAGATAAACTACTGAAACAACACCTGCCTACACCTCCCTATGTCTGAGAGATAAACTGTTAAAGCATCATCTGCCTGTACCTCCCTAGCTCTGTGCTAAATTCTGCTTCTGTAAAATTCTGCTTGCTTCCCCACCCTGCCTGAAGAGCAATATAAAAATGAAAAAAAGGGCCAGGGATTTAGCTCAGTGGTGCTGCCGCCTGCCTTGCAAGTGCAAGGTCCTGAGTTCGATCCCTGCCCGGTAACAAAAAAATTAAAACAAAAACAAAAAATAAAAATAAACACAAACTTAGAATCGGGGCTCAGACTCTGGAAGGTGACTTCCACTGGGCTTGATAGCGAATAAACCTGCTTTTCCTTTCAGTACTCTGAGTGCAGCTCTCTTCCTTGGTCTGCCTGCCCTCCAAGTGCCATAGCATTAGCACTGAGCTGGATTACAATAGAATCACCATGACCTATGAGAGCACTTCTAGGATGATGGTTCCAGACCCCGCCTCCCCAGAACAGAACATTTCACCCTGACAGTTTGGTCCTCCTTTGGATTCACCTTGCTGCTCTCTTGCAGTCTATCAATAAACTCAAATTTTTCTATATTCCTTGGCTATTGGTAAATTCCTTTTTGACTGTCACCATTGGCCTTTCATGTATCATGCCTCACATGACAATTCACAAAGGCATTCCCTCAAGAAAGGGAATACCTGGCATTCAGATTGGGACACACTGAGTTAGAATGGAGGAAAAGGAAAAAAAGAGACCTTGTTTATCATGTGGTCCACCATGCCCAACTTCCTGTTTATTTGTTCATCTGTTTTGGTATATCTCAGGCTGAGCTCACACTTGTGATCCTCCTGCCTCAGCCTCCCAGTGTTGGGACTACAGGCATATGCCACCATGCCAAGCTTACAGTTCTTCATATTTTTTAAATTTTTAGGTCATTAGTACATGTGAATAGTATATAATTTTTACTGCCCTTGTGTGAAATTGGTACATGAACATAACACATCTTAATTCCTTTTGTCATCCGTTTTCCCTTCCCTGTCTCTCCCCTCCACCATCTTTTGACCCCTTTCCCTTTATTTTGTACGTTTGCAGTACATAATGTTCACATTGTTTGTGTGGAGTTGCTATGTGCACATACCACGTTCTAATTCCTTTTCATCCCTTATACCTTCCCTGCCTACCCCATCTCTCCATCTCTCAATTCCTTTCTCCTCTGAGAAAGATCTATCTCCCTACTTCCTATTATCTATCTTTTATTTTGTTCTTTGTTTATACTTTGGCCTTCTCATATAAGAGGAACCATGCAATATTTAAGCTTGTGTGTCTGATTTCACTTAACACGATGGTCTCAAGGTGCTTCCATTTTCCTACACATGACTCCTTTATCTTTATGGCATAGTAGTGCTCATTGTGCATAAATACATTTTCTTTATCCATTCATGTTTGCCTTGTCACCAGTTCAGACTGAGGAGGTTCATTTGAGATTCAGACACCCCAAAGGAATGATGCAGAGCTGTGGACTGGATTGGGCATCTTTATTCTTCAGCCACACACACTCATGTTGTGTCGGGAGCAATTCTCTGTAGATCACTATGGACAGGGGTAACTCAACTCTTCCCGAGGATGAGGCAGGGCCCTGGGGGAGGAGAACAGGCTACAAGAGGGCGTGGTGGAGCAAGGTCTGGCCCAGAAGAGGACTATCTTCCTCCCCGCCCATTCGCCAGAAAACCAAGCATGATGTCCTGCAGATCTTAGCTACTCTCCTGGCTCTGGTTACAGACAAGCCCCTTTGACCTCTAACACTATAAATAAACGTGTGGCCATTTGCTTGGTGGTCTTTTCTTCCCATCAGGAGTTAAGAGCCCCACCTGGCCCCACCCATACTTTATTAAATCTCTTTCTGTCTTTCTTAATCTCTCACCCTTGTTTCTCACTCGGTGAACCCTTCAGCCACACAGGTCACAGGTCGTGGCAATGTGGCAGGCAGGCCAGCTATGTATGGGGGTCTGCAGAATAGGGGCTATCCACCAGTAAGGACATTGATTAAATTATTTACACCAGCCAGTAATGTTCTTGGTTGTTCTGTATCAACTATTTCCACTGACACTGGGAAGTGTACCTGCACTGGAATCTGGCTGTCTCAAACTTTTCTCCCCCAGAAACCACAACCCCCAGCCTGAACCATAGTGCAGTCATCTTGGGCTTCATTTTTCCTACACTGTTGATGAACATATGGGCTTCTTGCAAGATTCAAGTATTGGCTGGGTGTGGTAGCACACGCTTGTAATCCTAGCATTTAAGAGGCTGAGGCAGGAGGATTGATGTGAATTGGAGGCCAGCCTGGGCTACATAATGAGTTCAAGGCTAGCCTGAACCACAAAGCCAGACCTTGTCTCAAAAAAAACCCCCAAGGGGCCGGGGATTTAGCTCAGTGGTTTCGCCACCTGCTGCTCAGGCACAAGGACCCAAGTTCAATCCCCAGTACCAAAAAAACCCCCCAAAACCCCCCAAGATTCAGCTATTAGGAATTGTGTTACTATAAACATGGGTTTGCATGTATCATGTGATATGGTGTCTTCAACTCTTCTAGGAAGATACCTAGAAGGGGAATACCTGGGTCAAATGGAATTTCTAGTTTTAGTTTTTTGAGGAATCTCTATTATATATTTAAATGATTGAAAAAATAACATTCTATGATTCTTGAAAAGTATGTAAAATTTATATTTCAATGTCCGTAAGTAAAACTTATCAGAACACAGCCATAACTATTTGTTTACATAATTTCATTTGAACTACAACAGCAGACTCCAGTAGTTGCCATGGAGACATCATGGCAAACAAAAACCTAAAGCTCTCTAGCTGGCATTTGACAGAAAAAGTTTGCTGACCTATGACTCAATGGGATGTTCAGAGACTTTATTTATTATTTATTAGTTTTTGGTACCGGGGATCGAACTCGGGAACTTGTGCTTTCAAGGCAGGTGGTAGAACCACTGAGCTAAATCCCTGGCTATTTATCATTTTTTTTTTATTTATTATTTTTTAAACAGGGTCTCATTATATAGTTCAGGCTGGCCTTGAACTCACAGTGATCCTCCTGCCTCAGCCTCCTAAGTGCTGGGATTACAGGCATATGCCACTGTGCCTGGCCAGACACTGTTTTTTAAAAATATAAGGCTAGGGTTATAGCTCAGTGTCAGAGAGCTTGACTAGTATGCACAAGGCCATGGGTTCAATCCCCAGCACCACACACACACACACACACACACACACACACACACACACACACAAAATACACATGGTTTGTAATCTCAGTACTTGGGAGCTGAGGCAAGAGGATGGAAAGTTCAAGGTCTCCCTGGGAAATATAGCAAGATCCCGGCTCAGTAAGGAAAAGAAAGAGAGAGAGAAAGAAAAGATTTAGGTATATCCTAGCACTGCCAAAAAAAGTTTTAGATGAGATCTACTCCAGGTGCACCTCCCCAGTATTGGTGTAAACTTTTGTAAAAAGCTGCAGAGTATTAAGAAAAATTATCCAAGCCAGTAGTGGTGACATGTACCTGTATCCCAGAACTTGGGAGGCTGAGGCAAGAGGACTGCCATGAGTTCAAGAACAGCCTAAGCTATATAGTGAGTTCAAAACCAATCTGAACTACATAGCAAGACCCTGTCTCCAAAAAAAAAAAAAAGTTATGCAAAAACTGAAAGACCAAGAATACAGCTCATGCTTGCTTGCCTTCAAATTTCTTTCTTTCTTTTTTTTTTTTGGTACCGGGGATCGAACTTGGGTCTTTGTGCTTGCAAGGCAGGCAGCAGAACCACTGAGCTAAATCCCTGGCTCTTTCTTTCTTTTTTTTTAGGTAGTGCTTTCAATGTCATACTGGGATGCTATCTCACAAGTCCAAGGATTACTTACCCAAGGGATACATAGTTCTTTGATATTGGTATTTTCTATTAATGGTTCAAATTCTGAAATTACAAATAGATATTTCTTAGTAGAAATTAAAAAACCATTTATATCCAGTAGAAAAAGTAATATTAAAGGCTATAATTTTTATTGTACTGCAGGAAATTAACTAGTTCTTTTTTTTTTTTTTCCAGTACTAGGTATTGAACTCAGGACCTTGTGCTTGCAAGGCAGGCACTGTGCCACTGAGCTGAATCCCCGTCTGGTTTTTGGTTTTGTTTTTTTTTTTTTGAAACAAGGTTTTACTATATAGCCCAGGCTGGCCTCAAATTCTTAGCAATCCTCCTACCTCAGCCTTCCCAGCGCTAAGATTACAGGTGTATGCCATCACTGGGCAAATCAACTACATAGTTTTGTATCTAATCCAGTAATCAAGTGCTAATATTCCTCTTTGAATGTCTATCCATATCCATGTTCTCAAGGTGCTTTATTACCTTATTGAGGGGGCAACTCTTCCTGGTGAGTTAATAAATCTTAGTTAATGTTTGTTCTATGTTTAGACAATTTTTTTTTATTTTTGTAGCACTGGGGGATCCAACATCCCCAGTCCTTCATTTTTTTATTTTGAAACAAGTTTTTACTAAATTGCAAAGTTGCCCAAGCTGGGTTTGAATTTGTGATCTCCTTGCCTTGGCCTCTAAATGCTGGGATTATAGGCATGTGCTGCCATGTCTGGCTACAAATCTTTTACTTATAAGAACATATCTATGTATTGCTTGGATTTTTTGTAATGGCATTGAGCTATAACATATGTGTGTGTGTGTGTGTGTGTGTGTGTGTGTGTGTGTGGCAATGGGGCTTGAATCCAGGACCTTCACATAGAACTATATCCTTAGCCTTTTTAAAAATTTTAACACAGGGACTTGCTAAATCCCAAAATTTCCCAGGTTGGACTGAAACTTGCAATCCTCTTGCCTCAGCTTCCCAGTGTGCTGGGATTACAGGCACATGACCCAACGCCTGGCTAAGAATTTCAATGTACAGGACCAGGTGTGGTGGCAGGTGCTTGTAATCCCAGCATTTGGAAGGCTAAGGCAGGAGGATCGCTATGAGTTTGTGGGTAGCCTGGGCTACATAGTGTGGGAAACTGCGGCCCTGTCTTTTCCAACAAAAGATATAAACAGGAGTGCCTCTATCTTAAACTTTATTTAACCCGGAGCTGCCTTCCTCCACTCCTTGCACTAGGGTTGCAGGTGTTACAAGACACTTCTGCTGTTTGGACTCCAGGAATACCTTGTGCCAATCAATGACTTTCAGTTTCCTATTCCCCCAAAGCCCCTTAACATGCTGCCCAGCAACCCTTCAGGCCCCACCCCCTCAGACACCTGAACTAGACAATGGGGATAGATTGTGAACCTTCAAACCACCCAATAGGGAGGTCAGCTACCCCCCAACCCGGGGCGGGGGGGAGGGTTAGGATATATAAGGAGCCTGCTGCTGCAGCTGGTGTGCCTGCTACCTCATTGCTGGGGTGTGCTCACACCCTTCTGCAGAAGTAAACTTGCCTTGTCAAGATTTTTAGGTGTCATGTGTAAATACCAAATAGTTTCTCTAGTGTGAGAAACTGAAAGTGTAAATAAGGATTAAAATGATTAAAATGAATAATTGATAATATGAAATAGGAAAAGGTCCAAAGGTGTAGTGGTGGTGGGAGCGGAAGGGGAAAAGGAAGAAGGGAAAGGAAAAAATTATGAGAAAAGAAAAAGAAAAGGAAATGAAATCTATGTAAATAGTGAAGGGTGGAGGGGGTGAAGGGCTCACAGGTAATGGGGGAAAAAATAAGAACCAAGATACATCATGTACAGGTACAAGCACCCAATGATAAATGTAAACGTATTGTATACCTAAAATGTACCAATAAAAGAATTAAAAAAAAAAAAAAGATTTCTAGGTGTCTATTATTTCTGCACCAACAAACTGACTCTAGGGCTTATTGCCCACAATAGTTGAGTAGTTAGACCCTTTCTCAAAGAACTTCAATCTGTAACAGCTTACTTGGATTCAAATGAAAATTCAGATAGAATTATTTGAATGATAGGACCATGGCTGGTTTCTGGGGCACCACCTTTTTCATAGTAGCTTTTCCTTACTATAATGAAATACCTGAAGCAAGCTATTTTATAAAGAAAGGAGGTTTTTTGCTGTTGTTTTTGATGGTGGAAGTCTCAGGTTCTAGCAAGGGCCTTCCATGACTGCCTCATGTCACATGTGTAGCTTGCCCTGTGTGGTCTCATTTTCACAAAGCCACCAGGACTCAGTCAAGGGACCTCTACCCCAATGACCTAATTACTTCTCAAGCCTCACCTCTAAATTCCACAGCCAGATTAAATTCCACTCCCTTAATAACATTAACATAGAGTTGGGGATTTAACTACTGCCTGAGTTTAGGGGGACAAATCATGTATTCACACTACAGTGTACCTCAGCAGTAAAGGACTGAGCATGCTTCAGCCCCTGGGGACTATTCCTAGCACCACAAAAAACCAAAACAACACAGCAATGTGGCAAGTACGGAGTCTAAGACACTATGCAGACTGATGGTGGACTGGGGCAGCAAGTAAAGATGGCGGGCACAGGATCGAATCCACTACTTGGAGGAGTGAGTCTAGAGCCTAATTCCAGGGCCAGGCAGCAATGGGGGTGGCAGGCTTGGGCATTGAGTCCTTCCCTCCCTCCTACTTCAATCCTTGGGAGCTTGCCTGTCCCTCCACACCATTACTGACTGTTTTTCTGGCTAATTTGGTTGACAGCATTTGCAATCTCATTTCTTATGAGTATGAACAGTATGAGAGTTTAGTTTCAGAATAGACTCAGTATGAGAGGCCAGGGATTTAGCTCTGGTTTCGCCACCTGCTACGCAAGTGCAAGGTCCCGAGTTCCATCTCTGGTACCAAAACAAAACAAAAGAATAGACTCAGTATGGCTCACTGACCATGAAAGATTGAATAAAAAAATTCCCTTCTTAGACTCAAAACAGGACTGACACCACCAGCCCTAGCCTTCTCAGGGGTCTCCTGGAGGGAGGGAGGTGATTCGTGTAAAGTATCTGCGCATCTGAAGATGGAGGGGGGAAAGCTCGTGAGCACTGGTCCTCAGTTGCTCTCTGAGCTGCAACTGGGGAGGGCACCGGGAAGGTCCCAGGGCGACTACAGAAAATGTATCATCCTTTACTTTAGTTCTACCCCAGTGGCAGTGGAGCCAACTTGGAACCTGGGGTCCAGCCCAGGCCTCCCCTCACCAGGGAAGCCTCCCAGCTGCACATGTGAGTGCTCATCTCTTGTCAACCCAAGACCTGCTTCAGGCCTAGGATATGCCCCTTAACTCTTCTGAGCCCCAGATCTCCATCAGTGAATGTGCCCACACTATCTCTGTGGGACTGTGGGATGCAGAATGACACTGTCCCTTCACCAACACCCACAGCCCCACTGCTCTGCACCTTCCGTCTAGCCCCCATCAAAACACTTGTCTTTGCTGGAATTACCCTGGGTTCTAGAACCTCACCCCTCCTGTCCTCTTAGCTTTGGAATCCCACTGTTGTGCCAGACAGGGCACTGTGGAACCAGGGGGTTCTGCTGCTGCTCTGGCCAGTGTCCCACTTGCTCCAGCTCTCGGGTCTGAAGAGGCCTCTCTGCGCTCAGGATTCGGTGGCAGGACCGTGTGGCTGTGCTCTTCTTCCCGCAAGGCATGATGCTCACCGTGGCTGCACTCCTGCTCTTCTTCATACACCTGGGCATCTTTGCCAGCGACCTGTACCACTTCTACATCACCCACTACTATGACAGAATGAGCTTCTACTACACACCTATCCTGATGGTAGGGGCTGAGATGGCTGGGAGGCTGCCTGAGGGGCTGGGGAAAGCCTGGCTGGTGGGTGGGGGTGGGGCTGCTCTCCCACTGCATGGGCCTACAGTTCTCCCAGGTGATGAGCATCTGCTGGGCTGCCATGGGGTCCGTCTACGCTGAGATGGCAGATAACAAATATTTCCAGTGTTTTGCCCTAATCATCTTGAGTGAGTAGGGAGAGGCATGCTCAGAGGGTGGGGAGGGGGGAGCTTAGGGCTCTGAGATGTGCAGGAGGGGCAAGGTGTTGGGCTAATGGCTCTCTCCTCTGCACAGTACTCAATGGAGTCATGTTCTTCAACCGCTTGTCTCTGGAGTTCCTGACCATTGAGCACCGGCAGGAAAGCCACTGAGGCCTGGGGATGGGGCCAAGGCTGAGAAGGGATAAGGAAAAGGCTGCTTTGGGTGTTTTAATAAAGTCTGTCATTTATTTGCCTCTGTCAGCTCCTTCAAGGGGTTGGGGTGGGAGGAAGGAGATTCAAGGAGAAGCAAATTAAGACAAATGCTTGACCTACAGGTCTCCAGGGCCAGCTTGCAGCTGCCCTGGTGGCCTTGCCTTTGGGCCCAGGATCTTAGTGTCTTAGGCTTGAGCCTCCAGGCCTCCTCCCCTTCTCTCCTTGGGGTCCTGGGGTGGCCCAGCCACAAACCAAGGCTCATGAGGGGCCCACACGGATGTGAGGGTTCATGAGTGGGTCTAGATTGGGATCACTGTCAGCTGCGGCCCGGCCCAGGCGAGACATGAGGGCAAGGAGGGCCAGGAAACCCAGTAGCCCCAAGAGCAGCAGCAGCCCTGCCCGCTGCAGTAGGGTCAGTGGCCTCTTCCGAGACCCAGCTCGACTCCTGGGGGGATGAAGAGAAAGTCAGGTCAGGCCCTGAGCCCATGGCTCAAAGAGGAGCCCTAGTCACCATCCTTGAGCCTCAGTTTCCTCATCTGTGCCACAGAGATGACCACTCCACCACAGAGATGACCACTCCACCACAGAGGGTTACTGTGCAGCTTAAAGCAGCTGAGGTGTGTGACTATGTTCTGAAAACTGCAACGTGTCAGGCCTGGGGGACAAAAAATAGGAAGAGGCCTTAAAGAGCCCAAGGCCAAAGCTCCTACGGGATACAAGGACACAGCCCCAGAAGCGGGGACATGGCAAGGCTTCTACTGCCCAGCAGAGGCTGTTCTGCATAGCCCTTGCACTAGATACTGCCAGGGCCTGGTATAAGTCCCTTTGGCTGAGGATCCTCTCCTCCCCTTCCTGGCACCCTGCCTCCCACCTGACCCCACGTACCTGAGCAACTGGGCCAGCCAGCCCAGGGCGGGCCGGCGGCGATACTTGTCATCGTCATAATCTCCATGGAGGCCTGGTGCCCGGTCTTCGTCCCGTGTATCATACACCTTCCTCGGGGCTGCAGGGGTGGAGCCAAGAGCATCAATAGGCTCAGGGAACCTGCTCGGTGTGTGTCAGAGGCAAGGGTCTCTCCTGTCTTCCCCAGACTGTCAGAGCATTTTGGAATTGTGGGGAGTGAGGAAAGGTCACTCCAGGTGGGGCTCTAAATCCCAGCTACCCTTTTTTATCCTTCTAGAGTCCAGATAATTCCCTGGCTCACCGTGAGTTGAGGCCTCAGAACTGCCCATGTGGATGACTGTGTGCTGGTCAGGTGGGCTGGGAGATGAAGAAGGCCGGGGGGCCTGGCTGTAGAAAACCGTGGGAGCAGAAGCACTTTCTGCCTTCTCCTGTTCAGGGGGGCCGGTGGCTGTGGACAGAGAAGTGCTGTCAGCAGGGCAGGGAGAGAAGGGGCCAGATAACAGGTAGAGGCCAACGCTTACCATTAAAGCTGGACCAGTCAGAGAAACTGGAGGAATTGAGGGGCTCAGGCTCTGGGCTCATTGCCTCATCGATCTGGAGGAAGGAGTCTGGGTTACCAGCCTGCCCAGCCACTCACCTGACTCAGGTGAGGCCCAGGGCAAACAGACAGACAGACAGACAGAGGGACTCTCACCAGAGGGAGGCCCAGTCCTGCCCGGGCCCAGTTGACGGTGGCCAGCTTCTCTCTCAGTGCAGAGGCCACAGGGCCAGCCAGGTTGGTTGGGGGGAAGATGGGACCGTTGCAGCTGGGACACTGATAGCCAGCAGGCGCAGTGTTTCGGGGGAGCTGGGCAGCACGTTCATTGAGGCAGGCCCAATGGAAGAGATCTTAGGGCCCATGAAATAGGGAAGGAAAGACATGAGGAAGAAGTCTCTTTGAGCTCCTAGCCCAGCAATGGGCCCCAGGGTACTGCAGGGACGAAAGGGCATATTCATAGATGACCAGGGCCTCTCTTTCTCCACCTCACCTCAGGTGTATTTCATCAACATTCCCTGCTATTTCAGGCTTCTTGGATACCACCATCTGACTAACTCAAAGCAGATATTACCAAGTTGTCAGCCCACAAGGGGGTGGATGGGAAAAAAAATGCCACCTACCCTTTCAGGGAGTCCTCTTTGGGACTGCACTCATCATAATCCTTGAGCAAATGGCTAATCAAGAATAGCTTCAGCAAAGGTTTCTAGATATACACATAGGCACATGTTTGCATACATCCATAGCCACAAATGTGTATGTGCTTATAATGGCACACAAACATGAGTGCCATTCCCTGTATCTACTTTACCTTTCATACATACACATCTAAAACTCACATTTGCTAGTGCTCAAGCACCCTCACCCATCCATGTGTTTTCCTTGTATGTCTAAAACATACCTGTGTTCACTTCATCCATATTTCTGCACCCACAATGATCATGTAAAGACACAATGTGCATTGAATTCATGCAAATATATACACACTCTCACATGGATGAATGAATACATGGAGCTGCCTATTTTCACCAGCTCCTTCAAAAACTGAAGCTGAGACTTTTACAGTGGATTCAGGTCACAGTCATGACACATGTGACTGCTGACTCTCCGTAGCTAATTTCAATGTGGGAAACACTTCCTCTCTGTTTCATCTTGCAGTCAATAATGTATCCCAAATATCTGACAGCATCATGCTGGTGCAGCTATCTACTGCCCACAGCCACAACCACAGCTACAACCATCCTCAGAAGCTTGACTGGCTCTTGCTCAACTCTGCAAGACTGGGAGGGCAGGAAGTAAGATCTTTACCTTTTAGGAAAGACAGTGAGGCCTAGAAAAGGAAAATGACTTGCTTGAGTTTATGTAATGGGGAAGCAACCTGACAGAACTAGAACCTGCAGCACTGGCCTCCCTGGCTTGGGGAACTCACTGTCCTGCTGTTTGAGGAGGGCCTGGAAATCAATCACCAAGCTGGGCCCTGGGGCTGCCATGATCATTCCAGGGTGCCCATCCCTCACCATAGCAGACGAGGCGGGTTGTCTCCCGGCTGGCCAGGGGTGTGTTGCACAGGCGGCAGTTGGGGTTGTAGTCACTATCTTGTAGCCACTGCAGGTAGGACTGTACGATGCACTGAAGTGGGAGAGAGAAGTCACAACCAGGGCTAGGACTCCACCACCTACCCCTTCAAGGTCCAATTGTCTCTTTTCTCTCATCACAGAGGAAACTCATCCTTTCGTGTAATCAATAAATATTTATTGAACACTTACTGTGGATTAGACTATTTTAGGGGCTGGAAATGCAGCAGTGAACAAAATGTCCAAGCCCTTGCCCTTGTGGAGCTAACATTCTAGCGTGGGGTCCCTCAGGGATTTGGCAGTGACAATATTGTCTGTCTATGAAGTACCCTGCTCAGCTGCCGCCCCGAATGTCCCACCTTGGCGTGATTGGCTACCAGGCAGTGCTCACAGACGTTGACTCGGTGTTCGAAGCAAAACAGGTTGGTCACCTTCCTCTTGGGGCACTTGCAAAGTCCCATGACAAACCTTGGCGAAAGGAACGGAGTTGACAAGAAGCCAGGTTCTGGTGGACATCACTTCTCCTCAGCCCGGTTAGTCTCCATTCCTAACTCCTCCAGAGACTATTCATGCGCGCCCCAATCCCAAATTCTTGCCCACTTCCCGAGTTGCGGTCGGGCCACGCCCCCTGAATAAATCCCGCCTCTGAAGACCCCTTATTCCTCCTGAATCCCACCCCCTCTCTACCAACAACTAGGAGAATACCACTGACCCCGCCCCCAGGACCAGTCCTCAGCCCCACCCCCTCCTGGCCCCGCCTCCTCCCGTACAGATTCCTACTATCAGTGTTACTGTTCGGCCGGGGCACCGGTCCCGAACAGCTCAAGCAGTGGTTCGGGGAGCAGGACAGGTATTACGCTCACCAGCTGCTGCTCTGTCTGCTTCAACCCAAGCCGCCCCGATTATCCTCCGCTGCCACGTCTCTTCCGGGTGCGGCGCGCGCTGATGACGCCACCACGCCCCGGGCCACGCCCCTACTTCAAATCTGTAGATTTGAAGGCGGGTGAAAAGCCGAGGATTCCGGGCGTAGCAGCTCTCCCGCTTTGCGTCACTTCCGCTTCCTCTCTGCCAGGGCGGGTAATTCGAACGTTTTCAGAGTGGCCGGCGGTCCTCGCGGTTGGCGCGGACCCGCTGCTGTGGCGGTGGAGGAGGTCGAGACCGAAACTGGATATGTCTAGGAGGCGAACGCGGTCCGGAGGGGCCGCTCGGCGGTCGGGTAAGCGGAGGATGCGTGGGACAGATGGGCCCGAGCCGTTTGGGGAAGTCGAGCCCATCCCCTACCGAAGGAGGCTTATCCTCCCCAACGCATCCCTAAAGGGCTTGTTTGAGAATCTTCTCTGGCTCTCTCTAGGGCCTGTCTCTAGTAGGACCTAGAGTCTTTCTACACCTTGGAACTTTTTCTCCTTCCAGAGCCCAGGGCCCCATCTCCTGAGTCCCTGCGGAGGTCCCAGCGAAAATCAGGCTCTGTTCTCCCGAGCGTTCTTCCTGAAATCTGCCAGAAGGTGAGCCCAGAGTTTCTTAGTTATTGCCCGAGAGGCCCCTGAACTAATGTAGAGGTCATCCTCGTTACTCCTGCCTTTCAGACACCTCCTGCGGCTCCAGTCAGAAAGCCCATCGTCTTGAAGAAGATTGTGGCTCAGGCGGTAGAGGTGAGGGCTAAGAGGGGATTATGGGGCCGGGGATTTAGCTCAGTGGTGCCGCCTCCTGCCTTGCAAGCGCAAGGTCCCGAGTTCGATCCCCGGTACCGGAAAAAAAAAAAAAAAAAAAAAAGAGGAGATAATGGGTGGAAGGTCAAGAGTAGGGGCTGGCTATTTGATCAGTTGGTGTTGTCCCCACAGGTCCCAGCTGTCCACTCTCCTCGCAGGAGCCCTAGGGTGAGTTCATTTCCATTTGCTTAGTTGGGTGGAATGCAGGTCACTCTAGACTTGGGAGAGGACATACTGGTTGCTCACATCTATGCAAGGAACTCTTTTAAAAACAATATGCCTTTGAAAACTCCCACATGATTGGCAGTCTTTTGGGAGAGAGGTTGAGACAGAATCTCACTTTGTAGTTCAGGCTGGCTTTGAACTTACTATATATCCCAGGCTGGCCTCAAACTCTCTGTGATCCTCCTGCCTCAGCCTGCCAAGTTCTGGGATTACAGGTGTGGGCCACCACGCCCAGCAATGCTATCTTGATCACTCCTTGCAAACTTAATTCATTTTCAGCTTTTATTTTAATTTTTCTTAAATTTTTCGTTTTTAGCTCCTCATACTCTGTACCTTATATGTTTCTACTATTTTCCTTAAAAAGCTGAGCTGTATCCTAATCACTGTCCTTTTTCCAAGCTATTTTGTCTTCGGTTTTTTGCTTGTTTGTTTTTTTAAGGTACTGAAAATTGTACCAGGACCTTCTCATTGAGCTGCATCTTCATCCTTTATTTTGAGGCAGGGCCTTGCTAAGTGGCCCAAGCTGATTTTGAATTTGTGATCTTCCTGCCTCAGCCTCCAGAGTGCTGGGATTACAGGCATATTCCACCACACCCAGCTGTCCTCAGTTGTTACTTATGGTTGTTATGATTTATATGTGTGGTGGTATTTTTATAGTTTTAGCAGAACTTCTTATCAAGGATAGTTCATTCATAGAAAATCTGAAGGCTTAAAGAATGAGAAGTGCTGCCTTTTAAAAGCTCCTTAGCTGGGGATTTAGCTCAGTGGTTTCACCCCCTGCTGCGCAAGCACAAGGACCCGAGTTCGCTCCCCGGTACCAAAAAAATAAATAAATAAAAGCTCCATAACAAATGTGGAGAAAGACAAATGACCTAGGATTGCTAAGGGCTACAGAGAGGAAATGCTAGGTGCCATGATAGTACCTAACCCAGACTATGTGGCTTGGGATATTTCACAAGAGACATTTAAACCAAGTCTTTTAAAACAAGAAGGGGTTCTGGGCAAAGGAAGCTATGCTCCATTTCACATTTGTCTGTGTAATTCTCTTAGGCCTTATCAACATCTGATGGGTTATGTGCTCACATGTTTGATGTCTTTCCTGGAGTGAATGTAACTATCTTTCAAGCAGAGACTTCTGTTGACTGATAGATTATTTGTTTATTTTGGAACAAGATTTCACTGTGTAGTTCAAGCTGCCCTTGAATTCACTATGTAGCCCAGGCTGACCCTGCAGCCTTAGCCTCCTGACTGCTAGGATCATAGGTGTGTGCTACCACGTCCAGCTTGACTGATAGATTTTTGAGACCTGGATAAAGTTGCCAGACCCTATGTGACTGCTTGGCCTTAAAGGATGAGGAAGAAGGAGTCAAGGATGTTCCTTTCTGTTGAGCATCCCTTTTATTGAACTTATGAGGCAGATTCCCCAGAGCTTGTGGCCAGGGAATGCCTCTTGATAAATTTACTTCCTGGTATTAGGCTACAGTTGATTTGTTCTGTTTTCATTCTTGCCTTGGCCTCCAGAAAGCTCAATGCCAAGTTTCACGTACATCAATTTAGTACTTATTGAGCACTCCCAATGTCAAGCCAGCCACATGATGTCAGGAAGCTCCTGTTCTATCTGGGATGACTGAGTCAACCAGTGCACAAGCCAACATTGACAGTGATGTTGCTCTACAGGAAATAAAAGATCATTGTGACAGAATAACTACCAGACATGAGAGAGGCTGTCCTGGAGCCCATGGTAGGGGGCAGCCTCCCTGAGGAAGCCTGTGAGCTGAGAGTTTTACAGGAAGCTCTGCATGCGTGTGTCAGGTTAAGTCTTTCCTGTCCCCAGCCTTGCTGTGGCTCGCTGGTCTCAGAGCAAAATCTTGAGCCTGGCCTCCAGAGCCACCTATTCCTCCCATCCCACCCCCATTACCTTTCAAACCTTGTCTTCATTTCCTTTATGACCTCCTTGTTCCTTGACCCTGACTGGTACACTTTAGCCTCAAGGGTTTTGCACCTTCTGTTTCTGCTACTTAGAACACTTCCTTCTGGTGTCCACACAACCCACTCCCTCACCAGCTTCTAGTTTTAGCTCACTTGTCAGTTTCTAAGTAAGGCCTACAGTTCCAGCCACCTCAGTACTTGATCCTCTTCTGTTTGTTTCTGTAGCACTTAATACCTGTGTCTTCCTGGGCCAGGGATTTAGCTCAGTGGCACTGCACTTGCCTGGCAAGCAGAAGGTCCTGAGTTTGATCCCCATTACCAAAAAACCCCGAAAGAAACAGACAAAAAACCAAAAAACAATCCATGGTCTTCCTTATTATCTGTTTTCCTCTCATTTCTTTCTGTACTCCCACTGCCTAGGGCCAGGGATTTAGATCAGTGGTTCCGCCTCCTGCCTTGCAGGCGCAAGGTCCTAAGTTCTATCTCCGGTACCCAAAAAACCCACTGCTTGGTACAGTGTTGGCACAGGATAAATGGCCAGTGATCTTACTGACTGAATGGACTTTTTTGGGAAAAGTCTTAAGCAGCTATGTGGCAAATGGACCATAGAATGTGAGGCTAGAAGCAGGCAGAACATTTAGATTTCTGAGCTGGTCTAGATGGGACATGGGGGCTTGTGTTTGGAGAGGTGGCTGGATTACAGGCACACTTGGAAACAGGGACAGCACTAGCAGATATGGCTAGTCTTCTGGTGTCACAAGAGTGGACTCCTCAGAAGCAGTGATGAGCAGTTTTCTTTTAAAAGTGTTTCTCCAGCTGGGCTTAGTAGTACCCACCTGTAGTGCCAGCTACTTAGGCTGAAGCAGGAGGATCACAAGTTCAAGGCTAGCCTGGTCAACTTAGCAAGACCCTGTCTCAAAATAAAAAGGGCCGCGGGTGGGGAGGTGGATTTACTACAGTGGTGCCGCGCCTGCCTTACAAGTGCAAGGTCCTGAGTTCGATCCCCAGTACCAAAAAAAAAAAAGGCTGGGGATTTTGCTCAATACAAGCCCTGGGTTCAATCCCTAGTACCACAAAAAAGGTATGTGGGGGTGCAGCTCATTGGTAGAGTGCTTGCCTAGCATGTATGAGTCCCTGTGTTTGATCCCCAGTACTGCAATAAATACGTAAATAAAAATTGTTCTGTGGAGCATTTTTTTCCACCCTGAGTCTCCTGAGGCCTTTTTGGAAGTAAGGAGTCCAGCTATGTAACAGGAAGGTGTTCGCTCCACTGTCTTTATGCAGATTGCTTTTTTCTTGGGGAAAGAAAACAACCCTCCTCTCCAGGAGCCAAGGAAAGAGGACCTCTTCAAGACATGTAGTGTCCCTGCCACCCCCGCTACTACTCCTGTGCTGAACCCCCTGAATGTCCAGTCCAACTCCAAGGAAGGGGAGTTGGATGCCAGATACGTGGAAATGTCTAAGAAAGTCAGGCGCTCCTATAGCCGGCTGGATACCCTTGGATGTGCCTCCACCTCCACCCCTGGCCTCCGGTCCTGCTTTGGCTTTGAGGACCCCGAAGATTTGTCTGGTGTCTCACCTGTGGTGCATTCAAAGTTAACCGAGGTCTCCAAGGTCCCTGCAAAGCCCTGGTCCCCAGACACGAATCTCCCAGGAATCTCTCCCCTAGTTATGAAAGAGAAGCGAAAGAAGAAAAAGGTGCCAGAGATACTG
Organism: Heterocephalus glaber; assembly: GCF_053883595.1. Classification (NCBI taxonomy): domain Eukaryota; kingdom Metazoa; phylum Chordata; class Mammalia; order Rodentia; family Bathyergidae; genus Heterocephalus; species Heterocephalus glaber. Next base: position 14,822,266 of record NW_028258151.1, on the reverse strand, counting down.
GTGAGTGAGAGAGAGGGCAGAGTCTTTCCTGCTGTCATGCTGTGTGCTTGGGAGATGTGCAGGCCCAGGGCTTAGCTCTGGCTCTCGGGGGAAGGCAGCACCTGCAGGGTGTGGGTGACAGGTCCAGCCAGCGTGGGCCCCTTTCCACTCATCTGGCCCCATTTCTCTTCCCCAGAAGTCGGAGCTGGATGAGTGGGCCGCAGCCATGAATGCTGAGTTTGAAGCTGCTGAGCAGTTTGATCTCCTGGTTGAATGAGATGAAGTGAGGCTGCACCTGGCCAGACCTTCCCCTCTCCTTGTACATAGTACTCTCAATGAAGACATTTGGGGTCCCCCTGCTGGTCTCTATCCCTGCAGGTGTTGTTGCTGCAAATGAGGCCTGTCTACCCTTCAGGGCTTAGGCAGCCCCGGTGGCAGTGTGGGTTCCAGAAAATGGGGCCCTCCTGGCCCCTCACTCATCCCCTTCTTCCTATCTTCCCAAAGTATCAGGTTGAAAGGCCACTGCTGCTCTGGTTGGGAACCATGGCTGCTCTGAAGCAGCCCCAAGAGAAATAGGCCCTGTGAAATCTACCTGGCCTCGGGCTGTCCCTCTGGATTTGCCTTCCATTAGTGTCTTGTTTCCCAGTCACAAACCCATCAGTGTAAAGTGGCGCTGGGTTCCATGGGTTTCCCCTTCGGTTCTGTGGAGAGTCTAGGAGAGGGCTCATGGGCTAGGGGACTGTGCTGCCCTCAAGGAAGAAGCTGGACAGTCAGCCTTTAGAGCCCAAGTTTTTGTTTTTGTTTGGTTTTGCAATACTGGGGATTGAACCTGAAGCCTTCATACTGCCATGAGTATGAAGCCCTCTTTTATTTTTATTAAATTTTGAGACAGCATCTGACTAAGTTGCTCAGACTGGGCTCGAACTTAACAGTCCTGCCTCAGTCTCCCAGAGTGCTGGGTGCGCCACCATGCCCAGCTGGAGTCCAAGTGTTCAATGAGGGAGGGAGCCTTAACTGGGTCCTGACCGTAAATGTTTCCTAGTTTGGAGCTGTGTGTTACATGTCTGTGTTCTGCTGTTGAGGTGTTGGTAAATTTGAGGTTGCTGGGACATTGTTTGGGACAATGAGGATGCATTCCACGGTGCCCAGTTGGTTGCTTTGCTGGCCACCTGCCCAGGGGCAAAGAGTGAGCCTTCTTGTCACCCATACCCATTTCTTTAAAAATGAGCCACACATTCTTTGGCCCTGGAAGAATAAAGGTCCCAGTCCCAGGAACATTTTACACCTGTACTTGTAATGTTCTAGGCAGCTTTCCTCCCCCGATGAGAAAGCTGCAGGGGTTGGTAGCTTTCCCTTTTAGCTTCTTTACAATGGTCTCCCTTGGGAACCTGCCCAAGAGGGTGCTGGGAGTTGGAGTGGGGTGGGGGGTCGCCTCATCATCTCGAGGGCATTTCCCCTCCTTTCCCTTTCCTTGGTATTGGTGGAAGGTGTGGTTTAAACACTGCCCTACCCACCACAACTGCCACCCAACCCAGGCCATTCCATTTTTGGTATTTACAAGTTCATGGATGTAGGGGCTGAGAGGGGTGGAGAGGTGGGTGGATGGCAGAAGGCAGGGGAAGATGAGCCCTTGCTGAGATACTGGATGGAACCATGCAGGCCTCATGGGGTGTAGGAGCCCTGTTCAAGGCCTTGAACTCACTGCAAGTGGACGCCTTCACCAGGCAAGCCCACTTGACCTTGACTAGATCACAACTGGTGAACTCTGGTCCCTACTGGCTGATGGGGTGGAACTCTTGGGCAGTGTCTTAGTCCTGCAGAATCAGGAGGAACCAGATGACACTGAGTTGATCTCATCACTAAACCTTTTTCTGTCTCCAAGGAACTAACTGCAGTGTAGGGAAATTGGGTTTCACTTTCAAATAAACAGATCTGATCAAAGGGTTTCTGCCTGTTCATACACTGCTTTTATTGGGTCAAAGTTGAGGCTGAGTGTGTGAGGCCGAGGAAGGCAAGACTTTGGGCCATATCGCCAGGGATGTCCCTCTACAGCTACCAGCCTGGCCGTCCTCCAGTGGTGCTGTGCTAAATCCTTGTCCTCCACTCTTGGTCTGTTTCTTGTCTAGTTACCCGTCCTGTCATCAGGAATGGAGGCTTCCTGTGCTGGGAGGGAAGCAATGGGTGTGGGTGGGGCTGCTAAGAGCTCCAGGTACCCGGGAGCTGCTGGGACCACCCCCTCCTGAGTCCAGCCCTGCACCCCCTTCCCTTTCAGGCTCCTTTGAAGGAGCCAGCAGCCCTCGCACAATGGCCCAGGCTGGACACTAAACAGCAGTGGGTGCTGCAGGAGCCCCTGGGGAGCTGGCCAGAAATGCAGATTCCTGGAAACTCCCCAACATGGTCTGGGGTAAGGTGCAGGGGTGTTCATGCAGGTAGCACTGATCAGCCTCCTGTCCATCTCATCGTCTCCACTCATCTGTGCCTCCCAGTCCTCCAAAGAAAGCAAGGCCCTTATGTTCTCCTCAGAGCCATCCCTCTGTTTCCTTCCCCCAACCAGAGGAGATAGGTCACCTCTCTAAGGCCAGCCTTTCTGCTGTGGCATTGATCCAGTCCTCTAGCTTTTGTTTTCGTGTTCGTTTTATGGTGAGATGGTATCCAACAGTCTTGAAGCTGGGCATGATGGCACACCCCTGTGATCCCAGCACCCTGGGAGGTTGAGGCAGGAGAATCACAAATTCAAGCTCAGCCTGGGCAACTTGGTGACGTAGCAAGACTGTCTCAAAATTGAAAAAAAGGGTAACCCACTTTCTGGGTCCACTCCTGCCTCTCAGGAGCTGTTTCTCCCTCAATAAATTTTCTACTCGAAAAAAAAAAAAATTGAAAAAAAGTGGGATGTAGCTCAATGGAGCCCTCGGTTCAATTCTCATTGCCACTACATGTGCATACACACAAAATAAAAGTTAATTAACTGGGCCAGGGATTTTAGCTCAGTGATTCTGCCGCCTGCCTCAACAGCGCAAGGTCCTGAGTTCCATCCCTGGTAACCCCTCTAAAAAAGTTAATTAGCATCTATTGTTGGCTGCTACTGTTTCTTCTCTCAAGGCTGAGCTTCTCAAAAGTGGTACCTTAGTTCATGAACTTAATTCATTGCATGATTCTGGCCATGAACCATCAAATTCAATGATTAGGTTCATTGTTGACCTTATGGGGAAATTGAGTTTTTGTCCTATTTGGTTTGTGACCAGAATTGTGGAAATAAGTTTGCAAAACAAGGCACCGCTATACTCTTGAATTGCTCCTTACTTCATTCCAACTTATTCCCAGTCCCAGTGACAAAGATAAGGGCCACCCGGGCTGTTCTGCACACAGCCTTCTGCCTTCCCACCCTGAGTCCTAAGCCTGGGGCCGTCAGTCCTCACAGGAGACCTGGGCCCACGGCCAGTGTCCTCCTAGCATCAGGGCCTAGACTTGGCTCCCTTGCCCTTTGTGACAAGTTACCAAGTGCTCTGATAGCCATCTCTTTGGAGATATGCCTGGCCCCAACTTTGACTCTTCAGAGGTTGTAGGCAAGTGACCTATCCTCTTTAAGGATTGGTTTTCAATTTTGGGGGTATAATTTGATGTCCAAAATCAAATGAATAACAACTTTATAATAGAAGTATGTCTCACTCAATGATTGGGACATGTTTGTACTAAAAAATTTATCTGAGCTTTAAATTTTGCCAGGTGCCGGGTGTGGTGGCGCAATCCTGTAATCCCAGCTCTTGGAGGCTAAGGCAGGAGGTTCACTGGAAGTTCAAGGCCAGCCTGGGCTACATAGTGAACTGAAGACCAGTCTGAGCTACATAGTGAGACCCTGTGTCCCCCCCCACCCCCCAAATTGCCAGGTGTCCTGTATTAGGCAACTGTGTGTTGGGCACACTGGCACCCAGCACATGCTGACCATCATGAGGCCTGCCTCTGTGCTCTCTTTGTGGTTTGCTGCTCTCCATTCCCAGAGCTTTTGGTTTTCTGGCCCTCAAGTCTACTCCAAATTATGGTCCAAACAACACCACAGACAGATCCGAAGTTCTCCATCAACGTGGTGACCTGTGGGCCACAGCCTAGGCCCTCTTGGGGGCCCTTGGCCCAATCATCCTGTGTCCCAGGAAGAACTCCCCATACCCTCCTGCACCATCCTGCCTCTGCTTACACTCTCCCTTCTGGATGGTCCTTTGTCCTCTGGCCAGGACTTCCTACTCGTGAGATCAAGTAGCACCTGCTTGGTGCTGTCTTCTGGAACTCTGTGGTGGAGTTTGTGGCAACTTCTTGGAACTGGGCGTTTTTTTGTTTTTTGTTGGTTTTTTTCCCTCAGTTCTGGGTTGAACTGATTGAATTCAGGTTCTCACACATGCCAGGCAGATGTTCTACAACTGAGCTATATTCTCAGCTTGTGTGTTTGTGTGTTTTGAAACACTAGTCCAGGCTGGCTTTGAACTCATGGCAATCCTCTGGCCTCAGCCTCCCAAGTGCTGGGACTACAGGTGTGTACTACTGCACCCAACATTCTCAGTTCTTTTAAAGCATTTTTGAGACAGGGTCTTGCTGAACTGCCCAGGCTAACCTCAAACTTGCAGTCCTCCTGCCTCATCCTCCTGAGTAGTCAAGATTACAGGCCTGTGCTACCAGCAGCTGGGCTTTCTGTACACTCCTCTGTGAACACACCCTGCACTATGGTCATCTGAACCTGGGACATCCCCTGGAGCTTACTAAAGTGGGTCCTGCAAAAACTGAAAGCTTTTACTCTAAAATCAGGAACAAGATGAGGATGTCCACTGTCACCACTCTTGTTCAATATAGTTCTGGAAACTAGCCAGAGTAATTAGACAAAAGAAAGAAATGGGGCCGGGGATTTAGCTTAGTGGTTCCAGCGCCTGCCACGGAAGCGCAAGGTCCCAAGTTCAATCCCTGGTACCAAAACAAAACAAGAAAGAAATGAATAAGGATAGCAAAAGAAGAAGTTAAAATTATTATTTGTGGATGACATGATACTCTACATAGAGGACCCCAAAAACTGCACCAAAAGACTTCTAGATTTGATAACTAAATTCAGTGGCATAGCTGGATCCAAGGTCAACACTCAAAAATCAATAGCCTTCCTGTACACGAATAACAGATTCATTGAGAGAGAAATTAGAGAAACAGTCTCTCACAATAGCATCCCCAAAACCCCCCTGAAATACCTAAGAATCAATCTAATGAAGTAAAAGACCTCTATGTTGAAAACTACAGTACTCTGAAAAAGGAGATTGAAGAGGATATCAGAAAGTGGAAGGATATCCCTTATTTTTGGATTGGAAGAACCAATCTATATTATCATACTTCCAAAATTGATATATAGATTCAATGCAATCCCAATCAAAATTCCAACAGCATATCTCACAGAATTAGAAAAAACAATCCTAGGGGCCAGGGGTTTAGCTCAGTGGTTCCGATGCCTGGTCCAGGCAAAACAACAAAAAACACCCTAAAATTCATTTGGAAACAAGACCTAGAATAGCAAAGGCAATTCTTGGCAGCAAAGGCAAGGTGGGGTTATCACAATCCATGACTAAATTATACTACAAAGCTACTGTGATAAAAACATGATACTGGCAAAAGAACAGATCTGAAGATCAATGGAACAGATTAAAAGATGCAGAAACAACTCCAGACATACTCAGCCACCTTATCTTTTTTTTGGTACCGGGATTGAACTCAGCACCTTGCACTTGCAAGGCAGGTGGCGGCACCACTGAGCTAAATCCCCATCCCATCAGCCACCTTGTCTTTGACAAAGGAGCCAAACAGCTTCACTGAAAGATAGCCTCTTTAATAAATGGTACTGGAAAAACTGGCTTTCCACATGCCGAAGATTGAAACTAGACCCATATCTTTCACCAAACACCTAAAATTAAAGTGAATCAAAAATATAAATATTAAAACAAACCCTAAATCCACTGGAAGAGAGAATAAGCAGAATGCTTGAGGACATAGGAGTAGGCAAAGACTTCATGAACAAAACCCAGACCACATGGGAAATACTACAAAGAATCAACAACTGGGACCGCACCTTATTAAAAAGCTTTTGTTCAGCAAGAAAAACCAACAGAGTGAAGAGATAGCCCCCCCAAAAATTTTTCACCAGCTATTCATCAGATAAAGCACTATTATCTAGAATATATAAAGAACTAAAAAAAAAAAAGACCCCCCTCCCAGATTTAAAGACCTAATCCAAAAATGGGGATCTGAAATGAAAAGACACTTCTCAGATGAATAAGAAATGGCAAAAAAATAAAAAATGAAAAAATGTTCAACATCACTGGTCATTTGTGAAATGGAAATGAAAACAACGCTGAGATTCCATCTCACTCCAGAAAGAATGGCTGCTATCAAGAAAGCAATAGCAAATGCTGGAGGGGCTATGAGGAAAAAGGAAACCTCCACTGTTGGTGGGAGTGCAGACTGGTACAACCATTGTGGAAATCAGTGTGGAGATTCTCAAAACACTAAAACTAGAGGTTCCATTTGACCCAGCTATACCTCTTCTTGATATCTTTTTAAAAGAATTAAAAGCGTAATACCCGGTTTGATGTAAGGTTTAATAAATCTTAGCTATTGTTAAAAAAAAAATTAAAAGCATCATACCACAGTACCACAGGGCTGGGGATTTAGCTCAGTGGTTTCGCCGCCTGCTGCGCAAAGTGCAAGGACCCAAGTTCAATCCCTGGTACCAAAAAAAAAGCATCATACCGCAGCAATATATGCACACCCATGTTTATAGCAGTGCAGTTTGTGATAGCTAAATCTTGGAAACACCCCAAATGCCCATCAATTGATGAGTGGATAAAGATGTATTTTTATACAATGGAGTATTACTCTGTCATAAAGAAGGATGAGCTTGGGACGGGAATTTAGCTCAGTGGCACCACACCTGCCTTGCAAGCACAAAGTCCTGAGTTTGATCCCTGGTACCAAAAAAAAAAAAAAGAGGAGGAGAAGGAAGATGAGCTTCAGACATTTATAACTAAATGAATGGACCTTGAGACTATACTCCTAAGTGAAGTAAATTGAACACACATGTAAATACCACATTATTTCTCTGGTGTGAGAAACTGAAAGTGGAAATAAGGACTAAGGTGTATAATGGATATTGGGAAATAGGAAGAAAATGTTCAAATGGGGAGGGGAACAAGGGAGGAGGGAGAAAAGAAAGGGACAAGAAGAAAGGTGAAAATGGAGAAAATACTTTCATACATAGGGAGGGCAGGAGGATTGAGGAGGGGAATGGGATAAAGTAAAATTTATTTTAGAAAAATAAACTGGGTCCTGTTCATCTGTTCTGGGTCCGGCTCAAGGCTCATGCCACAGACAGTGACTGGTCAGCGGCGTTTACTGGGGATCAGTGAGTGCAGGAGTGAACTGCGTCCTGTCCTGCTGTCCTGTTACTATATCATCTTTTATTTACCTTTTCTTGTAGTTAGCCCTTTAGACCACTTCAGTTTTCCCTCACGGTGTAAGTCAGCTGCTGTGGATATCTCTCTGTGTGAATGATATTTATTTCTTTTTCCACAGTACTGAGGATTGAACCCAGAGCCTTGCATATGCTAGGCAAGCACTTGGCCCCTGAGCTCCATCCCCAGCCCACACAATTTTTATTATCTTTGGAGATGTTTCTTTAGACCTAGTTTGCAAACGGCAATTCTCAGTGGCTGGTTTACTTGCCTGCTTCTTTTTTTTTATTTGGTACCAGGGATCAAACTCAGGTCCTTACTCTTGCAAGGCAGGTGGCGGAACCGTTGAGCTAAATCCCCAGCCCTCCTAGCCTGCTTCTGAGCAGCCATCCCTCCCTGGAGCAAGTCCCCGGGGTGATGGGTGATGGATGGGGGCCTCTATGGAGGCGTCTCCACCGTGTACACAGGCACTGTTTGACCTTAGGGCACCCAGAAAGGCTCTGCACAACACAGAGCACATTAATTATATAGAAGCCACCCACACATGAGTCTCAGAGGCTTAGGTGGAGCTCATTGAAGGACTACATCTGAGATCACCAACTGCCCTCAAATTAGGCTGTCCCTAATCACTTGATCAGCAGATGGAGAATTCTGAAACATCTGAGGGGAAAGAGTGACAATCTTGTCTTTTTTGGGGGTGAGGGGGACACTGGGGATTGAATCTAGAGTTTACATAAGTGCTCCACCACTGAGCTACATCCCCAGCCCCTCCTGTCAGTTGGCTAAGGACTATTTTTTCCATTAATGTATTTATATAAACTATAATTTATAATATTTTGCCAGGTGTGGTGGCACATGCCTGTAATCCTGGCACTCTGGGGGGGGGGTGGCAGAAAGATCACAAGTCCAAGTACAGGCTGAGCAATTTAGCAATTTAGCAGATCCTGTCTCAAAAATAAAGAAAAATAAGCTGGCCATGGTAGCACATGCCTGTAATCTCAGCACTTGGGAGGCTGAGGCAGGAGGATCACTGTGAGTTCAAGGCCAGCCTGGGTACCCTAGTGAGTTCAAGGCCAGCCTGAAGTACATAGTGAGACCCTGTCTAAAAAACAAAAATAAAAAGGCCTGAAAATGTAGCTCAATGCAAAGGCCCTAGGTTCAATCCTCAGTACTACAATCAATCAATCATACATATGTATTTATATTTATAATGTAAATGTACAAGAATAGGAAAAGAATTGCAGGAGTTTCCCTCCAGTGTGTTTTTGTCTTGCCTCTTTGGGGTTCATGATGCCAGGTGAGGTCATCAGCACCGTGAAACCAAACTGACAGGAATAGATGACTCTGCTGTTCTCCTAGATCTTTTGAGTTACACATCCAACCTGGGATTAATCACTCCAACTTGTTTAGCCTGACTGTGAGTTTCACAGTTTTCCCAGCTCTGTGAGCATCAAGAATTTAATATTTGGGGCCGGGGATTTAGCTCAGTGGTGCTGCCACCTGCCTCAAAAGCACAAGGTCCTGAGTTCCATACCTGGTACCCCCTCAAAAAAAAAAAGAATTTAACAGTTGGGCCAGGGATTTAGCTCAGTGGTGCTGCTGCCTGCTTCACAAGTGCAAGGTCCCAAGTTTGATCCCTGGTACCAAAAAAAAAAAAAAAAATTCACACTTGCCAGGTTACCTATGCTTTATCACCATTAGGAACTGGAAGATGACTTTGGAGCAAAATGTAGTAAGAACCTGGTATTTGCCTGTCTCTCTCTCGCCTTGTAGTACTGGGGATTAAACCTACAATCCCAGCCCTTTTCTCATTTTTTAAATTTTGAGACAGTCTCACTAAGTCACTAAATTGCCCAGGCTGAGTTCACACTTGTGATCTCCCTATTTCAGCCTCCCAAAGTGCTGGGATCACAGGTGTGCACCATCACTGCCAGCTTCATTGATTCTTTTGAGAGCATCAGCCAGTACATTCATGGGCACCATCACAGTGGCACAGAAAGAAGCAGGAGGAGGACAGGAGGGGCAAGCAGGGAGCCACAGGCCACTTCACACTTGTGGGGGAGCCTTGGGGAGAAGCTGCTGTTTCTCCCCCTGTCTGTGGAATGTCACACACCGCCTCTAGGGATGGGAATGTCTGCAAGCTGAGCCCAGCTCCACTGCCTCACAGTGTCCCAGGGGAGGGGCAGGAGGAAGGATGGCAGGAAGCAAGGCTCCCAGCTGATGTGGGTAGAGACTTGTAGGAAGGTGGTGGAAAGTTAAGTGGTTTAGAAAATAAGAGCCTTCATATCAGAGGGTCTTGAATGCCACACTAGTTACTTTGTCTTTTGATGAACTTCTCAGGGTCCATCTGACAGATGATTCCTACAACCAAAGTGGAAGGGATTCTCCAACTTTTTACAAAACTTCTATGGGGGACCAGACTGGTGGTGCACAGCTGTAAGCCCAGGACTCAGGAGGCTGAGGCAGGAGGATCGCCGTGAATTCAAGGTCAGCCTAGGCTACATAGTGAGTTTGAGGTCAGCCTGAACTACATAGCCAGACCCTGTTTTTAAACAAACAAACTATGGAATTCGTTTAAATATTGTCCTCCCCATCATCCCCTCATAGACATACACCTTAAATTTGTAGAGACATGGATTATAAAACATAATTCACATGTAGCTTTGGTAGAATTGCCAGATAAAATACAGGACAGCTGGTTAAATTCACATTTCAGATAATGAATAATTACCTTGCAGAGGCTATGCTAAAAAAGTACTCTATTTTTCTTTTTTTTCTATGTGGTACTGGGAATTGAACCCAGGGCCTTTGCACCTAGCCACATCCCAGGCACACACACTCCCTCCCTTTTTTTGTTGAGACAAGGTTTCACTATGTAGTTCAGGCTGGCCTTGAACTCACTGTGGAGTTCAGCCTGGCCTCACATTCACAGCAATTCTCCTGCCTCAGCCTCCCAAGTGCTAGGATTACAGGTGTGTGCCACCATGCCCAGCCTGGCAACTAGCTTTGAGAGATCTGGTTCCCCAGCCAAATGCTGCCCTAGTGAAATCAGACCAGGCTGGAAAGGGCAGGCAGATAAGATGGTGGATGTAGTTGCCAACCAGCCTGGGTCTTCCTCAGCCTTCCAGGGGCCGAGAAGGAACGCACAGTGGGCGGGCCTTGAAGCCAGTGGTGCAGCCTGTTGAGGTACAGCAGCCTGAAGAACCTCAGGTCTCCAGGGAATCGAACATGGAGGTGACAGCACACCCTTGGGCCTCCCAAGGTGGGGGGCAAGGGCAGGGGCTGGAGAAGCTCTGCCTCAGCTCCCATCATTGCGGCCCCTCTTGCTGCATCTCTAGCTGCTGGGGAGTCTTGGCCCAGTTCCTGGGCCAAGGCAAAGGGTGGTTTCTCGGCTGGAGGGTCTCTTGAAACACTCTCATTTGTAACTTCTGCCTCCACCTCCCTCCACAGACTAGGGGGACACTGAGGACCATCCCTAAAAAGCAAAAAGATGTAGCCAGTGTGGGTGTGCACACTTGTAATCCTAGCCCCCTGGGAGGCTGAGCTAGGAGGATTGCATGTTGGAGCCCAGCCTGGGCCACTTAGTCATTTGGCTAGGGATGTGGCTCAGTGAACGGCCTGGGGTCCAATCCCAAGTACCACCACCACCAAAAACAAAGTGGGGTTAGAGGGACAGCATGAACAGGAGGGCGGGGGACCTGGGCTCTTGGGAAAGCAGCCATGTGCCACTTCATTTACCACGGCACCTTCTCTGCAAAGTCACTTTGTTCAGAGCAAAAGCCAGACCTGCAGCCAGAAAGCTTCATGTTCCTGTTTACATCCCTGAGCACACCGGAGCCCAGCGACCCTGAATCGAAAGGCTGTGTGTGAGTATGAGTGTGTGTTCATGCGAGTGTGGATGGGCATCTGTGTATGACATGCAGGAGGCTTCTTCCCCTCAGGAACATTCACACCTGCGCCAGGACTGAGAAGCCAGGGCCTCTGGCTGGGGGTGATCCAGCCCTCGTTGCCCACCTGTCTGGGGACTCCTGCAGATCCAGGAGAGCCAGTTCCTCAGTCAGCAAGACTGGGGCCCACAGCGGACCTCAGAGGAGATGAAGTGTTTGCAGAATGTTTGCATGAGGTGAGCGAGGCGGGGCAGTTTGAGGCCTGTAGAGCAATGAGATGTTCCCCACAAGCCAGGCCTGGTTCTTAGGTCCTGACCTCTTCTCCTTTGCCTTCCTATTCTGTCCTCCCTAGGTGACCTCCTTGCTAGCAGGTCCCTCACCTGACAAGCAGCAGTGTCCTGCCCTGTAGATGTGAGGGTCACAGCCAAGGCCATGGCTCTTCCCTTTCAATCTACTATGTAGATGGCCTGACTGGCCTGGCTCATTGCCTGCATGGTTGGCAGTCCAGCAGCTGTCCATCAGGGCCCCTTGCCTTTAGTTGTCCAAGAAGTGGAGAGGTGTGGGGAGGGGCCTATCCTCTGCCTTAGGCTCTGGGGCTTGGGTCTGCACAACCCCATGGCTGTTTGCCCTTCTGTGGCAACAGAAGTCCTGGGAGAGGGTCTCCTCCTGGGTCTCCTCCAGTACTGCTGCAGGCACCCTTGCCCATGGGCCTGAGTGTTGGGAGCTTCCATTCATGCAGCTCACCTGGTGAAGCATCTGGGCAGAGCAGATTATGGGGTTCACCTTCTCACCAGCCTGGAACCACACAATCCTGTCACAAGCCTGCTACAGCTGAAGGGTGGCCAGCCCTCTGCCACCATCCTTTTCTGAGGGGACCTCCACGGGTTTGTAGCCTTGCCCATGTGATGAAGCAGCCTGCCCTCCTACTAAAGAGGAAAAGCAGAATTAGTGGGTCTGGGCCCCTGCTTCCAGTCACAAGAGCAGACAGTTTCCTCTCCAACAGTGGTGTCGAAAAACTAGGCTCTTAGTGCAACACAGTCCCAGGTGGCTGTGCCAGGTCACAAAGCTGATGGAAGAGTAGACAGGGCAGGGCTGGGACAAGCACCCAACCTTCAACCTCCTTCAACCATAGGCTTCGAGAGGCACTGAGCACCACCCAAGCAGACAATCTGGCCCTGGGAGAGAAGCTGCAAAACCTGGTAAGCCCCTAGCCCTGGGCTGCCTGTCCCCCAACCCCCACCCCAGCCTTCTTCTCCCTATCTCCCAGCCCAGCTTCCTGCCCCTTTGTTCCAGCCCAGCTGCCTGTATGAGAAGCTGAAGGAGGAAATGCAGGCCTGGCAGGAAGAAGTGAAGGACACTCAGGAGGAAGCCCTGGCTGGGCAGGTAGTGGGCAGCTACAGTGGGAAAGGATAAGATGTGGGGCCTCCTGCCCAGCACCTCAAGATCAAGTTCCTGCACCTTTGCCTGCAGCCCCCCAGCTGCCAGAGGGCAGTGCCACTCCTTCTGCCACCTGACCTTCCCCAAGTACATGGAAACCAGTCAGCCCTGCCCAGGCCTCAGTCCAGGGACCTGACACCTCCTCTGGAAACCACCCTATCAGCCTAACAATAAACTTCCCAGCTAAGCTGCAGTTCCACCTGCTGCCCCGAGTGTCTGTGGGCCTGGGATGCCTGTGGGGGGCAGGCAGCCACCAGCTCTGAGGCAAGCTCAGTCTCTGGGCCACCCCCTAGTTCCCCTACCTCCCTCATTCCCACTACCCTGATCTGCTCCCTGTACCCTTGGCCTTGGCATCAGACTCACTCCGAGCTATGTTCCTGTGATAAGCCCCAGGTGGGACAGGAAGGGGGGCCACAACCCTCCCCGGGAGGACCAAGATGGCTGCTCAGACTCCAAAGTGCACAGAGATATCAGGGAGGAATGGGAAGAGCCACTACCCATCTTGTGACCCTGGCTAAGTCCACTCTTCTTCTTTGTAGGTCATAGGGTGCAGACAAAAGAGGTAATGGGAACTCCCCAAGGGCCTGAGAGCCACACCCTCCAGCCTGGAGAAGCTTGGAGGTTCAGGCACTCAGGGAGGGAAGGTACAAGGGCTGTGCCCATTGCTTAGCCACCAAGAGGATGTGTTCAGCCCTGGGGAGCCTCACTATGTACCCCAAGATCCAAAGGTAAAGGGGAAGAGAGAGAGAAAGAGAGATCATATGTGGAGAGGTGAGGCATAATTTTCAGAAACCTGAAAAACAATTCTTATGCAACTAGACAACGAGGCTACTTCAGGTTTTTGGTGTGTTGTTTTTCCTTTTAACTACTTAGTGAGGGAAACATCAAGATGTGGATTTTCAGTCTATATTTGGTAATTTGTATTAGTTAGCTATTGGTGTGTAACAAATTAATCCAAAACCTGAAGGATTAAAGTCATAAGCATTTATTATCTCAGTTTCCATGGGTTAGGAATTGGAAAGTGGATTGGTTGGGTGCTCTAGGTTCAGGGTCTTTTGCAAAGTTGCAATAGAGATGTCAGCAGGGATGCAATATTGTTCTTTTTGGGGGGAGGGGAGGTGCTGGATATTGAACCCAGGGCTTCCACACTGAGCTACATCCCCAACCCTTTTTATTTTAAATTTGGAGGCAGGGTCTCACTAAGTCACTAATTGCCCAGGCTGGGGGTCAAATTTGGAATCCTCCTGCCTCAGCCTCCCAGAGTGCTGGGATTATGGCCATGTACCACCACGCCCAGCTAGGGGCTTCAGTCTTCTGAAGGCTGCTTGCGTATCCTCAAAATATGACATCTGGAAAATGATCCAAGAAAGAGCCATGCAGAAGCAACAATTTTAAGACCTAACCTTGAAAGTCACACTCTAATTTCTATGGTATTCTTTGGATCTGTCTTGGGTGCCAACACAGTATTAAAACCCATTAGTCTGGTATCAATAGAGAAAATAGCCAGGCCCTGACCCCTGGGTCACTGTGACACTAAGAAGCCAGGCAATAGAGGATTCCCAACCAAAACAGAGTAGCCACAAAGGGGGAGGGACCAATGGATGGTTTTGAGGCCCTGGAAACCAAGAGACCAGAGGCTTAAGGAGGTCCAGGTGACCAGCTGTAACACATGTTTCTGCCAGCTCATCCAAGAAGACAGAAGGACCACTGGATTTAGCAACATGGAGAAAGTTGACCTTTTCAAGGGCAGTAGAGTGGTGGGTAGAGCCTGAACAAGAGAGGTTTGCAGAGAATGAGAAAGGAGAAACTGGGTCAGCCTAGACTTTGAAGGACAAAAAGGAAACAGAAGGGTGGGAGTTACTGGAGGAGCAAGTGGGATTAAGAGAGTCCCCCCCCCCCAATATTGAGGTTTGGCCAGGGCCTGCCACATGGTAGGAAAGTGCCTTACCATTAAACCAGAGCCACATTCCTAATCTTTCTTTCAAATTTTGTGAAAAGTTCTCACTAAATTGCTAAATTTCCCAGGCTGGGATCAAAATTGCAATCCTACTCCCTCAGCCTCTCAGAGTGCTGACACAACCTTTTTTTTTTTTTTGAGACAGGGTCTCACTATGTAGTTCAGACTGGCCTTGAACTCACTATGTTGCCCAGGCTGGCTGGTCTTGAGCTTGCAGCAACCCTCCTGCCTCAGCCTTCTGAGTGCTGGGATTGCAGGCATGTGTCACCACAGCCAGCCAGCCATTTTAAAATTTATTTTGAGACAGAGTTTCACTAAGTTGCTTAGGAGGGTCTTGAACTTGTGATCCTCCTGCCTCAGTCTCATGGGTAATTGGGGTTAGAGGCATGCTCCACCACACCAAGCTTTTAAGATACTTTTTAAAAAGTGGCGGTAAACACTATACATGGGTGTTCTGGGTGCATGGGAATGATCTACTAAAGAAAAAAGCAGAGGAGTAGGAGGAAGTGGGGAGACTTGCCAGAGCCAGGTTTGGGGTCACAAAGGGGCTGGGCTAGAGTGTCAGGGTAGAGCTGGCTTTAAACGGTGAAGACCATTCGACCACCACACTAGGAGAGAAGGCCAAGGACATGGCCGTGGCTGGGAGCTGCCTCCAACTGCCCGTTTTTCTTAGCATCATAGGAAGCTTGGGTGGGCTGAGTGGGCTGGAGAGGGGGAAGGTGTCAGGGTTTGAGAAGAGAGGAGAGGGTGTAAAATTGTCCTCTAGGGGTGTGGGAGAGTGAGGTCCACCTAAGCCCAATCTGCAAGGTCATGGGGTGCTAAGGGCGCATTCAGGGGCTAGGGCACAGGTGCAGAGCAGGCCAGTGTGACCACTGTGGCTTTCCCCAAGGGCTGATGGGGGCCAGGGAAGGAGGGGCGAGGGGGAAGACAGCAGTGAGGGCAGTGGTCCTGGGGCACTGGAAAGCTCTGGGCCCAGAGTGGAGGCAGGAGGGAGGGGAGGAGGAAAAGTGTTCACGTGCCTTGGCTCCCTGAAGTGCTCTGCAGCAGCACCCAGTCCAGACCGCCCAGGAAGGGGTGGTGCCACCTTGAGATGAGAGGAGGAAAATGACCAAGTCTGTGTCTGACAGCAGTGTGGACACCAGCTGACTCCATCAGCCCAAGCTGGTTTATCACGTTGCTCACACCGACAACCACACACTCTCAGACAAATGACGCATACAATGCAGTTGCACCCCCTCAGATGTCACACACTTGTTCAGGTGTGCTGTGACTTCTTGATGTGTTCAAAGGTCCCAGTGTATCCCGGAGGAGGCGCAGCTTCTGCCTTGTGCCGCTGCCACATCGTTTCTCAGCTTGTTGGCCGACCTTGGCCACCTGCTGCCCACCTGGTGGGGACTTGATAAGGAGGGTGTGTGCTCCCCATGCTGATGGGCTGCTGATAAGATCCAGGGTCATTTTGTGCGTGCTGATAATCATCAAACCTGCCTGTCTCTCCTGCTGGACTTTGCTTCCCCAGGGGTGGGCATGGACCTAGCATAGGGCAAATGATGAACAAGACTGGCATGTGTAAGTGAAGGAGTGCGTAAATGAACAGAGGGAAGAATGGGAGGGTGAGTGGATGGGCGGATGGCTGATGGATGAATGGATGGATAGATAGATGGAGAGAGGGAGGGATGGATGAGTGGAAGGGAGGGCCAGGAAGGGAGCCAGGGAGAAAGGGTGAATGGAGGGGTGAATGGATGGATTCCACTAGGGCCAGAGGTTGGAAGAAGAAGTTATCTTGCCAAGGAGGTCTGGACTTCCTGCTACGTCTCCTGAAACCACCTCCTTTTCCAAGAGCCTCACCTCCACGTAAGCTGGGACCCTTCAGGATAAACAGAGAAGTCTTCTGGGTCACTTTCTTTCTTTGGCTCTGGCATTTATGTTTTAGAGAAAGGAGAAGTGACTAAAAGTTACTGAGCTCCCACTGCACACCAGATACTACTGAACTAGATATTTCTACAGATTCCACCTTGTTTCATGAAGATAGTACCACAGTTTTGTGAGCTAGGTATAGTATACCCATTAAATTTTTTTTTGAGACAGGGTCTCAATTTGTTGTTCAGGCTGGCCTTGAACTCACTATGTAGTCTTGGGTGGCCTTGAACTCACACCACTCCTCCTGCCTCAGCCTCCTGAGTGCTGGGATTACAGGCATGTATCACCACGCCTGGCTCTTGTTTTTAAAAAAATTTTCAGACAGCATCTTGCTATATAGTTCAGGCTGGCCTTGAACACACCGCATCACTCAGGCTGGCTTCAAACTCATGACGATCCTCCTGTCTCAGTCTTCCGAGTGCTGGGATTACAGGTGTGCACCATCACACCTGACCCCAGTATCCCCATTTTACAGCTAAGAAAACAGACTCAGAGAAGCTTGATGAATTGCCCAACGTCACACAGCTTATGTTGAGCAAGATGAGATTCAAACTGAAAACCAGCTCAACCAGATAGGACTGGCTGTGCTGGAAATGAAATGACACTGGGGCTGGGCATGGTGTGCATGGCTGTAATCCCAGCACTCAGGAGGCTGAGGCAGGAGGATCACCACAAGTTCAAGACCAACCTGGGCTACATAGTGAGTTCAAGGCCAGTTTGAACCACATAGTGAGACCCTGTCTCAAAAAAAGAAAGAAGGAAAGGAAGGAAGGAAAGAAGGAAGGAAGAAAGGAAGAAAGGAAGAAAGGAAGAAAGAAAGAAAGAAAGAAAGAGAGAAAGAGAGAAAGAAAGAAAGAGGACCAGGAATTTAACTCAGTGGTTCCGCCACCTGCCTCGCAAGCACAAGGACCCGAGTTCGATCCCCGGTACCCCCCCCCCCAAAAGGAAAGAATGAATGAATGAGCGGCCCCGGGGGAGACACAGGTGATGGTGGTGGTCAACAGGCATATGGTTTGGTGTATGTTTTATGGGGAGAATCTGGATGATACCATTCCTTTTCTGGGCCTTGATGTCCCCACATTGTCTCGGTGTCCTCTAGGGTCCCTTCTAGGGGAAAGATGTAAATGTGTTCCATGTGACAGCTCTGGGCTCTGTCTCGGGGTGTTCCCGTCCTACCATCTGGGGACCAAAGGGCAGCATTACCTGAGGGATAATGGTTAACTTACCCATGACGCCCCATCTATAAGGAGTCTCCAACCAAGCCCCTCGCTGGCCCAGGCTCCCCAGGATGCAGTGGGTGAAGGTGGTAGGGCTAGGGGTAGGGGCAGCTGCCCTCTTGGGGCTGGGGATCATCCTGGGCCACTTTGCCATACCCAAAGGGGCTGAGCAGCCAGCCCCCCAGGACCTGGACCTGGAGACCCTTGAGACTCTCATGAAACAGCTGGATGCCAGCAAGATCCGGGAGAACCTTCGGTGAGTGATGGGTCTGCCCACTCCTCCTGTTGCCCAGCAGCCCTTTGCTGATGTGGCTGCCCTCCCTCTGCCACCCCGAAGAGAGCTCTCCCAGCAGCCCCACTTGGCCTCCAGCCCAAGAGATGAGGCCCTGGTGCAGCTGCTGCTTCAGCGCTGGGGTGACCAAGTGTCGGGCCTGGATGAGGCCAGGACTGTGGAGTACGAGGTGCTGCTGTCCTTCCCCAGCCCGGAGCACCCCAACCTCATTGAAGTTGGTGAGGCCCTGCCTGGTGTGTGAAGTCTGGGGTCGGTGAGGGGAGCTGTTGGGGTGGCCCTGACTCTGCCCCCTCCACAGTGGGTCCCGATGGAGCTGTTCTCCACTCCTACCTACCGAAAGAGGAGAATGTGACCGGGGAGCAGGGCGGGCCTGATGTGGTGCAACCCTATGCGGCCTATGCACCCCCTGGAACCCCACAGGTGAGCCTGGAGTCCCCCCTTGCCATGGCCTGGATCCCCCTAGTTCCCACACAGGCTTCTCCCTACTGAACCCCAGGGCATCTGAGGAAAAGTGCTTTAAGTGGGGCTCAGCATCCCCTCCACTGAAATTACTCACCTTTACACTCTGTCCCTCCTCCGTTCCCCCATGTTCAGTGAGTGTTAGTCACTCAAACACTAGTGGTCCCTGCTCAAGGATAGGGCTGATACAGGGCACCGGAAAGAAAGGAAACCATAGTGACTGTCCTTACATCTCTGGTTGAGATGGAGAGACAGAACCTAAATCCTTCCTCCTGCTACCAGCCTCCCAGCCCCTTTTCCCACCTGCCCTCGCTGGGCTGAGTTCTAAGGATCCCTCCTCTTGGGCATAGGGCCTCCTCATCTATGCCAACCATGGCACGGAAGACGACTTCCAGTACCTATTCAACCAGGGCATCAACCTCCAAGGCACCATTGCCCTGACTCGCTATGGCATGGCAGGGCGGGGGGCCAAGGTGAGCAGGGGCCACTCTGTGGGAGGGCGGGGAGGCAGAGGCAGCAGTGTCGTGTGGTCACAGAGCCCTGGCTGGGGCAGGAAGGAGAGGCGAGCTACACGCGCTGCACATTGATGAGCTGTGTGCCCTGGAGCCTCCCCCAACCTCTGAGGCTTAGGCAGTAAAGCCATGGGGCAGAAATTCAGCTTGGATATTCTGGGAGTCCAAGTCCTCCTGTGAAGTAATTCTTCTGAAAATTTTTCTTAATCCCCTTTGGTTGTCTCCTTGTCCACCGTTTCCTCCTTCCTTTTTTTTTTTTTTTGGTACTGGGGATCAAACTCAGGACCTTGCTCTTGTGAGGCAGGCGCCAGAATCACTGAGCTAAATCCCCAGTCCTTCCTTTTTTTTTTTTTTTTTTAAGACAGAGTCTCAGTATGTAGTTCAGACTGGCTTTGAGCTCACTATTAGCTCACCCAGGCTGGGTGGTGATCCTTCTGCCTCAGCCTTCCAAGTGTTGGGATCACAGGCATGTGCCACCATGCCTAGCACTTTTTCGTATTTTTAGTTCTGAGGATGGAATCCAGGCCCTTACACATGCTAAGCAAGAGCTCTATCACTGAGCTATATACCCCAACCCCAATTTAAGCAATCTTTTGGACTAGGTATTATATAAATATGGATTAGAAAACTTTGAAAATCCTTTAAATATAAGAAAGTATAGAAACTGGGTGCAATAGTACAGGACTGTAACCCCAGCATCTGGAAGGCCAAGGCAGGATCACAAGTTCGAGCCTGGCTTAGGCAACTTAATGACTTAGAATAAAAAAAAAAAGGGCTGGGGATGTAACTCAGTGTGAAGGCCATGGATTCCATCTCCAGTACTGGAAAAAACCAAAAAGGTGTAGAATGAGACGTAAGATTTAATAGGTCCAAGCATTCAGGTTTGTAAGATTAAAGGGGTTCTGGAGCTTGAGGCTTTGATAGCTGCACAGCCGTGAGAACGTTTTATGTATTTTTACCACAAGTTTTTTGAGAAGGTCCCGGGATAAGAGCTAGGGAAGGAAAGGAAAAGAAGGAAGAAAGGGAAGGGAAAAAGGAAAGAAGGCTTTGCATTTTGGGGGTAATGTTTTGCATTTTTGTTGTTAGTGCCAGGGATCAAACCCCACCTGAGGCCTTGCCACAAGCTAGACACATGCTCTATCACTGAGTTATAGCCTCAGCCCCAAATTTTATTGTTTTAAAATGTGGAATAATGTTTTTTTAACATGGGAAATGTGGTATATAGTATACTACATTTTGTTTATCCAATGGTTCCTTGATGGAAACTTGGTGCGTTTCTGCCTTTGGTTATTGGAATAGCACTGCTATGAACTTGGGTGCACAGAGTGCCTTGTTCTTTTATACAGCTGCATAACACTCCGTCCCAGAATGTCCCTGTTTATCTAACCAGATTGGCAGGCATTCACTTGGCTGTGTCCAATAGTCCTTTGCTGTTGCAATAGTACTGTCATCAGTGCCAAGATCCATTCCAGTCCATACTGGAGGAGGGTGGAAAAAAGCAGGGCATGCCTGACCCTGTCCCTCCTGACACACAGCCTCCTCTGCCTCCTGCAGGCTGTGAACGCTGCCAAGTATGGGGTGGCTGGGGTGCTGGTGTACACGGACCCTGGTGACATCAACGATGGTCGCAGCTTCCCCAACGAGACCTTCCCCTACTCTTGGGGCCTGCCTCCCTCTGGTGTGGAGCGGGGCTCCTACTATGAATATTTCGGGGACCCTGTGACTCCCTACCTTCCAGCACACCCCTCTTCCTTCCGCCTGGACAGCAACAATGCCTCCGGATTTCCCCCCATCCCGGCACAGCCCATCGGCTTCCGGGACGCTGAGGACCTGCTCTGGTGAGCCTGTCCAGGCCCCTACCCACACACAGCCTGCATGCATCAGGCCATACTCGCATTTACCCAGGGCCTCTTTCCCCCCAGCAACCTCCGGGGGCTCCCAGCCCCAGTGTCCTGGAAGGGTGCGCTGCACTGTGAGTACCACCTGGGCCCTGGTTTCAAGTCTGGTGAAAATTTCACTGCAGACAGGTGAGGTGGCCTGGCTCTCCCTAGCTCTCCTCTTCCCTGTTACTTTTCCTCCTTCCTACGTTTGCCTCTTCCCACCTCAAGGTCTGGCCTCTCCCTTTCTTCTTCCCTAACTCCCCTAACCCTCAAATCTGTCTTGCCTTCGGGGGAAGCTGCGGAAACAGCTACATGGCCCAGGTGGTCCCAAGAGTTTCCCCTACCCGGCCCACTCAGCTCCATATTCCTACCTCTCCCTCTTGACTCCCCATCAGCCTCTGCCACTCCTACCTGGGGTCAGCCCCCCACCTGCAGTGTCCCTGGCCTCCCAGGCCCTTTACTCCCTGTGGTCTGCCTGGTTCAGAAGAGGGAGGACCATGGGGCTGGGTCCCCATCTGTCTCAGTCACTGCAGAGTTTAGTAGGTGGCCGGGGGTTTGTGAGGTGCCTGTTGTGAGAGGGTGAATGCAAAGCAGGGTTCCAACTGGAAGAGCTGGGCTCCAGCCTGCTACCTCGCCTGCTCTAGGAAAGTGACTATGTCTCCTTCACTTCCTGGGCCTCGGTTTCTCCTGCACTGAGTAGGGGGACAGAGGATAGGGTGAAGGCTCTTGTTTCCCCAGCCAGGTGAAAGTGAGTGTCCACAACCGCCTGGAGCTAAGGAACTCCTCCAATGTCCTGGGCATCATCCGAGGGGCTGTGGAGCCTGGTGAGCTCTCTGCACACACACTGTGCCCCAGGACCCTGCCAGCCTGAGTGCCTGGACACTCCCTCTCCTGCCTCACTGGGTCCTACTCTGGCCACAGCCCTGCCTGGCAACCCTGCCACCCCTCTCCTTCTCTGCCTCCCTGACTGTGTCCCTTCTGCCAGATCGCTATGTGGTGTATGGAAACCACCGCGACAGCTGGGTACATGGGGCTGTGGACCCTAGCAGTGGCACTGCTGTCCTCCTGGAGCTATCCCGAGTCCTGGGGACCCTGCTGAAGAAGGGTGAGACAGCCCTCTCCCCATCCAGTGGCTCCGTGCCCTGGGTCCCCACTGACCCACTGCTTCCTGAGCTGGTGACATCTCAGCCCACCTCCAGCACCCATCTGTGACAGGTCTGAGGGTCCTGGGGGCAGAGATGCACAGGCCACCAGCCCTGGCCTCCGGGAGTCCAGAGCAGCTTGAGGGAAGGACTATTCACTGATATGCATGGCAATGTGCCCAGATGGAGCTAGGCCCCATGCCACTGTGACAGGGCAGTGCCTAGGCTCTTCCTGCCGTGTACCAGGCTATCTAGGGGAAGGTCTTCCTTTAGCCCTTGAGCCCCACAGGGAAGGACAGGCAGGGAGGCAGCAGCTGGGAAGGAGGCTGCAGGGGATGGAGCGGGCAGGGCCAGTCCCAGAGATGGAAGAACCCAGCTGGGGAGTGTGGAGTTTGGTCCTGGTGGGAAGCTGGGGGATGATTAGAATCAGGATGCAGCAAAGGGAAGGCAAGCTTTAAATGCCGTCTGTGCCCCACTGGGGAAAGGTCTTTGTGTAGGGACAAGCCTGAGGCGTTGTCCTCCTCAGGGGTCCAGGCACTGGGGGCTTGGACCAGGCTTGGGGACAGTGTACTGGCCAGGGGTCTGCAGGCTGAGGGGAAAACAAACAGGGCTCGAGCGCAGGTCTAGAGAGAAGATGAGAATTCCACTCTTCACCAGTTTATTCCTTTTTGTAGTTTTAAAAATTGTGTCAAAATATACATAACAAAATTTACCACATTTACAACTTTCCATTTTTAAGTGTTCAGTTCAGCAGCATTAAGGACATGCACAGTTTGGCCAACCATTGCACCACCCTCCATCTCCAGATCCATTTCATCCCCTGACACACACATCCTGAAGGGCTGACCTTGGATGTGAACCAACACGGACTTAACTTCAGCTGCACATAGAACCGCATGCCTAGCAAGCTCCATCCCCTCCATTTTGTTATTGATGTCAGAAATTCCTTTCTTTCTTTCTTTCTTTCTTTCTTTCTTTCTTTCTTTCTTTCTTTCTTTCTTTTTTGAGACAGGGCCTCATTTTTTAGTTCAGGCTGACCTTGAACTCACTATATAGCTCAGGTTGGCCTCGAACTCATGGCAATCATTCTGCCTCAGCCTTCAGAATGTTGGGATTACAGGTGTGTGCCACCATGTCTGGCCCTATTTTTTTTTTTTTGGTACCAGGGATCAAACTCAGGTCCTTGTGCTTGCACAGCAGGTGGCGAAACCACTGAGCTAAATCCCCGGCCCCCTCTATTTTTATTTTGTAATATTGGAGATTGAACCCAGAGCCTCATGCTGGTTAGGCAAGTGGTCTGCCACTGAGCTACATCCCAACTCCTTTTAAAAACGTTTTATTTTAGGGCCAGGGATTTAGCTCAGTGGTTTTGCCACCTGCTGCGCAAGCACAAGGACCCAAGTTCGATCCCCGCTACCAAAAAAAGTTTTATTTTGGGCCAGGGATGTAGCTCAGTGGTGCTGTGCCTGCCTTGCAAGCGCAAGGTCCTGAGTTCGAGCCCCTGTACTGCAAAAAAAAAAAAAGTTTTATTTTGAGACAGAGTGTTGTTAAATTGCCCAGACTGGCCTCTAACTTGTGGTCTTCCTGTCTCAGCTTCCCAGTAGCTGGGATTACAGGTGTGCACCACCACATCTGGCTATCTTTCTTTTGTTTGTTCAAGGGTTTTATTTTGAAATATTTTGGACTTAACTGCAAAAATAGTACAAAGGAGCCTTGTATGCCCTTCACCCCAAAACTCCCAACTACTGATGCTTCACTATGTTTGCTATCTATTTATATTTTTCTGAAGTATTTAAAAGATGTAGAAGTGTTGAACTTTTATCCATAATCACATCAGTGCATATTTCCTAACAAGGACATTCTTTCTGGGCATGATGGTGCAGGCCTGTAATTCCAGTACTCTGGGAGGATGAGGCAGGAGGATCAAAAGTTCAAGCCCAGCCTGAGTAACTTGGTGAGACCATGCCTCAGAATAAAAAATACAAAAAAACAGCTCAGTGTGAAGGCCTTGGGTTCAATCCCTAGTACCACACACACACACACACACACACACACACAAAGATATTTTTTCTTTTTATATAACTATAGTAAGATGATCAGAATCAGAAAATTAATGATTTTGTCAATTGTCCCAATAATGACTTTTATAGCAAAAGAATCTTCTGGTCCAAGATCCAGTGGGGGAATCACATAGTGATCGCTTGCCTTCTTTCATCTGCAGTAGTTCCTTAGCTATTCTTTGTCTTTCACAATCCAGATGTTTTGACTCATGTTCCTCCATTTTTCTGATTAGATTTGGGTTATGAATATTTGGCCAAAAAAAGTGGGGATTTGTAATTGCAAGCACGTAACCATGTTATACTTCAGACTTTTTCATTTAAAACAAAAAGGTGAGTTGAAAGCAAGGCCCCCACGGTCTTGGGGAGGGGGATGGGGGCCGTGGCAAGAGCAGTGTCGGCACTGCAGGTGGCACAGGGTGCAGGATGCTGTGGGGGCCAGTATGGCACCGGCTCTGCTGCCTACCAGCTGTGACCCTGTGGCTCAGTTTCTTCAACGGTGAAATAGAAAGATATTATTGTGAGCATTGAACCGGGGCATATAGGCTTTAGGGGAACATTGTGTATCAGTAGCCAATGTCGTATGGGTTGTGTGGAGGGTCGGGAAGGCTCCCCAGTCATGCCTGGTGCACACCTGTGTGCAGGGGTGGGGGATGACTTCGTTGACCCAGGAAGTCAGGTGTTGGGGTGTCACAGAGAGGAGGCTGGAAAAATGACAGTCTCCAGGAAGGACTAGCTGAGGGGTGCCAGGCCCTCCTGTCACCGCTACTCCACTCTTCCCAGCTTTCCCCACCTCCCCACGTCTCCAACCTTTCCCCTAAACCACCTCAGAATGGAGGGAGGACGCTGCCCTCCAAGCTCTTATGCCCTTGCGCCAGGCACCTGGCGTCCCCGCAGATCGATCGTGTTAGCCAGTTGGGGAGCAGAGGAGTTTGGGCTCATTGGCTCCACTGAATTCACAGAGGTGAGTGAGCCCCACAGGGTAGGGGGTGGAAAGGGGGTTTCGGGAAGGGCAGCGTCGAACTGAGGCATCCCCACCCCGGCCGCAGGAGTTCTTCAGCAAGCTGCAGGAACGCACGGTGGCCTACATCAACGTGGACATCTCGGTGTTCGGTATGGGGTGGACGCTGGGTGGCGCTAGCCTTTGAGGGGATCGGCAAAGGAAGGGGCTGGGGATCCATAGTCTTTCTCTTTGTTTCTCTCACAGCCAATGCTACCCTTAGGGGGCAGGGGACGCCCCCTGTCCAGAGTGTCATTTTCTCTGCAGCCAAAGAGGTACGAGGAGGCTGGGGGGAGCTGATGTTGAGAGGCGGGGCTATATGGGATGGCCGGGGCCAGGGCAGCCTTGTAAGACCGGCAGATCGAAGAGGGTCTGGAGCCTGGCGTCCCTGGTGAAACCTGGAGGTTTTGCCTTACTGTTTGGGTTGGAGAGGGTCCAGCACCATTCCTTTCTGAGCCAGATCAGCTCACCGGGCTCCAGCGGTCTCAGTATCTATGACAACTGGATCCGGTACACCAACCGCAGCAGCCCAGTGTACGGCCTGATCCCCAGGTAAGACCAGGGCCCAGACAGGCCCCAGCCCCAGCCAGATGGGCCCACCCTGTGCCCTCCAACACTGTTCCCTTCCTTTCCTTTCTGCAGTATGGGCACACTGGGTGCCGGCAGTGACTATGCGCCCTTCATTCACTTCCTGGGCATCTCTTCCATGGACATCGCCTACACCTATGACCGGGTGAGCAGGCACCCGAGTACCCCGCCCAGTCCCCTCCAATCCCACAGGCTGCTCTAGTACTGACTGGGACCTACTTCTTTCGACTCAGTTGGTGTGATACCTAGGCCATGTTTCTGAACCTCTCTGATCATGCATTTACACTCTTCTGTTACCTTATCACATACTGATTGTAAGATGTATTATTGTGTTACGCATTATTTAAGGAGAAAAGCACCTGCTGCCAATCAGTTGTAGGATGATATTGGCTATAAGAAACACTAAGATCTTTTTTTTGGTTCCGGGGATCAAACTCGGGACCTTGTGCTTCCCAGGCAGGCAGCAGAACCACTGAGCTAAATCCCTGGCCCTAAGAAACACTAAAATCTTAAAACATGGTATATGGGGAAGGTGGATTTTATCTCAGCCTTTATTAAACAATGGTGTGAAATTAGGCAGATTTAGGAACTGGCGTGGGGGTGCGATGAGATGAGGGATTCAGTGTGCCCAGCTGGTGTCCCTATTTGATGCTCCCCTAAACCCTTTCTCTTATGGTCATACTACTTCTTGGTCATGGAGCTGGGATTAAAGTCCCCCTGACTCCAAAGTTTCAGCTTCTTCCTGTGAAAAGGAACTCAAACCAGCTCTACCTCTTATTTAGCTGTGTGACACCAGGCAGGCTAATCTGAGCCTGTTTTCTCCTCTTTAAGATGGGAATTCTAGAAACCTCCTGGTGGATGAGCCAAGGACTCAGTGAGTCGATGTCTACACACTATGGCTCACTGTGGGCACATCTTCCACTTCCCACCCCAAGTTCATCACCTCTGTGCTTTGTTCCCTCAGAGCAAGACCTCGGCCCGGATCTACCCCACCTACCACACAGCCTTCGACACCTTAGAATACGTGGAAAAGTTTGTAGATCCTGGTGAGGAGGAGGCAGGGGTATCCTGAGACTGCCCAAGGAGGATGGGCTGCAGACCTAGTCCTGGCCTTTTCGTCCTCCCGGCAGACTTCAGCAGCCACCAAGCCGTGGCCCGGATGGCAGGAAGTGTGCTTCTTCGGCTCAGTGACAGCTTCTTCCTGCCCCTCAAAGTCAGTGACTACAGTGAAACCCTCCGCAGCTTCCTGCAGGCTGCCCAGCAAGACCTTGGGGCCCTCTTGGAGCAGCACAGCATCAGCCTGGGTATGACCCCCCCAGACACACAGAGGCCTAGGGAGCCCTGCCTGATCCCCAGGGCTAAGCCAGTGCGTGGGTGTTCCTCTCAGGGCCTCTGGTGACTGCAGTGGAGAAGTTTGAGGCAGCAGCCACAGCCTTGGGCCAGCGCATATCAGACCTGCAGAAGGGCAGCCCTGAGTAAGCAAAAGGAGTGGGCAGGTGTCAGGGAGGGCACAGCCAGGTGCTGCAGACTGCTGGGTGACCAGTAGGTCCTGCCTCCCCCCAGCCCCCTGCAGGTCCGGATGGTCAATGACCAGCTGATGCTCTTGGAACGGACATTCCTGAACCCACGAGCCTTCCCCAAGGAACGCTACTATAGGTGAGCCTGTCCCAAAGCTCCTGAAGTGGGGCTGGACGATGGCCACCTGCCTGAGGGAGGAGGATGTCAGATATGCTGCTTTAGAGGACAATCCAGCTGCTGAGACAGTTAACGAAAGCGAAGCTCAGGGAGGGGAGGCACACTGGTCACAGCTGAAACGACAGTCTACCTGTCCTCCCAGAACCACAGCTGTAAGCCCCACTGTCAGAGATAGGCGGAAGGGACTTTTGTGCCTGGCTAGGCATGGCAGCAGAGTGACCCCCACCCGGACCCTCATCCTGACCCTTTTCTCATCAGCCACGTGCTCTGGGCACCCCGGACAGGCTCTGTTGCCACATTCCCTGGCCTGGCCAATGCCTGCTCCAGGGCCAACACCCCCCATGGATCTGAAGAATGGGCTGAGGTGCACAGGCAGCTCAGCATTGTGGTGGCAGCCCTGGAGGGTGCAGCAGCCACCCTGAGGCCTGTGGATGACCTCTGACCCCAACCTTCTGTCCTAACCTTCTCCCACTTGTTTTCATGGGGTGTTTTCCCTGAGGCCAGGAGTGGACATAACCATGGTATCCTCTCAAGCTTCTAAGGTAACAGCTGGGGCTTCCACCACCTGCAGACACCCAAGAGGAGAACCCAGCTCCCAATGAGTTTTGCTCTTTGTGGGCAGAGTAAACAGACAGGTGGAGAATGGAAAGACAAGGAACTGTTCACGATGCTGGGTGGGTAAGATAAGATGCATAATGCCAGTCCTAGATGCCAACTCAGAGACCACCAAGTCTACCCCTCAGGCTCCAGCAGGGAAATTGAGCCCTAGCGTGGACAGGACCTTGCCAAGTCTGCTTTCCCCTCTCCTCATGTTTAGTGTCTCATCACCCCTCTATGCATCCCAAGTAAATAAAGTCTGATTAGTCCCTATAAAACAAGCTTGTTTTATTGTCTGGGAACCATGAAAACAGAAACCTAATTGCTCTGACCCAGTCCTCTGGGCGAGGTACATCCTCCACATGCAGGGGACACTGGTCTGTGCACCACCTCATCTTCCTCCTCGGTCATGACCACCTCCTCCAAAGTGCGCCCTTGGAGCTTGCTCCCCACTAGCGCATGGCAGGTCCCAGCAGGCGGCAGCCCTTCCTCAGCATAGTGGCCCCTCAGGAACACAACCCTCTCCTCTCCGTCCAAGGGCAGCCTGTGGGCCTGGCACAGGTCTCGCGCTTCGTGGAGCCCATCCAGGGCCAGTAGATGGACCATGAAGCCCAAAGGCAATATCTGCCCCTTAGGGGTGCTCAGGGCACGAGTGAGGCGGGCTAGGGCAAGGCGGCGGGCATGGCCCACATGGCCCTGCACAGCACAGCTCTGAAGGTAGGGCAGGGTCCGGAGCAGGCGGAACAGGCGGGCAGTGTTGCCCTCTCGGAAGGCAGAATCCACAGCGAGGGCCATACGCAGGGCTGGGGAGGCACGCAGGGTGGCAGGAAGCTGCAGGACCTCACACAGGGCTTCTGTGGAGCCTGAGAGGATGGGAAGCTGGCTTGAGGACGCCAGGGCCTTCTTGACTTTCCTACTGCCTCGGCTGCCAGTTTGGGAGCTGGCTCTCTCACATCTTCCCCTGTCTGCTAGGGAAGGCCACTTCTTGGAAAAGACTCTTTTTGGGCTTCTTTTCCAGGAAATCACTGTAACCTTGGGACACTTTTGTAAACTGAGGCTTTTGACCCAATAGTGAGTTGTGAAATCAACATTTCATGACAATTAAACAGAATTTACTAGCTGGATGTGGTGGCAATTTCAAGGCCAGATTGGGCTACATAGCAAGTTCAAGGCCAGCATGACCTATGTGAGACCCTGTCTCAAAAAACAAATGAACAAAGTTTGAAAATCGCGATTTAGGCCAATTTTCCTACCTTCCCCCTCCACTTTCATTAAGAAAACCAAGCCTAAGGGGCAGGGATTTAGCTCAGTGGTTTCGCTGCTTGCTGTGCAAGCGCAAGGACTGGAGTTCGATCCCCAGTACCAACAAAAAAGAAAACCATGCCTAGAATTGGGAAAGGGGAGGCCCGAGGTCTCACGTGGGAGCTGGTGGCTCTTGGGCACTAACTTTCCTGGGAGGGAGCAAATGGTATTTTTCTTTTCTTTCCTTCCAATTCTGCTGTGTTGCTGAGCAACATCACTAGCCCCTAAACGGTGAGGTGTTTTGTTTTGGTACTGGGGATAGAACCCACGGCCTTCACATTGTGCTACATTCCCAGTCCTTTATTTGAGGCAGAGTCCCGCCAAGTCACTAAATTGCCTGTGCTGGGCTTGAACCTGAGATCCTCCGGCCTCAGCCTCCCGGAGTGGCGGAATTACAGAGGTGTACCACATGCCCGGGGAATGGTGAGATTTTAAAGCTTTTTCCTTCCTCTGGCTCCACTGTCCTCATGGTGGGCTCCCCATCCCCACACTGCAAGGACCCGACTCACCCAAGTTATAGAGCAGAAAGAGGCCCTGGAAGGTGGCCTGGCGGGGGTGCGGCCCTCCACTCTTTGCGTAGCAGCGCCGTAGAGATCCGAAGCTCTCCTGCACCTGGGTCTGCAGCAGCACTGCGTCAACCGGCCCGCGCGCCCCGTCCGGCCCGAGACGCGCCACCACGGCCAGCAGCGTGGCCAGCGCGGCCTCCAGCACCACTGCCACCTCGGCGTGGCCGGCGCCTTGTAGGGCCAGGTCCAGCCGCACCGCGCGCAGGCGGTCCGCCACGAAGCTGGCCACCTCCGCGCGGCACGCGCCGGCGCTGTCGGCTACCTGGCTGGCGAGGTAACGGACGGTAGCCAGAAGCACGGAGGGCGGGCGCAGTTGGGTGGGCGGGGGCGGGGGCTTGCCGGCGGCCGGCCGGCGGTACTCCTTCACGGTGCGCTGCGGGTCTGCGCGCGGCGGGCCCCCATGGCACCCTGGCGCCACCTCCAGGTGGTGCAGGCGGCGCTCCCTTTCGCGCTCAGCGCGCTCGGCGGCCGGGCACATATCCGGGCAGATGCCCAGGGGAAGCTCACAGCCGGGCATGGGTGGGCTGTGGGAAGAGGGTGGGTGGTCAGCATTCCGGGGCGGAACACCCAGTTCTTCCGAAGGCCCACCGCGTCCTGGGGCCCGCGAGAGATGTGGGACCGGGGAGAGCTTGGCTAAGCGCGTTTTCTCGCCCGGCCTCCAGCGCCCGGTCGCCGTCTTAACCAGACACTGGGGAGCCGGTATCCCGAGATGCAAAGCGGCGTAGTCTACGCCCGTACAGTTCCGCAAGGTCAGTTGACGCTACGTTCCCCACAATGCACCGCAATTTAAAATTGTAGGCCTACGCCTTCCCAGATGCGCCGATTTGTAGTGCTTTCAGCAACCAATCGCTTAAGCGAAGGGAGGGGCAACGACAGGCCACGCCTCCCCGGCCATGCTCCGGTTTAGCCCATTAACTGGATAGCTAGCTCTAGCACCTCCAAAATTTGTACACCTGGTTTCAGTTTCTCTTCTTCGTATTCCTCCTTTTTGTTTTTGGTGTTTTGGAGATTGAATCCAAGGCCTTTGCACTGAGTTATATCCCCCAACTCTTTTATTTTTTGGGATAGGGTCTAACCAAATTATCCAGGTTGGGCTTGAATTTGTGATCTTCCTATCCCAGCCTCCCAGAGTGCTAGGATTACAGGCATGCACCACCGCGCCTGGTTTAGGTTTCTCTTCATCCCTGTCACCCAAAAAAATTGGCTCATTGGCCTACCGTCCTGTACTGTCTCCCTCAAGATATTCTTTCTAGATCAGAGGCCAATAAATTTTTTTGCAGAGCTGGGTTTAAAATGTTTTGGGATTTGCAGGTCTCAATTACTCAACTTTGGTTGTAGTGAGAATGCAGCCACAGACAATATTAAGCGAATGAACCTGGTTGCATTCTGACAAATTTTTATTCATAGATACTTTCACCTGTCACAGAATTTTCTTTCCCAACCATTAAAAAATGTAAAAACCATTCTAGCTCATGGGTCTTACAAAAAAAGGCAGTGGGCCATATCTGACTGTAAGATGCAGCTTGGAGACTGCAGTTCTGGGCTGGTAACTGATAGGTTAGTGGCTGGAGATGCTGCTGACACATCAAGATAGGGACAGGATCAGAAGTGTGGATCCCTGATTCCAAGAAGCCAGGCAGGCAGGGAGATGAGAGGTCATTACTTTCCTCATTCTTGGTCCAGTTACACACAGAAATGGTCCCTGGGGTTACAAGACCATGAGGTGGGGTCAGACCCTGGGGACAGGGGGAGGGAGGCTGGCAGTGCTAGAGCTGCAGTCCCTGGGAGGGCTACTCTCTCTCAGGGTGGCAGCTGGGACACATGCAGGTGCAAGATCTCCTCTGCTCGCTTCAGGTACTCAGCCGCCTTCTTCTTCACCCCTTCCCGGCGGGCAGGGGATGGATCACCTGTGAAGAGAGCATGGGCTAGTTGAGGAACCTGGCCCAGCTGCTTCAGAATCCCTGCTGAGCCCTTGCAGTTCACAGAGTATTACCAGGTGCCCCTTTCCTGGATCCCAGTGTCTTTTCTCCCACTGAGACCAGAAGAAGTTAAAAAAGATCTCCGCAAGATTATCTGGCTGGTCAGTCAGAAGCAGGGGCTTCTGGTTCGGTAACCCCTTTGTACCCCACTATAACCTTCTCCCCACTCCATCTGGGGCTCCAGGCCTGCCCCTCCACCCTCAACTTCCCACTTACTGGACACTCCCCGAAGCAGGATGTGCACACCATCTCGGTAAGCCTGGAGGGCAGCAGGGTAGGCACCTGCCTTCTCGTCCCGAAGCGCCTGGGTGATGAGCTCCGTGGCCTGACTCAGATAGGCAGGGGTGGGCCCTCTTTCCTCATCCTCTTCCTCTTCCTGTCCTCCTGGCTCCCAGGGTTCCTGGTCCAGCCTTTTGGATTCTACCTCTGTGGCTGCCAGCTCACCTACATGGGTGGGACTGGGGCCCAAACCTTCTGCAATAAGACAGGGAGGACTCAGACTGGACTGGCCTTTCCTTTCCCTGGGCCCACTGCCAATCCCCAGACATCTCTCGCTGATCATGGTTCCAGTCTGTCCCTAGTAGAAGGGAGCAAAGATTGGACAATCCAGAAGTCAGTTTTTGTACAGAAACTATGACCTCTTTGGTTGGTGGGGTTCAAGTACTTTTGGAAATTCAGTCTTACCTTCCTAATTCTTTCTTTAGGGAAGAAACTTTCTTTAGTTTCTGAGCTCTTGGTCACTGCTCCTGTTTACTTCCTAACTCCAGTTGGCCTAGACATCCAAGAATTCCCACTGCAAAGTTCAACTTAAGGATGGTAAACCACACACAATGGCCAAAGATAGAAATGCGCCAAGTCTTGGAATAATCTCAGAACAATGAATTCAGACAATCTCAGCGCTTTTATTTTTTTGAGACAGGGTCTCGCCATGTAGTCCAAGCTGGCCTTGAACTCACAATGTAGCCCAGGCTGGCCTCAAATTTGTGGTGATGCTCCTGCCTCAGCCTCCTGAGTGCTGGGATTACAGGCTTGCACCACCACGCCCAGTTCAGCACTTTTTTTGTAGTACTGGGGATGCAGCTTAGTGCCTCACGAAGTAAGAGCTCCACCACCAAGTTACATCACAGCTCCTCAGGGTTTTTTTTTGAGATCTTGTACTGTCACCCCAGGATCCCAAATGAGGGACTCAATATATTCCCAGGTCTGGCTCAGAGGTGGCCAGACATCTTCCAGCAGCTCTCCTGAGTGCCATTAGATTGGGTGAGTTTTTGGTGAAGAGGCCTTTGGCAGAAGGTACAGGAGCAGAGAGCATGATGGCAGCCCATCCTGGAGAGGGAAAGGGTGGGCAGCTCTCCAGCTCCATCAAGTGGGGAGTCCTACAAAGAGACCAGGGGCCTCCTGCAGGCAGACAAGAGGATGCCTCCCTCCCAGCTGGGTCTAAGACCTTCCTGTGTTAGGGGCCAGGGATTTAACTCAGTGGTTCCACCGCCTGCCTCACAAGCACAAGGTCCCGAGTTCGATCCCCAGTACCAAAAAAACCCCAAAAACCAAAAAACTACACACACACATAAGACCTCCCTGTATTGCTCAGGGGCAGTGAGCACAAAAGTTGAGGGGCCCTGACTGAGTGTAGGAGCTTCCAGCAGAAGGGACAAGGACCTGGGAGCATTTCCATGGGCAGAGAGAATGATTCATGGCGCTACCTGTCAGGGTCTCACAAAACTTCTTACAAGTAGCTCCCCACTGGTTTCCCCAGGGGGCTCAGCTGGGCAAGGACCAAGTGTCTGGATACCTGTCACTCAGCGATCAGGTACAATAGCCCCAGTGATAGCACCTTCAAACCCTTCTTCCCCCTCCTCAACCCTGGAGTGGGAAGCAGGGAAAGAAGCAGAGCAAGAAAAGTAGCAGGGTCTGGGGAATGTAGCTCAGGAGCAGAGTTCTTCCCTAGATGTGTCCCTGGATGCCATCCCCAGCACAGAAGATGAAGAAGACGAAGAAGATAGAAAAGGAGGAGGGGGAAGGGGGATTGGGGGGGGGAGAAAGAGCAGGAAGAAGAGGAAGAAGAAAGAAGGAGGAGGAAGAGGAGGAAGATGACAATGATGACAAAGATCAAGAAAGGAAAAGTGGCTCGGGGGGGGGGGGTGCTGTACCTTGTAGTCCCAGCTATTCAGGAGGCTGAGGCAGAAGGATCACTTGACCCCATGAGTTTGAAGCCAGCATGGGCAACTTACTGTCTCAAAAAGAAAAAAAAAAAAAGAGGCCTAGGGTTGTAACTCAGTGACAGAATGCTTCCCAGGCATGTACAAGCCCCTGGGTAAAAGGCTGCTCTTCACACCCTGGTCCCTAGGGCTAGGAGCTGGGCCACTGGTCAGGCCTGATTCAGTGAGGCTGCAGGCGGGATGGGAAACTAACATCCCGATTTGGACTGGCCAGGCTTTTCCATCCCCATGTGAGACTTCAGATTCCTGAAACTGATCAGAAAGCCCAGGGTGGTGGGGCTTAAAAACACTCTTGAAGAATCAAAAAAGTAACTGTTTCATGATTTTCCTGAAGTGATGTCAGTTGCTTTAATATCTGGGTTGGAGGTAGAGCATAAATCTGGTGAATTTCAGACTGAAAAATCCCAGTGTCTCTGTTCTGGGGACTGTCAGGTACAGGGTCCCAGAGAAGGAAGGTGCTCAGGACCCTTATCTGCACAGGTAGCCCAAAGCGGCTCCAGGTCTCCAGAGGGGGTTCCCATGGCTGCAGTTCAAACCTCCCAGAGAAACGAGGGCCCGCTCCACCAGGGCATTCTTAGAGGAGGACCCACCATGGGAAACAGTGCAGTTCCCTCCACCACACTCACCATACAGGGGCACCTGGCTCACTGAACAGCCCTGGGATGGGATGGTGGCACCTGGAAATAAGCTTCTACTGTTCACCAAGGCGGCCCACTGCCTGTGGGCAGTGTTGCCAAGAGGTCCCTTTCCAGGATTTACATAGGTGCCATTCAGGCTGGCTGGGGACCCAGCCTCCCTCCCTGGCCCCAGGGAGCACCTACCCCAGCCCCTGCTGTGTACATCCACTGGTTACCTTCCTTGGAGAAGGGGTCAAAAAGGGCAAGCTCGGCCTCGGAGAGGGGACCCCTGGCAGGGGAGCCTGATGCCTCCTCCACGCTGCCACAGCTAAAGAGGAGATCCAGAGCCTCCTGTGCAGGGCTGGATGGTGTGGGATCCACTGAGGAGAGACCAGCAGGAACATGAGTGCTGCGCTCACCACTTCCCAGCTTTCAAACTGGAACCACCTTCTCACTAATTCCATCAGCAACCATGGGCGTAGAAAAGCCTATTACTAGTATTTGTGCCCATTTTACAGATCAAGAAACTAAAGCCCAGAGAAGGAAAATAACCCATCCAAAATTCTTCAGTGGGTAAATGGCAGAGCTGAGCCTGAGTTTTTCACGGAGATCACTGAGGAGGGAGTGTGAGCCCAACACTCCACCCTGGGACACCTTCCTGGGCCACCCTGGGTCCCTCCACAGCTTGAATGTACCTGGTACCTCCAACTCCTCTAAGCCCCTCCTTTCTGCAGGGAGTGGCTGCGGGAGCCGGGGATCATCGGGAGGTGGAGTGGGAATCAAAGGGGGTGGCAGAATGTGCAGGTCCTTGGATACCTCAGGAGGCCGTATCACCTCCCCACCCTGCAGGAGAGAAAGGTTGGGGGAGGGCATCAGGGGTGCAGTGTGGCAGGCTGACTTCCCAGGCTAGAGGGATGGGAGAGTGGCACTCGTACCCGGAAGAATTCCTTGAGTTGGGGGCTGTTGTTGAGCGCAGGGATGTGCACGGTGAAGCGAAGCAAGTCCTCAGCTGCCTTTCGCCGCTCCTCGATCACCGAGGCCTCGAATCGGCCTGCAGTCGTCCAGGACAAGTGAGCAGGCAGAGCAACAGTGACCTGCCTGTCCTGCTTCTGTCTGGGAGGCTCTAAGTGACTTCTGCTCTCCACCCCACTTTCCGTTCAGCCTTCCCTGGCTCCTTCTGGAGGGATCCTCTCCTTATTCATTCTTTCCACAGAGGTTTACTGAGCACCTCTGTGCTGGGTTCAGGGATGTGTGAGAGAGAAGCACGGCCTCTGCCCTCAAGGATTTCAAGTCACAGACAAGGGGAGGCAGGGAATCAACAAGAAACAAAAATCACTTCATTTGGCTTTGATATAATGATGAGGACAAGACAGGAAGACTCCAATGTGGGGAAGTGACTTGCCTGAGGCCACATACCAAGCAGCAGTTTCACTGCTCAGTTCTAGGTGCTGTGTAGAGATATCTAACCCTACCTTAGTCACTGGTGCTGCCAGGGCAAGGAGCCTACTGTTCTTCCCCCTGGCCTGGCATCAACTACCAGCTGCAACCATTCACCTTGCTTCAAGACCATCTCATGCGAGTCTGGGACTCATGTAATTATGGGATGAATGGTTAATGGGTTATCTTGAGAGTGGGTGCACTATAAAGGTCAGTTTGAAGAAGTTTCTCATGTGCGCCCTGCTTCTGGTGGCCATGTGATGCTCTGCACCTCTTGGGTCTGCCAAGGAGAAGGCCATCACTAGGTGCTGCTCCTAGACCTTGGACCAGAACCACATGCCAAAATAAACCTCTTTTCTTTACAGATTCCCCAATCTGTGCTATTGTGTTATTATCAACAGAAAATGGACTAAGACACAGGCCGAGGCCCTTTACCTCGATGAGCCTCAGTTTCCTCATTTTAAAAATGAGGCCAATAGGGCCAGAGATTTAGCTCAGTGGTTCTGGTGCCTGCCTCGAAAGCACAAGGTCCCGAGTTCCATCCCCAGTACCAAAAAAAAAAAAAGACTAATAAAGCTAGGAATGTTCAAGGTCCTGACACACAATAAGAGCTACGCTGCTCTGAGCCTCAGTGCCCCATCTGTCAAATATGTCCATCTTTGAGGGCCCGTCCAGCTCTCCAGTGTGGCTTTGCCCAGAGTTCTGGGCCCCTTTTCTCCAGCCCCCACTGGCCTACATCTCCCTCACCTTGGGCCTAAGGGCTCAGCTCTGACACTCACCAAACACCTGGCCACGGGGGAAGGCTGGGAACTCCTCAAGGCGTCGGAAGAGGTTGCGGTGGGTGTAGGCCAGGTCCCCATGTAGCTTGCGGAAGTCACTGTACCGCTTCCAGACCACCACCTACGGGGGGATGTGAGGCTGGAGGGTGGGAAGCACCTTCCCGAGGCCAGTTGTGCCAGTCTGTGAGAAGAAGGTGTGGGGTGGGGGGGTACTCCTCCCAGATACCAGCTGCTCTCTTCCTGTTTCCAGACCTGAAATTGGGGGACAGTCCCCCTGCCTCACAGGAGTCTCACCTCTTTGATATCCTCAGGGTCTTTCTTTGAGATGAACTGAGAAAGAAAAAAGCAAGAACCGGGTGAGACCTGAGGCTGACATCTGACCCCTCTTTTGCTCTGTGAAAGCTGACAAAAGCCCCAGAGGCCTCCCAGTCCCCCTCAAAGGGACAGTGCCCTTTGGCATCAAGGTGTCCCGGCTTTAAGGCTTTGAGTGTAACTTTGAGCAACTCTTCTACTATGCACCTCAGTTTCTCAATCTGTTACATGGGAGGAGTCATAAAGGCCTGGCTAGACTGCTCTATCCTCAACTTTTACCCCACTTCCTTCAGTTCTCTCTCTCTCTTTTTTTTTTTTTTTGGTGCCAGGGATCGAACTTGAGACCTTGCACTTGTGAGACAGGCGGCAGAACCACTGAGCTAAATCACTGGCCCCAACCCCACTTCCTTCAAAAAGCTAAGTGCTTGCATCTCCAAAAACCAAAGAACCCCAGGTTGCCAAGGAAATGAAGCTGTGTGCCAGGAGCCAGTCCTTCCCTTCTGGAGGAAGCCCTGGGCTCAAACACCTTTGAATTAAAAAGCCACCACTGAGGATGGCCAGCCTAGAAGAGGAGACTTGGGTTTCAGCCGGAAAGAAGACTTGGTTTTCCTTATGTTATTTTCATAATAATTTTAAAATCATGTCCTACAGTATGGAGTACTTGGAGGTTTGCAAAACAGTGTTCCTTCTCCTAGATCCCAGCAAGGCAGAAATGAAGAACATGGCTATCTAAAAGATAAGAACATGGCAACTCAGAGTGGGGATGTGGCCAGACAAGATCATACCCCAAGGCAGAGAGACTGCTAGGACTAAAACCCTAGCCTTGGCTTTTGACAATAGGCTTGCTTAAAATATTCAGGTAAAAAAAACCCCAAAACTGGCTAGTCATGATAGCACACAGCTGTAATCCCAGCACTTTGGGAGGCTGAAGCAAGAGGACTGCAAGTTCAAGCCCAGTCTGGGCAATTTAGTGACTTAGCAAGGCACTATGTCAAAAAAAAAAAAAAAAAAAAAAGGGCTGAGGACGTAGTTCAGTGTGAAAGCCCCAGTTCTAATCCCCAGAACTACAAAAAAACAAAAACAAATTACATTTAAGAACCATTGAGAGCCAGGCATGATGGTGCACACCTGTAATCCCAGCATTTGAGAGGCTGAGACAGGAGGATTACCTTGAGTTTGAGGCCAGCCTGGGATACATAGTGAGTTCAAGGCCAACCTGAACTACATAGTGAGACCCTGTCTCAAAAAACAAAACAAGGGCCCAGGATTTAGCTCAGGGGTTCCTGCACCTGCCTCTCAAGCGCAAGGTCCCCAGTTCGATCCCAGTACCAAAAAAAAACAAGGGCTGGGGATTTAGCTCAGTGGTTCCACCACCTGCCTTGCAAGTGCAAGGTCCCAAGTTTGATCCCCTGTACCAAAACAAGACAAAAATCTTCTGCTAACCATCCCCAGAGACCTTTTCCTCTCCTTGGAGGCCTCCATTGTAACCAGCTCCTGAATATCATTCTACAGATACAACTTTACACTACTTTATTTTAAATTTTTTCCATGGTCTCCTCCATGTCTCTATATACAGTGAGCTTACAATACTTTTGTTTTTGAGACAGGGTCGCCAATCGAACTTATAATATTATTCCAAACATCAATTCTGACTTTTACCTATTGACTTCCTGAGATGATCACGAAGTTTTAGACTTACGTAAGTCCATTCGGAAGTGTGAATTTTTAAAGCTACAGATCGGTGTTATTTTTAATTAAAAGTAATTAAACTGTTTAAAGTGCTTTTACTTTACCATTAAACAAACCAAAAACCCAAACTTATTCCAAGAGACTGCAGAACTAATATGTGAGTTAAGCGAGAGTTTTCATGTTAGCGTAGAGAAATTCATAGACGGATGCCCAGACACCACACACCTACGTAGTGGGGGGCGCCCACTCCTAGCGGGTCCCACGCCTGCGGGCCACGCGCGTTTAAAAGGAGCAAAGATCACTGTGGCCCCGCCCCCTATGGCGACCGAGGTTAAAGGAACGCTCCTCCCTCAGGATCCCCTTAAAGGGGAAATGCATTTCTATCGTCCAGAAAGGGAGCTTTCTGCGGAGCCCAGTCTTAAGGTAAAACACTGGCCCGTTTATTTAAAAGGGTAAGGTCCCCTCTGGACCCCACCTCACCTGCGCGGTGACTTTGTACTCGGTGTAGCCCTTGGGGTGGGTCCTGGGGTCGCAGACTGTGTAATGTCGTAGAAAGTCATCCTTCGCCTGGCGAGACATGACGGCCTAGGGGAGCAGCGCTGACCGCTGGAGCACCGCCCCCGC
This sequence comes from Heterocephalus glaber, assembly GCF_053883595.1. Taxonomy (NCBI): domain Eukaryota; kingdom Metazoa; phylum Chordata; class Mammalia; order Rodentia; family Bathyergidae; genus Heterocephalus; species Heterocephalus glaber. The sequence goes on along the minus strand of NW_028258151.1, from coordinate 14,782,657 downwards.
CCCTCGGTTCGGCCTACGGCAGCCGCCGCCCAGCCCGGGCCTGCGCCCTGCTTCTCCTGGCTCAGGGAGCTAGTCTCAAAGGACAATTCCGTTTTCTGTTCACTCGGGGCCAAGGGAGCGTCTGAAAAGTTCACTGTTATTGATAAAACGTAAACCTAGGTAATTTGCGAGTATTGGTGGGGGAGGTTCTGGTCACACTTTGCGGGCCAAGGGACCCATCATATACCAGTGTAAACCCTCCTCACACACCTCCAGTGACTTGTCCCCTACTTTGCTTCTTCCCTCCGTCCACCCAATTTTTATTTATTTATTTATTTTAAATTTTATTTTTATTATTTTTGAACTGAGATCTCTCGATGATGTTGCCCAGGTTGACCTTGAACTCCTGGGCTCAGGCGATCCTCCTGCCTCAGCCTCCTTAGTAGCTGGGATTACAAGCACGTGTCAACAGACCCAACTTTTGTTGTGTCCAGTATGTGCCAGACAGCCAAATTGTTAACACACATGCCTCCACAGGGTTCTCTAATTCATGTTTTGGGTTTTTTTGGTACCGGGGATTGAACTCAGGACCTTGCGCTTGCGAGGCAGGAGCGTGTTGCCACTGAGCTAAATCCTCGACCCTCTAATTCATGTTTTCTGGAAGCACGGGGAAAGCAAAAAGGATGTTAGAGAAGTGAGATGGTGTCAGAACTCTGAAGTCACAACTCTTACTAGATCTTGGAGTTTGCTTTTAACTGCTTGAGGCTCCACTTCTCCTCGGTAGAATGGGATGTTTGTAATACTGGGAAAGAGCAGAAGCACCTGTCTCTCCCCTCTTCCTGGCAGCAGGAAGGGGGTGGTTTGGCCTACAGTTGCCATGCCCCACCCACTTACCTTAGCCTCCTCTTGCTCCTAAAATGGACTGCGACAATTTGCCTCAGTGTCTTCTCCAGCAGCCAGTCTCCTTCCAGACACTCGGACAGGAGGTGCAGTTTAGCTGTCAGCCACAGTACCCCTTCCCCACTCTGGCCACTCCAAAGGCTGACATCCTTTTTTGGGGGGAAGGGCACCCTGACACGGCCAAGATCAGGGAGAAAGGGATCCGGGTTCACTATTAATATACTCAATCTCCCCAAGCCCCAGTAAACTGTGATGAACACAGCTAGCCCTCCTGAAAATTCCCATTTTGATCTGCCATTTTTTGTGGAGATGTGACAGGTGTCAATCAAACAGTTCTTGTAACCCCTGCATTTCTTTGAACTGCTCCCATGTCAGCTGCAGCTGTGCCGGCCATTCTGCATTCCCTTGGACCAATCACAGGCCTGCACTTGGACCAATCACAGGCCTGCAGCTGCTATATAAGCATCACTCCCCCTCAGTCTCCTTAGAGGGCCTCCTCTGGTTTACTGACCCCCTGTGCTACTGCACAGGTCCTTCAAAATAAACCCTCATTTGGGTGGTCTTACAATCTGCTTGGGATTTATTTCTCAGGTAGTGTGGGCTCTGAAGAGCCTGTAGATCTATCCTGAGTAGTATGACAGAATGGTTGCTTTATTTTGTTTTTTGGGTTTTTTTTAAAGAATAAGTTTATTTTATTTAATTTTTTTTCTAGTACCGGGAGAATGGTTATTTTAAAAAGGAAGAGGAATATGAAGTAGAGGCTTTGAGCCCTGGAGAGTTTTAGAGACCAATAACCAACAAAGATCAGCAACAAACAGCAGCCACCAGCAATGTTGACTGATAGCATCTAGCACAAGCTGGCGTCAAACAGTGCCGGCTGACAGTGGCAGAGACCAGCAGCTGGTAGTATTGACTGTTGGCATCCAGCATTGACTGACGTTGACATGTAGCATCAAACAGAGCTGCACTTCATTCATGATTTTTATCTTCTGAATCAAGCAAAAGAACCTTCAAGGAATTGAACTATACAGCCAGACCTTGTCTCAAAAACCAAAAATCAACAAAACCAAAACCAGCCATGACTCTTTATGGGCTTACAGGTAGGGTACCATAGGTAACTAGAAGTAGAATGAAGCTTGACCTTCATTTTGTATCCTTTCTTACCTTGAAACTCTGGATATAGGTATATTAATCATGCAAAACAATGTTTATTGGCCCTAAATTTACCTAACCTATCTCATCTTACTTCAATGGGTGAGGACACCAAGAGACTTACAGGGTCATTTAGCTGTGCCCTGAAGCTCCACTGCCCCAAACCTAGAGTCACCTTGGGTTCCAGCAGAGCCTCACAGGGCTGAGACCACCCCAGGCAGAAATAATCTATGGGAACCAAGAAGCCCACAAGCCATGGGATTCCTCCAGAGCTGTGCAAAGCAGGGCTGAGATAGTGACCCACAGTCCTGGCCCACCTCAGCTAACCCTAAGGAGCTGGCCCCCTGCTTTTGTGAGTGACCAGGCTGAACTCCTGCGTCAGAGTGGGGTTCACTCTGGAGGGTTCACCCCCTCCGGCTTGTCTAGCGGGAGTCTTTCCTAGTCTCCTGCATTGCCTGACTCTGCATGATAAACCTGTCTATGCCTCACTCTGATGAGACTTGAAGTTCTTCCTTTTTCCATGATGTGAATCAAGAACCTGCTCGGGGGTCGGAGATTTAGCTCAGTGGCACCGCACCTGCCTTGCAAACATAAGGTTCTGAGTTTGATTCCCAGTACCAAAAAAAAAAGAACCTGCTCAGCAGGCTGAGTTGAGATCCCCATCTCCTCTTTGTGGGGCTCCCTCAGACCTGTATGGTGACAGAACCACATTGCTTGACCCTCTGTAAATGGATAAGGCCTTCATGGGTCCCTCCAGAGATCTACAAGTTGGTGATATTGGCACTGTCCCTCTGGGCCCAGTGAAGAACAGTTGTCAAACCCAGCTCAGTGGTCACTGGTGCTGTAGTCAGTGTGTTACAACTGGAGTAAAAATCTGTTGAAAGGCACCACAAAGTCACAGGCTCTAACATCATTGTGTGAGTGAAGTGTTCCTGGTAACTTGTTCTTAGATCCCAGAGGGATGAGTGCTGGGCCCCAGTCTCTGAGGAAAAACAAAGATGACTCCAGAATGAGATGCTGGAGGGTCTGAAAGGGGATGGTTTTTAGCCAGGTGTGGTGGTACATACCTGTAATCCCAGTACTCTGGAGGCTGAGGCAGGAAGATTGCAAGTTCAATGCCAGTTTCCGACACACAGTAAGTTCAAGGTGAGCCTGGTCTATATAGCAAGACTGTATCTTATAGACAGAAAGGAGAAAAGAGAGAAGACAGAGTGGAGAAGAAAAGAAAATGAAAGGGGGTGGTTCATGCAGGAGGCAACTGGGGAGGGGGCTATCCTCCTGCATACTACACACCAGGCAGGACTCCACTGAAGAACCCCCCTCCCCGCCCTTTTATTTTTTGAGACAGGGTCTTGCTACTTCAAGGTCAAGATGGCCTTGAACTATATAGCCCAGGCTGACCTCAAACTTGTGACCACCCTCCTGCCTCAGCCTCCTGAATGCTGAGATTATAGGCATGCAACACCATGCCCAGCTGTAGACCTGTTTTACATGGTTCCCGCTCTCTGGAGTTTACCTGGCAAGCCCTGGCTCCAAGTCTTCTTGCTCACATCCTTCCCTCTGGCTGGTGTATCCCATGCTCCCCAATCTTCCTCTTCCTTCTCCTGTTGTCCAAGCTCTTCCCATCTATAGCAGTGTAGCCCCTGGCCTTCTCCAGCTGCACCTGCCTGGTCACCAGGAGGTGCAAACCCAGCTGGCAGGAAGAGGAGAGAGGAAAGACTCTGCCTGACCATGCTATGGAGACTTCCCGCCCCAGCCCAGACTCCACCACAGACCTCTGATGAGCAAAATCTTGCCCTTGGCAGATCCCTGACTGCAGAACTCCCCTTGCCCATGAAGAGTGTTTTTCCAGGAGCTCGGATATTGGGCATGGAAGGGCGGTTTGCTCGTGTGCATCCTGCATCCTTTTTCCTTCTGCCCTGATGAGAGCCAGCTTTTGTGCAGTCTGGGAGGGGGTCTGTGCTGTGGGCCTCTGGAGGCCCTGCAGTGGGTCCTTCCTCTGGGGGAAGCGAGGAGGGAACTGGGGGAGAGATCCTTGTGTCACTTCCTCACCTTTCCTTTCCCTTCGGCCCTTGGGCAGAGTGCACTGGGCATGTTGGGTGGCAGGTGTCCACCATGGGGCGGGCCTGTGCACCAACCCTGCCATTTGGATTTCAAGCAGAGATGGTCAGGCCTGGGCTCTCACTCGAGGCAGCAATGTGGAAGGGCCGAGTGTGCTGGGGTCTGGGCTCAGCTCCCATTCTAGCCAGGTAGCTTGGAGTGAGCTGCTCGCCTCTGTGAAAGGGAAGGGGATGCTGGTGACCACACTGCATAGGGCTCAGCTCCCCCCACCCTCACCCCACCTCATCCCTCTGGAGCTGGGGATGGAACCCAGGGCTTCACGAATGCTAGGAAAGTTCTCAACCCCTAGTCCTTTGCTCTAGAACTGTGATTCTCTCTCGGACTCCTGAGTAGCTGGGTGGCATGTGCCATTGTACTTGGCCTGTGGGGGCTGCTTAGCAAAGAGCTCTGGCCCCTGCAGAGATGCAGATGATGGCCCTCTGCAGGTGAAGACAGATGCCCATCACTCTTGCTGCTTGGATTGAGACCTGAGGGTGTCCCTGCTTCAGAGGGCTCTGTAGCCTTCAGGAAAGGCCCTAGCTACCCCTGCCTGATGTAGCCATCTGCCCTCACTCTTCCTACACACCTCTTGTACCCAAGGCCGTACCACATTTCCCAGGAGCCCTTGCTCTTCATGCTTCTGCTTGAACTGTGATGCCTCATACAGGTATGCAGGTTGTCCACTGTACAAGGGGGCCTGGCTGCAATGGCAAGTTGGGAGCTGAATTTCAGTGTAGTTGTTCAACAATCTCCAAGCCCTGGTCTGGGGCTGCGTCCCTTTCTCTAATTCCCACCAGTGGGGGAGGGTTGTAGTCACCTTGGTGATCTGCCCTCTAATCTTCTACCCAGACATCTTCCTGCCTCCTTCACTAGGGACTTAGCATTACCTCCCCCAGGGAGGCCCCAGGCTTTTTCACGTGTTAATAGCTACAGCCCTGTCCTGAGCTTCTGCAACCTCTGCACATCCCTCTGACCCCACAGCAGTCAGCTCTGTCCTTCCTGTCCCCTGTTGCACTCTGGGTTCCCAGGTAGTCTCTGAATGGTAGAGTCACAAATGAGCCAGGCAAGGAGTGCTTTATTCTCACCACAGTGCAGGATGAGGAGAGGCCTCAGTAGCAGCAGCAGTGCCCCCTCCCAGCCCCAGTGCTTTCCTCCTTGGCCCTGGGAGGGCACTGGGCAGCAGCAGCAGCAGGTTCTGGTGGACAGGGGGTGGCGTGTTAGTCCACTGGCTGGCACCCATGCCCTTTGGGTGGTGTGGGTGAGGGCTGGAGCCTGGGCCACGAGACGGGGACATCTGGAGTGACTCAGTCAGCTGTGAAGATGCGACTGGAGATGTCGTCCAGCAGCCAGTCGATGCCCAGCAGCAGGTTCTCCCCAGTGACAGCGCTGCAGCCCTGAATGCACCAGTGGTGGCTGCGGATAGAGTCCAGCTCCAGGGCCTGGGGACGCAGATGTGGTGGTGTCAGGTACCATGGCTCCCGCCTGGCATGCCCATCCCCTTCCCTGGCCCTGGCAAGTGCCACTTCTCTAAGGCCACCTCATCCAGGCAGCCTCTGCTGGACCCTTGTGAGGGTTGCCACCCACCAGGGTACTTGGGCTTTCCATGGCACCATGCCAGTGACACCCTGGGTGACATAAAAGTAACATGGGCTCCTGAGTTACTGTAGGACCCAGGCATTGTGCCACATGTGCCAGTTCATCCATTCTATTTTACCATCTAGGGATTGTGTTGGCCATTGTACCAAGGAGGACACCAAAGTTCAGAGAGGTTAAGCGACCTGCGTCAGGTCACACAGCCAGAAAGTGACAGAACCACCATTCTAAACTGCTCTTTCTCATTCTGGTGTTTGCCCATTGGAATAATGGTTAAACTGCAGGCTGCAGGGTTAGAGTGGATGGGTTTAAATCTTGACATGTCTACCTACTGGCTAGATGACCCTGGGCAAGTCACCTAACCTCTCTCGAGACTGCTGTGCCATCTGTAAAATGATAGTTGTTCCTACACATCCTGAGGCTGTGGTGAGAAGGAAATGAGTGATCCAGCATCACTAGCCCACACACTGTGGGCTCTTGGCACCCTGTGGAACAATCTGTTTGTAGGCCCAGGCTATGGTCACCCCTACACCTTAGCAATCACTGAACACAGCATGAATAAAGAATTCTGTGCCCTGTTCCTCAGTGAGCCTACCCCAGGGCCTGGCCTCACCTCTTGAATGGCATTAGAGGACAGTGCTCCGGGCAGGTCCTGCTTGTTGGCGAAGATGAGGAGGGTAGCTCCAGCCAGGCGCTGGGGAAAGAAGATGCGGGTGGCTGGGGCTCTGAGGGCAGCCTGGACCCTGTTGACTGGCCCAGGGAATTGCAGTCAAAGACCAGGCTAGAAGATCAGAGGAAGGCTGGAGGGGTGGGACAGGCCTGGGGGGTGGACAGAGGGGATAGCCATTGAGGCCAGCCCCACCCAGTGGGCACTGCCCTCCTCTGTGCCTGTTTCCCCTTCCGTGAGCAGGGGAGGTTGCTGGGCAAGGTGGTCTGAGGCTTCCACAGTTCTAGACAGCTCAAGTCTGACAGCCTGGCATGCAGGGGCACCAAGTTTCTGGCCCCCTTTCCCTGTTCTGCCTCTGATCCTATGACATCCACATCTGTGTCTGTAGCCGGGGGTCCTTGGGGTGGGTGAGGTGATGCAGCCCTCTGGGCCTCCACCCACCAGGCCTGGCTTAGCCTCTGACACCCGGGGAGGGGTACTGTGACCACATGTCCCTGTGAGCCCAGGACAGTCCATGGATGCTCCCCGGAGAGTTACTACCAGCTCCCTCCTTCGTTCTCAATGAAAAGCACTACAGTAAACAGAATCAAATCCTAGAACAAATACATTAGTGAAAAAATTGGTGAAATCCAAATAAGATCTGTATTTAAAATAATAGTAATGAGCAAATGTTGCTTTCTTGGTTTTTTTGACAGGTACCCCGATGCTATGTGACATGTTAATATCAGGCAAGTGGGGTAAAGGGCATCTGGGGTATCACTGTACCTTTTCTGTAAATGTGAAATTTTACTTAAAGAGAAGTGTTTTGGCCCAGACAATAAATTACAGTCAGCTTACCTGTAATTCCCATGGTAGGGATGTGGAAGTGGAAGCTCAGAGTGGTTAAGTGCCTTCCTGAGATCACACAGCAGAGTCACAGCTTTACACACTGGCCATAAGTTAGCTCCCTGAAGGCCCCTAGTGTAACCCCCCCCCTTTCTTTTTGTTTTGTTTTGTGGTACTGGGGATTGAACCCAGGAGCACTGAGCTACATTCCTAATCCTTCATATCTTTCATTTTGAGATAGGGTTTTTGCTAAATTGCCTGGCCTGGATAGAAACTTGCAATCCTCCTGCCTCAGCCTCCCAGTGGCTGGCATTACAGGTCTGTATCACCCAATCAGGCTTGTCATCTCCAAGATAAACAAACTCAGGGTGGTGAAGCAGTGAAACCGAAGGAAGTAAAGGATATGAACCAGGGCTCACTTCACAGCATGAGTCCTGCCTGTGGCACTGTGGGCCTAGTGAAGAAATGGATCCTGGATCCTGTCTTTTTCTTTTCTTTCAAAATAGGGTCTCACTACGTAGTTCAGGCTGGCCTTGAACTCGGTGCTTCTCCTGCCTCAGGCTTATGATTACAGGTATGTGCCACTTTGCCCGGGTAAGAAACAAGAGCCTGTCTTCCCAGTTCCTCTGAGGTCTTGGGCCCTCTGGGGAGATTGGCTGATGAGCCAATTTTGGGGCTGAAGCAGCAGAAGCTGCCCCCACCCCCAGGCTCCACCCACTGCGCACCTCTTCCACCAGCAGGCCCTGCAGCTCCCTTGCGCAATCCTGCAAGCGTTGCCGGTCAGCACTGTCCACCACCCATATGAGGCCGTCGGTGCTCTCGAAGTAGTTCCGCCAGTAGGAGCGCAGAGACTTCTGGCCACCCACATCCCAAATGTTCAGTTTGAACCTGGGTAGGGTGGGAGGCAGGGTCAGCAGGCCCCTCTCCCAGCCTGCCCCGCCTGCCCGCCCACCCTGGCAGTATGAGGACTCCAGCTCACCCCCGGTGCTCCAGGGTCTTGATGTTGAACCCCAGTGTCGGGGAGATGGTGTCCACGTCTTCCCCATTGAACTTCTTGAGGATGGTGGTTTTGCCAGCATTGTCCAAGCCGCTAGGGCCCGTGGGTTAAGGACAAGGACCCGAGCTCTGGTGACCTCACTTAGGGGACTAATCATTTCCCACCGTGTATCAGAGTTGAGCACATGCACGCTGACCCATCACTGGCCCCTTATAAATGTACAAGTGTCAAGATGTAATTTTATCATCTGTTGACCCAAAACAACAATTTATGCAACAAATATTGGCCGAACACGTACTATATGCTGGGTTCCCTGGGTGTTGGAGGACAAAGTTCCTGCCCTATGAAGCTGCACACTAGTGGGGAGACTGCACTGAGAACCAAGCAATGTTAACTTGGCCAGTACAACAGATGTGGGGTGTGTATGGGGTGTGTCTCAGGCTTTAGGCAAGCTTCTGGGGTGACCTGAGCCGAGGCCTGAAACAAGGGGCCAGCTTTTTTTTTTTTTGGCATGGTACAAGATATCAAATCCAGAGCAGCTCTACCACTCAGCTACATTCCCCAGCCATTTTTCTTTTAAATTGTGAGACAGTCCTTGAATTTGCAATCCTCCTGCCTCAGCATCCAGAGTAGCTAGGATTATAGGTATGCAACAATATAGTTGACTGGGGCCAGCTCTTTGAAGTACCAAGGGAAGAGCAAATATTTGGAGGCAGCCACCTTCATCTCTCCTTCTAGAATGTTCCACACCCTCTGCTGCAGTGAGCAAAAAATAGGTGAGCTTATCGGGAGAGACCCACCCCTCCTACCCCTCTTCTCTTTCTGACACTGAGGGCATCTGTGGCTTGGTATGATGTGGGGGACAGGCCCTGGACTCAGGACCATTTCCTGTTCACCTGACCAGGGCCAGTGACTCCAACCTGTGAAATAGGTGAACAGAGTTATCTTCCCTGGGGCCTAAACTTAGCCCCTGAAAATTGGCTGCAGATGGTTTCCAACCACTTTATCCCATCAATCACGTTCCCCTCTCCCTTGGACCATCCCCACTGGCTGACAAACCAAACCCACTGTCATCTCTTCCTCCTCACATGCAGCAACAGAATCCTCTCTTGATCGTCTCCCGTCTAGTGATTCATCCTTCCCTTTTTTTTTGGTACGGGGATCAAACTCGGGTCCTTGTGCTTGAGAGGCAGGCAGCGGAATGGCTGAGCTAAATCCCCACCTCATCCCTCCCTTTTAAAGCACATTTTATCTCCTCCAGACAGCTACTCATACTCATGGCACCCTCCAGCTTCCTTTCTTTTTCTTTTTTTTTTTTTGGGTACCGGGGATCGAACTAGGGTCCTTGCGCTTGTGCATCAGCTTCCTTTCTTAAATTTGCTCGCATCGCATCAGACTGTGGCTCTCACTGCTCCCCAAACTGGTCCCCAAAGGCCTCCTGCTGCTCTACCCTGACCAGGGAGCCCCTGCCCACAGCACCTGACCTGATGAGCCAGAGTGGCTCACCCTCCTTATGTTCTCCTCCTCCTGGCTCTCTTGTCTGTCCCCACACACTCCCTGGAGGAGTTCCCCCAGGTTCATGGCTCATTTTCCAGCTCTATGCTGATGCCTCCCACTGGCTCCCCTGGACATCAGTCACCATACATACCTGATATTTCTAGGATGTCCTAGAGCAGTGGTGGCAAACCTACAGCACCCATGTTGCTTTTCAAGACAAAGGATAATGTATGAATTTTTTTTTTCTAAACTAAAACCTTAGAATTCAGGTTTAATTGCAATGTTGGCACTTTGTGATAAATAAATGGGTTTTGGGTTGCAGTTTCGGCATTCATCTCTAAAAGGTTCACCATCATTGACCTAGAAGCACTCCTGTGGCCAAAACAGAGCTCAGAACTGTCACCTCCCCCTGTTCTTCCCCTAGCCTTTCCTTCTCCATCACAGCAAGTGGCTGTTTGTCCTGCTAAGAGCTGAGACCAGAAACCCAGGTGTCATCTTGGCCTCACTCCGTCTCCATACTCGTCTCCACACTCACCTCCAATCTGGCAGCAACTCCCACTAGCCCTACTGTCACAATGTCTCCCTACTCCCATCCTAGTCCAAACCACCACCCTATCTCAGCTGCATTAGTGCAACTGCCTAACTGTTCGAAATCATGGCTTCCCCTCTGGTCATCTCACTGAAGAGGAACCCCAAGGACCCAAACTCCTAGTGAGGTGGCTCCCTGTCACCTCTCCTATCTCCTCCAGCCACACTCTACATTGCCTTGAAGGTGGCCAAACTTGTCCTCTCCCTTAAGGCCTTTGCACTGTGTCTTTGCTCTCAACAGTTTGTCCCTAGGTTAGTACATGATCATCTCTCATATCTTTACCCAATGGTCACTTTCTTGCTTTGTTTGGTACCGGGGATCGAACTTGGGACCTTGTGCTTTCGAGACAGGTAGCAACACCAGAGCTAAATCCCCAGCCCTCAATGGTCACTTTCTTACTGTGGCCTTCTTTGACCACCCTGAATTACATTCTTCTCACCCATACTACCTATTTCACTTATTTGCTTTATTATCTCGTTTCCTCCTTCCCTGAATTACAGTATTTCCACAAAGGTAGGGTGTCGTTGTTTATACTCCAGTAGCCAGCACAGTGACTACCTAGCACACAGTAGGCGCTCAATAAATATTTATTGAATGAGTGGCTTTCTGGGCTATTCTCAGAGCTCTTTAAAATCAGACATGAAGTGCACAGAACTTCTCTCCCCGGCCCAGTTGGGGCGGCCGGACCCAGCTGTTAAAGAGTGCAGCGATGGCAACGGGGCTCGACCGGCGGGGTCTTCCTGCCGCGGCAGCACCAAATGGCAGCGGGGCAGCAGGGACCGGAGACCAGACCCAGGTCTGTGGCGTCCACACCCCGGGAGGGACCCCAGGCCGCGGGCGGTTCCGACCCGAGGGCGGGGCCGGGCTGGCACCCCGGGACGGGCAGAGGGGCAGGCCGTGAGGCCAGGGGCCCATGCTTGGGCCGCAGCGAGGATAGTGATGTCCGAGTCCCCTGAGCCCGCCGCGTCCCCCTTACATGAGGGACATCAGTCCTGCGCGGTGCCCTGAGGCCCTTGCCTTTGGCCTTGGGAACCGAGACCCACCCGCCCCGAGCCGGTGGTACGGCCTCCCCCTGCCCCGGACCGATTGGTAGGTCCCACGTGCTTGACGCACTGTGGGCAGCCGGTACCGGCAGGGGGCGCCTGGCACCGCCTGCTCGGCGGGGCCCCTACCCTCGCGGCCCCGGCGCCCGGGAGGATACAGCATGAGCAGTCGCAGCTCCCGTTCTTTCTGCTTCATCTTCTTCAGGATGGTCAAAAGACCCATGGTCCCGTAGCCCCGTCCGGATCGTCGTTTCCTCTAGTCCCGGGACCCCACTCCCTGTTCTTATTGGCCACCATGCCCACTGACAGCACAGCCGATTGGCCGGCTACTCCTTTGGTCCCGCCCCACCGCCACGTGACCGTGAGCGCCCGGCGGAACCACAGCCAGACGTCCTCTAGCGGTTGCTGGGCTCCGGCGCGTAGCGCACGTTAACCCTTCGCCTCCGAGGGCCGGGCGTTGGGGGCACAAGGGCAAAGTCCCTGTCCCTTCCTCCCAGGACCTGAAGACTAGGCCGGGAATGTGAACCTGAAGTTCCTGAGTTGCATCTCGGCAGGGTGGGGACTGCCTGCAGAGGGGTTCCGATCCAGCGGTGTTGACGAGCTCATCCCGGACCAGTGTTTGACCCTGTTTCCTAGAAACTGGGGTCAAATGTTGCTCATCTTGGGCTTTGGCATCAACCTAAATGTACCAGTGAAGGAGCAGAAAATGGGCCTCCTTTCCCGGCTCGCATAGATTCTCAAGGGCAGCAATGCCCTCTAGAGTCCGTTTCGAAGTGTGCGTGGGCGACTTTGTGTTGTTCCGGTGACGGAATAGTCCTTGTCATTTAGAGGACTCAGCGCGCTGCAATGCAGGGAACAGACCCTGCACGAGGGATTGACCTGCCTAAGATGCCAAAGCTTCAGGTTGAGAAATGCAAGTCCTTCTCTTGCTGATGAGGCAGCAAGGCCCAGGTGGGGCTTATCACATGGCTGGCGTGTAATAGGTGCTCAATAAATATTTCTTGTTCAATGATTTTTCCTAAGAGTTTTGTCCTATATCAAGTAAAGAGAAAGTGAGGAAACTGAGCCAAGAGCCGAAGCAGATTGTAAACTTAGAGGAGTGAGAGCCTTGTCCTATTTTTATGCCTTCCTCCAGCCAGCTACAGAGTAATTATGAACAGGCAGCTCTGATGGCCTCTGTCAGCCGGGAGAGGGACAACAGAAGATAGTGGCCAATTTCTGTGTTACCATTTACAACCCACTCTGTACGTTCTCCTTCATCCCCCTGCAACCCTGAAAGATTTCATTGCTGTTTGTAGATATGACTGTGAAGCCCAGAGAGTTGAAGGAGCTTGGGTGAGACTCGGGCTCAGGTTTGGCTGACAGCAAAGTGCACTGTCTTTCTAGGTGCTTCGAGGGAGTCTGCCTAGAGAGGGGTCGCTCAGGAAGGGACCAGAGTTTCCAACGGTACAAAGGGAGGTGCTGGACAGATGAGGCTGGACAGAGAGGGTGGCAAAGTGGGTCCCTTGGCAGACACCACTTAGCCACCGTTAAACACACAGTAGGGGAGAAAGTGAGCATAACTCCTTCTCAAAGATTTCAGAACACAGCTAAGATCAAAACGGGGAATGCCCAGACCCTAGGGGCTTGTCATCCTGTCATCCTGCCTCTAGGAATCTAGGCTATGGAGTTCCAGCCTGGCATTGAACACTGGTGACAAGGAAGTTCGTTCTGTCATGGTTTGGAACTGGGAAAAGTCCTTCAGTGAGGGCTGGTTAACTGGACCAGGGTTCCTGCAGGTGGTGGATTCCATGAATCCTTTAAGAAAGGGTAGGTGGCTGGGTGTGGTGGCACACACCTGTAATCCTAACACTCGGGAGGCTGAGGCAGGAAGATCTCTGTGGGTTCGAGGCCAGTCTGGTCTACATAGTGAGTTCAAGGTCAGCCTGGACTACAAAATGAGACCCTGTCTCAACCAAAACCAAATAAAAAACCAAGAAGGGGAAGTGGAGCTGTGACAACCATGTGGACAGGTGTCCATGACATATTAAGTGAAAAAAAAATTTTAATCTGTTTTCTTTTTAAAATAGCAATCACTGTAAGTATACCCACTAAGCAGTGTTTTTCAAAGTATAGGATGCAGTTCCAAAGTAGATTGTGAAATCAGTGTCACAGAAAGGAGGAACCCTGTGAATTGCTAGTACTTGATTTTGCCTACAAAGACACTGGTTTCATGTGGTTCAACTCAGTAGCATTAAAAAATTTAAGTAGAATGAACAGAACAGAACAGAAAATATTGCTACCTTATCCAGGTAGTGTTCGGCGACACATTTGTCTCACTATGGATCACAGTCACAGATGTCTGAAAATCACTGCAATTTAACTGTTAACTCCAGGAAGTAAGTTGGGGGGGAATTTAAAAATTACTACATTAAGCACTTCAGGATTGTTTCACTGCCACTAGCCTTGAAATAGTTGTTTAAATGTCAGGCTCCAAGTCCTGCCATTCCAAGCTGTTGTAGCTTCCCAGGAACCAAACAGTAGCATTTCAATGAATGTTGACTAAACAAACCACCTTCCAGCTCTGTGAAAGGGAGGAGCTGGGGAAATATCTGGGATAACTTTTTTTTCCTTTTTGGTTTTTTGAGACAGGGTCTTGCCATGTAGTTCGGGGTTGAACTCGCTATGTAGCTGGCCTTGAATTCATGGTGATCTTCCTGCCTCAGCCTCCCAAGTGCTGAGATTACAGACCTGTGCCACCATGGCAGACTGGGTTTATCTTTTTAGTAATTGCCCTTAGCTAAGAAATCAGTGGGTGAAGGGGCTTTTTTAAATGAGGGTAATGCTGGGTGTGATGGCACAAGCCTGTAATTCCAGCACTCTGGAAGGCTGAGGCAAGAGGATCGCAAGCTCAAGACCAGCTTGGGCAACTCAGTGACTTGGCAAGACCCTGTCTCAAAAGAGGGGGGAGGCTGGGAATGTAGCTCAGTGCAGAGGCCCTGGGATCAATCCCCAGCACCATAATCAACCAATCAATAAGTGGATAGGGTAGGGGCCCATGCCAGGCTTTTTTATTTGCCTCCTGGAAAGGAGGAAAGAAAGCTCTCAAAACCCCTGAGAAATACCTTTAAGGAAAAACTGGGAAGATATATAGAGCTATAATTACATATAACAGCTTTATATATATCTTGTTCCCTTCCCCCAAGAAGGATCATGAAATTAAAATATCCAAATCCTGACAGCTGTGAAACTTGCTTTTGAAAGGAGGACTTCTTAGAGCTAAGTGGATTGTAACTTGAGGATAGAGTTCTAGATCATCGTGAAAGGATGTGTTTGTCCAGTGTAAAAAATTTGGTATTATAGCTAGGAGTGGTGGTGCACACCTTGCAATCCTTGCTCTCAGGAGGCTGAGGCAAGAGGTTTGCCACAAGTTCAAGGCCAGCCTGCACTACATAGTGGACCCTGTCTCAAAAAACAACAACAACAGCAAAACCCTCAAAATTTGACATTACAGTTTTAATTTTGCTGAACATGATGGTCCATGCCCGTAGTCTTAGTTACCTGGAAGGCTGAAGCAGGAGGACTGCTTGAACCCAGGAGTTCAAGGCCAGCCTGGGTAGCATTGTGACACTGTCTCAAACATATAAATAAAAAAGAGCCAGCCAGGGATTTAGCTCAGTGGCACCGTGCCTGCCTTGCAAGCATAAGGTCCTGAGTTCAATCCCTGGTATCAGAAAAAAAAAAAAAAAAATGAGCCAAGCATGGTGGTGCACACCTGTAATCCAAGCACTTGGGAGGCTGAGGCAAGAGGATCACCATAAATTCAAGGCCAGTCTGTGTTACTTAGTGAATTCAACCCCTGGGATGTTCAAGTACATAGCGAGATCCTCTCTCAAATAAAAGATATAAATAAAAATGGTATAGCATTTTAATCAGCTATTCTTCACAGATACCTTTATAATCATAAGGAAAACTAATAAAACTTGTCCTGGAACCAAAGGGGAAAACCCCAAGAGAGAAGACCACACTTGGTGGCAGTGCACCTAAGTGTAAGTTTAGTTCTGTTCATCAGTAAACAGAGAACTGAATGGTTGAATGTACAGCCTGAATGCAGAGATGGCAAGCTGCACACAAACCACAGCTCTACCCATCCTGCCCTCACACTCCCAGCCTTGTCTCCCTGGGGGTCTTCAGTACCCAGGGGAGCCCTGTGCCCTGTGCTAGGGACAGACTGTTGAGGGGGGTGTACAACATGAAGGCCACATCCGGAAGCCTCAAATGATGAGTCAGGCTCCCCGAGCAGTTCTATTACAGGTCTAAGCCCAGCTGCCTAGTGTGGGCGGCAGAGGAGGTGTCCTCTCCACCTTCCAGATGACACTAGGTGCCCTTACTCACCCCTGTGCCAGCCCCAGGAGCACATGACATCCCAGAATTTGCCAGAATCCTGGGATTGGGATGGACTTGAAACTTTCCATGCCACGGCTGTGTCCACCTCTCCAGCTGCTTGGGGCATCCTCAAGAGAAGGCTGTGTTGCTGCTTCTGGTCCCACAGGCCAGGGCTCAGGAGTGACAGCGCAGTGGCTGCAGATCTGCCAGGTCCCCAGGCTCTGCTGGGCCTCACTCAGCAAGCTGTCTCCACTCCACCTGGATGGCTGCAGCATCCCTCAACCAGTTCTCTGCTTCCCTTCCCTTCCCAAGGCACGGGGATTGGTTTTTGGTCCTCGGGATGGAACCCAGGACTTGGCTTGTGCTAGGCAAATGCTAGACAATGAGCTGTACTCCCAGCCCTGTGTCAGATTCTCTCTCCTTGGCCCAGAAGCCCAAGGTCTTCTGTGCCTGCTGAAGGGCCCCATTGTTCTCTTGCTGCTCGGCCTCCTGCTCCCCACCTTACCATGCCTATCTGGGCCTGGGGTCTCAGCCCTACCCTCCTCCACCCCAATCAATACCTGTCTCCTCTCTTTACGTCTTTGCTTAAATGTCCAATGTGTCCCCCACCAAAAAAAACCCAACATTTTTTTTGGTGTGTGTGTGCCAGTATCTCAGGGAGGCCTAGCTTGATCTTGATATTTAAACATGAAACTCATCCACCTCACATTCCCCAAATCCTTTTCTGGGCTCTGTTTCCTCCATGGTGCTTATGACCTTCTCCCAGGCTACAAAATTCACTTTATTATCTTCCCACATCCCCTAGAAGGGAGACCAAAGGACAGGGATTTGGATACCTATTTATTTATTTTTGCAGTGCTAGGGATGGAACCCAGCACTACTCACATGCTAAACACGACCTTACCACCGAGCTACTTCTCCTGGACCTCAAATCTTTTTAAAACAGATGTCTCCCAGAATGTAGGACAGGGCTTGCCACATAGTAGATGCTCAAGAAATCTGTTGAGCAATAGGGACATGGGGAGAGGGTAGTTAAGTCTTTGTGGTTGCTTATGCAGCTTGATCAGCTTTGTCCTTCACCACCAGGTTTCTCTGACCCCCAAGCCAGGGCAGACCCAGGCCTTGGGCTCAGAGACCCCTCCACATCCAGCTCCTGCAGTATCCCCTTCCAGAGAAGTTGTCAGCTGGGAGCCTGTTCCCACAGGTGTCAGAGGCAAGACTGAGACCTGGGAGAGAGGGCAGGTAGTGGCAGTTCCAGGAGAGGAGCCTGGGTTTCCCGCCTGAAGTTTCTTTCCTGGCCTTGTTCGGTAAAGTGCCATTTTCATGCTGAAAGGAAACTGAGGCCTAGAGAAGGGCCGTGAGAGGCCTGGGAGCTGGGTGCACAGAAAATGCAGATGAGCCCCAATCTCCTGAGACCCTTCCCAGCCTTTCTTTGGTTGGGAATCCCATCTGGCTTTGGGGACCCTGCTCTGGGACCTCTGAGAGGCCCCATCCTCACCAGGACACCCTCAGTTCTTTCCCTGCTGACCCTCAGCAGGTACAAATACTCTCTGCTCTTCTGAGGGTGCCCTGTGACCCCCATTGTTGGCACTCCAGCCTCTCCAGTGCCCGGAGATGTTTGCTGGCTTCCAAGGACTAAGGTGGGAAGAGCAGCCTGAGTGGTGGTGGGACTTGGTCTGCCTGCATCTGCTACCTCTTAAACTTGGCCAAGATCCCTCCTCCTGTCACCAGTTGCAAAAGCAGGAAGCTAAACAGACAATCTCTAGAGTCCCCTAGCTCTGACTAACTGCCCACCTGCCTGGCCCGAGCCCTCTGCACCCACGCCACCAGTATTGGTGCTGGGTACACCCAGGGGAGCACTGTCATACCTGTGGCCTTGTGAGTCTCTGGCTGGCTGGGTTGTGCTTTCTTCCCTGCCCTGCTGCAGCCGGGCCTGGCCTCTAGGCCTTGCTTCATTACCCCAGTTGGCCATTTCTCCATGTTTGCCTCCCTGGGAGGCCTTCCTGACTCTCGATGTCCCTGGGACAACAGTGAGGGGGGGTCTCACTTTTCTGAGCTCACGGTGATAACTTTCCATGTGTGGCTTCACTCACCATGACAGTCCTGGCAAAGCAGGGACATTATTATACAGACCGAATCCCAGAGAACCAAGGTCACACACCAAGGTTACACAGCTGGTAGTGGCAGTGCAAGCACTTGAGCCCAGGTATCTCTGGGGTCTGGACCACCTGGCCACATCCAGGAGCTGTGGTCACAGCTGCCATATCCCACAGTGCCCTGGATGCTGGTGACTCAAAGCTGCTTATTATTTATACTCCCCACCCACTTCCAAAAGTTCCAGTTGGCTTCCTGGAAAGATATGAGTGTTGCAGGAACAGTGGAGAACCAGAAGCACAGAGCTTTGGGGGCAGCAAAAGGCCAGTGGGACAGGGGTCAGGGTGAGAATGTATGTCACTTCCCAATTCCTCTTGGCTGCCACTGCCCACCCCTGAAGAACGACAGTGGTGACTTTGTAGAAACCAAGGGAAGCCATCCTGTTTGCAGCCTGACTCCATCAAGTGCTCACAGGGTGCTGCTGCTGAAAGTGAAAGTTGGTCCGTACCCGATTATGCCCTGGGAGTCATTGTCCCCCTTTCCTGCCCAGCCCACAATTCATCTCAATCACCCTCACAGTGAGACTTTGCTTTCCTGACAAGGTCCCTGACCCTTGGGACCTTCCTCTCAACTCAGGCAGCTGCAAAGGAATAGAAAGAGGGCACCTGGCTTTGTGTCAGAGATGTACAGGGTGCAAGTCCATCCCAAGGGGGAGGTGACCTGAGGTGGGGGGGATCAGCCCAGCCCCTTCTCACTCATCTTTCACAGCAGCACCCTAATGCCCTGGGGAGCTGTTCCTTCCTCATCCCGAGTGCCTGTGGTCTAGGTGAGGCTGACCCTGTCCTGGCTTCAGGATGAGCCCGGAGCCCCACCTTGCCAGTCTCACTTCAGCCCCTGGGTAGAGACTGAGGTCAGGAACATGCACAAGAGGAAGTCAGGCCGGGGAAACCTGGCCCGGCACCTCTGGAACTATTAGGAAAGTGACGGGTGGGGCTGGGGGGTGGCCCCCTCCTGAGGAAACTAAGCTAGTGCTTCTCATAGTCATCTTACTACCAGGAGCGGGTCCTGCCTGAGAATGTAGCCAGCCCCAGGGAACTTTTAAGGTTTTGTTTTTTCCACCATTAAAGAGATATTTCATTAGGGGAGAAAAAAATCTCATTTCTTTTTTTGCACCCCTTGTTTTTTTCTTAGATAATAATAATGAAACAAAATACGAGCTTGTTGTTATGTGAACAACAAACTCGTCAGCTGTCTATTGAGTGTCTTTCTTAAAAACTCAACAGATGGGGCCGGGGATTTAGCTCAGTGGTTTTGCTGCCTGCTACGCAAGTCCAAGGACCTGAGTTCGATCCCCAGTACCAAAAAAAAAAAAAAAAAAGCTCAACAGATGTTTATGTGTCAGGTACTGTTCTTATTTCATCAAATCTTTATGTATTATCTTCATTTTACAGAGTGGGTATGAAGAGGTTACATAAGATCCTGCTGCTCAGGTGTTCATTTTGTTGTTTGTTTATTTGCTTGAGACAGGGTCTCATTTTGTATTTCAGGCTGGCCTTGAACTCACTATGTAGCCCAGACTGGCCTTGAAGTTGTGGCGATCCTCCTGCCTCAGCCAACCAAGTGCTGGGATTACATATATGCAGCACCATGCCTGGCTCAGTTGATCTCTTTGTAACTCTGATGTTTCAAAGGCCTCTGAGCCTCTACTCACCAGGGGTGCTGGACTAACCAACAAGTCTTGATAAGCTAAGTATAAGGTATTAGGTTCTTCTGTAACAGACTCAATGTTTGTGTCCCCTGAAAGCTCACATGTTCAAGCACCAATCCTCAGTGTTCAGTATGATGACATTTGGCAGTGGGGCCTTTAGAAGATAACTAGGTTTAGATGAGGTTACAAGTATGGGATCCTGATGAAGAGTGGGATCCTGATGAGATTCATGTCCTTCAAAGACAAAGTACAGGCTAGGTGTGGTGGTGCACACATGTAATCTCAGCACATAGGAGGCTGAGGCAGGAGGATCTCCTTGAGTTCAGGGTCAGCATAGGCTACATAGTGAGACCTTGTCTCAAAAAGACAAAAAAGAAGAGGAGGAGAAGGAAGAGGAGGAAGAAAAAGACAACAAGCACAGCTTTCTCTGCCTCTTGAGGACACAGCAAGAGGGCAGGCATATGCAAGCCAGAGGCGCTCATCAGGAACCAAATCTGCTGGTACCTTGCTTGTGGACCCCTAGCCCCCTAGAACTGTGGGAAATAAATGGCTGTTGTTAAAAACCACACAGCCTGAGCTGACCAGGACATCAGGGGTCAAACTGAGTGCCCTTGCCAGCCTGAACAGTGTCTGCCTCTAGGGGAAGCTTTGTGGTTAAACATTACCCACCCATGCACCCCTTCCTCCCTGCCACTCCCTGTCCTGGCCACCTCCTGAGGAAGATCAAGCCATAAACGCTATCTCCTTTGCTTTCCTTCAGGGCTGTGACCTCTGGGAGGAGCCATACCTGCTGACTGTGTACCTTCTACCAGAAGCCAGGGGCTGGGGCTGAAAGTCCAGGTTGGGGCTGGGGGCTGGATGGAACATGGACCTTAGCCTCCTGCCCACAGGTGTTTTGGGGGGTTACATCATGCACATGCTTCTGCCAGATTGCTCCCTGTGGGGCTCAGGGACTGGCTTAATGAGCCCCTCAGGTGCCTGGCATAGGCGAGATGCCCCAGTCCTCCTGATGTGCAGGAAACAAAAATAATTCCCAGAAACAGAGCAAACTCCCTTTACGGGTGTCCCACCTCAGCCTCTGTCCCCAGACTCCTCTGTAGGAAGAGGCAAGGCCCGGCTGGCACTCCCAATTCTGCCCACTCAGGCATTTCTAATGAGCCTGCAGCGTGACCCTAGCATCTAGACTATGTCACCCCTGATTTCGGGAGGGGGACTGCATCTGTGCAGATAATACTTTATAACATCCAAAGACCTTTCCGCTCATCTCAGCCTTTCCCTCTTCAAAACAGTTCTGTAAAATAGGCCTGATTTCATCATCATCTCCAGTGTACATATGTGAACACTGAGGTTGTGGGGGATAAGTGCAGTGAGCAGAATGCCAGGACTCAGAGTCCAGATTTCTGACTCTGACTTTATTTTTTTTTGCAATCCCTGGAACCAAAAAAATAAATAAATAAAATAAAATAAAATAATAAATCCCCCTGGCCCTTAGACTTCTGACTCTGAAGCCCAGGCTGGTTTTAAACCTTGGGTCAGGGAGGACAGAAGATCACAACATTCCCACCTGTGCTCATGGCAGACATCAGTAATCAATCCCGGCATGGCAGACATTGCTAATCACTTGCAGCCCTCTTTTCTGATAAGCTCAGAGGCATCTTTGAATTCCTCAAGATAACATCCAGGCACTATGTTCTGTCAGAAGACCATATCTGCAATGTTAGCCAACCTCATGACCCCACATCTTTAGCTTTGAGCCCTCAAAACTCAGGCACAACCTCAGCATGCTCTCCCTGCCAGACCATAGGCTTCTAAATACCACATGCTGATTCTGATAGGGGTTACTGGCTCTTCTGTTCCCCTAACAGATGCCCCATCTGAGCCAATTCTCCCTCACAGAGAACAACCCTGTGGTTTGCCAGGAGCTTCTGTGTTTTTGAGGTCTTCAAAAGAAGCTTTTATTATGAACCATTTCAAGTGCCCCTCAAAGTGTGGGCAACAATGCCACAGAGCAATTAAACACCGCAGATCACCAAAGTCCCCATGTCTGTCCCTCTCAGGGCATCCCTCCTCTCTCCTGCCATCATTCTCTGAATTTTGTTTCTCATTCCCAGGTGTATTTTTATACCTTCGTTACCTGTGTACACATCCATATTATTAAACTTTATAGAAACCTTATCATAATGTTTAGGACTTGTCTCAGCTTGCTATGTATGTACAATGAGATGCTTTGGACAGTTTGTTTTTTGGTACTGAGGATTCAATCTAGAACCTTTGCGTTGAACTACATCCTTTTTCTATTTCTTATTTTGAGACAGGATTTTGGTAAATTGCTAAATTCCCCAAGTTGGACTCGAATTTGCAATCTTCCTGCCTCAGCCTCTCAGAGTGCTGGGATTATAGGCCTGAACTACCATGCCCAGCTTGTTTTGGACTTTTAGGCCTGATGATAAACTTGGTTTCCAATCTCCCACCACCTCATAATTGCAGACGTTTATTAAGGTCTTACTCCGTCCGCATGAGGCATAATCTCAGGTGTCTCACTTGCCTTAATGCATGTAATCTTCATAACAAAATGATTTTATCCTCATTTCACAAATTAGGAAGCAGCCCAGGAAGGTGAAATTACCTACCAAGGTCACACAGCTTGGAAGTTGGGCTATTCACCCTAGATTGTCCTCTCCACTACTTCGTGGTCTGTTGTGTGGAGCAGTAATTTTTCCATCTCTTCTGTTTAAGGGACATTGCTTGTTTTTGAAGACATGCCTTGACATTGCTCTCAAGGGGTTTGGGGTGGTTTTATTATCTCCTTTAGTTCCTACTCCAAGACTGAGAATTTGTACCAGCCCACCCATACCCTTGACAGATGAGAAAACTAAGGCTCAGAAAGGGTAAGTCACTTTCTTAAAGTAGTTCAGCTCCAATATGAGTTGTGAATCTGGGGTCCCCCACAGAGCACAGGGGCTCTCCCAAGGCCCACATGAACTCTGGGACTCCACTGGCTTCTTCTTTTGGTTTCCTCCCTCCCCAGAATACCCTTCCCATACCTGGCCCTTGTCTTCCCTCCTCTCCCCCACCCACAGTCCTGCTTCCAGAGAAGGGGCCCAACCGGAAGGCCAGTTCCAGTTAGGAAGTTCCAGCCACGTGAGCCACCCTGAACCAGGGATTCTGAGCAGCTAGTGGCTTTAGGAGAAACTGAAACTGGCTTGCTGGGGGCGGAGTGGTCACTGGAGTTTAAAGAGCCACCACTTCCTTGGGCCCTTGGAGGGCAGTGGGAGGTCACAGCTGCCGAGGGACATTTGGGATCAGTGTGACTCTCTGCTCCTCCTGCTTGAGCCATGCACCTGTGCCAGGGAGACGCACTGATGACTAGGACAGTGAGTACAGGGACCCGGGGTGGGGGTGAGAAAGGGAATATGGCCAGGCATGGTGACACGTGCCTTACTACCAGCAATCCAGGGCGGAAGGATTACAAGTTCAAGTTCAAGGCCAGTGTAGGCATCTTAGTGAGACCCTG
The DNA here is from genome assembly GCF_053883595.1 of Heterocephalus glaber. Taxonomy (NCBI): domain Eukaryota; kingdom Metazoa; phylum Chordata; class Mammalia; order Rodentia; family Bathyergidae; genus Heterocephalus; species Heterocephalus glaber. Next base: position 14,759,634 of record NW_028258151.1, on the reverse strand, counting down.
TCTCAAAATTTTAAGATAAAGGGGGGCGGGCCTGGAGATGTAGTTCAGTGCAAATCCCTGGGTCCAATCCTTAGTACAGTAAAGAAAAAAACATGGGGGAAAAAATGGGGAAATGTTCCCAAGGGTCCCAGGGCTCAGGAAGTGAAAAATGCAGTCTAGAGCTCCGGTCCCAGCTCTGTGCCTGTGGATGTGTGACTTTAGGCAGACTCCACACACTCCCTCTGTGCCTCTCAGTTCCTCCCCTGGGATATTAGGGGATTGGAATGAAGCTTTCTGGCTCTCGTACTGCAGATCCAGCCTTGGTTTAGAACTTGGACTCCATCTACCTGCTCTCCCCTGCCCACTTGTTCTCCCCTCCTCCACCCTACTCCCGCAGTTTCCCTTTGTGGCCTCCTCCTTAGCTCACTGGGTCCTTCCCAACCTCTAGTCTCCTAGCCCTCCAGAGTTGCAATGCTCCTGCTTTGGCCATGAACCCCTCAAAGCTCTACCCAGGGTGGAGCTGTACCCATGAGCCTAGGAGCATCCAGAGTCCTTGCCAGGGGGGCCAGCATCCTCCCTGGGACCCTGATACTCAGCTATGAGGTCTTCACCAGTTCCCTTTGCCTTGACTTTCCAGAGCTCTGGACATTTGGATTAAATAATTCATCTAAGTTCTGTGGTGGGGGATCTCACAGCTGCCAACCTTGGGGTCCACTCCCCTGTTTGGAAGGACTTCCCATTCATTCCTTCTGGGCTACTACCCATTGCTATGTGAATGGTGTGAGGGCTGAGACTGTTGCCTGTTTGTTTGGTGCTATGTCCTCCTAGCTAAGTGCCCAATACACAGCAGGTGTTTAATAAATATTTAAGTAACTGAATGTCAGCTTTGGGCCTGAGCTGGACATGGACATATGGTACTGAATCAGCCCCTTTGCTGCCCTCATGGAGCTCTCAGTCAGGAAAATCAGCAACACCGTGGCGGTGAGGTGACAGCAGTGAGAAGCACAGTGCTGCCTTTCACTGACCCTGGCTCTGGGCTGCCTGCTGCATGGGCTTCCCTCTTCCATGCCTCTCAGAGGCCTGTGAGGGGGAGACTGTGGTGCTTCCACGGTTGCTCAAATGAAGCAACTGGGCCCAGAGAAGTGTGTAGCCCCGAGAGACATGGCTTGGGCAAATGTGCAGTTTGAAGTTAGTTCTGCCTAGGTCTGAACCCCCATTGGCTCTTGCACCCCCAGGACTGTAAGCAGGACACTGGGTGACACTGGCATCACAAGGTGTGCAGTGCTTGCGGGGGCAGGAGTATGGGTGCCAAGGGAGCCAGAGGGGCTTCTGGAAGGACAGGGGACTTGGCTCTACAAATGGCTATGTAGGGCACATGGCCCTGGGGGAACCTCTGAGCCTCTGTCCATGTTCAGCAGGACCCCAAGAAGTGTCAGAAGCAGCTGAAAAAGAAACAGAAGAACCGGGTGGCCGCCCAGCGCAGCCGGCAGAAGCACACGGATAGGGCGGATGCCCTGCACCAGGTGGGGAGGCCCCCTTAGTCCATTTTCTGCTGCTATACCTGAATACCACACACTGGGTAATTCATAAAGAATAGTGGTTTATTTAGCGTAGAAGTCCAAGAGCATAATGCTGGCATCTGGCCAGAACCTGACCAGTGTCCTTCTGCTGGGTCAGGGCAGGATGTGAGCATCACATGACAGATAGCAAATGAGCCAGAGAAAGAGCATCTCATGCCACCCCAAAGCCCACAAACCCACGAATACACGGGTGGATCATTTCATCCTTAGCAGTGACTTCTCTTCCATAATCCACCCTTCCTCACCAGATTGAGCACCACGAGGTCAGGGAGCTATTCCATTCCCTGCTATTTCCCCAACACCTAGAAGATCGCCTGGCAGGGAGCCACTGACAGGATAAAGCACCCTGAGCACATGTCCATAGAAGCGACACATTCATCTGCTCAGGCTGCTGTACAGAAGATGGTAGACTGGCAGGCTTAAAGGATATTTATTCCTCAAGTTCTGGAGACTGGGATGTTCAGGGTCAAGGTGTTCCTGGGTTTGACCTTGAGGGCTGTCTTCCTGGCTTATATAGTAGGTGGCTACCTTCTTGCTGGGTGCTCAGGACCTTCCTTCTCAGGTGTGAGAGGAGAGAAATCTTACTCCCTTCCTGCCTCAGCCCCCTGAGTGCTAGGATTACAGGCATGTACCACCAAGCCCAGCTCTCCTTTCATTTTTTGATAAAAGCCACCAGTCCTGTCAGATTAGAGCCCTGCCCTTTCAACTTCATTTAAAATTGCCTCCTGGGCTGGAGGTTTTGATCAGTGGTTCCACCGACTGCCTCACAAGCGCAAGGCCCTGAGTTCGATCCCCAGTACCAAAAAAAAAAGTAAAATTGCCTCCTAAAAGTTGTGTCTAAATACAGTCACACTAGGGGTTACCACTTCAGCATATGAATCTTGGAGTGACATAATTCAGTCCTTAGTACATAGGTAGTGTGATATCAGGTGATGTAAAGAGGAAATGAAATCCGAGCTGGTCTTGAGGAGTGAATAGGAGTTTTCCAAGTGGATGAAGGTAAGAAAATGCACTGAGGCCGCATGGTGGTGAGACTCTGTCTCAAAAGAGAAAAGAAGGAAAAGAAAAGAAAAGAAAATGCATTGTGGGCACATGAAATTGTGCTGGCACAGGTACAGTTGGGGCAGCATCCTGCAGACAGGGCATGAAGGAGATGGTGCCTGGGAAGAGCTTTCACTTACTCATTGCTTTTAGAAGTACCCTTGAGGGTCTCTCATGTACAGGCTCAGGTCTCAGCACTGAAGGACAGCTGTGAATACAGCAGGCAAAGTCTCGCCCTTACCCCACAGAGCTCATACTCACACAGAAGCCAGATGAATAAATGACCCATCAAGTATTTAGGGTTTTCTGGGGATGTGGCTCAGTGGCACAGTGCCCGCCTGGCAAGCGAAAGGCCCTGAGTTAGATTGCCCATACCAAAAAAAAAGTATTTAGGACGTCAGAGTGTGATGAGCCTGGGGCAGGGTGGGGGGTAAAGCCGGGAAGAGGAGAAGGAGAGTGTGTGCTGGCATGTGATGGGTGGACCTGGAGAGCCCTCCCTGAGCCGTAACATCTGAACATGAACTGAAAATGGCAAATGAATGAATGAATGATTGAGTGACTCAATTCCTGGGGGTGAGTTGAAGGCTTGGAGAATTTAGAAGAGAGACACAATGATATGCTTTGGAAATTCTCATTTCAAAGCCCTTTGTGATGGTGCAAGGCTATAATCCCAGCCCTCAGGAGGCTGAGGCAGGAGGATCATGAGTTTAGTGCCAATCTGAACTTAAACAAAATAGAAAGGAAGGATGGAAGAAAGAAAGAGGAAGAGGAAAGGTGGAAGGAAGGAAAGGAGAAAGAAAGAAAGAAAGAAAGAAAGAAAGAAAGAAAGAAAGAAAGAAAGAAAGAGAGAGAGAAAGAAAGAAAGCCAGCCAGCCAGGGATTTAGCTCAGTGTTTCTGGCATCTGCCACGAAAGCACAAGGTCCCGAATTCGAACCCCAGTACCAAAAAAAAAAAAAGAAAGAAAGAAAGAAAGAAAGAAAAAGAAAGGAAGGAAGGAAAGAAAGAAAAAGAAAGAAAGAAAGAAGGAAGGGGGAAAGAAGGAAAGAGAGAGGCAGTGGCCAGGGATGGGGATGTAGCTTAGTGGTACAGAGCTAGCCTAGCATGTGCAGAATGCTAGGTTTAATCCTTAGCACCAAAAAACTCCATTTCCTATCCAGAAGGCAGCCTGTAAGTGGGTCCACTGATGGCATTTATGCAAAATGCCCTTGCATCTTCTTTTTTTAAAAAAGTGTCTCAGAGGGCCCGGGATTTAGCTCAGTGGTTCCAGCACCTGCCTCGCAAGCACAAGGTCCCGAGTTCAATCCCTGGTACCAAAAAAAAAAAAAAAAAGTGTCCAGGAAAGGGGACAGAAGAAAGCTGTTCAAGTTATTCAGCCTTATGAGATGTGGAAATAAGATTTTTTTCTGTTTTCACCACTGTTGCCATCACAAATGGTGACTTAGAAGCATACCTTGATGACTCTCCTGTGTTCTCAGAAGCAGGTGGTGAGCAGGCAGGACTCATTGCTGGCTGACTTAGGCATATCCAGGAGAACATCATATCCCAACTCTCCCTAACAGTGCCTTAGTTGACGGGTTCTGAGCACCGGGAAGCCCTGGCACTGGCATTAAGCACACTCAAGGAGCCCAAGACAGAATGACATTGAAGCTGCCATGGGAAAGCTTCATCAGGACTAGCTCAGCGGGGGGGGGGGAAGGTGCAGAAGAGTGTCCAGGAAAAGGACACTGGAAGTGTGTTGAGGAAGCAGATCCCAGGGACAGGGAGACAGGGCAAGAAGACAGAAAGCAGGGCAGATGGAGCTGAGGGTCTGAGCATAGCTGGATGTGGTGGTACACACCTGTAATCCCAGCTGTTCAAGGAGTCTGAGGCAGGACAGTCTCAAGTTCCAGCCACAGCCTAGGAAACTTAGGGAGACCCTGTTTCAAAATAAAATTAAAAAAGAAAACAAGGCTGAGGCTGAGGCTGGGGCTCAGTGGTAGAGTACTTGCCTCATATGTACAAGGCCCAAGGTTCAATCCACAGAACAACAGCAACAAAACAGTTCACCCTACAATAATGACGCATTTGCTGAATGGTTTTTCTGGGAAGGAAAATGGGGTGGTTTGGGGTACACACCATTTAGGAGTTGGAGGAGGTCCTGGGTGACCAGTGGTGCTGGCTCAGGGGATTAGCAGCAGGCACAAAACAGGGCAGGTCTGGGCCTTGCCAGGGTGTTGGATGGGGAACTTGTGGGTGACAGCAGGGGGCTGGCCAGAGGGTAGCCAAGGGGCTGTGTCCTGGACACTCAGATGGTAGCAGCATCTTTCCCTTCCAGTGAGGACCCTGGAGGGGACAGTGGTCACGTGGGGCCCAATGCTGTCTGACACCCCTCCCTGCCCCTTGTTTCTCCTCCAGCAGCACGAGTCCTTGGAGAAACACAACCAGGCCCTTCGGAAGGAGATCCAGGGCCTGCAGGCCAAGCTGGCTTGGTGGAGTCAGACTCTGCATCTGCATGAGCGCCTGTGCCCCAGGGACTGTACCCTCGGCCAGGCTCCCGAGCCCCCTGACTGCTGGGGCCAGGCCAGTTGGCTCCCGGGACAGCTTGCTCCCCAGGGACAGCATGGCTGCCAGGAGCAGCCAGGCATCTTCCAGACTCCTGTCTCCTGTCTGCCAGCTCGGCAGCTGCACCCAGATCCACAGCCTCAGGATCCCTGTGGCCTCCTCCCGGGCCCTCTGTCCTTGCTGTCCCTCAGCCCTGCTGTGGTGACCCTACCTCCTGCTCAGATGTCCCCCAGCCATGTGCTGTCTGCCTCGCCCACTGGCCCCAGCCTGCTGGGCTCTCCCTCCAAGTTCAGTGTCCTCTTGTCCCCACCCCACCCTGCCCTTCCACAGCCCCTTGGGCAGGTGGCCCCCAGCAGGGGGAAGCTGGGGTCCTCTCTAGGGCCTGAATATCTGCAGAGCAGGGAGAACAAGCCTGGTCCCTCAGCAGCAGATTGGCCAGGATCAGCCTCCGATCCCAGCCACCAGCCTTTCCTGGCCTTCCCACTGCTGTCCTCGACTCAGGTCCACTTCTGACCTGGGCCAGGAGCGTGGCTGCCCCACCTCAGGCTCAGGAAGCAGTCACCACACACCGGCCTCTCCTGCCCCACTGCTGGAGTGGCCCTTCCCAAAGACCAGCTGGCCCAGGGTTTCACTGGAGAAAGGAAGCTGTTGTTGAGTGCCTGCCACCATGGCAGCCACTGTCACTGCTACTATCTTATTTCGACCTCATGGTCACCCTGCAAAATTGCGATTATGACTGCTTTTTCAGAGAAGCCATGTGGTATGCCCACAGTCACACAGCCTTTCTTTTCGTTATTATTATTTTTCACATAGCCTTCGTGGGGCCTGAAACATGACCCCCTTGCTCCTCTGTCCTCTGGTGGGAGCCTGGCCAGGGTGTCTGAGGGGCTGAAGTCCTGGAACCGAAGTGTGGTGTGAGGAGTATTGCCAGGTGCAGGGAGGCTCTGCTCTGCTTTGGGATCCCTGCCCTTGCTGGGGACAATCGAAAATCCAAACCTGGGTGGGGAGAGGCCAAGCCAAAGCCCAGAAGTGTCTCCTACTTCTTCCAGAAGTTTCCAGGGCCAAGACCCAGCCTGCGCAGCAGGCAACTGTCACAGGCCCCTCTGGCTGGGGACCAAGGCCTGGGGATGACTGGACAGGGTCCTCCCCGACAACCTTGCAGTGGACGCTGAAAGCAAAGGCAAGAGGCAGGAATGAGGGACGGGCCAGGTGCAAGTGGGGGACTTGAATCTGCAGCAGAGGTTGGCTGAGCCTTCTCCGGTAGCACCCTGGCCTAGTTTGGCCCCCAACGTCCTCAGGCCCCCAAGAGAGGCTCCAGGGGTCTGGGACCAGGGCTGATGGCAGCTAGAGAAGCAGGGCCTATGTCTGTGCTAAGAGGGCCCCATTGACAGACACTCTGAGAAGCTGCGCTGGGGTGGCTAGGGTTGAACCCAGATCCACATCCACACAACCGAAACACTGTCCATGTTTGACACACTCCTGGGTGTGAGCACAAGACTCAGTGCAGGTGATGTTAAATAAAGTGTTTTTCAGTCCTTCTTGCTTTGGCTAGTTGTTTAAAGCTCCAGTTATACTAGAGAAGTCTTTGAAGAAGAAAAAGAAAAAGAAAGTGGTCATGCACACCTGTGATCCCAGCACTGGAGGCTGAGACAGGAGGATGACTGCAAGTTGAAGTTCGAGGCCAGCCTGGGCTACATAATAAGATCTCTCCACACCCCCTCCTCTCTCTCTCTTTTGAAACAAGGTCTTCCTATGCAGTTCAGGCTAGCCTTGAACTTACTATGTAGCTGAGGCTGGCTTTGAACTTGCAGTCATCCTCCTGCCTTAGCCTCCTGAAAGAGACCCTGTCTCAAAAAAAAAAAAAAAGGAAGAGTCTAATTGTGTCTAAACTTTGGCTTGCCTGGGTCTCACTGAGTGAAGAGGAATTGTCTTGGATCACATATAAAATATATAATATGGTTACTGTACATAAGTAACAACACTTTATTTTTAAAATATTTTTGTCAGGGGCCAGGGATTTAGCTCTGTGGTGCCGCCACCTGTCTTGGAAGTGCAAGGTCCTGAGTTTGATCCCCAGTACCAAAAACAAAACAAAAATATTTTGTCAGGTGTGGTGGTGCATGCCTGTAATTCGAGCACTCAGGAGGCTGAGGCAGGAGGATCACCACTGAGTTTGAGGCCAGCCTGGGTTACACACTCAGTTCAAAGCCAGCCTAAAGTACATAGTGAGACTCTGTCTCAAAAAACAAAACAAAAATAAAAATAAGTAAATAAAAAATAACAAGGGATAACAAGGGCTAGGGATGTAGCTCAGTGGCAGAGTGTCCTTGGGAAAGGGAGGAAGGAAGGAAGGAAGAAAGAAAGAAGGAGAAAGAGAGAGAAAGAGAAAGAGAAAGAAAGAGAAAAAAAGAAAGAGAGAGAAAGAGACAGAGACAGAGAAAGAAAGAAAGAAAGAAAGAAAGAAAGAAAGAAAGAAAGAAAGAAAGAAAAGGAAAGAAAGAGAAAAAGAAAGAAAGAAAAAGAAATTGTCTTGGTTCACTTGCCCCTAGAGTTCAGCGAGTCCAAATTCTGTGGGGTGGGGTGGCACACAGCGGATACAGGAGAAAGCTGATGGTGGAGTTCAAGTCCCAAAGGCACCTGCTGCAGAATTCATTCCTGTCTGGGCAGGGTTAGTCTTTTTGTTCTATCCAAACTGTTACCTGATTGGAGGAGGCCCACTCACATGGTGGAGTAAATGTGCTCCACTCAAAGTCCATGACCTGCAATGTCGATCTTACCCAAAACTACACTCACAGAAACATTTAGAATAATGTTTGAGCACATGTCTAGGGACCATGGCTCAGCCAAGATGACACAAAATTAACTGCCATGCTAGGATCACAGGGTAAAGGTAGGTGGCAGGCTGTGAGCAGGTTGTTGATGGGATGTGGCCCGGTGTCCGGGACAAGAGCTGGCATTAGACACCATGGAGCAGGACTCAGTGGGGCTTGGGCACCATGGTCCAGCTGGTGTCTAGACAGCTGTGAGCCACTAGCATTCACTCAGTGACACCTTTAAGAACCCAGTGAAGTAAATGTGGTTATCCCTGCTGTTCAGAAGGGGAAAGAGGTTCCTCATTTAAATAATAAGCCCAAAGTCACACAGCTGGAAAACAGAATAGATATGTTTCAACAATCCACAGTGCTTTGGGCTGGGGATGTAGCTCAGTGGTTCCGGCACCTGCCTCGCAAGCACAAGGTCCCGAGTTCAATCATCAGTACCAAAAAACCGAAAACAATCCACAGTGCTTAGCTTGCATTTGACTTTCCCTGTACCTTTTTTTCTTTCTAGTTTCTTTCTTTCTTTCTTTCTTTCTTTCTTTCTTTCTTTCTTTCTTTCTTTCTTTCTTTCTTTCTTTCTTTTTTTATCCTGTTTTTTGATACAGGGTCTTACAAGGTAGTCCAGGCTGGCTTCGAAATCAAGGCGATCCTCGTGCCTCAGCCTCCTGAGGGCTGGGATTACAGGCATGCGCCATCATGCCCGGTTTAAAATTTTATTTTTAAGAGAGAGTCACAGTAAGTTGCCAAGTTGGCCCTGGAACCTGCTATCTTCCTGCCTCAACCTCCCTAAATTCTGAGATTACAGGTGTGCACTATCCCACCTGGATTTTTTTTGTATTTTTGATGATAGTCATTCTGACAAGGGTGAGATGGAATCTTTTTTTTCTTCTTCTTTTTTGGTCATTGTTACTTTTGTTTTTTTGAGACAGGGTCTAGCTATGTAGTTCAGACTGCCCTTGAACTCACTATGTTGCCCAGGCTGGCCTTGAACTTGAAGTGATCCTGCTGTCTCAGCCTCCGTACTGCTGGGATTATAGGGATGAGCCTCAGTGTGGTTTTTATTTGCATTTCCCAAATAGCTAAAGATGTTGATCATTTTCTTTCATATACTTACTGGTCCTTTGTACTTCTTTTGAGAATAATCTGTTGTATTCATTTGCCCACTAATTGACTGGGCTGTTTTGTTAGTGTTCAGTATTTATTTATTTATTTATTTATTTATTTATTTGTTTATGCAGTACCAGGGATTGAACCAAGGGGTCCTCTATCACTGAGCAACACCCTCAGACCTTTATTTTTATTTTTATTTTGAGACAGGACCTCACTGAGTTACCCAGGCTGGACTTGAAATCGTGATCCTTCTGCCTCAGTCTCCTGAGTAGGGGGAATTACAGGTGTATGCTGCCAAACCTGGCTCCGAGTTCTTGATATGTTCTAGATATTTATCCTCTGTCACAAGAATAGCTGGCAGGGATTTTCTCTCATTGTGTGCACTAGGCTCTCTCTTCACTTTGTTGATCATATCCTTCACTGTACATATGCTTTTTCATTTGATGTAGTCTGATTTGTTGATTTTTGCTAATATTTCCTGTGCTCTGAAAGTCCTATTCAGAAAGTCTTTGCCTGGGCTTATGACTTCAAGTGTTTTCCCAGTGTTAAAAAAATTTTTCTTTTTTTGAGATAGGTCCTGATGGTCTTGAAGAGCAGCGATCCTCCTGTCTCAGCCTCTCAAGTGCTGGGATTACAGGTGTGCACCACCACACCCTACTCCCTGCTCCTCTGAGTTTTTTTCCTGGAAGTTTTGAGGTTTAAGGTCTTATACTTAGGTCTTTGATTCTTTTCTTTTTTCTTCAGTTCTGAGGGTTGAACCTAAGGCCTTTACACTGAGCTACATTTCTAGTCCTTTAAATTTTTAGATTTTTTTGGGGGGGGTACCAGGGATCGAACTCAGGACCATGTCCTTGCAAGGCAGGCAGTGGAACCACTGAGCTAAATACCTGGCCCTAACATTTTTAGATTTTGAGACAAGATGCTACTAAGCCACTAAACTGCACAGATTGGGCTAGAACTTTCCATTCTCCTGCCTCAGACTCCCAGAGTGCTGGGATTACAGGTGTGTGCCACCACACCCAGTTAATCAGAATTGATTTTTTTACAGGATGAGAGACAGTGATCTAGTTTTAGTCTTCTACATGTGGGTAGCCAATTTTCCCAGAGGTATTTGTTAATGAGGCCATCATTTCTCCTGTATATTTTTGTCCAGAACCAGCTGGCTGTGGTTGCATGGGTGCATTTCTGTGTCCTCTATGCTATCCCATTGGTCTACATGTCTATTTTTGTGCCTGTACATGCTGTTTTTGTCACAAGGGCTTTGTAGTATATTTTGAAATTGGGAATTGCAATACTTCCAACATTCTCTTTTTGCTCACTTGTTTTGGCTATTCTGGGACTTTTGTGTTTCTGTATGAATTTAAGGATTTCTTTCCCCTAGTTCTGTAAGGAATGTCCTTGGAATTTTGATTGAGATTGTGTTGAATCTGTAGATCACTTTTGATGATGTGGCCATTCTAACAATATTAATCCTGCTGATCCATGAACATGAGAAGTCTTTGTATCTTCTGGTACCTTCTTCAATTTTTTCTTTGAGATTATATAACTTTCTTTGTAGACATCTTTTACCCCCTTGGTTAGGTTGACTGGTAGGACTTTTATAGGCTATTGTGAATGGAAGTTTTCCTGATTTCTTTCTCAGCTAGCTCATTACTGGTGTCCAGGAAAGCCCCTATATTCTTATTGCAAACCCAGCACGGAGGGCCAGCATATCCTGGTAGACCTGACAAAAGACAGCAAAACTCAGCCATAATCTCAAAACAAGTAAGAGAAAGGATTGATTGAATTAATGTTGGCATGCTCATCTGATGGTCTACTGAGGACCTGCTGAGAATAAAGCATGCTTTGAAAATGATTTAATGAGATGAGAAAATGCTTCCTACATGCTATTCAGAAAAAGATAGAATACAGAAATAGAGCTGTCACTATAGTTTGCTATTATGTTTGCCTCAAAACATAAACAGAAGAAAATGAGTGGGAGGAAATGTAGATTTTTGAGAGCAATAAGTGCTATATCTGTGAATGCCCAAATTTGTAAACACAGCACCACAGCATAAACCTTCCACAAGACTGAATATATCCCAACCCTCCCTCAAACTCCCTTCCCCCCCGCCCCCAGTACCAGGGATTGAACTCAGGACCTTGTGCCTTTGAGGCAGGTGCGGTGCCACTGAAATAAATCCCTGGCCCCCAACTCCCCCTGTTTTTGTAACTGGGAATCGAACTCAGGACCTTGTGCTTGTGAGGCAGGTGTGGTGCCCCTGAGCTGAATCCCCAGCTCAGCCCCCCCTTTTTTTTCTTAAATTCTTTTATTGGTACATTTTAGGTATACAATAGATTTATATTTATCATTGGGTGCTTGTACCTGTACATGATGTATCTTAGTTCTTATTTTTCCCCCATTACCTGTCCACCCCTCACCCCTTTCACCCTTCCCTATTTACATAGACTTGGTTTCCATTTTTTTCTTTTCTCATAATTCTTCCTTTCTGTTCTTTCCTTTCCCCTTCCCCTCCCACCACCCCTACCCTTTGGACCTTTTCTTTCTATTTCAAATTATCAATTATTCATTTTAATCCTTTTAATCCTTCACTTTCAGTTTCTCACACTAGAGAAATGATTTGGTATTTACACATGTGTGTCCTATTTATTTCACTTAAGAGTATGGCCTCAATATGCACCCATTTAGCTATAAATTTCTCTAGTTTCTCATTCTTTATGGCTGAGTAGTACTCCATTTTATTAAAAAACCACATCTTCTTTATACAGGCACCAGTTGATGGGCACTTGGGCTGTTTCCAAGCTTTAGCCATTACGAACTGTGCTGTTATGAACATGGGTGCACATATATCACGGTGGTATGATTCTTTTAATTCTTTTGGGAAGATACCCAGTAGGGGAATAGCTGGGTCAAATGGGACCTCTAGCCCTAGTTCTTTGAGGTATCTCCATACTGATTTCCACAGTGTCAACCCCCCCTTTTTTAAAACAGGACTCCCCCTTTTTAATTTTTTGAGACAAGGTCTCTCTGAGTCACTAAGTTGTCCAAGCTGGGCTCAAACTTATGATCCTCCTGCCTCAGCCTCCTTAAGGGTTGGAATTACAGCTGTGTACAACCATGTCTGGCTTTTATTTAATTTTTTTGAGGTGCTAGGATGAAACTCAGGACCTCATGCCCGCTAGGCAGGTGTTCTATCAGTGAGCTACATCTCCAGCCCAAGGGTGGTCTTTTTGTAATTTAATTTCAGAAATGGCATCTTGTCACTCTTGCCACAATCTGTTCATTAGAGGTAAGTTATGAGGTTCAGTCCACACTCAAGGGGAGGGGAATCTACGGGACAGGGGGTAGAAGCCAGGAGGGGTTGCATGGGGCTGTCCTGGAGCTACCTCCCACACTAGGTAAGAGGCGGCACTCACTGTCTTGGATTCCTTCTCACCACCTCTAGTAATTGGCTTTCTTTGGAGAGATCATTTCTCAGAAAGAAACAGTTTGGATTGTTTGCAACCAAGGCAAGGCTCCAAGCAACGAGCAGGGGAGAGCTGGTGGGTTTGGGGCTATAGCAAGACCCCCAGCTAGAGAGACAGAGTCTCAAATTAGGCTGGCAGGAAGCACAATTCCAATGTCCCCTTCTCAGAATGTCCCTAGAAGTGATATGTAGACAGTCAGCTCTAAAATTACAAATATTTTCAGACTAAGGACTTTCATTGGGGAATAATTGATATATAAAGAAACACACATAATGCAAACGACCACCACACTGTCACCACCATCAAGGTAACAGACATATCCAGCATCTACCGTGTTTTCTGTGTCCTTTTGCGTGTGGTAAAAACGCTTTGTGTCTTAAATTTTGAAACATACAATGCTGTATTGTTAACTACAGGATTATGTCATACAGCAGATCTCTAGAATTACTCATCTTGCATAACTGAAACTTTATATTCATTGAACAACTCCCTGTTTCTTCTTGCTCAAGCCTGTGGAAACCACTTCTGTGTTCTATGCTTCCAGGAGTTTCACTATTTTGGTTACTGCATGTAGCCTTGAACTCACTATGTAGTCCAGGCTGGCTTCAAAATTGTGTCAATCTTCCTGCCTCAGCCCCCCAAGTGCTGAGAATACAGGTGTGTACCACCTCACCTGTCTTTTTTTCTGTTTTTTGATATTGGGGATTGAACTCAGGGCCTTCACACTGAGCTACATCTCCTCTCCCTTACCTTTCTTTCTTTCTTTCTTTCTTTCTTTCTTTCTTTCTTTCTTTCTTTCTTTCTTTCTTTCTTTCTTTCTTTCTTTCTTTCTTGGTACTGGAGATCGAACTCAGGACCCTGTGCTTGCAAGGCAGGTGCCATGGCACTGAGGTAAATCCCTGGCCCACACTCTCCTTTTTCTTTGAGCCCAAACTGGGCTCAAAATTTTTGTCCTTCTGGCTCAGCCTCCCATGGTTCTGGGATCATAGGCATGTGCCATCGTCCTCAGCTAGTATCTGCTCATCTGTGACTAGTTCATTTCGTGAAGCACAATGCCTGCCAAGCTCAACCATGTTGTTGCAGATGGCAGGATCTTCTTTTTTTTTTCATTAAGTTTATTGGTACATTTTAGGTAAACAATATGATGACATTCATCATTGGGGATTTGAACTTTTACATGATATATTTTGGTTCTTACTTTTTTCCTCATTCCCTTGCCCACCCTTCAATCCCTCCACCCCTCCCTATTTTCAAAGACTTTGTTTCCCTTTTTTTCTCTATCTCATATTTATTCCTTTCCCTTTTTTCCTTTTTCCCACCCCTCCCACTTCCCCTTCCCCTTTGGACCTTTTTTTCCTATTTCACATTATATATTATACATTTTGAACCTTATTTACACTTTCAGTTTCTCACACCAGAGAAAGTACTCAGTATTTACACGGGTGTCCTATTTATTTCAGCTAAGAGTATGGCCTCAATGTGCATCCATTTAGCTATAACTGTCTCTAGTTTCTCATACTTTGTGGCTGAGTAGTACTCCACCTTATTAAAAAACCACATCTTCTTTATACAGGCACCAGCTGATGGGCACTTGGGCTGTTTCCAAGCTTTAGCTATTACAAACTGTGCCACTATAAACATGGGTGCACATATATCGCTGTGGTATGATTCTTTTAATTCTTTTGGGAAGATACCCAGCAGGGGAATAGCTGGGTCAAATGGGATCTCTAATCCTAGTTCTGGGCCAGGGATTTAGCTCAATGGTTCCGGCGCCTGCCTTGCAAGCACAAGGTCCCGAGTTCGATCCCCCATACCAAAAAAAACCCAAACAATACCCTGTCTCTAATCCTAGTTCTCTGAGGTATCTCCATACTGATTCCCACAGTGGTTGCACCAGTCTACACTCCCACCAACAGTGGAGAAGAGCTCCTTTTTCGCCACAGCCCCTCTAGCATTTGTTATTAGTGGATTTCTTGATAGCAGCCATTCCTTCTGGGGTGAGGTAGAATCTCAGCGTTGTTTTCATTCGCATCTCTCCAATGACCAGTGATGTTGAACATTTTTTCATATGTTTATTTGCTGTTTCTACTTCTTTGTCTGAGAAATGTCTGTTCATTTCAGATGCCCATTTTTGGATTGGATCTTTAAATTTGGGAGGTCTGATTTTTTGAAGTTCTTTATATATTCTAGATAGTAGACCTTTGTCTGAAGAACAGCTGGTAGAAATTTTTTCTCACTCTGTGAGTTGTCTCTTCACTCTGTTGGTGGTTTCTCTTGCTGTGCAGAAGCTTTTTAATAAGATGAGATCCTAGTTGTTGATTGTTTGTGCTAGTTGACGTGTGACTGAGGTTTTGTTCATGAAATCTTTTCCTACACCAATGTTTTCAAGAGTTCTACCTAACCTCTCTTCCAGCCAGTTTAGTGTTTCTGTTTTAATATTTAATTTTATTTATTTATTTATTTTTTCCCATTAAATTTATTGGTACATTTTAGGTATAAAATACAGTTACATACATCATCGGGAACTTGTACCATTACATGAGTATCTTGGTTCTTCTGTTTTAATATTTAAATCTTTGATCCATTTCAATTTTAGTTCAGGATCTTTTTAGGGTAGAATGATATTGCATTGACTGTATATACCACATTTTCTTTATCCATTCATCTGACAATGGGGGCTTGGGTTGTTCCATGTCTTGGCTGTTGTGATGAATGCTGCAATGAACATGGAAGTGCAGGTATCTCTTTGAGACACTGATTTAAGTTCTTTTGGATATGCCATGTGCTTCGTAATGGCAGTTCAGTCAACAACTGATCACATACCTGACAGTGGCCACATAAGACTTTAATCACCTAGTGACATCATAATCATCTTAGTCTGTTAAGTGCATTCTATGACGTTCACACAATGATCAAGTGGTCTAACTATGTATTTCTCAAAATATGTCCCTGTCTTTAAGTTCCACACAACTATATGGATAGAAGAGACCTTTCTATCCTTTGAGAGGCCATCACACATTGGAGGACTGAAGTTTAAACTCAATTTAAATTCTTAGCTATTTCTTTTTCTGGTATTGACCTCTGTAGTGGTCAAATGGTGGCTCCTTAAAAGATATGTTTCGGGGCTGGGGATTTAGCTCAGTGGCACCGTGCCTGCCTTGCAAGCACAGGTCCTGAGTTTGATCCTCAGCACCAGGAAAAAAAAAAAGATATGTCGCTGGGTATGGTGGTGCATGTCTGTAATCCCAGCAGTTGGGAGGCTGAGGCAGGAGGATCACCAAGAGTTCAAGGCCAGCATGAACTACATAATAAGACCCTCCCTCAAAACAAACAAAACAAAACAGAACAGAACAAGATATGTCCATCTAGAACCTGTGAAGGGGACTTGTTTGGAAATGGCCTTTGCAGATGTCCATTAAGGATTTTGAGTTAAGATCAGCCTGGATTTTCTGGTGAACCCTAAACCCATCAGAGGAGGTGGGCATGGAAAAGAAGGAGCCACAGAGGGGAGGCTGTGTGAAGGCGGAGGCAGAGACCAGGATGATGCAGACCCAGGGAACACTTTGAGCCACAAGAAGCTACAAGAGGCAAGGAAAGTCTCCCTTAAGGCCTTTGGAAGTGGCCCGGTCCTGCCAACCCCTTGATTTAAGACTTCTGGCCTCCAGAGCCAAGGACAGTTATTAAGCACCCAGTATGCACTAAACACTGTTACAGGTGCTGGGAAGACAGTGGTGAAAAGATTGCTAATATCCCTATTCTTTTTTTTTTTTTTTGAGACAGGATCTCACTGTGTAGTTCAGGCTGGCCTCAAACTCATGGCGATCCTCCTGCCTCGGCCTCCTCAGGGCTGGGATTACAAACACACATCACCACACTGGCTATCCCTGTCCTTTTTTTTTTTTTAAGCAAAACTTTTATTGGTACATTTTAGATATACATAATGATAACATTCATCATAGGGAATTTGTACCTATACTTCATATATCTTGCTTCTTTTATTTTCTCATTTCCTTCTCCTCCCTCCACCTCTGTTCCCCTCCTTATTAACAAAAGCTTTGTTTCCATTTTTTATTTTTATTCTTTTTTTTTCTTGCCCCTTCTTTCCTTTCCCCCTCCCCTCTCCCTTGTTCCCTTCTCATTTGAACATTTTCTTCCCTTTTCTCAATATCTATTACACATTTTTGGTCCTTATTTCCACTTTTGGTTTCTTACACCAGAGAGAAAAATGTGGTATTGAAACATGTGTGTTCGATTTATCTCACTTAAGAATGTGGTCTCAAGGTGCATCCATTTAGCTAGACATGTCTCAAGCTTATCCTTCTTTATGGGAGAGTGGTATTCCATTGTATAAAAACCCCACATTGGGCTGGAGATTTAGCTCAGTGGTGCTGATGCCTGCCTTGAAAGCGCAAGGTACTGAGTTTAATCCCCGGTACCAAAAAAACCCTCAAAATAAAAAAAACCCACATAGGCCGGGCATGGTGGTGCTCACCTGTAATCTCAGCACTGGGGAAACTGAGGCAGGAGGATTGCTGTGAATTTGAGGTCAGCCTAGGTTACATAGTGAGTCCAGGGCCAGCCTGAACTACAAAGGAGATCCTGCCTCAAAAACAAAACAAAACAAAAAAACCCCAAAAGTAAACAAACAAAAAAACCCCCACATCTTCTTTATCTATTCATCAGTTGATGGGCTGTTTCCAAGATTTAGCTATTGCAAACTGTGCCACTATTTAAATGTGGGTGTGCATATATCACTGTGGTATGATGCTTTAAATTCTTTTTTTTTGGTACTGGGGATCGAACTCATGACCTTGCACTTGCATGGCAAGCACTGGAACCACTAAACTAAATCCCTGGCCCCTATGCTTTAAATTCTTTTGGGAAGATACCAAGAAGGGAATAGTTAGGTCAAATGAAACCTCTAGTTTTAGTTTTTTGAGGAATCTTCACACTGATTTCCACAATGATTGCACCAACCTACACACCCACCAACAGTGGAGAAGGGTTCCTTTTTCTCCACAGCCCCTCCAGCATTTGCTATTGGTGGATTTCTTGAGAGCAGCCATTCTTTTGGAGAGAGATGGAATCTCAGTGTTGTTTTCATTTGCATCTCTCGAATGACCATTGATGTTGAACATTTTTTAAATATATTTTTTAACCATTTCTAGTTCTTCATCTGAGAAGTGTCTATTCATTTCAGATGCCCACTTTTGGATTAGGACCTTAAATTTGAGGATTCCAATTTTTTTGGTCATAGATGGCTTTTATCAGATTGAGATTAAGACCATTTATTCTAATTTTCTGTAGGTTTTTTTAAAATCATGAATGGGTGTTGGACTTTGTCAAATGCTTTTTCTGCATCTATTGAGATGATCATATAGTTTTTGTCCTTGGGTCTGATAATATGGTGTATTGCAATTATTGATTTGCATATGTTGAACTCTCCCTGCATTCCTGGGATAAATCCTACTTGGTCATGGTGTATAACCTTGATGATTTATGGCATTCTGTTTGTCAGTATCTTATTGAGGATTTTTGCATCTATGTTCATTAGAGAGATTGGCCTGTAGTTCTCTTTTTTGGTTAGATCCTTCTCTGGTTTTGGTATCAGAGTAATGTTTGCTACCACAAATGAATTTGGGAGTATTGCTTCCATTTCAAGTTCATTAAAAAGTTTGAGAAGTAGTGGCATTAGGTCTTCTTTAAATTTCTTGTAGAATTCAGCAGTGAATTCATCAGAGGCTGGGCTTTTCTTTGTTGGTAGGGTTTTTTTTTGTTGTTGGGTTTTTTTGGTACAGGGGATCGAATTTGGGAAGTTGCACTTGCGAGGCAGGCAGCAGAAACACTGAGCTAAATCCCTGGCCCTGTTGGTAGGTTTTTAATTATGTCTTTAATTTCATTGACTGATATTGATTTATTTAGAATTTTTATATCTTTTTTATTTAGCTTTGGTAATTCTTATGTATCTAGGAATCTGTCCATTTCTTCTGTGTTTTCCATCTTATTAGAATATAGATTCTTTTTTTTTTTCTTGAGACAAGGTCTTGCTTTGTGTTTAGCCTGGCCCTGAACTCACTTTATAGCCCAGGCTGCCCTTGAACTTGTGGCAATCCTCCTGCCTCTGGCTCCCGAGTGCTGGGATTACAGCCATGTGCCACTATGCCTGGCTAGAATACAGATTCTTTTTTTTTTTTTGTACCGGGGATCGAACTCAGGACCTTGCACTTGCAAGGCAGGGGCCGGAACCACTGAGCTAAATCCCCGGCCCTAGAATACAGATTCTTGAAGTAGGTATTGATGGTCTTCTGGATTTCTGCAGGATCTGTTGTGATTTCACCTTTTTCATTCCTATTTGCATGGATTTGAATCTTTCCTTTTTTTGATAAGGTTGGCTAATGGTTTGTCAATTTTATTTAATCTTTCAAAGAACCAACTCTTTGATTCATTGATTCTTTGTTTTGTTTTCTTAGTCTCCATTGCACTAATTTCTGCTCTGATTTTTATAATTTCCTTCCTTGTGTGAGCTTTGGGGTTGACTTGCTCTTCTTTTTCTAGAAGGTTGAGATTCAACATTAGGTTGTATATTTAAGCCCACTCTGTTTTCCTGATATGGGTATTCACCACTACGAATTTCCCTCATAGAACTGCTTTCATTGTGTCCCATAAGTTCCAGTATGTTGTATTGGCATTATCATTTAATTGTAGAAACTATTTGATTTCTTGTTTAATTTCATCTGTGACCCACTGGTTGTTCAGGAGAGTGTTAATTTCCATGTGTTTATGAAGTTCTTGTGCTTTTTTAATTTCTAATTTCATTGCACTATGGTCTGATAATATGTATGGAAGAATTTCAATTTTTTTGTATTTACTTAAGCATGTTCTATGGGCTAGTATGTAATCTATTTTGGAGAATGTTCCAGGTGCTGCTGAGATGTGTATTCTGATGTTGTGGTGTGGAACACTCTGTAGACATCTACTAGGTCCATTTGTTCAAAAGTTTGGTTCCGTTCAAAGTACTGAAAGTGTTGGTTCCATTCAGAGTGTTGGGGTTTTTTGTCTAGTTGATCTATTTGTGACAGTGGGGTATTGAGGTCCCTCATTACAACTGTTTTAATACTTACATGATTTTGCATGTCTGTTAATATTTGTTTTATGTAGCTGGGTGCACTGCTATTTGATGCATATATATTTATGATTGTTATCTCTTCCTCTTGGATTGTTCCCTTTACAAGAATGAACTGACCCTCCTTGTCTCTCTTAATCAGTCTTGGTTTGAAATCTACTCTGTTTGCAAATAGAATAGCTACCCCTGCTTTTTTCTGTTTTCCCATCACATGGAGTATTGTTTTCCATCTTTTGACTTGCAGTCTATGAGTTTGTCTTTGAATCAAATTTGTTTCTTGTATGTAGCATATTATTGGATCCTGCTTATTTTTTGTTTTGTTTTGTTTTTTGGTTTTTTGAGACAAGGTCTTACCATGCAGTTAAGGCTGGCCTTGAACCTACTATGCAACTGAGGCTGGCCTCAAACTTGCAGTGATCCTCTTGCCTCAGCCTCCCGTGTGCTGCGATTACAGGCCTGTGCCACCACACCTGGCCAGATCTTGCTTCTTGATCCATTCTGTCAGTCTGTTTCTTTTGATTAGTGAATTGAGACCATTTAAAATTGATGGTTATAACTAGTATACATTGACTTATGCTTATCATGTTATTTTCCTGTTGTTTGTTCCCTCTTTTTCCCCTCTGTTTAACTGCTTGACTTGGCTGGTGGATTCATTCTGTTGGGGTTCATGGAGTTTTATTCCTAGTTATCTCTTTCTACAAATGTCCTTCAGAACATTTTGGAGTGCTAGTTTGGTGGTCATGAATTCCTTCAGATGTTTTTTGTCATGGAAGTATCTTATTTCTCCATCAATTTTGAAAGATAGTTTTGTGGGGTACATAAATCTGGGTTGGAGGTTGTTTTCTTTCAGAGCTTGAAATACTTCACTCCAAGTTTTCCTTGACTTGAGGGTTTATGTTGAGAAGTTTGATGTGATTCTGATGGGCTTTCCTTTACAGGTGATTTGTTTCTTTTCTCTAATAGCTTTTAATATTCTGTTCTTGTGTTGATATATATATATATACACACACACACACAGAACAGGGCTGGGGATTTAGCTCAGTGGTTCTGCCACCTGTCTTGCAAGCAAAAGAACCCAAGTTTGATCCCTGGTACCAAAAAACTAAAATATATATACAGAACAATAACAATAGCATCAAACACAACCTAGAAAATGATGAACTGTGGTAACTATTAATTTGCAACCTAACTAGATCAGTGGTTATATAACAAAATCTAAACTAAGCCAGAAACTTGTATACAGTAAATATCCTCTTGATATGGTGATTTTACCCTCAGGGGAGAAAAAAATTTTTTAAATTTAATTTCATCCCACCCCACCCCAAGCCTCAGGGGAGAAAATTTGAAGAAGTTAGGGGGCGGAAATAGAGAAATAGAAGAAGAGGAAGAGTTTAGAACCAAGACTGGAGGACAAAGGAAGATTATGCAATTTGAAAAACCGGTGAAGAAGACAGGAGGGAAGGAGAGAAGGAAGAAATAAAAACAAGAACAGAATAACAACAACAAAAAATTAAAAACAATGTTCACACTTACATAAAAACAAGAACAAGCAATCAAGAAAAAAGAAAAGAAAAACAAAAAAAAGAAAAGAAAAAAATGTCCACTTCAAGATGTGTCTCTGCTGTCACTGGTAGACAAGAGTGGGTAGACAGAGTCCATGACCATGTTGATCAATCACAACAAGCCAGCTGTAGATTTATAGTGGAGTAGTGGGTAATCTCAACAAGGTTGCCCTTTAGTTCTGCAGCTCAGGCTAGTTTCTGGCTGTGAGGCTGGAACTCAATTTTTTCAGCCTGCAACACTGTGTGTCTCCTGCTGGCTTGAACTTGGCTCCTTGACCTCATGCAGGCTAGAACTCGGTTCTGCTGCACTCTGATGCAGCCAACCTACAGCTGCTCTGAGTTCTGAGCTCAGCTGGACCCTCTTCAAGATGGCTACTGGCCAAACACCCTCTGTCCTGGAGACATCTGAACCTCAATAATTCACCAGCCATTATAGTGCATTGTGACCACTACTCCATTAGGTGCATTTCTCCATGGAGGCCTCTGGGGTTGCCAGTAGTTACTGTGCACCAGCAGGTTCAAGCTGCCCTTCCCTTGCAGTGAGTCAGGGCTCAGGGAGAAAGTGCTGCTTGCTACCTTCTTCTTCTTCATTGAAGTCTCTCTCCTTGGTCTTCCCATGGGTTTCAATTTTTGCTTCAGATCCTTGCTGGGTCATGGGGACCCACTTCTCTCCTTCATCTCTTCCTCTTGTTGTTATATTCTAGTGTCTGGACACCAAATCTCAGAAAGGCTGTTTCTCTGCTGTCCACCACTGCCTATCCCTGTTTTTAAGGGACTAATAATAATCAAAACAGGAGAGTGGATGATAACCCACAAATAAAAAATGTATCTCAGTGGCAGAGTACCTGCTTAGCATGTGCAAGTCCTCTGGCTCCATGTCACTAATGCACACACAAACACACACGAGATTCAGAGAATGGCATGTCCTATGAAGAAAATAAAAAGTCAGGTGTAGTGGTGTATGCCCCCAGCACTCTGGGAGGCTGAGGCAAGAGGAATGCAAGTTTGTGCCCAGCGTGGGCAACTTAGTGAGACCCTGGCTCAAAATATAAAATAAATAAATAAAAAGGACTGGGATGACAGTCAGGCTTGGTGGCACACACCTATAATCCCAGCACTCAGGAGGGTGAGGCAGGTGGATCACCTCAATTTCAAGACCAGCCTGTGATACACAGTGTGAATACAAGACCACCCTAAACTACATAATGAGACCCTGTCTCAAAAAGGGAGAAAGAGAAAGAGAGAGAAAAGAAAAATGAAAAAGGACTAGTATGTAGCTCAATATGAAGGCCTGGGTTCAATCCCTAGTACCACTGAAAATAATGATTATTATTAAAATATTAAATAGGTAAATAGATAAAAGAGGAAGGGTGGTTGAAGGTGTTGCTCAGTGGTAGAATGCTTGCCTAGCATGTACAAGGCCCTAGGTTCTATCCTCAGTACTGGGGGGAAAGAAAGAAGGGCACAGGGTCCAGGGATTTAGCTCAGTGGTGCTGCCACCTGCCTCGCAAATGAAAGGTCCTGAGTTTGATCCCTGGTACCGCAAAAAAAAAATAAAAAATAAGGAAGAATTCACCTATTATTCATCCTATGTCAATACACACAATAATAAAAATATACATATATACAATTGTATATGTAACAGATACATATAATAGAAAAGCATCTGTTCTGCAAAAGACACAAACAAGAATGTTTGTGTCAGTAATATTCATAATGGTAGAAAACTGAAACAAGTGGGCATGGTGGCACACACCTGTGATCCCAGCACTTGGAAGTCTGAGGCAGGAGGATTGCTGCAAGTTCCAGGTCAACCTGGAGTACATAGTGAGACTCTGTCTCAACCCTCTCCCCCCACAAAACAAACAAACAAAACAAAAATGAAAACTGTAAACAACACGAATGCCCATCCACCATTGGAATAAATTAACTGTGGAATATTTTACACAAAGCAATGATACATAACAATCAGAATGAACAAATTCTAACTATCTGGAATAATGTGAATAAATCTCACAAACATAATGGGCTATAGAGGCCAAACATAAAGAGAGAGGAGACAACTCTTATGATCCATTTATATAGAGCTTAAAACAGAAACAAAACAAACAAAAAACTAATGTATGGTGTTAAAAATCAAGGCAGTAGTCCCAGCTGGCAGCTTCTGGGAGGACACAGGAGGGGCCCTCTAGAGTGTTAATAATGTTCTCTCTCTCTGTTTTTTTTTTTTTTTTTCGGTATCAGGGATCGAACTCAGGACCTTGTGCTTGCAAGGCAGGCAGTGGAACCACTGAGCTAAATCCCCAGCCCAATAATGTTCTCTTTTTTGATCTTTGTGGTGGTTATACTAATGTGTTGTATAAGAATTCACAGACCCAGGTGTGATGGTGCATGCGTCTAATCCCAGCACTTGAGAGACTGAGGCAGGAGTATCGCCAAACTTCAAGGCCAGCCTGAATTACATAGCAAGACCCTGTCTCAAAAAACAAAATTCATGGAGTCACTTGTGGTCTGTGCTCTTTTCTGTTTTGTCTGATACATTTCAGTAAAAAGAGTCTCCATTTAAGGAGTTTCTCCAGTCTGTAGCACATAGTAGATGCTCAATAAATAATGCTGGCTCTGAGGAATGAAATAACCCACGCCTTGGCAGAATTCATTCAGAACCATGGACAGAGCCGAGCCTGTGCAACAGCGAAAGATTTTGAGGCTGGAAGGAATGGGAGACCTTATCACTTCTCGGCCTTTTGGCTAAGATCAAGTGTAGGAATGGGAGACTTTTCCTCTTGGATTAGTAGGTCAGTACCTTTGGGAGCATTGTTCCTGCAGAAAAGAGACCTCTCTCCTTGGAGATGTGCCTATGTGTGCATTCATGCAGAATTCATTCCATTTTCAAAGGTCTATGGCCCCTTGTTTTTCTAAGCCAGTGAGTGCTGATGTCTCCCCAGAGAGGGCAGTCCTGGATCTAGTAATAACTGACAGCTTGGCCCAGCACTTGCAGGCTTTTCTCTGTCCATCTTGGGCTTATGTTCATCTGCTGAGGGGAGACAGGGCAGAGATCCCCAAATAACCAATGACAGGCACCTCCTCCCAGATTCCTGAATCTGACTCGAAGTGGTGGTGGTGGTGGGGTCCTGGCCATGTTCCATGGAGGATCCTAGGGACCCTTGAACCCCCAGACTCAACCTCTGAGTTAGCTCCCTACGGAGTCCTCTTCTGAAGGGGTCTCTGCAGGTGGGTCAGTGGCTAGGCCTCCCACTTGGGAATTTCACTTCCCTTCCTAGAGGCTTCTACTTCCATCGTCTGTGGCCGCCATCTGCAGGAATCAGCTTCTGTTACTCAGCAACATACAAAGGCCTCCAAAGTCTGGGCTGCCCCCGGAAGGATTCAGAGGCCTCTGTGAGGGACCTCCTCCACCCCACTCCTCCCTAAGCCCTGCAGCTCACACCTTGGTAGTCTCCAGGTTTCATGGCCTTACTGTGACCCAGACACCCAAAACAGGGAGGAGGTGATGAGCCAACCCAAGTGACAGTCTCCATCCCTAGGAGAGCCACTGCCCACCCCCAGGGCTGCCTCTCTAGCTGGGTCTGCTGCACTCCCTGTGGCCCTTCCAAGCCAGCCTCTGGCCTGGCAGCTTCCCTGGGCGGACCGAGGGCTGTTGCCTGGCAGGTAATTGGTCTGGGAAGCCCAAGGGGAGGGGGTGGAGTGGGGGGAGGGGAGCCCCAGGTGCTGCAGGAAGCAAGCTGTTCATTAAGTGGCTCTTCCCTCACCCCTGGAGACAGAGGAGCTGCACAGGCCCAGGGAGCAGCAGCTCTTAAAGGAGACCTGATCTGTTCTGACCCCTCTCATGGAGGTCACAGGTCTCCAGAGCATTGCCCCAAGAGCTGGAGCCGGGGCAGACCCAGATCACACTTGTCACTCCTCCATTTCTGCCCTGCTTCTTCAGAGGATGGGATTTTTCCTATTCACTGGGATTCCCAGGCTGAACTTTGAAGTGGGTGAGGAGCCAGTATCACAAGTCCCTCTAAGAAGCTTTCTGGGATTGCCTAGGAGAAGGAAACCAGGAGAGGGTAAAGGAAGCCCCAAGTAGTGCCAAGGGGGTGGAACCAACCAAGACCCAGGAAATGCTCTAGGGTCAGTGGTCAGACTGCACTGATAAACTATAGCAAGGACAGCTGCTCAACAGTCTCCAGCCATTTGGCTCTGAGAAGCTCCTGAACTGTAGCCACAGCCACACATAGGAAAGGTGTTACCCAAAGGTTGTCTGAGTATCCCTAGTAACAACAAGTAAGCTGGGAACTTACTTGTTCAACAGGCGAATTCTCAGTGACCCCAGATCTACTGAATCGGGAATGTAGGGGCTGGGCCCACCAATCCACCTTCCCTTTAGGGGATTCAAGTGTGAGAATGAGCTGTGCACAAAAATGATTCCAAAGGCCGAGGATTTAGCTCAGTGGTGCCGCCACCTGCCTTGCAAGTACAAGGTCCTGAGTTCAATCCCTGGTACCAAAAAAAAAAAAATTGATTCCAGAGGCTAAGGCAAGAGGATCACAAGTTCAAGGCCAGCCTGGTCAATTTACCAAGCCTCTGTCTCAAATAAAAACAAAAAGAGCTGGGTACATGGCTCAGTGCTAGAACACTTGCCTAGTAAGTAGGAGGCCCTGGGTTCAATCCCCAGCAAAGAAGAAGAAGGAGAGAAAGGCATCACTGGGGGAAAAAAAAGTTTGAAAACTACTGGTTTAGTCTGACAGGACCCCAGAGCTGGACTGTCGAGTAAATGTCATTCATTTAAAAATCTACTGCCAGACATGAAGCCACTTATGCCAAGTGCTGTAATCCCAGAACTTGGGAGGCTGAGGCAGGAAGATCGCTGTGAGTTTGAGGCCAGCCTGGGCTACACAGTGAGTACAAACCCAGCTTGAATTGCATAGTGAGACCCTGTCTCAAAAACAGACAAACAAAATAAAACAAAAAAATCTATTTACATTCATCAAACATTTATTAACACCTTCCATGTGCCCAACCCATGTCAAGCCCCACAAGGAGCCCAAAGTGGGGCAAATTAGTTCCCACCTGCCAGGCAGACTGATCAGTAAGGAACAGGCAAGGCAAAGGAAGCCTTGGGGATGTGTGTGAGGCTCTGGGTTTGATCCGCAGCATGCACATGCACACAGATGGGGAGAGAGACAGACAGAGTGGGGAGAGATGGGGAGGGAGGCAGAGACAGACAGAGGGGCCAGCTGGCCCAGCTAGCCCTGGGAAGAGTTGATCTTAGTAAAGGGTAAAAGAGGGCTTCCCAGGGAGGGTGGCCTTTGAGCAGGGCCTTGAAGGACGAGTAAGAATCAACAGGCAGAAAATGAAGAGCCTAAGGGAGAGTTCCAGGAATATTTTTCTGATACCAAAGTCTAACTTTTTTTTTTGTATTGGGTCTCAAACTCAGGACCTTGGGCTTTCGAGGATGGTGCCAGAACCACTGAGCTAAATCCCCAGCCCCAAAGTCTAACTTTTAAAAGCACCTTATTGCTTGAGCATAAGTGCAAGTAATAGCCCAAGCATCATTACGATCTAGCCCCTATATACCTCATCAAACCCATCTCCTGCCACTCCACACCTTCCTTCTTGCATTTACATGACCTGGATTTCTGGTACACACACACACACACACACACACACACACACACACACACACACAGAGCAGGCGATTTCTTGCTTCCAAGCCTCTGTTCATGCTGTCTCTTCTTTCTGAAATGCCTTCCCCGTGCTTCTTAGCCCAATCCTTAGCCACCTTCAGGAGCTAGTGCAGGTGTTTTCTCCTCCAAGGAGCCCTCTTGACTCCTCCTAGATGGCTAAGTATCACCCTCTAGATTCCCTAAGGCCTGAAACACAAGTGCCTAGTGCCCTTAATGCACTGGATTTCATAATCTGCTCTATGTTAGTTCCTTGTTAGGTTTTCGGTGGCGGGGGGTAGCTACTGTGGATTGAACCCAGGACCTCTGAACTGAGCTACATCCCCAGTTCATTTTTATTTTGAGACCAGTTCTCACTATGTCACTAAGCTGCCCAGGTTGCAGTGGAACTTGCAATCCTCCCGCCTTGGCTTCCTAAAGTCCTGAGATTACAGGCGTGTGTCACCACATCTGGAAGTCCCTTTGTTAGAATGTGAAATCTGGTGAGGAGGCATCTTCTTTCATTTGTGTCCCTTGGTCCCTTGCAGAGCCTAGCATGCATGATTTATTTAGCAAAGGAGAGAAGGGAAGACAGACTGTTATACAGAAAGTGGGGGTGGGGACAGCAGGAATGATGATGTCTAAAGGGTAGCACATCACAAAGGGAAAGGTCCCAGATGGTCTCCTCCACATGAGCCTCTGGGACAGCGAGGGCAGAGAACCATCCAGGAGTCTCTTGGTGTGTGCTTGCTACTGTGACAGATCTTGTATGTGTGTTTTGCATTTAGCTCTCAACTGCTGAGCATGGTAAAGACTTCCAGTATGTCAGGTTAAGACTGAATCCCTGTAAGTCTTTTCAGTGCTGTAGGCTGTTCCTGAATTGGGGTATGGGGTTATTCCAAGGGCACACGAAAAGGTGCTCAATATCATTAGTCATTAAGGAAGTACAAATTAAATCTACTACTAGCTATCATTACACTTCTTCTTCTTGTTTTTTTTTTTTTTTTTTTTTTGCCGTACTGGGGGTCGAACTCAGGACCTTCCACTTGAGAGGCAGGTGGCATCACTGAGCTAAATCTCTGGCCCTATCATTACACTTCTATTCGAATGGCAGAAGTTTTTTTTTTTAGAAGTTCCTTTTTTTTGAGGCTGGGTCTCCCTAGGTATTTCAGGCTGGCCTTGAGTTCGCTATGTAGTCCAGGCTTTCCTCGAACTCTTGATGAGCCTCCTGCATCAGCCTCCTGAGTGCTGGAATTACAGTGCGCCACCACACCTGGCTTAGAATTGCAGAAGTTTTGAACTGAAAATACCAAGTGCTGACAAGCATGCAGAGCAAGGGAAACTTTCACAATCTGCTGGGGGAATGAAGAATTGTGCAGCCACTCTGGAAACAGCTTGGTGGTTTCTTATAAAGTTAAACACACTTAACATACAACCTAGCAATCCATTTTCTAAGCATTTGTGCTAGAGATATAAGAATGCAAGTTTACACAACAATCTGTAAGTGAATACTGATAGAAGCTCCACTGGAAATTGCCCAAAACTGAGCTGGGTATGGTGGCACACATCTCTAATACCAGCAGTAGGGAGGCTGATGCAGGAGCATCACTATGACTGAGTCTAAAGCCAGCATGGGCTACATAGTGACTTCAAGAGCACCCTGAACTACAGAAGACAACCCTGTCTCAAAAAAATAAATAAATAATGCTGGGCATGGTGGTGCACACCTGTAGTCCCAGCACTCACGAGGCTGAAGCAAGAGGATCATCTTGAGCTCAAGGCCAGCCTGGGCTAGATCGTGAGTTCAAGTCTGGCCTGAACTACCTAGTGAGACCCTGTCTAAAAATAAAAAACAACAACAACAAAAAAACTAGAAACATCGAGCGCCTGCCTTGCAAGCACAAGGTCCAGAGTTCGATCCCCAGTACCAAAAAAAAAAAAAACCCCTGGAAACAACCCACATGTTAATGAATGGGCAAATGGATAACCAAATGATGGTATATTCTTTTTTTTTTCTTTTTCTTGGTGTTGCTATATATTGATATATATAACAACATGCATGAATCTAAATGCATTACACTAAGAAAAACCCTAATTCCAAAGGTTACAAACTATGCATCTCTATTTTGATGGCATTTTGGAAAAGACAAACTTTTGAAATGGAGAATAGGTTGCAAGGGATTGGGGTGGGAAAAGGGTTTGAGGGAATTTTCTGGAGGATGAACTGTTCTCTATCCTTAAATTGGATGTGTTAAAAAATGTTTGGTGTATGTTAAAAAATCATAGAATAGGCTGGGGGTTTAGCTCAGTGGTTCCGGCACCTGCCTTGCAAGCACAAGGACCTGAGTTCCATCCCTGGTACCAAAAAAAAAAAAAAAAAAAAATCATAGGGTCTAGGGCCAGGGATTTAGTTCAGTGGTGCCACCACCTGCCTAGCAAGCTCAAGGTCCCAAGTTCGATCCCCGGTACCCACCCCCCAAAAAATCATAGGATTATATACCAAAAGCACTGTATTGGAAATATGTGTTTTAGCTTTCTGTATGCTTAGGTGCCTGAGCTATTGAGGGTCTAAGTCTGGGCAGCTGAAGAGTGTGGTTAGCGAGATGAACAAAGATGCGCAGACGACAGCAGCAATTAACCAAAAGTTAATAGAAACCAGAGAAAGAAGACCTCAAAGAGTTGCTGCAAGCTAAGTTAATTGAATGTGGCTGGAAGGATCAGTTGAAGGCACACTGTAAATGTAATTAAAGAAAAAGGACTAGAACACTTTACTGTTGATGACTTGGTGGCTGAAATCACTCCAAAAAGCAAAGCCCTGCTACCTGACAGTGTAAAGATGGAATTCCTACAAAGAATTCCTGGGCTGGGGATTTAGCTCACTGGCACCACGCCTGCATCTGCAAGTGCAAGGTCCTGAGTTCGATCCCCAGTACCAAAAAAAAAAAAAAAAATTCCTTGCTCACCATGCCAGCCTTTAAGGTTGAATTACATTGTGTTGTTCTGTGGTTTTATTTCTGAAAGTAAAACTTGCCATAAACTAGAAATCAATTTCCCAAAATAAAATCCTTTTTTGTATGATGGTATGCAGTTTTCAGTAATGATGTATACATTGTATTGATTTTTTCCCCTAAATGTGTTATTTTAATAAATATCTCATGAATAAAAAAAATTTTTTTAAAACCCCGTGTATTTTTATGGTGCTGGGAATCAAACCCAGGCCTCATGCATGATGATCATTGCTCTGCTACTGAGCTACATCCCTGGCCCATTTCTGTATATAATTTCTTTTTTGTTGAGACAGAGTATTGCTATGTAGTCCATGAACTCACTATGCCTTGAACTCACTATGGAGCCCAGGCTGCCCTCGAACTCGTCCTGATCCTCCTGCCTCAGCCTCCTGAGTGCTGGGACTGCAGGCCTGTGCCATCACACCCGGCTTCTGTATATACATTTTTAAAAGTTGGATGCCAGTCTATAGAAAGTGACCCCCTTCTGGTCTGTCCCATCTCTAGCTCTTAGGCAGGTTCAACCAACTCATATGCCTTTTGTAGGGGCTCAGTCTGGTTGAAACCCCAGGTGATGTCACAGAATGAAACAAACCACCAAGCAATCTCCCCACTTAGCTGGACCCAAACTGGCAGTTGGCTTTGTCTGGCTCACCATGGTAGCTCTAAGGGGCCTAGAACAGTGCTTGGCAAATAGTTACTTGATAAATATTTGTTGAGTAAATATTTGTTATCTCTTTATTTCACTGGCTCCAAACTCCAGTTTGGAGTTAAATATCTTAAATATCTCAGCTCCCTTTGTCTAATAATCTTGCTACATTCCTGCTCCGGTGTGGGCTGGGCCCCTCTCTTGCCCAAGGATATCCGGTTGTCTCTGGTGAGAATTCCCCCCTCTAGGTGCACACTGTGTCTCTCCTCAGCCATAGCCCCAGTGAAGCAGCCCTGGCCTCATCACCCACACATGTGAAAAAAATGGTCACCCGGCCCAGGCTGGACAAGACAGAAATGGCAGTGGGCTGCATGAACTGAGAAGCCATCTGGGGCTCACAGGAGCAGCTTCAAAGCCTGCGCTGTAATACATATGTGTTGGGTAGCAGGCACTTTGGTTCCACCTCACTCAGAGTGCTTATATGTTCCTTTCATCTCACTTTAGACCCTATGGTTGTAGATGACAGGAAGTGAGATGTTCAGACCTTTGGGGTTGTGGTTAATGCCTTCTGGTTGGAATCCCAAGTCTGCTTACTTCCTTCCAGACTTGTGGAAAGTGAAGGCTATTTGTAGTCGAGCAGCGGTCATTTTCTGTCCTTCACGCCTTGCTTGCTTGGGGCCCTCCAGAGAAGTCATGCAATATGACACTGGTGGCTGTTTAAGTCTCATGACTTTTTTTTTTTTCACCACAATCCAGGTAGGGGGATTATAAATAAATACACAGTGAAGAAGATTAAAGTCACAATGGCCAGATTTGCATACTTCCCTAAAGGATGAGCAGAAGTTTGAGATTTATCTCACTGGGAGTGGGCCATCCTCTCCTCCCCACTAAGACTAAGACCACTAAGACTAAAAAGACTTGCGACTAAGACCACAGATTATCAAGCAAGGTTAATGATGACACCCATATACCCTTGTTACTACTGGGTCAATATTACCTAAGTGACTATACTTGTAATCTTATTAGTTGATTATAGTTTTTACCCACATTGTACCACCAGTAGTGATGAAATGGAAAAAAAATCCGAAAGACAGAGCAGAGACTGACAGTCTCAAAGCTTGGAAGAAGTTTAGCTTTGCTAAACCCACAAAGGTGCCTGGAAGATGAACTGTTGAAACACAGCTGCCTACCTCCCTATGTCTTAAAGATAAATTGTAAAAACAACATTTACCTCCACCTCCCTACCCCTTGCTAAGTTCTGCTTCTGCAAAATTCTACTTGCTCTGCCACCCTGGCTACAGAATGGATAAATATGAGAACAAACGGAGGGCCAGGGATTTAGCTCAGTGATTCTGCTGCCAGCCTTGAAAGCGTAAGGTCCGGAGTTTAATCCCCGGTGCTCCCCCCCGCCCCAAAAATATATGAGAACAAATGGAGAAACAGGGCTCAGACTCTGGAGGGTGACTTCTGCTGGGCTCGCTAGCAATAATAAACCTGCTTTTCCCTTCGATTCTCTGAGGGCTGCTCTCTTCCTCGGTCTGCCTGCCCTCTGAATGCCACTTTAGTGACTTTGCTCTGTAAAACTTCCTTTGACCACCCTCTGAGAAGAGCCGCCTAGGACAGTTGCCAGCATGGGCAATCGGAGGACACTGGCCACATCTGTGGGACTTGACTGACTTTGGTAAAAGCACTCTTTCTGAGCCCAAAATGCCATGATAGCAGAAGAGACAGGAGGCTGAGACTCCTCAGATGGGGCAAGGTTCTTCCTACTCCACTTTGTCTACCCCAAAACCTAACCGGCTGCGTCTGCAGTGACCCCACTTCAGTTTCATCCCAGGTTCCTGCCAGCCTGTTGTCTGAGCCCTGGTGCCTGTGAATACTAATAAAATGTGGGTGCTTTTTTTCCTTAAAAAAAAAATCTTCCTTTGAGAAGTGGGCTCCCTGACAACCCATTTGGGACCCTCCTGTCTCCCACGAGCTATTCTTTTTTTTTTTTTTTTTTTTTTTTGGTATGGGGGATTGAACTCAAGACGTTTTGAGGCAGGTGCAGTGCCACTGAGCTAAATCCCCAGCCCCCAGGAGCTATTTTTTTTTTTTTTTTGGTACCAAGGGTCGGATTTGGGACCTTGCACTTGCGAGGCAGGCAGGAGAACCACTGAGCTAAATCTCCAGCCCACCCCCAGGAGCTATTCTTATTCCTCATTCTTATTCTCCAATAAATTTTCCTCTTTAAAATAAAACATAGGCAAGGAGTTTTCTCCAACTTCATCAGAAGCCTGGTTCTTTCACCCTGCATCATACCACCCCCACCAAAGGGTCTTTCTTTCATTTCAGAAGTATAGAGTGCAAGTGACAAAAGCAGCCAGAATACTGCCTTGAACTATGACCAAGTCCTGTCTATTCGTCAACTTTTACTGTATACCAGGTAAGGTCAGGCCTAAGAGCTACACAGCCCCCTCACTGTGCTAGCTTCAGTCTTCCCAGTGTACCTACTTTGCAATAAGTTGCCAACATTTTTTAAATGGGAGATTCTCTGTGAAAATGAGATTTCCAGATGTTCTTGAAAAATTCATCTGTCATGACGAAGTGGTCCTTCCCACAGGCCTCTCTTCAGCGGGAGATGGGGTGGCAAATGCCCTCTGCAGACTGGGCAATGCCCTCCTGAGATCCACTTACCTCTCCCTACCTCAACAGTTTCTTTTCCTGCCTAACTTTTCCCAGGCCTTTGTGTGTACTACCCACTCATTCAGTGGTGGTGAACCTATGGCAAGTGTGTCATAGTGGGCTATTTGTATCACTGTAAGCTCTCAAAGGTTCACCATCACTGCTACCTTTTAGACAACTAATAGTTTTACTTTCTTTTTTTTTCTTTTTGGTACCGGGGATTGAACTCGGGTCCTTCCGCTTTCGAGGCAGGCGGCGAAACCACTGAGCTAGATCCCCAGCCCCGAGACAACTAATAGTTGCTTAGTTATCCTGACTATGAGAAGATGAACAAGATTGAGCCTTTGAATTTACTCACTGGGCAGTGGAATAGGGTTTTTGAGGAGAGGAGGCAGGCAGTTCACACAGAGGGAACTCCAGCATGAGCAGTGAAGACAGGCAAGCGAATGCACGAGGACTGTAAGGCCTTGAGTATCTTCCAAGTGGGCAAATCCACCATCTTACCCAGTTCTAACCAGCAGACATGGGACTGAATTACCTAACAATTCACAACACAGAACTTGACCCACAGGAAGCTGAAAGGAATGTGCTCATCCTTTGGAATCACACAGACCCATGTTCAATTCCTTCCACCTCGATAAAACAGTGCTCTTCTCAGGTCTCCTTAAAACTCAGTTATGGCCTGGCATGGTGGAGCGCGCCTATAATCCCAGCACTTGGGAGGCTGAGGCAGGAGGATCTCAGCAAGTTCGAGGACAGCCTGGGCTATACAGTGAGTTCAAGGCCAACCTGAATTACATAAGTGAAACACTGCCCGAAGGCAAACACCAAAAACAAAAATCAAACAAACAACCAAAACCAGAAAACCAGAGCCATGAAGACCAGACTTACAGTTTGACTGTGAGAATTAAACGAGTGTGTGCTCAGGCCCGGCCTCGCACAATTCCTGGCACATAGCAGGGGCGCTACAATAGACTGTCCCTAACGGACCACACCAGGCACGTAGCAGGGGCTAGATTAACACATGTAGTATAAACCCGGCAGCGACGAGAGGCGCCTGGGTTATCCGAGATGCCGCGGGTGGGTCCGCGCACCGCTCCCAGTTCCAGTCTCGAACCTCTGACCGGAAGGGGCTCCGCAGCGCGCGTGCGCAGACTGTGGTTCTCGCTGGGCTCACGGGGCACGTGGGGCCAGGGCCCTGACCTGCGCGTGCGCAGATGATCTGGCGGGCGGTTGCGCGGCAAGATCGCTTGAGCTAGCTGGAGAGCAGGTGACGGTCCGCGGTTCTCTGGCTCCAGCCTTCGTTCAAGGTTGGCTCCCGCCCTTTTGAGGGAGCAGGTCTTAGCGGGCAGCCCCGCCGCAGCCACCTTTCTGAGGCGCGGAGAGCCCCTAGGCAGTGTGTGAGACAGGCTGGCCGAGCTCCTTGGGGCTGAGGTAACTGCACCCGGCGGCCGGGGCTCCCGCCATGTCGGCTTTGCGATTCTTTCCTCTGCAGCTGCAATACCCCCGCGCTCCTCAGGTCATCTCTTCAGCACCGGGCTGCCCAGCACTGCCGAGGGCCGGTCTGTGTCGCGGGTAGCAGCAGGGAGGGCGCGAGGGAGGAGAGGACTGTGGGCTGGCGGTCCGGACCCCTCCCGGCGGTGACCAGCACAGAGACCACAAGTCCTGGCCACCCAGGGCGGTCTTGCCCCTACATCCGCCCGCCACTCCGCCTGTGGCAGCCTCTCCATCTCCCCTCAGCCTGCCCCTGCAGGGAAGGCTACCCGTACAAAACTGTTCATTTGGGTCCGTAGCCACCCTTACACCCAAGCTTAGCAGTTACCATGAAAACAAGACTTCTCCCATCGCAGCATTTCCTGGATTTCCTGTCACATCGTGTCTTAATGATTTGAATGAATTTCTGGCTTTCAGATGCCTGGTTGCACCTTGGAAGCCTTGGAAGTAAATAGTTGAGTCATAGCACTCAGTGCTTCTCCTTTTTATTTTTTGATTTTGGTTTTGGGTCGTGTGTGTGTGTATCTGGACTCAAACTCAGGACCTTGCCCTTGCCAGGAAGCCACTGTGCTAATGAGATACATTCCCGGCCCTCCCTGGTTTTGTTTCTTTTGAGGTATGTACCTGAGGCTGGCCTTGAGCTCACTGCCTCGGCCTCCTGAATGCTGGGATGGGGAGGGGGCACTCCCATCTAGTGCTTCTTGAATCTTGGTGTCTAGGAAAGTGGACAGAAAGATGTGAGCAGGTATACTTGGGCTGGACATCTGTGACTTTTCTGAACTCTAGTTTCTTCCTTTATGCACATGCAGGTAATAAACCCACCACAATTCCAACAATGTATGATAATCTCACTGGCACCACAAAGTTGAGCATATTCAAAAGTAGGCTCAGCATCTTCTCTCAAAAATGTATTTTCTAAGGCTCCTCTCTTCAGAATGGAGCACTTGTATCTCTTCAATTAGTTGCTCAAGCAACTGGGAGTCATCCTTGGCTGTCCTGTCATCATTCCATCAAGTCACCAAGTCACCGGCATCTTCCAAATCAACCCATTTCCTACATCTCCACTATGCTCAACTTCTGCCTGGAAACCATGAAGAAGTCTCCTAGCTGGTCCCCTTTCATTTGTTCTTGTTTGAGTTGTCTCTCACAACCAGAGGAATTTATTTTTAAACTCACAGCTATCTGGTAATATAATTTTAAAAATTATTATACTTTCAGTGTATTCCTACTTCTCTTAGGATAGACTCTACAATCCATAATTGATTTATATGGAAACACTTTTCCATTCTCTGTACTTTCTCTGTAGATGATCTTATCCATTCCAGTATCTTCAAATACCATCTAAACACTGATGACTCAGATTTATATTTCCATCCCTGAGCTTGCTTCCTCACCGTAACTTGGATGTCTAATAGGCATCTCAGACTTAACCAAAACAGAACTATCAATTCTGCTTCCCTGATCTCTTTTCTTAAAATCCTTTCCCATATCAATAAAGAATATGTATCATTGTCTAATTGCTAAGAGCCATCCTTGATTCCCTCAATCAGATATACCTCAATTCCAGTTACTCACTAACTACTAAAACTCCAAATCCAAATCAGCGCTATTTTTTCCTGAAGTACTATAGCAATTTATTTTGGTTTTGGAGACAGGGTCTCATTATGTAGTTCAGTCTGAACTTGAACTCACTGTGTAGCCCTGACAGGCCTCAGACTTGCTGAGATCTCCTGCCTCAGCCTCCTGAGTGCTATGATTACAAGCATGAGCCTCTATACTCAGCAGTAGCCTCATTCTTTTTTTAAAAATAACTTGATTATTAAACACACACACATACAAAAATTAAAACCATTCAAAGAAGAACAATGCAAGGGGAAAAAAAAGTACAATAATATTCAAATACAGTAGAACTCAACCAAAACAAAACTGAAAAGCACTTAAACATTTTTCCACATAACTTAAAAAAGCATCTCAAGCACCAACAAGACACCAGACGATGTGATTTGTTTCAGAAAGATCCCCAAAACCAACACTGAACAAATAGTGGTCTGGAAAAAAACTCCGGTTAGCTAGCAGACTCCACATAAGCCAAGCTTCTCCCTAATTTAAATTTCAATGCAGTCATATGACACGCGATGGAAACACAATCCAAGAAATATGTTATGAGGCCATTTCATCCGTGTGTATCCTTAATTACACTTTAAGTTTCTCACACCAGAGAAACTATTCGGTATTTACACATGTGGGTCCTGTTTATTTCACTCAAGAGAATGGCCTCAATGTGCATCCATTTAGCTATAAATGTCTCTAGTTTCTCTTTCTTTATGGCTGAGTAGTACTCCATTTATTTATTTATTTTTGTATTTTTGTATTTTTTTGGGTACCGGGGATCGAACTTGGGTCCTTGCACTTGTGCAGCAGGCAGCGAAACCACTGAGCTAAACCCCCGGCCCAGTACTCCATTTTATAAAAAAACCCACATATTCTTTATCCAGCTCCCAGTTGATGGGCACTTGGGCTGTTTCCAAGCTTTCACTATTATGAACTGTGCTGCTATAAACATGGGTGCACATATATCAGTGTGGTATGATTCTTTTAATTGTTTGGGGAAGATACCCAGCAGGGGGATAGCTGGGTCGAATGGGACCTTTCAGCCTAATTCTTTGAGGTATCTCCATACTGATTTCCACAGTGGTTGCACCAGTCTGCACTCCCACCAACAATGGAGAAGGGATCCTTTCTCCCCACACCCCTGCCAGCATTTGTTATTGGATGATTTCTTAATAGCAGCCTTCTTTCTGGGGTGAGGTGGAATCTCAGTGTTGTTTTCATCTGCATCTCTCAAATGACCAGTGAGGTTGAACATTTTTTCATATATTTATTTGCTGTTTTTACTTCTTTGTCTGAGAAATGTCTGTTCATTTCAGATGCCCATTTTTGAATTGGGTCTTTGAATTTGAGGGGTCTGATTTTTTTCAGTTCTTTATATATTCTAGATAGTAGACCTTTGTCTGAGGTACAGCTGCTGAAAATTTTTTCCCACGCTGTAGGTTGTCTCCTAGCTGTTGGTGGCTTCTCTTGCAGTGCAGAAGCTTTTTAATGAGATGAGATCCCAGTTGTTGATTCTTTGTGCAAGTTCCCTTGCCACTGAGGTTTTGTTCATAAAATCTTTTCCTATACCAATGTCTTCAACAGTTCTACCTAACTTATCTTCCAGCAAATTTAGTGTTTCTGTCTTAATATTTAAATCCTTAATCCAGTTCGATTTTAATTTAGTGCATGGTGATAGATATGGGTCTAGTTTTAATCTTTGACAGGTTGAAATCCAGTTTTTCCAACACCATTTATTAAATAGACTATCTTTCCTCAGTAGCCTCATTCTTTTTTTTTTTTTTCTTTCATGATCCCACCAGCTTGAATGTAGCCTCATTTTTGATACCCTTCATTCACCTGGCCTACTTTGCTTTAGCAAAATATCTGAATTTTAGTCTTGCAATTGTTTTGTGACCTTGGCCAGATCAGGTAATCTCATGGCAGGTATCTTTATCAATCCAATAATTTTTATCTCCCCAATATCCCAACAGAATTGGATTAAAGTTAGTAAAATATTTCAAAATTCCTGAGTGAAATTTGCTCTGTTTATATAAAAAGTCACTTGATTCTCTTACAATTTAATTTCTTCAGAATCTGCCACAGTTTCATGCCAAGAACAAAGCTGTATCTTTTGGAAGCTTTCTTTTCAGACTTTTTTATCTTCTGCCACTAAGACCCTTGAGATAAGTACATCAGAGACTTAGAGCTTACAGCTTGACATTGTAAAACATGCTGAGGATATTTTTTCCACCATTTTGCCCTCCTAAAACTACTGAATGTTGCTGCTTTTTCTTTCATTGTCATTTAAAGTTTTCTTCCTGACATGTACTGCTTCAGGGCAGCTCACCCAGTGGTGAAACCAAAAACTAAAATGTCCCTCATTGCCTTCAGCTTTTCATCCAAATGCTTTTTGGGTCCTTGAAGTTGGTGACATTTTAAGAGAGCTGCAGTGAATGCAGTGTTATGAGAATGCTAATCGACAGGTTGATCTTCATGCAACAAGCCACAATTGCTGGATAGGGTGGTGAGATAAAGTATCATTATTTTTCCAGAATAAGCATAATTGGGACCTATTGACCAAAGGTAGTTTTTCCTCATCTTTTAGGATATTTAAGGTGGAAGTGGAAGATATACTTAGGTGCAAAGAGTAATTTAAGAGGTTCACTTAGGTTCCTTTCTGATTTGTCCACCAGGACCTTTGGATTTCATTTCAAGGGATCTTCCTAATGATTACATTCAGTTATTCACCCCTCCTCCCTCAAATGAAACAAAACACAACCTGATACAGTTCCAAGGACAAATCTATTCCTGTATAATGTCAATGGCATTTAAAGTTTATTTCCTTTTTATTTATTTATTTATTTATTTATTTGTTTATTTTTGAGACAGGATCTCACTGTGTAGTTCAGCCTGGCCTTGAACTCACTGTGTAGCCCAGGTGGCCTCCAACTCAAACCAATTCTTCTACCTCAGCCTCCTGGAATTACAGGTTGTGTCACCACACCTGGCTTAACAGTTATCTCTTACCAGAAAGAATGAGAAGATACCTATGAAGAAACAGAATAGCATCCAAAAGCATGGACATATCCTGAGTAGCCTTAGGTCATCAGTCTCTTTCTCTCCTATATAGTAACATTTTGTTAAAAAGAAAAGAACATTTCTTATTGGGTAACCCATAAACAGCACTACAATAAGCATTTATAGGCCGGGGATTTAGCTCAGTGGTTCCAGCACCTGCCTTGAAAGCGCAAGGTCCCGAGTTCGATCCCTGGTACAAAAAAAAAAAAGCATTTACATCCGTATTATTTCATTAATCATCCTATCACCCTGCAAGGTGAGAAAACAGAATAATTCTTTTTGAAAAACAAAAGAAAAGAAAATAGGGTTTGAGACAGGAATGGTGGCATATGACTAATCCTAGCACTTGGGAAACCTTTTCTTAAAAAACCAAAAAACAAAAAACCATGGCTGTTGGCTTCATGGCATCAGTGGAAATTCTCTATTTTGGACAAGATCAGGCACATTCAAGGTGGCTGTAGATGAGCTCTGTATTTCATTGCCCATACTTAGTGGTCTCAGTGGTCTTAATGGTCTCAGAAGCTTTTGTAATATTTTCCCAGTAAGTATATTTTGAAAAGATGCTTGGGAAGCTCTTTTATTCAATATTGTGGAGAATTTATCCACCAAATATTACCAGGTAGGTATAGTGACTGTATTTTCTTATTATCATCATGTGTTCCCACTGCAATAATCATACCATTATCTTTGTATAGCATTTAGTTCTGCCTGAGAGTCTCTGTACTGACTCAGATGCTTTCTAGTTTACTTTTTTTTTTTTTTGGCACTGGGGATCAAACTTGGGACCTTGCACTTGCAAGGCAGGTAGCAGAACAACTGAGCTAAATCCTCCCCCCCTTTTTTTTGAGACAGGGTCTCATTGTGTAGTTCAGGCTGGCCTCGAACTCACAGCGATCCTCCTGCCTCAGCCTCCCCCGAGTGCTGGGATTACAGACATAAACCACCAGGCCTTGCTACTTGACAATTTTCAAAGAAAGATTCTTGGCTGGGATTTGGCAGATTTTGCATTAAGATTAAAGCTGATCAGTTTTCCTCTCTTGGATTTGAGAGAGAAACTGGACATCTATCATAATAGCTGATGTTTATATAATACTCTGGAGTTTACCAAGTGTCTGCTTACAGCATTATCTCACTTGCTTCCCACAATTACAGAGATAGGTGGAATTCCCATTGTAGATGTGGAAACTAAAAAATAAAGAGGCTAAATGATTTGCTTGGGGCCTAATAACTACTATAAGAGAGAAGTAGAACTCGAGCCTTGGTCATCCAGTGTCCAATCTTTTGTCTTTTATACAATCTCATACTGTCTGTAATTTTTCTTCGTTTTAAAACCATCATGATGCCGGGAATTTAGCTCAGTGGCACCACATCTGCCTGGCAGATGCAAGGTC
The DNA here is from genome assembly GCF_053883595.1 of Heterocephalus glaber. NCBI lineage: Eukaryota > Metazoa > Chordata > Mammalia > Rodentia > Bathyergidae > Heterocephalus > Heterocephalus glaber. The sequence continues at coordinate 14,718,873 of NW_028258151.1, read as the reverse complement.
CTGAGTTCAATTCCTGGTACCGAAAAAATAAATAAAACCATCATGATTTGTGGTCACCTAAAAATAGGTTGAGAATCTGACCTTTTGTCCAGGTTCCCATCAACTTACTAATAGTTACTGGGACATAGCATCACCATGACTGCAGTAGTCAATGTTGGAAAATAACCGTGTGAAATCTTTAAGCCCCTATTACTATGTGATTGTTTTGAATTACACTGTCTAATCTTTATTTTCAAATGAAATAATTAGTGTGTGGTGTTTATTTCTGAAGCAGACAGCCAGTAATTAACATGAACAGGCCCCAGCTAGAAAAGGGTTGTTTTTTCCTTTTTTCAGATGGCTAGCTGAGGCATAGCACATGAAGTCTCCTCTCTAGATTGTCACTTCCAGCAAATGTCCTTCATCTCTTTCTCTGATGCTGTGTCAACAACCTAAGTCTTACCAGGTGGGCTCCCTGCCCACTTAGAATAAGTCATCTGGCACCAAAGCATTCACAGATCTAGCGTGGGTTCCTACCATGTCTTAGACAAGGGGTATCAGGAAGATTTTTCTCAGGATATAAACAGTATTTCCTCTTTGATAACTTTGCAGTTGGCACCAACTTTTTTTTTTTTAACTTTTGACTGCAATTCTAGTCTAAATAGTCCCATAGACTCTGGCTCCAACCTCCTGTCATTCTAATCCCAAGCAGCCGAGATCAGATATTGGGGAATCTTCTTACTGGCAGCCCCAGAACTGAACTTTGGAAATTATGGGAAATTTCATTTTTTTGGCACATGGATCTTCTGACTATTGTATAACTTTTCCCTGCTGAGTAGAAATGGTGTTAAGATAATGTGGAGGAAAGAATAACGAAATAGTCCTTTATGTGTGTGTGATATTTTACCACTTACAAAATTATGTTTATTAGCTGGGCATGGTGGCACACACCTGTAGTCCCAGGACTCAAGAGGCTGAGGCAGGAGGATTGCCAGGAATTTGAGGCCAGCCTGGACCAGATAGCAAGACCTTGTTTCAAAAAAACAAAAAACAGGGCCGGGGATTTAGCTCAGCAGCATAGTGCCTGCCTGGCAAGCTCAAGGTCCTGAGTTCCATCCCCAGTACAAAAAAAAAATTATGTTTGTTTTCTTTTGTGTGTGTTTATGTGTCATTCTAGGGATTGAACCCAGGACCTTCATTGTTCAGTCCCCAGCTCTTTTTTATTATTTTGAGACAGTCTTTCCAAGTTACTAGGTTGTCCAGCCTGGGTTTAAAATGCAGTTACCCTGCCTCAGCTTCTCAGTTAGGTGCCACCACTCCTGATTTATGTTTATTATCTTGTTCTTTTTTTTCTTCCTTACAACCCCAGAAATTACAATGGAAGCAGGGTTAATGGATCTATACTACTTCAGTCTGAATCCAAAATCCAAATTGATAGCTATGACCAGGTTACTTCAACTCTCAGTACCTGTTTCTCATCCATCAAATTTAGACTATCTTATAGGCTTGGAGTGAAAATTAAGTGAGCTAATATATATATATACAAAACTTAGAATAGGGCATGACAAAAAAAATTGTTGTTATTCCATAAGAAAATCAAGTCTCAGAAAAATTAAGTAGGGACACCTGAGCTGAGATTCAAACCCAGATTCTTCTTACTTTGTGGTTGTATTTACTACCTCTTAGCTGCCTCTAAAATCAGTATCGTGTGTTGTTATAAGTGGTCCTTGGGAACTCTGGACCTCTTTATTATTTGAGGTGCTGTTGGAGATACAAAAAGAGTACAGGGCTCGTTACCTCTACAAATAAGCAGAGGACAAAAAAGCCCCAGTGACTTAAAAAATCACAGTGAGCTTGATTCTAACAAGTCAAATGCTGTCTCAGAGAGGGAGAGTCATGCCAACCATTTCCTCCAGCACTCTACTGAGTGCCCCATGAAAAGGACCTAAAATTCTGGAATATAAAAAATATGACTACCTGTACTAAGTGCTAGGGGTGTAGCAGGCACTCTTGGGGCTCAAGGAAGCCTCACAGTGGGTGGAGCGGAAGAGTAATTGAGAAGTAGGGAAAATAAAGAATTCCTTGGCACCTCTGAGAATAGTGTTCATCCTTACTTGGTGCATTGATTGTATCTGGGAGCTGTGCTGCTCCTTTCATTTCATCTGGTATAATGATGGAAGAGATCCTTTTAACTGTGCCTCTTATTTTCATATTCTTTGTAATGTCTCATTATTTAATTCAAGCCCTCCTCACATCCATCTGGGTTTCAGGGAAAGTAAAATGGGAAAGTGACAGGCCCCCCCCCATGTTGCCCAAGCAGACCCACTACCCCCATCCACTGGAGTGCAGAGATAACAGGAAGCCAGCAGCGGCCCTGCTGTTCTCACCCCTGCCCTGCTTATCAGCCAGCGCAGCCTCATCACCCAGGGGCCTCTAAATTTAGTTTTCCACCCTCTTGACCAGTGCCCCCCTCCCACCTAAAATGCCCCACATAACCATGGTCACCTTCCTCTCAGGGCCGACGGCCTTCTTGCCCTTGGCCCATCTGCACCCAGATGGCAATAAACTCATTGCATGTTGCTTAGACTTTGCCTGCCTTGGTGGTCTCAATCATGCCTCAGTCTGAGCTTATAGGAAGGAGAATAGATTCTAAAAGTATTTGGAAAGCTAGGTGTGGAGGCATATGTCTGTAATCCCAGCATTCCAGGAGGCTGAGGCAGGAGGAGCACAATTTTGAGCCCAGCCTAGACATTTAGCAATTTAGGGAGACCATGTCTCACAATAAAAGAAATAAACCGGACGTGGTGGTGCACACCTGTAATTCCAGCGTTTAGGAGGTTGAGGCAGAGGATTGCCATGAGTTAGAGGCCAGCCTGGGCTACATAGTGAGACCCTATCTCAAAAAATAAATGAACAGGGCCGGGGATTTAGCTCAGTGGTTTCGCCGCCTGCCTTGCAAGTGCAAGGGCCTGAGTTCGATCCCCGGTACCAATAAATAAATAAATAAATAAATGAACAAAAAGTAAAAATAAAGGCTGGGGATGCACCCCAGTGTAAAGGTCCTGGGTTCAATTTCCAGTACCAGAAACAATTTTAAAATAAACAATAAAACTTAAATTCTAGTTGTTTGCTTTCAAACATAAAGGTCGTCCCAACACACCATGATCCTGCTCCATGCAGGGAGAATGGTCCAAGTGATGAATAGCAGAGCTGAGCCTGGTACATGGGCAGTGGTGCTGAGCATTGGGTATTTTACTTGAGAAAAGATACTACAGTGGGGCTTGGTGGTATATTCTGTAATCCCAGCACTCGGGAGGCTGAGGCAGGAGGATCACCATGAGTTCAAGGCCAGACTGGGCTACATACATAGTGAGTTCAAAGCTAGCCTGAACTATATAGTGATACCCTGTCTCAAAAACCAAAAAACAAAATAGATTGTGCGGGCTCCCTTTCCCATATATAAAGAGCCATCTTTAGCTTTTAAATAATTTTCTACTATTTCTACTTTCTTTAGGCTACCATTTGGAAGCAATGAGTTTAAAACCCTTTACCTACCCATTTCCAGAGACGCGGTTTCTTCATGCAGGACCCAGTGTGTATAAGTTCAAAATCAGATATGGCCACAGTATCAGGTAATTTTGAAAGTAAGAGGGAAGCCCATGAAGGCATGGGGTAGTGTATGCTACCAGCTCATCCCTTAGGTAGGCATGGTGGTTCATGCCTGTCATCCCAGTACTCAGGAGGCTGAGGCAGGAGAATTCCAGGAGTTCAAGGCCAGCCTGGGCTACACATTGAGTTCAAGGCCAGCCTGAACTACATAGTTGGATGGCTTCCTCAAAAGAAAACAAACAACAACAGCAAAACCTAGGAATAACAGGGAACTTCCTACTATGATAAAGACCATATATATGTATATGACCCACAGCTAACCTACTCAAGGATGAAAGATTTAAGGCTTCTCCCCCAAGTAAGGTCAGGAACAAGATTAGCCAGGTGTGGTGGTACATGCCTGCAATCCCAGCATTTGGGAGGTTGAGGCAGGAGGACCCTGTCTAAAAAAAAAGTAACAAGACCAGAATGATCCCCACTTTTTACCACTTCTATTCAGTGTAATATTGGAGTTCTACCTGGTCATGGTGGCATACATCTGTAATCCTAGCACTAGGAAGGCTGAGGCAGGAGGATCACCACAAGTACAAGGCCAGCCTGGGCTATATAGTGAGTTCAAAGCCAGCCTAAACTACAAAACTTAAAAAAAAAAGGATTTCAGCTAGAGAGCTTCTGCAAGTAAAATAAAATCCATGTAAATTGGAAAGGAAGGAAATAAACTATCTCTGTTTATTTATTTATTTTTGTACCAGGGATTGAACTCGGATCCTTGTGCTTGCGAGGCAGGCAGCAGAATCACTGAGCTAAATCCCCGGCCTCATTTTTTTTTTTTAAGACAGGGTCTTGGTATGTAGTTCAGAAAGGCTTTAAACTCACTATCTAGCCACCTGGCCTCAAAATTGTAGAGATCCTCTTATCCTCCCAGGTCCTGGGATTATAAGTGTGAGCCACCATCCCTGGCAGCTATCTCTACACAATTTTCTGTCTAGAAAGAATCCACACAAAAAATTGTTAGTGGTAGTAAATGAATTAAGCAAACTTGTAAAGTCTAAATGAACACACAAAAACCAATTTCATATGGTGGTGCACATCTAGTTTTACAGGCATGTGCCACCATGCCCAGTATAGTTGTCTTTTCTCTGTCCCTGTCTGTCTGTCTGTCTCTCTCACTCTTTTTGTTTGTTTGTTTTTGTAATACTGGGGATTGAACCCAGGGGTTTTGCACTAAGGTATATCCCAACCCATTTTCTTTTTTTTTTTTTTTTTTCGGTACCGGGGATCAAACTCTAGATCTTGCACTTGCCAGGCAGGCAGCGGAACCAGTGAGCTAAACCCCGACCCTCGTTTTTGTCTTGAACTAGGGTCTTGATAAATTGTTAAATTGCCTAGGCTATGGGCCAGGGATTTAGCTCAGTGGCGCTGCACTTGCTTTACAAGGGCAAGGTCCTGAGTTCGATCCCTGGTACAAAAAAAAAAAAAAAAAAACACCAAAAAACCAAAATTACCTAGGCTAGACTCAAACTTGCCAAATCACTAAGTTGTCCAGATTTGGCTCCAATTTGTGATCCTCCTGCCTCAGCCTCTCAGAGTGCTAGATTAAGTGTAAGTGCCACCATGTCAGCTTGAGTTGTATTACTTTGTGTGTGTGTGAGTATGTGTGTATGTGTGTGTTTGGTTTTTGAGGCAGGGTCTTGTTTTGTGGTTCAGGCTGGCCTCAAACTTGCAGTAATCTTCCTGTCTCAACCTCCCAAGTACTGGCATTACAGGCATGCACCATCATGTCCAGCTTTCAGTTCTATTTCTATACACTAGCAGTAAACAATATGAAAAGAAAATTAACAAAACAGCTCCATTTACAATAACAGAAAATAACAAAACAAAAGGTGTATGACTTGGGCTGGGGATTTAGCTCAGGGGTTCCGCTGCCTGCTTCACAAGCGCAAGGTCCGGAGTTCGATCCCCAGTACCAAAAATGAATTAATTAATTAATTAATTAATTATTTTTAAAAGGTGCATGATTTGCACCATGGGAACTATAAATATGGCTTAAAGAAATTAAAGAAGATGAATGTGGTGGTGCATGTCTGTGATCCCAGCATTTGGGAGGCTGAGGCAGGAGGATCATCATAAGTTTGAGGCCAGCCTGGACTATATAGTGAATTCAAAGCTAACCTGAGCTACATAGCAAGACCCAGTCTCAAAAAACCAAAAAAAGAAATTAAAGAAGACCTAAATTACTCAATACCTTATGGGGCCAGGGATTTCGCTCAGTGGCGCCTTGCCTGCCTGGCAAGCTCAAAATCCTGAGTTCAATCCCTGTACCAAAAACAAAAACAAAAAACCACCTTGTGTTCATTGATTGGAAGACATTATATATATATATATATATTTTTTTTTTTTTTGTACCGGGAATCGAACTCGGGACCTTGCACTTGAGAGGCAGGTGGCACCACTGAGCTAAATCCCCAGCCCTGGAAGACATAATATTAATAAGATATTAGTACTATGCAAAATGATCTACCCACTCAGTACAATCCCTATCAAAATCCAAATAGTGTTTTTTGTGTGGAAATAGAAAAATCTAATCTAAAATTCACCTGAAATTTCAAGGAAATCCAAATAACCAAAACAATTGTGAAAAAGAACACAGTTACATTCACACTTTCTAATTTTAAAACTTATTATGAAGCTATAGTAATTGAAACAATGTCATACTAGTATAGGGACAGATGTGTTTCAGTGGAATAGAACTGGCAGCCCAAAAATAACTCCTCGGTCAGTTAGTTTTCAACTAGAGTGCCAATACCATTGAATAAGTAGAAAGAACAGCCTCTTCAAAAACATTTTTTTCAGTACTAAGTATTGAACCCATGGTCTTTGCACTGAGCTACATCTCCATCCCCAGCCCCAACCCCCCCCCCTTTTTTTTGTTTGATAGGGTCTCACTAAGGCTCTAAATTGCCCAGGATGGCCTCCAACTTGCAATCCTCTTGCCTCAGCTTCCCAGAATGCTTGGATTACAGGCATGTGGCACCACACTTGATATTTCTGGGAAAACTGGAGATGCAGAAGAATGAAATTGGACCCTTACCTTATATAACATACAAAAGTTAACTTAAAAATCAAAGACCTAATTTAGGAGCCAAAACTTTATCTCAAAAAATTAAAATAGAATTACCATATGACCTAACAATCCCATTATTATATATGCAAAAGAAATGAAATTAGTATGTTGGAGAGACCTCTGCATGCTCCTTTATTACAACACTTCACAATAGCCAAGAAATGAATCTGAGTGTCCATCAACTAATGAGTGAATGAAGAAAATGTGGTACATATGCACAATATAATACTATCAAGCTGTAAAAAAGAATGAAATGAAAGCTGGATATGGTGGTGCACTCCTGTAATCCCATCTACTTGAGAGGCTGAGGCAGGAGGATCTCCTTTGAAGCCAGGCTAGGCAATTTAAACAGATCCTGTCTCAAAATCTAAAAAAAATTAAAATAAAAAGAGCTGGAGATTTAGTTTGATATTCCCTGGATTCAATCCCCAGTATCACTAAATCAATTAATCGGTTGGGTCCAGGGATTTAGCTCAGTGGTTTCACCTCCTGCTGTGAAAGCACAAGGACCCGAGTTCGATCCCCGGTACCAAAAAAATAAATAAATAAATAAAAACCGTTAAAATTCGGGCCGGGGATTTAGCTCAGTGGTTTCGCCTCCTGCTGCGCAAGCGCAAGGACCCGAGTTCGATCCCCGGTACCAAAAAAAAAAAAAAATCAGTTAATCAATCAACCAATACTGTCATTTGTGACACTATGGATGGAACCAGAGATCATTATGTTAAATGAAGTAAGCCATGTCAGAAGGACATGTACTGAATGTTCTGACTCACGTGAAATATAAAATGTTGACCAAAAAGAAGTTGAGAGTAAAATGATAATGACCAGAGGGAGGGATGGGAAAGGGTTGACCAGTGAGAACTAAAATATAGCTAGGAGTAAGAAACTCTGGTGTGCTGTTCCACAAGAGGGTGACTAGACATAATAATATGCTGTATGGTTCCAAAAATTGGGCTGGGGATTTAGCTCAGTGGTGCCACACCTGCCTCACAAGCACAAGGTCCTGAGTTCGATCCCCAGTACAAAAAAAAAAAACCTAGAAGAAAGTACTTTGAGTGTCTTCACCAAAAAGTGATGATAAATATTTCAGGAGATTCATATGTTTGCCTTGATTTAAACATTATACAACATATACATGTGTTCAAACATCATACATTACCCCATAAATATGTACACATTTTTATATATCAGTTAAAAATAAATTTTTAGGCCAGGCAAAGTGACACACCTGTAATCCCAGCACTAGAGAGGCTGAGGCAGAAGGATCACTGAGAGTTCAAGGCCAGTTTGAGCCACACAGTGAGTTGAAGGCCATTCTAAACTACACATGAAGAAGCAAGATATATCATGTACAGGTACAAATTCCCTATGATGAATGTTATCATTATGTATATCTAAAGTGTACCAATAAATGTTTTGCAATAAATAAATAAATAAATAAGCTACACAGTGAGACCCTGTCTAGAGAGAAAGAAACAAAAGAAAAAACAAATTTTTAGCCAGGCAGAAGGATGACAAATTCAAGCCCAGTCTGGGCAAGTTAGCAATTTAGCTAGAACCTGTCTCAAAATATAAAATTTTAAAATATGATATAAAATTTTTAAAAGGGCACAAGGTCCTGAGTTTGATCCCCAGTACAGGAAAAAAAAAGAAAAAGAAAAAAGAGCTGGGGATGTAGTTCAGTGGGAAGGCCCTGGGTTCAATACAAATGGTACAAGTTATAGCTGCTTTGGAAAACAGTTTGGCAGCTCCTCACAAAGTTTAATGGGCCCGGGATTTAGCTCAGTGGCATCGTGCCTGCCTGGAAAGCACAAGGTCCTGAGTTTGATTCCCGGTACCCACCCCTCCAAAAAAAATTAAGGGGCCGGGGATTTAGCTCAGTGGTTCCGCCGACTGCCTTGCAAGTGTAAGGTCCCAAGTTCGATCCCCAGTACCGAAAAAAAAAAAGAAAAGTTAAATTGCCCCAGCAGTTCCACTCATACCTACACAAGTTGGAATCAGACTCAGATAATTTGTACAATAGTATTCATAGCACATTGTTCATAGGAGCCAGAATTTAGAAATAACGCAAATGTTCATCTGCTCATGCTGATAAACAGGTAAACAAAATGTGGAATATGTGTGCAGTGGAATTTTGCTTTGTTTTGTTTCGTTTTGCTTTTTGAGACAGGGTCTCTCTTTGTACCCCAGGAAGGCCTTGAACTCATGGTGATCCTCTTGCCTCATCCTCCCAAGTGCTGGGATTACAGGTGTGTGCCACCATGCTCAGTTGAGGAATGTTAATCATCCATAAAAAGAAATTGCCAAAGGAATGAAGTTCTTATATATGTACGATATGGTTAAACTTTGAAAGCGTTATGCTAAATGAAAAAAGTAACAAAAGGACAAAAATTGTATGATTCGATTTACATGAGACATATAGAAGTTTAATAGAGACAAGACAGATTAGAGGACAGGGGCTAGGAGCAGAGGATAATGGAGATTTATTGCTTAAGAACTACAGTTGTGGGCTGAGGATTTAGCTCAGTGATTCTGCCGCCTGCCCTGCAAGCAGAAAGACCTGAGTTCGATCCCCAGTACCAAAAAAAAAAAAAAAAAAAAAAGAGCTACAGTTTTGTGTTTTTTTCTTTGTTTACTACTAGAGGATTGAACATGAACCTTTATACTGAGCTCAATCTCCAGTATTTTTTAATTTTTAATTTTAAAATAGGGTCTTTCTAAGTCATTAAATTGCCCAGGTTGGACAGGAACTTGTGATCCTCTTGCCTCAGCCTCCCAGAGTGCTGGGATCACAGGCATGTGCCCACCACACCCAGCTGGAGTACACTTTTTGATTGAGGGTGATAAAAATTGGGGGGGGGTGGGCCACCGGAGCTCAAACTCAGGACCTTGCACTTTCGAGGCAGGCAGCAGAACCACTGAGCTAAATTCCCGTCCCAGTGATGAAAATTTTTTTGGAAAGAGATAATGGTAATGGTTACACCACATTCTGAAAGGAATACCACTGAATTGTACACTTAAAAATGACTAAAATGAGAGCGGGGCACTGTGGTGCCTGTGATCTTAGGTACTCTGGAGGCTGAGGCATGAGGATTGCCTGACCAGACTGAGCAACACAGTGAGAGTTCAAGACCAGCCTGGGCAACACAGTGAGAGCTGCCCATAAATAAATAAATAAATAAGGTTGAAATGAAAATGTTATCTACTTTTACTACCATTTTAAAATATGTTAGTTTAATAATGCATCCATAAGTATTGTTAGCTTTTTAAATTAAACATTTAGCAATTAAATGTTAACATTTATATTTTTATTAAATTTTATTTTATTTTATCCCATTCCCCCCTTAAGCCCCCTAGCCCCTATGTACAAAAGCTTTGTTTCCATTTTTTCTTCTATTTTTACTTTTTTTCTTGTCCCTTCCTTTCTCCCTCCCTCCTCCCTTGTTCCCCTTCACATTTGAACACTTTCTTCCCATTTCCCAACATTCATTATACTTAAATGTTAACATTTAAAATTTTTAAATATATGTTCCATTCCAAACAAAGATTGGCATCACTTTTCTGCAAATTTTATTCATGTCTCTCTTTATAGGAGACTGTTAGATTATCATCTCTGCTTCTGCATTCAATCTATCATGATTTTTTTTGTTTGTTTGATCTTTAAAATGTCCAGGAACTGGGTGTGGTGGTGCACATCTGTAATCCTAGCACTCAGGAGGCGGAGTTAGGAGGATCACCATGAGTTCAAGGCCAGCCTGGGCTACATAATGTGTTCAAAACCAACATAAACTACATAGCAAGATTCTGTCTCAAAAAACAAAACAAAAGTAATATATAATAATATAACATTTAAAAGTCTAGCTTACATAGATTTTGAGTTGAGAAAAGTAGGAATAGATTAGTAACCCTCTCAGATCATCAGATATTCTTCTTTGTTCCTATATCAACATCTTATTGGGCCAGGGATATAGCTCAGTGGTAGGGCATTTGCTTGGCTTGTACAAGGGCCTGAGTTTAATATTGGGAACCACAAAACAAAACAAAAACAAAAGCTTGAACAAGTGGTAGTTTTGGTTCTTTAAACCAGTTGTTTTTTAAAGGTTAGCTGCAATATGGGACCTGAAATTGTAAAGTGAACTTTTTGAACTCTGTTACATTAAAATTCAGTAGTTTGTCTTGTTTTCTGAATGAATATTTTACTTAGTCTGTTTGTTTGGTTTTTTTCAGTACCAGGAATTGAATTCAGCCCCTTGCACTTATAAGGCAGGTGTGGCGATTGTGAGGTAGGCATGGTGCCACCAAGCTAAATCCCAGGCACTTAGTCTGATTTTGTAACATGATGCATTCCATAGGTCATTTGGAAAACGTGATTGACTGACTTATGCAAATTTTCCAAATGTTATTATTATTATTATTATTTTTTTGGTACCAGAGATCGAACTCGGGATCTTGTGCTTGAAAGGCAGGCAGCAGAACCACTGAGCTAAATCCCCAGCCAAATTTTCCAAATGTTGAGACATTTCATTATATAATACCAAAAATATTTAATATTACTATCAATCTTAGAAAAGTATTTAAGAATTGGGTGTGGTTGTGCACACCTCTGATCCTAACTTCTCAGGACAGGCAGGAAGATGGAAAGTTGGAAGCCAACTGGGACAATTTAGCCAGACCCTATCTCAAAAATAAAATAGGCCAGGGCTGGGGATGTAGCTCAGTGGCACCACACCTGCCTCTCAAGCGCAAGGTCCTGAGTTTGATCCCTGGTACAAAAAAAAAAAAAGATAAAATAGGACAGGTGTGGTAGCCTATAATCCCAGCACTCCAGTGGGTGAGTTGGAGGCCAGCCTGGGCTACAGAGTGAGTTTGAGGCCATATGGTTTGAGGCCAGCATGGACATAGAAAGACCTTGCCTCAAAAAAAAAAGAGAAGGAAGTGGGAAGATAGCCCAGAGATAGAGTGCTTACCTAGTATGCACAAGGCCTTGGGTTCAATCCCCAGTGCTGCCAAAAATATTTGAAAATTTAAGTATTTGAAAGCTGTCAAACTTATTAAGCTTTTCAAACTTCAAATTTTTTCTTGAAAGCTCAAAATTCATCTTACACCAAATTCTGTCTGTTGTTTTCCTTGACTTTATGTGTTCAATTTATTCATTTTTGAGAAAATATCTGTCAGCTCCCTAGTCTGAATAACAGCTATGGTTTATTTGTCAGCCAATCTTTCAAGTAAAATATCCTATGAAAAAAGCAGCTTGTTCACTTTGCAATTTAAACAGTCACACACAGTGCTTCTCCTCAACACAACCACAGCACCATATTTTGGTTGGCAGAAGTACTTCCCGTTTATCACATAACATATTTTAAAAGATACAGTTATGTATTGTATATTTCAAAAAGCTAAAAAGAAGGAGCTTGAATGTTTTTGCTTTAAAAAAAACACGAGCCAGTCATGGTAGTGTAAACCTGTAATCCCAGCACTCAGGAGGCTGAGGCAGGAGGATTGCCTTGAGTTCAAGGCCAGCCTGGGCTACATAGTGAGATGCTACCTCAAAAAACAAATAAAAGCACAGGGTGTGGTGGCACATGCCTGTGATCCTAGCATGTGGGTGACAGACTACCTAGTGAGCTCAAGGCCAGACTGAACTACGTAATGATACCCTGTTTAAAAAAAAAACAAAGCCACCCAAAATAAATAAAACTATGGGTAGCCAAGAGTTGAGTTTTATGGCTCGGGACATAACTCAGTAATAGAGTGCTTACCTAGCATGCATGGGGCTCTGAGGTTCATCCCTAGCACTACAAAAACAAACAAACAGAAAGAGTTGAGATTTAGTTTATTGGGTTTGTTTTACAGGACTGGGGATTGAACCCAGGACCTTTGCAATGAACTACATCCCCAGCCCTTCTCCAGACTGAGGTTGAATTTGTGATGCTCCCATAGACTTATTGTTTAAGGAGTACAGTTTTCTTTTCCTTTCTTTCCTTCCTCTTTCTCTCTCATACATTGTTGTTTTAGTGTTAGGGATTGAACGGGAGCCTTCTTCACATTGCAATACATCCTCAGCCCTTTTTTATTTTTTGTTTTAAGACAGCGTTGGCTAAATTACTAAATTGCCTAGGCTGCGCTCAAATTTGCACTCCTACTTAATCTCACAAGTGTTGGGATTACAGCTATGTGCCACAACATACAGTTTGAGGTGGGCAGGATCTCATTATATATCCCTAAATCCCATTATATAACTTGTGACCCTCCTGCCTCAGGGTCTACACCTGGCAAGTTGGGGTTTTATATAATTTTGTTTTGTTTTGATACAGGGTCTCTCACTGTGTAGCCCAGGCAATTCTCCTGCCTCAGCTGGAATTACAGGCATACAGCACCACACCCATTTTATATAATTTACTTCATTGCTTCCTCAAGGATAGTACATGAGGGCTGGGGATTTAGCTCAGTGGTTTTGCACGCCTGCTGCGAAAGCACAAGGACCCAAGTTCGATCCCCGTACCAAAAAAAAAGGATAGTACATGAAAGTAGTTTCTCTTCCTGTGTGGCACTAATGATTACTGTGACTGCAAGTACAGCTTAGTGGGACTGGCTAGATCTGTGCTTAGGCACTAGCAATTTTGCCCGCCATTGCTTTTGCATTAAAAGTTATAAATTAAAAATTGTAAAGGCAAATAATATCTTAGAAGTACTACAAAAATAGCTTTGCCCTTGAAGACTCCTTGAAAGGGTCTTTAGGACTCCCAGAGATCCCACATCACACCTTGAGTGTGAGTGGTCTAAGGAATTTTCATAGTGGAGATTTCAGGATTTTTTAGGTTAATGTACAAGACTTTTCTTTTTTTTGAGACAGGGTTTTACTGTATAGTTCAGACTGGCCTCAGGCTAGCCTCAAACTAGCAGAGATCCTCCTGACTCAGCCTCCTGAGTGCTGGGATTATAGGCGTGTGCCACCAAGCCTGGCCAATGTAAGAGACATTTTCAAACAACTTTGTACTACTGAGGCTCAGGCCACACCACTCAGGTAATCTTATTTCTCCCCTATGAGCACTGGGTCAGCACATACAATTGTTATATATGTGATGGTTCTAGCTTTCCTTCTTTTTTTTTTTTTTTTAAGATTTGGAAGAATTTATTGAGAAAAGGGCTGGGGATTTAGCTCAGTGGCACCTTGCCTGCCTGGCAAGGGCAAGGTCCTAAATTCGATTCCCGTACCAGAGGGAAGAAAAGAAAAAAGAATGGGCATTGAAAGAAAAAGATAGCTTCTGTCTAAAAGACAGAAGGGGGCCCAGAAAGTGAGTTGCCCCTCTAGCTTTCTTTATCTTGTCTTTTTTCTGTTTGCCTTCTAGAGGAGAAGAGGTAGCAAATAAGGAAGTCATCATCCAGGAACTGGAGGTAGGGAAAGGAAAATTCTGGGAAATTTACTCTTTATGCCTTATGCCTCACTTGTATCCATGCCCAGACTTTAATTATTTCCTACAAACAGAGCCACAACCTCCCCTGGATAACTTGGCTTCTTCCCACAGGTTTCCTCTGCAAAGAAACTTTTTCCAGGGAAATGTAAAGCCCACATCCTTTCTCCATTCTAGCTGAAGTGTCAGCATCTTGGGGGCTGAGAGTTATTTTGTTTCCATCAGATTCCAGACAGCAGCCACTCTCTTTCATGGCAACTGGCACAGATAAGGCTTCTGGAAGCCTGGGAAACCTCACATCCCAGCCACTGCTGGTACTTGATGTTCAGGAAGCTCAACTGTAAATACACAGACAAAGCCTCTGTGTAACTGGAAACACTTGCAACTGCTTTATTTCTGTTTCACTTTCTTTTTTTTTTTTTTTTTTAGTACTGGGGATCAAACTCGGGACCTTGCACTTGGGAGGCAGGCAGCAGAACCACTGAGCTAAATCCCTGGCTCTGCTTCACTTTCATTCCTTTTCTACACAGCTACTCTGGCTTTTGGTTAACCCACCAAAAAGAAAGGAAGACTGACCAGGGAGACAACTTTCTACAGTCCTGGTGTTATCAGGTAGCTTATTTCTAAAAAGTGGCTTGCTGGGCTGGGGATTTAGCTCAGTGGTTCCGATGCCTGCCTAGAAAGTGCAAGATCCTGAGTTCAATCCCCAGTATCAAAAAAAAAAAAAAAAAAAAACAACCCACAAAAAACAAACAATAAAATAAAAAGTAAAAAGTGGCTTGTCACCTAAATGTTACCGAGTTTTAGATTGCTTGCCCCTCCTTCTGGAGTTGGATTCCAGGTTCTTCTTGCCTCCAACAAAGAATTGAACAAAATGAGCAAAAAACAGTGGCAAAGTTTATTCAACAAAGCAAAAATAAGGAGTGGAAAGCCAGGCATGGTGGGGCACGCCTGTAATCCCAGCACTTGGGAAGCTGAAACAGGAAGATCACTGAGTTCAAGGCCAGCCCGGCCCACATAGTGAGACCTTGTTTTAAAAAGAAAAAAAATGCAGGGCGGGGCTTTAGCTCAGTGGTGCCACCGCCTGCCTCACAAGCACAAGGTCCTGAGTTCGATCCCCGTACCAAAAAAAAGAAAAAAAAATGCGGAATGGGAAAGAAACTGGCTCTGCAGAGCAAGCTTGGACTGAGTAAATAGAAAAAGAGGGTGAGAGCAAAGATAAAAGTACAGATTGTGTCTGGGGAACACAGTGGGGATTATCATAGAAAGTTATGATAGCCAAGACTTCATGGCCTTGATGTGTCCTTTTATGCTGTCTAAATCTCAAGGAAACCAGGGAGAACCTTTACATAGGAGTCCTGAGAGACAGGGTGGAGATTCCATACCTCAGGCTGATGTCAAGTCTAGGCCATCCTATTGAAAAATCTGCTCGAATTCTCAAGAGAAATCCACATGTAGGACTTTGGGAACTGTTGTGCACATAGTTGCAGGATCTTATAATTAACAGGTCAGGCCTACTTCCCAACCAGTGTTTGCCACACCCTAATATCCTCTCTCACTGGTTCAGTCACACTAATGAGCTGTGTCACTCTTGGAAAATCATCTGTTAGTCTGGATCTCAGCTGTCTCATTTTAGGAATGAGAAGTTTACATTAGTTTATGCTCTTCTAGCTTCACAACGAAATGATGTATGACTAGTGATTTACTAACATATGCTTCCACATTTCAAAGAATTAGAATACACTTGCTGGGCGTGGTGGCGCATGTCTGTAATCCCAGCTACTTTGAAGGCTGAGGCAGGAGGTTTGCAAGTTTGAGGGCAACCTTGGCTGCATAGTAAGACCCTGAAAAAAAAATGTGTGCAATGCTTACCATGCAATATATAGTAGCTATAAAGAATTTACATACATTTATGTATCATCAAAGTTTGAAAAGTTCTTTTTACATGTTCTCCCACTCTTCGTTTTGGGGCAAATGTTATTACTCCTTTTGGGATAGATGTTATCATTCCTTTAGAAAACATTAATTGAAGCCCGGGCGTGGTGGCACACACCTGTAATCCCAGCATTCGGGAGGCTGAGGCAGGAGGATCATGGTAAATTCAAGGCCAGTCTGGGCTACATAGTGAGTTCAGGACCAGTTTGAACTACAAAGGGAGACCCTGACAAAAAAACCCATTAGTTGGGGGCATGAGGAACTCCTACCCCTTTTGCCCCCTCATACCCCCCAGCCTCCACTTCCTCCAACCCCTTCCCCCCAATGACCCTTGTAAATAGAATCAGCCCCCTCTATCTTTTCCTTTCCCTGGTCCCCAGGTGTAAATAGATTGTGATAATTTTTTTCTTAAAGAAAACGTTGATTCGCACCATCCAACCTGGCCCTGCCCACTCCTGCAGCTGTATCTCCACCTCTGTCCTCTGCTCCCAAGGCCTCCTCGCTCCTCTCCCAACCCTGGAGGGCCTGGGGGAATGGGGAGAACTCCTGATGTTCTAAGTTTCCACAATAAGGTTTGCCTGTGTACAGACCTCCATTCAATAAATTATTGGCATGAAAATCTGAAAAAAAAAAACCATTAATTGAGCCGGGCGTGGTGGCACATGCCTAGAGTCCCAGCACTTGGGAGAGAGGCTGAGGCAGGAGGATCATAGTGAGTTCGAAGCCAACCTGGGTTACATAGTGAGACCCTTTCTCAAAACAAAAAAAACATTAATTGAAGCCAGTGTACCCTAATGACTAAGAATGTAAGCTCTGGAACCCTACTGTTTGGGTTGAGGGTCACCATTCCTTGTTTGAGGGTCAAGAGTAATGGAGAGGGAACCCAGCTATACCTCTTCTTGGTATCTTCCCAAAAGAATTAAAAGCATCATACCACAGTGATATATACACACTCGTGTTTATAGCAGCAGAGTATAATAGCTAAATCTTGGAAACAGCCCAAATGCCCATCAACTGACAAGTGGATAAAGAATATGTGGTTTTTTTAATACAATGGAGTACTAGTCTGCCATAAAGAAGGATGAGCTTCAGACATTTCTAGGTAAATGCACCTTAAGACCATACTCTTAAGTGAGATAAATCAGACACTCATGGGTTTTTTGTTTTGTTTTTTGGGTTTTGTGGGGGTTTTTTGGTACCAAGCATCAAACCCAGGACTTTGCATTTGCTAGGCAGGCACAGAGCCACTGAGCTAAATCCCTGGCCTGGTTTTTTGTTTTTGTTTTGTTTTTTAATTTGAAAAGATTTATTTTTCCCCCCCTCAGGGAGAACAGGAAGTTAGGGAATTTACAGCTCATTAATTTGTAGTTGGTCCTAATCTTTCCTGGCACAGCTGTCAAAAACAGTATTTAAGGCTGGGGATTCAGCTCAGTGGTTCCAGCGCCTGCCTCCCAAGCACAAGGTCCGAGTTCGATCCCTGGTACCAAAAAAAATCCCCAAAAAACAGCATTTAAGCAGAACCAAGGGGACACACGTTTGTTTGGTTTGTTTTTTTTTTTTGGTACCAGGGAGGCAGGCACCGGAACTACTGAGCTACATCCCTGGCCCCAAACATGTTTAAATATCTCATTGTTTCTCTGGTATGAGAAATCAAAAGTAGAAATAAACACTAAAATGTGTAATAGATATTGGGAAATGGGAAATGGGAAGAAAATGTTCAAATGGGAAGGGGAACAAGGGGAAAGGGAGGGAGAAAGGAAGGAAGGGACAAGAAAAAAAGTGAAAATATAAAAATAGAAACAAAGCTTTTGTACATAGGGAGCATGAGGGGGCTTGAGAGGAGGGGAAAATGGGGAAAAAAGAGGTGAGATGTATCATGTACAGGTGCAAATTCCCTATGATTAGTGTTATCATTATGTATGCCTAAAATGTACCAATAAATGTTTTGCTATAAAAAATTTAAAATCAATACTTATTATTAATAAAATTTTATTCAATTAGTGTTTTAAAAAATTTGGGGAGTTAGGGAAACTGCTGGATGACACACCATTGAACCATACTTACAGAACAGGTAAGATTTAGACAGGTGCTGATGGATAGAGTGCATTTCAGGCAGAGGAAACAGCAAAATCACAGAATTTGAGAAGCAGAAAGCACATTCAAGGAACAACAAATAGTTTGGTTTTGTTAGAATGTAGGGTATGTGAGACAGGTGTGGTGGTGCAAGGCTGTAATCCCAGCACTTGAGGGGCTGAGGCGGGAGGATCACTGTGAGTTCGAGGCCAGCCTGAGCTACATAATCCTGACCCTCTCCCCACCCCCCAAAAAAGAATGTAGGGTATGTGAAAAGCAGTGAAAAATATAAGTGGTATAAATGGAAGGATTGGCTGAGTTGCAACACTATTAAAATCATTTCAAATATATCTTTTTCAGGATTCTATCCGTGCAGTCTTGGAAAACTTGGACAATCTGCAGCCATTTGTTACTGAACACTTCATTGTATTTCCCTGTATCCTTTCTTTCTAGGTATTGAGCTATAACTCACATTGTAGATTCAGGGCCAGGGATTTAGTTCAGTGGTTCCACTGCCTGCCTCATAAGCACAAAGTCCTGAGTTCGATCCCCAGTACCAAAAAACAAAAAAACCCCAAAACATTGTAGATTCAAATGGAAGGAGCAAGGCCAGGGATTTAGCTCAGTGGTTCTGTCGCCTGCCTCGAAAGCACAAGGGCCTGAGCTTGATTCTGGTACCAAACAAATGGAAGGAGCAAAACTGTAGACAATAGTGTAGCATGGTGACCATGCCTATAATCCCAGCTACTCAGGAGGCTGAGACAGTAGGATCACAAGTTTGAGCTCAGCCTAGGAATTTAATGAGATCCTGTCTCAAAATAAAATAAGGGCTGGGAGTGTAGCTCAGTGGTAGAGCCCTTATCTAACAGACCTAAGTCCTGGATTGAATTCTGTGCCTGGGGAAAAAAACAAAAAACACAACAGTTTGGAGAGTAGGTTAGGGGAAGGAGCACAGTCTTACTCCTAAAACAGTTCTCAGGGTGGCATATTGGTATTCTTCCTCAATCCTTAGCACCATTCCCCAGACAAAAGCAAATGGGAGAGAGTTTCCCATTTAAAATTCAAACATGAGGATGTTGTCTTGATCCCTTATCCATTTGTTTTTACTTTATATGTGGAGATGAAATGGTTTCATGAAAACTTGTCACCTGGTAAGTAGAGATGGGAGCAAGGCTGGTGGAAGACAGAATAGGTTACTGGGATGGCAGTGAAATAGTCTTCCAGATTAACTGGGCTTCATCCACACCATGTGGAGATCAAGAGCACATGGTCCCAGCCTGGTTTAAATCCCCAAGGCTCTGCCACTTAGTAGCTGCATAACCTTACATAAATTACAGCACTTATCATCTTTCTGTGCCTCCTTTGTGAAACACAGGGTGTGACCAAAAAATACACCAAAGATGTAAATTTTAAAATATTATGGTAAAAGATAGGTTGCCATCAATCTCAAAATACTCCTCTTAACTCTGAACACACATATTCCACTATTCTTACCACTTTCTGAAGCAGTTGTGAAGTTCTGTGTCTTTTTTTTTGAGACAAGATCTCACTATGTAGTTCAGGATGGCCTTAAACTCACTATGTGGCCCAAGCTGACCTCAAAATCACTGCAATCCCCCTGCCTCAGTCTCATAGAGTGCTGGGATTATAGGCATGCAACACGCCTGTCTAAAAAATAACTCTTACATAAACACTTCCTTCATTTTAGAGTACTTAGTCACTTTCACTGTAGTGGTTTCTTAACGGTATCTCTCAGTTTTTAATCTCTGGCAACCTGGCTGTTTTTAACTCACCGAAGGACAAGTAGGCACCCACCAGTATGACTTGAAAAAGAGTACAAAAGCCTTGCATCAAAAATCTAATTCATTCTTGATTCGGCATTATTGATGCCTGAAATCCGGCTGTTTTTCTTTGTACTAAGGCTCATCCCTTTTTAAGTGGTATATTGTTAGAGAAGTATGATGTGAAGCAAACATGTTTCAGCTTGTAATGACAAGGAGGAAATGAGAGTTAGAAGACACTGTGTCTAGGGAAAGTGGCACCAGGCAGAAGGGAGAAAGGCACATTGTGATGGGAGTATCTAGAACCAATTCTGGGAAATAGAGTACCCAGAAGTTCAGCTAAAACAGAATCTTGATCCATTATAACACTCAAATTTCCTCTTGTAGGGAGACCAATAAATGACAGTCCTCTTGGATTGGTAAGCTTGCCTTTTCTGAACAAAATGAAAATCACCTTTGTTACCTCCTGTTGTCCCCAAAGTGCTGCCCTTGTGTCTCACTCTGACCTGGCCCCTCAGTTGCTGTCCAGATCCCATCTGCATCACAAGCAGGAGCCCATGTGTTTCCCCTTGGCTAGATTTCAGAGACCATGACTCTAACAGAACTTCTGTCCTTGCTGCAAAACTGACGTTAAAAGTTGCCTGTGGTAGGTTAATGATGGGGCCTTCTCTTTTCTGTGCTCACTTGAACTGTGAGCCACTCTGAAAAAGGAGGGTTCACAAGAGTCTGGTTCTTCCCTGAAGGTTGTAGTTGAGAAGAAAGCAGCAGGAGCTTCGAAGAAACAAAAACGAAAACTCGTGGAACAGCACAGCTCCCCCGGTGGGGCAAGACAGCCCAGGTCAGTGGTGTAGGGAGGGGCTGAGTCCTGCATCCTAGTCACGCTTTCTTTGCCTTCTGTTGGACTGGCTGACTCTACACTTGAATGGATCACTTGCTTTTTCTGGGCATTATCAGTAGTATCTGCCTATTCTGGGAACTGGACTATTTGGCAACTGGGATGCAGTTTGAATATAGTTTCTTTCTCAGCAAAGTGAGATTGTTCTGTTCATCAAGATGAGTTGAAGGCTGAGAGGAAGTATAAACAGATGTGTACAAGTGAATTCAACTCAGTGAATCCTTACTATGACAGTATTATAGAAGACACAAAACATAGTCTCCAAATGTTATACAAAAACAGAAGGAAAATCTTGAAAGGATAAGAACAAATAAAATATTCTATTTTACCTAGTGAGCAGTAAGCTTTTGGAACCTTAAGAGCAGTCCAGGGTGAAGTATAAATGCTTTCAAGACAGTGTGTATTGATTATTAGGTGAAGTACCAATTGTTGGGAATGTCCAGCACATCGATTTAGTAAGAGGAATGTTATGCACATTGATTATTAGGGGGAATGCCGAACACACTGATTATGTTTGTTTGTTTGTGAGACAGGGTCTTGCCATGTAGTTCAGGCTGGCCTTGAACTCACTATGAAGCCCAGGTTGGCCTCTAACTCATGGCAATCCTCTTGCCTCAGCCTCCCGAGTGCTGGGATTTCAGGTGTGCACAAGACCTCACTGAACACAATGATTATTACAATGTTGAACACATCAATCATTAGAAAGAATGTTGAATACATCAACTGCTGGGGAAATGTTGATCACATCCCCAGAATGTTATGGTTGCTATTGTAGAGGCTACTTAGACTCTTTTTGGGTTTTTTGAGAGAGAGTCTCACTATGTAGTCCAGGCTGGCCTTGAACTCACAGCGATCCCTCCTGCCTCAGCCTCCCAAGTGCTAGGATTACAGGTGTGTGCCATGAAGTCCGGCTACTCGGGCTCTTTTGATTCTCTGTCAAGGACAAAATGAATCAGTAAGACCATTCAGTTTGTAGCATCCCAGAGAGGCCTGCTCAGTAATCTGAGGTGAGTTCTGCTATCCAGCTCAAGGTGCTTTCAGCCCAGGTTCACAGAGGATAGCTCCTCTTTTCCTGGGACCTTATAGGCCCCTAGATGCTCAGGGGCAGTGAGACTGGACCCTGTGCCTTCCAGACGTGCATGTCGGTGAAGAGTTAGGTGCTCCTTTCCACGCTGGGTGCAATGTGTGGTAGTTGGAAATATGAAGCTTTGGTCTGTTCCATTCAACTGAATCTTCCACGGAGATAAAGTCTCAGATCTTCCCTTTCTGAGTTTTGTGCACAATACAGTATTTTAAAATTGGAGGGCTGGGGATTTGGCTCAGTGGTTCTGCTGCCTGCCTCAAAAGCTTAAGGTCCCGAATTCGATCCCCAGTACCAAAAAAGAAAAGAATTGGATACCAGCTATCAGTCATATTTTCCATTTCTCAAATCCCATATCCTTAAGTGTCTCAAATTAGGATTCTATTGTGAATTAAAGCACTATCTAATGAAAATTTGGCCACATGATTTTTTTCTGCCAGCCAGGAGTGGTATAAAAATAACCAACTTGCTGAAATATTCATCTGGGCCCCATTTGTTGGAATGTCATAATGTTGCCACTGCCAGTAACATTTAAGGACTTCTTCCCTCACCCCAGGGACAAGATGAGGTCTTCCAGCCAAAGACCTAGCACGAAGAAGCCGCCTATGGGAACCAGAAGGGTAAGCACCAGAACAAGGCTCTGAGTGAGGCTTTTGGCTGGGCTTGCTCTGTTGCACGTCAAGATTCCTGTTACCTGAGCATCCTGGTCCTTACCACAGGCTGAACTGACTGAACTCATTCTCAGGTTTCGCTGTCTGCAGAGCAATGTTCAACTGTTCCACCCCTGCTGCAACTTGTCCCAAAAGTGGCTGCATAATACACACATGGATGAATCCTTTTGTCAAAAGTTCTTTCTTCTTTACTCAGCTTTTAAAAAGCTGCTTCTTATACTCTGCAGTTGAAGTAAAAGGAAAAAAATAGGTCTGTACTGAATAGAAGTAAAACAGTATAGAACTTCCTCTGCAGAAAAATTTAGCTTTATCTACACTGGGGTCTAAGTCTAGGAACATCTAATTTTAACATGAGCTAGGTACATGTTAGCACTAGAAATCTGTAAGAAAAAACTTCTAGAGCAATGATGGGTTGGTCCCTGCTTATTTGATTTTGTTTGATTTATGGAGTCTATATTCTTTATTTAGATATTCATGCACCTTGTTTTGTTTTTTATGAGACAGGGTCTTGAGCCCCGCTAGGGCCAGGGATGTAGTTCAGTGGCACCACTCCTGCCTGCCAAGCACAAGGCCCAGATTTTGATTCCTGGTACAGAAAAAAAAAAGGAGGTAGCCCTGCTGGCCTCAAACTCGCAGATGATCCTGTGATCCTCCTGCCTCAGTCTCCTGAGTATACCAGCATACCCAGCTTCATATATCTACTACTTCTCCATTTCAAGGGTTATTTTTCATAGCAGACTCTAAGGCAATGCCCTTTTTAATTTCCTCCTCTCTTTACGTAACAGTTAGCTATTATACATGCCTTATAGATCCTTCATTTTTTTCTCACTTCTTTATGTCTCCAAACTAGCTCTGCTCTTAACTACCCAAACACTAACACCTCACCTTCACCTTCTCAGGACCCATAACACATGATTGATTGCATGCATTCAGCCCATTTCCACTATGTGCCAACCACCGGGCATATCATGCTCTGCCGTAAAAACACCAGTAGTGTTAGACCAGGCAGACAGCTACCAATAAATACACTATGTGTGGCTAGAAGGAAGCACAGGATAGAGAGGGGACACAGGGAGGCCATGAGGGAAAGGTTCCCAGAGGAGCTCAGAGGAGCTAAAAGAGCTCAGGACAAGCAGCTTAGAACCCAGCACTGAGAAACATTGCTGGAGACAACAGTGTGGGCTGAATCATAAAATGCTTTGAGGCCACCATCAAGATTTAGCTGGATGGGCCAGGGATTTAGCTCAGTGGTTCTGGTGCCTACCTCGAAAGCGCAAGGACCCGAGTTCGATTCCCGGTACCAAAAAAAAAAAAAAAAGATTTAGCTGGATCTGGGCTGGGAATTTAGCTCAGTGGTTCTGCCTCCTGCCTCACAAGTGCAAGGTCCCAAGCTTGATCCCTGGTACCAAAAAAAACGAAAGAAAAGATTTAGCTGGACCTGGTGGTACATGCCTTTGATTCCAGCACTCTGAGTGGCTGAGGCAAGAGAATTGCAAGTTTGAGCCTAGCCTGGGCAACTTAGCAACTCAGAAAGATCCTGTCTCAAAATAAAAATTTTTTGAAGGGATAGGGTTGTATGTAGCTCAGTGTGAAAGCTCTGAGTTCAATCTCTAATACTGAAAGAAAAATTATGTGAATTTCCTAAAAATTTGTTTTGTACAGGGATCGAACTCAGGACCTTGCGCTTACAAGGCAGGTGCAGCACCACTGAGCTAAATCCCTGGTCCTTTCCTAAAATATTTTAAGGAAAGGAACGGAGTGATTTTCATTTCTAAGCCATTCTTCTATCTCCTGTTTGCAAGGCATTTTGTTGAGTGCTAGGGTACACACAAGCACGTGGCAGACTTGGCTTCTTTTCTCTGGGAGGAGTGGGCACCTTTGGGGATCTCGACCTGTGCCCTTGGGGAGGGGCAGAGGACAGGGCTGCAGATGGGCATGGCTAAGCAGCTCACTGAGTGATTTTAGGCAGAGAGTTGCCCCTTCTATGCCTCCTGTGGTTTAGAAAGGTAAAAAGAAAGAATAAGAAAGTACAAGAGTACACGATGCTCTGGAGAACAAAGATGCTTTATACACCAAGATAATTGCTGTTAGAGGAACATTTCCTCCCTCTCTACCCTTCATACCTTCCTATTCTTAGTTTGACACATCATCTCCCTCAAAAACAGTACCCACAGCTTCTTACTGAACATAATTATCTTTTCAACCTGATTCTGGGTTTAGGAGGAAAAAAAAGTAAAGGAACATGTTTATTGATTTTGACTCTAAGCCCAAAGATAGCCTCTGTTGTAGACTCTGTTCCCAGGGAGAGGATTTTTCCTAAATTAAAGTGATCACAGTGACTCTCGGTGTAAGTCCTTTTAGTTGGAAAAATTGAATTTGCTCCTATGGTCCAGTGCTTGATATTTTCCCCTGCTGATTCCCCTGTCAGCATATCAGATCACAGCTAGTGTGGATTGTTCATGTCTGCACACACAGACACATGCATGGAGAAAGCTTAGAAGAGAACAATATTGAGCTCATAACCTCTGTGCCTTGGGGAAAATAAGGAAGGGAAGACCTTTTCCTTTTGTTCCTTTAGGTCTCAAACCTAGAGACTCAGACTTTGGTAGGATAAAAAGTGGAGGATTTTGGGGTAAAGTACAGACCAATGGCTCAGAGAAGTGACACAGACTGACTACTCAAAGGTGGTTTCTCCGCCTCTGCTTGAACTACTTCTACATAGATCCAGGCCTGAATATACAGAGATTTTAAGGATATAAAGCCCTGCTTTATGTCCCCAATGGTACTCTCAATCTTCATTCAGACCTTTTCTTGAAACCTTTTCCTTTTTATTTTTTTGAGACAGCATCTTGCTGTGTAGTTCAGGCTGGACCTGAACTCACTATGTAGCTCAGGCTGGCCTCAAACTCAGAGATCCTCCTGTCTCAGCTTCCCAAGGGCAGGCATTAAAGCATGTGCCACCACACCCGGCTCTCTTGAAACTCTTGCCTGAGAAGACCTTCCTCAAGATTTCCGGAGCTGGGCATAATGGTGTACACCTAGTAATCCTAGCTATTCAGGAGGCTGAGGCAAGAGAATTGCAAGTTCGAACCTACCCTGGGCAATTTAGGGGACCTTCCTTCAAAATAAAAGATGAAAATGGGATGGGGATATAGCTCAGTGGTAGAATACCCCTGAGTTCCGCCCCCCCCCCTCAAAAAAATCAAGAAAGCACAGAATCGATATATCTTGTGAAAGTAGACTCCTGGGGTCCCAGGGTAGGCTATACCTCTACCCTAAGGCATTGGCTCCTGGGGCCTCTACCAGTCCTAATAGATGCCACTTTACTGGTCATCCTGTGTAGCAGGATTTAAGCCCAAAAGCACAGTTTAATTAAAGTTGTAAAAACCATCCCCTCAAGCCAGAAACCAGAGCTGGGCCCTCTAAATCTAGTCTCTGCTCTGTGTAGAAAAGCTAAGAATGGTCTCTTTCTTCCCCAGGGTACTCTTTGACTTTTTTAGGAATATGACTTAGGGACCACCTCTGTGGTCTGGAATCTGACAGGTTCGTGAAAAAGCTTACCTCAGAAAGACCTGCTGTTCTAACCCGAAGCTTATACTTGGGATGAGGTCCGGTTCTCACTTTCCTAAGAGCCCGCCACCTGTCTGCCTCCTGTAGCCCACTCCACTACAGGCTTCTCCACTGGCAGCACAGCTGGGCAGCCAGGCCCTCGGGCTCTGCTGGGTGTGGACAGTGGCCAGCTGGCAGAGAGTCCCAGAGCAAATAGATGTGCCATGTTTCTGACGACAAGGGTGTTTACAGGGAATTGTTGAGGGCCTTGAACCAGGCTGTAGGATGTCCTCTTCAAAGTACAAAGGGGTTTGTAACAAGCAGTAGCATGTGGAGAAATATTAAGATTGCATTGTATTGTGCTGGCTTCTAATGCCATAGTAATGTTCCTGCCGTACCCAGCTCTGGCCATGCTGATCATATTTACTCTGTAATGGCATTGTGCCCTTTCTGTCATGTCCCTATCTAGAATACCCTGCTCTCACTGACCAGGTCCTCATTCTGCATTATGGCAAAATCCCACTCATCTATCAAGGCCCCATCTTCATGTCATTTCCTCTGTGAAGTCTTCCTTGACCATAGCCACCCATTCTGCTAATGTCCTCCTCAGCAACCATAGCAGTCTGTAGAAACTGGTGGGGTAGCTTTATCACACTGTGTTGTAGTATGCAGTTTACTCTGTAGATCATATATTCTCCAATGTACCATGAAGATCCTCCTGGTTTCTGAAATTTCTGTATTGTTTCACCCAGCAATAGCAGGCACTGAGTAATAGGGGATGGTGAGATAAATCCAGATTGGCTTGTTCTCACCTCTTAAATCATCTGGCCTTAGAGGGACCAGGTTAGAAGCTGAAACGAAAAAGGACAATCCTAAAGAAAGAAATATAGGGCCTGCCTGGGCAGTCAGAAGCCAGGCCACAGTGCTGATGTGAGAACATTTGTCAGAAAATAGCATACAGGCTGGGTCAGAGTAAGTTTAAGACTTTTCTTGATCTTTTTATCAGAACAGAGAAAGAAAACCCCAGCAAGAGAGACAGAAGACTGTAGCCTCTGACACCACTGATGTCCAGGAACAGCGTAGGTTGTGGGAAATTCATGTTTATTCTTCTTTAATAATCGTCCTGCCCCTTTTATTGTGCTATGCTGAGCAGAGGTGCTGAGCAGAGTGACCCAGAGCACTGAATCCGGGCACACTGGAGATGTGGGGGGCTTCACTCCCATGGAAGCACCGCTGGCCTCCTCCAGCCTGGGAGTAGGATCTCCCCCACCTCCATCTCCCAAAAGGAGCAAAGGTGGACACTACATGCCCTTCCCCTTTCTGCTCCTGATAGTGCAACTGATGCTCCTGCAGTTCCAAATCTTCTATGTAAGGTGGAAATTGTCATAGAAGAGTTGGAAGGGATAGGTTTCCCTTCTCTGTGCAGTGGGAGAATCATCTCTGGGAAGCTCTCCTTTTCCCCTTGGGGCTTAGTGTGACTACTGTGGATGCTCTACCAAGCCTGGGAATGCATGGCAAGGTGTTGCTCTTCCAACTTGCTGATATTTTTACCCAGCATGGGATTCAGTGTGGACTGCAGCTATCCCAAAAGCAGGGATGTAAGCACGTGAGTTCTTTGACAAGTAGTCATTCCATGTGAAAGCATACCAGCTGTGGTGGAGGGCTGGGACTTAAGCTGTGTAAATATCTCAGGAATCTGATTTTGAAAATACTCCAAGGTCAGAATAACATCATATTGAGCTGAGATGAAATTGGAAAGGTCAGAGCAAACAATTCACCTGGCTTTAAATAAATCTTGGTGTGAGGCTGCTCTGCCATCTCCTACTCACATGAAAGTACTCTGCTGACCAATACCTTTTTCCTGCCTGAGTATTTCCCTTACAGATTCTAAATGGGGACACAACCTGCCAGGGGCAATTGTTCCACCGTTGCAGCAGAACAACTCGCCTCCACCTAAAGAGCTGGGAATCCGTAGCTTCTTTGGGTTTCTAAGGTAAGACAAGCTTCCCTCCTGCCATCACTGAGCCCGAGAGCCAGAGCAGGAGTGGCGTCCAGAGCTTGCCCCCCTGCATCTTTCAGGGAAATGAGAATAGAGAAGAAGGCTGATCACTTGCAGATATTTCTCAATTATGTCCAATATAGATGATAAAAATAAGATTAAGAACAAGGGCTCTAGTTGTGAATTTAATAAAGAATGTATCTTATTCTTTGTGATAGGGTCTCACTGTGTAGTCCAGGCTAGTTTTGAACTCTCTGGGTAGTCCCGGCTGGTCTCAGCCTTGCAATCCTCCTGCCTCGGTCTCTTGAGTGCTGGGATTACAGGTGTGCCCCACCACACCTGGCTCTTACTCACTTTTGCACATCTCACCCCCACCCTAATATGCCCAGTTTAAGGCCTAGTTCCATACACATTGCTTGAACAGAGACTATTCCTATTTTACTTGGGTCATTCAGATTATTTGGTTATCAAATCATTTCCATTCTCCCCTGTGAATCTAGGTTGTGTCTTCAGAGTCCTTTCTGCAGAGGAGTTAGCAAATCCCTCTATCTAGAACTCAGCCATACCACTCCAGTTCTTCTTCCTTTATTTCCTTCTCCTGAGTGTAATGTAATTTGGGTACCTTCTCAAATGTTGTTCCAGACTTGAATTTCCATTCAGTGGCTCCTCAGAGCCAAATGGCCTGGCTAATGATGCACTAATAGGAAGCAGGCAGTGGGGAAGGAGACCTCCGGTCTCAGCCTACTCTGCTCTCATTCCTGCAGCACTGTCTTTTCCCTTCGGTATTTCTTCAAGAAGAGCAGCCAGTGAGCCTCCCAGATGCAGTGACAGCCACGGAAAGAGGGTCTTCCCTTGCAGCGACTCCTCCCTGACCACCACTCCTCCAGCTCCATCCTTTTCTTATGACACTTCAGTCATGGGGATGATGGCTCCTGATTAGTCCTCTTGTGGGTTTGTCCTGTCCTTTGTACCTTTATAACTGAGTGGGTTTTCCCCCTATTAAAACACTGGAAAAAGAATGGAACTTTCTAAAATGCTCTGGTCTAAGAATGTTACTACCCTGAGGGCCAGTTTGGGTCTTCTGTCTCCAGCACTTAGGATCCTAATGCCAATAAATTAATTATTCATGAAGAATTATTGATTAAATTTAGTGAAACAGATTGAGAGAGAACAAACTCTTCCCTCAAGATACAAAGAAGCAATGTGCGACACTCCCTGACACCTAGTTGCTAGTTACAGGGTCACACTGGGCAGCTGAGTCTGTACCTGACCTCGAACCTTAAACTTTGCTGCCAGGGTCCAGGGAATGAGGTTATGCAAGACTCACTACCCTGAGCCCTGCTGCCACCAAAGAAATGATCTTTGTCCCAACCCAGCTTGGTTTGACCCCAGAGTGTAGCTTCTCCATAGAGAACATGGTTCCAACCTATTTCTCCTTCTGATTCCTTGAGAGTAACACAAGTTAGTCAGAGTCTCGGGAAGCTGGTGTGACTTCAGAGAACCAAAAGAATCAATGGAAATTTAGGGGAACTCATTTTAGTTCAGGACAAAGGAATCACCTTTAACTGTTAGAGATATCCAGTATTAGAATGGGCTACGCTGTGAGGTAATGAATCCTTGTCCAAAGGTTTACATCCAGTCACCTGTCACATACCAGAGGGAATATAGTGAGTGGGAGCTTGGGGTTGGATTGCTGAGGTCCCTTTGAGTCCCTTTGCTTGGCAAGGAGAAGAGAAGAGGTGGATGGTAGGAGGAGCTGTTGAGGGAGGACCAGGACCTGAGCTGGGGAGGCACCAGAGGGGAAGCCTTAGGGTGTGGGGATTTGAGACTAGCAACATCAGGAACAATTCCTCTCAAATCCTGTTTACTGCCAGTGCCCTGCTACCCCAAGCATGGTCTGCTTGCCAAAGTTGCTGAAGGGCACAACTCTGGAATCTTAAGAGCTGAGTACCCATCCTGACTGGGGCTCGCTTACAGTGAAGCCTTGGGAAGTTGCTTTCCTCTCGGGTTATTTTCTGAGTTGGAAAACAAGGGGGCAGGATTTGGTGTGCTTCAATGTCTGTAGGGAGCCAGCTAGCTCTGGCACAGGGAGCAGGTCATGAGGCAACAGCCCTGAGTGGGCTGCCCAGAACTACACAGGGCTTCCTTCTGATCTCTACCCTGCCCTAATCTCTAGCTACTACCAGCTATGGTTTCCCCCCAACTTGCCACATTCTTGCCCTAAGAATGATTTAGCACCATGGCTGGACTGAAGATTTGAATGTTATGTCAGCCCAAACATTGACTAGATGTCTTTTATTCTATTCTATTTTATTTTTTTTGAGACAGGGTCTCTCCAGGTAGTCCAGGCTGGCCTTGAACCTGTGGTGATCCTCCTGCCTCAGCCTCCAGACTGCTGGGATGAGTGCTGGGATTACAGGCATAAGCTACCACACCCAGCCCTGTGTAACTTAGTATCCTTCCTTCTCTGAGCCTCAGTAGCCTCACCTGTAAAACCAAAGCTGCACCAAACAACCAGCTTCTCTGAAGTTGACAGTTTCAGGCTCTTTAAGGAGCAGATCCCTGTTATTCCAGGGGTTAGAAGGACCCTGTACCTCAGACCTCCATTGTGTAGCTGCCCAGGGCAAGAGAAGACGTCCATTGGGCATTCGACAGGAGGCTCAGACATAACTCATCCCTCCAGACCTCCTGGCTTTGCAGCACCCACCTGTGTGATTTCTCTTGTCCATAAAAATCTGGTTTCTCAACCCCTTTCCTCTGTAGTCAGTAAGAGACAGGCAGGCTAAGTTTAGTAGTTCTAAGGCTGGGGGTGGCAAGGACCTGAACACGGAAGTCATGCCCAAGGTCATACAGCAGAGAAACCAGGTGGCCAAGAGACTTGACCCCTTTCCCCAGCAGCACAAAAACCATATGCTCCACCATCCCCTGGGCATTTCTCCACATCTTTGCTTCCCCCAGCCTGGGACCACTGGCAGCTTTTTCACAATGTTTTTTGGCTTTTTGAGGGTTTTTTTGGTATCAGGGATCAAACTCGGGGCCTTACGCTTTCGAAGCAGGTGGCAGAACCACTGAGCCAAATCCCTGGCCCCAAATGATGGTTTGGTTTTGGGGGGTTTTTTGTTGTTGTTTTCTTTTTGGTACCAGGGATCGAACTTGGGACCTTGTGCTTTCGAGGAAGGCGCCAGAACCACTGAGCTAAATTCCTGGCCCTTGACAGCTTTTTAGACAGAGGGAAGAAGGTAGCAGAGCCCTCTCTCTGAGGACCTTGTATTGGAACAGGATCTCCCAAGTTGAGCTGCTCTGAAGCCTCGGGCTCAGAGCCAGCCTGGGAAAGCCAATCTCTCAGAGGGCGTGGCTCCAAAATACCCACTAATAAAAGCCTGGAGAGCTGCAGCCTGAAATCTGGAGGCCAGCAGGAGGCACTGGGAGCCTGCCAGCCTCTCTGGTTGCTGGCTGGCGGACTGGTAAGTTCCCTGAGGCCTGAGGAGCGGAGGGCAGGCAGTGTGAGGATTCTGCAGGCCCAAACAGGTAGGGGGAGGACAATGTCAGTGGTCCAGATGGTGAGGGAGGTTCCAGGAGAAAATCACTGGGCAGAGGCCTGACACACAAGTCCCATCCCGAAGGGACTACTCACCACCCATCCAGTGACCCAGGCAGACACACTTCAGTCTGAGGCAGACAGCGAGGATACAGCCCCACTCTGGCTGGCCTTCCTTGTCACAAATACCAAGCAGCCCTGTTTGCTTACTCACCTGGAGGCCCTCAGAACTTGCCCAACTCCCTTCCCACCCACTGTTTCAGATGCCCATGGCATCCCCTGCAGCCCTGCTCCTCTGCATGCTGGTCCTGGCAGTCACTGAAGGCGGGGGCCAGGAGGCAGCCACCCCAGGCTGCCATTTGCATTGTGAGTAACTCAGGGACCAGAGGGTCAGGAGGAATGGGAGGGGGCAGAGTTGACAGATCCACACAGAAGCAGGCAGAGCTGTTGGCAGCCTTTGCAGAGGAGCATCTCCGCTTGCCTATTTCTTTCCAGCTTTCAATGTGACAGTGCGAAGTGACCCCCAAGGCACCTGCCAGGGCTCCCATGTGGCACAGGCCTGCGTGGGCCACTGTGAGTCCAGTGCATTCCCCTCTCGGTACTCTGTACTGGTGGCCAGCAGCTATCGGCACAACATCACCTCTGTCTCTCAGTGCTGCACCATCCGTGGTCTGAAGAAGGTGAGGGGCACCTGAGCCCAACAAGGGCACTGGCTTGGGGGAGACAGAGAGGGGCTCTAAAATGGCCCAGGAGCACCAATGTGTCCCTCTCCCACAGATGAAGGTGCAGCTGCAGTGTGCAGGGAACCGGAGCGGGGAGCTGGAGATCTTCACAGCTAGGGCCTGCCAGTGTGACATGTGTCGCCTTTCACGGTATTAGTCACTGGAAGGAGTTCTAGTCCTGCTGTCCACTTGCCATGGGATTGTTTAAATGAGGAGCTGCTCCAGCTCTGACCCTCTGAGTAGTTTGCGATGGCCACCTCCTCAGAAGAGGGGTTCCTGCCTCTTCCTCATCTCTGCTGAACCCTTCTATCCAGCCTCTCATCCCTTCCCTTCCTTCTTTGTCCCTGCCCCTAAATAAAGAAAGCAATTCTTGAGTTTCTCTTTATTCAGTCTACCCCCAGCCAGGGGAAGAGGATAGACTATGATTACTGTGACCCCCCTCACCCCAGGACACTGTGAATCTCTTCTTGCCTGTGCCCTCACCCCTCCCCCTGCCCAATAAATAAAAAAGGGACAAGGAAGTATAGGGCGAGGGAGAGGAGAAAAGGCGGACACCCCAGGGCCAGGACAGTGTCTGTGTTGAGGGTGAGCTGGGCAGAATAAATAAGACCACAGACCCCATGGTAGGGATGAGGAAGGACATGACGCCCACCTGAGGCAGGGCAGGTGAGATGCTGCATGCCCTTGCCCTGGGCAGGAGCAGGGGTGAGTGGGAACCTGCCTGCCCCCAGAGCCCAGAGGTATGGACAGGTGAGAGCCCTGATGGCAGCTTTCTGGTCGAGCCTGCCCTGGTCAAGTCTTGCCACGAGGGCCTGAGAGTTCTGCTGCCAAGACCACCCTCTCATCTTCTCGTCTCCCTGGTGCAAGCTGCCCACACTGGGCTGGGCAGGGAGTCCTCAGGGCCCACTCTGGCAAGGCCAGGGGCAGATGTGCGCCTCTTGGGCCCCTGGGCAGGAGAAGGGACGGAGGGACTGGAAGCTCTGGGCCTAGCTTCTCCCCTTCTGGGGGCTCTAGCTCTGACCCCCACTGGTGGCCACCTGTGGGGTGAGCCGTTGGAGGGGGGCCTCCCTGGATCCCTGGGTGGCCTGTAGTCGGCGCAGCCGCAGCTCCTCCAAGCCTTGCCACAGCTCCTGGCGCTCCCGGGCCTTCTGTTGCTCCCTGGAGAGAGAGGGTGAGGCAGCTCCTACACAGGACGCCCCCAAGCCCATCCTCCCCCACCACCACCCTGCCCCTAAGGGTGAGGTGTGAAACCATATTCTGCCCTATAACACCATAGGAACTCTGTTAGGGCAGCGCTGAGAGACTGCTCCCAGCCTGTACTCAGAGAGAAGAGGAGCTGGCCTGGTCGTAGGGGAGGAAGCCACAGGAAGTCAGAGAAGGGTGATCTGGGAGAACTACTGGGAAGGAGGGCAGGAGGATGTGGTGGGCAGCTGGTGTAGAATGGCCCGGCACATGCAGGAACATGATAGGGGACTGGGGACACACAAGCACAGGCTGGGGGCCCTCCTCTCTGTTCCCTTCAACCCAGGGCCAGACTCCTACTCTTCTCCCCCAGCACTCACTGTTGCTTTTCCAGCTTATAGGAGGCCGTGAGCTCATCAAACAGCTTCCCGTTCATCTCCATGAAGGTCTTGAGCACATTGTAGATCAGAGATACGATGGTTCTTGGCATGGTCAAGGGAGGGGGGTCGAGGTTTTTAAAGCAATGTCAATTTGGCCCCACCTCCCTCTGGCATTCTGCTTTCCCTGTCCCTAAATACACCCACAGCCCCAAATTCCTCAGTACCACCCACTCTCCTTCCCCTTCAGCCCCCAGCCCACCCTTGATACATTCTCTGATCTTTTGCAGCTAGGCGGGCTGGGGCCCCATTTCTGAGGCTTAGGTCAAAACCTGGGCACTCACTGATTCCAGTGCTCCTTGGAGACTTGGTAGAGGGTCCCAAACACAGCAGGCAGCACAGTATGGCAGTTGTCCTCAATGAGGCTCAGGATATACTCATTGTTCCAGAAGTACAGAGCCCGCTCTGCAACCTGAGGCAAGAGAGATGGCAGTAAGTGCTGGCAGTGTCTGTGTATAAGCTCTGGTATCCACCCCTGCTCCAAATCCCCACTCCTGCACTGCACATACCCTATCATGAGGGTGCACTGACCCCGGAGGAAACAAGGTAAAGAGAAAGAGCACTGGGTTTGGAATCCCAATACATGGGCAAATCCTAACTCCACTACAGACTGCCATGCCCATGTGACCTTGTTTGAGGCATTTGACCTCTCAGCCTCACGTGACTAATCTGTAAAATGAGGTTAATGATATCTTCTTCTACCGGTTGTTTTAAGAATAAAATGAGATACTGGACAGTAAGCTATTTAAGAAAGTGAAATAACAAGAAGAACAGATTTCACTGGAGTTATGGTTAACAAGAATGGGAGAAAGGTAGGGGTGGAGCTCAGTGGTCAAACACTTGCCTAGCATCTGAGGTCGTGAGTTCAATAACCAGCATTGCAGAGAGAAAAAAAAAAGGAGAAAGAGGAGGGGGAGGAACAAGGGGAGAAGGGGAAGGATGAAGAAGAATGGGACAGTCTGTGCATGCACACAGGAAAGTGTGAGTTACAGCTACTTAGGATGTGTGGAGGAGCCTAGCTGGGTCCTCCAAGGGACAATTAACAAAGGGGCAAAGTGATAACAACACTCCTTCCCATTCTAGTTCATTTAACCACACATGTTTACAGTCCTGAACTCTTCCATCCTCATCACTACTCTGTGAAGAAATTATTGGCTCATTTTACAGATGAAGAAACTTCATCAGATTCGGAGTGGTGAAGTGTTTTGCCCAAGTCCCTGCTGCCAGCAAAGGCAGATCTGAGGCCTGACCTCACGTATCCTGATCCTAAGTCCAGCATCTCCCTATCATCAGACCCAGAGGACTGGAGGAGAAGCTGAGGGTAAAGGGAACTTCTGGTCAACTGGCCAACCTCCCCAGGTACACCCCACTCCACCCCACCTGTCCCTGTGCCATACCTGGAAATGGGGGCTGGAGACACAGCGAGCCACCTGCTTGAATAGGGGCTCCTGGATCTTTACGAATTGGGAGGGCTCAATGACATCAAGAATCTCTTCCATCTCCCCCAGAAACATCACCTGCAGTGGAGGAGAGGGGTCACAGCTCACATCTCCCCCGGAAACACACACACTGCTGCTTGCCTGCAGGAAGCTGAGCCCTCCCCACCTCCTCCAGTGGGCATCAGAAACCTTCCTCCTACCTCCTTCTGGGTGCAGGTTTTTGGCCAATATTTGAGCAGCCCCCGAATCACCTGTGGGGTAAAGGCAGAAGGGTGTCACACCTGCAGAGTGAGGGCCCTCCTTCCCCCCAGCAGTACTCACATGCTCTGTCAAGGTGGCATCCTTCTCCAGGAACTGTACCACACAGTATGCCAGCTGCAGGGGGTGGAGGAGAAGGACCTGGGGTCAACATGGGACTGAGTACTAAGGCCTGCTGGGTGCCAAGAGGCTGCTTACTTAGTACCTCACCCCTATTCTCCCGGCCCTTACTGCTGCCTAGGAAGCACGAGGCACCATGCGCAGGGTATGGGGACACAGTGATGACTTCACAGGGAACATTCTGCCAACTAATTCTTGGCAACTTTGCAAAAAGATCCCTAATAGATTTCTGTAGTATTTGAGATACAGAAGGAGGGGAGTTTCAGTCTATCCAGGACAGGTAGAGGAGGGAAGGGGCTGAGCTGATGTCCAAGGTCAGCCTTCAAAGCTGAAATTCTCTAAAGTAGCCAGAATTACTACAGATAGTACAGGATGCTGTGAGTGCCAAGCTGATCTCCTGGCCCCACTGGCATCCCTCACTCTGGCAGGAGCACCTCTGTGGCAGGGCCAGGCCTTGGCCTCACCTGGGCATGAAAGACAGACAGAGACTTGACGGAGTGCAGGGGGATCAGGACTCGAACCAGGAACTGTTTGTGCTCAGTCTTCAGGGGCAGTGCAAAGCCATTGATAATGCTGGGGAGGGGGCAGAAGACAGGAACAGGGCTCAGATGACCATGCCCCCTTTCCTCCCCCCAGAATCCTATGAGAGGCCCAAGGCGAATCACCTTCCTAAGATCTCCAGCAGCTCCGCCACACCATTGAAGTGCTCCAGTTCATAGATGAACCTGCAGGGGAAAGGGAAGAATGCAGGAGGATCAGAGCCCAGGGGCAGGCCCAGCACCCCCAGCAGCCATCCTGACTGCCCACCCCCACCCGCCTGCACATCCATCCATCCATCCCTTTCTCTCAACCCAGTAGCCATCTCCCCAGTTTCCCAAACCAAGCCTCAGTGAGATCTATGCAGGCTCCAAAAATGCCACCTTGTCAGCCCAGCCACCTTTGCCCTGAGTCCCATCCAGCTCACCCCTTTTTTCTCCAGTACTGGGGATCAAATTTAGGGCCTAGTACATGCTATCCAAGTGTTTTACCATTGAGCTACATCCCCAGCCCTTGCTAGCCTTGAACTTGCAATGCTCCTATCTCAGCTTCCTGAGAAGCTGGGATTACAGGTGTCTACCACTGTACCCTACTACTCAGCTTCTCTCCTATGGGGCATTCCAGCTTGTCTTTTCCTCCCATCCCGTAGCACTCTACCTCATCCCCCAAGTCAGCAGGCACCTAGCCTATGACCTTCACTCTCCACGCACTCAACCAAAGCAATGACGAACGCTTACAGCACCTACTCTATACCCTGTAATTCTCAAAACTCTCCTGGGAGGTAGGGCATATTAAAGCCATTACACAGATAAGGAAGTTGAGACTCAGTAGTTAAATTACACTTGCTCCAAAGTTAATGAGTGGGGAATCTAATGGACTCCAAGCTCCTGGAGGACTCAGATCACATCTTACCTACTTGGTTGCTAAGAACAATAAGAGCTAAGGTTTCAGAGTCCCCGCCTAGGGCCAGGAACTATACAGAGCACTTTGGAGGCACTACCTTATTTCACCTTGAGGATGGTTCCTGAATTAGTTCCGGCAACATGCCCATTTCAAGAGCAAGGGATCCAGGAAAGTATATAAGTGGTTTGCCCAAGTTCACCTGAACACGGCCATACTCAAATGCAGGCTGATTAACACCAGAGCCATGGTTTCAACTATAAGGCCACGGGGCCCCCAGTGCCAGTGGGTGTTGGTGTGCAATTCATCCTTGCAGAAAGAATCTCTTTTTGGGACCAAAAGGATCGGAAGTTTATATCCTAGGCTCCCCTGGACTGCCCTAGTTCCTGTAAACTATTCCATTGGCCTCCACTTCTCCATCTGGAAAATGGAAATAAATATTCATTCTCTGCTGACTTTACAGGCTTTGTACAATCAATATTGTATCACAGGTCAGGGATTTAGCTCAGTGGTTCCACCACCTGTCCTGCAAGCTCAAGGACCTGAGTTCAATCCCCGGTACCAAAAACAAAATATATTGTACCACAGAGGAAGAATTTGATAAACTGGAATCTCTCCCAAATCCCCTTTACCCCCCTCTCTCAGCAAGTCTCTCCTGGATGGATAGCAGCCACTCACCGGAGGAAGATGTGGTTGCACTGTTTTCGGATATAGGCCCGGAGACCCAGGAACTTGCCATAGACCCGGTGAAGGATGGTCTTGAGGTACTCTCGCTCCCGAGGATCCTCACTATCAAACAGCTCCAGGAGCTGTGGGGCCCAGGGTCAAGGGTCAGATGACAGGTCAACCTCTCTATCCTATTGCATGCCTTCCAAGAGGTCCCCTGCCCTATGCCCCACCCAGCCTGGGCTCCCCCCATCACCATCAGGACAAACTTTTGATCCACATATCTCTTGGCCACAGAGGGCTGGAAATCTGGGCTCTCCAAGAAACGCAGGAAAAATTCATATACCAGCTAGGGAAGAGAGACAAAAAGGTGAGTTTGGTCACAGCCTTAGCCACTCACCCCACCCTCCGGCCCTTATTCAACAGTCTACAGGCTAAACAGACCCTCCCCCAGCCCTTCTGATCTCCTCTGAAGTGTGGATGCCAGCCCCCTCCCCATCACTCTTCATACTTGCAGATGTGGCCAGGAAGGCTCCAGGTTTGGCTCATCCTCTTCAGGGTCAAATTCAGGGTTCTCACTGGGGGGCAGGGTCCGGAAGATATTCACTGAGATCTGGGGGGTGGGGGGCAGGAGTCAGGGTTCCTTAAGAAAGATCCCATGAAGGCAGAAGTCAGAGGGGTCCCCCATCCAAATTCTACTGGTTTGACCTCAACATCTGCTCCAGCAAGTAGCTGACTCCTTGGGCAATCGTCACCTGAACACCTGGGTCCACAAGCCCTAGGCCAGTGGCTGAGGACACAAGAACAGATGGGTCACATCCCCAGGCAGGTGCAATCCAGAGGAGATGAGACTGAAAACAGTAAAGTCCACAGGCATTCTGGGCAGGAAATGGACCTTGAGAGGAACTTCACCGAAGAGGCAGCACCAAACCCAGGCCATGGAGTGACCTGGAGGAAGGGCACTCCGGGTTTCAGCTCACATCAGCCAAGGCACAGAAGTGGGCCAGGCAAGGAGGCCCTGAGTGGGCAGTGGGCAACAGTGGGGTCACAGGGAGTGCAAGGCATGCTGAACTCTTTGCTCAGGGGTCCAAAAGTGGGTCAGCAGAGTTCACGTGTCCCTTAAGCAGTCGCCCAGAGGATGGGCCCAGTGCTCACCATGCGGATGATGTCTGGGTAGACAGGCTCAATGAGGACTCCCCGGGTGCTTCCCACACATTCCACCAGCTCGTTGAGTGCTGCCCGCTTTACCTCCTTCCCCTTCAGGTCAGCCACACAGTCCAAGAAGTCAAACATCACCCCACACTGGGCCAGTTTCCGGCTCAGCAGCTCATGCAGCTCAGAGGCTGGCACATCTGGGGAGGACAAGGGACTGAACCTGGTGCCAGCTGCAGAGCTCTAGGCAGGGGTAGACCTCCTAGTCCCAGGGGCAAGCTTTCCAGGCAGCCTCTGCTCTCTCCAGATCCCATTCTCTGGTACCATCTTTCATTCCCTGCAGACAGCAAACAACTTGGGTTCTATCTGCTTATCCCTAGGGGCTGGGGGAATCTTCCTCTCTCTCCTAATCCATGCTCAGATACTTACAAAGATTTTAAAGCAAGATCACAAAGCCTGGATGTGTGAGTTTTCCCAAAACAGCCACTGCCACCCTCTCCTAGGTGGCATCTTGTACTATAAGCTAGAAGTGGAGAGGGGCTCAGGGATGAGGGCAGGGCCTATGTGGTGACCACAGGAAGCCATGCCAAGCACCAGCCCCAGGACCCAGAGAGCTGGCTAGATTAATAGTGACCTTCTGGAACCCAGACTGTAGGCCATATTCTTGGCCCTGGCCTGCCCCCCAGGGTGGCACCACCTCCAGTTGCCCCACCTCCAGGGATGACAAGCCTGTCAGGCCATGCGTCAGCAGAGAGCTGGTGGGCTACAGGGAAGTTCTGATGATGGAATCCCTAGCCTGGCAGCACCTTGCAAGCTCCCTCTGACGGATGCGTCTCACCCCACCCTCAGCCTCGATGGCTTAGGCACCCCGACAGCCAGCATCAGGCTCACCTTTGAGCAGGGGCAGTGGTGTGAGCTCTTGCTGGTTGCTCTGATAGCGAAACTGAGAGGAGCTGTGTGAGCGTCGGGGCCGGGCCCTGCGGAGGGAACGGCGGGAGAAGCCGTCCACCTTGTCCGGTGGTGGTACAGGCGACAGCCCTGGGGAGGAGGGGCTGGTGGGGGTGCTCGCAGGGGGCAGCTTCGTCTCCATGGCAGGCAGGCCAGGTCAAGTTTTCAGAGCACCTGGGGCTCCTTCTGGGCCTGGAGGATGCTGGGTGAGGCTGGGTGGACTAACTCGGGCCCATCCTGTCTGTTGGGGGGGGGGGCGGCACAACCACAGTCCTGGCCCCCCCCAGGGCCTTCGGCTACTGCCCAGTCCTTGGGGGCAGGCAGTGTGGAAAGGAGATGGCTCAGGCCTCAGGTACTTCCTGGGGGTCCAGAAGAGTGCAGTCAGGGTTCACTCCGGCTCTTGAGAGGAGGAGTCAAGGCAGAAAGGTCAGCAAGAGAAGCAGAGACAGCGGTCAGCGCTTTGCTGCAGCTGGATACCCTGCCTCCTTTTCCCTCCTACCCTCTTCAAGACTCCAAATTAGGGGTGCAGCCTCCTCCCACCATGGGCTTGTTTCTCTCTTCTTCCAGACTGAAAGGCTCAAGATCTAAAATAACCCTTTCCTAAATAGGGCCTATTCTTCAAGACAGTCCTACTCAGAATGGGCACCCCATACCTCATTGCTACCCCTCATCCAAATGGGGCTGCCCCTCTCCACTAATGCCAGCCACCCTGGACTCCCAAGAACAGGGGCCCTGTTCCCTTCCTTCACCACTGCACCCTCCCCACCTCAGCGCCTCTTTTCTGGTCCCCCAAGTCCCAAGGTGGGGGGACACTCACTTCTCAGAAACCCAGACTTTGGTTGCGGGAGGTGGCAGCGATTTAGGGCTCCTCTGCAGCAGTTCGGCCGCTCGGGGCGCTGGGGCTGGGCGGCGGCGCTCCTGGGTTCCCTCCCGGGCTCCGGGGGGGGCTGGGGCATGCCGCCAACTCAGCCTCGGGTGGGGGCCGGGCGCACGACGGGCTCCAGGGCTGGCCGGGTCGGCGCGCAACCTCCGCAGATGTCGGGAAGTCAGACCCCGCGAGGCGCAGCGCAGCGCAGAGAGAGGCCCGGCTCTGCGCGCACCGGCGCCCGCCGCCCAGCTGCTCAGGATGACATCAAGTCACCTCCCCCTGCCAGGCCCGCACCTCCCCGCGGCCGGGAGGAGGGGGGCCGCTGCGTCAGGGAAGCCCCGGGCCGCTGGGAAATGTAGTTCCCTCTCCTCTTAAAGGCAGCGCCCGGAGCGGCGCTCACCCCGGAGCGCGGGCTCAGGGCACCGGCTGCGGGTCTCGAGGCTGGGGGAGCCAGGCGGGATGGCTCCAGCGGCAATCTGGGCTGCTGGACTCTGGTAGGGAGACTGCGGGGGGAGGGGGGGAGGACTCCGGAGTTCGCACTGGGGACGAGCGCAGATGCTGCGACACTGGTGGGAAAGAGGCACAGCGCTTATGCCACCCCAACGGATTTGGCGGGGATCACCTGTGCCCCAGGTCATCTCAGAAGGAAACCCGCTCATCCCAGAATGGCCCAACACTTCTAGAAACTCCTTGAAAACTGGGACGTCACTAGTTAATAGTCTGCGATGAGTCAGGGCCTGCTGGCAGGGCTGTGACTCATCCGAGGCTGCTGGGAAATGCAGTCCATTTTCAGGCCTGCAGTCCCCCTCCCTTCCCTTGCTGTGTGCGGTGACATCATGGTCTGTGGTTTAAAGGGGCAGCCGTGCAGGGGCAAAGCAGGAGAGCCGAAGATGCTCCCCTGGAGCTCCTACCCACCCTTGGCAACCCGGCTGCCCAGTTTGGACCTCCCAGGCCCTCTGACCTCACATGTGCTGAAGAGTGGACAGGGAGCTCAGGATCAGCATCTTGCTGATGGCTACCCAAGGAACAGCTGGGATTGGAGGAAATTGGCATTCTGGCCCAAAGTTCCTAGAACCTTGGATCCCAATACGCTTTATTCTCCTGAACTGCTGTGGAATCTCTGCCTTGAACTTTTTTCTGGATGCAGGACTCATCCATGCTGAGCAGCAGGAGAGAGTACTGAGGTCTGGGTGAGGCCCTTTTCAGAGTATGCCCCATCCAGCTTTGGGCCCTGGTGACCACTCAATGCAGCAGAGGAAACTTGCCCAAGAGATGCCCAACTGCTGGAGCAACAGAAACCAAAGGACTGCACTGAGGGCTGTAGGTTGGCCTGGGCGGGCTGGGGCTATATCGCTGGAGACCTGGCCACTGCTTCCCTCACTCAGAAACCTTCAGCAGCCTTACTATGGGGGCCTTATCTGCCAAATGGAGGCTCATGGGAACCCCAGGCTCAGGAGGTAAAAAGCCTTCCTGATAACCCTCGAACAACATGAAGAAGGACAGACCCACAGAGTCTCCTGCAGCCAGGCCAGGACCCTGAGGTCCAGGCAGGAATTTCTTACCCAAGGTCACACACCCTGTCATCAAAAGCAGGGACCAAGCAGGGCACTGTGACACATGCCTGTAAGCACTCAAGAAGGTTGAGGCAGGAGAATGTTCAAGCCCCACCTGGGCAAGTTAGAGACACCCAGTCTCAAAATAAAATAAATAAATGGGCCTGGGGACATAGCTCTATGGTAGAGCAATGCTGGGCTTGATCCCCACAGTGAAGAAAAAAAAAAAGCAGGGACCAAGCCTTCATCCCCCAGCTGGCTCCAGCTCCTACCACAGACGCTCTGACCATGGAGGACAGGTGCTTTGTACAGAGCAGGTGCTCAGGCTGAGGACTGGGGGACTTAAGGGTGGAGCAGAGGATAAGACTTCTGGAGCAAATAGCACTGGGTTTTTGTTTTGTTTTGTTTTTGCAGTGCTAAGGATCAAACCCAGGCGTGAGCACATGCTAGTAGGCAAGTGCTCTACTACAATGGGCTACACCTCCATCCCCAAAAGTGACAACTGAAGTGGGTCTCAAAATAGGCAAAATTGTCAACTGAGTTGGGAGAGGAGGGTTTCTGGGTTGAAATATTTTTCTTCTTTTTGGTTATTTTGAGACAGGGTCTCACTGTGTAGCCTAGACTAGACTCGAACTCAATGATCCTCCTGGCTCAGCCTCTTTTTTTCCCCTTTGAGACAGGGTCTCTGTTACCCTGGGCTGGTCTTGAACTTCTGGGCTCACTTGATTCTTCTGCCTCAGCCTCCCAAGTATCTGTGCCACCACACCCAGCTCTTCTTTTACTTGTTTGTTGGTGTTGTAGGGATTGAACCTAGGGCCTTTAGACCGAGCTACAACCCCAGCCTCCCCCACCCATTTTAAATTTTGAGACCAGATCTCACTAAGTTGCTAAACTGCTCATGTTGGGCTGGAACTTGTGATCCTCCTGCTTCAGTCTCCTAGGCATGCACTACCATGTCAGACTTTTAACATCTTTATTGAGGTATCATAGACATACTTTGCTTATTAGAGCACTTGTCTAGCACAGGAGAGACCCTGGATTCAATCTCTAGCACCACAAAAATGAAAAATATCCACACAGACCTACCTTAAAATTCACTCATTTTGGAGTTGTTTCATGAGTTTATCATTTCAATTTTGCAAGATCAAAAGATCTGGGGCCAGATGTGGTGGTGCATGCCTGTAATCCCAGCCCTCTGGAGGCTGAGGCAGGAGGATCGCTGTGAGTTTAAGGCCAGCCTGGGCTACATAGTGAGTCTGAGGCAAGCCTGAACAACACAGCAAGACCCTGTCTCAAAACAAATAAAGACAACAAAATATTTGGAAAAAAAAAAAGATCCGGGGATGGGTTCCATAACATTTTGAGCATACTTAAGTGCACCAAACCCAAACTGTACACTTAAAAATGGTATGACCCGGGTGTGGTGGCTCACATCTGTCATCCCAGCACTTGGGAGACTGAGGCAGAAAGATCCTCTTGAGTTTGAGGCCAGCCTGAACTACACAGCAAGACCTTGTCTCAAAAAAACAACAAAAAAAGGTATTAATGTGGTAAAATTTGTTCTGTGTAACATGATGCATTACAGTATATTTCTATCACTACATACATTGAAACATACTCAAAACAAAGATTGAAAAAAGTTCAATCCAATTTAGCTATACAATTCAACAGTTTTTTGTTTGTCAGTACTGGGGAGTGAACCCAGGGCCTTCTCACTAAGTTACATCTCTAGCCCTCTGTATTTATTATTTCAAGACAAGTCTCACTAAATCACTAAGTTGTCTGGGCTGGGCCCAAACTTGCCATCCTCCTGCCTCAGCTTCCCACAGTGCTGGGATTACAGGTGTGTCCCACCATGCCCAGCTCAATGTTCTTAAAATACTTATAAATGAACTTTCTATTTTGAGTGTGTCCAGATCTCACTGTACTCCTGATTGCCCTGAGCTACCTTCCTGGAGCTCTTTTGGCCTGAACACTTGTTCTGTTCCTTTGCCTCTTCGTGGGAACTTCCTCTTACTCCATTCTTGTCAACTAGCTGTCTTCTCCTGGAAAGCCCCTACCCTTCAGACAAGATATGGACCATTAGCCAGGCTTTGTGGTGCATACCTGTATTCCAGCAGTCTAGGAGGCTGAGGCAGGAGCATCCAAAATTCCAACCCAGGGCCGGGAATTTAGCTCA
The DNA here is from genome assembly GCF_053883595.1 of Heterocephalus glaber. NCBI lineage: Eukaryota > Metazoa > Chordata > Mammalia > Rodentia > Bathyergidae > Heterocephalus > Heterocephalus glaber. The sequence goes on along the minus strand of NW_028258151.1, from coordinate 14,674,266 downwards.
GTGGTTTGGCCACCTGCTGTGTAACTGCAAGGACCTGAGTTCAATCCCCGGTACCAAAAAAAAAAGAAAAAAGAAAAAGAAAAACAAAATTCCAACCCAGGCTGGGCATGGTGAGGGACAGCTGTACTCTCAGCCTTCAGGAGGAGGCTGAGGCAGGAGGATTGCTTCGAGTTTGAGATCGACCAGTTACATAGTGAGTTTAAGGACAGCCTGAACTACACAGTGAGACTCTGTCTCAAAAAAAAAAAAAAAAGATTTAGCTCAGTGGTTCCGCTGCCTGCCTCACAAGTGCAAGGTCCTGAGTTCGATCTCCGGTACCAAAAAAAAAAAAAAAAAGAAAGAAAGAAAGAAAGAAAGCAAAAGAGGGCCAGGGATTTAGCTCAGTGGTTCCAGCACCTGCCTCACAAGCGCAGAGTCCAGAGTTCAATCCCCTGTACCAAAAAAAAAGAAAAAAAGAAAGTTCCAGACCTGCCTGTGCAATTTAGTGATTTAGTAAAACCTTTTCTCAAAAAATTTTTTAAAAGGGAGGAAGGGGCTGGTGAAACCCAGGCCCTCCAAGGACTGAGGTGAGAGCCACAGCCCCCAGGCCACCTTCTGTGATCCCTTCCACAACCACCTGATCCAGCCAAGCAAACTCCCTGGAGGAGGGTGGGCCAAACCTGGGGGAAGGGAGAGTTCCAGCCACTCAAAAGTGCCTCCCTGCCCCCCAGAACCCACCTGGAGGCACTGCCGGCCCTTTCCTCCCTCTCTATGGGATTCAGGCGTCCAGGAGCAGCCCCCCAATGCAGTGTCCAGGGCTAGCGTACTTGTTAAGACTGCTGGGCCTGCTGGGCATGGTGGTGCACACCTGTAATCCTGAGGTAGGATAGAAGAAATAAAGCTAGGTAGAAAGGAGACAAGGAAATCAAAACTTTATAAAAATTATATTTTAAAGAAAACTACTTTATTTTTTTATCCCATTTCCCCCTTCAAGCCCCCTCCCCTCCCCATGTACAAAAGCTTTGTTGTTTTTTTTTTTCCGGTACCAGGGATCGAACTGAGGACCTTTCGAGGCAGGCACAGTGCCACTGAGCTAAATCCCCCGCCTGAAACTATACTTTATTTATTTATTTTTTGGTACCAGAGATCGAACTCGGAACCTTGTGATTGCGAGGCAGGCACCTGAATCACTGAGCTAAATCCCCAGCCCTCAAAACTGTACTTTAAACAGAACACAAATCTGGTTTATTTACTTTTTTTCCTTCTCCCGAAACAGCAGTGCTAGGCAACACCCTTTTACTTGCAAATGGGCCTCTTTCACTCTTGAAGGGACCATCCTTTTGGCATTTCCCACAGGAATAGCTCATTAAGGGTGGCCTTCCTCTCCCACCCACCTCCACCCTCTAAGACTAAGATTTATGATTATAGATTTTTTTTTTTTTTGGTACCAGGGATGGAACTCAGGACCTTGTGTAGCATGTGCGGTGCCACTGAGCTAAATCCCTGGCCCTACAGATTATTGAGTGCTACAGATTTCAAGCTCCCAAAACACATAAAATATCCCCAGTTAGGGCCAGTGATTTAGCTCAGTGGTTCCCAGTGGTTCCGCAGCCTGCCCTGCAAGCACACGGACCCGAGTTTGAGCCCCCGTACCAAAAAAAGATCCCCAGTTCGCAACTATATTGTGCCTCATTTCTTTGAGCACCTGCCCTCAGCTCTTGAATGTGTTCTATATCTACCTCTAAGAAATCATTCTCTTGCCTCTTTCGCTAATGAGTCCTGAAAATTATTTTACAGTGATGGGAGCCAGCGAACTTGCATAGTTATGTGAAAAGGGTGGGTTAAATTCCTTATTTCAGTCCCTGGGGGCCTCAGACCCAGCCCATGACAATCCTAGGTCTTGAAGGGTGAGGCAGGAGGATTGTTCTGAGTTCAAGGCCAGCCTGGGCTACTTAGTGAGACATGTCTTTAAAAAACTAATTTAAAAAAAATACTGGGCCTGAAGCTAGGCCTAGGACTGCATCCCAACACCATCCTCCCCTGCCAGGAAACTATGGTCATGGTCTCCCTCACTCTGCAGTACTTTGTATTCACTCATTAGGCTCCTGCTCCAAGGCCTGGGCCCAGTTGTGGGTGGCTGCCTCTGGAGTTGGTTTCCTGAGAAGCCTGAGGTGACTTATCTGGGGAAGATGGCAGAAGGACCTCTGCAGCCCTGACAGCCCTGCTGTGGCACACACTTTGCTGTGACTCAGGCTCAGGAATGGACCCAAGGGAACCCACCCTAAGGTGCAGATGTGGATGGCCCACTGTGTATGACAGCCAGCCATGGGTGTGGGTGCAGTCTGACCCTGATGCCCACTTCCCTCAAGGGAACAGGCTCAGGAGACAGCCACCTCAGAACACCCAGGCCAAGGTATAGGCAGTGACTCTGTGTCCCTAGCCTTTGTACATGGTGGACCCTGTTTCCACAGCAAGGGAATGATCACCCTCTCTGAGACTGCCCATTTTACCTGGACTGTAGGAGAGTACTCCCACTCCTCCTGCCTTTGGAAGGGGAAGTAGAGGCTGTGAAATCACCTGCTCCACAGGCACTTGGGTACACAGCCTCAGTTTCTTCCCATCAGATGGGAACACTAACAGTGCCTCCATTATGAGCTCACGGAGAAGACAGCACATGTTAAATAACAAACCCAGGATGGAGGACATCAAATAAGTGCAACTCATGGTGTCTTTTTTTCTCTTTTGTTTGGGGGGGGGGGCGGGGGGGGCTGTTAGTACTGAACCCAAGTGTATTCTACCATTGAGCTACAACTCCAGCTCTTTTTGTTTTATTATTGGGAGATAGGGTCTCACTAAGTTGCCCAGGCTGGTCCCAAACTTGCAGTTCTCCTGCTTCAGGATCCCAGGTCACTGGAGGCTATCATATCAGGCTGCCTCCCTGCATGGGCCTTCCCCCTGTTTCCTGAGTCCCCTCGGAGGCAGACCCTCCCAGGTACAGTAATGAGTGGTCCTGCCTACCCCTAAATTTATGGGGGAATAAAACTGAAGCTGGCAGAGTGGTGACTTGCCTGAGGCCACCCAGAACTCAGACTGGAATCCAGTTCCCTGCCTGCCCTGGGCCAGGGTGCTTGGTTACCCATCTCAAAGTGACTTTTGGCATTAGACTAAAACAGAGTCCAACTCCCCAGTAAAGCTAAAATAGAATCACGTTTACTCATAGATGTCCGCTAAGTCTCCCTTGATGTAAGAGGCTCTGTGGCCAACTGTGTAGAGCAGGGGTTGGCAAATTTTTTTCTATAAAGGGTGAGAAAATAGATATTTTAGGCTTACTGGGTCCTCCCTCAAGTACTCAACTCTGCCATTGTAGCAAGAAAACAGCCCTAAAGGGCCAGTATTTCGCTCAGTGGCATGGAGCTTGCCTTAAGTGCAAGGTCCTGAGTTTGATCTGTACTGGGGGGAAAATAACAGCCTTAGACAGCCTTTAACAAGTGAGCAAGGCTGTGTCTCATTGAAACTGTGTTTATGGACACTGAAATGTGAATTTCATGTGATTTTTCATATGTCATGAAATTTTTTTTTTCCAGTATTGGGGATTGAACTCAATACCTGCCTTGTGAGGCAGGCGTGGCACCACTGAGCTAAATCCCTGGCCCACTTTTTATCTTTTCAACTTTTGTTTTTCAGTACTGGGGACTGAACCCAATGCCTTTGCACTGAGCTACATGCTCGGCTCTTTATTTTTTATTTTGAGACAGAGTCTCACTAAGTCACTAAATTGCCCAGGCTGGACAGAAACTTGTGATGCTCCAGCCTCATCCTTCCAGAGTGCTGGGATTACAGGTGTGTCACCAAACTGGGTTTTTTTCAACCGTTTTAGGACTTTAAAATTTAGCTCACAAGCTGTACAAAAACAATGGATCCCTGCTCAAGGGAGGTGGAATCCATTCTTTATTGATTTTAGGATTAGAGCTATGAAAAGCTATTATTATTCCAGAGAGGGCCCCAAGGCTTGAGCAACTGCTCAGAGCAAGGAGGGTCAGTTAACCTCCCGCAGAGCATTCCGCGGTGAGGATAAAACAAGACCTTCCTGGTGATGGAGTCCGTAACCTTTATGAAGCTGTTTTCTGATCTGTAAAGTCCTGACAATGATCCCGACCTTAGAAAGTTAAGAGAGTTGAATGCAATAAAGGATGGTAAAACGTTTTATTAAAAAAAAAAAGTTTAAATAAATTAATAAATAAAATACAAATGTTTGTTCACTTGTTTCCACAGATGCAAGCTGCCAATCTCACACTCACTTGATTCCACTGGAAAGCCTTCTACGAAGTTTGATGGGACAATGTCCCTTTAAATCCTTCCCAACCACCTAAAGTAGTCGGAAGAGTCCGCACAGGCGCATTCCTCTGCGTGATCGGCACCACCCCGCCCCAACAGTCGGCCCCCCAGTCAGTGTGTTGGGGAGTAGGAGGTGGTTTTAAAGGTCCTCCCACACAGTACTTCTACGCAAGCGTACATCATGATTGAGAGCACTATATCACGCCGTGAGCCCAGTCACTTTTTCCGCTTCTAAAGGCTCCGCCCTCCACGACCAATCAGCGGGACGTACCCTTTCCTAAGGCCAATGGCAGCGAGGGTGGGGGCGTGTCCAGGTGTCCGGGGGCGCGGCCTGGCGCTGAGAGAAGCTGCTGGGAGAGCCCGGGGCTCTAGTGAACAGCGCAGCCGGACGGGATCACCGGCTGGCGGCCCGTGGAGGCGGCCCGGGCCCGGCGGTCCCCGAGATGTCACGATGGTGTCTGTGGTCGAACTATGCGAAAGAGCGGGTGTGTCGCTACTTGCTGCACCGCTACTTGGGTCACTTCTTCCAGGAGCACCTCAGCCTGGACCAGCTCAGCCTGGATCTCTACAAGGGCTGCGTTACCCTGCGGGACATCCACTTGGAGATCTGGGTGAGGAGCCAGGCCAGGCCTGGGAACGGGCCAGGGGTGGGATCGCAGCGACGCGGGGCTCAAGCGAGAGAGTCGGGCTGGGGGACCCGGCACCAGGCAGCCTCCGGGCGTCAGGGCACCCCGCTGGTTGCTTCAGCTCCTTCCCCAAGACGGTCTAGGGAGCGGATGTCACTTGTCTGGGAGTGCCAGCATAATGACATCGAGGTCGGGGGCGAGAGAAGGGCTGAGGGGGAGCTGGAGCACTGAGGGCCCTGGTGGAGTGGGGCCGGTGAGAGTCGGGGACCCGGCAGCCGGTAGCGAAGGTTGGTAGGGGTCCAGGGCTCTGGCGAAGGCACTTGTGGAAAATGTGCCCTGACCTCCTGACCCCACAATCCCGAGCCCGGTGGGTGGGGTTCGCCCCCGGATGTGGATGTCAACAACAGCGTCAGCACCCGTGTTGATCAACACCGCGTGTGACTGCAGCCGCCGCCACCGGCGCAATCTACTTCCTGGTTTGGGGAGAGTGGGGCAGACCAAGCGAGGTTTAGGGAGGGACTTGGGACCCTGCATCCCTCGCTAGGGGGGGTCCTCAAGAAAGACTGAAGGTCTCCCCTAGGGTAGGGAAGAATCGGAGGAGAGCTGAGGAAAGGTCTGAGTCGGAGGCCTGAGGCTGGGGCATAGGTGAGGGGCCCACCTCACAGTTCAGCTGACCTGGGGGATAACAGAGGAGCCACCAATTAGAGACCCTCTCGGTCCAGAGCAGCATGGTGGGCACAGATGCAGGACCTTCTCTGTTGCTGGCCTCAGGGATCTCTGCTCTGGGCAGGAAGAGCTGAATTAGGGACAAGCTAGGCCTTGGGAGCCTCCTGAGTCTATGAGGTTCAGTGTGGGAGGCCTTCCTGACTTGTGACCTCAGCCTCTTGGATGGCCTGAAAACTGGCCCAGACCTCCAGGAGCCCCGGAAAACAGGGCTTATAGGCTCCTAGCTGGGCTGCTTTACAGATTGGCCTCTGTCAGAATGCAGACACCTTATTGCTCACCTGCATCCCCCACCTGGAGGCCCCCAAAGAGTCTATGTACCTGGAGACTCAGGCAGGTTGGGAAAAGCCCTGAGTCCCAGCTTTAGTCCTCACAGTACTTAGAGCGACTAGATCAGTTTCATCCTTATGTGTGTGTTCCCCATCCCTGGATGAGGAATTTGGACTCAGACTCCATAGGCCTTCTGGCTCAGCCTATGTGGTTTTTGTTTTGTTTTTTAAAGACAGGGTCGCTGTGTAGTCCAGGCTGGCCTTGAATTCACTATGCATCCCCCAAGCTGGCCTCCAACTCTAGCGGTTCTCCTGCCTCAGCCTCCTCAGCGCTGAGATCACAGGCATGCTCCACCACACCTAGCTTCTGCCTATGCTTGTTTATTTGCATGTCCAGCAAGTGCTTTCTGAGGGTCACTGAAGAGCACTGGGGTCACTGAAGAAGGCAGGTGCACTGTTGTCTCGAGGAGCTCCCAGGCTGGCGGGGGTGCAGGCATTTTGGGGAGCTCAGTCTTGTGCCTCAGAACTACACCAGTGTCTAGGGCTCAAGGGTCCCACCTTCTGTTAAACTCAGTGCTTGCCTAGGGTGAACATGAGGTGCTCTGCCCTCTGCCAGGCCTTTGCGTGCTGTACCCATGCCTGGAACATGCCATCGTCTGTCCCCTCTGCCTGCTGCCTCCTCTTCACCCTCTATCTCTCCCCACCCTGAATTCCCAGGCTGGATTAGGTGCAGTTCCCCCTCCTCCGTTCCTACTCCTTTTTGAATTTCTTCCTGATATGCTCTGGATACAGCCTCCCTAAATTGAGGCTGAAGACATTTTATTTACCCATGTGGCCTGGACATGAACGCATAGAAGGTGCTCAGTAATTTTTTTAAGCTGTACTGGTGATTGAACCCAAGGTTTGTTTTTTTTTTTGAGACAGGGTCTCGCTATGCAGTTCAGGCTGTTCTTGAACTCACTATGTAGCCCAGGCTGGCCCCTAATCCTCCTGCCTCAGTCTCCCAAGTGCTGGGATTACAGGATTACACCACCACGCCCTGCTGATCCCAAGGCTTTTGCACTAACCTACGTCTTCCAGCCTTATTTATTGGTTTTTGGAGACAGAGTCTTGCTATGTGGTTAAGGTTGGAACTCACTAAGGCTCTGAACTCACTACATAGCCCAGGCTGGCCTTGAGCTTTGGCAATCAATCCTCCTGCCTCGGCCTCCCAAGTGGATCTGGACTGTGGGGGTTACAGGTTTGCACCAACACACCTGGTGAGATACGGTTTTTATAAATTGCTCAGGATAGATTTGAACTCATTACTTCCTAGCTCACCCTCCCAGAGTTCTGGGATTACAAGGCTTGCTTCACCACTCCCAGCAATGATTTTTGAGTTGAATGGAGAGGGAAACATTGAGCTGATTTAAAGGATTGAGCGACTTTGGATGTGGGATGGAGGGACAGGGTAGGGTGGGGAGCAGCATGAGCCCCAGCAGGGCCTGTGGACAGCATGTGAAGGGACGGGGAGAGCACTCTCCAAGACAGACAAGTGGCTAAAGCAAGACTGTGGCACCCAGCCAGATTTGGGGCTTCACTGAGCTAGCTTTGTTCCTTGTCTGCCCCTAGTCTGTGAACGAGATGCTGGAGTCAGTGGAGTCGCCGCTGGAGCTGGTGGAAGGCTTTGTGGGCTCCATCGAGGTGGCTGTGCCCTGGGCTAAGTTGCTCACCGAACATTGCACTATGCGTGTGTCGGGCCTCCAGCTCACCCTGCAGCCCCGCCAGTGCCCAGGTGAGGGTGGGCACGGCTGGGCAGGTACCCGGGAGGAGCTGCTTATGTCTGCTTGCCCTGAGACCCACTTCCTCCTCAGGGCCAGGGGCTGCTGACTCACAGACCTGGGCTTCATGTATGACCACAAGCCTGCAGCTGGCTCAGGAGTGTCTGGGTGATGGGCTGTCTGACCCCTCAGAGCCACCACAGCCCCTAGAGGGGCTGGAGATGTTCGCACAGACCATCGAGACTGGTGCGTAGCCCCTCCTGGCTCCCCTGTCCCCAGCCCTTTCATGGCCCAAAGAATAGAGGCTGCAGCTAGCAGCACAGCTGCCCTGCTGCCCACGTGAGAAACAGTCTCTCTCTAGCTGCTGTACCTGATCTTAGCCCGCACCACCCTGCAGTGCTGCGGACGATCAAGGTGACTTTGCTGGACACTGTCGTGAGGATAGAGCACTCGCCCAGAGACCGGGAGCATGGCATGGCCCTGGAGGTCCATGTGCAGAGGTAGGGGCAGGCTGGTTGGGGTGGGCTGGCGAGAGCTGCTGTATGACCCTGTCAACCCCACCTCTGCCTAGCCCAGGCTCCTGGGAAGTGGCAGGCCAGGGCAGGGTGGGCTATACTGGGAGACTGGACTGGTGAACAGGGCCAGGTGGTGCAGGCCCAGAGTGACTGGAGCCCCAAGGACCAGGTTAGACATGGAAGGTCAGAGGAGCAAGGGTCAGCCTGAGCCCCCAGCTGGATGTGGTGGTCCAGGATGGCCTGGGTATGATGAACAGCTCTGCAGGTCAGGCTCCCCAACCCCATGCCCCTAGAACAGAGCACTGTGTGGAGAGAGGACTCCAAGCCTGGGGTGGCCAGGACAAGGGCTGACCCTGTGCTTCCCAGACTGGAGTACTGTGATGAGGTGGTCCGGGACCCAAGCCAGGCACCCCAAGTGGATGTGCACCAGCCACCTGCCTTCTTGCACAAGCTGCTGCAGCTAGCAGGGGTCCGCCTGTACTTCGAGGAGCTCTCCCAACAGGTGGGCAGACTAACTCCCACACCCTTGATCCTCCTGCCTGCCTCCATCCCTCTGACCATCTTTTCAACTCCCCCCAGGCAGAACCACCAGAGCCCCCCTTGCAGATTGGCAGCTGTTCAGGGTACATGGAGCTGACGGTGAAGCTAAAGCAGAATGAGGCTTTCCCAGGCCCCAAGGTGGGTCCCCAGGCCCCTGGGGAGCAGAGAGAACATGTGCCCCATCTCAGCCCCATCCTCACCGATGCCAGTCACCCTCAGGCCAGGGGGGTGGGGTGGAATGTCAAGTGGGAGAAATTACTACTGTCTTGGCAATTAGAGAAACTGAGGCTCAGAGAAGTCAAGCTGTGGCCAGCCTCATACAGCTAGTTGGTGACAGAGTTTATTGTAACAGTGGGCATCCTTTCTTCCCCAAGGAGAGGGTAGGTGGGTGGCAGCTCCCAGAGGGGCTGAGTGGTAGGCACAGTTCCATGTCTGTCCCCTTGCACGCAGTTGGAGGTGGCAGGACAGCTGGGCTCCCTGCACCTGCTCCTGACCCCGAGGCAACTCCAGCAGCTTCTGGAACTTCTCAGTGCTGTCAGGCTTGCAGGTGAAGCTTCTGGGTGGTCCAGGGATAGGTGGCAGGGAAAGGCCAGCCAGGCTGGACTGAAAACACCCTCTCCTATAGAACCAGAAGGCCTGGCTGACAAGTTGAACAAGAGCCGCCCACTAGGTGCTGAAGACCTGTGGCTGATTGAGCAGGATCTGAACCAGCAGCTGCAGGCTGGCGCTGTGGCTGAACCCCTCAGCCCAGACCCCCTTACTAACCCCCTTCTCAATGTGGACAGCACTGGTTGGTATAGGGGCCATTGTGGGTTGGGGGACAGGAGTCTGGGGGTCCAGCCTCTCTGTCCTGACTCCCCTGCTTTGCCCTCAGACCTCTTCTTCTCCATGGCTGGCCTCACAAGCAGTGTGACCTCAACTGTCTTGGAGTTACCTCTCTCTGACGTAGACATAGGGTCCTCTGTGCACAGCAACATAGCCTCCTGCCAGCTCTCTGCCCCGACCTGTGCAGCAGGTGAGTTGGGGACCTTGAGTAGTGCTCTGGGGGGAGAAGGGCTAGAAGAGGCCTCTATCCAGTGGGCTGTCAAGTACACGCTAGAGACCCCCCAGTGATGTCTGGAAACCAGCTACCTGTGACTCGGTTTCCTGGGGATCTGACTTGGGAGGTAGTGGTGTGGTGCACAGGGCCTACCTACGTTGCCAAGCGCTCTTGGCCAAGTGCTTAAACATTCTAAGAGTCAGTCTCCTCTCCTATAAGAAGTAACACCAGCCTGCCTCGCAAGCGCAAGGTCCCAAGTTCCATCCCCAGTTCCAAAAAAAAGACCAGGCTCCAGGCTGTATGTTTTAGTCAGTGTTTGAGCTTTTTTTTTTTTTTTTTTGTACTGGGGATCGAACTCGGGACCTTGTGCTTGCAAGACAGGGGGCAGAACCACTGAGCTAAATCCCTGGCCTGTCAGTGTTTGAGCTTATTGTGGGTTAGGCCCTGGGCTGGGGGCTTTAATCACATCAACCAATCCTTTTAGCCCCATGAGAGAGTTATGTTGAGCCTGAGCAGAGGACCTGGCTAAGCACCATGATGGACAGATTTGGCCCCACAGTGCAGCTTGGCCAGGGTTTCTCCAGCCTCTAGGTCTGTGGCTGCCTGTCAGTCAACATGGGGTCCCCATGAGCTCCCAGGAGCCCCCTGGTGAAGCCTCTGTTCCCCCAGGAAAGGCGGCCCCTACTCCCTTTCTGGACAACATGCGCCCTGACTCGCTGCTGAAGATGACCTTGGGGGGCGTGACCTTGACCCTGCTCCAAACATGCACCCCATCTTCCGGACCACCTGACCTCTCCACCCACTTTTTTGCTGAGTTTGATGCCACCAAGGATGGGCCCTTCGGCTCCCGAGACTTCTACTACCTTCGGCCACGCTTCAAGAAGGCCTGTCCCTATAGCCATGTCCGGTACAAGTCACAAGCCCAAGGCGGGCCTGCAGCAAGACCTCTGGTGTCCCCAGACCCATCCTCTGATGGTGTCTTCTTCCCCACAGGCTGACAGGCGCAGCCGTGCAGCTGTCATGGGAACTGCAGACTGGCAGTCGGGGCCGACGAGTGACCAGCACAGATGTGCACTTTGGGCAGCTGGAGGTGCTGGAGTGCCTGTGGCCCCAGGGCAGTTCAGAGCCTGAGTACACAGAGGTGAGTGCAGAGGCAAGGCCTGCGGGCTTGGGTGGGAATAGAGGGCAGCCTGACTCTGTTCACCTCCCATATCCCATCCTAGATTCTGAGTTTTCCCAGTAGCCTGGGCTCCCAGGCCTCAGCTCAGCCCTGCGCCCACCTGCGCCACATACAGACTCTGCGCCGCATGCTCAAGGTAACCAGCTCCACTCCAGGCTGAGAGGCTGTTGGCTGCTTCCCATGGCTTGACACCCTGCTCCCCCCACCCCCAGCCTCTGTCAGTGTCTCCCCAACCCTGGCCTCCTCACCCTGTGCCCCAGCCAGCCTACACCCTGCTGTTCCAAGGGCCCTTGGACCTCCTCCTCTGGGCTGGGTGCCTGCCATTCTCTTAGTCTGGTGGCCTCTTCCCTGTTCTCAGTGGGGCAACCTGCTAGGCCTCTGCGGGTAGGAGGAGCAAATGATAGGTGGCTTTTGTTAACTAAACCAGCATGTCTGCTATATTGGGCAGGGCATCAAATGTCTACCCCAGTCCCCTCTTGGGTCCCCTGTCCAAGCTTTCCCCCCACTACCAGGAGGACTTGGGGTTTGTGTTGAGGAAGCCCTTTCCCATCCTGCCCCCTCCACCCCACAGTGCTATTCTAAACACCTTCACCCCCAAACAGAGCCGGTCCCGGCGTTCTGTTGCCTGCCATTGCCACTCAGACCTGGCCCTGGACCTGGCTGACTTCCAAGCAGATGTGGAGCTGGGGGCCCTGGACCGACTCGTTACCCTGCTGCACCTTGCCACTACACCCCCCCAGCCTCCAGCCAGCCTGCTGGTGAGATGTCCTGCTGGGGCCTGGCTCAGGTGGACAATGGAGCATGGTCCTCTGGCTCTTGACCATAGTGACAGAAGCCTTGGTGGCCCCTCTGACCCCAACCCTTCTGCAGACAGAGCCCCCGTTGGCCACTGAGCAGCAGACAGTGTTTCGGCTCTCAGCACCCCGGGCCACACTGAGGCTGCGCTTCCCCATTGCCGACCTGCGGCCTGAGCGAGACCCCTGGGCAGGAGACCAAGCTGTGCGGGCCGAGCAGCTGCGGCTAGAGCTGAGTGAGCCCCAGTTCCGGTCAGAGCTCAGCAGTGGGCCTGGTCCCCCAGCCCCTACCCGCCTAGAACTCACTTGCTCTGACTTGCATGGTAAGAGCATCTGGCAGATGGCACCAGGGCAGGGCCCAGGCCTCTGGGGAAGATGGGCTTGGGGGTCACATTTGGAGTAGGTCCAGGCACAGACCTTCACCAGCTCTGTGGGCACCAGCATTGACTAAACTGCCCTCCTGGGCAACAGGTGCGTGGGCTCTTGATCTGTGGGCTGCTGCATGCCATGAGTGTCTGTCTGATGACCCTCACCCCTCCACATCCCTTCCAGCAACCTATGAAGATGGAGAGAAGCCACCCATTCCCTGCCTGCGTGTCTCCAAAGCCCTGGACCCCAAGGGCACTGGGCGCAAGTACTTTCTGCCCCAGTAAGTGGGGACTGTTGAAGGGGTGGCTAAAGAGGAAGATTCTTTGGCTGAGGGGTTGGGAGGCAGGTTCCAGGGGCCCTGCAGGCCAGTGACAGGTCTGTGCCCTGGCAGGATAGTGGTGACCCTGAACCCCCAGTCTGGCAGTGCACAGTGGGAGGCTGCCCCCGAGAAGGCAGAGGACCTGGAGCTGTCCACTGAGAGCCCGTGCGAGCTGCAGGAGCCTGAGCCCTCGCCTTTCTCCTCCAAGAGGACCATGTATGAAACAGAAGAGGTGAAGCCCGACCCCACCCCTTCCCTGGACTGCTCCCCACCTCTGCCATGGGAGCCACCTGTGTGATGGGGCTGGGTGACAGGACCGCCTGGGGTGGGCATGATGTGACCCAATACACCAATACAGGCGTGAGGATTTGGGGCCAGTTAAGGGAGTCTGAAGGCCCCACCTCTGCTCAGGGGTGGGAAGGAAGCCCATTGGCAAGGGCAGCCCCCTGGTGGGGAGGATCAGGACCCCAGCCCAGCACAGCTGTTGACAGTAGTGTACACTTGGGCCTCAGGATCTTTTTCTGAAGTGGATGAGGGCTGAGTGAGAGCAACTGAAGGGCCTGGCCTGTGGGGCCAGAGTGCCTGGGGTAAAGTGTAGGCCCTGCCACTCTGGCTGTGTCACCTTGGGGAGTCGTGCCCCCCCACCAAGTGGGAGTCTCATAGGCCATTGGACGGATTAAAGGAGTTCATGCCCTTAGAGCATGGTTGCCATGCCACCCGCGCAGGGTGGGCACACACTCCCAGCAAGTAAGGAAGGGCTCCTATGAAAGAATGAATGAATAAATGAATGAATGATGGGTCAGGACTCAGACACAAGTCTCGCCAGAGTCAGCTGCAGACCCTGAGATATCTGAGACAACTTCCTGCTGAGCTTTTCCCCTTCTGTGTCTAGATGGTAATCCCTGGAGACCCCGAGGAGATGAGGACGTTCCAGCACCGGACCCTGGCACTGTCCCGCTGCAGCCTGGAAGTGACCCTGCCCAGTGCCCATGTCTTCCTGCCCAGTAAAGAGATCTATGAGAGCATCTACAATAGGTGCAGACCCAGGCCGGGTGGGGCTGGGCCAGGGGCCAAGATGTCCCTCCTCACCTTCCATCCACCCTCCCTGTCAGGATCAATAATGACCTGCTCATGTGGGAGCCTGCAGACCTTTTCCCCACTCCCGGTCCTACTACCCGCCCGTCTGGCTTCTCCAGCTCCTCAGGCCTCTGGCACGACAGCTTCAAGATGTGCAAGTCAGCCTTCAAGCTGGGTATGAGGGATGTTCTGTGGGGCCAGAGGGAGGGTGCAGGGCAGGGCTGACCAAGCCTCCCAGGCCCCTCTGCCACTGGCCACCTTGATCTCGCCCCAGACTCAGACTCAGATGACGAGGATATCCACTTCTTCTCAGTGGGGGCATCAGGTGCCCCCCAGGCTCCTGCCCCTGAGCCCCCGAGCCACCAATCCCAGAGCACCTTCTCTACACTGGTAACGGTGCTAAAGGGCAGAATCACAGCTCTCTGTGGGGCTAAGGTGAGAGCATCCCTGGACAGGTGAGCCCCAAGCCCTCTGGACAGGAGAGAGGATAAACATGGCACCTCCAGGGGGGAAGGGGGAAGAGGGAACCCCAAGTGGTTGGCAGCATGCACCTGTCACCTTGACCCACAGGTCCCAGCCCACCTATCCCACTGCACCCAGCAGCTGCTTACTGTCACCCTGCCTTGTGAAGCCCCATGCTGGGTGGCGTGAGAATGGGCCCAAATTGTATCCATGAGGCAGGCCAGGCAGAGATGATTCTCCTTTGGCAAGAGGCAGGTGCTGCCAGGGCCTGTGGAATCTGATGGGTGGTGGGCACTGCCCTGACCGCAGGGCTCTAGGAGATGCCTCATAGAGGGCATGGGACCTGCAGGGAGCAGCAGGTGCAGCCAGGTGTGTGTTCTGTGTGCAGGATGAGAGTGGGAAGCGGCTGGAGGGTGCACACGGTGAGATGGTGCTGGATGTGGAACATGGCACCCTCTTCAGTGTCTCCCAGTACCGTGGCCAGCTGGGCCTCGGCTACTTCTGCCTGGAAGCTGAGAAGGCGACACTCTACCACCGAGGTGTGTGGGCTGGGGCTGGCTGCTGCTGTGTCCCTATGGCTTGAGTGGAGTGGGCAGCCAGTGCCCTGGCAAGGGGCTCACAAGATCCCTCCCCAGCAACCGTGGATGACTACATGATGCCCAGTCACCTGCATCTGCCCAGCTTTGCCCCCCCGGCCCACCTGGCCCCAACCATCTACCCGTCAGAGGAGGGGATGATTGAGCGGGGAGCCTCAGGCCGCAAGGGCCACGGCCACGGTGCCCCAATGCTGACTACTGCAGTGCGGATCCACTTGGACCCCCACAAGAATGTTAAGGTATGGCTTCCCCAGCTTGCCGCCTCTCCGTGTGACTGGGTGGCTGCCTCCTCAGTGGATGTTCACCCTGACTGTCCTCCTACCCCAAGGAGTTCCTGGTGACACTACGGCTACACAAGGCCACGCTGCGCCACTACATGTCCCTGCCTGAACAGAGCTGGCACTCCCAGGTAAACAAAGGTGGCTTGGACCATGGACTTTTGGTTTGGGTGTGAAGGTCAGAGGGGCTGAAGGGGCCTGTGTGAGGAGCAAGGGCTGATCGGAGTGGCCAGCAAGGAACGTGATGGGCAGCACGTGGGGTGCTGGGCTGGGGGAGGAAGGGGCAAGACGATGCCTGTGCTCACTGTCCCCCCACCCCGGGCCCTGAAGCTCTTGGAGTTCTTGGATGTGCTGGATGACCCTGTGCTGGGCTACCTGCCCCCGACAGTCATCACCGTCCTGCACACACACCTGTTCTCCTGTGCTGTGGACTATAGGTACCAGGCTGTGTGGGCCAGTGAGGGGTGGGCCAGGGACAGGGCCTTGGGTGTAAGGAGCTCACACCAGCCCATGTGTGACTCCCCCCCAGACCCCTCTACCTCCCAGTGCGTGTCCTCATTACTGCCGAGACCTTCACGCTCTCCAGCAACATTGTCATGGACACGTCAACCTTCTTGCTCAGGTATGTGGGCTGCTGCTGCCTGCCTACTGCATATCCCAGGCTCTCTGGGGTCTCTCCCTCAGAAATGTACGTTGTTTCCACTTGCTTTGAGGAGACCAGGACACCTCAAATCAACCTTCAAAGCATCTGTGAGCTGTGACCTGGTAATCTCACTTCTTGAGGTTGCCCTGAGGACGTCAGGAAAAGAGTAGACTGTCTCTAGTACAATTAGCACAGTGCAAACTAGGACAGGTGTAGAGGTTAGTGGTAGAGCATGTTTCAGCCTGTGTGAGGCCCTGGGTTCAATCCTCAGCACCCCAAAAAATTAAAGTCCAAACTTAGCAACAGTCTAAATGCCCCCAAATCACCCCGAGTAATAGTCATGCCGGCACTGCTGGGTGGGACATGGAGTTGAGGAATAACATGGAGGGGGGCATAAAAACAATTAAGATGTGTCAAGTACATAGGAATGTAGTCATTATGTACTGCAAACATGCACTCATAAATATAAGTAGTTAGGGGCCAGGGATTTAACTCAGTGGTTCTGCTGCCTGCCTTGCAATCACAAGGTCTTGAGTTTGATCCCCGGTACCAAACAAAAACAACAAAAAAAATATAAGTAGTTAGCTGCCTGAGATTAAAAAAAACAACATTGAGGGCTGGGGATTTAGCTCAGTGGTGCCGCCGCCTGCCCCGCAAATGCAAGAAAACAAAAAGAACAGCATTGAAAAATATTTTTAAATGCATTAAAAGATATGGTTATGGGCCAGGGATTTAGCTCAGCGGTTTCCGTTGCCTGCCTTGCAAGTGCAAGGACCCGAGTTCTATCCCCGGTACCAAAAAAAAAAAAAAAAGATATGGTTATGAGGGAGTGTGTGTGTATACACACATGCATGTGCTCACATAGAAAAGACTAGAAAGAATGACTGGCATGGTGGCACACTTCTGTAATCCCAGAATTTGAGAGGCTGAGGCTGGAGGATTGAAAGTTCAAGGTCAGCCTGGACTACATAGCGATGTCCTGTCTCCAAAAGAAAAAAACTAGAAAGAGGCATGTGTGATTTTCTCAGAATTTGAGATTTGAGATTATGAGTGACTTTAATGTTTTATTGTTATTGTAGTACTAATCCAGGCAGAGTGGTACATGCCTGTAGTCTCAGCACCACCGTGGAAGGCTGAGGCAGGAGGATTGTAAGTTCAAGCCCAGCCTGGCCAGCTTAGTGACTTAGTAAGACCCTGTCTCAAAATAAAAATTGTTTAAAAACTGGGAATGTAGCTCAGTGCCAAGGGCCTGAGTTCAGTCTCCCTTACTACAAAACAAAACTAGACAAATGGGTTTAAAAGAACAGTAAGTAAATGCTGCTCTAGGGAAACCTCCTCCCACAAGTTTGTGAGACCTAATAGCTGGTGGAGCCCAAAGTGTTTAGAGAACCAAGAGCCTCGCCGTGTAATTGAGCAAGTACCTGTTGCCTGGGTCTGCTACTTTGCCCACAGTACAGGCAAGACCACCAAGCCAAGAGGTCTCCCCCTAGTAGGGCTTCTGTGGGCTTGGGTCCCCCTGCTTTTCCAGGTGCTCCCTTGCCCAGCCTGGCTGCCGTGGAGCTGCCACCTGCAGTGGCTCCCGGGCCCTTCTCAGCCCTGTTCCCCACCAGGTTCATCCTCGATGACTCCGCTTTGTACCTGTCCGACAAGTGTGAGGTGGAGACCTTGGATCTGCAGCGAGGTGGGCAGGGCCTGGACTGGGCTTCCAGTGCTCCAGTGGGGCACAGCCCTGCCACAGCTACCCAGAGAACGTGGCCTCATGTCCTCCCCAACTACTGGCCCGGGTCTCAGTTCCCCCCACATACACACATCCCGACCCATACCTGGACACCCCCAACCTCTCCCTGGGTGGTGGACACAGGCCGGGCAGGGGCTGGGCATAAGGCGGCAATGGGAGCCTTCTTCTGCCTTCTGCCTCAGATTATGTCTGTGTCCTGGACGTTGATCTCCTGGAGCTGGTGATCAAAACCTGGAAGGGGAGCACAGAGGGCAAACTGGTGCGTGTGGCCGGCACTGGGCCAGGGAGCCTGGTATGGAGGGGTATCTGGGTGCTGGTCTTTCCCCTGCTGGGTGGCATGAGTGCCCTGTCTGCTTATTGGATTAGAGTTTCCACCTTACCACCAGAGGGCAGCTGCAGGCAGGGCAGAGCAGGGCCTCAGGAGTGTGCCGGCATCTGGGCCTACAGTTTCCCCATTCTATAAATGAGGCAACAGGCCCCACCTCAGTGGCCAAAGGAGACTCCATGGGTGCCCAGGGTGGGTCCCTCAGTCAAGCCCTTTTCACTCTGGGCTCAGTTTGCACATCTGTGTAGTGCGGATACCGGGCAGGCACATCCCGCAAAGGCAGACCTGGTCCGCCTGTCCTCCCGAGTGGTGGCCAAGGGACGGTGGGCCTGCACTGACCCCATCCCCACTCCACTGCAGAGCCAGCCGCTGTTTGAGCTTCGCTGCTCCAACAACGTGGTGCATGTGCACAGCTGTGCCGACGCCTGTGCCCTACTGGCCAACCTGCTCCAGTACGTAACGAGTGCAGGCGACCTGCACCCCCCGCCCCGGCCCCCCAGCCCCACGGAGATCGCCGGCCAGAAGGTACAGGTGAGGCCTGGCTGTACAGGCTACCAGAGCTCTGCCAGGCCCCTCCCCTGCACAGCCCTCAGGGCCTGTGGTTGGGGGAGCCTTGGGGCCAGCGTCCCCAGGGCATGAACTTATCACTCTTCTGCCCTTGCCCAGCTCTCTGAGAGCCCTGCCTCCTTGCCTTCCTGCCCCCCGGCGGAGACAGCCCTCATCAACCAGCGGGATCTGACCGACGCACTCCTGGACACAGAGCGCAGCCTGCGGGAGCTGACGCAGTCTTCAGGTGGGGTGGGAGCACTTTGGGGACAGCTGACACAGGCTCCCAAAGAGCGTCTCCCCAAACTGGGCTCTCTCTCCCATAGGCGCCCCACTCCCTCAGGCCTCGCCCGTCTCTGTCTACCTGTTCCCCGGTGAAAGGAGTGGAGCCCAGCCCCCTTCTCCCCCTCCTGGGGGCCCTGCTGACAGCTTAGGGTCCTGCTCCGAGGCCACTGACGGTGACAAGGAAGAGGAGGGGGACGGAGACACTCTGGACAGTGATGAGTTCTGCATCCTGGACGCTCCTGGCCTGGGCATCCCGGTGCGTGGCGCAGGGGCTGGCTCAGTTCCTGCCTTCCAGGTGCGGGCTGGGGTAGGGAGCCAGGATGCTCCCGTGGTTGCTCAGCCCTTCTAGGGCTCCCACTCCAAGAGAAGCAAGGTGGGGCAGCCTCAGCACTGGACTTTGGAGGAGTTGGGGGGGTTTCCAGAGGAAGAGGCTGGCATCTTGAACAGAAACCCTGGGATAGCTAAAGGGATAGAGGAAGGGAGAGGGGTCCCAGGGAGCCAGGGCTGGCAGGAGCAGGGGGCTTTGACCACTGACACAGCTTCTAGGGATGGTAGCATAAGAGGGCCATCTTCTGTCAAACACCACATGGAGAGGAAGAGGTAAGAATGGGAGAAGCAGGAGCTAGGACTGGGAGCTGGGCTGAGACCTCCTCCGTGCCACACATCTTTACATCTTTACATGGCCTCCTGCTGGCAGCCCCGAGACGGAGAGCCTGTGGTGACCCAGCTGCACCCAGGCCCCATCATCGTGCAGGACGGATACTTCTCCCGGCCGCTGGGCAGCACAGACCTACTGCGGGCGCCTGCCCACTTCCCAGTACCCAGCAGTCGCGTGGTGCTACGTGAGGTCTCCCTGGTCTGGCACCTCTATGGAGGCCGAGACTTTGGCCCCCACCCAGGCCACAGGTGAGGTGGAAAGGGGGCTACAGGCAGCAGCTGGTGGAGGCTGGGGCCTGGGCAGCCTGTGACCTTAAGCATCACGCACCCCTTGCTGGCTTCAGTTTTCCTTCCTTGCCCTACCTGCCTCCTAGGACTGATGCTAGAAAAGGTCCTTAGCCCTAGACCAAAAGGCCTGCTGAGGTGGGGGCAGTACAGGGGGTTCGTCTGACCATTTTGTCCCCATCCCTCTTCCTAGAGCAAGAGTTGGCCTCACAGGTCCTAAGGGCTCCCCTTCCCGCTGCTCTGGCTCCAACCGGCCCCAGAACTCATGGCGAACACAGGGTGGCAGTGGGCGGCAGCACCAAGTCCTCATGGAGATCCACCTCAGCAAGGTGAGGGCCTGTGTGGTCATGGGAGCCATATATTGCCCTGGCAACATCCACAACAGAGGGGAGAGCTGGGCAGAACCCAATACAGTGGCCCTTGAGTGGCCAGTGGTGGGAAGCAGTCAGGAGGCCGCAAGGCAGTTTGGATCTTGGTAGAGTGAGGTGGGAGCCCCTGGGGGCTGGAGAGCTTGTGTCAGCGCAAGACAGTGGACAGTGAGAAGGGGCAGGTGCTGGAGGCACTGGACAGAAGGGAGATCCACAAGTTTGGTTCTACCGTGAGTGAGATGGAGGCCTGCAATGGGCTTTGGCCTAAGAAAGTTGCACAGGGCCCTGGGATTTAGCTCAGTGGTTCCACCGCCTGCCTCACAAACCCAAGGAGACCCAAGTTCAATCCCCGGTACCACAAAAAAAAAAAAAAAAAAATGCTATAGCTAGGGATTTAGCTCAGTGGTTCTGGCGCCTGCCTTGCAAGCTCAAGGTTCCGAGTTTGATCTCCAGTACCAGAAAGTTGTACAGGGGAGGTCCCACTTTCTGAGCATGCTGCAGGCCAGTGCTGGGCTCCCTAAGGAACTCCTAGAGCCAAGCGACAGTACACAGGGCTGTTGGGAGCAGCAGGAGCCACTCTGAGCAGGGGCTGGGGCCTGAGACCTGGCAGGAGCCAACACCTGCCCAGGAGGAGAGGGAAGGATCGCTGCAGAGGGGCGCAGGGCAAAGGCCTGAGGATGAGAGAGCCATGCTGAGCAAGGCCAGGGGCTGGGCCGCAGGGAGAGTCGGCCTGCAGGGGACCCCTCAGTGCGTGGAGAATGTATTGAAACAGGGAGAAGTACTATAGCCCAAGATGGTGGCATGGGGGCAGCCTTGATGAGGGCAGGCTGGAGCTTCTGATGACAGGACGGGTTGGGGCCACTTTGGCAAGGCAAAGACTGGGAATGGGGGCTGACAGATGTGGGGAAGCAGGTCCAGTCTGGCACGATCAAGCGGTTTGATGGTGGGACAGCCACATGGAGAGGTCTAGGCAGCAGCCAGGTGTGGGGCTGAGGTGGGGATGGGATGAGGAGAGTTGGACCTTCCCTCCCTCCCTCCATCCCCATGTCCCTGTGGCCACCTCAGGCCTCAGTCTGGTCCTCCCTCCACAGGTGAGCTTCCAGCACGAGGTATACCCAGAGGAGCCAGCTGCTGACTCCACTCCAGGCCAGGAGGTGGAGGAGCGGCCACTGTCTCGCCAGGTGCTCATTGTGCAGGAGCTGGAGATCCGCGACCGGCTTGCCTCCTCCCAGATCAACAAGTTTCTGCACTTGCACACGAGTGAGCGGCTGCCGCGGCGCACCCACTCCAACATGGTGCGCGAGTGGGCCAGGGTTCCACACATGCGCGTGGGTGTGGTCATCACTGGGGCAGGCTAGGAGGGAACAGCATGGGCAGAGGTAGCCTGAGCAGGCGGGATCGTCACCCACACCCGGCCCTCTGCCCTCAGCTCACCATCAAAGCTCTGCACGTAGCCCCCATCAGCAACCTGGGCGGCCCCGAGTGCTGTCTTCGCGTCTCGCTGATGCCTTTGCGGCTCAATGTGGACCAGGCAAGTGGGCTGGGAGGTACAGAGCTGGTTGTGACACACACGCAGTCCCTAGGCCTCCTGACCCTGTTCCTTGGATTCTTCCCTGCAGGATGCCCTCTTTTTCCTCAAGGACTTCTTCAGCAGCCTGGTTGCTGGCATCAACCCAGTAGTCCCAGGGGAAACCTCTGAGGGTGAGAGGCTGGGCCAGGGAGGGGAAATCAGGCATCCAGGCAGCCCTGGCCCTGTCCCCAATCTGACAACTCTTTCCCTAGTTCACCCTGAGACCTGGGGCCCCCAGGAAGCACAGCCCAAGGGCCCAGAGATGAGTGACTTGAAGGAGGGCCCCAGTGGTGGACACAGCCCTGCTGAGCCCCAGCCCATCTACTTCAGGTAGGGCTGGGGGTTGGGGACTGAGGCCAGGGTGCAGGTGACCAGGTCCCTGACCAAAAGTCCCCTGCCCCACCAGGGAGTTCCGCTTCACGTCCGAGGTGCCCATCTGTCTGGATTACCACGGCAAGCACATCTCCATGGACCAGGTGGTAAGCTTCGGGGCCACCCTCTCTGAGGACAGGGCTTGCCCTGGTCTCCAGTGCCTGTGTCCCATCACGAAGCCAAACCCTTCCCTCCCCAGGGCACCTTCGCAGGCCTCCTCATCGGCCTAGCCCAGCTCAACTGCTCCGAGTTGAAGCTAAAGCGGCTCTGTTGCCGACATGGGTGAGTCCCTCATGCCCTGCCTCTGCACAGCCCTGACCTTCACTGGTTGTGTGACCCAAGTCATCAGCCCCTTCAGGGCCTCAGTTTCCCCTCTGTAAAATCGGCACAGTCACTTCTCTGCAGCCAGCCAGGTGGGACTGTGGGGAGTATTGGGTGCCCTAGCACTTGGCACACAGGTACTCTGCTCCTGGTCCCTGCCTCTCCATGTGCAGCCCTCCCCCACCTCCCTTCTCATTCCACTCTCCCAGGCTCCTAGGTGTGGACAAAGTGCTGGGCTATGCTCTCAATGAGTGGCTGCAGGACATTCGCAAGAACCAGCTGTCTGGCCTGCTGGGGGGCATCGGGCCCATGCACTCTGTCATCCAGCTCTGTGAGTGTTTCAGTTTGAAGTCTCTTGAAACTGCCATTCCACTTGGGCCACCTAGAAACTGCCACTGGGAAAGGAGCAGGCAGATGGGCCAGGCAGGGTGGATGGGGGCAGGGCAGCTTCTGGCATCTCTGACAGCCCTGTCCCTCCAGTCCAAGGGTTTCGGGACCTGCTGTGGCTGCCCATCGAGCAGTACAGGAAGGACGGGCGCCTCATGCGGGGGCTGCAGCGTGGGGCCGCGTCCTTCGGCTCATCCACGGCCTCTGCTGCCCTGGAACTGAGCAACAGGCTGGTGCAGGCTATCCAGGTAAGTGGGGGCATAGGGCAGGGAGGGGGTGGATCTGTCTGTCCTCCAAGCTCTGTTGAGACCAGGTAGGCTGGTGGTAGCAGCCTCATTTTGTAGAGAAACTATCAAGGAGAGGAAAGGCCCAGGGGCCTTGTCCAGGGCCCCTTGGCTCTGAGGCTCACCACTCATGGCTGTATGAGCCAGAGGCAGGAGGGGCTGAGGGGTGATGTTTTCAAAGAAACAGAGGCCCAGAGAGCTTGATTCATTGAGGCCACACCCAGAGGGTCCCATCCCTGCCAGAGCTTTTTGGGTGGGAGACTCCTTGAGCAGCTGTGGTGGAGTGAGGGCCTCTGGGCTGGAGAGGCTGGTGGGGCAGCTGCAAGCTCAGGTTGGGGAGGAAGGTCTGGCCCAGGAGGCTGGAGAGATAGGCACTGTGGCCCCCTGTCAGGGGAGAGAGGCAGGGTGGGGAGCAAGAACGGGGGCGCCACTGGGGGAAGCAAGGTGGGGCTGAGCAGTGGCTCCCAAGTGGACGGGTGTCCCCTCTGGGGCCACCCCCAGAGCCCGCTGCACAGTGGTCCCAGGGAAGCAGCATTGGTGGCAGCCACGAGGAGCCTGCTGTGGCGTGGGGGTCAGCGGAAGGAAGGGCTGGAGATTGAGACGAGAGGAAAGTCCCCTTGGGCTGTGCCCTGCCTGGGTGATGGGAGCCGGGAAGGTAGAGGGAAATGGGGGACAAGGCCAAGGGATGCCAAGGTCCCTGCTGCCTGGTGGGGCCTGGGGGCCAGATGCGTGTGCCTGGTCATCTCCTCATGCAGCTGTCCATGTTCTTCAGGCTACTGCTGAGACGGTTTATGACATCCTGTCCCCAGTGGCACCTGTGTCCCGCTCGCTGCAGGACAAGCGCTCTGCACGGAGGCTGCGCAAGGGCCAGCAGCCTGCTGACCTCCGAGAGGGCGTGGCCAAAGCCTACGATGCAGTGCGGGAGGTGAGGGGCCCCCAGCCCTGCTCTTGTCCTCCCCCTGCACCCCCACTCAGGCCCCAGCACTGACCTCTGACCTCCGCAGGGCATCCTGGACACAGCTCAGACCATCTGTGATGTGGCGTCGCGTGGTCATGAACAGAAGGGGCTGACGGGTGCTGTGGGGGGTGTGATCCGCCAGCTGCCCCCGACCGTGGTGAAGCCGCTCATTGTGGCCACTGAGGCCACATCCAATCTGCTTGGGGGGATGCGCAACCAGATCCTGCCTGATGCCCACAAGGACCATGCCCTCAAGTGGCGCTCGGAGGAGGCCCAGGACTGACAAGGGCTCCAGGACCCAGGGCCACCCTGCTGGCCCACCCCAGGGGTGCCACCCGCTCTCAGCCTCCTGAGAGCAGCAACCCACAGGGGCCGGATGAAGGCCCCTCTGGGGACGGCCACTGTGAAGGACGCCTGCCCATTGCTAATCGGTTGGGAGAGTGGGGCCTCGGCCCTGTCCGCACTTTTCTTCCAGGGAGGACACTGCCCTCCCCTCCACCTAGGCCTCACTGCTGCCTTGACCCAGGACGGAGGCTTTCGGACCCTCAGACCCGACCCCACTGAGCCAAGTGTCTGTGTCTCGTGGGGAGGTGGGGACAGACGCCGTGAGGAGCGGTGTGTTATTTTTAAACAACTTGAGTGTGTGGGTCAGTGTCTGCATGAAGTGGAATAAACTGACCACCACCGGCCCCTTGCACGGGTCCTGTGTGCCTACAAAGCTCCTGCCTCTGCACACAGCACCTCCCTGTTGCTGCCTGGGTACAAAACACCGTCCCAGCCACCTGCCCACACCTTCTGTTCTGGGCTCCACCCTGGAGGGTGCTCCTAGGGGGCTGTCACCCTGGTCCCACTTCTGAGTGGCAGGAGCTGAATGCAGCTGGGAGGAGCCTCACCCGTGGCCCTTGGAGCCGCCTCACCGGCCATATTGCTTGGCTGTATCCTGTAAGACCACAGGGTCCAGGTCTGCCCTTGTGCAACCAGAGGCTACACCCTGGGTCTGAGCCTTACTTCCTGGGGGTCCCTGCTAGCTAAATGAGGGTCCAGGCTGTCACTAAGGCTTTTCCCTGAAGGTTGAGCTCTGGGCTGCTCGTACCATCCCTAGCAGAAACCTTTTGGGTTGAGGGGGGAGGGTGCTGGCGCCAGAAGATCCTGAGTGGTCCTTGCCCAAGAGGGTTCCATGGGGTCAGGAAAGTGCCTGTTGCCCCTATCACATCTTGTTTCCTGTGAACAAGGAAGAGAGAGCCCTCCACTCCCCACTCCCCACTCCCTCTGTAGTAGTACTCCAGAGTTGGGTGGTCCTCTGGGGAAACTGAGGCCACATTAGGAGAGAGCCTACTCCTAACACTTGCCCCTCTGTAGACCTCTGAAGCTAGAAAACCGCTCAAGCTCCCAGGTCCTGTGTGCCTGTACAGTCCCTTCCTGACCCCACCTCTGCAGATAGGGAGATCTTTGGGGAAGATGTGGGTACCACGAACAGGGCAGAAGCTGTCCTGGGGGACCCCAGGTACTGGCTGCCCATGGCTACCTGGAGCTGTAGACCAAGCAGTCAAGGGGGATGGGGCCCGGAAGGAGATAGCTGCAGCCAGCCCAGGTATGATGCCACCAGGGGAGGCAGATGGGCCCAGCCTGATGCTTCCTGGACCCACCCCAGCTGCCCGGGCACAGTCCAGCTTTCCTGCCCTTCGAACTGCACTTGTGATCAGTATTGATGGCCAACGGCTAATGATTAACCACTACAAGGGGCTGGGCCAACGGCTCAAAAATCCTGAGCCCAGGGCATCCCCACTTCCTCCTTGTGCCCTGAGGCCAGCCAAACACACAGGTAAGAGACCTCTGGACGTGCTCTGCAGCCCCCTGTACCCCAAGTGCTCTGGAGCGCAGGCATCTTCCTGCAGGGCCACTAGCCTTTCTGAGCAAGAAGGGACAGGACATGGGTGACCCTAGGCCAGCCCTTTCTGCTGTGTCCACCTTGGGATAAGAGGACCATAGTGTCACCTCTTGAGTGCTGCCTGGTGTTGTGGGCCCAGCACTCGTGATCAGATGCTGTGTCCGCCAGGCCAGGCACAGGAGCCCACGAGGCAGGAGGCTGGTCTTGCCCAGGCTTGGGAGGGCTGCTGGGCTTGTGGGATGTCTGGTCACCAGCTCTGGTATCTTTTTCCCATTTGAGACCAGGTTTTGCTATATAGTCCAGGGTTCCATTGGCTGGCCTTGAACTCGCAATCCTCCTATCTTAGTCTCCCAAGTACTGGGATTACTGGCATTTGCATCCACACCCAGCTCTGGCCTCTTCATTCACAAGCCCCTCCTTCGAGGCAGAAGGAATTCCACCCAGGTGCCCCCAGCCTACTTCAGCAGCATCCCAAGAATGAGACACCACTCCGGAGGGTTTGTTGGGCGGCACCAACACAAGGGCCTGTGACCCTGGGCAGCTTTCTCTGCCTCTCTAGGCCTTTTCCACCCTGTTCAGAGGGGGTCATGGCCCATGTCTAGTCTAGAAGCTTCCTTTTCTTTTGGAAATCCCCACTGGGTCCTGGCAGGACAGACACCAGCACCTGTCTCTGAAGCCTCTTAGGCTGGAGCTGGTGGGAGGGGATGAAAGTGCCCTTGCAGTAGGTCCACTCCCTGGCCTGTGCCCAGCTGTCTTGGCTAGCAGCTCCTTGCCCGTCCCCACAGCAGGAACAGATGGGGCCTGTCAGACCAGGCAAGGGTGCAGATTGGCCTCAGAAGCCCTGGTGTGCACAGGAGGAACCAGCAGTGGTTCAGAGAGGTTCAGCTGCTGGCTCGAAGACCTCAGTGTTCTAGATGGGCAGTGGCTCACTGCCCTGTTCTTAGCACTCACTGACAGCTGTGGCCATCTGCATTTTTTCCTTCATTTTTTAAAAAATTTATTGCAGTGCTAGAGATAGAACCCAGGGACTTGTGCATGCTAGGCAAGGGCTCTACCACTGTGTCACACCAGCCTGTAGCATCGTCTCAAATCTGTCCTCCTCTTCCCTTCTCCACCTCTCTCTGTTTCTGGGATCCTTTTCCTGTTCTCTGCCCACTCCTTGCATTCTTTTCTCTCTGGGACCCTCTGCCTCACAGCTCTTCTTTCTCTGTCCCTTCCTGCCCCCTGCCTGCTTCTCTTCTGTCCAGGTTCCTAGACAGTGCCATCCTCATGAAAGTGGGCATTCGATGGCACCTGGAGAATGACAGGTGCCCAGCTGTCCCTTTCTGTCCCCCCTCTCCATGGCTGCAGCAGGGAGGGAGGGCTAAGGGCCAAGGGCGGAGGCCACACCAGCCAAGTCTGCCAGGGCCCAGCTCTTTCTCACTGGGAGAGAAAAGAGGAAATAAAAGGATGGGCGGGCAGGAGTGCATGCGGTACTGAGTGGGGAAAGGCTGCCTCGGCGTTGTAAAAGGAGCCGCTCCTGGCTTTATGAGGCAGCTCTGGGCTTGAGCCTGGACTTCGCCCAGGAGGGTGGTGGCACCAGATGGGGCACCAGGTGTGGGCCCCCTATGATAAGGAGCCTCAAGGAAGACGGGACCTGGGGCCAGCGGACAACTGCAGGGTGCTCCCCAGAGTCCTGCTTGAGGGTTGGTGCCAGGCCAGCAGGGCCCAACCGCCAGTGGGCTCCCACCTCCTGTAACAGCAACTCCATGTGGAAGTGCTCGCTGGTTCCAGTGGGGCTGCTGTTATCTGGGGTGGGGGCCAGAATCCACAGAGGAGAAGAGGCAGTGGCCACACAGCAAGCCAGCAAGGACCTCCACGGTGATGTCCCCAGGCCCAGGATGGCAAAGGGTGGCAGGCTGCCAAGACCGAGTGCACAGGGCTCTGACCTATGAATTGACAGCCAGTGCTCTCGGCTCCTCTCTGGCTGCCAATTCCATAGGTCACAGGTATGTTCGCCTCAATGCCAGCTGCCAGGACCTGCAGGGGCAGGGCAGGGGCAGGGTGGGGGTGTCCAGTGGTCAACAAACACCTTGCCCCAACACAGCACTCAAGGCTCGTCTCCCCTTCCCACCTTCCCATTTCTCCTTTTGTGAGCCTGACCTGACTTTGTATTTTTTTTTGAGACAGGGTCTCGCTATGTAGTTCAGCCTAGTCTTGAACTCGCTATGTAGCCCAGGATGGCCTCAAACTCATGGCAATCCTGCCTCAGCTTCCCCAGTGCTGAGATTACAGGTGTGCACCACCACACCTAGCCTGACCTGCCTTTGTGCTCTGCCTGTGCTGTTCCCTTCTGTCCCACAGGCTTCCTAGCTTTATGGCCAGGCTCACTCTTCCCATTGCTGCCTCCCAGACAGGCTTCATTTGTTTTTGGAGTTTTGGTTTGCAGTACTGGTGATTGAAATCAGGCCCTTTTTTTTTTTTTGGTACCAGGGATCGAACTTGGGTCTTGTGCCTATACGAAACCACTGAGCTAAATCCCCAGCCCCTCCAGGCCCTTTTTATATTTTTTATATTATTTCTATTTTGGGGGTTTTTTTGGTACCGGGGATTGAACTCAGGGCCTTGCACTTGCAAGGCAGGTGCCCGAACCACTGAGCTAAATCCCTGGCTATAGTTTGGTTTTTTGAGACAGGGTCTTGCTATGTAGATCAGGCTGCCCTTGAACTCACTAAGTACCGCAGGCTGGTCTCAAACTCGAACTGATCCTCCTGCCTCAAGTGCTGACATTACAGGTATGTGCCACCACGCCCAGCTGTATTATTTTAAGACATGGTCTCTTTAAATTGTTAAATTGCTCAGGCTGGGCTTGAACTTGCAATCCTCCTCCCTCAGCCTCCCCAGCCTTAGGATTTAGGCAAGGGCCACCATGCCCAGCTACCAGAAAGCCTTGAAGCACTTGATCCTCAAGGCCACCTGAGCACCCCAAATTCCCATACTTCCCTTGAGCCCCTCATAGGGCCTGGTATGGTGTGGACTTGTTTCCACCATCCCAGCCACCCATGAGCTTGGTGCCCCCTGGAAGAGCCAGGTGTGCGCTCAAGGAACTTTGCTGAGCAGATCCCCAGCCTGGCTTCTGCCACAGGAAGCACTCCTCACCATGTTCAGTGTGGCCTTGTGGGGCAGGCTTTGACACCCCTACCAAGGACCAGGACCTGAGCCGGCCTCCTTCCGAGGGCCCCTCTCACCTCTCTCCTGCCAGCTTCATCTCCCCGGGGTGAAATCTTGTCCCTGACTCCTCTGGGGTTCTAAGTGCTGGGGTTCTAAGTGACGGTGGGGGAGCGGAGCAGAGGACAGGCCTGCCTACCCCTGCCTCCCGCCCATGAGAGCCACATTCCCACCCTTTGTTTCTACAGTGGGATTCCAGGCTAATTGCCATGTTAAATAAAAAAGATTTCTGCCGCTAAAAAATAAAAGTTTTAAAAACTGCTCGATAACAGGAATGAACGATCAAGCCCTTTTTGTGTGCTGGGCACTGGCGCCCATCACTTGGGGTCCTTCTGGCATCCCTTCAAGAAAACTTGTGAGCCTGCTTCAGGCTTGAGGGGACAGGCCCGCCAGGGTGGACACTGGCTAAAGTCAAGAGCAAGTGGGACCTGCTCCCTCCAAGGACCCTCTGCGGCAGCCAATGACTGACCCCTGCTTGGTCCTTTACCATGAGTAGCTTCACTTCTGCAGCTTAGAATCCCTGCGCCCCATCTGCCCTGCTGAGGCCCAGCTTAGACACCGTCACCCACAGAGCCCCCCACAATCCCACAGGGCCTGTCTCTACCAGCAGCCGGCTCTTTGGGCCGCTCCCACATCCTTATCTCCCTCCCTGCAGAGCTAAGGAGTTCTGTGCACTTATCTTATCCCGTGCTAGTCTCAGACTCCTTGAGTGCAAAGTCCACCACTTACTCATCCTCTGGGGCCTGGCTCCCCACCCACCACATAGTAAGTGTTCATGGAACACTTACTTGTACTCTGAACTTTCTGCAGGTGTGGGGCCCCAGGCCTGATGCACTGGTTTGGGACTGAAAGGGATGGCAGGCAGTCCCTGGCCCTGGGTTTCCTCCTCCACCTTCCTCTACCCAACTTTCTGGTCCCACAAAGCCTCTGGCCTGGGGGCAAAGCCAGATACAACTCCCCGGGACCTGGCCCAGTGACCTTTACTAACCTCTTGCCTTTCCCCAATGGCCCTGGGCCTGTGCATCTCTTCCCTCACCTGCCCACCCCCTAGGCTCCCTGAGACCTGCCCAAGGGTCATTCCCTCTCACTGGCTCCCATGATGCTCTGTGGTCTCTAGTAGCACATGTTGGGACCCATCAACAAGCTGTAGACTCCTGGCAGTGGCAGTCACAGCCTCTTTGTTTCCTGTGGTCTTGGACACTGCACAGAAGAGCCTAATAAATGCGCCCTGGAGGATGGGCCACACTTGTGAACAGAGATCCCTCAGGGAGGCATCAGGACCTGGTGGTGTGGTCAGCACAGTGTGGGTGGGTGGGTGGGGACAGATGCCAGCTGTTGCCACCATTGTCATCGAGGCACATTTGTGAAACAATGACACAGAGGTGAATTTGAGTTCCACCTGCTTCTTAAAAGGCCCAGAGGCAAGGTGAGGCCACAGTCTTTTGGCCTAGATCAAGAAAGATTTCAGAGATCCTGCGCGGGGGTGGGGGAGTGGGGAAGTGGTGTCCAAGCCTGCAATTCCAGCTCGTGGAGCAGCTGAGGCAGGCGGATCACAAGTTTGAGTCCAACTTGGGCAACTTAGTGACTTAAAGTGTTTCAATATAAAAAATAATAATAAAGGGCTGGGGAGGTCCCTCAGTGCAAAGTGTCACACGCGAGTCCACACACACACGTGCACGCAGAGA
The DNA here is from genome assembly GCF_053883595.1 of Heterocephalus glaber. Taxonomy (NCBI): domain Eukaryota; kingdom Metazoa; phylum Chordata; class Mammalia; order Rodentia; family Bathyergidae; genus Heterocephalus; species Heterocephalus glaber. The sequence goes on along the minus strand of NW_028258151.1, from coordinate 14,643,886 downwards.
AGTCCTGAGAGAGGTGAACTAGAGCTCAGCATTTGCTACAGCGAAGCCTGGAAATAAACCATAAGCAAGAAGATACAGAATGCAGAAAGTGGACAGGCAGGGTAGCACTGGCGGGGCGGAAAGGTGGAGCTCGCTCTCCTACAACTCTCCCTGCTCTCGCCGCCAGGGGGCGCGCTGGGTAGCCCTCTCCCCGTCCCGTCCCGTTCCCCCTACCCCTGCTCTGCTTGAGCAGCACCTGGTGTCCCCCCCAGGGATTCTCCATTCATTGCCAGTGTCCCTGTGTAACAGCCACTCTAGCGGCGAAAGGACATCCTGGCCCTGCAGGACCCCCAAATGTGTCCTCACAGGCTTCCAGGTCAGCACAATCCTGCCATCATGACACAATGACCGCTCCCTTCCAGTCTCAGGTTAACTCCCAGCTCTGCAGCCCCAAACACTTTACTTCCTTTTTGCCTGTTTTTGTTGGGTTTTTTTCTTTTCTTTTCTTTTCTTTTTTTCAGAATTGAGGATTGAACCCAGGGCCTCTGTACTGAACCACATCAACTTTTTTTTTTTTTTCCCGTACCAAGGATCAAGTTCAGGACCTTGCAACAGCAAGGAATTGCTGCCTGGAATTGCCAGGCAGGTGCAGCACCACTAAGCTAAATCCCTGGCCCCTCAGCTCTTTTTTTATTTTTGACTTGATACAGGGTCTCTCTATGTTGCTACATAGCCCAGGTTGGGCTTTAAACTTGCAGTGCTCCTGCCTTAGCCTCCCAGGGTGCTGGGATTACAAATGGGACTGCTCTGTCCTGCTGGTTCCCCCACCATGGGGCCCTGGAGCCCTAGTGCCTACACTTCCAGTCATTACTGTAGAGTTCGTTGCAGGAATAGGAGACAATTTACTTTTTCCTTTTTACAAGGGTGTCCCTCCCCAGGATTACCAGGAGCGAAGCTGCAGGGAGTATTGCAATGCACAGGGATTCCAGCTCTCCCCTTCTCAGGGCACTGCTGGGTCACTGGGCAGCAGATGGGATGCTGGTCAGACCACGTGGGGCCTGCAGGAGGGATACAGGCCTTTGTGTTTTTCTTTAAGACAATTGTGAGGGCCAGGGATTTAGCTCAGTGGTTTCACTGCCTGCAGGCTCAAGGACCTGAGTTCGATCCCTGGTACAAAAAAAAAAAAAAAAAAAAAAAAGACAATTGTGAAACTTTCTGAAAAGTTGCAAAAAACATACAATCAACATCCATATATATATAACCTTTACTCACACCCATCAATAGTTAACATTTTTAGCAGGGTATGGTGGTGCATGCCTGTAATCTCAGAACTGCGGAGGGTGAGGTAGTAGGATCAATCAATTTGAGTTTGAGGCCACCCTGGGCTACATAGTGAGTTCAAGGCCACCCTAGAATACAAAGTGAGACCCTGTCTCAAACAGACAAACAAACAAACACAAATAGTTAACATTTTTTTCATAATACTTGCTTCCTTTCTCTCACTTTCCCCCACACATTTTTTTCTTTTTACATATTTTTTTCTGAATCATTGGAGAGTAAGTTACATACATAGATAGTGACCCTTCACCCTTAAATGTTTCAACACATAGCTCCTTTTAAAAAAATGACATCTCTTACATAAGTATAAAAATTACCAAATTTAGGCCCACAACAGTGAGGCAACGCTGGTCTCAAACGTGCAGTCCACCAAGTGTCCCCATCAACTGAGGTGTGTATGTCTGTGTGTGTGGTGCTGGGGAGGGACCCCAAGCCTTGGGCATGCCGGGTAAGCCCTCTACCACTGAGCTACACCGCCAGCCTCATCTTGGTATTTTCGAAGAGTCCAAGTCATTTATTTTGTGAAATGCCCCTCCTTGTCTGCCCCCTTTCTCTTCTAACTACAAGAAGGGAAATATGTCCATTATATAAAATTTAGACTACAGGAAAGTAAAGCAAAAGTGCCCCAGCTCCTTTGATGCAGGCATGGCCCTAAAGATATTTCGGGAACCACTCAGGAGTCTGACTTTGCTGCTCTGGGCACCTTAACCCACTGAGCCCAGAAGGAAGGTGCCATTGTTATGGCTCACTTTGTTTTTGGTTTTTGGTATTGGGAATCAAACTCAGGGCCTCGAACTTTCTGGGCAGGGACTGTGCCGCTGAGCTACATCCCTGGCCCTGTCGTGGCTCACTTTGTAGCCGGTCTCAGACACCTTAACTGACTTGCTAAGGATCACACAGGACTTGAAGTCCACAATCTGCCCAGTGCCCCCTGCACTTCACTCTTAGACTGTGCTGTTTCCCAATGGTGCTGGCAGGCGAGTGTGTGTGTGTGTGTGTGTGTGTGTGTGTGTGTGTGTGTGTGTACATGTCAAGCCAGGCCACACTATAGTCACTGTTGAAATCCCTTCTGGTTATTGGTACTCCATGGTCACTTTAGGTCCTTCCCATGTTCTTCTCCAGTCCCATGTCCAGTGGGTCGAGGCGTGCCCATCAAGCAACTACTCCTGGGTTAACAGGAAGACAAATCTATCACCATGGTCATCTTCAGTCAGCATGCAACAACTTGCCACAAACCTCATGGTCTACACCCTGCTGATGTGAGCACAGTTCAGAAGCCAGCCACAGTGTGACTGAGTCTCTACTCAGTCTTCGATGGTGAAATCAAGGTGCTGCACAGGCTGGGCTCACACTGGGGGTTCTAGGGCACAGTCTGCTTCGAAGCTCATTGGGCTTCCTTGCAGCCATGAGATGGAGGTGCCTGTGTCCTTGCTGGCTGGCTGTCGGCCCCACCCCAGAGGCTCCATGTGCCTTTCCAGGCGGCCTCCTCTTTCTTCAAGCCAACAATGACACATTGATTCTTGTACTTGGAATCTCTGACTTCCTTTTCTACAACTGTTCAGCCAGAGAAAACTCTGCTTCCTCTTCTCCCCAGCTCTTTCTATTTTCCTTCTGAGACAGGGACTTACTAAGTTGTCCAGGCTGGATTTGAACTTGCCATCTTCCTACCTCAGCCTCCCACAGTGCTGGGGTTACAGGTGTGCACCATCATCCCTAGTTTCTTGTTTGTTGGTCTATTTTATCTATCTATCTGTTTATCTAGATACCTACCTATTGTGAGGTACTGCGGACTGAACCCAGGGCATTCTTCACACTGAGCTACATCCCTAGCCAGCTCCTACCCTTTTTTTTAGTCTGGGTCTAAATCAGTAAATTCCCCAGGCTGGGTTGGAACTTGTGATCCTCCTGCCTTTCCTTCCTGAATGCTGGGATTACAGGTGTGCATCCCCAGGAGCTCAGGTGAGCAGTTCAGCCTAGGGGCACAATCTCCTGGGTAGGGCAGCTGTGCCATCAAACACAACCCATCACAGGACTTCACCCATCTTTTTCACAGGACCAGGGCTCTACCCAGTGTGTACCCTAGGGCTGGGGAATCTTGGGGAAATCCTGCAGTGCTGCTCACCACAGTGACCAAAGGACAAGAGAAGTGTTTTCGGGGGGTGGATCACAGAAGGGGCAGGGGACCCAACTGAATGAGCAGGAGATAGAGGCCTGGTCCTAACCCTGAGCCCCTGGGGATTCCCAGCATCCTGCTGGAAGCAAGTACCAGGTGTGGGCAGACTGGGCCTTGGTGGAGGGTGTAGCTTCCGGTGCACTTTCAGATGATCTCGCACCATTGTGTGTACTCCAGGGCTCGATGAAGATGCTGGACCAAAAGGACAACACGAGACAACAGCTGTCGGTAGAGCCATGTGGGCTGCTCAGGGGCTGACCCAGGTGACCTGCAAAGACATGTGGATGGGGGATGGGGACATCAGGTCAGAGGAGGGGCCTGGGGGGTGGCCGTGGGCAGGAGGTCTGGCCCCTACTGGTGTGTGCATGTGAGAGGCAGGGTCTGAAAATGGCCTGGGCCCTGGGCCCTGATGCTGAGTGTGACACAGAATTCCTCTCCTGCAGCCAGCCTGGGCAGTCCACACTGAGTCTCTGGGCAGCTGCCGGCCATACTGAGGGAGATACAGCTGCAGCAGGACAGGGAGGGCAGACTGGATCTTGTGACCCTCAAGACACTTTGGAGCCGCCTCCACTGAAGTACCTGGAGGGGACTTGAAGAGGGTGGTGATCACGCGCACACACAAGATGGGCTCAGAAGACTCAGGCGGCAGCAGCTGCGCCTCGTTTGTTCTGTTAGGCAACTGAGGCTGCGGGACATCAGGGTCACAACTACCATTTCATCCATGAAGGACAAGGAGGACCCTGCCAAGTCCCCCTGATGTTATCACAACAGAGTTTTTTTGTTTTTTTGAGACAAGGTCTCCCTATATAGTTCAGGCTGGCCTCGAACTCATGGTGATCCTCCTGCTTCAGCCTCCAAAGTGCTGGGATTGCAGGTGTGCACCATTATGCCTGGCTCAACACCAGCAATTTAAAGGAGGAAAGATTTATCCAGTTTATACAGATTCAGCCCATAGTCCACTGGCTCCAGGGCAGGATGGAAAGGCAGAGGGACATGGCGGAGGAGAAGCTACTCATGTCATGGCATCCAGAGAGCAGGGAGAGAATCAAGGAGCTAGGGAAGGAGATAAACCCTTCCAGGCCACACCACCAGTGACCCACCTCTTCTGACCAGACCCCAACCTCCTAAAGCAAGTCAGCTGTAAGCCCCTTGATCCAATCACCTTCCAAAGGTCCCGCTGTGATTGGATGAGGCTGTAGGGGGACATCTAGACATAGACTCTAACACTAGCCTAGTACTCAAACTGTTGTCCTTTTACCAGAATGTTCAGAGGTCTGTCTGCAGCTCTAAGTGGACATCACATGTCACCCTGGGAAACGAGCACACCTGTCACCTGGGAGCACAGGGGCCACAGAGGGCTCAAGTGCTTCCTGGGGCCACTCCAGCCTGTGCCTGGGAAAGTGGCTTCGATACTGCCTTTGTTTTTTCACCTGCCCAACCTCACAGCTTCGTGCGGTCAGATTATGCAGGCCCAGCTTCTCTCTCTCAGCCTGGGCTGCTTCAAGCAGGTCACTGAACACAGGAACCTGGTGGCAACCCACCTGCCTCAGCCTCCCAAGTACTAGGATTACAGGTGCACCACCACACTCCCTGGCACTTTTTAAGTTGTTTTAAGACCAGGTTGCACTAAATTGCTTAGTCGGAGCTGAGGCATACAAATTACAGGTGTGCACCACTATGCCCAGCTACCTCCCCAGTTCTTTACCTTGTTTTGGCAAAACTAGTGTGCTGGCCAAATTTCCATGACTGCAAGAACAAAAACCCGGGGTTATACACAAACTTCCTCTGTGGAAAGAATGAGCAGCCACTTCTCATCTCAGGGAAAAACCTATGTGTTCTTTGGCTTTTTCCAGCCCAATTCTTCTGTCATATTGGGAGAAAAACTCCTTTAAAAAAAAAAAAAGTTGTCTTTAGGGACATTGTAGACACAGCCCCAGACCAGGCTGCCAGGGGACTGCACAGATTGCTTGGAGGGAGGGTAGGAGGCAGGAGAGCCCTTTCTCTTGGCTAGGGGCTGGCTCTGAGGAGACCCAACAAGCTCCATGTTGCAGGTGTGCCTGTTAATCAAAGAGGAAACTGCTGGGAGGGGAGATAGGCATGGTTTCTGAGATAAAACCATGATCAGTCTGCCCAGGAGCCAGGCAGACAGTGACATAGAAGTGGAACCAAAACTGAAATGGTTCATTCACATTTCACAAAACTTTTCCACCAATCAGCAAGTGGGAAAAAACACAAAGGAAAGAAAGGACGTTTTTCACAATTTGGGACATTACAAGATAAGGAAGTGGCCCAACTCTGGGTTACTGGGGGAACTAATTTTAAGCCCTAGAGCCTCACTCACCAGGGAGGGAGGGAGACCCTCTTCCAGTCCTTTGAGCTCCTTGGAGAAGAAAGTCAAGAGTGGACACAGAGAACAACAGGGTCCTAGTTTCATTTATAAATAACTCAGGAACATTTTGTTTTCAGTTTTCTGGAGCTGGGTTTTCCCAGCACACAGGGCTCTGGGGAGATCTAACAACCATGGTGGGTCAATGTGCAAGTTGCCAGGGACAGAATTTGGCACAGTCATTCACACAACTGAACAACCACCTCATTTAGGGTCCTATGCCTCAGGCTCTTCCCCAGACCAGCCCAGAAATGACATCTCCGGGGAGGACCTTTCATCTCTGCTATGGAGGAGATGGCTTTAAGGCTAACCCAGGAAGTCTGGCCTGGGCCCACCGGAGGCTCCGAATCACCAACTGGCGCATAGCCTCTGATGACAGCCCCTGCCCAAGAGCATCAATACCTCCTTTTGAGAACAACCCCTCCTCCCCAAAAAGTCTGTGTTCAACTGTGATTGATGAAAAAAAAGCTAATGAAACACCAAATACTGTAAAAGCAGTAAGTCAGGGAGCTAGGATACCAGTCAGGGTTGGAATAAATCATCTAGTCTAATGATTAGGGAGCAAGAGAGGAAGGCAACAGATGTTCTCTCGAAGGTAGAGATCCATCCTACAAGAGGTGGGCGACCAAACCTCCCACTTGGTCCTCTCTGGAGCCCATCTGGCTCAGATGCCCCAGTGTGCAATGCTGCTCATTCTCAAATTTGACTTCCTGCCTCTGTCCTCTAGGCCTGCCACCCCTTGTTTTCCCCTGATATGAAGGCCTAGCTCAGCCTTCCAGGCTTCCACATTTCTCAGAATCCAGAAACATGAGGTTTTTGAGCCCCCAGGTTCATTTAGCATTATTATTATTATTGAGACAGGGACTTGCTATGTAGTTCAGGCTGCCCTTGAACTGACAGCAATCCTCTTGCCTCATTGTTATTATTTTGGGTTTTTTTGAGACAGGATTTCGCTATGTTACGCAGGCTGGCCTTGAACTCGTGGTAATCCTCCTGCCTCAGGAGTGCTGGAATTACAGGCACATGCCACAACACTGCACTTATTATTATTATAGCTCATTATGTAGCGCAGGCTGGCCTCAAACTCTTGGTGATCCTCTGCCTCAGGCTCCCCAGTGCTAGGATTACAGGTATGCCTCACCACACCTAGGTATTTTATTTTAATTATTTTTTTTTTGGTACCAGGGATTGAACTCGGGTCTTTGTGCTTGCGAGGAAGGTGGCGGAACCACTGAGCTAAATCCCCAGCCCATCTAGCCATTTTATTATTATTTGCAATGCTGTGAACCAAACCCAAAGCCTTGTACATGCTAGGCAAACACTCTATTTCTGAGCTATACTCTCAGCCCCATACATTAATGTTATGTTGTTTTTGGTTTTTGATTCAGAGTTTTTTGGAGATTTAACTCAGGGCTTTGTTGGTGCTAGATAAATGCTCTACCACTAAGCTACTCCCCAGGCTTTATTCCCTCCCAGTACTGAGGCTCAAAATAGGGTGCTCCACCACTGAGTTACATTCCCAGACTCTTTTGAGACAGAGTCTCACTAAGGTGCTTAGGCTGGCCTCAAACTTTCAATCTTCCTGCCTCAGCCTCCTGAATGGCTACAAATTACAGATATGAGCTGTCATCCCTGGCTATTTATTGTGTGGGGGGGTGACAGCTCATCATGTTGTCCAGCTGGTCTCCAATTTGTGGGGTGATCCTCCTGTCTCTGCCTCCTGAGTAGCTGGGACTGACAAGTGTGTGCCACTCCCACCAGCTCCCCATGTTCACTTTAGACCTCTCCAGTAGCCCTCAGGCCCTCCTTCCACATTTAGGTGGCCTAATACTGGTTACATAACAATCACAGCCCCCAAAGCTCTGACATCACTCACTAAAGATTTTCACTGGCCTGGACAGCCAAGTGGGTCTAGGTGGGTCAGGGATGGAAGGGGCTTGAGCCCAGTGGAACAGCCAGGAGTGCTAAGGGGGGAGCGGAGGGCACACAAGTTGAAGCAAAAGATAGTAACTGGTGGTGTCCGACAGGAAAGCGGAAGCATTTGGGCTTTTTAATTCCTCCCAAGTCCCCACAAGATTTCATTGTTGCCTCACATTTCCCCTCTGCCCCACATAGGGAACTTCCGATTTCACTTCTCCTCAAAACTCAAGTGGCCAGAGCTTCGACTTCTTCTCTACCTCCACCCGTCCTGGCAGTTACAGCCTTTCAGGGGAGAACTTGTCTTCTCCCCACAGGTCATGTACTTATGTCCTCCCTGCTGCGTCCATCTGTCAGTCCTAGCCCTGCCGGCCGGTGAGGCCAGCCTCTCACACTCCTCTAGCATCGCACTCCTCCATGTTTTTCTTTCCTCGCTCACTCCCTTCCCTAGATTCTCTACTCTCTCAGCTTCTTCTACTACCCCCTTACTGAATCTCCCTCTCTGGAACAGATAAAAGATGTGGGAATGAGAGAGAGTGTGTGTCCGGGAAACCGGCGAGAGGAGGCAGCGCCGGGGTTCCCGGGGTCCTCCGAGGCTTCTGGGGATACTGAGACACTGAGGCTGGGGCGCGGATGGGGAGCAGGGCCTGAGGTCCACAGATGAAAGGCGCGCGAGCCCAGGACCTCCTCCTGCCTGATCCCCACCGGGCCTCCCAACACAAGCACTTCTGAGCGCCAGCCTGACAAGGCGGGGCAAAACAAGTGTGGTTGCCACGGCACCGCAGTCAAGGACTCGCGAGATTTGAAGTCAGCCAATGGAAGTCGGGGAAAGGGAGAACGTGGCACGCACTGGGGGCGGTGCCGTTAAGGGTCCCTCCCTCTTCCTCCACTTCCTCGCAGGCCAGGCTGCGTCGGCGCGCAACACAACTGACTTATAAAGGGCGCTCGGCAAGGCACGCACTCCACTCGGCAGAGGGCGCCTCCGCGAGCGATACCGTACGCCTGCGCAGTGCGGGCAGCTCCCCGCCCCCGCCCCAGCCGCTGCAGCCGCTCGCTGCCCGCCGCCTTCAGCCGGCCGGCCGGCCCCTCCTCAGCCCGGTGCTCGGCCGCCTCTCTGCCTCGCAGCAGCCAGTCCCGTCTACAGCATCATGTTCAGCTGGGTGAGCAAGGATGCCCGCCGCAAGAAGGAGCCGGAGCTCTTCCAGACGGTGGCCGAGGGGCTTCGGCAACTGTACGCGCAGAAACTGCTGCCCCTCGAGGAGCACTACCGCTTCCATGAGTTCCACTCGCCCGCGCTGGAGGATGCTGACTTCGACAACAAGCCCATGGTGCTTCTCGTGGGCCAGTACAGCACGGGCAAGACCACCTTCATCCGGCACCTGATCGAGCAGGACTTTCCCGGGATGCGCATCGGACCAGAGCCCACCACCGACTCATTCATCGCGGTCATGCACGGCACCACCGAGGGCGTGGTACCGGGCAACGCGCTCGTCGTCGATCCGCGGCGACCTTTCCGCAAGCTCAATGCCTTCGGCAACGCCTTCCTCAACAGGTACCCACACTTTTCCTCGGCGGCGCGAGGGCCTGTCAGGCCAGGACCCTGCCCTTGGGGCGCGACCCTCTTGCTGCCTTCGCCTCTGACGTCCTTTGTCTCTGAGTCTTCAGCGAGACTGTGGGGTGACCACTCCCAGGACAGGGTCCCTGCCGCGCCACACGGAAAACCCTTTCCGACCCACCTGGGGGTCTGGGAGTGGCCATCGCGGGCTCCTCAGGCGCCTGATGCCCCCACGGTCTTCCCGGTTATCAGTTTAACTCCCAAACCCTCCCGCAGAACCCAGCCCCACTTTGCATAGGGACCGCATTCGGGAAGCTGAGCCATAGAAGCTGCCCTCTTGTTCTTGGTCTCCACCTCCTTCCCTAAACTGGTTGCCCCTAATTCATTCAAATCAAACCCTCCGGGGTATCTGATTCTTAAGTGACCTGGCAAAACCCTATCCTTTTGGTGTGGTGTGTTTCTGCGCAGCCTCTTGGGACCAGTGGTTTTATGTAGGAGAGACAAGGAGAGTCTGTAGTGGCCTGCTGACTTTGGGGCAGCCCCTTACTGGGAGGTAATAGACCTGGTCTGAGCACTTCTCCCCTATGGCAGCTCTTAATGGGTCAGTGCTGCTCCAGGGGCTTCAGGAGACTGGCCTGGGAGCCCCGAAATGAATTTTGGGCCCCAAGTCCCTCTGTAGACTCAGTAGGAACTTCCTTAACTTACTCTCCAGTTCCCTCAGTTAAATGGGTGAGACTTGCCTCCTAATTGGAGCCATCCTCCCACACACCCTCCGGATGCTATGAATGAAACCAGTGGCCTCTCCCTGATACAGCTTGCTCTCTAAAGAAACTCTAGGCATCTGCCCCCTCACCCCAAGAGACATACCGCAGGCCTTTCCAGACCCTGCCCTCCTGCTCCCTCTTTCAGGCAGGGAGTCCACATGCCTTTGGAGTCTGAAGTCTGAGTCAGGGGAAGAGCCTAGGAAAGAATCTGAACCCTGCCTTCCAAGTCTCCACCCCTGGTGATCACATTCCTTTCCAGACACTGTCCAGTACCAAGGGCGGGCTGCTGGCCCCAGAGCCCAGCCAGTTGGGGCCAGGCCTGCCTGCGCCCCAGACATTTGGTGTCTGCCAGTTCCAGCCATCTAGCCTGTCCTGTTTTAATATGCTGATGGTGTTTGCTGTTGGGGTCCTTTGGGCTGAGGCTCCTGAAGGTTGGACCTCTTAGTTCAGAGCCATTCAGTATCTAAGGATACTGTACAGTACTTGTGTTTTAGCTTAGTATCTGCCTGAAGATAGGCTCAGCCGGTGGTGGGGCAGCCCTTCATTCTTGGGAGAAGCTGGGCTGCTTGGCTGGAAGGTCAACTCATTAGGTCTCTACTCCCAGGCAGAATTTTGGGAGTGACTGGAAGGGTGGCTGTCCTAACCTCTGTTGTGCATATGTCTTCACTTGGTTGTGAGGGGAGATCTTTTTTGAAAGGAGAAACAGCACGTGACCCATTTTCTGCCTTTGGAAGCCTAGAGTTTCAGAGCTGACGGGATCTTAGATACCATCTCAGCAGCCTCACCTGATCAGTTTCCTGAGGCTCAGAGGGCCCCCACTGACATATCAAGGTCACACATTAAGTTAAGCCAGCCCCCACTGCTGCTTCTCCTTGGAAAGAGGAGAGCTCTGGAACCCTGGGTCAGAGACAGGCACCTTGGTGGTGTGTGGACCACCGGTTCCAAGAATCCTGCTTTCATGTTCTTCTTGTCATCACTTCATTTCTAGAGGATCCCTGAACACTGACAGCCCTGCCGAGAAGGCCTTACTAGCCAGAGCTGAGGCCCAAGCTGTGTCAAGATGTGTGGAGCACAGGGTGCTGCCTGCTTGCTGGGGAGGGCACAACAAAAAGGGCTTTTCTGTGGCTGATGCAGCCTCTCTCAGCTCTCTTAGAGACCCACTGAGTCATGAACTTGCCTTTCCAACCTTTTCCCCTTGAATGGCTGCTGTAAAAATGCAGTCAGATAGAACAGCTCCAGGTAGGGCATGGTCAGTGAGTCCTGAGACTGGCTTGTTGAAGAACTGGCCCTCCCATTTATAGAGTGAGACGGAGATGAAATGAGGTGTGAGGCATCTGTACTGCCTGTCGCACTCCCTGGGCTCGGCAGAGCATCCTGGCCCCATGTCCTGCAAACATTCCCTTGCTTACCGGGCCCTCTTTACAGAACATTTTTATGCATGTTATTTCTCAGAACCAGTTTTGCTTTCATTCCTTTGCTTCTGTCATCCTCTCTGGTAAGTCCCTTCCTGTGCAGGAGCTCCAGCTTGAGCATTCAATGACATTGGGCAGGCGTGCTCTGGGCTGGGCTGGTGAGGATGAGGTCCAAGGTTTGCTCACTCTGTGGGTCAGCTCATTCTGTTCTGTTCCACATGCAGAGAGCACCTCCTCACCCTGCCCAGCTGCCCCAGCCTGTGAGCTACTGGTCACTTGGGGGCTGAGGCCACAGGAGAGGCTAGTCAGCCCCAAGACCTCACCACCATTGGAAGGGCAGCTTTGAGCCTGCATCCTACAGACAATGGGTCCATATGTCCTTTGCTCACAATACCTTTTTCAGAGAAATTTCTAAAGGATCCTTTTCTGTGTTCAGTAAAGAATCGCTGCTCTCAGTTGAGACAGCCCCTTGCTGTTCTCGAGCTGGCTCCTCTGAGCTCTGTGGAACAGAGGCCTGACCGCTTAGCCAAGCACCCTGCACTGCCAGGTTCAGGACTGTCTACAGCTTTGTTCTTGGACCGGCTTTGACTTTCAGAGAATAATATGTTTGTGCTTCCCTCTCCACCATCAGCCAGCTGGTATGGTGCCCCCAGGTTTTACCAGGTTTTACACAGCCCCTTCACCCAAGCAGCTGGGTCAAAGGGGAGGGTTGATCCCAGCAGCAATAGGGCGAGACCTTCTCTCTTCAATGTGTGGGGATTCAGCCAAGTGGCTGGACATTCTCTCATGGAGTTACAGGGTCCCCATGTCAGGCTTCTGTTTCTTTCTTTTTCTTTTTCTTTTTTTTTTTTTTTTTTCTGTTTCCTTTGTGAACTCACTGGTGGCCTAGGCTTATCCAGCTTTCACTAACAAGTCAGCAACTTGGAAGCTGAACTCTGGAACTCTGGAGGGAAAATAAGTGTGAGGGAAGTGCTGCTGTGGGTCCTCTGGAGACCTCTGACTACATTTCCAGTTGAAAGGGATCTGATATTTAGGGCCTACAGGTATGGCTCTGTGGTAGAGCATGTGCTTAGCATGTACAAGGCCTTGGCTCTTATCCCCCCGCAAAAAAAAGATTTCTCCACTTTGCTGGCCACCCTGGAAATCAAGATGATAGGAAATGGGCTGGGGATTTAGTTCTGTGGTACTGCCATACTGCCACCTGCCTCGAAAGCGCAAGGTCCCGAGTTCGATCCCCAGTACCAAAAAAAAAAAAAGATGATAGGAAACAAGAAGCCAGGGTGGGGGAGGAAGAGCCCTCCTGTGGCATCGGGACAGTGAGGATTCCATCCTGACAGCTCTCTTTGGCTGTGTTCTCATGCAGGTTCATGTGTGCGCAGCTCCCCAACCCAGTCCTGGACAGCATCAGCATCATTGACACACCTGGGATCCTGTCAGGAGAGAAGCAGCGCATCAGCAGAGGTAAACAGGCCCAGCTGGCCCTGTGATGGCCCTATCTGATATCTTGGATGCTGCCCTTAAGGCTTTTTAAAAAAAGAAAAGTGTCCATGTGAGAGGGCAGGAACTTTCTTCCTCACCTCCCTCTGCTCAGGTGACAATAGCCCTTTTCCCTTGGCAGGTTGCTTTTAAACCCCTGGGGCAGGTGAAAATAGGGCAAGTGGGGCTCCAGGCCATGCAGTGAGGTGGGAAGGAACTGGCCAGTAGCTGTGCCCAGGTGTCCCAGCCATCACTACTGACACCCAAGGAGCACCTGCCTCAGTTTGCCTTTGAGAACTTTGCTTCCCAGCAGGACTGAGCCCACCAGGCAAAAGGAGAAACTAGCAGAACCACTTTGGGGCAGTGGAAATTGTTTAAATTTGCTTAGCTCTTGCTAGTCAGCAGCCTCACTGGGGCTGTGTACTAAAGGCCCGCTGTGCATTAGTGATCTGGGCCGTGTTCCAGCTGTGTCAAGTCTTCTCTCAGTTTTGCAATGCTTTTTGAAAATCTGATTCCAAGTGAGCCTGGCCTGGGTCATGTCTCTGCCTCTACCCACTCTGGAGTAGGCTGAGCACTCACTGCAGGGCCATCTGGCACAAGTCGAGCCTATAGCTGCAAAGGGAAAATAAAAGACTTGAGGAGAGGTGGAGGACTAGGGGCCAGGTTCACTTATCATTAACTTGTATATCTCTCCTATGTACCTTGCCCTCTGGACCGCCCTGTTAATAGGGAGCCTTGCAGTTGAAACCAGCAGTCTGGGATTTGGAGTCTGTGCTGTAGCTATGAGGGGGTTGGGCCTCTTGTCTCTCTTTGAGTACTGGAGATTGAACTCAGGCCCTCTGGACATCCCCATGCCTTTGTTTAACTTTTTATTTTGAGACAGGATCTCACAGAGTTGCCCAGGCTGGGCTTGAACTTGTGATTCTCCTGCCTCAGCCTCCCAGAGTGTTAATATTGTAGGTGTGCTACCACACCCAATTCCTACTCTCTCTCTAGGCTGTGGACCCTGGCCAGTGTGCCATGTGTTTTGTTGGAGCGTGCTGAAAGTCTGTCTCCACTCAGGACTGAAAGCTGCTACTTAACGCTTTTAGGTTCCCCCACCCTGGTGATAGTTACAGTCCTGGGAGTTCAAGGAAACAGATTTGAGGACCCCTTCTAAAAAAGCCAGAGCCAGCTTTCTTCCTTCTTACTGTGATTGTTGTTCCTGCCTGGTGTTAAGAAAATGCCTGATAAAAGATAAATAAAATTTTAAAAAAAGAAAATACCTGATAAGCCAAAGCTCTGCCGATTGCCAAAGCAAGGCCAAACAATGTAAATAAGTTACTCTTAAACTGAAGTTAACATTAAGGGGCCATTCTGAGCCTGCTGTGGGCTAAATAATCCTGGCTTTTGTATGAGGCCTATGGAGGGGGGCCTCATATAGGCACTGAGGCCCCGGCAGGCCTGAGTGGCTGGTGTGTTCACAGCCTTGGATAAGGAACAGTCAATCACCAGAAGAGCTTATCTTGCCAGAGTGCCCCTGCCTGTGTGGCATTTGAGGCCTGAGTAAAGGTATTTGAGGGAAAAGGTTTGAGGTTCTTACAGCCGTTGTTGACTCATGAAAAGGAACCTCAGGAGCAGCTGTTTCCCTTATGCCCAGGGTTCCTCTGCTCCACTGTCTGCTGACCCAGCCCTGTGTCCTCGGAGCTTAGCAGGCTCAGCAGCTTGGACTGGGATTGCTGGCCCTACCTGCTGGGATGCATCCCCCCCTTCATTTCCTGTTGGAAAAGAGACATGTGGTAGGGTATAAACTTGATCTCTCTGGAATAAGGTAACAAAGTGATGCTTCTTCTGTCACCTTGGCAGTGAGTTTTTATGGGGACAGGAAGACACCAGGATGCCTGGCAGTGGCAGCTTTTAGGTATCCTGTGAGAAGACATGTGAGGAGCAGGTCAGCAGGAGATACTGAGGCCCGCCTGATGGGGCCCTGTGCTTGGCCCTGCTCTGCCTGTGGGGAAGATGGGGCCCTGCATCCAGGTTCCCCATCTCCACAGAAGGCCTCCCTTGCTGCTTCCTGGGAGAAAGGAACAGGGTGCTGAAAGGTCAGTGTGTCGCTCGGCTTGGAGGAAGGCTTTAGCTGGGAAATAGTGAGCTCAAACCTATTTTTCTAGACCATTCCTTTTCTCCGTATCTCTAAAGATCCTGTTTTTATTTTAATTAATTCATTTTTCTTTCCGGCTTTTTGAAGCAGTCTTGCTGTGTGGTTCAGGATGGTCTCAGGCTCAAAATGATCCTCCTGCCTCAGTCTCCCAAGTACTGGTATTACAGGCATGGGCCACCACTCCCAGTGAAAGATCCTGATTTAAATGTATCTTACTAAGTATTACCCTGTTGGGGTTTGGGGTTGGGAGTGTTTATTTTTGTGGTTCTAGGGATTGAATCCAGGGCTATGCTAGGCAAGTGCTTTACCATTGAGTTACATATCCCAACCCTGCATTGCCCAGCCTGGCCTTGAACTCATGATCCTCCTGCCTCAGCCTCCCAGGTTCCTGGGACTACAGGCATGCCCCACCATGCCCAGTTTGGAGTGAGGCGTTTGATCATCAGGAGAAAGGCCATCCTTTGGCATCTCTTGGAGGTGCAGGCTATGGACTCCAGGGTGGTCACTGCCAGGTAGACATAGGAGGAATGGACTTCTTCTTAGAGACCTTGCCTACTGGTCACACAAAGCCCTGTGTGGCCCTGCACAGCAGAGGAAGTCAGAACAGGGCAGTGTGTTCCAGGCTCCCTGGGCTGGTGGCGTGGAAAGCAGGTGTTTCCTTCAAAGAAAGATAGGCCCGACAGGGAACACGGATCTTGGGATGTGGGCGAGTTGCAAAAACAGAACATCCCTGTGGAGACCACTTGTATGTTAGTGTTGCTAATGACATTTACTTCCATCCCTAGCCCTGTCTGTTTGGCCCCTCCTGGCTTTTTTCCCTTTGCTTCTATGGTCCCTAATGTGTACAGGAAATACTGCCTGGAAAGATAAGGTGAGGCGGGTGCAGCCCCAGAGAAATCCAGATGCAACCTGTTGGGGACCTCTAAGAATTTAGGAGACAAGGGTTTCCTTTTGGGGTGTCAGAATGCCAATCTTCTGAGTGACTTGAAAGATATCATTCTCCTGTGGCAGTAGACAGAAGTGGCCTGTAGGGACAGTGTTCATTTCTGAGTGCTGCCCTGCCTGTGTGACTGATAAGTGGCATTCTACAGGGAAGCTGGAGTCCCAAAGGGCTAGTGCCCCTGGCTGACAGGGCCATGATCTGCAGTCACGATGGTGCCCAGGAGTGGGCTCTTCCCACATCCCTCCTCCTTGGGCAGTGGCAGGAGGCATGTTTAGGGGCCTGCTTGGCCACTGTATTCCCCACTGCTGTCACTGACTGTTAGCTGAGCTATAACTCTTATGCCTCAGTTTGCTGCACAGAAATTCTGTCAGCAGAGGGAGGGCAGCCCCAGGCTGGATTAGGAGGTGGAGACCTGGCTGGTGGGGACTTCCTGCTGGACTGCCCCGTCAGCTCAGGCTGCTTGGTGTCACAGCAGCTGCAGCTGTGAGGAAGCCACTGGCCTTCAGAGGAGGAAACAGTCTGAGGAACAGTCAGTGATGAGCCCCAGATGACACACAGTCCAGCCATGGGTGGTGCTGGGATTCAAACCCTTGTTGTGTCTGTGGCCCTGGTGTAGGAGTCCTGGGTGCCGGGGTCAGGCAGACTTTTGCCCCTGCTGGTTATGACTGTGCAGGGCTCTGAGTCCCCCTGAAATTTAGAGGCCACCCTCTGTTCCTCCCAGCCAGAGTCCAACTCCATGTCCAGGAATGGACCTGAGGTCTGGTGCTTTGAACAGCAGTGCCCCTGTTCCCTGCCTCCTGCTATGTGTGGAGAGGCATGCAGAGCCCTGGCCCTGGGCCAGCTGGTCCCCTGCAATCTCACTTGCCTTCTAGCCAACTGCCCCTGGCCCCCCGGCTCTGTCTAAGCTGTTCTGAACTACAGTGGATCAGGCTTCCCCAGCCCCAAAGCCCGTCCCTGCAGCCTGGAGCCTGGTGACTGAAGATAGGGTTATGCCAAGGGTTCCTTCACTCCCCTGAAGTGGTCCTCTGGTCCTGCTGGCTGCTCCTGGGAACCTGCCCCATCACCCTCCAGTCCAGGGTTCCCAGGTACTCTGCAGACCAGGGATGCTGCAGGGGACAAGGTCAGGTGCTGTGTCCAACAGAGAATACAGAAGGTTCAAGTCTCAGGTCAGTCTTGGAGTAGCTAGGTGGCCCTAGGGAGTTGCTGTAACTGTGGGGCCACATCACCATGACAAGAATAATACTGGCCTCTTTGGGTTATCATAGCAACTTGCCCTCACCAGATTTTTTTTTTTGGTACCGGGGATCGAACTAGGGACCTTGTGCTTGTGAGGCAGGCAGCGGAACCAATGAGCTAATCCCCTGCCCCTCTCACCAGATTTTTGCTCAAGTGGCTGATACATTTAAGTGCTCAACAAATGTCAGCTGATTAGCAATAGAAACCAAAAACTCCAGGGTTTCCCAGGCTTTGTTGTTTTTCTCAGTAACATCCCAGAAGGATTCTTAGGGTAGCACTGACTCAGCCCCAGTTCCCCTCCAGACTCCAGAGCTGCCTCTGGCCACCCAGCCTTCCCCTCCTGCTGCCACCCTCCCCCTGCCCTGGGCTGCCTTGGCCGGCACTCCCCGAGGAGGCGGTATACCAGGCTGTGCCAGCCTCCAAACCTGTTCCCCAGGCTGCTCGAAGTGGCATGCTGGGCGGCAGCTGGCCCAGGCGCCTGCACAGTTCCATTTATATTTGGGGTACGAGGCATTCTTGATGCCTTAAAAGCCTTCCTTGCCTACACACCCATCAGGACCCAAAATACAAGTCCCACGAGTACACGAAAACAAACATCTACAAAGTGCTTATGGGTGCCAGGTAATCCCTCGATCCTCTCTGCAGCCTCTGAGGTAGAAACTCTTCTGGTACAGAGAAGGAACTGGGAAGTGAGGCTCCAAGAGGACAAATGGCCTGCTAGGATGGCCCAGCTGTCTTAGAAAGCTCAGGGTGGAAATGTAGGCCTGTTGCCAGTGTCCGTCTGCCCTTTCTCCCCACATGGTCTTATTGCTTATTTTTGAGGTCAGGTGTAGTGAGTGAGGTCTGTGTTACATATGAGAAGGTCCGCCCTTTTGGGCTATATAGCTCACTGAAGCAGCTATGTACCAGCCCAGCCCCCGCCAAGATAAGAGATCATTCCCCTCACCAGAAGTTCCCATGCCCCTTGGTATTTATATTTATATTTATAGTGCACCCACGATCCCAGGCAACTCAGTGACGTTTGTCCCTAATGCCTTTTTTTTTTTTTTTGGTATTGGGGATCAAACTCAGGACCTTCCACTTTTGAGGCAGGCAGCGGCATCACTGAGCTAAATCCCCAGCCCTCCTAATGCCTTTTCCAGAATGTAGTATTAATGGGATCACGTCTTTGAGTCTGCTGCTTTTGGAATTTGTCTGCGTGTTCGAGTGACGAGAAGCCCAAAATGGTGGTATGTACCTGCAGTTCTAACTACTTGGGAGGCTAAGGCAGGAGGAGCACAGGATCAAGGCCAACTGGGCAACTTAGTGAGTCCCTGTTTCAATTTTGTTTTTTTTAATTTTGTTAAAGCTAGGCATGTAGCTAAGTGGTAGAGTGCTTGCCTAACAAGTGTGCAGCTCTGGGTTTAGTTCTCAGTACCAAAAAAATTAAGAAGTATCAACTATTCACTCCTTTTCTGTTTTGGGGTTTAAAATAAATTTATTTTTTGTGGTGCTGGGGATTGAAGGCAGGGCTAGGTGAGGGCTTTACCACAGAGTTGTGTCCCAACCAAAAGTTGGTTCCTTTTCCTTTTCGTTGCTGGGTTGCACCTCACCTAGCAAAGGCACCATCTCTGTTACATCCACCTATCAGAAGAACTCAGGGGCCAGGGATGTAGCTCAGTGGCACAGTGCCTGCCTGGCAAGTGCAAGGCCCTGAGTTCCATTCCCAGTACAAAAAAAAAGACAAAAAAATGAAAGGACTCTGGTTGGCTCTAGTTTGGGGCAGTTGGGAGTAAACTTGCTGTAAACATTTGTGTGCAGCACTTGGTGTGCACACAGGCTTCTTTTTCCTGGGTAGATGCTGGTGTGGCCCACCCTGTAACCTCTGAGAAGTCCTTCCTTCAGGGCTTTGACATCAGGGGATTTAGAGGTTCTGGAGCAAGCCCTCGGGGTCCGTCCCATCCCCTGCATCTGCTCTGTGCTCCTGAGTTTGCTGCCATGGAAACATGTGATGGGCGCTTTGGCGAGAAACACCAAGGCCCACGCAGCTTGAATGGCAGGAAGTAAGAGTTGGTTGGAGACAAACCTTCCATTGTTCCATGTTCTAGAGACTTGGGGAATTTGTGAGGCAGCTTTCCCCAGCTGGTGGAGCTACCTGCATTTTGGAGGGGTCAGGGTAGGACAGGACGCATCAGGTGGCATCTGCCACCTCTGGGCTGGTGGCCTGTCAGAAAGGCCACCTGTGGGCTGTGAGAGATGGCAGGACAGGGGAAGGCTCTAAGGACAGAGCTGCCTCCTGGGGTAGTGCTCAGCTTCCTGTCTGGATGGCCACCCTCACCTTTCCTGAGGTCCCATGGCAAACTGGCCCAGCCTGGCTGCCCAGAGCAGCTCGTATATCCCCCTCCTTCCTGTACTCCTAGGACTTTTTTTCCCCTTTCTTTTCAAATTAAATATACCTGCTTTGTAAGACTTGCCGTTTTACCCATTTCTAAGTTCACGGTTCGGTGGTATTGCTGTGTAGCCATCACAACCATCCATCCCCAGGTCTCCATCTTCCCTCACTGAACTGCCCATAAATGCTGGCCTGCACCCCAGCCCCTGTCCTGGCCGCCCCACTCCCTGTCTCTGTGCAGTTGTCCTCCTGTGACAGGCTCGTTCCACAGAGTGTCATGTCTCTGGTCCCAGGATTTTCCGGGCCAGAGTTTATCCTGGGTATTCATGGTTCCTTGCCTAGGGGCTCTCAGATCTGGCTTTTGCTCTCAGATCCCTCCCTCTGGAGGTCAGTCTTTTCTTCTCAGCCTGCCACCTCAGGTCACATTTTTGTTTGTGTCCCTGGTGGGAATCCAGGTGTCATCCATCCCCACCCCCATCCCCAGCCCTAGCTGGAGTGAACTTAGCAGCACCCCATC
This sequence comes from Heterocephalus glaber, assembly GCF_053883595.1. Taxonomy (NCBI): domain Eukaryota; kingdom Metazoa; phylum Chordata; class Mammalia; order Rodentia; family Bathyergidae; genus Heterocephalus; species Heterocephalus glaber. The sequence continues at coordinate 14,623,679 of NW_028258151.1, read as the reverse complement.
CCCAGGGCCGCTGTTCCCCTCTCCCCGAGTCCGCCTCACATGCTCTCTTTTGCTGCAGGGTTGCTGTTTCGTGGAGGGGTGGTTTTCTGCACCTGACCTGAACCCTGCCATGTCCCAAGGCCTGAAGCTTTGTTGCCTTAAGCAGTTCTTGGGGTGCTGGCAGCCCCGTTTTTGCATTTGTCACCCACCCTGACTTCCCAGTCAAATGACAGCTGTGTGACCACACCTGCCACCTGTGCCTGCCACCTGCACATACCCAATGTGCTCGGCGGTGCCTTGTCTCAGTCTCAGGCCTAGGCCATGTGGGGCACCTCTGAGGGCAGCCAGAAGCCTGTGACCACATGGCCCAGGTCTGAGTGCTGTGAGCTGTCAGGTGACCTATAGGTGTACTTGCCCAGCCATTGTGTCTCCCTCCCACCAAAATTGAGAGGACTTTCCATCATAAACAGGAAATTTCATTCACCTGCAAAAAATGGACTTAGCTCCTTTACTTTGACCCCAGCTTAGGTGTTGGCTAGGAACTGGGCTTGTGGCTGGCATGGGGGCAGGATGGCTCAGGGCCTCCTCTTCCTCCTATCTCTCCCTGTGGTCCCCCACTGGGTGGGGCTTGGGATGTGACCTCAGCTCCCCAGGCACTGTCCCAACTGCCAGCCCAAAGCCAACATGGCTGGTGAGCACAGCCCGCTGGGGCGCCCCTATTCCCAGGAACTCAGTTCTGGCATTGCTGCCTCTCCAGCTGTGTGAATTACGGTTTCAGCTGTGGTGATCTAAGGATAAATAGTCTAACAGGGAGAAGTTGGGCCTCGCCTTTGCTGAGCGAGGAGCCATGCTAGTTCCTGAATCATCGCTTTTGGAGTGCTGACCTGTGTTCGGAGAACCAGCCATAAAGGTGGCCTGGACCTGAGGTCAGCAGGGGAGCAAGCCTGTGGCCCTGGGGCATTGGCCACCTCTCCCACCCCCTGATTCCCTCGTGCTGTTGGCTTTCTCCTTCTGGTTTTCTGCTGACATTTCATTCCCTGGGTGTCCCCTCCCTGCTCTTGGAGCCAGAGTGCCTGCAGGGCCTTGTTCCTTGGAACTGTAGCCTATGATGGTGGCTGGCAGCTGGCATGGGTGACCTGGCACTCGCTTGGCACTCCCACACTTAAACACACAAAGCCTGGGAGTTCTGCCACTCAGACTTAGGTCAGGAGTCCCTGAAAGGCAGATGGAAGTCCGGGCTCCTCTTCCTGATCGGTGGCCTATGTCTCCCTGGGTTCTGGGGCAGGAAAGGGCTACAAATCACAGCTCTGGGCAGGCCACCCTTGCCCAGTAGGTTTGGAACTTTCCTGTTTTAATGATCCGCTTCAACCACCAGGGCTGGCCTCTGACCTCAGCCAGTCCAGATACCTGTCACCCCTGGTTCCTGACCAGTGATTAAGTCCCTGGCCACTCTGGGAACCCTGCTGTTGATGCTGAAGTTGTTTGAGTTTTACAGATGGAGAAAGCATAATTGAGAAGTTAAGAATGTCAAGTCCTAGAATCGAGGTGGAGACTGGAGTTGAGTCTATAGCCGTCTTATTTCAAGATGGGCACTGTGGCTTTAGACTGTGTCAGCTCTGAGGCACACTTGACCCCAGGGTGGCAGCAGGAATGTTGTCTAACCAGGCATAGCATCCCTTCTGAGTAGCCCCTGCAGTGTTGACTGCTTAGTTTAGCACCTTGGGAGTGGCTGCCTCTTGGGGAGCCTGCTGGGACGTATTCTGCATGAAAGGGCTTCTCAGATGGGAGCCACAAGCACCTCCAGGACGGAGAGGTCTGCACTGCCTCCCGCCTGTGACACATTCAGCAGACCTCATGAGAGGGAAGGTGAGGGCTCTTCTGCCTGTGTCAGCTCCTGCAGTCCTTGCTCTCTCTGTCTCCTCAGTCTGGAGAATGCATGTCAGTCCCTGTGTGGTTGGACAGCTGAAACAGGCTGTGCGGGGAGGAAACTCGATATCAGGGCTCTTCCCTTAAAAATGTCTTTGCTGCCTATTCTCTGGAGCCTGACTGCTCTCTGGGAAGCATTTAGTGGTTCCCAGAGGGCCAGCCTATATTTAGGGTGGTCTGGGACTTCTGTGTAGCAAGGGAAGAGCAAGGAGACTGAGCCCAAGGACAAGGTTGCTTGCTCAGATTCACCAAGAGAAGAAATGGCATCTTGAGGGCTGGTACCCAAGCTCCCCAAAGACTATGGGCCATTGTTTTCACATGATTTAAGCTAGATATCTGATCATTTATGAGAAAAGTCACATACCCTGGCGATGTTGAACATCCAGCTTTCATCTTCAAACCCAGTGTGGTTGCTCCATCTCCTACCATTGCATCTGCATCCCAATCCTCAGAAAACCACAAAGGGCACATACACTTTTTATTTTTTCTTTTGCCAGGTGGAAAACACAGTCTTTTTTTGTTTTTGTTTTTTTGTTTGTTTTGAGATGGGGTCTCACTGTGTAGTCCAAGCTGGCCCTGAATTCACTATGAAGCCCAGGCTGGCCTCGAACTTGCAGTGATTCTCCTCCCTCAGCCTCCCAAGTGCTGGGATTACAGGTGTATGCCACCACACTTGGCTGAAAATGCAGTCTTAAGCTGGAGGGCCATGGGTCTAGCCAAAACTAAGTAGTTCTTTTATTATAGGGGAATTCCAATTAGTTCCTCTCACAGATGGCTTGGGTCACTTTCATTGGTTGACCTTGATTTGGCCTTAATTGGTTGGTGGGGAACAGGATAGAATAGGCTTTAGGGTTAGATTTCATCTAGTTCAGCCACTTTGTTTTAGCAAAGTACTTAACACCCCTGAAAAGGAAGTGGTTTGTAGCACTTTGTAGGCTGATTATAGAGCAGAGATCAACAGACTTTTTCTGGAAAGGTCAGAGAGTCAGTATTGTCAGCTGTGCAGACCTCATGGTTTCTGCAGCGACAGCTGAACTCTGCTGCTGTAGACAAAAGCAGCCCTAGACATACAAATGAGTGGCTGTGTTTCAATAAAGCTTTATTTGGGTAAGCAGATGTGGTCCAGATTTGGTACCTGACCTGTAGTGGGCCAACCCCTGTTATAGAAAATAAGTGAAATTCTTGCCAAATAAGGAGCCTGGCATAGAAGTACAAGTGCTACTCTCTGAGGCCACGCAGCTTGCAGCTGGTAGCCCCTACAGCCATCTCTGCTGTACCTCTGAGCCACCTCTCCCTTGCTCAGCCCACCTGGTACCATGGGCTTTGCGACTCCTTTCACATGGCAGATGGGCAAGGGCACCACCATGTTCTACAGAAAGAAGGAAAAGGGGAGACCTGGTGGCCCTGCCCTCAGCCTGTGGTGCTGTTCTGATGAGTGCTTTCTGGGGGTTTGGAAGCTGACCCCTCGTTGCCCAAGCTCACCCCTCTCTTCCCCTCAGGGTATGACTTTGCAGCCGTCCTTGAGTGGTTCGCGGAGCGGGTGGACCGCATCATCCTGCTCTTCGATGCCCACAAGCTGGACATCTCTGATGAGTTCTCTGAAGTCATCAAGGCTCTCAAGAACCATGAGGACAAGATCCGGGTGGTGCTGAACAAGGCTGACCAGATTGAAACGCAGCAGCTGATGCGGGTATACGGGGCCCTCATGTGGTCCCTGGGCAAGATCATCAACACCCCGGAGGTGGTCCGCGTCTACATTGGCTCTTTCTGGTCCCACCCACTGCTCATCCCAGACAATCGGAAGCTCTTTGAGGCTGAGGAACAGGACCTCTTCAAAGATATCCAGTCTCTTCCCCGAAATGCTGCCCTCAGGAAGCTCAATGACCTGATCAAGCGGGCCAGGCTGGCTAAGGTAGATGGAATGGGGTAGGGCCTGGGGATCGGGGACTGGCACTTGGAGCCTGATTTGCCCAAGACCCCTCCCACCAGCTGCTGCACAGCCAGACCTGTGTGGCCATCCCATGTGCAGAAACTGCCTCTTCTATGGGGGCTCACACCCACTACATGGGAGAAGCCTTGAGTGTGCACACAATTTAGAAACCCTAAGCAGGAAGTTGCCAAGGAGGTGGCCCTGGAAATAGTGTGTGGTAGGTTGTGGCTCTGGGCTTCCTGCTTTCCTCTCCAAAGTTTATTGCTGGACATTGGGCACATGTGCAGAGTGACACACACAACCCCATACCGGCACTCTCCATCCTGTGTGGAAAGCAGAAGGCACAAATGAAAAAGAAAACATCAATTTTTTTGTGTGTGTGTGCTGGGGATTGAACTAACATCAAATGTTTATTGCTTGGAAGACCCAGTTGCTACAGAAGTGCGTAGCTGGGGAGGCCTTATGCAGAAGGGAGCTGCTGTTTAAGCTAGGACAGAAAGTAGCTAGAGATGCCGGGTGTGGTGGCACAGGCCTGTGATCCCGGCACTCAGGAGGCTGAGGCAGCAGGATTGCCTGAGTTCAAGGCCAGCCTGGGCTACATAGTGTGTTCAAGGCCAGCATGAACTGCATAGTGAGACACTTTCAAAAGAAAAAAAAGTAGCTAGTGAAGAGATGGGCATCAGCCAGTGGCCTGGAGAGAACGCTGGTTGCTTAAAGCCATAACCCCATGAAGTGGAGTCCATCCAGGCCTTGTAAACTGCCTTTAGCCATGGAGGGTGGGGGAGCTTGGTGCCTGGCCAGGTGAAAGAGAGCTCTGGGTACTGGGGCTGGGGACAAAGGTCAGTGTCACAGAGAGACAGGCACCTTTTTGCTTTCTTTCTTTTTTTTTTTTTTTGGTACCAGGGATCGAACTTGGGTCCTTGCGCTTGCAAGGCAGGCAACAGAACCACTGAGCTAAATCCCCGGCCCAAAAAGGCACCTTTTTAAAATGGCTGACTTTGGGTAGCCACATAAGTCCTGAGGAGGGAGGGCCCAGCACTGCTGGGTTGACACTTTGTGCCAGAAGGTTTGATATAGACCAAGTGAACAACCAAGCAGTAGCCGAGTTGAGACATTTGCCCTTTAACAAGTCGGCCAACTGTTCCCTGAGACACTTAGCACAGAGTTTTAAGACTAGGCTCTAAGCTAGGGGTGGTAATATGTACTTGTGGTCCCACTTATTGGGGAGGCTGAGGCATGGGGATCCCTTGAGTCCAGGAGTTTGTGTCAGCCTGGGTAACATAGTGATGATTCCCCATCTCTGAAAACAAAGCCAGGCTCTGGCTGTGGCTGTCCCCTGAGGCAGATCAAGCTCAGCTTGTGACCACTTTGTCAGCTGAGGCGAGTGTAGGCCACACCATGTGTCACCTATTCTCAGTGAGACACTACAGAGGACAAAGTGTTCACAGCTGCCTGGAGCAACAGAGGAGGGGCAGACACCTTGTGGGTGTTGCAGCTTCAAGGGTAGCTGTGCGAGGACTGAAGAGGGCACTTCCTGTACAGGGATTGCTGCCACTACATTTGTAGCCACTGTCCCCAGAACTCCAAGGCACTGCACGCTGTCTTGAGGCCAGACTTAGGGGTGACCCTTCATCCTTGGCCACCGCTGTCTCCTCTTCCTCAGCACAGAGCTCATGGCTGACAGCCTGGTTCCCCACCCTGGCTGAGCCCCAGTGGGCATCTCCCCATGGCGCTGGGGCTCCACATACCTGCCTGCAGCCTGCATTTGCTCTTGACAGTTTTCCTAGATCACTCCTCTTCAGATACCTGCAGTCTTCCTACAAGTAGGGCCCGGTCTGAGAAAGGAGCTGTGAGTGGGCCCTGAAAGACCTAGAGTGGCAGAGCCCTCTCCCTTGGGGCTGCAGAGGACCCCCCAGTCTGTGGTCTGTGGCCACCGTACCACCCCCCATAGTGTGGAAGTGTCTGGCCCAAAGGCGCACTGAGTCACCATGCCTGGAAAACCCCTAGGTCTCTAGCTTGTCCTACACCTGCCTTTCCATGGCTTCTTCCTGTCTAGGAGTCAGTGACGCTCACTGGGTTCTGCTGGGCAGAGCAGTGACTGGTTGTGACCCGCCTATCACAGCATCCTAGGAAATCCTAGGTGGAGGGGAGTGCTGTCCTCGGGGGGTCCTGAGCCCAGCTGCTGCCCCACTGGTGGGGGGATTGGGTGTGGTGGAACCAGCCTGGGAGGAGGGGGAGCCTGGCTGGCCATGCCTTGGCAGGCCAGAGGTTAGAGGGCTGGGCTGCCGTGGGGGCTAGCTTAGCACGGAGGGGAAATGAAGGGTGGGCCTCCCAGTTGGGAAGTGCCTAAGCAAGGTATGGAAGCTTAGATAAGCTGGACATGCCCGGAGGGCAGTGGAACAGTGCCCTGGCCAGGCTCCTGATCCCTCACAGATTTGAGTCGTCAGAGTCCCACAGATTTGGGACCTTTGTGGGTCTCTGCTGAGTCAGCTTGGCAGGGGCCCTGGACCACCTTTGGGAGCCCTGGGTTCTCATCAGGCTTCTGTGCTTAGTGCCAGGGTCAGGATTCTGAGCCTCCACTAGGGTAAGGCTGAATTCTCCTAACCTGAGGGCTTAGGCAAGGATGAGTGGAGATACCGCCCCACAGCAAGTGGCCTGTTGTTGGCAGGCTGAGCTTTGCTGATCCTAGATCGTCTCCATGACTCATAGAAAGGATGTTGTTGTCTTCTGTTTCTTTCTTCCTTTTTTGTGTGTGGTCGGAATTGAACCCAATGCCTTCACACTGAGCTACATCCCCAGCCCTTTTATATTTTGTGTTGAGACAGAGTCACTAAGTTGCTCAGGCTGGGCTTGAACTCGTGATCCTCCTGCCTCAGCCTCCTAGAGTGCTTAGATTATAGACCCTTCCTACCACTCGAGGCTTCCATCTTCTGTTTCAAGGGTGGTTTCTTTTCCTTTCCTCCTTCCCCGTGGCAGTGAGCTGTGAGCCTTTTGCTAGAATCCTGGGTCCTGTGAGGGCAGCAGCAGCTCTGAACTTGACCCCAGCCCTTTCACTTCCTGAGTCCAGTCAGCAGCAGGCACCCATCCACATCCTCAAAAACAGCAGCTGGGGCTTGTGCCAAGCAAGCCCTTGACACCACCCTGCCCTGTCCCTACAGGTCCACGCCTACATCATCAGCTCCCTCAAGAAGGAGATGCCCAATGTCTTCGGTAAAGAGAGCAAAAAGAAAGAACTGGTGAACAACCTGGGTGAGATCTACCAGAAGATCGAGCGGGAGCATCAGATCTCCCCAGGCGACTTCCCGAGCCTCCGAAAGATGCAGGTACAGCCCTGGAGGGTGTCCCCCGCATCCTGCATGGGCCTGTGGCCTCGAGTCATGAGGAGGGCCCAGGGCACTGGCTCAGGAGGAAATCCCAGCCCCATACTGTGGGCCTCCCCAGACAGCACTGGCTTAGTCACCAGCATCCCACCCGCATCATCCCTGACCCAGGCTGTGACACTGAGAAGGGGAATGTGGTGACTCAGCTGGGGAGATTTGGGCCTGGCACTCCATGTATCCTGTTGGTGAATCTCTGCTACAACCCTGCAAGGAAGGGACTCCTGAGGCCCCAGGCCCTGGGGGAAAGGGAAAAGCTGAGTCGCCCCAGCTGGGGAGTGGAGGAGCAGCCCTCTGCCTGGGGTCTGGGAGAAGCTGCCCACCCAGCCCTCTTTCTCTCCTACTCCCTCAGGAGCTCCTGCAGACCCAGGACTTCAGCAAGTTCCAGGCCCTAAAGCCCAAGCTGCTGGACACGGTGGATGACATGTTGGCCAACGACATCGCGCGGCTGATGGTGATGGTGCGCCAGGAGGAGTCCCAGATGCCCTCCCAGGCTGTGAAGGGCGGCGCTTTTGACGGCACCATGAACGGGCCCTTTGGGCATGGCTATGGCGAGGGTGCCGGTGAGGGCATTGACGACGTTGAGTGGGTGGTAGGCAAGGACAAGCCCACCTATGATGAGATCTTCTATACGCTGTCACCTGTCAATGGCAAGATCACAGGTGCCAATGCCAAGAAGGAGATGGTGAAGTCCAAGCTGCCCAACACCGTGCTGGGCAAGATCTGGAAGCTGGCTGATGTGGACAAGGATGGGCTGCTGGACGATGAGGAGTTTGCCCTGGCTAACCACCTCATCAAGGTCAAGCTGGAGGGCCACGAGCTGCCCGCTGACCTGCCCCCACACCTCATCCCACCCTCCAAGCGCAGGCACGAGTGACAGGCCTGCCAGGGCTACCTATGCAACCCACTCACCGTCTCCATGCCCGCTCAGGAAGACCAGGGCCTGGAGGAAGCAGCTAGGGGAAGGGAAGGGTCACCATTTTTAAAGGTCCATAAAGACTGAGCACTGTTTCCTCAGCTTGAATAGGAGAAGCACCATCTTTCTTTTAAGGCAGTTTCTGGGCCCAGGCCGGGAGGTAGGGGTGAGGCTCAGATGTAAGTGATGGAATTTTATGCACAAGAACTCTGGCTATTTTTAATACATACCATTAGAGGCAGCCTTCTTTCTTGCTGCCTCCTCCTCTGTTGGACAGTTCCACGAACACAGCCTCTCTCCTGTCCCAACCCTTCCTCCTGTGCACTGTCCCTGGCTGGATAGTGTGGGCAGCTGTGGTGATCCTAGGGAGGCTGGTGACTCCTTTGGCGGCTGCCACCAGAGCTGTTGGTAGACCAGAGCCCTCTGTTGGTTCATCTCCTCCATCTCCAAGCTAAGGCTCACCTCACCCCACCCAGCTCTGCCCTGGGCTTGGGGTGAGTCAGTTGTGTGACTCTCCAGCCAGGGTTCCCGACACTCACCCCTGCCCTTTCTTGCACACCCCAACCCCAGCTTCCCACCCAGTAGGGCAGTCAATGCAAGGCCCCACCACCACTGTCTTTTTTTATTTTTGGTGCCGGGGATTGAACTTGGGTCCTTGTGCTTGTGAGGCACACAGTGGAACCACTGAGCTAAATCCCCAGCCCCAACCACTGTCTTTTTTTTCAGGGTTGTGGAGAGGCGAGAGAGCGCATCTTCCAGAAAAATGTATAAGCTAGGTCTTTTGTACAGTGACACCTTTCATACTTGACCAAGTTTTCCAGTAACTTCAAACCACTCATTCAAAAGCTGTGATTTTTGTCTCCCCTTCCCTACATGCCAGCCTGTGGGTGGCTCCATCCAGGAGCTGTTGGATATGGGGTGTATGCATAGCACACCACTTGCAGCCCGGATTTGCTCTCTGACCAAGAAGTAGTCACCTGAACTCCTGCCTGATGGTGTCTGAACTGTAGCCCCCACTTCTCTATGGGAGCTTCCTGATACCCCTGACTTGGGGTCGGTGGTGCGTCCCTGTGACTGGGTGTGGTTTGGGGCTGGCAGAGGAAGATTGTGGATCTGGCCCGGGCCTAGTTTTCAGGCAGCAGGGACCAGGGGAAAACCTGGCCTCTTCCTCTTTCGAACCCCACCCTGCCCCCTGCCTTCCCCCAGCCTGAGCAATAAGCCAGAGCCAGCAAGCAGCCAGTTCAGCAGCCTCACACTGCACAGCCTTGGGGGCCTGGGTGCTTTCTGTGCCAGTGGTCAGCCTCAAGGGCAGGCATTGTGCCAGGGCAGGAGACTAGCCTTGGTCTGTCCAGCGGGAGCTCCAGCTGGGGTCGAGGAATGGCCCTGGCTGCACACAGCCTGCTCCCAGCCCTGCACCGCAGGTTCATTCAGTATTAGGAGAGGATGAGTGGAGACATCCTTTAGTGCGGCAGGGGCTTGTTCACACTCATCTTTGGGGGGAAGGTAATTGAGACTAAAGACTGTTTTCCTTGCATTAAAGAAAGTTTTAACTGTGCTAATGCTGACTCCTGGTGCTCAGTTGTCTTTTCCAGGGCCAAGAGCCAAGAGCCCTCCCCTCTCAGGCCCTGTAGGGGCGCTGGCAGAGCATTTGGGAACCAAGATGCCAGCAGGGGCAGATCGGCAGGGCTGCTAGGGCAAGGTGGTCATCCCTACCCAGTCACGCTGAGCTGTACAGCATCAGCCACCTTCTATTAATATTAACCGGGTCCTGCAGATGGTTATAGGGTAATAGGGGGTCCCCAAGGAACTATAACCCCCCTTATAGGGTGGCTGAGCAAGAGTAGTTTGAGACAAAGCTAAAGCAGTTGGAAAACCCTGATAACTGGGGTCTTCCTGGGCCCGCCTTCTGCAATCAGCGCAGCCTCTCTCCAACTAGGATCCACCCAGCTTGGGGCACACAGGTGGGGATCTACAGGGCCCTTGGCAGCAGGAGGGTTGGTCAGCAAGGGTTTCAGGGCTCTGGAGCCAGCCCGGCTCCATGCTTGCCCCAAGGGGTTTAAAGACAGAGAAGCACTCAAGACACAAAACAGATACTGGCAACAAAATCCACACAGCATGAAGGGGCCTGCAAGGGCCAGCTGATGTCACAGGGAAGAGTGACAGACTGGGAGTGACATCCTCACAAAGGTGCAAATAGAGCCAGGGTATGTGCCCAGTTTATCTCCAGAGTTAGAGGGCTCAGTGCTATGCTCTAAGGGCCCAACCACTGTGCCCACATCTGGCCTGATGGCCCATATCCGAGTCCCAGAATGTCATAGCCCTCCTGTGCGACACAGTTGCCTCCTGTGTGGGTTCGCCCAGAACCTCAGGACCCAGGAGGCAGTGTTCTCCCTGTGTCACTGGAAGAGCCTAGGACAGGAGGGTGTGAAAAACCGCAGTGGTAGCAAAGGAGATTCCAGTGTGGAACTTCCCACTCCAGCCTGATTTCCACTGTGTTTCCTCATCAAAAAAGCACACTTTATAAGGAAAAGTAAGCTGGGTGTGGTGGCAGACACTTGTAATCCCAGCACTCGGGAGACTGAGGCAGGAGAATTGTTCCAAGATTGAGGCCAGTCTCAGCTACATAATGAGTTCACAGGCAGTCTGAACTACAGTACATAGCAAGACCTTGTCTCAAAAAACCACAAGTAGGGCTGGGGATTTAGCTCAGTGGTTTTGCCACCTGCTGCACAAGCGCAAGGATCCAAGTTTGATCACCGGTACCAAAAAAAAACCAACCACAAATAAGTAAATAAAATGTAATGAAAAATAGGGAGATAGGCAGGAAGAGCAACTCGAGTTTGAGGCCAGCCTGGGCTACATTATGAGACCTGTTTGAAATGAATAAATGAATGCTGGGTGTAGTGGCACACACCCATAATTGTAGGACTCTGGCAGGCTGAGGCAGGAGGATTGCAGATTTTAGCCTAGCCTGGGCAACATAATGACTTAGTGAGACCCTGCCTCAAAGTTTTAAAAGGGCAGGGGATGTAGATCTGAGCAAAGGCCCTGAGTTCAGTCCCCACTACAACTGAATGGCATGAATGAATGAATGAACAAACAAAAACAACCTTCCAGCTAGGTTCAGTGGTGCTTATAATCCCAACACTCAGGCTAAGGCAGGAGGATTAAAAGTTGGAGGCCAGCCAGGGCTATAGTATTTGGAATTTGAGGTCAGCCTGGACTGCGGAGCAAGACCCTATCTCAAAAAAGGCCCCAAACAAGCAAACAGGCTTCTAGTACCCTCAAAGTGTAGCCACCCTCAGGCTTGAGAAGCCCGAAATAGAGATTAAATGCTGCCCCTTCTGCCTAGGACCCCTGAAGCTTGGGGCAGCCAATGGCAGCTTGCAGGAGTCCCTGGGAAGTGCAGCATGCTTGCTCAAGCTGTCAGAGCACCTGAGAAAACAGACCCAGGAGCTCTGGTAGGGTGGGAGTGGTGGCCGTGCCACCTCCACTGCGGTGCTCCACCTGTGGGGAGCCCTGGGCACCCAGACCATTCTCAACACCCATCCCTGTGTGGGGTGAACTCCTGGAGGCTGCCTAGAAGGGTCCGCTGAGCTGAGGCTTGAAGAAAGGCAGGGACAGGCACCCCTGGGGCCTCCCTGCTGCTGCCCCAGGGCTCATGTGCCTGGTTTGGGTCTTACAGGGTGAAATCCCCTGTGGGGTGTGATGGTGCTGGAAGGGCCAGTGGATATGGATAGAAGTGTGGCCCCACATCACCTCCATCTTGGGTGAGAAGACCCCCTGCAGAGGCCGGGCTGGGCAGTGGAGGGATACTTCTACCCTGTTCCCAGAGCCTTGGAGTAAGAGCTGTCCAGGACCAGGAGGCAAAGGGATGCCCCACGGTTTCAGCCCCGACACAGCAGCTGTATGCTGTGGTAGGATTCCCTATATCATCTCATGAAGAATGAACATTACTTCTGCTCCTTAGAACACAAAGAACTAAAGTCTGCCCTAGGGCCCTGTTCTTATCAAAGTGGGGCAAGTCACAGGACTGATCCAAGGCCAGTCTGCTGGTGGAAGGACTCCTGGCCACTACTCCTGCCCTCTGGTTCAAAGTCACCACCTTGGGGCTGGGGTGTGGCCCAACAGCAGAGGCATGCCTAGCTCGAATGAGACCATGGGTTCTCCCCCCAGGACTACAAATAAAGTCACCAGCTAGAGTAGCACCCAGAGGGCAGTTGTTGGCACAGAGCCCTAGGTTTGAATCCCACCTCTGCTACTTCCTGTGGTCCAGCCACTGCTCTACCTCCTGAGCCTGTTTCCTGGTCTCCAAATGTATCTCAGAGGCTGAGCCTGAGAATGTCCACCTCAGTGGCCTCCTTTGTTGAGCACCCTGGGTTCAGGGAAGGGTAGGGAGCATGATGCCCCACCCAGAACAAAGCAGGAGGACCCACCCTTCCGTGAAGCAGCTTGCAGACCCAGTGGCGCCCATGGGCCAGAGGGGTGGTGGCTGAGGGGGCTTGGGGCCTTGCTTCCTGTGCACCCAGAGAGACTAGTAATTGCAAAACCACACGGGGCTGCAGCTCAGCAGTGTGGGAGCCCATAGGGCAGGCTGGAGCACCTCAGAGAAGGGTTTGGAAGGAAAGCCAGGATGATGAAACCACCATATGTCCACCCATTTAGAGCTTTGGACCTTTCAAAGGACACACCCCTGACATGCAGGGCTAGCAGGGTAGTGGACATGAGCTGCCAAGGGCCAGGGGGAGGAGCAGGGTTGCTCACCCTGGCCATCTCCATCAGCCCCTTCCCCAGGCCCCTAACAGCCCTTTAACAGGGACTGGATGCCTAAGCAGCAAAGGCTTGTGCTTCCCCACCTCCAAACGTGTGGCCTCCCACCTCTTCCAAGAGAAGTATCAGGAGGGTCAGTGGGGCCATACTGTATACCTCGCTTGTCCCCCACAGCTGAGCAAGTAAGGTTCTCCTTGTATTTTGTTTTGAGATGGTCTCACTGTGTAGTCCAAGCTGGCCTTGAACTCAAAGCAAGCCTCCTGCCTCAACCTCCCTAGTCCTGGGATTACAGGCATGCACTACCTTGGTTGGCCTCAGTTCTCCTTTATATACAAAGACAGTGTCCAGAGAGAGGGGAAGGGATTTGGTTAAGGGCACACATGTGGGGCATAGTGGGCAGTGCTGCAGGACCCCACTGCTAGCCTCCCACTCCTTGACCCGCTGCGGTGGGAGTGGGCCACATTTCAAGTGGGGTAGGCCACTGAGATGGGCCAGCAGCTCTGAGCTGCTTCCGAGGCCCAGGCTGGGAGACTCAGCTGCCCACTGGAGGCTGAATCTTTGCACCTTGGGAGGGGAACCAGAAAACCTGGACTCAGGAGGCCTAAGATGTGGCCTCGGAGGTTACAGACCCCCGAGCCTCCTCCAGACCCAGAGGCCAATGCTGGGGGTCAGAACACCAGGGTCCCTCATGGAGGCTTACCTGTGCAGGCTCTCAAGTTCTCTCCCTGCTCCAGCCCCTTCTTCCTCTCTGGGGTCTTTCCTCTTTTTGGAAACTTCTGTACCTTTCTTCTTCTTTTCTTTTTCTTTTCTTTTTTCTTTCTTTTTTAATTTTTTTGAGACAGAGTCTCATTTTGTAGTTCAGGCTGGCTCTAAACTCACTATGTAGCCTAGGCTGGTCTCGAACTGGAGGCGATCCTACTGCCTCAGCCTCCCAAGTGCTAGGATTTACAGGCAACACCACCACACCCAGCTTCTGTGCCTTTCTTTCTGCTAGGCTGGGGTTACTACTGAATTGACAGCTTCATTTTTCTCCAACCAAGGCACTGCTGCCAGGCACTGACTTGGGCCAGGACCCCAGACACAGGCAGGGTGTGGACTAAGGGCAGGAGCTCAGAGCTGGCACCACATGGCCTCCTGGCCTCAGTGTATTAATCTGCGAAGGGAGGGTAATTATAACCCTTCCAGCAGGGATGTTGTGGAGATAAGAAGCCTGAAGTCACTTTGAAATGCCAAGAAGCATGTGAGAATGTGAGATGATGTCACCATGACCTCTTCCCCAGGGGTGGGGAAGGACTGGTGACAGCACCTCCACACCACAGGGGCTGGAGAGGGGAGTGACAGGTCCTTTCTGCAGATCTGCCTGAGCCTCTTGGAAGCAGTGACCATGGACAAAAGACGTTCAAATGAGGGCGAGGGGGCCATGGGAAGAAGGAAAGACAGTGGCCCAGTTACTCAGACTGGCTGGGCCCGAGGCTCTGGGGAGGAGAAACTCATTTATCCACCAACATTTGCTGAGCTGGGCTCTGTGGTCCTGGGGCCCAGCATGCAGAGGATCAGAGAAGAGACGTGCCAGGCACTATCAGGGCTGGAGGCCTGGCTGCCTGTTCAGGTTGGAACAGGGTCAGTCTGATAGTGGCCCTTTAAGAACTTTCTGACACTGGAGTACAAAGGCATGAGCAGGGGGACTGGATCCCTTTTACAGACAAGGAAACCAGGTCTTGCAAAAACAATGTGACAAAACTGGCATAAGAGCAAAATGAATTGAGTGTATGAGAGAAGTGTTGAGTGACAGTCCGAGGTCTGCCCCATACCACCCTAGGCCTCAGGACTCAGCTTCCCCTCTGGTGTAGTGTGGGTATGTGGATATGAAGTCTGATAGGGAACGGACTTTTCTGAGAATTCAGCATCGGAGAGTTAAGAAGATTGCCCCAAGTTACGTGGCGACCTGTGGCCTCATCAATTGACTCTTGACTGCTGACTACTTGGGCCGTAGTGGGGCGGGCAGAGAATCAGGGTGACCAAGGCGGGCAGCGAGGAGCACCCCACCTTCCTGCCCTGGCCCTCTCACCCTCTCTTCTTCAACTGGGAACTCGCCTCCTCAGAGGCCTGCCTCTCCTCTGGTCTCTGGCGCCACCCTGCGGCCTCTTCTGACCTCCCATAGCCCTGGTCCTGCTGGGGTGCTCAAAGAGAGCTCGGAGTTGCCCAGAAGAAACCCGGGAGGCCTCAATCAAACCTTCCAAACTCCTGCTCGCCACCTTCCGGAGACCAGGGGCAGCGAGAAAGATCCCCAGATTTGAGCTTGAACCCTGACTCCCTTTCCTGGCTTGATGGGCTTGGGAAGCTTCCCCTTTTCCTAGACCCCAGCCCTGGGGAGCCACAGGGCAGGGTTGCTGCGGAGATGGAGATAGTAGTGTGGAGAAACACCCTATTTGCTGCTGGGGGTGTCCATTTCACTCTGCAAACACTCACAGAGCACCTCCTCCTTCCGCACTAGGAATGTGGCCTTATCCAGTCTCAAGTTCTAGGTCTCAGAGGGGAAGAAGAAAACCCCTAAACAGGTTATTTAATGAAAAAATGTGTTGTCTAAAGTCACTAATATCCCTCCCTTTAATCTCTCTTCTTGGACGGACCCACTGTCCTATGTCGTCGCGTCCAGCCCAGCTGCACACAGCTGGGTAGAAATTCGAAATATCCTAGTATAGAGTCGCCCCCACCCCGGCCTCCCTTGGCCTAGTGCCGGCCTCTTAGGCCCTTCACATTCCAGGCCGGGCCTCTGGCCCTGCTCCGGCCCTGCTGAAAGAACTCGTGGTGGAGGTAACAGCCCAGCCGGCACCAGATTGTCTATCTACGGAGTCCCTCACCCTTCGAATAACCTTCGTCCTTCCAAGCCTCAGTGTACCCATCTGCCAAATGGATGAGACTATCCCTTCCCCACCTCCCTTTCTCCCAGGTCAGCTGTAACAATACAAAAAGTCACAGCAACAACTCTGGGCAGAGCAGTGGCAGGTCGGGGGTTGCCTAACGCGGCAGCCAAAACCGGGAGAAGCGAACTACAACTCCCTTCCGGCTCCGGGACAGCGGCCGTTCCCCGCCCCACTTCCAAGGCCAAAGAGGGTCGCTGCCCGAGCAGGAGGTAGTGCGCGACTGGTGCTCCACCGAGGTTAGGGTCCTCAAGGTGTCCCCGTGGGGCCGGGACTGACACCATCACGGGGTCCGGACGGGTCTTCCAGACCCCAGCCCCGCCTCGCCCAGAAGTCACTCCCGCCGACCCCCCCCCCCGCCACTTCCTGGCCCGGGTTGCGCCCGCCCCCTCGCGCGCCTCCGCCCGCCCACCCTCCTTCAGTCGCTGCTCCCATTGGCCGAAGCGTACCTGTCCGTCCGTCGGGGGGCGGGGTGAAGGGCAGAGGGCGGGGTGAGGCGCCCAGGTGAGCGCGCGCGGGTGGCGGCGGAGGAAGGTGACAGCGAGGAGGGCGGGCCAGTGAGGGGAGGCTGTACGGACCAAGCCTCGGCCCGACGGACGAACGGAG
Source organism: Heterocephalus glaber (assembly GCF_053883595.1). Lineage (NCBI taxonomy): Eukaryota > Metazoa > Chordata > Mammalia > Rodentia > Bathyergidae > Heterocephalus > Heterocephalus glaber. The sequence goes on along the minus strand of NW_028258151.1, from coordinate 14,607,254 downwards.
CGACGGACCGACAGACGGACTTACCGGCAGACATGCAGGTGGCCCGGCTTTAGCCCAGGCACAGGGCTCGGGTGCAGCCATGGAGCAGCGGCTGCGCGCTCTAGAGCAGCTGGGTCGGGGTGAGGCCGGCGGCGGCCTGGGGCTCGACGGTCTCCTAGATTTGCTCTTAGGGCTGCACCACGAGCTCAGCAGCGCCCCCCTGCGCCGGGAGCGCAATGTGGTGCAATTCCTGAGCTGGGGTAAGTAGCCGTGGTGGAACGGGGCGGGAGTTAGGGTCCCGGCTCCCGGACCCCTGCGCGCTCCGCCTCCTCACAGCCTCCCACGGGGACGCAGCAGCCCTAGAAACTCTTCACCTCGCTGTGAGCTCTCACACCTGCCACCGACCCCACAGCCCGCGCAGCCACCTGCACACGCCCCTTCCCACTCCAAGAGCCCTGGCATCCCCACACGACACACAGACACACACAAACTTACTCCCAGATTGTGGATCTCAGACGTATGTGTCCAGTACACTCCTCCACAACATCATGTACAGGATTTTCCAGTTGCAGGTCACATCCCGTGCCCCACGCAGAACACACACACACACACACACACACACACACACACACACACACAGACTCCCCTGCATGTCACAAATACTCAGTCTTTACTGACACAAAGACAATGACGAGGGGAGTTCTCACTTCCCCTCTGCAGGCCATCTGGCCCCTCCAGCTCTGCTACAGGTAACTGGTGGATTTTGCAGACAGCCCCACACCCTGCACACAAGTCCACCCCAACCTGGACCGGGAGCCAACCTCAGCCCTTTTGTGCAAGCTGCTGGCCTGGCTTCCTGACAGGGCCAAGGGAGGGGTCCTGGCTGGAGGTGGGTCTGCACCCTTTCCTGGTTGACTCATCTCAATCACTGGGAGTGGCTGGCCCAGAGTGACCCAGAACCCAGTGTGGGCACTGGTGTCAGCCTGAGGGTTCCCTGGTCACACCTGGCTGGACCATGTGGGGAGGACACAGGTGTCCAGCCTGGAGGGTGGGTGAGGTGGGTTGTTTGCTCAGTGGGCAACTAGTGTTCCTGGTGCCTGGCATGGTTGGAAACCAGCCACCAGACTGGCCATCAGGTTGGCCCCCAGCCCTGGGATGAGGGCAGTCAGAGGCCCTGCTCTTATTGCCTGCCTGTCTTCTTGGGACTCCTGTGTGTTATGTGTGTATGTCTGTGTTGTCACCCCCACTCCCTGTAATGTCCACACCCATGTGAGTGTTTGCACACACGTGTGTGCTCCTCCCTGCCTGCCTGTGGCACCTCTGCCTGGGACCTCACAGTGGGGGCCGTCTGTTGACATCTGAGGTAACTCCTAGGGTGTGACTCACTCCTCTCCTGCCCCAACTTGTCCCTGCTCCTTCCCAGAGCCCTTATCCCCTGTGGCAAGGCAGGAGGCCTGGGCATCCTGTCTTGGGGGCCTGGATCCTCCTGGTTCTGGGCCCCAGCTCTTGACCCATCTGCTTGGTGGGTCACTGCCCTGGCCTCAGTTTCTCCCTGGAAGCCTGTGGCTGCTCATCCCCCACTTCATACTCGGACCTGGGAAAGAAACAATTAATATCTGTAATGAGGTTTCCACACCACCCCCGCTGCAGGGGTTCTGCCTGATAAACCTGTGGAGCAGCTCTCTGTCCTACCCATAGGCCCGCCCAGCTGAAAGAGATTTTACCTCCTGGCAAGGGGAAACTGAGGCAGGGTGCCAGACCATAGCTGCCCCCAGTCCTCACTGGCCATTACAGCCTCTCTCTGTCCCTAAGACTTAATTCCTTTCCCCCTGGCCTGTGGCTACTCCAGACCTGGGCAGGGCCAGGGAGTGGCTGAAGATGCCCTTCATGAAGGTTTCAGAGACTGTGACGCAAGAGGAGGCTCTTGGCCAGGCAAAAGAGAGGGAGCCGGGGCTATGAGTGGCAGGGCTATCAGGCCTGGAGGGGATCCTCAGTGCTCATACCCTCAGGTGCTGGCATCAGCCACCAGGTAAAGGTTTTTGGCTCTGTTTGGAGTCTTGTGAGCACCCAGGCAGACTGGTACCTATGTCTCCAGACCAGGGGCTCCACCTGGGGAGCACAGAGCCTGTCCCCCAGGTCCCTGCAGGACCACTGTCCTCCCTGTCCTCTGGGTATGCCCCCGGCCTTACCTCTAGCCAGGTGTCTCTATACCTACAGGGTCCTGGGACCCAGGCCCACAACTCCTGAATGTCAGAGAAGCTTCTCAGGGGACAAGGAATGTCACCTATCCAGTTTCCCAAGACAGGCCCTGGCCTGGTCCTGTTAGGGGCCAAGAACTGTGTGTGTGTAGGGGGGTAGTAATGGTATTCTCATCTTCCCCAGGGTGACCTGGCCAGCTGGGATCAAGCCTCAGACTGGGGAGGACTATAAGTCCCATCAGCCCCTGGGATAATGGAGGCTGTATGGAGTCTGGAGATAGGGGTCTGGGGAGGTTGGGGGCCAGAACCCTCACCTTCCACAGTTCCAGCTCATAGCTGAATGGACTCCACCTATTACTTAGCCCACTTGCCAGGCCGTCCCTGGGGAGGCCTCCCTGTTCTGCAGTTCCTGGCTTTGCCAAGGTGAGAGAGGGTATTGGGGCCCTCACTTGAATGCTCTGAGCCCCAACTCTGTTCCCTCAGCCACCCCCTTCGTAACAAAGGTGAAAGAGCTACGCCTACAGAGAGATGACTTTGAGATTTTAAAGGTGATCGGCAGAGGGGCCTTCGGGGAGGTGAGCAAAGAGCCTGGGGCAGGTGTTGAGGAAGGGGTTAGTGGCTGGCTTAGGCTCACTCTAGTCCTAATGTGGCCTCAGGTCGCCGTGGTGAGACAGAGAGACAGTGGGCAGATCTTTGCCATGAAAATGCTGCACAAGTGGGAGATGCTGAAGAGGGCCGAGGTCAGTTTGGGGTCTGGTGGGACTTGGGCATCGTGCATATGGTGTGGGGAGCGTGCTGCTAGCAAGGTATACAAGACAACGGGGCATGGCAGAACATCAGGCAAAGAAGGCCATCCTCGGCAGTCACCCGTCTCCTAGCCTTTCCTCACAAGAGTAAGCTGGGTTGTTCCCATGTTCTTTTTTGTTTGGTTGGTTTTTTGTTTTGTTATTTTGCTTGAGACAGGGTCTTGCTATGTAGTCCAGACTTGCCTTGAACTCTAGCTGAGGGTGGCCTTGAACTCATGGTGATCCTCCTGCCTCAGCCTCCTGAGTGCTGGAATTACAGGCATGGGCCACCACACCTAGCTCCCATTTTCTTTATGGTAATACTGAGGCCCAGAGCTGTAAAGCATGGGCTCAGGCTCAAGGCAAGCCTGGAACAAGCAGAGCTGCACCCTCCATCCATCCATAAGCTTAGGAGTCATTCTCTGAGCTGGCCAGGGGTTCCTGGGCTCTGATCCCACCTGCCCCACTCCCTCAAACCTGTTGCAGACGGCCTGTTTCCGGGAGGAGCGAGATGTGCTGGTGAAGGGGGACAGTCGTTGGGTAACCACTCTGCACTATGCCTTCCAAGACGAGGAATATCTGGTGAGGGTATTCGGCACAGGGCGGGGGGTGGGGCGTGGGGGGGTGGAGCTTGCCTGAAAACAAGGAGAAGGTTCTTGGGGGCAAGGGCACTGGGTTCTCCTGGGATCTAGAGGGCCCCCATTTCCTACCAGCTGCTCAGCCTGGCAATTTCTACTTGAGCTCAGGCTGGAAGCTAGCCAGCCCAGAGCTGTTGGGAACCGCCCTCCCCTGCAGTGTTCCAGAGCCCCACAGGACCACTATGAGGTGGACAGGTACTCCTTTCCCTCCATCTGATTCTTGTCCCCACCCACTGCCCTTTAGTACCTGGTGATGGACTACTACGCTGGTGGAGACCTCCTCACACTGTTGAGCCGCTTTGAGGACCGTCTCCCACCTGAGCTGGCCCAGTTCTACCTGGCCGAGATGGTGCTGGCCATCGACTCGCTGCACCAGCTGGGCTATGTCCATAGGTGGGCCTCCAAAGCCTCTGCTGCCCAGCTGGCCCACGCTGACTGCTCCAGACATGGCTGTTTGCTGAGTACTTGCCATATGCCCACCCCCATGCAGGGGGCTCATATATGTGCTTCTCTGAACCCTCCTTCCAAAAGACCTCATGTGGTGAGGGCTGCCAGTGCACCCACTTTACAGATGAGAAAATCAGAATTGGGCTGGGGATTTAGCTCAGTGGTTCCAGCGTCTGCCTCGAAAGCACAAGGTCCCAGGTTCGATCACCCGTACCAAAAAAAAAAAAAGAAAATCAGAATTTATCATAGGTAAGCCCCTGGCTCAGGACAGCCCAGCTAATTGGAGCTGAGGTCTGCATGGATGAAATCTGATTCCTGTATCCCCTGCAGCACACTCTGCAGCCCCTAGGTTCATCCTTACCGTATCCTTTCCACCAGTCTAGCTTCCTCCCTCTTTCTCCTGGCTACCAGCCTGCTCTCCCTGTTACATCCGTGCACACACATGGCTCACGTGTGCACACAGGAACTCCTGAGAGCACATGCAAGTATATACCTAGTAACATGCCTTTTTTTTTTTTTGGAGACATGGTCTTGCTATGTACCCTAGGCTGGGCTCATACTTGTAGCAATCCTCCTGCCACAGCCTCTTGAGTGCTAGGATTACAGGCATGTGCTAACATGCCCTGTTGGACAGATTCCTAAATGTACATCTTCATGCAAGGTCAAGCCCCTCATCTCCCTGCCCTCCCCCAGGGATGTCAAGCCAGACAATATCCTGCTGGACATGAATGGTCATATCCGCCTGGCTGACTTTGGCTCCTGTCTGCGACTCAACAATAGTGGCATGGTGAGGACCTCACGTAGAATGAGAGCCAAGGACACCAGACAGGCCAAGCTCTCAAGGGGATGAGGGTACCCAGGCTAGTGGAGGGTGCATCAGGTCCCAAGAGGTAGCACTGGAGCAGTCCTGCCCCTAGGAAGTGGAAGTGCCGGCCTTGACATACAACACCACTGCTCACAGGTGGATTCATCGGTGGCAGTAGGGACACCAGACTACATCTCCCCGGAGATCCTGCAGGCAATGGAGGAGGGTCAAGGCCACTACGGCCCACAGTGTGACTGGTGGTCGCTGGGAGTCTGCGCCTACGAGCTGCTCTTTGGGGAAACACCCTTCTATGCAGAATCCCTGGTGGAAACCTATGGCAAGATCATGAACCATGAGGTCTGGCCACAGGCTCAGGAGGGCAGCGGAACCCCCATGTATGTGTGGCTAGAGGTGTCAGCATGCCAACGTGGGCCCCCAGCTGATTACCTGTTCTCTTCCCTGGCCTGCAGGACCATTTGCAGTTCCCCTCTGACGTGCCTGATGTTCCATCCAGTGCCCAGGACCTGATCCGCCAGCTGCTGTGCCGCCAAGAGGAGCGGCTGGGCCGTGGTGGGCTGGATGACTTCCGGAGCCATCCCTTCTTTGAGGGTGTGGACTGGGAGCAGCTGGCGGCCAGCACCGCCCCCTATATCCCTGAGCTTCAAGGGCCTGTGGACACCTCCAACTTTGATGTTGATGATGACACCCTCAATCATCCTGTGAGTGGCAGATGCCACTGCAAGAGCGTACCACCTTGCTCCTCATTGGCTATGGAAACCTCCAGAAGTCCCTAGAGCAGTTACTGGGCTGGGGTGAGGCCTTTGGACCCCAGGGGCTCACGAGAATTGTTGTTCACCTGGGCCAGCTGACCTGTACTGAACAAGGTTGTACGGAGTAAAGGCCCTTTGACCCTAGGAGTCATCCTATTAACTAGAATTCATGTAAGGAAGAGAACTCCCAGCAGCCCCTGGGAGACCATAATCTCAAGGATTCATGGAAGTTGTGGTCCATTTTGGTAGGGGCTATGTCCTCCTGGGTTACACTTGAGCAGGAGAAGGCTGTCAGTCCCATCCCCAGGGGATTACTTTCTTTCTTTCTTTTTTTTTTTTTTTTGGATTTTTTGACACAGATTCTTGCTAAGTAGTTCAGGCTGGCCTTGAACTCACTATATAGTTCAGGCTGGCCTCGAACTCATGCTGATCTTCCTGTCTCAGCCTGTTTCTTGAGCTGTTCTTACTGGCTCTGACTCTCCTTCCCTCTCCTATAGGATACCCTGCCACCACCCTCCCATGGGTCCTTCTCCGGCCACCACCTGCCATTCGTGGGCTTTACCTATACCTCTGGGAGGTAAGTCTAGCCCTCACAATTGCTGGGAAGTGGGGGTGTAGCCCATCAGTACCACAGGAAAGGGAACAGAATGGTTTCCTGACACCTCATGTTATCACTGTCCTGGAGAAGCCATGGCTGTTCCTCTGGGCCACATCTCAGCATGGGGCCCTCACAGCACCCTGCAGGTTTCAAAGTCACTCTGCCCGGCGTGGTGGTGCATGCCTGTAATCCCAACACTGGGGAGGCTGAGGCAGGAGGATTGCTGCAAGTTTGAGGCCAGCCTCAGCTACATAGTGAGTTCAGGGTCAGCCTGAACAGCATAGTGAGACCCTGTCTCCAAACAAAACAAAACAAAACAAAAACAGGCACTGGACTCAGAGTATGAAGGGCTTCTACTACCCCAAGCCTCAATCTGTGTCTCTATAAAATGGGCAGGAGGATTACTTAGTCCCATTTGTGCTGCCAGTCTGAGATGGAAGCAAGGGCCTGGGATGGAGTGCTGAGATGGCGGGTGCTCTGAACAGCCCTTATCCAAGGACCACTGCACTGGACCCAGCACCTTACCAAGGCCTCTCAATAGGCTTCAGAAGAGGCCATTACCACTTCCGTTGTCCTGCAAGGAAACTGAGGCTCAGACATTTTAGGTGACTCTCCAAGGTCACAGAGCTTTTGAGGCCAGGATGCCCCAGGCTGTCCTGAAGGCAGGGTCTTGGTTTGATCTTTTCCTCTCCCTGAACAGAGTCCAGCCCTAGGCCTGGAGCTGGGGTGGGATAGGGGGTCTTGAATGAATGAATGATTGGATGCAGGAGGACAGATCAGGCTGGGGGCGGGGGGGGGGGTGTTCTTCCACCTTGCATTGTTCCTGTCTTCCCCCAGCCTCAGTCCTGAGAGCAGCTCTGAGCTAGCAGCTGCCCAGGAGTGGAAGCTCCGCTGTTTGGAGGAGGAAAAGGTGGAGCTGAGCTGGAAGTGCCAAGGTATAAGGGCATCTGGGCCTGGTCTGTGTGTGGGAGCCCTGGGGCTACTACTGCAGGCCTGGCTGCTCACTCACGGGGTCCCTCAGACCACCAGGAGCTGGCACAGCTGCAGAAGGAAGTGGAAACTCTGAGGGAGAGGCTGGCAGGTAACCCTCCCCCATCCTGGTATAGCCCATGAGAAGTCCTCTCTAGTCCCCAATCCTGTCCCTCCTCTATATGTGGTCTGTGACCTTGAGAAGGAGGCTTTGAACCTCCTTGTGGAAAAAGGGCCATGGAGAAGGTTCTGTGAGATGCTGCACATGGAGGACCTGAGGCAGGGTGGTCAGTATGCATGGGTCTCAGTGACACTTTCTGGCAGAGACACTGAGGGACAGCAAGGCCTCCTTGTCCCAGAGGGATGGGTCCCCTGGTGATAGCCCAGGCCAAGTCAGTGACCTACAGTCGGAGAAGGACCAGCTTCAGCAGGTAAGGACCAGCTCCTCAGGTAAGGCAGTGGGGGCCCAGGACTCCATGCCACAGAGACTGGTGCCCTGATCGGGCCTTGTCCTCCCTACTCTGGATGCCCAGGAGCTGGCTGAGGCCCAGGCAGGGCTGCAGGCACAGGCACGGGAGCTATGCCGAGCCCAGAGCCTGCAGGAGGAACTACTGCTGAGGCTGCGGGAGGCCCAGAAGAAAGAGGTGGCCACAACCAGCCAGATCCAGGCCCTGAGTTCCCAGCTGGAAGAAGTCTGTGATATCAGGAAGGAGGTAGGTGGTGGGAGTGGGAGGAGAGGGGACAGCAGCTGAGCCCAGCACCTGTGAGCCCCACTATGGCTGGAGGAGGCCTGAGGTGCCAAATTTAAAGTGCTAGGGATACCACATGCCCTTGTACCTCCCATGTGGTTGGTGGAAACTGACCCAAGACATTGTGGCAGGAAAGGGGCATCTGGGAACCCCCTGTGGCTGTCAGATCCTACAAGTCTGTGGCAAGGTGGGGCAGAAGGGTTGGGGAGGGCAAAGTCCATACTGCCTGCCTCTGCACCCTGTCACAGCTGGAGAACCAGGTGGCCAGCCTGAGCCAGGAGGTGATGAGACTCCGGGGACCACAAGACCGAAGCCTTAAGAAGGAATCTTCCCAGACCAAGGTAGTGAGGACTCACCCCCCTGGTCAGAGGTGTCCCCCTCAGTCTGATCCCCTGAAGACCCCACGGCCAGGCCTGTGTCCTTGCATGGGGCAGTTTGTTGGGCCCTGCCCTGACCCCTCTGCACATCTTCAAGACCCTCCATGCAGCCTCTGAGACCAATGGCACTGGATCATCTGAAGAGGGCACTCATGAGGCCCAGCTCCTCAAGGAAGTGGCCATCCTGCGGGAACAGCTGGAACAGGCTTGCCGCTATGGGTAAGCCAGCAGCAGGGCTGACAGGATGGGGCCAGATAGGCTGAGCTGTACTGGCACTATCACCGCCACCATTACTTCATGGCCTCAGCCTTTTGCTCCTCAGGCCCAATGGGAAGGAGGAGGCTCTGTGCCAGCTAAGGGAGGAGAACCAGAGGCTGAGCCGGGAACAGGAGCAGGTGAGCAGGATGGATGGCAGAGCCCTGGTGACAGACAGATAGGGTGCTGGCAGGGTGGGTGGCAGAGCTGCTGGGGTCCTGGCTGGCTGGAGCAGGTGAGAAGGGTGGAGACACGTATGGGGCTTGGGATGATGGTGTACCTATGGGGAAACTGGCAGGGTTGGGGCCCTGGCAGATGGCCCAGCTGCAGGGCCACCTGGACACTGAGGCCTCCTTCCACCTGGCCCCCAGCTGGCCGAAGAGCTGGAGCAGGAACTGCAGACCAAGCAGCGGCTGGAAGGCGAGCGGCGGGAGACTGAGAGCAACTGGGAGGCCCAGATTGCAGACATCCTCAGCTGGTGGGTGCTGCCAGGCTGGGGAGGGGCCCTGGGCGAGTCTGGGTTCCTGGCCCTTGACTTTGAGCCCCTTCCCAATCAGGGTGAATGATGAGAAGGTCTCGAGAGGCTACTTGCAGGCCCTGGCCACCAAGATGGCTGAGGAGCTGGAATCCTTGAGGAATGTGGGTACCCAGACAATCACCACCCGGCCTCTGGTGAGCCTCAGATTTGCCCTGGAGTCGGGGTGGGAGGCTGAAAGAACTGATGCTGGGCCTGGCTGAGTGGCATGGGCAGCAGCATGCACCAGTGGGAGGAAGTTTCCAAGGCATTCAGGCCCAGAGGGCATCTTATGGGGTGCTTTGTGGCTACCAGGACCACCAGTGGAAGGCGCGGCGTCTGCAGAAAATGGAGGCCTCAGCGCGGCTGGAGCTGCAGTCAGCACTGGATGCTGAGATCCGAGCCAAGCAAGGGCTGCAGGAGCGGCTGACGCAGGTGCAGGAGGCCCAGCTGCAGGCTGAGCGGTGAGGCTGGCAGCATGTGCTGTGGGCCTGGATCCCATGCAGAGGCCCGTGGTGAGCCCTTGTCCCCTCCCTACAGGCGCTTGGAGGAGGCTGAGAAGCAGAACCAGGCCCTACAGCAGGAGCTGGCTGCACTGAGGGACGAGCTTCGGGCCCGTGGGCCAGGGGGTGAGTGGCCAGTGCTCCTAAGCCAGAGCCAGTGGCCTGCTCCAGCCTTCCTCTGCATGGTGCCTCAGCGTCTGTTACTCACCACTTATTGAGCTCCTGTTGTGTGCCAGGCCCCCTTGCCCCATAGCTTGTGGTCACTTCCACATTCAGTGAGGGAGGAACTGAGGCCCCTGCTGCCCTTGGTTCCACAGCCCAGAGACTTCACCCTGAGCGACCCATGCTTTCTGTTTGCAGACACCAAGGCCTCACACTCCCTCATTCCCTTCCTGTCCTTCCGGAGCACAGAGGTAAGAGCCAAGTGGAGGGGTTGGCTGGAGAGAATATGTGGGGAGAGCCACAGGGACCTTCACTTTGCCCTTTCCTCTCTCATCCACAGAAGGATTCTGCTAAGGACTCTGGCATCTCAGGAGAAACCCCAAGGCCTGGGGTAGAGCCTGAGCTGAGGCCAGAGGGCCGCCGAAGCCTGCGCATGGGGGTGAGGAAAGGCAAGAGCCCCACGAGTGTGGGCTGGGCTGCCCTGCACCCCACCCTTCTCACCTGCTCCTTTGCTGTCCTGCAGGCTGTGTTCCCCTGGGTGCCTGCTGTTACTGCCACCTCTGCAGAAGACCCTCCTGCTAAGGTCAGTGCTGAGGGGCAGAGTAGAGTGGGAGCCCCGAGCAACTGTGCTGGTGTCCATGGACCTGGTGGGGACCCTCCATGGGCATCATGAATGGCAGCCCAAGTTTAGGGTAGTACTGGGGCTTAGAAGTGGCAGCTGCCTGGCTCAGCCTTTTGCCCACCTGACCCTGCCCGAGTGGGTGATGGCATGTACCCCTTCACAGCCTGGCTCTCACACACTGCGTCCCCGGAGCTTCCCATCCCCCACCAAGTGTCTCTGCTGCACTTCGCTGATGCTGGGCCTGGGCCGCCAAGGCCTGGGCTGTGATGGTGAGCATCCCCCCACACACACCTGTCCCTTGTGTTACAGCCACAGTCCCAAGTGTGACCCTGACACACACACCTAGGCTGTTCCCCTCAACCCAGGGTAACTGGTACCTCCTGGTCCAATTTCCTTCTTTCAGTTTTTTTTCCCACTTGGTGGGCAATTGGTGACAACTCAGGTGTCACTGTGGCCTCCAGGAAACTGGGGTGGGGAAGGCTCAGATCCTGGCTCAGTCATACCATTTGACTTGTCTGCTTTCCCTACAGCCTGCGGCTTCTTCTGTCACTCAACCTGTGCCCCACAGGCCCCGCTCTGTCCCGTGCCCCCCGATCTCCTTCACACAGCCCTGGGGGTGCACCCTGAAACAGGCACAGGCACTGCCTATGAGGGCTTCTTGTCGGTGAGCGGGGGCTGGGGAGTGAGGAGGGTGGGCATGGGGGCCAAGGGCCTGGGCAGCCCTCCCATGCCTGCCTCCCCCAGGTGCCAAGGCCCTCTGGTGTCCGGCGGGGCTGGCAGCGGGTATATGCTGCCCTCAGTGACTCGCGCCTACTGCTGTTTGATGCTCCTGACCCTCGAGCCAGCCCAGCCAGCACTGCCCTCCTGCAGGCCTTGGACTTGAGGTAGGTGTGGACAGGGGCATGAGGCAAGTGACCAATGGGTGAGAGGGGCAGCCAGGGACAGTACAATCTCTGACTGTCCCCTGCACCTTCCAGGGATCCCCAATTCTCTGCTACCCCTGTCCTGGCCTCCGATGTTATCCATGCCCAATCCAAGGACTTGCCACGCATCTTTAGGGTAAGTGTTTTGGACAGAACAGTCCCAACCATCCTCTATCTCCCTTTGCCATCCCCACTGCAGCCACTGTTCATGGCCATGGCTGGCTACCTTGGCCCATAGCTTCACCTTCACAGGGATGCCATAGTAGACTTCATCCTTCAGCCACCGTGAACTTGCCACAGGAATCTGGCTGTATCCTACCTTGTTTGGGGCCCTTGTGTGGCTTCCCAGCACCCTAATGAGGCTCCTGACTGAGAATGTGAGGCCCTGCGATCTGACCCCACAGACAGCCCCAGCCCCTCCATGTTGGTCCTCTCTCTGCTCTGGCCACACCTTGCTCCCTCCAGTTCCCAGAGTACCCAGCGGCTATGTGCACCGCCTTTATAGTATCATATTCTCTTCCCTCTGCACAGAATTGCCAGCCTATGCCAGCCCCACCCCTCACCTGCACTGACTTTCTCCTGGATAATCAGCCGTCCACTCTGCAGTTGTCCTTTACCTCTAGGCCTGCGTTAGGAGGCTACTCCATGTTTCAATTCCTATCCTTCCCCTACTGTGGCACACATCACAGGGCTCTAGACATGGCCATGTGTGTCTGAGTGCCCTGTCTGACTTATCCCCTGCTATAGGCCATGACTAGCACTACACCTGGTGAACACGCACTCAGTGGTAGCGAACCTCCGCTGGTGGAGGGAAGGGAGGAAGGATGGATGGCTTTCAGCCCGCAGCCCTCCAGCATGGGTCCCTGCCCACAGGTGACAGCCTCCCAGCTGACTGTGCCTCCGACCACGTGCACTGTGCTGCTGCTGTCGGGGAGCGAGGGGGAGCGTGAGCGCTGGCTCCAGGTGCTGGGGGAGCTGCAGCAGCTGCTGCTGGAGGCACGGCCTCGGCCCCGGCCTGTGTACACACTCAAGGAGGCCTACGACAATGGGCTGCCTCTGCTGCCCCACACACTGTGTGCTGCTGTCATTGGTGAGCCTGGGGGCTGAGGAGTGTCACTCTGCGAAGGCTGGAGGAGAAGTCCAGGCCTTCAGGGAGGGGCTGGCATGGGCACAGTCATAAAAGCCACTGTTGGGGGCTGGGATTTAGCTCAGTGGTTTCGCAGCCTGCTGTGCAAGCTCAAGGACCCAAGTTCGATCCCCGGTACCAAAAAAACAAAACAAAACAAATAAAAGCCACTGTCAGGGCCTGTTCCCTGCAGCCTGGAGCTGGGGACTCTGTCTTGCACACACATCCTCACAACATTACCCTCCTCCGCAGAGCCGTGTGGAGAGCCAGGACACCAGGGGCCTGGCTTTTCCACTGTGTTTCTCTGTCTCAGGTTCTGCTTTATCTAAAAGATTCTCATGTGAGTAGAGGGAGCAAAGGCTTTGTGAAGAGATAAGTCACAGGCTCAGTCCTGCTGTCTTACAGTAGCTGGTGACCATGGGGGAGTGGCAGGACCAGCAGGGAGCCTGGATCTCAGCAGGGCCCCCCATAATTGACAGCTAGGAAAAACAGGGATGAAGCAGAGCTCCTTGGCTTCCCCTGAGCCAGCTCCAGCCCTGCAGTCACTCAGCACAGGAGCCACAGGAGAGACTGTGTGGGTCCCCTGGGTCATTTGGGAGCCAGAGGAAACAATGTTGTCTGTTGAGTAAGGAGCTCTCCTCTGCACTCCCTTTGCACTACTTCATCTGAGGCTGAGGCAAGAAGATTGCCATGAGTTCAAAGCTAGCCTGGGCTACATAGTGAGTTCAAGGATGGCGTGAACTACATAATGAGACCCTGTCTCAAAAAGCTGGGCATGGTGGTACATGCCAGTAATCCCAGCACTAGAGAGGTTGAGGTAGGAAAATGGCTGTGAGTTTGAGGCCAGTCTGAACTATATATCTGTGTCTCAAAAAAAAAAGAGTCAGGGCTGGGGATTTAGCTCAGTGATTCCACCACCTGCCTCGAAAGCGCAAGAACCCGAGTTCGATCCCCTGTACCAAAAACAAAAACAAAATAATTAAAACAAAAGCAAAAAAAAAAAAAAGACTCAAAAAAGAGAGAGTCAGTCTCAACAAGGGCAGGTGGTGGATGGTGGGTTTTGCCTCTGACCCTTGACTCTTTTTTTTTTTTTTGACCCTTGACTCTTGATGTTCTACTTCTCCTACCCACTACCAGACCGGGGACGGCTTGCCCTGGGCACCGAGGAAGGGCTGTTTGTGATCCATCTGCACAACAATGGTACATGCAGGGCTGGGCAGGGAGGGTGTGGGTGGGGTCAGCTCCAGTGCCTAGAGTAGGACGGGGACTGGGTGGGTTATCTCCCACTTGTACCTCTCTCCTCTCAACCCTGCAGACATCTTCCAGGTGGGCGAGTGCCGCAGAGTGCAACAGCTGACCCTGAGTCCCTCTGCGGGCCTGCTGGTTGTGTTGTGCGGCCGTGGCCCTAGTGTGCGCCTCTTCGCATTGGCTGAGCTGGAAAGCACCGAGGCGGCAGGTGCCAAGATCCCTGAGTCTCGAGGCTGCCACGTGCTGGCAGCTGGGCGCATCCTGCAGGCTCGAACCCCTGTGCTCTGTGTAGCTGTCAAACGCCAGGTTCTCTGCTACCAGCTGGGCCCAGGACCAGGGCCCTGGCAGCGCCGCATCCGGGAGCTGCAGGCACCCGCACCTGTGCAGAGCCTGGGGCTGCTGGGCGACCGCCTGTGTGTGGGTGCCGCTGGTGCCTTCGCTCTCTACCCACTGCTCAATGAGGCTGCGCCCTTAGCACTGGGGGCTGGCCTAGTACCTGAGGAGCTGCCACCGTCCCGAGGGGGCCTGGGTGAGGCATTGGGTGCTGTGGAACTCAGCCTCAATGAGCTCCTACTGCTGTTCACCACTGTTGGTGTCTACGTGGATGGCACCGGCCGCAAGTCACGCAGCCATGAGCTGTTGTGGCCAGTGGCACCCATAGGCTGGGGTAAGGCTGGTGGACGGCCTGGCTGGGTGGGGCTAGGCACCTGTGGTGTGTCAGAGGAAGCCCAAGTTCTGCCCAAACTTTAGAGCTTGGCACCTCCTATTCTGCCCTGGTGGCTTGTCAGAGACCTTCCTCTCCTGTGCCTTTGCTTCTGTTCTCCCACTGCCTGAGCTGCCCTCCTTTGTCCTGTATCTGGCCAACTCTTAACAAGTTCATCTCCAATGGCAGCGCACGTCCTGGAGCTAGAAGGCACTCCTGATTGTTATCACCATTACTGCCCTCATGGTCCCTGCCCTACCAGCCCCCATTGCTGGTCCTTTGCTTCTCTTTGCCTCCCCATTTCTTTGTTCAGACCTCTGTCTTGGCTCTTATCACTCACTTCATGGCTGATTTGGTGCACTGGGGGCCTGTAGAATGGGTTGGGACTGGTTTCTTTTTCCACATCCTACACCAAGCCCAAACACACACATCCTAGAGGCTGAGGAGGTTTGGAGGGACGAATGAATGAATGAGTGGGGCAGTGGGGTAGTCTGGTAACTGGTGTGGTGGGTATAGGGCTAAGTGAGAGGGACAGAGCTTCCTTCAGGAGCAATGATTCTTCTGGGGTAGGGCCTGGATTTGGAATAGTATTGTAGGCGTTGGACCCTGACTGCCGGGGTCAAATCCCATCTGTCCCTCACCAGCTGGGTGATTTGGCCATTCCTTGGCTCTAGGGTCTCCATTCCCTCCTCTGTAAATTAGGGGTGACAGTAGTACCTGCTCAGAGTTGTTGGAGAATTAAGGGAGAACAAACACACCAAGCATTTGGCACTGTGTGGGTATGTGGCCAGTACACACTGTTGTTAGCTCATTGTTATGGAGTCGAGTGGAGCTGCTGGGAGAGTCTTCAGAGAAAAGGTCTGGGCGTGGGTGCCTTAGAGGGTGCCTGCCTTGCCTGGGGCTGCACAATATAGTTTCCCCACCGGCAGGTTACACAGCCCCCTACCTGACAGTGTTCAGTGAGAACTCCATTGACATGTTTGACGTGAGGAGAGCAGAATGGGTGCAGACTGTGCCGCTCAAGAAGGTGAAGGCCTGCCCAGACCCCTGGGGCCACACTGGGGTGGGCTCGGGCAGCATGGCCTTAACTCTGTGCGTGCTGCCCTAGGTGCGGCCTCTGAATCCAGAGGGCTCCCTGTTCCTCTATGGCACCGAAAAGGTCCGCCTGACCTACCTCAGGAACCGGCTGGCAGGTGAGGGAGTGCCTGTGCTTAGGTGTATTTGTACACGTGTGCCATCACCTGCACGCATGTGGGTGTGTGACCCCGCGGGCCAGCTCGTGGGCTCTGTGAACTTGTGGGTACCCCCAGCTCTCTGTTTCCGCTACAGAAAAGGACGAGTTCGATATCCCCGACCTCACTGACAACAGCCGGCGCCAGCTGTTTCGCACCAGGAGCAAGCGCCGATTCTTCTTCCGCGTATCAGACGAGCAAAGGACGCAACAGCGCTGGTGAGCATGCGCAGTGTCGCAGCTAGGGCTGGGCGGAGCCTTCCACCGGGGTTAGAGGAGGCCTTCTGGAGAGTGAGGGAGGCCGAACCTTTGTTGCCCTCCACAATACCGACTCTGCCCGCAGGGAGATGCTGAAAGACCCCTTTGTGCGCTCCAAGCTCATCTCACCGCCTACCAACTTCAACCATCTTGTGCATGTGGGCCCTAATGACGGGCGGCCAAGCGCTAGGGTGAGTCCTTCAGAACCAATCACTGGCCTCCTTGGTGTGCACAAGCCAATCGATCAAAAGTTTCCTGTTACTCGCGAGCCAATCACCGGCCTCTGGTTATCTGGCTGCTGAGGCCCATGGCCCATCCCTCTGATAAACTTCCCTTGACCTGGTCTGTTGTGCTTCCCAGTCCCAGACCCTGTGCACTGTCCCCCTAACAGGCTCCGGAAGAGAAGGGCCGAGGTGCCCGTGGCTCCGGCCCACAGCGGCCCCACAGCTTCTCGGAGGCTTCGCGGCTCTCGGCATTTATGGGCAGTGATAACCTCCCTAGAGACGCAGACTCCAGTAAGGGTAGCCCCACAGCCTCGCGGACCCCACGCCTGACCCCAGGTTCCCATTCCCTTCAGATCCCTCAAATGTGACCTAGACATTTTGTTCTCCCATCCCGCTTTTGCAGCAGTGAACAGGAAACCTTGGACATCTCTGTCCAGCGAATCAGTGTCCTGTCCCCAGGGGTCTCTGAGCCCTGCAGCCTCCCTGATAAAGGTGAGCCAGTGGGAGGGGCTTTGCCCTCACCCATCCCCAGACCAGGCAGTTCTGTCTGGCGCTGAGGCTGGAGGACAAGCTGAGCCCACCCTGCCCTCTGCACAATCTGCCTCACCCTTTGCAGGTAGGTGAGCCCTGTGGTACTCTTTGTTCTATTTTAGAGCTGATCTCACCTATAAAATGAGGTCCAGATAAGAGGGAGGGCTCAGGACAGTGTGTGGCACCTGGGAGCAGTGCCCCCAGTGGGAGCTCTAGAGAATTCTCAACCTCATTCTGGAACCCAGGGCCTTGGGAATGCTAGGCAGGCGCTCTGCTGCTGAGCTACACCCCCATCCCCTAGGATTCTTTTTTTTTCCTTTTTTGCGGAATCAGGGATTGAATTCAGGACCTTGAGGCTCAGGCACCACTGAGCTAAATCCCCGGACCCCTAGGATTAATAGAGGCCCGGCCAATGGGTTGGGCCAGCAGTCAGGATGGAGCCATCCATTCTGACTGGGAAAGGGGAACACCTGAGTACAATGAGTCCGCACTCACCCTCCAGCCAAGTCCCCAGCTGCCCCTAGCACACACCCAGAATCCCCTCCTTCCAATGCCCTTCTCCTTCCTCAATCTGATTAGCCCCCAGGCTGCCTGCCTACCACTGTCACCTTCAAAGACATGTTCCTGGCCACCCCTTCACATGGTCACCACCACCCCATCCCACCACCTCTTTCTGTGCCTGTCTCCTGCTGTGCTGTGGTTTTCTGGGTGTCTGTCCTCTTTACTTACCTGTGGGCTCCTTGGCAGGGTCATTCTGACCAGAGTAAAGCATGCTTATTGACTGAATCCAGAATGGAGTGAGTGAACAGGGCCATGGGTTCATTCACAGTTCAGTAGGCATTTGTCCTCTAGGGACCCAGCTCCCCCCACCTCACAGCATGAGTTGATTCCTCCAAGGCCCTGGGTCTCAGGAAGGTATCTGGGTGGCACTGGCCTGTTGAGGGTAGAGTCTTTCGTGCTCTTCCTACCTTATTTCTTCTCCTCTCCTTTCCAGGTCTCAGAGCGGCCCCGGAGCCTCCCTCCAGCCCCTGAGTCAGAGAGTTCCCCATGACACCCACTGGCAGAGCCCACCCCATACCAGGACAGAGAGCCGTGAGGGAGCGAAGAGCTTGAGGAACATCATTTCCCGGCTGGCCCGGGACCCATGGAGACTCAGACTCAGGGAGGGCCTGTGTTCTCAGGAGTAGGGTCCTGTCTCCCCATCTTCATCCCCCTTTCCCTCAGCTCCTGCCCTAGCCTGTGCTGGCCACTGGGGATACAATGGCCCTGGTGCTCAGGGGTAATTGTGCCAAAGCTCTTCATTCCAGTGCCAAGCCTTGGGAAACTTGTAAGCATTAGGATGAGGGATACAGGAGGACAGGGTCTCTGGAGCAGGCAGGGGTCTTGTCTGTCCAGCCTCTGGCAGAAGCCGAGATGGGGCACGTCAGGGTGTCTGCTGAAGGTTGGGGTGGGAAAGACAGGTATTTTTGTTTATTTGTTTGTTTTCTGGTACTGGAGATCGAACTCGGGTCCTTGCGCTTGCAAGGCAGGCGGCAGAACCACTGAGCTAAATCCCCGGCCCTTTTTTGTTTTTTAAAGGAAAGACAGGTTCTGATTCAGAGGAAAGGACAGAAAAGGAGGATGAAGGATGTAGGTAAAGGAGGCAAGAGAGAGCCAGAGTGAAGGAGGAGGTGGTAGTAATGGGAAGGAGAGAGAATCCTTCCAGAGGAGAGGGATAAAAAAATCAATCAAGAAGAGGAGGGTGAGACAAGACGGGGGTAAGGGCTGGGGATTTAGCTCAGTGGCACTGTGCCTGCCTTGCAAGCACAAGGTCCTGAATTCGATCCCCTGTACCAAAAAAAAAGGAGAGAGGGAGGAAAGAACTGGGGAGAGAACCCAGACCTAGGGGTCCTTTCTTTGGAGTGGGCTTGGTGGAACTGGGAACAGGACTGATGTTGTCAGTTTATCTGCCCAGGGGGAGACAATTCCCAGGCAGAGATAGGAAGGGGAGGGTATTTATAGGGGCTTCTTGGTGGGAGACGGACACCTGGCAGGGCCACCGGAGGGTCTCCAGGCACTCTTTGGCTCTTCCCAGGAAGGAGGATCCTTTTTCTCGAAGCTTCAACCAACTCTGTATTAGGGGAATATAGGGGGCATTTTATTATCAATCAATCATTATTGTTATTATATTACTATTTTTATTAAACCTGCCCCTACCAAAGTGTGGGGGACAAAATAAGTATTTATCTCCTCAAATGCCACATTCCCGGTAGGGATAGACCAGGATGCTCTGTGACGCAGTAAGAAACCAATAAAGTGGGGCCGGGGATTTAGCTCAGTGGTTCCGCTGCCTGCCTAGCAAGCACAAGGACCCGAGTTCGATCCCCAGTACCAAAAAAAAAAAAAAAGAAACCAATAAAGACAACTTTGTAAGCTGCTGGTCTCCTCACCTGGTCTGTCTTCTTGGAGTTCTGTGAGTCCGGATGAGCGCTGGAGGGGTGGGGGAGGGGTACTGCAGTTAGACTGGGGCAACTTCTTTGCATTTTCAGGAATCAGGTGACACACAAGTCCTGTGAATCAGGACAGTTTAGTAATGAAGAGACAGTTTACAAAGTATTAAGGGAGCCACCAAGAAGCAGTGGTGTCCTAGAGCACAACAGTGGAGCAGGAAGGCAGAGTGGGGCAAGAGCCATGGCTTGGGGGAGAACTTGGCTGTGACAGACCAGGCAGCCGGCACCCCCAGCAGTACATTCCCCACCTCACTGCACTCTTCCTCCCCTCTCCCATGTCCCTCTGGGCAAGCCCAGCCAGCAGCCCCAGGTCCCAGGAGCCCAGTTACTGCAGATGATAGAGAGCAGCCTCAGGGGCACAGGGGGTAAAGGTGGATTTGGAGGCCCACCCAGGGCACCTGACCTCTACTGCTCACCCAGGCAAAGCTGCTGAGAAGAGGGAGAAGGTAGGGCCTGGGAGGGATCTCACTTGTTCTTAGCTGCACAGACCCATGATGCAAGGCGGGGCTGGATGGGGAAGGAGGGTAAGGCCTGAGCTCTGAGATCAGGGCAGGCCTTGGCTTTATGGCTATGCCCTAAGGCTCAGGGCAGGGCCTAAAGCTAAGGGAACATGTGTATGGAGAAGAGGGAGGGTGCCACCATCTGGTTAGAGATGGGGCTTGGAGGTTAACCAGGAAATACTATGGCCTGGATAGGAACCCAGGCTGGAGTGTAAGACCACCTGGATTCTAGAGTAGCTGTGGTGTCATGGGCAATACCTGGCCTCTCCAAGTCTTAAACCCATCTCATGGGAGGGATTTTGGTGAGGTAAAGATGGGCAAGGTGTGATAGCACCCACCCATAACCGCAGCACTTTGGAGGCTGAGGCAGGAGGATCACTTGAGTTCCAGGCCAGCCTGGGCTACATAGCAAGACCCTGTCCCAAAAAAAAACAACAACCAAACAAAAAAGGTAGGGAATAGTGGGAGTGTGTTAGGCCATTAGAATGCTGCCTCTAGAAGGGACTGAGGTAGTTCTTGTAAGAGGGAGTTATGAAAGAGCTCCTCCCTCAGCTCTGACTTTCTGTCTCACCATGTGAACTCCCCTCACCCTGCTCCCACCATGATAT
The DNA here is from genome assembly GCF_053883595.1 of Heterocephalus glaber. Lineage (NCBI taxonomy): Eukaryota > Metazoa > Chordata > Mammalia > Rodentia > Bathyergidae > Heterocephalus > Heterocephalus glaber. The sequence continues at coordinate 14,587,042 of NW_028258151.1, read as the reverse complement.
CATCTGCCAGGATGTCACATAGCCAAAGAGGCGCTTGCCAGAGGTGGCACCATACTGCTTGGACTTTTGGCCTCCAAAACAGCTAAATCAACTTCATTTCTTTATAAAGTAGCCAACTTCAGGTAAGTCATTTTAGTAACAAAAAACAGACTCATACACCATTTGGGAACAACTTGTAGACATCCTGCACTACATACCTAAATACTTCAGCAGGTATCTCTTTTTTTTTTTTGGTACCAGGGATCGAACTGATCGAACTCGGGTCCTTGTGCTGGCGAGGCAGGCGGCAGAATCACTGAGCTAAATCCCCGGCCCCACCAGGTATCTCTTAAGAATAAGGAGATGAGGGGCCGGGGATTTAGCTCAGTGGTTCTGCCGCCTGCCTCACCAGCGCAAGGATCCGAGTTCGATCCCTGATACCAAAAAAAACCCAAAAAACAAAAACAAAAAACAAAAACAAAAAACGGAAAAGGAGATGGGCCGGGGATTTAGCTCAGTGGTTTCGCCACCTGCTGTGCAAGCGCAAGGACCCAAGTTCGATCCCCCATACCAAAAAAAAAGAATAAGGAGCTGTCAGCCAGGCATGGTGGCACATGCCTGTATCCCTAGCTATTTGTGAGGCTGAGACCAGAGGATCTCAAGTTCAAGGTATCTATGTAAGACCTTGTCAAATAGTAAAATATAGCCAGGGATTAAGCTCAGTGATTCTGCCACCTGCCTCGAAAGCGCAAGGTCCTGAGTTCAATCCCCAGTACCAAAAAAAAAAAGGTCTGCCAGGCATAGTGGTGCATGCCTGTAACCCCAGGACTTCAGAAGCTGAGGCAGGATGATTGCTATGAGTTTGAGGCCAGCCTGTACTATATAGCAAGACTTTGTCTCAAAAAAAAAAAAAATTTAAATAAATAAATAGGCTGAGAATGTAGCTCAGTGCAAAGCTGCCGGGTTCAATCTCCAGTACTGCCAAAGAGGGTGGGGGATTTGGACATACACACAATAAGAAGGCGAAAAGACAATAAAGGCCGAGATCAAAGTGATGTTTTGATAAGCTAAGGCAGTAATGGTGAAACTTTTAGAGACCAAGTGCCCAAACTGCGACCCAAAACCCACTTATTTATTGCAAAGTGCCAACACTGCAATTAAACTTGAATGCTAGGCTGCTGTGGCGATGCTGGGTGACTTGGCTCACGGGCCGACAGAGAAGGCCTGTGTGGCCACTGGGGAACACAACCATAGGTTCGCCAGCACTGAGCTGAGGAATGTGACCAATGGCCAGTGAGTTAAGCAAGAAGCATGGAACAGTTTCTCCTCCCAGCCCTCAGAAGGAATCAACCCTGCTGATAACCCCATCTTGGACTTCTGGCCTCTAGGACTGTGAGACAATACATTTCTATTGTTAAAGTTGCCCAGTTTGTAGTACAGTTGTTGAAAGTGTTCACTGTAGGGCTGGGGATGTAGCTGAGCGGTGGAGTGCTTGCCTAGCATGTGTGAGGTCCTGGGTTCAATCTGCAACACTGCTCCCCACAACCACACACAAAAAGAATCCTCTATTGTATTTTTGGAAAATTGAGGACCCAATTCTGTCTCGCATGCACATTGGTTGCCGTGTCTCTTTAGTCTCTTTAATATTGAAAAATTCCTTCCTCCAGCACCCCCTTTTTTTTCCATTTTGTTTTGTTAGTGCTAGGGATCAAACCCAGAGCTTCACACATGCTAGGTAAGCCCTTTCCCAATGCTCTATGTCGCCAGCAACTTTCCTCCACTTTTCGATGTCTTTTGTTGTTGATATTGACATTTTGTTTATTTGTTTTGAGACAGGGTCTTGCTATGTAGTTCAGGCTGCCTCAAACTCATGGCAATCCTCCTGCCTCATCCTCCTGAGTGCTAGGATTATAGGCATGCACCACCACGCCCAGCAGATATCCTCTACTTCTGCCTCTATTTCTTTCTTTGAGGCTTCTATGGTCCTTTTCTCTTTTTTCTCTGGAATAGTTTGTCCTCTCTAGTTCTTGTGTCCCAGTATGTAGTAGTATTTGTTCCTGAGCTAGTCTGTACCTGTGTGCTCCTTCATCACCTTTGGCTGTGTTCTCTATAGACAAGGGACAAACCCTGAGGCCAACCCCTGATGGCCACTCTGCTCTCAGCATCCAATATTCTTTTATTAAAATATTTTTATTAGTGTCTATTAATTTTACAAAATACTAGGTTTAACCATGGTATTTTCATATATGCATGTAATGTACTCTGATCATATTAATTCCCTCATTACCCTCCCTCACTTCCCCTCCATTTCCCTTATTCCCTTCCTCTTGTCAAATAATCATCTCCCTTCTACTTTTGTTTTATGCCATCCTTTTTGTGTGTGTGATTCCACATATTAGTGAAAACATGCAATACTTGTCTTCTTTCTGAGTTTTTTTACTTAACATGATCTCCAGTTCTATCCATTTTCTTCCAAATGACATAATTTCATTCTTTATGGCTGAATAATACCCCATTGTGTATAGATACAGCACCTTTCCTTTAACCTTTCATCTGTTCATGGGCACCTAGGCTGCTTCTATATTTCGCCTATTGTAAAGTGTGCCAAAATAAGCAAGGGTGTGCAGGTATCCTTGTAATATGCTGACTTTAATTATTCCTTCAGATGTATACTGAGGAGTGGTATAGCTGGGTCATATGGTAGCTCTATTTTTTTTTTCTGGTACCAGGGATCAAACTCAGGACCTTGTGCTTGCAAGGCAGGTGTGGTGCCACTGAGCTAAATCCCCGGCTCTATTTTTAGGGTTCTTTGCTGGAGGGAGTTGAGATAGGGTCTCACTATGTAGTTCAGGCTGACCTCGAACTCACTATGTAACCCAGGTTGACATCAAACCCAAAGCAATCCTCCTGCTTCAACTTCCTGAGTGTGGTGATTACAAGTGTGCACTACACCACCTGGCCTTTTTTTTTTTTTTGGTACCAGATATTGAACTTGGGACTTTGTGCTTGTGAGGCAGATGGCAGAAACATTGAGCTAAATCCCTGGCTTTAAAATCTATGTAGTTTTGGCTTGCATTTCCTTTTTGTGTGTTTGTGGTACTGAGGGTGAATCCAGGGGTGCTCTAGCACTGGGCTAATCCCCAGCACTTTTTTATATCTTATTTTGAGATAAGATCTTGAAAGGTTGCCCAGGCAGGATTTATGATCCTCTTGCCTCATCCTCCCTTAGTACTGGGACACAGACATGCACCACTATGCCCAGCTGATTTGCATGTCCTTAATGGCTAAAGATGTTGAATATTTTTTTCATACTTGTGTTTGTGTGCAAGTGCATGCTCATGTGGTCTTGGGGACTGAACCCAGAGCTTCACACTGAGCTACATCCCCAGCCTTTTTATTTTGAGACAAGGTCTCACTAAATTGCCCAGGCTGGGCTCAAACTTGCAATCCTCCTGCCTCAGCCTCCCAAACTGCTGTGATTACAGGCAAACACCACTACATCCAGCTCTCCCTGGCACTTACATTTTTAAGCAAAATATTTATTTATTTTTTAATTTTTAAAATTTTTTTGGTACCGGGGATCGAACTCGGGTCCCTGTGCAGCAGGCGGCCAAAATATTTATTGGTATATATTAGATTACACAATGATAACACTCATTATAGGGAATTTGTACCTGTACATGATACATCCTGCCCCTTTCCTTTTTTCCATTCCCCCTCCCCTCAACGCCCTTCCCTATATACTAAAGCTTTGTTTTCATTTTTTCCTTCTATTTAATTTTTTTTCATGTCCCTTCCTTTCTTTCCCCCTCCCCCCTCCCTTGTTCCCCTTCCCATTTGAACATTCTCTTCCCATTTCACAATATCTATTTTACCTGTTAGTACGCTGGCATTTTTTTTTTTTTCCATTTTTCTTTTTTGGTACCAGGAGTCAAACTCAGGGTCTGAAGCTTGCCAGGCAGGCGTTGTGCCACAAAGCTACATCCTGGGCCCATACCCTGGCATTTTTTTTAATCCCTTCTTTGCTTTACTATTTTTCCCCTTAACAATGAAATTACATTGAGAGGGCTGGGGATTTAGCTCAGGGGCACCTCGCCTGCCTGGCAAGTGCAAGGTCCTGAGTTTGATTCCCAGTACTGAAAAAAGAAAAAAAAAGAAAAAAGAAAAGAAATTACAGGGAGAAGTAGGGGTAGGGATTGAAAATGACCAAGATATTTATATATTTTTCAATATATTTATATATAATTGAAAATGATACAGATTTTTATATATAGTACTGATATACATATATACATATATCAATTCCCCAAATGAATGTGAATATTACAAAATACCAATTAAAAAGAATATAAAAACAATCTTTAAAAAAAACAATGAGAGCCAGGGGTGGCACTGCACACCTATAATTCCAGCACCTGGGAAACTGAGGCAGGAGTATCACTGAGAATTTGACCCCAGCCTGGGACACATACATAGTGAGTTCAAGGCCAGCCTGAACTACATAGCAAGACTCTATCTCTAAATACATAAATAAATAAATGCACAAACTACATAGTGAGACCCTATCAAACAAAACAAAACAAAACCCAGTGCAATTACAGCTGGGTATGGTGGCACATACCTGTAATGTCAGCACTTGCCAGGCTGAGGCAAGAAGATGGCAAGTTTGAGGCCAGCCTGGGCTGAGGCCAACATAAACTACAAAGTGAGACACTGTCTTGAACCATCCCTGCCAAACTGAAAATACATACTATACTTATTTATTGCATCTACTGTCTCCCTATTTCACTAGAATATAAACACAATGAGGGCAGCAGTCTTAAAAAACAAAAATAAACTGCCAGGCTTGGTGCCAATAGTTGTAATTCCAGGACTCTGGGAGAGCTGAGGCAGGAGGGTCACAAGTTTGAGCCCAGCCTGGGCAACTTAGTGAGACTCTGTCTTAAAATTTTAGAAAGGAGGGCCGGGAATTTAGCTCAGTGGTTCCACCGCCTGCCTCACAAGTGCAAGGTCCCGAGTTCAATCCCCAATACAAAAAAAATAGCCACACACCTATGATCCTAGCACTTGGGGGAGGCTGAAGCAGGGGGATTGCCCTGAGTTTGAGGCCAGCCTCAACTACAGAGTGAGTTCAAGGCCAGCCTGAACTACATAGTGAGACCCTGTCCCCCCCAAAACAAAAACAAACAAATTAAAAAATGTTTTTAAAGGGCCGGGGATTTAGCTCAGTGGTTTTGCCGCCTCCTACGCAAGCACAAAGATCCGAGTTCAATCCCCGGTACCAAAAAAAAAAAAAAAAAAAAAATGCTTTTAAACAGGGGGGAGAACTCAGTACAAAGGCCCCAGTACCACAAAACAAAATTTTTTTAAAAAGTAATTTTATTCTAATTTTAAAAATATAACTAAAGGACAGTTATTTATTTCTCACTGAGACTCTTTCTTGAGGACATAAACTGTCATCATCCCACATCCCATCTTCAAAAGATTAGTACAGTGAATGTTATGAAGCAGATATGAACCAACATTGACAAAGAACAACTTCCACCTGAATCATCATAAAAAAGTCTAAGTAAAAAAAAAAAGAATAAAGAAAAAGGGGCCAATACAGGCTTCGGATTGAAAAGATTCTCACATCTCACATTTCATCTAATACATTCAATCCTGGCCAGAGTGTAACAAAATGGAAACAGTATTCCTATCATACAAAAGTCCCACTACAGCATGCTGTACACATCTGTGTTCCAAGCCCAGCCCCAGCCCCCCAGTGCTTCCAATACGCTGATTTTTCCAGCCTGTTGGGCCTGCCTACAAAGGAGTGCGTAAATCTCTTTCATCCAGTCTTTGTTATAAGGCTGGTATGTCTGGGTGTTAGCTCACAACTGAGGTAAACAAGGCAACTGAAGTCTGCCAGATCATCAATAAAATCAAGCAACTGACTGATATATGTGATAGGAGGGGCTGTTGGGGTTCGTTCTCTTCAGATGTTCTTCATACATTTTACAAATGCCTTCCATGCATTCATTAACAGATTCATAGTGTAAGTTCTGCATCAGCAAAATAGTGTGAGACCTTGCACCAAACTTTTTGCTGCAGCCACCACTGACTCAAGCCACATATAAGCTCAGCCACGCCAACAGCCAAAATAAATTTATATGTTCACAAGAATTTCAAAAATAGTATGAAGTTCCCACATACCCTTAACCATCTTCCCCTAATTTTTTTGTGTGTGTGTGTGCCAGGGATTGAACTCAGGACCTTGCACCTGGAAGGCAGGCACGGTGCCACTGAGCTAAATCCCCGGCCCTGCTTCCCCTAATGTAAACATTTTACCCACCATAGTTCATTTATCAGAACTAATTAATAAAAACTATTAAAGCAACAGATTTATTTGAATTTCACTCATAGGGCTCCAGGCACTTAAGACTTGACTGATTTTAATAGAAATCCAGTCCCCCTGAGGTACCTCAGCCCTGGGCCAACTGAGATAGTTGGTCACACAATTCAGCAGGTTTCTCACAGATGTTCTTTTTCTGTTCAGATTCAGTCTAAAACACCATATTTCAGTTAGTAATCCTGTCTCTTTAGCTTCTAATTTACAAGATTTTGAGTCTTTCCTTGACTTTCATTATGTTGATACTGTTTTTTGTTTTTGTTTTTAGACAAGGTCTCACTATGTAGTGCAGGCTGAGGTTTGTTTTCTCTTGGTGCTGGGGATTGAACTAGGGACCTTGAGCTTTCAAGGCAGGCAGCAGAACCACTGAGCTAAATCCTCAGCCCAACCAGGCTGGTTTTGAACTCTCAATTTTCCTGCCTCAGCCTCCAGAGTAGCTGAGATTACAGGTGTGTGCCATCACACCTGGTTGAGTTACGGATTTTAACAACAATAACAACAAAGGGCTGGAGATTTAGCTCAGTGGTTCTGCCGCTTGCCTTGCAAACACAAGGTCCTGAGTTCGATCCCTGGTACCAAAACAAAAAGAACAAAACAATACTAAAAGTGATACTAGAATAGATACCATATGAAAGAAACAATACTATTGGGCCAGGGATTTAGCTCAGTGGTTCCACCGCCTGCCTCGCAAGCGCAAGGACCTGAGTTCGATCCCTGGTACCAAAAAAAAAAAAAAAAAAAAAAAACCACAAGAAAACAAGGCAGAAATTTAATAATTTTATTCACTGCCCATACACATGGTGCTCAGAATGAGCACCTGGCTTATTGTAAGCACAAGAAACAATCTGTTTAGTGAATAAACAAATGAATAATATGTTAATATAAACACCACCCTACCTTACATATCGTTCTGGAGCTCGTTTTCTTTAACAATACGTCTTGAAGATCCATTTTAGAACGTACAAAACTATGTATTTAACTCTTTTTAACCTTTATCCTATCACAAACAACTGTAGTGACTCTTTCAATAGTCCTCTTTGATTCTTTTTTTTGTGTTTGTTCCGGGGATTGAATTCAGGACCTTGCACTTGCGAGGCGGGGGGCAGAAACACTGAGCTAAACCCCTCAAGAGTCCTCTTTGAATATTAGATTTTTTTTTTTTTTTTTGGTACTGAGGATTAAACTCAGGACCTTGCGATTGCGAGGCAGGCACGGCGCCACTGAGCTAAATCCCCTGGCCCAAATTTTAGATTTCTTACGAGTGGAGTTGGGGAAGAATTACAAGACACGTATTAAGCGCGTTTACAGGTTAAAGGGTATTGGTAAATATTCAAGTATAGCAGCTGAACACATTTACACTCTAGCAGGTTTTTTCGGGTTTTTTGTACCGGGGATCTAACTCTGAACCTTCCGCTTTCGAGTCAGGCGGCGGAACCACTGAGCTAAATCCCCGGCCCTTTTTTTTTTTTTTTTCAGACAGGGTCTCTGGCTCTGTAGTTCTCCACACACGCTGTTAAATGGTGACAAATAACCTTCCAGAAAGGCAGCGACCACCTCCACCTGAGTGCTCCCGGTCACTCTTCGGAATACAACCCCCAGAACGCACCGCGGGCCCTCTACGAACGACCGATCCTTGAGGACTTGGGGAAGGAGCGCGACTTGCCCTCCTACCTGCCTCGCGGGCGTCCGCGACCACGGACCTAACTCTCCCGTCAGCCACCGCGGGCGCCGTCCTCGCAAGGCTCGGCAGAGGCGGGGCCGGCGCTGGACTCCACTTCCCGGCAGGCTGTCCGGGGCAAAGGGGAGGGACTCCATTTCCCAGAAGGCTCCAGTCGGCGGGTGCCGCGGTGCCTTGTGTGGGATGTAAGCCTGGAGGTGGGCGCGGGGGACCAAGGCCAGGAGTCTCCTTTGGATTTAGAGGGACTGGTCTGGGGGCGCCTTCTGCATTAACTCTAGGGGGCCGGAGGTTTGGTCATAGGGAGGGGCAGGCCAGCTTTTGGGGACCCTCAGAGAGATTTTGAGGCACACCCCTTTCGGGCCGAGGGGTCCTGGGTTGCAGCCTATGCCGAGGGCCTACAGCCTCGGCCAAACGCCTGGGGTGGGACTGTCTCCGGGACTGAGGCGGGGCGGCTGAAGAGCAGAGGCTGGAGGAGGCGGGGATGCACAGAGTTGGGGGCGGGCTGGAACCTTAGCCAAGCTTGGGAGGGGGCTCACAGGCCAAGCCCGACCCTCCTATCCCCCCAACCCCGGGCTTGCTCCTAGGCCGCCGCCCGCCGCCATGGGGCTGAAGGCCGCCCAGAAGACACTGTTCCCGCTGCGCTCCATCGACGACGTGGTGCGCCTGTTCGCTGCAGAGCTGGGCCGAGAGGAGCCGGACCTGGTACTCCTCTCCTTGGTTCTGGGCTTCGTGGAGCATTTCCTGGCTGTCAACCGTGTCATCCCCACCAACGTGCCCGAGCTCTCCTTCCAGCCCAGCCCAGCTCCCGATCCTCCCGGCGGCCTCACCTTCTTCCCCGTGGCTGACCTGTCTATCATCGCTGCCCTCTATGCCCGCTTCACCGCTCAGATCCGTGGCGCCGTCGACTTGTCGCTCTACCCCCGGGAGGGAGGCGTCTCCAGCCGCGAGCTGGTGAAGAAGGTCTCTGACGTTATATGGAACAGCCTCAGCCGCTCCTACTTCAAGGACCGAGCCCACATCCAATCCCTCTTCAGCTTCATCACAGGTTGGAGCCCAACAGGTTTCAGGGGCAAGAATGAATCTTGGCTCACCTCATCTCAGCACTGTGGCTTACAGAGCCCTTTTGCTTGTACACTTTGTGAAATGGGGCCGTTGTTATTTCTCCCTTTGTATTTGGGGAAACTGAGCTCAGTAGGGGAAGTGATGTGCCAGTGTCAGAAAATGCAGGGCTGGGACTGGAACCTGGTTCTTTGGCTCCAAACCTATTAACCTACCATAACCCCACTCCTGCCGTTGAGATGCCTGTGTCCTAAGCCCAGCATGAGGCCCACGATGTGGCAGCAGATGGGGAGGGGTGTTAAGAGACAAAGGAGGGCTACATTTGGGACAACTAAATGAAATGTCTGAAGGAATGTTTTGAAAGGGAACAGACCATACACTTGACACGAAGAAACTTAAGTATCAAGGCTTACACAGAATGTCTTTGTGCCAAGTCCAGTTGGTGCAGTCTCGTCCTAGTGCCATACTGAGAAGGAGTCAGAGGCTGCTTCTGAGCTTAGCAGGAAAGAGGGCAGTGATAAATGAGGAGTCTCTTTTGGTGGCTGTGTGAAAAAGTATTGGCCTTGATGCCCTGTTTTTGCTGACCCTGTTATAATCTAATAAGTGCAATAAAACAGGGAAATTCATAAATTAATAGAAATACATGATTACAGAGAAAGGGAAGGGATAGAGTCAAAGGTTGGGGTGACCTGTAGTTGCTCCAGAAAAGTCTTGCTGGGAACAGGGTTGTAAATGAGGAGGGAGAGGCTGGGAGCAAGGGGATGATGGACAACCTTGCCAACAGGCTTTGGAGCTGTGGGAGAGGGTGTGGCCCATCCATCCATAACCAGTCCCTTTCCTTTTGCTCAAAGGCCAGGGGACCTTCTTTCATCACCTAACCTCACTTCCACAGGCACTAAACTGGACAGCTCCGGTGTGGCCTTTGCTGTGGTAGGGGCCTGCCAGGCCCTGGGTCTTCGGGATGTCCACCTGGCCCTGTCTGAGGATCACGCCTGGGTAGTTTTTGGGCCTAATGGGGAGCAGACAGCTGAGGTCACCTGGCATGGCAAAGGCAACGAGGACCGCAGAGGCCAGACGGTCAACGCAGGTGTAGCTGAGCGGGTATCGTACTCCCCTCCCATGTTGTCCCCTTCACACTCTGCTAGCCTTAAGTTATCCCCTGGACTCTGCTTCCTTGGGTCATATTCTCCTTTTCCCATCACCCACTACATATTTCAAGAGGGGAAGACAAATGAGCCCCTTTCCTGCTGTCATTCCCTGAAGTAAGCATTGAGTGGGCTGTCATGAGAAATCTGGTCTTGTCCCTTCCTTCTAAGAGCTGGCTGTACCTGAAAGGATCATACATGCGTTGTGACCGCAAGATGGAGGTGGCATTCATGGTGTGTGCCATCAACCCTTCCATTGACCTGCACACTGACTCCCTGGAGCTGCTACAGCTGCAGCAGGTGAAGGGTGGGCCCCAGGGTCAGGCAGGAACCAGGTCAGGCTGCTGATGTGACTTGCTGTGGGGTCCTGGGCAAGGGCACTTTCCTTTCCTGAGCATCTTTCCTTCTGTAAAATGGGTAGATAATTCCTGGCCTGGCCTTTCCCAAGGCTCTTGGGAAAGTAAAATGGAGATATAAAAGAGCTTTGATCCCTTAACAGGCTGGTTCCTGAATTCTGGTCCTTCTTACCTGGACCCAAGCTCTGCCTGGTAAACACCCCCCGCCCCCAGCTCATAACTCTCTTCTTTGGTCTCTAGAAGCTGCTCTGGCTGCTCTATGACTTGGGACATCTGGAAAGGTCAGTAGGGGGAAGTTGTTTGACAGGGCCAGAGGGCTGGGTGACACCCTGGACTTATGATTCTTTCCCAGGTACCCCATGGCACTGGGGAACCTGGCAGATCTGGAAGAGCTGGAGCCCACCCCTGGCCGGCCAGATCCTCTCACCCTCTACCACAAGGTAAGGTCAATTCAAGAGGGGGCAAAAGAGGGAGCCCAGCTGGGGCTACCTTTCTGGGGACGGAGGAGACATAGGTGAGAAGAACTTTGTGTGTTGGGGGGATTATTGCCTGTGTGCATCATCAGTGTAGGCAGAGCTGTCCAAGGGTTATCCTGGGTTCCCCAGCCTAGTATTGGCAGGCCCTGGATATGTCTCCACATCCTGCATTTTTTGCTTCCTCTTGTCCTTCTGGTGTATAACAGGTCATAGGTGGCGGGAGGACTAAGGAGGGGGTATTAACTTGGTGGGGGTGGGGTGTGGGGGATTTGGGCTTAGAAGTCTTTGATGTTTATATAGAAGAGTATGTGTGAAACCTGGGAAAGAGTGCTTCTCTGGGCTTGGAGTTCAGGCTCCTGCCCTCCCCAGAACAGCCCTGTTCTGTGGGGACCCCTACCTCTGTGGTTGGCCCCAGGCTCAGCAAACAGCTCTCCACGCCCAGGGAGGAGCACCTGGTAGAGGGTCTAGCAGGGAGTAAGGGTGGGATTGGAGGTGGGAAGACTCTTTGGGATCTTCCTTTTACCCCTCCTGAATGGGACCTGATGGGGCACTCATGCCAGCCTAGGCTGCTGGGGGCTGCCTCCCTGAGGCTTCTCTACCCTCTCCTTCCAGGGCATTGCCTCAGCCAAGACCTACTACCGGGATGAGCACATCTACCCTTACATGTACCTGGCTGGCTACCACTGTCGAAATCGCAATGTGCGTGAAGCCCTGCAGGCCTGGGCAGACACAGCCACTGTCATCCAAGAGTGAGGACCCTACCCCAACCCCAAAGGACCTCCAGCTTGTTCTTTCCTTTCTCTCTACTTGGTTTCCAACCATTCTCATCCAGGTGTGAGACCTGGCCCCAAGCCCTGTTCCCCCTCCATTCAGTCCCTATGCAGCCAAGGCCACCATCATCCAGGAGGTAGGGACCTCTGATCACAGCCTCATGCCTTTGCCTTCCTTGTCTCTCCTCCCAGTTTCTAATCACTGTCATTCTCCAGTGAGACTTCCACCTCTCGCCCAATACCCACCCCTCACTGTTGCCCTGAGCTGACACAGACACCATCATCTAAGAGGAGTGAGGACCCCAGCTGCTCATGAAGCCCAGAGGGGAGAAACCTGGCCCCATCCCTCACAGCTCCCTGGGGCTGTCTGCCATGGCTGCGACCCCACAACCCCCCATGCTCTCACAGCTACAACTACTGCCGAGAGGATGAAGAGATCTACAAGGAATTCTTTGAAGTAGCCAATGATGTCATCCCTAACCTACTGAAGGAGGCAGCCAGCTTGCTGGAAGCAGGCGAAGATCGGCCAGGGGAGCAGACCCAGGTGAAGGGCTAGAATGCCACCAGTGTCCACCTCCCACCTGGGCAGGCCCCTCTTACAGGACATGGAACTACATAGCCAGGACTGGGGACTGCATGTGGAAGGTGGTCCAGAGCAGGTGGCTACATTCTTTTGTTGTAGCCAAGGTCCCAGGTATGGGCTTGAGGGAGTGTTGTAGGGGGTTTTGCCCCTGCCCTCAGGTAAATGGAATGGAAGCCCATCTCTTTCATAGCCAGGGTCCTCAGACAGTAAGATAGAGGTGATGGATGGTCCCCCTCCCTCCATCCTGGCTGAGGACTGGCTTGGTAAAAGGAAGAAGGCTCTAAGAATGCTCCTGACCATGCATACTTCTATGCCCAGAGCTGTCATTGGTAGGGGCCTGGGCTGTGCCCTTTGCTAAGGGATAAGAGTCTGACCTGTGCCCTTTCCTCCCTCTGTCCAGGGCACCCAGAGCCAGGGATCTGCCCTCCAAGACCCTGAGTGCTTCGCTCACCTGCTGCGGTTCTACGACGGCATCTGCAAATGGGAGGAGGGCAGCCCCACGCCTGTGCTGCATGTGGGCTGGGCCACTTTCCTTGTGCAGTCCTTGGGCCGCTTTGAGGGACAGGTGAGGGGGAGGGCTGGGCACTATAGGTGGTAACAGGGGCCACGGGGGAGTCAGATGATTGTAGCTGAGAAGCAATACTTGTTCATCCTCCTTGGGTGTAGATGAGACATGAGACCCCTAGAATGAGATGGCTGTGGGAGGGCCTTAGAGTTCAAGCCAGTGACCTGCACCCTTTTTCCCCCAGGTGCGGCAGAAGGTGCACATAGTGAGCCGAGATGCTGAGGCAGCTGAAGCCGAGGAGCCTTGGGGAGAGGAAGCCCGGGAAGGCCGCAGGCGAGGCCCTCGGCGCGAATCCAAGCCCGAGGAGCCACCACCTCCCAAGAAGCCTGCGCTGGACAAGGGTCCCAGCTCAGGCCAGGGTGTGGGGTCAGGACCCCCTCGGAAACCCCCAGGGATGGTCCCAGGCACTGTCCGGGTCCCTGAAGGCGGCAGCACCGCTCAGGTGCCTGCGCCAGCTGTGTCACCACCACCGGAGGGCCCTGTGCTCACTTTCCAGAGCGAGAAGATGAAGGGCATGAAGGAGCTGCTGGTAGCCACCAAAATCAACTCGAGCGCCATCAAGCTGCAGCTCACCGCGCAGTCGCAAGTGCAAATGAAGAAGCAGAAGGTGTCCACGCCCAGCGACTACACTCTCTCTTTCCTCAAGCGGCAGCGCAAGGGCCTCTGAACTGCCGGGGACTTCCTGCAGCTCACGACAAGGGCCCTACCCTGACCTCAACCACCACCCCTCCACCCCCGCCCCCGTCCCCCTCGGGGCCCAGGGCTGTCTGGAACTCTGGGTTCCCGGCTTAAGGACCGTTTACCTCGAGCCTGAACCAACGATTCATCCCAGTTTAGAACCCAGAGTCTTGGCTCAGTCCTTAGAATACAGGTCCCATTTCCCATGATCCTAACCTGCTGGTTGGAACCTCACCGAAGTCCTGGGCACCAATCCTTAAAGGTCCAATCTCTGTAAACTCGGGCCCCACCTCGGAATGGAAGCTCTAACCCTAGGCCAACCATGTCCCTCAGGCTTCCTCCCCACTCCAGGGCAACAAAGGATTGGGTCTTAACGCTGGGGGCAGCGCGGTTCCGCCTTCAGTCCGGAAGTCGAGGACCCCAATCAGCGGCTAGGAGTACATTTCTGCGCTTGAGAATTCCATCCCTTGGGAATCCAAGACCTTGCCCCAAAGAACTAAAGTCCCAACTGCCAGAATTTGGAGACCAGTTTCCTTTCCTCCCGACCCCTAGAGGCCGGGAGGCGAAGCCCCGCCCCCAGCCTGTGCGACTCCTGAGCCCCGCCCCCTTCCTGACCAAACTGGCCCCAGATCAGAGCAGGACCTCTTCCGACCCTCTGGGAACCTCCCCGAGGGTCAGCTCATTACGGGGACCCGGGAGGAAATCTGCAGGAGGTTGGGAGTGGGGGAGCTGATCGCTTCCTGTTTTGTACATAGATTTATTTTTCAGTTGCAAGGAAGATGAATAGATTTTGTTAAAAAAAACAAACGTGTGCGTGTTTCATCTGGGAAACTGGGCGGGGAGTGGAACGTCCCCTCTTTACTCGGGCTGTGGACTTCGTGCTCACCACCTGTAGAGTTGGTGGCTGAGAGGGCTCAGCCCGGGCACTGGGACTTCCCCCGCCGCCGCGGGCCTGTCCCAAGGGCGCCTCCTTCGGACCGGAGCGGCTGGGCGTCTCCTCCCTGGCCCCGCCCCCGCGGCCTTGGAGCCACGGGAGCCGGCCCGGCCGCCCCGCCCCGCCCCGCTGCTGCACCGCCCCGTGCCGGCTCCGCAGCTCGCGCCCGCCCGGCGCCGGGCCATGGCGCTGCTGCGGGATGTGTCGCTGCAGGATCCGCGGGACCGCTTTGAGCTACTGCAGCGCGTGGGAGCCGGGACCTATGGCGACGTCTACAAGGTGCGCCCGGAGGCTGGATGCGCGGGAGCGCGGAGTGGAGGGTGCCTGCCCGCTCCCCGCCGTGCAGCCAGCCCCCAGCCCCGCCCTCTCCTCATCCTCCTGCGCCCTCTCCGTCCCGCAGGCCCGCGACACGGTCACGTCCGAGCTGGCCGCCGTGAAGATCGTCAAGCTCGACCCAGGTGAGGGCCCGGGAGGGGCCTGGCCGCCGGAGGGAGGCAGGATACTGACTGGC
The DNA here is from genome assembly GCF_053883595.1 of Heterocephalus glaber. Classification (NCBI taxonomy): domain Eukaryota; kingdom Metazoa; phylum Chordata; class Mammalia; order Rodentia; family Bathyergidae; genus Heterocephalus; species Heterocephalus glaber. Next base: position 14,571,917 of record NW_028258151.1, on the reverse strand, counting down.
GCGCTGCTGGGGGCGGAGAGTTGACATTTCCAGACCCCCTGAGAGGCAACCCCTGGCACCAGTGTGGCCGGGAGGGAGGCACCCTCTCATTTTGCAGATTGGGCATTAAGTCCAGGCCACCTCTCTTCGGTCCCGCGTGATGTCTTGTGCTCCCCAGGGGACGACATCAGCTCCCTTCAGCAAGAAATCACCATCCTCCGTGAGTGCCGCCACCCCAATGTGGTGGCTTACATTGGAAGCTACCTCAGGTAAGGGTGCTTTATCCTCCTGCCCTCAGCAGCCCCCATGTAGCTTGCTGTGAGCCCATCCCAGCTCTGTCATCCCCTCCCCCCCAGGAATGACCGCTTGTGGATCTGCATGGAATTCTGTGGAGGGGGGTCCCTACAGGAAATTTACCATGGTGAGAACCATACCTCTTTCCCCACCCTCACAACATCGGGGCAGGAGGGAAGAGTCTGGGCTGGACTTGAGCTCCTCTCTACTCCTGACTGACTATGTGACCTTGAGAGAAATACTGTCTTTCTCTGGGCTCGGAATCCCGGAGTAGACTGAGAGGAGATGGGCTAACATCCCTTCAACTAGCAGCACCTACTGCTCCTCTCCCACAGGGTGGCCTAGGAGGTCACCAGATCCCCCCAGGCCCCCAGCAGCCCTCATCTTTGCATTTCAGCCACCGGGCCCCTGGAGGAGCGGCAGATTGCCTATGTCTGCAGAGAGGCCCTGAAGGTACCTGGCCCCATCAGATGCCCACACCGGCCCCCCAGAGCAAGGGCCCAGAGCAGGAGAGGGAAAACCTGAGGCAGAGCTGGCCTGGGCTCTGGGTCCTGGGGGGGAAGGGGCCCCAGCCGTGTTGCCGGAAGCAGCCCATTTCCCTCTTGGCTCAGCCACTTCCTGTTTGGGGATAGGGGAGGAGGAAGCAGCTTGAGTGGGGGGCCCTAGTTCTGAGGAGGGGTTCAGGAGGGGGGGTTAGTGCTAGACAGCTGCACTCAGGGACTACCCTCTGTCCCCAGGGGCTCCACCACTTGCATTCTCAGGGGAAGATCCACAGAGACATCAAGGTAGGGGTCAGCCAAGGACGGGGAGGTGGCAGCCCTGGGGCACCCTATAGGATTCTCTCTCCTTATTCCACAGGGAGCCAACCTTCTCCTCACTCTCCAGGGTGAAGTCAAGCTGGGTCAGTACTTGGGGATGCAGTCAGGGTGAGGATTCTGTGGGGGGTCTGGAAGTGTCAGAATATCTTCTCAAGCATGAGGTCACCTTAGAAAAGTCACTTTATCACTTGAGCCTCAGTTTCCCCACTTAGAAACCCCCAGTATAGGCCAGAAATTTAGCTCAGTGGTTCTGGCACCTGCCTCGCAAGAAGGTCCCAAGTTCGATCCATGGTACCAAAAAAAGAAACCCTAGCAGTATCCCTGCTGGAAGTTGGATGAGGTTGGGTCTAGGTGGAGCTGGATGTAGGACCAGACACTCGGGGACGGAAGGTGGTTGGCCCTTGAAAGGGAGGAACCTGGCCTGGCCCATTAGGCCTGTGGCAGCTGTGGCTGGACCTGGTACCCACCTGTCTCTGCCCTCCCAGGTGCATCCTGAGCCTGAGCCCTGGGGGTGGGATGGCGAGTGGGACCAGAGAACTAGTGAGAGCTGCCCATTTTCCTACAGCTGACTTTGGAGTATCAGGCGAGCTGACAGCATCCGTGGCCAAGAGGAGGTCTTTCATTGGGACTCCATACTGGTGAGGCTGTGCCTTGGGTGGTGGGGCAGTGGCCATAGGTGGGACACTTGGCCATCCCATCTGTGACCCTGCCTCTAGGATGGCTCCGGAGGTGGCTGCTGTGGAGCGCAAGGGTGGCTACAATGAGCTATGTGATGTCTGGGCCCTGGGTATCACCGCCATTGAGCTGGCTGAGCTGCAGCCCCCTCTCTTCCATCTGCATCCCATGAGGTCAGCCTGAGACATGCCCCTTGCCTGACCCTTGTCCTGGTGACCCTTGACCCCTGACCTGGCACCTCTACAGGGCCTTGATGCTCATGTCAAAGAGCAACTTCCAACCACCCAAGCTTCGAGAGAAGACATGCTGGTGAGAGCCCACACCCCCTGCGTGGACCACCTTTTTCAGCCAGGACCCCAGGGGAGGAGGAGCCACCTGCCAGCTCCCGCGTGCAACATGGAACCCTGTTCTCCAGTCCTCTATGGACCCTCTCAGCAAGGGGCCTGGACCAGCCTCTGGCTGGCACCCCATGTGGATAGGAAAGAAAGACAAGTGGCTGGCAGTGGAGGCGCTAGTGTGTCGCAAGAGCATTTCTCAGGCTGGCCCCTTCCTGGGCGGGCCCCAGAGCAATGGCGGGGGCAGCCAGCAGCTGCCTTACAGGAGGCCTCACCTGGGACCGGTGGGGCCTCTTGTGCCCACTAGGACCCAGAACTTCCACCACTTCCTCAAGCTGGCCCTGACCAAGAACCCCAAGAAGAGGCCAACAGCCGAGAAGCTCCTGCAGGTGGGAGATGGCAGGCCTGGGGCTTGGTGCTCAAAAGCAGAGCCTGAAGGACAGAGTCTAGCTGATTGTCCCTTGCTCCTCCAGCACCCATTCACAACACAGCAGCTCCCTCGGGCCCTCCTCACCCAGCTCCTGGACAAGGCCAGTGACCCCCACCTGGGAACCCTCTCCCCTGAAGACTGTGAGCTAGAGGTGAAGTGGGACTGGGAAATGGGAAGCCTAGAGGTGATACAGGTCAAGGCCCCTTCCCTCCACTTGAACTCACCCATTAGGAGTCTTTTCTGAGCTGGGCCTTGCTTCCCTATAACTCCCCTTGATAGATTCCCGCCTTTGGGAACCATGGGCTGACCGTGCTCATGACTAAGTCGACCATGACCGTGACTAAGTGGCCTTGCTTTTTGTGTGATCTTTGGCAAATTACTAGATCTCTGTCTCAAGGGATTTCTGTAAAAAGCAAAACACACTGGTGCATATAAAGCACCTAGAGGGATTCTTGGCTGAGGGGGGTGCTGGGTAGGAGCCCATTCAGTTTGTTCTTCCTTAGACTTACGACATGTTTCCAGACACCATTCACTCACGGGGGCAACACGGCCCAGCCGAGAGGACTCCCTCTGAGATCCAGTGTGAGTCTTCTGGTGGGGTCATGTGCGTGTGAATGTGGCAGGATCCTAGAGGTCAGTCTTAAGGCTCTAGCTCCCTGACCTGTGTGCTTTGGACTCACCAGTTCACCAGGTGAAATTCGGTGCCCCTCGCAGAAAGGAAACAGACCCACTCAATGAGCCAGTGAGTTGTGTGCTGTGCAGGTAGAGGGGTTGGGTATGGGCTGGGGTGCGGGTCAAGCCCCTCAAGTCAAGGTGCTTTGAAGCAGGGGCTGCCTGTACCACCCAGGGACTCAGGGGCTTGGGGTTCCTTCTAAGGACAGCTAGCTGGAAGGTGGCAAGGTGACCACACCTTTCTAAAAGGTGGCCTGTCATGGGCCCAAGTCCCTACCCCACCTACATCCTGTTCTGCCTATGCCACCAGTTGTCTCATTTGCCAACCCTCAGGGGTCTCTTGCTTGGTACCATCCCACTGTCCATCTGTCTATCTGTCCTCTCATTCCCCTGCCATTTCAAGTGTCTTCTCACATTGTCTCTGCCTCTCTCCTGGGTTCCCTGCCTTGGTTTCCCCCAGTGGGAGGAAGAGTGGACACTTCTGGGAAAGGAGCTGAGCAGGTGAGTGAGGAGGAGGGGAGCTGCAGCTTGAGGGGGGCAGAAAGGCTGACCTCTGACCCCTCTCCCTTCTGCCCAGGAGCCTGCTGCAGTCGGTCCAGGAGGCCCTGGAGGAAAGGTGAGGGGCTGGCACCCAGTACAGGACAGGGACGGCCAGGCCTGGATGCCAGTCCCGTCTCACACTCAGAGCCCTCTGCTTTGTACCCCCAGGAGCCTGACCATGCGGCCGGCCTCAGAAGTGCAGGTGCAGAGTGTAGGAAGCTGGGAGAGGATACCCCAGAATGTGGTTAGGCTGGGTCAAGGTCATAGGGTCAGCTGCCAAAAGCCACCTGGACTCTCCACCTTCTTGCTAGGAGTTAGAGTCTCCAGATGATGCTATGGGAACCATCAAGCGGGCCCCATTCTTGGGGCCAGCCCCTACTGAGCCAGCAGCTGAGGACCCTTATTCCAGCCCCCAAGGTAAGTCCCAGGCTTAGGAGGCCAGAGGAGGCCTGGGTGCAGGACAGGCTGAGCTCACAGCAGCCTGTGCCTGCAGGAATTCTGCCCCCACCCCTACCAGGGCCCGGAAGCCCCCCACTGCTGCCCACAGCCTGGGCCACCATGAAGCAGCGGGACAATCCTGAGGTGAGGGGGCCACAGAGGGGGGTGGGCAGTGCACAGTGGGCGTCACCCCAGCCCTGACTCCTTCTCTCCCCTAGAGGTCTGCCTGCCATGGGCTGCCCCCCACCCCCAAAGTGCACGTAAGTGTTGCCCACAGTCCAGAGCCCTGCACCCCGATGCCATGCCTCTGGCTCCCTTGGCAGCCCCTCTCCTCCACAGATGGGTGCCTGCTTCTCCAAGGTCTTCAATGGCTGCCCCCTGCGGATCCATGCTGCTGTCACCTGGGTCCACCCTGTCACTCGAGGTAGGTCCGGAGTGAAGAAATGGGAGCTGGGTATCACTAGGCTTGGGCCAGGGTCGTGACTGACCTCTGACCTCTGACCCCATGGCCACAATGGCAGACCAGTTCCTGGTGGTAGGGGCCGAGGAGGGTGTCTACACACTCAACCTGCACGAGCTACACGAGGACACACTGGAGAAGGTGAGGCCTGCTCACGTGGGGGTGAGGTCAAGACCCAGGGGCTGACTGTCATCCTCCCTCCCTCCCTCCATGTCTCTGTCCTCCAGCTCATTTCACACCGCTGCTCCTGGCTCTACTGCGTGAACAATGTGCTGCTGTCACTCTCAGGTAGGAGATGGCACGGGTGGGTTGGCACCTACAGTGCCTGCCCTGAGTTTCCTCTGAGCCCACCCGTCCCTCTCCCTCTCTGGCAGGGAAGTCCACACATATCTGGGCACACGACCTCCCTGGTCTGTTTGAGCAGCGGAGACTACAGCAGCAGGCCCCACTCACCATCCCCACCAACCGCCTCACTCAGCGAATCATTCCCAGGTCAGGGCACTGCATGTTCAGGGTGGCAGCCAAGGGGCAGAGCAGGTGTGATGTGCAGCCTCACCAGTCCTGGTACTGGTGGGGCCTTGAATATGTCATCCATCCTTTGCTGTCACTGAGCCTGGTCAGTACAGTTGGTGGCCTCCCTACTGGCTCCTGGGATTGTTGGAGATGAGAAGACCATGGCTGGGGATGATGGTGTATGCCTGTAATCCTCAGCACTCTGGGAGGCTGAGGCAGGCAGATCTTAAATTCAACCCCAGTGTGGGAAACAGTGACTTAGCGAGACCCTGCCTCAAAATAAAACTTAAAAAGGCTGGGGATGTAGCTCAATGCAGAGGCCCTGGGTTCAATACCCAGTACTGCAAAAAGCAAAAACAAGAAAGAAGGGCACCATGGATTTCAAAGTGCTTTGTAGATTGTGGGAGCCATGGCTGTCAGGATGTGGGGCTTGGTCTGACACCCACGAAAACCAGCACTGACACACATGAGCTCTGCAGGGCCTGTGTTGGGCTTGGAGACATCATGAGTCAAGTGATTCCTTGCTTTCAAGATTAGGAGAGCTGGGGCCAGGGATTTAGCTTACTGGAGCCACACCTGCCTTGCAAGCACAAGGTCCTGAGTTCAATCCCCAGTAGATCGGGAGACTAGGAAAAATGGGTGGAAGGGCCTGTGAGCCCCGCCCAGAGGAATGTCCTGGTCCTCTTAACAAAGATACTAGGGCTGATGACAGGCAGAGGCTGGTGGGCTCTGGTGGGCAGTGGGAATGTGACTCTGAGGAGGGGAGGTGACAGGAGAGGAGGCCAGCTTAGTAGGCCCAGTGTGGCCCAGTGTGGTTAGGCTGAGGGGCCCTGAGAAGTGGCCAGCCGGAGCAGTATTCAGGAAGTGGAATGGCAGGGTCTGGGATGGTTGGCATGGGGGAGCAACCTGGGGGGTCACTGCGAGGAATGCTGCACATGGAGGTGTTCTGGGGTCACTTTAGCTGACAGTGACAGGGTGAGGCTGCTGGCGAGAGTCAGCTGGCAGATGATAGTGGCGTGGGCTGGGTTGGCCATGAAGGATGTGAAAACTGGTCCAATTCTGATTCTGTTTTGTAAGTTGAGACAACAGGATTTTCTGACGATAGATGGTGGATGGAAAAGAAAGGGGAGTCAAGGTTGACTCCAAGCCTGCTGGCCTGGGCCACGGGCAGGATGGGGCTGTCATCAGATGGGGGTGGAGCGGCTTTCAGAGGGAGCTGAATTCATTTTGGCCACATGAAGATCCTTATTCAGCCAGCGTTGGTGCTGTGGGCCTGTAATCCTAATACTCTTGGAGACTGAGGCAGGAGGATCCCAAGTTCCAGCCAACCTGGCAACTTGACTTAGCAAGACGCTGTCTCAAAATTAAAAAATTAACAGTGGGGGTGGGGTGGGGATGTATTTTAGGGCAAAGCCCCTGGGTTCAATCCCCAGTATCGAGAGAAAAAAAGTTATTTGGTATGCCATCTTTCCGTAGCTGGATAGGGATGGAGCTCTGGGGAAGGGGGCCAGGCCATGGCTCAGTCACTGTCATGACCAGGTAGGTGACGGTAGATGCTGGCAGACCAGGCAGGGAGGACAAGGCAGGACAGGCCAGTGCAGCACCATCTGTGGAGAACAGGAGGACCCGGGCCCTTCCTGCACCTGGTGCCCCATGGCCTTGGGGCTTCCTGAGCTTGTTCCCCAGCGAGCCTCTGAACTGGCCCACAGGAAGCAGGCCCACTGGAGCCTCCAAGAGCATATGTCTGGAAGTCAGTCTGTGTCCATTTTGAATGTACAGAAGGGAGAACCAGAATTGTTAGGAAAAACCAAACACAAAATGATATGCTATTGTCTCACACAAAGGCCAGCTGGGGAAGAGTAGGAGGAAGAGGGCAGGGCAGAGGGTGAGGCAAGGCAGACACCAGCTTCCTCCCTGGGGCTGCATCCTGGCAGATGCAGGGGCAGGGCTGGGCCACTGGGAGGAGCCAGCAAGGCCAGCAGGGAGCACTGTTCCCAGAGAAAGAAACAGACTCGGAGGGTCCCCTGGGGCTTAGGGACTCCTCACAACCAAGGCAAACACCTCTGACTAGCACCCTTCACTCCTCCCTAGGCAAAAAGGCAGGTCCCCCATGGCCCTGCAGGGCGTTAGCTTCAGCCAAAGCAACAGAGAGCAGGCCTTTCGCTGTTTCTTTCTCTCTCTGTCTTTTTTTTTTTCCAGTTATACTGGCAATCGAACTCTGAGGAGCTCTGTCACTGAGATACATCCCTGGCCCTTTTTATTTTGAGACAAGATCTGACTGAGTTGCTAAGTTGCCTCCAACTTCCTATCCTCCTGCTTCAGCCTCCTGAGTGGCTGGGATTATAGGCATGTGCCACCATCCCCAGTTTTCATTCACTGTTTAAAGTTCCTCCCCCTCCAGGGGCCTGTGTGCCTGTCCGGAATGGGCTGTGCATGCTGTGGGCAGACTGAGCTGTAGTCTGCCTCTGCTCCCAGCCTGCACACTGGTTTCCTCAATTACACCTGGCTTTACCTAGCGTGGCCTTGCAAAGACTCAAAGAGTAACCGGATGAGAGTGCTCTCCTGCATGTTAACTCATTTAACCTTGCTGTGAGTCCCTGAGCCTGGTGCCACTTCATCCCCATTCTACAGATGAGATTGAGGGAGAGAGAGGTGAAGTGGTCTGCTCAAGGCCACACAGAGCCAGATGTAATTCTGTGACCCAAACCCCTGGACTCTGGGGAAGACACTCCAGGCTACAGACTTTCTGCCCTGTACAGCGTTGTGGAGCAAGTTTCTTGGCCTCTGAGTCTCTCTGACTTTCTCCCTCTTTTTCTTTTCTTTCTTTCTTTTTTATTCTTAAATTACCACTGGGGTTTGAACTCAGGGCCTTTACCCTGAGCTACATCTCTAGCCCTGTCTTGGTTACTCTTCTTTTTGCTCAGACAAAATACCTGATCCCCACAACTAAAAAGAGGAAAGGTTTATTTTGCCTCATGCTTCAGAAGTTTCAGTCCTTGCATGGTCAGAGGCACTGTGGAAGGGACTGGGTGGAGGAGAGCTGCTTTCCTCCAAGCAGCCAGGATACAGCATGCAGGGAGGAGCTGGGGACTAAGATGTAACCTAGGCCACGCCCCCAGTAACCCACCTTTTCTGGCTGAACCCCACCTCCCGAAACCAACCCATCCTGTGACACAAGGGAGTGGATTAGCACTGCATAATCCAGTCACCTTCCACAAGCCCTTACCTGTGAGAGCATGAGCCTTTGGGGGTACATCTAGATATAAACTATACCAGTCTTGCTAAGTCATTAAGTTGCCCAGGCTGGGCTCAAACTTGCAGTCCTCCTGTCCCAGAGTCTTGGGATTACAAGCATGCACCACCACACTCCGTAAACCTCTGCCTCTTACCTGTGAAGTGGGAAGATGACAGTGGCACCTCACAGGGCTCTGTGGAAGCCTCACCTGTGGATGGTGCCCCATCACATCTCCCGGTTGTCACCCCTACAGGCGCTTTGCGCTGTCCACCAAGATCCCAGACACCAAAGGCTGCCTGCAGTGTCGTGTCGGTAAGAGCAAGCCGGGGGCCTGGCATGGTGGGGCTTGGGCCGAGCCTGTGCCCATGGCTGCTTCTCCACAGTGCGGAACCCCTACACAGGCGGCACCTTCCTGCTGGCCGCATTGCCTGCCAGCCTGCTCCTGCTGCAGTGGTATGAGCCACTGCAGAAGTTCCTGCTGCTAAAGGTGTGGGCCGGCTTGTGAATGCCTGGGGGACTATGGGGCAGGGGCCCTGAGGGTGAAATGGAGACCCCAGCATCCCTACTGCCCCCCAGAATTTCTCCAGCCCTCTGCCCAGCCCAGCTGGGATGCTGGAGCCGCTGGTGCTGGATGGGAAGGAGCTGCCTCAGGTGTGTGTAGGTGCCGAAGGGCCTGAGGGGCCTGGCTGCCGTGTCCTGTTCCATGTCCTGCCCCTAGAGGCTGGCCTGACACCTGACATCCTCATCCCACCTGGTGAGTGAGTGGGAACTCTGGGCTGAGGGCATGGAGGTACATGAGAGATGGTAGTGGGAGCCCTGCAATCTCAAACCAGGGTCCCCACAGCCTTCGGCTCCACAGTGGCCTTGGGGGCCATGCAGGGTCTGGAACTCCCATCCCCTCTTCAGTGTGCTTCTACCAGGCTTCTGTGACAGATTTCAGTAGACAAAGCCAGGCTTCATGGTTCCTCCCTGTTGTCTTAACCACCCAGTGGAGCTCAGGGGCCTGGCTGAGGCAGGATGATCACTTGAGCCCAGAGGTTGAGGGACAGCCTGGGGAACATAATGAGACCTGGTCACATGAAACAAGATTTTATTAGACCCCAGGGCTTAGGAGCTAAGAAAAAGCAGCTGTGTTCAGGGCTGCAGCTGGGGAGCAGGAAGAAGGAGCTCTGAAGCAGGAGCAAGGAAGCTGCGGGGAGGTGTGGGGTGGCTGTGGGGTGCCAGGAGAGGAGAAGAAAAGGCCCCTCCTTGTTACCTCACCCTGCCAGCAGCTTCACTCACGGAATCTCATTCTTGGTTCTCATGGTGGCCCTGTAAGGAAGGCATCAGTAAACTTAGGCTACCAATGAGGAAACTGAGGCTCAGGGTGGTGAAGTGACTTTTTCAGGGTCCCAGGGTAACTGAGTACCACATCCTGGTTTTCTTGACTCTCCAGCCTGCCTATAGCTCCCTGGACTCCCCGCTGCTCCTCATGAGCCAGGGTGGTCCCTTATCTTCTCCGAGTGAGATTAGCCACAAGCTGAAATGTACTCATAAGTGGGGCTGGCTGTAGCCCATGCCCTTTGGGGTCAGAGTGGGCTGGGGACTCAGCCAGGCTGTATGCCCACAGAGGGGGTCCCAGGCTCAGCCCAGCAGGTGATCCAGGTGGACAGGGACACAGTGCTGGTCAGCTTTGAACGTGAGTAACCTGGGAGTGAGGGCTGGGGGTGACAATGGGGTGAAGGAAGCCGCCCCATCCCCACCCACCAGCCCTCTCCCTGGCCAGGCTGCGTGAGGATTGTCAACCTGCAAGGCGAGCCCACGGCCACACTGGCCCCTGAACTGACCTTTGACTTCCCCATTGAGACTGTGGGTGAGTGAGCCAGAGGTGGGTCAAGAATATCCCCAGCATGTGATGGGGCCAAAGGCCCAGGGGTCGGTGAGGACATCTGTGGCCCAGACTTAGGCCGTCACTCGGGGCTAGAGGACCAATGTCCTTAGGGCAGCCACAGACTGATGGCGCCCACCCTTGCAGTATGCCTGCAGGACAGTGTGCTGGCCTTCTGGAGCCACGGCATGCAGGGCCGCAGCCTGGACACCAATGAGGTGAGTGGGGCTCAAGGGCCTGCTGTTGTCCTTGCCTCTTGGGAGGGGACCTGCTGGGGTGGCCTCAGGGCTCCTTGTCTTCCCAGGTGACCCAGGAGATCACCGACAAGACAAGGATCTTCCGAGTGCTGGGGGCCCACAGGTAAGCCAGGCACCCCAGCCTTCCCTGCAGCCACCCTTGGGCCTAGAGGAGGAGGGTTGGACGGACGTGCCTTGCTCCTGCCTCACACCCACCCTCTTCCCTCCAGAGACATCATCTTGGAGAGCATTCCCACCGACAACCCAGGAGCACACAGCAACCTGTACATCCTCACGGGCCACCAGAGCAGCTACTGAGCAACCCCACCCGAGCCCAGGGGAAAAGGGGCCCCTCCTGGGCCAGAGGTGCTCTGGCTCTGCTAAGCTGGAGGATGGAAATAATCCTGAGAAGTGTTATGGAGCCGGGGAGAGGAGAGAACCCCCTCAACCCACCCCCACCGAGCCTCAGCAATAACTGGACCAGAGGAAGCTGCTGCCAACCCTCCCCACAGGCACCCCCATCCCTGGTATGGGGACCCAGGCTGATGAGGGCTGCCTGCCAACCCATTCCATTTTGTCCCGCATTTCCTTTGCACTCATGCTGCCAGGAACCTGCCCCTGGCTCTGTCTGGGGAACATGTATTTAAAAGAGAGAACTATATTGGTATTAAAGCGAGCTGGTTTTACCCATTGTTCCTCCAGGTCCAGGGGAGCAGAGGCTCTTCCTTCTCCCTCCCTGCAGTACACTTTTCTGTCTTGGGATGCCAGGGTTTGGGGGAGGCCAGGTGCAGGAGACGGGCCGCTGGCCTCAGAAGCCATATTGACCACTTTGTCTCTCCCTGCCCAGAGATGGCCATCAGCTTTGCAGTTTGAGGCCTCTGTTGTAGATTGACACCCAAAGGACTAATGCAGGGAGGGACCTTGAACTAAAAGACTCCTATCCAGGGAAGCCTCATGGAGGGTCTCACCTGTGGCCTGTTCTACCCAGCCCCCTGGAGGGATACCCAGGGCCACCTCCCTAACTCACCCACCATAGCATCCCATGTCAGACCAATATTGGGCAATCCTCTGGATACACTTGAAGAAGATGAGCTAGTGGGCCGGGGATTTAGCTCAGTGGTTCCTCCACCTACCTCAAAAGTGCAAGGTCCTGAGTTCGATCTCCAGTACCAAAAAAAAAGCAAGAATATATTGGGGCAGGGATTTAGCTCAGTGGTTCCACCACCTGCCTCACAAGCTCAAGGACCTGAGTTCAATCCCCGGTACCAAAAAAAAAAAAAAAAGATGATGAGTTAGTGTCCTCTTAACTGATCCTATACCCTGGTATGGTGGTGCATGCCAATAATCCCAGCACTCTGGGAGGCTGAGACAGAAAGATCACAAATTTGAGCCCAGTCTGGGAAATTTAGAGGGAAATTTCAAGAAAAGGGGTGGGGATGTAGCTCAGTGCAAAGGCCCTGGGTTCAATCTCCATTATTGGGGAAAAATTAACAAAAACAGATTCTCCCCAAGGTGCTCCTGAGTGCCAGGCCCTCAGGTCACCAAGACAAGACCACCGCTTGGGGAAGGACTGTCCTGCTGGAGCTGGCACTTTGAAGGCACATTTGTCCTCCTGATGCCGAGCTTGTGCTTTACATTTTCCTCTCAAGGTCCTCTCTCAGAGGGTTTGGGACCCCCAGTCATGGATTGCCCTCCTGTGTCATGCACCGACTGGCTGCTCCACCAGAGACTTTGAGCAGGGGAGGCTGGGCGGAAGCTGGCCAAGGGGAAGATTGGGCCTGGAAGGACAACAGGGCTGGAGGGTGACATGGAACCACAATCCAGGGCTCAGGGCTCCCATAGGGCTCGTCACACCCTTCTAACACCCAAAGCCAGTGTTGAAACCTCTATGCCAGGGGGGCTGGCAGGAAGCGCTTTCCCAGGCAAGCCATGGTGGGAGGATAGATGGCAGTGTGTATTAATAGATTTGTGGCCCTCATGGATGTCACCTTGTCCTGTTCCACTCTGCAGCAGAGTCCTGACTGCTCTGTTTGCAGTAGCCACAGGGTTTCTTGGCTGAAACGGGGGAGGGATGCATCCCGTGTCTCTAGTGAGCTCAAAGGAGGCTAAGGAGTACCTTCTGAGTCCTAGTGGGTCATACTCATCTGGAGGGTGTCTTACAGGCCAAATTGGGCTGGGGGCAATGTGGTTACAAAGTGAGCTCCTGGCTTCCAGTTCTGCAGATTTCTTGGAGGTAGGGACAGAGCAATGGTCTCCCACATAACTGGCCTTAGCTGGCTGCCTTCAGAGCAGTGAGTGGCACATGATTCCCTCCCTCCAGGCTCAGCTAGCTCCATGCTGTTGCTTCCCACCCCTACCCAATGATCAGTGTTTTTGTTGTTGTTTTTTCTTTGGTACCGGGGATCAAACTTGGGTCCTTGTGCTTTCAAGGCAGGCAGCGGAACCACTGAGCTAAATCCCTGGCCTTGAGATCAGTGTTTTTATCACATGTAGTGATAAAATTCAGGGACTAGTAAAAAAGAGACTGCAAACTTCCTACTTTGCACCCCAGCAGCAACTGACACCAACTGGGTATCCCAGGATTCAATTCAATTCGTACAGTAACTAGTTGGGTCTGAAGAGGTCCTTGTTAAGAGGAAATGGGGACCTCAACCTGGACTGGGTACGTTCTAGACTCTTGTAAGGAAAAATAGTGTTTGGACACCTCATTGAGTGGCATAGGCAACTTTATTAAGCAGAGTTAAGTACACACAGGCAAAAAGTGCAGGCGCTAAGGGGCTTGTGGTATGCTGTGGTCTAGGGGCACTCTTAAGATGGATGATTGAGGATTACTTTTAGGTCATTTATCATTTATTAGTGTTTGTTTCCTTAAGGTCAGTTTGGCCATTAGTGGGCTAAAGCAAAAACCCTATCGAGTAGGTTAAAATAGAAACTGTTTATGTGTTTGAAGTTTAAAGATGTAGTATGCATTTAATAGTACTGCTTATCTGAGAATGGAAGTCTTTGATAGAACTTTTAGAATTTATAGTATCTTTAAGACTCTTAGGAATTTAGGAGTGACAAACCTGGAAGAAAGTCAGGTTTAAGAAATAAAGGTATAAAGGGCCAGGGATTTAGCTCAGTGGTTCTGCTGGCTGCCTGCCAAGTGCAAGGTCTTGAGTTCGATCCCCGGTTCCCCAAAAAAAGAAAAGAAAAAGAAATAAAGGTATGAGCTGGATGTGGTGATGCACACCTGTGATCCCAGAACTCTGGAGGCTGAGGCAGGAGGATCCCCGTGAGTTCAAGCCTAGCTTGGACTACACAGAGACCCTGTTTTTAAAAACCAGAAAACAGCCAGGGATTTAGTCCAGTGGTTATACCGCCTGCCTCACATGTGAAAGGACCCGAGTTCGATCCCTGGTACCAAAAAAAAACACCCCAGAAAATGAAAAAGAAAATAAAAAATAACAGCAGTTGTGTTCTCTTGCACTGGTTAGCAAGAGTTCTTGCTTCAGTGATAATGGAAATTAAAACTAAGGCACAAATTTGAAAGAAAAAGATTTAATTGGAAAGTAAGAGAAAATACTAAAAGGCTTGGGGGGTGGGCACATGCCTGTAATCCCAGAAGCTCAGGCAGGAGGATCGTCATGAGTTTGAGGCCAGCCTGAACTACACAGTAAGACGTCTCAAAAAAAGAAAAACTAGTAAGGGAATTTAGCTTGAGGAGCCGACAAAGATCAAGCCGGCCCTCAACAAAGGAGAGTGAGAGAAAACAAAGGCTTCATCTTGAGTAGCTGGAGTGGGGACCTTCTGGTCAAGAGGTTCCTGTGGTTCACAGAAGCACCAGACCAAGGTTTATAGACATTTGCTGGGGAGGCTGAGTGTGGCTGATCATTGTCTCAGTTCTGCCTTTCTAAGATGGCTGCGGAAGAGCCCTGCTCTCCAGGACTGTTTCTGTGTGGGGCGATCTCAGTCTCGTGAGGCTCTGCAGGAATCCAAGGTGACCCTGGTTTTAAGCATGATGGAGACTTCCTAGCACAGTGAATGGTCCTGTAAAGCTCTTTGTGCCTCAGTATTGAGGGAAGATGAGATAGGTTGTGCAAATCTAGGGATAATCAACCTTGTTTTGCCAACTTTTAAACAGGTACTTCCAAAATGACATGTGTCTATGTGTAGAGCTAAGTGATATGACCTAAAGTTTCACAAATCAAAGGTCAAGCTTCGTTCTGCTTGTAGTTACTAATTGGGCATCTGCAGCCTCAATGGAAGAGCCATTGATTTTTGCAAAAATCACTTTCAAGTCTGGTGACCACCTCAGGAGAAAACACAAGTGATGCATTTTATTTAATTATTTAATTTTCAGACAGTCTCACTATGTAGTTCAGGCTGGCCTTGAACTCACTATGTAACCCAGGCTGGCCTCAAACTCATGGCAATCCTCCTGCCTCAGCCTTCCCAGTGTTGGGATTATAGGTATGCACCACCATGTCCAGCTCATAAATCATAAATCATGCTTTGTTTTGTAATCATGCTTTTAATGAGTAACAAGTTAAGGGACCAGGAATGTGGTCTTTGTCCTTCTAGTTGTCTCTGTCATTCTGATCTCAGAATCAGCACAGCACATTGTAGAGTAGGAACTGCAGCTTGATTTAAAAACTTCCTTAGCTGCCACATAGAGCCTGGCTAAGGCTGGCCCAGGTGTGCAGGAAGCCAATTCACCTTGAGAATCTTTTTTTTTTTCTTTTGGTACTGGGAATTGAACTCAGGACCTTGTGCTTTCGAGGCAGGCACGGTGCCACTGAGCTAAATTCCTGGCCCCCAATTAGCCTTGAGACTGAGAAGAGTTTGCTGCATGGTCCTGAGTGTCAAGGTTGCAGAGCCTGACTCCAAACTGTTCTATCCGAATAAAGAAATTTGTCAAGTAGAGACTGTGACCTTAGGTCACTCAACCTCTCTGTGCTTCAGCTTCCTTATTCATAGAGATACAATAGTCCCCCTTTAGCCAGGCATGGTGGTGCATTCCTGTAATCCCAGCACTCAGGAGGCTCAGGCAGGAGGATCACCATGAGTTCAAGCTCAGCCTGGGCAACTCAGTCACTTAGCAAAGCCCTGTCTCAAAAACAGAAAAAGAAAAAAGGACTAGAGATATAGTTTATTG
The DNA here is from genome assembly GCF_053883595.1 of Heterocephalus glaber. Taxonomy (NCBI): domain Eukaryota; kingdom Metazoa; phylum Chordata; class Mammalia; order Rodentia; family Bathyergidae; genus Heterocephalus; species Heterocephalus glaber. Next base: position 14,556,288 of record NW_028258151.1, on the reverse strand, counting down.
CAAAGACCCTGGATTCATTCTGCAGTACTACAAGAAAGAAAGGAGGGAGGGAGGGTAAAGAAGGAAAAAAAGAAAGGAGGAAAACAGAAAGAAAAAGTAAAAATGATCTGAAATCCCACTACTAGTAGGGTTTTTTTTTTGGTACCAGGGATCAAACTCAGAACCTTGCGCTTGTGAGGAAGGTGTAGGGGCCACTGAGTTAAATTCCCAGCCCCTACTAGTAGAAATTTGTAATCATCCTATCGTGCGTTTATGCCCATACCGCTACAGAATGTATTACATGGGACTGTGTCATTATTTTCTTTTTATACTTTTTTGCAGGTGGGGTAGGGTAGTAAGACAAGGTCTCCCTTTGTCATTCAGGCTGGCCTTAACTCAACTTGCTGTGATCCTCCTGCCTCAGCCTCTGGAGTGCTGGGACTATAGACATGTGCCACCACACCTGGCAGTGTGTTGTACATTTTTGGAGATTATGGCCAGCTTGGACTATATAGTGAAACCTTGTCTAAAATAAATAAATAAATAAATAAAGGATATTTGTTGCTTTTTGATTGTTGTTGTTTTGGAGTTTTTCTGGGAAACAGGATCTTGCTTTGTTGCTTAGGCTGGCCTTGACCTCTCCATCCTCCTGCCTCAGCTGAGTATCAGAGATTACACATGCACACCATCACACGTGCACACCACCACACTAGCTGTGTTGGGTTCTTTAGACATATTAGGTAAGTTCTAGCTGCCCATTTCCCTCTCCACTAGGAGGAGGGTGTGGTGTGCATCCTTCCATAGCTTCTCTATACAGTCAGTTATCCACAGGTTCCCTATCCATGGATTTAGCCTACAACAGATGGAGAATTTCAGAAAAGAAAAACTGCATTACATGACATGTACAGGCTTTTTCTTGCCATCATTCCCTAAACAATACAGTATAACAATTATTTACAGCCAGGGATTTAGCTCAGTGGTTCCACTGCCTGCCTTGCAAGCGCAAGGACCCAAGTTCCATCCCCGGTACCAAAAAACCAAAAAAACACACAACTATTTACATAGCTTTTGTGTTGTGTTGGATGTTATAAGTCATTTATAGGATAGAGGAGGAGCTGGGTGCTGTGGCCCACTCTTGTAATCTGAGCACTCTGGGAGGCTGAGGCAGGGGGATCACAAGTTTGAGCCCAGCCTGGGCAATTTACTGACTTATCAAGACCCTGTCTCAAAATATAACATAAGGGTGAGCCGGGGACTTAGCTCAGTGGTTTCGCCACCTGCTGTGCAAGTGCAAGGACCAGAGTTCGATCCCCAGTATCAAAAAAAACATAAGGGCAATGGATGTACCTTGGTATGAAGGCCTTGGTTCAATCCCTAGTACCACAAAAAAGACAGACAGACAGACAGTAAAGAAAAGAGGGGAAGGGGAGAAAGAAAAATACAGAAGGTGGGCTAGGGATTTAGCTCAGTGGCACTGCACCTGCCTTGTAAGCACAAGTCCCTGAGTTCCATCCCCGGTGTGGTGGGGGGGGGACCAAAAAATACAGAAGGTAGCTGGGAATGTAACACATAAGAAAGTGCCTACCAGCCACAAGGTTGTGGGTTTGATCAACAGTACTGGAAAAGAAAAAAGAAAAGGTGTTCAAGAGGAAGTGTGCAAGGTATATGCAAATTATGTGCCATTTTATATAAGGAACTTGAGCATCTACAGATTTTGCTACCCAGGGATGCCTGGATTAGGCTCCTGCATCAGCATACATTTAGATATCTATGCTCTAGTACCAGGTAATTGGGTACAAATAAGGACATGTGTACAAGGGGTTTGTTTTGCAAAAACAGAAGCCAGGTGTAGTGGTACATTCCTGTAATCCTAGCACTTGGGAGGCTGAGGCAGGAGGACTGCTGTGAGTTCAAGGCTAGCCTAGGCTACATAGTGAGTTCAAGACAGTCTGAACTACATAGTGAGACCCTGTCTCATATAACAAAACAACCCAATAGTGTATATCTCTTGCTCATTTAGTAACAGTACCACACAGAAGTCCCTCTAGGTCAGTGGGAGTGGGTTAGCAGGTTTTCCAGGGTATAACTGTTAAGCTTAAAGTATTCCAATTTCATCCCATACTGATGGAAATCATGTTTACTTCATGCAGTTCTGCGTAAATGCAGAGGACTCTGAACCTATTCTATAATCACGTTCAAGGACTTGGATGCTAGATTTAAAGAGTTTTTTTGAAGGACTTTTTTTTTTTCAGACTGAGTTTCATGATGTTACCCAATGCTGGTTTTGTTTTTGGTACTGGGGATCGAACTTGGGTCCTTGTGCTTTCGAGGCAGGCGGTGGAACCACTGAGCTAAATCCCCAGCCCCCCAATGCTGGTTTTGAAGTTCTGGGTTCAACTGATCCTCCTGCCAGAGCTTTGTAAGTGAGGGAACTATAGCTCTTGGTGCTATAGCTCTTGGTGCTCAGGTATCAAATGGGGTAAAAACAGACAACACAATACTTTCCAGAAAAAATTTGCAATAACACGTGTTAGCATATTTAGTTTTTGGTACTGTGATGAACGATGTCTCATTGTCACTTTAATTTGCATTTCCCTGCTTTTTTGTTTTGGGTACCAGGGATCGAACTTGGGTCCTTGAGCTTGCACAGCAGGTGAAGAAACCACTGAGCTAAATCCCCGGCCCCTTTCCTGCCATTCTTGGCTATTTGGATTTGCTATTCTAAGACTCGCTCACTCACATTCTTTGTTCATTTTTTTCTTGTTTTGCCCCCCCCCCCCTTGGTGGTAACAGGATTCAACCCAGGGCCTCTGCACTGAACTACATCCCCATTCCTTTTTTTGGGGGGGGGGGGTGGTACCGCGGATCGAACTCGGGTCTTTGCTCTTGCGCAGCAGGCGGCGAAACCAAGTTAAATCTCCGGCGTTCCCATCCCTTTTTATGTTTTGAGAGGGAGTCTAAATAAGTTACTAAACTGCCCAGACTAGGTTCAAACTTGGGATCCTTCTGCCTAAGCCTTCCAGAGGTGCTGTGATTACAGACCTTTTTCTAATTAGCGTTTAAGACTTCTGGTATGGTGGCGCATGCCTGTAATCCCAGTACTCAGGAAACTGAAGCAGGAGGATTGCCTCGAGTTTGAGGCCAGCCTAGACTACATAACGAGACCATCTCAAAAACAAAAAAATTTCTGGCAGAGGATGTATGAGCACCAACTCCACGACGAAAATAATCATCATGTACTGCAAATAGGTACTACAAAAATGTTCACAGAAAAAATTTTTTAAAAAAGACTTGTGTTATAAATATTGGCTTTTTTGTATGTTTGTTTTGTGATGCTGGGGTTGGAACCTAAGGCTTACTGGATGCTAGGTAAGTACTAAATATTGGTCCTTTACCTGTCCTTTTTTTTTTTTTTTTTGGAGACAAGAGCTTGTTTTGTAGTTCAGGCTGGCCTTGAATTGACTATGTGGCCCAGGCTGGCCTGGAACTTGAGACCTCCTGCCTCAGCCTCTGGAGTGCTGAGATTACAGGCTTGCCAGCTTTCTTCTTTTTACGTCTCATTGGTGCACCATTTATGCTTTCTTCATCTAATTTTGTACGGTGTTCCTTCAGTTCAGACACTGTCTCTTCCGCCACCAGAGTTGGGAAGCCAAGCCAAAGAGCGCTGTTACTTCCCTATCCCCTTTTAGTGAGACAGGGTTTTCCTAAATTGGCCGGGTAGGTCTCAAACTCCTGCTCTTCCAGCCTCAGCCTTCCAAGTGCTAGGATCAGACTTGTGCCACCACGCCCAGCGTCAGACATTGTTTTTGTTTTGAGACAGGGTCTCGCTATATAGTTCAGGATGGCCTCGAACTCACAGCAATCTGTCTGCCTCAGCCTCCCAAGTGCTGGAATTACATACATGCCCCACCATGGCCGGCTGACTACTTTAAAGCTGTTTTGGGTCACTTGGTTTTTTTCAAATAAAGCATGAAGTTCCTTTCTACCTGCCGCGCCAACGGATCAGTTTGCCAGCACAACCTGCGTCCCCACCCCCAGGTTCCTGGTTACCACAGGAACAAAGATTGACGTCATCTAAAGTTTCCCATCAGGACCCGGGCGTCGTTAGTGAAGGAAGAGGCGCAGGAGCCCCCTTGGCCCCATGTACGCATGCGCCCCGCCTTTCACTCCTCCCCTGCCACAAATTCCTTCCGGCTGGGGCTTTTCCACCACGACCTCTCGCTTAATCTAAACTAACTGCTCCCCGAGGGCGGGGACTAGGAAAAGGCCTCAAGTAGTCTCAGCCAATCACACAGAACTATGACGCAAACGAGTAGAGTGACTCGACCATCCGCGACGAATGAGAGAGCTTTGTCCCTACGTCATAGAGTTTTCCCCTCCCTATTCCCCCCTCCTTCCTGGCCTCCAAGCTTAGTCCGCGCAGTAACAAATGAAGTGCGCGCTGCGACACCTCCCAGCCCATCGGGCTCCGCCGCCATTTTCTCGCCGAACCTAATGGTTCGGCCAATCCCAGCGCGCATCGAGAGGAACGAACGCTCCGCCAATCGCAGGCTGCAGCCCCGCAGCCCCAGCCCGCCCCCGCGGCGCCCTCTCTCCTCCCTCTTTGTGCGTCTCGCGCCGCCGCCCGCCGCGTGAGAGGACTGGATTTGCGCGCTCCGCGGCAGCGCGGTCCGGCCCCCTCCCTCCCGGAAGGTTCGCGAAGGAGAAGTCGCCGCCGCCGCCGCCAAGGAAGAGCCGCCGCCGGCGCCAGTCCCTGGGGGCGCCATGGCGACCGGAGCGAACGCCACGCCGCTGGGTAAGCTGGGCCCCCCCGGCCTGCCTCCGCTTCCTGGACCCAAGGGGAGCCTCGAGCCGGGGCCCCGGCCGCCGCCCCCGGCCGCCAGCGCGCTGGGGGCCCTGGCCGCCGCCTTCCCCTTCGCGGCACTGCCCCCGCCGCCGCCGCCGCTCCCCCCGCCTCCACCCCCGCCTCCCCAACAGCCGCCGCCGCCGCCATCCCCGGGTGCCTCGTTCCCGCCGCCGCCGCCGCCCCCCGCGCCGCCGCTCTTCCAGCGCGTGTCGCCGCCGCAGCCAGCGCCGCGTCAGGACCAGCAGCCGGGCCGGGCCGGCGGCGGAGGAGGTGAGTCGGGCCGAGAGCGCGAGAAGCGTCGCGCGGACCGGCCCGGCCGGCGGCAGGGCGCGCGGCGGCGGTGACGGAGGCTGCCCGTGGCGGGGGCGCGCGCGCGCGCGCACGGGGAGGTCCAGGTGGAGGCGCCCCGGGGCGCGCGGCCCTTTGCTTGGGACTCGAATGCGCACGCGCGCTGGGGGAGGGGGAGCGGGAAGGGAGGGGTGTGTATGTGGGTGTGGGTGTGTGTGCGCGCGTGCGCGCGCGCGCGCTGCGCAGGCTCAGTGTCGGCTTGGCTTGGCGCTACTCTGAAAGCCAGAGGGGGCTCCCCCTGTTGCCCTCCGGCCATCGTGTTTAGGCTATCCACTGCTGGACACGAGTGCTGGGTGTGGATGTCAGGAGAGTGTAAAAGGGTTCACTGACAACGTAGAGTGGTTCTTTTCTAGTTTTGTAGGAAGGTGGGAGATACCAAGAGTGCCTTTACGAAAAGGCAGGGGTTTTTTGTTTGTTTTGGTTTGGTTTTGGTACCAGGGATTGAACTCAGGACCTTGAGCTTGTGAGGCAGGCGGCAGAACCACTGAGCTAAATCCCCGGCAAGGCAGGGGTTTTTTGAGACAGGGTTTCGCCGTGTAGTTCAGGGTGGCCTTGAACTTACTGTGTAGCCCAGGCTGGCTTGGAACTCGGGGGACTCCTGTCAGCCTCTCCAGTGCTGATACAGGTGTGGGCTGGCAGGGTCTTGATTTTGAATACGAGATGAAGAAGTTGGAAGGCTTTAGATGATGGTTGGATCCTTTTTTGACTTTTAATCTCCCTCTCTTTTTTTTTTTTTGGTACTGGGGATCGAACTTGGGACCTTGTGCCTTCGAGCCAGGCGCCAGAACCACTGAGCTAAATCCCCAGCCCCCTCCCTCTTTGTTAGCCCTAGAGAGTTTTGGGTCTGACCAACTTCTCCCTCACTGCATAAAGAGATTTTTTAATCCTGGACTGAAAAACCTTGGGAAATAGAAAAGTTCATATGATGAATGTAGGGAAATGTATATGTCAGGGAAAGACAGTTTGGTCACTATCCGTGTAATTTGTTCTTTGTGGAATTTAAAGAGTTCTAGACTTTTTTGTTCATTTGTTTTTGTTTTATGGGACAAGGTCTTGCTGTGTAGTTCAGGCTGCCCTTGAACTCACTGCGTAGCCCAGGCTGGCCTCAAACTGGAAATACTCTTTCTTCAGTCTCCCAAGTGCTGGAATTACAGGAATGGGCCACTATGCCTGGCTTAAGAGTTCTAATCCAAAGTGTTCAACTAACTTTCCAGGAAGAATGAATTCAGATCTTGGCTCTGCTTGTGAAGAAAAAGGTGGTTCTGTTGGAGAATCAGGCTTTTTCCTTTAGTAGTGCATAATTAAAACATTAAGTTGTGTTCTAATCTCTTTTAGAAAGGTAACTGGTGAGGGAGATGGAGGTGGGAGAAGCCAGGAGTTCCCCATTGCTGCTTTATAGGCCTAGCCTTGATTTTATTTACTTATTTATTTATTTATTTATTTATTTATTTATTTATTTATTTTGGTACCGGGGATCGAACTTGGGTCCTTGTGTTTGCAAGGCAGGCGGCGGAACCACTGAGCTAAATCCCTGGCCCTGGCCTAGCCTTGATTTTAAAATGTTGTCATCCGAGGTGTTCACAGAGGATAAAGTATATAATTATCTTGTGGACATTTCCACTTTGTTTTGGGGTATTTTGTTTTTGTTTTGGTTTCGGGGATCAAACTCAGGACCTTGCGCTTTTGAGGCAGGTGGTGGCACCACTGAGCTAAACTCCTGGCCCTGTTTTTGGTTTTTTGAAGCAGGGTCTTACTGTATAGTTTAGGCTGGCTGGGCCTCAAACTTTCGTTGATCCTCCTTGCTCAGCCTCTTGTGCTGGGATTACAAGCATTTGCCACCATACCTGACTGTTTTTCAGACGGGGTCTCTGTAGTTCAGGCTGGCCTTGAACTTGCAGAAATTCTCTTGCCTCGGCCTCCTGATTACTGGGATTAGACATGCAAGCATCCACTAACATTTTCACTTTGTGATGCCCTATATCTACATCAAGATTTGTTACCTCAGCTGGGGTGTAGCTCAGTGGTAGAGGACTTGCCTAGCAGTTTGAAAGTTCTAGGTTTGAGCTCTAGCAGCTCAACAAAGAAAAAGATTTGTTACTTGTTTACATGATTTACAGAGGTCTTCCAGACACAGGTCACAAATGTGAAATGTTAACTTGCCAGACCAGCCAGGTACTTTGTAGTTGCCATATGTTTTCATTTGTGAGGTTTGTTTTTCATCCTTTGCCATTTAAATTTTAGGTCAAGTTCTCAGTTTCACAGTAAGCTAAAGGTTGTGTGTACTGTGTCCCCCTAGTCGGCCTACTGATAGTCACCTCTGCTTTTTAAAATTTTTGCCTGATGGGACTTTGTCTGCCTTTAGACTTCCCAAGTAAGAAACGGAAGAGGAGCCGCTGGAACCAAGATACCATGGAACAGAAGACAGTGATTCCAGGAATGCCTACAGTTATTCCCCCTGGACTTACTCGGGAACAAGAAAGAGCTTATATAGGTAAATACACGTTCTGCATCCAAGCACATTTTTTGATTACTCTGAGTGATGTATCTTGAAAATTTAAGATTTTAGTTGGCTTTATTGAGACAAACAGTCAAATGTACTTTCATGACTTTGGCAGAATCCATCAGGTTTGGCTCAGCAAGTCCTGCATTTGCAGCTCCTTTTGGTTTGTTTATAAAGGCAGTGTTCTCCGTGAGTGCCAGGGAGGTAGTGGGGCCCAATTAGGAGTGAGAATAGTCCCCAGTCTAGCAGCCCACCCTTTTCAGCTGCTGTTCATTGCCAGTTGATGAGGTGTTTCGTCTGCCTCTGGACAGGCCCAGTGAAGAACATTGCAGGTATTGTAAACCAAATACCTTTTTCACAGCATGGCTTTCTACCAATTTCATATTTCTCCCTTTCCCTAAAATGTGGTTTTACTTTTTATAGGTACTTTCTGAAAACAAAACAAAAAACAAAAAATCCTAGTTTAAACAAAAAGTGGTTTTGCAAGTGTGTTTACAGTTCACCCCTCTTCCATTTTGTTGAACTTAACCTTTCCGTCAACAACTTTTCTGGATTGGTCTTTGGAGAGCTGTCTTAATATGAACGCTCTCATATTTACTAATAAAGAACTCTGTTGGGAAGGGGATGCTGCTTGAAACAGAATGAGATGGTTGAATAAGAGATCTCTGCTGGGAGATTTCAAGAATTAAGAGCAACTATCCACAGTGGCATTGAAATTAACCTCAAAATTACTTTTTAAAAAAAATATAAGATCTTTAATGAAAGTTTTATGTTTACACACTTACGTAGTTATCTCAAAAAAGTACACTTGATGAACATTTCTTACTAACTTAATAAAAATACCCATTAGAGGAAATTAAGGCAAAGACAGGTCTAGTTCTGTGAGACTGTGGCTTTAACAAAGCTTTAAGGCAGCATGGTCTGATTCTGGAGGGTCTTAATTTCCAAGGTTTTAGATTGTTGTGAATTTTGAGGTATTGGAATTGTCTTATCTCCTTTTCATACCACTACTAATACTTCTTTCTCCACTGTTCTGTCTACTCCCATCCATCCCCTTAATATCTCAAAGACTACTGTGAGACTTCATAACCTAGTAGGTTGTACCTGAAGGAGACAAGCACACATAGAGAATGAAGGGAGCAAACTTAATCTTTATTTCTCTTCCTGTGGAGCCCCAGTTAGCACTGGGCCCTAAAGGCTGTTTACAACTATCATTGAAGTAGATAGAATCAAACCAGAGATTGGTCTCTGCTCTGTGAAAGATAGCAATCCTTTCTGATTTAACCTTCAATATCAGCTATTTATTCAGCTCAGACCCCATACCCCACAGTCCCCTTAAGAGAGCTGCTCTATGAAAGTGACTCACTGTGGGCTGGGGATTTAGCTCAGTGTTGCCGCTGCCTGCCTCACAAGTGCAAGGTCCCGAGTTTGATCCCCAGTACCCCCCCCCCCCCAAAAGTGACTCACTTTAAGTTAAGCTTAGTATTTGACTGCAAAGTCAGAATTTGTTTGGCATAAAGGAACTTAGGGAGTTTAGGTATCATTCATCATTTTTTTTTTTTTTTTTTTCTTGGTACCGGGGATCAAACTTCGGGACCTTTTGCTTTCAAGGCAGGCAGCGCAGCACCACTGAGCTAAATCCCCAGCCCTCAAGTTCATCTTTTGACTCTTGATGGTACACACCTTGTCCAGAATACCCCTAATAATTTTATATTTCCTTACAGTTTTGATGTGGGGGTATGGTACAGCCTTGTGGGTTGAATTTAAAGATCCTGAGTTAGGCATGTCTTAATCCTTTTTTGGAGCTAGCTCAGTTATAACCCAGCCCATTAAGACTTATTAGAGATGCCCTTATTAAAGATGCCTGCTCAGATCTCTGTGATGCTACAAAGGTAAGAAAGGTGGTATAGCATGTTGAAGAAAACCACTCATTCTACAATTCCCATTATTTCGGAAATCAACTGTAAATATTTCCCTCCAGTCACTGGCAACTTTTGTGAAGCCCTCATCTTTCTCTCCCGTACAGACTCGGGTCAAGGCCTGAGGGCCACATTACATTCTCCTTGAACCACACTTTTCATCTTCTACACACCTATTCCCCGTATCCCTAGCAGGTCTGAGATTAAACTCCTAGCACTGCCTTCTGGTTTATGGAGATAATGGTTTGTCGTTTAATGTTTGAAAAGCTGAAGGTATTGGGAGACCCTTACCTAGTACAAGTCTGGTGGTACAGAAAGTGTATGTACAAATAGTCTGTGTCAAATTGGTCATTGAATGTCTTCCTTGTTAAAAGAATTTTAAACCTGTTTTTACTGAAAATTGTCTTTGCTCAACTGGTATTTTTCCTTGTCCCATGTTAATTTGGTCTCATTTGGGGGTATGTTTAATAAAATAAAACTCTCAAGTCTTCCCCTCAAGTAATTTGGTGGGAACTAGGTACTGGTGGATGATACCATACATGATGTTGGTTCTGGTTACCAGTTGTAAGCAAGCATTGGTGGGCAGAGAGAGGTGAATACCTCCTAATAATTGCTTTGATATTAGCCTTAGTGAACAGTCTACTGCTAACCCCTCTTCCAACAAACTGTTTGCTTCCTTAAGTGATAACCATTTTGAAGTGAAAAATACCTATAGATGTAAGTGGACTCCTGCCGATAGGAGGTTGGGGGATTTTGCCTCAATGTGTTCACTGATCAATCGTCCCTTTCAAAGTCTCCGAGTTCTTCATGCTTATTGTTGAGATTTGAGATGTTTTTTGGTAACATTGTCTTTTTTCCATCCTTTTTTTTCTTTCCTAACCTGGTTTCTTCCAGTGCAACTGCAGATAGAAGACCTGACTCGTAAACTGCGCACAGGAGACCTGGGCATCCCCCCTAACCCTGAGGACAGGTTGGGAAACAGTTTTAACCAGCTGACAGTAACGCTTTTTACCTTTTTCTCAATACGTTTTACTAGTGGCAACATGTTGTGTCAGTTCATTAAAATTGTAGTTAAGACAACTGGTGTTCTGACCATTTTGGGGACTAGGGTTTAATTAGCAGTATATATGGTCAGTCAACAGTTAGAAAATTGGAATGAGACTTAATTATTGGGAGAACAAAAAGTTACTGGAAATGGACAACTGGTTTCCAATTGGTAAGCATGTAGATTTTAACCTGGTTTACCCACCCCTAGGGAGAGTGAGAGGTGGCATTAACCTGCCTTTTCAGTGCCTGCTTTGGCTGAAAGCCCATGGGGCAATTTTTCTCACAGGTACATGATGCAGGTGTTAAGAATATTTTTGAACATCACTGAATTTGAGTGGGCCAGAAACACTGGCCAGCTCGTTGTGCAGTCTTCCTGCTCATGGCTTTGAGGTGGTTTTAAAATCAGATGAGATTTCTAACCAACTTCCTTCACTACCAATTAATTTTCAGCCTTGGCCATTGCCTGGGGGTTTGGGAGGGGCCAGAATATTATCACCTGTTTTGGGAAGGCAAGCAACCAACCTTAAATTATTATTATTTTTTTTAAAGGGAATGTGGGCCTCAAACAGCTGTGGTCATGTCATTTCATTCAGTTAATAATTTATATCACCTTTGAAAAGTAAAAAGTTTATGTGAGGGAGATGAGCTTTTTTCAACTGGGATTTTATTGGCTAACTGATCTTTGAACGCCTAAAACCTGGTCATTTAATAGAAGAATAAGCCTCTTCCTCTCAATGAAATATCTTAGTACATGCAGCATAATTTAAAAGACTTAGCTTTAAAAAGTATCCGTGGTGGGCCGGGAACTTAGCTCAGTGGTGCTGTTACCTACCTGCCTTCCAAGCGCAAGGTCCTGAGTTTGATCAATGGTACCGCAAAAAAAAAAAAAAAAAAAAGTATCCGTGGCTTTTGTTACCAAGTTAATGGCTCATTCAGTCAGGAAGATGATGTAATGGCTTTAGAAGTCATTTTCACGTGCATCTTTCTGGTGCCTTTTGTCAGGAAACAAATTAACTTCACCTCCATATTGATGCTTTAATTTTATTAAATTTGACATTTTTTACTAGTAATTTTGGTTGGAAGGTTGTGTTGTGTTTTACATTTCTTTTTGACTTGAAAATTTTTTTCTAAAGAGATTAACATTGTAGATTATAGACCACAACTGTTTAGTGCCTTTCTGGCCTTTTCCCCTTAACAGTATGTCTACAGGTTACCAGGCAGTTCCTCCAAAGGTTGAGTTTTTAACAAACCTTCTTTGCTTCCTGGAGAACTGGGATTAGAATTTAGTTGATTTATCCAATGCCTATTCTAGGTGAAGAAGTCCGGCCAGTCTAACCTCTAGATCATTAGCTTTTGTCTTTCACTTAATTTGGGAAGAGGTTAAACTGTTGTGAGGCCTTTCAATGGTCAATTTGGTACTGGTACAACTTGTTTTGGTGATTAGCCAGAAACACCCTGGGGTGGGCATTAAAATTGTCAAGTGTGTTAGAAATAAAACCAGAGCAGGATTTTTCCTTCCTTGCATTCAGTTTTGAAAGAGGCCTCAACGCCTGATTGGTTTTTCTTTTAAGTCCAGGTTGGAGGGAAATGCATGAGTTTCTTACCTTAATAAGATTATTTCATAAGGTGTATTTAAAAATTAAGCCACTTCATATGATTCTGATGTTGCTTAACATGCACAGTTTAAAATGTTTTAAAATCTCTTGTAGGCTTAAATGTGTAAGATGATAGTCTAATGAGCTGGGGTATGTTTGCTTATGTTTACTATCACTGGATTGTGCTAACAGTTTATACAAATCCTAGAAACGGAGGTGTCATTTAGCCGTTATTAGCCATGAACAAACCTGACCTTTTATTCCATCGTGTGTGTAACGTGGTATGACATGGTTCCCTTTAGGCTGAAGACAGTGGGAGCAGCCGAGTTCAGTCCTTGCTCTCCAACTAGGCAAGGTTCTCAACTAAACCAAGGGTATAGGAGTCTGGACTGCTTTCAGGATGTTTTTTTAATAACCTGATCCACATGGTCTCTTCCCTTCTTGCAGCTGCTACTAAATTTTCATACAGAATATCAAGCTATGGTCCTTTTTATAATCTTAACTCAGAATTCTAGGAATGTAACTTACCTTTTTTTATTACCGCAAAATCCAGCTGTGGTAAACTGACCATTTTATCATTACTATTTTTTTGCTTGTAGCATCAGCATTTTATTCCTTAAAAAATGAGAGAGAAAGATCTGCTTTCTGGACTTAAACTCTGGCGGAGAATTGTAGGTTTTCCCCTTGCTGTTGGCAGGTTCAGACCCTAGACAAGTATTTGACCAAGTCTGCATTTGCAGCCTCTTGCAGAAGCTGCTTTAGCACTTTTAACGGTTTTCTCTACCCAGACTCCCCACCTTGAACAGCCAGAAACAGGTTGTCTCCTGGGCCTTGGACACAGCCAGCCAGGCCATTGAAGGAAAAACAGACGAAGCCTTGAATCATCTCTCTCCATTGTGGGGGCCAAGTAGCTGCAATAGCTTGAGTCCAGCTGCTTTGGGTAAAAGAGCTTGTGCTCATTCTGTCAGGGGTACAGATGATCTTTCTGATAGGCATGAGCTCTCCAAGAGTTCACATAACACCTAGACTCGGGTTTCTGTGGTTCATCAAGTTTGGGATTTTTTTTTTTAATGGAATTTTATATTTGGCAAGAAGACTCCAGAGGATACCATCCTTGCCACTTACAGTCCAAAGATTTGCCCCCAAAGGACAGACTTTTTTTCCTTCTCTCATCACTTTTAGAAGCAAATCCTTATTTTTTCTTTCCTCAAATACCCCAGTGCCCATTATGCTAAGCCAGCTTCCATCTCCCCATTCCACACGATCTTGAATAGCACACGTTATGGTCGGTTCCTCCGAAGAGTGTTGTTAGGGCCTGAGAGGCAGAGGGGCTGGGGAAGACGTGTTATAGTCCATGTGGGAATGAGGGGAGTAGAGGCGGAGCAGTAACGGGGGTCTGTTTCCCACAGGTCCCCTTCCCCTGAGCCCATCTACAATAGTGAGGGGAAGCGGCTTAATACTCGAGAGTTCCGTACCCGCAAGAAGCTTGAAGAGGAGAGGCACAACCTCATCACAGAGATGGTTGCCCTCAACCCCGATTTCAAACCGCCTGCAGATTACAAGTAAGCAGAGAGGCTAGATTGTCTGGAACAAGGACACATGCAGGTCAATGTTGGTACTATTCACTTCTTGCCCCAAATCACCAATAAGCACATGATATCAGTGGTTCTAGAAGAACTGTGTATCTCAGAAATGTGCAGAGTTGGTGACAATGTTTCTTCCTTAGACCTCCAGCAACTCGTGTGAGCGATAAAGTAATGATTCCCCAAGATGAATATCCAGAAATCAACTTCGTAGGGTTGCTAATTGGACCAAGGTGAGTAATTTTTATTCTAGGCAGTGACAGTGAACCTTTTAGAGATGAGTGCCCAAATTGCAACCTAAAACCCACTTATTTATCGAAAAGTACCAACACTGAAGCCTGAATACCGAGGTTTTAGTTTAGAAAAAACTCCTACATTAATATCTTTAGTCCTAAAAACAAACATGTGTACCATAGGTTTGCCACCACTGGGGTTGGGAAAAGGGATATAGAATTCCTTAGAACCTCTGGGGTGTGTCTACTTGGTGCTCAATTGGGTGCCATTGGCTTATCTTCATATTTTTGGGTAGGATTCACTTTGGCTGAATTACCTTTCTGTGAATCGGTAACATTTCCCCTTTACTTCAGAGAAATCAAATCCTCAGGTTTGTTGCAACTGGCCTTAACTTAAAGGTCCCAGTTCTTGGTCGAACAGTCTTAATTCTCTGGATTTGCAGTTTTCTCACCAGTGCTTACTTAGCCCACCTCTGCCCCCCTGTGGAGTGTGAACTTGTGTATTAGGAATAAACTCAGAGCTTTCTGCCCCATGTTAGAGGGAATACCCTGAAGAACATTGAGAAGGAGTGCAATGCCAAGATCATGATCCGGGGAAAAGGATCTGTGAAAGAAGGGAAGGTTGGACGCAAAGATGGCCAGATGTTGCCAGGGGAAGATGAGCCACTTCATGCTCTAGTCACTGCCAATACAATGGAGAATGTCAAAAAGGCAGTAGAACAGGTGAGTGATGAGCCCAGAAAGGAACCCTCTTGCCAGAAATCTATGTGGTGGCCCAAGTACTTGTGCAATTAACTACCTATTTTGTCTTCACTAGATCAGAAACATTCTGAAGCAGGGCATTGAGACCCCAGAGGACCAGAATGATCTACGGAAGATGCAGCTTCGAGAGTTGGCTCGCTTGAATGGCACCCTTCGAGAAGATGATAACAGGTAGTGTTTAAGTATAGAGGGAGAGTTCATAGAGACCTGAGGAATCTGGAAGTGGAAAGACTGTCCACAGCCTACAGTTGATGTCTTTTTTTTCCCCCTCCTAGGATCTTAAGACCCTGGCAGAGCTCAGAGACTCGCAGCATTACCAACACTACAGTGTGTACCAAGTGTGGAGGGGCCGGCCACATTGCTTCAGATTGCAAGTTCCAGAGGTGAGGGGCTGGTGGTGGTTCTCTGGTAGCCCATGATGTACAGTACAGCTTTTAACACATTAATTGGTATTTAACTTCATGCACCCAAAAGAGGCATTCCTTTTTTTTTTTTTTTCCTTCTTCCGGTACTGGGGATCGAACTCAGGACCTTACCCTTGTGAGACAGGTGGCGGAACCACTGAGCTAAATCCCCAGCCCAAAAGAAGCATTCTTTTTTGTGAGTGTGGCCTGTGATGGTGTGGTTTAAAGCTTAAAAGAACTAGAAACAGGGTGGGGGATTTAGCTCAGTGGCACCACGCCTGCCTTGCAAGTACAAGGTTCTGAGTTCAGTCCTCAGTAGTCAAAAAAAAAAAGAGAAATATATTGTATGGAAAACCCTTATTTGTCCTTGAAGCTTTGCACAGTGGTAGTATCGTAGCCAATAAGGTTTATTTGAGGTGTGATTATTGTTAATTGAAAACTTTGTGTCCTTCAGCCCAGGGAAACAGGAAGCTTCCATCCTGTTTAATCCTGTATAAATGTCTTCACTGGGGCTTAATCGTTTTTGTTTTTGTTTTTTTGTTTTTTTTTTTTTTGGTACCGGGGATCGAACTCAGGTCCTTGCGCTTGCGAGGCAGGTGACGGAACCACTGAGCTAAATCCCTGACCCAGGCTTAATCTTTGTTGCTTAAGATTTGTTCAAGAAGACTAAGTAGACTGGAATTTGACCAGTTGCAGATCAGCCCTGAATACCATCATTTTCCTATTTTGGGGTCAAAAGTTGTTCTGGCAGTTGCTCCAGTCTTGCGTAGATTTCCCTTCCCTCAAACTGGGAAGATACAATTTCATGAAGCTTGAGAGGTGAGAGAACCTGTGCTCTTCGAGGCTGATGAGGACCTGGTGTTCTCACCAGGATTTTTAACCTAGCACCTGTGCTGTGGCAGGCACTGGTGATCCCAAAGGCAGAAGTGTTCTCTAAAATTGAAGACTTGCCGAGTGTGTTGGAGCATGTCTGTAATCCCAGCACTCGGGAGGCAGAGGCAGGAGGATTGCTGCAAGCTTGAGGCCAGCCTGGGTTACATAGTGAGTTCAAGGCCAGCCTGAATATGTTGAGATCCTGTCTCAAAAAATAAATTTGAGAAAAGAAAAAAAGTTGAAGACCTGATGAGACTGTTTAAAACCTTGTCTTAAGGGCTGGGGATTTAGCTCAGTGGCACCTTGCCTGCCATGCAAGCACAAGGTCCTGAGTACGATCCCCTGTACAGAAAAAAGACATGTCTAGTAAAGGATTGGGAAGAAATAATGACCTAATGGCTGAACTCTTTAAAACTGTAAATTCTTCAAGGTTAAAGCTTCCTCCTTGAGCATTTTTCCCCTTCTCTTTATCTCAAATCTCTTTTCAGGCCTGGCGACCCCCAGTCAGCTCAGGATAAAGCACGGATGGATAAAGAGTATTTGTCCCTTATGGCTGAACTGGGTGAAGCACCTGTCCCAGCATCTGTGGGGTCCACCTCTGGCCCTGCCACCACACCCCTGGCCAGTGCACCGAGGCCTGCTGCTCCTGCCAATAATCCACCTCCACCGGTGAGCCTCAGGACTAGTTCTCTTGGTCTAGCTCCCCATGTTCTCTCTTCTGCAGAGACTGGAAGCTATGACCAAGTGCTTTGGGTTGAGCAGAGTGATGAATGTGGCTGGCAACATTGTTCTTTTGGAATATCTGACTAGTGTGGGGGACTTCTCAGGAGTCCTTGTATTTTGCTCCCATGGCAGAGCCAGAAGAACAGTGTTGCCACCACGGGGAGCAGGCAGGGGCATTGGCGGGAAATACTCTCACGTAGTCTCTCATGTCCACCACCCAGAGCCGCCCACCCTGGATGAACTCTGGCCCTTCGGAGAGTCGGCCTTACCACGGCATGCATGGAGGTGGTCCTGGTGGACCTGGAGGTGGCCCCCACAGCTTCCCACACCCATTACCCAGCCTGACAGGTGGACATGGTGGACATCCCATGCAGCACAACCCAAATGGACCCCCACCGCCTTGGATGCAGCCTCCACCACCACCGATGAACCAGGGCCCCCACCCACCTGGGCACCATGGCCCTCCTCCAATGGGTAAGTAAGTGTCAGACCAAAAACCTTGGGGCTTTGGGATAAGAGGGGATAGGTCAGGTTGCTGCTAGATGTGGCTAGCAAGTGCACAAGGCCTGCTGGCCTCCCCAAAGCCCAAGCTCCAGAGGACTAGGGCTGTCCAGTGAGCAGGAACCATCTGTGAGGGCAGGATGCTTGGGACTCCTTGTGATGCTGGGGACTCCTGTGGGGCTGAGAAAGCTATTTGGAAGGGTGTGCCCCGGACAGTTCAAATGTCCTGCTAAGTCCCTGCTCTTTCCTTCCATCAAGATCAGTACCTGGGAAGTACGCCTGTGGGCTCTGGGGTCTATCGCCTGCATCAAGGAAAAGGTAAATGCTGGCTTTGTGTCCACACCTAGACCTGGGATGAGTGGGACTTTGGGCCTGGTTCCCTTCTGCCTGGAGGCCTTACCTTATTCTACCTAATTGCAGGTATGATGCCGCCGCCACCTATGGGCATGATGCCGCCGCCGCCGCCGCCTCCCAGTGGGCAGCCCCCACCTCCTCCCTCTGGCCCTCTTCCTCCATGGCAGCAGCAACAGCAGCAGCCTCCACCACCCCCTCCGCCCAGCAGCAGTATGGCTTCCAGTACCCCCTTGCCATGGCAGCAAAGTGAGTGGAGTATTTTGGGCTTGTGGAGGTGGGTGGGACGGGATTTGAGCTGAGAGGAGCAATAGAAAAACTCACAGCTCATATGGGCAGGAGATGAAACTGGTCTGGAGGGAGAGTGGAAACAGAAGGGCATCCTGGCCCATGGGGGCTTTATGGGGAGGAAAGCTGATGTTTGGTGTGGTTGTGTCTGGGGAGAGGTCTGGGGGCCTGCAGGGGACAGTAGGGGGGTTGCTGGAAGTCCAGCCGCTGGGCAGCAGAATGAGCTGTGGGCCTCATTCTGGCTGGTTGAGCCTTGTGCCAGGGCCAGAGTGGGATGGTGCATGCATGTTCTGGAGGGGCTGTGATTGGGCCTGAGAGACTGCAGAGATGGGGCCAGGCAGTGGGGAGAGAGCCACTGTGGCCTTGAGGTTGAATGTGCCGTTCGGTGGTGGCGGCGGCTGGGCGGAGGGACGTCAGAGCCGGTTCTTGTGTCTGGTACTTTTCCCCTCAGCCCCTACAGGGGCATTGGTGACAAAGGGCTTACTCTGTTAAGCCCAGAGACCTTGAGGCTGACCCCAGGGTAGTCTTGCCCACCCCTCCACTCCCCATCACCAGGACAGCCCTGCCTGCCCGCCCCCGCCACCGTACAGCATGCCAAGCCAGGAGCAGGCGCCCCTCGACCCCCCCATCCCAAGGCAGCAGCCGCAGAGAACCGCGGTGTGCCCCCGCGCGTGTGACCTTGGGCTTCTTTACCACCCCAGATACGACGACTACCACCACGAGCGCTGGCACAGGGTCCATCCCGCCATGGCAACAGCAGCAGGCGGCTGCCGCAGCTTCTCCAGGAGCCCCTCAGATGCAAGGCAACCCCACTATGGTGCCCCTGCCCCCCGGGGTCCAGCCGCCTCTGCCGCCCGGGGCCCCTCCCCCTCCGCCGCCTCCGCCTCCTGGTTCCGCCGGCATGATGTATGCCCCGCCCCCTCCTCCTCCGCCTCCCATGGACCCTTCTAACTTTGTCACCATGATGGGCATGGGGGTGGCGGGCATGCCGCCCTTCGGGATGCCTCCAGCTCCCCCACCGCCTCCACCACAGAACTAGACTTGTTTTTTAAGAAAATATATATTATATAGAGAGAGAATTGGTCTCGTTTAAACACGCCGAACCTCACCATATGGAGCCAGACTTTGGGACGCACGCATGTGATTGTGTGTGCACGCATGTGTGTGTGTTCACGCACCGGGCTGGGCCAAGCGACTGAGGACTTGCTTGGGAATGGGCAGGTGGTACTAGGGGCGCCAGTTTGGGCTCTCCTGGCGCCCCGTAGCATCGAGTGTCTTTGTCTTCTTTCTCTCCTCACCCAACTCCCTTTGCCTCTCCCCAAACTGGGCCGCCAGGATCCCTCCCCGCGGCGGCGATGGCCAGAGCCATGAGAGTGAGGACTTTCCGCGCCCATTGGTGACCCTTCCAGGCAGACAGCCTCAGCAGCGCCCCTGGTGGACAGGATGGTTCGGCAAAGCAGCCTGAGTTATTTTTGTGGACGGAATCGGAACACGCTGGCTCCATATCGTGAAATTTTTAATTAATTTTTTTCTTTTTCCTTTGTTACTTTCTTATCTCTTCCTTTCTTCAGACTCCATCCAAGGAGATGCTTTCCCCGGTCTTCTGCTGCAATTAGAATACTTTCCCTTAACTCCATTCTCCTTTCCCTGCCAAGGAGAGGGGAGCAAATGGTTTTAGGCACAGACAGCCTTAATGTCAGGCCTCGTGGGCAGGTGGTGTCCTTTGGTTCTAAGTTTTTTCCAGGGACCATAGCTGCCCCAAAGATGTTTGTCTTTTTAAAGTGTGGTGTTTGTCTCTGTCACTCTTGTTGAAGTTGCCCAGGGCTGGTTAATGTCCAGGCCCAGCACCTGCATCCTGCCAGCAGGTGGTACAGCCCAAGCCACCTTGGCCCTGCCAGCCTAGAGTCATTTTTGTGCTTTGACCACCTAAGCTGCCATAGATTCCATTTGTTCCTCTCTCCTTCCTGGAAGGCTTCCTTTTACATTTTATTTTAATCCCAAATGTCTGAATGTTTTGCAGTGTCAAGGGGTTTGAGCCCCTTGTTCCTCTTACTGCTCCCCACCCCTCATGGAGTGATTATGTTAATGATGTGTAACACACGTTCTCTTCACTGGTTTATCTACAGAAATTTCTCTGGGCTTTTTTTTCCGTGTTTGATTCAACACTGCACTAAAGGGGGGGATGTTCCATTAAATAAAAGAGCAGTGTGGTTTTTCTGGGTCTGTTTCTTTTTTTTACTTCTAAACCTCCCTTAGCACCAACGTTGCTGTACCTTGTGTTGGGTACCTGGGCCCTGGTCTCCATGGAGCAAAGCCATGGGACATTAGTCAAGGAACCCAGCTGTCTCACTGTGTGGGCTGAGTTGGGAGCTGAGCCACTGAGCGTGGTCCCACTGTCATCCTCTTGTTTCTAGTTTACATAGCTGACGACCAGGCTCTCCCCCCTCCTTGGTCACCCTTCATTTCCTTGGTCTCTGACCTTTTGAAAGCCTTTGCCCAGGGATTGGACCCCCACATTTGATGAGCTCCAGTTGTGATTGTGCCTGCTAGCTGCCACCTGACTATGGTCCTGGGCCTGAGGAGGCATCAACACTAAAGGTCAAGCCAACTAATCCTGCCTGTCAGCCACAGAGCAGCTAAAATTAAAACCGCCAAGTGGCTTTTTTCTTTCTCTGCTGGTGACCTGCAACCTGCCAACACTGCAGGCTTTGGGGATGTGGGGGTGAGATACAGTGCCCACCTTGTGCTTTGTAAGCACTTCTTTAAAAAGGATCTTAGGCTGTCCGGTTTTTCTTTGTCTTGGGCAATGGATAGTACCTGTGGTGACAACAGAAATCCATGTTATGTCTACGAGGTAATGAGGTCTTTGGGCAGCTCCAGCTGGTGTTCCTTGGCTATGCTGACCCTAGAAAGATCTGTACCTTCCTGCCAGCCTTTGCTTTCTTCAGGGAAGCTGAGGGACTATAGGCTCCTGCGGCCCCTGGCATCTGGCCACTAGGGATAGCAACTCCGCCTTGGGCTGCTTTCCAGCTTTGAGCAAGGGGTTGGCTACTGTTTAGTTGGAGACCAGCCTGGGTGCCTGGGCCCTGTCCAGGAAGCTTGTGGGCTGTAGAGCTTGAGGAACCCTCAGAGGCAAGGAAGGTTTGGTGGGGTTCCTAACCAGTCTCTAAGCTGAAAGGGGATGGAGGGAGACTTCCTTTTGTGTTAACTGGTGGGGGTGGGGGCAGTGCCTGGGGCTTGGCTACCCTCTTTGACCTTGGCTTCACCTCATTGCTTCACCTCATTGCTTCCCCCACAAGCTTGGTTTCCCTGGTGGGCTCATTGGGCGGTTAATTAGCTCTTTGAAGCTCTGGAAACAGCAAAGTGGCGCTATGTGGGTTTTAGAAATAAAATCAATAAATGACTTAACCACAGCGTAGCTATCTCCTCTTTCTCTCCCCTGGGGCCAGCTCCATTCCTGTGCTCCCTCTCTGTTCCCTAAGGCAGCTTTTGTTAGGTTTTGTAGAGTAATAAAGTGGCTGAGAAGGCTTCATTCTCCGAGCTGCCTGAGGCCCTGAAATGGAAGCCATTGGCCCTTGGAGATACAGTACCTGTCATGGGGGGGTGGGGGTGGTGATAGGGCAGCAGGAAGCACCACTTGGCCTTGGGTGTGAAAAAGGCCATTTCATTGTGGTAGGAGCTGTGGGGGAAAAGCCCTCATCCTACC
The DNA here is from genome assembly GCF_053883595.1 of Heterocephalus glaber. Lineage (NCBI taxonomy): Eukaryota > Metazoa > Chordata > Mammalia > Rodentia > Bathyergidae > Heterocephalus > Heterocephalus glaber. Next base: position 14,534,630 of record NW_028258151.1, on the reverse strand, counting down.
ATTAGGGCCAAACCTTCCCCATCCAATTCGTGCTGCTGTAGCAGTGTCCCCACCCCTCCACTTGGACCTTGCCAGTTTGGAAAGGTCAGCTCCAGGGCTCTGTTACTGAGACCTAGCCAAATGCTCTGTAGAAACCCAAGATTGGTCTAGACGGGGAGGCTGGGTTTCTGGTTAGAATCTTAGTGTGACATAACCTTGTGCAGGTAGAAAAATGTGCTTTCAGGATTTATTAAAATAAACCTAAATGGGGGTGGGGCAGTGGAGGAAATTGGGAGGCAGTGGGCAGGCTTGTGCTTTGACAAGCTGAACTGGAGCATGCAGGATGGAGGAGGGATGGTGTGCTGCTAAGAGCCTGGAGACAGTCAAGTAGGGGCTGTTGGCACGACGCTGAAAACCCACAAGGAAGCTGCTTGGAGAGGATTTCAAGTTCAAGGCCAGCCTGAACTGCATAGAGTGAAAACCCAGAGAAATGTCAAAACCATGAATAGTTCCTCTAATGAGGCCAGGACAGCTGGGCAAGAGCCTGTAATGCAGGAGGTAGATGCTGAGGTGATAGCCGGAGAGGGGCTGGTGGCTTAGAAAAGGGTGGGATCAACTTGGTGTCTCAAGATGGCAACAGGACAGTAAGGTCTGGCAGGCCGTAGGGGGCAGTACACAAGTTTGGGTGTGCAGAGACAGTCTGGGGGTTCCCAAGAACTCTGAGCTCTGTCCATAGCAACCCTTCCAGGAGACAGTGCAGGCCAGGGCCACCTCAGGCGGATCCACACCAGAGGATAGGTGCTTGGTGGAAGGTGTGAGGCCTAGGAGCAGAGGCTGGGGATGGAGTTTGGGAGTGGAAGAGATGACTGCCAGGCATTCTTTGTGGAAATTAAATGTGTAAAGACTAAAAATGGAAAAAAGGGGCTCAGGGTGCAGCTCAGCAGTATAATGTGGCAGGTCTTGGGTTTCATCCCTAGCAAGGGCAAAAATTAAAAAGGCACAGAAAAGTTACTCATTCCCACTACATCTGTGTAGGCATTCTTCAGTGTTTCTTCCTGGTCTGTGGAAACCTAGCCCCAAGGAGCACTAGCGGGCAATGTATCTGGGGGTAAGGGTAGAGCAGAGCTTGGAGATTGACTCACACATAGCTGTTGATTCCAGAGCCAGGAGGTGGGTCTGCTACAACTCAGAAAGTTCTCAGAAAGGGCCTGGCCATCCAGGAACCAGGCTCTCAATAGCATCCTGCAGCTGTCCAGGCCTCTGATCTGCTTCCTTGGCCCCTGTGGCAGAACAGCCAGTTCTCAACAGGCCTGCCACCCTGGGAGACCCAGCCAGCCTTTGAAACAACACAAGGTCCTAGGGTCCATTTGCTCAAAAACACAGAATCCAATGTCTGCCCCATAATATTAGGAGGCAGCAGCTGGATGAGGCAAGATTTATTGTCTCATTTCAGAGTATAAATATAATGGGAGACTAGCTGGATGTGATGGCACACGCTTGTAATGCACTTGGGAGGCTGAGGCAGGAGCTGTGAGTTTGAGGCCAGGCTGGGTTACATAGTTCAAGGCCAGCCTAAAATACAGACCAAGATCCTCAAAAAAATAGTAAACTTAATGGGAGACCAAGGCTCAGGTGAAACAACTACCCTGAGGTCACACAAGTCAGTACTGGGACCAGGATATGAACAGGGCAGTCAAATCCTTGGAAGGGACAGCCTGAAGCAGCCAGGCCATACATACACATGGTAGAAAGGAGCAGAATATAGCTTATTTTATAAGTGAGATCCCAGCTGCAAACCCTGGCCCACTAATCCTCTGCCCAACCCAGGTGTGGTGGCCCATGCCGTAACCCCAGCATTTGGGAGGCTGAGGTGGGAAGATCTTGAGTTGGCCAGCTTGGACTTCATGGAGGGTCCAAACCCAGCCTTGACTACATAGCAAGACCCTACCCTGTTTCAGAAAAAACAAAAAATAACCTACTCTGCATGTACCCCAAGTGGGAGGAGGGGGTAAGAGAAGGCCTCAATCATCTACCCAGCAGGTGAATCAGGAGACGGCAATACCATCTGCCCATGTCACGAGTGTGGGGAATGCTTGAGTTTCTCCAACCCTGTGGGTCTGCAGGACTACAGTTCCCAGGGGCCTCTACTCTAGGTGGGAGGCCCCACCTAGTACGGCCCTGTAATCTGACCATCCTCTTGAAAAAGGTCACTTTAGAGGTCTTTGAGGGACAGCAACAGGGGGAGCTCAGAGCTGCTGGGCTTTGGTGGGGATGGGGTGAGGCCAGTGGCCCTGCCTCAGGCGACCTCCCTCATACCATCCTGTGGAACCTAGGATCCTGGCTCCTTTTCTCACAGCTGCTCAGTGTCCTCTGGGATAGCCTTACCTCTTCTGTACAAGGCCCACTGACCCTCAGGCACAACATGCAGCCTCCCCACCTGGATACAGCTACCAACAGTGCCCCAGCCTAGGGAGAGCCACCATGATGAACTTGACTCGTGTCCTGTCTGCACACTCAGGCAGATGTCGAAGGCAAGCCCTGGTGCTACAACGAAAGGAGAGTGTGTCTAGAGGCCCGGGACTAGACCTCTTAAATCCTGTCCATGGCACCCCCTTCTTCAACCTCCCAGGACCCCCACTGAGGGCCTACAATCCAGTCCCAGGTTTTTTTTGTTGGTTTTTTTTTGGTAGGGGGGATTGAACTTGGGTCCTTGTGCTTGTGCCCAGTTTTTTTAACATTATTTTTGGTACCAGGAATTGAATTCAGGGTCTCACACTTGCCAGGCAGGTGCTGCGCCGCTGAGCTATGTCCTGACCTTTTTTTTTTTTTCTGGCCTTGTTTTTGTTTCTTTTGAGACAGGGTCTTGCTGTGTAGCTCAGGCTGGCCCTAAACTCATTATATAGTCCAGGCTGGCCTTGAACTCACAGTGATCCTCCTGCCTCAGCCTCCCCAGTGCTGGGACTATAGTTGTGCACCACCATGCCTGGTCAGTCCCACTCTTTATGTATATACCAAGAGAAGGGCTCAGATTGGGGGACACATCTGCCAAAGTTATACAGCCAGTCAGCCTTAGCCCTCCCAGTCTCCCACTCTGCCTGCAGCATCTTGTCTCCAACCCTGCAAAAGGCAGGGATAGGGGACACAAAACAGGCCCATGTTTGGGAAGCCTGGGGGAAGTGGCCCACCACAGGCTGTGAACAGGCAGGGCCAGGCCTGGCTTATGGAGAGATAGTTCCTCCCTCCCCCTCCTCTTTCACCCCCAAAATAGCTCCCTGAGTCCTAGCCAAGACCCTCCCATGGGGGAGGGGCGTGGGGCCTGCTGCCCAGAGCCTGGCTTTAAATCCCCTCACAGCTCTGGAGCTCCACTCCCTGGTTGGAGGCACCACTGAGGCTGTCCCTCTGTCCACTCATCTGTCTGTCCGGCCCACCCTCCTGCAGCCATGTCCCGGCCCCTGTCAGACCAGGAGAAGAGAAAGCAAATCAGTGTACGTGGCCTGGCCGGCGTGGAGAATGTGACTGATCTGAAAAAGAACTTCAATCGGCACCTCCACTTCACACTGGTCAAGGACCGCAACGTGGCCACCCCTCGAGACTACTACTTTGCGCTGGCCCACACTGTTCGGGACCACCTCGTGGGGCGCTGGATCCGCACGCAACAGCACTACTATGAGAAGGACCCCAAGGTGTTGCGGGGTGGGGAATGGGCTGGGTGGGGGTTCCTACCAGGGAGCTGGAAGATCTCGTCCAAGTGGCTGCTCCTTCCTGGAGCCCAGGGTTTCTGCAGCAAAATAGGTGGTTGCTCCAGGGTCTTGGAGTCATGGATCCAGGGGTGCCAGGAGCAAGGGTTGCTGGGGCAACCAAGGGGGAGAGACCTGACTGGAAGAGGGCTGCTGAGGGCTTGTGGGCTGCTTGCAAAGGCTCGGCTCCCACTCAGAAAAAGTTGGAGGGTTGTTGGTGGCCAGGAAGACACTTGTGGCCTGGTTTGGACCTGGGGTAGAAGGATATGTCATCAAATGTGTGTATGGTATGTCTGTGCCATGGGTGGGGAGAGGCTGGGGTGACAGGGATCAAGTGTCTGGTGGGGTCAGTAGTAAATGTCAGCAACCTAACACCCTACAACAGCAGTGGGGGAGGAGCCGGGAGGGGACCCAGGAAATGGGGAGGTCAGGCACTATGAGCATCCTCGCGTCAGCTGTCTCTCCATCCCCTTCTTGGGCCTTAAGGCTTGAGGGTGAAGAGGACCTGGGCACTGCATGGACAGGAGATGGCAATCTCTAGCCCTGAGTCATTGTGTGACCTTGAACAAAGGACTTTTTTTTCCCCCTGGGCTTTGCCCTCTTAGGGAGCACTTGGAAGTGCTTATCTATATCCTGATCTATGTGCTGGGCTGTTGATGTGTGTTTGTGATGGAAGGGGACCCCATCTCTCCTGAGTACCTCATCCCAAGGCAGTTCTGGCCAGCCTCATTGTCTAGACAGGGAAATTGAGGCCAGAGAGAAAAGGCATTTGTCCAAAGTCATGAGAATGTTGGGGCCAGCCTCACCTGTTGGGCTCTGAAGTCTAAGATGGTTCCTCTAAGTGGGGAGAAAAAAATTGGGGACACAGAAGGGACATGCTGGAGCCTGGGAGTGGAGCAGGAGTTGGAGAAGAGGTTCAGGCCCAGCTGGGCCAGGCTGAATGTCCAGTGGGAGGCCCTGACCCCTCTTCCCTGTCAATCCGCCTGTTTCTGGGCAGAGGATCTACTACCTGTCTTTGGAGTTCTACATGGGACGAACGCTACAGAACACCATGGTGAATCTGGCTTTGGAGAATGCCTGTGATGAGGCCACCTACCAGGTGTGGGAGCATGAGCCTTAAGGATTGGGGGGTTCCTCTGAGGGCACTTGGCACTGACTACAGCCACCTGTTCCCCCAGCTGGGCCTGGACATGGAGGAGCTGGAGGAAATCGAGGAGGACGCAGGGCTGGGCAATGGAGGCCTGGGCCGGCTGGCAGGTGGGCAACTTGTGGGGTGGGGGTAGGGGGCAGAGGGTTTCTTCACCTGGGTCCCTGAGATCTACCTCCCTGCACACCCCCAGCCTGCTTTCTGGACTCCATGGCAACACTGGGCCTGGCTGCCTATGGCTACGGGATCCGCTATGAGTTTGGGATTTTTAACCAGAAGATCAGTGGGGGCTGGCAGGTGAGCAGGTTGACCTTATAGGGAGGTTCCCATTTGGTCATTCTTCATGGGATGGGTCCAGAACCAGGCCCAGCTTCTGAGGAAAGCATCCTTGCCCCTCCCCCTTGCCCTAAAGCCAGCTGGTGACCTGTGGACCACTTGAGATGTACCATGTCCCACTGGAGAGCCCACCTGACCAGGGCCCCCTAGGCTACTGCACCTGTCCTCCCCCACCACCTGCCTGAATGCCTGGGTCTGATGCTGCCTTTCCTGGTGCAGATGGAGGAGGCTGATGACTGGCTTCGCTATGGCAACCCCTGGGAGAAGGCCCGTCCCGAGTTCACGCTGCCTGTGCACTTCTATGGCCATGTGGAGCACACTAGCCAGGGGGCCAAGTGGGTGGACACCCAGGTGAGGATGAGGAAGGGTTGGGCAGAGGAGAAAGCTCCTGCAGAGAGAGCCCTGAGGCCACTAGACTCAGTGCTGTTTAACAACCAAAGCCATCAAGGCTCAGAGATGTTAAGTGACTTATACTATTCAAGGTCACAGAACCAGGAGAGGCTGGAGTCAGGGTCACAGGAGCCAGACCAAAGTCAAAGCCTAAAAGTAGGAGAGAGATTGTCCCTACTCCACCAGTGTCCCTTCCCTGTCCTGGCTCCTCTCCAATCCATCAAAGGACTGGGACAGCCTGGCGTGGTGGTAGCACACACCTATAATCCCAGCACTTGGGAGGCTGAGGCAGGTTGAGCAAGTTTGAGGCTAACCTGGGCTCCATAGTGAATTCAAGGCCACCCTGAACTATATAGTGAGACCTTGTCTCAAAACAAAAAAACAAAACAAAGGACTATCACAGTGAATTCACTCTCTACTGCATGTCTGACCTCAGAGCTTGATGAAAGCAAGATAATAGCCCATAAAGGACACTGGAGGGAATTAAGGCTTCCAGACTTGCAATTGACTTGTTCAAGGTCACACAGTAAGTTAAAGGGAGCCTAAGGCCAAAGCAGGCATCCAGGTCCCTGTTCAGGCAATCCTTTCTGTGGCTGCAGGTCTTCAGGCTCCAGGTGGGCTACACAGAGTCTCTAGGCTTTCAGAACTGGCCATTATTTCCACTCTTATCAGGCTGAGGCCTGTGGCAGCCAGGCACATCCTGCTCTGGCTAAAAGGCCAGAGACCTGGCTCTTTCTGGCTGCAGCTTCCATACTGCTCCTAATACTGATAGGCCAGGGAGATCGCTGCTTGCTAGTTGTGGGAGGTGGGGCCAACATTAGCTGATTAGCCAAGTGGTCAACCAGACAAAAGACCTCTGGCTAGATTTGACCTCTGTGACCTCTTCAGCCTGACCTGGGGTCCATCAGCCTCTCAGGATCTAAAATGTCTCCTCCTGGGTGTGGTGATGCACACCTGTAATCCCAGCAACTCAGGAGGCTTAGGCAGGAGGATCACTGTGAATATGAGGCCAGCCTGGCTACATAGTGAGTTTAAGGCCAGCCTGAACTACATATCAAGATCCTGTCTCAAAAAAACAAATAGTAATAATAATAATAATAATAATAATAATAATAATAATAATGTATTCCCTTGTTTTTGCCTAGGCCAGTTTGGAGGCTTAGCCTCATCCCTACAGAGTGAGCCCCACCTTGGGTTCTGGGGTTGTAGCTCTGCTTCTCCTCATAACCCTCATGATAATCTGAACAAGGCAGAAGTTGGTGTCTGGGGAGATGTCAGGATGTCCTCTTTTCATAGATGAGGTTCAGAGGTTACATAGTTTGCTCACAGTTTGCTGGGACTAGAGGTTGGGAGTTGGCAGAATTTGGGAACAATGTCTTGAGTTCCAGTCCTGCAGGTGAAGGAAGCCCCATTCAACAAACAAAGCAGGTACTTTGAGGCAGGTTGTCCAGCTCCTGACTTGGGGTGTCCCTCACAGGTGGTATTGGCCATGCCTTATGACACACCTGTGCCTGGCTACCGAAACAACGTTGTCAACACCATGCGCCTCTGGTCTGCCAAAGCGCCCAATGACTTCAACCTCAAGGACTGTGAGTTCATCTGCTCATAGTCAGCAGCCTGCCCACCCGCTGCCTGGCCTGCGCTTAGCCCCAGCTTGACCTGTTCCCCTTTGTCCCTCAGTCAATGTTGGTGGCTACATCCAGGCTGTGCTGGACCGAAATCTGGCCGAGAACATCTCTCGTGTCCTGTACCCCAATGATAACGTGCGTCACCCTTGGGAGAGAGATCAGGGGAGCTGCTGTTGCCCTCCTCACAGAGCAGATTGCTGGCCCTGTGTGCCCTATTCCCCTGCCCCAAGTCCTTTGAGTGGGAGGACCTTTGTGTCCTAGGGAGACAGGTTAGGGTAGGGCATTTTGGAGGAGCTGTTGTGAGACAGCCACAATACTCTTGGTCCTTTTGTGACCTCACTTGTGACACTATTCCCCACCACTATTACTTTGTGGAGCAAAGGCCCCTGGGCCTTGGGGGAGGTGCAGTTAGGGAGGTATGTCTTAGTGTAGGTGGGGTCTGTCTTGGCCACAGACACAGCAGTCTAAGGCCATGCCTCTGGCACATGGGCTCCACCTGCCTTGCACTGTCCCTAGTTCTTTGAGGGGAAGGAGCTTCGGCTGAAGCAGGAGTACTTCGTAGTAGCTGCTACTCTCCAGGACATCATCCGGCGCTTTAAATCCTCCAAGTTTGGCAGCCGTGATCCTGTGCGCACAAACTTCGATGCCTTCCCGGACAAGGTAACCTGCCTGGGATCTTCAGTCTACCTGGGCCCTCCTCTTTTGTCCACTGCCCGCCAGCTGTCCCCATGAGCTCCTCAGCCCTCAGATCAGCCACAGGCCCACTGGGGGCCTCCAAAGGGGTAGAAGACAGTCATTATAGCTCTTGGTTTGGGGTTCAGTCTGACTCCTAGCCTCTCCCACACAGGTGGCCATCCAGCTCAATGACACCCACCCATCCTTGGCCATCCCTGAGCTGATGAGGATTCTTGTGGATCTGGAGCGGCTGGACTGGGATAAGGTGGGTTTCGGGACACACACACACACACACACACACACACACACACACACACGCATGCACGCACGTCTCAGCCATTCTCCCTCAGGATTTTTTCCCAGTTTGGGGAGTAGGAGGGTGACATGAACCAGGAGTGTGAGGCCCGGGCCGGGAGTGCTGGAACCTGGCTCTGCAGTGCCAGACCCTGTGTGCTGCAGTGTGGACAGCCCAGGGCTCAGGTACGGCATCTTACTCCCTGCCCTATGTGCCAGGCCTGGGACATAACCGTCAAGACCTGCGCCTACACCAACCACACGGTGCTGCCTGAGGCCCTGGAGCGCTGGCCCGTGCACCTCGTGGAGACACTGCTGCCCCGGCACCTGCAGATCATCTATGAGATCAACCAGCGCTTCCTGAATGTGAGCTGGGAAGGTGGTGTGACCAGCAGGCAGGGGGGAGGGTGGACAGTCAGGATCTGGGGCCTCAGGCATGGGCACAGCTCTGAGCAGAGCCTTGGGTGTTTGGGTCTGGGGACCCAGGTGTTTGGGCTCTGGTGCTAGTTTTGGGCTCTTCTGGGGAACAGCGGGTGGCAGCTACATTCCCTGGGGATGTGGACCGTCTTCGGCGCATGTCACTGGTGGAGGAGGGTGCAGTGAAGCGTATCAACATGGCACACCTGTGCATCGCTGGCTCACATGCAGTCAATGGCGTGGCTCGCATCCACTCTGAGATCCTTAAGAAGACCATGTGAGCCTTTTCTCCAGACCCACCCCTCCCCAGTCCTGCCCCTCCCCCCACCACTCAGCCTCCTCTAGCTGGCACCACCCACAGGGGCACCACAGCCCCTTCTAGTACAATCCTGTCCCCAGGTGACCTCCTCTTACAGTACCTGTACCTCCCGGAGGTCTGCATCTCCCATTAGAAGTCCCTTCCAGGAAGAACTAGGGGCCCTTGCAGGGGTGAGTGGTGACCCTCATCCCACTCCATCTTTTAGCTTCAAGGACTTCTACGAGCTGGAGCCTCATAAATTCCAGAATAAGACCAATGGCATCACCCCTCGGCGGTGGCTGGTTTTGTGTAACCCTGGGCTGGCAGAGGTCATTGCTGAGGTGAGAGCCAGTAAAGCACCACAGGTCACTGCAGGGACTACCTGGTTATGGTTGTGTAGATAGCTCACAGTACAAGGAAGGACTCCTGCTGAGGGCTGAAATCCGTCTTGTCCCATGTTCCCCAAGCGGGGTGCTGCCTTTTCTTATTTGCATGCATGTGTCTTCTGGGCCAAGAGGGGTCTTGGCTACAGAGGGCAGCCCAATGGAAGTCATATTCTAATGAGGGAGGGTTCATCAGTGAGTCACATCTGAAATGAGACTGCAGGGGGGTAGATGTCTGGTAGAGGAGACTCGAGGTCTTGCCAACAGGAAGACAAGGCCAGAAGCCAGGGAGGCCAGCTGGGATTAGGTGAGGCCACCCACCAGATTTGAGATGGGACTCGAGGAAGGTATATGCAATGCCCCAGAGCACTCGGGTAGATAGTAGGGTCCAGCTGACCTGGAAGGGGACCTCCGTGTGTCTGGGGAAAGGGGAACGGAGGGAATGGGGTTGCCTGAGAGCCACCTTCCTGCAGCGCATTGGGGAGGAGTACATTTCGGACCTGGACCAGCTGCGCAAACTGCTCTCCTACGTGGACGATGAAGCCTTTATCAGGGATGTGGCCAAAGTGAAGCAGGTGGGGAGCGCTGCAGCCTGGGACATGTGGGCTAGGGCTGGCGTGTGGCTAGTATGGGAGGGGCCGGATGTCTGGGTCAGGAGTGGCAGATAGAGACACCTCTCCTGCCAGTCCCAGGCCTGGAGCTGGGGTGAAAGACAAATCTGCTCTGGTTGGGAGAGTGCTGACAGTGACCAGCCATGTCTGCCTGGGTGAAGGCAGCAATGAGCCTCCTGCCATCCACCTTCCTGGGCCTAGTGGGAAGGAAGCAACTAGGACTGTAGGATTTCTTGAAGCTGAAGGCAGTTGGTGAGTCTTCTCCTTCCCCTCCCTGCAGGAAAACAAACTGAAGTTCTCTGCATTCCTGGAGAGAGAATACAAAGTCCACATCAACCCCAACTCGCTGTTTGATGTCCAGGTGAAACGGATTCATGAATACAAGCGCCAGCTCCTCAACTGCCTCCACATCATCACCCTGTACAACCGTGAGTGGCAGGGTCAACACCCACCTCAGTCTTCCCCTCTTGGTACCTCCCAGAATGCCACATCCTGCCTGATCCACAGCTCCTTGGGCCTGGTGACAACTCTTAGGATAGAACTATCTCCATTCCATAAATGGGCAACCTGAGGCTCAGAGAGGGGGAAGTGACAGCCACAGAGCAAATGATTGCCCAAATTCAGGCCTACAGTCTCCCAGCATGGCCCTAGCTGCCAGGGTACCATTAGGAGCTCCAAGCCAGGGGAAAGAGCTGGCCAACTCCATCCCTCTCTTTTCCACAGGCATCAAGAAGGAGCCTAACAAGTTTGTTGTCCCACGGACTGTGATGATCGGAGGCAAGGTGAGAAGCTGGGCCCAGACCAGGGCTCTAGGCTGCTACCATCCAGCTGGAATAAGGCTGGCTGAGCTGTAGGAGGGTTGTGTATGTGGCTAAGGCCTTAGCGCTGACCCTGGACTGCCCTGCAGGCCGCTCCCGGCTACCACATGGCCAAGATGATCATCAGACTCATCACTGCCATTGGGGATGTGGTGAACCACGACCCGGTGGTGGGAGACCGCCTCCGTGTGATCTTCCTGGAGAACTATCGAGTCTCGCTGGCTGAAAAGGGTGGGTGCTGTCTCAGGGACCTCAGAGGCTCTGGTGGGCTAGGCCCCAGGAGAGGTGCTAGCAAGCCTTCCTGGGTAAGGATGTCCCTGTGGGCAGTACAGGGTAAAATTTGTGGGAGCTGGACACAGGATTCAGGCTAGATCCCAGATGTTTAAGAATCAGCGAGAGCCAGGTATATAGCTCAGCAGTGCAGAACCTGACTTGCAAGCAGGAGGCCCTGAGTTTGATTCCTGGTACAACACCCCCTGCCCCCCGCCCCCTGGGCCAGGGATTTAGCTCAGTGGTGCCACTGCCTGACTTGCAAGCGCAAGGTCCCAAGTTCGATCCCTGGTACAAAAAAACAAAAAACAAGAGGCAGAAGGATGAGGCCGGCAAGAGAAAGACTTGGTTGGTGAGGATCAGAGGGTTGGGGTGGAGAGGACTCTGCGTCTGGCTATGCCCAGGGCCAGTCTAACCTGACTGAGGCAGGACTGTTCTCTGAGTTGACCTTGTACCCCTGCTGCTATGTTCTAGTGATCCCAGCTGCTGACCTCTCTGAGCAGATCTCCACCGCAGGCACTGAGGCCTCAGGCACTGGCAACATGAAGTTCATGCTCAATGGGGCTCTGACCATTGGCACCATGGATGGGGCCAATGTAGAGATGGCAGAAGAGGTGGGAGAGGAGAACTTCTTCATCTTCGGCCTGCGGGTGGAGGACGTGGAAAGGCTTGACCAGAGAGGGTATGATGGCAAAGGAGCCAAGGTTCAGGGCTCATGGGCAGGAGGACTAAGGCATGGCTGCTGCAAAAAGGATGGGCATGAGGCATGTGTGGAAGGGCTGGCCCAGGCTGTTCAAGGTCTGAGTTATGGCCATCAGGATTCCAGAAAACTTTTATTTATTTATTTGTTTTATTTTGGTGGTGCTGGGGATTGAACCCAGAATTTCATGTATGCTAGGCAAGTGCTTTACCACTAAGCCTACATCCCCTGCCCTCTAGAAAACTTTTGGGGGAGCTTATAGCAAATATGTTTAACAGGATGGGAAAAGAAAAGTAACACAGAATGGAAGGAAAGATCTGAGTATGCTGGTACATCTCTGTAATCGTAGCACTTGGGAGGCTGAGGCAGGAGGATTGCAAGTTTGAGGCCAGCCTGGGATACATAAGAGAGTCTCAGGCCAGCCTAGACTACAGAGTGAGACTCTATCTCAAAAACAAAAAACAGAACTGAAGGAAAAGAAAGAAAATTACATCAGTCCTAAGAGAAAAATATTATTCAGAATTGGAGGTAAATTTTTTTTTTTTTGGAGGTAAAATTAAATCATTAGTTTCTGGGAAACCGTGACAAAAAGGAAAAAGAAATATAGTAGTTACCAGTGTACTTGTGGTCAGAAACTCATTTCTTCAAAGGAGACAGTTTTCTGACATTACTGTTTTTTGAACCTGACTATGTAGCTCAGGTTAGCCTGGAACTTGCTGCAAACCCCAGGCTGGCCTCAAACTTGTGATCCTCCTGCCTTTGCTTCCTGAGTGCTGGGATTACAGGCGTGTGCTACCACTTCCCAGCAAAACTTTTCTTTTTTTTTTTTTTGGTACCAAGGATTGAACTCAGGACCTTGTGCTGGCGAGCCAGGCACCGGAACCACTGAGCCAAATCCCCGGCCCTGCAAAACTTATTTTTAATGTGACTATCACAAAAGTAACATGTGCTCACAAAACAAGAAGGAATAAAATACAAGCTCAAGGTCCTGAGTTTGATGCCCGGTACCAAAAAAAAAAGGAGGAATAAAATAACTGTCATCCATATTCTCATAGCAGGTTTAAAGCTAGTTTTTAAAATGTATGTTTAGCCAGGGATTTAGCTCAGTGGTTTCACCACCTGCTGCGCAAGCACAAGGACTCGAGTTCAATCCCTGGTACCAAAAAAAAAAAAATACTATCATAAAATGTATGTTTATAGGTGCCAGGATTTAGCTCAGCGGCACCTCACCTGCTTGAAAGCTCAAGGTCCTAAGTTTGATCCCTAGTAACCCCCCCCCCAAAATGTATGTTTATATATGTCCATATACATATTCATATATAAAAACAGAGTTTTTAAACATTGGAAATGATACATGTAGACTTTCGGACTGTGGTATCTTCTTTAACACTGGAGAGACATTTTCTATGTTATTAGGCTTTTTTTGTTATTTTTTGAGACAGGGTCTCATTATGTAGTTCAGGCTGGCCTTGAATTCACCATGTAGGCCAGGCTGGCCTCATACTCATGGCGATCCTGCCTGCCTCAGCCTCCTGAGGATTAGAGGTGTGTGTCACCACGCCCAGCAAAATTTTTATTTTGATTTTTGAGACAGGGTCTCTCTAAGTCACCAAGTTGCCCAGCCTGAGTGCAAACTTGTGTTCCTCCTGCCTCAGTCTCCCAAAGTCCTGGGATTAGACATGTGTGCCTCCATGCCTAACTTCTATGTCATTAGTCTTCAAAAATATTTTCAATGTTCATATAGTATTGCATCCTATGGGCATACCATATTATTATTATTATTAATAGTAGCAATAGTATTAATATTTATAGTACTGAGGATTGAATCCAAGTCCTTACATGTAGCTACATCCTCAGCCATTTTTTTTTTGGTACCGAGGATCGAACTCCAAGCGACAGAACCACTGAGCTAAATCCCCGGGCCCTTTTTTTCTCTTTTTCTGTGCTATGGGGGATCAAACTCAAGACCTTGCTCTTGTGAGGCTGGCACAGCACCACTGAGCTTAATCCCTGGCCCATTAGCCTTTTAAAATTTTTATTTTGGGCCGGAGATTTAGCCCAGTGGTTCTGCTGCCTGCCTCCAAGTGCAAGGACCTGAGTTCCATCCCCAGTACCGACCACCCCCCCCAAATAAAATTTTTATTTTGAGACAAGGTCTTGCTAAATCACTAACTTGCCCAGGCTGGGGTTGAATTTGTGGTGCTCCTGCCTCAGCCTCCCAGAGTGCTGGGATTAGAGGTGTGTGCCACCATGCCTGACTAACCATGTCATATTATTTAGCCAATTCCATACGGCTGAGCATTAAGGTTGATTTAGCCTATTAGTCTAAATATTACTGCAATGAGCAGCCTTTTACATCTATACCTACAGCTCTGATTATTTCCTTAAAAGAATTAGAATGAGGACATTGTTGTGTGTGTGGGGGGGGATCAAAAATGAGTTTATTTTCTTTCTTTTATTTTGTGATACTGGTAATCAAACTGAAGGGGTACTCTACCACTGAGCTACATCCTTAACCCTTTTTATTTTTTGAGATTGAATCTCGCTTAATTATCCAGGCTGTCCTAGAACTCATGACCTGCCTGCCTCAGCCTCTAGTGGAGCTAGGATTACAGGATTACTAGGATTACTTGGCTGGGCACAAGTAGGAGTTCTTGAGGCTCTGACAGATTGCCAAATTGCTTCCCAGAAAGTTGGTACCATTATATTCCCAGCAATGGCTTCAGAGAGCTGGCATTCAGTGCTGAAAGGAACTTCTGTGTGGCTTGACTAGAAAGTGCAGACTGTCCTTTGGGGAAGAAGAAGCCACGAGATGTTTTCAGTGAAGTCCCATGTGTTCAGGTCAAGGCTTTAGAATAATTCTGGCTGCAGGATGGAGACTGGGCTGCAGGGGCCAGGTGGGGGACTAGTGTGGGGGCCGACACCATAATGCAGAGGAGTCACCTGAGGCTGAGCAGGTCAGGTGACTAGGGTCATGGACGACATCGATGAGGCTTTGGTTTTCTTTTTTGGTACCAGGGATCGAACTCAGGTCCTTGTGCTTGGGCAGCAGGCGTTGAAACCACTGAGCTAAATCCCCGGCCCAAGCCTTGGTTTTCCATTGGAAGGGGACATGGAGTGAAGGGGATAAGGCTGGCATGGTGGAGGGGTCTTGGTGGACAGGTTGTGCTGTCTTAGAAAGTGGAGACAAGTTGGGTATGGTGACACATGCTTGTAATTCCAGAGGCTGAGGCAGAAGGATCACAAGCTTGAGGCTAGCCTGGGCCATATAGTGAGTTTGAGGCCCGCTGGCCTGCCTGGACTACATAGTGAGACTCTCAAAAAACCAACAAGTGGAGGCAAGTTGGCACCAGGCCCGTGATGAGCTTGGTTGAACTGTCTGAGCTTAAGAGGACCTGCCTGAGGATGTGTCTGTTGGTGCTTACTGGAGCCAAAGGCCAGGCCAAGGATGGTTTGGGGACAATGGGGGAGAAAAGATATTCATGGTGGGGTTTTGGTGGTTCTAGGAATGGAACTGAGGGCCTTGTGCATGCTAGGCAAGCATCCCACCACTGAGCGACACCCCACCCCTAGCTGGGAGGAGACATGGTGGTGCTGGTGGTGTGTGTGTAAGAGCCCTTGTTTGGGGGCTTTGGCTTTCAGGCTTACCTTTTTGTCTCCTCCAGGCCTGAGTTTCTTCATCCACAAAGTGGGTGAGGAATAGCTGAGCAGGGAAGAGAGGCTGACAGGGAAGGACCTCCAGAGCAGGGGTGGGTGGCAGCTCCAGACAGGGCAGCAGCAAGTTGAGGCCTGGGAATTCCCAGATCTCTGGAGCTGATCAAGCTCTGCCCTGGCAGGTACAATGCACAGGAGTACTATGAACGCATTCCTGAGCTTCGGCAGATCATTGAGCAGCTGAGCAGCGGCTTCTTCTCCCCAAAACAGCCGGACTTGTTCAAGGACATTGTCAACATGCTCATGCACCATGACCGGTGAGCTGGCTGGCCAGGCCGCTACACAGCTGGGGCTGCTGGGCTGAGCAGGGCTCTGGTGGGGGTGGGGAGGCTGGACTGGGTCTTGCACAGTTGCTACCAGGTTCCTTTGGGGTTTTTTGTTTGTTTTTTGAGACAGGGTCTTGCTATGTGATTCAGGCTGGCCTTGAACTCACTATGACATGCAGCCTGGCCTCAAACTTGTGGCAATTCTCCAGCCTCGGCCTCCTGAGTGGTGGGATTATAGGTGTGCACTACCATGCCCGGCTCATCAGCTCCTTTGGAAGCAGCATTACCCTCCAGGTCCCCAGATGTCCAGTGGGACAGAATGGGGTTGGCTCTTGACCTTGTAGAGCTTTCCTTTCCTCTCTAGGTTTAAAGTTTTTGCAGATTATGAAGAATACATTAAATGCCAGGAGAGAGTCAGTGCTCTGTACAAGGTGAGGGGTTCCTGGGCCAGGGGCTGGCGGGGCTTTGGCAGCCCTGGTTAGGATGAGGCAGAAGGTGAGGGTCCTGCTGGCAGAGTGAACCCAGAGCTCCCCTCTGGCTGCAGAACCCAAGGGAGTGGACTCGGATGGTGATCCGGAACATAGCCACCTCGGGCAAGTTCTCCAGCGACCGAACCATCACCCAGTACGCCCGGGAGATCTGGGGCGTAGAGCCATCTCGACAGCGTCTGGCAGCTCCTGATGAGAAGATCTGAGCTTCCAGACCAGACCCCACATCTGCCCTTGAGTCTGTTTGCAGCCTTCTGGGCCAGCCCCAGCTCCTCATCCAGGGTGGGTGAGGGTGGGTGACTGGAGTTGGGTCTCCAAGCCCCATCCTGGAACCCTCATTTCCCAGCGTCTAGGTACCAGTGTCCATCCAGTGTGACCAAGGACAATGCTCTCTTCTTAGCCTTGGTCTCCCTGTCCCTCTTATTTATGGGGTCTGACCAAATGTACCCCCTCCCCAATAAATTGATTCTCCTTGGGAGGCTCCTTATTCTTTTCTCTGTTGGGAAATATTTTTAGCTCTAGGCAGGCTCAACAGCTGCTGCACAATCACCATTTTATCTCTCCCCACCCCCGGCAGGGCAGGTGCGTTCTGGGGGAGGTGTAACATGGAGGCGGGGCCTACGGTCCAGCCCTTTTCCGGGCGTCACCCTCCACTTATCTCTTCCCAGTGCTGTGTCCATACTAGGTCAGCGGCCAGCCTGGCTGGCCAGGGGCGGGGCATCCGCCTGGGTGGGACCCACCGGGGCTGGGAGCCGGGACTTGGGCTGAGCCTCCGGGATCCATGCTCTCGGAGGCGGGACCTATGGATGCTTGGCACCTTTGCGGCTCCGCCCTTAGCCCCGCCCCACTGCGGCGTTTTAGGGTCTCTTAGCAGGTGGCTAATGTTCGGTCCAAAGTAGGAGTGTTAGAGCGGGGAGCATTCACAGACCGTTTAGGCTAGGCCATTGCCACCCCCTCATTATGGGGGAACTGAGGCCCTTTTTCAGGATCTCACATTACATTACAGAGACTGAAGTGCATACATATGTGTGTGTGCGTGGTGTCTTGCCTCCACGGCACGAGGCAGGGAGGGGCAAGCCTCAAAAGGGAGGTTTGGGGCTCGTGGTTTCACAGTGAGTGTATCCGAACCCAAACGGCCGGAAACTGTTACCAGTCCCCCAGGTCTGGTTTGTGGGGACCCCAACTGCCTTCGGCTACCACTCCCAAGTTCCTCCTTGCCAGGGCGCACGCCTCTAGGCTCCCAGCTGTGCAGAACCCACCAGCCGCTAGCAGCTGCCCCCCTCCCTGCGGCCCACGGGTGTGAATTGGGGTTCCTGGCCCCACCCCCCGACATCTAGGCCGCGGCTCCAAGTAGCACACGGGCGCCTCTCCCCAAACACTCCCATCTCTTCCCACCCTCTTCCCCAGACTTTCACCAGGACCCCCGGTCCCCGCGCCCCGACCTCCACCGCGCAGGTGCCCCCGCAGCCTGCAGGAAGACGCCCTGCTTGGGGCCGGGTTCACCCCGTGGGAACGGTTTGTCTTGAAAACAGGAACCCGGGCCGGGGGCTGGGCGGGGCGCCCCTTCCCCACCGCAGTCCGCTTCCTGCCCCTCCCAGCTTCCTCTGTCCAACACCCAGGCGGGGCGGCGGGCAGGGGGGCGTCCGGGGTGGGGGAGGGGGCTTTGAGATTAGTTTCCCCTCCGCGTCCCCGAGCTCTCCCAGCCTCGGAGGTCGGTGGCGCAGGCCCCTTCCTGCGGCCCCGGCCTCCCGATTGGCGCGGCAGAGGAGGGGTTAAGTTGCCGCAGGGGCCGCCGCGTGTTGGGCGAGGGGGAGCCCCGGTGGAGGAGGCGCAGCCGGCGGTGCGCAGCCCGGCGCGGGGCGGGAGGGGCGGGGAGGGGGCGGCCGTGGCGCGGGGGCGGGGCGGCGGGGCGCTGGGCCGCAGCGCTGAGAGCAGGCGGCAGCCGCAGCCGCAGCGAGGCCGGCAGGCGGGAGCGCACGGTGGTGGCGCCGGCGGGGCCGGGTGCGGGCGTGGGCTCACAGCGGCTTGTCCCAAGAGTGAGTGAGGGAGCGCGGGCGGGGCGCCGGGCAGAGGAAGGCATAGCCCTTAGGGGCCCCCAGGGCGGCGCAGGCGGGCCGGGGCGGCGGGTGAATGGGGAGTCTGTGGGGCCAGAGAGACATGCAGAGAGCTGGGGGGCTTTGGGCCACCCACGGGAGGGGCCCATCCTCGGCGCCCCTGGTTTTCTTCCCTGCAATGTCTCAGGCGGGGCCTCGCCTGCAATACCCCATTTGACAGATGGGAAAATTGAGGCTCAGAGAGACCAAGTGATTTTCAAGGTCACACGGCGAGGAAGCACCAGAACCGGGCAGGGATGGCTCTGGATGTTTCCGAGGAAAAGTCCGTCAAAGAACTCCGTAGAGGAGCTCCCTTTTCTCCAGCACAGGGAACCATGTGTAGGGGCAGGACACCTTTCCATGGGGCAAGGCTTTGCTAGGGTGGAGAAGTGAGGGGGAACGCGGGCGAGCCCTAGACCTTGGATGAAGGGGGAGGGGCGGCGTAATGGGCGTGTGCGCATACACGGGGGTGTGTGCATGGGTGGGAGAGTGTGAGTGCCTGGAGATGCACTACCTTGCCTGTGTGCACACTTGTGCAGATGTCCGCGCCTGCCCTGGTGGCCGCGGGACTAGAGCTGGGCTGGCTCAAGTGAATAGCAGGTCCTCGAAACGACCTCGTCCACGGGTTTGCACTGGGTAGAAGAGCTGCGTGTGTGTGCCTGGCGGGTTCTTGGTGCAGGTGTGTCCAGAGCGACAGTGCCATTGTCTGCGAGAGAGCATAGGGAGAATGCCAGTGCCTTTCAGTGTATGTGCGAGGGCGCTCTTGTATATAATTTAGGTCCCAGGCGTCCGGAAAATAACTTGGGTGTGGATTTGGGTGTCTGTCCCAGCAGGAGTGCACCTAGCCTCACCAGTGACCTGAGTTGCTGGAGGTGTCCTGCCCGCGACGGTCACCCCCACGGCTCTAGCGCCCCCTTCTGGGCATCCTACTCCGTTCACGCACAGTTCACCTCTGCAGCCTGGGGTCTGGGTCAGGAGTCCCGGGTCCAGGGAGATGGCCCTGTGGAAGGGCTGAGCCTGGACCCCAGGGCCTTCGAGGAGGTGGCTTGGAAGCTCGCCGTTCCCAGGCTCAGGCTTCCCGCTGACGCCTCAAGGGCTCCCCTCATCCCCCGCCCCAGGAATGTTCCTTTCTACTCCAGCCCGCCTCCCAGGGCAGGCCCCTGGGGGCTGCCGGCGCCACGCCCCCCTCCGGAGGGGGCCGTGGGGACAGGACTCCTGGGTTCTCTCTTCCCCCTCCCATCCCAGGGAGAAATTCCTCCGAGGTCCCCTCAGGCTCTGGGTTCCCAAAATAACCCTGCGGGGGAAGGGAGGCAGCGGAGGGAGGGAAGCGGGCGGGGTGCAGAGCCGAACTGCGGGGCGCTGCAGGTGCCTCGGGGGAGCTGGGGCGAGCCGGGGCAAGCCGAAGAGGGCCTGCGGGGGCGGGGCTGGGGGACCAGCCAACCCCTGGAGTCCTGGCTTGTCCCCATCCTCGCGGAGCTCTTCGGCCCTTCCTCAACTGGAAGGGTGGGCCGGAAGCCTCTTGGCGGATCCGTTTCCCAACTGGCCAGGTTGCACCATCCCGGGCAGGGTTGTTGTGCTCCCAAGTGGCCACTGAGGGCAACTCCGCCCCTGGCCGGCAGAGGGCGTGCCTGCCCCACCCCATTTCTGCCCGTGGGCCGCGCCCCCAGCCGGTGCCTCCGCAGACTCTGCACTCTGCTTTTCTCAGGACAGGGCTCGGTTCCGAATCCAAGAGAGGCTCCCGGAGCACTGCCTGGGTCCAGCACACCCTGGCCAACGGCCATGGCAAGCACACTGGACCTGGACAAGGGCTGCACGGTGGAGGAGCTGCTCCGCGGCTGCATCGAAGCCTTTGGTGAGTGGGCCCCTGCCATTGTGGAGGATTCTTGTCTTCTAGTCCTACAGCCTCCTTGAGGAAAGCCCTTCTTTGTGTCAGGGCAGAGAGGTGCCCACGCTCCATCGGATCGCCAAGTCCCTTGCTCAGTTTGTCCATGCCTGTGGTTAAGCGAGAGCAGAGGTCCCAGCCTCTGGCAGGAAGGGTTTTATCTGTCTCCCTCGGGATCCGGAGGAACTTGCGTGGGAACTGTTTCCGGCAGATGAGGGGCAGCTTATCTGGTGAAGGGGTGCCCCTTTCCCTAGCACTCAGGAAATGACCTCTGGATTCCTGATCCTGGGGAACCTTCCTCCCCATCTGGTTCCCCTCCAGACCAGGGCCAGCCCTGACGCTGTCAGGCCCCCAGCTCCTTGGATCCTGCCCTACCCCTCTCCCACCCTACCTTTTCTTTACCATTTATCTGGGGTGTTTGGTTTACCTCCTGGTTTTGGAGCCCCAGGAAAGCTGCAGGTGGTCAGGGGCAGGAGTGCAGCCCCAGGGGCCCTGATGCCTGGAGGTCTGTGGGCTAGGGGCTAGGATATAGGAATCCAAGCTTCTGGACCAAGGGTCATCCTGCTTCCTGCTTCTCTTTGACCCTTGGGAGTTAGATGACTCTGGGAAGGTGAGGGACCCACAGCTGGTGCGCATGTTCCTCATGATGCACCCCTGGTATATCCCGTCCTCTGAGCTGGCGGCGAAACTGCTCCACATATATCCTTCACAGGCCTGCTTGGGCCCCGTGGTCAGCGTTCACCAGTGAGCCCCACTGCCCAGCCCAGGCACAGATGTGCAAGCCCCTCCCAGAGCCCAGAGATTAGGCCTCCCTCCCATCTCTGCTGGAGGCTCAGCCTTGCCTCAGTGTTTCCTTTCCCACTTAGGCTCTGGCCTAGAAGTTGCCCTGGCCCTCCCTAGGGTCTATATCTGCCCCTACTCCCAATAAGGCTGCTTCTACCCTCAGCCTCCTGGAGATCCTCTAGTCCTCCACCCCACCTACACTTCTTCAAAGCTCAGGCCCCACCTACTACATCCTTCCAGAACCAGGATTCCTCAGTTCCCATCCTGCTCTGCAAAGCCTGGTCCCTGCATCCCTTGCTAGAGTTAGGCACCATCCTTGTTTTCCTTGATTCTCTTCCACCTACCAACAGTCCCGAAAGGACAACTCCAATTCACTGCAAGTGAAAACGTGCCACCTGGTCAGGTAAGTCTTCCTCTTGCTCCCTTCTCTTGAGGCTTCAGATTGGCTGGAGAAGTGGACAGAGTGCCACTAGGTCTTGTGGGTTTGAATTTTGGATGGCTGGGCTGCTTCAGGCTGTCCATTCCTCCATCCTCCATCCTCCATCCTCAATCCCAGCTTTCCTTTTCTCATCTGCTCTGTAGGGTTGGAGGTCTCAGGGGCTTTTGTAGCCTTGGGGAGAGATGGAAGAGGGAGAACCATACTTTGAGACTCTTTCTTCCTCTTTGGGAGACAACAGTCCTAGTAGTCCCTTAGATGTCCACCTAGGGATGGTGAGGGAAGGGCTGCCTTAGGTGACTTCACCCCCCTGCCAGGTACTGGATCTCAGCATTCCCAGCGGAGTTTGACTTGAACCCAGAGCTGGCTGAGCAGATCAAGGAGCTGAAGGCTCTGCTAGACCAAGAAGGGAACCGCCGACACAGCAGCCTCATCGACATTGAGAGCGTGTGCGTGGGGGGGGGGGGCTCGGAGGGCTTAATAAATGTCTGTTGAATTGAATGAGTGAGGATCATGTCACTCTCTTGCTTCAACTCTTTCCATGCTCCCTATGGCCTTCAAAACACCTGGCCTTAGCAATCTCAGGTTAGCCTGGCGGTTCCTGCCTCATCTCCCATGGCCCACACCCCATTCTGCTGCACCTCCTGCCTCAGCTCCACCTGGCCACCCACCATTGTCTCAGCCCCTGCATCCTTTCCCACCTGGTGCTCGCTCCTGTCATTGTCCTTGTCTCCTCCTCCATGCCACCGTGCCTCAGCTCAAATGTGACATCTCTGTAGGCTCTGAGGGCTCAGGGCTGTTCCAGAGCAGTGTTTGTCCTCCTGCCTTTGTTTTCTCATGGCATTTTGTACAGGCTCCAGTACAAAGGCCTCAGTACATGGGTCACACTGTTTGGTGATCTGCGTTTCTGTGTCTGTCTCCTTCAGTAGACTGTGAGCTCCTCGAGGGCAGCAACTATGTTTTGCTCATCTCTGTATCCCCAGTGCCTAACACAATGCCTGGCACAGAGTATATTGTTCATTAATGTGTGTCGAGTGCATGATGAGGGGGAGATAGGGAGGAGTTGCTGGGCTGGGGACACTAGTGCGTAGGACAGTGGCTCCCATCATGTCAGCCTGAGTGGTGTGTCTGTGTGAGTGTGGGGCCACAGTGGCAGGGGACATCTCTAGTACAGAGCTCACTACTCCTGCCCCCCCCAGTCCCACCTACAAGTGGAAGCGCCAGGTGACTCAGCGGAACCCCATGGAACAAAAAAAGCGAAAGATGTCGCTGTTGTTTGACCACCTGGAACCCCTGGAGCTGGCGGAGCACCTCACCTACCTGGAGTACCGTTCCTTCTGCAAGATCCTGGTGTGGCCTGTGGGCTTGTGGTTGGGGGCCACTGTGTGCTGGGAAGGGGGTTCTACGAGGGGCAGGACCTCGGGCAGGCTGGGCCATGCATGGGACAGCTGGAGGTTGTCACAGGACACTGAGGCCGCTCCCTCCTGCCTCTAGTTCCAGGACTATCACAGTTTCGTGACTCATGGCTGCACAGTGGACAACCCCGTGCTGGAGCGCTTCATCTCCCTCTTCAACAGTGTCTCGCAGTGGGTGCAACTCATGGTCCTCAGCAAGCCCACAGCCCCTCAGCGAGCACTGGTCATCACGCACTTTGTGCACGTGGCTGAGGTGCCTGCCTCTCCCCCAGCCTCCCAGTGGCATGCGCCCACTGCCTCCACCCCAGAAAGGCTGGGCTCAGTCCTGGGCTCTCTTAGTGACACACTGCCTCACCCTCCCCATCTGCCCCCTAGAAGCTGCTGCAGCTGCAGAACTTCAACACGCTGATGGCCGTGATTGGGGGCCTAAGCCACAGCTCCATCTCCCGCCTCAAGGACACCCACAGCCACGTCAGCCCTGAGACCATCAAGGTGCCTGGGAGTGGGGAGTCCATGATTCCCATTTGTGCCTTTCCTGGTGCAATGCTGTGGGCGGGGCACCACTATCCTCATTTGCCAGCTGAGGAAACTGAGGCTTGGAGGGATTAAGTGCTTTCTGCAGGTTGCACAATGCAAGTGGCAGAGGGAGACTTACAGGTCTGCCTGGGCCCAAAGCTTGTGCTTTCTTCTCTCTTTTTTATAACATATTGGGTAAGATAGATATAGGAAAGTCAATAAAACAGATGAACAATCTAAAAAGAATTTTTTTTTTTTTGGTACCAGGGATCAAACTTGGGACCTTGCGTTTGTGAGGCAGGCGGTAGAACCACTGAGCTAAATCCCTGGCCCTAAAAAGAATTTTTAAAAATGCCTGTGTATGGGGCCGGGGATTTAGCTCAGTGGTTCCACAACCTGCCTCGAAAGCAAAAGGACCCGAGTTCAGTCCCCAGTACCAAAAAAAAAAAAAAGTGCCTGTGTAACTACCACCCAGGTTACGACACACTCCTATAATCCTGCCACTCTAGGTGGCTAAGGCAGGAGGATCACAAGTTCAAGCCCAGACTGAGCAACTCAGTGACTTAGACCCTATCTCAAAATAAAAAAAATAAAGGGCTGGAGATGTAGCAGTGTGAGTACCCTGGCTTCAATCCCCAGAAGTGCCAGAAAAAATTTAAAAGCATTGGCTGGGGGTGTGGGTCAGTAGCAGAGTGCTTGCATAGCATGTGTGGAGCACTGGGTTCCATCCCCAGTACTGCAGAAAACCAAAACCAAAACCAAAAACATTGCCACATCCAGCACTTTAGAGCATAATTCGCTTCCCACCAGAGGTAGCTAATGTCGTGACTTTTGTGACAATGACTTTGTTTTTCCTTGTAGCTGTACCCTGTAAGTGAATTCCAAAGCAAGAGTGGGTTTTTTTTATTGCCTGTTTTTGAACTTTCTATGAGTGCCATCATCTCATATTTGTTAGTTTGTGTCTCTACAAGCTTGGGAGAGACTTTTTATCCTGTTATGTGGAGCAATTGTTCATGCATTTTTGTTGTTATAGCATGTTATTGTAAGTCCACTGCAATTTGTGCATCTATTGGATTGCTGGGGTTTTCCCAGTTCTTCCTGTTACTACACAGCTCAGCGAATCCTCCTAGTCAATGGCCTGCTGCCTCACCTCTTTTCTTCTGTTAAATGTTGATGATAACCTGCCCCCAGGCCCATTAGAGAGGTGTGGTGTTTTTTTTTTTGGTACTGGGGATCGAACTTGAACTCGGGTCCTTGTGCTTGCGAGGCAGGTGGTAGAACCACTGAGCTAAATCCCCAGCCCATGCCTTGAACTCTTGACTTCTGAACTCTGACACCCTAGGGATTGAGGGAGCTGGTGATGGCAGACAGTAAGGGAGCATTTTACCCTTTTACCTATGCCTGACCTTGACTCATCCTTTGCCACATTTCCAGGGCCAAGTTGGGGAGGATGATTGAGTGGGGTGTGTGCATGTGACCATCTGCCCTTTACTCCCCAGCTCTGGGAAGGTCTCACAGAGCTAGTGACAGCCACTGGCAATTATGGTAACTACCGGCGCCGACTGGCAGCTTGTGTGGGCTTCCGCTTCCCCATTCTGGGTGTACACCTCAAGGACCTGGTGGCTCTGCAGCTAGCACTGCCTGACTGGCTGGACTCTGCCCGGACCCGGCTCAATGGGGCCAAGATGAAGCAGCTCTTCAGCATCCTGGAAGAGCTGGCCATGGTGACCAGCCTGCGGCCACCTGTGCAAGCCAACCCTGACTTGCTGAGCCTGCTCACGGTGAGGGCCAAGGGGCCGGGGGAGCTGGAATCCAGGCACCAGGGCTTAACAGCTGTACCTGGTCCTGGCTGTGGGCTTGGCCTTGGTTCTGGATTCTGGTCAAGGAACTGAAGTCCAAACCAGGCTCCAGGACTTCGTGTGAACTCAAGATGAGTTCCAGGCTCAGGCTGAGTCTGCATCCTGAGGCTGATCTTGAGGCTTCCATGTGGTCTGGGTACAGGAGTAGGAGGCTAGGGTTGGCTCCTGGTTCAAATTCCTGGCAGTGGACTGTGTTTAAGGTTTGGGGCAACACTCTAGATTCTTCAGACAGAGTGGGTTCTAACATGATCTTGGATTGGGAGTGAAGTCCTGTGCTTAGCTTTGTGCTCAGTCTGGAGGTTGAGTGTAGGAGTTGGGTTCTAGGGTAGAGCAAGACAAGTTTCTAGGCACTGGTCTGAGGCTTAGGTTGAGGGTTTGGCATGAACTCTTAGCTGCTTCCAGGCTCTGGAAGGAGATCAGGGTTGAAATTGGAGCTGGATTCTGGGTGAATTTCAGAGCTGAAGGCTGGGTTCTGACTGAGCTCTTAGTTGAGATTTTGGCAGTGCAAGGTTTGAGACCGAGCTGAGGTCTGCTCAGTGTGCTGCTGGCCTGGAAGTTGCTGGGGTGTATTCCAAACCAGGCTTTGTTCTGAGTCTAGCTTGGGGACTGGGCTCTGGGCTGAGCAGTGGCCTCTAGGTACTCCTGCAGTTCTGGCTTGGAGGCTCCTGAGAGCAACAGGAACCAGAGAGTGTGACTAGACCTGTGTATCCTAGGTGTCACTGGATCAGTATCAGACTGAGGATGAGTTGTACCAGCTGTCCCTGCAGCGGGAGCCACGCTCCAAGTCCTCGGTAAGGGGCACTTTCTGCTTCCTCCCTCTCCCCTGCCTGAGAACCCCAGGATGTGAGGATGGCAAGAGGTCTTCCAAGCCACCTCACCCAGCAGCTTATCAGACAGAGGAGCCCTGGGGTGGGGCAGTGGCCTTGGGCAGGTTTTCCTCCAGGTACTCCCTCTCTGTTCCCCTCAGCCCTGGGTCCCTCCACTTCTGGCCCTAGCTCAGGCTTGACCATTCCCACAGCCAGCGAGCCCCACCAGCTGTACTCCGCCTCCCCGGCCCCCAGTGCTGGAGGAATGGACCTCAGCTGCCAAGCCCAAGCTGGACCAGGCCCTCCTGGCGGACCACATTGAGAAGATGGTGGAGGTGAGTCTCCTGGAGTCTGAAACATGAGGAGGAAAGTCTGCTGATGGAGGTGGCAATCAGTAAAGGCTGGTTTTTCCAGAGCACTGGCCTGGGAGCCACCACTGGTGCCATGTCCAAGGACAAGTGTAGAGTGACCAGGAGAAGTAGCCTGCTACACAAGGCTGAGGTGCCCACTAGGGGGTTGGGTGGGACTAGGAAAATGGAGGTGGTGGGGAAAACATCTCTGACACCCTTTATCACCTAGACTGGGTCTACCAGACATGACAGGCCCTGATGACCCTTTTATTCTCCCCTCTCCTGCCTTTGCATGTCCCTCCCTCCCCTAGTCTGTGTTTAGGAACTTTGATGTCGATGGAGATGGCCACATTTCACAGGAAGAGTTCCAGATCATCCGTGGCAACTTCCCTTATCTCAGCGCCTTTGGGGACCTGGATGAGAACCAGTGAGGAGGGCTGGGGGCCTGGGAGACAGGGAAGGCAGTGGCTTACTTCCTCCTTGCCCTGCTGTTTCCCCACATGCAAGATGAGGCCATTGAACCAGGCGACCTTGGCTGGGGAAGCTGCCACTTCGGGGAAGTCTGCTATTTTTTGGGGGTGGGAGGAGACTGCAAACTGTAGAGGCATGGTGCAATCTCACTAATTCAGGCAGATGGGGGGCTCCACCTGAATCTCAAAAACACTGTGGCCTGGCGACCATTGCTACATAAATACTGTTTTATTTGTGGAGCTCACAGCTGGCAAAAAGTGTGGGCAAGTCAAGCTCCTGGGTAGCCAGTTTTAATGAATAGATAAGAAAGGCCTGTAATTAGCAGCACCCACTTGCTTATCCACAATTCATACGCTGACAATTTGGAAAAACAGCTGGATCTCTGAAGTAGGTTAACCATGCCCCTGCCACAATGTTTATGCCCTACATTTTGCTGAGAAGATAAAACCCCCATCAAAATTTACAGTCCATCCTAGGTCGATTTATTTATTTATTTACTGGTACTGGGGATCAAACTCAGGACCTTGCACTTGCGAGGCAGGTGCGGTGCCACTGAGCTAAATCTCCTGTCAAGGTCGATTTATTTATTTATTTATTTATTTAAATTTTTTTTGGCACGAGGGATTGAACTCGGGTCCTTGCATTTGTGAGGCAGACAGCGGAACCACTAAGCTAAATCCCCAGCCCTGAGTCGATTTATTTTTTTTATTTTTATTTTATTTTATTTTTTTGGTGTCGGGGATCGAACTCAGGTCCTTGTGCTTGGGAGTCAGGTGGTGGAACCACTGAGCTAAATCCCCAGCCTGAGTCGATTTATTTTTAAATGTGTCCTGTATTTCAAACCCTCACCCCACTAAAATTTCCACATTACAAAAATCTGTGATTAAAAAGATTCAAGTAGTTTGGGCCGGGGATTTAGCTCAGTGGTTTTGCCGCCTGCTGTGCAAGTGCAAGGACCCGAGTTTGATCCCCGGTACCGAAAAAAAAAAAAAAAGATTCAAGTAGTTAAATCAATTTATACTGAACAGGTATATAAAGTAAGAAGTAAATGTTCCCTGTTTCCTCCCCACTGGTAGAGGTGACCTGTGTCAATGGTCAGGGATAGTGTGCATCCTTCCATTCTTTTTTCCATGCAGGTGCAAATCGATAGAGATTTTGTTTGGTGTGTGTTTCATGGATAAATAGGGTCACAGTATAAATCCAGTGGCTTTATTGAGGTTGCTTTGTTTCTTCTCCCAAAGATAAGGTAGGAGCAGATCAGTTCCATGCTATTTCTCTGGGCTGGTGGGTGATTTTATTCCAGACGGTCTTTCCAGCAAAAGTATAGACCTTTAAGACCCTGGAGGGACTGGGGTGAAGTGGCTCACACTGTGATCCCAGGGGACACCAGCCTGGCAACTGAGTGAAATCCTGTCTCAAAAGAGACCCTGGAGGCCCCAGCTTCATGTAGGGCTCAGCTTTAACTCTCTACCTGATGGATTTGGGTTGTGGATCTATGGAAAGTACTAGACATGCACAAGACTCTGGGTTCAATCCCCAGCACCAGAAAAAGAAAAAAAGAGACCAGTAACCCCCTCCTCAGACAAGCCCAGCTCACAGCTTCATTTTGAAGCTCTCCCTTTGTTTCTAGAACTTGAGGATTTCCAACCCCATCTTGAAAAATTACCTATGCATTTACAGCAATTTTGATACAATTTTTAACCAACATCTAGCTATTTGTAAAAGTGGGCTTTCCCCTTGCTTCCTTCCTTCCTCTCTGTCTTGCTGGAACTGTACACTTTGCTTTATTTGCTTTTGTTTCTGTTTCCCACTATCCCGGACATCTTTCCATGTAGAGTCATGTAGAACTACCTCATTCTTTAGAACAGCTGCAGAATACTGCACTGTGTGGCTGGGCCATCATTTACCTAACCGTCCTCCTGCTGACGGATGTGTAGACTGTTGCATTGTTGCTCTGTAATTAAACGCCATGCTGCTGTGAATATCCTCGTACCCATGCACTAAGGCCAGGATTTCTGTAGGACAAATTCCTAGAAGTGGGATAATTGGATCAAAAGAAATGCACATTCTAAATTTGGAGAGACTGCCAAGCTGACCTCAGACAAGGTTGTACCAGCCTGCACCCCCAACGACAGTGTGCAAGTGTCTATATCCAACTTCCTTGCCAAGAGTGGACACTATAATAAGCTTTACAGTTTTTCTAGTTGCTTTGGCAAATGGTGCCTTGGTCTAATTTGCATTTCTTTAATACAAAGATTGGGGGGAGGGTATCTAGTCATATGTTTTACTGGCCACTTTTATTTCTTCTGTTAATTGTGTGTTCATATTCTTTGTCCATTATTCTACTGAGTTTGTTAGTCTTTTTCTCATTGATTTTTACAATCTCTGTTAATGGATATTAACCCTTCGCTGTTGAATGTGTTTGCAAATATTTTCTCCCTGTCATTTATGTTCTTTTCCATATAAAATTTAAAAATGTTCATGTGTTCAATATGTCAGTCTTTTTCTTTATGGCTTCTTGGATTTGTGTTATGAGTAGAAAGGCCTTCAGCCCCTCAAGATTACAAAATCATTCTCTTGTATCTTTTCAGACACTTATAATTAATTTTTTCATCAGTGTTCTTGATTCGGTGAGAATGTAGTTTTTCATACACACTGTGAACTTTACATTTTTATAAACTTTTCTAAGACATCTGTTCTCCCAAAGTTCTGTTGATTTGAAGAATCTCCTGGGTCACATTATGGAACCCCAAATTCAGTGGGAGAGGGTTTCAATCAAGGGCCAGCCCTGAAGGAAACAGCTCTTGGTGGCTGAGGACCTACTACTCACATGGATACTTGTATGCATTATCTCATGTAGTCTCAAAACTGTGAGGTTCAGGAAGTATCACTATGTTCATGTGTAGATAAGGAAACTGAGGCACAGGGAGATTAGCCAGCCCCAGTTCACATGGCCCAGAAGTAGAGCTGGGATTTGAATTGAGATCTGTGTCCAGGGCACATCACATGCTTCTCCTTCTCATAAAATATATTAATATATTAATGTAGCCATTGTGGTGCATGCCTGTAATTCCAACTATAGGGGCCTGAGGCAGGAGAATAGCAAGTTTGAGACCTTTCTCAAAATAAAAAAAATAAAAAGAGCAGGGGATGTAGCTCAGTGCTCCCTGAGTTCCTCAGTACTTAAAAATGTGTATATTACATATTAAAAACCATATAATATGGTAGATGAAAATATATAAATACAAAAAAGGGACTCTGCAGGAAGCCCTGTGAAACCCTGATTACAGGTGTCTCTCCAGTGCAAGAACGAGACAGGGCTGTTTTCCCCAATGTCACCTGAAGCCAGGACTCATCAGAGAGCTCTTCACGCTCAGGGCCCACCTCTGGCAGGGGTTGCTCAGGGCACACTTTGGAAACTAGAGGCTGATGATCCCATGGGAAAGTGCACACGCCAGCTGTGAAATGGGCAGGGCAAGAATAGTACCCCCTTGCCCTGAGGACGAGACCCAAGGAAATTGGCTTGCCTCAAGACCACAAGACTCTTAGTGGCAAGTGCTACATCTGTCTGGCTCCTAGTCTAGTGCGACGTCACTCAGTATCTCGGGGAGGACCTTTTTATACCTAGGGAGCCCCTCACCTAGGGTGAGGCCGGTGGGAGGTGTGGGGGCGAGCTGAGGCGCCCTGCTTCCCCCAGGGATGGCTGCATCAGTCGGGAGGAGATGGTCTCCTACTTCCTGCGCTCCAGCTCGGTGCTGGGTGGCCGCATGGGCTTCGTACACAACTTCCAGGAGAGCAGCTCCTTGCGCCCAGTTGCCTGCCGCCACTGCAAAGCTCTGGTGAGCACCCCACTTACACAGGTCCCCGAGCCCGCGCCCCGCCCCGCCTTCCTGCCGCCCCGCCCCCGCCGGAGCCCTGCCTGCCAGGCAAACAGCCTTTACTCCACCTGCCTCTTCCTTTGGTGTTGCTCCCCTGACCCTGAGGAGGGCGCTAAAGTCCCAATCTTTGCCCTCTCGAAGGGAGAGGTAGTCAACACCTCTCAATCCCTATTCCCCCAGCACGGTCCCCTCCTCTATTGCAGATCCTGGGCATCTACAAACAGGGCCTCAAATGCCGAGGTAAGATGTCGAATGAAAGGCTGCTGGGCTGAGGTTTTGGGGAGAGTTACTGTCTGAGTGGGGATTCTTACTTTTGGTGGGGGTACTGGTACTTGGCTAGAAATAAAATACCTGGGAACCAGAGAGGTTTCCTGATTGGTGTGAAGGGGGTATCCTTTAAGAGGTGTTTGTTCTGGGTAAGGCAGCTGCCTGGAACAGAGAAGAGGGCATAGACTTGCAATGAGAATGAAGAGAGCACTTTGGACCTAGACTCTTATTTTGGTGGAGTGGCTGCTCAGGAGCAAAGGGACCTGGGGAGAAGTGCAGATCTGCAGGATGGGATGGAGGGTTTTCTGACCTATGGCCCTGGTTGGCCTCCCTGTCCTGTCTTCCAGCCTGTGGTGTGAATTGCCACAAACAGTGCAAAGACCGCCTGTCTGTGGAGTGCCGGCGCCGTGCCCAGAGCGTGAGCCTGGAGGGGTCTGCCCCGTCCCCCTCCCCCACTCACACCCACCACCGAGCCTTCAGCTTCTCCTTGCCCCGCCCTGGGAGGCGAGGCTCCAGGCCCCCTGGTAAGAGGGAGCCTCTTCCCGTGCTGCTGGGGGGGGGGCGGCGGCTATGGCAACCTATTAATTTATCCATGATGGAAGCTGATGTACAGTTTGTAATTCTCTATGTTGGTGAGACTGTGTAGAAGAGTCAGACCAGCAAGAAGGTGGCCAGGGAGCCCTTGACCTTTCTGAGACAGGGAGGAGAGAGCCCCTGATTTATAAAGAAGTGTGAAAGTGAAAGAGATTTCAGAATTCCAAACAGTCTTATTTTGTTAGAAGGACTGGCAAAGGATTGGAGGAGTTATGTGGGCCATTTGCTAGCATTTCTCTTTTTGGTTGTTCTGAGAAAAATCCCTTGGTCTGCTAAAGTCCTAGTGGCTCTCTTGGAGTCTCTGATGATTTTAAATCTGTTTGCTGAATGACAGTTCATTGGATGATTATTTTACTGAGAAGGGTCTGAACAACTACATCACACTGGGGTCTGAGGCAGATGACCACAACCATTTGGGTCAGCATAAGT
This sequence comes from Heterocephalus glaber, assembly GCF_053883595.1. Lineage (NCBI taxonomy): Eukaryota > Metazoa > Chordata > Mammalia > Rodentia > Bathyergidae > Heterocephalus > Heterocephalus glaber. Next base: position 14,502,700 of record NW_028258151.1, on the reverse strand, counting down.
CCTCAAAAAATAGAAAAGATAAAGTCATTTGCAATGAGTCTTCCAGAAGTGCTGGGGTCTAAAATGTGAAATATACACAACATTGACATTTAAGCAAACTGCACTGACAAATCTGTGGCTGCCAAAAAAGCTGTGGCAAAATGAAGACTTAGAAAAAGAGCCATTCAGGCCATTCAGGGAATCAAGTTTTGGTGGATGGGTCTGATTCTGGGATAGGGATGGGGCAGCGCCTTCCTTGAGAGGGGAGGGCTGCTGAGGTCACAGAGACCCAGGAGTGGGTTCTGGGACAACCTTCCCTCTCCACAGAGATCCGAGAGGAGGAGGTACAGACAGTGGAGGATGGAGTGTTTGACATCCACTTGTAATGGATGGTGAGTCCTTCGGTTGGGGCACAGGGCTCCTCGCTGTGGGTTGGGCAGGAGGATATTAGGGAAAGGTGTACTCCATCTATGTGACTGGCAGGTGGGCTCTCCTACCTTGTTGGGGGTGTCTTCCTCACAACCTCTATTTTTCTCTTGCTAGTGTGAATGGATGATGGAGTCATTCCTGCCTTGGAGAAGATTTGGACCAGAGCAGGGAGCCTGGGGTTCGGGCAAGAAGCCGGGGCTGGCGGTGGTGGGGAGGGTGGCATGCACTGAGGGCAAGGCCAGGGCTGGTGTCCCCAAGGTTGTACAGACTCTTGTGAATATTTATATTTTCCAGATGGAATAAAAAGGCCCGTGTAATTAATCTGGACCATGAGAGGCTAGAATCGTGGGGCAGGGTGGGGGGTGGGGCTGTACTTACAGGAATGATTTTATGGTGTAGAATTTTATCCAGAGAGACTTGGGAATTCTGGAATCTCATATGTCTGGAATCTGGGGGGATAGAACTTTAGAACTAGAAAACTTCCAAACATAAGGATCTTTTTTTTTGGTACCGGGGATCGAACTCCAGTCCTTGCGCTTGCGCAGCAGGCGGTGGAAACCGCTGAGCTAAATCCCTGGTCCGAACATAAGGATCTTTGAAGGTCTAGAATCTTGGGAATCTAAACCTTGAAAGTAGTGTAACTGTACACCCTAGAATTGCTGGACTCAGTGGTCATGTATAACCAGAGCCTTTAGCACATAGTCAAAATCCCCTTGCTTTGACCTGGGCATGGTAGTGTATGCCTGTAATCCTAGCATTCAGGAGGCTGAGGGAGGAGGATCACAAGTTTGAGGCCAGCCTGGACTACATAGTAATATCCTAAAAAAAAAAAATTCTTTGCTTGACAGGTGACCTTTCAGCCCCTGCTTGAATACTTCCAGCGACCCACATGCATTGTAGGAATCCTGGGAGGAAGAGGACAGCTGGAGGGCTGGCTGTGGGGGAAGGGAGGGATGAAGAGGGCAGCCTTAGGCCCTGCTGGGCTTGCGTGCCTGCCTCCCTGCGGTGGGGGGTGCACTTCTTGGTCATGCAGCCTCCTGGCCTGGTGCTGCTGCCAGCCGGAAGGACAGTGACTTCCAGAGGAAATGCATATTGATCCTGCACTCAGTCTCCGGAGGCCTCTCCTAACCCAGCTCTCTCTTCCTGCTTGAGCTTGCAGTATGGAGGTTTTGGGGTCACCACTACCTGAAGAAGGCTAAGGCCACATCTAAGGGTGATCTCAGTGGGGAGGGCAGCCTGGGAGTTTCCTAAAGGTTCTGGAGCTGGGTCAGAATTCCCCTGGGATCAGTAGAGTCCAGCCCTGAGAATGGGAACTGCCTCCCTAGCTCACCAAACTGGGGGTGTCTTGGGGGTGGATATGTGAGTACCCCAACTCCTGACTGCAAAGCACAATACTTGCGAATCTGGCAGAGCTTCAGCTCCCCCATGAATACGCCTCCTCCAGGGTCCCCCCATTTCTGGTCCATCTCACTCCCCCTGGATTATTCCTCATTTTAGGTCACCCCCTTCTCCTCTGTCACATCTCAGCCTCAGCCCTGTCTCTCATTGGGTCCCCTGGTCTGCCCCTCCTTCTGTTCTCAGCCCCCTCCCATCCTTCCCTCTCTTGAGGCTGTAATATCCGTTTCACGATTTGGGGGCTGAGTTGCTATAACAACAGACAGGCGATTGTGTTGTGAAGAGCAGCTCGCTCCTGCTCTGCTGCCTCCCGCACTGCCTCCATCTCTGCAGCCTGGTCTGCTCCCCTTCCCACCCCCAGCCCTGCCTGGCCTCTTCCCAGTGTGTGTGTGTGTGTGTGTGTGTGTGTGTGTGTGTGTGTGTGTGTATGCGTCTCTGTGCGCAGGTAGGCCCCACCCGGGACATGACGTGTGCCAGAATGCATGTGTCAGAATTTGGTGTCTGAGCTTCACATTGTGTGTGTGCCTACACATGTGTATGTCTTTGCACATGTGTGTGTGTGTACACAAGGATGTGGATGCTGTATTTGCTGCTTCTCTTCCCCCTATGTGACCCCCCTAGACTGTGTGCAGGGGAGAAGGACATGTGCTCAGACTATCACATTGGGTGGCTGCCTGTGTGTTTGGGGTGCATACCTTGAAATGGAGGGGCCCAGCTGCATGAGGGCCTTTCCCTGTAAGGGAGGGATGGGTAGGGAGGTCCAGTAGGTGGCAGGTGACCTTTCCTGCCCTTGATGGACAAAGCTGGGAGTAGAGAGAGGAAACAAGTGTTCACTCTGACCTCCCTCCCTGCCCAGACTCATCATAAGAGTCTGTCTTTGTGAGTCACTGCACCTGTCTGTCTCTTCCTCTGTGCCCTGGTGCCTGGTGCACAAGTGTGAGTGTATGGGTGTGTATGTGTGCATGTGTGTATGTCAGGAGGCTGCAGGAAGAGGAGCAATGGAGGTGGGTGGGGCAGTGGGCTGTGGGGTCAGAGAGGAGATTTCACATCCTCAGACCCTGACTCAGCAGTTCCATTCTCTGGCTCCTCCAGTGGCTTTGGTGGGCATGGCCTGAGGGTTTCTCCAAGGTCAGAGTAGATCCCAAGTCTGGGACCTCATTCAGAGATCTCCTTTCCTAACCCTTCGGGAACACCTCTTGCAGTCTGGGTTCCCCTCTCATCCTTCAGGCTGGAAAAGGAGATCGATCCACTGTGGACAGGGGCATCTACATCCATCAGCCCAGTACTAACTGACACTCGCTGCAAAGTACCTCAGGGGGCAGGGTGACCCCATGGGCAGGTTTCCTGTGTACACCTGTTTCCCTGGGCATGTATTTGGACTTGAGTGTGCAGGTATTGTGTGCGAAAGTGTATCTTACCATGGTGGGACATTTCTGCAGGTGTCCCTTTGTGTCTCTTTGGAGTGCCTTTGGTACTTGGATAGGTGTGCATGCCTGTGAGCATGCCCTTACGTGCATACAAATGCCCTAGTGGTTGTATTATTGCATATTGCCTCTGTAAGGAAATACCAGGTACTACTGGCTGTGCAGACCACGGACCCTGCAAGGGAAATCAGGGTCTTGGAGTGAGCTGGCAAAATGGTCTGGTATACACACGTACACAACCACACAAAAAACACTGCCTTATTCAGAAGCCCGGTGTCCAATTTACTTAGTGGTACATGCCCTAGGAAGCTGCTAGGTCCACTTTGTCTCAGCTAAGTGAAGAGGTTTACCCTCCCACACTCAGCTCCAGACAGTGCCCTAGATGCCCCTACAGGAAGACGTGCACCCTAGAACTGCACTCATGGCTGGGAGGAGCACAGAGAAGGGGCCCCTCAGTGACCAGGCATATGTAGCCACCCCAGGCTTCCAGACAGGACAGAGTCTGACGCCAAACTTTGGGATTACCCCGGGTCTGAGCTGGGAAACCCCAAAAGTGCCTAGGTTTATCCCGTCTCCATCTATGCCTTTCTCTTCCTCAATGTGTGGTTGTTTCCCCAGCAAAGGCCCTCCTTTCTCAGTTCTGGGGGCCCCCAACCACGAAGGCCCTGGGCATTGGGAGGCAGGAGACTGGCTGGGAAGAATCTCCCATCTCCCCCCGCAGCTGGGGTCTCCTTCCCCTGGCTCCCACAGCCCGGGCCCGCCCCTGGGCGCAGCCAGCAGAGGGCGCTGCGGACCAAGCCCGCATGGGTCCCGCTCCCTCGGTGCTCCAAGTTGGGTCCAAGCCTCTCCTTTGGCTTGTCCAGCCCTGGGCGCTGCCGCCACACGTACCCGCGGGCCAGGGGAGGGGTGGGGTGCCGCACGCGGGGGCTCGACCCTATGGGCAAGGGGTTAGGGCGCCTGGTTCCCGAAAGACAGGGGTTGAGCTGGGGGTCTACTTGGCGGGGACTGTGGCGTCTGGGATGAGAAGATTTCGAGGCACGAAGGGCTCTGACGCCCCGAGGCCTGGACGCCAGGGTCCCGCGCGGGGGAGGGGGGGCGGGGCCTGGGAAGCCGGGACCGGCGGCGTCTGCACCTTTCCATTGGCTGCAGTGCTCGTCCGTTAGCGCGGCGCGGCCCAATGCTTGCGCCCGAGGGGCGGGTCCGGCGCGGCTGCTGCCGTCAGTCGGTGTTGCAGGGATGCGGCGGCGGGAGCACCCGGCCTGACTCTCGAGCATCTTCCTCGGAGCGGCGCCGCGGCGGGGCGGGCGGGGACGCGGCGGGGAACCGGAGAGGCGTGAGGCAGCCAACCCCGCCAGCCCCAGCTCTGTCACCCTCCGCAGACCGGGTGCCTCGGGGCTCGGATCCCCACCCTCCAGCTCCCGGTGCCCCCAGAAGCAGGTACGGGAGGGGGGGCTGCGGCGGAGACGGGCGGGGGGCGAGAGCCAATCGGGGGAGGGGAGCGATCGGACGGGGGAAGGCAGGAAGGTTGGATTAGGGGGCGGGGGCGCGGAGCTGAGAGAGCCGACGGGGTGACAGCGAGGAGAGGAAGCCGCGGTGGGGGCTTGAGGGTCGGAAGCGCCCGTGGAAGGGGCATTGGTCCTGGGCTGGGGCGAATGGGGGGGCCGGAGGGTGGGTCGTTGGGGGAAGGGATGGGGAGAGCAGGAGGGGGACCCAGAAGGCTGTGAGAGGGGCTCTGAAGGGGCTGCCCGGTCCGTGTTCGCCCCAGGAGCTGAAAGCAGTGCTGGGCCGGAGGGGCTGTGAGCTGTTGTGCTCTGAAGGGTCTGCAGGGGAGAGACCAGCGAGGAACTAGGCTTCGTGGGAGGAGGCGGAGAGGGGGTTGGAGAGAAGTGCAAAGGGAAGGAGCAGGGGCCAGGCCAAGGGCTGAGGACCGGGCTCTACTGGGGGATGGGAGCCAAGGGGAGAGGAGGTTATTGGGAGGGGGCAGAGGGGAAGGTGCCAAGGTGCAGGAGGCAGAGAGGTCTATGCTGGGGGAGAGCTGGGCAAGATGGGGGGGCGCTGAGGGAGAGGAGCGGAAGCTTGCGGGGGAAGGCTGGGGGTGAAGAGGGAGGGAGACTGGGAAACCAGTAGGAGGGGGCTCTGCTGGGGTGGGAATGTGCTGGGGGCGGCGACAGGGTTCTGGCCTGAGTGCTGCAGGGGGAGAGGAAGCTGCAGGGCCTGGGGTGGCTCCCTCACCCCTAAAGAGGAGGGTATCATTTCTCATGTCCCAGCCTCCTCCCCAGCGGAGGGAGCAGTCTGCCTCAGGTTCTTTGGGCTGGAGTATGAGCCCTTGAACCCTTGATGGGCTCTCGGAGGTAAAATTAGTTTTGAGGGGTGGGGTGCTGTTGTCTCCTTCACTCCTGCTCCCCTCGAGTCCTGGGAGAGGGCATTCGGTGCCTCATTGAGGAAGGGATGGATGGGAGGGGCTGTGTCTTGGTGCCTAGAGGTGAAGAGGGAGGCTGTCCAGACCGGCAGTGAGGAAATAAATCTTAGGAGGTAGGTCTTGGGTCGCCAGCCCTCTTGACTGCTTTGGGGGGTTCCACAGACCCGATTTCTGTTTATGTTGGGGTGGGCGAGGCCCTTCTATTTTTTTCCTGCCCCTCCTTCTTGTCCACTGTCCCAGTGTCTGGGCGTTCCTTCTGGGGGAGGGTGGACTTCAGGGTTTTACATTCCCGTCTTCTGCCAGGGAAGGAGAAAGAGAGGAGGGAGGTTGGCTGGTCCGTTAACTGTGGTGCCTTCTGTTTTGTGGGTGCTTCAGCCACTCAGGTCCTAACTCCTGCTTTCAGGAATGTCTCCAGGATGCTGGCATCCAAGGCTGGGCCAGGTCTTTCTGGTATCTTGCATCCCTGCTGGGGGAAGTGTTCTCAGACCCATCCTGGCCTCAGCTGCACTGGGGTGGGCAGGACTGACCAGCTCAGTGGGCAGAGGCTGCTGGGGTTCTCACCAGGAGCCTGGGCCTCTCCTGACTCCTTGGCCAGGGTTGAATCCACATGACAAGGGACTCCTGAGAGGAGGGGCCCCTGGGTTCCAGACAGGCTGCTGGGGGCCTCTCTTCCCTTCCAGGCCCAATCTCTATCCAGGTCCAACTGCTCCGTCCAGCCCACTCTTACCAGTGACACAGACACCCTGACACAGATACACACGCTTGATGGCACTCACCCAGACACACACCTACACAAGCACACACACCTGTGTACACAATTCACCTCCTGGCAGTGCACCATCCACACTCCCCACCCAGGGAGACTGCCACTGTGCTGCCAGCCTCAAAGACCTCCCCCAGGAGCCCTGCTTTCATGTACACGACACACACATGGCCCCTGCTGCCCCCAGAGCTCTGGACACAGCACTGCCAGCTCTCACCCTTGGATGAACACAATCCCCCTTCCAACCATTCACCACCCCAGCTCTCAGCACACCTGTGCTCAGGCCATGCACCCCCTCCCCCATGGACGTACCGACATATGCAAACCTTCCTATACATACCAGCTCCTTTCCAAGTGTATCATTGCAGGCTTGTGCTGGTCTGGGTCCTGAGCCCTCTGCCCCAGGCCTACGAGTGTGTACATGCACATGCACACCAGCACACATATGCAGGCTAACATACCCTTATGCCTGGGCTCTAGGCCTCGAATCCCCCAAGCCCTAGGCCCTCCTACCCTCCTGACCATGACTATAGCCCTTCCCAGGCTAGCCCAGCGCTCAGCCACACCTGGTCTCCCACACAACCTGGATGCCCCCATCCTGTCACACACAGAGACACTGCCCATTCCTCAGCAGCTCCCTGCCCAGCCCCTGTGGGGATGCCCCATGTGAGTCTGCACTGCCACCCACCCTGCAATTCCATCTGTCCTTGCTCTCCCATCCTGGCCCCTCCATACTGACAGGGCTCTTGGCTGCCCAAGACTCATTCAACAAATGAGAGTGCATGGCACCTCACTGTCGTTTACAAAGCTCCTGTTCTGCTGCCACTAAAATTTAATTTGGGGAGGTGAGGGTGAAGTCTCTGCTCTGCCCCTCAGTTTCTTCATCTGTAAAATGGGTATTCTTGCATCTATCTTATGAGATGTTATGAGGACTAGATGAATTGATTACAGTGGCAACAATAGCAATAACTATATTTATTGTGCACTTACTGCATGCCTGTCTTTGTGAACTTTATTTCATTTAATATATTTGTTAGGCCTATAAAGGCCCCCAGTAAGCAGTAGCTATTTTTATCATTATTACCATAACCCTTCCTACGCACATGCGTGCATCCACATACACACACACACACACACACACACACACACACACACACATGCACACACACCTGCCATGGATACCTTTGTGAACATTCCCAGGCACCTCAGGCTTACTCACCAGGCCGCCCCTGGAAACCATCTGTCCCCTGCGTTGATGGGTGCCCCCACCCAGGTTGGCATGCCCCAGCTGTGCATGGCACAGGGACACTCAGTGTGCTCATCTCTCCCACTGCCCACCCTCAAGGCTGCAGGCACCTGGGCTCTAGCTCCCACTCCACTGAGCCATTCCAGCAGACCTCTGTTCCCAGACCCCCATTTCTCAGCCCTACACACCTGTGGCCACCTCATCATGCTCACTTCAAGCTGCCCCGTCCTCAGCCACTTCCTGTTTCTCTCTGTGGCCAATGAGCCCTGCTCCAGGACCTGCAAGCACACCTACTCCCTCCCACCCGTCCTGGTATTCTACTCCCACTAGTCTTCAGACCTCTTTTTCGCTTTACCCCTTCCCTGGGTGCCAGGAGACTAGGGATCCATGGTTTGGATGAAATCAAAGTGGAGTCAAAGCTTGCTGTGGGCCCCTCTGCTCTCTGTCACTGTCCTCTTCTGTGAAAGGGGGCGGCAGTAGTCTGTGGCTTATTATTCTCCCCTAAGGCCCTGTGAGAATCCAAGAAAACATTAGACACATGTAGTTTCGTAAAAGACTCGGTAAAAACGCTGAGATAAGGAGTTTTCACTTTTTCACACTTTAGTCTCCGCTAAAGACTCTCTACTAAGTGCTTTACACACATTAATTCTAATTCTGACAACACTATTATTATCCCTATTTTATTCGTAAAGAAACTGAAGCACAGAGAGGCTAAGTAACTTGCTACAGGTCACACAGCTAGGGTGAGGTAGAGTTGGCATTGGAAACCAGGGTCCAGAGCCAGTGCCTGTAAGCACTGTACAACCTTGCTTGCAATCACTGTTGAGGCTCTGGCTGGGTATGGATCTGCCCTGGTCTTCCCTCTGCTAGGTCATCAGGGCTGGAAGAAAGGAGCAAGAGGGGAGGTAAGAACTGTTAGTTCTGCCTGGAGTTTCAGGGAGGACAAAGTGTCCCCCACAATCCTTCCGAACCCAAGGGGACTTCAGGAGTCAGACACTCTGATCCCGCATGCCTCATGCCTCACAATTTGAGCCCCTCTTGAGCATCTCCGAGCCGTACTCATCCCACTTCAACTCACACACCTCCACAGGCCGGGAGCTCACCCCCCGCGGCCTACTCCACTGTTGCATGGCTTGGATTGCCAGCAAGTTTCTCCTTAGCTTATGCCAAAATCTCCCCCTTATAACACGCACTTCTCCCACCTGTCCACAGGCTGCCTTCTGGGGCCACCAGAATGTGTGTAAACCCAGCTCTTCCTCCCTTGTGCCTGGGGGAGGCCCCTGCTGTCTCGCTCCCAGCTGGCGTGAGGAGGAGAGCCAGAGAGAGGCTGGCATTCCCACAGCTGAAGGGGTGTATGTGTGTGCAGTGTACGCGTGTGTGTGTGTGTGTGTAGCATGGGGTTGACCAGAGAGGGGTTGAATGGACACTGGGGCTCTGTCAAGGTAGGCATAGACTGTCTCACTCTGGAATTCACATGTATCTGCCCACTTTGCACGGTGGTGGGGGCTGGGACCTCTGGCCAGGCAGAGGAGGCTTGATCTGGACCAGTGGGTTCAGTGGGAGCATCTAGAATGGAAAGCTAGTGACTTTGGTTCTAGTCCTGCTCTTCTGTATGAACCTTTGTCGGTCCCTGTCCCTCTCTGGGACTCACTTTCTACATTAAAAAAAAAAAAAAAAGAGCCATGAGCCCACGGGCACTGGGGGCCCTGTCTTTAGTCCTGGGTGTGATCCGAGACCCTGGCAGTGTTCCTTGTGAAGGCCTGCCCAGCGGAGGGTGAGCTCTGAGCCTGACATTGCCTTGCAGTCTGTGGGCAGTGTGGTGGAGGCATGGCCACAGGCTTTAGAGCCAGCAGCCCCTTTACCTGACAAGACTGCTTCTTAGAGCCTGGAGGATAAGTAACATGTGGGGACATCATGTCAGGGTCCAGCCTGACACCTGACGCAGTGCTGGGGAGCCTGGAAGTTGCCTCCTCCATGCTACAGTGGCACTTGGGCCTGTGGGAAGATGAGGAGGAGGCTGTCTGGCTCAGGGGGACCCAGAATAGTTGCCAGGAGAGGGTATAGGGAGGGAGAGAGTAGATGGAGGCTCTGAGGGCGGCCTTGTCATCCCACCCACAGCCCCTCCTACATGTTGCCACTTGCCCAAGGCTGCTGAGTCCATCTGTGGGTAGAGGGCACAAGGCTCTGCCTGGGTGCCAGAGCCCAGGATTCTTCCCGTGGGAGAGGTCAGCTCCCCAGAGGAGAGTGGCCTGGGGCCAGCAGGCCTGGCAGTGTGCACTGCCCTGGGATTGTGAGGAGGCAGGGTACTCTCTTGTGCCACTCTGGGCAGAGTCCCTGCACTGGCAATGAGTACTAGAGAAGAAGCTGGGTCTTGGGGGACAGTGCTGGACACTGTGAGAGCAGTGACAATTTATTTGATGTAGTTATGCAAGGCAATGGCCGTAGCCCACAGGGAGCAGATCTCTGGCGACAAGGCTACTGTGGGGCCACAGAGCCAAGCAGCAGGAGATGAGGAAGCTGGGAACCCCCAGCCAGCAGTAACCCTCATGTGCTGGAGCAGGGTAGGCTGGGGGTGAGGTGAGTGAGACTGGAAGGAGCAGCACAGAGGAGCAGGTGTCCTGGGCACTGCAGGGTGGGGTGGGGTGGGGTGGAACGGACCCAGGTGTCCACTTAGCTCACACTCCTCTTGGGGCTGTCACCACCTTGTAAGCCTGAAGCTGCCCCAAGGGTCTCTGGGTTCCTGGAGAAAGGGTTGGGGAGGGCCAGGGCTTCCTCGTGGTTGGCCCTGTAGCCCCCGTTCCCCAGGCACAGAGCCAGGCTGCCTGTGCTGCAGAGCTGCGGGCTGTGGGGAGAATGAGTAATGAGCCTGGAGGGGCTGAGGGCCCAGACCCTGCTCTCACCCCTCCCTGGAGGCACCAAGAAGCCCAGCCTCTGCCCCATGCTGCCCACAGACCTGTGGCTGCACACAATCCCCCACTCCCTATCCACACCCAAACCAGTGGTCCCCCACTCCTGGACTCTCACCCACTTTGCACCCTGCCCTCAACCAGGTGACCTGCCCTCTGACTCTCAGGACCCTGGCACCTGCCTCCCAGCCTCTGGGGGTGGTGGTGGACAGAACACAATCCTATTCCCTCCACCAGTGGAAATCAATAGCTAATTAATTTCCTCCCTCTAGGTGAGAGTGTGGGGGGGGCGCCTGAAGAGGCAGATGAAGTTTGGCTAGACCAGGCTGAGACCCCTCAAATGAGGGAGAGAGATGGCCATTCTTCTGGCCAGCAGGTCTGGGCTTCTGCTGGCATAGTCTCTAGTTGTCTCTTCTGTAGAGGAAGGGAGCTTTGGCTTTTCCCTTCCCAAAACCTCAGAGACCCCCCTCCCCTGCCCTGAGCTGGGGTGGGGGTGCATGTGTGTGTGTGGGGTGAGGGCGTCAATCAGGCTGGGAGCAGGTGCTGCATTTAATTTGATTGGCTAATTAGCCCATGCATGTTAATTATCTCCATTACCCAATGAGGAGAGGCAGTGGCAAACTATATATAACCCAACAGTGTTTCTAGGGAGGGGGGCTGCAGGCCTGGATCTTCTCCTTTCTGCCTGGGAAGGGGCAGTCCTTGGAGGGGTGCTGGGTTAGGACAGTTGAGTTCCCCAAAGGAGCTCTCATGGGTTTGAGGGGGCAGCAGTCAGATGGAGCCAGATGGAAGGAGTTGGGAAAGGAGGACTGGGCTTTGCAGGTCTCTTAGAGATGTCTTCCTAGATATTACTGATGGCTTGAGACTTATCTGCCCATCTTCCTTCTGCGTGTGTTACTTGAACCACTCCTGCCCTCCTGTGACTCTGCTTATCCTCTCACTATGGTGTTTGGGGGGACTCTAGCTTTCTCTCTCTTTTCATAACTGAGCTTTTCCCCACATAGCTCTGCACCCTGCTCCTACTCTCCTTTCCCTCTCCAAGCTGGCCTTCTCTTCTTTGGCTCGCATCTCTGTGAGCTACATGTGTGGCTGTCCTGTCCACTGTCACCTCTCTGGGCATGCTGGAGTTGGACAGACATGGATGTGAAGCCCAGGTCCTTGCTGACTGCCTGTATGACCTTGGGCAAGTCCCCAGACTTCTTTATATGGGTTTCCCCAATGATTAATGGGAATAATGATTAAGTAAAATGACATTTGTAAAAAAGTCCAAGATCCAGTGCCTTGACAAATGCTGTTTGAATTTGCAATTTAATTTTCTCAATCTTCTCTCTCTTTTCTCCTCATCAGGCCCCCTTTCTCCTCCATTACTCTTCCATCTCTGCCACTTTTCATGTGCTCTTCTCCTTCTTCTCCCTCCCTGCCACCATCTTTCCCTGCCTCTTCCTAAACTCTGGCCCCTCCCTGCTTCTCTCCACCTCCTTCCCTCCCTCCCCCAAATAAAATCAATGCAATATTCAGGAGGGTTGTTGGATATAAATAATTACGACTGGGAGTTTAACGAGATGCAAATTCCCCTCCCCGTTGTGGGGTATAAATTGCTCTCTGACAGCCAGTTACAAGGGTAATCATTTCAGAAAGGCAATTTTATGCAAATGAACCTGCTTGGCTCCTGGTAGCTCCTCCATCCCTGGGTGGGGGGCCAGGAGGAACTGATGGGTGAGGAGAACCCAGGTAGTAGGGCCAGTCCTGAGGCTGAGGACCGGGAGCTGGAACTTGAGGGTGACAGGCAGATTAGCTTCAGAAGGACCTGGGCTGGCGAGGTTGGGGCCCAGGACAGGGAGAGTGGTTTGGGTGAGGGGCATGGGTATATGAAACTGGATGCCTGTACTCTTATAGGAGTGGAGAGGGCTTGGGGAATGGTTACCTAGGTCCTAGTTGGCTTCTTTCTTGCCCCCTTCCCAGCCTGGTTACCCTGTGATACCATTGACGAATTGGCATTTAATTAATCTCAATGAATTATTTAGCAACTTCATTATCCAGCATCAAGAGCTGATGGAGGAGAGTGATCCGTGGCTGGCGGTGGGAGCCTCGGACAGAGGTTGGGCAGCTCCGGGAAGAAGGAGCTGGGGTCACTCGCTAGCTCGCCGAGAGGCCTAGCTTTACCCAAGGAACTGGCCTTGGTGCTGACGCCCAGGTCCTTTGAGAGGGTTAGCGTGATGGGAGCAGGCTTGGGCTCTTACCGGACTCCTGGCTGTCAGCTCTCCCTGTCTAAACTCTAGAGTGGACACACTTCTAGTGAGTAGTACCAGCTCTCGATAAGTGTTGGGCCCTGCGTACTTACTTCCAGACATTTTGCAGTCTGGGGCCTGTCCTAAAGGGAAACAGGTGGTCATCCGGAGCGAGGAGCCAGACACCGGCGGGCCCCTCCCTCCGAGCCCCTCACTAACGCTTTCCTCTCTGTCTCCCCGCAGGCTTCCCTCCCCCTTCATCCATCGGAGCCCGCTGCGGCGCCCGGGGGTCTCTCTTCGCGGCCGGGCCCATGGCACTGTGAGCCGGCGAGGCAGCCCCGCTCGGCGCGGGGGGCGCCCGGCCCCCTGCTCGCCCCATGCATCCGCGGCTCTGAAGCCCGAGCGGGGCCCGGGCCGCCGGAGGCATGGCGCCCGGGAGCCGGTGGCAACCGCCACCGCCGCCGCTCCTGCTGCTTGTGTTCGTGCTGGCGGCGGGCGCGGGCGGGTTGGAGTTCGGCGGCGGCCCCGGGCAGTGGGCTCGCTATGCGCGCTGGGCAGGAGCGGCGAGCAGCGGCGAGCTCAGCTTCAGCCTTCGCACCAACACAACGCGCGCGCTGTTGCTCTACCTGGACGACGGCGGCGACTGCGACTTCCTGGAGCTGCTGCTGGTGGACGGGCGCCTGCGGCTGCGCTTCACGCTCTCGTGCGCCGAGCCGGCCACGCTGCAGCTGGACACGCCGGTGGCCGACGACCGCTGGCACATGGTGTTGCTGACCCGCGACGCGCGCCGCACGGCGCTGGCGGTGGACGGCGAGGCCCGCGCCGCCGAGGTGCGCTCCAAGCGGCGAGAGATGCAGGTAGCCAGTGACCTGTTCGTGGGCGGCATCCCGCCGGACGTGCGCCTCTCGGCGCTCACGCTCAGCACCGCCAAGTACGAGCCGCCCTTCCGCGGCCTCCTGGCCAACCTGAAGCTGGGCGAGCGGCCCCCAGCGCTGCTGGGAAGCCAGGGCCTGCGCGGCGCGGCCGCTGACCCGCTGTGCGCGCCTGCTCGCAACCCCTGCGCCAACGGCGGGCTCTGCACCGTGCTGGCCCCCGGCGAGGTGGGCTGCGACTGCAGCCACACGGGCTTTAGCGGCAAGTTCTGCAGCGAAGGTGAGTCGGGGAAGCCGCGCTCGCGCGAGTGGCTGGGGTCCGGGTTGGGCCTCTCAGCTCGGGTCGGCGTGAGGGAGGGTGAGCTTGTGCCGGCCCGAGGGCCTGTGAAGACTGGTGCCTGCGGGCTGGAACTTGCCGGTGAACTTGCGGGCTGGAGGCGGGCTGGCGTGGGCGTGACCGAGGTGGGCGTGGCCAGTGTGAGCGTCCGGGCTACCTGCGGTAGTCGGTATGGTTGGGTCTGAGGCGGGTAGTGAGGTCTTGTGGACTGGGCCTGCGAGAAACAGTGGGTGGAGCCTTGTGTGTAGGGGCTGACACGAGAGTGGGCCTGTACGGGGCGAGCTGGGGGAGCGGACCGGGTCGTGTGTGGGGCTTTTGAAGGGTTGTGAGTGTGGGAGGGCAAGTGAGTGTGGACCAGCCTTTGAGGCTGGTACCTGTGTGGGCTTGTCTGTAGGAGGCTGGGCCTGTGGAGTCCCCTTGGGGCGTCATGTGGGGCTGTGGGGCGTTTGGGTGGGACCTGTGTGGGCGGGTCCTATGAGAGACGGGGCGGGACCTGTGTAGACGGGCTTTGAGAGACGGGGTGGGCCTATGAGAGATAGGGGCGGGCCTTGTGGGCGGAGCCCGTGAGCGTCTGGGTGCTTCCGTTGTCCGCCCCCCCTTTATTCTGTGAAGGTCTGAGGAAAGTGGGGTGGAGGGGAAAGGCCTGGACTGAACCTACAGATGAAGGCCTGGGCGAGAGGGCCGGTGTGCGAGGCTGTGCCCACACCCAGCAGGACGGAAGGAACCGAATGTTCCTTTTCACCACCGAATGGCCAGAGAAGAAAAGATTCGCGAGAGGGGGGCCCAAGGCTCCTGGCCAGGAGTTGGCGGTCGGTCGTGGTGAGGGCTCAGGATAGCAGGTGGTCTCTCCCAGTGAGAGAACTGGAAGGGAGGCTTGTGTAGCCCGTAGACCGTGGGGTTTGGGATTCCTGGGGCCCTGGGACGAGGGATGAACACGGAATGGAGACTTGGAGGGGGTCGTTGGGGAGGGGATTTGGGCCCACACCCCAGCTGCAGGAGGGTGTGTCTGAAGTGAGGAAATGAGGGCAGAGGGTTGAGCTAGGGCTGGAATGTAGCTTTAGTGGGGATGAAGGCAGGAGAGACTTTCAGGACCTCATTTACTTTGGTCTGGCTGAGGGTAGGGGACAGGTTCTTTGTCAGTTTAGGGGTGGCAACTCTTTTTCCAGGATAGGTGTGCAATCAGACATGCTTTCCTCTCTCTAGTACCTCTTGAAGGACTGGGTCACTGGACATTTGTTGGTGTGTGTGTGTCCATCTGTAGGTGGAAGATTCTTTTGGGGAGAGTGTGTATGTGATGTTTGTGCCCACAAACAAATGAGGCTCTGGGAATGGGTGTCCCCATGGCTGTGTGCATGTGGACAGCATTAGGAGGTGCCAGATCTGTAGGTTCTGACTGTGTATTTGTAGTTGTGGCCTTGGTATTGTCTTTGTGGGATTATTTGTACATGGCTGTAGGATGTACCTTCAGGAACTGTGTGTATTAAGTTAATCTGACGCCTTCTCGCTTTTTCTCCAGGGAGTTGAAGTGCTCCCTAAACTGTGAAATTGTGTCTTGTGTGCAAAAGCCCATGAGTCTGGCAGCATGTGTTTTATGTGTGAATGGATCTGTCTGAATAGTAGTGCTTATTGTTAGGAGCCTAGTGCCCGTGGGGTGAGCAATACACAGCTTAGGGGTGTATGCTTGTGTGCAGGTTCCCACAGATAGGTGGTTGAATGTAAGGCCTTGGTAAGACACCTGGAGTTTATGAAAAATCTTGCCAGGACCTTATTGTTATTCTCTAGTCCTATGACTCCACCCCACCAAGCCTTCCTGAGAGAATAGGATGAACCTTTCTAATAATTTGATGGAAGGGAAATTCAGGCTATAGAGAGTAACTGGTTCATGGTCTCACTGTGGCTAACTTGGGCCCGGGTGTATGAGAAATGCACACAGAAGCACCCTGGTCGGTCCCTTCTCTGAGTGTTCATTGGCCAGAGGCTTCCAGTGAGTCAAATGAAATATGTGCTTCTGAATGCCTGTTGTGCATGTGAGATGTGTTTGAGTGACTGTGTGTGATATGAATGGTTGTATTAAATGGGTGTGCTGGTGTGCATCAGATGAATATGTTAGCTGTGATAAAACTGAGAGAGATGGCTATATGTGTGTGTCTGACCCATTTTTGTGTGTATGTAAGACATTCATGTAAGAAAAAGGAAAGAAAACATTGGGTGGCTGTCAGACAGCTGGTACAGGCAGGGTTGCCTGTGTGTCTGTGTGTGTGATCTGTTGAGAGAATGGT
The DNA here is from genome assembly GCF_053883595.1 of Heterocephalus glaber. NCBI lineage: Eukaryota > Metazoa > Chordata > Mammalia > Rodentia > Bathyergidae > Heterocephalus > Heterocephalus glaber. Next base: position 14,486,423 of record NW_028258151.1, on the reverse strand, counting down.
GCTTTGTGATAAAAGGGCAAGTCGTGTCTTTATTCATCTCTGTATTTTCTGCACCTAATATAGCACCAGGCACTTAGTGGGTGTTTGATAAAGATTTGTAGAATGAATGAAAAGATATTAATAAGTACTTGAGAGAATAAAGACTTGAGGTTAGGCCATATGTGTTCATATGTTTTCAGAAATATATTGTGGGTGGCCATGTGCAGACACTGACTGCACCTGGAGATGACAGTCACAGCAATGACCCTACTGGTTCCCCTCCTTCTTCTCCCCACACCACAACTTCATTTCTGCTCCCTATATTTATTCCTTTTTTCCAAGGCAGCTTTGTAATATCCTGTACTCACTGCACCTCTTCTAGTGCATTCTTATCTAGCCAATGAGAAAGGGCATGGGTTCCCATCGTTAGTTATTGGGATGGAGGTAGGAAGCCTTTAAGGGGAGTGGGTCTGGCTCCTGATTTCTGAGCAATTCTCAGGTCCAGACTCTTCAAGCTTCCTTGGAAGTTACAGTTACTTCATTATTATCTGCTTTGAATGGTTTCCAACGTTTTCTGAAATTGAGGGCATTATTATTATTGTTGTTGTTTTGAGACAGGGTCTCGCTATGTAGTTCAGGTTGGTCTTGAATTTATTATGAAGCCCAGGCTGGCCATGAACTCCTGGTGATCCTCCTGCTTCAGCCTCCTGAGTGCTGGGACTACAGGTGTGTGTCACATTGCCCAGCTAAGGGGATTTTATTTATTTATTTAGCTAAGGGCATTTTTTAAAGTCAGTAATTCATAGTACTCCTTCCAAATAGTAGTTATTATTTTTGTATCTGTTTATTGGGAAAATAAATGACTCAAAGTTCCTGTGAATTTGGAAAGCTTTTAGATGACTTTGATGTTATATTTGCCATTGTGGTTAATAAAATATACATTAGAAAAATAGATTTTAGTTTTATACACAAGATGTATGAGTCTGCCTTCAGATGCTTGGTGTCCATATGGATTTGTGTATCTTTTGGAATCTCCTCTGCTTCCTGGGGTCTGTGCTTACCCATCGAATGAGAACCTCCATGCCAGGAAATTTGCTTTTTTTTTCTTCTGGGGATGTCTGGCCACACAAACTTGAAGACAAAGCTAAGTGAGTAACTGAGAGTCTGTGTACCTGCTGCTGATTATCTGCCAAAGCTTGGAGAGAGTAGTCTGGGATTTTGCAGTGGTTTGCATGTCTGTACTTCCTGGTGTCACCCATGTGTCGTGTGTATGTGTGTGTGTGTGTATGGGTGTGTAAAATGGGCTGGAATGTGATCCAGGAAGAAGGGGTGTGCAGGTCTGTGTGGGAGACATTGGATGGAGTTGGGGTACAGATGTATAGGGCTGAGTGTCAGGTGTACACCTTGCTTGAGAGAAAAGTAGGAAAGTAGTGGTAGTGCGTGTGCTGCAGGGAGATAGTCACAGGTGTCTTATATGTGTCTCTTCTAAGTTCGTTAGTGATTTAATTTAGCAGGTAGTAACCAAGACCTTCTTTGTGATAGGCTGTGTACTGAGGGCGGCAGGGGAGTCAGAGATAAATAAAGCAGACTTTCTGTTGTGGAAGTTGACTTTTTAATTGAGGAAGCAGATAAAAAGTCAGTAAAGTGAATGGTTAAGAGAGAGATTCTACATCCACAGTGCCTGGGCAATGAACTTAGACTTAAGCTTCCTATCTGTAAAATAGGATAGTAATGGCATCTACATTATAGAGTTGATGTGAGAATCAAGTTACATGAATAATGAAAAGTACATAGGAAAGTACTTACCAAATAGAAAATGCTCAGTAAATATCATTTGAACGTCCTTAATTTGAAAATCTGAAATCCATAGTGCTCCCAAAACTGAATTTTTTTGAGCACTGACATGACACCACAAGTGAAAAATTTGATACTTGACCTCATGTGATGGGTCCCAGTCAGGACACAGGTGCAATAAAAATATAGTATAAGCTGGATGTGATAGCACATGCCTGAGATCCCAGTGCTCTGGAAGGCTGAGGCAGGAGGATCACAAGTTTGAGCACTGGATAACTTAGTGAATTAGCAAGTCAAGTCTCAATGTAAAAAATAAAGCAGGGCTGGAGATGTAGCTCAGTGCAAAGGTCCTGGGTTCAATCTCTGGTACTAGAAAAAAATCTATAAGATTATCTTCAGGTTGTGTGCATAAGATATATATATATATATATATATATATATATATATATATATAAAATATATACTATATATTATATATGATTATTTAATATATTATATATAATTGATATATATATTTTTGGAGATAGGTTTTCACTATGTAGTTCAAGCTGGCCTTGAACTCACTATCTAAGCCTAGCTGGCCTTGATCTCATAGCGACCCTTGTGCCTCAACCTCCTAAGTGCTAGGATTACAGGCATGTGCCCCCATGCCCAGTTGATAAGATGTACTGTATATGAAACAAATGAATTCCACCTTCAGAGTTAAGTCCGTCCCCAAGATATTTCATTATGTATGTGCAAATATTCCAAAATCTGAAAAATCCCAAAAATGAAACACTTCTGGTCCTAGGCATTTTAAATGAGGACCTTTTTTTTTTTGGTATGGGGATCGAACTCAGGACCTTGCGCATGTGAGGCAGGTGGCAGCACCACTGAGCTAAATCCCCAGCTCCACGCCCCGCCCCCCCTTTTCTTTTTGTTTGTTTGTGTTTTTTTGGTACCAGGGATCAAACTGAGGACCTTGTGCTTTTGAGGCAGGCGCAGAGACCACTGAGCTAAATCCCCAGCCCCACTTTTCTTTTTGAAACAGTTTCATTATATAGTTTAGGCTGGCCTTGGACTCACTGTGTAGCCCAGGCTGGTCTCAAACTCATGGCAATCCTCCTGCCTCAGCCTCAAGTGCTGGTATTACAGGCATGCACCACCATGTCCTGCAGATAAGGGATACTTAATTTGCTGTAACAACAAACAAACAACCCCCCCACAACAACACTAGAGGTGGTAAATGCCCAGATGCAGCAAAACTCTAGCTTAGTGATGAAACCACAGACTTTGGTGGCTCAGACCTGGGTTTAAATCTATCTTCTCTACCTACTAGATCTGTAATATCAGATGGGTATCTACTCTTTATGCTCATTTTTCTTTATCTGTAAAATGGAGATAAGCATGCTTACCTCACAAGTTTATTGTGATAATTAAATGAATGTTTGATACATAATTAGTGGTGAGTACATAGTAGTCATTATTATAAGAAAAGTATTATTGGGGTCTCAAAGAAGGGGAGAGTTTGTAAGTTAGGGGGATTGGAAGTGGGTTTATGAAAGACATGCTGTTTAGGATTGGCCCTGAACATTAATTAGCAAGCTTGGTTTAATGGGAATCACTCCCAGCAAAGGAACTGGTAAGAACAAAGGCATGGAAGAGGGAAAACATACATTGTATCTGCAGAGGGGCAGCAAGGAGGGAGGGAGAAGAATGGAATCTGCAGCAGTTGAAGCAGATTGATGCCAAGTCTTGGAGATTGGCTTAAATCATTCAACTAACACATAGTGGATGCTGACTGGGTACAGTATATTGGCAAATGGAGCCACAAGTGTTTGATCAGGTATATGATGAAGATAAGAGCTGTATTTAGGAAGCTGGGAGTGAAGTGTAGAGGGATTATAGAGGGCAGAGTTAAGTGGTGGAGAAATCAGCTGGGAAGTGGTTCAGGCAAGGCATTTGGAGGCCCTGAACCTTGGCTGTCTTGGAGAGTGGCCAAGAAGGGTGGTTGCAGCTCTGGTGAGAGCTGCTGCTGAGATTGACCTGCAGAGGGATTCACCTTTGAATGTAGGGAGGGAGGAGAGGAGTCTGAGAACAGGAGGCTTTGGTTTGTATGGTTGATGGTGGTGGAGAGGTGAGAGGGAAGGAGGAAGTTGGGAAGGGGAGCAGGATTGGGACAATGGACCCTGCACGTGTTGAATTTTGGTGCCCCTTGGCATTCTTAACCCAGAGATATTCAGGTGCTTTAAAGTGTGAGACCAGAGCTTTGCGTTGCAGATGGGGTTGCGGATGGAGCCCTGGGAGCCCTGTGTGCAGTGAGTCTTTGAGGTGGCCAAGGAGAAGGTGAGGAGAATTGAGCAGAAAACCTCAGAGAAGCAAACAATGGGAGGAAGTGTAAGAGGAGCAGCTGCAGAAGCAGTGAAGGAATTGCTAGAACCTAAAGAGAACCACATGCAGGACCAAGGGAGAAGAGGGCCTTGTAGCCATTGAGCCTTTGCTAGTTGCTGGGGGTGTTTGTCTCATTTAATTATCATGATCCCTGCATGAGTATTGGTTTACATTTCACAGAACGTCAAAGTGAGGCTCAGCAATGCAAGAGCTGGGACCTGAGCTCTGAGCTGACTCCAGGGCCCGTGGCACTTTCTTTACCTATCTCCATGATTCCTCCAAAGAGGAGTGCTCTGGCCACTGCTGACCCATGTTTGGCTATCGGGCTGCTTAGGGGCAGTGTTTCACTGAGCACCTTCTGTGCCCCAAGCCACAGTTCTCGCAGGAGCCGTGCGTGTGCTGAGGGTGTCCCTGTACACACAGGTCTGCTGCGCCTGCACAGAGAGCATAGTGGGGTTGGAGCAGGACAACCTGTCTTCTGAACCCTCTAGGAGCAGCTCTCCTGGAGAGCTGGGAATTACCCCAGTAAAACACAAAACTCACCAACACTGAAAATGTTTCAGTGGAAATCTTTTCAAAATGTATCGCACACCTCTCTGGTTCCCTAAGCTGAATGCCTGGCATGTGATTTAGCTTTTCCCCAGTGACTCAGGGAGGTCATAATTCCCCTCTGGTGTTACATTGGACTGTGTTGTGGAGTGGTTCCTTCACTGGAGTTGGCTTTGCCTGCAGTGGTTCCTGCCTGTCCTGCTTTGGAGTTTTTATATCAGCTTTTCCTAGTTTTTCCTTCTTTGCCCTTATGAGGAGAAGTTGCTAGGTAGTGACCTACCTCTCTCTCTCCCCTAGTGTGTGTGTTGTGTGTGTGTGTGAACTTGGAAATCACCCTTTCCAGACTTGTTAGAATTGCATGTCATTAATAGTAAATATACTTGGTGGAATGTGGTTGGGGATACTTTATCACCCTTCTGGTTTTCTTTTTTTGTACTGGGGTTTGAACTCAGGACCTTGTGCTTGCGAGGCAGGCGACAGAATCACTGAGCTAAATCCCACCCCCATCTTTTTTGAGACACAGTCTCACTATGTAGTTCAGGCTGGCTTTGAACTCATTGTATAGCCCAGAATGGCAGCGGACTCACAGCAATCTTCCTGCCTCGGCCTCCCAAGTGCTAGGATTACAGCAGCTACTCTTCTGGTCTTTATCACTGTCCTTAATAACAATTTGCTGGAGAGATGGGTGAGGCAGTACATAACTGTTACCCCAGCATTTGGGAGGCTGAGGCAGGAGGATTGCCGTGAGTTTGAGGCCAGCCTGAATTCAAACTACCTTGAGACCCTGTCTCAAAAACAAACAAACAAACAAACACCAATTTACTGGGATCTGGAGTTCATGCTATGCAAGACAATACCATCTATGAGCCCATCTTTGTCCTCTAGTAAGGCAGTGAGGACTCATGTGTATGAAAGTTGAATAGACTACGGATTTAGCCCAGTGGTTTTGCCACCTGCTGCGCAAGCACAAGGACCCAAGTTCGATCCCCAGTACCAAAAAAAAAGTGAAATAATAATATAATGTACATGTCTGGAACTGGCACAAAAGAGGGTGTATGGCTGCTCTCCTGTGTCTGGAACATGCAGATGTGTACTGACCCAGTCCTGAAAGGAAGAGTCGACTTTCTCCAGCAGCTGTGTGTATGGGAAGAGTGTTTCTAGCACAGGGAATGGAATTTGCAGAATAGGGCCTACTGGGGCAGTGGAAAGAAGCTGGAGCCTGGACAGTTACAGGCAAGGAGACTGGAGTGAGGGTCAGTTGGGCTTGGAAAGGGCCTGCCAGAGAAGGTGGACCCTACCCGGTGACGTCCAAGAGAAGCCATCTGTGAAGGTTTACAACAGGGTTGTGAAACGGTAGAGCACATTAACAGTGTGTGGAGTATGAACTGCAGGGTGCAAAAGCTGGTTGGATGGGGATCATCTCAGAGGCCTATTAATTTTCGCAGGAGAGGAGCGGACTCAGGCGTGGCCTTCAAAACGTGCTGGTAGGGATGGAAGGTTTCAGCAGGTGGAACCCAGAGGTCTTGGTGATGGGTCTGGAAAATGAGCACAGTTGCTTTCTGGGGGACCTGATCGGGGAAGGCAGGCAGGAGAGGAGAGGGCTTGCGGGGAGGCTCCCCGGCCCCTGAGGATACTGAGGGAGAGCTGCTCTCAAGGCAGATGGGCATGTGGGCTGAAAGCGCAGAAGAGCTCAACCCAGAGCCAAACCCAGAGCCACTGAAAAGTTTGTGTGTGGTGATCACAGCGGGATGTGGTAAGGTGTATCTGGTCCCTGTGACAGTGGAGCTGGCTGGGGAAGGGCAGGTGCCAACTGGTGGGAGGCTACTACAGGAAACCAGGTGTGAGCGAGGATGTGGCCTTGGGTGACCCAGAATCGCAGTGGACAAGGGCTGAGGTGATGGCAGAGGAGAATTGCACCGTCTGTGTAGAGGAGGGAGATTTACACTGTGAGCTCATTGGGATTGCAGCAAGGCCGATGCAGTGTCCCAGGGGAGGGTCAGCACAGCTCCTGCCATGTGATTAAAGGGCATATCCAGAGCCTGGCAGTGTGGGGCATGTTGTGGGAATTCAGGGATTGTTGGTTGGAAGCAGGGTCTTTGCTAAATCCAGGGAAATGGGCCCTCAGTTGGGAGTGGGCATGTTAAGCACGGCCTCAGGTTTAGGTGGTAGGTTTAGGTGTCACAGAGCTATTGGAGCAACTGCAGAGCAGTCAGGTGAAGACACATGTCCTGTCACTCCAGGAAGAGACCGGGGCTACAAATACAGGTTTGGGTGTCCCTAAGCTGCCAAAGTGAGCTGTCACCAAGAAGGGTAGGGACAAACAGAAGGAGTATGAAGGGAGGGAACTAGGCTTGGAGGAGTGCAGGATGGCAGCTAAGGGGCCCAGATGAAGCAGAAAAGAGGACAGAGCAGCTGAGGGTCTGAAGGTGCCATCCTGTGGAAGCCAGGAGTGCTGGTTTCACGTTCCTGAGTGTAGCATGATGCATGTTCCTGGCAGATGAAAATATGTTTTGCAATAGCTGGCATGTTAGATTAGCTAGAAATCTCCGAACTTCCTGTTTGCACAGATGCTGGTGTGTGACTATACTTACTGACCAGGCCTTAGCACACTAGGACCAAAGAATCCCAACATGGCAGTTCTCAGAGAGCTCAAGGTATTTCTTGAGGCCCCTTTCAGCCAGACACTACTCCCGTAACTGTGATTTCATTCAGTTTATTTAAGAAAATCATTGTATATATGGCTTCTGGTGATGCAGCTGTCAGGTAAAAGAAGCTCTGTATTTCGTAGAAGTGTGTTTGTAACACACAAGGCTGATGTGTGTGGGCGTATGACTGGCAAGGCAGAGAGCCGGATAGGGAGCTGTGTTCATCGGTGTCTTTAGCCACCAGAAGCACGTGAGGTGGTAATGGCTGGATGCAGCTAGTGTTATGTGTTAGGTCGCTGGGCAGGTATTGGTGTTTGCATTCATCCTGTGTGTTTGTACTATTGGGGTGGAATAAGAAATGATGTATTTGTTTTTGCAGTGGAGCCACCCCCTACCCCAAGAGTGAATGGGCAAATAATACAAAATGGGCTTCAAGATAGTAAGAGTATGTGTGCATGCACATATGTGTCTGTGTGTATCCTGGGGTTGACATGCGTGTGTGTCTTTCCCCATGGCTTTGTATCTTTGTAGGTTGTGCTGTTTCTCTATCTCACCTTTTACTTCATCTGAAGGTTCCCAGGAGATGGGTATGTGGCAAATGTTTGGAGCAGGGGACGCCTTTGTCCTCTTACAAAGCAGGTCAGAGCACAGCCTGCTTGAAGAGTTATAGCTAGTTTGAAGGAACTGCTTCCACCCTCCCTCCCTTCCACCTTTTCTCTTTATGCATTTGGTGCCCCCATGGCCAGGCCCAGGCTGGTCCTTAATAGATGAGGGCTGACTGCCCATGGAGGGTGGTATCATCTAGAGGTGGGCCCATGTGGCCTGCTGGCTTGGCCCCTCCTACCACTAACATGGCCATCCAGCCTGTAGGCCTTCACCTCACCCAGCTTTTAAGAAGACATATATTTTAATCATGGAACCCTCGGAGAGCAGAACTGTGTTTTCTGACTTCATGTACTGATGCGTTTCTCTGCTGAGTGGGTAGGAGGCTGAGGGATGGTGGGTCCTTGTGTGCAGAAGCTTCAGGTGTGAGTTGTGTGACAGCTGTATGTGTTGCTGGATTGCTAAGTGCCTATGTGTGTCAGTGTGTCACCGGGTGTGTGTTTTGGGCAAGCCCCGTGAGACAGCTAACTGGTGTAAGCGGGTTCCCATCTGTCTCTGAGACAAAAAGCAGTGGAAGGGAGGAGCCTGCTTCAGGGAGTCGAAAGCCAGGCTGCTGCTTCTGGCCCTGCCTCCCATTCTCTGTGAGCCCTTGAGTGGTCACTTCCCTGCCTTGGGCCTCCGTTTCCTGAAATGCAACACAAAGGGAGTATGTGATGCATGTGGAGGGCCAGCCTTCCCAGGCTGGGTGACTGTATGTCAGGCACTGACTCAGGGGACAGTGCTGCCTTTGGCTAGTCCCCAGCAAAGCTATTCCCTGAGATTTGGGCCTTTCAGGTAGGGTGACTTGTGTCAGGGGTCCCCTGAGAGCCCCTATCTGTGCTTCAGTATGCTTGCTAACAGCCTCCTTTCTCTTCTCTCTCTGCTTCCCTTCTCTGAACCTGGCTGGCTATAGAGGAGCACCCCATGGAAGGTGAGTGAAGCCTCTCGGTTACTGGGGTAACACATCTGTCATCATGGGGATCCCATGTGAAGGAGTGTCATTGGCCACCCAAGAGCTCCCTCCTTTGCCCATGTTTGGGGCCCCTCTGGGAGAGATGTCTGGGGTCCTCTCTTGGCTCCCTCAGCCCCACTGCTGCCCAGGCCTTTGATGTTGGTATGGGATACTGCCAGGTGGTGAGTAGGCCCTGACCCTTCTCCATGTCCCTCCACTCTGCCCACTGGCCTTTCTTCTTCTTTGCAGAAAAGAGAAAAGGGCTTTGGGAAGAACTGGGGAGTGGGGCAGAGGGCCATAGCTGGCAGGATCAAAAGGGCTTAGAGTGGGTAGACACAATTTGCCCAGCCCAGCTTAGGATGGGTAGGAAGGACATGAAGGATGGGGTGGACAGGGGTGGGCTGCTGCCCTCCAAGCCTGTGGTTGGGGATAGTCCACACTTCTTCTGGGAGCTCAGGTGGACCAGAGTGTGGTCAAGAGTATAGGCAGAGTGGGGCCCTTCCCTGGGTCAGGGTATGTTGGGGGCAGCTTCTCCACCTTGACCAATCCTGCCCATGGCTGGGAGGAGGGTTCTGGCCTTCACCCTTGCCTCAGGCCAATTGTGGGCGTGTGTGTGTCTCTCTCTGGGGTCTGTGTCCATTCTTTCCCTGCCTTCTGCTCTGGTTGCCTTTCTCTCTGCTGCTGCTGCTGCTTGTCTTTACCTCTCTTACTCCAGGCCATGTCTCTGGCCTCTTCCTGTGTCTGTCCTTCCACAGGTTCTGTCTGGGTTTCTGTCATTTTCTGAACCTTTCCCTCTGGCTTTGGTTTTCCCTGTGTTTCTTTCCCTTCTCTGGGGTGGACTAAGATCTGGGAGAGGGAAGCCTGCAGTAGGTGGGTCCAGGCTTGAAGGCTGGGCAGCAGCCACTGCAGGGAAGGCAACAGGGTGGGTGTGAGGTGAGACTGTCTCCCAGTCACCTCCTGCCCACAGTCTCCTGCCTTGGGTGATCCCTGGGCCTAGGTCCTGCTGGAAGGAGCCAAGGGAGTGGCAGGATGTGAGTTCCTGTGGTGTCCACCTTGTGGCTTTTCTCTCTCCCTGGATGTCTCTTTTCCTTGGGGCTCCTTAGGTCCTCTGGTCCCAGCAAGCAGGTGTGTTTGTGTGTGTGTGTGCACGCATGTGTGCGTGCATGCATGCTGGTCTGCTGTGACTCTGGGCACCTTGGCATGTCTGTGGATATGTGCTGTGTGCATGTAGCATGGTTTTGTGTGTGGGGGGTGTGCACTGCTCACCCACATGTATCTGTGGTGTGGACTGCGTCTGTGTACCTCTATAGGAGCATCCATGGCTTCGTGTGTCTGCATCTGTGTTCGCTTCTCTATGTGCCAGTGTTTACCTCTGTGTGTGTGTGTGTGTGTGTGTGTGTGTGTGTGTGTGTATGAGCGAGAGAGAGCCTGCATGTCTGGGTGGATGCAGCCTTCTGAGGGCTGCAGATAAGATTTAGTGCTGATATGACTTTTACTTGCTCTTGATGTCATGTCTCCTCTGGAACAAAGGAAGAGATGGAAGGAGGGAGAAGAGTAAGATGAAAAGGAGCAGGGAGAGCTTGGGAGAAGGAAGGAGGGAGCAGAGATGCAGGGAGGGGGCAAGGGGCTAAGTGAAGAGGTGGGACAAAAAGGACTAAAGGAAGGGGGCAGAAAACAGAAGAACAGGGAGAGACTGGGTGGGCCAAAGGAGGAGAGGACAGGCAAGAGGGCTATGGAGAATGGGGAGAAACAGACAGGGACTGGAAGGGTGGTTAGGTTTTGGGGACAGTAGGATGGCCGGTGGATGATACCTAGCCATTTCTTTGGGCCTGCTGGTTTGGATGTGGCATTGTGTGTGGCTGTATGTCAGTGGTGTGTGGGGTGCATATTGGGGACTGTGGGTGTGAGTGCACACCCAGAAGTGTGACCCCTCTGTGTGTCTCTGCCATGTCTGTGCTTGCTCATGTGTCTCCTAATCTTACCCCTGTAGCTGTCTTTCTCTTCTCACTGGGGATCAGAGGTGAGACTGGAAGAGGGGAGGTGGGTTGGGCAGGCAGTGGTCCCCAGGCTGGGCTGGGGCTCCCCTCTGTGAGCTCTGCCCTGCCCGGCCTAGTTGTCCTCTAGGAACCAAGGCATCCTGCTCAACAGCCTGGCTGAGTGCCTCCTCTCTCTTCTTGACCTCTTGTAGCAGGTAGAAGAGACCCAGAAGCAGCCAGGTAGAGGGTTCTTGGAAGGGACCCCAGCAGTGCCATCTATTACTGCCAGCCTTTTCTCCAGCAGTGGGAGGAGGGGCTGATGCCACTGGTAGACATGGGCAGGAGACCACCCCAGTGGGGCTGGGGGCTAGCAGGAGGTAGCAGATTTCAAATGGGGGTGGGTAGGGAACAGGCTTTATGAAGGGTTTGGAGGGAACCCTCAGGCCAGCTGGGGCTGAGCCAGGGGTAGACAGGAAGGGAACTGGTCTCCCCTCACCAAGATGGCTGGTACTGTCATGCCTGAGGGAGCTGAGCAGCTGGTTGCCGTGGTGACAGAGGGAGAGTGCTGCATGCTAATGAGGCTGGCAGGAGCTGGGCAGCGGAAGGGTCTTTGAGGGGAGAGATGTGACTCCCCCCAGGAATAGTCAGGCCTGCAGGGGACAGAGGGTGGGTTCACAGGCCCCTGGCTCCTGGACTGGGGCAGCAGAGGCTGGGATTCTCACGAGTGGGATCCCAGGACAAAGGCTGCTACTGACAGAGCAGGAGAAAGTTTCAGTGTTCCTGTCCTGCCTGGGTCCTGGGTTTGGGGGTGTGGAAGAAAGTGCTGGTAGTTCTTAGGAAAGAGTCATTGACAGGGTGGGGGCATCCAGAGCAAGGAATAAGAAGACAGTCCAAGTGCTGGGGTTCCCACCTGTGCTGTAGCTACAACCTGTGTCCTCTGTGAGCTGGTGTCCTGAGGCTGCACCTAACAGCTGGCGCCTCCTCCCCCTGCTGGCCTCAGACACAGAGGTTGGGGGAAACAAATGCCACCCCAGAGAAATGCAGAAGAGAGGCACCCTGCGCCATTCAGCAACATCTTCCCCAGGATCCAAGCCTTTGACCCCACCATGCCCTTCCTGGCTTCCCTGCCCCCTTTCCTCCTGGACTCCAGGCATCTTGGCCCTCAGCTCTGCCCCAGAGACACTGTAGCTTCGATGCTTCTGCCTTGGCCCCAGTTTTTTCTCCCTGGGTCCTGTATCCTGTTGCCACAGCACTCAGAAGGGTTTCCCAAGGCAACATTGGTACTGCAGGGCTCTCTTGGTCAGACTCTGGGAGGCAGGTTGGGGCTCTGGTTTGATGGGACTGGCTGGTCATCTCAGGGAGCCCTGAGCTCTCAGCACGGATGTGCAGACTAAGCCCTGATTCAGTGGCCTGGGTTTTTCCCAACTGAGGCCGAGGAGGAGGAGTACCTTGGGTTCTGGCTGACAGGGCTATCCCCAGTGGCCAAGGTAACCCTGGAAGGTAATCCCAGCTGATCTTGCTTTGTTTTCCATTTTCAAAAGTCAGCTTTTTTTTTTTTTTGGTACGGGAATTGAACTCGGGACCTTGCGCTTACAAAGCAGGCGGTAGAACCACTGAGCTAAATACTTGGCTCAAAAGTCAGCTTTTGGATCATCTCAGAGAGGTCCTAGCCAGAGAATGGGGGTTTAGGAACAAGATGCTTTGAACTCTCAGAGAGCTGGGCCTTCTGCCTAGGGATCTTGACTGCCCCCTTTGGACCTTGCTGCCTCAGTCCCCCAGACCTCCTTGTAGAAGAATCCACTTCTTTCTTTGTTCTAGAGTCTCCCTAGACCAGTGATGGTGAGATACAAACAGTCCACTGTGGCACACGTGCCATAGGTTGCCACCACTGCCCTAGACTCTACTTCCTCATATCCGCTTCCTCTAACTTTTCCCCCCTGAGCCCTAGTCTTTTCGGTTTCTTCATAGAGCCCAGGTGTGCAGGATCTTTTCTGTCCATGAAGAGGCTGTTGGGAAGGGATAGCTGGGAGGATTAGGACCCTAGAGATGTCTTTTCAAACCCTGCTTTGTTGGGAGTTTCCTCTTAGGTCCAGATTTACCATACCCCCTTCTCTGCCAAGGTCATAGGGGTCATGGGGGTGGGTGTGTGTGTGAGGGGGGTTGGAGGCGCCTTGCCCACTCAATCCCACGCTAACAGGACACTCTCTCTCTCTCCAGGTGGCTTTGATTTTTGTGTCGTGTTTTATTTTCTCCTCCATCTGAATCGTTTTTCTCGTTGACCGTTTTTTTTTTCTCTCCGCCTCCCGGAAGAAAAAAAAAAGAAAAAAAGAAAAAGGAAAAAGCAACCCTCCCAGCCTCATGCTTCTCCTCCTTTTCCTTTTTTTTTTTCCGGCAAGAAGAAAAAAAGAAACCAAAATCTCCTCTCCCTCCTGCAGCAACTCCCTGCCCCATCCTCCTGGTTCACCCCTCTCACCTATTCTGGTGCCCCCTTATCTCTCTTTCTCTCTTCCCTCTCCCCCCCTCTCCCCTCTGTTCCGCATCGGGGCCCCTTTCCCCAGCTTCTGGGCTGGGGGCTGTCCCTCCCGATGTCTGTCACAAGTTAAAAAGGGTTTTTAAATTGTGGCAGCAAAAGCTTTTTTTCTCCCTTCTCTCTGGCTGATTTTGATGACTTGTGTTTTCTTTGTTTCTTTCCCCTTTTTTTTCTTCTTTTTTTTTTCCTTTCTTTCTTTCTCTCTTTCCCCTTTCCAAGGTCCGGCTCACCTGACGTTAAACAGCGAAGGTATGGTTTGAAGTTTTGGTTTGATTTGGATTGGATTGCCCCCAACCTGCGCCTGGAGTTTTCTGTTCTTCTCCCTCCCTGTCCCCCTCCTCCACCTGTCCTCCCTCCTTCCTTCCTTTCCTACCCTCTTCCTCTGCCATGTCTTTATTTTATTGGGGGTGCCGGGTAGGGGTGGGGGGGACGGTCCATGTCTGTGCGCTCCCCTCTCCGTCTGCCCAGATTTGTTCCATCTGCCCTCATCTCACCTTGGTTTCTGACATCAAGAGATGTTTGAACTCCTGCCGTTGTCTCCCGTCACCTTTTTGTGTTTTCCTGGTAGTGTATCTCACCTGTTTTCTTTCTCATGGCCGTATTTTATTTCCTTCCACTCATTCTAATCATCCTTTCTTTTCTGTGAACCCAAGTGAACAGAAAAGGGCCTGGGCTGGAGAAAGAGTATATGAGCACCTACATTCCCCTTGCCCTGTCACTTCTGTCACCAGAAGAGAGTGAGGAGGGAAGACGTGGGAGACTGGAGGTGTAGGATCCCACTTTTCCACAGTGTCCCACTGGCCACCTTCACCTTCATATCTTTGAATGGTTCTCAACCCTATTTGATAGATGAGACCCTCGAGGACCAGAGAAGTGAGGTGACTCACTAATGATTACACAGCTGTAATTGGTGGGACTAGTCCTTTAATTTGAGCCTCCCTTCAGCCAAGTCCCTACCATCTTTCAAAGCCCTGTGTTGAGCAAACTCTAAAGTCATGACTGCTCCCCTCCAGCTCTGGCCTCTCTCACCCTCCCTGTCATTAACTCTGTGAGCACAGGGGTTTGACCTTCCAGACCTTGGGCACTGCCACACCTGCCCAGTGTTGCCCTCTGTTGAGGGTTGTCTAACATTGAGTCAGAGCAAGGTGTTTCTAACTATGGGCAGTGGGACCCATAGCAACAGACTGGACTGTGGGAAGAGACTACAAAGATCTGATGGATTTAGGTCTGGGGAGGTGGGGGGCTGAGATTCTCGGAGGCATGTGAAATTATGGCAAGAAACATAGGGAAGGAGAGTCTCAGATGGGGAATTGGGAGAAGATGCCTTGGATGGGTCACTTATGACCTTCTTGCCTTTCAGTGCTCCGTTCTGGGAGTCCTGGCTGTGGCTCAGCTTAGTCATAGATGAAGATCCTTCAGGAGGATCCCAGAAAGTCTTCCCCTTCTCCAGAAAGCTCCGAAGCTCAGATGTTATTCTAGTTTTAGTTCTGGGGCCTTGGGATTAGAGTAAGAGCCCAGATGGGACCTTTGCCCTCATCCCTGTGTTTCCTCATCTTGAAGCCACTGCATGGATCCCACATTAGGTCAGGTGGCTGGGGGCTGGGCACTGACAGCACATGTTCACGGGCAGAGCCAGACCAGAGCTAAGCCGGCCTGGAGTTCAGACATAGCAACTGGTGCCTGGGAGATCTTAGGAGCTGAGGCTCGGTGGGGAGGAACAGGGTGGTGGGGAGTGAGAACTGACTCCCAAGGACCCCACATACCTGATGAGCTCTACCCAGCCAGGACCTCCCATGGGCACAGCCCTTCTCTGGGCATGAGGGAGGGCAAAGCACCACCAGGGAATGTGGGATGCCCCTGAGAAATCCCTGGGAAGCCCCATTCTCTAAATGGTGACATTTAGAGCACTCACTGTGGGGACCAACGCAGATGTAGGTGGCCAGGGACAGGCACAGAGCAGAGGAGGGGTCTGGTGTATGACCTGAGGAGGACTTTGGATTTGGTGCCTGTGTCAGGCTTTTGAAGGAGTTGAGTGTGAACTTGGACCCAGCCGAAGGGACATATACAGAGATGCACAGTGGAGAGGGGCCTGGGCCTTGGAGGAGGCCTTGGCTAGGAGGATGAATTGGAGATTGGCAGCAGAACCTTAGGACCTCCTTGTCCCCAGGGCTGGCCTGTTTTCTTGTCCCTCTGCTCCTCTGCCTACTCTCCCTATGCTGGGCAAAGTTGAGGTTCATGAGTCTGATGGGGTCTGTGGCGCCAAAGGTCCTTGGTTTGTCAACTAGCTCCTTCCCCAGAGGTCCTGAAGGCAAGTGAGTCCCCAGAAAAGTCCTCTTCTCCTGTGCCTGCAGGCAGTACCTTTGCCCTAGAGAGGCCCTCCATCACCTCCAGGCTGGGGTGGGATTGGCTGGGAAGCCCCTTGTGCCTGACTCCCCAATTCTGCTTCTTCAGTAGGGTCCTTACTGTTCTCCGAGGGGGGGGCCGGGAGAGGAGGAGCCAGCGATGTGCACCAGCCAACAAAAGGTCAGTGACCCCATGGCCCCCAGAAAGCTTAGCTCTTACCCTGGTACAGGTTATTAGTGCTTCCTGGGGGGGAAGCCAAGCTACCCAGGTACACCCCCCTATACCTGGAGGCCTATGGTGGGCCTACACTGCAGTGCCATTCCCTGGGTGCCATTGCCTGGCCTGGTGAGAAGAGCCACAGCCTCTGTGTCCTTCCTAAAGCTTGCCTGTCCTGATGTCTCATTCTAGAACACTGATGTCCTTCTCTATGGCAGTTGTCAGGCCCATCCGTAGAAAGTATCTGTTTCTCTGGTGGAGCACTGAGACGTCAGGGTGGCCCCCATTTATCCATTAAATCTGGGCTGTGAGGCACCAGGGGAACTCTGGTAGGGAGATGTGGCATCCCTGATCCATTTGTTTTTTGGTTTTTTGATACTGGGGATCGAACTCAGGACCTTCTGGTTTCGAGGCAGGCAGTGGAACCACTGAGCTAAATCCCTGGCTCCCTGGTCCATTTGTATCATACACATTGTCTCAGTGAGCCTTTGTGACCCTTGGTGGTTGGGTTCATTACTTTCAGTTTATAGACACTGGCCAAAACCCCCTAGGCGTGCACAGGACCCTTTTGTGTGCCTGGGGGCTCCAGGACTCTAGGTCCCTTTCCCACATTGAGTTCACCTCTCGTGTGAGCATCTCTTTCCTGAGAAGTTTTCAGGCCAGTTTGACAACCTGCCACTGGAGTGGGGCTGAGGCCCTACACTCTCACATCCACCTCCAACCTTCAGCCAGTGGCTCATCTGCCTGGGCTCCTGCTGTCCCTCTCCTCTGCTGGCTCCTTGGTGTCTCTTTCAGCCACCTCTTGAAAGAGCAGCCAAGCTGTCCACACTGGCAGTCTCCCTGAATCTGGAAGCCAATCTGGACACTCCCAGAATACCCTTTGTCCACAGCTTCATTAGAGTCAGTCATGCCACATCATAACTGTCATTTTACTTGTTTGGTGCCCCCACTGCACTGAGCTCTCTGAAGACAGGGATTGGGTATTTTCATTTGTATCCCCCATGTTCTGCACAGCTCCTGGCACCTATGTAGGCGTGAGCTCAGCACGTTTATTTTAAATGAGTGAATGGTCTTTGTTCCCAGGGGGCTCATTGATGTTCTAACAAATAAGTACCATAAAGCGTGGTCCATGCAAAGTATATGAAAAGTGCAGACTTTGTTCAGAGGAGTTAATTTATTCAATGGGGGGGGAAGAGAGAGAGAAAGAGAGAGAGAGAGAGAGCTCAAGCAGGGTGGGAGGGAGGGAAGGGAGAGCGAGAAACAGGAGCACATATCCACAGAAAGTTATATCCCAGTAGAAGAGTCCTTTATTTGTGGGCTGGTTCACAGTTTAGAGAGCTGCTCCCATCCAGTCTCTCTCTAGATGCTCACAGCAACCTGCGAGGTGAGCTGATGATTAGCTTCTTTTTCCAGAGGAGAAGGCAGGGCTTAGAGATGTTGTATCTTGGCCAAGGTCACAAAGCTGGTGGCAGAGCTAGCACTAGCACCCAGGTCTTCTTTCTCACATCACACTTCCTCCCCAGGGAGCAGTACAAGATGTTACTAGGCAGTAAATGCCAAATGAGCAGAACAGACAGCTGTAGTGCTGGAGAGGAGGGAGGGGCAGAGGGGGCTGGAGACCTTCCCAGAAGAGGCCTTTGAGCTGGGCCTGGAAAGGAGGCAGCTGCTGTGTCCCTCTCTTTCATGGCGGTTGGAAATCTAGGACCACAACAGCTAGTCCTTGGCCACATTCAGCTTCTCTGGGCGCACCTGTGGGTCCACAGACACCCCCACCCCCAATCGAGGGATGCAAACAAGTATTAGCTATCACCTTCCTGCACCAGGAGCTCTAAAGAGCTGTAATTGTTCAAGTGCTGCTGGGAGTTGTAGTTCCCTGTCCTGCCCGCCCCAGTGACTGAGCAGAGTGCCCCCTGGTGCCTCAGTGCTTATGAAACTTAGATCTGGTTTGTGCTCTGCTGGGTACCCTGCATCACCCTACATTCAGACTGTGAGTCCCCACCGCCACCTTGAGGTCCTCCTCCTGCTCTCCCCAAGTTCTCTCTCCTCTCCATCCTCTGGCTTTCTTTTCTACAGCTACTCACCCCTCTAACTTCCTTTCTTCAAAGGCTCTTGGGCTCCCTTCGGCTGCTCTGTGTCTCTTCCCATCTTACCAGGTCTGTGGTGGCCAAAGGACTTGAACCTACTAGGCACAGGCTGCAGTGTGGCTGGCTTTGCCTCTTCTCCTCAGAGACAGGAGGGTGAGCTGAGGAGTCGAGGAATGGCCTTATTTCCCCACTTTGCCTTGGCAGCCTCGATCCAACCTCTCTTCTTTTTCTGGCTTCTTTTGTTCTGTCCCAATCACTTTTTCATGTGGCTGCCTTATTCTTTCTTTTCCTTCTGTCTGACTCTGTAATGATATTTTCTTTGACTGCAGTGAAGGTGAGGGAGTGGGAGGGGAAGCCCGATTTCTGGGCGGGACTAGCCAGTACGTGTGGCAAACCCAAGGTCAAACACATTCACTTTTCTAGTCCTTGAGCCCCCTGGTTCTGCCAGTGTCTGAGCAGCAGGCCTGGTTGCTATAGAAACAGTGAGGCCCCAGAAAGCTTTGGCTTTTGTTCCCTAGAGGTCCCTGTCCCCTTTCCTTGCTGGCCCTCTTCCCATCTCCCTTCCCTCTCCCCCCAGGGCTTGCTCCTTTTCTTTATGTATATAGCTTCATGTTACCTTTTGCTCCTTCAGCCCTGAGCTGTCTATTTCTCCTCTGTCCCTCCCATGGTGGTCCATCTTTTCCCTCTCTATGCTACCTCGCTTCACATCACCCTTCCTCTCCTCTTTCCCTTCTTGTCTCTGCTGGATTCTTTACTTTTGCTTCTGACCCCCTAAGTAGATAGAGGGGGATTCAGATTGTCCTGGTATGTCCCCCCACCCCCGGCCTTGCTGCCCTAGGGCCTCAGGACACCAGGCCTTGCCAGCTGCAGTGAGGGCTGTGCCAGGCGCTGGGGCAGCAGCTGGTGCCTTGGCATCCGGAGGCAGTGAGGGCAGAGTCTATGGGCAGCCTGCCCAGAGAGAGAGGCAGGCTGGTGTGTGGGGGAGGGGCTCTGTAGAATCTGTACCCAGAGACCCCCATATCCACATGTGGCACTTCTGTTGAGCTCTGTCCCCTAGGGAGAAGGCAGCTGCATCCTAGTGGCCCTTCATGCCCCTGGCATGGTGCCTGCTCTTTCCCAGCCCTTTGGAACATCTCCTGAGAACTTCTGTGCTTGGACAGCACAGTTTCTGCCTAAATACCCTTATGACACAGTCCTGTTTGCCCCTCATCCACCTGGGGAGATAGGCAAGGCCAGCAGTGGTGTCACCATTAATTGATAAGGAGACATGAGCCACTGCCTGGGTCCGAGGCCTCTGGTGTCCCCTGATTCCTCATCTGGGTCTCTTCCCTCTGCTATGCTCTGGTTTGTGCAGTTGTGGTGCTGGACTCCAACATCCTGGTACCAGAGTCATTGTCCTCTTACTTGTCACCCACTTGCAGAACACTGACAATCCCTAAGGCCTTCCCAGTAGCTGTTGCTGCTGCTTAACAGGTGCCAATGTAAGGGGCTGTTGCACCCCTGCCACCGTCTGGCATATACAGGTTGCACACCCAGCACCATGGACCCTTTGGAGGCTGCCCTCAGGTTGGAGTAGGAAGCTGGGGTGGAGGTGAGGGTTGGCATGGTGGTCACACATGTGAGCTTGGCAGAATGGCCTGCTGCTACCTGGTGCATATCCCTGTCACCTGCATTGCTTTCCTGTTTGTCTTATCCCTGCCCTTTCCCTTCCTGTGCTTTTCCCATTCTCTTCATCTGCTCAGTGCTGCACAACAGGCCTTCTAGTCCCATCCCAGATGGTAAGGTCTGAAACTGTCCCTGAGCACCAGGAATAGTTGTCACCAGAGGAGAGGTAGAGGGAGAGTTGGGCTGCATTCCGGAGACCTTTGGTGTCCCTGTCCCAGGGTGGAACTCCCGGGGAGAAGCCAGGTAGAGCTCTTGTTTCTCTCCCATGTCCCTTTATGAAGGGGGTTAGAGTTGATGGGAGGAGCTGTTGAGGACCCTTCTGCTTTGCCTGGCCCTGTGGCAGCTTAATTGTCAGCTGTCAGCGTGAGAGCCACTTAGCAGCCTCCCAGTTTGGAAATGGACCTAGGAGACTTTGGCTTTTGACAGCAAAGATGACAGGGTCCAGAGAAGAGGATTGACAGGCTGCGGCGGCGGGGGGGGGGGTCCCCTAAAGCCTAGAGCCAGGACTGCAGGACTCCTGGTGCCCTGGAGGGGAACAGGGAGGCTCTGGCAGACTCCACCCCACTCATCCTTCTTCTGTTTTCCCAAACCATGGTGTCTAGGCAAGGAGGAGTTTGTGGCGACCTTCAAAGGAAATGAGTTCTTCTGCTACGACCTATCACACAACCCGATCCAGAGTAGCACAGACGAGATCACGCTGGCCTTCCGCACCCTGCAGCGCAATGGGCTGATGCTGCACACGGGCAAGTCAGCTGACTATGTCAACCTGTCCCTCAAGTCTGGGGCCGTCTGGCTGGTTATCAACTTAGGCTCGGGAGCCTTCGAGGCCCTTGTGGAACCTGTCAACGGCAAGTTCAACGACAATGCCTGGCACGATGTCCGGGTCACCCGAAACCTGCGCCAGGTAGGGGGAGCAATAAGAAGGCCAGGTGTCAGCCACATGTGGGGCAGAACACAGGCGGAGAGAGGGCTGCTTGGGGTGTGTCAGTGAGGTGTGGTTCTGGAGAATTACAGGGTTCAGGACTGTGGGGACCCTTGAGGCGTGGCCACAGCTGTGTGGCAGGCCTCAGAGACCTCAGTGACTGGGATTTGAGCTAGGAGAAGGCTCCCAAACTGCTTCTAGACAGGAGCCTGAGGCCAGGGGAAGATTCAGACTCCAATTGGTTGGAGCAGCTGGGATTTCAAGGACTGGGGCTCAGGAAATCAGCTGACATAGGAGGGGCTTCAGGAGATTGGAGGAGCGAGCAGAGCCACCTGACGTAGGAGTGCCTGGGGAGCTGGTGTGGGTAGGGGTCTTCCAGGGTTAATGTGCTGCCCTGGTGGAACAGGCATGAAAGTCCCAACAGTGGAGCAAGCAGGCAGATTTGGATGGGGGACAGAATGTGGTCTGCCCTCTGGAGAGGCTTTTCCAGGGCTGAGGCAGGGATGGAGTGAACTCAAGTAGATGCAGCAGTTGGAGAAGGAGTATAAGATCAGAGAGGGTACAAGCCCTGCTTCTCCTCTGGGCAAAACGTGCCCAGACTTGGCCTTCCTTTCCCTTCCATTCCCTTCCAAGGCACCAGGCTTTCAGCTCTGTACGACTTGCCTTCTACCTCTGGCTCCTAGGCCAGCCCATACAGGTGTTCCGTGGGGACCCTTCTGTATTAGCTTCTGGGTACAAAGTAGTACCTTCCTTTTTTTTTTTTTTTTTTTTTTTTCGGTACTGGGTATCGAACTTGGGTCCTTGTGCTTGCATAGCAGGCATTGAAACCACTGAGCTAAATACCTGGCCCTATAGTACCCTTCTTTGTAGTGTCCCCTCAGCTTCTGCTCCCAGACTCACCTCCTAGGCAGGTGCTCTTGTAAGTGGTCCTCTTCAGTGCTTACAGAGCCTGTGGTGGCAGTCACAGGTGAGCCACCTTTCTGGCCAGGCTTTGCTTGACAGGAACCCCACAACTAGTTTCCAGCCCCAAGAAGTTCCTGCCTCCTTCAGGGTCTAAGCCCAACCTTCTGCTTGAGCATGAGAGGCCGCTGGGCATTCTGGGAGCCTGTTTCCACCTCCTGGCTCCTGCCCTAGCTCACTGCCTCCTGGATCCCAGTACCTGTGCTTTCTCTTGGGATCACAGTCTCATAGCTAACAGGAGCGAAGCTCTTTCAGCCCCATCCCTTGAGAGCTAAGTGCAACTGGGAAACCCGAACAGCCTTGTGTGTGTCTGTGGAGGCTCCATCCCCCTGCATTGTGGCTGTTCTCTTGCTAGTTTTCTTCTTTGAACTTTCTGGTTCTGGTTGGGTAGTGACGAACTTTCTGGTGTCACTTTTCTTTGTTATCACCTTTGTTGTCCTCCTTCTCCTCCCCTTCCCTCCCACTGGAAGGCTTATTAATGGGGCTCAGGACTCTGGCTGATCTCCCACTCCTCTTACCTGTGCTCTTTGTTTTTTTTTTTTGGTACCGGGGATCAAACTTGGGTCCTTGTGCTTTCAAAGCAGGTGGCGGAACCACTGAGCTAAATCCCTGACACACCTGTGCTCTTTTAACACCACCGGGCAATGATCTAATGGGGATTCCTCCTCATTTACTGCTGCTCCCCTCTGCTGTGACAATGCTGTGACTAATTCCGCTGCTCTTTTGGGAACTTGCTGCCACCTGTTGCAGTCCAGCTCCTACTGATGTGCCTATTCTTAGTGCCCTCCACATTCTGCAGAGTGACATGCTCGGTGGCGTCACTCCTCCTCGATGCAGTGCCCCCTCATGTCATATCATCGCATTTCCCGGTCAGAGGGCGGTCTTGTGTTGTCACCCCCACCTGAGCCCACCTGAGTGTGTCATGTGTATTTGTGATACTTTCAGGTACCACACACATTTTATTAGAGGCAGGGAAGTTGCCCTTAGTGCCTCTTGCTTGCTTGACCTCCCTAGGACCAGTGCAGTCACCTGCAGCTGCCTTCAGCAGGGTGCTGCAAGCCCCATAGTCCCTAGCCACTTTTTGCTTGGCCAATAGATATGGTTCATCATACTGGGCACAGAGAGGATGACATTGTTCCTGCCCTCCCAGGACTTCAGCTTTTGAGGAGAATGGATGGGACTGTTAAAAGTGAACAGAGGGAAGCCACGCAAGTCGGCAGCAGAAGCCTTAACGTTCTGTGAACTTAAGAGATACCCAAGAGGAAGGTGAGGCCTGTGGCTAGGGGAGGCAAAAGAGCCACATGGATAGGGTGACACATGGCCTCAGCATGCTGTGTGTACACCCATGACTACCTCTTCTGGGGGGCTTGCAGGGCCTCCGGAGTTTGTAGGTCTATGCTAGTAACTGATGGAGAGTTCTTTTTGGATTGTTCTACTAGGTGACTCAGGGCAGAGGCCAGTCATGTTGATCCAGAAGCAGGACTTCCTGAGCACAGAGGGTATCTACTTAAAGTCCTCCATTGATAGACCTCTTTAAAAAGGGCTTCTGAGCCAGGTGTGGTGACCCATACCTGTAATCCCAGCATTAAGGAAGCTGAGACAGGAAGATTGCTGTGGGTTTGAGCCCAGCCTGAGCTAGCTAATGACTTCAAGGCCAACCTGCACTACATAGTGAGACCCTGTTCCAGGGAGAGGGCACTTCTGGAGGACTTACTGATCCCTGAGTCCAGTCCACAGCTATGAGTGAGAGGTGCTCTCACTCAAGGCCTAGTACATCCTTGTGAGACTCTTCATTTGCCTGGTTTTCAGGATGTGCAAGAGTAATTTCTTGGGCTCTGTTGTTTCTACAGTGTCTCTCAGTCACTCAATCACACTGCGCCCTCAAGAGACATTTGTCAATGTCTGGAGCCCTTTTAGATTGTCATAACTAAGGCGTGTTACTGGCATCTTGTGGGTAGAGGCCAGGATCCTGCTAAGCATCCCCAGCAAGGAATCATTGGACCCCACATGTCAGTAGTGCTGCTGAGGAGCAACTCTGGTTGTGCAACTTTGTACAGTGTCCACATGACATCCTGGAACTGGGAAAATCCTGTCATCAGAGGGGTGATGTGGACCGGGTGGCTTGCATCAATGTTCTGTCTCCCTCAAGTTTTGTGTGCCAGGAGCTAAGAAAGAGAAGTGATATAAGAAATGACATCTACCTCCAGCTTTTCAGGGTAGATGGCTATGATCCAAGAACACTGTGGCTTCTACATTATTTTCCTCACAGGATTCTAGTGGCCAGGGAGATGACCTCCTGGGAGGGCCTGCCCCAGAGCCAACCCTCAGGGCTTTCCCTCCCTTTTGCTTCTGGGGCTATCACTGTGGGTCAAAGGTCAGGCTCCACAGACTGGAAGGAGGCTGAATTTTCCCCCTTGCACCCTAGATTAGGTTATCATCCCTGGAACCATCTAGACATTTTTAGACCATAGCAGTTAGGATCAGAGGGCATCTGATTGAGACAGCATCTCTCTCTCTCTCCTTCTTCTTTCAAACCCTTTGAAGCTACTGTGACAGGCAGTTCTCTTGGGGGATCTTGGCAGATTACCTCTGAGGATTCCCTAAGGCCTATTTTTAGTCATGGGCTCACTTTCCTCCCATGCCCAGTATGTCTCTCAACTGCCTCCTACTACCATGTAAGCAGAATGTGCAAACCCATTTTATCATTAGCCAGCACCAAATTTGGAAGACAAGCTGGCTACCAAAACATCACATGATGTTTCCTCTTGCCTAGCTCAGATGATGGCTCTTCTCAATGCAGAGACTTTCAGAAGCTCCCCTGGGCCCCAAGAATGGAATCCCTCAAGGACAGAATCTCAAGGATGGAGTCCTCAGGGACAGAATTCCCAAGAATGGAGTCCCCCAAGGATAGATTCCATCAAGGATGAAGTGTCCGAAGATGAGACCCCCAAGGATGGAGTTTCCAATGATTCAGTCCCTAGAGGATAGTGTCCTCCAAGGATAGAGTTAATTCCCCAAAGTTGGATTCTATCAAGGAATAAGTCCTCAGTGACATAGTCCCTCAAGGATAGAGTCCTTAATGATGCAGTTCCTTAAGGATGGAGTCCCCTAAGGTTAGACTCTTTAAAGGATGGAGTCCCCAAAAGATGGAGTCCTTAAGGATGCATTCACCCAAGGATGGAGTCCCCAAGGATGGAATTTCTGAGTGACCGAACAATGCAGTCCTCCAAAGATGAAGTCCCCAAGGAATGCAGTCCTCATGAGTGGAATCCTCAAAGATGCAGTCCAACAGGTATTTAGGACTTCTTTCCTCCCATGTCCTCTCTGGTATGACATACAACCTGTTTTAGGACCTAGATCTGCTGGTGTCCATACCTGTCTACACCACTCCTAGTTCTTCCCTTTCTTCCCACAGCTCTCCTAGCTGTACCACCTATTCATCTTCCTTTCTGTTTGATGAAATGCTAGAGTTAGGGTTGAGATAGACAGACTGGTTTCAAATCTCAGCTTTGCCACTAGTTGAGTGACTTCAGGCAAATTATACAACTTCTCTGAGCTTCAGTTCCTCATAGGCAAAATGGGAGGAGCCTTCTGCCAACTGAGGCAATGCCTAAAAGCACTTAGCATCGTGCCTGCTGTGATATAAGACCTGAAGGGCTTGCTGCTGCCATGATTGCTAGCTGTGTTTTCTTTTAGTCCCTCTGGACAAGCTTAAATGCCACCTTCTTTGTAGAACCTTCCTCAGTCTGGCTCCCTTCTTTGTTATGTTCTTCAAGCCCTTGGAAACTTGTATTCCAGCACTCTTCACATTTTGCCGGCATGTCAATATTTGTGTTCATTTCTTATCTCTACTTCTAGGTGGTGAGTAAATTGAGGGCTTAGTACCAGCAACTATTGAGTGGATGTAGTTGTTTTTTGAATAGTTTTCCTAATTCATTGGGTCTCTTTCTTAAAGCTGGTTGGTGAGATTTTAGATGTGAGGACCCATGTCCAAAATGAGCAGATCTAACTACTTTATATGAGCACTGAACTACCTCTTGTCATCCTGAGAGAGACTCCAGTTTGCTTTATGAGCCCAGAAGAAATCCTGTCCCACTCCCCACCTCGAATTTTCTCAGTACTCCATCTTCTGCCAGAGCATATCTCATATTACACCAGAACCTCTCTCTTCCGGTAACCCCCATGTTCAAAGGTCTTATTTCTCTTTTGTATTTCACCTAGTTTTTATAACAATTTCGTGAGTGGGAGATATTATTCCCAATTTACTGATAAGGAAACTGAGGCTTAGAAGGTTAAAGAATTTGCTCAAGGCTATCCAGAAAGGAAGTGGTGGAATTGGAAGTTTGTGTGACTCAGAAGCTACTCCATTTCTCTGCCTCCCAGGGAGGGCCTGTTTGTTGTCATTAGTGCAAAATGCAAAGGAGGCCATAGTTCCCCTGTGGCTCTGTCATTCTGTGATATTCAAGCATTCTGTTCATATCTCAGAAAAATGGGTTCCTCTATAGCTGAGTGCCATGTGTTCCTCTTCCTTGTCCCAAGCTTCTCTTGTTCATGCTCCACAGAGACTATCTTCATCCCAGATTTTTGTGACTTATGCTTTCTTGAGGGGGCTAGAGCTGTCCTCAGGGTTCACAGTGCAGATGGGTTATAGTTCAGGGGAAAGGCCCTTGGCCACGGTAAGTTCCCACTTGTTATTTTTTTGGTTCCGGGGATCGAACTTGGGACCTTGTGCTTGTGAAGCAGGCTGCGGAACCACTGAGCTAAATCCCTGGCCCTAATTCCCACTTGCTAAAATGGCTGGCTTCTCCCATGTGTCTATGGTGCCGTCCTAACTCATCAGACGCTGCCATTCTGAGCTGTATGAGTAGATAAGGCCATCACTGCTCACTTACTAGTCTGAAATCTTAGCTCCCCAGATTCTGGCCTGGGCTGCTCTCTCCCTTTCCTGAGCTGTGTCACAGGGATGGATGCCAGTGGAAGCACTGTTCGAGTATCTGACCACAATTGGCCCCAAATCATGATCACTCAGACGGGGTTCTGGATCCTCAGTCCTAAGTTTAGAAGAGGATTCCCATCTCACCTATGCCAATCCTGCTGATTTTCAGAGGAAGTTCGGTCTCTTGACAAATTAGTGGAAAGCCCAGGTTTTGAAATCACTTTTCTTCTTTCAATCCTGTTTTTAATTTACTATTCTCATTATAACAATGGAACCTTTTTTGTGAACATTGAAAACTTTAAAAAAATTTTATTCTCCATAACCAGTTCTAATTCAAAAGAACAGTACTTGGACTCTTGCTTGCAATGCCTCTTTCCCCCCTGCCTTGTACTGTGTTATCAGACAACTCTTACCTTTTTGAGTGCAATCAGTTTCCTGCCCTGAAGCTAAGTGATCCTTGTTCGACAAGTTGGCCTCTTCATTTCATGACAGTCCTACTAGCCAGGAGCACTAATCCTCTTCTCACACGTTATCCCTTTGCTCCAATCACTGCACCTGCAATTAGACTCTTCTGCTATGTAAACTGCTTGCTTCTACATCACTAATAATTAATATTGGTTATTCAGCACTTCTTCTAGCTGCTAAATATTGAATTCTGTTATTTTTACTTATACAAGGCCCTTATTGTCTTACTGAATTAGTCCTGTGCCCACTGATTGTACTAACTCTCTAACTAATGGCTCTGTCCCTAAAATACCTCTTCTCACAATCACAGTCTTAGCTGTGCGGTAGTATTTAATGGATGCCAAACAGCAGTATCCTTCCATCTCCAAAGCTCTTAAAGTAAAGCTGCCTTGGCCTTTTTGACATCTCCTGTTCAAAGACTCGGTTAAGGTGAAGGTGGTTGTTGCTGCTATCCTTGACAATGGGAAGAGAAAATGAACTTAGAAGTACATGGGAGCAAGGACTTTGGAGACTAGGGTAGGAGATACGACTTCTAGCTCAGAGAGGAGTAAGGGATTTCAGAGGTAGATGGGCTTCAGTGTTCCTCTTTGTGGGGAAGGGAGTGAATTTCTGGTGCTGGTAATAGGAAGTGGAGGTTTGGGGGTTTCTGTGTGCACACAGAAGGAAGTTGGGTTGCTGGGGGTGGTTTTGGCAATTCCAGGGCTTTGAAGGGACGGTGGTGGTGGACACTTCATTCTCAGAGGGATGGATGCATGAAGGAGAATAAGAAAATAGGAATGAGGACTTTTTGGGAAATGTGTGCTCCAGAAAATTCAAGATGGGAAGGCGGGAGGAAGCAGGTATGGGTGGGAGAGGGAGAGAAGAGGGAGGCTTTGGAATGATCAGATACAGTGTTAACATGAAGTCTCTGCCAGCCCATGGAGGGCAAGGTTTTCTTTCCCCTGTTCTGATGATGATTCACTCTTCCTTTCTCAAGAAAGAGAAGCAAGGAAATAAAAAATAAAGTAAAAATTTAAAAAAGAAAGAGACAGAGACAGAGACAGAGACAGAGAGAGAGCTGCTTCTCTCCCCCCGTGACTCCTTGGATCTATTTGCCTGTCCTCCCATTCCCAGGAAAAGCAGATGCCCATGTCCTCTCCTGTGCTCCTTGGGAAACACTTTGGTCTCCAAAAGAAACTGCCTCTCATTCTAGCCAGTTCTTTGAATCTCAAGGGGCTTTACCCACTCTTCTCCCAGCCTGACAGCCAGCTGGCCCATCACCAACCAGTTAACACATTAACTCAACATGACCACTGGTCAGCCAGTTGGCCAGCATGAGCTCACTTCCTAGCCAGTTCTCTGGAAAGCCGTCTGGTTGATCAGTCAGCTAACAAACCCATCGTCCATTCCCTGAGTCAGTAGCCCACCCCTTCTCACACCCCTGTTCCTCTCCCTCTCCTCCCTTCAACTCCCTCCCATTTCAGCCAACAGGACCTACTAATACTGCATAACTGGGTCTGCTTCTTAACCCCTGCCTTCCCTCTCTCCCCTTCTGTTGGACAACCCCGTTGCCGACTCTGTGTGTGTTACTAACACGCTTATAACCCAGGGGACCAAGGGATGAGCAGGGACAGGTGGGGCAAGGTATGAGTGAAAAACCGAACTAACCTTTCTGTCTCATCTGCGGAATGTCAGCCATTTTTAAGTCTTGCTTTCTTGGTCCAGTTCTTTTGTTGTTTTCTTCTCTACTAACCAAGGTCTTTAACTGTTCCCCTTCTCTGCAGATGGCTCTTCAGGGAGGGGGTGAGGGGGAGAGGAATCCAGATGAGGGGTGCGGGAGGGATTGGGACAAGAAGGGATTTAATTTTTTGTGTGTTTTATTTCTCCCTCCCATTACAATTTAATTTTCTTTAAACCAAATACTTCTGCTGAACCTGAGGTGGGAGGGTTTGAACAAACAACCAAATATATATGGATATATATTTTTCCTCCTTCCTTGAGTTTCACAGTTGGTCATTTTATTTTTCTTTTCTTTTCGTTCTGTTCTTTTGTTGTTGTCTTTGTTGGTTTTTTTTAACCCTCCCCTCCCCCTCTCCGGTGAAGCACGCAGGGATTGGACACGCTATGGTAAACAAACTGCATTATCTGGTAGATATCACTCTAATTGTCTTACCGTTTGGTTTGCCGTGGGTTTTTTTAACTGTTCGATTCTCCCACTTTTGTTTCCTCTCCTCTTTGGTTTTTGGTTGTTTTGCTCTTCCAATTGTTTTTTGTGTCCTGGACAATCTTTTAGATTTCGTTTCACTCTTTAGTTTCCTTCCCTCCCTTTTCTTTCTTTCTTGCTTTTTTTTGGTCCCAACTCAAATCCAAAAGACAATTGGAAATTAAGGAATTTGGCCTGGCCCTGCCCTATAATCCCTGCCTTCTGAATTCAGATTCCTGGCCAGAGTGACCTGGGGCAGGCCCTGTAGTCATCGGCTCTGGTTAGACCAGCCCCGATGCCAAGCAGCTTATTTTGATTGCTTTCTTTTGTTCTTTTCCCTCCCCTTCCTTGTTTTTTCTCTTTGATTTGGTTTCTTTCTTGGTCTCCTGAAAATCCATGGAAAACACCATATCATGACATGCTCTGCTCTGCTCACTATCATCTCTGGATGGGACCCCTCAAGCTAGGATGGGGCTGGGGATGCCACCTCCCTTGGCAGCCATCTGGGCAGCTCCCTCGAGGGGTGGGGGGTGACCTTGGGAGACAGAGATGGCCTTCAAATCACCAATTTATAGCAGTTTAGGGACTGCTTCACGGTGGCTGCCAGGGGAAAGGTGACATCCCCTCCCCTACTTCTTAGCCTTGAGGGTTCCCTGTTTGTCTCCCCCACATTTTGCATGGCATGAATGGTCTTTTTCCCCCACCAGGGATAGCGTCCAGTCCCCCCACCGCTCCGCTGCTCTGACTAACACTGTGTTTCACACTGTCTTCTTCCCCTGTGCTCCTCCCCTCTGTACCCTCTCCTCTCCTGCATGGCCATGGACCGGGGCTTGGCTTCCTTCCTTGTTGGAGGGCAGTCCCTACAGGGTGGAGCTGGGCCAAACCTGGCTGTCCGTGTCCTTGCCAAGCGCCTGTGTTTGGGCTGGGCTTAGGCCCGGTGAGTGCTGGTGTGGGTGTTGGTGGAAAGGCAGCTGGTGTGTGTTGGTGTGTGGGTGCAACTGTGTGTAAATGTTGGTGTGACATTTAAGGGTGTTAGTGGGAAGCCGTGCTGTGTGTTTGGGAGACTGCTGGTGTCTTTACATGTGTGTGTGCTGGTGTGAATGGGGGCTACTGGCCTGGTGAGGATTCTGCCCTTCAGTGTGGATGCCATGACTGGCGGGGGCAGGGAGGGGCTGGATGGCCCTTTGCTCTTTGCCTTTCTTCCTGCCTGCCTGCCTGCCTTAGAGTTCGGGCCCGCAGGCCCTGTGGTGCGTGATCCCCTGGGATTCCCTCAGGCCTGCCCTGTACTGGCTCTGCAGCATCAGGCAGTTAGTCATTGCCTATTAATAATGCAGAGTGATTGAGCACTAGGCTGGGGACCGTCCAGATGGACGTGTCTGCTCCTGAGGGACTGGCGCTGCTTGGGGCAGCTGGCTGGCCTGCCCAGCCTCCCCCACTGTGTGGCTGACTGGTTGGAGCAGAGGAAGGTGTCAGAGCTGGGGTGCCCAGCCTGATTCCTGCCCCGCACCTCCCTTGAAGGCTCCATCTTGGAGGCCAGACCAACGCCTTTCCAGATATGCATTTTCCTATAGTCACATAGACTAGTGCCATGGCCAGAGCCACCCCAGTCATCCCCAGTCTACTCTGTGGCTACTCCTTGGTGTCCCATGATTCAAATGGAGCTGTGTGGTGGGGGCAGCACCAGCCACCACAGGCTGTGTTCCTCCAGCTGCTTCTAGGAGTTAGCTGCTACTCACCCTGCCCTGCTGGGCCACTGAGCACAATTCTGGAGCTGGCCTTGGAACTCTCTTTGCAGATCTTCACTGGACAGCCAACCTGTGATTTTGAGGACTGAAACGAGGCAAGATCAGTCCATGGGATACACCCCAATCACCTGGGCAGTACCACCCTCAAATTAGGACACAGTAAACCTTCCTTCTCATCTCAGTTTGGTGGAAACTTGATCACAAGTACTGAGGCTACAAAAATTCAGTTTCCTCGTCTACCAAATGAGCTGACAAAAACCTCCTCTGACTATTTCATGGGATCAGTAAGAAGGTCAAGAAGGGCAAAGCAAGTGAAAGCTTCTGTACTCAGTCAGGGAAATTACAATTTTATTAAGGTTTACCAAGTGTTAGCTGATTGTCTCCATGTTTCTGGGGGCAGGGATGTGTATGAAGAAGCCTAACCCTTCCCATAGCCAACTCCAGCCCTATTGGAGACCATATTATCATCCCTTGTTAGGAACTGGTCCTAGAATAACTGCATGAAACCTCAGAATGCTTCAGAAGTTGGGCTGGTGAGGAGAGAAGATGAATGACATGGTGAAGTTGGTTAAGAAACCAATAGCTCTCTCTGGTTTCAGCCCTGGCAAGCAAAGTCCTTGCTAAATTCCAAGTCTTCAAGTCCACATTTCTCTGCATGAGCAGCACTGACTGATGAAACAGATCTCCATGCTTCTTGGTGGTCTCATAAACCCTTATAAACCTGCCCTAATGACCATCCGTCAGGCCGAGGCTAGAGGCAGAGAACAGGGCACCAACAGAGATGGGGTTTGGGAAATTCTAGTTCCCAAGTCATCCCTCAGATGGGTTTCATAGGGTTTTGTATTGATTTTTACTAACTCATCCATATGAACTCATCATTTGAGCCCTTCTCTTTGGGGGAGAGGGTGGGTACAGGCCAAAAGGCCCACCAACCAGTTGAGAGGTTTGGGTTGAGTGTGGTCAGGCTGATGGACCCTTGCTTATAAAAATAGTAATGCTTCTTTGTGCATACATCAGGGTCTACCTTTCACACTTCAAATATCATTTAAGCCAGAATGAATCCTGCATTTTAGGCGTAGATAGGGATTGTTCCCAATTCATAGATGAGGAAGTTGGGGCTCAGAGAAAGTTCTTTGCTGGAGGCCACACACCCAGCTCCAGAGGAGTCTAGCACTTGCACTTACCTCTCATTTGATCCTCGTTATAAACCTGGAAGATAGGAAGTTGTTAAACCCCTTTTATAGGCTGGAGAGGCAGTGAGGTAAAATGAGATTGTTCAAGAAAATGGTAAAGGCTAAACGAGAACCCAGAATTTTTGACCTGAAATCTTTTCCCTGTACTCCCAAACTTTATGAGACCCAGACCTCCGAATTTACTATAGGGCTGTAAACATTGTCAGTCAAGTTCATCTCTTGGTGTGTCTTTCCAACTGTTTCTGGCTTTAGTCAGCCGCCTGCCCCCTTAAGGTGGCTAAACTCCACAATTAGCTGGACTGCAGCACCACACCCATGCAGAACCCCATTCCTTCCCGCTGTCTCCAGCTCCCATTTCCACCCTGCTCCACCATGATGGGGTGCAAGCAATATTTTTTTTTGTTATTTTGAAACAGGGTCTCACATTGTAGTTCAGGCTTATCTTGAACTCACTATGTAGCCCAGGCTGGTCTGAAACTCTCAGCAGTCCTCCTACCTCAACCTCCTAAGTGCTGGAATTACAGGTGTGTGCCACCATACCTGGCTAAGCAACAGTTTTGTGGACTTGTTTTTGGTTTTTTGGTACTGGGGATTGAACCCAGGGCTTTCACATTTTCCCCAGCCCTTTTTATTTTTTACTTTAAAATAAGGTCTTGCTAAGTTGCTAAATTGTCCGGGCTGGGCTCAAATTTTTGATCCTCTTGCCTCAGCCTCCTGGAGTGCTGGGATTACAGGCGTGAGCATCTCTTGTACTAGTTTTTAACTACATTAGGCTTATGGGCCCCTTTGAGAATTTGGGGGCAACAATGAACTTTCACAGGAGATTTTTTTTAAAAGCCCATTGATATGATTTTCATATATTATCCAGGGGATTCAGGGAAGCCCACTGAATTGCCTGAAAGTTAAAAACACCTGTCTTCTGAGCCAGGTGTGGTACTGCATGCCTTAAGCCCAGCACTCGGGAAGAGCTGAGGCAGGAGGATCACAAGTTCGAGCCTAGCCTGGGCAACTTACTGGCTTACAAGACCCTTAAAAAAAGCTGGAGATGTAAGCTCAGTGCAAAGGCCCTGAGTTCAATCTCCAGTATTGGGAGGGGGGCACAAACAAACAAACAACAATAAAAAAAAAACCTCACCTGCTTTCTAACTTATTTTCTCCAGAATAGGGAGGCCAGTGACTCTGTGATCGTGGCAGACAATTGGGAAAGCTCTGGACAATGACAGAATGTTCCCTTTGTCCTCAGCCTTTCTTTCTAAGGACTCACTAGGGTAGGGATATTTATGGCAAGACTTGTTTCCCCATGATACCCAGCCTACTTACGTGGGGATCAGCAAGACTGAACCAAGGTTCCAGGCTGCCCTTGGGGCACCTCCAGCTGGCCACATGGCTCCTGGGAACCACGTGGGGCTGGGCCAGGGCTGCTGCTGCTCCAGACTCCTGCCCTCTTGTAGTGCTGTTGACCTGCTTTGGAAGGCATTTGGCTGGCTGGCTGTGTCGATGGGTTGGGTGGGTTGGGTGCAGACCCTCAGCTGGGTCTTGGGTCTTGGCCGTGGTCTCCAGGATGTTGCTTGGCAAGGAAACCCAGACACTCCTCCCTGGGTGGCCTTGGGCAGAATGCAGTGTGTGTGCAGACATGTCTGGGGTTGGTGACTGGTGGCGAATGGGGAGAGGAATGAGTGGGAGTTATTTGCTGGTGAGGAAGCTCAAATCTGTTGTCCCCTCTCTTTCTTAACTCGTAAGTATCTCTGTCTGATGATTGTTCCCCTCTCCTCCTCGGTGGAAGGAAGCTTCCTGTTCCTGCACCCCACAGCTCTTTTGCCTCCATCTCCACTCCTGGCCCCCTGCCCCGCATGCCTTCTCACCAGCGCTGCCTTTTTCTGGTTTGTGCTGCTGGGCCTGGCTCCCACCCCGCTCCCCTAACCTGCATGGGTCCCTGCTGCAGTGGCTGCTCTGTGTCGTCAAAAGGCCCCCTTCCTCCCTACCTCCCCCGCTGGCCCCACCCCTTCCAGAAGCTTCATGGGGGGGGTTGGGGGGCAGGGGCATCAAGAACCCCTGGGGTGGAGGGGGACAGGGGAATTATTCCCCTGTTTCTTGCTTTTACTAACGAACCTGCCATTTTTGTGTCTGGAATTTGATTTGTCTGAGGGAACAGTCGGGTTTACTAATCTAAGTCATCTCCCTCCTTGCCTTCCCCGGACACTTTTCCTCCATTCTTTCCACTCTCGGCTTCCTCTTCACCCACTGCCGTCTCCTCCTTTCTCCCTGTACTTTCCCCTCCTCTTCTGGGCTGATCCCCTTCCTCAGTGCACCTTCGATGTCACACCTGCTTCCTGCTACTTTCTTCCCCCACCCCCAGGCCATAAGAGGGTGATCAAGGTGGTCTTCTTCCTAGAAAGGCCACCGAGTGGGAGTGGTTTGCACAAAGCCACCGGTGCAAGGCGAGATTTGCTCCCAGCCCAGAAGCAAATCAAGGAAGGTGTTCCTGGACCGATTTACCTTGCCCCAGTCAGGTCCATCTAACTCAGAGAGGGCCAGGGGAGAGTGAGCTTGATCTGGGCACATGAATGGGATGAAGAGAACCCACAGGGTGAGGGGTTGGCCTGAGGGTGATGCCCTGGCCTCTGAGGCCAGGGAAGGAGGGAGGCTTTAGGGCCAGAAGAGCCCTTTCCCTTCACGGAAGCACAGATGAGCCCAGTCATGGGGGATTTAAGGCTCTGTTACTAAAGACACAGGCTTTCAGGGAGTCAAGTTTACAGATGGGGATATAGGCATTGTGGCCCTGGGTCACAAGGTAACTTGATGTTGGCCTTAATGACCATGTGCTGTGTTCCCTGGGCTGTGCTGGGATTAGTGAGGTTTCAGGGACATGTCAGGCCAGGTGTCTGCCCTTCAGGAGCTGATGACCTAGTTGGGGTGAGCAGATGAGCCCAGGAAATAATTAGTATCCCAGTGGCTACTACTACCGGGTCTCTACAGTGGCAGGAGGAAAAGAGGTGAGAGCAGGATGCAGTCACACTTGCCCTAGAGAGACCCTTTCAGTTGTCACGCCCTCCCTGCTGTCTCTCCATCCCTCCATCCTGGTCCTTTCTTCCTTGCTAGCTCTCCTCTACCCAGTCTAAGCAAGTTTACATGTTTTTGTGACTAATACTTTGACCCTTCCCTTTTCTATCCAGAACCCCACTTCCCAGCCTCAGGGCAAGGTGGAGGGAAGAAGAAATAAATGATAATGACCAGCCTTCCACTCAGAACAAGACTCAAAAGCTTTCAGACTACCCCCTCCCACAAAGACACCTGTCACCTTCTGTCCTTGAACCTGGCTCCTCTGGCACAAGGTTTGATGATTCCCAGGAAGTGGCCTGTCAGCCCTCCATCTGCTCAGCCCCACCCCTCCACCACAAGGCTCCAGCATGTGGGGACTCCAGGGTCCTGGGGGGGTTACTCCCCCTGCCCAGATGCTTCCTTGACCCTTAGA
The DNA here is from genome assembly GCF_053883595.1 of Heterocephalus glaber. Taxonomy (NCBI): domain Eukaryota; kingdom Metazoa; phylum Chordata; class Mammalia; order Rodentia; family Bathyergidae; genus Heterocephalus; species Heterocephalus glaber. Next base: position 14,450,803 of record NW_028258151.1, on the reverse strand, counting down.
AGTCCCTCACCCCAGAAAATGATGAAACCCTGAACACCAGGTGCTGGAAGATGGCTGGTAGCATGTGCCTATGGACTGGTGTCAGTGGGGGCATCACAGGATGTGCCCAGAAGGCCCTGGTCTCCAGACCTTGCACCTTTGGGGATCAGGAGGTCGGGTGAGCTGTGGCCTGAGGAAGCAAAGAGTCAGGCTAACAGAGAACAAGCTCCCTGGTGGCCCCTGTAGGGCACTGCCTCTGTCCTCACTGACTCTCAGCTTCCTAGAGATGGGCTTGGGGTTCCACAGCCCTTGGCTTCTCCCCATTCCCTGCTGGGTGTCTGGAGTCCTGTGCACTGCTCCTGTGGTTAGACTCTTCAGGGAGCAGGTGGGCCTTTGGCTGGGGGTGGGGCAGTCACAGTTTCTTGTACTTGGCCCTCACCCAAGGTCACCTCTGCCTCCCCCAGGCCAAAGCTGACATCTCCTCCCTGCCATCTTACTTTCTGACTGGATTTTCTGCCCTCGGGCTCTGCCCTACTCTGCTTCCCTCATGGTGGGGTAACAACCATGTTGGTAGGGCAGATACTAGACACGAAGAAGGGAAGGTGGGCTAAAAAGTGGGTACAGAGTTGCCCTCTCCTTTGGGTGAAAGAGAGTGACCCACATATTGGGTACCTGAGGAGTGAGGAGATGCCCTTGAGAGGTGGGAACCCTTGGAACCCGCATGGCAGTGGTGGGAATCAGCTTGGAAGAGTGGGATGCAGCCCAGGTCCCAGAACTTCCCAGGCATATCAGAGCCTTGGTCCTCAGTGCTGTCTTCATTCCCCTCCTGAGCTAAGAAGGAAAGAGCTCAGTGCCCTGATTTACAGGGTGGGGACTGCAGGTGAGCCTAAGCCTCCCAGATCCAGGGAGCAGCTGCTGTTTTCTGCCTCAGTTTTGAAGAAGCTCTGGAACCACAGCTATCACAGTACCAGAACTTACCTCAAGGGGAGAAGAGTGAGGGTGCCATTAGGCTTCCCTCACTCCCCTAGTGGGGCCCTGTCCTGGAGCCCCCCTCCTGTCCAGAGCACCTCAGGGAACTGCTGCGCAGTCCCTTTGAAGAGCCCTTCAGGTTCCCTCAGGCTCCAGTCTGCTGAGCTGGGGGCAGGAGCTAGGGTAGGCTTCAGCCTCCCCCACTCCCTGGAAACCATCAAATCTTGTGCTGTCTTCTTTTCCTCCTTCCCTCTCTTCCCCCACTGTTCCTTCTCCACGGCAAGCAGACATAAAAATGGGGGTCCCCCTCTCCCATTGCCCCCTGGCCCCTCCCTTGCCCAGCCTGTGGCTCTTCCCAGGGAGTTGATGCCGGTTGTCTCCTGTCTCTCCCCCTCCCTGGGCTGGGCAGGTGACCATCTCGGTGGACGGGATCCTGACCACCACAGGCTACACCCAGGAGGATTACACCATGCTGGGCTCTGATGACTTCTTCTACATTGGGGGCAGCCCCAACACAGCGGACCTGCCAGGCTCGCCTGTCAGCAACAACTTCATGGGCTGCCTCAAGGATGTGAGTAGGGCTAGGAAGGGCTGGGCTTAGTCCAAGAACCCTTTGCCCCTGTCTACCCTGTGATGTGGTCTGACCTGGCCAGCAGCTTCCCCTAGGGTGGATTCTTTCTGAGTCCATGATGGGACTACATGGGACAAAACTCTTCAAAACTCCTCTTCAAAACTCATTTTCTACTGACTCAGTCAAGGGGGTTCTCTCCTTTCATTTCCTTGAGGCTTGGAAGCCCCCATCCTCTCAGAGAATCCTTGAAGGAAGTTGTGGCAGAAGCAAGAACTATTGGATGTGAAGGCTAAAGACCTGTGTTTCAGGTTCATATTGCCCACTTGCTCCTCTGTGACCTTGACCAAAATACTTGACCTGCCTGATGCTTAGTTGCTCCTTCTTTAGATGAGTGGTTTATAGCTGCTTGTTAAGGTTGTTGTGAGGAGTGACTGAGAGTGTCAGTGAAAAGGCTTTGTCCATTCAAAATTGGCAATCAGATGGCAGTGATGACTGCTGCCTTTTCATTATCATGAGCTACAAAGTAGTGGCACTGAGAGCCCATAGCCCTGCTGGCCAGTGAGGGGCCCAGAGACAGGTGAGAGGAAGCAAACTGGCCATGGGAGGTGCTTGTGAACAGCCTCCATGTGTGGCACTGCAGGGGCTGCTGGGGACCGTCAGTGATGGGTCCCAGGGCAGGTATGGCCAGGCTCTACTCTTGCTTCTCTATCACTGACCCTTTTCCTCCCTGCAGGTGGTCTATAAGAACAATGACTTCAAGCTGGAACTCTCCCGCCTGGCCAAGGAAGGGGACCCCAAGATGAAGCTGCAGGGGGATTTGTCATTCCACTGTGAGGATGTAGCTGCCTTGGATCCAGTGACCTTTGAGAGTCCCGAGGCCTTTGTGGCACTGCCCCGGTGGAGTGCCAAGCGCACTGGCTCCATCTCTTTGGACTTCCGAACCACAGAGCCCAATGGGCTGCTGCTCTTCAGCCAGGGCCAGCGCCCTGGAGCTGGTCCAGGCAGCCATGGCTCTGCCCAGCGGGCTGACTACTTTGCCATGGAGCTGTTGGATGGCTACCTCTATCTTCTGCTGGACATGGGTTCTGGTGGCATCAAGCTGCGGGCATCCAGCCGCAAAGTCAATGATGGCGAGTGGTGCCACGTGGACTTCCAGAGGGATGGGCGCAAAGGTCAGGAGGCCTCTGGACCTTCCCCTCTCCTGGCTGCTCCTCTCCACCTGCCCTGACCTCTCCAGCTCCCTTTAGATGATCTTTGTTCTGCATCATCTCCTGCCCTGTCCCCTGTCACTTCTCCTCCCCTCCACCAGTCCTCCCTTTTCCCTTCCTTCATGGTGTGCCAGCAGCATTTGGTGTCAACCAGACCTGGGTTCATACATCAGCTCTTTTACTTGTTGGATGTGGACATCTATTTCCTTCTCTGTGAAAGGAATAATTACACAGGTCCATCAAGAGGAGAGTGTAAATACACATCTGTGAAAGGGTTAGCATAGTATTTAACACAGGGTACTTGTCACATCTTCCTCTAAGGAAACAGCTTCCCATGTAGGCCTCCCTTCTGTGTAGAGCCATTAAATTTTCTTTCATTAACTCACTTAACAATTATAGGTATCTCTCAGTAGCCCTCAGGATTGATTCCAGGGGACCCCCATCTCCAGTGCCAAAATCCATGATGCTCAGGTCTTATAAAATAATGTAGTATTAAGCATGACCTACTCAATCTTCCTACTTTAAATCATCTCTAGATTCCTTACAATATCTAATAAAATGTAAATGTTATATAATTGTTATAAGAAATGCTATATAATTGTTGTTCAGCACAGATACAGTTTTCCCCCAAATATTTTCCATCTGTGTTTCGCTGAATTGGTGGGTAGAACCTGAGGATACAGAGGCTAACTGCATTTATTGAGCACTTATTCTGTGCCAGGTGCTGTCCACAGTGTTGGAGAGCAGTGATCTACCCACCATGTTCTGGCCAGGAGAGACACAGTAAATAGCTCGACACTGTCTAGAATAAAATAGCTCGACACTGTGATTGCTCTAGAACAATAAAGCATCAGGGCAGACAGTGCTGGGTCAGCAGGTGCTAGTTCTTGAACCTTGTGTCACTGAATCTTCTAGCACGTTCAGCCACCCTCCCCTCCACCCTTCCTCTGCAGTCTTCCCTTCCCATCCTCTTGTTTTCTCTCCCCTTTACTCCTCTCCATTTTGTTGAACATGAGAAAATTAGCCAAGAAAGAGAATTGATATAAATTAGACCTGACAGATTATCCAGTTTAAGCGAATCTCAACGTCAGCTAAATTTTTGTGCTTCTCTAGCTGTCACCACTCCAGGGCCGTGAGTCTGAGTGGAGTGGCTGTGCCTCTGCACACAGGGAGGAGGGGCCAGCTAGGGCTCCTGGAAGTGTCAGCCTCTCCTGGGCTTGCCATTTCTTACTCTTCCTTCCTTAGAGAAATCCATGTGCAGTGGTTCCATACCCTGGCTGGGTCTCGTGACAGCACCTGTGGGTCCTCATGAATGCTGCCTCCCAGGGGTTCCATGCAGGGGATCTCATACACCTTGGGGTGGAAGGCATCCAGGCCTTGATGAGCGCCTAAGCCTTCTGCTCCTCCGTGCAGCCAGGAAGTGGTCCTGTTAGCCTCACTGCTCTCTAGTTCCCAGACACTAGGTCTGGTTGGGCTTTGAGTCACTTTGTCTTGACCAGCTCTAGACATTACTGATGTCCTGTGTGTTCTGTAGCATAAGTACATTATACTGTTATGTGGTTGTCATCACTATCCATCTCCAGAACTTTTTCATTTTCCCAAGTTGAAACTCTGTTCCCATTAGACAGCTAAGTCCTCACTCCCCTTCCCCACCCCAGCAGCCACCATCTTACTTTCTGTCTCCATGAATCTTCTTCTGAAGACCTCATATAAGTGAAATTATTCAACATTTGTCCTTTTGTGTTTGGCTATTTCACTTAGCACAATGTCTTCAGAGCTCATCGAATCAGAATTTCCTTTTTAAGGCTGAGTAACATTCCATTGTTTGTATACACACATCACATTTATTTATCCATTCTTCTCTCAGTGAATGGGTTGGGTTTTTCTCTTTCCATGTCTTAGAGGCCTGTGCTTACTTTAATTTCCTCTCCCTAACTTTCTGTTATACACCCCTTTTCCTGCCTCTTCTTTTTTCCAACATTGAGTTTATTTGCTAAGAGTCCAGTTGGATGGTGTGCAAGGCCCCACAGTAGGTGGGCAGGGCAGGTGTCAGGCTGATCAGGTGGGCCATGTTTGGGGTCTGAAGCCCTGAGAAATGGTTTAGCAGCAGGACCCCAGGCCAGGTGACACCTTGTCAGAAAAGAACAAGCTTGGGTCACGCTATTAACAGGGGGCCCAGGGAAATGGCTTCTTGGATCAGGTGAAGTTTTGAGCAGAGGAGAACATGTTTTGTTTGGTTTTGTTTGGTACCAGGGATCAAACTGGGGACCTTGTGCTTTCGAGGCAGGCAGTGGAACCACTGAGCTAAATCCCTGGCCTGGGAGAACATGTTTTAAATAAGGATCAGCATCTGCAGAAAAGGCCCTGATTCTGCTCCTTCACTTTCCCCCACTGTGCTCACACTCTGACCTCCTCCTGTACCCGCTCCTGAAGACCCCTGCCACATTCAGGACTAATTTAGACCCAAAGCATCCTTTCCTCTCTTTAATCCTACTAGCATTGGCAGACTTTTTTTTTAAATTCCCCCCCCACCAAGCTAGGTGTGGTGGCACATGCTTGTAATCTTGGCACTCTGGGAGGCTGAGGCAGGAGGATCACAGGTTTGAGCCCAGTATGGGCAACTTAGTGAGTTAATGAGATCCTGTCTCAAAATGAAAAATAAAATGAGCTAGAGATACAGTTCAGTGTGAAGGCCCTGGATTCAATCCCCAGTACCACAATCAAGCAAATGAGCAAAGCAACCTTCAAAAATCCAAGCAGAATGAAGTTTCTGCTGTATAGGTGTCTGCAGTTTAAGATCCCAGTAATAGCTTTGAAGCTCCCACTTGATCCCCAGTCTCTTTTCATCTTAGTCTGTTTTCTGTTGCTGTAACAGAATACCTGAGATGGGGTAATTTATAAAAGAAAGAAATGTATTTGACTCAGGGTCTGGAAGTTGGAAAGTCCAAGGGGATGGCAGCAGCTTCTGGCCAGGCCCTATGTATTGCATTACGACATGACAGGACAGCTGAAGGACAGGCGAGCCTTGCAGAAGAGACAAAACAGGACGAGTGGCCTCACTCTGTAATGACCAGTTCTCCAGAGAAGGAACATACTCCTTCAGGAAAGTATTAATCAACACCCTAATCACCTCTCACAGGCCCCATGCCCCAACACTGCCACGAGGGTGACCGAGGTCCAGAGGGAACAAAACCATGTTTAAGTCACAGCATCACTCTCTCCTAAAGACCTCTTCTAGCTCAGAAGCTGTGTCTGGCTTCTTTTCTCCTGGCTGCCTGTCTGTCTTTTCTGCTGGTTACAGAGCAGGCTCAGGCAGTGCTCAGGCAGAGGGGAAGAAAACATAGGCATTGAGGGCTTGCTGCCTGGTCAGGGCTTAGGCTCTTCCCCTTCCCCACTGTACCACTCAGGCAGGTTCTGCAGTCTCTGTAACTCTCATATGCAATTCATTATGGGATTGGAAAGGACCAGTTTCACAGGGCTCTTGTGGGACTCCACTGATACAATATATTTAAAGGCTAGGTGCCCAGCACATAGTCAGAAGAGCTCAGTGTGTTAGTGGGGAAAAAAAATCTTTGGATTTAGATCTTTTCAGCTTCCTCAAGGTTCTCTGCCTCCAGTTCCTGCTTTGAGGGGTTGGCTCATGGGAATGGCCCAGGAAAATGCAGCCCTTTCTGGGCTCAGATTTTGGGTGTGTCTGCTTCCTGCACCTCCTCTGAGGCCTTCCTCAAGTGGAACAGAGGCCCACAGCACATTGCAACTGGGCTGAGTCACAGGAGCTCCTGGGTACCATTGCCAGGTAGTTTGGGCAGTAGGGCAGGTGAGGCTGGGCTTCAGAGCCAGGGCTGCTGCTTGTCCTCCTGAGCCCACTGTGGGGTGTCAGGTGTGGGGCCTGGGTGGGATTGGGGGCCTCCTTGCTGAGTCTGCACATCCCTTTCTGGCCTACGGCTCCCTTCATCCTGCCTTGCCCTCTGAGATCTGTTCTCCCTTGGTCCCCAGGCTCTATCTCAGTGAATAGCCGAAGCACACCGTTCTTGGCCACCGGGGAGAGTGAGATCTTGGACCTGGAGAGCGAGCTGTACCTGGGCGGCCTTCCTGAGGGGGGCCGGGTGGACCTGCCTCTACCCCCGGAGGTGTGGACGGCGGCGCTTCGGGCTGGCTATGTGGGCTGTGTGCGAGACCTCTTCATAGATGGACGGAGCCGAGACCTTCGGGGTCTGGCTGAGGCACAGGGGGCTGTGGGTGTTGCTCCCTTCTGCTCCCAGGAGACGCTGAAGCAGTGTGCATCTGCCCCCTGTCACAATGGAGGCATTTGTCGAGAGGGCTGGAACCGCTTTGTCTGTGACTGCATTGGGACCGGCTTTCTGGGGCGAGTCTGTGAGAGAGGTGAGGCTGGTCTTTATCCCAGGCATCTCTACTCCCTGTTCCCATCCCCTCCTTCTCTGGTTGACCCCTGCTTTCCATCCCTAGCCCCCTTATTCCTGTTCAGAATGCCCCTCGTAGGCTTGTCATCTTTTAATGATTCTCTGGTCTTCTCTTTCCCTCCATTGGCCTTTGCCTGTCCATCTCCCGTCTAACCCCACTTGTGGGGCAGAGGCCACAGTCCTGAGCTATGATGGCTCCATGTACATGAAGATCATGCTGCCTAACGCCATGCACACGGAGGCAGAGGACGTGTCCCTCCGCTTCATGTCCCAGCGGGCCTACGGACTCATGATGGCCACCACCTCCCGGGAGTCTGCCGACACTCTGCGCCTCGAGCTGGATGGGGGGCAGATGAAGCTCACTGTCAACCTTGGTAACCATCCCGCCCTATGCCTCCTGGCCTTCTCCCCAGCCTGCCTCTGACCCACACCCCCTCTGTCTGGAGAAGCTGGTGGTGGTGGTGCCAGAGAGAGGTGACTTCAGCAGAGTTTGGAGGTGGGAGGTGACAGCCTGGGCCAGAGCCCTGAGAGCTTTGTCCTTGCCAGAGATGGACAGCTTAGAGCAATGACAACAATGAAGGGTGGAGACTGAGTGTGGTGGTGCCTCCCAGGGTGCTCATGTGGAGTCTTGGCGGCATCGGTCCTGCACACGAACACTAATGACCCAGCTCATTCTTGCTTGGTGCACATCCCCTCACCCATTCATTGGTTCATTCACTTGGGGAGCACTTGTCACCTACTGGGTACTAAGCCTGAGCTCAGTGTAGTGGCAGATACAGGAATGGCAACAGCTTGCTCCTGTGTGCAGCTACCCTCAGCTGCTCTGCCTAGAGAGTTGTCTCTGTGGTGGCACACTGGACACACAGGGGCATGCCATCTTGTCTTTGTCTGCACTATGTCCTTTCATGTCTGAGTCCTGTAGGTGCCCTGTGGAAATACCAGATCACAAAGCAGGTGTTGCTATCCCTGTTTTGCAGATTATGAAACTCATATATCGATTCACCTCACATCCCAAACCTAGTGAAAGTGGAAGAGTATCTGTCTCAAACCCAGATTCTTGGCCTTAAAATGCAGTGCCTTTACCATTGCCTCCAACAGAGCTAGCAGGACAGGTGTTGCCATCAGTCTGCTGTCTCTATCCCCACCCATGGGGGAGAGAAGGCCTTGGCTCAATATTACCTGCTAGTCCCCAGGTGTCTACATGGGACTCTTAGGTTCTTTGTGAGCTTCAGATTTCATAGGCAAAAAGAGAGAAGTAGGCATATTCAGGCAGCTCATATTTAGGGGATATCTCTTAGTTTCCAGGGCTACCAGAGTGCATAAGTGAGGCACCCTTACGGAGTTTTCAGTGTAGGAGACCGCAGCTGTTCAGGCTGAGGTCACATCTGTCCATTGCAGACTGGCCTCTTGAAACATATAGAAGCAATGCACCCAAGGACGTACTAAGTAGAATCCCTGAGGCCATTAGCGTCACCTGGTGTCCCTGAACCTAGAGAAGTAGGGCTCTTCTGAGCCAATGAGCATTGTGTAAATATTAGTCTGGAATCTCATCCTAACCTTGGTTTCCAGAGCATTTGGGAAAGCCTTTTGGCCCATTACCCCATTCATGTTTGGTTTTTTGTTTTTGTTTTTGTTTTTCTCTTTTTGGTCTCCTGGCTGAGAGAGGCAGGGCTGGACATGAGGAGCTGTGCAGGCTGCCAGGACCTCAAGCTGGCCTGAGGGGTCCTTGAAGGCCTGCTCTGACCATGATCATAGCTCATACGGGGTGGGTAGTACCTCTGCAGGGCAAAGCAGCCTGGGAAACATCCTTTGGCCAACACTTCTCAGGGCTGTACAACACCCCAGTGTACCCCTGAACTGTTCCAGGAGGAAACCACAGCCAGGACCCTGTGTGTGGCTCCGTGCTTCTGATTGCCCAGGACTGGGTACACATACGTGCATTCTCCATGTGGCTGAGCACATGGCTGTGTGTGGGGCACAGCAGGAATAATCTTGGGCCTTTTATCCACAGGCAAAACAGATGCTTCTTGCTTACTTGGACTGTCCTTGGTCCCCTAGGAAGGAACTTGGACATCTTCAGACTAGACAGGAAGCAGCATCCTTGGCCAGGAAACCTCATATTGGTGTGGGCTCTTGGGACCCTGTGCTCCTGGGATCTACCCTCTCTCTTTCCCATGGGCATGCTTTTCTGTCTCTGCCACATAAATTTTCAGAAGCCAGAGAACAAGGTGGTCCTCCTGAAAGACACATAGTGTTAAGAATAGTCTCCTACAGGCTGGGGATTTAGCTCAGTGGTTTCGCCGCCCGCTGCGTAAGCACAAGGACCCGAGTTCGATCCCTGGTACCAAAAAAAAAAAAAAAAGAATAGTCTCCTAGGCTGATAGCCAGCCAGAACTGTCTTCCTGTCCCTCTGTCACCCCAGCAGTGCCCCTTGACCCTGTCCACAGAGATGTATGTGCTGGGATGCTTCTCTAGCATAATTCACACTTGTCAAAGTGACCGAACATTGGTACAGATGCATCTGTCTACAGATACCACCCAATGTGCAGGCAACAGCTGTTGGTATGTAGCCACTGTGTAGGCACCAGAGACACAAATGGTCCCCACCCATCTACCCAGCCTGGGCCTATGATGGGAAGAGCTCTAGGCTGGGGACCAGAAGACCTGGCATCCAGCTCTGGTATCTTTCACTACTGGGTAAGTCATTTCCCCTCTCTGAGCCTCTTTTCTCTGTAAAACGGGGAGAAGAATCCTCACCCCACTTGCTTTCTAGGGTAGTTTGGAGGCTCAAAGGGGATAATGGGATTGAAGACATTGTACAGATAAAAAACACACATGTGAACCCACCCAGCCTTCTCCAAGAAAAACCACACTAGGATAGGAAGCTGAGCTTGGAGCCAGGGCTTACTTCTACATAGCATCACTCAGTCTGGCCTCACCCTAGGCACCCCATTCTGATCCGCATCCTGCCTATTATCCAGGGCCTCAGAGATAAGCAACAACACCAAGACCCAACTCCTGGGCTGGACTCACTGCTAGGAAACCTGAGGATGTTTGGTCTCTGACCTTGTGGTCTCGTTCTGCAGGTAGGGAGACCAGAGGGACAGTAGTCAACCTCAGCAGACACTCATGGGAGGAAAGACACTTGGTGCTGGGCCTGAAGGGGAACCGAGGCTACTAGCGATTAGATGGTAGGATGGCTGAGAGTGGCCCCCAGTTCTGGCCTCCAGAGATGGGTAACTTGCTGGACAAGAAAGGGCCAGAAAGGTCCTGCTACAGCTGGGCCTGCTGGTGCAATCCTGTAATCCTAGCACTCTGGGAGGCTGAGGCAGAGTGACTGCAAGTTTGAGGCCAGCCTGGGCAACTAAGTGAGTTAGTGACTGTCTCAAAAATAAAATTTTAAAAATTAACGGTGATGTAGCTCAGTGCAAAGGCCCTGGGTTCAATCTCCAGTACTGGGAAAACAAAACAAAATAAAAAACTCCTTCCCGGCACTGCATTGTACTCCACATTTCAGCCCTCAGCCCCAACCACTTTGCAGACACTAAACTGGTTCCTTGAACTGTCTGCAGATCCTAAGTAGGGCAGGCGGTCTCTGTCTCTAGAGGATGATAGTATTTCTTGGGTTTTTTGATCTGTGGGGTCCCTGCCTTCTGCCCTAGGTCTGGCCTCTGGGGCCAGTGCCAGGCTGTCTTGTCACCTCTTCCTCTTCCTGGAGTTGTTCCCTATCAGATATGCCCATGGCATCCCAGCTGTCCCAGTGTGGCTGACATAAGGACATAATCTGAGCTGTCAGGGGTCTTCTTTGTTGGCCTTCCATGTGGATGTCCCTTTTTCAAAAAAATTTTTTTTACATGTTTGTAGTACATTCATTATGGGGAGTTGGTTTTTTGGGCTTTTTTGGTGCTGGGGATCAAACTCGGGTCCTTGCGCTTGCGCAGCAGGCGGCGAAACCACTGAGCTAAATCCCCGGCCCAATGGGGAGTTGGTATATGCACATAACACATCTGAATTCTTTTTTTTTCTTTTGGTGCTGGGGATCAAACTCAGGTCCTTGCGCTTGCGCAGCAGGCGGTTAAACCACTGAGCTAAATCCCTGGCCTAACACATCTTAATTCTTTTTACGTTCCCTTCCTCTCCCTTCTCCCTTCCCTGCTTCTCTGTTTTGATGTATCAGTGTCAGGAGGTCTCTAGCTTGGAGGTGCCATTCTGGTCATTGGCTGTGCCTCCTTAGGGCCACCCTACCCTCCTGAAATTCCCCCTTGTTCTAAGTTCCTACTGTTTCTGCCCTCTTGAGCCACACAGAGCAAGTTTAACTCTGGTTTGCATCTTAAGTCAGGCTAAACACATATTCCATCCCTGCACTCCTTCATCTCTGGAGCCACGGAAGGGCCAGTGCCTTCCCACCAGGAGCTGGTCAGTAGTCGTTGAGCCCCTTCCACTGGCCATTGCCAGGGGGCTGGCTCTGCACGGGGGCTGCCCCAGTAGTGCATGCTGCTACCCATAATGTCACGCCTGAGAGGTGGCCTCCTGAGGCTCCTTGCATGGAGCCAAGGGCCCACTGTCTCCAAGCCTTGAGGCCCCACATGGAATGGGTGCCATGTTCTTTGTATGCATTCTTTTCCACACACATTGCTTTTTCCCTGTCCCATCACACATTCATACTGCCACCCTGGTCTCTCCAGCCAGGGCCTTGGTGGGTCATGCAGACCAATCATGTCCATCCATTCCCTGCTCTCAAGGCACAAGCATTGGTTAGGGGATTATTAGTCACCGTGCCCTGAACTGAGCTTGGGTGAGTATGTGCATGGAAGGGGCTGCCTGCTCCAGCTCACTCCCTGTCCCTGCCCTCCCTCACTCCCCTGGGTGTTCATCACCATGTGAACTGGAGAGAGAGCAAGCTTCGGAAGGTAGAGTTACTGCAGGGTGGGCTGGAGCTATCACCTCTTCTCTGGATAGATGGATTCCCCAGTCCTGGCATTCCCCTGCTGGGGAGGGGTAAGAGTCAAGTCTCCTCTCTCAGACCTGTCCTTCCAGTCCCCTTTTTTCTTTTTTGGACCCTTCATTGGTGAAGACTCTGCTGGCCCTGAGAGAGCCCCCTGGGACCTGACTCCAGTGCCTGGCACCCTTCTACCCTCACCCCGATGCCCCATTCCTTCTACCCAGCCTCTTCTTCCCTCTTGGTTCTTCCTCTTTTCTGTGTGCCCTTTTTGTCTCTTCTGCTCACTGTGACTTTTCACTTCCCTGTGTCTGCCCTCTGACCTTCCTCTACCTCTCCGCTGGTGCCAGGCTGTGGCTTAGGTTCCTGGCTGCTCCCCCCCACTCTTCTGCTGCGGTTGACAACGCGTGTGGAACTCAGCTGTACTGCCTGAGGGACCCATGGCCTCCAGAGCTACAGGGAGACTGTTTACCTCCACTGCAGGAACCTTCAGGGGCCCAGGGGGTGCCAGGTGCATCCTGGGTCATGGGGTCTAAGGGTGGAGCCTGTGTTTGGAGAAGCAGCAGGAGGCCAGGATATTGCCATTAACTGAAGATTGGAGACCAGCCCCTCCCTGATAGGCAAGGGCCAGCCCAGGGCACACCTGTCACATCCTCCCTGTTCAGGATCCTCCTCTTCCAACCCCACGGCTCCTAGGGAAGAAAGCTAAGGCTCAGGGAAGAGCCTTGGCAATAAGTCACGCAGTGAGTTAGTATGAAGACTGAGATGGGACCCAGCTCTCCTGTCTCACGGTGCAGTTCCAGCAACTGGCTCCCTTGGGTGGGGCTTGGAAAGCGGGGTTGTAAACTCCTATGCCTCAGAATCTAGTGCCCTATTCCCTCTGCAAAGCTAGTTCCTTTCCCACCGTGTGGGTGATGTGCCCAGCCCAGTGATGGGGCCCTGGGCTCCAGACTCTGTGAAGACATAGCCTTCCTGACCATAACGGGCACCGCCAGCCTTGAAGTCTGGGGAGAGCAGTGCCCAGGACTGGGCAGGTGCAGAAGTCTACTACACACCCTGATTGTGTCCTTGATGAAGTCATATTTTGAGGGGCTCAGTATCCCCATATATGAGGCCTTTACTCCTCTCTAAGAAAAGATAAAATGTTAGTCCTTTAAGGGTGAAGCCCACCATCTCTAGGGGCAGTCTGGCATCCCCCAGGATAGGGGAAGGTAGGAGGAAGGTTCCTGTAAGGGTGGTGTCAGCCCCTGGGGCTTTGGAGGGTGTATGGCCTCAGGAAGTGGGCTCTGGGGCAGACCCCTCCATTGGGTTCAGAGCATAAGGAGTGATGTGTCACACCCAGGCTCTGAGCAGGGAGTCCTCCAGAGAGGGGATGCGTGGGCCCTGGCCCTCCCCACCCATCTCCTTCCTAGAGATTGGGGAGATGTGGGGTTGGTCAAGTCCTCAGCCCCTGGTGACCCCGGTACGACTGGGATTCCCAAGGTGCCCATCTCCCTCAGACACAAGAGGCTTGCGCCCCTCTAAGAAGGGGGACACAAACACTCTTCCCATCACCTTACCTCCCAGCTCTGGGGAGGATTGGAACCCTCTTGGGGGTAGGAGGGACAGGAATACAACTGAGGAGGGGGTGAGGGCACCTGGGCACGCGTGGTCCCCGGAAAGTGGCCCTGGGGGGAACCCCTGCCCGCAGATACCCCTCCCTGTGAAGGATGTAAAAAAAAAAAAAAAAACTTGTTCTGCCTTTTTGTCTCCCCTCCCCCTCTGCCCGCCCCATGGCCCCCCCAGACTGCCTGCGCGTCGGCTGCGCACCCAGTAAGTGGCTTCCCTCTTCTGCAGAGACCCAAAGGGACCGGAATGCTGGACGCTGGGATTTAAGGAGGGAGGGGGCAGGAGAAGCTTTCATGGGGGCTTGTGTGAGGGTTGGGTAGTGGGGGTGGGGAGGACGAGGGGGATTGTGGCGGGCGGAATGGACCGAATGAAGCAGAACCAGGGGCGTTGGCAGAGGGCCTGTGGTCAGATTGCTCACTGGCTTCTGGGAAAGAGAAGACCAGGAAACCTTGTCGCCTAAGTCAGCAGGAGAGCAAGGAGGAGGTGGATATCAAAGGCTGGGTGGCACCTGAAAACTCCACCATCCTACCGGCTGGAGGGAGCCTGAGGGGCTGGGAATATACTGCTGCATCTCCAGAAGTAGCCACAAGGGGGTAGGCGAGACATGCGGGAAAGATGTATGCAGGCGAGAGGGGCGTGTCTACGTCCCTGGAATTCAGCCCTCTGCGGCTCGTTTGCTCCGGAGTTCCTGCGGATTGAGGGCTCTTTTACAGGTCCCAGTAGGGGCTGTTAGCAAGGGTCAGAAGGAAAGCCAGTGGGGACAAGCCACTGGGCCTACCAGTGAGGCTGGGCAGAGACTTGGCCTCAGTGTTGCTGTATGGCATGCCCTGATATCAGGTAACCTGAGGCAGCATAAGAACTTGGAAAGTGCCCCTACAGGACTGTGAGCAGGGACCCTTACTCTGTGTGTGTGTGGCATGGTGCTTGCACACTGGAGGTCCTTTAATGCCAGCACCCTCAGCCCCATCTGGAACATCAAAGGGCTCAGGGGTGACCTGGGACTGCTGCAAAGTCCAGCAACATTTGAAAGATAAGTATGTTGGATTTTAGACTCTGGAGACTGATAATCCCAATCTTGAATAAATGATCAGAATTCCTAAAATACAGAACATTTCCCTCTGGCTGTGCCGGCTCTTTCCGGACTGTGAGGGTGGTTGCATGTCCCAGTGTGTGGAGGTAGTCAGGCATGTGCAGAAAAGTCACATTGGGTCCCCCGAAGACGGGAAGGCTGGAGGTTGGGGTGGAGGACGAAGTTATGGGTGCACATTTCCACTGAGGTGTGCAGTTGTGATCTGGGAGCTTCTGAGAGTGTCAGATCTGTGCTCATGTGCTGGGAATTTAGTCACTGGCATCACACGTTGCAGGTCCTTGGCAGTCCAGAGAAGTGTGTTGGTTGTAGGTGTGTCTGTATGTAGGGACTCAGAGCACAGCTTCACGGGCTCTATTCACTGCATATTCTATATGAAGGGTCCCTGTGTGCCCACGTAAAGTGGCAGTCTGTGGGTCACCTGGGTTTGTGTGAAAATTCTGTCTGTGCATGTGCTCTGGGTGCTGTGTGTGTCCTCATGTGTACACGTGTGTGGGTGGGACTACCATGGGTCTGGGGTGGAGTGTGAAGCTGTCTGGGGCATGTGTAGGGCCATGCTCACCCCCTCCTTGGTGCTGCAGGTAAAGGCCCCGAGACGCTCTTTGCGGGCCACAAGCTTAATGACAATGAGTGGCACACCGTGAGAGTGGTACGGCGTGGCAAGAGCCTGCAGCTGTCTGTGGACAATGTGACCGTGGAGGGTAGGTATCCTGGGCTGAAGGTGGTGGGCACATTTCTAATGACCTGTGGTTGCTTCTTCTGAGTGACCACTGCCTGACCTACTGTTCCTAGGGAATCATTCTGGTGAACTGCCTCTGTCAGTTCTCCCATGGGGTGGTATTTTATGGGGGTCCAAACCCCAGGTACCATGTCAATTCCAGGGAGCATTTCCCTGGAAGCCTATTGGCTCTCTACTGATGACTCCCACAACTCCTCCTGGAGCTGGGCTTGCTGTTAGCATTGGTCCAGGGCATCCCTACTGAGGTGACTCATGTGTGGCCTCTTGTGGAGGGAATGTTCCTGGGAACCTGAGGCCCCACCCCAAAACTGATCCCGTGATCTGTGTTCCATAGCCACCCTCCTCATCTCAGTCTCCTGTCCCAAGCAGGACAGATGGCAGGAGCCCACACGCGGCTGGAGTTCCACAACATTGAGACGGGCATCATGACAGAGCGGCGGTTCATCTCTGTGGTGCCCTCCAACTTCATTGGGCATCTGAGTGGGCTGGTATTCAATGGCCAGCCCTACATGGACCAGTGCAAAGATGGTGACATCACCTACTGTGAGCTCAACGCTCGCTTTGGCCTGCGTGCCATTGTGGCTGATCCTGTCACCTTCAAGAGTCGAAGCAGCTATCTGGCACTCGCCACACTCCAAGCCTACGCCTCCATGCACTTGTTCTTCCAGTTCAAGACCACAGCCCCTGACGGGCTTCTCCTGTTCAACTCAGGCAACGGCAATGACTTCATTGTCATCGAGCTGGTCAAGGGGTGAGGGGCTGGGCATTGGAGCACTGTCAATGAAGTGACCCCTTCCCCTTGCTGACCCAGATGCAGCTCCCCTGGCCACTAGGACTATCCGCTGCACCCAAACCACAAATCCAGACTCAGGTCCCCAACTACGATGGATAAGAAGCACCCCCCTTCCAGGCTGTGGACTCCCCAGCTGCTTCCTCCCCAGGGGTTCCTTCCAAGGCCCTCTGCAGGCAGAATTCAGCTCAGTCTCTCTTTTGCCTTGGAAGATCCCACCCCAGAGAAGCTCAATTCTGGCTTTTAGAGGACCCTGTTGCCCCACAAGCCTTCCCCCTCCCCCAGCTTCTCTTCTTAGCCTTTGTCACAGGAGCCCTCTTTGGTGGCCCTCGGTCCCCATATCTTCCGTGTAATAGGACCTTGCACCATGGCCCTCTTGCCATTGGTTTGGTTCCTGCCTATGGTTTCTCCCCTCAATCCCATCTCCCCATGGCTTCTAGGACCCCTGCAGTTGTAGCTCCTCCCCCACCTTCCCCATCCTGACCCAGTGTCTCCTCCCTACTATGGGGCAGGTACATCCACTACGTGTTTGACCTGGGGAATGGCCCGTCCTTGATGAAGGGGAACTCAGACAAACCAGTCAATGACAACCAGTGGCACAACGTGGTGGTGTCCAGGGACCCAGGCAACGTGCACACGCTCAAGATCGACTCCCGCACTGTCACGCAGCACTCCAATGGCGCCCGAAACCTCGATCTCAAAGGTGGGGCTGGGGCCTCTGGAGAAGGCCTGGCCCTGGCTCAGATACCCCATCACCCCAGCAAGATCATTCCCTCCTGTGATGCTGCTTCCTTCAGGTCCACTCTTTCTCCTCAGCCCTAGTTTCTGTCTCTCATTCCCATCTCCCATATGTCCAACTGACAGTTTCCTGTCAAAGTCCTGCTCAGCTCTTCTGTGAGTTCATCTCAACACAAAGCACTGGTGCCAGTGTGTGCCTCATGGGGCACTTGGTGGCTCAATTCTAGAGCTAGGCCTTTCAAGGACCTCTTGGGCCCCCAAGATGGAGAAGCCACAGTATTGCTCTGATTGGGGTAGAGGAGGGGGCGAGGGAGCAGTAGGATCTGGGATATCTGGATGCATCTTGACACTGGCTGGCTCACTCAGGGTCACATCTGGGTCCTACATTCTCCAATGGGCATCACCTTCCCCCAGAATGCATGGTTGAGGGAGCAGGAAGATGACTGACCTAAGAGGCTGGGCACTGGAATGGGAGAAATGAGCTCCAGAGCCCACTGGCATCTATGTGCCCACAGCCCTCAGCCCCCAGCCCCATAGGGACCCCTTCATGTCCAGGGAACCCAAACTGTCAGAGCTTGGGGAGGGTCCTCAAAAAACCAGTGAATTTATCCCCCTACTTAGACTCTAATTCTGCCAGATCTCCTGCCATGGTGCTGTGAATCTTCCTTGCTTCCAGGAGAGGGCGATGTGTCACAGGGAATCTGAAGTGGCAGCAAATCCAGAGGCTACCTGACTGGTCTTGGGATGCACTAATAAGCCCTTGGTCATGGCAGCAGATTGACCAATGTGTTGGCTGAAGCTCTCAAGGCTCTCCTATGTGCTGGCCAAGGCTTCCAGGACTTAAGCTCCAAGCAGGCGATCAGATGTCACTGGGGAGAATGCCTTCTCGGAGACTCAGTGGCTGGGGGAAGGGTCTGAGAGTTCTGGGAAAGGAGATTTAGGGAGTGAGGGAGCGGGGGTGGAGGGGATGGGGCCGAACATGTATGAAAGGCCCTGATTACAGGCTGGAACTGGAACCAAATGTGTGGGAGAGAGCACAGAACAGGTTCCTCCAGCTGTCTCCCCCACCCCCCACCCTAGTCATCTGGGCTTCTCTGGAAGGGGAGCAGACAGATGGCAAAGTGGAGAAGGAAGTAGGAAGAGGTGGGGGTAGGGCTCTGTGGGTCACTGCTGTATCTCTGTTAGGGATACCATGAACCTCCAGAGGGCTGGGAGTATCTGAAAGCAGGATGCCATTGTCCTGGGAGGTGAACAAGGGCTGAGATGCCTGGGTGGTGACCCAGTTCCCTTTTCAGGGGAGTTGTACATTGGCGGCCTGAGCAAGAATATGTTCAGCAACCTGCCCAAGCTGGTGGCCTCCCGGGATGGCTTTCAGGGCTGCCTGGCCTCTGTGGACCTCAATGGGCGCCTCCCAGACCTCATCGCAGACGCCCTGCATCGCATCGGGCAGGTGGAGAGGGGCTGTGATGGTGAGTGTAGAAGGAATGGCTAGGTGTGTGACCCTGCAGACTGCAGAGGGGCCAGCTGCAGAGGCAGGACAGGGCCAGCAGCCTGTGCTGAGCACCATGGCTTCCTTTCAGGCCTTGAGGGAGCCCATCCCCAGAGCTCTGGGGCAGGGTTCAGGAGAGTAAAGGGTCACTTGGCCTCTCTGTCACCTTCTGCCCTGGCCCCTTATCACATAGTGCAAGGCCAAGCCAGACCTACCATTCCCACTCCATCCTACAGTCAGTGTTTGACTCAGTATCTGAAGCTTTCACACACCTGGAAGAGGAGGGTGCTTGGCTGAGCCTGGGGTGTTCCTTCCTCCTGCCCCTTCCAGGCCCTAGCACCACCTGCACCGAAGAGTCCTGTGCCAACCAGGGCGTCTGCCTGCAGCAGTGGGATGGTTTCACCTGTGACTGCACCATGACTTCCTATGGAGGCCCTGTCTGCAATGACCGTGAGTGTTTGGGGGGTGGGGCACCCAGGCCCATCCCCAGCCACAGGGACTGCAGGGGTGGAAGGAGGGTCTTGGAGAGCCCAGAATCTATGCTGGTTGCTTGCTTCTTATCCCTTGTCACAGGATCCCAGGGGAGCTGCGAGCTGCTGTCCCCTCTCTGAGCCTTTCTCTGAGGTTGTACAGGATGGCTGTGGCCTGAATTTCTGGGGCCTTTACTGATAGATGGCCTTGCCTCTTCATTCTGAGCTGGTGGGACAGCTGGGTTCCCTGGACATGGGCTCTGCTCTCTTCCAAGAATCCCAGCTGAAGGTTGTCCCCTTGAGCCACAAGGACACTCCCCAGTGTCCTCACTTGGTTCTTCTCCCTGACTGGGCATCTGCCTGCCAACTTGCATATTGTTTGAGGTCCCTCTCCAGAGAGGGTGGCCTCAGCAGCACTTTCCACTCCTTAGTGGTTGGTGGCCAACAGCTGGCAAGAGCCTGGCTGAGGGAAGGCAGCTGGGCACAGGGAGAGATGGCCTTTCACTTCTGAGGGGGTGGAGCTTTGGAGTTTCCTTCAGATGATTGGGCTGAGGGCAGGATCTGAGCAGAGCATGGCTTGAAAGGTCTTCTGGAGGTCCCTGCTGAGAGACCAAGCAGAAAACACACAGGAGCTTCTCTGCCTTATGAACATGGAAGTGAGGTTGGGAGAAGGACAGTGGATTTCTGGGGATATCAGTAACAGATGTGGGGTAAGAACTCAAGTCAGTGCCCTTGCCTCTACTCCATGCTGTTGGACCTTCATCTGGCTGAGTCTTGCATTTCTTACTGGGGAAATCTGCTGGTTCCAGGGATTGGGGCTTTTGGCTGGGTGTTGGTTTTTCCTTCCCCTTTGAAAAAAATGTCCTGCCTATCTCCCTCCACACTTTTCTGCCAGCTCTTGGGTCTTACCACAGCCCACTCTGTCCCCCAGAATTGTCCTCACCTGAACTGATGCTCTTTGTGCCTTGCAAAGCCTCCCCGACGGCCAGTTTAGGGACCCTTCAAGCCTGGCTGCCATAGCATAGGTGAGGCTGTGGATGGGCTTCTTCTCTGCCAGGTAGCTCAACTTGACACAGATCTGGAGAAGATGGTAATGTTGTTGCTCAATAGGAACACTCCCCACTAATGGTCTGGTGGCCCTCACAAAGCCTTTTCCATTTGATTCTTGGAGAAGATCAACTTCCCTGTTTACCTGAGGAGGAAACCAAGCCTCAAGTCATAGGGCGTCAGTGATAGAGCTCAGCTGGAAGCTGCATCCCCAGGTTCTGATTGTTACCCCCTGCAATCACTGAATTTTGGGGATGATGGTGGTACCTGCAGTGGGCATCTCTTGCTTGGGACAGAGGGAATCTGGTTTAAGAATCGCTGATGCCCACAGTCACTACTTTGCATATAGTGGAAGCTTCTGGAAAGAAGGCATAGAGATGGATGGGGAGGGGCAGCTAGGGGTTATACTATCTTTGGGCAGGGGTGGGAAGAGCAACTTCTCTGGTTGGTGGAAGGGAGGGAGTTTTGGGGTTGTGGAGCAGGGCCCATTTTGGGAAATGTCACCTGAGCAAAACTGTGGAGCTAAAGACAAGGTGGGTGCAACCTGGGAGCCCACATGGGGCCAGTGCAGCCTCTGAGATCTCTCCCAGCCCTAGGTCTTTTCTCCTGGGGCTGCTCCTGACTCTGTTCTCTCATGCCCTCTCTGTGGCTGGTCTTCTTGGGAGCCCTGTATGCGCCAGGTCAAGCAGGAGCCAGCTGAGAGATACAGTCAAAGTGAGGGCCCTGGGAGGCCCTGGGGGCACAGAGGAATCGGCCTGAGGAGAGGGAGGGGGAGGCATGGCCCAGGCAGACAGGTAGAGGGTCGAGTGGGGTGTGGAGCTGCCTGGTGGGGAGGTACTAGGATACTAGGAGGAGGAGAGCCTCAGCCTTCAGGACACGCATTACTCACTGCCTCAGTTTCTCCACCTGTGACTACAACAGAGGGGGGCCACTTTGTTTTCCTATATGGATCAGGAGTCTGCTCTGGGAAGATGGGAGAGAAAATCAGAGGGAGAGAATCCATCTCTTTGATGAGGGAGAGGGAAGTGGAGAGAAAGCAAAAGAGACTATGGAAGGGGGGCTGGGGGCACGTCCTCAGCCAAAGCCCCTGGGCTTCACTGTCTCCGACTGTCTCCTGCCTCTCCCAGGAGGTCAGTGCCTCACGCCTTCTGCCTTGCTGTCTCTGCTTATGATTGCAACCTCTATTGATCTCTTGCACACCTCTGTGTCTCTCTCTCCTGTTTTACCCTCTCTGCCCCCCCATCACCCCTTCAACTCCAGTTCCCTCTCACTGATATTGATTGGCCTCTAGGCGGTTTCCCTTCCTCTCTTCTTGCCACTGGCTCCTCCCTCCCTCCCTCCCTCTGGGGCCATAAATTTTCTGCCTGCTCAGAACTGTGTCAGTCTATATTCCAGAACTAGGGGCCCAAGAATGGGATAAGAGAGAGCAGGAACACACAAGCCTTGGACGGGGCTCCAAACTACTGTCTCCTTTCTGGGAACATCCTAAAGCTCTTCTTGGGGATCTCTGAGGACCTTTCTTCACTTTTAAAGGGCTGGGGGCCATATTGGGCCTTGGCATCTAGCAAGGGTGAAAGGGTGTGATGGAAGCTTGGGTTCTGACTGTACCCAGAAGCTAGGGGCAGCACACAAGACTCACTGGGACAATTTTGCTCCAAAATGGAATTCAGAATCAATAAGCAGGAGCCAGCTCTCTCTTTCCCTCCCCTCCTCTCTTTCAGTCCTCCCTATTCACCCCTCTCCTCCCTTCCTCTGGCCCTACTCTTTCTATACCCACCTCTCCTTACTGCTACATTGTTGTTCAGCTCCCTCCCAGAGTCCCCTCTCCACTGCCCCCCTTTTTCCTCCTCTACCATCTGTCTTCTCCCCGACTGCACCCTCTGCCCTTGTCCAAGCAGGCTGATATGGGTGTGGAGGTGGCATCCAGATGGAAGGAAGGCAGCCTCCCTGCACTTACATCTGGGGCCAGGACACATGCCTCCTTGAGTCCTCAAAAATTAGGGTGGCAGATCCCAGGGTAGGAGGGGCACCCTGAAGAAGTGGCTTCCTTTGCTGGACAGGAATGATCCAGGAAAGGGTTTGTTCTACATGGGGCACTAAGTGGATAGGTGCCTGGAATCCTGCTACAGGGAGAGGATGAGGCTGGGGAAAGGGGAGCAGGAGAGGACTGTACGGAATGCAGGGCTGGGGAGGCCCCTGGGGCAGGGTGGGGGGGCGAGATGGGGAGGAGAGTCTGTGTGTGTGGAAGTGTCTTACCGCTGAGTCCCTGTGGGACTCTGGGAACATTGTATGGGTATGGGTGACCCTGTTTTGGTGGTTGAGCTTCAGGGTGGGGTGTGTGTGTGTGTGTGTGAGTGTGTGTGTGTGTGTGTGTGTGTGTGTTGGCTGTTCGTTGCCTGTGATCAGACACGTATGTGCGTGCACGTATGCCTCTGTGAGCATGTGTACCTGCCCGGCTGAGAGTGCTTTGGTGTGCCAGTGGTCTCTGAGCACATGTATACATCTATGTGCCAGAGCCGTGCGCCTGTCCGCACTCGGGGCGCTGTGTAGACGCGTGGGTGTCTCCGAAGCAAGCTCGGTCCCGTCCCAGTGTGCAAGTGCGTTGTGAGGGACGCATGAAGAGGTGGCTGTGGCCACATCTCTGTACTGGGCCAGCAAGCACTACTTGGGCTGTCCAGGTGTGTGTGTGGGGGAGAAGAGAACGGCTTCTCTTGCTAGCCTCAGTCCTGTTCAATTATTCAGCAGGGCCCCTTCTCCCGGAGCGAGGGAGGGCGGAGAGGGGGAGGACAGAAGAGAGGGGGAGGGGCGCGGGCGGGGAGCGCGCGCCCGGGCAGGAGGCGCGCGCCCCGAGGAGAGGCGAGCGCAGAGCGGGCTAGCCAGGTGCCGCGCCGCGGTGCTGCCCAGCGCCGCCCGCAGATCGGGAGCCGCTCGGTCCCTGGGCCCTGCCCCCTCCTCCTCCCGCGCTCCCCTCCCCTCCTTCCTTCCCTTTCTCCCTCCCTCCCTCTCCCTTCCAGCCTTCTGCCTCTGCTGCAACACTCCGCTGCCTCCATCTCTCCGCCGGAATCTCGCAGGCTCGCGCCTCTCCTGGCTCAGCACCGCTTCCCTCCTCTCTTCTCCCTTTATCCCCCCTCACCCGGATTTGCTTCCCTTCCCCCTCGTGCCCCCGCCCCCTGGCCGCTCCTTCCTTCCCCGGCCTCCGTCGGCCTCGGGCTCCCGGCCCCTGTCCCTCTTCCCTCCTCCAGCCCGCAACCCCCCTCCCGCCCCGCTCCGTTTTTCCGCAGGATTTCCCCGCTCTCCCCGTCCCCGCCCGGCACCATGCCCCCTCCCCCGGGGTTCTGACGGCCCTCTGCGCTGCGCGGACCCGCCGGCATGCTGGGGGACCCCTAGCTCCTCGCGATGGACCCAGGCGTCCTGGACCTCGGCGTCGCTGCCCCGCGGACTCCGGATTCCCCGGCGGGATCCAGTTGATTTCGTTGGCTCCGGACTGAGGCTTGGGCTCTGGTTTTCCTTCTCTTCACCTCTACCCCCCTCCCTGAGCTCGGAGGTGGAGGGGGGCTTCGCGGGGCTGCGCTGCCCCGCGTCCCCGCCCCCGGCCATGGGTCTTTGAGGCGGCCGCCCCCGGGCCGAGATGCCCCCCGGGGGGAGCGGGCCGGGGGGGTGCCCGCGCCGCCCCCCCGCCCTGGCCCGGCCCCTGCCGCCGCCGCCACCGCCGCCACCTCTGCCGCCGCTGCTGCCGCTGCTGCTGCTGCTGCTGCTGCTGGGGGCGGCTGAGGGGGCCCGGGTCTCGTCCAGTCTCAGCACCACCCACCACGTCCACCACTTCCACAGCAAGCACGGCACCGTGCCCATCGCCATCAACCGCATGCCCTTCCTCACCCGCGGCGGGCACGGTAAGTGGCGCTGCGACGCTGGCCGCCCGGCCTCCGGGTGCACCGCCCAGGCCCCCACGGCCGCACCCCAGCTGTGCCAGAGCCGGCTCCTCTGCTTTCCAGCCACCCGTGCCTCTCACCTCCAGTCCCTCCCCGCCCCACCCTCACCTTTGTGGCTCTGCTACCCTGTCCCCCTCATCCATCTTCATCAGCGCCCCTTTGCCTGTCTTCACCCCCTTGTCCCTGTCTGCTTTGTAACCACCTTCCTGCTTCAGCGTCCCCTCCCGTGCTTTCTGTGCAGACCCCTTTTCATTTCTCTTCCTCATCACCTCCATCTCTGCCCCATAGTGCCTCTCCTCTGTCTCACCTCCGCCTCTGCCCCACTGCTGGTGTCCCACCCCCCATCTGTCATCTCTGCCTCTGACTGGTCCCATCTCTTCCTCTCTCATCTCTGCATATCTGTCTCTGTTTCACCTCTGTCCCTGCAGCAGCCTTCCCTTCTTTTCCCGCTATTGGACCTCTGTCACCTCCCAAGCACTGTCCCGGCACCCCCCACCCCACCCCATTCATCTCTGCTCTGCTCCCACCTCTGACCTCTCAGCTCTCACCTCGGTGGCCCTGGCATTTGTGTGTTCCCAGGCTGAAGGTTACTTCTTGTGTCAGTCCTCCCTCTGTCACTGTCCACTTACTACTGCTCTTGTCCCAGTCTCCCCAAGCCTCCCATCACCAGGCCCTTCCCTTCCTTCTCAGATCCCATTGCCTTCCATTTCTCACTTGCATCACTTCTCATCTCCACCCCTCCTCCCTTCCTCTCAGGCCCCTCATCACTTCCTGTCTTAGACCCCTAGGTTCTCCATGTGCCATCTCTTCCAGTCTCGGTTCTCTGTACTCTGCCCCATCACTCTACCCCTACAACTTCCTTGCTCTGTACTTCCATTTCCTCCCATGTCTGCCCCTTTCATGATTTATTTTATTCTGTGTCAGCTCTCATCACTTTTCATCTCAGCCCCCCTCCAATGTTCCATCTCAGAGCTTCTGTCACTGTCCCAAGGACCTTATCACCTCCTGTTTTAGTCTATTCATCACTTCCCTTCTCTGTATCTTGTTCTTCCATAAACTACCCTGTCACCTCCATCTCTGTGTCTTTGTCACCTCCCATTTCTGTATCTCATCACCTTTCATCTCTGCTCCCCCCTCAGCCCTCCATCATCTCCCATTTCTGCACCTCCATCCTATCCCTGTACTCCCATTGCCTCTATTCCTGTCCTCTTATCACTTTCCATCTCTGGGTCCTCTGTCCTCACCTTTCACCCCTGTGCCTCTGTTGCCTCTCATCTAGGCACTCTGACACCTCCGTGTTCCCATCAGCTTGATCTCCATTCCCATCACCTCTCATCACTGTGCCTACATCACTTTTCACTCTGTATCAGTGTGGCCTCTCATTTCTGTACCTCCAGCTCTTCTCTTGGATGCTCATCATTTCTGTCTGTCCATCACTTCTCATTTTTTACTGTTTTTGTTCCCCACCATGTTCTACACCTGCACCTTAGTTACTTGCAACCCATACCCCTCACTGCCTCCTATTTCCACACCCATTCCTGCCTCACTATCATTGTTCCACATCTGTCCATCCTTGCTTCCTAATCTTTGTGCCCTCATATCACCTCTAGTCTTTCTGCTCCCCTTTCTGGTCTTTTTCCCTGTTCTCCTACTTCTTTATGAATTTTTCTTGCCTCTACTTTTGTTTCATCCAATTCTCCAGGAGCAGGCCCTTCAGATCCTCTTCTTCATTCCTTTCTTCTCTGTTCTCTAACATAGTTTCCCTCATCTAATCCTTGTCTGCTGGGTTTCTCCCATGCAATACTCCAAGTTTCTCTTATTCTATGTCCCCACCACACACCTTGCTCCTGATCTTAACCCTCTGTCCCTTTTCAGGATTTCTCTGTCACTTGTTACATTTCTAACCCTCTTCATTATTCTTTCCTGGGTCTGAGGCCCAGTGTTGTTCCCAGAAGTGCCCAGAGAGGCCATGGTCTCTCTGGGCAACAAGGCAAGGCACAAAGGGTAAGACAGGAAAGAGGAGCTAGGTATACTGGGGAAGAGCTTTTCAGGGAGGAGAGGAGGTGAGAGAGGCAGGCAAAGGAGAGAGGTGCTGCCCCTAGGATGATGGGCAGACTGAAAGGAGGACTCAGGGGCTGGACTGCCCAGGGTTCAATCAAAGAGCAAGAGGTGGGCAGAGGGAAAGAGCATGGGCCAAGGCTTTTTTCCACAATTCTAGATCTTCCAGAAAGTTTCTGTCATGGCTTCTGATGTGCTGAAGGGACACAGGCAGACAGCTTTGAGGGGGACCATGGAGGAACATATGGAATGTTGGTGTTGGGATTGCAGAGAAGAAAGAGAGCCAGTGATTGCTCAGGGCCACAAGGAAGTAGAGGAGGAGCTGGAGAACAGCACAGAACAGTGATGGAAGGTGGCTGGAGGGAGGGAGGGGTGGGGGAACCTGTGAGAGGTTTGGCAGCTGAAAGGAAGGAAGAGGATCCAGGGAAAGCTAGAAGAGAAGGGAGGAGGCCACCTGTCATGGCTGAACCCCACCTCATGGCGGGAAGTGAGAAGATCAGCTCATTTTAGGACTCCGCGCTTGGCTAGAGGACAGGGCAGGCTTCCTCCTGCCCATAGGTTCCCTAGTGCCCCTCATGTGAGAGTGCCTCTTTTTCTACAGTTGGTCTCCACTTGCCCTTCTTGGAGTCTTACTGAGTTTCCCCCTGCCTTTGCTCCCTCTTCTTCACTGTTTCCCCCATTTACTCTCCCAAACTCAACCCCTCCTGTTACATAATGTCCCTACTCACCTGCCAGACACCATTGACACTTCTGCACCTGATATTGCTCTGGGGCTTGGAAAGATCAGCACACTTGGGTCCTAAAAATGGACACAGGAGGTGATATTCTACTGGTCCTCTACTGCCCTCCCCATTTCCAATTCCAGTTTCAAAGTCTTTGAAATCTTCATTTCTGGGACCCTTGGGAGCCATGGAAGGAGGATTTATCCCAGCTCAGTTCCTAACCAGTAGCTTCCAGAGTTTCTGGATTTATCACCCCTGCTTATAAAGGGGTCCAGCATGTATTTTGACTCTGGGCATGGCTATGTCAACTTGGATTTCAGACTGGATGGTTTATGGCCAGAAATGGGGAGAAAGGCTGCAGGGATATGTTCTGGGATTCTAGATCAAGATGGAACTGAGCTTGGGCATCTGGTCCTACAGAGGTCTCACCTTCTGGGTTGTGGAGGTTCTCCTAGAAAGTCTGGTGCTGGCGGGGAGCACAAGGACCCAGGCTTTTCTGGATTATGCAGGCTACTTTATAATTTCACAATTCTAGGGCTTCCAGAAGGTTTCTGTCATGGCTTTCGATATGGCCAGGACATAGGGAGACAGAGAGTCTGCACACAGAGTTTTAACCCTGGGGGGATCACTGTGTGATTTTTACACAGAATAATTATGTTGTTTTAGTCTGGGTTTGACCACTGTTAATGGTTGAGTTTTGTTTTGTTTTCTAGAATACAGATGTGTGGAGACTATATGGAAGGTTCTTGATCAATTAAAATGTTTTCTTGGATCAGTGAATTTCTGGGTCTAGGAGGCAGTGAGGAGATTATGTTGGGTGTGGGCAGAAAGGTGCCAACCCTGGGCCTGTGGCATAATGTTTCTGGCCAGAAACCCTCTTGTCTTGGACACCAGGGTGTAGTACTCCCAAAAATATTAAGCACAATTCAGCTCACTGGTGATTTCCTAGGAAGGTGGAGAACAATTGTTCTCTATCACCCTTGAGCCACATTTAGGTCCTAAATACTTTCTGGAAGCTGTCTGGGTTTCTGGATGTGGGGCTGTGTGCTGGGCCGCATGTCTGCTAGAAGCCCTCGCCTTCTCTGGGGGAACCCGGGGCAGGGGCGAGGACAGCTTGCTGGGACCTGCAGAGGCCCCGCCTACACTGAGTCTCCTCCTAGGCCAAGCCTTCTGTGCCCGCGGGCGGGCGAGAGCCGAGGTGCAAAGGAGAGAAACATCTCCCCAGGGTAATTACTGCCGCCCCAGTCCAATAAACCATTCATCCTTCACCTCTTCTGCCCAAGAAGTGTCTCTCCGCCCCGTCCCCCCACAGTGTAATAAACGCCCTTAGGCTTCAACAGGCTTGCCCAGCGTAATAAACTGGCTGCAGTGTGCGAACAGCTGGGTAATCAATCCCGGGGGAGCCTGGGCCGGGGAGCGGGGGAGCCTGGGGCTGGTGGTGAGAGTCCTGCGAGCTGTGGGCTTCGGAGTCCGGTGCGGCCCCTGCCCTGGCGCCGCCCGCCACAGCGGGTATGTGCGCTTACCGCCACATTTCCGGCCGCTGCGTCTCTCCGGTCGGGGGTCTGCCTCTCCAGGCTGGGGCTTTGTGTGCCTGTGGGTGCGTCGCCGCCCGTTTGTGGGTGTGGGGTCTGGTGTGCGTCACTGTAGATATGTCTGCTTGGGCGGTGGGCATGCGCCTCTGATCCCGCCTCCTCACTGCCCAACCCGGCGCCAGGCCGCTCCTAGATATTCTGGGCGCGCCGGGCTCTGTCCGTGGTGCTGCACTGTTTGGGATCCAGTGGGAAATCGGGGAGGAAGGGCCTCCTTTCCCCTAGACCTGGGGACTTTGGAGGCAGACTCCAGGTAGATGGGGTTTCCTTCGCTGATGTGAGTGGATCAAGAACCCAATAAAATGCGTATGGACGACGGTCAGTGTCTCAGCTTCCCTGGCCCTCCCCACCCCCCAAATTCGATGTGCAGCTTATGAGTGGAGAGGGGAGGGAGGACCCTGGGTATACGGTTGCCATGGAAACAGCCGGTTTTCTGGAGTGCTGCAGTGTTGGGACTGGAGAGACTGTATAGGCTGAGGCCTAGCCAGCTCTGGCCTCCACACCCTGCCCTTCTCAGGCAGGTGACCTGGATGGGTGGGGATGGGGCTTACTATGTACCCCAATCCTGGCCAGCTCCCCGACATAAACTCAGGGCCCATCCTGAACATTCAGCTTTCACCACTGTGCCTCCAGGACCCTCAGGTAGAAAGGGCCCCTGGGTTTGGAGGGGCAGAGCTGAGCTTCTTGTCTGCTGGGGGTGCTGTCCTGACCACAAACTGGGTTGAGAGGTCAGTGATTAGATATCCAGGCAATTCTTTCCTGCCTGCCCTACCCCTGGAGTCACCGCTCACTCTGGCTTTGTCCAGGAAGGTGAGGTGCTGCAGTATGGCAGGTGACCTGGGGAACATCAGAGGCACTGAAGATGGTTCCTGCTTCTCCCACCTCAACTCCCTGCAGGCCTCTACCCTTTTGGAACCCAGGGAGAAGTCTTCCCCTCTCTCCCACTTGTGGACAGTGCCCCCTCAAGGAACTCAGGAGTGTCCCCTCCAGTGGAGCTTCCTGGATAGAGCCCCCTTCTGACTGCCAGAACTACGAGGGGATCCTGAGCACCTGAGGTGAGAGACCCCCAGGTGCTGAAGGAGACCCAGCCTCTTGTCACCATCAGGTGACATCTTGGGAACAGGCTTGCTCCTTAGGAGTGCCTTAGGCCTTTCAGGAGGTCCTGACCCCAGGACCAGAGCTCTCCATTCACAAGGCCATACTTTTACCTCAATCTGCTCCCAGTTTTGGCCCTCAGGCTCCATCTGACTTCCTCTTTCTCTCTGGCTATCTTTCCCGTGAACCCTTCACCCCTAAGAAGAACTTTGAGAGGAGTTGTTAGTGGCTAATTATTTAATTAAGCATTTTATGAATCTCATCTGCTCCATTTATGTCCAAAAGAATGCAAGATTGTTCTCTTCCCTCCCTTCTCAGCAGGCCCCAGTATGGAGTCCCCAGCCTGGAGTCCCCCAGGCTCCCAGACAAGGCTCCCTTCCCAGAAACTGGGTGACCAGCCCCCCACCCCCACCCCACCCCCAGGGAACACAGTCAGCCGCAGGAGGGAACATGGCGACTAATGGGGTTTATTTTGGGGCTGAGATCGTTAGGGACCTCACACCCGCCCCCAGCAGCCGGATGGTGAAGAGAAGGAGAAGGGGAGAGAGGGTGGGGTTGGGGGAGGGTGGGGAGAAAGAGCCCACATCTCGGGCTCCCACTCTCCTGCTTCTCTCACCTACACCCCTCTCTGTCCTTCTCTGTCCATCTGTCTCTCTGCCTCCTTCCTCCTCTGGCTGGCACACCCCCCCCCATGTCTGTCTCTTCCTTTCTGGGCAGGGCTCCAGGACTCCCTGCTTTGGGCCCCAGGCACCCCTGCCTGAGGGGGGAAGCAGGGAGTCCTGGACAATCCTGGAGCATTCCCAGGGGGCTGAAGCGCACTGGGGGGACAGATCTTTTCAGGGAGCCAGAACTGGGCAATGAGTCAGAGCTGCCCACAGCCCTGCTCATCTTCCTGCCATTGCCTAGGGCACCTTCTTGTCTGGGTTGCTGCTCAGCTCTGGCCCTAAAGAAGCACACAGCTTGAATCTGTCACCTCTGCCAGCCTTGGGAGAAGTTGAGCTGGTTAGAACCAGGTCCCTAAGTCATTCCTGCCCAGAGCCCTCTTGTCATCTTGGTTTCATTGTGCTTCTCTCTGGGCTCCTTCTCTGTGTCACTCTCTGTATTACCTCTCTGTTTTGCTGTAATTAAAGCTAGAATTCTTGATGAGGCAGCTACATCTGTCTTCGTGCGTGCAGCCTCTCACCCAGGCACCCGGCTGCCAACTGTTCCCTAGGGCTGCAGGGTTGGTGGCTGCTGCAGGCATCATAGCTGAAGCCCCACACGCCAAACCTGTTGTTCCCATGCTCTGGCCACAACCCCAAGGACCTACTGAGCTTACCCTGCTGACATCATTTCTCCCTCTCTCCATTTCCTTTTCTCTGCAGCTGGGACTACATACATCTTTGGGAAAGGGGGAGCACTCATCACCTACACGTGGCCCCCCAATGATCGGCCCAGCACGAGGATGGACCGCCTGGCCGTGGGCTTCAGCACCCACCAGCGCAGTGCTGTGCTGGTGAGGGTGGACAGCGCCTCGGGCCTTGGAGACTACTTGCAGCTGCACATTGTAAGGATCCCCCCTCCAGTTCTGGGACACCCCTTCCCCTGGCTGCTTTCTTTTTCTTTTTTTCATTCATTAATTTTATTGGTACATTTTAGGTATACAATATGCTGACATTCGTTATTGGGAACTTGTACCTTTACATAATATATCATAGTTCTTATTTTTCTCCCATTCCCCTGCCCTCCCTTCAACCCTTCCACCCCTCCTTATTTACAAAGACTTTGTTTCCATTTTTTTCTTTTCCTATGTTTATTCCTTTCCCTTCTTTCCTTTCCCCTACCCCTCCTGCTTCCCCTTCCCCTTTGGATCTTTTCTTTTTCTGGACCTTTTCTTCCTATTTCACCTTATCTATCATACATTTTGATCCTTATTTACACTTTCAGTTTCTCACACCAGAGAAACTATTTGGTATTTACACATGTTTGTCCCACTTATTTCACTTAAGAGTATGGCCTCAATGTGCATCCATTTAGCTATAAATGTCTCTAGTTTCTCATTCTTTATGGCTGAGTAGTACTCCATTTTATTTTTAAAAACTCACATTTTCTTTATCCAGTCTTCAGTTGTTGGGCAATTGGGCTGTTTTCAAGTTTTAGCTATTACAGACTGTAATGTTATGAATACGGGTGCACATATATCACTGTGGTATGCTTCTTTTAATTCTTTGGGGAAGATCCCCAGCAGGAGGATAGCTAGGTCAAATGGGACTTCCAGTCCTAGTTCTTTGAGTATCTCCAAACTGATTTCTACAGTGGTTGCACCAGTCTGCATTCCCACCAACAGTGGACAAGGGTTCCTTTTTCCCCACAGCCCCGCCAGTCAGCATTTGTTATTGGTTGATTTCTTGATAGCAGCCATTCTTTCTGGGGTGAGGTGAAATCTCAGCATTGTTTTCATTTGTATCTCCCGAATGACCAGTGATGTTGAACATTTTTTCATATGTTTATTTGCTATTTCTACTTCTTTGTCTGAGAAATGTCTGTTCATTTCAGATGCCCATTAACAAGCCATCAGTTTAAATCACAGAATTATGTCAACTTGATTTTCTTGGGAGCCTCTTAGAGGATTAGTAAAGCTCACTTCTTGATGTGTCTGGGTGGACCTTGAGGATTGCATCTGGCTGGTCACCCCTTCCTGTTGGTCATTGTGCCACTGCTCTGCGTCCTGGTCACCTGGAACCCATCCTCAGGGCCTTTCATTTTCTTTTTTCTCTACATTGGACTCTGGGTAGAGAAATATCTGTATGGTCTGCCATTTCTCTCAGTCTCTGGTCAAATTTTGCCCATTAAAGTAGAATTCTCTGTCCCTACTCAGTCTATCATCCTTTATCCCCTTTCCCTAACTTAAATTGTTGTTGTTCCCCCCAGCTGCTTTCAATCTGCTCTCAGCACTTCAAACTTTTCCCTTGTCCCCTGGTCCCTGGAGCTTCTACTTCTGAAACCTAGTCTTCTTCCTCGTCATTTCTGAGACTCCCAGAGAGCCACTCCCCGACTAGATTTGTAGGTCCTTGTGTGCTGAGACCATCTGTGTCTGTATCTTCCCATATTGTCCAGTGTCCCTGGGGTTTCCAGGCCATTCTCCTACAGCCTTGGGGCTGCTGTCTGCTCACTCCTAGACCACCTAGGACAACCCACTGTGTCCTTCGACTGTTCCTGCCCCTCCTGACTTCCTTGCCCCACAGCTGCCTACTCTTGCTGCTTCATTTTGCCTTCAAATCCTGCCTCTGCTCTGCTCCACCTTTGACTTCAATTTTGTGACTTTGCCCTCCCAGCAGCCCCCTTGCTGGGCCTCCCCTCTGGCCAAGCCCCACATCTCTACCCTGACCTCCAGTCCCACTCTGCTCTGCCTTGCTCTGTCCTCCCATCCCCGTTTCCTTGTCTTGCCCCACTCCTTTGCCTCTGTTCCTTCCCAGTGCCTATTTAAGCTCTCACCACATCCAAACCTCCTTGCCTCAGTTTCTCATCCTGTTTAACTCTAATCTTCAGGTGGCCTCATTTCTTTCCTGCCCCTTGTCCCGTCTCTAGTCCTACCCCAGACTCTTACTTCCCTGTGATCTCTAGCCTTGCATCATTTTCTTTCTGGCGTTAGCCTCTCCCTTGCCCCCCTCCCTCCACAGTCCAAAGACCTGGGTCTCTGACCTCAGTCTTCAACTCCACATTCTAGCCCAGTGATGGTGAACCTATGGCATGAATGTCACAGCAGACTGTTTGTGTCATTGAAAGCTCTGAAAAGTTTGCCATCGCTGTCCTAGGCCCTTTCTGCTGTCTGTTCCCCTGCCTGCATCCCACATCCTGCCCCTGGCCAGATTTCCTGAGCTGTGGGGCAGGGCAGGCAGTCCTGACTGAGCCAGAAAGGTCTGGATGGGGCACTGTGGGCATTAAGGAGGTCAGAGTTGGGAGGGCAGAGAAGAAGCCAGAGAGGAGGGCTTGTGGACCCTCCTCATCTTTTTGAGGATGGGCTCCTGGTTCCGTGTCAAGGCAGTGCTTCAGATCCCTCCCCCAGCACTAGGGTTCAGAGCAACAGGGCATCCTGTGACAGCCTGGGCTGGGGTGGCAGCAACACTTGACAAAGCAGTTGACAAGTGTGGGACCAGGTAGGAGGGGCCCCAGAGGGAAGAGTAGTTCATGAGACACCAGTCAGGCCTGGGTAAGAGGCCTGGAAGTTCTGTGCCTGTGAGCAAGCAAGACAAACAGGGTCTCTAAGTGTGAGTGGAACCTGTTGTGAGAGATGCTGTGGCTGTGGATGACAGTATGGCACTGGATGCATGATGACTGTCAGGAGAGACAGCTGTGACTGTTGGTGACGAAGAGAGATGGTCCAATGGAGTCTGAGTATGTAGCAGTGCACTTATGTTTCCCCAAGGAATGGTATCTTCCGTGATTTCAGTCTTCTCTCTGTGTGACAGGATGCAACTATGTTTCCCTGTGTCCTTCTCTGTAATTGAGGGCTGCTGGCCCTCTCTTCATTGTCACATAAGACTATGCATGGCTTTAGAGCAGATGGTCTGGCTTTGGATCCCAGCTCTGCACCTTTCTTGCTGTCTTTGTGCAAGTTGACACAGTTTTCTGAGCCTCAGTTTCCCCAGATATGCAGCAAACTAAGAAGGCAAAGGGATTCTAGGCTGCTTAAATGGGATCACTCATGTAAACTGCTCAGCACATTGCCCTGCCTGCATGAGGCCCTCAGTGTCCTGGTCATCAGTGGTTGGCTGCTCGGACCGAGTCTGTGTGCCCTGTGTCTCTGAGACTGTGGGCTTGGGGCTCAGGTGCTAGGAGAAGCCTTACCTGGTGCAAGGCTGTGGAGAAGCAAGGCCTGGTGCCTGGGTGCAGCAGAGGACAGGGAGAAGGGGGAGGCCTAGAGTGGGGAGCCTGGCAAGGGTAGGGGCCACAGAAGAGGCCAGAGTTGGGTACCAGACGGGCTGAAGCCCACTGGGGGCAGCCTCCAAGCCCCCTCCTCCTCTAGTGACACATCGGCTCCCACTACATTAGCAGCTCTCAAAGACTGGGGAGGCGGCAGCAAAATAAGAGAGAAGCAATTTGACGTTTCTAATAAAGCGTCGCTCTACTTTGCCAAATTAATTTTGACTCCCATAATTATTTGCTGTAGGAGCGGCCTCGTTCTCCCCACCGCCGCCTAATGAGGTAATTGGGGAATTAGGAATTAATGACTTTAACAGAAGTGACAACTGACTTCACATCAGGAGCAGCTCTGGGGAGCTATCTCTCCCCCGGAGCACACAGCTCGGAGCTTGGCTGCTTCCTAGGAAACCCGGGTGTCCTGCCTTACAACCCCCCTGGCCGGCCCTCTGCCAGCCTGGCTCCCAGACTGCACGTGCCCTTGACCATCAGCCCTGCCTGGGTGGAGCCTCATGGGGAGAAAGCCTTAGAGGCATCCAAAGGGCTGCTGCTATTCTGGGTGATATTATTACTAACAATAGTAACTAGGAGGCTCAACCGTTCCTTTCCTGTGTGTGGGGAGCAGATGATGAGCCCATCTCCCTGGGGATGTTGTCAGTCTGTGGGTGGAAGATGGGTGGGGCTTGCTAATACTCTTTGCTAGGCAAGCCTGGCCTCAGTTTCCCTGCTTTCTTGCATATCTTAGTCTGCTTTAGTAGCTTTTTGTCATTGGGACAAAATACCTAATACCTACAGCTTAAAGGAGGAGAGGTTTATTCAGTCCATGGTCACCTGCCTCCAAGGAAGAAATATGATGGCAGAGGGGCAGGGCAGAGAAAAGGGTGCTTAACCCATGTCAACCACGAGGCAGAGATCCAAGGGAGAAGCAGGGGAGGAGAATATACTCTTCCAAGTCACCCCCCCCGAGTGACCCACCTCTCCAGCCAGGCCACCCCACCTCCTAATAGCACTTTCAGCCTAGGAGCGCCTCAGTGGATCTACTGATAAGCTGATAAGCATAGCACCCCTGTAGTCTAGTCACCTTCCAAACATGTGAGTCTTTGGGGGAACATTTTAGACCTAAGCCATAACACTGTGTCTGAGGAGGGATGCTGAATGGGTGTATAACTGTGCATGTATGTGACCTTGCCAGGTTCTAGAGCTGGACTGCACAAGAAGGGAAGGGGTAGGGCATGGATCTCTAAGGGAACCACGGCTCTACCTGCCCTTCCACTCTCTCTGCCAAGCCCCAACCACTGCCCCATCTGTGAGCCTTTTTTGCCTCCCTCCCCAATGATACCTGGCCTCTCAGCTCTGTTAAGTATTGCAGCTGGACAGTGGAGTGGTTTCTCTTACTCAGGCCAGATTAGGAGTCTTTCTGTGATCCAGGTGGCTTGAGGGGGCCTTGTGTCTGTTCTGTGTGTGTGGAGGGCTGGGCCAACTCAGGCTGCATCTAGAATGGACATGCAGAGGAATGGAGTGGGGGCTTAGGCTCAGCGCCATGTGCCTGGGCTTGGTTAGGCACCTTTGAAGGCCTCAGCAGCCTCTCAGGTCATCCCCACTCCCAACTCTTTAAGTTGGTGTCTCCCTAGAGTGTGAGCAAGGAGGCAAGGGCACTGGGTTTGGAGTCTGGGCTTCTGGGGTACCCTTCTTGTGAGCTGTGAGATTTTGAGATGTAACTTAACCTCCCTCCTTGACCCTCAGTTTCTTCCTAGATAAAACAGGGTGCTATGAGCTTTTCAGAGGGTTGCTGTGGGGATGACCAGAACACACACATGAAGGCCTGGCACTTTTGGGGTCTCAGGGAAGCTCTTCTGCTCATCCCAGCGTCGTAGGTTGAACCCTTCCTAGGCTAGATCCTGAGCAGCCTCTGCAGGGGCCCAGGCCCCAAGGTTGTTCAGACTCTTTGCTTGATGTCTGCTAACCTCAATCTTTGTCTGTCTTCTGCTTGTCTCTTCCCAGCCTGACCCCTCTTTGTTCTCCTTTCTATGTTCCCTCATCTCTTCCCTCGCCCCCCCCCAAACAGAGTCTAGACCCCCCAGCTGCATCCCATAACTGTGGAGGGGTTGTCCCTACACTCAGAGCTGAGCCATGCTGGGCCTTTGAGACTTCAGGAGGGGCAGGCACATGCCCTGGTGTGGGGATGGGGGTACTCTGCTAAACATTCAGGGCAGGGGAGGTTGGAGGCCACAGGCTGAGGTGAGGGTCAGTTTGTTCTCCGAGGCTTTGGTGGACTTCTCTGTTGGTTCGTCTATTAGGGGGGCTTCCACCCTCTGAGACCCATGTTGGTCCCCAGCTTGGTCCCACCATCCTTGACTGAGCTCTGCAGCCTTTGCATAGTGCAGGGGCTCTGCAAACATTTGTGAATATTCTGGATGAACCAAAAAGCAAAAGACACAATTGATTAATGGAAGGGGCCCTGGATCCTGGCACGGTTACTCCCCCCCTCCTCCTGTGGCTTCCCCCAACCTCTGAGCCTCAGGTTATTCCTTTGCCTGCACATGAGGGAGGGGGCAAGTCTTCCCACCTCCTTGGGTCCTTGAGACCTGGGAAGGGTGCGTTATAAAGCTGTGAAATGCTTTGGAACCAGGCCAGTGATGGCCACAGGTAGAGTTCTAGGAGTGAATTGTTGCCCTTCCCAGTTGCTGACCTCTACCTCCCTGTCTCCAGGACCAGGGCACCGTGGGGGTGATTTTTAATGTGGGCACAGACGACATTACTATTGACGAGCCCAACGCCATCGTGAGCGACGGCAAATACCATGTGGTGCGCTTCACTCGAAGTGGTGGCAATGCCACTCTGCAGGTGGACAGCTGGCCAGTCAATGAGCGGTACCCTGCAGGTAGGAGGCCCAGGCCCATGGAGCAGGCTTAGGGGCAGGGTGGGTGGCTTCTCTTAGGAGCGAGACCCGCTTGGGGCTGGGCCAAGTGGAGACTTCTGGCTGTGGGGCAGGGCTGTGGAAAGGAGGAGGTGGGAGGTGACCAGACCAGGGGCGTGGCTAAGCGAAAAGTTGGGCTTTGGGGAGCAGGGTGAGATCAGGGTGGTGGTGGGAGTACATCATCTGCTGGGTATGGCACGAGGTGAGGGTCCAATTTGGGGTTTGGAGGAGAAGTGAGGGTAGAGGAAAGTCCTGTGCGACTGAAGAAAGGATGAGTTTAGAAAAGAGAGACTGGCAGAAATGAGGAGGGTGATGTGGAAACCTAGGACAGAAGATCCAGAAGTAACATAAAACACATCTTGGCAGGAGGCAGAGCTGTTCCCAGAAACAGAACCGAGGTCTTTAAAAAGAGCAAGTCAAGGACCCTATCAGGAGATGTATATACAGGAAGACAAGTAGCCATGGAGACTTGGAGAAAAGGAACCTACTGTTTCAGGAAGTGAGGGTCTTGGTGGAAGGGAAGGAGAGACAAATGACAAGAAGAGTGAAAAAGAGGGCCACGTGCATTCAACATCTTTCCTTGACAACCTACTAGATATCAGGGCTGTACTAGGCCTTGGGGACACAGAGGTGAGCAGGTCCCAGAGAGCCATGGGAGTCCAGCAGGGTGACAGCTGTGGTGGTCAACGACAAACCAAGGATGAGGATATGAAAGAAAGGAGGCTGCAGAGACCCTGTAAGCTACGGAGGGAGCCTCAGAGTAAGAGGAAACCAGAGAAGGAGCAATGGAGAGATGTGGAACTAGTCAGCGAGGCATGCAGAGATGGAGGCAGCTCCAGGGGAGATGCAGAGAGAGAGAGAGAGAGAGAGAGAGAGAGAGAGAGAGAGAGATACTGACACGCAGAGCCAGCCAGGGAGCAAAGAGGTAGACAGAGCCCAGCAAGTGATGGAGTGAACAGGGGAGAGCCCAGTGGGGAGACAAAGAGGGAGGAAATAGAAACACTGCAGGGAGAACTGCAGGGACACAGATGCTGAGACACAGGCTGGGCAGCACACACAGACCCAACTGAAGAGCTGAGTGAGCATCCGCAGCTGCCCAGTGTTGACCTAGAGGGGCATGGATAGTGTGCACACCCTTAAGGTTCACCCACACTGGACAGAGGCCTGTACAGGACCATGACTCCCAGTCCTGCAGGCTTGCACCCAGACATTTGGGGCCACCCCTGAGAGAATGAGGCTCACATAGTCCCCTAAGAAACACAGAGCTCGATGTGCACACAGCAACTCCAGACACACCAGAAGACAGTTCGGCAGAGAGATGACAGCTTAGGTCTTGGACATGTGTGGGGTCACTCAGACTCACCAACCCTCCTGCACAAAGTCCTTCAACTCCTCTGCTCCAAGCAGACCCTGACAGCCAGGGCTGGGTGGGAATGATCTCTGGGACATCAGACTTCACTCCTTGTCAGACATACACATACCAGGGCAATCTTTGTAGCAGTGATGACATTGGTCTGTGCTGGACAGGGCTGGACTCAGGGGTGTGAAGGCCTCACTGTGTCTAACCAGAATTTCATCCAGACCTTCAACCTTTGAAGCTGAGAAGGCCAGAGGGATCTGGAAGAGTTATGCTTGCTTTCGTCTGCTCAGGGAGCCCTGGCTAGGGCTGGGAAAGGCTGTCTGGTGCTATCTGGGAAACCCGGTGGCTGCCTATATTTACTGTAAGGGCAGATCAGCAGTGTTCGAGGGCCCAGAGAGTGGGCCTCCTACCCGCTCCGTCTTAGGGAGCACAGAGACACAGCCCATGGATCCCCAGTGAGCAGGACCTGGGTTTTAATCCTGGGTCTCCTAGTGACAAACTGTGTGACCTGGGACAAATCATCTGCCCTCTGAAACTCAGTTTTTCCCTCTGAACTGTGGAGATGATACCTACCTCATCACCACGCTGTGAGAATTCCAAAAATCTACGGAAAATGCTAGAAGGACAGAGGAGATTCTCAATAAAGAGGGCTTTTGTTATAATTTTTATATACTCAGGCTCCCTGGAATGAGACATATGTCCCTTCTTCCTGTCAAGAAGTGCACACACACACACACACACACACTCACACACACACAGACACACACACGTCCTCTTTCCTTCCCTGTCCCTTGGGGCTGGCACTGGGGAGTGGAGAGGGAAAAGGCCGGTATCCAGGTGGAGAAAAGAGGTAGGCTTGGAAGTGGGGGAAGGAAGCTGAAGGAGAAAGGCTGAGGGACATGTGTAAGAGGGACAGGAGTGGAGGCTGGGTCCTCAGTGCAAAAAAGAGTGGGAACTTGGCTCTGGGCAGAGAAGGGCTGGCACCTTGAAGTGAGGCTGAGATGAAGAAGAGGGTAAGGTGAAGGTCTGGGCAGAGCTGGCCAGAGGGCTAGGGATGTCTGCAGAAGGCGAGCTGAGAGGGCCTTGGACAGAAGTGCGCGCTGGGTGAGGCTCCAGGTCCCACAGCAGGCACCAGCTGTGAGGCCACCAGGGTGAGGAGGCCAAAGCTGCTTACTGAAAGAACAGTGGCAGGGTCGGGGTCTGAGTGCGGTTAAGGTGGAAGGTGGCCGTGGGGTCAGGGTGTGCTATGAAGTGGGAAGTGAGGGGTAGCTGGGACTTGTGCACAGAAGATAAAGGGAGTTGCAATGACTTAAGAAGTGGTTTAAATCTCACTGTTAAATGCGTGTGCTGGGTGACCCCCTTAAATGCCGCATAAACCCCGCTTAACCCATCCCTCCCACTTCTAAACTGCCCTCTAAATGCACTAACCAGCTGGGCCTCTGGAACCACGGATGCTTCCCACCCCAATTTAAACCTGCTAAATGCCCCGCCCCCACCCCGCCGCCCCACTTTGGGATGGCGAAGGAAGAGGGGGTCTCAACTTCTCGACCAGATAAACCTGTTTAACTTCTGGCCTTCCAGCTGCCTTTCTTTAAGTCCCTTTTCTTTTCTTCTTTTTCCCTCCTTTTCTTTGGGTTGCTCCCACCCCCAGGGTGGGGCTGGCTCTGGATGGGAGCCTAGGGAGGGGGTCCGGGGACCCAGCATTTCTTTTCCTGCTTACCCCCTCTTCCTGTTGGATGTTGCTGCTTACTCTGGGTCTCCTGAGAAATGCATAATTACTTTTCTAACTCCTTTGGACTTCACCACCTGAGAAACCTACTGTCTTTCTAAACTTTTCCAAGGAAACTTTGATAACGAGCGCCTGGCGATTGCTAGACAGAGAATCCCCTACCGGCTTGGTCGAGTAGTAGATGAGTGGCTGCTCGACAAAGGTAATTAACCAGAACTAATTAATTAACTAACTAACTTTAAAAATACTATCTTAAAGGTGCAGAGCTCTCTCTTCCCCCCCTCCGTGCCTTCGCCGTGCCCAGCTCCAAGCGAGGGGATGATTATCTGGCCACAATGCTCCCTTCCCCTTCATAGTCAGGGTCCCTGTATTTCAGGGCTGTGGTTTGGGGGCAGGGGTAGGATTTTTCTAGAAGATAGAGAGGTCTCTTTAACTTTCTAAATCTGGGGTCTGACTAGGGTAGCCCCTAAGACCCTCAAGGGCAGAAACTCCCTGGTTTGGTCTGTGCTGAGCAGGTAGATCACAGGGAGGTTGGAAATGCAGGTAGGGAGCTGAGTCCCTCTGCTGTAGTCCACCACAGGGCGCTGGGATGCAGGAAGGCTTTGGAGAGCAAGAAGAGCTGATCCAGAGATCCCAGGGAGGGCTAGGAAGGCTTCATGGGCCCGTCTGAGGAGAAAGGGAAGAGTGAGGAAAGACCCACTAAAGTCCTACTAGAAAGACCCCTAAAGAGAATGCCTGTTGGGCCACTCTCTGGGATGGGCCTCCCTTGCTCCAGAAGGCCTCTTAGCAGTCATGGAGGCTGAGAGGAAACTAAACATGGGGAAGGCCATAGTCTGGTAGGGTTTCTGCCTGCTGGGCTGAGGAGGAAGGCAGAGTGGGCTCCCTGGGAGGCCTCCACATGGCAAGTGAGGTGCTACTGGTTGAGAAGGAGATGGTATCTTGTTACCAGGAGAAGATGGGGCCAAGGGCAAAGATATCTGATTCCCACTGGAGGAGGGGCGAGCTCTGTACCTCTAAGGCTAAACTCTAGGGGGGAGCAGAACTGTTAAACCCCCACTTAACCAACTGATAACTGTGCTTTAAATGTCCACTGGGGCCTTCCCCAATAAACCCCCAACTGTAACTTCCAGCACCCCACACCAGCGGGGCCTAAACATGCTGATAACCAGATGTGATAAATCCATGACAGGACAAAAAGTTAAAGGGACTATAACAGACATCGCTAAAACCTACAGCCCCCAGCCACACTGGGCTGCTTTCTCCAGCAGGGCGAACTTTAACCCTTTGAGGCATTCATGGTGGGTGGGGACAGGGCCAGGGGCCACAGGAACCAAGTTTACTGAAATTCTGTGGCTTCCTCTCCATTAACCACCAAGCTTTCCCAGAATCAGAGAGGCCAAGGGACCTGGGCTGAGGCTGGGACAACTTGTGACCCCAAGGGTAGGGAGAGCTGGACAGGCATAGGGGGAGGAGGTGGAACTTGGAGGTGCCTCCACCTTCTCTTCAGGCCTGTGTTTACTCTTGTAGAAAATGACAGATCCAGCTTTCCAAAGAAGGGAAGGAGGAGCTCACTTTTGGTGTGGCCCTGGCCTGATATATCCAGTCTGAGCCTAGCTCCCTTCTCAGTAGACAGGGATGGCTGTCCTCGCTCATCCCATCTCAGACACATTGTGAGAATGACAGAAATGAGAAATAGGAAAGTATTCAAGTTCTTGGAGGAATATCTTACTGTCAGCATCTGGCACCTGGTAGGTGCTCAATAGTTATGGAATGAATCCATTTTCCAGTTCCAAAACATGTTCTGTGAAACAGTTCTGTGAGATGCTTCACAGTAAAGAGATCTGTGGTAAAATGAGTTTGGGAAGTGCTGAATCCTGTTTCTTCCTCTGCAGGATGCACAAGTATCTTAGTTTCATAAAGGCTCTCACAAATCCTGCAAGAAAGGAATCTGTTTAACTGTGACCTGTTTGCTTTCCAAATTCATGTGACCACAGTCACCCTTTCTCTTCTTTGGGTTCTCATAATTTTCATAGCCAGGAATAAACTTGGACACAGTGAGTCTCAAGGGGCTCTCCGGGCCTGGTATCTCAGGCCTTGCCTTACAGCTGCCACCAGTAATGCCCCTTTCTGGGCTCTGTCTTCTCCATTTGTAAGGGAGCCACGCTGCACCTGGCTGTCCTTGTGCAGGCAGGCAGTGGGAAGGTGCCATAGGAAGGGGAGAAGCTGAGCAGACCACCAGTGGCCTAACCAGATGGCTT
Organism: Heterocephalus glaber; assembly: GCF_053883595.1. Taxonomy (NCBI): domain Eukaryota; kingdom Metazoa; phylum Chordata; class Mammalia; order Rodentia; family Bathyergidae; genus Heterocephalus; species Heterocephalus glaber. The sequence continues at coordinate 14,408,192 of NW_028258151.1, read as the reverse complement.
GGGGTCCCAGAGGCTTGGGTGTCCTGGAGGGCCCATGTTTCCAAAGAGGGTGTGGGTTTCCCAAGTTGGACTGTCCTCAGCCCAAGTATGGGGGGCAAGGCTTACAGTACCTAACTCTAAACCAGATCTTTAACGAGGCACTAACCAGAGTCTAACAAGGGCTAAGCCAGGTCTTAAACTCCCAGCACCAGCGGCTGAAGTTCCAGGGGAGAAGGGGGCAACGTAATAGTCCGTCTGCCTGACCCCTCCCCACCAAAAAATAAGCAACACCAAAATCAAAGTTAAATCTAAACTTAAACATAATAAATATCTTTTCTAAAAACCAAACCAAAACAACAAACTCAGAGGGTTAAACCGACCCCCAGATCCACTAAAACCAAAGTGAACAGCCAAACCCCACGCAGGTGGGAATTCTGAGGTGTAATACTGCTGAGTGCGGAGTGAGATTGGAGCTGGAGTGGGTTTTTTTGGCTGTCAGCGAGCGAAGCAAGGTCCCTTTAACATTTTCCATTTCTGTGCTTGCACATGCAGGCGGGGAGGAAGGGCTCTGCTAGCCAGGGGCCTGGTCCTGGCAGTGGCTGGGCCTTGGCAGGGGAGGAGGAGTGCAGGAGCCTGGCTGGCAGTCAGGGGCTGCCATGGGCAGGGCAGCCTGGAGCAGCCGGGCAGGGGCCACACTATGCCCACTGTCATCCTGCCTCCTCTACTCACGTTTGCTGACCATTATGGCCTGGCCGTGCACCCTCTGCCTCTGCCTCTTTGTCTCTGATGTCTGCTGCCTCCAAGGGCTCCATGGCTTGGGCCTCACAATGGGTGGGATGTTTGGGAAAGCAGAGGGAAAAGATGGGGATTGAACTGAGGGAAGAGGATGAGAGGGGTGATGGCCCTGGAGAGGGAGCAGTGTGGGACAGGAGAAGGTGGAGAAGGCATGCGTATGGTGGGGAGAGGGGGTGACGGGCTCCCTTTCCTGGCCCATGTGTGCCCTGGGACCCTTCCCTGCTGGGGTCCCACCTGGCTGGGCTAGGGGCTCTGATTGACAAGGACTTTCCCTTTGGTTGTCTGCCCCTTCCTCATTTCTCCCCCACCCACCTGCTGGCTTCATCCTCCATTCCTTTCTCTTCTCCTTGGTTCCTCTCCATTCTCCCTCTCCCTTCCTGGCCTCCTCCCGCTGTCTGTTCCTCCTCTGCCCCCCTCCCTGCACTCCTCGTCACCCTCCCCAGGACGCCAGCTGACCATCTTCAACAGCCAAGCTGCCATCAAGATCGGGGGCCGGGATCAGGGCCGCCCCTTCCAGGGCCAGGTGTCAGGCCTCTACTACAATGGGCTCAAGGTGTTGGCGCTGGCCGCCGAGAGCGACCCCAATGTGCGGACCGAGGGCCACCTGCGCCTGGTGGGGGAGGGGCCGTCCGTGCTGCTCAGTGCAGAGACCACGGCCACCACCTTGCTGGCCGACATGGCCACCACCATCATGGAGACCACCACCACCATGGCCACCACCACCACACGCCGGGGCCGCTCCCCCACACTGAGGGACAGCACCACTCAGGTGAGTCCCCTTCTAGCTTTGGGCAGAGGTTCAAGGGGTCTGGTGGGATCCTGAGAGCTGCAGTCATTGACCTTCTTGTTATGGTGATGGTTTAGGTTAGGGAGGCAAGGTCACTTTCCAGGAAGTGGCCTTCATTCTGGTGACCAGGGATACTGTAGATGTGGGGGTGGCTGTTATTCCTACAGGGTGTGTTCCCAGAGTTGGGGAGAGTTGACTAGGGGAAGACATTCATTCCACCTAAGACAGGATGTCTAGATCAGGGCTGGGGGTGGAATGATCTCTTCTGATTCCCACTGATGGCCATAGCCAGTGCTGAGGGGAAGCTCGTGGGAGATGGGTGTGTCTGGATGGCAGCACCTTGGGCAGAGGTGACAGGCTGCAAGGACTAGACACGACCACCTGGCAGTTGGACAGCCTTTCTCCAGGGAGCAGCCTCTCCTTGCTTGCTAGAGTCCCTGCCATGGGAAGGGCCCTGGTGGTAGGTTCCTTGCCCTCACAATTCTTCTCCATGTGATCCAGAGCATGCACCATGCTTAGTGGACCTCAGTGTTTTTTTCTGCATCTCTGGGTCTCAGTGGGATGTTGGTGTACACAGTTCTGTGCTTTTCCCTCCAAGGTGCTCTCCCTGCCTGCTCAAGTGCCCTTTGGAGCAGATCAGGTCCAAGTGATCTGGGAGGGCCAGAGGAGGCTGCACTAGGGAACAAGGCTCCAAGGGACAGGATGGGCCAGGCTTTTCTGGTGGCCAAAGCCTATGGAGTGTGTGGGACTATGGAGGCTGGGCCAGTTTTCATTGTTGCCATCAATGCCTGCTGTGATTGTTGGCCAAGACCTCCTGCCAGACATGTGGACCTTGCTTAGCCAGCCCGCCCCCATCACCCCATCTTGCTGCCCTGGCTCTTGACCCTCTAGGTCTGGAGGGATCTCTGTCCTCCAGGGTATGGGAGAGATCTGAGGGTGGCCAAGAAGACCTGTCCTTACCTCCACTACCTATCTGCCTTCAGCTTCTCCCTCTAACTCCCTCCTTGTCTGCAAGGCCCCTCCTCCCTGCCTATCTGTGCTGCAGGGAGCCTGGGATGGGGTTAGCTAGGTAAGCCAGCTGGGAGAGACAAGCCTGTGCCCTTTCCTCTGCCTTCACCGCCCAGAAATCTTTGGGGATCTGACTGCCAAGAGAGCAGAGAGCCATGGGAGTAAGGCCTGAGCTCTACCCAGGGCTGGACACCACTGTGCCCAGTGCCCTCTGGTCTCAGTGGGAGGTGGTGGGCAGACTGTCTAGGTGGAAGAGAGGGATAGGGACCTGAGTGTGGGGCTGGTGTGAGGATGGTATCAGAAGATGGGCCTGGGGGCCGGGGATTTAGCTCAGTGGTGCCATGCCTGCCTCACAAGTGCAAGGTCCTGAGTTCAATCCCCAGTATCACAAAAACAGAAACAAAAATGAAGATGGGCCTGGGCAGGAGGCAGGGTGTGACCTTTGCTCCTCTCCCACCCTGGGCTTCTGTCCAGCCTTCTTCACCTGGCCTTCTCCTCCCCAGCACAGTGTCTAGGGGCTCTTTCCTGTCTGGACTTCGGGTCTCCCTCTTTGGGTTTCTGCCCTGACCCCCTTGAGTGCCCCTCCCCCTCATGCTCACTCATCTCCAGGATTCTCTTTCTTTGCAATCAGGAGGAAAGAAAATGCTGACAAAGTCGACTCCTGTTGTCATGGCAACCACAGCCCTAATTATTGTGTGCAGCCCGGTTCTCTCCTGGAAGGGGGTTGGGAGAAGGATGAGGGGTGTTGGGGTGGTGAAGCTGGAAGACCCTCCAGCTTCTGTCTCCCTCTGCCTGTGCAGGCCTCCTCCAGAGGGACCCCTGTGGCTTGCTCCCCTAACTCACCTGCCCCTGCCCCAAGGCACCCCAGTGTCTTTCTGCCATCCTGCAGCCCCAGGTCTAGCTTTCCATCTCTTCACTTCCTGGAAATAAAAAGCACAACATGTGTTGTCTGATCCTTGGCAGCTGGTGTTGTTTAGTTTCCCTTTGCTTGGGAGGAAATGGAGGCCCAAGGTCACCCAGCAAGTGATAAGAGAGCTGACCTTGGCTCCAGGCTGTCCCCTGTGCCATATCCAGAGGTGGCCGTGGTTTCTGCTCACCCACTTGGAACCCTCTCTTTCCCCACCCTTCCTCTCCCCCCAGAACACAGATGACCTCCTGGTGGCCTCGGCCGAGTGTCCGAGTGATGATGAGGACCTGGAGGAGTGTGAGCCCAGTACTGGTGAGTGTCTTTCCCCCCTCCCCTGCCCCGGGGCCCCTGCGACGCTGCTGGGAGGGGGGCGACTGTCTCTGCCACCTGGTCCTAGCCCAGGGCCTGCTGGAGGCCATAGCTCTCTGATAGTCTCCCTCTCCTCCTAGTAGCCCCGCAGGCCCCTCAAATGCCCTCTGGCAAGGTGCCTTTTGGTGCCCCATCCCTCAGAGGTAGTGAGGTCCTTAGTGTGGGGTTCCTTAGCTTGGGGTTGAGAGCCAAGGGTTGCTGGGAGGGAAAGAGGGAGATATTTCCCTAGAAAGATGAATAACTGCAGCTCCCATGAGTCCCAGGGTGAGGGGGTTGGGGAACTACAACTCCCATCAGCCCTTAGCCCAGAACTGCAACTCTAATTTGCCCCAGGCCTGGTTCTCTCTTGGTCACTTGGCAGAGGATGTCTCTGCTGAATCCTGATCTCTCCTCATGCTCAGTCTCAGAGATATGTCTGGTGCTTGGATCTGAAGAGTCCCCAGGGTGGAGACTCTACCAGGATGGCAGGTCAAGGCAGGCAGCTCTGTGCCTGGTGGTGTGCTGGGTGGGAGGTTTCTCCTAGGCCACACATGGGGTACCTGGGGAGAACCCAGCAGTAGAGCTGCTATGGGACAGCAGGGCTGGGAGGGAGGGTTCCTGGACATGGGAGTTGGGGGATCTCTGGGCCTCTGCTTCTTGTTTTCAGCTGGGCTCAAGGGTGCAGCTGCAGAGAGAGCAACCAGGCGAGTCAGGGGTGGGTCTTGCCAGCAGGCTGAGAGGTGCAAGTGAGGTGGCACAACAAGTGCTTGGGCTACTTATCTAAGTAGGTTGGCAGTAGCTTAGAGGAGCTGGGGGAGACTGGCTGGGGGAATAGAAAGAGGATGGGATGGGGCTGGATTTCTCAGTGAGGGCACACAGACTTGGTGGTGGCCCATATGAGCCTGCGAGAGCCCAGGGGCTGCCTGCATCTCTTGCCTGGCTTCCCAGAGATTTCTCCCCATTACTTTGAAATGGTGGCACCTAGGCTGTGGGTACCAGTAGGCTGGAGGGTGGGGCAGGTGTGTGCAGGGTTGGGGAAGGGCTGTGGTCAGGAGATGGGCAGTGTGGCATCATAGATCCTGTGAATCTGGCCTGGGGAGGGGGGATAGGGAGCTGCAGCACTAGAGAGATGTTCAAGCTGAAGGAAGGCAGTCAGCCTGGATGGAGTATGTGCAGAACAAGAAGGGAACAGGCCTAGGGTGTGTACAGTGAGGCAGAAGCTAATGGTTCAGAGATAACAGGCTAAAGCCCATTACCCTCTATGCCCCCTTCAGTAGGCTGGAGCTGAGAGGGGTCATTTCCATGGCCCAGGGGCACTTAGGGAAGTGCCAGGTGCTGGAATGGAAAGGCTTGCCTGTCCACAGCCCAGGGGACATTCACCCCTCACTGTAGGAGGCCCTTTTGCTGGGGGCTGACCTCGGTTTCGCTGGGTGATCTCAGCTCAGGGAAGCCTGTCACAAGCCCACCAGTGCTTTGGGAGGCTCTGAGCGTGTACCAGTGTCAGCACCCAGCACTGTCCCTCAGCCCTGCTTTGCCTCTGTCAGCTCTGGGGACTGGGTGGGGGCTCCTGTAGGCATAGTGCCTCTGCCCAGCTGGTGACCGTATGAAGGACCCATGAGGACCCTGGGATGGGAGGCTCTGGGGACAAGGGACTGTGAAGACCATGAGGAAAAGGCACTGCTTGGCCTTACACTCTGGGACAGGAACTCAGTGACAGGAAAAGTTTGAACCCTGCAGAGGCCACCTGGGGCCAGATGGTCTTCACACAGGGATGGGCAGCACATGCTGGGCCACCCTGTGCTGGGCAGGGGTCTAGCTCTCAGCCCAGAGCCCAGCAAGCAGCCTCCGCATGACCCCCAGTGTATGTACTGGTGGCCTGAACTCTTTCAGGCTTCACTAGGACAAGGGGATGAGGAAGAGCTGACATAGGCTGACCAGCTGTCCCCCTACCCTGAGCTGTAGGCGATCACTGACCACTGGAGCACAGTGGGAAAAGAGCCATGGATGTGAAGGGAAGCTAGAGAGTGGGAGAGGACTGGAAGCTGGGCATGGGGAAGGGCTGGTGGCCAGTGCAGCACCCAGCTTCCCCGCTACCAAAAAACACCACAACAAATAAACAAGGCTGGGATGGGGGGAAGGCACAGTGCACACTGGAGCCCCCAGAGGAAGTTGTGAGAATCCATAAGCTCTCCCCTGGTCCTGGGGCTCACGTGTTTACAGTTCACACAGCTCTCTGAAATGCTTGAAGTCAGTCCTCATCATTCTGCTGGGAGGTCAGGCAAGGACTGAGATGACTCCAGGGTCCCCCATTCTGGGGTAGACCATTCACACCCTCCCCCACCAGCCTGTCCACCCAGAGCCTCTGCAAGGAGAGAGGAGACTTTTCTCCAGCAGAGGGCCAGGCCATGCCTCCAAGGTCAGTGTGAAAGTGGAGGCAGCCTGACTGGAGACTGTGACTGCTCAGGGCAGAGCCTATGGTGTTTATACCCCTCCCATCTTCCAGTTCCTCATCCCTGGGTACAGGTGTGGGCCCTTGGCTCAGTCCTGCTCCTCCTGCTCCCTTGCCCTGAACCTGGTCCCTCCACATACCCAGATCACATGTATCTCCTCCCTTGCTTGGTGAGACCACCATCTGACATTTTTTTTAATGTGATGTTGGCAGCCCAGACAAAGAAGGATAATGTTAAGTCTTTGGGAGTGTCTTTAGAGGAGTGTGCACTACAGTTGGCAGTGTGACCCCCCCACCTCTTGTCTCAGCCAGCCTGGCTCCCACATTGTAAGAATCTGACTTTGGACCCCCTGAGACATACAGGAAGAGTACCCACAGGCCCAGACCCATAAAGGCCCACGTACATCTGCACCCCCCCCACACATTTGCAGACTCAACAGCAAGTACACAAGTTCCCCTTTCTGCACATACACATATGTTCAAACCTAGAAGAATATATGCTATCCATGCACAGCTCAACAGAGGCACATGCATGCTCAGACTCAAAGAGACAGCACATGCCAGACCCCCAAAGTCCATGCATACAGATACACACCTGTTGAAACCACAGATGCACACACCCATTTACAAATGCACAATCTCAAAGTCTGCATGTATACTCAGAGCCATCGAGTGCTACATATATGTGCACAGAACCCGAAAATACCCAGAAGTGCTCAGACCTCCAAGGTAAGCCTGTTCAAATCCAAAGGGTCACACTTAAATGTGTGCTCAGCTATGCAAAGATTCACACACATGGAGATACCATGTTTTAAAAACCCAGCAATGTCCTTATGTATGTTCAGAGTGTAGAAGCAACTCAGACACATTCATGTCTATTGATGTACATGCCAAATGTTCAGAACCATGCACACATGCTCAGGGCTGTAGTGGAACTCATATTCAGACATGTGAGACACATGTGTACTTTTGGATCTTAGTATGTGCTTACATGCTCATGCCTTGAAACAAGTCCCTGACCTCCCAGAATTATAGTCTTGCTCAGCTTACAGAGGCATACACATATATGAACATGGCCAGGGATTTAGCTCAGTGGTTCTGGCGCCTGCCTCACATATATGAACAGATTCACCTGTGTAATGCACAGTTATGAGGTGTGATAAAAGTGGTGTGTGTTTAAATAAAAAATTATTACAATAAAACACATAGTGCCATGAATCTCTCGAAATACTCCTCCCTTTCTTTGAACTAATTCTGTGGTTCTTGCCATTTTCTGAAACAGTTCTAGAAGTCCTCTTTTGTGAGTGTCTTTGGTTGCACTGACATGATTTAAATTGATGCCAGAATCAATTCAAAACATTAACCTTTAATGGTCATTATCCAGTCACCTCATGGTGCCAGATCTGGTAAATATGGTGGATGAGGACACACTGTAATATTTTTAGGACCTGCCTTTCTGTTGGATGGCATCTGGCAGCAGCATTCACCATATTTTTTTTAATTGCATCTTGTAAAGACATGAAGGAGGATTTCCAGAATGGCTTCAGAAAGTGGCAAGAGCGATGAGATAAGTGTGTTCAAAGCAAGAGGGAGTAGTCTGACAGGAATTAATGGCAAAGTTTCTTTTACTGTAATAAATTTTAAAAATGTGAACATTAACCGTATTTTTCATTCACCCCTTGTATATGTGCAGACCGTATGATCCCACACATGCATTCATTCAGCTTACAGCTGCTCAGAACCACAGAGACCTATCTGCATGTTCAGACCAGGCATGTACACTGTACACTCAGATCACTAAAGCACACACACACTCATGCAGAGAAGTGCACATCCGTGCCTTGGTATGCAGAGATACATGGGTGTTACAGCCCTATGCAAGTGTACTACTTACCAAGGTGCACATGTACATCTGCAGAGGGATGAGCTCAGACACCAACTTGTATGTTCATCTTCATACACGTGTACCCACCTGCACACAAAGGTGCACATGTGTACTGACATCCACAAGGACACATGCTTGCACTTTCTCAAAAGAGGCCATGTATGCTCAGCCCCAGAGGTGTGCTCACGTGTGCACACACGGATACATTTGTTCAGTCTCACAGCACTGCATCCCCCAGAACTCCCAGGAGAGGCCCTCAGTGGTCTTCCCTAGCTCACACCTGCAGAAGCTGCTACTTACATGTGTACTCATAGGCTCAGCACACTCAGACCGTTTGAGGCCTGCATGCATGTACTCAGTCCCATGTTGGTGTCACATATCTATACAGTCATCTGCAAAAGTATACTTACTGGTTTATACTGACGGAAGTCTGCATACACGTGCTCAGACCTATAGAAGTACAGGTACTTGTGCTTCAGGTGTACACACACATGCTCAGGTTTGCTTTGACACACAGGTGCTCACAGCTATGGGTACACTTATGTGCCTGGTGGTACCTACACAGAAGGATACTATATTACATGCCAGTTTCTTTACTCTCAGGTGAGCACTCCCAGTCATTCAGACCCACAAGGACACACTTACATGCTTAGATCCATTGAAGTTCACAAACACATACACGTGCTCAGGGACGTGTGCCCAGGAGTGCATTGGTGCAGGCCCTCCAGTTCACTTAGGTCCATATGTGCTCAGATGCACAGACCAGCCTCCTGTACAACCCCACATGCATCCCCTTGAGGCATTGCCCCTGCACACACAGTGGACATCCTCAGCAGCATATGCAGGCTTCATTCCCAGGACACACACATTTCTCACACCCATAGAAGCACAAACATGCTCAGATTCCCAGAGGCTCTCAAAGTGTACTAGTCACTATGATAGGCAAACTACAAGCTCTGTGGTTTAACATCTGTAAATGTATGTCTCTTTTACCTAAGTTATAGACAAGTGCTCCTAATTGGAGGCCAGGTCTTTTTCAAGTGATGATTCAGGGGCAGTCTCCTTCCCTCTTTAACATGTGACTTCCTGAGGAGTGGGGAAGGGGGTAGGTACTGCATCCGGATGGGGAGGTTTTCTTGGGGCCAGGCCTGGGGGAGGTGTATGTCCTGCTTGCATTTCACTGTGAGAAGCTCAGCCATAGGGCCACAGCCTCGCTTCCAGGAGGGCTGGGAAGGTTTAGTCTTGCTATGGAGGAAGCACAAACAGATTTGGGGACCAGCTAGTGGATTATTTGCCACAGCCTGGCCTTCAGGGACACCAAGGATATGTTTCACTCTTCTTCCTATTCCAGAACATTCCCACCTGTTCCCAAGGCAGAGAAACCAAAGTACCTCCCAGTGAGGGGATTTGTCTCAAAGCAGAGGATGCCTGGGACTGGGTCCTGGACCCAGTGTGGTCTGGAAACCCATAAACCAAAAGATCTCCACAGCCCAATACACATAGCATACAGTGCTGGGGCAGAGACAGCAACCACAATAAAACTTCCCAGTTAGAAAAGGGAAGGACAGGTGCCACAGAAGCTTCCCGTCCCCTGAGTTGGGGCAACCTGGGATGCACACAGACAATGTGTGCTGCAGCAAGGAGACTCAGTAGCGCAGGTTGGCAGGCTCTGCAGTGGGTGCATTTCGCCAGTAGACCCTGCTGCTGCTCTCTGGGAGGCTCCCCCCTTGTCCGGGCCTCTGCTCTGCCAGCCAGGAGGATCTTCCTGTGGGTGTTGGTAGAAATGTCCAGCTTGGGTGTGTGATAGCACTGACAGCCCACTCCCACTGCTGTGCCTTTGGGACACATGGGTGGCCCTAAGGCTCAGCCAGACACAGCAATGATACTAGAATTCTTTCCTAGGGACAGTTCTTAAGCTTCCTTTGCTTCTCTTCCTCTTCATAGAGCTGCAACTGTCATGAGGGGACATGAAACAGAAGGGGGACTGGAGGGGGAGGGAGGCCACACCTTAAATCTGACCCTTGAGCATTTGTTTTTGTTTTTGTTTTTTTTGGCACTGGGATCTGATCGAACTTGGGACCTTGGGCCTGCAAGGCAGGCAGCGGAACCACTGAGCTAAATCCCTGGCCCAACCCCTGAGCATTTGTGAGTTCCTCATTCAGATGAGAAGTTTTCCTGGGCCATTGTCCCTCAGTCCTCTTCAGTTTTCTTGCTTCCTGCCTGGGGTTTGGAAACAGTGGCTTCTCTGACTTTTGCAGGACCCACATTTCCCTTCCTTCCTGCCATCCAGTTCTTGCCCAAGTTTGTCTCCTTGTAACAGCAGGATGTAAAAGCTATCATCATCCTTGGATGCCTTCCTGGCTCTTTTCCTCCGTCCCTTGGCCCCAGAAGGTTGCACAGTCAGCAGCTGTGGCCTGTACCAAACAGTTTGCCTTGCATTACATGGTTCTTCATCTTTCCAGCCCCCATATCCCTTTCCCTGGTCTGTCACCCAAGTACCACAGGGTTTTGTTATCCAGACACTACTTTGGGTGCCAGTGCTTGTATTGGTTAAGATAACATTTGTTTCTGTAACAGATAAGCCCCAAATCTTAATGGTTAACACAAGAGAAGTTTATCACTCAGGTATACCCTATCTGGGTGCTCCCTGTTACCCACAGGTCACTGTGCCCCAAGGGCATGTTAGGAACCCACACTCCTTTCATGGGTGGCTCCTCCGTTTCAAGGTCATGGCTGTGGAAAGAACCTGGGGCCTGGGACACAGGAAGATGTCGAGGGCTCATATTGGCAGGGTCCATGACTCAGAGCTACCACGCCTGATTGCAAGGACTATTGGGAAATGTAGTCCAGTTCCCCAGGAGAAGGAGGAACTGAGATTGGTGAAGGATGTGGTCACAGAGGTGCGAACACCACCTATGCTCAGAGCTACCATGGTGCACTCCTGTGTTCTCAGAGAAACATTCAATCATGCATATGTGCACAGGAAGCTCAGACCCAGGCTCTGAGGCCAGCAGACACATGTCAGGGCTAGAGGTCCACTCACATGCAAACATATCTTCCAGTTCACTGACCTGCCTGCAGACTTGTGTATCAGATCCATCAAGGTTCATGTACACACACATAGGGCACAGAAACACAGACCCTCAGAGGGATCAAACCCTCAAGATGTAGCCTTTTTTTCTGACTGCAAAGCCACTGCCCTTGCTGTGCTGCTGTTCAGGGTGGGAAGGGGCATGCACTGTCCTTTGGGCCACCACCCACAGTGACATGAGTTGTCTTCTGCTCAAACAGGTGAGTAGGGGCTGAAATCTAGTCAGTGCTCTGCTTGCCCAGCCAGGTGTCCAGGGTCCTGGAGCAGGGCTGTGTCCACCTGGAGGAGAGAGTGGCTTTATCCAGTGTCGCACTGAGATGCTGTTTGCTAAGTTGTGCACCCACAGGGCTGTATCCACATAGAGGGGCTACTTTTTTTTCCAGATCTACACAAAATGTCCTGTAGGCAAGTGGTCTTCTTGCCCCTCACACCCTGGCCATGGGCCCTATGCTGGTGGATAGGACCTTGCCAGCTGATGGCTTTGTCTCTGACACATTTAACCTCAGTTGTTAACTCTCTCATTGAGGTGGACCCATCTTGCATGGGTAGGAATGGGGTTTGTAACTAAGTTTCTGATCAGGGGCTTTCTGTGCCCTAAAGCAAGAAAGAGTTCAGCTTGCTGGGACTCTTCCTGGGACCTCTCTCTCCCAGAGAGAGGAGAGTTGAGAGGGGTAGGACTGTGTGGGAGTGGCTGGTGGTATCCTCTGTCCGAATAGAATTCTCTAGCAACTTGGGCCTGACCATGCACCAGAAGTCTGTTTACTTAGGATGCAGAGGAGCAGAGGGTGGGTGGGTAGCATCTATAAGCACACACCTGTATCTTCCAAATGCCATAGCTACTTGAAGTGTGAGAAGGCTAGAAGCTGTCTGGGGTTCCTCCAGGGCTCTGCTGGCTGCTCAGGGCATATGTCTCAGGATTTGCCCTTGTTCTAGAGCTGGACCTAAGGCCACCAGCACCCTAAGTCATCATCATGAGTGTACCCCTCCCACAAAAGCCCAGTGGGAAGAATCTGATGGGTTCTCCTCCTCCAGGCCTTGGTGGCTCCTCACCAAGGCAGATGGGGTATTCTCTTCCTGGACCAGCGCACTATCCCAGGAAGGCCCAGGAAAGCCCAGCATGCACATGACTTTGACTGCACCTGAGCACAGGCTGGGCTGAAGGAGGGTGGGAGGGGAGTGGGGTGTAGGACACAGGAAAGAAGTGGTGTGGAAGGCACAGGCTGCCATGTAGAGGGGCACTGAGGGGAAGGCATGGTGTTGTGGGGGTCAGGGGACAGGCATGATATCCCTGATGTGCCACCAGAGTCTTGGGCAGAGAAGGGCCAGGAGAATCCCAGAGGAGCAGGGATTCTAGCAAAGGGCTGAGTCTCAGATGTGGAGCCTGGGAGGCTCTGGGACCTGGCAGAGGGGGAGTTGAGACACATGTATGTCCCAAGGACCAAAGAGTTGGGATAGCTGGGCAGGACTTGTCTGTGGTCCAAGGTCTAAAGCCCCCACATGCCCTCACTTTGCTGGTAGAGAGCCAAGGTCTGTGCCATGATCAGCCTGATGAGCACTCTAGGGCAGGACACTTCCCCAGCAAGGACCTCCGGGTTTGGATCCTGTGTCCTGGGCCTGGCATTCCACTGGGGCCCCAGCTGTGGCCAGCTGGTTGAGGGTCATAAGACATCTTAGGGCAAACTTTGACCCTGGAGTTCCCAGGAGCAGCTGGTGGCACAGTCTAAGTAAGTGAGTCTGGCAGAGGGTGGAGGTACACCTGCCAGGCTGAGTTCTCAATAGTCCCTGCTACCCAAGAGGGCAGAGGAGGTGGAGTGCAGAAATCAGCTGCTCTGGCCTGTGAGAGGGGCTCCTATGCCTTTCTCAGATATGAAGCCTGGCCAGGCTCACAGGAAATGCCTGAGGAATATCCTTTCCCTGCCTTTGGGAAAGCATAATGATCCCCAGGCCTGCCACTGGTGCTAGGGGGGTTGACAGGTAGAACTTGGGCCTTTGGGTCCTTGGCAGTGAGTCCAAATTCATGCTTCCATGACAGAGCAGGGACATAGATAATGTCAGAGACACCAGAAGTAGGGAGCATCCTCTGGGGTTATAGGGGTTGGGAATGGGGATGTTACTGTAGACTCCTGGAGTGGGTCTACAGTCTTCTATGAGGCACTATAACACAAGCTGATAAGAGTAAAGAAAGAAGCTAGACTTAGAGGGACCTGGGTCTTGGGAATGATCTATGCTGTTGTGGGCAGCAAAGATAAAGGGCACCAAAGGCACCCAGTATTTATTGATTACAAGCATGGGAGAGTGAACAGGGTAGCAAATTAATGTGAAGCATCCCTCTGGAAGCATCTGGCTGGAAGCATCTAGTTATATCTGATATGCAGGCAGGACTATCTGATATGCAGACAGGGATAGCTGATATGCAAACAGGAATGTAAAGGGGGAAGACACTGCTTATCTTGCTTGGGGAGATCAAAAGGTGCTGAGACTGGGTTGCAATTAACCAGAGTCTGCTAATACTGGGCAGAGATGTCTGCTACATGGGGTCTGCCTGGAAGAGGTGTTGTTTAGCTAGACTCTGAGGATGAGTGAAATATCAGTGGGGAAGGGGTTCTGACTGGAAGACAAAGGTCAGTCAGGTGGCAGGTGGTATGGGCCAGCAGGGAGGACCCCAGACAGTGCTGCAGGAAGGGGAGCATACACAGTGGGGCCCAGGAGGGTGCCCCTTGAGAGGCCGCCAGCTCTCCTCCCACAAGTGGATAGCTGAGTTCGCCCCTTACCCAGGGACCAGGGTGCTAGGTTGTCTTTTAGAGGCCTGGGGCCCAGATGGGGACAGGACACGTTATGTTTATCCATAGGCCAGAGGGCCCATAGAGCCAGGCCTTGGCCTCACCCTGGTCCTAGAGCCCAGTACTCTTTCACAGTCCAGGGGCAGAGAAAACTTGTCCACAATCACACAGGAATTCAGTGACAGAACAAGTGTGCAGCCTCTCTGGTCATTGTCTAAGCTAGGAGTTGAGCCTTCCCTGGCCTCTGAGAGTCACAAAAGAGACCGGACCATCCATTCTTTCACCTCTGCTGACACTCACCCTATTGACCTTAGGCAGTCCTGCCCACCCTCAGCATCTGCATCCATTGGAAGCTGGAGGTGGACACTCCCAGCTGCACAGAACGCATGTCTCTGCTTTTGCCTCAGCTTTTCACTGTGGTTGACCCTGTAACCTAGGGGGCCCTGAGGTTTCAACACTGGGGGTCCAGGTGGAGACTGGAGCACGCTGGGAAGAAGAGCAGCCTGGGAGCTCTGCTAGGTTTCCAGTTTAATAGCAAGGTCTTGGCTGTGGCTGGCTGTGTGGCCATGGAAGCCTCTGTGAGATTGCTGAAGCTGGTGATGGGAAGGGTTGGCAGAGGAGTGTGGACAGTGAAGCCCACCAGGAGCCAAATGGGAGAAGAGGGACCAAGATGTGGAGATGGAACCAGGCTGGTTTAGCTGCATGGGGCCTATAGCCAGTAGGACCTGGCAGTGGAGGACCTTGGATGTTACCCTGAAAGGGGTAGAAAGGCTTGTGGGCATATCCTGCAGGCACTAGGGAGAGGTGCTCAGGTGTGGAAAGGGTTTAGGCTCTTCTGGAGAGAGAGCCAGAGAGGAAACCTACTGCCCCCACCAGGCCCAGTGGTGTCTCCTCCCAAGAGGAATGAACTCCAGCTGTCTTCTATTTGAGGTTGGTGGGTTGCATTCCTTTGGTTTGAGAGGAGGCCCAGGAGGCTGATGGGAGTTGTAGTTGTTGACCCAGAGGCTGATGGGAATTGTGGCCCATACCCTTCCAAAGACCAATGGGAGGCCGCGGATATAGCTCTGCGGCACCAAGCCTGCCTTGTAAGTGCAAGGTTCTGAGTTCAATCCCTGTACCGCAAAAAGCAAAACAAAACAAAAAACTGAAGACCAATGGGACTTGTAATTCTCTCATTTTGGGGGCTGATGGGAACTGCAGTTTCTGCCCAGGGGACTCCAGTTTTCAGACCTAGAGAGGAGGAGACTTACCCCATCACAAAGCCCTCCCCACTAGTTCCCCTGGGCCCTGTTTTAGCAAGTGCATCCCTCCCAGATGGCTGTGTATGTATTTTCTTTTCTTTTTTTGCTTTCTTCTTCTTTCCGTTGTTTTATTATTGTTTTAACAATAATAAGAGGACCAGAGCCAGGTCCTGGTGGCCCATGGGGGTTCTGGGGAGGGGGAGGGGGGGCAGTCAGTGGGGGTCAGAGGTGGAGGGTGAAGAAGGAGGAAGTTGGGGAGCTAGGCTTAGCTCAGGAATCAGGTGGCCATTCCCTCACTCACTCCCTGCCCCTCCCCACCTCCCTGCCAACGCCAGGGCTTCTCACCACCCTCCCAGAATCCTGCAGGGTAGACCCTTACTCCAGTATATCTGATTCCTCATCTACCCTTCTCATGGGCCCTCACTTGCCCCCTCGACGGCTCCTCTCCAGTGACCAACCTGCAATTGGCTTTTAAAGCCCCTTCTTGGGGCCAGCCTCCCCCAACACCTCTCACTCACTTAGCACTTCCTACCTGACGGCCCAAACCTTTCTTCCCAGGTCCCCCCTTCCCCTACATGCTGACACCAGGTGGTGGTAACAGTTCCTCAGCAGCAGCCTGCAGATTTTAGCTTTGTGTTTAACAAGGGGAAGAGGGCAAAGTGAGGGAGGAGAGAGAGGATTCAGGAGGAAGATATCCAGGGAGAGAGAAGAATGAGGGAGGGAGTTACCAAACAGATAGAAAACGTTGTACGGAAAAGTTGTTTTTTCTTATTTTTTTTCCGGGAGAACCCGCTTACACAGCTCTGTTTGTAATTTTTTTCTTCATGCTAAAATCACACGGCCTATTTGTTGATGTAAGTTGCCTGAATTCCGTGGTATGCTATCTTCTTTTTTAAAAACAAAAGCAAAAAAAAAAAAAAAAAAAAAGCAAAAAAAGAGAAAAAATCTAGAAAAAAATAAACCCTAAAAGATATTGTTGTTAGGTTTGTTTAAATGCTGCTGTTGTATCTGTTTTTAGAGCCTTAAACCAGTAGAGTTATTTTTCTTTTTCTGTTTCTTTTCGATTTCCTTTCCTTTCTGTTCCTTTTGGTTTCTTAAGACAAACAAAAGACCAAAATAAATAAATAAATAAATAAATAAATAAATAAATAAATAAATAAAATAAAACAGAGAGTCACAGAGCCCGCGCGTGAGGTGCCCAGGGCATCAGAGCCGCTGCCGCTTAAAGCGCAGTGCTCCGGCCGCAGGCGGGCGGGCCTGGCCCGCTCTAGTCTCCGCCGAGGCCAATTGGAACCGATTTGGGTGTGTGAGGCTGTTGTTTCTCTCTCTGTGCCGGCCGCCCGCGCCCAGGCCCCCGCTGACGCCCTCTTTTCTCTCTTCTCTTTCTTGTTCTAGGAGGAGAGTTAATATTGCCCATTATCACGGAGGACTCCCTAGACCCCCCTCCTGTGGCCACCCGGTCCCCCTTCGTGCCCCCGCCCCCCACCTTCTACCCCTTCCTCCCGGGCGTGGGCGCCACGCAGGACACCCTGCCCCCGCCCGCCGCGCGCCGCCCGCCCCCTGGGGGCCCGTGCCAGGCAGAGCACGACGACAGCGACTGCGAGGAGCCCATCGAGGCCTCGGGCTTCGCCTCCGGGGAGGTCTTTGACTCCAGCCTCCCCCCCACGGACGACGAGGACTTTTACACCACCTTTCCCCTGGTCACGGACCGCACCACCCTCCTGTCGCCCCGAAAACCCGCCCCCCGGCCCAACCTCAGGACAGACGGGGCCACGGGCGCCCCTGGGGTGCTGCTCGCCCCCTCCGTCCCGGCCCCCAACCTGCCAGCGGGCAAAATGAACCACCGAGACCCACTGCAGCCCTTGCTGGAGAACCCACCCCCGGGACCCGGGGCCCCCACGTCCTTCGAGCCGCGGAGACCCCCGCCCCTGCGCCCCGGCGTGACCTCAGCTCCCGGCTTCCCCCCTCTGCCCACAGCCAACCCCACGGGCCCGGGGGAGCGGGGCCCGCCGGGCGCGGTGGAGGTGATCCGGGAGTCCAGCAGCACCACGGGCATGGTGGTGGGCATCGTCGCGGCGGCGGCCCTCTGCATCCTCATCCTGCTCTACGCCATGTACAAGTACCGCAACCGTGACGAGGGCTCCTACCAGGTGGACCAGAGCCGGAACTACATCAGTAACTCGGCCCAGAGCAACGGGGCAGTGGTGAAAGAAAAGGCCCCGGCCGCCCCCAAGACGCCCAGCAAGACCAAGAAGAACAAAGACAAAGAGTATTACGTGTGAACCCCAGCCGGCACCGTGCCCCACTGCCAGCTGCCCCTCCCGGGACGGCCCGGGGAGGAGGGGGCGGCCCTCTCCCTGCCGGGGGCCTGGGGACCCTCTCCCTGGCCGCCTCAGGCTTCTCTCAGAAGAGGAAACGCAAAAAAAGAAAAAGGAAAAGGAATAACCCCGTGCTCGTTCCCTTCTTCCTGCTGCCCGTGGCACCGCACTGTCAACCCCGAGGCTGTCTGTCCCTCTGGGCGCTGTGCCCACCAGTCAGGGCACAGCTCACAGCCCTGGGTTGATTTATTTTTTTAAGAGGGGGAGTTTTATTTTGGTGGGGTTGGGCGGGAAGGAAGGCTGGGGGTTTTGTAAAGTGTCCACTATGTGTCTTGTTAATTTCCCTAAATTTTTTTCTTCCTGCTTCTGTCCCTTTTGCCTTCCTTCTCTTCCCAAACCCTCTAGTCTCCCCAGGCTTGCTGTATCTCTCTGTCCCCACCCCACTTCCCCACTTTTCTTTTCTTTCTTTGCTTTCTTTTCTTTTTTTTTTTTTTTGGTGTGTATATCTGATTTCTCCCTTTCCTCCTTTTGGGTTTCCAGAGTTGGTGGGAGAAGGGCGGGAGGGTGGGCCTGGAGCAGCCCAGTGGGTGGGTGGGGAGCCCCAATGCCCCAGCTCCCCTCAACAGGAGAGGTGCCCCGTTGGGGCCGCCCAGGGAAGGGGTTCAGGCCTGGCTAAGGCCTGATCTGAGTGCCTCCGGGCGACGTGCATTGCTGGGGAAACTGCTGGAGGAGCGGGGTGGGGGGTGGGGGGAGGGGAAAGGCAAATGCAGATATATATTAAAGACAAATAATCTAGATACCAGAGCAGCAGCCTGTGGCACCCACTGGGCGGAGGCGCAGGGAAAGGAGGGAGCAAGGTGGCGTCTGTGAACTGCTGGGGTCACCTCTTGGCCTATGCGCTCCCTGCTCCCCCAGTTTTTTTTCTCTCTTTGTTAACAAATGTGTCTGAGTCTTGGAAAACACCCCAACCCCCGGAAATGTGTGGGAAAAAGAAAACAAAAACTTTCCAAATTCCAACAGTCCTGTGCAGTTTGTTTGGGGTGGGTGCCTTTAGGACCCTGGTCTTGGCTTTGTGCTGGGTGTGGGGTCCAAGAGAGCTAGTAAGTCGCCCTGGAACTCAAACGAGGCTTTGGGCTTCTGGTGCAGCATTGCCTCACCCCCAGGGCCCTCAGTATGGGGGTGAGGAGGAGACGCTCGAGCTTGCTCGCTGCTGAGCCTGGCTGGCCTCTGGCCTTGGTTCCTTGTACTTTGGCTTCTCGGAGGACTGTGTACCAGGTGCTGACTTGGGGCTTCTCCGGGAGTCAGTGCTGAGTCCCAGCTGCTACCAGCTTTCTTTTTCCAGTCTCTGCCCCTTCCCTTGTGCCACCAGGAGCTTGGAGCCTGGGGACTTCCCTGTCTCCATTTCCACCTGGTTGACTGCAGCAGCTCCTGGGATGAGGCAGAAGCAGAGCTGCCACCTCAACCATTGTGGAGTCGACACCTTCGTGGAGACCTGAGTGGGTTGTGGTGGAGGAACAGGGCTGTTTGTTAAGCCTCTCTGTGACAGGAAGCAGATGCAGATATTTGAGGACCCACATGTGTGGCATACTCAGGAGGAAGCTGTAGTGGGGTCTGGATCCCAGGGGTGGCAATGGCAGGTGGTCATGGCACTTGACACATGAGATGTGACTCAGCCACGTTGCTGTCACTCAGGGCTCCTCCCTGCCTTTGGAGAGGTTGATCCTGCCTTCTCTCCCAGCTGTTTCCTGAGGTCTTGGTGCCCATCACCCTCCACTGCCCTCTCTGGCGGGTGGCCCATCCTCAAGGGAGGCTTTTTCTAGTCCCAACGCCTGACACAGCTTTGGGACGGACTCCTGAGTCCCCAAAGGGTCCCACTGGGCAGAGGACTATCCCTTGGGGCAGCTGCCACCTCTGTGCAGCTTCAGAACCCCGCTCAGGCTTGTCTGTGACCTGCTTTCCCTCCATCCTGGAAAAGAGCTTGTGTCTTCCAGGCCTCCCTAGCACAGTGCTCTCTTAGGCCCTGTGAGAGTTCTTCAAAGTCCTATGCGGAGTGAGAGAGCAGGTCTCCTGCCATCCCCAAGGATAGACTTCCAAGAACTTGGCCTCTCTTTGCCCTCTTGGGGTTGAGATTCCATCCCTGCTTCCCCCAGTGGCTCCATCTTGGAGCCTGGGGTCAGCATCCTGAGGTCACCTTTCACCACCTGTGGGAGTCTGAGGAGCCATTCATGGGGTGGAGCTGCCAGGGTGTCCTGTCCTTATGCTGGTAATGGCCTTGTCCCGAGGCCCTCTGCAACTGTCTCTGCCCAGGGACAAGGCTATCTCAGGTTTCCCTTTCCCCCATGGTCACTGGTCAGAGAAAACAGGCAGGTAGACAAGAGTTCCTGGGGCACAAGGGCAGGAACATCTTATTCCAGAAATTTTTAGAGTGTCCCTGAATGAGGTTAGGGATAGCGTAGGGGTTGGAAGGATAGCCTGGGTCCCTGTGGCCCTGTGGCTGTGGGACTCCATTTTTCCCTCTCTGAACAAGGAGGCTAAGAACTCCATTGCTCCAGGGTTCTGTCATAGGAAGAAAGATACCCAGATGTGGCTGCTGACTCAGGGCGCCCTGTCTCATTGCACATCGGATGTTAAGTGTAGCACCTGTCCTGAACTGGGCTCCTCAGGGTCTGGCTCACTGGCCAGTGACCCCAGGAGAGGCCCAAAGAGCATCTGGAGGTTGTTGAGAGCCCTGGAGCTGGGCTGCTTGACAGAGGTCTCCAGGGGGTGTCAGGAGATTCCACCTTGAGTACCAATGACAGATGCTTGTGGAAGCTGGAGGTGGAGTCTGGATGATGCCCTTTGTCCTTGAAGAACTGCCCCATCAACCAACTCCCCTCTTGGAAATGGGTTCAGAGCCTGAAGTGACCACTTTACCCCTTCAGCTACAAGCACTGGGGTGAGCTTCGGCCTTGATAGGGACAGGAGGAGGGACAGAGCATTCTGAGCCCCTTTCCTCAGTCCCCACCGCTGCTTCCACAGGGATAAGACAGCTAGTAGTTCTGGGCCCCTCTGTCCTATACCCATTCCCCTTGACCTCTCCATGGTGGGGTCACCAGCAGCTTATCAGGAGTCCCCATGGTGGCCATTCGAAAGAGGATGTGTCCCTAGGGGAGGCCTGCCATGGTTAGGGTACACGCTTGGCCATAGTGACATTGCTCACTCCCCAGAGCGGCCTTCAGTGACCAGCCCTGTCCAGTTAGTAGAGGGATGACATAAAAACAAACCCTGGGTCCTGGAAGGTTGTACCACCTAGAAAGACCAGGAGCATGGCCACTCTGAATGTGGGTGGAGAGACAGCCTGGCCTGCTTGGTGAGTAGGAGGGACATCCTGGGGGAGAGCTGGGGCCATTTTCCCTCTGGGTTCCTCTGGGTTCTGCCTTCTGGAAGTTTCTGGACACCTCGGGGCCCCAAGAATGTGCAAGGAAGCTAGGAAAGACAGCTGCTGTCAGCCAGGCAGTGGGCAATACAGAACAGAAGCCAGCATGTGCAGATAGGCTTGTATTGGGGAGTCTTTGCATATGGGCTCTACTTTTTTTTTCTAGTTGTTTTTTGTTGTTGTTGCTGTTGTTTTTTTGGGACAGGGTCTTTCTGTGTAGTCCAGGTTGATCTTGAACTCACTATGTAATCCAGGCTGGCCTTGAACTCATGGTGATCCTCCTGTCTCAGCCTCCCAAGTGCTGGGATTATAGGTGTGCACCACCACACCTGGTAATGAGCCCTACTTCTGTCCTCTTGGTCCAGGGGTCTTTACTGAAGTTAGCCATAGGTAAATGGCCAAAGGACATGGCCCTGGAGGCCAGGGGCTACAGCTGACAAGACCAGGGAGGTGTGGGGATCCTGTTCCCTGGGAGCCAGGGCCTCCTGTTTCCCATTGACTTTTCTGCATGTGTGCATGTGTGTGCACACATGATACAGGAGTGCCTCGCCTCTGGGGGCCCAGCTGGTGAAGACCCTGCATGTACCTCCTGCCTGGAGCAGTGGCTCTGCAGAGCACCGTGCTGCCTTTCCCTTGAGGGTGCAGAGGACTCTGTGGGGCCCTGGATCCTTCTGGGAGGCGTGAGGAGGCCCTGCTGGAACTCTCAAGAAGCATCCCTGTCTGCCCGGGCAGTGAGGCTGGGGTGGTCCAGGGCATTGTGATCAGAGATCCACCCTGCAGAGCTACATTCCAGGGCCCGAGTCCTGATCCTGCCTCCTCCTAGCTGTATGTCAGGACCATAAGCTTCTCTGAGCCTCAGTCATCCTGTCTGTAAAATGAGGCAGCTTCTACCCCACTGGGCTCAGGGGAAATGAGCTGGTCCTCTGAGGAGCCCAGCGTGGTGCCTCTGCCTGGCACATGCTATGGGAAAGCTGGCCTGGGAAAGGCCTCAGTACTCTCCTCCCCCCACCCCAGGGGAGATCCTGGGGCCCCCTTGCTGGTGTCACTGAGCGACAGTTATGCTTTGTCCCATTCTTCACTCTTTATTACATCCTTCATGCAGATGTGGCCAGCTGGCACTCTGGGAACTCATTGGCAGGTGGGTGGGTGAAGACAGTATGTGGCTGTGACCATGGGTCAGGGAGTCACTGGGTCTTGGGCCGGCCCTGCGCCCTGGAAGGAGTGTCAGGGTGGAGGTGGGGAAGAACTGCAGGCAGGGCACGTAGCCAAGCTGAGGGTAGCCATGGGCCAAAGTGGCTGGGCCAGGCTGCCACAGGCCAGGGATGACACTGAGGGGTCGAGACTTTTGTTGTTTGTGCTGAGCCAGGAGAGGTGGCAGTCAGCTCCGAGCCCTGGGCCCAGTGGGCAGTGGTTGGAGAGCATTGAGAGGTGCCTTCTGACCTGGCAGCCATGGAGCTTGGGGACGTCAGGGTGGTGACAGTGCACGGGGCAGATTCCTGCCATTTCTGTGCTAGAGGGGGCTCCTGACTGTGAGGAGTACCAGGGGAGGGCAGCCCTGGGGCCCTGGAATTGGAGGCCTTCCTTAAGTACCTCTGTTCTCTCCAGAAGGTACCTCCTCTTCCTCCTCACTGAATTGTGAGCTTGTAGGAGGCTAGAGTCGTGTGGATGTCAGGACGGAGGGCGCTGGTGTGCTGTGTGTTGCTTTCTTTACTGCCCTGTTCAGGAATGACAGTGCAGGGTGTGTCACAGAGTGCTGAGTGACCTCTGACCCTTGACCTTTTCCCATCCTTCGAACTCCGGAGATCCTGCCACCTGCTCAGGACTGAGCCTCCTGAGCATATGGTGGGGGTGGGCTGGGCAGTGACAGCCATATCAGACACCTGGGCTTTAGTGGGGCCAGTGAGGACCACAACACCAGCTAGCATACCCTGCACCTCCCCTGCCAGAGGGCTGACACCCACACATTCTCCTACTCATTCCCTCTTAAGGCAGAGCTGGGTTGGCTGGGCCATTTGGGCTTCTTGTGGTGGGATGAAGGGCAGAAGGTAAAACCACAGAGACTCAGCCCTGCACCTCCACTCTCCCGTGGTTTTGCTGTGTGACTCTGGGCTGGTCCTATCCCTCTCTGGGTTTCTACTTCCCCCTCACCTGGAATGGGGAGGGGACACCCAGACCAGATTGTTCGGGGGTTCTCTGGGGGAAGAGAGGCAAGGAAAGAAGCAGGGAGGCAGGGAAGGAGAGGGCCCCAGGGTGGTCCACTCACTGGTTCTGCACATCTTGGAGGGTGTCAGGCAGTGGCAAATTCTGGGTCTCAGGTAGCAGCAGTGCAGCCAAGCCACCTAGCACTGGCACCACCCCATACACCAGCAGGGGCAACCAGGGGTTGTGGATGCCCAGCAGCCGGACCAGAGGCCCCAGCATGGCTCCTCCACGGGCAGCCATCTGGCCCAGGCCCACAGCTGTCATCCTGCTGGGGCAGATGCACCTGTGAAGAGTCGCTTCTCGGCCCTTGGCCTTCTACCAGGGTCCAGCCCCACTTGGTCCAGCGAGGCCCCAGGTATCAGTCCTGGCTGGACAGACTTGGGTCACATGGAAGGGAGACACCATCTCAAGCATCGGAGTCTAGGAGGCCCTGCCCCTCCCCGCCCCAGCCAGGGCAGCCTCACCTGAGCACAGTGGGGAAGAGCTCTCCACTGTAGACTGTGATGCAGCTGAAGGCAGCCCCCAGTGACCCCAGCCCCAGAACAGCCAGGGCTGAACATAGTGGCCCCATCTCTGCGAACAGAGACAGGTCAGCAGGGTTGGCATCCGGAGTCCCAGGGGCAGTGGGGGATCCCTTTATCCCAGGGGCTTCTCTCTGCACTCCAAGCCTGCAAAATGTTTCCACTTGGGGGTCCCAGACCCCACACTGCACCCTAAGTGACTCTGACCATACTTCTAAGCTGTTCCCGCCCAGAGCCAGACTTTGGGGTCCTCCTCAGCGCACCCACCCTTTCCTGCTGAAATCCATCACAGTTCTTTTTTGGCACACACATCCCCCATCCTGTCCCCAGACTCTATGGCCACTGCCACCTGCCCAGCACAGCCACAGCCCCCAGCAGGGCTCTTGCTGGCCAGGCTGCTGCTCTGCTCCCGAACTCTCCGTGAAGGGGACCCAGGGTCTCTGGCCTTGACCCTGACCCTGTGGGTAGGGAAGCTACCCTTGGGTGCTCATGCCGCTCACCATGTGGCACCAGCGTGTTGGCCAAGATGCAGAGCCCAGATAGCACCAGGGAGCTGGCCTGTGTGGGGCGGCGGCCCAGGCGGTCCAGCAGCAGCTGGGTGCCCATCTTGGTGGGGATGTCCACGACCCCAATGAGCACCTGGAGCAGGAAGATGTTGCTGCTGCCCAGGGCCTGGAGGTCCAGGACCAAGCCATAGAAGGTGAAGCCAAAGGTGAACCTGGGTGGGGACAGGGTGGGGCTGGGGTTAGGGCTGTTCTTTTCCTGTTGTCCTGTGACTTCATTTCCCATTTGCCAAACGGGCTCCTTTTCAGGTTGGTCAATGGGAAGCGTTGGTGAAAAGCTGGAGTGCAGACCCAGGTGGAGGAGGCAGAAGCCAGGGGTGTCTCCCTCTCCTTTTGGTTGCTTTGTCTGGGAGTGGCCATGTCCTGCCATGGCTCCAGCCTCCCTCCATGCTGCAGTGGCTTTGGTCTTTGCTGGGTAGCCCAGGCTCCTGAATTCTCATAGTACCCCCACTGCCTCCCAGAGCCTTCTGATGGGTGCCTGTGCCTGTCTGAGGCTCCTTGATTGCTCCCTGTCCCATTTACCTTGCAGGTCAGCCAGCACCTTGGTCTTGGTCATGAATCTTATCTGCCTGGCCCCTTACAACCCCCTCAGGGAGCCCCCTGGCCTGGTGGTTCCTGTGGGACTAGAGGCGATGGGGGCTGTGCTGTAGGAGGCCAGCCCAGCCCAGATCCCCATCTCTCTCTCCTGCAGTGGCCTGAGGCAGATGAGGCCCTGGGAGGTGTGGGCAGGCACCTACCAGCATAGCATGGAGATCCAGGTCCGGAGGCGAAGGCCGGGCATGTGGAACAGGGTACCCAGGCTGGCAGAAGCCTGAGGCCCACTCAACTCCTCCTGCATGGCTGAGAGCAAGGCCTGTGGGGTAGGGTGGCATTGGCCCTGGGATTCCCAGTAGCCCTTTCCCAGAGATCCTCATCCTGGAGGAGCTGAGGCTCTGAGCAGGGTCAGGGAGAGAGCTGAGGGGAGGGGTTGGGGGAGGGCCTGGCCCCACCTCACCTCCTTGGTCAGGGTGTCCCCTGTTGTCCTCTTCCGGTTGATGGAGGCCACCCTCTGCAGCTCCTGCAGGCCTTGGTCCACTTTGCCCATGGATAGCAGCCACTGTGCCGACTCTGGCAGCCACCAGGAGTGGGACCATGAAGAGGTCACTCCCTGTGGCTCCAGGGCCTGGCCTACACCAGCCTTCGTCTCTTTGTCCCTTCTTTGTTCCCTGTCTCAATGTGCACAGGCCAGGCTCAGGGCACTGAGGATATAAGCAGCTGGTGGTGAAGGGCACTGAAGTTGTCTGCAGCCTGGTCAGTGTGGCCACCTTTCCAGGTGGCCCCTCCTGCCTCCTTTCTCCTTGAGGGTGCAGTTGGGGCCCCATGTTCTCCTGTCCCTGAGCAGGCTGCTGGGGAGATGGGGACTCTCTTATCCCCTTGCCTCCTCCTTGTTGCCCCATGGCCCTTTCCTTGCCTCACCTGGGAGCCAGGCCACACCTGGGTGCAGTAAGCCTCCACTATGGCTATAGACGTCAATGCCACAACGCTGTTAGTGTCCACTACTGTCCTGGTACCTCCTATGTCTCATAGTCCTCCTGTCTACCCCACAGCTGCATCTTCTTGCTACCCTACACCTGGTCACCAGGAAGAGGCTCTGTGACATCCCTAGTCATCTATCTGCACCCAAATGGCCACCAGTGCCAATGTCTCTAGACCCCTGTGTCTGATGGTCCTCATGCATCTGTAGTAAACACAGCTGCTTGACACTAACCTGGCTTCCACGACCCCCAACATCCAACTAGCCCCCGTGCACTGTCCCATGCAGCTGCCTGGCTCCCCTGTTGCCCCTTGACACTGGTCCTTCCTCTGGCCCTGTGCTCATGGAGGTCCCCAGCAGGACATGTTGTCCCATGTGAACAGCAGCAAGGTGGGGCAACTGGGGTCATATCCCCTGGGTGCCTAGCTCCTTCTGTGTTTGTAGGAGGGGGAAAAAGAGGATCCAAGTGCAGATGAGAGTTGACAAACCCCTTTGGGCTGTCAGACTTTGGGGGCAGCGTGGGAGAGGGAAGTGTTGGGGCCACCTAGCTCAGCATCTAGGGGGGCTGGTGCCTCTTTGGGGAAGCCTTGAGGGAAGCAGGGAAGGAGGTCTGGGGTGGGGGGAGCAGGTGTTTGTGGGGCTGAGATACCAGTAAGGCGGTGTTTGGCAGGCAGTTGGTGACATGAGGCTGGAGGTGGGTAGGACAGAGAAGACTTGGGATCTGTAGCGTTGGAGGGACTTGGAGCTGTTGGCTGTTGAGACCTCCAGGGAGAGTGTGGCCTGTGCCTGCTGTGTGCTATGGGGGTCATAGCGTGGTGGCGTCTTGGGCCTGGCAGTAAGGGACACCTGGGCACAGGGATGCATCTGGGATGCCTGTGCCCTGGGCGGGAGGATTGTGCCAGGCTCCTGGAGCCCTCTTCCAGCTCCACAACCCTGGTCTCTGGCACCTAGGGCCTCTACTCCCAGGTAAAGGGGGCTTCCACACCAGGTCCCCAGGAGAGGACAAGGTCTCCTCCTCCATGGGGAGAGGGTGCAACACTTACCATGAATAGGCAAAGCAGAGGAAGAAAGGGGTAGAGAGGGCCAGTTGCAGCAGTGCCCAGTGACGCAGGCCATAGGCCACTGCGGCCATCAGGATTTGGCCAAAGCTGAAGCCCAGAGAGTTCATGGTCATCATCAAGAGGTGGGCCTGAGCCAACGTCCACTCCATCACTACGAGGAGACCCAGAGGTCAGGCCCAGGGCCCGCCTAGTGCTTTCCCTGCATGGCACCCGCCCAGGGACCTACAGAGACTGGTCGTGTTCATCATGACACCTGCTACCGCGAAGGCTGCCAGAAAGCGGAACAGGCAGTAGAGTGAGAAGGTAGGGATGAAGGCAGCCACGGTGCCCGACAGGGCTATCTGAAGGTAGCTCCATGTCAGCACCATCCTGCGCCCGAACCTGTAACACATGCACATTGGCCAGCCACAGGGAACTGAGCCACTGAGAGCCCACCCTGTGCTTGCTGCACCTCAAGTCAGACCCATGTTGTCCTCCATAGAAGTCCGTGAGCATAGAGAGAACCCAGGATCCATTCCGAAGGCTTGCTGAGCAGGAAGTGAGTTCCTCATCCCCAGGAGTACTCAAGCAACTTTGAAGACATGTTCATGGCCCAGCAGGTTTTGTTTGTTTATTTGAGACAGGGTCTCAATAAATCCCCTAGTTGCCTAGTCTGGTCTGGAATTTGTGATCTTCCTGCCTCAGCCTTTCAGAGTGCTGGGATTTCAGGCATGCACTACCATGCCCAGCCACTCAGCAGGTATTGCCAGTGAATATTTGACAAGAAACAAGGATGCTCTACAACCCCAGAGTAAAGTGAATTTGTGGCTCAGACAGGGAGAGATTCTGGGCATGGTGACACATGCCTGTAATCCCAGCAGTCTGGAAGGTGGAGACAGAATTGCAAGTTCCAGCCCAGCCTGTGCAATTTAGTAACTTAGCCAGACCCTGTCTCAAAATTTAAAAATGGAAAAAGGGATAGGAATGTGGCTCAGTGAATGGCCCTGGGTTTAATCCCCAGGACAGGGGAAAAAAAGCGGGGGAGAGTGCCAATGACTGTGGTGCTCACCTGTCTGAGACATGGCCACACACCACGGCACCCACCAGGATCCCAGCCAGGAAGATGGACTGGGCCATGGGCTTCAGGGCCTGAGAGTCACACACCAGGTCCCACTGTGGGAAGAGAAGGGGCAGAGAGCTAAGGAGGCTGGGAGGCCCTAGGTGGTAGGGGGAGGGGACAGACCCCAGGGACACAACCTCTGGCGTCAGAGCAGGGCCCTGTGGGACAGCAAGGACACTGCAGAAGTAGCCGGGTCTCTTGAGAAGTATCTCATTGCTCCTGGTCTAAGCCCCCTCATGGCTTCCTGTTGCCTAACCGGCCTGTGTCAAGCCCTCTCTGCCCCTCTGCCCTCTTCCCCTCCTTGCCCAGTATGCAGGGGTCACCTGAGCTGACTCTGTTCTCCTCCCCACAGGTTGATTCCCTTCTGTTCTTACAAAGAGGCCCCTTCCCGCTTGCTGGAACAAGCTGCTCCTCCCCACTGGCCCAGATTTGGTTGATGCCCCTTCGCAGAAGCCACTTGGATTTGTCCCTGCCTCGGGGAGCCCAGTGAATAATCCAGTCCCCAGTGACTCAGTTAACAGGGGTCACAGATCAGTGTCAGCCAGCCGGGACCTTGTGCAAGATGTCAGTGGAGCCTGCATTCAGGTGATCTCTGGAGACCGAGTCCTTCCACCCTTTCCCCTGTGGGACACATGGCTGGCAAGGGGCTTCGAGCCAACCCGGGGGTGAGGGAGGCACAGAATCCCAGAACAAGACCATTTGTGTGCAGCCAATTTTGACCTGTGACTTTGACCTCCAAGATGCCAGAACTTGGAGTGGGTGCCTGGCGGCCCTTACCTTGGTCACCACAGTGGCGGTGAAGGTGCTGTGGTCATACACCCAGCCATCCACACAAGGCTCCGTGGCAGCCTTGCTCCAGTTGGCGGCTGTGGCATTGGGGTCCAGGAGCTGCCACTGTGGCTGGCGGAAGCGGCGGCACGTGTGGGGCCGCTGGTTGGGGCCCAGCGGGATAGATACAGCCAGGAGGGCCTCGGTGTCCAGGGTCCCAGGGACACTATCCTGGGTGGTGCTGTTGTCCAAGAGGGGCACCCAACAGCGGTGGCTGAGCACAGCAGTGGAGAAGTTTTCCAGCATGTTCTGGGCGGTGACATGCAAGATGGGGACCACCAGAGCCACCGTCTGGACAAACTGGAACCTACCCAGGTTGCCAACTTGATCCAAGAGCTCAGGAAATGCCATGGGGCCTGCTGAGGGCTGAGGAGGGGCCACTTCACAGAGGCCAGCTCAGGGCCACAGGCCCAATGTGACAAGCCTGTGTCTCCTATGGTGTTGCCCACACTGTCTTTCTCAGCTGGGCAGCTAGGAGCATGTCAGGGGCTCCTAGCTTCACAGAGCATCTGCCCAGTGAAGGGCAGCTCCAGCTGACACTTGAGCCTGTGCTGTGACCCTCTGCCAGTTGTGATTGCCCCGACCTTCAGCAACAGCTGAATTTAGGGGGAGAGGAGGATTAAAGTGTGACCAGGAGCCACTTATGGAAGAGAATTTAGCAATCATTTTCTTAGACAAAGTTTAACTGGCTCTGAAGGAAGAGAGATGCCAATGTGTAATCCCAGCACCTCCGCCCCCCATGGGTGAGCCTGGGTGCTGCTCCTGGGGTGGCAGGTGCTGGGGCTGCCTGTCCTGCTTACCCAGGAGAAGGTGGGCAGGCATTCCCCTAATCTCCAGGCTGACTTGAGCCTCAAGCTTGATACCATGGGTTCCCAAGGCTTGCAGCCTGCGGGGTTCAGTTTAGTCACCAGCTTTGCTGTAACCCTTTCCTGAGCCTCAGGTTGGGGGTTTCTGACATTCCCAGATGCCCTGTGGACCCCTTGATTTCAGACTGCCCAAAGCCAGCCTGATATCTCTGCCCCTTCCCAAATGTACTCCCCCTAGAAGCTGTGCCAGAGCTATGACCTCCGACCTTGGGTTTCTGCCTGGAACCAATGTCACCTTTCCTGTCTCCTGCTCCTCCCTGCTCTGTCCCCCCAGTGGCCAAGATTGCTGGCTTCCTAAGGGTCTTTCCCTCCTTGCTTTCCCCTGCCAGGCTCCTATCTCTGCTCCTGTCCCTCTGACATAACTGTGTGCCAAATCCTCCTAAAGAGCTGGGCGATCTGGGTCCAGAACAGCTGGTGATGCCTCACCAGGGGAAGTGGCCAGCCACAGTGCATGCTGGACAGAGTCAGGGAGGCCAGACTAGGCCAAGAGAGTGCCTTTGGCTGTGACAGTCTCCAGGCTAAAGAGCCAGAGAACATGAAGCGGTAGATGTGTGTGTGTGTGTGTGTGTGCATGTGTGCTAACATATGTGCACTATGTCCATGTATGTGCAGTGCAACAATGAGTGGCCCCAGCTGTTCATCCACAGGTGCTTTTTTTTTTTTGTACAGGGATCGAACTTGGGACCTTGCGCTTGCAAGGCAGGTGGTGGTGAGCTAAATCCCCCACCCAGGTGTTTTTTTTTTTTTGAGACAGGGTCTCTCTATACAGTTCAGGCTGGCCTTGAATTCACTGTGTAGCCCACATAGGCCTCGAACTCCTGGTGATCCTCCTGCCTCAGCCTCCCAAGTGCTGGGATTACAGGCATGTGTCATCACACCCGGCCTGTTTTTTGTGCTTTAGACACAAGGTGTCCACAGCAGGAACGACTCCTCTCATCTTACTTTGCTCCCCCCTTGTTTCCCTTTGCCCTTCTGCACAGCTCACCAGCCACAGCCTCTTTGTCTCCCTGAACCTTGCACCCACCTCATCCACACTTCCCACCCTGCTGCTCGTGTGCTGGCTCGCTATGCTCCTCCCTTGCTTGTGCTGTGCCCATAGCCTAGAATGCCACCTCCAGGCTCAGACTGGCCCACATCCTGCATGCTACATGTGCCTCCTCCTCCAGGTGGCTCTCCTTGCTTATTCCTTTCCTCTCTGGGGCTTAAAGTCAGCGGGGGAGCCTGATTGTCACATGGACTGCACTCTTTTATTATGATCCCATGGTCTTATGTCCAGCCAGTTCCTGGAGAATAGGAACCTTTCTTAGAGCCTCTTTGGATCCTAGCACTTATTTGGACAGCAAATGAAGACATACTGAAGTATGTGGGTGGTTATACAAGAATTTCCATTTTTTTCTGATTGTGTAATCTACAACCTCCCAAGAAATTCAGAAATCATTGAAAAGTTTAACAAAAATAAAAATTACTGTTAAACTCATCAACTAGTGACCATTATTGTTCACATTTTGGTGTAAATATGTCCAGGTAAGGTACATTCATCTCCTTTTGTAAAACATCCAAAGAAAAGTCCCTGAGTTTTGATTAGAATTTTAACCTGTTCACATTTATTGTGATTACTGACATGTTTGAATTATGGTATGCTTTCTTCTTTACCATATTTTCCCTTTAAATCTTTCTTTCCTTGTTCCTATTTTCCACTGAGTTTTCTTGGTCTATTTTTCTTCTGTCTTGGCATGATACTGTAAAAGTTTACATTTTATTTTTGTTACCCTTACATTTGCACACACAACTGGGAGCTATTTCGTGCCATCTCTTCTCTTTGAACCTCCCACCTCCTCCTCCATCCTGTCTCTCTCAGTAGATGGGCTTGCTTCTTGTTTCACTAAGAAAATAGAAGCTGTCAGATGCCTGCCAGAGGTCTAATTCTCTGAGCATCCCACCTGCCTCAGTGCCCCACATTCTGCCTTCCCTTGTCCTATCTGTGCTTGGCTCATCCACACCAACCCTCACAGTGTGCCTGGGGCCCACCCCTCGCAGGCTCACGTCTCCGCTCTCTCACTGGCATTTGTCTATTTCTCTCTACTGGATAATTCTCATCTCTGTAAAAATGGGCAGGTTTTCTCCAGTCCTCTCAAGAGTCCCCCTTTCTTTGAACCCCTCTTCAGCTACCCCCTTTTCTGCTTTTATCTACAGCTAGAGTCTATCAATGTATTATTGACATTAATCTCCCATTCTCTTTCTGAGTCCTTCAAATCAAGTTCCTGCCCTGACACCCCATAATTGCTAGTGGCCTTGGTGCTGCTGGGGTCGGTGGCATTTTCAGTCCTCCTCTTCCTTGAGCTATCAGTGTCTGATCCTTCTCCTCTCTAAAAACTCCCTTCCCTGGGCCCCCAGGATTTGTCTGATTCTCTTCAGTCTCCTTGGTCGGTTCTCCCTGTCCTCCTCACTCTTCATGTTGGGGGCACAGAGCTCTCTCCTTGGTCTTTTTCTCTCTCTATCTTCTCTGTCATGTGATCATTTTGCATTTCAGCCTGGGTCTCCTTGTGCAATGCTTGACTTTCAATCCCACTGCCCAACTCAGGTGCCTCCTAAATATCTCACCTTAGCATAGTCAGAGCCAAGCTCCCCTCAAACACACTTTTCTGGCTGATCCCTCATTTCAGCTTTTGGAGTTTCTGACCTTTTAGCTGCTCAGACAATATCCTGGACTCATCTCTGATTCCTCTCTTCCTGTTGTATCCCATATCATTGGCCAGAAAATCCTGTTGGCTTGACCTTCAAAGCTTGCCAAAGGCATGGACATATCTCACTTCCTTCACTGCTACAATCTTAGCCTAAGCCAGATGTGTCCCATGGTCATTGTAGTGGCTTCCCTCCATTGTCCCCTCTCCATTGTCCTTCCTCCATTTTCCTCTCTCCATTGCCCTCCCTCCATTTTCCTCCTTCCATTGACTTCCCTCCATTGGCCTCTTCCATTGACCTTCCATTTCCTCCATCTGTTGTCCTTCCTCTATTTTCCTCTCTCCACTGTCTTTCCTCTATTGTCCTCCCTCCACTGGTCTCCCTCCATTTTCCTCCCTCCATTGACCTCCCTCCATTGTGCTTAAAACCTGGCAGTGTCTCTTCATCTCACTCAGAGTTGGTCTTTACAATGACATTTTGGGCCTGCCATTGCCTCTCCAAATTCATCTCCTCCTGTTCTTACTGTCCTCACACCAGTCCTGTTGGCTTCCATGCTGTCCCTTGAATGTGTCAGGTGTGTCTCTGCCTCAGAGCTTTTTTACTTGCTGTTCCTCCTGCTAGGAGCCTTCTTCTCCCAGAGATCTTGTGACACATTTCCTTCAAGTTTTTGTTGGAGAGTCTTGTCCTCGGCAAGTATGTCCCTGACCATCCTCTACAGACTCTCACTGCTCCTCCTCTAGGCATTCCTTAATCCACTGCCTGCTTCTGTCTTTTCCACTGGACTTAGCACCATCAACCACAGCTTATTGATCTTATTTGTGTCTCATCTCTCACCACTAAACTGTGAACTCCTTGCAAGTGGGGCCAATGGCTATCCCTATCACCTGGAGCAATGCTTCATAGTATGTGCTCAGTAAGTATGAATTGAATGAATTAATTAGTAAATTAATTAATGAGCCAATACTTAAGTTGTACAACACTTAAGCTATAATTGGTTGGAATTAACAGTCTCTATGTTGGGGATATTCACTTCCAAGGTCCAGCTCACCAAGGTACTCTTTAGTTGAATTTGCTTTGGTTTTTAGCCCTTCTACCAAGATTTTATAGCCAAAGTCCTGGACATTTTAATGCCAGATATTATCATTTTCATTACAAAAATCATTATTTGGGTCTTCCTGTTCTGGTTCTGCCCATTTCCTAATTTCCACTTCTTGTTTCATGGGTGCAGTCATTTCTTTTATCTTTGGAGGTTGCTAAACTCACTTTTCTCATTAATGTGAAGATCTATTCATTGATTCATTGACCAGACTGTACTGCATGTTGATGATGCATCAGCTGCTGGTCAAGGCCCTGGGAACATGGCAGGAAGCATGTGGTAATTTCCTACCCCATCTCATGCTCAGGGAAAAGACATGCATGGGGGAGGCATGAAGTGAGTGGACAAGTGATAAAATGCAAGGATAGTAGTGATGCTTCCATGGGGAGCAACAAGGCAGTGAAAGGGGTGGACTTCCACTGTGAGGGACTGCACTGGGCAAGGCAGTCAGAGAAGACCTCTCTATGCAGGTGCCATTGCAAGAGACTCGAATAGGTTGGGGCAAAGTGTGCAGCTTCCCCTGGGAGAGAGTAGAGCTGTGCAAGGCCCTGGGCTGGGCATGCGCTGGTCAGCTCAAAAAGCAGCCAGGAGGCCACTATGGTCAGGGTGAGCGCATGGCAGTGTGAACAGCTATGGGGCCAGGACCCGCAGACCCTTGTAGGGGTGGAGGAGAGGAGTGATACATCTGACTTATGTTTTTAAATTCCCCCATGGCTGTTGAGGGGAACAGCCTGAAAAGAGGACAAGGATGGAAGGAGGTGTCCCCTGGAAGGCTGGGGGTCATCCATGCATGCAGTGATGAGGGTGGTTGGCTCTGGCCTGGGGGGAGGGAGAGAAGTGCTTGGGTGGGCTGCGGGAATGTTGATGGGTTTTGGATCAGGTTGGTTCTGAGAGTGGAGGGAAAGGGTAAACCCATGGTATGGTGCGGTGGGTGGCAAGAGATGGAAAGCCTCCAGAGCAGAAGCAATTTTTTCGTTTGTTTGGAGACAGGGTCTCATTATGTAGCTAAGGCTGGTCTTGAACTCATGGCAGTCCTCTTGCCTCAGCCTCCCGAGTGCTGGGATTATAGCCGTGCTCCACCACACCCAGCTAGGAGCAGCAAATTTACCAGGAAGAAATCTTCAGCCTTGGATGTGATGAGCTTGGCATGTCGGTGAACCAGCCAGGTGGTGTCGTCAGGGAGCAACTTGGGAATGAGTAGGGCACAAAGGGTATTTCAAGTCAGGGATGGATGAACTTGAGAAGTGACCTTTCATAGTAAAGGGGTGAGATTGAGGCAGAGCCTCAGGTCTCTGATTTTCAGAGGTCAGGAAGAGAGGAAGAACCAGCCAAAGAGAGTGAGAGGGAAAACCAGTGAGGTATGAAAGCTAGGACAGTATGGTATTCCAAAGCTGGAGGAGAAAGCATTTGACAGAGTCATCGGTGATGTCAGGTGCTGCCGGGAGGACCTTCTGGGTATAGCAATAAGGACTTCTCTGATGACTGGCTTGAGGGCTTGCTGCGGATTATGGGGTGAAATCCAGACAGGCATGGGGTTGACATGAGAGTTGGAGGCAAGGAAGTGGAATTGGTGGGTACAGGAAGTGGAATAATTTATAGAGAAGCTGGGAAATGCAGAGTGGATTGCAGGAGGCAGAGTGACATTGGCTGCTGTAACAAGCAGCCCCCGACATGCATGATACCTCAAACACCATAGACTTTTACTTCTTGATCTTGTTAAATCCCAACTGGGTGCAGCTGATGGGTGGACCATCTCCTTTGAGGGGTGTCTGGAATGCACACTTTTCCTGTCCGATGGCTGAGTTGTCGCCCATGGTCACTATGCCCATAGGTATCAGGTCATGGTGTGGAAGAGGACAGCAAAGCCATCTTCTCAGCCTGCAAGTGACTCATGTTGATTTGATTTCCAACCCCCTGGTGAGAACCAGTCACAAGGCCCCACCTAAAAGGCAGGGGTGGGGTAGGGACGAGGTTCCTGTAGCTACTTCCTAGCCACAGTGGTACAGGGCAGGGAGATGGGTTGCCAGGGGACAGCTAACTGTGCTGGTCTCAGCCTCTGACAATTGTGTCTTGGTGCTTTATTCTCAAGGGAGAGATGCCACACCAGCTGTGTGCTGATGCTTAGTTCTGATGATGGCAGGAGGGAGGTGTTTGTTGGAACTGGGTTCTTGTGCCCCTGATTGGGGCAGGGTCCCTGAGAAGGACAAGGCCTGGCCACAGTGGAGGCTGCAGAAGTGAGGAACACAGAGAAATTTCCTTGTGGTGCTGGAGGACAAGGGGGCCGGTGACATAAGGAGCAAGTTTGGCAGCGGGGAGGTGGGACAAGCATGAGGCCAAAGGAGAGGTGATGGGTGGGGAGTGGGTATTGCCCCAGCTGGTATGGCTCGGGGTCTGTGAGGAGATTCTGTGAGACCAGTCCCTCTGGGGTTTGACCATGGGGGCCCTGGTCCCACCACAGTGGTGGAGGAAGATAGGGTAACTGTGTCTTGTGCACAGGGTCCAGGGGGGAGCTGAGGCGTGGGGATGCTTCGTGAGGATGTTGGCGTGGGGTGGTGTGGGACAGGGGTGCTGGGTTTCAGAGCAGGATCATCACAATCTGAGTCTAGTGTGGGAGGCTTGGGGGACTGCAGAGCAGCAGTGATTGGTCCCATTGTGACTGTGGGGTGAGCCGGGGTGGGGTGGGGGATGGGGAGCAAGGAAGGCCTAGGGAAGAGGAGAGGCCCTTGGAGCAAACTAGATGGTGGGAACTCGAGTTGCTGAAGGGCTGAGCCCCTGCACAGAGCCAGCCTTGGGGAATAGCAGGCATTTGTGCTGGCACAGTGGCGTGTTTTCTGAAAATGGGCCCAGGAGACTCTTTTCTAACTTTTCTTATTTTGGTCCTAGGGGTGCACAATGGCCTTCTTCCTGGCTGGATCACGTAGCAGGTTGTTTGTGATTCCTCCCAGCCTGTGGTGTCCCGTGGTGACAGCAGCTGCCTCTGGTGTCAAGCCAGGAAGGAGAAAGGGCAGGCTGGAGAGCTGACCCTCTGTGACTCAGCAAAGCTCATGAGGCATGGGGGGCAGGGGCGAATTCAGGTGGGCAGCTGGAGGAGGCAGCAGCAAGCCTGGCTGGGTTTGGTGTCCTCATAGTCCCTTGAGTAATTCTCAGAGTGGCACCAGGCCTCTGTTCTCCTCCCATGTCTGAGACAGAATGGCACTGCAGGGCCAGTCCTTCAGAGGGCTGTGCCGGCCTTCTGCTTCTCACCCTTGCTTGGAGCCACCTAATGCTCCACAGGGAAGGGCACAGCTCCTGGGAGCCTGCTTTGCTGAGCACCTTGAGATTGTCCCCACCCTGAGAAAGGTCACAAGGCTGCAGCTCTTCTGAGGACCGAGACTGAGTAACAGTACCCAGTGCAATACCCTGGCAGGGCTGGGAGAGGGCTGGTGGTTCTCACGACCTCATTTGAACCCACATGTCCTGGGCCTTGATGCCCTCATCTGTGAAAAGGGCATCCTGTTCTCCATTTTGTGAGCTTGTCTTCAGTACGAGAAGGCTTGGTTTCTGAAGGTTCTTCCCTCCTCCAGCCACCCAGTGTCAGCCAAGAGTGACTAGAGCAGCGGCCTCCCCCAGCCCCAACATGCTGCCCAGAGTTGCCCTCCGAAGGGCTGGACTCCTGAGCGTCACTTGTTCCAAATTGCTGTTTTGGGAACTTCCAGACTCTGGGCCACTGCCTTCCTGTGCAACTGTACTGGCTCTACCCTGATCACAAACATGACCACAGCCTCACCTCTGAATTCTCTCAGAGCAACTGAGATGCCTCAATGTTCATGCTGGCAATGGTGGTGAGAACAATGGTGATGATGATAGTGACAAAAGCGATATTGATGGTGATGATGGAGATGGTGGTGGTGGCGCTGGTGGTGATGATGGTAGTGATGGTGACTGTGGTGGTGGTAGCTGCTGTGATGATGATGATGATGATGATGATGATGATGATGATGATGATTGCTAATATCCATTGCATCTTTACTACACATTGACCACTATTTTAAGTCTTTTTTTCTGTACTAAATCATTTAATCCTTCCAACAACATTCCTAATTTGATAAAACTTTTTTTTTGTACTGTGGATTGAACACAGAGCCTTTTTTCCCCCTTAATTTATTTTGACACAAGGTCTTGCTGAGTTGCTAAGTTACCCAGGCTGGGCTCAAATTTACAGTCTTCCTGCCTTAGCCTTCCAGAGGGCTGAGATTGCAAGCATGTGCCACCATGCCTGGCTCAATATTCCATTCTTGTACCCATTTTCACAGTAGTGGAAACTGAAGCCCAGAGCAGCCAAGCCAGGTCCTCCAGCTATGCTGGCAGAGTAAAGACTCCAGCCTTGGTTTGTCCAACTCTAATGTCTGAGTTCTCAAATGCCAAGTCTGGCCAAAGGCATGCAGGAGAAGAGGGAGTCAGGCTCCTTGCCCCACACTCACTCCTTCCTCTTTCTCAGTGGGATCCCTTCTGTTCTTGCTCCCTGAGCTCCACTGCTTGTTCCCCCAGCTCCAGCAACTCCTTAGAGGGAGCCAAAGTCACCGCTGTCCAGTGACTGGACCCACAGAAGACATGCCTTTACCTCCCTGTGCTGCCTGCTTGACCTTCCCATGCCTGGACCAGCTACCAGCTTCATACTCATGGAGCCAAAAGATCCAGCGATGGCTTTCCCACATAGGAACCTCTTTCCCAGGCTGACTTCCAGAGTCACCCAGGGGCAGCCACTTCTGCCCCTGCTCCCTGTGTGTGGGTACTCAGTGGACACTCAGTCCCTAGGCCCCTTCTTCCCACCCCATAGCATAGCATTTCTGAGCATTTGCAGGCACTGCTGGAATGAAAATGCATTTTTCTCTGCTGGCTCCCGGAAGCCGGTGATGGCTGGCCACTTTTGTGTCCCGCTGCCCACAGGGAGTTGCTTGCTGAGAAGGACAACACAGGGTGGCTGCTGTCTGCTGGCTTTGGACCAGCTGGGACTTGGGGGTGAGTATATTCGTCCTTTAATCCACCCTCTTGTGCGAGCTGCCAGGGCCCAGCAGACCCTTTTCCCAGCCAGCCCAGGGCTCCTCTAGCCCAGTGAGCGAATCTGCTCTAAGTAGGTCAAGGAGAGTGTGGGGCAGCTGGCTCTGCTCCTTCCCTTTCATGTGCCCGGGGGCTCCTGCAAGTCTGGCCTTCCTGCTCCAAAGTGACTTTGCTCTCCTTGCTATGTCAAAAAGATATTTCATGTTAAAATTCAACAGAGAGATGTTAACCAGTTGTCAGAACCAGGCTGTCAAGACGGAAGCTGCTCTAACAGGTTGAACTTCGCACTGTCTTGTGTTCTGCTGACACCTTTGAACAAGGCAGGTGCAAATACCACCCCCACCCTGTGTGATGTTCCCAGAGTCTGGGCCACAGGACCCCTCTGCTGAGGGTGGAGCCCAGCAGCAGGTCCCAGGCAGCCTGGCCCTTTCCTGTGGGTTCTGGCACTGTCCTGGAGAGCCACGTGGTGATGGTGGTCAGTGTCATTCCTAGGCTCTCTGGCTCTTCCAGCAGAGAATTGTCTTTTCTGCTTGCATGAATTGCAGTCTGTTGTTCAGAGGAGCGATTTTAAGAGGATCTGGGAACAAGTGTAGCTTGGGGTGGGGGAGTGTCTGGCACAATTCCTCTCCTCTCACCAGAAACAGTGGTGTGATTTGGCCAGCAATGCGCAGTGTGTGAGTGGGAGCTTTCTTCTTTGCCTTTGTGGATGGAAGACCCGCACAGACTGAAATCACAGTAGCCAGTGCAGGCCACGGCTTTAACAAGCCCCATAAATTCTTCCTAAATGAGAGGTAGTGCAGTGCAATGGTTATACACAGACTCTGGTTCCAGGCTGCCTGGCTTTGAATCCCCACTCTGCCCTAGTTGTGTGGCCTCGGGAAAATTGTTTAACCTTTCAGTGTTTTAGTTTTCTCTTGGTGGTAGTGGTGGGGTGGCAATAATAGTTTTGCTCTTCTGAGGGTCTTCTAAGGACTCCACAAGTTTATGTAAATAATTTGGAACAGTCCCCAGCTGTGGGGTGAATGTGCCACACATCATTATTATTGTTGTTGTCATTGTTGTTATGAATGGCTTTGAGGAGGAAACCTGTGGGAGGCACAAGGAAGGCCTTGTGGGAGGGCTGGTGGAGCTGGATCTGCCCAGGGTCAGATCAGGGCCTGGAAGGCACGGTCCTCACTGTGCACCAGGGGGAGGCAGGTGGAAATCTGGGTCAGAATCTGACTGATCTTTCGCATATAGCTAATTTGTTCTGGGTGGTTTTAATGCAGACCTATTATTTTTCTAGCAAGAAGACCTGTGTCTCAGATGTTGAAAGAACCGGGGCTCTGAAAGCTAAATACGATCTGTTCACTCACCATCCATGTGGCTTGAGCAGGGCTCAGGAAGGCTCGGGAAGGGAAGGGCAGCTGCTGTGCTCCTGATCAGATCCCGTCCTGCTGGAGTCTCCTTCAACTGTGGTCTTGGGACTCTTCCTGTCTCTCCATCCTAGATGGATCTGTATGGTGCAAATAGGTCCCCAGCCCCTACCTGCACATACCCCCCCCCCACCACGGGCACATAAGCATGTGTCCACACACAGAGACATGAGCACATGTGCACACACACGTGGGCACATGAGGACACATGTACATGCGCAGAGATGTAAGCAAGCATACATGCTCACATGTATGGTGCCACACACATGCGCACACACATGCAGGCACACGAGCACACACAAGCACACAAGTGCACACACATGTGCAATGCAGAAACACAAGCTTTCATGAATGTGAATACATGGGCATATACACACATGCAGATGCCTAAGTATGCACATATACATGAGAACACATGCCCACATATGTTGCGGAGACACATGTGCTGAGGAGACAGAGGTAGAGCTCTCAGCAGATGGAGGCAAAGGGGATGGGCATGCAACTGAACAAGTGCTCTCTTTGGCCTCTTTCTTCATTTCTTCATTCACTAACTCAGCTGTTATTAAGGATACCTCGAGTCAGGCCCTGGAGCAGGACTCTGGGGACTTAGGGGACAAGATGGATCTGCTTGTGTGGTGGGTGGGAATGTGCTGGAACGGAGGTCTCAGCAGCACACTGCTCTCCCACTCCCTTTGGGAAGCCAGATTCTGTAGGGATAATGAGTGGAATCTGGAGGTCATGGGCAGGATGGGGACTTGCACTCATTCCTGAGGCTGGGCCCAGCATCAAGGGTGAGGAGGACCCTGTGGAGGGCAAGGACTTGCCAATTCATGGCACCCACAGCAAAGTTAGCGAGGGGAAGCTGGTGTGGGTTGAGGCTGGTCACACAGGGACCTGAGGGGTCACACAAGGATTTAGGATTGAGCTCAAAATGGGGTGGGAAGCTGTGGGACTTGGTAACAGGGCATAAGAGGAGGGGCTCCAAGATGACCCTTAGGTTTCCAGCTTCAATGGGTGAGCAGAACTCAGTGGTGTTGAGCAGAAGGAGTGGCCTGGGGCCTGGGGAAGCTGAGAGTTCAGCTGGGTTATGTTGAAGCCAAGGTCCTGGGAAGGCCAAGCAGGGGGCGGCCAGGACACAAGTGGCATGAGGTCTCCACCCTAGAAAGCCCAGGTGGAGGGGCAGGGAAGGAGGTGGCTGGACACTGGGCCGACTGCTCCTCATGTGTTCTCACGTGGCTTGGCTCCTCCAGGTATTTTTGATGTGGTCCAAGGCTGTGATTTAGACAAGCCAGCCAATGCTGAGCATTTGGAGATTTCACATAAAAACTGTATCTCCTCTGACTTGAGAAACCCCTGGGCTCAAGCACCATGACAACCACTGGCTGGACCTGAGTGGCCATTGACCCTACCTCCATCGACTGAGCCCCAGCACTGCCCCCTGCAGGCCAGCACTGCTATTTGAACACTAGACTTTTTATTCAAACTTCATCCATTCCCCCCCTAATCTCCTTGTTCCTTTCCAGGAGCCAATCCAGGGCACTGCATTACATTTCTGCACTGTGTGTCCTCCTCCAGCCAGTGGTAGTTTCTTCATCTCTCCTTTTTTATCATGACCTTGACAATTTTGAAAAACAGCACTTAGATATTTTGTATAAAGTCCTTCATTTGACTGGGTGTGGTGGCACATGCCTGTGATCCCAGCAAGTTTGATGCAAGCCTGAGCTACATCGTGAGTTCAAGACCAGCCTGAACTACATATGGAGACCCTGTCTCAAAAAAATAGTCCTCAGTTTGGTTTCTTCAATGTTTATCTCATCATTAGACTGGAGTTATGGTTTTGAGGGAAGATTAGTGAGGTGACAGGCCTTCCTCGTCACACCAAAGCTGGGGTGTGTGAATAGGCATATGACTGTCTAATAGATATCACCAGTGATGTTGGGAAAGCTTCTTGTGGACTGTTACTAAAGTCATCACTTGTGGCCATCCAGTTCTCTGAATCCCATGCCTGCCCCTGAGCATCCACATGGAAAAAATACAGGCTGGAAATGTGGCTCAGTGGTATAGCACCTGTCTAGCATCCATAAGGCACCTGTTTTGATCCCTAGTCCTGCAAAAAAAAAAAAAAAAAGAAAGAAAGAAAGAAAGAAAAGAAAAGAAATAAAATTTTAAAAATAAAAAAACCCGGCACAGCCCAGCTGAGAGGCCCACTGTAAGTTCATGGTCAGATTCAAGTGAACTTGGGCCCACAGCCTGCCTAACTCTGCTTACCTATTTGCTCCCTGCCCACTCTTTTGCCACCTCAGCCCCGCCCCCCACACCTCCCCCTGCCTTGTGTCTTCCCCAGAGTCTCAGCAGAGACGTCCCTTCTTCCACCCAGCCTGCTGGCCCCTCCAGCCCCTGTGCCTTGGCCCCTTTCCCTTTCACCTGTGCTCCCTGTCCACATCCTACACCTTCTCAGCCACAGACAAGGCTGTGTGCCGGTACTGAGCTTGAGTTGAAAGAAGTAAACCATAAAAGACCATGGAATCCTACGCTGGGACCACTAAATGGCATGCTGTTGAGGGCTATAGAAACAGGTAGTACATGTATGAGGAGAACAAGAGAATTTAGGGTGGTGGCTACCTTGGGAGGGCGACATGATTGAGAGGGACCATATAGGCAGCTGTCAGATACTGGTAAGGTCCTATTTCTTCAGCTAGGTTGTGGATACGTGGGAATTTGTTTTGTTCTAATTGTAAAAAATTTCTTTTGTGGTAAAAGCTCTACCCCTGAGCCACATTCCCAGCCCTGGCATCTTAAAGTTTGATTATAGTTTATTGTATAAATTGTCTTGAGTATAACTGAGCACAACCATCTCTATGACCAAGGCTGTACCAAGACAGGAATGAAACACCTGTCACGCTCCTCCCTGACCCTCCCCTTTGCTCCCCCGCCCCTGCCCCACAGCGCAGGACAACTTGCTTCAGTGTCCTCCCTGGCTCACTAACAGCCACTCTCCTCCATTCCACTTCAACATGGGGGCAGCTGGACTATCAGCTCAGGGCCCTTCC
The DNA here is from genome assembly GCF_053883595.1 of Heterocephalus glaber. Classification (NCBI taxonomy): domain Eukaryota; kingdom Metazoa; phylum Chordata; class Mammalia; order Rodentia; family Bathyergidae; genus Heterocephalus; species Heterocephalus glaber. The sequence goes on along the minus strand of NW_028258151.1, from coordinate 14,365,256 downwards.
CCACTCTTACCCCTTCAGACGCTACTGTTGCCTTTATGAAGTAGGGAGGGGTGCCCTGGCATGGCTAAGATCAGGGAGGAAGGGATCTGGGCCCATTGTTAACTTCTCCAACCCCCACAGCTAGTCTTCCAGAAGATTCCCTGGCTTTAGCCCTGCCCCCTTGCTAGATTGTCACCATGACAACTGAGGCTGTCCTGGAGCCCTGCACCAATTACAGACCTCTACTTGGACCAATCACAGGCCTGCAGCTGCTATATAAGCAGCACTCTCCAGCCACTTCTTGGGCTAGTGTGGGAGGGATCCTTCCAGTGTACTGACCCCCATGTGCTGCAGTACAGGCTCTGTTAAGACACTCACTTTGGTGGTTCTGTAAACCTGCTTGTGATTTGCTTTTCAGGCAGCGTGGGCTGCAAATGTCCTGTAAATCTACTCAGGATTCTTATTCTGAATAGTGTGGACAGAATGGTTGGCTCAAAAGAAAGAGCAATAAATAGTAGGGGCTGTTAGCACGGAAGAGCTCCAGAGATCAGCAGCCAATGAATATTGGCAGCAAAGACGAGCACCTGGTAGAGTCGGCCTACAGGCAGTGGACAGTAGCATCAATGACCAGCAGCTGGAAGTGTCAGCTGTTGGCATATAGCATTTTCTGGTATCATTTAGTGACATCAGGCCTGTTAGCAGAACTGCACTTTGCCCATTCACAATTTCCATCTGAATTGAGCAAAAAAATCCTAGGGTGATTGCCAACAATAGTACCCCCATCAAGTGCTACTTTGCCCCTCTCCCTTGGTTGCCTCCCTGAGTCTTGGGAAAACACTGATCTACCCTCTGTCACTATAGATTAGTTTGCATTTCCTGGAATTGTATACAAATATATAAGTTTTATATAAACAGTGTTCCATCTAATGGTTATACTGAACTTTGCTTACCTATTCATCTGTTGACTGATATTTGGGTTGTTTCTAGCTCTTGCAAATTGAAAACAAAGCTGTCATAAACACTTGAGTACAAAGCACTACATGGCACACAATCCAGTTTCTCTATGCACTCTGGAGTGGGGCGGTTGGGTGCTATGATGGGTGGATGCTAAATTGCTTTGCTATCCTTACAGTGAAACCTAGGGCCTTGCACATACTACGCAAGAGCTCTGCCACGGAGCTACACTCACAGTCCTGGGTGTTAAATTTTTTAAGAAACTGCCATACTCTTTTGCAAAGTGGTTGTTCTCTTTTATATCCCCACAGTCCCTCCACATTCTCATCAATGCTTGGCCTTTTCAAGCTTTGGCATCCTTGAGGGATGTGGTAGAATGTGCTGTGGCTTTCATTTACATTTTCCTAATGTTGAGCATCATGTCATGTGTGTATTTGCTGTCCATACATCCTCTTTGGTGAAGTTTCTGTCCAAATCTTTTGCCTGTTTTTAAAATTTGGCTGTTTTATTGTTGAGTTGTAAGCATTGTTCCTATTTCCTAAATAGAAATCTTTTGTCAGATAGCAATTATTCAACTATTTTCCCCAAGTTTGTGGCTGGCCTTCTTACTCTTATAAAAATATCTTCTGGGAAGCAGAAGTTTTTAGCCTTTATGGAGTCGAATTTATAATTTTTTCTTTTATAGTTTTCAAGGACTGGGGATTGAACCCAGGGCTCTGTACATGCTAGGCAAATGTTTCATCCCTGAGCTACACCCCCAGCCCTTGGTTCATTTGCTAAATTGTTTTAGCTAATATAGATTTTTTGCATTATTTATCTAAATCTTAGGATGTGCTTGTCAATTTACACAAAATAGGTATTGGCATTTTGATTGGGATCTCATTGACTCTCTGGATTAAATTGTGGAGAATCAATGTGAGAATATTGAGTTTTCCCATTCTTGAACATGGTACATCTGTCTAAATATTTAGGCCTTCTTTACTAGCTTGCTGCAATATTCTGTAGTTTTCAGTTTATGGGATTACCTTTTCTTTTGTTGAATTTATTCTTAGGTATCACTTTTTCTGCTATGCTGTTGCAAAATGGTATTATATTAAATGTTCAGTGTCTGGTAGTTTCTAGTATATAGAAATACAATAAAGTTTCCTATATTGACTTTGAGTCCTGTAGCTTTACTAAACTCACTTATTAGTTCTAATGGATTCCTTAGGATTCTGTATATAGACAGTTATGTCATTGGCAAATAAAGACAGTTTTGTGTCTTTCTGTGCAATCTGCATGCCTTTTATTTACATTTCTTGCCTTATTATTCTGACTGGGCCCTTTTTTGGGGGGGGGCACCAGGGATCAAACACAGGACCTTGCACTTGCAAGGCAGGTGCGGTGCCACTGAGCTAATCCTCGGCCCTCCAATGTTGAATAGAAGTGGTGAGAGTAGACATCTTAGCTTCATTCCTGATCTTAGGGGAAAACATTCAGTCTTTTACCCCATAAATGCGATGTTATCTGGTGGTAGCAGCAACCCCCTTTGAATCCTAGTGTAGGAAACAAGGTCTTTTTCATCAAGGGCTATAAACAGGAGTGCCCTAGTTCACCCTAGGCTGCCCCTGACCCTTACAGAAAGATGACAGCTTAGATTCTGGGAACATGGCTGACCACCAAAGGTAACTTATCAACAGCCAAGGACTTTCAGTCCGCATACACCCCCTCACCCCTCTCTTAGTAACCCTGCCCAGCAATCCTCCAGGTCCTCCCCTCCCGCTGCTTAAACTAGCCACTTGAGACAAACTGTGGACCTTCAAACCAGCCGATGGGAAAAGGGTCAGCTGATTCTCCTGACTTAGGAATAAAAGGGTCAACCCTCCTTTGTCCTGCACACCTGCTACTGCATGCTAGAGCACACTTGCGACCTTCTGCAAAAGCAAAAATCCTTGTTGAGATTTCTTGGTGTCTGAATGCTTTATTATCTACACTTTCAAATTAAGTCTGGGGACGTACTCCCAACACTAGTTTATTGAGTGTTATCAGAACTAGGTTTTAAGTTTTGTTAAATGCTTTTTCTGTATCTATTGTTAATAATTTTAGTTTGTTAATAATTTAGTTTTTTAACCTTGATTTTCAAATGTTAAGCCAACTTTGTTTTGTGCTCCTGGAATAAAGTCCATTTGGTCATGATGTCCTTTTCCAATATGTTATTAGATTCCACTTGCTGTTAAGAATTTTTGTGTCTTGGGTTGGGGGAATTGCTCAGTGCTAGTGCCTTGGTATAGCATGCATGGAGTCCTTTTGATCCCAAGCACTGAAAAAAACCTTAAAAAAAAATTTTTTTTTTGTCTATGTTCATAAGAGATACAGATTTACAGGGCTTTTTGTAATGTCCTTCTTTCTGGTTTTGGTATCAAAGTAATGCTGATCTCATATAATAAATTGGGAATTGTTATCTTTTTTTTCAATTTTCTGGAAGAGTTTGTGTAGAATTGCAATCTTTTCTTGCTTAAATGTTTGACAGACCAGTAAAGCTATCCAGGCCTGGAGTTTTCTCTGTGAGAGGGTTTTCAACTATAAATTTAATTTCTTTAACAGATTCAGAGCTGGGCCGGGGATTTAGCTCAGTGGTTCCAGTGCCTGCCTCACAACCGCAAGGTCCCAAACTCCATCCCCGGTACCAAAAAAAAAAGATTCAGAGCTAATAAGGTTATATATTTCCTCTTGAGTGTGGTTTGACATTACATTCTTCAAGAAATTTGAAAGTTTTGCCTAAGTTGTTGAATGTCTTGATAAAATAGTATTTGTAATTGCTCTGTAGAATCTGTACTGATGCTTCCTGTCTTGTTCTCTATAATGTTAGTGGGTGTCTTTTCTTTCTGTTCTTATCTCTGTGGCTAGAGCTTTATACATTTTGTTGATCTTCTCAAAGAACTATCTTAGGTTTTTTCTTTATCTTTAGGGTTTTTTTTCTCTGATTTGTTATTTTCTTTCTACTGTTTCCTGTAGGTTGAGTTAACTCATTTTTTATTTTTTGTTTTTTAAAGGGGAAGCTGGGGCACTTGAGAGTTTCTCTTTTTCTAACATAGGCATTTAATGATATAATATTTTCTCTAATCACTGCTTTAGCCTCATTTCACAGATCTTAATGTCATTCTTTCATTTTAACTCAATTCAACATATTTCTTTTTTGATTTCTTTTCTGACTGATGAGTCATTTAGAACTTCATTGTCTAGTTGGAAGAGGTTTACTGGATATTTTTTGTTACTGATTTTTGTTACTAATTCAATTCCATGATTGCCCAAGAACATTCTTCATGTGATTTGAATCCTTTAAAATTTATTATATGTCAAAGAAAGCTGGGGACCCACAACTGGACCCAGCCCCTTTTCGGTAAGAAGAGTGATGTTTATTATGAGTCCTAGAAGGTTTTACGCAGGGAGGGGATTTGGCTTGAATTAAGTTTCTAAATAAACATGGTAGCTGTTGTGTAGAAGACAGTGTAGGTGTCAGGAACCAGTTTGGGCACCATACCTGATGATAGCATGGACCAAGGTGGCAGCCATAGCAAAGGAGAAACAGATGTATTTGGGAGCTATGTGGAGGAAAATTAATCTGGTAGGCATTGGATGTGAGAGAGGTCCCTTCAGTAAGGAGGGAGTGAAGGCAATTCTTGTTATCCTTACCCAAGTGGGGTTCCACTCCCTGCCCACATACCCTCCCAGGGGCCCCACTACTCTGGAAGCCTCAGTTTGCAGATTGGAGAAGAGGCAAATTCTTCCTCAGGTGTTTTTGACCAAAGGGACTCCATGCAGGCAGAACTAGAGCCAGGTGCTTTCCATAATGACTGCCTCTTGCCGGTGGCCTCCAGTTGCATCTGATCTCCTAGGATAATTCAAAGAGATGTGACAAAAGGGCTGCCTGCTTGGAGGGCAGAGCTGGCATCAGGTCTCACAGGAATGGGAGCTCTACAATATTAGGGTTTTGTTCTCCCCTGGATACCCAGAGCCTAGAACAGTGGCTGACATATAGTAGGTACAGACAACAATAAATTAAATGAAAGAAGAAAGTGCCAGCTCCCCACCCACCCCCACTTGGCTGCCCTTAGCTAAGTTACTAATCTTTCTGCATCTCAAATCCCTCTCCAGTGAAATCAGACAATCACAGCACCTTGTGGGGTTGTTATATTGCTTTCATAAACTGCCACCTTAGCGTGACAATGGCAAGGCCTCACTGAGTACCAACTGTTGTCACCACAGTCATGACCTTAGTTCCTGCTCAGCTGGAGGTGTCCCCAGGAGCACCCTCCCCCAGGACCCAGCAGGCACAGGGACAGATTGCTCCACAGCCTTTATCTACTCATCTACTTTAGCCTGAGAACAACTTGATGAGTAGGTGGGGCGGGTTTTTTGTTTTGTTTTTTTCTTTTAACACTCATTTTACATATGGGGAGCTGAAGCATGCAGGAGAGATCCTGGCTACACTACAAAGCTGGGGAGTTTTCCCTCTGTCCTGTTCTTTCAAAGCAGGCAGAAAGATGGCAAGTGTGTGTCTCTGGGGCTTTGGAACATTGAACTACCCAGGCCTGGGGTTCTGGGAACACTCCCAGGGCAGTGGAGCCTGTCTTAGTCTTCCCAATCAGTTTTGGTGAGTGAGATTATGTAACTTCCCCAAGAAAGTGGTGGCTGAGCCATGACCTAGCCATGACATTTCCTGCCTAAGGCACAATTGCTTTCTACCTGGGAACAGTCATTTTGTCTCTCCAACCCTCTGTTTCTCCACCCAGAAATGGGAGTAGGAATGGTGCCTTCCTGGCAGGATTGTAAAGATGAGTTGGATTGGGGATCACCAGCCTCCCTCCACACCTCTGTGCTCTTGAGCCGGGGATCCCCATCCGTGTCACACACTCACCGCCCCTGCAGGTCCCAGATGGTGTCAGGAAGTGGAAGATCCTGGGTCTCTGGGAGGAAGAGCAGGAGAACCAGGCTGGAAGCCACAGGGATGATACCGTAGCACAGCGGAGGCAGCAAGGGCAGGGCCTGGCGGGCCATCCTGATCAGGGGGCCCATCATTGCCCCCAGGCGGCCGACTGACTGCAAGAAGCCTTCTGCGGTCATCCTATGGGGAAGGTGCCAATCGTGGTTGCCCCGGTGGCTGGCATGGGGGCGGGGGCTTGAGAGCTGCTTGGTGCTGCCCTCTCAAGGCCTCCTCCTTGGAGCCTGCCTGAATTTTCCCATCTGGGCTTTGGGGAAATTCTTGAGAGCCCCTGTGTGTCCCTGCCTGAGGGTCACTGGGGGCCCAGGCTCCCTAGGAGAGCACAAAACCAGTAAATGTCATCAGAAAATGTGCCAGAAAGAATGGCTAAGTGAGGGAGCCTCATTTCCTCCTGAGCAGGAGGAAGAAAGCTGGGCTAAAGTTGATGGCAGGTTCCCAGGCCAGCCTCCATTGAGTGAGTCCTTCACCCTGAGCCTCAGTTTACCCCACTGTTAATTGTGGGGGAGGCAGATACTCCTTTGGGTTCTTAGGAGATGAAGGAGACTGGAGGCTTTCTTGGGGCAGGGAGGGCAGGAGCCTCACAGTCACCTGGGCAGCTCTTAGTCTCCTCACACGGTTCTTATTTATTTATATATTATACATTATTTTTTGTACTACTGGATACTGATCCCAGATCCTTTGCACTAAACTATAACCCTAGCTCTTATTTATTTAGGTATTTACGTACATATGTATTTATTTACTTATTTTGCTTGAGATAAAGTCTTGGCTTGAACTTGGCAATCCTCCTGTCTCAGCCTCCCAGAGTGCTAGGATTACAGGCATGTGCCACCATGCCCAGCTACCAGTGTTCTTTTAAGATTCCACCTGAACAGAAAGGAAACACTGAGGGCACTGGGGTCACACCAGGATGCCCTACAGACTGCCTGCACCCCAGCCTCCTGAGACTAAACCTTCCTTGGGAGGGCAAGTCTGGAGCCCCTCCCCCAGCCCAGCTTCAGATCCCTGCACCCAACCTCCCCAGTGGCCCTCCCAGAGTGTCCATCTCCCACCCCACCGGAGGCCTGGCAGCCCCTTCAGAGCCCAGCCCAGCCTACCGCAGTGGAGTGGGGAAGAGCTCTGTCCTGTAGATGGTGAGGCAGGTCAGGCTGATTCCAAAGCATCCTTTCCCCAGGACAGCAAAAGCCACTCGCCAGCTCTGCAGATCTGGGCAGAGGGAAAACTTGAGTGGGGTCCACCCAAGCGGCCCCAGGGGCAGCCAGGCTGGGCTCTCCCACCGGTTGCTGGCAGGGCTGCTATGGTGCCAGGCTACACATTGCTTTCATTTGGATTGGAGCCATGGGCTGTGGGGCCTACAGCCACCATCCTCTGCCTGGCACAGACCCTCCCAACTATTGGCTGCAGTGCATCTTCCTGCGCTCCTCTTGGCTTTGCTGCCACTGCAGGCTGCCTGTCCCAGTCCCTTGCCCCCACTCTCCAGCCCAGAGTGATAAAAGGAGGCCTGGAGAGGATTTCAGGGCAAGAGAAAAAGTAAGACAGAGACTTTGAAGCCTCCCCAGCTCTCTGGACACCAGTGATTTGGTGCTGTAACAGCAAGGAAAAAATGCATATGCATGCATGTGCACACACAGATGTGCATAAACACACACAAACAGATGTGCACACACAGAGAAATGCACACACACACACACACACACACACACTCTGCTTGGTTCCCTCTTGGCCTCAGTTTGAACAGCCAGCCTTCCACACTTTTCCTGTCCCCTCAGGTCCAAGTCCTGGTCTGTCACTCATCAGATAGGTGACACTGGACACTTGCTTCACCTCTCTGAACCTCAGGAAAGGGGGTGGGATATGGCCATGGGGGAGGGGATTGGATTGGAGCAGAGGCTGTGACAGACACGGACTGGGCAGAGCTGGCACATGGTGGCTGGGCTGCAGAAACACACCTCCTGGGGGCAGGGGCAGGAAGGAGGTCTGGAGCAGAACAGGACAGCAGGCCCAGGCCCTACTTCACCTTGAGGCATCAGCGCATTGGCCAGGATGCAGAAGCCGGCCAGGGACAGGGAGCCAGCCTGGGTCATGCGGCGGCCGAGGAACCTGAACAAGAGGACAGTGGTGGCCCGGCCCAGGAAGTCCACGGCCCCGAATAGGGCCTGCAGGAGGAAGATGTCCCTGCCCAGGCTCTGCAGGTCCAGGACCAGCCCATAGTAGGACAACTGCACAGAGAAGCTGCAGGACAGAGCCAGAAGTCAGTCCAGTACAGAGGAGAGGGACCCCAGCCCGAAGCAGGCTGTCTGGGAGGATGGCCCCACACGGCTTGACATGGCCAGAGCTCCACAGACACTGTAGAGAGCAGGTCATGTCTCCCAGGTCAGGCTCGTCCAAGGAAAGGTCTGGGAACCAACAGCCTAGTCTGTTTGACACACGGGCCATGGACAGGGTGGTGATGGGCTGGGTGTCACCTCTTGGGCTGTGTAGTCACTGCTCACCTGGCAGACATGACCCTTTCTGTGCTGGCACCTAGGCTGCCCCGGGGGTCTCTGGGCCATGCTGAGCTGTCCTTTCAGTGCCACTCTGGCTCCTTGGCTTGGTTTCCAGATGAGTCATGCTCCTTCTGTACCTCTCTAGATACCAGAGGAGGGGCAGGGCTTCTTCCTTTCCCAGACACCTTATTCCCCTGCCCCTGGGAGCACTCCCTTACAGTGGGGGACAGCACCTCCTAACAGATCTGTAGGGGCTAGAGAACCTGAGCTCCACACCCTGCTTCGTGTCTCTGTCTGCTGCTGAGGTGGGCCATCCCATCCCCATGCTCCCGAATAACTGAACTTAAAGTATCTGAACTTCCAAAGTTTAGAGTTGGAATTCAGGTTTATTAATGGCCCCATAGTGAATGATTCTCTATCATTTAAAAAATCTGTGCCCCTCCCTGCATAACTAGTCACTCATCTCAGCCCTTCAGTGGCTTCTCCGGATAGACACCCACAGCCTGGGTCACCACTGCAGACAGGAGAAGCAACCAAGAAGGCCCTGCAGCCTTTCAAGAAGTTTACCCAAGTGACACTCAAGGGAGGCCAGGCTTCACTGGGAGGATCTGGAGCCTTGGATGGCGGCAAGAACCCGGAGTTAGGGCTTCAAACCCTCTGATTTGAATAATAAACAATGCTCAAAGGTAGCCCTGGGAGAAGCCATGAATCTGGGAAGGATTTTAAAGGGGGGGGGCTGGATGTTGGTCTGCTTCTAATTTATCAGGAAAAACAATTAGGCTAAAAATAAAAAGATTTAGAAAAGCATTTGATCTCCTTTTTTGTTCAGAAACATAACAAATATTTGCTATAATAACCTATTGGTGGTTAAATATAGCATAAAATAAACATTTTCTGGGCTGGGGATTTAGCTCAGTGGTTCTGGCACCTGCCTTGCAAGTGCAAGGTCCCGAGTTCGATCCTCAGTACCAAAAAAAAAAAGTTTTCCTAATCTTTAGCTTTGAAATGAAGTTTCAGTCAAGTCTGATTCTCATTCCTAATATGCTGTCTTGCATGTCACTGCAACTGAAATCTAGGGTTTTTTTTTTTTTTTTTACTGGACCCAGGAACCCCTGGGGACCCAGGCAGGGCCTCCTCCATGTGGAATGACAGGTGACACACAGACCACAGCCTGGATTCCCAGGTGGCTCCATCATGGGGACAGCTACTCACCTCATTGGGTCCCCTCTATGAAATGAGGTGCTGTAAGGGGTGAGGGGGCACCTAGTGCACATCAACCTCCAGGACCACAGCTGTTAGGATGAGTCTCCAAGGCTTCAGCTGTGTCAATCCCCTGGCTTCAGTCTGACCCTGGTCCCCTGCAGGAGATGCCATCCCCACTCTGCTGCAGCGGCTTCCTGTGCAGGCCAGCCTCTGGACCCCGCCTAGCAACCCTGTCCCCCACCTTGGGAGGCCTGAGAATGCCACATTCCCTGGTCACAGCCCTGTCTCCAGGAGTGGTGACCAGGTCTGCATACTTCACCACCAGCATGGTGCAGATCCTCCTGCGGAGCGCGGGCATGCGGATCAGGTCCAGCACCGACGTGTGCGCCCTTGCAGAGACCGCCTCCTCCTTCATGCTGGACATCAGCACCTCCGGGGAGAATGGGGACACAGTGATTGTTGGGACCATGGCCCTGTCCTGCCTGTCTGCCAAGGAATGGAGTCAGGAGGATAGAGTGACAGGGAGGCTTAACTTTGGCCTCTGGATGCCGGTGTCCCCTGGGCTGGGAGAGCATGGGGAAGAAGAATCTCTCTGTCTGGTTCCCTCACTCTTCTTCAGGCCTGGCCCATGAACATGAGCCAAGGAGAGGCCTGTGTCCCGGCTCTGGTGCCCTGAGCAGCAGGCTACTCTTGGTAGGTGCTGCACAAGCCTCCCTCCTCCACCTTTGTGGCTGGCACCAGGACGTGCCTGCCTGGGCCAAGCCACCACCTTGCTCCCCAAGTGCCCACCCAGTGCTCTTGCACCTCTGCATTCAGCTCAGGGCCATCAGCTCTAGTTTGCCTCCTCCTGGAAGCCTTCCTCATCCTCCCACCTCCAAGGAGCTGTCTTCTCGTTTCTGGCAGCACATCCTTCATCTGACACCTGCTTCCTCAAAATAGCTACCTTCAAAGAAGCATGCTCTGTTTCCTCAAATACACTGAGAAGTCTGAGAGGCAGGTGTGCAGTGCACATGGGATGAGTGGTGGGCATCTGTGACACAGGTGACAATAGAGGCATCATCGAGACTGGTGAGACAGTGGTGATGGAGGATGGTGGGGGTGGTGAAGAGGGGCAGGTGGATGTTGGTGGGTGTGGTGAGGGTAGTGGTGATGGGGATGGAGATGGAATTGCGCTGGTGGAGGTGATGATGGTGGCGATGGAGGGAAGGAGACGGTGGACGTGGATGGTGGTAAGCAGTTGAGGGTGTGGAAAACAGTCCTGCTGTTATTGGTGGTGACAGTGATTGGTGGTGATGGCGACGGTGATGGCATCGGTGTGGGTGTTTTGTAGAGATGCTTGTGGCGAGGCCATGGCAGAGCTGAGGGAGCGGTGATGATATGGGTGGGCAGTAATGTGGGTGATCGTGGATGGCCTTTCCCACATTGAGTCAACACTCTGTGTCACAAATAGCATCATCTCACCTCTATGGTCAGTGTCTTTCTGGCTTCCTTGTGGCCATTTATCCTGGCCACCTTTTTGAGTTCCTGAAGTGCTCTGTCTGGTTGGCCTGTAATAATCAGCCATCTGGCAGATTCTGGCAGCCACCTGTTAAAGAAGCAGGTATGTGGCCGGGAGGATTTGCTGTCTTGTGTTTCCCCGGTTGGGGGAAGGGTGAGGTGAGGGTGAGGTGAGGGTGAGGGCCCTCCAGCCCAATGAGACAAAGAAGACAAGCATTACTCTTTGAGCTGCTAATGCCAGGCTAGGAGGCTCAGAATAGAACTGAGCTCCAACCCCTAGGCACCCTCTTCCCATGCCATCCCACCTGGCCTACCTGGCTGCCAAGAGCCTGCTCACCCAAGCCATGCATCTGGCCAGGGCAAGGCTGACTGGCAGGGGTGTCCCAAGAGTGGCCACCCCTTCAGTAGTTGTGGGGACATTTCAGTGATGGAAAGGCTGCATGAGGCTGAGGTTTTTGTGGTTTCTTTGGTGTACTTTGTTTCATATTTAAAACTACTCCAGGCAGAACTGGGTGAGTCTATATAGCAGCCAATCTCTCAGGCAGATGGGCCTGCAGAGGCCTTGCCCCAGTGAAAGGTAGAGAGTTTGCCCAGTGTACTGGGGCTGAGCCCTGTTTGCAGAGAAGCTAGGAACTTTCCTGGGCAGGTTGACACAGCTGCTGAAAGAGCTGGCCTGCCAGGGCTCAAATCGTTCCCTTGGCACTCACCGGCGGGTGACCTTGGATGAGCTGCTTAACCTCTCTGAGCCTCCGTCCCTCATCTGAAAAGGGTGGCCGTAACACCACCTTCTTCATAAGACACATCGCTGCACTGGCTCTGGTGTTACGGTCCTGACTTGTGTGACCCAGTGGCCTAATACATGTGATTATGGGATGGCCTTCCTCCTTGCTTGTTGATCTGCTTACAGAACATAAATTCCATGTTGCTCGTGGCTTTTTGTCTCTTTTTGGTCACCGGTGTGTGTCCAATGCCCAGAGCCACGTCTGGCCTGGGGCAGGAGCTCAGTAACTATTTGAGAATGAATATGCCAGTAGTTGTTATTCTTTGCACCCTCACAGTAGGCTTATCTGGCTAGCTCTGCTTGCCGCTGGCTCAAGGACACAAGAGAACTAGGGTGACATTGATTTGCATTTGTTTCCCTTGTCCCTTTCCCCTACTCCCACCCAAGCAGGTATTTCCAGACCTCAGGGATTTTTGCATCACCAAAAACATAGTGACAATGATCTATTTTCATATCCACTGGTCCTCACTGACTTGGATGCCAAGTGACAGGAAGGAGTGAGGCTGGTGGGTTGGGATGGTGCCAGCATGTGGGAGGGATAATGCCTTGGGCCCAGTCCTGGGGACAGGGCTTGTTGCTGGATTCCAGCCAGACTTTACTCTGGTACCCCCAGATCTTTCCATTTTTTAGAAAAGGTAGAAATATTGTTCATCTTTGTTTCAAAATATCTCCTGAGTTTTAAATTCTGGCCACTAGCTATAAATATATTTTTTCTTTTTAACATCACTGAAATTTTTTTTATACCATTGAGCCAGTGATGTGCCGGCAGATGGATGCCTGACTAGGCTGGCCAGGAGCCACAGGCCTTGGGCTGACACTCCCCCAAGAGAAGCCATTGTCTGTCCCCAGGGAGGGTCTGGCGCAAGCCATTGCCCTCCAGCACAGTGGGAGGAAGGGACCTCCGCGACCCCCCCCCCCCATGTCACCTCCTGGAGGAAGCTCCGAACCTCACTGACCAAGATACCAAGGAGAAGGCCAATAAGGGCATGGATGTGGCCAGCTGGAGGTCCTGCCAGTCCCGCAGGATGAAGGCCAGGCCTGCCACGGCCATCTGGCCTGTGCTGTAGGTGCATCCCAGTATCATCATGGTGACAGCCCTCCTGCGGGTCGTGGTCCACTCTGCTACTGCAAGGACATACAGGTGAGATCTTGTCCCCTCCTGTCCCCCCTTGCCCCACCTGGCAGGCTCCTGAGAGAGGGGCTCACTTAGTGTTGACAACACCAGGATGATGCCAGCCAGCCCAAAGGCACTCAGGAACCGGAGGCCACAGTAGATGAGGAAATTTGGGGCAAAGGTTGTGCCGGTTCCGGCCACGGCCACCTGTAGGCAGCACCAGCTCAGCATTGGCTTCCGCCCGAGCCTGTGGAGGAGATGACCATGGGGGGCCTGGAGAGGCCCGTGCCGAAAGGTGTGTGTGCTGCTAGCCTGGCAAAGCTGGGGAGACCAGTGCTGGCAGCTCCTCCCTCATGGCGCAGCTCAGAGCCCACACAGAGGGCTTTAGTTATCACAGTGGCAGATGCCTCGTTCCCAGGACCCTGGAGTCAGATGCCTGGGTCTGAGTCCAGCACTGCCCTTTCTGGTGACCTTGGGCATGTGAGTGGGTGCCCATAATGATGGGCCTCATAGAGTGTGGGTTGTGAATGTGAAGGTCCGGAGAAAGGGGGAAGGGGAGCAAGGAGACCAAGTGCCCATGACCGTGGGGAAACCAGCCCTGCCCAACCCTGTGCCTGGGGCAGGAAGTCCCAGGGAGCCTGTCCAGATCACTCAGCCTGTACCACTCCCTGTGCCACTGCAACCTCCAGGAGGCTTAGCTGAAATGCTGACTGCAGTCAGCACAACTAAACCATGTGCTGGCCAGATGGAGATGGGGATGGGACGTGGCTTTGACCCCTGCATGTCGAGCACCCTGGTCTAGGCCTTAGGGTGACTACAGGGGACCCACCAGGAGACCAGAGGACCAAAGTGATCCGGCTTCTTACATGGGCGACCCCTGCAGGACCGGTGGCAGACCTGTGTAACCCATGCCCGGCAGCTGGCTGTCCCTTAACAACACAGACTGGGCCACATATCCCCTGTTGTTCAGTCCCCCAGCTGCACACAGGAAGACAGGATGATGGCAGCAATGCCTCTGTGCTGGGCCCAGCTCCAGGCTTTATGTGGATTAACTCAGTTAATCCTCATGATAACCACATGGGAGGTGTGAGTCCCCATGATGGGGGTGACTGAGGCACAGGGAAGAGACTGCCTCCCAGGGCCAGGCTTCTGTGGGACCTAGGTAGTGGATAGTGTCAGAGAGCAGCTGGACAACACTGGGAGCCACCTGTGCCTATGCAGAATGATGCCTGAGTCCCTGGCACATGCCAGGTGCTGCGCTGGGCCCCAAAGCCTTGTGTTCTCACCTCCCATGGGGACAGAGCAAGCCTGGTGCTGTCCAGAAAGTACCGCAATGAGGGAAGCAGAGCTGAACCAGTGGGTGCCTAGGCTGGGCCAGTTGCCAGGGCCCAGGAGGCTCCCCAAGAAGGACACTGGGTTGAGGTAGCTGTGGGCTCATCCCTCTGGCAAGTCCTCTCCCAGGAGGCCAGCACAGCTGAGTTCCTCCTCAGTGCTGGGGTGCTTCAAACCACCATCCCCCAGAACCCCCTACTTATGAGTCCATGCAGAGTCCCTCTGAGCACTGGAGCCAGATCAATGGCAGTGGCAGAGCTGTCCAGGCAAGAGCCGGGGCGTGGAAGGGAGGAATCTGGAGGGTGTTTCTTGGAGGAGGAGCCCAAGAGTGTGAGGTGAGAGGAGGAAAGCAGAGGACAGCTCCTCTGCTTCAGGGCACAGGAGGGCTCCGGCTGCTTTCTGGGATGGAGTCTGGGGGCAAGGGGAGGGCAAGCAGAGTCAGCAGCTCCACTTTGGCCATGTAGACACAAGCTGCCTCGTGGTCTCCTAGACGGAGATGCCCATCGGGCAAGTGGGTCTGCAAGTGGGGACAATTTTAGTGCCACCAGCGCTGGGTAGCACTGCCTCACATAGAGGAGCATGGAGAAGGTGCTGGGCTAAGTCCTAGCTTACCACCCCACCCTCCTGGGGGTGCTGAGTAGCAGGAGGGGCTCAAGCTGAGTTCCCTAGGAGGTTCCAGAAGGTGAGGGAAGGAAGCAAGTGAAGAAGAATGTTTCTTCTCATCTCAGGTCGGAGCATAAAGATTACCAGTCCGTCGGAGGAGTTCCCAATCCAGCTGGCTAATCCGCTTCCCGAAAAAGTGGGCACTTGGTCCCCCCTCCCGCTGCCCTTCTCCACCCATCTCTGCTGGGGTGTCCCTGACACCTGGGTCCCCATGGGGCATCCAGGGAAGGCGTTGGGACTAGGAACAAAGGGGCAGAAGAGCTGTTGGCCGGGGAGTGAGGGCAGCTACACGGAAAGGGGAAGAGGGTCAGTGGCCACATCTGGCCGGGAGTGGGAGGCGATGGGAGATGGCCTCAGGTGGCTTCACTCTGCAGGCCAGGCCAGGGGCTGGGGAGACCTGGAGCAGCCTGTGGGTTAGTGGGGATGGCCAGGGAGGGGAGAGCCTGAGCAGGGAGAGGGAGAGGAGGCCTGGGCCCCCTGGTGAGGGCAGATGAGGACCCCCTCTCAGGGGTGAGTGAGAGTGAGACAAGGCCATCGCCGAGAGCGAGGGACACTGGGCCTGGTGTCTAGGGAGACAGAACGTCTTACCTGGCCTCCAGGACTGCGGAGCTTGGCCTTTGTCCACCTCTTAGGCCCACATGATATACAGATGACATTTGCCCCTCAGGGCTTAACGACTCAGCCTCAGTGCACACCTGCCTCCTCTCGCTTCCTCTCTCCTTTGCCAAGTCCCACCTCAGCCACCTTCCTCTGAGAAGCCCTTCTAGCAGCCAGGGTGGGTCCAGCCCTGTCCTGCTCCTGCAGTTCCTGTGTTTCTATGTCACAGCCTGCTTCTCCCAGAAGGCCTGACACACAGTTGGCGCTCAGTAGGGAGCTGAAGATCAATTTCCCCCAGGGCAGGCACAGGGGCTCACTGAGGTTCCTGAGAATGGGTGTCTCCCTGGGGCTTGGTGACATGTGGGAGACCCAGGAGCCCCTTTTCTTAAGGGACACAGAGGCTCTCAAGAAACCTCTGTGCCTTCGGCCCCCTCAATCCCCGATTCTACCTTAGGGAGCTGGGAGGGGAGGGAACACTCACCGGTAGGACAGGAGGCCCCAGATGAAGGACCCCACAAGGATGCCAGCCATGTAGATAGACTGCCCCATGGGCTTCAGGCCCTGAGAGTCACACACCAGGTTCCACTGCAAGGGGAGGAGCAGGGACAGCTCAGGAAATAGAACATGGTGGGGCTGGGATGGCAGAGGGAGGGCCAGGTGCAAAGCCAACCGAAAAGAACTTGGTCAGCCTGGGTCCTTGGGGTCCAATCACTGCACAGAGTCCCTGGGTTCCTAGTGACAGGCCATGGGGGATAAGGGATCTGCCTGTCTCACAGACACATCTGACACTTTCCTCCCCTTACTAAAAAGAGCCAACATGGGATCCACCCATGGGACTGTGGCAATGTCAGGGCCCCAGGGCAAGGTGTAGAGTAGTGCCGGCCACCTCAGTGGTGCCAGCAAGGCTGGGCTCTGCCCTTGTGACTGATCTGAGCACTGACTGAGAGGCTGGGTTGTTGCCCCCTGAGGCCTCATCCATCCTCCAACCCCAGCCTAGATCCAAACTTGAATCACTATAAGCACCAGAACACATGTGTTGAGTGATAATTCTTCCCTTGACCAAACTTTTGTCAGGCTTAGGAACCTTCTCCCAGGCCTAACTAGGTGCTTTCTTATAAGATCCAATTTCAGCAAAGAGTTCTGCTAAGTCACTTTAGCAAGAAACTCCCACCCTTGGTTTCTGATCAACCTTGAAATTTCACATCCTCCAACCATCCCCTGGTGAAGTGCCTCAGTGGGAGTGCTGCTGGGTCCAGTTCAGCCAGGACCCCCTGAGGGTTCCTCTGAGTGACTTTCCATTTCTTGGCCGCCAACTATCCCTTGACTATAAATTGCCCCTTTAGTGAGCTGAGTCCAGTCTCTCATTACTGCCAGCCCCATTGCTGTGTCTCCTGTACCCATCACGATGGTCTCAAATAGTCTTCCATGTTTTAGCAGGGATCTCTGAGTTGTTCTTTCTTTAACATGAGGGAGGGGAGTCAATCCTCACAGGGTGGGTGGCCATCAGGGGCAGCTGGGAAGAGGGCAGCTGCATGGCCAGTGTGGGGTGGCCCTTACCTTGGTCACCACGGTGGCAGTGAAGGTGCTGTGGTCATACACCCAGCCATCCACGCATGGTTCCGTGGCAGCCTCGCTCCAGTTGGCGGCTGTGGTGTTGGGGTCCAGGAGCTGCCACTGCGGCTGGCGGAAGCGGCGGCATGGGTGGGGCTGCTGATCAGGGCCTGGTGGGATGGATACAGCCAGGAGGGCCTCATAGGTAAGGTTTGCAGAGGTCTCGGAGCCATTGTCCAGCATGTGGGTCCAGCAGCGGTGGTCCGGGATGGCGGCTGAGAAGTTCTCCAGAAGCATATGAAAAGGTGTGAAGATGGTGGGGAGGAGGAGGGTGGCAACCTGCAGAACCTGGAAGAGACCCATGCCCCCAGCTCGCTCCAGGAGCTCCTCAAATGCCATGCACAGATCTGGCCCTGGTGGTCAGCGAGCGGCAAGCCCAGACCTCGACCTGCTGCTTGGGATCAGTCGCAAAATCAGTCCAAGGCCACTAAGACCCTTTGTACTGCCTCGCCCTAGCCGGTGAGCACCTGACAGTCCAGAGCTGTCCTGGGATGGTTTGAAAAAATTTCCCTTCAGCCTGTCTCCTGCAAGGATTTTTCAGATGTCCCAACACTGTGGAGGGGATATCAGGGGGCAGAGCACTCACTATGCCTGGGCCTCCCCAGGATGTCTGAGCTACAACAAGTCAGGACCTCAGAGGACTGAGCCTCCTTCTGGGTTTGCCACACCAACAGTGAAATGTCAAGCAGGTTTCTTTTCTTTTTTTTTTTTTAAAGGTAAACCACAAAGCCATGATGTTACTGAATTACAGCATGGAGGAAGAATCCCGGCCACTCCTCCCTGGCTGGGTTAAAGTTTAATCTCAGCATGGGCTCCATCCAGGCTTATGTGTGAAGAGCTGGTGGGAGCTGGAACTTTGCTGGCCGGCTAATCTTGTCCTTAGGTCGAGACCCTTTGGAGCCTTCTACCTGGGGCCTATTCATGTGGGAAAATGTTGGTTCAAAAGTAACCCATCGGGACAATCAGGTCAGGGCTCCTCAGCTGAGGAGCTGGCAGGAGGACCACCCAGCCCGGCCTGGCCTCCTCGTCCAGGAGCACCCGCTTGCCAGGGGCACGTGGAGGCTGCTCACAGACACACTATTTCTAGAAGTTTCTATTCTGAGGTTTCAGATTGTCGTAATTAGACGATAAGCTTCCCTAGGGTGGAAACCATGGCTACCATTTCCTGGCATCTCTTAGAAGCACTTTGTGGGTCAGAGCCTGGCAGACACCAGGGTGGGAAGTGTGCAAAGTTACGCCTTTCTGTCCCATCATCCCAGGCTAGCTCAGCTTCCGTGCTTGGTTTGGGGGGAGGGGTGGAGCCAGCTCCATCCCAGGTCCCCCTGGGTTGTGCCTCTTAATGACAGCTGTTCCTGGCACCCAAGGCTGGCTGTATGCCCATGTTCTGTACCCTCATCCACTCCTTATAGCAGCCCAGGAGGGAAATGACGTTAACTCTCTTTAACAAGGAAACCGGGGCTCAGAAAGGGTAAGCAACTTGCCCAAGGTCACACAGTAGAGTCCAAATGCAAACCAGACTCCAAAGCGTGAGCTCTCTCCAGTCTTCCTGGGCGGCCTATTGTGTAGCAAACCCCAGCTAAGAGCTGGAATACAGGATTTGGGTCAGAATTAGGGCCAGCCCCAAGTCGCCTCCCAGGGTATGAGGGTGAATCGACTGAGTCAGTTCCAGAGAGAAGTGTCGAAGTGCAGGTGAGGAGTGGGTGGGTGTCTGCACCCTGAACTTCTGAGAACCTCCCCAGAGGGTGTGGGGAACCCAGCCAGGATGGCGGCCAGCTGGAAGTCGGTGAGCCGGGCTTCTAGGACTGGATTTCGAAGCCAGGGCTCCTTCCTCACTGTCTCTGAGCAGGAACTTGTTATGAATATTTAGGTAGCAGACAGAGAGTTGGGGAAGCGCCAAGCCACCTAAAGCACAGGAGGCTCCGGGAGCAGGGCTAATCAGGCACAGCCATCAGCTACAAACTGCAGCCTGAATGGCGTGTGCCAAGGCCTGCTCGGAAATTCCTTCCTTTGCTGTGCAAACTCTAGGTTAGGAGCAGAAAGGCCTGGACCCAGGATGTAACTCCGAGGGGTGTTTCCCCTTGCCCCCAGGGGATTCTGCTGTCCTGAGCCCTGGTTTTCACTTTGAGAAGTGCTGGGCCACAGGGGGCTGCTGAAAACCAAGGTGTCCGGGAGGAATTCATTTCCCTTCCTCCTTCCTTCTTCCATATGCTCTTACAATTTGTTTCTTCTTCCCTGCCCTTTGCCAGTCACAGACACCCCTCGGTTTTGCTTACAGCAGAAGGTCAACCTTCCTGGATTTGCCAGAAGGCTCCCGGAATCTCCAACTGGCTTTCCGCTTCCAGGCCAAGGAATTTGTAATATGTATTTCTGTTTTTCTGGGACTGCTGGGGGTCAGGACTCAGTGCAGCTGCTCTGCCACCTGGTGGTCACACCTGGGACCACAACATTTTTAAGAATCCAGCTGCTCATTCTTGCCTGGGAGCCCATCCCCAAGGGCACCTGGGCAGGTGGGGAGGAGGGGAGGCAGCCTCAGATTATGGTCACTAAGCCCTCCAGGGTGTCTCATTAAACTGACCTGTGTGAAGTGAACCCTACCATTCACAGAAGCGGAACTGCCAGTGGGACTGACTCTTCCAGCTAAGGTTCCCGTCAAGTGAATTGGAAGCTAGGGTGGCTGCCAAATGCCCTTGGGTGTCTTTATCTCCAAGATGGGGTCTTCCACCTAGAGTAGTAAGATTAAATGGCACAGTGAATGAGACTAACGATAAATGTTAGCTACCATCACTATTATTGCCATTATCAACCATCATCAACATTATCATGATCGCCACCACCATCATTGTCACCGTCTCCATCACCACTGTCACTGTCATCATCAGCATCAGCAACATCACATCACCATCCTCCCCATCTGCAGCCTCATCACCATTACCGACTGTCACCGATATCATCTTCATCTCACCACACTATTATCACCACCACCATTACACTTGACCCCTTCTTCCTCCTCTGTTTCCTTCCCAGGTGAAGCCACAGTATTTCAGCAGCCCCTGGGATCTCTGAGTTCCCTGTGTAGTGCCTCCCAGCAGCCCTGGCAGAGCCTGAGTTTGGTGCCAAGACAAAGATCATTCTGGGGTTCCCAATGCAGTAGGGACAGGGCCCCCTGGGGGTGCAGATCCTGGCTCTGGTTTACTGTATCTGCATGAAGAGGCCTAGTGATCCACCAGAAAGTCAAAGACACAGTAGCTATAAAATGTCCAATGATCTTCACGTTCTGGGGAGCAGGCCTCACCCTGCTGAGCAGGAGGCACAGATGGGCCACAAGGGCACACCCAGCGCATCACCTCCATCACTGTGGAGACGTCCTGTGACAGCGCAGCCAACCAAAGCCTCTGCTCTCCCCCTCCCCCCTCACCAAGTCACTGCCCATGGCAGCTTCTGGCTCCTGGGTCTTTTGTGTTACAAAAATTTATCTCTGGGAACCTCTCAGAATTCACCCACTCATGGGCTGGGATTTAGCTCAGTGGTGCCACCCCTTGTCTCTCAAGCACAAGGTCCTGAGTTCCATCCCTGGTACTGAAAAAAAGAAAGAAAGAAAAAGAATTCATCACTTTTTTTTTTTCAGTAAGGAGGATGGAGAGAACCTCATTAATGCTCTTGTCCTTTTTGGGGGTGTTGGAGGTGGAAACCAGGGCCATGCACATGCTAAGCACATGCTCTACCACTGAGCCACACCCCGGGCCCTCCCACCCTTCCTTCACCACGCAGGTAGGAAGTCACGGGCTCACATATGGTCCCAATCACCCGCTTCCCTAGAGGAAGCCGCACCAACACCTTTTGCTGTGTATTCAGAAATAAGAACATGTAAGCCATAAAAATGAACCATATTTTATTAAGAAGTGTACACACATTGGAGCCAGGGATTTAGCTCAGTGGTTTCACCGCCTACCCTGCAAGCGCAAGGACTGGAGTTCGATCCCCGGTACCAAAAAAAAAAAAAAAAGAAGTGTACACACACATGGCAACAGCCCAAAGGATCTAGAAATGTGTAATGTGATAACCAAGAGTCCTTTTCTCTCACTGCCCAGAGGCAGCTGCCACCAAAAGTGTATATTCTTCTGGAAAAATTGTAATGAATGCTCAAACATATGTGTAAACTTTTAAAACTGTTGAATAGATAGTAAATTCGTAGAGTTCAAAAACAGCAAACATGAACCATAAAAAGGCTCTCTCTCAGCCCACCCTTTCCAAGCTACCCACACTGGCCCACAGAGAATCATTTTTAGTCTCTTGTGCATCCCGTGGATTTTCTTTCTGAAAATATAAGCAAGGGTACATGTGCATCCCTATTTTACTCCTTTTTACAAGAAAGGGAGCTTTGCGTTGAATGTTTCTTCCTCACCACCATTACCTTGGCCGCCTTTCAGGGTTGTGTGGCACTCTGCACAGATTTAGTGTCACTGTTTAACGGGTCTCCGGCCCTTGCCACTTGAGTTGTGTTGCAGTTCTGACGTTACAGAAAGCTTGAGGGAAGAACATTGCACACACACTGTTTCCAATGTGGGCTGGCACATCCGTGACACAAGATTCTAGAAGGGTGCTTGCTCTGGGGAAGGGTAGGTGGGTGGTGGCCTTGAGGAGCAGCCCTCACCTTCCCCAGGGACACACCACTTAATACTGTCCCCTTTTCCCTGTCACACCTGTGGGGGCTCCCCAGTATCATGGGTAAAATGGCATCTCTGTGTTTATTTCATGTGTTTTTTTCTTCCGAGTGAAACTGAGCATTGCTCAATAAATTTAAGATGTATTTGTATGTCCCTTCTTGAGACTATTTCTTCACATTCTTTACCTATTTTTCAATTACGATTTGTCCTCGCCTTCCCAATTTCTACAAGCCCTTTATAGATTGGGGAGGCTGGCTCTTTGTGATAGAAGTTGCACAGTTGTTTTTGGTCTAATTTATTTTGGACTTTGATACCAGGTTGTTGTCATTGTTCTTTTCTTTTTTTCAGCATATAGATTTTTTTGTAATTGAATTTATCATTTTTTTCTTTTTTAACTTTTGGCATTTGAGTGATAACTAGAAAGGCTTTCTCTACTCCTTGGGGATAAAGGGATTCTTTCATGGTTTGTTTTTCTTTAATCATGAAAGTTGTTGAATTCAGGTACCCAGGAGACTATGATTCCTGGGACTATGGACTTGACTATGACTTAGGACTTTTCTTCTTAGACCTGTGAATATGATGAATCTGTGAGTGGATTCCTAGTATTGAGCCATCCTTTCATTCCAGGAACAAATCCACTTAGTCACTGTCATATGATTCCTTTAAGGTACTCTTAGATCCTGCTCAGTATTTTATTTAGAGGTTTTCATTAATCTTCACGTCTAAGACAGTTTCTTTTGTTCTTTCTTGGAAAAATCTTGAGAACTTTTTTTGGGGGGTACTGGGGATTGAACTTGGGACCTTGTGCTTTCGAGGCAGGAGGTGGCACCACTGAGCTAAATCCCTGGCCCTTAGGCACCTTTTGATATCAAAGTAATGCTCACTTCATTGAGAAGCATTTGCCTGTTCTTTCTTTGGCTTTGCCCCAGTTTATGTAAGAGAGGCACCTTCCTTCTCCTGCTTGTCACGCTGTCTGCCAGGGTCTAGTCCCCTGCCAGCCCGGTCCTTGGCGTGGGAGGAGGCTGGGCCTTGGGGGCTTCAGGAAGAAGGAGGATGTGGAGCGGGTTTGAGTCCTGAAGCTCTGACTTTAGCACGTGGGCCCATTCCCTAAGATGGGTGCAGCCCCCAAAGGCTCCTGGCCGGGCTGTGCTCACCCCGCTGTCACCAGGGCATCATCTGAGCTTTGCCCAGATGCCAGAGCCCATGCTGGTGAGTTAAACAGCGCCCACTGGAGTGTCCAGGTATCTGGCTGCCTGCTCAAAGCGGCACCTGAGGCTGGATTTTCTCCTTACTGCCTGCAGTGTGGGCTCATCCCTCAGTATCTGACTTTGGATTATTTCCTTTGCTTTGGAGGGGATGAGGACCACAGGCCTTTCTGTCAGACAACTCCTGCTGTGGGTGCCCCAGAGGGAAGGGTTCTTCTGGTTGCAGGTGCTCAAAGATCTGCTCAAGCAGGTCATAAGTGTCCTGGACTTAACAACCCCACAGCAGCCTCCAGCAGTGCTCTGGAAGACCAAGACCCCAGCCCATCCACCACCCCTGCTGCCCATGATGGCAACTTGCTTGATATTGCACTCTTCGCTGAGTCCCTTCTGTCCCCTGCCCTGTGTCCCCTACCAGCACCTCCTGGGATTGTCTCTCAAATAAACTATGTACATTCACATTTTTGACTCACATAGGCTTTGGGGGGACCTTACCTGAAGTGAGGTGTCCCAAGCCTCTTTCGTAGACCCCAAGCTGATCAATGGCCTGACTGGCCCAGCTCAGGACTGACATCACTCTCAACTCGGGTCTCAGCTCCTTCCAGTGGTGCATGCACCTGCCAGCTCCCCCATGAGTGTCACCAATAGACTGCAGGGACTTAGGATGGAGACCCAGAGACAGAGGGTCCTGAGCTGTGTCTCCACCTCTCATTTTGCTGCAGAACAGAAGCAGTTCAAGGATGGGAAGCTCTTATCCCAGAGATTGGCTGGGGTGATGGAATGGGGCCAGAATACAGATCTCCCAGTGTTTGGATCCAATGTTCCCTCAGGGCTGCCTGAGTCCTTGTCGTTCAGGGCATTCGGTCACTCCTGGTCCTGCCTGGACCGACCCACACCCAGGCGTTAACAGACTTATTCTCTGCATGTGTCTCATTAAGTCTGGGATTACAATCTCACTGCATGTTATGTTATACTGGACAGAATCCCCTCCCCCCAAGATCCACATCCTGATCTCAAGGATCTGTGATGGAATCTTGTTTGGAAAGAAGCTCTTTGCAGGTATAGATAAGATCTCAAGATGAGATTACCCAGGGTTAATTTGGGGATGATGGGCCCCAAGTCCAATGATAGGTGAATCAACAATGCATATCTGATGGCAGAGGGATGTAAAAAGTCACCACGACATAGTCTGATCATGTGCTGTCAGCTGAGCCCACATACCATGGGACAAAGGTGGAAGATATCCTTGGGGGGACACAGGAAAAATTGAGAGGGCACAAGTTTGAGAGTAAAGGAGGGAAGCTGGGGACAGATATTTGAGGAAGACAATCAGCATGTGCATAGGTCCTGAGGCTGGCCCAGGAGAGATGGAAGAAGGGAGTCTGAGTCCTGGGGAAGGTCTGGTGCTGGAGATCAGCACAGGAACAGACCTGGGAAAGCAGATAAAAACCAGAAAGAGGTTTTGCCAGGCCCAATGCCAGGTCTGAACTGGACACAGACAGGGAGATGGTGAGGAAAGTCTGGAGTCATATTGAAGAGCTGACTCAACACAAACTGCTCACCGAATGACCTGTGGCCCTAGCCAAGTCTCCCCAAAATAGGTTTTACAATGTGAAACTCCTTTGAAGACTGTGATGATCTATATAGGTTTAGAACTTTGGAGCATGTATTTTTGGTGAGTGGGCAGTGACCTGGTCACATGCTGGATTAACCTGTAAGCCTGTTAACCACAGGTCAACACCTCCTCACCACCACATGCTTCTTTCCTAATGGGGGACCCTCAGCATTGCCAGTGGGGATGGATCCTGGTCAGCTGAGGACAGCCCACAGCAGCCCTGGACCTGAGCCACCATCACGGGCAGCTCCGTGTGACTCTAGTTGTCCTGGAACCTCTAGCTTGACCCTGAGGAAACCTGTGGGAGCCAGTCATGCACAGCGAGCACCACTGAATCTTTCGGCCCGGAGCCAGGAAAGGGTCCTCAGGCACCTGCTGTGTTTGTTCTATGGATTGATCTCATGGGGACCCTGCTATGAACTTCCAAATCTGAGGATCCTGGCCTGGACATTCTCCACAGCCACAGCTGCCTGAGCCTCCTTCCTACCTGCTCCGGAGGGGCTTTAGGCTGCTTTATACGGCTGCCTCCTATCAACAGATCAGCTCCTCACCATGGAAAGTTATCTTAAACTTTCCAGCACCCGGGCTCTGCTGAACTCCGGGGGTGCCTCCCAGTGTCTGCTGACCTAAGGAAGGAACTCATGTCAGAAATTGTGCTCACACAGTCCATGGTCAAGTCCGTTTCTGTTCTCTGCACTGTCAGGCCATGGGGCGAGAAATCAACGTGGTACATGAGGGCAGAGATGCACTGTCCTGCCGGAGCAGAGCAAGGGCTTGCTCTTTGCACAGATGACCAGAGCCATCGATGCTTTGGGACTTACATGCCCGGTCCCCTTCCTGTCTTCCTGATACTGTGCCACTGCCCTGGCAGCAGGTGGATTTCAGGCTCTCCTCTTCATGGCCTCAACCCAGTTGTAGACTGAACATCACAGCCTGTTTGTCACCAAGGAGCCTACCTTTAAGGAACCCACCATGATGTCACCCAAGGCACACATAAGGTCCAAGGCCCCGGTTCCAGCCTCCTGAGGCCTTTTACCTAGGTTCCCAGGGGAAGAGGTGGGCTCAGAGTTCGAGCATTCATTTGTCTCACGAGAGACAAAATGAAAGAGGTGGCCCTTGCTATGGTTTGAATGTGTCCCCCAAAGTTCATGGGCTTGAAACTTAATCCTTGAATCCATGTGCATTTGGAACACGGCCTTTAGGAGGTCATCAGGGTTAGATGTAGTCATGCAGGTGGGGCCTCGAGGTGTGCTGAGTGGCCAAGAAGAGGAAGAAAGAAGTGGGCACCTTGCTGTGTCTGAGTGTGGTGCCCTGCACGGTATTCTGATGCAGCCACAGGCGTCTTGAGATGCCAGCACCCGGACAGTGAACTTCTCAGCCTCTAAACTGTAGCAAGTAGATAGTTCTTCTCTAAATATTACTTAATAATTTGTAGCTCACCCCCCATCCAGTGCTGGGATTGATAGTCTGTGGCACGGTGTTATAGTAACAGAAATCAGACTAAGACAGTGCCACAGGAATCCAAAGGCTTCCACAGGGAAGTAGAACCCTTTATCAGGAAACCAGATCCACGAGCTCCTCCCAGCCACAGCCCTCTCCCACTGCCCCCACTGCACTAAGCCACAACAGGAGGTCCCACGTGGCCTGAAGGACTTTCCACTGTTGTGGAACAACAGTGGAACAGCTCAGCCTTACAGTCAAACAGCTCAGCAATTTGAAGACTCAAGAATCTGAAAGTTACTCAAAGAGATGCAGAAAGCCTTTATTAGCTGGCTGGCTCAGAGGAGTTTACCCATTCTGAATTCTGAGCTCCGAGTTGGAAGGGAAGCAGCGTTATATAGAGATCTACGCGGTAGGGAGGGTGGGCCCAGGTGCCGGGTGAGGATGCTCACTGAAGCAGAGGGGCGGAGTTAACAGAACATTCTTGAAACACACACAGGGCGATACATTGGGTAGGAACACCATGCAGCTCAGTTACACTTTTGGAACAAAGAATTTTATGGGAAAAATACATGGGGGAGGCAAAGGCAAAGGTAAAGGCTTGCCCTATGCATTATTGCTCCATCACCACCAACTGACAATTTTGGCCATGTCCCCTTCATCTTCAAATATGTATAGACAACAAAGAAACACCAAAATTATGCGGAATTCCAAAGCTTGGAAAGAGAGACTACAAACACAGCAAACTGAAGAAACACCCCAAGAAGTAGGTGAAGTAATGCAGTAAGCAAAAGAAAAAAGTAAAATAACTATAGTTTATATTTTCAGAGACATTTAAGAAAGTATGTCTTTTTTAAACAATAGGCTTCTGCAGGAAATATAAGAGAATAGCCTCAGTTCTGGAAATTGCAAACCTGACTGGCAGATTCTAAAAGCATCAATTCATGGGTTGAATGATATGGAGGATGCAGTGATCTTAATACTTAGGATAAAGAAGTTTCCCAGTGCATAGGAGAGAGGAACAGAAAATATGGATGAAAAAATATAAGAAGTGAAAGTTAGGTTTCAATATCTATTGAAGTGAGAGAAAACATCAAGCATGGAGGCTGAAATAATAGAAAAATAAGAAAAGAAAATATCTCTGAGTGGAAAAACCTGGACATTTTTATTCTGCAAGGTCCCAGTGATGACTGAACAGGCCAAAAGCAAAGTTGATACACACCCGGTAAAAAAAAAAGAAAGCCCAAAAGAAAGCCCAAACTATAGGCTAGTTTGTATATTCAGCTCCCACCAGGACTCCTACAATTTACAGGTGACTTTGGCCTCCATTCATGCACTCATTCATTATTACAATCAGCAAAGCTTTACTGAGGATATGGCTACTCTGCCAATGACAACGAATGCACACCTGAATAAAACACACCCAAACCCTGATCTCACAAAGCTTAGTTTCAGTGAGAATAAAACAGAAAACAGCCAACTCCCACCAAGGCTGCACAGGACAGTGGTCCAGAAAACATGTTCTGCAGCCAGGCTGCTCAGGGTGAAGCTGGTTTTATTCTCAGTAGGCAAGTGACTTCTCTCTGCCTTGTTCCCTCCAATGCAAAATGTTTCAGTGTGGTTCCTGGGTTGTAAGCTGGTTTGAAGATGTAAAAAGGCACCCAACCACTGGACACAGGCAGAATTCAGAGATATTGCAGTTCCCTTCCTAACCATGGCAACAGAGCGAATATCCCAAAAAAGGGAGTCACGGGTGTTTCTAGTTTCCTGTACATATAAGTTATTTTTAAACTATATTGTGGTCTATTAAGTGTGCAATACTGCTGCGTCTAAAAAATGTATATACCCTAATTTAAAGACACTTCACTGCTAAGAAATGCTAATGATCATCCAACCTTAAAAACTGGAGCCCGTAGACTGCCTGGATGCAGGGTTACCACAAACCTTCAGTTTGTGAAAAAGACAGTATCTGCAAAGCACAAGGAAGCAAAGTGCAGTAAAAGCAGGTATGCCTGTAGGTAAGTATTTGATAAACTCAGGAAGGCAGTGATGAATGCTGAAGATCTGGCATAAGGAGTTTAGTAAGTACCTGACCCTCGGCGGGAAGCTGCTGGCTGGGCTTGGGCACCACCTCTGTCCTGGGTTCAGCTGTGTGGGCGCCAGTGCCACCTCCCTGAGCGAGAGCCTTGGCTGTCCACTCAACTCCTCTGGGGTACATCAGGCTGCTGCCCAGGGCCCTTGGCTTGTCACACCCTGTCTGGGTGATGCTGATGAAGACCGCAGTGTTACCCGTGCCTGTAGGAAGCTGCCTGACACACTAGATATTTCGCATTTTATTAGATAGTCTTGTTCATCCGTAAGCTGATTTCTTTTCAGCACATCACATTTCTGCAGCCCCCAAGGCCACGGGTGGGGCCGGTTTGAGGGCAGGGAGGGTTCTGGCAGATGGCAGAAGCAGTAGGGGAAGCTGGTCCGTCTTTCTAGAAGGGTGGCGGAGAAGTGGCCTGTGACATGGGCTGGGACTGGGGGTTCAGGCACACTGCTTCTTCAGGGCTGCGCTCAGGGATGTAGGGTGAGGGGAGGTTTGAATCCAGGTCTCCACAAGGTCTCCAGGAGGACGAAAGTGGGATTCATTAGATGATTCTCTTTCCTTGAACTATTTCCTGACTTCCCTCTGCTTCACAAAAGCTGAATCTAGAAAACAAGTGCTCCTCTTGAGGTGTTGGGCCACACAGGGACCTGCAGCCCCGAGCCTAGTGCCAGGAGGACACACTCATGCATGCATGAGCCGAGGTAGCATTGGTCACTGACTTTGCGGTCCCTTCCCGCCTTGTCCAGTGCCCTCCCTAGTAGGTTGGCAGAGGCCTCCTGCTGCCCACAGCATTGGGAAAGCCAGAACCTGGAGCCCGGGGACAGTGGGGCCCCAGAGCCTCTTAGGAAACTAAGGACAAGATTTTGCAGTATAGGGGCCCACTACACTCTGTCCTTCCTCTGGGATCACCAGGGAACAGCCCCCTGAGACTCTGTCCCTAGGACCTGGTCCCTATGTTTCCCTTCTGGCAACCCTCTCTCTCCTACAACTTGGCTGTCTGTCCTCTGTGCCCTGGTTGTGTGGGGCTGGGGAAGGCTTCTGTCTCAAACTGGCCTTGTGGGTGGGATGAGCAGACATGCTTCCAGGGGGCTCTGAGAGGAGTGCAAATCTGGTCACTCCCTTGGCTCCATCCCAGGGGATAGAGCCCCCCACCCCGGGAGCCTGGCTGTACCAGGTTCACACTTCAGCAGCTAGCACTCCCTTACTTCTTTCCTGAAAAGACAGTGACAGCCACACTCTATGCTGCCAACTTCACCCAACCTGGGGACACCAGCCAAAGGAGCAGCCACCCTAGTCTGGGAAGAGGATTTCTGTTCCAAGGACTTTGAGTCCCCTTCAGTCCC
Organism: Heterocephalus glaber; assembly: GCF_053883595.1. Classification (NCBI taxonomy): domain Eukaryota; kingdom Metazoa; phylum Chordata; class Mammalia; order Rodentia; family Bathyergidae; genus Heterocephalus; species Heterocephalus glaber. The sequence goes on along the minus strand of NW_028258151.1, from coordinate 14,335,702 downwards.
CAGATAGCAGGCCTTCCTGATGCTGCAGTGCCCAGGCTGCCTCTGCCCACAACTACACAGCCCTGAGAGGCTCCAAGGCAGCCAGCACTAGTCAGGTGACAGCCTGGCCAGAGGCCTGCAGTGCTGCCCAGGAAAGTGCCTTGATAAGGCCACATGGGGACAAAATTGCAGCAGTTTTGACATTGTGATGCTGAGTGTGAGGGCTACAAAGTTGGGACACCCGTGGGAATTCACAGCACAACCCAGGGCCAGCCAGCGGGGTTCAGACCCCAGCCCTGACACTTACTAAGCATGACCTTGGGTCCTCTAGCTAGCTTTGCCATGCCTCAGTTTCCTCATCTGTAAAACTTGGATAGCAGGCTGATTTCAGCCTATTGATGATATACAGTCAGGGTTTATCGGATCCTCTCCAGCCAGCTTCAAGGCATCACAAAAGCCCAAGAACAAGACACAGAGACAAAATAATGAGGGCTTGGCCCAGTAGGGCTTGACTAGCTTGCCTCAGCCTGGGTGCACACTTCCGTCCATCACATAGCTTTGAGCTTTCCCTGTTGGCTCCAGGTTTCTCATTCTGTTACTTAACTCTTCTTTCTTTCCATCAGCTGACTTCTAAAGAATGTATCTCCAACAGAATATTGATACCAACTATGAATGACAGAGCCAACAAAACTGGACACAAATAAAAGGAAACTAAGAACACATCTGTGGAAATAAAATGAACATGATGCACTCACCCTTGCTGGCCAAGGTCTCTGAGGAAGGCTGGCTTTCTCCTTTTTTTTTTTTCCTGCAGTTCTGGGGTTCAAACGCAGGACCTCGCCTATGTTAAGCACAAGCTTTAACCATTTACCCCCATGCCCCTTTGCTCTTAAGGATAAAATATGCCTGGCACTGATGCACATGTGTAATCCCAGCTGCTTAGGAGGCTTAGGCAGGAGAATCACAAATTCAAGCCCAGTCTGGGAAACTTAGTGAGATCTTGTCTCAAAATAAAGAGGGATGGGGAGGCGGGCCTGGTGGCATATGTCTGCAATCCCAGTGTCACTGGGAGGTCCTCCAAAGAGGAGATCGGAACCTCAACCTGTTCCCCTCATGGAATAGGTAGTAGGTTTGCTACCATCACAGAAAAAGAATGTCAGGCCATCGGTGAGAGGCATAGACAGGTTTCTCATGCAGAGTCAGGCAATGGAGGAGACTAGGAAAGACTCCCACTAGACGAGCCGGTGGGGGGTCACTCTGACGCAGGGGTTCAGCCTGGTCACTCACAAAAGCAGGGGGACAGCTCCTTAGGGTTAGCTGAGGTGGGCCAGGACTGTGGGTCACTATCTCAGCCCTGCTTTGCACAGCTCTGGAGGAATCCCACTGCTTGCTGGCTACTTGGTTCTCGGGTGCAAGGCTGTCCCTGTTAGAGGAAGGTGTCAGTCCCTAGCCTGGCTAATTGCTCCTGCTTGGGGCGCAGGTGATCTCATTATGGGGTGCTCTGCGAGGCTCTGCTTCTCTTTGGATTGCGGGGGGGTAGGTTTGCAGACTTCTAGCTGTTGTTCCAGGAGAGTGTGGAACTGGATGTTGTGAAAGTTAATTGAGAGACCCTGAGAATAACTTCAGTTGCCCTTATCTTAGTGTTCTCAGTCTTGAAAGGTGATGAGATAAACTAGGCAAACTTAAAGCTCATAAGCCTTGTAACACAGACACTCCTGAGTGATTAGGGTGCCTATCTGCTGAGCTGAGGAGGGATCCAGTTTTAAGGTAATAAGGGAGACAAAATTTAAGTTTTCTTTTTTTTCTTTTAATTTTTTTCCCATTAAGTTTATTGGTACATTTTAGGTATAAAATACAGTTACATTCACCACTGGGATCTTGTACCATTACATGAGTATCTTGATTCTTGTTTTTTTCCCTTTCCCCTGCCCTCCCTTCCCTATTTGCAGAGACTTTGTTTCCATTTTCTTCTTTTCTCATATTTTTTCCCTTCTTTCCTTTCCCCTACCCCTCCCACTTTCCCTGCTCCTTTAGACCTTTTCTTCCCATTACACAGTATCAATTATACATTTTAAAAATTACAATATCAAGATCTAGGAGACATTACCACAGATTTTACAGAATTTAAAAGGATGTAGAGGGCCAGGGATTTAGCTCAGTGGTTTCGCTGCCTGCTGCACAAGCACAAGGACCCGAGTTCGATCCCCAGTACCAGAAAAACAAAAACAACAACAACAAAAACCCTCAAAGGATATAGAAAGCATATTGCAAAAATGTTTTATGAAATAAGTTTGACAATTTCTAAGAAGTACTTTGGACGACAAATTAATGAAACTCACTCTGGAGGAAATACAAAATTTGAATAGCACCTATTAAAGAAAGTATATTCCTAGCTTAAAAACCTACCTATATGACAACAACAGGCCCATATATATTTTAACTGATAAATTATGTCAAACGTTTAAAGCAGAAAAAAGAAGGAACACTTCTCCCCTCATTTTAGGAAATCAACATTGTGCTAATACTAAAACTGGATAAAGAGAAGAAAAAAGTACGAACATAGATAGAAATTTGTTTAACAAAACAAACTATTAGAAGTCAGATCTGGCAATATGTAGAAAGTGGTTTTATTATAGGAATGGCAGTGTTGGTTCAGCATTGGAAGATCCACCCCCATAAATTATCATTTTAACAGAGGAAAGGAAAAAGCCATATGATCCTGTCACTAGTTGCAGAAAAAGTATCCTATTAAATTCTACATCTGTTCATGGTAAAAGCTATCAGGTGACTATAAGTAGAACAGAATCTTCTCAACAGGTCAAAGACATGTACTTCATACTTCCAGCAAAAACGCCTTATATGAATGGAGAAGATACAATGCTTTCTCCTTAAGGTGAGGAACAAGGGTAGATATGCCTACTCTTCATCTGTCCATTAAACTTTGAATCATAGGCCCAAACCAAAATAGTCTGGTAATAAAATGATACAATAAGGATAGGATTGGCAAGGTAGAAGTAAAATCTTTATATGTAGATGAAACGATCATCTACAGAGCAAATACTAAGAAATCTCTAGGAGCCCCTAGAACTTGCATTTAAATTTAGCAGGATTAGAAAACACAGGTATATATAAAAATTCAAGTCTATGTATACTTGCTATAAATGAAGAATTGGATATTGAAATATAAATGTTATGTGGGCCTGGGATTTAGAGCAGTGGTTCCGTTGCCTGCCTTGCAAGCGGAAGAACCTGAGTTCGATCCCCAGTACCAAAAAAAAAAAAAAAGAAAAGAAATATAAAAGTTATGTAGGAGTACAAAGGACCTAGAAAAGTAAATAGAAAAAGAAAAAAAAAACAGTGTTGGAAGACATTTAGTACCTAATTTTAAGACTTCCTCTAAAACTACAGTAATCATGGCAGTGTTGGTGTAAGGAAAGACATTTAGATCACTGGAATAAAATAGAGAATCTAGAAATAGAACCACACATATATGGTCCACTGAGTTTTCAAAGATTATTTAACATTAACATTTTATAGAACATAAACTCAATTCAAGAGCCAAGGAAAAGATAGTGTTTTCAGCAAATGGCACTAGAACACCTGGTATCCATATGTAAAAAATTAACCTCAACTCTTTATTTCCATACATAAAATAACTTGAAAGGATCTATGAACCTAAATATGAAAGACTAAAACTATAAAACTTTAAGAAGAAATTATAAGGGAAAATGTTTTAGGTTAGACAAGAATTTCCTACGATATAAAAAACGTGATGTATAAAAGAAAAAAACTTATAAATGAGATTCCATCAAAATTTAGAACTTAATTTTTTTATTTTATTATTTTATTTTTCGTACTGGGGATCGAACTCGGTTCCTTGCGCTTGTGCAGCAGGCAGCAAAACCACTGAGCTAAATCCCCGGACCAAAATTTAAAACTTTAAATGACATCGTTAAAATGAAAAGTAGTCCTTAAACAGACCGTATTTATAACACATATAACCTATGACCAGAATATATAAAGAAGTCTTACAGCTCATTAATAGACAACCCAATTAAAAAGTAGACATAAGAAGATGATGAATAGACAGTACAGCACAAGGAAAGGTGTGCATCTCTAGAATCAGAAAAATACTAATCAGTACAATAACAAGATCGTATTATACACTCATTAAGGAGATGAAGTTAAAAGTTTTAAAAGAACAGATGTCCACTTAAGTTTTCTTGTCTTCTTTGTATTTATGTTTATTTCTTTTATCCTCACTCTGAGAGGCAAAGGCAGAAGAATCACAAGTTCCAGCCCAGCCTGGGCTACTTAGTGACTTAGTGAGAGCCTCTCTCAAAATAAAAAAGGGCTGGAGATTAGCTCAGTGCGAAGGCCTCAGATTCAGTCCCCAATACCTCCCCGCACACAAGGTCAAGAGCTCTCTTGCTTGCGCTAATGGGGGGCTGACAGAGAACTGAAGGGGAATAAACTTCCTGCCATGGGAGGTACATTTAAGGGCACCAAGAACCAGCCCTGTCCTATCCTGGAGATCTCAGCCTGGCAGCGAGGAGGGCTCTGTGGCAAGCTGATGACTCTCACCAGCGGGGGCCAGACCTTTACCTTCTCCTGAGCAGGGAGCCTGAGAAGCCGCCTGCTGCCTTTGGCTGGAAGAGTGGGTGGGCTCTGGCCCCCACAGGGTACCTGAGTGACAGTGCTGTGCCCATCATGGACTCTGAACACACAGGTGACCATCTCTGTCTGCCATCGTCCCCTGCCACCCATGTCCTCCACTGGGTCAAGGAACTCCAGTGTGTCCTGGGAGCCCTCACCACACTAGCCCTTGTGGCTCCAATGGCAAACAACAGATCCCCAACCCAAGCAGGACTCCTGGGTCACAGAGGGTAGGACGCAGCAGGCCTCACTTCCCTGGGCAATGGGAAGGGACGAACACCCTGGCTCCACCAAGGTGCAGCGACACTGCCCAAGCAACTCTTGGCCGCTTCCCAGGTGCACTGTGCAGCAGAGGACTGAGAGAGGGTTCGGACAGGGGTGGCCCAGCGTGGGGAACCTGCTCGAGGACACCCTCAAGGCCCCTAGCACCATGCACCTGGCAGAAAGGGAGAAGTGGTGGGTGTGAGAGCTCGGGGCAGTGTGGCTAGAGAGAGTGAAGACAGAAGATCAAAGCCAGGTGCATGAGACAGGAGAAATGCGCCACCCACAGCCATCAGTCCAGGAAGCCCAGCCCAGCAGCCATCAGCCCCAGAGAGCCAAGACTTGATCACTGACTGCCAACTTCCCTAATTTTTGGACCTCAATTTAGAACTAAGTGGAGAAAGTGAAATCTGCTCAAAGGGTGCCTGCACCCATTAGCCTGCCTTGGGCTTGCAGGGCCACAGCCTCCGCCCTGCTCACCCTGAGGTGTCCCTGTCCCACACAAAGCTATCTCATTACCCTGCCTCCCTCTGAGTCTCTGCCCAGCAAGTAAGGATGGCCACTCCCTTGTCAGAGTAGATTCTGAATAAACAAACTCTGCTTGCTCCCATTTGGTCTTTGCTTAGTTTACCATTAGTAAAAATAAATATAAACTTCTGGTATATGGTATGAGCTAATTCCTGTTAGAGCTTCTACATGATGAGTATTTTATGTGCAAAGTCAAACTAACCGTCATTTTATACAGAAGAAGGGTGAGGCTCAGAGAGGGGAATATGCCAGGACTTGGATCCAGACAATGAGATTCCAGGCCCTTATAAAGCTTTCTGCACAGGCTGAACTGCTTGCTGGTAGCAGTCCCTCCCGAATATAAAAGGACTTGGAGTCTGACTTTGTATAATTACCTAGTTTGTGACAGGGTACAATATCAACCTGATTGGCTTTGGGATCTGCCTAGGGGATTGGTGGAACATACTTCTGTGTGTGCCTGAGTGGTCATGGAGGTGTGGCCTTGGAATCCATATGTGATCCCTCACCCCTTCCTCTCCGCACTATTCCCCTGCTCCAGATACCATGAGCTAAGCATGCTTAGCTTTGCTTCACCATGCCATTCTGCCATGATGCTCTTGCCTTGGAGCCAGCTGACCATGGACTGAATCCCCTGAAACCATGAGCCAAATGAATCTCTCCTCCTATAAGTCATGGGTGTGGGTATTGCAGCATCTTAGCAATGAGAAAGTTGATTCACTAGTATAAGAATTTCTCCCCCTGCAAAGAGCACACCCAACCAGCATTATAAATCTAAACCTCTATCCCTGAGCTTCCACGGCCACCTGGTAGAGTGACACCTTGCCACCTCCTCCAGGAAGGTGCTGGCATAGCCAAGGTCAAATGCCCAGGCTTGGAAAAACTGACCTCTTAACCATGAGCCCTCATTCCACAAACAATGTTTCTCTCCAGGGATTTAGGTCTTTGATTTATACCATCTGCCTTTATAGTTTCTGTATATAGAATCTACACATATTTTATTAGATTTATACCCAAGTATTTTATCTTGGTGGGGATACTTTAAAGGGCCTTTGGTTTTCAATTGTTTATTGCTGATTTGGCAATACAATTGACTTTTGTTCATTGACCTTGTATCTGTGACCTCGTTGAGCTCATTTATTAGTACCATGAGGGTTGGTTGGTTGCTTTTGGAGACTTTTGGGATTTTTCTATGCAGAAAATCATTCTGGATGCAAATAGAGACTGTTTAATTTCTTCCTTCTCAATTGCTTGTTTCTTTTTCTTGCTTTATTGCACTCCACTCAGCATTGAATAGGTGGTAAATGGGTTGTCCTTCCCCATCCTGTCTGAAAGCAATGAATTTGGTCTGTTACCATTAAGTCTGCTAACTGTAGTTGGTTTCTTTCTGTCCCCTCTTCCTTCAAATATGTCTTGTAAATATGGAAAGCTGCTCCCCTCTGTCCCTAGTTTAGTGAAAGTTTTAAAAAAATCAACGATGGTATTAAATGTTGTCACTTTTTTTTTTGCATTGAATGATATGCAGCATGGTAATCAAAGCCTGGTTTGTGATTAGCGTGAACCCAGGGGTGTGTGTGGGGCTACAAGTCCCCTCCTCCTGGTTTAGCCCACCCCATACCCCAAACCACCCTAGAGGAAGGACAAGCAGCAGCAGAAGTGATGCCCATGGGCTGCAGTCAGGTTCAGCTCTGTCAGCAGGGGACTGTCCCCCTGTGTGTGGCACCAGGGCACCTCAGGGAGCAGTAGAGGTTTCTGGGGGGCCCTGGTCTGGGTCCTGGATGGTGGCCCAGAGGTGTCACCCATCCTGTCCATCAAGTCTCCCCACCCAATTCTTATCCCTGGGAGCAGGCAGAGTGCTTGGGCCCAACCCTATATTCTTCATTCATTTATTCAGCAAACATTTCCTGAGCACCTTTATGTGACAGGCCTAAGGAGAGGACTCAAAGGCCCTGGAGCCTCTATTCCGGCTGAGAAAAGATAAACCAAAGAGAGCACTCACATGCAGGCATGCTAAGGCGGAAGGGGATAGAGAGGGCTGGGCGAGGAATTGCTTTAACCGGGTGTTCAGGAAAGTTGCTGTGGATTGGGTCTAGATGTCCCCCAAAGACTCATGCCGTCATTTGGTGGGGCTTTTTCAGAGGTGGCTGAATCTAGAGCATGTGACACTGGGATTGATTCATGGTGCAATGCTAGGCTCAAGGGCACTAGGATAAAGGGTGTGAGTGCTACCTGCCCTAAGAAGTCTGGATAAGCAGAAAGACACTACTAAGACCCCTTGTTGCTTTTTCTGTCTTCTTCTGCCTTTTGCCACTATGCCTTGGAGCCAGCCGACTATGGACTAAAACCTCTACAAACTGTGAGCTAAATAAACCTTTACCACTTTAACTTGTAGTGTCGGGTATTTTGTCTCAGCAATAAGAGAAGAGTAACTAAGACAAAAGTCTCTAGAGTGAAGTGAGGAATGGTCAGGCAGCAGGAGGAGCAAATGCAAAGGCCCCGGGGTACAGGGAAGACCCTAGAGGATACTGTGGCGCCCCTCAATCAAAACCAGACACTCATTGCTGAGCTGCTGGGATGAGGGTGCCAATGTCTGACCGCAGAAGCCTGTGCATCCTCTCTTCAAGACAATTCCCAAGGGCCACCCTGGTTCAGAGTTCCTGGGACTCTAATCAGCAGAGCACCTAAAATAGCTTTAAAAAGCAGTAGTTGCCAAAGGTTTAGTTTGCAAAACATCATAAAATCTATTTGCCCTGACAGACAGGGTCTCGCTATGCAGTTTGGGCTGGACTTGAACCCACTATGTAGCCCAGGCTGGCCTCGAACTCATGTCAATCCCCCTGCCTCAGCCTCCTGAGTGCTGGGATTACAGGCATGTGCCACTATGCATGACTTTTTTTTTTTTTGTACTGGGAATTGAACCCAGGGCCTTCACATTGAGCTGCTGTAACCCTCACTCTTTTCATTTTTTTAAACTTAGAGACAGGGTTTTACTAAGTTGCTAAGATGCCCAAGCTGGGCTTGAACTTGCAATCTTCCTGTCTCAGCCTCCTGAGTAGCTAAGATTACAGGCATGCACCACCATGCCCTGCTGGTGGACTGTTAGCTATAGTCACTATATTGCCTTATTTTTCTCAGGTTTTTAAAAGGTTAAGACATTTAGTTTTTAGCTAAAATAACTTATCATCTATGGACTTGTGTTAGGTGTGTGTGTGCCCATGTGTACATGTGTATGCGTGTGTGTGTGCACACATGTGTGTGATAGGGCTGAGGCCGGGCATTAGCCTTTGGATCAGGGCTGAGTTTTACCAGGTACATCTTCTTTTTTTTTTTTTGGTACCAGGGATCGAACCTGGGACCTTATTCTTGTGAAGCAGGCCGCAAAACCACTGAGCTAAATGCCGGGCTCACCAGGTACATCTTTTTTAAGGACTCAATAAATGTTTGCTGAATGAATGAATGAACAAATGAACGCATAAATGAATGAAATCAAGGGCAAGTGAGTAACTGGGATCCAGGACACCCTCCCCAACGCTCCACAGCTGCCTTGCTCACTTCCCCTCCCTCTGAGGCCAGCGTCTCTGTAGTTCCTGTTCTCTCATTCACTCTGGCCTCTTCTGCTGTTCCATGACAGGTGGCCAGCAGCGACAAAGTCACCCCCAGAGGACCATAGCCAGCAGAGAGCAAGCGAGTCACAAACCTCACCCCCTTTTCCAGAGGGCCCCTCTCCATGGGGAGACCCTAGAGGTAACAGTGCCCAGCCTGGCTGCTGTGTTTCAGAAGCCCATCCATCCCCGGAAGCAGAGAGGAAGTCTAGATCATGGTGAGGCCCCACTCAGTCCATTTACGAATTATCCTCCCCCAAAGGGCTTTTTAACCACCCCCCTCCCCACCCCAGGAGAGCTTCAGGAACTCCAGGCTCCACGCCTGGAAGCAGCTCTGAGGGGAGAAAGATCAAGAGGGGCAGAGTTGCTAAGAAAACAGGCCCTGAATTCTTAGACTTCTTAGCAGATCTCCAGGAGCCTCCATTTGCCCAACTTTGTGTCAGGCTAACCAAGCCACCAGTGTTGGAGCCCTTGATGGCCCCTGTGGAGGGGAATTTCTTTCTTTTTAACTCAGACAGTTTGGGGAGAGCTGGAGGGGTCTCCTTCAAGGCTGTCTGTCTTCCCACAAAGATAGCACCACCTCCCTGTCACCGTCTAGTAGGGTATCAAGGTCCAGATTGCCTCTGAGCCCCCTGAGGGCCACAAACTTTGTGCCTGAGTCTCAGGAAGGACATATGAAGGGCAGCCAGCACTGACCCATGGGGACAGGGCACACACAAAGTAGCCACCCCTCAGGGACCCAGTGCTTTGGGGACCCCCAGAGGTGGACTCCGGCTGTTGCAGAGGCTGACACACAGCAAAATACCAGCCTGTGCTGACATCTGTCCTTTGGCAGTCAGTAGGGGAAGGAACTCGGTCAAGCTTTAGAGGGAGACAGCTTGATCAGAACCTTGCTTGTCACCCTGTGATATGGGGCTGATTCTTTAACTTTGTTAAGCTTCCCTTTCTGGCCCTGGAAATGGAGATGCAAAATGTGCGCTCTTCCACCTGGCTACTGGGGATGATACAAGCAGAGTCCCTGGCTCCTGGAAAAACTACAATGAAGGGAACCTGACAGCCAGGGACCTCAGGGGATTAAGGGTGGCATTTGTTCCCAACAAGAAGACTGTGGCTGGAGAGCTTAATGTAATTCTTGAAGACCCGGAGCAGTCTCTGTGAGTCCCAGCCAGGCCTTTTCCAGCTTATCTGGACAGGTGTCTGTCCCCAAAAGAGGATCTAGTTCCACTTCTCCTGCCTGCACCCTGCTTTCCAAGGATTTGTCTAGGTGCATGTACAGCGTGTCGTTTTCTCCTTCCCTTTTCACATAACTAGTAGACCCCTGCCACTTCCACTAGCACTATTTCTTGGAAATCATTGTGTGTAAGTCTGAGCAGAGCTTCCTTGTTCTTTAGGCTAGGTATCTCTCTACCACACGGATGAATGCGATATACTCACCCAGGTCAGCATACTTGTGGGTGAACCCCCAGAAGGTGGGTGGCCAACTTGAGCGTGTGCTAGGTGATTCTGAAGGGGATGTCATGATGCATGCTCTGCTGGCCTCTTGTGGATCAACAAAGCATCTTTGGATCTTGGCCAACCCTGAGGCAAAACCATGCACCTCCCTGGGCTGTGAGCAAGCAGCTCCTCCTGCGAGAAGGTGTCTCCTTCCAAACGGGGCCGGTGGGGGCACTCAGCAGGACCCCTGGGGTCTCTTCTACCCCGATTAGGCTGTTGGTCATTTTCTAGTTGAGCTGCACATTGCTTTTTGTATTTGGGTCTGTGACATAAGTTACAAATATTCTCCCAGCTTGTCATTCAGAGCCAGCCCTTCTGACTTCTCTTCTAGGCTTTCCTCCCCACTCTGTTGTAAAATTCCTGCAGCATCTAGCTCTGTTCTTCACTCACAGTAAAAGATCAACAAATGCTTGTTGATTAGACTCATGATATAAAATCTTTCTTTACTCCATGGCTTTATAAATAAAGATTTTAAAGCATTATCACCACCATTTTGTCTATTGGTGTATAGACATACATTCTTGTTCTAATATATTAAATACCACCAGCCCTCTGGGCTCCACAGCTTCAACCAACCATGGATTGAAAATATCCAGGGGAAAAATGTATCTGTATTAAACATGTACAGACAAGTTTTTCTTGTCACACTGTTTTCTTTTTCCTTTTTCAGTGCTGGAGATTAAATCCAGGACCTCATGAATATCAGGCAAGCACTCTGTCACTAAATTATATTCTAGCTCTTTATATTTATTTTGAGACAAAGTCTTGCTAAGTCACTAAGTTGCCCAGGCTGACCTCTAACTTGTGATCCTCCTGCCTCAGCCTCCTGAGTACCTGGCATTTCAGGAATGCACTAACCAAGCCTAGCACCATTTTTTTTTTAAACAATACAGTATAACAATTCTTCACATAGCATTTACATTGAATGAGGTATTATAACTCATAGAGATGATTTAAATATATGGGAGGGTGCTCTTAGGTTATATGCAAATACTATGTCATTTTACACAAGGGACTTGAGCATTCCTGGATTTTGTTGTCTCTGGGAGGTCCTGGAACCAAAAAGACACTAAAGAATGATTGTTTAATATAAAAGATAATCAAGAAGTAGAGATGTAAAAGAATGGACTAAAAATAAACATAAATGAGAGTTCTGATATTGCTTCCCATACCCCAACCAGTTGGAGACTTCTGGGTTGGATGCAGTCATGTGGACACACCTGGCTGGCTAGGAATCTCAGCTTGACCACTGTGTGTGCATTGGCCTGGGTGGGGGCTATGAGTGTTTGCCTCACGGCTGGTGAGGCTAAGCTGCATGGGAACCCAGAGCCCAGCAGAATTGTACAGGAAGACAGGACGGTGGAGATGGAGAGGCGAGGTAGCCCAGGACCCCAGCACTCTGGGGAGAATCAGAGTGACAGGGGATGTGGGCAGCATGGAGTCCTGGCCCAGTTTGCAATCCTCTCCAGCACCCAAGGGAGACTGCAGAGCGGGAGGGTGGGGATGGCACTGGGAGAGGTAGGCAGAAAAAAGGATTGACACTCCTGGGAGCCCAGCCAGCCACAGCCACTGGCACCAGAAAGCGCAGCCAACATGGCATTAATGCAACCCAGGGGCACAGAATAAAATCAGCCCCACAACCAGCTGGGACCAAGGGATGTGTGCAGACATCAGGCTGCTCGAAAGCTGTCCTACTGCTGGTGCACCTCCTTCAGGTCCCGGGGATCACACCAGGCCCTGTTGATAAGAAGAGGGGGATATTCTGAGGATGGGCCAGGAAGGGCTCAACTTCAATTCAGCCTCCTTTTAGTCTAGCACCAAAGATTCCTTGGAGGTCTTCAGGATACCTTTCAAGCAGAAAAAAGACCTCAGAAGTAGTTTGCTTTTTAAAGTTGCTTTAAAAGTGCTAATTCTCCCTTGAGTTTTTCCTACCGATTTTGATTTTGTTGTGGTTAAGAACACTGAACATGAGATGGAACCTAGGACCTCATGCATGCTAACCAAGCACTCTACCACTGAGCTACACCCCCAGCCCTTTGAACGAAAATTTCAGTGTACAAACAACACACTAGTGTTAACGCTAGGCATAATACTGTATGGTGGATCTCTAGCCCTTACTTGTCTCCTGGAATGGAAACTTTATACCCTCTGCTGCTCTTCATTTCCCTCTCCAGTTTCTGGAGCTTTGGATGCAACTTGTTCTATGAATAGATCCAGCAGATTTTAACAATCATGTTTAAGGAGAACTTTGATTAATGTTTGTACCATTTACCTACTTAGTTAATTAAACTCCTTTAAACATTTTAAGCTGCAATCAAAATTTATTATATTCAGTTTTTAAGTTTCTCAATTATCTGACTAACAAATATTCACAAGTCCTTACCTGATTCTTATAAATCAGATACATTAAATGTACAATTATGCTGATTTTTAAATATTCAAAAACAGTTTACCACCTTAGTACAATTTCAACTTGCAATCACAGGTCGAAACCTATGACTCAAGGGCCTATTTAAAATCAGACACACACACACACAAAAATCAGACTCACAAGTGTGATGTTAACACCCAAATATGCGAAATTCTCTTAAACTTTGAATATTTAAAATGCCAAAGATGTATGTTTCTGAACTTAGCACAAAAATATAAATGCTATCATTTTGACCCACTTCATTGCTATACTCAGTTCTAAATTTCCCTGGGTTTAAAACTGTTTCCCAGACAGATCTGGGATTTCCCTCCCTAGCCCATTTCTGCTCAGCTGGATGAGGTTTTTAAGATTCCACTCAGCCTCAACTGGGTGGTGGCAATTCAATTCCCACACAGCTTCGTGGAGCTGGTGTCAGACCCCACATTCTTCACAGTTCCCAACAGGATTGCCCCTGCTTTGGACAACCAGCTGCAGATTCAGAGGGTCCCCAGGACATCTGGCTCTAAAGTTGGGGGTTTCAAGACCCTCTCAGGCTTGACAATTTGCTAGAAAAACTCAGAGCATTCAGGAAGGTGCTACCAACCTGAATTAATGACAGAGAGAGGCTCTCCTAAAAAAGATTTTATTTGAGTTGACACCTGATTGTAGTCCACGGTGTGAGCGCCATGATGGACCTTGGGACCATAATCAAGGAGGCAAAAGAAGATAACAGGTTTTAAAGGTTGACGCAGTTGTGTCAAAACAGTTATCCTTGGCTCTGAGGCTCAATAACAAAGGTTGTGTCAATCCAAGGGTGGACAGGCACGTGCCAGGTTGATGTCCTCCTAGAAGCATTTTTTGTGCAGACCTGTAGGGGTTTTTTTTGGCCTATCTGCAGGGTTGTGGTTTTGGCAGAGTCTTTTGTCATAGTTCTTGCTATCAGGCAAATAAGCATAATGATCTCCCTTTCATGTCCTCCTGACTCTATTGTTTTAGGGTTGGACGTGAATGACTCCATTTTCATTCTGACAGCTTTCATGATGGTATATGTATGATTATACTTTGATTATAAAGGACACAGATTGGGAAAAGCTAAATGAAGAGACACAAAGGGCAAGGTCTGGGAGGGTCCAGCACTTGGACCCTCCATAGAATCAGGACATCTCATCCACTTGGCTTTACCTTGTGTTCTCTGACAGAGAGCCCCACTAAATCTTGTTTTCCAGAGTTCTTATTGGGGTTTCATTATGCAGGCTCAAATCAGGGGCTGAGTGACTGAACTCAACCTCTAGCCTCTTCCTTTCCCCAGAGGTCTCAAAGCCCCATCTTCTCGTCTGATGTTTGGTCTTTCTGGCCTGACCAGGGCCCCACTGAAAGCTCTCTCAGAGTCCATGTGCCAGTTGATCTTGATCGTCAACTTGTTTGGGTTAAGAGGTGCCTAAAGAGGTGCCTGGATAGTGAGGGCTCTAACCTCATCAATGGACTAACCCATTGACAAGTTTGTAGTTGAATGGGCAATTACGAGGCAGGCCTGTGAAGGAAGTAGGTCACTGGGGGTACAACCTTAAGGCCTTATCTTTTCTCTGCTTCCTGGTGACCATGAGGTGAGCAGCCTTCCTCCACCACACTCTTCCACCGTGATGTTCCTGCCTTGGAGCCTGCTGACCATAGGCTGAAATCTCTGAAGCCATGAGATAAAACAAACCCTTCCTCCTTGAAGCTGTTTATGTTAGGCATTTGGTCACAGCAACAAAAAGCTGACTGATACGTTTACCTTGCATCACCTCATTGGAAAATTTACAGTATCACCTCCAGGAACCGGGGACAAAGACCAGTTAAGTTCTTAATATCTGAAAAGAGGCCTGCCAGGACTGATGGGATCCTAGGCTGTGATCAAGGGGATCCTCTCATCTAACAGGCTGGTTCTGGAACCCACAGGCCTGCTTCTACTCATTCTATTATGACAGCCAGGTTAGACAGAAATTGATAGGCAATCAGAGAGGGATTGGGCCCTTGAGGGAGTCAATGTAGAAGATGAAACACATCAAAATTGTGGCTGGAGGCAAATTTGAAGAGAACCAGGCCTCAGGCTGGAGACAGATAGCCAGGCCTACAAACCTCCCTAGAGATGCACAGCAGCTTGAGATTATACTGTAATTAACACCACCTGGTCCAGTGAGCCTGGAGGATGCAGCAGTTGTGATTTTGCTGCAAAAAGTACTCTTGGACAAAGAGCCTCAGCCCCAACCCACTTTTGGGACCTCTTCTGTCTCTCAGGAGCTTTCCATAAACCTTTCCTATGCTTAACCTCCTTTGCCCTCATCCATTCTTCCACATTGGGAAAGAAACTCGGCACATACGGCATCTAACGAGTTGAGAGTTATTACCCTTTGGCAATTCCACATCCAGTTCCCTTCAGCAAATGGCTGCTTTCAAGCCCTACTGAAATGGGTGCTGACTGGCTGCTTCTCTTCCTCAGCCTCTTCCATGAGACGCTGACCGGTCTTTCAGTTGATCCGCTGGGTGAGCTCCAAGCTGTGCCTGACGCGGGGCCCAGGTCTGAAATCGCTGCAGAGTGGCTCACGCTCTCGGCGGTCCCTTGACGTCAGGCCTAGCATCCGAGGTGGGGCCTGTGGCTTCCCTCCTCCACCCCCACCCCCAGCACCAGATCTTACTCCTTCCCAGATGCTAGCTGAACAAGGCTCTTTTGGGGGGTCCCCAGGGTCCGTCCTCCCGTCCTTCTTTCTACCCCCAGATACAGGACTTCCTTTGGGAGTAGGACTTTCTCCTTCCCTCTCATCAATTTCCTTCCAAGTGTCTCTTTACGCCACCCTTCCACCCACCCCGCCCCCAACTCGGAACCCCTCACAGCACCTGTCCATTCCCCCAACCCCAGGCAATCTGGGGCAACACCCAGGCCCCAGCTCCTGCCTGACAGGGGACGGGGGTGGGGACAGGAAGAGGGGGCAGGAAAGAGTGAAGAAAATTCATTGAAAATTCTGAGACATTTTTTTGCTGTGTAAGAAATGCTCTCTTCCAAGTGTGAAGTGTGGGATTCCACTCCCCCGCTTCTTTCTTTCTTTGTCTATTGAGATGTAACTCTCATCCAATAAAGTGTTGGGGTTTTAGGTGTGCAGAGAAGTGAGGTTCTACACATGACTATACCCCTACACCAACACAAGGGGCCT
The DNA here is from genome assembly GCF_053883595.1 of Heterocephalus glaber. Taxonomy (NCBI): domain Eukaryota; kingdom Metazoa; phylum Chordata; class Mammalia; order Rodentia; family Bathyergidae; genus Heterocephalus; species Heterocephalus glaber. The sequence continues at coordinate 14,319,587 of NW_028258151.1, read as the reverse complement.
GTGTGGCACTCTGACATTCGCCCAGGGTCTTCTCCCAGTTGCTGTCCTCTCCCTGTCCACGGGGACCCTTCACCCAGACCAGTCTGCCTGGCTTTGTGTTTCCAGTACAAGGAACCTGAAGAGCTTTGTCCTGGGACCAGGGTCCTCCCAGCTCTGCGAATGCTGCGTGGAGTGGAGTGGAGAGGACAGGAGAGGAGAAGTAGGACCCTGGGCACCAAGGATATCTGCAGCAGGGGATGAAGGGGAGGGGAATGAGGATGCACCTCTGGGTCAGCCCTGAATGGATGTAAAACAGGAACCAGGCCGAGGGTCCTCCAGCCCAAGTCACATAGACCTGAGATGACAGCTGCACCCCGAGCTCAAGGAGCTGTGGCCTCTCTGAAACATCCCCATTTCTGCCTCTCCCCAATCCTTCCATCACCAGGAGAACCTGGAAATACTTGGTTCTAAAACCCAGAACCTATAAATGTTATCTTATATGTAAAAAGGACTTTGCAGATGTGACCAAGTTGAAGGGCTTGAGATGGAAGATTCGCCTGGATTTTCCGGGTGGCCCTGATGTCCCCATGGCATCCCTGTAAGAGAGAAGTGCACCCAGAAGCAGAGGGAGATTGGGAGATGCCACACAGCTGGCTGTGGAAATGGAGGAAGCTTCTTGAAGCAGGAAGAGGAAAGGGACAGATTCTCCCAAGAGCCTCTCGGTAGAACCAGCCCCAGTGGCACCTTGATTTTAGCCATGGGACCCATTTCAGACTCCTGACCTCCAGAATTATGAGATAACTCTGGGCTGCAATGAAGCCACCGCATCTGTGGTGATTTGTTATAGCAGCAGTAGGAAGCGAACACCCAGGGTGACAGAGCAGCTGAGAAGGACTGTCATTTTCTATCCCAACACCTCACACTCTGCCCGCCCATCTGAATTCTCTCTGTGGGATTGACGTGGGTTGTGGCTGAAACAGATCATCCAGTCCTGCTGGGAAGGTTGGAGGGATCACACCTCCCACAGGCTGAGTAATAGCCTCCAAGCTGGAACACTCAGCTCCCCCAGGAGTCCTAGCTATACATACTCCTTTTTTTCCTGCACAAATGCCCCTGACAATATTCTCAGGGGACTACAATGCTACAGTAACTAACCTCCCAAACTAGTCTATGTGGTCAACTGGTCAGCTTTTATACCCAGCCCAAGACCATCAGGATTATTCTGTCACTTAGGACAGTCTGGTTACCCACTTTCCCAGCTTCTGCTACAACTACAGGAAGCAGAATGTGAGTTAGCCAATGAGGCACAAGCACAAGTCTGTCAGGGCTCTGGGAAACCTCCTGAAGAAAAGGAATTGCTGGCCACTACCATCCTTCCATTCTTCTGTCCTGAGAGATGAAGCCTGATGCTATGGCAGCCATCTTGTGCCCAGGAGGTAACAGACATGGTGAGATGATGATGGACAGAAAAAGAAAAGACTCCAGCCCTTAGTAGCATTTTTAGAATATTTTAGCCAATGCCAGAAACTATCCATTTGGATTTAGGGCTACACATGAAAAAGGCACCCCTCTCTGTCTAAAGCATAGCTGGTTGGGTTTTTTCCTGCTACCTGTAACCAAACACACTCCTACTAATTCTATGGAGAAACAACAGCAGGTCAGTGGAACAGAACTGCTGGAACTAATGGGTGCATCATATTCACGAGACAAGCACAGGAGTGTCTTTAGAAATAGCACCAGGCAATTTGCTGGCAATACATGAGAGAAAAGTTAGATTCCTACCTTACATCACACACAAAAATTAACTGCACATGTGTTACAGAAGGGGAAAAGATAAAACATGCACAACAAAAAACTAGGAAGAAAAACCTAAATATATAAATAGAAGTAATAAATAAAGATAAAGTACAAATCAAAAGCAGACTGTGCTTAATGGTTGGAAAGGCACAGTAGCGCCCCTCTCAGTATCACAGTGGATTTTCATCCCACATAACATGACCTCACTCCCTAAAAGGATTTGCACACTTCTCCTAAGTCACAAATTCATTCCCCTGAAGCTCTAGGGGTGGGGAAAGAGAAGTCATTTAATTGCTTTAAACATATTAGTATATAACACACTGTTCTATTTTCTGTAACAGGAAATTATTTTTATTATAGAAACTAGAAACAAAGAAAAACCACAAGTTCTAGTTCCTGTATTATGAAGGACTTGATATTCTGAAAGTAACAGCAGTAACAACAAAAGCGATGAAGCATATAAAAATGCTAGACAGGACCTGGGATATAGTTCAGTACTAGAGCAGTTGCCTAGCATGTGTGAAGCCCCGGCTTCACCCCCAGCTACAAACAAACAAATAAGATAAAATACAATATTCTTCTAAATGTATAGCTGGGCTTGCAAGAAAGTGAAAGTGTTGCTGAGAACAAAAAGGGAAAAGGGAGAGAAAACCCAAGTACTCACAATGAACAAAGGGCTCTTGTGGGCCTGAAGCTGGGTCTTTTGGTTTTGTTTTTTGTGGTTTTTTTGGTACCAGGGATTGAACTTGGGACCTTGCCCTTGCAAGGCAGGCACCAGAACCACTGAGATAAATCCCCAGCCCCTGGGTCTTTTGGTTTTAAGAGCCATGCTGGGAATGGAAATCAAGGCCTATAGCCATGGAGAGCAGGGAGTCAGCATCAAGGCCCCTGCACCACACAAGCCTGGGACCCTCATGAAAAGGAGGGCTAGCAAAATCCCACCTGCAGCAGAGACCATGGGGTGGGGCCAAGCCTGATCCTGCCTCAGAAAGAGAGAGACCCCTCAGAGGAACCACTGCCCCACTAATATGTGCCAGCAGAAATTGGCCACCTATTGGGAGTAGATGGAGTATGTGGGCTGGGTTGGGGGTGGATGGAATAGCAGGCACATGGGGAAGGACTCACTGATGGGGGCACCCTCCTGGGACTCAGGATTCATCACCATTGGCAGGAGCACCTTGAGCCACCCCAAATGCTATTTTGGGCTTCCATTTTGAGGTTTGCGGCAATGGTCTACAGTAAAAGAAAGGTTGATGCAAGATGCCTTAGTCAGATTTTCATTACTGTAACAAAATACCTGAGGCAGTCTACCTTTATAAACAAAAGAGTTTTATTTTGGGTCATGGTTCTAGATGTTCAAAGCCTAACATCAAGCAGGGGAGAACTCCATCTTGTCTTGATCTCTGGCAATAGCCTTCCTGCTGGCAGAGTCCAGAGACCACACAGAGTGTCACATTGCAAGGGTTAGGGTTAGGGGTACATGTGTCCAAGCCCAAGTCTGTATGGCTATCAACATGTCCCCCCCCCCCTTATAAAGCCACCAGGAGTCAACTGAGGAACCTCCCTCCACCTAATGACCTAATCTAATTTAATCACTTTCTAAGACCCTACCTCTAAACACCATGGTTAGATTACTTTTCCAACCTCTCAATACCATTAATTTAAGACTTTGGGATTTAAACTCTTGAGTGAATTTGAGCAAAAATTATTCAAACCAAAGAATTGAAATTACCTTGGCAGATTATTAAGCAAGAGATCAAATGGCTCAGAAGGTTGAATGAATTTAGCAGGGATGACTAGAGAGCTCATTGCCATACAGTGTCCCCAGGGAGTCTCGCAGGACCCTGCTCACACTGCCTGTAAGAAATGCACCAGTGAAGAAAGGCTTTACCTCCGTGCTTTGTGGCTGTAACCAGTGGCAGTGGGACAGAAGTGACGAGAGGAGATGCTGCTGTGAAGCTGGCTCCCAGAGGTTTCCAACACAGCATACCCCACGCAGCTCACCTGAGCATCAGAGGCAAGATGGAGTAGTCACCAACATGAGTAGCAAGGCTGGAAGAGTGCCAGAGACTGGACACCCAGGGGCCTGTGGAGATGAGTGACAGGCTGTGGTCTTTCTAAAGCAGCAGTCCCCAACTTTTTTGGCACAGGGAACTTGTTTCACAGAAGACAATTTTTCCACAGACTCGGGGTGGGGGTTACTTTCCTTTTAAAAATTGGTATATGTTTATGATACATAATAATTACATTCCCAGGACTAGCATCACCATCTCAGATCATCAAGAATCAGATTCCCATTAGAATACACAGCCTACATCCCTTGAACATGCAGCTCACGTTAAGGTTTGTGTTCTTAGAGGAAACTAATGCCCCTACTCATGACAGCACAGGCAGTAATGTGAGTGATGGGCCGCTACTGTAAAAACAGGTGAAACTCCCCTTGCTCACCTCCTCTGTGCAGCACAGTTCCTAATAGGCTAAAACCAGTACTGGTACATGGCCAGGGGTTGGGGACCCCTGTTCTAGAGGCAAGGCAGATGGGCAGACAGTGGGGTGCTGACTTCAGAAGGATAAGTAGATGTATGAGATTAGCTATCTTGATGGAAAAACCATGATCTCTCCCCTAACTTTTGTGCCTAAGACATTTTCCAGACCCTGAGCCCATGGATTGAAGAGAAGAATGGTTCCCTTGAGGGAAGACCCTGAAGGTCTACACAGTGGGAGTCTCAACCTTTCCTCTGTGGGCATTTACCAGAATAACTTTTATATGAGGGAAAGGGAGTACCTAGGTCTTTCAAGAACTGTAGGATATAGCATCAGAACTGACACTGAACACTGATACCAGGAGACCCAAAATACCACTATAAATCCCCAATTAGAGTGGTGTTGTGGATTGAATCAAGAATGTTCTTCATAGGGCCGGGGATTTAGCTCAGTGGTTCCGGCGCCTGCCTCAAAAGCACAAGGTCCCAAGTTCGATCCCTGGTACCAAAAAAAAAAAAAAAAAGTGTTCTTCATTCTTGGCACAAGAAACCCTCATGTGCTCACAGGGTTTTGGGAAGGTGACTGAATTACTGGGCAATATAGCTGTCTTGCTGTCTGGTCAAAAAAGGCAGGTCACTGGCCTCATGACTCAAAAGGTATATCTCCCTCTCTGGCATGCCCCATTCACTCTCTGATTTCTGGATGCCATGACATGATCAGCTTTCTTCCTCTACACCCCTCTGCTATGCTGTTTTTTCCCTGGATTTGGCTGACCATTGACTAACCATGAGCCAAAATAAACCTCTCCTTTTTTAAGATGTGGGTGTCAGATATTATGTCTCAGTGACAAGCAAAGGTACCAGAGAAGTAGGGTTGTTTCTGTGACTATCTGACTATGGAAAGTTTAAACAGAGGAGTGCCTTAGTATCAAGCTTCTCTGGGGGCCACTATGAGACAGAGAAGTGGCTTCTCTCCCTCACTCCAACATGGGTGCAGCTGGACTATCAGTATGGCCCCCTCCCCTGCTTCAGTTGCCTTTTTGAAGAATTCAGAGGGAGCCCTGGCATGGCTAAGGTAAGAGAGAAAGGAATCTGGGCCCTGCTTCTTTCCTTTGTTCCTTTAGCCCTGAGAGTGGCACCTGCTTCCTGTGGTTACTAATCCCCTGATAGCTCAACCTTCTTTTTTACTATTTCAGTTACCTAGTTAACAACTGTATATCCAGTCATCTATTCCTTATATTAAATCCTCCCTGTTCTAATAATTTGAGTGGCTTCTAGCTATTGACTGTACTCTTATTCAGCTTTAGAAATTGTCATTTTTCTTTTTCTTTCTTTCTGTTTTTTTTTTTTTTCAGTCAGGGTCCCACTATGAGGTTCAGACTGGACTTGAACTCACTGTGTAACTCGGGCTGGCCTTGAATTCTCAGTGATCCTCTTGCCTCAGCCTCTCAAGTGCTGGGGTTACCAGGGATGGGCCACCATACTTGGATAGAAATTATAGCATTTCTAAGAATTTCTAAAAATTGATATCATACAGAGATTCATAGAAAAGAAACTTTTCCCAACTATAACATAAAATTAAAAGGCACAAAAGAAACAAAAAGTGGATAAATTTCACTTTATAAATGATTTCTGAATGGAAAAGGTGACTTAAGAGATTCTACAGATAAACAAGAAAGAAACTACCAATCAAAAAACGGGCAAAGTGAATGACTAAAATATTTATTAATAAAAAATACAAATAACTTCTTAAAAATAAAATTTTATTTTGGGATAATTTTAGATTTAAAGAAAAGTAGCAATGATAGTACAGAGATTTCTCAATTATCTTAAATGTTAACAGCTTACTTTAACATCTGAGGTTTCTTAGAACTAAGGTTTTGGGTTGGGGATATAGCTCAGTGACAGAGTGCTTGTCTAATATGTGCAAGGGCCTGTGTTCAAGCCCACGATAAAAGAAGATGAAGAAGAAAAGGAAGAAGGAGAAAGAAGAGAAAACAATACTAATGCATTAATTTTAGTACATTACCATTAACTAAACTACATGCTTTGCTCACATTTTGCCAATTTGCCTCACTTTTTCTCTGTTCCAAGATGTAATGTAGTTCTCCTGCCCACTGCATCTACACGTCTCCTGGTCTCTGATGGTCTCCAGATTAACAGTTCTGACAGTAGAGGTTGGTATTTTGTAGAATGTCCTTTAGTTTGGTCCTGTCTGGGGATTTTTTAATATTAGACCAGGATTACGCGGAAAAGATGGGCGCCTCTTCTCACATGGCATCAGGGCCGCGCTGTCATCAGTGATGCTAACCTTTCTCACTTGGACAACATCCCCAAATGTAAAATAAACATGCATGAGTCCAGTTAAGGTGCTGCCTGCCAGGCCCCAGACTATAGCTTGTTGCTCCCCTCCCCACACACAATCCTATCTTTAGGAAGCTGTCCACCAGGTTCAGAGAGACGAATTAAACTTCACCTTCTGGACAGAAAAATATTTGTATGTATTTTGGGAATTCTCTAAGAAAAATAGTCTCCTCTCTCTCATTTATTTTTCTGGGCAATTATTTATTCATATCCAGGTGGACCCATCTGTGTGTATGTGTGTGTATATATATATATTTTGTTTGTTTGTTTGTTTGTTTTTCCTGTACTGGGGATTGAACTCAGGACCTTGGGCTTGCAAGGCAGGCTCGGGGCCACTGAGCTAAATCCTCGGCCCCTATTTTATATTTTGGGTTACTGCTCAATACTACATTGGCCTCCTTGCTTTGGTGCTGTAGCAAGAAGCAGCACACTAGGGCAGAGAGGTAGAATTGGAAGCTGAGCAAGGCTTAGTCTCAGAGTCAGAGGTAAAAAGAGCTGGGGTCCCACTCCCTTCAAGGCCACGCCCTCACCGACAGGAAGATCTTTCACTGGGCCCCACCTCTTAAAGGTTCCACCACCTCCCAGTAGTGCCAGGCTGGTCCTTAACACACGGGCCTTTGGGAGACATTTAATATCTAAACTATAGCAATACTCATATATATGCTTTAGTTTATATGCATAAAAACTGTATGCAGTATATTCAGTTAATAAATAATATTAGTTGCCTATGTGTGGTTAGCTAGGGAAGAGGGATAGAAGAAATAGTTTTCCTTGAAGAATTTTTTTTCTGCTTTTCAGTTTGAAAATTTTAAACATATTACTTATCCCTCACTGACAGAAAAAATCCTAGACCTCTCTTGTCATTCATGAGTAGGTTTAAAAATTTAAAACTAGGTAGAACTGTATAGTGAGGGAAATTGATACCTATCAAGTATGTGGGATGCTACCAGGCAACACTTGTAGGGAAACTCACAGCCACGAATACTCAGCAGAGAGTGGCCGAGGACAGTGAGCTTTCCAAATGAGGTCACCCGAAAGAGAGGTGTCTTTTGTCAAATCTGTCCTTTAGCCACTGTTTTTAAGAACACTGATAAATAATAAATAAGGTTTAATTCTGTCTCTAGCAGTTTGAAGAGCTGCAAGTTGTTCTTAGTGGTCAGTGAGTACAACCTGCTCATTCACTGGAGAACTAAGGCCAGAGACTTCAGCTCTGTGACCTCACCTCCTCTGACCACCAAGGTGCCCCACCATACCCCATTCATCCTGTATTCAGGGGCACCCAAGCATAAGCAGCCTCAGTACTGTGCTCCAGGGAAGTGGCTGAGGCTCAGCGTTTGGAAGCAGTGACCAGATGTGATCTGCCTTTCTGGCAGGAACCTTTGTTTCTGGTGAGGAACTTTTGTGTTCCCAGTACAAGGACTCATGCTGGGACGGCAGCTTTCTGGCAGATGAGGTGGCCCCAGGAGCCTGCTGTCTGGAGGATTAGAGGGGAGAACGCTGATCCTTTACTGAGTCCTGCATGGAGGAGGCACCCAAGAGCCTCACCCAGTCTACCATTCAGCACTGTCCCCTGCACAGCCTGGACATACCTGGATCTCAGAGAGACCCAGGAGGGAAACCAGAAAGGCTGTCCTTGGAAAACCCCAGGGCACAGAGGGCTTGGGGTCCAGAGACCACGGAGGTGGGCGTTTTCCCACCTGTCACCTGGATCACTCAGAGGCCAGAAGCCAGAGGCTGGCCTGAGCAGCAGGGACTAGTGCACCGGGCATCTGGGGTGCAGGTGCCCAGCAGACACCAGCTGGCAGCTACCCGGGAATGGGCACCGGAGGAACACCCAGGAATACTGAGCAGGGGAGAGAACTTTGCAGAGATCTGAGAGCCCAAATAAGATGGGAGAAGAACCCAGCCCAGGTACTGTGGGACTGAGTCTGTGCGCTTGGGCTTCGAGGCCTTTGAGGAGCCAAAGCTCAAAGCCCATGGAGCACATAGAACAGCTTTCGCCTGGGCCCATCGCAGCCCCCACCAGCAGTTCCAACCTTCTGAAATACAGAGCAGTCTCAACCTTCTCAAAGAACAGAGAAAAAACCCCTCTGTGATTTACAATACAGACAAGATCACACATAAAAGGTTACTTTAGTCCTGAATTTAAAATTTACGCTTGCTCTAAAAAGTACACATTTGCGAGTATTTTCACTTTAGGATATTATAAAAACGATTTTCCAGGGCCTTAAAGATTCCTATTTTGAATTACAGAAAGGAAAGTGGAAGCAGTTGCTATTTGAAAATTGGAATAAATGGCAACAGAATGGTGCCAAAAGCGAAGACATGATTTTATGGGCAAAACAGATTTCTTAAGGCAATATCAAAAGGCCCAAGTTGAGTAGTTACTTTGAATATCCTAATTTCAAAGAAATTTGCCTCCTTTTTGCTGCAACACTTTGCTTTGTCAGAGCACACAAGCACAAAAATGCTTCACTACGAACATGTTATTAAGCAAAAACAAATTTTATGCCTATAAATCTGCTGAGCCCACTCCCAGAAAATTGATGGAGCAATCTTGGGTGGGACTGGCAGGAGGCCAAGTGTCCCAGGGACTGGGAGCTGTTGGCATGCACAGCCACAGGCAGTGGAGGAGACCTCATGGGGAACCTGAGTACTGGCTGGAAAGCAGGAAACATTTGATGGACAGCCAGGCTCCCTCAGCTGCCCAAGCACCACTGGGGCTCCCCGCAAAAGAAACAAGGGCCCTCCAGAAATATCCCAGCCAGACCAGTTCACCCCGGTAGCAAGCAGCTCCAGGAAACCATGCTCCTCGGAATGTCAAGACCTCTGACAGGGCTGCACTTCCTCAGGAAACAGCAGGGCACTAGGGTTTCTGGCATAGGAATAAATTTGAAGGTCGGGGTCCAGTTGGTTGGGTGCAAATTCATATCTTGGCTTGAAGACCAGTTTGGCCATAGCTGGTAAAATAGAGAAGCAAACATTCTCAGTTCCCTCTGCCTTTGCATTTCCCTTACAGATGCCCCGAGTACAGACACATGCATGCGTGCACAAACTCACACAATATAATCTGTTCATGTTTTAGTGGAAAACTTGGAATCATCTGAATACCCATCAATAGAATGGATCCATAAAATATGGTGTGGTCAAAGAATGGAATGTTATACAACCAGGTAAAATGAATGAACTGAAGCTGCCAAGCTTCGATGTGGATCAGTCTCACAAAGGTAGAAAAAGCATATTATGTTACTGAATGTGTTGAATAACGCTATTTCTATAAAATTCAAAAGCACACAAGACAGGACCACACATTGCTTCTAAAGACGTCCATATGCAGTGAAAGAGGGGACCCTGCCTGGAATGGGTAACATCAAGGGCAGAGAGCAAACCCTCGGGGAGGAGAGGTGTGAAGGGCAGAAGACACAGCCTCTGGGAGGGGTTATAACCACTGGTTTCTTACAGGGATAGTCATTGTGTTCATTATAATTGTCACTCTTTCTGTATGCTTGAAATATGTCATTAAAAACAACAGCCAAGCCAGACACGGTACCATTAGTCTGTAATCCCAGCACTCTGGGAGGCTGAGGCAGGAGGATTGCAAATTCAAACCCAGCCTGGGTTACATAGTGAATTCAAGGTCACCCTGGGCTACAGAGTGAGACTCAGTCTCAAACAAAACAAAACAACAACCCAAAGGTAGAAACAACCCAATATCCATCAGTGGGTGAGTAGTGGGGTTGAGTGAAAGTGTACTCGAGATTCGGTCTCATCAGGACTGGCAGTGACAGTCACCCAGAAGGTAATGTATGCTCACAGGTCCTTCTCATGTAGGGACTCCAGGAGAAGCACCGGGCCTGGCCAGGACAGATGTCAGAGCGCACGGGAGGCTTTACTGGGTTTTCTCAGGCAGGAGCTGGAGATCTGGGTCCGTGCGCTGGGTAAGTTCAGAGTGGATAGTTTGGGTGATTTTGGTCCCAGGTGTCCAGTCCCTGGTGCTGGGGTGATTAGGGAAAAGAGGAAGATTCTCTTGGTAGGAGAGTTTGTGAGGAAGGAGAGAACTGTAGCCTTGGGCTCCACCTTGACTGGTTTGCACAGAAAAATTGTTCTCAAAGGGAAATCTAGGAACTGGCCAGCCCTGGGCCAGGCAGTCCCTCCAGAATCAAGGTCCAAATGCCAGAGCATTCAGAATACAGAAAATTAAAAAATCACAGCCCATACAGTAATATATATACATGCATATATAGACAACAGAATATTAGCCTTAAAAAGGAAGGAAATTAAGTCTAGCACGGTCATCCATGCCTGTAGTCCCAGCTATGTGGGAGGCTGAGGCAGGAGGATCACAAGTTTAAAGCCAGCCTTTGTAATTTAACAAGACCCTGTCTCAAGAAACAAAACAACGCTGCCTGCCTCGCAAGTGCAAGGACCCAAGTTCTATCCCTGGTAACAAAAAAAAAAAAGGAAGAAAAAAGAAACAAAACAAAACAAAACAAAAAATTTTAAAGGAAAGAAATTCTGATACATGCTATGTACAGCATAGATGAAGATATCATGCTGAGTGAGGTAAGCCAGATACAAAAGGACAGCTGCATATGATTCCACGAATATGAAGTTCATAGAGTGGTCAGATTCGTGGAAGCAGAAAACAGAATAGGGCGTAGCAGGGCTGGAGATGGAGAAAGGAGAGTGGAGGGGTTGTTTATCGGGGACAGAGTTTCATTGGGGATGATGAACGTTCTGGAGATGGTGGTGATGACAGCTGTACAACAGTGTGAATGTTCTTACTGACTCTGAAATACAGGCTTTAAAAGAGTTAAAGATTACCTCGGTGGTTCTGCCACCTGCCTCGCAAGTGGAAGGACCCAAGTTCGATCCCTGGTACCAAAAAATAAAACAAAATAAAAGAGTTAAAGGTCAATTTAAGCCCTGCATACTTTATTCTATTAAAAATCCACACTGCAAGTTAAAAGCAGAGACATATGAGTCTTTTCAGCTGTTACATGTAACTGAGGCCTTCTCTAAAATAACCAAGTTGTTCAGAATATATTAGATAAAACACTGATAAAAGACCAAATGAAAATGCAGGGATTTACAGGAATTACTGCTAAGGTCAAGGTGACAGTGAGATCCAGGCTGAGGATTTCCTACCTTTTCCATGACACTGGGGACCCCGGAGGCCCCAGGCAATGAAGTGCTGTCTCCCTTGAGCTCCATGCTGGGCACACGAACTCCACAGCTTCAGTCCGATGGGTTCCACCCACACTGATTAGGGCACGGCACGGTGGCCCTGCTCCAAGGAGCAATGACTCAGACTCGGACTAGGCTGCTGCCCATGGGGGAAGTGGGGGGGCAAGGGACACAAGGTAGGTTGGCCAGGGAGCCTTGAGAAAAGGCAGAATGTGTTTGGGGCTCCCAGGGCCTACAGAGAGCATCACAGAGTCACACAGAACACGGTGCCTCCAGGTGACAGCATGGGGCATTTTGGGAGTCACAGAGGTGCGTGGCTGGAGTAGAACGAGAGATGGGTGAAGAGGTATGTTGAGTCCTTACATAAAAGATGCACCATGACTTAGCAGACTGGTCGCTCTGGATAGTGTCATGGCTTCAGACACCACCTATACTCCATGACAGCCCAGCCCCTCGGGGCCCCAGACTCACATCCACAGCCTACTTGACAACGCCACTGGGCATCTAGCAAATATCTCCCTCACCCTCTCAATAATGGGAGCACTCCCTCCCAGCTTCAGGGAAACCTGCAGGCATCCTTGATTTCTCCTTTTTCTTTCTCTCTTTGCCACTGTCTTGGGTTTCTGGAACCATTTTAACCAGATACCCATAAAAGCCAGAAGCCAGGGCAGTCGTGTAGCTCATGGGGCTCTACGTTCCAACCCCAGCACTGTGAAAAGGAACTAAATAAATATAATCAGGGGCACCTAGGAGATTCTGCCCATCTGGGGCCACCTTTCCAATGCCTGAGTGGCTGGAGGTGTGAGGGCCTGGCTCCTGCTCCTTGAGGGGGGTGAACTCTGTGACAAGGTCCAGCTCCACAGCATCATGTGAGGTCAGGCTCAGCCCGCACCTGAGCTCACACTTCTCCCCCTTCCCTCGTCCTGTGTGCCCTGTGACTCCACACATCGCTTACTCAGCTGCCTGCTCTGACAAGGCAGAAACTCACACAGCAAGTTAAGCAAAGCAACTCTGTTACTCAGAGACAGGCAGCAAGAAGCCTGGGGTCACAGTGAGCAGGGCCTCAGGGGTAGGAAAGCTGGCTGGGGCAGGGGGAATCCATCTGCCTGTGTCCCAGGAAGCTCCGAAGCTGAGGGACCTGAAAGGTACCACATTCTGGGTTTTATACTCGGGGAAATGAGCCACTGAGCTGCAGTTTCAGGGCAACCTGCTCTAAGGGGGGTGGCAGCAGAGGCCAGTCTGTCTAATCCGTTTCTCCTAACCCAGGCTGCTGTGTTCCCAGCCTGATCTACAGTTATTCCAAAAGTACAAGCAAGAGAGGGGGAACAGTGGAGTGATCAAGGCTCCTGGGGGCCTGTCCTGTACTGCCTCTTCTTGTTTCTCCCAGGAGCACTTCTGTAGTAAATCCTGTGCATGTGAGTCCACATAACATAGTCCACACCTTGGAGAACCCAGTCAAAAAACCTGCCATCAGCTCTATTCCCCAATACTATGATCTAGCTCTAATATATTTCTTTTTATTAAACTGGGCATGTGGCACATGCCTGCAATCCCAGGACTCTAGAAGGCTGAAGCAGGAGGATCAAAAGTTTGACCCTAGCCTGGATAACTTAGCAAGACCATGTCTCAGAATAAAATAATGATAATAATGGTAAATAAAAATTTTTAAAGGGATTGGGGATGTAGCTCAATACAAAGGCCCAATCAATCTCCAGCACCGCCCCCCCGCCCAAATCTCTCTACCTCCAGGTCTCCTTCTAGTGCAGAAAACTTTCAGCTCATGCCTGGACACAGCAATGCCCCCTAACTAGTCTTCCAGGTCCTTTCTTGCCTCTCCTCGTCTCCAACATTACCACCGAGGGAAAATCACCCCTTACATCGTGAGTCCACCCCAGCTCCTCCTGTGCCCCCTCTGGCTGTGGTGGTCCCTGCAGTATCACCAGCCACAGTGCCAGTGAGAATGACTCCATCCACACACCTTGTAAGCAAAGATTGATCCTTTAAATACTCCTAAAGCTGGGGCCAGATCTGAGCAGAGGGGCAGGTACAGAGCAGCCCAGCTTCAGGCCCTGGGCTGATACCTGGTTGCAAGAGGGTGATGTGATCAATGTCATGTGTCAACTTGACTGGGCTACGGGACACCCAGAGGCATGGGCAGGCAGCTGGCTAAACGTTGTCTGCAGAGTGCATCTGCAAAGGTGCGTCCAGAGAACAGCATTGGAACAGGTGGACTGAGCAAAGCAGAGGGCCGTCCCCATGGTGGGCACCATCCAACCCCCGAGGACCTGAGTGGAGTACGGGGCCAGGCCAAGTGGAAACCTCTCTCTGCCTGATGCTTGGCTGGGACTGTGAGCTTCTGTCCTGGCTGCTCCTGGTTCTTGGGTCTTTAGACCCACACTGGAGTCTCTTGCAAATGGTCTATGGTGAGATTTCTCAGCCTCCTTGGTCATGTGAGCCAATTCCCCTAATAAATCCCCTCTCAAATAGCTCTGTATATCCCGTTTGCTCTGTTTCTCTGGGTAACATGGACACATTTTCTTTAATAGGTATTTTTAAACTTGTTTTAAAAATCATGTATTTCAAACATTGTTAAAGCTTGGAGAAGGAAATCTTTTTACAAAAAAGAAAATTTCAGAGATGGGGAGAAAGAATATCTTGTCATCCTGTGAGAGGGAAAGAGTCCTTCATCTGCCCCCTCAGTGTCACTGGTGTGGGGGAAGAGATCAAAGCCTGGAGAAAGGGGAGGGGGTGACTTCCTGCCTCTCCTCAGTCCCTTCCCAGCCTCTGTTCCTTCACTTCTTCACTGAGCTGGGAAGACCAAGCTCCCCCCTTTCTAATGGCTGTCAAAGCTATCCCCAAAGTCATGTTCGAAAAAAGCCCCAGAGAATGTTCTTTCACCTGCTGCATGGAGGCCTCCTTCATAAAAAAGAGGTGGCCAGGCCAGTAGGCCCACGGGCAGTGCTACCTCTGCCCTATGCCAGGAGTCCTGGACATGTGCAGGACAGAAACAGGTGTGGGGACTTCCGGTGTCACAAGCCTGGGAGGAGGTAATGCCTGGGTGGGGATATGGGAAATGCACATGTCCTACAGTGGGCAAGGTGGCCCCACACAACCTAGGGTCATCCTGGTTTTGCAGGGATGGGATGGATTGAAAGTCATTTTAAATCACTGTAAAATTACTGTTGTTTTTAAATGTTAAAATCTGGCCTTTCCAAAATTGAATCTTATTATAAGACCCTGTTTATAATCAGTTATCACCTGAAACCTTGTGTCATTTATCTTCTGTTTTTGTTGCTGTCACTAAATACCTGATACACTCAGGATTACAGCTGCCATGTGAAATAAGAGGCTGTACTCGGTCTGGCTCTGATCTATCCCAAGAGTGAGTCATCCATTCTGAAGGCTGTGAGGTTCCGCAGGTGGAGTTTGGGGATCAGGCTTATGCTCGCTGACGGTCTGAAGACTGTTGCTCAGGCTTGGTGTTGAGTTAGCCTGGGGCCCATGGAATCTCTCAGCTGGCCCGATGCCAGACCCCTCTCTGGTTCCAGATGAACCGCCATCCCTCACTCCCACACCACTGGTGCACATCTTGTCACCAAGCATGGTGGCCAAGCTGACTGTCTTCGCTCTTGACCTGTCTCCTTCACAGTTCACTGTGCATAGGCCCCGGATGATACAGGGTGAACGTCACCCAACTTCACATACACAAAGAGAACTCCAATGGAGCTCTTGGGTGGTGACCAAGTCTCATTCCCTGAGAACATGACTCAGTTTCCTGGATCCATGTGATCTGGGTGGGGATGCAGTGGGACGAGTGCTGACATGGTGGCCCTTATGATTGCATCATCACGCCGATGGCTTCTCTGGAGGCACCCAGCTGCAATTACATCTTCCCCTCTCACTATTTATCCTAAATGGCACCCAGGGACCTCTTGAATCTATGAGCTAAAGTTCTTCATCAACTCCAGAAAAATATTGGCTGTGATCTCTTCAGACATTGTCCCTGCACCGTTTCCTTGAGTTTCACCTCCTGAGGCTGCGGCTGGTTACACAGTAATCCACTCTGTCTCCTACATCTTTTCTGAGTTGTTCATTCTTTTGTTTCTGCATGCATTGTTTTATTTGGTTTATTCTGGCCTATATTCCAGTTCACTAATTCTCTCCATACCCAGATATGATAAGATAATCACTGAGTTCCCACTTTAGGAATTAAGAATTCCACTGAATTCCTCTTTTTAGTTACTTTTTGGTTCTAGAATTTCTATTTGACTCTCTGTCAAGCCTGTGATATCAGTTTTGCTGCTGCCGCATTGTTTTACCAAAAATTCAAGCATAGCCTGGATCTTCTTGAGCAGAGTAGTATCGTTATTTTATGGATTTCCATTTTTGTAGTACATTGTATACAGGGTCTCTCTCTGTTTCTGCTGGTTCTTGCTCCAAGTATCATGAACATTTATATGCCTATTTTTGAATGTGTAGTTTACATCATATTTTAAAAAGTAATTGTATTATGGAGATGGGAAGGGGATTTGGGAATGAGGGAGACAAGAAGGGAGGGAGGGGAAGAAGTAAAAATGATTAAGTACAATATGTGTAGGTACCAATCCCCCAAGATGAGTGTAATTATTCTGTATCACAAACATGTACTAATAAAAAAAAGAAGCTAAAATATGCAATGTAGAAAATACTCAAAACCTAAGATAATACAGTTCTCTTTTAATGAGGATTTTCCTTTTTCCAGGTTCCTGAGGAAATAACAACCTGAAATCACCTTAATGTAAGTTCAAGGGTTGAGAATTAGACCAATTGCCATTGACAGCCATCATAGCTATTAAAATTTAGCCAAGAAGTATCAATATCAATCGATTTTAAAAGAGTAGGTGAAAGTTTGAACAGGTAAGATTATTTACATAGCCTCAAAATCTTCCCATGAAAACACTTATTAATTACAAAAGGGAAAAGAATAATCTTCCAGGGAGAATCCTGATAGACATCACCTTAACCAAGTGACCAAACTCACAATCAAAGTACAATATCACACCACCAGTCATGGACAAATCTAAGTGGTGTCAGATCATGGTACATGCATGATCAGGCATGAAGAGAACATAGCACGTGATATTCTTGCCCAAAATACATCACCTGAATTTAATCAAAAAGAAACATCAGACATATCCCATTGTACAAAATAACTTACCTGTATTCTGCAAGCATCAAGGTCAGAGAAATCAAGGGAAGATAGATAAACTGTCACAGGTTGAAGGAGATATAACAACAAAGTAAAATTTGTGATCTTGTATTGGATCCTATTGCTATGAAGGACATGGCTGAAAAATTGCCAAAGCAGGAACAGGGTCCTGTGAACTAGAGCATGGGAATGTACGAGCGTTAATTTCCTGAGTTTGCTGTCGCACTGTGGTTACATAGGAGAATGCCCTAGTTTGTAGAAAATGCACGCTAAATTATTTCAGATAATAAAGCATCCGAGTGTCAATTTATCCCCAAAGGCAGCTGAAGAAAAAGAAAATCTAGGGGCTGGGAATGTTGCTCAGCAGTACAGTGTCTGCCTGGCAAGCAAAGGTCCCTGAGTTCAATTCTCAGAACCAAAAAAAAAAAAAAAAAAGAAAGAAAGAAAAGTATTTGTACATTTCTGACAATTTTCTATAACAATGAAATCCTTTAAAAATTAACTTTAACACCAAAGATGCAGAAGCAAAGAAATTGGTAAAAAAAAAAGTCAGCAAATCTAAATATTAACAATGAAACAATAAAATAATGTCTAATTTCAGGAGTTAAAAAGAAAGGGAACTGCCTGGGATTTAGCTCAGTGGCTCCGCCGCCTGCCTCGAAAGCGCAAGGTCCCAAGTTTGAACCCCAGTACCAAAAAAAAAAGAAAGGGAACTGAGGATGGAGCTTGGTGGCAGAACACTTTCATAGCATGTGCAAGGGCCCTGGGTTTGATCCCCAGCACCACAAAAACAAAAGAAAATAAAAGAAAGAGTATATTAAAAGAACAGAGAGCAGGGGATTTAGCTCAGTGGTTTCGCCACCTGCTTCGAAAGCACAAGGACTTGAGTTCGATTCCCGGTACCAAAAAAAAAAGACTAGATAACAATAAGGCCAGGGATGTAGCTCAGTGGCACTGACCTGCCTGGCAAGTGCAAGGTCCTGAG
Source organism: Heterocephalus glaber (assembly GCF_053883595.1). Lineage (NCBI taxonomy): Eukaryota > Metazoa > Chordata > Mammalia > Rodentia > Bathyergidae > Heterocephalus > Heterocephalus glaber. The sequence goes on along the minus strand of NW_028258151.1, from coordinate 14,301,604 downwards.
TTCAGTTCCTGCTACCAAGAAAAAAACTGCATAGTTCAAGAAGGGTATTTTTTTTAAAAAGACAATTTTTGGGTTGGGGATGTAGCTCAGTGGTGCTGACCTGCTTGGCAAGCGCAAGGTCCTGAGTTCGATCCTTGGTACCAAAAATAAATAAATAAATAACCAGATAACAAGAGCATGATAGTTAAATGTGTTGTAGACAAACTAAGGGATTCCAAGGCCCTTGCTTATTAAGAAGACTTAAGATATTTATTAAATTTAGACAGAATTTAAGAATACAAATGAAATATATCTAGAGTTAGCACAGAACGAATAAATAAATATTGAGAAAATGGGAAAAACAAAAATCAGTCCAAAAGAAGGCATGAAAGGGAAAAGAGGGGAAACACAGACTCATGGAGAGCCCAAAGTGAGATGGTCATTTACTGTGACCATGCTGTGTTACTACATTTAAAATATAGGATATGGATTTTACAAGTCATACTCTGTAAACATAATCCCAAACAAGAAGGATTAATACAGAAACGACCAAAAAGAGTTGACAACTTTGAAACTAAAAGACATGTTCCTACTTACAATTAGCAGGGGCGGCGGGGGGGGGGGCGGGGGGCAGTGGATTAAAAGATCAATGTTATACCTTTCTCGGAAATATTGAAAAGGAGGATGTTTCATCCTAAACCTATGCAAATGCTCAACAAAACGATGCCTCAGAAGAAATTTCATTCACTTTAAAGTGCTTTTGCTATTAAAATAGAAAGATGAATCAAAGAACTAGTCTTTGAAAAGTTGGGGGGGAAATTGGTCCAAAGAAACCAAGCAGGGCCGGGGATTTAGCTCAGTGGTGCTGTGCCTGCCTTGCAAACACAAAGTCCTGGGTTCGATCCCCGGTATGGGGGTTGAGGTGGGAAGCAGAGGGAACTGACACAGGTGGGCAGCGTTGATGGGGCCTCGGACAGGTACCCAGGCTGGGGTGGGGGGACCACAGAAAGGGGCAACATCATCAGAGAGGCCCTGGGAGCCACAAGTGGACAGGCTGTCTCCGATGGGAAGGGAGGTGGCTGTAGAAACTGATAAACCAGGCTGCAGCGTCTAAGAAATGGGGGCCAGGGGTTGTCCCAGTAGTGTGAGGGTGTGTATGAGCGTGAGTGTGTGTGAGCGTGCATGTGTGTGTGCGCGTCGCTTGTGTTTACAAAAGAATGTAACAGCCCAGCCAGAGCTTTGAAAGGGTTATAACAGTCGTTGGTGGAAAAGTGTGGTTCTCTGGATGTACTTATCCGATGTCTGCAGTGTGGCTCTGTGTCCGTTAATTGGTCAGTGTAAGGCAACCAACCCCAGCCCCAAGTCCCTGAAGACAAGGCTGCCTCTAAGTAAAACCCCACCGGAACCCGGGTCCTGCGCGCATGAGGCGCCCCCAAGTGGCCAATGTTGACAGAGGCACAAGCTCCGTATACCCAGAGACAGGTTAAAAAAAGGGGTTCAAATTGGACTTTCCCTGGGGAGAGACGGAGGGGGGTGAAGTTTTCCCACTGCAGCCCCGCCCTGCCTTGGTTTGTGGCAATGAGCTCTAAGATTCACCCTAGTGTCCTTTCCTCTGAGGCCCTCTACTCTGCTGTCCCCGGGATTCAGGGGTGACACTGTGTTTCCCTGGTGTGTAACATTGAATTTGAGTGCCCAGTTGTTGGAGTTAGACATTCACCTAGTGATGGAGTACAGTATTGTTATGATTCAGCAAAAGCAGCAGTCCATGAAGGAGCCTGAAGGGTGTACACCGTGTTTAAGGTGAATGGAAACTTCTAACAACTCTTGTATTTGGGTGGTCATTTCTACTCCTCTGCGTCTCTGGACTCGCATGTCTCTCTTCTGTCTGCACACATCTCCTCTGCATTGTGGATACTTCCATGGACATATTTAAAAATCATAGCCCTAGCTACAGAATCAAAATATCAAGGCTTCGACACATGAACTGGGGAGGAGACACACAAACAATCTGTGACACTGATTATTCCCTGAGCCTGTTTCTCATCAACAAAGTGCCAATTGTATCTACATGTCCACAAGGCAAAGAACCCTAAAATGCATTCCCAAATCTCCTGGGACTCAGGTGACAGCTGATTCATGATGTTTGCAGAGGTTACCTTCTATGAAGTCACCTCAAAGGCTGAATTAGTAAACACTGAACCACTGCATGGAGGGGAATTCGGGATTAGGTCTTGTAAATCCTGAGTTTGTCAACTCGTCAGTACACCCCTTCCTCTATGTGTGCTTGGAATCTATTATTGATTCATTAACTTTGAGCTCACAGCCAACAGCCGGTAACTCAGGTATGAATGGAGCTGTCTCACACCCATATGGCCTTCCAGCCCTTGAGGACGCTGGACAGAACTCTGGCTCTCTATACAATGAAGTAGGGTCTGTTGTGAACAAAGAAGTCATCCAGAAAAGGCATGACAACGCAAAAAAAAGGTAGTGCTAAATAGCCTTTGAAAGGACATAGGTTTACAATATAAGAGCTGAAAGTAGAGCCTTGTTAGACTGCAGCTGGGAGAGGGAATTTGAAGTGGGGAACTGGCTTCCTGCTCTGCGCATATATTCCAAAGCACCCTGGGTATTGACTTGGGGCTTTACAAACATATCTAATCAAGTAGGCGAATTTGCAAATCCCCAGTCTGTGGTGACAGGGCCCTTATCTGTACCCTGGGGTCATCTGCCAGCCCTGGTGGCTCCTCCCTTTCACCCTCAGGACCAGGCCTACCCCAGGCTCCTGTCGCCTTGGCCAAGCCATAGTAGAACATTAGGAGCTCAACTTCCTTTTCTCTGAAAAGAGTATTTATTTCTACATGTGGGTGATCTTCAATCCTAGGTCTTCACCCCTCAATTTTCTCTCTAATGAGAAAAGCAATAAAAAGAGCTTAAAGTTCTCCTCTAGCACCTGTGGCTGTGCTGGGCTGAAGAGAGAGTAGGAATATTGGTCCCCTGTCGCTCTCTGAGGCAGAGGAGAGAGCTCCCTGGCCAGGCCCCTGTCCCCTCGCCCCACCCCCCCACCTGTGTACAGACTTCACTTCTCTCAGAGGAGGGTTATGGCCAGAGCTGCTTCTGCAGAGCTCACTGTCCCTCCCTCTGGTGATTTCTGTCTACCAACCTTCAAGGCAGGATCAGATTCAAAATTTGTGCCATCTGGTGCAAAACAAAAATGCAGGGCCCCTTTTCAAAAGTACTTTTTAAAATTTTTTTAGTACTAGAGATTGAACCCAGTGCCTCCTGCATGTGAAGCAAGCTTCTACCACTAAGATACACCACCCTCGATACTTTTTATCTATTTATTTGAGACAGGTTCTCATGATGTTGCGCAGTCCGGCCTCAAACTTGTGATCCTCCTGCCTCAGCCTCCTGAGTAGTAATGGCTTTAAGATGTCTTCTCCCCAAGACTGGCCTGTGAACCCCATTTCTGCTCACTTCCTCAGGGAGCATGTAGTTCTCCACCCAGTCTGCTCTTCCTGTGAGGAATCAGTGTGGAGAGCTGTGGTGACGAGAATGCTCTCTCTCTTGTTACCTCTGCTGCCTTGTGTGTGCCGTGTTGTTTCTCTGTGCCATACTTGTTTGTCATCCCTGCCTTGGAGCCACCTGATTATGGACTGAAACCTCTACAAACTAAAGTGTCCTTGTCCTGAGAACAATGGGGTGAACAATTTTCTCGGAAGAAGCAATAGTAAATGCAAAAAGGCAGAGAGAAATCTAGACTCCATGCTGTCTGCCACTACTTCAGTCATTCCTTTGCTGCTCGTGACACCATGTGAGACCTGCAGAAGCTAAACAACCTCTCCCTGCACCAGCTCAAACAAAAAATGTTAACCAGGGCCAGGGATTTAGCTCAGTGGTTCTGCTGCCTGCCTTGAAAGCACAAGGTCCCCAGTTCGATCCCAGGTACCAAAAAAAAACCACCAAAACACTCACACAAAAAATGTTGACCATATGCAACTCCAACCTGTTTATCCTTAAGCAACGCAAAGCCATCCAGGGCTGCAGACTGGCACAGAACTGCCACTTCACGCAGGGTTGCCTGGTGGAAAAGCAGAACACAGAAACACAAGAATTTAGGGCAGGTACGGTTGACTCCAGCTCCTTTCTTCCAATTTCGTTACTGATGAAGGTAGGAGTTCCTCTGAAATTCTATTCATATGCATATAATTGATGTCCTGTTTCTTAGAAGATTAGCCCCTGAAATTTAGATTTGGAGTCTAAGGTGCTTTTAGGGACTATAGATTTTGAATGAGAATGTTCTCTCTATTGCACCTGGGTTGAAAAACCAAATCAAAACAAACCAGTGCAGAATTACAGTACTGGCTTAGGCCTACTGATAGGGTCTTTCTGAATGGTGGGATTATTAGTGAATTCCCCCCTTCTTTTTTACTTCTCTGTACTTTCCTTATTTACTCCAAGGAGTATATTATTACATAAATAATCAAGACTGAAAGACAAAAAATATCGGGGAAATAATAGGAGCTAAGTGACTTTTAAGGTACTGCTTGTTGTCAGTCAGTCAGACTGGGAGTCTGGATGGGAGTGGCTGCTCCAAAGTACAGATGATTGGGTCTACATTTAACAAGTGAGTGTATGGAGTCGCAGAACATTGAGAGGCACACCCCAAATTCCCAGCTGGCAGGCAAGGGAGCCAGGATTCCCACAGGGCTGTCAGGCTGCAGCTCTCCTGCCGTCTCCCATGACCTGGGTTCACAACTGCACTTGTCACACTGTGTCCCCAGAACATCATGAGGGGTAAGGAGACCCCAGCCTGGCCTGGGTTGGTTTCTGAGCACTGAGAATCCAGGATTTACTTTATAGAACACTCTATCATGCAACAAATACTCTGGAGCACCCAACCAGGTGCACCATGGAGGGAGAATAGATGGACTCTGCTGCGTGCAGCTTACACTTGGAGGTGAAGGCAGCTTTCATTAAATGATCCACAGAGCTCCACCACAACCACCCAGATGTCAAGACAGCATGGCAGGGCAGTGAGCACGTGGGACCAATTTGGGGTGGGGGCAGAGGGATTGGCAATGGGAAGAGGTAAGAAGAAAAGGTGGGAAGGTGAAATACACAAGTCAGTCAAATACAGCAGAAAATTCAAATTCAATAAATTTGGGTTGCAGTCACAGAGGTTGTATAATTCTCTTCATTCTTCTATACAGTAAGTCCCTGACTTATGAACACTTGAGTTGCAAACTTTCACAAGTGTGCCATATAAAACTCACTTTGCTGGCTTACAAACAAATCTGACTTACGAACAGTTCTCCAAGAACAGAACTTGTTCATAAATTGCTGACAGACTGTATGTTGGAGGCAGAAGGGTGGATGTGGATTAGGAAAGTGGGAATGTGGGGGAAGGTGGCTATTCTAAAGGGTTGGCTTTGAAAGGGCTTGCAGCTAGAAAGGCAGTCAAGATGCATTTGTCAGCTTTTCCATCACTGAGACACAATGCCTAACCCCTACAATTTAAAGGACAGGTTTAATGTGGCTCACGGTTTCAGGGGATTCAATCCATGGTTGGCTGGCTCCACTACAGGAACATCATGGTGAAAGGGTGTGGTAGAGCACAGCTGCTCAGTTCATGGCATCCAGGAAGGAGAGCAGGGGAACAACACCAGACAGGCAGGGACAAGGGACCAGACACAGACCCCAAGGTCCTGCCTCCATGACCCACCTAGACACACATAGAAGTGTGCTCCACCAACCACCCCCTGAGGATCCCACCCTAATCACCACCCAAGAGAAATGTTGGCTTCATTTCTGGTTTTGTTTGGTTTTAATTTGAAGTAATGACAGGGAGAGACTAGGAATATGGATGTATGGATGTAAGGGAGTCAGCAGGCAGCAGGAGAAGTTGAGATCAGCAGACAGAGGTGGTGGCTGCTCTGACAAAACCTGCCACCCAGCAACCCAGTGACTCTTTTAAAATAATGTTTCTGCATAACGGCATTTGAGAATATGTAGAGGCTGCTTTGGTTGTCACAATAACTGTGTTTGGCATTTAGTGGTAGGGCCAGAATAGCAGGTACCTTTGTATTTAGGATGGCCCTGCAGTGACCAAATCTCCTGCACCCCAGCCACATTTCCAGTGTTCTGCACAGTGCTCATTGGGTGCAAATCCTGTTGGCCAAGGATTTGTGCCTAGAGCCCAACTCTATTTTCCATACAAACCCGAAGTTGCTTTTGTACAGAGCCATAGTAAGCAATTCTTAGGGAGCTGCCCCCCCCCCCAAAATCATAGTACTGCCGGGGATTTAGCTCAGTGGTTTCACTGCCTGCTGTGCAAGTACAAGGACCCGAGTTCAATCCCTGGTACCAAAAAAAAAAAAAAACCAAAACCCCAAAATCACAGTACTGTGTCCTTCTCTTGGAATGGTAATTTCATTCCCGGGACACCCATTGTCACATTCCATTTGCCTGTTGGCTCTGGAGTTTCCACAGGCATGGCCTTGTTGATATGCTCTAAGGATCTATGCACACATAAGAGATTAAAAGAGAAATAATTCCTTTTAAATTTAAGTAGTTGTGCTTGTTTGTTTTCCACGATCAGATCTTCTAGTTAGCGTTACATATGTACGTGGAAAAAGAGTTTTCAGAAAGTTGAAGTCCATCTGGGTTGCATGATGATGACGTGTTGTGGTTTAGATTTTGGATGTCCCCCAAGGCCTCTTGTGTTTGGAAGGTGATTGGACAGGCGGTGCTGAGGTCATCAGTAGATTAGTGTATTAGTAGATTAGTGCATCAGCAGATTAATGAGGTCAGAGCTGACTTGCTATTAGAAGGCAGGGTCTGAGTAGAGCGGGGCCCTGGGGATGTGTCCTAGAAGGGTGTATCTCCCTCTCCAGCTCCTCCTTCTCTCTCTGCTTCCAAGATGCCATGATGGGGCCACTTTCCCCTGCCAGGGCACTCTACTATGCCATTTCTGCATTTGAAGCTACCAACCATGGACCGAAACTCAAGGATCAGGAGGCACTCAACCTTTTTTTTAAGGGCAGCTCTGCATTTGCAAGGCAAAGTAAAAGTTTCCTTAAAGTATAAAATATAATCACATTTACATGAAATTCTAGGGCTGGCGCTATGGCTTAGAAGTGGAGCTCTTGCCTACCATACCAAGGCCCTGGGTTTGACCCCCAGAACCACCAAAAAGACCCACCCAACCAGCCAAACAAACCAAAACACTGAAAGTCCAAGCAGGTTTTTTGGTGTTTTTTTTTTGGTACCGGGGATGGAACTCCGGACCTTGTGCTTGAAAGGCAGGCAGTGGCACCACTGAGCCAAATCTCCAGCGACACTGAAATTCCAGAAAGCGCAAAATTTAATATATAGTGATAGAAAGCATTGATGATTACCTGGGACAGGGGATGTTGATGAAAGGAGTGGTTACACAGGTCTATATTTGTCAAAACCCATTGATGTGTACACTTTTAAGATAGGTGCATTTGTCACATGAAATTATACCTTCATAAAGTTTATAAAATCTTATATGCTTACCGTTCTTCAATAATAAGCCCAGGCATCATGTTTATCTGGTGCTCACATTTATCAACTCTAAATGAAAATATGGAAAAACTTACTTGATTAGATTATCAACAAGGTCAAGAAAAAGGTATGTGGAAAGGCCTTAAAAAATGGCAACCTAAAATGCAAATGAAGGCAGGCATGGTGGCTTGCTCCTGTCCTCTCAGCCACTCACGAGGCTGAGGCAGGAAAACCACAAGTGCAAAGCCTGTCTGGGCAACTTACCAAGAGTCTCTCTCAAAATGAAGTTGTAAAAAAGGATTGAGGATGTACAACCTTTCCCTAGCATGTATGAGGCCAGGGTTCAATCCTCAGTACCAAAACAAGGCAACGGTTACTTACAATTAGTTTTTATAAACACAAAAGAATATAACATTGTTACAGCATGAATATTTTTGTCCCTGGCAAAATTCATGTAGAAAGTTAATCCCCAGTGCAGCATTTTAAGAAATGTGGCCCCTAGGAGGCGCTGTGGTTTGGATACACTTTGAGCTTGTCCCCCAGGATTTCAACGTTTAAATTTATTCACATGAACAAGAGGGTGGAAACTTAACCTGACTGTGGTGCTTAGAGGCAGGACCCTTGGGAGGTCATTAGGATTAAATGAGGTCATCAGGGCAGTGACTTTTTAAGGACAGAGAGACCAGAAGAGTGCTCCCTATCTCTCACGATGTGACACACTGCACCATCTTGGAACTCCTCCAGCAAGAAGGCCATCATAGATGTGGGTCCTTGACCTTGGACAAAACCATGAGCCAAAATGAACCTCTTCTTTATAAAGTTAGCCTGCTTCAGATATTTTGTTACAGTAATGAATGAACAAATACAAGAGGTAATTCAGGCAAAGCCCTCATGGATGGAATGAGACACCCTTATAAAAGACAGGAGTTCTTTCCCTCACCCTTCCGCCATGTGAAGATGTAGCATTCGTTCCCTCTGGAGGAGGTGCCAGCAAGGTGCCATCTTTCAAGCCAAGAGCTGCCTCACCGGACTCTGCAGCACATTGATCTTGAACTTCTCAGCCTCCAGACCTAGAGGAAGTGAGTGTCCAGTATTTATAAATTTCCTGCCTTACATATTGCTCAAGAATTCCCATTTCAGGCTCCCTTTCTAGAGAATTTGAGCTAAGTCACCAGAAAGCCTCACTCCACAGATCCGGAGAAAGGAACGGAAGAAAGCAGCAGCCTAAAGAGACAATCCATCAAGGGGAAGGGATGACTGTTGGTCACGGAGGCTTGGTGGGTGATGAAAGGAAGCAAGGTGGCCCCTTCTCAAATCCCTGCTTTCACCACATCCCTGCTATCCTTCCAGGTCCCATTTCCTTGAAGGATATAATCCACAGTTTAGGGCTCTGCACAACATCATCTCCCTGTCACTCCTTCTCCACCCAGGCTTCCCCTGAATGTCACAGCCTCCTCCCTCTACTCTAAGCCCATTGAACCTCAAGGTCATTTCACTCTCCAGGTCCTCCATGGAGCCTTCCCAAAGGCTCCAAGTCATCTCATAGGCCACTCAATCATGGACTGGAAGCTCCAAAACTGTGAGCTAAAATAAACCTCTTTCATCATAAGATAACTAGCCCAGTTATTTTGCTATAGTAATGGAAAGCTGACTAACACATATGGTGTCCATATGAAAAGAAGGAACAAGACATGGCCTGTAATCTCAGCACTCAGGCTAAGGCAGGTGGACTGCAAGTTCAAAACCAGCCTGGGAAATCAAGCAACCTATTGTTATTTTGTCTCAAGGTAAAAACATAAGAAAAGGGCTGGGGGGCCAGGGATTTAGCTCAGTGGTTCCGCCACCTGCCTCGAAAGCACAAGGTCCTGAGTTTGATCCCCAGTACCCCCCCTCCAAAAAAAAAACAGAAAAGAAAAGGGCTGGGGGTGTAGCTCAGTGCAAAGGTCCTGAGATCAATCCCAAATACCACTGAAGAAAATAAAAAGAGGAAGAAACTTCGGACACACACACAAAGAGATGACAACATAAAGGCAGAGACATGGGAAGACAGGCCATGTGAGGAAGGAGGCTGAGGCTGGAGTGACACAGCCACAAGCCAAGAAAGGCAAAGGATCTCTGGCAACAACCAGAAGATGGAACAGGGCCTCTGGGGGCCTTCAGAGGGACTATAGCCTGCTAAGCCCTTGATTTCCAACTTCTGGCCTCTGGGACACAGAGAACACATTGCAGTTGCTTTAAGGCCCCTGGTTCATGGCACTTGTTATGACAGCCCTGCAAACCAATGCTCCCATTAAGCAGATTCAAATGGGGCTCATGGAGGGGAGGAAAAATGCTTTCTGGTGCCATCCAGCCAACTTGTTCAGTAGACCAGCTGGCCCTTAGGGACCTTCCCACTACCATCACAGCCACCAGGGTGTCACGGTGCCCGCTTGGCAGAGAGGAGCTGACTCACACGTGCTGAGTTCAAAGCCATTATCTGCTGTACTTTCTTCCCAAACAGCCTGGGCCCTGCTGAGCTCTCGTTAGCATACATATGCAAAGGATTCTGAGACACAACTGCCAGGCCTTGTCTCCTCTTAGGGGCCAGTCCCAAAGGTCCCCCGATACTTTCCACATTTGGATTCAGTTCATTGATTGGTACAAATCTAAGATCTCTAGGCTCAAACAAGAACCTTTAAATCTCATTAAAATCTTACCAGCCACAAAGCTGGTGCCACTCCAGAAACACAACCCCCTCGGCCTTGCTAAGACCACGTTCTCCTGACCCAGTTCAGTGGTCAATACAACTCTGGCTTCTTTTTTCCATTCATCCATGCTATTTCCCCATGAGCTCAAACTCCAGGTCTAGTCTGCCCAAGGTAATCAGCCAGCTGGGAGATTCTTCCAACTACCTCTCTAGGCCCAGGTTGCCCCAGGATACAGCCAAGCTGACTTTCGATGCCAGCGATCCCAGAGTGATGCCTGCAGCAAGGAAACATCACAGGCAGCACCATTCATTAGCATCCTGGACAGAGCTCCTGTCGGGGTGTGCACAAATCTACATCTGAAGTCTGTCTTTCAATCAAGTCATTCATGCCCAGAGAGAATGTAAATGGATTTGAAATTCCCAGCCAAGTTACAAGTCACATTTTTCCTATTTCAATCTGTATTGACTCTATTTCCTTCAGAGATATCAGTGATTCAGATTTGAAGCCTATTTTTTTCTTGTTTTATTTTTATTTTTAACTCTAATAATGCTGTTTTGTTTGGTTTGGTTTCATTTTTGCAGTCCTGGGGATAGAACCCAGGGCCTTGCACATGCTGAGCCAGCACTTTACCACCGAGCCACACCCCAGCCCAATACGTTCTGCTCATAGCCCATAAACAGCTTTCACAAAGCCAGGCCTGGTGGCACATGCCCGTAATCCCAGCACTCTGGGAGGCAGAGGCAGAAAGAGTACAAGTTCAAGCTCAGCCTGGGCAATTTAGTGACCTAGAAGACCCTGTCTCAAAATTTTACAAAAGGGCTGGAGATGTAGCTCAGCACAGTGGCCCTAGGTTTAATCTCTGATACCAAAAAAGAACAACAAAATATTTCCCAGAAGCTGGGCCACCTTCATTTTGTAGACGAGGCTCACCCAACTACCAAGGAGAAACCCAACTTCCAAGCAACTTGGGCCCTCATCTGTAACTCAGCACTCACTTCCCTATATTACTTCTTCCTGAAGCTAATGAGTGAAACTGTAGTAAAAGGACTTCTAGAGTCTACTTTTAACTGGAATCACTTTGGAAAGCTGGTCAGAATCTATGAATCGAAAGATTCCCCACATCAAAATCTGGTAAAACGATCCAAGGGAAATCCATGTGGTTTCCCTAACACCAGGCCCATGGCGAGGGAATTCCTGGTGCTGTCTGTCCTCTTCCCCAGGTGGGCTATGGGAAGCACAGCCTGCGTTCATGCCAGCTCTTGGGGGCCCTGGTGTGGGCCGCCTCAGACCACTGTGCTCACACTCAGCTCCCCACACTCGCTGCCATCCTGACTCTCGGGAGAGGAAGAGGCTTGGGAAATCTGGAATTCCCCAGTTCCACTGTTGAAACAGTTGTGGGCTGAGTCATGTCCCACCCAAAGCCCCATATGTTGAAGCTCTAACCCCTAGCAAGCCAGAATGTGACTGTTGGAAGACAGGGCCATTTAAAACATGTCTAAGTTAAATGATGTCATTAGGGTGACATTCCGATGAGTGTTCTTGTTTTTTGTGGGGGGGGGTTGCATTTTTTATTGGTACATTTTAGGTTCACATAATGATAACATTTATTATAGGGAATTTGTATCTGTACATGATATATCTTGCTTCTTCTTTTTTTCCTATTCCCCTCCCCTCCTTGCAACCCTTTTTCCCTCCTTATTTACAAAAGCTTTGTTTCCATTTTTTCCTTCTATTCTTTTATTTTCTTGTCCCTTCCTTCCTGTCCTGCTCCCCGTTCCTTGTTCCCATTTGAACATTTCCCCATTTGAACGTTTTCTTCTGGTGGGTGCTCTCGTAAGAGGAGGAGAGATGATCCCACAGAGACCAGGGAGACCACATCAGTAATGACCATGGGAGGACACCGGGAGAGGGTGACCATCTGTTCAGGCTGGCCTTGAACTCACTATGTAGTTGAGGCTGGCCTTGAACCTGTGACAATCCTTCTGCCTTGGCCTCCCAAGTGCTGAGATTACAGGCGTGTGCCACCACACCTGGTTTAGCTATTCTTTTGTTGATTCATTAATCAAAGACTTTCTATTTTCTCAGAAATTAATATCATGATGAATTTGTGATGTAGGGAAATTTTTTAATGTGGTTAAGAAGAGAATCAATAATACTATAATTTAAACATGCCTGAAGTTGGAGCAATATAGTTCTAATATCCTACATTTATAGGACAGAAGAAATAGGACCTATATACTGTCACCAGTTTGTGGTCTTGGACATCGGTCCCTTGCTGGGGTGACCATACCTGCACCAACCTAGGGACACAAAAGAGATAAAATAAGGTTCAGACATGGCCAGCAGGAGTGTACACCAGTTAGGGTCATAGGCCAGGCCCCAGAAGCTTCTGGACCACAGCCAGGTACAATCTTGAGGTGACCTTGGCTTATTGTCCATCACTGAGAGAAAAAATGCAAACATGGGTGGGTAAGGCTGGGAAAAAGACAGAGTAGGAAGTGGCAGACCTGTGGAAAAATTCGCTGAGGTGGATGATGGTGGCAGAGGCACTATTTGTTTCCTAGGCTCCCATGACAAATACTAGAGACTGAGTAGCGTCAGGTAACAAACATCTAGTTCTTCTCAGTTCTGGAGGCCAGAAGTCCAGAATCAGTATGGCAGCAGGTCAGGTCCTCTTGAGAGCTGTGAGGAACAAATGGCTCCACGCGTCTCTCCCAGCTCCTGCTGGTTTGTTGGCCATCACTGACATTTCTTGGGGTGTAGAGGCACCACCCCCATCCCCACCTTTACCTGCATATGACTTTCTCCCTTTGTGACTGGCTCTGTCCTTATAAAAATTTTACCTTTTGGGTTAAGGTCCGCTCTTGTGACCCCACCTCAACTTCACTATATCTCCAAAGACCCTGTAGTCACCCTCTGTACCCATGAGATCTACATCTGCAGATTCCACCAACTGCTGATCAAAAATATTGCATTTATATTGGACATGTGCAGACTTTTTTCTTATCATTCCCTAAGTAATACAGTGTAACAACTATTTACATAGCAATTACATCATATTGGGTAGCATATGTAATCTAGAAATTATTTAAAATACATGTGAGGCTATGCACAAGTTACTTGCAAATATTACCCCATTTTAAGTAAGGGGCTTAAGCCCAGTGACTTTGGTATTCATGAGGGGTTCCTGGACCCAATTCTGATCATATTGCCAAATAAGGCCACATTCACAAGTACTGAGGGTTAGGACTATGCAATCTTACCAGGGAGAACCTCTAGGAGCAGCTGTGCCACCCCCTGCTGGAGGCCCAGGAATACCTGTGACACAATCTTGCTCACCAGCTGCCTGAGGAAAAGCCCCAAGCCTGGTTGTTGGGAGGTGAAGAGTTCCAGGCCCTCTCAGAGAGCCCTGAGGACCTGGAGGAGGGAGATCTTCCTGCTGGGAGAACAGAGTAGTACGTGGGTGTCTACTTTGCCTGGAAGGAAAGAAAGATGGTCAAAAGTACAGATCTACACAGATTTGTGGGCAGAAACTGTTGATATGGCTGGACAGTTGTCTGGGAGGATGTTTAGCCTGACATCAAGCATATGGGGTTTTATTCACACCAACCAAATCTCTGACCCAAGCTGGGTGTACAACCTTCTATTCAAGTCTGACACTCTCCCCTTGGAGGTGCCGTCAAATCCCACAGATCCCAGGGGCAAGTCCTGGGCCATCTGTACTTTTGATAAACTAGCTAGAAATCAGGGGTTCACAAAACCCCTCCTCAAGCTCCATAATTTGCCGAAGAGTTCACAGAACTCAGAATAATGCTTTACTTCCTACTATAGATTGGGTATCCTTTGCCCCTGGCACCAGTAGGGTTTCAGAAGCTCAGATGTTTTAGGATTTTGGAATGTTTGCACATATAGTCCTGTGCTGCCTGGCAACATTTTGTTCAACAATTAACCATATATCCATAGTGGTTCCTCAAGGTTGTGCTGCCCAGTGACCTTGTAGCTCCCTAATGGTCATACAATGATGAAATCACCCTGCAACACATTTTTAGAACGTATCCCATTTTTAGAACGCAAGCCATGATTGTCATGAGACATCTTGAGAATGGGATCCCAGTCTAAACACCAAATTAACTTATGTTTTCTATACACCTTACACACAAGCCAGAAGGTCACCTTGTATGGTCTTTTTAGTGTGTCTGCATTCTGGCAGCAACCTACCATATGAGGTCAGGTGTAGGATTTTCCACCTGTCACATCCTAATGGTGCTCAAAAAGTTTTTAATTTTGGAGCATTTCACATTTGGATTTTCAGTTAGAGAGTCTGATGTGTAGTGGATTAAAAGAAAAGGTACAACTGGGGAATAGCTGAACGGGAGAGACACACAGGGCAGGGGTGTGGGAGCGGGACAGAGCATCCCTGCCCTCTGCACATGCCACTGTCCCTGCACACCACACACTCACCAACCTGGAAGTCCCCAGACCCATCCTAGAAGCTCCCCCACGTGGGTACAGTCAATTGCCATGCCAGTCCCAGGACCCTCTTCACCCACAACACGTTGGGGATGAGGCTGAACACTCCAGGCTCTAATCCAGGCTTGGTCTTTTGGACAACCAGTCCCCATCCTATGCTCTCTAGGGACCTGCCAAGTGTCACCTCATTAGAAAAAAAAAAAAGATGACATAGGAACTCTGCGCCAGGAACAAAGACCAAACATACATTTCTTATTATGCCACTGCCCCAGACTAGGCAGGAACAATAACAGAAGAGGGACTGAGAGGGTCTGGAGAAGGCGGTGTCAAGCAGGACATTTAGCTGTGCTTCTCCCAAGGAGCACCAAGGAAGCCGGCCAGTAAGCTGGTCCAAGATGCACTCTCAATTAATTTGAGTTTAATACTTTTTTTTTTTCGGTACCGGGGATCAAACTCGGGTCCTTGCACTTGCGCAGCAGGCGGTGAAACCACTGAGCTAAATCCCCAGCCCTACCAAGATGCACTCTCGATGCAGATGTTGGTATGATTAGCAGTCTGCTAGCAAGGACACAAAGCTAGGTGTCTACCTCACTTCAACCATAAGAAATCCTAATCAATTCAATATTCCTGCACACATTTATCCACAGATTTAATAGCAATCTAAAACTGAGAAGGATGTGCTTATAAGCTGGGGTAGGCAGGGCCTCTCTAAGCATAACTCAAACCCGGAAGCCAAACAGACAAAGGCACATATACTTAACAACATAAAAAATTTTAATTTCAGTGCAGCAAAGACATTATAATTACAGTCAAAATACAAATGACAGATGGGAGGAAATATTTGTAGCACATTTGTTCATTCATCATTCAGCAAATGTTTAGTGAGTGCCTAGTGTGGCCCAGGCTCAGTGCTGGATGCTCATAAAATTACCTGTAGGATATTCATAAATTTGCACATCATTTTCAAATTTTGAATATATGTGTGACTAAACAAAGGATTTATATTCAAAATATATGGACAGATATACCTGATGAAAACCACTAAAAGTGTTTTTAAAAAAATAAAGTCATATGGCCAGGGATTTAGCTCAGTGGTTCTGCAACCTGCCTCACAAGCTTAAGGTCCCGAGTTCAATCCCCAGCACCAAAAACAAAAAGTCATAAGGGCCAGGGATTTAGCTCAGTGGTGCCATACCTGCCTGGCAAGCACAAGGTCCTGAGTTCAATCCCTGGTACTGAAAAAAAAAAAAGTAAAAAATAAAGTCATATACACAAAAAGATATACCTGCTGTATGCTGGAATATGTTTGGGCTACATATAAAAGTGAAAAAAAATAGTGTCTGTGTACTTTTCTGCTACATAGAAAGGTATGGATGAAGGTATCTGAAAGAGGTAAGAGAGTTCCACTGTCAACAGAGATTCAGGACAGGTATTCTTCTGCTCCACCATTCTAGTCCTTCCTATCGTCCTCAAGCCAACTTCTTGTTCCAATATGGCTGCTGAAGTAAGTTCCAGCCATGTACTCAACATTCCAGGCAGTAGAAGGGGGAAAAAGATACAGAACAAAAGGATATCTTCTACCCTGGGTTCACACCCTTCAAGCAACCTTTCTTGCCCTCCCAACATCTCATGAGTATGGAGCCATACTCTGCTACAAGAGGGCTGTTTAATGTAATCTTTCAGCAAGTGTATCTTCACCACAAATACAATTTTCATCTGCTACTAAGAAAGGAGAAAATTAATACCAGAGGGCAACTAGAAGCCCCTCCCACACCAGACAAATATTAACTAATGAAAACTGGTCCAGAAACAATAAAAAAAGAATTTGTGGCAGGAAGCATTATTAGGTAGAAGTACTGTAAATATGTGACATAATGCTAAAGTGCACTGTCCTGGAAGTCATGAATATACAGGTCTCTAACGGTGTAGCTGCAATGTGTACAACTCAAAAACAAGTCATTTAGAAGAGCAGGAAGCCAGGGACCAGCACCACAGTCTCTGATCAGCATAATTCACAAGCTTCCTTGACTTTCCATGGAGCCGTGGATCCAACAAGTAAACAATAGTCATTATTTTCAAGCATGCCCTAAAGATATATAAAGACTGACCATTCTGAGGGTCAACAGAGGAACCCCTAAAAGTGTGGAGGAATCAGATGCTACAGGCCACGGTCTCTCAGGACAATGCAACTGAACTAGGGATCCACCATGTTTTTAAATTTTAACACCATTCATTTAGAAATAAGAAATTAGGGGCTGGGGATTAAGCTCAGTGGCGCCACCACCTGCCTCGCAAGCGCAAGGTCCCAAGTTCGATCCCTGGTACCAAAAAAAAAGAAAAAAGAAATTAGCCCTAGATAAGTATAAATTAAAGTAACCTACAAACAAGTGACAAAACGTTTAGGAGAAGACATCTATCAGAGTATCACTTTTTGAGGCTCATGGGGTGCAATTCAAGTGCATAAGTACTCAATTCTAAATTTACATCCTTACCTCTATGATATCTTTTTAAAACTGAAGACTGAAAACAATGGCTAAAGCATTCAACTCAAAAAGCTAGAAAAACATTAAAGAGAAAGTCAAAAGAAATAGAAGGAATAAAATTAGAAGAAAACCAGCTGGGCTTGGTACTGAAGGCCTGTAATCCCAGCATTCTGGGAGGCTGAGGCAGGAGGATTAAACGTTCGAGCCCAGCCTGGGCAACTTAGGAAGACCCTGTCTCAAAAACAAACAATTACACAAAACCCTTCAGAAAGTAGGAACTTTGAAGTATTGGAGGTAATTAGCTAACTCCTGAGGGCCTCTCTCAAGTTGGGGAGGAACATGGTGCCCCTTTCCCCTCACTCCTCCACGCAGACTTGCAGGGACAGGTGGGCACCCTGACTGCACATGACTGAGTGCACGTGGCCTGCCCACCTGGCTGTCTCCTCTTCTCTCCCCTCTCTCTCCTCACTCCAGGAAACATTGTGTCCCCTATTTTTTTGGCTACAAAATGACTGAGCAGGACAGCCATGTATCCTGCGGACAGGAGTGGGTGGCAGGTGGTCACCTGTATAGCTGGGGACCCCAGTCTACTCACTGCGGGCTTCAGTCAGAAATGCCTTTGGGCCCAGAATGGTTCGCTGTCCTGCATCAACCTCATTAGCCTCAAAGACAATAATCGCTCTCCCATCTGCTTCCATTTTATTCTACTTCTTAAATGTTACATAAATCCTGTGAGAAGGAAAAATGATATATACAGCATCCTCAAAGCCCCAATGATCAACAGCACCAAAAGCTGATTCCTTAAAGAGACCAGTAAAATAAAGAACTTCTAGCAAGTCCACTCGTCTCAAAGGATGAAGGGTGAAGGATAAAATTGCCCTTCCTAAGGAGCAGAGGGGAATGCGACTGTGGATATGGCATAGACTTTCCAAACCATTAGAGAAGAAGATGAACAACTTTATGGTAACATGGGCCGGGCATTTAGCTCAGGGGTTCCACCACCTACCCCATAAGTGCAAGGACCCAACTTTGATCCCCGGTACCAAAAAAACAAAACAAAACAAAAAATACTTTATGGTAACAAATGTTAAACCTTAGATGAAATAGTAGACAATGTCTTAGAATACTATAAAAGATGGATTCCACTTATTTTAGGAAGAGAGCATAACTCATGCCTGTTGGTGAGGATTGCACACAAGAACAAAACTACAAACCAACCCCACTTTTAAGCATAGATACAGAACTCCTAAGCAAAACACAAACAAGGCCAATTCAGCAGTGCATTTAAAATGCATACAGTGTGACTAACTTGGGATTGTCTCAGGTACACATAGTCAATCTTAAGAAAATATTTAGATAGCATTAAGAAAAAACATTACCATCTCAAGAAATGCAGAAAAACATGTAATAAAATTCATTGCTGGGCTGGGGATTTAGCTCAGTGGTGCCTCTGCCTGCCTCTCAAGCACAAGGTCCTGAGTTTGATCCCTGGTAGTAAAAAAAAAATTCAATGTTTATTCATGATACAAACTAAAAATTGGTTTATTCAAAGATGTAGGCCAAAAAGTATAGCAGATATGACAAAGTTAAAATGTCAAAAGCATTTCCAGGGCTGGGGATGTAGCTCAGTGGCGCTGCACCTGCCTGGCAAGCGTGAAGTCCTGAGTTCGATTCCTGGTACTGGGGAAAAAAAGCGCGTTTCCATTAAAATTTAGGGAAAACAAGGATACCATCAAAACATGGAGCTCTCAACTAATTCAGTAAGACAAGAGAAAGAAATAATAACAGGGAAGAAAGAGCTAACCCATTGTGATTTATTGCCAACAATATGGTTGTCTGCATAAAAAATCCAAGAGTTATGAAAAGTAATAAAAGTAATATAGAGTTTCTGGATTAGTGATTAATGTATTTGTAAAAGATAATAATATTCCTATACCCAGCAATAACCAATTAGAAAGCAGAAAGAAGCCATCACTTACAGTAGCAGCAAAAACCATTAGGGAGAGAGAAAGAGAGAAAGAGAGAGAGAGAGAGAGAGAGAGAGAGAGAGAGGTGCAAAACTCTATGAGGAAATTACAAACTACTGGAGAAAACATGAAGAAAAGAAGATACATAGAATGTTCATAAATAGAAAGGCTCAATAGCATAGATAGTAATACTTCTTATATTAATCTATAAAATTAATGCCATTCCAATCAAATTTCTGAATGGAGCCTTGACAATATAATTCTAAAATGCAAATACCAAAGCAAAGGACCAAATACAGCCAAAACAATTTCAAAGAACAAAAAGCCAAAGCATGAAGAAGGATGGTCCCTATCAGGAATCAAGACTTGTGACCATTACAACAGTGTGATGGCATTTCGGGGACAGCCAAATACAGTGTGCTGGGTCACTCGTTGATTTGGGACAAAATAAATGGGGATTCCAGCCTCATACTGCAGTGGATGCAGAGGTGCCCTGGCCATTCACTCTTTACACCCCAGCCTAATACCTACAAAGGTGTTTTCCCTGTGCTCCTGTGATCCTTGGAGACCCCAGGGCTCCACTCACCCCCATAGGAAAAGTGGCTGCAAGGGCCCAGAGTCAAGCCCCAGAAGAGCTCCTGGGAGGCGACAAACAGCAAGGCTGGGCGTGTTCTGCTTCTCAAGGTCCCCATTGGCTGAGTCCTGGTTGTCCACAGTGGTTCCTATTCATCAGCCCGCCTTTCCTTTGACATCCTTCCCTTCTCCTCTTACTGAGTGCACCCAAATGTTTGTCTCAGGCTCTGCTTCCAGGGGACTCTACTGTAACATCATATCAAAAGAAACACGCACCACACACACACGTGTGCATGAATAGAAGTTCCAAAGATAAAAAGGTGAAAAGCAAAAGCTTTAAACAGTTATAAGCAGAAAATGCAGAACTTGTTTAGGATATCTGTGTAAAAGAATTCCTTAAATGAGGAGTAAGAAGCACATCATACAGGAAAAGCTTGGTAAGTGTGTCCAGTATATTAGAATGTAAATTTCTGTTCAACAAAAGGCAATATAAACAATGAGAGAAACAAAATACAGTTTAGGGAAAGATATTGTGTGCCATAAAGCATCATGACTGGGAAATGTGGGAGCATCCTAGAAAGAACAGTAGGACAAAAAATGGGGAAATGGACAAAGGTTAGAAATAGGAAATTCACAAAATAAAGGAAATAAATGACCAAGACCCTTGAGAACACTTGAGAAAATGAGAATTAAAACAATGAAATAATCAAATTTTATCAACCAGCTTGACAAAATTTTCAAAGATTGGAACTGGTGTGGAGAGAAAGTTACTGTCAAACACCATGCTTCAAACAGGAATCAGAGCAATCTGAGGGGGGGAGTATCTGGCAACATCTGTAATCACGTGAAATGCTCACACCCTGTGACCCACCCATCTATCTCATCCAACAGAAATAATATATTAAAGACTATGTTTTTCTGCTTTTGCCTATAAGTGGAGAAAGAAAACCTACATTTCTGTCAGTAAGAAATTTTAAAACAATTGAAGCTACTCTCCTCAGCCAAGGGGTGGAATGTGCAGTATACATGCCACGGAATATTACTCAGCCTTAAAATGGAAGGAATTCTGACATCTTCCCCAACAGGGATGAGCCTTGAAGACAGCAGGTGAGTGAAATAAGCCAGACCCAGGATAATCATTCCACCTAAGTGAGGTTCCTAGAACAGTCAGATTCGGAGACAGAGAGTGGAATTGTGGCTGTCAGGGGCTGGGGGACAGGTAAATAGGGCAATACTGTTTAACGGGGACAGAGTCTCAGTTTGGGAAGATGGGAAAGCTCTGGAGATGAACAGTGGAGATGGCTGCACAGCCAGGTAAATGTGCTTAGTTCCCCTTAACTGTAGACTTGAAATGGTTTAAAATGATCACTTGTATGTTAGGTGCATTTTACCGTAAATTTTTTAAAGGGAGGGTGTGGACACACACATATCAACCTAGAAAGAGTTGTTCATTTGCTTAGAGCCCACAGAGACCAAGCAGAAAGTGTAGCTTTAAGTTCAATGGTGATTGTGTCCCCTGTGGAAGCCATGTCCCTCAGGAGCCAGGACCTCTAGGCACACAAACCCTACAGATGTGGGGACATGAGCAGATTCTGCTCACATCGGTCTTGGAAGGAACCATGAAGGGAGACACTCCTATTTCCACCCCCGACCACCACCACCTGGAGGAGCCACAGCTGCTGGCTGGGGTGGCGCTTGGCTTTAGGAACCATCTCTCCCTGAAGACAGTGAAGGGGGCCACCCAGACACTGTGATGTAGGAGTGATTCCAGAGCAGTATCAGGCAAGCAGCTCTGGATGGTACAATTCTGCAGCAGAACCAGCAGATCCCATGGTCCTGTGCCCTCTGCCATTGGTGATGTTACTCAGGATTCCATGTCAGTGCCTCCACCACCCCACAAGCCCTCAGAGAGCAGTGTTGACTGAGACCCTAAATGCAGGAAACGCCAGTCATTCCCGGCATCAAGGTGGTGGATCTAGGCAAATCACTCCCTTTCCAGATGGAGGGGATACAGTGAAGTCTACTTGCTCCCAAGTGGCTGGCAGTGAGTTCAGGGCCATGGGACACACTGGGAGCTCAGGATTGGTCCCAGTTGCTGACCCATCCAACAGTCCCAGATGGTAGCTGGAGGAGCATGAGCTCTGGAGCCCATGAGAAGCTGCCATCTCTGCTACTGTGAGGATCCTTCTCATGAGCCCATTGCCCAAGCACCATGATGGCAGGGATGAGGTCGGCTGGGTCACAGTGTCCACTGATTGTTTAGTGTCTCTTTTGCTGGTATGCTCTCAGGTGTTAATGTGAGACTCTGAGCTCCTCCTACTGCAGGCCCCCCTGCCTTTCCTCAGTCCCCCTATTCCCAAGTTTCCAGTATTGCTCCTTCTGTACTCCTGACCAAACAGCTAAGCCACAAGCATGAGCCCCATGTATCCTGACCTCAGGCTCCTTCTATCTTCACACAGGTGGATGACAAGGTGCCCTACCCAAAGCTCTGCCCACTGGCTTTTAGGACCACCGAGAGGGGGAGTGAGGAGGCAGCTATTCATTTTCAGCTCACTCCAATATACGGAGCTGGAAGAAGGTATCAGCACTTCTCTGCTGGTCACAGGAGAGCCCCTTGTGGTGTGCACTAAAGGAGGGACCTCCATGTGATGGTAACTGGTGGCCTGAGGATCTGGACCATCTGTGCATGCAGCTGGCCCTGCCTTTGGGACCTGAGACCCCAGTCTCTGATGTGCCACTTCCTGATGGATGTGATGGGTGCCTGGCCCTGAGATTTAGTGGATGACTCATCAGCTCATGATAAAACATGTGGCCACTTGGCTACTCGATGTCCCCTGGTCAGGTGCCCAGGGCCACATTAGGAGTCCTGCCCTGCTCTGCTGCAGATGGCATAGGCTTATTCCTGCACCCTGGGGGAAGGGGTAGTGCACTGTGGATTTCCTGTTGGAGCTTGCCAAAGATGGCACACGGTGACCCTTCTATCACAGAAACCTCCAGTACACAGGGGCTGGCAAGTCAGATGTCCAAACGGTTTCTTGTATGACCACAACTCCAAACCAGCAGCCTTCTGTGCTACCCAATAACAAGCCAGAGCAGTGTCCCAAGTGCTAAGGATGCCTCTCCTAGACCCAGAGAGGACTGCCAGTAGTGGAGCTTCCTTCCCCATGGGAAAACGTCAAAGGGGTGATAAACCCCCTGCATTAGTCAACTTTCCTGTCCACAAGACACAATACCTAACACCCACAACTTAAAGAAGGTGAGGTTTAGGGAAAGACCCAACCGAAAAAGAGAACTACAGGCCAATCTCCCTAATGAACATAGATGCAGAAATCCTCAACAAGATACTGGCAGACAGAATACAGAGGGTCATCAAGAAGATCACACACCCTGACCAAGTTGGATTTATCCCAGGGATGCAACGATGGTTCAACATCCATAAATCAATAAATGTAATACACTATATTAACAGAGTCAAGGACAAAAACCAAATGATCATCTCAATAGATGCAGAAAAGGCATTTGACAAAACCCAACACCCATTCATGATAAAAACCCTACAGAAAATTGGAGTAGAAGGTCTTTATCTCAACCTGATTAAGGCTATTTATGAAAAACCAACAGCCAACATCATACTAAATTGTCAAAAACTGAAAACTTTCATGCTAAAATCAGGAACAAGAAAAGGATGCCCACTATCACCACTCCTGTTCAATATTGTTCTGGAAACATTAGCCACAGCAATTAGAAAAGAGAAATAAATAAAAGGAATAAAGATAGGAAGGGAAGAAGTGAAACTGTCATTGTTTGCTGATGATATGATACTTTACATAGAAGACCCAAAAAACTTGGTCAAAAGTCTTCTAGACCTCATTGACAGATTCAGTAGAGTAGCTGGATACAAGGTCAACACTCAAAAAACAATAGCCTTCTTATACACAAATAACAGACCCATTGAGAGAGAAATTTGGGAAATAATTCCTTTTACAATAGCATCCAAAAAAATTGAAATATCTAGGAATCAATCTAACAAAGGAAGCAAAAGACATCTACAGTGAAAACTACAGCACTCTGAAAAAAGAGATTGAAGAGGATATAAGAAAATGGAAAGGGCCAAGAATTTAGCTCTGTGGTTTTGACGCCTGCTGCGCCAGCACAAGGACCTGAGTTCAATCCCTGGTACCAATTTAAAAAAAGAAAGAAAATGGAAAGACATCCCTTGTTCCTGGGTAGGAAGAACCAATATAGTGAAAATGGCCATACTTCCAAAACTACTATATAGATTTAATGCAATGCCAATTGAAATTCCAACAATATATTTCACAGAACTAGAGAAAACAATCCAAAAATTCATTTGGAACCAGAAGAGACCTAGAATAGCAAAAGCAATTCTAGGCAACAGAGGCATGGCTGGGGGTATCACAATCCACAACTTGAAACTATACTACAAAGCCACTGTGATAAAAACAGCATGGCACTTGCAAAGAAACGACCTGAGGATCAATGGAATAGATTAGAAGATGCAGAAACAACTCCAGACATACTCAGCCACCTCATCTTTGACAAAGGAGCCAACCATCCTCACTGGAGGAAAGATAGCCTCTTTAATAAATGGTGTTGGAAAAACTGGATTTCAACCTGACAAAGATCAAAATTAGACCCCTATCAAGCACCCAGGAGGTGGGTTCCCTGATGCCATTCCAGGCTCCTAGGGCAGAGAAGGTGAGACAATCCCAGTGCCCAGGAGGTGGTTCCCCCACCACCATTCCAGGCTTCTAGGGCAGAGAAGGTGAGACAATCCCAGGACCCAGGAGGAGGCTCCCCTGCCGCCATTCCAGGCTCCGAGGGCAGAAAAGATGAGCCACGTGGGCACCAGAAGCACTGCCCCCCCCAATGGAAATGAGAAGACACATAAACAAGCCTCAAAAACAGACTTCCAGATCACCTACAGCAACCTCAAAGGGAAACAAGATGGAACAATCTGATACTCAACCACCTGGACTCCCTGAACTGACAAAAAAAGAAGATCTGGAAAAAATGAAATCAGAAATAATTTCTCAGATAACAGCAAAGATTGTCCCCATAGTGCAAGACATGATTAATAAATCTAGACAGGACACAGATTTAAAAAATAGAGGATCTGAGGAGCATGATGGAATCACAACATGATGGATTCCAAACAAATGGAATCCATAAAACAGATTCAAACAGATTTCCAGGAGACTAAAAACTCCATCGAGGGCCGGGGATTTAGCTCAGTGGTTCCGCCATCTGCCTCACAAGTGCAAGGACCCGAGTTCAATCCCTGATACCAAAAAACAAAAAAAAAACTCCATCGAAAGCCTATGCAGCAGAATGAACCAATGTGAGGACAGAATTTCTGATATAGAAGATAAGATTGCAATTAGTGACCAGGAAAAGAAAAATTGCTTTAAAATTGTAAGGGACCACAAGAAATCAATCCAGCAGCTGCTAGATGATGCAAAGAAGAATAACATGAGTGATTGGAGTCAATGAAGAAACAGGAGAGAGTGCAGATGACATAAAAAAACTGTTCACAGAAGTGATGGCAGAAAACTTCCCAAGCAGGGGAAAAGAACTTGACATACAGATAAATGAGGCATATAGGACTCCAGCTAGCCTTGATCAAAAAAGTCTACACATAGGCATATAATAGTTAGGATTCCAGAAACCCAACAGAAGAACAAAATTCTACAAGCAGTGAGAGAAAAGAAACAAATCACATACAAAGGAAAGCCCATCAGAATCACAGCAGACTTCTCAATGCAAACCCTCAAGGCAAGAAGAGCTTGGAGTGATGTATTTCAAGCCCTAAAGGAAAACAGCCTCCAACCCAGATTGATGTACCCTGCAAAGCTATCTTTCAAAATTGATGGAGAGATAAGATACTTTCATGATAAAGAGCACCTTAGGAACGTCATGAATACCAAACCAGCACTCCAAAAAATTTTAGACAATATCCTAGGAGAAGACAATGAGGATCACAACCCCAGGAAGCCCAGCAGAATGAATCCATTGGGTGTGACAAATTAAACGCAAAGGGGGAGACTCCAACAAAAAGAAAAAATCATGACAAGGCTTTCAAAACTTTTAACTTCATCTCCGTAATGAGTATATAATTCAATCTTGTTATTGTACTGATTAGTATTTTTCTGATTCTAGTATTGCACACCTTTCCTTGTGCTGTACTGGCTATTTATCTTCTTGTGTCTACTTTTTACTTGGGTTGTCTATTAATGAGCTGTAAGAGTTCTTTATATATTCTAGTCATAGGTTATAGGCATTGTAAATATGGTCTGTTTAAGGGCTATTTTTCATTTTAACAATGTCATTTAAAGTTCTAAATTTTGATGGAATCTCATTTATCAATGTTTTTCTTTTATACATCATGTTTTTTGTATCCTAGGAAGTTCTTGCCTACCCTAAATTCATAAACATTTTCCCTCATAATTTCTTCTTAAAGTTTTATACTTTTAGACTTTCATATTTAGGTTCATAGATCCTTTCAAGTTATTTTATGTATGGAAATAAAGGGTTGAGGTTAATTTTTTATATAAGGATACCAGGTGTTCTAGTGCCATTTGCTGAAAACACTATCTTTTCCTCGGCTCTTGAATTGAGTTTATATTCTATAAAATGTTAATGTTAAATAATCTTTCAAAACTCAGTGGACCATATATGTGTGGTTCTATTTCTAGATTCTCTGCTTTATTTCAATGATCTATAAGTCTTTCCTTACACCAACACTATCTTGATTACTGTAGCTTTAGAGGAAGTCTTAAAATTAGGTACTAAATGTCTTCCAACACTGTTTGTTTTTTTTTACTTTTCTAGGTCCTTTGTACTCCTACATAACTTTTATATTTCAATATCCAATTCTTCATTTATAGCAAGTATGCATAGACCTGAATTTTTATATATACCTTGTGTTTTCTAATCCTGCTAAATTCAAATACAAGTTCTAGGGGCTCCTAGAGATTTCTTAGTATTTTCTCTGTAGATGATCATTTCATCTACGTATAAAGATTTTACTTCTACCTTGTCAATCCTATCCTAATTGTGTCATTTTATTGCCAGACTATTTTGGTTTGGGCCTATGTTTCAAAGTTTAATGGACAGATGAAGAGTAAGCATATCTGCCCTTGTTCCCCACCTTAAGGAGAAATCATTGTATCTTCTCCATTGATATAAGGCGTTTTTGCTGGAAGTATAGAGTACATGTCTTTAATCTGTTGAGAAGGTTCTGTTATACTTCTAGTCTCCTGATAGCTTTTACTATGAACAGCTGTGGAATTTAGTTCAATACTTTTTCTCCAACTAGTGACAGGATCATGTGGCTTTTTCCTTTCCTGTGTTAAAATGATTTCTTTTGGGGGTGGATCTTCCAATGCTGAACCAACACTGCCATCCCTATAACAAAACCACTTTCTACATATTGCTAGATCTGACTTCTAATAGTTTGCTTTGTTAAACAAATTTCTACCTATTTTCATACTTTTTTCTTCTATTATCTTTATCCAGTTTTAGGACTAGCACAATGTTGATTTCCTAAAATAAGGGGAGAAGTGTTCCTTTTTTTTCTGCTTTAAATGTTGGATAAAATTTATCAGTTAAAATGTATATGAGCCTGTTGTTGTCATATAGGTAGGTTTTCAAGCTAGGAATATACTTTCTTTAATAGGTGCTACTCAAATTTTATATTTCCTCCAGAGTTAGTTTCATTAGTCTTCCAAGGTACTTCTTAGAGGTTGTCAAATTTATTTCAAAACAGATTTTTGAAATATGCTTTCTATATCCTTTTAAATTCTGTAAAATCTGTGGTAAGGTCACCTAGATCTTGATATTGTAATTTTAAAAATGTATAATTGATATTGTGTAATAGGAAGTAAAGGTCTAAAGGAGCAGGGGAAGTGGGAGGGGTAGGGGAAAGGAAAGAAGGGAAAAGAAAAAATATGAGAAGAGGAAAACAATAGAAACAAAATCTTTGCAAATCAGGGGAAGGGGGAAAAAATAAGAATCAAGATACTCATGTAATGGTACAAGATCCCAATGATGTATGTAAACGTATTTTATACCTAAAATGTACCAATAAACTTAATGGGGGGAAAAAAACTAGACCCCTAGCTATCACCTGGCACTAAACTAAATCGAAGTGGGTTAAAGATCTAAATATTAAAATAGAAACACTAAACTTGCTGGAAGATAAGTTAGGTAGAACTCTTGAAGACATTGGCATAGGAAAAGACTTTATGAGAAAAACCTCAGTAGCATGGGAACTAGCACAAAGAATCAACAACTGGGATCTCATCTTATTAAAAAGCTTCTGCACTGCAAGAGAAACCACCAACAGAGCTAAGAGACAACCTATAATGTGGGACAAAATTGTTAGCAGCTGTATCTCAGACAAAGAACTATTATCTAGAATACATAAAGAACTTTAAAAAATCAGACCCTCTCAAATTTAAAGACCCAATTCAAAAGTGGGCATCTGAAATGAACAGATATATCTCAGACAAAGAAGTAAAAGCAGCAAATAAACATATGAAAAAATGTTCAGCATCACTGGTCATTCAAGAGATGCAGATGAAAACAACACTGAGATTCCACCTCACCCCACAAAGAATGGCTGCTATCAAGAAATCAACCAATAACAAATGTTGGCGGGGTTGTGGGGAGAAAGGAATCCTTCTCCATTGTTGGTGGGGGTGTAGACTAGTGCAACCACTGTGGAAATCAGTATGGAGATACCTCAAAGAACTAGGCTCAGAGGTCCCATTTGACCCAGCTATTCCCCTGGTGGGTATCTTCCCAAAAGAATTAAAAGAATCATACCACAGCGATATATGTGCACCTATGTTTATAGCGGCACAGTTTGTAATAGCTAAAGCTTGGAAACAGCCCAAGTGCCCATCAACTGGGAACTGGATAAAGAAGATGTGGAGGTTTTTTTTATATAAAATGGAGTACTACTCAGTCATAAAGAATGAGAAACTAGAGACATTTATAGCTAAATGGATGGATATTGAGGCCATCCTCTTAAGTGAAATAAATAGGACACACATGTGTAAATACCAAATAGTTTCTCTGGTGTGAAAAACTGAAAGTGTAAATAATGATTAAAATGAATAATTGGGGCTGGGGATTTACCTCAGTGGTTTTGCCACCTGCTGCACAAGCGCAAGGACCTGAGTTTGATCTCCAGTACCCCCAAAAAATCAAAAAATAAAATGAATAATTGATAATGTGAAATAGGAAGAAAAGGTCCAAAGGGGCAGGGGAAATGGGAGGGGTAGGGGAAAGGAAATAAGGGAAAGGAAAAATTATGAGAAAAGGAAAAAATGGAAACAAAGTCTTTGTAAATAGGGAAGGGTGGAGGGGGTGAGGGGAGGACAGGAAATGGGAAAAAATAAGAACCAAGATATATCATGTAAAGGTACAAGTACCCAATGATAAATGTAAATGTATTGTATACCTAAAATGTACCAATAAAAAAATTTAAGGAGAAAAAAAAAGAAGGTTTAATTTGGCTCATGATTTTAAGGGATTCAGTCCATGGTCAGTTGGCTCTAAGGTAGAACTATCATGGTGGGAGGGCACAGTGGAACAAAGCTGCTTAGTTCATGGTAACCAGGAAACAGAGAAGGGGCCAGTACCAGAGAGGAAAGGCAAGGGACTAGATATAGTACCCAAGGTCATGCCTCTAGTACCCACCCAGACACGCTCAGAAATGTGCCTTACTAATCCTCCAGGGGCTCCCAAGCCAATCAAGTTGACACAATTAAGCTTAACTGTCACCTGCACCTTTACTTTGGGGAGGCTCTGACATGCCCAGACCACTGGGCCCTTTAAGACCTCCTTTGTGGCACCCCCCCAAATCTTGCAATTTACTTCCCACCTCTGGAGCATAGATGTTCTCCCAAAGCTCCTACTTCTTGCTCTATAGGTCTGGTTAACTTGATATGGATCTGACCAGTGGGGCAGGCTGTAGATTGTCCAGATGGGCTGGGTTCCTTTGGGTTATACTGAGAGCAGGAAAATTATGACATCCCTGGGTAAGGCAATGAATGTGTACGCTGGCCATCTCATATATCCAGGATAATATGAATCACTTTGGCCCCAATACTCCATCCTTCATAGAAGCTCCATCTGGGGCTATAGTTTGGTTGATTACGTGGTATCTATTGTCACTAGCCAGGATCCACGTGGAGTTTATAGGGGCCACATTGGTGAGTTCAATAGAGCTATGATATAGACTCCCTATTCCTGCATCTTCAGTCACTAGAGATAACACAAATCTCTGCCATTACACCAGAAATTCAACATTAACTTTTTTTTTTTGGTACCGGCATTCGAACTCTGGTCCTTGCACTTGCGCAGCAGGCAGCAAAACCACTGAGCTAAATCCCTGGCCCTCAACATTAACTTTTGATTCACTGGGTTAGCTGGGTTGTAGCAGTGGGGAGGAGGGAGGAGGAGAAGAGGCAGTTTCTGCAGCTTCCTTTTGGCCTTCCTGAGCACAATAACTGACTCTGCAGCTCAAGGTCTGCTGACTGCTTCATTCTTCTGTTCCACTGACATGTTCGAAAAAATGAGACAGCCAGATATCGTGGTACACATCTGTAATCCCAGCACTCTGGTAGACTGAGGCAGGAGGGTCTTAAGTTTGAGACTAGCCTGGGCAACTTAGTAACTTAGGGAGGCCCTGTGTCAAAATTTTTTACAAGGCTGGGAATGTAGATCAGCGCAAAGTTCCTGGATTCAATTCTAAGAAGGAGGAGGAGGAGGAGGAAGAATCTGGGAGAATGACACATGACAGGTCTATTGCCAGATGGACCCTGGCCAGGACACCATGTATAGGATGACCCCTGGGGTCTCTAAGCATCAATGTCAATTTGAACTCTAGATCCAACAGCCCTCGGAGAGTCTGAGGAGCCTGGGTGGAAGCCCTAGGGATGTGCCCCAGGGCCCCCTTCAAGGAAAAGCCTGTCCAGGGCAGTGTGCTGACCGCCTCCAGTGAGCCATGGTGCTTGAGCCTAAGCCAGGCCCTCCCTGAGCATCTCCCAGACAATGAAGGAGAGAGGCCTGGCATCTTCTTCCCCCAGAGGGGACCCCTCTAGTGGACAGTCTTTGCCTGAGAGCCCCCTGCTGGGCTCCCTCAGAGCTGCCCTTGCTGTGCCTGAAAGCTTCGCCAGCTGCCTCTGTCTCTTCCCTCCGTCTCTCACAGCTGGACCACTTGAAACCCCTCCACGTCTGAGTCCACCCACCCACTTCCCAGAGGGCCAAACTGGGCAGCCTTTTCCCAGTGACTTGCTACTGGAGGCAGCAGTGGCGCTCCCTGTTGTGGGCTGAACTGTCTCCCCTAGATGTTGGAGTCCTTACTCCCAGGATCTATGTATATGACCTTAGTTGGAAACAGTCTGGAGATGATCAAGCCCAGACGAGGTCATCAGGAGGGGCCTAATCCAATGTGACTGCATTCCAATACAAGAGGGACATTTGGACCCAGACACAGACAAGCACACAGGGAGAACATCAGGGGAGATGCAGGCAGAGATCACAGTGATGCCTCGGCAAGCCAAAGAGCTCCAAAGACTGGCAGAAAACCACCAGCAGCCAAAAGAGAGGCCAGAAGCAGATCTCCCTCATAGCCCTATGGAACCAACCCTGCAGATTTTGAACTCATAGCCCTAGACTGTGAGACAAGACATCTCTGTCTACCACCCTGTTAGTGGTGCTGTATATGGCAGCCCTGGCAAACCCATGCAGAGCCTTCAGGGAAGGTCTGGGGGGCCACACGCTCCCTGTGTCCTGGAGGGTCCTCCCTCCTGGGGCCACCCTGTCTTTCCGGTCATAGAGTCTGAACTGGAGAATAGGTTCAGGTTTGGAATCTGGATCATTCACTTCCACATGATCAAGGTCAGGGCACCTTGACCCCTTGGATTTCTGCTGACCACCTTTGGTCACTTTTGATTATCTGCATTAAAAATTCCCTTGCTAGCTGCACAGATCTCTTGCCCCTGGAAACACCATGTCTGCTGTGTTCTGTAGAGTTCTGCAAGTCAGGCCCCTGGCTGCCATCCCACCTTGCTGTCCATCCTGGTCCTTGTCCCCACCTTGCTTGTGGCAGCCAAGCACTCATCTGGCTCAAGAACCCATTCCACTGTTCAGGAACTCTATTGTCTTAGCTCACTTTCTGTTGCTAATAACACAATGCCACAGACTGCATAAGCCATAAAAAGAGGTTTATTTTGGCATGTGGTTCTGGTCCAAGGTCAAGGGGTTGACATCTGGTGGTGTCCTTGCTGGCAGGGTCCTGAGGGGGCACAGGGCATCACATGCCAAGAGGCAGGGAGCACATGAGATGCCTCACCATGCCCACTCTCCAGATAACTCACTAGCCCATTAAGCCATGAATTGCATGAATGAATTGATCCATTCATGATGGCAGATGCTGCCTCTTAAAGTGCCACCCAGTCCCACCTTTTAATATCTCAAAATTGGAGTCAAATTTCAACATGCGTTTTGAGGGAACAAACCATGTTCAAAACTCAGCGCCTATCGTTCCCAGGCTACGGGAGCAGTCGGCTCTGTAGCAGCATCTTCCCCCACCAGGCCCTGCCTGGCCAGGACAGCCAGCCCTCAGTTCCTCAGCAGCCCCGCCTCTATCATCTGGGTAGGAGCTGGGCCCCTCCCAAGGAACTGACCCAGGGGATGGGGGCGTCCAACCTATCTATAATCAAAGATCCTTCCAGCTCGCCCACTTCCACATACTTTGCACGCCTTCTTCTAGGGCTATTTGATAACTGCACTGTCACTTTTCCCAAGCTTCCAAGAACCCTCCAGCACTGTATGAGAACCACATGTCCTTCCCAGTGTCAAACACAAGAGTTTTCCCACAGATAAAGTCTCCAGTAGCAGCTTCTGCTTAGCCTACCTGGATCCACAACCTCAGCTTCTGTGCCTAGGAAAGCTCTCCAGTCCCTGCCAGTCCTGTTATTTGCTCTGCAGCTCTTGGTGGTCAGTCCTTGTTGTCGCTTAACAGCAAAGCATGGGCCTGCCCAGGTCATGCTGAGATGTTGTCTTAGTTACTTTCTCTCATTGCTAAGACAAAACACCCAACAGCCAAAATTAAAGGGGGAAAGGTTTATTTAGCTCACAGGTTGTGGAAGTTTCCAACCATAGTCAGCTGGCTCCAAGACAGGGTGGCATCACAGAGGTGGCATCACAGAGGAGAAAAATTTCATGGCAGGCAGAAGTTAGCAAAGCAACAAGGGTCAGTCACAGCTCTTTCTGTCCCTTATATCTTATCTAGGCTACTTAGGGTGGGTAGCACTCACACCCTTAATCTTAGCACCCTTGATCCTGCCTTGCACCATGATCAATCCCAGAGTCACACACTCTAGATCCAGCCACCTCTGAAAAAGCCCCATGACCACATGGGGCTCTGGGAGGACATCTAGACACAAGCCATAACAGATGTGGTCCAGTTTTGAGTCTGCTGGCCCATATGAGGGGAGGTGGTTGCAGATGCTGAGGGACAGAAACCTCATCTTGTGAGGCCCCTTCCCATATCTGAAGTTTCTGCATGGTCTTTAAGCAAGGTGGGGGAAGGGGCTCTATCAATGGAGGGAGGAATGTGGGCCACGGTAGAATTTGGGGTCTGATGTTCTCAAAAGCATCTCCTGAGATAGTTCTACCTTAGGTCTCAGGGACCCCACCCTCCCCATCCGGACTCTGGAGAGGAAACATGATGGGTTGTGCATCCCCCAAAGTTTTCATGTGTTGGAAGCTTGGATCCCAGGATGGTGCTGTGAGAGATGGCAGAGCCATTCAGAAGTGGGGCCTAGCAGGAGGTCCATTGGTTATGGGGGTTGTGCTCTCCTGCCCTTGGAAGGGGTTTTTTTGTTTTTGTTTTTGTTTTTGCTTTTGGTACCAGGGATCGAACTCGGGTCCTTGCACTTGCAAAGCAGGCGGTGAAACCACTGAGCTAAATCCCTGGCCCTGGAAGGGTTTTAAGTAGATCTCATGACCCTTTGTAAGTCTCAGGAGACAGTTAGAAAAGCCTGACCCTAGCCACAGCCAGGTCTCTGACTTCCTGTCTGGGTTGTAGTCACTCATTCCCACATACCTTCCTGCCATTACCTTCCACCAGGAGATGACAGCCACCGAGGGGCCCTCTCGTTGGCCCATGCTCTTTGCACTTAGAGCCTCTAGAACTGTTTAATTAATAAAGCTAGCCTGCCTCGGGTATTTTGTTATAGTAACAGAGAACTGACTGATACAGGAGCTTCTCCAGGCCAGGAATTCAGCCTTCTCTGATATGCTGAGCTAGGGGCCGGGGATTTAGCACAGTAGTTCTGCTACCTGCCTTGCAAGCACAAGGTCCCGAGTTTGATCCCCTGTACCAAAAAAAAAAAAAAAGGTGAAGTTCAGCTCTTAGGGCCAGGGATTTAGCTCAGTGTTCTGCTGCCTGCCTCAAAAGTGCAAGGACCCGAGTTCAATCCCTAGTACCAAAAGTAATAATGATGATGATGATGATGATGATGATGATGATGATGATATCCTGAGCTTGTCTTCTGCTACCTGCTCTCTCGCTGTAGAAAAGAAGAAATTCCCTAACTACTAACCAGGAATCCTCCCTGCTTCAAGATGGTGATCCATGACCCTGGACTTGTCACCACTTTAATGTAGCAGTGGTGTTCAGCTAACATCCCCCCCCTTTTCTGCAGTCTTTATAATTACTGCTCTCCCTATATCAAATACAAGGATGCTACACCTGTCGGGGCATTGCTGTCCACCTGAATATGCCCCCGGTCACCACAGGTGAGGAGGCCTGACCATCTTGTCCCAGGGATCACCGACAGCAAACTCCTGATCACCTGTCACCAGCAAGGCATCACCCTGCAGAATGTCATGTTCAGGTCAGTTTCCAGGACCACTTCTGGTCCTCCTTGCCTCTGGCAAATCCAAAACCCAAGACCAGAATTTGCTAGCCCATCAAGACAAGGTGACAACAGCAGGATGGGGACAGCAGGACTAAGAAGGGGAAAGGGCTCACAATAGCTATGGTTCAGGTAAGGATTGTCCCCTCTAAACAGGAGCATGTTGAAACTTAATGCCCCTTATGAGGTATTAAAAGGTGTGGCCTTTAAGTGGTGAGTAGGAGTCAGGCATGGTGTCACACACCTGTAATCTCAGTACTCAGGAGGCTAAGGCAGGAGGATCCCCATGAGTTCAAGACCAGCCTGAACTACTAGTGAATCCCTGTCTCAAAATAAATTTAAAAAAATATAGGGATGAGCAGGGCTCAAGGCTCATGAGTGGATGGGTCCATTCATGTGATTAAAGTATTTGTGAGCTCATGAGTTATCTTGAGAGTAACTAAAAGCCATATTAGCTCTGCCCCTCAAGCACTCCCTGCCTCTTGCCATCGGATGGCCTGTGCTTCTGGGTCTCTGCCGGCAAGAAGGCCATCCTTACATGCCAGCCCTTGACCTTGAGCCAGATCTACGAGCCCGGATGAACCTCTTTTCTTCATGGCATACCCAATCTGTGAAACTGTGTCACTGGTAACATGGACGTGGTCTCGGGGTGAGCCAGCCCTGGCCAGATCCACAGGGGTTCTGGGACCTCAGCTGCACCCATCTGAAGGGGAAAGGAGGGGGACAGCCTCCTGTATGGCCTGTGCCCTGACCCTACAAGGTGTTGTGGCTCTGTGATCTGACAACACATCTCCAGAGAAGGGCACAGACCGCCTGGGACCATGGATAGGGAAGGATGTCACCAGCAGCCACCAGAGGAGGCATGTACCTCCCGGCCACAGCCATCTCCTCTGCTACCTCCAGCTGGTCCACTAATCAATCAGCATTCCATTGTCTCTGGTGCGTGTCAGTCACCCACCCACCACAGCAGCAAGCTGCAGGGGACACAAATCAAGCTGTGGGAGCAGCTCTGTAGATCCACAGGGACTGGCAGTAACAGGCGTGGAGGCACAGAGGCCCCTTCCCTCTCCCTAGGGACGACTTCCAGGTCCCAGCCGTTGCGATGCACACCCCCATGCTGATGGGCAGGGGCAGTCGTCTGTGAGCTCCAAGGCCCTGCCTTGAACAGTTGAGCAAATTTCCTCATCGGGATGTGCAATTCAAGAGCTCCTGTTTCCTTAAAGCTTCAGCCAAAAAGAAGCCAGAAGGAGCCTAAGGTTACAGCCTCACGATCCAGCGTGGAAGCTGCGCTGCCTCTACCTCTACCCTCTCCCTCCTTACCCCTGCCAAATGGGGTCCTCGGTGCTGTCCGCCTCAGGGAGGGACGGTGCGGTCGAGAGTGCCATCTAGCGGGGGGCCGCGCACGTCGCCAGGGATCTAGAGGGCAAGACTGGTCCTCAGAGGTGGCGAGTCCCCAGGAGGAGGAGCTTCCGTGGGATACCTGCACCCGTCCCTCCCTGCCTCTGCCCACCCTGAGGAGGCACGTTGGGTCATCCAGCACTCACAATGTCCCGTCTCTGCCCCTTTCGGGACTCCCGGAGGAAATTTTCTTAACTTTTTAATGAAAGAGTCCCTTAGAATCCACTCGCTCTGTCTCGAGTCAGCAAGGGGAATAGTGAGTCAACTGTCACCCAGAGAGGGAGCTGGAAGGTCACACCTGCGGGGCAGAAGTGGGGCCCCACGTGGGCTGCGCATTAGGGAACAGGTCTGGGGGCTGTAGGAAGTGGCACCCAACTGGAAGGGCTTCTCAGGGAAGCAGCGGTGTTGAGGGGACAGAGACAGAGCTTTCTTTCACTTCTGCGTTTATACACTTCCCCAAAAATGCGGCGGGACCAGGAGTGAACCGTTGCTTTCAGCTTTGACCTCTTTTTGTATTTTTCTTGTTACAATGCAATTAGGAACAATGGGGCCCCCAGTACCTCTGAGTGGAAGGACTTGGCCTTGCCAATGCAGAGCAGAATCAAACCTGAACTTGGTCAAGTGTGGAGTCTGCAAACAAGGCCCCAAGTCAGGGTTTGTGAGACAGGTCCCTGCCCAACACTCTGCTGCCTTCAGCAACTTTCACCACCCACAAAGCCTAAATATTTACAGCCTGGCACTTTACAGACAAACTACCTCCAACTACCAAATTATGAGAAACACAGGGGACAAAAGAGCACGCTCAGCACCACTCAGGGGATGCGGCCAGTGGATCCAAACCCCAGGAAACTGGAAGAAAAACCACTTGCTTCTTCCATGTGGAATTTGCAACAACCACCAGGAAAAAATAGAGGGGTCTGTAGTTTCCAAAAGGGTTGGCAGGGACAGGTGACAGGAGTAGGAATGGTAATAAAATAAAATCTCTTTTTCCATAGTAGCAAGAAATACAGCTAAACTGAAACCCAAGAATTAACAGTGTAAACCATTTCATTTAGAAATGAAGATATATATATATATATATATATATATAAAAGAGGAACTATCTATTAAAAAGCTAAAAGTGGTGTCTCCTGAAGAGGAGATTTGAGGAATCAGAGAAAGGAAGTAGAGTACTAATTTATTTTTATTTTTATTTTAAGCCTAGCAGTAGTGTTTGTCTTCAGTCAGACCCCATACCCCAGCTTCCAATTCATGCGTTCAACTAGCTACAGATCCAAAATATCTGGAAAAAAATATTGCATCCAAGCTGAACATGTTTCCTGTTATTATAACCAAAACCATAAAGTATAAAACTATCTATGTAGCATTTAGGTATTATAAGAAATTTAGAGCTGATTTAAGGAGGATGTGTGTGTTATATGCAAATACTATACTATTTTATATAAGAGAATTCAGCATCTGTGAATTTTGGTATTTGTGGGAGAGGGGGCCCTGGAGTCAATCTCCTATAGACACCAAGGGATGACTATATATGTTTAAGTATAAATATTTAAATCAAATAATTTTTAAATTTAGTAATAGGTGAATATTTTTATAACCTTGGATTTATGGAAGACCTTTGTAAATATGACCTGAAAAGCAGAAACAAGTAAATGGTTAATCTTTTTGGCAGCATAAGAATCTAAACCTTTTGTATAGGAAAGTTATATTTCATTCATAGACAGACAGACAGACAGATAGATAATTTAATGTGAAAGATAAATAACACCTGAAAAAAAAGATTTGTAATGGGTAATATAGACAAGGGCTTATAACAGGTGACACAAAGGGTTAGCATCTGTTTCTTTGTTGTAAGCCACAGAAATTGACCTTAGCTGATTTAAGCAGTAAAAGGATAGATACCAAGTTCTGGGAGGGTAGAGAACCAGGCTCAACTCCCCAGGCAGCAATAGCAATTGTGCCACAGCTGGTCTGGAAAAGACATCACAGCTCCCTCCATGCTGAGTGTTGGGCTTTGCCCCAGATCGGCTGCCTCAGCGCCTACCCTCTCCAGAATAAAGCCCAGTCAGGTCCTGCTGGCTTCAATGGTCAGCTACCTTCCCTAGCCCAGGCCTGCATCCTAACTTCAAGGGAAGATGGGAAAGCAAAGCCCTCAGTCTAGAATTACCCCCAAATACAGGAGGGGATTCAGATGCTGGGCAGATAAAAATAATGACAGACATGCATTATAACCCCTAATATACAATCTCTAATCATAACTCATCAAATAAAAGATGAAAGATACGATAGATAAGTAGGCAAAGAACATAAATATAACTGATAAAACAAGTGCAACTGGTCAATAAGCACAGAAAAAGCTGTCTAGCCACACTACCACAGCAGCTGCTGGAGTCTGCCTAGCTCAAATCCATCCCCATCATTGCCAGCAGAACCCTGACATGGTCTGAATATCAACCCCACCTGCAACCAACTCAGGAGATGACTGGATCCAGCTGTGTGAACATGCCTCCAGGTGCTTCTGGGGAAGATTTCTGTATTAGTCAGCATAAAATAGCTGCTGTAACAAACATACCCCAGATCTCTGTGTTAACACAAGTTTAAGCAAGTCCACCATGAATGCTCCTGGCCAGTTGCTTCCCTTGTGCAGTTCCCCTGCAGGCAGTGACCCACAAATCTATACTCCTTTGTCATGGTGCTCTGCCCTCTTCACACATGCCCCAGTTCACTCACTACACGCAGAGAAACCATGGAGGTGGCAGGCATGTCTTCTGCTCACAGATGACTGGACAGAACAAGTCATGTGGTCATGTAGACCCACCCAGCTTCAGGGAAGCTGGCAAATATAGTTTAGCTGTGTGCCAGGAAGAAATGAGCCACGTTTAATGAACACTGAGAACTGCCTTGCTGCAAGGTCCCATTGGTCCCCTCCTCCAACCTTCAACTGGGCCCTAGTCCTCCTCCTTTGGTAAAGGTCCCTTTCAGTATTCTCCATGGCCTCTGGTTTCTCTTTTGCACCCACCAACACAGGCGCATCTGACATGGTCAGGCCTTTTTGGAGTTTGTATGGCTTCTGATCTCTGTCAAACCTGGGAGTATGCCTGCCCAAGGAGCACCAAAATGAGGGTCTGAGTTGGTCCAGGGCGTTGTCACCAGCCCTTTTCCTCTCTTCACCTCAGGTTGAACCAGCCATGAGCTCCTGCCATTCTGTCCACACTGACACCTTAGGGGGCTGCTTCTCTGGGCAGGAAAAGGAAAACAACAAACCAGAGGGACCAAGGCCATGAAGGGAAGAGGCCTCTGTGATAAGGATGGGAACCTTCCTGGGACATACAACACCCAGAAAGATGGCTTCTGAGAACCCGAAGTGCACACACAAAAACACACACACACACACTCTCCAGAATTAAAAATTATATAGGGCCAGGAGTGGTAGCTCACACCTGTAATCCCAGTTACTTGGAAGACTGAGGCAGGAGGACTGCAAGTTCAAGGCCAGCATGGGCAATTTAGGGAGACCCTGCCTCAAATTTAACATTTAAAAAGCTGGAATTGTAACTTAATGGTAAAGCACTTGCCTAGCATGCACCAGGCCTGGGTTTAATACCCAGTACTTTTCAAAAAATCAAAAAAAAAAAGGAAAGATATTCTGAGAACAAAGTATGCATCCCAAAAGATCACAGGGAAGAGCTCCTTCACAGCAAAGAGTGAAATCACAGAGCTAAGAATGCCAGTAACAAGATAAGGGCCGGGGCATCTGCTCCAGGACCTGACACAGTGAGCTGTTGGCTAAGAGAAGGGAGATGAACCAAAGGAGATGCGATCACTTAAGAAATATTAGAGGAGGGCCGGGGATTTAGCTCAGTGGTTTCGCCGCCTGCTGTGCAAGCACCAGGACCCGAGTTCAATCCCTGATACCAAAAAAAAAAAAAGAAAGAAAGAAATATTAGAAGAGAAGAGAGACATAAATCTTAAGATTGAAAGAGCTCCAGGCAGGGAATGATGAATAAAAATTGCACACCCAGACTCAACCTGGTTACTAGGTGGACTCCAGGGGAACAACCAAGCATCTAGAGCCTGTGGAGGAGGCCCTTGCAGCCACAGAGGCTGCTGCTCGCTTGATCCCTGAAAGTGACCAGGGACGAACCCATGTGGCAGTCAGAGAGCAGACATCAGACTGGGCAGAGAAACTGAGCAAGCCAGGGAACATCCTCGCAAGTTGAAGATCAAATCAGAACAGAAGTCTCTAAAGAGCAGGAAACGAGGAGGGCAAGAAACAGCAACAGCGACAGAGCTCCTGGAGCCTGATGAATAATATGCCAAAAATACAGTAAGAAATATAGTAAGGGAACATAGGAACAGAGCCTGAGGCTGGAACAAACAATTCTAAAGACATCAGTGCAACTCAGACACTGCAGTGAGGAAGTAAAAGTGTCCCTAGCCTTCTTATTGGGATAATGCGATCAGAGTAGAAATGTGAAACATGGGAAGTAGGGTGCTTTTAATATTTAACTTGGATCCAGCAAGACAGAATTAAAGGCTTAAGTAAGGGGAAGCAGCAAACACTGAGTGTCGTCTCTGGGGTGAACCCTGGCTGAGCCATGCACTCCTGGAGGCCACAGTCACAGAACTGTATGAAGCCCTGCACCCAGCAGGAGTGGCATGGCCCTGGGCCAGGATCTAGGGTGGCGGTGTCTGAGGCCTCAGCTTCCTGGTTGTGCCAAAAATAACAACTCCCTTTCAGGCTAGTTCTGTGGGGTGGCTGAGACAGTAACTCCTGAGAGCCACAAGCCTGCTCCTCCAACAACATGGGAGCCACCGAACTCCTTGTATAAATCTCTCCATGCTTACGTGATGAGCTCTGTCACTTGTGGTGGAATCATGACTAATAGAAGCAGTAAACATAAAATAAGATGGAAACGAGAAAAAGAAATGATATCTTTTGTCACAATAAATGTGAATGGGCTAAATTCCCCTATTAACTTTAAAGGAAAGATGAAAAGAGAGAAAAAGGAAGAGAGAAAGGGGAAGGGAAAGAGGAAGAGGGGGGAATCCATTCTATATATCTACTCTGGAAAACCATGTGTCATTCTCTATCTGAAGTTAAAGATTTGTCAAATCTGTAATCCAGCAATTCTACTCTTAGGTAAAAACCAAAGAAAAATGAATATTACCACCAAAAGACAAGTACAGAATGTGTCCATAGCAACATCACTCAATATAGCCCCAACCTAGAGACGACCCCATGTCCGGCAGTAGAGTGGATAAATAACAGTCTGTTCATGCAGGAGACCACTACCGATACAGACTCGTGAACAGAAGGCTGCTATGTACCATGGTGCGGAGGAATCTCACTGATATGTCAGGAGAAAGAAGCCTGACACAAAAGGGCACATGCTGTGGGATTCAATGCCTATGAAGTTCAAGACCAGGGGGCAGCAGTAGAAGCCAGCACAGTGGTTCTGGGGGCAGAGCATGGGAGGGAGCTTTTCGGGGCATGAAATGTCCTGTCTCCATCCGGGAGCTGGCTGTGTGGACACAGGCGTGTGTCAACAGCAACCAACCTGTCCACTTAAGATCAGTTTTATCCATGATGCTAGGTGTTCTTTTTTTTTTTT
Organism: Heterocephalus glaber; assembly: GCF_053883595.1. Classification (NCBI taxonomy): domain Eukaryota; kingdom Metazoa; phylum Chordata; class Mammalia; order Rodentia; family Bathyergidae; genus Heterocephalus; species Heterocephalus glaber. The sequence continues at coordinate 14,259,945 of NW_028258151.1, read as the reverse complement.
TTTTTTGGTACCAGGGATTTAACTCAGAACCTTGCGCTTACAAGGCAGGCGCTGGAACCACTGAGCTAAATCCCCAGCCCGATGCTAGGTGTTCTTGATCCCTTGATTAATGCTTAGATCCAGTCAAGCTATTGATTTTTTTTTTTTTATTTGGTACCAGGGATCAAACTTGGATCCTTGGGCTTGCACAGCAGGCTGCGAAACCACTGAGCTAAATCCCCTGCCCAAGCTATTAATTTTTTTAAAAACTGTATCTAAACAAATGAAAAAGTTGCTGAAAAGAAACAAAAAAAAAACTGCTTGAGAAAGATAAAACCCAAAAGAAATATATTTCAAACACAAATGTACATTCCTTCTGTTACCTACTCTTTTCTATTTATGTTTATATTTATTTAATATTATTTATTTGTAAGTACTGAGGATTGAACCCAGGGATGCTCTACCACTGAGTTACAGATCCAGAGTTTTTAAATTTTATTTTGAGACAAGGTCTCATTAAGTTGCCCATGCTGACCTCAAACTTGCGATCCCCCGGCCTCAGCTTCCTTCCTGAGTGGTGGGATTACATGCTAAGTTTTACCTGCTCTCTCTGACAGATCTGCTTGTTGTGGAAGTAGCCAACACTTCCGTATGATAACAAGAGAATCTCAAAGCCCCTCAGACCTCCACCCCCAGAAACATCTTGGCCTCCAACACTAGAAAACCTACTTCCCACACTCATGAACAGAAGGTGGTCTAAATTCCTTCACTGAGCATTGAATGTACCTCACTGGTTGGGTGAGTCCTCTCCCCTCCTCACTTTTCTGCAGGGCCCAGCCCCTTCCACAGTCACAGCTCTCTACAGGGACCTTAGACCACTCAGGAAGTGCCCTGGCCCCAGGAGCCAGTCCCTACAAAGAAGTACCTGCCCACATCTTGTGCATCTACACTCTTGCTGTGGCCTTGTGAGTGAAGGGTCGTTCCCAGCTCTGACTCTGAGGTTGTCTGTGGGACTTGTTTGACCAATGGTACCTGATTAAATGGATTCTTGCTGGGTGCCAGGAAGCCTCATCTGTCCCATTCACCCATTTGTGTCTCTACTGCTGCTCTGAGAGAAATGGGGCCAGAGCACACCCACTTGGCCAACAAGGACAAAAGCCACCTGGAGCTGAGCTGTCCCAGCCCAGCAAAGCCCAGCAGCAAGAAACTGCCTGTGCCCCCAACTCAAGCCCCACCTGCATCATATGAGCTCCAACCACCCACAAAATCATGAGAAACTGCTCTTGAGATCATGAGAACAAGCTACTGAGTTTGGGGACAATTTGCTACAGAGTACTATCAGACAATAGCTGATGGATACATCCTGTCACTCAAGAATATGTGTCAGGCCAGAGGGGCACAGCAGCCATTCAGAGGAGGGAAAGATCCATCTGGAAGAGTCAAGAGCTTCCTAGGGGAGCTAGCTGTGTGTATCGGCTTTGTGCTGTGCATCTGGTTCTGCATATGCACCTCTCATTGTCCTCGTCTGTAGTCCTGCCAGGTGAGCGCTACTCTGGCTGCGCCACACCTCTTCATTCTCATGTGACACCTGTCAGCTGGAGTAGAGCTGTCTCTTGCCCTTTACACAGGGCACCCTCTGCCAGTTCACAGCCTCAGTCATTCTGCCTCCCCCAGAAGCATACCCACCACCTGCAACTGAGAGGAGAGGTTATTTTGTTCACAATTTCAGAGGGGCACTGTGGAGAAAAGGTGCTCAAACCATGGCATCAGGAAGCAGAGAGAGAGAAGGGAGGAGCCAGGGACAAGAATATACCCTTCCAGGTCACACCCCAGCAACCTACCTCCAACCAGGCCCCACCTCTAAACAGCACATTCAGCCATGAACTCCTCAGGGCAGCCCCATGATCCAGCTACCTTCCACATCCAAGTCTTTGGAGGGATGTTTTAGATCCAAACCATAACAGCATCCCTTGCCTACCCCCTGGCTCAGACCACTCCTCTCATCACTTCTCTGGCCTGCACTGCCATTGAGACCCATGCTTCTGCAAGGTCCCTGAATCTCCCCCTATCAGCCCTTCAGCCAGGGAGCGGCCTCCTCTGTTTTTTGTGGGGGAGGGGGATAGTCTCAGACCCCCAAGGTTGTCCACCCTCTTTCCAGAGGAAAAAGAGACTGAAACCACTGGAAAGATTAAAATCACCAAAGATAAGAGATGCCCCTCTGCAAAGGGCAAAACAGCCAACAATACAACTGGGGGAAAGACATTGAGGAAGTGAGCCCTCAGCCCTCAGAAGGAGATAGGAACAGGTCAAGGTCCACAGGGAGGGTCCCAAGGGCCAAGAGAAATCCTTTTCCAGAGGGAAGGGTGGTGCATCTTGGCTGATGCTGCAGGGTGTAAGGGGAGGAGAGCTCAGCAAGACCCCCACACCAGGGTGTGGGAGAAGTCGCACGACCCTTAGGGATGCTGCTTCCTCCAGTTGCAAAGGGTTTTTTTTAAAGACCAGAACCAGCCCCTGAACACCCCATTCGAGCTGCATGGAGGCTGAGGCAACTGGTATCAGGCTTTGCCAAGGCCACTGACTTGTGTACACCCCCAAATGGAATATAGAAAATGGGTTCTCCATTCCTTCCAGAAAAGCTCCTAACTGTGGGCCATTTCTGCCATTTTCCCCCAGGTCACTACATTCTGCTGTGCTCCCCATTCTTTGGTACAAAAGAGACCAAAGGACATGAATAGGATTGGGAGACCTCTCAGAAGAAAGAAAGAGAAGAGAGAGAGAAAGAGGGGAGAGGAAGAAGAAGAGGAAACGAAAGGAAAGCCAAACCACTTTGTTTCCTTAGCTCTGGAATTCTTGTTCTCTGAATACCTGGGCCCACCATATCTTTCCTGGAAAAATTCCAAGAGAACAAGCCAAAATCCTTCTCAGACTCAGCCGGTCCCAACTCTGTCCCAGATATCTAAGCCCCTTGGGCAGCTGGGATATCAGCAGAGCCAAAAGTACAAGATTCACATGACCAGCCCAAGGCTGTGCGTGCCAAGTTCATGTTCCAGAAGTTGTTCGAGTATCCTTTATCAGTGGTTCTTGGAAAATTACAAGGGACTCCAATCACACCGGGTGAAACCGTCTGTCCTACTTGCTCATGGCTGTTGATTTCCCAAGTGAGTCTCCCCCTCCAAATCTCTAGTCACAACAATGCCCCAAGACACCAGGCCAGCCTTCATCTTCCCTTCCACTCTTTCCTTCCCTCCTAATTTCACATCAGAGTCCAGGAACTGACCTGGCAAAGACAAGCTCATCTCCAGGTCAAGAGAATCCGACCCCTTGGCAAGGAACTCTCCTGAGGAAGAAGAGGCAGAAAGACCACACAGTGACACTCAAAACTAGAGCACTTTGCTCCGTGACAAACACAAGCCTGCACAGGTAGATGCAGTGGTGGGTGGATGGATGGAGGGTCCTGACCTGGTGCTACATTGGCCTCTGAGATCCCACCCCAGCTGCCAAGTTGTGTCACTTAGGATGCTGTCAAGAAAATTAGAAAATTAGACAATGTCATCAAAAGCCACATTTTCTATCTCTCCACTCTGCCTTCAAGACACTGGCTTTGTCCAACCATCAGCCCTCTGTGGCCATAGGGTGACCACCCTCAGCAGCTGGATGGCCCCAGCCCTGATCAATCACAGTCAGTGGGAGAGGTCCAGTGCTGCGCTGGTGGTCAGGCCTGATTTGAAGGCAGAAAGCCCTGATTTTCAGCTTTTGCCAATTCTGGCAGTGTAAACATTCCTACCAAGCTGCTGAAGGGACTACACAGTTGGAGAGAAAGGCATATGGTGGATACTCACAAGCTGATTCTACAAGACCTGGCACACCACGGGTGTAGGTAAGCATCTTCCCCGAGCCAGATAAAATCCCCATGGAATAGAGGGTGGGCAAACGTGGATTGGCTTAGACCAGTCTGGGTCCCCATGGAGCCAGAGTTAATTCCACTCAGTCCCTTTGGCAGCTACACAGGCTGGCGGGAGGAGCGAGGAGAGGACATTGGAGAGGCAGCCATGAAGGGGAGAGCGAGGGGCACCTCACCCTCCCCAGTGTCCTGCAGCCCTGCCCAGCCAGCACCTCCCAACCCTGGTTGTAGCCCTGACAGCAGCCCCCACACAGGGCAGAGCTGATTCCTGATGAACCCATGATGCTGACAGACAGGAGGACCTCGGGAATAACAGGGGTGGCAAAAGTCCCAGGAACCATTTCACAGCCCTCACTGTGGCCACATGGCCAAAGCACCAGCCCTGGCCGGGTACCATCGCAGCCCAGCCATTTACTGCCAAGGGGGCAGCTGGGAACCCTCACTCCCCACTCTGGACAAGCTGAGTCCCTGGGTCCCTCTCTGCCACCCATGTGAATAAAAGAAGTCATTTTTCTTCCAAGCTAAAGAAGGCTCTTGAGGAAGCCAGATAGACAGCTTGCTAAGCTACTGCCACACCTGCCCCAAAGCCAGAAGTCCCCAAACCTGCACAAAAGGACAGGGTTCTGACAAGCTTCTCCCCTGATTCTTGGCCTGGAGCCACACAGTGGCCTCTGAGTGATGCTTCCAGCATCATCTGCACAGAAAACCTGTTTCTCTTTGCTGCCAGCAGAGCTAATTGCTGAGTTAATTGGCAATGTGTTGTTAGATGAAAAAGAACGTTATAAAACTGTATTTTTTTAAAAAACTGTATTTATCGTTTGACCTTATTCTTGAGGAAAAAGAAATATGTGCATGAGTTGGGGGAGGGGGCTGTCTCTCAGTGCCCATGTAAATGGACATAAACAGTAAGAATAGATCCAGGATTCTTACTGGGGACAACTTTGTCCTTCCACCCCCACTGGCCATTTGGCAATGTCTGTAGACATTTCTGATTGTTGCGTCTCAGGAGGAATGTGTTCCTGGCATATCATGAGCGGAGACAATGCCCAGGACATCCCTCAGCCCAGTCTCACCCAGCCCCAGGGTCAACAGTGCTGAGGTGACCCTGAGCTCAGCAGTGCTCCCAAAGTGGGGTCCTCAAACCAACAGCAGCAGTGGCACCCAGAAACTTGTTAGAAATGCACAGTTTTAGCTTCCCCCAAACCTACTGACTCAGCCACTCGGGGTGGGGCCCGGAAATGTGTCTTGCTAGAACCACAGGGCTAAGAATAGACAAGTTTTCTCTTTAAAGGGGAGATAGTGACTTTCATGTTTTTCTTTTTCTCTGTATTTTCTAAACTTCCTGTATTTAACTAAGTATTACCTTTGTGGTCGAACAAAGTATGATCGAAGGTCTTAATCAATCAGCTGTGGCAGGTGACCAGGATGCTGATCCTGGCTCAGCTTAAGGAACCAGCTGTGTAGCCTTGAAGGAGAAAGTTGAACTGGGCCTCTGCATCCTCACCTGTGAAATAGGTGTCACAAGGGTCCCTATCCCGAAAGCTGATTGGGGGATGAAATGAAATCCCAGGCAGAAGCACCCAGAACAATGCTGGGTTTGTGAGAGGTGGTCAGTCAGTGAGGATGGGGAGGGTCTAGGAGGAAGAGGAGGGCAGATTCCAAGGAGGCTGAAGCAGAGGGTGTCCCAGGCCAGGGCACGATGGGTAGCAGCTCTAGGAACCCACAGAGACTGTGACCATTGTCTGTGACTGCCATAAGGACAAAGGGGCAGGAAAGAGGCCTGGACGCCCCCCCCCCCAGCCTGACCCCTGGCCTGGGCCCCTTTGGGGCTGAGATTTGCAGCCACTGGGAGCTCCAGTGCCACGGTGCCTGGGAGCTGGCTCTGTGGATGCCCTGTGCACTTCACGGGATCACCAAAGGAAGGTCAGATGACTTTGCCCTCCCTGAGTCCCGAAAGGAAGCCAGGGATTAGCTTTCTGCTTGGGGCTGGGGGGAGGGGGGGTTGCCTGTGACTGAGCCAAAAGCAAACTTACCCCAGAACTTCTATCTCTTTCTGTAAAAACCCAAATGTGTGGGGAGGGGAGATTGTGCTGGGCGTCCCAGGTAGATAGGGAAAAAAAAGAAAGGATCCCCAGAGCCAGAGAAGGGCAGAGCCCCTCTGTGAGATCCCAGAGCCCCTGTCCTACAGAACCCAAGGGAGAGGCCAGTCCTCAGTGTCCCAAGAGAGGCTTTCCAGGTGAGGCATCCTTGAGGCTGGATGCAGGGAAACCACAGGTCTCCAGGAGACCATAGGCAAGGCAAAGTTCATCTCCATGGTGACCAGGTAGCCCAGAGAATGGTCTAGAATGGTTCTCAGAGCTATGAGATGTGCCAGGTTCCTGTTCAGTCTTGGGGAGGAGAGCCCACTCAGGGTGAGGACCTGGCTCCCTCTGGCCCAGAGTCAGGCTAAACTGGATGCAAAGCACTGTCAGAGTGAACAGCAGTTTAAGCTTGGAACTGGAAATGGTACCTATTAGCACCTGCATCATGTCCTCCAAAGGAAGAATTACTGTCCCCTTTTATACATGACAAAGTGAACTTAGAGGCAGGCACCTTCTCCAAGGTCATACTTCAGGCTGGGCTGTCACCAGCCTCAAGGAGTCCCCACCTGAGTGGCATCTCATTCCTAGCTCCTCCATGCTGTCCACTTCCCACTTCTGTCAGGGGCTTCCCCTGCAGCCCAGGAGTGGCCTGAAGAGATGGGACAGAGAAGATGGCTCCTGGCACTGATGAGGTGGGACATTTCCGGCACCAGAAAATATTTGCCATTTGTTTGAAACGGAACAGGGAAGTGGAGAGGGCTGGGGAAGTAGCAGAACCAACCAGAAAGCCATTGTAGCCAAAGGGAAGATAGTGCTTGGCAGGCCTGGGATCCCTCTGCCTACCATGGGTAGAGGTGACTCTGCCCCTAATGTGAGCCACACCACACACAGACCTGAATGTCCCTGGGCCACATGGGACCCCTCATCTTCTAACCAGAGTGCAAACCGCACAATCATGGTGGGTGATGATGTCCCCTCTCCACACTGACAAGATCTTGGCTACTTAAGTCTCATGTGTGTCCAGCCACCTTTTCTGATAAAGGGAACATTGTGTATAAAGGCATTTCCTCCACAAATCTGTTGACCTGGACACTGTCAGATCCTATTCTAGAGCAAAGCAGGGGATTCTTCCACAGGAAAATGTCTAAGACCCAGCAGCAGCTCCAACCCACAGAGGCCCCAAGGCCACACCAGCCCACAGAGCATAGAGGTACCTGCTCCCCTAACCCTGGCCACCCACAGTCATCTTTTTGAGTCACAATCAGAGCACTACCTGGGGTCAGACTCCAGTTGATGCTTTATACACATTATGGGTTGGCAGAATAAGCCAGCTACCAGAGTTAAACACTAAAATAAGAAAGTCACACCACTCACCAGAGGTCTCCTGGTTAGCACAGATCTGAACCCCATTCAACAAGTTGGGCACTTTGGATGATCCTCCTGGACCTCTGTTCCTACACCTGTAAAATGGAGATGAAGTGAGCCCTTCCAGGGGTTCTCCTGAGGATTTGTGAGGCACTGGCAGTGCTCAGCTGACCCCAACTCATGTCTGGCACACAGCAAGTGTCTGCTACATGGGGGCTCTTAACTGCCTGGGTCAGATCTTGCACTGCAGCCAGGCACCTTCTGATTTGCCTCTGATCACTGGACACAGGGTCATTGTTTTGTTTCTAGGAGATTAGAGCTCTGACTGCCATCCTTCCATCCCAGGATGACCAGGCAGGAGTCTCAATCTTGATGTTCTCACAGGTGGAGTCCCAGGACAGAGTTCTGAGCATAGTGATTATCTTCCTCTGTTTTCTACAGCTATAACACCATGCCCCAGGCTGGGTAAACTGTAAACAACAGGCGTTTCTTTGGCTTACAGTTCTGGAGGCTGGGAGGTCCAAAATCAAGAGGCTGAATCTGGTGGGGGCAATAACATGAGTCTTGGTGAGTCATAACACGGAAGTGTACTGGCAGACTTATACTCCACAGTGTGGCAGCTCTTAGTGGTATACCAAGACCAGGCCAAGAAGAATCAAGAAAGCTCCTGGAGGTTGGAGGCAAGTATAAAGCTTTATTGTGGCCGCGCAGGTCCTGACAAGCTGGACCCATGTGGAAGCTGCTACCTGTTGCTGGACCGGCTCGAGGAGAACCATATAGACTTTTTTTTTTTTTGGTGGTGGGGATCGAACTCGGATCCTTGCACTTTCGAAGCAGGCAGCGGAACCACTGAGCTAAATCCCCAGCCCCATATAGACTTTTGACTGGTGTTGGGTATGTTGCTGGAAGGAAAACCTGTGCCATTTTAATTGACAATGATCAGTCCATCAGTCGAAATCATGCTGTGTTAACTGCTAACTTTTCTGTAAGTAACTTGCAGCAAACAGGTGAAATTCCTACTGTAACGATAAAAGATGATTCTAAATATGGTACCTTTGTTAATGAGGAGAAAATGCAGAATGGCCTTTCTCAAACTTTGAAGACAGGGGATAGAGTTACCTTTGGAGTGTTTTAAAGTAAACTCAGAGTAGAATATGAGCCTTTGGTTGCGTGCTCCTCTTGTTTAGATGTCTCTGGGAAAACTGCTTTAAATCAAGCTATATTACAACTTGGAGGACTTACAGTAAACAACTGGACAGAAGAATATACTCACCTTGTTATGGTATCAGTTAAAGTTACCATTAAAACAATATGTGCAGGGCTGGGGATTTAGCTCAGTAGTTCTGGCGCCTGCCTTGCAAGCTCTAGGTCCCAAGTTCGATCCCTGGTACCAAAAAACAAACAAACAAAAAAAAACAGGGGGGCCAGAGATTTAGCTCAGTGGTTTCACTGCCTGCTGCACAAGAGCAAGGACCCGAGTTCGATCCCTGGTACAAAAAAACAATATGTGCACTCATTTGTGAACGTCCGATTGTAAAGCCAGAATATTTTACTGAATTTGTTAAAGCAGTTCAGTCCAAGAAACAGCCTCCACAAATTGAAAGTTTTTATCCACCTGTTGATGAACCAGCCATTGGAAGTAAAAATACTGATCAGTCAGGACAACAGGAAAGAAAACAAATCTTCAAAGGGAAAACATTTGGATTTTGGGGGGTTTTTTTGGTTTTGGTATTTTTTTTGGTACCGGAGATCGAACTCGGGACCTTGCACTTGCAATAGATAATGATCATGGTCATCAACTAAAGAATTTCAAGAAATTCAAAAAGGTCACCTTTCCTGGAGCAGGTAAACTTCTGCACATCATTGGAGGATCAGATCTAATAGCTCATCATGCTCGAAAGAATACAGAATTAGAAGACTGGTTGAGACAGGAAATGGAAGTACAAAAGCAACATGCAAAAGAAGAGTCTCTTGCTGATGATCTCTTTTAGTATAATTCTAATGTTAAAAGGAGAAGATAATTGAGAACTTTAAAAAGAAATTATGAGCTGTCACCTGCCTCACAGGCACAAGGTCCTGAGTTCCAAAAAAAAAGGTATCCCTGGTACCAAAAAAAAAAAAAAAAGGAAATTATGAAAACAAGCTTCCCAGCAAGCATTTACTTCAGGCCAAGATACATGAATACAGTGTATGGAAGAGATTTAAGTTTTTGTGGCCCAAATTTGTTAAATAAAATGCACAAAACTCTTTTTTAAAAAAGTATACAGCTTTATTACACTGGCAGGCTGACTGGGGACTTCTTCACAAAGTGATCAGCCCGGAGCTGGCAGTGAACAGAGTTTATATGGATCAAGGGAAGTGGGGCAGGGATACAGAAGCAAGGCATTTAACATCAGTTTATTGGTTGAGGAAGTTACATTCAGTTCACGATTGGGTAGTAAAGTATATAGGAGTTCACCTTATTTGCATATGGTGGGTAATTAGGGATTACATCATTTTAAGGATACAGAGAACTCACTGAGAACAAAAGACAATGAAAGAGGACATACCCGGACAGCCTCAGACATGTGTTAGGTGTGGCAGCAGGTATGAGACGGGAGTGGCTCTTTGTCAGTTAGGTCAGCTAGCCTAGCCACAGGAAAACCTTTGTGCTCAAAAGTCATTTTTCCAGATCAGAAGAAGGACAAGAAAGCACAGACAAGACAGAAGAAGGAAGGAAGGAACGAACGAACGAACTAACAAACATTGGAAAGGGGAAATTGGGCAGAACCCATTGTCTTTATCAGGACCAATCCCACAAGAACTCCGCACATCCTGAATGAAACCAATTCATTCACAAGGGCAGAGCCCTCCTGATCCAACTTTTTAAAGACCTGCACCTCTTAATACTGTTACAAAGGTAATTAAATTTCAACACAAGTTTTAGAGGGAAATTTCAAATCATAGCAGATATTGAACCCTGTCCCTTGGAGCTCTTGGGAAGACAACTTTGGGTGCAACCCTCACCCCAGAACCAGCTGCTCCTCATGGCCTGAGGAGTCTTGGGGCAGGGGTCTGTGCCAGAGAGGAATGCATGAGGGTTCACAGGGTACATGAGAGGAAGTGGGCCCAGGGGCATCGCTCTTCAAGCTCATTGTTTCCCTGTTGGGAGGCATTTTGGTGCCTGCCCAAGCATCTGGCTAGCTGAGAAGGTGACAGCACCTGGCTTTTAACAGGAAAAGAAGGAATGATCCTCAGAGGGCCTGATGATTACCTGCGGTTTCCTTGGAAACCGAGCTCCCTGTTCACCTCCCTCGGGCCTCTTCTTATCTGTCTCCATCCTTCCCTCTCTCACCTTGATCTGGGCTATGAATTCAAGAAAGGCTAAGTTACTCCTTTAGAGGGGGTGAACCACCAATAAAAAAGAAAGAATCCCACAATTTCCCTGCCTTTCATCTAGAGACTATATTTCAAGGGAACCAAGGAGCCCTAGTTGGTGAGGGAAAGAATTTGTACAAATAAATGTGAGAGGAAAGATAGAAATGTGAGAGGAAAAATAGAATCAGAAAGTCATTTTATAGCCTCTAATAAAACCACTGGTTAAGGGGCCGGGGATTTAGCTCAGTGGTTCCGCCATCTGCCTTGCAAGTGGAAGGACCCAAGTTTGATCCCCAGTACCAAAAAAAAAAAAAAAAACACTGGTTCAGACAATGGTTGAAACATTGAGAGGAAAAGTTGATGAGTGTCCTAATTAATAGCAAGCCCCCTCCTCAGCAATAAGGTGAGTAAACAACAATGTCATTCATGTTCAGAGTTGCTTGGGCTCAGCTTGGCAGATCTCACCTGGGGTCTCTCAAACAGGTAGAGTCAGATGGCAGCAAGGGCTGGAGTCATCCACGTGCACAGTATCCAAGATGGCCTCATCAACCTCTGTCTGAGGGGCAGAAATGGGTCTCTCTCTCTCTCTCTCTCTCTCTCTCTCTCTCTCTCTCTCTATATATATATATATATATATATATATATCATGGCAGTCTCAGAATAGCCACAGTCCTCACATAGCAGCTAGGTTCTCTCAGAATGAAGTTCTCACTAATAAGAAGCCACAGGCTTCTTGTGAGCTGGCTCAGACAGACATCACACATTCCAGTGAACTAAAGCCAGTCAGAGAACCACCAGCTTCAAGGGAAGGGGACACACAGAGAATGCATACCGGGAGGTCTAGCTTGTTGGACAGCCATCTTTGGTAACTAGTTACTAAACAAGGCATTTTACCATAGAAGGGTCAGACTGTCACCATCTGAACCTGCAGATCTATTTTGACTTTGCTAAAAGAGAAACAAAGTGCCCATATGTGGCCTCCTGCTATGGTGCAATAGGAAACAGGCAGCCCTGCCCAGGACTGATCCTGTGAAAAGCTGAACCTAGTTCTAACTGAACATCCATTGTGTGTTAGCCAGCTTTCCATTTTTATAACAAATACCCAAGATAATTAATTTAGAAAGAAAAAGGGCTTATTTTGGCTCATAGTTTTTGGGTTTTGTTTTGTGTTTTGTGTTTGTTTGTTTTTTGAGATGGAGTTTGGCTATGTAGTTCAAGCTGACTTTAAATTCACTATGAAGCCCAGGCTGGCCTCAAACTTGCAGCAATCTGCTTGCCTCAGCCTCCAAAGTGCTTGGGCCGGGGATTTAGCTCAGTGGTTCTGCCACCTGCCTCAAAAGTGCAAGGCCCCGGGTTTGATCCCTAGTACCAAAAAAACCCAAAGTGCTGGTATTACAGGCATCCACCACCATATCATAGTTTAAAGCTTTTGATCAACAGTTGATTGCCCTCACTGCTTTGGGACATCATGGCAGAAACTTGAAGCAGAATAGAGCTGCTCACCTCAAGGCCAAGAAGCAAAAGAAAGAGAGGGGAAAGGGCTGAGGTCCTTCAAGGGCACCCCCCATGGCCTAAAGACCTCTCACTAGGCTCCACCCCTCAGAGGTTCCACTACTTCCCAGTTATGCCACTCTGAGAACCAAACCTTTGACACATGGGCCATTGGAAGACATTTAAGATCCAAACTTCAGCACAATGCTAGCATCTAAGTATGAGAAGTGTAAGGGAGAGAGGTTTGCCAGGCTCTGAAGACACAACCAAGGGAGTCTGGAACATATGGCAAAACTTGGGAGAAAGGACCAGGCTCCTTCCACATCAGCAGCATTAAATTTTAAAAAGAAGGAAGAGAAATAGCCCAAGATTAGAAAAGCCTTTGGAGAACTGGCAGTCAAATGCCAACCCTGGGCCTTCTCTGGATCCAGATTCCAGCAAACCAATCAGAGTATAAAAAGCCACTTTGAGACAAACAGGGAAATGATTATGAACTGGGAATGAGATGATCCCAAGTGGTTAATATTTACTTTATTAGATGTAATCATGGGTTTGTGATTATGTAAGAAAATGTCCTTTTTTTCAAGAGAGAGAGAAATGTATAGAGGTGAAGTCACATTATAGTTGAGATTTTATTTTAAATACTTCAGCAGGAAGAGAGAGAGAATGGTTGGAGAGTGACAAAATTCTGCTAATTATCACATCCAGGTGAGGTGGGGCCATGGGGCTCCATAGTCCTGTTCTGTCCATGTGTGTGTTTGAAATACTTCATAATAAAATGGGAAATTTTAAAGGGGAGCCGTTGAGAAGGAGCCTTTTGTTCCCCACTGCTCCTGACAGAGTGGCCTCGTGCTGGAGTCATTTGTCACAGTACAGCTCAGCTGCCCAGGCGTCATCAGAACAAATGCGGCATTTCAAAGTCACCTTTCAGAAAGCCATAGGCCACTGCCTCAGCTGTCGGCTTCCACCCCTCCTGTTAGTAAATGGGGGCTCCACTCAGTGAAATGGCACATTTTAGCTCCTGAAAAACAGCAAGCTCCTCTACCTGGGGATCACCTGTCACTGGGGTTCTGTCCCCTCTGTGAGGTGACATCGGCTTGCAGAGGACCCTGTGGACCACATGCTGCATCAGGGAAGGTTTGAAGCAGACAAAAGAAGGTGGATTGCATTGTGTGGCCACATGTGCACCCTCAAGGTGGGGAAATGGGGGATTAATTGCCTGTGGCCAGCCCTCCTTCAGGATGGATATTGTTTCTTCCTTTGTAAAAACACAGGGCTAGATCAACAGTCCCCACTCCTAGCTCCCCCTCAAGAGATGTCTCTACTGCAGGTTTGGAACCTGCTCGTATTTGAAATTTCAGGTGATTCCAAGGCCATAGTCCAAAATCAATCAGCATTTGGGGACCCTGGGACCTCAGCACATGGAGTCTGCGGCACCTGTGGATCTCACATGGGCTGATTCAGACCTCCTAGGAGGGGCAGAGTGAAGAAGGTAGGTTGCTGAGCAGTTCTGACAGAGTCACTGTTTCTCTGGGTCTCATCTACCAACTGAAGCAGGAACCAGAACCTGAGCCAAGGCCTCCACCTCTGAGATTCTGCTAAATGTAAAAGGGTGAACATGAAAGTACTGAGCACCTGTTCATCCAGCCATGACCAATGAGTCCCAAGAGCCTTTGGGTGCTTGGCCTGTTGAGCAGGCAGCAATGCCTTGCAACTGTGAGTTTTTATTTCCTACAAGCAGATTCAAACTTTGTATCTGCATCCTCTCCAAAGAAAATCTAGGCCAGATCCGGCGCTCCACCTGGCACAACCAGCCAGCCCAAGCAGGGGAGCCAAGCAGTGTGAAGTGCCCCGGCTCCATCCCGGGCCCTGCCCACAACACGGTGAGGTCCCAGGCACATCTTGGAGCACTGGCCCCATCTGGCACTCTGCTTAAAGGCCCAGTCCCACCCCTATACCCCCAGCCTCTGGCCTCCTGGCTCTTCTGCTACCTGGTTCCATACTACAGAGGCACAGGGGATTATAAAGGCCTTTGTCCTGAGTGCCGAAAGATAGAGCAGAAGTTAGTAACAGGAAGAGGGCTTCTCAGGCTCCTTGATGAAAACTGAAGCTCAGTGGAAAAGTAAAGAGAATCTCAACAATAAAGGCACACCAGACCACCGTACTTGCTACACTTGATGCTATGGTGTTGCTGATTGCATCATTTGGGCTAACATGTTGTGATTGATCTAATCGCTTGTCTTTCCTGGTATAATGAAAATAAAATAGCCTCAGAGTCATTAGAGTCTCAAAACCTAAACACGAGCTATATCTGGAAGACATCTCTGAAAAGCAATCATTCCACAGGGGTTTTAAACACAAGCAACAAAGATACCTACATTAAGCAATTTTGAAATATCAACCCAGGAATTAAACCAAGGACAGTACCAAAAACAAAAATGAGGAGACATTTAAGCAAGGCACCAATGCAGGTTTCCACCCCACAAAGGGCAAATTCTGGGGGAAATGAGGTGGAAAAGTCTGATAATCAACCACCTGGACACCCTGAACTGGTAGTACAGGAAGTAACAAAGCAGATGCATGAGGCTCTAGAAAAATTCAAAGCAGAAATAATTTCCCAGATAACTACAGAGATGGTGAGCAGAGTGAAAGACATGATTAGAGGCTCTAGAATAGAAACAGATAAGAAAATAGATGAGATCAGAAACATGCTGGAAGCCATGAATGCCCAGCGTAAGAAAGAAATGGAAACCATGATCGCCCAACATAAGAAAGAAATGGAATCCATGAAATGGATTCAAACAGACATTCAGGAGATTAAAAACTCCATTGAAAGCATGCAGAGCAGATTAAGAGAATCTGAAGATAGAATATCAGATATAGAAGAAAGGATTGCGGTTAAGGACCATGAAAACAGAGATTTCTTAAAGATAGTAAGGGACCATGAGAAATCAATCCAACAGCTGCTAGATGATGCAAAGAAGAATAATATAAGACTGATAGGAGTGCACGAAAAACCAGGAGAAAGTACAATTGACATTATTGACATAAAAAAACTGTTCACAGAAGTAATAGTAGAAAACTTCCCAGACAGAGGTGGAGAATTGGACATACAGATAAGTGAAGCATATAGAACTCCAACTAGCCATGATCAAAAAATCTACTCCTAGACATATAATAGTCAAGATCCCAGAAACCCAACAGAAGAACAAAATTCTACAGGCAGTTAGAGAAAAGAAACAAATCACCTACAAAGGAAAGCCCATCAGAATCACAGCAGATTTCTCAACACAAACCCTCAAATCAAGGAGAGCCTGGAGTGAAGTATTTCAAGCCCTAAAAGAAAATAACTTCCAACCTAGACTGTTGTATCCTGCAAAATTATCTCTCAAAATCGATGGGGAAATTAGATACTTCCATGACAAAGAACACCTGAGAAATTTCGTGAACACCAAACCAGCGCACCAAACAATTTTAAGCAATACCCTAGAAAAAGACAATGAAGGTCACAACACCATGAGGCCCAACAGAGAGAAGGCACCACGCAAGGTAACACACTAAAGGGAAAGGGGGGAAAATAAGAAATAAAAGAGCCAACAACTGTAAAACATCATGACAAGGATGAGTCAATATCTCTCAATTATAACTATCAATGTTAATGGCCTCAATTCACCAATCAAAAGAAATAGACTGACAGAATGGATTAAGAAGCAAAACCCAGCAATATGCTGTATACAAGAAACACACCTAACTCAAAAGGAAAGTCATAGACTGAAAGTAAAAGGATGGAAAACAGTTCTCCACGCAACAGGAACCCAGAAAAAAGCAGGCATAGCAATCTTATTTGCAGACAAAATAGATTTCAAACCAAAACTAATTAAGAGAGACAAAGATGGTCACTACATCCTTGTTAAGGGAACAATCCAAGAGGAAGAGATGACAATCCTAAATATATATGCACCAAATATGAATGCCCCCAACTCTACAAAACAAATACTAATGGACATGAAAAACCAAATAAGCACTAATACACTTGTAGTGGGGGACCTCAATACCCCTCTATCACAAATAGACAGATCATCTAGAAAAAAAATTAACAATGAAATTCTAGAACTGAACCAAGCTATTGAACAAATGGACCTAATAGATGTTTACAGAGTGTTCCACCCCACAAAATCAGAGTACACATTCTTTTCAGCTGCACACGGGTCATTCTCCAAAGTAGATCACATGCTAGCTCATAGGACATGTCTAAGTAAATGTAAAAGAATTGAAGTTATCCCCTGTATATTATCAGACCATAGTGCAATAAAATTGGAGGTCAATAACATAAGAAACCACAAAACTCCCACAAACACGTGGAAATTGAATAACACCCTCCTGAACAACCAATGGGTCACAGAGGAAATTAAAGAAGAAATTAGACAGTTTCTACAAGTAAATGATAATGCCAGTACAACATACAGGAATCTATGGGACACAATGAAAGCAGTTCTACACAGGAAATTCATAGCAGTGAATGCCCATATTAGGAAAACAGAGAGAACTCAGTTAAATAACCTAATGCAGAACCTCAAGCTCCTAGAAAAAGAAGAGCATAACAAACCCAAAGCTCATACGAGAAAGGACATTATAAAGATCAGAGCAGAAATCAATGCAATGGAGACTAAGAGAACGATACAAAAAAATTAGTGAATCAAAGAGTTGGTTTTTTGAAAGAATAAATAAAATCGATAAACCTTTAGCCAACCTTATCAGAGAAAGGAATGAAAGGGCTCAAATCCATGCAATTAAGAACAAAAAAGGTGAAGCCACAATAGGCCCAGCAGAAATCCAGAGGATCATCAATGCCTACTTTGAGAATCTGTACTCTAATGAAATGGAAAACAGAAGAAATGGACAGATTCCCAGATACATACGAATTGGCAAAGTTAAATGGAGAAGATATAGAAATTCTAAACACCCCAAGAACAATGAGTGAAATTGAAAATGTAATAAAAAATTTACCAACAAAGAAAAGCCCAGGTCCTGATGGCTTCACTGCTGAATTCTACAAGACATTTAAAGAAGAACTATCAGCATTACTCTTTAAAGTCATCAAGGAAATTGAAAGGGAAGCAAGACTTCCAAATTCATTCCTGGAAGCAAGTGTTACTTTGATTCCAAAACCAGGGAAAGACCCAACCCAAAAAGAGAACTACAGGCCAATCTCCCTAATGAACGTAGATGCAGAAATCCTCAACAAGATACTGGCAGACAGAATACAGAGGGTCATCAAGAAGATGATACACCCTGACCAAGTTGGATTTATCCCAGGGATGTAAGGATGGTTCAACATCCGTAAATCAATAAATGTAATGCACTATATTAACAGAGTCAAGGACAAAAACCAAATGATCGTCTCAATAGATGCAGAAAAGGCATTTGACGAAATCCAACACCCATTCATGATAAAAACCCTACAGAAAATTGGAATAGAAGGTCTTCATCTCAACCTGATTAAGGCTATCTATGAAAAACCAACAGCCAACATCATACTAAATGGTCAAAAACTGAAAACTTTCATGCTAAAATCAAGAACAAGAAAAGGATGCCCACTATCACCACTCTTGTTCAATATTGTTCTGGAAACATTAGCCACAGCAATTAGAAAAGAGAAAGAAATAAAAGGAATAAAGATAGGAAGGGAAGAAGTGAAACTGTCGATATTTGCTGATGATATGATACTTTACATAGAAGACCCAAAAAACTCGGTCAAAAGTCTTCTAGACCTAATTGACAGATTCAGTAGAGTAGCTGGATACAAGGTCAACACTCAAAAAACAATAGCCTTCTTATACACAAATAACAGACTCACTGAGAGAGAAATTCAGTAAATAATTCCTTTCACAATAGCATCCAAAAAAAAGAAATATCTAGGAATCAACCTAACAAAGGAAGCAAAAGACCCCTACCCTGAAAACTACAGCACTCCAAAAAAAAGAAATGGAAGAGGATATAAGAAAATGGAAAGACACCCCTTGCTCCTGGGTAGGAAGAACCAATATAGTGAAAATGGCCATACTTCCAAAACTACTATATAGATTTAATGCAATGCCGATTGAAATTCCAATATACTTCACAGAACTAGAGAAAACAATCCAAAAATCATTTGGAATCAGAAGAAACCTAGAATAGCAAAAGCAATTCTAGGCAACAGAGACATGGCTGGGGGTATCACAATCCCCAACTTGAAACTATACTACAAAGCTACTGTGATAAAAACAGCATGGTACTGGCAAAGAAATAGACCCGAGGATCAGCGGAATAGATTAGAAGATGCAGAAACAACTCCAGACATACTCAGCCACCTCATCTTTGACAAAGGAGCCAACCATCCTCAATGGAGGAAAGATAGCCTATTTAATAAATGGTGTTGGAAAAACTGGATTTCAACCTGCCAAAGATTAAAACTAGACCCATACCTATCACCGCGCACTAAACTAAGGTCAAAGTGGATTAAAGATCTAAATATTAAGACAGAAACACTAAACTTGCTGGAAGATAAGTTAGGTAGAACTCTTGAAGGCATTGGTATAGGAAAAGACTTTATGAACAAATCCTCGGTAGCATGGGTGCTAGCACAAAGAATCAACAACTGGGATCTCATCTTATTAAAAAGCTTCTGCACTGCAAGAGAAACCACCAACAGAGCTAAGAGACAACCTACAATGTGGGAAGAAATTTTTAGCAGCTGTACCTCAGACAAAGGTCTACCATCGAGAATATATAAAGAATTGAAAAAAATCAGACCCCCCCAAATTCAAAGACCCAATTCAAAAATGGGCATCCGAAATGAACAGACATTTCTCAGACAAAGAAGTAAAAGCAGCAAATAAATATATGAAAAAATGTTCAACATCACTGGTCATTCGAGAGATGCAGATGAAAACAACACTGAGATTCCACCTCACCCCACAAAGAATGGCTCCTATCAAGAAATCAACCAATAACAAATGCTGGTGGGGGTGTGGAGAGAAAGGAACCCTTCTCCATTGTTGGTGGGAGTGCAGACTGGTGCAACCACTGTGGAAATCAGTATGGAGATACCTCAAAAAACTAGGCTCAGAGGTCCCATTTGACCCAGCTACTCCCCTGCTAGGTATCTTCCCCAAAGAATTAAAAGAATCATACCACAGCAATGTATGTGCACCTATGTTTTTAGTGGCACAGTTTGTAATAGCTAAAGCTTGGAAACAGCCCAAGTGCCCATCGACTGGAAACTGGATAAAGAAGATGTGGTTTTTTTGTAAAATGGAGTACTACTCAGCCATAAAGAATGAGAAACTAGACAGTTATAGCTAAATGGATGGATATTGAGGCCATCCTCTTAAGTGAAATAAATAGGACACACATGTGTAAATACCGAATAGTTTCTCTAGTGTGAGAAACTGAAAGTGTAAATAAGAATGAAAATGATTAAAATGAATAATTGATAATTTGAAATAGGAAAAGGTCCCAAGATGTAGGGGTGTTGGGAGGGGAAGGGGAAAGGGAAGAAGGGAAGAAGGGAAGAAGGGAAAGGAAAAATTATGAGAAAAGAAAAAAAAATGTAAATAGGGAAGGGTGGAGGGGGTGAAGGACGCACAGGTAATGGGAGAAAAAAGAACTAAGATACATCATTTTCAGGTACAAGCACCCAATGATAAATGTAAATGTATTGTATACCTAAAATGTACCAATAAATATATATATATATATATATATATATATATATATATATATATATGAGAGAATCCAGGCCAGGCGAGGTTCTCCTCTCTGAGATGTCATCTGCACCCCGAGTCTCACCTGAGCACGGGAGGGACCGAGCTTTACAAAGAAGGCACCTGGGTTCAAGGTGTGACAAGCTCTTGGTTGTGTTCCCCTGGGCAAGGCCACATGCTCTCCCTAGGATGCCATCAGTCCCCAAAGTGCTTTTTGGAATAGCACATAATCAAAGAACGCAACCCAAATGAATCTGCCAAAATTAACCCTTTCCCATAAGTAACAATGTATAGAATCCACAGTATGCCTGCCTATTTGCTGGCTACTGGATACACATCCAGGTATACACAGAGTTTATGGAAAGACATGAAACCACCCAGGAAATGACTTTTTGTAAGCCCCAACTGCAGATAATCCAGGTGCCCTGGCCCATCCTCACTAAGCAACTCCTTCGGGGACAGTGCTGAGATCAGGAACACGGCAGGATGCCCATCTCACCAGTCCCATTCAGCACTGTCCTGGAGTTCCAGCAGGGGCATTAGGCAAGAAAATGAAATAAAAGTTACCTGTACTGGAAAGCAAAAAAGTAAAATGATCTCTATTTCCAGATGACATGATCTTGTACATAAAAACTCCAAAGGAATTCACACACACAAAAAAAAATCACTAAAGGCCTGGGTATGTGGCTTAGAGGTAGTGCACTTTCTTAGCACAGATGAGGTCCTGGGTTTGATTCCCAGCAGCAAAAATAAAACAAAACTATGACTAATAAGTGAATTCACTATGGCTACATGATCAATGCATAAAAACCAGGCAGTGAGGGTCTGGCTCAGTGATGGATCACTTGCTTACCACATATGAGGTCCTGGAGTCAATCTCCAATACTTAAAAAAAAAATTTAAATAAATCTCTATGAACTTGCAATAAATAACCCAAAACCGAAATTTCAAAAACAATTCCACTTCCGATATCATCAAAAAGAATAAACTACTTTGGAATAAATTTAGCAAAAGAACTGCAAAACTTATACTCTAAAAACTAGAGTGTTGTTGAAAGATATTAAAAACCTAAATTAATAGACAGACATTCATATTCACTCATAGATTGAAAGACTTAATGTCGTTAAGGTGACAAATTGATCTACAGAGGGCCGGGGATTTAGCTCAGTGGTTCCGGTGCCTGCCTTGCAAGCACAAGGGCACAAGTTCAATCCCCAGTACCAAAAAAAAAGACAAATTGATCTATAGAGTCCATGCAACCTCTCTCAAAATCTCAGCAGCCAGTCTTTGCAAAAATTGTCAAATTAATTCTAAAATTCATGCAGAAACTCAAGGGATCCAGAATAGCCAAAACAATCTCAAAAAAAGAATAACAATAGAATGGAATTGAGATTCAGAAATAAATCCAGACACATTCAATTGATTTCAACGAGAGTGACAATATAGGGTATATAGGCCAATGGGGAAAGAACAGTCTTAAACAAATAGTACTGGACAACTGGATTTCCATATGCAAAATAATTAACTTGGAGTCAGGTGTGGCACATACCTGTAATCCCAGCACTTGGGAGGATGAAGCAGGGGGATTGGAAGTTTGAGCCCAGCCTAGGCAATTTAGCAACTTAGTGAGACTCTGTCTCAAAATAAGAAATTTTTTTTTTTTTGGTACCGGGGATCAAATTCGGGACCTTGCACTTGTGAGGCAGGCGCTGGAACCACTGAGCTAAATCCCCGGCCCAAACTAAGGAATTTTTAAGAAGGGCTGAGCCCCTGGGTTCAATCCCTAGTACTGCAAAAGAAAGAAAGAAAAAAGGAAAGAAGAAAGAGAAAGACAACATTGACAGAAATCTTCATAGCCCTGAATTATGCAACAGTTTCTTAGAGATAACAATGAAGCCCAAGCAACAAAAAATTAATTAATTAATAAGGCATCATCAAAATTTTAAACTTTTTTTTTTGGTACTGAGGATCAAACTCGGGACCTTGCGCTTTCGATGCAGGCACCGGAACCACTGAGCTAAATCCCGGGCCCAAAATTTAAAACTTTTGTGCTTCAAAGGACACCATCAAGCAAGTAAAAAGACAATCCATATAATAGAAAAAAAGTTTGCAGGTCATTTACATCTATAAAGGGCTGGTACCCAAAATATATAAAGAACTCTTACAACTTAATAAAAAAGATAATCCAATTGGAAAATGCACAAAAAGGTCTGAATACATATTTCTCCAAAAAAGATATACAAGTGGCCAATAAATACATGGAAAGAGGCTGAACGTCTTAGCCATTGTGGAAATGCAAATATAAATCACAGTGAGATAGTGCTTCAGACACACTAGGGTGACTATAAATTTAAAAGCCAGACAATAACAGGGCTGTCAAAGATGTGGAGAAATTGAAACCCTCTTACACTGCTGTGAAAACATAAAATGGCGCAGCGACTTCAGAAAAGTCTGGCACTTCCTCAGAGTGTTCAACATGGAGTCGCCATACAACCCAACAATTCCACAGGATAGAGCCAAGAGAAATGAAAACATACCCACACTAACTGGCTTTCCTTTCCAAGGAAACCCAGATTTAACCTGCTCCCCATCAGAGAGCCTAAGGCCATCTTAGAGCTGCAGCAAGCAGATCAGTTCTTCCAAGAACATGCCAGGTCTTCTCTCCCTGGCTTCCAGGAGAAAGCTCCATTCACTGAGAAATAAATGCTGCCTCTGGGGAGTCAGCAGCCTCAGGGACCCTTCCTGAGGTTAAGCCTGTCTTCCCTTTGGCACCACTCAGCCACACCACCTGCTGTACAGTCCTGCCCTTTCTCTTACCTGGGAAGTGTCTCTTTTGATTGCCAGTGCAAACCTGTCTCCTAAATCCAGGTGTCAATAGACAGCATCAGGTTGCAACTATTGAGCACCTACTCATGAGAGCCAAGCACACATAAATATTTTCTCATGTAACCCTAGGACAGTGATGGCAAACCTTTTAGAGCTTTCAATGATACAAACATCCTGTTGGGGCAAGTGTGCCATAGGTTTGCTACCACTGCCCTAGGGGGACCCTAGGAGGTTAGGGTTTTGTTGTTATTTGGTTTTGTTTTTTTACCATGCTAGAATCAAAGCCAGGGCCTCACACACGCTAGGCAAGTACTCTTCCAATGAGCTAAATCCCCAGCCCTGAGGTTTGTGTTTTTATAGATCCACAGACTATCTCTGGAAGCCCTGGGGCCAGATATTCTTCAAATTTTAGAAAGATAACATGATGTATACAGTGCATTATGTAAAGCTCTCAGGGGGCCTGGGGCAGCACCCTGTAATCAAACATATTACTGTTTCCACCGTGAGATGTCTGAATATTCATAGTGAGAGAAATAAATAAAGACTATAAATAGCCGGACAGCAGCTCAGTTGGTGTTTTGAAGGGCTCAGTCTCCAACCAGGGATGTCTGCTCTGAAGCCTCTGTCCTGGCTTGTCTTTCTCCCTCTCAACACAGACTCTTCTGCCACAACAATTCCCACTCCATCCTTCCACACAAAACATGTCTTTACCATGTTCTGTGGCCCTAACCCATGTACCCAGGAACTGACTGCAAATACTTTTATTATAGCTTCAGAAATTGTAGAGGGTGCCTCAGAGATGCAGTTGATTAATAAAACTCTAAGAAGTTTAAAGCTATTATCCCTCAACTGTGTCTGCAGAATACCAAGGTAGAGAAGGGCTTATCTTAAAGAGATTTGGCTTTTTGGCTGTTTTATTTCAGGGATAATTGTTTGTTTTACTTTGTTTTGTTTTTGGTTCAAAGACATTTGTATAATGAACCAAATATCAATAAGATTCATAGCAAGCGCAAGGACCCGAGTTCGATCCCCGGTACCAAAAAAGTAAATAAATAAAGATTCATAGGAGACCCAAAAATGTTTGACAAGAATCGCATTAGTGGGGCCGGGGATTTAGCTCAGTGGTTCCAGCGCCTGCCTTGCAAGCACAAGGTCCTGAGTTTGATCCCCGGTACCAAAAAAAAAAAAAAAAAAAGAATCCCATTAGTAGAAGCACTGTTAATTTGGACTGAATAGGACAGAGAAGTAAGCTCTAGACTCTCAAACTTCTACAGGCAGGAAGAAAGCTAAGAAAAACCAATTAACTTCTAACATAAGGTGATTTAGATGGCAAAACCAGCAGCCTACAGGACCGAGCCAAGCCAAGAGCCATGAGAAATATTTCCAGCCCTTACATCATAATGAAGTCACCTCCAAACATGTGTCACAGACATGTCTCCTGCATCCTCAAAGAGCTGTGCTTGGGAACCATACCTAAGAAGCCTGTGTGCCTGATTTAGATGCAATTCTGGGGAGATGAGATTTTGTGACCTCAGGAGGACATTAAGACTGTTCACACAGAAGAGAGACCTGACTGTTCCGGTGGCCTGGGAGGTTATTTCTCAGCCTCATATCCTGGCTTTCCTTCTCACAGTGCTGCCTGGCTCCCCACCATGACTCCTAAAGTGCACACAATGTAGTCTGTGGCCCAAGGCACAGTGACCTCTCCCCCTGCCAGATTTAGGTGTCACACAATTGCTCCACAGCGTCCTGAAACCAAGGAAACTGCTCTCCAGCAACCTCACAGCCTGGAACCCAGAAGCCTCCCACATATCACAGGAGGACCAAGGAGACATCACAACTCTATGCGCCAAAGCTTGGGAACTTGACCCTTTGGACAGCACTCACCTCTTTAGAGCCTCATTTAACTTCTTCACTTCCAGTCAATCTCAGCGGGTGACAGGTTGCCAAGTCTGCAGCGCATTCAAAAGTGCTGAATAGGGGCCAGGGATTTAGCTCAGTGGTTCCGGCGCCTAAAGTGCTGAATAGAAATGCTAAGCGACCTGGCCGAAAAGAGGAAAGAAAGGAAAGGGGGTAAATGCCAGAGGGTGCCAGGTGTGGTCCACCTCCTGGCCACTCTGACTTGTGCCCCTCAGACAGGCAGGGGAACCGAGGTTCAGACAGGTGACTTGTTTGTCAAAATTCACACACTATCAATAAGGCTCAAACAAGCATCAAGCAGACTCGACAGGAACAGTAGCTCCTGGCACTGATTTGGCATTGGTTGTGTCTGTGGGTAAAGCAGAAAGAACCTGCAAGGAGGGAGAGGCCAGGAGGCAGGAAAGTGGAGAGGAGGTGAGCCCTGGGTGCCGAAGAGCAGGACATGGGGAGTAGGGGTCCCAAGAGCCCAGGGGAGCAGGAGTCCCATCCCGGCCTCAGAGAGGGGCCTCCTTGTGACAGGCTGCCCCTGCTGTTCTCCCCAGGCCCCTGCCTGGCCTGACCCCATACCCTGCATTCTGATACCCATGTGGGCCAGGACCGACTCAGGGCAATAGCAGACTGGAGTGCTCTCACCTTCCCTCCTCCCGACCCTGACCTGAACTTGCTCACCATGGCCCAAGCAGAAGAGCTGGACAGCTGCAAGCCCCCTCAAGGGGTCCCCAGGAAGGTGAGGAGCACCCCCATGGAGAGAAGAAGAGGTGTGCTCCCAAAGCGTTCTGTCCCTGCTGTCACCTGAGTCCTGGATCCTCCTGGAGAGGGACAGAGAGGGACACCACGTGTTCCTTCACCCCTGCCCCCCCCGGGGAACACCAAGCCATGTCCTTGCTCCAACACTGTGTACAGACACAGGTAAACCTGAGTAGGGGGTTGGCCGCCCACACACTCTGTCTGGAGACCCTGGGTAAGTAAGATCACCAACCCCTAGGCAATTTCAGTCTCAGTGAACCCCTTCCCAGAGGTGGTTTAAATTACTTCCCTTTCCCTTTTTATTCCATTCAGGCTATAAGCCTATTGGTTGGTACCACTCACACCAAGGGTCAGTCTTCAGTCTTCAGTAAATCCACTCAGACACACCCAGAACTATGCTAATCCAAACAGTGGATTGATCCAGTTGTCACACTCATGATCCAGTCATTCCCAAAAGCCCCAACTGGGAGCAAATGAGGCTTTGAGGGATATTGTAGATATAAACCTTCACAGATATTAACTCCTTATCAGACATATGATCTCCCATTTCATGTGCTGCCTTTTCTCTTTGCTTTTTTGTTTTGTTTTGTTTTTCTGGTACTGGGGATCGAACTCAGGACCTTGCACCTGCCAGGCAGGCACTGGTACCACTGAGCTAAATCCCTGGCCCAAAAATCTTTTTTTTTTTTTTTTTTTGTGGTACCAGGGATCAAACTTGGGACCTTGTGCTTGCCAGGCAGGCATGGTGCCACTGAGCTACCTCTCCAGCCCCTTTTCTTTGTTGATGATGTCTTTTGGTACACAAAAGTTTTGTGTTTTTTTTTAATACCGTTCTTTTGTGTTTGGCAGAACTCAAGGCCTCATGCATTCTAAGCATGTGCTCTATCACTGAGCTATACCACCAGCCTCTATTTTTTTCTTTTATTTCTATGCTTTTGGTGTCATATCCTAGAAGTCATGGCCAAATCCAATGTCATGAAGATTTTCCCTACATTTTCTTCTAAGACTTTCTTTCTACTGAGCTACATCCCCAGCCCCAGCCATGTTTTTATTTTTTATTCTGAGAAAGGATCTCGCTAAGTCGCTAAGTTGCCCCAGCTGGACTCAAACTTGTGATTCTCCTGCCTCAGCCTCCCAGAGTGCTGAGATTACAGGCATCCACCATGCCCAGCCCTTTGATCAATTTTGAGTTATCTTTTGTAGACAGTGTAACATAAGGGCTCAACTATATTTGTTTGCATGTGTATTTCCAGTCTCCTGGCAACAACTGTTAAATAAATAACTTTTTATAATTTACTTAAATATGGACAAACATAAGAGCTATGTTTGTAGTTCTTTGGAACTATAAACCAAAACAAATAAACAAATTAAATACAAATAAAAAGTGACCAGTAAAATTCAAGCATCACCAAATTAACTTAAGGGATAATGTTATTTTGCTGAAACTAAGTCACCCACTGCTCAGCAACAGCACATCAGGTTCTGTCAGTTATCCCTCCACAGTGGGATTTCCATGGGAACCAGCCCAGAAGCTCCTGCCTTAGTCAGCCTCTGTGCTGTTACCATTATCTGACATGCTTAGTATTCCAGTCTCATCCCAAACACAAACATGTTTGACCACACAGTCCCTTGGCAGTGCACACCACATGTGGTCATCCAGGAGGGCCAGAATGGGGTCTAAATTATTAGTGACATGAAACTCCCAAGTATAAGAACTTCTGTGCACACCTATAATCCCAGCACTCAACAAAGTATCACAAGTTCAAGGCCAGCTCAGGCAACTTAGTGACTTAGCAAGACCTTATCTCAAAATAAAAAACTGTAAAAGGGCTGACAAAACAGCTGAATGCAAGGGCCTGGGTTCAATGCCCTGTATTGCAAAAGAAAAATAAGAAGAATTTCTGTAAAGAACTTATGGACCTTGGTGAAATTTCTGAGGACCAAGGAGGTCCAAGTGGGAAACCCTGAGTGAAACAGAGTTGCACAAAGTCTTTCTAGAATGGACCAGGTGTGCAGTGGCTTTTCAAAGATGTTAGACGGATCAATTCTCAGGAGTAAATAGTGACTTTCTGGTGGCAGAGCTTCAGGTGAAACATGTCTTTCCTAAATGTAGATCCTGGGCTCACCTGGAGAGTACAGCCAGCTACATTGCCTGGCAACACCCCCAACACCTCCAGCCACTTCCCCCACCATGCACGTCAACCCCACCTGCTCCCACCTTCCTCCCTCTCAGCCAGGGGCCTTGTATCCTTTCTCACAGAGGACTTCCAAAGGCCTCCTAGGCACATCCTCAGCCTCCCTTGGGCTCCAGGATATCTCTCCAAGTCCCTCCTCCTGTGTCATTCCGTTTCTCCTCTCTGCAAAGTCACTGCCATCAGCTTCTCATTTTTCTCCCTTAAACTTTAAGACCCCTTTTGGCTTTTTTTTTTTTTTGGTACTGGGGATCGAACTCCAGTCCTTGCTCTTTCAAGGCAGGCGGCAGAACCACTGAGCTAAATCCCCAGCCCTAAGACCTCTTTTGATCTCAGTCCCCTTCCAATGCCACCTTACTTCTCTTCCCACCATCCCCAGAAAGACCCCAAATCCCCTAGACAGTGGTCTCCAGTCTCCCTCTACCTCTGCTCCTTCTGCCTCCTCCTGGTGTGTGTCAGCCCCACACCTGAGGCCTGCAGTATGGGATTCAGGTGTCACCCTTCCTTTCTTGAAATTCTCTAGGGTCCTCCAGGTGCTGGTGCCCACTGACCTTCCTCCTCCCTGCTCGCCCCTTCCCCATCTTCCTGTGGCCCAGCCTCTCTAGTGTTGGGGGCCACCCTACTCCTTGAACCTTGTGGTTTTACATACTACCATATTTTAAAGTCTCCTAATCCTCTCATTTTCTTTCTGTGTCCTGACCACAAATCACAGCGTGCCTTTTTTGCTCGAGGCCCTGACCAGCCACAGGCTTTTCCCAGAAGTGTGAGGCCAAGTGGGGGGACATCTCAGCATGCTGATGAAGGTGTCCAGGTTGTTGCTTAAAACACAGAAGGAAACTAGCCCTGGTCTTGAGCCAAATCCCTTAAACCCTTTGATATACCTCATCCCTCACCCCTCCTGCAACAGATCTGGCAGAACACTTCTTTCTCCCTGCACCCCAAGGATACTTCAGTGCTCTGTAAGCAAGTTCCCATAAACAATGCTTGGGACTGATTACCCTAATATGTGGGGTTCTTTCTTTGGAATCCGACCCTCAGACAGTGTAGGGTGACTCCATCCACAGGTTCAACAGGACAAACTATACATGCAGATCATGATAAGGAAATAATGCACAACAGGGCAGGCCTTTGCCTTTGCCCTCCCACCATGTTTTTGCCATAAAATGTTTTGTTCAAGAAACATCACTGTGCTGCACAATGTTCCTGCCCAATATGTCAAAGTGCTCTGTTCAAACAATGTAACTGTACCCACGATGTTTCTACCTAAGATTTCAGGAATGTTCTGTTAACTCCATCCATCCACTTCAATGAGCATGCTCACCCTGTAGGTGAGCTCACCCCCCTATCCCATAGATCTCTAGATAAGGTTGCTCCCATTTCTATTTGGGGCTCAAAATTCAGAGTGCTTAAACTTCTCTGGGCCAGCCAGCTAATAAAGCTCAGCTTTTCTCCACCTCAAGTGACTTTTGGTTTTCTCTTGTCTTCAAATCACTATAGCATAATACAGAGCTATAACACAGAACTCTAACTCTATAGTGTAACACTGAGCTGTGTCACTTTTTTACAAAAATCACATCTACATTTATCCCTCCAGCACCGACCACCCCTTTGAGCCCCTGATTCACAGCCAACTGTCACTTGGACTCTCAACTCAAGAACATCAAACTTAACACACCACAGAGCCCTCTCCCACCCTCTTCCCCACCTCATCTGCCAGCAACTCCATCCCCTGGTTGCTTGGGCCAATCACCTGGGCTCCCCGATGGCCAACAAGCATATGAACAAGGCTCAACATCATCAGTCATGAGGGAATGCCAATCTAAGAGCCCCAAGGACACACCACCTCAAACCCACTGGGATGATCATCAAGGGTTGGCAGGATGTGGAAAAGGTAGGACCCTCTACAGTGCTGGAGGGAATGTAAAATGGGTGGCTGCTACAGGAAATAGCTTGCCTGTTCCTCAGAAAGCTGAGCATAGAATCCCTCGGAGGACCCTGCCCTCCACCGCTGGTGTACACACCCCAAAGAACCACAAATGGGTGTTCAAACAAAACCTGTATGTGAGTGTTCACACAGCTCTACCCACAAGAGTCACCAGGTGGAAACAACACAAATGGCCATGACAGGGTGCACACAATATGTGACGTGTGTACAGTAGAATATTCCTCAGCTTTGAGAAAGAAAGAAACCCTGCCACATGCTCCTGCATGGGTGCACCTAGAGAACATTAAACCAAGTGAAATAAGCTGGCCACAAAAGGCGACTATTGCATAATCCTCTCGATAGGGAAAGTCAGAGCTAGTCAGTCCACAGCGACAGGACCAGGTGAGTGGTGTTTTGTGGCCAGCAGAGGGGGAAGGAGAGAGTTCCTGGTGCACACTGGGCTTTCCCCAGAATTGTGTAATGGGTTGAAACAAGACAGTGGCGAGGACTGACTATACCACATACCACTGAATAGTACATTTCCAAAAGGTTAAATGTGTATTATGGAATTTTACCTCAATAGATAAACAAACTCAAATCTGGCCCCCCCTCAGCTCCTCTCCTCTGTCCATGCCTGCATCCACCCTGTCAGCCAATCAGTCAGCTGTGTTTGCCACCCCTCAAGGCAGCCACCTGACCCCAGCAATGTCTCCTTCCCCTGCAGGACTTCAGGAGCCTCCCAGTCAGTGTCCCAGGTGCCAGTTCTGTCCCTCTTCGGCCTGTGCTCTTCACACAGCCAAGATCCTGTTAAAGCCCAGGTCAGGTCTTATCTGGCCTCTGCTCTGACCCTGAAGCTTCCAGTCACAGCCAAAGTCCTTCTACTCCCTCCATCCCTCCTCAGCTTCCTGTTCCACCCCACCTGCTCCTTTCTTTCACCTGCCTGCCCCTTGCTGTCCCTCACACATGCCAGGTACACCCTACACACCCTGTGCCCACGGTTGCTCCTGTCTCTTTCCAGAATGTTCTTCCCTGACATTGTGCCTCACAGCTGTGGATCTCCTTGGCCTCCCTTCCCAATGCACTCCCCTTCCCCATGAAGTTTGTTGCCATCATTTACTGTTGGCTGGCATTCAACATGTGTTGCTGCTTGGCCTTAGGTGAGGCCTGTCCCCTACAATAAAATACAAGGGACAGAAGTTTTCCCACTTTGTTCCTTGAAATGTTCTCAACGTGTAGGGCAGTGCCAGGCATAGAGACCACACCCAGGAAATAGCTGACAAGTGAATGAGTGGTTTTGTTACAGCACTCGGAGAGCAGGCTGACCAAGGAAGAGAGCGGCACTCAGAGAATTGAAAGGAAAGACAAGTTGATTCGCTAGAGGGCTCAGTGGAACTCACCTCCCAGAGCGTGAGCCCCAATTTAAAGTTTGTTTTTATTTTTACATTGCTCTTTAGTCAGAGCAGAAGCAAATGCAATTTTACAGAAGCAGAACTTGGCACAGGGGTAGGGAGGTACAGGCAGATGCTGCTTTAACAGTTTATCTCTCAGACATAGGGAGGTGTAGGCAGGTGTTGTTTCAGTAGTTTATCTTTCGGGCACAGTGACCTTCATGGGTTTAGCAGGAGGGCCAAGTCTTGAGACTGTTACTCTCTGCCTTATCTTTTTTGTTTTGTTTTCATTTCAGTTTAAATTCATCTAAGCCAGTGATGGCAAACCTTTTAGAGTTTTCAATGACACAAACAGCCCGCTGAGGCACATGTGCCATAGCTTCGCCACCACTGATCTAAGTGCATATATGTGGATTTGTTTTATAGAGGGCGTGTGTGTGTGTGCGTGTGTGTGTGTGTGTGTGTGTGTGGTCTACATGTCAAACAGTTACCCTTGGAGGTAGGAAGCCCGAGGCGGTGAGGCCACCTACAGGAGCAGGATGGGTTGGAGTGTCCACTGAGGGTGTTACGCAAAAGCACACAGCTCAGCCAGGTGCTATGGCCCATGCCTGTAATCCCACTCTCTGGGAAGCTGAAGCAGAAGGATTATAAATTCAAGCCCAGCCTGGGCTACATAGCAAGACTCTGTCTAGAAAGGAAGGAAGGGAAAGAGGAGAGACAGAGGGAGGGAGGGACTTGGGATATAGTTCAGTGATAGAATTTGATCCCTAGTACCAAGAAAATAAAGTGCACAACTCAGATGCAGGGACCAACCTACGGCAGCACATCCATTTACAGTGTGTGTGCATGTCCCCTGAGAGAGTAGACGCTCCCTCTGCTCCCTCTGCAGTCACCCTGACATAGGCAGAGCCTGGGCCATGCACTGAGGCCTTCATCTGGGATGAGGAGCAGAGGGAACACACTGGGGAACCTCCTATGGGACAAGACACTGGCTGCCTTGATCTCTCGCCTGAGCCACCTCAGCTGCTCACTGTAGCCCTTGGCCTGTAGCCACAGATTTCTTGTAGACAATTCCCAGGGGTTCTATAGGCATGAGCCAAGCTATGGAGTCCATCTCATTTGAGAATCCCAGCACGCATCCCCATAAAAGACATCTTTATGGACAGATATTTCCTGGTAGCAGCTTGAGGAGCCTCAGGTTCCTCAGACCGCCAGTCCCTTCCCTCCTCAGCGGTCCCCCCCCCAACCCCACGGAAGCGAGGAAGTGTGTGGACCTCCCCATGAGCAGCCTAGTCTGAGGATATAGGTTACAGCATCTTATTCCCGGGGCTCAAGAGTGTCCCACCCTCTCCCATTTCATTCCTGATGAGATTTAAGGTGGCTTAATGAGGATGCATAAAATACAGTAAGAGAACATAAATTAGAAAAGGGTATGAAAGAAGAAATAAAATAAGTGGGAGCTGCATGGAATGACCCAGAGAAAAGTGGAGAGTAAGAACAGGAAGAGAGAGCCCAAGCCAGTCTGGAAAGAGGGCTTCCCAGAGGAGGCAACTCCCTGCAGACTCTTGAAGGGCCCTGTAGGCAGAAGGACTGGTGTGTGCAAAGGATCAGAAGACAGACAGAGAGAGAGAGTGAGAGAGAGAGAGAGAGAGAGAGAGAGAGAGAACTTTGTTCTACCAATGCCTCAGCCAGTTGAGCGGACTGCCTTCCCCACTCCAAGTCTGGTAGAGCCCTATCCCTGCAGCCTGACTTCCTTGGCCTTCCTTTGACAAGCAGAGGAGCAGTCTGCACCCCTCTGTACCACCTGTCTCTACCAACTGCTCCCCAGGAGCAGGAGCCCTGTGTGAAAGGCCCTGCTGCTCTCCCTCCCCCGACCTGCTTGGCCTGCAGAGCACCATCCACACCATCTGTCTGCACACGGGGCCACAGAGACCCTAGACCTGGCACTCCTGAGGTCTGAGACCAAGCTTCTCATTAGATGTGACTCCATTTTGGGTCCCCATAACCATGCCCAGGTGGCCAGGAATGAGGGGATGCTGAGTGATTGCCACCTTGTACCTCCAGCACTCTGCACAATGACGGAGAAGCCCGGTGAGGACCCTCGTAAGCATGGACATGGGGTGCAAGCACTGCAGGGAAAGATGAGGTTCAGGGTCATCCACCAGCCTGGAGCCCCTGGGGATATGACTGTTCTTCCTGCCGCAGCAGCTGAAGTTGAAGGAAGTCACCATGAATAGAGGGTCGGGAAGAACAAGGAAAGATTTGGAGGCCAAAAAACAATACCAGGCACGGGGAGAGAGTTTTGCCTTAGGACAAGGCAAGACTGATCCAGGGCTCCAAGTACACAGCACGGACAGGATCCGGCAGCCAGGTGGACTGAACTGGAGCCGAGCTGGACATCAGGCTTGAGAAAGTGGCAACCACCCTGTAGGGAAGCTTTATGCAGTGCAGGGCCCTAAGGAGTGCCTGGAATCTAGTTGACTTTGCCTGCATGTCTGTTTTCCCTCTTTTCTCAGTTTCTCAGCCAACTCACCAAGTCTGGATTGGGGCAGTGTGGGTGCTAGGGATGGAACACAGGACCCCAAAAGTGCTAGATACATGCTCTACTACTGGGCTCCCCCAGCCCAACCTGGAATTTAAGTTGAAAAAGCTCCAGAGAATGGCTTTGGCCTTT
This sequence comes from Heterocephalus glaber, assembly GCF_053883595.1. NCBI lineage: Eukaryota > Metazoa > Chordata > Mammalia > Rodentia > Bathyergidae > Heterocephalus > Heterocephalus glaber. The sequence goes on along the minus strand of NW_028258151.1, from coordinate 14,226,355 downwards.
GGCAGGGACAGGATTTATCCTGAAGCCACAGACTCCTCTCTTGAGCTGCTACTTCCAAAGATCAGGAGGGATTGGAGGGAGATGGACAGAGTCTAATTCAACATGGAGGGCAAGGCACAGTTCTTTAGGGCAGAAAGCTAGCACAGGAATACAAGTGGCCCAGGCTTCAATATGAGCCCTGGATGCCCCGTTCTGTTGCTTCCTTCACCAAGGCTGAGGCCAAGTGCTTTCCAGTAGGAAGTTCTCACTCCAGGGGTTCCTGTGGGCACTGAACTGATCATACATAAACCTTGGTCATGGTGACAGATTTCTTTTTCTCTCTTTCTTTCTTTCTTTCTTGTTTTTTTTTTTTTTTTTGGTGTTTTGAGACAGTCTCACTACGTGGTTCAGGTTGGTCTTGAACTCACTATGTAGCCCAGGCTGGCCTTGAACCCTTGAACTCATGGCAATCCTCCTGCTTCAGCCTCCCCAGTGCAGGGATTACAGGCATGCACCACCATGCCTAGCTTGGTGGAAGATTTCTGAGACTCACACTGGTTTAACTACCAAGCTAGGTGGATTTCATGTGTCAGGAAATAAAAAGGAATAGGAGACCTGTGTCTGGTGTCCTCAGGAACACTCTTGGTTTGATGATTCGCTAGAAGGACTCACATACCTCATAACTGCTATACTCACAGTTATGGTTTATGTCAAATGATACAGATTAAATCAGCAAAGATGGCTGGGCATAGTGGCACTCACCTGCGATCTCAACACTCTGGGAGGCTGAGGCAGGAAGATTGCAAGTCGGAGCCCAGCCTGGGCAACTTAGCAAGACCTTGGGTCAAAATAAAAAATAAAACAGGCTCAGTGTGAAGGCCCTATGTTCAGTTCCCAGCACAGCAAAAAAAGGAAGAGAGGAAGGGAGAGAAGGAAATCAGCAAAGGGAAAAGGTGCCTAAGCCAGGTCCAAGAGAGACCTCAGGCAGCTTCCAACTATCCTTCCCATGGTCAGGCCCCAGGCCATGTTTATTTCTCTCAGCAAGGACAAGTATCCCCATCAGTTGAGCTGCTCTCACAGAAATACCACAGACCAGTGGCTTAGGCAACCAACATTTATTTCCCACAGTTTGGAGGCTGAAGTTAATGATCAGGGTGGCAGCAGGCACAGCTCCTGACAAGGCCCTCTTCCCTGCTTGCACACAGCTGCCTTCCTGCCCTGTCCTCACACGGCAGTGGACAGAGAGAAGAAACAAGCTTTCTTCCGTCTCTTCTTACAAGGACACTCACCTCATCACAGGAGCTTCCCCTCATAATCTAGTTACCTCCCACAGGCCCCATCTCCAAACCCCATCACCCTGGAGTGAAGATCTCAACATAGGGGTTTTAGGGGACTCACACATTCAGCCCATAGCTATGTGATAACACACAGGAAATATTTCAACCATGGAGGCTCACTTGGGCCTTACTGTCCAGGTTTATTGGGGGTCAGTCACGTAGGCTGTGGTTCCATGTGGTGACTAATAATTCAGTTTCCATTTCCCATAGAGATCAGCATGGCCCAGGTACCCAGGTGAACAAAAACAGGCATTTACCATAAATCACATCACTGGGCTGGGGGTGTAGCTCAGTGGTAGAGCACTTACTAGCATGCACGAAGACCTATGTTTAGTCCCAGGACCATCAAAAAATCACATTGCTAACATAAACAATCTTGGGTGGTCCATGCCTCCAGGTAAACAAAAACACTGATCAGGCAGCATGTTCCAAGGGCTCAGAGCATGTGTCCCAGGAACCAGACTGGGCCAGCTCTCTTTGGAATGTACAGTACAGAGCCCAGACAGCCCATGCTGGCTGCACCAATCTTTTCCTGCATAGGTCCCCTTCTGTTATATGAAATCACCCAGAATTAGAATCTAAAGTATGAAGCAAAAATCACATGTAATGAATTGCACTCAAAAATTCCTTTGGAAGCTGTCTTAGTTACTTTCTTGTCGCTGGGACAGAATACCGTACACCCAAAGTTAAGGAAAGGTTTATTTTGGCTCACAATTTGTAGAGGTTTCAGTCCATAACTAGCTGGCTCCAAGGCAGGGAGGCATTGCAGAGGAGAAACAGCCCATGGTACAGCAGAAGGTAGCAAAGCAACAAAGTACCGAAAAGGCAAGTGACCTTAGCAGCTTCTTCCTGCCTCTTTTATATGCTATCTAGACTACCCAGTTTAGGGTGGTGCCAAACCAACTACTGGACTGATTTAGTAATCACACTTTTGATTTCAGCATCACACATTCCAGATCCAGCCATCTCTGAAAAAAAACCCACCTATGACTGCATGAGACTTTGGGGGACATCTAGACATGATCTGTAACAGAAGCTCCCACATCTCTCACCAAGTCCAGCACAGCCAGGCTCCCTCTGGGCCTGCAGTCAGCTTCCACCAAGGCTGCTTGTATGTGAAATGCAGTACGAAAGCCCTAGTATGGCACATGGCTGGTAAGATGCTGGCCCTGGGGTGCCTGTCTGCAGTTGCAACTCAGAGGAGCCTCTCCCATCTGCCCTGTGAGGAATACCACATCCAGCAGGATCTCACCAATATATGATTCTTTCTCTGTTTTTTGCCAAATACATTTAACATAAACTGCATAAACTACATGTATTATTGGATATAACTCCCCTCCTGAGAATGTGTCCTCCTCTTAGGGGGACGTAAAGAAAAATTGTTAGCAGTTAATCCAGTACTTAGAGGGTATTTCCTGGAGACAGGCACATTTCTCTGCTTTTCACTGAATTCTCACACCACCTTCTGATACAATAATATATATATTACATGCCTCCCACAGGAGAGGAAACTGGAACACAGAGAGCTTAATAATGTGCCCAATGTCGCAGAGCTGGTGGGTGGAAGGGGCCATGGTTTAAGCCAAGGAGTTTGCCTTGGGGTCTGCCTCCCAACCACTGCCTTCTGCTGGCCCTCAAAGGACAACATGATGGAACTGGCATGAACACAAAAGCCAAGGCAAAGATGCCAGACTCTGTCACCAGCTACTAGCTGTGCGCACACACTCAGGGAGAAAAGGAATTGGCTTTGGTCTCACTGCCAGAACAGGAGCTATAAGTGACATAAAAATGAAAGAAGACACCTAGTGGAATTTCCTCAGGAAAAGGGGGAGGCCTTGGAGGCCAAGAAGGCGAATGTGAATGGGGAAGAAGGCCATTGTCTCCCTACACTCCTAAGTGCTATGACAGATGGGAGTAGAAGAACTGAGGCTTCTTTTATTGTCACTGAGTAGAGGAGGTGACTTAAAGATGAGAAAACTAACAAGAGCAATGAGGACACCTGGAGAGTGAAATGGAGCGGCCAGGGGAGTCCAAGACAGGTGGCGCTCGACAGCCTCCTCCCCGGTGCTCCAGTGTGGGCCCCTCCTTCAGGAGCCAGAGGCCCCACAAGTGGTTACAGAAAACATGTCGGATTTGAGAGGAGGCCAGGAAGATAGGCACAGAAGCGCAGGGCCCTGAGCTTCACCGTGACCCTGTGGTCTTAGGCAGGGAGACAGGAGTAGCTGGAGTCCTGAGGCAGCATGCCAGACCATGCTTGGTTCCAGGGGTCCAGAGCTACATGGAGCCACCATGGATGAACCTCAGCCAGCCTGGACAGAGAGGGCTTGTGGGAATAGCAGAGACTTCTGCAAAGTCAGCCCCTAGCGATTTCCTGTCATCTCTATGGGGAATCACAGGGCACAGTCTGCTGTTCCAGGTCCATATCATTTATGGTCCTATCAGGAGACAGAATCCACCATACTAGTTTAACAGAGAAGATTTATTATAATGAATTATTAGGTAGGTGTTTGCTGTGGCTAGGATATGTTTTGAGTGTGCCCCCCAAGGGTTCATGTGTTGGACTCTGATCCCCATTGGGAGGATTCAGAGGTTGGGAAGTAGATCTGACTATAGGCCTTTGAGGAGTGACTGGGGTTATACAAGGTTAGGAGGGTAGAGCCCCATTACTGAATACTGCTGGCTTCATAAGAAGAGGGAAAGAAACCAGAGACATCCATGAGTGCCTTGTCTCTTGCCACGTATTGCCCTGCACCACCTTGGGACACCATAAGGAAGGCTGACACAAGAGAGGGGCCCCTGGCTTTGGACCTCCAGAACTCTTAGCCAAAATAAACTTCCTTTTCTGTATGAGTTCTTCAGCCTCAGGTATTTCATTATACTTTACTTATGAAGAATAGACTAAAATACAGCATTAAAGAACTGAAACAGCACAGAAGAGAAGCTGAGGTATTGGAAGCCCTTCACCCACTCCCAGACTGAGAGAACAGGTGAGAGGCTGGTATCATCGAAACTCAGATGCTCAGAACCTGGACCTCCAAGGAGCAGATGCAGCCAGCAGGCACTGATTTGGCCAGGGGTATGAGGGAGCTGCTATGTCCAAAGGAAAACCTGCCAAGTGGACCCAGCCACTGCCACAGGAAGGGAACACTGCAGCATGGAGGACAGATGTAGAAAGGTGTGCCCAGGAAGCAGAGAGGAAGGAGCAAGAGCCCTGATCCTCCTGTAGCCTCGCAGTCACTCCTTCTAATGTCCTCTGTTGTTGGAGCCCAGCATGGAGACAGCAGACAAAGCACGAGCAGGGTTTGCAGATTCCCAACACAGCACCTAGAAGAGTGGGTTTGGTCCCAGCACTCAGGAGGTTAAGGCAGAATTCAAGATCAGCCCGGACTACATAGTGAGATCCAGAGAAGGAGGAAGGAGAGGGAAGGGGGGAGGAAGAAGAAGAAGAAGAAGAAGAAGAAGAAGAAGAAGAAGAAGAAGAAGAAGAAGAAGAAGAAGAAGAAGAAGAAGAAGAAGAAGAAGAAGAAGAAGAAGAAGAAGAAGAAGAAGAAGAAGAAGAAGAAGAAGAAGAAGAAGAAGAAGAAGAAGAAGAAGAAGAAGAAGAAGAAGAAGAGGAAGAGGAAGAGGAAGAGGAAGAGGAAGAGGAAGAGGAAGAGGAAGAGGAAGAGGAAGAGGAAGAGGAAGAGGAAGAAGAGGAAGAGGAAGAGGAAGAAGAAGAAGAGGAAGAAGAAGAAGAAGAGGAGGAGGAGGAGGAGGAGGAAGAAGAAGAAGAAGAGGAAGAGGAAGAGGAAGAAGAAGAAGAGGAAGAAGAAGAAGGTGGCAATGGAGGAAGGAGGGAGAGAAGGGAGGAGAGAAGGGTGGTTTGGAGCTGGAAGACCATAATCTATCAGTGGCCATGTCCACTATTGTGGTTATTCAGCTTCATATACACTCATCTGCTTACATTTTTGAACTTCTGTACAACAAAAAAAACTGAGGGCTGGGAGTGTGACTCAGTGGTACAACACGCTCAGCATGCATGAGGCCCTGGGTTCCAACTCAGAACTTAAAACATATTTTGTTTGGTTGTTTGTTTTTGGTACCGGGGATCGAACTCAGGACCTTTTGCTTGCGTGGCAGGCACCGGAACCACTGAGCTAAATCCCCGGCCTCTGAAAACATTTTTTGAGTAACTGTTTACATAACAGGATGAAACTATCCCTCACAGTTCCACCTTGTTTTAATCTGCTCAGGCTGCCGCAATAAAATGCCACAGACCAGGTGGGTTAAACAACAAAAATGTATTGTCTCACAGTTCAAGATCAACGTGCTGGCAGGACTGATTTCTTGTACAGTAGGACCTCTCTTCCTGGCCCATAGATTATCCCTTTCTTACTATGCTGAGAGAGACAGAGACAGAAAGAATTAGCTGATCAGAAGCAATGTTATATGGCGACAATGAATAAGATGTTCACAAAGTCCACGGACAACATGCCAACAGAAATATTATGACCAAGAAAAGCAAAGCCCTCTCCAGAATATATGCCTCTTTCATAAAAGCAAATCTCTGTCCCTTCTACAACAAATCTGAGCCAGTGAGCAGGCCATTTCTTCAGTCTCAGGTGGTGCTATGTCAAGGCTCAACATGGGGCTCAGCACCTGGCAATATTGCTCTCCAGGTGAGATTTGCTGATGGGAAGGAATTGCGTGGTGAATGCCACCACAGCCACTTTGAACATGGACTCATTGAGCCAGCATTTGGCTGGCTGCAGAAGCAGACTACTGATACCCATGGAGAGTCCTTTCCTTGCACTCCCTCGGGCATCCTCCTGATTACCCAGAGTCTGCTCTGTAGTGGATCCTTTGGAAACTGAAGTCTTCTCACACAGGGAGCTCTGGCCACTTACTTCTTATCTGCACCTTTTATTCCACCCATCTTCCAACCCCATTCTTTCCTAATCTCTGACCATTCAGCTACACCAGAGTTGGCAGATTTTTTTTTTGTACCGGGGATTGAACTCGGGACCTTGGGCTTGCGAGGCAGGTGGCGGCACTACTGAGAAAAATCCCTGGCCCTAGATTTTTTTACTCACAAGTTTACAAATAGTTCAGGCTTTGGAGACCAAATGTATTGAAATTATGCAAATAAATGGTTGTGACTGTGTCCCAAGAAAGGTTTTTTGTTTTTCCTGCACTGGGGCGAGGGCCTTGTGCATGCTAGGCAAGCACTCTACAACTGAGCTACACCCTCAACACCCAGTAAAACTCATTTACAAAGTCAGACAGTGGCCAGATTGGCTAGTCCCTGAGCTGAAGCATTAGCAAGTAGATCCTCTGTAGACCCATAGTCCGGTCTCTCATCAGCCTAAACAAGGCAGAAACCCCAACGCTTTGCTTGAATATTTGCTCTTCACTGTCTTTCAGGGAGACCTCACAGATATCCACTTCCAGTCAAAGCCAGGATGTATGCAGAATCTTCTGGAAACCAGGCCCAACATGTTTTCTCCTTGATCAAATGTTCCTCCTGCCACAGGTATGGATTGAAAGGGACAGCAGACAGCATCAATGGGTCTGAGCCATCTGCTCCTGCAATTCATGCTTAAGCACTTGCCACTTGGTGATGGATCATTGCCCCCACTGGCCACATGGTTCAGTAGTTCCAAAACACCCAGGATCTGACAGGTACTCCAGAGGTGGCTCTTGCCTCCCTCTGTCCAACCCCTCCTCCACTCCCTTCTGGGTGTTATTTCCCAGAGTATTTCCCAATAAACCTCCTGCCCACAGGCCTCTGCTTTCAGGTCTATTTCATGGGAACCCAAACTGAGGCGGTGATCAGTCCCTACCAAGACCCAGCTGCAAGCTATTTCTCTAAAGGAAGAAAGTCAATCGCAGAGAAGGGCATGGATTTGCTCCCAAATCCTCAAAGTCTACAGGGCGACTCTCCAGCAGCCCCCTAAGGTCCCCACATGCACCTCCTGAGTGTCCTTGGACTCCTAGAGCAAGGCAAGGGACAAGCAGCCAGCAGTGTAGCCACACCTGCTGCAGAGTCTGCTCTTGTCCTGGTCCCCAGGCAACAAAGGCCCCTGCTGTGCTTCAGGGTCATGGAGGGAGGAACATGCTCACATGCGGTATGAATCCTCCATCCTTTGGTGGTAGGGATGTCTTGACATCTCACTGAGGTGATGGTTGCACTTTACGGGGTGAACCTCCCACATCTCACTTGCATTTGTATAAATATTCACAAGCAACTAACAAGTATTTGCTACACCCTGACCCCTGACCCCCATCTCAGCCCGTCTGTGCTGCTACCATCACACAATGCCACAGGCTGGGAAATTCCTCAGGAACAGAAATATATTTCCTCACAGTCCAGGATGGAGAATGGGAAGAACAAGGTCAAGGGGCTGCATCTGCCAAGGGCTCTCTTGCTGCCTCATAAGATGGTAGGAGACAGGACAGGGCAGAAGAGCAGAGAAAGAGTCAGAGGGAGCGAGTTGGGGTGAAGACACCTCCATAAGGGCATTAGTCCACTAAACACCTTCCAAAGGCCCCACCTCCCAAGACTGTGATAGTGGCAATTCCAGTTCAACATGCATGTGGGAAGCAACAGGCACTCCAACCATAGCAGGCCCAGTCAGCACCATGTCACCCAGGGACAGCCAAGGTCACACGCAGTACAATTGAGAGATCTCTGCCAGCTCCACCATGTCAGAAAGCAGGAGGGTTGTGACAGGCCTGGGGCAAGTCTGTGAAGGAGACAAATAAAAGCAAACTGCTTCCCATGGTCCCTGGAAACTGCTGCAAAGAACAGAGATTTGGACAGGTGGAAAGTTGTATACTGGGAACCAGGGACAGCCCTGTTACTCCCGGGGGGAAACCACACCTAGAGTGACAGCTACCAGTGGAGTCATGGGATTGTGTCATTGCAGCACTTGGTCCTGCTCCAAGATCCATCCTCCTGCAGCGTGGGCCAAACAGAGGAGCAAAAGGAGACAGCACTGGGAATCACCCCTGCAGCTCTCTCTCTCTCATGGCTGCCAGATCATGACAACAGGGACATGCTCACAAAGCATCCAGAGCTTGGAGTATGCAGCATGAGCATGAGTCTGGAGGAAGGTGCAGGGAGCCTTAGGTTAGCTCAGGAGACCGAAAGTAACGTCACTGCGCATTTTATCCAAAAAGACAAGTGTCCTCACAAACTGTGAGCCCAAGTAGCCACAGAAAGCAGGGGACACTATTAGCCTCTTGTTGCGCAGTTTCCTCCAGTGAGGTTTAAATTATGGGTCAGGGTCATGGGTCATAGGCCTGCCTCCTGATGAGGTTGAAATCCATTTTTGCTTGTCTCTTGGGTGTTGTCTGTCCTCAGCTAGCATCTGTCCTCTCTGCAGTGCACAGGTCGCTGGGTCTGCTGCCCCAGTGATGAGGCACCACTTATCTGTGTCATGTTTTATGGTGTGGGGCTGATGTTGGGATCATCTCGTGTGTCCCAGAGACTGGGGCTCTTTGGAAAGGGAGGCTAGGAGATACCTAGAATTGGATCAAGTTCAAGCCTTTTTTGTTTTTTTTTTTCGGTACCAGGGATCGAACTTGGGTCCTTGTGTTTTCGAGGCAGGCAGTGGAACCACTGAGCTAAATCCCCGGCCAAGTTCACTGTTAAAGTGGAGATGAACCAGTGAGACAATACAAGGAGAGCTCTGGGTGCTTTGTGTGTACATCCCTGTCCTCATGGTACAACAGCCCCAGCTCTGAGCAGTGCCCTCCATGCTCTGCCCCCTAGATTGTCCCTTCTCATCCAGCATTGCCTTGTTGAGAATTTGGACTTTGATAATGGAGACTCTTGTTCATTTGGGGCAATGCTGTGATTCTCAATATTCAACCCCACTGGACGTGCTGTGGAGAAAGTTCTTTCTCCAAAGGAACCACACAGATGACTAAGAAGCATATAAAAAGGGCCTCAGTGTCATTAGTCATCAGAGAAATGATAATTATGTACAAATGCTAGCAGGTACAAGGCTCTGGGTTCAATTACTGATGCCACACACACAAAAAAGTAAAACATGGGGCTGGGAACATAGCTCAGTAGTAGAGCACTTGCCTAGCATGCACAAGGACCTGGATTCAATCCCCATAACTGAGGGGGAAAATACATAATGACTAAGAAATGGGAAACAATATAAATGCTCATCAGCTGATAGATAACAAAAAGTGAATGAGTATTGTTCAGCCATAAAAAGGAATAAAGTACTAACATACAAACAACCAGGATAAACCTTGAAAACACTCTGCTAAATTAAAGAAGCCAAACACAAAAGGCCACATATGTTATGATTCCATATATATACATGTCCACAACAGGAAAACTTATAGAAACAAAATAGCTTTGTGGCTGCTTAGGATGAGGGGTTGAGAGTAAATAGGGAGTGATTTCCAGTGAATGGGTAGAGGGCTTTGTTACAGCTTGTGTTTAGATGTACCCTCAAAGCCTCATGTTGTCATAGGTGGGGCTTTTTCAGGGGTGGCAGGATCTAGAGTGTGTGATGCTGGGATTAAGGGCGTGAGTGCTACCCATCCTAAGTAGCCTGGATAAGATATAAGGGATAGAAAGAGCTACGGTCATCCCTTGCTTTTTTTGCTACCTTCTCCCCACCATGAACTGTTTCTACTCTGCTATGCCTCTCTGCCATGCCAGCTTACCTTGGAGCCAGCCAATTATGGAAAAAAAAAATCTACGAACTGTGAGCTAAATAAACCTTTCTTCCCATAACTTTGAGTGTCAAGTTTTTTGTCTCAGCAATGAAAGGAAAGTAACTAAGACAGGCTTCTTTGGCAGGAAAAAAAATGCTCTGAAATTAGGTCATGGTTATAGTTGCACAGCCTTACGAATACATCAAACCTCTGGATTGTGCACTTTAAAAGGTGACTTTTAGGGGCTGGGGATTTAGCTCAGTGGCACTGTGCCTGCCTTGTAAGCACACAGTCCTGAGTTTGATCCCCAGTACCGGGGGAAAAAAAAAAGGTGACTTTTAGCCAGGTGTGGTGGTGCATGCCTGTAATCCCAGTACTTGGGAGACTGAAGCAGGAGAATTGCTACAAGTTTGAGGCCAACCTGGGCTACATAGTGAGTTCAAGGCCAGCCTGGACTACCTACTAAGACCCTGTCTAAATAAATATATAGGTGACTTTTATGGTATATGGATGACATCTCATTAAAAAGAAAACCACACATGGCTGGGATTTAGCTCAGTGTTTCTGTGCCTGCCTTGCAAGCGCAAGGTCCTGAGTTCAACATCCAGTACCAAAAAAACAAACAAATAAACAAACAAACAACCACAAAGACAAAAGCTGGGCACTAGTTGCAAGAAACTCCACAAAGGAGTAGAGGTAGCTGTGAAGCTTCTTTTTGGCTGTGAGGCGAGAGGTCTCCTGATGAAGTTTACCCAGGGACCTATTTCTTGAGGATGCTTTTAGTAAAACTTCAGTGCTCATCTGGAGCCTCCTCCTCATCTGGTTGTCTCTAGTGGAAGGTAGAAGAGACAAAGGGAAGGGTTAGCTGTGAACTGGGCTGTCATGGAGAAGAGGAGCACGATGTGGTCAGCTCATTCCACCCTCCTTTCCCAGACTTCCTCTGCTAGGGACCCTGGAAGACTGAAAGCTGACCTTCTAGACTCTTGCAGCTAGCATAGCCATGGTACCTGAAGGGCCCCTGAGATATGGAAGTAAGTCTACAGGGGCATCCTCCCATTAAGCACTGCATCCCAACACTGTTACATGAGGAAGCAAGGTCCCAATACATGGACTTTGGAGACACACTGACAACCTCATAAAGGTAGAGACAGGGATGACTTGTGTGCTTCTGCCTGGATGCCTCAGGGAGGACAGCACCATTTCTGAAAGCAGCCATTAGGGACCAGGTAGAGATGCTGATTCACCTTAGGCAGAATGAGGAGGAGCTATCTGTGGGACATCTTGGAGGAAGTGTCAAGGAGGAAGCGGGGCTTCAGGTCTGGAGTCCACTCATGGGGACTGGGCTGGAGATGCAAGCTGAAGTGGCATCACTGTGGAGGTGATGCTGAAACCATGAAGGTGGATGTTATGGTTTATAACTAGATGTACCCCCTAAAGCCTCACAGGATTATAGGTAGAGCTTTTGGAAGGTGATTGGATTATGGGGGCTTATAATTGGCTTGCTTTTAGGAGGTAGGGTCTGGTTGGAAGAGGCAGGTCACTGGAGGTGAGGCCTGGAAGAATTTATCTCCCTCCCTGGCTCCTCCTTTGATCTCTCTGCTTCCCCATCACCATGCCATGAGCAGCTTCTCCTTCATCATTCTCCTGTGCCATGCTGCCCTGTTTTGGAGCCAGCCAACTAAGGACTGAAACCTCTACAAAGTGTGAGACAAAGTAAACCCTTCCTCCTTTAAACTGTGGGTATCAGGTATTGTGTATCACCAGTGAGAAAGTAATTAAGACCATGGGTGAGACCACATCTTAAAAATGCATGTTGGCCAGGGGATACACCCTCCCCAGACTTTAACTCCTGAATCAGGGATGGCAGGGAGTCCTCTCTGGCCACATCCTCCAACTTTTGGGCTGCAGGTTCAATGGTGGCAGTCCAGGCTACAGTGCCAGAGGCTACAGCAGAACCAGATGTGATGCTCAGTGCCCAGCAATGGCAGTAACAGGCTCATCCTGCAGCATGATGTGCCTCGGGTTCAGTGGTTCCTGGCACTTACATCCAGAAGAATCTTTCCCAGCCCCTCCCACTATGGACAAGGCAAAGCACCCACCTCTCATGCACTTCCTAGAACCTCTTCCTTCACTGTCATGTGGTTAACGTCTTTGTCTCCTCATCAGACTGGAAGCCCCAAGGGCTGGACCATGGTCACTTTGTCTACTTCTCATCTCCAGGCCCCAGCTCGAGCCTGAAATCCAGGAAATAGAAATAGAAGCCAGCCCTGTCTGCCTGTTTTGTGTTTCCATAACAAAATATGTGAGGGCAGATAATTCATAAAGAACAGAGCTGCGTTTAGCTCACAATTCTGGAGGCTGGGAGTCCAGAACATGGTTCTAACATCCAGAAAGGGCCCTCTGTCTGCGTCACAACATGGCACAGGGTGGCACACGGTGAGACAGAGCAACCATGCCACCTTGGGTCTCTCTTCCTCTTCTTAGAAAGTCCTTAATGCCATTGACAACAGAAGAATTCTCAGATATCCTCGATTAAGTTATAAACCAGAGAAAAGTGAAAAGAAAGAGGTAACTCAAGGCCATTTTAACTTAGCTTCAAGATAAATCAACAAAGAAAAAGAAAAACTTCCTCCACCTTCCTTTCCTGTGAGCCAAAGATGACCCATCAGTGCCACATGGAATTCTACTTTCCGACCAATCAAGAGGCAGCAAAATGTCTCTTTATAGATAAACCTCTGGGATCTTTGCAGCTCCCATTGTCCCACCCTCTTAGCTACAGCCAATGCAGGTCCAATGTATATTTTTATTTCCTCTACCCCAAATTGTATTATAAAACATCGTAACCCCTTAGGTCCAATAGGCATTTTTCCAACTGCTGTTTGGCTGTGCTGCTGGTGGCTGAGGGAACTGGTCCCAGGGCCAGCTGGTCACCTTTCAGCTAGCATCTGCACAGCTCAATGAACCTATTATTTGCAGAGACCTCTGAGTCTCAAGTTCAATTTAACACTGTCATGACGTCATCCGACCTAATAACTTACCAATGACCCTACCTCGAGATTCCATCAACATGTGGATTTGGAGGCTCCATTTCCAACACATGATCTTTGGAGGAAACATTCAAACCACACAGGCCCCATCCTGCAGTGAGACTCAAGAGAAGGGGTCCACAAAGCATGAACACCCCTAGCCTCAACAGCACCCAGTGCTCTGGTGACAGCCCCCAAAAACTGACCTATGCCTGGGATGGAATTTGCGAAATCTGCCTGATATTCAGGGCTCTTCTCCCTTTCCCATTACCCAGTGACCTGCAAGGGCCACAAAGAAGGAGGAGTCCGGGCACAACAGAGTCCCTCCCAGAAAGAAACCCTAAGAAACAGAATTGTGGTGACAGCATTAAAGGACAGGGGGACATAAAAGACAAAACCCTGTCGTTTGTGAAAGATGGTTGAATCTGAAGTACACTGTGTGTTATGGTTTAGATCTAAAATGTTCCCAAAGTCTCATGTGTTCGGAAAGTGACAAGATTGTGGGGTGCCACACTCATCAGCGGATTCACCCATCGATGAGTTCCGTAGCTAAATGTGCTGTTAGGCGCCAGGGCGTCGTTGGAGGTGTGTCACTGGGAGTGTGACCTGGAAGGATGGATTCTTGTTCCCAGATCCTTCCCTCCTGATCTGCTTCCTGGCTGCCATGGGTTGAGCAGCTTTCTTCTGCCATACCTTTCTACCACTCCTTTCTGCCTTGAGGACAACCGACCATGGACTAAAACCATGAGCCAAAATAAATCTCTCCTCCTTTAAATTGTGAGTGTTGGGTGTTCTGTCCAGTGATGGGAAAATGACTAAGATATTATGTTAAGTGAAATAAACCAGGCACAGAAAGGTCTCACTCACCCATGGAATCTACAACAGGTGATCTCACGGGAGTAGAGAGTGGAAGAGTGTTTATCAGACACCCCTGGGGCAGGGCATGGAGAGAGGCTGGGCACAGGCCCACACAACCCCCATTAGGTGGGAGCAGTAACTTCTGCTGGTGCTCTGTTCTGTGGCACAACATGGTGACCGTACTTAACAATAATATAGTGTATGTTTCAATATAGCTAGAGGAGCCAGGCATGGTGGCACATGCCTGTAATCCCAGAACTCAGGAGGCTGAGGCAGGAAGTTTGCTGCAAGTTCAAGGCCAACCTGGGCTATATACTGAGTTCAAGGCCAGCCTGAACTACATAGTGAGATACTGTCTCAAAAAGGGGGGGGGGGCTAGGAGAGAAGATTTGGCTTTTGTATTTAGAGATGGGGTCTTACTACATTACCCAAGTTAGCCTTAAACTCCTGGGCTCAAAGATCCTGCCACTTCAGCCTCCTGAATAGCTAGGACCACAAGTGCCACTGACACTTAGCTGAAGAGTGGATTCTGAATGTTTCAGCCCAAATAAATAATAAATGTTTGAGGTGATGGGTGTGCTAATTACCCTGATTTGATCATTACACAATATGTAAGTATACAAACACTACATTGTACTCCATAAATTCATACAATTATCATGTACCAATTTTAAAAGGGGGCACAGGCTGAGTCCTCAGGCTTGTGGGGAAGAAGCAAGAGGGCTGACCAGGGCTTGAGTGGCCCAGGACAGTGCTGTCAAAGGGCCCTGAGGTCCAACAGACTTCTGCTGGAGCCCCAGCCCTGACCTCCGCTGCAAGAGACAAAACCTCCTGGTCTTGAGCTGTCTTGGCTGTAAGCAGGGCTCCTGTGAGGCACCACCAAGGTTTAGAGATGACATCTGCAAGGTGCTGAACACACAGTAGGTGCTTTTACTGCTTCTCGACAGACTATCAACCCCCTTCTTCCTCCTCAGGCTCCCTTGACAGCTTCTGAGGGCTCCCTGGCCTCTTAGTTGGGTTCCTGGCCAGGAAAGCCTGCCTGGGGCCAATTACTGCCTGTCAATTAGGCTGCCAGAGACGCTTTCCCTGCACATTAATGATTTACTTCTTCAGCTCATAAATCACCTCCTACCACAACTCTGGCCTGTCCCCAAGAGAATTCCCAGGCTCAGAGCCAGCCCTATCCAGAGCAGAGTTTCCAAAGCATGTCCAGGGAACCGTGTAACTCCTCGGGTTTTAGGGAGCCACCCTCAATGGGCCAGGGTAGAAACTCCCCGACTTCCCACAGGGCAGCACAGTGGGGAGCAGATTACAGCACTGTCTTAGAAACTCCTGGAGCTCCAAGGAACATGGTTTACAAAATGCTCACAGACCAGGGGCCCAGGACTTTCCAGCTGGGAAACTGAGGCCCCATCTCCTATGTAAGGCTCTCCTCATCTTTTGGGGGTGGCAGGGCCAGCCTGTCCTCCCCAGGCTGTGGCTCCACCATTCACTCCCCACACCTCCCTCTAAGGCACAGGGTGGCATGGGAGTTCAGGGTCTGCTAAGCCAAAACACAGACCTGGGCTAGGAAGGGCCATCCTGCTGCCTGCTCCTGAACACCCTTCCTTCGGACACCCCATAGCCCAAGAGGCCACTGTGGCACAGAACCACAGGCTCCTCAGCTGCCCGCTCTTATGGTTTGGATCAAAAGCGTCCCCGAAAAGGCTCACGTGTCCAGAGGTGGGGCTTTTGGAAGGTGATTAAATCATGCGGGTGCTTTACGCACCAGAGAATCCATTGATGAAGTCACAGTTGCATGTGCTGTTAGGAGTTGGGGGCCTAGCTGGAGGAAGCAGGTCACTGGAGGCATGACCTGGAATGTGTATTCTTGTCCCCAGCTCCTTCTGCTCTCTCTGGCTCTTTCTTTACTCTCTGCTACCTGAAGGCCACCACAGCTTTCCTCCACCATGCCCTTCCACCATTATGTTCCTGCCTTGGAGCCAGTTAACCATGGACTGAAACCTCTGAAACCATGATCCAAAATAAACCCTCCTCCTTTAAGCTGTTTATGTCAGGTATTTGGTCACCACAACAAAACCTGGCTGATACCGCTGCTGACTTTCACCCTCTTCTGAAACAAGTGCTTGCTCCCATCCTTGCCCTGTGCCCTGCACGCCACTACAAGGCCCTCAGAAGTCCCAGCACTTTCCCCCTGATCTGTTGAGACATCTGAAGAGTACAGACTGTGTACAGTGCACAGCTGCACCCTGGGCCACTAGCTGTCTGCATGTCCTCTGAGCCCATGTCCCACCCCTCAGCTTCCTGAGATGGTCCATGCCTGGGTCTGCTCCTTCTGCTGCTGCACACATCTGCACAGACAGGACGATTTCTAATACAGAGCACTTACCTGGCATGCTCAAGGCCTTGGGTCCCATCCCCAGAACTGAAAAAAAAAGAAAGGAAAGAAAGAATGAAGGAAGGCAGACAGGGAGGGAAGGAGGAAGAAGAGAAAGGAAAAAGCAAATATAAATAGGAGGAAGAGATATTTGGGTAATCTTCTATATTAAGCAAATTCACAGCTCAAGGTGCTTAGCCCTGAGGCAGACTCAGAGCTGCTGCTCAAATACCAGCTAACATTTTATTTAAACAACTATCTGGACATCTTCCTTTGGTGCTAATAGTCCAGGACGTGGTGAGATGAAAGAAAAAGATCCTCAGATTCTTCACCAATCACTGGCTGCACCTTCCCTCAGACCTCACCTCGGATCCTCTGGCTGTAAATGAGGGTTAAAATTTCCTTCCATCTCGGGCATGGTGATGCACCCTTGGCATCCCAGTTACTCAGGAAGCTGAGACAGAAGGATCACAAGTTCAAGGCCATCCTGAGCAATACAGTGAGAACCTATGTCAAGAAAAAGGAAAGGAAAGGAAGGAAGGAAGGAAGGAAGGAAAGAAGGAAGGGAGGGACATTCCTCCACCTCACTCACAAGAGTGAGCATGCTTCACAACCGCTCATTGTTGAACTGTCAGAGTTCCAGTTCTCTCTGTGGGCTTTGGGTCTTCATTATGACTGTTGATTAGCAAAGAGACATTGCTGAGAACTGAGTCTTTTAGCAATGGTTGTCCAAACAGAGCCGCTTAAACTGAGGGAGAAGTTTTTGCCAGAGAGAGAGAGAGAAAAAAAAGGTTGTATATGTCTTTAAATTCACTAGGCCAGATTGCTGATTTCATAAGCAAACTTGGACCCAACTGAGCAAATGCGGTGTGAGCTGCAAGACAGCAGCGAGGCCATGAACTTCAGGGATGTTTATGGAGCGCTGCTGAATTCAGCTTTCCTCAGGGTGCGTCTGCACTGGGTAATAAGGCCACAATGCTGGGAGCTACTGCAGGATTTATGACGTTAATTAAGTCCATCAGGTGCCAGCTCCCTGTGTAACCTGCGCACCCCACTTGGCTACCCTGAGTACAATTGAGATCTCCAGCCAAACTGCCAAGGTTCTTAGCGGCTGGCTACACACCCCCAAGGCCCCGCCCACCCTGGTACCTGGAGCCAGGGCTTCCAGGGAGCCCTCCGGAACACCTCACAGGTGCCTAGGTTCAATGCCAAGCCTGTCTCCCTGGGCCGTCCTCCCTGTCCTCTGCCGAGACCCCTCTGGACCACACCCTGCCAGCCCTCAGGGCTGCCCCGGTGCTCACAGGCTGGACAGGCAGGCCAGGCTGGGCTTGCAGCAGCTGGCAGGAACTCTGCCTAAGCAGAGAAATAGCTCCACAGACCTCCTCCCTCTGCCCCAGCCCTCTTTCTGTGACCTGTTCTAGCCTCCACATCTTCCTGGGCACTTCCACACCCAATGCTTTCATTTTCCTCCTCCACTTCCTGCAAACAAGACCAAGCCCTTACCAGGCCCTGTCCAGCATAGAAGAGAGTCTTAGTCTGCTTTCTGCCACCAGAACAGAATTCCTGAAACAAGATGATTTTGTTATCATTGTTATATTAAGGTCTCCTTATATAGCCTGGGCTGGCCTCAAACTTGACAACCTCCTCCCTCGGCCTCTTGAGTGCTGGCATTGCAGGCATGGTCTACAGACCAGATTATTTATCAAAGACTGGGATTCGTTTCTTACGGTTCTAGAAGCTGGGATGTCTAAGAGTATGCTCTGGGCCTGGCAAGGGCCGTCTTGCTACACTGTAACTTGGCAGAGGGCACAGCATGGTGGTGACATGTGAGAGACAGAGGCAGAGGGCAAGAGGGGACTGAATTGAGGACAAACTTGCTCTCCAGATAACTGAGCCAACCCCGTGACTGTGACACCAGGGCTCCACCCCCATGACCTAATCACCCCTTCCAGCTCCCACAGGGCAGTACTGCTACAATGGCGACCAAATGTCAACAGGCTCTGCTCCCCACACAGACAAACCAGGGACACCCCACGACATCCATGTCCAGCTTCTCTCTATTCATGAACAGAGATAGGAAGCAACACCTCAGCTATACTGAGAAGTCCTTGGTATTGGTTCAAAATTGCACCTGGTTACAGAGAGCCAAAAAAAGTGGCCAGAATAAGATAGGAGTGAGATACTCCTCTCAGGCAAAGAGAAGTCTCGAGGTGGCCAGTCAGGGCTCCATACAGCTCTCTTGCCCTCTTGCTCCCAACCTTGAGGTCACCTCATGATCCCAAAACAGTTACTGTAGCTCCGGACATCACAATCACATTCAAAGCAGCAGGGAATAAGAAGGAGCAAGGGGAAAAGGGCCTGCCTGTCAGCTGAGTCACCCTCCTCTAAAGAGCCTTCCCAGAAACCCCTCCCAGTAGCTTTTGCTTACATATGATTGTCTGCTTTCCGAGAGGCCAGAGAGTGTAGTATTATTAAAAGCTCATTGATGGGCTGGGGATTTAGCTCAGTGGTTATGCCACCTGCCTCAAAAGCACAAGGACCTAAGTTCGATCCCCGGTACCAAAAAAAAAAGTCCATTGACACACTTAACTGTACTGGTTTTCAGTCACTTAACAAAGACAGAGATGTGGATGTGGGGTGAGCAAACTGCAACCTCAGCCACACTTCCCTGAGAGGTGAGCAAAAGGGAGGCAGAGAGCCTCGAACCAGTTTCTCTCATGGATGCTTGGGAGACCAGATACCAGGTTATGGCATTAAAAGGAGAAGCAGCAGAGCACCAAGCGTTCTGAGGCATCCTCCCCTGAGAGTTGGTGCTCTTCTGAGGTGCTTACAGTAACAAATCTATCAGTACACACCACTGCTCAGAAGGTGTTAAATAAGAATTCCAGAAGGCCATTGTTCTGGACTCCGCTCCTGCACTGACCCCTAATAGAGAGGCTAAAAGTCAAGATATCAGGCCGGGGATGTAGCTCAGTGGTTCTGCCACCTGCCTTGCAAGCGCAAGGACCCAAGTTCGATCCCCAGTACCAAAAAAAAGTCAAGATGGCGTCACACACACTAAACTTCCCCCTCACCAAAGCAAAACAAAGTTCTCAACCGACCTCTAAAAAATTCAGGAGACAACAGCCAAATTCCCAAACAGGCCAGTTTCAATTGACATAATAATGAAATTCTCTCTGTTTTAATCCTTACCAAAAACACAAAGTAACCTGCAGTGACTGGGAGGCTGAGGTAAGAGGATCACTTGAAAGCAGGAGTTCAAAGCCAACCTGGGAAACACAGTGAAACCCATCTCAAAAAAGAAAAGTAACCTGAATAGCCTGGAATTAACCTACCCGTTGTTTTCTTTGTTCTCTCTTCCTGTCCTGGAATGTAAGGAAAGCAACTCTGAAAGGACCAATCTGCTTTTTTCCTTTGTTTTTTTGCTTTCTTCAATCCCTTGGTCTTAAAGCCAATCTTTTCTGCTCAGCTCATTGAAACAATCATTCTATTATGGAATGAAGTGTTGCCCAATTCCAGAATCAGAAAGAAAGCAACGTACAATCTTTAAACTAACTCTCCTGTTGTTCTGACTTGACTTATGTCTTTAGACAGCAGCTAACGCTGGGCTGGTGGTGGCCTGACCCTCAGGACCTTCCTCTCCACATGTGCAGTTTGTTCCTCTCCATCCACTTTCCTTTGGGTTTCAGGCTTTTCTCCTTGAAGCCATTTATTTACTCCAGGGCCCTGTTTTGGGCGATCCAGGCAGTCCTCACTTTGTGGTCCCACGCTGTTCATCAGAACGGAAAGTTGAGCTAAGATGAGGGACACTGCAATGTCACATGATGACTGACGAGATTTATTTCAAAAAGGCAGCAAACGGAGCTAGCAGGTCTTCCACCAACAATCAGAGCCCAGAGCTGGTGTCTACGGTGCTGCAGGCTCTACTGAGTCAGAGCAAAAACCAGACAATAGGTGGCCAGAAAGTGAAAATGCATAGCAGAGGGAAGAAAATAGCCATGCATCTGGTCGAGAGAAATGTCTGGGAAGCAGGAGGAAACACGGCAGCATAATGCATGCTTAGGCGCTTAGGTCCAGTTCTGGGGCTGCCATCCTTCAACGATGTTGTGTGATTTTACACAATTCACTTTACCTCTATGAGCCTCATTTTCCTCATCCATAAAATAAGAATAACAGACACTAATAATAACTAATAATAATGAAATCATCTGAGGATAATTTTGGCCAACTGCCTGGCTACGAGCACGAGGCAAATGCTCAATAAAAGTCAACAATTATTATGATTAATCTAACAATAGCAGTGAGCCTATAATCCCAGCAACTTGGTAGGCTGAGGCAGGAGGATTATAAGTTCCAAGGCAACTTGGGAAATTTAGTGAAATCCTGTCTGAAATTTTAAAATAAATAAATAAAAACAGCTGGGGATACAGATGTAGCTCAGCGCTACAGTGTCCCTAAGTATGATCCCCAGTTCCACAAGAGAGGAGTTGGGGGGCGAGAGCAAGGGAAAGGGGAAGGACACCAGCAGTGGCATGAACTTGAGCCTGGCAGCACCCAGCCTGACACACAGGGAGGGTCAATAGATGGGCTCCAAGTCACCACTCTGCTTGACGTAGCTGAAGGGAGCATTCAGAAAGCGCTTCCTCTCTCCACAACCAGAGAACTTTCTCCAACTTGGTCACCTAGGCTTAGTCCCCAGTTCCAGTCAGGGGACACTGGGACAAGGAAGCCCCTGCCCTCTGGGCAGAGTGAAGAGCTTGGAGCTGCAGAGTCCAAGACCCTCAGAGGAGAAGCACCTGCCTCCTGCTCCCGGGTCGGGGCCACCTGTGTCACAGGCTCAGGAGCACCCCCTCCTTCTGTGTCTGCCCGGTAACCCATTTGCAGGGAACTCTGCCAGCAACCAGGCCCTGTGGCCTCTCTGTCACCATGAGGTGGGAACAGAAAGGAGCACACAGGCTGCGGGACCTGGAAGAGGCACCTTGGGCTACAGGGCACTGCCTACCGGTGCAGCAGGGCAATGGCCGGGCTTCTGTCTGACAGAGAGTACCAGCTTCTCGAGCTCCTGGCTAAAAGCGGACAGTGTCCCTGTGGAAATTCCATGTCATAGAAATACAGCTGCTGAGGAGGAAGAAAGCCCAGGCAGGACCTCATGGGGCCTCTGGCAACCCTGAGGCTCACTGTAAGGCTCTGGGTACATCCCCTCCCAGCTCCCAGTAGAGAAAGGTCAGCAGGGATTAAAGAGATGTGGGTTCTAAGCTGAATATACCCGCAGAGCCTGGTTAGAGAGGCAGACACAGGGGTCCCAGCCTGGTTGCTCCTGTCTTCAAGCCACCAAGGCAAACCACAGGGTCAGTGCCACTGCCTCATTGCCCCCCGCCCCACGGCAGCACCGCAGGGTTCAGCCTCCTGACCCTTCCTGAGCAGCCTTTACTCCGGAACTTCCTGACATTGGAAAGGAAGGGCTTCCTTCCCGGGACTCTGTCCCAAGGGCCAGGCACCCCAGCAGGTTCCCACTGTCCTCCGGAGCCTCCCAAACCCCCTCATCAGCTTCTGGGGACCCCCTGAAGGAGCCCCAGGTACCCTTCGGCTATCTTGTCTGAGCTTCTCAGCAGCCCCACAAGAGCAGCAGCATCGCTCCCACCTCACCGAAAGGTTTCCAGAGACAAGAGAGGCTGAGCAATTCTCCCCAGAGGACCCAGCATGGAGACCCACGGTGGAGCCAGGCCCTGCACTCCAGCGATGAGGAGCCAGAGGATGAGCCTTCACCAGGCGTCATCTTCTAGCCAAGGGATTTGTTAACCGCTTTTAGCAGCAGGGACCTTTTTCAAATGGACTCTTATATTCAACCCCAGGGGAAGAAAGAGAAAAGAGCAGAGCTGCTCTGGTTGAGGCCCAAGGGCCATCTGGCCATCTTGCAGAAATGGACCTGAGTGGCAATGATGTCTTCCCATCTCATGTTACAGATAAAGAAGCCAAGGCTCAGAGAGGGAGTGTGACTTGCCTGAGGTCACACAGCATGCAGGTGGCAGGGCTA
This sequence comes from Heterocephalus glaber, assembly GCF_053883595.1. Taxonomy (NCBI): domain Eukaryota; kingdom Metazoa; phylum Chordata; class Mammalia; order Rodentia; family Bathyergidae; genus Heterocephalus; species Heterocephalus glaber. The sequence continues at coordinate 14,204,080 of NW_028258151.1, read as the reverse complement.
CTGTGATGTTAGCAGCCTCCAGAAAAACATGGGACCTGCAGGACAGCTAGGTCAGTCCACATGCCTTTTCCACCCTGACACCTAGGTGGGGACAGCAGTTACAACCAGGGTCTGCCCTAGACAAGAGGCTTAACTAGGGTTTTTATAAGTTCAACTGAAGAGTTGCTAGGGAATGCCTGAATCAACAAGCAGGCTTACTTATTCACTCATCAAACACTGATGACCACCCACCATGGACCAAGAATGATGTGGCACCAGGGAACAACAGTGGGTGATGAGGACAGATGGAGACTGACAGGTGGGGTGATGAGGGGCTGCTCCAGGGCTAATCTCAGGATTCAGAAAGGCTACTCTGAGATAGCAGCTTCCAGATAAGCACTGAAAGATGAAGCAGTATCTGCCTGACCAAGAGAAGGGAAAAGCGTACCTGGCTGAGAGAGCAGCAAGTGCAAATGAGCACAGTGAGACTGAGGACCGGAAGAGGGTGTGCAGCGGGAACAACAAGCAGAGAGGCACGGCACAGACTCTGTGCTTCCTTGATTAATCTCGGAGTTTCTCCCTGGACATCCCCCCTTCCCTAGCCCACCTCCCATTCAAGTAGGGAGCACTCCTTTCCCCAATCCCATGTCCTGGAGAGTCCTGGCCATAGAGGGTCACTGCCCCTTCATCACAGCTGCCTACCAAGCCTGAGGCCAGGCCCCAGGGAGGAGGAGATGCCAGCACCTCCAAAGGGGGACTACAGGGGCTCTCCAGGGGTCCCCTGCCCCAAGCGTGCCATAGGGAGCAGACAGGCTTCAAGGGCTGGGGTGTGGGGATGCTGCCAGTGTCCATGTGGCCCAGGATGGGTACCCCAGCCCTACTCACTGCTTGGTCCCACAGGAGTCCCAGGGGAGGTTGGAGGCCAAGTGTTCCCTGGCCAGCTCAGCAGAACTGAGGGCCCTCTGGGAAGGCCAGGCTCTGGCCAGGCTGGGAGAGGATCTCAGGAGGAAGCACTGTCCTCTGCCTCTGTCCTCTGCTCTGTCGCTGGCTCTACACTTTCTTTGGGGTCATCACCATCAATCCACAGCCAGCTGCTGGCCGAGCCCAGGGCCAAGAGTCCTCTGTACGTGTGGGCAGAGACTGTACCCCAGCCCTGCTGTGACAGAGGGTCAGCCCACAGCTGGTCCTGGGAGAGGAGAAGCTGGAGAGAAAAGGACCTGCTGCAGACCTGCCGCCAGCTTCAAGACCCCTGAGAGCACACAAAACTCATGCTCATGCACACAGACTCTCCACACATGCTCACAAGTCAGACACACTGTCACACACACCTTTACACTCACACAATCCTCACACTCACACCTCATGCACATACACACCCACACTTTTACACAATCACACCTGCTCACCCCTTCACACTCACTGCACACTCATACACCCTCCCAGGCTCACAATGCTCTCCAGCACCCACACAGCCACTTACCCATCTTCCCATATGCACACCCATGTACGCACATGCACAAAGGTATGTCCCCACCCCACTCCCAGCCAGGCAGGAAGCAGGGGACAGAGATGTTTCTGCCATGATGACAGAACCAGGGAATAGCCAGGCTGGGCCTCACCAGTCCCCAGCTCAGGTCAGCTCTGCAGAGAGGACCTGAGGACTACGTGACCTGAGCCCATCAGATGTGTGAGTCCCTCAGCAATCCCAGGTGGGCGAGTTCTAGCCCACCTCTCTAGAGTGGCTCAGACCCAAGTGGCCCTGTGATACCTGCACAGCTGGAGGAGCAGGACAAGGTCTGGACTCCCCCAGGTGCTGCTCACAGATTTCCCCACCGCAGCCCTCACTCCACGCCTCTCACTGGAGCCCAGTCACACTCCGGGGTCACACTCCACCAGCCTAATAAGAAGGTCCACATTCCCACCACCACCTGGGACCGGCCACACCCCGGGGCAGAGAGGAAAGAACACAGTGATGCCAGCTGCCCAGACAAAGTGGCAAGGATGCGCTCTGCTGGTGAGGGGTGCCATCTCACCTTAAAGGAGACAGTGCTTCCTGGGTCCCACCCACGTTGCTGCTGGTCACAGGAAATGACAGGATCTCCCGGAGGCCAGGCATGCAAAGCCCTTAAAACCTGCATGCGTGGGCATGTCCTTTAGCCTGTTAATTCCAAGTCTAAGGAGCGTCTCCTCAGGAAATATGCAGACAGGTGAGCAAAGACATAGGCACAAGGATATTCACTGCAGTTTGCTGCAGCACTGTTAAAAATAGCATGGGACTGAAAACTGTCCAAGTAGCCAAAAGTAGAAACAATGAAGACAATCACGGCCTGCCCATCCAATGGAATACTGTGTGGCTGTAAAACATAGCAGCAAGATAGAAACATGGACAGAGAAAGGTATTTACAATCAGTTTCTGAGTTTTAGATAAGATATTTACATACTGATGCTATTTCAATTAAAATCCATACCAATAGGCCAGGGATTTAGCTCCGTGGCACCATGACTGCCTCGAGACTGCCTTGCAAGCTCAAGGTCCTGAGTTCAATGCCCAGTGCCAGAAAAAATAAAAACAAACAAACAAACAAAATTCATATCAATAAAGAAAAACTGGGCCAGGTGTGGTGGTGCATGCCTGTAATCCCAGCATTCAGGAGGCTGAGGCAGGAGGATCATTGTAAGTTGGAGGCCAGCCTGGGCTACACAGTGAAAGGCCAGCCTGAACTACATAGCAAGACCCTGTCTCAAAATATAAATAAATAAAAATTTTTAAATAAAGAAAAATTAGCAAGTGCATGCATTAAAGCACTAAGGAATAAAGCTTAGCTATGGAAGGTAGTGCCAGATAATTTTTCATTTACTTCTCTTTGTATTTTCTATTTTTTCCCTAAAAGTAATATTCAACTAATGTGATAAGGCAGGAGATGTGGGTTTTTTGCAGTGCTGGTGATCAAACCCAGGGTCTCACACCTGCAAGGCAAGAGCCTTACCACTGACCAACACACTCAGTCCCAAATTTTTTTATTATATACATATTTTTTACAAGCCCTGAAGACTACACAGGAACTGGTGGCCTTAGGGACTTGGTGACTGAGCATCAGGGCATGTGGAAGATTTTTTTTTTAATATATTCTTTTGTGTCCTTTGAATTTTGAATCATACGAACTTACCTTTTCACAAAAATTTCACTAAATTTATGATTTGAAAACAAAACAATTTTTTCTTTTGCAACAGGGTAGTGCTATGTAGTTCAGGCTGGCCTTGAACTCATTATGTAGCCCAGGCTGGCCTCAAACTCATGGCGATTCTCCTGCCTCAGCCTGCTGAGTTCTGGGATTACAGGTGTGTGCCACCACACCTGGCTGAAACAAGAAAAATATTACTTTTTTTGGTATGGAGGATCGAACTCGGGACCTTGCACTTTCAAGGCAGGCAGCAGAACCACTGAGCTAAATCCCCAGCCCAAAACAAGAAAAATTTAAGGGGCATTTCTGATGTTTCACAAATCCCTTTTATGTAGGGTAGTGTTTACATCAAAGTCACAACCTCAAGTACTTAGAGAGTTAGGGAGATATAACAGGGGCAGAGGCAGGGTGATTGACAGGGAGTGGTGGGGACTGCTGCAAACTGGAAGGCTGTGCCCTGCCTGTGGTGGCAATAGGACTTGAATCAGTGATCTGATAACTCGGGCTGATCAGACCCTCCAGGAAGACTGCCCCACAGCTGCAGCCCTAATGATTGTTCAATAAAAGTCCAACACCCAGACTTCCATATGAATGTCCTCATTCTACAACTCCTTATGTTTATAACCCCCCAAAATACATTAGGGAGAAGCAACTTAGTCAAACAGTAGTTACCCAGGGCACAGGCTGCAACCAGCAGCCCTGGCTTCAGTTCTAACAATAGCAATGGCTGGAAGGGACCTGAAGGGTCACAGGGCTACTGGACATGGCATTTGAATGGAGCAGGGATCCCAGGCAAGAGCAGAAATCGAGGCAGGGCAGGAGGGTGAGGAATCTCAGCACTCTTAAAAGAGATGGCCTCCTTGTAAGGCTGGGCTGGTCAGAAGCCAAAGTTAAGAGGCAGAAGCAAGAGGCCAGAGCTGGGGTGTAGCCCAGGGCTAAAGGACTTGGCTAGCATCCATGAGGCCCTGGGTTCCATCCCAGTGTGGAGAAGGAGGGGTGCAGGAGGACAGCTTGAATCTGCACTGAGCGGGCTTTAAAATATTATTGAATTGTGCCAGGGATTTAGCTCAGTGGTTTCGCCACCTGCTATGCAAGCACAAGGACCTGAGTTCGATCCCCAGTACCAAAAAAAAATATATATATATATATATATTATTGAATTGGATTATAATTTGGCTATTGATTAAAATTCTGAGTCATTCCAAGACCAAGTGTGATTTGCTAAATGAGCCACTGGCTAGTGTATGGAGACAGACTTTCCTATGCCCATGGAAACAATTGAGATCTCAATGATCACTGAGACTGTAACATCTCTAATAGCAAGATGACACCACACTTGAAGAAGTATGACTCTGTACTGCCATTCTCCAAGATCAAATGTTAGCTAAAGGTGGCTTGTTAGCTATGACCTGTAAGATAGCACAGGTGGCTTATTAACTATGATCGAGTGTCCTTCACAAGTATACATAGTTACTCCCCTTCTACAAACCTGGCTTCTTAGTGCAATAGTTCTGCTATTCCTTACATCTGCCTTTATGACCCTTGCTATGTTGTAGAATCATAAGTACTGACTAATCCTGAGCTCATGGTCTTAGCCAGGAAAGAGCTAAGATCAATTCCCGTACCCCTAAGTAACACACTATTGTTCTTTGTTCTTTATTTCTTGTTCTTTGTATATTATTCTTTCTTTTTAAAATTAATTTTATTGGCACAATTTAAATATGCATAATGATCACATTCATCAAAGGAAGTTTGTACTTGTACATGATATATCTTGATTGCTCTTTTATATTATTCTTTCATCCCTACAGTACCCTCAATCAGACAATCAGGCATCTACTGAAAACTGGTGGTTGGGCATCACCCAACAGATGGGGAGGGGGGACGGGGCGAAAGAAAAAGAGGAGGAGGAGGAAGAGGAGCCTAGCCACTGCCCACCCTGACCTCGCCACTCTGCTGGTTCACACTAGGCCACCTGTAGCCCCGTCCCACCTGTCACCCACCTGCAGGCTCCCTGGCCACACAAAGCAGAGGCAGGATTCAGATCAAAGCCAGCTCTTTCCCCTGCACCCCTCTTCTCCCTCTTCCAGCCTCTGAGCCCCAGTTCCTTCACCTGTGAAACAAGGCTAAGGACAACTCTTTCATAGAGAGGTTGTGAGCCACACGTCATGAGAAGTGGAAAAATTGAAGATGAAAGAAAAAATTTAATCCATCAAATGTGCAGAGATTTTTTTAATGGTAACACTCAGTGCAGGAGGATGCAATGGAATGCTTTCCCGACCTTAAATGAGATTCCCACAGAGAGCGCTCAGGAGGAGCCTGAATGTAGAAAGAGCTCAGTAAATCTCAGTAAGCGCTTGTTGGTTGAATGACCACAATCTTACATCTGTTGATTCTCGACTTCCTCCTCTGGACACATGGGGAAGCCTGGGGCTATTTGGTGACTTGCTCATATCCTGGGCAGAGTGGGGGATACAGGATTCAGAATTAGAGATGCTCAGGGCCAGGCATTTAGCTCAGTGGTGCCGCTGCCTGCCTAGCAAGTGCTAGGTCCTCAGTTCGATCCCCAATACAAAAAAAAAAAAAAAAGAATTAGAGACACTTTCCCCTCTCCCCCTCCTCTTGGAAGCCTCGTCCTGGGTCCTCCCAGCCTTCTCAGACTACCAAGATGGAACACAGCTGGGTGCTCCCATACCACCCAACTGCCTGATTTACTCACCAGGCCCTAGCTGCCCACCAAACCAACACCTGCCTGGCTTTGCCCAGACTCTGGTACCTCTGGGGCCCCAGCTCAAATCCCCAGGCCTCCAGGTACCTTCCCTCTAAGACATAAACCTCAGGCTGGGAGGGGATGGTCCACAGGCAATGGTCCCAAAGGGCAGCTATGGGGAGAGGCCCTATGGGGAGGCACCTCAAAGTGCTGTCCAGGCCACCCACACTGAATGGACAAAGACCCCAATCTGGGCTGCCAGCAAAAGTGCTTAGGCCACAACTGTCCCATGGCCACTGCAACCCAGCAAGCATCACCCACAGAGGAGCCTTAAACACTTCTTGATACCCTGCCATGCCACACTGCTCTGATCACAGTGAAGGCCTCTGAGGCAAGCCTGCTGAGCTCCCCTGGACCCAACCCTTCCCTTGCTCTCTACCCACTGAGTTTCCAGAGGGGAAGTCTATGAGCCTGATCTAAGCCAATCAGCATGTGGCATTCCTGGCTACAGGATTGGTTCACAGTGGGTACATGACCTTAGTGGATCCAATTAGAGTACAGCTCAGGACTTCCCTTGGGAACATTAGACTTGAAATCTAGTGACAGCATCTTCAACAAATACTCTATCCCCAGATTTTCAATCTGTAGCTTCTGGAGCAGCTGGCACACATTTTGGGGCTGTAAGAAGAGTCTTCCAGATTTGAACATCAGGAAGAAAGCAGAATAAAGAGCTGAGATTGTGTTTAAATCCAGATCAGCCCTTACCTGAAGCTACCACTGCACTGTGTAATTACAAAAACATTTAAAAGAAATCCTGTGTTTTTCTCAAGCAGGTTTAGGTTTTCAACGATAACCAAGAGACTCCTAAATGATACATGGCAGAGCTGTCCAGATTACACACTCAAGATGAGACTTTGGCTTTCCTACTGCTCACGTCAGAAACCAAAGACTGGTGGGGCAGGGCAGCACACATGTGGTCCCAACACTCAGGGGACTGAGGCAGGAGGATTACTGGGAGTTCAAGCCAACCTGAGCTACACAGTGAGTTCAAGACCAGCCTGAACTACATAGCAAGACACTATCTCAAAGAAGTTAAATTACATATTTTTAAAATACAAGACAAAGATACCTTCTTGCCCCTGAAGGTTCTGCCAGTCCCTCCTCTCTGAGGTCCCAGATTCTGCTGGCTAGCAGTCCACCTGCCCCAGATACCCACACTACAACCCCAAGTACACAGATGCCACACACAGCACTGGGTAGACTTTATTTCAAAGTCAAAGGCACAGCCTGGATGGGCTGGGGCAGTGACTGGTGGGTGCCCAGCCCAGCCCCTCAAGGCCCCACCCCTAGTCAGGAGCAGCTGTGCCAAAGGGGAGTGGTGGGAGACAAGGGGGCCTCCCCTTTTAGGGGCTGCGTACCTCCCTCCCTAGCCCCAACAGGGGAGAAGCAGGTGACAAAGTGAGCCAGAAACGCTCTAAGGGCCCCCAGGGTCTCTAGCTCAACCCCCACACAGGCTGTGGTGGACTTAATTGCACAGACAGTCCATAAAGTGACAGCTTACGGGGACCTCCTTCCAAGGAGCAAGGCCTCAGAGGAGAACAGGGGAGGGGTCCCAGTTTCTCCCCGTGGCAACTCAGTGCTTGGAGTAGGAAGAAGCCCTTCCAATGGCGCAGCTCCTTGGGAGGGGCCCCCTGTCTGGGCGAGAGGTGTCTCCCGAGAGGCCCCCACACCCACTCTCCCGTAGGCCCCTCCTTCCCTGCAGCCCTAACTACCTGATAAGACATAAAAAATTGCTCTGCTTATAAAAATACTTCTGCTCTGTCGGGGAGTGGATGGGGAGGAGGGAAGGCAACTCCTGGGGACCCAGGCAGGCCACCGTGGCAAGGGCTAGGAGGGGGCCAGGGGGCCGTTGGCTCGGCGGGGGGCCCCCTTGGTGGCGGCGGGCGCAGGGGAGCCTCGGCGGGCGGCGGCGGCGCTGCGCAGCTTCTGCTTGCGGCGCTTGGCCAGCGGTGCGTTCTCCACGCTCTTCAAGAAGAAGCCCTCTCGCTTGCCGCGGTTGAACGCCTGGTGGAAGGGGAGGCTGAGCGCCCTGCGCCCCAGCTGCGGAGAGCTCAGGACACCCTCGGGCCAGGAGCCAGACCAGGCTCGCCCCACCTCTGCAAGGCCCTGGCACCGCCCGGCCGCCCGCAGCTCCGCCAGCCCGCGCTCCGTACCAGGAAGGTGGCGTTGAGCCCTGAGCGCACCGCGGGGCCTGAGGACTCGAGCACGTCCGGCGTGCGCAGCGGGGGCGAGGAGCGCGCGCTGCCGTCCTGCAGCCAGGAGCTGCCCCGCAGCCCCTCGAGCTTCAGCCGCTTGGCGGGGTCCACAGTCAGGAGCCCTGGAGGTGGGCGATGAAGTGCTGGGGAGGCCTCGGGTGGAGGCTGTGCCCCAGAGAGGTCCCCACAGCCCCACTCTCCTCCCCCACCATGGGATCCAGGGTCCGCACCTGCCCCAGCTGATACCACAGGGCCTCCCTTCCCCGCCCACGCCTGAGGCCTGCAGCCTCCAGCCCCGCAAGCACCTCGCACAAGCTCCTTGGCCTCCTCCGACACACCCTGCCAGGCTTCTCCAGAGAGGGAGAAGCAGCCCTCTCGGATCTTGCACATGATCTCGGCTGCCTGGCTCTGCCCGCCCTGGCCTGAGGTCCCTTGGAAGGGTACCTGTCCCGACAGCATCATGTACTAGGAAGACCCGGGAGGGGGGTGAGTTGGACCTTGGTCCATCTGTAGAGCCATTTCCCCTGCCCGAGGGCTAGCTCTTGATACCCCAAGGCAGAACCCATCTTGTGTCCATGCCTGCCCCAGCCCGTGGCAACCCTGCCTCCATATGAGGACGCGACGCGGTTCCCAGCCTCAGACGGAACCCAGCCACCCCCACCGAAGCCTCCTGTTCCCCTACCCAGGGCTGCTGCGCATCGGGGACCTTCCGGGGTTCCCCTGGGATCGGCCATACCAGAATGACACCCAGGCTCCAGAGGTCGCAGGACTCGTCATAGCCACCCTGAGCCAACAGCTCGGGGGCCGCATACTGCAGTGTGAAGCAGGGCGTCTGCATGGGCCCCCCAGGGCTCTGCAGCCGCAGCCGCGCAAATCCAAAGTCAATGATCTTGACTGGAGCCCCCGGCGTGTCGTCGGCATACAAGATGTTCTGCAAGGGCAGCCAGAGCTGGCGGTCAGAGGCAACCCCCACCCCATGCCCACCTGAGAACCCTGGGCAGGCCCCCACCTCAGGCTTGAGGTCACGGTGCACCACACCGGCCTCCTCGTGCATGAAGCTCACGGCTGACACCAGGCTGCGCAGAATCTGGCTGGCCTCGGACTCGCTGAAGTGCCGCTTCTTTCGGATGTGCTCCAGCAGCTCCCCGCCTCGCAGCAGCTCCAGGACCAGGTAGGTGTGCAGCTATAGGCAGAGCACATAGGTTCATGGTCACCACCCAAGAATTCCCCAGGCCTCTTCAGGCTGGCCTTCCAGTCTTCAGGCCCTCCTCCCCTCAAGACCCACCTCTCACCACTCCCTGGTCCCCCAGGTCCCTACATCTGATGCTAGACCTCTTTCCCAAACATAGGCCTTCTAAGTCCCTGTGTCCACTCCAGCAGGGAAGCCATCACCTGGTCATGATGCACTTCATGCAGGTTCACCACATTGGGGTGTGTCTGGCACAGCCGCAGGGCAGCCACTTCACGCTGTGTGTTTGCCTCCAGCCTGGCAACAGAGGGCCAGGTGGGTCAGAGTGGCCACCCAGGCCCATGCACCCAGGCCACCAGCATCAAGCACTCACCTGCGGCTGAGGATCTTGACTGCAAATTCCTGGCCACTTTGGCGCTGGCGGCAGCGGCGACACACAGAGAAGCTGCCTTGGCCCAGTGCAGGTTCCCGAAGGTCCAGCTCATACTGCTGGAAGAAGGGCGAGTCCTGGAAGCGAAGGGGATGCATCAGAGGGCCCACCCAGGTGCCACACAGAAAGATGCTCCCCCAGCCCAGCCCACCTGCATCATGGCGCTCCTTGCCACTGCTGCCCGGCCTGGCCGGTCTCCAGCACCAGGCACTTCCAGCACATCGGTCATCACCGCATTGTTGTGGTCAAACAGGATAGAGGGGGCCACGAAGGAGTATCCCTGTAGGGCAGGATGGGCCTATAGGTGAGGAGCCCCAGGAGCCCCAGACCTGGGGAATGGTCGGGGGCGGGGGGCATCCTGGCAGGCAAAGGAAGTGTGGACACATTTTATTCCACTTTTTCTTATCATCTCTAGGGGTCATACCTGTTCCCCCACCAGCCTGTAACCCCACCTCTCTCATCAGTAACCCCAAAAAATACGCCTGACACAAATAAGTGACCCAGAAAATGATGGGCTGGTGCAGGAAAGGACTGGGGTCTGACATCATCCACCCTTAAAAGAATTCAACCCTGTCTACTGGAGAAGAGGAAAAAACTTTATTCTTCCCCTTCAAACTAGACTTTGGCTTCCTCTACAAGGCAGAGCTACTGAGGAATCAAAAAGAAACAAAATCAACTCTTTGCCTTTCCTAAGGATCTATGTTCTGGTAATTTCAGAAATTTTCAAGGGTAATTTTAATTGTGTGCTATTTTACCCTAAAAATGTACCCCACTGTGCACTAGACCACAAGAAGCACACAGGCAGGATTTGGCCAAGACTGATCCCTGGCACGTTGTATACATAATTGGGCTTTAGGCGGCTTTGTTCATTTGTTTGTTTTGGAGTGCTAAGAATCAAACCTAGAGTCTCCCAAATGCTAGGTAAGCACTCTACAATGACCCTTACCCCCAGCCCTTTTTATTATTACTTGAAACAGGGTCTGACTAAGTTGCCCAGGCTAGCCTCAAACTTTTGATCTTCCCACCTCAGCTTCCCAAGAAGCTAGGATTACAGGCATGCACCACTGAACAGGCCCTAAATACATGTTTTTGAATCATTACATGAATGAATAAAGTAACCAATGATTCACAGACATGAACTTTCTTATTAGACTGAGACAGTGCAACCAGGGAATTGGAGTACAGAGCTGTCAGTTCTGAATTTCAGAGGAAACCGACCCAACATCCATGATATTGATCTGTTCTCATTTAATGTGTATGGACCATGTCCCGCAGGCCAGGCCCCCAGCTGGGCCTAGGAACACATGGCTCCACCCAAGGGGATTGCTGGAGGAGTCAAGACACAAGAGGACAAACTGCTCAGCATAGGTGCTGTCTGCAGAGAGCTGGTGCATTAGGGGAGAGTGAGCCAGTGGGCCAGGTGAGTGGACAGTGACACTTGATCAATGAGTGGGGGCTTGGCAGATGACTAATGTAGGGAGGGTGTTCCAGGTAGAGGACAGCATGTGCAGAGGCGCAGAGGTATGTCCTGGGCCTCTGGGCACTCAGTGGTGCCCTCCAGAGCATGGGGTAGGATAATAGTGAGCCCTAAAGCTGAGGAACCCAGCAAGGACCACATCATGGAGGGCCTCAAATGCCAAGCAAAGGAGTTGAGTCTTGTCTGACAGGTTGAGCTTCTAAGGTTGAGCCAGACATGCTGGTGCACTCCAGTAATCCCAGCACCCCAGAGACTAAGTCGATTGTCAGGAGTTCGAGACCAGCCTGTCTCAAAAGGTGTGGGGAGGGGGCTTTCAATGTACATAATGCCAATAGGCCATCTCTTCCCAAGTGCCCATGTAAGCAAGTGCCTAGTTGAAAGCAATATTTTTATATAACCACAAGGAGATGAGGAAACAGAAGGGAAATGAAGATGAAGTTTAAAGACAAACTGAGCCATCAAACACATGCCCCGCCACAGCAGCCTCCATGAACTGCAGCTCCAGTGACCCCTAAGGGGTAGATGCTGGTCTCAAGGACACAGGGCCAATGCAGTGTCCCCAGAGAGCAGGATAGAGGCAGGCACCAGCATCCTGCATCTGGGGTTCCATGAGTTCTCATTCACCTGAAAGATTCGAGGGTCTCCAGGTGGGGGGCTGCCAGGGGGTGAGTACAAAGGCTCCAGTCGGGTAAATTCCTCTGCAAAGTTGCCCACATCCAGCTCTGAGCGAATCTGGGGCCGGAATGGGGCTGTAATCTTCCTGGCAGCCAGAGCAGCCCAATCCAGGCCCTGGAGAAAGGGAGTCAGGGGTGAGGGCCAAAGGGCAGGAATGGAGAGCCCACCCCACTCCAGGCCCCTCACCAGGAGCACCCCAGCAAGGAGGGGGCACATCCGACATTAGAAATGGCTCTGTTCTTCCTACCCCACCCCACAGGTTCCACTTCCCTCCCTCTGGTAACAGAATCCCTGTTCCCCTTGGACAACTGCCACTACACCACACTTAGTTCTGGAACTTGTAATAGAGCATAAGAAAGAAACATCTCTTTTTCCTGCTGGAGTTAAATCTGGAAGGACGTGGGTCTGGAACTCGTGTGGACTCGCCTAAAATTTAATGATGAGGTCCCCATGCAGAAAAGCAGAACCAAGAACCGGGATGCAGCCTTGCCTGAAGTCAGATACTTTTCCCTGGACAGTTCCCTACAGGGGTGAAAATATGCCCTTTTATGTTTGTGTTTTGGTTGGGTTTTTTTTGGTACCGGGGATCGAACTTGGGTCCTTGCGCTTGTGCAGCAGGCGGCGAAACCACTGAGCTAAATCCCCGGCCCACCCTTTTATGTTTAAGCTAATCTTAATCGTCTACCCAGTATCCACTGGCACCACAGTCTCAATTTTATTCCAGAAACCAATATACACAACTAAAAGACACTATTTTACAAATATGTCCTTGCAGTTAGGGGTACCCAGCAACTTGTAAGCAAAAATTGTCAAGTAGGAGTCCAGGAGAAGAACCTCGAGTATGAGGTGAGTAGTTAAGTGCCCTTTTTTTTTTTTTTTTTCCAGTACTGGGGATTGAGCTCAGGACCTTGCGCTTGCCAGGCAGGCACAGTGCCACTGAGCTACATCCTGGGCCCAATAAGTGCCCTTTTGCCCTTCTTCCTGTCTAGTGAGCAGCCTAGATGGCAGTCAGCAGCCATTGAGGGCCACAGAGCAGCCTTGGGGATGGAGGCTACAAGCTAAGAATAGAGGGAGGGAAGATGAACAGAAAGAAGGGAATTCAAGGCTGAGGATTTAGCTCAGTGTTGCCGTACCTGCCTGGCAAGTGAAAGGTCCTGAGTTCAATCCCCAGTACCAAAAAAAAAAAAAAAAAAAGAAGGAAGTTTAAGGTGTGATATGTGATATACCAACTCCCCACCATGAATGTATTCATTATGTATCACAAACATGTACTACTAATAAAAAAAAGAACAGAAAGAAGGAGCTTGGATTCCTAAAGAAGATACCGTGACACTGTGAAAACACCACAACAGCCCTAGCCTGCCAACTTCTGGACTTCTTTTACATGAGAAGAAGAAAGAAAGAAGCCTCTGTCTTCAGGTCCTTGTCCACTTGATCTCTGTTACATGCACCCATATTCCATTCCAGTGGCTATTCCACCACCTTGAGTTGGACTGTTTGTCACTTGCAGTCAAGAGACCAGACTCAGACTTGAAGGTCCCGGTTCTGCCACCAGGGATCTCAGCTCTGCTCTCTCACCAAAGAGGCTGTCCACAGAGAGGGTAAATGCAGGGAATCCTTCTCAGCATCCATCCTTCCGACCCTGGGGCCTCTCCAGCATGACTGGTCAGCCCACTTTCAGCACCCTCAGGGTGGGAGCCAGGAATTCTTTGCAAGAAACTGACCAGTTAGGGCTCGAGATTTAGCTCAGTAGTGCAACCGCCTGCCTCGCAAGCTCAACGACCAGAGTTCGATCCCCGGTGCCAAAAAAAAAAGAAAGAAACCAACCAGCTCAGTGACTCCACACACACTGCAAAGGGATGGCCTCGGTGGGAAACAGTCCTGTCTGAGAGAGCAGCTCAGGAGGCCCTTCTGGGTGAGAACTGCCAGAAGTCTTGGGACTGCACTCATAGCCCAAGTAGAAGAGGACCTGACCACATAAGAACTTGTAAGTGGTTGCCCTTACCGCACCAAACTTGGCCAATATGACGCCCACTTGTAAACAGAAGCACAAGAAGGATAAGAGCATGGGCACTGGAGTCACCCAGCCCCAGGTGTAAAATTCTATCACTACCCATTGGGTGACTTCGGGCAAATGACTTAACTTCTCTGAACCTCAGTTTTTGCATCAGTAAAGATGGAGACAATGGTGGGGGGGGTTGGTCCTGACAGTAAATGAAACTACATAGGCCAAGGGCCAACCTATGGTAGGGTTACAGGATTCAGTTAGGCAGTGCTGTAGCAGGCTTTCACAGTGAGACGCAATCCACTGTGTGGCACACTCTAATAGGGGAATGCACTTAGCAGGTGATCAGACACCCAATGGGCTGACCAGTGGTCCCTGTGAACTCCAGGCACACAGACTGTGCAAAACAAAGAGCAAAATCCCTGGGTGGATGCTAGGAGACAGGAGTGGGAGTTTGAGTGCTCTTTGGGCCAACAAGAGACCTATCTAGAGATCAGACCCTGGCTCTGCACCATTTCCTGTGACATCTCAGGCAGGTCCTCCCTTCTCTGGGTCTGTCCTGTGAAAGGGCTGACCAGTCCCTTCTCAAGTCCTTGCCAAACCCAACAGCCAATGAACCTTGAAAGTACTTTCCCAGCTTCCCTGGAGATGGATAGGAGGAAACAGCCTCTACTGACACAGACTTGTTTTTTTGATCACCAGGGCCTTTCCCATAGAGGGAACTTAGCCAGGCTCAGCTCAGCCCATCCCTCCTGTGTCCTCCCACCCAGAGCAGCAGCAACCTCACCTGGAAGAAAGGGTGGTTCTTAACATCCTGTGCACCCTGGGGACCCGCACCCAGCCGCTTCTTTGGGTCCTTGCACAGCAGCCGTCGAAGCAGGTCCTGTGCCACGGGCCCGATCCGGGAAGGGAAGGGAGGGGAGCACTTCAGGATCCGTCTGGGAGGATGGGTGGGCGTCAGGGGCAGCAAGCCCCCCCCCCCAGCCCAGCCCAGGCAGGCCCTGCAGCCCCTTGATGCCCTCCATAAAGGGCCCCGCTCACCGAGACACCTCAGCCTGTGTGTTCCTCTCGCCCTCTAGTGTGAAGGGTGAGGCGCCTGTCAGCAGCTCGAAGAGCAGGATGCCCAGGCTCCACCAGTCTACAGCCTGTGGGGCCAGGCAGGGTGAGGTTCCAGGCCTCCTCACCTCTCACCCATCACCCCACCCTGCCTCCCCACCAACCCACCTTGCCGTGCCCTGCCTTGCTGCGGATAATCTCAGGGGCCATGTACTCGATGGTGCCACAGAAGGAGAAGGTCCGCTCTTTCTGGGAGGACAAGAGGACCAGTTTGTACATCCCAGCCGCTCTTGGGCCCTAGCGGCGCCCAAGGCTCAGAGCAGGACTCACTTGACTTGTGCAGCTGGAGGGTCGAGCAGTGGGAACTTCTGGATCTATTCACTCTGCACCCCCAAACACAAGCATGGAGCAGGAAGAGACAGGAAGGAAGAAGCCTGCTTGGTGCCCACTCACCTCCTCTGTCAGGAACTCCTTGCTCAGCCCAAAGTCTGTGAGGACAATGTGGCCCTCCGAGTCCAGGAGCACATTCTCCAGCTTCAGGTCTCGGTAGATGATGCCCAGCTGTTAGGAACAAGAGGGACACTGAGATTTCCACCCCAAGGACCTCCCCAGTCCCTACAGCTCTCATCCCTGCACCAGGCCCAGGATAAGGAGACCCCTGGAGGAGGTAATCTGCCTGCAGAGGGGGCTCCACGGCAGGAGTGGGCCAGGGCCAGAGCTGGGCCATTAGCTAAGAAAGGCCATTGAAGATATAAAGCAAGGAATGAGCCCCCATGGGACAGGGCCCAAGCACCCTGGGAGAGGACAGCAGAGTGTGTGAAGAGCCTGGTTCTAGGAGGCCTCGGGGGCCAAGACATGAGGCCACCATTTGAGGAAGTTCAGTAGAGGCAGCCTCAAGTTCCCTGTGAGAGGAAAGCCCCACCAAGGAGGTGCCAAGGAGGAGACCCCATCAGACAGGAGGCCAGGGCAGCAGCCCCATCCCCATTGAGCTACCCTCAGCCCCAGAGGCCCAGGAAAAACCCAAGCCTGCCATGTTTGTAGGCCACTCATCAGGCCCAGTTACCATGGTGCAGCCAGGAGGCCAGGACCTCACCCACCTTGTGCAGGTGTTCCAGAGCCAGCACGATCTCACCGCCGTACACACGCACCTCAGCCTCTTTGAAGTACTGGCGCTGGTAAAGGTGGGTGAACATCTCGCCACCACTTACATAGTCTGGGGATGCCATGGAGGTTAGGACCAGTCCAGACTATGGCTTTGCCTGCTCCCGGGTTCCCCCCACCCCAGGCCAGTACATGTGCACCCTCACCCAGGATGAGGTGCAGCTTGGCATCCGTCTGGAAGGCGTAGTGCAGCGTGACCAGGAAGGGCGCCTGGCGCACCAGCTCTAGCACCGAGCGCTCTGTGCGCGTGTGCTCCTGTGTCTTGGCGCGCTGTACCAGCGCCGCCTTGCGCAGCACCTTCATGGCATATAGCTTCCCTGCATCGTGCCCACCTGCCTTCCGCACCAGGAACACCTTCCCGTAGGCTGTGGGAGCGGCGATCGGGCAGAGGGTGGGTTGTGAGTGGGAGGATGGTGCAGACCGCTGGGGGTGGTGATGGTGCCAGCTCAAGTGCAAATTGGAAGTGAGAGGCAGGTGTGCAAAATACAAGCAGAGCCTTCTAAGGAAAAGGTGTGCATGCCCCTGGAGGGTGCCCAGCAAAACCAAGGAAGGGATGTACAAACCCAGGAGGCCTGCAGCCAGGAGTGGGGGTAGGGCATGTGCAAACCTGAGAAAGATCAGAGGGAGGAGAAAGGATGCAAATGCAAGAGAGCCAGAGGCACACTCGAGCTGGAGCGATATGCAAACCGGGCTGGAAGTTTGCAAACTGTGGGAAGGGGCTCTCATTTCAGGAGAAGGGGAGGAGCTGTGCAAATCACTTGGGTGGGGTGCAAGCCCCCAAGGAGGCTGGCAAATCCCAGCAGGGGACGTGCACACACAGGACTTTGCTGTGGAGCATCCTGGAAGTGGGCACGAAACCTTGGCACGGTAGGGCGGGGCGGGGAAGGCAGGCTGTGTGGGGAAAGGGTGGGGGGCCTCCTCAGTGGCCTAACCCAGGCCCCGGCGGGTGTGTGGGTAGGAGGCCCAAAGCACCATGCCTGGGTCGCCTGCCCAGTGGACTGGATCCTCACCTCCCGTGCCCAGCACCTTGAGCAGCTCGAAGTTCTCCACGCTCACCTTCTCCTCATGCCCCGTCAGATTGGCTGCAGGCACAGGGGGGGAATGAGCACAGCCAGTCCCTGACCCCTCCGGGCCGCCTGGGCAGCCCTCACCGGTCCCCTCGCCCACCTTCTGTGATCCGAAGCTCCACCGCGCAGCCCTCCTCCTCATCTTCGTCCCCCATGGCGGGTGGGTCGCTGGGGCCCAGGCAGCTGGGGCTCAGGGCGGGCGGCGCCGGTTACATGGCGGCTCTGGCCGGGGCGGGCGCTTCCTGGTGCCGCCTCTGGGGCCGAGCGGACGCCCGGCACCGCCTCCCGGCTCCCCGCCCCGTGAGGTCTGAGTCAGGCAGCTGGAACGTGACAGCACAGGGCTTTGGGTGGGCAAACCGCAGCGGGGTGACCCTGTCTCCTGAGCCAGGCAGAGCATCCAGAATGTGCACACAGAGACCCCACTCGACCTTCCCCGGAGCTGGAGAAGCCCTGTGTGAGCCTTGTCGCTGGATAACCCAGGCTGCCACTGGGGCTGTGCCCAAAGCCAGGTGTCTGCCCGGAGGCCTGCAGCCCTCGGTGTGAGGGCACTAGGAGCCTATGCCCCAAGCCCAGGGAGGCATGCCCACCCAGGCCTTCACACAGCCCCTCCCCCAGGGCCAGCCCCAAGGGCAGCCAAGCCTCCCCTCTTCAATTATCTTGACCACCAGTGAAAGTGACAAATCACAAGCCACCCTCTCCTTTCGGATCACTCCCTGAAGCTGCAGATAAAAGGTTTCTATGTCCCCCTGAGGGATGCACAGCGCCAGCCAGCTGCTACCCACCCTGCTTCCCCTCAGCACCTATCACTCCTGGGACCCTGGCTCTGACTCTCCAAGATGGGCTGGCTGAGGGTATTGGAAATAGCCTCAAAAAGGAATGTCAGATGAGTGGATAAAGAAAATGTGTGGTTTTTTTGTTTGTTTGTTTGTTTTTTGGTACCAGGGATCGAACTCAGGTCCTTGTGCTTATGAGGCAGGTGGCAGAACCACTGAGCTAAATCCCCAGCCCAAGAAAATGTGTTTTTAAAGCACAAGGACCCAAGTTTGATCCTCAGTACCAAACAAAAAGAAAATGTGTTTTATACAATGGAATACTACTCTGCCATAAAGGATGAGCTTCAGACATTTATAGCTACATGGATGGACGTTAAGACTATACTCGTAAATGAAATAAATCAGACACACATGTTTAAATACCAAATTGTTTCTCTGGTGTAAAAAACCAAAAGTCAAAATAAGGACTGAAAAAGGGCCGGGGATTTAGCTCAGTGGTTCCGGGCCTGCCTCGCAAGCACAAGGTCCCGAGTTCAATCCCCAGTACCAAAAAATAAAAAATAAATAAGGACTGAAATGTATATAAAGGATGTTGGGAAATGGGAAGAAAGTGTTCAAATGGGAAGGGGAACAAGGGAGGAGGGAGGGGGAAAGGAAGGGACAAGAAAAAAAGTGAAAATAGAAGGAAAAAATGGAAATAAAGCTTTTGTACATAGGGAGGGGAGGGGGCTTGAAGGGGGAAATGGGATAAAATTAATTTTATTTATATCTCTTTAAAAAACAGAATGTCATAGAAGGGGCTGTCCCCTTGGCCTGCTGGAGGCTCAGGGGTCACCTGACTGCACTGTCCTGTGGAGCAGGAGGGAATAAGGCTGCTGCAAGTCACCCCAGGGAGGCAGGACTGGCCAGGCCTCAGGGCTCAGCCCACTCCCAATTGAGCCTGCCTCATCTCAGCTCTAGGCAGCCCCACCCACCTGGATGGCTCCAGGTGACCTGACTCACATCCTGCCACCTAGCCTAATCGTCCCCCTTCCCAGTCATCCCTCCCACCTCTTGTGGCAGCCCCTGGCACTAGGTGACGCCTGCTGCCTGTGAGAGCCCAAAGGGCTCTCTCCCAAAGGAGTTGGGGAGAGAAGTTGAAGAAGCAGGAAGATGGGAAGGAGAAAAAAGGACCAGATCCCAGGCCCCACCCACTGCTGGCTTCCCAAACCGTCATTCCCCTCCCACCCCATGGTATCTCCAGGCCTCAGTGAGCCTGATTAGCCATCCTCCAGGGCCCTTTGCCGCTGTCTAGGTAGCGTCCTCTGGCCAGGAGGCTTGGGTCATGGAGTCCTGACACCTCCAGGTGCCCGGATGCAGCCAGTAGACACAGAACAGATTTGGGTGGTTGCATCTCAGCTTTATTCTTGTGTCCCTTAAGTCCAGGCAAAGGCTGAGAGAGCAATCTAGGCCACACTCCTCAGGGAATGGGTCTTGGCTCTCAATCTGGACCAGACAGGGGGTGCTCTTCCCCACTCCAGCCAACCTTCTTCAGCTTGGGGATGCCCCAGAGACCACCTCCTCAGTAATGGCTGTACAGCAGATCCAGGGCCCCAAGGGGCCACTCTTGGGGACCAGCCATCCCCTCTGTCCACGAATTGATCCAAACTCCATCCAAGGACCCCAGAGTGGGCAGTGGAGGACCTGGGAACCCAGGCCTTTTTGTCCAAGGATTCTCCCTGGGTGCCCTGGTCCCCCGAGTTCTTGAGCTGCCTGGGGCTTCCACTAATGCTCCAGTGTCGAGAGGGCTGCACTCCCAAGCTCCGTGTCCCCACTGTGTCACTGGCTGAGGGATGTGGCGAGGGGATGTTTCTCCGGTTCCTGCTCCTTGAGGCCTAGAGGAAAAGACTCAGAACAGGCCCACTACTAGGACTCACAGCCACCAAGGTGGCCAACATGCTGCAGCTCCTGCTCACCCTCCAGTGCTCCTGAGTATTATCACTCCCTAATATTCCAAGGCTGAGCTGCATGGGGGGCTGAATAGCTGAGACAGGTCTGAACCAGCAGGTACTCACATGTGAAATGACCACCGAACTTCCAAGACAATGTGAAAAAATGTCAGATGTCTCACTGGTGACTTTTAACACTGACTACATGTTGAAATGGCAATCATTTAAGCATATTGAGGTTAATATGTTATTTCTGGGTGTGGTGGCACACGCCTATAATACCAGTGCTTGCAGGCTGAGGTAGGAGAATCATGAAAAGTTCAAGGCCAGCCTGGACTACATAGTGAGTTCAAGGCCAGAGTAAACTACATAGCAAGACCCTGTCTCAAAAAACAAACAAATAGTGCCAGGGATATAGCTCAGTGGCACCGCACCTGCCTCAAAAGCACAAGGTCCTGAGTTTGATCCCCGGTACCAAAAAAACTGGGGCCGGGGATTTAGCTCAGTGGTTCTGCCACCTGCCTCGCAAGTGCAGGGACCCAAGTTTGATCCCCGGTACCAAAAAAAAAGAAAAGAAAAGAAAAGAAAAACCAAACAAATAAGACATGTTATTGAGATGCATTTTACCTCCAGTTTTTTCCTTTTTTTTTAGTACTGGAAATTGAACCCTGGGCCTTCTCACTGAGTGACATCCCTAGACCATTTTTATTTTTTATTTTGAGGCAAGGTCTCAATAATCTACTAAATTGCCCAGGCTGGGCTCAAACTTGTGATCTTCCAGCTTCAGCTTCCCAGAATACTGGAGTTACAGGTGTCTACCACCACACTGGGCTTTTGTTCCTTTCTCTGATGAGGCCACTAGAAAAGTCAAATTGTACTTCTATTGGGCAAGGCTGTGGTAGGCTATGATTATTTGTATCTGTGCTGTTTATTATGTGACCCCAACCCCAGCATGTCCTTGCTGTGTCCCCAGTAAAAGATCCTCATCAGATGAAAGATGGATGGATGAGGACTGTCAGGGCCCCAGGAAGAACAGATACTACTGCTCCCCAGACCCCACTCACTCTCTCTGTTGGCATCTGCTTCATGTTCCTGGAGGGTCTCAGCGGAGCCGTCCCATTCCACACCTGATGGGCACAAAGCAGACCCTGGCCCCAGGGACCAGGGCAGAGACAGACACAGGATGGGAAGGAAGCCCCCTCACCCAAGATGATGGGCCCACAGGGAGTTTCGGGCTCCTCACCTTTGCTGTGGGTGCTAGGTGCTCCCAGGGGGCCTGGACGGCGCTGGCGGAATCTCTGCCGGGGGGTATCCCCTGGGCTAAATGACTCTGAGCTTCGCCCCGTGGGAAGCCGGGAACTGAGTTTCCGTCGCTGCCCACTGCCAGCCAGGGTCTCTCGAAGGCAGAGGGAGCTCTGGGCCCGGCGCATGGGTGCTGGTGAAGGGACCCCTGCAAGAGGCATATGTCCAGAGGGTGTCAGAGTGCAGGGAGGGGCCCCCCAGCAGCAGAGTGTGAGTGAAGGTGCACAGGGCCAGGGAGAGAGGTGCAAAGCAGGGAAGGGGCCAGATGGACAGAAGCAGTCCCTCCCCCCCAAGGCTGGGCTCTGTGCTGACTCAGACACTAACTCACTGTGTGACCTTGGGCAAGACACCTGCCCTTCCTGGGCCTCAGTTTCCTCATCTGCTGCTAGGATAGATGCCCTCTCCTTGCCACTCCCAGGCCCCAGCCCCTGCCATGTATGAGGTAGGACTGGGTGGGTGGCAGCATGGGTAAGAGGAAGGTGCCAGCGAGATGGATCCTGCAGGGCCCAGACTAAGGAGCTGCTAAAAGCATCTGGGCAGGCAGAGGCACAGGCACAGCCAGGCAGAGAGGCAGAGGCCGAAGGTACGTGGGGGGACATAGAGAAGGCAGACCCTGGCCCCCAGACCCACCTGTCCCATCTGCCTCCCTGCCCTCGGGGAGCTCCGTCTCTGGGGGGCCCCCCATCTCTGGGGGGCCCCCCAGGCTCTCGGTGCTGCCAGCCCCATCGGCCCCCAGGCGTGGCCCCCCGTGGGGGCCCCCCTCCCGCCGGGGCCGCATCAGCCTCTTCACCTTGTCTGCCAGCCAGCTGCCCTTCCTGGGGGCAAGAGGGTCAGGACAGGGAGGAAGAAGAGGAGGGTTGTGTCAGATATGGCAAAGACCAGGCCAACCCTCACTGAGGCCTGTGCCTGAGCTGGGCCAGGGGACACAGGGGAGGGGGTGAGGTGGCAAGGTCTCAGCTGAGACCCTGGAGCTGGAAGCGGGGGAGCTGGAGGGTGGGTCCTCACTTGGTCCGGGGCAGGGGCCCAGGCTCCAGCACTCGGTACTGGTCCATGATCTTCTCTACTAGCTTCTGCTTCTCACGGCGAAGAGCATTAAGCTGGTCTCTGGTTGGAGGGAAAAGGAGGGGTGGACATGAGGCCTAGGGTGGCCAGGATGGCCAACCTTGCCACAGGTGAGACCAATCAGTGCTAGTCAGCCCCAGTGGTTTTCCTGGGACCTCCCGAGGCACCCAGGGGGATCCCCCAGCCTGCTCACAGGTACTCGCGCTGCTCCCGATGCAGGTGGTCCCGGCTCTCCAGACTGCGCTCCAACAGCTCCCTGTTCTCCCGGCTCAGGGCCTGCACCTCAGCCAGCAGCTGCCGGTTCTCCTCCTCCTGGGCACTCCGCAGCTCTGTCAGCAGCTGCAGGTATTGGTATCAGTCAGGGATGAGCTGGCTCACGCATACCTGGGCCACTCTCCCCAGATGACCTCCATTCAGCCACCCTAAGTGGCCACCCCTGCCACTACCATTGTACCTCGCATTGTGTGGCCAGCCGGCAGGCGCTCAGGTCCAGCTGCTGGTTAGACTCGCGCAGCTGCTGGCTCTGTACCTCGAGCTGTGCCCTCTCCAGCTCCAGCCTCGCCAGCCGCCCTTTCAGCTCCCCACGTTCACCCTGCAGCTCCCCGCGCTCCCGAGATACCTCCGCCAGCAGCACTTGAGCTCTTGGGGGCAAAGACAGCTGTTCTCCCAGAGCCAGGAAACCCACACCAGAGACAGTGACTAATGCAGCCAACCTACTTCACATGGGACCACTGGGTGCCAACCTGAGGCGCAAGTACCTGTCGTGTTCACTCTGCAGCCTCCGAAGCTCTTCCTCCATGCCCCACTGCCGGTGTCCATCCTGCATCAGGCGCTCACGCTCTGCCAACAGAGCCACCTCCTGTGCCTCCACATTTGCCCTTTGGGCCTGCAGCTGGTCATGCCTGAATGGGGAAGGGACCAAGAAGGCTGCAGGGCCCCAGGCCATAGCAAGAGGATGCTGGGATGCTTGAACCCAGGGATCTGTCATCGCCTGAGCACGAGCCTCCCAAGGCAAAGCTACAGGGCAAAAGGCCATGCCAGGTGCCACCACTACCAACAGGTGAGCCCAGCCCAGAAGTGCAGGATCCCAGACCCTCAAGAGAGCACAGCAATGCAGGGGTGTCACAGAGAGGAGCTGGCTGTGGCAATGCGATGCTTCCTGGTGGGTCAGAGCTGCTGAGGGATCCTGGGTCCAGGCAAGTGGGTTCAGGGCATTTGGGGGGAGGCTCACCGGCCCTGCAGCTCCCGGTGGGCCAGCTCCAGCGTCCGCATCTTGGCCTTGAGGTCACGGTGCCGGCCCAGCAGTCGCTCCAGCTCGGCCTCCTGCCGTCGCTGCAGCTGCACCAAGGCCTGGTGGTCCCGCAGCAGGGCCTGTTGCTGCCCTCTCGCCTCCTCGTGGGCCTGCCGTGCTGCACGAACCTCTGCCTCCAGCACCCCCAGCTTCTGGTGCAGCTCCTGGCCTTGCAGCTCCAGCACAGACTTCTCAGCCTAGGAGGAGGAGAGAATGGAGACTTGAGGTGATGAGACTCCAGGCCCAAAAAGTGGGCAAAGGGCAGGGGGAAGAGGGCAGAAGACAAGGAGAGAGCTGCAGAGAGGCCGGGGGCTAGGGAAAAGAGGCTGAAGTCTAAGGCCGAAGTCAGTGGACAAGGGGAGAAGAGAGCCAGTGTGGGGCCTGGTGGGGCCAGGCTGCGTGGGGAGGCCAGGAGGCCCAGGGCAGAGATGGACAAATGGGGCTGGGGCTGGGGCTGGGGAAGGGGTGAAGACCGGCATGGCTGGGGTCAGAGGAGAGGGGTAAATGTGACTAGGGATCAGATGTGGGGCAGCTGGCTGAGAGCTGGGATAGGGGCAATGGCACAAAATGATAACAAAAGGGCAAGGGGGAGCGAGCAGGGAACAGGCACCAGCTGCCACCCACCTGTAGGTGGCTACTGTGCTCCTGTGCCCGCTGACTCTGCAGCAGCAGCTCCTGGGCCCGGTCCTGTAGGCTCCCCAGCTTCCCCTCCAGGTGCTGCAGCTGTCCCTGCAGAGCCGCCTTCTCAGCCACCAACGTTGCATTCTGTCCGGAAGGTGAGGTCAGCAGTGGCCCGGCAGCTCCCCGCCACCACCCCGCCCCCCACTCCCCTACAGCCCCACACTCACACTGCGCTCCACCTCAATGAGCCGGCTGCCCTGGGCCGCTGCAATCTGTGACTCAGAGTGCCCCTCGGAAGCAAGCCCCACAGGGCCCTGGCGCAGCTGCAAGGACAGGTCTGAGAGGTCATTTGGGGAGGTAGTAGTGGCTTGGGGATGGCACAGGGATCCATACCAATGAACCTGACCCCTTTATTGGAGCATCAGAAACAATCAGTAACTGGGGGCTGGGGATTTAGCTCAGTGGTTTCGCCGCCTGCTGTGCAAGCGCAAGGACCCAAGTTCAATCCCCGGTACCAGAAAAAAAAAAAATCAGTAACTGGGCCACTGGGAAGTGGTACAGCTGGAGCCAAAGATGCAGAGCAGCCACCAAAAGCAGAGGTTCTGTCCATTGAGGACAGATTCTGAGACAGCCACCCATCTGCCTGACTCTCCACACAGTACTCCCTCCAAAAGCCCCAGAGGGTATATGATTCAAGTAGCTAGCCAAGGATCCAGGGACAAGAAGGGCATAGGCAGCCCTGGATGTGGGCTGTGTGCTGGCAGGAGGGACAGGCAAGTCCCAGCTCCCTGCCAGCCTCACCTGGAGCAGCTCCTCTTCCAGCTTCAGTGCCCTGCTCTTGAGCTCCATCAGCGCTTCCTCCTTGCTGGTGGCTGCAGCCTGCAGCTCAGCCTCTAGCCGCTGCTCCAGGCCCTGGTACCTGCCAGAAGAAGGCTTGGCACCCAGCCTCTCTCCCTTCCCTCTGCCACCCCTGGGCACAGCTCCCACCTCTGCTGCTGGTTCTCTTGTTCCCGAAGAAACTTCTGGCGCTCTTGGGCCGCCTGCTCCAGGTCCTGCTGCAGGTGCTCCAGGCGGGACCCCAGCTCCTGGCCCCGTAGCATGGCCTTCTCTAGCTCCTGAGGGCAGGCAGAGCTGGCTCAGGAGGCAGGAATGACCCTCCACCTTCCTGAGACTAAAGAGGGCTGGAGTCAGGCCTGAACATGGGACATTGGCTTTTTGTCCCTTCTGTCCTTTCTTGGCCACCCAGAAGAATTTTTTTTTTTTTTCTAATTTTGAGACAGGGTTTTGCTAAGTCACTCAGTTGCTCAGACTGGGCTCAAACTCACAGTGCTCCTTCCTCAGCCTTCCAGAGTACTAGGATTACAGGTATCTGCCACCACACCCAGCTATCTTTAACTCTTTGAGTCTCTACTGTCCCACCTATGAAATGGGAGCAAAGCCTGCTGTAAGTCAGGCAGGGCATGAAGGTGGCCCCTGGGCCAAGTCAGAGGTAACACTCAGCAAGGGTCTTCACCTCTCTGAGGCCATAGCTCCTCCTGTGCCCAGGAACAGGGAGCTGTGCCCTACGGAGCATCACATCAGCCCTGTGGGAGCAACAGGGGCCCAGTAGAGTTAGGCCTAAAGAACATCCTCCACTCCAAGGGGCCAGCCTTGGTGTGTAGGCAGGACAGGAACTTTGGGGATCACAGGCCTAACCACAGTGGAGGACAACAGGTGACAGGGATCCGCAGTTGGGACACACCATTTTGGAGGGAGGGGTGCAGGTTCTTTCAGGCCTGTGCCCACCCAGGAGGTAGGCCAAACCATTTTGACACATAGGGGCCCTGACAAGATGAAGCCACAGGAAGGGTGACACTGATCTGCCACATCCTGCTCCTGGAAACCAAGCCTGCAAGCCTCTACTGTTGAATGATCATCTTGGCTGAACAGCCCTACCAGCCTTGCCCTAGGAAATGCTCTTCCTGATACTCATGGCCTTGGCCTGTGGCTGAAAAACTACAAGTCCCACAAGGCACTGCTGCCTGGCCAGCCACCAACAGCCACATTGGCCTGAGAACAGCTGAGGTAGAGAAAGGAGGTAGAAGAAAGGAAGCAGCCCAGAGCCCTTCCCTGCCCCAGCAGGTCCTGGCTGCAGCCCACAGGGCAACCTGGAAGCCCCTAGTTCCCTGACCTCCCAGCCAGACAGCAAGGCCTGTACCACACCCAGGCAGCACAAGGAACTGCTCCAAGCCGGAAACCCCACAAAATTCCCTTTGTCTCCAGCTTCTTCTACCCTCCGGGTCCTCACAGCCAGCTCTTCTGGCTCACCAGCCCTACCCTCATTTGCCCTCTGGGCATCCTTCTATCCAGAAATAGCACATAAGGGGCCAACACTGCACCAAGCTCTCTCCATTTATTATCTTACAAGCTCTAGGAGCCAGGTATAGTTTTTATTCCAGTTTTACAGGTAAGGAAACCAAGACTCAGAGAGGTGAAGTAACTTACCCCAAGCCACCCAGCTGAAAAGCAGATCTGAGCTGTGATGCATTTCCTTTGGCCTGACGGCATCCCTTGGTCACATCGTACAAAGTGGACCCCAGGGACAGCCCTTCTCCACAACCTGTCACCCTTGCCAACTCACCTTCCTCAACCTCCCGTCCACCAGGCTGCCTTGCACAAGGCCTAACCCAAGTCAACCCAACCGTGTGTTACCCACTCCTTGCCATCAGGAGGGGTCTGGGCAATTCCTTCCTCCTCTCTGAATCTCAGTGCCCCTGTCTATACAATGGGCAGACCTGAAAGCTGTGCATGCCAGGAAATACTGTTCCTTATCCATGAGGCCCTTACTCCCCACACTGCCACCCACTGGCTCCAATACTCTTCTCATTGCCTTGTGGTGTCCCCCACTTCCCCTGAGGCATCTCTCAACATGGACCAACTGTTAAACAAGCCCCAATTCCTTCCTCAGCTTGGAAGAAAGCAGGAACCCTACTTAACCCATCCTCAGCCTCACCTCTTGGAGCCCTACCTCACACCCCTCCAACTCATGCCTGGCTATCTTTAACCCTTTGAGCCTCTACTCTGCTCAGGGAAGCCTTCCAGATGAGCCACACCCTGAGTCCAAGGTGCTGGCAGCCTGCTCATGGCCATGCACCCAAAGCCTGGTACGGGGTCTGCCATGGCCTGTAAAATGTGTGAGAATGGAGGAATACAAGTGTGTCCAGGCCTTCTCTTCCCTCTATCACTGTCCCTGCCCCTGCCAGCCTCACCTGCTACCTTCAGCACTGCCAGTGCCTCCTGGTGACCCCAGGCTCCCTGCCAAGCAAGGTAACCCTCCTCAAACCCAGCCCCACAGAGGACTGCCCACACCTTCAGGTGACTTTCCCTGCCTGGGGATGGAATCCCAACACCTTCAAAGATGGCCCCCTTGCCTCACTCTTCCTGGGCCCCTTAAAGGCTTCATCCTTCCCCACCAAATGAAATCTTGGTCATTCTTTCTTGAAGCCTCCTGCCCCCACCTAGAGAGCAGCTCCTCCTCCTTAGGGCTCTTGTAGCATTTTGCCCTGAATGACCATTTCTTGGTCACTTACAACATGCCTTTGCCCACTCGGAGCCAGCTCCTTTACATCCTGATTGCCCCAGAGGCAGCTGGGAATGGCAACCTCATTTTACAGAAGGAGGCACCAGCGAGGAGGTGAGTAAACTATTACAGCCAGAGTGCCACAACTGTACCTACCTAGGCATCTTACCCCTCCCAAGGTCCACCCCATCACCAGCCACAGGCATCAGCTGAGTCCTAGGAAGACAGAGTGGACGGCCTAGCTTGGTGCTGGGTACTCAGTGACTACCAGTGGAATCCATAACCCCAAACCCCAGCAACTACCCTGGGACCCCCATTTGCCACAGACTCCTGTGGCAAGAGCTCCAACCTACCTCGCTGAGGGCCTGCTTCTCCTGGCGCTCCCGCTCAGCCTCCTCCAGGCGGTCTTGGCCCTGGCTCTCCAGTGCCTGTACCCGTTCCTCAGCAGCCTCGGCCCGAGCCCGCAGCCTGGGCCCCTCGCGTTCCCACTGCCTCCGCTCTCGACCTGCTGCTGCCAGCGCCTCTGCCAGTGCCTCTCGCTCCCGTGACAAAGCCTCCAGCTCCCGGCCAGCTGCCTCCACAGCTTCCTGCAGCCGGGCCTGCTCCTGGACCTGGGCCTCCACCTCCCGATGGGCCTCAGCCTCTGCCCTACATGCGTGGGACAGCTCCTCAGAGAGCCGGGCCACCTCTGCACCTCGGGCCTCCAGCCTTCGGGCCTGGGCCTCCAGCTCAGCCTCCAGAGCCACAGCCTCTGTCCTTAGCAGTGCTAACTCCTCCCTGAGGGCATCCTGCTCTGAGACACCACTACCCAGGGCTTCCTCTGAGATCGGCCCTTCCCAGGCCCTGGCATCAGGAGCATCTTTAGAGGTCTGCTCTGGTAAGGGAGGGGCTGGTCCTCCAACCATTCTCTCCAGCCTCCATTCATGCCCTTGGGCTTCTGTCCATTTGGTGGACTCATCCAGTGGCTGACCCACAGTCTCCTTCTCCAGCAGCACACAGAGGCTGAGCTCTGAGGAGCCTTGCTTGTGCTCAGGATGTTCCTTTCTCAGACCCTGGGCTTCAGGCATCAACTCCTTTTGAGGAGGCTGCATCTCCCCAGTCTCTCCTTCCAGCAACTGCTGCTTCTCAATTTTGATCTCTGGACCCTGATATGGGGCTAGAGAAATGGGTGACTGGAGAGGGGCTCCAGAGGTAGGCTTCTCCAGGGACCTCTGTGCCTCCACGCCAGCATGTGACTCTTGGGGAGTCAAGTGTGAGGTCTGGGAGGCTGGAGCAGCTGCCTGGAAAGGCCTCTCTGTCACTGCTCGGTGTGAGTCAGATGCCTGGGTATTCTCAGCTGATCCCTCCAGGCCTGAGTCTGATGCAGGGTGAGCCTGCTGGGGGTCTTGATCCCCCACCTGGCAAAAGAAGCCCTGGGGGTTGAGGTCAGAAGCCAAGGGTGTCCGGGAAGTGCCATCCAGTACCAGAAGCACTGACTCCCTGCTCTGCTCCTCCAGCAGGGGGAGCTGAGGGCACAAGAGAGGGACAGTCAGGCCCAGGGAGGGAAGGGAGGGGCCAGCTCGATGGTGGGCGGGACTCACCTGGCCACCTCGCTGCCTCTGCAACACCTGAAGCAGGGCTCGAAGCTCCTGATTCTCCCGCTCCAGGGTTCGCAGCTGCCCTGCCTCTGCCTCCCTCACCTCATCCTGCAGCGAGGGGGCTGTTCTGGGCAGAGGTGCTGAAAGTATGAGGGAGGTCAGCATCTGCCCACGCCCCCTGGCTCCCCACATACAAAGGATGAGGACCGAAGCCCTCTGCCACAGCTGCAGGAAAACACAGGCACCTCCACCCTAGAGCCTTACACACCCTCTGCAGGGGAGTCTGGGGGTGGCTCCAGACTCCGGCAGAGCTCCAGCTCCAGCTCCACGTTCTCTTCTGCCAGCTGGTTCACCTGATGCCGAAGAGAGTCCAGCTCCTGGGGGTGCAGGGGCAGAGTCAGCCCAGCCCTCCCCACTGTGGCCAGGCTAGGTGTGCAGGCCACTACAGAGCACCAAGAGTAGAGGTCACAGGGAACCCTAGGGGATCTTGGGGTTGCACTCAGGCGACCTCACCGCATGAGCCTCGCCCAACCGTGTGCGTAGCAGCAAGTTCTCACGCTGGGTCTCATGTAGTCGAGCACAGCGCTCTCGGGCAGCCTCCAGCTGCTCTTCCAGCAGCGCCTTCGAGGCCTCCAGGGCTCCTGAGAGCGCGCGTTCCTCCTAGTGGGAGAACAGGAAGAACGTGGCCTGAGGTGTGAGGCACCCCCAGCCCCACCACGTGCCTTCAGGGCCCTCAGGGTTCCAAGCCCCTTGCCCTGGGCCGGCCAAGACCCTCCCGGCCTCCCTCACTGTCCTCCCTCAGCCTCCCTCAAGAGGGCGTGTCCCGCCTCTCTGCATGGACCCTCACCGATTGCTCCCGGTCATGACTGGTGCCCTCTCCCCAAAAGGCGAGACCCTCTCCACTCTAGGCCCAACCCCCCCCACCCCGCCTCCTGCGCGCCCCGCCCCTCCCATGGGCCCCCGCCTTCCGCTTGCCCCGCCTCCTCCTCACCTCTAGCTGGCTCTTGCAAGCCTCTGCAGCCTGAAGCCGTTGGCGACAGCGCCCCAGATCCTCCTGCAGTCGGGACAAGCGTCCCGTCCGCTGCCGCAGAGCCTCCACCTCTTCGCGGTACAGCTCGGCCCGCTTGGCCTGTCCGGACAGCCCCTGAGCCTGGGCCAAAAGACGCAGAGCTGGGCCTGGCCGACCGCGGACCAGATGGATGGGGGATGGGAAGGAGTGGGGCTAGAGGGGGCAGTGAGACCGGTTCGGGGAGACAGTGGCGGCGGGTGGCGGCATCTGAACGCACCTCTTGGCGAAGCCTTCGAATTTCGGCCTCCAGGCCCTGCACCTCGGCCTGAGAGTCCAGCAGCAACTCGGCCTTCTCCTCCCTAGAGAGAAGGGGCGATGGAGGGGAGGGTGTCCAGGAGCCGCAACCCTACCCCTTCCTGGGCCTGCCCCCTCCTCTCCAGGCCCTGTCCCTCCGTCCCTGCAGGTCTCCACCCCAGCCTGCAGGCACTCACAGCTCCTGCCTCAGGCGCCGCAGCTGGGCCTTGGCATTGGCCAGCTGCAGCGCCAGGTGGTGTGAAGGACCCTCTGCGGGAGCCCTGCCAGGAGCCTCAGACAGCAAGGGAACCTGCTCTCGCTGCAGCAGCAGGTCTGCCAGTCTCTGAAGGAGGTCAAGGGTTAAGGGTCAGTACTAACCATCCTCTGTCTGCCAACATCCTCCCCAACCACCACAAGATGAATCTGGTTGTGACAACCCTGATAGGTGAAGACCCAGACCCCAATCCCACACCTGGGCTCCAGACCCCCATTTTCCCCTCATATCTGGATCCACAGTGCCCCTGCAGTCCCCTAACCTAACCTGAGTCCCCAGGTCCCTCTCCCTGGCCAGCCTGGATAGTGTCCCCATTAGGCTCCGGGACAACATCTCCAACTCCAAAGGCGCCAGCTCCCCAGGCTCTGGTCCAGCCAGTGTCAGCACTACACCAGCCCCAGGCTGGGTCACCTGGAGGGACATGGGGAGCAATTCATGGGAAGAAAGTGAGTGGCGCAGGGACACTGAGGATGGTGCCAGCCCTGGGCTATCCACCTGCCCCATACCTCCTGGATGGCAGCAGCCAGCTCGCTCTGAACTTCAAGGCTCAGCCCCTGGATATGGCGGATGAAGAGTTCCCGGTGCTCACACTGCATGGAAACAGGAGCAGGGAGACTGAGGCAGGGTCCCCCATGTCTGTGCCAAAGCTCAGCCCGTCCCTCTCCTCCACTCCTCACCTGCACCGATGCCCCCAGCAGCAGCCGAAGCAAGCCTCCCAGCCCCTCCATTGCCTCCCCTGTGGGGCATAAGCCAGATGGTTTACAGGGGTGCTGGGGGTGAGGGTGAGGTAGAGGGAGGGGGCGAAGTGGGGGAGAGTACCTGAAAGGGGGTCAAACCCCAGTATCTGGAGGTCTGGGGGTGGCAACAAGACCAGCAACTGCAGCTCCTCCTGGATTAGGGGACAGGGATATGGAGCACCGTCCTGTAGGGCACCCCCACCCCCACTCCACCTTCCTCTCCTGAACCCCCACCTGGTAGAATTCCCTGAGTCGGATCCACAGCTGGCTCAGGTTCCACACCCTACAGGCCTCAGGTCCATCGTGGCTGCTGGCCATCCTGTGTGCCCATCGGGAAATGGGGGCACTACCGGCACAGGGGGCATGGGTGAGAGGTGGACTGAGGACCCACCTCCCTAACAGCAGCCACCAGCCTTGGGGGGAGGGGTTCCCCAGATTCCTCCAGCTCTCCCCTGTCACTTACATGATACCCAGCACCCGGAGGAGCAGGGCCCCATCGCTGAGCCACAGGAACCTCTTCTCCAGACTGAGAACTCCCTCTTCCTCTTCCTCCTCCTCCGTCCTCAAAGGCTCCTCCGCTTCCCCCACTAGCTCAGCCAGTCCCAGCGCCTGTGGGGAACAGAATGAGTCCTCTGGACAGCAGAACACAACCTGGGCTCTCTGACCTGCCCCAGTGAGCCCCGGCACCCCTTCCCCACTGTTGCAGTAAATGCCTCTGGTTACAGGTTCTGCATCCCTTGGTCTCCCTCACTTCCCCTGGACTCCACCCCCATGACCAGCCCACCCTCCCCAGCCGGCGCCTGTCACTGGCTCACTTCCCTTCTGCAGCCCCTCACTCCCTCCTGCTTCTCACCCAGGTGGCCAGGCTCCCTCTCAGGAAGTCTTCAAGTGTGTGCCCCTGGCCCCCCTCCATGTCGGGGTCAGGGTGAGTCGTCCAGCTGTGGCAGTTACACCTGCCCTGAGAGGAAGAGGAAGTCCCCGTGAGGGGATCCCGGCAGAGCCACAGACACCCTGTGCAGCTTCCTCCTTCCGGGTTCAGCGGCCAGGCATCCCCTGGGTGCTGCCTAATCCCCCATCCTCCCAGCATCTCGGGCAGGACTGGCCCTCAGGTTTTGGGGGCACAGTGCTCCTGACTCCTGGGCGTCCCTCAGATCTCTGGGCCTAGCTTTTCCAACAGCACGGCCCCCTCCAGGGCCACGGAAGGGACTCTAGGTCTTGCAGCAAGGAGTCTGGGTGCCCACATGTGCCTCTCCTGGTATGCCAGTTTCATCCTTTTTTCCCGTCCCCTTGATGTCTCTCTTTACCCAAACCACCCCACCCATGCAGCCTAGTTCTGAAGCCCCCGACCCCAGAAAGCCTGCTCTGAACTCAATGGGAGTGGGCCCCCTCCTCTGACCTCACCCCACCTCATACTCTATATATACAGGAGTATGAGTAGGTAACATCAGCTGGCCAGGCCTCATTGTCCCATCTGGAACACAAGCAGGTTGGACAACCCCCTTAGAGGGAAGCAATGTGGTGCCAGTACCAACGGCTCATATCACAGACCCCAGAAGACATCCTGGGTCCCCAATGTCCACTGTGTGACCTCAGTTCATTTTCTGGCTCACCTTCTTTGGGCTGGACACTGTACCAGATGCTGGGACATAGGAAAAAGCCACACACTCCCCGATCCATGGGATGAACAGGACACTGGGGAGCCAGCTACCTACAAACCACATACTCAAAATGTAAGGTTGCACCTGTACTAGGTGCTTTATAGGGGTGTGGACGTGACCTTGGTGGGACAGTCAGGGAAGGCATCCCAGAGGAGGCATGAAATCGGGAGCCATCAGGTAGGTTAACTAGGCAAAGTGAGGAGGGAAGAAGGGTATTCCAGGCAGCAGGAACAGAATGTATGTACAATGCTCTGAGGCAGCTGAAGCAGGGCCAGTGTAAAGATCAGAAATTATTCAGGTTTTACCTGTTCTGAGGCTCTGTTTTTCACATGTAACATCTCTGAAGTCAGGTTACATGGCATAGTTGTTTGCTGGCTGCCTGGCTGCCATGCTGACTTAGCTGTCATTGCCGGCACATGCCCATACTTCAAAAGTACAAGTATCAGGGCCAGGGATTTAGCTCAGTGGTGCCGCTGCCTGCCTTGAAAAGTGCAAAGATCCCGAGTTCAATCCCCAGTACCAAAAAAAAAAAAAAAAAAAGTACAAGCATTAGCTAGCTGGGCATGGTGGCAAATATCTGTAATCTAGCCCTGGGAAGCTGAGGCAGGATTCCAAGTCTGAGCTCAGCCTGGGCTACATCGAGAGTTCAAGGCCAGCCTGGACTACACTGTAAGACCCTGTCTCAAAACAAAAACCACAACAAAATTGTGAGCATGGAATCTCAGAGAAAGGTTGTGAGCAGGTTGGGAGAGAACCCCAGAGGCAGGCATGACTCATTCTTTAAACTTGGGACCCAAAGTGAACCTCCTGCCTCAAACTTAGTGATAGCATTGGAAAAGCCCAGGCAAAAGTGAGCTTGCTCTGTGGTTGCAAAGCTGGCTGCTGCAGACACACTACCTTGCCAGGGTTTTGGCTGTTTTGTGGACTGTTGGGAGGAGCACTGCTATTTGTATCCTTTGATGGCCCAGGCGAGAAGGTGGCCAGGAAGCATGCAGAAGTGATGTGCAGGAGTAAGTCTCTAAAATGTGAAGGAGGGGCTGGGGATTTAGCTCAGTGGTTTTGCCTCCTGCTACGCAAGCGCAAAGACCCGAGTTCGATCCCTGGTACCAAATATAAATAAATAAATAAAATGTGAAGGAGTTTTCTGAACAGGTTAACCAATTTATTCTGCTTCTACTGTCCTTTTTTATGTGCACATCAGAATTATATATGATAAGAATCTACATTTAACTCAAATTCAGCTCTTTTGGGAGATACAAAATAAAAACTAGTAAGGCAAGAGCCTTGGGACATGGTTAACTAGCAGCATTTTTTTTTCCCTTTCTGATATCTTTTAGAACTGATGACATCTTAGAGTTGATGAAATGTGGGGTAATAATAGCAACCATGGCAAACACAGGCTTCACATGAGCCACACATGATTATAAGTACTGTACTTTATACTTATTAACTTATTTGCTCTGGACTAGACTGTGAAATAAGGATTATCTCTGTTTTACAGAAGAAACTGAGGCCCAGAAAAATTAAGTAATTTGCCCAAGGTCACACAGCTTTTAGGTTATAGCACCAACTGAAAGAAACCAGTAGGTTCAGAGTACAAAGAGCAGGGGCCCCGGAGTCAAGGTGGTTGACCAGGGACTGGGAAATCAGGCAGGATTGTCAGCAGGGAACCACATCTAGCTGTTCACTCTGTTGCAGCCTTTGCACATAGGGATAATCCTGGAGTTTCCAGGACTATAGACATGGTGCCCAGCATGACATTCCCTAAAGTGCCCCTTGGGCCGGGGATTTAGCTCAGTGGTTTCAACGCCTGCTGCGCAAGCACAAGGACCCGAGTTCGATCCCCAGTACCAAAAAAAAAAAAAAAAAAACCTAAAGTGCCCCTGATGTGGTCACTGTCATTAGTATTAATAGTATCCAGGGACCATTCAGATTTGACCCTCTGTGAATCTTACTCGGAGCCATATCCCCCAAAGACCCTAGCCCTGGAAGTCCTCAGGAGCCCCACTCTGCCAGCCCCCAGGTCCTCCAGGGCCCTCCAACCTTTAGGGCCAGCCAGGCATGGTGGCTGGGGTTCACCCCGGGGTCTAGGGAGGCCCTTGCCTTGCTCAGTATCTCTGAGTCATACCCTTGCTTGGGCCTCCTCTGAGTCAGGGGCTGTGCAAGAATTGCTCTCACTTCCTTTGCTGTAGACAAGCCTGGCTGCACAGCCCTCTGGTTCTCCAACAGGCTGGGGGAGGCAGAGGATGCTGGGGGAGGAAGGGGAGGCTGGGGGCGCCCTGGTCGGCTGACACTGAGCTCCTCAGATTCCCGGCCTCAGTTAGTTATTGAGGGGTGCTCATCAGAGGCTGGCAGGAGTCCCTCCTTTAGCTAGATTTTCTCTTTAAACATTTTCAGATATGTGCACATGATCAAAAATGTCAAGAATCTGGGCAAAGTGGCACACTCCTGTAGTCCTAGGATTCAGGAGGCTGAAGCAGAAGGATCACTTGAACTCAGAAGCTTGAGATCAACCTGGGAAACTTAGCACCCTCAAAATTTAAAGTGGGCAGCTGGGATTGTAACTCAGGGTAGAACCCTTGCCTAGCATGCTAAAGCCCTGGAATCTATTGGGTAACCAGGGCTGAGCCATCCCCACCAAAAAAAAAGGGTATGAAGATATAGAGAAAAACTGAAGTATTCCACCTACCACTTCTACCCTGCCCTGGCCAGAGGAGACCATGGGTAGCATTCTCTTTCATCCTTCCTGAGGACACAGTGAGCCTGTAACAAGTGGTTGCAATGAGGGACATGGCCATGAACCTTCTTTTTTCACAATGTGTTTTGCAATCTCTTTCTCTTTTTTTTTCCCTTCTGGTGCCAGGGATGGAACCCAAGGCCTCACGCATGCTGAGCATGCACTGTGCCACCAAGCTACACCCCCCAAGCTACACCCCAGTCCCAGCCCCAATCTGTTTCGTGTCTGTTCAGAACCATTAGCCTTGACCTTTTTAACAGCTGCATAGTGATTTATGATGATGTTGGTCTCCCATCACCATTGAGTCTCCTGTTGATAACAACTGTACATATTTGCATGATTTGCTATTACTGCAGTAAAGTACACTGTACAGTGACTTTCTCAGAAATTTTTTCAGTGTTTTTTAGATTTTTAATTTTATTTATTTATTTTTTTAATTTTCCATTGGTTTGATACTTGGGGTTGAACTCAGGGCCTTGCATAGAGCTACCTCCCAAGCTCATATTTTTATTTTTATTTTTTTATTTTGAGACAGGGTCTTATTAAGTCACTAAGTTGCCCAGGTTGGACTCAAACTTTCAGTCCTGCTGCCTCAGCCTCCCAGAGTGCTTAGATTACAGGTGTACACACTAGGCTAAAGCAGTTTTTTAAAAATTAAACTTATTTTTTAAATGACTCAGAAAAATTGTACAAATTAATGGGATAACATGATGTTTTGATACTTGTATGTACTGGGTCTTTATGGCAGTTTTTGAGAGGCTTCAATGCCCATTGCTGTCTAGCACAGGGGCCCAGGAGGTGGACAAGAAGAAAACAACAGACAAATGGACAAGTAGTCAGCTTCCAAGGTCTGGCTATGCAGTCCCCTCCCTCAGGGCTCAGCTTCCTCATGTACACCGAGTAATAGTGAGAGGGACTCCAGCTCCCAATTGTCTCCTCGTTTTGAGTCTTCTACCCAGCCTTAGTCTGACCGCAGAGGCCAGAAGCAGGAGGGCTGTAGGGCTTGGGTGCAAGTGGCACAGTCCAGCAAGAGGCCCGGGCCACCAAGGCTGAGTCACAGTGAGGCTTTTCCTCCTGGCCTGTGGCTAACCAGATACTGCAGGGCCCAGGATCAAAGCCCAAAAGCAAAACCAGCCTCCGGGGCTTCTGTCACCTGGCCTTCTGGGCCTAGGGCTGCAGGGACTCCCTCCTCCCCACCCAAGGGGAAGCCAGCCTCCCATGACTGTTTAGGGGTGGAAATGGTGCAGCCAGAGTTGGAACAGAGCAGGAGCACGGCCTAATTGAGCTGCACCCATGAGAGGAGACAGTGGGAAGCCAGAGGCAGGGGGAGTGCACCCAAGCCCCCTGCCCAGTGCCTGACAGGTGCCCCACACCAGCATGTAGCCCAGCCTTCTGCCTGGTCCAGGGCCCACTTTCTTAGCAGGTATCTGCTTTGATGCGTTCCCCACACTGCTCCATGCTCCACCTCTCCCTGAGTTTCCAAACCACCTCCAAGCTGGAGGAATCATACAGAAACAGTAACCAAGCCAGGCATATTGGTGGATGCCTGTAATTCCAGCACTGTGGGAGGCTGAGGCAAGAGGATAACAAGTTTGAGCCCAGCCTGGGCAATTTAGAAACCTAGTAAGATCTTGTCTCCAAAAATTAAAGAGTGGGGATGTAGCTAAGTGCGATGGCTGAGTTCAGTCCCCAGTACTGCAAAAAGAAAGAAAGGAGGAGGGGAAGAGAGGGGAGAAGAAAGAAGAAAACACTAACCATCACATGACACATCCCCGCTGCAAACCCTCCTGGGCCTTCTCCCTGCACTTTGAATCTAGCTGTAACCATTCACCATGACCTTCAAGGCCCTGCTCCCCACCCTGACCTCATCCTTCCCCACTTTCTCCCCACTCCCCACCCCCACACCTTTGCATGTGGGGGTCGTTCAGCCTGGACACCCTGTCTGCTCTCCCCACCCCAGGACCAGCTTCATCTCACCCTACTGGTCTCCTTCAGCTGTCCCTTCCCACAAAAGATCTTTTCCTCCTAAAGCCCATCTGGTCCTGCCTCCCATGCACACTGGAATGGCCCTGCATCCTACAGTTTGCTTTACCTACGACCCTTCCCAGAGGATGCTGTCAGGGGGAATTCTGTGACCACAGTCTCTCCACGGCACCATGCCAATCCCGCCATGACTGTGACAGCACCAACACTTGCCAGACACTCACCTGTGCCGAGCTCTATTCTAAGTTCTACACCTGGATTAATTCGTTCCGCCCCTCCACTCTGGTAAAACATGGGTAGTATTTTTAGCTCCACTTTACAACGAAGAAACAGATGCACAGAGAGGTGAAGTGGCATGCTTAAGGCCACACTGCTGGGAAGCTAAGTTAACATTTTTAAACAAGTGAATTCATAATGTCACAGGAAATAATACTAGAGATGAAATATGAAATATTATATCTCCCAACCTGTTAGCTGTATGATACGGCAAGCTCTTGTTCTCTAAAAACTGAAGAAAGAATTCTAGGAACAAAGGAGGTTAAGAGTAGGAAGACAGGACCAGGGATTTAGCTCAGTGGTTTTGCTGCCTGCTGCGCAAGCACAAGGACTCAAGTTCGATCCCCGGTACCAAAAAAAAAAAGAGTAGGAAGATATTTAAAAAAAAAAAAAAAAACACTGCATAGAAGGTCGAGGATTTAGCTCAGTGGTGCTGCTACCTGCCTCAAAAATGCAAGGTCCCAAGTTCAATCCCTGGTACCAAAAAAAAAAAGAGTAGGTAGATATTTATTGATAGAAAAGCTCCTGGGGAGTAGGAAGGAACTGGAGTGTGTAGCTGGGGACCCCACTTTACAGAGTTTTATAGGGTGAAACCCACATGGGTACTACATGGACCACAGCCATGATCATTCAATAAGTTTACAAGTATAGTCACTTAGGAAATAGAGGTCCAGTTGGAAAACAAGTCACGTAACAAGCGTGGATGGAAAGAACAAAGATTCTCCTAGGAAGTGGTGGGTCCAGAGGTCTCTGGTCACCCACCAGGGTGGCTGATGTCTATCGAGACTTCATTAGGCCCAGTGTTTGTTCTTTGAGGAAATATGTAGATCTGGTCATCTTGTCTTTATCTTGAGGCCTGGTTTCCAACTGATATGTCTCTGTGGTGTGTTTCACCTTTGTCCTGATCCTCTCGAGGACCTAGCCCTACCTGACTGTCTATAATATTTCTACCTAACTCATCTGTCTATAATAGTATTTCAGAGATAAAGAAAAAGCTCATCGCTGAGCATGGTGTTGTATATCTGTAGTCCCAACTACTCAGGAGACTGAGACAGAAGGATCCACTGAGTCCAAGATTTCTAGATCAACCTGGGCAAGGCAGCACAATTGTGTGCAAAAAAAAAAAAAGGGAAGGTCAGAGGGCAGTGGTGAACACAGACACATATCCCAGGGGTGCAGAGTTTCCAGAGACCAATAAAACCACTCCAGCCTTTAGACCTGGCCCTCAGCACTTGGGAACACACCATGAGGTAGGAGACGAAGAGGAAAGAAAAATAGAAACACATCTGAAACTACCCCTGCAGAGTGCTGAGACCCTGGATCCTCACCAGGAGAAGCCCGCAGAACCACACTGGTGGGCACCAGCCCACCTCTGTCCTACCTCAAGCTCAGCCCAGATCTCCAGCATCCTCTCCTCCTTTAGGCCTTACCATAAGCTCTTCCCCTCTCCCAGACACCTTTCAACATGGTGCCTGTGGAGCCCAGGCCTGGTGGATTCACCTCTGTGCCACTGGAGCCCACCACAGTGCCTGGCATGGAGGACTCTCACAAATGCGCACTGGAGGCAGGACACTAAGGGACTGTGAAGGGACACACAGTGAGAAGGTGGCACCCCCGAGATCCGAATGCACCTCTCTTAACTACATGAGGACTGCAGTGCTCCAAAGAGAGGCAGCTTCCTTTTGGGAGAAGTTACTGAGATTAAAAATACAGCTTGGCGGGCCGGGGACTTAGCTGAGTGGTTTCGCTGCCTGCTGTGCAAGCGCAAGGACCTGAGTTCGATCCCCGGTATAAAAAAAAAAAAAAAATCCAGCTTGGCGAATCTACCTGTACTGTAAACTACTGAATTGTACACTTTTAAAGGGTGAGATGTGTTCTTTTTCTGTGGTACTGGGGATTGAACCTAGGTGCTCACACATGTTAGGTACGTGCTCTA
This sequence comes from Heterocephalus glaber, assembly GCF_053883595.1. NCBI lineage: Eukaryota > Metazoa > Chordata > Mammalia > Rodentia > Bathyergidae > Heterocephalus > Heterocephalus glaber. Next base: position 14,163,877 of record NW_028258151.1, on the reverse strand, counting down.
CCCCAGCACCCCCTCTTTAAGACAGTCATACTAAGTTGTCCAGGCTGGCCTCAAATTTGTAATCCTCCTGCCTCAGCCTCCCCAGTAGCTGGGATTACAGGTGTCCATCACCACGCACAGCTAAAAGGGTGAATTTTATGATACTTGAATTATAATATATGTCAATTTGAAAAATCCATGTTTGATGAAGTTGCATTATGTGGCCCCATCCCCACATGGACTGATTCAGAGTAAGGGCCAGGGGCCAGGGATTTAGCTCAGTGGTTTCACTGCCTGCTGCACAAGCGCAAGGACCCGAGTTCAATCCCTGGTACCAAAAAAAAAAGAGATGGTATCCAGGAAAAAAGGGATTTAGCAAGGACCACACTGTAATCCAGGGTGGACAAGGGGAAGAGGAGAGGGCACGTTACCAGGGAAACTAAAGAGCCCTTAGCCCCCTTCCTGGCCCCACCCAAGACCTCAGGGTTGGCAGGTTATGGGAAAGACTGCAGGGACAAAGGCTGGTGTTCCAGGCACTTAGGCGGCTGAACACCTGGGGTGCTGGCAGTGTGGCATTTACCCTCTTCTGAGTGCCCCACCATTGCCACTACCTTGCACTGTTACCAGTGGCCCCAACGTCCCCTGCCTCCTCCTTCCAAGCATCACTGTGATCACAGAGCCTTCCCTTCATGCCCGCCAGGTGCTTCTCCCTGGCACCCAGCTCACTGGGCTCTACTTAGCTCTCCATGTATGAACCTGACCTGTCACTGCCCCAGGTAAAAAGTCCAGTGGCCTAAGGTATCCACAGGGTGCAGAGGCAAGAGACTTAGTAGCTTCCAGCTGATCTCAGGCACCCTCTCATTCCTCTTATCCCAGCAGCAGCCCAGGGCTGTCCTCACCCCACAGTGCTGTCATTCCTGCTGCCTCTAGGTCATTTCCTCTCTGATTTCCCAGAGCATGCCTTGCTCCGGAGCAGGAGCCTGGAGCCCAGTCCTGTGAGAAGAGCCCCTGGCCTGCCCAGCCTGCAGGGCTCAAAGCCCCGGCAGTAACAGTCCATACCTCACTGTGCCCATCACATAAAAGCTCTGTAAGCAGCTGCCCCTCTTAAGACTGTGACCCCCTAAACACAGCAGGGGCTTAATAACTGCTGTCTGCTGCATGCATATGGCTTCCCAGGGCAAAAAGACAGAGCCTCAAGAGCAGGGCTGCAATGCCCCTCCCCAAGGCTAGGCAGGGATCCTGGCTCTTGGCCCCTACACCCACAAACTATGGGCCAGGCCTCACCTAGACTCCTCCCGAGGAAGCTGTCTCCCCGGATGGAGCCCCTTTGGCCATCCAGACAGACAGACAGAGAAGCCAAAGGTGCCTGGGACCCTTCTTGGGACAGGGCTAGAGCCTAAAACAATGGGGACTGGGCCCCAGCAGGAAGGCCTACAGCCAAGGCTCCTACCCTGGAGTTCAGACCACACAAGACCAGCCAGCACTCCAGAGCAAGTCCAAAAGATTCTGAAGTGGACTGGGGATTTATCTCAGTTGTACTGTGCCTGCCTCACAAGCTCAAGGTCCTGAGTTCGACATCCCCACCCCTTACCAAAAAAAAAAAAATCCTGGAGTGTGCCAAGTGCACATCTGCCTGGGCTCTTTCCTGTGCTCCTTGCAGCCCCACAACATCCTTGCTCTCAACTTCCAGGCTGATGCTCCAACTCCCCAACCCGCCTGCCCCTCCCCCAGCACCTTGGCTCAACCTGTGGCCGTGTCACAAGGCCCTCAGTGAGGCAGCAACTCCACACCAGAGACAGCTGAGAAGCAGAAGTGTTTAATTGCAGAAACGTGGCCAGCATTCAAATCAGACAGCCGCAGCTAAGGCAGGATCAGGGCCCTCTGTCCAGGCTGGACAGGTATGACAGGAAAGGGCAGAGGAAGCGTCTGGCCCAGGGCCTCAGAGCTGTGAGAGGGTGTTGGGGGCCAGGCTGCAAGTGAGGCCTGTGCCATCTGGCTCCACATTCAGAGTCTTCACCACACCGTTCTCTATCACCATGGAGAACCTGTGGAAAGAGAATGGGGATGGGCGGGCACATCAGCTTGGCCCCAGAGGCGGCAGGGGAGGGAGGAGACAGGGTCCCAGGGAAGCCCCATGAAGAGGTCTTCTGCTTTTACCTCTTGAGCCGGCGATTCCCAAAGAGGGGTACCAATGAATTGTCTAGTAATAAATCTGTCTCCTAAGAAGTGAGATGGAGAAATGCGTCAGGAACAGGCCAAAGGCTGCTCCCCACACTACCATGTCCCTCCAAGCCCTGCTGTGGAAGTCGCGCATAGGAAGTGGCTGTAGGGCAGGAATAAGGAACACACTCACCTTTCCGAAGGCCCCAGTGGGGTCAGCCAGGAGCCGAATCTGAGGAGACAGAAAGTAAAAATCATAAAAAGGATACTCCCTACCCCCAGCCCCTGCAGACCCCATATCTCACCTTGCCTTCCGCTTTGTGGGCTCTACCCCACTCTCCAGTCACAAATACATCGTTAACACTCAGACATGCCACCACCTGCACCCCCTTGGCCTTCAGAGCCTCAGCCTGTTCCACAAATCCCGGCAGGTGGGTCTAGGAGGGGGTGAAAGTCAACAAAGGAATAACTGCATTGCTCCACAACCCTCAATCATCTCCAGGCCCTCCTCACCTCCTTGACTCAATGCCTTTGATCAGCCATGTAACTCTGTGAACCATTAGATTCCCTTTATGCCTCAGCCACTGGGGAGCTCATATCCAAATATCCTGTGGTCAAAACCATGAACTTCCCATGGGCAGAACTAGGTCTTTTTTTTTTTTTTTTTTAAAAAAACAGGGTCATGATACTTTTAAATTGCCCAGGCTGGGATTGAACTTGCAATCCTCCTGCCTCAGCTTCCCAGAGTGCCACCACACCCAGTTTTAGGACTATGTCTTATTTGCTCAAGTCCCATGTACTTTCCACAGTGCCTGTCATCCAGCAGCATCAATAAAATTTAACTGTAGTCCTTTTCTCCTATGTTCTGGGAACTATTACTTCATCCCAGCTCTGCTTGTATTTCCTCAAGTCACTGAACTGCTCTCTCAACTGTCTCACAGTTACATACTCCTGTTGCAAGCTGCCTCTCTCTGGGCAACACAAGACTTAGGAAGACTGGTGACCCTCACCTTGGAACAGCCAGGGGTAAATGCCCCAGGAACTCCAAACAGCACACCCTTCTTGCCCTTGAACAATTCTGCCAGGTTCACCTTGTTCCCAGGGTCCCCTTCAAATACCTCCACGGAGGGGATGGCATCGCCCACCTGTAGGGAAGGGCACAAGGGAAAGAGGGAGGAGTAACAACCAGAGCCGGGGGACAGAACCTGGCAGCTTGTCCCCTCCCTCCACCATCTGGTTACTCCACATCCTCTAGGTTTCAAGGTACCCTGGCTCTGCTTAAGGGCCCGTTGGTAACAACAGAGAAAGGGAGAGGCAACCTCCCTGTGTGAAACATTGTGCAAACACTGCCTAGGCTAAAGGACAAGAGTGGCGGGGGGAGGGGAAGGCCCTAACAAGGTGAGGGGAGAAAATCCTGGCCAGGTCTGAATGTCCTATCCACACCAAAGGAAAGAGGGCTAGAAAAATTAGGGGAGGTGTCCAGCCCTCTTGGGGCTACCACTTGGAGGGGAGGGGGACCAGTCTGCCAGGGCTGGAAGAGGGCATGTTGGGGTCAGAGGAAACAGACAAAAGGGAGGGGGATTTCAGAGGCGGGGATTCTAAGGAGCTCAAAGGTAGGAGAAGGAAAGAGATAATGGAGAAGCAGGCCAGGGATTTAGCTCAGTGGTTCTGCTGCCTTGCAGGTTCAAGGTACGGAGTTTGATCCCGGTACCAAAAAAAAAAGAGAAATGGAGAGGATCTCAGAAGAGGGTGGGAGGGGAAGGGAGGTGGCCCAACGAGCTGGGGATGGTTCCTGAAGATGGGATTAAGATAAACAGACGCTGGGAATGGTGGCACAGTCCTATACTTCCAACCACTGGGGAGGCTGAGGCAACTCAGCCAGACCGAGTCTCAAAATAAAATTTAAAAGGGCTAGGAACGTAGCTTGGGAGGAGAGAGGGGTGTACTAAGAAAGGTGGGAATCAGCCATGGAGGGGAGACAGTCGTGGGGTGGGATGTGGAAGACACTACTGGGTTTTCAGGGACCACAACTGTGTCAGAAGATGGACGAAGTGCTGCCCAGTACTATCACAAAAGCATATGGAGGGTGCAGCGGAGGATGCGTAGACAAGTTGAAAAGGGGACCTGTGGTGAAAGGAATGGTTCTAGAAGGTGGAGGATGGGGTGCGTGGTACGCAATCGCCTGAAAAGAATGGGGACCCGTCCCTAGACGCCTCACAGTGTACGAGGGAGTGATCGAGAGGGGGGCTTGAGGGCCTCCGGGATGTCCCAGGAGGTGGGTGTCGCGAGGCTACTAAAATAGGCAAGGACGGAAGGGCAGCCAAGGGATCTTGCTAAGGGTCCCCGAGGGCAGCGGGGAGGGACCCAGAGGGCAAGAGAGACGGCGATAGCCCCTACGAGTGGGATGGGATCAGCCTTGAAGAGACAGGGAGGGGTCAGGTCCGGCTGGGCCAACGGTCACCTTAATTGGGGCCATAGCTGCGGAGGCGCTGCGGAACGGTGGGCCCCGTTACGTGCCCACCCTCCTACTCCTCCTTCCGATCGCCGGCTCGGCTCGCTGCTGCCGCGGCACACTGACGGGTAACCACTCCACTGTGAACCAACCCTATTAGGGAGCTTAGCGCACCCAACTGCGCCAGCCCCATGCCCGCCCACCGACCCTGCAGAAGGCTGAGCCTCGGCTGCACCGCCCCCAATGCGTAGGCTTTAGCGCCAGCGCGCGAGGCGAGGCTGGGGCTTCCGGAACCAGGGTTTATTTTCATTAGGGGCTGGGCCACTGACGCATTACAAATGGGGCGGAACTTTTAGCGGTAGTGTAGCTCATTTGCATAGGAGGTGGTAGCGTTCTCTAGATAAGCCTAATTTGTGGATAGGGCAGTGTTTCCGTTCCTTAAACGAAAACAAGGGACAAAAGACGATAGGCTCCAGTGTAGGCCTGATTTATTTAACATTCAACAAGAGCCTCTGCATTGCAGATGTTTTACATATGATTTGCATTATTCCTACGATTTACAGCAAGTGGGGTTTGGCTTGGGCCGTAGTGACCCTACAGAGACGCTTCCGGTAGCAGCGCACAATCGGACCAGCTAGTACCTTCAGCTCTGCTCGTCAACCACGAGACCCAGCAAGTTCGCCACTTCCGGTTCTCCTGGCTGTCCAATAGCGTGGTGTGGAGCGGCCCCGGAAGTGATGCTAGCCTTGGAGCGGTCTCTTCCGGTTCCGGGTTGGCGAGCTCGAGTGTAGCGACATGAAACTCCTCACCCACAATCTCCTGAGCTCCCATGTGCGAGGGGTGGGTCCCCGTGGCTTCCCCCTTCGCCTCCAGGTACTGGCTGAGGGGTGTCTCTTGCCCCTTTCCCGGGCGGGATGGAGGAACCGGCGTCCCGTCTCTGCCTCACAAAACCTCTGCCTCGCAGGCCACCGAGGTCCGCGTCAACCCTGTGGAGTTCAACCCAGACTTCGTGGCGCGTATGATTCCCAAAGTGGAGTGGGCGGCACTTCTGGAGGCGGCTGATACCGTGAGGACCCTGCCCCCGCTGTGCAGACCTCAGAAGGGCTGCGGGCTCACCCTTGTACCGGTTCCGAGCCCCGCTTGGGGGAGGGCAGGGTGTTTGCACTCCCAGAGATGATTTAGGCCTCTTGTCCGTAGTTGCACCTGGCGGAGGTGCCCCGAGCGCCAACTGAGGGGTATGAGCACGATGAAGACTTTCTGAGGAAGATGCACCACGTGCTGCTGGAGGTGAGAACCGTGTGATCACCTGCGTCCCCCACCTCTCACTTTGAGGCTGCTGGTGTTTAGCTCTGCCCCCCTCCCATAGGTGGAGGTGCTGGAGGGCACCCTGCAGTGCCCAGAGTCTGGACGTCTGTTCCCCATCAGTCGCGGGATCCCCAACATGCTGCTGAATGATGAGGAAACAGAGACCTAACTGTGACAGACACCAACCAGCTTGACGTTTTGTGACCCTGAACGTTCTGTTCTCCCATCCTTAGCCCCAGACCTTGACGCAGTGACACACCAAACACAGTGTTCTTGAGCTCCATAGTATATCTTTTTTTTCTCTCATTAAAGGTTCAAAACCAAAAGCGGTTTCTTTTTGCAGCAAATATAAATTAAAATAGAGTCTCTGTATAGCCAAGGGCTCTGGGCCCTGGCTTCCCCATGTCCCTGCGCTTCCCTGGCCAAACCCAAAAATAAATATAGTGTTATTGCTCTGCAGGGCATAGAGGCAGTGCTCTCCTGACCCCCTGAGGCGAGGTGGGAGCTCATGGGGGGCCCTGGCCACCCCAGGGGTCCAGGGGCTGGAGCCTGCTTGGAGTTATTGCTTCGAGGAGGGGGCACTAATGCCCAATGCAAATGATGAGGAGAGGAGCGAAGGGGGCAGGGACCTTTGCTCTCCCAAGTACCCCTCTACTCTGGAGAGGAAATCTGATTAAGCAGCAGCAAAAGCATCACCCACTGGGAGACTCTGGGCTCCATCCCCTTCCCTCCCTGAGATCAGGTTTCTGCCTGCCACATCCCCTGCAGCCCACTATGGCTTCCGCAAGGCCCCCTACACTCTTGGGGGCACATTATGGCTTGCAAGGGGCAGCACTGTGCCCAGAGTCTGGGCATTCACATTCCCAGCTCCTGATAGCCCCCTCAGTGGAGGAGAGGGCATGGGGCCTGCTCCCAGGCGCTGATGGCATTGCCCTGGCCCTGCCAGCAGGCTGTAGCACTGCCCAGACCCCAGTCTGCCCCCTTTAGGGCTGACCCCATGCTGAGTAGGTCCTGTCAGCGCCCTGACCTGTCTTCACCCCTTGCCTCAGTCCATCATGGCCTCAAGCATCTCCAAGAATAGCTTGTGCATGGGCACCTTGCCCTCCAGCTTCACCCCATAAAAATGGGCCAGCACTTTGCCCGCAGTCTGGCGGAGGAGTGGTAGTGTAAGCAGCAGCCTGCCTGCCCGCCGCCTCTCAGCACCCCCTCCAGGGCCGGCCCGGCCAGCTTCATACTCCAACAGGGCCTCATGCAGGGCTTCTCGCAGCTGCTCCACAGCCTCGGCATCTTCAATGTGCACAGAGTCTGCAAGGAAGGAGCCATAACTGTTGCCCTGGGCCACCTTAGGAAAGGGCAGAAGTCTCATCTACTTCAGCACTGCTGGATAAGGCCCAAGGAGGGCCAACCTGGATGTGTTGTCTGGCTGACAGAGGGCACCACTCTTCTGCCTATGAGCCAAGGCCCACCCTTTCTCCTTCAACTTGGCCACCTCTTGTTCTCCCCACGATTCCTCCCACTAAACTACCTTTCCACATTAGCATGGCTCAAACTCCTGTGTGCAGTTTGGGACCTCCCCTTCACTTGTTTTGTCACTTTTATGAAGTCAGTGTTCTTCCCTAGGCCTCAGTTTTCCTTATCTCCAAAATGGGACATTATCAAGGGCTTTACATGTGTGGCTAAGCGCTGGGTGCCTCCCTGGACTCACCTGAGTTGGCAAGGGCCAGGGCCTTCAGTAAGACATATTCCTCACGCTCCAACTGTAGGGCCTGCAGGCGCCGTACCAGCTGCAGCAGGGCTGCTCCCAGCTCTCCAAGACCAGCTGCCCGTGCCCCCTCTTCATCCAGGACCAAGTCCTCAGCAAAGGCCAGCTCATCCTGCAGGGGCAGTGAGCGCTGGGCCACACCCAGCACCAGTACCTCCATCCATACGCTCTGCAGTACTGACATCTGGTCAGATAGCGACAGTGACGAGAAGCCTGGAGGGCAGTGGGGAGCAGACGTGGCTGAGCAAGTGCCTTAGAGCCAAGGACAACCTGGCCTGCTCCGGCAGGCCCCAAGTCACCTGGGCCCTTTACCTGGGATGCTCTTGGCCCAGCTGATGGTGACCACGATTTCTCTGTCAAAGAGGTCACAGAGGGTAGCCACAGCTGGGAGGTGTCCATCAGGGCCAGCAGGGTCAGGCATGGCATACAGCTTCTCTGGCTCAACCACCAGGAGGTGAGACACCAGTGCATTCACAGGGGCTGCAGCGATGGGGAGGACTAATCAGCACTGAAATGCATCAGGCTTCCTCGGGCCAAAGAACCTTCCCTGGCAGGCCCCCTGTGGCCATTCTCCCCAGCCACTGGCAAGCTAGGAGATAGCTCTCTCCAGGGAAAAATGTTCACAACCTCCCAGGGAAAAGTCTTGGAAGGTTGTGGACAGTCCAAGTCCAAGTGTCAGAAAACCTCTCTGGTCCCAGCTGTACTATTTGGTCTACAATGCATAAAAAAACACTTTCATAAATATTTTTTAGAAAAATGATAAGTGAATCCATGAAGGAAATACAGGACCTAGTACCCATAATAATGCCAGGTAGGTTTCCTGCCCCAGAGCTCTAGGGACCCACAATGCTCTTACCTGTCTTCCGGGGGCCTCCAGCTACTGCCAGGGGGCCAGCAGGAAAGGGGCCTGGGAAGGGCAGTGGGTCCACCTCTGGCCTCCGCTTGTACTTCTGTCGCCCTCCCCTGACTCGGTCCAGGCGCACCCCTTGAATTGTAGGACAGGGTGAGTCTATAGGTCTAGGGTGTACTTGCTCTGCAGGGCTATCCCACAGCCCCACCCTCAGGCTCCTCCCTGCTCCACACAGGACCCTGCCAGTGCTCACCCTCCTTGAGCATGCCCACCCGCAGGCACTTCGTGAAGCGGCAGGCCTGGCAGGCCTTGCGTCTCCGCTTGGTGATCTCGCATTCATTGGAGGCTGGACAGCTATACTCGATGCTCCCTACCAAGAAGAGCCAGGGCTCCAGTGGCAGTCTCCCCAGGCCTGAAGGGGGCCCAGTGGACAGGAAAGCCCTGACACGCCTCGGGCAAGCACAGGTCTGGGGGTACGGGAAGGAAAGGAAGAGCAGGGTACCATAAGCAGGGCAGGGAGGATTGGCCACTGGGCAAGGACCCCTGCCTGGACGAGGGAAGGGCAGGGATCAAGTAATCTGGCAGCTTCTCTGCCCCAGGCCTCTGATTGAGCCATTCCACCAGACCACACTACCCTCTATGCTGCTGAATCTAATGGTCAATTCTCAGTTCTCATCTCACATCTCTAAAGGAGCATCAAACACATCTTGCTCCTAGAAACACTTGAATGCTTCCTTCTTTTGCTCCTAAGACACCACTCTCTTCTTTTCCTCCCACCTCTCTGGCCACTTTGTGGTTTCTCTGCATCTCCCCAGCTCCTTCCATTGAAGCCTCCCAGGCTGGCCTTGTACCTCACCCTCACTCATTCCTGTGGCAATCTTACATCACAGGACTTGCCAATTTCTTTTTCTAGCCCAGACCTGCCTGGACCTCCACACTCATGAATCCAGCTACATCCTGGACATCCTGTATGTCCAGAAGGCTTCTCAAACCTCACACATCCTAAATGGACCCAGACCTCCCTGCCAAGCCAGCAACTGCATTCATCCTGGGGCCTGAGCAGAAACCTGTGCGGATCGTTACATTCCTTGAACAATGTATGCAACCTGCTAACAAATCCTGAAGGCTTTGCCTTCTCATCCACCCTGACTGCAGCTCCTTCTGCCACTGGCAACTGCTTCCCCATGGACTTTTCATCACCATCACCTTTCACCTCACTGGCTTGCTCTGTCCCCATTCTCTGCACAGCAGCCACAGGGATCCTGAGACCTGTGTCAGCTCCAGTCCCACTTCTGCTCAGCCCACCTCCCCACCAACTTCCCCTTGGCCTCACCCACCTGTCACCTTTAAGACCTCTGCTCTCAAACAGGGCTGCCTCAGGGCATGCAGCTCCCTGCCTGGGCTCCTGTCTGGTCCTGCCCTCTATGCAGGTTCCCTGCCCTCCTCACCCCCTTCAGACCTCTGCTCTTTGTCACTTCAGGGAGGCCTTACCTGGCCACCTGTGAAAATACTAAGTCCTCCTCTGCAGGAATTTCTAGCTAACACAGTATGTTTCCTCCTGTATCCTCCTCAGGCTTCTGCACTCAGCTTAAGACACCTCCCCAGGGAAGCCCTCCAGAGCCCCAGACAAAGGCCAGTCCTTTGGTACATGCTTTGCTCCCTGTCTCTCCCAACCTCAGTGGTCAGGATAGCAAAACACAAGTCTGAAAAACAAAGGGTGTCAGGGGCTGCGTGGGCTCCATCCTGTTACCACCATGGACAAACTGTGTCACCCTGAGCAAGTCTCACATCTAACCCCTGAAACCTCAGTTTTCCCAGCTGTGAAACAACTAACAGGCCAATCCCAGGTGATGTTTATATTAGCATCTTGGTCACAGACTTGAAGTTTGGTTTGCTTGGGGGCGGGTGGGGGGGGTGTGCAGTACACAGGCTATGGATTGAACTCAGGACCTTACATTGGCTAGGCAAGCACTCTACCTCTGAGCTACATCCCCAGCCCTTTTTAAATCTTATTTTGAGACAATCTAAGTTGCCCAACTTGACCTTTAACTTGTAGTCCTCCTGCCTCAGCCTCCTGAGTTGCTAGGATTACAAGTGTTCATCAACATACCGGGTAAAATAAGTGACTTTTAAGAGCAGAGATGGGCAGGCATGGAACCACAGTCCTGTCATCCCGGAAGTGGGGAAGCTGAGGGAAGTGTACCACAAGTTCAAGGCCAGCTTGAGCCACAGAGCAAAAGGCTGTCTCCAAAAACAAACATATAAGCGCAAGGATTCCTAACAATCCTTTTTTGTTTTGTTGTTTTTTGGGAGTTTTGTTTTTTGGTACCAGGGATCGAACTCAGGTCCTTCCGCTTTCGAGGCAGGTGGCAGAAGCACTGAGCTAAATCCCCAGCCCTGATTTTTGTTGTGGTTTTTTTTTGGTACTGGGGATCGAACTTGGGTTCTTCTGCTTACAAGGCAGGCAGCGGAACCACTGCGTTTTTTGAGACAGAGTCTCCCATGTAGTCCAGGCTAGCCTGGAACTCGAAATGATCCTCCTGCCTCAGCCTCCCAAGTGCTGGGATTACAGCCCTTCACCACCATGGTTGGCTCCCTAACAATCTTTTTAAAGTCAAATTCTAGGGCTGGGGATTTAGCTTAGTGGTTCCAGCACTTGCAAGTGCAAGATCTCAAGTTCAATCCCCTGTACCAAAAAAAATAAATAAATAAAGTCAGATACTAAAATATGATACAGTAGCTGGATGTCCTAGTACACACTTATAATCCCAGAATATAGGAGGCCGAGGCAAGACAATAAGGATCTCCAAGAGTTTGAGGCCAGCCTAGGCTACTAATGAGTTCAAGGCCAGCCTTGAACAAGAGTGTCTCCAAAAGACGAAAGTAAATAATATATAGGACCGGGGATTTAGCTCAGTGGTTTCGCCACCTACTGCACAAGCCCAAGGACCCAAGTTCGATCCCCGGTACCAAAAAGAAAAAAGTAAATAATATATAGATAAATTTTTTAAAAGGCTGGAGGTATTGCTCAGTATGAAGGCCCCCCTCAGTTGCCCATAAAAATCTGCCTTTCATTGGTGCGGCTTTGAGAAAATTAAAAGGGGCATGTTCTATGCCAGGAGAGGTCAGTAGCTGCTAGAAAAAAGAAAGTCAAGAACAAAGATTTGGAATTTCTCAAAGCCACAGTCAAAAGGTCAAAAGGTGCGATGAGCCTAAGGCACCCAGGAACCCACCTTACACTTAATATCCCATCCAACCCATTGACAGGTGCTGGTGCTTTACTTATTTGTATCTCACTTTAATGAGATACAGGGCCTGGGAGCCCCACGCTGCCAACCTCATGCAGTACCTGGACAGGCTCAGAGACTACTGTACCCAGCGGTTACCAGCTGGGAGGTGTCAGGCCAAGGGTACAGGGCAAAGGGCACAGAAAAGGGGTGGGGGCTCACCCTGGATGGTCCTCTTGAAGAAGGCTTTGCAGGCCTCACAGGATGCCACACCGTAGTGGTAGCCAGAGGCCACATCCCCACAGACCAGGCAAAGGCGTTTGGGCAGGGAGCTGAGCACCAGCTTTCCACTGCTCTGCTCGCCAGGCCCAGTCCCTTCCCCATCCTCCTCCTCCTTGTGCCCCGGGAGGCAGCGGGTGGGAGCTGGACCAGGAGCCAGGGTCACAGGGGGCTCAGTCTCAGTTTCTGAGGAACCCTTTGGACTGTCAGGGCTGGCTGGCTCTGCTTTGATATACAGAGGCTCAATGCCCACCACCTGGCTGGACATGGCGCTGGTCACCTGCAGGGAGAGACCATCAGATCAGAAAGGCAGAGGGATGGGGAGACACACTGCCATATGAGTTGCCCAACCCTGGGCCAGGCTTCCAGGCTCAGTCAGGGGAAGAAAGGGTGCAGAGTCCAAGGAAAGGTTGCCATGAGGGGGGCCCCCCCAGCTGCTGCCAGGAGAACAGTCTCCAGAGCCTCCAGGGCACTAACTGACAGCAGGTCTCCCTCTTGGGAACCTGAGAGAAGCGTGGAAAGGCCCCCCTCCCACCCAGGCCAGAGAGCACGGAAACCTCAGCACCCACTCAACCTCCAACCCCACCTGGAACACCTTTCAGATCTTAGGGTGACTTCAGTGATCTCCCCCTCATCTAGGTACTCTCTATTCAAGAGGGCACAATGAGTCACTCAGGCCCAGGGGAAGCAAAGGATTGGCTTACCCGTGTGTTCACACCCACACCCTACTCACCTGGGTTCTCAGGTGGTCCCACACACCCACACACACTCACTCTGTGCTGGGGGTTTTCACGTTCTAAAACCCTAGTCCTTACTCTCATACTTGTCCTCACACACTCCTCCCAAAGGATACCCTCCATAAACACACACTCAAGACTCAATCCCACACCATCTCACAGGGTCCCCACAGGCACATACAGTGGCACAGACTCCTTCAAGAAAGAACAGCCTCACACTTAAGACACACCGCCCCCTCCTGCCCCAGCATGCCCAGTTCCAGCCACACCACCGGGTGTGGCTCCACCTCCTTGCACCCCAATCGTGCCGCAGAGTCCACCACCTCATGGAGTGCCCCACCCGCTAACCTTCGCACACCTATGGGAAGTTACCCAAAGTTGCTAGCCTCCCCTCCCCCTCCGCCTACGGGGGACCTCTATCAGGTTATCAGGAAGTAAATGAAAAGAGCCGAGGAGGAAGAAGTTCTCCCCCGCCGCTTCGATGACCTTTGACCCAGAGAGGAGGGTGGCCCAAGCCCCTTCGAGCGCCCCCACGTGGTCCTCAGAGCCCTTTCCCAGAGAACCCTCCCCTTCTTCCACCCCAGCCCGCCCCAGGGACTTCGGCTCGCCCCAAGCGCCGTATTGAACCCTGCCCCAGGGCTAGATCCGAGGCCCCAGGCTGAGCGGGGCCGGGCTCCGCAGTCCGAGCCGGGCTGGACTTTGACCCGGGCCGGCCCTCCGGGACCTAGACGCAGGATCCTGCCCAGGCTCTGACTCCCGCTGGGCTCTCGACCGGATCCCGCCCGCCTCCCCGCCGCGCTTGCACATGGCCCCGCGCCCCGCCCGCCCACGGCAGCACCCCTCCGCCCCAAGACCTGGGGCTCCGGTAGGGCGGGTGGGCAGGCATGGGGGCCCAGCAGCCCGTAATGCCAGGGTGAGCCGGGGCCCGAGGGCGGCCCCTCCTCTGCCGCCTCCTCGGGCCGCGCCGCCCCGCCGCGTCCCCTCACTCGGCGGCCCCGCTGGCTGCTTGTAGGACACAAAAGGACATCGCGGCCGCTTCCTACTCCGCTTCCTCCAGCTGACAGCGGGGGCGGGGCCGGTCGTGCGCATGCAAAGCAGGGGGCGGGGCCCGGCGGCCCTATGCTAATCAGACAAGTGAGGCGGGCAGCGCCCGTGTTCCTGAAGGAGTAGGGTGGAGCCTTCAGGGCCAGGGGGCGGGTCTTCATCGAAGCCCCGCCCCACCGCCACCGACCCTCAGCGGCGCACTTGCGTACGCGGCCTCCTGGGGGCGGGGCCAGAGACGGTGGGGCGCCGGTAATGAAAGCCCAGAAGGAACGGAGGAGGCTGCTGTAGCTTTGCGTTAGAGGAATGGGCGAGGTCGCTCAGTGGCCGCAGCAGCGGGGAGAGACCAGGCCCTTAAGAAAATGAGAAGGCGGGATGGGCGGAAAGGGTGGGATATCTGCATATGCATAAGGGGTGGAGCCCAGCTCGGGGTGGGGGCTCAGCACAGCCCCTTCTCCCCTTCCCCCAAGGTAACGCTTTGTGGACACCTGAGCCGCAGACTCAGTAGTCCCGGAAAGTTGCGAAGGCCCTGGTGAGAGAAGCAGACCTACTCGTGCAAGCAAGTAACCCTACGAGTCCCGGGAAGGCAGGGCTGATAAGATCCGGACGGAGAAAACTCAAGGTCACTGCGGTGACCGAATGAAGGTCACGGAGAAGGGCGGGGCCACGTGCGTCCGCCTCACGCAGGCAGCCACGCACTGACTCACGGATTATGCACAGACTCTTTAATTTCTCTAGGGCTCAGACTCCAAGCGGGTCGGGCTTGGGTCTGGAGACGGGACGGAGCAAGGGGCCGGAGTCCGACCGCTGCTAGACCCAGAGGTTCACTGAGACGTCCAGAGCAGCCTCCTGCGCCTCTGGAGCTCCTCGACGCTTCGCTGCAGCTCTTTGGTCAGAAAGTGGTTCTCGCCGATCTTGGACCGGTAGCCTGGGAGGAGAGCAGAGCTGAGTTGGGCCAGTGAGCACCGGCAAGGCTTCCCCCACAGTGGGTACTGCCTGTATGATTTAAGGAGCCATAGGTGATTTGGAGTGGGAGCCACCCTGGGCGCTGGGGCCTGTGTAAGTTTGGGGAACTTTGGATCCCCGCTTAGTGCGAAGGTGGAGGAGGATGGTGAGGCCGGGCTGGAGAAGGTGCCACCGGCCTGAACCGGGGTGGAGCTAGCAGCTTTGTGGACATCTCCTGGACTACCCACTCTAAATACTCATATAGCCCTTTGGATGTCACATCATGAACATCATGATTTACCCAAATAATCCACTGTCCAATAAATTTACCTAAATCCACTGATCCCTCACAGCTCCCCCACCTGGGAAGCCAAAGCTACGTCCACTGGGCAAATGGAGACCCCTCCTAAAACCTCACCTAGAAAGGATCTCCACTGAGGCCTGTCATCCCATACTCTCCCCATTTTGAACCTGGTCTCTCTACTTATTTCTGTTGGACCCTTGGAGTATTTGTGAGTGCTAAGGCCATCTGACAAGGGATACACATTCTGAAACTCCATTCCTGCAGGCCCACTCTCTGTGAAATACACCGGGATCTTTTGTAGAAGCTGGGGGGAGGGGGCTCACTCTTGAGGGCTTTGGTGAGGATTTCCAGAGCTTCAGTCTCCATGAGTTCCCTCAGGGGCAGCGGCAGCTGGAAAAACACTGAGAAGCTCAGGCATCTGGGAAACCCCAGTTCTTCCCACAGAAGAAATGTTCCACCAGATCCCTGCAGCCCCAAGACCCCCAACGAGCCTACCTGCCCCTCCACTCTGCCAAAAAAAACCCCACTGTTGTTTTACTGCTGTACCCCTCAACTTGCCCATCCCCTGCCTCACCACCACCACCACTCCCAGCCTCTCTAACCTTTTTCTGCTGCTCTGCCAAATAGAGTGGAAAGCCTGCATGCTCCCAGGCACTAGACAATGACTCTGAGAAATGCTCTTCTAGAAGAGAAAAGAGAGATCAGTCATCTGGGGCCTCTTAGGTCTTCCCTGGAGCAGAGCTGCATGTGGTGGGAGGCAGTGGGGTTCACCTGCTACCTTATTTGGAGACGGTATAAAATGGTAGGTTCAGGGCTGGGGATTTGGCTCAGTGGTTTTGTCAACTGCTTTGCAAGCGTAAGGACCCAAGTTTGATCCCCGGTACCAAAAAAAAAAAAAAAAAATGGTAGGTACACTCTTGGGTTCCAGTTCTGGCTGTCCCACTATGTGAGATTTAGGTCCAGTGACAAGTGTCCTATCACCCCCCCTCCCCAGGATGGAACCCATGCACAGGCTTAGTGCATGGTAGGCAAGCAGTCCAGCACTTTATTGCCAGTCCTAGTGACTGAGGACTTACCCTCAAGTTCTTTATCTGTAAAATGGAGTCATAAGAATGGCTTCTTGTGGAGGTTGTAAAACTTAAAGGTGACCAAGTAAGGGAGAGAAGCTCAGTTCCTGGCACATAGCAACCACTTGGTATGTACCAATTATGATATTATTAACAGTTCCAATCCCTTGATGAAAGTGAAAAGAGGAACTGGCCATGGTAGTACACACATGTAACCCCAGCACTCTGGGAAGTTGAGTCAGGAGGATCAAAAGTTCAGGCTGCCCAGCTTGGGCAATTTAGTGACTTAGCAAGACCCTGTCTCAAAATAAAATTAAAAAAAAAAAATTAAAAATTAAAAAGAGATCACTGTGAAGGCCTTGGGTTCAATTCCCAGTATCACCAAAAAGATAGGGAAGAAAGGTGCCCACCAAACAGTGCCCACCAAACTGTAGTAAGTGCTTAAAAATTGTAAACAAGAGGGCCCAGGGATTTAGCTCAGTGGTTCCACTGCCTGCCAGGAAAGCACAAGGACCCGAATTGGATCCAAAAAAAAAAAAAAAATTGTAAACAAGAGCCAAGTGTGGTGGTACATGCCTGTAATCCCAGCACTAGGGAGGCTGAGGTAGAAGGATCACTGTGAGTTCGAGGCCACCCCGAACTACATAGCGAGACCCTGTCTCAAAAAAAAAAAAAAAGATTGTAAACAATGATTGACTAAATGAAAAATAACCCCCTCAACCAGCGCCAATCCTGAGGCACGGAATTAAACCCCTCCCCTCAACTGGTTCCATGACTCCATTTAAAGCACAGATCTCTACACTGCCGCGGCACGTTTTTCCTATTTGTCTCCCTGGCTTATTTACATTGCAGTCGCCCTCCCGCTAGGGGGTGTTCAAGGAATGTCTGGTTGATTGAAAGCTTGCAGGGTCCGCGCTAACGCCGTCCCTGGCAATCCTAGAAACTTGGATGCTATCGGCGTCCCCCATTGTACAGACGGGAAAGTGAGGCCCTGGCCAGTCACCTGTACTGTGGGCACCCACGACCTGGCGAGGCCACACTAACCGTTCCTGATCTCGGATTCGCTGGCGACTTCCCCTAATTGGATACCCAGGGAACTGCTGCAGGGCGGTTCCAGCTCCAGCAGAGTGTGCTTGTCCAGGTCCTCTGGCTTAGAGCCGTCCTTGTCCCTCAGAGAAATGGACTTGTCACCATCCTCCCGGAGGTCCCGCTGGCTGTTCCGCCCATAGGTCTCGTAGACTGTGCCGTAGCCCTCCTGGCCCCAGTTCCCGTGGACCTCGGACAGCTGCATGCTCAGGCGTGGCTGCGGTGGTGTGGCCTGGGTCCACCCATTCGGAAGGCCGTTGTGCCCGCTCGCCTGGCCCGAGCTTCGGTGGTCTGAAGACGCCTGTGGGCCACATACAAGGAGGGAAGCCAGGGTCGCGGGGTTCTGGAGCGGGGGTACTGAACCAGGGCGAGGGGAGGCTGGAGACGATGAGTGGGGGCTGCGGGAGCCAGGGCTGAAAGAGAGCTACCGCACGGGCTTGGATGGGAAGGAAAAGAAGTCGGAGGCTGACAAGCGAAGGGCCAGACCGGTCCTTACTTTGAAAGGTTCTTCCTCCATGGTTCCGCCCTAACGGACCCAGGCGCTGCCTGGGTGGGGAGAGGGAGGGGCTCGCGCTTCAAAAGGGGAAGGGGGAAGGGCGGGTCACCTTCAAGAACAGCTGTCCCTGCTCCCTCCCAGCCCACCCCATACCCAGGCCTAGGTTGGAAACATCATGGCTGATTCTGACGGTGGACCCTACCCGGTGGCCTCCAGACGGAGGGCCATGACTTCACTGACGTGGGGGCCTGGGAGCCCTGGGCCTGGGAGTGGCCCCGCGGTGGCCTGAAGGACGCACTCCCACACCCGCTTGCGTCCCGGAGCGTGCACGCCCGCAGAGGTGCAGTGTTTTCATTTATTGATGCAGATTTTGAGGCACAGTAGTGAGGTGTGAGGAACAGGCCCCGCTAGGGCATCGCGACAGAATGGGCGGAAGTTAGGAAGGGGCCAGGGGCCGGAGGTGGCGGGTAGGTGACCCTAAGCCTTCTGCCTAGGCCTCAGTTGAGCGTCAAAAGAGGGCTCTTTGGTCAAACAAGCCAAGCGTGCCAGGGAGACAGCAGGAGCAAAATCCTTTGAGCGCCCCCGCTGGGGAGTCCTGCCTTACATCAGCAGGCCTTTGTCTCGGGGACGCCCTGGACCCCGGGGCCGCGCAGGCTTCCTGGGGGGGTTGGGACGGCGGCGACCCCTCGGTGCTCGAGGCAGGCCGCAGCCGCGCTCGCTCTGCGTGTCTGAGGACTCATCTATAAAGGCCAGGTTCTCGCCCGGGTAATCGAGGGCAGAGGCTGTAGGCGGGGAAGGCGTGTCAACCCTCTCCGGTGGTGGGGGGCACTGGGGCAGGCTGACTGGCTGCTCTGGACAAGGTGGGGGAGGCAGAGGTGGCCGCTCCTTCTCTGGCGGAGGTGCGGTGGATACCGCTCTCTGGGTCACCCGCGCTGTCACTGTGCCGGTCCAGCTGGCAGCCTGCGCCGTGAGGCCGCCCATCTGCGTGGGAAGGAAAAGGAGTCCTCGACCAGGGGTCCTCGACCCCCCGCACAGTCCCGGGAGCCTGCCCCTTCACTGATCAGTCGTCCACCTTCTTTTCGCCTGGTCCTACAGCCTTGGTGGGCCAGAAAATGAAAAGACGTCTCCCCTCAGCTACGCGCTTTCCCTCCTCCATCCGCGGAAGTGCCCCCTTGGGAGAGTCCGGTTGTACTTCAGCCCTGAGACCTCTGCTCCCTCTATCCGGCTGGGTGTTTCCAACAGGTAAATAACAAGCGACGCAGTAGTATAAGTATGCCCCATGCAACATTTAGGGCATATTCTAAAATTTTATTTGTTGTTCATCTGTAATTCACATTTAACTGGACTTTCTGCATTTTTTTCCTGGTAGAGGGGATTGAAGCCAGGGCTTCCACACTAAGCTACATCCCAAGCCCTTTATTACTTATTTTTAAAATTTTGACACAGGGTCTCTCTAAGTCGCCAAATTGCCCAGGCTGGGCTGAATTCGCCACCCTCCTGCTTCAGCCACCCAGAGTGCTAAGATCACAGGCCTATGAGCCGCCATGCCCGGCTTGCTTTCTGTGCTTTTAGGTTCTAAATCTGATAACCCTATCCATAAGGGCAGAGGTGGTGAAGACGCCAGACACAAAGTCTCCCTCAGTCTCTGCCTTGAGACTCACACTCTAGAAGGAGACAGACTGGTCAACCAGCTCAGGGAACAGGGCACATTAGCGCCAGAGCGCACACACGGCATCAACCCCAACACGCGTACCTCTGCCCGTGTGCGGCGAGACACAGCTCTCAACCAGTTCCCGATGGTGGTGAGCACTGAGGCGAAGTAGGCCAGGCCAAGCAGGATCCAGAACCACACCAGCGGCTGGTAGGCTGGAGACTCCTGCTTGGGGTCAGCCCCTGGGATGCCACCAGGGAAGGAGGAAAGAAGTTGATTGAATGCCAAGCCTGTGAGCCCTCTGTTCACTGCCCCTCTTCCTGCTTTGCCTCTCCAGGGCAAAGGGCTTGTGCTAGAATGTACGAGTGTGTACGGGAAGGTCAGTGCATGAGTTGAAGGTGTGCAAGACAGAGTGTGCAAGAGCAGGTGCCCTCATGCAAGAAGGTGATATGTGTGAGATGTGCATTTAATATATGTGTGAGCATGCATGGGGCTGCAGGCATGCAAGCATGTACATGTGCATGAGGAGAAGCATGCATGGAATCATTCCATGATGAATGTAGGTGGAGCAGAGGTGCCACGGTGGAACTTGGAGGGAGAGACCCTGGACAGCAATGAAATAGGGACATGCAGTCCAAAAAGAGCAGCCTCACCAGCCACATAGTCGCCGAAGCCCACGGTGGTGAGTGTCACAATGACAAAGTAGATGGCCTCCAGCTTGCTCCAGTCCTCCATATAGCAGAACACAAATGTGGGCGTGAGGACAAAGAGCAGGCAGCCAATCAGCAGGAAGAGCATTGCCGACAGCACTCGCACCAGCTCCGGTGGCACATGCCACTTCTGCAGGAAGGAGTGTTAGGCAGGACCACAGAGGAAACACTTAACAACCTCCACTCCCATTCCCGCCACCACACCTCACTCTACCCCAAGTTAGTGACAGAGGCTTCTGCCCCACCAGGGGTACACAGTCACTTGACAGGGACCTAGGGAAGGGCATCGTCAGTACAGTGCAAAAGCACACGGTGTAGAGCAGCTCACCAGGAAGATTGCTTCGATGTGACCAATCCCACGGCGCAGGGAAGAGCCCAGCCGATCCCCAACCCCTGCCAGCAGGATCCCAAACAGCGGAATCCCTACCAGTGCGTAAAAAATGCAGAAGAGGCGGCCGGCATCGGTGCGCAGGGCTGCGTTGCCATAGCCTGGGTAGAGGGGTGGTGCAGAAGTCTAGGCGCTACTTGGCACCCCAGCCTCTCCCTGCACCTTCCCCCCAAAGGAAACTCCTTGTCCCCGCCCCCTCCAATAGTCCCATCTCCCCTCCCACCGATAGTGGTGATGATGGTTCCTGAGAAAAAGAAGGCACTCCCCAGGTTCCAGGCTGAGTGGTTGCTGATACTGGTGGAGTTGGTTTCTGGATCCGCACCCCCTCCCAAGGCATCAGCCACCTCCTGCAAGACAAGGCACAGAAGGAGGAACCTGAGTCCTTCCTGCCCTTTCAGCCTCTAGGCTCATCCTTCCCATCTTATAGCAAAAGATGCAAATTGGGTGGCCCAATCCATTGCAGGCGAGTTTGTCTGACCTCTGTGATGTTTCAGAAACATTTCAGTCATCTGCCCCCTAACACCACACAATAGATTTCTAACTATACAGTAGAAAGCACAGCTCTTGGGACCAGACCACCTGGGTTCAAATCTTGGTGCTGTGTGACCAAGACTAAATTAACTCTCTGCCTCAGTTTCTGCCTCTGTGAAGTGGGGATGAGTATAGCACCAACTTCATAGGTCAGTTGTGAAGCTAAAGCACTTACAACATAGTAAGCATTGTGTTTGTTAGGGAAGTTCTGGTAATTGTACCCTATGATTTCTTGATTTATACAGACTCCACCATTCACACTGCTCCTAAGGAAACTGAGTTGGTTGTCCCTTGGCTTAGAAGTCTAAAGAAAATTAGGGGACTTTCTTCCAGAAAGGTTCAAATATCATCAGAGTTTGCATCCAGTTTTAGGGTGTTCATACACACATACACACACACACACACACACACACACACACACACACTAAAGTCCAAGCTAAACCCAGTGTATAGTAGGTGCTCAGTAGGAATTACTGAATGAATGAAGTATCCATGTGCTTGCCCCCTCTTCCCAGCCTGCAGGTCCCTCAGGCAGGTTCTGTGTTTTTTGTTTTGTTTTCCTTGAATCCAGGAGTGCTCTCTACTTCTGAGCTACATCCCCAGTCCTGTTTGTTTGTTTGTTTTTCAGACAGGTTCTCCCTTAGTTGCCCAGACTGGCCTTGAACTTGTGATCTTCCTGCCTTGAACCACTTCCTGGGATTATAGGTGATGGAGGTCAAGAGAGTTAAGAGGATCTACTGAGGGGCCCTTCCTCAAGGAGCACAAGGACAGTCTGTGGGGAAGATCATAACCCACCTTTTTTCTCTCTGACTACTGTCCTTATTAGCATGAAACATTCCAATTAATCTTCTCCAGGGATTGCTCCAAACCCTCCAGGCTCCCTTCTGTCTAGAGAATACTCTAGACTCTCCATTCCAGCACATAAGACTTTTTCTTTTTTTTTTTGTACCGGGGATCGAACTCAGGACCTTGGGCTTGCGAGGCAGGCGCCGGAACCACTGAGCTAAATCCCCGGCCCACATAAGACTTCTTCTAAGCTGCTCCCACCTCCCTATCCCCAGTCTTCTCTCCTGGGGGTTCTGAGTTATAGCAATCTCCCCCCAAGTTTGTAAGATGATTCCATTTCCTGTAATAACAATTTTTAATAAAGGCAAGAGATGAAATGTCTGATTAAATGTAATTTAATTTTTATTTTGTAGCACTTTTTCAATAAATTCACTACTTAGGAGGAAAAAAATCCTTTGTCATCCTGTGTTCTAATTTCTGCTTCAAATGACTAGGCATCTGCTAAGTCCAGATTCTGCAAACACTCTAGAGCTTTCCAGTTTCCACACCTTTGCCCATGCTGTTCCTTTGCCCAGGAGTCATTTGTCCCCAGTCTCTAACCTCTATCCCTCATACCCTCCTCATTTCAGTTACCAGCTTTCCTTCCTCATCCCTACCACCCAGCCCAGAGCTCAGCATACAGTGGATGCTAAATAAAGAAAGGAGAGAGGGCTGGGGTTTTAGCTCAGTAGTTCCACCACCTGCCTTGCAAGCTCAAGAACCCGAGTTCAATCCCCAGTACCAGAAAAAAAAAAAAAAAAGAAAGAAAGAAGGAGAGGAGGCTCCTCTTCCACAGCACCCTACAGTGATCTGTCTATAGATCTGTCCCTTCACCTAGATGTGACATCATCTAAACAGAGCCTGCATCTGCCCCACCTCAATAACCATCACCTATTCATCCCTTGGGATATAGCACTACAGCCCCAGCACACCGCACTTACATGTACAATTGCTGCACAATTAATTTAGGGAATGGCTTTTACTATGGAAGAGAAGCAAAGCAGCTGTCCCCCACCCTTTTAGGTCCCGCACCTCCTTTTCTTCTTATCCAGGAAAAAAGCAATCCCATTGTGAAGACAAAATAGGTCAGACTTCCTCCCTCTCTCTGCCTTGTGGTCTGGCCAGACACACTTTCCACCCAGGGCTCCCTGAGCCTCCTCTTGCTTTCTGGAAGTATCAGAGACACACCAGGTGTCTATGTCCTGATCCTTATCCCACTCTCATCTCTGCCCTAGGTCCTGCTCCCTTGGGAAGCAGCTGAAACACAGAAGCTTCCACACTGGTGGCCTTTCCTATCAGCAAGAACAGGCAGGAAACAGGGATATTCTTCAATAAAGTCATAAATATTAATTGATTAAAGTGAAGTCATACTGACTTTTTTTTTTTTTTTTTGTATCGGGGATCAAACTCAGGACCTTGCACTTGCGAGGCAGGTGCAGGGTCACAGTCACAGAGCTAAATCCCTGGCCCTAAGTCACACTGTTTTATATGACAATGACTCAGAAATCAGAGAAAGCAAGAGGTGCTCACTGATTATACCCCAGAAGGTGAAGGCTGGACTTCTCTTTAGTGACTTGAAGGAAGTTGACCAAAAGTGGCTCAGAGGAGCCCCACTCTGTCCCTGTCCACCTGCTACTTGCCTCCCTGGTTAAGCATGTGTTGAGAGGGAGGGTCCCCTACCCTAGCATCCATGGTGGCTTGGACAGGAGTGCTCTGAAATCATCTGTACATGCTTATATGCACACGTGGTGTGTGGAGGGGGAGTTCTTCACAGTGTTCTTGGGTTTTTCTAAGGCATCTGTGACTCCAAAAATGTATAGGAGCTAATGTAGGAAGTATTGCCAGCTTTGGCAAACAAAGACATTTAATACTTGCATTAAAATTATTTAGAAAAAAATATTTAGTTAAAATTCACATGTAACTGGGCGTCTTGGATTTTCTGTGGTAATTAAGCTGGTGAGTTAGACCTGTGAAAATGTAATGTGCCATGTGCTTCATTCATTCATTCATTTTTTCAATGTTCCTCCATTTCATAGCCCTTATATAGAAACATTCCAGGAGCACAGCCAGGTGTCAGGCATAGCAAGAAAAAAGAAAGACCTTGTCAGGTTCAAGAGCCCTAGATCCAGCCCTTGCCCTGCACCCCCTCTCCTGTACCCAGTCCTCAGGAATTGGTCTGGAAATAACACCCAGTCCAGGGCCTACATAGGCAACTCCTGAAGGGCCACTGGCCCCACACACCTTGATGAAGAGACCCAGCTCGTGCTGGCTCACACATGGATGGGCCCTCAGGAACTTCTCACGGACCTCCCCCAAGTCCTTCTGGGCCTGCTTCTCATAGGGCTGCTCCAGGGCCTGGAACACCAGGGCACCCGACACCAAGTAAAGCAGGACCAAGGCTAGTAGCGCCAGTAGGGTGGTGCTGCGCATGGCTCGCCCAGGGGCCGGGCCAGTTCCGCCAGTTCCGTTGCTGCCTGCCGAAGGTGGAGGGGGGGCAGGAGGCTCCTGGGGAGCAGTGGTCACTGTAGGCAGAACCAGGGATGGTGAGGTCAATAAACTGGCCTGACACCCCACACCCTCCTCCACCTGATCCCCTGCACACACCTCAAGGTCCTCAGAGCCCCCAGACATACTATCCCTAGATAGGTTCCCCCTCACATCCTTCCGGCTGGACACTTGGTGCCAGGGAACACCTGGTACCCCTCTTACTTCCACTGCCTGACCCTCAGGGACCCCGGGGTATGAGAAGAAAAGAGGGCACCGGGCAAGGAAAGGCAGGAGAGTGGCTGAGGAGAGGAAGGGGAGCGGGGCAATGTGCAGGGCCTGGGCGTGTTGGGAAGGCTTCAGAGGGGGGTGGGGAGAGGAACGCTGGGAGGAAAAGGAGTGGAGGGATGGAGGGCGCAGAGTGGGGACAGGGCTGGCCGGTTCGCTCGGGGCTTAGCTGGCTTGGCAGCAACCTCGAGACGCCCCCTCTCTTTCCGACAGGTGCCCTGTCAGGCTTTCGAGGAACCCTGGGGCTGATCCTGGGCAAGGCGAGCCAGGGCGCAGGGAAGGCGGAGGGCGCTGGGTTTCCATAAGGAGGGGCAGGAAGGGCCCGACCCCGTGAAGCAGCCCCCAGGACAGCTGTCAGCTCCTAGGACAGCGGAAGGCGTCGCCCACACACAGGCGCGCATACACACTCGTCCACAGGCCCTGACACACTCCGACACACGCGCGGGCACAAAGCCCCCCGCGCGCCCACACTGCACTTTGCGGCTGCCCCACGCCCTGGCTGCAGATACACCCTCCGCCCGCGTGCTCCCACAGACCTGGGTCCCTGGGATCCCCAAGAGCCCGCCAGCCATGCTACGGCACCTAGAGGCCCACGCACACGTACGTGCACATTCCTCAAACCCCAGGGCCACCGCGCCGCACCCTAGCCACTCGCTGCTACCGCTCCCCAAGCCGACGCTTCGGAGCGTGACGGGCGGTGGGACTAGCGGCTGCTCCACTACGGGAGACGCCCACGCGCTGGGGGATGAGCGTCCTCCCTGGCCTTCCCCGCGCCCCGACCCCGGCCGGCCGGTGCCCCTGTCCCTGAGCCCGCCCGGCACTCACTGTCGGCTGCACTGCGCTTCGGCTGCCGTCTGGCTCCCGCCGCCTTCCAGGTGCCCGCTGGGCCGTGGAGGCGGTGGTAACAGGGGCGGGGCGGGCAGCCACCAGGGCTGGGACCCCCTCCCAGAACTCCCCTTCTCCCGGGTTTAACCCCTGCAGCGCCGTGCAGCCCTCCGGTGCCGCGCCCTCGCTGCCAGCACCCCCAGCCACCTCGCTAGCGCCAAGCCCTTTACCTGAGGCCGCAGGTCTCTCCGTTGGGTCCGCAGGTCGAAGAGGAGCCGAAGCCAGATCGCCGCTGGTTCTAACCTTCTAGTCTCTGACCGGAGCCCTGTGTGGCACGGCCCCAGCCTGGGCATCTGCTGCCCCACGTCTCCCGACAGGGACCACGCTAATCTCCTGGCATCGTCCAGGCCCATTACAGGACTGGGAAGGGCCCTCATCTCTCCTCCCCCGGGACAGCCGGGCCCCTGGGCTCACACTGAGGGAGGGGCCCCTCGGGATGATAAAGGGGTGGAGAGAATCCCTCCAGGGCATCTAGATTTG
The DNA here is from genome assembly GCF_053883595.1 of Heterocephalus glaber. NCBI lineage: Eukaryota > Metazoa > Chordata > Mammalia > Rodentia > Bathyergidae > Heterocephalus > Heterocephalus glaber. The sequence goes on along the minus strand of NW_028258151.1, from coordinate 14,137,945 downwards.
TCCAACCGTGGGTGCTGGGACCGGGTCTGGGAAGTCAATGCTGGAGCACCTCCTGACCCTCTTCCCGTGTCCCCAGCCTTTGGTCCTCACCCCCAGGCCTAGGAATCAGCCTCAGAGGTCTAGGTCGGACTGGTGCCAGCATTCTCTCCCTGCTGCCAAAACAGGCAAGACCCAGGTCCATTCCAAACCAACCCGTGCTGCTCTCACCCACTTAACAACCTCTGATCTCACCAAAGACCCTTCTCTTGCCTCCTGGGGTCCTTGAGCCCTCAAGGCAGGAGGTTTTTAACCTGGGCTATAAAGCTACCACCTCCTACCAGTAGAGGGCCTGGGTAGATTCTCAATCTCTGAGGTCTTCCTGTTCCCACTTAAAGAAAAAGTATAATTAATTATCACTTCAGGTAACATTCAAGGCACTTAAGAGGTCAGTGTTTACAAATGCTCAAAACACAGCCTATCACGAACAATTAAATGCCCTACAAATGTTAGCAACTTTCCTTTCAATGAAAAGTGATTGTCCAGCCTCAAACTGGTTCTCTGCATCACAGATGACCTTTCCTTGGGTCCCCAGAATGGTCTCAAGCAGAGGATTTCCTCGAGGGACCAGTGCTGGAACTCCCAGGGATGTGGGTAGGAATCAGATGCTATGATAAACACCTCCCAGATCTGCCAGGGTGACAGAAGCATAGGGCACTGACTGTGCTATTAGGGGCAGCCACCGAAAGGGCCCCTCAGAATAAAGCAGACACAGCACCCATCTAGGCAAGCTCACACCTTCGTCAGGAGACTAGGCTACTCCCTGCTACATCAACACCTCCTTTGCAGGCCCTCAGTGACCCCTGGTACCTAAAGGCCAGGTTAGAGATATTGACAAGAAAACCAAGCCTTTCCAAAGCCCAATATGCTCAGGTTAAAATGCCTAAGAGCCACATAATCACAGTGCCATGGGGCCCAGGAAGAGGGGTCACAGTGTGCTGCACGAGATGAAAGACTTCATAGAAGAGGTGATTTTTTTCCCCCGAGTGCAGGGGATGGAACCTAGGATCTTGTGCACATCAGGCAAGAGCTCTATCACTGAGTTAACCCGAGAACCAGGGCAGGTAGACTTTGGGTCAGGCACAGTAGGCCTGTAGTCCCAGCTACATGTGCTGAGGGTAAGGCAGGGGGACTGCTTGAAGCCAGCCCAGGACCAACATGGGCAACATAGGGAGATTCCTTCTCTTTTATTAAAAAAAAAAAAAAGTTTTTTTGTTTTGGGTTTTTTTGGTTTTTTATACTGGGGATTGAGGGTCTTTCCACTCTCGAGGCAGACGCCAGAACCACTGAGCTAAATCCCCAGCTTTGGGGTTTTTTTTTGAGATAGGGTCTCACTATATAGTTCAGGCTGGCCTCAAAATCACAGTGATACTCCTGCCTCAGCCTCCTGAGTGCTAAGATTTCTGGCATGCGCCATCACACCCGGTTTAAAAAAGAAAAAAAATAGAGATCTTGGGAAAAAGACTAGAAATTGTATTTTGAGAGCAGATGTGGCATAAGAGCAAGCCTATTAGCTGGGCATGGTGGCACAAGCCTGTAATCCCAGCATTTGGGAGGCTGAGACAGGAGGATCACTGTAAATGCAAGGTCACCCTGGACTACATAGTGTGACTGTGTCTTAAAAAAAAAAAAAAGAGCAGGGCTATGATGATCAAGTGAGAACAAAGAATATCTGAGAACATAGGCTTGTGCAGCCTCTCTTCCGGGAAGATAGCATGTCCCCTCTCCCTGCCCTCCAGCCCTAATGTGGGCAAGTGGTCCTTGCCTAGCCCAGCAGCCTACTTCAAAGGCCAGTGTCAATGTCTGATCAGTCTGAGGCAGAGAGGAGAGGAACACAAAGCAGATGAGCGACAGACAGGTGAATAGACCAGGGCACAGACACTGTTTATTGAGTGGCAGGCACAGGAGGTAGCTGGCTCCAGTGTGGAAGCAGAGGTGGTAGGTCATGCCAGGGCACAGTGGGCATCTGGCAGCGAGGCCCATGCCCCCATCTTAGGAAGGTGGCACAAGCTCACTATGACAGGAGCAGCAAGGGGCTGGCTAGAGGAGTGGGCAGCCATCGCCCCCAGGATCCTGGTCAAGAAGCGGCAGATAAACTTGGCACAAAGGCCAGGCCAAGGGGAACTTGGGTCTGGGTGTTCTGGGGAGGGTAGTGGAGAGGGGGTCACGTCTGTGGGGTACAGTAGAGGCTGTGGTGGTGGCCACCCGGTCCTGGCACCTGGGAGAAGAGCAGAGGAGTGGTCCTCGTCTGGCTGCCCCCGCACCAGCCCGGCTCACGCCCGATGGCACCATACCAGCTGCCAGAGCCCAGGCTGCCCGACATGCTGCAGGCAAAGAAGCAGGGTCAGTCTCAGGGCAGTGACCAGGGTCACATTCGTGAGAGTCAGGGGAGGAAGAGAGGCTTCTAATAGAGGCCTCCATGACTCAGACTTCCTGGGTCCAGGGCAGACTGCATCTGGGGCATGGGGCAGGGGTTTAACAATAGAAATACAGAGGGGACCTCACCTTGAACAGATGGGGAGACAAATGGTAGGGTGGGGGTAAGGCAGGGGGACCCAGCTCCCAGTCCCCATTGCTTGACGGAGCCAGGCAGGAGCCTAGAGATCCTAAGGCGTATTGGGCTCCTACCTGGTGCTCTCTCCCCGGCTGTGCTCCCAGGAACAGGCCTCATCCTCACAGTGCCCAGCCCGATCAAAGAAATAGGAACGGGAGCCAAAGACCTGCCCATTGAGGATATGGCTGGTGCTCTGGGGAAAGGGGGAATGATTGCCATCGATGCTTTCTCTTGCCCCCTTGAACTGTCCCAGGAGCCCAGCCCAGGATCCCCAGGTTCCAGGCCTATCCCCTGGCCCCACAGAAGTGGGGCAGAGGTCCTCACCAGATCCTGCGGAGGCCGGTGCACCCGGAAAAAGCCCACTAGCAGGGTGGTGGGCAGCAGCTCCCACACAAAGAGAATGAGGCCAAATACCAGGTAGCCTTTGTTCCCCAGGTCATTTACCAAGTCCGCCTGGGGGAAAGCAAAGGCTCATGCCAGTCTTCAATCATGCCACAGGGGTGCTGGGAGGCCGCAGACCAACTGGGGGCCGGACATTATAGCTAAGTAAGTGGCAGACATGCCAATTACCCACCTGATCAGATACGTTGTACCAGTCATAATCAAAGGCATCCAGCTGGCTCCGGGGGGCCAAGGCCAGGGCTGCCAGGTTGTAGCAAGCCCGGCTGGCATACAACAGAACCATAGCGCCACCTATGGCAGCTGCCTGGCACACACTGGTCCCCTGGCACAGATGACAACAGAGGACCCTCAGGAAGAGGAGCCTCCCAGCTTCCTCTATGACCTTAAGACTGCTGTCCAAAGATCCCCGTAACACCTGGGCATCAAGGTTTGTAGCCCTACCTTCGCCTCCAGGTAGATGCTAGTGGAGGGAGCCCGCCTGGCGACGAGGCAGAGGCAGGCAGCAAGAGAGAGAGCACAGATGACGAAGAGGGAGTCGCTCACCAGGACGCGCACCAGCAGTAGGGCCCAGGGCTGTGCCCGTCGCCGGCGGGACAGCACTGCACACAGCACATTCACCAGCAGAAAAAGCAGCGAGGCCCCCACAAAGGTCCCTCGGACGGCCAGCCTGCAGCCCACAGCACAATCAGCCCCAGAGCACTGATAGCTCTTGGCACTCACTAACCACCCTCCCTCTCCCAGGGACTTCAGTGTCAGTGAGAACTCAGATTGTCCAGTCTGAACCCTGTTCCTCCAGTTTTATAGGTGGGGAAACTGAGGTCCAAAGAGGTACAATGACTGACAGCTGGAAACATCACCAGATTGGGAGTCAGCAATCTGGGTTTGAGTCCTGGTTCTGCCTCCTGCCACCTCTGTGACCTTGAACATGTTGCCTTACCTTGTTGGGCTTCAGTTTCTTTATAACTCAAGTGAAGGTAAGAATAGCCTCTCAGATGAGTTATAAAAAGGAAGAAAGATGCTTGTGAAAGCTCTTTATAAACTAGCAGACACCATGTAAATGACAGGGATACTGCAGCCCAAGGTCATCAAGAAGTACAGTGAGCTCAGTAAGTTCCATGGGCTGCAGCTTCCTGCTCTTTCTCCATCCCAGATGACTTTGGCACCCTCTCCCTCAAAGTATCAGGACAGTTTCTATTACTGTTGCTCCTCATGTGGGCAATGTCTCTGCTGAGCCATCTGCGCCAGGTGCTTTATCTTTTCCAAGTTCTTTCACAAACATTTCCTGGGTTGTCACCCCACTTTTTTTTTTGGTACAAGGGATTGAACTCAGGACCTTGCACTTGGGAGACAGGGGGCAGAACAACTGAGCTAAATCCCAGGCTGGGTTGTCTTTGTCTCAGTCTTACAAGGTGGGCTGCTCTCTGCCCCAGACTGTTGACCCCACCAGCATCCCAAGTACTTACAGGCCTCGGCTCATCTTCGGCTGACGCTTTGCCTTGGCCTTGAACACCACCTGGGAGCAGAGATGCCCATCACTCCTTTGGGCCCTTGGGGCTTCTTCCCCACCAACCCCCAACCATCACCACAGTTACCTGGGCAAAGTAGAGGTTCATGAGCGTCAGTGTAAAGAACTGCAGGCAGACAGGACAGCAGTAGAGAAGCCAGAAGGGCAAGGGCCCCAGGTGGTTGGCCCGGGAAGTATCTCGGAAGTAGAAGGAGAAGAGGGTGGTGCGCAGGGCGGCCCAGAGCAGACAGAGTGCCAGGAACACCGTCTGATAGCTGAGGCGCTTGTGCCCATACAGAAGCACCAGCCAGAGCTGGGCATAGACAGAGAAGAAGAGCAGGCCATACAAAGTGGTGTAGGCCGCAGTCAGTCCCAGGGTCACTGTAGGTGGCAGTGCAGGCACAAGCCCAGCAGCAGGCACCAGGCCAGACAGGTTACTCTCCATGTCAGGGAGGGAGACCTAAACACCAGAGACAGAGATGGGCTGGCTGGGGGCCAGGGAAATAAATACAGAGGGGTTGGAACTCAGGAGGAAAGAAGTTGTGGCTGGCCAGGCCCTTCCTCCTCAAAAGGGAGATCCTTGCCCTTGGGGGACACGGGCAGCCTAGGCCCTAGGCCCCTCACTTGGGCGTGTGGAAGGGCAATCTCTCCTCTCCTAAGCAGATGGGGTTGGGTTTTAGGGATGAACCTCCTGAGGACTCCCCCACAGCCAAGGGGTGAAGGGATGGAGAGGCTGAAGGAGACGAGCCTCGGTCGCTAATTTCAGCCTGGCAGGAGGGGGAGAGCCAGCCGATGCCCGTTGGCTCGGAGCAGTGGCCGCTGAGGGGACGCCCAACGCCCGGCTCTCCCCTTCCCCAAGCTTGGGGCTCTCTCCCCTCCAATATTCCGGGGGGGCCTCTTCCTCTGTCCTCCGGCTTCCAAGCGTTGCCCCCCCGCCCCTTGCATCCACCCTCAAGCCGCGAGGGGCGGGAGGCTGGAGGAGGCCGATGAACAGTTCCTCAGGCCGCAGCTGGAGAAGCGGGCTCTGGTAGCCCGACTCCAGTCTCCAGCTCTCCGGCTCCCGCTGGTTCAGCCCCTCCTGCGCCTGCGCGGGCACCGTTTGCTACGCAAGTTGCGCAGGGGCTGGCCCGGACTCCGCAGCCACGCACCGCGCCCGGCGTGAGACCATTCAAGAATAGGCGGGATCTGCGCCGCTGGCGGGCGCCGTGGGTTACCGGGGCTGGCAGGCAGCCGAGACGCGGAGGCTGTGCCCTATCCAGCGGGAGTCCGATTAGGCCGCCGGGCCTTCCTTGTTTGGGAGGCTGCCAAGTTCCACTCTTAGACCCCCCCCATCCCCAAATTGATATCAAGCTGCCCGGATGGGGGCGGCAACTGCTTCCCCTCACCCGGTCTCTGAAGGAAACTTCCGCCCACAGCCAAGATGGCGCCCAAACCCCGCCCCCAGGTCTGAGCCGGAAGTCCCCTGTACCGACCCCAGCCCCTACCCCCATCCCGCCAACCTTGCTCACCTGGCCGGTCACCGGCCCACAGCGGAGCACTAAGGCTCGCTTACACAGAGGACCCTGTCCCCCTCCCGTATCCGGGCAGCCATCCTGCCAGGGCAGAGGCGCCCTCTTATCTCGAGGGGAGCAGAAGTGGCGCGAAGAGGGGTCCCCGAGGCGAGGCGGGCAGCGCGAGGCTAGGCCGCCACTCGCGGGAATAGGACTTCCCGGTCCGGGTCACCCGGTCCAGGCGGAGCAATTACAGTAGCAACAGCGATTGCATCCGACGGCTGAAGGTCAATTACGGCTTTTCAGAGTGCTTTCTCCCACAGTAATCATCACTGTTTACAAAGTTTTCACCGGCTCCCGAGGGAGTCGTCATTATCTCCATTTTACTGGAGAAGAAACGAAGGCTCAGAAGGACTCGTCAGCAGAAACAGTCCTCTAGGTTCCACATGCGGACTCCAGAGAACCCCTCACCCGCTCCTACAAATGCCGAAGGATTCTAAGGAAGTTGGAGCTGGGGATCCGGAGACTTGAGTCAGGGCTGCGTTGGGGGCGGGTCCCGCTCGGGTGGCCCCGCCCCCGGGCCAACCCGGGATTCATCTGCAGAGCTGATTGGTCCGGATCGGTGACAGTTCGCGTTGCCCAGGAAACTAGGGCTGGGCACCTTCAGTACTAAAAGGAGGCGGCGGGCCCGGGTCAGGGGCCTGGAGATCGGGCTTGGGGTGAGACTTGTGTGCCGCCACTATGGGCAGGGCTGGTCGGGCTAGGGCCTGTTTGGAGTCCTGGGGCGATCCCGGGACACCAGGGCCCTGAGGGAAAAATTTGGGCCAATGCATACAACCTGAGCTCCCTACCCACCCAGATGCAGCAGATAGATGTGGGCCTGGAGAAAGGGCAGGCTTGGGAGCCCTCCGGTAACAGAGGGGGCCAGGATACCTGTCTCCTGCCTCCCACAGCCACTTTTTGTCCCGGTTTTTCCTTCACTACCTGTTGTCTTGTCCCCACAGCCCAGAGCATGTTCCAGATCCCAGAGTTTGAGCCAAGTGAGCAGGAAGACTCCAGCTCCGAAGAGAGGGCCCTGGGCCCCACCCCCACAGGGGACCGGCTAGGCCCCAGTTCACCAGGAGGCTTCCTGGGAGACATCAGTCACCAGCAGAGGCAGCTGATCAGCAGCAGACACCATGGAGGTAGGATCCCCACCACTGCCACCACCTTCTTTCCTATCCACTTTCCCCTCGGCCCAGTCACTTCTTGCACCCCAGTTGCATCCACACTCATTAAAGGTTTTGGGGGAGTCCCTAACCTCCCTGAGCTTCAGTGTCCTCTTCTGAAAGCAAATTCATCACCACCGTTATAGGATTATTGGGCTAATTAGAAGGAATAATCAAGTAAACACTTAATTGTAGAGTTGGTACATAGTAATGCTCAAAGGTGCCAGGCCAGTTGGTGCAGAATAGTGATCCAGAAAGGGAAAGTGATTTGCCTAAGGTCACACATGCTAAGCACTGCCCACATAGGAGCTAGGCTGGAAGACTCCCTGCCCCAGGGGATCTCTTCCCTGGATCAGCCTCTCAGCTATATGCTGTTTTCTATCTTTTTTTTTTTGAGACAGGGTCTTTCTATGTAGTTCAGGCTGGCCTCGAACTCAGCTCCATCCTTCTGCCTCATCCTCCTGAGTGCTGGGATTACAGTGTGCACTCCCACACCTAGCTGTTCTCTATCCTTCTATGGCACCCACATTGGGGCTGTCCTTGCAGGCAGATGACCACAAGTGCCAGGTACCTCTTCCAGGTGGTGGGCTAGTGTGAAGCTGGGAAGCACAGGTGCCAAGATGGAGGAGTGGGCACTTTGGGCACCGGCCATTCCTCCCTAGTCTCCACCTTCTCAGGCCTGGCCCAGGCCTTGGTGCCTAGAACAACTATAAAGATCTTCTAAAAGCAAAACTAGGTCATGTCACTGGCCCGAGGAAGCATAAATGACCCCCTCCTCATTTTTGGGAGTAAGAAGGCTTACCAGGTTGGTTCCCTATTTCTGTCTTAGATGTACACTTTAACATCCAGATTTGGTGTTTGCTGTTTTTTTCTGCTCTCTACCCCCACCTGGTCTCCATCTGTTCTCCACCTCCCTCCACCTGTTCCCCACTCTAGCTGCTCTCCATCCCTACCTGGCAGTGCCTCCCTATCCTCAGCACTTACTTCTCTTCCTAGAAAGTGTTGAATATGTGCTACATTTAGTTGCTCAGGTGACATCAGGAACAGAAAGGCAGAATCTTTGCCCTGTGGAGATTACATGTTCTAGTGAGATAAGAAGAGAAAGGCCATAAACAAACACAAAAGGAAATTACAAACAAGTGTGTTGGAGTATGCCTGTGATACTAGCACTCGGAAGGCTGAGGCAGGAGGATAACTGAGAGTTTAAGGCCAGCCTGAACTACATAGTGGACCCTGTCTCAAAAAAAAAAAACAAAGGAAATTATAGAATGTATTAGATGATACAGGCTGGGCTCAGATCAGAGTCCTGAGGGCTGGTGGGGTGACTGTGACTGAGGTGATCAGGGTGGGCCTTGGTAAGAAGCAACCCTGGAGCCAAGGGGAGAAGGGGCCAAGGGCTGAGCCACTCTGATCCATGTGGGAGGAGAGTTCTAGGCAAGGGAAGGCCTGGAGGACAAGACTGCTCCAGGCTTCCCTGGCTCAAGGAGAGTGAGGTAAAGAAGGTAATTAGAGCCCTGTCCAGCCTGCACAAGGCTTAAGAGGCCATTGTAGACCTTTGATTTTGAGTAAAAACCCAGGAAATTTTTTTTTCCCCCTGGTACCAGGGATTAAGTCCAGGTCCTCAGACATGCTAGATAAACACGCTACCACTGAGCTATATCCCACCCCTCGGATTTATTTTAGGGTAAAACTGGCAAGATTTGCTGATAGATTGGATGTGGGATACAAGGAACAGAGTTGTGAAGGATGATACACAGGAATTTGGCCCAAGTACCTGGAAGGATAAAATGGCCTTGAACAGAGAGGGGTAGGAAATGATCAGAGGCCCACTTGGGACACGTGGGTCTAGAGGTGCCTTTTAGGCCACCAGGTGGGATTCCCAGGTGGGCTCTGGGAGGAGTGCCAGGGAGTTGGCCAAAGCCATGTTTGTCTCAGCCCATCCAGGGCCAGGGCTGGAAAGTGAGAGTGCAAGGAGGAATGCTGGGTGTGGGGTAAGCTGGCCTGGCCTTGGCGAGAACAGCCCCAGGGCAGGGGAGTCAGCCTCCTGGAGTCAGGTGCCAAGGGAATAATCAGACAGGTAGGAGTGGTGCTTGGTTGGATGGGTGGGAAGCCGGAGTAGGAGTCTTTGATGGTGATAAGGTCTAGAGTATGGCCATGGAAATGAATGTCTGAGAAGGGTGGGACATGGTCATACAGGCAGGAGAGGGAGTTACGGAAGGCAGAAGGCCCACTGGGGTCCTTCACTGACATTCAGCAGTAGTGGTGGAGAGCAGGACAGAGAATGTGACCAATGCTGCACACAAATTAGGGGCATGACTTGGGGGTAGAGGAGACTGAAGCTTGAGAGGCCTGCTCTAAACCAGAGGTGGGGAGGAGGGAGAGAGAACATCTGGTGCAGCAAGGAGCCTTTGTTCAGCTGCAGACTCACAGGAAAGAAGGCCGCATAGAGAAAATACCCACTATTGGTAAGCACAGCTCAGGATTGCTGTTTTAAATTTTTTATTTTTTCCTGCCTGTGATCCCAGCACTGGGGAGGCTGAGGCAGGAGGACTGAGTTTGAGGCCAGTCTAGGCTAGTGAGTTCAAGGCCAACCTGAACTACATAGCAAGACCCTGTCTCAAAAAACCAGCAAAAACAAAATATTTTAATTTTTTGGTGTTGCTGTTGGAGTTGGAAACCAGAGGTTCACATATATGGCTGTACTACTGAGCTCCAGCCCCTGCCATACTGGAGATGGAACTCAGGACCAGGCACAGCGCCACTGAGCTAAATACCCAGCCCAAGGATTTCTTAAGCGTTTTCAGGGTCTTAAAAGCCAGTGATTTCCTATAAAAGATCTGCAAGCATAACATTCCTTGTTTAATAGCCAAGTGAAGTTCTTGGGACTAGATTATTAAATGAATTGGTCGCCAAATGTAGAATTGTATATAGGATCTACGTTACAATATTCAGAACCAAAAAATGGTCAAAGGAAACTCCAACTTAATGACTTTGCTTTTATTTGATAACTCTTATGTGTAGTACTGTAATGTATAACAGAACATAAAACTATAGTACTGTACAGTACAAACAGCAAAAATTACAGTACCCTATAAACAAGGTGTGACATACCAAAAAAAAAGATGTTGAAAAGCTGGGTGTGGTGAAGCATGCCTGTAATCCCAGCCTTGGGAGGCTGAGGCAGGAGAACCACTGGGAGTATGAGGCCAGCTTGGGCTACAGAGTGAGTTCAAGCCAGCCTGAACTACATACTGAGACCCTGTCTCAAAATAAATAAATAAATGACATTGGGGCTCTATAAATAAGATGTACAGAACTGTATCAAAAAAAGAGAGACAGGGCCGGGGATTTAGCTCAGTGGCTCCAGTGCCTGCCTCACAAGCGCAAGATCGGGAGTTCAATCCCTGGTACCAAAAAAAATAAATAAATAAAAATCAGGAGACAGGTTGTAAGTCTGAGCAGTGTGTGGTAAGTCCAAACAGCCATTAAACAAGTAGGTTACATGAGTAATCTCTACCTGTAACCTGCCAGTGCTGTGCAGCCTCCTCCCATGCTTGCTTGATCTGGTCATGCTTGCTTGATCTGGTCACGCTTGCTGTCCTCTGCCCCCTGCTGGACTATACACAACCCTGGGGCAGGAACAGCAGCCTGAGGCCATGACAGCCCAAGGGACAGATGTGGACACTGAGAGCTAGGGAAGGGTGTGCAATGGGAGAAACATCTGGGTGCTGGCCTCTGGGCCAGACCACAGGGTTCAAGTGCAGCTCTGCCCTTCATGAGCAAGTTCAGAGGCTAACTCACTCTGCCTCAGTTTCCTTATTCAGAAAATGGCGTAGAAGTGGTCCCAGTGCAGGGGCTGGCAGTGATGACTGACTAGTGCATGGAAAAGTACTTTGAATCAGTGCCTGGCACAGGGGAAGGGCTGTGGAAGTGGCTGCTGTTCCTGTCACTGTGTCACTGTTATTGTCAATAGGTGTTGGCCCAGACCCTGAGCAGAAGGAAGGTGCTCGTGGTGAGCAGGTAGGGGCCACCATTCACACAGTGACATGAACACCATGTGCGCCCTTGATGGCAGACAAGTGAAGTGTAGTTTAGAGTCAAAGGTCAGGGCATTGAAGGCCATGCCAAGAAGTTTGGACTTTATCTCAATAAAGTAGAACAAAGCAGCCATTAAAGGTTTAAGACAGAAGACAGGCTTTTGGGTTTTAGAGAATGTATTGGAAAACCACAGCCACGGACTAAATCCTTTTGCTTTGGCACAACTCATGAGCTAAAGATGTTCTTTTGTTTGTTTGCTTATTTGGTTGGTGTGCTTCTGGGCACTGCTCCCAGCCATGCACATGCTAGCCAACCAGCCTACCACTGACATACATCTCATATCTGGCTCATTTTTTTTTTTCTTACACAAAATAGCATGATTTTATTAGCAACCACAAACTAACATTTTTCACACTGGACACTTACCTTTTTTTGGTACTGGGGATCAAACTTGGGACCTGGTGCTTGTGAGGCACTTGAGCTGAATCCCTGGCCCCTGTACACTTACTATTAATTTTTGCATTGCTGGGGATTGAAGCCAAGTCCTCATCTGTGTTAGGCAAGTGCTCTGCCACTGAGTTACATCCCCAGCCTCTTGCATTTATCCTGTTTTATAGGGAAATTGGCCCAATTCTAATAAAATATCAATAATGTATCTTAAATGAAACACTGTTGATAACAATTTAAATTAAAAATGTACTACACAGCTGGGGATTTAGCTCAGTGGTGCCAAAGCCTGCCTCACCTGCCTCACCTGCCTGAAAAGCACAAGATCCTGACTTTGATCCCCAGTACCAAAAACAAATTAATTAATTAATTAATTAATAAAATAAAAATAGACTACCCAGCCCTTTTGTTTTTGGCGTTTGAGACAGGGTCTCACTATGTAACCCAGGCTGACCTTGAACTTGGTATGATCTTCCTGACAGCCTCAATGCTGGGACACGCCAGGCTTCAGTTTAAAATATTTTAAATTTTTGGCAGAGTGTGGTGGTACATGCCTGTAATCCCAGGCAGGAGGATCACCACAAGTTCAGGGCCAGCCTGGGCTGCATGGTGAGTTCAAGGCCAGCCTGAACTACAAAGCAAGACCCTGTCTCAAAAAAACCCTCAAAATATAAAAAATAAAAATTTTAAATTTGGAGACATAGTCCTGCTAAATTCCCCAGGCTGGCCTCAAACTTGCCATCCTCCTGCTTCAGTCTTCCTAGTAGCTGGGATTACAAATGTGCACCACCATTCTGGGGTTTTTTCTTTTATGGGTACTGAGGATATATCCCAGGGCCTTCACACTGAGCTACATTACCAATCCTTTTATATTTTTTATTTTGAGACAGCGTTTCGATAAATCACTAAATTGCCCAGGTTGGGCTTGAACTTGGAGTCCTTCTGCTTCACTTTCCCAGAATGCTAGGATTACAGGCATGTGCCATCATGCCAACCTTGTTTTCTGATTTCCTCAGCTCTGAGCAGGATGGGGGATGTTCTCTGTCAGCCCAGAGGGGCTGAAATGGGTTTAGTTAAGGCCACAGCTCAGGGCAGGCCCTAGCACAAATGCCATGGATGCTCTGCCCTCTAGGACAGGCAGAGTGTGTGTGGCCTGCAGGTCTCAGAGGCAGGATCCAGTCTGCCCTGCTTTGAAGTGTGTTGTGTTTGTTTTTTCTTTTTGGGGGGTACCAGGGATCGAACTCCAGTCCTTGCGCTTGTGAGGCAGGCAGTGGAAACATTGAACTAAATCCTGGCCCTGTTGTGTTTGTTTTCGAGACAGGACCTCACTATGTAGTCCAGGCTGGCCTTGAATTTGAGGTGATCCTCCTGTCTCAGCCTTTCAAGTGCTGGGATTACAGGCAGGTGCCATCACATCCAGCACACCATTGTTTTGTTTTTGTTTTTTGAGAAGGTCTTGCTGTGCAGTTTGGGCTGGGCTTGAGCTGACTATGTAGCCCAGACTGGCCTCAAACTAATGCCGATCCTCCTGCCTCAGCCTCTCGAGCGCTGGGACTACAGGCCTGTGCCATGCCTGGCCAGCACACCACTGCTTTTTGGGGTTTTTTCGGGGGGGCGGTACTGGGGATTGGACTCAGGACCTTGCACTTGTGTGTGGTGCCAGAGCTACATCCCCCTGCCCAGCACACCGTTTTAATTAAGTATGCAAGGATGCTCTCAGATGCCTGAAGCTGGATATATGTCAATGGTGGGTGGCAAAACTATGGCACACATGTTAATTGTATTTGCGTGTGTGTTTTTCTTTTAAGACAAAAGATGTTAGTGTATGAGTTGTTTTTCTAAACTAAAACCTCAGTATTCAGGCTTAATTGCAGTGTTGGCACTTTGTGATAAATAAGTGGGTTCAGGGTTGCAGTTCTGCACTTGGTCTCTAAAAGATTTGCCATCAGCGATGTGTGTTCAGCCACACCTGCCTACTCAGAAGTCTGGTGGGTAAAGAATTTAAAACTAAAGATGCTTTGCTAGGGCTTGGGTCACATCTGGCCATAGTCACCTCCCACTCCCGAGTCCCAGGCCAGACTCTGGGAGGATGGCATGAGTGAGCTGGCTGGGTACCCACCCAGGCTCACACCAGAGAGGAGCCAGACCTCTCTTCTGCCCCTAGAGGGGACAGGATGGCCCAGGCTACACCCTGCCCATCCCCTTCCCCCTGGGAGTTCATAGAAAATCCCCTAGCTTTTTTTCTAGTAAAAAGATACTTTTAAAAATTCAGTTTAGCTGGGTATGGTGGCACATACCTGTAATCCCAGCCTTGGGAAGGCTGAGCCAGGGATATCCTCAAGTTCAAAGCTAGCCTGAGCACTATATTGAGTTCAAGGCCATCCTGAACTACATAGTGAAACCCTGTCTCAAAAATTCAGTTTACAAAATGGGTGTCATTTTGATGATGGGATGGCTTGCCATTGCTAAATCCAAGGCTTTGGTGATAAACCTCTGCTCCATAGGACAGGCTCTTGGGCGAGCTGACACAGCAGGGGGCCTAAGGGAGGCTTTCCCCAAACTGGGACCCCAGAGCTTGGGGCATGTGAGTTAAGCAGGTAGTAGCTGGGGGCAGACTGGTTGGTTTGAATCCCATTTCTATCACTTATTTTGTGACCTTGACCAAATGACTTACCTTTCTGTGCCTTAGTTTACTCTGTCAAACGGTAACCATGAGGAACCGCCCTGATAATGTGAGGTCAGGGTTAAATGCATTAATGCAGTTTATTTTGTTTTTCGGTACTGGGGATCTCCCCAGGCAAGTGCTCTACTGCTGAGCTACCCCCGCCCCCAGCCCTCTTTGTTTTCAATTCTTGGAGAGGGCAGGACCCAGAGCAGGAACCCACCTTCAAATCTTTCACCTTCACACTGGGGCCTTGCAGTGGTCCTGTGGCTTCTCAGAGAAAGAAATCAGCTGACATTTCCCAAGCAGCTGGGTGGTGGCCACAGTCCAAGGCTGCATTACTCAGATTCCTAACCTGAAATGCCTCTGCTTCATTTGTAAAATAGAGGAATTTAGCTGAGGGTAGTGGGACACACCTATAATCCCAGCACTTGGGAGGACTGTCATGAGTTGGAGGCCAGCCTGGAATACATAGTGAGACTGTCTCAATTTCTCCCTTCCAAAATAGAATTTGGTGCCTACTTGGCTGGGGAGCTGGGAAGCCTCAGGGTACATAATGGTGTGCAGTGGTCTGCCCTCGTTTGTTCATGTAGTCATCCTGGCAGACAAGATGACTGTTTCACAGTTTCTTCACAGAGACAGTTTCACAGACTGTCCTGTTTCACAGAGAAAGACAGAGGCATCAAGGTCTTGGAGAAGTGGCCCAAGGTCACAAAGCAGGAATGTGGACATGGTTGGGCCCACCTAGCTTCTGACCTCTGCAGACAGCCCCTTCCTAGTAAGGGCTTCTCACTTCTGGCTCCCCGACCCCAGCCTCAGTCCTGACTCCTACCTATTTCCCACCATAAGCCAGGAGTGTCTGGAGGGCTTGTGGCTCCACTCTCCCCACACTGTCTTAACCCAGGCCTTTCTAGAGCTGACACCTTTGGACATGCTATTGCTGACCTACAGGGCTCTGCCTATGCTCATTTGAGGAGATTCTGTTTGTTATCCTCTGGCATCAAAGCCTGGCCTAAATCTTACCTCCTCTAAAAAGCCTTCCCTGCCAGACACACCTGGCAATGAATGCTGAGCATGTGTCTCTGGCTTCTCTGTTACAGGAATGGTTCTAGGTCTTTGTTGGTCTGGGAAGAGAGGTGCAGTTGACAGTCTGAGATGGCACACAGACCAGCAGGGGTGCTTCTGAATAATGGCTCCAGGGCACCTGCAGCTCCAGAGCACTTCTACACTCTTTATTTTGATGTGACCTTTACATGCTGCTGCCAGTGAGGGCTGGGATTATCCCCCTCATGTAGGGAATGAAACTGGAGTAGGACCTGAAGGATGTTGGGCAAGTGAAAAGGTTCGCATCCCCCATAGACCATGTATTCCACCAAACCTGGGGACTTCCAGTCTCAGGGCTTCACAGCTGTGTGACCCCAGATAAATCTTAACTTCCCAAAGCCTCTGTCTTCTCATCTGTAAAGTGGAAGCTATAGTAGTACAGTACTCACCTCCCTGGATAGGAGGATAATGAAGGAATGCCTAAGCCTTAGCACATATGAAGTGCTCCAGAAATGGCACCTAAAAAAAAAGTCGACAATTTTGGGCATTCCACAGCAGGGGAAGGATGCAGAAATGTTGCTGCCAGTTAGTTCCACAGGGCCTTGCAGACAACCTGCAGAGCTGGAGGGACACTGCCCTATGCAGGGGCTGCCGGGAGACCCCATGAATGATTTACATTAATGATTACAACTATTTTGTTGTTGTTCGTTTGTTTTGGGGGTTTTTGAGACGGGGTCTCACTACGTAGTTCAAGTTGGCCTAGAACCCACTATGTAGCCCAGGCTGGCCTCAAACTTGTGGCGATTCTTCTACCTCAGCCTCTGGAGTGCTGGGATAACAGGTGTGCGTCACCACGCCCAGCTGATTACTATATTCTTTAATGTTATTTTGTGTCACCCACAGTGGAGCGCCATTTTATAGACCTTGTCTACTGTTGGCACTCATGGGGATTTGTGGAATTAATGAGAATTTACTCGATTGATTCTTCACAAAAGGCCCGAGAATCCCACTGTTTATACGGAAGGGAACTGGGCTGTTAGATGCCAACTGTGATGTACTGACGTTAGGATGTAAGCAGACATTAGCGAGACATTTAATTACCTACGAAAGGGGTTAGGCAGCGCTGGAGGCGCAGAGGAGTTGATATTCCTGTTGCCCCGACCCTCTCTGCAGGCACTGGGGCTACGGAGACCCGGAGTCGCCACAGCTCATACCCCACGGGGATGGAGGAGGAGGCGGGGATGAAGGAGGAGCCCAGTCCATTCCGGGGCCGCTCACGCTCAGCGCCTCCCAATCTCTGGGCTGCACAGCGCTATGGCAGAGAGCTCCGGAGGATGAGCGATGAGTTCGTGGACTCCTTCAAGGTGAGCACCAGCCTACTGCGTGCTGGGACCTGTAGTCCCAGGACCTGAGGGCGTGTAGCCACCCCTCCTGCCAGGTCCATCCCTTCCTTGTCCCAGAACGCCTACCACACAGCCTATTCCTTCCGAGTCCCAGGGCATGCCAGGATCTGTAGTCTTGGGCCGCTCCCACTCAGGCCTGACCCTTCCGACTCGCAGGACAGGCCGGGACTTGTAGTCTCACGACTCCTCCCGCCCACCGGCCTCTGCCGTCCGAGTTCCAGCTAGTCCAGGATCTGTAGTACAAACTTGCTCCATGGCAAAGCTCCTGGATTTCCCAGATCCTTAGAGCATGAGGCCTGCTGGCCCCTTTCGGATATCTGGGCTTTTCGGTCCCAATTTCAGAGTCATTTTAATTCCTGAGTTATGATTCCATCTTCTAGGTGTTAGATCTCTGACCCTTCTAGTTTCGATCCTAGGCGTCCTCTCTCCCGACCCTCAGCACTGAGTTTATTGGCTCTCCCCAGGCCCCGTTCCTAAAGGGCCTAAGCGTCCTTCGTGTTTTTCTGACATCCTGGAAACTCGTCTTCATCCTCTCCCCGAGGGTCTCACTTGGAGCTGGGATTCTGGAAATGGAGGGGCCAGATTCGAGCCAGGGTAAGCTAACATACTTATCTCCTCTTCTCATCCCCGAAGGGTCTTCCTCGCCCGAAAAGCGCGGGCACAGCGACGAAGCTGTGGCAGAGCTCCAGTTGGACACGCGCCATCCAGTCCTGGTGGGATCGGAACTTGGGAAGAGGAGGCTCCGCCCCCTCTCAGTGAACTTCCGCCCCACATTCCCTAAACCCACCCCCCACCCTCCACCCCCCCCACCCCCCCCCCAACTCTGTTGACAGCCTTCTTGGGTGTGGGGAGAATTCTGCCGGCCTTGCACAACAGGAGGATCCGTTCTGTCCCTTTCTAGGGAGGCGGTCTGACCTAGATCCCGGAAGTTTTGGGAGTTCCGCCCGCCGGCGGCGGAAGTTACCCTGTCACTGGCACTTGGTTCCCAAGGGCCCCTGCGCCGAGAAGAGCGCTAAGATTAACCGTTCCGGTGCCAGCGCCCCTTCACGGCTGCACTCCTGTGCTCACCGCAAATGTGTTAATAAAGCCCACCCTGTGCCGCCGCGTCTCCTGCCCGTTGCTTTGGGGGGGGGGTCCCCACTGACCAGGATAGTGCTATCATTAATAGCTTCAAAATGTCCCTGTTTTACATATGAAGGAAACATGGTTTTTGGGGGTGACATCCAGGAACAGACTAGGAAGGGGTCGAGCTGGCAAGAGGATCAGGGCTGCTCTGTTTCAGGGAGGCAGAATGCGGCTGGCCCCCAGGACCTTATCTCAGCCCGCCACTGGAACTGTGTTCTGCAAGCCAGCTTGGGGGGGGGGGGTGTCATTAGTTCCAATCTGGGTCAGCCCCTGAGACTGTTGAGCAGCTACTCTGTGACCGACCAGGGGCCAGCGCTGCGCAGGGACCTGGCAGGACACTCGGCGGGGGCGGCCTGATCGCTAGGGAACAGGGAGACTGCACGGGGACCTAGAGCAGGCCTCGAAGCACAGTTCCAAAAGATTTATTGGCGCCCGGTTAGGCCCTGCCAGTACTTTGTGCTTAGGATACAGATGAACTTCGATACTGCCTGGAATAGGGGAGGCAGGGAGGTGGTAACCTTGAGTAGTTACCTGACAGAAAAGGTGGGGTGGGGGCTGGGACCGTGATGCCTGCAGAGTCAGAGTGGACCCAGGGAGGGATATGAGACAGCAAGGGCTAGGATTCTGAGGGCCTCACAGGGCACTGCCGAGAGTTTGGAGTTAAGCTGGGTTTTGAGGACCCAGAACCAACTTAGAGTGTTTGGGCAAATGGAACTTGGCCAGTCAGAGAAATGAGAGTTGCTGCTGGGGGGCTAAGCCAGCAGATTTGGGGAAAGGAAGAAGTCTTACAGGCAGAGAAAGGCCTGGGAATGGTATTGGACTCTGAGGAAGGCCCCAGGGCAGAGGTCCCAGCCCTGGGAAGGCCCTGCTCTGGCCACCCTATTTCTCTGGCCTCTCCACCTCATCTGTTTGCCTGAGGCTGCAGCAAAAACAAAGCAAAGCAAACACTCTATTGGCAGGAGATAAGTGCAGATAAGAGGTTGCCTTCCTCTGGAGGAGGGAGCCGCCAGCCTAGGAAGGGACAGGAAGCAGGGAGAGGCCTTGAAGAGGTGCCAGCCTGACCCTGCTTCAGAGTGGCCGCACCCTTGCACCCCTACTGTGGGGGTCTCTGTGGCTCCACGTTGGTCCAGAGCATGGAGCAGGTCCTCTAGGCTGGCTGAAGACAGTGGGCCATAGAAGGTCCAGGCTGCCCTGCCTCCGGGTTAGGATATCTCCAGTCAGTTGTTGCCCAGCACTTGTAACTTCCACTCAGGACCTGTTTCTTCATCTGTAAAAGAGGCAGAACATCTCCCTCACAGGGATTAGGGGGATACAAGGTGTCCCTGCCCCTGCCAGGTCGGGGACTACATGCTTCCCTTCTCCCAGGGGTCATAGGCAGGGCCCCATCCCATCTATCTCTGAAGGCCAGCTCCACCCAGCTGTCCATCCCCAATGGTCAGCTGCCTGTGTAGGGCCCAGAGTAGCCCCGGCGGAAGATGCTGGGTGTTTGGGTCATATCAGGCAACAGGAAGGGGGGCAGGGAAGGCTTCCTGAAGCAGCCTGTGCCTCTGTGATGAGGGGACAGGGAGAGCCTGGGGGAGGAAAGTACTGGGGAAGGGGAAACCTGGACACCAAACTGGGGATAGAGGGCAGAGAAGCAGAAAGGCCCAGGATTGTCCAGAGCCTCCTGTGGCGGTGAGAAAGGTCACTGCAGGTTCTGGGCAAGATGGTCAAGTTCAAAGCCAGCAACACTTGGCTGGGGCTCTGACCACAACCCCACAGCCCATTTTATAGATGAAGAAGCTGAGGACCCTTAGGAAATGGCAGAGCCAAACCTAGGACCCACAGTCCTCTCCAAACCACACTGCACACAGGGTCCCTGATATCCACTTTTATTCAGGTTAAAAAAAAAAATCCCAATGGACAAAGAAAGAGTGTGACCCAGACTTCCCAGAGTTCCAAGTCTCCACCCAGTACTCCCTGGGAAGTGAAGGAAACAATGGCCATCTGGGATATGGGTTTCATGGAGGGCGAGGCCCAGACCAGGCCTTTCTCTAGGATAAAGTTAAGAAGGAGGTAAGGAGGCCCCAGGAAGATGAAGGGAGTTAGTGGGGCATTGCCCTAGGTTTAAAAAAATAAAATTTCTAAAGGTCAAAAGTTAAAAAAAAAAAAAGCATTAGTGTCTTCTGCTGCCCTCTGCCCAGTGCCCACCCTGGTGGCCACCTCTTGCTCAGCCAGTTCAGAGCTGCGTGTTCTCCTCCTGGCTCTCAGAGTCAGCACCAGATAGGTGCCCACTGCTCCCGGGTGCATGACCATTACTGGCACAGGCCACCAGGGATCCATCCGCCAGCCCCTCGGGCATCTCGCCCAGCAGGCTCCGGCGGATCTCCTGGGGCAGCCTCGCCCGCTGCTCCTGACACTCCTGGGTCAGCTGGGCCAGCAGCTGTGGGAAGAGGACAGGTGTCACAGGGAGTGACACTCAGGCCACTCAGCACCCACCAGCCCACCTCCTCCGTGGCCTCACTTTAGGCTCCTCTTCTGCCAGCTGCTGTAGGACCTGCTGCTGCCCAGCCACCAGGCGGTCATGCCGCTGCTTTTGGGCCTCCTCCAGCTGTGAGGGCAAGCAAGGGCTCAGCTGAAGGGGCCATGGCCTTGGGGCTCTGGCTGGGCACAAAAACCAGGTGGGTGAAGGCTCCCAGGGTTGAAAGACCAGGCCCAAGGACTCCAAAGCCACAGGGCACTGGTCCTTTAAGGCCCAGAGGGAAGACTCTAGAAGCCTTTTGGGACAATATGGCTCCAGCCCAGACAGCAAGGAGGTGGGTTTCTTTTTCCAGGGTTGGGGGTGTGTTGGTTTTCTTTTCAGTACTGGGGATTGAACTCAGGACCTTGCCCTTGCGAGGCAGTCTCGGTGCCACTGAGCTAAATCCCTGGCCCAGGAGGTGGGTTTCTGATGAATGAAAAACCAGGGGTGGACCAGGGTGTCCCAGGAACCTTACTCACCCGACGGATGGCATTGACTGACTCGGTGATGTGCCGCCGGTTAATCTCCGTCAGTTCCCTGTACAGGAGCAAGGCAAGGTGGGCTCAGGGCCCAGGCACCGCCCTGCCTCCCCAGCACCCACATGGCTCCCAGCTCTAACACCCTTACGCCTCCTTCTTATGTTTCTCCCTCGTCTTAGCTTCTGAGATACTGTTGTGGCGCTTCCTATCCAGGATCTTCTGTAGCTCCTTCTTCTCTCTGGAGAGGGGGGTAGAAGAACAGGCGTCAGGGACAGGACTGGGGCCCCTATCCTTCTGGTACCAGGAATCCCTGCACCACCCACATAAGATCCTTGGCCTTCACCTCTCATTCGTCTCCTTCAGCCGCTTGAACTGAGTTGTGTGTGCCTCCAGTACGATCTCTCTGAGTCGCTGCTGAGTCTGGGGACACAGGCAGCCAGTGGGTACCAGAGGACTGATGCCTCCACATGATAGCATCCTTGGCTCCCTGGCCACCGTGCTCCCCACCTGTCTCAGGTGCTCCAGCCTCCGCTCAGCCTCCACATCTGCGTGGGCCTCCCTTAGTTCCAGCAGGCTCTGCACCTGCCTGTTCTGGAATTCTCTGTACTGCTTCACCTCCTCCTCCTCCATGTCCTCCAAGTCAGCGGCCCCACCCCTATGGAGAGAACCTTCTGGGTGATGCTGGGTCCCTTGTGTGGGAAAGCAGAGGGGGCAGGGTACTCTTCTGCAGGTGAGATCTGTCATGCAAACCATTAGGCCCTGCACTGTTAGTTCCACCCAGATCGTGGGGTCCTGTTTTGACAAATGCTTCTTGTGGAGAACTTCAAAAGAGGCATCATTCCCAAAGTAAAGAGTGAGCACAGTTTGGGAAGCTTCTGCCTTCCCTACACCAAACACTCCCCCTGGAACAGCCCCTGGCCCTGTCTGCAGGCCCACTGTGCATGGAACCCATGTGTACACACATCCTCCATCATTCTTGTCAGTGGCCACAGGATACTCACAGGGCACCAGGTGCGTGTTGGGCCTGGGCCAGGCTCTCGAGCAGGCGGCGGGTCAGGGCAATCGCCTTCCGCTGATGCTTTTTGCATAGCTCCCTCAGGTCTCGCTCTTGCCGGCTCCGGAGCTTTGCCAAAGCCTTGTGGCCTCGAAGCTCGCCCAGGGCAGTGGGAGCCACCTCTGTGAGCCAGAGCAAAGGCAAGGGTTGAAGTGGGTGGGCTGGACTGGGACAGCTGCCATCTAGGTGGCCACCCTGCCCTGAGCAGCCCCTGACCCTACCTGAGAGGATGCTGGCAATGAAATCATCCCGCTGCCCTGAGAACAGGCCACAGTGAGAAGGGGGTGGCATGGTGGGAGCCACGCCCCTCAGACCAACCCCCCAGGCTGCCCCCTACCTGGGCTGCTGAGAGATGTGCTTGTGGGGGAGGTGGTCAATCCAGGGGGCCGGCGTGGGGAGGTGTCCAGCAGGCTAGGTGGAGGGTTTGAGGGTGGCTGGGAGCCCAGCTGCTGGGACTGGGCCTCCGGACATGCCTCTGTGCCAGCCTGAGCCTGTGGGGGAGAAAGGAGAATGGTCTTTCTAGAGAAGCCATTTTTTCCAGGCCATCCATGCCCAGTCTCCCAGAGCTGCCCCTCACCTGTCACCTCCTCAGTCTCCTCTTCTGTGACACCCACAGGACCACTTGTTCACCCACCCTCTTCTGTGAAGAGGTACAGAATAAGGACCCCTAAACCTTGTCCACCCCAGGGAGGGAATAGTCTGGCACCAGGCCCATGGCATGGGCTCAGGAACCCGCAGATGGTTCTGAGAATCCTCCTATCTGTGGGCTGCCAACCCAGCCTCCAGTCACTGCTCCTCCTCCCTGCTCAGCTCCTGATTAAATCAGCAAAGGAAGTAGCCATGGAGTGGGCACCAGCCTCTCCTGCTAATAGCGCCGCACAGCTCTAATTGCTGCTGTCTCTAACCTGCCCGCCACAGGCCCCATAGGGACTGGCTCTGGGTGTGCGGCAGAACCTCTGCTCCTGCTCCTCCCCACAGAAGTCACCGCTCCTCATGGCTGTCAGGTGCCCATGTTTGAAAGGCTTCCATGGCCTCAAACTACCCTGGCAAAGGAACCTAGAACCCCCCGGCTTTGACCCTACTTGAAGCTGGAGAAATTCCAGTCCAGATCTGACTGGAAGGTCTCTCCAGGGAATATGGTTTCTATTTCTTTAAGATCCTACAGCTGGGGCTGGGGATGTAGCTAAGTGATAGAGCAGTTGCCCAGAGTTCATGAGGCTGTGGGTTCAATTCCCAGCTCCACCAAAACAAAACAACAAAATGGAGCCAGGCATGATGGTGCATGCCTATAATCCCAGCACTCTGAAGGCTGGGGCAGAAAGATTGCCTCTAGTTCAAGGTCAGCCTGGGCTACATAGTAAGTTCAAGGCCAGCCTGAACTCTGAGCTACAAAGCAAGACCCTGTCTCAAAAAAACAAAACAAAAAACACACAAATCCTACACCTGCTCCTGAGCAAGTGATCAGAAGTCCCTGTATAAAGCAGTGTGACAGACAAGCCCAGCATTAAGAAGCCAGGAATGAGGGCTAAAAGCGCAATCAGGCCATTTAGCCTGAGCAGTCTTACACAGCAACTGCTGCCTCCTGTCCATCTCTGCTCTGGGGACAGGGGGACAAAACTGGGGGTTGGGAGGATTCGATGAGCCAAGGAGGTGAAAAGAGCTCACACCAGGTCTGGCAGAGAATTGGCACTTGCTATTTACTTGGCTTCACTGTCTGGTTCGGGCAAGACAGAATTTAAAAAGCAGATAGGCTGTCCAGCAGGCAAAGGGAGGGATGAGAAGGGTACTGACCAACTCAGCTTGGAGAGGGAAACCAGATGGCTGAGCTGGAAGGCCAGTAAGATGTAGACAGCAGAGGGTAGAAGGCCACAGGGCCTTTCTCTGCCAGAGCCCTGCCCCAGTCAGCCCTGCCACCCCACCCACAATCACAGCCACAGCAGCCACATCTCTTGGCCCAAGGACCAAGGCAAGCTGGACCCCTGCCCACCTCCGAGGCCTGATCCCTCTGCCACCGGGGCTCACCTCACTCTCCCCAATGAGGGCAGCCAGCTGCTTGGCCCGCTGGTCCATTAGGCTGACATGCTTGATGGGGTTGATCAGGGCCTCTGCATAGTCTGGGGGAGCAGAAGGCCAGGGCTCAGACAGAAGCCCTCAGGCTATACCCTCCTTCAGCTGAAGGACTAAAGAACCATCCATCCCTGTGCCCATCCTCCTTAGCCTGGCCCTGCCAGGCCAACATTGGCTCACCCTGGCGGTCACCCGGGATGTAGTCCGAGGCCTCAGTGTAGATGAGCAGGGCCGGCAAGCACAGTGGCTGGTTGGCCTCGTTGCGCAAGCAGACATAGTGGTACCCTGGGCGGCAGGAGGAGAGGTCACTCGGCCCGGCCATGTCCACACACACTGCCCCAGTGCTGATCAGAGCCCACCATGGCCTCACCTGAGCGGATAGCAGAGACAGGCAGGATCCGGTGTCCCACAAACTTGCCGCCCTCCTCAAAGGCTGCAATGCGAAGTGAAGCCAGCGTGGGTAGCACCACCTGTGGGCCCAGACCACTGAGCCACGGAGTGGACACATGGCCACTGGGCTACCATGCCATCCTTGGACAAGCTGACCACTGGCCACTCTCACCATTTAGCTGACCCATACTTCCACAGCCTGACCCAATGGTGACCAGTAGCCATAAGGCCTTGAGCCATGAGCAAAGGCAGACAAGGCCACCAGGTGACAAGTCAGTTTATTGTCAGCTTAGAAACTATAGAATGAGCTGAGAGTTGGGGACTGAGGGCAGCCCAAGCCTAAGTCAGAAGTAGAGACTCAGTCCCCATGTGACTGTGGAGGCAAGAGCGGCACATGCTGGGGCTTTCAGTTCCTGGCAAGTACTTCCAGCCTCCGAGTCAGGGCAGGTTAATGTCCACTCCCCACTGGGGGGGCGACAGGCCCTCTTGCATGCTTCCCTTTCTGCCTCCTCTTAGTTCATGCAACAGACGGCAGGGAACCCTGACTCTGGGACACACAGGGCCTGGGAGGTCCTTTGACCCACCACCACCACCAGCCACAGTGTACCTGGTTCCTGTCACCCACCTGAGAAGCCAGGCAGGTCTGGGCTGGTATAGGCCCTAGCTTACCTTGGGGAACTCAAAGATCTCCTCGTCCCAGACAGGGTTGAAGGAGTTTCCCTGAGACGTCCGAGTGCGGTATTTGCGCCGTGTATCAATAGGAAGTCCGAACATGTCCACCTCCACGTAGATGCCCACCTTCCTGTCGGACAGGAACTGCCCCGAGATCACCTGTGCAGGTGGGCCAAGGAGGCTCAGCAGCTGCTCAGAGTCCTGCCCCCAGGACACCCTGGCCCAGATCTTTCCAGTCCCACCTTGACCCGCAAGGCATTGGCCACAATGCCATCCACAATAACTTCCGTGAAGGGGTCAAAGGATTTGTCCGGTCGCCGCATGAACTCAGGCTTCAGCAGGTACCCACTGTGCCCATTGTACTCAAACACACCTGCATTGAGCTGCATTGGTAAGTCTGGGGGCAAGACAGGCAGGGCAAGGGTCAGTCAGCAGGTTGAGTGAGATCGGTAAGCAGACAGGGCAGCGCCACAGGGAGAAGGACCAGGGATTACTAGGGGCCAGGAGTTCAAGGTCCAGTGTTAGGAGAGGAAACTCAGGAAAGATCAAATAGGTGAGGGGTCTCACTGGGGCTCATCCAGGCCTGAGTTCAGGATCTGGGATTAGAGAGGTCAGAGGGCTGTTCAGGCAAGAGTAGCCCGCCCAATCATGGATCAAGTCAGTAAGATGGGATGGAGGAGGGCCAGGGTCAGGCTCAGGTAGGTCAGGGCTCACCCAGGGTCTGGAAGTTCAGTGCCACGAGCTGGCAGCCCACATTCCAGAAGAGCTGGGGCATGTAGTTGGAAGAGTCCACACGGGTGCCCTTGGGGTAGATGCGGCTGAGCTGCTGCTTATTGTATCTGAGGTTGGCAGTCAGGGCCACACAAGGTACCAGCACCCGCCCTCAGTCAGTCTCCCACTCCCGCTCAAGCCCCACCTTCCTGGGAACCCCCTTCCCCCAGCAAATTTCTGCTGAACCCCACTTCTCTCCTGCCCATGCCCTGTGACAGTCCAGACCCGCCCAAACCCCACGCCTGGGTGCCGTGTGCCAGGCCCCTGCACAGGTTCCAGCAGCACTAGAAACCGGGACCACCTAAAAGCTCCCCTGCTCCAGCCCACAGCGCCTGGTAGGATACTCCACAAACTCCATGGGGCTCTTGGTCAGCTGCTCCATGGCTTTGGTCTCCACAAAGGAGGACATCTCAAAGCACTTGTTCCTTTCTGGCAAGCAGCAGAGTGAGGTTATCAGGCCCAGCAGGGCCAGGCAGGGCTGTCTCCCACCCATCACCCACCTCACTCACTGCGAGCAGCCTCAAAAGACTTGAACTTGACGGGCTCAACATAGTTGACAAGAGTTGACATCTCCTCAGTGGCGTTGACCTCACTGCTGGCTGTGCCCTGGGACCCCAAGCCCAGGGTCAAACACACTGGACATTCCCTAGCTTGTCCCCACAAAGGAGGTGCCATCCCTACAGTCGCAAGCCCACCAGCTTTCTGCAGGACCCCATCATCCCCATGGCCCAGACAATTCTGCTGTCCCCTGCCCTGGGAGCCCCTCCAGCCTTCCAACTGCACCACATGCCCTGCACCCTTGCCTCCTGGTTTTACTCTTGCCTCCCTGCCACTCCCCTTCTGACCCTCAAAGCTGGAACCTCTCAGGCAACCCCGGTAGTTCAGTTACTCACATGTACATGAGCTCAGATTTCCATTCCCAGCCACTCCTTCTAGTCACCATCCCCTTGCCATCTGCTCTCAACTCAGCTACTTTGTTGGGAGCTCTGGCCATCCCTGTCCATGCCCTCCCTGCTCTGCACTCTTCTCAAATCTATCAGACTGACCTTTTCTGCCATTTCCACTTCTTAACATTCCCCACAATACACCCTCTTTTTTTTTTTGGTACCGGGGATCAAACTCAGGACCCTGTGCTTACAAAGCAGGTGACGGCACCACTGAGCTAAATCCCCAGCTACACACCCTCTTTTTGCACTGGCCCCTCTTCTTGCACTCTGTCCCTGCCTCAGGTCCTTTGTACATGCTGTCCCCAACCTCCCTTACCCATGTCATGAGTATAATTGTACACTCATTTCCAGGCCTGTTTACTGAGAAAAACCTCCCAAGCCCTGCACACATATACTAAACTCTAGGAAGTCAGGGATGATGCCTGTCTTGTTCACAGCCAGACCCATTACATAGCACCATGCCTGACACAGAGTGGGTGCTCAGCAAACCTCCTCCTACTTGCCCGCATGTGGCTCTGACCTCATCTGTAGTTGGCTTTTTGGGATCTGTTTGTTCTTCCTCCTCCTCCTCCTCATCCTCCTCCTCACGGTCAGCAGGCCCAAGAACATCTGAGCCCCGGTTCAGGCTCTCTTCACCTAGAGACTTCCGGGGCTCCAGGCTGGGCTTCTCAAGCCCCACTTCTTCCCCATTGCTCAGGCCTGGGCAGCTGTCAGAGCTGGGGGACCCTGTAGAGAGCAGGGGTTAGAGGTCAGGACCACAGACCAATGCTCAGGAAGCCTGGAGGTTGTGCTGAGTGTGTGGAGGGGCAACTCAGTGGGGAAGTGAAGGAATACTCTAGGTAGTGCAGTCTGGGGAGAGGTCAGAGGTCAGGGGTCAGAAAGCATTAAAGCTGATGAGTTCAGAGGAGTCACAGGTCAAAGGTGAAGGCCTGGAGTTATATTCAGGGAGATAGGCTGGGTGGCACAGAAAGGTGAGAAGTCAGGAATTGGGGTACAACAGCCTTAATAGCAGGGACAAAGAATGTCAAGATAGGTTACAGGTCTGGGTTGGTCATAGACACAGAGAGGGGAACTCAGTAAAGTAAGAAGTCAGGGGTCCCCCAGTAAAGTGACAGGGCAAAGGTTAGCTAAAATTATAGCCAACTGGGTGGCTGGAGTCAGTGGAGGTTCTGAGGGTCACATGCAAAAGCATAAGGATGTGCTTTGTTGAGGTCAGAGTTCAGAGCCCTAACCTAGCTTCAAGGAAGACTGTGTGGAGTAGGAGGCCAAGCACGAGGGGTCAGGAGTTGGACAAAACTAAATCTTGTTGGGGCACAGCTTGGTTTGGTGGGAGGTCCCATGCCCAGGTGAGTGGTGGTGAGTGGCTGGGAGGAGGGAGATCTGGGTCAGGACGGGCTCAGTAAAGCAGGGGGTTTGGGCTGCAGTGGTGCTGTGCCAGGAGGTAAGGGCAAAAGGTGATCCAGGGTCAGGATCTAGGCTAAAGGTAGAGCCAGGCCTTACCTAGCTGAGGAGAAGAGGGCTCGGTAGCAGCGGAGCTCTCACTTAGGGCTGAGTTGCTCTGCTCCAGTGGCCGCTTGCGCACAGAGTAAGTCGTGCTGGGTCGGTGCCGCTTCTTGTTCTTCACCAGGATGCGGCCCATCAGCTCCTGGGGGCTGGGCAGGGGGATGCCCGAAGCCAGCTGGGTGCGCATAGACAGGTCAGGGCTTTCCATGGCACCCTTCACACCCCATGGGCCCTGCCTCAGCTCCAAGCCCCCATACCGGGTACTTATCCAGTGGGTCAATAAGCAGTGCATCCCCAAAGATGGAGCGGCAGTACTCGGCCATCTTGGCCTGCTGCTTTGCCCTGTAAGGCCAAGGTCAGAGGTCAGAGTTCCTGGAGGGAGCTGAGGCAGGACAGGGAAGAGGCCCACAAGGTGGGTGCCAGTTCCCAGGGTCAGAGGTCATGAGAGCACAGAGGAAGGGTCATCTCTGGGGTCCTCGGGGACCACCACCAGAGGCATTCATATTAGAGATTTCCATTACAGGCATTGCAGGTCAGAGGGCCTGAAGATGGGGTCCCCGAGCCAGGAGCCACTTACGAGTCCACATGGTTCTCGAAGGAGAGGATGACGGGGTAGGGTGAGGTCTTGAAGGCAGTCTCGGCAATAGCCTCGAGTACGTCACGCAGTGGCACCTCAGTGGTCATGGTGAAGCCATGGGTGATGAAGGGCTCCTCCTCGGGTGGCCTTCCCTTCCACACATCCAGCTCCACACAGCGGCAGCCCCACAGCAGCGCCTGGCGGTACATCTCCACCGACGAGGTCCCGGCCAGCTGCCCCGCTGGGGATGAGACTGTGTCACCACAGCCACCTGCCTGCCCAGCCCCTCACCACTCCCACTCCACACTGAACCAGGCCACACTGGGGACACAGAGGCCCCTGTGGCAGCCCAGTCCAGCACTGGCACATACTGGCCAGCTCTACGGAGCCAGCACTGTCTCTCCCAGGGCAAGGCCTAGGTTCTGCCCTCACCCATGTCCATCTAAGTGGGCACATAGCAGGCATCTGGCAGCCTGGGTTAGCCTGATCCCTCCTCTAGGGCTATCTTCTCTCATCCTCTCTCCCTACCACCATCCTGCCTCACAAGCCAGATCTGTGGGAGTCATGCCTGACACCCAGCATAGCCCCCAAGGCTGTACCAATCTATGCCTCCCTGTCTTCACTCCTGCCACCAGCCTCTGCCCTGGAACAGCCTTACCATTTGCTGTCTGGGGGACCACAGGCCCCTCCCTCCGATTCAATCCCCACAGAGTACCTGGCCACAGCCTTCTGCAGGCATACCAGATCACATCCCCTTCCACTTGCTGCCCTCGAAAATGCCTCTCCTACTCAGGAGCCCACAAACCTTCCATGCCCCCTCTCTCACCACACACCTGCTCCAGCTCAGACCCCACCTTCCTCTCTGGCCTCCTTTCTTACTTCTTCTCTTTCACGGGGGAGAGGAGCCTGCTGGAGATCGAACCCATGGCCCTGAACATGCCAGGCAAGTGCTCTACCACTGAGCTACACCCTAGCCTTTTTCATTTTTTATTTTGAGACATGGCCTTGCCAAGTTGCCCCTTAAACTACCAAGTGGTCTCCTACCCCAGACCTTTGCGCCACCACTCCTGCATGCATTTCGAGCCCTCTGCAGGGAAGCTTTCTGACCTCGAAAGGGGCAAGTTCCAAGAGAAGCCCCACTCCCAGGAGCAGATTGTTCGTCCCCTGCCACCTCCCCAGCACTGTCCCACACACGAGCAAATGAGGTGAAAGAATGATGCCTCAGGGAGGGAGGCAGTTCAGGCCAGAGGACAGAGGAGAAGAGAACAGGTATGTACTGCTCCCCACCACTCACCTGTGAGGTAGGTGTTGTGTGAGGAATTGATGAAGTAGGCGCTCAGTGGCTGTGTCATGTCCATGCTCAGATCCAGAGCTTCCAGGGGCAGGATGCCATTCTCCTCCCCTCCCAGGTAGCGGCTGAAGCCCTCCATAGACATCTGGTCTAAGGTGGAGCAGTGGCAGGTCAGTTGGGCCCTTCCCACCCTTTTCTACCCCTGGCTGCTTGCCACTCACCACGCTCCAGGAACTGCTGGTTAGGTTCATACTTCTCGATGAGCAGCCGGGCCTGGGAGGGCCGCAGGGGCGGGTACAGCACTTCATTGAGTCTTGGATCCCTTTGCTTCTGGTTGATGAAGTCCATGAGCTGCTCCAGCGTCAGGTATGGCTTGCCCTTGGCACCTCTAAGGGGCCAGAAGCTGGCTAAGGCTGGAGGCTCACCAACACTCCCCCATGCCAAGCCCTCACCCTGTGACAGGGAGTCAGAGGCCGGTGCCTGGCTCCAGCAGCCACATATTGCAACTCTGGGCAAATCTCTGTTCCTTCTGGGCCTCAGTTTCCCCATCTACACTCCTGACTTCTCAGTATGGTTGGGGCAGCAGATGAGCTGGCAATGGCACTAGCAAGGGCTCTGGAAGCTGCTACATGCTCAGCTGTCACCCTGTGTTTCCAGACCCTAGATCCAGTCTTGGCTCCACCTCTCACTTGCTATGCAGGCTCAAGCAGGTCCCATAACAAGTCTGGGCCACTTGGATATCATAAACCAACTGTGGCAAAGGACTGACATGGAGCTATCCACAGCTGGGCCACAGAATCTGTGGCTCAGAGCATAAGTACATTATGCTCATCCTGCCCCCTTCCAGTACTCTGGGACCTGGCCCACCAGTGCCCCTGTCCCCATGAGGCTAGAGGCACACAGAGCAGAGACCAGACACAGGAGCACAGGGAACCGGGAGCTGGGCCCAGCCCTGCTCACATCTCCAGCAGGATCTTGTCAATGTCTGGCCGAAGACACAGCTTATTCAGGAACCGCTCGAAGATTTCCAGGGAAAATTCATCAGGCCGGATGGACTCACTCTGGGGGCAAGGAGTAAGGGGTGAGAACCTGGGACATCCAGCCCCAGAGGGTGAGAACCCCCAGCCCCACCCCACCCCACCCCACATACCCGATTGAAATTGAGGCCACAGGACTCCAGCGCTGTCTCCACCCGCTTCTTGTCTGCTGAGAACATCTTCAGGATGCTGATTCGGGCAAGTGGGGTCAGGGTCAATGGGGGGCAAAGGTCACCAAGGTCAGGGCAGGAGAGAAGATGCTGAGGGGAAAGGGTGCTCACTTCTTGACAGGAATCCTTCCATCCTGGTTCACCTGCAGCTTCAGCTTCGTGTATCTGGGGTGGTAGGTACAGAAGTCACATCCTGGGAATGGCCACAAGATTTCCCCCCACCTGCCACCCCATGCCAAGGTAGCCCTGGACTGACGCTTTCCGAAGGAAGGTGTTCCGAGAGGCATTCTGACCCAGGATGTTCATAGCCAGCTTAAACAGCTCCTCAGACCAGACCTGGGGAGCCAACATACAGGGGTAGAAGGTAAATGGGGGGAGACAAGGCCAGCCCTGCCACAGCCCTCACCTAGGATGGAGTTTGGTACACAGCAAGTCAGAGAACAGCCTAGAACACAGTGGGTGCTCAGTAAGTGACAGGGCAGCGAGTCCTCAGGCTGCCCCTCAGCCCCAGCCCACCTTGATTGTGTCATCCTGCACCGCCATGAAGTTCAAGAACGTGGTGTTTACTGGGTCTGGCCCAGCCACCACCGTCATTAGCTTCTCCTCCAGCCGGGTATCAGGACCCCCAAAACCAAGCACTTCCCGGATCTTGGGGTCCTGAGTAGCAAAAGCCAAGGGTGAGGAGGGGTATCCTAGCCCCTAGAGCCCCTCCTTCCCTTAGTCCCATCCACCTTATGCACCTTGGGCAGGCGAGCATAACGTCCCGTCCGTGTGTCCCTGATGGAGCTGATGTCCAGTGTGTCCACTTCCTGGGGAAACCATACCCTAGGATGGCTGAGCAGTTGCAGGGCCAGAGTAGAAGCCCCCAGGATCCCCACCCAGGCTGGAGTAGCATCCTCTGCCTCAGCCCCTGCCCTTAGCACTATCTGGGGAGCCATGGGAGAGATCAGCAAGTAGCCGGGTCCAACCCCCAGGGCAGAGGGGCCTGGCCCTGTAATGGCCCAACCAGCACCTGCCCTCACCATGTTGGGTCCTGTCCAGTACAAAAAGAAGCCATTGGGGTCCACACGTAGGGTCACCAGGTTCCGACTGGAGGTCTCCTGGAGATAGCACAGGACAGCAAGGTTCAGGGAGGGCTACAGCAGGGTTCAGGGAGAGCTGCAGGAGGCTTGGGCCCTGGACTCTTCTAGCTGTCACTCGTGTAGAAATACCAATGTTCCTGCCAGCCTCATCTAGCACCCACAGGTCCACTGTGGCTGTCTACGGCCCAAGGTCCTCAGTGTGGCATTTAGTGTACTGGCCCCATCCCTCCCAGCCTCTCCTCCTTTGCTCCAGGAGTCTGTCACATGGGTCACTACCTATTCTTTCCCCATCTCCCAGCTTTTGCCATATCATTCCCTGTGCTAGGAAATCCCCTAACCAGGCAGTGTGATGCATCCCTGTAATCCCAACACTGAGGGAGGGGGATCGAAAGTTCAAGTCCTTGTGGGCAATTTAGTGAGACTCAGTTTCAAAGTAAAAATACAGGGACTGGGGATTTAGCTCAATGGTGCTGCTGCCTGCCTCAAAAGCATAAGGTCCTGAGTTCAATCCCCAGTACCAAAAAAAAAACCTTTTAAATAAAAAATAAAAATACACGGGCCCAGGGATTTAGCTCAGTGGTTCTGGCACCAGCCTCAAAAGTGCAAGGTCTGGAGTTTGATCCCCAGTACCAAAAAAATAATAATAAAATAAAATAAAATAAAAATACAGAAAAGGGTCTGGGGCTTTAGCTCAGTGGTGCCGAGCTTGCCTTGCAAGTGCAAGGTCCTGAGTTCTATCCCTGGTACCGGAAAAAAAAAAAAAAATACACTGGACATGTACTCAGTTTGAAAGTCCTTGGGCAGGGGATTTAGCTCAGTGGTTTCGCCACCACTGTGCAAGTGCAAGAACCTGAGTTCGATCCCCGGTACCAAAAAAAAAAAGCCCTGGGTTCAAGTCCCAGCACCACAGAAATAAAGTAAAATGGTCTAGGCATGTAGCTCAGTGGTAGATATTCCCTGGGTTTAATCCTGGTACCAGAAAAAAGGGAAATCATTTACTTCTCTACCCATGAAATCTAACCCACCTGCCCGGGAGGCCTCCTCTGACTCTGTGCTGGGCTCAGTTTTCCCAGAAGCCCCAAGAGCTCCATAACAGTTGGAGCCCTCACCTGACAGCCCCCTTAGTTGAGCCCATTATAGAAGTAGACATCTGTGGGATGAAACCAGAGGGTTTGGAAGTCTGGCCCCACAGCCCTTCCCCCTGCGGCCTCATGATGGTTAGTCAGCCACCCTTCATTCTGCCTCCAAGCCCAGCACCTGTCATCTTACACCTCAGGGGACCCTCGTGTCCTACAGGCTCACACCATCTTACAGAGGCACAAATTGTCCAGGGCTGGGGCAGTGAGCTGTCTTTTCCCAAACAGCCCTGTGATTGGAGGGGGTAGGGAAAGAAGAGCACACCGGCCCCATTTTCTGAAGAGTGCCCAGTGCCTGGCACATTCCCAGGGCCATCCTAGGGAACTGAGGACTCTGACTCAAGAGGGCTGTCATCAAGGGCTCAGACTTGGCCAGGACCCAACTGGCTAGTTGGTCACAGGAACTCCTCTCCAGTCAAAAGAGGCCCCCACCTCATGTTGTGTGTCACTCCCAAACTGCTACTCACTGTCTGGTGGACAATCCCATCACCAAATGTACAGCAACTCACATTCATGTGTCCCCACCATGGGCCAGGGGCAGCTCTAAGCATTTAGTAGCTCCAAGCCTGCTAACGACCCTGTGTGTTATCCCTATTTTACACATGAGCAAACTGAGGCACAGGACGGCTAGGGCTTGCCCAAGGACAAGAACAGAAGCCAGGATTTACAGGATGTACCATTACAGTGTCCTGTGACCTGGGAAGCAGGGAGCCAACCAAGGTACCCACAGGTTCACGGTCCTGGGCTCAGCCACAGCCCCACAGTAGGTCCTAAGCTAAGCCCACTTGTCAGGCCTCAGTTTCCACTTCTGGAGAATGGAGATTGCACCAGCCCCACCCATTGCAGACTTCGCTTACAAAGGACAGCAACTGATCTAGGGACAGAGGGAACAGGAGGCCCTCAAAGCTGGGATGCACGGTCCTCCATCCCAGTGTGCTGACACGGAGTCCCAGCCCCTCCAGGGGATTCCCAACACAGTCCTCCAGCTTACGTTCCCCATTGTTGTGAGGAGGGGGAAGTCAGAAGGTACTATGCCTAGGGCTTCCTTGGCCCCTCCCCAGGGTCTGGTCCCTAGCTCTCCAGCCCCAAGCCTGGTCAGCAACCCCCACCCCCACCCCCAGGGCCCTCTCCCTGTTCCCACTTCCTTATTTGGGTTTATCACACGGGAAAGAAAAGGGGGAACTTTTCCCTTCAGACTGGCCTTGGAGGAAGGGGTCTCCTAGGCCTGGGGGGGGGCGCCAAGGTACCCCTCACCCGAACACCTGCGCCCAGGACACGCCCCCAGCCCCTCCCCCCAGCTCCCACGCCTTTCAGCCCCACCCAGCCGGAAAGGAGCCCAGCGTCTTCCAGGCCTGTGGCCTGACCCCGGGAGGAACAGCAAGGGAGCTCTGGCCGCTGGCCGGGTAGAGGCCCCGGGGAAGTAGGGGCCCTGGGGAGAGAGGAGGGGGCAGTGTGAAAACGTGGGTGGGGCACAGGACCAAGATGGGGTGCGGCAGGTGGGGGCCTGAGCATCTGGGAGGTACCAGGAGCGGGGGGGTAGAAAGGGGAGGCCACGATTTATTGGGGTTCAAAGTCCCAAGGCTAAGGAGTGGAGAGCAAAGTTTCCAAGGGTGGAGGAACATTACGGGGGTACTTTTCCCTGGGGAGGGGGTGACTTGGTGCTCCCACCTGACCCGGGAGCTGGGCTGAGAACCAGAAACAGGGCGAAAGCCAAGAGAGGGTGAAGTGATGAATGGAGAAGTTCTCTTAGGGCCCGGCAACGAGGACAGCAGGGTCGCAGTGGCACCCACCCAGGACGAGGGACCCCTGAGCCCGCCAGGGCGTCCAGCGCCGCAGGGATCTGGGGACCAGGCCAGGGTCCGGGACCTAGAATTAGTGTGGCAGGGAGGGGTGCAAAGAGCAAGTAAAATGAGGAGCGGGATTTACCGGGGCTCAAAGTATGGATAGCCAATTTCGCCGAGCTGAGGAACTGGGGTTGGTGGGGGGGACAAAGTCTTCATGACCAGGACGACTGGGGACTCAAGTTTCCGGAGTGCAGCCGGGCTGGGATGGGGGCGCCGTAGCCAGGCGAGGCTGGCGTGGGGGTCCCCAGCATCGAACGGAGCGCGCCGGGAGTCCCCGGATCTGGGCGCCGCGGGGGGCCGCCACATTTACCTCGTCCCATTTGATGAACTTACTCCCCCGCCGCAGGGTCTCCACCACAGTAGCGGGCTCCAGCTGCAGCGCATGGACGCCGGGCCTGGCGCCCGCCATAGCAGACCCACGAGCAGATCGGGGACCCCCGGATCCCCGACGGCGACCGACGGCGCCGACACTCTCTCCGCGCGCTCCCGCGCGGCCCGCTTCGGCCCCGCGGCGTCAGCGCCCGCCCGCTTGTCTGTCCCGGACGACCAGAGACTGGGCGCCGAGCCCCGCCCCCGCCCCGCCCAGACCCGCCCACCTCGTGTCGGCTCCCCCTAGCGGCCGGGGCGGCGACTGCAGCCAGAGGCAGACGGGGCGGGGCTACCTGCCCGAGTTGGGTGGGGGCTTGTGAGAGGGACTCTTCAAGAACCCATTCTTTGGGGCCCTGCGCCTACTGAATACAGTTGTAGGGACGGAGTGTCCAGGGACCTGCTCAAGACCGACTGGACGAGGGACTGGAGGTCAGAACTTGGACCAGGGGAAGCAGAACTCTGGTCCCACCCCGGTTCTGCTGCACTTTAGCTGTGTGCAGGAAAAGCCACCTCCATCCTGTGCCCTCGCTTTGCTTCTACACCACTGCAGCAGCGCGGCTCCCCCTCCCCCGGAGCACTTAGTCTGTTAATGGGCCTCCCATCAGCAGGCGCCCATCCCCGTCCCAGCCCTGAAAGGCTGGGCGCCAGCACCCACCCACCCCCACCCCCACCCCACCCCCCGCCACGCAGGCACCCTGAGTGAGCTCTGGAAGGCCACCTTTGGTGCTGCAGACCCTGTGACCCCAGCTGTCTCTGTGGGCTCCCTACTGAGATGTGCTTGAAGAGGAGGCTGGTTATTTGCCCAGAGGGGCCAGGAGCCTTCTGGGCGTCCCCAAAGGAGGGGCTCAGCAGTGCCTGGCCCACAGCAGGTGCCCTGAAATCTGTGTGCCAGTGCTGGGAGGAGGGTAAGGCGCATGGGCACTGGGATGGGTGGGGGCTGTGGCCCCTCCCGCAGGGCTTGGCTGGGGGGGCTCCTGCCTGGGGGCCCCTGTGGGAGCCCCCCCAATACAGAGGCGGCGGCAAGCTGCAGGTTTAAAGTAGAACTCATCCAGAGGGGCCAGCCAAGTCACCTAGAAACCCAGAAAGAGATGGAGCTGGTTCTGGGGGAGGAGGGGTCAGCAGAGGAGGAGTGGCCCTTTGAGCCCCTTTGCCCCAGGCTCGCACACCCTCCCAGGCAGTGCTGTGACCTCAGCCTTCTCCCAGATCCCCATCATGTTGTTATCCAATGCTAACCTAGTGACTCTGCTTGCATTTGGCCCTGGCACTGTGGGGTGTGATTATTATGTACACTTGAGGCCCAGAAAGGGGAAGGGACTTGCCCAAAGTCATACAACTTGTTAGGAGGATTTCAACCTTCTGACTTTCTGTCTCCATTTCCTGTGCTTGAGACAGT
Organism: Heterocephalus glaber; assembly: GCF_053883595.1. Lineage (NCBI taxonomy): Eukaryota > Metazoa > Chordata > Mammalia > Rodentia > Bathyergidae > Heterocephalus > Heterocephalus glaber. The sequence continues at coordinate 14,100,750 of NW_028258151.1, read as the reverse complement.
TGGGGAGACAGGACCTGTGATCCCTGTCTTCTCTCACCAGGGCAGAGGCATACCCCTCAGAGACCCAGGGACCACCAGATCTCATTGGAAGAACACAGTCGGGCAGGGGAAAGGTTGGCCTCTGCTCCTACAGGCCTGGCTTCAAATCCAGCACTTGCTGATGGCACAATGTGTTTTCTGTGCCTTAGTCTCCTTGTCCAGAAGCTAGCAGTTGGCAGAAGATGAAATAAGCAAATAGGTGGGAGAACTCCATCCCCCCCACACACACCCACACATACACACAGTCTGACATGAGGAAAGCTATGGTGTCATGAGGGGGAAAGGAAAGAGCACCAGCCAGCCCCAAGACAGGGGACCTTTCCAGCCACAGCCAGGGTCTGAGTTGAGTGGGTCTGAATCTTGGACCCTCAGCCTCAGACACAGGAACTTCATAGAAGCATTAGGCAGCAGCTCCTTGGAAAACAGGCGGGTAGCCTGTTGACTGGGCTTGGGACTCTTTTTCCTTCCACCCCCATGTCTCCTGAGGCCAAGGCAGCACCCCCATTAGAGGGCTTCTTCCTCCTTGGACACTTTTCTCCTAGCCTTGTTAATGGTAATGGGGTTTCTCGGCAAGCAGTAATGGTGGAAGGAAGGCAGCCCTTCCGGCCTCTACCCTCGATTAAGGGAGTGCTTGTGGCCCACGGGATCCTCTCCAGGGCCTTAGCCACATTCTAGTGGGAGGGGGCCAGGACTTGGGAGGGTGGGGCTCAGGAGCCACAGCCTGAAGCTGGAAGGCTGAGGAGCAGCGCCACACACTTCAGTCCCAGGAGGGTCCAGGAGGAAGAACAAAGCCTGGGAGGTAGGCGCTGCTATGCAGTGAGCTCTGGGCCCAGCTACTGGGCAGAGGCAGGATCTGAACCCAGGCCTTCCACTCCAAGACTAAGGCTCTTGGAGGGAGCAGCCCCACCTCCAAGGCTTCGAGCCAGCATGCCATCTGTACCCTGTTCTTGGGGTGAGTGCCATGGGAAGGCACTGGATGGTCAGGGGAGTTGGCCCCAGGAATTTGGGTGTGCCTTGGGGGTGGCATGGAAATGCTAGAGGGAAAGGCAGAAAGGACATGCTCCAGAGAGCCCTCAGAGGAGCACCTCATGTTGGACTCAACTGGAGACCTTCACACCACCCCCAGGGGACAGGAAGCTCAGTTCTCAGGGTCACCCACTCCCACAGTAGCTGCTGGGCATAAGGGACAATTCATGTGTGTCCCTCCTCTAGTCCATGAGCACCTGCAGGCCCAAGTCAATACTGGGATTCAGAAAGAGCTGCCCTGCCCTGGCAGGGTGAGGTGAGGCATGGTGGGAAATTTGGACTTGGGTAAAGAGATGCTATTAGGCAGGGATTGGAGCAGGAGGTCAGGCTCTGATTGGGTGGCCCTGCCTAACTAGCAAGAGCAAGGGTCAGCCCTTCTCTGGCTAAAGCCTAAGAAGCTCACCTCACCCTGACATATACTGTTCACAGTCTATTTTCTCTTCATCCACTATAGGGTAAAGGAGGAGCCTAAAGTCTTGGGTTCTTGTTTGGATGCAGGACCAGCTGTGTGACCCTGGGCTGATCTATAACCCTCTCTGAACTCTGCTTGAATGAGGACTTCTTCCTCCAGCATCCAGAGAAAGGGTATCTGTGAGGGGCTGGGACTTTCTGCCTCTTGGATCCTGAGACCTTGTTTGGAACTCCAGAGGGTGATCCTGCTGTTATGGAGACAGCCTGGGCTGGGCTGCACAAGCCAGTTGAGTCCAAGGGAAGATGGAGAGGGAGCGAGTAGAGACTTTAAATTGAGTGGGATGATGGGGGTTGATTCATAGAGCTCAAAATTTCAGCTCCCCATTTATCTAACCCTGTGACTCAATTAATCTCTGTTGTATAGCAATCCGATTTCCCCCAAATTTTCCTATTTAATCCTTGCCACTTCTGAGGAAGTCAGTCATTTTGGCTTGCTTTTATTTATTTATTTATTTATTTATTTATTTATTTATTTATTTATTTTGAGATGGGGTCTTGCTAAGTTGCTCCCACTGGCTAGCATGAATTTGCAATCTAGCCGCAACTCACCACACCTGCCTACTCATTCTTTCACTCAGTTATTTGTTTCAACAGTGTGGAGCATCTTCTAAGACTGACAGTTCTAGGTGCCCGGTTTCTGCAGGCCCCAGGTAATTTCCTAACACACGTGGGTTTGAAGGGGAGCCGGCAGACCAAAGCCTGGGCGTCAGCAAAGTCCACATAGCTAGCTCTCTTCTCTCCTGCAGCTCACCACCTAGAAGTGGGAGACACGATGAAGAAATGAATGAGACATTTTAAAGATGCAGACAGTCAAAGGGGTAGGGAATAGGGTGCACAGCCTGCTTAAGGGTGGTGTGCGAGACAGAGGGGCTTCGGGAGCTCCAGCTGCGGACTGTGTGGGGGTCCGAATAAACGTGAATTCTGGGCCAGAGTATTACCTTCATTATCCTGAGTCCTGGCTCCCCGGCTCACCACCTCTTTGCGCCGGAGTTTCCTTCCCTGTACGCGCTTCGGTATGCCAAGCCGGGGAGGGGAGGGGGCCCACACACAAGTGTGCTCCCCGGGCGGCTCCACCGGGTGCAGGGCGGCCACGCGGGGCCCGGCCGCGAACTACATTTCCCACAATGCCGCCCCCGCCGCCATCTCGGCCGGTGGGCGGTGGCTGCCCGGAGCTGGCCCTTCAAATGAGGGGGGGGGCACCTCCACGCGGGACTTCTTCAGGGAGGGCATGGGACCCCGCCAAGTAGGTCGTCGGGCACCAGGGCAGGTCCTGCCCGCCTTCCCATTGCCCCTCTGTGGAGCTGCGTACACGTGTCTGCCCGCGCAGAGAAGAGCACTCGCCCCTTGCTGGCCAGGGGTCGGGGGTCCCAGATGTCGGAGTCTCCCAGATTGCTCCCCAGACCCTGCCCTACACACAGTGCCCACGTCCCTCCATACCTAGGTGGCCCCAGTTCCTGCTGCACGGAGGACAGAGACAAGGTTCAAGGACTAGGGTCCTGGCGGAAGCGCGAACCCCCAGGCGCACAGGATACCTAGTTTGTGGCTAGAAGATTAAATTAGGGGTGCAGAGAGCCAGGCGAGCCAGGCGGAGACCCCTTCCCACTAGGCCCGCCCGGGTCCCTCTCCAGAGGCGGGGTGAGAATGAGGGGGCCCCGACAGGGCTGGCCCTTTAAGGGGGTGTGGTCGGGGGCGGAGGAAGGAGCGAGACGGGAAAGCAGCTTCGGCGGCGGCGGGGCGGCGGCCGTGGGGGACAAAGGGCGGGCGGATCGGCGGGGAGGGGCGGGGCGCGGCCAGGCCCGGGGGCTCCGCATGCTGCAGCTGCCCCCGGGCGCCCCCGCCGCCGCCCTAGCCGCGGAGCCGCGCGGACCCGAGCCCGCAACCTAGCAGGAGCCAAGGGTCCGGAGCCGGCCGGCGGGCGTCCGGGAGGCGGTGGCGCAGGGAGGGGCCGTACGCGCGCACGTGGCCCCGGCGGCCGCCATGGCGGACAGCGGCCCCGCAGGGGGCGCGGCGTTGGCAGCCCCGGCCCCCGGGCCGGGCGGTGGCGGCCCCGGCCCCCGCGTGTACTTTCAGAGCCCCCCGGGGGCCGCGGGCGAGGGCTCGGGCGACGCGGACGACGAGGGCCCAGTGAGACGCCAAGGGAAGGTCACAGTCAAGTATGACCGCAAGGAGCTGCGGAAGCGTCTCAACCTGGAGGAGTGGATCCTGGAACAGCTCACGCGCCTCTACGACTGCCAGGTATGTTCCCCACCCCGCGCGACACCCTAAAGTCGGTCCTGAGCCGGCCTGCTCCTAGCCCTGCTTTCCGCCCGCCTGTCATTCGAGTCGGGGTGTCCCGCTTCGGCAGGAACCGCTCTCCGCACCAACCCCCGCCCCGCGTGTGCTCTTTCTTATCTGACTTAAGTCTCTCAGACCCAGCCTCCCTCGTGCCACTCCCCAAGTCAAGCGAGCTGTCCTCAAAGAAGCTCTGACGGATTGCCTGGCCTTGGACAGGGGGCAGGGCCAGCCTGGGTGGCGGTGGAAGGAGGTGTAACCTGCCTGGAGTCAGCTTTGGACCCCAGTTAAAAGGCGCTGGTGGGGGTACTGTGGAGGGTCTCGATTGTTTAAATGGGCTAGCCTGGAACTCCATCTTGTGGGGGCAGGTCAGCCAGCTCTGGGCTCTGGTTCTCCACCCCATGACTCCCTATTTGCTCAGAGGGTGACTCAGGCCCCAGGGGGCAGGGTGGGGGAGTGGGCTTGCCCGGTGCTGCCTACCCTGCTCTAGCCTGGAGGTGGAACGCAGCTGGCTCCAGGGTAGCAGCTTCCTGGGGAGGAGGGGTGGTGGGCATCCCCTCCCTCCCCCAAAGCTTATGCTCTTTGTTTCCCCTTTACCAGACATGGGTCCTTCCCCTGACCCCTCACCCTTCACTTCCTCCTCACTCCCAGGAAGCTGTGACAGGTGTTTGGGGGAGGGGAGGGGGGCTGTGATGAACTGGGACAGCTGGCACTACCAGTGCTCTTAGTGAGATGGGGGCCCGGATGCTGGGGAGACACATCTGCTGGGTTCCCAGTCCAAGGTCCCCAGCTCTGGCTGTCTGGCACCCTGGGTGCCCAATGGCAGGGACAGGAAGTCCCCCCCCACATCAGGCAGTTTGCCTTGGCACAGGCCTGATCTGTTTTCCTTTTCAGAGCAGCTGCCATCATCTGCTTGGCAAAGGGCTGGTCTGCTCCTGAAACAGGCAGGGACTGAAACCTGCCAGCCCCTCACACCTTCTCTCCCAACTCAAGCCCTTGTCTCCCTCCTCCCCCACCCCCACCCCAGGAAGAGGAGATCCCAGAGCTGGAGATTGATGTGGACGAGCTCCTGGACATGGAAAGTGACGATACCCGGGCTGCCAGGGTCAAAGTAAGAGAAGGGCTAGGGGGTAGGGACAGTGGGTGGGGTGCTGCCAGGAGGCACTGTACCTTGATGAAGCAAGGCCCCAAACCAGGCTGCCTTTGGTCTGGATCTGCCTGCTCTGGGACCTAGGGCCTCAACTTCTGCCTCTGAAAACTAGGGCTGATGGTCCTTGCCTAGCAAGGACCCCCCTGTGCTGCAGGTGACCCCAGCTCCTTGGAAGTGGTGTGAGCTCTAGGCCTACATCCCTGAGAGCTCACTATATACTTATCCCCTCACTCCCAGGAGCTGCTGGTTGACTGTTACAAACCCACTGAGGTAAGTGGTTTCTCCAGATGGTGGGGTGAGGGGAGCTTGGGGGCCAGTCTTCCCTAATGCCCCCTTCCTATCTAGGCCTTCATCTCTGGCCTGCTAGACAAGATCCGGGGCATGCAGAAGCTGAGCACACCCCAGAAGAAGTGAGGGTCCCTGGCCCAGATGAACAGTGGCTCCCACAGGACAATCGCTGCCCCTTGACCTCGTAGCAACAGCAATAACGGGGGACCCTGCAGCCAGGCCTGGTGCCATGAGCAGGGCTCTCCGTGCCCCTGGCCTAGGGGTCTTTTCCCTTGCCCCTCAGTTTTCCATTTTTGGGGTTTTTTATTGTTATTAAACTGATGGGACTTTTTGTGTTTTTATATTGATTCTGCGGCGTGGACCCTTTAATAAAGCTAGGATATGCCTTTGGAGCAGCTAATTACAGGCTCAGCTAGTCTTTTTTTGTTTTTGTTTTTGTACCAGGGATCGAACTCGGGTCCTTGTGCTTGCACTGCAGGTGGTGAAACCACTGAGCTAAATCCCCGGCCCAGAACGAATTTCTTTTTTTTCTTTTCTTTTTTTTTTGGGTACCGGGGATTGAACTTGGGTCCTTGCACTTGTGCAGCAGGCGAGGAAACCACTGAGCTAAATCCCTGGCCCTTTGGCTGGTCTTTTAGGCTGCTCTACAACTGCTGTCAGCTCAGCTTCTCCCCAGGTGCCTGCAGGCCTTCAAGGGCCATGTAGCCATGGCGATAGCCCAGAGCTGGCTACCAGACAGGCACTGGAAGCGGCTGGGGAGCAGTGTCGCAGGCAGGCCTCAGTACTTTTATTCTCTCTGGACAAGGGTCGCTATGCCAGTAGGCCCAGACCCTGAGGCTCTGCAGTCAGAGGGGAGGCTGAGGCTTTTGGGGGGGGGGGGGGAGATCCAAGGTCTTGTACATGCTAAGCAAGTACTTTAGCCACTGAGTTGAGTTATACCCTACCCCTGAAGCTGTGGTTTTAACCTAAGTCTCTCAGGGCCCACAAAGAAACACATGGTCACTTTTTGGGCTTTTAAGGGCTTTGTTTTGTTTTGTTTTTTAAACAGTCTGGTCCCTCATGCCCCCCCACCCCCGCCCCTCTGAAGCTGGCTACAGTTCTGACCGGCGCTCAATCTTGAGCAGCTCCACTTCGAACACTAGGGTCGCACCACCTGGAGGGAGAGGTGGGGTCAGTCTGGAACCTGGGCTCCAGTGAGAGGTATGGGGGTATAAGAAGGGGTATTACCTGGGATCTTTGGGGGAGCTCCCCGCTCTCCATATCCTGTGAGAGATGCACAAGAAACAAAGTGAACCCAGGTATGGTGGTGCATGCATTCAGCATTCAGGAGGACTGACTCAAGTTTGAGGTCAGCCTGGTTTACATAGTGAGTTCAAGGCCACCCTGAACTACACAGTGAGAACTTGTGTCAAAAAAAGAGAAAGAAACAAAGTAAGGTGGGGCCAGGCCCCCTTTTATAGCTCAGCAGGGAGGGGTGATCTTGCACCCTTGAGAGGGCCAGAGTGGAGGGTAGGGCAGAAATGGGAGGGGATGTCAAGAGTCTGATGGGCCAGCTATAGCACAGGCACTACACCTGAGTGCCCCATCTTGCCCTGTTCCTGCTGCTAGACAAAGCTAGCCTTGGAAGAGGCATGTACTATAGTGAATGGATAGAGTGGAAACCAGTGAGGCTGAAGCCACCTTCACCCTTCCCTCAACACACCCTTAACCCCCATCCCCCAGGAAGAGCCTCTCACCCAGCTCAGATGGGATCACCAGCTTCCGCTTTTCCCCTTCACACATCCTGCAGAGCAACACATCCTTAGCATATGGCAAAACCCAGGCTCCCAGACCCCCTGCCCCAGCCCCAGGCTTGCCTCCCAGCTCACCTCCTCAACCAGGACCATGCACACCCTGGCCCACTCCCAGACTCACCCCAGCAGCCCCTGGTCCCAGCCCTTGATGACCTGGCCTGTGCCAAGAGAGAAGACAAAGGGCTGGTTCTGGGGCAGGCTGCTATCAAACTCTGTCCCATCTTCCAGCTTTCCCTGTGGGATGATGGAGAGACTAATGATGAGGAATTACTCTTGACACCCCTCATTCATATGCTCTCCCCACCAAGCAGGCCCCCATAGCACTGGTGGCTATAATCCTGTAGGAGACAGAGCCTTGGACAGCTCACAGTACCGTCATGCCTACTGGTACCCACCCTGGGAAGTAGACAGTGGTGAACACTGGGAATAGGCTTAGAAGCAATGGAGGATTTGCCCACCATCACCCACTTGGTTGGGTGACAAACCAGGCTCCCAAGTCCTTTCTGGTCCCCATAAGCCCCACCCACCAAAGAAGCTCCACCCCCTCACCGTGTAGTGCATGTGCAAGACGTCTCCCTTGCGCGATTTGATAGGACAGTGGTCCACTCGCTTCTTGACCCCGATCTGCAGCTTCCGTTTGCCCTCGGACCCCGTGGCCGTGGCACTCAGGCAGATGGACAGTACTGTCAGGACCCAGCTCAGCCTCATGTTTCTGTGGGCATAGACCCCGACCGACCGGGAGGAGGGTATGGAACACAAGCAGGATCCTGGAAGACTGAACCCCACCATACCTTGCCTGCCCAAGGGATCCCCTCGTCCCAGATTACCACCCTCTCCCCCGGACTCCATGGCCACACTTACCAGTGCAGTGAGAAGGGGGCTTGGCCGAAGACCCCAGCAGCAGCGAAGGGAGGGGGTCAGGGGAGGCCACAGCAGCCAAGGCCCTGCCCCTCTGCTCACCCCCAGACCTTCCCTCCCTCTTGGTCTCCACCTCTGCTCTTCAGTTCCCACCTGTCCCCTTACGCAAAGTCCAAACCCTATCTGGCTGCACAGCAGTTGCCCTAACTGGGCGGCCCCACTCACGCCACACCCAGCTGCCCCCTGCCCAGCATACCCACACTTCTGCAGCTGCCGCGGGGGGTCGACCCCGAGGCACCCATACATCCCCGCTGGGCGGTTCCGGGGAACCTCGTTCCTCCGGAGGTATCCCCCAGCCCGCACCACTGTCTCCGCCTGGGGCGCCTCCCCAGCTCTGGGCCCTCGGGGGCCGTCGGGGCACCCAAACTGGGCCCGTGTCCGCTGGCCGCCGAGCCCGCTCCACCCACACCACCTCTCCCGGAGGAGTCCTCGGCCTACCGCGTCCCCAGGCACGGCCACCACGGAGACCGCCCCCGCGCGGACGTCCAGGGGCATTACTCGGACGTAACCCTTCGCTAGGTTCCTTGGCTCCGCCCCCTACAGAGCGAAGTCCCGCCCCCTGACCCGCAGGTCCGCCCTCAGCTGAACTAGACCTCTTTTCCTGAACCGGAGCCGCGCCACTCACCAGATGAAGCCCCGCCCCTAGTGCCTGAGTCCCGCCCCCCTCCGTCTCCAAACCCGAGGCTCCGCCCTCCACCAGTTCCCGCTCCTCCAAGGGCCAGGCAGCGCCCCCCAGCTGCCGAGCTCCTCCCACCTTCACCCGCTCAGATGTCCCAACAGGCTCAGTCCCACGTCCCGCCCCCAGTGCCAGGGCTCCGCCCCGTGAAGCGTGAGAACCCTCCCTCTGCGACATCTCCGGACAGCTCCGAACCCAGTTCCCGTCTCCTCACCACCTATCCCCCGTCGGCATGCAGAGCACCGGCCCGCTTCTGCCCGGCCTGATCCAGCCTGCCCTCCTGCACCCCGGCTCCCCCCAGCCCGGGCTGTGGCCCCCTCTCACCTCCTCGCCGCGCCCCCGGAGTCAACCCTGCTCGTGCTGCCGCCTCTGCGCAGGCGCGTCCTCGAGGCCACCGGCCGAGCTACGCCGCCCTCCCTCATTGGATCTTGGGAAACCCGCTACTGCGCGGTTTAGTCCTTGGCTCCGCCTTCGTATCGCCCCGTGATCTTGCGACACTTCCGCTGGAACTGCACTCTGCGTGGTTCGAAGAATGTGATTTTGAAGAGGGCCAAAGACACCTCGGGCGGACGGAGAGGACATTCAAGCAGGCGTGGGTTCCCCGAGGGGGTCTTGAGACGCCATCTTATTTCGCCCCCAGTATCTCCCACTGCTACCTTGCCTACCTCAGGGTCCGTTGGCTGCTGGGGAAAGAGCCGGGTTTTAATAATAGGTCTGTCACTGCTTGGCTGTGCGACCTTGACCATGTTCCTTTGCCTCTGGTAAATGTGCTTGAAGGCACCCACCCGACAGGTCCCCTGTAAGGCTGAGCCAAAGTGTAGTTCCAGGCCTTGCCTTGGAGTGGGGGGCCCTTCCCTTCTGAGCACGCAGGCCTGGTGCAGGCATGGTCAGGACTGTAATGGTCAGACGGGCCACTTCCTACACCAGTTATTTTCAGGCACCTCAGCGTGCACCAGTGCCCATTACTGTAGACATCCATTAACTGATGTAACAAACTTGAGAGGCAGCTAATCCCGTGCTGACTCCTAGGGAGGCAACTTGAGGCAAGGCCCCAGACCATTTTGCCTTTCTGAGCCTATTTGCTTAGTTATAAATGGAGGATAATCACAACTTGGACCTTGGACATCAGAACTGAGGATAAAGCCAGGAGATACATGAGAACCTTTGTGCAAGTTTGTCTAGGGGTTAAGTGGGTGCACAGGTGTTAGCTGTAGGTCCATATGACCATTAAAGTTGAGAAAATGATTTGAAAGTAGTGGGCTGGGATGTAGCTCAGCGGCCCAGTGCCTACCAGGCAAGCTCGAGGCCCTGAGTTTAATTCCTGGTACCAAAAAAAAAAAGAAACCAAACCAAAAATGATTTAAAAGTGATCACTATCAATCATTGTCTCTCAAAGCTTAACCCAAATCCCTCCCTTGGGCCCACCAAGATCACAAGCACATCCCCAAACCCAACACTTCGGGGAAAGCCTCCATTAGGGTGGCTATTTTGGGCTTTTTTTTTTTTTTTTTTTTTGGTACCTGGGATCGAAACCACTGAGCTAAATCCCCAGCCCTTTTGGGCTAACTATTCCAGGTTGTGCCTTAGCAGGGCCAAGCACTAGTCCTGGTGGCTGGCCCCCAGCACTGGAGGCCACAGGGAGAAGTTGGAGGGTAAGCTTTGGTCAAACAATTCAGGAGTCAAGCAGCATCAGGTGAAGGAGCCTGGAGGTGGCAGAGAGGGGAAGGTGAAGACTGTGGGTTGAGGTGGGAGGAGACTGTCTCCTAAACCAAACCCACTAGCCACAGAAAGACCTTTGGTACTTCCCTTTAAAGTAGAACGGAGTGAGGCTGGGCGAGGAAGGTGTGTGCTTTAGAGCCCCACTGCAGGGAGCTAAAGCAAGAGACACTTAAAAGTGCTACCCAGCAGGGAAAACAGATGGTCTTTTTCTACTATGTAAAGACAGACTTGAACTTGTCTGGAGCCCAACAACCCTGACCACAGCAATCACTTCTTCTCTCCATCTGCCTATGTGGAAACTGAGGTTCAGAAAGGGGCACCCAGGAATGGTGACCCACTCATGTAATGCTAGCTGCTTAGGAGGCTGAGGCAAGAAGACCACACATTTAAGGCCAGCCTGGGCAATTTAGCATGACTGTCTCAAATAAAAAGGTAGAGTCCTTGCCTAGTATACACAGGGCCTTGGGTTCGATGCCAGCACTGAAAAATGAGTAAATAAAAATTTAGAAGGCTAATGATATAGCTCAATGGTAGAGCACCCCTGGATACAATCTCCCATATCACAAAAAAATACATTTAAAAAAAGAGCTGGGTGTGGTAGTTTACACCTGTAATCCCAGCACTCACAAGGCTGAGGCAGGAGGATCACCTTGAGTTCAAGGCCAGCCTGGGCTACTAGCCCCTGTCTACATAGTGAGTCCCTGTCTCAAAACAAACAAGCAAAAGGCAGTAAGAACCAAGGTCACTCAGCATATTGGGGTCCTACCCCAAGTTTATTGGCCACAATGGGCAGAACCCTTGTGATAAGCAGGGTGTAAGGATTCCCATGCCCATTGATGCTACCAGGGAAGTGATGAATCCATGACCCAGGCTCTACTGGAATCTGCTGGGGGACCTTTGGCCTCACTTCCTCCATCAGCACAGTTAGTGGGTAAAACCAGGTCTAGGAGGCAGTGATGCAAACCAGCCAGCCTGGATAGTGACAAACAGTGACACAGGGATAGCTCCTTCCACCTCTTTTATCAGGGTTGGGGGAAATCACAGTTTTCATACCAAAGCCCAAATCCTGTGATTTGCAGAGGTGTGGGGTCTTCTTAGGGAGGGAAGCAGGAGCCAGGTGTAAGATGGTCACATGCACAGGGTGGTTGAAAATGGAAACGGCACACCACCCTCTCCCCAAACTGGGACCACATCTCATCAACTTTGTCAGAAGGCAGCCTTGGGAGATAAAGGACAGCAGGAGAGTCCTCTGAGAGGCCCAGGCCTAGCTTCCAACAGGATCAGGTCTTGGGTTGGGCTAGTCTCAGGTTCCCCTTTCTTCTCTCATGGATGTAACATATGAGGCAAGAGGCCTCACAGTCTGAAAAGCAATGTGTCATCTTCGAAGCTTCCGGCACCTGCGGAGGGGAGGAAGAGATCTGTTCATACTGGCTGAGCTCAGCCCCACCACCTGTTGACGGACTCCTATAAACTTCTGCCAACCCCATTCTCTCCTGATGCTCCTGGGAAGCCCGCTGGCCTGAGGCCACCTCATGGCCTCACTGAAGAACACAAGGGTGTTGAGAAACACTGCTGACAAAGGTGCCCAAAGGTTCCAACACATCCCCTGGTTTCTCAGAGCCCAGTGGAGCAATGTCTGTCACAGGGGCTCCTGAGAAGGTCCAGTGCTCTGCAAATTTCTATTCTAGGCAGATGTCCCCACCTCCAGGAGATGTCTGGCCATTCAGAGATGATGTCAAGTGGTCCCGACACAGGCCCCAGCATCCTGCACCAGCATCACCTCTTTTGTGTCTGATTTGCCAATTCAGATGTAGGCAGAGGTTATAGTCCTTGGTGTTACACTGACCCCAGTGCCAGCAGACAGTTGGTAAATATTTGTTAAACACATTCAGCAGCTTCTCCTTCCTGGCCCTCCTCCCACTGGCAGGCTCACCCTGGACTTACCCTAGGACACGGCTTCAATGCCTTCCTAGAAAGGTGCCCCCCCCCGACCCCCACCCAGTCTGCTCACCTGCAGGTGTCTGGGTTGAGCTCTAAGCCCCACCCTTGGCAACGGAGGAAGCTATGGCGTCGGCATCGGCAGTGGCAGGTCCAGGGATCAGGGTGCTGGCGGCGCTGGCTGCAGCGTGGGCAGAGGGGCCTGGGGCTGAAGTGGGATGGGTGATGTCAGCTGGGGAGGGTGCTCCAGGGACAGGGTCCCAGCCCGGAACAGAGCGGGGCTGGGGACGGTGATGGGGAGTGGCAGCCCTAGGAGGAGAAGCAACACGTATGGGGAGAGAAGGAAGAATCTTCCCAGGAGCTTAGGGCTGGGCAGGGTGCACAGATTTGGAGAGTAGAGGAAGAGATGGGGAGGACAGGTTGGGGGTAACACAGGGGAGGGGACCACAGGTTCGTGACTCACTTGTGTACCCCCTGGCCCACCCACACATCATATCCTGGGTGCTAGGCCTGGGCTCCAACTCCACTTCTACAGGAGCCTGAGAGACTCACCTGTCTGACTTCATAGCACTCTCTCTTTTTTTTGGTCTGAAAAGTAAGAAAGACAGACAAAGACAAAGAGAGGAGAAAGATCAGAAAATCCAAGCATCCTGCTCTTTGGCCCCAGATCCCAGACCTACCTCTGGCTCCACTTAGACACCTGGTCCCCACTGGGGCACTGCCACGCCCGACACCCCCCATGCCTGTACTCTGCAAGCTCAGAGGCTGGGCCTGGCTGGCACCTGCATTCACATTGGCTGTGTTCTTCCAGGGACATCTCCCCCAGCTGACTGCTTGGGTACCGGATCATGAGGACCTGTGCTCGGGAGAAGAACATGGACAGACAGTGATAGGCTGTGGGCTGGAGAGAATGGCTCCTCCAATAGCCAGGACCCTGGTGGCCAACCTCCAGCCTCCTGTGTGCTGCTCTTTGAGCTGGCCCAGCCCCCAGAGCACCACTGTCCCTCCAGCCTGCTTGCCCCACCTGCCCTGGTACCTGCATTCGGACTTGGTGCTGCCCAGTGGGCACGCACTCCAGGCCGTCGTCAGGGCAGCAGCCACCACAGCGCTGCACAGTCATGCAGCTGGGCACCAGTTGTTTGGCCACAGTACCCATGAGCTCCATAGTCAAGGGCACCACCACCTCCCGAGGCTGGCAGGTGGCACGCGCATACACATCTATCCATGACACCACTGTGGGCAGACCCATAAGGGTTAAATCCCCACTGGATTTCCTGCAGCTGCTCCCAGAACCTGTCTTCCCCAGTCCCCGGGTCACCCTCAACTACCCCCTCTTCTGCCCTCTTCACCTGTCTTTCCCAGCCCTGTTTGTTGAGAACCCAGCAACCCCTCTGCCTCAACTTCTTCCTCTGTGAAATGGGCAGAAAGAATAATAGTCTGCATCTTACAGGAGAATTGTGATTATGCAAGATGACAGGCATTCAGAGCCTGGAATCAGGGCATGGGGCAAAACCACTTAGTACTGGCTGATGCCAAGTTACTGTAACTATTACCTTTCTTCTGGTGGCCAGGGCCATCAGGCTGAGAGACCGGGGCCTGTGGAGAGAAGAGACCTGGACCCCAGGTGCACTCTAGGAGGGGCTAGCCCCATGCCTACCCTGGGGCTCTGCCCTGGAATTTGGAGGCTTCACCTCCTCTCTGACATCTTTCCAGATTGCTCTGTCCCAAAGGCCTCACTACTAGCTTTACCTGTCCTCTCCTGGCCACTTGGGACCTGCTGGGGGCCTGCGGGTCTGGTCAAGAGAGGGCCCAGTGGGCACGAACCAGGTCCTGTAGGCAACAAGGCAGCTCCGCCCCGTGGCGGTGCCCAAGGGAAGGGGTGGGGCGGAGGAGTGGCCCAGGGCTGGGCGGGCGAGCCAGCCGGCTTGGAGGGGCACCTCCCAGGGGATGCCCAGGGCCCCCCGAGTGTCCGAGCTGGAGGACAAGGCCTCTGGGCGCCTCCCCACTTCCGCCAACCTTGAGAGGGCACGGTGGGGTGGGCGGGCCGTCGGGGCCCCGCGTACCTGGGCAGGGGCCAGTTGCAGGATCGCGGCAAGGAGCAGGTGGCGGAGCAGGGGGCGCATGGCGCCCACGGGGGCCGCGCGCCGGGGGCACCCGCATTGCCCTAGCCCGGCAGTGCGGGGGGCGGCGGCCCGAGCCCCATCACGCCGGCCAGGGCACGGAGGGCGGGGGCCAGGCGCAGGGGGCGGCTCCTCCGCAGCCCCCTCCCAATCCCTGAGCGCAGGCAGCGCAGCGCGGCCCGCGCGGCGGCGGCGTCCAGAGGAGCCGGGCGGGCAGCGGACGGTGGCGGGCAACGGAGGCGGCGGGGATGCGGGGAATCGGCCCGGGCTGAAGGGCGGGTGGCTCATGTGACCCAGACACGCGCTACCCACCAGGAGCGGGGAGGGGCGGAGCAGAGAGGGGACGTACCGCCCAGGAGGCCGGACTCCGGGGTAGCCGCCCTGGAGGGCGGGGGGCGCGGGCAAGGGGTCTGAAAAAGCGGACCAGACCACAGCTCTGAGAACTGCTTTATTGCACGCGCCGTGGGAATAGGCCAAGCCTGGGCTTCAGCGAGGAGCGAACGTCTGCGGGCCTAGAGAGCCCCTCAGGGGCCAGCGCCAGGGGGCACGAACCCGGCGCCTGGGGAAGCCCCAGAGGGCGGCGAGTGCAGCCTCGGATTCCGCTCCTGCTGGAGCATCGCTCGGTTGGCCCTGCAGGAGAAAGCACCAGAGCGGTCGGGACGGGGAGCTAGGAGGGTGGTGCCAGGACTGGCAGGGACAGGACAGTGGGGACAGACCTGGCCCGGGCCCGTGTGTCATTGTAGATGGCAGTGATGATCCGGTCCTTTTCATCCATGAAGCTGCGGTGCATCTGCTCCAACTTCCTGCAAGGGGGTTGCCGTTAACCAAGGACTTCAATTTCTGTGGTCCCTGCTATCCCTCAAGTGCTGCCCTCTCCAGGGTCTCTCACAGCTTTCCATCTGTAGGGACCCCGGTGTGTGTCTGTGGGGAGGAGAGGAGCACCGAATAGCCGGGGCCTTCCAGGGTCTCATTGCGCCCTACGTCCCTGGCTGTCCTGCTGAAGGCACTGAAGCAGCTCTGGTCGTGGGGGTGGTCTCCCCTCGAGGCCAGAAAAGAGTCCTGCCTCTGTCTCTATCACTGAACTGGTCAGGCTACTGGCAATGGGTGCTGGCTTCTGATTATCTTTGCTGGATTTACTAATCTATATCATGGTGTACATGAGAGAGTGGCAGGGGACACCAACAAACATGAGGACTGCCGCTGGGGAAGCTCAGTCACAATGCATTTGCTTCTTTGCATAATACTTGACTCCAGCCCTCCTGGCAGCTAGCACCAAAGATTTACATTCAAATTATGAAAAACTGAAAATGACATTAGCCCTCCTTGCAGTACTGCCTTTACTAAGTAAAGAGAGGCTCCAAATAGCAAGGTCATGCAATCCTAGCTTGAGAGACAGCATGCAGGTCGAAGCATGCTGTGGCTGGCTGGCTGACCACACTAGGCTTCCCCCACCTTCCAGCTTCTGCCACCACCCTGGGGAGGACAGGGATTCACCTGAAGGCAACGTAGTGCAGCCCCATGCCTGCGAGCATGAGCAAGAGGCAGTACCCCAGCACCTGCTGGTTGTGTTTCTGCTGCCATCGCCATGACTCAGGCCCCTGTGGCCTCACACCATGAAACTGGGCCCAGTATTGTTCATTGGGGGGTGCCCAGGAGCTGCTGGGAAGCAGAGGGGGGACCATGTGGAGATGAGGCTCTCCAGGAGACTTGGGGGTAGCAGCAAGTGGGGGCAGGACTGCTGTACCTGTGTGTTTGTCTGGCAGACCTGGGGTAGGCTGTGGTCCCTGGTGATTTTGAGGGGCTGGCTGAACAGAGCTGGTTGTCGTAGCTTCGGCGGCTCTGTTCATGGCTGAGCACGTGGTAAGCCTCATTCAACTCTACAAAGCGGCTGTGCAGGGCTGGGTTCCCAGGGTCTCTGTCAGGGTGCAGCTGGGATGGGGCAGGACTTCCCTTATCTCTCTTTCCATGTCCCTTCCCAGGACCCATCCTGATGAGATCTACCCAAAAGGGCTCTATCACTCTCAAAGGCCTTGTCTGGGCAATGATCCCTCACCCTTAAGACTAGTTGACCCCTCAAGACAGCCAGAACATCAAGAAGCACAGACACCTGCCCTCTCCCCTCATTTAAGCTCTCTCCCCACTGCCAGCCCCCTGCTGTCTCCATATGTCTTAGTAGAGGTTTCTCAAGAGCAGAAGTCCAGAAAAGCAAGCCCAGCCATGAGGCAGGGTCCCTGGTTCCTGCACCCAGCCATTCCTCCTGCTTAGGCAGAGCTTTGAGCACCTTCCATCCCCATGGGGGAATGTGGCTCCCACCAGAAACACAGGTCTACTCCTGGGAACTTGGAGTGCACCCCTGCCTGGCTCAGATGTCCTCTTCCTCCCTCTCCACCTCTCGAGGACTCATACCTCTTTGGACTTGGTGAAGAAAGCTCGTTTAACTTCTTCCAAGCTGGCACTAGGATGCACACCCAACAGTTCATAATAATTACTGGGGCCAGACCTGTGGAGGGAGACCCAAACTTGCAGGGGTTGAGGGTAACCCTGCCCTGATCCCTCCCAGGTGGGGATGCATTGGGACTGGATTGGGCCACACCCTTCAATTCAGCCTTCAGGAGTTGTGTTGGCTGAGGCAGATCCCAAAATACAGCTATCCCCAGATTACTCTTCCCTTTGGGGGTGTTTTGGGCATTGTCCAGATCAGGAGTTCTCAAATGTAGTCCTCAGACCCTGGCACCACAGACAACTGAAAGCTCCTTTGTTTTTGTTTGTTTGTTTTTTGAGACAGGGTCTTGCTGCATAGTCTGTCAGGCCTGCCCTAAACCAACAGGAAAAAGCAAACAGGGTGCTTTCAGCAAACAACAGCAGCTTCCTAGTAAATAGGGCAAATGGACTCAAAATGTGGTTTACAACCGCCCTGGCACTGAGAAGTCCAGTAACTGTATACCCACATGAGAAGACCATCCTTGGGCATCCCAAGTCATAAAAATTCCTTATGATGGGGCTGGGGGATTTTGCTCAGTGGTTTAACTGCCTGCTTCGCAAGTGCAAGGATCTGAGTTCGATCCCCAGTACCAAAAAATAAAAAATAAAAATTCCTTATGATTATAGTTCCTTCCCCCAAATTTATATAAGTATAGTCCTCCTTCCCTGCTGGCTGCTATCTCTCTCTTCCAAGGTTAGCCCGTCCACTCACAGATGAAATCTTTCCCCACTAACTGCTAGAATCTCTTTGATTTTAGTCCCTGTTCACTGGAATAAACTTTTCTTTTTCTCACGACAAACAGGCTGTTTTTTTGACAAATGGATTCTTTATAACATAGTCCATGATGGTCTTGAACTCTATGTACTTCAGGCTGGCCTTAAACTCATGACAATCTTCTTGCCTCCATCTCCTGAGCGCTGGGATTACAGGTGTGCCACCATGCCCAGATGAAAAGTTTGTTTAAAAGAGATTACCAGGGCCAGGATTTGGCTCAGTGGTGCCACCACCTACCTTGCAAGCACAAGGTCCCGAGTTTGATCCCCGGTATCAAAATAAAAGAGAAGAGATTACCAAGCCTTACCTGAGAAGCTGGGGCAAGAGAATTCCTTAAACCCAGAAGTTCACGACTAGCCTGGGCAATACAGCAAGATCCCATGTCAAAAACAAACAGCTGGGTTCATTGTCACATTCCTGTAATCCCAGCTACTTGGGAGGCTGAGAGGGGAGAATCACAAATTTAAGGCCACCCTGGTGAAGTTAGTGAGATCCTGTCCCACAGAATAAAAAGGGCTGGAGACATGCCACTCAGTGGTAGAGAGATTACCTACTGTGCACAAGACTCTGGGTTCAACTCCCAGGGCCCAGGAATCTGCATCTTTGTACTCAGTCTCCTCCCTTTCAGTGGGTTACACACAGTGATCTTGACAACCACAAGAGCTGCGGAAAGCACTGAGTTTAACCTGGGCTCATTTTTTTGTTTGGTTGTTTTTCTTGGTACCAGGGATTGAACTAGGGTCCTTGCGCTTTCGAGGCAGGCATCGGAACCCCTGAGCTAAATCCCCGGCCCTAACCTAGGCTTATTTTTTTGTTGTTGTTTTGGGTACCGTACTGGGGATGGAACTCAGGGCCTCATGCTTGCTAGCAGCTTCTGTGCTGCTGAGCTACATCCCTGGCCCTTTGCTCAAATTTTTTCTTTCTTTCTTTTTTTCTTTCTGATACCGGAGATCGAACTCAAGCGAGGCACCACTGAGCTACATCCCCAGCCTGGCTCAAATTTTTGATGTGCCACTTAACTTGCTGTATGACGTTGCCCCCCCCCCCCCACGCTGGAAATTGAACTCGGCATTCACACTAAGCTACATCTCCAGTCTTTTTTTTTTTTTTTTTTTAAGACAATTCGGCTAAAACGCTAAATTGCCTAGGCAAGGTTCTAATTTTCAATCCTCCTGTCTCTGCCTCCCAGAATACTAGGACTACTGGCCTGCACCACCACATCCGGATGGGGGGAGGGGTGTCGTCTCCTAATCTCCATCTTCAGGGTCCTCAGCAGTTCAGGTGAGGGTTATCTGAGACAGGCCTGTAAGGCGTCTGACACTGGAGAGGCCATAGCGATCCCAGCTTGTAAGGCGGAGCCTAAAGGGTCAGGATTTCAACAAAAACCCACTCAACAACCTGCCTTGCCGTTCAACTCACCGCTGCCCTGAGGCCGCCGAGAGGAGCCGGGCGGGAGGGCTGTAGGGCCACAGCCGGCACAGGCGCAGGGGCAGCAGGGGCAGTAGGGTCGGCATGGCGGCGGGCGGGCAGCTGAGGAAAGGAGGAAAGGAGGCCACCAAGGTGGGGATGCATTGGGACCGGATCAGGGGAAACTTAAAGCGCTCTGGGGCCCGGGCCGGCGGAAGGGGCGGGGCCCGGGCCGGCGGAAGGGGCTTGGCCCGAATTTCTCGCCAAGGAAGACTCTGCGGAAAGCCCCAGGTCGGGATGGGGGGCGCTCCTTGGTCACGATCGGACCCGGACACCCCCGGCCCTTTCGAGAGATCCTCTGGGTCCCGGGCACCTGCAGAGACACTGCGACCCCCTCCCCACCCGGGACGATGGGGGGGACGAGGGAGGGGCCACGGAGAAGCCCCGCCCCGGACTCATAGACTGCGAGGTCTCGGGCATTTCCTGCGCCTATACCGGCCCCGCCCCTAGTTCTCATTGGCTCAGACACCGGGCCCCTCCGTACTCTCGTTGTTCTTGGACGCCCACCTACCAATAGGCTGGGAAGTCCTCCGTTGACCTTACCTCAGCGAGGCTTTGTGAGTAGTCTCTGCCCCCCCCCCCCCCCCCCCCCGTTCGCGACATGTTTCACAGAGCTGCTTCCATAGATACCCAGGAGCCTTATCAGTGCCTGGCGTGGGAGTTACGGCCCTCAGGCCCTCATTCCCAGCTCGCTGGGGGAGAAATTGAGGCTGGGCTCTTGCGCTTTTAGCTTTTGCTTTTTCCCCTTTCCCGCTACGTGTTCTCTCACCCACCAGGCCTCTCCAAACGACCCCTCTCTCATATAGAAACAGCAGATGCCGGGCCGGGGATTTAGCTTAGTGGTTCCGCCGCCTGCCTCGAAAGCGCAAGGACCCGAGTTTGATCCCCGGTACCAAAACAAAAGAAGAAAGAAACAGCAGACGCCAATGGAATCCAAGAATAAAGTCCTTTATTTTCCTCAGAGGTGTAGATTGGGCTGAGACCCCCAGGCAACTCAGATGGCACTTCCCTGGACCCGGTTGTAGAGGAAGATGGCACCTTTGGCTGAGGGGCAGAGCTCCGCCCACATCTCAGTATCCTGCAATCCCAGCATCCTCTGTAGGAAGAAAGTGAGACCCAGATATCCATCCAGCCCTTGCCTCCTGCTGGAGCTGTGCCCAGAACTCCTGAGCCTCAGAGCCCTCGACACTGTATGGGGCCTAGGGAGACGTTACCAGGGCTCCACAGACCCCAACCTTTCCCTTGGTTAGAAGGCAAGCCTGTAACTCTGGAGAAAATTCCAAGAGGCCTAGGATCCCTTGTCTGACCCAGCCACCCTCTCCCGACTAGGCCTCTCTGCAGACTCCTTGCTTGTAGGCCAAGGAAGATGTATCTCCTGCCCTGCACCTGTGCCTCCACAAAGATGATGCCTGTAGACTCGTGGGCCTCAGGTCCTCCACCTACGTAGTAGTTCCTCACCTCCTCGGAAGTCAGGCTGCACCTGGACAAGGACATGAGGGTGGTGGATTGGGAATGTCCACCCTGCAGGATTCCTGTGAAACCCCAGCTGCCTCAGCCCCAGCCCTCAACACCCATCCCTGCCAGGACCCAGGCCACTGTGCCCCAGAGTTCACTCACTGGATGTAGAACTCGGCACTGGCTCGGCCAGCGCTGGTCTCATTGCAGGCAATGCCCAACAGCAAGGGTGGGCTCAGGGTAAGCAGTGGCAGGTTCACCTGGGGTAGAGGATCCCACCTATCAGTATCCACTGCTACATCCCTGCCCTCTCAACAAAGAACAGCCTATTACTCCTGTCAGTACTTTGTGGTTTGTAGATCAAGCGCCTAGTATCAAAATGTCAGATCTTGGGCATGTTCATTTTACAGACAGGAAAACCAAAAGTACAGGGATTGAACAAATTTCCCAGGGAAGTCAATCTAGTAACTGAGACTCCCATTTATTCCTCTTTCAACAAACTTGCAGAGTGGGCAAATGGGGAGTGTGACATTGGGAGACATTTACCACTATTTAAACTGTAAAGAGGAAGAGCCTGAGGGCTAAAATTGGCTTTTGAGACAGGGTCTTACTCTGTAGTTCAGACTGGACTTGAATTCACTATGTAGCCTAGGCTGGCCTTGAAATTGAGGCAATCCTCAGCCTCCTGAGTGCTGAAGTTACAGGAGGGCACCACCCCACCCAGTTTAGAATTCCACTCTTGAGTACACCCACCTGCAAAGCCAAGCTCTTTCCTCAGTGCCATCCAGGTCGATGCAGACCTCCCACCAGCCCAGACCTGTGGAAATCTAGCAAGTTCTACCTCTTCCCTTCATGCCCACCAGGCTGTCAGAACCACCTCTCACCTCATCACAGATCTCCTGCAGGACACTGGAGAAGAGCTCTTGTACCACCAACTTCCCCGGGAGGTCCTTGTGTTGGGGGCTGTCACCAGGGCACAGGGCCTATGAGAGGTCAGGCTCAGGGTCTGCTCTTTACCCCTTCCCACCCTGTCTTCCCCCTTGCTGGTCCTGGTGGCCCGAGGTAGACAGTGTAAGAGTCTTAATGATCCCCTAACTCAGGCCCCCCTTGTCCAGGTGGAGAACCAACAGTCCAGCTCAGAAGGGGCCACAACGAGGAAGGTAAGGCATCTTCTTCCTCTGCCTACTCCCCTTCCCACTTGCTTCCCACGGTTCTATTGCAGGTTAGGCCTGTAGCAAAGTCTTCCAGATGCCAGTGAGTGCATTGTCCCCTTCTAGCATGACTGTGTAGGCTGGCCTATGCTTGTTCCCAGGTCAGCCATCCAGGAGGCACTGTAGCAGGGAAGGCTGCACAGCTGCTCTGAGTGGACCCAGAGAAACACCAGGCTGATTTTCCCTGAGCTGGGAGGGCATAGAGGTCCAGCTCCCCTGAGCTGTTTGGGGTTTTGTGCCTTTGTACCCAGACTGGCATCTCACCTGAGGCTCAGGGTGCCCACCAGGAACATCCACCAGTCCAGGGGCCTCGGCCACCTGCCAAGAGCGGCGTAAGAAGACAAGGAAGTTGTCAGCTGTGACTAGTATAGCACCCACCCCCAGTGGGTCAGCTAGATAGGCTTGCTTGTCATCCCAATCAGTAGCTCCCTGTTGTCGAAGCCAGGAGGCTGAGCTAGCCCAGTTGGTGCCCAGGAAGTCTCTGTAGGAAGTCAGGCCCAGACGCAGGAGCAGCTGTGGTCCTGGAGAGTCAGTAGGTGCCAGTGTGGCTGAATGCAGGCGGAACTTAGGGGCATTAAAGAGCCAGGGCTGGGTCCGTAGCCGGCTCTCCCAGATGGCAATGATGGTTTTATCTCCTCCTGGTAGTGGGTGACGATCATGGGCTGGGCTCAGCTCCACTCCTACCTGCTCCTGGGTCAGTCCCCCAGGAGGGCACTGCAGCAGCAGGGTCACCTCGGGGTCCATGATCTGGACAAGGAAGCTCTAGAGAAGGACACGGCCGGGCCTGTCACCATGGAGGGCACACAGCCACCCTTCGGCCCAGTTCTGCCAGATTCTGCCACAGACTTCCTGAGGGTACGTATCCCAGCCTTTCCAACCTCCCTGACCACGCCTGGACAGTTAGTATCCTATTATACCAGCAACAGCCTCAAGTGTCGGCTGGGGAGTGGGGAGGGGCTCTTGCTGCCAGAAATTCTTGGGACTTCTGGACATCCCTACCGCCCAGAAGTCCTGGGCCCCCCAAATACTTAAATCCTCCAAACCCAGAGATTCTGCTTCCAGCCAAAGAAACGTAGAGAACCGCTTCCCACAATGTAGAAGCTCCAGTCTCAGCCGGAACTAGAACTCACCCTCAAGCTGGGCCCACAGGCTCCGCCCCTTCCCCCAAGCGGAAGTGCCCACCCCCTTCTTCAATGCCTTTTCATTGGCAGAGCCACATGCTCCGGCCCTCACGTTCCACTACTCCCCTGAAACGGAAGTAGTGCCGCCCCTTCTTCCGCGTCTTCTCATTGGCGGGCAGCAGACGGCTGCGGGTGAGCTAGCTTTAGGGCCTTATTCACAGCCTTTTCCCCAGGATCAGTCTGCGCGCTGTGGCCCTCCTAAAGCGCAGGCTTCTGCTCCCCTATCCCTGTGGCTGCCATTGTGACCTTGCAAGTCTCGCCAGCGAGGGTCTTAGTTGCCCTGTCTGCACCCGCGTTTGGAGGATGGGCGGCGAATGTCATGAGCTGTACTTCCACCACCCAGCTCTCCGGTCCTGAGCCTTTGTGACTTTCCGGGCAGGGCGGGGACAGGAGAAGATCTTTAAATCAGTCTCCACAAGTCGCTGCCCCTCACAGGTCTGGAGTATGAGCTCCTCTGGAGGAAGGAGCCGGGAGGCAGCAGGACCCAAAGGTAGAAGGGCTTCCAGACCCCGGCAACAGGTGTGCCTTTCCTCACCCTCACCCGCCTGGGGGAGAACAGGGGAGGGGACTCCGAGCCCTGGCTTCCCGGTAGAGTGGGGACTCATGGGTTATTCTGGTCCCGGAGAGGGGATTCCTCTCCCTCTCCAGCAGGTCACTCCAGTTTCGGAGTGGGCAGCAGGGGAGGGTCAATTATGGAGACCCAAGCCACCATTGAGCTCTTTTAGGACCGAGATGTGCAGCTGTCTAAGGCTCTGTCCTACACCCTCCGTCACGGAGCCTTGAAGCTGGGGCTTCCCATGGGAGCTGGTAAGTGAGGATCTCGGAGGCCTGGGAAGGAGTGGCTGGCACCCAGGAAACAGTATGAACCTATCTGTGCCCCATACACTGTGGCTCCCACCACTGCACCATAAGGAAGGCACAGCAGGTACATCCGCTCCATGCACAGTGAAGACTGGGCCCAGAGCCCCATGTCATGTCTACTGGGAGAGGAACCTGTCTGGGCCAGGCCTGATGTCCAGCCAAGTGGCCTTTCTGGTGATTTCCTGCCAATCACATGGCCAGTAAATGCCCCAAGGATGGGTACTGGGGAGTCTTGCAGCAAGTGATGTTTACTGGGTATCCCCTCTGGGCGAATACTAAGCACTTTATCTGTGTGAACCTCCATGAGGGAGCTATTCTTCCTGTGTAAGTTAAGGAAACTGAGGCCCAGAAAGGGGAGTGTTCCTAGAGGTCACACAGTGAAGCCCGTGTGATCTCCAGGCCCAGGCTTTGTTCTGGCTGTGGCTCCCCATGAACTATGACCTGGCCATAGCAAGGTTGGCACCTAAGCACTTGTCTGCCTGCAGATGGCTTTGTGCCCCTGCACAGCCTCCTGCAGCTGCCCCAGTTTCACAGCTTCTCTGCTGAAGATGTGCAGCATGTGGTGGATACCAATGAGAAGCAGCGGTTCACCCTTCGGCCAGGAGATCCCAGCACTGGTCCCCTCATCCGGGCTAATCAAGGCCATTCCCTGCAGGTGGGTGCCAAAGAGACAGGTAGGAGAGCCAGATGGGACCCCTGTCCACTGGGGAGGTCTTACTGCTACCCATTCAACCACACATTTCAGGTGCCTGATTTGGAACTGGTGCCCCTTGAGACGCCACAGGCCCTGCCCCGGATGCTAGTCCATGGTACATTCTGGAAGCATTGGCCATCCATCTTGCTCAAGGGCCTGTCCTGCCAGGGAAGGACACACATTCACTTGGCCCCAGGACTGCCTGGGGACCCTGGTATCATCAGTGGTCAGTGCCCCCTCTCCCCACCTATTCCCACCCACTCTGTCCTCTCAGGACTCCTCCAAGGGTCACAGCCTCCCTTGTCTGAGGCTGCCCTCAGCCTTGCACAGCATCATACCCCTCCATACTCTTCACCTTAGGACCACCTCTGTCCTGGTTTGCTAATTGCCTCCCACGTGCCCTAGGCCCCAGCTCCGGTTGTCCCTATAGGCATGCGCCGGAATTGTGAAGTAGCCGTGCTCATCAATGGACCCCTGGCCCTGGCAGGTGTGTGTGGTCACAGAAGGGACTGCTGGACCTTTAGGGAGGGGGCATGAGTCACATCGATACCTTTGTCGGCAGATGGAATCCCCTTCTTCTGCTCTGCCAATGGGGTGATCCTGACACCAGGGGATGCTGATGGCTTCCTGCTTCCCAAGTACTTCAAGGAGGCCCTGCAGCTGTGCCCTGCCCGTGAGAACTGCAATCCCATATGCCTGTGCCCTTCTGCCCTTGCCTCTTTCCCAGCTTCCAACCCAGGCTGACTATCTCCCTTTCTCTAAGAAACTTTCATCTTTATCTCAGGAAAACCCCTCTCCTTGCCTGGTGATAAAGAGACAGAGTGTCCGAGTGGCCCCAAGCACAGCCCCAGAGGAAGGATGATCAAACAATAAAATATTTATTTAAAAAATTTAAAAAGTAACAAGAAAAGAATTCCAGTTCGAAACTAGGATTTCTCATCCTTTGCCTAGATCTGGTCTTCCTTATGTGCTCAGGGAGCTGTGCCACACATAGGTCAAGGGTGTTGGCCTTGGCCATGCGGACAGGGAAAGCGGGCTGTGTACGAACTCAGGCCCACCTCTCGCCTCCCAGCCTGCACGAAGGCTGAGTCTGGCCCAGGAGGTGAAAGTGCCCAGCTCAAAGCATGCCTGGAGTGGGGGTGCAGCAGTGCTGTGGCTGATGGTGAGCAGGGCATGGGTAGTCACACTGCCCTTAGAAGGCTTCATGGCCACCTGTGAGTTGCAAGAAGAGGTCCTCATCCAGCTCCTCCCCACGGGCCCGCTCCCGAGTGGACAGGAAAATGTAGCCACCGATGTACTCATGCACGATTCGACAGCTGGCAGACACACAGCCAAAGGCCACATTGATGTGCTCATCAAACTCAATGGCTACCTGTGGGACGAGTAGTCAGGTGCCAGTGGGCAGGAAGGATAAAGGAGAAGCCTCCACCGTCTGTCCCCTGTCCCACCCTGTCCTCACTGGGCCCACCTGCCGGATGTCCCAGTTGACATTCCACTGGCGCATGTTGCTGAAGCGCCAGGTCTTGACCACATCACCCACAGCCAAGTCGATTCGGATCAGTCGGTTGTTGGCAATACCCAGGATTTCATCTTTCTTGCTGCCCTTGAACCTGATTGCCGGGGTGGGAGGGGGTGTATGAGCAGGGGCTCCCCAGTGCATGGCCCCAGAGCCCACCCAGACGGCGTGGCACAATGTCCACAGCCAGTATGATGGGGGAGGACATAACTGCCCACATCCCAGCTCTGCTGCTTGTCTGCTGTGGGACCCTGTGGAAGACGTTTAGGTTCTCTAGGGCTTGAGTTCCTCAGCTGGAAAATGGGGGTTACTTGGTGGATTCATTTCACAGCACTGGGAAATAGTTTGTGGTGATAATAGTGTATATATCATCATCATTGTCCATCACCGTGTCTGCAGGGTTGGGAAATGAATAGAGGGCCACTTCTGTAATGGCATCTAAGGTCAGCCATGTCCTCCAGAATAGTAACAGAGGCCCAGAGAGGGAAGGGTTCATGGCAGAGCCAGGAAAGACACTGTCTCTTGCCTTCCCAGCCGGGCTCCGCCTCTTGTATTTCCTGTAGGGGTGCAGAGTGGTGGGGTGTGTGCAGAAAGCCCCTTGTAAGATCTGCCCTCAGAGAACAGGCGAGGAGGGAGACTTCTTGGGAGTGGCTGAGGGTGGTGCATGGAACAGCAAGCAGCAGTTAGGGCAGTGCATGGCTGGACTAGGGCTTATACCTGACCATGAAGTAGGAGATGCCAAAATCAGGCAAGGACTGCCAGGCCTGGATGAAGCGCAGCTGGCCCTCAGTCAATGACAGCTGGGCCACGTTCTGGTGGGCCTCCAGGATCCTCGGGGTGAGCTGTGGAGCCATACTGGTGAGGAGCTGGTGAGGGTTCCCCTCCCCCAAAGTCCCTCTGACTCCTGCCTTCCCTGTCAGGGAGACAGGATGCTGAGCCTGGGAAAGGCCCAATGCCTAACACAGCCACCAAAGTGCAACCTCTCACTGCCTGACAAATGTGGGCTGAGCCAGGCCCTGAGTGGACAGGGGCCCTTGGACTGTGATCCTTTCAGAGGCCTGGGAGAGGGAGCAAGTTTCCTCCTAGCTTTCTCCTGAGAAGCTCTGTGGGACCCAGGGATCAAAGGCAGCCAGGAAAATGGTGTGGTCATTCCCACCCTCTATCTTCTGTTACCTGCTTGGCCTTGAACTTTCGCTGGAAGCGGGGGGCCAC
The DNA here is from genome assembly GCF_053883595.1 of Heterocephalus glaber. NCBI lineage: Eukaryota > Metazoa > Chordata > Mammalia > Rodentia > Bathyergidae > Heterocephalus > Heterocephalus glaber. The sequence continues at coordinate 14,073,488 of NW_028258151.1, read as the reverse complement.
AAGGCCGTAGGGGTTAAGGCCCTCACCAGAGGCATCAGGGCCCTGAGTGTGGTTGCCTGAGCCCCCACCGCCTGCCCGCTGGAGGCTGAGGAAGGCCAGGATGGCCTGCACCTCACTGGTATAGCTGCTGTCTGCCATGGTGCGGCCCTTGGAGGCCAGTCGGCACCCAGCCATCCAGTGGGCATACTGCTGCTCCTGGTGGGGACAAGGACGGTGAGGAGCCAGCCAGGCTCTGCCCCCACCCCACCTCTGTCCTGAGTGCCCACTTCAGCCTGGCCCCAGCCTTGCCACATCCCTGCCAACTTCACACACATCCTGGCACCGCAGGTAGATCTCACTCATGCCCTCAGGCGAGGGCACTAGGAGTTTGATGCAGAACTTCTGGCTGGAGACATTGACATCTGGGACTACCTCGCACCCTGCAGGAATAAGGGGTGTCTGGAGGGCCTTGGAGGGGGAGGCCTGCCTGAGAGGGCCCCACATGAAAGCCAGCCCTGCACAGCCTCCTCCCGACAGAGATCATCTTCCCTGGTTCCCAAGGAAGAGGGGGCCCTGCCAGTCCCCACCCTTGCTCCCTCACCTTTGAGGTTGAGCTGCTGAATAGGGTCCCCCGGGGCCTCGTCCTGGCTCTTGTAGTAGGACAGTGTGGTCTCCTTGAACACCACCCAGTGCTGCCGGTAGCCTTTCAGGGTCAGTTTCCGGGGCCTGAGAGCAAGCAGGGTGTGAATGGCCACCCTGACACACAGCCTCCTCCTCCGGATGGGCAGACTCACCGGAAGATTCGGAGATGGTCCTTGAGCTCTGGGATGGTGGTGAGGCTATCCTGAGGGAGGGGGGGAGTCAGAGGGGCCCAGGGCTCCCTTGGTGTAGACACCCACTGAAGCCTGAGCCCTTACCAACACATCCGTGGGCGCCGAGCCCTCAAGCTTCACTTCCAGGTTGTTCAGGGCCGCATCCAGGTCATCCAGCCCCGGGTCCATGCTGGCCACTTCGCCGGCCTCCCCACTCTGTGTCAGCTTGTTGATGTGGTACTGGGGATGCATGGCCAGGGAACACTGAGTCCAGTTGCTGCCCAGTGGTGGCCCCAGGCTGGGTGTCCCTAGACATGGGCCCCACTCCAGAAGGCCCTTCTTGCCCAGGGTCCACACCCCGGCCACCCTGGGTGCCCAGGCACCTGCAGGGCGGCGAACACCATCATCTCCTCCTCAGTGCAGTCGATTTCCTCCAGCAGCAGGTCCCAGCGTGCCTGCTCATACAGCTGTGTCAGCCGCACGGGGTCAGCCTGCAGTGGGTGGGGAACCGCTGCTCAGACGCTGCCAAGGGGTCTGCACACCCAGGCAGCCACCTTGTGCACTCTGCCTGGTGTACTGATGCTTGGTGGATGTCCAAGCCCGAAGTCAAGCGGCCCCAGAGTCCAGAAAACAAATATCTCCCCCAGCCAGTGCCCTGATCCCTCAGTCAAGGGCAACACTGGTGTGAGGAGGTGACCTGAACAGAGACCTGGAGGGTGACAATGGGAAGAGTGAAGGAAGAGAATTCCAGCAAGAAGGATCAGGAAGGGCAAAGGCACAAGGAAGTCCCGGTGTCCATGGAAGCCATCTTCTGAGGCCCACTGAAACTGAGAACCAAGGCCCAAGAAATCAAGGGATAACAAATGCTGGCGAGGGTGTGAGGGGAAAAGGACCCTTCTACATTGCTGATGGGAGTGTAAACTGGTACAAGCACTATGGAAATCAGTGTGGAGATTCCTCAAAGAACTAAAACTAGAAACTCCATTTGACCCAGCTGTTCCCGTTCTAGCTATTTTCCTGAAAGAGTTAAAGATGTCATATCACAATGATACATGCATACCCATGTTTATAGCTGCACAACTCATAATAGCTAAATCTTGAAAACAGCCTATATCCCCATAAACATATGAACAGATAAAGAAAATGTAATGTGGCACTTACATGCGATGGAATACTACTCTGCCATAAAGAAGAATAAATGAGTCATTTGTAGGAAAATAGATGCACCTCGAGACCACAATGTTAATAATGTGAAATAAATCAGCTTAAATATCACATGGTTTCACTTATATGAAAAATACAAAGTATAAATAACTTGTAGAGCAAAATAAAAGATAGATAATAGGGGGCTGGGGGTTTAGCTCAGTGGTACCATCGACTGCCTCAGAATCGCAAGGTCCTGAGTTCAATCCCTGGTACCAATAAAAAAAAGATAGATAATAGGAAACAGGGAGGTAGATCATTTGTGAATGGGAAGGGGACCAAGAGTTGGAAAGAGGGGGAGAAAGGGGAGAGTAAGGAGAAGCAAAAGGAATTAGATGTGTTATGTATATGTATCAACTCCCCATGATGAATGTAATTATGTATGTACTACAAACATATATTCATTAAAAAAATAAATAAGATGGGGATTTAGCTCAGTGGTTTCGGCGCCTGTCTTGCAAGTGCAAGGTCCCGAGTTTGATCCTCGGTACCAAAAAAAGAAAAAAAATAAATAAGAAATGCAAACCCAAGCAAGACACCTATACTCCCAGCATTCTGGGAGGCGAGACAGGAGGATCTCAAGTTGGAGCCCAATCTGGACAATTTAACAACTTAGCAAGACCCTGTCTCAAAAAAACAAAGGGGCTGAGGATGTAGGTCTGTGCTTCCTGGGTTTAATCCCTAGAACACACACACACACACACACACACACACACACACACACACACACAAAAGGAAAAGAAAATCTAAAAGAGTCAGGTCCCTCCCCAGAAACCTGCAGTAAGGTGACCCATGCTGACACCCAGAAAAACCTGAAACTTTCTCCCTGGGGCTGCTGAGTTAGAGAGAGCCCTGCATTGGTGGCCTGAGCACAGCTGGGAGAGTACCAGGTGTGAACTGAATGGGTGGAGTGGAAGCCCACACTGAGCAGGGATAGCCACCCTGGCCTTCCCCACATGCCACCCAGACACTGGCAGGGAGTCTCCAGCCCCAGCTGAGCAGTTAGAGGGGTCACCACTAAGACACCAAGCAATCAGCAAAACCCTCCAGAAGGACAGCCCTGACCCATCTCCATGCAGATGCTTGGAGCCTGGCATCCAAACAGAACTGGACAGCAAGGGTTGCACACAGCTGAGGACAGCTGCTGGCTTGGACTACAGAGACCATGATGGACAAAAAAGAAATAGAGCTCCGAAGAGACAAAGACCCAGTAGGGAGCAAAAAAACAAAAACAAAACTCCTCACATGTAAATCAAAACCCTTATAGATAAAATTCCACACTTAGAAATCAAAACCAGATTTTCTATTTTCAGTCCTGGGGACTGAAACTAGGCCTTGCCCTCAGCTACATCCCAGCCCTTTTTTTTTTTCTTTTGAGAATGGGTCTTGCTAAATTGCTCAGACTAGCTTCAAATTTGGGATTCCATGGATGCACCACCATGGCTGTCCAGGATGATTTTGTTTGGTTTTGGTTTTGGTTTTTCGAGACAGGGTCTCCATATATAGTTCATATAGTTCATAGCTGAATCTATGTACCCTATGCTGGCCTCAAACTTGCAATGATCCTCCTGCCTCTCTTCCCAAGTGCTGGGATTGCAGCACTCCCATTACAGCATGTGCCACCATGGCCTGCTTTTGCTTGTTTTTTTTGAGACAGGGTCTAGCTATGTACAGTAGTTCAGGCTGGGCTCAAACTCTTGTGATCTTATGATCCTCCTGCCTCAGGCACCCAGAGTGCTGGAATTACAAGTGTGCACCACCATACCTGGTGAGTTTCATTTTATTTTTTTAATTTTTATTTTTATTTATTTCTTTAGAGACAAGGCCTCACTATATAGCCCAGGCTGGTCTCAAACTCATAGTAATCCTTGCTCAGCCTCCTTTGTGCTGGGATCACATGTGTGCGCTACCATGCCCAGCTGAGTTTCATTTTAAAGCTACTAAAAAACAAATAAAAAAGAAATATCAATTGAGTTATATTAAAATTAAACACACTATTTATCAAAAGAAACCCAAGTGACAGGGCCGGGGATTTAGCTCAGTGGTGCTACATCTGCCTAGAAAGTGCAAGGTCCTGAGTTCATCCCCAGAGGGGAGGGGGGACCCTAATGAGCCAGGCATGGTGGTGCACACCTATAATCCCAGCACTGGCCTGTAATCCCAGCACTTGGGAGGCTGAGGCAGGAGGATCATCACGAGTTTGAGGTCAGCCTGTGCTACATAGTGAGTTCAGGGCCAACCTGAACTACAAAGCAATACCCTGTCTCAAAAAAAAAAAAGTTAACCCTAAGGAGAATGAAAAGCTGAAACATGGAGTGGAAAAAGACATCACAATATATTTATCTGACAAATTTTCATGTCTACAATATATAAAGGAAAAACAGTTCAATATAAAAACTGTCAAAAAAACCTTGAACATTGGGCTGGGGATGGACCAGGGATGATCATACTGTACCAGGGATGATCAAACTGTATGGTGAATGTTTAAATTTTTAAAAAATTATAGTAAAAGGGGCCAGGGACTTAGTTCAGTGGTTCCACTGCCTTCCTTGAAAGCACAAGGTCCCGAGTTTGATCCTCAATACCAAAATAAAAAAATAATTTAAAAAACTTACAGTAAAGGACATATTGCCATTAATCCCCCTCAAAAATCTTCCCCTTTGATTCAAACCCACTTATCTCATCACTCTTGCCACTTTCTGAAGCAGTTCTGGACATCCACTTTCATGAGTGTCTTTACAAAACGTAATAAACAATGCAGTGAATGCTGCTACCAAAGGCCATCCAACAACAACAGGCTGGTAAAGGCAGGACAATGTGTCCTCTTTACACCCTATTCACCAAATCTGGCACCATGCAACTGCTGCTCTTCCCCAAAGCCAAAGTGACCATAAAAGGTCAATGTTTTTAATTAATTCAAGATCTTGAGGCAGTCACAACAACACAACTGAAGACACTCAGGAAAGAGGACTTCCAGGACTTCATCAGAAAGTGATAGCCAGTGTAGTGGCACACAGCTGAAATCCCAGCACTCAGGAGGCTGAGCCAAGAGGATCACCAAGAGTTTAAGGCCAGCCTGGGCTACATAGTGAGTTCAAGGCCAGCCTGAACTACATAGTGAGACCCTGTCTTAGAAAGAAGAAAGAAAGAGAGAGAGAGAGAGCGAGAGAGAGAGGAAAGGTGGCAAGAATGATGAGATCAGTGTGTTTGAAGCAAGGGGGAATATTTGTTTTGGGGGATTAATGGCAATGTGTAGTAAACTTTTTGTTTTTGTTTTGTTTTGTTTTTTGTTTTATGATCACCAAAAGTCACATTGTCAGTCCTCTTTATCTGTAGGATCCCAATCAGAGGACTCAACCATCTACAGATCAAAAATATTTGAAGTGGGCATGGTGGTGCACACTTGTAATCCCAGCATTCTGGGAGGCTGAGGCAGGAAGATAGATAGCAAATTCAAACCCAGCCTGGGCAATTTATCAAGACCCCCTGCTCAAAATGAAATAAAAAAGGGCTGGGAATATAGCTCAGTGGTGTCAGGTCCTAGGTTCAATCCTAGTACTGAAAGAGAGGGAAGAGGGAAGGAAGGAGGGAGGGTGGGAAAGAGGGAAGGAGGGTGGGAGAGAGGAACGAAGGGAAGGAGAAAGAGAGAATATCTATCCAGAAGGGCCACTACCCACTAAGTAGTTTCAGAAGGAATGAACAGAAAAATGGTGACAGCAGAGGAAATGATTAAATAGATGCATACAGGGCATTTGCCCATAACTGGAGTACCCAGGTTTCTGATTTGAAAGAGCCAGGCAAGTATACAAGCTAAAGAATGAAGAAAGACCCAGGCTAGCCCATTTTAGTGAGAAATTTTGGAACCTGAGGGGATAAGGAGAAGATTCTGGAAGCTTCTGGTACCTCTGCTGCACTGTAAAGAGAAAATAAAAGGGTCACATAGAAGGATGGAAAATAAAAGTGACACCAGACTTCTCAGTGTCCACAGTGGAGTTGAGAAGAAAATAGAAAGATGTCAGGAAAGTGTCTCCAACCTAGAATTCAACATCCAGCCAGCAGGGTTAGAATAAGGACCTTTGGCAACATTCAGGGTTCAAAAGGCTTATGTCCCATGCACACTTTAGAGGAAGCAACTGAAGCATGTGTTCCACCAGAAGGAGGGCATCATGAGGAAAGAGGAACACAGAGGCCTGGGGGATGTGGCTCAGTGGAGAGCGCTGCCTTGTATGAACAAGGCCCTTCTTCCATCCCCCACACCACCAAAAAAAAAAAAAGAGAGAGAAAAGAAAAGGAAGAGGAACATGTTGGAGGCAGGAAATTCCCAATGTAGAAATTCCCAGGAAAATAGTGAAGGGATGTCCAAGAATGACAGTCACGCTGTGGGACTAGATTGTAAGCAGTCCCAGGTTCCAAGAAGGAAAGACCCTGCCTGATGTGCCAGTGTGGTCACCACTATGGAAGGAGCCCATGGTGGGCTCTGCGAGGCATCTGCCCGTCACAGTGTAGGCCCCATTGAATATCCAGACAGCTTTCTGCACACTGCCCACGGGGGCAGAAGGGTGCTTACTAGTGATCAGTGAAACGGAACAGTTTGGGCTGGGAATGTAGCTCAATGTTTGGCTCACACCTATAAACCCAGCTACAAAGGAGGCTGATGCAGGAGGATAGAAAGTCCCAGCACACCCTGGGTGAGATAATGAAGCCTTGCCTCAAAACTTTAACTAATTTTAGAGCCAGATGTGGTGGCACACACCCGTAATACCTGTACTCAGAAGGTTGATGCAGGAGGATCATGTCAAGTTGGAGGCCAGCCTAGACTACATGGTAAGACCCTGACTCAAAAAAAAAAATGTTTTTTTTTAGAAAGGGCTGTAGCTCAGTGTGAGGGCCCTGAGTTCAATCCAATCCCGAGCACCACAAAAAAAAAAAAAAAAAAAGATATAAGGACATATATAAGGATAACTATTCTAGGTTTCCCTAGAATGCTTTTTTTTTTTTTCTGGTACCAAGGATCAAACACAGGACCTTGTGCATGTGATGCAGGTGTGGTGCCACTGAGCTAAATCCCCAGCCCTCCTAGAATGCTATTTATATATGCTGCTATTTATAGCCATAGTCATGTTTTATTTATTTATGTTGTTTGTTTGTTAGTTTGTTGAGATAGGATCTCACTCTGTAATTCAGGCTGGCCTTGAACTCATATAGATCCTCTTGCCTCCCAAGTGCTGGGATTATAGGGGTGTGCCCACATCCAGCTGTCATGTTGTTTCAACCTAAGACTATAAACACTGTTCAACTAAAAAGATACAAAGAAATGTGTATGCTATGTAGGAGAGGGACAGTGTAAAACAGCTATGCAATCATCTTTCCTACAAAGTCAATAGCTAATGTGTGAAATTCCAAAAGCAAGAAATAGAAAACCAGAGCAATAGTTTGTAGTCTCAGCCATTTAGGAAGCTGAGGAAGGAGAATGACTGGAGCTCAGAAGTTTGAGGCCAGCCTGGGTAACATAGTAAAAGACCTTGTCTCTAAAAAAAGGCAGAAAGAAAAGGGAAAGGAAGAAAAAAGAAACAGAAATAGAAGCATGTTATATAGAAATAAAAATTAGGGGCCGGGGATTTAGCTCAGTGGTTCCGATGCCTGCCTCGAAATCACAAGGTCCCGAGTTCAATCCCCAGTACCAAAAAAAAAAGAATAAAACCAGGCAAAGTGGCACACGACTGTGATCCCAGCACTAAAAAGGCTAAGGCTGGAGGATCACAGGCCAGTTTATGGCAAGCCGTGCTACATAGCAAGACCTTGTCTTTAAAAAAGGGAAGTAAATACTGGAATAAAAATTTACAATGTGGCCAGGGATGTAGCTCAGCAGCACAGCATCTGCCTAGCAAGCACAAGGTCCTGAGTTTGATCCCCAGTACCAAAAAAAACCTTTACAATCCCTAGAGTTAAGAAGAACTGGGGCCAGGGATTTAGCTCAGTGGTTTTGCCAGCTGCTGTGCAAGCGCAAGGACCTGAGCTCGATCCCCATAGCAAAGAAAAAAAAAAAAAAGAAAAAATCAAGTTAAGGAGAACTGGGGCAGGGAACATGCCACTGACAAAGGCCCTCCCACAAACACAGCCACACAAAGAATGTCCAGGTAGCCTTCTGGGGTCTCACTATTGTAGACAGACATTTACTAGAAACAAATGAAAATGTAACAGCTTGGGTTGGGAATGCAGTTCTTGTTATAAACTTGCTAGGACAATATAGTGGCCCACACTATAATCACAGTACTCTGAGAGGCTGAGGCAGGAGGATCAAAGTTTGAGCCCAGCCTGAGTAATTTAGTGACTTAGCGAGACCCTGCCTCAAAATAAAAGAGGCCCAGGGATGTAGCTCAGTGCAAAGGCCCTGGGTTCAATACCCAGTAGCATTGCGAGGAAAAAAACCTGACCTTCTAGGGCTATGGATGCAGCTCAGTGGTAGAGCATTAGTCTAATGGCCATGAGGCCCAGAATTTTTCCCCTAGCACTGAGAAAAAAAAAAAAATCCTTCAATTTTGAACTTCTAGACATGGAATTTGTGGCAGATTACACATTGGCAGAAGAAAAATTAATCTGTAAACTGGGTGTGGTAGTGCACACCTGTAATCCCAGCACTCTTGAGTTCCAGGCCAGCCTGGACTACACAGTGAGACCCTGTCTCAAAAAAACCAAAAGACGGGCCAGGGATTTAGCTCAGTGGTTCCACCACCTGCCTCGCAAGCACAAGGATCCAAGTTCGATCCCCGGTACCAAAAAAAAAAAAAAAAAAAAAAAAAAAAAAGACTAAAATGAAACAGAAAAATAGGACCAAAAAAATGAGCAGACAATCAGTGAGCTGCAGTCCAATAGTAATGTAACTGGAGTCCCCAAAAAAGAGGGGGACAGAAAAGTATGTGAAAAAGTCACAACCCAACATTTTCCAATTTTAATGAAATCTGTAAACATATAGGTTAAAGAAGTTCAATGTACCATACACATAAGAAACCACAGCAAACCAAAGACACATGGTAAGGAAATTGTTTAAAACTAAGGCCAAAAAAGCAAAACAAACAAAACCTAAGGCCAGGCGTGGCGGTACATGTCTTTAATGCCAACACATGGAAGGCTGAGGCGGGAAGATTGCAAATTTGAATCCAACCTAGGCAACTCAGCAACTTACTGAGATCCTGTCTCAAAATAAAAAAGAGAAAAGGGCCAGGGATATAGCTCAGTGCACCCTGGATTCAATTCCCAGTTCTGAAAAAAAAAAAAAAAAAAAAAAAGAGGTAATGAGGAGTGACTCTGCTGGGAGTGGGGTGGTGAAAACGTCCTAAAGGTTCATGGAGGCAACTCTGTGAACACTCCCAAAATCCTACACTGTGGATGCTCAGGGGTGGGCTGTGTGTGGAAACTGCTCCTCAGTACAGCTCCCATTGTGCTCAGCACGGCAAGGATGGTAGTAACCTACACTGGGCCTGCCAGCCTCAGAGCCAAGTGCAGGAAGCCGCACACCAAGGCAGGGAGGGCACATGAAGTGTAAGTGTGTTCTGTGCAATATTTGGGACACATTCTAAAATGTTATTTGTTCTTTATCTGTAATTCACGTTTAATCAGACTTCCTGCCTTTTCTAATTTTATTTTTTCAGTACTGGGGATTGAACTCAGGTGCTTTGCACTGAGCTACATCCCCAGCCCTTATTTATATTTTTATTTTTTTGTTTTTGGGTTTTTTGGGTTTTTTGTACCGGGGATCCAACTCTGGTCCTTGTGCTTGAGGGGCAGGCAGCGGAACCACTGAGCTAAATCCCCAACCCTATATTTTTATTTTGAGATGGGGTTTCACTAAATCACTAAATTTCCCAGATTGGGCTGGAACTTGTGATCCTTCTGCCTCAGCCTCCCAAAGTGCTGAAATTACAGGCAAGGAGCACCATACCCACTGGATTTTAAATTTTTTTTTTGGTACGGGGGAGGGGATCAAACTCATGACCTTGTGCTTGCGCTTGCAAGGCAGGCAGGCAGTGCCACTAAGCTAAATCCCTGGCCCAAGGATTTTAAATTCTTAAACTACCCATGAATGCCTATTAATCCCACCACTTGGGAGGCTGAGACAGGAGGATCACCGAGAAGCCAGCCTTAGCTACATAGTAAGTTCAAGGCCAGCCTGTCTAGTGAGACCCTGTCTCAAAAAAAAACAAACAAAAAAGAAAAGCTAATAAATCAAACCAAAGGAGATAAAAAGGAATCGTAAAAATTACTCAATCCAAGAGAAGACTGGGAAAAAAAGGACAACAAAGGCCCCAGGAAGAGCAGGGGCACAGGATATGGAAGGAGTAGAGAGGCCAGCATAAGAGGAAGGCAGTGGCCAGGACAGAGAAGGGCTCAGGGACAGGGCTGGCAGGGCCTGTGGCCATGGAAGGGACCTCAGCAGCCACAGGAGCCCTTTAAATAGGGTAATAGGCCCAGAAGAACTTTTGCAAACATTCATTCCAAGGCTGAGCAGCCATGAGAGGAGGCCCAGAAGGAGAGGCTGCAGCACCTGCTGGAGAGGTGCCCATGGGTGGAACATGGAAGAGCGGGGGATTCAGGGTTTGATTCTAAGCAGCATCGGGTGGGCCGGCTGGGGAAGAACCTGGAACTCCTTAAGTACAGGGATTTTGCAAGGGATGCAGGAAGAGTAGGAGGGGACCCTGGGCAGGCTGGGTTGGAGGTTATAAATTAGGAGTCCTAAAGAGCATGGGTGACGTTTGAAGCCATGAGACTCAAACATTCTGGGAGAAAGAAGGAGCCCCAGGATGGAGGCCGTGGAGAGGAGCAATGAGAGCCAAAATGCTGGATAGAAACCTGGGAGAGACAGACGCGGAAATGAGTGGACCACAGACACTTGGGAGAGGAAGATAATTCTTCTCACAGGAAGGGTGGTCACTTGTGTCTGGGTCTCAAGTGGCCAAGAAGACGTGGGTGGGAAGGAACACAGGACAGATGACAGACGGCCACCTCCACAGATGTACTTCTATATGGACAGGGACAGATGTCACCAGGGTAGGTTTGGCCAAGGGGTGAGGGAGGGCCAAAGGGCAGCCACAGAAGCCCAGGAGAGGAGGCAGAGTGCCCCAGAAAGGGCTCTGTAGATACAGAGGGTGCACAGAAGTTGGTTTGCAGGCTGCAAGGCCATGGAGAGATTGCACAGGAGGTGGCCAGAGCCCATCCTTACTGCCACCCCTCCAGGGAGTGTCCTGGAGCCCAGGCCAGAGGCTCTCCCACCGGGAGAGCCCAGACTCTGACTGCCAGGCCTCCCTGTCTCAAGGCCCTGGCCCCCAGATCCCCCTGTGCCCAGCCCACCTTGGGATCCAAGTCGAAGAAGCTGTAGTACTTGAAGCGCAGCCAGAGTATGTCCCCAGCTTTGACACCCTGCTGCATGAGGCACCGAGATGAGTCCAGCCACCTGGGGGTGGTGAAGCCAGAGTCAGGGGTGTGCAAGGTGGACCCAGCGGGCATGGGGAAGGTGGCAGCACCCACCTGCTGTGCAGCTGTGTCTTGTCGGCCAGGGAGCCGGGCCGAGGTAGGCGCTGCAGCAGCCCGGGGTCAGGTGATGGGCCAGGGCGGCTGAGCATGCGGAAGCAGGCCTCGGTGTGCTCGCTGTCAGAGAAGTGCGCCGGCATCCCCCGGAAGAGCACTGGTGCCACACCTGAGGGACAGCAGGGTCAGCAGGCCTGTCCAGGCCGGGCCTCCTGGATGCCCTGCTTGGCCCATGCTCACCGCCAGCCAGGACGACCTTGGTCAGGTCAAACACCTCTTCCTCTGGCTCCTTCTCTTTCTTCTTCTTCTCCTTCTTCTCAGGAGCCCGCAACAGAGACAGCTCCTCAGGGTGCCGGATACCTGTGGGGAGCTCCTACCATGACTTCACCTTGCTCCTGGGCACTCGGAGGCAGGGTCAGGGACCAAGGTTGACAGGGGCTGGGCCTGGGAAAGGAGGGGACCTGCCCCTTGCAGAGGCCTTCCAGGTGGGCTACTCACTGAGGAGGCGGCATATGTCGGCTACGGCCTTGAAGAGGGGCTTGGAAAAGCTGGCACGCAGGCACAGTGTGCGGCGGTTGGGCAGCCTCAGGGTGACCGGCCGGTGCTGTGGCCCGAAGAAGAGGCGGGCATCAGCCAGGATCCCATACTTGTCCAGCGTCCAGTGTGTCTGCAGCAGCCACTGCCTTTTCTGCTCCCACCAAATAGCATGGTCCGACCAGTCCTGCTTTCGATCTGTGGGGGTCACAGTGTACACCATTTCTTGGTGGGCCCTGTCCAGGTCCCCAAGCTGAGGGCTAGGGCCACCTCCAAGAGGACAGGGGAATGGCCCTTGGCTAGTCTTTATATCACTTCCTGGGGGTCCCCAATCCAGAACCTGTTTGTTTGTTTGTTTTTGAGACAAAGTCTCACTTTGTAGATCAGGCTGGTCTCAAATTCACAGTGATCCTCCTGCCTCAGCCTTGAAAGTGCTGGGATTACAGGCCTGTGCCACCATGCTCGGCTCCAAACCCAGAATCTGAATGCCCCAAGCTTGGTGACCCCACCTTATGCACCTCAGCCAGCCCAGTGGGCTCCCTGAATATACCTGGCACTTTAGGAGGCAGATACTATACTTTGTATATCTTCAGGGCCTGGGGTTTGTCCAGCAAGCACTCTAAACATCTACTGTGACTCCCTGTAAAAACTTGGACAAAGTGCTTAACCTCTCTGGGCCTGTTTCCTTTCTCCCACCCTTCCTTTTCCTTCCTTCCTTCTTCCCTTCCTTTCTTCCTTTCTTATTTCTAGCAGTGGAATTGAACTAAAGACCTTCACACTGAGCTACATCTCAAGTCTTTTTTTTGGACATAGTGTCTCACATTACGTAGTTTAGGCCAGCCTCAAACGAACTGCCATCCTCCTGCCTCAGCCTCCCAGGGTGCTAGAATTACAGGTATGCACTGCCATTCCTGGCTGGGCTTCAATTTTCCTGTTTGTAACATGACCCATGCCCCCTGCTACCTGATAAGTGCCACGTGTTGGTGACATGTATGCACACACAACCATACACAGCTGAAAATATGAATCCATCACTCAACATTCAGCTAGGAATTGGACACAGGAGTGGATGACACAACTTCTTCTGTCCTCCCTGCAGGCGGCAGGAGTTGAGCTTGGAAGCAAAGCATGATGGGAAGCTGCTGTGGGTGTGCTGTCCGTCTGGGTGTGCAGAGCCCATCTTTCTGGGGTTTTGCCAGGCCCTCCTTGGGGGTTGTCTAGATCCCCATTCCCACTCACTCCTCCATCCTTCCTACTGTCCCTGTGTGGCCCAACCTGGGAGAAACCTTTTTGCATCTGGCTCACTTCTCCCCAGGTTCACCCCCTCCTTCCTGTGCCCTCACTCTGGGCTGCCTCCCCTCTTCCTCTCTTGACTCTGCTTTGGCCCTGTCCTCTTCGGACTTCTCTTCTGACCTGGCCCTTCTAGTCTTTCCCCAGGTGCAGTCAGGGACCCTCTTCCTGGAGCACCCATAGCACTGACCTCTGCTCCAGACCCTTCCCTGAGCCCTGGCCAGGCCCACATGGCACCGGCTAGGTCAGGTCTCCAGCGTCCTATATTCCTGACACCTCCGTTCACCCAGCCATGTGCCCAGCACTGGGACAATAGCCACAGTGGCTCCTAGTCCCAGTCTTTGAAGCGCTCTGCTCAGACTGTTCTGGACAGAGGTGCCCCTCCTCCCCAGGGAGCCCCTCCACACCAGCCTGGGGGCTGTGTGACAAGGACTGTTCTAGAGTTCCGAGCACCATGCTTTTCACCTTGAATCGGCGTCCTCCCAAATCACCTTCTCTCCATCCATTCTGTCTCACCTCTGGAAGCCTTGTCTCCTCTCCGCAGGATAACTCAGATGGCCTCCTCGGGGCCTCCCTGCCTTCACTCCAGCCCCACTGGCTGCACAAGGTCTCAGCCCAAAGGTCCACTGCAGCTGGACTAGTGGCATATGCCTATAATCTCAACATTTGGGAGGCTGAGGCAGGAGAATTACTGCAAGTTCAAGGGCAGCCTGGGCTAGTGAGTTCAAGACCAGCCTGAACTAGATAGTGAGACACTATCTCACCCCCCCCCCCCCCCGCAAATAAAAAGATCCACTGCAACATGGCCTATCCTGCTGAAAATGCTGGGCACTTTGAAGGGGAGGTCTAGGCTCCTGTTGAGGCCTCAAGGCCGGTGTCTTGTTATGTCCAGCAGCCCTAACCCAGAGAATCCCTGTCCCCCACCATTGCTGCCCAGCTCCTCCTTACTGTCCCCACCTCTCAGGACTTGTCTTAAGCAGCCTCTCCTGGGAAGTGTCCTTTCCAGGGCTCTAGGGCCCTATGGTGGCTTTCCTGTGGCAGCTGGCATAGAGCACTGGGCCAGGCAGGAAGGGTCCAGCTTCACCAGCCAGTCATGCACCAGGAGACAGCCCACATTAGACACACTTAGGAGTCAGGTGGGTGGGGGCAATATCCTCACTGCAGGGGCAGTGAGCTGCCAAGTCCCAGGCCCATCAGCGGTGGAATACTCACAAGCTGTGCCCTGTGGACAACCTGGTTCTCAGGCCCCCTCATGTCCTGCCTTAACCCAGGCCTGCCGAGAGTTGGTCTGACACCTAGTCTCCCCAGGGAGCCTCTGCTCCCCACTTCTGCTTTCACAGCCTCTTTAGGTCCTGCCTCTGGAGGCTTCCTCCCTGCTTGGGCTCTGGGGCTGTGCTACCATGGGGTTATGCTGACAGCCCTCCTGGGCTGCACATGGCAGCTGGCTGGGTCTGAGGCAGTCTCCCCTGGAAGGCCCAGGCCTTACACTCCTGACCAGATTCTTGTGGCCTGCCCTCTGGCCTGGCTATTGGAGTACTCCTGCTGCCCTCCCAGGAAGGGCAGCCTCCATCAGACAGGGCAGGATGATGAGAAGTCCTCATATCCCTGGGCCTGTGTCTAGCTGCCATGACTGAGACCGCAGTTTGCTCTGCTGTAACTTCCTGTGGGGGCAGGGGCAGGGGCAGGGGCAGGGCCATCCCACTCAGATGGGGCCTGTTACCAGCCGCTGAGGGCTTCACCTGGGAGGAAGTGTGGAGCCGGCCCCAGGTCAACAGGAGCCCTTAACCCTCTCTCATACCTCAGGAACAAACTTGACCTTGGCCTCCCCAGGCAAAACCTCCCCTTCTGCCCTTATCAGTGGGTAAATAGAGGCTGGGTGTGGTGGTGCACATCTGTAATTCTAGTACTCTGGGAGGTTGAGGCAGGAGGATAGAAAGTTTGAGCCTAGCTTGGGAAATTTAGTGATTTAATGAAACCTGGTCTCAAAAAATCCTTTTTTTTTTTCTGGTACCGGGGATCAAACTCGACTTTGGGCTTGCCAGGCAGGCGCAGCGCCACTGAGCTACGTCCCTGGTCCTCAAAAAATAACATTAAGAAAAGGGATGGGGATGTAGTAGCTCAGTGTCAAGACCCTGGGTTCAATCTCCAGTACTGCCTCCTCATCCCAAAATGAAAAATGGGTGAGTGGCCATCTGCCCGAGGGGGCTCAGCAGAAGCAGCTGGAGTGGGAGGAAGGGAGGGGTATAGGAAGGAGGGGAAGCTGGGGAAATGTCTTTTTTGGAACTAAATGATAAAGAAGAGATGCCTGAGTCATTGTGACATGGTTATCGCGAGCTGTGCAGCAGGGGTGGCCCGGAAGTACTGGAGGACACTGTGGCAGCCGCCTGGGTGCCAAGCTGGGGAAGTGGGGGCAGCAGGACACTCACTGATCTCCTCCACGATCTTCAGGAGCACACCGCCAATGTGTGACTCCCCGGTGACTCGGAGGGTGACCGACTCAGCCTCAGGGTCCTCCTCACCCACAAACACCCGCAGCTCCCAGGATGAGTCGATGTAGTCCCCAGTGGCTGTCTTCATCCCTGCCATGGCTGTGGCTGCTTCTGCTGAGAGGGTGAGGGAGGTGAGCAAGCCCCATGGTGCCCCACGCAGGCGGCAGGCGGCAGGCAAGGAGCAGGCCAGAGGCCAGCATGCACAGGCAGCAGCAAGATTTGGGGTGCAGGGGCTGGGGATTTAGCTCAGTGGCGCCGCATCTGTCTCGAAAGTGCAGGGTCCCGAGTTCGATCCCTGGTACCAAAAAAAAAAAAAGATTCGGGGTGCCAGGGTGACCCTCTCACTGTTATGGTGCTTGAGCTGAAGGGACTCTGAGACCATGTTGTCCAGCATACTCCCATCCTACAGACAGGAGACTAAGGCAAGCTAAGAGGCTCACTCAAGAATACCCTGCTCAGTGCAGGGCTGGGTCCCAACCCAGGCTGCTTTCTCACCTCAGCCCCAGACTCTCACTGGCAGGGCAAACCTAGCGAAGACCCAAGCACCCTAGCTGACTGGAGCCTTTCGGCAGTAGAAAGTGCCAGCTGTCGTGCGACAGGGCAAGAGGGACGCTGGGCAGAGGCTCTGGGGGCAGGGGAGAGAAGGGTCCTCAGTCTGGAGCCACTGGCTGGAGCTTACCTGGCCTGCCAAGAACTGGGGCTGTGGGTGGTGAGGAGACTGCCAGCCACTCCTGGCCTCAGGCTACACACCTGCAGAGGTTGAGTGCTTCCTCGCCTGCTTTCTTTTTGAGCTTCCTTCAGAGGACAGCCCTTGTGGCCTTATCAGGGTCAGGGCGGGCTGGCCCCGCCCCAGGGCGGGCACTGGGTGCAGGAAGCACACTGCCAGTGAGCAGAAGGCTCCAGTGGGGCCCTGCCTTTGTCCCCAGGGAGCACAGGAAGCAAGAGAGCACAGGACTTGTGGGTACAATGCTACAGTCACAGCCTCCTTCCTGTTAGTTCAAAGTAGAGGAGCCACCATTTGTGCGCAGGGCACCCGTCAGCATTAGGACCACCTCTCATCTTCAGCCTGTTGTGAGGCGTCCCCTGGGTCACAAACCAGCCACAGATATAGGAGTGACAGCCAGGAAAGGGAATGGCTGGACCCTGGGCCTTTAGGGCCTTGGCAGGTGAAACCAGCATAAGCCCCACTGTCCCTGCCAACCAAAGATCTTTGAAGGCCCCAGGAGGAAAGGTGCTTTAGTTCTTTTTTTTTTTTTTGGTTTTGGTTTTGGTACTGGGGATCGAACTTGGGTCTTTGCACTTGCATAGCAGGCGGTGAAACCACTGAGCTAAATCCCTGGCCCGGTGCTTTAGTTCTTCCTGCCCCCAAATAGGGCAAAATTTTGTCTTACTGCTGCCCAGGTATTCAGAGAACAGATCTCCCCAACACTCACAACCCTTTTCCTTGACCCACTGGTCTCAACTTCGAGCATGACACATTGTTTCCCACGTCCCCCAGAACCACTCCTGCTCAGGCATCAACCAGACCATCTCTGGTGGCCTAATATTCCTCTGCCTATCTTCTGTCCTGGGACATAAGCTTTCACAGAGCAAGGCTGAGCACACTCAGACTTTCCAGAGTTCATCAACTGGGCTGGGAGGCAAAAGCCCAAGCAACAGCAGATGACACTGGAAGTGAGGCTATTTGAACTGTGCCACCCACACGGGGCAGGCCTGCGGCAACTCCCAGGGAAAAACCAGCTCATGCAAACCCGGAAGAGCAGGAAATATGGCCTGCTGCTAGCCTCAGCATCTTGCCTACCCAGAAAGCAACACTCTTGGGACAAATGAGGAAGTTTAACTGCTGCCCAAATACCTCCCCAGCCTGGGAAGAGGGCTTCAGGAAACACTCTGATGCAAGCATGAAGTATGAATAAAGCTCAGCCCTGTCAGCTCAGGGGACAGTGGAGTTTCTAAAAATGACTCCACCTAACAGGGACAAGTGGGTCTCTACAGGTCAGTTTTTTCTCATGATTCATTTCTTAGTTGAACCCAGTATTCTCTGGATTTTTTTTTTTTTTTGGTACTGGGGATCGAACTCGAGACCTTGAACTTAGAAGGCAGGCGCCGGAACCACTGAGCTAAATCTCTGGCCCTGGCCCTGGCCCTGGTTTTTGATTTTGAGGCTGGAATATGGAGAGTTAACAGTATGGGGATCACTCTAAAATTGATCTGAGGGCTCAGTGGTTCCGCCACCTGCCACGCAACTGCAAGGTCCTGAGTTTGATCCCCGGTACCAAAAACAAATAAACAAGCAAATAAATAAACAAACAAACAAAATAAAATTGATCTGAAGCTGATGCTATTTGGTCAAGGGGCACTTTCACGAAGGTTCCCTTCTGCTGAATAACAGCACCACCTAGTGGTCACCTTTGTCAAAGCCATGGACCCCAGCAGCATTTACACCCAACCCACTGAGCTCACACTCAATACTTCCCCCAGTCCAGTAAGACAAAAAGGTCAGTCTTTGAGGGGGAAAAAAAAAATCACTCAAAGGCCACAGTAACATATAACCACGTCCAACTGGCTTTTTTTATTGGAGATGGGGACGTGGAGATAACAATATGAAGACAGCTGGGACCCCAGGTTGGGAAGAACACCCTCTCCTCCTCATATTGCCCACTGCCCCAAATAAAAAATAACCAACTATGGGGGAGTAGCTGAGACAGCGACTGGGGCATAGGGGAAGGAGACACGAAACTTGAGGGCTGCAGTGAAGAGACCATGCGTGTGCTGGGAGGGCCTGTGGCGGCGGCTGTATAAGTCTGTGTCTTCCAGGTAGGCATGTATAAATATAAAGATAAGCTGTTCTTTCTCCCCTCTCCCTCTGCTGTGCTGCTTGCCGCCATCCCAGTGTCTTTTCACATGAGGGCAAAGGGAAGAGATGAGTCATCACCGAATTGCGATCAGACCCACATCCATCAGCTTCTGGATCTTCTGCGCTATTACAGGGTTCTTTAAGTGTCTAAAACAGAAAAGGTGAAGTGAGCTGAATGAAACTTGCCCCCAGAGACAGATTCCTTGCTTCTAGAACAAGCTCCAGCTCAAAACCCCAAGGAGCCTTAGACAGGGTACAGGAAGAGGTCTGGTGAAGGTGCCAGGCAGACCTGGCAAAGGTCTTCTCTACTGTGCAGAACCTGCCAGGCCTACTGTGTGCATGGAAAGCCATGAGGCAAGACCTTTCTCCTCCAAAACCGGTCTTTCCAACCGATTGTGTAAGCTGTCAGGACCAACAAGTAAATGAAATTCATGCACAATGCACCTTCCCCCAGACTACTGGGGATTCAACCAGGGGCCTTTGTACCAAGTTATATCCCCAGCCCCTCTCTTTTTTTTTTTGAGACAAGGTCTCACATGTAGTTCTGGCTGGCCTCTGCCTTAGCCTCCCGAGTGCTAGAATTATAGGTATGTGCCACCATGTCCAGCTCCCCAGCCCTTTTTTTAGAAATAGGGTCTTGCTAAGTCACTAACCTGCTCAGGATGGGCTTGAACTTGTGATCTCCTTGCCTCAGCCTCCCAGAATACTGGGATCATGGGTATGGTGCCACCACATTTGGCTCAATCCTTCCAGTTTTAAGAAAGATTACACCACCCTTCCTAGGTAATCACACCCTGCCAACTCTCTGAAAGGCTATCCTGAACTTGGCTTACTCGCTGAGCGCCTGGGGGTCCTTCTGCATCTGCTCCAGGATAAGTCGCATGGCTGGGTCACTCATTATCTGCTGCACCTCAGGGTCAGCCATGGCCCGTCGCTTCACATCCTCAGGGTTGTCATGTCTGTTGTACTGAGCCATCATACAGCGCTGATAACCATCTGCAGCCTCCTGTATTCAAAAGGGAGAGTGTCAGCATTACCTGGCTCACTTCTCTAGAAAGTTCAGGGTAATAGCCAGTGAGGAGGACTGGAACTGCAAGGAGAGGGAAGACTTGAGGGCGAAAGAGGCCTGGGTGGGCCCATGAAGGCCAGCAGAACTCACCTTACAGCTAGAGTCCAGGTCCAGTGCTTTCTGGTACACATCCATGGCCTTTGTGTAGTCCTTCATGGCTTCCAGGGCAGCGGCTTTCCGGGTATAACCTTTGACTATGGACAAACAGGAGGTGAGGCACCATCTGAAACACAGCGCTCACAGCTCCCCAAGCTCTGTGCCTGCTGATCTACAGGCCAAGGTCCCTGCTCTTTACTTCTCTCAATTTTTTGGCAGAGTAGGGGATAGAGAGAGGTGGGGAAAGGCACTTACTGAAGGTTGGCTCCAGCTGGATACATTCTTCACAGTCCTAGGAAGAAGTAGCAGAAAGAAATTAGGCTCTTTCCTTAGAGGGACTCAGTCAAACCACTTGATCATGTCCTCGGATGTGCCAGAGGCTTTAGCTTTTGCCTCTGCCGCTCATGCCAGTGCTGGCCCTGGGTTAAGCAGGAAGACAGAGTGGGAAAGCCAGGGTTTGGCCCCAGGAAAGACAACTCCAGATAGATCACCATCCCACAGCCTGACTCTTCACAAGCCTGATTTTATGACAAACACAGAAAAGGTGGTAACACTTCTAGTTTTGCGAGAAAGAGAACATGACAGCCAGGGCTATATAGTGAGTTCAAAGCCAAACTGAAGAAAAGCAAGACCCTGTCTCAAGAAATCAAAAACAAAAAAAGAAAAAAAAAAAGAAATCAAAAACATAGGGGACCAAGGGCTGGGGATTCAGCTCAGTGGTTCCGGTGCCTGCCTTGCAAGTGCAAGGTCCCGAGTTTGATCCCCAGTACCAAAAAAAAAAAAAAAAAATCAAAAACACAAATACCAACATGGGCCCAGAACTTATCTCTAGATCCATCAGATTTTGCCACCTTCTCACAGTATGCTGGTCTGCTAGAGAATAACAAACACATCACAGAGAGGTATAAGAGTGGATCATATTCATAAAGATGGGGATTAAATCTCCAGTGTCACAGTCACACTTGACCATACTGTATATGACAGGCTAGCAGACCTGCCTATAACTGAACTATAGAACTAAACATTAAAAAAGTGGGGAAGGAAAAAAAAAATGTAAGGAAGCATAGTATAGTCATCCTAATAATATGGTTCAACAAACTATAAACAACTACTGATCTAGCAATTCTACTTTTGCGCATATTCTCCAAAAAATTTAAAGTAGGGACATTAACAGGTATTTATTTGTACATCCATTTTAACAGCAACATTATGCACAAAACCTGAAAGGTGGAAACAAACCAACATCAACAGATGGACAAATACACCAACAAAACATGGCATGTGAATATAATGGAATATTATTTGGCTTTAAGAAACCCTGGGCTGGGGATTTAGCTCAGTGGTTCCACCGCCTGCCTTGCAAGCACAAGGTCCCAAGTTCAATCCCTGGTACCAAAAAAAAAAAAAAAAAAGAAAAGAAAAGAAAGAAACCCTGACATATGCTGGGACATACATCAAACTTGAAGACATTATATAAAGTCAAGCAGGTCAGTTCCAAAAGGACAAATACTGCAGTGACCATGCTTGAGGTACCTGTGGCAGTCCAACTCAAAGAACAGAAACAGTGGTCACCAGGGGATGTTTCAGTGTAGGCAGGTGAAAAAGTCCTGTAGTTGTTTCCCAAAGATGTGAATATACTTAATGCCACCAAGTGTACACGTAAAATGGTTAAAAAGCAACACTCTGGGAGGCTGAGGCAGGAGGACTGCCAAGGTTCAAGTCAACCCAGGTAGCTTGGCAAGACACAGCCTCAAATTAAAAATAAATTTTAAAAAAGCAAAAAAACAAAAGCTAGGGATGTAGCTGAGTAGTAGAGCACCCTGCGGTTCAATCCCCAGTATGGCCAAAAAACCCAAAAAAGATAAACAACGAGAACAAAGCAACACAGTCCTCAATGAAGGTGGCAAGCATCCACTTTCCCAAGTACTCTCAATTTCTAACCCCACAGAGTAGGCCAGGTGCACATAGGCCCTGTTTTTCAATACACACAAGCACCACCTCTGTGAATCTAATCTGGAATCAAGGAAAGATCATCAACCTTCAAATGAAAAAAAAACAAGAAGGAACAGGGAGGGGGGCACCCTGTCCTCAGAGGTTTATGTATCAATGGCCCCACCTGCCTAAGCTCCTCACCTTGAGCGCCAGCTGGAACTCCAGTAGTTTGGTGTAGCAGGCAGCTCGATTGCTGTACAGCTTGGCATCTCGTGGGTTCCGTTTAATGGCTTCTGTGTAGTGCTTCATGGCCTGGGGATAGTCTCCTGGATAAGGAAAACAAAGACTACTGTTTGAAAAGCAAAAAGCCACCTCTTTGGAGCTCTAGGCCACATGTACCCTGTAGTCAGGCACAGGAAGCCATCCACACAGTAGTATCCAAAGGGGCCCAACAGGGAAGATGAGGTACCTTTCTGAAAACACTCATTGCCCTTGTTCTTTTCCTCCAAAGCCAGGTCAGGGTTGATGTAGGCCAGCCGCTCTTGCTCCTTCAGGATTTTCTCTGCCTAAGAAAAAAAGATTCTTGGAATAGTAATTTAAACTCCCATGAACATTTAAATAGTGGGCTGAAAAGCCTAATTAGAGATACTAATTTTCAAAGTCCTGCTGGCAAGATTTACTTTTGCTTAAGGAATTTTACATTCCTGTGCTGAGGAAGTAGCTCAGTGCTACAGAATATATGTGGCTTAGCACACTTGAGGCCCTGGTTCAATCCCAGGGACAGGGAGACAGACAGAGACACACACAATTTTACATATATCATTAGCAAGGTACAGAGCAAAACAAAGTGAACAGCAGCGCTATACATGATTCAAAAGCATGCCCTACACGAAAATGATATGTAATTAACTTGATAGCACAGTTAATTTTCTTTTCTTTTTTTGGTACCAGGGATCAAATTCAGGACCTTGCGCACTTTCGAGGCAGGCACAGTGCCACTGAGCGAAATCCCTGGCCCTCTTTTTTTTTGACATGGGGTCTCACTAGGTAGTGTAGCCACTCCTTTACTCAGTATGTACCCCAGGCTAGCCTCAAACTCATGGCAATCCTCCTGCTTCGGCCTCCTGGGTGCTGGGATTACAGGCATACACTACCATGCCCAGCAATAGCAGTTAACTTTTTAACCCATTTTTTTTTTTTGGTACTGGGGATCGAACTCGGGACCTTGAGGTTGCAAGGCAGGCGCCAGAACCACTGAGCTAAATCCCCAGCCCTCTAACCCATTTTTTAATTTTTATTTTTAGAGATGGGGTTTTGCTATGTTGTCCAGGCTGCCCTTGAACTCTTGAACACAAGAACACAAGTGACCCTATCCTCCTGACTAGCTGGGATTGCAGGTGTGTACCGCTGTGCGGGGCTTCACCACTAGGGCTGCAGGCTGGGCGTGGTGACACACATTTGCAATCCCAGCACTCAGGAGGCTTAGACAGGAGGATCACTGTGAGCTCAAGGCCAGCTATATAGCAAGACCCCGTCTCAAAAATAAACAAATAAAAACATTAAGGCTGGGGACATAGTTCAATGGTAGAAAAGCTTGCCTAGCATGCTTGAGGATCTGAGCTCAATCCCCAGCATTACTCCCACCTCCAAAAGACTGCAAAAGCACCAGGTTATTTTCTACATGATGTCATCATGAACTGACAGAACCAAAATCATGTAAGATGGCCAAAAGCACTATTTAAACAAACTCTGAGTTTACTTTTCTGCAGTACTAGGGTTTGAACCCAGTGCCCCTGCAATGAGCTATATCCCAGCTTTTACTTACTCATTCCCGTGTGTGTGTGTGTGTGTGTGTGTTTGTGTGTATGTGTGTATACACACAATGGCACTGGGGACTGAATCGGGGTACAGCATTTGCCTTGCATGCATGAAGCTCTGGATTTCACCCCCAGACCTGCAAAAACAGCACTTCTTATCCTTATCTGACCCACCTGCTGGCATTTCTTCAGTACATCTGGGGTTCGGTGTTCTGCCAAAGACTTGTTGTAGAAATGGATGGCATCCTTGTACTTTTCCTCTCTGAAGTAAGAATTGCCAATTCGAGCATAAGCTCTGATAAAGAAAAGAGAATTAATTTGCTGAGAGCAGAGCCAGACACAAGGTTGGCCCCTGCAGAGAAATTATACCTGCAACTAGAAACAAGGTCTGAACCACTGCTGAGGCACTCCACCCTTTCAACACCTTTGTCTTGGCTCTAGTGGCTTCCTTTCCAGCCCCTCTTTAATATGCACGTTTGGTGGTCAGCAACCCTCCGCCCCACACAGACATTTAAGCCTTGGAAAGCAAACCCTCTACTCAAGGTACTCCACAAGGTCAAGCATACTTGGCAATCTGTCGATAGTCTTCCCGGTTCTCTCTCCCCACTTCGATGGCCTTCTCACAAAGCTCCCGGCATTTATTATAGTCGCCCTTTTCAAAGTATACCGCTGCCAGGCAGGATGGTTAAAAAAACAGTCAGTGCTCACTTTGTCCCTCAGCAATGCCTAACAACTTTACTGCCCCTGGTTTCTGAGCCTCACCTGCTTGATTGGTAATGTAAGTCATGTTGGTGGGGTCCAGTTCCTTGGCTCTGTCGTAATGCTTCAGCGCTGTGTCAAAGTCTTTCTTCTTGTAGGCATCATTCCCCAACTCTTTTTCTTTCAGTGCCTAGATGGGGTTTAGAAGAAGCAAGTCTTGGGCAAATCCAACCCGGATAGCAAATAGAGCAAGAGCTTACAATCTGTCACAGTAATGAAATAGGTAAAAACTTAACATCCATAGAGAAACAAGTTCTTCATGCCAAAGTCCTCTCCATCTATTAGCATACTCTGAAACTTCCTTTTTTACCTACCATCCTGGGTCTTTATCAGGAAAGTTAAGAAGGCTTCTTTAAGAAGAAACCCCTTTAACTCAAGGCAACTGGTGAGAACAGTGCAACTTTGAGCCAGGTTTACTGAAAATGGCCAAAAGCCCAGTTCCTGTTGCATGGCTGTCTGAGTCTTAGAAGGCCAGCAGAGGGGGCGGTGAGAGATGGGAGAAGGGGCAGAGTGGCAGCAGGAGTCTTCAGCACAGCTCACTACCAACCACACTAAGGGCCCTTTTCCAGCTGAGACACCCTGAACAACCAACACTCACCCATTAAAAGGTACTAAATTTGGCAACAATCTGCTGTTCGAGTTTTCAAGAAGAGAAAAAAATCATTTAGGCACATGCCTCCTGCTTTGGAAGACAATGTTGCTAAGTGGACAACTTTCAACCATATGCCACATACAGCCAGGAAGCAGAACAGAAGCCTAAGGACCTGCCCTTCTGGATCACTCATGAGTTTCTTGCCCTGCCCAGCTCTCACGCTGACAGCTCTGCAGCAGCTGTGGTGACTATGGAGAGGGTACTAAAACATCTGAGATGTTTCGACTCAGAAATAGTTTTCTTTTTTTGATTTTCCAAGTTATTTTTATATAACTTTTTTTTTTTTTTTTTAAATACAGTCTTGTTATATGTTGCCTCGGTGGCCCTCACACTCCTGGGCTCAAGCAGCGACACAGCGCATATTAAGCATTCAAAAATAACCACAGCTATCTGAGAGGTCTATACATGTTCCCATTCAACATACAGATTTCTAGTTCATTTAGTTGTTTATAAACAGGACAAGAAAAAGGAAAATGTTACCTGTTTCTTATTCTCTGGAAGATCCTCTTCCATTGGCTCTGGCTTGGTCTCCTTTTTGGAAGGAGGAGGAGGAGGTGGTGTTGCAGCCTCTTCCTCCTCGTCCATACTGCCCAGATCAACCCCAAGGAGAACACTGAGTGTGGTCATGATCCGAGGGTCCTGTAGTTTCCTAGTATTCATTTTTTTAAAAAGAGAAAATTATTCCTTGCTACAACAGATCTTAAGCCCCCATTTACTACTACCAATCAGATTCCTGTGCCTAGAAGTTCCTCACCCATCTGTTGATGGCTAAATTGCCATTTAGGTTACACCTAGAGAATGTTCAACCCTTCAAAACTCTAAATGAAGCCTCAGAGGTCAGAAGTGCTACCTGAGGGTGGCAGATATGCAGAATAAGTCATCACAGGTATACCTGACTATCTAACCTCAAGGGCCAAAGGACTCAGTGACAAACCCCAGTTTAAGATTTACAGCCCACCTCCATAAAGCATGCTCTGTACAAGGCCCTGGGTTCCATTCCCAGCACCACTTAAAATAAAAATTCTAGGTGCCTAGCAGTGAAGAGGCCTGTGCAGACTAGAACATTTCAAATGACTGCTTGCCCGATCCTTAAAATCCCTACCACTCAGTGGAGAACACAAGGGCACAAACCCTGCAGCCTGGCCAGGTAACTCTGCCACAGGCCTTCTACACATTTCCAGACTCAACTTGCTGCCTCTACTTACGTGCCGAGGTCGGACGGCTTGTTTCGTAGTTGCTCAATCAGTTCCCGGTAGGTAGGATCACTGAGCAGTGACCTTGTCCTGGGATCGTTCTCCAACTTCTGATATAGGTTGGGCATGTTGAAAGGGTTCATGAATTTCCTCTCTGTCCAAATAAATCAAAGTGCATCACTGCTTACTTGCATTCTGGTGCCCTTATATCCTATGCAATATGGGGAGGGGGAGGTGCTGGCTCAAAATCAACCCCATTAGGAAAATAATGAAGATAGCTATGTGGTACCTACCTGCCAACCGGGCCTCCATATTCTGTAAACCCTCTTTGAGCTGAGAGTTATTTGCTTCATGTTTTAAACCCTCCTCATAGGTTCGCTTGGCTTCTTCATATCGGTTTAAGAACTCAAGAGCTGCTGCTTTTCTCGAATAGCCCTTAAACCCATAAAAAAAGAGACAAAATAAAGGACATTTAGAGGTAATGCAGATACACTAAAAAACATGTTCTACATTTTATGGATCAAAATGTATATTCATATGAAGGCTGATGAGAAATCAGGGAGGAGGAGGACACAACCCCAAGGGTGGATCCTGCCACATACGAAAGACCACTTTCCCTATCCTGACTTGTCTGAAAACCAAGGCCTGTCACTATGGCAGCACTTTTTCAAAAAAAAAAAAATAAATAAATAATTTTTTTTTTTTTTTTTTTAATGAGACAAGGTGTCATTATGTAGCTCAGGCTGGCCCTGAACTCACAATGTTCCTGCCTTAGTCTCCCAAGTGCTGGGGTTACAGCCATGTGCCACCACATACAGCTTAGCATTTTTATTCTTGCCAGTACAAAAAAAAGGCCTGTATTACAACCGATGGTAACAGATTTGGTAAAAAGTATCATTACTTCCAAGGGCACAGTCACACAGGGAAAGGTAAGTAGGTAAATAATCAATCTACTTGGACAGACAACTAGGCAAGTCAGGAGGGCCTGCCTGGAAGTGCTGTACCCCAGATGACCCCAAGGCACTTCTGGGGTAAATCTGAAGACCCTGACTCCCCCAAGCTTACCTTGCCCCAGTCAGGCTTCAGGTCAACAGTTTTGCAGCCATCCTCATAAGCCTTCTGGTAGTCTCCTTTCTTGGCATAAGCTGCGGAACGATTGCTATAGAGCACATGGTTGTGGGGGTCCAGCTTAATTGCTTCAGAGTAGCACTGTAAGGCATCATCAATATTACCAGCACTCAGGGCCTTATTGCCCTTCTCCTTTAGCTCATTCACCTGAGGAGAAAAGGAGCCAATATAGTTTCTCTCCATAATATGCTTACTTTGTCATCAAGTATTCTGTTTTTTGGGGTTTTTTTTGAGAGAGGTCTCACTGTGTCTTCCAGGCTGACCGTGAATTTGCAGTGATCCTCCTGCCTCAGCCTTGTAAGTACAAATTATAGGCGTGTGCCACCACGCCCAGTTTGCTCTCAAGTTTTTCCACACCTATCAACAAACAGATTACTTTATGGATTAGAAGTGAGAAATTGGAGCTGTGGGTATAGCTCAGCGGTAGAGCACTTGCCTAGCATGTGTAAAACCTTGGGTTCAATCCCCAATACTACAAGCTGAGAGAAATCAAAGGTTAATGCATTTATGTTTTCTTTTTGTTTTGTTTTGTTTTTTGTTTTTGGTACCAGGGATCGAACTCGGGTCCTTGCGCTTGCACAGCAGGCGGTGAAACCACTGAGCTAAATCCCCGGCCCCATTTATGTTTTCTACACCTTTGAGAGATAGCAATAAAAAATAAGTAGAAGCCACGTATGGTGGCACATGCCTGTAATAACAGTACTGAGGGAGGACGGTAAATTTAGTTCTTCCTAGGAAACTTACTGAGACCCTACCTCAAAAAAAAAAAAAGAAACTGGGGATGAAGCTCAGTGCAGAGGATCACCACAGCAAAAATTAACAAAGCAGGAGTAAGAACCCCATCTTTCTGCTCTTCACTGGCTTCTGTGTGGACTGCTAAGAACTCCAGCCACTACTCCAAGTATCCACCTTTTAAGCTGATCTACCACCTTCTATCAAAGAGCCGTTTGCCATGTTCTGGTGTAGCAACATGATAAACTTAATGCTCTGATCTTTAATGGTTAGAGCTTTAATATTACTGTATCACAAAGATGGAGAAGGGCAAAGAAACACGACTGTGGTTTTTCTATCCTTTCAAACACTATGAAAAAAGATGGCACACACCAGAGTTTAGAAAAATAAAGGGAAACCATAGCAGTGCATGTGTGTAATCCCAGCACTCTGGAAAGCCGGGGTAGGAGGACCTCAAGTTCCAGCCTACCCTGGGCAACCAAACAAGACCCTGTTTCAAACTAAAAAATTAAAAAAGGGCCAGGGATGTAGTTTAATGGTACAGCACCTGCCTGGCAAGCGCAAGGGTGTGAGTTCGATTCCCTGTACCAAAAAAAAAAAGGAGTTGAGGATATAGCTTAGTGCAAAGGCCCTGGGTTCAATCCCCAGCACCCTGAGTGTGTGTGGGGGAGCAAAGGGAGACTTGGCCACACAGTCCAAACTTCAGATCTACCAGGGCTATCCCACAAAAGGTCAGGTGCCCCACAGCAGCCCATACCTCCACAGCTCCCTTCAATATGCTAACTTACTCTTTCTTTCTTGGTGCTAGGATCAAATGTATGGCCTTGCAAATGCTAGGCAAGTGCTCTACTACTGAGCTACATTCCCAGCCAATACAAACACATTCTGTGGGATTAAGCTACATCATTTAAGTTGCTACACTATTCTTTGTATTGAACATCCACTCATGATTCAGTCAGTGTATTGGTACAAGAACAAAGTCTGTGAAATGATTCTGGAACTCTGAGGCACACCAATCAGGAACTTTCATCAACCAGAGATCTTAAGATTGAAGCTGGCCACAGTGGTACACAGCTACTTCAGAGGCTGAAGCAAGTACAAGGTCAGCCTAGGCAACTTAGAGACCCTGTCACAAAATTTTAAAAGGGCTGGGGTTGGGGCTTTAGTTCAGTGGTTCTGGCCCCAAGGTCACAAGTTTGATCCTCAATTAAAAAAAAAAAAAAAAAGGGCTGGTGATGTAGCTCTTGGATTCAATTCACAGTGAGGGAGAATGAAGATAAAGACAGAAGGAAACTGCCAAAACTTTCTAAGCCAAGGATGAAATTTTTTTGTAATTGGTTGATTTCTTTAATTAGTTATTATGTTTTTTGAGACAGGGTCTCCCTATGTAGTCCAAGCTGGTCTTGAACTATGTACCCCAGGTTGGCAATCCTTCTGCCTCAGCCTCAAGATCACGGGTGCCTGCACCACCATCCCTGGCAGGATGAAAACTGTAAGAGCCTGGAAGGCAAAAAGTTACAAACGCAGCAGGGGTGAAGGGGTAGCTAAGGAACAGCTTTTTAAAGTTCTTGCCTATCCTACAGAAAAGCACTTTTCTTAGGGCTGGGGATTTAGCTCAGCGTCACCTGCCTTGCAAGCACAAGGTCCTGAGTTCCATCCCAGATTGCGGGGGAGGCACGGGGGGCACTTTTCTTTCTTTTTTGGGGGGGGCAGGATGGTTCTGAGCTACATTCCCATCTTTTTTTTTTTTTGTACTGAGGTTCGAACTCAGGACCTTGCACTTTCAAGGCAGGCAGCAGCACCACTGAGCTAAATCCCCACGTCCCTATTCTTTTTGACACAACAGTCTTGCTGAGTTGTCCAGGCTGGGATTGAATTTGCAACTCCCTTGCCTCAGTCACCCAATGTGCTGGGATTACAGGTGTGTACCATCACACCTGGCTTAGAAAAGCATTTTTCAAAGCAAGCATTAACCTATAGTGGGACAGAAATATTAATTCTGTGGTTTAATTGGTTTTTGTACTGGGGATTGAACCCAGGGCCTCACACAGGCTACGTAGGCATTGTACCACTACAATACACCTCCTGGCCCCTACACAAGCATTTGGGTTTTTCTTGTTTGTTTGGTTTTTTGGTACCAGGAATCAAACTCAGGGTCTTGCACTTGCCAGGCAGGTGCTGTACGGCTGAGCTACATCCCCTGTCCCAGAGTAGCATTTTAAAAGATCAAATGGAACAGAACATAGCATCACACAGTGCACACAATAGTACTGTTTTGCTGAATGTGTCACACAGGGAACGGGGGTGTAGCTCAGTGGTAGACCACTTGCTTAACACGCCCTAGGTTCGATTCCCACCATTGTCAAAAAAAATGTTACACAGTTTTTTTTTGTTGTTTTTTTTTTGGTACCAGGGATCGAACTCAGGACCTTGTGCTTGCAAGGCAGACGGTAGCACCACTGAGCTAAATCCCCAGCCCTTACAGTTGCATTTTGTATTAGGTCAAATGTAAAAGTTATATTACTGTGTAGTGTGAAAGATTTTTATAAACATAATTTTATCTTTTATTTTTATTTTTTTGAGACAGGGTCTTAGTATATATAGTTCAGCCTGGCCTTGAACTCACTATGTAGCACAGGCTGGCCTCCACTCAGTTTTTTCCCCGGCCTCACCCTTCTCAGTGCTGGGATTACAGATGACTGCTGCCACACTGGGCTGAAAAAACTAATTTTAAATATTCAGAAATCTGAGTATTTCCTGACACTGAAATACAAAATTAAGAGTTGAGGGCTGGGGATTTAGCTCAGTGGTTCCGCCGCCTGCCTCGAAAGCACAAGGACCCGAGTTCAATCCCTGGCACCAAAAAAAAAAAAAAAAGGAGTTGAAAATGCAAACAAGTCAGGTGCAGAGGTATGGGCCTGTGTTCTCAGTTATTCAGGAGGCTGAGGAAGGATGATCACAGCCCAAGAGGTCAGAGCAAACCTGAGCAACACAGTGAAACCCCATCTCTTAAAAAAGACCATAAATATGGTTTTTTGGGGACAGGGTCTCACTATGCAGCCCAGGCTGGCCTGGAACTCATTATGCAGGATGTGGTGATGCATACTGGTAATCCCAGAATTTGGGAGGCTGAAGCAAGAGAATTGAAAGTTCAAGGCTACAAGGATTTACCTAAGTGGTTCTGCCACCTGCCTCGAAAGTGCATTGTCCCAAGTTCAGTCCCCAGTACCCACGTTAAAAAGAAAAGAAAAGAAAAGAGCCGGGGAGTTAGCTCAGTGGTTCCACGGCCTGCCTCGCAAGCGCAAGGACCCGAGTTTGATCCCTGGTACCAAAAAAAAAAAAAAAAGAAAGAAAGAAAATAAAGGAGTGCAGAAAAGAAAAGAAAGTTCAAGGCCAGCCTCTGCAACTTTATTTCAAAATAAAAAAGACTGAGAATACGGATATAGCTCAATGGTAGGTAGTAGAGAAAGAACCCCTGGGTTTCATCCCCAGCACTGCCCCCTTTAAAATCATCTGTATATGCTGGGGATTTAGCTCTGTGGTTCTGGCGCCTGCCTTGCAATCGGAAGGTCCCAAGTTCGATCCCTGGTACTAAAAAAAAATAAAACAAAAAAACACACACACAAAAATTAAAAAAATAAAATCATTTGTATAACTGTCGTGTAAGTTTGTGGCCTTGAGTTTAATATTACTTTACAGTCTACTTGTACACACATTTCTATAATGGCTGATGTGATTTAAAAAAACAAAAACTAAAAAAAACCCCAAAAAACAAAAAAACAAAACTATTTTGGGGTGGAGTGTATAATTCAGTGGCAGGGGATGAGCTTCTTATGCTTGAGGCCTTGGATTCAATCTCCAGGACAAAAAAAAAAAGGCAAAACAGCCTTTTCTGTTCCTATAACAGCAGAGTGTTTCTTATATCTATACTATAACCATGAACCCCAGCTACAATTTAATTTTTACAAGGCACAAAAAGTTTAACCACCTCTCCAATACCACTCTTTCTCATCGAGTTAGCAAGGAGCTTTACCCACCAAGGGCAGTTACTGTACTAGAACAAAAGGTCTGGTTTTGTAGATCATTCCCCCAAAAAGTGAGCTGTTTTCTCTTTTTTCCGGATGAATCACCACAGTTCAATGACAGCTTCCAATGGAACAAAAGATCCCCAGACCTCTCACAGCTTGCAGGCCACCGTGGACCGAACTGAGTCACTGAGAACAAGACCAACAGCTCCAACTGGGCCCCCCAATGCTGGGCAGAGGCAAGTAACTTCTCACTGCATGCAAGAAAGCTACCAATCCCTGTGTAATCAGACACCGACTTTCCAGAGGTGTCAGTCCTGGGTCACCCTACAGTCGCCGACTATAGGGGAAGGGCCGCACGCACATCTGGAAATCGCGGACAGAGGCGGATTCCGTCCGGGACCCGCGCCTCCCTCCTCCTCCTGCTCCCGGAGTCTCCTCTCCACCCGCGCCCACCCTGACCTTCTCGGAAACATCTTTTTCCCCACTGCGGCTCAGGCTGCTAAATCCCGCAACTACTCCTGCGTACTGCGGTCCCCGCTCCTTCCTTCCAAGTTCACCGCGGCCGAGTACGCGCCGACTCCTCCGTCCGCACTCTGGGCCTCCCCGGGCCGCTCGCCCACCTCCAGCCTCCCAACGCGGCCTGCACCATCCCCCGCGCCGCCCAACCCAGCCCTCGGCGCTTCTCGCTATGCCCAGGCCTCCCGCGGCCCTGCTCACCGAGCCAGGGGGCGACGGGCTCTCCGGGTTGGGCCTCCGCCGCAGACATGCTCCTGCCCGCCGGCGGCGGCCCCCACGCCCTCGCCTCTGGCCGCCCCGGCCCACCCCGCCCCTCCACCACGGCCTGGCCACGGGCGGCCCCGCCGCCCCTCCCCCTTCACCTGCTCCATAGCCGGGCCGGGAACCTCGTAGAATCGAACCCGTCCGCTCCGCGTTACCAACCGCACGCGCCGCCTTCTGGAACCTACTAGAAGCTGCCGGGACCTCGGCTCCCGCCCCTTCCTCGCCTGCTCACTGGTCAAACTCTTCTGGGCTAGGTTCTCTGTACTCCCCTTCCATTGGCTTTAGGTCAAGCCCATCAAGTATACTTCCCTTTCATTGGGCATCAGAGAGTACTCTCTTCAACGCTGCTCTCTCCCCACCTCGGGATTGGGTTATCCCAAATAAACCCCGCCCACACCAGACTCTACGATCGGAGGGCGGAGCGAACTTCTGCAACCTGGATTGGACACTTGGTCCGCCAATCGTGGCTCAGCTAGCCGCGCCCATTGGTCCTGTTCTTTCTGGAAATTTCCACCTGTTTCATTGGGCTGCAGGATTCCATGACGGAACCGCCTTCAGAATTAAAAAAAATGTATCTCAATTGGGCGGGGAGTTGCCGACGCTCTGCGATGATAGGTTTAAATCACTGCCCTGCAAAGCGCCGGGTCGCCCCGCCCCTGGTTTAGGGAGTGTGAGGCTGAGCGCTCACTCTTCGGGACTTGGTTGGCTGCGGACTTTGTGAGGTCTCCTCCTGCCTGGCGCTCCTCCCCGCGCCAGCCGCCGACCCTGCCGACCCTGCCTTCCCCGCGGGCGGGCTGTTAGGTTCCAGATGTTCCAGCACTGGCCGGGGCCCGGAGCTGTGGCTTGGGCCGGACCGGGCGCCCGCTGGTGTCTAGGGCAGCCGCGCACCCTACTTGAGGAGAAGCAGAGATCAGGAGACGCGTGCAGGAGGCGCCCCAGGGAAGGAAAGCGCTGCCCCTCGGGCCAGCGAAGACCAGCAGGGTCCGGGAAGGCCTAGGGCGGGAAGGAGACATGCCTGCCAGTTAAAGTACTGGTTTTGCTTCCCGGTGAGCGTGGGGCTCCTGGACGCGAACGAGCCTCTGGAAGGGGCTGCCAAGGGCTTGGAGGTGTTTCTTGGAGCCCTGTGTGTCCCCACTTTCCATCTCCGGGTAATGCATCCTCCAGGGCTTCCTGTACTGGGGATTGAATCCAAGGCCTTCGCACTGAACTACATCCCAGCCCTGTTTTTATTTTGAGACAGGGTATCTCTAAATTGCTCAGACTGGGCTAGAATTTGGGATCCTCCTGTCTCAGCCTTCCAGAGTGCTGGAATTACAGGTGTGCACCACCATTCCTGGCTTCGCCCAGGATTTAAAATGTCCCTTCATGCCATTAGCTCTCGCAACCTCTTCATCCCAGCTGACACCCTTCCATTCTCAGCAATTCAGAAGGCAACAAATCCCATTCCTAGTAATCCTCTCCCCTGGAGGCTTTGGGATGGGAATTGAAGGCTCGCCTTTCCCACCTACACCTTGTCCTTCCCTCTCCAGTGCCAACTCCAGCCACAGTGACATCGGTGTTCTTGGTGTTCTTGAACTAGGCCACTCCCTTCACTCTGTTCCCCTGCCGGGGCTTATCTGCCCATCTTTAAGGCTGACGAGGATGGCAGCCGTTCCCCAGCGCCCCTTCCTAGCGCTCTAATTTCTGTCCACTGAGGACTTCCTTTCATAGCATTTGGCATAGCATGCGACCCCTCAAATCAAAAGATTTACTTCCCTGTCAGTTCCAGTCAGGTCAGTGGGGGCTTAATCTGTCCAGTGCCTGGCACATAGTTGGCATTCATGAATTCCTCAGTTTTTGTGGGGTTTTTTGTTTTTTTGAGGCAGGGACTCGATATGTAGTCCAAGCTGGCTTTGAATTCACCATATAGGGTCGGGGATTTAGCTCAGTGGTTCCAGCGCCATCCTCGAAAGCACAAGGTCCCGAGTTCGATCCCGGGTACCAAAAAAAAAAAGAGAAAAAGAAAAAAAAAATGAATTCACCGTATAGCCCAGACTGGCCTCGAACTCTTCAGCAACTTCCTGCCTAAGCTTCCTGAGTGTTGAGATTGCAGACGGGGCCACCATGCCCGGCTACATCAAATAGCATTGAATGCCCTGTTATTTGTCTAGTGCTTACAGGCATATGTGCTGAGTCCCAGCACTCTTGAGAGGCTGAAGCAGGAAAATCATAAATTTGAGCCCAGCCTGGGCAATTTAGCCAGAAGCTGTCTCAAAATAAAAATTTAAAAGAAAAAAAGACTGGGAATGTAGCCTGTAGTGCCAGCACTCTGAGAGGCTGAAGCAGGAGGATCACAAATTTGAATCTATCTTGGGCAACTTGGTGAGGTCCTGTCTCAAAATAAAAATAAACAAAGAAAGGGACCAGGGATTTAGCTCAGTGGCACCGCCCCTGCCTTGCAAGGGCAAGGTCATGAGTTCGATCCCCCGTACTAGAAAAAAAGGAAAGAGAGAGAGAAAAAAGAAAGGAATGAAAAAAAAAAAAAGAAAGGAATGGCTGGGAATGTAGCTCAGTGGGAATGCCCTGGGTTTATTTCCCAGTACTGGGAAAAAAGGAGAAAAAACAATCACTTTTGCTGGTGCTCATTCAAGTAGAAGAGACAAACTAAAAGTTAGAGTATGTCTGCTGTGGAGAATTAAGCCAGGAAGGGGTTAAGCAGCATTGGGAAGCCAGGTTGGCCACCAGAGGCTGAGGTAAGAGGACCTGTTTAGTCCAGAGTTCAAGGCTACCCTGGTGCACCATTGCCAGACCTTTCTAAGGAAAAGAAAAGAATGTTGAGAAAAGCTAGAGTTTCTAGAAGTTAAGCCTAAGAACTTTATGGGGAAAAGAAAATCTAAAAGTTTGTTGATTAACTATTAAAAAGTTTAGTTTTTTTGCTGTACTGGGGATGGAACCCAGGGTATTCACAATGAGCCACCCCCTTCTCCCAGGCCCTTTTTTCACTTTTTTTTTTTTTTTAAAGTTTCTGCACTACATCCCTAGTCCTTTTTTAACATTTTTATTTATTTATTTATTTTGTTTGTTTGTTTTTTGAGGCAGGGTCTCACTACATAGTTCAGGCTGGCCTTGAACTCACTGTGTAGCCCAAGCTGGCCTCAAACTCACAATTTCAGCCTCCCCAGTGCTGGGATTGATTACAGGTGTGTGCCACCCCACCCAGCTTCACTTTTTTGGTGTTTTTTTTTTTTTTGGTACCGGAGATGAACTCGGGTCCTTGGGCTTTCGAGGCAGGCAGCAGAACCACTGAGCTAA
Organism: Heterocephalus glaber; assembly: GCF_053883595.1. Lineage (NCBI taxonomy): Eukaryota > Metazoa > Chordata > Mammalia > Rodentia > Bathyergidae > Heterocephalus > Heterocephalus glaber. The sequence goes on along the minus strand of NW_028258151.1, from coordinate 14,037,325 downwards.
ATCCCTGGCCCCACTTCACCTTTTATTTAAGGGCAGAATCTTACTAAATTCCCCAGGCTGGCCTCAAACTTGGCAATCCTCCTGCCTCAGCTTCCAGAGTAGCTGGGATTACAGGTGTGGGCCACTGTGCCTGGCATGAAATTATATATTTTATTAATGGATGGAGAGATAAGATGCTAATTTTCCATATTAAAAGTTCAAGACAATTAAAAAAAAAAAAGACAAGGACTGGGGATTTAGCTCAGTGGCACCATGCCTGCCTGGAAACCACAAGGTCCTGAGTTCAATTCCTGATACCAGAAAAAAAGAAAAAAAAGACTGTTGGGTAAGGGGATGATGTTCCTTTTTTTTTTTTTCCCCCGGTACTGGGGATTGAACTCAGGACCTTGCACTTTTGAGGCGGACACAGTGCCACTGAGCTACACCCCCAGCCTGGTGTAGCATTTTCAATAGGGGGGCAGGGCAAACACCAGAAAGAAGCAATTTAAAAAAAAAAAAGGTTGGATTTTGCATTTTTTCCCCACCACTCGGTTTAGAACCCAAGGCCTTTGCACTGAGCTACACACCCCCACCTTTTTAAAACAGGGTCTCACTCAGTCACTAAATTGCCCGGGCTGGGCTCAACCTGTGATCCTCTTGCCTCAGCCTCCCAGAGTTCTGGGATTATAAGCATGCACCGACAGGCCTGGCTTGGATGCATTTTGGAGAAGTAAAAAGGATTTGTTGATGCATTGGTTGTGAGGCATGAGGGAAGCAGGAGTCAAGAGGGAGGCACTTGCCTTTCTCTTATTCACCCACTGTATCAAGTGTGTCGAGACCTTTCATCGCTTCTTGGCACTGTCTGTCACCACACTGCTGTCCCAGCCAACTCTTCCTCCGAGTGGCCTGTCCAGACCTGCTCTCATCTCCCCACAGTCTGGCTCCCCACTTCTTTCCTCTTCCTCCCACCTTATGGCCTGGTCTCATCTGCCACACATGTTTTTTAAATGGTCCTATGTGTGGCTCCCTGTTCTGGGTACAGGGACCCTGGCAGGGACTCCAGTGAACAAGGTAGCCCAAGGATGAAGCTTTGCATGGAACTTCTTTTCTAATGAGGAAACTATCAGCATTGTCCCTTGGAGCAACTTACTTAACCTCCCAATGCTTCAGTGGAGAAGTTTCTATATCAAAGTGCCTATGAGGATTAAATGACTTGATATTGTAAAGCACTTCAAATTTGTTTTTTGGGGATTTTTTGTACCGGGGATCGATCTTGGGACCTTGTGCTTGAGAAGTAGGCGGCAGAACCACTTCAAATTTGTAAAGAACAGTGCCTGGCTGTAGAGTACGCACTACATGCACATGTTAAAAAAAATGAAGCAGAGCATGGTGGTACATGACTGTAATCCCAGTGCTTTGGGAAGCTATGGCTGGAAGGAGGATTGCAAGTTGGAGCCCAGCCTTGGCAATTTAGCAAGTTAGGAGGACCCTTGTGTCAAATAAAATAAAAGGTCTGGGGATGTAACTCAGTGTGAAATCCCTGGGTTCAATCCCTAGTACTACAAACAAACAACAAAAACCTTGTGAACTCTCTTTGAGATAAGGAAAATTACAACTAATAAATAGATGTGGAGCTTTAGAAGGAATGCTTTTGGGGCACTGTGTCTCAGTAAAGCAACTTCTGAACACACAGAAGTGGTAGCTCTTAGAATTTCCATCACCTTGGGCTTCCTCCACCTCCTGGTGAACTCAGGGGACTGAAGGTATGGAGGGGGCCGGCAGTGTCTCCTCGCTCATCCCGCACCCTGCACCCCTGCCGGCTTCCTCCACTGCTTCCTGTGCTCCACCGGAAAGCCCCTGGTGACTCACGCTACTCTTCCAGGCCTCCCTCACTCTTCTGGGCTGGATTAGCGTCCACTTGTGACCACTGTACCAGCAGCAAGGGAGAGACTGAAGGGCCAATGTGTGCAGCCAATTTTCTACAGAGGAACTTCCTAATTTTAAAGCTCTTTCAATCTCAGAAAAAGTAAACTAGCTGAAGCTCAGCTGAGATGGGCATGGAAGGAACAGTAGCAGCTCAGGAATCTGGGGATTGAAGACAACCTGGGGAAAGCCAGACTTCATTCTGGCCTCTAGGCAACTCCGATAGAATATTTACATTCCTGGCATAACTCAGTGCTCCTAACTCCCATGTCTCTGCTAAAATAGAATCTGAATCTTGATTAGTGGGGAATTAAAAAAAAAAAAAGTTCTGTTTGCTACAGTGAATTTGTACAGAGAACCAGGCACTTCGCCAGATGCTTCAAGGACTAAAGCGATGATAATTATTTTCTAATAATTATTCATCGGACAGCCAGAGAGCCCAGGCCAGGACCTCACTGTCCACAGCCCCTCCCTGGCAGTCGCAGCAGTCTCTTGGCTGTGAATATGATACCATCTCAGATGACTGCCCGAGTACCAGCCACAGCTCAGAGCAAGCGCACAAGCTCCAGGCTTGTCTTTCCACACACACCTGGACTCCTAGGTCATGTCCTATGCAAGGTGTATGATGGGAGGGGAGCTCCGGTCCTTCCAGGGATGGCTGAGTAAGGAGGGCCTCAACATGAGCTGTGATACGCAGGAGATAGAACTGTTGGCTGGACATGGTGGGCCCACCTATAATCCCAGCACTTGGGAGGTTGAGGCAGGAGAATCACCATGAGTTTGAGGCCAGCCTAGGCTACATAGTTCAAGACCAGACTGAGCTACATAGCTAGATCCTGTCTGAAAAAACAGAAAATAAAACAAAGCAAAAAAAAAAAATCAAAATCAAAATGAGAGACAGAGAGGGCCGGGGATTTAACTCAGTGGTGGCGCCACTTCCCTCACAAGCACAAGGTCCCAAGTTAGATCCCCGGTACAAAAAAAAAAAAAGGAGAGAGACAGAATTCTCAAAGGCTAGGAAATAATACAATTTTTCAACTGGGGAAGAAGCCACAGTTTTCTGTGATAAAATTTTCTGACAGTTGAATAGGAGGCATACAGTCAGAATAAGTTGATCCCAAGGTAGTGATTCTCAACCAGAGTAATCACATCCACAGCTGACATTTAGCAATGTACACCCCCTCCAAAGGGGGAGCAGGTAGCATTGACTAAAGTTCACACTGCTGGCAGTATCAATTGGTATCCTTCATGAGTCTTATTTCCCAATGGCTTCCTGACTGTGTGTGCTTGTGTGTGTGTGTGTGTGTGTGTGTGTGTGTGTGACACTAGAGATTGAATCCTGGACCTTTGCACTGAGCACCCCCCCACACCCTTAAATGTTTTATTTTGAGACAGGATCTTTGTTCAGGCTAAATTGTTCAAACTTCTAAATCTCCTGCCTCAGCCTCTAAAGTGCTGGGACTATAGATGTGTGCCACCAGGCACTGAACTACATCCCCTGCTCTTATGTTTTCTTTTGAGACAGGGTCTCACTAAATTTCTGAATGGCCCTGCTGGGCCCTAACTTTCACTGCTCCCAACTCAAGCTCCCAGAGTGCTGTGATTACACCACCATGCCTAGCCCAACTTCATTTTGAAAGGCTGTTTTTCTTTTCTTTTTTGGGGGGGAGGTACCGGGGATCAAACTTGGGACCTTGAGCTTGCAAGGCAGTCGCCAGAACCACTGAGCTAAACTCCCAGCTCTTCTTTTCTTTTTTTGAAACAAGGTCTCCCTATGTAGTTCAGGCTGGCCTTGAACTCATTATGTAGCCCAGACTGGCCTCCAACAGACACTGATCCTCCTGCCTCTGCCTCCTAAGTGCTGGGACTGCAGGCATGCACTACTAGGCCTGGCTTTTTTTTTTTATGCTGGGGATCGAATCCCAGGCCTTCAGAATGTGAGGCCAGCACTCTATCACTGATCTGCATCCCCAGGCCAAATTTTATTTTTATCTTGAGATAGGGTCTCTCTAAATTGCCTAGGCTGCCCTTGAACTTGGGCTCTCCCTGCTTTAGCCACTTGAATAGCTGGGATTATAGGTGTTCACCACTGTGCCCAGCTGGAATGTCTTTTGATGTTGCTTTCCTTGTCATTTTTAATTTTCACAGCCCCAGTGCAGGGCCTGGGGCATAGCCAGTGCTCGCTAAGCATCTGTTGAAAGAGCGAATGGAAGAAGCTGACCTCCCTGCAGTCCCCGCAGGTGCCTTGGCCTCCCCTGGAAGGTCCCTGTGACCTTCCTCTCTTAGCCATCTTTACTCCCTATTCTGCTTTTCTTTTCTAGGCCAAGTATTAGATCCTTTCTGACCCAGAGTTTAAAATTATAATGGATCAGCACTAGGGAGGCCGAAGCAGGAAAATCATGAGTTTGAGGCCGGTCCTGACTACATAGTGAGACACAGTCTCAAAAATAAATTAAAAAAAAAAAAGGAAACAGATACAAAATGAAGGTCAAGCTTTGTTCTATTTTTAATTACCTATTGGGCATCTGGGGAACAAGTGAAGAGTTATTTTTTTAAGCAAAAAATCCCTGACTGCTCCAGAAGAAAACACCCATTACTCTTCTTTCATTTTGTGAGGAGTCTCATTATGTATTCCAGGCTGGCCTTTAACTCTATAAATACCCTGGGCTGGCTTCAAACTCCTAGCAATCCTCCTGCCTCAGGCTCCAAAGTGCTAGGATCCCAGTGTGCCTCGTCATGTCCCACTCCAAAGTTTGTCCTCTGTCCCTGTGGTGATCTGTGTCCTGGACCTGCCCATATATGCGATGGAACTGATACAGGGCATATGAAAGACAACCTCCAAATAATCCAAATAATGTAAGGGAAACATAAATCTCAACCTGCTAGATATCCAAAATGCCAAGTTCACATCCTCTAAAATCAAAGAATGAATTCTAGGAACAATGGAGATTAAGAGTAAGAAGTTGGGCTGAGGATTTAGCTCAGTGGTTTCATTGCCTGCTGCACAAGCGCAAGGACTGGACTTAGATCCCCGGTACGGGGTGGGGGGAGAAGAATTTATTGAGAGAAAGATAGCTTCTGTCTAAGAGAGACAGAAGAGGGACCGGAAAGTGGGTTGCCCACCCAACCTACTTTTCAAAGGTGTTTTATTGAGCAAAGCCATGAGATGAGGCCGGTTCAAGGTGGGACAAAACTACAGTCAATTAATACGATTACAAGTATAGTCCCTTAAGTAATATTGATCCAATAGGAAATCATGAGGTGGGACAAAACTGCGATCAACCAATAAGGCTATAAGAAGTATAGTCACTTAGGTAATATTGATTAAATGGGGATCAAATAGGGAAGCTAGTCACGTAGCAAGGTTATATGGACTGAAAAAGGATTTCCCAGAAGGAATGGGCTAGGGAGGTTTGGTCCCCACCCAAGGTGATTTATGAGTATTTAGAATATCAATCACTGCTGCTCATCCCTAGGGAAAGTATGTGGGTGTAGTTGTTCTTTTTTGAATCCTCGCCTTTAGTAAATGAGCCTCAGACCACAACTGTCTTTGGTACTGAGGGCCCAACCTTGCCTAACTGCCTTATAATATTTTCTAACTAGCTTAGCTATCTACAATAGAATGAAGAAAGTTAGTGTTGCTTTCCAGATTGAGACAGGAAACTAGCAAAACTTTAAAGTGGGCTCAATGAATGAACAAGTGGCCACACAGCTACCGAGAAAATTATGGATAGGGATTTAAACCCAGACAGTCCCAACTCGAGGCCAGGAAGATAACTGAGGCAAAGAGCCAACAGGACTTGAAGTAGCCTGATAGGAAAGAAGCAGGCAACTGAAGGAGCTTTTGAATGATCAGAGAGGAAAGAAATCAAATGCTTAATCCAAGAGGCAACTGCTGCTCTGCCTGAGATAAGGAAGCAGAGCGCTCAGGAACCCGGAGGTAAAATGCTTCCCATGTAGGGGCCACTGCCTGTGGAAGAGGAGCCATGTTTGCTGTCCCTAACTAGGCTGGCTGTCCTTTCTGGGACTACTGTCTGTGGGTCTGCTGGCCGTGTTTCTATCTTGTAATAAACTTGTTTTATTTTAGCCTTAAAACTGGCCCATGTATGTTTCCCATCTACGTGTGGCTCTGGATGCATGCTAACCAGTGACAATATTGTGATGTGGTATGAAATGCATATTTGGTCTCCATCCTTGGTTCCTGGCACAGAGCTCCTTAAAACTTCTACTTTCCTGAGTGATGGGGACAAGACAGATGTCTTTTGTTATTAATAATGAGCCCAAGGCCGGGGATTTAGCTCAGTGGTACCACACCTGCCTTGCAAGTACAAGGTCCTGAGTTCAATACCCCACCTTCTACCCCAAAAAAGCCCTTTTCCACCACCCTTGCGTTCCAGCTTGGGCGGTAGGGGTGGGGGTGGGACTAGTAGCCATGGAAACCAATCACCTGATGAGAGGGTTGGAACTTTCCACCCTCCACCCTACTTCCCCACTTCTGCCTGGGGAGTGAAGGGGCTGGAAACTGATTGATGGTCAATGGCCAATGAGGTAATCAGTTGTGCCTATTAATGAAGCCCCTGTAACACCCCTAACTAACAATGATTGGTGAGGCCATGCAGGTACTGGGAGGCTGGTGTGCCCAGAGAGGCCATGGGAGCTCCAAGATGGCCCCATCCTGACCCCACACCTTGTCTTAGGCATGTCTTCTATCTGGCTGTTCCTAAGTTGTATCCTTCATAATAAACCACTAATCTAGTAAGTAAATGTTTTCTGACATGTCAGTTGTTGTAGCAAATTATTAAACCTAGGAGGAGGTCACAGGAACCCCCAATTTATAGGTAGTTGGTTAGAAGTACAGGAGGCCCAGGACTTGCTCCTGATAGTTGAAATGGCAGCAGCCTTGAGGGATGGACCCCTTAACCTGTGGGGTCTGATGTTACCTCCCGGTAGACAGTATCAGGACTGATATGTAGGACCCCTGGTGGGTGCTGGAGAATTGGCCAGTGGTGGGGGGTACTCCACACAACACTTGTGTTATGAGTGAAAAAACAGATCATAGCAGTTATGGAACACTGAATAGCCAAATCCTATTTTTATATTAAAAAAGAAATGTATGCATGTAAATCTCCAAATATGATTATATATGCATGAGTCTAGAGCGAAGGCTGAAGTAATGACCTCTGTGGCTTGGGAGTGGAGTTGCTGCATGTCAGCCAGAGCTGCCATAGCAAAGTACCACCGGCCAGGGTCACACAATGGAAATTTTCTTTCTCCCAGTGCTGGAAGGTACAAGTCCAAGATGCAGACATAGGCAGGTCTGACTTCTCCTGAGGCCTCTCTCAGAGGGCAGAGGGCAGCCTCCTTACTGTGTCTGCCCATGGGCCTTCCCCTGTGACAAGTATCCCTGGGGTGTGTCCAGTACTAAGGATCAAACCCAGGGCTTCACATTGAGCTGCACCCCCAGCACTTTTGATTTTTTTTGGTACTGGGAATTGAACTCAGGACCTCACACTTGGCAAGCAGGAGCTGTGGCACTGAGCTAAATCCCTTGCCCTCAACTTTCCTTTTTTTTTGGTGGGGGGTACTGGGGATTGTACCTGGGGCTCTTGCATTGAGCTATATCCCAGCTCAATTTTTCCTTTTTATTTTGAGATAGGGTCTCGCTAGGGTGCTGAGTTGCTCAGGCTGGGCCAGAATTTGTGACCCTCCTGCCTCAGCCTCTCATAGTCCTGGGGTTACAGGCATGTGCCACCATGCTAGGTTTCAATTTTCCTCTTCTTAGAAGGACACTGGTCTGACCAGATTGGGGCCCTACCTTAATCACCAGGAGCAAGCCTTGGATCTCCCATACTTCTGACCAACTGGCTGTAAGTTGAGGGTTCCCATGACCCCTTCCTTAGGTTTGATAATTTGTTATAACAACACACAGAACAGCAAATTTTATTATTTTTAAAGGTTTTTTGTAGACTTTAAGACAAATGACCCCTAAGCATCCACCTCCTTCCCAGGTCTTCTCTGAAATCTGAAGAGGGCAATGACCTCCCCCTCCAAGCTAGGGACACTCACCCATGGGGCCCACTAGGACCCTTTCTGGGTAGGCAGGGTACAATAAGGACATTCTGGACCTGCCCAGGCCTGACTCAATTATACAGACCTTTGTCATGGCCTGACATAGACCTCAGAGCCACCCTGTGGGGCATCAGGTGGATAAGAGCCATCCTGTCACCTGGGCTCAGGGTTTGGAGCTTCAAGCTCTGCATATTTCATACCACGTCACCCATCCTTCCCTACACAGCTCCCAACACAATGACTACACAACGTGGCCAGTGAAACCCACAGTAAAATGAAATGTGGGCTGGTAATAAAGTGAAACCTGAGGAGTTCATTACAACTTGGATGAGGGGTGGGATGAAAAATGTCATTGCCCAGAGCAGATGTTAGGAGGAGCCAGGAACAAAGACGGGCACTCATCTGGCTGATGAGGAGAAAAATGCGAAGAATGGGATGGGGCTGGCACTGACAGAGTCTCAGGAGACAGTGGTGCACTGGGCTTTCCTACAAAGCCTGGGTCAGAAGTACGTAGGTCCCCCTGGGTCTGGCACTGGCCTTCACTTGCACAGCAGCATCAGGACAACCGCCCTCCCCACTGGGGTCCAATCTCATTGCAGGTCCCGCTCCGTGGACACTGTGAGTTTGCCCTCTGGGCAGCTGGCTCTGTGGCCTGGAGAGGTAAGAAAGAGGTCAAGTAGGGCAGAACCATGAACCCCAGCTGACAGCAAGCACCAACCTCTGGTCACACGGTCACACATGTGAGGTCATCTGGACCTCTGGTCCCCCTGCAGTTGTGAGATGACCATAGGCCGCAGGTGGACGGTGACCCAGGTGACACCAGCAGATGAGCCAGCCAGCTTTTCCCAGCCCAGATTGCTGACTTAGAATCACTGTTATTTTAAGCCAGCAAATTTTCACTGGTTTATTACGAAGCAAAAGATAAATGCAACAGTGGAAGGAGATCTAAATTCAGAAACAGCATTTGAATATTTATAAGATCTTACTTAGCATATTTAAATTTTTTTTCAGGGCTAGGGATTGAACACAGGGCCTTAAACATGCCAAGTAAGGGTCCACCACATTTTTTTTCAGTACTAGGCACCAAGTCACTTTTTTTTTTTTTTTTTGGTACTGGGGATCAAACTCAGGTCCTTGTGCTTACACAGCAGGCGGCAAAACCACTGAGCTAAATCCCCGGCCCTCCTGGCCCCTTTTTAAGCACTAGGGATAGAATCCAAGGGCACTCCACCACCCCTTTCTTTTTCATAGCCAACCTCTTTTTCTTTTCATTTTTTTGGAGGGACAAGGTCTTACTATGTGGTCCAGACTGGCCTCAGACTTGTGGTGATCCTCCTGCCTCAGCCTCTTGAGTGCTGGCATTACAGGCATGCACCACCATGCCTGGCTCCATTTTATTTTATTTTTTGAGACAGGGTCTTGCTAAATTACCCAAGTTGGGTCAAACTCTCCTGTCTCAGCCTCCCAAAAGGCTAGGATTCCAGGTTTGTGGTATCACACTCGGCCACCACCACATTTTTTATAGTTTAGTCTATTAGTGTGCAAGAGTTACTTAAATGATCTGGGGAAAAATGTGCTTATTAGGTGTGTAAATCTCTTCTGTAGAAGCACAAGGTGTTTAGGTACTGACAACTGTATTTCAGCTCTGTGAAATGTAGTTTAAAATCTATTTGGGAATTTAATTACCTAAGTTTATAATTGGCATTCATTTTTAGAAGAATTTAATCTGTTGAATTTATGAGTTAATTAAATATTAATCTAAGGACAGTGAAAGCAATTGTTCTTATTTTTATAAAAATTAGTAGATTTATAAATAGAAAACTAAATTTGCAGGTTGCTCTTGGATGTTTAAGAAAAACTAGCTCTTTTTAAATTTATATGTTTAATAAATACAGCATTAATTTAAATACAGGCAGCAGTTGGTAGCTTTTTTCTGCATGAAAGCCCCTCTGCAGCATTAAAATTCCTCAGCTGACAACACTGTCCTGTGGCCCTGCTGGAGGACTCTGAAGTCCAGAGACTTCAGGCTTGAAGTGCCCTATACGCCTCTTCAGTGCCCAGCCGATGGCAGGGTTCTATAAAGACATCTTCTCTGTCCTGGGGAAGATCCTGCCCAGACTTGCTGTGCCCTTGGCCCGGGACCTGCCACACGAGGTCTTGGGGGACTGTGGGCTGGAGCTCTGTCTATCTAGGCCCCCATGTGAGAACAGAGTTGAGTTCCAGCAGAAGGAAAGAGGAGGAGCCGGTACCGAGTGGGCATTTTGGGAGGAGATGCCAGGGTGTCCAGGGTGCTTTGGAAGGCCACCTCCTGGTTAGGCAGCAAGACTTTTTTTTTTTGGCTGGGACCCAGTGCTGTCTCCATATCCCCCTCTCTGGACTTTGCCAGGAAAGGTATGTTAGGGCAGAATGAAGACCCTCCAAATGTCCACATCCTAATCCTTGGATATGGTGTCCTGGTGGATTAACTAATGGTCAACTTGGAATGCCCAGATGAACTGAGTCAGTGTGGTTCTGGGTATGGAAGACCCACCTGAGGATTGTTACCAATGGCATAAAAAGAGAATTGAAGGGGAATACTATTGCTGTTGATTTTCTTGGAGAAGCCTGCCTTACGGTGGCTGGTTTTCCTGATACAAACTTGGCTGTTCTCCTGTCAGAGCTCGGGTCCTCACTGTCACTGGGGATGGCTGTTGCTCTCATCAGGGAGCTCTGATCTTTGCTTTGAGCATGGCTTCCTGGCTCCAGCACAGATCCCTCAGCCTGGCAGCACAGAGGCTTCATCCCACTGGTGCAGGCTTTTTAGCTTCCACCACTGGTCTTTGGGCCTTCCTGGTGCAGATCCTTTTTTTTTTGGTACCAGGGATCGAACTCAGGACCTTGCAATTGCGAGGCAGGTGGCGGAACCACTGAGCTACATCCCCGACCCCTGCAGATCCTCAGTATGGACTCGCATAAGACATTGCCGTGGGCTCTAGGCCTCTGGCTGGACTTCTGGAGGACATTGCCTTGGGTTCTAGGCCTCTAGCTGGACCTGTGTGGGGGATTGCTGTGGGATCCAGGCCCTCAGCTGGATTCTTCAGGTCTCTAGTGTATGGACAGATCTACTGCACTCCTCTGCATTTAACTTTTTGGGTGAATTATTATAAAATAATACTATAAATTATGTCTTATTTTGTGTGTGTGTGTCCTGTATTAAATCTATTCCCTTTGAAACACTGACTACAACAGGTGTTTTTTCTGGCAAAGAGGAATTCTGCCCTGATCCACATAGCGTGGGGTCTGAAGCCAGGGAGAGGAGTGGGAGATGAGCAAAAATGAAGAAAAATGAAGAACACCAAGATTACGCTTGAAAGCTGGAACCAGGTACAGCCATGGCCTGTTGGGAGCTAATGGCAGCCTGGGGTCTGGTGCGCTCTTTGTTTATAGTGTAAGACAAACAGGAGAGAAGGCAGGGTAACTAGTGCTACGTGGCCTAGGCTGAACATAGCATGCTGAACGTAGCATGATTGTCTCGTGATCTGGGCATGCATAGAAAGGGAACAAGGAAGAAGGATACATAATATAACTGTCTCCTGGGGCTGTGCCATCCAGGGTCTACAATCTTAGACAAACAGACACAGTCTGTTTGATTTATCTAGTTTATGAAGGTGAAAGGGAGTAGGGAAGAGGCGAAGTGCTATACTTGGACCTTGCACTTGCGAGGCAGGCAGCAGCACCACTAAATCCCCAGCCCTGGACTTTTTTTTTAAAACAGGGTCTCCCTATTCAGTTTAGGTTGGCCTTAAACTCACTATGTACCCCAGTCTGGACTCAAACTCATGGTGATTCTCCTGCCTGAGCCTCCTGAGTGCCACCACACCCAGCACCAGCTGACTTTAAGTAGAGATTATTATGGATTATTCAGGTGGACTCATGTAATCTTTGAGTCTTTGTAAATGGAAGAGGGAGACAGGCAGTCAGAGGGAAAGGCTGGCTGGGCCTATAGCTAATGCCTATAATACCAACTACTCTAGAGGCTGGAGCAGGATTATTGCAAGTTCAAGGCTAGGCTGGGCAACTTAGTGGGACATAGCTGGGCTGGGACATAGCTGAGTTATCGGTATGGTAGGGCACTTGCCTAGTGTGCATGAGGCCCTGGGTTCAGTCTCCAGTACCAAATTAAAAGAACAAAAAGGCTAGGTGTGGTGGCACACACCTGTAATCCCAGCACTTGGGAGGCTGAGGCAGGAGGATCATGGTTCAATTTGAGTCCAACCTATAGACTACATAGTGAGTTCAAGGCCAACCTGGACTAGGTAGGGAGACCCAGTCTCAAAACAAAACAAAACAAAACAAAACAAAGAAAGGCTGGAGTGTTGGGAAGAAAGATGTCACACTGCTGCTGGCTTTGAAGCTGGAAGAAGGGGCCATGGGTCAAGGAACAACATGGGTGGTCTCTGGAAAAGTTGTAAAGAGCTTTTCCCCTAGAGCTTCCAGGAAGGAGCATAGCCCTGTGGATTCCTTGATTTTAGTGACTCATGTCAGATTTCTGTCCTACAGAACTGAAGGATAACAAAGCGGTATTGTTTAAGCTGTTAGATTTGTGGTAACATCACAGCAACAATAGGAGACTAACTCAGAGGCTCAGTCACATGTCTCACATCAGGAATCAGTGACATCTGCCTAAGCATTTAAGACTGCAGATGGGGATCAATCAGGCCTGGGCCAAAGTGAGGGTGGAGACTCGAGACGCCAAATCTCAGTATGGTGTTGACCTCAGGCCAGTCCTGGCTGCTCATCTATCCCACCAGTTAATGCAGCTAGAGGCCGTTGGGATCCGAGGACACAAGGAGCTGCTGGCTGGTGCCCAGCTCCCCATATACAGCCAGCAAGGCCACTCTTGAGATGCTGAGTTATTGGAGGTGATGGACACATGGCCAGCTGAGCTCAGCCTGAGGGCCTGAGGCCCACAGCCTGAACCACTCCTGCTGACCCGTTTAGGATGGGGTTGGAGGGCCTGCTCGTGGTCCTGGAATATGGGGGGTGTGTGGCTGGTCCTTCTTTTATGGCCCCTGGTTTCTGATCTGTCCCACTTATCCTCTCTCCCAGACTGATCAGTGTCTACTTCACTTCCAGGTGTCTGTGCTGATCCTCCTCCAGTCTGATTTTCTGTCTAAAGCTGCCCAGGGTTATTACCCCACGGGCAGACTTGCAACCTAGGCAGGCCTTATTCCTAGTATACAGCTTAAGAAGCTGGAGTCTCCAGAGGCCACTGCACCCAGGCAGCAAGGCCAGTACTGGATCTTCTTTGGGACCCTGGCTCCGTAGTCTCAGGCACAGAAATGCATCTATTTTTTTTCCCCCCTCAGGGCTGAGGTTGGAAACCGGGGCCTCACACATGCTAGACAAGTGTTCTACCACTGAGCTACACCTCAGCCCTGAAATATAACCATTATTATTATTACTATTATTATTATTATTATTATTGCGGTAATGGGGACTAAGTTAGATCCTCAGCCCTTGTAAGAAATAAAAGGAGAGGGCCGGGGATTTAGCTCAGTGGTGAGTGGTGCTACCACCTGCCTTGCAAGCACAAGGTCGTGAGTTCCAAACCCAGTATCAAAAAGAAAAAAAAAGAAAAGAAAAAGAAATAAAAGGAGAAAGAAAAACTTGCAGCAAGGACAGGCTTTATTATTTAGGATAAAGACTTGGAAGGGGCCATTGGGTCCAAAGTGCAAAGTGCAACTCTCTCTTACAGAGTAAGGGTTTACCTATAAGGCGTTAAAAAGACCGAGGAGCCAAGTGTTGTGGCATATGCCTGTAATCCTAGCACTCTGGAAGCTGAAGTAGGATTAGTCAAGAGTTGCAGGACAGCCTGGGCTACATAGTGAGTTCAAGGACAGCTTGAACTACATAGAGATCCTGTCCCCCACCCCCCAAAAAAGGCCCGGGATTTGGTCTCTGAGTCTGGGGTCACTGGTCCATCTGGTGTTTGCACAAAGTTTCCTATTCAAGAGGTTCAATGTCTCTTGATCTGGAATGTTTTGTACAGTAAACAGATTTAATGGGTTTCCTAATTACGAGGGACAGAAGAATGTGGGGAAGGGTCACAACTCATGGGAAAATGTTCATAGCTTTTCCTTTTAGCCCTTTTTATTCATTTTTTAAAAATCTGGAGAGAAGGTCTTGGTAAATTGCTAAATTGCTCAGGCTGGGCTGGAATTCATAACCATTATTATACTTATCAAAAATAACTTTAAAACTAGGTGTGGTGGTACATGCCTGTAATCCTAGATCTTTGTGAGGTGGAGGCAGGAGGACAGCAAATTGGAGCCTAGTTGAGGCAATTTAGCAAGACTCTGCCTCAAAATAAATAATAAAAAGGGCTGGGGATGTAGCTCCATGGGAGGCCCGGGTTAAATTCCCAGTGTGCAAAACAATAAAACAAACAATATGTATATGTAAAATAAAAATATCTTTAAAATCTTAACAGTAATAGAAAAAATATTAAAATATTAGTATTTAAAAATCCATCCTCATATTCTGGAAAGAATTAGGGAAATAAAAAAAAAGGAATTAGGGAAATATAAAGAAAAAATCACCCCATGGGCTGGGGATTTAGCTCAGTGGTTCTGCTGCTTGCCTTGCAAGCACAAGGACCCGAGTTCGACCCGCGGTACCAAAAAAAAGAAAAAAGGAACTAATCACCCCAATTCTTCCATCCAAGAGTGGCACTTGGCACCCAAATTTCTGCCATCAAACCCCACTCTTGCACCCGAGACTCCCTGTCTGCCTTAGATTCAGCGCCGCCGCGCCTTCACCTCTGGGGTTACAGGTCTGGGGGAGGTCGCTCAACCGGATATACTCGTTCCGGGCACCTGTCATCTCCCGGTGACCAGCGAGGACTCGCGGCTCCTGGGGACTGAGACGGGATGGGGAGTGCTCGTTTCCCCGAGTTCGTCCCGCGCTCTGAGACGCGTCCGCTCGCCCAGGTGTCTGGGAGCTGCAGGCGGCGCCGGGGAGCCGAGATTCTGCTGTCCCAGGAACTGAGGACGCCGCTACAGTGGAGGAGGGACTTGGGGACAGGGCGGGCGTGGGCGGTGCTCTGGCGCCCGAGGCGGGCGGAGGCCCGGGCGGGGCTCGTACGTGTGTATACAAGTGCGCGGCCCCAGCCAGCAGCCCGGACTACAAGTTCCAGGGTGCCCAGCGGCGCGCGCGGGTTTTCTGGCTGCGCCGCCCGCCGGCTCCAAGCAGGTTGCCCTGTGTTGGCACGCGCCACCAGGTCCCTGAGTAAATAAGGGAGAGAGTCTCCCGAGCACCGTAAATAGAGTCCAAGTGGGCGGAGAACCGCCGCGCGACGCCAATCCATGTCGCTGCAGGGCCTCGTGTCCGGTCGCCTGGCACAGCTGCGCGCGGCGGGGCAGCTGCTGGTCGCCCCGCGCCCCTGGCCCGGTCCCCCGGCGGGGGCCTCGAGGACCTGGGGTAGGGCGTGTGGCCCCTCGGCGTCCCTAGGCGCGCTCGGACCCCGCGCGCGGACCTCGGCGGGAGTTGGGGCTTGGGGGGCGGCGGCGACAGGACGGCCGGCCGGGGTGCGCACCTGGGCCCCTCTGGCCATGGCCGCGAAGGTGGACCTGAGCACCTCCACCGACTGGAAGGAGGCAAAATGTAAGTGGGAGCGAGAGGGGTGAGGGCGACCCACGTGGGGCTTCCTGTCCGACAGAGCCCTGGGAGCACCCTCTCCCACGCGAGACCTGGGAAGTTGAGGGCCCTCCGCCCGCAGGTGGACCCCTCCCCCACAACCACGCCCCCTCCGCGCGTCCTGCCCCCCACGCCCGCCCCCCACATCAGGTCCAGTCTGCCGGCAGCCTCCCCATAGAAGGGTCCCAGGGCACCTACTGTACTCCTGTGCAGGAGGGAAACTGAGGCCCAGGGCCCAACCCAGTTCCCTAAGGTCACTCAACCAATTTGGGGTTAGGATCCAGACCTCCTCATAGTATGGTTCTCAGGTGGTGGCATCTGAGGCGCATGGTGGGGCAAGGACTGAGGGGCTGGCAGCCTGTCTTGGGGGTTAGATGGCACCACAGAGTGACCTCCCTGGGCAGGTCTGACCTGCCCAAACCCGACCCCAGTGCAGGTCTCCTGGGCACGTGGTCTGGTACCCTTTGACCCTCCTGGCTTGTGGCCACTTGGGAGCAGTCTTTGCCCTTTCCTGGGTAACAGAGGTTTGAAACTGGGGAGCCCATGGAGTTGGGGTGTTTGCCTGTGAGGACCACAGATCTCTACACCCCCAAAGAAGCAAACTACTTCCTCCTTGTCCTTGAGGGACATAGGTTCTGGATCCATCAGGGATCCTAGATGGGCATGAGTCCCTTGACTGGCAAAGGAGGAGAGGGCACCTGCAGAGCCCCAAATAGCCCTGTCCTGTGCCCAGCTGCTCCTGTCCTTCAGAGCCTGCCCCTGACTCCTGGGACTCCTGGCTGGATCCTCTTTCAAAAGGGCATCAAACGCTACCCATTGGGTAGCGTTGGGTTGCTGGCTGGTGTGACTCAGGGCAGGGCTGGACGAAAGGGAAAGTGGCTGTTTGGGCACTGTAGAAAATAGCAGTAGAAATCAGAATGACTTGTTTCTGTGTTTGAATTGCATTGCCTTCCCTGGGACTCTGAAACACCTTATATTGCTCTCTGAGCAAACAGAGAACCTGTCACCCCTCAAATCTTGCTGGTTGCAGCTGGCAGAGAGCCCTGTATACCAACCACCCTGCTCTCCGTCAGGAAAGATCCAGCCCCTAGGTCCCCCCAGCCACTGGGAGTACTGGGCCTGGAGAGGCCATGGGACGTGGGCTCCCAGGCTGTGACTTCTGCTGGAATTGGGATTTCTAACCACTCATGCACTGCATTTCTTATTGGGTGTCTGGCATGTGGCCAGCACTGTTTTGGTGCTGGCATACAGCCATGAGTCAGACCAGGCCAGGGCTCCCTGGCCTCACAGAGCAGGAGGAGGGAACAGTAGCGATGTATTCAGGCAGAGGAGATGATGCCAGGTAACATCAGCACCATGAAGAGAGTATGGCAGTGGAGTTGTGGTGGCACATGCCAGTAATGCCAGTTGGATAGGAGGCTGAGGTAGGAGGATCCCAAGTTTGAGGCCAGCCTGGCAACTTAGTGAGACCCTATCACTAAAAAAAAAAAGGGCTGGGAGGTACCTCAGTGGTAGAAGCTAGCATATTTGAGGCCCTTGATTTTATCCCCAGCTCCATGGGGGAAAAAAGTAAATAGAAAGAAAGAAAGGGCCATAGGGCAACCTGAGCTGGCAAGGTCTGAGGCTTCTCAGGGGAAGTGACCTGAACTGAGTCCTGAGAGGAAGGAGCTGGCTGGAGCAGGAGATTCCAGGCCCATTGTGGAATGAAAGCTGGTCACAGCCAGGGGACAGTGCTAAAGTAGGGGGTCCCACTGCCACCAACTGCAGTCTCATCCTAGAAACCCACAGATGCCAGCACTCAAGTGCAGCACTTTACAGTTGGTGTCAGATGGTGGGCTGTGTTGTAATCCTTTGTTGCTGTGTGAGAAAGTGCCCCACATCTTAGTGATTTGAGACACTGCTATGTGTCATCTTGGCCACAGATGTCAGGAATCTGGGAGTGGTTAGCAGGGTGCTTCTGGTTCAGGTCCCTGTGAGGTTGGCAGGGGCTACATCAGGCTGGAGGGTCTGCTGCCCCAACATCTCACTGACGTGAGCACGGGATGCAGGTGCAGGGGCTGGGAGAATAAGCTGGAAGCTGAAGTGCCTTTTGGTGACTCATCTTCAGAGTCCCACTCTACCTCTTCCACGTTACGGACTTAGAAGTGAGCCAGGAGCCTGGACCACACTCCAGGGGAGGGTAGGTGGGCTCCTCCTGTTGTTTTTTTTAAATTTGTTTTATAGGTGGTGCTGGGGAGGGGACCCAGGGTCCCATTCATTTGAGGCACACACTGCACCCTTTGAAGGGGAGAATCAATGGGAGGTCTGCAGGGCTGGCCCAGCTGGCCTCTGCCTCTGATTGGTCTAAGCTGTGGTGCTTCCCACTTCTGACACTTCTTTCATTATGTTAAATTGCACTTGGAGCTGAGTTGGATCCTGCAGTGGCATGCACCCAGGGTCCCAGTCTTGAGTGTACAGTGCCCACCCCTCGTGTGGTCACCCCTGTGGGCAGCAGGTGACACATTGCCATCCCCAGAAAGAACTTCCTCTCACTAGTGCCCCCTGGAGGTCGTCGGTCTTCTCACTCTCCGTTTTGTCTCTTCCTCCTTTTTTCAGTACTAGGAATTGAACCTCGGGCCGTAGCACTGAGTTACATCTCCAACCCTTTTAAATTTTTATTTTATTTTCCTCAAGTCATTAAGTTGCCCAAGCTGGGCTGGAACTTGTGACCCTCCTGCCTCAGCCTTCCAGTGTTGGGATTACAGAGCTGCACCATCACACCTGGCTGAGAGTCCAGTCTTATTGGCAGACTCCTACAGTGCCTGATTTCACTGGCCAGCTGTGCATTTCTCCAATTTAATCCCCTCAGTTCTGGGTGCACCATGTCTCCTTATCCCCTGCGTCACTTTCTCAGCAGACTGAAACCATTGTGCTGTGAAGGCAGGTGGGCATGAGGGGATTTATAATGAGACTGCTGGGGCTTCTGGGCCCTGGTCTCTGTCCTTTGTCCCAGCCCACACTGAGGACAGAGCCTTATGCTAAAAAGAGGAGTGGCCTTGCTGACTTTAGGCCTGGCTAGTCCCCAGTGCTATGGCTTCCATGCTCTCCAAGCTTCATTTTCCTCATCTGTAAAATGGGACAATGGCACCTGCTTGGAGATTGTGTTGGGACCTCATGAAAAGGGATAGTCAGGTAGTGGTGTTGCATGTCTGTGATCTCAGCACTCTGTGAGGCTGAGGCAGGAGGATCCTAAATTCGGGTCCAGTCTGGGCAGCTTAGCAACTTACAGCGATCCTGGGGCCTAAATGAAAGGGCTGAGGATGTAGCTCAGTGTGAAGTCCCCGGCTCAAAAGAGTGGCGCCCTGCATAGGGTCCCTTTCCTTGTCCCTGCTGGTGCCCATCTCTTATCTCTAATCTGTGATGGGCACAGCGACCCTGGGAGCTTGCAGTCTGCAGTGCTGGAGGTGCCCCTGCACATTCTGGGCCATGTGTCCCCTCCCTGGTGGCATCTGGTTGGGCTCATAAAACACTGGGCAGGGGCCAGGGCTGATTTTAGGTCCCAGGGGACTGATGTGACTGTCAAGCTGGCACATTTTCCAGGAATTAGGGGCATGGAGTTCTCTCACCTGTCATGGGGATGCAGCCTTGGCATGTGCCAGTGCAGGTGGAAGCAATGGGGACAGCCCTGGAGTGCCTTGTGCTCTGTCACTCCCTTGGTGTGCCATAGGCTTTGCCGAGCCCCTGCCTCTGGGGCATGGTGACCATTCAATCAGTGCCCCTCCCACTGAGTCCAGACTCCGAGATGCATTCTGGCACCCAGTGCTGTTAGCCCTGCCCACCCGCAGTTTCCAGAAGCTGAGCCCTCTTCGTGGCCTGCCCTCGCCTCCCTGAACACCAGCTTCAGAAGTGCCATAAAGACACTCCTTAAAGCACATCATTGAATTCCCGTTTGTCCATTGTACTTTATGGCCCTGGTGGAGCCGCTTCCTCCTGCTCAGCTCTGGTGCCCATGAGCTGCTGGAAGCCGAGTAAGGGGTCAGGCTTCCCCATCAAAATTTACTGTGAACATCTTTTTACAACACTTGTCTCAGTGAGCTGTGAAATACTTTCGCCTCTGCAAAAATGAAAGAAAATGAAAATGCGTGTTTTACATCTTTGATAAAAAATAAAACTCACTTATGCTTTAAGTCTGTATCTGCCCTGGCAGGAGGAGGTGGACTGCGTTAGAGTGCATGGGGTGCGTGCCCAGCCTCACAGGGAGGGGGCAGCCTGTGGTGCACGGGTGGCGGGTGAGGCCCAAACCTCAGGGCAGAAGAGAGGCACAGTTGACTTTTTCCTTCCCGGTAAATCAGGGACCGTTGTGTGGAGTATAGCAATTTCAGGGGTCAGCTGGGCTGAAACCTTGTTCTGGAGATGGGGACACTGCACTTGGCATGCTGGCCTTTCGAGGTGCTCATGGGACCCTCAGAATGGCAGGGACAAGCTGACAGATGTTCCCATGGTTGGTGCCAAGCAGGTTGGTGGCAGAGCCAGGATTCTGTCTCCGGGAAGCAGTGCTGTCTCTAGGACTTCAGTGGAAAGAAGGGGTCACACAGACCAGGTCACTGTGGTTGGGGGGGACAATTCCCCATGTTTCTTTTATTTGCTTGTGATCAGAGGTGTACATAAAGCAAGGCGGTGAGACCAGCCAGTTGATATCTGCTGAAGGGCCTGGGGTGTCTCTGGTACCCTGGGCTGCTCAGGGCCGACCCAGCCTCAGTGGCGCCACATGTGCATGGCTGGTGGGTTGGTCTGTAGCCAGGCAACAGGCTGTCATCCTCACAGCAGGAGCCTTGGCTTTCTGGCCCTGGGCCCAGCTGGCTGGCAGTGCCCACACTCGGCCATGCCAAGGCCAGGGGCCGTCTTCAGGCATGACCAATATGGGGACCCAAATAATTTTAGTGTATGTGCTGATGAAACGAGCACAAGGGACCCAAATAATTTCAAAAGCTCCTCCACCTCCTAAGTGCTCCAGTTGGAAAACAATTTCTCCTCCCCAGTTGTGTCTTGTCTGGCTTGTCTTGTCTCTGCTCACTGACAGGGTGAGTGAGGTGGATGTGTCAAGTTGGCCCCTCCTTTCTGACCCCAGTGCAAGCCACTGGGGTCTCCACTGCAGAAGTGAGGAAACTGAGGCTCCAGAAGGGCAGCCACCCTTGAACGTGATGTTGGGCGGTCCGGACCCCACAATTCATGGGGCCTGCTGTGCAGGAGGAATAACAGCACCATCCTAGCAGGGAGCTGGCCCCACCAGTTCACCCTGACACCCTGGGCTTTGCTGTCTGGCTCAGCCATTCTGGCTTCTCCCCATTTCTCCACCCCATGCTCCCCTATCCTCAGGGCATTGGCACACGTGGGTCCCCTTGCCTGGAAGAGCCATCTCTTCTCAAACTCCCCCTTGGTCTTTGGCTGTCAGCTCATTCATTTAATGGTTCATCCCACAGCTCCCCATGGATGTTCACACGTGCTGTGCACTGTGCCTGTGGTGGGGGTGACTCTTAAGAGGCCTACAGCTGGGTGGGACTTGAGGTACGAGGAAGGAAAAGAAGGGACCACTGGTTTAGGGTCCAAGAAAAGAAAGGGAAGAGGGGCCAGGTGGGAATACCATGTTTTGGAGGAAGGAGTCAAAATTGTGTTTTGCACTTGTGAGCTTTGAGGGATGAGAGCAAGGGGGCCTATGGACTGGCTCAGAGTAGAGGAGGGCCAGCCTGGTACATAAAACAGTTTGAATCCTGGGATTGATGTGGAGATCTAGGGAGGGTATGGGTTGAAAGAAGAGGCGAGGCAGCTGGAGACTTCCAGTCCACAAGGGAGGATGCACCAGGTGTAGTGACCATGACCTTGACCTTGGTGAAGAAGGGGCTGAGGGGAGCCTGGGAGGGAAGATGTGGAGGAGGCCCGTAGACAGCGGGGGAGTGTGGGGTCCAGGGGCCATGAGTGTTTGAGGACCAGGGCAGCTGGGCAGGGGGAAGAACAAGGAGGGAAGGACCTTCATGCCTGGTGACCAGAGGGAGGCAGGACCAGGCGCCAGCAGATGGGGGAGAGGGGGAGGTGGGGGAGAGAGCTAGGGGAGGTAGCAGCGTCTGATGGCTGCAGTTTCTTTCTCAGTGTCTCAGTGCAGCTGGAGGAGGAGTGGGGAGGGAAAGGGAGTCCATTTCCAAAGCAGAACTGCAGCCTCCAGGGGGAGAGCAAGAATTTGGGGGGAGATTCTGCTAGTGGTGGGGTTTCCTCTAGTGACATGGAGCTCCTGGGAACAGACCAGAGGGGTTGAGGTTACCTCCTCCTGGGTGCTTTCCTGTTCTCCCTTCCCCTGGAGCTCACCTGCCTGGATGCTCCATAAATATTTATTAACTGATCAAGCCTGGCCTCTCCTCTACAATTCGGTCTTTTCCCTTGGAGGTGCCACTGACCAGCAGCCCACCTCTGTGCTTATATACACTAAGCCCGGACCACTAATTATGTAGCGCAGATCAGGAGGTAGCTTTCCGTATCCTTGTTTCTTTTTTTGAGATGGGGCCTTGCTCTGTAGCCTGGCCTGGGCTCAGATTCCTGGGCTCAATCAGTCCTCCTGCCTCAGCCTCCCAAGTGCTAGGTCTACAGCTATGTGCCACTGTATCTGTGTCTCTATAGTGGAGGCTTGGAGGGTTCTTCGGCTTCTTTCCAATCTTAGCACCCCCTTCCGCAAGAAAGGAGCCCCAGGGCACCTCAGATCTTGTTCCAGGTCATGTGCCTGGGAGAGGAGGCAGGGAAACGGGGTGTGAGCATCGGGGGACACTAGAGAGGGAAGGTGGTAGGAGTGGCCTTGGCTCTTAGAATGGCAGTGGCACTTTTCAGGGATGGCCTTAACCTGTGTCTGGTGACAGCATTTTTGACCTAATTATGGTGTCTGGGGTGAAATGGATCCTTACCAGGCCTTTGAGGTTCTGCTGTGGGTCATTCCCCACCCTCTTCTTAGATGTCCCTTCTGCTGGGAGTACTCTTCCAGCTCAAACTACCTCCCTCCCCTCTCCCTTCCCAGTGTCCCCCAGGGTTCCAGTCACCTCCTCTCCCAGCCCCAGAATGTCTCTTTCTTGGTCTTTCTCAGAATTTGAGTGCTAGATTGTGTGATACTTGGATCAGCCTCAGTGTCTGTGACTGGATTTTATTTTATTTATTTATTTTTCTGAGAAAGAGTCTCACTATGTAGTCCAGGCTGGCCTTCAACTCACTAGGTGGGCTAGGCTGGCCTCCAACTTTCACTGACCCTCCCACCTCAGTGGTCTGAGTGCTGGGATTATAGGCACACACCTGGCTTCAGCTGGATTTTAGGTTTGCAAGGGCCACGACCTTGTTTACACCACGTTAAACAAGTGGCCCGAGTATAGGACCTGCATGTCATAGATGCCCAATAAATGCAGTGGACCCAGGTGAGAAGTGGCTGCCACACATCATGGTCCTGGCTGTAGTGGCAGTTACAAAGTTTGTGGTGCTATCTGCTGTTTCTCGTAATCCCCCGTAGCATTGAACTTGACTCTGAACTGGGCCTCTCTGTGGTGTATGTCAGCCAGTGCTCTCACTCTCCTCGGGGTCTTGTCACTAGTGCACGGATGAAGGATAGAGGCTTGGATGGATGAATGGCTTTGGTGGGAGAAGGGCATTTCTATAGGAGCTTCCAGGAGGCGGCCCTTCCGCCTTCACCCCCTCCTACCTGTTTTCGGATGCCTTTTGAGTACCTTGATGCTGTGAGGCCTTTGCTGCATGCACTCACCACCCTACCCGTCCTCCGGGCTGCCCCATCGCCTGAGCTTGGTGCGCAGGCAGGCATGGGCCGGCAGGGGGAGCGCGTGAGCCGCCGGCCTGCTCGGTGGCGAGCCCGGGCGGGCCCCCCTTATCCCGCTTGGGGTTGCGGCCGCCGCAGGGGGAGCCTCCCACCAGAGCCAGAGTCCTTGGGCAGGTGACCCTGGCTCTCCACTCACCAGCTCTGTGACCAAGGGCAGCCTTCCAGCCCCCCTGAGCCTCTGCTTCCTCATTTATAAAATGGGGACATTTCCAGCCTGGCGGCCATTGACCGGGGACCTCAGTCAGTAGTGAGGATGGAACTCATCCATCCTCAGGAAGGATGTTGATACCAGGCACCAGATCTGCTTGCTTCTGTAGTTTTGCGTTTTGTTTTGTCTTTTTGCTGTACCAGGGGTGAAACTCAAGGCTTTCCCACTGAGCTACATCCCCATCTCTCTCTCTCTTTTTTTTTTTTTTTTGGTACTGGGGATCAAACTCAGATCCTTGTGCTTGCGCAGCAGGTGGCGAAACCACTGAGCTAAATCCCTGGCTCCCATCTCTTTTTAAAAAGTTGTTTTTTTGTTTTTTGGGTTTTTTTGGTACCAGGGATCGAACTCAGGACCTTGCACTTTCAAGGTAGGCGGCAGAACCACTGAGCTAAATCCATAGCCCAAACAGTTTTTATTTTGAGACAGGGTCTTCCTAAGTCACTAAATTGCCCAGGTTAGGCTGGAACTTGAGATCCTCCTGCCTCAGCATCTCAGAGTGCTGGGATTACAGGTCTGTGCCTACATCCAGCTTTAGTTCTTCAAAGGCAGTTGGCCTGTCCCCAGATCATGTTGAAAATGTGACTGGTTGATAATGTAACTGAGTGCCACCAAGCTGCCAGACTTAGCATGTGTGAGTCTGAAATTATTCTGCTGGGGAAGTCTTAATCTTCCTTCTATAGATGAAGAAATTAGGGACCTAGGGAGATGGGAACCCAGCTGGGAAGTGGCCAGGCTGAATTCTGAACCAGTCTGTGGTGTCTGAGCAGTTCCTCCACCCGTCCTGGCCTCAGTTTCCCCTTCTAAACAAGGAGAGCAGGGTAAGGTGTTCTTGGGGCTGCTTGGATGCCAACAGGCAGGGAGGGGAGTGTCCCTCCCCCCACAGCACCATGGGAAGGGTGGATGGGGGGCTGGGTTTCATCCTTAGAGTAGGCAGGATTCCCATGAGGAAGGGTAGGCCTGGGGATGGGAGTGACTGGACTATGCCCTCTCTGCCCACCCTGACTCTCCTTCCTGCCCACCCACCCTGCCCTGCAGCCTTCCTGAAAGGCCTGAGTGACAAGCAGAGGGAGGAGCATTACTTCTGCCGGGACTTCGTGAGGCTGAAGAAGATCCCAACATGGAAGGAGATGGCAAAAGGTAGGCCTTGCTCTTGCCAGGCCCTGGTTGGCTCTTTGGCGGGCACCCCCTTTAGAACCCTGGTTTGGGAGAATTGTGCAAATAGAAGACTCCAGTGCTTGCTCTGTGGGGGTCCTCTGAGTGTGCTGCCTCATTTAGTTATTCACATGGCCTGAAGCCAGTACAGTTTTTATTACCAAGACACCTGTTAGGGAAGAGGCACTGGGCCACGAAAGCCACCTGCCTGTGATGACTGGGTTGTCTGGAGCTGGGATTTGCACCTGTGGAGGGCTTGCTTGTAGGGGGGATGCTACGAATTTATGCCTGGTAACCAGCAACCCTGGGCAAGTCACTTATCCCACCCCACCCTCAGTTTCTGCATCTGTAAAGTGGGGACAGATGACATTACCACTGAACCTGCCCATAGCAGTGTTGGAGGTCCTTCACAGCAGGTCCTTCCTCACTATGCCAACTGTCAAGGTGGGGTTGAGCCGGCCTGTGGGCCCTGACTGGGTCCCTCTGCAGTGGGGGCTGTCCTGTGACTCCCAGCCCTTGCCTCTTGCAGGAGTGTCTGTGAAAGTAGAGGAGCCCAAGTACAAGAAGGATAAGCAGCTGAATGAGAAGATCTCGCTGTTCTGTTTCGATATCACCAAGTTAGAGGTGGATGCCATTGTCAACGCCGGTGAGTAGTTGGCCTGGGCCAGAGACTCCGGTAGCTGCCCCATTGGCTTGGCTCTAGTCTGCCGTACAAGGCATGGGTGGGCGCCACCTGGCTCCAGAGAGGCTCAGCTGTCAGGCAAGGATGGCCTGCTGGCGCCACAGGAGCCCAGTATGTCAGCCGCTTGGGCTCCTTTTCCCTCTAAGCCCTGACCCACAGTGTCGGGGCACCTCGCTCTGCTGTGCTGCCTCACAGCTCTGAGAGCCATTAGCGGCAGGAACAGGGGGAGAGCATGGCTGGAACCAGGCTGGGCTGCCCTGCCAGGAAGGCGGAGGGCAGGCCCTCAGGGTTCTGCCTGGGGATGCTGCGGCCCCTTTCCTTCCTCTAACTCCCTCTACACCTGGGCAGGTGAGGGAGTGTGCAGAGGGAAGGATGGGTGCAGGGAGGCCCCCTGCCATTCCCTGGCAGCTCTCCAGCAGCTCTGGAAACAGGAGAGGCTCGGCTTCCTGAGTGTGTGCATCCTCCTCTTGCTGGCTTGGCAGTTTATTGTGATGAGTGCAGAGTCAGAGACGGCTGCCTCTTTGGGGGAGGGAGACAGGCGGCTGCTGCTCTACTCAGCCAGTAGTGGCTGTCTGGCCGAGGTCAAAAGGCTCTGGGGGAGGTCTCTGGAGTGCTCTGGAGTGGGATGTCAAGGGCCAGTCAAGTCCAGCAGGCATGCAGGTGCTCATGGACTGAGGTCAAGTGCAGTGAGGGCTGGGCCAGCTGGCTTGCTCACTCTGCCCCCCCCCGCGCCTCTTTCTCGGGGCCCCTACCCCCAGGCCCTCTTGTCTTGAGCTCCAGGTCAGAGAGAAAACCCTGCCATACCCGCCTCTCCCCAACTGTGCAGGCTCGGGCCCCCCCCAAGAGCCTCTGGAATCTCCTTCCATCTCTCTCTGGGCTTGCAGTGGCTGTGTGTGACCCCCGTGTTGGCAAGGGAGCCATCCCTTGGTGGTGCCTCTGGGTGCGATGCTGTTAGTGACCCCTTGATGTCCCTAAGTGACCAAGCTTACAGAACGTGGGCAGAGGTGGCTGCTCGCCCTGCCCCAGTCCTCCTGCTTGTGGTCTCAATGGTGTCTCTGACAGTGGCATTGCTCTGCATTTCTGCCTGGATGGTGTTGGCGGGACTGTAGTCACATGGGCTATGCCCTTTCCCCCATGTTGCCTGTTGCAGGTACACAGGGAACAAGTCACCTGTAGACAGGAGTTCCCACTCAGAGTGGTTGGTGGGGAGGAGCAGAGGGTGACCTTTGGGGTTCTCCTGTTGGTTCTGGTGAGTGGCCCCCCCAGGACACTGGCACAGGTCGGTGGCAGCGAGGTCTGTGAGTCCATCTGGGAGCCACAGAGCTCAGACAGCCATGTCTTGGTTGGCTGATGCCATGGTGGCCCAGGGGAGAAGGGCATTCTTGCTGCCTGTCTGTGTGACACGGCCTGGGCTGGCCAAGGGGACGGTCATAAAGGCCCACAAGACCCGCCTGGTCCATGGCCCCTGTGACTACAGGTGAGCTTCAAAGTGGCCAGGGGACAAGCGGGCATCTTGGGAGCTCCTTTCCAGCCCGGTTGGTAGTTGACTTCGGTGTGGGCCATGAGGGGGACCCAGGACCAAGGCAGTGTCACAGGATGCAGATGGAGCAAGATGGAGGCTGCAGCCTGATTAATGGCTCCTCCTAAGTGCCCTGTGACTGGTCAGACAGGTGCAGTGGCTCTGTCAGCTCCTTAGTCCAAGAAGCACTTTAGTGCTAGCTGTATCTGGCAGTGCTGAGGCTGGGGCAGGGGACGTTGTTTGCAGTTTCTGTGGGGACTCTGCTTCTCTCTGTACCTGCCTGGCCTCGTTTCCTCCTCTGTACTGTGGGGATGATAGAAGACCACCTTCGGTTTGTGGGAATGCTGAGGTGTGAATGACACTGTAGATCCAGAAGCTCATCACTGCTGTGGGGTTGGGGCTGGAATCAGTGCCCTTGGTGTCCTCCTGGGTGTTACCCCTACCTAAAGATGCCGATGGTCAGCTTTCACCTCTCCCTGCTTGCCTCAGTTTACTCAGCACCTCCTGGCATGTTTTCCTGGGAGCTACTCCTTTTTCTAGTCTCAGTCCTGAGGACCCAGGACCAACCCAGAGCCCCAGAGAATGGCTGTAAGGGCCTGGACATGGGATTCCCACACGGAGCCTGTGCCCAGGCCTTAGGGTGGTCTTGGTCCTAGTCAGTCTTTGGGCATCCTGGGGGGAACCTTACCCCCACCCCACTCGGGAGGGTCCCCTCGGCTGTGGCTCCATCTCGGCCAGCCCGCCCACCAGGGGGCAGCAGAGGTCGCGCTTCCTCGGAGCCCATAAATCAGCCTGTTTATTAGCAGAATAAAAGTCGTAGACAACGCGGGGCTTCTCAGGGCTGCATAAATCTACGTCTGTGCCTCGTGAAATCCATATGTGCTTAATTCATATGTAAAGTTTCAAGCAAGAAGAGAATACGTGTCCATTAAATTCTATTTGAATTGATTATAATCATTAGCTGTGAATAATTGCTTCTCAGTGCTGGACTTGGAGCCACCACAATAGGCAAAAGGAGAGAGCAATTATCTCTGGGTGGGAATTTTAAAATTTTTATTTTTGAAGCCAGGGGCAGTGTTGGCGCCATGGGTGTTGGTGACCCATGGAGACTGGGTGAATGTTGGACGGAGCTGGGGATTGAGGTCTGGCCAGAACTTCTGGATTTGGTGTGTGTGGGTCTCCTTTTGTCCCTGCTGCCAGATGGGGTTGGGCATCACCAGCTGGGCCTCACTTCAGCTGCAGGGACCCTGGAGGGAGGGATGCAGGGGGAGCTGGGGAGGGCCTGTGAGGGAAGGGGGATTGGGACCCCAGTCCCTTCTCTAATCCCTGCCTCCACCCTACTTCCCTTCCCCTCAGGACTTTCCCACTGCCCACCTGGCATTCGAAGTCCAGGACAGATTTTTACCCTGACTTTCTTGGTGTTTGTAATAGGATTTGGGGTGTGGTGGTAGGAGTGTGTGTGTGTGTGTGTGTGTGTGTGTGTGTGTGTGTGTGTGTGATGGGAGTGTATTGTGTATTGTCTGGTATGAGGAGGGTTGAGGTGGAGGGCTGGGCACAGAACACAAGGAGGATGCCTGATGGGTGAGTAGCAGGGCTTGAGGTCTCAGCAACAGCACAAGCCCCTGACCCTCCCAACAGGCACACTGCACCCCACCCCAGGGGCCCTGGCCAAGGTCACTTGCTAGTGCAGTGCCCAGGAGAGGTTCAGGCCCTGACCATCTGCGCCAGCCACGGCTCTTGCCCATGAGGACGTGCCACATCGGTCTTAATTAAATGGTGCTGCCATGCCAGGGAGATAAGCCAGGGGGCCCTTGTGTCCCCCTGGATTCTGAAAAAGCAGGAGATTCTCAGGGACAGTGCCTGCCGTTCCAGGCTGGTCTGTAGCTCTTAGGGCCATTTGTAGGGGGAACTTGGGTCTGAGGGTTTCCACCTGGGAGGGTACCACAGCTTCCAGAGTGTTTGTATCTTCTCTTTGCCACAGGGCATGACCTTCACTGGACCACCTCTGAGCCTTTGAGATTCTTGCTTACCAGGCCTATGCCTTTGTGCCCTTGTCCCAGACAGGAAGTGTCTGGGCACAAAGAAAGACCCCTATTCTTGGCCAGCCCCAGGGTCCAGCTGCCCAGCTGTGACCTTGAGGGCACAACAGGACAGCACATAGATGAATGCAGTGCTTTGTGCAAAGACATTCAGAATCGTTGCCCTCTTCATTGCAGGCCAGGGCATGAGGGTCATGGCACAGAGGCCAGGACAGGCTGGAATCCTTGGAAACTCCGAGTCCTCATAAGAAAAATGGCTTCAGGTTGGGGATTTAGCTCAGTGGTTCTGTCACCTGCCTTGAAAGTGCAAAGTCCTGAGTTTGATCCCCAGTACCAAAAAAAAAAAAAAGAAAAAGAGAAATGGCTTCACTGTCAGCCACACCCCTCCATGTGTGTGAGGGTGGTGATGCCCTTAGGCCATCCAGTGCTAGTGCCCTAGCAAGCGAGCACAGAGAGCCCATACATTAATACTGGGGAACTGAGGAGCAAGAGCAGCTAAGCAGAATATCATGTGACAAAGTACTGGAAAGAAGTACTGTGCAACACCTTGGGGCCCAGTTAATTCAGCAAGAAGGTGCCTGGAGCTGTGGGGGATCTGGGAGGGCTTTGAGGGGCCTGGGTGTACAGGCCGGGCCTGGAGAACCAGTGGGAAGCCGTGTTTCACTGTGACAAGCCTGCCTCATGAGGAGACTTTTAAGCCGATTATTTATTTAAAATAAGGCAGGAAATGGTGCTCTGCTTCCTTAAGTCTTGGGGCTTTGATTTGTGAAAGTCTGCGGACTGTCACTTATCCTTGTCCCCCTCGGAAACCCTGGCCTCTGTCCAGCTGCCTGGGGGCAGTGGAGCAAGCCAGGCCACCGAGCCAGCAGCCCCACCCCTGCTCCTGGCTGTCCCTGGCCACTGCTGGAGTCAGTGATTTAGAGACCGCCTTGATGGACTAGCAAGCAGGGGGGCCGCAGAGATGCTGACTGCCTGGTGGGAAGTGATCTGACGCTAAACTGTCGCCGTAAATCGCTTTATCTGTCACTTCAGATTTAAATGTGTTTGCTGAGGCTTTCAGGCCTCCGAGACAGCAGAAACCTCTGCACAGAGGCAGGGGCGGCGCCTGGAGCCACAGCCAGCAAGGCCAATGTGCATAGGGCTCTGCAGACTGGAGTGGACCGGAATGGGCCAACCTGTTAGTGCAGATCCCGCCCGCCCTGGCCTGGTGCTCCCTCTTCCCCTGGGAACACCAGGTGCCACTTCCTGGGTCTGACCACTCTCAGCCTGTGGGGCCATCTCACAATGCGCATAGCAGGCAGGACAGTCATCAGATTTCAGTGATCAGACTCAAAGAGGTGGCAGCCCCCATCTCACAGGTAACTGAGTCAGGATTGGAACTCAGGGCCTTCGGTTCACCCAGCCGACTTTCATGGTGGATAGACTGCACCAGGAATGGGTGGGAGTGGGTCTGCACTGTAAAGCACCATCTCTAATCACAGACAAGGGGTGGCATATGAATGGAAAGGGAAGCAAAGTGCAAAAAGGGAGTCCTGCTGCAGGGGCTGCCTGGAGGAGGGGTGCTTGAGTTGAGTAGGCCTTGTGTGGGAAGTTGGGCAAGGCCATTCAAGGGGAGGGAGGGACTATACTGACCAGGAGTGGGGAGTGGATAGGACAATGCAGGTGAGCTCTGAAGGGATAGGATTGTGCTATGGCTGTGGCCTGCTCTTGAATCAGGGCACTTGGACAGACTTACTGCAGTCATTTCACATGGGCTGCTAGGTGGAGAACCAGTGGGTGTGGGAGCACAAGGAGGTAAGGACAGGGGTGCCCAGACATGGGAGAGGTCCCCCTCCTGGTTCAGGCTCTGTTTGCATGGACCCCACGCCCCATCTCCTGCACTGTAATATCAGCCACGCTGTGTCAGTGGTGAAACAGGCTCAGAGACGTGAGGCAGCTAAAGGGATAGGAAGTTTGCCAGCCTCTGGAGCCCCCAGGAAATTGCTCTGTGAGATAGGATGAAAGACCTGCTCTTCATTTCCCATTTTCTAGCTGAAGTTTGGTTCCCAAGTGGGCATGTTGTCCTCTGCCTTTGCTGCTGGGTAGCTGGAGGTGGGTGGGGAGCGTCTGGGCCCAGCCCTGTGAGGCCCAGGTCGGGGCTGCAGCTTCCTGGCCTTCCTGTGTCCCCACCGAGCCCCCACCCTGGCCGAGGGCTGCCTGTCACCTGCAGCCTGTTCTGGGCTGTTCCCTCCACATGGGGATGCCCCACTGTGCTTGTGTCACCTCCTTTCTGAGGCAGGCACTAATGTGTCCCCCATTTTGCAGATGAGGAGACTGAGGCCACCTCAGGCCACTGTACTGGTGAAAGGCAGTGCTGGAAATCAAACCCATGTCTTTGGAACTGGGGGCTTAGGGGGCACATGGCCAGCTTTGCTTTTGCACAGCTCCCTCTGTGGGGGAGGCCAGTGGGGACAGGGGACAGGCAGCCCCTCCCTGTTAGCCCAGAACAGCCAGCTACCACAGGAACCTATTCCCACCACTGCAGCAGCAGGGTGGCTCATTCCCACAAGGTCGAGCCGTGGTTATATAAATTCATAAATGATGGATCCCTTCTGAATTATTGAGAGTCCCTCCTGGGCCTGCAGGGCCTGGTCCAGTGAGCTGAGCTGTGGCCGGTGGGTGAAACATGAACGGTCCCTGGAAGGTCCTTCCACCCCAAGGTCTTCTGTCAAGTCACTTGTTCATTTACCTGACCTTCCTATCATTTCCTGGGCAATGTGAAGAGGGGCTCTGGACCTGGACCCTGGACCCAAGAACTGTGTCCTGGGCTTCAGTAGGTGTTTGTTGAATGAATGAGTGACCAAATGCCTTTGAGAGTTGGTCAGATGGCAGGAAGGACAGTATGAACCAGCAGTGACTGGCTCTGGGACCTTTCTTTCTGTCCCAGCGCAGCCCCCTTCTCACACTTCTGGGCCAGATGGGGCTGACTGATTTCATAGATGAGGGGAGTGGGAGACATTTGTAGCAATCCTTCCTCCCCCCAGGTTCCTGGCTCTTTGCAAGGCCCTGAGGGGACAAGACTTGTCTTCACAGCATTTCCAGGTGAGTCATCTGAGGCCCAGAGAGAGTGATCACCTTTTAGGGTCACAGCAGGGAGTGGTAAAGCAAGGTCTCAGACCAGACCTCCTGAGTCAGCTCTGACCCTCTCCGTGGCCCTTTTCTTCCTGTCAGATCCCCAGGGACTGGCCACCAGCTCCTGCCCATGCTTGGTGGCCCTGAGACACTCTGTCCAGCTCCTCTTGTCCTTGAGGCTGCCTGGCCTCGGCATCCGCACCTGTGCACCTGCCTGTGTCCCCTATGTACTGTCCCAAGCACTGAGCCAAGGAGCCTGGAAGCTGTGGGAACGTGTGTGTTTGGAAATTAATGGCACCATTAAACTGGCTGAGCGTGAAAAGGGCTGGAGTTGCAGCCCTGGGCTTGCTCTCTTGGAACGGAATGACCTGCCGGAGCCTGGGCACAGACACTTGAGGCCTCTGGACTCCCTTGTGTGGCTGGCTAGCTAGATAACAGGTGGAGATGAAGGACCCCTCCCCAGACCTGGTGTCCCCTCCCCCTGGGCTCTGGGCAGACAGCAATGTCATGGGTGCAGTGAGTTAAATCCTCATGGTGGCTCCATCTCCAGACCCCAAGCCCACACTGCCTGGGTGAGTCCTTGAATCAGGGACACACCACACACTACCAAGCCCTGGCTCCTCATCTCCCGCACCATTGGCTTGGGTCTCTATAGTGGGACACCTTATAATTGGGAATAGGAGCCCCAGGTACAAGTCCCAGTACCACTGTGTACCACCAGCTGTATGGCCTTGTTCAAGTCGCTTAACCTCTCTGAGCTGCATCTTTTCTTCTCTGTAAAGTAGAGCTAAGAGTGCACATAGCCCCATCCCCTGGAGTTGTGAGTCTGAAAGGAGATGATGATTTGTGTAAAATGTCTGTGCGATGGATGCCAGGCACAGAGCTGACCCTTGGGAGGGCCTGCACTTGTTCTTGCTGTCACAGGCTGCGCAGGCCCCTGGGTAGCCATTGCTTGCCCTGCACCCACACTTGCTTGAGGTGAGGATAAGATGGCTGCTCCTTTCTGTTTTCCCTGTGGGGAGCTGAGTCACCTACTAGCCCAGGGCAGGAGCAGAGGTGTGAGGATGGCCTGTTCTGACCCAACCTGACCACCAGTCTTTGGGAGTGTCTTGGCCACCAGGGGGCAGAGCAGGCAGGCTGGGGATGCTTGGTGCATCAGGAAGGGTGTATGATCACAGCAGGGTGGAAGGTGGGCCAGGCAGGGGGTGCCCTCAGGGAAGCCATGTAATTTAAGTCATCCCTGTCAGCTTGGCTGAATCTGCTGAGATCTGGGGCCTCCTTTGCCAGCCCCTCCGCCCCCCCCCCCCCCAGCCTGGATCTGCCTGTGGTTTAGGTCACCTTTGGGCCTTTTGTTGATTTTGCAAACTAAATAAACAGAGGCCCTGGTGGCAGCTGTGCTTCTTAGAGCTCAGATGGCATCATTACAGTGCCCTTCTCTGCAGTCTCCATTTATTGCCTATGAAAAGGGTACAGGAGTCCTGAGGGCCCGTGGCAGTGGCCAGGCCTGGCTGGGCTGGGCTGGGGTCCCTGGAGGGTCCCTGGGGCAAGGACTCTGGTGGTCTGGGTGTGGCTGCTCACAGGACAGATTGGTGGTGGTCTGGTTCTGATACTAAGTTGGACAAGCCCTTCCTCTCCTAGCCTGTTTCCACAGGTGTGCCTGGGGGATTAAGAAGAAGGGATGAGGGCTGGGGATATAGCTCAGCAGCGCTTCGCCTGCCTGGAAAGTGCAAGGTTCTGAGTTTGATCCCCAATACAAAAAAAAAAGAAGAAGAAAGGATGAATCTCCACCTGTAGAAGGCAGAATACTGAGGCTTGAGGATAGAGTGAATCATCTCACTTTGTCTCCTGCTAACCCATGAGTCCCTCAAGGGCAGGGGTGGGTGTGTTTCTAGGTCTCATCACGGGTCTCGCTAGTGCCTCTGAGGTGCCCATCGTGGTAGGGACAGGGCAAGTATTTGTACCCAGGATGACGTGAAGTGCAGGAACTAATGACTCCCCAGGGCCAGGGACCCTCGGGTGGAAGCAATCCATTCAGCGCTGGGCTGTATGGGGATGCACGCTCTCTGTGGGCAGGCACGGGAGGGGACGTGCTATTTATACCTATGTGGGGTCCCAGGAGGCGGAAGCCAGTGAGGACAGCAGCTGGGTGTGGTGCTGGGTTCTGGTGGGGGTATGAAAGGTTGGCAGAGGCCGGGCTGAGAGGGAGGTGTCCACTATACTGGCTGCCTCTGCAGGACATAAGACATGGGGCTGGCACCCCCTCACAGCTGCAACAAGTGGCCCTAGCACAGCAGGTTCCCACTCTCCTCTCCACGCTGATTCCTCCCCTTCGCAGACATTGTAATTGCCATAAAAATGGGAGTGAACAGTGGCCATGGGTGGGAGGAGTGGGCCGCCAGCCATTCCCTGCCAGCAGGACTTGAGGCTGTTTTATTATTACCGCCTGGCTGTATTTCACGTATGGTTTAAACATCATCAAACGCTACATCCCTTTTGAAAAGCAAGAGCTACCTTGCTGTGGATGTGGAAGAGAAACAAGAACACGAAAATCTACAGAGCAGATGGCCCAGAATTGATGTTTGTGATGGGAGCTTTGCAGCATGTCCACTGTCAAAGGAGCTAAATCCTATCTGGCAGCGGGCGGGAACTTCCCCTGGGAGGGCATGGGAAGGTGGGGTGGATTTTGGGGGAGGGGACTGGGCAGAATCCTGGGAGGGAATTCTGTGAGTCACCTGGCTGCCTCTCAGTGCCTTCCTGGCCTTGAGCTCCCTTCAGCCTCATGCCCTTCCTAAGAAGGTGGCCACAGCCCCTGGTGTCCAGAATAGCCTTCTGGGGCCTGGGGCCCTAGGGGTGGAGGACATGTAAAGGTCAGACAGGGCTTTGGGTACAAGTCCTGCCATGGCCACCTACAAGCTCTTGTGACCTTGACCAGAAGACACTTTCTTCCCAGAGCCTCAGTTTCCTTATCTGTCCGCCTAGAGTGATGGCCCCTTAAAAGGTGGTGAATGTTAGACAGGTGGCTGGGATTTAATGAACAATGACTGCTGTTACTGAGGAAGTGGGTATGTGAGCAGGAATTGATTTTTATTTAATTTTTAAATTTTTTTTTGGTGCCGGGGATCGAACTCGGGACCTTGCGCTTGAAAGGTAGACAGCGGAACCACTGAGCTAAATCCCCGGCCCAGGAATTGATTTTTAAAAAGTGTTTAACCTACTGATTCCCACTGAAAAGTAAGTACAGTAAAACCAGGAACCATTACAACAGGAGCAAAAAGAACCAAGTTAGAGCTGGGGATATGGCTCAGTGGCAGAGCACTTTAATCCCTGGCAACACACACACACACAAACACATGGCGCTCTAACCTGGGCATCTTACTGGAATGTGCCCAGTGCCCCTGGGCATGCCTGGAACCCTCAGGCAGGATGCTTTCCATCCCACCAGCCTCTGGCCAGCTCCTGGCCGTGGCCAAGTGGCCTCTCTCATTCGCCACTTGATGCTTGTATCTGGTCCATCCAGTGGCCGTGGTTTATGCCTGTTCTTGGAGTGTGTGCTCTTGGTGGCTGCTTGGGGCAGCTTGGGTCGTGGCACTGTACTCTGGCCCCAGTTCAGAGGAAACCTCAAAATTAGGCTGAGCAAATCTGTTGCACCTTGATAGGGGATGTAGCTTGGAGCTTCCTACCAGTCATTAACAAAGGAAAACAGGATTTTAGATTTTGTAATTCTAATCTTGGAAATCAAGTTAAGTTTTGGCGTAATGCCTCTTTTTCTTTCTACTCTCTACCCCCCCCCCCCATTCTTCTCTAGGCCCTTTACCAACTCTTCTTTTTTGCAGTGCTAGGGGTCAAACTCCAACTGTTTCTCCTACAGATGGTTTATCCCTTGCTCCAGAGACACCCCAACCAGCCTCACTCTGGAAGTGTGCCACCCCTCCCATGGTTTCTCCCTGCCTCTTGTCTGCTACAGCCCATCCTGAGGGCACCCATCCTCGGGGTGGCCTGGCCTCTGGCCTCTGGCTATGCCCAGGCCCACTGTCTGCAGCTTCGATTTCTTAAACACAAGCCTGTGACTAATAAGGGTTGCCCCCGGGGGGCCAGGAAAATCTTTCCCTTGTTAATATGGGAGTTTAAAAATGTGTCACCATCGACTTGAAGGAAAGACTTGTTCCTGCTGAGAAAAGCGGCCTGGAGATTCGTCTCGCCTTAGGAATCACACAGCTGGCTGCATAAATTCCAGAGGCTGCCGAGGGCTCTCTTTGCAAATTCTTCCTCTCAGCCCTCAGCCACGCTGGAGCCCTGTGGAGCCCTCTTTGCTGCTCTGTCCCACCCTGCTGCCCCCATCAGGCTCTGCCAGGCTCCTGTGCAGGGCAGATCCCTGAGTGGAAGGTCCCCATTTGTCTCTCCTCTCTCCATCTTTCCACAGTTGAGCTGGTGGCTAATTCCACATCAGGATGTGTTTTCATTCTGGAAGAGGAGGATGAATGGGCTGAGGCCATTCCATCCTGGAAGCCATCTGGTGACCCCACACAAGTGTGGGGACCCCCAGCCCCAACCCTCTATTTGTTGCACAGTGGATCTGCCCCGAAGAGATTTTTAGTCCTGGATGACCACTTGTCTCCTGATTTTATTTCATTTTTTCCTAGAAGGGGCTGTTGGGGTCTTTAGGGGACTCCTCTCTGGCCCACGCCCTCACAGCGGGTCTGGCCTCTGCCCTGCAGCTGGAGAAGGAGGTCCCAGGCTCCTTCAGCAACTCTCTGGGCCCAGAATAATCACCACTAAATGACTTGGGAGGTGGCTATTATCATTTGTGCTTTTCTGGTTGGGAAGCTGTGGTGTAGGGACATTAAGTGACTTGTCTGGGATCCAGGAAGCCTGAACCCAGACCTTTTCACTGTTTCACCTGTGGATGAATGAGTGCGTGGAGGGTGAATGAGTGAATGAGGGGAGCCAGGGTGGTGACACCCAGGGAGCATGGGGGGAGCATGTTTGGAGAGCGTGGAGGAGAGCTGAGCATTCTAGGCCTCTAGGATCCCCACCCCCTTCTGGTGATGGCCTTTGGGGCCATGTTTTGACCTCCCTGGAGGGCTCACCCAAGTGTGGCCAGGAGCAGGATGGTGGCTAGGCTACCCAGAATGCCCCTGGTCTGCCCTCAGCATGGGGAGCCTCCTGCTGGCTGCTGTAGGGGTGACTTTGGCCAGTCCAGACTTACATTCTGGCCCAGGGATCCCTCCAGGGGGTTGAGGGGCAGGAGGGGTGGGCACAGGATGCTAGTGAGTTTCCCCTGGCTCTCTCAGAGCTGTGGAGTGTGGGCAGAGAGACAGGGCAGAGGGTAAGCAGGCAGTTTGCAGTCTCTCTGGCTATGTAGCCCTGGTAACATGTGCTGGATGGCCGTTTAGCACCTGGTACTGGCAGGCAAGTCTGCAGCCTGGCCCCATGAGCCACCCCCAGCTGCAGAAAGAACCCCCGAGGACTCTCAGCCACCATTACTCTGGGAAAGCAAGGGCTTTATTTTCCCTTTCTCCCTAAATGTTATTGCCACGATAGGCTTTGGAAATCAGTTTTTTATAGTCTTTGTTGTTTGCTGAAATATGAGGAGCTCTGGAATGGAATAAACTGCTGGGATGGCTTGTCTGGGAAAGGTCAAGAGGCCAAGAGCAAGGGGTAAGGCTCACTTTTGACTCCTCCAGACCAGGGTCACTCTTTAGAGACTGCTTTTTGTTCTGTTTTGTTTCGATTTTGGTTTTTTGAGACACGGTCTCACTATGTAGTCCAGGGTGGCCTTGAACTCACTATGTAGCCCAGGCTGGCCTCTAACTCACAGTGATCCTCCTGCCTCAGCCTCCTGAGTATTGGGATTACAGGCAAGTCCCAGCACACCTAATAGGAACTGCTATAGCTAGAGGGGACCAGGAAGATGTGTACCAGAATGTTGAGGCCCAGGGTGGGAGTTGCATAATTCTGGCTGGAGTGTGGCTCTGAGGCCTTGGGATATGTGCCTTTTGTCACATAGTTCCCTCACCAGACTAGCCTGGCATAGTGAAGGTCTTTTCTTCCTCCTTGATGCCAACAATGCCAGCCAGTTTCCCTTGGGTGCTATCAGGAGCACCCTGACAGCCACTGGCAGTGTAACTTCTCAGTGTAAGAGAAAAATAGGCCCTCTGGGTTTTGCCAGGCAGGATGCAGGCCTGGCAGGGGCTCCCACCTGTAGAAGGCCTTCATCTCCACCACAGCTTGTCTGTGGGGAACCCAGAGAGGGGCAGAGATCTGGTGAGGCCACCCCAAACCCACCCACATCCTCCTCCTTTTTCCGGGACCAAGGACTCTCCAAGGAGGCCCTGAGGGCCCCCAGGAGAAGGCCGATTCTCTACTCTCTGAAGATACGAAGAGCTCTTACAAATCAATAAGAAAAATGGGTGGAAGATATGGACAGGCAATTCCCAGTAGGAGGAAAACAAATGGCTAGTAAACAAGTGAAGAGAGGCAGGACTTCGCCAGTAATCAAGAAAAGGCTAATTGAAATAAGGGACATTATTCTTTACCCGGCAGGGAGGCAGACACTGTAAGTATTGATACTTGCAAGTGCAGTGCAGTCTTGGGGGACAAGGTCTATTCTGGCACATAGTAGGTACTCAGAAACGCTTGCTTATGTCAGAAGATAAATAGAACTCCTCTCTGCGAGCAGCAGAGTCACTGCTGCCCCCTCTGTGTCCTTTGCTTCCTCCATTGTGCTGGCCATCGCAGGGTGCTCCCAGGGATTTGCCCCCAGCTCATCCCAGATGCAGCTCCCTCAGCCTGGAGTCCTCACATGTTCTTGGCTGTGGCCTGGGTCTTTCTGGGTCTCTTTGGGGCAGGTGCTGTTTCCAGCTTCCAGTTTCAGCTCTGCAGCCTCCTGGCTGGTACCAGGGCACACTGCCTGGCTTGGGCATGTGGGATGGGGTGGTATTCATAGGACCCAGAATTGGGACCCAGAGTTGGGCAGCTCTGGCTCTTATCATGGTTTCTCTCACCACCCTGGCATCCTTGATTTGGGGAAGATCTGGCCCTGGCAGTGACCTCAGCCCCCTGGGCAGCCCACTCCATCATCTGGCTTCAGTGACTCTCCTACCTCCTTGGGTTTTCTAATTGCATGTTCTCTCGCACGTGACCTT
Organism: Heterocephalus glaber; assembly: GCF_053883595.1. Classification (NCBI taxonomy): domain Eukaryota; kingdom Metazoa; phylum Chordata; class Mammalia; order Rodentia; family Bathyergidae; genus Heterocephalus; species Heterocephalus glaber. The sequence continues at coordinate 13,997,987 of NW_028258151.1, read as the reverse complement.
TGCTCAGGCAAGTCCCTCTTCCAGGAGCACCCTTCCTTCCACTTTCTCTGCTGACTCTGGCCACCCTCTTCAAGAACTTCCAGATTAGGTGACCCTACTGCGTGCTGCAGGCACCAACATTCACACAGCAGGTGTGGGGTGTTGGGCTGCACAGGGGAGCAAAGGAGCATTGGCCTGTGCAACTGGGAGGCCCCAGTCATGTGGAACAGCCCCACTCCGGGGACGAACCTGTGTGGAGGGTCAGGGTTAGAAGCCAGTCAGAGCCTCCAGACAGGGGTTCTGAGGTAGCCTACCCCACGTAGAGCAGAGGCTGGAAGGGAGGCTGCTCCCATGAGGCCGGATACCTTTCTCTGCCAGCCCAGCCTGGCAGCCCTTATCTGCAGAGCCAAGTGTGGCCGGATCACAGTGGAGCTGTCTTTGATGCAGAGCTTGAGGGGAGAGCACAAGTCACACTTGAAACAGCCACAGTCCTGGGGAATCTGGGTTTCTGTGTCCTTGGTTCACCTTCCACCCATCCACTCTGGGTGCACCTCCCTGCAGGACCAGCCAGCAGGAGAGCCAGGCCTGGAGTGACACCAGCCTGGAGCTCAGCTCTGGGCTCCCCAGCAGTCTCTTCTCTCTGTTCCCTCTGTCCCTGTCTTTCTCGAGATTCCAACCTGGCCTGGGCTGTAGCTTTCTCTCTAGTCTGGCTCTAGCCCAGGCTGAGGTGGGTGCCACCTTCCTTCTTGCATTAGAAGAACAAGAAGTGATTAGGGGGCCAGGGATTTAGCTCAGTGGTTCCGGTGCCTGCCTCGCAAGCGCAAGGTCCCGAGTTTGATCCCCGGTACCAAAAAAAAAACGAACAAAAAAAGAAGTGATTAAGACACAGCCCTTGCTTCTGCTCGGTGTTCCCCCACAGTGGGCATTGGGGTTACAGCACAGGCGATGGATTTGCAGCTTTCTGCTGGGGCTAGGACTCAGGCAGTTGGAGGATCCTGGACAGCCTGGTTCCAGTCCCAGCCTCTGTCACCATGGCTTGGGGCAAGCTGCTTAGGTCTAGGGCTTGGTTTGCTTGTTTTAAAATGGGAATAGGAGGGGGCTGGGGATTTAGCTCAGTGGTTTGGCCACCTGCTGTGCAAGCACAAGGACCCAAGTTCAGTCCCCGGTATCAAAAAAACCCAAAAAACCCAAAAAAACAAAACAAATAAAATGGGAATAGGAGGCCTACGGTGCCACCCTGCTGTGTGGATGGAACATGGTGACAGATGCTTGGTACCTGGAACCATCAGGTCCCACTGTCTTGCCTCTCACAGATGGGTACCCCTTTAGGAAATATGCCCCTAATTATGAAGTTACAGATCTGGACTGTCACATGGGAAGAGGCACATTCATTAGGAGACCCAAGCGCACAGCTTGGGCTGTGCCAGGCATCTCCTTGCCAGCTCCCTGAGACTATGGGCTCAACAGCACATGTCCGCATCTTCCTGGTGGCAGGTTCCATCTGCCAGCACCCCTGGAGCCACCAACTGGGGAGGGCCTGCTCAGACGACCGTCTGTCTCTGGAGACTGCCCTGTGGTCTTTCACCTCTGATTTGTAATCTCAGCTTCAGAGAGGACTCCCATCCCTTCCTTCTACCCTCCACCACCACTAATCCATTTGCCAGGGCCCCGATCCAAGAGAAAGCTAATTAAAGAATTTCTGCTCTTGGCTCGGCCTGAACTTTGAAGATTCCCCTTGGTCTTCCTGGAGTATTTGAAAACAGGTGGAGAATGGGGGCGTTGGAAAGGGCATCGGATAAACTCCTGAAGCCTCCATAATAGGCTTAATCCCCCCAAAAGCAGGCAAGCATCAAGCTGCCCTCTACCCGGCACCGCTGAGAACGGGGTGGGGTGGGGGGGCTTGGACTGCTCTCCACCTGTGACCCAGACTGGAGGCTCTCTGGTTCCAAGCTGTGTGTTCCCCAAAGGGTTCCTGGGAAGGGAGGGGAAAGACTGGACATTCCCCAGAGCAGTAAGGGGGTGGGGTCTTGCACCACCTGGCTGTGGCATGGGGAGGTTCCTGCACCCAGGGACACTGTGATTGAGGGCAGGTAGGAGGTGCTGAGTGAGGCGGGCTCTCCCTTCCTGCCTCTCCCCTCTCGGTCCTCACCCCAGTCAAGAGCTTATTTGTCTCAGAGACTTTGAGTAGCCAACACTTACTGGACTTACTGGTGAAATGTGAGTTCCATGGGGCAGGGATCATAGAGTCCTCTTGGCTGCTGTGTTCCCTACCTGAGAAAGGCTGGCACATAGCAGTTGCTCAATAAAGACTTAATTTTATGGGCCAGGGATTTGGCTCAGTGGTGCCGCTGCCTGCCTCCCAGGTGCGAGGTCCCAAGTTTGACCCCCGGTACCAAAAAAAAAAAAGACTTAATTTTAATTTAATTTATTTATGTTTTGAGACAGGGTCTTATTACACAGTTCAGGATGGCCTTGAACTCACTACATAGCCCAGGCTGGCCTCGAACATGCAGTGATCCTCCTGCCTCAGCCTCCTGAGTGCTGGGTCTATAGGTGTGTGCCATCATGCCCAGCAAGACTTAATTTTAAAAATTATTATCATTTTTTTTTCTGTAGTGCTGGGGGTGGACCTAGGGTCTTGCACATGTTAGATAAGTGCTCTACCACTGAGCTACATCCCCAGCCCTTTGTTTTGGGGTTTTTTTTTTTGATACTGGGGATTCGAACTCGGGTCCTTGTGCTTGTGCAGCAGGTGGTGAAACTGCTGAGCTACATCCCTTAGCCCTTTGTTTTGGTTTATTTTTTTATTTTTATTTTTTGTTTTGTTTTGGTTTTTATTTTGAGACAGCATCTCATTAAGTTGCCCAGGCTGGGCTCAAACTTGTGATCCTCCTGCCTCAGTGTCCTGAGTAGCTGGGATGACAAGCATGCTCCTGGCTCATGAAGATTTTTTGTTTTATGATTTTAGCAGATGCTAGATAGTCCAGGTTGGCTTCAAAGTTGCTATGTAGTCCAAACTGGCCTCAAACTGCTCCTGACTTAGTCAATGAAGATTTTAAAAGATCTCTCTTCCTTCCTTTCTTCCTTTCCTTCCTCTCTCTCGCTCTCTCTTTCTGTAGTACTAGGGATGAAACCTGGGTCCTTCACACTGAGCTGCAGCCCCACCCCTCAGTAAAGACTTATTGATAGTGTGGCTGTTGGTCAGGTCCTGAGACCAGAGTCTCTGCTGTCTAGAGCTGATGCTCCTGCTGCCTTCAGAAAATGTCCCAAAGTCTTTTGGGGATTATTGGGACCCCCAAAATTGTGGGTGGAGTGAGAGTTTTAGATCCTGTCCTCCCCATCACTTGGGCCAGGCCTGGTGTAAGCCTGGGGAGGGCTGGGCCGTCTGCTACCACCGTGGCCCAACCTCCCCCCAGGACCTCTGGGACATTTGTCTGCAACAGGGAAATAAAAATGATAAAAACCTGCCACTGAATTCTGGGTGACAGTAAATTACTTAACACCTGAAACAGGTTGAAATGTGGCCACTGTGGCTTTTAATAAGCCCATCTTGGATGCAGCCGCTTCTTCGAGGAGCGGCCAGGTCTCTTCTCGAGGCATAATTTCATCTCAGCCCAGGCTTGGCAGCAGTGCAAATAAGATTTCACTTCCCCTGAAAATCTGCGAGGGGGGAGTATGGGGTTTCATCTGCACTGTCAGTCAGCGCTCAAGAGAGCCTGTTTACTTTGCTGTAGGAAGAGAGGGTCCTTCAGAGGAGTCGGACATGGGGGCTGGCAAGGAGGTGGCTGGGTCAGCGTTGGAAGATGACGTGGGTGGAGGATGGCAGGGAAAACAGCTGGTCTGTGGCCCGGGGATCTAGCCTTATCTTCGGTGCCTGAAAATGGACAAGTCAATGCCACCCAGACCTCCCAACTCAGGATTTCAGGGCTGGCTGGGTGGCCTTGGATCTGGCCAGGACCTTTCTAAGAAGATGCTAAGAATCAGTTACAGAACTCAGATGAGGGGCTATGATTTGAGGTATTGACCCATGCTGAGTTTGGATGCCTTATGTCCAAGATGCTTAGTGAAGCCGGATACCCTTCTTGGAAAGTAGATGGTCACCCACTCTTTCCTCCATTTGGACTAGACCATTAGTCCTCAGTCTGATGAAGCAGGGGCTCTGGGCCTTGGGTGTCCCTTGGCCATCAGAGGTCTCACTCCACCTCTGCCCTTCAGTGATAAGCGTGTCCTGGGACTTCTGCTTGGCTGTCGGAGGCATGGTAGGGGCTGTAGCAGGGTGTGGTCTAGGGATTGGAGGGGAATAGTCCATCACCTGGAATCCACCTAATGACAAACAGGGAGATGGCAGGTCCCTTCAGGGTCAGTGAGTCCGAGTCCCTGTACTGCCCAGTACTTAGTTCCTTGGGGAGCCCACCAGCTCTGCTTGCTGTCCTGCTTCTCAGACCCCCTTCTCTTCAGGAGAGGATAGGTACTTTTGGATGTCCTTCCTTCTGTTGACCTGAGATCTCAGTCCTAGAACTCACCCGTGGGTCCTCGTGGTCCTCCTGTGGGACCATCTTGGCCAGGCCTCCATGCTGGGGTTTTTTCTAAACTCTAGCATGCTCACCCCATTCCCAGTCTTCCTGATGTGTTAGGCTCCATCTAGTCTCAGATCCCCTTCAGCAGGCTGTGAAAAGCGGGCTGTGAAGAGTGACTGGCGTGGTTTGGGGAGTGGGCCCAGGTCTTTATATTTGCCTCTCCTTTATGCCAGGCCTGGGGGGACTTTACTGCACTGCTCTGATCCCTGGGCCTCCCTGCAGAAGACACTGGCCAGCCCATCATCTGGCTGTATTCCAGGGGGCCTGTGAATGCTGGACCCACCAAGAACGGGGTGTGCCAGTGTGGAGGGCTGTGCTCCCTCAGGAACCCAACCCTCCATACCCACTCTAGGAGCCCTCAGTACATGGTGGCAAGTTTGACACTATCTCAGTGGTACAAGTGGTAGCAGTGATGGTTTCTGAGTGCTCAGGTCTCCACCTATTACCTACGTGGCTCTCCAGCAGCAATGGGGACATGCCTTACAGAGGTGGAAACAGGTTCAGGGGAATGAGGAACAGGTGATAAGTGGGGGAGTCTGTGGGTCCAACCTAAGTCTGAGGGGCACCAGGCCCTGCCCCACAAGTCCTCCAGGAGAACAGCGACATGACCCAGGGCAGGTGATGATGAACACCTTCTGGGCAGAACCGCTATGTGCTCCAGGGCTGAGGAACACAGTGTGGGAACCAGCCCTTCTTCCTTGGCTTGGGGAGCTCCATGGAGCTCCAGGTTTGTGGTATCACCACAGGTGTGTGGAGGGTGAGATGTCCTGGGGCAGGCTTGTCCTGTGGGAGGTGGAGAGAAGACTGCATGATTGCTGGGACTCTGGGATCACCAAGAGCCGTCATGCTTGAAAAGTCCTCCTTGTACCCCATATCCATCAACAGGGCGGGTGGGTGGCCAGTGTCCCCTCCTGTGTTTGTTGACTTGCTCTTCACATGTGTGTGGGATCCTGTGTGCCTGGCGTGCACTGTGAGGGTGAGGGTGAGAGCTGCCTGCTAGGTCCTGGATGGGGTGCTGGAGCTAGTGAGAAATGCCAGGGAGGTATGTGTGGGACTTTCTGAGGCAAGGCCTGAGTCGAACCTTCCAGAGGCTTTATGGGGGAGTCACCCAGGCTGAGAAAGATAGGATGTGGCCTATAGTGTGGCCAGAGGCTGGGCTGGCAGGGAGGGCTCTCTCTGATCTCTGGGTCCTCATTAGGGAAACATCCCTATGCAGACCTGGCTCCCCAGAGACCCCTGCCATGCCAGGCCTGGCCTCTCCCACAGTGCACCCTCCTTGCCCCAGCACATAGTACATCATCAGCCACCATCTCCTGATTGGCTGGCCTTGTTCCAGAAAGATTCCTTGGCTGCCCCAGAGGTGAGAAAGAATGAGGCAGCCCTCCTGAGCCTCCCCTTTGGTGAAGTCAGATAAACAGAATTGTTCTTTCCTCTAGTGGTCACCTGGTCACTCAGCATGCTACTCTTTGAAGTGGCCTCTTGTGGTCATGGTTGGGCCCTGCCCCAGCAGATGGAAGGAATGAGTTCTTTTTTGGTGTGTTAAATTTAGCAGAAATAGCTATTGTTCTCTTGGGAAATAATTTTTTTTCTCTTCTCCTTTTGGGATAGGAGATACACAGATAAGGCTGTGAGAGTTGTGAGTGCAGAGGGCATGTCCAGTGGACAGGGGGCCATCTAGAAGGGACAATCCTAGCTAGATGTTTTTTGGAGCAGCAGAATAAGCACGTGTTCCCAGATGCCTGGATGGTTCCCTTATCTGGATACCCATATGGTCACCAGAGCCTCTTTCAGGATAATCCTTAGCTTTTATTCATGTATCTCCATGTGGAGACCTCTGAGTCTGCATCTAGCTGTCAGTCCACCCTGCATGGCTGGTTTAAGACACCTCTGGTATCAGCCAGTACTGAAGATTGAACCCAGGGATTTTCCACTGAAGTATATCCCCATCCCTTTAAATTTTTTTAAAATTTCAAGACAGGGTCTCTCCAGGTTGCTAAATTGCCCAGGCTGGGCTTTAACTTATGGTTCTCTTGCTCCAGCCTCCCAGAGTGATGAGATTACAGGCGTGTGCCACCATATCCAGTTCTTTCTTTCTTTCTTTTTTTTTTTCTTGTGGTACTGGATATTGGACCTAGGGCTTTGAGAATGCTGGTTGAGAATGCTCCCCGTCCTTTATTGTTGTTGTTGTTGTTGTTATTATTATTGTTGTTATTTTCCTAGACAGTATCTTGCTATGTAGTCCAGGCTAGCCTTGAACTCTCTATGTAGCCCAGGTTGCCATTTTTAAATTTTAAAAGGCAGGGTCTCAGTAAGTTGTCCAGGCTGGGCTCAAACTCGCAATTCTCCTGCCTTAGCCTTTGAGTAGCTGGGATTTTAGGTGTGCACCACCACATGGTTCCCATCGTGCCCCCAGGGAACATCCAACCCCAGAGTGTCCACTTAGCTTGGCCAATACCCCCGTGCCAGTGGACCCCAACAGCAGAGCTGACCCCAGGGGTAAGGTCTGGACAACCGAGACCGCATGAGCCACAGATATCTGGTCCCTGGTGTGCAGGGCCACTGAGCCGAGAGTCAGCAGTTGAGACAACTGTAAAAGTTAAATCTTTCTATTTATTTCAAGAAAGGACAAGGCAGGTGGACTTAGACATTTTATATGAAAACAGACAACAGAAAATAGGACCAAGTAGTTAATCACATTCTTCTCAACAGTGAAATTTCAAGGCACCTACAAGAAGGAGGCCAAAGGGCGGTTTGCAGTGCACTTTGGTTTGTGTTGTTGTAGTGGTGTGTGTTTGTGTGTCTTGGTTTTCCGAAAACCCCAGTCTGGTGGTGAGGTTGGGAGTGAGGCAGGCGAGCATGAGACCATGCTCAGCCGGCCCCCAGGAGCCAGGCCGAGGCAGCCAGCCTAGTCTCAGATGGCAGCAGGAGCAGTGGGGGAGGTCCATCACTCAGCCCCGCAAGATTGCTTTGCCCTTCAGAGAAAAAGAAAAAAGACAAGGAGCTTACAGCCACATGGCCCCATGGGCCTGATTCTGTAGGCAGGGTCAGCCAGGAGGGTTGGGGAGCTGGGGTTGCTGGGACAGGGGCCCTTCAGAAAGCAGAAGGCACCTTGGCCACAGGCTTGGAAACCCAGGCCTGTCCCCCATGCCCTGGTGCCATCAGCTGACCTGGCATCCCATCTGCTGCAGCAGAACTACCCCATTCCTACAGTCTGGCCAAGAAGCCGGCCTGCCTCTTCCTCCCCCTCACAGGTTGCTGGGAAGGGAGTCACACTGAGCATGCACCCCAGGATGCTTCATGAGACAAATGACTCCAAATTGTGTTTGAACATCCGGGAGGGAGCTCTGGTTGGTGGCTGGTGGAGCATTCACTCTGCAGCGCTTTTTGGAGCTGGGTTCTCCTACGGGGTGTTCACCATTGGGCTCTCTGTTCACACCTGTCTGGTGGCCCCAGCCAGCAGACTCACACAGCAAACTGTCCCCTGGCTGGCCTGCCCAGCCCCTGCCATAGCCTTCACTCCTGATGTCTCCTGGCTTCTCCCTCTCAGGTGACAGATAAGGCCCCAACGCCAGGCCTGTGGCTTCCTCCCCATGGCTGCCTCCCTCTGTGAGTTGGAAGACACAGGGCCCTCATCCCCCAACTCTGCCCGGGACACCAGGGTGGGCTTCTCAGCTGAGGCCACTGGCAGGTGGTGGTGCTGAGTTGGGGGGAATCTAAGGCTACTCTCACAGATGTGTGTGTCTTTCCCCTTTGTGCCCAGAACCTTTGGCTCTCCGACTGCCACCGGAGGGGTGGCCTGGAACACTGCTACATTGATTGTCATTTCACAGTGTGTTTGTTTCTCTTGAGGAGGGAGCCTGATCAGTTCCTGCAGGTGGCTCGGTGTGTGGACTCGGTAGAATGTCAGGCAAGGCGGGTGTCACTTGGGATCCTCCTTCCTGACGGCCTCTGGGGCTGTCTTCCAGTTCTCTGGCTCCCCGCACTCACCGGAGGCAAGACTTGGAGAGGGAAAACTGAGGCACACATTTGAGCTGAGGCCAGCTGTGGGGTCTCACCCAATCAGTTCCTCCCCATCAGGCTCACAGTGGGTGTAAGTGGAGCTGGATGCTTCCAAAAGGGCAAGGTGCCCAGACAGCCCCCTCTGTGTCAGGCCGCCTGCATGGTGGGTGTAGGACGAGAAGCTGCTGGTTGCCAACACTCAGGCCACTTGCAGGGAGCTCAGTGGGCAAAAGGCAGGTGGTGAGGATGAGGAGGATGAAGAGGAGGTGGTGGCTCATTTCACTGGGGAAGAAAGGACTCTGCACCCCCATGCGCCAGGTGTTGTGCTGGACCTCAGTGATCCTGGCGAGGCAGGTGCTGATTTCGTGGGGTCCACTGAGTGTGGGGACCTGGTATCTCTCCTGAGCGACCATCCCTTGACGACCATAAAAGAGATATGGGGCTGGTAGTGGCAAAGACCTTCCTGTAAGGACTCTCTGGGATGGATGGCCAGGGCCAGGGCTAGGCCACACTGACTGCCACATGGCTTCAGTGCCTTGGGGGCTGGCCTTATTAGAAAGTAAAGGGTCAGCCTAGGCACTGGGCACACAATGCCCCCAGTGCCTCCTCCTGGCACAAGCTGGGTACTTCAGTGACAAGGGGAAGAGAGGAGCGATATGGCCTCACAGAGCCCAGGGTGTGCTATCTCCAGGGGAAAGGGGCAGTGGCAGGACTGTGCCTCTGTGGCACCAGGATCTCTGGGCACACTGCCTTCCCACATAGGATGAAGACAGTAGGATTTTCCAAAGCAGAGAAACAGCATATAAAAAGCCAAGGGAGCCAGGAATTTAGCTCAGTGGTCCCACTGCCTGCTTTCCAAGCGCAAAGTCCCAATTTTGATCCCTGGTACCAAAAAAAAAAAAAAAAAAAAAGCCAAGGGAGGGACAGCAGAGACAGGGCGGGAGCAAAAGTAATCTTTTTGTCAGTTTTTAAAAAGAAGCCAGTGTAGATATTTCAGGCAACTTCGTGGAACATTTCAAAAGAATTGGTAAATGCTTGAAAACAGCAGAGTGAACAGTGCCCCAGGCACTGTCAGCTGGCCATGATGGACGGATCGGTGCTGTCCTGCATGTTTAGTTGCAGCCGTGGCCAGACCAGGCTCAAGGGAACAGGCCGAAGGCAACCTGGGGTGTGGAGGTGCAGGACTGTCAGCCCCCCCCACTCCCTGAGCTCACCCTGGAGAAGGGGTAGTGTGTGGCTCTACCACCTCTCCTGGGGAAGCGGGGCAGGAGGGGGGCGGTGAGAAGCCAAAGGCGAGAACCAGGATCTTTTAGTCAGAGCCATACAAACCTTGGCTTAGGCAGGAAAGTATCTTTCATATCCCCATCTAGTGCTCAAATGCTCCCAGTGATGGGGGGGCTCGCTGCTTTGCTTCCTTTGATGGGCCAGGGTTTCTCTTTCCTGTCTTCACTTTCCCTTCACACTTGAGCTAACCTTTTCCCTGGCACAGGGAGCAGATCCCACAACAGGTATCATACTCTCTCAGTGATGGAGGAACTTTTAGAGCTTTCAGTGATAACAAAGAGCCGGCTGTGCCACATGTGCCATAGGTTCGTAGGTGATGGTAGTGAACCAGGTGTGGCTTGTCAACCCTGAAGGCAGATGGAATCTGGAGGGCAGGGCCAGAGTCTCTTCCTGGAGCCTGGGACAGTGCCTTGTTACCCATGTGGGCCACAGCAGCCCTGCCTGGCCCAGAGGCCTGAGCACGAGGCCCCTGGCTGGAGCCAGACTGCTCCTCTCCCCTCCCCCAGCAGGGCTCAGCCCCAGTGCCCTGGCCCACCTGATGTCAGCCTTCAGAGACCCCTGTTCCCCAGGGGGAGGAGCGGGACAGGCGACCCATCCCAGCAAGGCCTGGAAAACCCCTGCTGTGTGGACGGCCACTTGGGGCAGGTTTATAGACCACAAGAAACCCCCTTCCCTTCACCTCTGAGGAGTTTAATCGCTCCTAATCAATTTAGCAGACTTACTTGGTTGTAAACGGTAATGATTTGCATTTTTGAGCCTTTTTATCCCTCCTTAAGAAAAAAAATGCCTTCTCTTTCTGCATTCTGGAAGGCCTGTGAATTGCTTGTTAGCGCTCAACCTGGCGCCCATCCAGTGCGCGCAGCTTCAGCTACCTTCACCTGCACTGATTTCAGTATGAACAGAGGACATGGTGCATGGGGCTCCTATAGGTCGCCCTGGCCATGGCCTTCGTCTGGCTCTTGACAGCATAGTCTGGCCCTTGGGGGCACAGGCCACTGCACCGTGCCTGAGCCCCACCTTCCTGCCCCAGCTCTCCCTGGTTTCCTTACAGCCCCATCACTCCCTGTCTGCTGCATCCAATTTTTCTTGTTGTATTTTTCATAAGCGAGAGGCTCAGAAGCCCTGTTCTCCTCCCTGGCATGCTAGACAGGAAGCAGATTTCTGGAGTGGGTTGGCTTTGGGACTTGAGCTGCCACTCGTTGGGGGCTGGGGTGGGATGCTGTCCTGAGTGTACCTCAGACTTTTGCTCCTTCCTTCCTGGCCAGTGGTGGAGGAAGCTCAGGCAGAGGCTGGCCTAGGCTCAGTGCCCCTCAGCCCTGCAAGGATTCCTCCACCTGCTATGGGCCAGCTGGAACCCTCCAGAATCAGGGGAGGGGAGGCCCCCTCGGTCTCTGAAGCACCCAGCTTTCTTAAAGAGTGAAACTAGAGCCTCCCCAGGCACTCCTGCTTTACAGAAGGGGAAACAGAAGCCTGTATTTGCCAGAAAGCCACACACACTCCCTGACTCCCTCTCACCCTTGTTGGAAAGATGGTGCCTGCAGAGGGAGGAGGAGCCCTCTGAGTAGACAGGGGCTTCTATGAAGGAAGGCTGGCCTCTCCCAGCCACTGCCATCTTCCCCGGGGGCTGCCACCTCCCCTTCCAGCATCAGCCAGAGCAGGGAAGGAGCACTGCCCCGGCTCCTGCCCTCAAACCCGGCACCCAGCCCTGGGGGTGGGGGGTGGGTAACATGTTAATGTGGAGGCAGGCCAGGAAATGGAGCCCATTTCGTGAAGATGGAGGCTTCCTTCGGGAAAGGGAAAGCAGAAAAGGGAAGAAAAGGAGCTTTTGATGCACATCATGTCTGTGGAATTGAGTATGACTAATTAATAGATTTTATTCTTAGTAATCTCTTAAGCATTCCATACGTTGGGCCCCACGCCTGAGCTGAGCTTATAAGAGGCCTCATTCTCAAAATGCAAATGACACACAGCCCTGCTGCCTTCTCTCTCCTTCTTTGCCTTTTCTTTCTTTCCTTTTTTTTTTTAGAGGAAATTTAAAGGAAAATTGCCATGTAATAGAAAAGAGATTCCAATCCAATCGCTACATCTAATTACCACGAAGGGTAAACCACTTAACCAAAGAGGTGTCATGGGCCTTTTTTTTTCTTTTTTAAAACTTTAAACCTGCCTCAAATGCCACAAAGTACACTCATCACACTCAGGTTGATCCGTGCCTGCAGAGGGAGGTTCTGGCTGGTTAGAGCCCGTGAGGGTCAGGTTGGTAGAGGACTTTTGAGTGGGAGCATCCTCACACACAGAGGGAGGTTTTAATAGAGCCTGGGGGTATTGTTGCTGGCCTGGTGGCTCTGCACACTTCTAAGAGGCGGGGGAGGCTGGGTGCCCCAAACTTCCTCCATCTTGTGTTAAGAGGCCAGCTTGGAGGAGCTGGACCAGGAGGGGATGAGGTTTCAGAGGGGGCCTGGCTTGGGGGCCACCTTGAAGCAGATTTTGGAGGCTTGCTCTCAGGAAGGACACTAGGAAATGTCGGAGTGCTGAGGGGCAGAAAAGACAAGAAGGGCTTCCAGAGGGGCCCATGTCCCTGTGTCTCCTTGGCTGGCAGAGTACTCACCTTCCCCAGAATTTAGTGCCCATGAGGAAAGGGCAGGCCCTGGGCTCTGCAGCCCTAAATAAGTTGGGCTAAGCCCTGTTAGTGCAAGAAGCCCATGCAGGGGACCAATCAGGTCCTTAGCCTGGGCACTGTTCCCAGGCATTGGCAGGGCCCTTGTGGGCCTGGGCCTGCTGTGTGATAGGGGCGGAAAATGTGCTACTCAAGCCACTGTCAGGGTCCAGGCCACCAGATGCCCCTAAATTCCTTGCTAGCCACCAAAGGGATGGCTTGACCCTCACTGGGGCAGGAAATGAGAAAGGGGACCCCGTGAGCTAGGAGTCAGAGCATGCTGGCAGTACTGTGTTGTGGATGCAGGCAAGATGCCTTGAGGCAGAGGGAAAGCTGGGCCGACTTTCCTGGAACCTGAAGTAGGCCAGAGTGGCCCCCTCAAAGGAGAGTACCTCACTTCAGAAACAGCAGAGGGCTGGGACTTCTGTCCCCCGACCAACGCCCCCCACCTTGTGTCCTTCACCCAGATCTCCCTGGTATATGGGGTCCCCTCTTCCTTTCCGAGCTGTGAGGGATGGTGCTGCGGTTAGGGTGGGGGTGGGGGTCGGGCGGCGTTGATACAGACCTGAAATTAAGCCTTGGGAAAGTTTCTCTCTGGACCTCATTGTGTGGGAAAATGATCCGGGCAGGAGAAGGGGAAAAGGTCGTTTGGAATGAACAGTGTCCATGCCCCCTGGGCATGTCCTGGGGCTGGAGGACAGGAGTCCCCTTTGGTGGTGATGATTCTTGGCCTGCAGTGGGAGCCTGCACCTCTCTCCACTTCTCCCGAGCAGCAAGCAGCAGCAGGAACATTGCTTTCAATCCACCTCTTCGCTGAAGGGCCAGTTGGCTCTTTGAATGTCCAATAGGCAGACAGTGCTCGGGCATGTCGTGGGCAGCCCTGTGATCACTGCCCAGCCTCTTCTTCTTGCCTTTGCTTTGGTCCAAGTAGCAGAGGCTTTTTAAAAACACCACTGTCAGGAGCCGACCTTCTCATCCTCTTGCCCTCGGAGCAGCGCCTCTGCTTTGATGTCGTCTTTTCCTGGTGTGGGGCAAGAGACACATTGACAGATGGTGACCCCAGCTCCCCGAGTACAGGATGCAGCAGCCATCGGAACCCTGGGCACCACGCTTTCCTCCTCTCCAGATCTGTTGTCATTATTTCATCATCGTTTTAATCTCATGGCTCGCCACACTGCACTGTCAGTTGATAAATGATAGCGACATTGATTCCAGAGGGAGGAAATAAAATTTTAGCTCTTCTGAGGGCCCCAGTCAGAACCCTTTTGGAAGCTGGCATTTTTAGAAAGAGATCTGGTCTCTCCTCTCAGGAGCAGGCGCAGCTGTTTTCTACACAGGTGTGTGTGTGAGGGCTGATGTCTCTCAGGGATTTTCTGAAAATTTTCTTTTTCTGGGCTTTGTTTGAGCAGCCATGGAAACCAAAAGGTCTAATCAGCTGATACATATATATGTATATAAAAAAAAGTCCCTGCACTAATTACATATCCAGGAGGAAGCACGAGTAAACCCAATTGAGGTGATTGCATCTGTTGAGGGGAGAAGAATGAGGGCTGTTGGTGTCAAAAGAAAGCTTTTCTCTGTGTCAGAAAGGACAACGGGGGCTAGGGATTTAGCTCAGTGGTTCCGCCGCCTGCCTCGCAAGTGGAAGGACCTGAGTTCAATCCCCGGTACCCCCCCCAAAAAAAAGCAAGAAAGAAAGGACAACGGCCCAGCTCTTGCCAGCTGGGCACCCTTACGGGCCCTCCCTGAGCCACCCTGCCGAGACATACAGGCCTCTGCCTCTAGCAACAGCAACACCCCCCACCCAGACCACACCTCCTCCCTCCACCTCATTCCCACCCCTGACACATGGGCTACTTTACTTACTCAATGATTTCTAGAAGAAAGCAACATTTTTTTGCAATTCTATTGTCTCAGGAAATGGTAAGAACTGACCCAAGAAGTGCTGTAAGGATGGTGTACCTGTCTCTATCTAGCCATCTGCACTGAGAGACAGGACTTAGAGACAGACAGGCAGACAGATTCACCTCCACGTGGCAGGGAAAGCTACGGCTTCCATCAGGGCTTCTACAGAGGATGGTGCATGGAACTGGAGAGCACTCAGCATAGGAAGAAAAAAGTTCAATTTTTTTTTCTTTTTAATTGACTACATTAATTGTTCCAAGAATGCAGTGAAAGACTCTCTCTTCTGCAAATCTGTCAGGGGAATGGCATGGAAAGAGCCAGGGAAGAGATTTCAGGACAATATCTCCATAGCAAAAGATCTTTTCTTTGCCTCTCTCCTTTGTGAGGTGCCTGAAAACCTTCCATCGAATCATTGCCTGTGAGCAGCTGGGCAGCAGGATGCTGGGTGGGGGGCCTGCGTGTCGGTGGCTTCTCTTGGCTTCTGACGGTTCTTTTGTGACAGCCCTGAACAGAGTGCGCGTTGTACACAGACGTTGTACAGGTAGTATCTTTCCAGTTCAGGAAAAAAAATCCCCAACCCAACCCTTCCTTCAGTATTATTTTTGTTCTTCCCTCCCCAATTGGCATAATTTGGAATAAATTATGTCTCCAATAATATTGGATTCCCCTTCCCCTTCTGCCTTCTATTCATTTAAAAAGCCCCCCCCCCACTGGTGTGTTCTAGCAAATCATCACCCTTTCTCAAACTTTGCTTTCTGCTGGGAGAGTCACTGCAGAATTAGTTTCTCTTCCTTGCTCTCTGGGATCATAGTGGGCTGGGCAGAGCCAGGAACCACTCGGGATGGCGGCCAGGGGCTGGGGTTGGGTGGGCCGGCATCATGTGTAGGAGTAGTCGATGTCAGGGATGCCCCCATCCCGATAGCCTCGTGTGGTGCCGTAGCCGATGGTGTGTGTGCCCTTGCAGAGACTGCTGCCATTGGAGGGGAAGATGGTGTGGACCACGTACTCCTCTTTGGCGTGGTATGGGTTGATGGGCAGCATCTGCAGCCCAGGGCCATGGATCTCCAGGATAGAGTTATCCTTCTTGGTCCCCGACTCCATATAGTCGTCCTTTTTCCTGCTGCCCCGGTTGTAGGCCCTCTCCTGGGTCAGCAGCTCACCAGCCCTGTGCACATACCAGCAGATGGCCCCCAGGACCAGGAAGAGGAAGACGAGAGCCACGGCACCACTGATGATGCCTGCCAGGGGCAGCCCCACCATGGGGCCGGCGTTCTGCTCCTGGTTGAGTGTGGTGGTAGGGCCATAGCTATCAGCTGTCTCTGCCTTGGCACACACAGGTGTCTCATCGGCCACATAGGTGTTGCCAGTCTCCATGGTAACCATGCAGATTATGTAGGTGGACTTGGGTTCCAGGGCCGTGAGCAAGTACTCTGTCTTGTCCCCCTGCACCAGGGTCTCTGTGATGGAGCCCACTGCAGGGCTGTGGCCCAGGCGTAGCCAGCTGAGCCGGAAGGAGGAGGCAGGGAGTGTTGCCTTCCATGTGATGCGGATGGAGTCTGCTGTCAGGGGCTTCACCTGGATGACCAGGGTCTTGGCGCCATCGCCTGTGGCCATGGGGTAGTCAATGTTGGAGTCAGGGAGGCGCAGCCCAGGTCTCTTGGCCTTGAGGGTGAACAGTGAGCCCTGGGGCGTGGTGGCTGCAGCATGGTTGCTGGCTGTGGTCTTGGCAGCCGCATTGGCTGCACCACCCTGCGACCCTGTCTCAAAGCACTCATCCATCTCACTGGTGATGTCCTTGATGGCCATGCCCCGGACCTTCTCAGGGCCCTGGCACATAAGGCCCCGCACGTTGACCACGGCCGCCCGTGCCTTCACCCAGTCCCGCAGCCACATGAGGTTGCAGCCGCAGAACCAGGGGTTGTTCCTGAGCAGCAGCTGTGCCAGGTTGCCCAGGTCATCAAACAGGCCACGGGGCAGTGTGGTGAGGTTGTTGTTGGACAGGTCCAGCCGCTCCAGCTCACGCATCTTGGCCAGCGTGTTGTAGGGGATGTGGCTGATGACGTTGTCTTGCAGGTACAGCTTCTGCAGGTGAGCACTGGGCAGGTTGAGGGGTGGGGCAGCCAGAGAGTTGCGAACCAGCGAGAGCTCTGTGAGATTCTGCAGGCGGCTGAAGGTGTCGTCGGCGATGCGCTGGTTGGCCAGCAGATTGCCATCCAGCACCAGGCGCCGCAGGCTGTGCAGGCCCTTGAAGGCATGCAGTGGGATGGTGGAGATGCGGTTGTCGTCCAGCCGCAGCTCCTCCAGCGTGTGTGGCAGCCCTGGGGGGATGCTGCTCAAGTGGTTGCGGCTCAGGAAGAGCAGCTTGAGCTGTTTACTGTCAGCGAAGGCGTCCTCCTCGATGCTCACGGTGGACACAGAGTTGTCATCCAAGTGCAGCTTCTCCAGCAGTGGGATTCGGGCCAGCGAGTCCCTGGCGATGGTGCGCACATTGTTGTCCTGAAGGTGCAGCTCCCGCAGGGAACGTGGCAGGTTGATGGGGAACTCGTCCAGGTCATTCTCATACAGGTAGATGACCTGCACATTGACCTTGGTCTTGAGGTCCTGGGGGATGCCAGCATTGTTGATCTGATTGTTCTGCAGGTAGAGGGTGGTGGCATCGTCGGGGATGTCTGTGGGGATGGAGGTGAGCCCCCGGTCATTGCAGTAGATGAAGCCGTTGTCGCAGCGGCACACTGAGGGGCATGTGGTGCTGTCAATGACTTCTGTCAGGAAGGCGATGAGCCCATAGCAGAGGAACAGCCAGTCCCGCAGGTCCATGGTGGCCGTGGTCATCACGACAGTGGCTGTGACAGTCGTGGTGGGCGTGGTGGTAGCAGCGGCAGTGGGGTGTGCCACCACCATGGTGGACAGTTGGGGGAGCCTGACCCCACCCGATGTAGAGCCTCAACACCTGCAAGGAGCACAAGACAGGTACGGTGAGGGTGAGTCAGGGACAGCAGCCCACTGAGGTCTGACTCCAGTGGCACCTGGCTCTTCATGCCTCGAAGTTAAATGTTATCAGGAGTGAAGCCCTGTCCATCTTCCCGGGTGGGATTGGTGCCTGGGGAGGTGAATTTAGTGCCTGCCAGGCTTCGATTTGAGCTATTCCTTCCAAAACTCCACCTCTAAGCCAGTCTTTATGGCTTATCCTAGAGGCGCTGGTCAATGTTGATGGGATGGATTTAGGGCACATTTTATGGACTCAGAGCCAGTTTCTCAATGGAACAGGGAACACACATCGCTCTCTGGAACAGACCCCGGTCTGAAGGGAAAACTTGGTTCTGGAAAGCATGGGAGCTCAGCAAAGGGGTATTGCTGGAACTTCCCAGAAGGGAGCTGCCAGCATCGCCACTGGTGAGCAGTGGAGAGCACGGGGCTTCATTGTCTGGTGGTAAAACGCCACTGCCTGTTTGTCACTCATACATTTTACAAACAGAAGGAGGTGTCAACAGAGCTGCTTTCTTGTGTGTCTACAGAAACTGCTTTGTATCAGAGGTGCCTTTCCTAGCTCAATGTACCATGCTGTGTGGGAAACCATTCAGCACCTTGCTCCCCTCCCAAACCATGAAACTTCCAGCAATTGCAGAAATATGTGTATATATATATATGTATGTATATGTATATATATATATGTATATGTATATCAGCTTTGTTGCATTTAAAGAAATGAGACAAATGAAAGGAGGGAGGTGTTTTCTGTGCTCTGAGGGAATTATCTGCAAGGTGTAATTTCAGTTTTCACAAATAGAAAAATTGCAAGATAGATTTTTCTCATATTATTTTAATGTTCATAATGGTAAAAAAAATCAATGAAAATAAATTATCTTTCAGTCTCAGTAGGGAAGGTGTCTTCATGCAGCCGGCAAAGGTCTGCTGTAAAGGTGGGGCCACAAAGGCTTCGGTGGTGGGACATGATGGCCTCTTGGACCAAGGGGAGGCTGTAGCCTGGGAGGGCAATCCTGGAGTGCGGAGTGGAGCCCCCACTGCATGAGCCCATGGGGACCTTACACTTATGGCTTGGTAACTGAGCACCTCCATTTCTCAACCATGCCTAACTGCTCTCCCTTCTCTGTCCTCTATTCCTGGGCTTTTCCTCTCCAGCGAGCAAACTCCTCTTCACCCTTCAGGACCCTGTTCAAATGTCCCCTCCTCTGCCAGGTTTTCCAGATCCCCCAGATAGAGCTTCCTCTGCTCTATCCACCTACTCATCCATGCATCAGTGTGTCCATTGGTTCATCCGTGCATCTACCCACCCAACTAACTATCCAACCACTATCCATCTGTGCTCCCACCTATCCATCCACCATCCATTCATCCATCCACCCACCCAACCAACCATCTACCTATCCATGTATCTGTCTGTTCCTCCATCCATCCAACAGATCTTTATTGAGCATCCAGCATGTACCAGCCCCTGGGATCCCATTTTAGTGGGATGGTTGTTCAAATTATAATAAAGCCTTTCTTAGAGCTTTTTGAATATGTAAGTCATTTAACTCTTCAGCCAGCATGGGATTGGTGCCCCTCTCGTTCCATGTAACAGATGAGAAAACTACAGCTGGGTAACACTATATACAGCTGGGTGACGGTATAAGGGCATAGGTTTGGAGGTGTCTTCTCCAAGGCCTCCATGGCCCCTTGAGAAGTGATGAAGAGGAAGCCATCCTGTCTGGGGCACAAGCCAGAGTCTTGGCCACCACCAGCTTAAGGCTCTCCACAGGCAGTGGAGTGACTGGATTTTAATATCTCCACACTGATGGGTGACTGGATTTTAATATCCCTGACTAAATTGCAGGTGCTTAAGGATGGGTACTGTGGGCTGCATGAGTCTAGTGTGGTGAGGCATTAGTGACACCTGAGGACAGAAAGGACCTTTCTGCTTTCGGCTTCTCTTGTTTTTCTGTGGCCCAGCACCTCCAAGGCCTCCTAGAGCCGTACATTTGCCCACCACAACATATGGACCTCATTTAGGCCCTGGTGACCTGGTGTCCATGAGATGGTCCCAGGGCAGGTTGAGGACAAGTCCCTGCCACCCCAGCTAGAACCAAGTGAGGGCTGGGAGGCACCCAGCCTGCTCATTCACTGGAGGATGGGATGCCTCTCAAGGAGAGCAGAAGTCAGGGAGCTGGGAGAAAGGAGGGTGGATGAGCTTTTCCCGATGCTCGGGCCCCTCCTGCCAATGCTGGCTGGCCTAGGGCTGAGGACACTTGCCTGCTCCTTTCTACTCCCAGCCCAGGTCCTGGGTCATGACCCACCCACCCCACATCTGCAGGCCCAGAGCACCTTCCCTGGGCCTGGGTTCTGTGGTACACCGGAAACTGCTCCACACCTGGCCCCAGGATTTGGCTGTTGGCTTAGTTTCTTGGTGAGGCCTGTCTGAGCCCCTGGTACCCCAGCTGGCCCCAATAGGGCTTCTTGGCTCTCTTGCCTCCATCCCTGAGCCTTTTAACACATTTTCCAGTTCTTCTTCCTCTCCTGGGCATCCAGAGTCACCTGGTAAAGTCTTCATATTACTCCTCTGTCCAGAGCCCTCCACAACCATCATGGTAGCTGTCAAGGCCCCATGGTATCTGCTGCAGCACCCCAGTGGCCCTGTCCACTGTGCTCCTCCCTTATCACAGTAGCCAGGCACATCCTGCTACCCCAGGGCCCTCTGCCTGGGGCTCATCTCTCACTGCCTTCCCACCTGCAGTGAGGCCTTCCCTGACCATGCTATCTAAAACCTTGACCCCAGAACACTGCTTCTGTCAGTATAGTGTTTACCACCAACTGCTGCGCTGCTTGACTTAAAAAAAAGAAAAATTGTCTGAAGCAGGGTGTGGTAGTGTACACATGTAATTCCAGCTACTTGGGAGGCTGAGGCAAGAGGATCACAAGTTCAAGGCCAGCCTGGGCAACTCAGTGATGCCCCCCTGTCTCAAAATATAAAGTAAAGGGCCGGGGATTTGGTTCAGTGGTTCTGCTGCCTGCCTCGCAAGCACACAGTCCCGAGTTCAATCCCTTGTACAAAAAAATAAATAAAGTAAAAAATGTTATAATGTAGCTCAGTGGTAGACTGTCCCTGGATTTAATCCCCAGTACCACAAAAGAAAAAAAGGCAAGCAGTATAAAGCCATAGGTTTGGAGGTGTCTTCTCCACTGGGCCTACCCCACCAGTATGGTACATAGCAGATGTTTGCTAAATATTTCAAAGAAACTGTTATTGACCCATTCTGTAGATGAGGGAACTGAAGCACAGAGAGACCTGCCCTGGTCCTGAGGTGGTGGAGCATGGATTTACCCCAGCCTGCCTGGGCATGACCATGGGGCTGGGCCGAGGGCTCTCCCATCCTCACAGCAGTGCTGCTCTCCATGAGCCTCTGCCTGCTTTGCCCGTGATCCGAGCAGAGTGGAAGCAGGTGTGGGTGTCGCAGGCTCCCCAGCCCTTACCCGATCACCTCACCTCTTGCCACCTTGGGAGTCTGTGGGAGGACAGGTTTGAAGTGAGCAGAGGGCAGCATGCAGACACACTCGGGCCTTCAGAGGACAGGGATAAACCCAGGCTCTGGGGAGAACCTCAGTCGAGGGCTCACCCACTCGCTCTTCACAGGCAGTTGTCTGTCATATCTCAGGTCCTTGTCCCTGAGGTTCAGAGAGGTGAGGGCCCTTGCAAGGTCACAGCCAGCCCAGACTCCTGGCTGCACAGCTCTCCCTTCTGTGCAGAGCCAGGACCGTGAAGGTCACAGAGCCTGGAGGTCCTGTCTCAAGTGGCTCATGAAGAATGCAGATGAACCAGGGGAGGCCCATGTCTGCTCTAAGGCCTTGGTCTCTGGGGTCAGGTCTGAGCACAGGAATACCTCTGCCTAGGCCCAGCATCTGACCAGAGGACACACATTCCTCTGGCCTTTCAGCTCTGCATCCCGGCATGAGGGACACAGTGGCCTCTGGCCTTAGCTGTTCCAGGGTATGCCCTGAGCAGGGGCCAGACTTGTTAAGGCCAAGCCAAGGCCAGCCACCACACTGTGGCATGGACATCTGTTGCCAGTGCCCGCTCAGCTCACAGCCAGTCCCCAGCCTCCAGAGGCGAGCATCATAATAGAGTCTAAATTGCACCTTTCAAAGATGCTTAATGAATAACAGAGAAGCATTTGGGAGGCAGGGACCCAAGGCCTTCCCGTTCCCCTGTCTGCTGGCTCATCTGTCTTGGCCAGTGCCTCTCCTGCTACCCCTTCCCCAAGGCCAGCCTGAGGCTGAGCCCTCTGGCTCTGGGAACAGGGTTGACAGGGGTGGGGAGGGAGACAGCATGCCTCAGAAGAGCTTTTAATTGTCTGGGTGCCTGGTGGCCTTTTTATTTCCTTGTTGTGTGTTTGATAGTTTATATGGCCATCAAATTAAACCTGGTAAATCACCCATCTTTTATGGGATCGCTTGTCATCGCTGTGTGGATCCTGCAGGCTTCAGTGTGGCATGAATTATGACCCACCAGCTCTGTGACTGACAGCAGGATCCCTGATGGCACTGGAAGGAGTAGGGGTTGGGAGCAGTGGAGAGCTCAGGCTAGAGGTATCCAGGACCTCTCTTATCTCCTGTTGGCATAGGCATCATTCTGGACATTCTTTTGGTCATCTGCTCCTGCCACCTTCCGAGACAGAATCCTAGGTTCAAGGCCTGCCTCTGCCACTTCAGGCTGTGTGACATTGCTTGTCCTCTAGCTGCAGTCTCCTTACCTATATGTGTGGTCACTATAGTTGCCCTTAAAATTGAGTATTCAGGGCTGTGGATTTAGCTCAGTGGTTCCGCCACCTACCTTGCAAGTGCAAGGACACAAGTTCGATCCCTGGTACCAAAAAATTTTTTTAAAAAAATTGAGTATTCAGTGAAATTATACATGTAGAATGTCACCTGATAAGGGCAGCCTGTGTGTCCTGATATGCAAAGTTTAAAAACTTCTCTAAGGGCTGGGGATTTAGTTCAGTGGGACCATGCCTGTCTCGCAAGTGCAAGATCCTGAGTTCAATCCCCAGTACCAAAAAAAACCCAAAAAAAACAAAAAACTGCTCTAATTCTCTGGCTGTCCCCCACCCCCACCCTAGCATACCCATCTAGCTTCTGTATTAACTTCTATGGCCCCCGTTTCTTTGTGGTACCGGGGATTGAACCCAGGGCCTTCAAACTGAACTATATGCCCAGCTTTTTTTTTTTTTTTTTTTTTTGGTTTCTCGAGACAAGGTCTAGCTATGTAGTCCAGGCTGGCCTTGAACTCACTATGTAGCCTCGGCCGCCTCAGCTTCCTGAGTGCTGAGATTACAGGCATGTGCCACCATGACCAGCCGATGCCCAGCCCTTTAAAAAAATTTTTATTTTGAGACATGATCTCATTAAATTGCCAAGTTGCCTACCCTGTGCTCAAATTTGTGATCCTCCTGCCTCGGCTCCTGGTCACCTGGTATAGAGAACTTCTGGGGTCAGTCCTTTCCCTCTTTGACCTGCCACTTCCTCTTGTGTCAGTGGGATGCAGTGGCTGGGCCTGAGGTTCCACTAGCCCCAGAACTCTTGTTCAGGGCTCCTGGAAGGGCTAGCCTAGGTCCACTCCTGTAGGGCCCCCAAAGTAGGCTTGGAGTCCAGTTGGACCTCTGTTGCCTAGTGGCCAGGCTGGCCTTGCCAGTGGGTCTGGCCCTCCCTGACCCAGCCTGTAAATAAGTGATCAGGGCCTCACCTTACCTCCTCCGTGACACCCCTGACCCCCACTCAACATCCTGAGACTTCTCCCCACCCACTCCCCTCTGTGCTCTCCAAGCTGCACATTGCAGAACGCCCTTGTGGGTCCAACACAGGAGTGGAAGAGGCTGCATGCTCTCCTGGTTCCCCAGGTTTGGGGAACATTGGGGACCAGGAGCTGAGTGGCTTTGTAAGTCTTGCAACTTGCAGCGGTTTCACAGATTCTGACCCTATGGCTTGAAGCCTGTGCCCACTGTTCACCCTTTGCTGGGGATCCCAGCTGCAGCCTCCTGGCTGTCATAGAACTGGCAATGCTATTTTCTTTTTTTTTTTTTTGGTACTGGGGATTGAACTCGGGACTTTGCGCTTGTGAGGCAGGCAGTGGAACCGCTGAGCTAAATCCCCAGCCCTAACAATTCTATTTTCTAATCACAGCACTGCCTGAATCTAGCAAGGAAACAGCCACCATCCCTGCAGCTCCTGGCCTGGGTCCTTTTTCTCCAGCTGCCCCATCACTGGGATGGGGGGGTCTCAGGCAGGGTCATCCTGCATCCATGACATGTTTGCAGGGAAGGATAAACGTGCTCAAGCAGATGCAAAATTTTTCAAGCTACATAGTCGAGGCCATTGTCCACCCCACCCTGTCTTCTGTAGAGGCTGTGAGCTACTCCACCCCTAGCTGGGCGGGCCTTAGGAACCTGACTGCCCAGGTGGCCTGGCACTGGCATGTAGCTGCTGCAGACCCCTGGGTCCTCCAACTCCTGCCTTGTTCCAGTCTCTGGAAGGTCCCTTACCTTCAGCAAAATCCCTTAAATCCCTTAGGGTCAGAGATTTAGCTCAGTGCCACTGCGGCTGCCTAGCAAGTGCAAAGTCCTGAGTTCCATCCCTAGTACGGCAAAAAAAAAATCCCTTAGGCCTTTCCTAAGTGTCCCAGGCCCTCATGGACAGTGAGGTAGAAGTGCAGGGGAGGACCCAGATGGAAACAGTATTTCAGCCCTAGAGGGAAAAGACTAGCAGGACCTTGGGCCACAGGGAGCAGCGGCTATCGCCTGATTCATCCACTAACACAGCAGAATAGCCTATCTCTGTGATGGAACCTCAGCAAACCTTTTGTTTAAATTAATGAAGGACCCCACAGTTTCTCACCTGGGCACTACTTCTGGGGTCCTACAAGTAGACTGTGGGAAAGTCCACCTGCACCCTGGTGCTCCGGAACACCTGGGGAGAGCCTCTGCCCTGGAAGCCCCTAACCCACGAAGCCATCAAGCTGGGGCCTGCCTGTGCACGGTCCAGCTCCTCACCTTGCTACGGCATGGCCAAGGGTTTCAGGTCTTCATCTGTAAAATGGGGCCAAAAAGGACCCACTTGCCTGGGCCCTCGTGAAGATCAAGGTTACTTTCAGCATCTGGCAGAGCAGTGTTCGGAATGAGGGAGCTGCTGCTGTTGCAATGGGCAGCAGTGGGTGTGTGAGTTGCGATCAGGGGCAGGGAACCTGGACTTGCATCTGAGGGCTTTATTAAGCCCTCCTTCTGGCAGATGCCCCTGGCGTGCATACCCACCTGAGGCACTTTCTTGGGGTGGGGGTGTGGGTGTGGATGCTATGACTTCCAAGGACACTCTAAGTCTGCCTCCTATGGGTGCCAGCCAGCCTCGCTCCATCACCCCAAACAACTTTGCTCCTGATCTCGTCCAGTCACAACACCTGGAACTTGTGACGTGTGGGGGTAGGGGTGGAAGTGGGGATTCTTTTAAAACCTAAAGTTAATTATTTTTCTAATTTCATGCTGCATGCATTATGCATCAGCTGTTATCGCTGGCAGTAATGGTAATTGCAGACAGGTATGCAAATCCACTAAAAATGCAGGCGAGTTCACCTAACTGCGTGGGCCGGTGGGGTGGTGCCAGTGCCAGGCAGTGGGATGTCCTGAGCTTCAGAGACTGAGAATCACTTTAAAAAATAAGACTTCAAAATTGTGTCTTAGGAGGTTAATTTTATTGACAAGTGTTCGATATTAAACTATGTGGGGCCAGGAAGGGATAGAGGGATGAAAGGAGACACGTGTAATTTTGTTTTTTTCTCTCTCAGCATTTAATAAGATGTTCTCCTGCCTGATATTTCTACCTATGTCCATTGGTAGTAAAACTGCCTAGAATGAGACTTAATTCCTTTGGGGAAGCAAAAAACAAAGCCCTGTGGAATTTCAGTGGGGAGAAGAGGGGCCTAAAGGGTTTCCTTTTGGGAAACCAGGGAACAGGAAGAGGGAAGGCAGTGGCAACAGGGCTAGTGACAATCCGAAAGATTAGGGCTGGGCCATGGTGTCTGTGCTACCAGGCTCCTCAGTTGCCAGCAGGATCCTGGGCCACAGCAAGGAGCCCAGGGAGAGGAGCAGGGTGTGCAGCAGCTGGTGAGGACTAGTGCGGTACTGATCCTAAATAAAGGGCTGGCACTTGCCAGAAGGACAGGGTCTCCGGAGCTGTGAAATTCCTGACAGGTGAGAGGCAGGCTCTGCTCCAACTGGGACCCCTTATTTATCAGCACTTTGCTGGTCACCATCTGATTGTGTGGCTCCTCCCACTAGGATGTAAACTCCTACAGTCAGGTGATGGGATGTGTGTGCCTAGCATAAAGCTTTGTTGTCATGGGGTGAATGAATGAAGAAAGCCCCAGAACCTGAGACCCAGGCCCTGGATCTCATTCTGACTGGATGCCTTGCCCATAACTGCCTGAAAAGGCAAGTGACTGGTCTGAATCATGCCACAGGTGGTAAGAGCCAGGCACTTACTGTCTAGTGCTTCTCTCTCAGTTCCCCATGAGATCCTCAGCCCAGGAGGGAGCCCTGCTCACCTGGGTATGGGCAGTGGCCTGGTATGTTGCCCAGTTAGAGGTCAGTCTCCAGGCATCTGAGGCTGGCCCTGCTTTCCTTTGGGTGACCCTCACTCCTTCTTGCCTACTCCTCGTGTATGCACAGGGTGGAGTCTACCCTGCAGGACCCTAGATTGGATTTGGATTGCTTTTTTATTTATTTATTTATATTTTTATTTTTGGTACTGGGGATTGAACTTGGGACCTTGTGTTTGTGAGGCAGGCACTGGAAACACTGAGCTAAATCCCTAGCCCCTGGATTGCTTTTTATAAGTGAGGGCCCAGTGTGCAGGGAGGGACAGGCCTGGCAGAGAGAGACAGCCCTTCCTGGTCCTCCTCCTTTGGCCTTGGGTCTGAATTCTCAAGCCCCTTCCCAGGGCCTTGGTGGGAGAGTGATGGTGGGTAGTATCCCACCCAACTCAAGCAGGGCCTCATACTGGCTGCTTTCTGCCACCAGTACGTCCATAGACCCCCTTGCCCCTGTGGGTTCAGGCCTGTTAGCATTAGCAGTACCTGGCAGCATCCCCTTCCAGCTGGCCATGGCTCTTCAGGGCCTGTGTCCCCAGTGCCCAGAGGAGAGGCACGCTCAGAGAGGGGAAGGAGCCATGAGAGCCACACACCCTGGACTCACAGTATGTCTGGCCCTCAAAGCCCAGTTTGTTCCCTTCTGCTCTTCTGCCTTTGGGGTGCAGGGAACCTCAAAGCTGGCAAGCAGATTCCCCATCAGGTCTTCTGGCAGCTGCTCCCCTCTGCAATTACCCCCGCTCTTCCTTGGGGCTAGAAGGAGGGGGACAAGTGCTGGGTAGTCAACCAGGGATGCCGGGAGGAGGAGGAGGAAGGAGGATGGTAGGGCAGGGGCCGAGCTGGGCTCAGCGCCTCTCGGCCTGCTGCCTGCCGGCTGGCACGCCTTTATAATAAATAATAGCAAATAGCCAATCCTCAGGGCATCTTTCACACCGGTGGCTAATAACACGGCTATTAATGCCCCCACAGACAGCATGTGTGCTTCGCTGTGCTGACGGATGTCCCGGCCCTGGTGCAGTCATAAATCAGCCCCTCTCCTGGGGCAGAGCTCGAGGGAAGTGTCATTTTCCATCTTGGTAATGGATCGGGGCTTCCCTGCCCTGCTCAGGGCGCTGCTGGCTGCTTATTGCTTGGGGTTGCCTGTATTTGTGTTTCTGGTAACTTCACCCCTGACCCACCCCCCACCCCGAGAGTGCTCTCAACCTCTGTGCATCCTCTTGCATCTCTGGGCTTCATCTGGAAGGTGGAGCAGATGAACAATGGGCTGCCAGAAGCAGGTGAAAGCTTGAGATCACCCCACGCTGGGTCTGCCCAGCCAAAATAGGGAGAGGACAGGCTGGGATGGAAAGGACTTATGGGCTCCCTCCAGTTCAAGAGCAAACAGTGCCAAGGCCAAGAGCCCAGCCCCCCAAAGCACCTGCCCAGACTCATAATGAGGCCTCACTCCTGCCCGCCTTGGGTAGAACTGGTAGCCCAGCAATCTAGGCAGAAAGATGCTGAGAGGAGATCCTCACTTGCTATTAAGTCCAGGAGGGGCCACCTCCTTGTGCCCCAGTGTCTGCCTACCCCTGGTGGGGCCAGCAGCATGGGGCTGCCAGGCAGCAAATGAGCCTGACGCTGGGCCAGTGAGCGTTGTGCTCTGTGAAATTGCATGGGGCAGTTCTTTGAAATGGTCCTGTGGGACCCAGCCATCTTTCCCGCTTGGCATGAGAGCCTTTAACTGCCCCCTCCCCATGGCAGTGTCCCTCAGCCTTACCTCCTTGCTGCCACAGCCCTTGGGCTGCAGAGTCCCACTGGAGTGGCTGCTCCCAAGGCCCTTGGTGATGTTGAGTGACACAGTGGGCCCAGGCCACGCTCACATTCCTGGCCCTTCGGCCCTAACAGGCCGAGGGCTGAGAGAGCAGAGTGCAGACCTGGGTACACTGGCAGTGTGGGGGACACTGGAGGCTTGGGGAGGGGATCCTGTGCTTCTGTCTTCTGGACTCAACCATTCAGATGAGGCTGCAGATCCCAGGTAGCATCCTTGGCTCCCTAGACCGCCTGAAGCGAGGGGCCTATGCTCTGGGTGCACAGGGACACCCTGTGCGGCCCCGGGGGCTTGGGAGTGGGGCGTGAGGGTGTTCTGGCCCCCTGCTCCTGGGGCATGCCCCACACCGCCCCAGGGGGGTGGCCTCTCCCTGCTTGCCACTTCCTCGGCCCTCTTTCAACTTTCACCCTTTGTCTGCAGGCCGCCACCTCCTCTGAAAGGCGTCTGTGTGCCTTTTAACCCCCTTTTTCTTTACCAAGATTTTTTTTCTTCTTCTGTTTTTTTTTTTTTTTAAATCCCTTTAAGTCACTTGGCAGAATAGGCTCGGTGCAGAGAGCATTCTTGCGTGACAGAGCTGAGAGGGAGCCACTCTCCAAAGAATCGGTATTCCTGCCACTCAGGCTGTGTCTCCGGGGGAAGGAGGGAGTCCATTACCCCACTGAGGAGTTCAGATGTTCACCGAGGAGCTGTCAGGCCCCACACATCCTGCTTCAGGAAGATGCCTTGTGGGGCAGGGGCTAAGTCCCGCATGGCTGCTCCCGTTTGCAGAGGTTTTCTTGCTGGGAGGCAGGAGCGGGGTTATTCCTGCTTCACCTCTGGTCTCATCTGTCCAAAGAGGCAGCCTCTTCTCCCCCAGTCTCTGCCTCCTCACCTGTCAAAGACAATACAAATGATCATGCCCAACAAAACAGAGGCCCACATGGACAGAGGACTGTCAGGGCTTCCTGGGCTGGAGATGGAACCCAGGCCCTCACACATCCTAGGCAAGTACTTGACCATCGAGCAACATCCCAACCCCAGAGCCTGTTTTCTTAAATGCCACTTTCCTGCAGGCCTGGGACAGGGCTTAGATCATTGCCTCCCATCTCCTGTCTCCTCACATCCAGATACCTGAGCAGCTCATATGAGGGGCCCTTCCTTGCAGATACCTGGTTTCCTTTTCTCCCTGAAAATGGAAGGGCTGGGAAGAAAAAGATGAAGTTTTGAAGCTGCCAGCCCTGCAGGGCCACTGGCCCAGCCCAGCATTGGCTCAGTTCCCCTCAGCTCCTGCTCTTCCTGATAAATGTCATTCACAGGCTCCAACTGAGCCACCATAGCCTGGGCCTTCAGAACAAGCACTGCTTTTCCAACTGTGGGAAATAGGATCATCAGGGCCACAGGAAGTTGGGTCTCCATGTCCCTAGCTTTTTTCTGCAGCCACCCCATCTCTTAGGCAGGGTAGATCCTCCCCACCCCCTGAGCCCTCCCAGTTTGCAGAGACCTGGGGGTGGGGCAGGCTGTTCCCAGGAATCCGAGAAACAAAACCATGCCCTCCCCACATAGCTCTCATTAGAGGTGTCTTGTAGAAGGCCAGTGCCCTGGTGTCCACATCCCCCTGCAGGAGCCCCTCTTTGGAAAAGGGCTTTCATTACACATCTGAGAGTGTAGGCTCTGGTTTGAAATCAGATCCAGATGGGCTCGGCTGCATCTGGGCACTTTTCTTTGTAGGGCCGAAGGTGGCTGATTTGAGAAATGCTCATTGTCTGGGACTGTTACAAATGAAAACAAGGACATTTAGGTTGCATGATTAATAAGCCCAGCACCCAAGCTGGGGGTGGCTGCCCACGGGCTCACAGCTGGCAGGACCTATGTGGAGGAAGGGAGTGTTCAGCCAGGGGATGCAGGGTGGAGAGGCTAAATCAGGGGTTCTTAGCGTCCCCAGGAGAAAGGAGGTCTGAGGGCCAGCAAGCCTGTGTAACATCAGTCCTCACTGACCAGGGTCTGGTCAGTGCTGCAGCTCCAGGTGCTAGCAGGCTGGTGGGCACAGCCCCTAGAGAGGCTAGGGAGGGAACTGGACAAGAGGAAAGACGAGGACAGTCCTGCATGAGGGGGAAGCAGTGAGCTCCAGCACGAGCCCTTATTGCTATTACCACCCGCGTGATTTCATCCAATTATAAATTGTAATTTCTCTAGGAAAGCGAGAGATGGAAAGAGTCCAATGAGGTCATCTGCCTCCCTGGCCAGGGTGAGGAAATTGTTTTATACTGCTGGGGGCACCTGGGCCTCTGAATAGAGAGGCTGGTGACTGTGTCCAAGGAACTCCAACTGCCTCCCCACGGCACATGCAAACCGCCCAAGTGCTGATTTTGGAATCACATATCCAGGAAGAAGCCAAGTCCATGCTGGTGGTCCTCCCACAGCATGCAGGACAGAGGCAACGTGGTTTGGTGTCTCTAAGACCCATGAGGCCTGGTCCCTGCTTCCCCATCAGGCTTCTGCAAGCCCTTCCCTGTGCTGTTCCCTCCTGTGAGAATCATCTCAAATGTCACCCTTCCTTCCCTGCACCCAGGCAGCTGAGTCCCTAATGGCGATGACACAACATGATGAAAGGAATTCTTTTCCGGGCTTGAAGGGAGTATCTAAGGCTGGACTCTCCTGCACCACCTGGCTCAGTACCACACACACAGTAGGTACTTCATAAATGCACCCAGTGAACACACTCTGTTTTCTTATTTGAGAAACCAAAAGTCTGAACCAGGCTCCTGGTGGGCCTGTCCAGCTTTGTACATCTTTTGCCCTTCCCTAGGTTTTGCAGTCTCCTGGAGATGGTGCTGTGCCAATACTGGACCCTTGGGGTGTCCCTGCCCTGGGCAAGTGTGGCCTTACGGGCATCAGGGGGGATACTGGCTTTCCAGGTGAGCCTGGCTGGCAGTGGTTGGGTGTGTGTGCTCTGGGCAGCACTGTGGCTCTTCATGCGTGAGGGTGCATAATGACGATCATTAGTAGCCACCTGCATTCACTGAACTGAACGTGGCCCAGGAATAAATATGGAAGTGAGCTCGCCTGGCACACACCTACCACCAGAGCCCAGTGCCTGAAGCAGACACACTACTAGACGGTGGAGCCCATAGCATGCAAAATTAGTGCTTAGCCAAAGACACAGGGACTCTAGGGTCCCTAGGGATCTGTCATGAGGGCCCTCGTTAGCCCCTGAAGGGCACCTGCTCACTCAGCCTGCTCTGCTGAGCTTGCCCAGACCTGCCCTGTGCCCCAGCCTCCAGGTCTGCTCTCTGCATCAGAGAATCATTTTTTGTGTCCATACAGTAAAAGGTTTCCTTTGTTAGTTCTTTGAGATGCTCACTTAATTTTATTTTATTTTTTTAACATCACAACTCTAGTAAAAGAAATTTGAAAGGGAAGAAAAAGCCAAGCACCCAACCGCCCAGTTCTGCCCATACATATCTGCTATCTACCCAGGAACCACACACCTTAACTTTTTCCTGAATTTCCACTTTGCCATTTTCCCTGAGCCTGGGACAGCCCAATACAGCTGGCAGGATGTAGAGGACCACCTCACTGTGCAGCTTGAAAAGGTGAGGAAGGACTTGTCCAAGGTCATATAACCTGTAGGATAGCCGGGGCCTCAAATCCCAGGCCGATTCCCTTCTCCCTGCACCAAGCCAAGACCCAGTGCAACAAAAAATGTGCTACTAAGCTGGGCGTGATACCCTACACCGGTAATCCTAGCACTTGGGAGGCTGAGGCAGGAGGATCACCGTGAGTTTGAGGCCAGCCTGGGCTACATAGTGAGTTCAAGGTCAGCCTGAACTACACAGTGAGACCTGGTTTCAAAAAAAAAAAAAAGGGAAATGCACCACTAAACAAACACTGAAGCACAAGCCCTATGTTTCTCCTGATGCCTTCTCATGTGTTCCTCTCTCCCCATGCCCTCCATTTCTCCATACATCCATTCATCCTTCTCTGCCTCCCTCAATATCTCCCTCTGTCAGTCTCCACCCACCTCTCCTATCCCTCCATCCCTCCATCTACCATTTCTCCATTCATCCAGCCAGCCAGCCAGCTGGCTTCTACCATTCAACTTCTACCCAGCAAACATATACTGAGTCTCATCATGCTCTAGGACTGGACAAGACTTTGGGGATCCAAAGAGGACTCCTCACCAAGAGATGGAGGGGAAGGGGAAGGCAGGGAGGGGAAGGGGATATAGAAAAAATTAAAATGTGTTATGTATTTGAACGCGTTCCCCGCATCGAATGTAATCACTATGTATTACAAATATGTACTAATGGGCTGGGGATTTAGCCCAGTGGTTCTGTCGCCTGCCTTGCAAGCACAAGGACCCGAGTTCAATCCCCGGTACAAAACAAAACAAAACAAATATGTACTAATATATATATTTTTTAATTTAAAAAGAAGCCCTGGGCTGGGGATTTAGCTCAATGATGCCACACCTGCCTCGAAAGCACAAGGTCCTGAGTTCGATCCCCAGTACCAAAAAAAAAAAAAAAAAGAGAACCCCTCATCCTCTGGGAAGTCACAGTCTTATGGGGAGGCCACTGGTGAGCAGGCCTCAGCACCAGGCACTATGGAGTGAATAGCCCACCTTCCCCACCTTGGTAGAGGGGTGGATCCCATGGGCTTTCTGGGAAGGAAGACACTGTGCTGTGGTTCTGGGATCCTTTACACCCGTGACAGTCATACATAAGCCCAGTGTTAGTTCAGAGTGGAGCAGGTATGGCTCGGTTCCCCCTTGACCTCCAGCCTGTCCTCCAGAGCCACTGCCCACCTTTGGCCCTCAGTCTCTCCATCCCTCCCCAAGTTGAACCAGTCTTAAGCTTTACAGCTCTCAACTACTTAGAGAATGGTGCCTGCTGGTATTAATTCCTATATTAGCAGTTAGCCCTCCTGTTTCATTCTAACCTATGGCTCTCAGGGATAGGTTTTATGTGCATGTCATTAATCAGATGCCTGGTGCGTGCTTTTGGAAACCCAGGTGGCTTTATGGCTGGTGACTGCTGAGTGGTGTTTGAAGTGAACAATATGCCCCCTCCCTGGCCAATGCTGCTCTGTGACAAAGAGGGCAGAGTTTGAATCATTGCAAGCAGGTCACAGCAGTGTGAGCTGGGGGCTGGGGTTTGTTTTCATTTCGGACTTCCAGGCTGAGGTCAGTGGCAGAATCTGACCTTTACAGATGAAAGGCTCTTTGTAATCAACCCCCATGTTTGTTCCATCGCTGCTGACGCCCCCACCGCATGGCCAGCCACAGGGCCTGTTCTCTCTGTCCTATCACCCAGAGTGGTCACTCCTCTCTCCTACAAGTACAGACCTGGGGGCTGCAGGGTCACTTTCCCTCCCTCTCCCCCACAGGCAGCAGAGGTGAGGGCTGGGAGCTGCAGGACAGGGCTGGTGTTCCCACTTGGAGGCTCCTTGGATCGAGGTCAGCAGGGTCAGGAATAAGGTGGGAGGCGCATGTGCAAAGTCTTAGAATGGAGGGCTCGTGCAGTGAGCAGGCTGGTGTCTAGAGCTCTGAGTTAGCAGGGTCAGTGACGGGAGCTGTAGCAGGGGACAGGAGCTTGGCCTCAGGGAGCTCAGAATTCGGTGCTGAGGGGCCTGGCCTTCTTGCCAAAAGCAGCAGGAGCCAGCAAGGGACACAGTCAGGGAGGGGCAGACAGAGCACTCTGGCTGTTGTGTGGAGAACTGGTCTTTGGATGCAAGGAGGGGACATTGAGAGGCTGGGAGAGTGTCTTAGGGAGCAGGGCCTGTGCTGGGCATGGTGAGCACAGAAGGGACTGATTCAGAAGGCTCCCCAGGTTCTCCTCCCTGAGGATGGAGCTGGAAGGAAGTAGAGTGCTCCCAGGAGCGCAGGCAGGAGCACCATGGAGTGCCAGCTCCCAGGCCTGGCCCTGAACACCAGGTGGTATCAAAGGTGGCCCAAGCAGTATGGGCTTGAGGTGCCTCTGGGGGCCCATGGGAGTCCAGCTTTTCCCACCGCCCAGCCCCCTTCTTGCTTGCTGCTGGCCCCCAGGCCTGGTACCACAGCATGGCACCCAAGCGCAGCAGCACATGGGGTGCGAAGGGGCGGAGGCGAGAGCCTGCTTAAGCAGTGCGAACCCTCCCAGCCTCCACTCTGCTAATTAGACCATCTCCTGACAAAACCAGACTTCCAGGGATGGGTGTACTGGTGGGTGTGGGAGTCAGCTGAGTGTGCCCGCCCAGCAGGAGGCCTATCCCATTGCTGTGCCCACCCTCAGAGACAAACCCTGGGAAAGGGTGGGGCTGCATCCAGAGCAGGGAAGCCCGCAGCTCCAGGGGTCCTGGGAGCCCCGCTTGTGGGAACAGAGCTTCTCTGGAGAAAAAGTGCAAGACTTTTACTGTAGGACAGACCTTCCTTCCTTCCCTCCCTTTATGTGCAAGCAGCTGTGGCCAGAGGGTTGGGAATTCGCACCTGCCCTGGTGTTGGGCCAGGCCACACTGTATGGAGACCCAGCCACCTGCCAGCTGTCTGCTCCGACCAAGCTCCAGGGGCTGGAAGCATGCAGGTTCCAAGTCTGGAGGTGCCACTCCATCAGTGTGGCTAAGCAGGAGGGCACCATGGTCCGTGGCAGCTGGAGACAGCAGAGCTTAGACACCCACAGAGGCCATATCTGCCCCAAGTGCCCTGTGCCTTTGAAATCTCTGAACAAAGGTGGCAGGAGGAGCTGGGGCTGTGAGTGTGGGCGTCTCCCACTCAGCTCAGCTGGGCTTACAGAGGGAGGGTCAGACAGCTGCCCTCAGCCTCTGCATAGGGACCCTCAAGGGGGCTGCAGGTGGCCAGGCAGTTATGAGGGGTCCTCTGCTGGCTGCTCCTTGCCCCCTGGGAAGGCAGGGTATGTCTAAGAGGGGCCAGGATCGGCAGGGCCTGGC
Organism: Heterocephalus glaber; assembly: GCF_053883595.1. Classification (NCBI taxonomy): domain Eukaryota; kingdom Metazoa; phylum Chordata; class Mammalia; order Rodentia; family Bathyergidae; genus Heterocephalus; species Heterocephalus glaber. The sequence continues at coordinate 13,963,254 of NW_028258151.1, read as the reverse complement.
CTGCTGGGGAACTGTCTGCCCCCTGCCTGCCTGCCCTACCCAGCAGACCTTGGTGTCCCTTGGCTGTCATGCCCAGAAGGGGCTGCAGCATTCCAGGGAGCCCAGGGTGATGAGTCTGGTGCCACCGGCCAAGGTCAAAACCTCAGATTTCAGGAGATGGGCCTGCTTTTGCCGCAGAACCATGGCTTCTCAACCCGCCCCACCCAGCGGCGGTGCCCTTACTTGCCTCTCCGAGAGGTGGGAGGTGAGGGCCTGCACCAGACCCAGGCCCTGCCAGCCTGGTTCCTAGTGCTATGAAGAGGCCTGACATCCACACACTGGCTCTCCATCGGGGGTGGGAGAGGAGTGTGCAGTCACAGCTGAGGCCCCCCAGGGTTTGGCAAGGGGGTGTTGGGAACCAGGTTTCCTTCCTCTGCTGCCCCACCAGCCTCCGATGCCCCATTCAGGTCCAACCCCCAACTTGCAGGCTGTCTGTACCCCTTCAGGCTCCTTGGGAGCTATGCTGGTCCTGGGGGGTCCAGTATGTACCCCCGGGGACCACAGCAACCCCTCCAGCTGCTGTGTCCAAAAAGCTAGTCCTCCTCTGATGTCTATCACTAACCATCCTCAGAGCTACAGTGAGGATCCCAGGACGTGTGCTTGCTGTCACCCGAGTAACCTAGGTGCTGTGGAGGAAGGTGCCTTTCCTTCTAGAAGTATTCACCTATAGCATGTTTGTTTATTTGTTTATTTATTTATTTCTTCAGTATTGGGGATTGAACCCTGGGCCTTTGCACTGAGCTACATCCCCAGTGCTTTCTTATTTTTTGTATTGAGACAGGCTCTTGGTAAGTCACTAAATTGCCCAAGCTGGGCTTGAGTTTGCCATCCTCCTTCGTCAGCCTCCCAGATTACTGGGATTATAGGCATGAGCCACCCCACTTGACCCAGCCTCATTTCTTCCCTCCTGCCCTCTGCAGCACTCCCCTAGCCCTCTAGGAACAGGTGCCCCCGAACTGGCTCCCCAGCACTCTGCATTCCCTGCACCAGCAGAAACCCAAGCCCTTGCCAGGGGATTTTCGCCTCTGTGTTAGAAATTTCCCACCCCCTCCCCTCCTTCCCGTAAATATGTGCTCTGGTTCTGGTCAAAGAAGCTGAGCTGTGCACTGTGGGCTTGGGCCTGGGCGGCCAGACTGGTAATATTTACAGCGATCGGCTCGGGAAGCTATTAGCTTCCTTTTCTTGTTGTTAATTGAAAGAGGAGAAAATGGTTGTAACACTTCAAAAGGACTTAAAGCCAGCCCGAGAGGCCCGTTGAATTGGGAGGAAGGGGAAAAGGGAGAGAGAGTATTTTAAATAAATAAAGAGAGCCAGCCTGAACCTCCCATAAGGGCAGAATGTTGCTGCTTCTCGTCTTCGGACGGCTGCCTTTCCTTGGGGGTTCCCTGTGGCCTCTCCTTATAAGCTGTATCTCCCTTTTCAAGGGAGCCTGCCTTAAGTGGAGAAGGGAGAAGAAAGAGGGTTTGCCACACACTTTTGTTAATAATGAGCTTCTTTGAAGCTACAGCTAACGAGGCCCTTGGTACCTTCGCCCTTGGAGCAGCAGGGCCCAGGAGCTCCCCGGACTATTGGCCACCTCTTTTTCAGGGTGCAGGGTGGGAATATTCTGTGAAAGCCATTGCTGGGCCCCTGACCTGCATGTGACCTCAGAGAAGTGCCTGGGCTCTGGTCCCCTGTGGATCCTAGGGAGAGCCAAGAACACATCCTCCTGATGAGGCAGGGGCTTTTCTTACTCCTGGGAGATGGGGCCCTAGCCTGCAAGATCAGCCTCCCTGAGCCACTTTTCCCTGAGAGACATGATCCTTCTCACTGAGCCTGCACAAAGGCTTTGCCCCATGGTATAAGCAACTGGATGATGGGAGTGGGGAAACTGAAAGGTCTTCAGGACTGGGAATGTGGCCTGGTGGCCAGGGGCTTGCCTAGCATGCTTAGGATTGGGCTGGGGAAGGTCTTGCCAGGTGTGGTGGTACATGCCTGTAATCCTAGCTACTCAAGAGGCTGAAGCAGGAAGACCACAAGTTCAAGTCCAACCCAAGCAACTTTGTGAGACCTTGTCTCAAAATAAATAATAAAGGGTTGGGGAAGGTAGCTTAGTGGTAGAGCACCCCCTGGGTCCAATCCCTAGTACTGTACAAAAAAGTCTTCACTCTGGGAACCTGCCATTCAATTCTGGCTGATGACTGTCCCCTCTTCCAGGTGGCCTCCCCTGATATGTCCTTGACCCCAGCCTCCTTTCTTGTGGCCACTCTCACTCCCCACACCGTGCTGTCTATCAGCCTGATTGTACCTGCCGAGCAGGTGGCTGGCTGTACCAGATGCAGAGGGACACCTGGCTCCAGCTTCTGGTTGCTAAATGGACACATTAAAGGAAGAATAAATAGCCTTCCCACTGAAGGAGGTGATCTCCATCCCATCCCTTCCTTGCTTCCACCTTGATCATACACACAGGGACATGGTTCAGTTCTGAGCTTGTCAAGGTGAGCACACTGCAGAGCAGGAGGCCCAGGGGCGTGTGAAGTGACTGTGAGCATCCAGCCTACCACAGGATAAGGGTCACTCCCCCATCCTTGGCATTTGGGTCTGGAGGAGGAAACCAACTTCTTCTGGGCAGGGAGGGTTTACTAAGAAAGAAATCGGTAATAGACAGATACTGAAGACAGTGGGCCAGTCTGCCACCCCGGGCAAGGGCTGGATAGGCACGACGCATCAGGTGGGGTCCTCCCCTCTGCCTGGTCCTGCAGCTGGCTGCTGCTTCCTCCCGAAGCCTGACCTCCTGTCTCCCACCTGCAGCTTTGCCCTCTCCTCCCTGGATCCTCATTGTCCTTTCCTTGGGCTGAGACCCAGAAGGGCAGTGACTGGGTCAGCATGGTGACAATGTCAGTAGCTGACTTGATGGGGTTCTCACAACACCCTGCACACACAGCAAGTGGCTTATGTGGATGGCGATAGGCCACCAGGAGCCACCTTGCATTGTGTCTTCAGCAGGCACTAGTCACACATCACGTCAGAGTCCATAAACACCATCACCATTTCAGTTTCCTGTCCAAGGAAACAGAGACGAGAGCCTGTTCAGGTCACAAAGCAGGTTCAACACAGAGACCAAATGCACACCCCTCCTGCCTCCACTCTGCAGCCTCAGAGTCCCACCAGCCTTTCTGGTGTGGCCAGGACTAAGGTCAGCGCACAGCTGGCCTGGGGCCTTGAGCAGGTTTGCAGAGCTCATTACCAATCAAAGGCTCTGAGAAGTCCCACCATACAGATACCAATTTATGTGGGTTTGCTCCAGCAGTTACCAACTGAATTAGCTTTTTTTTTTTTTTTTTTTTTGGTACCAGGGATCAAACTCAGGACCTTGTACTTTCGAGGCAGGCACAATGCCACTGAGCTAAATCCCTGGCCCTGAATTAGCTTTTGGTGACACCTGTTAGTGTCCCAGGATTTGCATGTTCTTCCAAACATACATTGGGAGATGCTGTGTGATGTTCATGTGTTCCTCTTGCTGGCCTTTGGTCAGGCCTGTGCTAGTGTCAGACAGTGGTGAGGCCAGGCCTGTCCCTGTCCTTTGCCTCCCCAGCTCCTGCCCAGCACGTAATAGGCACATGCATACTCCGCAGATGAGGGTTGAGACAGAGGAAGCCATGAGGTAAGCAAGCTGGGGTGGGGCCACAAGATGCTTCCCTGTCAGACCTGGCCTCTGCCCTGTGCTGCCCCGTCTCCTCCTCCTGTCCTGGATCCAGTGCTGGGCGCTCTGGCCACACCCCTGATGGCATCTAGGTGGAACTGAAGGAGCCTGTCCCTTGGGGGGGCCCCCATGTCTTCTTTTTTTTGGTACCGGGGATTGGACTCTGGTCCTTGTACTTGCGCAGCAGGCAGCGAAACCACTGAGCTAAACCGCCCCCCCCTCATGCCTTCTTGGTGGGGTCACAGCCCTCTGCCTTCACCACAAGGCCCTGCCAGCTTTAGTGCCTCCTTTCTCCTTTCCCTTTCAGGCCTATAGCTCCAGCCTTGGCATTCTGATCACATTCTTGGCCCTGCCTGGAATACTAATTCTCCCTAGATGAAATCAGCTGTGTTTAATTTTTTTAAGAGCTGGGGGAAAGGAGGAGATAAGAACCGGGAGACACTAGCAGGAAAAGTGGAGCTTTCCTGAGCCCCTTTCCAGAGCCATCTGTGGACAGCCTGGCTTGAAAATGTGCCAAGACACCAGCCACCCAGGATGCCACATGCCCAACACTGCTCGAGGATGGTGGCCAGCTGGGATGCTATGGCCCTGGCTTGGGAGGGTTGTTTTGGGGTCCCAGGAGGCACCGTTAGAGTGGGAAGTAGGCTGCCTCTGCCCATCTGAAAATTAGGTCTTGTTCAGCTCTTGTCAGAAAATGGGACCTCAGGTCTCCCTTGGGGAGCTCGTATTACATAGGACACCTGCCCCACTGTCTCTGGTGCAACCTGAGTGTGCTCAGAGGGAGCTCAGGTAACCCAATGGCCCTCAGTATTTCTCAGAGCTCCAGGGAGAAGCCTAGGAGAAAAAGGCCATACAGGGAGGTCAGCTCCAAAGCCACCTTAGCACCTGATGACCTTGGACAAGCCCTTAACCAGGCTGGACCCCAGTTGCCTCCCTGGGGCGCAGGGTCATGGCCCTGCTGTCAGGAGCACTATTACAGGAAGAATAGGTGTGCCTCACCTGCAGCCTCAACAGCTGTTACCTGTGGTAGGTGCCTTAATGTCTCTGAATGTGACATCAGTTTCCTCAGTGTGATGGGGACACTGAGGAAGCAGCATCACAGGCCTGGAGAGGGTCATGAGGTACTATAAGATGCATGCAGCCACAAGTCATGGTCACAACCCTGAGGATGGTGCTGGGAGCCTCCTCTTCCCCCTGGAAGCCTCTCAGGCTTTCAGGCTTGATCCTAACCCTAGCCGAGCTGTAGCCCACAGACCTGGCAGGCTTCTCCTCTATGCAGCCTCCCTCGCACTTAGTGCCCCCACCCCCACTTCCCCACTTAACATCCTAATGTCTCCAGAGGAAAGAATGGAATTGTAACCACAGGAAACTTGACAGGATAAGAAACATGATGAAATCAGCTTTGTAAATTATGAAACCCAAATCAGCTGCTCCTCTGGAGACAGGGGACACTGTCAGATGCTCTGCAGGGTGGAGCCCCGGACCCCTTTGCCAGGGGCTGTGAGCATCACTGCCCTTGCCCCCGCCCTCACCTGTTGTCTTGTAGCACCCGAGGTCCTTGGGCCTCCCTCAAGTGCCACTTTCCCCAAGTCCCTGGCCTGCATCACCTGGCTTGGTCCTGCCTCTGCCCTCCCAAGTTACTTTGTCCCAAGGTCTCTTGAGCCCAGGTGCCACCCAGAGCCCCATAGGAGACAAACCTCAAATGCTTCAGTGGAGACTCACTGCCACCCCCTGCCCTCCGTTTTAGCTTTTCGGTGCCCCTGCCACAGAGTAATGTGGCAAGGTTGAAGCCTGGGCTGCCCAGTTCTGTGGCTGCTGGCTTCACAGCCAGGCCCTACCTAGGTCTCTCTGTCCCCCTCCCAAAGCCTCCCCATCCACCCATCCCTGTCCCTGCTGTCCCAGCCACCTGTGAGCCACCAGTGGGCATGTACAGCTGGCCCAAAAGGGGGATGAGAAGCAGATGTGGCTATTTGCCCACCTCCCTCTCCCCTGCAGGGCCTCATCATAAATTATCATCGACCCAATGCTGGCCAGGCTGGAGACAAGTTGGGGAAATAAAGCACCAGGCTCAATAATTGTGCCCTGCTGCCTGAATTTACTTATTTGCGGCTTTCCTACCCAGTATGAAGCGCGACGATAAATAACTGCTGACTATTAGGCTGCTGGACGGAAAAAACACCATGAAATCCATTTCCCGTGGACACAGGCTCAAGCTGGGCTGCTGTCACCACTGGACCACTGGCCTGAATCTGATTCTTCCAGCCCCTCCTCACTCTGCCCTGGGCAGTTTAGAGGGTGAAACTAGGGGCCTAGGAAGACAGCAGGGGCTGTGGGGGGGGGGGTGTCCCCAGCCACATTCCTGAAACCCTGCACTCAGGATGGCAGGACACTGGGTCCCAGATGTTGTCTTTCCCTTCTGTTTGCTCCCCGGACGGAAGGTGCTATCATCGGTGCTGCAGGAACTGTTAAATGATTAAAATGGCCCTGGATTCAACCCTCTTATTCTAGAGGGGCACATGGAGGCACAGAGAGGTTAAGTGCCCTGCTCAAGGTCACACAGAGCAGACCACCTGTGAGCAAGAACAGAGACCTGAGGTGGGGATGCTCCCATCAGCCCCATACTTAGCCAGGACAGGCCCTTTCCTCGTCGCCATTACTTTTTGCCAGGCCTAGGCCAGGTTCTCTGGGGCTGTCGCTGCCCTCTGCCCCAAGAGTAGACCTGGTGGGACTGGGGAGACCCTGCTCTGAGTCTCCCACAGTTTCTGCCCATTTTCTCAAGTCCACAGTGGGTGGAGAGGGGCTACAGGAAGTCTGAGGGCCACATCTGCCTTCAATCCACCCCCACCCCACAAAGTCAGCTCCTCAGGATACAGATGGGGAAACTGAGGCCTGGAAATGTAAAGTGCTTTGTCCCAGGTCTAGGGTGACCCACGTTTCCCAGTTTGGGCACAAATCCCAGGCAAACCGAGACAGTAGTTGCCCTCCCCTGATGTCCCGGCCCGCGGGTAAGTCAACGGAGACCCTAGAGGGGGAGCGAGGATGAGAGGGGACAGGGGACACGAGAGATGGAGACAAGACAGGTTTCTGATCAAGTCTCGTTTATTGCAGAAGCTGTTACAACATATATACCGTAGGGCTAGAGGGGAGGAGCAAGAGGAGGGTACTGGGGCTACTTCCTTGTTGCCGGGTAGATTTGTAGCAGGCCCGGATATGTCCGTAAAAGGCACTCAAGATTTCCAGCGGGGGGGGGGGGGGGCAGGGCCCCCTACACCCTGACCTCCCAGCTGGTGAGCAGCGGTCAGGGTCAAGGCTCGGCCCTGTTCTTTCCAACCCTGTGGCGCCTCCAGGACTCTGAGATACACCCAGCATGCCACCCACCTGTTCCTGGGGCCTCAGCCTCAGTAGGGCTCAGCATGGGGGTTTCCAGCCAGGGTCATGGGAGAGAGGAGGGCAGGGTGGAGCAGTATCCCCGCTGTCTTCCTCTCTTGCTGTGTGACCCCCTCAGTGGCTTCAACTACTCTCCCTGGGTCTGATAACCACCTTGTGCCCCCAACTCTACCTGCTGGTGACAACTCCCTGCCCCACACTCATTTCCCTAACCTCATTCATGACTCCCGCACCCCCTGACATGCCTGCCACCTGCCTGGTGCCCCTGACAAGGACACCAGAATGCCTACTTTATGCCAGCATTGGCTCATTTTCATGCTCATGACCTGAAAAAGCACTACTGTCCTCATTTCACAAACAAGGCAACTGAGATCAGCGAGGTTAAACAATTTGCCCAGTGTCACAGAGCCTAGCTCTGAGTCTGTGGACAAACCAAAATCCAGATAGGAAGAGCAGAGATCTGCCCACAGCCAGGGAGACAAATGGTGGGGTGCGGTGTGCCGCTGGCAGGTGGGAATCCTGCTGGGTGATGGGGAGGCCGGGCTGAGTGGAGGCTGCTCCAGCTTCCCTTTCATAGGTGAGGAGGCCGAGGCTCCCGGAACAGTGGTGCCTGGGCTCTCTCTGCCCCGAAGTCCCTGGTGCCAGTCCCCAGCCTGCCTTGTGACACACAGTCCCCTCTATCTCCTGGCTACAGCTCCCCAGGGAAAGCAGCAACTTTTACTGGCTCGCCTGGGGGAACCAGGCTGCTCCATCTCCCTAGGTGGCTCAACTTTATTTTTGCCAAACACATTCTGAGTGACAGAGTTCCCGGGCACTGGGTTGGTGATAGGAAACCCACAGGAGCCCAAGTGACAATGCGGAGAGGCAGACAATGATGGAATCACACTAATGGGCCACTTGTCTCCCCTTCCACCTGGCCTCCCACCTGGGGTGGGGGTTTCTGCACAACTCTGGGCTGGGTGACCTGAGCTAGGCCACAGGCCAGCCTTGAAGAGCCCTCAAATAGCTAAGGAGTCCCAGATGCTCCTCTGCATGATCGGCTGTCTTCCCCCATCAGCCAGCAGGGTGCTGCCTCTTCCCATCCTCCATCCTTCCCAGCTGGGCTATGGGCAGGGCCAACTTTGCAGGAGGCCAGGCCAGGCTGGCAGGACACTGGCACCAGTGTTTTTCTCGTGGGTCTCAGAGAGGACACTGTCCACCACCTAGCCCAGGACCCAGTTTTCAGCCCAATGTGACCTGTTCCACCTGCCTCTTCTGGTTCCAGGGAACAGGGTCTGGGTTGTGGGGCACTGGCTCGGGGTTGGGGCTGGCCAGGTGGAGGTGACACACAGAGGCCCTGCATAGGCCTGTTTCCCTCTTTATGTCTTGAGGGGCCCTGTTCTGGGCATGGAGGTGGTGCCACAGACCCTAGGGAGCAGGAGGGCAGCCTATGGGGTATGCGCAGGTGCACCTCTGCCAGACCCGCAAATCTGGCCTCAACTGCACCATCGTTTATTTTAATGCCTCTGTGGTCCGTGTGTGGTTGTGGGTGAAATACAGCCCCGCATCGTTTACTGGTGGGGATGTTAATTGTGCACTGCTGGTGTAGGATGAATACACATTTGGGGGTGTAGATCACTGTGGCAGTTATGGCTGGCCACGCAAGTGGCTACTGTGTGAGAGAGGCCAGTGGAATGAATGGGCCCAAGGGCAGAGCTGCGGTCATGAGGGGCAGGGAACAGGTCTAGGGCAGCTGGACACCCCAAGTTAGGAGATGCCAGGAGATGGGGAGAGGGGAAGGAAGAGTCATCTCTGCCTGGAAAGGCTTCTCTAGTCTCCTCCTCTATACACCACCATTGAGGAGTGAGGACAGGGTCTGCTTCCATGGATCAGGCAGGGCCTGTGGGCCAACCCCCCGCCCCTGGACATCATCTCCTGTGCAGTAGAGAAAACATCCCCAGTGGTGACAGTAGCACATGCAAAGGCCCAGGAAGGAGGAAGGTTGCCCTTGTGGCATTTGAAGGGAAGCCCAGAGAGGGAAAAGTCAGTGGTGAAGGGTCTGGACTTCACCCTGAGGCTACCCTGACGGGGCTTCCCCGGAGGGTGGCAGGGCAACTCACCATCTGTGGAGCAGAAAGGGGCAGCTGGCCCTTCTTCCGGGGGGGGGGGCGCTGAGCACAGCCCTGTCTGTGGCCCCCAGAATTTTCTCAGCATCATCTCCCTCCCTCCTCCCTGGCTCCCTCTGGGAATGCTGTTCCTTCCCCACCTCACAGCAGAGGACACGAGGCCTGGAGAAGTTAAGAACAGACCTAAACTGGTGTTGCCCGGGGAGGCAGATCTGGAATTTGAACCCAGCCCCACTCACACCCCGCAGGGACCCAGCCTCTGCTCTTGGCAACCAGCCTGAGCCTTTCACCAGCCCTATGGTCCAAAGCCTGCTGCCTGTCTGTGGGCCATTGTCCCTGCTCCCCAACTAGGCTGCCCGGCAGCCACACAGGCAAAGGGACTGGGCTGCCCTGTGCCGGCACATGCTGCAGCTACCGTGGACCCAGCGGGGATGGACTTGGAGGAAGATTTATGAGCTGGGTTAAAATTTAATTTGGGTGGAAGATCCCGGCCAGCCGAGCTGGCTGCCCCAGACAAATGGCCTCATCCCTGCCGGCTCTCCTGCCCCTGTGGCAGCCTCTCCCTTCCTCCCCGGAAGGCCGCCCGCCGCCCAAGAGAAATCAGAGCGCCAATTGGATTTGGGGCAGGCGCAGCAGGCGCTGAGGTTTGATTGCACTTCAGTTTGAAATTGAACAGGGCAGGATCGGCTTTGGGCAGGAAAGGCCTCCGCTGGGGCTTCTGGGCTCAGCTCACCAGAGGGGCCCCACACAGCCCTGGGCACCCCACGTGTCCACTCAGGGCCCCTTCCCACTGCCCTTAGTCCCATCTTCTTCCCAGAACCTCCAGTCTTCCCCAGAGCCTGACAGCTGGGGCTTGAACCCCTCAGACATGCTGGGGGAACTCAAGCAAATGACTGGGCCTCTGTAAGCCTCAGCGTCCTAATCTGTGAAATGGGGATCACAATAGACCCAGTTCTTACTAGATGACATAATATGTGGAACTGAGCCCCTGGATAAACAGAAGCCCTCACTCTCAGGGCAGCACGAGCAAGGGCACACTCTGATCTACACTTCCCAGCTCCCAAAAAGCCTTGTAGTCCTTCATTCTACCAGGGCTGGGCCCTCCTTCTCTGGGCACAGGGTGTGGCTTTTGGTCCACTCAGTCTGGGGCTGGTGGGATGAGGGACAGTGCTGGGGTTACCTGAAGCATGGAGTATGGGGGCCAAGGCATGCACACCCTGCTCCCTCCTAGCTGTCCCCTGCCTGAGCATGCAGTTCTCATCTCCTAGTGTGTTGGGTGCTGCCTAGGTTCCAAGCCAGCACTGCCTACCCATTTTAACAGTTTTTTTTGTTTTTTTTTTTGGTACCGGGGATTGAACTTAGAACCTTGTGCTTGTGAGGCAGGCACAGAGCCACTGAGCTAAATCCCCAGCCCTATGCCTACCCATTTTAAGACAAGGAAAGCGAAGAGACTGGAGAAGAGACAGAGGAGGAGACTGCTCCAGGGCTCTAGCAGGGATGGCCAAGTCAGCCCCACACGTCCACTGACTGCAGACCACATCTGGGCCACCACAGCAGAGGGTCATGGAGGGGCAGGAGGAGCTCCTGCAAGGAAGGGCATTCTGGCAGAGTGTGTGCCAGGAGCTCCTCAAGGCTGGGGGACAGGCCTCCTCCCTACCTGCAATGCACACACACACACACACACACACACACACACACGTCACACATGTTCATGCTGGTGCTGGCATGGTTCCAGGCCCAGAAATAGCCGTGTCACCTTCAGAGGCTGTGTCCCTGTGGCTGCTCTGCCCCAGGCCTAAGGGGGAGGTTGCGGAAGGGAGGAGGCAGCATCTCTGGGGCTGCAGGAGGTGTGTGTGCCCCACACATGCACAGGATACCACCACGCACCTCCTTCAGCACAAACACACGCCCAGCACAGGTCGGGGCTGGGCTGCATTCTCACCTCTGGCCTCATCTCCTGAAGGGCCACCAAAAGCTGGGACCGAGTCCAATACCATTCCAGCTATGCGGATAAGGCTCCATTCCACCCAAGGCAGTGGAGACTGGCATCTTCAGAGCCCTTCAATGTCTCTTTGGTGGTCCCTTAACCTGTGGTCACCCCAAGGAATTTGGGGTCCCTCCTTCAGACCCTCTGGCACCTGAAAACCTGGACTGAACCCTCCCCATTGTGTCCACCCTTTGCATGCTCTGTTCCCTTCAGGGCTGGAGGGCCCTTCGTCCTCCTGCTCGGGGACCCAACTCTGTCCCTGACAAGCACAGAGCTAATCTGTGCTCATGAGGGTGCAGGGACTACTGTGTCAACAGATTTGCATTGTGACAGGAGAATCAGGGTCTCCCCTCCCTCCCTGGAGAGGCTGTGTGGTGATGAGCTGGCATGGGGCCACACCCACTTGCACTCCCCCAGACCCCTGCACACTGCATGGGCCCCATGACCCCCCTTGGCCTTGGTTGTCTGGCTGGGGTACCACGACACCCCACCCCCACCCCAAAGAAGGGGTGGAGCAAGTCCCGTCCACGCTGCTTCCCACTCCGGTGGACACCGGTCTCAGAACTGACCCAGTGTCAGCATCTTGCTGCAGTCTCTCATTATTTACTTATGTACTTATTTATTTATTCCCAGCTCATTCTCTGGAGGATTTGTGGCAGCTTACAGAAATACAACATAATACGAGAGGATCAGGAGAGGGAGGTGGGGGGAACCCAGACATGCAAAGCAGATGAGCTAGGGTTCGAGTCCTGTTCCTTCATTTTTGCAACTGGGGAGTCTCCACAACTCTTTGAGCCTCAGTTTCCTCACCTGGAAAATGGGAGTGATAGCCCCCCACCTTGTGGGTGGTTGGTGGAATGAAATGACAAAATGCAGGAAGGGTTGAGCAGGCTGTGGGCATGCAGCAGGTGCAAACAGCACGTGGTGTTTGGATGACTGGGAGAGATGTGCAGAGGAAGGAGTCAGGACCAGAGGGGACAAGGGAGGCTGGGACATAGCAGGTGCAAACCTGCATCTTCCAAACTGAGGGAAAATCAGAGCTAAGGGCAATAGGTCTGGGGCAGGCAGCATGATGGCCTCTAGGAGTCAAACTGCTCCCAAATGCCAAGGTCCAGGAATCCCCCAGAATTCTCTGGGAGGGGAACCCCATGGATGACACCCCAACACCCCAGCTTCCCCTCGAGGGACCCAAGAGCCTATATACGGTGGAGAAGGGCAGAGGTCTGGGATTCCAGGTGTGGAAACCCACTCACTACCCTGGTGCCAGCTCTGAGACAGGGGCCCCATAGCCTCACCCCAAGTCTGCACCCCCTTCCAGAACAGGAGGCAGGATTCCCTCCCACCTGCAGGGCTCAGCCACCCTGTGCCACACGCACAAAGGGCCCAGTGCTTCGAGAGGCCAGGGCGCCTGGGCCTGACCCTGGCCTGGCTTCCCTGCCAAAGTGGGAGTGGGGCTCCCAGCCTGGGAGCCTTGAGGGACCTGGGAAAGGAGCACAGCCCAGTTGTCCCTGCCCATGCCCCAAGCGCAGCCTAGGACTGGGCAGCTCACACACATTGGTCCTGTCGCAGGAAGGTGCTTGATCTGCAAATGGCTGATTTATTGACACAGCTGTGGGGATCGCGTCCATATAGAAGGCAGCAGGTGGAAAATGCCTTGAAAGGTCTTCACCCACCTTGCATCTCCCTCCTTGGCCTGTGCTCACGGTCACCAGCTCTGAGGACACCATGGACTATGTGGTTCTGGAGGTTATATCAGTGCCCACAGCGCCCCACATGGCAGGCAGAGCCCCTCATGGGTCATGTCCAAGGCAGGCTCCAGGATCAGTGTGTGATGTTCCCAACTCTGCCCAACATCTGGACCACTCACAATACATTAATTCATGCTAGTTGATTTTTAAATAATTAAGAAGGGTCACCTTTTGCAAGGAAGATGGCAGAGGATAATGTCACTTAATTTGAGAGTGTGGCGCCTTCAGGAGAGTTGGGGGTCCCCTTGAAATCTTCCCCTGCAGGGAAACTGCTCCACAGGCTACCTGGGGTGACCACTGATGCTGCTCGTGGCACCTTCACCCCGCTCCGAGGGTCCTCCCATCACCTAACCCTGGGGACCACTCTGTTCACTCCGAGCAGCACCTGCCTTTAAGAGGGATCCCTGCATCCACCTGCAGGCCTCCTACCTCCCATGTTCTCTCCTGCTTGCTGTCTCCCCCACTGGAAAACCCCCAGGGAACTGGGCAGTGTAGATCTTCGTAGTGGGGGTGTTGCGCTGAGCAGCTCAGTGGGTAAGGAAAGCAGCATGGGAAAAACATGGGAAAGGGACACATTTCTGCACCCTACAGGTCAAGCATGACACAGAGGCCTCTCCCATCCACCTTTACCACCTTCTTAGACTCAAGTTCTTGTTTTCATCCCCATTTTACAGATGTCAAACCAGAGGCTTCCTTTTGGGATGATGAAAATGTTCTAGAATCATGATGTACTTGTACAGCCTGGTGAATATGTAAAACAACCCCTGAGTTCTGAACTTGGAAGGGGTAAATTGTATGGGACGTGAGACAGTTGGAGTTGGCCCTTGGTATCAACAAGTTCTATATCCAAGGAGTCAACCAACCCTGAATCAACAATGTTGGGTGGAGGGCCAGGGATTTAGCTCAGTGCTTCTGCCACTTCCCTCACAAGCACAAGGACCCGAGTTCAATCCCCGGTACAAAAAAAAAAAATTGGGTGGGGGGTATTGCATCTGTACTGAACAAACACAGACTTTCTTGTCATTCCCTAAATAATACAGGGCAACAACTATTTACGTAGCATTTACATTGTATTAGGTATCATAAGTAATCTAGAGATGGTTTAAATATACAGGAGGATGTGCATAGGTTATATGCAAATACAAAGGTCGAGCATCTGCAAATTTTGGCATTGGAGGAGTTCCTAGAATCAATCCCCTGAGGGTCGATTGTATCTCAGATTTCAAAAATAAATTTGAACCAAGCCTATAAAGCAAAAATAGTCCCATGCTCAGAGAGGGGAAGGAGCTTGCTCAAGGTTTCAAGTGAACAAATACAGCTGAGAATTGAACTCAGGTCAGTTTAAATCTTTCCATGATGCAACCCTGATTGAAGACAAACTTTGATCTTGTGACTTCCTCACTCAAGAGCTTTCATTGGCTCCCTATTACGCCTTCCTTAAGCCTAGTGGTCCTCAGGCCTGGGCTGTGCCTGCAGATGAAAGTGCCCTCTTCTCCTTCATTTGCACTCCATATACCCCTGAGTGCAGCTCTCTCCCTCCCTGTCCCCACTGCCCAGTTCTCCCTGTCCCCTGCCCCACCCTTTCCTCCAGGGGTCTTAGCTCCCACAGGCTTTGAATTAGGTCTGCACAGCCACCTCCCACCCCAGCCCGTGACGGCACCGTCTGTCACTGCCCAGCCTTTGCACTTGTGGTCCAGGTCCCCACTGCTTGGAAGCCCTGACCATCCACCCTCCCCGCTGGCCTGGCTCACTCCTGCTCACCCGTCCCATCTTGGCTCCAATACCCTCCTTTCCCTGAATGCACCCCTCCTAGGGTTTTCCTCCCTTCAACAGCCTCCAGCTCCAAATCTGTTTCCCTCTAAGCACACCCCCAGAGTGTGACCCTATCGGTCTAATTCCCAGAGGCGTCTAATGCACTGGTGGCTTCTCTGCAGGCGGTGCCCTGGGGACCAAAAGATCCAGTCTGTCCAGGGAGCCTCTGGGAGCCAAAATCTGATCAAAGGACTGTCCAGGGTCCTCATCCCTTAGCCCTCCCGCACACTGGCTTCCCCTTCAAGTTCCAGAGCTGCCACATCCCTCCCCATGCGAGTGCTTGCTGTCCCCTCCACTGGGACAGCCTGCTCAGTCAGTGCCTCATCCTCACACTGGCCTGTGCCCCAGCATCTCAATCAGCCCCTCATCTTCTGTGGCTCCTCTTCACTGCCTGGTCCTCCCTCAACACAGCCGGGCACCTCCAAGCTGAGGCGCAGGTGGGTAAATACCTGAAGGACAAGGACAGTGTCCCACCAGCAGGAGCACAGCCGCCTCAGCGGAGGGAACTGAGGGACCCGCTGGCATGCAAGCCATGCCTAGGTCACTGCCCACCCAGACAGCGCCCCTCCTGGGCATCCCTGCATGGCTTCGCGGAGAAGCCGAGCCAGAATAACCAGATTAGCCTAAGCGGCTCCTCTTGTTTCCTGGCGTAATTGGATTGAGGCCGCGTGTCAGTGCAGCTGCATTTAATATTGTAATTCCGCAGTGCCTCCCCCCTGAGAGCGGACACGCAGCTGGCCCAGCCGAGTGCAGTCCACAGGCTGAGAAGTGGGAGGGAGGAGGCACTGTCCCCAGCACCCGCCAGCTAGGCACACACAGAGTGTGGGGAAGGGGCAGGCCACTCAGAGCCCTCGCACCTCCCCGCTCCCTGCAGCCCAGGGTGGGACATAGGGACAGCCCTGGGACCCCAGGGAGGACAGGGTCAGAGAGCCCATCCAGGCTCATCTACTTCAGGCCACAGTCCCTAGAATGCACAAGGGTCTGTGAGCACTCTGCTGCCTGGAAGCCTGTGCTCCTGAAGCATAGCCACAGGCCTACCCAGGAGCCCTGTCCAGCTGTGAGTTGGGCTCCTCCCTCTGTCGGCAGTGCCAGCCCACTGTGTGGTGAGAGGCAGGGCCCAGAGGCCTGCACTTGAATCTTAGTATCTACAGGGAGAGATGTGTGCCTGTGTACTGCCAGTGTCCATCATGAGTGTGTCTACTGGTGCGTCCATCACTAAGTGCCATCAGTGTGACTGTGTGAGTCGGTCTGTGCGGGCTGGATGCATGTGTGTCAGTACTGGGAAGGAGGGAGCCACATATCTGTACACCCCTCCCACGCAGAACCCAGATTTGTCTCTTATCTCCACAAATACCCATCAGCACCTGGATCCTTAGGCCAGGCTGATGGGTCTTTTTTTTTTTTTTTTTCGTACCAGGGATCAAACTTGGGACCTTGCGATTTTTTTTTTAAATATTATTTTTTTATTTTTTGGTACTGGGGATTGAACTTGGGACCTTGCGCTTGCGAGGCAGGTGCCAGAACCACTGAGTTAAATCTCTGGCCATGGTATAGTATGATGGCCTGCTGTTTTTGTTTTGTTTTGTTTTTTTGGTACTGGGGATTGAACTCATATCCTTGCACTTACGCAGCAGGCGGCGAAACCACTGAGCTAAATCCCCGGCCCAGGACCTTGTGCTTTTGAGGCAGGCAGTGGAACCTCTGAGCTAAATCCCCAGTCCTGATGCCCCTTTAAAAACAAAGAAACTGGGAAAAAAAAATTTAAAAGTTCACATCTGAGAACAGGCCCAGCTGGGGAGGGACAGAGTGCAGGGGAGCCCTGTGACAGGCTGTTCCCCTTAGACATCCTTCCTGGAGGCAGCCCTGAAAGGATGCTGAACTCTTCCATCCTGGCCGGATGTGGACATTTCCAGCTGCCCAGCAGAGGCACCTGGTGGGCAGATGAGTCAGTCTGGTCCACATAGCTGCTGTCTGCCCAGTCATCTCCCCAGGAGGCTTAGATCCAGCTCTGAAGACCTCGGGCATAAGCAGCATGTCTGCCAATGAGAAAGGGTTGCAGGCACCCCTAGGGGCTAGAGGTGTCACCAGAGGCTGAGGGCCCTGGGCTGGGGTAGGTGGACCCCTGCCCTCCACCATCCCCTCCTTCCCTCCAACCCAATTCACACGGCTCCAGGGCCTGGCGACAGCTCCCATCCATCACTCAGCCCTATTTTTAGGAGGTGATAACCCAGCTGTGAAAATTCACTCCATCCCGATCACTTCCACGTGAGGAAGTCTTAGCCCGAGCAGAGCAGAGCAACAGCCAGGAGCATGGGAGGCGTGGGATGTGGGGTTGCTGCAGTGGGGTGGGGGCAAGGCAGGGGCACCAGGCCTGGACCTGAGTAGAGAGATGGGTGTTCAAAGCCTGGGGCCCTCAGCTCTGTCAGTAACAGGCCTTCTCCAGGCCTCAGTTTCCCTGAATGTAAACTGAGCTGTAATCTCACCTCCTGGGGTCCTTTCTACCCCCTCCTTGGAGGGCTGCCAGATGAAATACAGGAATCCACTGAAGTGCTTCTTTCAGACAAACCACAAATAATTTTTAGAGTACATATGTCCCAAATATTGCATGAGATGTACAAAAATGGTTGTTTATCTGAAATTCAAATGTGATTGGGGCTGGTATTTTTATTTGCTAAATCTGGCAACTCCGCTTCTTTGGACCAAGTCTCTCTCCACCTCCATCCTGTCCCACTGCTCCAGGGAGGTGGCCAACAGGTTTGCCATACCCTGGCTACACTGTCCCTCTGGGTCAGCTGTCACATCCTCACTTCGGTGCCATAAGCCACCTGTATCATCTCAGTGTCCACCCAGGTCACACCTCCAGCTCCATAGTCAGTAGGGTGACCTCCTCCTGGGCTATGTGACCTTTTCAGTTTTCACCTCCCTCCCTGAGCCTCAGGTTCCTCCTCTGGAAAATAGGGATAATAACAGCATCCACCAAATGAGGCTGCTGTGAGGGTCCCATGAGCTGATGCCAGGTGAGAGCTTCGGCAGTGACCGAAAGTCAGTCTCCAGGTCCCCTGTACCAGCATGGTGAGATCACTCTTTCATTCACTTGGTACACCCAGCCAGCCTGTGTTGTGCCAGGCCAGGTCTGGGTACTGGAGATCCTGAGGGAGTAATGGGCTGTTCATTGTGCCCAGAACCCCCAGAGGTGTCTACACCCCAAGTCAGCATGCAGTGTGCTGGGAGGTAAGGATCCTGAGGTCATAGGGTCTGGTGAAGGTGAGTGAACCGGCAGGGGCCCTGGGGAGTCCATTCTTTCCTTGCTGTGTGACCATGCCAGGGTCTGGCTGTGTTTCAGGGAGCTGCATCTGGCTACAGGAAGGGGAGCAGAGAGTGCAAGGGAGTGGACCTCTGGGCTGTTCCCCTCCAGCAGATTGGAGCCCCCCGACCATCTTCAGAGCTGTGTAGGTTGTCACATCAGGATGAACTGGGACCAGACCCCAGCCACCTAGGGGAGGAGGGCAGTGGGGCCAGATAATCCTCCTCCCTCCCTCTGTATCCTTGGTTTGAGGCTGTCTGGGGCTCTGCCACCTGTTAGCTGGGTGTCTTTGGGTAAGTTACCTAGCCTCTCTGACTCTCAGAGTCCCCATCTGTAAAACAGGAATAATAACAGATTGTCATGAGGATCAAAAGAAAGGACACATGTCAAGTGTCAAGGGACTGGGTTAGACCCAGAGCCCAAAATTCCTCCTGAGTGAGGCTTTCAAGGATGGGTAGGAGTTCTGCAGCTCCATCACAGGAGGGTCCTAGCCTGTCTCAACATGGCCCAGGTCCTGGGGCGGGTGCTGCTGGCATGTGTGACCAGGCCTGCCCAGGCTTCTGGCCTCAGACCTGCACTGCTACCCTGCACATCAGCCTCACATCTTATTTTCCCTGAGGGGAACAAGAGGCTCAGAGAGGACAAGGTGGAGCCTTGGAGCCCAAGCCTACCCCAGGGCCAAGCCCTCCCTGTCCTCACTGTCCCTTCTGTCCTGCAGGTATCTGGGCTGGGGGCTCGGATCCCTGGACCTCCCTTTGCAGCCCTGGGGAAAGGGGTGCAGTGGTGAGGAGCCTACTGATTTGACAGGAAGTGGCGCCCTTGGCCCTGGTGGCATCTTCATGACTGGTCAGGAGGCTCCCTGATGAAAAGAGAAGTTCTGGCTCCCTGCAGTGAGCCCTAATCTCCACAGCCTTTGACACCTGAGCCTGGGGACTTGGCAGTGACTCCGTTCAATAACCTGGGACCCCAGCTGGAATAGGCAGTTTAATGGTATCTTTTAATGGTAGGGAAAATGGAGTCGGATGGCCAGGACATTCTGGGGTGTGGGGGGAAGAGCCCTCTGGAGGAGAGCCCAGATCAGTGATGGGGGACATCCTGCAATAGAGGCCAGCAGAGAGGGAAGCTGAGGGTCAGGAGGGGGCATGGGGACTGCTTCCCCACCTCACCTCTCTTGCTCTGTGACCTTGGACCAGAAAGGGAACCTCTCTGAGTGCCTTTCTTTTTTTTTCTTTTGGGTACCAGGGATCAAACTCAGGACCTCGTGCTTTTGAGGCAGGTGTGACGCCACTGAGCTCAATGCCCGGCCCGTGCCTTTCTTCATCTGTAACATAAAAGGTCCTCCCTGCCAGCATTGTTCTGAGGGTCACCAGGGACCCCACAGGTGGGGCACATTGTTTGGCACTGGAAGCCCTTGCCAGAGGTGACAGGGCAGAAGTCAGGAAAACTCTTGCAGAGCTGGGCGGGGCCTTGACGGCGCTCAGCCTCACTCCCTGGTAGAAAGAGGCAAAGTACCCCATGAAGAAGATTCTGGAAAACCCCTTCCTTCTTCTGTGCCAAAATTTCTCCACCATAAAAGGAGATCACTGCCCTGAGCCAGCCTCAGAATGTCTACTTGTGACATTCTAGGTGATCCTTCCTTTGGGGGAGGCAGGCAGGAGTGGGGAGGGGGATTCTGTGACCTGCTGTGGGCACACTGGGGATATGGAGGGCTGCCAGACCTCTCCCCCCTTGCCTGGGCTCCAGTGTACCCTCAGGGCCAGGGCTCCAGCGCCACCCCCCATCCCAGGCAGTCCTGCAACCCTTACCCCAGAGGTGGCCTGGCCAAACCCAGGTCCCTGCTGTGACTCTGGCCTGGCAGCCTGGGGACTGGGGGCTCCCCTCCCTGGTCCTAGACTGGCTGGTGCTTTCCATGTTTCACACAGTGTTTCCTCTCCAAGGCCCAGCTTTTGCTCCCTGCGGTGTTTGGGTGTCGAGAGCCCTCATGCGCACGTGTACTCACACACCATCTGAAGCACCAGACCGCACGGCTCCCGCCCATAACAGATGCACCCAGTGCACCAGCCCTGGCCCGAACTTCTTGTACCTGGGTCAGAGCGGGTGGCCGCTGCACGCTGGCACTAATTGTGAATTAATAAGTTCATTAATAAGAATCACATAAGACCTCAGTTAATCCTTCCAAAAACCTCCAGTTTTGTTCTGTCTGTCTTAAGGAGCCCCAAAGTGAGGCTCCCAGCAGGTGAGTGGTGTACCAGAGGGGGACCCAAAAAGTGGCCAGTGAGATTCAAAGGCAGAACTCCTGGACCTCCATCTCAGGGTGCGGGGATTGGAGGTCTAGGTGACAGCCCATGAATCACAGCCCATGAATCACAGATCTCCATCAGCACAGAGCAGGTCTCCAAGAAATGCTTGTGAATAAATGATGGCTGGATGAGGTGGTACACTGAGGCAGGAGCAGGCAGCCCTAGGGGTCTATGCTTGATGCCTGAGGCACTCAGAACCCTGGGCTGGGGGTCTTTGCCCCCCAACTAGTTCTTATCCAGGAGCCCAGTCTATGGCTCTGCCTGTGAATCGCTGTGGGCCAGTCCTGACCCCTCTCTCAGGCACAGGACCCTTCATAAAATGGGGCAACTGGAGCAGATCAGAGGCCTCCACTCTGGGGAGTATTGTGCCCTCACCCCACACTGAGGTGTGCAGGGCAGCACCGGGCTCACAGACACTACACACAGACCAAGGGACACAGGAGCCCCATGTGCCCAGAGCAGTTGCCTCTGACCACATGCCTGGCACTCTGCAGGTTTTAACTCGTCCCCACAGAGCAGCCCTGTCACCAGGGCTCAGAACGAGGAGGGCACTTCACTGACCCCACCTGTTGACACAGGGGCATGAAGAAGGGCCACTCGGCAAGATGGGAGAATACTGCTCTCCTCAGGTTAACCTCTGGGCTTCATCTGCCTGGCGAGTTCAGTGTTTGGTTTATTATGATGCTTCATGACTTAGAGATACCACATGTATTTTCTGGTATTTATTTAATGTTATATAATTTTTTTTTTTTTAACTGGGTCTGCTGGACCTAATTTTAGCTCCTGGGATTCCTGCCTTCTGGCTGCTGCAGCCTTGCTGCAAGGCCACCCCCAGAGGCCCGGCTGTGACACCTGCACACTGCACTCCTTGGCTGACCTCCAAGCCCAGCCTGGGAGTTGGGTGCAGGGCCAGCACCCCAAGCACCGGCCCCCACCGCCCAGTCCAGGGGCAGCTCCGCACTCCATCCCCGCTGCCTGGGCAGGCCAGGCCAGGCTGTTATGAGTTCAGCAGTCAATTTGATTCAGGCTCACATCATCTTGTCTGCCGGGAGGATTTAGTGCGCTGTGCGGTCAATAGTGCGTTTGTTTTGGTATCGACCAGCCAAGCAGCTTCAGAGCCTCCTGGCCCTCTTAGCAGCTCAGGCCTCTCCAGGCTTCGGGACTGGGACCTGAAACAGGCACTGGACAGATCTGGTGTCTCCTTGAGGATACTCCCCAGCTTCCTGCTACCACCAGCCTCTCCCCACAGCCTGGCTGGAATGGGTCTCAACTCACAGCCTCCCAGTGACACATCCCCTATAGTCTTTGGGTCACACAGTTCAGGGAGGGTGGGGTGGGTCAGTTGGTGTTCAGAACTGACCCTTCGGCCTCCTGCTTGACAGAGGATCCTGTAACTACCAGGCTGGGAGATTCTGTGATACCCAGCTCTCAAGTGAGGAAACTGAGGCCCAGAGAGATAACAACCTGTAGCTGGAAGAGCAGTAGTTTTTTTGGGGGGGGGGGTAGGGCACTAAGCCCTCCCACCCTGTCTATAGCCATCCCCCTGTCTGTTAACCATGGGCTAGTCCTGGAACTATAGCTACCCAGGCAGTCAAGCCAAAGGGATGTTCTCTTTAATCTCAATGCAGTCCCAGCACTGATTCTGCCTAGGTAAGGAGAAGGCAAACACTGGGTCTCCGGCCATGACTTCCACTCATTCATTAAACAAACATTGCCAGAAAGCCTCCTGGGCTTCATCTCCTGCCCCACCCTGCCTGGCCAGAGAGCTGCTTTAGCCTGGACCCCAGGTCTTAGATCCCAGTTGAAATCTACAAGCACCCTAGCACCCCACATAGCCCTGTGCTGCATGGAATAGGCATGGGGAGAGCCACGGACATGGGGAAGAGGCTCCAGGGAGGTGGGATGGGGGCCCTCAGGGGGGGAGGGAAAGCTGCCTCCCACTGGGCACCAGGGGAGCCTTGGAGGAGGTCTTTCCGGAGGAAGCTGAGGGGTGAAGAGAATTCCCATGAGGGCAGAACTGCATCCCCAGTGGGTGGAGGGCCCAGCAGGGGCCTGGTAGGAGTCCGGAGGACTGGTCTGGCAGGAGTGCCCAGGGGAAAATAGAGACGAGGGAGCATGGCTGTCTGGGGGGGCTATGAACTGTGCAGGTCTGAGGATTGTGTTCTTTGGAGCAGGCTGTGGAGACAGCCGCTGCTCCCCGTACTTAGCCCTCCCCTGGAGGACTTGGTCTCCAACACCCCTTCCCCATCTGTCCCAGAAGGCCCCCCACCCCGCTTCACGCCTTCCTTTTCCCCCCTTCCAAAAAGAGAAAGAAAAAAAAAACCTATTATTGTTCCGCCTCATCTCCCTCCAAAGTTATTAAATTTCATTCCACGAACAAATAAATCCATTTTTATTGCAGCAGGAGGAATGGGCAGCGGTTTTGCTGTTTTACCTTTTTTATTTTTCAAAGTCCTTTTAAATCTGCCCCAATCGGCTGGGAGGCCCCCGAGGCTCCAGCATAGGCCAGTTAGTTATGGCGCTTTCTCCTCCTTTTCCTCCTGGGGGTCGAGGTAGCGGTTGGGGTTGGATCCCACCTGACTGCTCCCCGCAGGGCAGGCAGCTTTCCAGGAGGCCTGCCTATCCCCAGCCTGCCCGCAAGGAAGGTCAGAAAAGCTTCCCGCCAGCCTCTGGTTTGTTTGGCATTTTATAGTTTTCCAAACACTTCCTTCACACGCACACTCCCTCCCACCGAGGCCCTGCTGGGGAGGCAATTCCGGCTCCATTTTCCTAGAGAGAGATCCGCTGGGAAGCCTGGAGGCTCTGAATCCTCCCCGGCTGCTCAGAGCGGCCCAGGGATCCCAGAAGCCCAGTTCTTCCCCCAGGGCTGGCCTCACCCTCACTGCTTGGGCAGTGGCAGGGCTCTTATCAGCCATCTCAGACGCTCCACCTGATTCTACAGGATTCACCCCCCTTCACTGTCACCCCGCCAGCTGTGTGACCCTGGGCATGAGACAGGAGCCTGGGCCTCAGTTACTACAGCTATGGAAGGGGTCCAATAATAGCAGGCTGCCACAAGGATCGAGACAGGCGGGGAGCATCAGCGCGGAGCTTAGCGCTTGCCTTCCCCTCTTGCCGCCCTTAGTCCCCCCAGCTCCCGGCTCCCTCCCCCGCTTGACCTGCAGAGGGACTTTGATCCTGCGGGGGAGGGACTGGGCCGCGTGCCTTTGCAGCTGAGGTCTAGGGGGCTCCCAAGATAAATCCTCATCACGATTATTTTTTCTCCCTCAACCATTTGCTAAAGACTTAATGACTGTCAATAAGAAGCCTGTTGCGTCGGCAGCTGCCCAAAGCTCGCAGAGGTCTCCCGATGAAATGTTAAATGAGCAGCAGCAGCCGACCTCGGTGGGGGCGTCACCATGCCTCACCCCACCACGCCCACATTAGGAGCCCTTGGCTCCACTTGTGGCCCTGCAGAGAAGCAGAAGAGGACTGTCTCCGCCAGGGGTGGGGTCAGCCATTGCAGCCCAGCCCCCACCACAGCTGCCCCACAGCATCTGGGATGGGAAAGGCCTTCACCTCCCCATTCAGGCCAAGCCACCCTCCACCCAGGGCCAGACTCGGGGAGGGTCTGGCTCCATGCTTCGGGGTTCCCTGAGACTCCTCAGGGTTTGGGTTAGAGCTAGAGAGAAACCCCTGCACCACCTCTTCCTTGAGCCAGCCCAGCCTTGGCCCAGGGGCCTCCGGCCTCCCACCGGCTGACAGCCTGAGCCTCACCCAGGCCTGGCAGCACCTTCCCCTGCATGTTCTGAGCTGTCTCAGGTGTCAGATAGGACTGTGGTTCCAGGTGAGAACGTTCACCATGGCCCCTCTACCACCACTTCCACAGCCACCTTCCTGCTCTGCCTCCTGCAAATAAAAGGCTGCCTTGCGGGAGGGGTGCTCATGGAACCTCATCCAGCCAACTCCTGGGCTTCATCTGCCCTATCTTGCCCTGCATGACTCCCTGGGGATCCTCTCTACTTTCCCCAGCTGATCGGCACAACACCATCCAACAAGGCAGCCCCAGATTACATTTTAGGAGCTGCCTGTTGCCCC
This sequence comes from Heterocephalus glaber, assembly GCF_053883595.1. Taxonomy (NCBI): domain Eukaryota; kingdom Metazoa; phylum Chordata; class Mammalia; order Rodentia; family Bathyergidae; genus Heterocephalus; species Heterocephalus glaber. The sequence continues at coordinate 13,938,813 of NW_028258151.1, read as the reverse complement.
AGAGCCACTCCATCCTGGGGGAGGGGGACAGGGGTGCCAGTCACTTCTGAGAACCTCCAAGGAAGGCCCAGGCTCACCCTACCCACAGTGGGAGGGCTGCTCAGGAGCTCAGGTCCACATGGGCAGAAGGGGGGTACAGCAGCTTCTGAGCCCATTATCTGGGTACCCGGGCTGGCAACCAGCTAAGCCTGAGCTTCCCTGACCACAGTGGGGCCAGACAGACACACAGGTAAGTGAGAAAGGCCCATGGTGCGGGTTGGAGGAGTCAGAAGCCAAAGACCTTGGCACACGGGGTCCCGCCAGGGCTGCCTTTTCATCTTTGGACTCGGCTTGTCAATCAAATGGGAATGCTGTCACCAGTGTTTCGGGGCTGTTGAAAGATTCATTTGGTGTAGGGCCGGGGATTTAGCTCAGTGGTTCCACAGCCTGCCTTGCAAGCACAAGGTCCCAAGTTCAATCCCTGGTACCAAAAAAAAAAGATTCATTAGGTGTAAATGTGTGCCTGAGAGATAACCACTGTCATTCTAGGTCTTTGTGCAATGGTAGGTTCTAATCTCTACCAGCTCTTATCGTGCCCAATCTGCCTTATACGTTTCTGTCACCCAGCAAGGGATGCACATGGGAAGCCCCTGTTTACCAAGGTGGAGCTGGGCTGGATGGAGGCAGGCATGGAGTCACTGGTGGGTGTGAGTGTCCCCAAAGGGAGGGTAGCACAGGCAGCGGCTCAGTGGGTCAGAGCAGCCTCATCCCCAGCTGCTTCTGCCTGAATAGAAGGGGCTCTGGCACGGTGTGGAAGTGCCACGTCACCAGAACAGAAGCCCAGAATGCTGCCAACACTCCTCAAGCATGACTCCTGCCAATGCAAACGCTGCTATCTCTCAATGCCATTAATTTACATTTTGATTCAACTTTCTTAATTTTACTTCAACTTTGCACAACTCCACTTTGAGAATCATTTTAATGTATTTATCTGCGAGGCAATTTGTTAAATAACCCCCAAGACTCGGCAGTGTTCCGTCCTGAGTTTTTACTGCAAGGCTGTTTTAAATTAAATTACTTGTCAGGGTCCCTGAGTGCATTGTACGGGGATGAGTTCCCCACCAACCCACTCGTAAAAGTTGAGTAAACTGCTGGCTGAATGCACAAGAGCAGGAAGTGGGCACTTGAGCAAGTGGCACAGCTGCCCACAGCCAGGGAAACAAGCAGCTCTGGGGGCAACCCCCAGATCACAGACTGAGCTGCAGCCTCAGACTGCAAGGAGGCTGGCACTGGCCAGGGGTGGGAGGTGGGGAGCTCCCACAGAGCATGTGGGGTGAGGAGCTCCTGGGTGGGGGGCAGCTCAGCAGTCGCCTGCTCCCAGGACCCCAGCTAGTGTGTGCAGGAGGCCGTGGGCACCTAGAGAAGCTGAGCCTGGGTCCTGGTCTCTGCTCTGAGTTCCCAAGCCCCAGAGAGAGCTGGAGGGTGCAGCCTGTCCCCCGTCCCCACAGTGTCCCCTCCTTTCCGTTATCTGAGCTGAGCGTCTGTGCCGGCTATCACCTGGGCCGGGGGGCATGATTTGTGAGCCGAAGGCGCAGGTATTGAATCTATATTTCATTTTCACGTCAGCAGCTGCTATTTTGCCCGATAATGGATTCCCCGCTCACCATCCTCCGGGAGAGATGAGCACAGGGGAGGAGGCCAAGTCCTGCTAATGAGGCCACCTCCCTCCTCACCTCTCTTCTGTAAAGCCCAGCAAGGTCTCCAGCACTACTGCATCTCCCAACCCCAGCACTGCCTTCATGGTCCCTGTCTGTGAGGAGACAGGAACACTTCCATTCTGCCAGGCCTCAGTTTACCTGTCCTTCAAGCCTTACCTTCCCCAACCCTGGCAAATGGACCAGGACACTGGACATTGAGTCACTGGATACCTGGTATAGCCCCTTACCCCAGGTGACCACCAACATGGGTGGGTTCAGGGTGCTGGGGCCGCTCCAACACATAGGACAGGGCACTCGAGCTACCTTCTGGTGTTCAGTTGTGGCTCTGCATTTCCAGCTGTGAACCATTTGCTTTTGTGGTCTCAGTGCCTCAAACTGCAGTTCTGTAAAATGGGTTTCTTACAGGACCCATGTTAAAGTTCAGTGGGTCAGGGTACTTGGGCCTCCTGGGAGTAGCAAGAAAGCTTCACACCGTGGGATTTCACATGGGAGGCAAACATCTCCTACAGAGAGTGATTATTTAAATTCCTCTTTATAGAGCCAGGCCCTGTAATCCTAGCTACTTAGGAGGCTGAGTCAGGAGGATCACAAGTTCAAGGCCAGCTTCAGCAATTTAGTGGGACCATGTCTCAAAAAGGGCTAGGGGCAACCCATTTTCTGGTCCCCATTCTGCCTCTCTTAGAAGCTATCTTTCTCTCAATAAATTTTTCCTATTCTTTTTTTTTTAAAAAAAAAAAAAGGGCTGGAAGCTGAGTATGGTGGCACACCTGTAATTCCACAACTTGGGAGGCTGAGGCAGGAGGATCACTGTGAGTTCAAGAGCAGCCTGGGCTACATAGTGAGTTCAAGGCCGGCCTGAATTACAGAGTGATAGAGTGAGGCCCTGTCTCAAAAAAACAAACAAAACCAATAAAAAGGGCTAAAGATGTAGCTCAGTGGTACAGTAACCTGGATCCAATCCCCAGTACCAAACCAAACAACAAAAAAGCTAACAGACAAACACAAAAACTGTATAACCACTTGGAAAGCCCGTATACATCCATCAAGACCCACCCAAAGGTCCCTCTCCTGGAAGCCTGCTGAGGGAGGGTGGGCTGTGATCCTCTCTGGGTTCCCCACACCCGCTTAGTGCTGGAGTGAATCCTGGCTGTGGGGTCTTGTGTGTCCATGATGGCTGCACTCTTTCTCATCTCCTGAGGCTTCCATAGCTCAAGACAAACACACACTGTGCTGGGCATGCTGGGGCCTTGGTACGTGCTCTGTTACAGAGAGGAGAGAATTTGTAAGTGGCAGATCCGACCATGTCCGGACCCGGACCCAGGTTAAAACCTTCCAAGGCGGGTGTGTGTGTGTGTGTGTGTGTGTGTGTGTGTGTGTGTGTGGCTGGAGGCTGGAGATAGTGCTCAGCAGGAGAGCCACTTAGCATACACAAGGGCCTGGCTTCCAGCCCCAACACCCATAATGATGATAATGATGTTAGAACAAAACCTCCAGTGAATGCAGCAGACAAGCCCACCACCCCTACCCAGTTCTGCCCACCTCCAGCTGCACCTCCCCTCTGGGCCTGTCTGACCCCAGGCTCATTTTCCTGCACCCCTGTCCTGGGCCATCTGCACCTCTCTTCCAGGCCAGTGCCCAGCCCACTCTCTGGAAGTCTGCCCAAGGCTCCCATCCTGGGCTTTGTCATCCCTGCTCACGTCCCCAGCACTGTCACTGCCCCGGGTCTGGCCTGCTTTCCCCCTTGACAGTGCTCCAGCGTTAAGGGTGGAGGACAGAACTAAAGGCTGTCTAGGTGACCACAGAGTCCCTCCTGGCTGGTACCTTGTTATTACATCGTAGGTGGGCTGTGGAAGCCCTCAGCAAATGAATGAACTAATAAATGATCAAGGTCCTTGTGAAGCCAGGCTTTTGGCCTCTGAGTGTCCCAGGTGCCAGCTTTTGCCAGGCCTGGCTGCCTGCTGGGGGCTGCTGGGGAGGACAGGGAGAATCAGAGCCAGCTCTTCCCTCAGTCTGGCCAGTTAAGGTCTTGCCAGAGGCCCGGCACTCTGGATCTTGCCGCCAGGACACGCTGTGAGTTTTAATAGGGCCAGACCAGTGTCAGGCAGCAGGCAGGTCTCAAGAGGGGGCACGTCATGCCATGCATGCATGCACGCACGCACGCACGCACCCAGAACCCCACCAGAGAGTCAATGCCTGTGGCCTAAGCCCAAGAGAAAGCAGAGACTGCCTGGTGCCCAGCTGCCCCAGGACCCAGCCCAGTGCTGATCCTACTCAGCCTTCCATGTGGGCCACACTGCCACAGGTTCCCCAGCAAGTGGGCTTCGGGGCAGGGATACTCCCCTACTGGGATGTACAGGGCTGCACCGTGGCTCCACTGTTTTTTGTCCTCAACCCTGAGCTGTACAGTTTGGGATTTTTCCCCCATCACTAATGTTTTATTCATGCAAACCCAGCCTGCATCTGTCCTCAGAAGAGGAGATAGAAGATAGAAAGAGAGAGAGGGAGAGAGAGAGAGCGAGGGAGAGAGAGACCTGGAGAGACAGAGAGACCTGGGCCAAGTAGGTGCTGCTGTTCAAAGCCGGGCAGCCTGAAGCGATCCAGAAAAGATGCACGCTCTCCCTGAGGCTGCCTGACAACCAGAGGAGCCTTCATTGGGATGCGATTCATTGTCACCTCTTAGTCTATCACCAGTTCCTTTTCAAACCTCTCCACAGCTCGCTGGGGAAGGCCCACTCATCCCCCGCCCTCTGCCACCCTCTCTGGGGCCCAAGAGGAAGCGAGAGGCATTGTCTGTGCTAATTGCATTGTTAGACCGAAGGTGCTCATGTTCGGCTGTCTAATTTGGGGCCTTTATTAAACATGATTGTTGGCTGGCAGCCGGGCAAGGACCAGCCGAGGATGCATGTAGGGGGTGCAGGGATCAGCACACACTGGTGTGTTTCCACCCCCACTGCTGCCCCTTTGCTTTGATTCCCACATGAGCTCCAAGGAGCGGGGGTGGGGGGGTGGGGGGTGTTTGCTGGGCAGCGCAGGGCTCGCTGGGGCTGGGGTGCCTGTCCCCACCTCCTGACAAATTCCTGTTCAGCCCTCAAGAAAAGCCTAAGTGGGCCAGGGATTTAGCTCAGTGGTTTCGCCGCCTGCTGTGCAAGCATAAGGACGCGAGTTCGATCCCCGGTACCAAAAAACCAAGCAAACAAACAAGAAAAGCCTAAGAGCTGGCCATGGTGGTGAACCCCTGTCATCTCAACACTCTGGGGAGGCTGAGACAAGAGGGTGGCAAGTTCAAGACCAGCCCAGGCAACTTACTGATTTAGCAAGACCCTGTCTCAAAGTTTAAAAAAAGAAATAAATAATTTTTTGAAAAAGGGTAGGGATAAAACTCAGTGTGAAGGCCCTGGGTTCAACCCACATTATGGAAGGAAGGAAGAAAGGAAGGATGGGAGGGAGGGAGGGAAGGAAAAGCACAAGGTCAATGGAAGTTTCCTCCACTGCCTCCTTGGTTCCTCAGGCTTCCCTGGTGTGGGGCCTGACTCTTCACTGTGTTTTCATTTGGCAACTTTTTTTTTTTTTTTTTTGAGACAGAGTCTCACTATGTAGCCCAGGCTGGCCTTGAATCCTCCTGGTGATCCTCTTGCCTAAGCCTCCGGAGTGCTGAAATTACAGGGGTGCGCTACCATGCCCTGCTACCTGACACCTTCTTGTGCCTAACAATCCTTGCAGTATTTTACCTACTACCTCATTTAGCCACTGTCAACCCTAGGAGGAGTGCTATGATTGGTCTCCATGTTGTTCAGATGGGAAATAAAGGCACAGAGAAGTTAAGGGACCAGCCCATGGGCACACAGAGCCACAGTCCACCTGGCTCCTTCATCTGTGTCTTCGTTGAGTATTTGGTTGCTTTTCCACTGCTGGCCCTAGAAGGCTCCATTTGTCTGGTGACAAATTAGGAGTGAGTCCTTATGCCATACTGTTACCGAGCCAGGCACTTTCCCTGGAACCAGGATTTAACCCTGTTCCCTGATAGGTATGTGGCCCAGCCCTGGGCCAGGCCAGAGCCCAGAAGGGCCAGGCAGAGTGGAGACGGCCCTACTGAGCTATGCCCCAGCCCTTGCTGTGTGGGCCACTATCACCCTGGACCAGTGACACCAGCCCTAGCTTTGGGGTGGCCATCCAGAGCCTGGGCCCGGGCCCTACAGGGATGCACAACTGAGCGAGTTCACACATAAGTTTCCTGGAAAAGCCTCACTCCAGAGCAGAGGTTCTCGGAGCGATCCTGGTCTCTCCTGCCTGCCCCTGTGTCCCCAGCCCCCAGCACAAAGCTGCCCCACTGTTTCCTGCATCTCACTCACCCCAGCTGGGGCCAGAGCGCAGGGGGAGGCGAGACGGAGCTGAAATCTCCTGAGATCTTTGATGCTTCCTTCTGCCCTGTGTGAGATGACATGATGCTTATCCCCACATCCAGATGCCAGTTGGTGCCAGGGTGTGGGCAGATATGATCCCCAGATTTAGTAGGACCTTTGATCTGAATAAAGCAAGCCCCACCCAGCCATAAACCTAGGACTCCCTCCGGGAGGAAACTAGACTTATCAATCACTTGTGGACTCATGTACCTCATGTTTCCTGAGCAAATGCTGTGTCAGGCACTGTGCAAGGCTCAGGGGCAGCTCTGAGAAGTGGAAAGGAGGCACAGCCCTCATCATGTGGCAGGACAGGCCCCTGTGTAAAAAGACGGCTGTGATGTCCAACTTCATGAATCTCTGGGGAACTCCTGGAAGGCTTCATGGAGGCGGGGGCATTTGAGCACAGCCATGTGGACATCCCCCTGGCCGAGGGGGGCAAATGCTTGTCAGGCAGATGCCTGGGCAGTCAGACATGGATTTGTTTGGGAAAGTAGTCAACAGAAGCCAATGGAAGTGTGTGTGGAACGAGCCAAGTTCAAGGACTATATCCTCCTCTGATTTACTACTGAAAATAAAGTTGGAACTTGATGCTCCCAAAAGTGCCCTGGCTACCTAAATTGGGTCTCGAGAGAGAGGTGTTTCAAAATGCAGATTTGCAAATCTGGGCCTGATTAACACGATCCTGTAATCCCAGCACTCTGGGAGGCTGAGGTAGCCCAGCCTTGGGCAACTTTGCAATTTAGGGAGACCCTGTTTTAAAAATAAATAAACGCTGGGGATGTAGCTCAGTGTGAAGGCCCTAGGTTCAATCCCCAGTAATGCAATAAAATAAAATGCGGACTTGGGGCCCCAGCTACAGATAATACAATCCAGTATCTGTATCCAGTATTACAAGTAAGGGATGATGGGCAGGACCCTACATTTTGAACACGGGCCTGATGTTAGGCACTGTGGAGTCAGAGGCAGGGCAATTGGAAAGCCCAGCCGGACGCGGGAGAGACTCGCGCTCCCCGCTCCTCCAGAGGGCGCGCACCTCCAGGCCGAGCCGCTGAGGGCGGAGGCGCGGCGTGAAGGAAGGGCGGACAGCGGCAAAGTCAGCGCGGGAGCATCCATCTACCCTGACAGCCAGCAATTACACCGCGTGATCGCCAGATTACTCCAAATGCATTTATTACAGGGGTTAGAAGCGGGGGACTTATTTACTGGCAAATCCATACTCATTACAAGACTCAGCCTAGCCTAGACTGAAAACAGCTCAACTGAAACAAATAATTACCAAAGTCCTTCCAGCGCGAGGCTCTCAGGTGGCTGTGCGCAGGGGGAGACGCCGGGCCCTTGCAGAAGGAGGCGGTGGCCGCGGAGAAACGCGCTGAGTTGGAAGAGGGACGCCGCGGTGCGCATGCTCGCCGAGGCTATGAATATGCAGATAACCTCTGGGGGCGGGGCGGGGCGGGGCGGGGCGCGCGCTGGCCACGAGGAAACCTGGACCTGGGGGCTGCCAAGTGGAAGACTGTGGGGACACACGCCCGGCTGGGCACAGCGCACAGTCCCCAAGCTGCTGCATGAATGCACGAACGCATGGCCGGTTGAGCACTAGGGAAGCCCGGACAGACCCTGCCCCAGACCATGCTTCGTGGAGAGCCCCCCAGGGCATTGCAGGCTGGGGTCTTCCCCACCCCGCCCCGCCCAACCGCTCTCAGGCACATGGCTCTGACCCCAGGAGTCGGGGGACGCGGCAGCGCAGATAGGGTCCAGAAAGGAAATCAGTCCCAGGTCTTTTTCAGGGCCGGCAAGAACGCTGGATTCTCCAGGAGTCCTGCCTCCCATTTTACGGATGAGGAAACTGAGGCTCAGACAGGGACAGGGCTGGCCCAACTCCTGGGAATGATTAGGCGTGCCAGTGGATGAGGATGGAGACCTGGCCTCCCAGAGGACGGTGGATGGCAGCGATCGGTGCCCGCGTGCAGAGCTGTCAAGATGGTTGAAATGTGGGCCCGGCCTCTGCCCGCTGGGCAGATGCTGGCCCTGCCGCCCGCGCCTTAAATATTCATTCACTTGACAGAACACTAATGAAACAAAGTAAGGTGCATTATTACTTGATTAAATTTTTTATTGGCAGTTTAATTGGTCTGTTAGTTGCCCCTTAGGGAGTTCTTCGTGTTCCTCCCCCCTGCCGCGAGGGAGGGGGCCCAGCGCCTGCACAGCCCTTCCCTGGCTGCTGTGCAGCACCACCAGCACCCCAACCCCATGTCCCCCTGCCCAACCCCAGCGCTCACCCCAAGCCCCACATTCCTCCTCTGTTGTCAAGGGCCAGTGGCAGCCACTCAGAGTCAAGGAGTGGGCCTACAGGGTTAAGCACCCCTCCTCTAAATGAAAATCTTAGACCCCTTTGAACTGGAACAGATCCAGACTTGAGGGGAAGGCCAGGGTCCCACCAGGCCCAGAGTGGCTAGGTGAGCTGCCCCTCTTTGGGCCCAGGCCTCATTTCTCTATCTGCACTATTGCAGGGCTGGGACATTCTGGCCTACCCCTAGACCCCTGTGGGGCCACAGACACCTCCCTGGCCACAGCCTCGGTGCTACCGGTTGCTCAAATGAGAGTGGAAAGGTCTTGTAGGCAGAAATGGGTGGGGGGACCTGGAACACCTGGGGCTGACTGTAGAAGGGCTTGGGACACCCCCCAGAACAGGTAGGCCCTTCTGTCCAGCCCCTACTCCCACTGATGACAAGGCAGTCCTCTTGGGGTAGGTGCTTAATAGCTCCCAAGTGGATGGCAGGCCATGACCACCATCAGCGGAGCTGGAACCTGCAAGACACCTCTGCACGGGGTGGGACGGCTCCTTCACCTGCTTCTCCCACTTCCCCAGAGGGTTAGGGGAGTCTGGCACCAGCCTTCATCCCGTCAGACAGGCTGCACCTCCTCCCCCTCCCTCTAGTCTGTCCTCTGAGGGTGGCAGAAGAGCAGGGGAAAGGCCAGGGCCTGTCCCATTTTGCACGGGTCAAACCTGTGTATGAGCCTGTTTCCCCTAGTGCAAAACACGTTCCTCACCATTTTACCCACTAAGCTGAATTTAAGTGTTTGGTCCTAAAGTAGAAAAAGCCGTTCTCTCTGCTTAGCTAGCCCAACACGTGGATGTCCCATCCGGCCACATGCCCTCTGCCAGGCCTGGTCCATCTCCCCAGTTTACATAAGGCAACAGGTCCCAAAGGGCTCCCATCAGGGCCTGGTCCTGCTGGCTCCCAAGCGCCACCAGGGAAGGGGGCAGGGAGAGTCTGGAGAGGCCAGGCAGGGAAAACTGCAGAAGCATGCAGGGTATGCAAGGCTCAGTTGGTCTGTTCACACACCCACTTGCAGCTCCTCACCCTATTCAGCAAATGATGAGCCCTTGTTTGGGGGATGGGGCAGGGAAGAAAATGGGGCCTTCCCAGGGTGACCTGCAGCCATGAGTCACACCCCCAAGCTGTGCTCTGCACGGCCCAGGACAGCCTGAAGTTAGGACACTCCCCCATCACCAGTGCTACCCACTCCTGCCTGATGCCGTCTCCACACCCACCCACCCTGCAGAGAAGATCCAGGCCCCGGCTGATGACAGAGGAATCGTCTGGCTGCCCTAGAAGCCGCCGCTGGCGAGCAGGAGGCGAGGTAATTGGCATCGCCGGCCTCAGGAGCAGGAAATGAGTGGCCACAGCCGGTGTGGAGCGGGAAGCTGTTCAGTGTCATGGGCCTTATCTGGGAACAGGCTGCCCAATTACAGGGCCGTGCCCACTGCACCCGGCAGCTGCCAGCTCCTCTGCTGCCCCTCCCTGGTGTCCTCACAGCATCACAAGGCCTGGGCATCTGCAGCCCCCTTGGGAAGGCAGGATGCAGCTGCAGGAGGACAGGCCTGACCTGACCCTGACCCACCCAGGTGAGCAGTGGCAGGTGCCCTCGCATCCACAGGACCATCTCACCCTAATCTGATGCCACCCCTGTCTCCCAGCCGCCGGAGGACAGGATTAATTATTTTGTGGGTGGACAACACTCCACCATCTATCTCAGAAATGCAGCCTCTGGGGGCTGTGATAGGGTGTCATACATTAGGGAAATAGAACTGTAATGGGCTTACAATTGTACATAACGCAGTACAGTATTACACAATTACAGTGTGCATTAGGGGGGCTCACAGATGATGGAGGGGTAGCTCTTCCAGGAGGCCTGAGCCGGGAGTGGCTGGGCTGCCCTTCCAGATAGGAGCTTGGGAGGCCATGGCCCAGGAGTGGCAGGGTAGAAAGAGAACCAGCTTTGGTGTTGGATTTGCCTGAAGTTGAATCCTGTGACTTTACCTATTCGTGCCATGGTTTCCACACCTATAAAGTGGGGTGCCGCTGCCTCTTACAGGGAGAACTCGCTGGGCTCATAGTGTTAATAAGTGCTGGACAAAGGACAGTCCCCTTCCTCCTCCTAGGCCTGTCATGCACTCCCTTGTGGGAAGGGCACCCTCTAGTCTGCAGATAGAGCGGGAGGAAGGGCAGAGACCCTGGGGACCTTACAGCCCTACTCTCCTGACCCCAGGGTTGGCAGGACTACTCAGCTGTCCCTAGTGACCAAGGCTAGTGGACAGAGCCCCTGATGGCCCTGTGGCTTTAGCACAACCACCCTGGCTGCTGTCTGCTGGACTCAGGCCTCACCACCCTCGCCCCATTCCCCTAGGGTGTGGGGTTTGGGTAGGGGTGGAGCTGGCCACCCACCTGGCCCCCGGCTGTTGTCTCCAGATGGAGAGCTGGGCTCCGTCTCTCCGTCCGTCTGTCCCTCTCTAGCACAGCCTCCTGTTCCTGCAGCTGCTCCCTGTCCTCACCACCCTCCTCCCCACAGACAGCTTGTGGGTGTGAATTTCCATGAGGAGGGAGGCCCTGTCCCTCCTGGCACTGAAGCAGAGCCCACATGGGGGGAGCAGGAAACCAGGTGGGGGCTGCTGGGACGGGCACTGAGGCCAGCTCCCTCCAATCTGGCCACAGTCCCCCCACTGAGGCCCAACAGGCAAAGCCATCAGGTGGGTTTCCCCCAACAGCCCAGTAGCCTGGGAGCAAAGCGGGCTGGTGTCCCAACTGCCATCACTCCATACTGCTGGTGAGGGCTGCAACAGACTCTGAAGCTCCCTCTCCTCTCTCTCTGGTCTTAACACATCCTCCTGCCAGCCCCCACAACCAGGACCGCTCCATTCCATGGACTGGAGTCTGGGCCCAGGGGTCTGACAACATGTCCCTCACAGGAGCGCCAGTGCCTCACACACACAGCTTCGAGCAGAGCCATCAGGGCATCTGTCCCACCCTGTAGCCGGGGAGGGACAGCAGCACACTCAGCAATCACTAGCCTGGCCTGGTGCTAAGAACCACACCAGTGGGGGACTGAGTCTCACCAGTATCCTCTGCACACAGGGGAAACTGAGGCAGTGCAGAGGAACAAAGAATCCCCCTTGCTCCCATCCCACAGCCCCTCACCTGTCCATCTGTCTGTCCATGGATATTTATTGTTGGTATAATGCACCAGGCCCTGGGGAATAAGGAGCAAGAGAGATGATGGACAGATAGAAAATACTATGGTCCAGTGCTGGAAAAGGACACAGGGGAAAGAGGTCTCCAGCTCCTCCTTATCCTCCTCAGGCAGCAGGGCCACATAGGAGGGAACAGGTGGACCCTGAGCCCCAGGAGATGCCCGCTCCCCAACCACTAGCTGCTGTCCTAACCTGTGCTAAGCATCTGCCCCGCATTGTTCTGGCTAATGAAGGGCAACTCCACCCACCCAGAAGCTGGCTGCTTCCAGCTGGTATTTAAAGCAGTATCTCTGAATATGATGGGGGTGATTGTTCCTATCTCCTGCCCACACTTCAGTGTCCCTCTCAAGATAAACTTGAGACAAAGCTACCTGCTGCCCTTCACCTCTACTCCTGCCCAGGCTGGGCTCCCAGCTGGGCTTTGTGCTGGGCACAGCGAATCCAGGGACAATGAAGGCTTAAAGCTGCTCTCAGGACACACAGGCTGGCACTGAGGAGAGTCAACTTCTGGAGCAGGCTGGGGGAAGCAGGGAAGGCTTCCTGGAGGAAAGGGTGTGGTGGGGAAAGAAAGGGAACTCTGTGGGAGCCACCTACAATGGGGTGGGGAACAGCAAGTGAGAGATCTGAGGACCACTCTGAAAAACTCAGCTGTGAAGGGGGAAAAGGGAGGGCAGTAGCTACAGTGGAAAGAGAGGTTCAGGGTTTTGGGGGGTTTTTTGTACATCTTCCAGTGCTATGGATGGAGCTCAGAGCCCATGCATGCTAAGCATATACATCCTACTGCTGAGTTACATTTCCAGATGCAAGAGCCACTATAAAGCCCTCAAGGGCTGGCTGGACAATGACACCCAAAGAGGTGGCCACTTGAGAAGCTAGAGGACAGATGACAAAGGGAGGACCCACTGAGGCAAGAAGGGGCTACCCAGGTGGGGGTCCAGGCCCCGGAAGCCCAGGGAAGCTTGGTCAGTTTGACAGCAAGACAGTGGACTTCCTGAGAGGTGAGGTTACCTCTTCCCCCAGGAAGCACTCAGCCCCTGAAAAGATGAGGACACGGACTGGACTGGACTGGCCACCCACCACACCCCATCAGTTGCTCTTGGCAGAGAGGAGACAAAAGAGATGAGACCAGGGCTGGAGATTTAGCTCAGTGGTTTCGCTGCCTGCTGCGCAAGCGCAAGGACCCGAGTTCGATCCCCAGTACTAAAAAAAAAAAACACACACACACACACAAAAGAGATGAGACCAGCCAAGCGCATCTCCTGGGAGCCCAGCACCCATTTTAGTTGAGATTTACTGGAAGCGCCACCGAGGATTCACACAGCCTCTCGGGCTCCCCGCAGCCTCAGGAAGGAGTGCTTCCTGCTGTTGCGAACTTGTTAATAATCCCCGTTGTCAGGCAGTTCCTCCTCTATCTAACCTAAATCTTTCTTGTCATGACTTGAGCCAACTGTCTGCCATGGCTCAGCCTATCCTGGACCAGGCTTTGATCTGTCCTCTGGTTCCCAGGGATGTGGGGTGCCTGCTCCTTCTGCAAGGACTTTCCCTCCTGGCTCTGGCTAGCACTGGGGCTCCCTCCTGCTTTTGGGTGAACTTGGGTCTGTGAAGCTGGGCTCCTTGTCCCCATTCACAGGCTGAGGTGACACCTCCCCCCTGCTACCAGACCCAGGGCCTCCCTTGCAGATCCCGGTTGGAGAGGAGTCAAGCGGATCACAGATCACAGGGCAGAGTGCTCGGCATGGAGTCCAGGCAGGAGCCGCTTCGTAATGATGTAACCTCGTGGTTCTGCCTGCGGGAAGTCAACTCCACGCCAGCAGTAGGGCAGGCAACTGGGCAGGCAGGATGAGGAGGAAGGAACACCAGGGGGACATGACCTTGACTCTCAGCCCTGCCACAGCTCCTTGGTGACCTTGAGCAGGATGCCCCCCTCCACAGGCAGGTGAGAGGAAGAGGGCAAGAGGGCAAACAGGGCCTGCAGCTCCCCAAGCCCCTCCCCCGGGCAGTCACACCTGCTGAGGACCCTCTGAGTCTCTGCTTCCTGTAGGTCCCCAGCTGGGGTCCCAGCCTCGCTCCTTCTCTGGTCTGACTGTGTAAAGGTGTTGGGTCTAGGGTTCTCCCTGCAGCCTCCGACCTGCCTTGCCTTCCCCACCCAGGACAGAGTTCCTGGCCACACTCCACCCAGGACACAGCCACCCGTGACCAGGGTGACCTAAAGGCTCAGCACCCCTGGCAGCAGACCTGGCCTAGCAGCCACCCCCAAACTCAGATGTGCAAGAAGTGTGGGCCACAAGAGCCCCCATTTACTGAGCCTGGCCTGGATAATCTGCTTCATTAAAGGCACTAATTAATTGGCTTAATTGAAAAGGTAACCTGAAAGCCAGCAGAACTCCCTTCTAATGAGCACAAGGTGGCACCGAGGCAGCCAGAGTTGAAGGGGGCATCTCAGCACCCTACCCCTAACACATGCACCCCAGATGGCCTCAGCCTGGTGACCGCTGACCCTCTAGCTGGGCCCGAACTCCAGCAGGCCCAGCATGCCGGTGGGACTCGGAAGCCCTCCAGCTCACCACTTAAATACAGTTAACAGCCCAGAATGTAGTCAGGAGTGGTAGAGCACACCTCTAATCCCAGCACTCCGGAGGCTGAGGCAGGAGGACCACTATGAGTTCGAGGCAAGCCTGAGGCTATATAGTGTGTTCAAGACCCGACTGAACTACATATTGGGACCCTGTCTCAAAAAGCAAAACAAAACGAAATTAAACCAAAGGAGCCCAGAATGTGAGTGACTTGATTAGATCCCAGCACAGACAGGTTGCAGCCAATAAAGGTTAGCAGTCCAGGAGGAAGAGACAGCTGCCACAGGGACACCAAGGCTGGCTGTGCCTGTCCAGCAGAGAGCCAGGCAGAGCAGTGGTCAGCTCTACAAGGCATTGCTGGCACTGTAACAGGACCACACTGGAGAGAAAGGCCCTGGGCCGCCAGCTTTGTGATTACAAAGCTCAAGTCCCAGCCCTACCCTAGGAACACCAGTCTCTGTACAGAACACTCACTGGGTATTTCAAGAGTTCCCTTCCAGTTAGGCCTTTGCTGGGCTCGGCCGGAGACTGCTGGGGTGGACTGGCCATGTCTGCCGAGGGCAGTGGGTCAGTGGTGGAGGCTTGTGTACTTCCTGTGTCTCTCAAAAGAAGCCACGTCTGCAGGTCAACATTGCAACCTTCCCCGGTGTCACAGAGAAGAATTCTCATAACTTGCACCTTTATAAGGCCTCACAGTCCAAACAGTTCTTTACCAGTGTTCCTTTGAGCTTTCCACCACTCTTCAACAGGGAACTGAGGGTCCCTGGCTTAGAATGAGGCTCTTGGGGGCTCATCTGGAGCCATCTTCTGCCCCAAGGCCACTCTTTCTCCCCAGAAGGAAGGAGAGGGGGCTTCCTCCAAGGAGTCTGCTCTGGTATACAGACCCTGCCCTCTTTCTACCCCAAGTGCCATCCTAGGTTGCAGCCACGTTCATGAGCAGCCCTACCTCTGATCTGGACAACCTCTTATCTGAGTAGGAACAGCAGAAATGGCCTGCAGTTCTCAGGGTGGGGTGGACTTAGAGAGTCCACTCGCTGCCTTTCTGTAGCCCCTGAGAGGAAAGGCAGGATCTCAGGATGGGACAGGGTGGCACCAGTACCTAGAGGAGCTGTCAGGCCCTGACACCCCTGGGGTTGAATAGAAGGAAGGCATGGGGAGGCCCTCAGGGTGTAGGTATTAGATGTCACCCCTGTGGATCTGAGGCTCCCCCCATCTCACGGGCCAGACTGCCATGAGGGGAGGAGCTGTGACCCTTGGCCCTGGCCATGACCTGGGGAGGAGGCGCCATCTGGGCTTGGGCCCATGGTGCACACCAGCCGCAGCCTTCCTGTGCAGCGGTAGAAGTACCACCGTATGTTAGCCCTGGACAGATTTCATCTCTGCACAAACAGCTGTTAGCCTGCTCAGCAAGAGCTCTGCCGCCCAGAAGCGAGGTTCCAGCGAGGGTGCCCCCACCCTATAATGATGAGACTCAATCAGAGCGGACCCTGGGGAGGGCGGGGCCACCATGCGGCTGTCACCACCGAGTGTCAGGCTCAGCTGCCTACAAGGCGGGCCCTGGAGGTTCAGAAAAACAAGGCTGTGAATACAGGAGGCCCTACCCGCTGGAACCACAGGGCTCAGGACAGTAGGCCTCTGTTCTTCAAGCCCTTGGGTTCCCCTAGAGTCGAGACCCCCACCAGGGCCTGGGACCCTGCCCTGAACCCTGAGCCTCTGCCCCACAGTGAGGTTACCCTGAGCCACAAGAACCAGCCTGTCTTTCCCAGTAGAATTCTCTGGGATTGAGCTAGCTGAAACCAGCACAATGTAGGCACAGAAAGTGGTCAGAAATGTCTGCTGGCTGGGTCGTGATCACACACCATGTAGCCCTATGTGCCAGGCCCATCCACAGCCCTGTGGGGGGGCGTCCACACTAGGCTACCTGTGGGGAATGAGGCCCAGAGAGGGTCTGGGTATAGATGTACCTGTGGCCAGAGTCAGGAAGGGCAAAGCTAGGCACCTGGCTCCTCTCCACTGGCACACTGTGGGGCTGAAGAAGACCGTGACCCCGGGACAGTGAGCACCTCCAGGCACAGAATGCAGGCTCTGGCACTGGCCTTGTCCAGCTGCCCCTGGTGGCCCAGCACACATGTCCAGTAGGGCTGGTGAGAAAAGCACTGGACTTGGAGTCAAGCTCTGGGCCTCAGCTATAGCTGGACCTCTGAGCTGTGAGTCCTCTGGAGCTAATTCCTCTGGGTCTGAGGTTCCCTCCTATGGTAAATGGGTCATCAGCCTCCTGAGGCGGGTTTCTAGGAAGGAGGGAAGGGGACAGAGCCATCAGATTGACGAGGTGGCTGGGGCCTGCACCTGGCTTCCCAGTGGGGCTAAAGGTCTGACTTCCTACCTCTGGAGAGAAGCCAGGGGAGAGCAGACCATCACCTTAGCATCATTTTATTAATAATATTAATAGCATTAATCACTTATAATCCAGCATCCAAGCCTGGGCTGGCCCAGAGTTAGGAGGTCTTGGCCTGGGGCAAAACCTTTCCAGGGACTTAGAGGGCAGGAGCACAGCTCAGCCAGGCCCCAGCCTCAGCAGTAAAGGAGTCTGCAGAGAGGACTCACCTGATGTCCTACCCAGGCTGGGCACCCAGTTCCCAGATGGGGAAACTGATCCCACACAGGATGAGACAGGCTCAGCAGCAGCACTGGTTTCCAGCCCACCCTGCAGAAGGTCACCTTCGGCAGGCACCTCTGACCCCATGACCTGAAGATGTATGTGCCCTAGAGGTCAGCAGAGATGCCAGGGGTGAGAAGCTAGCAGAAGCAGCCCAGCTAGCAGCCCCAGGTGCCCAGAGGGTCTGCCCTTGGTGGTGAGCTGCTGTGCAGATTAGGTGAGGTGGCCACCTACGCGCCCAGACCCAGGCTGACACATGCAGTGTGCCAGTATGTTTGTAGGCCCAGTGCTGTGGTGTCCACAGACAGCACAGCGCTGTGGGTCAGCAGGCCCATGTTCAGTCCCCAAGGCTGAGGGGTCCTGGACCAGTCCTTACCCATCCTGCACCTCACTTTCCCTGACACGCAATGGGGTGTGGCACAGTGGTCTCTAAGGGTCCTTCCAAGAGGGAGACTATTGGTTGGGCTGACCCAGCCCCCAAACCCCAGTCTCTTCCTGGGGCTTTGTCACTTTTCCTCCACTGTTCTCACCCTAGTAAACCTGTACCTCTCACCCACAAAGCCCAGGCAACAAACCCACCTGCCTAAAGGGTCAAAGCACAGTCTGCCTAGCACCCAGTCACTTGGGGCTCCGAGCACCCTGGCCCATGAGTACCAGTTTCCTGGGGTCTAAAATGGGGTGAAGAACCTTCCACAGGACTACAGGGAGGTGAACTGGCTGGGATCTGCAGAGACAGGGTCGGACGGCATTGGCTCTACACATGGGGTGGCATGGATAGCAAGGTCTGGTGTGTAAGAATGGGCTCTGGAGGGGACCTAGCTCTACCTTTGGAGTTTCTCAGTCTGGCAGAGCCTCAGTCTCCTCACCTTTAAAGTGGCTCAAATGACTGTCAGCAACTCTTTTTAGGGGGGGTACCGAGGATCAAACTCAGGACCTTGCACTTACAAGGCAGGCGGTGGAACCACTGAGCTAAATCCCGGGCCTTGTTAGCAACTCTTAAAATGGCTGTGAGATAAGACACACAGCACTGATCAGCACACGCATGGTCACACGAAGAGTCAAAATTCCACACATGGCACTGCCCTGTTGTTGCTGTTGTTGTCATCATCATCGTCGTCATCCTGCCCTCCTCCATGGCCAGACCTACAAGCAGGGGGCCTCTTGGGTCCCTGACAATGCGAACCACACCCCTCCCAGGACCCCAGCCATCCGAAGAGAAGGGCCTTTGTCCTACTGACCCCGGGTCAGGGTAAGGGCAGCCCACTGGCACAAAGACTGGGCTGTCTGCACCTCCGGCAGGGCAGCTGCCCCCAGCCAGCCCTCCTGCCACAAAGACGCCTTTGAGCAGCTGCCGGCGGGAGCTATGCTCTCCTCGAAGGCCCCTGGCTCTCACAAGCCTTGTCTGTCTGTGAGGCCACCAGGCAGGCAGGCAGCTGCCATGGGGGCAGGGCCCATGCTCGCCTTCTCCTCTGAGGATGCCTGGCCAGGGCAGGCAGCAGCCCGAGAGCCAAGCTGGGCCTCAGGTGGGAAAGGCGGACCAGTATCTGAACTGTGAATGGGCAGCTCTGGGCCTGGCACTTGTGCATTGGGAAAGGTGGGGGCACTGGCTCCCTGCGCCCTCCCTCTCATGGCCTGGCCTTTCCTCATCTGTAAAATGGAAACTCCAAGTACATCTGGGCCACTGTCAAGATTAGATGAGGCCCACATTTAACACTCTTCAAGGAGCAGGCAGGGGCCAGGGCCCAGGAAAGGCCAGGCGGATTGCTACCCCTGCCGGCCCCACTGCAGGGGGTGAAATGGTGAGGGCCGGGTCTCCAAGGCAGGCACCCAGCTTTATCTTGAGCTCTGCCCTGGAAAGCTGGGTGGTCGTGTCCAGGTGACCAAACCTCCCTGAGTGTCCAGTCCCTCCTTTATAAAATGGGCTAATGACACTCCTGGGACCACTGTAAAGACAAAGTAATTTAACAGTGGATCTCAGGCTTGGAAGCCTCGGCTGGATGAACTGAAGAATCACCAGGGCCAGGGGAGGGGGAAGAGGAGCAATAAGGGTAGGTAGAGTGGGACAGATGTACAAACTATAGTCACTTGACTATGAGGCTGCCATGTGCTAGGGTGCGGAAGACAGGAAGTCTGGTGTCTCTGTTAGTCAGGGAGGGCTTCACACAGGAGGCAGCGTCCGAAGGGGAGTGAGGTGGCCTTGCAGATGTAGGACACAGCTCAGCCCAGGGCTCCAAGGGGTGAGCCTTGTCACCCTGCATGCCTGGTGGTAGCTGGGCTACAAGATGGGAAAGGGCAGGGATGGGAAAACTGCTCTGCCTCCAAGTCTTCCAACTCTGCTGTTTAGAGCAGGCTAGTCAGGAGTGTGTATGAAGGGACTTGGGTGAGACATGGCCCTGGGGTCCCCTTGCCCTGAGATGCTCTCTACCCCTCAATGTCAGGCAGCCCCAGAGCTGGCACAGGGGAGAATTCTAGATCCAGAACCATCCTAGCCCACCACATCTTTGTACAGTTGCCTCTGTGAACCTGCTTCCTCATCTGCTGGGGGGTGCCAATGCCTGTGGCCCACA
This sequence comes from Heterocephalus glaber, assembly GCF_053883595.1. Taxonomy (NCBI): domain Eukaryota; kingdom Metazoa; phylum Chordata; class Mammalia; order Rodentia; family Bathyergidae; genus Heterocephalus; species Heterocephalus glaber. The sequence continues at coordinate 13,919,390 of NW_028258151.1, read as the reverse complement.
GAACTCCTCTGACAACTGAGGTTTTTGTCTTTGTGCTAGGCAAGGAACCCAGGGCCTCCCCAGGCAAATGCTCTCCAGCCCCAGCCAGGCAACTGAGTTTAATACTGAATGGTTCTGCGGGAGGCAACTCTGTCCCTCTGGGGCTTCCTCATTTGGAAGGGGGAGCTGGGGATGAAGAAGGAGCCTACACCAGTAGCAGTAGCCATGCTAAGAGAAGCTGGAGTTGAAATCCCTCCTGACCACTTACGAGCTGTGTGACCTTGACCATCTAGCTTCCATTTCACAGAGGTTGTAAGGGTTAAGCAAGACACTGTATGTGACAGGCGTGGCCACCACTATGCCTAGTGAATTTGCAGTGACACCTACCAGTGCCACTGCTGTTACATTATTGTTGGTTGTGAATTCTTTCCCATCCCTCTGAGGTGAGGCCTCTTTGTGATCCTTAGTCTCTAGGGTAAGCAGTGACTCACTCAGCCACACAGCTAGCCACTGCAGCGTTATGGGGCTCCCTATGCCCCCCTGCTTGAGGGCCCAAGAGCAGTCTCTCCAGTCTCTACCTGCAGGACCCAGTAAGGGTGTCACCTCCCTGGTCCCCTGCTCACGGTGGGGAGGGGCTTCCACACGGGAGACAGAATTGGGACATCAGGAGGTCTCAGGAGCCTCCCCACCCCATCCATGCCATCTGAGCCCGGGACAGGCTGGATATGGAGGGGACTGAGGGGCCTCTGAGGGTACTCTAATGCCCTCATCACCATCAGCACCCCCAGAGGATTCAGCCCTACTCCCTTACCACGTCCATCCCAGCTGCACCCTGACCAATAGCTTGATCCCCTAAAAGTGACCCAGTGTGGGGATGATTTGCCCCAATACGAGCTGCCCCATGCCAGCCCAGCTGCAGAAACTGGCTGAGTAAATAATGACGTTTCCGCCTCTCCTGTGCTCTTCGCCCCTTTCGCTTCCACAAATAAATTATCAACATGCCCAGGTCCCGGCAGAGCAGAGCATATCTCAGGGAACAATGAAAAAGCTTTTAATAGGATTCCAGGAGCTGCAGCCACTCGCTCACGGGCCCTAATGGAGATTGCTCTGTGACCACAGGCCGCCAGTGCCCTCCCAGGCCCCCTCGCCTGCTGCTCGCCCAGCTACTCCCGAGGGCACCAGTGGGCAGCATAGCCCAGGTGAGCCACCTGCTGACGTCATGGGGCCAGCATGCTGGGCAGAGGGACAGCACACACCACCCGCCACAACCACAGCTACTCCCCCTCAGCCCCCCGCTAGACCTAGGAAATGATGCCCTTCCCCCCAGCCCCCCCATGCATGTTATAAATGCCAGCACTGTCCCCAGCACACAGTGAGGCCTCAGGGAATGTGGCCAGGCAGAAGCACTTGAGGAGGTGTGAGGCTCGGTCACCAAAGCAGAAGCCCAGTCGCGTTGGGCAAGTCTTCCAAGCTGGGAGGGGCATGGTCGAAGAGGATGTCAGAAGAAGACAAAAGTTCAGGCCCTGGCTGACAGCAGATAGCATCTCTGGGCCTCAGTCTCCCACCTGTGCTTATAAAGGGCCCCAGTGGACTGGAACCAAGGGCACCCCCACAAACACGGTGTGGCTTCCCTTCCTCTGTGTGACCTTGGGTACAACTCTTCACCCCTCTGTCCCTGTTTAGGGTCTGGTAAAGTTGGGACAGTAACTAGCACATCCCTCACAGGCTCACATGTGGACCAGCAGGCACTCAGTACAGATGTTGGTCACTACAACTGCCCCCACATGGGCTCCTCACTGTGCCCAGCGTCAGGAGATAATAAGAGCATGTGCCCTAAGCTGCCACATCTTAGCTGTGCATCCCTGGTCTGATCATTCTATCTGTCTGAGTGGCAGTTTGCTTCTGTAAAAGGGGTCCTCTGTGAATCCCCTGAGATTCTGAACAGGTAGGATCACAGCCCAGTGCTCCAGAAGAGACATGGCACATATAGCAGACACTCAATAATGACTGCCAGGGTCTCCTCTGAGGGAGGAACCAAGTCCTGTCAATCCCTGAGCACTGGCTCCCACCTATGGCCTGGCACACAGAGGTGCCCCCTAGGCCAGTGTGACCACCTCACCCCATACCAGGGACTTGCCCTGGGCATAGGTGGCACATGAGCCCCCCACTCTCCCATCCCACAGCTAGGCCCTAATCCTCTCACTCCTGCCACCTCCCACCCTGCTTCCAGACCCCCTGGGGCTGCATTCTCCCCAACCCCTCCCCAGTTACCAACACCCCAAGTGCTCCTTCATCACAACTGAGCACTTCAGAGCCCCCCCTCAGATCCATCTCAGACCTCAGCAGCATAGCAGATGCCCCGTGGAGGGGGATAAGGCTCCTCCCAAGCCCTGTGCAGGCTCTGTCCCCTATGTTCTTCACACTCTCCCTGGGCAGGATGCTGGGTCACCTCATGTCACAGCTATGGACACCAAGGCCAGAGAGGGCCAGTGAGGTGTCCAGGACACCTGGCTGATAGCACCATAGGGAAAATTGGAACCCAGGTCCATGCTGCCTGGATGGGGCCTGCCTCAGTCTCCCTCTCCATGGGAAGGAGGCGAGCCAGGCAGAGATGGCAGCCAGGAACCCTTGGCAGCTGGGGTCTGGCCCTGTCCACCCTCTTGCTAGCCCAAACCTGGGGTGTCTAGGAGCTCAGATTCCCAAGGCCATGGGTGGTGCCACTGGACCCTTAGGGACTTTGTGATCCAACCCCTTCCTGTAGTAATGGAGAAAGTGAGTCACAAAGGCATGGAGATCCCTACTGGAGGTGGGTGGGGTCGATAGGTGGGTCATGTATGGGGGTGCAGCCTCAATGATGAGGGGAAGGGCTTCCAAGTCCCCCCAGCCCTCCTTGGGCACTCTGCCCACTGGCTAGCCCTGCAGGCCTGAGCACCAGGCCAGGCCCCATATTCTGACTGGTAGGTGGCCCTGCCCAATGCCCATTCCCCCTCCAGGGTCAGAGATAGGGCTGTCCCAGCTGCCTCAGCTGGAGGAGGGCTTGGGGAGGACTGCCTCCCAGGGAGGGTCACAGGGAGAGCACTTGGTCACAGAGGGCCTGGGAGCAGCAGGTAGGGTAGGTAGGGGTCCACTGTCTTAAGAGGCAGCTCAACTGGCTTAAAAGCAACAGGTTAGGCATCCTGTGAGGAGCGAGCCTGCATGTACAAAAGTGATACTGCAAGGCCAGGGATTTAGCTCAGTGGTGCCGCCCCCTGCCTCGGAAACACAAGTTCCTGAGTTTGATCCTTGGTACCAAAAAAAAAAAAAAAGTGATCCTGCAGACTAGTGGGAGTGTGAGGAGCGTGAGCACCATGCACAACTGTCCCCACTTCCTGACCTGGCCCTCTCTGACCTGGACCACAGCCTGCTCTACTGTGGCCAACTCCAGGCCTGGACCACAGTGACTGGTGGTTCTAAGAGGGAGTGGGCCCCATCCGAGCCCCCACAACTAAACCTAGGCCCCACCCACCCAGGGGAGGGGCACAGTGACCCTGGGCTGCTGGATCCCCTCTGTGCTTTACTGGACCAGGAACTCAGCTAAACTCCCATGATCCCCTCGAACCTGCCACACCCCCAAGCCAAGATAGTCACCCTCCAGCGCAGCCAGATCTGAATGCAAAACAGGCTCTTCAAGTCTGATCACAGAGCATGGACTTCAAGTCAGGGTAATTCCATAAAAACCAGCAGGCAGCTGCTGGACCTCTACATCTGACACAGGACTTTGTCCCCAGGAGTTGCAATAAGCAGGTTGGACCCTTATCGGCTTGAACACCCACACCAGCCCCCAAAGTGGTCATTCACTCATCCATCCATTCATGGCATACACCAAGCCCCTACCATGTGGCAGGCCCAGCTCTAGGCCAGGGCTCCAGCAGGGAATGTGGTGGACAAGGACCCCTGCCCTCTGTGGTCCCTGCCTCCCACCCTCATCCCTAGGCACAGTGCCACTAGAGAACAGCCGGGCATCATCCCCGTGGGCCCCCTGGGGTGCCCACCCCAAGCGCTCCATGGTTCTGTCCTCCTCCCTTGGCTCCCGAAGCAGAGCCCCCACCAGGCAGCCCTTGGCAGGTCGCCCCCAGGAAAAGCCCATGCTGGTGCCAGCACCCAGCAGCGTTTCTGAGGACCTTTTCCTGAGCAGCATTTCCCCCACCTTCACGAGGCACAAAAGAAGGATAGAGGGGCCATAGGGGACAACAGGGTCACCAAGAGCAATTTGCTTCTGTAGATAAATACCATCTCCTCGGAAGTCATTCCCCCTTCTTTTCTCTCTTCCTCTCCTTCGCACTCTCTCTCTCTTTTTTTTTTTTACAGTTTGCTAAATCTGTTGTAATCTGGTGCCAACAATTAATTCAGGCAGAAGGAGAGGAAAGGGAATGGAAAAAATCCTGCCACGGAGCTGAGCTGCTTCTCCACGGCGATGCAGGCAGGAAAGGCCAGGAGTAGCGCCTCCCAACCCCAGCTTCCTCCCGGTTTCAGTTATGTACAGGGTCCTCTCACCACAGCCCCACCACTGCCACCCACCCGTGCACCATTCACAGCCCAGCAGGCGGCAGCTAGGGCCACCCCGGATGCCTGGGTTCCACGCTCTGCCTGGGTGGCAGTGTCCCCTAGTGGTTAGCTGAGCTTTTACCAAACAGCAGCATCTTGGTGCCTCTGAGAAAGCGCGGCCTTTGCTCCCTTCTCCCTCTGCCTGCACCCCATCTCCTCCCTCCCAACCCAAGGACCCTTCAGAGCTGAGGAGTCCCCTTCATCATAAACAGCAGCCAAACCCAACAAGTCCCTAGCCACCCACCAGAGGCTGGGTCAGCCTCCCTGCACCAGTGAACACACGGCCCTCAGGAACGGAGGTCTGGGAGGGCTGGGCTGGCCTGGGTATCCCTAGAGAAAGAGAAATGGACAGGCCACAGAGACCAGGAGACAGCCACCAACTCCAGCCCCTTCCAGATGCCTCAGGGCCCTCATGCCCACTGCCCCGCTCCTGTGCTCCTCACATCTGTACAGTTCTGCATGCTGTCCCTTAGTGCACCAAGGCCTCATTCCTGTCCCTCCTCCTCACTGATGGCAGCTCACCCTTCATGTCCTGGCTCGTGCAGCCCCTCCCCTGAAAGCCTCCCGGACCCCAGCAGGCTCCCAATAGCCCACCTCCCCGGCCGCCTCTGCCCCCAGAACCAAGGCTTCCTGGTGGGGACATCAGATCCAGGTGTGACTCCACACCTGGCTGGAAGTTCCCTGAGGGCTGCTTTTGCTCGTTGCTCTTGTCCCAGCACTCAGCACCACGCCTGGCTGGCTAGAGCTGGTACTCACAGCTATCACATGAGGGAATGAGTGCGTGAATGAAAGAGCAGGAAAGGAGGGAGAAGGGGGAGGCACAGGCAGCCAGGGCTGCAGGCAGGCACCTTCCAGCTTTAGCCTCAACCTCCCACAGCTCTGGGTTCTCTCCTGGCACCCACTGGCCTGGGAATCTGAGCCCCGGGGCCGTGGCAAATCCGGCAAACATCTTCCACAAAGCAAGTCAAGGCCCCCAAAACCTTGACATCATCTGCAGAACTGCTGACCCCAGGGAGCAGCCAGGCTCTGGGGGCCTCGGGCAGCAGTAAACAGGCATCTGCGGGCGCTCAGGCAGACGCAGGCCTGCACAGACACAGCACTCTGAAACCCTCTGGGCTCCAGCTGCTGCCAGGGAACACAGTGGCTGTGCAGGGAGGGCCCCAGCCATCCAGGCTGCCCCCATCCCAGCCCACAGCAGAGGGTAATGCAGCCACCTTGTGCGCTGGCCAGAGCCAGACCAAACTTTCTGTCAGAACAGCCCAGCTCTGGGGAGAGGACACCCCACCGTAGGGCCTCTCCAAGGGAGTGTGTCAAGAGTGCCACCAGGTCTGAGTCCTGTGTTAGCCCCTCTCAGAGCCCTGGGTTCTGCCTGAGGATGAGGCTGGCAAGGCAGGCCCCTCAGCACACCCCCTTGCTGTCCAGACAAGCTGGCACCCTCTTGCACTCCAGTCCAGAAGGGGTCTATAGCAACAGCCCCTCCTGCCTCCTGCCGGTTGTTCTTGGACATTTCCACTGTCACTTGGGGCCAGCTGCTGGAGCTGACAGCCCCTCACCGCCAAGGGGCTGAGATCCCACCCAGAACAGGCATTGTTCTGGTGGTTGGGGTGGGCCAGTCCTTCCTGCCACCCCAAAGTCCAAAGAAGCTAAAAGCCCCCTTACCCAGAGTGAACCTATCGTGAGAACCATGGGGCCCCATGTTAGTAGGCATGGACTCTGCATCAAAAACCTTACATTCAGGCCCAGGATTTAGCTCAGTGGGGCCACGCCTGCCTTGCAAGCGCAAGGTCATGAGTTCAATCCCTGGTACCAAAAAAAAAAAAAGAAAGAAAGAAAGGAAAAGAAACCTTACATGCCTCACCTCATAGTAGGCACCCCAAGCTGGGAACTGCTGTTCCCCCACTTTACAGATGAGCTAACTGAGGCCCATAGAGGTCCAGTCACTTGCTGATAGTCAACTGACCAAGCAAAGAAATTCTCTCCAGAACAAGTCCTTAGGACCCTTGAGCAGCATCCCAGTGTCCCAAGAACACATCAGCTGGGATGCTGAGGTGGTTGGCATCATTTTTAGGTGGGGCAGAGGACTAACCCAGCAAGACTCCCCTTCCACAACCCGGGATAGGCCCCATCTCAGATCAGGTCTCCAGCCTTGACTCCAGGCCAGTCAAGCTAGCTGGGGAAGGGCCTGCCAGGAGGTCCCCAGCTCTCAAGGGACATGCAGCAGGGCCATCCACCTGCCCCCACCCCACACCATGATCTCTACCTCCCTGCCTCTGTCCCACTTGACTGCACAGAGACAGCTGTGCCCAGCTGGCCCCAGGGGCCTCATCCTCCTGCACCACAGCAGCCGCTTCTTGACAACAACCACCGCACTAGGCCTCTGCAAGTAGTCAGCGGTTCCAGGCCTGCCTCTCTGTCCCCTGACACTGCCATATCAGGGCCACTTGGGGCTCTGTCCCTCTCTCACTAACTCTGAAGTGAGTACACATGCCACCTGCCATCTTTTTTGTGCACTGCTCTTCCTTGCTTGTCCGAACTCAGGATGCCCACTTGTCCTCACAGAGGACACTGCTATATCTTCCTATCCCAGGCAGGGGTCACTGGGTTGCCAGGGACAGTGGGTCCCTGCTTGGCCACCAGCCCTGAGTCTGTGGAGCTGTCTTGTAGGCCTCCCTGTGTAGCCCTGGCAGCAGGTGACACAGTCATGTAGCAGCATCACCTCCATAGAAACAACCAGGGTGGATCTCCCAGGGGCTTCTCTGGGAGACCTGAGAGGAACATGAGGGGGATGAAGGAAGGACACCACTGGTGAGGGCTAGCATGAGGCCGACATGCAGCAACAGCTGGGTTGGGGACTCAAGGTCTGGAGACACCCTCATCCCCGGGGACTCCTTCCACTTAGGAACTGGACTATTAAGGACATTTAATTTCTGGGTGTGGTGCTTCATGCCTGTAATCCCATCACTCCTGAGGCTGAGCCAGGACAATCGCTGCAAGTTTGAAGCCAGCCTGGACTACATAGTAAGTTCAAGACCAGCCTGATATATAGTGAGACCCTATCTCAAAAAAAATGCATTTGACAAACGCAAATACATTTTACAATGCAGGCCCCACTCACCCCCAGCTAACATCTGAGAAGTGGATACAAGCAAGCAGCCGCATTTTACCAAGGGAAGCTGAGGCACAGGGAGGTGAAGGGAGTTGAAACCACTAAATGGTAGAGTGTGGACACACAGACCCAGGTCTCATGAAGTCAGCACAGGGTACAGCTGCCAAGGGGGCGTGTGCTGCCCTGAACTCTGCAGGGAGGTTGCTTTTTTTTAATTTTTTTGGTACTGGGGATCGAACTCGGGACCTTGCACTTGCAAGGCAGGCGCCGGAACCACTGAGCTAAATCCCTGGCCCTGGGGAGGTTTTTAAAAACAATATGCCCCCCCCAAATATTTTTAAAAATAAACAATATGTCCGATCTTTGTGTCTGTACTAGAACTCGGGAGAGTGCGCAAACATAGTCTCCCGACCCCCACATCCTGTCTGCCTTTCTCTTGCTCTGAGATCTGCCCATGGCTGACCCCTCTGCCAGATGTGACAGCCCTTCAGCTTTCCCGGCCCCTCAGACCTCCGGGGACCCTCACTGCTAATCCAGTAGGCATCGTCCCCTCCCAGGCTCTGGCCCTGGCAGCTCGGGCCATTTCCATTTTAAACCTTCTGAGGAAGCCCTGAACAGTCGCCCACGGAGCGGCACCAGCTGACAGGTGATGTTTGCACCTCTCCTCCTGGGGCTGGCAGGGAGACACGCAGTTGGCTTTCAACTCCAGAAACCTGAGCCCAGAGCCCCTCAGGGAAGCAACTCTGCCCGTGGCCGCCACCGTGGTAGCAGTCAGAGGGTAGCCCGGCCCTCCTCTCTCCGCCATCAGCATCCTGGGTTGTGCTGGGCCATATCCCCCACACAGACAGCCCCCTCTCCAACTCCTAAGCCACATGGGGAGGGGGACAGGGTAGGGTTGGTCTCCATCCCTGAGGGTGCAGGGGCCCCTTCCCCCACCCCTCCACCCGCTTTGGCTTTATTTATTCACATCAGAGCCTTGGCTTGGGCCTTGGGGGGACTAGCACACCCCAGCTGGGCTTTCTTCTCTCAAAACCACGCGCCCCAGAGAGCCCCGGCGCCCTCCCGGGACAGCGGGGAGCCTGGGGCAGCTCCCTGGTGTCACCACTTCACAACTTTCTTCTCCTCGGAGAGCTCAGATCAGCCACGGTTCCACAGCCCGGCAACAGCTCCCCAGCCTTCCGTCCCTGGGCCTCTGGTCCCCGCTGGAGGAGGGGGTGCGCCCAGTCTGTTGCCTCCTTGTTTGGAGAGCTGAGGGGTGCGCCGCCCCCAGCCTGGTAGCCCCACCATTCCAGCCGCCAGGTGCACGGCCAACCCCCCGCCCGCGCGGTATGACAGTCCACAGCGCGCAGGGAGGGAAGTTGGAGGCTGCCTATGCCCCCCTTGAAGTCGTTTTAAAAATAAAACCTCGCTCTAACCGTGACTCACGCGGCTGGCGGGGACCAGAGCGCGGCGCCCCGGCCAGCCTGCCGCCCTCGCCGCGCGCTCCTCAGCCCCGACTCACGGGTGCGGGGCAGGCACGGGGACCCACCTGCCCAGCTTGGCTGCCTCGCGGATCGGGCTGCCTTCCCGGGGTCGCAGCGAGGGCCGACCCCCGCCCTTTCCAGCCTCGGCTTGAGGAAGCGGAGCCGCCGGCAGCGCATCCCGCGCCCCCAGCGCTCGGCTCCCGACTCTGGGCCCCCCACCCCGAATCCCAAGGGCTGCACGTCCCCTGCTGCGCCCGGGCAGAGCCGCGCAGTCCGACCCCGCGGCGCCTCCACGCACCCGCAGCCGCGGCGCCCAGTCCCCTGTCCCGGGCGGGCTAACCCTGGCCCCGGCCCCTCGAAGCCCGCCTTACCTGCGCAGCGGCCGGGGAGGCGGGTCTCCTCGGGAAACTTTGCGGCGACGGCCGGAGCCTCAGGGGTTATTCCAAGGAGCAGGCGGGAGCCAGAGCCCGGGGGCGCCCAGCGAGGCCCGGGAGAGGACCCCCCGGCGGGCGGCGGAGCTCAGTGGCTGGCCCGGGGCGGGGGACGCCCGGCGGCGCATCTGCCCGGCTCGGGCGCCCGGCGGAACAGCGTGGGGACTGCGCGGGGCTGCGACCTGGGCGGGGTGCGTGTGCCCGGGTGGGTGCGCTCGGTGGGGGAGCAGGGCGCGGGGAGCCGGGTTGCGCGGCTGCCTCTCCCCTCGCGGCGGCGGCGGCGGCGGCGGGGCCGTGCGTGCAAGCGCGGAGCGGGGAGGAGGGCGGAGGAGAAGGGGAGGAGGCGGCGGGGCGGGGGCGCCGAGCTGCGCACTGGCCGGCGGGGCCCGGCGCGGGAGGCTGCGCCGCCGCGTGGGGACTCTAGCCCGGGAGCAGCGGCCTCCGCGTCCCCCACCTCCTGTCCTCTGCTACAATGGTGGGGTGGAGGGGGCAGGTTGGGGAGCCGGCCCCCCTAGGGAGTGGGGGGAGGGAGGCTCCCAAAGCCAGCCTCCAGCGCGGGGAGGGCAGCGGAGGGGGGAGAAAGGGGTTCTCGCTCCCCGTGCCGCCTCTCACTGCACCCCTCCTTTCTGCACTCATTCATCCATCCATTCACTCATTCAGCCTTCCACCCATGCATTCATTCACAAACAAGTACCCACTGCCTTCTCAGCGCGCCAGGCGTCCCTCCTTGCCCCGCGCCCCTTCCCCACACAGACGCTTCACCTGCTGCTGCCTTTCCCTACACGCACCCTAGACCCCTGGGTTCTCTCCAGGCTGTCCCACCGGGCTGTCTAAGTGGAAAGCCTGGGTCAGATGCCAGCGGGCCCCTCCCCTCACCAGCTGATTGTGACCTTGGGCAAGCCAATTAAGCTCCACAGGCCTCAGTGACCTGACCGTAAAATGGAAGCTTTAAGGCTGGGGCAGATCTTGACTGGGAAGGTGGTTGGACAGCGCCGACCCACAATAGGGTCCCAGGACAGTCTGCCTGTCGTGTGGGGTTGAGAAAGGTATTATTAGAATAGAAGGGCTCCTTTCAGCCTGGAAGTTCCCCATGCTCTTGGTATGCTTTGGGACACTAAGGAGCTCTCCAGGCACCCCAGCCTCAACTAACCTGGTCAGACCTCGTCACTGTGTCACCCTGTCATGGAGCTCAGTCATCCCTTCCCACCTTCCTTTCTCCCAGAGGGCTGCTCTGATAACTCCCTAGTTTTGCCCAGAGCCACCCCCAGGCCTTCACTGCTCCCAGGTCCACCTGCAGACTCACCACAATCTGGCTGGGACCCGCCCCCCCACTGTCCAACCCTAGGCCTGTGTCAGAACCTTCATGGCCCAGCCCACCCTGCTCTTTGCTGTTCTTCAAGGCCTCCAGGCCACCTCCCCTCCAGGTCACCTCCCCAGATCCCCCTGGGAGAGGGTGACACTAATCCCTCTCTGCCCTATCTCTGTTCTCCTGTTACTCTTGCCCCAAGCTGGGAGCAGCCTAGGGCCCTTTCCTGAGGCTGCCACTTTCGACCCCACTTCCCACTTCCAGCACCCCTACCTGGGCCCTCTCTGCTTGCCCTCTTCCCTGCTCCCTTCCCATCTCCTCCCATAACTCCCTTCTTCCTTCTCTGGATTTCTACTCAATTCACCAAACAACTATTTTTTTCCTCCCAATTTTTATTTATTGCCCAAACAGCATTATACCAACAATAAAGGAAGGAAAAATCACCCACAATGCCACTGCCCTGTGGCATCAACAGCCCCCGTTCCCCTGCTCCCTTCTAGGCTTGTCCATGCAAAGCCAGCTATAATTTTCACAGACCTGTGGCTTCCATTCTGGCTTCCCAGACCTGATGGATGTGGGGCTCTGGGGCTCCTGTTCCTCCATTGCATCACTTAGCATGTGTCTCTGGAGTTCTGTGCATGTCTTCCTCCTCTTCAGAACTGAACCCTCCCTTTTCCACCCCTGCTGTCCCATGCCATGCACAGAGCTGGAGCAAAGCGGGCACTCAGAGCCCTGTAGTGGATGGCATGTCGCACTTAGATGTCAAAATATCTTCATAACTGGGATTTTAATGGCTGCATGATATTCCATCAAGCTGATGTGGCATACCTCACTCAGCCATGCCTGGTGGCTGCACACTCTCAGGGGAGATGGATGGAAGTCCCCAGGGGTGGGGGAGTATTTTGGGGATGAGGAGCCAAGAGTGAATCTAGCCCTGCTGGTCCTTAACCTGGCAAAGCTGGAATGCCAGGCTTCTAGGAGGATTCAGCAGGATCCTTCTGAAATGGGCATCGCCATTTCAGGTGGCACAGGGCCAGTTAGCTGGGACATGCAGGACAGCTTTCCAGGAGGAGCAACTCTTGCCTAGGTCTTGGAGGGTCAGAAGGAAAGTTCCAGGCACCCAGCAAGAGCATCTTACGGCTCATGGGAAAGAGCCTGGTGTTAGTGATCAGGAATCCTTGGTTGGAGTTGGGGATTAGGGTCAGGTAAATCATGTGGAGAGATGAGGTGGCCGATGTCTGTTGGGCCAGGTATGTAGGGTTTAGACAAGCCTGGGCAGTCTGGACTTCATCCTGGGAGGAGGGGGGCTCTAGTGAGAGTGTAATTTCAAGAGCATAATACTCAGCTACTCGATTTAGAAAGATTGCTTATTCTATCAACAAACATTGAGCCCTGGGCTCTGTGGGCTTCATGAGGACATGAATCATTGGTGAAAATGGTGGGGCCTTGACCCAGAAAGACAAAGCTAGTCTTGCAAGCCTGGGCTTGTGGTGATCCTTGAAGGAACAAGGGCGGCACAAGTCACCCAACAACAATTTGTGGCTTCAACCTTGAGCTCACAAAGCCCCTGCTCCCCAGCTCCCAGGGCAGCAGTCACCCACGCAGTGTCCAGCAGCTCAGTGCCGGGACCTACCATGGGGCAGCCAAGGTCACTCACCCTGCCCGTAATACCCTTGCTTCCCAGCCACCCACCTACCCTCTCCAGGTAGGTCTGGGTTCTGCTTGACCCCTTACCATTGCCATGCTGCACCCCCATCTTCTTATAGTAACAGGGTCACCACAGACCGCTGGGGGCTAGCACGACAATCCAGTGAGGTTCCCAGGGGAAGGCACTTTGTACACTGTGCAGAGCTGTGAGGTCTTTTTTTTTTTGGTACCAGGGATCGAACTCAGGTCCTTGTGCTTGTGCAGCAGGCAGTGAAACCACTGAGCTAAATCCCCTGTGAGGCCTTGACTCACTGGTGTTAGACTGTTGTCAGCCAAGCTTGCGCCTCTCCTGGCCTCACTTGGCTCTGTTCTGGGCCAGGGGCCAGGGAAGGAGAAGGGGATGACCTGACTCCAGGGAGGGACAGGGTCTCCCTCATTGTGTGATCTGCAGGCATCACCAGGGGGTCCCTAGTCCTGGTCTCTGTGCTGGGGATCTGGCATGGAGCCACCCTGGGACAGTAGGCAGGGTTGGACCAAGAGGAGGTCAGTGAGCAGATATTCTGAGGTCACAACCTGTGGCCCAAAGTGCAGCATCTCCAGGGAAAAGTGGACCCCAAGCTTTCACCCAAAGCCAGAGAGCCTCATAGGGGACTTCCTGTCCTCATCTTGTCCTGGAGGTCACTGCCTTCAAGGTCATCAGGGTACCTTGTATGGCAGAGATTCCAGGCACTGAATAGCTGGCCCACTCACCCCCAACTCCTGGCTCCCATGGCCTGTAGGTAGGCTGGCTGTGCACACCACTTCAGGGACACCCAACTGTCCCACCAGCCCCCTCTAGAAACTTCTAGTATCATCTCTGATCCACGTCCTAACTCCACCATGCTCTGCCTCCTGCCATTCTACACTGCACCCTCCTGCCCACACCACACAGAGGGCTGGAGTTTCTCTCTGTAGAACAGGGTCAATCTAGGAGGGCAGGTGGGCACCAGGGCAGAGTCTCAGGGAGAGCTAGGAAGTAAGGCCTCCAGCCCAAGAAGAGGGCCCCAGAGAGGGTGCCCCCAGGAGCGGGCACAGAGGGACAAGGCCAGGTAGGATGAGGTCAGCAACTCTGCCTCTCCAGGCCTAACCAACTCCTACTCAAGCTCCAGCCAGGACTCGGCCATCCTATCTTGATTAGGACTCTTTGTCTGTTGTCTTTACTATAACTGAATGCATAGACTGGAAAATTTCTAAAGAATGGAGGTTTATTCACCTCAAGGCTCTGGAGGTCCAGCATTGACAGGCCCCGTCTGGCAGGGAACGTCTTGCTAGTGGGGAATCTGTGGAGTCCCAAGTTGGCACGGGGTGTCTTATGATGAGACAGAGCAAGTATGCCTCTATGAGCCTCTCTTTCCTTCCTCAGAAAGCTACTAACGTCAGGGCTGGGCAGGAGCTCAGTGATGAGAGCTTGTCCAGCATGCTCGGGGCTCCAGGGTCCATCCCCAGCACTACACACACAAAAGCCACTGAAGCTATCCTGGGGGCCACCCTGGTGACCTCATGGAACCCTAACTACCTCTAAGGCCTCTTCTCCAAATACTACCAACATAGGGCCTTGAGAACTGAGTTTCAGCATGAGTGTTGAAGGGGACAAGTGCCAGATGTCACAGTCACTTTGTTCTCTCTGCTCCCTTTGTGCTTCTTGTTGGTAGCACTTAGCTTGTTTTTTGTGACCACTCGTGACTTCTGACTAGTGTTTCAGCAGCTGAACAACACTCACACATCTGGAATCGGGGCTTGCCTGAAGGTTTCATAGGCCGGTTGTCTTCCTCCTTAGTCACATAAAATAACAAATGACTTGGGGAATAGGACTCAGGGATGTGTGTCCTGTTAGCATCCATCTCTTCTGCCAGACTGTGAGCATCTTGAAGGCACATCCAGGACCTATTTTGTTCCCTGAGTGTCCCCAGCACCTGCTACCATGCCCAGCACTCAGGAGAGTAGTCTGGTGTTGCCAAATGAAGAGTGAATGAATGCCTGAATGAATGGAACCTTGAATAAGAGTGAGTGTCAGTCTGAAAGAGCCCTACAAGGTCATAGTAACCAAGCTGTCCCAAGGCTGACATGATTCAGAGCCCTGGAGATGTCTTCGGTGATAGTTCCAGGGATTCAGAGTGGGGCAGACACTCTCTCAGCACCAGAGAGTGGGCAGGTGGGTCTTGGTGTGAGGAGAGATCAGGTCTAATGGGGGGTAGGGGTGGAGAGAAAATTCCAGAAAGGGTCAGAACCCTGCCCCCCAGGGCTAGGGTTCCATGGCAGTCCATCTCCCCCGCCCCCAGGATTAGGGCTGCTGGTCCCAGCCTCCCTGATGGGCCTCCCCTTCCCCATGGGAGCCTCCTCTGTCTCCAGTGACATCACCCCCAACACATGTCTGCCAGACACCCAGGGCAGCCACTCCCTCCCTCCCCACTCCCTCCCAGCCAGTTTTCCCAGCAGAGGAAGAGCTGTGCTCTTTATGGTGATTTAAGCATCCTGGGCCAGGCCATCAGTCACCTGTTACACCTGGTGCATACATCTGAGTCAGGACGGAAATGTGTGTTGTGCCCACACGGAGGGGCAGCATTGTGGCATGGGCGTGGGGGGCTGGACAGTGAGCAGCTGTGGCTGAGGGCCTTCTGCTCGGTGCAGAAGCTGAGTGACAGATGAAGAAGACAGGGAGGAAGGGGCTGCCATGGGGGGGTTCAAGGAGAGCCTGGGGCCCCTGTGACTGTCCAGGAGAGGGTCAGGGGAGGGAGGGCCAGGGCTGCCTGATTACCAGAGTGAAGCCCCAGAGGCCTCCATCGGGCCCCGGCCTGCAGTGGCCAGACCTCCTCCTGCTCCAGCCACCACTGCCTCTGGGGAGTGCAGGACACCTTTCAGGCCTCTCCACGTCCTCCCTGTTTATCCTCTGCCCCTACTGCAGTGGCTGACTGCCTGATCCCTCGTACCCAGGGCTCTTTACACCCCATGCTGATCCCAGGACCCAGCTCAACCAGCCAGAGCAGGGTCCCTCAGCCAGGGGCTGACAGATGGCACCAAGGCAGAAAGGATGCCCTCCTCACCTGGTGGGACTCAGGCAGCTCCCGGGCCCTCCACCTAGGTCCCCTCTGTCCCCTCAGAGGACTCTAGCACCTCAGGGCAGTGAAACCCCTGAAGATAGTGCCTGGGGAGGGGGATAGGAGTCTGAGGATGGATGTTCTGATCCCAGGGTCCGCTCCCAGGGCTAGGAGACAACAGAGCTGGGGAGGAAAGAGCTGTCATCTGGAACCCTTCCTGGCCCTCACCTGCCCCACCCAGCCAGGAGAGTAAGGAGGAGAAAGGATTCAGTGAGCCTGGGGTCGGTCCTCCTCCCTAGGTCCTTCGGGGACAGAGCTTTGGTCCAGGGCTAGGGTGGGGTGGAGTCAGTCGAAGGCCCTCACCTGCCAGGCACAGGTGCCCTGGGTGGCCAGGCCTGGCAGGTTCCTAGCTGGGAATCTGCTGAAGCTGAGGCCAGGAGGAGCCCAGGGACAGGAGGAGGGGAAGCCGGTGCACCAGTCATGGGGGCGGGGTGGGAGGGTTGCCCAGCAACCACCACGCGGCCGCCAAGGAGGGATTCTCAAAGAGCTGAGCAGAAAGGCTGGGCCACCAGGCCAAGTCTGGGCCTCGCATACCAATGGCCACACTGGGCCTCTGCCTTCCATCTCCTTCCTCCCTCCTCCTTCCTGGCTTGGAGCCCAAGCTGGGAGGACCGACTGAAAGGAGAAGGCACTCCGGCTGAAGGGTCTGGGGCCCGCAAGCTAGGGACCAGGCTGGGCTCCTCTCTCACGCCCGCCTGGGGAGGGATGGGATGCCCACCTCAGGCAGCGGGCAGGGGCACCCTTGGCTCGAGGGCTGTGCACACTGTATTATAGGAGCAGTAGTGTTAGAGTTAAGGTCCAATAGCTGCCTGCTCCAGGCTGAGCCCCCAGGAACCAGCCCCCCCCCAGCCTGGGCGGAGAATGCCGGGCATCCCCAAGGGTGACCTCCAGCAGCTGCCTGGAGGGGATGGTGTCCCACAAGTCTTCCGATGGCAGAGGGAGTCCTTGGTGCTGGACTGAAATCCCCTGTGCCACAGTGGTCCCTGCCTTTTTTCTGCTTCACTTACAAGGGGACAGCAGTGTCATCTGTCCCCAGAAGGAGCAATGGGTGAGGATGTCTTCCGGTTTCCCAGGTGCACAAGGGGGGCTGGGCCAAGTCAAGGGGGCCTGCCAGAGCCCCAGGAGGGAAGATCCTCCAGATTCCCCTCCCAGGTGTGTGCACCTGTGCCATGTCTGCAGACAGGTCCAAAGCTCTCACTGGGGTTGGGGGCTGTGACTCCAGAAGCTAAGGGGACTCCAGCACAGGTGGCGCCCCTGAGCCCCTCCTGCTCCCTAAAGAAGACAGGGAGCAGACAGACTGCTCTCTCCGCTGACCCCAGCTACCCTGAGAGCAAACCCCATCTCTGACCCCCGTCCTGTCTGCACACTCCCCTAATTGGTCCCTGTGGGCTCAGTGCTCCCCTCCCCTCCCTCTATCTGCCCTCTGCACCCCCAGACCCACCCCTCCCAGGCTCCTCCCTCTCTGGGGTCTGAATGGGATCTTTCTAAAATTTGAGCCCTAGGCCAGGGATTTAGCTCAGTGGTTCCGCCTCCTGTCTCAAAAGCGCAAGGACCTGAGTTCGATCCCTGATACCAAAAACAAAAAAAACCCCAAACAAACAAAAACTAAAATTTGAGCCCAACCCAACTGCCCCCCAGCTCAGCATCTGCCATGACTCCCCATGGCCTCAGGCAAGGACCCCGTGGGCCTGTACACCTCCTCTGTCCTCAATGCAGCCAGGCCTCTCTGCACAGCCTCCCTCACCCGAAGCTCACCCTCCCCGACCCTCTGGGTGATAGCAGAAGCAATACGTGGTCCTAGGAGCAGCCCTTTGGTGCCAGACCTGTGGTGCTCTTGGGGATCAGGAGTGAACTTCATCATGGCGGTTGAGTCCCCCCTGCCACAGGCTGCCAGGCTGCTAATAAACCAGCAGCCATTGGGCTGGGGATTTAGCTCAGCGGTTTCACCGCCTGCTGCGCAACCTCAAGGACCCAAGTTCGATCCCTGGTACCAAAAAAAAAACAACAAAAAAAACCCAGCAGCCAATGAGAGAAGGAGGTTGTTGTGGGGCCATGGTGTGAGCTCCAAAGG
Source organism: Heterocephalus glaber (assembly GCF_053883595.1). NCBI lineage: Eukaryota > Metazoa > Chordata > Mammalia > Rodentia > Bathyergidae > Heterocephalus > Heterocephalus glaber. The sequence continues at coordinate 13,901,669 of NW_028258151.1, read as the reverse complement.
AAGGAAGCAGGGAGATAAGAGGTGGGGACATGGCGGTACACACTTGTAATCCTAGCTACTTGAGAGGCTGAGGCAGGAAGATCACAAGTTCAAGGCCAGCCTGGGCAATTTAGCAAGATCATGTCTCAAAATTTAATTTTTTTTTTGAGACTCTCTATGTAGTTCAGGCTGGCCTTAACCTCCCAAGGGCTGGGATTACAGGCATGTGCCACCACGCCTCACTCAAAATTTAAAAGGCTGGTGTAGCTCAATGGTAGAGCACTTGCCTAGCATGGTCAAGGGACTGGGTTCCATCCCTAGAACTAAAAGAGAGAGAGTTTGGGCCTGCCAAGTATGAGGCCCTGAGTTCAATTCCCAGCACCAAAAAAAAAAAAGAGGTCAGTTTGGAAAGAGCCAGAAGAATGTGTGAAACATTAGGAGCAGTATGTGCAAAGGTCCTGGGGCATAATAGAGCAAGACCTATTAAATAGAAAGGAGGCCAGGAAATTGGGGGGGGGGGCGTGCAGAATGTGGGATATAGCATGCATTCATGGAGGGGAATATGGATTTTTTTCTAAGTATAATAGAAAGCTCTTTGAAAGTTTTAAGCAGGGAAGTGACATGATCTAATTTATATTTTAAAATGCTCATCTGAACAACCACTTTGGAGAGCAATTTGGCAATAAGTAGCAGAGATGTGCATATCCCACAAGCCTGCAGCCCCACTCCCAGAGATTCTGGCACATGTGTGCACAGAGCTTTCGAAGATGCGGAGATGCAATGGCTGTTGTGCGTGAGACAAAGCGGGGCATGCCTGTCTGTGGGGGGAGGGGCTGGGTGTGGGGCCGCGTAGTGGGGGAACATTTGGCAGCAGGGTGGGCCTGCTGGGACCAACCTCACTGTGTGTATCCACTCTCTCCTCAGGGACTTCTGTTTGGGTCGTCGGGTGTGGCGCCTCAGGGGGAGGAGATGATTGTTTGTGATGTATCTGTTAGGCTGGGCCGGTTCCCTGTGGATGTAACTGAACACCCCAGATGGGGTAATTTATTTAGCACAATGCTGGGGGCTCCATCCATGAGTCCTTCTTGCTGCGTCCAAACTTGGCGTTAGGCAGTGTGTTGTGGGGAGACCAGCAAGGTGTCAGCTCAGGTATCACCCCTCTTCTTACGTAGCTGCTAATGTTGGTTTGGGGACCCCAACCCCATGGCCCCTCCTAACTCTAGTCACCCCCACAGATACCACCGACATGTGAATTTGAGGGTTATGTTTCCAACACATGAGCTTTTGGGGGCCACAGCAGTTGTACCTGCATCTGCGTGCTTCTGGGAGAGGATGGTGTGGAGGCCCAGGGCAGCTGGGGTGGGGGTCAGTAGCTGGGCCCCAAAGGATGGGGACTGTGGAGGGAGAAATGGCACCAGGTCTGCAGCTCTCAGAGCGGGGCCTTCCTTCCATGCAGTGTTTTCTACTCAATCAGTCCCTGGTTTTCTCCTTTCAGAAGAAGGTTGCAGCTAAGAGAAGCCCAGGGTCACCCAGCAAGCTGGGGACAGAGTAACCTGTGGCTCTTCCGGGGTTTTTTGTTTTGTTTTTTTTTGGTACCAGGGATCGAACTCGGGTCCTTGCGCTTGCATCGCAGTCGTCGAAACCACTGAGCTAAATCCCCGGCGAACCTGTGGCTCTTCCTTGAGGACAACTGGGCCTGTCCACTGGTGGTGAGCAGAGAGGTCGGGGCTGCCTTCAGGACCCCCTCAACCCTAAGAGCTCTTGATGGGGTCCTTCCCCAGCCCCCCATCCTCCCTGGCTCCCTCCATTCCCCCCACCAGGGCTGCCTCGGACCCAGCCCCTCATCATCGTGGATGGAGATGACGCCAACACGGGCTGGCTGGGGCCCAAGCCATCTCCTGGTAATTGGATTTCAGGGATGCTCGTGGCTATGCTAATGGTGGGCTGCCTAGCACTACCCCACTGCTCTGGGGGAGGGGAGGCCCCTTTTGAGTCAGCCCCTGATTCAAACCCGGCTCCAGCTAGCTTCCCAGCTGTGTGACCTTGGGCCAGTCATTCAACCTCCCTGAACCTTTGAAGCGGCAAAATAGCAGGTCCTCCTCTCTGGGATCTTGGGGGAAGGTGGAAAGAAAGGAGCCCCCAGAAACACTTGGCTCAATGTGGGGCCCAGGGAATTTGTTTGACGAGGGCCTCAGTGACTGGGGTTTTGCTGACAGTCTCCGAGGTCCGCCAGGGACAGTGAAGGGGACAGCCCAATCCGCCTGGGGAGCTAGTGGCTGACTCCCTTTTCCCTTGCTGCTTGTTTATATGTATCACCCAATTCGGGCAATGAACATGAATCTCTTGCATAACAAAATGCCAGGATGTGGATGGCACCTTGGGGCAGGGGCTGGAGAGTGGGTGTGAGGGGATCCCATGTTGCCTAGAGGTCAGAGTCCAGCCTGGAGGCTGCTGGCCAGGAGGCGTGGTCACCAGGGCTGAAGGGGAGAAGAGCCCCACGGAGCTTCCCCGGCCTGTGGGACCTGCAGCCAAGTCACCTACTTGGAGCTTTAAGTGGCTGACTGGGCAGCTCCTTAGGGAGAGGCATGGGGTAGGTGGGCTGGACCAAGAATGGGGTCTGCAGAGCAGGATGGCTGGGTGGTGGCAGTGGGGAGTCCCAGGATGTGAAGCGGTGAGAGAAGCCAGCCCGAGGTGCAGGCAAAATGGAGAAGGGGCCTGAACGGGGACACTGGGAAGGAGAGCAAGAGCTGCCCTAGAGGGGGGCCCCACTGGCTGTGCTCCCGGCAGATTTGAGCAATACCTGGGCTTGTCTTGGAGGAGAGGTAGTGAGGTGCTTGGCCTGGAAGGCAAACAAGCCAGGCCTTGGCAGGCTCACTGAGATCTAGGCTCCCATATCAGGCTAATGGGGTTGAAATCCTCTCTGTCACCCAAAAGCTGGGGTGGGATCTGGGGCAGGTATTTATCTAAGCCTCAGTTTCCCCATCTGTAAAATGGATCCAACAGGGTCCCTAGGGGTCTCCCCAGGAGGCTGGCAAACAAGACTGCTGGAGAAGCTGATGGGTTGATACTTTTCCAGGGCATGCAGGCTGGCCCCACCTTCTTCCTGCTGGGGTGAGAGCCAGGGCCCAAGTCTCACCCTTTCTTCAGTAAAGCCCTGCAGGGGTCCAGGGTGCTGCTAGGGTGCAGTGCTGGGCTCTGGACCCCCAGCCTCCAGAACCTTGAGCTACAGACAGCTCCATTCGTGCTAAGTTACCCAGCCTCTGGAATTTTGTTATAGCAACAGCAATGGACCGGGACAGACCTTTTTCAACTGTCACGATTTTACAGGCATCTTTAACGTTATCATCACACAAAAGCCTCCGATAAATGATGCCCCAGCCCCAGATGAGGAAACAGGGCCCCCAGGAGGTATAGCCACTGGCTCACAGTCACAGCTGGGGATTTCAGAAGCAACCCTGGCAAAGAACAAGGACCCTGGTTCCTCCTGCTAAGGCCTGCAGCTGGCCAAGTTACTTTTCCTCTCTGGGTCTCACTGTCCCTTCTGCAAGTGGGGCACGAGCAGGTGCTTGGATGTGTTAAGATGATTGCCCAGGTCCTGTGTCCAAGCTTGCTGGGGATGCACTTGGTGCTGGTAACAGTGTGGCCCGTGCCCCCGTGGGTCCCTACTCCCCTGTCCCTGTCCCCTCCCCAGCCCCGGAGCATCCAGCAGGCCTCAGCTTTCCACCTGAGCAGCATCCCTTCTGAGGACAATGACCTTGGCCTGGGGGCCCAGAGCTTGTCAAACATGGCAACTGCTCTCACAGTTTGAGGCGGCTTTGAACTCTCTCGTTTTATCTTTGGAATTCAGCACATTTCACATTGTATCTGTCTGTGGGGTGTTTCTCATCTACACCATGTTTTACACGGCTGCCTCACCCTTGTGGAGTACAGGTCCCTGGCGCCCCTGAGGGAAGGGAGGGCGGCAGAACCCAGCCCCTCTGCCCAAGAGGCGAGGCCACCAGTCCACATGGCAGCGGGATAGTCAGCAGTCACGGAGCTCCTGCGGGTGCCAGGCTCTGGGCTAGTGACAACCAGTGGGGCTCAGCAGGAGGGGGCACCTCCTGCCACCCAGCCTCCTCAGTCTGACCTCTGTTCTGCCTCTGTTGAACCCCCTATGGCTCCATTTCTCCCAAAGCCTGGAAAGGCCCCCATGGGCTGCCCCTGTTCCCATATCCCTCTGTCCTTTCCTTCTCTTCCCTCTTCCCTCTTCATTCTGCCTCCCGCACAGGGCCCCTTAGTGTACTGTGCCTCTCCCTGCCTCAGGGCCTTTGCATGACTATTCCTTACCTGGCCACCTGGCACTGCTCCTCCAGGCTGGCTCCCTCTATCAGCAGGTCTTTGTCTACTCCTTTGTGATCAGCCCCCACCTGCCGACCTCCTCTCTCTTTTCTCTTTGATTTCCCTGCACCACCTTGGGCACTAAGGGATTCTGGTTCAAGGTTATACTTGTGCTGCTCTTTGTCTTTGACTGCACAAATCCTGTACCAGCAGGGCCTGACCATCTGCACCCCAGCACCCCACACATAGGAGGAGCGGGGTGTGGGTCTGTTTGCTGATAGGGAGCTGAGGAAGCAGGTTGGGGGGGAACTGGGAACTGGGGAGGGCGGAGCAGCCCCCACTCCTGCACCTGGCTGTAGCTACTCCAGCAGGCAAGGCCAGGGGGAGGCATGTTCACTACAGACGGGAATGTGGGGTGGAAGCGTCCTGCACACAGAGGGGCTACGCCCGCTCAAAGTCACCGCTCTGCCTGCACTCCCAGCCCTTCCTGGCTGGACACCTGCTCAGCGCTTTCCCCGGGTCACTGCTCGCTGCCTGTCCTCTCTGACCTGCAGGATTTAGTTCCTGTCAGGGAAGAGCCAGGCAGCTCCCCAAGCTGGGGAGGGAGGCACTGGGCCTCCTGCCACTGCCCTTGAGCAGCCCCTGTGCCCCGTCATGGATGCACCCTGCCTTAGGTCCTACTCCTGGGGTCTGGTCTGGGCAGTGGAGAGCCCAGGTGTGAGAATTGGGGACAATCTGGAAACTGTAGGTGCTTTTAGTACATGGTTGCTGGGGACCTGCTGTGCCCCAGGCTCTGCTTCGAGCTGTGGATGGGACTCACGGGCTGTGGGGAGTGTTTAACCAGACAGCCACTTTTCTGGGCAGTGGGACACCCCACAGGTGTGGCAGGGACCTGCTCTAGCCCCAGGTAGGTGAATGTGGCACTCAGGGCTGGCTCTTGGGGTGAAAATGGGGTCTCTTCTAGGGGGAGGCACCAGCCCATGCAAAGGTCCTGGGGCTGGAGGAAGTGGGACAGGTTTGAGTACCTGGAGTGTGGTCCAAGAAGAGACAGAGAAAGAGGAGAAAAAGGTAGAGTGATACAATTTTTGGACCTTTGGGGCCTAGAGCATTTAGGGGGCCTTTTCTTTTCTTTTCTTTTTTGGTACCGGGGATCAAACTGGGGATCTTGTACTTGCGAGGCAGGTGGTGGAACCACTGAGCTAAATCCCCAGCCCAGGGGGGCCATTTCTTATCCTGAGAGAAAAGGGTTTGCTTATTAGTCACTGAGGTCCATAAGGCCTTCCCAGGCTCCCCACTGGGGGATGGAGACTGTTATTGTTATTATTGTTGTTGTTGTTGTTATTATTACTTGTGGTTCTGGGGATCAACCCAGTGCCTGGTTTGTACAAGGTGAGCTGAGCTCCACCCCAGCCCCAGGAGAGTTGTAATGGGTAAATTAGGAGCTTGGATCGGCACCGTGAGGGTCCTGTCCATCCCACAGGGCAAGCTGGGGGAGCTCACACCCAGCCAGGGGCACGGCCAGCCTGAGCCAGGCCTTGCGGCAGTGGCCCCTGCTCCACACACTGCTGAAAATGACATTGTATGACTTTGTTTATAAAGACAAATATATTAGTATGATATTTTAAAATACTTTCTTTGACCAAGAGGTTTACTTTTTTCCTGTGATAGTAAAAGAAATTACTTTTTTTCTTTTCTCTTATAGTACTGGGGATTGAACCCAGGGGCTCACACATGCTAGGCAAGGACTCTACCACTGAGCTACACTCTAGTTCTTTTCATTGTTTATTTTGAGGCAAGATCTCCCTAAGTTGCTAGGTTGCCCGGGCTGGGCTCAAACTTGCGGTCCTCCTGCCTCAGCCTCCCAAAGTGCTGAGATTACAGGGGTCCACTGCCACACCTGGTGGCTTCTTTCAATGATCTTTTGCCTAGAAGGAGCAGGAAAGGCACCAACTGGGGCACTGGGAGGAGGAAGAGGGGTGTTCGTGTCTCTAGCGTGTCTCTACCCCTTCTTCCTGCCCCATCCTCGATCCCAACCTCGTGACTCCTCATGCTGTGGGGGGAAGTGCTGAGCCTCCTCAGCCCCTTGCCCACTGCTGTGCCCGTGCCACACAGTGCCACCTCGGCCTTTCTCGGAGCCCCGCTCAGAGCCACCTCCATGGCATGGAGCACAAGCCCCAAGGCCAGGCAGGGACAGGTGCCATTCATCTCTGTGCATTGGTGCCCAGCACAGTCCTGCACACAGTGGGTGCTGGACTCAGAGTTTTGTGTAGAATGTGAGGTAGGGGCTGGGTGCCACCTTTATCCCTAGGCCCCCTCTGACCTTTAGTGACAGTTGCCAAGCACTCGGGTCTGGCTTTCTCTCACTCCCTGGACAGTGGCCACCTGCCAGTGCCTAACTAGGCCGGGAGGTGGGGCACACTCTGGGGAGACTGCACCCCGCCCATCTGCCCGCTGGGACAGCCAGTGCCTGAGCCCGAGGGGGATGGGGCTGGGTACACTGCAGGAGCAGCAGGGTGGAGTCGGGGAAGGACCAGCAGAGTGTGGAGGAGGCCAGGACTGAGGCCCCAGGACCCCAGCTGGCCCCAGGGACTAAGAGGACTAAGAGTGCCTGGCATCAGAGCACCCTGAGGTCACAGGGCAGTGCTGGGTCAGAGCCAACCTGTGCAGTCCAGTGGGGTGTAGTACTGATGCGTCCACAGGCAGAGGCCACCTCACCTGTGCAGGGGCTGGCAAGCAGACCCGGGACAGCTCCCAGGGCGGGCACGCTCAGGAACCTGCACCCCATGCAAGCCCATGAGCCTCAAGCCTCTCCCCAGTCCCCAGAGCCAGGTTCTACTGCTCACTCAGGCCCTATGGAGTCCATAGACCCTGTTTGAAGGCTAGGCACGGTAGCACTCACCTATAGTCCCTGGTACTCAGGAGGCTGAGGCAGGAGGATCACTTGAGCCCAGGAGTCCAGGGCCAGCCCAAGTAATAAGACAAAGCAAAAAGTCCATTTGGTGGGGAGGATCTGGGACCCCAGAGTAGGGCTGGGTCAGGAGTCCCACCTTGTACTCCAAGCCCAGTGCTCACTCTTTTTTTTTTTTTTTTGTACCAGGGATCGAACTCAGGACCTTGCGCTTGTGAGGCAGGCAGCAGTGCTTGCTCTTTACCTTACTTGGCCGCTCAGCTCACTGACACAGCTGAGCTCCCATAGCCAGCCAGGGCTGATGACCAGTTATGACCTTAAATCTCAGCCAAACTTCAGGGCATGAGGGAGGGGACCTGGATGGAAGAACTCGGAGCCCCAAGGTCAGAGCAGGGGTTGGGCTAGGGCAGCCCTGGCCTGGGAACAGGAAAGCCCAGAGCTGCTCGGAGCCGTCCTCTTCCTGGAGGGAGGGCTGGGCAACCACATCGGAGGGACAGCCTCTTGGTGTCCGCCAGCACTGCTGCCCCTTCCCAGTCCTCTCCCCAGTCCCCAGGCTCTTACCCTGGGAGAGCCCGGCCGAGCTGGGGACACTGGGCAGACAGATGTCAAAGTCCCTGGGTAGAGGAGGACAGGGACCCGGAAGAGTGAGCTGAGGGGCTGTTTGGCCACTAGGAGCTCCCAGTGGGCCAGGAGAGGAGGACAGTGGGGCCGAGGTCCTCTGCAGGCCAGGACTGAGCCAGGCGCTGAGCCTCACTGCCCTTGGTCCCCTTGGCAGATGAGGCCATCTGACCGGCCCACCCTGCCCCAGGGCACGGCCAGGTGGGCATGGGGCAATTCACCCAACTTGCTGTGCCTGGCAAGGCCACACACAGTGGCGTCCAAGGTGCCAGGCAGGCGGGGCCGCACCCCTGTCTGACAGGGGCCTACAGGATGGCAGGTCAGCGCCCCCTCTCCTCCCGCCCCTCCAAGGCTCACTGCCAACCCATTTGGCCCGCAGCCTGCCCTGAGCGGAGCCAGCTCTCATTTGCAGCCGGTGTTAATTAAGAGAGAGAGGTGCTGGGGGGAGGCAGGGAGGGTTGCAGAGGGCAGCTCCGACAGCCACAGCGTGCCCTGGGCCTGAGGCGCCCCCTCCTCCCCTGCTGGCCCCAGGCCTGCTTTGCCACAGTCCCTGGGGCCACACTCAAGCCCCCTCTTTGTGGCTTGGCTTTGGAGTGAGACAGATCCAGTTCTAATTCTGCCACTGCCACTGTGGGCCTCCACCTCTCTGGGCTTCGGTCACCTCTGTAAAGCGGGAACAATAGCCCCTCCCTGGTGGCCTTGCTGTGATAAGTGGGATCATTTGCCCCAAGCCCTGCCTCCGTGCCTGGCCAGACTCTTGCTTGGTCAGTGGAAAGGCAGAGGCCACATGCGGAGCCAGCCCCTCCCAGCCTGGCCCACACCCACCGGGGACCCGCTGTGGCCCCTCCAGCCCACACTTCTCACCCCCTGCCCATTGCTCAGCTCGCCTTCTTCCCGCCTCCCTTCGGCCCCCACTTCCTCAAGGGAGCGCCCGGCCACTCCTCGCCTCTCCATCTTAATTAGCTGCTTGTATTAATCTCACAAGTAACATGGCAACTTGCAGCCCTGGGTGTTCGGGCTGTGGAATTAATTATTCCCCAAGCGAAGAGCTGTCAGGTCTGGGAGACCAGCCACTCAGAGCCACCCGACACCACTTAGCAGAGTCCGCAGCTTCTGCACAGAGCCCAGGGCACAGCCCTCCTACAGGAAGGGCTGCGACTGGTGTGGCCAGGGCAGGGGCGTGAAAGGAGCTGAAGACCCAGCCTGGGAGCCAGGCCCCCAGGCCCACCTGGGCAGCTTGGGGTCTGGGGCACCCCACACCCCGCCTGGTGAATCCAGAAGTTCACCAGCGGCACAGACTTGTAGCCGCAGTGGGAGCCCAGGCAGGGCCAAGGGTGAGGATGTCAGCCACACGGAAAGTGGGAGGGGCAGCCAGCTGGGCACAGTGAGCTACACAGGGCTGCTTGGGAAAGTGGTGGCTGTGGCGGTGCCACCTACTATATTTGCTAGAGTCACGGCCCCAAAGAGGGGTGCCCTCCCCCTTCACCTTCACATGGACCCTGGAATGAATGGCACTGCTGCCCACTGCACATCTGGGGAAACTGAGGCCCAGGTGCCCCAGCCACAGTGTGTTGGGCCCTGACATGGCAACCCTTGGCTGGCCCCACCAGGCAGCCCCAGCCCTGTCCCTGTCCTCATGGCTCCTGCTTGTCCTGGCAGCACTTTCCACACTCGAAGTGGTAGAGTTGTGAGCCCAAGAGCAGGGATCAGGCCACCTGTACCCCCGTCCCCGCCTCAGGCCAGGCCCTACTGGGTCTCATAGTGGCCCACCACACCATTTGATGCTGGGGGGCAAAAGAATGACGGACAGAAGGACACTTGGTGTGTGTCCTCTGCCACCCTGACCCCCACAGGCAGCTGCTTCCCTGATGGCTCTCCTCTGCCCTGTCCCTGCCACCCTACAAACCTCAGGCCATTAGGAGCATCAAGGGACAAGAGTCCCGGCCCCTCTCCCACCCCCACCCCCATCACGTGCCCCTGCTCAAGGGGCTGGGAGGCCCTGTAGCCAGAGTCTGAGGGCCTAGGGTTCTGGGCCAGCTGGGGGGCAACTGACAGCCACTCCAAGACCCCTCTTCCCAGCACGCTGCCTGCCCCAGCTAGCTCTACTGACTGCTTCTCTCTCTCTCTTGCAGCCAACAGCTCCCTGCTTGGAGGCGGAGGTGGTAAGTGGACCTTCCTGAGTTTGGGGGTAGGGAGGTTGGTGACATCTCTTTTGGCATCTCCTTTTTCGTGTGTGTGTAAGGGCTGTTATTGGCTATTGAACCCAGGGCCTTCACACTGAGCTAAATCCCCAGTGCCTTTTCTATTTTTTATTTTGAGACAAGATCTCACTAAGTCACTACATTGCCCAGGCAGGGGCTCAAACTTTTGATCCTCCTGCTTCAGCCTCCCAGAGTGCTGGGATTACAGGTGTGCCCCACCATGCCTGGCTTTCTATCCTTTCCTCCCTTCCTGCCCCTGTTAGCTCAGCCCTCCCTTCCGTCACCATACCAAAGCTGGAGGTCTGGATGGCCGGCCTGGCTCCGTCACTGCCGAGGTGGCCTGCACCCTCTCCTGCCCGCACAGGGCTCCTGCTGGCCAAGTGTAGGGCGCTGGGGGCCAGGATGTGTTGGGGAAAGCCAGTCCCAGTCCCGCCCCTCATGACCTGTGGCCTCCGGAAGCCCTGTGTCCACTGCCTGCTTCCTCACCTGACAGGGTAGTTGTTGCCTCTGCCCTGCCCTGGAGCCTGGAAGGTGGCTCTGCAGCCAGGACAGACGGTGGTAAAGTCAGGGGAGCTGTGCCCCTGCTAAGTCCCCAGGGACATCCATGTGTTCACTCTTGTCAGCTGGCTACCATGAGGCAGGGGTCCTGGAGAGTCAGGCCAACAGGAAGTCAGTGGTCAAGTGGGTCCGGCTGCCAGGTGTGGGGCCAAGGTTATCAGGAGGTGCGGAGGGGGCATCAGTGGCCCCAGCACCTCCCCACCAGCCTCCCCATCCTGGCCATACAACTCCGGCCCCAGCCCCCAGCCCGCCGGGCAGCTGCTGTCTATACAGGCAACAGCAGGATGATGGGTGCGCCAGGGGGCAGGGGTTAATGCGCTGTAGGATAAATCCAGGGGGCCGTGTTTACGGCGGCGGTGGCGGGGCCCAGGCCAGGTTTTAAAAGGGGGAAAAATAAAAGGGGCAGTGGAGGTCAGGAATAAATAAGAGCGGCGTTAAGAGCTGGCAGTGACCAGCCAGCCAGCCAGGACGCAGAATGGGGTCTGTTTGCAACTAGAGATGCTTCCCCTCCCCCTTCTCCTCTAGCCGTCCCCGTGGAGGTCATGGCCACCCAGGAGGCGACTGTGGGCTCACAGATGGGCTGCCACCCAGGCCCTGCTCCGGGGCCTGTCCCTCCCAAGTGGCCATCACCAGCCCCCACGCACCCTCTCCTGTCCACTTGCTCATCACCCAGCGCTTGAGCGCCTCCTGTGTGCTAGGCACTGAGCCAGGTGTCAGGGCACATGTGGTGGGCTCAGGTGGGCCTGGTCGCTGTTCTCCCGGTTCACCGTGTCGCCCACCATGACACCAGCTGATCTGGGGGTGGGGTCACAGGCACCAGAGCAGCATGGCCAGAAGCACCCGCCTGCGCTGGAGCTGGAGCCCTGGCATGGGTAGGAGCAAACCCTGCAAAGACAGGAGGGAAGGGCGCCCAGGCAGAGGAACCGCATGGGCAAAGCCCAGAAGGGAAGGAACGCATGGGCTTTTGGGAAGGCTCAGCAGATCAGAGTCCTCGGGGGAGGCCTGAGAGATCCTGGGAGGAGCTGGGGTTTAGCCAGTCCAAGAGGATCAAAGGGAGATGTGGGCCTTCTCAATCCTCAGCTCATCATTTGTCTTCTGCTCAAAAACCCTCACTTAAAAAAAAACCCACAAAAAACCCCTCACTTCACTCAGAGCCGAGGCCAAGGTCCTTACCATGGCCCACAAGGTCCCCAGTCAGAGCCCTTCAGAATCCCCTTCCCACTGGGCTCCGGCTGCACCCGCAGGTTGCAGGAACAGGCCAGGCCCACTTGTGTCTCAGGGCCTTTGCATTGACTGCCTCTCTGCCAGGAGTGCTCCTCCTGCAGATGTCCTTGGGGGTGCCCCCAACCCTCTTCCAAGTCTTTACTTGAAGCTGTCTTCTCAGAGGGGCTCCCAGATCCCTGGCTCCTCACCCTGCTCTTGAATGTTCTCAGAGCACTGAGCTCACGTTGAGTCACCCAGAACTGGATCTGCTGCACAGGGACTGTTGAGTGACTGAGTGAACTACAGGTGAAGATTGGGATGGCCTTAAAAGGGAAAGGGCAGAGGGCCAGCCCTCAAGGTTGTAGATGGAGCAAGCAGTAGTCTGTAGATGCCCTGGTGACCTTACTCTGGAGAGCCAGGGGCCATTGTGGGGCCCCCAGGTCCATCGCGGCCTCAGGGATTTGGGAGGCCCATGCGCGAGCGTGGCCTGCCTGACGAGGAGATGGATGGGCAGCACAACCCGGAGGAAGTGGGCCCAGACTCCAGCCTTTTAAGCTGCCTGAGATTTATGGAGCCTCCGGCAGCTCCCTGGGGCTGTCACTCTACTAATGTGATTGGAACAAGGTGGAGGTGGCAGGGAGGGGCTGTGGTGGGCTGGGGATAGGCTGGCGGAGTCTGGGGCCGCCCTCAGCATCTCCTGCCCTCATGTGTCCCCTGAGGCCTTGTCCCCAGCCTCAAAATGGCTGGAGGGGGAGTGTCCCCAACTCTTCCCCGACCCCAGGATCTCCACTGGGCCCCCAGAGGCTCCTCAGCAGGGCTCAGACCCTGCGTGCGCCCCGTCTCCCCACCTTCCACCCACCAATCCCCACCCATGCGTTGGACAAGCCCTGTTCCTCCTAGCGCCCTCTTGCCCTGACACAGCTGCCCGCCCCTCACCCTGTCCGTCGCCTTCTCCCCAAGCACTGATCCCTGTGACACACTTGCACCTTACCTGCACTCCTTTCTGCCCTTCTCCACGCCTGGAATCTCCCCTCCCCAAGAGGAGCCAGGCTGTGGCACCCTGGGAGGAGGGGGCAGGTCTCAGCCGCCAGTGGCTGGGGACCTGGGGCTCCTCCTGAAGGGCCAGGGTGCAGCTGCCCACCATGTTGGCTGCAAGCGATGGAGACGCAGGGTGGCAAGGACTTTGGCTCTGCGAAGCTGGGCACCCCCAACCTCAGAGACAGCCCCCAGGCGCTGCTGGGGCTAAAGGGACTTAATCCTGAAGGTACAGGATTCCTGGGAGGGGTCAACACAGTGTCTTGGGGAACCTCCCCACCCTGGTCCAGGCTGTCTCTGGGTTGAGGGGCTCTGTTGAGCACTGGGACTCAAGACTTGGTTCTGCCCTCAAGGGGACCCAGTTTGGTAAGAGGTTTCTCATCAAAGGGAACATTGGACTTGGGCACTGAAGGCTGAATAGGAGTTCAGCAGGTACAGCATGATGGAGAAGGCCCCAGGGACAGATGGCATCTGCTACAGGGAAGCCTAATATCCAGGGTCGACTGGCTGATGATTGCTGGGCCCACTCCTCTCCCCACCTCCCTCATAGAAAGCCTTTTTTTGTCTCAATAAAAAATTTTTAAGAACACTCTCCCATTGTATAGTAAGAAGGGAGGTGGGTTCTAAATCAGACTGGGAATCGACAGAGCCTTGACTCATCTCTCCTGTTTATTAGGACTGAAATGTTTACTTGGCGATAAGAAGCTGGCTTTCTCGGCGAGATTTGTGCGCTCTTTTTCAATTACCCCTCGTCTTTCTCTGCCACTTTTGCACTAAAGGGATAATAAATGTATCGGAGCGTTTCAATTATTCATCTAAATCATGACTGCGCTTGCCACGGCCAAGCTTTAGTGACAGATTAATTCAGGGCAGTCTTCCTCTCCTGCATGGCCGCCATCTCTGCTCTGGCCTGGCCAGCGCCCATGGACCAGCTCCAGAGATGGGTGGGGTGGGACCAGGTCGGTCCCTGGCAAGAGAGTGAGGCCTGATAGGATGATACCCTGTGCCCCGCCCCTAGCCACACCCCTGCCTAGGGCCTCCTAGGGTCAGGCCCACCCTCACCTGCAGCCCCCACCTGCCAGTTCAGCTCTGCACATGTCAGTGTCAGTGTCAGTCAGTGTCAGGGTCAGTCAGTCCCAGGAGAAGCCTGGGGACCGGGCTTCCCTCCAGCCCTCACATGGCACAGGGCCTTTGCACCTGCTGCTCCTGTGCCTGAGAGCTCCTCTGCCTTCTTGCTATAGCTCCCTCCTTTCCAGCACCTTCTCGTGTTGGGCCAGCCTGTCCGGCCAACCCCACCTCTGTTGATTGAGGGCCTCTATGTGCCCGGCACTGTCCCCAATGCTGGGGTGCAGCAGACCCAGACTGATGTGGTGGTGTCGGACTTTCCTTTGTGTGGCGCTACCTGGCCTCCTAAGGGGCACATGCAGGGCAGGCAGAGGTGCTGGCTGCAGACTCTCTGTGGGTGGCCTGTGCCCCGACACCCTGCCCACTGCCGCTCTGCCCATGGGGCAAGCACAGCACACATCTCTCCCCAGCCTCACCAAGGCAGCCCTGGCTGTGTGTGCAGCCAGCCACCCTCTGCTCTCCTCATGATGGCACTGCTATCCTATGGCCAGCTGCACCTTCTCTTTCTCTCTTGTTTTCTCCTCCTCCTCTTTTCCTCTCTTTTCTTCCTTCCTTCCTTCCTCCTTCCTTCCTCCCTCTCTCCATCATACACACACACACACACACACACACACACACACACGCACGCACACACGCACGGCCTCACGCGCTCCTCTCTTTGAGGATTAGCGTCCTCTGAGCCCCCAGACCTGAGCGAGGCGGTCTTCACCTTCTTGCCCCGAACTATCTCCCACCACAGCTGCTGATCCATGTTTGCTTCCTGTGGCCACCAGGAAAGGCCCAGCCCAGGCTGCTCTGGTGAGCAGAGCCTGACTGTGCAGATAGTGTGGCCTCCATGGGCCTTGGGCTGCCTGGGTGCTCTGGAGACCAGTGTGTGCCACTGGCCTTCCTGGCCGCTCTGGGCTCAGGCTGTATGCGTCCAGAGCTGGGGGTCTGAGGGGTGAGGGAAGGGCGCATGGAAAGTGAGCAGGACAGGGCCCTGGCTCCTGCTCCCGCATAGAGCCCAGCGATAGAGTCCTCTCCACACCCCTCTGTGCCTTCCCCTCCCCACCTCCTTCTCTTCTGGTGCTTTCTCCCCACTCAGGGCTCTGCTCACACACCCCTTCCCCACCACTACAGGTGCCCATTCCTAGTGGCCTCTTTCCTGTTAGCTCCATTTCCTCCTCCCAGGTCACCACTGGGATGTGGGAGCTGGGCGTCCCCTCCTAGGAGCTGTAGCACCCAGGGCACAGGACCGGCACAGGGCGGGCTGAGCACCTTTGATGAACGGGGCCTGGAGTCAGCAGGGTGAGGGGCAGGGTGCTGCTCTGAAGGAGAGGGCACCGTGCGCTTGGGCACGGCAAGGCTTTGTGAGCAGGGGTGTGAGGTGGCCTCCCTGCCACCTGGCCTGGTTACAGAGGACACTGAGGACAGTACTCGCAGCAGACAGAGTCCGTGCAGCCTCAAGGCCTGGGCGAGCCTCTCCCCTCCCTATAGCACTCCCTCAGCATCTCTATTTTGCAGGTGGGGAAACTGAGGCACCAAGTCCCTGGCACTGTGATCCCCTGAAATTGGCCCTCCCTAAGGAGAGGGATGATGGGATGCAGTCCCTGTGGAGACTCTGGCCTATGCCCCACGGGCCCAGCACAGGCCAGCAGGCCTGTGGGGCTCGTGCCCTGCCCCAGTAGGCAAGATGCCACCGAGTCCCTGCATGTGGCTGCCACAGGGATTTTTAATAATGGGAGTGATTTTTGCATGATGAATGAGGCACTGCCGTTGTGTACATAATGAAGCCCTAATGTTTTCAAATCCCCATTTAAGGAGCTGATCTCACCCCGTAATGAATTTCAGATCACATCTCAGAGCTGTCATCCATCCATCTTCTCCCTGGGGCACCCACCCACTTTGGCCCTCGAGGGTGGGGCCTGGTAAGGGTGGGCTTTGCACCCATCCTGGGCCCAGCCAAGCCTGGCGCAGAGCTGGGGCCAGTGTGTTTGTTGATTGAATGAGTGACCAGAGGGTGTGGGCCAAGGCACAGTGGTTCTGAAGACATCCTCAGGGCCTGCAAGGTGAATGGATGCAGAGGCAGAGCATAGCATGAGTGAGAGAGGTGGGCACAGCCCCCACCACCCAGCAGGGCCCCTCAGCCAGCCTCTGTGGCTGGGCCTGCCCTTGCAGGTAGGAGCTTGGAGTGAGCGCCTCAGTGCTGACCCAACACCGCTGATACTCTTTCTGGGGCTCAGTTTCCTCATCTCAGCTCTGCCATTCACCATTTCCATAATGATGGCTACAGGCCTAGCCAAGGCTGGTACGAGCTGTCCCCAGGCAGGGGCCACAGGGCGAGGTGTCCAGGTACGAACAGGTCCCAAGGCCCAGATCCGTGTGTCTCCCCACGCCCTTTCCGCTGTGGCCCCTCCTGCCTTCCTCACTGCTCCTGTCTAGTCCATGAAGGCAGTGGACCCAGGAGCAAGCCCAGGGCTGTTGAGGGCCACAGAAGCAGCACATCCTGCTGCTCAGCTCCATGAGGCCCAAGAGCTAGAGGGGCCTGAGATCTGGCCTGTGGAGCCTGTGGCTGAGCCAGGACCTCCTGTCTGTAAAAGGAGAGTGACATTGTGATCAAGCACAGGGCACTTTGGACAGTGTCTTACTGAATGCCTAATCCAAGCAAGGAGGTGCCTGTATGTGCTGCACAATTGGGGCGACTGAGGCACAGAGAGAAGAAGGTGACCCAGAGATGAGTTGGAAGAACTCAGGCAAGGGGACTTGGCTCTGGGCTGCTGCGTGCCCTGGTGTCCCACAGGTCTGGGTCTTCCCTGCCACTGGAAGCCACGTCCACCTGGCCCCAGTGAGCTCATTTCAGAGGCTGTGCGACCCAGGACCCTCTGACCTGGCCCAGCTCCGCCCTGCTCTCTTCCCTGCTCTGGGGACACAGTGGCCCCGGGAGGTTGGGTGGAGGTGAGGGCTGCCTAGGCCTACTTTGCTGTGTGACTCAGAGAAAGCGTCTCTGCCTCCACCTCTGGGAAACAGGTTATCTCCCGGGCTTCGTTTCTGCTGCGCCTCTGACTGGGAGACTGGTGCCTCCCTCTGGCCCCTCAGGCTCCTCTCCCTGGGTCACTTCCCGGCCTGTGGCAGAGCCACCCCCACCCCCACCCCCACCCCCACCCCCGCCTTGAGACTTGGTTCTGAGACTGGAGTTTACCCAAAGCTCCCAGTAATCTTGAAGAAGTGCACGGGGCCAGGCCCCAGGTGCTGGAGGGGGAGGCTGGCCAGTGTCCTGCCCTCTGGCAGGGGCCAGACTGCCCCTCATTCCCCAGGCCTCAGGCTCATGTTCCTGTAAATAATGAATTAGCCCCTGCTTGCTTGTTTGTTTAGCATGAGGAATGCTCTCCCACTGAGATGCATTTATTGCTGAATAAATTTAAATATCTAATCTTCCCTTCATGAATATTACAGCACCCTAAATGGCGGCCAATGTGTGGGCCGCACCTTGATAATGGCCTCGCTGGAGCCTGCCTGCCTTCAGCCTCTGCGCTGGGGTACGCAGGGCCCTGGGCACCTGCCTTCCTTCCTGTGGACCCTCCCGGACAGACAGTGGCAGAGAAGGGGTGCGGTGTGGTTGAAGCCCCTCTGGGACCTGGGCAGGGCACTGTCCTATTGCCAGGAGGTCAGGATCTCCCGGGCAGGGAGAAGCTGAGGCCCAGAGTGGAGGGTCAGGCTCTAGGGGAGGGTGCGGCATGGAGGACAGCAGCCTCCAGAGAGGAGCTCTGGAAGAACACAGCTTGGAGGCGGAGGAGTCTGCTGGGTGGAGGCCGGGAAGCTGAGCACCCAGGACAGGTCAGGGATCCGGATGTACTGATGTGGCCAGAGGACAGGAGCCAGGCTAGGGGGCTGGCAGTGATAGGGTTCTCACAGAAGCAGCCATGCAGACCTCCTTCCCAAAGCATTCAGAAGAGGGGCAAATGCCAGCCAGACAGGGAGCAGGGAAAGAGGTGCAGGTGGGCAGGGCCGGTGGGCCTCTGGGTGCCTAGAGCAGTACAGCCACCGAGCTTGCAGAGACCCCACATTCCAGATGTGTGACCTGAGCTGCTGCCCTCTCTGGGCCTCAGTTTCTTCTTGTATAAAGGAGGAAAAATGGCAGTACCTCCTGGAAGCTGTGAGCTCAAACAACATAGAGGGTAGGACTTCTGGCACCTGGGTGTGGCCAGCACAGGGGCTGAGGTTAAGGAGCAAAGATGGGAGCTTGACGGTGGAGGCGAAGGGGTCTTCTGGCACAGGTGGTGGCAGGGGTCATCTGGGGCTCAGTGGACAGACATCTGAGAAGGCTCTGCCACCCAGGAGGGCCCAGTCTCCCTGGAAAGTCCCCAAGTTTTCTGCTAACTTGGGGTGGGATCAAACTGGAGGTTTTGAGGCTTTTTGGTGGTGGGACTTAGTCATCTGGTGTGAATTTGGAACATCTCGCCTCCTACCAGGCAGCCCTAGGGGCCAGGGTCAGGTCACGGGTGACATCTGGCCTCAGCTGAGACTGGGGGTGGCAGGCAGTGTGCAGCGCATGGCCAGAGACAGCCAGACTGGGACCCTCTCTGCATCAAGGAGAGAGGGAGCAGAAGGCTGTGGGGACAGGGGACCAGTGTCTTTGGTGGGGAGAACCCCTCCCCTGGGTGCCTGCAGAGCTGTCACTTACTTGACCCTAGCACTGTTATGGAGATGGCTGGATGAGGCCCAAGGCCTTAGCTCACAACATTTCCAGTCCCCTTCATCTCCCTTGTGCCCCCAGGTCAGCCTGAAAGGCTTGGCTGCAGGCCTGTCCACTGCTGCAGGAAGCATTAAGTCCCCGAAGCACAGATCTCACCCAGCTCCACTTCCGAAGGGGCCTCACAGCCCGCTAAGGTCACCTGCAGGGTGGTTAGCACTGGGAGCCAGCAGGCAGCTGGGTGCCGGGAGACCAGGGACATGTGTGCACACCCACCTCCCGTCACTCCTACACATCACACCCGTATGGCTACAGCCACGTTCTCATAGTAAGGGACAACTTGCTTCACCTCCACTCCAGGCAAGCACCAGCGTAAGCATTTTACAAGGATGAACTCACTTGGGACTTGGGGTGTACCTCAGTGGTAGAGCACTTGCCTAGCCTCCACCAGACCCTGGGTTCCATCCCCAGTACCACTAGAATAAAAGCTTCCAACCCCAAGAGGTGGGCAGTGCTATACGGCCCAGAGAGGCTGAATGGGCCTGAGTGACACAGTGGTGGCTGTCAGAGCTAGGATTTGAACTCAGGCTGCCCAGCTCCCTGGCAACTGCTGCTGCACACCACGCTGCCCAGAACAGACCTCCCTGCTGGGCACCCAGCCCTGCCTGTCTCACCCTCACCTCCTCCCATGGGCTGCAGCTCCTTTTATTACTGCAGAAGAGTGCAAGAGGCCAAGGGGTCTGGGAGCATGGTCCTGAGCCACTCCCAGGGGTCCCCTGCCCCTTTACCCTCACCCCAGGCTCCTTGGAAGTCACTTGGTGCCAGCTCCGAGTGAAGCTGAAAAATGAGGTTTAATTGGGGCCCACAGGGCACACGAACAAGCAGCTGGAGAGGGAAGGTTGGGCCAATGGTGTCCCGGGCCTGTGTGGAGGGCTGGAGGGAGCTGGCACAGGGGAAAAGGCCGTGGTGTAGGTGTATGCATCTGTCCAATGGAAAGCGATGGCCTTTCCTGAGCCCAGCACCCCAGCACCAGGCAGCTGTAGCAGGGAGCCTCTGGCACAGGCCTGGGGTGCCATCAGAGCTGTCAGATGACCCCAGAGGGGTCATCTGTTTTTTGCCTAGAGGGTCCTCCTTTTTCAGATGAGACAGTGGGCACACAGCCAGAGGAAAGGACAGAGTCTGGCAGCTGTGAGGGGCCTATCTAGGCCAGGTCACCTCTGAGCCATCTGCCCATGAGTTGTTTTTCTGGGTGTGGATCCCCAGGGTGGCTCTGGAGCCCTAGATCCCTGCTCAGGTATACAAAAATGAGCCTGGTGGCAATTAAGCCAGATGCCCTAATAAGATGGCTCGTTAAGGAGCTGGGCTTTGGGGTTGCCCACCCCAGGCCCCTGGGGAGGCTCCTCCACCCCCTGGCACGGCACGGCGTGGCACCTCAGGGATGCAGTTCGGGGACGCAGAATCTGGCCCCTTACCGGGTCTGTTTCATCTGGAAAATGTACTGTATTCTAGCGCTTGGTTCGGCTGCTTGGGGAGTTGTCTGGGAAGATGGGTCCAAGCAACGCTTAAGCCTGGGCGGAGGTCTGTCCGCTATGCAGCCGGGAGGGCAGCTTCAACTCTAACCTCTGAAAGAGGGAGAAGTGTGCTGGGCGCCACGCCAGGGAGGGCTGCAGCCCCTCGTGCCTCGGTTTCCCCAGGTGTGAAACCAACTCCAGGAGTGGGTGATGGGGCAGAGTGGTGCCCCAGCAGCCCAAGCACAGCCCAGGGAGAGGCTTCTTGGGATTGGGAGTCCTCAGCCCAGGGGCCTCAGCTTGGGTAAAGCGAGGTCAGGGATGAGGGAGACCCGGCTCACTCCCCTCCCTCACAGTGGATGGCTGCATTCACCGGGCCGCTGGGCCTCTGCTCACGGATGAGTGCCGTACCCTGCAGAGCTGCGAGACCGGCCAGGCCAAGATCACCGGCGGCTACCGTCTGCCGGCCAAGTGTGAGTCCCAACACCCCGCCACACGTGTATAGGCAGCAGCACAGTTGCAGGCGCACCTGTTAACTTCCGGTGCCTTATACCCTTCGGCATCCCCGGGAGGGGCGGGCGTGTGCACGTTTGGGTTTAGGCTCCAGGACACGCTGCGTGCACGCACGGGTGGGTCCTTCTCGCTCGGCACGGGGACAGAGATGGCGGCGCTCTGACCCCATGGCCCCTGCAGACGTCATCCACACGGTGGGGCCCATCGTACACGGAGAGCCCAGCGCCGGCCAGGCTGCGGAGCTCCGCAGCTGCTACTTGAGCAGCCTGGACCTGCTGCTGGAGCACGGGCTCCGCTCGGCGGTAAGGGCGGGGCAGGGAGGGGCGGTGCGGGGGGGGGGGGGGGGGAGGGGTAGGCGGAGGGGCGCAGAGTGACGGTGCCCCGCCCCCTTCTCACCCGCCCCAGGCCTTCCCCTGCATCTCCACCGGCGTGTTCGGTGAGTGGGGCCTGGGAGAAGGACCGGGTCTGGGGCCGAGCCGGGCCGGGCAAGAGCTGGGACTCATTGGTCCCGTCCCCGCCCCCAGGCTACCCCAGTGAGGCAGCGGCCGAGGTGGTGCTGATGGCGCTGCGCGAATGGCTGGAGCAGCACAAGAACAAGGTGGGCCGGCCCAGTCGAGGTGGAGTGGCGAGGCGGGTTCTTAGCTGGGACAGGAGAGGTGGGAGGGGTGCGGGCCAGGAAGGGGGCTCCTGCCCAGGCTGACCCACCCCAACGCAGGTGGATCGGCTGGTCATCTGCGTGTTTCTCGAGAAGGACGAGAACATCTACCGGCAGCGGTTGCCGCACTACTTTCCCGTGGGTAGGTGCCCCGCCGCCCGGACCAGCCTGCCCCTCCCCGCGGGCTCTGGGCGGGCTCTCACTTTCCTCTGCCTTCCAGCCTGAGGCTCCGGCAACCCAGGCTGAGCAGGACTGGTAAGCAGGGCCAGGCCCCGCGTGGCCGCCTACACTAACCTGGCCCACTAACACCAGCTGCCCTCTGCATTGCGCTCACCCCTATACAGGGAGGCGGGCTGCAGGGCAGCCTGGGAGGCTACAGAAGCCGAGGCTCCTCTAACCTCTCTGTTCTGTCCTCAGATTCCTCCCGGCCTGCAGGGCCCCGCTCGCAGCTCTGAGAAGTCGCAGAAGCCTGCAGCAGGGCCGGTTGGGCCACCCCAGCCTTCGCCCCAGCCCTGCCCACAGAAGCCTCCTAATAAAGATCATCGGTGCAGTTCCCGCTGATTGAGCTCTGACTAGCCTGGGCCCAGGGTACAGCTCAGGGTGGGGGCTGGGGCCCTGGGAGGGTGCTCGGGTAAAGCCAAGAACTGGCAAGAGGTCCTGGTGAACCAGGAGGGTAGAGGCACAGCCAGACAGCGAGGCAGCGGCAGCACTTCACATTTATTGAGGGCCTGCCCCCAAGGAGCACAGGAGCCCCGCATGTGCTGGGGTGGGGGAGGAAAGAGGTGAAGGCAAATGCCAGTTGGAGGAGACAAGGTGGCCCAAGCAAAGGGGGGTCCCAAGCAGGCACAGGCAGGGGCCTCGGCCAGGGGAAGAATGAGAACTGGTGCACTCTGCCTAGACCTGAGGACAAAAGCTACCCCTCCCACACCCTGGTGGCACCACCTGGGCACACAGTCAGTGCCCAGCTCCCCTCCTGCCCTAAGCCAGCCCCATCCCACAAGCCCAGTCCTCCCAGGACTCCCCATGCAGACCCCTGCTGGGGGCAGGAAGCTAGGGGTTAGGGCATGGCCAGGACAGCTGGGCAGAAGTAGGCCTATGGGGGGACCACAGATAGGGGGAGCCAGGGACCCTGGGCAAGTCCCCAGAGAATTTCCACAATTTCCATGGAAGCCCTGGGCCCACTGAGGGCAGGGGAAGGCCTTAAAGGAAGAACCCCAGGTCTCAGGATGGGTTCCCCAAGTGGCCCAGTATGCTCAAAACTGCTCCTGCTAGGAGAGCCTGGGACAGGTAGAAAACTGGGGGGAGTCTCCAGGGGGGAGGGGGCAGCCAGACACACAGCAGCCAGCAGGCAGTCAGCAGCAGAGCAGGGAAACGGACACACACAGCTCACCACCAGCTTCCCCTTTAATAAAACATGGAAGGTTATGTGACAGGAAAGGGGGAGTGAATATGACCATTTACAACCACAAAAACCTCTGTACATGTCTAGCGCCTGGCAGAGGGGAGGCAGGCGGGGAGGCGGCAGTGGCCGGCCAGCCTTATTTGTAGAGGATATCGTAGTGTCCCGGCCGGTAGAGAAGGTAGACCTTGGGCTCGGAGCCCTCAGGGAAGACGTGCGGGTTGGTGGTGCCACCCTCGCCTCGGTCCATGTACTCCACCTGGATGGACACACTGAGGGCCTGGGCCAGCGCGATGATGTGAATGTGGTCACTCTCCTTGCACATGGGCTCCACCTCCTGCGGCACAGGTGCAGGTCAGACCCACCACCTGGTGCGTGCCCCACCCCCACACTCACTACCCCAGGCAAGGGAAGAGGGAGGGTCCGGGGCAGCACCTGCTGACAGAACTCCTTGACAGTCCGCCCGCCCTCTATGAAGTGCTCGAAGAACTTGCTCTCACGCTGCAAGTAGCCCGAGGTGAGCAGCCGCAGGTACACCACCAGGTAGTCCGAGGTGCTCTGGTCATTGAAGGACGCCAGCAGGTCGGCTACAGAGGTCTGCTTCTCCACCTGTTCGATCAGGTCCATGAACTGCCCACAGAGGGATGAAGGCCACGGTGAGGGAGGCATAGGGCTCAACCCTACCAGACTGGCACCCCCTCCCCGCCCAGCCGGAGCCAGGCCTGGCTCACCGTGTTGTGGAAATCCTCAATGGTGAACTCAGTGAAGCCCTGGGACACCAAGTCCTCTTTGCTCTTGGCAGACACAGCCTTGAACCTGTGGGTGGGAGGCCAGCATGGGCTCCCTGGCCAGCACTGTCTGGCTTCAGACAAGATCACCCTGACTCACACAGAAGCCCCAGACAAGAGCCCCACAAGCGCCCACTCTCCTCACCGCTGCAACTCCTTGCTGTCATCCAGCAGCGCCTCCAAGTGGGAGAATCCAAAAGCACGATAGAAGCAGTTTCCATCAGGCCTGGTCTTCCGGATGTATGAGTACTTTTTGTGGAGGTCCTGTGGAGAGGCAACCCACACCCAACTCCTCAGTGTCAGGCCTGAAACTGCCCCAATAAAGGTCACATTATAGCAGGAGTCACACCACAGCGTAGCAGCCACCTGCTGACCCAATCTCCTGACTCCAGCTGTGGTGATGGAGGTCACCTGTCAACACATCCCAGAGCGCCCCCAGCCCCACCCTGCCAAAAGCCCCAGGAAGCTATGTGCACTCACATACAAACCGGTTACATAAGTGACCAAAGAAGTCACCAGCCACTGTCCAGGCTCTGCCACTGGGCTACAGGCTGTTTGCTTATAAATATGGGCAGGGGGGCCGGGGATTTAGCTCAGTGGTTTCGCCGCCTGCTGTGCAAGCGCAAGGACCTGAGTCCGATCCCTGGTACCAAAAAAATAAAAATAAAAAAATAAATATAGGTGGGGGCTGGGGTGCAGCTCAGTGGCAAAGCACTTGCCTAGCATATGCCAGACCCTGGGTTCAATCCCCAGCATGGAAAAAACTGTAATAAGAAAATGAAAAATGGGTAAATCTGTCCTGGAACAGTGTGGCTTATCCAGTCTAACCCAAGAGAGTGGCAGGGGAACTCAGGGTGGAAGCCAGTGGCAGCTTCACCTTCCAGCCAGACCAGAGGCCCCACTACACAGCCTGGCTCTGCCCGAGACCAGCCCTACCCCCTCACTCCACTCCTCCCAGCCTCCCCCAGCCCTTTCACAGATGCCATCTCCAATCTTTCCCACCGTCCTCCCCACTCTGAACAGAACTTCTGGTTGCATCTCCCCACACCAGAGGCTTTTAGTGCTGCCTGGCAAACAGGCCTCTCCCCACCCCACCTGTGTGGGGGCTCTACCCTCCTTGACTCCATCTAGACAATGATCTTGTGTCCTTTTACAGTGAGAACTTCCTCAGCCCCAGCTGTACACTGCCTGCAGCCTTCTCTCCCCATCTGTCCCTCAGTCCCACCTGATGCCTAAGTGTTCCTCCACTTTTTTTTTTTTGGTACCAGGGATTGAACTCAGGACCTTGCGCTTTCGAGGAAGGCACTGGAACCACTGAGCTAAATCCCCAGCCCTGTTCCTCCACTTTGTACCGGCCCATCCTCTCCCTTGGGCTCAAGGATATCACTCTAAAGCCCCTCTGCCCCAGCATCCTCAACTCATCTCCCCCTACCCGTTTAGACTATCTCCATGTAAACAGCCAGTTAGGTCTTGCTTGAAAAAGGCTGCTGCTCCAGCCAAGGTCACAAATGCCCTCCTAGGTCAGAGGATCAAAGCCACCCCTCCCCGCCTGGCCCCTCAGCCGAACTGCTAATGCCATCCCTCTGGGTGGCCACTTCTCCCACCAGGGTAGACCCTCACCCCACCCTGTCCACCACCCACCCACAGCACACTTCCTCAGACATGGGTGGCACCTGCCAGGGGACAGCATGGCCCACATTCAGGTGCAGCACCCACCTGCCACATGTGCAAAGGCCCATGAGTTGTGCACCAGCTGCCTGCTCAGATCTGGGACAGCTTCCACCTTGGTGGAAGCGCTGCTTCAGCTCCCACACCTCTCAGCACTGTCAGGCCAAACTCATTGCAGCTGCTCCTCGCTGGGGTGTCCCCCCCGCCCCAGGATCACCCAACCTGAAGGTGCTACTGCCTTCTCCTCCCTCCCCTATGCCAGCTGTCGGCTTTGGCTTCTTCCTTTGACCCAGCTCACATCCAACTACACCTCACTACTTAGCTTTACCACCCCAATCCCAGTCACTCCCGCTTCCCTGGTTTTAATGCAAAAGACCCTCACAGCTCTCCCGGCCTCTGGGCCCCTGGAGTCTGTTTGCACCCTGGCAGCAAGAGTAACCAGCCGTTGGGCTGGGGATGTAGCTCAGTGGCACCAAGCCTGCCTGGCAAACGCAGGTCCTGAGTTCAATCCTTGGTATTGTTTGGTTTTTTTTTTGGGTCCAGGGATCAAACTCGTGACCTTCCACTTTCAAGGCAGGCACCAAAACCACTGAGCTAAATCCCTGGAATCCTTGGTATTAAAAAAAACCAACACAGCGTAACTGTGACCCACCTCCCTTACAGTCTTTTCTGATTGTGTGCATGCATGTACACACACGTACACACGTACACGTACACACACACACACACACACACACACACTCACACACCAACTCCTTCCCACCATGCCACATTGCCCTCCCTGGGAGCCCTCCCTTGCCTTGCCACTTTCTGTTCATGACTTAAATATCACCTATTCAGGAAGGCTTCACCCCCCACCCTATTTAAAACTGCAAGCCCTTCCGCTCCCAAGCTCCTTTTCCTGCTTTGCTTCTCTCCACAGCACTTGCCACCGCCTGACATACCAGACTTTCTAGCTCCCCTTCGGCTTGTTTTACACTCTGCACTGTGAGCTTCATGAGGTAAGGATTTTGTCAGTTTCAGGCATCACTCCATCCCGAGTAGTACCTCAACAGCACCTGGACCACACAGTACGTCCCCAGGAATGTTAAGTGATCAGCGCACAAGTGCTTCAAAGAAACTGAACTGTCGATGCTACCACAATCACTGTGAGCAAGTACTCTGTGCCAAGTACTCGGCTGAGTGCTAATACCCCTCGCCCTACAAATCCTCACAAGGTGTGGCCCATTCCACAGGAACTGAGCTGGCACCCAGGCTGCTTGGGCTGTGAAGTTACCACCCTGTCTCATTGTCCCAGGAGGAAAGGTGGGCTTGGGTGCAGCAGACAAAATGGGGCCCTGCAGGCACTAAGGCAGATTCTCGAGGCTAGGCCGCTCTGGACACTCAGACATTTGCTGAATGACTCAGTGGGAAGAACCCAAGGACCATCTTGGTGGCCTGGTGTGACAAGTAAGCCCAGAAACCTGCCACACAGAACAGGAGGAGCCTACTGCTTCCTGCACTTTCACTGTGGCACTGAGATCAGCAGCTCAGGAACACCCCTCAACCCAAACCCACACCTGCCATGAAGCAGAAGACACTTCTGGCCAGAGAAGAACAAACAGAGGCTCCAAGTTCAGGGTATGGCCCTACGCTGCACAGCTGGAGTATTTAGGCCTCTGGTCATCCCAGGTCTACTGGGCTCCAAAGCCAGTGCCTTCAACTGCCTTCAGGCCTCCTGAGGAAATCCAGAACACTCTAAGCAAAGGTGAGAAAGGTGAGAGCAGACCACAGACCACAGATCTGGGCCGCAGGTGTCTTCCCCCAGAGCTGGTAGGGAAACAGGGCCTGGAGAATGCCAGGCAGGTGCTCAACCACTGAGCACACCTGGCCCCAGCCCCACACAATGTTAAATGTGAATCAGTTGCCAACTGGTACAAGTCAGGAGTTTCATTATCTACTGCTCCTCTGGCAACAATAGAGTGACAAGATGGCTAATCCCTACTGCCATCTGGCTGCTTCTGAACTGTGTGCCCTCCTCATCCACCACCTGACCTCCTTGCCAGTTTCAATCACTGGGTTACCTGTCTGGCCACTGGAAGGAAGGCTCCCTCTCTGAGCAGAAGGGTCTAAGCATCTTTGCTTTTTTTTTTTTTTTTTTTTTTGGTACTGCCGGGGATTGAACTCGGGTCCTGGCACTTGAGCAGCAGGCAGC
Organism: Heterocephalus glaber; assembly: GCF_053883595.1. Lineage (NCBI taxonomy): Eukaryota > Metazoa > Chordata > Mammalia > Rodentia > Bathyergidae > Heterocephalus > Heterocephalus glaber. The sequence continues at coordinate 13,874,331 of NW_028258151.1, read as the reverse complement.
GAAATCACTAAGCTAAATCCCCGGCCCTAAGCATCTTTGCTCTTTAAGGGGAAAGTAGGAAGAGTAACGTTTTCAGCCAAGAGCAATGCCACACACCTGTTATCCCAGCTACTCAGGAGGCTGAGGCAGGAAGATCACAAGTTCAAGGCTAGCCTAGGCAACTTAGTGAGATCCTGACTCAGAATAAAATTTAAAAGGCCAATGTTGTGGCACATACCTGTAATCCCTGCACTCTGGGAAGCTGAGGCAGGAGGACTGCAAGTCTGAGCCCAGGCTGGGTGATTTAGCAAGTTTGTAAAACTCTGTCACAGATTTTTTTTTTTTTTGGTACTGAGGATCGAACTTGGGTCCTTGTGCTTGTGAGACAGGCGGCAGAACCACTGAGCTAAATCCCCAGCCCTTGTCACAGAATTTTTTTTAAAAGGAGGGGGCTGGAATGAGAAGGAGGGCCTGGAGATGTACCTCAGTGTAAAGGCCCTAGGTTCAATGCCTAGTACTGCATTAAAAAAAAAAAAAAAAAAGAAAGGTAACATTTTCTGAACCCCCACAGTGTGCCTCCTAGACACTGCCTGCACACCCACTGTCACACTGCAGCCTCTATTCAGCAGGCTGGAAGGTGGAAAGCCCCAGGCCTCAGCATAAGTACCACAAGGGGCCCATGCAGAGGCCTGTGGGTCCTCTTCCCCACCATGGCCTGCCCTCCACAAAGCCCCAGGAGGCTATGGAATGTATCCCTGTGTAACCCTCAGGCCCCCAGGACCAGACTGCTCAGCACCTGCCCAGCCTGCACCTGGCCCCACATAAGCATTGCCTCCCTCACCTTCACAGCCACCTTTTGGACAGGTGTTTTCACTGTTCCTATTTTACAGATGAGGGAACCACAGCTCAGATATTGAAGGGCCTGCCAAGGAGGCAGCTGCTAAGTAGTAGTCTGGATCTGAACTGAGGTCTTTTGGAGTCCAGAGGCTGGATACTTCAACAACTAAAAAAAAAAATTAAAAAAAAAAAAAAAAAAAGAAAAGAACTAGCAAGGCTAGGCGTGGTGGTGCACACTTATAATCCCAGCACTTGGGAGGCTGAGGCAGGAGGATTCCTATGAGTTTGAGACCAGCCTGAACTACACAGCAAGACCTTGCCTTAAGAGAAAAAAAGAACTAGCAATGACAGGTGTCCCCAACAGCCTTTACTGCCAGACAGGCCCAGCAGGCCCCTGAGACCAGGCTCCCACCTTGATCTTCTGTTGATAGATGTTGTCGTCCTCGGCATACTCCTTGTACAGGACCGACAGCTCCAGCCGCTCCGACACCAGAGGATTCTGCACAGCAATCTGCAGGAGGCACGAACCCATCACGCTCTGACAAGACACAGAGTGACCCACACCCAACTGCCACTGCCTACAAAAGGGGTACTGGGCCAGAAACCCCATCACACAGTCACACTGTGTCCCCACCCCATCAGTACACCAGCAGAAGCATTATCTAGGGAGGAACAGCTTCCAAAGTAGAGACAGACAATAGGCCTCAGGCCTGGCTGAGGCTTCTTCTAGATACAGATGCTGGCTACTACTCCCCTACCCTCTTTAGCTCTCACCTCTTGCTGAATTCGGTCCTGCTGAGCCATGATAGCTTCATCATAAGCCAGACAGTTAACACCTAGAAAAAAGGAAAAAGCCAAGGGTTACTGTGTGGTTTGGCCATGTCCACTGCAAGGAGCTGAGCCAGGGACAAACAGTCCAGGAGGAGGAGAGCAGGTGTGGAATCTGGAAGCATGTGTCTTACACCCTGCTCCATCTGCTGTGCAATCTTGGCAAAGTCTTCCCTATTCTGAGCTTCAATTTCCTCATCATTAAAATGAGAAGGTAGGGTAGTGCAGTGGTACATCTGTAGTTCCAGGTATTCAGAAGGCTGAAGCAGCAGGATCACTTGAGCCCAGGAGTTAGAGATCACCCCCGGGTGATACTGTGAGACCCTGTCTCAAAATGGGGGTTAGGGAGGCTGGGGGTGTAGCAGTGACAAAGCATGCATTTGCCTAACATGCTGCATAGGACCTAGGTTCAAATCCCAGCAATGAAAAAAAAAAAAGGTGGGGGTAAAGGTGATTAACCTCCCAAAGTGTGTTTTTCCAGCTCTGATACTGCCTTCCTCTTTGCTTTCTAACATCACTTCCCATCAGTCTGGGAATGCTTTGGGATGAAGTGGGGGCACGGTCATCTCTTGGGGAAAGTAAGATGAGGAGGTGGATTCCTGGCCTGGATGAGAACATCCTATGAGCTGCACTTTAGAGATCATGCCCTTCATCTCTCAGCTGTCCTGGGTATTGTTAAAGATGTCTATTTTGCAAATGACAAAACAAATACTGAGAGAGGAAGTAACCTGCCCAAGGTCAAACCAGTAAAGGGCTGTGGCCAAACTCAGATTTGTAGCCAGGCATAGGGGTGTACATCTGTGACCCCAGCACTCAGGAGGCTGAGGCAGGATAGCTATGAGGTCAAAGCCAGCCTGGGCTAATATTGAGTTCAAGGCCACCCTGAACTACATAACAAGACCCTGTCTTAAAAAACAAAACTTAGATTTGTCTGATTCCAATCTGTAATCTTCACCATGCCACTCCTAATACCTCACTGCAGAGCCCGTTCCACAACTGCAAAATGGGGATAACACCACCACCTTTGTCAATACACTGAAACAGCATGGTACTCAAGATAGTAAGTAGCACCTAAGAGTCCTCTAGAATCATAAACAAGTTGGGCAGGTCTGTGGACCCTACCCTGGGTAGCCACTGGGGAGGGAGTAGGAGACCTAAATTCTAGTCCTGGTGGGTGTTTTGTTTTATTTTGCTGAGACAGGATTTTGCTGTTTCCCAGGCTGGCCACGAATTCACAAGCCTTCTGCCTCAGCCTCCCCTGACCTGGGATTACAGGTGTGTGCTACTACATCCACCCTGCCTCTTTCATGTGTGTATCTATACAATCTAGATGAGAGTATATGTGATTCTGAACAAGTCCATTGCAGGTGCCCGAGTTTCCCTCCTTAGAGTGGAGTGTGTGTGCTGAATGACTTTTAAGGTCAATCCTCCTGGGCCTGACCATCCCAGAGTCTCTGCTAAGCCTCGACCCCATGACCTACAACAGTGTTGTCTCGCCCTCAGTGATGTACTCAGTCCCCAGGGCCAACTGGGGCACAAAATGAGAGGATGGGGCATTTTTGAAAGATTCATCTCAGGGGTCTAAAAAAACAATGCCTAGGCAGGTAGTGAGGGGTTCCAAGGCCAGGATGGGGAGCTACACCGGAAAAGGACGTCGCAGCCCCAGGGGCAGACGCGGGCAGATGCCGGCAGCCCCTCCGACCCAGGTCTCCGAAGCATCCCAAGCCGTCCGGCTGATGCAGTCTGCTGGACCTGACCTCGGCCTCCTCCTGACAGCGAGGCGCAAGGCGTCCGGGCTCAGGGCCTCGCGAGTGTGGCCGGCGCCGAAAGCCCGGGCACTGGGAGGAGCGGCCCAGGCTCCGCCCCGAGAGCGCCCGGGAAAAGATGCAGGCCTCAGCTACCCCGCCCGCCCGGGGGTCGCAGTGGCGGCGGCTCCTTCCATTGTGAGGGGGAGGGGAGGCAGCGGAGGCGTGAAGGGTCCGTCCGCACGCTTCGCTCCTTTCTGGTTGCCCCGACTGCCCGACCTCCTTTGGAACAGCTGCCGGCCCTGGTCCCCGCTAGCCCGGGACGGACATCACCCCTTGGTCTGTACCTTCGGAGTCACTGCCCAGTTGCTCCTGCTTCTGCTGCTGAGGTTCCTCCGCCGCCATCTTTAAACAGCGCCGCACTGCTGACCGCTTCCGGGTTACTAATTGCCTTCCTCCCGGAAGTGAGCCCCTCCTCACAGCCCCTCCTTGGCTACGCCCCTAGCAACGGGATACCCTCAGCAGTCGAAAACTGACAAGCGCCCAGCGCTATGGTAGTCACATGCCTGTAGGTCCAAAGTCCTGTGAGAAAAGGGTTCCTTAGCTCGCACTCCACCCCTCACGCTCGCACGGCTCCAAATTCCTAGTTTCCCATAGGTCCTGGTGGTGATAAATACCTCCTGGACCCAATTCTGTTTTCCCTTTCACTGGAGTTTGAAACGCAGGTGGTGCTATTGAGATAAGTAGGAACATTATACCTGCAGTGCAGAACATGGGCCCGGGAGACAGGAAATGGTGTCACCATCCTGACACCCCTCTGAGTCCCGACCTCATCTTTGAGCCTCCTTACACCCCACTCCTGAGGCTTGTGTTCCACGGGAAAAACATCTTTCTTGGTGTCAAGACCAAAGCCTTGGACATAACTTTGTTCTCTGTGTCCTACTAGTGAGAAAACGGAGTCCTTTTAAAAAGCAATGCATTTGGGCTGTAGCTCAGTGGTAGAGCACTCCTGCGTTTGATTCCCCAATACCTCCAAAAGATTAAAAAGACAAAGCCATGAATGTCAAAGATGCTGTTGCGGCCTGGGGTCCCAAGTTCGATCCCTGATACCAAAAATAAAAAAAATAAAAAGATGCTGTTGTTAGTTGCCCTTCTTGTGACCGTGATCCTTCAGAAGCACTCAAGGAGGCTGCGCCTGAGCTCCGTTAAGGTCCCTCAATTGGGAAGGGCAGGCATTGCAACAGGACGAAAGGTTTTGGTTAGTCTCTGCCAGTACTAGAGTATGTGCAGCTGGGCTCCCCACACAGTCTACCTTGGCCTTCTCACACAGCAAAGCTACAAATGCCAACCCTGTGGCCCAGCACCATGACAGTGGACTGTTGAGTCTTAGGGCCTTTGGGTTGGTTGCTTCCAAATTTAAGAAAACTAGGGCTGGGGATTTAGCTCAGTGGGTTCCACCACCTGCCCCAAAATCGCAAGGACTGGAGTTCAATCCCCGGTACCAAAAAAATAAATAAATAAATTTAAGAAAACTAAAAGTCCATCATGTGTGGACCTTATGATTATCAAATGGTTCATTCCTTTCCTCTATTTTAACAGTGAAATCAGTATCTGCTAATGAGATCTGCAATCAGCAGAAGAGAATGGGTATTACCTAGTGAAGGGCAAAAACAGCTAATGACAGGCATGATTTCTATCTGGCTTTTTAAATCTTGAAAAGAGCTATAAGACATCTCCACCCTGGCTCCCTTACCTAGATTAGAGGGTCCATGAGGGGCCAGGGATTTAGCTCAGTGGTGCTGTGACTGCTTTGCAAGCTCAAGGTCCTGAGTTCAATCTCCAGTACCCCAAAAAAGAGTCCATGTGAGGTAGCTGGGGTTGGGACTGTAGGGTCAGAATAGGGAACAGCTGCTATAGAGAGGGAAAGGGCGTCCATGTGTGGCTTTGCTGTCAACATCAAGGAATGGCTCTCCCTCTCTGGGGTTTGACTGACCTGTACCCTCACAGGGCCTGCAAATGGGGTACTCTCCCTTCTACTGCCCAGTGCCCGCCCCCCCCCCCCCATTTTATCAGGCAGAATAAGAAGGACATGGCCACAGGGAAGCTTTGGCTCTGAATCCAGCTCAAGGAAGACCAACTTTTGCCCAGCTCTTTTCAATACCCATGTATTTATTAGTTAATAACTGCTCTCTTATCCCTAACACGCTTATCTTGTTACATTCTCCATTTTAGGGTTTTGATTCTTTATTCTGAAGCATTTAAAACCAACCTGCAAATTTTCCAAGAGTCAGATTTGCACAGCTCCAGATGTCTCTGCTTCCCAATTTGCCACCCTACACAAATGGTCATGTGCTGCTGGCCCTGGCTATGGAGAGCCTGTAACAAAATAAGCAGCACATGCCAGGCATGGTAGTGCACACCTATAATCCCAGCACTCAGACGGACGTGAGTTCAAGGGCAGCCTGGGCTACCTAGGCCAAACCCAAACTACATAGTGAAACCCTGTCTCAAAAAAAAGGTAGCACAGGTGGGTGGGTTCAGGATGCTTGCTGGTAACAGTCACAAAAATGACAGACAAAAGCCACAGAACTAGGACCAGGGATTTAGCTCAGTGGCACCGTGCCTGCCTCGAAAGCGCAAGGTCCCGAGTTTGGTCCCTGGTACCAAAAAAAAAAAAAAAAGCCATAGAACCAGCAGGTCACAGATGCCTCCTCACATTGTCCTGCTGGCTGGGGGCATACCAGACCCCCACATCCATGTCCACAGGATTCTGTTGGGGCAGGAGAGAGAGAGGGCCCATAGTGGGACCCAGGGCTGTGAGACCTCAGCCACAGAGGAATTTTAGAGAACTGCTGGCTCTGGAACCATCTAGCCACTTCTATCCCTGGAGTGAGGATGCAAGCTGAGTGAACCAAGTTGACAGGGACATGGCATTGACACTGCCACAGCCATACTCCTCACAAGAAGCCATGGCCTCCAAGGGTGGATCAAAGATGCAAGCCAGGGCAGGAGACTTAGCTCAGTGGTTCCGCCACCTGCCTCAAAAACACAAGGTCCTGAGTTCGATCCTCGGTACCAAAAAAACCCGAAAAACAAGATGCAGGCCAAACGTGCTCCTTCCCAGGACAGGCTTGTGAGGAACGTAGGCACCCACAGGGCAGGAATAGGGCATGCCGGCCTTCCAGATGAACCTCTGGAGCTGCTGCTGTTTTACCCACCATGGCCCACAGCCAGTCAGCCATAAAATTGTGTCTAGAGAGGCTTTGGCTGCTGCAGAGGCCAGGCTGACAGAGCTGAGCAAAGAGGTCCCCTGAGGGAGGAAACAAGCAGAGGAGGGGCAAAGGTGACAAAGGGAAACTTCCCCCCAGTAAAAACCCACACACCTTGTTCAGATACCCATGCTCCTGTAAATGACTTACAGTCCATTCACTAGATGTTGCCGAAGGTCCCATCAGTTGGTGCCGGCCACATCCAAGGGCCAATGTATTACTTATCACCAAAATAATAAATCACCACAAACCCAGTGGCTTAAAACACACATTTATTATCTTACAGCTCTGGAGATCAGAAGTCAGGGTTTCACAGTTCAGGTAGGCTGCAGTCCTCTCTGAGGCCCCAAGGGAGAACCTGCTCCATACTCCCCACATCAGCAGAATTCAGTTGTCTACTTCTACAACTGTGGTTTCCATATTCTTGCTGGCTGTAAAGGGAGAGGGCATTTCCACCTTCTAGAAGCCACTACATTCCTTGGCTCATGGCCTAATTCCTCCATCCTCAAAGACAGTGAGGACAAGCCAGGTCCCTGGCAGGTCAGGGCTGGTGATCACACCGGGGCCCCTAAGATAATCCAGGATAATCTCCCACGGCAAGGTCCTTAGCCTTAATCACATCTGCAAGATTGCCTTTGCCAAGTAAGATAACCTCTTCACAAATGCCAGGGATGGGATATATTCTGCCTACCACATTATCTTCATTTTGTAATTCCCAAAATGGAGGCTCAGAGAGAGACTAGAGGGGTCACCTGAGGTCATACCAATGGCTGAGCAACCTCACTCCAAGTCTGCTGACTCCAGGTCCACTGGTGCTAGGGTTACAGTGTGTGCCATCCCAGCAGCCTTCCTGCCCGGCATGCACATCAGGGGACATCCAGCCAGGGGCACAAGATGCTGTTTGGAGCATAAAGCCTTGTTTCTTCTATAGGGAGTTGCTCCAGGCCCTGACTTGGTTAGGGATGAGAACGCCAGTGGAAGGTGACTAGATCTCAGCCCTAGTAACCACATTGAGGACCAAAGAGGATGGTGTTCAAGTGTGACACATCATTGGAACTCTAAGCCCTCCAAGCTTGTCACCCCTACCTCACCCACACATGCTGCCAGGCCTGGTGGATGCAGGAGAAAACACGCTGCAGGAGCAGTGAGGCTTGCTCAATGTTCAGACCAGGGTCTGAAGGACTTGCCTCCAGCCACTGTCACTCATCCCTTTGAGTTCTAGGGACACAAAAATGGGAGATAACTAATCATCCTTGGCAGGGAGGTGGAGTTACCATAGAAACTCAGATAACTCTTCTGCTGCCACATCTCTGTTGTGTGGTAGGCAGCCCCATAGTTCTAGGACCTATGCATAATCTGTGCTCATAGCCAGAGGAAAGCAACCCTAAGCCAGCCTGGGGCCAGGTGGCTCAAAATCTTTTCTCAGAAGTGGAGGCAGGTCCAAGTGCCTATGGCCCACACTCCAGCTCCCCAACACAGTGTATCTCCCCACAGGGAGTCAGGGAGGAAGAGGGGGTGATTCTGCAGTATGAGGAGACAGCACACAAGGCCACTCTGCCTGGAGACAATGCCACTAGAAAGACACATACAGGTGGCAGGTGTAAGCCCCTTGCTCAACATCCCAGCCTGCCCTGGCCCAGCCCTTCAGATGAGCACTTCCTCTCTCTGACCAGCTTCTAATCTGGCATACTTCGTGGTGTTCTCCAACCCCTTTGGACAACAGGCTCAGGCAGCTCCTTCCAAGCCTGGCTCTTCTGAAGCCCTCCAATAAGCCCTGCTCCTTCAGCCTCAGACACAAAGGCTGGTTTAAATAGCCAAGGGGAGGAAGGCTGCCTCTCCCGAACCTCAGAGAAACAGCCATGGGCCAGCCCTAAGCTTGCTGCACCCAGACCCCAGGGTCATCCCTGGATACCACAAGGAAAGGCCAGAAGTGACCAGGGGCACAGCAGGCTCCATCAGCTGCTGGTTCTAGGAAATAGGAGCCAGACAAACGGAGCCTCTGACACCTGGAGCCTAAAGCTGATCACACTCCCCAGTTCCCATCTGCCATCTTACCCACTGTTCCAGGCCCAGGTGTCCTGGCAACCTCGGCTCCTGGGGGAATACTGGACCTATGTCTGTTCGGCAATCAACCAAGTCACTCAGCAAAGACAAAAAGGAAAGGCAAGCTCATGTCACCCTCCAGGGGGTGCTGGTGGGTCAGGGTGTTCTGTTCCTCCCAGACATGGGCTGTCAGGGCTCCAGCTCAGCATGCAATGTTTCACATGTACCAGCACTGCTCAGAAGACCTCCACACCACCCCCAACCCCAACGGCCAACCCGTACAAATCAGAGGAGCTGCAGAGTACCGTCAAGAAGGGGAGGCAAAGCAAGCATGGTAACACGAGCCTGTAATCTCAGCACTCAGGAGACTGAGGCAGGAAAATCCCAAGTTCCAACCTGGCCTGGGCAATTTAGGGACTAAAAAGTAAAAGGGGCTGGGAATGTAGCTTAATGCAAAGGCCCTGGGTTCAATCCTCAGCACCACAGCCAAAAAAGAGGGGGGAAAAAAAAGGGCAAAAACAGCTGGGGAATAGCTCAATGGGGTTGAGTGCTTGCCTAGCATGGATGACGTCCTGAGGTCAATCCCCAGTGCCACCGTTTTTTTTTTTAAAGGCAAGATATTACATACAAAGTACTCCACCTCCTAGTCAGGAAGGTCAGTAAGCACCTAAAACAGCCAACCAGAGAGAACAGGGAAAGCTGCACTGGCCCCATGGGACAGACACTGAGCCATGCAGCGTGGCATAGCCAAGGGAGCTGGAGGATATTGAAAGAAAAGCCACCCAAAGCTGGGTGTGGTGGTACAGTCCTATAATCCCAGCACTTGGGAGGCTGAGCTAGGATTGCCTTGAGTTTGAGGCCAGCCTGAACTGCATAGTGAGACCTTGTCTCAAAACACCAAACAACATAAAAAAAAAAAGGCTACCCCATGTCAACATGGTTTAGTTTTCCAAGAGCTCCAACCCTTTTTATTTTTTGAGACAAGGTCTAAGCTGCCCAAGCTAGGCTCAAACTTTTGATCTTCCTGCCTCAGCCTCCCAAGTAGATGGGATTACAGGTGTGCACCACCATGTGGCTCCAAAACTATTTAAATGCAGGAAGCATGCAAGGAGAGTTAGGCCAAGGCACACACAACCTACCACAGGTGCCGGGACCTTCAGCCAGCCAAGGATTCCTCTCCACTCCTCCAGAATCATCTTTAGCTCACATGTGGAGACGGGAGATCACGCAGGAGGCACAGTGAGTTTCTGAACCAAGGTTTAAATAGACTTTATTGTTACAAGAGGGACCCCACCGAGCAGGGCCAATGTATGTGGTCCCAGATGTCACCATGGAGATATTGAGAGGTCATGATTGCAGAAGAGGTGACTGGAATTGAACAACATGATCAGAGTAGGCCCGCCTGGAATGCTGGAGACATGATCTGGATGGGTTGGGCAGGGTGGTCAGGTTACAGGGAAGGGAGAGGACAGCCCCCTTCACTCCTGCTTCTTGTAGCTCTTCAGGTGTGACAGGACCCAGCCCGATGGCAGAAGGAAACACAGGAAGCAGGTGGTAAGCCCAACGACGACATCCTACACAGAGGACAAGGAAGGATTCCCCTGAGTAAGCATCCCTCAGGAACTCTAAAGTCTGTGTACTTTTCTGGGGAGTGGAAAGCCACCCTCAGGGAGCAAAGATACAAAATCCCCACATTAAAGGAAACCTACATGGTATAGCAGGTGTTTAGCATGGGTAAGCTCTGAGTTACATCTCCAGCACTACAAAAATAAAGAAAACCCACGCTGTAAGGAGGGGACATCATCGAACCAAGGGTCATCTCAGCCTTGATGCAGAAGTCAGTCACAGGGATGAGGATAAGAGCCTGGAAAGAGGGGCAGCCTAGTGTAGGATCCAGGCAGAAATCACATGATAAAGCACTAAAAAGTATTTAAATGTTTTCAAGCTGGTCTGCTGGGACCTGGAAACCTCGAATACGTCAATAACTCTAAAACTGTGTTATCTCCTTTCATCTTAAAATCTCTCCTTCGGAGAAGGTAGTGGGTACACACCTCTAATTCCAACAACTCTGGATGGTGAGGCAGGAAAATAGCAAGCTTAAGGCTAGCCAGGGCAACTTAGCATGACCTTATCAAAAATAAAAAAGGGAGCTGGGCATGATGGAGCACACCTGTAATCCCAGCTCTTGGGAGGCTGAGGCAGGAGTTCAAGGCCAGTCTGGGCTACTTAGTGAGTTCAAGGCAAGACTGCACTACACAGTAAGACCTTGTCTCCAAAACAAAACAAAAAAACCCCATCAAAACAAGCAAACAAAAAAATAAAGGGTTGGAGATGCAGCTCAGTACAAAGGTCCTGGGTTCAACCCCCAGTACTGTAAGTAAGTAAATAAATAAATAAATAAATAAAATTGAAAGCTGGGTGCAGTGGCACATGCTTGTAATCCAGCACTTTGGGAGGCTGAGGCAAGAGGGCTACAAATTCAAGACCCACCACGCATCTTAGCAAGACCCTGACAGAAAATAAAAAATAAAAAAAGGGTTGGGGAGGGCTGGGTATTTAGCTCAGTGGTACTGCGCCTGCCTCGAAAGCGCAAAGTCTCCAGTTCAATCCCCAGTACCAAAAAAGGGGGGGGGGTTGGGGAATATAGTTTATACAAAGGCCCCGGGTTCAATCCCCAGTACCAATAATTATTATTATTTTGAAAAAGAGCTAGGGCTATAACTCAACGGCAGAGCACTTGCCTACATGCAGGAGGCCCTAAGTTTAATTCCAAACATAACAAAATCAAAACCAAAACCAAATGGCCTTTCTCCTCCCCCCTCCAGCACTAAAGTCAACCTTTGGAACCAGGGATGACTTTTTACAGCCAATACTATCTTCCCCTCGAGTAGTTAAGATCACAGCAGCCTCAGACCAGGGATTTAGCTCAGTGGTTCTGGCGCCTGCCTCGCTAGTGCAAGAAGCCGAGTTCGATCCCTGGTACCAAAAAAAAAAAAGAAAGAAAAGATCACAGCAGCCTTGCCTTCAAATTCTCTCCTTGCCACTTAAGTGTGCTCCTAAATCTCACCTCCCTCACCACGAAATGGAGATAACCACCCTGTCTCCTCAGGATCACTGAGAGGCCTGAGTGAGACCAGCACAGTCTTCTTAGCAAGGTGCCTGGCACCCAGCAGGTACTTGCAAAGTAGGTGGAAATGGTCGTGGTTATCATTAGGTTTCTGGCTTTGCAATGCTGGGGATCAAATCCAGGGTGTCATGTAAACAAAGCATGTACTTTACTCCCTGAGCTGCTTTTTGGCTTTGGTTTTGTTGTTTCTGTACTGCTGGGAACTGAATCCTGGGCCTCCCATTTGCCTAAGAAAAGGACCTACCACTAAGCTACACTTGGACCTTTTTTTTCGGTGGCACTGGGTATTGAACCCCGGAGCCATCACACTGAGCTCCATCCTAGGCCTTTTTATTTTTTGAGACAGAGCTCTCAATAAGTTGTCCAGGCTGGTCTCTCAAACTTGTAAGCCTCCTGCCTCAGCCTCTTGAATAACTGGGATTACAATACCAGTCTCGGTCTCCTTCCTAGCTGGGCAAACAGGCAGGTACTACGCCTGGCTTGATTATCATTGTTTCCTTAATCACAGTGCTCTCTGGCTCTGCTCCTAACCCAAGGCCCACGAACCTGGATTCTGAAGATTCGCATTCAAGGTCAAGCTCTGCCACTGAGGCAGATGTATAAAAGCTCCAACTAGGTGAGAGTTGTCATCAAAAGCTAAACGCTCCTCCATTTCTGGGAATCACAAGGACCTGTGGGGTCTTCTTGGCCCCTCCCTACTAATACTAAGCAGCGGTAAGCACCATCCTCCTCGCCGACCATTGTCAGACATCCCCCAGTGAAGGGTGAGCCACAAGGCAGGGAGGGCTAATGTGGCCTGCTCGAGGCCTCACGGCGAGTAAACGTGCCACCGGAATCTTGGGGCTTTGGGGACGGATGCAACGCTGTCCCCTGGTCCGCGCCCTCCAGAAAGGCCCAAAGCAGAATCGCTGCCCCCGCTACGCTGAGTGTCCGGAGGTGCAAGTTGCTCTCAGGGCCGTCCAAAGTCCGGCGCGACGCCCTTCCCGGCCCGGTCCTCACCATGGTCCCGAGCTGCTCCCGCGGTGGCTTGGAATGGATCTGGGCACGCGGCACGGGGAGCCTCCGGGCCGGGCCTGTCAGACCCCTCAGCAGCCCCGGCGTCAAGAACGACATGACTGCACGAACCAGACCACCAACTACGGCCAGACTGAACCCAAGGTCAGAAAGGAAAGATGGCTGCGTCCGCCGGAAGTCCCCGAGCTGAGCAGACCTGGAAACTACGGCGCGGAGGTCTCGGAAATGACGCAAGGATACGTCTTTGCCCCGCCCCTGTCTGGTTATGGCGCGTTCTTCAAGATAGCAAATCGAAGCCGTCCTACCTCCCCCTCCCATGAGCTGAGTACAGAGGAGCGATCTTTTGCTTATGTCCCGCCTTCAAGAGGTCTCGTGACATCTATGTCCACCCAATCACATAAGTGTAAGGGTTGTCCTTGCCTCCATTCATACTCTTAAACTCCTCCTAGATCTACCAGTCCTTCCGTCGTTTCTGGCCTGAACTGTTGGGTCTTAACCTCATAACTTAACTCCTTTCACCTGTTAAACCCTCTCCAATTCCGGTTCCCATGTTTGGCAGCCAATTTCCGTTTCTCTTTCCCTGCTTTCTTCTTTTTTTTTTTTTTTGGTACTGGGGATCGAACTCGGAACCCTGCGCTTGCGAGGCAAGCGCTAAACCCCCAGCCTTGTTTTGTTTTTTTGAGACAAGGTCTCGCTTTGCGGTCCAGACTGGCCTTGAACTCAGGGTTATCTTCCTGCCTTGCCTCTTGAGTGCTGGCGTGTGCCAGCATGCCCAGCTTTTTCCTATCCTCCTTTATCCATCTCTCCCTCCATCCCATCTTGCTTTTCTAACCACGTCTGATCTAATTAGTCATACACTTTCAGTGGCTCCCCTTTGCTTTATACGTAAGTTCCAATTCCTGGATATCACTCTCCAGCTGGAATTGGAGGGAACAGCTCTAAAAAGCTGGGTGATCTGCTCAAGGTCATGTACCCAACGACTGCCAAACTGATTCCAGGGCAAGACTGCCCCCAAAACTTATTTTCTTTCAGGGCTAGGGATCAACCCCTGGGCCTCCAGAACTCTAGGCAAGTGCTCTACCACTGAAGTATGCTCCAGCCTAATATCCATGCTTTCAACCACCACTCAAGATGTTTCCAGAAGCTCCAGTTTTTGCTTTTTGAGACAGGGTTTCGCTATGTACAGTAGTTCAGGCTGGCCTCGAACTCATGGCAACCCTCCTGCCTCAGCCTCACAAGTGCTGGGATTACAGGTATGTACACCACCACCCCTGGCCAGAAGCTCCAGTTTGACACTGAAGTCAAAGACTGCGGCACAGAGGGATGTGTGCTGGCAACTGATTGGGAAATAAGAGCTTTGACAGGGAAACTTCAGCCCCTGAGGGCTAAGATCACAGAAAGGTTGACATGTACCCGGCTGGTTGCCGGAAGGGGAGCTATGCCTCAGCTTCCTCTGGAGAGATGTTCCCAAGCCTCAAGCTCACCTGGGTTCCTCTTCACCCCTGTCCCACCTTTCTGCCCCATTTGGAAGTTTTTGGTTTTTTGGATTTTTTCTGGTATCAGGATCGAACTTGGGTCCTTGTGCTTGCGGGGCAGGTGGCAGAATCATTGAGCTAAATCTCCGGCCCTGCAAGTATTTTTGACGTCTAGCAGTCTTAACAAGGCCTACCCTCAGCCACCAGGCCCCGTGCCTTTGTTGTCCTGGACCCTGGCAAACAGCCCAGAACAGATGCATCTAATGCTCCCCCCATCCTTAGGGGCACAGTACTGGGAAGCAGGTGCCAGCTGCCTGCCACTGGGAGAAGGGGCGAGGACCTGCTGCTACCCTCCTGGGCTTGTCTGGTGCCTTGAAATAAAAATCACTCCCAGGAGAGAGCAAGTTAGGCAACTGGCTTGGGTATACTTTAGAAAGAATTCCTTGGGGAATTTACTTTTGGCCCAGAAGGGTTCAGATCACAGGGAAAAGATCTAAATCTAACATTGACTGGCCAGGCGACCTTGAGAATATCTGTTTCCCTATCTGGGCCTTATCTTTACCTATATGCAAAATGAGAGTATTAATGAAAAGTCCAGCAGGAGAAACTGGAGGAAAGCACTGGTTTCAATGGAAGAAAAGAGCTGGTTTGGGAATTGGGCATGGTGGCACTCTCCTATAATTCCAGCACATGGGGAGGCTGAAGCAAGAGGGTCCCAAGTTCAAGCTCAGCCTGAGCAACATAGTGAGACCTTGTCTCAACTAAAAAATAAAAGGGGGGTTGGCTGGGGATGTTACTCAGTGTGAAGGCCCTGCATTCCATCCCCAGTACCACACACACACACGCACAAACACACAAAGGTTGGTTTGGGAAACAAGTGGGCACAGAACGCAGGATCCTGGAAGGATCCCAGGGCACAGCAGCTGTCGACAGGCACCCAGGGGTAACCAGGAGGCAGCTGTCAGGGGAAGAGCAACATGGGAGGTGTTAGGACAGGGGGTGGGTGAGGTGCTGTGTCCATGGCCCAGCTGTCAGCCACAGGAGGGAATGGCATGGCCACTTGGGACTTAAAAGTGGGGGCTGGCGCCCACCCACTGAGTCTTCAGTGGTTAACCCCTTCCAGCCCACAACCAGCTGCCAGCTGCTATGAGGACAAGATCGTGTCAGATGAAACAATGGTTCCCCGATGAAGGCTGGCCCCCAGCTACACCCCCACTTGGGTGTGACAACACATCCCGACCTTTCTCCCTTCTGGGCCCTCAGCCTCAATACAAGTCCAATTCCTGACGACCTCTCTCTGCCTCTGGACCTCTGACCTCTTTGGATCCCCCAGTCCAGGGCAGTCCTATTTTTACACAGGCTCTTGCTACACAGTCCAAACTGGCCTTGAACTCACTACGTAGCCCAGGATGTCCTCAAACTCCTGAGCCTCCTGAGTGCTGTTACAGATGTGCACCTCTATGGCCAGCTCTCCACTCCTCATTGTTCCTGGAGACCCGATCTTCTTACCACCAGACTCAGAAGCCCTAATGCTATGTAGCTGTATACCCCACCCAGCCCTGGACCAACATGTACTCCTCTACACAGACTCCACCTTTCCCTACACCTTGAGGCCAACATTTAGGACATGGGGCCATCACATAAGTTACTCCAACTCCCAGGTCTTAAGGTCCTGTGTAACCCACCCAACAGGCACTTCCGAGACTACAGGACAGCACTCACAAGTCCTGCCTCATGGGCTACGTGCCACCCCACACCACTCAGCACATGGACCCAGAGGTGGAGACATTAGTGTGGCTACTCTTGTTACAACTGGTAAAAGGGGGCCAGACAGGTCAGACTATCCCTCAAAGTAACTCTGCAACAGTACCCACTTCTGCCAGAGCAGGACTGTGGCAGTGCAGGACCTGGGAACCCCCCTTCTCCCCATTCCCAGATCCTGGAGACAATCCCCCAGGGCCACTGCAGCCAGCTCCAGGTCTGTCAGGACTTGGCTCCTGGTTGTCACTTCTCCATCTAGTAGCAAACACTATCCTTCAGGAGGTTGAGGCCCTCGTCAACCTGGTCCATTCCTCAGGGTTTTTTCCCTCCACTCACCTTTAGAGCTGTCCCGTGCCGTAATGCTCTGGTCCACAGCAAATCTTCCTTCATCTTAATGTAATCAAGACCCCACGGCAGATATTCCTGAAGCCAACACAGGTTTACAGGTTCCTCTAAACCACTTATGCACAGACAGAATCTAGAAATCTCAATGGACTTCACAGCAACCAACATCATCCTGTCGAGGGCACACTCATGTAGCCTGCACTGCCAGCTCTCAAACCTGGCTCCTAGCACTGTGGAGATGAGGGTGCTGCCTCTGTTGGGAAGGGACTTTGGTCAGGCAACTGCTGTCTTACCCATCTCCTGAACAGCAAGTTATTTAAAATGGGGACCCCTCCTACCTTAGTTCAAATCTTGGCTCTGCCACTCACTACCAAGACTTTCCCCTCTTAGCTTTACAGTGAGAGCACCTATACCCATGGGACAGGCAAGTTAGCATTCCAGAGCCTAGTACAGAACACACCAATCATGTGAGCCACTACTGTTCTGAGACAAAGCCTCACTATGTAGCTGAGGCTGACGTCAGACTCATGATCCTCCTGCTTCAGCCTCTCAAGGAGAGCTGGGACAACAGGTGTTTGCCACCACACCCAACGAGTCTTTTTTAAGAGTCAAAGAATATTATGAAATAAACCCAAGCGAACAGAAGAAACTCATCTATTCAATTCCCACATGGGCACTGGAGTTTATATTTAGCTGCAGACATCAAATGTCACAATGCCTGGCTTGGGACTTGTTTCAGGATGCAAAGCAGAGGCCCCTCAGAAGAACATCTATGACCTCTACCCTTAACTTCTGGGAAATATCCACAAACACATACACTGGGTCTGTATCCCATCTCTGGCTGCTCACCTCACATCCTAAGACTTACTTCACAAGGGGTGTGAGGCCACCATAGCCACTGCCTCTCTGCCTTCAGTGTAAGCCTAAAGTACCCATGGTACCCCAGCTGCTGAACAAAGTGTCTTTTATTTATGTTGTACAAATACAACCAATCCAAAAAGAGATCACCTTTTCCCTTTGATTCCAATGAGTGGTTGAAGAAAAAAATATGTGTATCTCAAGAAATTTATCTTCCAAATTTTCTCTTGGGGAGGAGGGTGTTAAAAAGAACCATACACATGTCATATATGCACTTTTTTTTTTTCAAGTTTTTTGAGACAGGGTCTCACTGTGTAGTTCAGGTTGGCCTTGAACTCACTATGAAACCCAGGCTGGCCTCAAACTTGCAGCAATGCTACCTCAGCCTCTGGAGTCCTGGGATTACAGGCACATGCCACCATACCTAGCCAGTCATAGACACACTTGACACCAACAAAAAAACTTGAAATAGGAAGAATACAACTAGGAAACAAAATCTTAAATTTTTTTCTTAACATGCCCCAAACAAAAAACAACAAAAAAGTCTGGTATAAAAAGTCTTTTCCCAGAGGAGGTGGAGGAAGATTGATGTTTGACACATTAGTAGGCTCAAGAGCCACAAGAGTGGCCGGCTGGTCTCAATCAGCACTCCTCCTACCAAGCTGTGACCTCCTGAGAAGCTCTTCAGGGAAGGTAGCCTGCAAAGGCTGGGGGAACAAGGCATGCCACCCAGTAGCCCATCTATCAATGGGCTTGGTGCTAGGTGTCCAACGACTGTAAAAAGAAAACACACACTGAACTCATGTTACATAGGATTTACACAGGGTTCCTTTTGGTCCCCTTGAGTGGGAGGTATCAGAAATCCATGATCTAAGACAATAAATATTTATCATTCTTGTGTTGAGACAGGGATTAGAGGAAAAGCTCTTCTAAACATTCGTCTTGTTGTTTCATGATTCTTGGAAGGAGTCTACCAATCTCCTCCCAGCAACTCCAACTCTCATCAAGGGTAAAAACCCTGGCGCCAACAGGTGAGGCAAAGTTAAAACTTATTCCAGTGTAAAGCTGTAAGGCTCTCTCCAAGAAGTGCCCAAGCCCACTGCTGGTAGACTCAAGAGCAACGCAGGGTGCTCAGTGGGGGTCAGACTGGATAAGAGAGGCTCCTGCACAGGCAGGAATCTAGGTGAAAAACAAGGACGACTCTGGAGAGCTCTGCCAGGACAAACTGCCTGAGTTGGGCCAGAGGGTGAGGGTGAGCAGGCTCTGAGGTTGGGTCACGGACAGACCCCATGACAGCAACTGCACAAAGGCTAGAATCTTAACAGTCCCTGAAGCAGAGCTCAGGGATGTCCAAGGGGAAGTGTTAGGTACTTTCACCTAGATAAGGATTTAGTTTTTCGTCCTTGAAAGAGGAACAAGGCCTAGAGATCAGGATGAGAATAAGTTCTGAGCCCACACCCTCTTTACTCTCTGAAAGGAGAAAGCCCATCTCCTCCCCCTGCTCCAGCCTGCTGCCACAGGGTGATACCAGAGAGAGAACAGCAGCTGTTTGGGCCACTAACAGGCATTCTTGCTCAAGCCTGAGCTGTGGCCCAAATGGGCCAGGACAGTGGCACCAGTGCCTCATTGAGGCTGCAAAGGGCAAGGCTAGGGAGTGCAGGCAGAGAAGCCTGCTGCTGGCTGGGGGTTCTCTAAAGAGGGTGGTAGGAGGGTCACCTCACCTTCAGAGAACTATCAGCACCAAAAAAGTGAGAGAAAATGGCATAACTGTACCAGGAACAATGGGTCCTCCAGAGGAAGAGGGCTTCCCTGATGTTACTCCCCCCCCTGAGACTAAGAACAGAGGTATCTGGAGTGAAACCAAGAGGCTGGGGAGAAAGAGTGGTGGGGTCAACAGAGAGGAAAAGACAGGACCTCTGGCTTTCTTCTGGAGTGAAAAGCTCAAGTCACTGCCATGAGATCCAGAGGTTAAGCTGAGAATGCAGCAAAGTCCAAATGCCCAGAGAAGCAGTCATCCCCACTATAAGTCCCTTAGCACACCTGTTCCTGGTCCTCTCTCACTGATAGCAGTGGAGACAGCCCTTCCCCCCAGAGTTGGCTAGTCCCCTGAGATGACTCCACTCTATGGATCCATAAAAACACAGCTAGAAAGACCTTCTCTGTATCCTGGCATCAAAGGCCTACATGGTCTCCATGACAGTACTCCATCCATGAGAGTGAGTTTCTTCAAAGCCTTGCTCTATGCCCAGATCTTAAGAGTCTAATCCTCTTTGGGAACCAAGAGAGCACAGATCACAACTCCAGGACTTTGACAAAAGTGGATATAAACATTCCATTTGTCCAAGGCGGAGGTGGGGGAGCCTGTTGGGAATCCAGCTGCAGAGAATTTGAGGAACTTTCACTTGAGGGCCCAAGGGCCAAGTGAGGAGACAGTTCCTGTGAGGATGAGCTTCATGGTGCAGCCTCCATCAACTCTTCTTGTAGCACCCTCTTCTCTGTACTCATTCCTGATATGCTGCTCTTCCAGGAAAGAGAAGGGGTGGTGTAGACCACTCCTCCCCAGGATTCTGAGCTCTCAGGATGCCACCTGGCACATGCAAGGCTAAGAAGACCATAGCTCTGAGAGCACCTGGCAGGTAATGTGAAACCAGAGTAGAGGACAGGCCTTAGGAGAGAGTTCTGACTTGCAAATGGCTTTAAGAGTTCAGTGGCAGCAGCCACCACAGTGCCCGCCCGCATGGGAGTGCTGGCTGTCTCCAAACTTGGTCTTCCGGCTCAGGATCTCGTAGGAGCAGTCCTCCCCACAGCAACCAGACATGCTGGGGGAAGAGTCATCAATTTCAAATCTGCAAGGCAGGCAGGAGAAAAGGGTTGGTCACAGGCAGCTGAATGCTTTCCTGATGGTCTGAAAACTTTTCCAATAGCTATACTGATGGGATGAAGGCAAGGGAACCAAGTTAGAGGACACTGCCATACCATCTCACCAATCCCAAATCCCCATGGAACACTGGACTGTGAGCTCAGGTACCAAGATGAGTGAGGGTCAGGACCAGGAAAGGGCAGCACCTCCTACCACCCGGAAAAACCACACCAGAGATCAGCTCCTTACTGTAGCGCTTCTCGGAAGAACTGATAGGCACCATGATTGTGCTTAAATACTGTTAACATCACCTTCTTCATCTGGGTGCTGGAAGAAACCAGAGTGAGCATCTTTTAGAAAGAGAAACAGAATGAGGCTATGTGTCCTTTCCCTCGTATCTCTGCCACTACCTCTCATTCACCTCAAGTGGTGTCCCCAAGTCCCTCCTCCAGCCTGCAGAGGTCTTAGGCACCAAACTGCTCAGTGCTTCCCACCATCATAGGCTATAGCCTATGTCTGAATGCATGTGCATCAGGGATCTTCTCCACCTCCTCTCTGCAGCCCCTTCACTTAGGCACAGTGGATTCCTCAGAGGCAACTCCCTGTGACTGAGCACTGCATGCACAAGGCCTGAAGCTGCCCTTACCTGTTGGCCATGAGCTGCAGGATCTGTATGAGGAACTTCCCCAGGCCTTTCCGCCGCACTTTGCTTTCCAACTGCACTTCATAACTGGGTAAGAAAGTAGAAGAGTGAGAGCGCAGGGTGAGGCACAGAGAGGCTTCAAAGCCCAGCAGAGTAGACTGCAGCCTCTGGCGGCCCAAAGACCCAGACAGCCACAGTGGGCTATCATCTGTTTTCCCTCCCCTTCAGCTCATCCCAAGCCAAGGCTCCTACCAGTAGAGGACTTCATCCCCGCACTCCACATCAAACCGGAAGTGAGAAAAGGCAACAGGGACACAACTGTTTTCCCAAGCGATAAGGTACCAAGCTCGATCATCTGTCATTTCCTCTCGTTTCTCTCGGTCTTTCCAGCCCCACTCACTTTGCTCATACCTGGGGAATTCAAGGGCAGTCAGAACAGGGAAACCTCAAAGGGCTGAAAAGCCAGCTGGTGAACCAGGCTCCCTCTGCTCTTTTTCCCCTTTGGACAAGCCATGCTTACATGCTTTGCATATTCATTTTGGTCAGGTCAAAGGCCCAATCCACAGTGGCTGGCTCCAATCCAGATACTCGCTTACATTCAATGGAGACATTCAACCTAAGAAGAGGACAGGGAGGCAAAAGAAGCAGGTGGTGTGCCCAGGATTTAGCTCAGTGGCGCTGTGCCTGCCTGGCAAATGAAAGGTCCTGAGTTTAATCCCCGGTACCCCACCCCCACCCCGGGCCTGAAAAAGAAAACAAAACCTGCTAGGTGACCTCAGGCTTTTTAAGACTACAGCCCAGGAAAAAAAAAAAAAAGACTACAGCTCAGGGATGGGGGTATAGGTCAGTGGTAGAGTATTCAGCATGCACAAAGTCCTGGGTTCAATCCCCAGTACTACCAAAAAAAATGCAAAAAATAAATAAATACAAACCTGGGCATGATGGTACACAATTATAATCCCAGCAATTGGGAGGCTAAGGCAGGAGGATCACTAGTTCAAGGTCACCCTGAACTACATATCAAGACTCTGTCTCAAAAAAAAATCCAAAGGTGAGGGATTTAGCTCAATGGTTCCAGCGCCTGCCTCACAAGTGCAAGGTCGCAAGTTTGATCCCCGGTATAAAACAAAACAAAACAAAACCCAAAAACCAAAACAAAACAAAAAAGAGAAAAGAAAAAAGAAAGCAAGCCAAAAACAAACAAGCAAACAAAAAAATATCCACATATCAATCTCCCCAGAAGTTCCACCTTCCTCTTCCTCTCAGGACTCAATGGGTACTCTAAGCTCATTAAAAAAGGTGGAACAGGGAATAACCCTCCATTGTTTTCCTGAACAAATGTCATAGATATTTAGGCATCTGTTTCCAAAGGGAAGTTAAGTGAGATACAGTTAAACTCACAGGCCAATTTGTGAAATGATTCTCTAAGTAGTACCACATTCAGAAAGGAGTGAAGTCAGCAAATGCTGAGCCTTTGATGAGCTCCCATATCTTTTAGTGGCCTTTGATGTCACCCTTATAGGATATTTCCAGTGGAATCTGCTGTCACCTCTGCTGACTGGCACACCATTCAATTTCATTCTTATAAATGGAAAATTTCCTGCCCCGGAAGAACCTGTCTTTACAAGCACCAAGCACCTGGCAAGCAGAACTGTCCAAATACAGGACTGTATCTATCTCAGCTATAAAAGGTCCAAAGGCTGATCTATAGGTACAATTTCTCCACTCATTTATGTTCTTTAAGTATGTAAAAGTAGAATCACAGCCTCAAGAATCAAGAAAAAGGCGTAGAAGGAGCCCAGCTGACTGGTAAGGGCTGCTTCTGAGCTTTCCCATGTATCTGGGAGTCAGAAGGAATGTAACTCATGGAAATACTAAGAGAGATCACAGGAGGGGATCTCTAAGCCATGTGAAAGAACTTTCCAGAAGTTGAATGACAAATCTACGACAGTAACTGTAGCATGTATGATCACAGACAGAAAGACGTAAGTGAATGTGATATAAAATTCAGACTCATACCAAAAATAATTAATTAAATAAAATTCAGACTCAGTTATTAAACACAAATGAAGCACTATGTTTTATACTTCACATATCTGTATTTTTCTATCTTACTCATTAAAATATTCACATCAGCTGCTACTTTCTGTACTGGATATATTCTCTTTCTTCCTTAAAACTGCAAATCTGGGCCAGGGATTTAGCTCAGTGGCACCGTGCCTTCCTTGCGAGCTCAAGGTTCTGAGTTCCATCCCCGGTACCAAAAAAAAAAAAAAATTGAAAAGTTAAAACTGCAAATCTGGAACTGGGGATTTAGCTCAGTGGCGTTGTGCCAGCCTTGCCAAGTGCAAGGTCCTGAGCTCAATCCCTGTACAAAAAAAACACAACAAACCTGCAAATCTGTGCCAGGCATGGTGTGCACATCTGTAATCCTAGCACTCTAGGAAGCTAAAGCAAAAAGATCCCAAAACCCAATATCAAAATAAAAATTAATTTAAAAAAAGATCTGAGCTGGGCATAGTGGCCTATCTCTGTAATCCCAGAACTTGGGAGGCTGAAGTAGGAGGATTGTTGCAAGTTCAAGGCGAGCCTAGGATAGAAAGTGAGTTCAAGACCAGTCTGAACTACAGAGCAAAACCCTATCTCAAAAAACTCAAAAAAAGGGAACTGATCTGGGATGTAGCTCTGTGCAAAGGACCTGGTTTTAATCCCTAGTACCAAAAACAAAAGAAAACAAAACCCTCAATTACAAGTCTGGCATTAACCCCTCCACCCCAGCTCAGTACTGGGGATTAAACCCAAGACCTTCATACTGAGCTACATCCCCAGATTAATCAATCGACTGACCTATTGATCTATCTTTCTTTTCTTTTATTTCTTGAGACAGAGTCTTACTATGTAGTCCAGGCTGGCCTTGAACTAACTATATAGCCCAGGCTGGCCTTCAACATGTAGCAATCCTCCTGCATCAGCCTCCCCAAGTGCTGGGACTACAGGTGTGCACCACCACAGCTGGTCTCATCATCATACCTTATGGATGAGAAAATTACACTTAGCCAGGCACAGTGGTGCAAGTGCAGGAACACTGAAAGTTCAAGGCCAGCTTGGACATCTCAGTGAGTCTCTGTCTCAAAATAAAAAAGGGCTGGGTAGTATATCACTTCACTAGCATGTACACAGCCCTGGGTTCAATCCTCAGTACTAAGTTTGGTGTGGTGGTGCACACCTGTAATCCTGGCACTCAGGAGGCTGAAGTAGGAGGACTGCTGCCAGTTCAAGGCCAGCCTGGGATATATAGGGAGTTTGAGGCCAACGTGGACTATACAGTGAGACCCCACCTCAAAACAAACAAACAAGGCCAGGAATTTAGCTCAGTGGTTCCGGAGCCTGCCTCGAAACCACAAGGTCCCAAGTTATATCCCTGGTACCAAAATAAACAAACAAACAAAAATAAAACAGAACAAAATATCCCCAGCACCACACACAAAAATGAAAAGAAAATGAGGTTTAAGGAATGTGAATAATTTATCCAAGTAGAGTTAATATGAGGCCCAACAGCAATTCAATTTATAATCCAGAGAAGCCATAAGCCCTGTATTTCTCCAAGCTAAAATGTTACATCACAGAAACTCCATTCAGGTAACACAGAATATGCTTCATACTTTATAAACCAACAGAACAAAAAAGGAGAGAGGTTTTTTTTTTTTGGTACGGGATCAAACTCAGGACCTTGCGCTTTTAGCAGGCGCCAGAACCACTGAGGTTAATCCCCAGCCCGAGAATTTTAATCCAGATGCTATGGTAAACTGGATCAGTAATTGTCAAAGCTATTATTTATGTCTAGCTTTCAATATGCTCCAGGAACATGAGCTCAACGTGGTGATGCACACCTGAAGGCTGGGATTATAGATGTGCATCACCTGCCAGAGATTCTGCTTTTTTCATAATAAAGTAGGAGAAAATTTGGGTTTGAGGAAGTCCACTCTTGAAAAGTAAGTTTCTGGGGACACTGAAGGGGACAAGCGTTAAGAATGCTTAATACAGCACTCGGGAGTCTAGGGTAGGAGGATCACAAGGTCAAGGCTGGCCTGGACTACGTATAGAGACCCTGTTTCAAAACACTGAGAAAAAAAATAAAGAACTTTCAATATGACTCACCCATTCCTGTCATATTTCTTGAATACTGGGAAAGCCTCCAGAGGGTCTCCAAGCTGGGGAAAGAAAAAGAAGAGTAATACAGACAGGTGAGCAGAAGTTTTGGCTCTGCCCAAGAGCCCTGATGTCTAGGAACAGGACGCTGTAAGGACTCACGACAAGAGGCCCCAGAAACAGCCCTCACAGGGCCCACCATCTGCCTCAGCTCTGAAATCACAGACGTGGGAGGCTTTAGAGGAGGTCCAAGAGAGTTAAGTTTAGCTTCATTTGATGGGGTGAGAACAGATTTTACCAGTCTATGGGCACAATACCTGCTCACAATGCAGCTAACCCAAAGAGGCTACATGGTCCCTTTGAGCATTTCTGGGAAGAAGCCTTCAACTAGTTTCACCTGCTCAAAACCTCAACAGAAAATCATATCCCTGAGCTGCGTCTTTATAGATGAGGAGCATTTACTATGAGTGAACTAAAAGAATAATGAAAAGTGAGATAAGGAATGAGGGCAGGAAGGATGGCTAGAATTTCTCAGGTTCAGTTTGAAAGCCAAGGCCCCAGGCTGCTCCCAGTTCACCTATCTGGTGTCAATTCACAGCTACTCCATCCTTGACTACAATCCTTGAGACCAGGCCATGATATCCCTTCATTTCCAGCACTGCTTTCAGTATTTCATGGGCAATCTATAAATGTCTGAAGGAATGAAAGAAAACTATTCACGTTTTGTGAGAGGTTTCCTCCCCAAAATGAAAACCCTTAACAAAAATGTCTCCGTGCTCTCTATTATCAGTAAGAGAAACAGCTACTTGTGCTGGAATCCACATTACCCTAAACACCTAGGTGAATAGCTGGCACCTCCTCCCAACTTATCCTCAGCTGTAAGCAGCAAGAGGCCTGGGTAGGCAGTGTCGCAATTCTGCCACAGGGTGGAGCCAAAAGAAATCAAATTAAAAACCAAGTTGAGATTGCAAGAAGCAGAGACTGGAAAGCAGAGTCACCCTGTTGGCAGCATCCACTTTGGCACAGACGGCGTCCATGGCTGCACGTTCTTCCAAACGCTTCTGCTTCTTCTCCTTTGCTTTGCTTGACTTTCTCTGCAATAGGGAAAAATAACACTGGCTGGAAGGGCTCTGGTCTACCAAAGTCTTGACTTTCCCTTTGAGGAACTGAGGAGGCCCAGCATCCAAAGGCCTGACCCATCCAGGCTGCCACACATACAGTGTGTGAACTATGCAGGGACACTGTTTCCTGTGTTATGAGCCTTCCTGAGTCTCACTAGATTTCTCAGCTTTCTTTCAGGAAGAATACTAATCCTGGGGCTGGGGATTTAGCTCAGTGGTGCCACACCAGCCTTGCAAGTGCCAAGGTCCTGAGTTTGATGCCTGGTACCAAAAGAAAAAAAATAAATTAATCCTGCTGACCCCAGGTCACCAGGAGGACCCAGGTGGAGATCTGACAATGCCCACAGGAGACCTGGTCTCCAGCAGTGACGAATATTTACTCATTTTCCCCTTCATAAAGAGGAAACATCCAATTTCAAACTCATCTAGGGCAGTTTTCAGGGAGATGATGATGGCATCTGAGATAGCCACTAACAGTTGTTCCTAAGTCTTTTGTGTAGCTTCTAGCTACAAGAGATAAAAAGATCTGGTCAAGGGCAACCCTGTGGGATCTGAGTCCCATTTCCAAACAAGAACCAGGGTGCTCTGGCTTAAGGGTACAGAGCCATTTCCCCAGAAGTCCTGTTTAGCCAAGGGTAACAAATGGCAGGCACACCATGCCCTTAGCAACAAAAGCAGAGGAAAGGGCCCCAAGGGGTTCACCTTAGTCCACAGGCAACGCTGCCACATGGTCAACAAGACCAAGCTCCAGGCACACAAGCAGCAGGGGTGGGCCAAAAGGAGACTTCCTGCACTGAGGGGCAAAACAGCAAGTCGCCCACAACTGCACCTAGATCACATGCTGTTTTGAGGCTAATGTGAGGTTCTCTCAAGCCTAAACAGATCCTCTTACCCTCTGGTAAAAAGCTAGGTAACAGGGGTTCTGAGTTCGATCCCCAGTACCAAAAAAAAGCTAGGTAACAGTGAAAGAGCCAGGCCCTGGAATCTGACTGACCTCATCCAAACCCTTTCTGCTCTCCACTCTCTGCAGGTCCCAGGACAGAACAGCCTTCTCTTAGCCTCCTTCCCTGACTGCAAGCAAGGGTCCTAATCCCTCTAGAGTGGTATTAACCCTGAGAGGCTCATACAACAGGTGCTCAATAAATGACAGTTCTCATTCTAACTCCCAAGGAGGAACAGGCAGGCAAAGGTGCTGGCCTACCTAGCCCAAGCCTCCCAAGGTCCTGTTTTTGCCAATAGTAAGGCCTCCTGTGATTCCCCTGCCCTCTTCTCCAGGGGCTCATTGGAGAGAAGTCTAACAACTCCCAATTACAGTTTTGCTTTGCCCTGACACTGGCCCCAGGAAAGAGTATGCAGAGCAATTAACATTCACATGAGTTGAAAACCCAGCTGCTGGGAAAGTTTCTCAGGAAAAATTCTACTGTCAATTTCTTTTTTTCCTTTCTTTCTTTTTTTTTTTTGTACTGGAGTTTGAACCCTGGGCCTTCCCACTGAGCTACATCCTCAGTTCTTTTAAATTATGAGACAGGGTTTCACTAAGTTTCTAAATTTGCCCAGGCTAAGCTCAAACTTAGGATTCTCCTGCCTCAGTCTCCCAGAGTACTGGGATTAGACAGGTGTGTGCACCACCATGCCAGCCTGCCCTTGATTTTCTAAGGAACGACACTTTAATTCTTACTTCACACTTGATCTTAGCCAAAAGGCCAAGAAGCAGTTTTTGTTTTTGTTTTTGTTTTTTTTGGTACCGGGGATCAAACTCAGGTCCTTGCGCTTGCAGGGCAGGCGGTGGAACCACTGAGCTAAATCCCCAGCCAAGAAGCATTTTTAATTCTTATTTCAAATAACTAGGAGGCAAAACAGAGTTCAGATACCAGAACTCACAGGGACTGCTCTTACAGGCACAAACTCTATGAGGAACAGCTAATAACTATCTTTTGGCTGCGTGACATGCTTACTAGAGGAAGGGACAAAAAGAAGAGAATAGATGGTCTTTACAAGGCAGCACTCTGGGGAAAGAATCACCCTCTCTCTACGACCATTAGGATTTTTGGGTTTTTTTGGTACCGGGGATTGAATTTGGGACCTTGCACTTGTGAGGCAGGCGGAACCACTGAGCTAAATCCCTGGCCCACCATTAGGTTTTATAGCATCCATTTTTCCTCTGGGAATTCAGGTCAACACTGAGACATTCACAGCTTGTAAAGTACTTTCACAAACGTGTTCAATTCTCAGGGTAGAAACCATTACCTCTCTTTCACACATTAGGAAACTGAGGCTCAAAGGGATGATATGACCCGCGCAGAGTTCCCAAGACAGTAATTGGCTGCAGGAAGACTCTACCTTAGGGGCTGGATCACAAATCCAGTGTTTGTTCCACAGCCCTGCTGTCTCCCAGTGGGAGAATCCACATGTAGTGGGGCAATTTTTTTCACTCTGTCTTTCAGCAAAGACCTTCTCACATCCTGCCAAAATAAGGTCAAGGGCCTCAGAAGCTCTTACACAACCTCTTAGCAACTCACTTCTCAGTGCCCATCTACCTACTAATGGCTTGCCAACACAGTGCCACTCACCCCAGCCCCTACCTTTTGCACTGAGGCAGAGGTAGGGAAAAAGGAAACCCTGCAGAGAAAGTCTCCAGGGCTGGATGATGAGGCAGAAAGAGCAAGGACTTTGGCATCAACCAGACCCCTCCTGCCGCTCTAGCATGACTTGTGAAAGCAACCTGAACTCCAGGAAGATGGGAACAGAAATGCTGAGCTCATGCAAGAGCTGTGCTCTAAGGACAGGTCAGAAGCCTGCAAACCTTCACAGTAGATGCCAGCTCCCTTCATCCAACCCACCTGCCTGCTCTCTTGTAACACAATATGGAACAGAAGGATCAAAGGCACTAGAAGACAAGCGAGACTCCCAAGACCCAGAAAGCACAAGTTCCCTTCATAGCATCTCATTTCCAAGCACAAGAAGTAATTCCTAAACACAAGCAGCAGGAGGGCTAGCCTGGGCCTCCTGGAGATTTATGGGCTCATTCAAGCAGGGGAATTCAAGCCAGGTAATCCTCAGACTGAGGCTTGGGGCTGCTATGGCCTGAGATTGAGATAATGAAAGCACCCCTTAAGCACTTCGCTGCCTGCACAGCATAGGGGGTTGGAGGAAAGCTACAGCAGGCTGGGCCAGACAGGCAGGGGATCTCCCTCAAACTTAGCAAGCACTAGGAAGAGTGGTTTCCTACTGTTCCAATTAGCTTTGCCCCTGACTTATGGAGGTAAGGCTGTCCTGCAGGAACACAGGAAAGCTCTCCTAATTAAAATGGGAAATAAGCACAGTGAACAGCAAAGCTCACTGTGGTTAAGTGTCTTTCCCAAGGGAGCTTTATATAATGAAAAGAGCACAGGCTTTTGAGTCAAGAGGCCTGAATTTGATTCTCAGCTCTTTCATTTAATAGCTGTGTGACTTTAGGCAAGTTACTTAAAATCTTTTTGGCAAGTTGCTCAATTTCTCTGAACCCCAGGTTCTTCATTCACAAAATGGAGCTAGCTCAGTGGGAAAACACCTGCCTAGCATGCATAAAGTTCAACCCCAGTACTACAAAAACAAACCCCACAGAAACCCAAGGCTTATCATACCTATACCAATAGTTAAGAGATGTTTTAAGGACAAAAAGGTACAATGTACTCCATATAAAAACAACTTTTTGTTTTTTGAGGCAGAGTCTCACTATGTAGTCCAGGCTGGTTTACAACCAATGGCGACCCTCTCCTCACCTCCTGAGTGCTGGGATTACAGGTGTGCATCACTACATCTGGCACAATTTTTGTTTATGAGGATTCATTAGAGCCAATGCTTTCAAAAAGATGATCTTCACAACTCAGCCAGGTACATACACTCACTTCTTTTACTGAAAAATCTGAGGCACAGAAAGGCTGAGTAACTTTCAGGGTCACAAAGTCAGTGAGCAGAGTTCTCAAAAGTCATCACACACCCTTCCCCACTCTGGACTCTGCAGTCTACAAAAAGGAAGCTATATCTGCTTTATTTGCTCATTCATACAGTAGGTACCCTGCATACAGTGCTCAGGAAACAGTAGGTGCTCTGTTCCTATCTAATGAATGAATCATCCAAATTTCAAACCTAAGTTTGAACCGTAAAGTCCATGTTCTCTCCACTAAATCTCTCATAGTCCTTCTAAAAACTTGCTGTTAAGTGCTGTTTCTACAAACAGCTATGAAATTCCTCCCCTTACTATTCCTGTCAAAATTGTAACTCCAGGGCCGGGGATTTAGCTCAGTGGTTTCGCCACCTGCTGTGCAAGCGCAAAGACCCGAGTTCGATCCCCGGTACCAAAAAAAAAAAATTGTAACTCCACACACAGTTTGACTGGTAGGGGTCACAAAGAAAACTGAAAAAACACCTGAATGGTGGAAGGAAATACCTTCTACATAAAGAATTTGACATCTCTTAGATTTCCAGTGTTAATGCCTCCATTCAAGGTGGTACTAGGATCCGAAAAGAACTTGTTTTTGGTGAAGGATACGAAGATTGAACTTTTAACTCCTCAAAGACAACACATATATGGCAACCGGGTGAAAGAACTTTGAAGTGAAAGAAGGTGATGCATCTGATGCCACCTTCTCAGCCTGAGATCAGGAGAAGGGCCCTCTGCCTGAGAGTGACCACTCCAAATGACTTCCTGCCATTGAGGAGGGGGAGTCATAGTTCCCACTGATGAGCAACAAGGGTACTGAAAGAGTTCTACCTCTGATTCAGCAAAGATAATTCAAGATGCTCTGTTGCTGTTTTATGCCGGAAGAGACTTTGTAGGGGCTGTTCGGAGAAACACATCTATAAAATGAGTAATAACACTGGGACCAAGGGAAGCAAGGTTCCAAGTTATCTCTGGGGCCCACTATTACAACTCAACCAATGAAGTGTTGATCCAGAATGGCACGTTATGCTTCTTTTTGGGGGCTCAGTCTGCAGTGACTAACTCTGAGTAGATGTTTAAACAGCTGAGGACTGGGACCTTTCACAGAAACCTACATTAAAAACGACTAGGGGGGGCCAGGGATTTAGCTCAGTGTGTCCGGTGCCTGCCTCGAAAGCACAAGGACCTGAGTTTTATCCCCGGTACCAAAAAAAAACCAACAAAAAACGACTAGGGGGCCGGAGATTTAGCTCAGTGGTTTTGCTGCCTGCTGCGCAAGCATAAAGACCCGAGTTCCATCCCTGGTATCAGAAAAAAAAAAAAAATAAACGACTAGGGCTGGGGATTTAGCTCAGTGGTGCCACCTGCCTAGAAAGCACAAGGTCCTGAGTTTGATTCCCGGTACCAGAAAAAAAAAAAAAAGGTTAATGTGGGCCAGGGATTTAGCTCAATGGCACCACACCTGCCTCACAATTGCAAGGTCCTGAGTTTGATCCCCAGTACCAAAAAAACCCGACTAATACTTTAAGACTTGATTTCTCCATATAAAGTACAAAAGCTCCAAAATTCCTGGTTGAAACATGTCAAATGTTTGGTTTTTGGGGGGGTTTTTTTGGTACTAGGGATCGAACTCAGGTCCTTGAGCTTGCACAGCAGGCAGCAAAACCACTGAGCTAAAATCCCTGGCCCTTGGGGTTTTTTTTTAGGGGGGGATGGTACTGCTGATTATGCCCAGGTCCTCCCATACGCTAAGCACATCTACTACTGAGCTACACCTCCAGGCCCTGAATGTTTGTCTGTCTTACCTAAAGTTTTTTTGTTTTAACATAGATTAGACAACTATTTTTGTCTAACAAGTGTATTTGTTCAGCCAATATACATTTGAAGTAAAAAAAAAAATCTAGGTTTGTAACAGTAGGGACAAGCCCAGAGTTTAAAATAGCGCAAATCAGAGCCAGGGATTTAGCTCAGTGGTGCTTTGTTGGCCTCACAAGTGAAAGGTCCTGAGTTTGATCCCCGGAACCAAAAAAAAAAAAAAAAAAAGCACAGATCAATTTTACATCACTAAAGTGAAGGCTAAGAATACAGAAAAAATAACAGTCACAACTCAGGAAGCACCTAATTGACTATTTACATCTATTATCTCGTTTAATATTCACTACTACTCTAAGGGGGAGGTATCATCATCCCCATTACATAGGTGAGGAAATTCAAGTCCAGAAAGGCCACATTACTGGCACAGTATCAGGATGCTATCAAGTGAAGACAGAGCTAGCACTAAGGTATCTCTGGCTCAAAGTCAGGACTCCCTAACAGTGGTGGAAATCCCACGTTAATACAAACAGGTAGAGCAGGGCCAGTTATCTTTCTAGGAGAGTGATTGGTACTTCTCAAGTTGGAATTTAGTACAGTGAATGACCAGAGACATGAAATTGCTTCTGTCCAACCCTATACCTGCACATTATCAATTAAAGGCACTAAAATATTAGCACCTCCTTGCTGCCAGCACTGGAACAGGTGGTCAATATCCACCGAAGCTGGGGCCATCACCAGTGCCCACCCCCATCCTCCCTTCTCACCTGCACAGCTTCCCCCTTGCAAAGCCACCTGCAGTGCTAAAACTAACAACCTTCTAACAAGAACCACTTCATGGCAACCAGGGGGCTGAGCAGACAGGCCTCTGGGGGAAGACTGGGTTTTATGTATCAGGAGAAAGAACCTGGCAGAGTGGTTTCAAGGTTGTAGGGGAACCGGTCACCCGAGTAAAGCAGGGCAACAGCCTGGGATTCCGGACAGCGAAGCGGGGTCTGGCGCCCCATTCACACTCTGCCTGTGTGACCTTGGGCGGTCGCCCTCTTTAAAACGGGCCTCAGTTCTCTTCAAACCAGGTTGGCCTGGATGCGGGATACCGCGGGGTCAGGACAGGTGGATGATGGGTGACCTGTAGGAGCAGGGGGTAACCTCAAAGACTGCGGGGCCTGGGGTTGGGGACCAGTGGAGAGTTTGCGAGGCGGGAACTCGGCAGCTAGACGTGGGGGAGGGGCCCGGAGGAGGGGCCCCGGAGGAGGGCCTCCCTGGGTATAAATGAGCTAGGGCGAACGTGGGGACTCCTGGAAAGGGGGAGTCGGGTCATGTGGGGGCTAGGGGTCACGTGAGGCCAGAGGAGGGTCGGGGTCACGTGAGGGGGGCTCGAGGAACAATAGGGGAGAAGGGGGCGAGGATAACGAAGCGCGCCCCTGAGGCTCCCGTGTCCTCCCTCCGCCTCACTCACCCCCATGGCGCCGGCGGCGACCCTCGGCTTCTTCTTCACACACTTGCCAGCAAGGAGGCGGCAACGGCTGCAGCACGAACGGCGGCGACACCAAAGCGGCAGGGCCCACACTGCGCATGCGTCTCGCGGCTCCCTGCGCGCCTCAGCGGGCACTGCGCAGGCGCACAATGGGGTTGAGGGGCAAGTGGGGAAACGGCGCGCAGGTGCAGCGCCAGCCAGGCAGCAGAGGGTCTCCGACGAAAAAGAGGCGGGAGGCGAGGCGGAGCGTCGCGCTAGGAATGACGCATTCGCCCAAGCCCGGCCCCAAGGGCGACTGTGTCTGTAGCTATGGTAACGGGTCCAGAGGCGCACCTCAACTACGAGCAGTGCGACTCTGGGCAGCCGGTGTGAGTGTGGCCTCCACGTTCACTGACAAGTCATGTCCCCTCTGAAATACCGGCTTCTCAGCTCTCTTGAACACAGAGGAAGTCTTTGAAAGCGCTTCCACCTTCTAGAATTTGACTTTTGGAACTCCTTTTCTAACCGGAATCCTGTTACTCATTCATCCGCCTTCTATCCATTCATTCTCCTTCCATTCATTTGCTTGCTCACCCAACGTTTACTGTGCTGAGCCCGGGAACACGGAGAGGGACCAGAAGCCATCGCAGTACAAAACTGCTGTTAAAAGAGAGACTTAAGGCGTCCTGGGTGGGATTCATTTCACTCTATCCCAGTAGCCCCAGGGAGTGTAACCCCCACACACCCTGCCTGGGAATCATCCGGGGAGTGTCTGCTCCTGGGAAGCCCCCAGGACTACCCCAGAATCTCCAAGGGAGGGAAGCCAGTGCCTTCACTTTCAGAGTACTTCTCAGCCAGGGACATACAAGTAAAAATTAGAGAGCTACTAATTTCAAGACTTGAGCTTCATAGATTTTGTCAGATTTTTATCATTGTCCTATTTTAAGTCCTCAGCCTAGTGGTGTCACCGGCTTGGTACTCTGCCAGATAATAAGCTAAATCGGTAATAAACATAGTATGTTAAATGGTAGAAGTTCTATGAAGGAAAATAAAGCAGGGGAGGAAGACAGGGAAGGTGAGTGTTTATAGTTGTAACTAAGATGCTCAGGGAAAGAACGGGAAATGATATTTGAGCCAAGTGGTATTTAAAGGGGCTGAGGGAGCACGATATCTTCAGGATATCTGGGGAGAGGGCATTCCAGGCAAGGGCACAGCAAGCACAATTCTACCCTCAGGGGAGCACGATTGGATGTTTTTAGTTTCTTTTCACTTATTTGTTTTTTTTTTAAACAGGGTCTCTCTCTGTAGTCCAGGCTGGCCTTGAACTCACTGTGTGGTCCAGACTGGCCTCAAACTCGTGGCGATCCTCCTGTCTCAGCCTCCTGAGCGCTGGGATTACAGGTGTACACCACCATGCTCACCTGTTTGCATGTTTAAGGAACTGTAAGAAGCACAGTTGTGAATCTTGTGTGGTGGCACACTCCTGTAATTTCAGCACTCTGGGAGGCTGAGGGAGGAGGATTGCAAATTCTATCCCAGCCTAGGAAACTTAATGACTTTCTGTCTCAAAACAAGATGATTTTTTTTTTTACTTAAATTCTTTTATTGGTACATTTTAGGTATACAACACATTTACATTTCTCATTGGGAACTTGTACTTTTGCCTGATGCATCTTGGTTCTTATTTTTTCCCCATTCCTAGCCCTCCCCAAGTCGATTTTTTTTTTAAAGGCTGAGAATGTAGCTCATTGCCAAGATCCTGGATTCAATCCCCAGGAAAGAGAAAGACGAAGAGGAGAGGAGGGAGGAAAAGAGTCTGGGCCGGGCTGGGTCAGCAGGAAATGGAAGGAGGTCTCATTAGACTGGCAAGGAGAGGCTCATTTACAGCTTTAGGTTTTGAAAGACTTTGGGACCTTAGGCCGGGGATTTAGCTCAGTGGTTCCGCTGCTTGCCTCACAAGCACAAGGACCCTAGTTTGATCCCTGGTACCAAAAAAAAAGACTTTGGGACCTACAGTGAATGAGTACACTGTAGGAAGGTTTGGGTGGAGGAGAGGCACAGCTGGCTTATCCATCCAAAGGACTGCTGGCTGCTGGTGTGAGATGACTGTGGGGCAAGGCCGCAGACGGCAGTGGAGTCCAGGCAAGAGACAAGGCTCCTGTGGCTGATGGCAGTGAAGGAGCAGAAGGTCTCAGGACTCAATGCATTTCAAAGATAGAGTCAATAGGACTTGCTGCCAGGTACTGGAGGTGAACCTATGGCACATGGGCTGAAAGCTCTAAAAGTTTCGACGTTAGTGTAAGGTGTAAGGGAAAGAGAATACTCATGATGCCTTTAAGGCTCTTAGTTTGAGCTGCTGGAAAAATGGAGTGGCTTGGACTAAGATTCAGATGATTTTGGAAAGAACAGTTTCAGGGTGGTGGGGTGGGGCAGAGAGGATTAGGAATTGTTTTTTGCTGTGTCAGGTTTGAGATGCCTTTTTGTTTTGTTTTTGAGACAAGGTCTTACTATGTAACCAAGGCCAAACCTGAACTCACCATGTAGCTGGCCTCAAACTTGGGTCCTCCTGCCTCACCCTCCCATGTGCTGGATTAACAAACTCCTAGCTCAAGATGTCCTTTTTTTTTTTTTTTTTTGGTAACAGGGATTGAACTTGGGACCTTGCATTTTGAGGCAGGCAGCAGAACCACAGAGCTAAATCCTCCACCCTTTATTTTTTTATTTTTGAGACAAGGTCTCCTTACGTAGTTCAGGCTGGGTTTGAACTCACTGTGTAACCCAAACTGGCCTCAAACTTACTGCTATCCTGTGACTCAGCCTCCAGAGTAATGGGATTACAGGTGTGCACCACACCCAGCAATGGACAGTATTTAAAATTATGAGATTAAGCAAAGCATGATGGCACATACCTATAATCCCAGCACTGGGGAGGCTGAGTTCAAGTCCAACTTCAGCTACATAGTGAGTTCAAGTTCTGCTCAAACTGCGTAGCCAGATGTTGTCTCAAATAAAACAAATAAAAAAGTCAAGAGCTGGGTGTAGTGGGGCATGCCTGTAATCCCAGGATTTAGGAGGCTGAAGCAGGAGGATCACCTTGAGTTGAAGGCCAGCCTGGGCTATATAATGAGCTCAAGGCCAGCCTGAACTACATAGGAAGACCTTGTCTCAAAACAAACAAACAAAAAGAAGTCACGGGGAGCCCAGGGATTTAGCTCAGTGGTTTCACTGCCTGCTGCACAAGCACAAGGACCAGAGTTTGATCCCAGGTACCAAAAAAAAAAAAGTCATGGGGGTCAGGGATTTAGCTCAGTGGCGCCACTGCCTGCCTCACAAGTGCAAGGTCCTGAGTTCGATCCCCAGTACTGCAAAAAAAAAAAAAGTCATGAACCTGGATTGAGCCTGAGAAAGGAATGTAGGTGGATGCAAATGAATGAATGAATCCTCAGCCTGTTCAGAGGTCAGAAATCTGTTATGGTTGCTAACACTCTGGGCACCAGGAGAGGGAGCTAAGGGCAGGAAGAGGGTGCCCTGGGTGAGGAGAGGTGATATCTGAGCCTGCCCTTGAAGGGGAGAAGGAGGCATGAGATTTCAAGAACAGAACAATATTTACAGATCAGGGAACTGGAAGGAACAGGGTAAGGGGGCAAGTGAGCCCCCTGAAGTCCCCGCCTAGTCTGGCCTGTCTTGTCTCCTTCCCTGCGGGGATCCTCACAGTTAGCTGTTTCAGTGCAGGTGACAGCCACCCAGCTACCCTGTGCCCTGTCCCTCCTGCCACTCCTCACTCTTGTTTGACCTTCCCCCAGGCTGCTGGGATTTTCCTGTGGTGCTGGGCAGGCCCTGCACCACTGAGCTACATCCTGGCTTTGCTAAAACTGCTGGAGACCAGACAAAGCCTCTGGCTGAGCCCGGAAGTCCCTTGGGGAGATGGCAGTGTGCACCTTCTCCCTGCCAGCCTGCAAAGGATCAGTGCCCGATCCCTGCCCCCAAAGCAACATCTTTCTCCCTGGGAGCTGCTGATAGTGTGGCTCTTCTCTTGCCCAGGGCTTCCTTGGTCTTGGAGGGTGCTGGGTAGAGCCTGTCTTGGAATCAGACCAGCTGGAGATCAGCTGGAGACCAGTTTAAACCCCTTTTCTGCTACTCATTGGCTTTACAATTTTAGGCAAGGTGTTCAATTCCTGTCTGTCTGTCTCTCTCTGTCTCTTTCTCTTGCTTTTTTTTGTTTGCGACAGGGTCTTGCCATGCAGCTCAGGCTGGCCCTGAATACATGATCCTCCTGCCTTACCCTCCCTCATACTGGAATTACAGGCATGTGCCTGTACCTGGTTTAGTGTTCAACATCTCTGGGGATCCATTTCCTTATTTATAAAGTGAGACCACCAAAAGCAATCTGTAGCCAAGTGTGGTGGCACACACTCGGGAGGCTGAGGCAGGAAGATCACTGAGAGTTCAAGGCCAGACTGGGCTACATAGTGAGTTCACAGCCAGCCTGAACCACATAGCATGATCCTGTCTCAAATAACCAAAAAGAAAAAAAGAAAGAAAGAAAGAAAAAGGCTGGGGACATAGCTTAGTGCAAGGCCCTGGATTTAATTCCCAGTACTGCCAAAAAAATTGAGATGTGTTATGTACATGTACCAATTCCGTGTATGGCTGGTGTCTAGATGTTCACCCAAAGCCTCATTCAGTCATAGGTGAGACTTTTCAGAGATGGCTGGATCTAGAGCATAGAATGCTGGGAGTAAGAGTGTGTGATTATTGGGCCAGGGATTTAGCTTAGTGGTTCCACAGCCTGCCTCGTAAGCACAAGGTCCCAAGTTTGATCCCCGGTACCAAAAATAAATTAATAAAATGAGTGTGTGATTACTAAATTAGTCCACTGATTGGTTTGACATAGTCCTAGGGAAGGCCCACCCTGGGTGTGAGTGCTACCTACCCTAAGAACATGTAGCCTGGATAGAATATAAGGGACAGAAAAAGGGCTGCTGCCCTCGCTTGCTGCTTGGCTACTTCCCTGGTTGGTGCTTCCTGTTACCCTGCCATGGACTGTTTCTCCTCTACCATGCCACCCTGCCTTGGAGCCAGCCAACTATAAACTGAAACTTCTACAAACTGAGCTACGATAAAGCTTTCCTCCATTTATGTACTTATTTATTTATTTTTGGTACCGGGGATCGAACTTGGGACCTTGCGCTTATGAGGCAGGCAGCAGAACCACTGAGCTAAATCCCCAGCCTTCCTCCTTTTATTTATTTATTTTTTATTTTTTTGGTACTGGGGATCAAACTCAGGACCTTGTGCTTGTGAGGCAGGTGTGGTGCCACTGAGCTAAATCCCAAGCCCCAAACCTTTCCTCTTAACTTTGGGTGTTGAGTATTTTGTCTCAGCAATGAGAAAAGTAACTAAGACACCTACAATGAATATAATCATTATGTACTGCAAATATGTACTAACATTTTTTAAAAATTGGAACTCAATACCATCCTGTCTCCCTCCTCCTCCCCCTGTCACCCAGGGCTAGACTCCAGCATGAGACCGTACTCTTTAAGTGAAATAAATCAGACACATGTTTAAATACTGCAGTTTCTCTGGTGTGAGAAACCAAAAGTGGAAATAAGGTCTAAAATGTGTAATAGGTATTGGGAAATGGGAAGAAAATATTCAAATGGGGACCAGGGAATGTAACTCAGTGGCACCACACCTGCCTGGCAAGCACAAGGTCCTGAGTTTGATCGCCAGTACTGGAAAAAAAGGAAAAGAAAATGTTCAAATGGGAAGGGGAACAAGGGAGGGGGAAAGGAGAAAGGAAGAAAAGGACAAGTAGTAAAAATAGAAGGAAACAATGGAAACAAAGGTTTTGCATAGAGGAAGGGGAGGAGGTTTGAGAGGAAGGGGGAATGGGAAAAAAAGAAGAGACAGGATCTATCATATACTGGTGCAAATTTCCTATGATGAGTGTTATCATTATGTATATCTAAAATATACCAATAAATGTTTTACTTAAAGAAAACTGAACTCTACCATCCTGTCCGCCCCTCCTTCCACTGTCACCAAAGGCCAGATGTCAACATGAGACCATACTCTTAAGTGAAATAAATTGGACACATGTGGTTTTTGTTTTTGTTTTTGTTTGGTACCCGGGATCTAACTCGGGTCCTTGTGCTTGCAAGGAGGCAGCGGAACCACTGAGCTAAATCCCTGGCCCATGGACACACATGTTTAAATACCACATTGTTTCTCTAGTGTGAGAAACCAAAAGTGTGAATAAGGACCAAAGTGTATAATACATATTGGGAAATAGGAAGAAAATGTTCAAATGAGAAGGGGAACAATGGAGGGGGGAGGGAGAGGAAAGAAGGGGCAAGAAAAAAAATGGAAACAAAGCTTTTGTAAATAAGGGGAAGAGGGGTTGAAGGGAGGGGAGGAGAGTGGGAATAAAAGAAGCAAGATATGTCATGTACAGATACAAATTCCCATTAGGTGTGGTGGCACACATGCCCATGACCCTAGCACTCTGGAAGCTGAGGCAGGAGAGTCCCCTTGAGTTTGAAGCCAACCTGGACTACAAAGTGAGTTCAAAACCAGCCTGAACTGCATGGAGAGACCTTGTCTCAAAAAAAAAAAAAAAAATTCCCAATGATGAATGTTATCATTATGTATAACTAAAATGTAAGAATAAAATTTTTTTAAAAAGAATCTGAATTCATCACTATCCTGTCCTCCCATTGTCACCCAGGGCCAGCCTCCAGTGCCACTTTGGCCCCATCCCTGTGGGATACACCAGCCTCCCTCCACCCCACTCCTCGTATCTCCTGCCAGCTCTCAGGGCTCCTCTCCCTTTTAGGAAAGCAGCCTCCCTGACCCTGCCTCCTTGCCTCTTGGGGCAGGGTGCTGCAGTCTGGCTTCTGTCCCACTGCCCCTCCCTTCCCCACAGATGCCCTCAGCAGTTTTGCTAACTGCAACTGTCCTCTCTTCCAGCTCTGTCTTTATTTTTCTGCCCCTCCCTGCAACACATAGCCCTCATTCATTCTCTCTTTCCTTGGCTCCTGTGATACCACACCCCTGCTTTGCTTTGTTTTTTTCTTTTCTCTCTTTCCTTCCTTCTTCCTTCCTTCCTTCCTTCCTTCCAAGTCAGGGTCTCATAGAGACCACACTGGTGTTGAATTCACAATCCTCCTGCCTCAGCCTCCCAAGTGCTGAGATTATAGGCTTGTACCATGGTGCTCACAGTCAGGCTATCCCTTTTTTTTTTTTCAGTACCAGGGATGGAACTCAGAACCTTGCATTTGTGAGGCAGGTGTGGTGCCACTGAGCTAAATCCTTGGCCCAGGCTAGCCCTGTTTTTTAAAAAATGCATATGGGGGCTGGGGATTTAGCTCAGTGGTTTTGGCACCTACTGCTCAAGCACAAAGACCCGAGTTTGATCTCCAGTACAAAAAAAAATGCATATCTGAAAAAAATGCATATCTGAGCCAGGCATCGTAGCTCACACATGTAACTAATTCTAGCACTCTGGGAGGCTGAAGCAGGAAGATGGTCATGAGTTAGAGGACAGCCCAGGCAACATACTGAGTTTAAGCCAGCCCAAAGTACATAGTGAGACTCTGTCTCAAAAAACAAAACAAAACAAAAATCACATCTGGCTGAGTCAGTTATGGCTTATGACTTGCAAGACGCCTTGTATTCAGCCCCTACCTGCCTGGCCAAGGTCCCTTGTCTCTGGCTGGTCTTCCTGGACTCTGCCACTTGCTGCTTCCTCTGACAGATCTCGTTCCCCACCCTCCCTTTTCAGGTCGAAGCTTAGATGGCTGACTTGGGCACACTTTCTGGCATCTCCCAAGGCTATTGCCACCTCCTCCATTAGGCTGTTGGCTTCCTGCATTTGGGGACTGTGCATCTCTGTTCCACTCCTGTTAGGGCTGCAGGTTCAAAACATGGGACCAACTTCATCTTGTCCTTTACCTGCAATCTGTTTTTTTTCACTGGATTCCCATATTTCTGTATGTTCCCTCCAGCAACCCTAACTGCTGTACCTCTGGAAACCAACTGGTAATTGGCAGACAGCAGACATTCAATACCTGTTCATTTGAGGAATAACAGACAAGGATGGG
Source organism: Heterocephalus glaber (assembly GCF_053883595.1). NCBI lineage: Eukaryota > Metazoa > Chordata > Mammalia > Rodentia > Bathyergidae > Heterocephalus > Heterocephalus glaber. The sequence continues at coordinate 13,832,979 of NW_028258151.1, read as the reverse complement.
GGCAGGCACAGGTGTTAGGATGGGTCACTTCCTGGAGGAGGTGACACCTGAGCAAAAGCAGATGGCGATATCAGGTCATGGCCTCAGCTGGCTCCTCCATGGTGCTACTTCCGTAATGGGCTGAGTGGAGTCTTCCCAGTGATATTTCCAAGCCCGACCTGTTGTTACCTATGATGGGACCTTGCTGGGAAACAAGAGCTTTGCAGATTGCTACAGTTCAGTTGTAATTTAGGTTTTTGTTTGTTTGTTTGTTTGGTACTGGGGATTGAACTTGTGTCCTTGCACTTGCGGGGCAGGCGGTGGCACCACTGAGCTAAATGCTGTCCCAGTTGTGATTTAGTTTTATCCCACGAGGGTTCCTCTGTTGGAAGCTTGGTTCCAGTGCAGTGATGTTGGGAGAAGGTGGGCCTGGTGAAAGGTAATTAGGCCACCAGGGGTACTGCACCACCCCCTGAAGGGAAAAAGTTCTCTTGAGAGTCAGTTATTTACTACCAGAGTGGGTTTTTTTATTTTTTGGTTTGGTTTCTTGAGTCAAGGTCTCACTACATAGTTCAGGCTGGCCTTGAACTTGAGGTGACCCTCCTGCCTCAGCCTCCCAAGTGCTGGGATTACAGGGGTGCGCTGCCATGCCTGGGTAGAATGGGTTGTTATAAAGGAGCAAGACTGCTCCCTACTCAGTCCCTCTGGCTTCCTGGCTTCCATGTGATCTCATCTTGGGCACATTTCTGCCATGATGCCATCTGCCCCTGGCCAAATCAGAGGACTGACTGATCTTGGACTTTCAGCCTCCCAAACTGCAAACTAAATAAACTTTTTACAACTCTGAATTTTGTTATAACAGAAAAAAAAAAAAAAGGACAAATCGATACATGTAATGAAGCTAACATCTTGGGATCACATCATCCTGGATTGTGGGTGGGCTCCAAATCTAATGTCCTTATAAGGGCAGGATGTGAATGCCATACCGAGACAAGAGGACCATGTGAAGACAGGCAGAGGCTGCAAGGAGGCAGCTGCCAGCACAGGAATGCTGAGGAGAGTGGCACAAAGTAGATTCTCCCTCAGTGCTTCAGAAAGGCGCCTGCCTGGCCAATGCCTTGATTTTGGCCTTCTGACCTCCAGAACTGGGAAAAAATGAGTTGCTATTATTTTTAACTATCTGGTTTTGGTGTTTCATTACAAGAGCCCTAGGAAACTATCGTACTCCTAAATCTCTGTCCTTCCCAAGCCCATTGAGAAGATTCTTCTTCACAGCCTGTGGCCCCAGGAGCCCCACTCCTGCAGATCTCATATCCAGCTGTGCCAGCTGCCCACTAAAATGGTCCCATGATTTGAGCCTCCTGGTGCTCATGCCCTGTGTGGTCCCCTACCATCCTGAACAGGGCTGACCTGCATGACAGTGAAATCTTGCAGGGGTCCAAGATCAGGCTCTAAAGGCACTGCAGCCTCTGGGTGCTCTACTGGATTTCTCCCCACCCCCACCCCAGGGAAAGCCGGCAGCCATGCTGCAGGACACATGAGGGGCACCACGCAAAGGGCTGAGGCTCCTCATCGACACCGTAACAGCCACCTTCGCACCACTCAGTTGACATGTTCCTGAGATTCTGACTCTCGCAGAGGACTTGGGCTCATCTGTCATGCAGCAGTAGATCACCAAGACCAGGACCAGCTGTGAGATCATTAGGCTCCACCCCCAGCATAACCCAACAAAGGACAGAAGTCATGGCAGCAGCTCTTGTCACTGGCCTCTGGAAGATACTAGACTCTCAGGGCTGGAAAGACTCATCTAAGGCGACCATTGGTCATCTAAGTCATATGGGCACTGGGCAATTGGTTGTCTAGTCCGTCCCTCCCTGGGAGCCAGGGAAGCCCAGGCCTAGAGAAGGGATGCTCGTTGCCCAAGGGTGGGACAGGAGTGAGGTGTCCTAATTTGAAGCCTATGGTGTCTTTAGGTCTTTGTCTAGGGAATCCATGATCAATCCGGGCAGATTCCAGGGCACAGAGGATTGGTTTGCTAGGGCTGTGGCAAGTTCCCACTTGGCACAAATGGAGTGACTTAAGTAGAAATTCACTGTCTCATAGTTCTAGAGTCTAGAAGTCCAAATCCAAGGGAGTGGCAGGGCTGTGAGAGAAAGCAACGTTCCAGGCCTCTTTCCTTGGCTTCTCATTATACTCACATGACACTCTCCTTATATGGCCAGCTGTGTTCAGATTTCCTCCTTTTATAAGGGTGGCAGCAGAAGGCCGGGCCAGGTGGCACACACCTATAATCCCAGTACTCAGAAGGCTGACGTAGGAGGATTGCCACGAGCTCAAGGCCAGCCTGGGCTACATAGTGAGTTCAAGGTCAGCCTGAATTACAGAGTGAGACCCTGTGTCAATAATAATAATAATAATAATAGTAATAGTAATAATACTAATACCACCAGCATGGCATGGTGTTGCAGGCCTGTAATCCCAGCACTCAGGAAGCTGAGGTAGGAAGGCTGATGTGAGTTGGAGACCAGTCTGAGATAGATATATAGTGAATTCAGGGACAGCCTGAACTGCATAGCAAGACCCTATCTCAAAAAGAAAAACAAAATCAAAACAAATCAAAAAGGATACCAGTTGATTAGGGGCCCCCAATGGCCTCATTTTATTTTATTTTATCGCATCCCTCCTCAAGTCCCCTCCCCTCCCTATGTACAAAAGCTTTGTTTCCATATTTTCCTTCTATTTTCACTTTTTTCTTATCCCTTCCTTCCTTTCTTTCTTCCTCCTTCCTCCTTCTTCCCAATTGAACACTTTCTTCCCATTTCCCAATATCCATTATACATTTCAGTCTTTATTTCCACTTTCAGTTTCTCACACCAGAGAAACAATGTGGTATTTAAACATGTGTGTCCAATTTATTTCACTTAGGAGTATGGTCTCAAGGTCCAGTCATTTAAATGTCTGAAGCTCATCCTTCTTTATGGCAGAGTAGTACTCCATTATATAAAAAACCCCTGATCTTCTTTATCCACTCGTCAGTTGATGGGCATGGGCTGTTTCCAAGCTTTAGCTATTACACACTATGCTGGTATAAACATGGATGCACATATATTGCTGTGGTATGATGCTTTTAATTCTTGTAATTTTTTTTTTTTTTTGGTACTGGGGATTGAACTCGGGACCTTGCACCTGTGAGGTAGGCGACGGAACCACTGAGCTAAATCCCCCTGCCCATGCTTTTAATTCTTTCAGGAAGATACCAAGAAGAGGTATAACTGGGTCAAATGGAACCTCTAGTTTTAGTTTTTTGAGAAATCTCCACACTGATTTCCACAGTGGTTGCACCAGTCTGCACTCCCACCAACAGTGGAGAAGGGTTCCTTTCTCCCCACAGCCCCTCCAGCATGTTATTGGTTGATTTCTTGATAGCGGCCATTCTTTCTGGAGTGAGATGAAATCTCAGTGTTGTTTTTATTTGCATTTCATGAGTGACCAATGATGTTGAAAATTTTTTCATATATTTATTTGCCATTTCTAATCCTTCATCTGAGAAGTATCTTTTCATTCCAGTTGCCCATTTTTGGATTGGGTCTTTAAATCTGGGGGGGGGGGTCCTGATTTTTTTGAGTTCTTTATATATTCTAGATAATAGTCTTTTGTCTGAATAGCTGGTAAAAAAAATTTTCTCGCACTGTGGGTTCTCGCTTCACTCTGTTGGTGATTTCTCTTGCTGTGCAATAGATTTTTAATAAGATGAGGTCCCAGGTGTTGATTCTTTGTAGTATTTCCCATGTGGTCTGGGTTTTGTTCATGAAGTCTTTGCCTACTCCTATGTCTTAGAGCGTTCTACTTATTCTCTCTTCCAGCAGATTTAGTGTTTCTGTTTTAATATTTGGATCTTTGATCTATTTTGATTTTAGGTTAGTGTGTGGTGAAAGATAGTTTCAATCTTCAGCATGTGGAAAGCCAGTTTTTCCAGCACCACTTATTAAAGAGGCTATCTTTCTTCCAGTGCAGGTGTTTGGTTCTTTTGTCAAAGATAAGGTGGCTGAGTGTGTCTGGAGTTCTTTCTGCATTGGCTTTGTAGAGACCCTGTCTCCAGCACTGGGGGTGTAGCTCAGTGCTAGAGCACTTGCTTATCATGTGTGAGGGCCTGAGTTTCATCCCCAGCACTGTGCAGAACAAAAAACAGAAAAATGACCCTATCTTCTGCTAAAGTCACATTCTGACTACTGGGAGACAGGACTTCAACATGAGAATTTTTTTGGAGAGGATACAATTCAACCTATAAATACTTCAAGACCCCGACTTTTGGGTTCCAGGTGTTTCTGCTCATAGTTTGTTTGGTATCCGGTCTCTTTTCTACTCTGCTCCCCCACCAGCACATTTTATGCCCAGGACAGACATCACAAGTCCCTCCTGGCTCCCTTTCCTGCTGAAGCAAGCTGCAGACTGAGCGTCCTCCTCAACACAGTCTCGGGCCCTCTGCCAGCCAATATCTGCTGCTGAAGGCTTCTCGGGGGAGAGGGGAGCTGAGACAGGGTATCCTGAATGACTGAATATGTCTGACATACGGACAATTCAGAGTCCATCTGCCTACCCGTCGGCTCTGGCTCATCTGTTGCTGTAGACTCACTGTCACTGCCTCTGCTGCTGGTTCTCATCTTAGGCCAGGACCCGGGTCTGCCAGGAAGACCACCCTCACCCTTCTGTTTCTGAATGCTCCATGGCAGGTAGGATGCCAGGGAGGACAAGGGCAGCAGGGCCAGGTCCCTGTCTCCCAACAATCCCACTTCCTCCTCGCTGTGGTGTGATGACATCCCCTCCAAAATTCAGTTGTTGCCATAGTAATAGTATTAAGAGAGGGGCCTTTAAGAGGAGATTAGGCACCAGGGCTCCCTCCTTGTGAATGGGATAAAGTGTACCTTACAAAGAGGCTTGATGGGAGAGTCGCCCTTTCCTGCCCTTCCACCTTCTGGCACATGCAGACACAGCTAGAGGCCTTCACCAGATATTGGCTCAGCCTCTCAGAGTGCTGGGATCTCAGGAGTATGCTACCACACCTGGCTCATTCACTATTTTGCCAAATTTTTGTTTGTTTTTTTGTTTTTGAGATAGGGTCTCGATGTATAACCCAGGATGGCCTCAAACTAGCAGTGATCCTTCTGTCTCAGCCTCCCCAGTTCTGGGGTTACATGCGTGTGCCATCATGCCTGGCTAATTCACTTTTATTTCTATCATTATTGCAAGGCTTTCTCTTCATGGAGCTCCTAATAGGTGAGTAAAACCAAGGGAAGTTTGGTAGAAGTGATGTGGGGTGGGGTCCAGCAGCATGAGTATCTGTGAAGTGAGAGGGCTGGGTGGTCACAGAAGGGTGGGACAGTTAGGGCTTTTCAAGGCTTTCTGGGGAAGCAGTGCTGAGATTGCAGGCAGCCATTAGCTGAACACCTACTGTGTGCCATTTTCTGTGGAACTGCTCTTGAGCTGCTCAGGTGAGGGTGACAGCATAAGACAAGGGCCTGGCTTTCTTGGCCAACAGCCTCCAAGAGGAGAGGGTCAGGTAAGCAGGAAGTGCTTACATTAGACTGTGGTCAGTGATGAGATGGGGTGGGAAAGGCAGGTGTCCTAGATGAGGTGATAGGCAAGCTTTAGTTTCTTTCTTTCTTTGTTTTGTTTTGTTTTTTGTACCAGGGATCAAACCCAGATCCTTGTGCTTTCGAGGCAGGTCCCAGAACCACCGAGCTAAATCCCCAGCCCCTCTTTGTTTTGGGGGGGGGGGTGTTTTGGTACCAGGGATTGAACTTGGGACCTTGCGCTTGTGAGGCAGGTGGTGGAACCACTGAGCTAAATCTCTGGCCCCTTTATTTGTTTTATTGAGACAGAGTCTCCCTATGTAGTTTAGGCTGGCTTTGAACTTACTATGTAGCCCAGTCTGGCCTCGAACTTGTGACAATTCACCTGCCTCAGCCTCCTGTGTGTTGGGATTACAGGGGTCCACTGTTAGGTCTGGCTTCAAACTTTAGATTTTGAAAGGCAAATAAGAATTAGTCAGCCAGGGCCAGGGATTTAGCTCAGTGGTTCTGCCGCCTGCCTTGCAAGCAAAAGGTCCGGAGTTTGATCCCCAGTACCAAAAAAAAAAAAAAAAGAATTAGTCAGTCAAGATGGTAGGGTGTGATGGCAGACTCCTGTAATCCCAATACTCAGGAAGCTGAGGCAGGTAGATTGCCACAAGTTTGAGGCCAGCCTGGGCTACAAAGTGAGTTCAAGGCCAAACTGAACTATAAAGCAAAGCGAGACCCTGTCTCAAACAAAACAAAAAAGTTTAGGGCCAGGAATTTTGCTCAGTGGTGCTGCTGCCTGCCTCGCAAGCATAAGGTCCCAAGTTTGATCCCTGTACCAAAAAAGGAAAGAAAAGAAAGAAAGAAAGAAATAAAAGAAAAGAAAAGAAAAGAAAAGAAAAGAAAAGAAAAGGAAAGGAAAGCAGGCAGGCAAGCAAGCAAGCAAGCAGCAAAAAAAGTCTAGGGCCTGCCATTTAGCTCAGTGGCACTGCACCTGCCTTGTAAGTGCAAGGTCCTGAGTTCAATCCCCAGTACCAGGGGAAAAAAAAAGTCTGCCAGGAAAAGAAAAGCGAAATTCCAGCTATCAGGAATCACAAGTCTGAAGACCAAGGTAAGAGGGGATTGTGTGTGCTTGCAACAACAGGTGGCTGAAGGTGGCTGAGGCATGCCCAGCTAAGTGGGGTTGAGAGATGTATTATATCTGAGGCTGTGGTTACAGGAAACAGAAAATAAATGGAAATTAGGAGTTGGGCGTGGTGGTACACATCTGTAATTCCAGCACTTGGGAGGCTGAGGCAGAAAGATCACCTTGAGTACAAATTTGAGGCCAGCCTAGACTATCTAGTGAGTTCAAGACCAGCCTGGACTATATAGTGAGACCCTATCTCAAAAAGAAAACAAACAACAAAAGAGACAGAAAAAAGGGAGAGAGAGAAAAAAAAACAAAAAATAAAAAACAAAGAAACAAAAAAAGGAAATTAGTCAGGCTCAAGCAGTGAGGGATTGTTACTGGCTCACGTGAGTAAGGAGTTTACAGGTTCTACGGCTTCAAGTGAGGTTGGACCAGGGGCTCAATGGTGCCACTGAGAAACCAGCTCCGCCCCACACCATCCTGTCCCAGTGTCTTCTGCACCACTGGCTTTCCTTGAGGGTCAGTGATGGCAGCCAGTGCTCCTGGGCTCAGCTTCCTGGTCTTTGTCCCACTTCTGCAGCAAGCTGGTTGGGCCAGCTCAGGTCTCCAGGGCACCTCCGAGCCCACTGCAGTGTCCAGCGCCTTGAGAAAAGTGGACATTGGGATGAAATCAAGTCCACAGCACCACATGGATCCCCAAGACAGGAGAAGGTGAAATGGATGCTAAGGGACAGATTTTTGAAGCAGATAAGTCACGCTAAGGAGCTTGAGCTTAATCCAAGGATGAGGAGAAGCAGAGTCTGACTTGATCAGATTGGGTTTTTAAAAGATCACCCTGGCTGTGGAATAGAGAACAGACTAGGGGAGGGTGAAGGAGCAGGCAGGGAGGCCAGCTGGGAGGCTCCAGGCTCCGTGGGCAGCGTGGGAGGGGTGCTGACTGTGACAAACGGGAGTCTGCTGGATCCAGAAGTGTGGACAAGGAAGGGCTGGGGGGTGATCCCACTTTCTACACTGAGTCTTGGCTGGCTGGAAGGGGAATAGAAAGAGGGGCAGGCTGGGTGTGTAGGGGTGAACATTCTGAGATCAGTTTTGAACAAAACTGAGTGAGAGGGCCAGGGATTTATTTCAGTGGTTCCGCCGCCACCTGCCTCACAAGCACAAGGACCAGAGTTCGATCCCCGGTATCAAAAACAAAACAAAACAAAACAAACCTGAGTGAGAGAAGTAGAGTCCAGAAGACATTTGGTTGGATGTGGGCATCTGGAAGAGCCTGCCTGGGGTGGGGAGGGCTCTGGGCTGGGATCTAGGTGGGGACACCCATAACCTAGAGATTGATATTGGGGAATTAAAGGTCATGGAGACAGTCTAAAGGACCAACACCAAGAGTTTGGATGCCAGCCAGGAGGGGAGCTGAGAAGAGCTGGGCTCCAGTCCTGCCCAGAGCTGGAGTCCATACCCGCCAAAGGGCCTTTGGGTTTAGAGAACACAGAATCACTGTTAACCATGGCAGAATGGCTTCTGTGCAATGGCACAGGCTGAGGTGGAACGCTGGGGGTTCTAGAGAGAATGGAAGGTGAGGACAAGGACAGAGGGGTGTGAACAACTCTTTCAAGAAGCCCAGCTTGGAGGAGAAAAGGAGTGGAGCAGCTTTAGTGGAAAGGGTTACCTAAGGTGAGCACAGGGACGGTGTTGGTGTGCATTTGAGGTCAGGGCATGTGTTTTAGGATGGAAGGGTTTAAGCAGATGTCTGTGCTGAGGGGAAACACAGTCCCAAAGGAGGAGGTGGGGCGAATGGGGTCCATGTGGGAGGCATGCTGAGCCTATGGGTGAGGCTGGTCCTACAGAGGAAGGAACTCTACACCAGTGGGCACAGACAGGGGCTGAATCTATGAGTACAGTGCAGCCAGAGGGGGTTCCTGCCCAACGGCCTCAGTCTTCTCTGGAAGTGGGAGCATGCAGTGTGGGGGTGGCAGGAGAGGACTGTGGAAGGAAGTGGGAAGGATGCTTGTCACCAGGCCTGAGCCCTGGGTATGCCCTGGAAGAGCAGAACTGAGCTGCAGGACTTGCAGTTATGAGGCACAGGGCATGCAGATGAGGGGTAGGAGAGGGTGGAGCATCTTGGGGCACCAGAGGGCCTTGGCCTCCCTCTCTGAAGGTGAACAGACCTGTTTAACTGGATCAGACACAAACTAGAGCACCCCCACACCCTTTTTCTTTGAGACAGGGTCTCCCTATGTTCTCCAGGCTAAGTTTGAACACACTATGTAGCTCAGGCGGGGCTCAAGCTCATGGTGATCCTCCTGCCTCAGCCTCCTGAATGCTAGGATTACAGGTGTGCACCACCACACCCAGTTTAGAGAGCCCTTGAGTACTGGGTTGGAGATCTTTGCCTGGAAAACAGGAAGCCATGAAAGGTTATGTGGAACAGGAGTGGGGCATGATCAAAGTAGGATTTAAGAATCTGTATCCAAGATGGGGGTGATGGCACATACTTGTAAACCCAGCACTATGAGAGGCTGAGGCAGGAGGATCACAAGTTCAAACTCTGCCTTAGGGCAGGGGATTTAGCTCAGTGGTTCCGCCGCCTGCCTCGCAAGTGCAAGAACCCGAGTTCGATCCTCGGTACCAAAAAAAAAAAAAAGACAACTCTGCCTCAGGAATTTAGGAAGAACCTGTCTCAAAATATACAAAAAGGGCCAAGAAATATAGCTCAGTGTCAAGGCCCAGGGTTCAATCCTCAGTACTGCCCCACCAATCTGTATTGATTTGTGTGTGCATAATGGATTGAAGGGGTTAGACAGAGGTAGGAATTTGGAGCTGTTGGCCAAAGTGAGGATGTCAGTTGTCCAATCATGGAGGAGGAGCAGTCCACCCCTGGTCTACAGGGTATGGGTGGCCTCATGTAGCAGTAAGCCATGAGCAGAGGGGGCCTACTTGGGGTGCTCAAGAGGAGATCCTAGCTTCAGAAGGAAGCCAGAGTTGATGGATTTTTTTTTTTTTTTTGAAACAGAGTCTTGCTATGTAGTTCAGGCTGGCTTTGAACTCACTACATATATCCCAGGCTGGCCTCGAACTCAGGGCACTCCCCCTGCCTCAGCCTCCCAAGCACTAGGATTACAGGCATGCGGCATCACACACCGTTTAGATAGATGTCCTTACATTATATCTGAGATCACGCTGGATCCTCCTAGTAATTGATGAGGTCAGTTATCATTTCCTTTTAGAGATGGAGAGACTGAGGCTCAGAAAGGCCAAGACACTCACCCAAGAGCTGGGACTCACACTAGATTTGAGCTCCCTGGCTGCCCGTTTTGCACATCCCTCTGTTCCTAATCTCTCCACTGTCATGTCTCCAGAGGCCTCTGATCATGTGACTTTGCTCTAGGGCATGATCTAAGGCTTAGTGACTCTAATGGCCCAGGGGGTCAATTTCAGCTTCTTGAGGTGCCTGGCTCAGGCTCCAGGACATTTGTGCTCAAAGGTAGGGCCCCGATGATGCCAGATGTCACCACCAGAGGGCGCAGCCCAGGTGAGGTTGGGGGGTGCTTTCCCACTTCCGGAGAAACCAAGCAGGCTCCTAGGTCCGAGGCTGCCCCCTCATGGGGTCTGGGGAGGCTCCTGTCACCTTCCCCTCTCTTGTCACCAGAGCTCTCGCTGACTCTTCCTCCCGAGTTTCTGCTTGGCTCAGGAGTCAGATTTCTCCGGCGTGGGTGTAAGGAGCCCGGGTCTCCTCCCAGACCGCATGCCCGCCGGCTTCTGCTCCCTCCTCCCCAGTGTCACTCCCAAATGGCCTCCTTGCTTTCTGCAGCCCTAGTACTGAGACAGTGCCAAACACCAGATCGGCACCTCTGTCACCTCAGCCTTTTCACAAGTGTGTGTATGAGGGGGGCAGAGGCGGTGGGGAGGACGTAGAGATGGAAGGGCAGCACCCTGGGCACACAGCCGGCCAGAAGGGCCTGTGGGCACCCGGTAGGGCAGTGCCTGGGCAGCACTGTGGTGTTGGCGGCGGAGTCCCCAGGCTCCTTCCACTCAGCCACCGCCTCCATTTCCTCCAAGTCACCTCCTACTCCTTGAGGGGAGCACCCCCATGGCCCCCAACTGCTCAGCCAGGTTTCTGCCCAGGTTCGGTCACCCTCCCTCCTCTGCCCCAGGCCTGGCTGCATCCCTCCCTCCCTTCCCAAGCTTAGCCCCTGGGCCGTGGCCACCAAGGACCTGGACAGGGTCCCAGGCACCACACCGCAGCAGCCAGCCTCGCTTCTCACTCAGGACAGTCCCAGTCTGTCTGGCAGGGTTGGCGGGCTGGGGATTGGCTCCAGCTGCCCCTGCCTTTGGGAGGAGGGGAGCCCGGGTGGCTCACCCAAGGTCACCCTTCCTTTCTTTTACAGCATCCCTGTGCAACTTTTGTCCTCTCTGCTTCACCTTGAGGAGGGATCTGGATGCCCGGCAGGCAGAATATGGGCTGGTGGAAAGAAACGTTCTGTGGGCTAATGACTATTCCTTCTACAAATGCTGAGTGCCCCCTGTGTGCCTGGCCCTGAGAACACAGCCCTGAACGCAGAGACACAATCACACAAATCAAGTGCATTTGTGTCTGTGAGCCGTGTGGCAAATCGCCAAGTCCTTAGCTGGCCAAGGCTGGTGTCTCGGGATGTGAGGAGTCAGGGGATTTTTTTTGGCGTAGGCAAAGGAAGCTTCGGGCAGAGGGCTGTATGAGGGCAGGGCAAAACCTCAGTCTCCTCATCTGGAAGAGCAGCCTGGTTGTGGGCTTGAGCTTGCTTTGAGGCAGCCTGCATGCTGGCTTGCAGCCTTCAAAAAGAAGGCGCTGTGGTCCCCCTCCTGGGGGGAAGGATGAGTAGGACTCAAGGGCCAAAATGGCGGGTAGGACTTTCCTGGGAGACCTGCGGCCCCTGCTCAGCTTTCAGGTGGCCTCAGGGAGATAAGGGACCCCTGTCCTTGGCCCCTTCCCCCACCCAGGGTAGAGAGGAGGGACTAGCCCTTGGGCTGCCTCTCCATTCCCACCCCAGGTTTCTGACCACGTGGCACCTCTGCACCCCACCTCTGGGGGAGGATGATTTCTGATGGGGGGGGTTGGGGAGCAGAGAAAGGTGGGTGGAACCAGGGGTAGGCTGTGACCTGGGCCTGTGGCACAGCCGCACCCACAGCCCTGGGCAGCAGGGAGGGGGTGCTGTCTCTTTAAGAGCCTTCAGGCTGCTGGGAGCAGATGGCCAGGCCTGCCGGGGCCCCTTGTCCTTTGTGTGCCTTTGCACAAAAGAGGGGGCCTGCTGGGGAGGGGGTGGCTGCAGCAGGTGGGAGGGGTGGGGCCTTTCCCTTCCCCCTCCTAACCCTGCACCCTTGCCCCTTGGGAGGAGATTGCTCACTAGGAATGCACCTCCTCCAGGGACCCAGTGGTTCCCACTGTCGCCCCCAAACTCTAACTATACCCCTGCTGTGTTGTGTCCCACCTCCCTGGCAGAAGCCTCCTTATACTGGGGCTTAGGGACCCCTCCATTCCAAGGAATAAACCTCCCCTCCCTGCCCCCACCTTCAGAGGAGCCTGTCCTCTGGCTCCGGATAGAAGTGAGACTAGATCTGGGTCCTGGGGTGAGGGCAGGGGTGGGGGTGGGGAGGCGAGAGCCAGAGGGGAGCTTTGGCCTGGATCACACTAGAGGGTGGGGGTGGAGGGTACCTGGGGCATCACTGGAAGAGGAAGGCAAGAAATAGGCATGATACTGAGGCTGAGGCCTGGGGTGGGGCGAGGGGGCAGGAGAGTGGGGTGGGGGACCCAACTAGGGCACTGCCTGATGGGAGGCGGCCTGCAAGATGAAAGACGCCTTGGGAGGAGAGGGTGGTGTGCACAATGGTTGCCTGCCAAGCAGAAGGGGACAGAGACAAGAGCCTCTCTAAAGGGTGGAGGCTCGGCGCTGGGATGGCACCCTGCCACTGCAGAGGGGCCAGCCTGGGAAGGCGCGGTTCGCCTTGGAGCAGACCCTTTAGCTTAGACCGGTCCTTGGTCCACTGGTCCATTCATTCTCCTCCTTTGTGAGACATTCTCACCCTGAGGCTCCGTGCCCAATCCGTGATATAAGAGGTGGAAAACGGCCCCACATGCCTGGCCCGAGGTGTGGCGGGCAACGTGGCCGCTGGCTTTGTGGCCTCTTGGGGCCTGAGAGCGCGGCGACCTGGGTGGGGTCGCGTCAGAGTCGGCCAGGGTGCCCGAAGAGAGTCCCTAGGGACAGGCAGCCCCAGCCGGGTCGTGGCCGGACCGCAAGACCCCGGCGGGTGGGCCACAGGCAGGGGTGGGGGCGGGGACCCCTGGCTGGTCTTGGGCTGCTTCTAAATTTAGGGATCTGATTACAGAGCGGCCGAGGACAGGAAAGGAAAGGAGCGCCAGAGCGGCTCGTCCTGGGCACAGCGGGTGTGCCCGGAGGTCCGGGTGGGAGGGCGCGGGCGGGGGCTCGGTGCGTGCGCTGCAGCACGTGCCCCGGGCGCCGGTGTGCGCGCGGGCTCTTTGTGCGCCTGGCAGGGTGGCTGGATCTGGCTTTGAAAGTCTCTGCCCACCCCCTCCCCCATCTCCGTCTGCGCCTTCCTACCCGCTTCCCTGTCTGTCTCTCGCCGGTGCTTCCAGCTGGGGTGACAGGGGACCCAGCGGAGGAGTGGGCCTGCAACTCAGACCTTCCTCCAGACCTCTCACTCCCATCCCTCAGACCTCGGAGCCACTGCTCTGGGGTGCAGACTGCCCCAATTAAAGGGAATTGGGATCTCTGGGACCCATAGGTCCACCAGAAGCCGGACTCTGGGCCAGCAGCCCTTGGAGGAATTCATTCCTCACCAGTCCAGCCTCCCATCCGCTCTGGCCCCCAAGGGCGCACGAAGGGGGGGTGTCCCCCTGCGGAAGGGGGGCGGGGAGTTCCTTGGCAGGAAGGGAAATGGAAGGAAAAGCTGGGCTCCACCCGGGCGGGCAGACGGCCTCTGGGACCCCGGGGCAGGAACCCGAGCCTACTGGTGTGTGGGGCCGAGGTGTGCGTGGGTGGAGCTGAGCCCCCAGCTACTCCTGGGGTGCAGTGGGATCTCGCCCAAGGGCGAGTCGGGGCGTCCAGGGACGCCAGGGGAGACGCGCTGAGGACCGCGCTCCCCGCCCCGGCCCTGACCCCACCCCCTGGAGGTCCGGCCCCGGCCCGAGGCCCCGCCCCGGGCCCTCCCTCCCACCCCAGGGCCAGATGTTCAGCTGGCGGAGGCATCGGCTGGGGGAGGGGTGCTGAGGCCGCAGCCGGCACTACTTCCCTGCCAGCAGCTTCATTGTGTGTGCGAGGAGCGAGAGGCGGCGAGAGCGGGCGGGCAGGCGGCAGCGCGAGCGCGGCAGGGAGAGCGCGGTGGGAAGAGCGAGCGCGCCGGGGAGGGTGCGAGGCGGCGCCCGCGGTTGCGCTCCGCCCGCTCCCGGCAACTCTGCCCCGGCGCGGTGCGCGCCGTCCTGCCGTCGCCGGGGCCCCGCCGGCTGCCGTCTTGGCCAAGGGTCCGGCCGGGACAGGGGTACCAGCCCGAGCACTGGGGCATCTCCGGCGCCCCCGAGAGGCTCAGAGCCCGCGGGGGCGTAAACTGCTCTGCGGCACTCGCACTTGCCAGTTGAACGACGGGGGCGGTGGGGCTCCCGGGTGCCCGAGGGCAGGACGCCCCCACTTCTCAGGGGGAGCCTCAACCCCGAGGGTCGCATAGAGCGAGCCTGCCCCAGCCACGCTGGACCTTGCGCTCATCCCCCGCGTACCCCACTTCTGCACAAACTTTTCCGACGCCCTCGCCCAGGAGGGTCGCGGTGAGCGCTGGGGCTGCCAGCCGGGCTCCCACCCCACCGAACCCCAGCCACGCTGACCTCCGGCCTCTGGTAGCCTCAGTGGCGACCTCTCCAGGTCGGGCCGGGGACGGCACTTGAGGCGAACGCGGACACCACCGTTGCTCGCCGCGGGCCCCTGCGCCCCCCCCGGGGCAGCCGGGCAGGGTAATGCCCGCGGTGATGGAGAAACCGAGTGCGGGCTCCGGGATCCTGTCCCGCAGCCGGGCCAAGACGGCGCCCAACGGCGGCCAGCCGCCCTCGGAGGATGACAGCAGCGAGGAGGAGCACTCGCACGGTGAGCCGGGAGGCTGGGGGTTGCTAGCCCGCTGGCCAGGGTCGAGGCGTGGGGCGGGGGCGGGAAGAGTGGTAGACTACGGGTCTCTTACGCTGATGGTTCCTGCCTGTCCTGGATCGGAGCCTCTGCCTTGCTTGCTCCCTCAATCCTGGGGCTGCTGCCTGGGCCCCTTGCTGCTATGGAGGCGGTCCTGCCTGCCCCCGCCCTGCCCTCAGTCGCTGAGGGACCTAGGCGTGTCTGCTTTTCAGATTAGGTCCCTCATACCTTGCCACCTTCAGGGGACTGAGGTCTGGCAGGGGCAGGGGCTGGAAAGACATCTCCACACAGAGCCTGAGACTCATGTGCTGGGGAGGGGCCCAGGGTTCCCAGGCTGTGGTCCAGGTCTAGGGGCTGCCCTCCACGCCCTCACCCTCAGTCAGAACAAAGCGCTCTGCTTTGGCCTGGGCTCTAAAACTGTCCTCTTGTCGTCCCCTGCCCCCCTCCCCCCGTGCCCTGGTCATGACTAGACAGGGTCTCTTCCTCTTCCAGTCCCCTCTGTGGCAGAGGGTATATAGGGAAGAAAGGTGAACGTCGGGGCCCTCGGTGGTCAGGAAGGAGAACTCTAGGCCAGCCCCCCCCCCCCCCAATCCTTCTGCCCTCCCTCCATCCCTGGAGTCCTGAACTGCCTCCTGGCTCCACAGACAGCATGATCCGCGTTGGAACCAATTACCAGGCTGTAATTCCAGAGTGCAAGCCTGGTGAGTGGCAGGACAGGCGGTGAAGGGAGGGGTAGAGGGCGATGGCTTGGCCTGCAGCCTCACCTGGGAAGCCCTTGGCTGGCTCCTACTGGAAGGACAGGCGGGCCGGCGAGGTGGGTGGCCTCGGCATGGTTACTTTTCCTGCTATGCCTTCCTGTCTGGGTTTCTGCCCCTCCTTACCCTCTGGGCCTCACCTCCCAAGCCCCATTCCTCTGCTGCCCTCTGGCCTTGGGTCCAGGCTGGTGCCACCAGACTGATCTGAGTTCTTCCCTCATGCTGTTTGGCCTTCAGAGAGTCCTGCTCGATACAGTAACAAGGAGCTGAAGGGGATGCTGGTGTGGTCACCCAACCACTGTGTGTCAGATGCCAAGCGTGAGTGGGGCGGGCTCCTGGTTCAGGCTTAGCCCTGGGAGGTGGGGGCTTGGCTTCATCTCCTCCCGAGACCAGCTCTTCTCAGAAGTGTGATGTAAGCTGAATACTGTGATAACACACCTGTAGTCCTAGCTACTTGGGAGATTGAGGCAGGGGGATCACTTAAGCCTAGGAGTTTGAAACCAGCCTGGGCAATTGTTAAGACCCTGTCTTTAAAAAAAAAAAAAAGGAAGAAAGAAAAGGAGCTGGAAGTTGGAAGTGTGAGGGTTCAGCCTTGCCCTGGGGCTGAGGGTCAGGGGCTTTGCCCTTGGGGGTTACCCTTCTCTGGACAGGTTTGGGTTAGGAGCCATAACCCCCTGTCCAAGACTTTGCTCCTCCCCCTGCAGTTGACAAGTACATTGCAATGGCCAAGGAGAAGCATGGCTATAACATCGAGCAGGTGAGCCGGGGCTGGATGGGCATTTGGGGGTAGGGATGGGATGGTGCTAGAGTGGCAGAGTCTGAGATGCTCTCATGTGCTTGGCCAGGCACTGGGCATGCTCCTCTGGCATAAGCATGATGTGGAGAAGTCCCTGGCTGACCTGGCCAACTTCACCCCATTCCCTGATGAGTGGACCGTGGAGGACAAGGTGCTGTTTGAGCAGGCCTTTGGGTTCCATGGCAAGTGCTTCCAGCGGATCCAGCAGATGGTAAAGCCCCTTGCCCAGACCCTCAGAGCTCCTCCGCCCGTTGTCTCCACCAGCTGCCTGGGGCCCAGAGTCTTGGGTGGGCCCCCACTCTGGTCTTACACTTGTAGCTGCCAGACAAGCTAATTCCCAGCCTGGTGAAGTATTACTATTCTTGGAAGAAGACCCGAAGCCGGACTAGTGTGATGGACAGACAGGCACGGCGCCTGGGTGGCCGCAAGGACAAGGAGGACAGGTAGGGGCACAGGTCAGCGCCGGGTGGGGATAGGCAGTTTTCCTAGCCTGTCCTTGCCTCATTCCCTCCCTGGCCTCTGTGTCAGCAGCGATGAGGTTGAAGAAGGACGAGGAGCTGTGAGCGAGGGAGAGCCAGATGCTGGAGACCCCAAGAGAGAGGTGAGGTGTTGAGTGTCTCTGGTTCCACCTGATCATCTGCCTGTCCCTGGGCTCTGCATCATCTACTCCCTCATTTCCCTGCAGCTTCTGCCCTCTCGGCCCTTGAATGCACGCCCAGGTCCAGGAAAGAAAGAGGTCCAGGTGTCTCAGTACCGCCACCACCCACTGCGAACCCGGCGACGCCCACCTAAGGGCATGTACCTGAGCCCTGAGGGCCTCACTGCGGTGTCAGGAAGCCCAGACCTTGCTAACCTCACACTCCGTGGTCTTGACTCCCAGCTCATCTCTCTCAAGCGCCAGGTGGGGGCTCAAGAAAAGAGGAGGTGTACAGTGTGAGGGCTCAGCTCCTAGGAACTGTTTTAAGGGCAGCCGAGTTGTAAAGGAGCGGGTGTAGGCGCCAAGCCTGGTTTGGCCCCATGTCTGGGACTGGAGTTCTTTTCTGGACCTTGTTAAAAAAGTGGCTTTTGAATAGGGAGAAAGGACCACAGCATCTCCCCTACCAAGTGGTTGTGATGGAGGAATGAGCTGGATGGTGGTGTCTGAGAGCTTTTTGTTGGGGAGGTGGGGCCCTGGTGAGGCTGGGGGTGGTGACCTCCTAGGGATGGAGTCTGATCTTCCCTCCACTTCTCCAGGTGCAGAGCATGAAGCAGACCAACAGCAGCCTCCGACAAGCCCTGGAGGGTGGCATTGACCCACTTCGCCCCCCTGAGGTAAGGCTGAGCTGCAGATTTGGGTGCAGAAGAGGGTTCTCTCTGGAGACAGAATAGAAAGGGGGAGTTCTGCATAAGGATCAGGGATTCTATTTCCATATTTTTAAAAGGTTATTCATATTCCTTGCTCTCTAGGCCAATACCAAGTTCAACTCCCGCTGGACCACAGATGAGCAGCTTTTGGCTGTGCAAGGTGGGTCAGACCATAGGAAAGAACAGAGGACCCCTGGAAAGTCTCTTACCCTCCAAGGAGCAGAAGGTGGAGGGAAAGAGTTAGGGAAGTAAACTAGCTCTGAGGGACATTCACACTCTGCTGCCCTTTTGACCCTTGCAGCCATCCGTAGATATGGCAAAGACTTTGGGGCTATTGCAGAGGTGATTGGCAACAAGACTCTGACTCAGGTGAAGACATTCTTTGTGAGCTACCGGAGACGTTTCAATCTGGAGGAGGTGCTGCAGGAATGGGAGGCTGAGCAGGATGGGGCCCCTGGAGCCCCAGTCCCTATGGAGGAGGCTAGGAGAGGGGCTCCCTTGCCAGCGCCAGCCCTAGAGGAAGATGATGAGGTGAGAAGGGGTGAGCAAAAGCCCTCAGAAGAGAAGAGAGGCACCACCTAAAGCCTGAGTATATATAGGCACCTAGATTCTCACTCTTATTTTCTCTTCCCTTAGGTCCAGATTACATCTGTCTCAACATCTGTGCCTCGATCGGTGCCCCCTGCACCTGCCCCCCCTCCACTGCCCACCTCACTGTCTCAGCCACCCCCACTGCTGAGGCCACCTCTGCCCACTGCTCCTACTCTGCTTCGACAGCCGCCCCCACTACAGCAGGGCCGCTTCCTGCAGCCCCGGTTGGCCCCCAACCAGCCCCCACCGCCTCTCATCCGCCCGGCTCTGGCTGCCTCCCGCCACAGTGCTCGCCCTGGGCCTCAGCCCCCACCCACCCTGATTGGAGCCTCCCTGGAGCCTCCAGCCCCCTCACTCTGAGACCTGGGCTCCTGCACCACCTAGAGGTGCCTGAGCCTCTTTGCTGGACATCCTTGGGTATCGTTGGTTTCACTGAGGACAGAAGCGACTAGGGCTCTTACCAGGTCTTTCACAGACCTAGAGCTGCCAGTTAGCACAGCCTGGAGCTGAGGGTGCTGCCTGTTTTCCTGGCAGCTGGGCTGTCTCCCCCTAGCCAGAGGCTGGGGTTCAGGGGCCCTTCTGAGCTGGCCTGAGGGCTGGTTCCTGGCTGGGACTGGAATGGCTGCCTCCCTGTCTGGGGGCTTGGCCTTTGGGCTTGCCCTGTGTGTGTAGGAGGTAGTGACCTTAGTGTGGGGGTTGGGAGGAGGACAGTTTGGTGTGTTGACTGTCCTTGTTCCCCTTTCCCTCCCTTTTAGCAATAAGACTGGGGTAAAGTGGGAGGGGATGGGGGAGGTGGCCAAAGGTTCCTTGAGGCCTGACAGCAGCACAGGCTGGTCAGGAAGCCTGTCTTCAGGACCAGGTGGCAATGCTGAGGACCTGAGTGTGCCCACTTGCCCCCCCCTCCCCAAGCTTGAAGGGGGATTGGGAACTTATGCAGACATGGGTCTATTTTTCAACGTTTTTAAAAAATAAATACAACCTCCTAAGCTTGCCCAGTCTTCTTTCCCTTTCCTGTTCTGAGGTGGGAGGGAACAGGCCTTCCCAGCCCTGGCTGCTCCCCAGGCCCCAGCCAGAAACCACTTCTCTCCTGCAAGGCAGGCTGGGCCACATCTTGCCCAAGGGGAACTGGGTTCCAGTGGGGCAGGGAGAAGAAACTGGAGGAGGCAGCTCAGATTCCAAACATTCTCTTTATTACGTGTTTGATCCAGAGAAGAAACTAAGTGCAGGGAAGGAGGGGCTAGGTGGGGAGGGGCCACCTTGCCTGGGTGCCCCTGGCCTCCACCCCCTCAGGAGCCAAGCCATGCCCTCCTGGTCCCCTCAGAGCACCCAGGCTGTTCCATAGGGCAGGGGGGAGGAGGGAGGGAGGGGGGAGCCCTTGGTCTGAGCCGGAGCCACAGTTGGGAGCAGGGAACCAGAGGGGTGAGGCTGGCGAGGCCCCTTCCTGGTACCCAAGGGCTTGACTTGTCACTGAGCCTGGCCTGGGACTGGGGGTGATGAACAGGGGTGGAGTCATCATAAATCAAAAAAATAATAAAATAATAAAAAATAAAACCCATCACAAAAAAATGTACAACTCAAGTGAGGGCAGGGGCAGCCTCTGTAGGTCCCCCTCCCTCAATTTCTCAAGAACTGAAACAGCAGAGAAATAAATTAAGGGATGCAGTGGCCGCCACCAGCCAAGCGCCCATAGCCACCCACTCCCACACTGGCCGCAGAGGTTAGCAAGCGGGGAGTCACTTCACCCATCTGTTCCCCCCCCACGGGGGGCAGATGCTCCCAGCCCTGCCGCCCAATCCAGCCTTCCGCCAGGTGGCCTTGGAGGCCCTGGGCAGTCTCCTGAGAGGAGGGGCGACAGTGTCAGGAAAAAAAGGCAAGGCCGAGAGATGAGAGTGGTATGGGAAGTCACTATGTAACGAGCTGGTGCCCAGATTAATGCCAATGAAGGGGAAGCAGTGGGGAGGAGGGACGTCGAGGGGACTGTGCTTTCAGAAAAAGGCTCTCCCAGAACGGAGAAGCCCGGCATCCTGTTCAGAGAAGCTCGGGGGCCTGAGTGGCCTGTGGGGGCCTGAGGAGCCCATCTGCCCTGCAGTCCCCTCCCTCTCTCTCAGCCCTGGGTCAGCCCTCCTAGCAGGAGGGACAGGAGAAGATGGCACAGACTTTTGAGGAGGGGAATAAATGTCCCCACAGCAGCTTGTGGAAGGAAATGCCCAGCTCTGGGGAAGGAAGGGCAGAGGATACAGTGTGAGGGAGGCCAGGGCCCCCACGGCAGCCCCACCCTCTCCAGGGCTGTGCAGCACCCCCGCCTGGCCCCTGGCCCCCAGGCCCGCAGCCCAGGGACCTGGGGGCAGGGGAAGGCCACCTCTGGTGGTTTGCTTGGAGGGGAAGAAGGGGAGGAGAGGGGAGAAGCCCAAAGTGGGCCTGGCGGAGGGCCTGCCAGGGAACTCCACCACTCTTGCCTGAGAGTGTTCCAGCCCTGAGCCACCCTCCCGGGAAACCCCACAGATCCAGTCCCGTCTGTCCCAATGGGGCAGGGAGGAAAAGTGGCCGCTGGGATTTTTTTTTTTCTTTTTTCTTTTTGGTAATAAAAAATTTCTTGGTTTAGGCGAAATACTCTGTGCAACCGCAGTACCAAGGGGGAGCCCTGCACCCCCTTGCCCCCTCCCCTTCCTTTGCCTCCTGCAGGAGAGAGAGGGGAAGGGGGACTTTCTGGGCCAGGGTGAATATGAGGTGGAGGAGAGCCATCTCCTGTCCTCCACAAACATGGAAGAAAAACGGAGAAGGACCAGGGAGGGGACAAGTGCCAGCAGGGGAGACACACCAATTCATTGTTGCAGTCTCGCCTAGGTGGGGTGCAGCGGCCAGCCCCAGCAGCCAAGTCCAGCTGGGCTGCCTCTGCCGCCCCTGCTCCGGGCAGCCTGTTAAAGCTTCAGTTCATTGGCTATTTTGGAGGCAATGTTTTTGAAGGCCATGGAGGTGCCCGATATCCGCTTAAACCGAACACCGTTGAGTGAGAGCCGTGGCAGTTTGCACACCTCCATCTCCCACTGCACGAAGTTCTCGTGGCCTGGCGTGCCGTGCATGCACAGCAGCATGTACTTCTCATGCAGCTCACTCTGACAGCTGTTCGCATCCAGCACCTTGCGGATCTCCCGCATCATCTCATTGGGCTCCATGGAGCTTGTAGTCTTCATACTCCATGTAAAGCGCAGTGAGCGTGGCTTGGCCTCCCGAAATTCTTCTTTTTCTTTGTCATTGCCTCCACTGCCCACCACGTGAGGTCTGTGGAGAGGGCAGAGGTGGACATCAGGCAATGGGTGGAGGCACCCCACCCACAGCAGCCCCACCCTGGCAGACAGACCCTGAGACCAGAGAGAAGAGTAAGAGAGCACAGAGCAGCGAGCTGGAACAGGGAGCTGGAACAGGGAGCAGTTTAACCCTGGTCCAAGGGGCAGCAAGGGGGCAAGAAGGGCAGGCAGCCCTCTGGCCCTCATTTCTCCAGAGAGCAAGGATGAGAAGGCAGCATGGGTGGGGTGGGGGTGACAGTTCCATGCTGTTACTGGTTCTTTTCTTTGAAAAGGGGCTGTCAGGTGAGAAACAAATGCATTTATCCACACCGAGTACACACTGTCCCTCTAGAAAGCAGCTGAGGCACAGAGAGGAGAGGTAGCCAAGGGACAGGAACCAGTGGCCCAACCGCCCGACCCAGGGCTACAACCTCCAGAGTATCTAGGATCTGAGAATAAGGGCCCAGAACTACTGCACTGGGTCTGGAAAAGGGAAATTCTGAGGAAAGGGAGGACCCAAGAGGGTGAGGACAGGGCAGAAACCAGAGGAAAAGCCAAGTGGCAAAAGGAAGAGAGGAGTAGGAGGCTTGTGCCAAGCCCGGTGGCCTGGGCAGGGCCAGTGCTGGCTCCGGCCCTCTCACCTGAGCGTCTCCACTCGGTCTTTGCTTTCAGGTTCATTCAGGTTCCTCAAAAAACAGAGCGAGGGAGAATTTAGTGCTGGGATCTCTCGCTCCTTCCACCACCACAGACCCAGGTGAGGGTGGGTCTGGGGAGGTGCCACCAGTGGGTGGGCAGAACCCAAGCCCAAAGGTGACTTGCCTGTCACCTGCAGGCCAGCATGGCTCTGCAGCACCTCATAACAGCAGCTCGACCATCCCTTCTAACAGGGAGCCTGTCCCTCCCCACACTCCCAGAGATCTGTCCCAGGAGAAGGAGCCGCTGCTGGGGGAGGAGGGGTGTGGCTGTGCAGGCACAAGTCCCCATCACAGGCCCAGTACGAGCAGCTCCCCCTCCATCCCACAGCCAGGCTCCTGCTCTCTACTGAGGAGGGAACCTGGGAGTGGGTCCTTTATACCACTGCACCAGGGTTGCAGAAAGAAGGCCTCTGGAATGAGGTTTTGGGTCTCTGTTGGGGAGGAGCTGGAGGATACACAAGCCTCTCTTAGGAGGCCCAGAGTACTGAGAACTGGAGCTGCATGGTGGACACCTGGGGCTGGGCATCTTTGGCCAAACTGGAAAAGCAGTTGCTACCTGCACTTAAAACTCCCCTACCCCCAGCCTGCCAGGCCCCACTGCTTATACAGGAGAGAGGCGAGAGGCCAGAGGCCAGGGGCCAGGGGCCAGGGGCCAGGCAGATGCCTTGGGGGGATAGGAAGAGGTCTGGCCCCGCTGAGCGGCTTCTCCAGCTCCTGCCCAGAAGATGGGTGCCTGGAGCTGGGAAACTGAGGACTGCAAAGGGAGGGAGGGATGTGAGGAGGGAGAGCAGCAGCAGCACATATAGAAGAAACACAAAGACACACAGACATGTGGATGCCAACAAGCGCACTGCGATCAGGGCCTGGCTGTGCAAGGGAAGGAGCCCTGGCCACTCTCTCCCAGCCCCTGCAGAGCGGGCCCCACCAGCCATGCAATGAGCTGGGGGAGGAATAGGGGTTGGGAAGGCCTGAAGACCTTGTCTGGCCAGTTTTCCCCTTAGTTGGGCCACCAGTGTGCCTCTCTGGCAACCTGTGTTTCTGACCTGGCCCTGGGTGTGGCTTGGTATTTGGCTCAGCCAGGTGTGCAGAGAGGAAGACAAGGCCGGGCTGAAAGAGCGAAGAGCTGGCCCATGAGGGAGATGCCTGAGGGAGGGTGAGGATCTCCTGCTGTTCTGCCAGGGCCTGGGGGATTATCCAGCTCCTGGCTCTTTGGCAGGCACAGGCCATATGCGGAGGAGGCATCCTGGAGGAGGGAAGTGACTCATCCAGATGCTGCTGGAGCAGGTTTGCTGGGGCAGGGCAGGCTGGGCTGATTCTGCAGGAGTTGCCAGAAGGGGGTGCTGTGTCCTACTCATGAAGCAAAATTTCCTGGGCCTGGAAGAGTCAGACTTTAGCTTGGGGACTCCAATGTCTCTGTAGTATCTCCAAAGTCCTGCCATTTCACAGGCCAGGGGGAAGAGATCACACAGCCCCAAAGTTCAGCAAGCCAGGGGGACCCCAAATGAGACCATCCCATATGCACTTTTAACCCGTGGACCTCCTCGTAGCACATGCACACAAGATGGGAAAGGGCCAGAAAAGGAGCCCAACACTGGTGACCAAAACCTAGGGCAGGTGAGAGGAGACAATCTTAAAGGGAGAGTCCCTGAAAAGGTCTCCTCTTGTTGGAGGACAGGTATACCCTCACCCAAGGAAGGTCCCCTACAAGGCCATGTGTTTCCAGCCATGCCTGTCTAAAGGGGCAGGGAAGGTGGCCTGGGGCCCAGGTCCACTCCGAGCAGTCTTCATCCCTTTAAGATGGCAGAAAGGAAAGCCACAGAGACTAGGTTAGCAGATGGAGGGGGAGCAAGAGCCAGAAAAAGGGGTTAGTGTTGGGGGCAGGACACAAACACAAGACAGACACACACATATACACACACACAGCGGGCTCAACGCCTACCTTCTGGCAAACCTGAAAGACAGATTTCTAAAAAAACAAACAAAAAAAGACAAAATAAAAAAAGAAATAAAAAAACCCAACAAGACGATATGTGGATAAGCAGGTAGGGAGTGGGCTTCCCAGGTTCAAGGGTTGCCCAGTTTTGGAAGAGCCGCTCAGCGAGACTAGAGTCCTGTACTGTACTTCGGGTCTGCTCCCACCCTCTCAGTAGCCCTCAAAGTTGCGGCATTGATGGCTAGTGGCTTTGGCTATTCCAGAAGGGCAGGGAGGCCTGCTCTCTCAAAATTCCCTGCCGGTTCCTTAGCTGTGAGTCCAAGATGGGGAGAGGAGGGGAGGGAGGAGACAGAGAGCATCCCAAGAAGCCAGAGGTACCTCCAACAGTCCCTCTGGTAGCTGGGGCTCCAGGTGTGAAAAGCCTGGGGAAAATATTCCCACCTACATCTACATGGGAAGGCACAAGAGCAGCAGGGCTGTTGGGTAGGTCACCATGGGCAGAAACGAGGTCAAAGGGGGCAAGACAAGAGACCAGGAAAGATTTGCTTGTCAGCCCAGCCCGGCTCATGCCTCATGACTTTGCAGCTGCGTCACCAAATATAAGTTTCCATGGGAACCCAGGAGAGAAAAGGGGGGGCTTTTATTTTAGCATCTGAGTTCACACTCCCCGAGAGAGGAGGCGGCATCACCCATCTGCTTGGGGCCAGAGAATAAGGGGTGCCTGTGAGGAGTTGGGGAGAGGCCTTAAAGGATGGGTTTTGAGCACATAAGGTGTTGCCAATGACCCAATTCTTAGGCTTCTTGAGACCTCTTCTAACCCTAGGACCCAATCCCAGTTCTGTTGGCCCTACCCCACTTCCCAGGCAAACAGAAAGGCTAGGCCCCAGCCTCTCTGCCATGACAAGTTCCCTGCTCACCTGCGCACAAACTTGGAGGTGAACTTGCTGAAGATGCTCCCAGAGGCGCCCCGCCGGCCCTGGCTGTGGCCAGAGGGAGAGGCTGGGGTCACACCGTAGGGCAAATTCTGCTGGTCCCGCACCTGTCGGAGCTGCCCAGCATGGAAGGTGCTTCGACTGGACACACCCCGGGGGAAATTAGTTCGGTCTGGGGCTCCACCACTGCTGCTGATGTTGTGTGCAGAGGGGGAGGCGACAGGGACACGCTGGGGGGCTGTGCTGTGGGAAAAGAGGTGGGGGCAAGGGAATGTGTCAGGTACAGGGAAGCCGTCACCACCAAGCACTTGGAATGCCCTGTGGTGGGGATGGGGAGGGGAGATGCTAGGGAAGACGCAGGCATCACAGAGGACACAGAAGGACGGGAGTGACCACTGAGGACAGCAGTGAGGAGTCT
The DNA here is from genome assembly GCF_053883595.1 of Heterocephalus glaber. Classification (NCBI taxonomy): domain Eukaryota; kingdom Metazoa; phylum Chordata; class Mammalia; order Rodentia; family Bathyergidae; genus Heterocephalus; species Heterocephalus glaber. Next base: position 13,807,409 of record NW_028258151.1, on the reverse strand, counting down.
TGTGGAAGTGGGAGGAGATGGTTTGGGGAGGGAGGAGGGGAGACAAGGAAGGACCCATGTGTGAGAACAGTACAGGCTGGAGAGAGCTGGCTCCCTGGACCTTCAAGGGGACAATGGGGACCAATCCTCAAGGATTGAGTTTCATAACAAAAAGGCTTCCCTTTGGAGCTTCAGGAGTTTCCTGCATACCTATTCTGAGAAGGAGAATTGAAGGAAAAGAGGGGCATTAATGCTATATTTTTGTGCCCTCTACTTCCTAGCCTCAGAGGATACAGCCATTTCTTGTGGCTAAAATTACAAGAAGGGAACAAGCCCCCCAGGTGGGAAGAACTTGCTGGGGAAGGGGGAGGGCAGGCTGAGGGCAGCAGGTGCACCAGCTGCCCCAGCACACTTGCCTGGGCCGCGGCACCTCACAGTTACTCTCCGTGGGGGGCAGCCCAGAGGACTTGTTGGGGTGCACGGAGGCCGACATGGATTTCTGGTGCTGGCGGGGCCGGGCCGCAGAGACTGCGGCAGAAGCAGAAGCCGTGGAGGCCCGGGACCCTGGCATGGTTAGGCTAGGAGACAAAAGCAGTGGAGAGGCCCGGGTTAGGGGATGAGTGAGGTAGGAGCCTGTGTTGGTTAGGAAGCAAGGGCAGGGCCAGGGCCAGGGCCAGGGCCAGGGCCAGGGCCAGGGCCAGGGCCAGGGCTGGGAGCATCAGCAGGCTGCAGGTCAGAGATGTGGATGGAGAGATGGGAAGTAGAGGGCAGGGTGAGAAAGCAGTAAGGTAAGACAGAACCTGGGAAGAGAAAATCAAAATGAGGGAAAGCTGACAGGAGGCCACTGCCTCCAGTTGTTCTGGTCTCCTAGGAATTCTCCGAACAGGGATGTTTTTTCTACAGAAAGAGCAGGGTGTTGCTATGGGGAAACTTTCATTAAGCTCAGAAGAGGTAGAGCCAGGATGTGATAACCCAGGAAATCAGCTGTCAGGATGGGGAACTTTGCTGTCAGAGCACAGCTGGAGTCCCTCAATGTGCACCCCCTCAGATGGGCACTCCTGGTTTTGCCCTGAGCTGGGACCCTCAAAGACAAAGCCTTAGGAACCTAGAAGAGACTGCTCCAGGCCTGGCCGCAGCCAAGAAGCAGGAAGGTTGCTGAGATGACTATTGGAGTCCCAGCCTCAGCAAATAGCAGGAGCAGTCAGAGAAGACAGGGAGGAGGGATGGCGTGGAGCAGGGGAGGGGAAGGAGGACGGCCAGACTGAACAGAGCCAGGACGAGACTCCAGGGAGCAGGGGCAGTACTCTGGGGGGAAAAAAGGGGAAACCTGTGATGCTAACAGATACAACCTCATCACTGTAAGAGGAGGCACACGAGTGTGGCAGGTGGTCCAGCTGCTCACCTGTCTTTGCCGTTCTGGATGGAGGCCTGGCCAAGGCTGGTCCTCTCCAAAAGTGGGGAGTTCCTGCTTCTGTTTGTGCTGGTGGAGAGGACACTATTCTGTGAGGGAGTGAAGGCAAGAGCTGTCTCACAGGAAGCTAGGGGTTCTCCAGTCATCCTCTATACCCGAGCCAGGGAACAGCTTCCCTCCCTCTCTTCCCCTCAAGCAGATAGTGGAAGGTTCAAAAAAGGATTATGCTCTTCCTCCAGGAGGATGGGTTTTCTACAGTAAGCAAAAATGGCAGCCAGAGGCCCAGGGTCTGGATTAAAAGAGTGGCCTGGGGAGAGGAGGCCCCACACAGGAAGGACAGAGGACAGGAAGAGGGCCCTGGCCCTGGATGGAGGCCATGGCTCACCGTGGAGGGGGTAGGAGTGGTCTTCTTCCTCTCCAGGCCGGGCAGGGGGCTGGCAGGCACTTTGGCAGTGCTGCTGGCCTTCCGCCCTGCCTCCCGGTCCTCCTCAGGCCGTTTATTTTCTGTGTTGTTACTCTGAGTCTTCTTAGAGTACGAATTAGAGGTGGGAATGGCTGGGCCAGCTGTGGGGTGAGACAGATAAGGCTGGGTGCCCACTGAGGGCCAACTCTATAAATGGAGCTTTCTTATGAGAAATCCCTGCTTCACAGAGGTGTAGGAAGTTAGCGACTTGCTCACAGCCATGCTACTAGTAAGTGGTTGAACCAGGACTAAAACTCAGCTGTCACCTAGAGCCCCTCGAACCCCTACTTGCAACTCCCTGAACCACATACCCTGGTCGCTGAAGCGTCGCTGCTTGGGGTTGGCTGAGACACTGCGCTGTACTTTGTGGGATGGGGATGGGGCACTGCTATTGGTCAAGTCAGCTGAAGGCCGGGGCTTCAAGGTGATGGTGTCACCTTCCAGCTGCAGTAACAGAAAATATGGCATCAAAGAAGGGTAAGAGAGCTGGGAGTGGTGGTGCACGCCTATAATCCCAGCATTCAGGAGGCTGGGGCAGGAAGATCACTGAAAGTTCGAGGCCAGCCTGAGCTACATAATGAGACCCTGTCTCAAAAAAAAAAAAAAAAAAAAGGGGGCAAGAGTCATGCAAAGATCCCTCCAGATAAACATACTTACATATATTTCTTTTTTTTTTTTTGGTACGAGGGATCGAACTCAGCACCTTACACTTTTGAGGCAGGTGAGGTACCACTGAGCTAAATCCCTGGCCCACATATACTCTTATTTATACTGCCCTTCCCTGACACATACACATTCCAGGCTCACAGGTGACATTACTCCAAAAGACTAATACACACCTGAGCATTTTTCTCTTCACCCTAGAGACCCACAGGCCCTGCCACACATAGAAGCAAACATAGCCAAAGACATGCCCCATAGACATCCTGTCCTCAGACAAGCATACACACACTCAGAGACACAAATACATACAAGAACATACATTCAGACTCAAGGGACATCCCACCCATAACAGAGCAGTCCAGGCTACCAGACACCTCTTAAGCAGACTAGTGAGAAATAAGAGGGAGCCCACCACTACCTGAGGAGTACACATGGGCATTCACAGGTAAGGAACCAAACCCAAATGGGCAGATCGTCAAACCTCCAGAACCACAGCCAGGAGGACAGACACATACATGGAAATATAGACCCAGACAAAAGACCAAAGCTTCACATAAGGCAGAGAGACATATGCACAAACCCAGAGATATACACTTTCTAGATATAGATGCAAATATATCTAGCTCAACACAGAGCTGCCAGCCAGATGATATAGACACATTCTAGTCAATACAGGGCAGGCCAGCTCAATTCACTCCTATGGAGCCTGGACCCAGGTTTAGGGCCCCCATCTTTTTTTTTTGGTACCGGGGATCAAACTCGGGTCCTTGTGCTTGTGCAGCAGTAGGACCCCATCTTTCTACTTCATTCACTACACCACAAGCTGGTTGGCAGAGGCCATGTCTACTTGGAAATGGGCTCTGTTTTTCATGGGTCTGAGAGGCCGAGGTGCTTCCCACAACCAAGAAGTCCTGCTCAAAGAATAGGGCAGGGAACACACACCTCAGAACTCTTGTAGCCCAGGAGCAGATAGGTGGCCATCACCTCGTTGTACCTTTGGCCCACCAGTGAGTCCTGGATCTCTTCCCGCGTGTAGCCCATGGACACCATCAATTCTGCACAAAGGACACACAGTTAAGGCTGATCTTAACTCCAAGGCAGGTCAGCCTTTGGCCCAGCACAGCCTCACCTGTCCGCCGGGGATCCTTATAGTCAGGGAGCGGCTCCACATAAGGCTTTAGTTCATCATCTTCATGCCCCACATTCATCCACCGGTCTTTCATAATTTGCTGGGGAGGAAAGGGAAGGGAAAAAAGATAGAGGCAGAGGAAACTCATCTTGGAGGTTTCTGTGGGAACCCCAGGACCTTCAGCCAGTTGGGCTCCAGGGTGCTCACCTCTAAAGTGCCTCTCTTGCTGGGATTAAGAATGAGAAATTTCTTAAGCAGGTTTTCACAGTCCGTGGACATGTAGAACGGAATACGGTATTTTCCCCTCAGTACCCGCTCCCGTAGTTCCTGTGGTTAGAAAATTTAAATCACTGCAAGGCCAAGAGAAGAAACCTAGTATCCAGTATTCTGAAGACCGTCTAAAGAGACATAAATGAAATATGGTAGAAAGCAGACAGCCTGGGCCAAGGTGCCTTAGCAGAAAGGGAGTGAAATCACACACGCTCGCTTGACCAATCTGAGGCCTACAAACCTGAGTGCCTTAAGGGGTGAATGCAAAACTATTTATCCTATGTCTCAAGACAGGAACTGAGGCTGATTCCTATGAGTGGAAGACTTTTTAACTGCTGCTACCTTAGCAGCCGTGCTCTGAAGATCTGGCTTGGGAAAAATATAAACAGGTGGTAAAGGTGAGAGGTCAAGGATAAGACGAGAGGGCAAGAGGAAATGGAAGTAATAAAAATGATCTAAGTCTGCATTTCACTCCACCTTGAGGTTCTGTCCATCAAAAGGCAAGGATCCGCTGACCAGGGTGTAGAGGATGACTCCCAGGCTCCACACATCCACCTCAGGGCCATCATACTTTTTGCCCTGGAACAGTTCTGGGGCAGCATAAGGGGGACTGCCACAGAAGGTATCCAGCTTGTTCCCAAAGGTAAATTCATTGCTGAAGCCAAAGTCCGCAATCTTGATGTTCATATCAGCATCCAAGAGCAGGTTTTCTGCCTGGAGGATAAAATAAAAAATGTCAGGATAGCTGGGCATGGTAGCACATGCCTGTAATCCCAGCACCTGGGAGGCTGAAGCAGGAGGATCACAATGAATTTGAGGTTAGCTTGGGCTACATATCGAGTTCAAGGGCAGCCTGCTCACAGCAAGAACTTGTGTCTCAAAAAACCAAAACAACAACAACAAAAACAAAAACAAAAAACCCACCAAATGTGAGGACACCATGTGGGCTGCACTGAGGCACTGGGCAGGGAGGAGCAAGGTGAATGGGGGAGCCAATGAATAGTCATTGTCAGCCTTACAACTTTCTCCACCACACTCCAGGGCAAGGTTTCAGTCAGCATGAACAGGCTGAGTATGAGGAAGACCTGCAGGCCCAGAGACCCTGGGAGCTGAGCAAAGCTTGAGTCAGGCCCCCGATTTTCTGGTTATGTCTGCAAGGACTTAGTGGACAGGAGACACAAAAGCAGTCTCTAATTGGAGTAGCTTGGTGACAGGTGTGTGGATATGCCTGTAAATCAGTGTGCTACAAATGTGGAACGCTCACATTCTTTCCTCAGTCAGCTGCCAGGTTATCTGCCAGACTGCCTGAAGGGGCAGGAAAGCCTGGAGTGCTCCTGCCAAAACTGGAAGCATGGAAAGGGCAGAGACCACCTGAGGGTCCCTGCACTGGGAGTTTGAGTCCAGGTGTAAGACCTCTCTATCAGAAGCATTCCTAAGGGCTTCCTGGTCATGGTGAAAAAAATGAAAGGTGAGGGCCAGGGATTTAGCTCAATGGTTTCGCCACCTGCTGCGCAAGCGCAAGGACCCAAGTTTGATCCTTGGTACCAAAAAAAAAAGAAAGGTGAAACTTTCCTGAATACACAGAGTCTGATGGCTATTGATGGCTATATTACACAGGACAGAGGGAAGTACTCAACCCCACTCAAGGACACAGAAGATAAGAACATGCCTCACCTTTAGGTCTCTATGAACAATGAATTTCTGGTGACAGTACTGGACAGCGGACACTATCTGAAAGGAAGGAAGAAGGGTCAGCCCAAGGGTGCCAAAAAGTTGGCCATGGGAGCTCGTGGAGCTGTAATCTCATGTACTAAATCTAAGTTGCCACATAGAAAAACAGAGCCCAAGGTACCCTCCTAAGGATACTTACAGCTGGGCAGCTTCTCCTTATATGCTGAACCCTAAAAGGCAGAGGTAAAACCATACCCTGTGGAGGGAGGCACACCCACCTGGCGGAATTTCGCTCGAGCTTCTTTTTCTTTCATCCTGCCATGAGCCACTAGGTAATCAAACACTTCTCCTAGAAGAGATGGGTGGGAGTACGGTGAGAACTGGTAGGGGTTGGGGAGAGCAGGGGCACAACAGGAAGAGGCATTTCACACCTACCACCACTGGCGTATTCCATGACAAGGTAGAGCGTCTTCTCAGTCTCAATCACCTCAAATAACTTAACTACAAGAGAGAAAGCCAAGCCAGGAATCAGATGGGAAGTTAGAGGCTATATGCCTAGCCCAACATGTCCAGGGAATCCTAGTAATGAATGTTCCCACTATCATGTTCCCCTTGTCTCCAGGTTCCTCTCATACTAGCCAACTACCAAGGGCAGCCCAGCGTGGCAGGTGTAGAGCTGGACTTTGACCTGAGCCTCCCCACAGGCATCCTTAACACCCTTGAGGACTGCAGATTCTGGAAGGCAATGAGCTGGGAGAAGGCCTATGTGCTGCTACTTGGAGCCCTGCTGGGGGGAGGAAGGAAGGAGTGGCAACTGCATCTCACCTATGTTGGGATGATTCAAAACCTTCATTATTCTTACTTCACGGAATAGCTGGAAAAGAAAACACCAAGAGTCATGCTTGCTGAACTTGCTCCCCTCAGGTCCCTCCAAACAGAGGCCCTGCTAGGACTTTTTTTTTTTTTTTGGTACTGGGGATTGAACTCGGGTCCTTGCGCTTGCGCAGCAGGCAGCGAAACCGCTGAGCTAAATCCCCGGCCCTTGCCAGGACTTTTTTTTAAAAAGAAAGAAATCAAACCCCAATCCAGGCAGAGATAAGAAATAGGACAGTTGTCCAGCTCACTGTAGTCTTCCCACAGCTTCAAGGCAGGGGAAAGATGTGAGCAGAAATGGAAGCCGGAGGAGAGCTAGGTTCTGCTGACTTCCCACCCCAGGCCCTCTCAGCATTGAGGACCCAGCCGATCCCTCTTCCCCATCTACCCAAAGCCAGCCTCAAAAGAGCAGGGTTCTGGTTGGGAGCCTTCACAGGAAGGAGTGTAAGCCTGTGGATGTGACTACTGAGCATCTGAGCTCCTTCCCCAATTCAGTGACCACACACACTCTAGATGGTCTGGTGAGGTGGCAGGAAGAGGATCTGAAGGGGCACCCATCATTTTCTGACTTAGAGAAGTCAGAAGGCCTACACTGGGGTATAGGCCTTTCTCTCCTGGGCCTCCAGGGTGGTGACAGAAGCAGCCACTCCTATATATAGCTGATGCCAATTTTAATCAAATCCACCTCCACACACTCACGCTCTTTGTGAAACAAAATCAGGGGCTCCAAACCATACATTTCCATAAAAAAAGATGACAGAAATGAACCCCTTCCCCCTTTGGGGGCCAGAGAACTGGAGGTGGGGGTTTTGTAACTTCTAGGCCTCACTTGTACAAAGAATAGAACTGGCTGGTTTTTTGCTGCTGTTGTTGTTTTATTCTTTTCAGGGCAGGGCAGTGTCTAGAGCCCTAATTCAGGATATAATTTACAGAATAAAGTGAAAAAGAAAATTTTTATTTTTTGAGACAGGGTCTCACTCTATAGTCCAGGCTGGCCTTGAACTCGAGGTGATCCTCTTGCCTCAGCTGGGATTACAGGTGTGCACCATCACACCCAGCTAAAGTGAGTATTTATTTTTTTCACTTTAATGATGTGCCAGAGCTTTTATGAACTGGAAAGGAAAAGTGGCAACTGGTTTTCTAATCTTCAGGAGTCTAACCTTAGCTCCTCTTGTTGGGGTCCAGGTTCTTGTTGCTTCCTTCCCTGGTCTATCTATCTTTCTAGTCATATATAAATATATGTGTATGTGCATATGTGTATGTATGAATAAGTACACATACACACAGAGCAGGCTGAGACTAGAAACCAGGGGTTCACGCATGCTAGACAAGCACTCTAACCCTGAGTCACAAGCCCAGCCCACCAAGTTATGATGGATGAAGAAGCAAAAAATGCTGACCATCACTGCAGGACCAGTAACAGAGAGGAGCACTGAAATCAGGCCGAGTCAGTGGCCAGGGTATGCCCCCAAGGGTGACTACTTGGCCTGGAAGTGGCATTCTCCTGGGAGAGATTAAAGTTTTCTAGGCTCACCTAGAACCTGAAAAGGACTAGCTTCTTCAATGTTTGTCCTTTAGGAATCACTGTTAGGATCAACATTAAACAGTAATTTGGCCTTAATTAGAATGGCATTGGTAACAAAATATATTAAAAGGCTTTTTAAATGGCTGTATGTTAAAACAAAACAAAACAAAAAAACAGCTGTATGTGTCCAGTGGCACCTTCTGGCCATTTAGGAAGAAGTAAGAAGGAAGAGACAGGGATTGAGATGGTTTGGCCAAACTGATGAACATAATGGTAGGCTAGAATGCTCCAAAGATCAATAGTGCACGCACACTGGCTTCTACTTCTGTGAGGCTGGAGCCAATGTAAATGTAGCCCTCCTTTCCTTCCTCTCAGAAAGATGAAAGTGGGGAAGCCCTAGTGATGACAGCAATGTTCTCTTTGAACCAAAGACCCCCCTACCCACTTTTTTTGTTATGGCACTTGGGATTAAACCTGAGGCATGCTAGGCAAGCACTCTATCATTAAATTACATCCCCAGCCCTTTTTAAATTGTGGGACAGGGTCTTGGTAAATTGCCCAGGATGGCCTAGAATTTAAAATCTTTCTGTTTCAGCCTCCTCAGTAGCTGGGATTATAGGTGTATACCACTGAACCTAAAAGCCCAGGAGTGAAAAAAAAAAAAAGGAAATACCTTGGTTCTAACTGTCAATATCTGGGAACTCACTCCACTTGCTCTAATTCCAGGAGCATCTTCCTCCTGGAAGGATGATTTTACTCCATCTAACATGGAACCCTGCTCTGCCCCTCAAATACTACAATGTGCTTACAAAAAGAAAAACTGCATTGGCCACAAGATGAAAAGTGCTAGGTCTTTGCTAGAAAATATGAGTGAGACTCAGCTGCAGTAGGAGGACCCAAAAGTCTGCTGTACCTGAATAGGACAGCTTTTTTGGAACCACATAGGAGCCTCCTCCCTCTCATAACTGCTGAAGCCCAAGATGAGGAGAGAAGCAGAGGGTTTCTAATTTCATAACAACTAGCCACAGGGAGGTTGCCCCCTTCTGCAAATAGCAGTCTTCTTTCTTTTCTTGCTCCTACAAAATATTTTTAGTTCCTTGGACACAGAGTTTGTGTTTTTACTTTAGGGTTCCTTTACCCACTAAGAAAGACTTTAGTGCCAGAGTTCAATCCCCGGTACCAAAAAAAAAAAAAAAGACTTTAGTTTCCTACTGTTAAACAGGAGGGAAAGCAAAGTTCAACCTTGCCTAGTAAACTACTGTCACTACTGTGACATCTAGACAAGAGAGACTAGAAGTGAGAAGGAAAACTGGGAGGACCTATCCTTAATGTGTGTGTTCTGTAAGAGACAGAACTAGAATTTAGCTTCTAAAATCTGCATTCTTCCATATTCACTCTGAAAGGCAGCTGGCACAGAACTAGTAGCAGGCTCCTTGTCTCCTTATCTCTGTACCTCTAGAGCCATTCCCCTGGATCATTCCAGGTTTTGGATTAGCTATATGTGTTTCTAGTAATGCTATAAACATGTGTTTCTGTGTAGGGCTGGCCAAAGGCCAGATGATAATAAGAACACAGGAAGTAGGTCAGACAGATAAACCAAGGAAGTTGGAAGGGGCAGAGAGACTTTGGAAGAGCCAGTATCTATGGCAGAAGACCACTCAGGGAGTCCACAGAGGATACAGCCAAAGCCTTAGGGGCTGGCAGGCACAGTGGAATGGCCAGGTAGGCTCAGGAGTTCATTGAGCCCTGAAAGAAGCTGAGAACAGGACAGCAGGTGCTGGTGCTTACTTTCTGGAGGCTGGAAGAGTTCAGTTGAGTCTTGTCAATGATCTTCACAGCTACCTAAACAGAAGACAGAAACAGCCCAAGATCACTTTGATCAGGCTAAATCCAGGATTTCCTTATTTCTTCCTTTCTATATCATATTCCTTTTCATCCCTCAGCTCCCACCCCCAAACCCAAACTGAGGAGTGAGCCTAGGGAGTACCCAAGCGACATCCCCAGCCTTACTGATCAATTGAGACAGGGTCTCGCTACATAGTCCAGGCTGGCCTTGAACTCACTTTGTAGCCCAGGCTGGCCTCAATCTTGCAGTGATTCTCCTGTCTCAGCATCCCCAGGGCTGGGATTACAGGCATGTATCACCATGACTGGCCCCAGCCTTTAAAAAAAATTAAAAAAAAAAATCTTTGGATAGAATCTTGCTAAGTTGTTCAACCTGGCCTTGAACTTGGAATCCTCCTGCCTTGGTCTCCTGAGTAGCTGGGATTACAGGTATGCACCACTGTACCCAGTTTTATCTCAGTTATTAGCACCCTATCCAATCTAATTTTGGTCTGAGAAACAGATTGACTGCAGTAGTAGTTTCACCACTACCTACTAGAATGCCAACGTGGCAGGAGCTGCTGCCAAACCCCAACCCCAGTGCTCACCTCTTTCCCAGTCAGGATGTGCCTGGCCAACTTCACCTTGGCGAAGTTACCCTTGCCAATGGTCTTGAGGAGCCGGTAGTTGCCGATATGGGGCTGCTCATCAGCAGAGGTGGCTGAGTTGCGGCCCCGCAGCATGTTCGACTTACTGCTGGGCTTGGAATCAAGGTGTCCCAAGGTAGGCTGCAGGTGGAAACAGACATGCCTTTACATGCTGTCCTTCCAGTTTCCTAAGCCTCTGCCTTTGACTTTGCAAAAAATGCAAGAGGATAGGGTACAGGAGGAGACTCCGAGGGGCTGGGAAGCATGTGAAGAATCATAAGGCAGGGGGCAAAAAAAAGGAGAGGTCAGGACAACCAATCTTCACTACAAAAGAGGACAGCATAAGGTCCGGTGCCAAGATCATGGGGTCATCAGAGGTTAGGACCAGAGCTGTTCCATCATGGCACCACCAATCTCTCATTAGTGAACCAGCATTTCCTCTGCCTTGGGTGGGCGATCGAGTCTCCTATTCATACTGCAAAAACACTATATATCAGAGTCCCAGGAGCAGCATGGCTAGAATCACTTCAAAGCAATCAACATCACTACCCAATGCTTTATGTTAACCTTTACAATTTATTACTTTATATTTGTTTTTTATTTTATTGGTTGGTTGACTGATTGACACAGGGTCTTGCTATATGGTTCAGACTGGCTTTGAACTCTATATAGCCCAGGCTGGCCTTGAACTTGTGGCATTACTCCTGCCTTAGCCTCCCAAGGGTTGGGATTATAGGCATGCGCCACCAGGTCCAGCTAACATTTGTTGTATCTCCTAGTGGGAATGGAAGTCCAGAAAGGCCAGCATACATCCCTTTTCCACAATGCACCCTGGCACCTAAATGGACTGGACTATGGTCAATACTTAATCCTTGTACGAGTGACCAGAAGGGTTGAACATGAGGAAGGCAGCAATCTGCCCTGCTTTGCTCTCCTTAGATACCCCATAGCTTACACAAGGGCACGAGGAAGCAGAAGTTACAACTGGCTCTGAACAGGTATATAAACATAATTGAAAAAGTGTATGGTTCAGAAGAAAACATGGCCGTATGAAGACTTGTACATTCCTCAAAGTGGTAAATACAGACAATGTGATCTGCAATTTCAGATTCCTTAGCAATTTCATTCCTAAAAATATACCCAAGAGGAATGAACACATATGTCCATAAAAAATCTGCACACTGGGCCGGGGATTTAGCTCAGTGGTTCTGCTGCCTGCCCCGCAAGCGCAAGGTCCAGAGAGTTTGATCCCCGGGACCAAAAAAAATCTGCACACCAATGTTCATGGCAGCATAATCCTTATTAGCCAAAAAGTAGAAACAACCCAAATGTCTAACAACGATGAACAGATAAACATGTGTAACACATCCATAAACATGTGTAACACATCCATACAGTGGAATATTAATTGGCAATAAAAAGAAGTGAAAGATACACAGTACAGAAGATTTATGACAATATTAAGTGAACAAAGGACTACACGTTGTATGATCACATTTATATGAAATGTCCAGAATAGTATAGACAGAATGTAGATTATTGTTTACCCAGGGCTGAGGAGAGTGAGAGGAGAGTGATCTGAGGGGGACAACTAAGGGGCGTGAAGTCTCTTTTTGAGGTAATGAAAATGTTCTAAAATCGACTGTGGTGATGAACACACAACTCTGAATTTAATGAAAGCCACACAATTGTAAATAGGTAGATTGTTTAGTATGCAAGTTATTTCTCAATATAAAAGAGGGCCTCATCTAACTCCTGATATGCATCCCAATCTATTTCTCTCAAAATATCCAGCACCATCACTCTCACACACTAGGACAAAGCTGGCACCAGAACCTTATTTCAGAACCATCAAGAGCTACCTTGGAAATTTCACAAAGACAATTTGGAAGTAGAAAGGTGTGAGTGTCAAGGTTCTTCCTTTGGGTCCTCAAAAACCACAGAGAACTGGCATGGTGGCACAAACCTATAATCCCAGCACTCAGGAGGCTGAGGCAAGAGTCACTGAGTTTGAGGCCACTACATAGTGAGTGCAAGGCCAGATTGAATTGCACAGTGAGACCCTGTCTTTAAAAAAAAAAAAAAAGAGAAAAGCATAGCTTGTTAAGATTCAAGGAACTGGGCTGGAGATTTAGCTCAGTAGTAGCGCTGCCTGCCTTATAAGTGCAAGGACTGGAGTTCGATCCCCAGTACCCAAAAAAAAAAAGATTCAAGGAACTGTCCAGCATCTCTTGTCAAGAAGCTTGCTGGCTCAACAAATGCTTGCTTCTCAGGCAGAAAGAACAAGTACCCTGGATTCTGACTCTTCCCTTTTCCAAGGTGTGAATGGAGTGCCTTCATATAGTAGTAGAAGGCAGTTTTTTTTTTTTAAAGCTGACTGACCCAGAAACACCCGCCTCCCTACACGCACATGGTAGACCAGGAAAGAAGAGGTTCTCCTTTCAGAACATCCCCTTTTCACCTTCTTGCCTTTCAGGGACCGTCTACTTTGCTATAAGCCCTCACCCTCTCTAGCATCCTCATGAAGCCCCTCAGCCCTTCTGTTTATTCCAGCTGCAGAACTCTTGGGCCCACCGTTCTTCACGTACTCTATAGCTCACCTAAGGCTGGCTAGTCCTCTAGTGTCGGTAGACAAGTAGATGTTCAAATACTTGTTATCTTCCCTCAAAGAACTCTGGAGCTCATAGATCTTGGAGAGAAAGGCAATTCCAGGTCCCACTGGTGTCTGCTGGAGCCAGTCTCCTGAAAGGCACCCTAAGCCAATCTAGCAGGTCCTGAAGGTCTGGCCTCCATGGCCCACCTCTTCTCAGCCTCATCCTCGGTGACAAGCTGCCAGACTTCCAGTGCCCCTTACCCTCTCGGGGGGCCATCAACAGGGACAATCTTTCTTCTGACTCAACTCCAAGAGGAAGATGTGTCGGAAAGCTTCCTTAGGAACTTCTAAGGCACCTTACAGGTATCTTGTAACACCCCATTTCTAAGGACATAAACCAAAGGTAGCAGGAGCCTGGCAGTCTCCAAGTCTGAAAATCTGGAACAAGGATTTGGGCCCTCTGTCCCTCTGAAGCCCAACCTGGGAATGCCATGCCTGTTGTGAGCTCTGCCCTGCCCATCCCTCTTGGTGTTTCTGGCCCTGGGGCTGATCTTTGTGGCACAGCAGGTCAGTATTTTCCACCAGGCGTGGCTGCACCTGAACTTCAGGGAGCATCAACATCCACAGGCAAGACTTGCCATGCACCCTCTTCCTTACTAGTTAAGATTCAAGGCTGGGGATTTAGCTCAGTGGTTCTGCCACCTGCCTCATAAGTGCAAGGACCCGAGTTTGATCCCCGTTATCAAAAAAAAAAAGATTCTGTCAATACTGGAGACGAATTGTCAGAGTTTAAATCCTAACTGCCACAACACATATTTATTTATCATTGTTGACATCATCCTTGTGAGGTAACAAAAGGGGAAGGGGAAGGGAAAGGGGAAGAGAATTACCCAGAAGACGATCCATGTGGGGTGTTCCCACACATACGTGAAGTAGTCTAGTAGATGCTGAGGAGTTCTACAGCTCAACAGAACTACGTTCAGGTCCTGTCTCTCCTACCTACTAGCTTTAGAATCCTTACCTGTAAAGGGGCAATAAAACATTCCCTACTTTCATAGGTAGATGAAAACACATGCAAAATGACTATCCAATGAGCAACTATTATGTCCCCAAATGCTATCTCATGTTAAGCCAGAAGTCTGGCTATCAACACCTTCTGTAGCTAAAGTGAGCCCCATTTAAGCCAGCTAGAGGCCAACTAAGATAGCCTTCTCCAGGGGAGTGAACCAGACTGATCACCTACTGTCCTCTAAACGTGGTAAAATACCACCTGACCTGCATTCCTGGGGCACCCCAACCCAGCTTCTGTAACACTGACAAGAAGGATAAAGGGGAGCCAGACACTCTGATAGGGTGGGCTGTGAAGAGCTGCTTCTGATTATCCAGCACAGTGAGAAAGGAGGTTCTATTTGTTGAAGACCCAGGGAAGCAGCAACCCCCGGGGTCTGTTCTTTGATTGCTGTTGCAAAGCCACCAACATCCTTTTCAAGTCTGAATCAATCACTCTATTTATTTATTTTTGAGATAGAGTCTCACTATGTAGTCCAGGCTGGCCTCAAACTCACAGTGATCCTCCTGTCCCAGCCTCCCAAGTACTGGGATTACAGCCATATGCCACCATGCCTAGCAGAACCACCCAATTCTTGGAATTCGAAATGCTCAGTCCTTCTCTTACCCCCATTATTCGTCTTTGAGGTTGCAAGATGTTTCTCACAGAAGGGATATGGCCACGATGAAGAAAGCCCATGGGGAGGAAGCAGAGAAATAGGGACTAGAAAAAAGTCTCACAGATAATGCTTCTTGGGGTAAGGCCCAGGGCAGGCAACTTCCTCCCCTAATGTTTCTCTACAGGACAAAGAGAAGGTAAGGCTGAAGAGCTATCATGGAAAGAATTTCCCTTCTATAGTTCCTACCAGGCCTATTCATTCAAGTCCCTTATCTCACCAACAGGATGGCAGGCCAAGGCTTACCTGTCCTTCTGGGCAGAAGAAACAGAATCTGGGTAAAGCCCTACTTTCCTCTCCACCTCCAGCTTCCCTGCTCTCAGTGAAATGTGCAATCCCAGATATTCCCAAAGCTCTGGCCCACATCATACGCTAGGTAGGCCCCCAAGGCCTAAGAAGGTCTGTTGAAAGTAGCCCCATGGCTCTCAAGCAGGCTTCAGAAATAAGGGTTCCCCCTCTCAGGAAGAATATGGAACCCAATAGTAAGACTCAGGTGGTTATTAAGCAGGTCAGTTTTAGAAGTAGGGCCAGCCAGGCATGGTGGCACACACCTGTAATTCCAGCACTTGGGAGACTGAGGCAGAAGGATCACCATGAGTTCAAGGACAGCCTGAATTACACAGAGAGACCATTTCAAAAAAAAAAAAAGAAAAGAAAAGTAGGGCCAAAACAGTCCTGAGGTTACAATCAACAGGAGAGAAGCCAGGGCATGGAGGGTAAAAGAAAGAGTTGAGTTGTAAATCCACTGGGTCTGCCAGAGCCCTTCTGCCTGGAATCTCAGAACCTGGCTTAAGCATGTTTGCCAGGCCTGCCCGAAGACAGCCTCCACCTCAAGACGTCTGGGGCTGACTCAGGTAGGCAGGGCCCCCTGCTCTAGTGCTGGAGGCTCCTACAACATTTCTTTCCTAAAGAAGCCATGCTCTGAGGCTCTGTACAAAGGGCTGGCCTCAAGTGTTCTGTGGTTTGCTCAAGGCTGGGAAGGGGCCAGGCTGGGAGAAGTGATAAGCAGGCACTCCCGGGCCAGAGGCAGAGTGAAGAGTGTCCCTTAGACATTTGCCCTGATCCCAGCCTGGACCCTGGACCTCACCATAGCACCCTGGCGCCCTCTCGGTTCACAGCCCGCCTCCAACAGCCCTGGGAGACTAAAGGAAGACTTCTTTCCTGATATATTCCTGTATTCCTTTCCTAACCAATGCCTCCTTGGACACCCTCCCTTGAGTTCCACTTCCCCATGCTAATACCTGGCTCCACTTACCAATCTTAAAAAGATTATGTGTTTGAAGTGGGCAAAAGAAAAGAGGATCAGAAAAGTGCCCTGTCCCAGGGCCAAAAAAGGGGAACACATACCCGGCTGGAGAAAGGGACAGAGACTACCAGCGACTTCCATTCAGCAGAGCCCATGGCAGAACCTGTTAGGCAGTGAGGGCAAAGTACAGAGGCCAGCAAGGGAAGAGCCAGGCCCAGGGCGGGGGCTGCCGGCTTAGCCAGCCACCCTTACTCAGGCGGCACAGGCGACACCTTCCACCACCTCCTCAGTGAAAAGAAGTGAAGCGGCCAGGCTGAGAAGTTCCTGCCCGGGAACCTGGACTGTGTCGCAATCGAAACCACCAGTAGCAGAGAGACTGGGTTTGGAAAGGAGAGCAACAGGGACAAAGCCCAAAGCTTCTCAAGGGCCAGAGCCCGGTGGTCAGGAAGGGAGTGCAGTTCCACGACGGTACACAAGAAGCAAGGTGGGACGGGGCAGGAAGAGAGACAGAGAAAGAGGCGGGTTTAGATCAACTTCCTTCTCCCCTCCCCCTCCCTCCCCGGAAGTGAGCTGCCCCACCCTCCCCTAGGTACTCTGCAGGGTAACAGCTGGAGAGGGTGAGGAAGAGTCTAACTCTAGTTAGGGCTGTCATAAACCCCAATCTCACCTATAGCAGGTGAGACCTGGGTAGGAAATCATTTAACAAGACCTCAAACATGAATGGGAAGACTATGTGTGACTCAGATGTGCTGACCTGGAGAGGGAGAGGCAGTCCTAGCAAGGGCCAGCAAACCTCCCTCAGGACCCAAGAAGGGAGGGAGTAAGCAGGAACCAGCAAGCCTAGTGGCAGATGGACCTCCTTCTCCCTAAAATAGCAGTGCTTAGCCATAGAAAAATGCACACTCTGCTAGACACCAAACACTGGACATAATTTCAGAGGGCTCAAAGACCCTGTACAGCCCTTTGGAGGTCTGTGAGTTTAGATTAAGAGCCTCTGTCACTATAGAGAATGAAGTTCAATCCTAGATCATGATCAAAGGGTGAGAATAATCCAAATGCCCCTTTTAAATCTTTTCTAGCCCTGTTTCTGGAAGACTATCCTTAGGTTCCCATTCACTTCCAAGTCTCCAGGGTTCAAGTCCCCTGCCTCACCCCTAAAACACGTTTTTCTATAGAAACGCAAGGGCCAGGGGTGTTGGGGAGGCTGAGGCAGGAGGATCGCTGCAAGTTGGTGGCCAGTCTAAGCTATATAGTGAGTTCAAGGCCAGCTTGAACTACATAGTGAGACCCTGTCTCAAAAAAAAGCCCAAGTTTCCTTATGCCTTTCTCCTTCAAAGCCCTCATAGCCTGGACACATGGTGAGTATGGGGCAAATCAGCTATCTCTCTACTGGACCACTGACTGGTCTGTGTCCTGCTTGAACCCTTCTGCCTTGCAGGTACACTTATTCTTTCCAGTACTCCAGGCCAGGGTCTAGCCACTCTATAAACTCCCCTGGGAAGAGAAAATCCTCTCTTGTGCCCTGCCAGCACCTACACACATAACCTGGGCAACCATGGCACTCAAAGGTGGCCCAGAAATGCCTGGCATCCATGTAAGCACTGGTCAACAGATCCAGCCTGATCCTACCACATGGCCAGCACTGACACCTCTCATTTCTTCCTTACACAGACCTATTGGATAGGCAGTTAACCCATTTTCCATCAAGAAACTGACTCTCAGAGGTTAGAAGATGTTTCCAGGGCTCTGTGGCCTCTTGGAGCAAGGCCTGGGCTGGAGCCCAGGGCATTTGCCCCAACTTCAGCACCTCCTACTGTTAGGCACTCCTTTCCGTAAGTTTCTCTTATTTCTCCCAAAAGAAGGCAAGCCTGGCTCCTTCTCCATAGCCCAATATAGGCTGGAGGGTGGGGGGTGGGACAGGGGTTGCAGACAGAAGGCTCAGAAAAGGTGCCCAGGACAACAGGAAGGACAGGTTCCACTGAGGCCAGGGGTGAGTGCTGCATTAGGGTCCTATCCAAGTTGTCCCACAGCAACCCCTCCTCTTCCCACCCTTCTCCAGGGGCCCCTAAAGCAGTTTATTCTGGATTCTGAGGTCAGACTTGCTTAGAATCACCTGCCCCTTCACTAACTGGCAGACTCAGAAGAGAAGGCAGAATCAAACAGCTTTGTTTTTCCAGTTCCCAGGGTTCTGCAATGTGACAAAAGGATTCTCAGTACCTTGTGTGGGAGAGTTTTGTAAACTGAGGAAGTATCAAACACTGAATTAAGAGGCTAGGGAGAGGTTGGGTAGGACTTAGATGAAAAGGTATATGCTGTGCAAGCCCTGCTGTGTTTTTTTTTGGAGGGGGGGGGTGCTGATAATTAAACTCAGGGCCTTTACACTAAGCTCCATTCCCAGCTCTTTTAAAATTTTTTTCTATTCTTTTTATTATTTTTATTTTAATACAGGGTCTCATTAGATCGCTCAATTGCCCAAAATGGGCTTGAATGTGTGATCCTCCTGCTTCAGCCTCCCAGAGGGCTGGGATTACAGGTCTGTGCCATTACACCTGGCAAATCTCCAGTTGTTTAACCCACTTTCCTTTACTGTATCCAGGAACCGTCCCTGGATCCTTTGATCCTGAGCAACTGTCACTCTCAACTGCCAAGAGTCAATAAACCAGAGAATTCTGTATGGGAGAGAACTTAAAAAATTGTAGTCAACATTTAGCAGTGGAGATGCCCCCCAAATTAACTGGGATGGCTACACCTGGGAATAAATAAAGCTTCCAAAGGCGGCTCCCTTTTTCCAGCCAGGGTAGGTACCTCTTGGACAAAGGAAACCAGCAAAGCCTGCAACTTAAGCCAACCACAAGGTGCTTAACTTCCCTTTAGCCCTTGTAGCTGCAACCCTTACTCCAAGACAGGAAGATCATTGATGCAACCTGGCTGAGAAGGGAGCCTGCAGGTCTGATAGCCCCACAGTGCATCCAGACCTGCCTGGGAAGAGCAGAAGTCCAGGACTGACAAGGAGAGAGAGATGAAAACAAAGCCTTCAAGCTCCCTGCCTTCATGCCTGGAACCACAATGCATCAGCACTCCTCAATCTCTGGTCTTCAGAGTTGCCTGATATGCTGGACTCCTATCAAAATGCAGTGCGCATTCTACTGAGCACCCATGGTTCCATGAGTTTCCAGCACTACCTCATCCTTGAGAATCTGCTCACTGCACTTTGATCTGTCTCTCCCCAACTACTACTGCTCCAGCAAGTCTTCAGTGAGGACCTGCTTTTGCAGGCAGGGTTGCCTGCAAAGTTCAGTGAGATCTGGCACCTGCCTTCTAGAACTTAGAAAAGGGGAACTGTGGAGATGGCATCTACAGTCTATCTGCCTACTGCATGAGGGCAGGCAGAGCTCTGGAGGCAGACAGCCTTGGCAGAGTCCCACCTTTGATTCTTTTTTTTTTTTTTTTTTGGTACCAGGGATCGAACTTGGGACCTTGCGCTTGCAAGGCAGGCGTGGTGCTACTGAGCTAAATCCCTGGCCCCCACCTTTGATTCTTATTAGTTGACTGAACCTAAACAAGATTACCTGACTCCTCTAATTTGGAACATAAGGATACTAGATGAACCCATTCCACAGTATTAGAGTAAGGATTAAATAAGAACATTCATGCGTTTACAACAGTGCCTGATGCTCAGTAACTTTCTAACAATGTTTCCTATTCTCTCCTTCACTTTTGTTTCCAATCTCAAAGGCTTCTCTAGTCCCTGGGGAGAGCTATAAACTCTAAGAACTTCACTGGAATACAAGTGTAGCTAAACTGATTCCCACCTCCCTGGTATTCTTTGTGTAACAAGGAAAAGACAATCTTCTCATGGGTGGGCTGTTAGGCAAAAAAGACCTTCCTTCCTATTGTGAAGCAATCCTGCCAAGAGGCACATGTAAATTGCCCACACCGCTGCCCTCTGCATAGCCCAAAAGAGGATGAGCGATCTCATCAAGGCCCTTCCCTTCCTTGTTAGCTCCTTAACTCCTTCCTCCCAGAAAGGTCCAAGAAACAGCCAACATACCAGTACCACATGGTGCCAAGGGCTGGGGGAAGCTCACATTGCCAGCCTTGCACTTCATTCGGCTCCTCCCGTACCAGTGGGTTACTGTAACCATGGAGACCAGCAAGTTCCTCCATAGCACAGGAGAGCCAGCGTGCCAGCAGCCCAGGGCTCTGGGGGATGGGTTGGTGGGGGTAAGCAGAAGGCAGCCTGGAGCACAAAGGTTTGGCTCACTTCACAGGGGATTATGGGGAGTGGAGGGATTCCAACCAGTGCAGCTGAGGTGCCTGGGCCTTCTCCTAACCTAACCCCACCTCATTTTCTTTGCCTAGCAGTTTGTTTTTGGCATATTCTCAGGACTCTGGGCTTCCACATGCAGTTCCACTGCTGTGTACTAAGAAGCTGCATGTGACATGGTGGGAAAGGCACCACTGTGGAGTTAGACCTGTGGGAGGATACTGGCTCCTCTGCTCTGGCTACCAGATAAGGAATGGGGTGGAACTGTGGTACAAAAAGCTACCCAGAGCCGGGCATGGTGGTGGACACCTGTAGTCCCAGCACTCAGGTGAATCGCCACAAGTTCAAGGCCAGCCTACGCTACACAGTGAGTTGTAGGCCAACCTGAACTGCATAGCGAGACCTTGTGTCAAAACAAAAACAAAAACAAAAACAAAAAACACTACCCAGATGCAACACACACAACACACACACACACACACACACACACAGGAAGTGCTCCACCTAAGCAAACTCTTCTCTACTTTGTTCATCCCAACACCTTAGCCAGAAGCAGTCAGTCTTTTCTCTGGACTATCATAGCACACTTTCTGTACTCTTCATTTTTTCTTGGGTCCCTACATCTTAACTCCCTCAAGCTCTGAGGGATCAGCGACAATGTATTGCTCACCTTCATATGCTCTTTTCTTTATTTTAATTTTTTTTTTTCAACTGGGGATCAAACTCGGACCTTGTGCTTTCGAGACAGGCAGCGGAACCACTGAGCTAAATCCCCAGCCCACCTTCATATGGTCTTGATGCCAACACCAGGCTGATCCATGTCAAAGTACTTGTGGAACAGAAGAGGTACAACTTACTGACCCTTAAAGTTGCCCTCCAGGGCCAGGGATTTAGCTCAGTGGCACTGCACTTACTTCATAAGCACAAGGTCCTAAGTTCGATCCCCAGTACCAAAAAAAAAGTTGCCCCCCTCTGCCCCTCAGGAGACAAGGGCAAAGAAATATCAATACTTCTTGCCATAAACTCTATTTCTTCTCTTTCAAAGCATTTACTGCCCTTGAAGTTGTTGGTTACTGTCTGTCAAAGGGAGGGAACTTTGTTTTATTCATAGCTCAGTAAATGCCTAACACAGCATTTAATTAAAGTACTCAAGGAACAAATGTGAATGAACAAATGAATAAGAAAACGTGTTGGGATGTTTTCATGATGGTCTCTGGAATCCAAAAATATTAATCCATAATCAGTGTACTTAGCAGACAACACCCAAGTGGATAGTGCGCCCCATAATCCCCTTGCCTAAGGACATAAAGAAAGTGCTCACTGAAGGGCACCGTAGACAGACTTGGAACACAGGCAGTCAGGAACTGGCAGGACCCACCCCATCTTCTCCCCAACTCCCCCTCAATCAAACCAAGGCCTCCTCCTTTCACAGAGGGGGAAGCCTCTCCTCCCATGACAACCAACAGGCCCTCCCACTTAAGGCAGTTCTGCTCTCTGCCTACCTTCAATCCTTCTACTGCTCTGGGTTGCTGTAAGAACGTAATCCAACCAGAGTCACTCCAAAAGCTACTGATTGGGAAGTGACAATGACTCTTCATAAGAGTTGATCGAAGGAGACATTTATTTACCATTTGCCACACTAAAAACTCTGCTTTAGTATGTCCTGCTTGAACCAATGTGCTGATTGTAAGCTCCTGTCAACCTAAGGATACCAAAAAATCCATATATACCTGTCTCCTGTCCTGTTGCACAAAGCAGCATTCCCACCCTGCCCCCACCTCCCCAAACTGCCTCCTGTTACAGCAGAGGGAACTAAAAACGGCAGCTGGGGAGCTCAGTTGACTCACCCAGCATAATCATCTCCTCCCAGAATCTTCCATCTTCTCCTAGAGTTTTTGCCAAGACACAGTAAAAAAGAAGCATGAGACCTTAAAAAAAAAACTCTCTCAGCATTTATGCAACTCCTTTCTACCTGGATGCAGCTTTAACCCTTTGTTCCTTCCTTGCTGATAAGGTTTCCTTAAGTCTCCTTTATGCTAAGGATCGGCATCAGTCCTAGGCTAGGAAACAGATCTTATGGCTCCGGTCCAATTCAAGCAGCCACTGGAAGATGCTGAACAAGACATGTGCCTCTTTCTACTGCATCTTCCCCTGGAAAAGGAAAAATTGCCTCCTATTCCTCCAGATTCAGAGAGAGTTGAGGAGGAAGAAATGTCAGAAAAAACACCAGGGCAAAGTTTGCTGCACCAGAAGACACCATGGGCAGAGGTCAGAGCACAAGCAGGAAAAACAAAAACAAAAACAAGCCACCAAAAGCTGTCACTGCCACCCTGACCTCACAAGCATCCCATCCAGCCAGGCTTTCAGTAGTGTGGCTGTTCCACTTAAGAGACTGCTAACAGTCCAACTGGCTGCTCCTTCCAGAACCAAAGACCCACCAGGCTATTCCCACTGGTAGACAGAAGTGGTATCTGTGGTTCCTACAGCAGATATTAACAACCCATGCTCCCTGCCAAAAAAAAAGCCTATGAAGAAGAGGTCCCTGAGCCATGGAATGGGGGCCACCAGACCACAGGTGCAATCAGATGGAAAGGGCGACTCAGGCACAACTGCCTCAGAGCCATCACAGGAGAGCACAGCCCTCCAGCAACTGCCCTGGATAGAAGAGGGATGCTTTTCTTCTTTGTTGTTTGCCATCTAGAATAATGTCACTTATGTGACATAAAGAGAACACCTCTGAGAGCACAAGCAAATCTGCTACACTGTGGTCCTCAAGAAACCTCCAAGTTACCAAAGTTCCTTTCTAGGGTCTGGGGCATAACTCATGGTACAGCTCTTGTCTAGCATGAGTGAGCCCATAGGTTCCATCTCTAGCACTGCGAAAAACAAACACCTTCTGAAGGAACTGTTTTTCCACAGAAACATGTTATCGACGGTGACTGTATTCTCAGGTTAACCTATGAGGATCCCCACTGGATCTGTAGCAGTATATGAACCATACTTAAAAGTTAAGCCATAGCCCAGGACAAGAAAATGAATTCAGAGTTCCAAATTGGGACCTTGGAACAAATCTTTGCTCTCCCACCACAGGGAGCAAACACTGGGGCTCCCAAACCTCCAACTTCTCTTTGACATCTATGATAGGAACAGGAGCTTAGCTTATGTGCTAGTAGAACGCCTCAGGAACTACAACTGCCAAGTTAACAGGTAATGTTGGGAGGAAGGGGGCCACTTTTGGGCTTTGTTAGATGTACTACCACAGAATGCTGGTTATTCTGAAGGAGACAGGGAGGCAAATCTGTAGCTTCCCACCTCTTGAATGTTTCAGAGCGGGCAGGGAAGAATAGAGAGCTACAAGAATATGGATACCCCCCCACCCCAATAAATCCTAAAAGGCATCTGTAACTGGTGATAGACACAGTGGCTTAAACACAGCCCTGAAGGAAAAAAATCCACTGTGGGTTTCCAGCCTAATTTGGGGTGGGGGGGTGGGGAGAGTGGGGCGCTGAGACAGGGTCTCACTATGGAGCTCAGGCTGGCCTTGAACTCACTATGTAACCCAGGCTGGCCTCAAACTGGTGGCAATCTTTCTGCCTCAGCCTCCTGAGTGCTGGGATTACAAGCCTGCATCACCATGCCCAGCTAAAGCCCAAACATCTTTATCCAGTGCTCACCACAAATGCTCTGTATCTCCAAATGGCCTAGGATGTCAGTAGTCAGAGCCTAAGTTCTGGTCATCTTGCACAGCTAAGATGCGACTTGGGTTTTTTATAGAGCCAGAAAAGGTTCCAGGAGCTCAACTATTTTATCTCTTCCATAAAAGGTCACTCTATTCTTCCCTGATGAGAACATTTAAATACAACAACAACAAAAAAGAACATTTAAATACAGTGGTACCTTGGTTCATGAATTTAATTCTTTCCACAATTCTGGTCTCAAACCTAACTGGATGAGAATTGAGTCAAATTTCCCCATAAGGTCAATACTAAATGTAACCGCCGGGTGTAGTGGCACAGGCCTATAATCCTAGTACTTGGAAGGCTGAGGCAGGAGGATCACGGTGAGTTTAAGGCCAGAAGCAAAATCCTGTCTCAAAAAAAAAAAAAAAATTTTTTAACCTAACCACTGAATTTGATTTGCTTCTCATTCAATTTGCTTTGCAACCAGAACTGTGGAAATTAAAGTTGTGAACTGAGGTAGTATTGTATACATATCCCATCCTAGGAAAAACCAGAGTATACCACAGCTCCTGAGGCAGAGTGCTGGCAGTCTTGCAAGAACTTTCTAGATATACAGTCTTGTAAATTTTGCAAATTAGCAATCACAGTGGGAAATGTAACCAGTACTTCAGACACATACATGTGCAGTGTGGCAAGAGCAAGTACGTCCTCATAAACTTCCCAATGCTCAGGCTGCCCCTTCTGCTATGAGATGAAGGAAACCTATGTGGAGGGTGCTAAAAGCTCAGTCACACTTCCAGCTTAAGTGTCCCTCCTTGGGGACTGAGCAGCTTTCTGTAGCAGCCAGGATTCCATCACCAGTGGTCCTTCACACAACATAACAGGATCACTATTTGGGAAGATAGGATTTGGGGTGTTGGGTTTTGTACCCCATGAACAAGCAGGCATCTGTCTTGGGTAGTTTCTGTAAAAAGGCACATGTAGGGCCGGGGATTTAGCTCAGTGGTTTCGCCGCCTGTTGAGCAAGTGCAAGGACCAGAGTTCAATCCCCGGTAACAAAAAAACATAAAAAATAAAAAAAGAATTAAAAGGCACATGTCCGGGGCCCCTGCAGACAGGATCTGAGAACAGGGGAAATAAATGATACCAAAACTAGGAATTAGGGGTAATAAAGACAAGAAGGAAGGAAACATCTTTTCATAGCTGAGAGTCTTGCTTCAAGGGCACTGACACCCCTCCCCCAGTCTTCACACAGCCCATCATCTTCCTTGGCAGACCCAGGCCTCTTCCTGGCCTCTACCCCATGACAAGTGACTATGGCATCTTAATGCCAATGCTGGTTAGTTACCCTACGAAGAGATAACCAAGGTCATGGGAGCTGGGGTTCCATGTTCTGCTGCACTTGTTTATAGGCAAGAGGATTAAAACAACCTGTCAGGGGAGGGGAGGAGAGGGGAAGGGCAAACCCTGTGCACAGGGCAAATATTGGGAACACAGAATAGAGGCCTCCTGCCAAGAAATCTTTTGCTCAAATATAAAGCAGAAATGTCTCACCATATGCCAAATCAGCTGCCTATGCCAAATACCACTTATGATCAAGTGACCTTGAGGCACTGCTTAATTTTTCCAGTGCTCTTTGAATGAAAGGTTAAATTTGGAGGTTTTTTTAGGGTGGGGGAAGGCTAGAGGAATGGACAACATAGGGCCCCTAAAGAGCACCAAATTGAATAACCAACCAAAGCCCTCTGGCCCACCAAAAAATGTATGTATGTTTAAAAAGGAGAGGGCCAGGGATTCAGCTCAGTGGTTCCACCGCCTGCCTTGCAAGTGCAAGGTCCCAAGTTCGATCCCCATACCAAAAAAAAAAAAAGAGAGAGAGAAGGCATTTCCTGTTTTCTTTTTTGCAGTGCTAGGGATTGAACCCAGGGCCCCACCCATGCTACACAAATATTCTACCACTGAGCTATGCCCCCCCCCCACCGCAAGAGAGGATGTTTTAAGTGTTCATTTGGATGAAGAAACCATTCATTTCTCAGATAACTAAACTTCCAACCAGAAGTCAAGTTACCATAACAGAACTTCCTATGACTGCTTTTTGTCCTAACTGATCTCAGCATTGAGAAAGAAAACAAACAAACACCTTTAGGCCTAACTCCAGGGCAGAGGGGGTCATGGAACAGGGAGCCTGGACACCAGGTTATGGTCATCCTCCTTACCACGTGGTCAGTCTGACTACAGTCAGCAGCCAGAAAACACAGGAAGAAGAGGGAAAGGTACTTAGCACCTCAGCCTTGCTCCAAGCAGTCATGGCTGTAGAAGCTACACAATAATGCTACAGAAGCTGGCCTTTGATTCTCTTGAAATTAGACTCTTTCTCCCCTGTTCCTCCACAAAACCATTTGTCACAGTTCCTAAGTAACCAATCCTCCCCTTATTTCAGCAAGCTCAACCACTACCACTGGTCCCTGCCTTGGCACTCAAGGCTCATAGCAAGAGAATGTTCCCATTTGGGCTTACGGAAGAGGTTGGCAAAAGTTTAAGGGTGGTGGTGTCCCTCCTCTAGCCAGCCAGAGGGGGACTATAACAACTGGTGGCAACCTATGCTCCCTTTCTAACACCTCCTTTCTAGCAAAGGGGTAGCAATGACTTTCCTAACCTCTCACCCACAGTCCTGTTGAGGCACGGAAGACACATCCATGCTAAGAAAACTGAAGGCGGTAAATTAGGAAGGAAAGGACCCAGCTTAGGAACTATAGAACCTGGCTTAGGAGGAAAAACAGATATTGTACTGCATGTGATTCCAAGAATAAACTCCCTACACCACCCACCCAGCTCTCCTGAAGATCTGGGACATGTAGAAACGCTTTCCATTTCCCAACATATTAGAGAACAGGGTAACCTTAGGCATATCTGGCAGACAGCTGGCTGGGTCACTATCTCCTTTAAGGAGCCCTGGTCTTCACTAAAACCAGAATGAGCCCACACCTGCCACAGAGGGCAGGCCTGAGTTGGTAAAATGCTCTACAGTTTACATAGTCACATGTCCATTAATCTTCCTCCAGAGTGCCGCTGTCATGCAGAGCGCATTGAGGCAGGCTGTGTCCCTGCTCACTCAGAGCAGAGTGAGCTGGTCACTCCAATTTGCCTGGCAACATGGCGGGGGGGGGGGGGCACACAGGGAGGTCATGATTCTCTACTTTCACTCCCCACCCGTAAACCAGGGAAGGAAGCAGCTGTGTTCCTGCTGCAGGAGCTCTATCTCTATCTCTAGCCACTACAGAACCAACCAGATGCATAAGAACTGTGGGTTGCTGACCTGGTGGCCCACGCCTGTAATACCAGCACTCTGGGATGCTGAGGCAGGAGGATTGCAAGTTCAAGCCCAGCATGTGCACTTTGACAACTTAATGAAACCCTGTCTCAAAAAAAAAAATAAATAAATAAAAAGTTGGGGCTATAGCTTAGGGCAAAGGCCATGGGTTCAATGCCTAGCACTAAAAAGAAGAAAAAGAACTCTGGAGAACCTGCACATCAAACAAGCTGGTGACAGAAGGGAAACCAGCTAAGGCAGAAGTAGGTTGGTCTCCTGCCAAGAACTTTGAATTGGTATTCCTATCAGAACTAGAACATAACAGGGCCGGGGATTTAGCTCAGTGGTTTCATCACCTGCTGCGCAAGCACAAGGACCCAAGTTTAATCCCCAGTATCCCCCCCTCCCAAAAAAGAACCAGAACATAACAGGAGGTAGGCAGGTGTATGGTTTCTGGGAAAAGCAGAAAGAGCAAGACTAAAGCCAGTCTAGCATGGTACACACTCATCCCAAGTGACAGCCTATGCAGTCAATGAAATGCTGTCCCCCAAAATCTCCCCTCAAATCAGATTCTAACCTTAGGTCAATTTCACGTTTTGCTGGTGTGCTCTGGCTGCTGCAGCATGGAGCAGTCATTTTGACAATCTTGGCAGTTAAGGTCTGCGACTCACTGCCAAAGACAGGAGGGCAGGTGACTCTCACTGAGTATGTTGCACAATCCAGTCTGTGACCAAGGGGAGAGCAGAAGCCACAGATGACAGCCTCCCACAGGGGAAGGCACCTCCATTGCCAGCACAGAGCCAGCACAGAGCCCGAGGCTGCCACAGTGAGGTGCTGTTTAGTGACAGTAATGTTTGTCAGGAGCTGTAGGTGAGAAAGCCACTAAGTATTTCCTTTTTCTCACCAACTGCTACCACTGGCCTTCATAGCCTTCCTCAAAGAAACCTG
Source organism: Heterocephalus glaber (assembly GCF_053883595.1). Classification (NCBI taxonomy): domain Eukaryota; kingdom Metazoa; phylum Chordata; class Mammalia; order Rodentia; family Bathyergidae; genus Heterocephalus; species Heterocephalus glaber. Next base: position 13,779,186 of record NW_028258151.1, on the reverse strand, counting down.
GAGAACTTCCAGTGGCAGCAATGGTCTGTGAATCACTCCCCCATGAAGAAAGGGAAAGCAATTCTCACTCATGGGCCTAATGCAGCCCCAGTATCCCCAGCCAGCCCTGCTGCAAAGCTAAAGCCACACAAACCTTCCAAGACTGAAACCCTGGTCAGCCTATTCTCCTCCCACACCTGCACACAGAAAAACCTGTCCCTCTTACTCTATATGTGGCACATGGCAGTGTGGAGAGGAAGCATTAAGTATCCTCTAGACAGGTTATACAGTCCTGGGAACAGGATGCAATCAATGGCTTCCCACTGAAAGTATGCCTTTAAAAAAAATCTTTCTCAGGGGCTGGGGATTTAGCTCAGTGGTTTTGCAGCCTGCTGCACAAGTGCAAGGACCTGAGTTCGATCCCCAGTACCAAAAAAAAAATCTTTCTCAGGGCCAGGGATTTAGCTCAGTGGTGCCGCCACCTGCCTCACAAGTGCAAGGTCCCAAGTTTGATCCCCAGTAACAACAAAAAAGAAAATCTTTCTCATCACACATACAATTTATACATATATATACTATACATAGTGTGTATATATATATATATATAATATATATATATGCACGTGTGTGTGTGCATATGTCCATCCATCTATATGTATGTCCAGACTAGACCCACGAGGTTTCTGGACTGTTTCTATAACTGCACCATGAGCTGGCTGGCTCCCCTTCACTGCCTGCAACTGAGCTCCAGCTACCTGTCTTCAAATGTACAATGTTCTCTCAGACCTCTAGGTCTTTGCTGCAGCCCACCACCACACAGGGCACTTTCCTTTCATCTTGCTCCCCTTTCTCTTCCTGGTGGGACTCAGTTCAGACATCATTTCCTCTGGTAAGCTTTTGTGGCTCCATTCACCCAGCTCACTTCAGGGGTCCCTGGTATGTCCCTCCCACTTAGCCCTAGGATCAACTGCGGCTCACTTGCTGGTTTCCTTCACAACTTCCAGTGGCTGTCTTGTTCACCACTGTATGAGACTGAGAGCAGTCTCAGAGAAATCTCCAAGAGTCAGTTACTTTTGGGTCCTCAGTGCCCAGACACAGTGCCTAACACCTCGCAGGCTCTCCAAAAGCACTTTCCTAAGTCATTTTGTGAAGTTATAAGGTCAAGATCTTCCTGCTCTGACCAGAGTGACTCCAACAGTTCTTAACACAACCCTGTCCCACTGTGATCCCTTTAACCTCAGCCAAGGCTAGAATGCTACTGTCCATGGTTTTGATTTATTTGTTTAAATTAGGGTCTCACTATGCAGTTCGGGTTGAACTACTGTAGCCCCTGCTTCAGCATCTCCTGTGCTGGGATTATAAGTATCTGCCACCTCGTGTGACTCGCCCACTGTTTTAAAGCTATTCCCTAGAGGCTCTGGCACCTTGATGAATGCAGTCTCTGGATTTCAGAGCTCATTTCTGTGTGTGGAGCTGGAACCTGCTGCCCCCCCAATTTGTCCTTTCCTATCTTGCCTCCTTCCATGAGGTCTGCAGGTAGTTCTCACACAGGCCTTCTAGGCAGCAGAGCTCCTTCTGAAGAGGGGGTGACAGGGGAATATGACAAGGGCCCCAAGGGAGAGCTATTCTAGACCCAACTCTGCTCAAAGTTATTCAACCTCTTGGGACCTGTATTTCCACACTTGTAAAATGTAGGGCCTGAGAAGAGCTCCGAGGGTCTCCTGTGTGGATGTGAGAGCTCTCAGTACATCTGTGCTCACAAGCCTTCCAGCCCTGTCCTTGAGATGAGCTCAGGCTGCAGGTCCTGAAGACCATTTCCTGACGTTAGTGTATTTTGATTTCACCTGACTAAAATTCTGGCTATGTATGTAAACATCGTTTTGGACACCAGGCTCATATACTAGAAAGCCTCTTTTGACTGGGGCTGAAAAAATTTAGGGTAACCCAAGTGGCAACTCCAGAAATTAAAGTACTAAACAGCAGCACCCCTTTAAAAACTTGACAACCCTAAACTCAAGGTGCCCTAGAGAAGAACTGACTCCTTTTTTTGAGATAGGGTCTCACTATGCAGTTCATGCTGACTGTGAACTCATTATGTAACTCAGGTTGGCCTCAAACTCAAGGCCATCTTCCTGCCTCAGCCTCCCGAGTGCTGGGATTACTGATGTGCGCCACCACACCTGGCTCCTTCCCTAAACTTGATTTAATTCTATTTACAAGCTCGTCACCCCTTCTGGCCTCCCCAAATACCAGAAATGTGGCCACAAGGTACAAGGAAAGACACCATGAAACAGTCTCTTTCCCGGAGGCCCCAGAGCTCTGCAGCATTCCCATGAACAGCTGAGTAGGCACAGCCCCTGGTGGGGTAAGTGGCACACCTAGTGCCTAACACTTGCCCCCACCTGCATGATTCCCACAGCACCTCAGCTCCTCTGGGACTCCTGGGTGGGGAGCTGCCCGCCTGCCATGAGTAGGTAATCTGTGAGGAGAAACTGATTTGGCAAACTCCAGCAAGCAGCAGTTTCAGTTGGAGGTGGGGGTGCTAAGCAGACCAGTTTAACAGGTCCTCATTTCCACCACCCTATACAGCTGGCACCTTCTTCATGGGTTCAAAACAAGAGATGGGGGGGCAAGGGGAAGAGATGAAAAAGTTAGACGGAGCTTTCATATCGCAAGTCAATCAAGAAAAAAGAAGAAAACAGTCACCTTTCTCCCCTCATCTTACTCACTGCAGTCCTGGACAACCTGGTCCAGGACTTCCATAGCTCTTGGTCTATTCAGAGAAACAACTAGTCTATAGCCACACCACTATGAACATATCAATCTCACCTGATCTTGGAAGCTAAGCAAGTTGGCCGGGTTAGTACTTGTATGGGAGAGAAGCAACTGATCTCTTTTGAGATGCTCAAAGAAAAATCTGGGTCCTCGCCATCACTAGGCGCTAAGTTGGTGTGAAATCAGTTCTTCCTGTGCCATGTTCCTGAGCTATTCTCCCCCTATAAATAACTGCAGCTTTCTGACACAGAGCACATGATCTCTCCAACTCTGGACAAGATTCTTAATACTCCAAATACCTGTTCACTCATCACAATAAGGGAAGGTTAAGGGCAGTTAACCAGGAGCAACACCACAGGCAGAGATCTGAATGAAGTGGCAAGAACAGAGGGCTTGGCTTTCTGACACTGGTCCCTACCAGGGATTCCTCAGCAGTGCATTCTCTCCCTGTGATTTCCTCTCTGAGTTCTTAATCCAGCAATAGTGTAAACCTCTCTCATCCTCAAAACGTAGTTTTGTTTTGTTTTTGTGGTGTTAGGGATTGAACTCAGGATCTTACACATAATAGGTACGTGCTCTACTGCTGAGCTACATCCCCAGCCAAAAGGTAGTTCTCTTTTTTTAGTGATGATTGTACCTGATTAAAATACTGATTAAGACTTGTGATTTAAGTGGCCAAAGATCTGAATAGAGATAGATGTCTGGTTTACAAACTAATATGGATACAGTTCCCTGAGGGTAGTTGTAATGGAGACTACCTATGTTCCAATTTTTATTTTTAATTTTGTGTGGTGCTGGAGGCACAACAGGGCCTTGTTTGTGCTGGGCATATGTTATACCACTGAGCTACACCCCTAGCCCATTTCTTGTTTTTTATTTTACAAATAATTCAGTGAGAGCTGACTGTACAAAGTCCACTAATAGGCTCTGAGCGGAGAAAGGGATACAGAGGGATAAAACACAGCCCTGCCTTCAAAGGAGTTAACAATTTATTATGAGAGATAAGCACAAAATGCAATCTAGCACAAGACCAAATGTAGGACTAAAGAAGTGTAATCACCCCAATTTATTAGTGGCCTGTAGTCTCTGCTATTGAGCAATGGGCTAAGAGAGACTAAAGATTCCAGATCTCACAGACAAGTCCATCAGTTCTACCAGGCTTTGTCTAGTCCATGGGGTTTCAATGAACAGGGTCAGCCTCGCACTGAGTGGACCATGGTGAGAGTCATGTGACGCTGGAGTAAGAAAACAACTCAGGAAGACTCACTAATGCACCAATTCCTCAGCCTTCCTTGTCTTTAATATCTGGAAACTAAGGCCGGGGATTTAGCTCAGTGGTGCTGCGCCTGCCTGGCAAGTGCAAGCTCCTGAGTTTGATCCCCAGTACCAAAAAAAATAAAAATAAACCTGGAAACTAAAGTCAGACCCAATACACAAGGAAAGATGATACGAGCAAAGCTTAAAATACAAAATATCAAAAAAGATGCTCAGGACATTTGGTTGTAGAAATGAAGTCAGAAAAAGCCCTTAGCAACACGAACTGAAGCTTGTTATCCTGGCAAAGATTTGGAAGGGATTCCTGAAATTCTATACCGGAACTCCCTATCTCAGTGATGGTGAACATTTTAGAGCTTTCAATGATAACAAACAGCCAGCATCATGCGTGTCAGCCACCACTGCCCAATCTCAAAACTGGCTATGACAGGGAGTCATATTTACATAGTTTTCCTTTCTTCCCATTGTTGGTTATTAAGCCTGATCTCCTTCCTTCCTTAATTCTCATTCAACCAGTGCTAGAGCTCAGTTCACCTTGTTACCAGTAGTATTTAAGTTGTACCCTTATCCATCAAGCTTCTAGCCTTTTCAGCAATCTTGAGGAAGATAACAGGGAGAAGTGAATATTCATTCCTCAAAGTTCTTAGAACGTAATAAAGTTCCCTAGACAAACAGAAGATTTTAAGCCACCACAAAAAAGAAGTCAGTTAACTCAGGATAAATAAAGATTAGGGTCCAAGTTCTCTTTTGGGGGAAAGACACAATTCGGTGGCTTGTTCTAAGGTCCTTTTTTTTGGTACCAGGGATCAAACTCAGGACCTTGTGCTTGCTGGGCAGGCGTGGTGCGACTAAGCTACATCCCAGCCCTCTCAGATCTTAAAAACAGGAAAAGCTGGTGAAAGGATGGGTTCAAATCACCACAAAAGTCACTTCCTTAAACAAACAAACAAACCAAAAAAGATGAGGAATAGGTTTGTTTAAAACCTTTTCTCTCAATAGCCCACAGATTAGCTACCCAAGACTCTTTGGAATGGTTTACCATAAGGTAACATAACCATGCTGAATGTGAAACTGGGAGGTCAGCATCTGAAATTTATTATTGAGAAAATCCTCATACCACAGTCATAATGAAGGTTTAACATCAGTGTTTGACATTTTGTCATTAAGGGATTGGTTTTAACAGTCTGGATTTGGCAGCCTGCCCTATGGCTGTTTCACAAGCAGTTTCTGTGGTTTTAAGAAGGCAGAGTGTTTGCTTCTTAAACACTATCTTAAAAATATATTTCAGAACAGGGTTCAGCCATTCCAAGACAGAAGGAGGGAATCAAAACCAAACCAAATAAAGGAATCTGGTGTTGCCAAACAGAAAGAGGGCACACCAGAGAGAATGGAGGGTAGAAGAGGTAGTACTCACCACTTGTACCAAAAGGAAAGCCAGGACAACTCAGGAATTCTTACAACCAAGTTAGAATACGACTGGGTTGGGAACATAGTTCTGTGATAAGCATGTGCTTATTAGCTTTTGCAAGGTCCTGGGTTCAATCCCTAGTTTATTACAAAAACAAAAGAAAAGAGGAAAGGGGAGGAGATGGGTCAGGAGAGAAGGAAAGGGGAGAAGAGAGAAAGAAAAGAGAGGGGGGAAAATAAGGACACAGAAGTAGCACTAATGATGTAAGATTAATAAAGGGAATCTCTACATAGTTCATCTCCCTAAAATCAGCTTGCCTGGCCCAAATTTATTTGTTTACCTGAAAAAAACAAAACAAAATCACCCCAACAGTTCCACATCCTTGCAAAAGATTGTCCCCTAATCAATTAGCAAATACACCTCTCTGCTAGCATGCTGTTGGTAATTAAGGCAGAGTACTTTCTCCCTGGGAATACAAGTACAGAAGGGCAGAGCCCCTATGGACCTAACCCATTATGACAGCCTTTTCATTAGCAAGAAATACACTGCCACATGCTCTCAAGGAAGCAGTGGCTACCATCACTGAATAACACCTGTACTTTATCTCTCTGCTGAGAGGAAAACGTGTTGGAGATAGGATATGGGGAAGAGAGAAACACTTGTAAGGAGGCCCACAGGCTATGCTTCTCTAAGTGCTTCATATGGAACTTTGAAATGGCACATCACTGTGGTATCTGAGAACTGATCAGCTTTGGATAAACACAACTGTATATCAAGCTCCCTGTCTTACTGTTGAGGCAGCAAGGGGGCCCAAGTGGCTAAAAGAATCAAGGGCACAGGGGTCCAAATGAAAAGTAGATAGGAAAAGATGCTCAATTTTATCAATGATTAAAGAAACACAAATTTAAATGACATAAAATTTATCACCTATCAAATTGGCAAAGATTCAAAAGACTGATGATAATCATTACTGGCAATGTGGAAATACTGTCATACTTGGTATAAATGGAAACTGCTACTATCTATACAGAAGGGCGTTTGGCCATACCTATTAAAATTTGAGGGCGGGGGGGCTGGGGATTTAGCTCAGTGGTTATGCCACCTGTCTTGAAAGCGCAAGGACCTGAGTTGGATCCCCGGTACCAAAAAAACAAAACAAAACAAAAATTTGAGGGCCGGGGATTTAGCTCAGTGGTTCCGCTGCCTGCCTTGAAAGTGCAAGTTTGTACCGAGTTTGATCCCCGGTACCAAAAAAACAAAAACCAATACAAAATAAATGGAGGGCAGCAGCTCACTCCTTTACCTTCACCCCATGTTGGCATCTTCAAAGAAAAAGCACCATTGCCAACGTTACAAGAACAAGTCAGTCCAGAGTGTACACTCAAGTTGAATTCTCCAGAGGGACAGACAGCATGCACTCAAAATAAGAGACAACTGCAGATGTCCAGGAGGGCCACATGCATGGCTACAGGGACAGCTTTAGGAGAGAGATATGAACCATGAACCAAAAGCAAGACCAAGAAAATGCAAAAAGGAAGTAGTGGTATATTACACAAGCAATGGGCTAAAGACGCAGCAGAGGAAGGCCAGAGTTCAGCTCCTGGGATTGAACTGGCAAGTCCCAAATGCACACACATGCCTGGCACTGCCAGCTACAGTGCTCAGTGCTCTTGGCAATCATGGCTAAGAGTAAGTAGTACACAGAGAGTTGTAAAGAGAGAACTTGAGTTTATTTCCTGGGGATAAAATATATACAGTTAAGATCTGCACACAAAAGCTTTTTTGGGAAGGGAATATGCTTACCAAAAACAAAAAAAAAGAGTTCTAGAATCCCAACATTTCATGTGTGTCACTGAACAGGAGAGCTGAATTCAGAAATTCAAACTCTCTTCCTGTGAGGTACTTGTTTGTTTTTTGAGACAGGGTCTCGCTATGCAGTTCAGGTTGGCCTCAAACTCATGGTGATCCTCCTACCTCAACCTCCCAAGTGCTGGGACTACAGGTGTGTGCCACCATGCCTGGAGGTTATTTGTTCGTTTGATACTAATTTTAGCTCTCAGAGCTTTTGTTTTTCTAAAGGGGTTCTTGAAATTCCTTAAGATGGGAAAGGGCAAAGCAGAAAATCAAAAGCCAGGATTAAGGTTTTTTATTTTCCTGTGGCCTGTATATATGGAGCATTACATGATTCAGGCAAGTCAAGTCCAGAGAGCTGTGTCCACCACACCATACCACCTCTGCCACTTTTGTAACAGGTCACACAGGACAGAAATAATTGAAGGCAAGAAGACTCTAACTGCCTCACAAATGCAAGGTCCCGTGTTCAATCCACGGTAACAAAAAAAAAAAAAGAAGACTCTAAATCCCATCTGGGAGATTTTTTTTTTTTTTTGCCCTATAATGATGGGAGCTGCTTAAAGGAACTACAGATTGAGTATTCTTTATCTGAAATGTTTGGGTCCAAGAAGTGTTATGGATTTTTTTCAGATTTGGGAATATTTGCAAATATGTAACAAAATATCCTGCGGTTGAAACCCAAGTTTAAACATGAATTAGAAATTCATCTATGTTTCATATAAATCTTATAATAGCTTGCAAATCACCGCATGGGGTCAGGTATACATTTTCCACTTGTGGAGTCATGTTGGTGCTCAACATGTTTCAGATTTTGGGTTTATTTCAGATTTTTGAATTAGGAATGCTCAACCTGTACCATCTTCTGTGTGGACACAACTGAAGCAGGGGTGAAGGGGTTTCCACAGGTAAGAAAGACTAGTTCTAACAAGACATTCACTCTAGACCATGGGAACAGACCACCATAAACCTCTGTACCCTTAAGACTGTGACTCGATGTTTCTGGGCCTCTGCTTGTCTCATCTGTACAGTGGGGATAAGAAACCCTACTATCTCACAAAGAGTAAATGAGTCAACGAGTGTTAAAGAGCACAATAAGTTTTTAGGACAAAGTAAGTGCTCAATAAACAGGGCTTATTGTGTCTGTAGCTAAAGATACACAGCCTCAGAGATAAACCTTGCCAGGTAAGTTGGAACAGATGGGACACTCTCTATTCAAGTCCATTTCTTTCAGACAAGTTTCCCAACAACTTGGAACACAGTTAGGCACTTACAGCGCCATCCAGGAGGCACCATTTTCTGAGTCACTGCCTTACCTAACAGAGTGAACACTTCTTTGAAAATGAAAGTCTTTATCTTCCATACAGACTAGTGGCCAAAAAGAAAAAATAGCATATCAAGTTTAGTTCTGGAATTGAAATGAAAGCCAGATGTGAATCTGAAAAGAAATATGCTTTGTGCAAAGAATAGAGAATTAAACAATTTGCCAAGTGATAGGAAATGGAGCTATAAACCTGAAAGTCTATATGTGGACTCAAACTGATAAACTGATATGACTATTAAACATTGCTTTTTGGTAGCTGGGATTGAACCCAGGGTCTTCACACTGAGCTACATCCCCACCCCTTATTTTTTGAGACAGGGTCTCACTAAGTCACTAAATTCCCAGGCTAGACTTGAACTTGTGATTCCCCTGCCTCAGTCTCCCAGCATACTAGGATTACAGGTCTGAACCACCAGGCCTAGCTAAACACTTTTGTTTTTTAAATTATTCCAGTGAGATATGATTCTGAGTAAATGATATAAGTTTAAAAGATCTGTTTAGGGCCGGGGATTTAGCTCAGTGGTTCCGTCGCTTGCCTTCCAAGCGCAAGGACCTGAGTTCAATCCCTGGTACCAAAAAAATAAATAAATAAAAATAAAAATAAAAGATCTGTTTAAAGCTGGTACAAGTGACTATAGAGGAGGCTCAAGGTATGCTATTTGTGGTAGTAGCTTTTAAAAGTCAGAGATGCTACAGAAAGTGGAGGATAAATATGTGCAAAAAAACAACTTGAGAATTACAGTCTAGTTTTTTTTGTTTTGTTTTGGTACCGGGGATCGAACTCAGGACCTCGCACTTGCGAGGCAGGCTGCGGCACCACTGAGTTAAATCCCCAGGCCTCAGTCTAGTTTTTTGTTTTGTTTTATTTTGGGGATGGGGATCAAATTCAGGACCTTGCGCTTGCCAGGCAGGTGCAGAGCCACTGAGCTACATCCCCAGCCCTACAAACTAGTTTTTATGTATCTACTACAATTTTACCTGCCTCTTAAAGACTCATCAAGCAAAAACAAAGTTCATATCTTGCTACAAACACATCAAATTTACCGATCTCTTACGAGGCAAATAAAGTATACCTATGTAAAGTGTGTGATCTGGAAGGGAGGTTTCATTAAAAAGCGTAGGCTGGGGTGGGGTGGAATAGTGGACAGAGGATGGGGGGGAGGGCGTGGGCGCTACACATGGACAAAACCAGAGTCTAAAAAGAGTAAAGTAGGGGACTGGGGATTTAGCTCAGTGGTTCTGGCCCTGGCCTCGCAAGTGAAAGGTCCTGAGATCGATCCCCAGTACCAAAAAAAAAAAAAGAGTAAAGTATGAAAGTAGGAAGAAAAGTACAGGCTCTGCAGCCACCCAAAGAATACTTACTGGTCATTCTGGCTTCAGGGACTGCAGCCTACCAGCCTCTAACTTTTGTAGACAACAAGGTTTTTCAAGGGTAGAAGCTATGCAAGCTTTGCAGGTTTCAAATTTGGAACTCACCAATACCCAATATATAAACTTTAAAAAAATTCCTACTATTATTTATCATGAAATTCAAGTAAGCCAAATGATCTTTGTAATGAATTTTTTAAAAAAGGAAGAAATGAGTCAACTTTGGTCAAAGTCCGAAGAGTCACTGGGAACCAGCTTCCTCAGGTACAATGACTTCGAGCCAAGAGCCTTGCTGAGGATGGGCCAGGACTTGGAATTGCAAAACAGAGGCTCATTATGAGGTCATAGCAAGTCACTGGTCAACCAGTAACAGTGCTGATCAACCTGATATTTACCTACAAAAGTGGTTCACACTTCTGTCTGGAAACTTTATATTCTTTTCATTTTTTCTAACTTTTTACTTTCTTTTTTTACTAATGATGTCAGTATTGTTCATGTAGGTTTATAGCTATTCACATTTATTGTATTAAAAACTCAGAAAATATTTAACTATTAAAATAATTTTACCACCCGGGGATTTAGCTCAGTGGTTCTGGCGCCTGCCTTGCAAGCGCAAGGTCCCGAGTTCGATCCCCGGCACACACACACACAAAATAAATAAATAAATAAATAAAATAATTTTACCAAATCAATTACAACTACATATTTGTTATGAAAAATGTATTTTTCAACATACAGTGGTGCCTCGGTTCTCAAACACTTATTTTTCCAAACAATCTGGCAAAATTTTGTTTTTGTTTGTGAACTCTGCATCAGATAACAAACACAAGTGCAGCCATCTTTTCCACAATCATGGAACGAATTAAGTTCGTAAACCAAGTTACCACCGTACTGACCAAATGTGCATTATCACAGTAAAATCTAAGTTAACAAATCCTTAGGATGGAATTAAAGCAGGCCCGGGGATGTAGCTCAGTGGCGCTGCACCTGCCTGACAAGCACAAGGTCCTGAGTTCAATGGGGGTATGTGGGGGCGGGGGGGGGGGTCGCGCGTACGTGTATGCGCGTGTGTGTGCCTGAACAGTGCCCAAGATGGAATTAAACCTTCAACACGGGTGAACCTTGAAAATACTATCTACATGAAATAAGCCAGACAGAGAAGGACAAATACTTTGATTCCACTAACATGAGATATTTAAAATAGGCAAATTCATAGAGACAAAAAGTAGACTAAAATTAACTAGGGGCTGGGACCCGGTGAAATGGGCAGTTACCGTTTAACTAATACAGTTTCCCTTTTGGATCATGAAAAAGTTCTGGAAATAGTGAAGAGACACAACATTGTGAATTTACTTAATGTCACTGAACTATACATTTAAAATTATTAAAATTATACATCTTATATTATATTTTATTCACAATTAAAACTGGAAGTAGCACAAACACAGTAAAGAAATTTCAGATCACCATAACTGAATAACATTTTATAAAATAACTGACCAGTATTCTTTCAAGTGTCAAGATTACAGGAGACATGCAAAGACTGAAAAATGGTCATAGATGGGCCGGGGATTTAGCTCAGTGGTTTCACCGCCTGCTGCGCAAGCGCAAGGACCTGAGTTCGATCCCCGGTACCAAAAAAAAAAAAAAGGCCACAGATTTGAGAAAACAGATAAAAACAACTACATTCAACATGGAAGTCTGGGCTAGATCCTGGAACATGAAAGGAACAAGAATGGAAAAACTAATGAAATCTGAACTAGGTTCTGTCCTTTGGTTAATAGCATTATACTAAGATCAATACTTACTTTTTTTTTTAATCTTTTATTTTTTGGTACTGGGATTGAACTCAGAACCTTGGACTTGCGAGGCAGATGCAGTGCCACTGAGCTAAATCCCTGGCCCAATACTTAGTTTTGATATCTGTCCTATGGTCATTTAAATGTTAACAAAAGGGGAAGGTAGGTGAAGAATGTACAGAAACTTTTTGGAATATTTTTGCAACTCTACAAAGTTTAGAATTACCTCCAAATTGTAGAAAATAAAAAGTAGATAAGAGAATATATACTTTGTATATGTGAGTTCCTGGGTTCAATCCCTAGAACAATAAAACATAAATAAGAAAAATAACTCAAAAACCTTTCGGAAGGTCAATGTTCTATATTCAAAGGAAACAAACCAAGTTTGGTTAGAGTGGAAGGCCAATGAAAACTAACTTCCTCAGCTCCAAGAACTGCAAACCAAGACAGCAAACATCTTCTGGACGCCCAGTCAGGGGTTGGGAGTTATAAATGAAAGTTTCTTGGGGCCGGGAATTTAGCTCAGTGCAGTGGCACTGCACCTGCCTCACAAGCGCAAGGTTCTGAGTTCAATCCCTGGTGGTGGTGGTGGTGGGGGGTTCTTACAGTTATCAAGTGCCCAATCAAAGTTAAGGAAAATTAACCCAAATTCTTGTCTACAGCCATGATTCTTGTTTGTTGGTACCGGGGATCGAACTCGGGACCGTACCCTTGTGAAGCAGGAGGCAGAACCACTAAACTAAATCCCCAGCCCTAATTTGTTTTGTTTTGTTGAGACAGGGTCTTGCTATATAGTCCAGGCTGGTCTTGAATTCATTATGGTAGCCTAAGCTGGCTTAGGAACTCACTGTGATCCTCTTGTCTCAGCCTCCAGTGCTGTTTGCTTTCTTTTTTCTTTTCCCCAGACAGGGTCTCACTATGTAGTTCAGGCTGGCCTTGAACTCACTATGTAGCCCAAGTTGGCCTTGAATTTGCAACAATCCTCCTGCCTCAGCCTCCTGATACTGGAATTACAGGCAAGCACCACCATGCCTGGCACATGGTTTTAGATACACTTTACATTCTTTTTGTTTGTTTGTCTTGGTTTTTTGAGGCAGGGTCTCCCTTTGTAGTTTTGGCTGGCCCTGAACTCACTATGTAGCCCAGGCTGGCCTTGAACTCACAGTGATCCTCCTCCCTCAGCCTCCCAAATGCTGGGATTACAGGCATGTCCCACCATGCCCTGCTTACACTTTACATTCTTAAAAAGCACTGGGGGCCAGGGATTTAGCTCAGTGGTTCCACTGCCTGCCTCGAAAGCCCAAGGTCCTGAGTTCGATCCCCGGTACCCAAAAAAGAAAAAAAAAGCACTGAGTTTCCCAAAGCCATTCTTTATTTGTATTATATCTATATGCAGTGTATTAGAAATTAAAATTAAAGTTTTAAATATGTATCAATTCATTTAAAAAAATCATAAAAGCTATCTTTTCCAAACCACAACTTTTTTAAAGGGCCAGGGATTTCTCTCAGTGGTGCCATGCCTGCCTCGAAAGCACAAAGTCCTGGGGCCAGGGATTTAGCTCAGTGGTTCCGCTGCCTGCCCTGCAAGTGCAAGGACCCGAGTTCGATCCCTGTTACCAGAAAAAAAAAAAAAAGAAAGAAAGCACAAGGTCCTGAGTTTGATCTCTGGTACAAAAAAAAAAAAAGAGTAAACAAACTATAATTAAATACATACCAAAGGAAATCTACCCAACAAACTGTTTTATTTTTCGAGACAGGGTCTTGGCATGTGTTTCAGGCTGGCCTTGAACTTATGTAGCCCAGTGTGGCCTTAAACTCACCTTTATCATCCTGCCTCTGCCTCTGGCGTGCTAGGTCTACAGGTGTGCACCACCATGCCTGGCTGAACTAACCTTATAGTGAAATAAATTGCAGGAGTTGAGTGTGATGCCACAGGCCTATAATCTCAGCACTCTGGGAGGCTGAGGTAGGTTCAAAAGTTCAAATCCAGTCTAGGCAATTTATCAACATAGCGAGACCCTGCTTAAAATAAAAAATAAAAAAGCCTGGGGATGTAGCTCAGTGTGAAGGCCCTGGGTTTAGTCCCCAGTACCGTACTGCCAAAATTTTAAAAAATACTAAGAAGAAAAACTAAAATATGAAAAAGAAGAAATAAGAAAAACGGTTTAAGGAATAAAGAAAAATGGAAGGAAAAGAAACAAGCTACAGAGCTGGGTGTAGGGGTACACATCTGTAATCTCATCACTCCAGACCTGAAGACTGCAAGTTCAAGGCCAGCCTGGGCTACACAGAAGGTTCCAGGACAGCCTAGACTACAGGGAGACTTTGTCTCCAAAAAAAGAAACATAATAAAACAAACAGGCAAGGGATGTAGCTCAGTGGAGAAGCATAAGCACAAAGCCCCAGAATGGGTCCCCAGCACTAAACAAAATCCACAGAGCCAATATCTAGGTACCAGAAGAAAAAAAAAATCAACTAACTTTGGTCAATGTCAGAATATCACAAACTAACATCTACGGCCAAAGGATCAAGTGTCTTAAGGCCTAGGCAGGGATTATACAGGTTCTGAGAGCTGCAAAACAAGGGCTCCTTATGAAGTCAGCAAATAATCAACCGACACGCAAATGATCAACTCAGGGTTTTGTCTATAACAGTGCCTTTCTTGATTTTTGGTCTTTAGAATTCTTCCTATGTTTAAATAGAAACTGAAACTGATTTGGGGGAAGGAGGTGTCTAGCTTTGTTGCCCTGGCTGGTCTCAAACTCCTGGACTCAAGAGATCCTTCCACTTCAACTCTGCCTCCCCAGTGCTGGAACTATATATGTACAGCCACTGCACCAGGTGAAACTGATCATTTTTAGGAGGTATCTGCTCTGCTTTGTTTTTTTGGTACCGGAGATCAAACTCAGGCCTTTGCACTTTCGAGGCAGGTGGCGGCACCAGCGCTAAATCCCCCACCTCTTAGTTTATTTATTTATTTATTTTTTGGTACCGGGGATTTAACTCGGGACCTTGTGCTTGTGAAGCAGGCGGCAGAACCACTGAGTTAAATCCCCAGTCGGTCATCTCGTACTCTGAATGACTTTTACCCACTGGCAATCTGGAATCTATTCCATTTACTAAATTATGCAGGATTTCCAAATACTTATTTCACACAGTATCAAAAAGATCACATTCATTCACTTTACCATCAATCTCATCAAAAAGTCTTTCACAAGCTAGGCATGGTGGCAACTCTGGGCTGAGATAGGAGGATCACAAATTTGAGCCCAGCCTGGGTATCTTAGTGACTTATGGAGAACTGTCTCAAAATACAGTAGTAAAAAAGGGAGGTGAGGTGTAGCTCAGTGCAAAGGCCCTGGGTTCAATCCCTAGTCTCACATTCTCTCTCTCTCTCTCTCTCTCTCACACACACACACACACACACACACACGCACACATGGCCTTTCATAGATATAAATCTTTTAGAACTCAGGACCTCCTGCATGCTAAGCAAGTGTTCTACCACTGAGCTACATCCCTTTTTATTTTCTGAGACAAGATCTCCCTAAACTGCACAGACAGGTCTTGAACTTGGAATTACAGGTGTGTGCCACCATGTCCAGCCTGAAAACCTGAATTTTCTCACTGACAACAGTGACAAGCTCAGTGGTACGGGGGATTGAACTCAGGACCTTGCACTTTCGAGGCAGGCGCCGGAACTACTGAGCTAAATCCCCGGTCCTAAAAATATCTCACATATTTTTTATCAGACTTTTTTTTTTGGTACCAGGGATCGAACTCAGGTCCTTGGGCTTGCACAGCAGGAAGCAAAACCACTGAGCTAAATCCCCGGCCCATGCTCAGATTACTTCCAAGAAAATATCTATTAAATTTTTCTTCAAGTATGAGTAACTAGTTTGCTCATTGGTAATTTTCAGTAAAAATAATCATCTGTGCAGCTGGTTTGGCTCTATCACACATGTTTTTCCATCATACTATGGCACAGCAGCAATGCTTCATGGCTACTTTGCATTTCCCCACCCAGGATACAAAAGGGACCTTTGAGAGTTGAGATTTAATAAAAATTTAAAAAATTAAAATTAAAAATTTTAGTCCTTCATCCAGAATATTCTGAATTTCAAATGTTTTTTTTTTCCTAACTGCAAGTATATGGTAGCAAAGACAACCATGACTTTGATTGCTGGCAGTTTGGTGCCACCACCTTGACTCATGTTATGACACCAGCGCTTTTCTCTGTCATTGCTTCTGCACCAAAGTGCAAAGGGAAAATAAGTTAAGGTAAACCATGAGATTAAAAAAGTCGTTTGAGGTCTGGGCAGTTAGCTCAGTGGTGCTGCCACCTGTCTGGCAAGCACAAGGTCCCGAGTTCGATCCCCAGTTCCAAAAAAAAAAAAAAAAAACCTAGTTGGTACTGACAAAGCAAGTCCAGCCATATTTGTAGATCTGTTCGTTTATTAAATGAAAATGAAATTCTGCAAATAAGGTATTAACTGGGTCTTCATGTTTGATGTTTGCAGCTAACTCTAATTTGCCAAGTTGTTTGCAGCACCACTGCCCTGAATTCTACTGATTTTTTTATCCAGTGGGCATTCAGGATGCCTAAGAACTGATTAGTCTCTCAGGTTCTGTGTGGGCTCCTTCAGCCACAGCAAGGTGGTCACTCGCCGCAACAAGGCTTCAGTGACTTTTTCACCTCTGGCTTGAAAAGCTAGAAGAAATTTTGGCTTTTAAAGCCCTATACACTTAAAACATTCAATTCCTTTTCTTTAAACTCTGACTGTTCTTACAACAATGTTGCAACTTAACTGACACCATAATATAACACAGAAATACTCTGTTGCACAAGAAACAATAAGGCTGTGGCACACACCTATAATCCCAGCACCTGGAAGCTGAGCCAGAATTGTCTCAAATTTGAAGCCAGCCTGGGCTACACAGTGAGCTCAAGGCCAACCTGAACTGCATAGCAAGACCCTGTCTCAAAAAACAAACCAATAAACAAATAAAAGGCACATTATTAAAGATTCATTATCTTTTCTTCAACTTTTTTTTTTTGAAGTGGGATCTTGCTATGTAGCTCAGGCTAGCCTTGAACTCAGGGTGATTCTCCTGCCTCGGGCTCCCAAATGTTGGAATTACAGGCATGAGTAACCATGCACACCTTCTTTTTTTCAATTCTTATTTGCAGTTTTGCCTGTTTCTTTGGAGTAGAGTCCTCCCTTATACTTGTTTATATGTCCATTTCTGTATCTTTTAAAGTTGCACCTACAAGTTGGAAAAACAAATCTTGAATCTCAACAACCCATACTTACTTAAGAGAAATAAAAATTTTCTATTTTAAAGTGGAATGAAATGCTGTTAGAATTAAAAAATTTTAAATGAATTTTACATGTAATCCCTCCAATACTCATCAAAGTCACTTTAATGAGGTTTTTTATCTTAATGATAGCCTTTTTTAAAAGAACTGATGCTTGCCAGGGATTTAGTTCCACCGCCTGCCTTGAAAGCACAAGGTCCTGAGTTCAATCCCCCGTACCAAAAAAAAAGAACTAATGCTTAATTCAGTCATCCTACCTGCCCGTGATTCTTTTATTTGGGCTTTTATCTCCACGTGAATTATGGACAAACTGATGACAACTTCAAAACTCCTAGGACCTTAGGTCCAGAAATTTCCTTTAGGAGCATCTACGGTAGATGGATCTGCTTGCTCTGACATCTTCTCCAAACATGCATGAATTCATATTCATTCCTAAGCTATTACACTGAGGAATAGTACAGATCTCTAGGACACGCAAATATCTAAGGTTAAAAGAAAAGTATTAAGGGCCAGGGATTTAGCTCAGTGGCACCGTGCCTGCCTCACAAGTGAAAGGTCCTGAGTTGTATCCCTGGTACCGAAAAAAAAAAAGAAAAGAAAAGTATTAAGTTTTTCTTTTGCTCTCTTACAGTGCTTTCTCATAGACCTAAGAAATAGACTTGTGAGCAAAGCAACACAGTTACTTGATGAGGTATTTCCTATGATGTGTGGCCACAGGAGAAACAAAATTTTTTAAATGAGAAGTTTTCCAAACTTGTTTTTATAAGTAAGTTTCACAAGTTGTAATACTTCTCTTACTGTGTTTCCTCAAAGATGCCAGGAAAATGCTGGGATTTCAAATTAATGATTGATTAGATTATAATGAAGTTTATAAAGAAATTATAAGCTGGACATGATAGCATATGCCTGTGAACCCAGCACTCTGGGAGGCTGAGGCAGGAGAATAGCAAATTCAAGCCCAACCTGGTCAATTTAGTGACTTCGCAAGACTCTATCACAAAATATTTTTAAAAAGACCTGGATGTGTAGGGCTCAGGGCAGAGGGCCTAAGTTTGATCCTCAGTACCACAAAGGAAAAAAAATAATAACTGAATATATAACTGAAAATTTCATGTTTACACCCGGAAGTACTGCCTCAAAAATTCTAGAAAACAAAGCCAGGCATGGTGGCGTGCACTTGTAATTTCAGCACTCAGGAGGCTGAGGCAAGAAAATCACCTAGACGTCAAGGCCAGCCTGAACTATATAGCAGAAGACCTTACCCCAACCCTCCTCCCCCTAAAAATTCTAGAAAATACAAGAATATAGAAATAAATTTTATTAACCACTTGTGATGTCATCACACATCACTTAGTCCTTGGAAAATGTCACTGTATGCTGGCAAGAGAATAAAATGAGAGTGAAAAAGTAAATACTGTGTTCACATTATGATGAAAAGAATTTGACTTCATGGACCACCTAAAAAGGTCTTAGAGAGCCCCACAGGACCCTCACCACCACCACATTTAGAACTCAATACTGAACCATCCAAAATTGAAAGCAACTTCCCAAATCTCTCCCAGGCAGGGTCTAGACTTAACATTCCTGACAGTTGAGAGGAAACAGTCCAGAACAGGTTTAGATTGTCACCAGGGAAATCAGAATGCTGTCCCTAATAAGTTGTCAGGTTGGCAAGCCTGGCTTCACTGAAGAAAGTAGCACCAGAGGCATAAAAAGAATGTTTTCTAAAGCAGCAAATCCTTAACTTTACAGACATCAGAACAGGAAAAAAGAGTAGGTAGGTCTCAGATTTGATGGATGAAGGCACTCTTATACTATCAAAGCCCTGTCCAAAACCATGTCACTAGATACACAGAAACAGGTAAGGGAGAATGGGACAAATAGATAAAAACCTGAGATGGACTAAGACATAGACAGGATAATGATGCGAGGGAGTTCAAAGTCACCAAATATAAGAAAAAAAAAGGGAGGAGGTTTACAACAAGTCATCAGAGGGATCCAAAGAAGAAGAAAACACACTGAGACATCTATATTCCCAGCTAACTGGGGGGCTGAGGCAGGAAGATTCTAAGTTCAAGGCCTGTCTAGGCAACCTGTTGAGATCCTGTCTCAAAAAAAGTGTTTTTGTGGCCTGGGGATTTAGCTCAGTGGCACTGTGCCTGCCTCGAAAGCACAAGGTCCTAAGTTCGATCCCCGGTCCCACAAAAAAAAACAAACGTTTTTATAAGGGTTTGGGATGTAGTGCAGTGGTAGACTGCTTGCTAGACCCAGTTGCAATCCCCAGAACCAGGAAAACAAAACAAAACAAGAAGAGGGCCAGGGATTTAGCTCAGTGGTTCCACCACCTGCTTTGCAAGTGCAAGGTCCCGAGTTCGACCCCAGTACCTGTCCCCCCAAAAAACAAGAACAAACAAATAAAACAGTGAAACAAAAATTCCCCAATAAGCTCTAAAGTGATGCTGTTAACTTTTTCCCCGGCCACAGCCACAGTGTGTGTGTGTGTGGGGGGGCAATTTAAGGGCCGGGGATTTAGCTCAGTGGTTCCACTGCCTACCTCTTAAGCTAAGGACCTGAGTTTGATCCCCGGTACCAAAAAATAAATAAATAAATAAATAAATAAATAAAATATAGACTGATTTTGGGCCGGGGATTTAGCTGAGCAGTTTCGCTGCCTGCTGCGCAAGCACAAGGACCAGAGTTCGATCCCCGGTACCAAAAAAAAAAAAAGAAGCAATTTAGCTGCTATTCTGACAAGACATTCAGGCCCCAAAGATGACAAGAGATGAAAATACTAGGAACCAATACGATCACAATCTTAGCTCAAGATTCAAAGTCCACAAATTACAGAAGCAGCTGAAAAATGGCTGCATCCCTTCAGGCTTTCAAAGGGGAGGTGACAAGAACCTACCCTTGAAGGTTGTTCAGCTAAAGAACCTACAGTCAGGTGCTGCTCAGTCTTACATGGTCTGTAAAAGAAATACAGGAGAGAGCTTTCTCCTGAGGCCAATGGGTCAATACTGCACACAAAGGACATGAAAGGAATCTCTGTACTTGATGGGGCCTTGCAGACTCTGAGGAACCCTAGGACTCCTGTCTACCATCTAGATCCCAACTCTTACAAAATCTGTGCTCTGGATTGGTATTCCTACCAACTTTGGATTAGTATTCCTGCCATCTACAAGACTGCACAGCCACCACCACAGCACAGAAATATGGGCAGGTAGCAGGTGGTATTTTTCTCCTTTCATCAAAACTGCCTAATACTGATATCTTACAAAAAAAGAAAGAACAAAAGAATGATGTTTTTTTTTTTCAGGTACCAGGGATCAAACTCAGGACCTTGTGCTTTTGAAGCAGGCACAGTGCCAATGAGCTAAATCCCCAGCCCCAGAACGATCATTTTTTAAAAAGTGCTCCTGCCAGTAGTGGTGGTCCACACCTGTAATCCCTGCACTTGGGAGGCTGAGGCAGGAGGATCATCAGGAGTTCAAGGCCCACCTGGGTTATATAGTGAGTTCAAAGCCAGCCCGAACTACATAGTGAGACCCTGTCTCAAAGGAAAAAAAAAAAGTACTCCCAAAAGTATACGAACAAGGGCTAAATATGTAGCTCAATGGAAGAGCCCTTGCTTAGCATGTGCGAAGCTCTGGGTTCAACCCGTTACTGGGGAAAGAAACAGGCATATGAATCACCAGGTATGGTAGCACATGTCTATAATCCCAGCTACTCAGGAGGCTGAGGCAGGAAGATAGCAAGTTCTAGACCAGCCTGGGCAACTTAGCAAGACGTTGTCTGAAAATAAAATTTAAGAAGGGCTGGGATGTAACTCAGTGATGGAGTGCTTGCTTAGCATGCAAGAGAAGCTGGGTTCAATGGCAGCAACAGCAGGAAAAACACACAAATCTCTCCAAAGTCATTCTCTTTCTTTTCTTCCTCTACCCTCCCCCACCTTTTTGATTGTGTTTTTTTTGGTACTGGGGATGGAACTCGGGTCTTTGAGCTTGCACAGCAGGCGTCAAAACCACTGAGCTAAACCCCTGGCCCTCCTCCACCTTTTTGAGATAAGAGGCTCAATGTGAACTTCAGGCTTGCTTTGAACTCACAGCAATTCTGCCTTATACTCCCAAGTGCTGGAATTACAGGTATGTGCCACCATGCCTGGCAGGCATTCTATTTCTTTCATATACCTGACTAGTTTAAAATAAATAAATAAACAAAATAAAACAAACCATTAAAAAGTCAGAAATGGTAGAAAAAGCATCTATGGAATACCAATGGCTGGAAGAGGCCAGGGAGAACAAGACTCTCAACATACATCCCTTATACTGACCCACCCTTGTGTGGGGCTGGGAGACAATTCACTAAGTTGCTCAACTGGAATAATGACTAATTATTATCTTCTTCCAGGGCTATTCTTTTTTTTTCTTTTTGGTACCAGGAATCAAACTGAGGACCTTGCACTTGCCCATCTGGCAGGCAGGCAGGCAGGCGAGGCACCTCTGAGCTAAATCCCTGGCCCTGCCAGGGCTATTGTAAGAGCTTTATATAATCATTATCTCTTTTCATACAAACAACAACTATACCTATAAGATAGGTACTACTGGGTCAGGGATTTAGCTCAGTGGTGCCGGAGCCTGCCTCGCAAGCACAAAGTCCTGAGTTCTATCTTGGTACCCCCCAAAAAAAAAAAAAAGATAGATACTATTACTCTTCCCATTTTACAGATGAACAAATAGGCAAAGAGAATAAAGATGTTAAGGGCACAGCAGAAGGGTGCCAGGATCCCAATGCAGGGAATCTAGCTGCAAATCCTACTCCGAACCATAATGGAACTCCTTACTGAAAGATAAGAACTGCTGATATCTCTTGAGAACCTTTTTTGGGGGGAGGGGTACCAGGGATCGAACTTGGGACCTTGCGCATGTGAGGCAGGTGGCAGAGCCACTGAGCTAAATCCCCGGGGACTGCTGATATCTGCTGATTCTGCTGAGAGCTCAACTTAACCAGTATGTTATACTAGACCAAGTTAGCCAAAGGGGCCCACTTTCTCCTACTGAAGAACCTGTCATTCGCTCTCTCACAGAGGGCTGGAGTGTAGCACAGTGGTTGGGTGCTTGCCTAGCATGCTCAAAAGCCCTAAGTTCCATCCCTGGCAAAGCAAACACAAAAATAATTTTAAAGAGACAACACTTACGGGCAAAAAGAGAAAGCAACAACCCACAAGTGCCTCCAACACTCCATGAAAGACAGCCAAATGACAGCCATCTGTGGAGAGGTGGGATGTGATGGCATATGCAAAGGCCTAAAGGTAGAGGACAGGGGGGAGGCATCTTGGATATGGGATACCAGTTATCAAAACAGAACTCCCAGAAAAATACTAGTCAGGCAGGTCACCAGTAGTGACAGGAGTAGCCAGCCCCCAAAGATAAGGGTACAAGCTGAAATGCTGTCTGCAGGTGGCTTCACTCACTAATTAGCCAAGAATTCTCTGCTTAGTGAGGACCGGGAAAATAATCTTGCTCTATCCACAGCACTGATGGCCCCCTTAATTCTGAGAATCTGGCTAGATCCTGCTCTTGAGAGAAGACACCCCACTGCTTGCTGTTTAGGAAGCACCAGCTCCACTGATCCTACAGGTACCTCAACAGGGGAGGGGGCATTCAAATTCTTTCTTGTAGCTAAAGTTCCTGTGAGCTGCCAAAGACCAGAAACTATTGTCCATCTCAGTAACTCTCCCCTAGCAGGCCAAGACAGCCCAGGTGCACTGACCCTAAAGGTCTGGAGTCTCTCTGACCATAGCAGTCAGAAGTTCCTATTCCCTTTCAGACTCACAAATGAAGAGGGAAAAGCAAACCCATTCCTTCTGGCCAGGCTCAGGACATTTTGGCAAGTTGTGAATTGGCAAGGAGGCTCAAAACAAGTGCTTTACAGCTTCCAGTGAAAGTGCATGAAACAAACAAACAAAAAAAAGAAAGTGCATGAAACAGACCAGATGTCTTCAGGGTCATCTAAGGGAGCAAAGAAAGCCCCCTCACAGGAGTGCAGACCCATCTCAGAGGTTGTTTACAGACCTCCGCCAAACTCATGCTTCAATGAACACAGCCCCAGAGGAGGCAGAGCTTTGTATTTCTAACTTCCCAGAGAAACAGAGGAAAATAGGGCAAGGCCAGCTCAAAACCAGCTTGACTGGTTCTACAGGGAAGCCCCTGGTCTACTCTGCGTTTTTTTTTTTCTGCAGTACTGGGGATTGAACCTGGGGCTTTTTTTTTTCTCACTGAGCTGCCTTGCTAGTCCTTTTTATTTTTTTAATTTCTTGAGACAGAGTCTCACTATGTAGTCCAGGCAGGTGTGTGCCACCACATCTGGCTTTATTTATTTTCAAACAGAGTCTTACTGAGTTACTAGGGCTCAACCAGTGATCCTCCTGCCTCAGCCTCCCAGAATGCTGGGATTACAAGTGTGTGCTACCACGGTCAGCTCCTTATGTTTTGTTTTTGTTTTTGAGACAGGGTCTCACTTTGTAGTTCCGGCTGGGCTTGAACTCCTGGAGATCCTCCTTCCTCAGCTTCCCAAGTGCTGGGATTACAGGCATCCGCCATCATGCCTTATGTTTTTTAAAAAGAAAAACACCTAGGAGGTGGCTTGGAGCCAGTTACTGAACACATCTCTCCTCTCTTTCTTCCCATACCCAACTCAGACTGTTGTGCAGGATCCCCTAGACACCAATATTAGTGAGGCATCTCACCTTCTCTCCTACTGATTCTTGTGATTTATGGCTTTACTAGGCCTAAAATTAACCATTTGATGCATGAGAAAAAATATATTTCCTTTTGTCCATTTTGCCATTTTCTAATGAGAAATATAAGAAATAACTGGAATTAGGAGGAATGAGTACTACTCCCAAAACAGACATCGGCAGAAAGAACCTCCACAAAAAGCTGGGCACAGTAATACACATCTGTAATCCCTGGATTCAGGAGACTGATGCAGGAAGATGGCAAGTTCAACACCGGCTTGGGCAACTTAGTGAAACTGTCTCAAAATTTAAAAGGAACTGGAGGGTTGGGGATGTAGCTCAGTGGTACAGCATTTGGCTAGCATGCACAAGACTCTGGGTTTAATACCTAATATCTTTTTCTAATTCATCTTTTTTTTGGTACCGGGGATCGAACTTGGGTCCTTGTGCTTGCGCAGCAGGTGGTGAAACCACTGAGCTAAATCCACAGCCCTCCTAATATCTTTTTAAAAAGAACTTGGAGGACACACGCCTGGCCTGTAATTCCAGCATTCTGGGAGACTGAGGCAAGAGAATCATCCTCAGTTTGTGGCCAGCCTGGGTTACATAGTGAGTTCAAGGCTGTTCTGAACTACAAAGTGAGACTTTGTATGCAGAAAGAAAAGAAAAGAAAAGAAAAGAAAAGAAAAGAAAAGAAAAGAAAAGAAAAGAAAAGAAAAGAAAAGGAAAGGAAAGATGAGTAATAACATTAAATGGCCTATATCAAGAAGACTGTCGTGGGGCAGTGAAACTGCTAGGAGAGTTCAAATTTTCAGGGTTTACCTGGGGATAGCCTACCTTTTCCCATTCTAGTATAGGGAAAAGGTGATTTCCTCCCCCACGAGGATTGTAAAGGCTTACTCTTCCGTCAGCTGAGACAGAAGGGGAAAAATGCACAGCTAACACTTCAGTGACTCACTCATGTTTGATGAAGCCTGGGAGAAAGCCTGGAGAATCCAAGCTTCAAGTGCAAAATGTACAAATACTGGAATCCCCCATCACAAGAAGGAAACTCAGCCACCTATTTGATTTGTCATTTTGCTGTACTTCCAAGATAGAGCCAGGTTTAAACTCTATCCCTGTTTCCATACCCCCCTCGATTTTTGCTTTGATAAGTGCCTGGTGGCACCACCACTGCTAAAAGAGAATCAAATGCTTTGCACATCCCCTCTCAGATTAGAGGACCGGCAACCCAGCCTCCTGCTTAAGCAAGCAGGGGGAATTGGGGCTGGGGCTGGGTACCGCAAGAGCCCTATCTGGCAGTCACAAGAAAGGAATATGACCACCTTCTTGGCCCTTTCCATCTGCTGAGCTTACTTCAGCCCAATCCACTAATGGACTTCAAAGTGCTGCTGGGGGTGGGGGTGGGAGAGTCCATTTAGCAGAGAAGCTATCATGGGATTGGCCAAAGGTGGGGCCCAGCCCCCATCCGGCTTGAAGATAATGGGCCACAAAGTCTGAGGCTTGGCTGCACTCTAGGCATAAAATATTCATTCAAGCCGATATAATACATATGTAGGAACATCATGGAAGCTCCTGAGAGAAGGGAAATGCCAACCAGGTGGCTAAGTGCTCAAGAGTTCACGGAAGCCTGGGTTAGTCCTGGTCCAATACCCACTGAGAAGTGGGTTGTTCTGTCCAAAGGGGAAACAGTCTAGACGGAGATGTTTGATTCCTAATAGATCTCACCAATGCAGACCTCTCAGGCAAACAAATTCACTGTCTTTTCACACTTCAAAGGCATCCACACTCCTTAAAACATTCATGCTGAAAAAAATGTCCAGTCCAATCATTGGTCAGTTTGAGAGTCAGGTATCCCTGTATACACCTGATTTTAATCCGAACCATGCCAATTCTCAATGATTTTTATCCAACTTTTCAGCTACTTTTCTAGTCCACAGATTGAAGAAATTATAATTTACTGAGCAGTTACATTCCCTAAATCCAAAGAGTATGGTGTAGTGACCCTATGGATTCCTAGAAACTGCGCCCAGCAGAGGGTTAGTGTATGTGGTCAGACAATTACCCATATCCCTAACCAGAAGACAACAGCCCCATCAAGAAGATCCCACCAGAGTCACAGCACAGGATGAGTGCCAGCATCCAAAGCGTGATGCTGGCTAGCTAGCCTGTCAACCTGGATTCACCACGCTGGACACGATCAACACTGGGTCCAATAAATATGTGTGGGAAGTGGCTCAGCTGTTTTCTCTTTACAAAAGGATTTGAGACAATATACTGCATCACTTGCTCCCTAGAAGAGTGACAGCAGTACCATCCCTTGTCCATTAAGTAAAGCCTGGTGGGCAATAAAAGGCTCAGAAGCCCTTGCTCTAAGTTTCTGAGGCCCAGATCCCAAACCATGTGTCCCCTCCGTAGAGGTTAGGGAAAGCTCTAGTCTATAGCAGGTGAACTCTGGAAGTTGGACCCTTCTCCATATTTGCCTGTTTCTGCTGCTGCTGGCTTGGAAAACTTATTTGGCTGATTGCTTTCAAGACTGCCAAGCCTCCAGGCCAGCAGAGTCATTTAGTAAAGAAGTGAACAGAAAGTCCAGCTCATAGTCTAAGAAACCCCAAAACTATCAGCCCCAGGCTAGAACCCTCCTTCTGCAAAAGGAAGAAGTCTGTGGCTGTGAAAAAGCACATCTAGAACAAAGTGTATTACAAAAATTATCTTAAAGACAGGGCTTGACTTTATCTCCTATTTTCACTGTTAGAAGCAAAGATGACAGCAAACAAGCAATCTCTCTTCAATATAAGGTTTGTTTTTATGCTTCAACATTTTCTAGGTGTGCTTCAGATGTGATCAAAGAGCTCCTAGGAACATTTTTAAAGAAGGGGGAGAGAAAGAGCAAGAAAAGACTGGAGACAACTGCTGGAGTTTGTTTATATATTTTCTGGTGAAACAAGTTTAAATAATTTAAATCTATATAGGTGATAGTGTACATCTGGGAAGAGAAAATGGCCCAACCAAATTCCTTGCTTTTTATTTCCTAACATGACTTTATTTCCTACAATGACTGAGTTCTGTGACTACTTTAGCTGAAATTGCCAACAGGACCAAGAAGCAGGTTACTTTATTTGGTGGTATGACCTATTCTAAAGGAGGCCAATATTTCTGACATCCCTGGCCTTCTGACCAAAGGAGCTGCTGTTTGTTCTTTCTTGCTTTAAAGAATACAGGGCCTGAAGGTGTAGCTCACTGATACAGCACTTAGCCTGTGCAAGGCCTGGGTTCAATCTCTAAAACCACACCCAATCCCCCCCAAAACAATACAGGCACTTTGCCTTGCAAGCGGAAGGTCCCCAGTTCAATCCCCGGTACTAAAAACAAACAAACAAAAAACAATACAGGCACTTTCCTAGAACAGGTGCCTGCCAGGTTTTCCAAAGTTCCTGCTTTTTACTGGGATGAAACTTTACATGATGTCAACAGCATGACTGGCTGGGAACCTCAGAGAACCATGAAGTGGCTCAGGGGAATCTAAATTCACAAGGCAGAGACAGGATGAGTAATTCATACATTAGAACATGGTCTCAATGTATGCAACTGCTGCTCTGGGACAAAGTTACCACAGAGCAGCTTACATTCCAAAATGGTCACTGATTACTACTATCATGAAATTAGTGAACATGCATCGAGTCCTAATCACATGCTCAGGAGTATGCTCAGCATGTAAGGAAGAGATGAAATCAGCACACACATCACAAGAAAAAGATCACAGCAACAATGCATTTGGATTTAGTAAACAGCACAAAGAAACCAGAGGCAGTTTGTTACTCTCTTTGCTGAACACAATGCCCCCAACAGCCTCAGAGACAGCAGGCACTCCAGCCACTCCCCAAATGCCTGAGGGTGCCAGTCAGTCACTTGGGCTCCTCCTACCAGCTCATAATCAAGTCTGAAAAAGTTCTCAGGTAGAGAATGGCCTACCTGCTAAAACAAAGTTTGTGAGAGGAAAAGGGATGGAACAAGCAACCTCAGGAGGGCCTAGAGAAAGTGGTTCCTGGTAGAAGAGAACCAGTTGGCAAGGAGGAACTGTGTGACACAGACCAAGCTCCTTGGTTTCCGAAGACACCTGTCCCATGCAGAATCAGCTCCCAGACCCAGTGAGGAAACAATCAGCCATCCCTCCCTCTCAACCCCAACTCACTCCAGAAGCAAACAGTCCATAAGTAATAAAAGGGTCAACCACTGCAGAAAAACGCTCCCATCAGACTCCACTTGAGTTCCTAACTACCCAGGTGACAGGGAGCAAAGATAAGACAGAAAAACATAGTAAATGAAATAAGATAAGATTTTTCATAAAAGGAAGTTAACATGATACAACAGATGTACCTTAACAGGCAAGAAAAAAAAGAGAGAGGCAGAACAAGAAGAAAACATAAAGGATGTAAAGAAGGAAAAGAACAAAAAAAAGTACTGAGCCACAGGGTAGAGGAGCTTCCTTTTTCAAGGTTTTAGTTTTTTTGTTTTGTTTTTGGTCTAATAAAGTTCACCAAGAAAGGTCTGAGAGGCAGGGGATTCTCCACAGAGCAGGCAGGCAGCGAGGGACAATGGAGATGGTGAAAGAAAGGGGAGGGGTGGAAAGCGGACGCCTCACAGCTCAGAGATGAGATGACACAGAAAAGGCAAGGCTTAGATGACAAACCACAGCAGTGATTGTGAGGATAGAGGAAGTATATAGGGTCAGGAAGATGATGTACAACAAACAAAAAACTAGCATGGCAAAGGTGTAGAGTTCCTAGGAATGAAAAGACTAGCCAGTAGGAAAGAAATGGATAAGAGCATAAGGGATAGGGAAAGTAAATGTGATGCGAAGAGGGCAGGAGACTCATATGGACATGAAAAGCAACTCTGGTTAAGAAGCACAGTAAGGAAGACAGGGTGAGAGGTTTAGCAACAGGAAACAATAAGCAAGGAGGAAGACACTAAGAAGTGACAGACAAGGGAGTGGAGAGGCAGAAAGCATCCTGGTTTTTGTTTTGCAGGGTAAGAAAGCAGAAAGGCAGGCTGAGAAAGGAGCAACAGGTTATGTTACTACTGGGCGGCTGAAACACTGAATGTCCCCCACTCCCCAGCGCCCTCGACTGCGAAAAAAGAGCCCAGGGAGGAGGCTGAAAGAACACTCAGCAGGATCAGGAGACAAAGTCTTAAAAAACCAGGGCCCTGGGGTAAGAGAACAAGGACTGAAGGGAGTGGTAACTGGAGCCCCAAAGGCAACCTGTGGGAAAACTATGCGCATGACAGCTATATGGGGAACTCGAAGCGACACGAGCCAGGGCAAAAAGAAGGGAAAGTGATGAGCAAAGAGTGGGGAAACGATTTGGAAAGGTGATGAGGGTGGAGCTGGTTGGTGGGTTGCAGGCAAGAGGGAGAGCAGAGTTTGGAAAGAGAAGGAGGAGGGTAGAAAAAGCTGAGGCAGTGAAAATGAATAGGGGCGGAGAACACACTCCGAGGGAAGGACCCTGAGGGTGAAAACCTGGGACTGGAAGAACCGGTGTGGGCGCAGGGGCACGAGGCTGAACAGGCAAGGAAAGGTGGACAACAGTCCATGGCAAATCACCAGGCGTTATTTCGAGGGGCAAGAGGGTGGCTGTTCTAAGCGTGGGTGGAGGAAAACCAGAAAGGAGCCCCGATCGAAAAAAGGAAGAGCAGGGGAAGCTGAGGAGGTGACACGGAAGCGCGCAGGTGGGCGGTGAAGAGAAAGGGGGCTGGCAGAAGGACAAGTGCAGCTCGGAGTCAGGAAGAGCGAGTCCGGAGGCGGGTGACAAGGCGGCCGAGGCTTGCGGGACAGCCGTGGAGGGAGGACCCTCCGCAGGGTGCAGGGCCCGGCCAAAGAACCACGGGAGCCTTGGGCTCCTTACCTGCTCCGTGTCCCTCTCGTTCAGCGTGGGCAGGGGGGTCCGGGCGCTGGACATGGCGCCGGTATCTCGGGGGAGGGGACCCAGAAGCTCGAGGAAGGGAGGGAAGGACGGCGCGGAGCCCGGCCGGGCGGGGCTTCTCACAGCAGGAGCACCCGCCGCATGGGCCCCGGCCGGGGGTGCGGGGAGGCCGGGCAGCCACTCACGCCAGCCCGGGGATGCGCCGCTCGGGCTAGGCCGCGCCGGCTCCGAGCGGCTCCGGACCGCACCCCCCCCCCGACCCCCGGCTGGGCTGTGCTGCCGTTCGGCCGGGCCAAGCTGCTCCGCCTACTCTCTGCCGCCACAGCAGCCCGCCTGCCTCGCTCCTCCCCTGCCCTCAGCCGCACTGCTCCGCGCCCGGCACACAGACAGCCACCGCCGGACCTGCTGCTCCCAACATGGCCGCCACCACCGCCGGCCCTCGGCTCTTTCCGCCGTCAGGAGCCGGAAAAATCCGAAGCGTCTAGGAACGGGAGGTGGGGGTGAGCCTTCTCTGGGCTACAGACCGGGGTGAATTCCGGAAACAGCTGAAGAATGAAATCCCCGGCGACACGCCCGCCTCCTGTATTCCGAAGAAGGAGCTTCGGCTCTATTTACGGAAACCCACGAAGTGACTCCGGGAACTCCAAAGCCATTCGGCCACGCCCATCGATTTTCTCCGCCCACTTTGAGCTGGCTTTCGGCAGTTTCCGGAAACACCCGAAGCCGCTCAGTTTGCAGAGTCGACCACGCCCCCGTCCCGCAGCTCTGCTGAGGGCGGCTGTCGGCCATTTCCGGCAACACCCGAGGTCAGCCGAGCTCCGAGTCAATTCTCTGTGAGGTTTCCAAGGTGTCAGTCTTCGTTTCTTTTCATCAGTTTTCGGGCACTTTCAAACCTTTGAACAGGAAGCGTGGGTCACCTGTGCGTGTTATTTGGCTGAATAGAAAATAAAGCCGTTAGCAGTCCTTGTGATTGTCACCCTTGGGTTCTAAAGCAACTTCCTGTCTGCGTTTTTATTGGGCTGTCGGTCAGCTCGTAAAATCCATCTTCTGTTCATCATCCAGGCTACCAACATGTGTAGCACCTGCCAAACGCCGTGTCAGTCTATTACCTGTCTACCTAACATCCGCCTGCCCTTGTCTATCCTTGGCTTCTATTCCCAGTCCAACAGCTTGGCCTCGTCTGCAGGGACAGGCACCAGGCCAGTGTGCTTTGCAGCAGGCTGGCAGGAAATTCCGGAGCCCTGCGTTTCAGGTCCACCTCTGCCAAATGAAAATGCTGTATGTCTTGGAAAAAAAATCACGCATCTCTGAGTTTAAGCTCCTCTGCCCTATATTGAAGGATCCATGCCTCTGATACAGCGTTGACATTTGAAGTAACACCTTTGAATTCCAATTACTTTTTAAGTGGCCCATAAGGTTAAGTCAGGAGAGGTATTCTCATCCTAATTCACATTTCAGTTATCCTTTCTGAGGCAAAAGAAAGAATTCATTAAAAATACTGATTTTTCCGGGTATTTAGCTCAGTGGTTCTGCCGCCTGCCTTGCAAGCAGAAGGACCAGAATTCGATCCCTGGTACCAAAATAATAATAATAATAATAATAATAATAATAATAATGATGATTTTGTGGCTTAGTGGTAGAGCACATGTTTAACATTCACAAGCCCCAATTCAATCCTCAACACTTTAAAAAAAAAAAAAAAAAGATTCCTCAGGATGACACAAGAATGGGCTGATTTTCTACTCTGGGCTTCAGTTACTCTATTAGATGAAGTTATTGGATTCGTAAGACCGGAGGTCCTTCTCAGCTTTGGCCTGACTTTTTTTTGGTACCGGGGATCGAACTCAAGACCTTGCACTTAGGAGTCAGGCTCGGTGCCACTGAGCTAAATCCCTGACCCTAGAGAGCTCCTGACTCTTAACAGAAAGTCTGTAGCAACGGGGTCCACTCCTTACTTCCCCCAAGACTGTCCCACCAAGGACAGG
Source organism: Heterocephalus glaber (assembly GCF_053883595.1). NCBI lineage: Eukaryota > Metazoa > Chordata > Mammalia > Rodentia > Bathyergidae > Heterocephalus > Heterocephalus glaber. The sequence continues at coordinate 13,747,442 of NW_028258151.1, read as the reverse complement.
CCATACCCTTCGTGGATTTCCAAGCTGCGTGGACAGTCCAAGCTGTCCCACTCATATTACTTGATCCGTTCCCCAGGGCTCAACCTAAAGTGGGATAGCCAGAGGTTCCACAAGAGCTGGAAACCAGGCCAAGGCGAGACAGGTCTTCAAAGGTACAGAAGAGAAGGCCCAAGGATTATGGGGAAAGTCTTGGTTTGACCTCTGACAGTTGACTTCAAACTCCCAGCCACCACATCCTGAGCTGATCCTTGGTCACTTCAATCAGAGAAATAACCAGAGATGCAAGAAGGGTAAGCAAGTACTGGCCAGGCAACAAGTACCACCTACAGTTTTAGTAAATCTACAGAATTCCAAGACTCCTCCCCATGCCTCGCCCCCCTCCATCCTGGCACCCACCCAATGGGGAAGAAGTTGGCGAAGGGTCACCTAAGAGAAGGGAAAAAGAGGAAGAGGACTGAGTACATTCCATTTCCCCACCCCAAATTCAACTTGAAAAAAATCTATGAGAATAATCTGCCCTCTGGTGGCCAAAGGGAGGGACAGTGCTGATTCCTGTGTCCGATATCACCTCCAAGGCCAAAATCGGCAGCAGGGAAGAGAGAAAGGGTTTGGAAAAGCAAAGGAAGGCATATTCAGGGTCCTTGCCAGACCCATGATCTCATCTAAGCAGACCCCCCTCCACTGTGCTTCTCACTCAAGGCCTAATCCAGCCTCACCCCTGCCTTTCGCCCTTCAGACCTCACCCCTACCTCTTCTTTCCTCTCCTCTTCCTCACTAGCTGTGCAGAAGGCTGCCTGACCAGTCTCTCTGCCTGAACTCCCTCCAACTCAGCCACCAGAATAATCTTAAAATCCAGCTCCAGTTACATCTTTGTTCTGCTGGGAGACTATCACTGACTCCCCATAGGCCTACAGGCAGGGCTGGCTTCATGGGTTTATGACCTGCTCAGAAACACCAACCCCTATGCTCAGAAGAGCCTTGCATTTGGTTAACATATCTCTGCCACTGTCGTGAAATTTTTTTTTTCCAGAAGACCTTCATTTCCATTTTGCACTGTGCCCCATAAATTATGTAGCTGGTGCTGCCTGTGGGAGAAGCCTTTAGCCTGCAATCAAAGCTTTGCTCAATCTGGCCTCAAATTACCTTGCTAAAAAAAAAAATTACCTTGCTAATATACACTCCAACTAAGTATCACTGGTTGACCCTTTTCCCTAAGCCATGCCCTACCACCAAGTCCTCTCAGCTCTGTGACTTTGTTCAGGCTAACAGGTTGCCCAGTTACCTAACTCAACTTTCAGATGGACTTCAAGATCCAGTTCAGATGTCACTTACATCCCTGAAACCACCTACTTCTCCTCAAAGGTGAATAATTGCCACACATTTACCCATCTCTAAATTTGCACTTACTATGTGCAAAGCCCGTATCTAGGCTCTGGAGGAATATCAGTGAACAACCCAGAGATCTGCCCTCAGAAGAATTTTCAACAAGGGGAGCACAAACAACAAACATTACAATAACTGCTAAGTAGCACAAACAGAGCCAGCTAAGGTAGATCAAGATTGGAGAAGTGAAAAGGAAAACAAGTTACAGGGCTTTTTGGTTTGATTTTTTGTCTTTCTTTCTTTGGTGCTGGGTACTGAACCCAGAGCCTCAAGCTTGCTAAGCATGTGCTCTGCCACTGAACTATATACCCCTGGCCCCAAGTTGCAGTATTGAAGTGGTTAGCATGGGTGTCACTAGAAAGTGACACTGAGTAAAGGCGTGAAGAAGGGAAAGGCAAGAGCTCTGCTCTGCAGATATTTGGAGGAAGAGCATTCCCGGCATAGGGTGTAGCCAGGGTGAAGCCTACCTGGCCTGTTTGAACAAGGAAGCCAACCAGACTAGAGCAGAAGGAGTGAGGAGCTTGAAGAGGGAGGAGAGATGACAGGAGCCAGGGCTGGTGCACTTAGGCTTTGGCTTTCTCTCGGAATGGAAGGAGTGGCTGCTAAGTGAAGGGCTTTCCCAGAGCAGAATCCTCGTGACCAGGAGGAAGAAGCAGCAGCAGGAATAGTGAGAAGGGCTCAGATCTGGGATACATTAGTGTGTTAGAAAGGTAGAGCCCCGGGCCTTCTTGATGGATTGGTTGGGGTTATGTGAGAGAGAAGAGTGAAGGAGATACCAAGCTTTCTGTTCTGAGCAACTGAAACAAACAACAGAGAAGTCAACAATCCTCAGAGACCTCAGACTTGCTATAAAACAACCAAGAGAGTCAGATGCAGAGGAACACACCTGTAATCCCAGATCTCAGGAGGCTGAGGCAGGATGATCTCGAGTTCAAGGCAGGCCTGGGCAATTCAGTGAGATCCTGGCTCAAGATTTAAAAATTTAAAAATTGTAAAATGGGCTGGGGTTGTAGCTCAGTTCAAAGGTCCTGGGTTCAATCCCCAGCACTACAAAAGAGGAGGAAGGGGAGGAGGAGGAGGAGCAAAAGAAAGAGAAAGAGGAAAAAGAAAAAGAAAAAACTAACCAATAGGAGCAGCTCTCTAGGGCGGCAGCGCTGCCCACTGGAATTATGAAATTCCCTGCTCTAATAAACACAAGGGACCAGCACAAGCCACCAGCAGGGAGGCAAAAAGCCAAAGGCAGGCAAAGGTGGTGGAGTAGAGGACATTCTTTTTCTTTTTTTCGGTACCAGAGATTGAACTCGGGTCCTTGCATTTGCGAGGCAAGCAGCAGAACCACTGAGCTAAATCCCCAGACCGTCATTCTTTTTCTTTTCTCTCTGAAACTTTGTGACTCTTTTTCTCTCTCCTCCTAACCATCTGAGCAGGCAGCTCTGCGGGGCAGGGGAGCAGTCTGGAATTGTCCTGTGATAGAGTCTGATGCCGCTGGTGAAGCAAGTCCTGCCCCTGCCTTCTGCCTTGCCAGAGAGAGACTTTTCATCTAGCAGAGCTTTACTCTTTGTCTTGACCTCTCTGAATTCCATCATGCATTTTATCACCACTGACATATCCCACACCATACTTAGGACATCTCAGAGACGTTAGAATGTGAAGAAAATCTGAGAATTGGTGGTAGAATGTTTTTATTGTTACCACCTGCCCCAACCATGACTGGGCCAAGGGCAAGAATTTCTGCTCTTGTTTTTCTCCAGTGATTTTGGCTAGCACGTCTTGAGAACTACATACTGGGTGGTATTATTGCATTTTATTTTATTTTATTTATTTATTTTTGGTACAGGGGATCGAACTCAGGATCTTGTGCTTTCAGGGCAGGAATGTTGCCACTGAGCTAAATCCCCATCCCTGCATTTCATTTTAAACAATGAGCAGAGAGGCATTGTTTACTAGTTTACTGGGAAGCAAGTTGAAACTCGGAGAAGCTCAGACCCTTGCTAGAGGGAGTAGAAATAGAGAATGATGAAAGGCATTGGAGCAGGCAAGCACACGGACCTGCAGCCAGACAGTTTAGGATGGGTGCCCAGCTCTGCTCCTCAGTAACTATGTGATCTCAGGCAAGTCCCTTAATCTCTCTCTACCTCCCTCAGCTTTCCCATCCATTAAATTGGAATAATAATAGTAGCCACCTCATAGGGCTGCTTTGTGTGAATACAATGAGTTAGTATATAAAACATGCTTATAGGGCCGGGAATTTAGCTCAGTAGTACTGGCACCTGCCTTGCAAGTGCAAGGTCCAGAGTTCAATCCCCGGTACCACAAAAAACAAAAAAAACCACATGCTTATGTAGAGCCTGGAACATGGCCATTGCTTTGTGTGCACCACTGTGATTATTAGGAAGAAACCTGGCCAGACACTCTGAGTCCTGAAGTTTCTCTGATTTATTCTCCCCATTTCCAAGAACAGCAACACTGGATCAGAGATAAGAGAGAGCCAGGCACAGTGGTACACACCTATAATCCCAGCTACTCCAGAGGCTGAGACAGGAGGATACAAATTTGAGGCCAGCCCAGGCAACCTAGCAAGACCCTGTCTCAAAATAAAAAGTGCTTGGGCTGGGGATTTAGCTCAGTGGTTTTGCCACCTGCCTCGCAAGTGCAAGGACCCAAGTTCGATCACCGGTACCAAAAAACAAACAAACAATCAAAATAAAAAGTGCTTAGCATATGTGAGAACCTGAGCTCAATCCCTAGTACCAAAAGGAAAAAAAAGGGGAGGGGAGGAAGAGAGCCAATGCCCTGTCATTGCTAGGCCATGTGTGACTTAGGTAGCTCTCTTCCTTTCTTGGGGCCTCCAATTGCTTTTATGCTGCTTATGGGGTCTTCTGTCTACAAAGCCCTAACCTAGCAAAGAGATATCCCTTTTTCACCCATGACCCTGGCACCACCTGTGAAGGAGGCCAAGTCCTTACCAGCCTTGCTCAGAGCATGCCCACAATGCAGCTGCTCACTGAGGCCACTGCATACCAACTTGCGGGTGGGGTGGGAAGGGCATTTGGAAGGGGCTGTCATCTTCCAAATCTATTCTCCAAATCTATCCCCCCCCCACCACCCGTTTTTTTTATTTTGATTTTTTTCTTTTCCAATGCTAGGGATGGAACCCAGGGCCTTGAACCTGCTAAGTAAGGACTCTTCCCTGTGCGATGCCCCAGCCCCAGAGGTACCCTTTGGACCAATCCACACTGCTGTGTTTGGTTACTGTCCATGGGTAGGATTCTGCCATTGGCGACACTGAGAAAGCTGGATGTCTTGGGTGGAGAACCAGGCTGCCACATGGGCAGAGGGCTTGTGAGAAGTGGGCTGTATTTAGCTTTGTTTCTTAGTTTTTTGGGTTTTTTTGGTACCAGGGATCAAACTCAGGACCTTTTGCTTGCGAGGCAGGCGGAGGCACCAATGAGCTATATCTGTGGCCCAGAAGTGGGCTGTATTTAATGGGGCTCATTGTGGGCATATCCAAAGATGGTCAGGAGCCAATGGGAACACAAGTACTGGGGGGATCATCAAGGAAGGCTTCCAAGAGGAGGCGACATTAAGTCTGCCCCCAAGGAGGAGCTAAAGGCTGCAAGGAAGGCTGCAGAGTGTGCAGGCATGGAGGATGCTGGCCCTGGGGAGTTTCCACCTAGTGGACATGGGAGATGGACCAACTATGGCTTCAGACTTGGAGATGGCAAGGGGAGTGAGTACCAGCTGGTGTCCAGGGCTCTCACTGGCTTCAGGAGGAGAAGGTGATGGGCAGTAGAGAAAACGAATGACTCTGCACAGAGATGGTGTCTTCACGCACCCATTGCAGTTGCCTTTGGAGCAGGCAGGCGGGTAGATTATCTGTGGAGTAACCCTCAAGCTGTCTTCTCACCACCCTCCACAGGAAAGACACTCCTGAGGTCCTCAACCCCAAGGTTCTGATTCACAGTGGTATCCTCCTGTCCTGCCATCAAAGAGTGCCTAGAATACAGCAGGTGTCTATGAATCTGAGGAAAAGTGCTCCCTGTTTCCACTGCTCTGAAGGGCCTTTCCCTTTTCCTATTTAACTGCAGGGCTGTTTTTCTCCCTTTGTGGAGGCCTCTGCTTAAATGTCTTCTCCTCAAAAAGTCTTCTCCAACTAAGAGAACGATACAAAAAAATCAATGAATCAGGGCCGGGGATTTAGCTCAGTGGTTTCACTGCCTGCTGTGCAAGCACAAGGACCCGAGTTCAATCCCTGGTACCAAAAAAATCAATGAATCAAAGAGTTGGTTTTTTGAAACAATAAATAAAATCAATAAACCTTTAGCCAACCTTGTCCAAAAAAGGAAGAAAAGGCTCAAACTCATGGATTTAAGAATGAAAAAGGTGAAGTCACAACAGACCCAGCAGAAATCCAGAGGATCATCAATACCTACTTTGAGAACCTATACTTTAATAAAATGGAAAACATAGAAGAAATGGACAGATTCCTAGATACATACGAATTGCCAAAGTTAAATGAAGAAGATATAAAAATTCTAAACACCCCAATTATGATGAATGAAATTGAAAATGTAATTAAAAATTTAGCAACCAAGAAAAACGCAGGTCCTGATGACTTCACTGCTGAATTCTATAAGACATTTAAAGAAGAACTATAGCCATTACTCTTTAAACTCATCAAGGAAATTGAAAGGGAAGAAAGGCTTCCAAATTCATTCCTGGAAGCAAGTGTTACTTTGATTCCAAAACCAGGGAAAGACCCAACCAAAAAACAGAACTACAGACCAATCTCCCTAATGAACACAGATGCAAAAATCCTCAACAAGATACTGGCAAACAGAATACAGAGGGTCATCAAGATCATATACCCTGACCAAGTCAGATTTATCCCAGGGATGCAAGGATGGTTCAACATCTGTAAATCAATAAATGTGATACACTATATTAACAGAGTCAAGGACAAAAACCATATGACCATCTCAATAGATGCAGAAAAAGCATTTGACAAAATCCAACACCCATTCATGATAAAAACCCTACAGAAAATTGGAATAGAAGGTCTTTATCAACTTGATTAAGGCTATCTATGAAAAACCAACAGCCAACATCATACTAAATGGTCAAAAATTGAAAATTTTCACCCTAAAATCAGGAACAAGACAAGGATGCCCACTATCACTACTCCTGTTCAATATAGTTCTGGAAACATTAGCTACAGCAATTAGAAAAGAGAAAGAAATAAAAGGAATAAAGATAGGAAAGGAAGAAGTTAAAATGTCATTATTCGCTGACAATATGATACTTTACATAGAAGACCCAAAAAACTCTGCCAAAAGACTTCTAAACTTAATTGACAGATTCATTAGAGTAGCTGGATACAAGGTCAACATTCAAAAAACAATAGCCTTGCCGGGGATTTAGCTCAGTTGTTCCGGTGCCTGCCTTGCAAGCGCAAGGTCTCGAGTTCAATCCCCGGTGCCAAAAAAAACCCCAAAAAACAAAAAACAATAGCTTTCTTGTACACAAATAACAGACTCACTGAAAAAGAAATTAGGGAAACAATTCCTTTCACAATAGCATCCAAAAAAAAAGAAATATCTAGTAATCAATGTAACAAAGGAACCAAAAGACTTCTACACTGAAAACTACAGCACTTGGAAAAAAGAGATTGAAGAGGATATAAGAAAATGGAAAGACATCCCTTGTTCCTGGGTAGGAAGAACCAATTTAGTGAAAATGGCCATACTTCCAAAACTGCTATATAGATTTAATGCAATGCCGATTGAAATTCCAACAATATATTTCACAGAACTAGAGAAAACAGTTCAAAAATTCATTTGGAACCAGAAGAGGCCTAGAATAGCAAAAGCAATTCTAGGCAACAGAGACATGGCAAGGGGTATCACAATCCCCAACTTGAAACCATACTACAAAGCTACTGTGATAAAAACAGTATGGTACTGTCAAAGAAACAGACCTGAGGATCAGTGGAATAGATTAGAAAATGCAGAAACAACTCCAGACATACTCAGCCACCTCATCTTTGAGAAAGGAGCCAACCACCCTCACTGGAGGAAAGATAGCCTATTTAATACATGGTGTTGGAAAAACTGGATTTCAACCTGCCGAAGATTAAAACTAGACCCCTATCTATCACCATGCACTAAACTAAATTTGAAGTGGATTAAAGATCTAAATATTAAAACAGAAACACTAAACTTGCTGGAAGATAAGATAGGTAGAACTTTTGAAGACACTGGCATAGGAAAAGACTTTGGGAATAAAACCTCAGTAGCACAAAGAATCAACAACTGGGATCTCATCTTATTAAAAAGTTTCTTCACTGCAAGAGAAACCACCAACAGAGCTTAGAGACAACCTACAATGTGGGAAACAAAATTTTAGCAGCTATACCTCAGACAAAGGACTACTATCTAGAATATATAAAGAACTGAAAAAAATCAGACCCCCCCCAAATTTAAAGACCCAATTCAAAAATGGGCATCTGAAATGAACAGACATTTCTCAGACAAAGAAGTAAAAGCAGCAAATAAATATATGAAAAAATGTTCAACATCACTGGTCATTCGAGAGATGCAGATGAAAACAACACTGAGATTCCACCTCACCCCAGAAAGAATGGCTGCTATCAAGAAATCATCCAATTGGACTGGGGATTTAGTTCAGCGGTTCTGGCGCCTGCCTTGCAAGTGTAAGGTCCCGAGTTCGATCTCCAGTACCAAAAAAAAAAAAAAAAAATCCAAGAAATCATCCAATAACAAATGCTGGCGGGGGTGTGGGGAGAAAGGAACCCTTCTCCATTGTTGGTGGGAGTACAGACTGGTGCAACCACTGTGGAAATCAGTATGGAGCTACCTCAAAGAACTAGGGCTAGAGGTCCCATTTGACCCAGCTATTCCCCTGCTGGGTACCTTCCCAAAGGAATTAAAAGAATTGGGGCTGGGGATTTAGCTCAGTGGTTTGGCCGCCTGCTGTAAGTGCAAGGACCCGAGTTCAATCCCCGGTACCAAAAAAAAAAAAAAGAATTAAAAGAATCATGCCACACCAATATATGTGCACCCATGTTTAGAGCAGCACAGTTTGTATAGTAGCTAAAGCTTGCAAACAGCCCAAGTGCCCATCAACTGGAGACTGGATAAAGAAGATGTGATTTTTTAATAAAATGGAGTACTACTCAGCTGTAAAGAATGAGAAACTAGAGACATTTATAGCTAAATGGATTCGTATTGAGGCCATACTCTTAAGTGAAATAAATAGGACACACATGTATAAATACCGAATAGTTTCTCTGGTGTGAGAAACTGAAAGTGTAAATAAGGATTAAAATGATTAAAATGAATAATTGATAATTTGAAATAGGAAGAAAAGGTCCAAAGGGGTAGGCGAAGTGGGAGGGGAAGGGGAAAGGAAAGAAGGGAAAGGAAAAAAATGAGAAAAAATATGAGAAAAGGAAAAAATGGAAACAAAGTCTTTGTAAATAGGGAAGGGTGGAGAGGGTGAAGGGAGGACAGGGAATGGGGAAAAAATAAGAACCAAGATACATCATGTACAAGTACAAGTACCCAATGATAAATGTAATGTATTGTATACTTAAAATGTACCAATAAAAGAATTTAAGGGAAAAAAAAGCCCTCTCTAGCCTCTTTTTTTTTTTTTCAGCCTCCTCTTGAAATCATCTCCTATTATGGTTCAGGCATAAAACCCCTTCCAAAAGTCTCACATTTGTAGGAAGGGTCCGGTCAAATGGGGTGGGTCACTGCAGGCATGACATGTAACGGTATATTCTCATCCCATTCCTCCCCTCCGCTTCCCATCCATAGTGTGGTGAACAGTTTTCCTCTACCATGCCATTTTACTGTGCTGTTTCTGTCTTGAAGCCAGCCAACCATGGACCAGATCCACTGAAATTGTGAGCCAAAATAAATCTCTCCTCTTTGAAGTTGTGTGTCTTTGGTATTTTGTCCCAGTGATGAGAAAGCAACTAACATACTTCCCTAGATGGATGAGCATGCTAAGCAAGACCTTGGAGATACAAGCAGCCAAATCCAAAAGGAAAGAAATTCTGTCTACAAAACAAACTACTACTTTTGTACTTCCAAACACCAAGACCTGACTTATGCCAGTACCAGAGATCCCAGAAGGGCCCAGGGCCTACTCAGGAACCATTTTCTGGAGAGAGGGGCAGGTGAGGAGCACCCTCAAAGCCCTGGGCTTAGATCCTCACCACTGTCACCTGGGCCAGGTGAGTTAGCCCCCTTCCACAACTGCAGTGAGGACTGCCAGGCCCAAGCACAATGCCAGCAGGTGCCAGGACCACATGCCCTACAGTGCTGTGCAGATCACAGTCAATCTCTGGGGTCAGAGAGATCTGTGCTCAGGCTGGCTCTACTCCTTTCCTGGTTCTGAAAAAGGCAGGCTAGTCACCATGTTCATCTCCTTGTGCTTCAGTTTCTTTATCTGTACAACAGGCACTATGTGGGGCAATCCACTATGAAAACAAAGTAAGTGTCTTCTCTTTGTCCCGTGGTTCCTAGCACAGTACCTGCCTCTAGATCCTTCACCGGCATTTGTGGAATCTGAGCCTTGTAGGGTAGCCATTCCATCATTCACTGCTCCTGCTTCCTCTGCCTTCCAGATATCCAAGGCACTGATGCTGCTTGTCTTTCTTGGCTGGCATACTTGTTCGCAGAAGGTCAGTGTGCCCTTTAGGGGAGATTTGGCATTGGGGAGGCTTTGGACCGAGGCACCTGGTCCCAGGAGCTGGTAAAGCAGACGTGGGCTACTGCACAGCCACCAAAACCCTTCTCCTCTTCTGTGGTCCCTGGGAGATCAGCATGTGCCCTGTTCCAAGATTCCAGTTGGAGTGGGGGAGGGTACCGAGAGGCAGCAACCCATTGAGACCCTCTTCTGTCCCAGCATTCCAGACTCCTACACACCTCAAGGACAGGCATGATTTTACAGTGTATTTTAGTATATAAAAAGTCCCAAGGGCCAGGGATTTAGCTCAGTGGTTCCACCGCCTGCCTGGAAAGCACAAGGTCCCAAGTTAAATCCCGGTACGAAAAAAAAAAGAGCCCCAAATGTACTGAGCCTCATTTGAGGCCTGCTATGCTATGTGTGTGTGGGGTGTGCACACATATGCACTGTGGTGTGTGATGTGAGTGCATGTGTGCAGTACCGGTGTGACCACGGCATTGACACAGAGGGACCGTTACTGGACCTGACCCTACTTGCCAAAGCTCAGATGAGAGATGCTGGGAGGGAAATCAGGTTAATTCTGGGGTGCCAAGATGAGGGGAGCTACTGCCCTCTCCCAAAAAACATCTTAGGGAGCTCAGGTACAAGAAAGGGCTTTTGTAGAGAGGGAACTGAGGCAATAAGGGAGGAGCAGTGTGGGTTTTTGCTTTTTTTCCCTGTGGAGAACAATGTAATTGACTTTGACCTCCTGGGGCTAGTTACAAACATTACTTTTCTGCAAGTTAAACATCATAGCAATTTGCATGTTTTGTGTTAGCTGACCAGACAGAAAGACTAAAGAGGGACCTTACACATTCTGATGTTATCTGAAGGTCACCAGATATTCTGGGTTCTGTAAATCTAAAGAAATATTATTTGGCAGTTAACTTTTTTTTTTTTCTGCATCAGAGACTAAATCCAGGGAGCCCTTTAAAATTTTTTATTTTGAGGCCCCGGGATTTAGCTCAGTGGTTCCGCTGCCTGCCTGGCAAGTGCAAGGACCCAACCCCGGTACCAAAAAAAAAAGAAAAAAAGAATTTAGAACACTAGGCAAAGGGAGGGCAAGCAAAAGTAACTCTGCCAAGGACAACTCCCAAAGAAGTAGCAAGTAGCACAGGCTGGAGGTGGATCCAACTGTTCAGGAGCTGCAGATCCAGGATCCCAGTCACACCCTGAGGTGCTACAGAGGGTTCCAGCTTTTTTCCCAGCCCCATACTGCACACTCTTTCCTCTCTCCTCTCCCATTCTCCCTCCTCTCTCCCCTCTCTCCTTTCTTTTCCCACTACGACCACCTCCAAACTGAGAATTGAACTTTGCACTGAGCTTTTAAGACTCTCCTTTTTTTGGGAGGGGGTGGTTAACTTAAAAAAGTTTTTTTAGTATTTTTGAGACAGGGTTTCACTGTGTAGTCCAGGCTGGCCTTGAACTTACAATGTAGCCGTGCCTGGCCTGGAACTCACAGTCATCCTCCTGCCTCAGCCTCTGGACTGCTGGGATTACAGGTGTGTACCACTGTACCTGGCTAATTTGTTTTTTGAGACAGGGTCTTGCTATACAGTTAGGATGGGCTTGAATTCACCGTTTAGTTCAGGCTGGCCTCAAACCCGTGGCAATCCTCCTGCCTTAAGCCTCTTGAATGCTGAGATTACAAGCATATGTAACCATGCTCAGCTTCTAAAATTTTTTAAATTTTTTGAGACAGCATCTACATGGCTCAGGCTGGGCACAAACCTGTGATACTCCTGCTTGAGCCTCCTAAAGTGATGGGATTATAGGCATGCACCATTACACCCAACTGTGCTTCTTCCTTGTCTCCTGGTTTTGCCCACAAATAAGAAACTATAGTTAACAGTATTACAATATAGGCCAGGTGTGGTGGTGCATGTTTTGTCTCATAAAACAAAACAAAGTATTGTGATATAATAAGAAATACAGTCTATTTGGTCTCCATCCTTGGTTCCTGGGACAAGAACTCCTAAAATTCCTGGAATTTTAGCATCACACTCGGAGAAAGTTGCCACCATCAGTCCTGGGCATCACTGATATTGGGATGGGCACTTCTGGTATGTGCCAGGCTGGCAGGGCTGGGATTAGAGGGACTCCAAAGCCAGGGTGAAAAGCCAGGTGGTTGCAGGGAACCTGTCACCTCCATCCAGTTGTCCTGGATTCATACCCTCAGTCCCTCTCCATTTCTTCCGAGGAGCCCAGAGGTCCTCACAGGCAGCTCTTGGTCACACAAATGTAGTCCTTAGCATCCTGGCCAAAAGTGGCAAATCCTAGCTGGTCAGGATGTGGTGCTGAAGTCAGGGAACAACCTAGCTGCCATCATCACCATGGCAACCCCGCTATGCAGAGAACCACACTCGAGGGACCAACTTTCACAAGAAAAATGTCACACAGGAATTCACACCAAAGGTACTTGATGACATTTATTGAGCACCTACTATGTGCCAGGCCCTACACAGGGCAGTAGGAAAACAAAGTCAATGCTGCCTAGTCCCTGCCCAGGAGGAGCTCACAGTCTAGGAGGCCAAGCCATGAGTCAGAATAGCAGCAAATGTGCATTTGGCATCACAATTTTACAAGCTTTTATATACATTTTTCTCAAGTGTAAACACCCAGTAACACAGCCATGTTGTCTTAAAAGCACAATGGCATAAATGTAAACAAAATCACATTGAAAGGATGACACAAATCATCTGTAATGATTAATACTGGTGTTTTCAGAGCCAGATTTTTAGCATTATTTATCCCCTCTGATTAGGTAGTACACAAGTTTTGCCCATCTATAAGAACAGTGGTAGATCTGGAAGTTCCCTGGGCCCCATTAGCCCACAGTGGCTGAGCCACCCGAGTACCTGAACACTACCTTTCCTCCACACCTCTGCAGCATACACTCTTGGTCACTTCCCAAGCCAGTCAAATGGGGTCAAAGGACCATACCCAAGAACCTGCCCAGCTGTGAGGTCCCAGTGACACCAGCTCAGTTGAGAACAAGGTGCACCCTGCTAACCCTGGACCCTCCCTGACTGGCATGACCAAGGCCAGTGTTCTGTGGAATGGCTGCCCTCCTCTCCCTAAGTGCATCTACTTCTAAGGAGCAGTCGGTGCTTCTACTTACCATACCTGCCCATGGGTACTAAACAGGACAGTAGGGACTGGGGTCTGAGAGGGAAAGACCACACACAGCTTTGGACTGAGGCAGGTTAGTTCAGGGCATGTGGAATTCCACACAGAGACCCAAAGTGGGCTCTCAGGGTCCAGGCAGTGGGAGGAATCAGGTCAGGGCCTGGGTAGAATTAAGCCAAGGACAGGGTGGTGGGAACCTTTGCTGGGGAGACTGCAAGACTGGAGAAGGGAGAGCTATTTAGAACCCATGTGGCACCTTCCCTTTGTGGGGTCTTTCAGGGAGGCTGACCAGGATCACTTCACTTTACAAAAAGCCAGACAACACTCAGCTCCATGGGTGCGAGCATCCCTGGCTTCCATGGTGGCCTTGTTTGGATAGAGGTCCTATCAGGCAACATCAGAAGGTACAAGATTTAAAGATATTTTTTCTGACCCCACTTCTACAGTGAGGCTGAGGGGACTGAGACCAAGGCTGGCCTGGTGAGTCCTGCCCTGGTGCTCACCACTGCACCCTCCGGGACAGGCTGTCCCAGCTCCCACCCAGGACTACCCTCCTGCCCCCAAGCTGGCTCTAGGAGGCCCCTTTCCCCAATGATGGCCCACACGGAACTCTCTTAATAAAAAAAAATAATTTATTGTCAACAAAGGCAATATATACAACAGGAAAACAGGTGAAAGGGAGCGTGGAGGTGAATGGAGCTCTCGGCAGGGATGGAACAGGAAGAGGTAATGGAGGCTCCTGGTGTAGGAGCCCAAACAAGTGGGGGAGGAGAGGTGTCCCCCGAGGTAGTGGGACTCAGTTCAGACCCCATCGTGACCACCTCTGTGTAAGGCACTGTGCCAGGGGAGAATGGTGGGGACCTCAGAGAGGGTGGGGGACAAAGAGGTGTGGGTCAGGATTGGGGTAGGTGTTCTCCACAGGCCCAATGCCCTACCACGCCGGCCTCAGCCACCCGCCTACCTCAGGTCTGGTCAGGGGCAGACATTTGCCAGTGCCCCACCCCTCCGACCTTCCTTGGCTCCTGTCTTCAAACTGTCAGGTGGCCAAATGAGCCGCTCTGAGTTACAATCCAAAGGGGGATGCTGCCTCCTACCTCTTGCCTCCCTCCCTCTCCAGGAAAGCAAGAACTTATACCCCACTGCTTGCCTCTGGCTGTCCCCCTATGGTGGCACTGGATTCTGACAGAACTGCAGGCCACTTTGGGGTGTCACCTGCACCCACCCCTTTGATGCCCTGCGGGTGCTTGGACCAGTCTTGCAAGAGGCTGACTGCTGGGGGCTCCTCCATCCGCACACGGATAACCTGAAGATCCAGTGTCCCGCGAAGCCCCGAAGGGGGAGCTAGGCAGGGGTGGGAGCAGAAAGCGGAGTTAGGGCCTCCAGAGCCTAAAGGCGCTTCGAAAGCTCTGAAAACCACATCCCACACTTCCAGGGCTGTCCTGCTTTCCACAGTCCAGTGTCTGGTGGAAGGATGACAGCTTCACAAACCTTGTAGGGGCTGGCACATGTTACTGCAAAGCCTTCCTCCCCTAGTCTTAGGATGGGGACACAGAGTGCTGCAGCCACCTCTACCCAGATCTTACCCTCAGCAGCTCCATTTCACACATAATTCACTGGGCAGCCCAGCCTAAGGGGCTCTGCCTGTATGAAGCAGACTAAGACATAGCTTTGCCACCACAGAGCACAGGAGGGAATTTGCAGAGCAGAGCAAAGTGCTGAATGGAGCCCTGGGTTAGCACCACAGCTCTACTCTGTGACTCTCACCAGGCTATCACCTGAAGAGTCACTACCTATATCCCAAGGATCAGGTGTCCATCTTAGCAGTATGGGAAAGGTGCTCAGCATGACAAGGTGGACTGCAAGACAAGGAAAGGTACTCAGGGCCACTGGACAACCTTGTCCCCTCTGACATGGGCCCATGCTAAAGTCACATTGCATTACAAAGCAAAGGGAGAAAATGCTGAAGGCAAATATTGTCTGTATTGAAAGGATTCTTCATTTTTTAAAGTTTTCATTTATTTTTTGTTTTTCTCACGGTAGCAAAGTTTTATTAAACAGGCTCTGCAGAGTGAGTTTGGGCCAAAATAAAAGTAGCAAAAGAAGTGCACCGTATGGGGTGAGAGTGGGTCAACTATGTGAGAGAACCCAATTGCCTTTTCTAGTTTTTGTTTTTTTTTTTTTTTTGTGGTACTGGGGATCAAATTCGGGTCCCTTGCGCTTGTGCAGCAGGCGGCGAAACCACTGAGCTAAATCCCCGGCCTGCCTTTTCATTTTTAAGAGACAAAATTATTTAAAAGGTGGCAGAGCTGGGGATTTAGCTCAGTGGTTTTGCTGCCTGCCCCGCAAGCGCAAGGACCCAAGTTCAATCCCTGGTACCAAAAAAAAAAAAAAAAATTGGTGGCAGAGAAGATGGGTACCACTTTGCTGTACAGTTTGCTGGAGTTTAAGATGACTTAAAGGCCACCACTAGGCTGTATGACTTAGCAACATATGTGTTCTGTTCAGCTGAGGTGGTTTGACTGTCTGATAAACTATAACTCCTTGAGGGAAGATTAAATTCTACTCAATCTATTCATGAATTCAACAAACGGTTTATCGACAACTATGGTATACCCAATGCTTTCCACAATGCCAGAGATAGATACAGATAGAGTGGGGCTGAGTGTGTTGCCTTGGAGTTTTCATCTCAGTTGTGAGAGCCAATAAAAACACAACCAAACTGGGCCAGGGATTTAGCTCAGTGACATCATGCCTGCCTCGCAAGCACAAGGTCCTAAACTCAATCCCTGGTACTAAAAATAAAGAACAGAAAAACAAAACAAAACAAAACAAAAAACCCACAACCAAACATAAGAGGTAGTATGCTCTATATGGCCAGATTCAATGTCAGAAAACACACCAGGGGGGCCAGGGATTTAGCTCAGTGGTTCCGATGTCTGCCTCGCAAGCACAAGGTCCCGAATTTGATCCCTGGTACCAAAAAACCCCCAAAAAACAAAAAACAAAGCACACCAGGGAAAAGCTCTGGTAAGAAAGAGCAAGCTCACAGTGGGCAGAGATGCAGGGGAAGTGAGGAGTTGTTGAAGAAGCAAGTAGGGAACAGCATCTCAGTTAGAGGAACAGCAAATGTGCCTGGGCACACTGCCAGCCACTGTAGGAACAGCAAGGCTGGCGCTGCCTGTGCAGAGCAGGGGTGTGTGGTGAGAGGTCAGGGATCTTGAGGGGAAGATCCCTGATCCCCAGAAGGACTCCAACTCTTATCTGAAGTGTGACAGGAGGAACTTGGAGGGCTCTGAGCAGAGGAGCGAGTGGATGTGACCTGTTTTCAGCAGGGACACTGGTGGCTGCATGACAGCACAGCACAGTGGGCAAAATTGAGACCCCTTGGAAGGTAGATGTAGGAAGTAGTCAGAGTGGTAGCAAGGGAAGTGGTGACAAGAGGGTGAACTCTGAACTTATTTTGGAGAATCTGTGGATGGACTACTGTGGGGATGAAGAGTTAGAAGAGGATGATTCTGAAGGTTTGGCCAGAACAAGCAAAGGATGGAGTTGTGAGTTGTGTGAGAAAGGAGAGGCATGACGGGGTAGGTATGGAGGAGACTGGGATTTCATCAGAGGCTAGAACCAAGGGGAGAGGCCCAGGCTGGCAGAGTAAGGGCTGACTACACCCCGTTATAGGTCAGATCTTAAATGTCTCCCAGATAAGACTGTTGGAAGGTGACTGGATCACAGGGGCATCATACTCTGCAATGGACTAATCCACTGATAAGTTCATAGCACAACGAGGAGTGGAACCTGGTTGGAGGTGGGTCACTGCATACCAACTGTTTCCTCTTCTGCAAAATGGAAACTTTAGTACTTTACAGAGTATTTTACTTTCATGAGACAGCGTATTAGGGAGGTTTGGTACATGGGCTCAAATAAGCAAGGGGCTGGCTTCTCCAGGCCCCGGTTGGTTAAGTGCCAAGGAGGGCAGGAGGTGTGAGTTGATCAGGTAAGGAAGTCAAGGGTGTGAGGCCTGAGATGTAGTAGAGATCAGAGCACCAGGACCACAAAATAGCAAGCTGGGATGACATACCATCCCCAGGACAACTTTGGACAAACTGAGTCCCTCTGGCAAGGAGGCTGTGAATGGCCCCACCTTCCTTCCTGTCCCACCTAAATCTCCTCTGCTTCCCAGCCTCACTGCCACTCTCCTGCAGTCATGCATCTGTCCTCACACACATTCCAGGGCTGCTCCTGCTGGGCAGAGCCCATTTCCTTTGGTCCTTTCCTAGGCCATCTCTGAGCAGGGATTCTGGACTTGTCACTACCTGAATGACAAGCCAAGGTAACCATCAATCACTTGCCCAACTTTTCTATGAACTTTCGGTGGGCTTTCTTTGTGCCTGGTACTATTCTAGGTACTGAGGATCCAGTGGTAAACAAAAGGAGAGTGTGTGCGAGGCTCACACTCACATGCACAGGTGCTCTCTCGCTACACTTGCTCCCAGGTCCAGCCTGGGAACATCCTGTGTCTGGCCAAGGCATACTAACTGGATCTCCAGGTCCCACCCAAACCAAACACTAGCCAAAGAGCCTCTTTTTTCCCTTGACCTGTGAGTCCTTCCAGTCTTCCTCTCCTGGCCCAAGCTCACCTTACAAAGTCCCTGGAACATTCCAGAAAGCTTTCCCAGACTGCTTCACTGTCACACATTCACACCCACCAGCTCAGCTAACCTCAGCAAAGTGACCTTTCCCAGCTCCTAGATTGACGTGTGGTTGCTATTTGTTTATTGGTGGTATTGGGGATTGAACCCAGAGCCTTCACTCTGAACTATATCCCCAGGCCATTTCATTTATTTTGAGACAGGGTTTCACTAATTTGTCCAGGTAAGGCTTGAATTTACAATCCTCCTGCCTTAGCTTCCCAGCCTGGAACCCCCATGAGGCCCCCGAAAAGATAAAGTTTCTTGGGGGCAAAGGCTGCCTTATTCATGTTGTTTCCCAGAATGCTTCCCTCAGGGGTGGGCTCCAGGGACATCTGTTGCTGCATTAGTGTCCTCTGTGGTTCCCTGGCCATCTCCAACCTCCAAAAACCCTGCCACCACTGGGACCATGCTGTCATCTCCTTCATTACCTTTTTGTCCACTCACCCCAAATAAACCTAAGACCTAAGGGATTCTCTTCTCCTGAACTCACTACCCCAAATAGGTGGGCTCTGGGTACTCCAGGACTCAAAACAAAGGCTCCCTTCACATATGAAATTGGAAGACCTATCAAACAGTGGCAAGGCCAGCGACATGGAGGACCCAGGAGAGCAAGGGGACTCTGCAGCAGCTCAGGGAGGCAATGCAGGAATGCAACTCACACAGAGACACACAAACTGATATACAAGAGGGGGTGAGGCCTGTCTTGAGAGGAGAAAAGGGTGCCCCATTACGGTAAATAAAGGGACACATGTGTACACGTTGCACACACATGCACAGAGTTCTGTGAAAAGGCTAAAGGGAACAAATCAAACCATTAAGAGTGAGCACTGCTGATGAGTGGGTCTGTAGGAGTAGGTAACACGCAAAATGCTCACCTCCTTTTGGAGAGCCCTATGCTGGGGAGCCTCCAGCCACCTCATCAGCCACCTCACTAGGCTCTTATTCCACACGCACATTTCCAACAAGCTGGGACACAGACACGGGCACTCCCTGGGCGGCCATCCCCTCCTTCAGTAAGTATTTCCTGAGCCCCAAGTGCTGCAAGCTGTGCTTGGCAAAGACAGGAGAGGAGAGGAAGCAGGCTCAGTCTCTGGAATGCATTCCACTCTCCTTAATTCTGTGGGTACATGATTGTGGGTACAGAAAGATGACCCTCAGAGAT
Source organism: Heterocephalus glaber (assembly GCF_053883595.1). Classification (NCBI taxonomy): domain Eukaryota; kingdom Metazoa; phylum Chordata; class Mammalia; order Rodentia; family Bathyergidae; genus Heterocephalus; species Heterocephalus glaber. The sequence goes on along the minus strand of NW_028258151.1, from coordinate 13,728,320 downwards.
GTCCATTCAGAAGGCTAAATCCCCAGAACCTGGCAATGTTTTATTCCATGGCAAGGGGGAATGAAGGCTGCAGATAGAATTAAGGTTGCTCAGGGCTGGGGATTTAGCTCAGTGGTCTCGCCACCTGCTGCACAAGCACAAGGACCTGAGTTTGATCCCCGGTACCAAAAAAAAAAGAATTAAGGTTGCTAATCTGCTGACAAAGAATACAGAGTTAATAGTTGGACATGGAGTCAGTGGTAGAATTGCTTGCCTAGCATAGTGAGGCCCTGGGTTTAATCCCCAGCACCTCAGAAAAAAAGAAAGAAAAATATTTCTAGGGTGAGCCCTGTATAACCACAAGGATCTTTAAAATAGGGAAGAGGAAGCCCAGGAATTTAGCTCAGTGGTGCCGCCGTCCGCCTTGCAAGGGCAAGGTCCTGAGTTTGACCCCTGGTAACACCCCCCCCCCCAAAAAAACCCCAAACAAACAGGGAAGAGGCCTTGAGCATGTTAGGAGGTTACAGCCAAGGGATGTGGGTGGCTTCTATAAGCCAGGCAAGGTGAGAAAACAGATTTTCCCCGAGAGCTTCCACAAAAGAACACAGCCCTGCCAATACACTGAGTTTAGCTTGGAGAGATGCATTTTGGACCATTCACCTCTATAACCATTAAAGAATACACCACTAGCTCAGTGGTTTTGCCGCCTGCTGCGCAAGCACAAGGACCTGAGTTCGATCCTCTGGTACCAAAAAAAAAAAAAAAGAATACACCACTAAATTCATAGCAATCTGTTATAGCCACAAATAAAAAACTTGTACAAAGAACATGAGAAGGAATTATGTCTTGGAGACTCAATTTCTCCTTCTGGGAAAGAAGATGGACACCTGCCCTTTTACTATTAAGGTATTTTTGTAAGAACCAAATAAATTGCATATAGCTCTCTCACTCTCTCTCTCTTTTTTGTGGCACTGGGGTTTGAACCTAGTTCCTTTGCTCTGAGCTACATCCCCATCCCAAGCCCTTTTTTACTCCTGAGACCGAGTCTCACTAAATTGCCCAGGCTGGGCTTTAACTCGTGATCCTCCTGCTTCAGCCTCCCAGAGTGCTGGGATTACAGGCATGCACTGCCATACCTGGCTGCATATGAGTTTCTTAACAATCAATGGAACATGATATAGACACAAGCACTTGCTCACCTGCTGCCATTATTAGCAATTTACTGAGCTGTGGTCCCCACGCAGGTGTCTGTTCACTGCTCATCACCTGTTTATTCTCCTGACACCTGTCTGAATTGCTGAGCACCCCTATTTAGGTCCCTACTCCACCAGGGAAAGGTGGGTACTTCTCAGGGTCTAGCTAGAACCAATCTATCTGTAGAGTTGGATGTCGGGACAATGGCCTACTAACTGTAACAACCAACTCCAAGAATCTCCAAAGGGCATTCAGAAAAACTTAGGTCTTTGGCCAGCCTCCCCCATCCTAATTCCTTACCCTTAGCCTGTGTCCCTGGACCTGAGCACCAATCACCAGCACCCTGGGGTCTGCTGCAGTGCACCCTTGGGAGGCCCAAAGCCAGGAATGCTGCCAGGCTGACCTCTTGCTTGCTTTTCCCTCTGGGGAAGGCTCACCTGGAGAGGAGCTTTCTGTCTGGGCCTGGCCTGCTGCTGCTGCTTTGCCCTCTTGAGGCAAGTCCTTGCTGTCTGCAGCCCTGAGCTGGGTATGAGAGAAGAGCTGGAGAACGAAGCCAGGGGGGAAGCTGCCATCGGTGAAGTGTCGGACCTCAGCTGGTGCTGCAAACGTCTCTGTGGGTGAGTCAGGGGACGGGGGTTCTGGAAAGGACAGGAAGGAACTGTGAGTGAAGGAGGCTAGAACCCAAAGACCTGAGCTCCAAGCCTCAGGAGAGCTGCAGATGCCTTCAGCATGGCCCACTCCATCCTCGATGACCTGGACTTCCTGCTCCAGTGCTGTGACCAGAGCCTATGTCCCCCTCCTGGACCACTCCTCACCTGGGTCAGGGTCAGGATCAGGATCAGGGTCCAGATTTTTAGTCATAGGCCTGCCTCTCTTCTTTCTGACAGGCTCTTCCCCAAGGGGCTCTTTCCATCTCTGGCCACGGGGCTTCTTATTTCCTGGCTCTGGGGCAGGGGGAGCTACAAAGAAACCTTACATCTTTAAGAGGCCACCACTGGGTTCCCAAGGATACTCTCCCAGCAGCAACCCAGAACAGAGCCTGTGCTTCAAACTGTCCCCACTCCCGCCCACCCTTCCCCACCTTCCTTGACTGACCAGGAAGCTCAAGAGGGCGGAGTCCCCTGGGCCGGATCCTTTTAGGAAGGGATGGGTTATCCTCGGAGTCCAGGAGAACCACGATCTCTGCTGGTGTCCCTGCAGGATCTGGGTTGGAGCTGGGGTCTGGCTCAACATCACGGCCTGACTCTGAGAGGGCAAAAGGCTGCTGAGCTGCCAGGGTTCCCACCAGCCCTGTTTCTCCCTCTGCCAGCCCCTGTTCCCACTCTACTACCTGAGGCTGGTGGAGATGGTTGTTCAGCATGGATATCTTGCAAAAGGGCCACCCCCTCACTCCAAGCCTCCAAGATGTTGCTCTTCTCTGAGGGGCTCAGGTCCAGGGTGTGGGGATGCTGCTCCAGGATGTGTGTGCGAGCGGTGTCTGCTGAGGGGGACCGGATCTCGGCCCCACACACCATGCACAGCGCGCGCCCACTGCCTCCTGGACTGTTCCCCACCAGGAACTCCTGCTCCCAAGACATCTGCTGTTTGGGCTCCTCACAGCCATCACCACCTGCCTCCAGTAGGCTGGGCCGAGGCAGGGGGGTCTTTTCCTGTTGGGTCACTGCAGAACAAGGGAGAGGGTACTGTTAAGGACACCCATGCTAGTGGCACTTAGAAGGACTCTAGGAGCATGAGCCACGTTGTGCGTGCCTGTGTGCTTATGAGCACTCTTACTCTTGCCTCTATAATTTCTCAAGTCCTGGGTGTTAGGACTTCACATTTCCCATGAGACTGTGTTCCAAGCTCTCTGGCCTCTGCACACCTGCCCAGACTTCTCTAACAGGTGGTCATCCCCATGAGGCTTCTGGAAACAGCCTCCTCCACCCGCTGCTGACCACACCTATATATGACTTCTAGGCTTCCCCCCCCCCCCCCCAAGACAGTGTCTTGCTATGTACTCCAGGCTGGCCTTGAACTTACTACGTAGCCCATCCTGGCCACAAACTCATGGTGATCCTCCTGCCTCAGGTTCTTCAGTACTGAGATTATAGGCATGTACCACCACTCCTGGCCAAACTTGACCATCTTATTGTCCCCACAGGACCTAGCACTTAACTGCACTAGTTCTCCTTCCATGATGTTCCCAGAGCATTTGCAGTGATGGTCTTTTTGCAGTGGGGTTGTGTATCTTTCCTCTCTGTGTATGTGCATTAGGAACTCAGACAGGACAGAAACCCCTTTCAGCTTGGCAAGGGTCAGACTTGTGTCAGCCTGGCAGTTCAGAGCTTTAGTGAAGTGCCTGTGACCCCTCATGCCAGTACCTCTCTTACCACCCAGAGAGAGTAGGACAAAATATAAACACAGGACATCCTAACATGGGGGGAAGTGTAGAAGTGGTGGCATGTGGAACGGACCTGAGCCTTGGCTTGAAGCCAGATGATCTGTGTTCCAGCTAGGATTTACCTGTCTCCCCTATGACCCTGGACCCTCATCTCTCAGCCACAGTGGGCTTTCTTCCTCACCCCTCCGCTCTCCTGAAAGTCACCAATGTTAAACTCTGTGGGCAGTTCAATTTCATCACTTTGTCTTGATTTTCATCATTTGGAATCCAAAGTACCTACCTTTCCTTGGTTCATTCTTTTTCCTTTGCAGAGGTGAGGCTGGAAGCCAGGACCTCACACACTCTAGGCAAGTGCTCTTCCACTGAGCTACATTCCAGCCTTTCCTTATTTTTGAGGCTCTTTCTCAGTCATCTGTGTGATTTCTGCCTCTCTCACCATGCCTTCTCAGACACTTGCATGGCTTCCTTGCTTCCTCCAGGTCACTACTGAAGAACCACCTTCTTTCCACCCTGCAGGAGGATGCCATCTCCTTGACCTGAGCACCTCATTCCCACTTTTGCAGTTTTCTCCACAGGAAAACCTTTGTAACTTCCTTGGGCGCTGTGCCCTCTCCACATCACACATTTCGTGACAGCATGTAATTTTTCTTTCTTCTTTGATTGAACCCAGGGCTGTGTGCAGGCTAGACAACTGGTATACCACGGAATTACACTACTAGTGCAACAGCACAAGATTTTTGATGCCTTGCACCTAAATCTCTAGCATCAAGGATAGTACTTGGTGGGCAGTGGCAGTGAATGCTGTGTAAAGAGGGAACTGATTCAATCTCCAACCTGTAAACACCAGAGTATTTAGGACTCAGTCCTTAGAACCCTTCTTTGTTGACTCTCTGCCTCTGCTGTTTCATCTCACTGACGGCCTGCTGACAGACAACTCCCATAATCACACCTGCAGTAGTACTCTCATAAAACCTAGACTAATGTATCCAACTGCTTAGCTGGTCTTTCTACTTGAACCTATAATAGGCATCTCAAATTTAACCAAAATCACACTTATTCAAACCTTAACTCCCAACCTGCCATAAATAAGCCTACACTTTAGCCTTCTCAATCTCAATAAACAGGAAGACTTTCCTTGCACTTGTTCAGACCAAAAACTGCAAATTTGCCCTCTTTCTCTCATACCCCAAATTGTCCCAGAAGCTTGTGCCTCAGGACTTTTGCACTTGATACTCCATCTGTAACGCTCTTCCTCTAGCTATTGCCACAGCTAGTTCCCTCATTCCCTTCAAGTCTGAGCTCAAAATCCACAGTAGAGAAGCCTTTCCTAAACAGCCCTCCTTTCTCCTTATCTTGCTTTAGTATTCTCTGAAACGCTTATCTGACGTACGAAACTCATTTACTTGTCTTGTCGTCGATTGGGACACATATATTTGACAAGGGCAGGGCTTCTGCTTCGTTTACCACTGTCACCATCCTCAGCCTAAGACAGTGCCTGGCATACAGTAAGTGGCCAATAACAATAAACACTAGTTGAATGAAGAACCTTTCTAGACTTCTATTTCCTCCCCAAGAGAAGGGATGTGGACCCCTTCCCTTGTAGGGATGTTGAGTGGATTAACTGAGACAGCCTTTGACAGTAGCAGAGAGAGCACTCCATAAATGTGAGAACACCAAGGAAAATAATGCGTGTCTCGATGAATGCTCTGAGGGATGCAGCCTTTATTTCCCTCACTAATCCTACACTCTTCCTGACTCCAAAAAGGATTATGCAGTCCAGGACATTCTTATATTCCAACAAAGTACAATGAATGGCTGGCTGGCTCTCAACCTCTTTCGGGTGCTATCCTCCCTGAGGGAAGGGGACATAGGAGAATGACGATATTATTTGCATTTTCATGAATAGCAAGTCTTCCACAAAGGTAGCTCTTTGTTTTTTTAAGGTTTGCAAGCTCCTAAGGACTAAAGAAATCAAAGAAGGGGGAGGGGACAAGGGGAGGGGAAGGGGAGAGCGAGTCCCAGACTGCTTCTCAAATCCCCTCCCATAGCTAAGCTTCTTTTGGTGGCTTAGGTCTCCCCTCCCCAGTAAGCACTGCTTTTCCCAAACTGGATGCTGTATACACTTGCATTCATCGTGCAGCTCTAGAACCTTCACACCTGTGGCTTACGAAAGCACGAGGCCTGAGGTAGAGGCAAGAAAGCCTTACAATTGAGGAGCTCTCAAAATTCACCTCTCAGAGGGCGGCAAGGGCGCCTGCCTCCACCCTCAGGATCACTGGAGACACCCGGCTGCCGCGCCCAGCCTCGGGCCTAAAGGCCTCGCCGCCCCTCGGCTTAGGGCATAGCCGGGCTGCGCGAGGAGGCGGCGGCCACGGACACTCAGCTCCTCGGGGATCCGGCCTCAAGAGCTGGGCCCGGGCGAGGGGTCGCTCTGGCACCGGAAGATCCGGAGCGCGCGGGGCGTGGATGGAAGTCTCCAGACGTTCGGCGGGGGTAAGCGAGGGAGGGGGATTCCGAGAGGCCGGAGATTCCAAAACCGGAGGGGGAGGGGCAAGAGTGCGCCGAGCCCCGGACCAGCGCAGGAGGGGGCGGCGGCGGGCGAGCGGAGCCGGGCCCTCCCGCCGGAGGGGGAGGGGGCACCGCAGCCGGCTAGAGAGGGACAGGCCGAGGCCCCCGCCGCGAGGCGGAAGCAGGTCCCCTCCCATCCTCACCTCTGAGCATCGGCTCTGGTCGCGGGATGACTGCCACCACCACGGCCTCATCATCATCCTCGCCTTCCTCGCACTTGAGCGTCACCTCGAAGCAGTCGAGCGCGGCGCCCTTGGCCCTCAGGGCCATGGTGTGGCCGGGGGCGCTCGCAGTGACCGGACGCCAGAGGACCGGCGCGCAGGCCTCAGCGCGCTGCTGGCCACCGCCTTCGCCCAGGACTGCGCCAGGCTCTCAGGCCACCCCTCACAGCCCACTGCCCGCCCGGCCTGCAACAGGCCTGCAAGCGCTGCGACCCCGGGCGGGGAGGGCTCAATCCGGGACCCTGGCCCCAACGGCTCCTTTTTATGGAGGCCCCGCGTAGGCGCCCGCTGCCTGGTCCCGCCCCTGGCCCCCGCGGCCAATCACGTGTGGCCCCGCCCTGGCACGAGGATCGGTTAAAATCCCTGCCGGGCAGAGCTCTCTGAGAGTAGGGTAGCGCAGGGGTCCGCTGTACATCGTGTAGCTAGGGATTTTTGTTGGTGAGGACTCTGCAGGTGTCCCAGGTTTTTGATCGGGGTCGCCTTTGCCTTTGCATGCACAAGCCATCTTGGTGCCTGGACGACAAAAGAATGGTGTAAGACTGGACGGGCTGCGGCTTGGAAGAGTGGAAGCTAATTTCTTTCCAATTTGCCAGTTCTGTTTTCTTGGTCATGTTGTGTGTCCTTAAACGAGCTCATCTCCTTTCAAAACCCGTTTGAGACCTGTCTGGACAAGAGACTGAAGAGGAACCTCGTGGAGTGTGGGTGTATGTAAACCGCCTGGATGCTTATGATTTCCATGTATGGTTTGGTTTGGTTTTTGGTACTGGAGGTTGAACTCAGGATCTTCACACTAAACTACATCTCCAGACACAACCCCCCTTTTTAAAAAAGGTTTGAGACAGGGTCTCCCTAAATTGCCCAGGCTGGGCTGGAACTTGTGATACTCTGGTCTCAGCCTCCCAGAGTGCTGGGATTATAGTGCGCACCACCAAAGCTGACTGTAATTTCTGTTTTTTAAACGTGAGTCCAGAGATTGTGTGACCCTACCCAAGGACACACAGCAATCCTTTGAGAACCCTAAGACCAGAGTCCAGGTACTGTGACACTGCGGCATCAGGCATGATGCCTTACCTCTGACACAGAAAACCTGCAGGAGAGACTTGTGCTGAGAAAACCCAAAATGGCTGACACTGAGGCTCCAACCTAGACCACGGTACGTGGACCAGACACTAATTTAGAATAACCTGGAAGGATAGGTGAAGAAGGAACAAGAGAGGAGGTGTGAACTAGTCTATAGGGGATAACAGTACTTTTTTTCTTCACTTCGGTACTGGGGATTGAAACCAGGGCTTCACACAAGCTGAGAAAGCCAATCCACACCCTGAACACTTAAAAAGAATTTGGCACTTTTGCAATACGTAATTAATACATTCATCATGGGGAGTTGGCCTGGAACTTTTAATTCTCTTGCCTCAGCCTCCCACCTAGCTGGGATTATGGGCATTAGCACTATGTCCAGCTACTGTATATTTTTTTAAGAGAAAAATTTTTACTTTCAGCTGGATGTGATGGTGCATGCTTGTTGCTTGTAATCTCAGCATTGGAGAGGCTGAGTCAGGAAGATTGCTGCCAGTTTGAGGGCAGCCTGGACTACATAGTAAGTTTAAGGGCACCTTGGACTACATAGCAAGCCCTTGTCTCAAAACACCAAAACAAAATACCCACAAGTAAGAGCAGGATCAAAGTTTTTGTTTTTTTTTTAGACAGAGTCTTACTATGCAGTTCAGGCTGGCCTTGTACTCGCAGTGATCCTCCTGCCTCAGCCTCCTGGGTGCTGGGATTACAGGCATGTGCCATCACACCCAGCTTCAAAGATTTATTTGAAATTGAAAGTACACTCCAGAGTGGGATCTGCCCAGTGAGCAGAGAGCTCAGGGCCCTGAGGGGACTTGGAGCTAAAGGTTTTGTGCACTAGGATTTGGGTTGGGATTGAGGGGTTGACCTGACATTTGACTCAGAGTGGCTTGGCTTGGCTCCTCTGGAGGTCAGTGGAGTTTTTGACCTTTTGATCTTGGAAAAAGTGTCATGGCATCCAGAGCCAATGTGGGTCAAATCAGCATAGTTGATGTGACGGTAATTGGGGCTGGGATCAGCCAAGGGTTACTGAAGACCACTGGGCTCATCCTGAAAACTTACTGTGTACAAGCTAAGTTACCTAGTTATTTTCTCCTATTGTATCCTGGTCCTCGCCTTACATTTAACTTCCAAGGTGGATCTAGTCTAGAAAGCGGGCTCCAAGGTGAGTCCTCCCTTCTTTTGCCAGCTGTTTCCTTGGTTACCTCCTGCCTCTGTGCATACCGAGCCTGTTTGACTAATTCCTACTTAATGGCAGTGCTATGCCATGTACCAGGTCTTGTAGTTCTGCTCCACTCTGTGTTGCAGTGGCCACCTTAGGGACACAGAACAAACCTGGGCCCTAAGCCTATTACTCATTAAAAGCCTCTGCTGACCTGTGTTTCTTTCCATTTCTCAAACTGCAGCCTTTTCTCTTAACTTCTCTTGCTTTCCTTTGTTAGGGAATAGGATCTTTGTCAGAGCTGTGTTATCCTTTATTTTTTTATTTTATTATTATTTTTTTTTTGGGGGGGCTACTGAGGATTGAAGTCAGGACCTTTCGCTTTCGAGGCAGACAGCGGCACCACTGAGCTAAATCCCTGGCCTCTTATTTTGTTGGTTTTTTTTTGGTACCGGGGATCAAACTTGAGACCTTGTGCTTTCGATGTAGGCAGCGGAACCACTGAGCTAAATCCCCAGTCCTGGCCTCTTATTTTTAATTAAAGATTTCTTCCTATAAATTTATACTGTTGCTGTAGTTTTGATTTCCAGTATTACTAATGGAAGGACTTGTGCTAGCTGGGGACACTGAAAGGGTGCAACGTTCTCAGTCTCCCAGGACAGCTGGCTTCTGGCCTGGATTTGACCAATGGGAGACAAGGAAGGAAAAAGCCAGATCTGTCTGTCTCTCTCCAATATTTTGCATTAAATTCTCTCTGTGGTTCCTATTTTCCTGCTTAAACCCTAAATAACAGCCCCAATATGATCCCAGTGCATTCAGTAGACATTATTTCTTGGTCCTCTTGAACCTTGCAGTAAATCATATTGTCCATGTTTTGTAAAGCAGCAAGGATTAAAGGGTTGAATGACTTGCCCAAGATAACAGAAGAAGAATTCTATTTCATCAAACCTAGGATGAACCTGGACCAGGGATTTAGCTCAGTGGTTCCACCACCTGCTGCATAAGCGCAAGGACCAGAGTTTGATCCCCGGTACAACAACAACAACAAATAATAATAATTATTATAAAATAAAATTCAAAATGATAAATTGTGTCATAGTTTGGTGGAATTTGGGGGGGGTATATAAAATACTAGTTCCTCTTGTAACCCATAATGTTCTTGATTTAATGCAGTGTGGTTAGTTGTAAAGGCAGGAGTTCAATCCAGTTCTGTCTACCTACTATTCTTTTTTTTTTTTTATTACTTAAATTCTTTTATTGGTACATTTTAGGTATACAACACATTTACATTTCTCATTGGGAATTTGTACCTTTACATGATGCATCTTGGTTCTTATTTTTTCCCCATTCCTACCCCTCCCTTCACCCCCTCCACCCTTCCCTATTTACAAAGACTTTGTTTCCATTTTTTCCATTTCTCATCAGTTTTCTTTTCCCCTGATCCTCCCACTACCTCTACCCCTTTGGACCTTTTCTTCCTGTTTTGCATTATTGATTATTCATTCTAATCATTGTGTCTACCCACTATTCTTGCTCCTAACGCTGCAGTACAAGGCTGTCTCTGAGGGAGCTGTAGTGGTTAAGTGAATGAAAGAGTAGATACTGGCCAGGGGATTTAGCTCAGTGGTTTCACTGCCTGCTGTGCAAGCGCAGGACCCGAGTTCGATCCCTGGTACCAAAAAAAAAAAAAAAAAGAGTAGGTACTGTTAGCTCTATTATAGATATTAAGAAACCAAACCAAACAATGAGCAAATCACAGATGTGATTCTATCTGCCTGCCGCACTCAGGCACTGTGGCTCTGAACAGGGGCAGGACAACCTGGAGTTGGGAGAGATGGGAATAAATTGCTTGGGATCCAGTGATTAACAACTGCAGCCCAAATTGAAGAAGAAAAGGTTTATTTTGGCTTACAGTTTGTAGAAGTTTCAGTTCATAATCGGGTGACTCCAAGGCAGAGTGGTGTGGTAGAGGAGCATTGTAGAGGAGAAACAGTCCATGGCAAAGGAGGCAGGAGGCAGCAAAGCAGTAAGCGGCAACAGCCTACCTTCCCTCTTTCCTTTTATATTCTATCCTACCCAGGCTGTAAACCTATTGATTGGTGCCACCCACATTCAGGGTGGGTCTCCCATTATCCACACCCAGAACTATGCTAAACTCATTTAGTTGTCACACACCCCTAATTCCAGTATCACACACCCTAGATCCAACCACCTTTAAGCCCCACCTGTTGAGTCCATGAGGCTTTCAGGGGAACATCTAGATACAAGCCATAACACAGAATTTTATCCTCAGCACCAAAACAACAACATAAAACTTAACAAACTGGATAGCTGGATACAGTGGTAGTTCCAGTTACTGGGGAGGCTGAGGCAGGAGGATGGCAAATTCCAGGCCAGGATGGACTAAAAGTTAGTGAAACTCTGTGTCAAATTAAAAAGGTCTGGGGATGTAGCTCAATGGTAGAGTGTTTGCCTAGCATGCACAAGGCCTGGGGTTCAATCCTCAGTACTGAAGAAGCAAAAAAAACCTTAGCGACTGTCACTCCTAGGTGAAATTTTATTCAATTTGTGCATGTTGTCAAAAGTCTACCTTCTCTTGGCCCCTGCCTCAACTGGGACACCTTTGTTAGGAGAGTTATCACACTGTGCTGTAGTATCCATAACATTGGTTTGTATATTCCAGTCCTAGAAGTTGGGTCCTTTTTTTCCTTTTCTGTTCTTTTTTTCAGTATTGGGGTTTGAACCCAGGGCCTTCACACTGAGCTACATCCCCATCTCTCTCTCTTTTTTTTTTTTTTTTGTGGTACTGGGGATCAAACTCAGGACCTTGTGCTTGCAAGGCAGGTGCAGTGACACTGAGCAAAATCCCTGACCCTTTTATTTTTTAATTTAATTTAATTTTTTGGTACTGGAGATCGAACTCGGGTCCTTGTGCTTGTGCAGCAGGCGGCGAAACCACTGAGCTAAATCCCCGGCCCCTTATTTTTTATTTTGAGACAGGGTCTCACTCACTAAGTCACTATGTTGCCCAGGCTGGGCTCAAACTTGTGATCGTCCTGCCTCAGCCTCCCAGAGTGCTGGTATTACAATGTTACAAGGCCTGGTGCAGGCCCACTTCTGGACCATCTTTATGACTTCAACATTGGTCCAGGACCTGTGGTGTTAGCCTGCTCAGGGGCTGCACTTCAGGGTTCTTCCATTGTTTCAAATATGGAAACTTGAATGAGCTCAAACAGAACGAGAGATTTACTGGTTCAGGGAATTCAAGGGAGGGCTGAATGGCCAATGGTGCAAAGGGCAGGACTACAGCTGAGTTTGAGAATAATTGAACCCAGGACTTGAGTGCCACCAGAACATTCTTTCATCCTTGCTATCTGCCTCTTTTTAAGCTCTTGGCCTTACTATCTCCTTACAGATCAGCTTTTTCCACATAGCTGTTTCCCACAGATGACCTTCTAGCTCTATACAGTTTAGATCTTGTTTTGTCTCCACTCTCCACATTTGCCTCCAGTGCTGGGTCTTAGATCATGTAGGTGTCACCAAATGACCTTGGCCCTGCACCTTGGTCTTACAAAATGAAGTGTGTCAACTCAGTGAGTAGTAAAGGAAGGTCCAGAAGCCATTTCTACTCAGGGATGGCTATGAAGTACTGTATAGGAAGCCAGGTATGGCAATGCACATATGTAATCCCAGGACTTGGGAGGCTGAGGCAGGAGGATCGCTGTAAGTTTGAGGCCAGCCTGAACTACACAGAAAGACTGCATCAAAAATGCTGATGGCCTTTCCTCCTCCACTTGATGAGGAGGAACAAACAGTAGAAAAGGAGAAAAATCTCAGCCAGTAGAATGTCATCAGAATTTCTGTAATGAATGGATGAAAATAACAGTAAAAACACAAGAAATAACCAAAATGTCCAAAAATAGAAACTGGCCAATTAAATGATGTTGTTAGGCAACACAAAAAAGGAGTAGATTGTAACAATGTGAAAAAGCATTTATGAAAAGTATTAGGTGTGAAAATCCACAAATTTATATAACCATGACTTGGTTGAACCAAAAATTTACATATTTATACAGATTAGGAAGTAAACATGAGAAAGGAAAATAAATCTATTATGTCAGAATTGTTGGTTAAAAAAAGCTTAGGAACAGATTCAAAATGTAGCAAGTATCATAGAATTAATACAAACATTAAAAATAATGATCTCTATATTAAAAGGATTAATGAAACTGATAAGGGTTGCAAAGTTATATGTATATTATATAATAAATATACAAATTATACATATATATATATATGGTAACTTTTATGTTAAAATTGAATTAATGTGGACCAGGCATGTTGGTGCACACCTGTAATCCCAGCACTCAGTAGGCTGAGGCAGGAGGATTACCACAAGTGTGAGGCCAGCCTGGGCTATATAGTGTGATCTTGTCTCAAAAAAAAAAAAAAGGAGGGCAGGGATTTAGGTCAGTGGTGCCACTGCCTTCCTTGCAAGCGCAAGGTCCCGAGTTCCATCCCCGGTACCAAAAAAAAAAAAAAAAGGGAATTAATGTGATTGTATATGTAAGAAATTGTATGGGAATAAACACTAGTTATTAACTCTGAATGGTAGGATTATGGTAATCTTTACATTTTACTTTTTTTTTTGAGACAGGGTTTCACTATGTAGTTCAGGGTGATCTTGAATATACTAGGTAGCCCAAGTTGGCCTCAAACTCTCTGAGATCCTCCTGCATCAGTCTCCTGAGTGTTGGAATTATAGGCACGAGCTACCATGCCTGGCAATCTTTACATTTTAAAGTTTTTTGTACTCTGAGATTTTTAGTTTAATGAGATGTTCCTTTTAAACTTTTTTCCCCCTTTTAATTTTTATGTTTTGTGGTAATGAGAATTGAACCCAGGTCCTCAAGAATGGTAAGCAAGTGCTCTACCACTGAGCTACACCCCCAGCCCTATAATCAGGCTTGAAAACATCACTTTCAATTTTTTTTTAAAAGTCCTAATGCAGCAGACATTAGACAATTAGGTCAGTAGTTTTTGACCTTCTCCCAAATGCCTCATAAAGCAAGAATGATGAGTATTTTACCCAGCAGCTGTGGTCTACTGGCTTATTTTTACCAATTATTCTACCTCTGCCTGTAATAAGATTACATGTCCAGCTCCCTTGCCTTCAGATTTTTCAGAGCCTCTCACTGGGCAGTAAATATCCCCCATACACACACACCCTTTGGGCGTGGCCATGTGACTTGCCTTGGGCAATGGAATTCGAGCTAGCAGGAAATATGCCAAGTCTTTGCTGAGGCCCTGGAAATTTGGGTGGTGTGGTTTGGCCTCTTGCCCTTGAAGCATCAGTCATGAGGAGAGCACAGCGTTCAACAGTGACTCTTCCTCAGCCAGGAACAGGAGCTTAGAGCACACCTAGAGCAGTCGAGCGCTGGGTGGAGGTCAGCTGCCCTGGTGGAGCCCCAGTTGACTCACAGACCTCTGAACAAGAGATAAATGTTTGCTGTTGTCAGTGACTGAGTTTCTGGATTGTTTCTTACATAGCATTGCCACAACAAAAATCTGACTGATTCTCCAGACACTGCATTCACTCCTTTCCTGCCTTGTTCTCTTTTTTTTCAATTTTATGAAGATAATGGTGGTATTGGGGAACCACCTCTCCTGCTTTGCCTAAGATTGAGGGGTCACCTGAAATTAAGATTTTCAAGTATTTAAAAATGATGGCCATTGGGTTCTATCTACCTTTTGGGTATTGTGAACAGAGCTGCTATGAACATTTGTGTACAAGTTTTTGTTTGAACATCTTTTTTCAGTTCTTTTGGGTCTCTGCCTGGAGTGGAATTGCTGAGTGATATGATAATTCTGTTCAACTTATGAGGGACTGCCAAATTTTTTTCCACAGCTGCTACACCATGGGTTCCCACCAGCAGCACAAGAGGGATCTAATTTCTCCGTATCCTTGTCAACACTTGATATTGTCCATCTTTATATTGCAGCCATCCTAGTGGGTGAACATAGGTGTCAGAATGGTTTGCTTTTGCATTTCCATAATGAGTGACAACATAGAGCATCTTATCATATGTTTTGGGCCATGTCTTCTTTAGACATAAGTTTATTCAAGTTTGGGGTTTTTTTTCTTTCCAGTGCCAGGGATTGAACTTAGGACCTTGCACTTGCAAGGCAAGTGCAGCGCCACTGAGCTAAATCCTTGGCCCAATGTTTTGGTTTTTTGAGAAAAGGTCTCACTATGTAGTCCAGGCTGGCCTCAAACTCGTGGTGATCCTCCTGGCTCAGCCTCCTGAGCGCTGGGATTACAGCCATGAACCACCTGCCTGGTCATGTTTATTGAAGTTGTTTGCTCCTTTTGAAAACCAGGTTATCAATCTTTGTATTATGGAGTGGTAATAGAGCCTTGTTTTATCTCTTTTTTTTTTGTATGGGGGCTCGAACTCAGGACCTTGCGCTTTCGAGGCAGGTGGTCGAACCACTAAGCTAAATCCCCAGCCCTCTTTCTTTTTTGAGACAGAGTCTCACTATGTATTTCAGGCTGGCCTTGAACTCACTATGGGGCCCATGCCGGCCTCAAACTCACTGTAATCCTCCTGCCTCAACCTCCCAAGTGCTGGGGTTATAGATGTGTACCACCATGCTCAGTATACTTTTCTCCTAAATTAGAATCTGGAAGATTCTAGGAATCTGTATTGATTTAGCTATTTAAAAACTTTTATTTATGTGTGTATGTGAATATATATATATATTTATACTGTATACATTTTTGTTTGTTTTGTTTTTGTGGTACTGGGGATCAAACTCAGGACCTTGCACTTTCGAGGCAGGTGCGGTGCCACTGAGCTAAATCCCTGGCCCCTGTATAATTTTTTTGCAGCACTAAGGGCATGCCAGATGCTAGGCAAGCACTCTACCACTGAGTTACACCCTCAGCCCCTGTGTTTTTTGGTTTTTAGTGGTACAGGAGCTTGAACCCAGGGCCTTGCACATGCTAGGCAAGTAGGCAAGCATTCTGCCATTGTATACCCCAGCCTTATTTATTTATTTATTTATTTATTTATTTATATTTTGAGACAGTCTCTTACTAGATTGCTCAGGCTGCTTTTGAACTTGTGAGTCTCCTGTCTCAGCCTCCTGAATAGCTGGAATTATAGGTGCGGATCATCACACCCAGCTTCTTCTTCTTCTTTTTTTTACCCAGCTTTTTAAAAATTTATTTTTATTATTACTCTTTCTTTCAATTTTGAGATGGAGTCTGGCTATGTTGCCCAGGTTGATCTCAAACTCTTGGGCTGAAGTGATCCGCCTGCCTCAGCCTCCTGAGTGCTGGGACTACAGGTATGCACCACCATGCCTGGCTCAGGAATCTGTATTTATACAAGCACCATAGGAGATTCTTTATGCACATTAATATTTGCAAACACTGAATTAGGAGGTTTTTTTCAGAAGGAGCTTACATTGTAAAAGGAGCAGAGATTAAAACTGTGGTTCCCTCGGATCTTCCCTTGTAGCACCCGGAAAAGTGACGGATGACAAACCTCAAGGATGTCTTCAAGTGTTCTCTTCTTCTGGTCCTCAGGTTCACTGATCGAGTGGACGTGAGATTCTTCCTTAGTCTCTAAGGAAGACAATTTCTCTTTTCCTAAGGAAGACCCCACCCCTTTGTGTAGGAGGAGGCTTCACTTCCGGGTTCCTTCCTGCATCCTGTTGTCTAGAGCTGGGTCCTAGAAGGACACCATGTTTGCTTCCTGCCAACCCAGGGTGCTTGGTGACTAGTGGTGCCTGTCCCAGGTCAGGAAGGAGCACAGAAAACCCACCAGTTTCAACCCAGCTGGAAGAGCAAAGGCCATTCGGCCTCCTGGTTCACATAAGGCTTTTTAAATAAGTACATCTTCGGGAGAAATCCAGTAAAATTTTCTGGAAGCAATAAGTATAATGTGTGTCTGAAAAAGACACCTCCTACCATGTGCATGGCTGTGGTCTTAGCTCTTCAGATAGGATTTCTTCCTGCACTTCGTGGCTCTTTGGGGCATCATAAATCCATACCTTCTTTCAGTATCTGTTTGGCTTATTTCCCAGGGAGTGATAGCAGCTTTCATCACATCCTTTTGATTTAGAGCTTTCTCTCATGAAGCTGATGGTGGTGGGATTGGAGTCTGGTAATTCCTCCTGCTCTGAACGGGGAACATGCGTTGGAGCTGCCTTCAGCCTCCCAAGGGCAGCTCTCATGTATCTGGTCCTGTCTTTCCCCTACTTCTAATCCTTTTATGGCACCCAGGTAATGCAGGATAAAGTCCCAACTAACTAGCTTCATATTCCTGCTGTTGGTGACTTGGCCCCTGCTTGTCTCCTGGGTTATTTAGGACTCTTCAGTTGCAGATCGTATGAGCCAAATGCAAACTGAGTCAAGTGAAAAAGAGAAAGCATTGGGCCTTGGACTAAAAAGTCCTGAGCTACACTGGCATCGCTGGTTCCAGGGTACACATGAGCTTACCTGAGATGCTGTGTCCCTGCCACTTGGCTTCATTTGAGGCAGAGCCTGCACTGGAGGGGGCAGAGGTGACTGCCAGAGTGACCTCAGATTGGCCTGCTGGTGGTGTAGCAGCCCTGACAGTGACTGCGTCCTGTCCGGTAGAGTACAGAAGTGGCCCAAGGATGCCTATTAACTAGCGCAGCTGGGCGATGGGCCCATCCTGGAACCATTGCTGTGGGTTTTTCTGCATCCTTACTTAGACTTGGAGTGGTAGGGTCTCCCCTCCGGAATCACTTTGTGAGAGAGGTGTGGGTGGAGAGGAGAAGGCTGCGTGTGGTGTGCACCATCACCTGTCACACAGTGGTGCCCCTTTGCTTCCTAGCTGGCTGAGTCTGGGTTTTGCTCTGCAGTGCTGTTTGGAGGGAGGAGGAGGCCTTCTCTGCTCAGCCTCAGGAGATGAAGTGTAGCTGGGATAAGCCTAGCGCTGGAACCCTGTTCCTCTTGTCTTGTTTGGGTTATGGGTCTGCCTGTGACCTCACTTCACCAATAAGAACAGATGGACAGTCGGACAGTTGGCTGAGGGAGGCGCCTGTCTGTTTGTCTGTTTAAATACTTTGCCCATTTTTTTAAATTGAGTGTTTGTCATTTTGTTTTTGAGTTGTAAAAATTCCTTACTCATTGTGTATAGGAGATCCACATCAGATATACAATTTGTAAGTATTTCCTTCTATTCTGTGCAGTGCCTTTCACTTCCTTGATAGTTTTTTTTTTTTTTTTGAGACAGGGTCTCACTACATAGTCCAGGCTGGCCTCGAACTCATGGTGATCCTCCTACTTTAGCCTCTAGAGTGCTGGGATTACAGGCATGTGCCACCATGCCTGTCTTTCTCTAGTCCTTTAAAAAATTTTTTTAAATCATGAGACAGGCTTTCTCTGAGTCCCTAAGTTGCCCAGGCTGGGTTTGAACTTGTGGTCTTCCTGCCTCAGCCTCCCAGAGTGCTGGAATCACGGGTGTGTGCCACCATGCCCCACAATAATAGTGTTCTCTGATGCACAAAAGTTTTTAATTTTGATGGTTCAGTTTGTCTATTTAAAAATATTTTATCTATTTTTTTTCTTTTGCTGCTTGTGCTTTTCTCCAGCTATCATTGCCAAATGCAAGGTCGTGAAGATTTACCCTTGTGTTTACTTCAAAGCATTTTATAGTTTCCACTCTCACATTTAGGCATTGATACAGTTTGAGTTATGATTAGTCAGCTTTTTGTTGCTTGACCAAATACGCAATGCATACACCTTAAAGGAGGAATGGTTTATTTTTTGCTCATGGTTTCAGTCCATGACTGACTGGTTCCAAGGCCAGTGGACATCTTGCTAGAGTAGAGCCACTTGCTTCCTGGCGGCTGGAAGCAACTCAGTTGCAAGGAGCAGCCCGACTGTGAGGAAAGGTTGAGGACAGTGGTGGCTAACCTATGGCACACATATCACAGCAGGCACACAGAGCCCTCTCTGTTGACATGTGAGCCAAGACACCCCAGCAGCCAAGCATTAGATAACAGTTGTTTTTTCTAACTAAAACCTCAGGGCTGGGGATTTAGCTCAGTGGTTCTGGCGCCTGCCTCGCAAGCGCAAGGTCCCGAGTTCGATTCCCGGTACCAAAAAAAAAAAAACTAAACTAAAACCTCAGTATTCAGGTTTAATTTCAGTGTTGGCACTTTGTGATAAATAAGTGGGTTTGGGGTTGCAGTTTGGGCACTTGGTCCCTAAAAGCTTTGCCTTCACTGGTCTAGGAAGAAAAGCCTAAGAGCCAGGTATGGTTCCCACGGTTACGCTCCTGCGGCCTACCCAGACACAAGCAGAAGTATGTTTCACCTGTCTGCTATGGGTATGTTATGACTTATATCTAGATGTCCCCAGAAAGCCTCATGTCTTCCTGGTGGGGCTTGTGGGAGGTGGCTGGATCTAGGGTTTGTGGTACACCATTAGGGCTGTGTGATAACTGGATGGGTTTAGCATAGTTCTGGGTGTTACAATGGAAGCCCCACCCTGGGTGTGGATGTCACCAACCAGGAGTCTTATAGCCTGGATGGGGTAAAAGGGAGGCTTGGTGCTCTGCTTTCTGCCTGCCTGCCTGGACTGTTTCTCCTCTGCCATGGCCGCCCTGCCTTAGAGCCAGCTGACTATGGACTGAAACCTCTACAAACTGTGAGCCAAAATTAACCTCTTCTCCTTTAACTTATGGGTGTCAGGTATTTTGTCTCAGCAAAGAAAAAAGTAACTAAGACAAGATTTCTTTTTTTAAAATTCCTTTCCCTCCCTCCTTCCTTCCCTCCTTTTCTCTCTCTCTCTCTTTCTTTCTCTCTCTCTTTCTCTCTTTCTCATGCTAGGGATTGAACCCAGAACCTTCACACTAAGCTACATCCCCAGCCCTCTTTTATCTTTTGAGACAGGGTCTCTATAAGTCACTAAAATTGCCCAGACTGGGCTTAAACTTGAGATCCTCCTGCCTCAGCCTACCAGAATACTGGGATTACAGATGTGCACCACTACACCTGGATGCTAGGCATGTGTCTGACTCCATTCAAGCTGACAATCATGATTAATGGTCATAATTATAATGAATGGTCACAAGTTACTTTTTGTACATGATGTGAGGTTAGTGTTAAACATCATTAATTTTCATGTACAGTGGTCCTAGTACCCTTTGTTGAAGAGATTATTCTTTTCCTAATGAATCTGATTGGCACCCTGTCAAAAATCAATGGACCAGAGCCAGATGCAGTCTGTACACCTATAGTCCCAGCTGTTTGGGAGGCTGAGGCAGGAGGATTGCTTGAGCCGAGGAATTTGAGGCCAGCCTGGGGAACATAGTAAGACCCTCTTTTTAAAAATCAATGGACTATATTCACATGGAGAGAGAGGTTTATTTCTAGACTCTCTGTTTTATTGAATTGATCTGTATGTCTATAGTTATGCCAAAACTGCATTGCTTTGTGTACTGCCGCCTTACAGAAAGTCTTGACGATGGGAATTGTGAGTCCTCCAGGGCTGCATTTCCCACACTGTTTCAGCTATTTGGAGCCCTTGCTTTATGGATTTAAGATGAGCTTTATTCCTCCCACAGAACTTCAGCGTGAAGTCACTGGAAGCCTTTATTGTTTAAACTGCTTTTTGTCAAGTATTCTGTTCCCTGCAGCCAAAACTTCCTTCAAAATATAAAGAAGTAAACAAGGCTGCAGGGGTGAAACCAACACCCGCCCACAATGGCTCCACAGTGCCCTTGCTCCTGCCCTCATCCTCCAACCCGATGTTTTTTGTTTTGTTTTTTGAGACAGGGTCTTGCTTTGTAGTGTGGTGATCCTCCTGCCTCAGTCTCCTGAGTGCTAGGATTATAGGCTGTGCCACCCACCATGCCTGGCTGTCTTTTGATCTTGATCTTGTTCTTTTTCTTATTCTCTTGTTCTTCTCCTTCCTCTTCCTCTCCTTCTCTTTCTCCTTATTCTTCTTCTCCTCTTTCTCCTTTTTTGAGAGGAGTCTCACTGTGTTGCCCAGACTAGCCTCAAATTCCTGAGTTCAAGTGATCCTCCTGCCTCAGTCTCTCAAGTAGCTAGGACTACAAGTGCACATCACCTATGAACTTCTGAGTTAAGCTCCCCCATGGTGTAGAATCCCTGTAAATGCCCTTCCTTTTGTCTTCTCTCCAATGAGACCAGGCTCCCCAACGGCAAGAACCTGTCCTGTTCACAGGTACACTCCAGGCTGTCACAGTGCCTGCCCTATGGAAGAAGCTTGGGAAATGTGCACTGATTGAATGACTGGATATTTCTGCAGTTTTGCATAACCCCCCAATAAAAACCACTGCAGTCCCCCCACCCTGAAAGAACTGTTTCAGGAACTTATTTTTCTTTTAAGTTAAAATTTAAAATTTGAGGCCAGGGATTTAGCTCAGTGGTTCCACTGCCTGCCTCAAAAGTGCAAGGTCCCGAGTTCGATCCCTGGTACCAAAAAAATAAAATAAAATAAAATTTGAACCAGTGTGGTAGTGCACGGCTGTAGTGCCAGATCCTCAGGAGGCTAAGGCAGGAGGATGGAGAGTTCAAGGCCAACCTGGCAACTTAGCAGGACCCTATCTCAATAAAATAGTGAAAAAGGACTGGAGTGTTGGTCAGAGGTAGAGCCCATTCCTAGCATGTGAGGATCTGGGTTCAATCACCAGCACCTCAAAAAAAGTTAAAATTTGATATAATTAGCTAGGTGGGCATGGTGGCAGGAACCTGCAAGTCCCAGCACTCTGGGAAGTTGAGGCAGGAGGACCACAAGTTTGGCAACTAGCTGGGCATGGTGGTACATGACTGTAATCCCAGGACTTGGGAGGCTAAGGCAGGAGGATCGCCGAAAGTTTGAGGCAGTCTGGACTATATAGCAAGAACCTGTCTCAAAAATATAAAAAAATAGGGCTGGGGATTTAGTTCAGTGGTTCCGGAGCCTGCCTCGAACGTGCAAGGTCCTGAGTTCGATCCCTGGTACCAAAAACAAACAAAAAAGAAAACACCTATCACCATGCACTAAACTAAGATCAAAGTGGATTAAAGATCTAAATATTAAGGCAGAAACACAAAATTTTCTGGAAGATAAGTTAGGTAGAACTCTTGAAGACATTGGTATAGGAAAAGACTTCATGAACAGAACCTCAGTAGCACGGGAACTAGCAGAAAGAATCAACAACTGGGATCTCATCTTATTAAAAAGCTTCTGCACTGTAAGAGAAACCACCAACAGAGATAAGAGACAACCTACAATGTGGGAAAAAATTTTCAGCAGCTGTACCTCAGACAAAGGACTACTATCTAGAATATATAAAGAATTGAAAAAATCAGACCCCCCCCCAAATTCAAAGACCCAATTCAAAAATGGGCATCTGAAATGAACAGACATTTCTCAGACAAAGAAGTAAAAGCAGCAAATAAACATATGAAAAAATGTTCAACATCACTTGTTATTCAAGAGATGCAGATGAAAACAACACTGAGATTCCACCTCAGCCCAGAAAGAATGGCTGCTATCAAGAAATCAACCAATAACAAATGCTGGCGGGGGTGTGGAGAGAAAGGAACCCTTCTCCATTGTTGGTGGGAGTGCAGACTGGTGCAACCACTGTGGAAATCAGTATGGAGATACCTCAAAGAACTAGGACAAGAGGTCCCATTTGACCTAGCTATCCCCCGGCTGGGTATCTTCCCCAAAGAATTAAAAGAATTGTACCACAGCGATATATGTGCACTCATGTTTATAGCGGCACAGTTCGTAATAGCAAAAGCTTGGAAACAGCTCAAGTGCCCATTAACTGGAAACTGGATAAAGAAGATGTGGGTTTTTTAATAAAATGGAGTACTACTCAGCCATAAAGAATGAGAAACTGGAGACATTTATAGCTAAATGGATGCATATTGAGGCCATTCTCTTGAGTGAAATAAATAGGACACACATGTGTAAATACCAAATAGTTTATCTGGTATGAGAAACTGCAAGTGTAAATAAGGATACACTCGGATGAAATTGCCTAATAACATATTTCTTGGATTGTGTTTCCATCACATGTCATATGACTGCATTGAAATTTAAATTAAGGAGAAGTTTGGCTTATGTGGAGTCTGCTAGCTAACTGGAGTTTTTTTCCAGACCACTATTCATTCAGTGTTGATTTTGGGGATCTTCCTGAAACAAATCACATCCTCTGCTGTCATTTTGGTGCTTGAGATGCTTTTTTAAGTTATATGGAAAAATGTTTGAGTGCTTTTCAGTTTTGTTTTGGTTGAGTTCTACCATATTTGAATATTATTGTAGGTTTTTTTCCCTTGCATTGTTCTTCTTTGAATAGTTTTAATTTTTGTTTGAGACACCCTGTCTCAAAGAGGGTTTGGAGCCCGTTGCTTAATGTCCCATGCTGCAAAAACAGAGAGATAATTATAGATTCACATGCAGTTGTAAGAAATAGTATAGTGGCCCTGTGTGCCTCTTACCCAGTCACCCATCCTGTACAACCACAGTACATCAGCATCACCAGGAACATACAGAGCAATCCCCACCACCGCCTGCTTTCTCCGGTTGCTCTCCTATGGCCACGCCCACTTCCCTCTTTCCCTGCTCCTTGTGAGCAAGGGAGCCTATCCAGGCCCATGCCCTTCACTTGTCATAAGCCTTTAGGCTCCTCTTGTCTTGGCCCATTTTAGACTTTAATTCTTTTTCATGACCTTGACTTCTTCCTGTCTGTCTGTCTGTCTTTTTGAGACAGGGTCTCACTGTGTAGTCCAGGATGGACTTGAACTCACTATGTAGCCCTGGCTGGCTTCAAACTCACTGTAATCCTCCTGCCTCAGCCTCCCAAGTACTGGGAGTAGGTCACCCAGTTGACCTTGACACGTTTGAAAAGCACAGGCTAGTTACTTTGTAGAGAGTCTCAGTTTGGGTTTGTGGGTGATTTCTCCTGATTTCTGCATTTGGACAGAGGTGCCTCAGAAGTGAGGCCAAGTTATTTGCACTGCATTGTAGGTCCACAGTGTGGACATGTGCTGTTAACACATACTGAATGAGTATCTTCTGGGGCAATACTCTTTCTATTCTCCCCCCCACCCCCCGCTCTTTTTTTTGTTTGTTTTTTGAGACAAGGTCTCACTATGCAGTTCGGGCTGGCCGCTGCCTTTGAACTCACTGTGTAGCTCAGGCTGGCCTCAAACTTGTGGTGATCCTCCTGACTCAGGCTCCTGAGTGCTAAGGTTACAGGAGTGTGCCACCATGCCAGACCTCAGCCCTTCTTATTTTTTGAGGCAGCCTTTTGCTAATTTCCCAGGCTGGCCTTAATTGGCAATCCTCCTGCTTCAGCCTCCTGCACAGCTGGGACTATAGGTGTGGACCTGTAGGGGCAATACTTTGAGACTTCTCATATATATGTGTGTGTGTTGGGAGTCTAGTACTTTGTACGTGCTAAGCACATGCTCTACCACTGAGCTATAGCTACCACCCCACTGAGACTTTTATTCTAAGGTAGAGCTTTCCACCCCCCTTACATATTTCTATATGTATTTCTATTTTATCTATTATTTCATGGATTCCTAGTTTACTCAAAGGATTTCAATCTTAACTCCCATTATTTATTTCTGTAGTGCTGGAGATGGAACTCAGGGCCTTCTGCATGCTAGGCAAGTGCTCTAGCACTTGAGCTAAACCCTCAGTCCTGCCATTGTTTATTTTAATGCTCAGATTTTCCTAGGTTTGGCTAATGGAGACCTCATCAAGCTGGCTTTTGTGTCTTTTTGACATTCATGCACAGATTCTTACATTTTGTTGTTGTTTTTTGAGACAGGGTCCAGGGTGGCCCTGAACTCCTGGCGATCGTCCTGCCTCAGCCTCCCAAGTGCTGGGATTATAGGAGTGTGCCATCATGTCTGGCTCCATTCTTAATTTTAAAAAAAGTCATAGACATCTATGTTCCTATATTTTAAAAACCAGGATCTGATCCCAGCATTCAAAAGCCTGAGGCAAGAGGATCGACCCAAGTTGGAGGTCAGCCTGAGCTGCATAGTCAGTTTAAGGCCAGACTAAACTACAAAGCAACACCCAGTCTCAAAAACAAATAGGGGCCGGGGATTTAGCTCAGTGGTTTCCCACCTGGCCTGCTGCGCAGCAAGCAGCAAGCGCAAGGACCTGAGTCTGATCCCCAGTACCAAAAAAACTCAACCAAACAAATAAACAAACACATACCAAGATCACACCCGATACTGCTCCAGGTCTAGTCTAACATCACTGGCTTTGTTACCATGTTGCCCTTGTCCTTGTCTGTAACCCTTACAGTGGGAAATCTGACCCCTGTCACCCTTAACATGGGTACGTATTTCCTCAACCTCCCTCTCTTACCAGCATGCCTAGTGGTATAGGTCACCAGGAACACACAACCACTACTCCCCTGTCATGGGAAGGCTCAGCCCTGACCAGGGAAGGAAGAGGAAGAGGAAGAAGATGAGGAAGAGGAAAGAAGAAGAAGGAAGGAGGAAACTACAGCTTCTTCTGTTTTGTTTAGGAACATTTTTTTCTACTCCAAGCTTTTAAAAATATTCATGTCTTGGGGCCAGGGATTTAGCTCATGGTTCCGCCTCCTGCCCTGCAAGCGCAAGGACCCGAGTTCAATCCCCGGTACCAAAAAAAAAAGAAAAAAGAAAAAAAAATTTCACGTCTCTTTTCCAATAAGTTTTGTTTTGTTTTGGTATCGGGGATCAAACTCAGAACCTTGTGCTTGGGAGGCAGGCATGGTGCCACTGAGCTAAATCACCGGCCCTTTTCCAATAAGTTTTAAAGTTTTGTTCTAATTTTTAAATACTATGGAGTTGCTACTGTGATGTGGTATAACAGAGATATTCATTTTAGCTTTTTTGTTTGTGTGTGTGTTTTTGAGACAGGGTTTTTTTGTTTTAATTTTTTTTCCAGTACTGGGAATTGAACTCAGGACCTTGCACTTGCCAGGCAGGTGTGGCACCACTAAGCTACATTCCCAGCCCAAGAAGGGTCAGTTCAGGCTGGCCTTGAAGTCACTATGTAGCCCAGGGTAGCCTCAAACTCGCAGTGATCCTCCTGCCTCAGCCTCCTGAGTGCTGAGTTATAGGCATGCACCACTATACCTGGCAAGTCTGTTTTTGAGTAATTCAGTTTGTACACTTCTGTCCCAATATCTCATTTTATTAAAATTGTGGCTTCAGGGGCTGGGGATTTAGCTCAGTGGTTTCGCCACCTGCTGCGCAAGCACAAGGACCGAGTTGGATCCCCGGTACCCAAAAAAAAAAAAAATTGTGGCTTCATAATAAGTTCCTTTTTTTTTTGCTGCGGTACCAGGGATCGAACTCAGGACCTTGCGCTTGTGAGGCAGGTGGTGGCACCACTGAGCTAAATACCTGGCCCTTCATAATAAGTTCTGATCTCTAACTGAACAAGTTTCCCTTCTCTGCTTTTCTTTTTTCAGAAAGTCTTGAGTATTATTGTTTCTTTACGGTTCCTCATATGTTTTAGAATAATTCTAGCTGGATATGGTGGTGCATGCCTGTAATCCCAACACTTGGGAGGCTGAAGCAGGATGGCCTTGAGTTTTAGGTTAGTCTGGACTACATAGTAAGTTCAAGGCCAACCTGAGCTACACAGTGAGATCCTATCTCAAAAAACAAAACAAAACAAAAATCCCCCCAAAATCTCATCATTTTCTTGTTGATTTGTAGTTTTGCATTTTAATTTTATAACAGAGATCTTGCTAAACTTCATAAACTATGTCATCTGCAAATATTGGCAGTTTTATTTTCTCCTTTCTAACCCTTACATATCTAATTTCTCTCTCTCTCTCTCTTTCTCGGCTGGTCTTAAACTTACTGTGTAGCCCAGGCTGGCATTGAACTCATGATGATCCTCCTGGCTCAGCCACCAGAGTGCTGAGATTACAGACTTATAGACTTGTGTTACCGCACCCGCCATGTATCTAATTGCTATTTCTTGTCTTACTGTTCTCAGGCTCTTAACAGAATGCTAAATATGCAGGGTGATCATGAGTGTCATCTGCCTCCTTTGATACACTAAGTTGTATCTGACTCTTTAAGTACCAGTGTTGACGTCCTAACCCCAACATGAGTGATTGTGAAGGTAATAAGGATAGGGCCCTGTTTTAGTTACTTTTCTTGTTGCTAAGACAAAATACCTGATGCCCAGGGCTGGGGATTTAGCTCAGTGGATTTGTCACCTGCTGCGCAAGCACAAGGACCCGAGTTGAATCCCCAATACCAAAAAAAAAAGAGTTCAAGGCCAGTCAATTTAGGAAGTCCTTGTCCCAAAATAAAATTTAAAAACCCCAAAAACCTGATGCCCAAAGTTAAAGGAGGAAAGGTTTATTCAGCTCACAATTTGTAGAGGTTTCAGTTCATAGTTAGTTGAGTCCAAGGCAGGGTGGCATGGCAGGGGGATGGGGAGGAGAAAAAGTTCATGGCAGGCAGAAGGCAGGAAGGCATCAAAGCAGCAAAGTAGCAAGGCAGCAAGCAGCAAGCAACCAGTGAAAAGCAGCAACCCTCTTTCTGTCCCTTATATCTTATCCAGGCTACCCATTCTTAGGGTGGATAGCACTCACATCCAGAGTAGGGCAGCCTTAATCCTAGCATTACATCAATCAATGCCAGCATCACATTCTTGATCCCAGATTCCTGGATCCCTAGATCCAGCCACCTCTGAAAAGCCCCACCTCTGACACATGAGGCTTTGAGGGGGACATCCAGACAAAAGCCATAACATTCTGCCCCTGGCCCCCCCAAAGACTCATGCACATCCCTTTTGCAAAGGGATAGGTCCATCTGTAAGAGGACTAAAAAGCATTTAGTCCATCTGTAAGAGTTGCCAAAGTCCTAACAGTTTCAGCATTGCTGAAAAGTCCAAAGTCTCCTCCGAGATGTAAGGCAAACTCTTAGCTGGGAGCCCCTGCGCAAATGAAAAGAAAGTTAAACATTTCCAACATACAATGGCACAAGATAAACATTATCATTCCAAAAGGTACAAATAGGGGAATAGAAAGGAACAGGACCAAAGCAAGTCCAAAATCCAGCAAGGCAAACATTAAGTCCTGTAGTTCCATGTCCAGCATCTGAGGCAATCTGTGGCAAGATGTGAACTCCAAAGGGCTTGGGTGGCTCCGTCCCTATGGCACTGGGTGTGGTTGTAGCTCCTAGGGATTCTCTCTTTAGCTGGCTCTGGTCCCTCCTTGCAGCTTTCCTCAGACATTCACACTTCTGGCTTCTCCAACCTTCTGGGGTCTCCAATAGGACCCAGCCTTATAAATGTGTTAGAATCTCTCTCTGTCTCTTTCTCTCTCTCTCTCTGCTGTCTGACTCTCTGTAAGTCAGGAAGAAGTCTTCGCCAGGAATCAGCTCAGCCAGTCCATTGATCTTGGACTTCCCAGCCTCTGAAACTGTAAGAAAATGATTCTGGCCAGACCTGGTGGCACATGCCTCAGAATCCCAGCATTTTGGGAGGCTGAGGCAGCTACTTAGTAATTTATTGAGATTCTGTCTCAAAATAAAAAATGAAAAAGGGCTGGGATATAGCTCAGTGTGAAGGCCTTGGCTTCAATCCCTAGTACAGGGAGCGGGGAACAAATTCTGTTCTTTAAGCCACCCAGTTTTTTGTGATAGGAAGCTGAACTAATGAAAAGTCTTCTGATTTCAAGGGGAATGATTCTTATTTCAGGATGACATTTTTTATTTTTTTGGGGTGGACTTGTTTTGTTTCTTGGTGTTGTTTTGTTTTTAGTGAGACAGGGTCTTGCTATGCAGTTCTGGCTGGCCTTGAGCTCACTATGAAGCCCAGACTGGCATAGAACTTGAGTCAATTCTCCTGCCCCAGCCTACTGAGTGCTAGGATTTTAGGCATGTACCACTCAGAAGGATGACATTTTCTATAAAGCTTTTTTTTTTCGTACTGGGGATCGAACTTGGGACCTTGCGCTTCTATAGAGTTTTAATTTAGTTAATTTTTAAAATTGGGGGTAAACTTACAGTAAAATGCGTAAGTCTTAAGTATATAGCTTGATAATTTTTATCGTTCTAATCTGTACACCTGAGTAATTGAAGCAGATCAAGACACAGAATATTTCCAAGGGTGGGAGTGTAGCTTAGCAGTGGAGCATGTGCTCAGAATGTGTAAGGCCCTGGGTTCAATTCCAGCACTGAAAATGACAATGAAATAAAATAGAGATGCAGAACATTTCCAGTACTCTGGAAAGTACCACCATGCACCTGCTAGTCAGTACCCAGAGTAACAGTTATTCTAACCTCCATCGCATAGATCACTTTTGTTTTAAATGTCATATTAATGAAATAGGAGGTAACAATAGAAAATAATGAAAGTATTTTTCATATCTGACTTCTTTTACTCGATATCATGGGTGTGAGATTAATTCGTATTATTGTGTGTATTGACATTGTTCTTGTTCATTGTTTTACAGTATCCCAGCTTGATTTTTTTTTTGGACACAGGTTCTTGCTATATAGTTCAGACTGGACTTGAACTCAGTATATAGCCCAGGCTGGCCTCAACAAACTCAAGGTGATCCTCCTGCCTTAGCCTTCCAAGTTTTGGGATTGTAGCAAAATTTACCTATTTCACTGTTGATGGAAATAGGCATTGCTTTCGTTTTGAACTATTAATAAATCTGCTATGGCTGGAAGTATAGCTCAGTGGTAGAGCATGTCCTTAGCACGCACAAAGCCCTGGGTTTAATCCCT
Source organism: Heterocephalus glaber (assembly GCF_053883595.1). Classification (NCBI taxonomy): domain Eukaryota; kingdom Metazoa; phylum Chordata; class Mammalia; order Rodentia; family Bathyergidae; genus Heterocephalus; species Heterocephalus glaber. The sequence continues at coordinate 13,698,961 of NW_028258151.1, read as the reverse complement.
AGCACCAAAAGATTAAAAAATAATAAAATTGCCATAAAAATTCTTTTCATGTCTTTTGGTGTATATATACATATGTGCTTATTTCTGTTGAGTGGGATTTTCAGGTCATAGGGTTTAGGTATATTTAGTTCTACTAGGTCCTTCTAAACATTTCCCCAAAGTTGTTACACTTAGGATTCCAATTGTTGGGCTAGGGATTTAGCTCAGTGGCACTGCACCTGCCTAGCAAGCGCAAGGTCCTGAGTTCAATCCTCAGTAGTGGGAAAAAAAAAAAAAAGAATTCTAATTGTTAGAATTCCAGTCAACTTAGGTTGAATTTAGATTTCCAGTTGTCCAAATCCTCATAAAAAGTTTTATTGCTGGTCCTCTTAATTTGACCCATTCTAAAGAGTGCCAGGTGGTATCTTGCTGTGCTTTTATTTGCATTGTTCTGATGATGAATGATGCTTTCCATATTTACTAGCCATTTGAGTAGCCTCTGTTTTTTGTGTGTGTTTTTTTTGCAGTTTTTTTTTTAAAAAGGCCCATCATTTCTTTTGTTTTGTTTTGTTTTGTTTTGTTTTGGTACCGGGGATCAAACTCGTGACCTTGTGTTTTCAAGGCAGGCACCGGAACCACTAAGCTAAATCCCCGGCCCAAGTAGCCTCTGTTTTGAAGAACTTGTTCCAGTCTTTGGACCATTTCCAGTGGACCTTGTGGCTTTGCAGTGAGCATTTATACTCTATCCTTTCAGAATGGTCCATCTATGTATTTCTTTTTTTATTTTATTTTATTTTTTTTTTGCAGTACCAGGGACTGAACTCAGGACCTTGTGCATTTGAGGCAGGCACGGCACCACCGAGCTAAATCCCCGGCCCATCTATGTATTTCTTTCCTAGATTTTTTTTGTCACCAATTTTCCAACCGTGTCTCTCCCAAATTCTGACCACCCAGCCCCAACCCATTAATGATTCTTCATCAATCAACATAGGCCTGTACATCAGGGTACCTCTAGAAAATCCCAGGCCACCAAGTGCCCTGCTCAAGGTCCGTCTGGGGGTATGGGGTCCTTTCTCCACTGTCTCAGGATCTGCCCTAGTGGGACTGCAGAGCCACAGCCAACGATTATGCAGTCATCTGCATAGCAGATGCAGAGTTTCTCTTTCTCACCTGGTCATCAGTGTGTCCTAGGAGGCCACAGGAAGTTAGAGAGAAGAGGCAGTGTGTTAGGGTAGGCACCATAGAAATTGAGAAGCCAGGCACACCTAGCTTCCAGAGCAGACCAAAAAGGACAGCTGGCAGGAGGTGCAGGTGTCTTGGGAGGCTCTGCCTCTGTCCGAGGCTGGGCTGGGTGTCAGTGGATCAGCAGGGCCAGCGAGTGTGAAGAAGAGCTGGTCAGCATGGAGCCCATGGGCACCCTTAAGTAAGGTATGAAGTGGTGCACTCTCACTTCTGCCTTCCAACCTTCCTCAACTGTCTCTTCCCTGCTCTCCCCTCGAAACACACTGAGGAAGAGGACACGTAGTTCCAGCTTAGCCAAACACAGCACAAAACCACCACATCCATCCAATTCTTTTTTTTTTTGAGATAGGGTCTCATTATGAAGTTCAGGCTGCCCTTGAACTATGTAGCCCGGGCTAGCCTAGAACTTGTGATGATCCTTCTGCCTCAGCCTCCCAAGTGCTGGGATTACAGACATGTGCCACCATGCCTGGCCATCTGATTAATTCTTAATTCCAAAAATTGGACTATTTATTTATTTATTCATTTATTTAAGACAGGGTCTTGTCTGTGTAATCCAGGGTAACCTCGAACTCACTATGTAGCCCAGGCTGGCCTGAAACTCATGGCAATCCTCCTGACTCAGCCTCCCGAATGCTGGGATTACAGGTGTATGCCACCATGCCCAGCTGTGGGCCTTTTAAAAAAATAGATTCTGGGCTGGGGTTTTAGCTCAATGGTTCCACTGCCTGCCTCAGAAGCACAAGGACCTGAGTTCAATCCCTGGTACCAAAAAAATAAAAAAAGATTCTGGCTAGGTCTGAGTTAGGAGGATTGCTGCGAGTTTGAGAACAGGCTATACAGTGAGTTAAATATATATATATGTATTTTTGTACTGTGGATCGAACTCGGGTCCTTGTGCTTGCGCAGCAGGCGGTGAAACCACTGAGCTAAATCCCTGGCCCTAGTTAAATATTTTAAAATTTCCCTTAATATTCCTTTTTTGACCCTCACATTATTTAGAAGTGTGTTGTTTAATCTCCAGATATTTTGGGACTTTCTAATTATCTGTTTGTTGTTTATTTCTGCTTTTTTTTTTTTTTTGGTACCGGGGATCAAACTTGGGTCTTCCACTTGTGAGGCAGGTGGCAGAACCACTGAGCTAAATCACATGCCCAAAGAAGACTTTTTTTTTTTGGTACTGGGGATCGAACTTGGGACCTTGTGCTTGCAAGGCAGGTGGTGGAACCACTGAGCTAAATCCCCGGCCCTCTACTTTAATTTCACTGTAGTCAGAGATGCTTTTTTTTTCTTTTTTTGAGACAGGGTCTCACTGTGTAGTTCAGGCAGGCCTTGAACTCACTGTGTAGCTCAGCTGGCCTTGAACTCATAGCAGTCCTCTGGCCTCAGCCTCTTGAGCGTTAAGATTACAGGCGTGCACCACCATGACCAGCAAATCCATTTATTTATTTATTTATTTATTGGTACTGGGGATCGAACTTGGGAGCTTGCGGTTGTGAGGCAGGTGGCAGAACCACTGAGCTAAATCCCCAGCCCAGCAAATCCATTTCTAAATAATTCTATAGCTGGGCCTGGTGGCAGATGCCTGTAATCTCAGCCCTCTGGGAGGCTGAGGCAGAAGAACAGAAAATTCAAACCCAGCCTGGGCAACTGAGCGACTTACTGAGACCCTGTCTCAAAATAAAAAATGAAAAGGGCTGGTGAAAAATAAAAAATCTCAGCGGGAAGACCTGGGCTCAATCCCCAGTACTACAAAAAAAATAAATAGAACAAAATCACTCCCTACCCCTGTGCAGAGCAGGGGGAGATTTTTCTTGGATATTCTCTGTGAGAACTGGGTCAATGCCCGACAGTAAAATTTGCAAAGGGAAGAGGTCTACGAGTGGTCCCCGAACCTGGGTCCCTCCTACTGTTCACCTCAGTTCTCCCCTGCCCTGCTCCCCTCCGAGGTTTCATGGTGGGGATTCTGCTCTGGTGAACAATGCCTTTATTCACCAGCCTTTCCGGTTTCAGGGACAGTGGTTTGTCCTGTGACCTCACTTCTTTCGTGGAGCCAACAGAGTTGTTTATTTTTCAATTTGTCCAACTTCTTATTTCTTTTTTTTTCTTTCGGTGCTGAGGATGGAACCCAGGCCCTTGTGCAGGCCAAGCAAGTTCTCACCACAGAGCTGCACCCTGGTGTCTGGCCAGCTTTGTATCTGTTGTAGGATGGAGAGAGAACTTCCAAGCTTCTTACATGCCTGAGAGAAGCATTATCATTTACACAGATGATCTTATCTTCCACTGAGGCAGGAGGTAGCTAGATACTGCTTGGAGCCTGGTTTTTGGGATAGACCCACCTTCTGAGTTCAACTTTAATCCAGGTCCAGGGTATCCCGAGCTAAATCAAAAGGATGAAGGACTGGGGATTTAGCTCAGTGGTGCCACTTTCTGCCTCACAAGTGCAAGGGCCTGAGTTCGATCCCTGGTACCAAAAAAAAAAAGGACGAAGGCAACCAAGTCAACCAGCACCTACACAGTAGATCTCCGGGGTGCCCTTGGAGCCCACCAATTACCATGTCATTAGCAGTGGTGTTTGGACCACCCCCACACACACCCTCAGGGTTTGAGGTGCCCAAACAGTTCCTCCAAGGGCCATGAAAGATTAGAATCTCCACCATCCAAAGGAGAGGCAGAGTCAAGCTGCTTGTTGGCAAGACAACCCCTCAATCCTGCCCCAAACCCTAATGCTTAAACCCTTGACACCAAGCCTCTGGCTGTGCGGTCTTTTCACTGGCCAGCTCCCACCCTGAACTTTCAATCAGTCTTTGTTGTTGCTGCTTCTTCCAAGTGTCCTGCTCAGTTCTTTGTTCAGGACACTAAGAACCTAGACAAGACCCTGATCTGAGCCAGGTGTGGTGCTGCACGCCTGTAGTACCAGTACTCAGTACTCGGAAGGCTGAGGCAGGAGGATCATTGCCAGTTGAAGACCAGCCTGAACTACATAGTGAGACCTTATCTCAAGAAAAACAAACCAAACCAAAAAACCCTGACCTGGTAACATCAACTTTACTCCTCTAGGCTCATAAGAAATTGGTCACATCAGTCTGATCAGCAAGCAGGCTGGATTTGGGATAAGCTCCAGTTTCACTCAGTTTCTAGCCACCCTGGTTTGGTTTTATTCCTTTTTCTCAGCCATCATCCTCTTGGGCTTTGAAGGAGATCCTGGAAAGTCTCTGCCTCCCTAGCCTACAAATGGGGAGATTTGCTCTGCCTTTCAGTGGGCTCTGGCTTAACCCTTACCTCCTGCGCAATGGAGCTTCAAACTCTGCAAGTGTCCTGCATGAGAGGGAAGCCCTCTTCCTGTCTGCCTTCAAGACCACCCAAAACCCTCCCTGCTGGTTTCCCTTCCCCCTGAAGAGTCCCTAGGCCTGAGATAAGCTTTGGGGCCCAGATTTGGGAAATGCCACCTGGAAAGAAATCTGACCAGTGCCTCTGCTCATTCCAGAAGGGCTCTTTTCTCTGGATTTTTTCCCCCTCTCAGTGTTGGAGAGTGAACCGAACCCAGGGCCTCCTGCGTGATAGGCAAGCACTGTACCATTGAGCCACATCCCCAGCCCCTGTGGGATTTTTAGTTCATCTCATTCTCATTGCGTTCACAGATCTCTGCTGTCTTTAAAAATATTTTTGCTACTAAAAAAAATTTTTTTTTCTAATGGGAGTGTTGGCCTTACAAAAATTTTTATATCCTGGGTAGAAACAGAAGTGTTGGGCTGAGAATATAGCTCAGTGGCAGAGCATGTGCCTGGCATGGTTGAAGTACTGGGTTTGATTCTCAAAAAAAAAAAGAAAAAAAATCCAAGGGCGATTTCAGGCCTGGCCAATGTTAGAGGCTGTGATACTGAGAACACTTTCACTCGTCCTCATCCTGCTGCCTTCACTTTAGGGCTACTCTCCTCACACGGGTGTGCTGGGCACCAGCAGCTTCAGCCCACATTCGTCCCATCCGCAACCCCAGTCAAGATTCCTCCTCCCCAACAACACCATCACCAGCCAGATGTTCAAGTCTTGTTGACTCAGCCAGGGTCACATCTGGGTGTTGGGCTACCCCTCTGGCCGATCATTGCTTTGCCACCTTCCCAGCCCCAGTGGAACTAGAGAGCCTTTTCCCACAGGGCTCTAGCAAGTGTCCAAAGGATAACAAAGAGTAGAGGAAGCAAGACTGGATACAAAGCTCTTTACGAGGGCCAGGGATTTAGCTCAGTGGTTCTGCTGCCTGCCTCCTAAGCACAAGGTCCTGAGTTCGATCCCTGGTACCAAAAAAAAAAGCTCTTCACTGAATTGGACCAGGAGAGAGACAGGAGCTGCCAGTAGTGCAGCCTGCCTTAGGATTCCTTATGACCTTTCCCAAACTAATCCCGTGTCCTTAGGTAGGCCTGCATCTGGAATTGCCAGAGTTAGCATATTAAAAAACAGAATATTGAGGGACATTTGAATTTCAATACGCAGCGAGTCCATTTTTAGCATCAGTATTTCAAGTATGCACATGATGTACTATCTGACAACCCTATTGAATCAGAGGCTAACTCCACAATGTGAGGGCAAAGATACCAGTGTTATGGTTTGGACTGGAAATGTCCCCCAGAAGTCATTGGCCTCAGTCAGGGGAACTCCTGAAAGGCAGTGCCACCTTTGGAGGCGGGGCCTAGTTGGAGGAGGCAGGTCATGGTGGGGAGTGTGCCCTTGGAGGGGACAATGAGAACTTCTGCCTCCCCCGCTTCTGCTTCCAGCCTCCATGAGGTGAGCAGCTTTGCATCCCCACAAGGATGCTCAGCCTTGCCCTGGGCCCAGAAGCAGTGCTGCCCATTGACCTTGGACTGAAACCTCTGGCACTGTGACACCCCCCTCAATAAATCTTTCCCTCTTAATGTGTTCATCTCAGGTATTTCATTACAGTGATGGAAAGCTGGAGACACCCTAACCACTTTGGATGTGAAAAGAGGGATCATTCCCTAAGGGAAAATGAAGGTGCTGTCACTGGAATTAGCATGGGCTGCACAAGGGATGGCAGACTCCCGTGCACCTGTTCAGTGCCACCCACCAGCCCTGTGTCAGCTCCTCCTCTGTCCCTGCAGAGACAGAGCTGCTTGGACTAGGGAGTAGGTGGAGAGCCCTTCATTTTAGGAATATCTGCTCCTCTTTTTGCTCCAAGGGATGCATTACAGTTCATCTAAACCACCACTGATAATGTCTTTCCTTCTTTCCAGTCTAATTCCACAGCCTTTGGTCCAATCTCCCTACCTGTGCCCTTTCTCCCTTGCACTATATTTTCAGCTATCTTATCAAAATACAAGTCTGATCATGTCATCCCTTCAACACACATGCACGAAGGTATGCATGCACATGTACACTTTCAATTGCCTCCCATTGCTCTTAGACCAAAATCCTTTACAAAGCCTTTCAATCTGTGCTGGCTGTGCCTCCAGCACTCCTCAGCCAGCTGCTTTTCTCTCAGTGGGAATCTGTTCCATTCTACCACAAGGCCCTTGCACATGCTGGGTTGCCTGGCATGATCTTCTCAACCTCCACTCACACAGTCCACTCCTGCCCTGCCTTCAGACCTCTTCATTACCATGGCTTTCTCAGGACAGCCTTTTCTTGATTATCCAAACTGATGTACAGTTTCTCAGAGCTCAACAAACTGCACCTAAATCCAAAGCAGAGAGACCTCTGGTTGTTCTTACAACCTAACAGAGACCCTCCAGCCATTCCTCCAACTTCCCCTGGAATCCTGCTTTTCTTTAAACTCTGAGACCTTGAGGTCCTACCTTGTGGAAAGACCATGTTACTTTGCTTCTATGAGCCCAGGCTTTCAAAATCAAAGACCTACTGATTCTCCAGCAGTGAGAATAAAACACAAATTAACATTTCAGGGTGTTTTCTTCTCTTTTCAGTACTGAGATTAAGCCCAGGGCCTACTTAGCACCGAGGTACATCCTTAGCCCTTTCATTCATTCAATCATTCATTTATTGTACTGAGGATTGAACCCAGGGCCTTTGCACTGAGCCCTTTTAAATTTTTAAAATTTTGAGACAGGGTCTCACTAAGTTATCAAGTTGCTCAGGGTAGGCTCTAACTTCTAATCCTCCTATCTCAGCCTCCGAGAGTGTGAGAGTTTACAGGCTTTCACCACACCATGCCTGGCTCAGGAGATTATGTTGACATACAAATTAGGCAGTTACATCTTGTGTTCTTCTCCCTGACTTTTATGAGGGAACATCTATCCCAGATTTGGGAGGTTCTGGATTTGCCTCATGGAAACTTGCAGGATGAGAGAGAGGCTGGGGCCCAGGAGCAGAGGAGGCTGTGGGGAGAGCCACCTCCAGAGAGCGCTGGAGCCTTGGGTGGAGATGACACTGAGGGGTCAGATGGCCATGAAGGCTTCTGGAGCAGCATCCAAGCTGCTTTGTCAGATCACTTGGGCTGGGGTTCAGCCCAGTGGCCCAGTGTTTGCCTGGTATGCACAAGGCCCTGAGTTCCACCCCCCCAAAAATAAAACCATTCTAAGGCCAGGGATTTAGCTCAGTGGTTCCAGTGCCTGCCTCACAAGTGCAAGGTCCTGAGTTTGATCCCCGACCTCCCCCCCCGCCAAAAAAACACCATTCTACGTGTTGTGTAGGCAAGGGATTGCAGATGGCAGGGGACAGAAGGGACAGGACTGGAGCAGGGAGCTAAGGGAAGAGGCTGCCAGGATAGTGCAAGGAGAGGCCATGGGCTCTGAGCAAGATTGGTGGTGAAGGGAGGAGGTGGACCCTGCAAGCATTTGCACTGACCAAATAGGGCGGGAGGACTGAGACTCCTCAGTGTTACAAAACTAGCAGAACCTCAAGGAGGCTTTATCTGTGCCAAAAGCTTAGGATGAAGGTTCTTCCTGTCCCCTGCATTGCTGACCGCTTTGTGTGAACCCTAGACTACAGTGATCTGGACGTTTGAGAGCTCTGTCTTTTCGAGGAACTTCCTGAATGCCATAGATGAGGGAAAAGCAATTGTGTGCATGCTGTGTGGGGGAGTAGGGCAGGAAGATATTGGAAAAATGTCTCCCTAAGAATTGGGCAAATCTAACCTACTAAAGCACAGTGACAGTTTTAATGGGGAAAGAAGATATGGTGCAGAAGAAGGAAAGGAAAAGTAGAGGAATTGGAAGGAGGAAACCTAGGAGAGAGGTGATGAGGCTGGAGTGGCCAAGGGAATGAGTGGTGTCCCTGGTGCCCCACCAGCCTGTCAGCTCCAGCTCCAGCTCCAGCTCCAGCTCCAGGCAGTGGCTCCTGCTCTTCTCTGTCCCTAACATTTTATTGAGTTAAATAACTTGAATCTTCTGCAACCTTCTCCCTCATTGGTGCCCATAGCTTTACTTTATTCTTTTTCACTACCACATAGTAGTACTCAGGGGATGAATGTGTCCTGGTATATTCAGATCTTCTGGTATTGAAGGGCAGGCAGGTAATTCTGAAATAATATTGTCACTATCACCCACCATACTGCAGAAAACCCCTTCTTTGTGACTCCCCCTACATATCTGTTTCTGGATCATGGGACTAGTGCATTTTGTACATCAATTTGTCTGGAATAATTTTAATTTACAGAGGAGTTGTGAAGATAGTACAATGAGTTCTCATATACCCCTCATCAAGTTTTCTCTGATATTATCATCTTATATAACTCTGGTCCATTTGTCAAGACAAAGAAACCAACACTTTCAATATGACTTTATTTGGAACATTTATTTACTTATTTATTTTTTAAAAATTATTTATTTTTTTGGTATTGGGGATCAAACTCAGGACCTTGTGTTTTTGAGGCAGGCAGTGGCGCCACTGAGCTAAATCCCTGGCCCTTTATTTTTGAGACATGGTCTCGCTATACATTCCAGTCTGGCCTTGAACTCACTGTGTAGCCCAGGCTGACCTCAAACTCATGGCCACCCTCCTGCCTCAGCCTCCTGAGTACAGCCGTGTGCCACCATGCCCAATTCATTTGGGATTTCACTAGCTGTTATTGGTCTTCTCAGGCTGCCATAACAGAATTATCACATACTAAGTGGCTTAGGCTAGGGGTTCCCAAATTTTTGGCAGCAGGAACCATTTTCATGGAAGACAATTTTTCCACAGACTGGGATGGGGGGAATGTTTTGGTGTGATTCAAATGTGTTACATTTATTGTGCACTTTATTTCTAGTATCATTAACTTATACACTTTATTTCTATTATTATTACATTAGATTCTCATAAGGAGTGGGTAACCTAGAAGATCCCTTGGTCCTATGAGAATCTAATGCCACTGCTGATCTGACAGGAGCCAGAGGAGGAGCACTAGGGTGGAAGTGCCAGTAAGAGATGGGGAGCAGCTGTGAGGACAGATGAAGCCTCATAAGCCTCACCTCCTGCTGTGCACCCTGTCCTATCAGGGAGGGAAACGCATAGCCTGGGGGTTGGGGGCCCTGGGCTTAAACTACAGAAATGTATTTCTCCCAGATCTGGAGGATGGAAGTCCAAGATCAAGGCATCAGCAGGTTTGGTTTCTGGTGAGGCCTCTCCTTGGCTAACATATGGCCACCTTCAGGGAGAGAGAGAGAGAGAGAGAGAAAGAGAGGGAGAGAGAGAAAGGGTGGAAGGGAGGGGGAGGGGAGGGGAGAGATCTGGTGTCTTTTCCTGTTACAAGGATCCCTGTTCGGTTGAATTAGTTCCACCTCTCATGACCTCATTTAACCTTAATTACCCCTTAAAGACCCTGCCTATAAATATGGCCACATTACGTGGTTAGGGCTTTAACATGTGAATTTTGAGAGGGACACATTCAATACCAAACACTAATTTTTTTCCAGGTATGGTGGTGCACGACTGTAATCCCAAAACTTGGGACACTGAGACAATTGAATTGCCATGAGTTCGAGGCCAGCCTGGGCTACATAGAGTGTTCAGGCCAGCTTGAACTGCATAGGGAGATCCTGTCTCAAAAACAAAACAGGGGCTGGGGATCTAGTTCAGTGGTTCCACTGCCTGCCTCACAAGTGCAAGGACCCGAGTTCGATTGCCGGTACCAACCCCCCCCCCCCAAAAAAAACAAAAACAAAATAGGCTGGGGATTTAGCTCAGTGGCACTGTGCCTGCCTTGCAAGTGCAAGGTCCGGAGTTCAATCCCCAGCACAAACAAAACAAAACACTAATTTTTTCACTTATGTCCTTTTTTTCTTTCTTTTTTTCCTATTTTTATTTTATTTTATTGTTTTACAGTGCTAGGGATGGAGCCAGGTGCTCATGCAGCTAGGCCAGATCCCTGCCACTGAGCTATACCCCCAGCCTCCACTGTCATTTCTGTTCCAGGACACCACACTCATGGAGGAGTGCTAAGGTCTGGGGTCTAGATGTGTCTCCTGGAATTCATGTGTTGGAAACTTTGTTCCCCAATCATTTGTTAATGGTATCTTCAGGCAGACTTTTGGAAGGTGACTGGATCACTGAGTTATAGAAGCAAGTTGTCTCTAGCACCCTGGCTCTGTCTCACCACGTGCTGCCCTCTGCCATGTGATGGTGCTCCAAGAAGGCCTCACCAGATGCTGGCATCTTGATACTGGACTTCCCAGACTCTAGACCAGTGGTGGTGAACCTACTGCACGTGTGCCACAACTGGCTGTCTGTTATCAATGAAAGCTCTGGAAGGTTCCCTATCACTGCTAGACCAATGAGCTAAATACACTTCTATTCTTTTTTTCCCCCAGTACTGTGGATTGAACTCAAGGCCTCAAGTATACTACATAAGCACTCTGGGACTCAGGACACCGTAGCTCCCCTCTTAAAATTTTATTTTGAGGGCTGGGGATTTAGCTCAGTGGTGTTGTGCCTGCCTGGCAAGTGCAAGGTCCTGAGTTTGATTCCTGGTACCAAAAAAAAAAATTTTTTTTTAAATTTTGAAACTAGGTCTTATTATGTAACCCAAGTTGGCCTTCAATTTGTAATCCTCCTGCCTCAGCCTCCTGAGTAGCTGGGATTACAGATGTGCACCACCACATCCAGCAATCTTTACATTTTATAAATGACCCTCTCTGTGGTATTCAGTTATAGAAACAAAAAACAGACTAAGACAAGGATTATGTGAATTTTGAGAGTTAAACAGAATTGACCAAATGGTCTCCCACTGTGGCCCTACTTCACTGTCCCTGGCATTATCAGATTTTTAAATCTATGCCAATGGACAGGTGAATAACAATACTTGCTTTTTTTTTTTTTTTTAAACAATACTTGCTATTTAATGGCAGTGCTCTGAATGCCAGGAAAGTCAGGCCTCTCCATGCTGGTCATTTCTTTTTCCTGAACTGTCAACTACCTATTCCTAGTCTGTCACTATTTTTGTGACTGTATTGTGGGTTTTCTTTCTTTTTTTCCTTAGTGAATTGCAGAAACTTGTTGCTCTGTGAAGGGAAGGGCCATTTTTCATAGTCACTATTGGCACATAGTAGGTGCTTTTTAAATTAAAAAGAATTTTTTTTTTTTTTTTTTACATAACAGGTCTTTTGCTGCAAGTATCAGATGCCAACTTAAAGAAAAAGGATGCACTGGAAGTGAAGAGGTGTCCCAGCTGCAGATACCTGGCAGATCTCTCTCTCTCTCTCTCTCTCTCATTTTTGTGTTCTCAGCTTCTCCTCCCCTTTCTACAGTCTGGGTCCCCCTGCTTCTGTTCTGTACTGTAGAAGGCTGGCCTTGATCTTTGTGACTTTAAGCTACCTTCAGAGCTCACTGGGCTGTGTGTGAACCCCCACTCCACAAAGGAGACTGTGGGTAGAGGAGATCTGATTGGCCTTGCATGGGTCAGGGTGACCCGCCTCTTTTTGCCAACTGCAGCCTTCTGGGCTGGAATGTGTGGAAAGGAGGTGGCCAAGGGCAAAGCCCTTGCAGAACCAAGCAGGGCCAGAGAAGAGTCATTTCCCACAAGGCAAAGGGGACAGAACTGAGAGATCAACCCTCAAGATGCACCTCTCTCCTGGTGTCACTTGTGTCTCGCTATTAATTGGCAAGGTGGTGTGATCTCACTGTGAGGGACTCACTCGGCAGCTGTCATTTCTGTGATCAGCATTGTTCGCTTGTTAACTTCATCCAGTTTTTCCTTAGAGCAACAGCCCTTCTCCAGCCCTGTGGAAAGGCACTCTGGGAGCAGGCATCCGCCTAGGCCCAGCTCAGTGCTATGTTCCACGCACCTGGCACAGGGATTGGGTACAAAATTGGTGTGCAATCCACTGTGGTCAGATGAGTTAGGCCACGGTTTGTTCACATCACTGCCCTGTTTCCTGAGGGGCTTGGAGCAGGGAGGTCATGAGCCGGGAGGTGCTGGGGGCTGTCATGTAGTAAAAGCTGTCCTAAAGGCCACCCAGAGAAGACAGACACTAATGTCATGGTGACAGTGTTGCAGCCTCGGATCAAGTCCATCTGAAGGCAGTTGAATGGAATGCTATTCATCCTTAAAAAAGATTCAAATTCTACAATATACAAAAATATGGACAGACCTTCAAGACATTATGCCAAGTGAAATAAGCCAGTAACAGGGCCAGGGATTTAGCTCAGCGGCTCTGGGCATGCTTTGCAAGCACAAGTTCCTGAATTTGATCCTCGGTACTGAAAAAAAAAAAGCCAGTAACAGAAAGATAATTTCTGCATGATCTCAGATGAGATATCTAAGAGTCAAATTTATTTATTTTGGTTTTTTTGAGACAGGGTCTCACTTTGTAGTTCAGGCTTGGCCTTGAACTCACAGGGAACCTAGGCTGGCCTTGAACTCATGGTGATCCTCCTGTCTCAGTCTTCTGCCTGATTTTTTTTGTTTTCTTCTTTCTTTTTTTTTTATTGTACCGGGGATCAAACTCGGGACCTTGGGCTTGCGAGGCAGGTGGAGGAACCACTGAGCTAAATCTCTGGCCCCTGTCTCAGTCTTCTGAGTCCTGGGGTTACAGGCATGCACCACCATGCCAGGCAGTAAGTCAAATATATAAAGTCAAGGAGTGGAATGGTGGTTGCCAGGGCTGGGAGAGGGGAAATGAGTTGCTGTGTAATGGGTACAGTTTCAGTTAAACAAGATGAATGAACTCTAGAGGTTTTTTGTATTACATTATGTCTATAGTTAACAATAACTACTGTACACTTAAAAATGTGTTAAGGGGCCAGGGATTTAGCTCAGTGGTTCCACCACCTGTCTGGCAAGCACAAGGTCCTGAGTTTGATCCCGGATACCAAAAAAAAATGTGTTAAGAAGGTAGATCTCATGTTAAATGATATTACTACAATTAAAAATGAAAGAAGGGGACTGGGGATTTAGCTCAGTGGTTCTGGTGCCTGCCTTGCAAGTGCAAGGTCCTGAGTTCGATCCTCTGTACCAAAAAAAAAAAAAAATGAACGAAGGCACCAGGCGTGGTGGCATACACCTTTATCCCAGAATTTTGGGAAGGTGAGGTAGGAGAATCACACGTTTGAGTCCAGTCTAGGCAATTTTTTTTTTTTTTTTTTTGGTACCAGGGATCGAACTCGGGTCCTTGTGCTTGCAAGGCAAGCAACGGAACCACTGAGCTAAATCCCTGGCCCAGTCTAGGCAATTTAATAAACAGGAATTTTTTTTTCTTTTTGCTACTGGGGATCAAACTCCAGAACTTGCGCTTGTGAGGTAGGCGCGGTGCCTCTGAGCTAAACTCCAGCCCAAAGATTTGTTTGTTTGTTTGTTTTTGTTTTTTGGTACCAGGGATCAAACTCGGGACCTTGTGCTTTCAAGGCAGGCCAGGCAGCAGAACCACGGAGCTAAATCCCGGCCCCCAGTCTGGGCAATTTAGAGAGTGAGACTCTGTTTCAAAAAAGGCTGAGGATGTGATGTGTAAAGCCCCCAACCATCCCCATGAAAAGAAAAGAAAAGAGCTGGGCAGGGTGGCTGAGGATCATGAGGCCAGGCTGTGCTACACAGCAAGTTCAAAGCCAACCTAGATACATAGCGAGACCCTGTCTCAGAAAAGCAAGAACGAAACCAAAAACCATGAAAGCCATTCAAGTGCATCATTCCCAGATATGCTAAGTGTGTGATAAAAGCATCTGAACTATAGGAAATAATAAGCATGAGCATCTGAAGGGTTAAACTGGGGAGGGGGTGGAGAACAGGAAGGCATGTGTAGGAGCTACGGATGCCCGTGATAATTTATTTCTTAAAAGATGTTATGCAGCAAATATGTCAAAATGTTTAGATTTGCTAAAACCAAGAGGTATGAGTATATACATGTTTGTATATAATAGATCTTATTGTAGATGTTTGAAATGTTTTTTTAAAAAGTGTTTTTAAGTGTTAGGGACTTGGATTCAGGCTCAGGGTCACATTTGCTTTTCCCCAGCTACCAGCTGTGCTTTGGACAAATTGCTTCCTCTGTCATCTATGACAGTTGTCACCTCCCTTTCACCTGCATTGAACACCATTGAGTTAATAGCAAGAAACAGCTTGCCAATTTTTTTTCTAAAATAAATTTTACTGACTGCTTTTCTCTCTCTCCCTTTCTCTCTCTCTTTTCTTTGAGACAGGGTTTTGCTATGTAGCCCAGGCTGGCCTCAAAGTTGCAGTGATCCTCCTGCCTCAGCCTCCTGAGTGCTGGAATTACAGGTATGTGCCACCACTCCTGGCTTGGTTTATTTTCAAATCTAAGTGTCTGGGGCTAAAATTCTACTCCCCCAGTACACATACATGTAAAGACTGAAGTCTGGTCTTACACTTGGATATAATTGTTAGGTTTGGAATTCCTTTGGGATTTTACAAAGGACGACTTAATTTACAATCTACATAGAAAACGCCTTTTAGGCTGGGAGTGTATCTCAGTGGCAGGATGTTTGTGTAGCATTTGGAGGTCCTAGGTTCAATTCCCAATCCTGTCAGAAAAAAAGTCCCTTTGACATTCCCAGGCTCTATGACAATCCACCTTTGTTCTTTGAAATAATTATTTGGGGTTACTCTCTGGAGATATCAACAGTCTGGTTTTTGTTTGTTTCTTTTTTGAGACAGGGTCTCACTATGTAGTTTAGACTGGCTTTGAACTCACTATGTAGCCCAGGCTGGATTTGAACTTGTGGTGATCCTCCTGCCTCAGCCTCCTGAGTGCTGGGATTACAGGTATGTGCCCTAGGCTACTCTTTTTTTTTTTTTCAGTACTGGGAATCAAACTCAGGACCTTGTGCTTGTCAAGCAGGTACTGTGCCACTGAGCTAAATTCCCCAGGCCCTACAGGCTACTCTTTGGAAGCAGGCTACTCTTAAAGCTACTCTTTACTTGTTTCACCATTCTGAGACACTGAAAAGTAGAATCTGGAGTTTATAGGAAATTGGGTCTGTTCAAATACATTGAAGTCAATGTATTTACCTTCTTACACACTTTGGACACACTGCTCACAGTTCTCTGGTTTAGTTTTCAGGGCCTTGTGTGGTGGTGCACACCTGCAGGGTGAGGGAGGCTTGGAATGCTGAGGCCAGCCAGGAGGATCGCCCTGAGTTCAAGGCCAGCCTGGGCCACATAATGATATTCAGGCCAGCCTATATTATGTAGTGACATAGTTTAAAAAACTTGTCTCAAAAATCAAACAAAAAAGAACTAGGAGGAAGCTGCTTCCCCTCTTGGGGGTGGGGGGTTCTGGCCCCTGTACACTGGTTGGGAAACCCTAGGGAGCCTGTAGTCCTGGTGGCTGGAAACACCAGCCAGTGTACTAAGCATCAGCATCAGAAAGGAAGGGAAGAGGCAGGTGTAATAAAGGAGGTCTGAGTTTGATACAGACTGTAAAGCTTCTGGGTTGTGACCTCTTTCTCTTCTCCACTCCCAAGTCCTTGTGTTCTTTTTATCATCTTGTCCTCTTGACCCAGACACTTGGGAGCCAGCCTGGTCTTTCCTGGGTCCTCACGTTCAAGCAGTGGTGTAGATTCTGCCTTCTGAATAAGGCTCAGCCCCTATGGGGGTTGTTAGAAATCGGTCAAAGTGTGCACCCCTATCACAGCCTGAGGCAGGAAGACAGCAAGTTTGGGGCGGCCTAGGCAATTTAGGGAGACCCATGTAAGTCACTTGGCAACCAAACAGCTCCGTGGTGAGAAAAGGAGTGTTTTCTTCCTGCTTGAGTACATTGGTTAGCTGGGGCACAAATGGCAATGCATCCTCCAATTGTCCCCTTCTCTTGTGTGCAGTGAGGACTGCATCATGATGTGCTTCAGCCATCTGGTGGCTGCTGCCCCCTCCCTGGACCCTGCACATGGCCCCCTGGGTCTTTCTCTTGCTTCACTCCCTCCCTCCCTCCTGCATGTCCTCAGGGTACACTTCCCAGTGCCTTCAGGATAGACTGAGGTGCTTGAGGTGGCAGCTAAGGCTTTGTCCCTGCCTGGCTCCCTTTGCTCGGGTCTCATTCCACACCCTCCTTCACCAGCAAAGCCTTGCTCTCTCTTTCTTCCCAGCAACGCCTCCTGCTTGTTAAAGACCAAGCTCAAGTCTTGAAGCTTTCCCAAGTTGGGTGGCTTTTCCTGAGCTTCCTTCTCCCTTTACACATCACCCTGTTTGCGCTTGCAAAGCAGGCAGTGGAACCACTGAGCTAAATCCTTGGCCCTTTACTTTTTATTTTTTGAGACAGGGTCTCACTGTATATTTTAGGCTGGCCTTGAACTCCAGCAATCCTTGTCTCAGCCTCGTGAGTGCTGGGATTACAGGTGTGTGCCACCACACTTGGCTACCTGAAAACGTTTTATTTTACAATCAGAAGGAAAAAAAGTTAAATTCAAGGGTTAAAGAAAATATGTTAGTTTTCACAGAAAAATGTTAAATTCTTCAAATTTTTTTAACAGAGGAAGACACCCACAAAGGCAAAAGTACCTAAGGGCTGGGTATTTAGCTCAGTGGTGCCTGTGCCTGCCTTGCAAGCACAAGGTCCTGAGTTTGATCCCTGGTACCAAAAAAAAAAAAGTACCTACTGCCCAGGATTGCTGTGTCTTCAGTTTCCCCTTCCCTCAGTAGCCTGAGAGTTCCTGTGGAGGGGGCGTGGATGCTCCCACTCCCATGTTATTTTAATGGTTTGAAGCAGTGCTGGTGATAGAACTCAAGGTCTTTCTTTTTTTTTGGTATCGAGGATCAAACTTGGGACCTTGTGCTTGCAAGGCGGTGGAACCACAGAGCTAAATCCCCAGCTCAAGGTCTTTCTTGTACTTGAGCACTGTACCACTGCATCCCCAGCTCTATTTGCATCCCAGGGAGAGGCACTTGGGACTGACTCAGGTAATTTCTTCTTTTTGTAGTCCTGGGCATTGAATACAGGTTCTCAAACATGGTTTCTACCACTGAGTTACACCCTTGCCCTTTTTAAGGTTTCATTTTGAGACATGTTCTAAATTGCCCAAGCTGGCCTCGAACTCAAAATATTCCTGCCTCAGCCTCCCAAGTGCAAGGATTACTGGTGTGCATCACCATGTCCAGCTAGGGATGAGGCTCTGGGTAGTGAGGGAGAGTGCTGGACTGTGGATCCTGGGGTCCTCTCTGAGGTATGCAGGGTGTGGGCGAGGAGGAGGCAGGACAGGAGGTTGTTGAAAATGTCCCCAGGGGCTTTGGTACCTTTCTTTTGGTAGCAATCAGAACTACCCTCTTTATGCACAGAAAGGGTACTAGAAGAACACAGCAAAGTGTCTCACAGTGGTGGTAACCTTTGTAATTGGAAACTAAACTGAAGTAAAGCACAAGGCTCCTTAGTCCTAGAGGGACAGGTTTCTTTCACTTTAGGTCACTAACCTGCTTTAGCATTAAAAAATTTGTTTTTTGGGTTTTTTGGGGGGGAGGGGTAGAAGTGGGGATTAAACTCAGGGCCTCATAGCTGTGGGCTCTATCCCCGAGCTGCACTCTCAGCTCCCTTGTTTTGAAGGCACATGCCTATTTTATTTTCTCTTTGTGTCCCTGGCCCTGGCAACCTTCCACCTCATGGTCCCATCTGGCACCCCATGAGCCCAGGGCCCCTACCCCCAGCTGCTGAGAAGTGCAGCTCCTCCCTGAGGGCAGGGCCAGAAGAGGAGAAAGCAGAACCGTGGGACAGACTATTTCCCCGAGGTGATGTCTCTCAGGTCGTCATGGGGACTGAAGAGATGGGGTATCTCCTACAGTGACAGAGGAGCCCCTGTGGTATTTGAGAAATCTAGTCCCATTCCCTCCTCATACACTTCCAGGTAATTTAATATTTCCCATGGCCCCTGAAGAGCTGGAACTGTTTTTTACAAGTCACAGGGTGCCTAGCTGTCTTAGTGGTCACTGCCGTGTATCCATGTGTAAAAGCATGCGGGTACATAGTAGGTATCGACTGGGAGGACTGATCTGTCAATGTGCCTTCTTTAACGGATTGCTGGGTACCTCCCCAGGGAAGGGCACAAAACCACCTCTAGATAATAAGACCCCGTATGGCTTCCCGCACCCTGTAATTTGGATCTCCAGGAATCGCCTTTGTTGTGGGCGACCAACCACAGGTAAAGCAAGCACCTGGTTCTCCAGCCGGTCCTCGCGGAAGGACCCCAGGCTGCTGCGACCCTGGCTGCCTTTCTGGGTCCTATCTTTCATTTTCTAGGGACCTGGAGGCGCTCCACAGCCAGGGTCCGCCCCGGCGCTTCCCAGTCAGTGACCAGCGTTCCCAGTACCCGACACTCTGACCGGGACCAGGATTCTTCGTCCCCTCGGGCCGGGCGGGGGGGCCTAGGGTTCCGCCAAGGACCTCAACCGACAACCCCAGGTCCGCCGGGGCAGGAGCCCAAGTGGCGGCCGCGCACGTACGCTCTTCCCCGGCTTCCGTCCTGGGGCCACCTCCTCCTGCAGGGCCGGGTCCCGGAGCGCCCGCTCCCCGCCGGGCGGCAGTGCGCCCCTGGCCAGCCTGCGCCTTCGCGGCCGCGGCTCACCCCTGGCCGACCCCGGGAGCCTCGCCCGCCTGCCCCGCCCGCGGAGCAGCCCAGCTCCCAGCGCTCCCGGGCGGCTCCACCCTCCCGGCGGGGCCGCAGCCATCTGGGGCCCCTGCCAGTTGTGTTCGTTCCGGGGCCCGCGCCGAGCGCGCGCGGGGGAGGCTGCCGTGCGCGGGGACCCGGCCGTCCCTTCCTGCTGCGGCAGAGCGCCTGGCGCTGGGATGCCCCGAGGGGGCGGTGGCCGCGAGCCGAGCCCAGCCGGGAGTGCGTCGCAGCGGACGAGGGCGCCCCTCGCCACCCCGGTGACCCTTCAGGAGCCCGGACGCGAGCCCCGGAGGCAGCAGCGCGGGCCTGCGAAGGCGGAGAGGCCGGTGCTCCCAGCGTCCGGAGCGGGCGCGGGCTGCGGACTCGTCGCCTCCCGCCTCTCGCCCCCAGCCCCCCACGAGCTGGCAGGAGGAAATAGCGCGCGGCCCCTTTAAATTTACCCAGGAGCCCTGAAAGGAGCCCCAGGGGCCCCAGACAGGAATCCCCACCCCGGTCCAGCCCGCGCCGCCGAGCGCGCAGCCCGCCGTCCGTGCGGCCGGCCGCCCGTGCATGCGCCCCGCACCCAAGCGCCCGCGCCCCTCGCGCCTCGCGCGCGTCGCTGCCGGCCCCTCCGCCCCGCGCCCCGGGGCCCCGCTCCGCGGCGCAGCGCATGGAACCCGGCGGGGACCACCGGAGCCGGAGCGGCGGCGGCAGGGGCGGCCCCGGGCCAGCAGTGGCCTCGGCACGGGGCCGACGGCTGCCGCCCACCGTGCCGCGAGGCGGCGCGGAGCCCGAGGAAGACGACGGCGGTAAGAGCGGGTCCGGCGGGCGGGGGGCCGCGTGGGGGAGGGGAGGGCTGCGGCTCCGGGCCCCTCTCCGCCGCCGAACAAAGCGGGGGACGCGGGCAGGGCGGCCAGGGCGCCACCTGGCGGGCGCGGATCGCGGCTGCAGGGCCGGTGGGGGAGCCCCCCGCCCAGCTCCCGGGGTTGGCCGGTCCGCGGGCCTCGGGCGGGTCCCCTCCCCTTGAAGGGGCCCCGCGGGGCCCAGTTTTGGGGGCCCGGGCCGGAGGGGCCCCACAGGGCCAACCCAGCGGTCTCCACCCCCGCCCCTTTCTCTTTCAGACGCCCAGGTGGTCTTTCTTATCCAGCTGTCTCCTAAAGGCCGCCCACATCCTGTGTGCCCTCGGGCGCTTTTCCCCAGTGGCCGAGCTCCGGACCCCACAGCTTTGTGTCACCCGGCCCCTTTCGTCCTTTGGCCTTGGCAGAGCCGGGAACTCTTCCCCCGCGTTCTCCCTCCGGGAGCGAGTGGCTTGCGCCCCGGGCCTCCACCGCTTCCCCCACCGCGGGCAGGTTTTAAATGAGGGCTGGCTTCGCCCACAAAGACAACCCCTTCCTGCCCGTGCAGGGTCTGTCCTTTTCAAAATTTATTTTGGCCCCAATTTGTCATCTGTAGCGGGACCAGCCAGCCCTTGTTGGCTCTCAAAGGAGAACGTTTCTTCCTTCCCCTGCGGCAGGGTCAACGCCTTAAGACCCATGAAGATTGGGTCTAGGCTTGGGAGACTGCCCCAGTCTCTAAGCTCCCCTCCCAGAAACTCCCCATCCCCTTTTGTTTTTAAAGAATCTCAGCTCCTCCTCTTTTTTTTGGCTCTTAAAGGGCTAGTGTGCCTTAGATTAGCCTAGCTCCAGCGCTGGAAGGATGCTTGGAGACCAGCTAGCTAGCTATCCAGTGCCCTCATACACAAAGCCACTGTGGCCCAGAGAGCAGAGTGACCTGCGAAAGGTCGCAGAGCAAGTTTCCAGTGAAGCTAGGACTCTAATCGTGTTTTTTTCTATGGATTTGCTTTTAAAAATGAAAACTGAAACAAAAAAAATCCTCTACAATGTGATAGGAGCCCTCTCTGGTCCTGCCTTTTGTTTAACTGACCTGGGGTTCTCCACTAGCAAAATGAACAGAAAGAAGCTACTCATTCACTCTGGCCGGAAGAGCATTTTCTAAATAAAAGGATCAGGACTGAAGGAAGGGTTTGGGACTGCTCTGGATGTCCCTTTGACAAAAGGAGTGTCCCTAGGTTTTCAGGGCCCCTCCAGTACACGCCCTTCTGATTGCTGGGCAGTGGCTGGCCCCTTGTCAGAACAAAAAAATAAATCCCCAGAAAGACTTAATGGGCTTCAGTGGGTGGTGGCCACTCCCTGCCGCAGTTATCTTCAGTGGCCACTCTGGTGGCCCTCTTGCCATCCCTTCTCACGGTCACTGGCTCTCCCAGACTCTGGGGAATCCAAGTCTCAGAAACTCCTTTTCTTGGAGGTGTTGACAGCTTTGTCCTGGGGATCCCTGTGTTTGAGGAACTGGCTGCATAGTTCTTCCCTGAAATGGGATGCTCAGGAGGCTGTATTGGAGGCATTACTGGGAAAAGGGAGATGACCTTTGGGTGGGGCCCTCCTGGCAGAATGCAGACAGTTGCCCCCTTTGTTCCTCTCGCCCCACTGCCTGCTCTGAACCAGCTGTAACCGCCCCAGCCCACTGCTCTCCTGGCTTTATCCTTACAGCTTGTCCAGAAAGGGCACCTTACAGAGCTGGCTGCCTCCTTGGCTCTCATCTTATTTTTTAAAAGTCACAGTCTGCACAGTGCCCTGCATCCTTTTGTTCTTGATCCTGTTTGTAAAAGTGTTTTTACTCCCTGCTTCTCCTACATCCCTTTTATTACTGTTGCCATCCCTTCCCTGCCCTGAACACCCCCTCCCCCACCTCCCTTTCTTAGCCTTCCAAGTCAAAGCCCTGGGGTTTTTTTTGCCTGGAAATCAGAGATTGAAAAGCTGTCTCCCTTTCCCCTTCTTCAGGACAAGATCTTCAGCTGGAAGGGGGTGCCTTGGGGTCCTGGGGGAATACCCCCCTGCCCTCCAGGGCCAGGGGACCAGCATCTTCAGGCAGGAAATACACAGACCATTGTGAGGCCCGGGCCTCCAGGCCTGGAAAGAGCCGAATCCCTGGCCGTGACCACCGTCGATACTACCATGACCACTGGCGGCTGGAGTACTTGATGGACTTCAACCCTGCCCGGCATGGCATGGTGTGCATGGTGTGTGGCAGCTCCCTGGCCACCCTCAAGCTCAGCACCATCAAGCGGCACATCCGCCAGAAGCACCCCTACTCCCTGCATTGGAGTCCCCGGGAGAAAGAAGTCATCAGCAACAGCTGGGATGCCCACCTGGGGCTGGGGGCCTGTGGCGAGGCCGAGGGCCTGGGGGTCCAGGGGCCTGAGGAGGAGGAGGAGGAGGAAGAGGAAGAGGAAGGGGCCAGCCTCCCAGCTTGCCCACCCAAGGGCCCAGGTAATGCAGGATGTGAAGCAAGGGCCTGGATGTGATGAGGCCAAAGTAGGCAGCTCCTCTGCCTGCTATCTTATTTTCTGCAGCAAGTTAATGGTCCTCTGGGTGGGGTCTGTTTATTGCCCTTATTGCCCTATAGTGTGTGGGAGAGGAAGATGGGGGAATCTCCAGTGTCCCTGACATCTTTGACAGTCTCTAATTTTACAGGGATAGAAGAGACTAGAGTTTGGGGATCAGATGGGAAGGGCTGGGGTCAGTGGGAGAACAGGAAGGTGCTGCCCGTGAAGCCCAGGGAAAGGGCCAGAATCTGGATTGGGGAGGTTGGGTGGAGTTTAGAGCAGGTGTGCAAGAGGATTAGGGATGTGGGGGTAAGATTATGAAGGGAGAGGAAGAGAAGGGCAAAGGTTAGGTGTGGGACCTGAGTTGGAGCCAGTGAATGAGAGGCTGTGGGGGCTCCCCACAGGGCCAGCCTCTCAGGTGCTTCCCTCCAACCCTTTCAGGCAAAACCTCAGCTGGTGGGGGCTGCCGGCGTCAGCGGCGGCGAGGGGGCCCAGTGGGATCCCGGCGCCAGCGACACTCAGCCTCCCGGAGGGCCAGGGGCAGCAGGGGCCTGGGGGCCCGGCGCCTGGAGAGGAGGCTGAAGGAGTCCCTGCAGACCTGGTTCCGGGCTGAGTGTCTCATGGACTATGACCCGCGGGGGAACCGGCTGGTGTGCATGGCTTGTGGCCGCGCACTGCCCAGCCTGCACCTGGACGACATCCGTGCCCACGTGCTGGAGGTGCACCCCAGCTCCTTGGGGCTCAGTAGCCCCCAGCGCAATGCCCTGCTGCAGGCCTGGGGTGGCGAGCCTGAGGCGCTGTCTGAGCTCACTTGGCCCCCAGCAGGTGCGAGGCTGTCCCAAGGCTGAGACTCCTTCACATTAGGACAGCAACCCCGGGTCTACGGCAAAAACTGGGAGGCAGGGACTTCTGACTAAAGGCTGAAGGCCTACCAATCCGTACCCTTAGACCTGAGGCCACCCTTACGCTCTAACGTGTACACATTCACTCTGGCTGAGGCCTCTAGCTTGGGGCTGGGGTGAGGAACAAGGATGGACCCCCCCCTCTACGTGGGTAAGGGCAATACAGCCAGCAGGCTGAGACCCTCTCCCTCACCCCTTCCCCAACAGACGATGACCTCGCCCCCCAGGACCTGACCAGAAAGAGCCGGGACTCGGCCCCCGCTGCTGGAGCCCCCTCCTCTGGGGATTTCAGCCCCCCAGACGTAAAGGAAGAGGCTGGCTGGGTCCCTGAGAGGCCCGGGCCCGCAGAGGAGGAGGAGCAAGAGGAGGGAGAGGGAGAGGGGATGCGGGCAGGGGGCCCAGGCCGTCCGTCCCGGGGCCGGGAGCGTTGGCGGCTGGAATACCTGCTGGAGCTGGACGGCGGCCGGCGCGGCCTGGTGTGCATGGTGTGCGGGGGTGCGCTGGCCTCGCTTGAGACAAGCGCAGTCGAGCGGCACGTGCGTCGGCGCCACCCGGGCACCTCGCGCCTCGGCGGGCCTTTACAGGAATGGAAAGAGAAGGGCGCACCCCTGCTGGCCCTGAGGCTGCCTGGCCCGGAGTCCCCTCGGGGCCCCACAGATTCCCGAGCCGCTGCGACCTCCGAGGCAGGGGAAGGGGTGGAGGCGTCGGAGCCGGAGGAGGCTTGGTGGGGTGAGCCGGTGGGGGGTTCGGCTGGGGGGGCACCCCGAAGATGAGGCGTGGGCCTGGCCCGCTCCGCCTGGTTCCAATGCAATCCTTTGTCCCCTACCCCAGGTGACGTCCTGCTGTCCACTGGAGCTCCGCTGGAGAGGTCCGCCGAGGAGGAGGACGACGAAGAGGACGGCCAGGAGCCGGCGGGTCTGGCCTTCCCTCCCCTGCCGCCTCCGCCGCCGCCCCCGCCGCCCCGCAGCCGGGAGCAGCGGCGGAACTACCAGCCGCGCTGGCGGGGCGAGTACCTGATGGACTACGATGGCAGCCGGCGCGGCCTCGTGTGCATGGTGTGCGGAGGCGCGCTGGCCACGCTCAAGGTGAGCACCATCAAGCGGCACATCCTGCAGGTGCACCCTTTCTCCATGGACTTCACGCCCGAGGAGCGCCAGACCATCCTGGAGGCCTACGAAGAGGCGGCGCTGCGCTGCTATGGCCACGAGGGCTTCGGCTCGCCCGCCCCGGCGCCGCGCGACGGCGGCGCGGACCTCAAGCCGGGCGCCGTGTGCCGGGCGTAGCCTACTCTTGCGCCGGGCCGGGCGGGGTCTTGTGGGGCGGGGCGCAGCGCTCTTGTACTGGTGCTTCCTAGGCTCCCCTCCCCCGCCGCTGCCGCGCCCCCCGCTGGCCGGGCTGGGCGGATCTTGGGGACTGGGGCTCTAGCTACTTAGGTGTCCGAGCTGGGAGGTGCTCTGCGGGAGGCGCCTTCGGCTGTGGAACCTCGGCGCTCCCCTCGCAGGGCCCCACGGTTTCCGATCAGCCCGAACCCCGAGCGGCCTCCCAACTGCTAGCACTGAGCGCTTCCAGCCCCGGCCGCGCCCTCAGGCGCTCCTCTGCCAGGACGGGATGGGGGCGCCGTCTGTCAGTATTAGGGCCGAAGAAGGGGACGCGAGGAGGGCAGGAAGGACGTGCCGGCTCCTCGCCCTGGCCGGGGGCCCAGGTCTCCGTGGCCTTCCTCGCCAGCAGGCGCGGCTCCTGGCTCTGGGCTGCTGGTTGCCCTGCCCTTACTGGTATTCTCGGCCTCTTGGAGGCCCCGGCCGCGCACTGGGGCCCAAGGCAGGAGGCGGGGCGCCGGGCTCAGGGGCGGGGCCTGGGCCGGGCCAACTGCGCCTGCCCCTGGCGGCTCCGCCCTCCTCGGGTTGCTGCCCCGCCCGCCCGGGGACAGTGCAAAAGGATTAGCACTTTTTACCTAGGCTCTTCTACCCCGGGGGACTCTGTTTACTCTTAAACTGAATTTTGGCGTTCTTGGCCCAGTGCCAGGTCCGTCCGAGTCCGGGGCACAGGCGGTCCCGGCGGTTGGCCTTCCCTCTACCCCTTTGTCCTCGGTGGACATGCCACCCGTTCTCAGCTCCAGGGGCCTGGGGCCGGGCCTCGGCCTCCCTTTCTCTTCTCTGCGGCCGCGCCGGGCACTGCGGGGCGGGGAAAGGGCCCCGCGACCTCCCAGGCAGGTCCGAGAGGCATGTGTAGATTCATTCTCCCGTGGAGAAAAGGCGGCCCCGAGATCAGGCCCTTTTTTGCTCTTTGTATTTTATTTTGAAACTATTTAATGCTTTTATATGAAGGGGGAGGGGCGGGAGAAAGCTGACCCATTCACCCTTAACGTGCAAATGTCTTATTTATTATGCGTGTATCAGAGATAAGCTGTGAGGGGATGGAGGAAGGACCTAAGTGGAGGAGGTGCGAGGGAGAAGCAGAGATGGGAGGACACTAAACGTCCCAGACTCTGGCTGCCTCGCCCCTCTGGGCCCAAGAGTTGGGAAGCCATTATGGGGACAGCGCCCTGTTTTAAACGTTAGGGTGGGGAGGCCAGGGGCTGGACTCCGGCGGGGAGCGGCCCTCCTGGCTACTGGGACCAGGGACTGCCTGGGTACTTGAGAAAACAAGGCAAAGGAGTCCTTTGTCTTACCCCTCCAGGCCAGAGCCCACGGTTCAAGTGCCTCAGGCCCAGTCCCCTTGACTTCCAGATTGAGAATTGCATTTTATATCACAGGTTTTATAGCATTTTTATATAATTCAAGATTGTGACAATTGGATGGGACCCTGGAGATCACTATAACCGCCCCTCCCCTTTCAAGGAAAGGGAGAATTCCAAAGCCCAGAAACCGAAATTACCACACAGCCAGGTAGGAATAGTACAAGAGCTAGAATTAAAAAAATCTTTTAACTCCCAGTTCAGCGTTCTTTGCACTATACCACACTGCCTCCCAATCTCTGATGTTATTAAAATTTCTTCACCCATTAGGCCCACCAAAGGGTGCCATGTGTTGGGCACTGCAGGCACCACTGCGCTCTTCCGACTCCGAAGGTGGCAAAGAAGTGCTGACCTCTGTGGGACAGCTCTCGCCACTGTAGGCCTCAGCAGAGGTAGGCCAGCAGCCCCTGGCCAAAGTCTCCCCAGCAGGACAAGCCTATGGCCTAGTGGCAATCAGGAACCCAGGAATTGGTTGAAAAGTGAATTCTGAGTGAGGCTGGAGTTCCTGGGTTTTTGACAGTATTAGAAATTCAGAACAGACTTAAGGATGGCACCAGGCTGGGGGCTCTGCCATTCTTTTATTACTTTCCTTCATGCATACTGCTTTCACACCTAGAATGAGTACTTTTTTTTCTACATTATTGGTTCAAAACCAAGCAAATTGGGCCAACTGATTCTAATGATCCAAGCCCATTGCTGAAGTGAGCACCTGCCCTTAATAGGGAGGCCTGAGGCCCAGTGGATGTCTGGTCTTCACTGAGACAGCCCCAAGCACTACAGTGGCTTTCAAAGTGCAGCCTCTGGGATGGTAAAATATTAGGAACTTGGTAGAGGTGTGAATTCTTGGGCCACCCTGAGTTTACTGAAAGCAAACTGGGTGGGGAGCCACCAATGCATTTTGACAGGCCGTCCAGTGGCCCGGGGCAGCTTTGGCCATGGCCTCAGGTGCAGTGATCCCTTGTGACTGTAGCCTCACATTAGGGGGCAGGGTGTTAGTTGGTCCTATCTCTATGTATGCCTCATCTTGGGATTTTGATATGAACAGGAAGTTTTGATAAAAACATGAAGTTTCATGTTTTTTTTATTTTTTTTTGGTTAATGGTTTGCTTGCTATTATGGCCAATATGTAAATGGTTACTCTGAACACATATTTATATACCTACCATGTTACTTAGTGACACTATCCCAACATTTGTATGTGTATTTGTGAAGTTGTTTGCATCAGTCATTTAAAATTTTTTTCAACCTAAATTTTCTAAGAGTTGAATAAATTTTTAAAATGCAGCTCGAGTCACAGCAGCCTTAGTTTTCGGGGCAAGAGCAGCAAGGAGTTACTGAAGCAAAAATCTATGTGGTGACTGACTCAATTTTAGTGCTTTGTGGCTGCCTGTGGTTTATACAATGCTTCATGTTGCAATCCAGGAACCCTCCCAAGCTGGTGTGAGGCTGAACCAGACCCCTCTGGCCCCTCTATCCTTGTCATCTATTTCTCCTGAGCTCACCTCTTAGAGGTCCTCTGTTTTCTTTCAGAAACCAGATTGCACAACTGTGCTCTATACTATGGAAATCCTGCAATCTTGGGAATCCATATTATTTTTTAAAGCCTCCAAAGTGAAGTGAGGATGGAGGGAGCAGAATCCTTGTTCAAGTCTTTACCCAAACTGTATAAAGAATAAAGTTAGGAGAATGACACCACAGTCATTGTGTTCTTTATTTTAAATTAACCACATCAATTTGCAGCTTTACAGGAACCAAGATTCAAGCTCCTTGGGTGCTACTGTATTTTTATGTTGCACTCACAGACACACACACACGATTTCATCAGTAATTTGTCTATAGGTTTTTCTTAAAAAAAAAAAAAGATTCCTGTGTGGAATAAAGATCTCTCCAATTATCTTAACACAGCAGCAACAAAAGGAAAGAGCCAGGTATGGCAGCTTCCAGTACACAAAGATCCTTTGGAGGGGGACCACCAGTGCACTGACTTCTGGGAGGGCAAAGGATAGCAATGGAGAGTGACTTTCCTACTACCACAGAAAATCAATTAAAAAATTCAAAAGGAAATGAGGCTGAGAAAATGGAGTAAGGCAAGGGTACCTTTTACTCATTTAAATTCCTAAGTAATTTTTCCAAAGAGTAGAAAGAAAATTCCTTCCACCACTTTCTGAAGAGTTGCAGTACTCTGGGACCATCAAGTATTGTAGCCTTTACTTTAGAAGTCCCAGCTCACAATCCCTTCTGAATGGCCAGGATTATGAGCTACATACAACCTGAGAACTCCTTTGACTACTTCTGAGTTGACTGAATTCCATGTGGAAGGGCAAGAAGAAATAGTCCCAGTCCCATTCCACACAGCATCAATATGAGTTCCTCTGTTGTCTTTCAATTGTATAAAGTCCATCAACACAATTTGGCCCTGCCTGGTCACCCTCACTAAAACTGCCTGGAAAATACTCTCCAAAGGAGCACCCTGGGCCACAACAGAGGTGCTGAGCCATTTTATGAAAATGGAAAGAATCCTCACAATAACACATACCCATAAGGTAGCTTCAAAGCAGTTACAACTCCACATGGACCACAAATGCACATGATCTTCTCTCAAGCCAGTCTGGCTTTGGTCCTTAGGCTAAACTGACGAGAAATAAATGCTAAAGATGCAGCATGTGAAAAGGAAGTGGTAAGGAAAAGATAAGAAGGCTTTTTGTGTTTCAGTAAGTTCATCTCGAGAATGTTCCCCCCCCACAGGCTGAGTATTACAATAACTGGGGAGCACACATGCAGATTATTTTTTCTCTAACAAGTTTACAGCAGTGTACAGCAGTTACAGACATTTATTTCATAATAAGGAAAGTATAACCATATTTATTAAACTCAAGGTGAGGTGGGCAAGGAAGAAAGGGGGAAGCACATTCGAAAACATGTTCTCCAATGAATGCTCAGAATTGGCATCCAAGAGAAATGAATGACAGGGATACCTCCCGCCCAGCCAGTGGAGCCTTTCCCTCCCCAGAGATGAGCAGCAGGGTCAAGGCAGCCCAGGCTGTGCTCCTGCCCCTGCCACTGCCGACTCCCTCCCTTCACCTATCCCAGGTTCTCTTTCCACTCTAACTTCTCAGATAGCATTGTGGGAATCAGGAATTACCATTACCACTTATAAGTTATTCAGAGTTGGAAGTTATCATTATAAGAGGAGGAATATTAGGAGTAGCTGCTCACAGTATGAGGCAGGAAGATGGGATTGGAGGGCCTCCAAAAACCCATCGGAAGGAATCCCACTCCTGACCTCAAACAGTTTCTTCATAAGTTAATTAATTATTTCTTAACTTAAAAATAAGGGTGAAACTACAATGGATGCTGTGTAAGACTAGTCCTTGAAAACTGGATAGAAGGACCTGAGAAATATATTCTAGCATTAATTTTCTCACCTTTGATTTCTCCCCTTTCATGCTACAGGTAAAAGCTCTATCACCATTAAGGTATGATTTAGTCTACTAATTTGATTCATTCTTTATTCTTTTGGGCTCTAAGATATCATTTCTTTTTCCAATCCAACATTTCTTGTGCTTGATACTGAGGGTAAAGAGAAAGGAGGGAAGAAAACACCAAATTAAAAAAAAGCTTGGAATGCAGGCTCAAGCTGACACTGAGCATGTTCCTTCACGGTACAAGTAATGACGTTGTAGCTATTAAACGGTGTTTTAGTAACTGTTGAATTTCTGGTTTCCATGGGCTTATTCGGCCTTTTTTTTGGCGATTCCAGGGAGTTTTGCTTGGATTCTACGAGAAAAAAGAAACAAGGTAAAAACATAAACATTTGTTCTAGGTTTCTATTTTCTTTTTTCTTTTTTTAGGTTTCTATTTTCACAGTGATGCTAGGAGACAGTCTGGACTTACTGCAGCAATGTGCAAAACACAGGGATGGGTGAAGAGAGGCAGGGGCTATGAGCTGTTCTGGTATCTGCCTGGCATGAACCTGAGAGGTGCACAAAGATCCATCTCACTCGCCTCTCTGCTGTGCCTGCTCCTTGTTCACTGCCAGGAACCCTGAGGTCCTTCAGAGGGGGCTCCAGAAAAGAATGGACCCAGGTATGATGACTGCTGACTATGCACTACACACCAGGAGTGTGAAAGCCCCTTTCTTTGGCTCTGTGCGGCACAGAAAAAGGGACTGCAGATCACCTACCTACTAATGCCAAAAACTAACTAGAAGTCAGGGTGATGGAGGCATGGAGGAACCAGTAGTCCTGGTTCTCAGGACTAAGGATCTGGTTACAGTTCCCAGCCTCTGTCACAGGACAGCAAAGCTGTCCTTATATCTGTCAAAGAGGTCATCCAAACTCCACAAATGTCACATCTCCCAGCAGACATTCTAAGTCAGATAATATTGGCAATCAAGGTATTAGGTCTAAAACTGAGCTACAATCATCTTTCCCAATTGAGTAAGGAAGGATAAATAGTAACCAGATACATATTTGTGCTCATTTAAAAGCAAAAAATCAGGTGAAGATTGTGGCATTAAGCTAGACTTTCCTGGATATATTATATTCACTTTCCTTTTCTTTTTTTTCCTTTTTCAGTGCTGAGGATAGAAGCCGGGGAATCACACATGCTAGGCAAGTGCTCTAACACCAAGCTATTCCCAACCTATTCAGTTTCTTCCTGATAAACCTGGAAAAAGCACTAAAATCTGGGGTGTGAAAGGGACTCAAGCAGCACAAAGGGGATTTAACAGTTTGTGGTACTTTGTTTCTTAAAGATTAGCTGAAGAGGGAGCTGGGGATTTAGATCAGTGGTTCGGGCGCCTGCCGCACAAGCTCAAGGTCCCGAGTTTGATCCCTGGTACCCAACCCCCCCCAAAAAAAACAGCTGTAGAAAACAAGGAAAAATGTTAATATTTTAATTCAAAGTGTTGGGTTCATATTATTTGTTATAAATAATTCAAAAAGAAAGACCCTCCTTGATACAGTGAGTCATAAAGATGCTTATTAATACTTTATTACTTGGTTTAAGTATCCATTGGTTACAAAGGGAAAACAGACGGATACGTAGTCTTAGGAAAGACTTAGCTTTAAGGCTGTTATTTATTTACTGAGAGAGGGAAAAGTTGGGCTTTACATGGATATATATGTGAAGGGGGGGAAATGAGAGGGGCAGACAACTAAGAACATTTAAAAGTTAAAAGTGTCCTAATTCCACTGGTCCATTTTAATCTAAGGTACAGAGGATTTTTTTTTTTGCTATTGGGGATCGAACTCCGGTCCTTGTGCTTGTGCAGCAGCCGGTGAAACCACTGAGCTAAATCCCCCGCCCAGGTACAGAGGATTTAAAAAAAATAAGCAGCTAAAATAATTTTTAGTAAAATAAAAATATATTAACCAAAGTTTTGGGGATAAAAATTACTATCTTTGGCAACAGTATTTCATAGAGGGTACAAAAATAATCAGGGGAGTTGGGCATGGTGGCACATGCCTATAATCCCAGTACTAAATTTGAGCCCAACCTGAGCAACGAGAGGAGAGAGAGGGACAGACAGACAGACCAAGGAAAATAAGCACCTATCATAGTGAAATGTTCCTAAATGTACTTACTTTTCAACAATTGACTTGGTCTGATCTCGGGCTATGCCAACATAGTGATCAATCTGGGTCTTTTAAGGAAGGAAAGAAGACTCAGTTGGGGCAACACATAGTTTAACAATTTTCCTAAAGGCACTACATTTTTAGTTTAACCACTGAAAAATATTCTCAAAAATGAAAATAATGCCCAGTTTTTCAAAAACATTTTTAAAACTTCTAGGTTCAGATGTCAGATTATGCCATAATTTGTTGAGAAGTGAAAATCACTCATCTTTTACAGAGGTAAGGATAACTTGGTAGGTTATTTCCTTTGGAGACACTGGAATCTAAATTTTCCGAATACTAGAAATTGTGTCTTCTGTAGTCACAAATGTGTTAAGACTCCTGAGTAAGACTAATTTGTTTAATATCAAAGCCAAAAAATCTGCTGACAAATGGCTTAATCCAGAAAATAACTTCACAGCATCTAGCATCTCTGCACACATGTCACAGTACAAACATCCGTTCAAGCTAATTCCTGTAATAGCCTACAGTTTAAGTTTCTTTTCAGACACTCAGCTTTTATTCATTAAACATTAAAAAAATTCATTTTCTTTTGTATGAATGCAATTGTGATAAAAACTCAAAAGGCATACAAAGTACAAAAAGTAAGTCTTTCCTATGCATATATATTCTAGGTATATAGTTTCCCTTGCTGGAGGAAACCACTGTGATCAGCTTCTCATAAGCACTTGACTTAAAATGAACTGAAACTAGCCATACATCAACTAGCAGATTTGATTTGGAACATATGCCTACCTTGTACTTCTCATAGATAATTGGGACGCTGAAAACAAGCAGCTCAGCTGTAAGAATCATGGACAAGGCAAGTATGAATGTGAGTCAGTCAAAGTCTCAAGACTCAAAGTAACACACATGTGCTTCCTTATGAAATATATGGAGACAGATCTTCCTCAAAATAAGGAAGCCTGGCTAGAGCTCCCAAATAAGGACAGTTAGAAAAGAAAGCTAATTCATAGTACTCCAATAATAAACACACAAACAAACCTCTCCAAATACTCGGTTGCTTTTTTTTTTGTACCACAGATAACAATTTCCAAATTATGGGGCTTTCTATAAGATCCTTGTATTTAGGGCTGGGGATTTAGCTCAGTGGTTTTGCTGCCTGCTGCGCAAGCATAAGGACCCGAGTTCGATCCCTGGTACCAAAAAAAAAAAAAGAAAACATCCTTGCATTTAAACTAAATGTAGGCAACTCTCCTTCCTTTACTACCTGTTTGGAAATTTCTTTATAATTGGGACCATATAGTAGAACTGTGACCACAAACACAAGTTCCTCCAATACCTGCTTCATTCTCTGTGGATTTTTTTTTTTTTGGTACCGGTGATCGAACTCAGGACCTTGCGCTTTCAAGGCAGGCACCGGAACCACTGAGCTAAATCCCCAGCCCCATTCTCTGTGGATATTAAAAGCTGGACCGTGAGGATTAAGTGGAGCCATGCTGGGCATCCTCTTTACAGTCCTACAAATCACTTCAAGGAGCATAGAGACACTTTCCATGCCACCTTACCAAGAATCAGAAGGGTGATTCCATTGAAAACGGCACCAACATAGGTCATCAGCCACATGAACACAGCCAGCTGTGAAAGCCAAGATCAGAAGGTTAAGCAGGAATAACCACACGGCAAAATTCAAGCTAACTGATATCATTCTCCTCTAGCTAAATCTGCATAAGGCAGTAATGTAGACATAATTTCAAAATGAAGGTTCCCCTACCTGCACTATATATTTGAGGGTGTGTGAGAGAATTCTTAGGTTCCCAGGTGGACTGTAACTGCACTGCTGCTTACTGTTATCACTGTTCTGATGTTTGCTCTCTGGTAGGAGATGGCAGCTTTCTCTACTGACTCCTACACCTCCATTTTTACAGGTTGATGGAGATAAACATATGTTCATTTTTGTCTGATAAAATTTTATGCACTGTTTTCTCTCTGAATTAATCCCTGGCTTTTCTAAGTCTCACTATCAAAAGCTGCAGAAAAAACTAACCTTCAAGGAGTCAACCAGATCTTCCACCAGAAAGAGACGAATGATGAGCTTCAGGGCCCTGTTGACGTGCACCATTGCAGCATTCACATAATTATGGAATGCTTCTGAGGACAGGGTAATGTCCAAGTCCAAGTAGGCTCTTCCAGGGAAAGAAACAATAGTCACATGTCAGTATAGCAGCTCTTCAATGTGAAAATAGTCCTCAGGGTGCATTTTAGAAATCTGTATGGGCATTTTTTGCCGTCGTGGAGTTAGAACAATACTGTCATTTATTTTTTATTTTTTTAATGTAAATTGAAACTTTAGTAAGATCTTGCTGAAATTAGTTTAATAGTTGCAGGATTCTAAAATATTTGCTAGATACAACAATGACAAAAATATATAATATATAATATAATAAAAATTACAAATAGAAACCTGGCTAAGTGTAGAACTTGAAACAAAGAGATTCTATAAAATCACTGTACAGTTAAGGCAGCAAACAATCTAAGGAATTCTGAGTCTATTTTCAAAAGCAAAAACATTCCTTATAGAAAAACAAGTTATAGATATTTGAACACTATTAGAAAAGAGTTCTCTATTCTGCCCTATGTTTCATTTACAAGTTTATGTAATCTCATGGAAGAAATGAAAAATATTGCAAACAAAATGCTTTAAAACCATAGCAATCAGAAAAATTTATATCATTGGTGTTAATTCTAAAAATAATCTATCACATAGTAAAAATAATCCTGTCAAACAGGAATATTTTCCAGACTCAGCTATGCACAAATCTCAGGCACAATGTTACCAGATTCTACAGAGCAGCAGACAACAAATGAACACATGCTTATGAAGAAAGTTAATCTACACTGGATCACCTTATTTCATGGGAAATTTTAAACTATTTTCTATTTTCCCCCACAAAATCAGACAAACGTTAGACTGACCACTACAAAATTCTGGTTCAGTGAAATCTGAAGTAATGAGGTTTAACAATACCTTTTAAGTGATGATTCTATGTTCAACAACACACACAGTATCAGGATTACCACTTTCTAATCCTGCCTATAAAACAACCACAACCCCAACATACCAAATGTGGCACATACAAATTCACTTTGAAGGACTTGCAGCTTTCAATACAAATGTAGTAAGTCTACTCAGTTCACCATTCTCTAACTAAAATAACTTTAAAAAAATGACCAGAATTCTCAAAATGTTGAGCTCTTCCTAGAAACTGACCTTTGTTGTGAAGAGATTACAAAATAGAAACTTAGACCACACATCTATATCATTCATTTCATTTTTCAGGATCAACCTTAAACGCAATGTTTTTAAATTTTCTTTTTAGAATGAAAATATCAGTAGCATTTATTACTAAACTAGACAGTAAGATCTGAGTTTCCAAGTGTGGACCCTCTGAATTGTCAACTGTCACTCTCAATAAGACTGGGAGTAACGTAGGAGCTTCTCTTTATGGAATGCCTTGTAACAGTAGTTGTTATTATGAAATGCCTAGGATACCTCAAAGATCCACACCACATATACCTTCAATTTCCCAGAAACTCTAGTTGGAAATGGGTGGGATTACACCAACTTAAAGTGGAAATACTAACCCTCTCATAACTGTTGGAAGTGTGCTTCATATTAATGTCTCTTTTGCTTGCTCCATAGTGGGAAAATGGAAACTTTTCCTTTCACTAATAGCTATAGTTCCAAAATTGGTAAAGAAAAATGCTGGAAACTATTGTTCAAAGATAATTAAAATAAGATGAGGAGGGGATCCAAAGGTTTATAGAAACTAGAAACAACTGAAAGAGGATACTAGGAGAACAGTAGGTACAGTGGCCAAAATAGAACCTGGCCATTAGAGTACTTCTGAGCCTCATCTTTATGTCCACAGGCTCTTACTACAACTTAAACCACACCTGGATGAATCCTAATTCTTTAAAACGTTTCCCTGCAAATATGACTTATTGTAATGTCTTTAAAAACTGGCATAATTCTGCCGAAATACTGTCATTTAATGAGCAGAGGCAAAAATGCCCCAAGGGCTTGGTGGACATGCTTGTAATCCTACCACTCAAAAGGCTGAGGGAGGAAGATCACAAGTTTGAGCCCAGACTGAGCAATTTAACAACTAAGCAAGACTCTGTCTCAAAAAAATGTAAAGGGCTGGGGATGTAGCTCGGAACACCCCAGGTTCGATCCCCAGTATCTTAAAAAGAAAAGCCAGATGCCTGCAAAGTATGACAGTCACTCACAAAGAAAGAATTGTCCTATATTATGCATCATTGGATAAAGCCATATTTTGTTTATGCTAAAACGCCACTAAATTTTTATTTATTTATCATTTTGGAAAATCACATCTGTATTGCTGATAATTTGGGTAGTTGCAAGTATCTACTTCCTTATGCTTTTCTGGTGTAGTCCTTTCAAAGCAATTAAATACTGACTGAAATACCTATTACTCTGTTGTAAGTGACTTTCTATGTTATCACATCTCTATAATAATTGATCTATATATTTTGAAATTATGTTTGTAGATATCATCTACACATTTTACTTCAGAATGATAAAGGAGGCTTTGAAAATATGTCAAGTAAACAAAAAGAAGAACAAAGATAATGAATTCGATAGGGGTGAGAACTACAGAATACAGGAAGATTTGAGTTCTGATCCCAGAGGCACTATAGAATGAGATATAACCACGGCTAATTTACTCAGTATTTACAGAGTGCCCACAGTACACGAGTCATCCTGCAAGAAGAGATGCGGACAGGGAAGGTAAGGCTATTTTCACATCACAGAACCCAGAGTCTCAAGGGAAAAATGGCAAAGTAATAGGCATGTTTTTCCTTTGTATTTAATTTTTTTTTTTGGTACTGGGGATCGAACTCAGGACCTTGTGCTTGCAATGCAGG
This sequence comes from Heterocephalus glaber, assembly GCF_053883595.1. Taxonomy (NCBI): domain Eukaryota; kingdom Metazoa; phylum Chordata; class Mammalia; order Rodentia; family Bathyergidae; genus Heterocephalus; species Heterocephalus glaber. Next base: position 13,662,226 of record NW_028258151.1, on the reverse strand, counting down.
CGGTGGAAGCACTGAGCTAAATCCCTGGCTCTCCTTTGTATTTAATGAGAAAATATTTAATATCAAATACAAAAGTTTTTAAAACTAGGTATTTTAATTTTTTAAAATAAATTTTTTGTCCCATCCCCCATAGGTATTATAATTAATACAGCTTAACAAAACACATTTTAGGAATCCACAAATGTCATGCAAAAAGGGGGGAATGCATTAAGACATCTGAGCTTCTAAAACAGTACACTTTATTTCACTCATTCATTCTATAACTACTGATTCATTAAAACTAATTTTCAATACCACATATAATTTAAGTTATTCCTTCTGTTTTCACTTTAAGAAAGTTCAAGCAGCAGCAGGGCAGCCAGAGACTATTCTTGTGATAGTACTGACAAGATTACAGCAAGGTCTCCTTCTTTATGAGAATATGACTTTTTTGATTTTTTGGTACTGGGGATTGAACTCAGGTCCTTGTGCTTGTGCAGCAGGCGGCGAAACCACTGAGCTAAATCCCCGGCCCCCCTATAACTCTTTTGAGTTTTAGTCAGGTCCAATTTTTAGACCTGATCAGCCTCATCAAACCCCTCCACTCAAATGTGCAATGTCGCTTGTAATACTTCAACTCACTTGAATGGATGGCCTTCTTCTGACTTCTGCACAGCTTGGATGACAGACTTATAGACTCTGAAGCTGATGGTGACAGAGAGAAGAGCCAGGATGAGGTAAGACACCACACTGATGACACTGAAGGCTGCCAGGGAAAGCAGCATGATCAGTGTGGTGCCAAAGACAAACCCAGTCTTCTTCACGTCTCGCCAGAAAATCAGATCGTGCACTGCCAGGAGAAACAGAACATAAGTCACAGAAGCCAGTATGCCTCTCTGGTTGTGTCTTACACCCATTGGAAGCATTCTGCTAGCACAGAGGTACAGGTGTCCACCCCATTTCAAGTTTTTTCCCAGCTACTTAAGTCTACTGGGGTGAAGCATCAGTGACCTTAAATGTTTTCAAAGGAAGGATGACAGAGCAAGGATGCAAGATCTTCCTAACTATTGACTAAATTAAACAAACAAGCTGGGTGCAGTGGTATGCGCCTATAGGATGGTCACTTGAGCTCAGGATTTCAAGGCCAGCCTGGGCAATACAGTGAAACTCAGTCTCAAAAGACTAACAAAGCCTATAAACTGGTTAGGTCAACACACATTTATTAAAACCAAAATTAATCAGAAATGTATAAATTGTGGTAAGGGCAAAGAAGGTGGTGATAAAAACAGACCAATCTCCGTTATTCCTAGGTACAAGGTAACAACAGTCATAGGGTTAATCTGGAGAGAACTCAGGAAGGATTATGAGTAGTGGACCATACAACCATCCACACTATACTTTTTTTTAACTTTAAGAGATCAGGTCGGGGCCGGGGATTTAGCCCAGTGGTTCTGCCACCACCTGCCTTGTAAGCGCAAGGTCCCTAGTTCAATCACTAGTACCAAAAAAAAAAAAAAAAAAAAAAAAGAGAGATCAGGTCTTACTAAGCTGCCCAGGCTAGGTCCATATTCTTGGGCTCAAGCAATCCTCCTGCTTCAGCCTCTTGAGTAGTTGGGACTGCAGGTGCACACCACCACGTCAGGTCAAACTTAAATACTTTTTTCCCCCTGTACTGGGAATCGTACTCAGGACCTTGCACTTGCTGGGTAGGTGTGGTGCCACTCAGCTATATCCCTGGCCCCAAACTTAAATACTTTCAGAATGATTTTTTTTTTTTTTTTTTTTGGGTACCGGGGATCGAACTCGTGTCCTTACACTTGTGAGGCAGGCAGCAGAACCACTGAGCTAAATGCCCAGCCCACTTAAATACTTTTAAAAGTGAGTATTTAGGGCCGGGGATTTAGCTCAGTGATTCTGCCACCTGCCTCGCAAGAGTACCCCCCCAAAAAAGTAAGTATTTAAAGGTGGTGGTGGTGGGGATTTAGCTCAGGAGCACTGTGCCTGCCTTGAAAGTGCAAGGTCCTGAGTTCGATCCCTGGTATAAATAAATAAATAAATAGATAGATAGATAGTGAGTGGGGGCACAATAATTATATCTAGAAATAGGTGTAAATGAAGATCATCCCAGGCAACCAGATCTTAGTTGGGCATGTCCAAGACACTTCAAAAACTAGACAGCAGCAGCTGGAAACTACCTCCAACCATTTGCATTTCAATCTGTGAAGCCTAACACTCAACACTAACAAGCCCCACAGTGACTTTCATCCCAGAGAATCTGCATACAAAAAAACCCAAGGCTTCTGGCTTTTAACCATCTCTTTTTATTCCTTACTTACATTTTGGGTTTCTCATGTAAGAGAAACCATGCAGTATTTAACTTTTTGTGTCTAACTTATTTCATTTAGAAGGAGATGGGAAGGGGGTTAGGGTAAAGGGATCAAAAAAAGATCAAGAGGCCAGGGATTTAGCTCAGTGGTCCTGCCACCTGCCTTGCAAGCACAAGGACCTGAGTTCGATCCCCGGTACCAAAAAAAAAAGATCAAGATATGATATATACATGTACCAACAAATTCCCAAAAAGAATGTTAACCACTGTATTGCGTGTACACACACACACACACACACACACACACACACACACACACACACACGGCCAGGGATTTAGCTTAGTGGCACCGCGTCTGCCTCGCAACAACAAGGTCCTGAGTTTGATACTTGTGTGTATGTGGGGGAGCAAGGCTTTTGGAGTTAGAGACAAGAGTTTGAGTCTTGCTAATTTTTTTTTTTTTGGTACCGGAGATAGAACTTGAGACCTTGCGCTTGGGAGGGAGGTGCCGGAACCACTGAGCTAAATCCCCAGCCCGAGTCTTGGATTAATCATATTGCTTTAAACTTTTTAAGATTCCAGATTCTCAACTGTAAAATAAAAACGGAAACTATTTCCTTGAGTTGTTTTCAAGGTAATTCTAAGAGAATACACGCAGTGAACACTCAGATTTTATCTATACTCAAAACACACCCTGAAAGTCCTCGATCTGGGATATTGAATCTGAGCCTGATTCAATAACACCCTGTTCTTTCCCATGTTTGGCTCTAATACTCTTCCCTCTGAGACCACTTCTTGGAAGCCTAATCTTGTCAAAACTTGAAGGTACTTAACTCAAAACCAAGAAAACACTAAAAATAAGCTGATTGTATACAAGAAATAATCACTAGTTCAGAGATTCTGGGTAGGGAATATGATTTACTAGGAGAAAGAAGAAACACAATTCCTGGAAGGAGTCTCAGGTAGTGGTGCCGCAGATGAGGGAGAAAAGTGGAGGCAACTCAGGCATGTGCAAATGAACCAGGACTGAATGAGAGCCAAACAGAATGCTGCTACTTTAGAGAGGGAGCACTGAGCGGGAGAATTCCTCCAGTCAGAGTTCATGTGGCTACAAGAAGAGTTTCAACACGGAATGCTAAGAGCAACGACAGCAAAACTTTTAGAGATGAGTGCCTGAACTGCAACCCAAAACCCACTTACTGCAAAGTGGTAACACTTTGTAATTAAACCTGAATACTTACTGTGTTTTAGCTTACAAAAAACAAAACAAAACAAAAACCCCTCATATATTAACATATTAACATCTTCTGTCTTTTTTTTTGTTTTTTGTTTTTGGTACCGGGGATCGAACTCGGGTCCTTGCGCTTGCGAGGTAGGCGACAGAACCACTGGGCTAAATCCCCAGCCCCTGCATCTTCTGTCTTAAAAGAAAACAACATGAGTAAGAAGGACACAACATCACTTCCATGGTACCCTGTCCCAAGTTATAACCTGAATCTATGGAGAAAATATCAGACAAAACCAGCTGAAGAAAGAGTCTACAAAGTAACTGATATTCTTCAAACCTATAATGGAAAAAAAATAAAGAGGAAGTAAAAGATAGGACAGCACCTAAATGCAAAGTATGGACCCACAACTGGACCCTAGAAAAGGGGATAAAAAATAGCCAGAGACATCACTGGGACAACTTAAAAACCTGAATGTCCATGAACTGATAAAAAGTACTACACTGATTTTTTTCTTTTTCAGTAGGGGAGATTGAACCCAGGGGCATCCTGTCACTGAGTCTCAAATTTACATTCTGCCTGCCTCAGCCTCCCGAGAAGCTGGTATTATACATATGCTCCACCTTGCCCAGATTGCATGAATGTTCAAATTCAGTAAGTGTACTATGGGTATGTGAAATAACAAAGTTCTTGTTTCAAGGAAACACATTCCAAAGTATTCCAGAGTGTTCAGAAAAAAAATGTATCTATACATAAAGGGAATGAGTAACAAAGCACATGTGGCCAAAAGTTAACAATTGGTGAGCTAGTAGTGTTAAGCCATGGACTTACGGGACTCTTCTGTACTATACTTCCAATTCTTTTGTAAATGTGAAAGATTTGAAAAAAAGAAAAAGCTTTGAGGATAAGCTTAGAAGATAAATCTCTTGATTTATCAGAGAAGAACAAGCAGATAAACAGCTAACAGGCAAATTAGAAATTTTTACCTCTGTGTAAGTTGGCAGATCACCAGATCCTCATTAACTTTGCTGCCATCTGCTGGCAAACGGTCGGAAGAACTCGTCAAACCTACTGTGCTAACAAATGGTAGCCAGTACTGCTCCCTAGAGGCGAGTGGAATATGCAATAGTACAGAAAGCCTGGGCTTTCAGCCTTAAACAGTGGAATTATGGTCTAGGCTAGAAAGGGGCTATCCGGACTGAAAGGGGTGTAACAGAAATAGAGCTTGGAAAAGATGGCCCAATACATGACACCTCGCAAGTCCTGGCTCAGGGTACCTCCTCAGAGACTGCCTATCCTCTCTAACATCCCACCCTTTCACCATTCTACTTCAGTATGCAGTTTTTTGTTTTTTGGTTTTTTTTTGTACCGGGGATCGAACTCAGGTCCTTGTGCTTGCGCAGCAGGCAGCGAAACCACTGAGCTAAATCCCCGGCCCAGTGCGCAGTTTTTTCTTCACAGCACCTACAACTTTAGTTGCAGAAAACTCTTGATATCTGTTACTACACTTCAGCATGGGGCCAGCTAATGACCCACAGACAGCATAACTGCAACTTCCATGTTTCTTGATAAGTCTACGGAACATAAATCTACCAGGTACAGAAGACTAAAGGGTTCTAAGTACAGAACAACATCTGATGGTGCACTTACAGGGAAACAAGCAGTATGAAAAGTGCCTGTATTAGTGAAAAAGAAAAATCACAAATCAGCAAAGTTTCAATCTTAGGAAACTAGAAAGAAGAAAAATGGGAGGATGGGAAAGATGGCTCCATGGCAGCATGCTTAGCATATACAAGTCCTTGTTTTCAACCCTCGGCACCACCACAAAATAAATTCAAACGTCAACAAATTTAAGCTGGGTATGGATTGCCAGGACTAATCCTGGGTATGGTAGAAAGTACATATTGTAGTATCTTGTTTTACAGATGAGGAATCCAAGGCAGAGAGGTTAAGTGTCTTGCCCCAAATGGAGAAAGAAGGAAATAGAAAATGGAAACACTGCCAGTTCAGAACCAGAGTCTATGTTCTGCTGTACGGTCTAAAGCAGGGGATAAAATGGGTCACTGAGTAGGCATTTGCAGCCAAGTGGAAGCCATAAAACTTTAAAGAGAGAGCTGGAATAATACTTAAAAATAAACATCTAATACATAGTTTTCTGTTGCCAGACTTTTTTTTGGCGGGGGGGTGGGGGGTGGGGTGGGGCGGCGCAGTACTAGGAATTGAACCAGGGCCTTCACAGTAAGCTATATTTTCATTGTTCTATTATGATGTGATGTGATGTTATGACAGGGTCTTGCTGAGTTGCCCAGGCTGGGCTTGAATTTGTAATCCTCCTGCCTCAGCCTCCCAGTGTGCCAGGATTATAGGTGTGGGCCACCATGCCCAGCTTGTTTATAGATTTCCTATGCCATCTCATTGCTTTGTTGTCTGTTAGACCAGCACACACCACCCTAACAGTGGCAGCTTTGATCTTTATATTTATTCGTCCTTTCTTCTCTCTAAAAGTTGTTTTGGCTCTTCTAGGTCCTTTGTATTTCCATAGAAATTTTAGAATAAATTTGTCCTTTTATTAAAAAAAAAAAGTATACTGGGGGGCCTGGGATTTGGCTCAATGGTTCTGCCTCCTGCCTCACAAGCGCAAGGTCCCGAGTTCGATCCCTGGTACCAAAAAAAAAAAAGTATGCTGCGATTGGAATTGGAATTACACAATCTGGGGGTGATTAACATTTTAGCAAAATTGAGTCTTTTAACCCATGAAAATAGTGTAGCTCTGCACTAGTTTAGGTTTTTATCTTTGGATTCATGTTTTAACCTCTGTACCATGTTATTTTTGAATCATTAATGATCATATTTATTACAAGTTTAAACATCTAAGTACAGAGAACTATTTTTTCTTTTCTTTTCTATATTTAGGGCAAGACACTTAACCTCTCTGCCTTGGATTCCTCATCTGTAAAACAAGATACTACAATATGTACTTTTAGTACATGTTGCCAGGATTAATCTATACAAGTGCTTAGGCACTGCTGAGAAGGTAGTAATACAATGCTAGTTACCTATTATTCCATTTACCGCCAATCTCTGCTACGGTTATCATGGAAAACTGAAGAATTAAAGTTAAAAGTCTGCTACACAGCAGTTAAGATTTTTTTTCCTTTTCTCTGTGTTCTGAAAAGGATACAAAGAAATTAAGACTGGAAGCTTTTCTAGAAGGGACTTTTAACTAAATGTATTTTACAAAGCATTCCACATAACATTTCCTCTGAAAAAAAGGGCTGCACTGTCAGCAATACGATTGAACAGAGTGGTGTGTAAAAGGCTGGAGGGAGGAAGAAAGCTAGAAGGTAAAGCACAGCTGTAGGGCAGAGGGCAGAACTTGCAGAGTTCTCACTGTAGGTAGTCATGTGAAGCTATGCAAACAGAAGAGATCCCTTAGGGGCATCTCACAACACCTCAAGTTCCACAAAGCAAAGAAAACATCTTCCCCTAACACTGTCCCCTGATCATAACTGAAGGCAGAAATAAGGAAATAGGACATACTTTTCTTCTCCCTTATTACACTCAAATGCCAGGGCTAAGTTTTTGATTCTATACAGAAAAATAAGATCTTAATTTTGATTAGTTTTCAATGAAGATGCTTACACATCTTTATAACTACAATTTATATGAGCAAACTAGAGAAGACTGTCACAACTCAAAGCTCTAGTCACAGAAATTAGGAAAACAATTCCTTGCGCCGGGGATTTAGCTCAGTGGTTTCACTGCCTGCTGCGCAAGCCCAAGGACCTGAGTTCGATCCCCGGCACCAAAAAAAAAAAAAAAAAAAAAAAAAAAATTCCTTTCACAATAGCATCCAAAAAAAATGAAACATCTAGGAATCAATCTAACAAAGGAAGCAAAAGACCTCCACACTGAAAACTACAGCACTCTGAAAAAAGAGACTGAAGAGGATATAAGAAAATGGAAAGACATTTAGTGAAAATGGCCATACTTCCAAAACTGCTATATAGATTTAATGCAATGCCGATTGAAATTCCAACAATATATTTCACAGAACTAGAGAAAACAATTCAAAAATTCATTTGGAACCAGAAGAGGCCTAGAATAGCAAAAGCAATTCTAGGCAACAGAGACATGACAGGGGTTATCACAATCCCTAAGCTGAAACTATACTGCAAAGCTACTGTGATTAAAACAGTATGGTACTGGCAAAGAAACAGACCTGAGGATCAGTGGAATACATTAGAAGATGCAGAAATAACTCCAGACATACTCAGCCACCTCATCTTTGAGAAAGTAGCCAACCACCCTCACTGGAGGAAAGATAGCCTATTTAATAAATGGTGTTGGAGAAACTGGATTTCAACCTGCCAAAGATACTAGACCCCTATCTATCACCATGCACTAAACTAAGATTGAAGTAGATTAAAGATCTAAATATTAAAAGAGAAACACTAAACTCGCTGGAAGATAAGATAGGTAGAACTCCTGAAGACACTGGTATAGGCAAAGATTTTGGGAACAAAACCTCAGTAGCATGGGAACTAGCACAAAGAATCAACAACTGGGATCTCATCTTATTAAAAAGTTTCGGCACTGCAAGAGAAACCACCAACAGAGCTAAGAGACAACTTACAATGTGGGAAAAAATTTTTAGCAGCTGTACCTCAGACAAAGGACTACTATCTAGAATATATAAAGAACTGAAAAAAATCAGATCCCCCAAATTTAAAGACCCAATTCAAAAAATGGGCATCTGAAATGAACAGACATTTCTCAGACAAAGAAGTAAAAGCAGCAAATAAATATATGAAAAAATGTTCAACATCACTGGTCATTCGAGAGATGCAGATGAAAACAACACTGAGATTCCACCTCACCCCAGAAAGAATGGCTGCTATCAAGAAATCAACCAATAACAAATGCTGGCAGGGGTGTGGGGAGAAAGGAACCCTTCTCCATTGTTGGTGGGAGTGCAGACTGGTGCAACCACTGTGGAAATCAGTATGGAGATACCTCAAAGAACTAGGACTAGAGGTCCCATTTGACCCAGCTATTCCCCTGGTGGGTACCTTCCCCCCAAAATTAAAAGAATCATACCACAACGATATAATATATATGCACCCATGTTTATAGCGGCACAGTTTGTAGTAGCTAAAGCTTGGAAACCGCCCAAGAGCCCATCAACTGGAGACTGGATAAAGAAGATGTGGTTTTTTAATAAAATGGAGTACTACTCAGCCATAAAGAATGAGAAACTAGAGACATTTATAGCTAAATGGATGCATATTGAGGCCATTCTCTTGAGTGAAATAAATAGGACACATGTGTAAACACTGAATTGTTTCTCTGGTGTGAGAAACTGAAAGTGTAAAGATTAAAATGATTAAAATGAATAATTGATAATTTGAAATAGGAAGAAAAGGTCCACATGTTCGTGAATTATAGATGTAACATGCATTGGTAGAATTGTGTGATGGTCTTTTGTGATACTTAATTTTTATATATCCCAGTATCTGTATGTATTTGCATAGACAAAGAAAAAACAAACTCCTGCATTACTTTTGTTGAAGGTTTCCAGGACTGTGTGACTGCTCCTGAGCTTTTTTTTTTTTTTTTTGGTTCCGGGGATTGAACTCGGGACCTTGCGCCTTCGTGGCAGGTGGTAGAATCACTGAGCTAAATCCCGAGCCCCTACTGAGCTTTGTTTTAAGTATGTGTATCCTTTGCTTGTATTTTGTATTAAAAAAATAAGAAAAAGAACCCCTTATCGTTGAGCATGTTGGCACTGTCCCCTTTATTTTTCTCTTTGGGGACATTCGAAGCAAGTTATTCTTTTTCTGCATCTTTTATTTCTTTTGTAAACATTTTGTTTTGTTTAAAAATGGCTTTATAAAAGGGCTTTTATAAGCCCCCCACCCCAAGAAAAGGTCCAAAGGGGTAGGCGAAGTGGGAGGGGAGGGGAAAGGAAAGAAGGGAAAGGGAAAAAATGAGAAAAGGAAATAATGGAAACAAAGTCTTTGTAAATAGGGAAGGGTGGAGGGGGTGAAGGGAGGACAGGGAATGGGGAAAAAATAAGAACCACGATACATCATGCACAGGTATAAGTACCCAATGATAAATGTAAATGTATTATATACCTAAAATGTACCAATAAAAGAATTTGAGGAAAAAAACACAAAGCTCTCAGTCGGATGTGAGAAGGGGAACAGGATGCAAAATGGAGAGTGGGGCCCCGCTACCTTCAGCGAGCGCCGTGCTTTTGTTTGTCCACCGTCGCCCCGGTGCACGGCCGATAGGCTGGTGCTCTGGCCGGGCGCGCGGAGTCAATAGGTGCGCAGACGAGGCGGTGCGAGCGGGGCCCGTAGGACCCCATTGGGGGAATCCGATCCGAGGAAGCCGTGACTTTGCCGCGGGAGGAGAGGCGCCCAGATTGCGGCGGGCGTTGGAGCAGGCGGATCGCGTCCCGCAGGACCATGGCCCGCGGCGCCCACGGAGCCCGCGGCGCCTCGCTGTTCGCCCTGGCCGCGCTCTGCCTGCTCCACGCACCCGCGGCCCGGGCGGCGGCGAGCCCGTGTCCCTCCCCCTGTGCAAGTCTCTGCCCTGGAACATAACCAAGATGCCCAACCACCTGCACCACAGCACGCAGGCCAACGCCATCCTGGACATCGAGCAGTTCGAAGGGGTGCTGGGCACCCGCTGCAGCCCCGATCTGCTTTTTCCTCTGCGCCATGTGCGCGCTCATCTGCACTACTGACTTCCAGCACAAGCCCATCAAGCCCTGCAAGTCGGTGTTCGAGCGGGCCGCGAGCTCATCCTCATCCCGAGAGCCTGGCCTGCGAGGAGCTGCCGGTGTACGACCGACCGGGGCGTGTCCATATCTCCCGAGGCCATCATCACGGCGGACAGAGCCAATTTTCCTACGGATTCTACTAATGGAAACTGTAGAGGGGCCAGCAGTGAACGCTGCAAATGTAAGCCTATCAGAGCTAAGCAGAAGACCTATTTCCGGAACAATTATAACTATGTAATTCGGGCTAAAGTTAAAGAGTTGAAGACTAAGTGCCATGATGTGACTGTAGCAGTGGAGGTGAAGGAGATTCTAAAGGCGTCTCTGGTGAACATCCCAAGGGACACTGTCAACCCCTACACCAGCTCTGGCTGCCTGTGTCCCCCACTTAACGTTAATGAGGAATATATCATCATGGGCTATGAAGACGAGGAACGCTCCAGATTACTCTTAGTGGAAGGCTCCATAGCAGACAAATGGTAAGATCGACTTGGTGAAAAAGTAAAGCGCTGGGACGTGAAGCTCCGTCATCTCGGGCTGAATAAAAGTGACTCTAGGATCAGCGATCCGGCTCAGAATCAGAAGTCCGGCAGGACCTCTAACCCCCGGCAAGCACGCACCTAAACCCTGAAGTGCGAAGAGTGACATCAGTGGCCTTCCTACTAAGACTTGCATTGCGGGACTTAGCAAAGGAAAATTGCACTATTGCACGTCATAGTCTATTATTTACTACAAAAATCATGTGGTAACTGGTACTTCTCCCCTTTTTCTGTTTTTCTCCCCCCCCCTCCACCTTTTAAGTCCCTAAATATATTATGTGTTTTTTATTTCACTAAGAAGAAAAAAAAAAATGGAGAGTGGGTTTTGGATGCAAGGAGGGTGAGTGTGTGGCCTTTTAAAATTGGTGAGAAAACTTGTTTCATCCGTATGTGCCTCACATAGAGAATCACTGCTCAAGTGAGCCTCTGGTACTGCCAGTGTCTTTTTTGGGGTGAATGTGCATATCCTGGGTACTCTGATTAAACAGAAGAAAATCACTAAGAGCCAACGCACTATCAAAGTACACAATCTCACAGACACACACTGAAACAGATCTTGGCTAATCTCTTCCAAAAGTCGTAAAGGGAACTGACCTATGCTAATTCAATAGATACTGGGAGAAAAAAGTAAAAAATTCTCAAAAGAGCAAAGTCAGTATCTCTCAATTGATAGATTATGGTAGTAGGGAATGAACCAAGGGCCTTCACACTACATTACATTTCCAATCCTTTTTAAATTCTTGAAACAGGGTCTCACTAAGTTGCCAAGCTGCCCAGGCTGGGCTCAAACTTTTGCTCTTCATGCCTCAGCATCCCAGGGTACTGGAATTAATAGTTGTGCAGTGCCATGCCCAGCTATTGCTGATGGCAGATGAAATTTCTGACAAAGAATGCCTGTATTTACCAAGGGTGCTTGTATTGCTGGTGGAATTTTCGCTGGTGGGGATTCCTTTTTATTTTTCAAATTTCCTGCAATATGGTCATATTACTTTTATTGTAAAAATTTAAGTCTGTCTGCTTGCCTATATATATATATATATATATATATATATATATATATATATATATATTTTTTTTTTTTTTTTTTTTTTTTGTACCAGGGATCGAATTCGGGTCCTAGCGCTTGCGAGGCAGGTGGTAGAACCAATGAGCTAGATCCCTGGCCCTTGCCCATATATTTTCTTTTCTTTATTTTTTGGTATTAAATTATTTTATTGGTACATTGTAAGTATACAACACAATTACATTTCTCATTGGGAATTGTACCTTTACATAATACATCTTGGTTCTTATTTTTTCCCCATTCCTACCCCTCCCTTCACGCCCTCCACCCTTCCCTATTTACAAAGACTTTATTTCCATTTTTTCCATTTCTCATCATTTTTCCTTTCCCTTCAAGACGCGAGCTACAGTACCATAATGCACCAAAAGAGGGCACTAACATATCCTCCTCAGGATAAGGAAGAAAGCAGCCTGTGCCAATTCAGCCAGCAACAGCAGTGAACCATGCAGATTCTGAATTTGGGGAAAGAACTTGGTTTGATTCTAAGTTCAGCCATTAAAGCCAACTACATTTAATCTATTCTCCCAAAAATACACCTAAAAGCTAGAAAATAAAGGCTGTGCAAATCCTTGTGAAAAGGAATTAAGGTAAGGACATTTTAAGGTTTAGAAGTCAGCTTTAATTTCATTTTTAAAGATCAAAAAATTCAAGGATCTGTAAAATATATTTAATTTTCTTTGTAAAAACATTACAAAATTTGTCAGTATACTACACACCCAAGAAAATGTGAAATGCTTGAAATGATTAAAAGGAAAAAAAAAGTCACAGCATAACCACAAAAGGGAAAATTGTTCATCAATTTTCATCACCGAAGGGAAGGACTAGGGAAGCGATGTAGTGGAGTTCCACTCCAGTGGTGGAGTTCTTGCCTAGGATGTGCAGGGCTCTGGGTTCAGTTCCTAGCACTGTCAAAAAATAAAAATAAAGAGGGGAAAGGCAGTTTCTTTATATGAACAATTTATGTAAAGAAAAATATGCAGCAGGGTGTGGTGGTTCATGCCTATAATCCCAGCATGCTGGGAGGCTGAGGCAGAAGGATCATAAATTAAACCCAGCCTGAGCCATGATTTGACTTAGCAAGATCCTGTCCCAATTAAAAGGAGGGTTGGGCTGGGGATTTAGCTCAGTGGTTCTGCCACCTGCCTTAAAGGACCCAAGTTCATCCCCAGTACCAATAAATAAATAAATAAATAAATAAATAAATAAATAAATAAATAAATAAATAAAAGGGGTGGTACGCTTGGGATGTACCTCAGTGTGAAGGCCCTGAGGGTTCAATTCCCAGGACTACATAAATAAAATGAAATATAAATAAACGGAAGAAAAAGATGCAGACACTTTTAGACAGATTATTTTTCTTTTATTAAAGTTACATTTTCATTAATAGCCATAATAAGGTCATTTTTTATTTTTTTTTGGTACCGGGGATCGAACTCCGGTCCTTGCGCTTGCGCAGCAGGCAGCGAAACCACTGAGCTAAATCCCCGGCCCAAGGTCATTTTTTGAGTTGCAGGCATCAGATGCTGGGTGTGGTGGCACATGTTTGTAATCCCAGCACTTGGGAGGCTGAGGCAGCAGGATTGCCAAATTGGAGGCCAGGATGGGGTACATACTGAGTTCAAGACCAGCCTGAATTACATAGCGAGAACTTTTCTCAAAAAACAAAACAAAAACTCTAAAAAGACATCAGATGATTGTGTAAATTCAGATCCAAATTTTGTGGCTGCTGAAATGGGTTAATAATCTGCTCTGCTACAGATTTATCTCTAACTAAAAAATTTCCCCTCAAAATGGCCCAGAAGATCATTGATAGAAAATACAAAGCTGTTAGTCAAACACAGACACACATGCTTTTGGTCACAGAAGAGTGGCAGCAGGCCAAAGGAATCTGTAGGCATCCCGTTCAAACTAACATTCCTCTCAGACTCTCAGAAAAATAGTTTTCTGTTCATTAAAATAAGCTAACATCACCTTTGCCCTTAATTTCAGATAACGCACAGAAAACAAAATGGCACTGACTACTCCTCCTCAGCTGAACAGCAGGTGGATCTGAAAATGAGAACTTTTGAACTTAGTTATCTGAAGAATATAATTAAGATAACTGCAATACTGATTTATGATGGAATGAATGGAAGATACAACATTGATGTCTATCTTTTGTGTCCCCTAACCTTGGTTAAGCTTTTTGTACATGTTAAACAACAACTAAATTTACCCATTAAGAAACAGCTGGGGGCTGGGGATTTAGCTCAGTGGTTTCGCTGCCTGCTATGCAAGCACAAGGACCCGAGTTTGATCCCCAGTACCAAAAGAAAAAAGAAAGTAACAGCTGGGTGTGGTGGCACACGCCTATCCCAGAATTTGGGAGGCTGAGGCAGGAGGATCCCTGTGAGTTCAAGAACAGCCTAAACTACAAGTGAGACTCTGCCTGTCTCAAAAACTGAGAGGAGAGAGAGAGAGCGCGAGGGGGGGGGGGGGGAGAGAGAGAGAGAGAGAGAGAGAATATAGTTGGACATGGTGGCACAAGACTATAATCCCAGCACCCAGGAGGCTGAGGTAGGAGGCCTGTAGAGTTCGAGGCCACCATAGTGAGTTAAAGGCCAGCCTGAATTGTGAACCCCTATCTCCACAAAAACGAACAAAACAAACAAAAACAAAAAAAAATCAGTACAGATTTAAGCCTCTAGAAACCACTGGATTCAATCTAAACTTAAAACAATAATTAATTACTAACAATTGTGAAAGCCCAATCAAATTTTAAAAGTAGTTTAAGCCAAGTGTTGTGGTGTGAGCCTATAACCTCAGGCACTTAGGCTGAGTCAGAAGGATTCCAGTTCCAGCCTAGACTGGGCAATTTAGTGACTTATCAAGACCCTGTCTCAAAATAAAAAGGGCTGGGGTTGTAGCTCAATGCAAAGCCCCTGGATCAATCTCTAGTACTGCAAAAACAAACAAACAAACAAACAAACAGGGCTGGGTCCATAGCTCAGTGGTAGAGTGCCCTGGGTTCAACCCCCAGCGATACAATACAACAAACAAAAAACAGAACCAAATCATCACACACAAAAAAACCCCAGCATGTGACAACACTGATTATTTTCTTCTGAAAATGTAGATGGTCTCTGGATTTTATTGAGAAACAACTTAGTGATGAGACTAAAGGCAGTCAGTCATGGGTTTTGAATTGCCCAGGGTTGCTGGGGTAGAGTGTGATCTCCCATTAGATGGCTCCACTTGGCCAAGAGCAATTCTCTGGAGAATTTGACAGCTTCGAGGTCTCAGCAACCACCATTCCTGGCAGCTGAGGAATGGTAGCATTGGCTCATAAGAGGACTGGAGTGAGGCACCCACTGTTTCTATGCTAAGGATGTCAGTCTTGTTATCGATCTATATGACCCCTTCCTGAGCCAGGGAATTGATCCAACTGGATCTCCCTCCACTCAGCGTGCTTATTCTCATTGTAGAAAATTCCTTTAGGTTGCAAGCCGGGATATTAACAGCCGTAGTGTGTGTGGCATTGCAGACTGCAGACATGTAGGACAGTCTCTAAAATCTTTATTTTTTTTGGTACCGGGGATTGAATTCAGGTCCTTGGGCTTGCGCAGCAGGTGACGAAACCACTGAGCTAAATCCCCGGGCCTAAAATCTTTTATCAGTACATCAAGACAAAAATTACAAGTAAAATTAAGTGCTAGGTAATGTAAATCTCCTTGACTTATGAGATCTTATTCTATTTCCCTAGCAGCTCTACCATGTGTTTGTCCTATGGAAATGAAATCTGATGACTAACTGGGACAGCTCCTCTTCCCATCCTATTTGACTCCCCTCCAAGCACATAGGCAAGCAGGGCCGGGGATTTAGCTCAGTGGTTCTGGCGTCTGCCTTGCAAGCTCAGTCCCGAGTTCGATCCCTGGTACCAAACAAACAAACAAGCATATAGCCAAACAGAAGAGTTTAGGATGAACATCCACAGAATTACCACCTGTACTTTAGCACTAATAACAGACCTTTATTTACTTTGTAGTGTTTGGGATTGAAACCAGGGCCTCCTATAGGCTAGGCACTCATATTACCTTTATTTTTTATTGTGGTAAAATATACCTATTATAAAATTTAACATCTTGGGTATTTTTTAAGTGCAGTTCAGTAGAATTAAGTATGTTCACATTGCTGTGCAACCATCACCACTTTTTCTTTTTTTCCGGTACCGGGGGTCAAACAGTAATTACCATTATTAATGTTTTACTATACTTAATTATACATCTGTCCCTCTGTCCATTCATGTATTTTGTTTTTCCAGTACTGGAGATTGAACCCAGGGCCTCAGCACTGACCTACATCCCCAGCCCTTTGTTACTGTTTTGAGACAGGCCTTCCTAAGTGGATAAATTTGCCCAGGCTTGGTTTGAATCTCTGATCCTCCTGCCTCACCTCTCAGAACGCTGGAACTATTCATCTGTTGTTAAAAATGCATCTCAGGACTGGGGATTTAGCTCAGTGGTTCTGCTGCCTGCCTCGAAAGCGCAAGGTCCCAAGTTCAAACCCCAGTACCCCCCCCCAAAAAGCATCTCAAAGTAAGTTACAAAGCCAAGTGTGCTGGTGCCCGCTTGTGATCCCAGCATTTGAGAGGCTGAGGTTAACAGATCATCAGGAGGAGGCCAGCCTGGACTACATAGTGAATTGAAGACCAGCCTAAATCTCAATAGAGAGATCTTGTCCCCAAAAGCCAAAACAAAACAAAAACAAAAACAACCAAATAAATTACAGATAGCAAAAATCTACTGTTTGCCTATTCTGAGATTCAATACTTCTTAATGTTTTTCTTTAGATGAATTTTACATCAATGAAATAGATAATACATTCACTAGGTTTGAACACACATCCCATTAGTCTACAGAGTATTACCCCAAATGGTTCTCTAGTGCTCTTCCTGCTTTCTGGATGTCCCCATTAAAGGCTCCTTTGTTGAAGGTTTAATGCCCTCATGACAATATTGGGGGTGGCAGGAATTTTAAGAGTGGGGGCTAGTGGGAAGTTTTTAGTCATGAGGTGTTCCCTTGAAGGGGAGGTGGGACCCTGGTTTCTTCATCTTTTTCTCTTTTGTATCCTGGCTGTGAGGTGAACAGCTTTGGTCTACCTCATGCCCCCTACCACGATCTGTCACCCCAGGCCTAAGAGCTGTAAGGCCAACCCATTACGGACTGAAACTTCCAAGGTGTATCCAAAATATGCCCTTACTCTTTTTTCTTTTTATTGTGGTGGTAGTACTGGGGGTTTAAAAAAAAAATTTTTTTTTGGTACCAGGGATCGAACTTGGAACCTTGTGCCTGTGAGGCAGGCGGTGGAACCACTGAGTTAAATCCCCAGCCCCACCCTTACTCTTTTTCCTCCCTAACACTGGAGATTGAACACAGTGAGGACTAAGCTACATCTCCATCCCTTTTTGAGACTGAGCCTTAAATTGCACAGGATGGGCTTGAACTTGTGATCCTCCTGCCTCAGCCTCCCCCAAATAGCTAGGATTGTATGTGTGTACCACCACATCCAACTTTTTTCCCCCGATTCTTAAAATACTGTGTAGTTCTGATTATATATCCTAGACATTGAATATATGTTTTACAAGTTCTGGACTCCCTTCTATTCCTCTGGAGAATAGTGATACTTTTGTTTTAGTATGCAATTAAATTTGGCTGTACTTTTTTTTTTTTTTTTGGTGCTGGGGATCCAACTTGGGTCCTTGCACTTGCGCAGCAGGCAGTGAAACCACTGAGCTAAATCCCTGACCCTGGCTGTACTCTTAACTGCAAACTCTTGTCTCTTGGACAGTAGCTCAAATCTCACTTCAGTTCTCTAACTGGTTGGTCTGCTTGTAATCTTTTGTGCATATGACTGGTTCTCACATTACACAGAGGCTTTTAACAGAACTTATTTTATACATAGAATTTTAATCTCTCACCCTCTAGATCTCTATTTTCTAGGACTCCTCCTCTCTTTACTTTCCAGTGGTTGACCTGTTGTAGCTGACCCAATTTTATGTCTTCTATGAAAACCTGTCAGATGCTAACTTCACCCTGTTGTCTTGCTAAAAGTGGAAAAACTAGGAAATGAATTCCATGCTTTTATTTTGTACAAGTGTCAACACTCTTTTCAGAATATATCTGCTTCTGTTCATTTTCCTACACCTTCAGGTATTTGTTTTGAAAATTTTGAACAGAGTATATACAGTGGTACCTCGGTTCACTAATGCTTTTGTCTGCAAAGTCTTCATCAGGTGACAAACATGACCGCAGCCATCTTTTCCACACAAACACAAACGTGGCCCATCTTTTCCAAAATCATAGAACAAATTAAGTTTGTGAACCAAGGCACCGCTGTAATTATAGTCAGGAAGGCTGGATCCAGTAGAGCCTAGGTGGATATTATGAAAGGAAAATCACTGTGATCTTGTTTTATAAAGATTACTTCAGATTGAAGAGCTCTTCCAACATTTTCACATTTCACATTGTATTTTAAGATGTAATCTTAAAATATAATTCAATTTAATCCATTTTACAAGTGCATTGATGGCCTAAGGCCCTCCTCTTTCCTGCCATTTGAACTGAGTGATTCCTCTTCCTAAATATGAAGAAAATTCATATGAAGATATTTATATGGCCCATGTGAAGCATGGGGAAGGGAAAACATTTCCTTCTTACAGGTCTTATGCTTAAATTATGGGAACATTGATGTCAAATTCAAATTTCAAAGAATCCTACTGTATTTTAAGGCAACAAGGTTAAGTAGAGGACTTGGAAAATGCAGTAATTTGTAGGAAGTATTTTATCATGAAAAGTTTTCCAGTTGAAGAAATCATTCAGCAAATAAAAGCTAAGAAATTTCACTGAAATCCTAAGGTGATTTACAAGTTGGGAAAAAAATAACTGTACTACCTAAGAGAGAATCATTTGAAAAAAAGAAAGAAAGAATCATTCAGCCTAAAGAGTCAAGTGGGTATGGTTTATTGGATAATGACAATTTATTTTTAACCTTGATTATATTAAAAGATAACACTGATTGTATGCTCTGCATTAATAAAAATGAACAAAATTTTATTTATTTATTTATTTGGGGGGGGGTACCAGAGATCGAACTCAGGTCCTTGTGCTTGCAAGGCAGGTGGCGGAACCACTGAGCTAAATCCCCAGCCCTTATTTATTTATTTTTAAAAGTTTTTTTGGTACTGGGGATTGAACTTGGGACCTTGCACTTTTGAGGCAGATGGCGGCACCACTGAGCTAAATCCCCGGCCCTAAAATTGAACAAAATCTAAAAAAAATTACCTCAAGCGCAAGGACTTGAGTTGATCACCGGTACCAAAAAAAAAAAAAATTACCTCAGATTCACTCTCTGAGTATACAAACTCACTTATTTTTTTGTACTGGGGATCGAACTCAGGTCCTTGCACTTGCGAGGCAGGTGGCATAACCACTGAGCTAAATCCCCGGCCCTACAAATTCACTTTTAATGATCAAAACAGGAATTATTCTATATATTTTGTTTTGTAACTCACCTGTTTTCCCACTTTAAACATTAAAACGAAAATAACACAAATTGCCTTAGGCTGTAGCTTAGTAATACAGCACTGGCTTAGCAAGGCCCTGAGTTCCATCCCCAGCACTGCACAACCAAGACAAAAGCAAAAAGCAACTGAGGATAACAATAATAACAACATATTAACAAACCAATCACCAACCTATATGCCTGCCTATTTCCTTGCATTTTTGCCAATCTGGATACCACCAACACCACCCCAAACAAAACAAAAAAACAAAACCACTTATCTTTATCACTTTTAAGTGTTGTGTGAAGATCTAGTCCCTCCTTTCCCCCATCCCAAACTATTGCAGAATATCATGCCAGAATTACAGAGCAACAACCTATAATATCAAGTCTTCATTAGAGGCTGGGGATTTAGTTCAGTGGCACTGTGCCTGCCTCGAAAGCGCAAGGTCCTGAGTTCAATTCCCAGTACCAAAAGAAAAGAAAAGAGAAAAAAAAAGTCTTCATCACAAACTGGTACATAATATGAAACTGCAAAGGAAAAATACCATTAATATTTTTCATTATTTCTATTATTAAGATGACCCATTCCTGTCCAGCCCAGCAACTTTAGGTAAAACATAATTACAGAACTATCTTTATTTTAAAGAAGACTATTATTCAGATATATTTATTTAAAATTAGGAAGCCAGGCATGATGCTGCATGCCTATAATCCCAGATACTTGGGAAGCTGAGGCTTGTAAATTCAAGGTTAGCTAGGGCAATGTAGTGTGCCTCTGTTTTAAAATAAAATAAAATGGGCTGGGGATGTACCTCAGTGGTAGGATACTTGCCCAGCATACACAAGGACCTGGGTTCAATACCCAGCACCACAACAAATAAAAACAAAACCCACTAGAGGTTCATGCATTTAACTGAAATGATTTACATTTTAAAACATTTCTGCATAAAATATGATTCTAAAACGTTTTCAATTATAAAACATTCCAGCCTCTGATTATATCAGTCTTTTTTAGTTAACCTAAAAATATCTACTGATCATAGAACTTGGTCGTTGACAAATGTCCCAATTCCACTGCCCCTTTCATCTTTTATACTACATTAACTTAGTTGGGCACTACCAAGAATTAGGAATTACCCACTTTTTTACTTCCAACAATACTATTATAAAGCATGGCAAAACAATTATTATCAACTCTATTAACAAAGGAAGATGCTGAACCAGTTAGGCTAGTTATCTAAAGTCACACTAATGCAGGAAAGTGCCAGAATCAGGAACAAGGGAGGTTTTGTAGCTTAATTCTTTTATGCATCTTTACTCAAAAGTACCTGAAAGAATTACAACTCATGAAGAAATGTGGAAGGTACCAAAGCCAGAGAATCATATTAGAATAGTTGATGACCACCTATTTCAACATTCTCATTTTACAGATAAAGAAACTGAGACCCCAAATGTTTTAAGTTAGTTACTGAAAGTCATACTTCCAAGCACAGTAAAGGTTATGTGTGGCATCACATGTCTATAATCCCAGCCCTCTGGGAGGCTGGGGCAGGAGGACTGCAACTTCCAGCCCAGCCTGCACAACTTAATGACTTAGTGAGACCCTATCTCAAAATAAAAAATAAAAAGGGCCGAAGATGTTATCTCAGCATGAAGGCTCTGGGTTCAATCCCTAGTACTGCAAAAACAAAAAACACAAATAGTGAAGCAAGAATTAAAATCTGGTACTCTTTAATCCAAACTCAACAATTTTAGAACTAGCATTCCTCAATTCAAATCCAGTGATCTTTAATTATGAGATAACTTAATCCTTAATTATTTAAATTTTGAGGTTTATCAAAAACCTTGATGTACTGGTAATACAAGAAATAATTAGCCAGTGGCTATGATGTGCCAGGCCCTGCTAAATCTGAGAGAATATTTACTAGGGACTACAGAATACATTTTAATCCTCACAATGTAATTATAAGGTTAAGTATAATGGTATTTGAAAAAAGGATCTACTATCGAAGTCTGAAAACCACATATCACTACATAGCATCTAACACCGAATAAGTTTAGAACTTAGATATGTTATATTGGAGGAAGGCTTTAAATATCCCTTTTTTTTCCCCTTGTACTTTCTAAGTAAGACCTCAGAGCAGATAGCATTTGAAGTAATCTAAGAGCCAACTCCTAGGAAAGTGATCATTTCAAATAAACAAGAGACAAGAGAAGAGCTTCTATTCCTGTGGCCCACCTTTTTTCCTTCCCTTTAAAAAATGTTATAGTACAAAAAAAAGTAATAGTAAAGCATATTTGAAAATAAAGGAATATATTAAGTATATATCTATTAAGTATATCATATATTTTATATGCAGCCCAAGACAATTCTTCACCCAATATGGCTGAGGGAAGCCATGATTGTGGCCTAAAGAATATTAAATAAGGTCCAAAGCAAAAGAATGAATGAGTTTCTCTCAAGAACTACTCCAAAATAGTACTATAAAACCGGTTACCTACTTTCAGAGCATTTCAAAATCTCTGAGGTAAATGATCAAATTAATTAAAAGTTTCATTTACTGTCTTTCCCAACAGGAATACCTTTATCTTTGATTGCTAAGTAAATTTCATAAAGTTCCATTAAAAAACCCAAGTGCTTACCAGTAATGTATCATGGGTATTTAAAAATAAGTTTTATAAATAAGTAAGAACATACTGGTATTCTTAAAAGTAGCATCACCCTCAAGCCAACCTGTAAGGAAAGAAGGACCTTGAAATATAACTGAAACATTAGAATAACTTTTTTTTTTCTTTTTTGAGACAAGGTCTCACTATGTAGTCTGGGCTGGCCTTGAATTCACTATGTAGCCTAGAATGGTCTCAAACTCACAATGATCCTCCTGCCTCAGCCTCCCGAGTGCTGGGATTCAGGCATGTGCCACCACACCCAGCTATAATAATCTTTTAGGGACAGATTAATTTTATAAAGTGGTCTACTGGTTTAGGAAATACTGGAATAAGGAAAGCAAATCAACTAAGTAATCATTGAAAAAAAGAATTTGTCTTTCCCCACAATATGTTTATAGTCTAGTTCTATTTCATAAACAAGCCAGAGACTAAGAAAAATGGCAATCTGATAAGTAATCACAGCAGAATCAAGCACATGCAGTATTTCTAACGTAAATGGTTACCTGAGAAGTGTGTCAGAAGTCTCGCTAGAACATGTTTGTTTACCAGTTCAGTCTTGCTAAGGCTGGAAGTAACATCTACCCTAGTTTCTTTGAAAACAGTGGGCTTTTTGGAAATCCCAAGATCAGATCCAATCGCAATATCTGTATGTTCTAGAACATCATATGATCTCTGTGGCCAGGATTCTGGAGCAAATGTTTGCTTAAGTCTTTCTTCAGAAGGAGATTCTTCTTCCTGAGCAGGAGCTGACTTCTCAGCCTGTCTTTCTCCTAGTTCTTTAAGGGCTCTGATTGTGAGCTGCTCTTGTTCTAGGTCAAGAGATGCCACTGGAACCTGGGTACGGAAAAAGCCCAGAAACTCACTTCCATTTGTTTCTTTGTTTTGTTCAATGTATTTTCCTTTAATGTCTTTAATTTGAGAACCATCTGACTCATTTTCATACATGACTTCTATAGAAAGAGTTTTTTTAAAGTCTGTCATCTTTTCTGATATTGCTTCAGAGCTATCTCCTTCCTCTTTATCTACTATTCCTTTCTCTCTGGTTTCTGTAATAGTTGCTATCAAATCCTCTGGGGAGAAATCATCTACATCTTTAACATGTTTTCCATGTAATGACTCCAAATTGGCAGAAGTCATCACATTTAGTGAGAATTTTGTCTCATTAAGAGCATTTGGAGGTGCTGCTGAAGGAAGTTTTGGGTTGTTAGTTGTAATAAGCTTTCTAGGAGCAACTTCACTCACAGTATCTGACTGCTTCCTGTCTTTTGATATGACACTTGTATATGGTACCTGTGAAGACACTGCCTCACCAACGAGACTTCTTCCAAGAATATCAGGCAGAACTTGATGTAGTTCAGAGTCACAGACTGGCTCTTCAGAGTTTTTATTTTCTGTCATCTTACAACTGGGAATCTTTTTGATGTCCCTTTCATCTGTTTTCACAACAACATCTGGAGTGGAAACAGGTTTTTTGGCCAGAATTTTGTTATTTTCAAATGATCTATCTTCTGGGATGTCCTCTATAACTGTGTCATCAGACTCACCGGAACTATCCGCCTCAGTGGTTTCTCCTAGCACTGAGCTCTGCCAGCTTATTTCATCCTTCAGGTGGTCATCAGATAAAATCATTTTCACTGTAACCACTTTGTGTGGAGATCCAGGCAACTCTGAAAGCACATCATCTTGTTTTTGTGCATTGCCTTGTACACCTTTGACACTGACTCCTTCTGTGGGACTGAGACAGTCTCTTATCGGTTTTCCAGTGACAGTGTTTTCTTGTGGGAGAGAACATTTTGCCCAGTCACCTGTGGATTTGGTTATGGCAGTGGTCCCATTAATAGAGCATACAGGAATTTTCTGATGAGTGTTTGTTTTAAGATTTACAACTGGAATTTCTGAAACACAGTCATTTCCGTTAAGTCCTGTACTTTTTGTGGTATAATCAGATTTGTCAGTCTGCTGTTTCACTTGGGAAACCAAATTCCATGTCAGTATTTCATTAGTAAAGTTATGCATATCACTCACACATCTAGAGACCTTTTCCAGTGCTGCAGTTGTGTGTGAAAACTGTCTAGTGAGCAATGCAGAGGTTGGGTAACGCCCTGCCTCTTTACTTCTCAGTGGAAACAATTTGTCATTAGTCTCCAACATGTCTGTAGGTGATTCTCTATCATTGTGGACTGCCCAGCTAGCCAAATCATTTGTGCTCTTCTTATATGAATCGTTAAATTCTCTGTCAAACCCAGCTTTGTCAATAATTACTTCGAATGGTGATTCAGGGGAATCTTTCTCTATAATACCACCACTTGAAACTTCAGATGGGGACAAGGAATATGTACAAATGCCTTCTGCCTTAGAATGCTCAGTGGGCGTTTCCTGGGCTGTTAGCAAAGTGAACCTGTCATCAATATCCAATGCAGTTTGATCCCTACTTGGTACCTCACTTGGGTTCATGGATTCTTGATCTTTATTTACTTGATCTTCTACTTGACCAGCTTCCTTTGAGAGAAAAGCAGGATGCTCTGGGAAACTGGCTGGAATGGAGGAGTGGTTATAAGGAACTCCTGGTGCAAGAGAAACTGGAGAGTCTGCTCTGTTCTTACTGGTTCCCTGAGGCTTTTCCATCTTTTTCAAATCTAGAAGAACCAAGTGGGCTTTTCCTTCTTTGGCTATAACAGGCTGGCTGCCTAACATTTCGGTTTTTTTTCCATGGAGTGTTGTAAGGTCAGGGTTATGTATTTCAGAAGATGAAAGAAAGGAGGAAGTCATAATTTCTGAAGGTGGCTCATCAGAGCAAAGAGAGCTCAATTCCTCTATGGTCAGAATGTGAAAGAAAAAAAAGTGTTTACCAGGTACAATTATGCATTAGTTAGTCAGGCCAAGCTGCATGCTTTTTTTATTTTTAAATCACACACACAATATATACATATATGTATATATGCACACACATATATATACATATACACACAAATAGGTAAGAAAACAATGACCAACAATTATGCCAAAAGACATGCATAAAAACCACTAACAGTGAAACAGAAAAGCCATATCATGCTACAAATTACAAAAACAGTTTTCATGACGAGTATTTTTTAATCAGTCTACCTCTTTTTCCACTTCAAAAAAAGAGTGATAATATTGGGAAATATCAGGAAGTGTTTTTCTTTTTTTGGGTAGAGCTAGTCAACAGAAAAAACAATTCAAGGGCTGGGGACAGTACCTCCCAAGCACAAAGTCCTGAGTTCAATTCCTGAGGGTACGGGACGGGACAAAAAAACCAAACAGTTCATACGAAACAACTTGGTGGTATTATGAAGCACTGATATACTTTCATCTTCAAGCTAGAAAACAAACCAGAACATACAGTCTCCTATAAATCCACTGTTACGGTCTCACAATCTGAGAAGAAAAAAAGTGGCTAGAATTCCTTTTGCGCTTCAGGAGATAGAGGAGACCTTTCCTAAGCCTGAAAATGAGACCAGAATTTTTCTATTCTATCCACAAGAGAGATCCATCATTTGTTTAAATAGCTTCAATCTAAACTAAAAGGCACCAAAAAGGTTGGTGTGCTCCCATTTCTCTTGTACCAAACTTGCCATGTGAATAAAAATTAATGGTAAAATTAGTTTCTTTGGTTAAGACAGAGTTAACTTCAGAATTCCTTTTAAAACAGACATAATACATTAAGTCTTAGTTATTACCACTGTAATCATTAATTTACTACATTATTTTCCATCTTTCCATACTAATAAGATTTTATTAGAGAAAAAGATCAAAACAACCATCTGAAGACATTTTTCTCTCTGGAGGAACAAAGGTCTTAAATACATAGTTCTAAATAAATGAACCATGGGGATTCACCTTTGTCAGGTGAGTCAGACCTAAGTAGGTTCAGGATAGCAATCTCTTTGAGCATGAATAAGTAATTAGGGAGATGTGAATGAGAAATTCTTTTGGGATTAACTTTATGTTCTCTTTTTTGTGTGAGAACCTAAATAATATTAAATACAGTGGACCCTCAAGTGGACTAGCCTGACATACAAACCAGCTTCTGTTACAACCCAAATGCTGGCTGCTTGTGCTTCCAGATTTTAACCCTTAAAGAGTTCTGGAAGGAACATTACAACATCCCTTCCTGTGTGCAGTTACCTGAGAAATCCTGGGCCACTGTCTCTCTAAGGACACTGAGATCTGTCTGTATACAGGAAAGAGACTTGGAAGACTTTGAAGGCCTGAGCCTTCAATCGACCAACTTGAGTTACAACCAGCCCTTGGGAACAAATTGAGTTCCTAAGTCAAGGGTCCACTGTAAAAGCACACTTATGCCATTCAAACTTATTTTATTAAAGATGAAATAAGAATTAAGATTTTACTATAATAAATAAAATTCCACTACTAAAAAAATATTTCCAGTGCCACGTGAGGTTCCCTAATTTTGACACATCATCAAAATGTGATGTAATAATTCCTGAACTTTAGAATAGTAAAACTGTTATGAGTACTGGGAAAAAAGTCTTTGGAAGGCCAGGGATGTAGCGCAGCAGTGCAGTGCCTGCCTGGCAAGGGTTCTGAGTTCGATCCCCAGTACCCCCCAAAAGTCTTTGCAAATGAAAAAAAAAAATTAAAGTTTGGCTGTATTTCTGGAACAGAAAATGTATGAAGTAAGCTTTAACTCATATTTAATTCTAACGTAAAACTTGGTTTGTATCCGTCATTAAATATGTGAGATATGCAGCATGGGTGTAACATAAATAAAACCAGGCATTGCTGGGGATTTAGCTCAGTGGTTTTGCAGCCTGCTGTGCAAGCGCAAGGACCTGAGTTCGATCCCCAGTACCAAAATAAATAAATAAATAAACAAACAAACAAAACCAGGCACTTGGGTTAAAAGGTTAAAGAACCCAAAGTTTGTTTTTTTTTTAAACATAGAAATCATTTTATTTTATACTAGTATTGTGCTGAATATTCAAATTCCAAAAATTAAAAAAAAAATAAAAAAAGAGATTTAATGCAGAATACTTTGTGATTCTTTTCATCTATAAACTGAAAAAATTTTTTCCTGTTTTTTTTTCAAGAACCCAAAGTTTTAAGTATTATAGGCTACGTTTATATCAGAACTATACCAAAATCTGGGTTATCATTATTATCTACCAAAAAACATTCAATGGACTAAATCTAGATTAGAGTAAAACTGTCTGGGAAACCCTCCCTTCAAAAAGATGGAAATTTCAGATGATTCAGACCTGTCATCTCACAGGTTAAGGTTGGCAAAGTAAATCAGTTATAATTCAAAAAATATTTACTGAAGTTAAAGCAGTGAATACAACAGAAAAAAAAACTTTGCCGCCCTTATGGAGCTTGCAGTACAGTAGAGAGGAAGGGGAGAGAGAAATAAGCAAAATTAATAAGCAAAATGATAATAATGGTGTGGCTCCATGTAATGAAAAAGAAAGCTAACTAGCTGAGCAGGGTGGCACACACCTGTAATCCTAGCTACTCAGGAAGCTGAGGAAAGAGGATCCTAAATTCAAAAGGCAGCTTGGGCAATTTAGCAAAATACAAATAAACAAACAAATGGGCTGTGAATGTAGCTCAGTGGTAGAGCACTTGCCTAACATGGGTGAGGCCTTGAGTCCATTCCCCAGTACAAAAAAAGAAAAAGAAAGCAAAGCAAATTCAGTGCTAATCAAAGAATGTACACACTACTAGAAAAATAAAAAAGCTTGGTAAAAATGTTGTATACTTTGTCAGGACACAAACTTGTTTAACAAGCCTTGGTTCTCTCCTATCTTCCTTGAACTCCTAGAACTCTAAAACTTTTGAATTAGGTGTAGAACAATCTCAAGTAAAATTATTCCTGATTTCAGAATAACAACAGGTCCTGTACTGAGTGCCATGACTTCCTGACAGACTTCAAACACTTTGTTAAAGATTCTTTAAGATGATGTAACTAGTATATACACAAAAATAATTTTAAGCCTGCTGCCAATGATTTCCTAACTTACTATGTGGGGTGGATACTCTTTTCTGAGGGCAATCTTGGAGGGTAAACAGAGCTGGATGCTGCATTTATTGGCTGTAAGATGCAGATGATGGCTCTCATTATTGTCAAAAAGACTTTCCCACGTGCAGCCAAAGAAGGTAACATCTTCATCTGTGCTTTCCTTTTAATGATCTTGCTTAGAATTTCAGCAAAATGAAAAGAAATTCCTTTGGCTAGCTGAAACCCTAACAAACTTGGATAGAGCTGATTTGTATCAAGACAATGGAGGGCTGGGATTTAGCTCAGTGGTGCTGCCTACCTCACAACTGAAAGGTCCCAAGTTCCATCCCTTGTCCCCCCCCCCCCCCAAAAAGAAAGACAATGGAAAAAAAATGGGCTGGAAATAAAATTTATAAAGGTATGAAAACATTAAATAGAGCAAAGAG
Source organism: Heterocephalus glaber (assembly GCF_053883595.1). Lineage (NCBI taxonomy): Eukaryota > Metazoa > Chordata > Mammalia > Rodentia > Bathyergidae > Heterocephalus > Heterocephalus glaber. The sequence continues at coordinate 13,633,662 of NW_028258151.1, read as the reverse complement.
TGAAATCTAATAAGCCTTTTAGAACAGCTCTTATAAGTGAACTCTTCCATTAGTATGGCACTTAATGGTCACTGGTATTGTCTACGTCAGCACATGGTAAAACAGCAAAAACCTCCAGGGAATCTGAGGGTGTTAAGTTTTAAAATACTACACACCATACAACTGCCAAGTAGAGTAATTTTGGATTACTTTACATTTCAGAATATGTATACTAGCTTTCTTTTTTCAAAATATCCACCATTTAAAATGTTATGTACATGTAGCAACTCCTCAGGATGTACGTAATCATTATGTACTGCAAACATGTACTAATGAATATTTTTTTTTAAATCCATTGTTTCACATACACTCAAGACAAATCCCCATGGGGGCCAGGGATTTACCTCTGGTTCTGCCTCCTGCCTCACAAACGCAAGGACCCGAGTTCTACCCTTGGGAACCAAAAAAAAAAAAAAAATCCCCATAAAAAAATCTCATTATGGGGCCCAGGGATTTAGCTCAGTGGCTCCAGTGTTTGCCTCACAAGCACAAGGTCCCAAGTTCGATCCCTGGTACCAAAACCCCCCCCCAAAACCCCCAAAAATCTCATTATGAACATTTTCTAAATTAGTTATTTAAGGCAGTGAGATTTAATGCCTATATTCTTTTTTTTTTTTTTTTTTTTTTTCTGGTGGTGGTGGTAGTGGCAGCACTGGGGTTTGAACCCAGGGCCTTCTCAGTGAGCTGCATCCTCAGCTCCTTTATTTTGGGACAGTGTCTCCCTAAATTGCTAAACTGCCCAGGTTGGGCTTGAACTTATGATCCTGCTGCCTCAGCCTCTCAGAGTGAAATTCCAAGTGTGTGCCACCATGCCTGGCCCTTACTCATTTTTAAAACTTCTAAGCACATAAAAATATGGTATTATTCTATCAACAAAATAAAAGATTACACATCTAATAATTTTCAGTCATATTTTAAATTTCTATACTGTTCCCAAGTAAAAAATCCTGCTGAAAGAATCAAAGACCTTTCATTACACTTAATAATTGTGTAGCACTGGGCAAGCCGCTCATCTAAAAAAATGGAGATATTAAAGCAGCTGACTTTTGAGTTGTTGTGAGGATTAAATGAATTACTACATGGCTAGAACATAGGAAATCCCCGATAAATGTCCCTAAACACCATATTCTCAAAAAAATCACTTTGGATTATATTTTTTTCTTGAGGGGGGGTGCATACTATTAAATCATAACCACCCTCATCTGGTACATTATATAGAAAACCAAGCAGCATTTAGGATACTTTTTTCCCACCATTCACAAATAAAGGAAAGAAATTTAAAGAGTTTTTTTATCAATTAAAAATTTTTGAGTAATAAAACTGAATCAGTATAAGCCAAATGTCTATGGTATCCCAAGTTCTGTTAGGTATTATATAGATAAACATTTAATATAACTCAACATATAAGAAATTCTAAGCAAATGTTGAAAAAAAAAAAAAACTTATCTTGAACAAAATGTTTCAGCAAATGATCTTCAAAAACAGTAAGGTTGGGCTGGGGATTTAGCTCAGTGGTTCTGGCGCCTGCTTCACAAGTGCAAGGTACTGAATTCAATCCCCAGTACCAAAAAAAAAAAAAACAACCAGTAAGGTCAAAGTGTATTTTAGTTCAGCATACAACTAGCTACACAATAAACTGGTACAATCTTTTACAATCTCTTTCAACTTTTAGGGCAATGACTAGTATTTTATGGGCTCTATCTCTCTGACTTAACTAACTCATAATCTCTAAGGAGAGAGGTCAGGAAATCTGTATCACAGTTTTCCAGGCCACTACTTTCCTAAATTTAACTAGTTTTAGCACGGTAGAAAAAGAGAGCTGTATTTCAGAACTCTAGTCCTATAAAACCCCAGAGAATAAGACTGCCTTTTTTTTGGTACCAGGAACAAACTTGGGACCCTGCACTTGAGAAGCAGGCGGTGGAACCACTGAGCTAAATCTCTGGCCCAAGACTGCCTTTTATGTGTGTGTGTGTGTGTGTGTGTGTGTGTGTGTGACCACTGAGCTAAATCTCTGACCCAAGCCTTCTGTGCGTGTGTGTGTGTGTGTGTGTGTGTGTGTGAGAGAGAGACCACTGAGCTAAATCTCTGACCCAAGACTGCCTTCTGTGTGTGTGTGTGTGTGGTGCTGGGGATTGAACCTAGGGACTTGCACATACTAGGCAAGTGCTCTACCACTAAGCTACATCCCCAGCCAAAGGCTGCCTCTCTTCACCACAGACTGTCAACAGAGAGCACAACTTAGAGTAAGAGGAAGCAGGGCAGTGCTTCAGTGCCTGCTTTGAGTACAGTACTTCTACAGAGCTGAGGATGTATAGTACTCAGTAGCAGAGTATTTAACCTAGCATAAGAAAGGTTCTCATTTCCATTCCCAGCTCCACAAAAACAACAAACTACTTGTAAAAGTTATTTTTTTAATAAAACTAATTTCAAAATACATAAATGGGCTGTGGATGCAGCTCAGTGGTAGTGATTGCCTAGCATGCAAGATGTCCTGAGTTCAAATCCTAATACCACTCACACACACAGCAGGTGGCACACACCTGTAATTCCAGAGCCTAAGGCAAGAGGATCATAAATTTGAACCTAGCCTATGTAACTTAGTAAGACCCTATCTCAAAATAAAAAATGGGCTGGGATGTAGTTTAGTACAGTCTTTGGGTTTAATCCCCAGGACTGCAAAAATAAAAACAAGATACAGTAACTAAATTTTGACTGGACTAAGGCAAAAGCTCCATTCACTAGAGAATCTGGTATGGGAATTGAGGAAGACCTTTCTCTCTTGTGTGCCTAGGGTATTTTACCTTACAGAACAAGATGGGGAATTAAAAATGATGTGAAAAAAACAATGAAGTGAATTCTGTGTATACATACATATATATATATATATATATGTGTGAATTGAAAAATCCTTCATAAACTTTTACTTTATCCTTCAAAATCACTTCACCTTGTTTCTCCTTTCTTAAACTCAGAAAAAGATCTAGTGCTTCTCTATATGTTTCTAACAATTACTGAAAACATGATCTAGAAATAAGCAATAATGGGGCCGGGGATTTAGCTCAGTGGCACCGTGCCTGCCTTGCAAGCGCAAAGTCCTGAGTTCAATCGCTGGTACCACGAAAAAAAAAAAAAAGGAAAGAAAGAAATAAGCAATAAAACCTAGTATGGGGGTGTGGGGCATGGCACATGGCTATAATCTCAACACTCAACTGAGGCAGGAGGATCCGAGTTCAAGGACAGCTTGGACTACACTAAAAAGTGAGTTATTTAGATTTGTTACAGTTACCACTTGGTTAATTTCTCTCTTCACTATGAAATCATTACTTTTAAATAAAGCATACCTGTAACATGGAAAAACTACATACATCTGTAAAAAAAAAAAGGTGCCAGCCCATAGTAGCCACTATTTTTTTCATATAAATACTATGTATATTCTTAGGAGCAGGGAATGAAATACTTAGGTATAGGTTTTCCTACACTTGAATTTTTTCATGTTCACAAAACAAGACAAATTACCGTGCAAAACAGTATCAGCAACTTTCAGCCACAGCATCAAAATAGGAAGTTAGCCAGCAAGACACTTTGCAGCCAAGCTAGGTCCTACACAAAAAGTCCCTTTTGTATAAAGAAAAATGTTTTGCTCGTTTTTTTAAAAAAGGCTGTAACTGGCAAACTTTTTTCCCTCAATGCTTGTCCCAAAGTTCAGTGTTGTAACTTCCCAATCCAGATGCCTACTGCATTAGTCAAATTGAATGCATACATTCATTAATACAAATGTGCTTCCAATTCTGAGGGGTGGATGCATACTCTTTCCAACCTGATTTTCACCTGCTTTTCTGAAAACATTTTCTCAAGAAAATCAAAGCACTTTTCTGTCTCCACTTTTTTCAAAGGTTTCAAAAGCTGAAACCAAAATTCAGTTTGATTTTGTGTATACTGGAGGGAGCACATTCCCCAGATGAGAATAAATTACATCACTAATAGTCAATAGTATTTTCTGACTCTTTTTCTCTATGCTTTTAATATCAACTGCAAAATGGCATCTCTTAAAAAGTCTAGCTAGGCATGGTAGCACATGCCAGTAATCTCAACATTCGTGGTATAATCCCAGCACTTGGGAAGCTGCTAGCCTGGGATACATAGTGAGTTCAAGACCAGCCTGAACTACATAGTGTGCCCCTGACCCAAAAAAACCAAACAAAAACCACAAAAAAATCTCTAAAACCTAAAATAGTTAGTTTTATTGAAATTCTTTGTGTCACTTGATGTGACCTTGAGAAAATCATCATTTTAAATTATAGTTTCCTGAACTGGTAAAAGAACTAGTACCTTTCCTCTATAGAACTGGCTGTGAGGATTAAGTGAGATGATTTATAAGTACTAAGCATAGTAAAAGCTCAATAAAAATTAGCCATATACAACATGTCTGCCAATATTTTTAATAGAGTACAGTAAAACATCGTTAAAATTTATTCCTTGATTTTGAAGCTTTCTCAGGGACTAGGCTGAAATTAAACTCTGCTTGATGGTAACGAGAATTCATAAGCAAAAGACTCAAGGACTTACTTGGGAGTACAACTTTTCAAAGAAGGAACTGATTATTCCACTGACATTCTAATCATTATATTCATGTCAAAAAGCTTAACTTCCTAATTTATTGTAGCTTTATGCAGCACAGTAGTACAATTTAATAAATTTCACATAATTTACTTTTGAAAATTTTGACTCCCTTTTACCCAGTCCAAATGAATGACTTTTTGTACATGCATCTCCCTGAAACTCAGTAATGATAAATACATATTCTAGGATTAAAAATAAAAGTCATAGGGCCAGGGATTGAGCTCAGTGGTTCCGCCGTTTACCCTGTAAGCACAAGGTTCCGAGTTCAATCCCCAGTACCAAAAAATAAATAAATAAAAATAAAAGTCATAGCCAGGTGTTGTGGTATTATGTGTGTAATCACACTATACTGGGAGCCTGAGGCAGGAGGACTTCAAGTCCCGCTGGGCAATTTAGCAACTGAGTGAGACCTTGTCTCATAAAAGGTGAAGGGGTACCGAGATGTAGCTCAGTGTGAAAGCCCTGGGTTTAGTTCCCAGTACCACAACAAAAAAAGTAATCTGCTGTGAGGGACATGGGAGATGAGTTGGATTGGTGCCAGTTATGCACTCAAGGTTCGTGCTGATGGTACAGCCAGTCTGAAAGGACTGTGAGGGACTGGACTGGTCCCAGAATCTCATTCTCCTTGGGGTTTTCATACAGCTAACCAAGTACACCAACAACTTCCTCTTCCCTTATTCTTTTTTATTTTGGGGGGTTTTTTTGTACCAGGATCAAACTCAGGACCTTGTGCTTTTGAGGCAGGCGGTGGAACCACTGAGCTAGATCCCCAGCCCCTTTTTTGGTTTTTTGAGACAGGGTTTCACTCTGTAATTCAGGTTGGCCTTGAATTCACTACGTAGTCCAAGTTGGCCTTGTACTTGCTTCGATGCTCCTGCTTCAGTTTCCCAAATGCTGGGATTACAGGCATGCACTGCCATATCCAGCCCCTTATTTTAATTTTTTTTTTCTGGTGCCAGGGATCAAACTCAGGACCTTGTACTTGGCAGGCAGGTGCAGTGTCACTGAGCTGCATCCCTGGCCCAACCCCTTATTTTTATTAAGCTACTATAGAAGTTACTAGTCTCTGTTACTCTACATCATTCCTAATCATCAGTCAAGTTGTTCCCTCGTTCCCTCAAACAACAGGCTGACCTCCATTCTGATAATGAAGTAGAGCCCAGTTGGGCTAATTTTCTATCATGTGTTTATTTGCAGGAGAAAATGAAACTAATAGAGGTTAAAAACTGGGCTATTTCGAAAGATACAGGTTTTTTTGAGGGGTGGGGAAGGCAAGTACTGGGCATTGAATCCAGGGCCTTCACATGGAGCTATAGCCCCGATGCTTTTTAAAATTTTGAGGCAGGGCTTAAGTCACTAAATTGCCCAGGCTAGGCTCCAATTGTGATCCTCTTGCCTCAGCCTCCCAAAGTGCTGGGATTATAAGTACGTGCCGCCTTGCCCAGCTGAGATGTACATACATACATGCATACATTTCTTTTTTTTGAGACAGCGTCTTACTAGGTAGCCTAGGCTGGCCTCAAACTTGTAGCGATCCTTCCTATCTCAGCCTTGCAAGGACTTGGGATTTCAGGTGTGTGCCACCATGCCCAACTTGAAATAGCATTTTCAACTGGCTCTTTAAAATAACAATGTCCTGAATCTCCACTAGTCAAAATAATTTTTTTCTTGATTTTTTTTGAGACTGGGTCTCATTGTGTAGTTCAGGCTAGGCTTGAACTCACTACGTAGCGATCCTCTTGCCTCAGCCTCCCAAGTGCTGGGATTATAGGTGTGCACCACCATGCCTGGCTTCAAAATAATTTTTGTAAGCAAAAAGAATGATAAATACATTATCTTTTACAAATGCTAACACAAACTGTGAAACTGAAAGCTACTTAAACATTAGTTTTTGATCCCTGTATGTGTAATTTTTGCTAACAAGGATTAAAATAATTTTTAAAGCCATGACAGTTATCTTTTCAGCATTTTATACATTAAGTTTATTGTCTATGGGTTATATTGCTCACTATTTAGGACATCAACTTTTCCCTTTCTGTATGGAAAAATAGAGTGTTTTGATGTATTTTTAAAGATCTAATTACAATAAAATACAGTTATTTGTTCTACTTATACTATGATGGGGGGGGCATTTTTTGAGACAGGGTCTCACCATGTAGTTCAGACTAGCCTTGAACTCACTATGTAGCCTAGGATGGCCTCAAACTTATGGTGATCTTCCTGCCTCTGCCTCCCAAGTGCCGGGATTTTTTTCTTCCAGAGTAGAATAAATTTGCCCAAAGTACTAAATTTCTCATGAGGGGAAGAAAAAAACCCTTAAAATATAAGTTCCAAGTGTCAACAACAATGGAACTCTTTTTATTTGAGTTTTTAACAGTTCACAAAATTTCTGTTTTTTAAATGTATATAGGTTAATTTCAAAAGTCATGATTTGATCCATGAGTTATCCAAATGCACACAACTAGGGACACTGTGAAACGTAGAGGCTCTAAAAGTTATCAGTCTGAATTAAAATTAACAAATTGTCTATCATGTTTCCTAAGAAGCAGATTATACCAGACAAACATTTCACTATTTACCCCATTAAAATTTATTTTAATACCCATTTTATTCTTATAAAGTCAAAGTGTTTCTAACAAACCAGCATCCAAACTTTACAGCTAGAGAATGTAGCTATTAAAATTTAGCTCAGTGGTGCCATGCCTGCCTGGCAAGCACAAGGTCCTGAGTTTGATTCCTGGTACCAAAAAAAAAAAAAAAGACCTAGGGCTGGGGATTTAGCTCAGTGGTGCCGCCGCCTGCCTCACGAGTGCAAGGTCCCGAGTTCGATTCTCAGTACCAAAAAAAAAAAAAAAGATCTATATGTAGGATCTAGCACAAGAACAGAAATGGAGTAGTACTTTATTATTAGCATAAACAAATGAAGCATACTGTACTCTCTCTCTCTCTCACGTATTCTTGGCAGTGACTACCCTGAGTTCTTCCTCATTGGTTGACCAAAAAAAAAAAAAAGGAAAAGAAAAAAGCCACAGCTTCATCTCCAGGACAAGAAATCTTAATCGCCAAAAGTCGATTTTATCTATTCAATGTTTTAGACAATTTGGAAGTACTTTGGCTTTTGGGACAAATCTGACATTACAATACGTGCTCTAGCTGGGAAGCTATTTTTGTAGGTCAATGGAAGCACACTTTTATAGTTTTTCCAAAGCCATTACCTCTCTAAACCAGTTATGTAAGTGCACAGAAATTAAATGCATTCTGGGGTTGGGGTGTTTTCTGAGCCACAATTCTATAAGCTCCAAATTCTGCAGGCACGTTTTTTAATTTTGAAGAAATGTCCAAAACTACATTTAATCCTTATGATTTGTTAAATGTTCTGCCCAGCCTCATTCTATTTTTTTTTTCATTCTATTTTATTAACCTTTATAAGAACACACTGACAGCTGCTGAACAGAAAGAACTGGCTTGTAATTAGTTTTTATTTTAAGGGATGTAAGGGCGTATACTATGGAAGAATTGTGCCTCATATCCCCAGTTACAGCCTCTTTCTCAACATTTTTCTTTTATTAATACATAAAAAAAGTTACAAACTTGCCTTTTGAGGTCGAAAATAGAGATACAGGCTGAGAGGAAGAGGAAGAAACAAAGGAATCTGAAAGAAAATATACAGCATAAGAATTTCACAACCTCTCACAGGACTTTTAATTTCAACTTTCTTTCTTTCCAGGACAGGAGAAGGAGGCAAGCATCATAATTTCTTTCGATTTAGAAAGGAGGAAACCCCAAATCTTTATTTCTGGCTAATGTTTTCACTCACCTGCCTGTAAAACTTCATTTCCAAGATGGCTTAAAAGTTAAACATTTCAACCTTTATTAGATAAACATTATCAAGGAACCTCTAGCATTTCAAAACAAATACAATCTCAATAGATAATACTCTTCTGCTGTTTTTCATGGGAAAGGGAAAGTAGGTATGATCACTTTTTTTTTTTGGTACTGGGGATCGAACCCGGGTCCTTCCACTTGCGAGGCAGGCAGTGGAACCACTGAGCTAAATCCCTGGCCCAGTATGATTACTAATTTATATTATTTTTAATCATGTCCAATTGCATTTTGAAGCACTAGCCACTAATACGAGCATTAAAAAAATCTAATTGGCAAATATGCAATACACAACATTGACCCTCAAGACTTAAAAACAAAAATCACAATCCACTAGGAAAACAGAGCAAAATGAGAAATCATCCATCTTCTAAAATTATATTCCGGGCCAGGGATTTAGCTCAGGGGTTCTGATGCCTGCCTCGCAAGCGTAAGGTCCTGAGTTCGATCCCCGGTATCCAAAAATTAATAAATAAATAAATAAATAAATAAATAAAATTATATTCCTTTAATTTGGCAACATATTAAAATTCAAAATGCTCATATCTAGGATGGATATGTGGCCCACCAGTAGACCACTTGCAGTTTTGGTCTTTTAGTACTGAAAAAGCAAAAACACTGGCCTTTACAGGAAATAAAAATATGAAGTCAATCATTCACATATATATGAGAATGTTCATAAGAGCACTGGTTCTAAATGCTAGAAATAATCTATATGATCACCAATGGAAAAACTAGTTTAAAAGTTACATCCAAACAGTGAAATAAACTAGGCATGGTGGCACAGGCTTGTAACCTCGGAGGATTGCTGCGAATTCAAGGCCAGTGTGGGCTACATAGTGAGTTCAAGGCCAGTCTGTACTACAAAGCAAGACCCTGTTGTAAAAAACAAAAAATGGGGTCAGGGATTAGCTCAGTGATTCCGTTGCTTACCTTGAAAGTGCAAGGTTCTGAGTTCAATCCCCAGTACCAAAAACAAAAGCAAAAACAAAACAAAACAAAAACATCAAAAAATAAACATTTAGGGCTGGGGATTTAGCTCAGTGGTTTTGCCACCTGCTGCTCAAGTGCAAGGACCCGAGTTTGATCCCCGGTACCCCCCCCAAAAATAAAATTAAATATTTGCTGCCATAAAAATAAAAAGAGATACAAAGCTGGGCATGGTGGTATACATCTATAGTCCTAGCATACTGGGAGGCTGAGGAAGGAAAATCACTTGAGTTCATGAGTTTAAGACCAATCTGTGCAACATATAAGCAAGATCTCATCTCAGAAATAGAATGACAGCTGGGTGTGATGGCAAAGGCCTGTAATCCTAGCACTCTGGAAGGGTAAGGCAGGAAGACTATGAGTTTGAGACAAGCGTGGGCAATTTAGGGAGACCCTATCTCTTTTTTTTTTCTCCTTCAGTACCTGGAATCAAATTCAGGACCTTGTGTTTGCAAGGCAGGCACAGTGCCACTGAGCTAAATTCCCAGCCCAAGAAGACCTTTTCTCAAAATAAAAATGGGCTCTGTATATAAAAATTTAGAAGCAATATGCTGGGGTTCATGCAGAAGCCTTGGTTCAACCACCAGGGTGGCAGGGGGGAAGACTCAACAAATGGGATTACATCAAATTAAAAAGCCTCTGCATACGGGCCCGGGGGTTTAGCTCAGTGGTTCTGCCGCCTGCTTCACAAGCACAAGGTCCTGAGTTCGATTCCTAGTACCAAAAAAAAAAAGCCTCTGCATAGGGCTGGGCATTTAGCTCAGTGGTGCTGCACCTGCCTGGCAAGTGCAAGATCCTGAGTCTGATCTCCAGTACCAAAAACAAAACAAAACAAAAAAACCCTCTGTACAGCAAAGGAAATAATGGAAGCTCAAGGACCCAAGTTTGATCCCAGTTGCCAAAAAAAAAAAAAAAAGGAAACAATGGAGACAGCCCACAGAATGGGAGAAAACCTTTGTCAGTTACTATTCCAACAGAGGATTAACATCCAGAATATATAAAGAATTTTTAAAAATCCAATTAATAAATGGGCAAATGAACCAGACACTTCTCTAAAGTAGTACACATGGTCCATTACTACACAAAAAAATGTTAACATCTTCAGCTATTAGGAAAACACAAATCAAAACTACACTTGTTTTTGGAAATAAGTAACAACCTGGAAACAAACCAATAAGCACCTAAGGGTTAAAGACCATTTTATATGGCACAGAGTATGACAACCAACACACAGAAGCAGGGAATATGAAGGCATGAACGCTACAGAGGCTTCATAAATGTATAGTCACAACCTAACTATAAGAGGCTATAAAATTTAGCTTTTTTCAGAACTAGACTGTGTAGTAACTGGATATTAGTCTTTACTAACGTAATCATTACTAAAGCAGGAGATTCTTCTAGTGTAAGTCAAAATGGTGTTCATGACCAAGATATCTGCTATTGTTACAACATAAGAGTCAGAGCTTTTGTTGTACTACTTATCTGAAATTAACATATATATGCAATTTAAGAAGAAAAGTAGAACTCTTAATAGAAAATAAAATTAGCAAGTCTGACAGAAAGAAACAAAATGGATTGTATAAATGGGAAATGGTATTCTAATACTTTATCTTTTGACACCAGGAATCAAACCCAGGGGTACTCTACCACTGAGTTATATCCTTAGCCCTTTTTATTTTTTATATTGGAACAAGCTCTTGCTTTTTTCCCAGGGTGTCCTTGAACTTGCAATTCTATCTTGGCCCAAGTAGCTGGGATTAAAAGCATGTGCCACCCTGCCTGGCCAGTCCTTATTTTTTAATGGTGCTAGGGATAAACCTAGGCCTTTAAACATACGCTCTGACACTGAGCTACAACTGCAACCCTTTACCCTATCCTGCATGATAGCCCCATTTACATCTAGGAATGTCTTCTCCCTTTCCCAATATGTTCAAGATGTACAAAATAAAAATCTCCTATTTTGTTAAGAATGTGATAGAAATTAAACTTATTGGGTTTTGGGGTTTTTTTTTTTGTACCGGGAATCAAACTCAGGACCTTGCACTTGGGAGGCTGGTGGTGGAACCACTGAGCTAAATCCCTGGCCCCTTATTTTTAACATTTTAAAATCCTAACCTATCACCTATTATCATGTCTTTAGTGGAGGTGAGTCTCTTCCTGGTATGTGAGAATGAAGCATTCAAATCACGAAATGGAAGCTGGGCATGGTGGTTATGTCTGCAATCCCAGCTATTATGGGAGTCAGGCAGAAGTGCAAGTTTGAGGTCAATGAACAAAATTACAAAAAGTCAGCAAAGAGACTGGATGCAGCTTGGTGGTAGAGTGTATGCTTCACATGCTTGGGTTCAATCCCCAACCCTCACCCCGAAAGGTTCAGGAGAACTACTTACAGTGTAAGTAATCAACCTTAAACAGAGATATTTATTACCACAACAGTTTTATGGACTTACATGAAAAACATCTCCTCAGGACCTAAATGGATACATCAGTTTCTATAGAGGTCTTAAGGAAATTGTGAATTATAAGCTCTCTGTAAAGTTTATAGTTTTTTCCAAAACCAAATGTTCTTATCCTGAGTTTATGAATGGATTTTACAGCAGTTCATGAACACCATGAAAGTTTATGCAATATTTTGTTTATATGTGTATTTTTCTAGGAAAAGTTTTTCCATTAATTCATTCATTCCATAAATATTTATTGAACACCTACTGTGAATCAAGAACTTACTTTAAATGCTGAACAAAGCCAGTAAGGTCTTTTCTCTCCTTTACTCAAAAGTGTTTGAGGGCTTACTTTGCACTGGATACTGTTCAGAAGTGAATAAAACAGCAACATTTGCCACTCTGATAGAACTTATAGTCTATTTCAAAAGACTGGCAATAAATAAGTCAAATACAGTAAGACACATTTCGATAAACGGTAAGAAAAGTAGAAGAGGTCTCTTAAGTTATTTGTTTCCTCTGCAATTTAAATAGAGTGGCCAAGCACAGATCTAGAAGAGGTTAAGGGGATAAACTGTGTAGACAGACAGGTATAGGTTTCTTAGTCTGTTTTAGCTCCTGTAACAAAATACCATATATTGGGTGGCTTATAAACAACAAAATCTGCCAGGCACACCTGAAAATCCCAGCTATTTAGGAGGCTGAGGCAGGGAGATTGCAAGTTCAAGGCCATTCTGGGCAACATAATGAGACCCTGTCTCAAAATAAAAAGAAAAAAAGATTAGGGATGTAGTTTAGGAGTACAATGCTGCTGGGTTCAATCCCCAATATTACATAAAACAAAACAACAATGACAACAGCAACAGCAAAAAGAGAACTATTTCTCACAGATCTGGAGGCTGGGAAACCAAAGATCAAGTTGCAAGGCAGACAGATTCAGTGTCTGGTAAAAATCTCTTCCTGGTTCATAAAACAGTGCTGTCTAGCTATGTTCTTTCATGGTAGAAGAGGTGAACTAGCTCTCTGGGGTCTCTATTACAAGACACTAATCCAAACCATGAGGGCTCCTTTGTCAAAACATAGTTATTTCCCAAAGGCTTCACCTCTTAATAACATCACCTAGGGCCGAGGATTTAGCTCAGTGGCGTCATGCCTGCCTCGGTAGCACAAGGTCCTGAGTTCGATCTCTGTTACCACACACACACACACAAAAGGGTGAATAACATCATTCGGAGGTTAGGTTTTAAAATATGAATTTTGCGGAGACATATACCTTTAGTCCATTGGAATGGGGGAGGGCTGGGGATTTAGCTCAGTGGCACCACGCCTACCTCACAAGTGCAAGGTCCTGAGTTCAATCCCCAGTACTGGGGAAAAAAAATCCACTGGAATGGGGGAGGAGCATTCCAACCAAAGTAAACAGCAAATAAGATGCAGAGGTGGTAGTGGGATGTATCTAGTATGAAAACAAAAAAGAAGCCAATGTAGGTGAGGCCAGGTGAGCAAGGGGTGATTGGGGCCAGGTATTACAGAGCATGATAAGCCCTATAAGGATTTTGGGATTTACTTTGAGTTCGCAGGAAGCCACTGGAGCATTCTGTGACATGATCTGACTTATAGTTTTACAGGCTTACACCAGCCACTATGTGGAGAATAGATCAAAGAGAAGCAGAAAAGAAAGTATGAAGACCAGTTAGGAGGCAACCACAGTTACTCAGGGAGGGAAGCTGTGATAACCTGGACTACAGTGGTAGCCTTGCAGGGTGAAAGAATTGGTCAGACTTGGACTTTTTTTTTAATGGTAGAATCAACAGTTTGGTGATGGTTTTATAAGGGAGTCAGAGGAGTCATGGATGACTACAAGCTTTCTGGTTTGGGCAAAAGATGGACAGGGAAGAATGGCTATTTATTGAGATGGAAAAGACAGTGAGAAGAACAGATTTACAAAGATCAGGAATTTGGGTTGAGATACACTAACTTCAAGATTCCTATTAGACATGGAGGCTGGGTGTGGTGTGTGCGGCTGTAATTCCAGCACTTGGAAAGCTGAGGCAGGAGGATCACTGCAAATTGGAGGCCAGCTTGGGCTATATAGTGAGTTCAAGGCCAGCCTGAACTACATAGCAAACCTCCCCCCACCAAAAAAAACCCCTCAGAAGTTGAAAATAAAGATTTGAAAGACATAAACAGATGGTATTTTCAGAGTGCTGGGATTAAAGTCATGCACCACCATGCCCAGTAACAAGTGGTACTTTAAACTACAAGATTGGATGTCATAATAGGGAAAAGTTATATGAAGTGAGTTCTAGAGCGGTTGGGAAGATACAAAAGAATTAGTAATTTAAAAAATCAAGAGTAGGGCCAGGGATTTAGCTCAGTGGCACCGTGCCTGCCTGGCAAGCTCAAGGTCCTGAGTTCTATCCCCGGTACTGGAAAAAAAAAAATCAAGAGTAAAGAAATCTACAGTCAGAAAGTAGATTAGTGACTGCCAAGGGAAGAAGGAAGAGAGGAATAGGGAGTGACTGCTAACAGGTATGACGAATGATGAAACTGTTCTAGAATTAAGTAGGCATGATAGTTGCACAACCTTGTGCACATACTAAAAACCACTTTTACATTATGAATCTTATGTTGTATAAATTATAACACAATTTTAAAGAAAAGAAGTAACAAAGGAGTCAGGTGTAGTGGCACACACCTGTATTCTCAACACCTGGAAGCTGAGGCAGGAGGATCACTTCAAGTTCAAAGGCAGCCTGGGCTGCATAGTGAGTTCAAGGCCACCTTGGACTACATAGCCAGACTCTGTCTCAAAAAAACAACAACAAAAAAAGTCTTATAGCAACACAAGAAGGAGCACCAGGAGCTCAGGCTCAGAGCAAGACACTTAGGATTAAGAAAATCACAAACAAGTTGGACATAAGGGAGTTGCCAGCTTTGATAATGCCAAGCTGAAGAAAACAGATACAAGAGAAGAACATGCTGCTGTCCAAGACACCACTGAGCAGGAAAAGCGGAGTGAGATTTTCTAAGAGCCTAGAGGATTCCTCACGCCAGTCATCTTCGAGACCTCCCTGTCATGACATGGAGGAAGAGCCACTTGCAGAAGGACATGAGCCACAAGTTGCACTGTGAACCCAAGCACTCTGTGCTGATGCCACTGGCCCATGGGGTCTCTGAGGAGGCCTCCACACTGGGCTGCCAAATTCTCCAGTTTGTCCTGATATATTATAGAAAATTATTTGGGTGACGAATAAAAATAAAACATACCTCATGGAAAAAAAAAAGGACTGAGAAGTGACCACAGGATTTAATAACAGAAAATAACTGTTGAACTTGACCAAAGGATTCTGTAGAGCAGTGGAACAAAAAGGAACCTGGCAGCCAGGTGTGGTAGCATACACCTGTAATCCTAGCGCTCTGGAGGCTGAGCCAGGAGGATTGTAAATTCAAGTCCAGATTTCTCTTGAAATAGAAAATTTAAAAAGGGCTAGGGCTGTAGTTCAGTGTTAAGGCCCTAGGTTCATCCCCAGTGCAAAAGCAGCACCTGGCTGGGGCCCATGGAACCCAAAATTAAGGTTTTTAAATTAAATTGATGAGTGTAATCAAAGGAGTGACTGGACCACTTTTTATCACAACAGTTGCTCCAAATTCTAAAGAAAAGCAATGCATGTATTTGAAAAAGAATTGAAATGAGCCTTCAAGATCTTGGTTCTAGTTCCATCTACTACTTCACAATGCACACTTTTGGGTATTTTTGCCTACTCTTTCTGGGTATGAGTCCTCATATAGAAAGTGGGGTTTACACTGCTACCTGACTCAGTGGTAAATATAATACAAGTCTTTCTTCAATTGAATATAGCTCCTAGTAGGATGATCTGTTTTTTATCTACCTTTTATCTCCCACAGTACCAAGTAAAGAGCTATAGTATACTGTTGCTGAATTAGGTTAATATATGGGCACAATTAGAACAGTAAATTTAAATCATAAAATAATACACAATGTTAAAATATCATAAAAATCAAGTATCTCATGCCGGGCGGGCGTGGTGGCACATGCCTATATTCTCAGCACTTGGGAGGCAGAGGCAGCAAGATCATTGTAGAGTTCGAGGCTAGCCTGGGCTACACAGTGAGTTCAAGGCCAGCCTGAACTACAAAGGGAGACCCTGTCTCAAAAACAAAAACAAGGCTGGAGATTTAGCTCAGTGGTTCTGCCAGCTGCCTCAAAAGCACAAGGTCCTGAGTTCATCCCCAGTACCAAAAACAAAAACAAACAAAAAATCAAGTATCTCAAGTTGGGTGTGGTGGTGCACACCTGTAATCCCAGCACTGAGGAAGCCAGTTTGAGGCCAGCCTGAGCTAAACAGCGAGACCCATCCCCAAACAAAACTTAACTTTTCTACTTCACATGTAAAATGAGGACAAAGTTCATTGCTGAAATGCACAGCACAAAAGGGGCCATGTATTAATTTTGCTTAATACAAGTTTTCTGGACTACCCTTCCATAATCCTGAAGGGAAAGGTGCCAATGAAGAATAGGTCAAAAAGTTCATATGTGCCCCTCCTGGTTACATGATGAAGATGCACTCTAAAAAAGTTAATAAAGTCAGTGGATTTGAGAAAATGGATAAATATATTTCTTTGAAATTTAAAGTACCACAAGATAGGCCATCTGCTGACAATTAACCTCCCTTACCATGTAAAATGGAAACACAAACCTTATACATTATTTAAAGAGCTTCTCTTCCTTTGAAGTTGCAATATCATACAGTAACAGGTCTTACCACAGATATGTGGTAAAAGACTTCAATGATGTAATCACAAGCAATACTGATTACAGCTAAACTTATTTAGTATATGTACCTTTCAAAACATCTACAATACACCTTATGATCCAAAATAACTAGTAGAGCTGTTATAAGCAAATACAGTACAAAATAAGTCAATTTTCTGCACAACTTCTGAATGAACTGATTATACCAGCAAAATATCAACGAGTAATTTTTATCTAAAGTGTTTTAATGCTGGGCATGGTGGCACACACCTATAATCCCAGCACTTGGGAGACTGGAGACTAAGGCAGGAGGATCGTTGTGAATTCGAGGCCAGCCTGGGTTACATGCTGAGTTCAAGACCAGCCTGAACTACATAGTGAGACCCTGTCTCAAAAAAAAGAAAAAAGAAAAAAATCAGAAAAAAGAAATCGTTTTTTAAAAAAAAGTTTTACTGCTGGGGCTTTAGCTTAGTGCTCCCCCTGCTTGCACGGAAAGCACAAGGACCAGAGTTCTATCCCCAGTACAAAAAAAAAGAAAAAAAGTTTGACTATGAAACTGATAAGCTTTTTCACAAGTCTGTAAACTTCTGTAAGCTAAAGTTACCATTAACAATAAAGCTGAACACAAGCCATAAACTAATACACACAATAAATATATATGCTAGGGCCGGGGATTTAGCTCAATGGTTTCGCCACCTGCTGCACAAGTGCAAGGACCCAAGTTCGATCCCTGGTACCAAAAATAATAATAATAATAAAATAAAAAATAAATAAATATATATGCTAAATCACTAACATTATAAAACTTTTCTGGAGTCAGTAAATTCTAGACTACAGCTAAAGAGAAGTGTTTTGTTTTGTTTTGTTTTGGTACCAGGGATTGAACTCGGGACCTTGCACTTTCGAGGCAGGCGCTGGAACCACTGAGCTAAATCCCCGGCCCGAGAAGTGTTTTTGTATAGAACTAACTGTTGGTTCAAACAAACTGAAAATCTTAACTTTTCTTTCATGACACGTCACCAATTCCTTCACCACCAAATTTCATTTTACAAGTGCTTGAAACATGCACTGGGTTAGATAGGTGCTATCAGAGGACTAATAATTTTTTCATATAATTCAATGAAAGCAATATTATTCAGTTTTCACACCATCTCTAAAATACTAAAAATAAAAACACTAATGATGCTCTTACTAGCCACTTCATCAACATCCCCGAGATGTCAATTTAGGGTTAACATGCACCTGTTAAGCACATGTAGGCTACTTGTTTAATCTGATCAGACTGGTTAAATTACTTGGGAACTCGACTCTAAAAGCAACAGCTTTGAACAAAATTTTATTGCTGATAAATAAAAGTCAATCAGTGAACATTTACAGACCATACTAACACAACCATTCTGTCTCTTGTATTCTTGCTTCCACACAGACAAGTTTTAATGTTTCATAACTACATTTATTATGGTTGGAATGCTGCAGAGGATGTTTAAACATATTGCGGTCATACCACACCAGTTAAGAAACATCTTGGCTCCTCCCCACCCCTTTCAACAAATCACCCAAGTGGAACGAGGTGGCAGCTCTATGACATTAATGTGAGGGGTCACAAAGTTAAGAGATTCAGGGCTGGGGATTTAGCTCAGTGGCACCACGCCTGCCTCGAAAGCTCAAGGTCCTGAGTTCAATCCCTGGCACACACACACAAAAAAGAAGTGGAAGAGATTTACTTGTGGGATTTAAAAAAAGTGTAAGAATCTTCTATTTTAAGAAAGATTGTAATTTCTCACTTGTAATTCAACTGCTATTTTTTTATGTGCAAAAAATCTGTACCTTGCAAATGTATCAAACACTAGACGTTTTTTTTCGTTTATTTCTTTTTTGGCATTGGGAATGACAAGACTACCACAGAGCTACACCCCCGCCTAGGCATTGTTATTTAATAAGTTAGAACTTAAGGACACAAAGCAAATGTGTCTAGGTCATGTGATCTCTATTTCTTCCCTCATGTTAAAGGTACTATTTTTTACTAAGCACTTACTATGGGCAAAAGTCCCTTACATGTCTTTAATTTTCATACCAAATATTATCCCTATTAGATACTAGAATCACCATTCTACATTTAAGAAAATGAGGCTTGAGGGTCGGGGATTTAGCTCAGTGGTTTCACTGCCTGCTAAGCAGGCCCAAGGACCCGAGTTTGATCCCCGGTACCAAAAAAAAAAATGAGGCTCAGGATTTACACAAGGTCATACAATTAAAGACAAAACCAGGACTGAAGGGGAAAAAACACAACTGAAATATAGGTGTCTCTGGGGCTTATAATGTGTTTATCACCATATAACACAGTCACTGCTAATCTGACATGAATATAATACACAGACGATGTCAGCGTTGAATAGGTGGTCAGATTCCTTTTAATTTAAGGTTAAGACTGAAAATACAAATTACATAGTTACAATTGATTGGCTATTAGAACAAAGTGTAAAAATGGTGCCATAAAAAGAATGCAGAACTAAATTTAAAGAATGAAGGGAAATATTTCAAACAAAACCTTTTTTCCCTCAAATTGTCTGAACTATTTTGCTTTGAGGTAACTTCCATGAACAGATAAATGAAACATAGCTTTATTCTGGCATCATGATAAAGAGCAGTCTCTAACAAGTTAAAGAATTTCAATGTGCTGGGTGTGTAGCTCAGTGGCAGAGCACTTCCCTTGCATCCATAAGGCCCTGGTTTGATCCCCCCTAGCACCAGGGGGGATAAAAAAAAGAATTCCAATGTTATACAAACAGTAAACTATTAAAACACTTTTAAAGTTTAGACAATAGACATGTATCTAGACTTGACATCTACAAAGGGCAACTTCTTTTCTGAAAAAGAACCTCAAATTGTGACCTTTGAAGACTGGCTCCTAAAGGCAGATATCTGGAAAGCCATGTGGGTCCCTATCTCCTTCCCTAAGCATACTACACTGCTGACTACAGTGGACCAGAGCGTGCCATCATTCGTTTTCTACTTGTGTGTAGAAACAAGTATTTCTAAAATTACTGCATGGGTCAGTCAAGACAAAATTGTTTTCTGTGGGTCACCCAAAGGTGATCACTTACTAAAGCCAAGAAGAGCTTTAGTGAAAGAACATGAAGATGAAGGCTGAAAGCAGCACCTGCGGATTTTTTTTTAAACAGTCAAGGTATATTTTTTCAGCAATTATCTTAACTAAGTTAAATTTTGGAATAACAAACTTTATCTTATTTTCATGGTGCCAAAGCCTGAGACACTTCCTCTGTGAGATGGAGATGCCACTTTGCAACAGGAAGGATTTTTGCAATAAAATGGTGACTTCAGGTGCACTTTCATATTCAAGAAATGAGCTGATAAATGAGGATCTTGCAGTATTAGCCCCATCAAAATTGTATTAATATTTTAGATAATATTAATACACTAACAATAGATTAGAGTTTAAAATAGAGTATCTATTTAGTACACTTCTCAGGTGTTCCTGTCCAGCTTGTAAATTTGACAATTCAACAAAAATTTATCAAGTACTACTATACGTATATCAGACACTGTTCTAAGTGCCAATAGTGACAAAGTGCCTACAGTCGGCCTAATATAAATTCCATAATAAAACTGTATTAAGAAATAAGTAAATATTAAGGGGCTTAGTAGTACTAGGAAAGTTCAATGCAAATCCATGTATTCAGAATATCCCTTCAGAATATAAATTCCACTAGCTTCAGCAAAATGCCTAATTTCAATATCTTTTCCATTACCATGAAGGCAGTAAAAAATAGGCAAGGTAAAGGCAACAGTAAATAAAAATTGTGATAAGGGTAAATAATATCAGAAATACAAGGTAAACAGAAGTACTGTTTATGTTATATAATTTATGTACTGACAATTTAGTGTCCTCTTGGTGGTGGCGGTGGTGTTTGTGTCTGTGAACAACATACTTATTTCACTGGCCCACTAAGGGAGCCAAGTGTTTCCTAACAGTGCATTAAAGGAGTAAAAATGTTGATTGTTGAATGATTCCACCATTTGTTTATAAATGACAGGACTAAATTTCAATTGCCTGCCTGGTAACCAGAATGACTCAATACTTAACATTCATCTTGAGCACAAATGGCCAATTCCTAAATTTTAGGCTGAATCAAAAACTGAAAATCAAGACTAATCAAAAGGTATGTGAAAAAAAGCGTCAACCAAACACTAAGCAGGGACAAGTGATTAAAACCAAAAGACCAAATTGCTAAGTTATAGAGAAGCTGCTGTTCATTTGGACATCAGCCCAGAACACAAAATTGGAAGAGAAACTCGGTGGTTTAAGGGGATCCAGGTTCTAAATCTGCTGCCTCATTCCTTTCTCTGCAGAAGCTTCCTCTGACAGTATTGGTATGAAAACGGCTATAACCACGTTGGAAAAATCCAACAGGCCACCAAAGCTCTTAGACAGGTGGATATTCATTGTTAGAAAAAGAGAGTATTATTAGAAAATATTATGTTCTTTAGAAAGATCAACTCAAGAATCTGGCAAAGGAGCCAATGAAGCATTTTTAAGACCTCTCAAAATTCGTCCTTTAACGAAATGTAGTTTTTTTCTTTCAAAGACTCAGTAAGAACGACCACCTACTGGTGGTGCGTATTTTTCTCAGGAAGGCATCTGCACTGCAGATCTCTGCTCGAGGGGAGCTTGCCAGGCAGCTCCCACCTGCAAGCAGGCGCACATACAATGAAAACTAACGAAGGCCTGCAGCTTCCCTCTGAGTCTTTCAGACACGGGAGAAGGGGGTTCAACCAGCCCTGGCTTTGTCTGAATTTTCCCCTCCCCCTTTCTGCAGTAAACACCCACTTTCATTATACTGCGATCAATAACAGCCCACAGAAAACATGAAATCAAAACGTGTTGATGGCTTGGCACGACTTTACCTTTTAAAATATAAGCGACTGACTGCGTGTCCCCAGCCCCATGCCGTGCCCATAAAGAGCTCGCTGTATTGTAAATGCAGCCACCCAAGGATCCATCTTGGACCATCAGCAGCTCCCTCCCAAATCTTCCCTGAGCTATTCTCATCACGTCTCCTCTACCTCGAAGCCTCAGAAAAACCGGGCATTCAGAGACTAACGTACTAACAGTACGAAAACAGTACAGAAAGGAGCTACAATGCTTTAACTTTCTCATTCTCCTCACGGGCAAACAAAAATAATTTTTGGAGGAGTATTAGGCATGTCTGATTATGTCAACACCTGTCTGCAAACCTACAACGCAACCCTTTCACCACTCTCCCCTCCAAATCGTAACGAATCCTTTCCATGACCCACCTCCCCCAATGCTCTAAACCTCGCCAATCTTTTACTAAATAATTTCACCCCGGTTCCGCGGAGGGCTCTCTGGTCTCCCCGAATCCAATTCATTCCACCCTCCCCAGGCTGCGTTTCCCCTACCAACAAGAGCTCCGTGTACAGCCCTCCCCGCCCCCAACCTCTTTTCTTTACACCCCGCTATTTCCTCACGGCTGGCACGACCTTTCGCTCCCCTCCCCCTTTCCCCACTTTCCAAACGTCCGTCCCCAGGGGCTGACGCCCTCCCCGTGGCTCCCTCAGCCCCGGCCCCAGTTCCCCGCGCCTTCCCTCCCTGAGGCGGGGGGCTCTGGCGCTCCTCACCGGCACAGGAGGAGCTGCAGCTCTTCGACCCAAGGGCAGGGCAGGCTCCCGGGCTCCCGCCGCCGCCGGGCGCGGACGGCTCGGCCCCGGAGGACGACGAGGAGACAGACGGGGACTGAGTGGCTCCTGACAAATCCGCCATGGCTGCACAAGCAAGGGAGGGAGAAGGGTGAAGAGAGACTCGGGGCGGGAGAGAGGGAGGAGAAACAATAATCGGTCAAGTGGCTTTCTAAAACCCCTTCACTACGCCTGCTCAGAGAACAGACTCCAACAGACTGACTCAGCCGAGCGCAATGAGCGAAGGAGTAAGAATGCGCATGCGCACAAAGGACCCTAGAGCGGTCGGCTGGGGTGGGCGGAGGCGCACAGCCACGCAGTGCGCAAGCGCAAAAACTATATCTCAGCTCTCCTGCAGGAAAGGAGGGCCAAAACCCGCCTCACTCTGCGCCTCGAGCTGCCGGAGTGGGGCACGCTCCTTGGGGAACCAGGCGCAAGGGGCGTGGCCAAGCACCAAGTCCCGCCCACCACTGCGGTTGAAAGCCGAAGTCGTGGGCTGTGGCGATTTATTTTCTCCGTAAGTCTCTTTGTGAGTGTTTTCGAGGCGGCAGATTATATATTTCAACGATGGAAGTTTCTTTGTGCTTCCATTAGGTAGAAATGATCTCCATAAATTCCAGAGCCGACATCTTTTGACTGATACCCTCTCGCTGAGACTCCAGTGTAAAGTGAAAGAAAGCTACAGAGTAGAGTAAGGCCCTGCAGACAAGATACTTTATGAATTTTTTGGGATGTGTCGTAATATCTCCTCATCACGAGGCTGAATGGCACAGTCTCGAGTTTGGTAGGTGGAGAAAGAAGCAGTACAGAATGAAAAGCCATTACTCATTCCAGTCACGTTGCAGTGCAGTCTCAAACCCTGCTGGGTATTGTTGCTGTTCCCAAAGAGGGGTCCACCTTGGGTCTTAAGGTTGTCTTTTCCTTTGGCTAGGCTCTGAGATAGAGAAAACATTCAGGGAGGGGGAGCAACCCTGAGCTATTGAAAGAAAAGCCAGGAATTAACATCCGGCTGTGATTCTAGGGGCGGTGGGGTGAAAACATGGGTTATTAAAAACCCAGAATAAGGCACAAATACATAACATTGAATTTTATTCCTTAGCAGAAAATGTTTGAAACCAGTCATCTAGCTTATATTGGTTTTTGTTCATTTTTTGCTTCTCCTGGGTTGGCTTGCCAAAATTCAAAACCTTCTCCCTACATCTGGTCAAAAAATTTGAAAGGTGCATAATCCTTTTAAAAGGGGGATAGTATTCTGGAAATAATAAAAATTAAGTCTGTCGGCTTTGTCATTGCTAAAGCAGCAATCGAAGGTTGCAATTGAAGGTTCAGCAAATCCTGTAAGTTGTAACCTCAGAAAGGAGGAGGTAACCAATTAGGTTGCGGAAGAGGGGAAAAGCAGTCTGACCAGTGAAAATCTTCTAGAACAGGCTTCGGACTACATCTGCCCTTGGCAGTTTCTAAGGTCAAGTGAAGCCCAGACAGGGAGGAGAGGAGGGAGAAAGAAAGGGAAAAACACAACAACATCCCCTCAACAGGGAGAAGGAGAGGAGGGAGAAAGAAAGGGGAAAACACAGCAACATCCTGGCCCTTGCTCTGAAAGAAGGACAGAAGAACATTTTCTTAAAATAACTTTATGGCAAATATCTTATTCTGGCACTTCCAGTATCAGTTGTAGTGCAGCACACTCTCCATAAGGTGGTGAGAGGAAATAGAAGCCAGTGTGATAACCAAGCCAATTATCTACCTTTTCTGAGAAATCCATAATATTTTAAAATATATTATTAAATGCTGGAAAGAAAATGAAAGATGCCAGTACCTAAGCCTGACAGCACTTGCTGGAAGCTGGAGATCTGGGCTGAAAAAGGAAGCCTAGTTCTGTTATTCCTTTGTGCTGTTCTCTTGTTTGTTGTGCCAATTTGCCCAAGTCTGATTCTTCCTCAGGATGTTTGTGTATTTGTGTATAGGATTTGTTCTAGGAATGTTTATGGATCATATTGTTATGTATATGACACTATTTTGGGAAATTTTGAGGGACACAAAATATATACTGTTTGCCCTGTGTTCAGTGAACTTATAAACTAGCTTGGGTGAACATAAACTCACATAAAATTAAGTTACATAGCAACCAAAACCTACCCTAAAGTACACAAAAGCCGAGAACTTTGGTTAGGTAGCAAGTAAATTGTATTAATTCAATAGAGAAGCCCAGTGTGGTAGCACACACCTGTAATCCCAGCACTGAGGAGCTGAGGCAGGAGGATTGTTGCAAGTTCAAGGCTGCATAGTGAATTCAAAACCAACCTGAACTACATAGTGAGACACCGTCTCAAAAAAAGAAATAAAATAGAGGTTTGGAGTATAGCTCAGCGGTAGAGCGCATAGCATGCCTAACATGCACAAGACCCTGGGTTCTATACCCAGCAACACACACACACACACACACACACACACACACACACACTACACAAATGCAAATCACAGAAGTTAACAGTGTCTTGGGAGATTTTATGAAGAAGCTCAGAGGAGTGTGTAGAGGAGTTTGGCATTGTAAGGATATCAACAGCAGAGAAGGATGATTTGCAGCAAACTTAGGAGTTGCTTTTGTGCATCTATACAAAAGAGGCACCCTTCTGGGCAAAAGTCACACAAAACACACTGCTCCCAGGCTGGCTAGCAGAAAATGGCCTAGACTTGATCTCCACTTAACCTGCCCTTCCTCGAGCTGCTATACTACAATGCACAGACTGCACAACCATACAGATTGGGGCCTGAAGTCTCAGAATGTGGTATTATGTAAGCTGGGTGACATGCACATCTGGGAGGCTGAGGCAAGAGGATCACAAGTTCAACCCCAAGGCCAGCCTGGGCAATTTAGCAAAACCCTGTCTCAAAAGAGGGAGAAGGGGCCTGAGGGTATAGTTTGGTGTTAGAGCCCCTCTACTGATACTGGGTTTAATCCCCAGGATGCGGGGGTGGGGGGGGTGGGGGGGTGTGGGGGGTGGGAGCTGAGTGTGGTGGCACATGCCTATAATCCTAGCATTTGGGCTGAGTCAGGAGGATTGCCAAGAGTTCAAATTCAGCCTGAACTACATAGTGAATTGTTCAAGGTCAGCCTAGATAGACTACAAAGCAAGACTCTGTTTAAAAAAAAAAAAAAGAAAAGAAAAAAAATTGTGATGTGTGTAAAATGTTTTTGGTGTTCATTAGTCTAAGTTGGATGGAGCCACGGGCTTGAAATGGGACAAGGGACTTTTGCTGTAATCCCTGGACTCTGGGAAGCTGAGACAGGAGGATCACAAGTTCAAGCCCAGCTTGGGCAATTTAGCAATTTAAGACCCATCTCAAAACAAAAAGTATAAAAGGGCTGGTGATGTAGCTCAGAGAGATGGTCTTGGGTTCAATTCTTAGTACCAAAGAGAAAAGACAGAGGAAAACAAAATAAAACAAAGAACCAAACCTTTGTCTTAAGGCTAATGGGGATTCAGTGAAATAGGGCACAGAATCACATAGATGAGATTAATAATTCTGAGTGTGTGTGGGGGCGGTACTGGGGATGCATCCTAGGGTCTTTGCACTGAGTTATATTCCCATCCCTTTTTTTTTTTTTTCAGACAGGGTTTTGCTGTGTAGTTCAGGCTGGCTTTGAACTTGAAGCAGTCTTCCTTGCTCAGCCTTCCAAGTGCTGGGATTATAGGTTTGCACCACCATGCCTGGCTTTAGATGAGATTTAAAAAGTACTCATTTGAGTATAGCCATTTTGCAGGAGTTCCACTGAAAACCTTTTCCTTTTTACGGTGCTAAGCATTGATCTCAGGGCCTCAAGTATGCTAAGCATGTGCTCTTCAACTGAGCTATACTCCCAGTCCTGCCCCACTTTTTTTTAAATTGAATTTTAGAAAAAAAATTTAAAACAATTTGAACTAACTCGGAGTGTAGTTCAGTGATAGAGTGCTTGGTTAGCATGTCCAAAGCCTTGGATTCAGTCCTCAGGACAAAAATAAAGAAATAAAATTACAAATAAAAATTTAAAATTTGAGTATGTTCAATATCATTCATATATACACATATATGTACATATATGTTCAAATATATATATACAGGGCAGGGGGTATTGATAGCTTGCTTAATATATTTAACACCCTGGGTTTGATCCCCAGCACCACAAAACAAAACAAGAAAAGATGTATCTGTAGTCATGAGTCACTTAACAACAGGGTTGCCTTGTGAGAAATGCATCCTTAGGCATTTCACCCTCATGGGGACATCTAGTGTGTCCTTTCATACACCTATGTAGTATATTCCTCTTGGCCTCTTGACACAAACAAGACATGCGTATACTGTTTTGCAGTAAACTTTTTGTGTAGTACAATAAATACATAAGCCAGTAACATAGTTTATTCTCATTATTGAGTATTATGTATTGCATATGCTTGAGTGTGCTATACTTTTTATTTTATTATGATTTTAGTATATATTATACAAAGTAAAGGATTTCATTCTATTTTCTATATTTATTTATTTATTTATTTATATTTCATTTATCTTTTTATTTTTGAGACACAGTCTCACCATAGTCCAGGCTGGCCTTGAACTACTATGTAGACCATGCTGGCCTCAAACTCATGGTGACCCTCCTGCCTCAGCCTTCCAAGTGCAGGGATTACAGGCATGTGCCACCATACCTAAGATTACAGAATTAGCTGGGGATTTAGCTCAGTGGTGCCACTGCCTGCCTCAAAGGCCCAAGGTCCTGAGTTCGATCCCAGTACCAAAAAAAAAAAAGATTACAGGCTTATCCACCATTTTAAACACAAATGATGGTATGCTATACACATTTGGGGGCACATTGCTTTTTTTCTTCTAGTGATCTCACTAGTGTCTTTTTGAAGCATTGGCTGGAATAGTAATAATGAAGCAGCTGATAAAACCTTAAGCTTGTACTATGTTACTGTGTTGACAGTCTAATATTCAACTTTTTTATTTGTTGTTTTTTGAGACAAGGTCTTGCTGTGTAGTTCAGGCTGGCCTCGAACTCATGACAATCCTCCCGCCTCAGCTTCTGACGTGCTGGGGTTATAGGGGTGTGCCACTATGGCTGCTGTGTTTTTCGGTTTGTTTTTTTTTTAAAGAGTTGGAGTCTTAGTATGTTGTCCAGGCTGGTTCTGAAATCCTGAGCTCTGGGGCTCCTCCTTCTTTAGCCACCCAAGTAGCTGGGTTACAGGTACACCCAGTGTGGAGTCTTTTTTTGGGGGGTGTTGGGGATCAAACTCAGGGCTGCATATGCTATAAACACTCAATGTTCTACCGAGCTACATTTCCCTACCCCAGGTATGGATATTTAAATTATGCCTAAAACTGTGTTCCAGGACAGCCCAAAGAGTGATATTTCCTTGGTTGTTTATCCCACAAGACTGCAAGCCTGAAGAGGATAGGAATGTGTTTTATGTAGCATTACTGCCTAGTACCATATGAGGAACCTAACAAATGCTCTAATTTTGGAAATCTTTGGAACCTGAGTCATAGTGGATGTCACTGCAGAAAACAAGTTTGTTATTTTGTTTTGTTTTTAAATGGTACTGAGGATTGAACCCAGGGCCTCTGCACTGAGCTACACCCTCACTGCCCTTTTTCCTTTTATTTTGAGACAAGGTCTTGCTAAGTCACTAAGTTTCCCAGACTGAGCTCAAATTTGTGATCCTCCTGCCTCAGCCTCCTACAGTAATTTTGCTTTTTTTGAGCTTCATAAAATACTCCAATATCTTAATTATGACTGTCTTATTTTTCCAAAATAAATATGCTGTAGGAGTATAGCTCAGTGATATAGCACTTGCCTCACCTGCTTGAGGTCCTGGGTTTCATCTGAAGCACTGCAAAAGAAAGCAAAACAAAAACAAAAAACTCTTGGGCTGGAGATTTAGCTCAGTGGTGCTGCCACCTGCCTCAAAAGCACAAGGTCCCAAGTTCAATCCCTGATACCAAAAAAAAAAAACCCCACAAAAAACAAAAGAAACCTATTAACAGAATGAATATGATGATTACTATGTTTTGAGCACTAACCATAATCAGTCATCATTGTCAACACTTATATCTCATTTAACTTACAATTCTG
Organism: Heterocephalus glaber; assembly: GCF_053883595.1. Classification (NCBI taxonomy): domain Eukaryota; kingdom Metazoa; phylum Chordata; class Mammalia; order Rodentia; family Bathyergidae; genus Heterocephalus; species Heterocephalus glaber. Next base: position 13,605,083 of record NW_028258151.1, on the reverse strand, counting down.
TAGGTATTGGAATTAGTTTGTAGATAATGAAATAGATTCAGACAGGTTAAATAATTCCCCCAAGGTTGCATAGCCAGAGGCAGTATCAGAGTCAAAATTAAAATCTAGGTCAGTCTGACCCCAAATCCACTGTCTTAATCATTCAAACATGAACACTTCTAGAAGCTAATTCTAGAAAACCACAAGGAAAGCTCAACCTCTGGTCATATCATGTGACTCAATTCAGAGGTGACCTAAAATGGACTGTAATTAGTATCATCAATATTTAACATTTTTTTTTTTTGGTACTGGGGATTAAACTCGGGTCCTTGTGCTTGCCCAGCAGGCAGTGAAACCACTGAGCTAAATCCCCAGCCCAATATTTAACATTTTGAATGTCCATTGTTCTGATGATCCTGGATATTTGAGGAAACAATAATATGTTTCTTATTTATACAGGTCGCTTTCTAGGCTGTGACTAATCCTAAAATCCCCCTATACTTTGTATAGTTTGGTTCAAATGCCAAAAACTTCAAAATATGAGGAAGTGGGGCTGGGGATTTACCTCAGTGGCACCATGCCTGCCTTGCAAGCCCAAGGCTCTGAGTTCCATCCCTGGTATCACAAAAAAAAAAAAAAAAAAAAAAAAAAAGTATGAGGAAGGCTGATGATGTGCTGACAGTGACCTTGTTGATGTAATAGTGAGATAGATATAATACCAGCATTTGCTATTAACTTCCTGACAGAAGGGATTTTAGTGCATCTTCATTACGAGCTCTTAAAATAGAACAGTATATCCTGTTCCATAGTAAAAGTTTGGGGGCTGGGGATTTAGCTCAGTGGTTCCACTGCCTGCCTCAAAGGCGCAAGGTCCCAAGTTCAATCTCCAGTACCAATAATAATAATAATAAAAAAGATACACATAGTGAAAGTTTGGTATTTAATATTAAACGAGTGAAACCAGACGTGATGGTAAGGTAATTCCAGCACTCTGAAGGTTCTCAGCACAAGTTCAAGGCCAGCTTGGGTTATGTAGCTCTCCCCGTCTCAAAAAACAAACAGAAACAAACTGCCCCTCAAATATTAAAGGAATCAGAAAGTATCTAGTTGCTGTTGGCACTGTTTGAGGTACTGGGATTTAGCTGTTTATTCAAAACAAAAATTCTTCTACAGTTTGAATTTACATTCTAGTGGGAAGAAATAAAACAAAAAGTAACACGTAAGTCAGATGGAGAAACTAGTGCAAGGAAGGGAAATGGAGAATGTATGTGCAATTTAAAAATTTTGCAGTGTGTTACAGTTGTGACAAGTCACCAGCCTTTGGCCCTTCCTTTCTGAGCTTGCCATGTAATGCCCTGGATTTGTGTCACCTCCTGTAGGTCCTGCCTTTCTACCTCTGTAATCTCTTTCCCTGATGTTCACTTCTAATTTCCTCCTGGCCTAACTGGCCTAAATCTAATCTAGATTTAAATCCAAGGGCTGGAAGAGGGTATTCAAATAGTCTTGAGAGTTTGGGGGATAATCAGGAGTGTTAGGGGAAAAGAAGTTAAATCAGGACATCTTTAGGTACATAAAGAATTATTTTTATCTTTTCACCTTTGGCCTAGGAAAGTAAAAAATGGCTCAAGGGCTTGGCATGGCCTGCTGTGTTGGCAAACCTTTTTGAGCTTTTGATGATGCAAATAGCCCACTGCAGCACTTGTGTCATAGGTTTGCCACCACTGGCTTAGGAGTAGCTAGCTGGGAAGAAGAGGTTCTGAGCAGGTTATAATACTTAAGACAGAGGCTGAAGGAAAAAAGGAGAGTCATTTGTTGTATGATTAAAGCAAGGGTTATGCGAAATGGTGCTGGTAGGGGAAGAAGGGATGCTTTAGCCTCCCATAAACTCTACCAGGTACTTATGCCCAACTACCACTACCCCCCATCAACTTTTCTTCCTTATGTGGGGCAAATGATACATTCCCAATCACGTGACATGTTTGTACAAGTGTTTTTGGAGAACCTGGTTTTGTGTTGATTTACCATATAGGTTTTTTTAGGGGTACTGGGGAATCTAACTCGGGACCTTGCGCTTGCGAGGCAGGCGCTGGAACCACTGAGCTAAATCCCCAGCCCCTGATTTACCATATAGTTTTAAGTATGATTAAAAAAAACAGCTTTGAAACAAGGTCCTGTAAACTTGTCATTTACAAAAGACTGGCCATGGTTTAGGCTGAACAAAGACGATGGCAGGTCTTGCTGGAAGTTAAGACATCTATCAAGAAAGGTGATGGTGCTGAGCACGGGGGTGCACACACCTGTAATCCCAGCATTCGGGAGGTCGGGGCAGGAGGATCACCACTAGTTCGATGCCAGCCTGGGCTACATAGAAAACCCTGTCTCAAAAAAACCACACACAAACGTACAGACACACACACAAACGGCGATAGTGCATATCAGGCTTAGCCAGGAACACGTTTGTGTGTGTGTGTGTATGTGACGAGGATAACAGTGGTAATGAAGACATGGCCTCTCCTTGTGAAGTCAAAATCGTTAAAAATTCAGCAGGATTCACGTCATATGGACTGAGGACACTTTTCTGCTGTCTCCTATGGTCCCTGCTGGCGTTTAACACGGAAGCCGCCGCAAACGCCGCAGGTGGAATTGAAAGCTGGATTGAGACTCCGGGCCGGACGAGACTGATCTGCACGTGAGGCAGCAGCGTGAATGTAGGCAGCCAGGGCCTGGTCCCCAGCCCGGGCAGTTCTCCCAGCGCAGCCAGCTGGGAACTGTAGTTTTGTAGTCCAGGTCCCGCCTCGCCCTCTCCGCTTCCGCCCAGCTCCGGATGAGTCTGCAGAATAGGGCCGCAGGCCGGGCCGAGAAAGCTCGGGACTACAATTCCCAACGGACCCAAGAATCCACTGCGTAGCCTTAGGTAGCCGGTGGGGCGCTCCTACGCACGCGCACACGCGCCAGGCGGTGGCGGGATTCGGCCGCGTGCGCTTTCCCGCCCTAGCCATCCGGGCGCTTGCCACGCCCCGGGCCGCCTGTAGAGTCCTGCCTCTGCGCCCTAGGCTCGCTTTCTAGAGCCTCTGCGCGCCCTTCCTTTCACTAGTTTCTCTGGGAGCCGGGGCCCCGCCCGTTTCCCGTCTCTAGGCCCCTGTTCGTGCCCTCCTCAGCCCGCCCCTCTCCTCCGCGCCTCTACTGCTTCTGCTGAAAGTGGAGGCTCCATGTTGTCCCCTCAGCGAGCGTTAGCGGCTGCCTCGAGAGGAGCAGGTGAGGCGTCCACTTTCCTCTGGACCCGCTCGGTGGTCACCCGAGCCTTCTTCCCTCCTTCGACTCGGAGCTGACCGCCCGCCCCTTCTCTGTCCCTGGATTGGGACTGTGCCCCTGCCGGTGTCTCTCGGGCCAGGAGCTCTAGCTGGGGCGGTGCCCGGTTCGGTGGTCCCCGGGCCATATCCGGCGCGAGCCCCGCCCTGCGCGGAGCCCCCGGGCGCTAGCCCGAGGCTCTGGCCTCGTTAACGGGCGAGGTGGAGCAGGGATGTGGATGCTTTCCGTGCTGAGTGTTGGAGGGCTGTGAAGCGTCCTTAGTGTTGCAAGTTTTATTTTTATCTTAACGACTTTGAGGCACTGACAAATAGGAAAGTTGTTTTTCCATCCACGGTTATAACCATAAAAGATTAAAAAGAGTTGGCCTAGATTGGCTTCGTAATTTAGTATAGTACGTTGTTCTTTTGCTTTCCTAAAGACGTAAAACGTGGTAAAAGTATTAAATAAAAACCAAACAGGGAGTCACCGTAAATTCCTAGATACGGTTACGCCTGTCATTTTACCTGCCTTTCATGTGTGTGCTTCAGAAATTTCCTGGTTTGAGTTATGAAATCTAAAGACAGAAGGGTCAAGAACAGTGTTTGAAGAATCTTTACTCAAGTTTGAATACGAAGTGGTCGATTGTTTTGTGAAAGGCGGAAAAAAACTAGCGGATTAAAACTGTTAACTCGTTTTGGCTTTCTTTGGAGAAGCAGATTTAAAAAAGCACAACCGACAGAGTTTACTCTGTCAAGTTTCATCATTGCAAAATACGTACTGGAAATTTACATTAGGTTTTTTCTTTTTCCAATCCCCATAGAAGTTAGCCTGTACTCCAGAAATTTGTTGCTCCTTTGATACTTATAATATACTTTTGAGACATTTGGAAAAGATCTAATGATGAAGCTTTACACTAGTTCAGCATAGTTTTATTAGCTACACTTTAGGATCTCATTTAAAATTCATAAAATTAAGAAAAGTAATAGAGGACAGTTGGTACTAGCATAATTTTCTTAGTGCTCAATAAGTAAGATTTATTTTGCAGTACTGAGGAGAGAACCCAAAGCCTGGTGCTTGCTAGGCCAGAGTTTTACCTCTGAGCTATATACCCTTATCCCCTTATTCACGTAGGTGTGTACAGATTTTTTTTTTTTTGTAGTTGAACTCTTCCTTTCTTCCTTTCTCTTTAGCAATCCATAGGATAAAGGTTATTTCCATGCTAATTTAGAATGAAATAAACTGTGCAGTGTGGCTCAGTTTATAACTGTAACTCAGCACTCTGGGATACTAAGGCAGCATGAAAACAAGTTTGAATCCAGGCTGAGCAATTTCGTGGTTTAGTGAGATCCTGTGTCGAAATAAGAAGGCTGGGGATGTAGCTGTGAAGGCCCTAGATTCATTCATTCCCCCTTAAGGGGTAGGGGTTGTTGCTTGAACAAGAAATGTAAAGTCCTCCAGTTCCCAGCTTGGTCACATGTTAAAGGTTGTTTAAGATTTTCATGAAATACTTTAGGGAACCCTAGATGTCTGTAAACTTGAGATCTGGTTTAAAATTTACATAGAGTCATCGATAGTAATGTCTGTTCAAAGTTCTTTATGGCCTTGTGTTTCATATTGAATAAGAGTTCAAGTAACACAGTTATACATCTTTTTTTTTTTTTTTTTTTCCAATTTTGAGACAGGGCTCTGGCTAAGTTGTCCTGGCTAGACTTCAACTCACTATATGCCCAGGCTGGCCTGGACCTTATGGTGATGCTCCTGCCTCAGCCTTCAGAGGGCTGGGATTACAGGTGTGTGGCACACACCTGGTAGTTTGTCTAAATTTTAAAAACCTTTTCCTGAGTTGTCTTTGAGAGTTTAGGAGCATATTTTTATTACATTATTAATTATTTTATATATATATATATATATATATATATATATATATATATATGAATGACACAACACTGAGGAAAAGGGGAAAGCCTTTGTTTAAAAAAGAAGCTGGGGATTTAGCTCAGTAGTTTCGCCACCTGCTGCCCAAGCACAAGGACCCGAGTTCTATCTCCGGTACCAAAAAAAAAAAAAAAGAAAGAAATTGGGCTGGGGATTTAGCTCATGGCACCGAACCTGCCTCCCAAGCACAAGGTCCTGAGTTCAATCCCCAGTACCAAAAAAAAAAAGAAAAAAAGATCTTTCAGGGACTAGGCAATAGTTGCACAAAAAATAAAAATTCTCCAATAGTTCTGTTTTGAAGCTTCAATTTTTTTTTTTGTGGCATCGGGATTGAACTCAGGACCTTGTGCTTGCCAGGCAGGCTCGAGCTACGTCCTCAGCCCTCCAATAGTTTTTTTTTTTTTTTTTGGTAACGGGTCCTTGCGCTTGCGAGGCAGGCAGGCCAGTAGTTTTATTTTGCATACTAGTATAGAGTTAAATATTCCTGCAGGTGACTACATACATTTGAATTGATTTTTTATAGGAAATATAATAATTTGTTAGTATGGCTATCACTATATTGAAAAGTTCTGTACAATTTTCTAAAAAATGCTTTTTTTTTTTTGGTACTGGGGATCGAACTCGGGTCCTTGTGCTTGTGCAGCAGGCGGCGAAACCACTGAGCTAAATCCCTGGCCTAAAAAATGGTTTTTATTTGGCTGTATTTTGATTGTTAGAACTAGCTAGGTCTATTTCACAGGTAGAAGATAGGCTTTATTGTATAGTAGGCAAATAAGCAAAGGAGTGGAGTGTGTGTGTGCCTTAAAATTATAAATTCAAGCCAAGTAAATACTGCTAGTTAAAAAAATCTTTATTTAATTGGAACATAGCTAATTAAAACCTTCAGTTAGCTAGATTAATTTTGGTGGTCTTGTGTGTAGAAAAGAGGCAAATAAAATCTACTGAAAAAAAAGATTACTACTGAATTTATCTATTAAAACAAGTTTTTTTAATCTTTTTTTTTCCCCTCCACCTGTGGTATGGCATGGCATTTTTTAAAAAAAAATTTTATCTTATAAATTTTTATTTTTTGTAGTGCTGGGGATCAAACCTAATGAATGTTAGGCAAGTGCTCTACCACTGAACCATGTTCCCAGCCTGGCATCACTTTTATTTGTTTTTAGTTTTTAATGATTATTATTTTTTGAGATGGGATCACATTGTGTTAGGCTGACCTTGAACTTTTGGACTTAAGTGACTCCCTTACCTCAGCATCTTGAGTAGCTGGGACCATAAGTATGTGCCACCTCCCTGGGCTTCTGACCTTACTTTTAGTTTCAGCTCTGTCTCTGCATATTCTCTCTGTCGCTCTCCTTTTTTTGAGACAGGGTCTTGCTGTGTAGTTCAGGCTGGCCTTGAAATCCCAGTGATTCTTCTGCCTCAGCCTCCTGAGTGATGAGATTACAGGTGTGTGCCACCATACCTGGCAAAAATGTGGTTTTGTTCAGTATGTTATGTTAAGGCACAAAGATTTTCTACAACAGAAAAAGCTTTAATTAACTAGAATATAAAACTCCTCAAGATTGTGGTTAGTTGGTGTTACATAGTATTTGCACTGAAACAGTGTGTCTGCAGGCACATTTACTGTCTTAAGCCAAAATGGAATACTGTATATATAAACACCAGTTGCCCCAGCTATACCTAGAAGTTCTAGAGTTGGGAGAGGGCTTAGTGTACTTGCTCTTGCATTTGTGTTTTCTTTGGCTTTGTAAATCAGGAACTGTCATGACTGCCAGCCTAGACAAGGCATGAAAATGCCTCTGTTTTTGGGTGTACTGCTCTTGCCCTTTAGAGGATGTTGTGTTTAAAAAGGAGACTGGAGGGCCGGGGATTTAGCTCAGTGGTTCCGCCGCCTGCCGCGAAAGCACAAGGGCCCGAGTTTGATCCCTGGTACCAAAAAAAAAAAAAAAAAAAAGAATAAATAAAAAGGAGACTGGAAAACTCAGGTCATAACTCTACTGTGAGTCATACAATGTGTTCAGGAAAGTGTTTCTGTAACTTTAGTTACTTGCTTCACCCCCACCCCCACCCCCACCCCTGCCGGGTACCGGGGATTGAACTCAGTTCCTTGCGCTTGCATTTCACAGCAGGCAGAGAACCACTGAGTTAAATCCCCGGCCTAGTTACTTGCTTTTAAGAATTCTCTGGACAGTAAGGATGAGCCCTGAGGCTGGTTGTACCCCAGTGTTTTCAGACTGAGTCTTGCTTTATGGTACAGGCTGGCCTCCTACTCTCAGTCCTCCTGTCCCCACTTCCCCAGTGCTGGAATTAATAGGCGTGCATCACCATGCCAGTCTTTACCCCAGGGATATTAATGGGTGACCTTTGCCCCATGGGACTTTTAGAAATGACTGGAGACATTTTTTGAGAGTCAAAACCTGGGGGCAACACTACTGGTATCGACCAGGTACAGGCCAGGGATAATGCTAAATATTATATAATGCGTAAGAGGCCCTCACCCCCACCTTGCATGCCAAAGCAACGTTATCTAGCTACAAATGTCTTTTTTTTTTTTGTTTTTTGAGACAGGGTCTTGCTATGTAGTTCAAGCTGGCCCTGAGCTCACTTTGTAGCCAGGCAGACCTGGAACTCACAGTCATCCTCCTGTTTCAACCTACTTAGTGCTAGGATTACAGGTGTGCACCACCATGCCCAGCAGCCACAAATGTCAGTAGTGGCGAAGTTGAGAAACCCAGATCTGTACTGTCAAAATTTTGCAGTAATGGGGATTGAACACAGGGCCTTTATGAAGAAGGGCTACAGCACTGGTTGTTTTTTAATTTTTAAGTTAAGGTCTCATTAAATTGCCCTTGATGGGTTGGAACTTGTCCTCCTGCCTTAACTATTAGGAGTGCTAGGATTATAGGAATGGGCCACTACTTCCGATTACCACTGTTGAATTAATTGATTTATCTCTGTGTGAACGGTGAACTTTTTTTTTTTGTGGTGCTAGGGATTGAACCCAGGGCCTTGAATGTTCTACAATTGAGCTATACCCCAAACCCTGAGTTTTCTGATATAGTAATTAATTGCTTTTATTTTTTATTTTTTATTTTTTTGGTACCGGGGATTGAACTCAGGTCCTTGCGCTTGTGAGGCAGGCTTCGGAACCACTGAGCTAAATCCCTGGCCCTAATTGCTTTTAATTAACCAGTTTCATTGAATTTATCACTGTCAGATGGGCTTCTGAAGTATTTGAGGGACATTTAAACTTTTTGCCTGTAATTTTTATTTTACATTTATTTACTTGTAGTACTAGGGATTGAACTAGGGCCTTTGGCACTGAGCTACATACTCACCCCTTTACTTTTTATTTTTGAGATAGGGCCTTGCTAAGTCACTAGATTGCCCAGGCTGGGCTTGAACTTGTGATCCTCCTGTGTCAGCCTTCCAGAGTGCTGAGATTATAGGTGTATGCTACCACACGTGGCTTTTTTTGGTGTTTTGAGACAGGATCTTAGTATTTGTTTTTTTTTTTTTTTTTTTTTTTTTTGGTACTGGGGATCGAATTTGGGTCCTTGGGCTTGCACAGCAGTCGGAGGATCTTAGTATTTAATCTTGGCTGGCTTTGAGCTAGCCATGTGCCTCACGCTGGCCTCAAACTTGTTATGGTCCTACCTCAGCCTCCCAAGTGCTGGGATTGTGGGTGCATGTCACCAGGCCCAGCCCTCATCATTTTTTTTTTTTTTTTTGGTATCAGGGTTTGAACTCAGGACCTTGTGCTTGCGAGGCAGGTGGTGGCACCACTGAGCTAAATACCTGGCTGCCTCATCATTTTTTTTATGATAGAATTTCTTTGGGTTTGTGTTTTGTGTAAGACTGAAAATACTGACCATGGTTTCTTTATTTGTTTGGTTTTTTTGAGACAGAGTCTTGCTATGTAGCTCAGGCTGGCCTTGAATTCACTGTGTAGCCCAAGGTGACCTGGAATTCATGGTGATCTTCCTGCATCAGCCTATAGAGTACTGGGATTACAAATTTGCACCACCATGCCCGGCTAGCTGACCATGATTTAGTGTTTTCATCTGTTTGTTTAAAGTGTGTATGTCCTTCCTTTCTTTCCATTTCTTACCCTTACCCTTCCTTCCTTTTTTTGTGCTGAGAGTTTAACTTAGGCCTTATGCATCCTAAGCATATGCTCTACCACTGAGCTATACCCCCTGCTCTTTTCTTTTTCGTAAAGGCCTGTAATTCTAGGAAGAGTCAGTACTGTAGTATGTACATATCTCTACAAATTCTTTCCAGTAATAATTATGACTCACCTTTTTCAAATGTATTCATCATTCAAGTTGGGTTGCTTTTTGTCATCTTAGTGTAGAGCTAGTCCTATGGAATGTAATTATTGCAGAAATCATTTGAACAGGCATATATAAACTATTGGTTAGTCTGGATTAAGGTGTGTTATGCCAGAAGTAAAACATAAATAAGTACTTCATATGTAAGTAGGGAAAATATTGCATATAAACTATATAAGCAATTAGGATGCTAATTCTTATCCAAAGATTTTTAGCATCTCTACTTGGTTTTTTTTTTTTTTGAAACGGTCTCAATACATAGTTCAGGTTCATTTAAACTTGTTGCAGTCTTCCTATCTCAGCCTCCTGAGTGCTGAGATTACAGGCATGCACCACCATGCCTGGCTATCCTTAGTGTTGTTACCTTCAACTGTACATATCATTCATTATCTTACAATTTCTTTTTTTTTTTTTTGGTACCGGGGATTGAACTCCGGTCCTTGAACTTGCACAGCAGGCAGCGAAACCACTGAGCTAAATCCCTGGCCCTATTTTACAATTTCTTATTGTGTACCTGCTATGTATCATAACTATGTATCATTATATTCACATTGCTGAATGTAAACTATAATAATGAAAGGGTTGCTAGGTTTGGCTGTATCTGAAAGGGCCTCCAAATAAATGATTTAAGCAAGACAGACATTTTTCTCTCACATAAAAGTGAACCAGTGTGGCAGTTCTGTGCATGAAGACCTAGGGCCCTGCCTCTCTCATTGCTCCAGTATTCTGAGTGTTGCCCAAATGTACCTCACCCAGATGACTCACTCCCACTTCTACAGCCAGCCAGCAGGAAGTGGGAAATGCCTGACCTGGAAGTTGCCTGTATGCTTTCCATCACTTCTCATTGGTCAGAATATAGTCTTATGGTCATACTCCAGCTACAAGGTTGGGTTGGAACTGCATTTCTCTTGTATTTCTTTATATGCCCAGCTAAATATCTGTTACATAACAGGAGGGAGAAATGAATATTGGGATGACCAGCCATCTCTGCCAGAATCAGGACTTTGTTTTATACTTCTTTTGAGTATTGTACAGTACTTAGCACTGTGCTTTATCCATAAAGTCTGAATAAATTCTTTTTATTAGTTCTTTTGTATAAAAGGCTGGAGTTCTTTAGGTCTTGGATTTATCTCCTATGGTGGCAATATGAACCCTAAAATTATCCACAAAAATTCTTTCTATCCAGGCCACAATAGAGGCAGGATATTGGTATATGTTTATTAGTGGGGTAACATGGCACTTAACTTATATTTATATGTTGTTTTCCAATAGTCTGCAAAAAATTAAAAAATGAGAGGAACCTTTTTGTTGGTGATAGTGCAAGTATAAAAAGGGAGCAGCAATTCCTATAGCTTAAAAGGCAGGGCCTGACAGTCAAGCTGGATTTTTTTTTTTTTTGGTACCGGGGATTGAACTCAGTACCTTGCACTTGCGAGGCAGGCGGTGGCACCACTGAGGTACATCCCCGGCCCTCAAATTGCTTTGTCTGCTTTGCTTGCTGCGAGCATGCAGCCTTCAGTGCTTCTCAGACAGAAGTCATTTAGGAACCATAATTGTGATTTTGGTCATACCTCCCTATCTGTACTACGCTTTACTTAAAATGTATCCTTAAATGTGAATTCATTTACTGTTTCCTAAACTTAACCTTCCGTAAGCAATAATCCTTAAACTGACTTGGAATTTGCTACTATTACATATCAGGTACATAAATATTAAAATAAAAACTGTCTTTTTAAGTACCTAAAAAATCTTGATACTACCAGCATGTGTCCTTAAAGAAATAGTGCTTTAGGGCCGGGGATTTAGCTCAGTGGTTTCACCGCCTATTGCTCATGCACAAGGACCTGAGTTCGATCCCTGGTACGGGGGGGGGGGGGGGAGAAGAAATAGTGCTTTGATCCATTCCCTAGGCCACACTCGTAGTTCTTTGTAAACTTTTCATAAATCCATAGCAACTAAGTGGCTCTGAATTTGTACTTTCAATTCTGGTAGGGAAAGTACTGCTAGTTAGTGGTTACTTTTGAACTATAGAAACTTTAGTTTTCAGGGAGGGTGTGGTTTGAGACAAGGTCTCACTATGTAGTTCAGGCTGGCTTTGAACTCTTGGCAATCCTCCTTCCTCAGCCTCCTAAGTGCTGGGATTACAAACATGTGGTTTCACATTTAGCAGCTCCTGAAATTTTTTTTTGGTACTGGGGAGCTCCTGAAATTTTGATTGAATTATTAACCAGCTGAAGATCTTTTCCAGCTTACCTTTGTTGAACTGTATTTTCTTTTTTAAAAAAATGTAGGAACTGCATTTTGCCAGTTTCTTTCTTTTTTTTTTTCTTCTTTTTGGTACCGGGGATTGAATTTGGGAACTTGTGCTTGCAAGGCAGGTGGTGGAACTACTGAGCTAAATCCCTGGCCGTATTTTCATTTTATTTATTTTACTTTATTTTTCAGTTTTTATTAGTACATTTACATTTCATAATGATTATATCCCTTGTGGGGAGTTGTACATGTATATAACATTTTAATTCTTTTTTATCCTCAGTTTCCTCATTTTAAAAATAGGGCTTATCAAACTTTGGTTTCTCTTCAGATCTTATAAATCTTCCATCTTTTACTAAAAATAGGGCTGGTCAGGTGTGGTGGTGCACTCATGTAATCCCAGCACATTGTGGGGCTGAGGCTGGAGGATATCAAGTTTGAGCCCAGCCTGGGCAACTTAGCAATTTAGTTTAGTGAGACCCTGTGTCAAACAAACAAACACAAAAAGGGAACTGGGGATGTATCTCAGTGCAAAGGCCCTGGATTCAGCCCTTAGTAATGTTAAAAAAAAAAGCAGCATTATTTATTTCATAGGGTTGTTCTGAGGATTAAATAATATATGTAAAAAGCTTTGCAGTGATAGACAGCCTCTCTACTGTTGGTGGACATTTTGTGTTACTTCCACTTTTGGACTGTCTTGAGTAAAGTTTTTTTTTTTTTTAAATCACTTTTTTTTTTTTTTAACTCACTTTTTTTTTATTTTTATTTTTGCTACCGGGGATCAAACTGAGGACCTTGCACTTTTGAGGCAGGTGGCGGAACCACTGAGCTAAAAGTAAAGTTCATATGAGCATTCTTGAATGTCTTTTGGTGGTTGTATGCATTCATACTTCTTACATATTATATGTATCTAGGAGTAGAACTCCTGGATGATAGGTATGTTTAATTTTTTTTTTCTTGGTACCGGGAATCGGACTCAGGACCTTGCCCTGGCGCCACTGAGCTAAATCCCCGGCCCCTTGTTTAATTTTAATATGTATTGCCAATAGTTTTTTAATATATAGTTTTATAGTTTAATATATAGTTTAAAAAATATATATTGCCAGTAGTTTTCCAAAGTACCTATACTGTGTTATATGCTCCCATCAGAAAGCATGAAAAATCCAGTTGCTCCTGGAATATCCTCTCCCATAGCTGATATTGTCTTAAAGTTTAGGTCTTCTGCTGGGAAGGCAGTGGTATTTCATTGTGGTTTTAATTTACATCTTTCTGATAAGTAATGGTATAGAAGCACCTTTTCATAGGTTGACTATTGAATATCTGTCTTAGTCACTTTTCTCGTCCCTGGGACACAATATCTGGCATCCACAACTTAAAAAGAGAGAGGTTTTTTTTTTTGGCCTTTATGTTTGTAGAGGTATCAGCCCATAGTTGTCTGGCTCCAGGGCAGAAATGGCATGGTAGAAGGGCCTGGGTGGAGAAAAGCTGCTTACCTCATGGCATCTAGGAAGCAGAGTGAGTCGAGGAGCTGGGAAGAGAGATCTAACCATTGTTTACAATGACCTACCTTTTCTGACCAGGCCCCACCTCTTAATGGCAAGTCAGGCATTACCCCCCCCCCCCCCAGGTAGTTCAGGCTGGCCTTAAACGCACTATGTAGGCTAAGATTGCCTTGAATTTATGGTGATCCTCCTGCCTCAGCCTCCCAAGTGCAGGGAGTACAGGCATGCATCACCCTGTCTGGCCCTCAACACTTTATTTTTTTCAGACAGCGTCTTGCTAAGTTGCCCTGGAATGTGGGTTCTCATCCTTCAGCCCCCGAATATTTGGGATTACAGGCATGTGCCACCATGTCTGGTTGAACTTTAAAAATTTTTTTTTCCTAGTACTGGGGATCGAGCTCAGGACCTCGTGTTTGCCAGGCAGGCGCAGCGCCATGAGCTACATCCCAGCCCTAAACTTTCTTAATTTTAAGGAAGTCAAGTTTGTCATTTTTTTCCTTCTACACTTAGTATATTTGTGCAGTTTATGAAATTTTTGTTCTTGATATTAAAGATATATTTATATTTGGAACTAATTTATTTTTCTCTACATTAACATAGGTGATGCCATGGAGAGTGGAAGGCCTGGGCCAGTGCAAGTCGTTTTGGTTCACAAAGACCAACATTCCTTTGAGCTAGAAGAGAAAGCCTTGGCCAGCATCCTCCTACAGGACCATATCCGAGATCTTGATGTGGTGGTGGTATCTGTGGCTGGTGCCTTCCGAAAGGGCAAGTCCTTCATTCTGGACTTCATGCTACGATACTTATATTCTCAGGTGAGGAAGAATTAGTTCACTTGAAGAAAGAAAATGAGACGTTTATGTGCAAAATAAGATCATGAATTATCCTTAGTGTATGAGATTACTTATTTAAATTTAACAAGGAGGCTAGAGGTGTAGCTCAGTGGTACAGTGCTTACTTAGCAGATACAGGACCCTAGGTGTGATCCCTAGCATACATACAAAAAAAGATTTAATGGAAATCTCTTATTTCTTCTGTAGAAGGAAGGTGGTCATTCAAATTGGTTAGGTGACCCAGAGGAACCATTAACAGGATTTTCATGGAGAGGAGGTTCTGACCCAGAAACCACCGGGATTCAGATCTGGAGTGAAGTTTTCACTGTAGAGAAGCCAGGTGGAAAGAAGGTAAGAATGAAAAGACTTCTCATATATCTTAGACTGTTAGCAATTCTTTAGATGTTAGCCGAAATAGAGTTTAATATGACTGTCTTATTTTTTATTTTGTAATTAAAAAATTTTATTTGCTACTGGGGATCGAACTTGGCACCTTGCACTTGTGAGGTAGGTGGTAGAACCACTGAGCTAAATCCCCAGCCCTGTCTTATTTATTTATTTATTTTTTGGTACCGAGGATCGAACTTGGGACCTTGTGCTTGCCGGGCAAGCAGCAGAACCACTGAACTAAATCCCCGGCCCATCTGTCTTATTTTTTGTTTTTGTTTTTTTTTCTTTGGTACTGGGGATTGAACTCTGGACCTTGCGCTTGTGAGGCAGGCGCCGGAACCACTGGGCTAAATCCCCAGCCCTGTCTCATTTTTTAATACTCAAGATTTTACCTTCGAAGTTACATGGCTTAAAAAGTAGAGAATTCTTTTCATTTGCTTTTACTTTTTAATTAAAAGTCAACATTCTTTATTTGTTTTTTGTTGTTGTTTTTTTTTCTTTTGGTACCTGGGATCGAACTTCGGACCTTGTGCTTATGAGGCAGGCGCCGGAACCACTGAGCTAAATCCCCGGCCCAACATTCTTTAATATGTATATCTGGATTATTTCCTTTAAATTATGTTAAGCATATGAATATACTACATTTTATACATTTTCTTAGTGGTAGACTTTTTCATTGCCTTTTTTTTGGTAGTGTGAAAGTGTATGTGGGGGGGGGAGGAGGGGCTTGAACCCAGGGCTTTCACACTTCCTACATCCCCAGCCCCTTTTAAAATGTTTTGTATTTTTGAGACAGTGTTGTTAAGTTGTCCAGGCTGGACTTGAACTTGCAATCCTGCCTCAGCCTCCTGGAGTGCTGGGATTACAGGTGTGTGCCTCATCCAGCTTTACTTTTTTATCATTCTTATTACAATGAACATCCTGATAAATATCTTCTTGTGTAAATGTGTAGTTATGTCTTTAGGCCACAGCCTTTTTTTTTTTGGTACTGGGGATCAAACTCGGGTCCTTGCACTTACACAGCAGGCAATGAAACCATTGAGCTAAATCCCCAGCCCAAGGCCACACCTTTTTAAACTATGTTCATTACCCATTATGGGTAGAGAAATCAGTCTATTGGCTTGTGACTAGTATTTTGAAAAGAAAGGACTGGAACAGAATTGAAAACAGTAGAGTGTAAGCTGGGCATGGAGGCACATGCCTGTGGTCTCAGCACTTGCCTACTTAGAGCTACTGACTGTTCTAGCCACTTAGTTCCCTTTCTGTCATTAGTTCTCTTAGCTGTCATCAGTTTCTGATTTAAACTTCCAGTGATTTTTACTGTATAAATATATATATATATATGCAAATGTTAGACAATTCTGTTTCTTTAAAAAATATATGTAATATAGTCTACATACTGGTCTCCATTTTTATATATATATAAAGATTTTATATATATATATAAAGATTTTATATATATATATAAAGATTTTATATATATATATAAAGATTTTTTTATATATATATATATATAAAGATTTTATATATATATATTTTGGTACCGGGGATCGAACTCAAGACCTTGTGCTTTCGAGGCAGGTGCAGTGCCACTGAGGTAAATCCCCAGCCCTCCATTTTTATCTTTTTCTCACCTGAATAACCTAAAGATTATTTTATACCGATACACAAAACTTTTCTCTTTTTTTTGAGATAGGGTCTTACTTTGTAGTCCAGGCTGGCCTTGAGCTCTGTGTAGCCCAGGTGGACCTCAAACTTGTGGACTTCAAATAGCCTTGCCAACACCTGATACTTTTTGATTTAGCCAATCTGTCAGGTGTGAAGTGGGTCGAATGGTGGTTTTGATTGGCATTTCCTTAATGTCTAATGGTATTGAATATCTTTTTCTATGCTTATTGGCCATTTCAATATCTTCTTGGGAGAAATGTTTATTCAAATCAAATCCATATTTTAGTTGGGTTATCTTTTTATTTCTTTAAAGAAGGTATTTTTTTTTTTGTAGTACTGAGGATTGAACCCAGGGCTTCATGGTTGCTAGGCAAATGCTCTACCACTGAGCCATAACCTCAGCCTTTTAAAAATTACTTTTGTTTTTGTTGGTATCAGGGATTGAACTCAGGTCCTTGCACTTGTGCAGCAGACGGTGAAACCACTGAGCTAAATCCCCAGCTCTAAAAATTACTTTTTTTTTTGGTACCAGGGATCGAACTCAGGACCTTGTGCTTGTGTGGCAGGTGGCGGAACCGCTGTTCTAAATCCCCAAACCTAAAAATTACTTTTGAGATAGCCTTGATGAGTTGCCCAGATTGCTCTTAATGGGATTCTCCTGCCTCAGCCTTCTGAGTAGCTGGAATTACAGGCATGTGGCACCACATCTGGCTCTTGTCTTTGTTTTTGAGTTGTAGAAGTTCCTGATACATTCCAAATACTAGACATTATTCTCATTCTGTGGGTTGCCTTTTCACTTTTTTTTTTTTTGGTACCAGGGATCAAACTCGGGTCCTTGTGCTTGCGCAGCAGGTGGCAAAACCACTGAGCTAAATCCCTGGCCCTTGTATTTATTACTGTAAATCTTATTTTAAAGTGTTTTTTGAATATGAAATTTCTCTTCTTGGGCTCAGTAGAATCTCACAAAAGCTTCCCTGCTGGCTTTTGCAATAATCTAGGTTTCAGTGAAGTCAGACATTTATTTGATGAATTTAATTTTTTATTTTATTTTACTTTATTTTTGGTATTGGGGGTTGAACTCTGGCCCTTGTGCTTGCAGGGCAGGCAGCGAACCACTGAACTAAATTCCTGGCCCTTTTTTTTTTTTTTGAGACAAGGTCTGGCTTTGTAGTTCAGGCTGGCCTCGAACTCTCCTGGATCCTCCTGCCTCTGCCTCCCTAGTGCTGGGATTGCAGGTGTGTGCTACTATGCCTGGCTTCCAAATGTACTTATCTTCTGAGTGTGTTAAACTTTGTCCTCTCTTTGAACTGCCTACATTATGCACAGATTTGAAGATTTATGTTTAAATTATATGACTCTGAATGGTGAATAGCAAGTCATGTGAGGATTATAAAGTATTTTAACATTTTGCATAAATCTCCTTTTTTGAGTGCAATAGACTCTTTAGCCATTTTAGAAAACCTAAGGTTTCATAAAGCCTTGTTGTATATTATCGTTATTTTAAAATTTTTATTAGTACATGTTTGCAGTATATACATAATGGTTACATTCATCATGGGGAATCGGCATATGTACAGAACACATCTTAATTTGATTTTCTTCCTTTCCCCTCCCTTCCTCTCCCTTCACCCTTGTTGTATGTATGTATGTATGTAGGTATGCATTTATTTATTTATTTGGTACTGGGGATCAAAGTTGGGACCTTGGAACCACTGAGCTAAATCCCCAGCCCTCTTGTTGTATTTTATAGAGAGCAGTGGTAGCCTAGACTCAGTGGCATCTTTGTTGTATTCTGTCTTTTGTGAAAGTTGAAATAAATGTTAATTTTCTTATGTCAAATAAGCAGGAAACTTTATTATTTTATTTTATTTTATTTTATTTTATTTTTTTGGTACCAGGGATCAAACTCGGGTCCTTGCGCTTGTGCAGCAGGCAGCGAAACGACTGAGCTAAATCCCCAGCCCAAGCAGGAAACTTTAGAAATTCAAGAAATGAATGTAGCCTTGTAGATAAATGACAAAAATATCTCAGCACATAAGATTAAACTTCCTGGGCATGGTGGCATATGCCTGTAATCCCAGCATTCGGGATGCTGAGGCAGGAGGATTGCCATGAGTTTGAGGCCAGCCTGGACTACATAGTGAGTTCAAGACCAGCCTGAGCTACATAGTGAGACCCTGTCTCAAAAAAAAAAAAAAAGATTAAATTTAAGTCAGTATTTTAAATTTGTTTTTCAACGTTATCAGCAACAACAAAAACATTGAATGGCTGGCTAATGGTGCTAGTTGGCTAATTGGGTAATAGTGAGCTAATGGACTTCACTGTTGGGCTTTTTGATTATAGGGCAGTCCATGTTCTGTATGCCTGTTTTGTAGCATCTTACCAGGGCAGAACACATTGTCTCCTGCAAAGTGCTTGAATCAGAGCAAGGCACCTAAGTAACTGCACTTTTCTGGGACCTGTGGGCAGGGACTTAAGGCTCATGTAACAAATATGTCCTTTACATATCCCTACTTCTCACTTTAACCCATTTGTGTGTTTTTTGTTTTTATGTTTTTTGAGATAGAGTCTGGCTATGTAGTTAAGGCTAGTCTTGAACTCACTATGTAGCCCAGGATGGCCTTGAACTTTCAGTGATCCTCCTGCCTCAGCCTGCCAAGTACTGAGATTATAGGTGTGCACCACCATGCTCAGCCCATTTGTGTTTCTTTCTTTTCTTTTTTAGGTTGCAGTTGTTCTGATGGATACCCAGGGGGCATTTGACAGTCAGTCAACTGTGAAAGACTGTGCTACCATCTTTGCTCTGAGCACCATGACTAGTTCTGTTCAGGTAAAACCACTTGAGTTGGAAATAAAAAAGGAAATGCAGTAAATGAAGAACATCTAGTTTTAGTTACTGGTTTTTTCTGCTTTTGGTTTTTCTGGTACCGGGGATTGAACTCGGGTCCTTACGCTTGCCAGGCAGGCAGCAGAACCACTGAATCCCTGGTCCTTAGTTACTGTTTTATTAACAAGATTTCTTTGGTGATATAGAAATACTCTTTTTATGTATGTTAAGCTCTTAGATATTCAAGAGGAGCTAAATTATTTTTTTGCTTTGGTGGTAAATTGTATATAACATTTTTCCAAAAAAACCAAAAACATGGAAATTGAAATTACATCAGTTATGTCATATAGAAAATGTAGATTTGGTAAGCACTGAAGAAAACTAAGAAAAATTTCATGGTTTAAGCCTTATAGTTTTCCAACAGACAGATAATATTACTATTGAATAGGGTTCATATTCTTTTTTTTTTTGGTACTGGGGATCGAACTCGGGTCCTTGTGCTTGCTAGGCAAGTGGTGGAACCACTGAGCTAAATCCCCGGCCCAGCTTCATATTCTTGTATACAAATCTTTAAGTGTACAAAGCTTCTGTTCAGTGCTGTAGACTTGTTCGGGATTCCTTTGAAGTAAGCCAGAGTAGTATCAATCTGGATTCTTGTTTTCTAGATATACAATTTGTCCCAGAACATTCAGGAAGATGATCTTCAACAGCTGCAGGTATATATTCCTCATATATTTTAACATTATATTATATCATGTTAAACTTTTAAGATTAAGAAAAATAAGGGCCGGGGATTTAGCTCAGTGGCACTGTGCCTGCCTGCCAAGCTCAAGGTCCTGAGTTCAATCCCCTGTACCGCAAAGAAAAATAATTGGTTAGTTTTTAGTAAACAGTTGGAATGTGAGGGAAGATTTTTTATTTGTAGTAATCCTGTACTCTGTGTGTATATTGATGAGGTGGATCAGAGTGGTCAGAGAAAGGCCTTACTGATTTGGGCAAAGAATAGAAGAAAGTGGGTAATTAAGTCATTGAGGTAAGTCTTGGGGAAAGTATTAAAGGAGAGAGAGCAGCAAGGATGATCTGAGGTGGAGTGGAGCAAGGTGACTGATAGGTTGGGTTGGGGTATGTGATGGAAGGGGCTAAGTGATGAAGTCAGAGAGGCACTGAGGTCTATGTCATGTGGGGTTTGAGCTTTTCCTCTGGGGGAGATGGGAGCCAAGAGAGTTTTGAGCAGAGGAATGATGTTAGGAGTTACTGTAAAAAGATCACTGGCTGCCTTGTTCTGAACAGATTTTTTTCCCAGTGAAACACATTTAAAATTTTCTGTATATTAAGTATTTAATCTAGTAAAAATACTCTTTGTGGTACATGCAGCAGTTACATACTCTGAAGTGAGAGTTTGGGGGTTGAGATAGAGATGTTATGAATAACTTGTATACTTCTAGATTGAGAAAGGGAATTCTGGAAGAGGATCTGTTTGGAAGGGGAAGTAGAGGCGTCATTGGAATGGAAGTCTTGGTGAGGGCAAAGAATAGTAATAATGGGAATAGTTTAATAGTTTTTTTTAAAAGGTTGAAGAAATGGTAATAAGAGTAGAATGCTTGAATTTTTGACTTTGGTGGTAGAACTTCTATGGGTGACAGAGTCCAAGATGTGGATATATTGGAGTGGAAAAGATCTTGGAAGTTGGTTGTCAAGGAGTTGTGAGGCAGGGATTGAACAGAAATCCCTATTTTGGTGGAGGAAAAATGTCAGAGGATAAGGATAGGTGTTAAAGTTCCCAGTGAGAGGGAAGGACCAGTAGTTAGTAGATGGATAGTGATGAGGAAGGAGGGAAAAAGATAAGTATACAAAGTGCTAAAGATCCTAAAGGAATAAGCTTTTTGCAGGACAGTGGAGAATAATGGTTTAGAAGTCACAAAGGAAAGCAAGATTCAGGGGTCATCAGCTCTCCATTTTAATCCTGAGACACATGGAGTGTGAAAGAATAATAGTCATTACATGTAGAAATACACCTTTGACATACTGATTTCAATTCTTTTGGATATATACTCAGTAGTGGGATTACTAGATCATGTGATAGTTCTGTTTTTAATTTTTTTGAGGAACCACCACACTATTTTCCATAAGGGCTGTACTATCTAGTACCTTTCTTTAGAGGCAGCTACTTACAGTGCTTTTTGTTGTATGCTGTGTACTTCTAGATTTATTTTGTGGTGTTATTAAGAGTGTAACTTGAGGTTTCAGGCAGGGCTGTCTCCTAGCCCCGGTTCTAGATTTGTTTTTCTTGAGGCTGGATCTCGCTGTGTAGTTCAGGCTGACCTTGAACTCATGGCAATCCTCCTGCCTTAGCCTCCTGAGTGCTGGGATTACGGGCGTGTGCCACCATACCCAGCCTAAGAACATGTTTATACTGCTCCTTTCTGATTTAAAAAATTTAGATATTGATAACTTATACTAAATTAAGATTTAATTTTCTTTATTTTCTCCATCCTTCAACCCATCCTTCCTCTTTTATTTCAATAGTTATATCACATTTTTTTTTGTTAGATACTGGGGATCAAACTTAGGACCTTGCACTTGTGAGGCAGGTGTGGTACCACTGAGCTAAATCCCCGGCACTTTTTTCTTTTTTTTGTATGGGGATGAAACTCAGGACCTGGCGCCTGCCAGGCAGGCACTGTGCCGCTGAGCTAAATCCCTAGCCTTCACATTTTTTTTATCACACCTTGTAAAGACACTCACAAAAGAGGACTTCCAGAACTACTTAAGAGAGTGACAAGAATGATGGGCTAAGTGGGTTCAAAGTGAGGGGGAATGTTTTGAGAAGTATTAACAGCAGTGAGTCTTTTACTGTAATAAATTTTTTGAACTTCAGACATTCACCATATTTTTTTTTTAATCGCACCTTGTATGTAGTTGGGCCTCCATTTCCAAAGGTTTCTCATCCATGGATTCAGCCAACCTTGGATTGAAAATATTTGAAAAAATATTGAGCTTATACTGAACATGCCCAGGCTATTTCTTTCTTTTTTTTCTTTTTTTTTTTTGAAGGGTCATTATTCCTAAAACAATATGGCATAATGACTGCTTACATAGCATTTACTTTTTCTTTTTTTTCTTTTTTTTTTTTGAGACAGTTTTTCACTATATAGTTCAGGCTAGCCTTGAACTCACTAAGTAGCCCAGGCTGGCCTTGAACTTATGGCAGTTCTGCCTCATCCTCCTGAGGCATAGCATTTACTTTGAATTTGACATTGTAAGTAATTTGGAGATGACTTAAAGGATATGTGTAGGTTATATGCAAATACTTTGCTACTTTATGTAAGGGACTTGAGGATCTGCAGATTTGGTGTCTTTGGGGCTCCTGGACCCGTGAATGCTGCTTGTACATGTTCTTTATAGGCCCATTGTAAACTCTGATTATATTTCTTGTAATTAATTACCTTCATTGTCTTTTGCATTTCAATTTACTTTTCTTTATGCTGATTACTAATGCACCCACAGATTTGTAACACTTTGAAGCACCATCTAATTGTAAGCCTTGTTTTATCTTTCCCGTGGGAGACCTAACTCCTGGGCACTGAGCCCTGCTGTAGTCTGCATTGCCTCTTATAGACACAATTGTCATTCAATGCTTTCTTTGCTACAATCCTGGCAATTTCTTTTCAATTTCCACCTTAGTTGGGTCCTATTTAATCTTCTAATTATTCACTCCTCAATTACACTCATTCTCTAGTAGCTTCCTGAGAAAGGATGCATAGAAGGTAACTTTTTTGAGGTCTTAAATACGAGCATATTTTAGTCTAATCCTAGAAGTAGAGAATGGAACTAATTTTCTATTAGGATTATGAAGGCATTGCTTCATTGTCTTATAGCTTCCAGTGTTGCTCCTGAAGTCTTACACTATCTCATTCCTGATCATTTGTATGTGACCTTTTTGTTTCTGGAGCTAGTAAGATCTTATTTTTGCCATGTTTTCATGTTTTTTTTTTTTTTGGTACTGGGGATCGAACTCGGGTCTTTGCACTTGCGAGGCAGGTGGCGGAACCACTGAGCTAAATCCCTGGCCTATGCCCTGTTTTCATGGTAATGTGTCTTAGTTTGAGTTTCATTTTCTTTCTTTGTAAATCATTTTCAGAGAGATAAGATGTTGCAATTAAGAAATAACAAGATTGGGCCAGGGATTTAGCTCAGCAGTTCCGCTGCCTGCCTCGCAAGCAGAAGGTCCCGAGTTCAATCCCTGGTACCAAAAAAAAAAAAAAAAAAAAGAAAGAAATAAGATACTGTAAAAGGACTTTGCAGAGCTGGGTTTGCAAGATGTTTTTCTCTTGCCTGGAGGGGTTGCACGAATTTTAGTTCCTTTCTAGCCTTAGCCAATGTGTCAGTTGTCCATTGAGTGGTAAGGCCTAACTATATGCCAAGGATACTAACTGCTCTTCTGGAAATCCAGTTTGCATCTATTTTGTAATCTCGTAATGCACATTGAGTATCTACTGTGCTTGTGGAACTTACTATATACCAGTGCCCCCTGTGCTTCAGTTTCACGCTGGGCTTACCTTAAGGACGCAAAGAAAAATGAAGACGGGAGTATAAATCAGACAAGGAAGGAGTAGAGTTTTGCACCCATGCCCCAAGTAGCAAGCAGTTAAATAGGGCTTACTGATTGTATTGTTCTGCTGAGCACATATTTAAGAAGCATCCACTGTGTAGCAGTGTTCCAGGGTGTGAGAGTAGACAATAATAATGATAATAAAATCACCAGCCCTTAAAAAAATACAATAAAGAGCTCTTGGAAATTAAAACTATAACAGCACAAATAAAAAATTCAATAGAGGAATAATCAGAATATAAATCGGAGAAAACTTATTCAACAATTTGAATAAAGATACAGAGCAGACACTAGGAAGGACAGTGAAAGAGAAGAGAAAAAAGGAGAGTGATAGAAGATGGGGAGGGATGAGAAAGGGAAGAATAAGGGGGCGAAGGTGGAGGGGAAGTGGAGAAGGGCACACAAAGAAAAAAGAATTCATCAGAGGTTTAACATGTTAATAATAGGTATTTAGCAAAGGGTATTTAGTAAGAGAACAGAGAAAATGAAGGGAAAGAAATCATAAAGAGAATAATATAAGCTGATGCTCTAGAATTGAAGGACATGGATTTTCTTTTTTTCTGCTAAAGGCTTTTCTCCAATATCTGGTATCCCTTGGATTCCTGTATTTAAGAAAGAGCCACTATGAATCCCAGTGGGAGCTGTGGTGAGGGTGGACCTTGTGACAGGGCAAGATTACCTAGCTATTTTCTTGCCAACTCCTAAATGTCTGTATTTGAGCAAGTTTATTCTTTTTTTGTTCTTTTCCTGTAGCAGAGATTGAACTCAGGACCTTGCGCTTGCAAGGCAGGCGCAGCACCACTGAGCTAAATCTCTGTCCAGAGCAAGTTTATTCTTGGACTGTCAGTTTCCCCCGAGAGTATTTCTTTAAACCTTTTAAACCCCCAGTAGGATGAGCAGGCTTGGTCTTGCTGTTCAGTATGTACACTTTCACTTAAGTATGTTTCTAAGCTGTTTCCTACTTCAGTTGAGTTTGGTTTCCAAGGCTAAGGTTTGTTTGTATCTTCTCTAGTTAGTACACTTAGCATCTTTTGTAGGGGTCAGAAGAGCATGGGGCTGGGTGAGGATTTGGATCTGGAGCTATAGATGCGTTCTCTAGAAATTTGGAATTATTTCTTTGCCGTTTCCTCTCCCATGCTTCCCTTGTAAGGTAATTACATGTTTATAATATCCGAGCCTTCTAGGGATTCTCTTGAGAGAATCTGCTTACTTCTTTTTGGCCCCTGCCTCCTAGATTTTTTTTTTTGAGACAGGGTCTCACTATGTAGTTCAAGCTAACCTTGAACTCACTATGTAGCCCAGGTTGGCATCAAACTCAGCAATCCTCCTGCCTAAGCTTCCTAAGTGCTGGGATTACAGACATGTGCCACCATGCCTGGCTTTGTCTTCTAGATTTCTTCGCAGGAGAGGAGAAGCTAAAATTCAACAATTCTCATCTGTCTCTTTTCCTTCAAAAATTTTGACAACTCTTTTTGTTATCATACTATTTCCCATCCTCTTTGCTCTGTGAGTTTATAACTTGTAAACTTCATTTTGTTATAGTTTTAGTGGGCTGAGGCTTCATGAAGAAATAGAGGTAAATGTATGTTTCACCCCGTCACTAGTCCCCTTCATTCAGTCATTTGAATGATGTAAATACTATGGGCCCAGTATATTTCTTGCGCTGGACATATAGAATGCACAAGATAGTCAGATGTTTCTGTCCTTGTGGGAATTAAATGCTCATTGTAAAGGTAGATCCTAGTGAAGGCAAGTAAAGGTGCAGTACATTAGACAGTGATGAGTGTTAGGGAGAAAAAAATAAAAAAGGAACACAAGTAAATACTATATGGTAATAACCTCAATTAATGTAAACATAATATGCCATAATGTGAACTAAGATTAGTAATATCAACAAGAATGAAAAATGGGATAGGAAAGTTGGAGGAGGGAGGGAAGGGAAGGAAAGGGAATTAAAAAAAGGAAACAAGCTGTAGTATGTACATGTAACCACTCCCCAAGATCATTGTAAACTGCATGTACGTACTGGAAACATATTAAAAAAGAAAAATGGGCTGGGGATGTAGCTCAGTGGTGCTGCGCCTGCCTGGCAAGCACAAGGTCCTGAGTTCAATCCCCAGTACTGGGGGAGTGGGGCAGAAAGACTATGTGGAAGGCTGTAATCTTTTCTTTTTAGGTGGTTGGCCACAGAAGGCTCCTTGAAAAGAAGTCATTTGTGTAAAGATTTGAAGAAGTGAGGCAACTGATCAAGGATATCTAGGGGAGAAACATTAAAAGCATAGGGGCTGGGTGTGGTGGTACATGCCTGTAATCCTAGCACTCTGGCAGCTGAGGCAGGAAGATTGCCATGAGTTCGAGACCAGCCTCGGCTATATAGTAGGTTCAAGGTCAGCCTGAACTACACAGCGAGACCTTGTCTCAAAAAAAACCAAACAAACAAAGCAAAGGGAAGAGCCAAGACAGAGGCTGTGAGACAGCTGTGTGACCAGTGTGTTTCAGACACAGCAAGGGGGACAGTAAGGCTGGATTACACTGGAAGGACTAGCTTTAATACTGAGGGTGCAGGGTCAAGCAGAGGGTGCTATTATCTAACCATATAACAGCCACTGTGGCTGTTGTCTTGAGAAAAGTCTAGGGAGGCCAGGGCTGAAGTGGAAAGACTAGTTGGGAGATTACTGCAGTATTCTGGACCTTGTGGAATTAGTGAGTGACTGAATTTTGGATTTGCTGGTGTATTGTGATGTGGAATGTGAGAGCAAGGAATAATCAAGATTATTTTAAGGTTCATGGCTCCTGTGCACTTTTTGTTTTTTGAGACAGGGTTTTGCTATGTAGCTCAAGGTGGCCTTAAACTCACTATGTAGCTGAGGGTATCTTCAAACTCACAGAAACCCTCCTGCCTCAGCCTCCCAAATGCTGGGATTACAGGCATGCACCACCATGGCTGACTTCCTGTGGGCTTTATAAACTATAGAACTTGGTTTCAATATAAGTAATATCTAGTCTGTTAAATGAGCACTTTGCTAAAGGATAGCATAGAAGTATTTAAAATAATTTTGATTATAAAGCAAATTTTCTTTTTTAAAGCTCTTCACAGAATATGGTCGTCTGGCAATGGATGAAATTTTCCAAAAACCCTTCCAGGTAGAATATTAACTATGATTGTAATTCATATCTTTGTTTTAGTTTACATATCATCAAACTACAGCTCATAGGTTAAATCTGTCCTTCTGTTTGTTTTTATTACCTATGAACTAAAGATGGCTTTTTTTTTTGTATTGGGAATCGAACTCAGGACCTTGCACTTGCCAGGCAGGTGCGGTGCCACTGAGCTAAATCCCCGGCCCAAAGATGGCTTTTATATATGTATATATACATTTTGTGTAGTGCTGGGGATCAAACCCAGAGCCTCATGTGTGCTAGTAGGCAAGTGCTTTGCTTAATTATTAAGGGACATCCCAAGTCCTGGCTTTTTTTTTTTTTTGCACTGGGGATCGAACTCGAGACCTTATGCTTTCAAGGCAGGTGGCAGAACCACTGAGCTAAATCCCTGGCCCTAGCTTTTGTATTTTTAATGGATGAAAAAGAAATGAAAAGACGAATATTTCATAATGTGTAAATTACCTGAAGTTCAGATGTCAGCATCCATACCTAAAATATTAGTAGCATACAGCATACTTATCTGTTTATGTGTCAGCTGTGCCTGCCTTCTTGCTACTACAGCAGAACTCAGGAGCTGCTTAAGGTATTTACTCTCTGGCTCTTACTAGATGACATTTGCTGACCTGTGCTTTATCCTCAGTGAGGCTAGCAGTCCTTAATATGTAATCATTATTTCTTTTCCCTTTTTGGGGGCGTTCAGATAGTACTACAGGTGCCTGCCAAACTGCACTGTTTCTTTTTCTTTCTAATATAAATAGCAGATCTCATTTTTGGTTGGTGCCACTTTGTTTGCTCTCTTGTCCTTTACTAAGTTCTCCCTACTTGCCTTTAGGGTAGACCCCCAAATTTACGTTGTCTCAACAGTCTGTTGAGGATGAAACTAGCAGTTGAGATATATTGACTTCATATTTGCCTTAAACATGTCCTTCTAATGTTTATAAAGTTTCTGTATTATGGAATAGATAAATCTTTCAGCACATAACCTTGCCCCCTTTGGAGAAATTGGGATTGTGCAGACAAATACTGCAATTATTTATTTTTTTTGGTACTGGGGATCAAACTCGGGTCTTTGCACAAATATTGCAATTACTATCTTGAAAATGCATTTATGCAAAGTCATAATATGTTTTATTCTCTTCCTAAATAGACACTCATGTTTCTGGTTCGAGACTGGAGTTTCCCTTATGAGTATAACTATGGACTACAAGGAGGGATGGCATTTTTGGATAAACGTTTACAGGTAAGAAGGAATAATTTGTGGTGTGGAATTACCTAAATGTATTAATGACTTTCTAATTTACCTTTGGATATTGAATTTAAAGCAGATTATTGAAAATGATACTATGCGTGTTAAATATGTATGAATATTAGTGTAAATGAATATTATTTATTCGTGATAAAATTAAAGGACATGGGTATATAATGTCCAGGGATTATAGAGAACAATTCTAGTCAAAAGCCTAAGTATAATTATAATTTCTGTTTCACATTTTAAATCAGGATCTAATGTGCCTTTATTTATTTAGAGGGAGAGTCTTGCTGCATAGTTGCTGGCCTCAAACTCACAGCCAGCCTCCTGCCTCAGCCTCCCAAGTGTTGAGATTACAGATATGTGCCTCCATGCTCAGCTTAATGGGCCTTTAGAATGTCACATTCAGAATTTTAGTTCTTTTTTTTTTTTTTTTAAAAAACAGGGTCTTGCTGTATAGTCCAGGCTAGCCTTGAACTCACTCTGTAGCCCAGGCTGGCCTTGAACTTGGCAGTGATCCTCCTGCCTCAGCCTCTCCTGTGCTGGGATTATAGGCATGTACTACCATGCTTCGTAGTTCTGTTAAATTCTTATTTGCTTTAGCATGGATATAAACAAACCTATCCTGTTCCCCAAAAAACAAAGCACAGGAGTCCTTTGTCAGACATAGCTCGATCCTCCTTCCTGTCTACAAACCTGCTTTTGTTCTTAAGCATTATGTAATACTTAAAAAAAATTTTTTTTTTTATTTTCTTGGTATGGGGGATGGAACTTGGGTCCTTGGGCTTTCGAGGCAGGCGGTGGAACCACTGAGCTAAATCCCTGGCCCCTTAATACTTTTTTAAAAGACAAACAAACAAACTCTTTAGTACCTGTCTTTAGTTAACTATAGGAGCCAAGTGTAGTTAATCACACTTGTGCAATTATTGTTTCTTAGGGTTCTGAGTTTTCCCTCAGAGTTGGGAAAGTCTTCTTTTCTTTGTTCTCACACTGGTGATTCCTGGTGAAGAACACCAAATAGCCTTTGGTTGGTAAATTGTTGGTCTTTGTTGGCAGGTGAAAGAACATCAACATGAAGAAATTCAGAATGTTCGAAATCACATTCACTCATGTTTCTCTGATGTCACCTGTTTTCTGTTACCACATCCAGGACTCCAAGTGGCCACAAGCCCTGACTTTGATGGGAAATTGAAAGGTGTGTTATAGATGTTGTTATTCCAAACATGTGACTTGGTCTGTGGAATTAAATAACCAGTAAATGTCAATTAAGAATCAAGTGAATGCTAGCTAGGCGTAGTGGTGCACACCTGTAATCTTAATACTTGGAAGGCTTAGACAGGTGGATCACTGTGAATTCAGAGCCAGCCTGGGCTACGTAGCAAGACTCTGTGTAAAAAAAAAAAAAAAAAAAAAAAAAAAAAAAATGTGAATGCTTAAGAGAAATATCATGGTCTCTGAGAAAGAGTATTTAGAGTTTAGTTCATATTTTGCTCCTAATTTACTGTGACCATCAGAATTAGTTTACATATGTTTCTTTTTTTTTTTTGGTACCGGGGATCGAACTCGGGTCCTTGTGCTTGCACAGCAGGTGGCGAAACCACTGAGCTGAATCCCCGGCCCTACATCTGTTTCTTTATCTGAAATTATGGTGGTTCTATCCATCCATCAGTGATCTTTCTTCCTCCTTCCCTTCCTTCCTTTTTCCTTTCTTCCTTCTTTTCCTGTCTTTTTTTTTTTTTGAGACAGGGTCTCACTGTATTTCAGGCTGGCCTTAAACTCATTATGTAGTCTGAGTGGGCCTTGAACTCACAGTGATCTTCCTGTCTCAGCCTTCTGAGTGCTTGGATTACAGGTGTGCACCACCACACTTGGGTTCTGTTCTGTAGTACTGGGGATTGAACCCACATCCTCACTGAGCTATGTGCCCAGCACATTTTTTACTTTGAGACAAGGTCTCGCTAAGTCCATTAAGTTGTCCAGGCTGGTCTCAAACTTTCCTCCTGCCTCAGCCACCCAGAGTACTGAAATGTGCCTCCACACCTGGCTTATCAGTAGTCTTTCTAGAAACATCTTATGGTTATTGGTTTACAAGAGATAAAAGTGCTGAAATAAAGAACTAAATCTAAGTCAGCTAATATTTATCAAGTACAGTTATCTTCCCACTGAAAGGTATCACGATGCATGGCCTAGCTATTGTTTCCATCTTTCTTGTGGTATAGCAGAACCTATTGCTGGGTCGTGCGTTAATTTCAGGAAGTGCTGCCTAGATTGTAGTATGTTGGAGGAAGCAGAGCTGGGACTCTTGAGGTCCTTATCTTACTTTTGTCCTTTATTCATCGAGGCCTTAGTTTATGTGTGTTAAACAGAGCACTTTGTGTAGAAACTTCCCTGAGCTCCTCACGTGTCCTGTAAAGTGGTAATAATACCAGCTGCCACTCTTGGAGGCCCTGATGAGTTCCCAGCACTGTTAAGGGTCCTTTTGGTTTTTTTTTTTTTTTTTTTTTTTTTTGGTGCCGG
The DNA here is from genome assembly GCF_053883595.1 of Heterocephalus glaber. Classification (NCBI taxonomy): domain Eukaryota; kingdom Metazoa; phylum Chordata; class Mammalia; order Rodentia; family Bathyergidae; genus Heterocephalus; species Heterocephalus glaber. The sequence goes on along the minus strand of NW_028258151.1, from coordinate 13,574,534 downwards.
GGATTGAACTCTGGTCCTTGCGCTTGCGCAGCAGGCGGAAGGGGCCTTTTATACAAAGGTTTCCAATAACTCCATGAAGTTGGTATCATTTCCTTTATCTTACAAATGAGGAAATTGGCAAAAATGAAGAAAATTAAGTAATTCACACAAAGTGCTCAGCTAAAAGTGATCAGGCAGAGATTCACATCCAGGGCTTTTTGCCCCAGAGCGACATTGTGGTGAAATAGAAGTTCTTTGTTGCTTGGAGGAAGTCTTTTAAAGGATATACACTGTTTAGTTACCAGAAGAACTTGCCTTTGGGAATAGAAGTTTTCATAGACTTAAATATAAAATACAGTATATCACTTTCATTTTATTTGATTTAGTTGACTCAAGAAAATTAATGTATTTATACAACTCAAGATTTATATTCTAGCTGGTCTTAGTATTATGAAAGAAACCAAGTTTGAGAAACTTTACCTTCTCTTTGTCACTTATTTGATTTTTTGGTACTGGGAATCGAACTTGGGCTTGTGCTTACCCCTGGCATCCTTTTTGTTTCTTTTTTTGTTTGTTTTTTTGTTTTGGTTTTGGGTTTTTGTTTTCTTTTTTGGTACCGGGGATCAATCAAACTCAGGACCTTGCGATTTTGAGGCAGGTGCCAGAACCACTGAGCTAAACCCCTGGCATCCTTTTTGTTTCTTGAGATATGGTCTTGCTTTGTAGTTTAGGTTGGTCTTATGCTTACTATGTAGCACAGGCTGGCCTTGAATTTGTGGTGATCCTCCTGCCTCAGCCTCTTGAGTACTGGGATTACAGGTGTGTGCCACCATGCCTGGCTGTTTGATGTTTTTCAGTGGTTGACAACTTTTCTGAGGAGGAAACTTCCAGACCTTGTTATGGTAATTAAAACATCCAAAACTAGGGCCTGGCTTTGGGAGAGAAATCCTGATTAGCAAACAAGGTTCTTTTCAAAGTCAAGTAGGGAGAGACCGTTGAGTGTATATTTGCATGGGTATGTATATAGGAAATATATTCTTATATATAATACTCCATTATTAGCCATACTTCTACAAACATAAACTCTGAATTTTTCATCTCTGATAGGGAAATTCTGAAAAGGGGACATTTAGGAGATGGTGGGTTAGGGTGACTTTTCATGCCCTTTTTGCCTTATGGTGGTCTCAGGGTTTCACATGTAAGCATACAAAAATGGCATTCTTCTGTATTTTAAGCATTTTAACATTTAACATGAGATCAGGCCAGAGTAGTATAGCCACACATGCATTTTAGTGTTTTCAAATTTGAAATTCAGTTTCATTTTATCATTTTAATTCAGGAAACAGGCAGTTTTTAAAAAAGTTCTGTAACCCTGACTTTGAGAATTTTGTATTACTTTTGAGGATACATATTATATTAATTTCCTGTGTCTGGCTTTTAACCATTACCACAAGCTGAGTGGCTTAAGACAACAAATTTATTCCCTCACAGTTTAGGATACCAGAAGTCTGAAATCATGGTTGGTTCCCTTTGAAGGAAGAACCTGTCTTGTGCCTTTCTCTAGCTTTTGTTAGTTGTTAGCAATCCTCGGCATTCATTGGCTGTGGTTCTGTAAGTTGCATCTCTTAGTAGTCACATGGGACTGCCTTCTCTGTTCTGTCTTCTTCCTATCAGTATACCAGTCTTTGATTTAGGGGCCATTCTAATCCATTATGATCTCATTTTTAGCTAAATTAAATTTGTGAGGACTGTTTCCAAAAAGGTCACATTCTGAGGTTCCAGATGGACATGCATTTTGGAGAGACATAATGTTCAACCCACTGTACCTACAGGTAGATTATGAATGGGTTAATCACTAAATATTAAGTGTGTAATGTTTATTACATTTATAAAATAGGACACATTCTGTATATAAGCAATCTTTAATCTCATAATTATGTATAATCTGGTTCCCTTTTCAAGCTAAGACTATAAAATACATTTATAGGGCCAGTGATTTAGCTCAGTGGGTCTGCTGCCTGCTTTGCAAGCGCAAGGTCCCGTGTTTGATCCTCAGTACCAAAAAAAAAAGCCTATAAATGTTGTGTTTTTTTTGGTACTGGGGATTGAACTCAGGACCTTGCACTTGTATGGCAGGCGCCAGACCCACTGAGCTAAATCCCCAGCCCTGTAGGTTTTTTTTCTTTCCAGTGGAAATTAAATCTGGGGGCTTTAATTGAGCTACATCCTAGCCCCTTTTTTGGGGGGTGGGGTTTGAAACAGTCATGCATGTACCACTTGTGGTTCAAGCAGACAGAAACATGTAAGGCTTCTTATGTGAAAAAGCAAGTCCAAAAATAAATACAAAACTGGAAATATGTAGCTCAGTGGTACAGCACTTGCCTAGCACCTGAGTTTAATCCCTAGCACCATAACAAACAAAAAACTCCAAAAGCAAAATAATCCCCCTCAGAGCACTATATGTGCAGTATCACAATAATCAAAAAAGCATAAATAAGTTGTGGTCTATAATATTAATGCGGCAGTGTCAAAATTTAAAATGTTTATATTCTTTGATCTAGTATTTTGTTTTGAAGAATATCCTAAGGAATTGTCCAAATAAGTGGGCACAAGTGTATGGACAAGAATAAAGCTGGGTGTGATGGCACATGCCTGTAATCCCAGCACAGGGAAGGCTGAGACAGGAGGATTGTGTATTCAAGGCAAGCCTGGGCTACATAGCGAGATCCTCTCTTAAAAAAAAAAAAAAAATGTGTGTGTGTGTGTGTAAGTAATGTAAACAATAGAGGAATAACTAGAAAAAGCCCAGATATATGTTTATGAGGAATTGGTTAAATTATAGTATGTTTACACAAATGAATAAAACAGTCATTAAAAAATGATAAAAGTAGATGCTTGTATCTATTATGTTTTTACATAGCTGTGATAAATTATTAAATGTAAAAGTATTGCAGAATAGCATCTGTGGTATGATTTTCTTTGTTTATTTATTTATTTATCTTTGCACCGGGGATAGAACTTGGGACCTTGTGTTTGCAAGGCAGGTGGCAGCACCACTGAGCTAAATCCCTGGCCCATGATATTTTTTGTTTGAACACACCACACACACACACACACACACACACACACACACACATATTTATGCTGTCTGCAGTGGCATTTGTGCCTGTAAACCCAGCTACTTGGAAGGCTGAGGCTGAAGAAGAGGAATTTTGAGGTTGGCCTGGACAACATAATGAGACCTTGTCTTTAAAAAAAATTATATAGGGCCGGGGATTTAGCTCAGTGGTTTCGCTGCCTGCTGCCCAAGTGCAAGGACCCGAGTTTGATCCCTGGTACCAAAAAAAAAAAAATTATATATATAAATAAATACCACATGCACATGGTGTGATTGAAAAGTACTGTGATTCAGATGATGAATTTAACTGTTCAACTGCTGAATGGTGCAAACATGAACTAAAACTTAATTCTGACAGCTGGAAAAAAAAAAAAAGAAAAGTACTGTGAATGTTTATCTTTTTATGTTTTTTTTTTTGGTACCGGGGATCAAAGTTGGGTCCTTGCGCTTGTGCAGCAGGTGGCGAAACCACTGAGCTAAAAGTCCGGCCCAGTTTAGCTTTTTAAAAAAAATTTATTACAGTAAAAGACACACTGTCATTAATACCCCTCAGAATACTTCCTCCTGCCAGGCATGGTGGCGCATGCCTGTAATCCCAGAACTTGGGAGGCTAAGGCAGGAGGATTGCTGTGAGCCCAAAGCCAGCCTGAACTACATAGTGTGACTCTGTCTCAAAAAAAAAAAAAAAATACCCCCCCTTCTTTGACCACACTTAACTCATTGTTCTTGCCACTTTCGAAGCAGCTCTGGAAGTCCTCTTTCTTGTCTTTAGTTTTGCTGTTGTGTCTGCCTTGATGTCCTGAATCAATTAAAAACGTTTACCTTTCATTGTCAAAATGATTTTGAGGAAGAGCCAGAAGTTGCACAGTGTCAGATCTGGTGAATAAGGTGGATGATGACAGACTTTTTTTGAGACAGGGTCTTGCTATGTAGTTCAGGCTTGTCTTGAATTCACTGTGTAACCCAGGTAGCCTTTGCCTCAGCCTCCCAAGTGCTGTGATTATAGGAATGCACCATCATGCCTGGCAAGAACACACTGCATTTCTGAGTCTCCCTTTGCATTGAATTACACGAAGTAGCACCATTATCTGTATTTTGATCACACCCCCGTAAGGACACAAAAGAGGGCTTCCAGACCTGCTTCAAAAAATGGCAGGAATGGGCCAGGGGTTTAGCTCAGTGGCACCACATCTGCCTTGCAAGCAGAAGGTCCTGAGTTTGATCCCCGATACCAAAAAACAAAAAGGCAGGAATAATGGGATAACTGTGTTTGCAGCCAGGGGAGTAGCTTGAGAAGGATTAATGACAATGTATCTTTTACTGTAGTACATTTGAAAAATTTAAACATTCACTGTATGTGTATGTGCATATATATATCTATATATATATGTATATATGTTGATCTCACCTCATACCGTTTTTTAAATGGGAAAATTTGAAAAAAAATCAGCCTTTTTTGCTTTACTTAAACAATATGTTAAAAGTCTGTCTTGTGTATCTATTTAAGGGACTATGTTATTTATTTATTTATTTATTTATTTTGGTAATGGGGATTGAACTCAGGACCTTGCACTTGCAAGGCAGGCAGCAGAACCACTGAGCTAAATCCTGGGCTCTTTACTGTTACTTTGAGGATGTTTAGTGACAAATTCTAACTAGCTGTGCAGAGGTTTATCTATAGCCATATGCCACACAACACCATTTCATTCAACCATGGACTGCATACAGGATGGTTTGGTAAGATTATTGTATGGCTTAGGTGTGTAGTAGGCTGTCCTATCTAGGTTTGTGTTTGTATATACTCTACAGTGTTCACACAGTGAGATCCCTAATTTATGTTACTGTAGATTTGGAGACAGATATTTTGTAATTTCTTTCTGTTTTTGGCAGTACTGGGCCTTCTCTTTATTTTTTATTTTGGGACAGATCCTTGCTAAATTACTAAATTGCCCAGGCTGGCCCTGAACTTGTGATTGTGGGATCACAGGTGTGCACTACCATGCTTGGCTGATATTTTGTAATTTTAGGGAGCCTTTCAACCATATTGAAAGGTTTTTAGTGAAAAGTAGATGCCAAATTGCAAATAGCAGGTAACTTGTGGTTATTTGGCTGGTGCCAGCTTGAAAACAACACACTTTATTATGAGAGTTGTGTAGGTAGAGTTAATGTAGTTCTCAGAGCTGGCAAAGTTAGATGTATTTTCTCAAGTATATACCCGTACATTTACTTGATTGAGATTCTGAAGTCTTGTTCCATATAACTTAGAAAAGATTACATCTTGAGGGCTGGGGAGTTAGCCCACTGGTTCCGTCGCCTGCCTTGCAAGCGCAAGGACCCGAGTTCGATCCCCGGTACCAAAAAAAAAAAAAAAAAGATTACATCTTGAAAGTGGTTAAAGGAAATCCATAAAAAAACTTTATGTAGTTTCTGTAGAACATTTAAATTTAATAAGCACTATATTCTGTGGCTATTTCTACAAATGTTTCCCAAATACTTTAGGAATCCTTTTAGGGGTGTTATTTATTTTGGTTTTTTTGAGACAAGATTTCACTGTGTAGCCTAGGCTGGACTTGAACTCACTATGTAGTCCAGGCTGGCCTCAAACTCACAGCAATCCTCCTCCCTCAGCCTCCTGAGTGCTGGGATTATGGGCATGCACTGCCTTACCTAGCTCTATTTAATTTTTTCTTAAAAAGAGACCACCTATTCAGGGGTAAACACTTCCCCAATATGCTCTTTGTTTTGGTGCAGTGGACACTGAACTGCTGCTGCTTGTAGTTATTAGCTAGAGTAGCTGCTTCTTGAGACACAGGGGGACTGTATCATCAGCATAAAGAAAACTGTCTTCTCTTTGCTACAGCAGGGAGACCAATACAGTAACTACTTATTGGTTTAGCTAGAAATTAAACAGAAGGGTATCTAGGACCCAGTGTTCTTTGAAATTATGAGAAATTAAGCTTGTCTCTGTCATGAGACAGTTCTTGTCTATTCTGATTGAAAATAGAATGGTATAGCTTTCCAAGAAAAATGAATAGCAGAAGATCTGGCAATCTGGGTAAGAGTAGGAATCTGTAGTATCTTTGTCCTGCTAGGTTCTGTGTGTGCGTATTATTTTTATTTATTTATTTATTTATTTATTTTGTGTATTTTAAATATGGTCTTTTAGTGTGATGAAAGTTGGAACCATAACGTTTTTAATAAATAATACATTCCTTTGTTTTTAAAATTCAAAAAGGATTAGAAAATGTTTGGTGGAAAGTCTCTATAAGCTTTCAGAGTTTCTTTAGTGTATGCAAACAAATATGAATTTGCATAAATATTATGTATATTACTTTATCCTTTTTCAGTACAAAGTTATAAAGACTTTGTCCTCCTTTTATTGAAATTTTTTTTTTTTGGTACTGGGGATTGAACTTGGGTCCTTGCACTTGTGCAGCAGGTGGTGAAACCACTGAGCTAAATCCCCAGCCCCTTTTTTTGAAATTTTATAGATTCATCTTACCTTGGGCTGTAGCCCATTTATTTTCAGTTGATAGGAACCCAGGAAGATGTTAGATGATTATAGAAATCAAATTCCTTGTATTTTAATTCTCCTGAATTATCATAGAAGGACCAGCTAATTCTCATTTTGAGGAAGGAGCTCTATTTGATGGTTCTCCTGAACTGCATGGGAACCTTATCGAACCTGCAAAGAATCTCTCCTTCCTGACATATAGTGATCTTTTCATCTTGAGGTGGCCCATAGAGCCTCTGAGGAGATACTGGAAAACAAATAGCATGAGGTACAGGTGCTTCTACTTCTTTTAAAATTTTAACAAAAATAAAGCCAATGAATGAATAATGTTTTCCAGGTTTTTGTTTGTTGGTAAGTTGCCCAAGCTGGCCTCAAACTTGAAATCCCCCTGCCTCAGCCTTCCAAATAGCTGGGATGAGTGGTGTCACTGAATCTGGATGTACTTGATTCTAAGGGTTAATGGGAGAGTGTGGCAAAGGCCTGAGACAACTTGAGAAGTTTTTTGTTAGCTTTTGAAGATCTTGTTAATGACTTTTTTTAACTTTTAAAACTTTATTAGTACATGTTTGCAGTACATGCAGTTTATAATCATCTTGGGGATGATTGTACATATATATATACCACAGCTTGTTTCTTTTTTTTAACCCCCTTCCCCTTCTCCCCTCTTCCCTCCTTCCTCCTTGAATTCTCCTATCCTGATTTTCATTCTTGATATTATTAATCTTAGCTCATGTTATGGCATATAATGTTTCTATAAATAGAGGTTATTAGGTGCCTATACATGGCATATTTTTATTCTTATTTTCTCTTCCCCCTCCTCCTCACCCCTCGCCCTTAATGACATTCTTTAAAAAGTGAAATTCCTTGAAAGGCTAGGCAGTAGACTGAATATCTCAGAATGGAAGCCAAGGTGAGGATATTTTGCACATTCTGAACTCAGCTTTATACGGAGGGAAGGAGAGAAATAAAGGTGCATTAGGAGAAAGATCTATCAGCAACCTGGTCAGAGCAGGAAAGTGTCAAACATAGCGCAGGAGCACTTTTCCCTGTTTTGCACTAACAAAGTTGAAATAATTGAGTAGGCTGTGAAGATTATGTTTTATGCTACTGGTTGGATAAGACTGTTTGGCTTCCTGTTTGTTGTTTCATGGCCCTTTGAACAGATATTGCTGGTGATTTCAAAGAGCAGTTGGAGACACTAATACCATATGTATTAAATCCATCTAAGTTAATGGAAAAGGAGATCAATGGCTCAAAGGTCACCTGCCGGGGACTGTTGGAGTATTTTAAGGTAAATGTGGGGTGTTTTTTTTTTGGTATCAGGGATTGAACTTGGAACCTTGTGCTTGCAAGGCAAGCGACGGAACCATTGAGCTAAATCCCCAGCCAAATGTGAGTTTTTAACATTTAAACTGTTTGGTTTTTAATAAAGCTGATCTAACTTGTATACTATCCCGAATTTCAGTTTTTTGAAACTTACATGTTTCCTTGGAGAAGGGGGGGGCGGTATTTTGAGACCTCAGTGTCCTCCTGGAGTGGACCACTGGGTGGCAGTATGGGTTTATGAACCAAATGGATGTTCTTTCACTCTCTTAGAGGAGTGGTTACTGTGGCTAAAGGAAGATTATTCCTCAAGGAAGATGGTGTGAACAGGAGATGGTTAGGAAGTTGCTGTGAGTAGGAGACGGCACCTAAATGGGACACGACTGCCTCCAGGTGGACGGTCTCTGTCCACAGGTCGTGGTGAGGCCAGTGTGCATGGGGAGTCTGTTGGGAACCCTTGCCTTCGTAGGCTTGTGCTGCTTGACATTTTTAGATAACTAAAAATGCTAACATGCACTCAAAGATGTGTTGTGTTTTTTGCTAATTCCTAGTTATTGATGTAGGTCTTTAGGAAAAAGCGGTTGTATGGTTCCTGTTTCCAGAAGTTAATGTATGAGTTAAATATGACAGAATGGCATTTTTCATAATTGTTTTTGTGTTCATATTCTAAGGCATATATTAAAATTTATCAAGGAGAAGATCTGCCTCACCCCAAATCCATGCTTCAGGTAAATTAGTGCCTTGATATCCTAAAAGACATCCTTTAATTGCTTGAGTTGACTTAGATATGATAAAACAGAGTCTTGTAAGAAGAAAATGAAAGTATTCTCAGCACTTGGGAGGCTGAGGCTGGAGGATTTCCATGAATTCAAGGCCAGCCTGGGATACATAGTGAGTTTAAGACCAGCCTGAAATATATAGCAAGACTCTGCCTCAAAAAAAAAAAAAAAAAAGGACAGGGCTGGGGATTTAGCTCAGTGGTACTGTGCCTTGAGTTTGATCCCTGGTACTGCAAAAAAAAAAAAAAAAAAGAGATTGCTCTCCTTTGTCATTATTCAGAGGTCTCTGGAGTTTCAGCACATTTATCTCAGTGTGGCTGCCTTCTGGTTTTCTTGTCTGTGTTCACAGTGGTACATTACAACAGTATGGCCTGTCTTCACAGGGGGCTGTACCTCCCGGCAGACAACTCAGGTGAAGTGTATCCACTGTGTTAAATAAGGAACTCTTGGCTGTCTCTAGTTACTTTAGTAGAACAGGTCCCAAGTCACCTATTTATGATTTTTGTTTTTTATTTTCAGCTGGAAAATGTCATTTGCTTAAAATAAAATTTCTGAATTTTGTGTGCTGAACAGAAGAGCATTTATTGCCACATATGATTTTTATTTTCTTGTCTGTAGCACTGGGTATAGAGTCATGGGATGCTCTGCCACTGAGCTACATCGCAAGGCCCCCTTTTGACTATTGTAAAAGTTTATTTAGCAAAACGGTTTAAACCAGGCATGGTGGTGCATGCCTGTAATTCCAGCACTTGGGAGGCTGAGGCAAGAGGGTTGCTACCTGTTTGAGGCCAGCCTGGGATACATAGTTCAAGGCCAGCCTGAATTACATACAAAACCCTGTCTCATAAAACCAGAGGAAAAAAAATTAAAACAGTTTAATGTGAAAATGTACATGACATCATTTTCTGTCATAGTGGAACTGACCTTTGGAAAGGGGACATTGATTTCTCTACCAAACAGCCATTATTTAGCTCATTCCAAGGCTTCTAATACGGTGATACTATTTCCTTGTATCACCACCAGTCCAGTGTTGTTCAGTTGCTTGCTAGTTGCCATCCCCACACATTTGTCTGTCACAGGATTCATAAAGGGATCAGATCCCCGTAATAACCATTGGATACATCTGCTACTATTTAATTTCAGTGATGACTTCTTGTCCATAAATTTCTTTAGTGCAAGAAAATAAGCTTTGCTCATGATGTCTACTTGGTAGGTTCAGAGATGCTTTTCCCAGATATTTTAGTTTGAGACAAGGTCTTCCTAAGTTGCCCACACTGGCCTCAAACTCATGATTTCTTGCCTCAACCTTCTGAGGAGCTAAAACTATAGGTATATGCCAGTATGCCTGGCCTCAAATACTGGTTTCTTTAGTAGCAAAATATTTTCACAAAAGTAGCTAGATATTGGGATTTTTGTTATAAAGATAATTGTTCTTTGCATGTATAGTAAAACTTGGTTTGCGAGTGTAATTTGTTCTAGAAACATGTTTGTAAGTGAATTTATCGAACTGAATATCAAAAGTGAATTTTCCCATGAGAATGAATGAAAACTGAGATGATTCATTCCACAACCCCAAAATACTTATATACAAATGATTACAATACTGTAATATAATACAAAATAATAAAGAAAGCACAAAATAAAAAGAAAAACAAATAGATTAACCTGTACTTACCTGTGCAAACCTTCATGGCTGGTGGGAGGGTGGTGAGGGAGGAGGGTTATTGTGTGAGACAACTTTCACTGTCACTTTCACTGACTTCACTGTCAGCGGAATCACTGCTAATCTATTGGCTCAGTGGAATCTTTTTGTTTTTGTGGAACTTTAACAAGGAACCTATCCAATGACACTTGGCTTTTGGATCCTTTTGAGAATTTTGCAGAAATGTGATAATTGCATTGTTGTTAAACAGATTCATTAATCGTATTGCTACAATCTTATTCGGGTGGTGCTTTTCTACAAAATTTTGCACTGTTTCCCACATTTTACACACTTCCTGGGTCTCATTTGAAGTGAGAGATACCTCTAGCTTTTTGTTCTCTGCACCTGAGAGATCTACCTCATAACCTCTTGCTGTTGGGAGATGATCACACACAGTTCTGCACACAGAGAGAGAGGGAGGGAGAGAGAACGCATTGGGGTTCAGTTGTGATCATGTGGTGTTGGCATTACACAGTACTCATATTGTATGACATTGCTTGTTTATCAAGTTAAAATTTATTAGAAATGTTTGCTCATCTTGTCCAACCCTTGCAGAACAAGTTACTCGCAATCCAAGGTTTTACTATATTGCAGTTTTTTGGGCCGGGGATTTAGCTCAGTGGTTTCACTGCCTGCTGCGCAACTGCAAGGACCCAAGTTTGATCCCCGGTACCAAAAAAAAAAACCAACCAAAAATCAACAACAACAATGAAAAAGAATGTCTGCTACATTGCACTTTTTTGTTTGTTTTGAGACAGAGCCTCATATAGTCCAAGCTGGCCTCTGACTCACTGTGTAGCCCAGGGTGGCCCTGACCTTGTGATTCTCTTGCCTCAATTTCCCCAGTGCTGGGATTATAGGCATTGTTACACCTGGCTTCAATTTATTATTATTATTATTATTTTATTTTTATTTTTTTCCAACACCGGGGTTGAACTCAGGACCTTAGGCTTGCCAGGCAGGCACGGTGCTGCTGAGCAACATCCCCGGTCCATTATTTTTGAAAAATAAAAAAAAATATTTTTGTGGTGTTGGGGATGCAATCCAGAGCCTTGAATGTGGTCTACCCCAGCCCATACCTTCTATCATTTTCTAACATTTCCTTTCCTTTCTTAAAAGGCCACTGCTGAAGCCAACAATTTAGCAGCTGCAGCCTCTGCCAAGGATGTTTATTACAACAACATGGAAGAGGTAGGTGGGCCTTTTTCTGAAATATCTAAACCCCGAGCATTGTTGCTAATGTTGGAAGTCCAAACTTGATCCTCGCTGATGTATCTTAAGATGATGAGGCAGCAGACTGTTTCACATCATCTTGGCAGTTGATGTCCTCACATTATTACCATTTCTAACCAGGGCTTCCTTCACTGCTGTTTCAGATTAATATTTCCCTGGTTATTTAAGTGTCCTTATCAGAGAAAGTGAACCTAGACTTTATTGCCCTTGGCTGTTTTTCTAAGTTAGCTTCTAATATTTTAAAATCTTTTCTGTGTCTTTTCACTTGTTTTATTTGGCACTTGTTTTTGAAGAGATTTTCAACCTAACGTGTCTGTTCTTTCTAGGTTTGCGGGGGAGAGAAGCCTTACTTGTCTCCAGACATTTTAGAGGAGAAGCACTGTGAATTCAGACAGCTCGCTCTGGACCAATTTAAGAAGACCAAGAAGATGGGTGGGAAGGATTTCAGTTTTCGTTATCAGCAAGAGCTGGAGGAGGAAATCAAGGAACTCTACGAAAACTTCTGCAAGCACAATGGGAGCAAGAATGTTTTTAGCACCTTCCGAACCCCTGCAGTGCTGTTCACGGGCATTGTGGCTTTGTATATAGCCTCTGGCCTCACTGGCTTTGTTGGTCTTGAGGTTGTGGCCCAGCTGTTCAACTGCCTAGTTGGACTGCTGTTAATAGCACTCCTTACCTGGGGGTACATCAGGTATTCCGGTCAGTACCGCGAGCTGGGTGGAGCTATTGACTCTGGAGCAGCGTATATATTAGAGCAGGTAAGTGGTGCGGGCTGAGGAGGATGAGGGTTGATGATAGACGTGTGTTTGTGCTTCTGTTGTAAAACACAGTGTATCAGTTTGGAAGAATTTCATAGCAAAAAAGCCGTGAGCATCTTGTTCATTTTTTTTCTGGTGGACTTTACATTTTATTCTTCAGGATATCAGTAGTTCTTCCTAATATTTTTTTCCATGCCTACAAATGGGCCTTTAATGCCAAAAAGTTCCAGCTCAGACATTGTGTTCCTCACAGGAAACTTTAATTATATGCTCTTCAGACATAATTCCTTGTGATTCTCCTCATCTTCACCCCCTGAATTTGTTTCACTGAAAAATCAAGAGCTTTGTAAAAAATGTGTGTAGATTATAAAATGTTCTACTTTGAATTCTATTAGATTAGCAGATGAGTGATATCTTCATTTAAAATCTTTCAAAAAGCCAGTGGCTTTTGACATTGACATGATCTCTAGACTTACAGATCTCTGATACTGGTTTATTTTTCTGAGTAACATGAACAGACCAGTTAGGTTAGTATACTGTGAAGCCAGGAGAGCTTCCCCCCTCACTCCCCAGTTACAGAGCTTATGTTCCACTGACTTTTGGAGTTAGCCATTGCCCCGGCCTTTGCTCACCCCGTGCTTTCTGTAAGACACCTATGATGGAGACAGAAATATTCTATTTAAAAGTTTATCTTCAGGGGGGCCGGGGATTTAGCTCAGTGGTTTTGCTGCCTGCTGTGCAGGTGCAAGGACTCAAGTTCGATCCCTGGTACCAAAAAAAAAAAAAGTTTATCTTCAGGGACTCACTCTCTTGGTGCTTTATTGTATTTTATTAACTTACATGTTGAATAAATGGACTTTTGCAGGCTTCTTCTCACATTGGTAATTCTACTCAGGCTGCTGTGAGGGATGCAGTTGTTGTGCGATCTCCGGCGGATAAAAAAGCTCAGTAGCCTTAACATGAGGATCCAGCAAGAGCCCGACCAGTCCCTAGAATCTCGGTTTCTGCCATGGCCACAGGTCTAGAGGAACAGCAGGCCTGAGACCATCCAGGGAGAGCTGCAATAGTACACTGTAATAAATGAATTGACCTCTCCTGTGGCTTCATATTCTTAAACATGCTTTTATTTCTGTGGAAGCATTCCTTTTCTTTGCTGTTAGATCCAAATTTAGGTCTGTTTTCTTACTACTCTCTGCTCTGTGCACTTTATGGGAGAAAAAGCTAAAGGAAAAAGTGGAAATGCAGCTTTTAAGTCTCTTATGTGCCATTTAGTGCCTTTTAAGATGAAATCTATGCTTTTTGTGGACATGAAGGGAAGGGATGGAGAATAACCTCATGAAATAACGCTGTTTATAGGTGAAACTAATCAGTTCTCTTACACCTTACTCTTGTTTTGTTTTTTTTTTTGGTACTGGGGATCGAACTCGGGTCCTTGTGCTTGCGCAGCAGGCGGAGAAACCACTGAGCTAAATCCCCAGCCCTCTTATACCTTACTCTTGAGAAGGATTCCTTTTTAAAAGTTTACAAAACTTGGAAAAACTTTAGAACTAAAGATTAACTGAAATGGGGCCAGGGATCTAGCTCAGAGGTTCCGGCGCCTGCCCTCGCAAGTGCAAGGACCCGAGTTTGATCCCCAGTACCAAAAAAAAAGATTAACTGAAATGATGTCATTATGCTTTAAAGATCTTATTTGTAATATTGGTTTTCTGTTTGTCATATAATGTGGGAAAATCATGTATGTAAATGTACCATACTCTGGAATGTAAGGTCTTTTACCTGATAGGTTGGCGGTTTTATTGAACCTGGTCTCTATTTTTTGTTGATAATGTTGTTCCTATAGCTTCTTTTCAGAAAAGAGGCAAATGTGCCTTGAAAAGCCAAGGGGGTTCATAATGGAAGGAATGAGTTACTTTAAAAAGCTGATTTTGAATGAACCTGTGACCTCTAATAAGTCACTTGAACTTGTGCCTTGGTCAAAGCCACTGTGGGTTTCTATGTTTATGTGTTATATGCAGCTCTCACACTTGCCATTTGACAGGTTTTATTTTTGAGAGTTCTGTGTAAGTGTAAGACTTTACTAAAGGTTAGAGAAAAGACATCACCAGATATTATTGCCTTTAATTAATGCCCTATTTCATGTGGCCTACCACTAATTAATAAATAGCCCAAGTTAAGGTCCCTGCTCAAACTGTTTATTTGTATTCTCTATGGACTGATGTTCTTTTTTTTTTTCTTTCTGATGTTCTGAATGAAACTAAAATTGTTTATTTAGTGACTCTTCTTTTAAATTTACTTCTGACCAGTCTGGTAGCTTTCAAACAACTGTTTTTAGAAGAACCAATGTCCTACCCAAACATAGACAATATCTACAAGTATCTAAACATTCTTTTTGAAAAAATTTACTATGATTATATGACTAAAAAGCTTTATATGTTAGTTACTTTATCCTTTGATTTATAGTGGTGAATTATTATGAATTTTGAAACTTAAAATTTGCCTGTAAGTATTTATATACACATTCAGGTATCTGAGCCTTTTTATTTTGAAATAATTTGAATTTTGTTGTAGGAGGGAAATAGGAAGGCTTAGGCACAATCTGTGTATGAATTTCATATACCTGAAGTATGAATGGAAGGTAGAAAAAAGAAAGTCTCTTCTAGCATTTAATCTCTCAGAGAATTTTTTTTTTTTGTACCAGGGATCAAACTCAGGCTTGCGCTTGCAGGGCAGGTGGTGGAACCACTGAGCTAAATCCCCAGCCCTCAGAATTTTCTTTTGACTAACACTGTAGCACTCAAGTATTTTGTAAGTCCTGAATTCTAAGCATTTTATATATTTTCCCGTTTATCTCCCTAAAGTGCTTGATATTTTATTCACTTTCTATTACATTTTAGAAAAATTCCAGCTTGTTCTAGAAACTGTTCACTTACTTATGAGTGAAGCCAGGCTTTGAACTAATGAATTGAAGCTTGCTTTTGAAATGTTGGTGCGTTTTCAGGTGGCATCTTGTCTCTGTGAAGGTTCATTCTTACTAGCAGTCCTTACAGATGCTGAGATACTTAGCTTTGAAGATATTCTGTAAGTAAATTTATGGATTTCAGAATAATTGTCCAAAGAGGTTCCACGAGAATAGATGATGCGACTAAATTTCATCCTAACACTAAAGTATTAGATCTTTAAAGAAAGTGAATTTATGATTTAGTAGTCTTAGGATTTTTTTTTTCTTTTTTTTTTGTACCAGGGATAGAACTAGGGTCCCTGCGCTCGTGCAGCAGGCGGCAAAACCACTGAGCTAAATCCCCGGCCCTAGTCTTAGGATTTTGTTACTGTTTAAATCGAATGCTTCTGTTCTTGTCTGAAAAAGAATAATCTTGGTTTAATTACTCCAGGGAAGCTTCCCCTTTTTTGTCTTTATTACTTACTCTGCCTATGGAAAGTGTTTGTAAAGTTTTCAGGGTTCTCAGGAGTGTTCTCTGGCCTCTTTTCTGTTTTAACAGTAGATAGATGATTTTATACGAACTTTTGCAGTGAAAGATGCCTCCTCATTTCTGGCTATAAATAGTCCTGGGGAAGTTTATTCCCAGGTTGAGAAGAATATTTTTGCCTGTTACCTTCTCCAGCCTTTTCTTTATGGGTCAGAGACACTGTGTAGGGGTCAGACTGCAGATATTTGCTGCTCTGGCACTTGTGGGAGGCCTTCCATGCACACATTGTTAATTTGCACAGTCCCATCAATAATGGAGTACAATTGTATTAATGTAAATGGTGATTTTTTAAAAATTTCCAGTAAAACAACTCTTTTCAAGAGAAGTTTAAATGTTGCTAAGTTTTTAAAAAAGTACTTCCAGGGCCAGGGATTTAGCTCAGTGGTTCTGCCACTTGCCTCGCAAGTGCAAGTACCCGAGTTCGATCCCCAGTACCAAAAAAAAAAAGTACTTCCAATTTGGTTCTTATAGTAAATATAACAAAATCAAAGTTTGGTTCTTTCACTGAAAAATCTCTCTAGACTAAGTTTATAGATGGTGAGAACAAACTATCATGTATGCTGATAAAACATCAGTAGGGTCTTTTTTTTTTTAAGCAGTTTACTAAAAATTCTGTTTGTTCCATGGAGGTTTATGTTTTAACACCTTTATACTTGGTAAAATGCCTATGAATATTGTTTTTGTTTTATTTATTCCTGTTCTCTTTTCCTTACTTTGGGCAGATAAATAAAAACCTGCCTTGTGTTTACATTCAGTTTCTTTAGCAAGTCACACACAGTGTTCTACCTGGTTTATAAATTTTGTGCCTTAAGTAGGTTGAGTTTGGATGAGTATGTATGAATTATAGAGAAATTAGGTTTATTTCGGCCCAGGCAAAGACAGTAAAACAATTTGATTTTTTCCTAGGAAAGAAAAATGATGTAACTTACGTAGAAGTCATCATGGAACTACTATTTTTTTTTTGAGACAGGGTCTCACTATGTAGCCCAGGTTGACCTTGAATTCATTCTGCCTCAGCCTCTAAAGTGCTGGGATTACAGGAGTGTACCACTGTGTCTGGCTGTCATGTTTGTTTCTTTAGAACTGTTGGAATATAATTTTGGATGATTTGATGTTTCCATTTAAAATAGCCAACATGGGCTGCATCATTCTAGTCTAATTTGGATCCAATAAAATTTTATTCTTAAGGATAGGGAATATGAAAATAAGGCTCAGTTATGAAAGTACAAACTGTGTGGTTAACTTGGGTCCTTGCGCTTGTGCAGCAGGTGGCGAAAGCACTGAGCTAAATCCCCGGCCCTAGTGTGTGGTTAACTTTTTAAAATGTCATTATAAAAGACATTTGCAACCTGAATAGTTGTCTTCATTATAGGTCATACTGCAGTTACATTTTGAGCAGTGAGTCTTATTTACCTTGGAGTACATTAGACTTATCTAGGAGGTTTGTTTAAAAATTCAGATTTCCAGAGCTTGCCTCAGGTGGTCTGGGCTGTGGCCCTGAAATCCTCACTTTTATACACATTACTGTAGGTGATTCAGAGACAACAGAGGGACAGCTACTCCATGAGATGGGAATTAACGGGGAGAAAGTGCCATTGAGGCAAGTGGACAGCTTTTACCTAAGGTTCAGGATAGGTGGTCCACTGCCAGGTGAAATCACCACCAGTTTACTCTGTTCAGAGTAATAAGGGTGCCCTTAATCCAGAGGATTGTCTAAGCTCCTGAAAGCTCTTTTACAGAATTGTCATAGTGCCTTCTGGGGATAGAGGTGGGGAGAAAAAGAATGTAGCAAGTATACTATTTATTAACAGATGTAATTAGGATTTTAAGGAAAAGCAATTTTGATAGCAGTTTTTCTTTTAAGAAGCCAAATTCAGCACTATGACTTGAATCCCTAAATCTTACCCACAGAGAAAACCTTAAACCACAGATTTAATGAACAAAAAGAAAGGACAGGGCTGTAACTTGGATAATGACCTAAGTACCCGATAGCAGAAACTTTTCAAGATAGATGTAGAGACAGAAAAGTTGTGAAACAAATTTTTATTTGGGAAGGAATTTCATATGCCAGAGCTAAATAGTGCTTTTACAACCAAGGGAAGGTTGCCCTGATTCCCAAAGCTTTCTAACTCAGATGAATAAAAGCTGTCATGATATAACCCTTAAAGGAGTTAAGTCTTGAACAAATAAATACATTTTCCTGGGTTTTCTTTAGTTTTCTTTTCTTAATAAAAAGAAAAAGATTTGTTAAAAGTACTTTCTGCTATATCCTTGCCTTTGAATGCCTTTAAAATTTAATAGTTTTTAAAAAGTGTAGCGGGATAAGATTATGCTATTAGTATATTAAAAGCATGTTTCTGTTTCACTTTAAGATCATTTAATGGAATAAAGATCACAACATGATATCTGTGTTTTCTTTATCATGGGCAGATCTATGACATGGAAAGGGGCTTGACAAAGGGATTAGAATCTCTAAGTGAGTGGATGTCTCTGGGTTAAAGGTGGTGGCAGTGTGCTGCACTCAAGTCAGTTTTCTCTGTCCTACAAAACAGTCTTGAACTGGGGCCGGGAATTTAGCTCAGTGGCGCCACGCCTGCCTCCCAAGCACAAGGTCCTAAGTTCGATCTCTGGTACCCCAAAACAAAAAAAACCAGACAGTATTGAACTAATATTTTACTAGCATCATACAGTACTGAAGGTAGCTGTACTATTGGCCGAGGTGCTTAAAAGTGCACAGAGACTTGATAGTAACGTGGACTTGTGAGGACCTTTGAATTTATAGCACTTTCTTTTGGTCCATCTGGAGCTATTGGGTTAAATGGTTCCTCGTTGGAGGTGGTGAGGGCTGAAAGTAAAGCTCTGCTGAAAGATTTCCTTTTCGCTAGTGACCTTGGAGGCACTGGGGAGGGGGCATTGAACTCAAACCCTGAGACGTACCCTGCATTGCCCTACATTAGAAAGGTTTCTTCCCTAGTTTGAAACAATGGAGTCAGCAGTCTTCCATCCTTGATGGTGGTTATATGTCAGGCACTATTTTGGGTGCTGTGCTGGTTTCCCCACGGGTTAGTTTAGGTTGGGTGCACATGGAGGTTGCTAAGAGCAGAGTGAGAGCAAAGGTCTAGTACTCGGGTGCCACTGTCAGTGTTGATGTTCTCATTAGCATAAGCTGGGCAGAGACCAGGGTCAGGAGTGTGGTCCTGTGTGGATGAGGAGAAATCAAGCAAATTAAGGATTGCCTTTGATTACCTAATACCAGGTTGCAAAACCCAAGTCCATTTAGAAATTTTTTAATTAAAAAAATTGTTTTTGGTACCAGGGATTGAACTCAGGACCTTGTGCTTGTGAGGCAGGCAGCGGCACCACTGAGCTAAATCCCCAGCCCCTTAATTTTATTTTTAATGGTACTCTGTATTTGTTACAGTTGAATGAACTGCTTTTCATCTTATTAGACTGAAGGGTCTTTGAGAGCAGAAACCTGTATGTAGCCCAGTGGCTCCATATATTTTAGTAACTCAAATGTTTATCAGACTGTCTAGGAAGAAAACTATGAATGGGGAAGCAGTTCCATACCTGATGTTTTGACTGGCGTGGATATGTACCATTTCCCCACAGCGAATGTACTATGTATCACAAACTTACACTAATATGAAATCACAGGTAAAGAAACAAGTCCAGCTCTTGATTAGCTTGATTCAAAAAAGGAATTGTAATTGGAAAAAGTTTTTGTGCCTATCAGTGTGCCATTGCTGAATTATCTGCTGTTGCAGATCATTTCCTGTGTCTTCGGAGAGGGCAGGCACAAATGGCTCTAGACTTACATCATCACACTTTAATATCCCTTGAGCAAAGAGATGCTTTTCTTGTTTTGTTGCATTTTTCATTTTTTGACCTGTTGCCTATTAAAAAAATGTGTGTTTCTCTTTCCAAAAAAAGGTTCCAGAGTCATCTCCTTGCAGTCAGGACTGTAGCCTGGGAGTTGGGGCACCATAAGCAGCCACCCCCATGTCTAGCCAGTGTGATTGGCAGATTTACCAGACTCACACAGTCACCAAATGAAGGACTCCTGACCAGACCAAAACAAATAATTGTAACCAGTTCCTCAGACTGGCCACTTAGCAAATATGGAACTGAAAGAGCCTGGAACAGTTTTCAGGTTAAAGATTCTGGAATGCTTTCTTAAGGAGAAGTAGAGATGGTTATGCTGCACATTTCTACGGTGACAATCTCCTGGCCTTTCTCCTAGGATTTGTTATCTTTCCTCTTTAGCAGGGCTTGAGGAGTTTCAGAGATAGAAGGAAGTTACACTTCACTTTTTTCTTTAAGTCTGATTTTTCTGGTCAGAGCAAATTTAAAACTGGCACATTATCAAGCTCTCTGCAGCAGCCTGGACACGTGTGGGAACCCTGTATTTAGTTGGCTAGTGCACACGTTTTCCCCATAGCTCCCATTCTCAGTAGCTATTCAGCAGCAGCGTCTGAAGTTACCACAGAATCTGTGCTTTCTGCTCCCTGTGTGTAGAGAAACATTACAAATAACCTCCCCTAATCACAGTCTGCCTGCTCACCCTGTCCCTGCTCCTCTTGCCCTGCCCCTCTCTGTCTCACCTCATCTGCTCAGGTTCCCTATGGGGTCTCAAGCTTGTATAGCTGAGTAGCCTTGGGTTACATTTCACCTTGCTCAGTTACTCCTTAGGGAGTCAGCAAAACAATGGATTCTCCTGAGCATCCATTTTCCTTAGAAGGCGGAGCTAAGACAATAAAAACTTGAAAAAATGAATGAGGCTCCATAGCTGTGGTATGCAGAAAAACCTGGAAGCTTTGTAGTCAGATCCTAGTTGGATCCTGTCTACCTATCTTACCTCCTTTTGTTTTTGTGGTTCTGGGGATCGAACTTGGATCCTTGCGCTTGCAAGGCAGGCGGCAGAACCACTGAGCTAAATCCCCGGCCCTCTTACCTCCTTTTGTGTGTGCATACTATAGTTTAAATGTGTCCTCCAAATTTTACATGTTGGAAACTGAATCCCCAAAGTAAGATGTTAATTGTATTTGAAGGTGATGACATAACTCACATGAATGGGTTCATCTACTTATGGACTAATGGGTTACCAAGGGGTGGCTTTGTTGTGAAAGTGAGCTCACTAGTACCCTCTTGCCATGTGATGACCTTGGCCATGTTAATGATGTAGTACAAAGCCCTCACCAGATGCTGAGTAGATGCCAGTACCACACTCGGACTTCCCAGTCTCCAGAACCATGAGCCAAATAAACTTTTCCTGTATAAATCACCTAGTTTTTGGTATCTGAGAAGCAACAGAAAACAGGCTTAGAGGTGGATATGGATAGTCTTGCTTGTGAGGGTGCCAGCATCATGTGGGAGTTTCTCACTAAGACCAGGGGCCTTTTGTACACAGCTCTGCTTCCAAAAACTGCATGTCTTACTTTCTCATTGCTGAGACACAAAACTGGACACCCACAACTCAAAGGAGGAGAGGTTTATTTTGGCTGTTTGGAGAGGTTTCAGCGCATAGTTGGCTGGCTCCAAGGCAGCACAGCATGGCAGAGGGGCATAACAGAGGAGAAACAGCTCATGGCAAGGCAGCAGGAAGCAGAGAGAGAGATCAAGGGTGGAGGGAGAGAAACCTTTCCAGGCCTTGTCCCCTGTGATTCACCTCCTTTGACCAGGCTTCATCTCCCAACATCACGTTTAGCTATAAACCCATCAGTGGACTAATCCACCGGTGAGTATCACACCTATGACCCAGTCCTCTTCTGAAAGCCCCACCTACGAGTGCATGAGGTTTTGGGGGGACATCCAGATTAAACCATAACATGCACAAAAAGTAAAAAATATACTTAAATACAATATATACTTGCAATAAAAATACACCCCCACCCCTGTATGGGTTTTGTTTTGCTTTTGACGGGCAAAAATCGGGGGGAAAAAAGGGGGAGGTAACATCTGGATCCACCTGGAAGAGGATGAGAAGCAGAGGTCAGACTGGTGTCCTTAAAACAGAACCTTTCCCTCCTGGGTTCACTAGCTCAGGGTGCGTTGCAGTGAGTTGGCTGAGCGATAACACATAAAATGCTGGTACTTTAAAACAATGCCCCTGCTCCTCAAGCAGCAGGTGAATATCATGTGATGCTGAGGAGCACATGCTTTTCATGTTAATAACAGTCAACAGGTCCTGATCAAAGATTTACCGCATGCCAGACACAGGACTGGTCATTTTATTGGCATCTCGTGTCATTTTTTCTTTGGGGAATAATACATGCTTACATCACACCATTTTACAGGTGAGCAAACAGGCTCAGAGAGGGAATCATACCATGGGTCCTAGAACTAGTAAGGAACAGAGCTATGATTTGGCCTAAGCATCGTGACTCCAAGACTCAGTGTTGGCATTGAGTGGCAGGAATATAGAGCTGAACAAGAACTGGTTCTCATTTTAGGGACTGAGGGCCCAGTACAGAGCAAGGGCCTGTGTTTGGTTATTCCTCCTGTCCATTTATTTATGGAATGCTTACTGTGTGTTAGATTTTTTGAAGGCTTTGGGGATGTCCCATGGTTTAAGTCCCACAGTTTAAAGTACTTTCTACTTAGACCCTTCCTTGCCTTTTAAAATTTTATTTTATTTTTGAGATAGGATCTCGCTATGTAGTTGAGGCTGGCCTTGAACTATGTAGCCCAGGCTGGCTGCGAAATCCAGGCGATCCTCCTATCTTCAGCCTCCCACTTGCTGGGATCTCAGGCCTGTGCCACAGCACCAGCCAAGAGTTCTTAAATACTGCATGCTGACAGCAGAGGCAGGGGCGCCTCAGGCAGAGGAGGGCGTGGGAGAGGCGGACAGGGGAGCTGGAGGCATCCAGCTGTCCTCAGAGGTGGGGGCAACGGGCATCAGCCAGTGACACAGGAGGGACGGGTCGACCTCGCCCTGACCTGGACTCTGCGGGCATTAAACCAGGCCCCATTGGGGCGGCCGCCGGCCTGACTCCCTAGTGCGCTGGGGGTGTGGAGCGGTTCTTTCTGGCAAAGGTGAGACGCTTTGGGATGCCTCTCCGGGTCCCCAATGGCTTCCTGGGAGATGGAATTCAAGCGGTACCCGAGTAAACAGGTCAGGGGAGCCAGCCGCTCTGCCTCCCCGCTTCACGGTGAAGGGGGCGTGGCCAAGCGGGTGTGGCGTGGTCCTGGCGGGGCGGAGCCCGGCGGGGCGGAGCCCAGCGGGGGCAAGTGTGGAGCAGCAGCCTCCAGCAGAAACCGGCCTCAAACGCGTAGCTGTTGTTTCCGGTGAGCCATCCTTGCTACCCTGCAGGGAATGGGTCCGTTCAAGGCCAAGGGCAGGGCCAGGAGGGGGCGGACAAGAACCTTGGAGGCAGTTGGGGTTGTTCCAGAAGGGATCAGAGTCCTGGGGACGGTGTTCTGTCAATGACAAAATGAACTTCTGCTCCTTCTGCCTTCAGGCATTTGCGCCGCTGTTAGAGCGAAGTCGATACTGACCGGGAGAGTCCACACCTCGAGAGGAGATGCGCGCGCCCATTGTAAGTGCGGGGTGGAGGGCGGGATCGTGTTTTCCAGTGACTCGTCTGGGAGACCGACTTACTTGCAGGGAGGGACTTGCTGACGTGAGCACCACCCTTCCGTAGGCTACTGGGCATCAGGTGTCTGAGGAGCGTCAGGTGTCTCCGCGCTGTGCCTTGTTGGGCAGGTCTGGAGGCTGTGCTGCCCGAGGAAATCGAGGCCCGAAGCGGAGAGCTCTCTGCGCCGAGCCCGGGTGCGGTCAAACCGCCGCACCTGACGGGCTGCGGGGCCCAGGAGCTACCCTGCCCCACACTCCCAGCTTTGGTTTTTCCTCTTTCTAATCTGTGAGGCTTGGCAGATCCTCCCTCATCCATGTAGGACCTTAGCAGAGTGGCTGAGACCCACCTGGGGTTGAATTCCCACAGAGCACCCCACTGAGACTTTGATCAATTTAAAACTCACTTTCTTCCTCAGAGTGAAGATTTTATCACTTAAAACTTAGGAAGTGCTCAGAACAGCGTGGCATACGTTTTGAGGGCCCAGCCCAGGCAAAGGGCTTGCGCGGTGCCTGGCGCTGGGGCGTACTTGGCGTAGTTGATACCCACAGTATTCACTTTTTATTCTTTTCATCTCCCTGACGTTATTTTCAGTAGTAGTCTAGAAATGAATAGTGATAACTGACCAGAAAAGAAATGCAGACAATGAACATTTTCTTTTATTGAACTTCATATATATAATCATGTAAAAAAGTAATGGGAAATTAAACGTGTTATTACAAAAACAGGAAAAAGTAATGGGTTAACTGGTTAATGGATATTTGAAAAAAAAAGGAAAATATTCTTACAGGTAGCTTGGTCACAGTAATGAATAATTATAATGCTACAAATTGTGTTTTGGAAACTTCTGGAAAAACCCTGACTTTGTCAAAAGTTGATCTTTGTGTATTCATGCTCAGTATTCAATAGAGCTTGATTCGTTAATCCATCTTTGTTCACAGTTGATTAAAGAACACTTTTATTAATTTTAATTTGGAAATTTCGTTCACAGGAAACAGTTTACTCGATGAATTAGGAAAATCCTTAAACATCAGGACTAGTTTGGCAGGGATTCATAAAAGTCTTATTCATAATAAATTCCAGAAATTATAAATTACCTGTGCTTTTAAAAAAAACCTGTGGTTTATTTTTTTATTTTTTGGTACCTGGGATTGAACTCGGGACCTTGCGCTTGTAAGGCAGGCGGCGGCACCACTGAGCTAAATCCCCAGTCCTTGTGATTTTATTTTTATTAAAAATTATTTTGACAAAAAAAACAATAAAAAGTTTTAGGGCTGGGGATTTAGCTTAGTGGTTCTGGTGCCTGCCTTGAAACTGCAAGGTCCAGAGTTCGATCCCTGGTACTAAAAAAAAAATTTTTTTTTTGACCACAGTTTTATTATATTGTCCAGGCTGAACTTGAATTTCTGGGCTCAAGCAATCCTTCTGTCTCGGCCTGTTGGGCATCTGGAACTATAGGTGTGTACCACCACATCTGGCTTCTAGTGGCTTTTAAATATCTCCACATTTAAAGCATTTTCAGTAAAACTCTAAGCCAGAAAATGCGTCATACATTTTTATTTTACTCGACAAAATTCCCCAACTTAGAATTTCTTCATCTATGAAAATCAGGGAAGATGGATGAATGATTGTGAAATTTGACATTTATTTCATCCATTGCTCTAGACCAAGAATCTAGTTCTTGGTCACTGTTTAGTTTCTCTGACACTAGGAGACCAGACTGTTTTGTTTTCTGTTTAAACTCAGGGAAATGTAGGGCCACAGGGTTTGACATCATAAAATGTGTATAAAGTGAGCTTGAATCATGCTGAGCTATTAGGAACAGACATTCCAACAGATGCATGTGGCTGAGTCTGTGTGACTCCGGAGCTGACTGTGTAGCTGTTACTCCATTTAACTTCCATACAGAAGACAAACGTTAAAAAAGAACAAGAAACTAAAATGTGCTAATTGGAGGCATATATGTGTATATATATTAACAGAAATTTTTTTTCCAATGGTGACTCCTCTCCTCTCTCTGGGTGGACATAACTGGTCACTCTTCCTTTGTTCCCAACCCAACAATTATAGTTGTTCCATAAAAAGGGCTATGGCTGTGGAGGCAGCAGCAAGTTGCCCTGGGGAGTCAGGGGAAGCATTGAGGAGTGGAGATGCTGACATTGAGACTTATTTTTGTGTGGGGTTGGGGATTGGACCCAGGGATTCATGCATGGGAGCCAAGCACTCTTCCACTGAGCTACACCCCTGTCTTGAGGGATGAGTAGAATTTGCTGGGTGAACAGCCCTAGAGTGCTCTGATGCAGAGGCAAGGCTCACCCTGTGGAGCAGAGCTGGTACCTGACATAAGTGCCTTTGTGTGGATTAGTTACTCATGAAGAATTGGCCTTTTTTTTTTAACAAGGAAGGAAAATTAACATTTGTGTTATACCTAATATGGGCCACTAATTGTGCCAGATGTCTTACATAAATTTAATTAAATTGACACTATTCTATAGGGAAAATAGTATTATTATTCACTTTGTACATGTGGAGACAGTGCTCGGGGAGGTTAAATAACTTCCTCAGTCTCACAGAGGTACAGGCAGGACATCAGTGTGGGTCTCCAGGCCTCAAAGCCATGGGGTTTTCAACGCACCATGTCTAGCAAGGGCACATTTGAGGAACTATTCTGTTGTCCATGTGTTGAATGGACCACCCTGCCGCAGTTTCCATGTTTGCAGATTTAATTCCAAAAAAGACACACTTTACTCTGTTTCACTCTCCCATAACCCTGAATACCCGAACCACTGCCCACTGTATCATTAGATTTTGGGTTCAGGCAGACCTGCAGTGGATTCCTCACCCTGCTTCTGGGGCCTCTGAGACCGGGGACAAGTTAATTCCCATTTCTGGGCTCGGTTTTCTGGTCTATTCAATGGGACTCCATGGGACATATGAAAGCCCCATTGTGCTTGGTGGTGAGGAGCGGGAGTTCTGGGCAGTTCTGGTCCATGAAGGGTTGAGTAATAGGCCTGTGGTTTAGCATTTGAGAGCCTGGGAGGCCAGTGAGTTTTGCTTCCTTTTCCCATGATGCCTGTGACCTTTGGGATCCTGAGACTGCACCTGGTGCCTCCTGGAGCTGCCACTCTCTTCCCAGCTGGCAAAGAGACTTGGGCACAGGACAGGAAGGGAAAGGGTAATATGTCAGGCTGCTCTTCTTTATCCCACCTCCACCTTCGCTTTAGATCCGAGGCTGGGATGTCTGGGCCTTCCGGCTTCTTTGTGTCTCCTGCACCCACCTAGCCTGTGGCTAGGGTTTTTTTTTAACTATCTTGTCTATTCAGGTGGTTTTACAGTGTTCATCTTCATCATCTCCAGCATTCCTTATACAAAACCTGCTGAACAGGTATTGACAGTTCTGTTTAACCAGAAAGCTCAGAGATGTTAAGTGATTCCTGAAAGTTACAAAGCAACAGAGGGTTCAGCTTAGGTCCTTGAGGGTGGCCTGGGCTCTTCTTCTTGGTACACAGCCTCAGAGAAATTGACACACAGCTCTTCATGGATTTTTTTCTTTTCCTAAAACCTTGCTATGGAAACTCCTGACTCCCTGCTGGCAAGTGCGTGGTCAGCAATCCAGATTTGACTGATGTATCACAGTCTTCTCACATTTCCCCTAGGGTTTCAAAAGTGAAAGAGGCACAGTTAGAGAGCATGTGATTTCTCAGAACAAGGACAAAAACAGTTTCAGTCTGAGTTTCATAATCTCCCAGTGTCTCCAGGAGCCATCTGCGACCTGTCCTGATAAAAAAGAATTGGGACCAAGGATTTAGCTCAGTGGCACCGAGCCTGCCTCACAAGCGAAAGGTCCTGAGTTCGATCCCTGGTACCCCCCCCAAAATTAACAGTACCACCAGGCATGATGGCAGCAGAAACTATTTACTAAACGATTCCTGTGTGCTGAGTGCTTTGTAGCTGTTGACTTATTTGGTCCTTAGGATAATCAGCTTCATGTTACAGCTGAGCAAACTGGGTAAACTTGCAACAGGGCTATACAGTCAGTAAGCAGCTGAGCCTGGGTTTGAACACAGCCCTGAATGTAACCACCATGCTGTCTGTGAAAAGTAAATCCATCTTGATTGAAAAATAGAGGAATCATGCTCACTTTCCTACTTTCTTTATTTTTGTACTCCTGAAATGTTTCATAAAAAATCAAATCCTGCAAGCCCTGGTGAGACAGATGGGGTGTGAATGGATCAGAATGCGGCCTGAAATGACCTTGAGTGAAAGAAAAACACTTTCTGTTCTGTTTCAACCTTTGAGTTGAAAATGGTTCTGAAAGTGCTCTCCCTTCCTTTCCCAGTCGAGCACAGTGCCCAGGGCTAGGGATGTGGACTGAATCTAAGCTGCAGGGCTGAGTGGAGGTCATTCTGCAGGGACTACAACTGAAGGGGGCTGAAATCTGCCATAGGGAGGGGGCTGTCTCCTCCTTCCTGCAGGGATGGGGGAACTGGTATGATTCACATTGTAACTTTGCCACTTTCTGGTGACCTCATCTCCCCCAGCCTCAGTTTCCCCACTTGTGAAATGAAGCATGTGCACCCATCTCAGCCTAACTTTTCATCTGATTCCTTTGTGGGTTTCACTCTGGCCTGCACAGTAGAATCGCCTGGGAACTTTAAAAAAATACTGGACGGGATGGGAATTTAGCTCAGTGGTGCCACCACTTGCCTCGAAAGCGCAAGGTCCCGAGTTCAATCCCTGGTACCAAAAAACAAAAAAACAAAAAACTGGCCTTAGGATCCACCCCTGGGGTTTTGCCCTGGTCATACTCCAAGAGCACCCCGAGATTCCCACTCAGCCTAGTGCTTTCCTATTTGGAGCTCTCTGCCTTACCTTTTTCTCCTTGATGTTCCTGCTCACTTGTTTCATAGACCCCCGTAAAGGCCACTTCTCCACTGATTGCAGTGCAGTGTAGCATTTAGACATCCTGAGATCTGGGTTCAAATTCTGTCATACCACGTCTAGTTTGCCTTCATCTTTCAAGACTCCAATAAATATTTCAGCCTCTGAGTCTTCTATGCTATCTTTAATTTTTCTCCTTCAATTTTTCTTAAACCCATTTGAGCCAGGCTTTTGCCTCTAACTCCCAGTAGGACCTGTATTCATAAAGGTCACAGACAATCCTTATCCGAGACCATGCTCCTGAGCCAGGCTGGGGTATGCGGTTGCCCCCTTGCCTCTCTGCTGGGAGCCTAGCAGACATTGCGGCCCATCCTGCCCGGGCCTGAGCATGCTGTCCTCAGTTTGCTCCTCTGCAGCCAGCCTCATCCCAGCCTCCTTGTTGCTGTGGCCAGAAAACTTGGGGCCATCTGATGCCTTTTTCCTTCACACCCCTCCTAATTCCATTAGGAAAACCTGTGGCTAAACCTTCACAGTGGATCTGGCACCTGCCACTTCTCATTACTGCCTGCTTCCAGTATGTCTAAACCATCAGCATCTCCTGCCCTGGACTCTTTACAGGTCTCCTACTTCCTTCATGCATTCTCTTCCCAGTGTAGCACCCAGGGGAACCTTTTAAAAACCTGTGTTGGGTCAGGTGTCTCTTGTGTTCTACACTTTATAGTGGCTCCCATCAGAGTCAAGGTCAAAGGCCTTGGAGCAACTGGCAGGTGCTGCACAGCTTGCCTCCCCCACTGGCCTCCTTGTTGTTCATAGACACATCCCACCTGGGGCCTTTGCTGGCCTGTGCCCTGTGCTGGGCTGTCTTGGACACACAGGTTCATGCCCCTGCAGTGCGGCCTCCCTGGACCCGATATCCTGTTTAACATTGCACCCTCCCCTCCCCATCTGCACACAAGCCCCAACATGTCTGACTTTGTTTTGTTTGGAAGCCTTTATAATATTCTAGATGATTTACTTACTCAATTGTTTTTTTAAATTCAATTTTTTATTAGTACATGTTTGCAGTACATAGTGATTACATTTATTGTGGGGAGTTTGTATGTGTACATCACATATCTTAGTTCTTTTTTTTTTATTCCCTTCCCCTCTCATCCCTCCCTGTTCCCTCCAACTCTTGTTCCCCTTCTCATTTGCAAAATCTCTGTTTCCATTTTTTTTCAAGGGAAGGCAGAAAGGCAGGGATCTTTGCTTTGTTCCTAGATACAGCCCCAGTGTCCAGGATGCTTCCTGGCTCTTAGCTCAGTGAGTAACTGTTGGGTGAAGGAGCAAATGAATGATTTCCTTGACCCTCCAGAGAAGTGGGTATCCACAAAGGCAAGAGACTCTTAGAGGGTATCACTGGCCATTCACGTAGCTGGGGTGCAAGGAGGAGATTTGTTAAAAATGCAGGGTGATTGTGCACATCAGCAACCCCTAGTCCTGCAGTTTGTGCTGGGAAACCACAGCTGGGGATGAGGGCTGGGGCCTTGGGGTTGGTCGCAATCTAGCGTGCTCCGGAGCATACAGTGAGAGCACGTCACACTCCTGTCCTCTGCCTTTTGTCCCTGTCTTAGATTCAGTGCTTGAGCTCTTAAATTACTTAAATAAACAACAACAACAACAACAACAACAGAATTTAAAGATATGATACAATAGAAATGAATAGATGGACATATTTGTGGTAAAGCAAATGTAGCATTGGGTCTATAGAAACTAATTTAAAAACTACTTTCAATTTTGTTTGAAAATTCAAATTAGATGTTTGAAGATATTTTATAATAACATGTTAGAAAGCATGCTATGAACTTGAAAATGTAGGAGAAAATTTTGGAAAATATAGGAAAATGGAAGCAAAATTATAAGAACTATCCTAAGCTTCAGCCAGGGAAGAAGTCCATTAGTATGTTGGTATGTATCTTTCTTCTTTTTAAATTTTTGTGGTACTTACTAATTAAATGTGAGGCAAGTTTTCTACCATTGAGCCAGAATACTTTCAAATCTGTTTTTGTTTTGTATACTTTCTTTTTTGTATGAAGTGATTGGATAGGTTGCCCAAAATTGAACACACTGGTTTTTATCAAGATTTAGTTTTCATTTTTTGATTCTAAAACGAATACATGCTTATTTAAACACTTTTTTTTTTTGGTACCGGGGATCGAACACGGGTCCTTGCGCTTGTGCAACAGGTGGCGAAACCACTGAGCTAAATCCCTGGCCCTAAACATTTTTTTTAGAAACTAGAAAATAGATAAAAAGAAAACTAATGCCCCTAATTGGGAGATAGTTCCATGAGGTTTTGATAACAGATTATATCTACATTTTCCAACTAAAACACTGCAATTCATCAATATGAGGGTGTTTTTCTCATTTAAAAATCTTTTAAAATATTTTTATTAAAGTAATTTATACTTAAAAATTCAAACAATCAAATCATATAGCATAAAATATAAAACTCCCTGAATCTCAACTACTTTTTTTTTTTTTTTGGTACTGGGGATCGAACTCAGGACCTTGTGCTTGCGAGGCAGGTGCTAGAACCACTGAGCTAAATCCCCAGCCCTCAACTACTTTTTATGCAATAAAAGTTTGGTGTATTTCCTTAGATCATATAGTGTACAGTACATTTTAATTATAAATGTATAAAAATGTTTTTAAGTAGAAAGGGAATAATAACATCTTTCAACTTGCTTTTTTCCAGTTACTTCTATGTCTGCTCACATAAATACCTTGCTCTCTCTGATGGCCGTATGTATGCCGGGCTATAAAATAATTTATTTAACTGCTTCTAATTGAGGTTGTTTGGGTTGTTTTCCTATATGAATTTGAAGGGCAGAAATTGTTCCTCAACTTGCTTACTAAGGAAAATGGCTGTTCTCCAGCTTTTTGTAACTCTGCTTTTGTGGAGGAGATAAAGGCTTTTTGTTCTGAAATCCCGTGGACACAGAGTCTCGCTTTGCCATTGTCGTCCATGTGCTTCGTAGGAGAGTCTTACTGAGGGGCTTGGGGTCCCCTGGCCCTTCCCTGGAGGAGGCAGCCCTGTTGGCTGGGTCTAGAAGGGGTGCTCTGCTC
Organism: Heterocephalus glaber; assembly: GCF_053883595.1. Taxonomy (NCBI): domain Eukaryota; kingdom Metazoa; phylum Chordata; class Mammalia; order Rodentia; family Bathyergidae; genus Heterocephalus; species Heterocephalus glaber. The sequence continues at coordinate 13,543,080 of NW_028258151.1, read as the reverse complement.
ATTTGGATCTTTCGCAGAACCACCTGATAATACTAAACAGCTGGATTCCCAGGATCACCATGAGTCCTTTTATAACTGGGTTTGGCATACTTGCTTTGTAAAGGGCCCTATGGTAGACATTTGGGTTTTTTTTTTTTTTTTTGGTACCGGGCATCAAACTCGGGTCCTTGCGCTTGCGCAGCAGGCAGTGAAACCACTGGGCTAAATCCCCGGCCCGACATTTTGGGTTTTGCAGGCTATGCCATTACTATTAGAACTCTTCAACCCTGCTGTTGTGGAAAGCAGCCATAGATATAATGTAAGTGTGTGAACATGGCTGTGTTCCAATAAAACTTTTTGGACACTGAAATTTGAATTTCATATACAGTAATTTTCATGTTATGAAATATTCTTCTTTTTGGACTTTTGCTCTTAGCTGTTTAAAAAAGTACTAAAACCATTCTGAGCTTGCAGGTGGGCCATTCAGAAATAGGCAGAGGTCCAAATCTGGCTCAGAAACTGTAGTTTTAAAATCTTAAAGTTGAGCATGTGAGTTTTTGTGTTCTTTTTGATTCAGCTGAGTTGGCATATGTGTGTCATTAAGTAACTAATTTTCTAGTTGGATCTTAGTGATTGGAGCTTAGTGGTAGTGGATCTTTTCCAGTTGAATCTTTTTTTTTTTTTTTTTTTGGTACTGGGGATTGAACTCAGGTCCTTGCACTTGCGCTTGAGCTTGCGCAGCAGGCAGCAAAACCACTGAGCTAAATCCCCGGCCCCCAGTTGAGTCTTTATTGATCCTCACTGGTTCAGCTAGACCCCCTCTCCTGTGCGTATTTATGTCTTTGTTCCTTTTAAGTTTTTTTTTTTTTTTTTTTGGTACCAGGGATCGAACTCGGGTCCTTGCGCTTGCATAGCAGGCGGCAAAACCACTGAGCTAAATCCCCAGCCCCTTTGTTCCTTTTAGTCATCATTTCTTCCTTCCATCTCCTAGTGGCTACTGTCCTAATGTGTTCAACATGTGTGCTTTAGATTGCATGTTTCTTTTCTTGTCATTATTACTTCTTAAAAATTATTTTTTCAGGTATGATTCTTACAAGATGTATAGTGGAGGATTATATATTGTATCTTTAATTTATACAAATGTTATTTTGTTAGAGCTCACCCTCACTTTCCCACTCAGCACTATTTTAAAGACTGTCTGGGACCTGAGGGTGAGGCTCACTGGTAGAGCATATGCTTGTATATATGAGGTCCTTGATTCAACCTCTAGGACCCTTAGCCCCCACAAAAAAAAGACCATCTATGTTGCCATGCGAACATCCTTGCTTCTGGGCTCTATTGGTGAGTCCTCTCCTTTTTACTTCATGAATATTTGAGAATATCTATCTTTTGCACTTACAAGGAAAAGGTCACCTGACTGACTATTAAAAAAATTGCAACTTTTTTCTTTCAAATTATATTTAAGTTTTTGCTGTGCTGGGGATTGAGCCCAGGACTTTGTATGTGCTAGGCAAGTGCTCTTCTACTGAGCCACACCCCTAGCCCTAGATACTCATTTAAAATTAAAAAAAAAAAAATTTTAGTTAAGTAAAAAATTTCTTTAAAAATTAATGTCTAATTTATCCTATTTAATGTCTGGGTCTTTGTTTTGATAAACACAACTGCAGAAGCATCAGCACCATCGAGTATGGAGCAGCACAGCAAGCTTAACCGCCCCATCTCCCCTCGTGCTGTTTTCGTGTCACTCCCTCTCCTCCCTGGCCCCTGAAGACTGCCGTCCATTTCCTGTCCTATATTTATACCTTTTCCGCAATGATATATAAATGGAACCATACACTATATAGATTTTTGGTTCTAGATTTTTCCACTGTTCCTCTATAGAGAACTAAGTAGTTTTTCCACCTGAACTATTATGATATTTTAAATTACTTTTGTCATTGTAATAAGATTTTTCCTTTTTCTTTTTTTATGCCGGAATGTGAGTCTCCTTTCATCATCAATCCTTGTCCAGAATAAAGTGAATTCCTGGGTCTCTGTACTTCCTGCCCTTTCCCTCTTGACAGCATATTACTGATGTTCACTTTTCCAGACTGCAGCCTCTCAGGGTTGGGTCTCTGCCTTCTCATTATGTCCATGTGTATTTGGAGAAATCTCCTTAGTTAGATTTTCCTTTGGGGATGCCAGAAGACCCCCTAATTTTGACCAAACAATTAGTTCCCCTTTTCTGTTCTGGGAAACAAACAGGAATGGGATTCATTAATTGTGACCATTGTTCTGAAATAGGTCCCCTCCACCCCCACCACCCAGTGCTGTGGATTGAACCCAGGGCCTTCACACTGAGCTACATCCCCAACCCTTTTTATTTTTTATTTCCAGACAGAGTCTTGCTGAGTTGCCCAGGCTGGCCTTGAACTTGGAATTCTCTTACCTCAGCTTCCCACAGTGGTGGGATAACAGGTGTGCACCACCATGCGTGGCCATGAAAGACGTTCTGAATAAGAACTAGGCACCCTCTCTTTGGAAGAAAAAGCATAGTGCAAGAAGAGAACATGATTTAAGTGTAAAAGACCCGTGAAAAGATTTTTTTCCACCATATATGATGCATGTTAACTGTTTTAATGTTTCCGTGCAGTAATAACTAAATCGCCATGGACCCTGCTTCATAGACATTGTAGAGTTGAGATCAGCAGCTCTCGCTGCCTGGCAGTTTTACCCTACAGGAGGCTGTGAAGGGTGGGTCCTCACCACCCCCATCCTTGAGGGGTCTCTCAGGAGGCCCACCAAGCTTGGGATGGGATGTGGCAAAGACCTGCGCCTAGGTGTTTGCCTAGGAGCAAGTGGGCCAGAACCCCCACCCCACATCTTTATTGTGCTGAGCAGGACACCCCTCCCCCAGAACGCAGCACAGGGTCTGACACTGGGGCGTCAGCAGTGTTCAAAGGATGTGATCTTGAATCTCTCTGGTTTTCTCAAACCCTGCTTCCTGCTCCCCTAACAGAGTCTCACTTCCACATACACATATACACTCATGCATGCTGTCACACACAGCCTCATGCTCTCCTATGCACTCCCACACACCTGTCTCTCATGCACACTCACGTTCTTAGGCTTAGCAGCTGTGAGCAGATTATTGCCAGAGACTGAGCAATTCTCTGTCAGGCTCAGGCCAGATTGGGGTGCCTGTGGCCACCCTGCAGACTCGGCAGCCTTGGGTGGCAGCTCTAGTCAAGTCACCACAGGGGTTCTGCTGAAGGACAGTGTGTGGCCAAGACACTGGGCTGGGAATCAGTTTGCCCGGCTTGCTCACGAGCTGTGTAGCTTTTTTTTTTTTTTCCATTAAGTTTATTGGTACATTTTAGGTATACAATACAGTTACATTCATCATTGGGAGCTTGCACCTGTACATGATGTATCTTGGTTCTTATTTTCTCTCCATTCCCCTGCCCTCCCTTCAACCCTTCCACTCCTCCCTGTTTACAAAGACTTTGTTTCCATTTTTTCCTTTTCTCATATTTTTTCCTTTCCCTTCTTTTCTTTTCCCTACCCCTTTAGACCTTTTCTTCCTATTTCACATTATCAATTATACATTTTGATCTTCATTCACACTTTCAGTTTCTCACACTAGAGAAACTATTTGGTATTTACACGTGTGTCCTATTTATTTCACTTAAGAGAATGGCCTCAATGTGCATCCATTTAGCTATAAATGTCTCTAGTTTCTCATTCTTTGTATGAGCCGTGTAGCTTTTGCAAAGTCTCTCACATCTCTGAGACTTGAGTTCCTCATCCATAGGCACAGCTCCTAATAGTGCCTATCTCATAGGGTGGGGGTATGGATTTAATGAGCCATGCTTGGAAAATATGCAGCAGTGGGCCTTGGTTGGAGTAAGAGGCCAGTAGTAGTATTCTTAGAAGAGTGTCAATAAGCCAGAGACTCCAGCTATGAAGAAACATTTCAAGTTTGCCCTTTGTTATTTGTAAAAGTTTTTTTGTGGGGGGTGGGGTGGGGGGAGAGCATGGTCTCTGCAGGCCCGGAGCACAGACTTGTGGGGCAGACAAGCATCAGACTGGCAGGGCAGGGATTGGTTGAGCTGATTGCTGGGCCGCTGATTGCACCTTCCTAACCAAGCCAGCCTCTGCTTCTGAGGCCTTGGGCTGTGTGTTAACAGTCCTGTTCTTGTTTTGCAGCCAGAGCCCAAGCCTGGAGACCTGATTGAGATTTTCCGCCCTTTCTACAGACACTGGGCCATCTATGTTGGTGATGGATATGTGGTCCACCTGGCCCCCCCAAGTAAGGGTGTCGGGGCTGGGAAGCTGGGGTGGGGAAGTGTTACAGTAGCCCCAACTTTCTCCTTGATCTCCGACTGGTGGTTTGTTCTTGAGTGGCACAAAAAGGCAGTTTTGTGTGGAACAATGGTAGTCAAACTGTGCTCCTTGGAACCCCTATGGTTTTGTACACAACACATTCCCCTCTTTTTAGTATATGTGCTGCCGAAGTGAGCACAACACATTTCCCTCTTAAGCATAAGGGTCCTAGAAAGAGCACAGGGGCTTGGGCAGACTTGGCTATGAATCCAGTTCCTACTTTAGCTTTCTCTTCTCTCTTCCTCTCCCTTTCTCTACCCCTTCCCTCCCTTCCCTGTCCACCCTCCCTTTCTCCTCCCCCCCATTTCTTTCTTTCTTTGACACAGAGTTTCACTGTGTAGCCCAGGCTAGCTTTGATTTTGTGATCTTCCTGCCTCAGCCTCCAGAGTGCTGGGATTATGGGTGTACCACTGTGCCCACTTTAGCCTTGGTTTCTTTATTTGTAAACAGAGGCTAAGAATACTTAATTTGGAGAATTGTTGTGAAATTTCCCTACCCCTTTCCTTAAACTTTTTATTTACATTGGAGTATAACTTAAAGTATGCAAATATAGTAAAATGTACACTGAGTTTTAAAACATCTATCCCTGTGACAATGTCCCAGACCAAGATCCAGAACATTTCACTACCCCAGAAGACCCTGATTGCTGCCCCAGACCCTCATCCCCCACCCAAGCAACCCTGTTCCAGCTTCTAATGCCATGGAAAAGATTCGCCTGTTCTAGAACCTCATGGAAGAAGAGTCACACAGCCTGTGCCCTTTTATATCTGGTTTCTTTCACTAGACATTCTGCCTGCAAGAGTAATTTGTACTGTCAGGAGTAGCATTGTTCTGAGTTTTTCATTGCTGTGTATTTCCTGTGTGACTATACCACAATTTGTTGGCCATTCTTACATACTGGTTTCAGTTTTGGGCTGCTAAGAATAGAGCTGCTGACCTCCCTTTGTACTTACAGAGATGTCACAGGTAACCAGAGTAGATGGCATCCTCTCCACCCCCTAGTAACAAAACCACCAGGCTTTGCATCCACATAATTTATCTCTTCTGTTAAAATACAAAAAACACCCTGCCCTAACTTTAAAAACTGGCACCTAACTTGTGGGCCCAGTACTGGGTCCTGGTACTCCCTTCAGCACGTATATGTCTTGAATTCCCTTTTGGCTTCTGTATTGTCATGTTCTCCCTGCTGACTAGAAACACTGGTAATATCTTCTGTTGATAAAACACCACAGCACAGGCCAGTCACGAGCTCCCCACTCCCCACACTGTCTTCAGAACCCCGGAGGTTCTCTTTTGTGCTCCTACAGTGCAGCCCCTATCAAGGCTAACAAAACACTTTCTACATCCTGACAAAGCCCAGGCCAGCATTCTGGTCACTGCCTACTTGGCTCTTTACAGCATTTGATATGAGCGACCCTCTCTGTTTTCACCTAGCACCTTCCTTCCTCTCCTGCATGGGTCCTTCCTTCTTGGTATCCTGTGTGTTCCCCTGCTCCCCTTCCACTTCCCTAATCCTATTAGTGTCTCAATGGGTCCTTTGGCTTTGAATATCTTCTGTTTATCAGTGTCTCCTGAGCCCATACCTGCAGCCTCTGACTTGTATCACTTTTTAAAAAAATCTTTAATTTTTATTGGTACATGTTTACAGAACCTAATGATCACATTCCTTTTGTGAAGTTGGTGTATGTACATAACACATCTGAATTTTGTTTTCATTTCCCTACACTCCCTTTTCTCTCCCCTCCCTCCATCTCTTGGTTACCTTCCCCTTTTCAAAAGACTTATCTTCCTATTTTTTTTTTTTTTGGTACCAGGGATCGAATTTGGGACCTTGGGCTTTTGAGGCAGGCGTGGTGCCACTGAGCTAAATCCCCAGCCTCTTCCTATTTTCTGTTATCTTTTATTTTTATTTTGGGTTTCTCATACAAGAGAAAACATGGTATTTAAGTTTGTGTGTCTGATTTATTTCACTTAACATTGTGGTCTCAGGTACATCCATTTTTCTACAGATGACTCATTTACCCTTCTTTATGGCAGAGTAGTACTCCATTGTATATAAATACCACATATTCTTTATCTTTTCATCTGTTGATAGATATACGGGCTGCTTTCAAGATTTAGCTATTATGAACTGTGCTTCTATAAACACAGGTATGCATGTATTCCTATAATATGTATCTCCACTGGCTTTTCTCTTCTGTGTGGAATGAGATTCTAGTTGACATAGAAATAACACTCTCTGAACTATGGGTAGTGGAACCTCGAGTGGTGTATCTTCTGCTTGCCTCTCTGGACCTCATCTTTTGCTTCTTTCATCTGAGGTCTCTAAACTTCATCCGCATTGGCCTTGTAGCTGCCTTTACAGGCTGCCATGTTCTTTCTTCTGAGGTTTTTGGCTTTGCTGTTCTTCCTGCTTGGCATGAGCTTCCTTAGCTCTTAGCACAGTCACCATCCAAGTCTCAATGCAGATGCCCTTTTCTGGGATAGCCTTTCTACCCTGAGCTCCTAGGTCAGTTCCTTTAGTCTTCTGCACAGAGTTTTTCAGTACTGGAAGGTACCTTATTTGTGTATTTGCTCATCATCAGTGTCCTCTTATTGGAGTGTGAGCCCCTCAAGGGCAGGCCTGTTGTCCTATTCATACCACTGTCTCCAGCACCTTGGATGCAGTAGGGCCTTGGTGTTGATTGCACTGAGCAGGTGTAATTGGTGGAGCCCAGAGACTACAAGTGCCACCAAGGCTTCAGGGCCACCCAGCCATGTGTATGACCCTTCCATATCTTGCTCATGCTCTGTGTTTGGTGCCAAGGGTGGATGCCCAGCTGGGGGCCTGTTTTGAGTCCCTGTGGCCTACCTGGGGCCAGTTCCTGTGTCCTCTTTGTGTATGCACAGGTGAAGTCGCGGGAGCTGGCGCGGCCAGCATCATGTCTGCCCTGACTGACAAGGCTGTCGTGAAGAAGGAGCTGCTGTATGATGTGGCCGGGAGTGACAAGTACCAGGTCAACAACAAACATGATGACAAGTACTCACCGCTGCCTCCCAGCAAAATCATCCAGCGGGCAGAGGAGCTGGTGGGGCAAGAGGTGCTCTACAAGCTGACCAGTGAGAACTGTGAGCACTTTGTGAACGAGTTGCGATATGGAGTTCCCCGCAGTGACCAGGTTTGTCCCCAGCCTATCTCGTTCCCCAGGAGCCAGACAACTCCCCCAGCTGACAGTCACTGGGCATCAGTGTGAATGGAAATAGAGGGGTGAACGAAATACAGAGATGTGATCCCTGTGCTCAAGGGTGTCACAGTCAGGCTGGGGAGACAGGCAAGCTGCCGATGCAGATCAGTGCAGTTATGGAGGTGATGGCCAAGGAAGAGAGTCACAGCCATGATAGTCAGGCCTGTTGCTGAGTCCTTCCTGGCCATCCACCGCCAGATGACCCCTGTTAGCCTGGAATCAGGTTTTATGATTCCCACTTTACAGATGGTGAAACTGAGCCTCCCAGGCCTTATGTAACTTGTCTGTGGCCATTCATTCATTCAGCAAATATCTGTTGAGTTTCCAGAGCTGTACCTATCTTTCCCTAGGAGGTGAGTGCAGCTGTGCTCATGAGTGGCAGAGGCAGTTTGAAGCGCATGTTTGTCTGATCAGCCCCACTGGTCTCACAAACAGCATTGTTCTCAGACCTTCTGAAGCCCAAGAGGCAATCCAGGAGACTCTAAAATACAGTTTTGTTTACTTGGTCTGATTTTGCTCACACTTCATTGAATTTCTTTGACTACTGCCAGTTCTGTCTCACTTCTCTTGCCTTTCTGCTATTTCCCCATCTTTTGTTGCAAGTAGGGTGGGGGAACATTGAAAGAATTTTTTAATAATTTTTTTTTGTACTGGGGATTGAAATCAGGACCTTGCTTGCCAGGCAGGCCCTGTGCCACTGAGCTACATCCCCAGCCCTAAAATTTTTTTTAAAGATGAAATCTTTCTGTGTTGCTTAGACTAGCCTCAAACTAGAAATCCTCCTGCCCCACCCTCCAGAGTAGCTAGATTATAGGATGTGGGCCATCATGCCCAGCTTTATGTGGCTGTTAGAAAGAATATTTTTTTTCCCTTCAATGATGAGGTTAGGATCTGTCAGGTTGTTCATTTTTAATTTTTAGTTTTTGAGATCCAGTCTGTTTTTCCTTGGCCACTGTGATGGTCAAGATCATGGGCTCCTGGAGTTAGGCAGACCTGGGCTGGATCTGGGCCCCGCATTTTGCCAGCTGTATGACCTTGGAGATTTAGTCTTTGTCCTCAAACTTGGTCATGTACAAATGATAGCTGATCTTGGAGGGTTTCCACGTGAAACTTTAGGTCAAGTAGTCCTTCAAAGCAAGACCAGTTCAGTACAGAGCTGACTCAGAAAATGAGCTTGATAAGTTAGAGTAGAAATACTTGTGCTTGCCCTTGTCTTGTTCTTTTTGCTTGGTTCACTCAGTGCTTTGTCCACTGACCTCTCTGGGGCACAGTGACTTGGATGGGGAGGCTTTCACCAACACCACCTGCAGGGATCAGCCTCAGTTTCCCTCACACTGCTGACAACCACCTGTACTTACTCCACTGACCCCTATTTTGGTTAGTTGGTTCTGCTTCCTGTCTATGATGAGATATTAGACCTCATTCTAAAGGCTATCTTATTTTTTCTCAATCAATTGGATTATTATTGTTCATCAGTTATTTATATAGAAGACTTTCAAGGGAGTTTAATATAAAAATTGAGTAGTACATATCTAACTAGGGAAGGAAAGGACAATATTGTCAGTGGTTGGTGAAGACTCCTGGAATTTCTGGGTCATGATCGGACTATAGCTTCCCTGAGAAGTGACAAAAGCCCCCTTTGGGAAAGTCAGAGGGCAGGACCATGAGAAGAACTTCATGAGTACCTGGACACTGCAGGTGAAAAACAATGCAGTGGATCAAGGGACCTGGGGAGGGGTAACCTCCGCAGATAATGGCCTTTGAAACACTGTTTCCTGACCTGGGGATGTAGCTCAGTGGTAGAGCACTTGCCTAGCACTGTGAGGCCCTGGGTTCCATTCCCAGCATCACAAACAAATGAAAAACCAAACCAAACCATTTATCTCCTGAGTCACACTTGATGTGGGCTGGCTGTTACTTTACCAGCATCCTAAACATTCTTTTCTTTTCCTTTCTCTCCTGCATTAATGTTTTTATTCTCTGTAGTTCACATCTTTCCTTTTCTTGGTTCACTCAGTTAGGGACTACTTTCTTTAAAATTTACTGAGAAATGATGCATTTGAAAAAGACTCCCCAAGCCTGAAAATGATATGAGGCTGAGTATAGAATTCTAAATTGGAAATAATTTTTTTTTTAGAATGTTGAAGGCTTTGCTTCACTGTGCATGCGTGTGTGTGCGTGCGTGTGTGTGTGTGTCTAAAACAATTTGGAGATGGAACCCAAGGCCTCATACATGCTAGCCAAACACTCAGCTGAGCTGCATTCCCACTCCCCTTTTAGTTAGTTAGTTTTTTTGATACAAGGACTTACTACATTGCCCAGACTGGCCTCAAACTTGAGATTCTCCTGCCTCCTGAGTAGCTAGGATTACAGTAATTTTCTTTCACAGTGTTCTGATTTTGGACCTGTTATGCACACTGGGTTGCCCATTTCCACCATCAGAATTCCTGTAACATTAGTACAGTGGTTAAACTGAATTTAATAAGCTGTGCAACAAGAAAATTATCAATGGCATCTGAAGGTAGCACCAATCTTGGACATATTGTTTTTCCTAAAAAGTTTGCACTATTAGGACTAAGTAGATGCCACTTTCTTGTATTTAAGTATGCTCTTTGTGTATAAAGTATGATCACAAACAATGAGGTTATTGTTGTTTTCCTTGTCAAAGTATCCTTTGTATGAACAGACTACATCAGCATGTGATTTCACTCTGTGAGGTTCTGTAAAGAACTAGGGCCATATTGTTCCTCTTCCATTGTCTGCAGAACATTTCTTCCACCCTGACAGAGTTTAGCAAGGAAAATAGTGGATACAAGAGAGTTTTGCAGGCTCTCTAGCAAGGTAAACCAGCAGAACCATGGCTGCCACAAAACTGTGTCTAATAACCTTTTTGAGGAAATTTAAAGACTGATTATCAGTCAAACCTCCAACCAAAGAAGAGCGAAAATGAAGAAAGAAGTGAGATCCAGAAGATGAGCTAGAAGTACAGGAGGAAGTAGGAGGGGATAGGGGCAGGGATTTGTTAACTTTTGAGTTTCACTGTGATATTGTCACAGTGTGGGCTATTGGAGAGTTCCCTGTACTGGTGCCTTTTGTTTGTACTCGGGCCGGTCAGATTCCCAGAAAAATCTTCCAGAGTTTTGTATGGAAGGTGAAGTTCTGGGGCCTATGAGGGACAGGAGATCTGAGAGTCTCGTACTTAGTATGTTCACAGTCTCTCAATTCCTTGTTTATAGTATGACATAACTTCATTGTTCCTCTAGATTTCTAGGCCCCCAAATCCTGTTTTACCATCTCCAGCTTTCCAGAGAATGAACTTTGAGATTTCTGGTGGGGTGAGCGGGGGTTCATGGACCTGGCTAAAGCTCTCTCTCCTGTCCCACTTCCAGGTACCTGGAAGAGGGGGTGGTTTCCAGAAACTTTCTGTGTGATTCTTTTAGAGGTTTCTGTTGTTTCATTAGAGTTGGTCCTCAGCTTTTCCCAGTGATGCCTCAGGATTCTGTGTCCTTGTGGAATTATGCCTAAAACAAATCTTTTATTTTTTATTTATTTATTTTTGGCGGTACTGGTGATTGAACCTTAGGCATTGTACATGCCAGGCAACTGCTTACCAATGGGCTATACTTCCAGTCCAAACAAATGTCTTACTTTATTTTAGTTAGGTTTTAGGAGGGAGTGAACTTTGACATATGTTCAATTTCTACCTTAAAATTTGCCCTTACTTTTACAATACTTTTTTTTTCTGCTACAAGCAAAAGAAGTCAGATTCTACATCCTGATAACTTTATGTGTAACATCTCTACTGTTAATAGTTGAGTCATTTATTTAAGAATACAAAGAGAGCACCTTCATACCTGGCAGGACCAGGCCCTGACGATACGCTGATATGGTGAGGCCTTTGCTCTCATGGATATTGTGTTTTTTTTTGAGTTGTAAATAATTCCTCCCTGACTTCACACTTTCTTCCAGAGATCCCCATTGGCCAGCTAGGATCTTGACCATCCTGGCATAATCTCTCTGTTCTTTCCACAGTCAGCCTCTGAGGATTTAAATAGGCAGAGGATGAATTGGGTTTCCCATCTTTGGGTCTGTATAAATTCCAGGCCAGCTGGCTCCACCCACTGATTCTTTCCCCATTGACTCTTCTCCTCTACTCTTTCCTACCAATAATGGTTGACTTTTTTTTTTTTTTAACATATTTGTTTTCTTTATTTGTTTTGTTTTGTTTTGTGGTACCGGGGATCAAACTCGGGTCCTTGCGCTTGTGCAGCAGGCAGCGAAACCACTGAGCTAAATCCCTGGCCATGGTTGACTTTTGAGTTTGGCCAGGGGAGGCCAAGGGGCATGTGAGACTCCCATTGCTAAATGGCCCTGTTGAATTACAGCCTGACCTCAGATTCCTGACATAGAGGCTGACTCAGCCCTTCTCTTTTGCAGGTCAGAGATGTCGTCATGGCGGCAGGCATTGCAGGAGTGGGCTTGGCAGCTGTGAGCCTCATTGGAGTCATGTTCTCAAGAAACAAGAAACAAAAGCAATAAACTGGAAAGACTCTTCTGTCAGGAATGACTATACATTAAGAGGGGGTCTTGTTTTGCTAGAGTTTGGGGTTTGGTTTGTGAAGTTAATTCTGTTTTATAATGAGGTTTATTTTCAGAATAAAGCATAATAAAAAAGGGTTTTCTTGGTGAAATGCAGCACAGACTGGCTCGGTCCTGGTGAGGCCCTTGGATGATTTTCTCTTTCTCTTTCCCTTTTGTGTTCTTTGCATCACAGCAAACAGAGTCCACCTCCAGTGATCTCAACTGCAGGGTGTTTCAGGTTGTTAGGATACATGTGGAGCGGCAAGATAGTCCTGCTAGACACAAACAGAAGTCAGCTAGCTAGGGCTCTTGGCCTGGAATTTGATCCAGCATGACACCTAAGCCTCAGGAGCTGGAGTCCATAGGTGTCGAGTAAAGTTAAAATAAAAATCCTCTGCCACAGGCAATTCAGGATGTGCTCTCACCAGTCTTCCTAAAACCCCCTTATTTCCCTTTTCTCTCCACCTCTTTCCTCTGCCTTATCTTTTCTACCTCCCTCCTCAGTACTCTGGCTTCCTCACTGGTTCTGGTTGCCCACCCCCAACTCTCTGATCCCTCATTCTCACCTGCTCCTTTCTTCCCAACTCAGCTCAGGGTCACCTTCCCGTCTCTATCAGAATTGAGCAAAAGAACCCTAGGCTGATTGGCAACAATACTGCTAGATAAATTATGAATCAAAGAAGAAAACATAGGGCTGGGGATTTAGCTCAGGGGCACTGCGCCTGCCTTGAAAGCACAAGGTCCTGAGTTCGATCCCCGGTACCAAAAGAAAACATAATGGAACTTAAATAATATTTAGAACTAAATAGTAACAGAAAACTAGGTATCAATGTTTCAACCATATGGCAAAAGAAATGCTCAGAAAGAAATTTGTAACATAAATCCTTACTTAAGAGAAAAAATGCAAATTAATGAGTTTACCATGCAATTTAAGAAGATACTGCATAAAAAAGGAAGAAAGAAAAAGATGAGCAAAGTTAAATGAAGCAAATAGATGCATGAAAGAGGATGCACAAGTTATTTTAGGAATAAAATGGGGGCCATACCTACAGATGCTAAGGAGATCAAACAAACAGCAAATAATAAATAACTTTATAACAGGAAATTGGAAAATTTTGATGGAGTTGATACATTTCAAAACAGAATTAAGAATAAAAAACACCATCCTATAAAAATTCAAGGAATTAAATAAGTAGTTAAAAGTTTTCATGCAAAGAAATGGGATGCTTGGATGGTTTTATAGGCGAATTTTACCAAACATTCAAACAACAGAGGAGTGAGACTTCTATGGAAAAAATAGTGAAAAAGAATTTATAAGTAGAAGAGGTATATTATTCATGGATAGGAAGCCTCTGTTTCATATATATGTCAGTTTTTCTTCCAGATTCATCTATAGATTGAATGATTCCAAGCCAAATCCTAACAGTCTTTCCTGGAATTGGCATAGATTTTGAAATGTATATGGAGAAGTAAAGGGTTTAGTCACTTCACTGACAAGGAACACTGGGGAGGAAGACTTATTTTTTTAAAATACATATTAAGGCTTCTTAGAAATTGTTATTGCGATCAAGATAGTACATCTTTTTGGTGCAGCAAGAAAGAGTTAAAAGTGACCAATGGAATTGAGTAGAATCTTCAGACCTAGAAAATAATGAAACCTTAATTTACAGTAGAGGTAGTGCATACATCAGTGGGAACGAATGAACTGTTCAGGGACTGGCAAACATTTTTGTAAGGAATAAACAGTGAATAGTTTAAGCTGTATGGACCTCTGTCAGTAGAGCTACTCAGTTCTGTTGGGGTTGTGTGAAACTAGCCACAGACAATACTGAACAAGTGATCATGGCTGTGTTCTAATAAAGCCTTATATACATGGAATTTTACATTATTTTCATGGGTCATGAATTATTAATTTCCCTTTCATGTTTTCAGTCACTGAAAATGCAAGAATCATTTCTAGCTAGTAGGCTTTACAAAAACAAGTGGAGAGCTAGATTTGACTTAATAGGCCATAGTTGGTTGATTTCCAATCAAAAAATAATATTCAAACAACTGCAAAGCCATTTGATCATTACATTGCCCAGCAAGTCAATGTGGGGAGGGTTTTTGTTTTTGTTTTTGAGACAGGGTCTCCGTATGTAGCTCAGGGTGGCCTTGAACACTATGTACTTATTCCAGGTAGTCCTCCTGCCTCAGCCTCCCAAGTGCTGGGATTACAGGCATGTGCCACCTTGCCTGGCTGGGGAGGATTATATGAAAGGGAAAAATGTAAAAGTTTTGGAAGCAAATACAAGAGGGTATTGCTATGTTCTTGCTGTAGTTCATAAGCACTCAAAAAAGATAAAAAGTAAAGAGGTAAATTTGATTACATTAAATATGAACATCTACTGTCAAAACACACCATAAAGCAAATGAAAAGTCAGACAACCCTGGGAAAGATCTGTAACCCAACTGTTAATAACTCATGTAAATTGATAAGAAAAATGCAATTCAGTAAAAAAGTGGACATATATATTAAAGGACCTTTCACATGGAGCATAAATATAAGAGTCCAATAAACCTGTGACAAAGTGGAACATTTCATAAGTAATTATGGAAATGTGAATTAAAACCCAGTAAGATTCAAGGCATGCTGCTGAAGGGAAGCTTAATTTTGCATTCTTTCAGTAATAAAGCTGAAGGTTATACCCAGACTATCACGAAAGAAAAAATGCCTTGTTTTCCCTCTACTCTCACACTGCAATCAACACAGAAAACTTCTGTGACCTCAAAAGGCATGGAAGATTTCTCCCCGCCAGCCAGCAAGCAAGCAGTTCTGCAGCAGACACCAGCTGATGTCCTTGACTCCAGTTCTGTCTACTTGGAGATGGCGTCAGATTGCACAGATTGACCGTACAATCTTGGACACTTCCCCCTGTCTCTAGGTGCTCATCGTGAGTCCCGGGTGGTTTTACCTGTGCATCTGAACAACAGGCTGTACATCGGGGTTCCCACAATCTGCCTTCAGGTTTGATTAATTTGCTCGAGCCGCTCATAGAACTCAGGAAAACGTGTTTTCTGGTTTATTATAGAGGAAATTACAAAGGTTATGGCACAGGGCGAGGTGTGTGGGAAGAGGCACAAGCTCCCGTACCTTCTCTGGGCATGCCACCCTCCAGGGACCTCCACGTGTTCAACTATTTAGAAGCTCTCCGAATTCTGCTTTTTTGGGTTTTTATGGAGACCTTGTTGCACATGCATGATTGCTAATCAACTGGGTGGGAAAACTCAGCAAGATCTGTCTGTTCAGATTCTTTTGGAGCTGTCTGCAATATCCCTCCCTTCAGGGAATGGGCAACACCTCTGGAATACAGAGGGTCTTATGACCTACTGTCAGGTAAGGTAGGTCAGAGATACGAGCCAGGAACTGTCGATGAAAACCAAAAACTATGTACCAGGATATAACCTGGCCACCCTGGTTTGTAACCCTTTAGTGAGTGACAGCTTCAATGTAGTGGAACATAAAATTTCAAAAATAAAATGATTGTGAACAGAATTTATCAGCATGTATCTCATTTAGTATGGGTAAGTTTTTGGTTTTTTTTTTTTTGGTACTGGGGATCGAACTCAGGACCTTGCTCTTGCAAGGAAGTCACAGTGTCATTGAGCTAAATCCCTGGCCTGGGTAAGTTTTTATAATAAGGCTTTTGGAGCCGGGGATTTAGCTCAGTGGTTTTGCCGCCTGCTGCGCAAGCGCAAGAACCCGAGTTCGATCCCTGGTAGCAAAAAAAGAAAAAAGAAAAAAAAATATATGTATATATATATAATAAGGCTTTTGTTTTATTTATATACTTCATTATACATCTCTATATACATATCCAGAATGCCTTATAAAATATATTTCTTGCTATTTCAGTCAAAACAATTTTAAAGCATTTGCTTAGGGAAAAGCCCGTGCAGGTACACTAGGAGACTTGTGGGTACCCCGGACACTCTCATCAGTAATGGTGACACACCAAGTACACCCCAATGTCTGTTGACAAGGGACAGGATAAGGGAACTGTGCTACATTCTACAGACGCACAACAACTACAACTCAACAACGCAGTAATCTTGAGTAAAAAAAAAAATCAAGTTATAGAATACATGATGTTTGATTCCATTTTTACAAACTTCAAAAATGCAAAGTCAATATATATTAGGAATTATCCTTGTTGGTTGTTAAGGAATACATTTACAAAAATAAAAAAACCAATGTAATAGACAAAATTCAGGAAGTGGCAACAAGTATGTTAGGAGGGAGGTGAACATGAGATTTAGGGGTTTTTTGGTAGCAGCCTTATTGAGATACAATTCACATATCATATAGTCATTCAAAAAGTTGTGAAGCTCTAACCAAAATCTTTTTTTTTTTGATACCTGGGATTGAACTTGGGTCCTTGTGCTTGCGTAGCAGGCGGTGAAACCACTGAGCTAAATCCCTGGCCCCCAAAATCTATTTTTTAAACAAAACATTTACTGGTACATTTTAGATATACATAATCATAACACTCATCATAGGGAATTTATACCTCTACATGATATATCTTGCTTCTTTTTTTTTTCCCTTTCCACCTCTCTTCCCCTCCTTATATACGAAAGCTTTGTTTCCATTTTTCTATTTTCTCTTTTTCTTGTCCCTTCTTTCCTCTCCCCACTCCCTTTTTCCCCTTCTCACTTGAACATTTTCTTCCTATTTCCCAATATCTATTACACATTTTACTCCTTATTTCTACTTTTGGTTTCCCACAGCAGAGAAACAATGTGGGTTTTTTTTTTTTTTTTTTTTTTTTGGTACTAGGGATCAAACTCTGGACCTTGTGCTTGTGAGGCAGGTGGTGGAACCACTGAGCTAAATCCCTGGCCCAACAATGTGGTATTTAAATATGTGTCTCCAATTTATTTCACTTAAGAGTATGGTCTCAAGGTGCATCCATTTAGCTAGAAATGTCTCAAGTTCATCCTTCTTTATGGCAGAGTAGTATTCCATTGTATAAGAAAGCACATCTTTATCCATTTGTTGGTTGATGGGCATTTGGGAAATTACAAACTGTGCCACTGTAAACATGAGTGTTCATATATCATGATGGTATGATGCTTCAGAAAATATCAAGAATATCAAGAAGGGGAATAGCTGGGTGGAATGGAACCTCTAGTTTTATTTTTTGAGGAAACTCCACACTGATTTCCACAGTGGTTGTACCAGTTTACACTCCCACCAACGGTGGAAAAGGGTTTCTTTTCTCCCCACAGACCCTTCAGCATTTGTTATTGGTTGATTTCTTGATAACAGGTATTCTTTCTGGAGTGAGATGAAATCTCAGCATTGTTTTAATTTGTATCTTTCGAATGACAAGTGATATTTTTTCATGTATTTATTTGCTGTTTCTACTTCATGTGAGAAGTGTCTATTCATTTAGGATGCCCATTTTTGGATTGGGTCTTTAAATTTGGGGGTCTGATTTTTTTGAGTTTTTAATATATTCTAGATAGTACTCCTTTTCTGAGTAATAGCTGGCAAAATTTTTTCCCACATTGTAGGTTGTCCCTTCATTCTGTTGGTGGTTTCTCTTTCTGTATAAAAGCTTTTTAATAAGATGAGATCTCAGTTGTTGATTCTTTGTGATATTTCCTGTGTGATCTGGGCTTTGTTCATAAAGTCTTTGCCTACACCAGTGTCTTCAAGAGTTCTATCTATTCTATCTTCCAGCAGAATTAGTGTTTCTGTTTTAATGTTTATATCTTTGATTCATTTCAATTTTAGTATTGTAGATGGTAAAAGATATGGGTCTAGTTTTAATCTCTGGCAAGTTAAAAGCCAGTTTTACCAGCACCATTTATTAAAGAGGCTATCTTTCTTCCAGTGAAGGTGTTTGGCTCCTTTGTCAAAGACAAGGGTGTCTGAATATGCTGGGAGTTGTTTCTGCATCTTCTAATCTGTTCCATAGATCCTCAGATCTGATTTTTTTTTTTGCCAGTATCATGCTGTTTTTTTGTGGTTTTTTGGTACTAGGGAATCAAACTCAGGACCTGGTGCTTGCCAGGCAGGAGCTGTGCCACTGAGCTAAATCCCCAGCCCCACCATGCTGGGTTATTTTTATTAAAGTAGCTTTATAGTATAATTTCAAGTCAGGAATTGTGATGCCCCTTGCCTTGCCCACTAGTCTCAAAATCCTGCCAGCACTGGGGGCCCACTTTCACCAGTGGTGAGGTTATTCCTTCACCCCATTTGTGCCTCAAGCAGGGGCACCAAATTCTTTAATTTAAGTACGAGTTCTTGCCAACTTTACTGCCAAGGCACTAAACTAAACATGAGGGCATCTTCCTGCTCAATCAGGAAAGAGCACAGATGCAAAGAGTAGCATTGCAAAACAGAATGGCCTTGAGCATATAATCTGCTGCCCATGGACTCACCAAGGCCCTCATTGATACAACTTGCTGTGCTTATATCCCAGATAACAAGGCTAATAGAATAGATGCTCTAAACAACCTAAGGCATATATACATGACGGAGACCACTTAAATGTCTATGATGCCCTTTACTTACTGGCTAGGTTCTCTACCTGGTTATTTGGGACATGTTCAAGGTGTGATAAAAACATGGTGAAGAGTTAAAAAAATTATTAATGTAAAAGATACATTGTCATCAGTCCCCCACAAAATACTTCCTGTTGCACAAACAAACCAGATGTAGATGTTATTTTGGGGATAATTATGTAAATATGGCCAGGGAAGTAAACTAAAAACAATCATTGGCCAAAAAGACCATGTTTCAAAAATAAAGCATGTACTATGATCTTGAGTAAAAAATAACATACGAGGCCTGGGGATTTAGCTCAGTGGTTTCGCCACCTGCTGCACAAGCACAAGGACCCGAGTTTGATCCCAGGTACCAAAAAAAATTTAAAAATTAGAAAAAAAAATACCATATGAGGCGTGTTTGAAAAATATATTGATTGTTTAAATTAATAAAAAAATTACACCTTAAAGACCCGTTGTCATTAATCTCTTTCAAAATACTCCCCTTGCTTCAAATCATTTATTTTATCACTCTTGCCACTTTCTGAAGCAGTTCAGGAAGTCCTTTTTCATGAATGTCTTTTAAAAATGTATTGTTTTATTTAAAAATTTTCTATTTTTATTAGTACATTCTTGCAGTAATAATGATTGCATTCATTTTGATAAGTTGATACATGTACATCACACTAATGAAATATTTTTTGTCTTAGTTACTTTTCTTGTTGCTGAGACAAAATATCTGACACCCAAAGTTAGAGTAGGAAAAGTTTATTTTGCCTAACAGTTTGTAGAGTTTTCAGTCCATAGTTGGCTGGTACCAAAGCGGGGGAGCATGGTAAATGGGTATCACAAAGGAGAAACAGTCCATGGCATGGTAGGGCATCAAGCAGCAGCAGCAGCAGCAGCAGCAGCAGCAGCAGCAGCAGCAGCAGCAGCAGCAGCAGCAGCAGCAAGCTCTCTTTCTGTCCCTTATATTCCATCCAGTCTCCCCATCGTTTGGGTAGGTAGCACTCACCCAGGATGGGGCACCCTTAATTCTAGCATAGCCCTCTTAATCCAAATATCACATTCTTAATCCCAGTGACCCTCTATCTGTCCCTTATATCTTATCCAGGCTACCCACCCTTAGGGTGGATAGCACTCACACTCATGGTGGGGCAGCCTTAATACTAGCATCACACCATGAATCAATCCCAGCATCGCATCCTTGATCCCAGCAGTACACACCCTAGATCTAGCTACCTCTGAAAAGCCCCACCTATGACCGAATGAGGCTTTGAGGGGGGTCATCTAGATACAAGCCATAGTATTTTTATTAGTTATATGTTTGTAATACATAGTGATTACCTTTAGCTTGGGGGGATTGATACATATACATATTGCATACATATACATATACGTATTACATCTTGATCATTTGCATTGTCCCTGCCCCCCACCTCCTCTCTCCCTCCTTCCCTTCATCCCCTTCTCATCTCTACATGGGCTACTTCACTGTTTTTTAAAATGGCTCTTTTATTTTGGTCTTTTAACTATTTATATTTTGGGTCTCTCATATTAGAGAAAGCATGTAATATTTTTGTGAGTTATTTCACTTAGTGTTATAGTCTCAGGATCTATCCATTTCCCTACAAATAACTCAAATTTATCCTTCTTTATGTCTGAGTAGCACTTGTATATATATAATTTATATATTATATATATCAGTCACGTTCTCTTTATCCATTCATCTGTCAATGGGGATATAAGTTGCATTCATGATGCAGCTATTGGGAGCTGTGATGCTATAAACATAGGTATGCATGTGTCACTGTAACATGATGACTTTAGCTTTTTTGGGAAGATATCCAGGAGAGGTATACCTGAGTCAAATGGAATTTTACTTTTTATTATTTGAGGAATCTCCATACTGATTTCCACAGTATTTGTACTGGTTTATGTTCCTACCAACAATGTAGAAAGGTTCCTTTTCCCCCAAAACTCGCTAACATTTGGTGTCCGAGTCTTTGATAATAGCCATTCTTACTGGAATAAGGTCAAATATCAGGGTTTTTTGTTTCTATTTTTTTTGTATGGGGGATCAAACTTGGGACCTTAAGCTTGCAAGACAGGTGGCAGAACCACTGAGCTAAATCCCTGGCCCAGTGTTGTTTTGATTTGCATTTCTCTAATGACTAACAGTGTTGAACATTTTTTATGGATTTATTGGCTATTTGTACTTTCTTTTTATCTATTTTAATTGCCCATTTTTTCCTTGGGTTTTTAATTTTTAGGGCTGGAATTTTTTTGAGTATTTTTTTCTTTTTCAAAACATTATGGATACTCTGTCTGGGGAGTAACTGGTAAAAAAAATTTTCCCATTCTGTAGGTTGTCTCTTCACTCTCCTGGTTGCTTCATTTGCTGTGCAGAAGCTTTTAAATTGGATATAGTCCCATTTCTTGATTCTTATTCTTTATTTTCTTTCTTTCTTTCTTTCTTTCTTTTTTCTTTCTTTCTTTCTTCTTTCTTTCTTTCTTTCTTTCTTCCTTCCTTCCTTCCTTCCTTCCTTCCTTCCTTCCCATCTCCACTCCATTTTGTGTCCTTATATGTCCTCCAGGCATTTTTTAAATCTGTAGGACACCCAGAAGTTCACATGATAGCATCTATGTAGTGAAACATTTTCACAGTGGATGGGAAACATAACAAGTGGCATGGCAAATAGTGGGGTTGTACAAGTAGCCCTTGAAAGGTTCATTGCCGTCTTTCCCAGGGGAATGCAAGCTGGTCCTGGGCCTCACCAAGAAGAGGAATACATGTACCAAAGAAAGCATGAGCAAGGTCCAAAATAGCATGGTAGGATCCATATCCTCCATCAGCTGTTCAGTCAGGACAGCATGTTGGGCACAGTGGCTGCATTTAACTCTCTGTAATCCATGTTCTCCAGAAGCCATCTACAGTTTTTTGGTTTTGGGTTTTTTTGCATCCAGTTTTTTTACTGGCCACACTGGACTGCTAAAAGGACTGTAGACTGGACAAATAACTTCCACCTGATAGTGGCTGTGATTTCTGCATAACCCCCTGGAAGTTCGTACTACTGAGTATTAACTGCCCTGCATGGGGCAGGCAGCTCCACAGGCTCCCATGTAACCCAGCTGGGCATCACTGCCCTTATGTCCTGACTGTGGTGTGAAGGGTATGCCCCACAACACGTCCACATTTAGTGTGTCCTCATCCAGGGGGAGATGTGAACGGTATATTCCAGGGTGGGGGGAGTTGCCCATCACTAGTGCAGTCATAGTCTTCTTTACCTGTACTGTTCTATCTTCATATCCATCTACAGCTACCCGTTGCATTTTTTTTTTTTTTTGAACCGGGGATCAAACTTGGGTCCTTGCACTTGCGCAGCAGGCAGCGAAACCACTGAGCTAAATCCCCGACCCTACCCATTGCATTTTATGTTTGTAGGGCTTGGCATGAGTTAGAGTGCATTCTGTCTCGGTGTCCACCAGAGTCCACGTGTTGTGTTCACTGGTAGAGAAACTAATGTATTTTCAGTTCAACATGAGGTCTCCAGTCACCCTGTATGGCCCTCACTTGCAGGCAACCTAGTCCTCTGCTCCCCCTATCTCCCCAACCTGCCCTTCCTTGTCCCAGTCAGGGAAGTGAGCCAGGTGGCCCATGCCTGTAATCCCAACACTAGGCTGAGGCAGGAGTATTGCTGTGAGTTCAAGGACAGCCTGAACTACGTAGCAAGACCTTGTCTCAAAACACTAAAAACACCAATCAAGGAAGCAACTGAGGTTCCCACCCCACGAGATTCTCTGCTTCTTCAACAGGAAGCACTAAATGCACGGCACATTTCCTCCCCTTTTGTTTTTTGTCTCCTAGTGAATTGTTTTGGCTTAGAGCCCTCCATAAATCTGCCAAAATGGAATCAGAATGCCATTGCTCTGTTCTAGCAGCACCCCAGCATGGTACAAATCCTGCCACATTTGGATCCTGGTCACTTACATGGGGCCTTTTGATTGGTTCTCTACCTGAGTACCCCGCCTCCAGTTCCTTCAACACTTTGTGTACTTGGTTCACATGGTGCTCCCAGTTGTTTAGATCTGCCAGAGTCTCTCCCATTTCATAGAGGTCTCACCCCACGAGTCAGCTTAACAAGGCCACTAGGGCTCTGTACCCCTCTGTGGGTCCCTATTGGATTAACTACCATCTCAGGTATCCAGGAAGGAGACCTGGTCAGACTGATGTTCTGACCCAGTGAACTGAGTAGCAAAAACAGCCTCCCACATCCCCAGATCTTGGAACATCACCTGCCCCTCCTAGATAACCTTCCAGTGCAGCATTCACAGGGACTTTAGCAGCCCACATCCAGGTGTCCCTCATGGCCTGTGTGAGCCAGGGCATGAGAGTGTCTCCCCTCATATTGCTGGAGAGAATGCAGCCTCTGTCTCAGGGATGACTGGGTTGTTATATCACCCAGCTTTTTTGTCTCATAGCATCTAAGCTGGTTCCATCAGCCTCTGCATCCCAAAGCCTCACAAGCCAAGCAGCCAGAGGCTCTTTTACTGCTTGTTTAAACATTTTCCCTAACCCAGCTTGTTCAGAGGCAGAGTATTCCCTGATGACCCTAGTCTCATGAATAGATGATTATTAAAGCCTCCATCTGCAGGTGGAATCCTGGACTTTCCCTTTCTTCTGATGGTTGGTCTTGGGGTGGGGGTGGGGTCATCTGTAACTTTCACCTCCATCTCCTCTTTCTGGCTGTCTGACTCTTCCCACAGACAGCAGGTCTTTGGGCTCCAGGTGGGATTTGCTATCACAGTGCAGACCTGTACTCTCTTTTCCTTTAGCTGCCTCCCCCAACCCTAAGAAATGAAAGGCTAGGACTTCCATCTTATGTCCCTTTTATCGGCCAAGTCAAGCTAAAGCAGAAGACACTACTCGCATATCCTTTTCAAGTCTGAGTTCCTCCTTCAAGTGAGCAATTTCCCTCTGGGCAGACAACTCAGACTCAGTAGCACATTTTACTGCCCACACGAGGGGGCCATGCCACCACAGTTACAGTTCTCCTGCAATCCCATCCCATAAGGACTACCCTCGGAGATTGCAGGGAGCTCCCCAGTCCACCACGCATCTTTGAGGGTGTCCCTGTAGTCATACAGTGGACCAGGCTCATCTAGGAGGTGTGTTGCCCCATGCCACATGGAGGAGGAAGGCCATCCCAAGCATCCTCCCCCAGGAGGTTGGGTTCTCCCCAACCCCAGGAGTCACTTCCCTGACTCTTCCTTAGATCCATTGGGTTCCTGTGCAGGAACCAGATGTTGCATGAATTTCCCAGGGAGACACAAAAGAAACCTCAGCCTCCAAGCTGAGCAGGGCCAAGAGTCCAAAGAACGACCTGGACAAGTCCAGCTTGGCAAGTAGCTGAGTTTATTAGGAGTTACTGCAGAACTGTTAGACCCAGCGAGAAAGAACCAACCAGAGACCGATAATAAATCCACACAGGAGTTTATCACTGGCCAGGACCTCAGCCGAGCACTGGACTCCAGCCCCGACTTGGGGGAGACTAACATGTTTTATATACCTCTGAGGCCAACAATTTCTAGGCCCCCCCCTATGGGATAGAACTAGCAAAGCAAGCAAAAGGTACAGAAGCAGAACGTCCTGCTGTTAGAACATTTGTAAAACAATAGTAGATTAATTGTTGTTTCTAAAAGGCTTTCTAAGGGGAGGAGGTTTCTAAGCTTCCTCCTTTTGAGTTCATCTAAAGGGCAGGCAGGTGGGTCATTCAGCAGCAATATGGAGTCTGTCTTGCTAACTAGGGTCCTTCATTCCCCACTGGTTCTTGTAACTTAATGAAATCTTTGATTTCTGTATTTATTCTTTGGATCCTTCCTCTAAAACATCTTCTAAAATCTCATAATTTTGTCTCAACACCATCAGTTTAACTGCATCAATCCTCTGTCTAACATATTTAGTCAGAGCATTTATAATACAAGGTCCCATGGGCAAAAGCAGAAGTAAGACAACTAAGGGGCCTGTTATAGCAGAAAGTAGGGTAGTTAACCATGGGGACCAGTCAAATAGATTTTGAAACCAATTTTGATCCTTTTGTTAAGCACATTCAGTCTTTAAATTTTCCCTGACCATAGCTAAGGTATCTCTAATGACACCAGACTGATTAGCACAGAAGCAACAGGTTTTTTTCTAGGGCTACACATAACCCTCCTTGTTTTATGAACAGGAGGTCAAGTCCCCTTTGATTTTGCAGGACCATCTCAGCTAGGGAATCAACCTGGTTTTTTAATCTGGAGATCGAGTCTTTCAGGCGACCCAAATCTCTGGCTACTTGGTGGCTTAGGGCTTTAAAATTTGTGTCCTGAAGGATCAGGGAGGAAGTTCCAATAGCCGCTGACCCGGCTATTCCTAATCCCACCAGAATGGGCACTAAAACAGGGGCAGCCCGTTTACTCCTATAGTGTTCAGTGGTTAATCCCAGATGTTTGCGGCCCCCTTTTTTATTACAATACAAGGCTTGTGGAAGAACATACACGGTGACACAAAATAAAGTGGCAGATTGGGCAGCCAAGACTGATTTGGGAACGTATTTAGTCAAGTCCTTGGTGCAAGCAAACCAAGCATATCAGGACCAGGTCTCCTGGCTTGAAACCGTGGGGCTGGAACGTCGCAAAGGGTTTTTCTCGAGCCTGTTGTATTGTAGCCTGGATCTCACTCTGAAGAATCTGTATGTCTTGAAGAGATTGAAGTAAAGAAACACAAGAATTTTCTGTTATCTGTTCGAGATTTAACTTAGGGAGGACTGGCGGCGGCCTCCCATACAAGATTTTAAAAGGGGTAAACTTGTCAACGTATGGGGTACATCCAACTCTTAACAAGGCTAGAGGAAGCAGATCGGGCCACCTACTGCCAGTTTCTAGAACATATTTAGTCAGGGTTTCTTTCAGGGTCCTATTCATCCTTTCCACTTGCCCTGAACTTTGTGGGCGGTAGGCACAGTGTAACTTCCAATCAATATGTAGTGCCCTTGCCAACAATTTGGATATCTGTGCCGTGAAGGCAGGCCCATTGTCGGACCCCAGGTAGCGAGGGATGCCAAATCAGGGAACTATCTCCTGGAGCAAAACCTCAGTTACTATGTTGGCTGATTTTCCACAAGTGGGGAAAGCTTCTACCCAACCTGAGTAGGTGTCAACCAATACCAGTAAATATTTGAACCTATTGCTGGATTTTATTTCAGTGAAATCAAGTTCCCAATGTTCCCCTGGCTCTCTTTCCCATAGTAGATTGCCTTTGCTCCTTGGTCTCACCTTGGAGTTTAACTGTGTACACACCTGACACCTGGAACTGATGTCCTGGACCGTAGAGGTCAGTCCTGGGATTGAAAACTTAGAGCTCATTAGTCTTTTTAATTTGATTCTCCCAGGTGAGTTAAGTGATGTAACTGATGAACAAGTTGTCGCCCCAGGGCTCAGGGGAGACAAATTCATTTGTTTGTCCCTTTCCACCAGCCTGAGTCCAGTTTTGTACCCCCTCGCTTTTGGTTTTCCTCTTCCTCTTCCGGGGTATATGTGGGTCTTTCCGGCAGGTAGCCAAAGGGTCGGATGGGCAGAATGTCTATTGGCCCCACTGGTTCTCTGGCCACTCGTCGGGCCGCATCATCGGCCTCTCGGTTACCGTGGGCCTCGAAGCTGTCTCTTTTTTGGTGGCCTTTGTAATGAATAATGGCCAACGCCCTGGGTTCCCAAATTGTCTCTAATGAGGCCAAAATTTCTTTTATGTTTTTGATAGTTTTCCCTTCTGATGTCAATAGCCCTCTCTGTCTGTAGATGTCACCATGCACATGGGCAGTGGCGAATGCATACCGGCTGTCAGTGTAGATGTTTACAGCCTTGTCTCGACCTAACAGGGCTATTAGTTCAGCCCTCTGTGTTGAAGCCCCCCGGCTTAATGCCTGTGTCCAGTGCACCTGTCCTCCTGGGCTGACTATGGCTGCCCCCGCATACCTGACTCCATCTTCCACGAAGCTGTTTCCATTGGTGAAGAAGGTCTCATCTGGGCTTTGCAGGGGCATGTCAGTCAGGTCTGGGCGGTTGGTGGTGGAAGTTGTCAAAGTGTCCAGACAGTCATGGAGGGGCATGCACGGGTCGGAGTCCAGGAGTAAGGTGGCTGGATGAAGGGCCATTTCTTGAGTGAATTTGATGCGTGGCACATCCAGCAACAGGGCCTGGTACTGAATCAGGCGGGCGTTGGAGAGCCATCATTCTGGGGCTCCTCTCAGCAAAGTCTCCACTGCATGGGGTGCGGTGATGACCAGGTCCTGCCCCAGGCTGAGCTTATCTGCCTCTTTGACCAGGAGGGGAGTGGCTGCAACTGCCCTCAAACAGGTAGACCATCCACTTGCCACAGGATCAAGTCTTTTAGACAGTAGGCCAAAGGTCTGTTCCAAGGCCCTAATGCCTGAGCTAGCACTCCTTTGGTTATGCCCCCTCGTTCAGCCACAGACAACCAAAAGGGCTTGGTGACATCAGGTAGGGCCAGGGCTGGTGTTGACACTAAGGCTTTCTTTAAAGCCAAAAAGGTGGCTTTTTCCTTTTCGGTCCGGAGGAACTGTCTCTTGTGCCTGGAGTGCAGCAACAGTGACTTTCCCCAGTTTTTTGGCTAGGACTTCCTCAGGGGCATCATGGTTATCATAAACTTTTTTGGGCTATGTTCAGGAGTTTAGTCCTATTCTTTCCCTCAAATCCCTCCGATTTCTGTAATTTCTTTCTAATATCTGGGGCCGACTGGGAAACAAAGGCCAAATTTAAAGCTGCTGTATTTTTGGGAGCCTCTGGGTCAATAGGAGTGAAAACTCTATAGGCTTCCAAGAGTCTCTCTAAAAATGCAGCTGGAGACTCCGTTTTTTTCCTGGCGAACCTCACTTACCTTACTCAAATTAGTGGGCATTTTGGCAGCTGCCCGGAGTCCCCCTAATAAGTGCTGGTGGTAGGTTCCCCAGCCTCCTCTTACCGTCATCATCATTGGGGTCCCATTCGGGGTGCTGTGACGGAACCGCTGCTTCAGCCCTGGCCAAATACCCTGCAGTTCTGGGAGTGACACTGGGGTTTGGCCCCAGGGCCTCTTTGACTGCCTGCTGATAAATGCGGTCTCACTCCTCAGTGGTGAACAGGATCTGTAAAACCTGCTGGCAATCATCCCAGGTTGGCTGATGGGTATGAAAAACAGACTCAAGAAGAGAGATTAATGCCTGAGGTTTTTCAGAGAAGGGGGATTTTGATGTTTCCAACTGTAAAGATCACGAGTTGTAAAAGGGACATAAATCAATCCTCCCCCAGGCTCTGTCTGTTTTAAAGGAAAAAGGGAGGAGGAAGATGGGGATGATGGACTTTAGTCCTGTCCCGATCGAGTGCCAAAGGTCCATCGGGACCTGTGGGGTCCGGACCCCCGTGGCCACATTCCAAACCTTGTGAGCAATGTGCACAGAATAAGTTCCCACCGGGGGCCAACCGACTCCGAAACTGGGCCATTTTAATTGACACAGGGTTCGTAATTTGCCTTTAGAAAATTTCATGCCATATTTATCTTCCCTGTCTGTGGAATAAAGTTTTTGCAGTTATTCAAAACACAATCAAGTGGAGTTCCTTCTGTGGACTGTGAGGCACCCATAATTTTAGCCTGTGAAAATGCAAAAGGCACACAGAGCAAGCACACAGACAGCAATAAACAGACAAAGACAAACTTTGGCCAAGTAAAACCTCTGGGGCCGAATGGATTTGGACCCCACCCAGGGAGTCGCTCTTCTGAGGACTCCGACCCAGTGGACCCAGTGAGTCTGCTTGCCGACATGAAGAGACTCTAGGTAGGGGAACCTGTGCTGCATCCGGCTTCCTCCTACCTACCCACAGTTCACTAAGAATCATTCCATTCTTACCTTTAGAGGCTTTCCCGACAAACTCCTGTGGGTCGGTTGATCAGTGATAGGGCCCGACCGGG
The DNA here is from genome assembly GCF_053883595.1 of Heterocephalus glaber. Classification (NCBI taxonomy): domain Eukaryota; kingdom Metazoa; phylum Chordata; class Mammalia; order Rodentia; family Bathyergidae; genus Heterocephalus; species Heterocephalus glaber. The sequence continues at coordinate 13,514,394 of NW_028258151.1, read as the reverse complement.
ACCGGCCCACCCGGAGCCCTGGAGTACCATCAGGGTGGCCTCTCCTTCCGCAGACCGGTGTCCAGAGGGGCCAAACACCGCGGATATCTGATCCTGGTCTCTCCTAAAAAGAAACAATGGCTCTAAGATAATAAGCTCCAGAGCAGCTGGCTATCCTGCTGGGGCCTCCAAGAATGTTAGACCCAGAGAGAAAGAACCAACCAGAGACCGATAATAAATCCACACAGGAGTTTATCACTGGCCAGGACCCGAGCTGAGCATCGGACTTGAGCCCCGACTGGGGGGCAGACAAACATGTTTTATACACCTTTGAGGCCAACAGTTTCTAGGCCCAACTATGGGATAGAACTAGCAAAGCAAGCAAAAGGTACAGAAGCACAATGTCCTGCTGTTAGAACATTTGTAAAACAATAGTTGATTAATTGTTGTTTCTAAAAGGCATTCTAAGGGGAGGAGGTTTCTAAGCTTCCTCCTTTTGAGTTCATCTAAAGGGCAGGCAGGTGGGTCGTTCAGCAGCAATATGGAGTCTGTTTTGCTAACTAGGGTCCTTCAAGAACAACGGACGATTTGCAGGCTGCAGCACCACTGAAGTCACCAAGCCTCTTGTAAGCTACTGGTTTTATAGGGCTCTAGTTAAAACAGCAAATGCAAGCTCAAAAGCAAGTAGGGTCCTTGGAAAGTTGTGCATACTCCACTCCTATCCAATCCTTATCAGGAAACTCCACCCATCTCAGTATGCAAAGTGCAGCCACACTGATGGGCAACCTCCTTCTGCTGCAGTCTAGATACAGCCCCAGCACAGAGGTGGGGGGCATCTGAACAGCTTGGGCAAGGACATGCATCACAAGATGGTTACTTTGGTTAGGGATCCCTAGAATAGTTTTCATTACAACCTCTCTTCCACCACTGTGTAACTAGCAAACATTTGTCATTCAGTGGTCTCCAACTCTAGTAGGACACAGAGGAAATAGAAGTGAGGCTATTTAAGTCTTGGTTTGAGTGTGTGCGAGGGTGAGTGTAAGCCTAGAATCAGGGTTGCTGGGTGGGAGTGGTGACTGTGGTGTGTGTGTGTCCTTCGAAATATGTGGTCAGAAGCGAAGGAGGCAGCAGGCAGTCAGTCAGGAGGGACATTGACATGGAAGGTAGGAGGGCTTAGCCACAAAACTGTCTTACAGTTTTCAAATTCTACCCAGCAGGAGGGACAGTCAGATCTGGGACCTTTAGGGAAGGAAAGAGAGAGATCTGTGTCCACTCTTAAGGTGGGGCTGTCAGAGTGCAAGAGAGAGGCCTGGGTTGTGGGAGCTGCCTTAGCGTACCTTCAGGGCAGATGTTGGCACCAGCACACTGTTCCCTTTATAGCCTCCGCATCTGATTTACTCTCTTAGCAGCCCAACTGGCCTCTTTCCTTAGGAGTTTTCCAAAAGAGAGAGTGCTCAGCCCCTGCACACATTCTGCCCCCTGCCTGAAAAGCAAAAGGGCTAGAGGGCTAAGTTGCCTGAAAACACAGCCTGTGTGGGCTGCTTTCCAATTGAGGGAAACCTACCCCAGAAGCAGTCAGCTGGCATTGTGCTGAGAGGGTTGGCTACTATAAATTGTCTATATCTCTGATCACCAAATGGTTTTCTAATTAGCATAACGAATGCTGGAGGTGATTTTCTTTGGAAAATCTAAGGTCTTGACAATCAGCATAACTGAAAGCTACAAATGACCTCTCTCTGGTGAAATTAGTGCCAGCCATGAGATATGGATTGGGTAAAGTAATTTTTTTTTTTTTTTGGTACTGGGGATTGAACTCTGGACCTTGTGCTTGTGAGGCAGGCAGTGGAAGCACTGAGCTAAATCCCCGGTCCTATGGATAAAATAATTTTTGAGATCCTCTTCACCCCTGAAGGGACAGAATATGAGAGGCCTAAAGCCTGTGTCTTTAGACACGTAGCTGAGTATGCCTGGTGTGCCAACCTCTGGGTTGGATTTGTGGTTGGCAGATGTTGACTTCTGAGCAATGGAATCCTGCCTCAAGGGAATGAGGAGTGGGTGTAGCACCCAGAAGGACAGAATGTTGTATCTTCATTCAGCTTCCAGAGCAGGATGGACAAATGATCCTGTGCTCCTTGGTGACTGTCCTTGCATGTGATGGAAACCACTCTGAGCTACACATTCACTCTTCTGTAGGGTGAGGTGGGAGACTCGCTAAAGTGAACTCACTCAAACTTATCAGTGGGTATCATTAATTGCCAAACAGAAACCCGAGAGCTGTGCGGCCTGCAGTATCCCAGCTTGATTTGCCACAGCAGATGATGGCCTCGCAGGTACTGGCCTTCTTCACACCAGCAGCTCTTGGCACAGACAGGGGGTTGTGGCCAGGAGTCAAGGGGACAGAACACGCTTGCTTCTCTCACCACCCCTGACACCTTCTACCAAAATGAACATCTGAGACATGAAAAACTAAAAGGTTTGGATTCAAAGCTTCTCTTTTACAGAGTAGTGTTCTACTGGGGGGTCAGATCTTATGAGTGATGTGAGCTCCCACCTGTAATCCCAGTCAGTGGATTGCCCCTGGGACAGGATCCATACTGTCCACGGCTCTTTCAGGAATACAAATTGGAGCTGGCTCTACCTGCTACCCCAGCCCTGGCTGTCCATGTACCCAGCCAGACTGTCAGTCATGGAGGTGGACACAGGTGGTACCTGCGAGGGACCGCATGACACAAAGGCAGCCAATGAGTAGGGTAGCGTGCACTAGGTGGGTAGGCTCTCTCTTGGGAGCTTCCACTGACCCCAGAGCCACAGGTCATTGAGAAAGGTGATGCTGAGCTGATGGAGGAAGAAAAGAGCAGGTGGGAATGTGGGATCAGAGACTTGGGGGCCATGGAAGGCAACAGGGGTAAGGAGGCAGGACTGCTAAGGAGGTGAAAGAGACAAGGAAAAGCAAAGACATGGAAGGCAGGTGGAAATAATGACAGGAATCATAACTGGATGCAAGAAGAGCTGGAGTGACCAGAAGAAAGGGGCACCAATGGCTGAGGCACATTCATAACTGAGAATCATACACACATTTCCAGCTGGGAATCCCAGCCCTGGTAGGCCCATAGTTCTCCTTCTTGCACATCAGTGTGGTCTGTTTCTCCTCTGCCCTTCATGTATTCTCAAATCACAAAAAGAACATAGGCCTCCAAGAGAAGGCAGAAATGGGACTAGGGCCAAGGAGCCATGTTAGTCAGCCACACAACACAGCCATAGCCTGTGTGGCTGAAAGAGCACACTTTTGTGTCTCCTTGTCCAGGAGGCTGGTGTGTCAGTCCATTTTCTGTTTATAAGAATGACACTGCATAGGGTAAGTCATAAAGAAAAGAAGTTTGATTTGGCTCATGGTTGTGGTCCAAGATCAACAGTCTGCAGGTGGTGATGGCCTTGCTGATGGAGTCCTGAGGCATCCCAGGGTATCCCATGTCAAGAGACAAAGCCAATGGCTTTGTGGGGGGGTTTGTTTGTTTTGGTTTTTTGAGACAAGATTTCATTTTGTAGCCCAGGCTGGTCTTGAACTCAATATCCTCTTGCTTCTGCTTCCTGAGTTCTGGGATTATAGGCATGCACCACCACGCCCACTTCACAGTGGCTTTTATAGGAGACACATTCTCAATATAATCCATTGTCTTAATCACTTCCTTGTCACTGAGACACAATACCTGACAACCACAATTTAAAGGAGGAGAGGTTTGTTTTGGTTCACATATTCAGTCCATAGCCAGCTGGCTCCAAGGCAAGGAAGTCCATGGTAGAAGGGTCTGGCAGAGGAAAGTTGCTCAGTTATGGCAGCCTGGAAGCAGAGAGAGAAGGGAGGAGACAGGGAGGGGGAACTGCCCTCCGGGTCCCATCCCTAGTGACCCATCTCCCCTAACAAGGCCGCACCTCCAAACAGCAAGACAGCTATAGCATTCCCACGGTCCAGTCCTCATCCAAAAGCTCTGCCTATGAGACTCTTGGAGGATATCTAGATATAAATCCTAACACCCATTAATCCAATTAGCTATTAATCAATGCATCATGAGAATGGATAAATCTCAGTCTTAACAGGGATTACATTTCAACATGAGTTTCAGAAGTGGCCAGCTATACTTAAACCATAGCAACTGGGAATGCAAAATCAAGGTGATGGCAGATTTCGCATCTGGAGAGATGGTCTCCCTGGCATGCAGATGGCCTCCTCACTACATTTGCACATTGTGGAGGGAGGGAAAGAGAGAGCTCTGGTCTCTTCATCTTATAAAAAAGCTCAATCATACCACAGGGACCCTACACACGCCACCTCGTCTAAACCCAATGACATCCCAGTAGCCCCATCTCCAGATACCATCCCACTGGGGACGAAAGCTTCAACATATGAATTTGGTATGAGAGGGGAACACAGGACTCCACAACAGTATACAACTCTGTCTTTGACGGAATTCATGCTCGGGGGGGAAGATGGAGGGAGGGGAAGGGAAGGCAAAGAAAAAGGCCCAAGATGCAACATGTATATACCAATTCCCCACAATGAATGTGTTATTATGCATCTTAACCATATACTAATAAACAGGGGAAAAAAGAAAAAAGCTTCAGTTGGACAGAAGGAATAAGTGAAAGGGACCCATTGTGCCATATGGCAGCTGCAGGTAGTAATGATGTGGTATCTAATTGAAAATTACTAAGAATATATACATATGTGTATACACACACACACACATATATATATATATATATATACACTTTTTTTGGTACGAGGGATCGAACTCAGGACCTTACGCTTGCCAGGCAGACGGTGGAACCACTGAGCTAAATCCCTGGGCCTACTAAGAGTATATTTTAAGTGTTTTTACCACAAAAAAATTATATAAACTAATGTATATGTTAAATGGCTTGATTTAGCCATCTCAAAGTGTAAACAATTTAGCCACCCACAATGTAGACATATATCAAAACATTGTGATGTACATCATGACAAAATCACTTTCATTTATCAATAAAAAATAAATCAGCTAAAATTTTTATTAGAGGATTTAAAAAGCAAACAATAAAATTCATGAAATATGAAAAGGTCAAATGAGCAATAATTTCAATGTAATTATTCTGACATTGAGATAAAAATTGCAGCAAAACTTTTGAAAGTATACAATGGCAGAATTCATTAAGAAAACAAGAGAACTTTCAAACAAAGGTCTATGAAGTATTTGATAATCCAATAAATGCAATACAGTGAATCATAAAAACATTTTGGGGAAACTTTAATTTTGTGCCGATCTGACATTAAATACGACACAAAGTTGGCATCCAACACATCAAAGTCCACTGTAACAAGACTGTCAGTCACAGATAGGTTGATAAGTAGATCAATTAATAGAGAATATAAGATCAGACACTACACAAAAAGGAAACGTTGATACTCTGACCTTTTACGGTATTCATAGAAAGCATTTGATTGAGATTTTCCCAGATCTGACCAAAAAAATCTAAAATTTTACACATTACTATTAGCTAAAAGAAACTTCCAAAGCCAATAAGGAAGCGGATTTGAACAGACAAAACCAAAACCAAAAAAAGAATTCATATTCAATTAATTAGTCCCACAAATAAAATTTTTCTGTGCTTTTACTTAGCTCCACTAAAATAAGGGTCTGTGACCACAAAAGAGACTGGAATCAGTAAAGCAAACCCTGCTACTACTGGCTAAGCAAGATTCCCCCATATGAGCTGATGCCATCAAGATAATGCCTTGGGTTTATTGTCTTTCCCGCTTGCTTCGGGACAGCAGGATCCCAATTAATCCTAGACCGGCCAGGACACTTGCTCCCACAGTTACCTTTGTGGCCACTTCAGCAACCTGCAGCAGAAGAAAAGGAAAAGAATCACAGTCAACATCAGGAGTCAGACCCTGGGTGTGTGTACAGGTGAGTGAGGAGCCTGCCACTTGGGAAAGACTGGGGTGGCTCTGGCCTCTTCATCTACATGACAGAGGGAAGAAACATTGGCCGGGAGGCATGGTCCCAAGAGGTCGGGCACTCAGAAAGAGGAGAGATGTCTGGTGGGGAAAGAATGAATGGAAGAACAAGCTGTAGGTACTGAAATATGAGAGATTCAAAGTTGAAAAACTAGATACACTATGACTATTTAAAATGCAATAAATGGCATTGAGTGTCATGTCGCGGAAGCAGTGCTTTGGTTCCCTGCTCCTACAACATAGTCTTCAATTTTGGGACTCCCTTGTGTACCTTGGCTGTACCTTACCTACAGCCATCGCAGCACCCCCAGGTGGGTTTGGAGGATTTGAGACAACATCTACAGCCGCAGGATCTGCATTCAACTTTTCTGCCCCAGCTAACACAGGCACTACTGGACTCTTTGGCGCTACTCAGAACAAAGGTTTTGGATTTGGTACCAGTTTTGGCACAACAAGGCAACTAGTACTGATTTAGATACTGGTTTGGGAACTGGACTGGGGTTTGGAGGATTTAATACACAGCAGCAACAATCTACATCAGGTGGTCTCTTCAGTCAGCCTACTCAAAGCTCCTTTCCAGTCCAACCAGCTGATAAATGCTGCAAGTTCGCTTTCTGCTCCAAGACTATTGGGAGGTGAGAGAGATGCTATTTTAGCAAAATGGAATCTGCTGCAGGCTTTCTGGGGAACAGGAAAAAATATTTCAACAGTAATATTCCACCAGTGGAATTCACACAAGAATATCCTTTTTGCCGGTTTAAGGCTGTAGGTTATAGCTGTATGTCCAATAATAAAGATGAAGATGGGCTAGTGGTTTTAGTTTTCAACAAAAAAGAAACAGATATTCGAAGCCAGCAGCAGCAGTTGCATAAAGTTTTGGCAGGAAAGCAGACCTTTGCTGTAAATGTAGAGGATAAAAAAACATTGCCAGGGGCCAGGGATTTAGCTCAGTGCTTCCGGCGCCTGCCTTGAAAGCATAGGTCCTGAGTTCAATACCCGATACCAAAAAAAAAAAAAAAAAGAAAAGAAAAAAAAGGCAGATGACCAGACAGAAGTTGTCACATATTGTTGAGCGTTCTCCAAATGGTACCTCAAGAAGAGTTCCAGCTACAACAGTATATACTCACTTTGAACAAGCTAATATAAAAACACAACTGGAGAAACTTGGTGTAGTCCTTTCTATGACCAGAACAGAACTTATCCTGCACAGATCAAGCAGCTTTTACAGAATCCTCCTTCTGGTATTGATTGTATTATTTGGGAACAGGCTAAGGTGGATAACCCGGATTCTGAAAAGTTAATTCCTGCACCCATGGTGGGTTTTAAAGAACTTCTCCGAAGACTGAAAGTTCAAGATCAGATGACTAAGCAGCATCAGATCATATTAGATATTAAATCTGAAGATATCAGAGAGCTACAAAAGAATCAAACTACAAGTATAGCCAACATTGAAAAGAGGAAACTCATGGCTCTTTCCCATAAAACCTCACAGGTCCTAATCAAATGGGAAATTCAAAGGAAGAGTGGTTATGCCATCCAAGCTGATGGAGAGCCGTTGCAGGTTCAGCTAGATACAAATCAGTCTGAACTAAATGCACCTTCTCAGTTCAAGGGCCAACTAAACAAACTGATGTCCCAAATCAGGATGCAGAACCATTTTGGAGCAGTCAGATCTGAAGAAATATATTACAAAGATGCAGATCTGTTAGGAGAAATCAAGCGGCATTTGAAAGAACAACAGGAAGGTCTTAGCCACTTGATTCGCACTAGAAAACATGATCTAGAAAATATAAAGTTGGTAGAACAGGGCTGGGGATTTAGCTCAGTGGTTTCACCACCTGCTGTGCAAGCACAAGGACCCGAGTTCGATCCCCGATACCAAATCAAACCAAACAAAACAAAGTTGGTAGAACATAGATGGAGTGAAACGATCCGCATCAGAGGTGGTATCTTTAGTCGACAGTTCACAAACTTGTGCTAGAAATTTGTGAAATGCATTCTCTTACTGCATGAGGCCTTCCTTAAGAATGAAACTGATCACACAAAGAAAAAAGAAAGAAAATGATCCTCTCTTGCTTTGGATTTTTTAGGAGATTACTGAGAAATTACTCTTCACTAAATCTGAAATAAACTAGTCACCTCACCTCTCTTCAAAAATAACCTTCAGGGCTGGGGATTTAGCTCAGGGGTTCCAGCGCTTCCCTCGCAAGCACAAGGACCCGAGTTTGATCCCCAGTGCCAAAAAAAAAAAAAAGATTTACATCTAAATAGCTGTAGATACTTTAAAAAGAAGGAAGTGCATAATTAACATTTTACAACAGCTTTTTCTGAAACATCACAGTAATTACTGTTCTCCATTCTGCTTTCCAAAACAAGTAAATATGAAATATACTTTGCATATAACAAACTGTATAATTACTTAGCTGTTGAAGATTTCAGATTCAGAGTGTAAATGGATATCAGTTTTTATATATGTAAATCCAACTTGGGAGGAGTAAAGTTGTCATCCTTCACACATCTCAGTAGATACTAGGGGAATCTAGGAGAAAGTTCCTGTGCATGACAAAAATGTTGGAATATCTTCAGCCTGAATCAGATCTCATTCAACATGATGGAATTCATACTGGTAAGCAACTTTATGAATGTAAAGGGTGTAGAAGAACTTTTAGCCCGAAGCAAAACTTTGTAGAGCATAAGAAAATGCATACTGGAGAGAAATCACATGAATGTACTGAAATGAATGTGGTGAAGTGTTCTCTCAGGTCTCATCGTTTACTCAACGTTTGAGAAGTCATACAGGGAGAAGTCATATGAATGTAATAAATGTGGAAAAGCCTTCAGCCAGAAAGGAAACTTCCTTTCTCATCAGAAATATCATAGTGGAGAAAAACCTTCTGAATGTGGGAAAGCACCTATTCAATTGGCAATCCTCATCAGGCATCACAGAAATCATACAGGAAATAAACCATATGCATGTAAGGAATGTGGGAAAGCTTTTAATAGCACATCATACCTCAGTGAGCATGAGAAAATTCACAATGGAGAGAAACCTTTTGAATGTAACCACTGTGGAAGAGCCTCCAGCCAGAAGCAACATCTCATTAAACATCAGAATATCCATAATGGAAAGAAACCTTTCAAATGTAATGAGTGTGAAAAAGCCTTTAGCCAGAAAGAAAACGTCATTAGCCATCAGAGAATCCATATAGGAGAGAAACTTTATGAATGTAAAGGGTGTGGCAAAGCTTTCATTCAGAAGTCAGGCCTCATTAGACATGAAAGAAGTCACACTGGAGAGAAACGCTATACATGTAAGGAGTGTGGGAAAGCCTTCAGTGGCAAATCAAATCTCAATGAGCATGAGTAAATTCATCTTGGAGGGAAAGCCTATAAATGTAATGAATGTGGAATAATCTCCAGGCAGAAGCAATACCACATTAAACATCACAATAATCATACAGGAGAGAAACCCTGTGAATGTAATAAATGTGGAAAAGCCTTTTCACAGATCACATCGCTCATTGTACATGTGAGAATTCATACAGGTGATAAACCTTATGAATGTAAAATATGTGGGAAAGCCTTCTGTCAAAGCTCATCTCTTACTGTGCACATGAGAAGCCATACAGGTGAGAAACCCTATGGTTGTAATGAATGTGGGAAAGCCTTTTCTCAGTTCTCAACTCATGGTCTACATATGAGAATCCATACTGGTGAAAAACTTTATCAAAGTAGTGAATATGGGAAAGCTTTCAGCCAGAAGTCATATTACATTAGACACCAGAGAATTCATACTCATTATGGTTCTAGGAATGCCTTGGATTTAGGATACTCTTCAGCAAAATTTACACCTAATAATATGTCAAGTTTTGTTTTACATTAAAGAGACATAAATGTAGGGAAAAAAATCTAACCTGCCACCTGTTTTTGCAAAAACAAATAAGAAGAACTAAAATTTTACTAGAACACAGCCATGCTCATTTGTTTACATTCTGTCTGTGGCAGGGTACTGAGAGAAACTACACAGATCTCAAAATCTGAGATATTTACTATCTGATCCTTTGCAGAAAAAGATTAGGCCCAACATGACCAGAGTCTCCCTCCTCCTGCTTCACACTGGCCCCCTAGCACCCCATTCACGGGTAAACTCCAAGTCACTTTACACTTCCAGGTTAATCAAGAGAATTAAATCAGACTCAGCTCAGGGGCTACCTCTTCTGTGCAGCCTTCCTTGTCAGAGCCCTTGGAGCAGAATACTTCAGGTTCAAATCCTACCTCTGCACCACAGCAGACATGGACGTGGGTAGTGGTGGTGAGCCTATGGCATTCATGTGACTGTGTTTTTCTTTGAAGACAAAAGCTGGAAATGTAGAGATGTTTCTTCTAGACTAAAACCTCAATGTTTGGGTTTAATTGCAGTGTTGGCATTTTGCCATAAATAAGTGGGTTCCGGTTTTACTTTGGCTCTTGGTCACTAAAAGGTTCGCCATCACTGGACTAGAGGCTCAATACCTGATTGAATGAGTTGGGACAGATGACCCTAACACACTGAGCCTCAGTGTCCCCATCTATAACATGGAGATAATAAAACTTGATTCTAGAGCTCTGGAGAGTAACCTTAGGGCCAGGGAGCAGGGAGGGCTCAGCAACTGGAGTGACTGTCATGTCCATGTGTCACTTCCCTGGCCATCACCCCCTAACAGCTCTGATCTGCATTGCCACCTTGCCCAGGTGACTCTCCACACTTGCCCCCACCCCAAATGTGGCATCCTTAAGGGCAGGGATTCTGTATCTGCTGTTTTGTCTTGTTCGTGTCTCTATCACCATTCTGGTTCAAACACAGCAGGTGCTGAGCCACCAATAGCTAAAGAGATGGCCTGGTTCTGAAGAAGGGGATACAGGCTGAGCACGCACCTGATCACTGCATGGAACTCCGTAGCGCAGCTCAGTCACAAAATGCTCACAGTTCATGCTGGTCAGTGAATAGTGTAGCTCCTTCCCCACCAGCTCCATGGCCTGCTTGACAATTTTGTTGATAGGCAGTGGTGAATACCTGTCGTCATATTTGTTATTGACCTGGTAGTTGTCTGATCCGGCCACTTTGGATAGCTTCTCTTTCTTCACTATGGTTCTCTCAGTCAGGAGAGACATGATGCTGGACAAACCAGCTCCTGCAAATTCACCTGTGGAAACAGTGAGTTCAGAGCTGGGCCTGACCCAGCAGCCTCATTGCCCTTGGCACCATCAACAAGGATGAGCTGTGGAAGAAACTTCCCATCTTTCCTGGTCCAATGCACACCTGGAAGACTGTGGAAAGGTCCCTAGGGTCTGCTTTCCACATGTCTAACATAAAAGTCATGCGTTCTGAAGAACCACATGTATTCAAGTGTCCCTCAAGGAGTCAGCTGTTTGTTTTTTGTTTGTTTGTTTGTTTGTTTGTGTGGTTTTGGTACCAGGGATCAAACTCAGTTCCTTGCACTTTTGAGGCAGGTGGGGGAACCACTGAGCAAAATCCCTGGCCCAGGAGTCAGCTGTTGAGACAGAATGGTACAAGTCAAAGAGGAGGCAGAAGACAGTCAAGTCCTAGTCTCAGGTTCCCCTTCTAGCTCATGCCTATAAAAACAGTCACTCAACCTTCCTGCCATCAGTCTAGGACCCCCAGCAGACTAGGGTAGTATTTTGAAATCAAAAGGAAGGAACCAGTTAATCAAGATAGAGGCCTAACTGGAATCTAGGACCCTGGTGCTAGCTCTGATTTATTCACAATATGTCTTCAGCAAGTCCCTTCTCCTGGGGCCTTGTTCTTATCACAAATTAAACAAACTGGGCCAGATGATAACCAAACCTTCCAACTTTAAAATGCTAGATTTGCCTCTACAGGGCACCCTATCTTTTTGGAATGAGAGACAGTGGCAACATAACAGTGTCTAAGAGGGACCCAGCTCACAGATGTCACAAACATGTTGACATTATCCTTGATCTTCAGACAGCTGGGGATATATCACCGAATATGATTTGTTATCTGGATCATGATTTATCTATCTAAAGAAATATTTACATCTCCTGAAAAAAATAAGTATTATCTGTCTTCGTGACTTGTATCATTGCTGAGAGAAATTACCCAACATTCAAAGTTTAAAAGGGAATGGCTCACAGTTTGTAGAGGTATCAGTCCATAATCTGCCAGCTCCCAGGCAGGGTGGCATGGCAGAGGGGCATCGCAGAGGAGAAACAGCTCATAGCAGGCAGAAGTTACACAGCACCAAAGTAGCAAGCAGCAAGCTACAAGCAACAAACAACAACACTCTTTCTGTTATTTATATCTTATCCAGGCTACCTGCCTTTAGGGGCACAGCCAGGGTGGAGCAGGCTTAATCCTAACAAATTGTTTAAAGGCAGTAGCTACAACTACCAAAGTTGTAGAATCATCTTCAGAACTTTCTAGGGAAATGATTTACATATATAGGTTTCTCATGCTATGAAAATACTAAATACCCAGCATACACAGAATTTCTCAACCTGCAAACTAACATCTTGTGAAATTCTCAACCTCCCTTCTTCAAACCTTCATGTTCTTTGCTGTAATTCTTCAAACTCTGCTACCATCCTATCTTTACCCAACAAAGGAGATAATCATGACTGTCAAATTGGTTTCTCAAAATTTGACTCCAACATTAAGTTTATAGGATGCCCCATCAGTTAATCTGGAATTACTACTCTATGTTGATGGCTCTTATATCAAAAATTCTGGGCCAGGGATTTAGCTCCGTGGTTCTGGTGCCTGCCTCAAAAGCTCAAGGTCCTGAGTTCCATCCCTGGCACCAAAAAAAAAAAAAAAAAAAAACCTAAGGAAAAATATCAAATTGGGTAGGCACTTACATTCCAATGTGAATTACACAAAAGAGTTCTTCTTCAGTTTATAATTTGGTGCAATATGCAGAATCACTTGCCCTAACTCTACTATATTGCTACCAGGTGTGTTTTTGGAATAGTCCATGATTTGGGGATGGTATAGAAAAAGAGGGGATTCTTAATATCATAGCATGCCCATAAAAATGTACCTCAAGTTGCTGACCACCTCTCTGCACTGTTTTTACCCTCACAAGAGGCTGTCATAAAAAGTGATGCTCTTGTTCACAGAATAGACCAGAAATATCAAGGAAATGCCATGGTTGATTTCTGTGTAAGGGCTACCTACCACCCAAGAAATTGGTCCAATTAATAAACTATGTACCTTTCGTGAAATCCATCCAAAGGACATAAAGAAAATTCAACACACGGGGCAGAGAAGGTGAGCCAATCCCAGGGCCCAGGAGGAGGCTCCCCCACCCCCATTCCATGCTCCTAGGGCAGAGAAGGTGAGCCAATCCCTGCACCCAAGAGGAGGCTCCCCCTGCCACCATTCCACGCTCCTAGGGCAGAGAAGGTGAGCCAATCCCAGCACCCATGAGGAGGCTCCCCCGTGACCATTCCATGCTCCCAGAGCAGAGAAGGTGAGCCACGTGGATGCTAGAAGCCCCCCCTCCCTGGGGAAATGATAAGACACGTAAACAAGCCTCAAAAACAGACTTCCAGATCAACTACAGCAACCCCAAAGGGAAACAAGATGGAACAATCTGATACTCAACCACCTGGACTCCCTGAACTGGCAACAAAAGAGGATCTGGAAAAAATGAAATCAGAAATAATTTCTCAGATAACAGCAAAGATTGTGCCTATAGTGCAAGACATGATTAATAAATCTATAGCAGACACAGATTAAAAAAAATAGAGAATCTGAGGAACATGATGGAATCCCAACATAGGAAAAAAATGGAATCCATAAAACAGATGCAAACAGATTTCCAGGAGATTAAAAACTCCATCAAAAGTCTATGCAGCAGAATGAACCAATGTGAGGATAGAATTGCAGATATAGAAGATAAGATTGCAATTAGTGACCAGGAAAAGAAAAATTGCTTTCAAATTGTAAGGGACCACGAGAAATCAATCCAGCAGCTCCTACACGATGCAAAGAAGAATAACATAAGAGTGATTGGAGTCAATAAAGAAACAGGAGAGAGTGCAGATGACATTAAAAAACTGTTCACAGAAGTGATGGCAGAAAACTTCTCAAGCAGGGGGAAAGAACTTGACATACAGATAAGTGAGGCATATAAGACTCCAGCTAGCCTTAATCAAAAAAAATCTACACATAGGCATATAATAGTTAGGATTCCAGAAACCCAACAGAAGAACAAAATTCTACAAGCAGTGAGAGAACAGAAACAAATCACATTCAAAGGAAAGCCCATCAGCATCACAGCAGACTTCTCAATGCAAACCCTCAAGGCAAGAAGATCTTGGAGTGATGTATTTCAAGCCCTAAAGGAAAACAGCCTCTAGAGCCAGGGATTTAGCTCAGTGGTTTCACTGCCTGCTGCACAAGTGCAAGGACCCGAGTTCGATCCCCAGTACCAAAAGAAAACAGCCTCCAACCCAGATTGATGTATCCTGCAAAACTATCTTTCAAAATTGATGGAGAAATAAGATACTTTCATGATAAAGAGCACCTTAGGAACTTCATGAATACCAAACCAGCACTCCAAAAAATTTTAGACAATATCCTAGGGAAAGACAGTGAGGATCACAATGCCAGGAAGCCCAGTAGAATGAATCCATTGGGCATGACAAATTAGATGCAAAGGAGGAGACTCCAACAAAAAGACAAAGTCATGACAAGGCTTTTAAAACTTTTAACTTCATCTCCCTAATGAGTGTATAATTCAATTTTGTTATTGTACTGATTAGTATTTTTCTGATTCTAGTGTTGCACACCTTTGCTTGTGCTGTACTGGCTATTTATCATCTTCTTGTGTCTACTTTTTACTTGGGTTGTCTATTAATAAGCTGTAAGAGTTCTTTATGTAATCTGGTCATAGGTTCTATGCATTGTAAATATGGTCTGTTTAAGGACTACTTTTCATTTTAACGATGTCATTTAAAGTTCTAAATTTGGATGGAATCTCATTTATCAATTTTTTTCTTTTATACATCATGGTTTTTGTGCCTAGGAAGTTCTTGCCTACCCTAAATTCATAAACATTTTCCCTTATAATTTCTTCTTAAAGTTTTATACTTTTAGGCTTTCATATTTAGGTTCATGGGTCCTTTCAAGTTATTTTTATGTATGGAAATAAAGAGTTGAGGTTGATATTTTACATATGGATACCAGGTGTTCTAGTGCCATTTGCTGAAAACACTATCTTTTCCTCGGCTCTTGAATTGAGTTTATATTCTATAAAATGTTAATGTTTAATAATCTTTCCAAACTTAGTGCACCATATATGTGTGGTTCTATTTCTAGATTCTCTGTTTTATTCCAATGATCTATATGCCTTTCCTTACACCAACACTGCCTTGATTAGTGTAGCTTTAGAGGAAGTCTTAAAATTAGGTACTAAATATCTTCCAACACTGTTTTTTGGTTTTTTACTTTTCTAGGTCCTTTGTACTCCTACATAACTTTTAAATTTCAATATCCAATTCTTCATTTATAGCAAGTATACATAGACCTAAATTTTTATATATACCTTGTGTTTTCTAATCCTGCTAAATTCAAATACAAGTTCTCCGGGCTCCTAGAGATTTCTTAGTATTTTCTCTGTAGATGATCATTTCATCCACATATAAAGATTTTGCTTCTACCTTGCCAATCCTATCCTAGTTGTGTCATTTTATTGCCAGACTATTTTGGTTTGGGCCTATGTTTCAAAGTTTAATGGGCAGATGAAGAGCATGTCTGCCCTTGTTCCCCACCTTAGGGAGAAAGCATTGTATCTTCTCCATTCACATAATGCGTTCTCGCTAGAAGTATGGAGTACATGTCTTTAATCTGTTGAGAAGGTTCTGTTCTACTTCTAGGCTCCTGATAGCTTTTACCATGAACAGCTATAGAATTTAGTCCAATACTTTTTCTCCAACTAGTGACAGGATCATGTGGCTTTTTCCTTTCCTCTGTTAAAATGATGACTTTTGGGGGTGGATCTTCCAATGCTGAACCAACACTGCCATCCCTGCAATAAAAACACTTTTTACATACTGCCAGATCTGACCTCTAATAGTTTGTTTTTTAAACAAATTTCTATCTATGTTCATAGTTTTTTCTTCTATTATCTTTTTCCAGTTTTAGGACTAGCACAACGTTGGTTTCTTAAAATGAGGGGAGGAGTGTTCCTTTTTTTTCTGCTTTAAATGTTTGATATAATTTATCAGTTAAAATGTATATGAGCCTGTTGTTGTCATATAGGTAGGTTTTCAAGCTAGGGATATACTTTCTTTAAGAGATGCTATTCAAATTTTCTATTTCCTCCAGAGTTAGTTTCATTAATTTGTCTTCTAAGGTACTTCTTAGAAGTTGTCAAATTTATTTCAAAAAAGATTTTTGTAGTATGCTTTCTATACCCTTTTAAATTCTGTAAATTCTGTGGTAATGTCTCCTAGATCTTGATATTGTAATTTTAAAAATGTATAGTTGATATTGTGTAATAGGAAGTAAAGGTCTAAAGGAGTAGGGGAGGTGGGAGGGGTAGGGGAAAGGAAAGAAGGGAAAACAAAAAATATGAGAAAAGGAAAAAAATGGAAACAAAATCTTTGCAAATAGGGAAGGGTGGAGGGGGTGAAGGGAGGGCAAGGGAAGGGGAAAAAAATAAGAACCAAGATACTCATGTAATGGTACAAGATCCCAATGATGTATGTAAATGTATTTTATACCTAAAATGTACCAATAAACTTGATGGGGGGGGAATTCAACACTTACAACAAAATTGAAAAGAAATAGAAAGAAAGAAAGAAAAAAGGAAAGAAAAGAAAGTCTTCTAAGCATTTCATTCTCTCACTCATCATAGAATTGATAAAATGATTCAAATCTTGGCAAAATACTTGTGAGGAAACTTCAAAATCAGTCAAACATGTCTATAAACAATGCTTGACTCATCAAATCCATAGCTCTTGAAACATCACAAAAGTGGCCCCAGAAAAAAAAAAGTGGTCCCAGAGCATTCCCCACCCCAACCTTCAGGACCATTAAAACACTCGCAGGTGGCCTTCATTCAACTATTACCTCTATGAATCTTTGTCTCAGTCACTTTCTCCTCACTGGGACACAATATCCAACACCTACAACTTAAAGGAGGAGAGGTTTATTTTGGCTCACAGTTTGTAAAGGTTTTAGTTCATAGTTGGCTGGGTTCAAGGCAGGGTGACATGGCACAGCCCCATGGTGGAGGAAAGTTGCTCACACCATGGCATCCAGAAAGCAGAGAGATCAAGGGAAGAGCCAGGAAGGGAGATATACCCTTCCAGGTCATGCTCTCAATGACCCACCTTTTCCGTCCAGTCCCTTCTCCTAACAGCAAGCCAGCTATAAGCCTCTATAATCTAATCACCTTCCAAAAGCCTCACCTATAAGCTCATGAGGTTCTTGAGGGATAGCAGTCTCAGCTGGCAATATGCAGATGCCAACATGACAAAAATAATATGACTCCTGATTTGGGGTAATGGGAATCTTCCCATACTGTATTATTTTATATGGTTCATATAGATTCTATACCTATATGGTAATAAAGATATACACAGGTTTCCCACTCAGTGGCCTGGATATTGCAGGATGGGGCACCTCTTACTCAAAATAAGGAAATATGACTTTCCAAATGCCAAAATTCTTAACTTGGATTTATTACACATGGACTAATATGGCGGACCTCCCCAATGATTGGGCCCAAAGCCAGCTGTAAGCAATGCAGGCTGTAAAGAGTTAACCCAACAACTGGCTTGTTTATAGAAATGAGTCTGGCCAAAGCCCATGTGCTGAGATCAGATTGACTCAAACCAAAATTCTGTTCACAGGGTTGGGCCTTCTTTCCTGAAAGACAAAGTTAATTATTGACCACAACCTACTATTTTGTCTGTTCTGTTCATGATTCAAGAATGGTTTAGGGCTGGGAATTTAGCTCAGTAGCACAGCACCTGCCTCTCAAGCACAAGGTCCTTAGTTCAATCCCCAGTACTAAATAATAATAATAATAATAATAATAATAATAATAATAATAGTAATGCTTTGTCTCTTCCTTTTCCTTTACAAGCCTTGCCTACATCAGCAACATATCCGTAACAATTCCACCTGGTCCCTCCACGAAGCACCTTTACCTCGATCTAACTATGATGTCACCAATAAACATCGACAGCTGTGGGTGTTCAGGGCCTTTGCTTGTTCAAGCATCTGACTACACAAGCACTGGACATCCTGGCTCCCCATATCTCTGTCTCTAACTCTGTCTCCAAGTTTTTCTTCTCACCATGTGTCATAGCACTGAGCAGGAGATCAGAACCCACTGTAGGGGGCTCAGGTAAACTAACCCTGTATAAATTAATTTCTCCAGAGCTTCAAAACCCTATTACACAAAGAAGCTCTGGGGCTGGGTATTTAGCTTAGTGGTGCCGCATTGCCTGCCTCACAGGTGCAAGGTCCCGAGTTCGATCCTGGTACCAAAAAAAAAAAAGAAAGAAAGAAAAAGAAGAAGCTCTGGACCTCACTTTTTTTTTTTTTTTTTTTTTTTTTTTTTTTTTTTGGTACCAGGGCTCAAACTTGGGTCCTTGGCTTTCGAGGCAGGTGGCAGAGGACCTCATTCTTTTCTTGAGCACTTTGTCCATCAATATTTCTCCAAATCTTGAAAAAAGTTGCAGTGATACTTTAAATTTGCTTCAAGAAATATAATCTGAAACTGGGTGTGGTGTAATCCTAGCACTCTGGGAGATCAAGGTAGAAGAATCACAAGTTTGAGTCTCACCTGGGAAACTTAGCAGAACCTTGTTGCCAAAAAATAAAATACTACTAAGAAAAGTATTAATTATATAATAATAATAATAATAATGCAGAACTGTGGATGTCATTCAGTGCAAAGATCCTGAGTTCAGTTCCTAGTACCAAAAAAATAAGAGACTGGGCAGATGGAGAGCAGAAGAAAAAAGAGACAAGAAAAACCAATTGGATGGAAGCAGTTTAGCTTCAACAGTATTACTCAACAAAAATGTTCCTGATAACCTGACTTCGTAATAGGAAGGAGTCTGTGCTCTTCTTGGAAAAACAAACTGCTTCCAGGTCAATAAATGAAGACTTGTAGTTCAGAATCTTAAAGATCTAAAGGATGGATTCCAGATAGTTCATGGAATCAAAGACACACAATCAATAGATCTGTTTAGGTATTTGGCTAAATGATGGCTCTAGGACACCTCAGCTGTGGGATATTTTTTTTTTTTTTGGTACCGGAGATGGAACTCAGGTCCTTGCGCTTGCAAGGCAGGCAACGGAACCACTGAGCTAAATCCCCAGCCCAGGGTCTGACAATTGTGATCCTGTTTTGCAGTGAAGCTGGACATGAAAAGCACATGGTGACCAGGGTAATGCTCAATCATCAGGCACATGGTTGGTCTAACTGGGAGAATGAACAAAAGAGAATCGCTAAACAGAAACAAAAGTGAAGGCCACAATTTGAATGTTAAACCCACAGTCAAACTTGAAAGTGTGCAGATCTCCTGGAAAGGCTACCTCTACCTAGAAACAAATCTGCAAAGTCAATGTGACCTTATTTTTCCCCAGTCAGCTATAAGCAAGGCAGTTCACACTGCAATAGCAAACTGAACCTGGGAAAGGAAGACACCCAGGGAGGCAAGAGGCAGTGTACAACTTTTTCATTACAGCGACACTGGGATCGCTCCCAAAGAAGTCAGGCCCAGAATACCAGTGGGCTGGCAGTTTTATAGGGTTGTAAACAGGAGGTGCAGAAGCAGAAGCAGAGTTTACACAAAGCAGAGGGGCAGAGGAGGGGCAGAGCAAGGAGTTCTAGCAGGACTTTCTGAGTTCGTTACTCGCCTGTGGTGACAAATTACAGAAGTTGTCACGGCTACTTTGGTTCATTCTACCTAGTTAGTTACCTAGTTAACTCATAGTTGTTCAATTTAGTTAGTTTTGTTAGAAATACATCCGTCTGGCTAGAAATTCCCTTGCAATACACCAGTCCGTTTCACAGAATGTAAGGCCAATCACAATAGAAAGAAACATACTTCCCCCTCATGTCTTACCAACTGAACTGTAAAAACTGCTACATTTTGTTTCAAAGTCTCTGGGTCTGTGAACTGTTGTATGAACAACAAAATTTAAATTTCTCTAACTGTACATTTGCCATCCAACTTCTTTTAATGGCCATGTATATGCCATCAATGCCATTATATGCCAGTACTGTGTATCTGTTTGATTTTACTAACTCCCTGCTGTTGTGCACTTGAGTAGTTGCCAAGGTTTCAGCTTTTCCTTTAACACCGGGATGCTTCAAACTGAGGGAGGCTGCTTCAGCACCTGGCCACTTTCCTCCCACACACCCTTCATTGCCTCCCCCAATCTGAAAGATCGGTGTAGTGACCCCTGTGGTTCAGAGAATACTGTTCAACTTAGTAAGCTAAAGCCACGTGTTCAAGTTCCACAGTCAGTGAGCAAGGGACCTAGGTTTCCAAACTGGTTCTTTCGAGTGTGGAGTCCATGACTCCTTTCATTACACTTTGCATTCAGTTCAAAGTTTTTAAGGAAGGGGCCGGGGATTTAGCTCGGTGGTTCTGTCCCCTGCCTCACAAACGCAAGGTCCAGAGTTCGATTCCTGGTTCTAAAAAAAAAAATTTTTTTTTAAGGAAGTAACTGCTTCTTACTATTGTTTGTGTCTCCAGAAAAATAAATATGCACTGTAGAATATTGGGCCTATAGAGGGATCCCAATCAACTATAATGGGTTGGTCTGGACTGAACCCCACCCTATAATGAAATACAAGTCAGTAACTTCTCCCCTAAATTACTGATAAGGAGGAATAGCAGTTGATACGCCCATCAGGGAACAGCATGATTTTTTCAGTAAATATTTACTGAGTGCCTACTCTCCCAGGCAGAGCCAGGACCAGCACATATCTTTGCATCTGTTCACACCCTCAATCTCAAGCCTTGTGTTTAAAAAGAGAACCCTCTTTACTTGGAGAAGCCAGGTGAACCACATAGCCGTCTCCCACATAGATAGCCCAGTGAGAATAGGCACAGCGATGAATCTCAATCAGGTCTCCAGGTCTTGGTTTGGACTGCAACTGAAAAAACAGAAGATGAGATTAGCTTTTGCAGGGGATATTTTAGAACCTGACCTGCAAGGATGCCCAGGCCACCCTTGAGGCTCTGACAGCTCATGACTTTGCAGGATACAGGGAGGAATTCTCCTCACACAGGTGGGAAAACTCTAATTTATTGGGATTGTTGAACTGGAAAGGTACATAGGGAACACGGAGAAGACAGGAAGGGTGTCTCTGAGGGACTGTGGCAGTGGGTGTATGGCATAGGAGTGCGGTGAATTGATGTGGACAAGCTAGGTTGAAAGCACATTTTATGCGTGAGGCAAGTTTCTGCCAGCAAGTAACTGTATGAGTCCCAAGGAGGTCTAAATACCTCATTAAAGGCCATTTGCCATGTGCCTGGGCCTGAGCTGTGCTTGTGAGTTACAAAGCTCCAACTTGCAAAGCCCAATGTGCCAACACTGCTGAATGCTTGACTCCAATAGACTCACACCTATACATGTATACTTACATGTCTATTCTCACTTTAGCATCACAGAACCTGCACTAGATACACACATGTCCCCTTTGTTTGGTCATTAGCTCTGAGTAATCTTTCTTTTTCTTTTCTTTTTTTTTTTTTTGAAAACTAAATGTTAGAGTTTATTCCATCTTCATGATTACAGACATTATAAGGTGGGCAAACAAGGCAAATAGAGCAAGCACCTTTCCCCTCCACTTAACCAGATGCAGCATTTTGGCTTTTTTTTAATGATAGACAGGTTGCCTTAATTCATTAACTTGGGTTGAAAGCTGGCAACGCCAAATCTCTCTAATAGGTGGTTGTTCCATGGGCACTGCAAATACCGTTGATTCCTTAACTGTATACTGTGAGCTCTGAAACGGTGTTTACGTCAACATTCTTTTTTGGTACCAGGGATTGAACTCAGGACCTTGTGCTTGCCAGGCAGGAAGCAGCACCACTGAGGTAAGTCCCTGGCCCTAGGTCAACATTCTTGAAGCTTTCGTGTCTTAGATACCTGGAGGCAGAAAGTGTTAACAGCTGTCTTCCTCTTTGCTAGCCCAGGTCACCCGCAAACTTAACTGTTAGTCACTATATAAAAATAAAACTGTGCTCCCAAGTATTGATTGCAGCTATTGTGCCCGGATCCCTTTTTATAGAGTACTTACTCCCTGAGAGAGAAAAACAGGTCCTAACCAAATGCTTTCAAGAACAGTGACCCAGGTACACTGCAACGTCTTTTGCAGCAAAGTCAAGACATCAGGCAACCCTGATCATCTTGATTCATCATTATTTACACACAACATATATTCAAAGCTAATTCCAGACCACATATTGCAATGATAATCTCGAGAAATGGTTCAATTTTATTTATTTATTTATTTATTTTTGGTACGCGGGATGGACCCGGGTCCATGCGCTTGCGCAGCAGGGGGCGAAACCCCTGAGCTAAATCCGCGCGGCCCTCAATTTTAGCACATTGAGTCCTCCAAGATGCCAGAACAAGTGAGAAATCATCTCAAAACAGAGCGATTGTTCATCATTTACAAGTGAGAGGAAAACATCAAGAAGGAAGAACTGTCTTCTTTTATTTTAAACTCAGCCCCTTTAATTCATCACTGAAGCTGAGAGTTTACCATCCCAGTAGCCAAGTGTTCAACAGAGCAGTAATGCGCTGTGGCACACACATCCGCATGACATTCCCAACACTCCTGGAACATTTGGCAATCCCAGGAAATCCGGAGGAAGGTAAAATCTGGGTTCTAGACCAAAACCAGGGCAGAAATGACGGTATATGGTTGGAGTTGCTGGTGGAAGGTGCTCTTCTGAACTTTGTATGAGCAGCTGCATGTGGCCCTTGGCACAGGAGTTCTTTCTATTTCTGGAACACTCTGAGGCCAGCCAGTACCATTCCCCATCCCTCAACTCAGCTAACCCAGGTCATGTGGGGCCAGTCCATCCTGGCCAGGGAACTGAGCAACTGCTGAGAGTGGGAAAGATGTGGGTGAATGGAAAGCCTTTGACTACAGGAATCAGCTCAGCCTGCCCAAAGACTGGAGCAGCAAAAACAATGTTAACTGGGGGCTAGGGGTAGAGCTCAATGGTACAGCTCGAGTAGCATGTGCAAGGTCCTGGCTTCAATCCCTAGCACCACGGCACAAAGGAAAAAAGAAAGAGAGAAGAAGGGAGGAAGGAAGGAAGGAAGGAAGAAGAATGACAACTGCACCTAGGCTAAAATCCATCAAATAGGCTATTGCAAACACTGGTATAGAAATGAAAAGATCCAAGCATATTCTAGATGAACTGTACTCACGGAACCTTCTTACAAACTACAACAAAACCCAAAGCCACAAACCAAATGTGTAGAAAAACATCTGGCAGAACACACACCAAGCTATCTGGAGGGACATTATCTATAACAGGTAGGACAGTAAAATGGCTTTTGTCCTCCATGTTAATGGTTTTGATTTTACTTTTGCTTTTGCTTTCTTAAACAAGGTGACTGTATTCTTTGTGCAATTAAAGAAATCAGGTTTTTCAAGCAAAAGATTATGAATCAAATCTCTGCTGCCTCTTGGGCAATCCCCTCTCTGATATTAACATCACTCCCCGAAACTGCACCGTGGGGAGGAGAGGAGAGCTGCTCCTACTTCTCAAGGTTGTTTAGTAACAGCCTGGCTTGATAAAATAAAAGCCTTCAGCAGGCCTGGGATTTAGCTCAGCAGTTTCACCGCCTGCTGCGAAAGCACAAGGAGCTGAGTTCGATCCCTGGTACCCCTTCACCCAGGTGCTGGGATGCAGCCGGCACTTACAAAATGTGTTTGTCATTGAGCCTGAAGAGAAAAGGAGCACAGAAAGAGGAAGAGAGAAAAGGAGAGCAAAGTAGAGGGGCTGTGCTGCCTGGAGGGGAGAGGCGACAAGAACCCTTCCGGACCACCTCCCACCTCCCACACCGCTGTGAGCCATTTTCCGGGACCCTCCCTCCCAAGCCTGACCCACTCACCCCTCACAGGGCTCTGGGCCCAGACCCTGGTTTATTTTCCCACTTTGTCTGAGACAGCCAGACTCTTACACCTGAGCATGTTCCCTGTCACCTCTGTGCCAGAGCTATGGACCAACAAGGAAAACACACATAACCTCTCCTAACAGAGCTGTTGCTGCTTTTTAAAATAAAAGCTTTAAAACCCTTTCTGGGGACTTACCCTGGAAGCCATCCTTCTGCCTAGATGTGTTGTGTGGCACTGACTGCTCGCTGACCTTTCCTAGTTTCGTTTTCCTCAGTGCTGTGATGGCACACTCTTCAGCCTGCAGCTACTCCAGTTACTGAGGCAGGGAAATCAATTTGGTCAGCTGACAGAGGCAGCCCTCGCCCCACTGCCCAGGCACCTCCTGGTCCACACTGTTCTCTGTGAGTGCTGAGTGGGACAGGCTGGGAGACTTAGTGAGACCCTGTCCCAAATGAACAACAACAGCAAAAAATTGAAGAGCTCATACAGCTCTGAGGTAGAAGTGCTTGCCAACAGTGTTTAAGTCCCTGGATTCAAGCCCACTACCCAAGAGGGGGGGAAAGGAGTTTCCTTTTCCCTCTGACTCCACTCAAGCACTCAAATATGTGAAAATGTTATTTTCAAGCAAAGGTGGGGCATGTGTCCAGGAGAGAGGTAGGTGTGGAAATCACCTAGAGGTGAGAGAAACTGGAGTTCAGCATGCAGATTTGAAGGGGATTTGGTGGCAGGTGTACTTAGGGGGCACAGTCAAAAACTCTCAAGTTTCAGGTAAAGGAAAAAAGGGAAGAAGCAGAGTCAGGTGGGTGTGGGGGAAGCAGGACACAGGGACAGAAGGCAAAGGGCAAGCAGCTCAGAAAGGCAGGAGGAGCTCCAGGAAAACAGCTCACAACTCAAAGCGAGAACTGATGGTTTCAAGGAAGGCCTGATGTTTCCACCAGCTTCAAGGCAGTAGCCCTGAATAAAACATTGTACCAATCATTGACACATTCCCCCAGCACTGAAAAAGAAAGAGCCTGCTTGGCCAGAGGTATGCAAGCAACCACCCCACTGGCCAGAGCCATTCACTCATTCTAGACCAACAGGAAACCAACATTCATGGATGGAGGCTGTGCTTTTGAGACACCCAAACCCCAAGTCTCTCTCTCCCCCCTCCCCCACCCTCTCCCCCTCCCTCTCCCCCACCCTCTCCCCCTCCCTCTCTTCCCCATTTATAACTGTTGTTTTCTGGAAAGGAAGGAGTAGGTGGACAGGGAGGGATCTTAGCATCTCCACTATGGCCCATGTGGGCTGGAAGTGTATTCCGCCCCCCCAATACTGGGAGTTGAACCCAGAGAGCACTGAGGTACATCTCCAGACATTTTTATGTTTTTTTTTTTTGAGACAGACTCTCACTAAGTTGCCCAGGCTGGCTTCAAACTTGTGATCTTCGTGTCTCTGCCTCCTGAGTAGCTGAGATTACAGGTGTGTAGCCCTGCACCCAAAAAGGCAGAGTTTTTTTTCCCCCATTAAGTTCATTGGGGCATTTTAGGTATAAAATACAGTTACATTCATCATCAAGGGATCTTGTACCTTTACGTGAATATCTTAGTTCTTATTTTTTCCCCTTCTCCTGCCCTCCCTTCACCCCCTCCACCCTTCCCTATTTGCAAAGACTTTGTTTCCATTTTTTTCCTTTTCTCATATTTTTTCTTTCCCCTTGTTTCCTTTCCCCTGCCCCTCCCACTTCCCCTACTCCTTTAGACCTTTTCTTCCTATTGCACAATATCAATTATACTTTTTTTTTTTTGGTACCTGGGATGGAACTCGGGTCCTTGCGGCTGCACAGCAGGCAGTGAATCAATTATACATTTTTAAAATTGCAATATCAAGATCTAGAGGATATTACCACAGATTTTACAGAATTTAAAAGGATATAGAAAGCATATTTCAAAAATCCATTTTGAAATGAATTTGACAACTTCTAAGAAGTACCTTGAAAGACAAATTAATGAAACTAAGTCTGGAGGAAATATAAAATTTGCATAGCACCTCTTAAAGAAAGTATATTCCTACCTTGAAAACCTACCTGTATGACAACAGCAGGCTCATATACATTTTAACTGATAAATTATATCAAACAATTAAAGCAGAAAAAAGAAGGAACACTCCTCTCCTCATTTTAGGAACTCAACATTGTGCTAGTCCTAAAACTGGAAAAAGATAATAGAAGAAAGAAGTATGAACATAGATAGAAATTTTTTCTAAAAAAAAACTATTAGAAGTCAGATCTGGCAGCATGTTGAAGTGTTTTTATTGTAGCAATGGCAGTGTTGGTTCAGCATTGGAAGATCCACCCCCGACAGTCATCATTTTAACAGAGGAAAGGAAAAAGCCACATGATCCTGTCACTAGTTGGAGAAAAAGTATTGGACTAAATTCCACAGCTGTTCATGGTAAAAGCTATCAGGAGCCTAGAAGTAGAACAGAACCTTCTCAACAGATTAAAGACATGTACTCCACACTTCCAGTGAAA
The DNA here is from genome assembly GCF_053883595.1 of Heterocephalus glaber. NCBI lineage: Eukaryota > Metazoa > Chordata > Mammalia > Rodentia > Bathyergidae > Heterocephalus > Heterocephalus glaber. Next base: position 13,487,762 of record NW_028258151.1, on the reverse strand, counting down.
ACGCCTTATATGAATGGAGAAGATACAACAAAAAGAAAAAGTCACAACAAGGCTTTTAAAACTTTTAACTTCATCTCCCTAATGAGTGCATAATTCAATCTTGTTATTGTACTGATTAGTATTTTTCTGACTCTAGAGTTGCACACCTTTCCTTGTGCTATACTGGCTATTATCATCTTCTTATGTCTACTTTTTAATTGGGTTGTCTATTAATGAGCTGTAAGAGTTCTTTATATATTCTGGTCATAGGTTCTATGCATTGTAAATGTGGTCTGTTTAGGGACTACTTTTCATTTTAATGATGTCATTTAAAGTTCTAAATTTGGATGGAATCTCATTTATCAATTTTTTTTTCTTTTATACATCATGTTTTCTGTATCCTAGGTAGTTCTTGCCTACCCTAAATTCATAAACATTTTCCCTTATAATTTCTTCTTAAAGTTTTATACTTTTAGGCTTTCTTATTTAGGTTCATAGATCCCTTCAAGTTATTTTCATGTATGGAATAAAGTGTTGAGGTTAATTTTTTATATACGGATACCAGGTGTTCTAGTGCTGTTTGCTGAAAACTTTGATATTTCTTTATTGATTTTTTGTCTGGTTGACCCATCTATTTGTGACAGTTAGTATTGAAGTCCTCCACTGCAAATGTGTTGATGTTTATCTGATCTTTATGTTCAGCAGTATAGTTTTATGAGGTTTGGTGCATTGATATTTGGTTTGTATATATTTACAATTGTTATCTCCTTTTGTTGGATTTTTTTCCTTCACAAGTATGGAGTCACCTTCTGTGTCTCTTCCGATCAGTTTTGGCTTGAGGTCTACTTTGTCAGAAAATAGGATAGCTAGCACTGCTTGCTTTTGGGCTCTTGTTGCATGGAGTATTGTTTTTTTTTTTTTTTTTTCTGTTCTCAATAATTTATTTTTTAATATTAACTCTTTGTGAAGTTACATTTATTTAAGAAAACTTGAAGAAACCCAAAGATAGGCAGCATTCTAGGAGAAACAACTAAATGTGCAAATTTCAAATATTTTCTATAAGTATAAATAATCCCATTTCTTCACATTGAGAATGAAAATATTGGTAGACACAATTTTTGCAAGAGCCACAATTTTTGAAAGAACTAAATGAAAACACTCGCGTTTATTTAATATCTTTGGAAAGAAACTGGAAGAGACAGGAGAAAAGACATCTCAAATAATCTGAGGAAAGGCATGTAGAGTTATGGATTGTAGGTATTTTCAGATCTTCATTTCAGACCCAATTCCCTCCTTTTTTCCCCCCACCTAGGGCAAATATGACACTATCACAAAGCACACAGAGAAAGAGCAGCCCAAAAACAGGCTGCAATGCCCTCAGCTCATGATTACTGGGCTTGTCCCAAGGCTGAGGTGTCACCAGACACAGGTTCCTTAGCATAGCAAATGAAAGCATCACGAAAGGTTTCCCTTTGAACCTCCCTGTTCCCAACCTTCCCTACTCCTTCCCTATCTTCTCTCCCAGGAGGTAGGATCAGAGAACAGTTTCTTATTATTCTGGAGACTCTCAAGATGTTTCTCGAGATTCTACTGAACGCACTCTTGAAGCCATTCTTTCTTTCCCAGGGAGACAGCAGCAGTGAATCAAAGAGAACATTCCCTAAGCAAATGTTAGCTCATGAAGACAAGGCAGAAAAAACATCTTCACTTAAATAACTGAAATTTGCAAATACAATAAATAGAGTGAATTATATACCAACGCTGCTAGGGCAGCATTTCAATATAAAAAATTCCCTCATACATAATATAAGGGTATATTATTTATGTACACATTTTTACATACAATAGTTCAAGATCTCTTTAGAAGGAAGACAATAATAACCCCAAGTTAGACACTGTCCCCCTAGAAGCTTTGCTGTAAAAGAGTGCACAAGGCAAAGAGCAGCTTGTTGGCTTTTTGCTGTGGACATGTTCTGTGTCAGCAGCCTCTGAGGCAGTCCGTGCACGGTTCTGCCGTTCCACAGAACCTCGCTCAGCAAGGAAATAGGCAGCAGGGAAACCCTCATTCCTGCTGCTCTCTGAACACATCCATTCTTCCTGAGTTCCCACGAGCTTCCTGTAGACGCCCTGTGCCTGGAGGATTCAGCGGAAGGCTGCCAGGATGGCTCCCCGGCTCCCAAGCCACCTATCTGTGTCTTTTCCATTTTCTAAGGAGAGGGGGCAGCACTCCTGGCAGGCAGGGCACACAGACTCAGCACACATTCCAAGTCCCAAGACATCAGGCCGCCTGCTTGGGAAGAGAAGAGTAGCTCTGGGCCGACTCCGACTTCATGCACTGCCAGTCACAAACTCTGCTCTAAGGCCACCTAGGCCCAACCTGAGTGTCACAGACATGACGAAGAGCTTATCTTCCCTCCTTTGCTCAAAGACCCCCTCCAGGCCACTGTGTCAGGGCTGCTTCCAGTGGCACCCAGGGGATGGGAGTATTAGCACCATGCTGGACCCCTGCTTCCGCTTAACCATACATCTGCTTGAACTGGAAGCACTCGTTACAGTAGCTGTTGCACTTGGAGTTGCCGAAGTGATCACAGGCCGGGGCCCTGCAGCGCTGTTTGGGGGGCTCTTTGGGAACAGGCTCACCCCGGTGGGCCCCGAGGCCCACACGCTGGCTGAGGTGCTGGCACTCCATGCAGAGCTCCTCGCTGCGGCAGGCCAGGATGTTCTTGCAGGAGGCCCGGGCGCACTTGGGCCTCGAGGTGCCCTGGGTGGCTCTCGGCAGGTCTCTGTGCTGGCTGGATCTCAGTTGCTCTTCAGTCCTCTTGGCCTCATGAAATCTCTGGTTCTGAGCTTCAGTGAAGCACTTCTGACAGTATCCTTCGAACATGGTGCTTCCCAGGGTGCCACATTCCCTGCCCAGGCATGGAACGGCATTCTGGAACCTGGAGCCAGTGAGGCTGGCTTTCCCTGAGGCAGCAACAAAATGTTTGTTTTCTTTGTACTCGATGAAACACAGAGTGCAAAAGCCTTTGTTTTCCAGAGTCCCAAAATACATGCAGCCAGCTTTCCTGCACTTGCTTGTCCCAGTCCTGTCCCCTGGAGTCCGTGCGGCCTGAGAGAGGCAGCCAGAGGGGGCGTCATTTCCAGCTCTGTGACAAGAATGCGGGGAGAGACTCTGCATGAGCTGCGAGGGGTCAGACTTGGACCTCTGGTGACAGGAAGAAGGGACGCTGGAGCCGAGGCTGGAGGAAGACTCTGTCGTAGTCCTTTTGAAGCAAGTACTGCAGATCCCATTAAATGTCCTAGTGACGTCCTGGAGGCAGGCCTGGCACCTACCAGGATCTAAATGTCTGGTGGCATCTGCAGTCTGGCTGGCATTCAACTGCCGGGCATTGTGACATCACTCACAAAACCCATTGTGCTGCACATTCAGTGTGAAGGGGCAGCAAGGGCTCCTGCACTTCATGGCTGTGGTCTCGCTGAACAGGAAGAGCCTGGGGGCTGTAGGTGGGGCCGAGTGAGGTCCACCCGCTGGCTCCTCGGGGCACCAGGCTGAGGGCTTGTAGGCCTCTCCCCGAGACCCCCCCAAGCGCCATGCCAGGGAGGCCCTCCGGGCCGGGCTTGGAGTTCAGCTTTGGGAGTTTGCTTTGGTTCTTTTGGCGCCTCGCCGAGCACTCCTGGCATAAAGGCTTGGTGTTCACGGACATGAAGAATGGACAGTTGGGTGTTTCACATTTTACATCCATGAGGGAGAGCTGGGGTGTGGTGGGCTCCAGGGGTTTCTGTGCATGCACCCTTCTCCTCCCCTGCTCGCTGTTTTCTTGCCATTTCTTGTACTCATGCTGAACAAGTTCAAAGTAGTCATCTACCAGATTTATTTCTTTGGGTAAGTTAGCTTCATCCAACTTTGCAGCATTAATCAGATGAGTGGTGCCATGGTCCCAGCCCTGGACTGGAATTTCTATCACCATCAAGTACTCCTTTAAGAGCTTTTCCTTCATCTCATTTTCAAGATCTGTCAAAAAGTGAATTTTTAGGTCTTCGAATCTCCCTCGGTCTCTGTTAACAAGCGGCACAGCTCGGATTTCAGGCCCACTGTCCTTCAGCGTCACCAGAGGGACAAAGTGGTGGCTGTCGTAGCCGAGGACGATGGGGAATCTGTAGCAGTCCTGGGCAGGCCAGTGGAGGGGCAGGTAAATCCCACCCACTTTCAAAGGGGCGAAATTCGAACCTGATTCCAAACTTCTCAGCATTTTGTCTGCAATGATGATGATGGGCCTTCTGAGGATGTTGCAGAGGACGAATATGTGGATTTCCTCCAGGGAGTTGTATGGGAGCGCACTGCGGGCTGCCGGGGAGTCTGCGGACGCCATGCCAACGAGGTTGTCCCATTCGTCATTCCAGTTCCGAGTATCGTAGCAGAGCCCCGTTTCCACGAATTCCTGAGATTTCAGAGACTCGAGCTGCCAGCGGAATTTGAAGTTGCGTGTGTCGGTCTCCTTAAGCGTGCTGAAGAGGGCTTTCCTCAGCACGAGGTCTGTGTCCTGGACACCCCACATGTACTGACAAGCAGCGTGCATGAGGCAGTTGCCATCGCCATTGGTTTTCAGTGCCACGAGCTTCCTGACTTCACGACACCAGTTGAGCTTCTTCTGGCTTTCCAGGGAAGCCTGGATGTTTCTGTCGATGAGAGCTTTGTGGATGATCTCTCGGAACGGGGGACAAAACTGGCAAGTTCTGAACATTTCCAGTGTGTACCGGTGCATGGTTTTAAAATGATGAATGATCCCATTCGTAGGTTTGAAAATGTCTTCTGGAGTTCTCTCTCTTATCTTCACAGCTTTCCGCATATTGCTCAAATACAAAGCCTGAGGAAGGAGTTGTTTGGCCATGGTGTCTACGTCGCCTCTCCGGGCCGCGCGTTCCTCTCGCAGAGTCCGGGTCAGGGCCGGCGCGGGCGGCTGACGCGGGTCGGGATCCAAATCGGAATCAGGGTGGGGGTCGGGCCGAGGCTGCACCCCATGGACGCCCGGGCTCGGGCTCGCTGGCTCGGCCGGGTGTGGATGTGTCCCGGCGGCCGCCGCTCCGCCCCCGCCAGCTCCGCGCTCTCCGGGCTGTGCCTCTGCAGACTGTGCAGTTTCCTTTTCTCTGGAGTATTGTTTTCTATCATCTCACTTTGTCTATGTGTTGCTTTATGGATGAAGTTGTCTCTTGTATGCACCACACAGTTAGGTTTTGTTTTTTTGATCCAATCTGCCAGTGTATGTCTTTTGACTGAAACCATTTACATTGAGAATTATTACTGAAAGGTATTGACCTAATCCTATAATTCATTATTTTCTGTTGCTGATTTCTTTATTTTTCCCTTTTCCTTAACTACTCAACCTAAATATATTCTAAATATAGTCTTTCTTTTTGGCTCTTTGGTGTTGTTGACCTCATTGTCTCTGTCTTGTTTTTCTTTAAGTGCTTTCTTCAGTGCTGCTTTTGTGGTCATAAATTTGCAGAAGATTGAATCTAGACCCATATCTCTCACCATGTACTAAAAAAATCAAAATGGAGCAAAGATCTAAATGTTAAAACAGAAACAATTTGCTGGAAGATAAAATAGGTAAAATTCTTGAAGACATAGGCAGAGGCAAGGACTTTCTGAACAGAACACCAGTTGCACAAGAAATAGTACGAAGAATCAACAAATGGGATTGTATCAAATTAAGAAGTTTCTGTACAACAAAGGAAACAACCAACAGGGTGAAGAAATAACCTAGAAAATGGAGAAAATTGTCAGATATTTCTCAGACAGTGGACTAACATCTCCAGTATATAAAGAGCTAAAATAAATTAGACCATCCAAAATAAAAGACCAAACAAAAAACGGGAAAATAAGTAGACATTTCTTAGAAGAAGTAAATAAATACATTAAAAATGTTCAACATGGGCTGGGGATGTAGCTCAGTGGCACAGCAACTGCCTGGCAAGTGTAAGGTCCTGAGTTTGATCCCCGGCACACACAAAAAAAGGTCAACATTTGTGGCCATTAGGAACATTCAAATTAAAACAATGAGATTACACTTTACTCCAGAAAAAATGACTATCATCAAGAAATAATAACAAGCACTGGTGAGGCTGTAGGGAAAAAGGAAACTTTCCAAATTGTTGGTGAGAATGTAAACTAATACAACCATTATGGAAATCAGTATGGAGACTCCTCAAAAATTGAAAACTAGGCTGGGGATTTAGTTCAGTGGTTCCACCCCCTGCCTCAAAAACAAAAGGTTCCAAGTTCGATCCCCAGTAGACAAGAAAAAAAATGAAAACTGGAAATTCCATTTGACCCAACAAATTCTATTTGTCTTCTAGGTATCTTTCCCAAAGAGTTAAAGACATCATAGTATAGTGATGCATACATACTTATTTTTGTTTTTGTTTTGGTACTGGGAATCGAACTTAGGACCTTGCACCTGCCAGACAGGCACTATGCCACTGAGCTAAATCTCCAGCCCCATATTTATAGCAGCACAACCCCTAACAACTAAATCTTGGAAGCAGCCTATGTATCCATTAACAGATGAATAGATGAAGAAAATATAGCACTTATACACAATGGAGTACTGCTCTGCCATAAAGGAGGATAAACTTGAGTCATTTATAGGAGAATGGATGTACCTTGAGACCATAACTTTAAGTGAAATAAATTGGACACATGAGCTTAAGTAGCACATGATTTCCCTTTCATGAGAAACTGAAAATATAAATAAAGAACAAAATGGTCTCCCAAGTCGTCTTCTGAAATCTGTGTGAAAAACTTTTTGATTCCCACAACTCTTGGAGTCTCCATGCCTGTAAAAATAGCACACTATGGATGATGCCAAGGTTTGCCATCAGCTTGAGTAGTAGCTGGGACTTCTCGCATCATGGCTGCAGAGGTCTCTGAGTGCCTGGATGACTGAACACTGTGAACTATATCCTGGGAAATCAACCCTCTAGGCAATTCTTCTGAAGTGGGGTGCCCTGGGGCTCTTCTCTCAAAGCAAAGTCTTTCAAAAGAGTTTACATTTACCTTTTACACACAGTGTAGGTTGGGGTTTTGCTGATTCCTGAAATGTCCTCAAGGAATCTTTTACTATTGTTCTGATGTTAAGTACTTGATTTCTTTTTAGTGCTATTCTTTTCAGCAAACAATTTCTACTTGGCCAAAACTTTTTAGGCCCCAACTTTATAGGCACTTCATTTCTGATGAAACTCAAAACTTAAAATTACTCAGCTGTGTCAGTTGCTATTGATTCTCAGTGTACAGCTGGCTAAAAGGGGGCAATAATACCTGTGCATAGCTTGGACATTGAGCTGCCTTGAAATTTCTTCCACTGGATTTATTAGTATACCACCCTTAACCTCAGTCTCCAGCAAAGTCTCTGGATATGAATAAAATATAGACAAATTTTATGCTTGAGTGTAACACACTGGTCTTGAGTTCAACTGCCAATAGTCTTTGTTCCTAATGGAAACCTCCTGGGCCTGGCCTTTACTGTTTGCATTTTTTCCAGCATTCTGTGTTCTGAGCTCTGAGAAAAATCTTCCACTGAACTCAACTTACAGAATTTTAGAGGTTCTATAACTGGCATCTCTGAATCTTTTCAAACTCCTCCCATGAACCAATTCAAAAGGCTTCTAAACTACATGGTCAGGTACAGTCTTGGCAATGACACTACTCCTCTACCAAAACCTTGTTTAGTTATGTTCTCATCATTGGGACACAATACCTGATTTCCACAACTTAAAGGAGGAGAAGTTTATTTTGGTTCATAATTTTAGAAGTTTCAGTTCATGGTTGGCAGGATCAAATGGAGAAACAGCATGGTGGAGGGTCTACTGGGGAGGAAAGCAGCTCATGTTATGGTAATCAGGAACTAGAGAGAGAAGGGAGGAGTTGGGGGGACATACTCTTCCAGATTATTCCCTTAGTAACTTTCCTCTTCTGACCAGAGCCCACCTCTTAATAACACATTCAGCTATGATCCTCCATGGTATCTTCTCAAAAAAATTAAAAACATCATACCACAGCAATATATGCACACTCATGTTTATAGCAGCACAGTTTGTAATAGCTAAATCTTGGAAACAATCCAAATGCCCATCAACTGACGGGTGGACAAAAAAAGTGGTTTTTTTATACAATGGAGTACTACTCAGCCACAAACAAGGATGAACTGGAGACATTTGTAGCTAAATGGATGCACCTTGAGATTATACTCTTAAGTGAGATAAATTAGACACATATTGTAAATATCACATTATCTCTCTGGTGTGAGAAACTGAGAGTGTAAATAAGGACCAAAATGTATTTTGAGGGAGCACATAACAGTATATAAGTACATATTGCAGGACCATGACTTGGGAAAATTCAAAACAGGCCAAGTCATGGGAGAAGAACTTGACTAAAAGGATGAGCCCTTGAGGCAGCACAGACCAAGTCAGTTGAGAGGCCTGGTCATGAGGATTTTCAAAGAAACTAGGAATCTGGATGCAAGGGATACAAAAGAAGGCATGTTTTAAATCTAACACCAAGAACCAACTGGCATGCTCAGGAATCTGGGAAATGAGAGTGCGCGGGTTGGGCACCACTAGGTGGATGGGCAGTACTGCTTCATTTACTAATCTAAGATCCTGTACCAACCTCCACTCTCCATTGGGTTTTTTGGACTCTCCAAATTAGAGTATTACAAGGGCTATTACTAGGTATAAGTAAACCTTGTGCCCTTAAATTGTCAATTATAGGCAATAGTCCTTTTTAAGCTTCAGGTCTCAAAGGATATTGTCTCCAGTGAGGAAAAATAGTGGGGTCATTAAGATGTATTTGCAGTGGGGCAGCTCCTATTGCTTTTACAATTTTGTCCTTAGCCTATACTTCAGGATGGGGAGGCAACATATCTGACTTGGGTGCATAGATACTATAGCATTTAAGCAAGATTAAGATATCTTTCCCCAAAAGGGGAACTGGACTTTCAGGTATGATCAAAAAGGAATGGGAGAAGAGAAAGCCATCCCAGTTACAGGCTAAAGGTTGTGAGAAATAATGAACTACCTCCTCCCCAGTGACTCCTTTCACTGAGGTATGACAGCTAGAAGGAAGCCAGGATTGAAGGCAGAACCGAAAGCCTGGCTCCATGTTCAGCAAGAGAGTGGTGTCTTTTCCCTCAATGGTCATGATTATCCAGGGCTTCTCTGTGTAGATGATAGTCTGGCCAGGCAGAGAGGTGAAGAGTGCCCCAGGACCCTTCAGTCTTGTTGGACTGTCTTGTAGGATGGGCCTGATCCTTGGGACAATTCATCCCTGGGGCTAGTCTTATTATAGGAGGCTAAGTTAGATAGAAATTAATATACAGCTAGAGAAGGAATGGGCTGTCAATGAAGTCAGCAGGAAAAATAAAGACATTAGAATTGTGGGTGCAGGCACATCTAAAGACTAGGCCTTAAGATAAGATTCAGTAGCCAGGGCCAGGGATTTAGCTCAGTGGTTCCACCTCCTGCCTCGAAAGAGCAAGGACCTGAGTTCAATCCCCAGGACCAAGAAAACCAAAACAAACAAACAAAAAACCACCCCCAAACAAAGATTCAGTAGCCAGGCCTATGTGCCTCCCTGAGGGATAAGCAGTAACTTGGAATTATACTATAAGTAGCACCATCTGGTCTAGGAAATACAGATAGACATCAGTCACTCAGGTAGATGACCAGAGCATCTGGACCCATTCCCTCCCAAAAATACTTTTGTTCTTTCCATGTACCCTTGCTATGTGACCTGCTTCCCTATTGGATCAATATTAGCTAAACAGCTATACTTGTAATCCTATAGGTTGATTATAGTTTGACCCATGTTGTACCCACATTGTGACTTTGCTGTATAAATTACCCTTGAAAAAAGGCCTTGGTGGCTCCCCACTTCCTGGACCCCTCCTGTCTCTCATGGGCTATCTCTCAATAATCATTTCCTACTTTTAACTTCTTTTGTCTTTTGGAATTCATTCTTCAATTTCAGGGGAAGTGAACTAGGCCCATCTAACATGTAACAGATTGGGAGTTATATTTCTCTTATGTCATTTTGGAGGTTTCATGGAGATAACTGGAAGGAGGTAAAAGTTGTTTTTACTTCATGACACTACTAAATATTTTTACTAAATTCTGGATTGTGATTCATTTAGGTAATCAAAAATTGTCATCTGTTGTTTGCTGGTTGCTTATTCCTTTTGTTGGTTGCTTGAGCCATATTAAAAGTTGAGAGCAGGGAAGATTGTGATGTCTTCATATTTAGGTTTCTTCAATGGGACATTTTAAATTTTTGCAGGCAGGGCCTTATATTCCTGTTTGGTATATGGTGCATTTAGACTTAATTTTACATTGGAAGCTGAATTTACTTGGATTCCTTTTTTGACTTGTTTGGCAGTTACAAGATGGCTTGCTGTCTTATTTTAGACAGCTGTTTGGGATGGCTTTTTGAATTTTTAATTACTTTGCAGCTCATGCCACAGGTATGTCTGAGGCTATGGGACAGGTTTTGGCAGTTCACTTTTGTTATATATATTGTTATTGTCAATAAATGGTAATATACTTTTTTTTACAATCCTGAAAATCTTTTTTTCCTTTTCAGTTGTGATCTCCTGAATCCCCAGAAAACGAGTGCTCATCTATAGGCATTCCTTTATAAATGACATAATCCCCTTCCCTGGGTTAGAAAAAAAAATTAGAATTCATGTTCATTCAGAAAGGCACACATGAGAGTTTTGGCTGGCCCTGTGCCTGGGCAGGAGTTTTCTCCTGTGACCAGCAGGACCAGAAGGAGAAAATACGCAGTGTTTCAGGTCTCATGGTCATTGGTTTAATTTTTCACCGGCCATATTTCCCTTCTTAAACATGGCTGCTATAGTGGGAATCAAGTGTAACCTGTGCTTTGGTGACACATTCTGGAGTTGGGAATGTGAGTTTTCAGAGGAAGTAGGTGTGTGCATCGGTAAGGTTGGCTAGTCTGGCCCTACCTATCTTCTGGTCCCTCCCCAGACGATGGCTACCCGCTCTGGAGCAGGGAAACCTCAAGGAACACTTTGAGAGAACATAAAAACCAAGTAGGGATTAAAAGGGACAACTTATTTTTCCCCTTGTTTTGCAGATGGAAAACTCCATGTCAAATTCCTTTACTCCTTTGCAGTGTATTCTTAAGCACTGGAAGTTGTTTGACCTTCACATTCTGAGGAAGAGCTGTTTAATGTTGTTCTGCACCCATACATGGCCTGGTATTCCATGCCTCTGGATGGAATGCCAAGAAGGAAGTGTTGATTGTGGTACTATTTTACAGTGGAGTTGTACTGTAAGAGAGACAGAGGATGGTCAGAGGTGCCTTATGTTCAGATTTTTTTTGCTTTGAGAGACACTCCTGACTTGTAGATGTGGGCCCTTGGACAGCCAGATGCCTCTGGTTCGTGGGGCACAGTCTCATGCATCTACCATTATGGAGCCTGGGTTTTCCTTCCCTTGTTCTCCATACCCTAAGTATAAGACTATCCTAAATGAAGACTCTACTGGGCTTTACTCCACCTCTATCTGATTTTGTTCAAGCTCCTCAAGGGCAACACCCCTTACAGGAGATGGGTGGGGAATTCAGCCCAACCTGTGTCCATGTGTCCTTTGCTCTCAGTGACTTCAAACAGGTCAAACAAGGTTTGGGAAAGTTTTCAGACATTCTTGATAAGTACCTTGAGGTCTTTAAGGGACTTACTTAGACCTATGAACTGGACTGGAAAGATGTAATGTTACTCTTAGGGCAAACATTGACTTCTAGTAAGAAAGAAGTGGCATTATAGGCTGCTCTTACATTTGGAGATGAGTATCATATTGTTCATTTAAAAAGACTAGAAGAGAGACAGCAAGGGGAACAGCCAGCTCCTACGGAAGCCCAGGCAGTCCCTATTGTAAGATCCCTACTTGCTTTCACAGATGTAAAAGGGTCTTTTCCTTTGGACTCTTATTATAAGAGATCTCTATTAATTGATGACTATAAGAAAAGGTTTGACTAATCTATTTATAGTTACAAACCTAAAAACTGTAAAAGGGTTGTTGTAGTTTAATTTGGGTAATACATCTGAAAGTGCACCCTGATTTAAAATACTTATATTTTGCATTTATATATTTGTCCATCTGTTTAATGTGTGTTAATAACTAGTTAAGAAAAAAATTTTTTTTGAGCTCAATAATTTCTCTTTATTTTTTGGTTGTTTTTGAGATTTCCATGGAAAAACCATTTATACAGGTTTTCAGGGTAGCCAAACTTATTTAAAACATTAACAGAGGAGGACTGATAGCCTTAAGGTTTACATAGGACTCACAAATAGAAGCTTTAAAGTTAGGAAGCATAAGGATTATATATGATTTGGTTGCTGTATATCTTTCTGTGAGTCAATTTTTAGGTATATGTTCTATTTTAGTTGGTCTATAGATAAACAGACACTCGTGCTATAGCCCAAATAACTTTGTTCACAGGGTTAACAAGATAAATATGAAGATGTCTTTAAAGTTGGTTACATATTTCCATGCAGTTTGTTAGCTAATTGAGATAATATCAAAAGATTGGTTTTATAAATGCAATGTCTATTGTTGTTTGTCTACAATAACTTAAGAGTTTTTCCTTGGTTAAAGATGATATGTATAGCTTAAAGTTTTTAAATATCATGATTTTGTTCTCATGAGTCATCTAAAGCAATTGTTAAGATAGTTTATTTTATTTTATTTTATTTATTTTTTGGTACTGGGGATCGAACTCAGGTCCTTGCGCTTGCAAGGCAGGCGGTGGAACCACTGAGCCAAATCCCCGGCCCCAGTTGTTAAGATATTTTAAAGTTGACTATAATTAAATTAAGCTTTCTATGTCTAAAGAAATAAAGTTTTCTTAAAATATTAAAATGCTCTTGATTAAACTTACAAAATGAGATTTAAAAGCAAAAGCTTCTATATTTTACTAAAATGTGTCTTGTGTTCTCATCAGTAGGCTTCTGGTGACTAAAAAGTGGGATTTAAGAGTTAAAAAGTTTTTGAATGTTAACCTATGAAATGTCTTATTAAAGACATTCAAACATTAAAATCAATTTATAATGGTTAAATAAAAATTATCTTAGTTTATGACATAACTTATACATGTGGGTATGTATGTATGTTTACATCTAAAAAGAAGCTATGTTTAAGCTTAAATTTGTTTATAGAGTTAAGACTACAAAAACGTAATATATACAAAGTAACTACTAGGTGCTCTTTTATGCAATATATGTTTAGGCCTTGAACATATAAAATGATCAAAATTTGACATCTCTTTAAATTTGGTCCTATATTTAACTTTGATTTACATCTATTGGCTTTGATTAAAAAATATTTTTGTTATTGTATAAATGAGACATTTTTATATTGGGTAATAAGTCTATTTGCAGTCATTAACACTGTTCCTAAACATATCAGAGTGCCAGAGCCCACAATATTGATTATGCCCAAAATATGCTGTGAGCAGTGCAGGCTGCAAAGAGTTAAATCCCTCAATTGGCTTTAAGAAGCGAGTCTGACTGAAGCTACGTGACTCACAGAAGTATCTCATGAGCAATCCGGTAGCGTGCAGGTTAACATGACCTCCCCGCTAACAGCCACAGCCGAGGCCAGAGTAATGGCCTATGAAGCTGTGGGGCGAATACGAGGTAACATCCATAGCTGAGCTCGGAGTAATTGGACCCAAATTCCATTCCCACAATTAGTGCCTTCATAGCTTGAAGGACAATGCTCTAGTTACAACCATATATTTTGTCTATCTTGCTTCTAATTTGAAAATGCTTTGACTTCTCTTAACGCCTTGCCTGCATTAGTTTCCATGGGAATTTCACATACTGCACATCTATACAAGCACCTTTACCCTGACTGATGAATAATGAAATTCGCTGGAATAGATGGGCCAGTGCCTTTTGCCAAAGGAGCATTGGCTGTCCCAGTTCACACTTTCTCTTTAACTCTGTCTTAAGTTTTTCTTCAACTCTGTGTCATGCACTGGGCAGGTGGGCACTAGAGACTTACTGCAGGAGTCTCTGGCATCAGAGCTGTAAAGATATCTTTAATTCTTGTCAATATAGTTACCAATTATGGCTAACGTCATGGTATATTTGTGTTTCCCAAGTGTACAGGCCTTCAAATATACAAAACTTAAAAACATCTTATACTGGTGACCTCCAGGTCAAAGTTTACGGTGGTAAAACTTTTCAGGCTCAAACATCTGTTTTCTTTTATTTGTGTTTCAGCTCCTTTGGATGAAATGTACATGCCAATCCAATGTTGGACAGCCAGCCAGATGATGCAGATACTTCTTCAAGGCTTGTGCTTTGTGATTGTTATGCATCTGTCATGTATGTATTACAACACATAGAGATGCTGAAACACTGTGCAGCCCAGTGAGTGTCACTCTAGAAATTAAAAGTTAAACAGTAGTAACTCATAAAGTATATCCAGAGACAGTGCATTCTTCTTAAGTGGCACTCTATGAAAAGATAACAAATGTAGGTAAAAGTTGCTCTATGTCATTTAATATCTTGTAAATCGATATCTACTAGTAAGTAGATAAGATAACTGACTAAAAAAATTAGGAAACAATACTATTCACAATAGCTTCAAGGAAAATTAACTACTCAAGAATTGACCTAACCTAGGAAGTGAAAGACTTGTATAACAGAAACAACAGTACATTGGAAAAGGAGATTAAAGGGGACATCAGAAAATGAGAAGATATCCTCATTCCTAGATAGCAGAACCAATACTGACAAAATGGACATATTATCAAGACTGATTTATAGACTTAATCTAATTCCAATCTAAATACTGACAGCAGAAGCAGGCCCATGCTAGAAGAGCAGCGGCCTTCCCCCACACGAGCAAGCATGTCCTTGTTGGACAAGTGGCAACCCTCCCCGATGGCGGCACAGCACGGGGCAGCAGAGGCAAGGACTAATCAACCAACCTGATCCTGGATAAAGGCAACACCAAGGGAGAGAAGGGAGAAACCAGACCTTGCAATTTTGGACATTAAGTCCAACAGCCCACTCAAACCCCTGCCCTGTAGCCTACATCCAGCAGAGACCTGATCATATTCCTCATTACCAAGAGGAGAAAGGACACACATTGGCTTGAACAGTAACCATATCCTGGGAGAACAAACAGAGGAACCTCCAGGAGTGCAAGGAGAGTATCTCAAGAACCCTTATGCCCTAAAGCTAAGCATAGAAAATTGTGAATCCTAAGACAGCAGATCTTGGAAAGAAACCACTCATTCAAAACAGGCAATTTTTTTTGACTCAGTCTTTTTTTGATTTTTCTATTTCATATTATTTTTATCTTCCTTTCATCAAGGTCTTTGGGAGTTTGTTTTTTTTCCTCCCTTTTTTTCTCCTCTTTTAATTTTTTCTCTCCTTTTCTCTTTTTTCCTTTCAATTTTTTGTCTTTCTTTTTCCTTTTACTTTCTGTTTTTGCATTATTTTTAAAATTTCTTTTTCTTGTTCATTCTTTCCTATGACTGTTCTCTATCACTATTAATTTTCTTTTACTTCTCACTAGGACCCCCATCTCAATTTTATCTCCTCCTTCTCAAATTCCCTTAATTTTTCAACTTTTGGTTTTTTAATTCCCTAGTTTCCACTCCCTCTACCTTTACTAGTGTAACTGCTAAGCTTTATAAGTCTCTAGATAGGTAGTTAACTTTGTGTTGTTTTTTTTACATAGCGTTCTATTGCTAATAGAGGCAACGTTGTTCCATTTAGTAGATATTTATTGTAGGTCAATAGTGTATCAATATTTGGTTTGTCTTAGTGTTCATATTATAATTATAGATCTCTTTTCTATGGTTAAGGGGGGTACTTTATTGATCCATAAAGTTTGTCAATATTCAGTTGTATTTGCTATAATTGATGGTGATTTTATTACTGTAGCCAAGGCAACATAGCTGTTGTTATTAATTGGTTTTCTTGGGATGCAAATATCTGGATTGCCTTAGGGTATTTAACAATACTGTGGTTCATTCCTGGAAAACTTGGTACTTGGCAAAGTACACTGGAACCTCCTATATCAAGTAAACGGAGGTGGCTGGATCCTGGGACAGGGAAAAAGGTCAGTAGTTAGCCAAGCCAAGAGGACACCACTGAAAAGTAGACATAACTAAAGAGGTCTCCACACCAGAAACAAAGATTTCCACTACAATAAACCCATAAGCTTCAACAGCCAAAAAACAACACCACAAATAAACAAACAAAAATAGAAACATGGGAAGACAACCCAGCAAAATGCCTCCAAAAACTCCCAATTCCCGCACTGCTGATCCATGGAGCACTGAAGTGGAGGAAACCAAAAGCCATACAATGAATTAACTGACGTGATATTAAGGAAGTTAGCAAGACTTTTGGCAAGCTCACAGAAGATATAAGTGAAAATATATTGGGGCAAATAAATAAAACAATCAGTGAAGTCTACAGAAGAGACTAATAAAAAGCTAAAAGAGCCAAACAAAACTATAAAAAACATGAATGATCAATCTAGAAAAGAATTATTAGAGTCCACAAAAGGACTCCAACTAGAAATTCAGTTGATTAAAAAATTTGTCAAAAGTATGGCAGCAAAAGTGAACAGTGTGACTAGAGTATCAGAACTAGAAGACAGGACTGTTGTTAGTGACCGGTTTATGGGAAGTACCCTTAAAACAAAGAGAGAAACTTCTAGGAAGATGGCAGAGTGGTGACAGCAGAGAATCAGCCTCTCTCCGAGATTTAGAGTCCAGATACTAGAATATAGCGACATGGGCAAGAGAAGTAGGGAAGTGGGTCCCTGGGACCTAGCAAGGATCTGAAGTCAGAATTGGAGCATATGGGCTGATTGAAGAGAGGGACCTTAATGCAGAAGAGGGAGGTGGCAAGCAGCACTTTCTGAATCCTGGCTCACAGTGTGAGAGAGGCGGCTTAAGCCTCCAGAGGGACAGTGACTACCAGTGACCCCCAAGGCCTCCATGGAGAAAGACACCAATGAAATGGAGCAGTGGATGCTACTGGCTGCAGTGGCTAGTGAGCAGTTCCAATTCAAATGTCCCCAGGAGAGGGCAGTTGTCTGGTCACCATTTTGGAAAGGGGCCAACTGAACTTGGGACTCAGAGAAGTAGTGGGTCAGTTCCATTTCAGGCTCCCATTGCCAGCATGAGGCACAGCTGTATGGGATACCCAGGGTCTGGGAACTGACTTCAAGCCAGCAAGAGGGACCCAGAGTATTTTGGGCTGAAAAACTCAGGTCCCAGCCTCATGGCCAGAAACCAAGATCAGTCTGAACTTCAGTGGAATTGAAGGTGCAGGCTTGCTGGGATTGTCCACCACCCTGCTGTAAATCTACGACAGGCTTGCTGGGATCAACCAACGTGGATCCAGGCTCTGTCTACCCCTTTGTCTACCAGTGACAGTGGACACATGCCCTGAAGTGGACATTTTTTTCTTCCTTTCTTTGCTTTTTTTTCTTTTTCTCTTTCTTGATTATTCTTATTTTTATATAAGTATGAACTTTGTTTCTACTTTTTGTTGTTGTTGTTTTGTTGTGTTCTTGTTTCTGTTTCTTTCTTTTTGGTACTGGGGATAGAACTCAGGACCCTGTGCTTGGGAGGCAGGTGGTGGAACCACTGAGCTAAATCCCTGGCCCTTGTTTCTGTTTCTTTCTTCTTCCTTTCCTTCCTGTCTGCTTCACCAGTTTCCTAAAGCTTGTGTCATCTTCCTTTGTCCTCCAGGCTTGCTTCTAATCTCTTCCACTTCTTCTATTTCTCTATTTTTTCCTCTTACCTCTTTTAAATTTTCTCCCCTGAGGGTAAAATCACCATATTGAATGCATATTTACTGTATGCAATTTTCTGGTTTGTTTTAGATATTGTTATATAACTATGAATCCTGTTCATACAGTCAAAGGTGGCAAATTAACCATAGCTTATCATTTTCTAGGCTGTGCTTGATGCTATTGTTATTACTGATTGCACTACTTTCGCCAATGTAATACAGTTGTTTTAATCAGTTGTTCTTCCTTGTATCCCAAGACTGTGATTGGGATCATAAACAATACTATAGTCTAACAACAAAGAACCAGGGTCTGGGACCAAATAGGCAGCAACTTCTCATTGTCAATAAATTAAAGAGGTAGGATCTTACAACAGACTCAAAAGACAAAAGCCAGCTAAACTTAAAAAAAAAAAGGAAATGAGAAGACATGGAAGCAACATGTGACTTCCAGCTTGCTCAAGGCAAACCCAAGGGACAGTGAGGTGGAATAATTCAGAAACCACCCGCCCAAACTCTCTGAAATGTTAACAGTGGAAGTAACAAAGCAGATGAATGAGGTTATAGAAAAAAATCAAATTACAAATAATTTTTCAGATAACTAAAGAGATGATGACCATAATGAAGGACATGGTTAGTGAATCTAGAGTAGATACAGATTAGAAAAAATAGAGGAGCTTAGAAAAATGATGGAAACCATGAATGTCCAACATAAGAAAGAAATAGAATCCAGGGCCAGGTATTTAGCTCAGTGGTTCCGGTGCCTGCCTCGCAAGCACAAGGTCCTGAGTTTGATCCTTGGTACCAAAAAAAAAAAAAAAAAAAAAGAAAGAAAGAAAGAAAGAAAGAAATAGAATCCATGAAACAGATTCCAACAGATATCCAGGGGATTAAAAATGCTACTGAAAGTATATGCAGCAGAATGAACCAATGTGAAGACAGAATATCAGTATCAAACCTGGAAGACAGGTTTGTGGTTAGTGAACATGAAAAGAAAAATTTCTTTATAATAGCAAAGGACCATGAAAAATCAATCCAACAACTGCAAGATAATGCAAAGAAGAGTAACAACACAGGATTGATTGGAATCAATGAAAAATCAGGAGACAGCACAAATGACATTAAAAACCTGCTCACAGAGGCAATGGCAGAAAACTTCCCAAGCATGGAAAAATAATTTGACATATAGATAAGTGAGGCATATAGAACTCCAATTAGCCATGATAAAAAATACATCAAGGCATATAATAGTCAAGATTCCAGAAAAAAATTTTGCCAGCTATTCCTCAGACAAAGGACCACTATCTAGAATAAAGAACTAAAAAAACCCAAACAGACCCCCAAATTTAAAGACCCAATCCAAAAATGGGAATCTGAGGTGAATGCACACTTCTCAAAAGAAGAATTAGAAAAGGTAAATAAATATATGAGGAAATGTTCAACATCACTGGTCATTCAAAAGATGCAAATTAAAACAATGCTGAGGTTCTGTCTTACTCCAGAAAGAAAGGCCATTATCAAAAAATCAACCAATAATAAATTATGGAGGGGTCGTGGGGAAAAAAGAACACTTTTCCACTGTTGGAAGTGTAGACGGGTGCACCACTGTGGAAATCAGTGTGGGGATTCCTTAAAAAACTAAAAGTAAAGGTTCCATTCCACCCAGCTATTCCTCTTCTTGATATGTTCCTGAAAGAATTAAGAGCAGTGTACCTGCCATCCCAGGCTCCTAGGGCAGAGAAGGTGAGCCGCGTGGGCACCAGAAGCAACCTCTCCTGTGGAAATGAGAAGACACGTAAACAAGTCTCAAAAACAGACTTCTGGATCACCTACAGCAACCCCAAAGGGAAACGAGATGGAACAATCTGATACTCAACCACCTGGACTTTCTGAACTGGCAACAAAAGAGGATCTGGGAAAAATGAAATCAGAAATAATTACTCAGATAACAGCAAAGATTTTGCTCATGGTGCAAGACATGATTAATAAATCTAGAGAGGACACAGATAAAAAAATAGAGAATCTGAGGAACATGATGGAATCCCAACATAGGAAAAAAATGGAATCCATAAAACAGATACAAATAGATTTCCAAGAGATTAAAAACTCCATTGAAAGTCTACACAGCAGAATGAACCAATGTGAGGATAGAATTTCACATATAGAAGATAAGATTGCAATTAGTGAGGAGGAAAAGAAAAATTGCTTTAAAATTGTAAGGGACCACGAGAAATCAATCCAGCAGCTCCTACACAATGCAAAGAAGAATAACATAAGAGTGATTGTAGTCAATGAAGAAAGAGGAGAGATTGCAGATGACATAAAAAAACTGTTCACAGAAGTGATAGCAGAAAACTTCCAAAGCAGAGGAAAAGAACTTGACATACAGATAAGTGAGGCATATAAGAGTCCAGCTAGCTTTAATCAAAAAAAATCTACACATAGGCATATAATAGTTAGGATTCCAGAAATCCAACAGAAGAACAAAATTCTACAAGCAGTGAGAGAACAGAAACAAATCACATTCAAAGGAAAGCCCATCAGCATCACAGCAGACTTCTCAATGCAAACCCTCAAGGCAAGAAGAGCTTGGAGTGATGTATTTCAAGCCCTAAAGGAAAACAACCTCCAACCCAGATTGATGTACCCTGCAAAACTATCTTTCAAAATTGATGGAGAAATAAGATACTTTCATGACAAAGAGCACCTCAGGAACTTCATGAATACCAAACCGGCACTCCAAAAAATTTTAGACAATACCCTAGGAAAGGACAGTGAGGATCACAACCCCAGAAAACCCAGCAGAATGAATCCATTGGGCGTGACAAATTAGCAAAGGGGGAGAGTCCAACAAAAACAAAAAGTCATGACAAGGCTTTTAAAACTTTTAACTTCATCTCCCTAATGAGTGTATAATTCAATCTTATTATTGTACTGATTAGTATTTTTCCGATTCTAGAGTTGCACACCATTCCTTGTGCTATACTGGCTATTTATCATCTTCTTACGTCTACATTTTAATTGGGTTGTCTATTAATGAGCTCTAAGAATTCTTTATATATTCTGCTCATAGGTTATATGTATTGTAAATATGGTCTGTTTAAGGACTACTTTTCATTTTAATGATGTCATTTAAAGTTCTAAATTATGATAGAATCCCATTTATCAATTTTTTTTCTTTTATACATCATGTTTTTTGTATCCTAGGTAGTTCTTGCCTACCCTGAATTCATAAATATTTTTCCTCATAGTTTCTTCTTAAAGTTTTATACTTTTAGGCTTTCTTATTTAGGTTCATAGATCCCTTCAAGTTATTTTCATGTATGGAAAACAAGGGTTGAGGTTAATTTTTTATATATGGATACCAGGTGTTCTAGTGCCATTTGCTGCAAGCACTATCTCTTCCTCGGCTCTTGAATTGAGTTTATATTCTATAAAATGCTAATGTTAAATAATCTTTCAAAACTTAATGGACCATACATGTGTGGTTTATTTCTAGATTCTCTGTTTTATTCAAATGATCTGTATGTCTTTCCTTACACCAACACTGCCTTGATTAGTGTAGCTTTAGAAGAAGTCTTAAAATTAGGTACTAAACGTCTTACAACACTGTTTTTGTTTTTGTTTTTAACTTTTCTAGGTCCTTTGTACTCCTACATAACTTTTAAATTTCAATATCCAGTTCTTCATTTATAGCAAGTATACACAGACCTGAATTTTTATATATACCCTGTGTTTTCTAATCCTGCTAAATTCAAGTACAAGTTCTCCGGGCTCCTAGAGATTTCTTAGTATTTTCTCTGTAGATGATCATTTCATCTACATATAAATATTTTGCTTCTGCCATGCCAATCCTATCCTAGTTGTATCATTTTATTGCCAGACTATTTTGGTGGGGACTAGGTTTCAAAGTTTAATGGACAGATAAAGAGTAAGCATATCTGCCCTTGTTTCCCATCTTAAGGAGAAAGCATTGTATCTTTTCCATTTATATAAGGCATTCTCGCTGGAAGTATGGAGTACATGTCTTTAATCTGTTGAGAAGGTTCTGTTCTACTTCTAGGCTCCTGATAGCTTTTACCATGAACAGCTATAGAATTTAGGCCAATACTTTTTCTCCAACTAGTGACAGGATCATATGGCTTTTTCCTTTCCTCTGTTAAAATGATGACTTTTGGGGGTGGATCTTCCAATGCTGAACCAACACTGCCATCCCTATAACAAAACCACTTTCTACATCCTGCCAGATCTGACTTCCAATAGTTTGTTTTTTTAAACAAATTTCTATGTTCATACTTTTTTCTTCTATTATCTTTATCCAATTTTAGGATTAGCACAATGTTGAGTTCCTAAAATGAGGGGAGAAGTGTTCCTTCTTTTTTCTGCTTAAATTGTTTGATATAATTTATCAGTTAAAATGTATATGAGCCTGCTGTTGTCATATAGGTAGGTTTTCAAGCTAGGCATACACTTTCTTTAATAGGTGCTATTCAAATTTTCTATTTCCTCCAGAGTTAGTTTCATTAATTTGTCTTCCAAGGTACTTCTTAGAAGTTGTCAAATTTATTTCAAAAAAGATTTTTGTAATATGGTTTCTATATCCTTTTAAATTCTGTAAAATCTGTGGTAATGTCTCCTAGATCTTAATATTGTAATTTAAAAAATGTATAACTGATATTGTGTAACAGGAAGAAAAGGTCTAAAAGAGCAGGGTAATTGTGAGGGCTAGGGGAAGGGAAAAAAGGGAAAGGAAAAAATATTAGAAGAGGAAAAAAAATGGAAACAAGGTCTTTGCAAATAGGGAAGGGTGGAGGGGGTGAAGGGAGGGCAAGGGAAGGGGAAAAAAATAAGAACCAAGATACTCATGTAAAGGTACCAGATCCCAATGATGAATGTAACTGTATTTTATACCAAAAATGTACCAATAAACTTAATGGGAAAAAAAAGAGCAGCGTACCACCTTGATATATGCACACCCATGTTTATAGTGGCATAGTTTGTAATTGCTAAGTCTTGAAAATAGCCCAAATATCCATCAACTGATGAATGGATAAAGATTTTTTATACAATGGAATACTACTTAACCATAAAGAAGGTCCAACCTGAGACATTTCTAGCTAAATGGATGCACCTTGAGACCATACTCTTAAGTGAAATAAATCGGACATACATATCTAAATACCACATTGTTTCTCTGGTGTAAGAAGCTAAAGTGTAAATAAGGACCAAAATGTTTAACAAATACTGTGAAATAGGAAGAAAACGCTCAAAAGGAAAGGGGAACTAGGGAGGGGGAGGGAGAAAGGAAGGAATGGAAAAGAAAAAATTAAAAAAGGGATAAAATAGAAACAAAGCTTTGTAAACAAGAAGGGGAAGAAGAGTTGAAGGGAAGGGAGGAGAAAAAAATAGGAACCAAAATATATCATGTACATTTTAAGTGAAATAAACTGGACACACATTGTTTCTCTGGTGTGAGAAACTGAAAGTGTAAATGAGGACCAAAATATAAAATAAATACTGTGAAATAGGAAGAGTATGTTCAAATGGGTAGGGGAAGTAGGGAGGAAGAGGGGAACAGGAAGGAAGGGAAAGGAAAAGAAAATGAGAAAGGAAAAAAAATGGAAACAAAGCTTTTGTAAATAAGGAGAGAAAAAGAAGTTGAAGGAAATGTGGGGGAAAGGGAAAAAATCAAGATATATCATGTACTAGTACAAATTCCCTATGATGTATGTGATCCTTATGTATATCTAAGATGTAGCAGTAAACTTACTCAATTAATAATATATATCACGTACAGGTACAAATTCCCTATCACATGGTGATCATTGTATGTCTAAATTATACCAAAAATTAATTTAAAAGTCCTGCATGAACACATGGAAATTAAATAACACCCTCATGAACAACCAATGGATAACAGGTGAATTTAAAGAAGAAATTAGGCAGTTTCTACAATTAAATGATAATGCCAGTACAACATACTGGAACTTATGTGATGCAATGAAAGCAGTCCTATGAGGGAAATTTATAGTAGTGAATTCCCACACCAGAAAAACAGTTATTTATTTATTCAAATAAATAACCTAATTTTGAACCTCCAGCTTCTAGAAAAAGAAGAGCAAGTTAAACCCAAGGCACATATGAGGGAGGAAATTATAGAGATTGGAGCAGAAATTAATGCAATGGAGGCTAAGAAAGCAATACAAAGAATCAATAATGAAGGAGTTGGTTCTTTGAAAGATTAAATAAAATAGACAAACTCTTAGCCAACCCTATCAAAAAAGGAACGAAAAGACTCAAATCCATGCAACTAGGAATGAAAAGGGTGAAATCACAACAAATCCTGCAGAAATCCAGAACCCTCTTCAAGAACCTGTATTCTAGTAAGATGGAAAACTCAGAAGAAATGGGCAGATTCCTAGATACATATGAATTACCAAAGCTGAATCAAGAAGATGTAAAAATTTGAAATAGCCCAATATCAATAAAATTGAAGAAGCAATAAAAAAAACTACCAACAAAGAAAAGCCCAGGCCCTGATGGACTCACTGCTGAATTCTACAAGAAATTTACAGAAGATCTAATGCCACTACTCCTCAAACTCTAAAAAAATTGAAAGTGAAGCAATACTCCCAAAGTCATTCCTGGAAGCAAGCAATATTTTTATATAAAAACCAGAGAAGGAGTCAACCCCAAAGAGAACTACAGGCCAATTTCTTTAATGAACACAGAAGCAAAAATCCTCAATAAGATACTTGGAAACAGAAGGCAGTAAGTCATCAAGAAGATTATACACCGTGACCAAGTAGGATTCATCCCAGGGGTGCAGGGATGGTTCAACATATGCAAATCAATAATTGTAATACACCATATTAACAGACCCAAGACAAAAACCATATGATCATCTTAATAGATGCAGAAAAGCATTTGACAAAGTCCAACACCCATTCATGATAAAAACCCTATAGAAAATTAGAACAGAAGGTCTTTATCTCAATCTGATAAATGCCATCTATGACAAACCAACAGCCAACACCATACTAAATGGTCAAAAACTAAAAGCTTTCACTCTAAAATCAGGAACAAGACAAGGATGCCCACTATCACCACTCCTGTTCAATATAGTTTGGTGGCTTTTTTTGGTACCAGGGATCGAACTTGGGTCCTTGCGCTTGCACAGCAGGTGGCACAACCGCTGAGCTAAATCCCCGGCCCCCTGTTCAATATAGTTTTGAAAACATTAGCCAGAACAATTAGACAAAAGAAAGATATAAAAGAATTATGGACAGGAAAGGAAGAAGTTAAACTATCATTATTTCCTGATGACATGATACTCTACATAGAATACTACAAAAAAATCCACCAAAAAACCTGCTAGAATTAATAATCAAATCTGGCAGGGTAATAGGATACAAAGTCAACACTAAAAAATTAATGACGTTTCTGTGCACGAATAACAAACTCACTGAGAAAGAAATTAGGGAAGCAACACCTTTCACAATAGCATCAAGAAAAATGAAATACTTATGAATCAATCTAACAAAGTGAAAGACTTATACATTGAAAACTACAGGACTCTGAAAAAGGAGACTGAAGAGGATATCAGAAAATAGAAAAATATCCTGTGTTCTTGGATAGGCAGAACCAATATGATGAAAATGGCCACGCTTCCAAAACTATTATACAAATTTAATGTAATCTCAATAAAAATAACAATAACGTACCTCAGAGAACTAGACAAAACAATCCTAAAATTCAGATGGAACCAGAAGAGACCTAGAATAGCAAAAGCAATTCTAGGCAACAAGGGCCAGGTAGGGGACATCACAATCCCTGATTTGAAATTACGGTACAAAGCTGCTGTGATAAAAGCAGCATGGTACTGGAAGAAAGAAAAAAAGAAACAAAAAACCATTAAATAACAAAAGCAAATGAAAACCAAAAAATCAAACCAAAAATAAAACAAAAGGCAATAAAAAACATAGACCTGAGGATCAATGAGACAGAATAGGAAATGCAGAAACAACTTTAAGCACACTTAGTTACCTTCTCTTTGACAAAGGGGTCAAAGACCTTCATTGGAAGAAAACTTCTTTGACAAATGATGATGGGAAAAATGGCTTTCCACATGCTGAAAATTGAATCTAGACCCACATCTCTCACCACGCACCAAACTAGAATCAAAATGGAGCAAAGACCTAAATATTAAATCAGAAACACTTAATCTACTGGAAGATAAAATAGGTAAAACTCTAGAAGGTATAAGTGCAGGCAAAGACTTTATGAACAAAATTCCGATTGCACAGGGAATGTTAGAATCAATAACTGGGATCACATCAAATTAAAAAGTTTTTGCACAGCAAAAGAAACCAGCAACAGAGTGAAGAGACAGCCCACAGAATGGGAAAAATATTTGTAGCAGCTACTTCTCAGAGAAAGAAAAATACATAAAATACTAAAAAAAAAAAAAGGCCAGGGATTTAGCTCAGTGGTGCCTCTGCCTGCCTCAGAAGCGCAAGGTCCTGAGCTGGATCCCCAGTACCAAAAAAAAAAAAAAAAAAAAAAAAAATGATGTCAGGAAAAAAAAAAAATCAGACACCCAAATTTAAAGCCCCAATCCAAAAATGGGCATCTGAAGTGAATAGACATTTCTCAGATGGGGAAATACAAACAGCAAATAAATATATGAAACAATGCTCAACATCACCATTCATTCAAGAAATACAAGTTAAAACACTGAGATTCCATCTCACTTCAGAAAGAATGGCTATCATCAACAAATCAACCAATAACAAATGCTGTTGGGAGTGTATATGGGTACAACCATTATGGAAATCAGTATGGAGTTTCTTTGAAAAACTAAAACTAGAGGTTCCATTTGATCCAGCTGTTCTCCTTTCAAGTATCTTCCCAAAAGAGTTAAAAGTATCATGTCACAGTGATACATGCATACTAATGTTTATAGCAGTACAATTTATAATAGCTAAATCTTGGGAACAGCCCATATGCCCATCAAAAGATTAATGGATAAAGAAAATGTGGTATTTATATACAATGGAGTACAACCCTGCCATAAAGAAAGACAAACAAGTCATTTGTAAGTAAATGGATGTACTTTGAGGCCATAATCTTAAGTGAAATAAATTGAGCACACAAGTTTAAATATTGTATTGTTTCTCTTGTATGAAACATGCAAAGGGTAAATAAGGACCAGAATGGAGGACAGATATTGGGAAGTAGGAAGAACATGTTCAAATGGGAAGAGGAAAAAGGGAGGAGGAGGGGAAAGGGAAGTAAGGGAAAAGGAAAAAAAAGAATGGAAGGAAAAAATAGAAACAAAGCTTTAGTAAAAGAGGAGGGGAAGAAGGGTTGAAGGGAGGGGAGGGGAGAGAGAGCAAAAAAGAATTAAGATATATTACATACAGGTACAAATTCCCTATGATGAATATGATCAATATGTATGACAAATATGTACTAATAAAAAACAAATTAAAAAAATATTGGTGAGAAACGGTGGGCCTCAGGAGGAAGAGAGTTCCAACTGCATCTTTCACAAAGATGGTGAGGCTCTCTCCAGGAGGTAGGCAGCTAAGCTGTATGGCAAAACCTGAGATAAAAATTGTTATTCAAGCAAAGAACTATATTTCAATTGATAATGAATTTTCCCTTTGTGTAGTGATTTGCTTCACACCTTTACATAGAAACATAATTCCACACCTTTACATAGTTACTCACTGGCTGTTACCCTGAAATACTTCTCTGTCCAAGTCCTAGATTAGACCCTGTCATGGCTTAAATCTAGATGTTCCTGCAAAGCCTCATGCAGTCATAGATGGGGCCTTTGGGAGGTGGCTGGATCACAGGTGTGTGATACTGGGTTAAGGATATGGTAACTGGAGTAGTACATAGAGTGGTTTAGCATAGTTCTGGGTGTGGATAATGGGAAGCCCCACCCTGTATGTGGGTAGTTCCAACCAATAGGCCTGTACTCTGGATGGAATATAAAGGAAAAGGGAGTCTTGTTGCTCACTGCTTCCTGTCTACCCTTCAATGAACTGTTTCTCCTGTTTGATACCCCTCTGCTATGCCACCTTGCCTTGGAGCCAGTTGACTATGGACTGATATCTTTGCAAACTAGGGGATAAAATAAACTTTTCCTCTCTTAAGTTGTGGGTGTTGGATATTTTGTTCCAAAAACGAGAAAAATAACTAAGACAAACCCTGTGAAATGCTGCATGTTCAATCAACCTTTTGTATTAGGTGTTTACATTTCAAGTTTCTTGAAAGACATGACAAATATTGCATCTTAAATGAAATTCTTGGGGCTTGGTAATAATATTATCCCAGGGTGGTATTAAGTAAGCTTGGTAGTTTCCTGGGCAGAAATCACTCTGCTGGTGGGGAGCTAGACTGATAAAACTAGCATTTGTGTAGCACCCACTATGTGTCAGTGGTACCACTGTGGAAGAGATGATTCCAGCCTCAAGGAGTAGGTGCTCTTAGGTCAAGGAGGACTTCTAGAAAGAAGAGAAAGGAGACATCAGCCAAAGCAGTGAGAAAATGAGAAAAGATGAAGAGGTGAGTATATTAGTAGAGACTAAGACATGTGGTTAGAGACTCCATGGAAGAGATTGTGCTGAGGTGCTGAGAGATGAGGCTGCTGCAGAGTTGGTTTTAAGTACTTACAAGAACCTTTGGGGAGTACAGTGAGGAGTCTGTTCTGGTCAGCTTTTTCTGGAAATAAACACCTTGGAAACCCAGCAGTTAAAAGAAACACATCTTTCACATATTCTGACTGGATTCATGTACATGGTTTCCATGATGGAGACTGTCTTAGTTACTTTTTCATTGCTGAGACAAAACATCTGACACTCAGTTAAACGGGGAAAGCTTTGCTTTGGCTCAGTTTGTAGAGGTTTCAGTCCATAGACCACTAACTCCAAGGCAGGGTGGCATGGTAGAGAGCATTGCAGAGGAGAAATAGCTCATGGCAGAGCAGCCAGGAGGCAGCAGCTGCAACAAGCTTCTTTCTGCCTCTTTATATTCCATCCAAGCTGCAAGCCTATTGATTGGTGCCACCCACACTCAGGGTAGGGATCACCATTATCCACACCCCAAACTATGTTAAACCATTTCAGTTACCACACACCTTTAATCCCAGTATCACACACTCTACATCCAGTCACCTCCAAAGAGCCCCACTTATGAGCTTATGAAGCTTTGGGGAGGTAATCTAGATACAAGCCATTACAATATCCATGCTGGGATCATCTGTAGGTTTGACTAAACTGGACAGCCAGAGAGACTCACTCAATAGTTTGTCACATGTGCTATTAATTGGTGAGTGTTCAGATTGGGCCAGTGAACACAGCACATACATGGACCTCTCCTTCCATGGTTTGAGCTTCCCTTGGCATGGAGGCTGGCTCCAAGAGGGAACACACCAAGAGGAAAGATTGCAAAATGCCCAGCATCAGTTGCAAGTCTTTTGGGTTGTTACTGTTTTTTAGAGACAGGGTCTTGCTATGTAGTTCAGGCTGGCTTTGAACTCACTATGCAGCCCAGTCTGGCCTCAAACTCATGGAGATCCTTCTTCCAAGTGCTGGGATTTCAGACGTGCTTGGCTGCAAGTCTTCTTAGGAGCAAGCCTCAGTCCCAAACCAAACCCTTGCTGCTTCCTCTTTTGTGCAGAAAGTCACCAGGCACAGCTCAAATTCTTTTGGTACCGGGGATCAAACTTGGGACCTTGAGCTTGCGAGGCAGGCGGTGGAACCACTGAGCTAAATCCCCGGCCCCAACAGCTCAAATTCTTGTGGAGGGGAATAGTCTGTGGGAGATATGCTTGCTTAGCTGAAAACCCATGTGGGATAGAAGATATGATTGTCTTTGGAAAGCACAATATGTCATATTTGGCCTGTAAATTTCCATCCAAAAAGGATCGCTTTGTGACTGTCACCATGCTTTACCATAACAGGTTAGCTCAGGGTGTGTCCAAGAAATCTTGGAACTACAATGTAAGATTCTAAAGGAACTTCTTTGTGCTAAATTGAATGAAAGTGTGAGGATCCTTAGATGTCTAGGCTATTATACAGATATTTGATGTTTTGCAACTTAAAAAATATTTATGTTTATTTAAATTTGTGAAAAGTTCCAAGCTGCATCTATCATACTTTCTTTTTGGTTTTTTTTTGTTACTGGGGATCAAACTTGGTGTCTTGTGCTTGTGTGGCAGGTAGCAGAACCACTGAGCTAAATCCCCGGCCCGTCTATCATACTTTCTAAAGTATATTTAATAAGATGCCAATAGACATGAAACAGAACTGAAAACCAGGTTTGATTACTACAGAAATATAGTCTCAAGAATAACTTATATGAGTGTTTTTATCTTCATAATTTCTTAATCCTTGTTAAATATAAAGGAAGAAAATGATTCAACATATAACAAGAGGGTAATTTGCTTACATGGCTGTCTGATCCTAATATCTGGCATATTATTAGAGGAGGAAAAGGACTGAGAGTCACTAGGAAGGCTCCATTCATCATAGTCATGTATTTTCATTCACTGCCACCAAAACATATTTACAAACTTTAATCAATTTCAGCCTGGCTGAATTATGTGCCAATTTTTGTAATGAAGAAAAAGTGAAAGGTAAGTAGGCTCCCATTGTGTCTGTTGTCTGTAGAATTTAAAGTTGGGTATACTTTCTAAACTCATTTCCCTTTTGAGTAATACCTAAGTCTCAAAAGTAAAGGAAAAAATCATGCAACTCTTGGCATGGGTAAAGAGAAAGAGAATGAGCAACCATTACAAAATGCTCCATTAATCCCCAGGGGGCCTGGGTACTGTGAAAACAGGACTGCAGGACTATGGCAGGGAGACTGGGCTCCACTGGGAACAGATGACCCTGAGGTCAGAGTGCTGCTCCTGCCTCAGAGCATGAATTTCCAAACACAGGGGAAATTTACCTGTGGCAGTGCACATGTGTGTGTCTTTTTTTTCATTGTCCCAGAAACCCTAAGATGTTTGCTTCCTGTTGATGGCTTCTGATTTACCATGGGCTGGCTGTAAGCTCCTTAGACCCCTGGGACTCTCCAGCTGGCTGACCCAATCAAGGAATGTCAACACCGCTGGACAAGCACTCAAGCTCTGATAGGCATTTCTTCACAGAGATGGAGCTGAGAACTTGGTCTGTTGTTTTCAGTAGCAGTTAGCATCCTAAAACCCAAATGAGTACCATTCAAGTCAGCAACTGTTGAAAGTTCCTTCCTGTTGTTTCTCATTTACACTGTTGTTGTTGTTCATTGTGTGTGTGTGTATGCTTTTTTATTTTACAAAGTGGCACTGTGTCATAGCCATTTGCAAAATGCCTTTTTTACTCATCATTAGACCGTGGTCATCTTTCTACCTTTGTACTTATAGACTGTGATCATTAATTTATGTGTCAGGTTGGCCACGCTGTGGTGCCCAGTTCTTTGGTGAAATACTAGTTGAGAGGTTGTTGTGAAGTTAGTCTGTAGATGTGATTAACATTTACAATAATTAAGTAAAGGAGCTCATTCTTGGTAATGTGAGAGACCTCATTCCATCAGTAGAAGCTTCATGAATAAAACTGAAGCTTCCCAGAAAAGAGGAAAATCTGCCTGAAGGGTGTAACATAGAAATAAGTTTTCAGCCCACTCACCTGCCCTACAGGTTTCAGACTTGCTATCTTACACAATCACAAGTGTGTATGTATGTGTATGTGTGTGTGTTGTTTATTCTATAGATCTTATTGATTCTGTTTCTCTGGAGAACATTAATGAATATGCAAATCTACCCTATACAGCTACCCACCACCCCACACTTTTCCTTTATATTGTACTCATGTTTTTTCTCTTCCTTGTAGAAAAAGAAGGTGATGAGATGTCATTGGATGAAAATGAAGCCAAAGAGTTAAAGAACAGGTTGATTATCATCAGGTTAAAAGAAAGTAAAAAGGTCTTTAGGATGCCAGATAGTATATACATTTCTTTCTTCGTTTGTCTCTATTGATGTTAAGATATCTTTGAATAGAAATATTATGAGAAGAGTTTCCATATTCATACAAGACTGGAGTGGGTTTCTCCCTACTGATGTATGTTCAGTTTATTCTCATCCTTTTGCTATTATGAACAATACTTAATTTTCAAAAAGGCTGCCGCAGTTTAGGTGTTGAAAGTCTCCTAAAGGCCTTGTGTTAAAGATTTGGTCTTTAGGGTAGTGGTATTGTGAGGGGCTGCCAGTCTTTGGAGGGTGGGGCCTTGTGAGAGGTCCTTAGGTCATTTGAGGGCTGTGCCCCGGAAGAGGACTGTGGGAACCCTTCCTCTCTCTTTTGCTTCTGGGCCTTGAGGTGAGCAGTTTGCTCCACCACATGCTCCTGGCATTGCCACCTGGCACCCATATCAAAAGCTCCAAGCAATGGGACCTCTGACCATGGATGGACTGGAAACTCCAAAACTATGAACCAAAATACACCTTTTCTCTGTATAAGTAAATTATCTCAGGTGTTTCAACACAATGACAGCTAATACAAAGTCTAATATAGGCTTCTTTGTAGATACCAAGATGTAGGCTGCGGGCTCAGAAGACCTGCTCATTTAAACTCGTCAATGTTAACAGAACTTCCAAATTGCCCTCCCAAAAGGCTGTACCCATCCTCTCTCCTCTCCCCAGGGAATAGGAGTGCCATGTCCCAGCACCTGTCACATTTGATGCAATTAGTTCTTGTTTTTTGACAATTCCATAAGTGAAAAATGACACGTCACCTTATTTTCATTTCCCTGATTACCGATGAGGCTAACCATCTTTTCATATATCAGATTATCTCATATCCTTAATTTTTCTATGGATGATTTATCTTTTTTCTCTTAATATGTGTGACTCTTGCTGTTCATTTTTTTGGTTGTATGTTGCAAATATTTTCTTCTCTGATATCAATGTAATGTGTTGGCAACTCTTGAGAGTCCCTTCCTGTTGTTTCTCATTTACACTGTTGTTGTTGTTCATTGTGTGTGTGTGTATGCTTTTTTATTTTACAAAGTGGTATTGTTGTCATAGCCACTTGCAAAATGCCTTTTTTACTCATCATTAGAGCTTGATCATCTTTCTACCTTTGTACTTATGGACTATGATCATTAATTTATGTGTCAAGTTGGCCAGGCCTTGCAATGTTTTTATTTTGATATAGCTACATCTGTCTTTTCTTTATATCTTTTTTACTTTATGTCTTTTTTGGCTTTGTTTGCTTTAGGTTTTGTTTTATGGCCATTTAAGGTCATAAATATATTCTCTTTATCTATTTGTAATGCCTTTATAATATTTTATGTTTAACTTTGTAATACATCTAGAGCATGATTTGGAGTCTTTTATTTTTCTCTGCCCAAATATTAGTCATTCTTTCCCCATGGATTTGAAGCAGATGACTTATTTTTAAGAAGCATCTATTAAAGTGGTTCAGTGATTTTTCTCCTTTTGAAGTGTCTATGTGCCTGGCTCCCAGTTGATGAGGTCCATCTTCTCAAAATACAATTGTAAACCAGTTCCTCAGTGAGTGGTCCATGCCCCCAAGGAGGGGGCCAGACCTGTATAGGGTACTCTTCAAGAATCCTTAAAAGAGGGAAGAATGAATGGATTCCTCCTGAAACAGACACATCCTTTTACACTGAGTGGACAATCAGCAGGGAGTGAGAAACCAGAAGGAAAGGGGTTCTCAGATCACTCACATCTTTCAAGACTCTGCCCATGGAAGCCCAGATCACCAAGGCATCATTCCACCAGTGTCCTCACATTGTTCCTGTGTAGCCTCTGAGAATGGAATGAGAAGGCAGTCTCTTCCTAGTTCCCTCCTCTTGTGTGTGACATACAGAGCCCTTAGCCTCAGCTTTAAGAAGAAAGCACACAAATGGCAAAAGGCTGTTTCCCTGAGCATCTACCACACTCATGAAAGCAATGTATGCCACAATCGGAGGTGCTGCCTCTAGATTTGTTTTCAACGAGGCCACCTCCAGCTGAAAACTCACCGAATCCAGGTATTTAAAATATTTTTTTTTTGGTACCGGGGATTAAACTTGGGACCTTGTGCTTGCGAGGCAGGCGGCGGAACCACTGAGCTAAATCCCTAGCCCCTTCATAAGATATTTTGAAGTGAAGTTGTCAGTTTGAATTTTTAGGATATGCATTTTAGATAAAGTTTCCAATGAAGCATTAAGAGCTGATGGTTAGAATCCAGATTCTTTCTAGAAGAAGAAACTCTTTGTTCTTTTTTGGGAGAAGAAAATATTTCCAATTGTGTGTTAATTTTTTTTGCTGCTTCTGTTATAGCTGCCCAGCCATAGTAGACTGAGGAACAGTGTTGATCACAGAACTATACCCAAGTTGAACTGTGCCTTTCAGTTGTGTGAACCACCCAAAGCTAAAGGAGGGAGAGCTTTGCTTCCTCCCATGCTTTTACTGGCCCCCACCTCCAAAAACTGCCTTTTCTTTAGTCTAACAAATTATTATATTAGATTTTCTAGTGTTGTGTTGTTCTTCAGTTTCTGGATTAAGTCTGACTTTATCCTGATGTTTCTTTATTTTAAACATTTCTGGATTTGATCTGCCAATGATTCATTAAAGAATTTTTTGGTGTCCAGGTCCATAGTCAAATATAATAATTCTTGTTCCAACAGAGATTTCAGATGTCCATGCCACCCCCTCTTCAATCTCAACACAATCTGGACAATGAAGAATCATTTAACCAGTGTCCTCTGGCCCCATGGTACTGAAAATATTTCCCCCAAAAATGAAATACAAGGTTAAGGATTGAGAAAAGTGGGCATTGATTCTTAAATATCAACTCCATTCAGTGTCTGCCTTTGTCAAGAGGCAACCATGTTTTCCACTCCAATAGTTATTGATTATCCAAGTTAGAGACTGAAAATACTCAGTCAGAAACTCCAGAATTTAATAGCTATAAATGGATATCTAACTCAAAATTATTCAAAAGAAGACACAAAAATACTTCTAAGAAATTAAATCAAATACATGAGCAAGGAATTTCATTACCACAGCAAAAGACACTTAGATGAAATTTTAAGAATTTTTGTTTGTTTTTGTGCTGAGTGTTCCACCCCAGCCCCAAGACAAATTCCTGACTGATGTGTGTACTTTTTACCCTCAAGTAGATAGTTGCTGGTGACCTGATTTGATTCATTTAGAATTACAACCTTATTTGCCACTGTTTATGACCGAAGCCAAATCAAATTTGTTCCTTTGACATGTAGGTTTTAATTTTTAGCCACAGGTTTTTATTTTTACATTGACCACAGAATTTCCTCTGGCTTTTGAATCTAACATTGGCCATTGGTTATTGCTCTTCTGAATATGATCTGGTGGATTGGCCTTGTTTCTTCCTCACCACTACCCCTACTTATCTACATTTAGGGCTCTTAGTAAAAGACAAAGAGAGGAAAGCTTGAAGGGGTCAAACTCACTACCTGCCTGCCTGGTTTCTTTGCACACAGGTAAGATATTCCTCCACATCATCTGGGGACCCCAGAATGAGGGGGATCCGTTGATGAATACTCTCGGGCTTCACGTCTAGGACAGGCTGGGTGCCTGTGGTGGCCATGCCTCCCGCCTGCTCAATGATGTAGGCCACAGGGTTGCACTCATACAGGAGCCGGAGCTGTGGAGAAATAGAGCCAGGTGGTTGAGCTGTGTGAGTGGCCAGACATCCTGAGCCCTGCCCCTAGAGTTGAGGAGGAGTTTGAACTTCTGAGCATCTGTGAGCCTGGATGCACCAGCTGTACTCATCCTGCACACATCTGGGGGCACTTTTGGCCAGGTGGCTGGGACATGTATCCTGTCTGGTGACCTTTGTGCTAAGGAGACCTGCCTCTTGATTTGAAGGTACACAATCCAGAAACCTATTTCTTGGTGGTTTAGCAGTGAGGCAAACTGATTCTGTACACCAACTTAGAAGCTATTATATGTAAGGCCTTCCAGCTTCTTAGCAAGAAGCCAAGCATGGTGAATTGTAAGGTCACCTTGACAGTGCTAGGTGATATCTCTGGGGATAACCACAGTGGTGGGGATGGTGTAGAAGGACCTCCACATCTCAAGTATTAGTTTGGGTAAATAGTTTGCTGGTATTTCAATCTTTTCTTTTGGCCCATTACCTAAGTGAAATCCTGTCTTTTCCCTTTCATAACAGTCATCACATTGAGGTTTGTTTAACATCTGACTTCTTCCTCTCTTGAGAGAAGCCCCAGTGCAGGTGGGTGCACTTGGGAAGGCTAGTTTTGTCCCTGACCAATCCACAGAGGGGCACTGGAGGGCACATTGTCTTGGAGAGTCTGGCCATGGAGATCCTCATCTTGACAGTTTGTAGAACTCGGCTTCTCCTTTCCCACTTTCTTTGCTCTGGGGGCTGACAACAGGGGAAATTAGTGGTCTCAGACTATAACCAAGCAGTCTATTGAACGAGATACTTTAAAAAATAACTAAGAATTGGAACATTTGTTTTGGAGCCAAGTTACTTTTGCTCTGATCTGAGAGGTCCCTGTTGTAGTCAGCTGGTGTTAACAGCAAAATTCCCAGGATTTCATGATCCATTGGCCTGCTGCCCATGTGATCCACTCTTTTTTATCAATTAAAATTTACATGGCTTTACAGAGACAAGCACACAGAGGTGTTATGTCTATGCCCACGTGCAAGTGCGCACTCACACACAAAACACACAAACACACACAGACATGTCACAGAGACCACAGGAGCTGAAATGTGGAGGTCAGGAACAAATGTACTTCCAATATGTGTTACGCTGATGGTGCAATGAATGCAGATCTATATATGGGATTGCATGCATCTGTAGAGCATATTTATTTAAATAATAACAACAACTAATTATTAATATAATAATTACTATAATTAGTTATTAACAAATAACTAATTATTTAAATAATTAGTAATAATTAGTCTTGATGTCCTTCCTGTTAAACCAAGCATCTGGCAAGAATTTAAGAATTTTCACATCTTTTACTTCATCTCACATAATACTCCATTGCACTTTTATTTCCTTCAGCACCTCTTGTGCAGACTTCTCTGTAATTGTTAGTTCAACAGATTAATATACATGATTAACAATATAGCAAACACTGCCTTGTATCAAAATCTGTGTATCAAAATCCCTTGTCTCATTTTCAGAAATTATTCTGCAGCAGAATTTTTTTTTTTTCCTGGAGAACTCTTCAGGGGATTCTTGAGTGGACTTCAGAGTGTCTATGAATCCTCCAAAAATGATGTGACATTTATGTGCCTGTTTTTTCTAGGAAGTAGGCGATGGGTTTTATTAGATTCTCTAGGAGTCAGTGATTGCAAGCCAGTGGGTGCTGCTATGAAAAATTAGCCACAGCCCACAGAAAGTGGGAGATGAACGCAGGAGACTCATGGCAAAGGATGAGCATGAGGCCAGAGAAGTGAAGGCCAGTGACAACCAGAGCCACAGTCACATCAGCCTTCCTCTTCTCCAGATCTTCTACCACAGCTGCAAAAGTCACTACTGGGAAACAGAGCTTGTTTGTCTTTCCCTGCCCTCTCACAAACATGCAGGCCCAGGAGCAGCGCAGCAGCCACACAGTAGGCACAAGGAGATTCCTGCTGGCTCACAAAGAGATAACACAGCAATTACCTTGCCCTTAGGACTCTTCTGGTTGGCTGGGTACAGGAAGATCCCTCCGTAGACCAGGGTGCGGTGCACATCAGCCACCATGGAGCCCACGTACCTGGCCCCATAGGGAGCACTGCCGTCCTGGAAGGCAGAAAGGCAAGAGATGAGATCCAGTGGCTTTAGGAAGTAGCCTACACCAGCTCCAGGGCACAAGTCCAGTTGGTGCGGCTTCCACTTTCCTGGCCCTCTGATATCCATCCACTGACATAGGAACTGAAAACCTGTAACTGAGCATTTCATTCATTATAAGGCCATCAAAACTCAATCAAGGACTGAATTAATCACACATAGGACTACTTACAGTAAGAGCATCCTGCAGCTAACAACAATAACAGCAGCTAACAACAATAAAAGTAGAGTCGGTCCTTCATATCCACAGGGTTCCACATCAAAAGATTCAACCAACCATGGATCAAAATATAAAAGTGGCATCCGCACTGAACATGTACAGACTGGTTTTCTTATTATCATCACTTGAACAAGGCAGTATTACAATTATGTACACAGTATTTGTGTTGTATAAGGTATTATAAGTAACCTAAAGATGATTTAAAGTATAGGGGAGGATTTATGTAAGTTGTATGCAAATACTACATCATTTTATATAAAGAACTTGAGCATCTGAGGATTTCAGTATCTGAAAGGGGTCCTGGAACTAGCACCCTGTGGCTCCCTAGGGATGACTGTCTACCCAAGTCACAGCTGTTTGGCAGCTCCTTTAACCTCCTAGTGGCTCATTAGGGTTCAGTTTTTAGCTTTCTAAGGACCAGACCTCCTTGATCAATGGTAATGACAATTTTGCACTTGCTTCATGCAGTCTGTCCACTGAAAACACTTTAAACACCTTTAGAAATAAATTTAAAAATATAACAATTTATTTAGAAGTCTCAGTTTAATTAGTCACACATAAATGAAAGGAATATTTGTTCAGAGAGAAACAAGAAAGGTCATGATTTTTCTCAAAGAAGGATGAAATAGGTAAAACATTGGATATATGATCCAATCACTCCTTTGGGTAGGTTTATTTTTCCTTCATTTAGCACTCACCTATGATTTCTTTGTCTAATCTAACAATTTCTCAGGGTAGTCATCCATTGTTTTGCATTCTGACAAAACTCAGGATTAACACAGCACGGTAAAAATAACAAGTAATGGTAAGCTAAGGCAAGTTTCAAAATAAGCACTTTGGGAAGAGAGACTTTACAGACTTGAACACAAGCTAGAATGAATATTGGATCAAGACTTGTGTTACGGCTTGTGTTTAGATGTCCCCCCAAGGCCTCATGCAAATGAGGTGGGGCTATTTCGGAGCTGGCTGAATCTAGAGTGCGTGATTCATGGTGTAATGCTAGGCCTGAGAGCACTAGGATTAAGGGTATGAGTGCTATCCACCCTGTATAGTCTAAATAAGATAAAAGGGGCAGGAAGATGCTGTTAATTAAGGTCTCTTGTTGCTTTTGCTGTCTTCCGCCATGAACTGTTGTCCCTCTGCCACCCTGCCTTGGAGTCAGCTGATTATGGACTGAATGAAACCTCTATGAACTGTAAACCAAACAAACCTTTCCCTCTTTAACTTTGGGTGTTGGGTATTTTGTCTTAGCAACTAGAGAAAAGTAACTAAGACAACTTGATATTAAAAAACAAAAATAAACCAGTGCCTTCTTCCTCTGTCACCCCAGTAAGCCTCTCCTTTTTTCTCCCATATTCTGCAGCCAAGCTCTCCTGAAAGAATAGTTTTGTTTGGTTTTTTTTTGGTACCGGGATGCAACTCGGGACCTAGTGCTTGGAAGGCAGTCAGCAGCACTACTGTGCTAAATCCCCAGCCCTGAAAGAATAGTTTTTACCTACTGTATCTACTTCCCTTTGAAAAAAATTTTAACTTATTCTAGTTTATTTTTAATTATGAGGACTATGATTTTAATAACTTACTGACTTGTTTCCTGCTATATTACACATTAGTCTATCTGGCCCTTTTGGGAAGATTCAATTAATCTGTAGTCTTCAATTTATAGATTTTTCAAAAAGTTTATTTAAAAGCTGGGCCAGGGATTTAGCTCAGTGGTGCTGCTGCCTGCCTCGCAAGTGCAAGGTCCCAAGTTCAATTCCCTGTACCAACCCCCCCCCCCAACCCCCCCCAACCTCCCACAGATAAGATAGTTTCTCTTATGCCAAAGGCAGATTTATATTAAACATAAAACTTTACATTAAATAACAACTGGAGAACTTCAGGACCCTGATTTAGGTTGAGGAATTAGGTAACTTCCTTTATTATTTAGAATTCTTTTCTTACAAGAAAGTAGGACAAAGATCTTTACATTTTTTTTTTCCAGTACTGGAGATTGAACTCAGGACCTTGCCCTTGCAAGGCAGGCGTGGCACCACTGAGATAAATCCCCAGCCCTCAAAATCTTTATATTAACATTGAAATATTTATTAATATATCAGGTTCAGTGCTTTCTCTTTTCTAAGAGTGACCAGAGAGTCTTGGATGCTACCTCAGGTGGCATCTGGAGTAGAAGGAAGGGCTCCTCTGTGTGGGCAAATTTAGAGTGAAGAGGAGAATTTTTTTTTTTGAACTGCTTTTAGGTTGTGTGTGGTGGTGCATACCTTTAATCCCAGAACTTGGAAGGCTGAGGCAGGAGGATCACCAGGAGTTCAAGGCCAGCCTGGGCTACATAGTAAGTTCAAGGGCAGCCCAAATTACATAGTGAGACCCTGTCTCAAAACAAACAAGCAAACAAATCACTGCTTTTTAGATTGTAATTTTATCTGCTCAGCATTCTGGGTACAATAATATGTTGGCCACGTGTCTAGTCGAGTAAAGTTAACCTATTCTGTATATAAGGCATATACTTCCCAGTGTTTTATTTAATTTTACTGTCTCCATTCTTAATTTGTAAGTTAGCTTTAATGTCTAGTGAAATTTCTAAGAAACTGTCTAAAGCAGCACTTTTCACATTGTGGATGGAAATCCATTAATAGGCCATAAAATCCATACAGTAAGTCTTTACTAGCATTTTTTTAAAAAAATGAAGTGGAATCTAAACAAATGGAACAGAACAGAATGGAATGGCATGGAATAGAATCGAGTAGAAAAATATAATTAGAGTGCTATAGAGCAATAGGTAGTGTAACTTTTGTTTCAGGTGTGTGTGTGTGTGTGTGTGTGTGGGTGTGGGTGCGCACACACATGTGTGTGCTCCTGTTTTCTGAATTAGATGTAAAATAAAACTTTTATGAGTAATCACAGTCAAAATGTTTGAAAAATTCTGGCCTAATGAACATAAGAAGAATTGTATCTGTAGGAGGCTTTGGATTTGCTTGTGTACTCCTGGGGGATCTCTTGGTGAATTCTATGGAGTCCCTTAAAACATTTGCTCTGCTTTGCAAAACTGCAAAGAGTAGTTTTATTTTAGAACTTCAGTGTTCTTCTAGTCTTAGCAAGAATATTTAAACTGGGCTGTGAGTAAGGATATAAGAGAAAAATTGTTGAAAGAGTAGAGATTTGCATTTGGGAGAAAATAAAACAAAAATTGTACATGATCTTGAATATCTCCTGGGGCTCCAATTTTACAGTTATGTGAGCTGCATAACTAGATTCTAGAAAATCTCCTATGACTCTGCTGAAGTTTTGGGATGTGAACAACTAGAAAATTGTTCTGTATAATACTGATTCAGGAAGCCTACCCTTATTGCCAACCCCATGGAAATCAATATTATAGGAAAACCAGAGGCAAGGACAAGATAAAAAGAGAAAGGAGATTTCTTTTGCAAAATGGAATGATCTATTTCCAATAATGCATGATCGCTGCATATTGCACACATCTACGTGATACAAAAAATAAATAACTTTATAATCTTTATGTCCAGAAATGATTATTAATAAGATAGCAATTCTGTAAAGACATTTTATGGATATATACACATGTCCACGTGTATAAAAGCATGCACATACATATATTCACATGTATGTAATTATACTTAGTTCTGTCACCCATTTATTTCACTTAGTAATTTGTAGATATGTTTCACTATCAATAGATAAAGATGGACTTTTCAATGGAGAAAGAGACAGGCAGCATAATAAATCATCGTGTGGATGTCCTGCAGTATATTAACCAGCCCTTACTGATGGACACTTCAGTTGTTCCTTTCATTGTTGTTGCTATAGACAATGTTTCAATGACATACCCATGTACATTTATCTTTTTTTAAATTTGACTTATTAGTTACTTAGGGCAAATTCCTGGGGGAATTTAGGATAAATTGCTGAGTCAAAAGACATGGATGTTTACATTTTGAAATCATATTGCTAGATTGCCCTCCAAAAGGCTAGGACACTTAGGTTTTCACTAACAATTTATAAGAAGGCATATTTTTCCACACTACCGAGCACTATTTATCTTTCAAACCTTTGCCAACGCCCCCCCCCCCTTTGTACCAGAAATTGAATTTAGGGCCTCACATTTGCCCGTCAGGTGCTGTGCCGCTAAGCTACATCCCCGGTCCACCTTTGCCAGTCTCATCTGCAGACATGATACTGCAGTGTGATTTTAATTCTCATTGATTTGTTGGCATCTTTCCATCTGCTGACTGGACACATAGGTGTTCTATGTGACTTGCAGGATCATTCCCTTTGCCTGGAGTCCTACCTGAGGATTCATCCTTGTCTTGTTGAGTTATAAGGGTCCTCTTGTAGCAAGACTACTCACCTCGTGTCGGTCACATATGTGATAAGTAATTTTCCCCAGCTTGCAATTTACTCTCCTAAACTTCTTTTGCACAAAACTTTGCTTTTTGAGTGGTAAAATCTTTCTTTATGGGTTCTGGAGGGGAAATTTTTTAGTATAGGATCAGAACCACTCTGAAGCCATCTTCAAAGCTCGGAACTTGCAAATAATTTTGATTTTATCAATTTCAGAAGTCATATCCTGTTTCTACTGGCTCAAGACATCTGATAGGTTTGTGTGCTGTGGTACAATACCACCCTACAAAGGAGAGGGACAGGAAACTGTTTTTCTGAGAATGTGACCCTAAAAACACACAAAAAAGAAAGAAAAAAATTTCATAGAGCTTCCATTTCAGGCAGAAAAGCAGATCCTAGTATCCTTGACTGAATGCTACCCAGTCTCCTAAAATCAGCTCTCTGTCCTTGATGTTCATTGTGCTTCAGGGACAGTCTCACCAGCGTAAAACACAGCTCCTTTTCCACCCAATGAAAAAGGGTCTCTCTGGCCTCATGCCCTGGAATTTGGTAAGAAAGATTCACATGGACCATGACATAAAGAGTGGTGCCAACCTCTTTCATGAAGGCCCCCAAAGTCACCATCCAAACAGGACCCACTGAGACAGCATCTGCACTGCCACTGGCCTAAACTGCTTTACTCACCTCAGGGAATTTTTTCTTCTGTACATATTCGGTGGTAGCAGCATCAAAATACTTGGCATAGCCCTCGTTGAGGCTGAAAATCTTTCCTTTCTTCTTAATCTTGACATCTTTTTCTACCAGCACGAATTCACCAAGAGCCTAGAGAGATGATGAGAGACATCAGGAAGAAGAGAGATATCAGGAAACAAGCCAACAGCACACCTCGAATGGATCACAGGATATGAGAGGATGTAGGGGTGTGGGAAGGATCCAGGGGTCTTCTCTGGTCACCCTGGAAATTGCCCTGTGGTGTTTTCATGGGTGGTAGAAAGAATAGCCATAATACAAGATTGAACAGGAAGCTCAGAGAGCAATGGAATAGGAGGTATAAAATAATTCAAGGAGAAGGGTGTGGTGGTGCATGCCAATAATCTCAGTACAGGGAGGCTGAGGCAGGAGGATTGCTGTGAGTTCAAGGCCAGGCTGAACTACACAGGAAGACCTTGTCTCAAAACAAAACAAAACAAAAAATCAAGGAAAAATGTTTGTGGTCTTCTTTCTTTACTTCTGAGCCTTCCAACATCTTCGAGACTGCTTGCTTCTGAGAAACTTAGGTGTATTTATTCCCAAATTCTCATTCTGAGCTCAATGCTTCCTGGAAGATTTAGGCCCTCAACAATGAGAGAAAGAAGTTAAGGAATGAGTGGGCATGCAGTTTCACCATTCATTTGTGGTCTAGTTGTTTTATCTTAATGATTCTGTCTTAGAAACCATTAAAGTTCCTCAACCACTTCTGTGTGGAGAAAACAAGAAGTTCCTTACATCAGATTCTATGTTCACTCAGCCTATACAAATAGGTGGCAAAACCTCAAAGAATCCTCAGAGTGATTAATACAATTGTGCCCAGGGCTCCATCAGCCCTGCAATAGCCACTAGGGACATCTTCAGGACACCCCTCAGGATGCTCTTTATCTGGTTCTGGTGACAGCAGGCCCAGTGGACGTGACCGGTCTAGAAGCAGGCTGGTGTCTGGTTACTAGGAGGAAAATCAGGGCTGACGCATACTGAAGACCTTAGAATGTAAAGAGCTCCTGAGATGACAGCTCATGGCTGGCAGCTCAACTAGAAGATAGTGAAGGAATTCAAACTTCATTCAGAGAGTATAGAGATAAAGCCACCTGACCATGTCTGAAACAAGACAGTGAGAAGTACGTATACTCAGCAACTGCAAAAACAGCCTCTTTTCGCAAGGACCCGAGTTCGATCCCTGGTACCAAAAAAACAAAACAAAACAAAAAAATCCAGCCTCTTTTGCCTAGCATGAGTGGTCACTGCTTCTTTGCTGAGTCGCTGTCTTCATTTGAATCTTCCTGCCCCCTAGAAAGAAATGATCGTACTAGTCATCAGTTGCACCTACTTCTAGACAATATCCAATTCAGAACAGACCTCATTTTCCTCAGGTCTGCCTTGGAATCATCAAGGAAGGCCCAAGAGCTATGATGGTAAGCCCACCTGAACTCTCTCGGCATGGTGTCATATATTCC
This sequence comes from Heterocephalus glaber, assembly GCF_053883595.1. Classification (NCBI taxonomy): domain Eukaryota; kingdom Metazoa; phylum Chordata; class Mammalia; order Rodentia; family Bathyergidae; genus Heterocephalus; species Heterocephalus glaber. Next base: position 13,443,292 of record NW_028258151.1, on the reverse strand, counting down.
CCCTGGAGTGCAGGTCCTCTTTCCCAGAAAAATCCAACTTCCTTTTATTTTAAGTGTGTTCCTGATAATCTTTGGTTCATCAGCTTTAATAAGTCATTGTGGACATCTGTTGCTTTATTAGTCCACCATTGAGATTCGCCTCCTACGGGGCACCCACACTTTCTTTAAGGAATTGCTCTTTCAAGGACTATCATCTGGGTCCCTTTAACCCAAGGGCAGGCATGTGACTTAACCTGGAAAATTAGATAGTCTTATGCTTTGGGGCTTAGTAGATGCTCCATAAAAATTTATAAATCTAAATTAAACTGAAATACTGGGCTTTCCCGTAAGTGAATATAGGACTCTTTGACCAAAATTATTTGGCAAAGCAGTTCACAAATGTTTGACAAAGCATTGAGTATTTAAAAGAGAAATTCTATAATTTAAGAAATATTTCCCCAAATTTCTCCTATTTCTAATGTATACACGTAGGTTTGGGCTTTTTTTTTTTTTTTTAAACTTTCCCACCCTTCATCTAATTATTTCTTCCTTCAGACAGGATAGTGTAATTGTGTTTTTCATCTGCCCAGAGGTTGTGCTTCTTCCTTTTCTGTCCCCGATTCTGTCCTGTGAAAAGTGTGGAGAATGATACAGAACCTGAGAGGAACCATTTTTTATCACTGGGAAAGACACAAGTATCAGGGGAAATCCTCCACCAAGGGGGGCAGCCACTCTTTAGATTAATTGTAATGAAACAAAATATAAAATCCCACTGCTCAGTCACACTGGCCCCATTTATAGTGTCTGACAGTCCCCAGAGGCGAGTGGCAGCTATCAGGGATGCGGCAGAGTCCAGGATCCCTCTGTTACCACTGAGTGTTCTAGGGGCAGCACTGAACTGAGGAATCCATCGTCCAGTGTGGAAACGGGTGGCTTTGGGATTCTTGAATCATGATATTCCCATAAACCTGCACGTGAATCATGCCTGGAAAATAAACTTCTTTTGAAAAGCTAGACTAAACCGAGTGTGGTGGTGCTTAACTGTTATCCCAGCATTCTGGAGGCTGAGGCAGGAGGTTGCTTCAGGTTTGAGGCCAGCCTTAGTGAGTTCAAAGCCATGTTTTGAGACTCTGCCTCAGTAATTAATTAAATTTAATTAATGACTCACAGGGTGTGAGTTGATAAAACTGATGCTATGGGACACACACACATCCTCCCAGTGCCTTCCTTTGGACAGATGTCCTTAATCTTTTCACTGATGATGCTAACTCCCCAAACTAAGCTCTCTGGCTCCAAAACCAAGAATTAGGAATGAGCAGGAAATTATCCCACGGGGCAGGGATTCAGGCTCAGAAGCCCACGGTGTGCACCAGTGCTGATGCCATGGTCTTTGGAACCTACCGGGTCCAGCATGAAGAGGTCCACACCTTGCCCCGTGGAAAGCGCCACGAGGGTCGCACTGCCATATAGTGCATAGCCAGCGGCCACGATATTGCGACCAGGCTGCAGGGCGTCCTTTTCTGAAGGTTCTTCCTCTGTGGTCTGTAGGAAGGAAGAGAGCAACAGAAATGCTGTGCCTTATTGTCCTGGCTGGAGAGACCCTTAGCCCGAGGTCTGGGCATCTGGGCTCCTGGGGCCACCAAAGGAAGTGCCTTTCCAGAATGGGAAAACCTGGATAAACCCACTATGCTTAAACTGCTTCACCTGCTCTTCTTTACCTTTCCCCACGCCTCAGTCCTTATGTATTCCCAAAGCTCACCCATCCCCAGGAAGGCGTATTGGACACCACCTCTGCCGTCTCCACCTGCTTGGCCACCTCGTGGATAAACTCTTCCTCTTTTGCAAAACTGTCACTTCAGTGATTGGCATACTGTGCTTGGGCACAATAGGCCTGGCTTGGTAGCAATTTCAAACTGCGGCAAATGTATCCAGAAGAAACGAGGTGGTGTGTTCGTGAAGAGTTCTTTCTTTCTGTTTTCCAAGCACATTTTTCAGCATCCTGCTAAGGACAGCGCTCCAAGATTCTAAACCCACACCCCTCCTAATTGTCGCAAACCAGGCTCCTACTGACACCAAGATCTCAGAGCTCTGATTTTGTGCAGGCTTTGGAGGTAGCATTGTCATTTCCATTGTGCAAATGAAGAACTCAGAGGCTGCGCAAGTAAACATCTCATCCAATATCACAAAGCCCACAAAGCTAGAACATTCTGTGGCTCTCAACTCAGAAGCCCTAAAAACTAGAATCCCAGTGTTCTGACCTCCTGGTTTCCAGGTATGGCGGTGTAAACACTCAGTGTCTTCTTTGAAGACGCCAATCTACTTATTTGGATTAGCCTTCAAAGCCCGTGTTTCATTTAAAATTCAAGAGGGAAATCTCTGTGTTAAAGTTTAACTAAACTCAAGTGTGAGTAATCTATACTGTGAATAATAATATCTCTTTGTTTTTGAACCTATGAGTCTTAAGAAGATATTAAGAGGGGCCAGGGATTTAGCTCAGTGGCACCACACCTGCCTTGCAAGCACAAGGTCCGGAGTTGGATCCCCGGTACTGGAAAAAAAAAAAAAAAGAGATACGGCAGTGGAGTTAGAGGCCATTACTGACTAGGTATGCTTGTTTACCAGGTTTCTTACCTTCTCTGTGGTTCCACTGTTTGTCAGTGAAGAAGTGACAGCGGCACGTGTACCTGGCTCCTCAGGCTGAGGCGAGGCCAAGGGTACAGTGCACCGGGTGAGAACAGAGCCTGACTCTGAATCAATCAGCAGTCAAGAATATCAGCCAAGATGAGAAAATCAATATTTAAAGGCCCTCAAAGATACAACTGGGCGTCTTTTCTCAGAATTGCATAAATACTACACTATCTACTTCTTTCCTTTCCTTTTAGAATCAAAGCTGTGGAACTAACCTAGCTCAGTCTTGCTTAAACTTGAAACATAATCTTGAGCTTCAACACTGTCAGATATACTTGTCTGCTCCCTCAGCAGAAGTCTCCTTTTCTCTCCTTCCAGGGGGTTAGGGGAGAAAGGAGAAAGAGAGAGGATCACCGACCAGAAAAGCAAAATCCTCTGATATGTCCTCATGTGCGGCTGGTCTGGCATTTCACGACTAGAGTGAAATGGTGCCCTGATGCTTCTTTGCTTTTCTTCCCTGACAGTGAGCTTAGGCTAATTCACATATTTTTGCTAAAGTGTGTTTTCTGCTAAGCTTTTGACAGGTTCCTCCTAAAAAATCAAATTTTACCCCTCTCCCTTTAGAAAACAACCAACCACACGTATCTACAGCAATATGAATATCTACAGACCACACATTAGGCCACTTGGCCACACCTGATTCTATACTGAGTTTGTAATCTAGAAGGAGTGCCATGCAAGACACATGAGGAACACTTGATATGGTCATCTTCCTTGGTCTGCAGTTTTGCTTTCCATGGTTCAATCACCCACAGCCACTGGTGGTAGGAAAATACCATCATGGGTTGATGATCTGGGATCACCCAAAGTAGATAATCCTCCTGATGTACCAGGGGTCAGCAATGGCCTGATTCTATGTCACAATGTTACATCATTCATTGTACTCCATCTCATCACATGGCATCAGTCTCATCATCACATCGCCACAAACAGGATGAGAGCAATTAGATAATGTGAGTGACAGACCATATTCACACAACTTTTATCTCAGTATGTTGTTATAATTGTTCTATTTTATTATTACTTATTATTCATTCTTATTGTACCTAATTTATAAATTCAGCTTTATCATAGGTATACATGTACAGTGGACCCTTGACTTATGAACTCAATTATTCCCGAGGGCTGGTTGTAAATCAAGTTGGTCAGTTGAAGGCTCAGGCTCTCTACACAGTCTTCAAAGTCTCTCTCCTGTGTACAGGCAGATCTCAGTGTCCTTAGAGACAGTGGCCCAGGATTTCTCAGGTAACTGCACACAGGAAAGGATGTTGTGATGTTTCTTCCAGAACTCTTTAAGCATTAAATCTGTATCTGAGACCATCTGGAAGCACAAGTGGCCAGCATTCGGGTCATAACTCAGGACTTTGTAAGTGAAAACTAAAATTCTGGTCTTAACCCAAGTTGTTCACATGTCAGGCTGATCATAACTCTAGGGTCCATTGTATAGGAAAAAGTCTCGTACATACAGGGTTTGGTAATATCAACAGTTTCAGGCATCCACTCAGCATTTTAGAGCACATTCCCGGTGGATACCACGGGGGATGACTCTACAGATATGCAATCAGCATCAGATTTGTAGTATAGAATATAGATGCTCCTCCATGTGTGTGATTCAGAGTTTACTGGAGTGTGGTCTTTGGAGGTGAGCTCTAGAGCCAGCCCAGATCTTTACCAGGATACCAGCTCAGTGGTCCCTAAGACACCCAAGCACCCTGGATCTCCTTCCTGCTAACCCCAAGACGAAGCCCAGACACCCTGATTGCAGCCAGGGATGAATTCTGCACCAGGCTATGGCAGAACTGTGTAGTCTGTATTGGGTGATCTGTTGTGAAGTTTCTGGTCATGTTGGATGGTCACAAAACCAACCTGTAAGATCTCTGTTGTTAGCCTTGCCTGGTAAGCAGTGTGGTCCCAAAGCTATTTCAATTATCCAGAATCTGTGAATTTGTTGTTACATGGCAGAAAGGATTTTGCAGATGTCATTAGAGTTCTGGATTTGCAATAGAGATTACCCTGGATTTTCCACATTCAGTTAGCCCAGTTTAATCCAAAGTAACCCTAAGAACAAATAACTTTCTGTGGCAAGAGGTAAGCAAGATGAGGAGGTAGAGAGGGGTGTCAGAGAGATTTGAAGAGTGAGACAGTCTTATCCCAGCCCTTGCTGGCTTTGAAAATGAAGAGGCCACAAACAAGGACATAGGAAGTGTCCAGAAGCTGTAAAAAACCCCAGACTTTGGCCAGCAAAGAAACAAGGGCCTTCTGGTGCAACCATTGTGGAAATCAGTATGGAGATACCTCAAAGAACTAGGACTAGCGGTCCCATTTGACCCAGCTATTCCCCTGCTGGGTATCTTCCAAAAAAGAATTAAAAGAATCATACCACAGTGATATATGTGCACCCATGTCTATAGTGGCACAGTTTGTAATAGCTAAAGCTTGGAAACAGCACAAGTGCCCATCGACTGGAAACTGGATAAAGAAGATGTGGTTTTTAATAAAATGGAGTACTACTTAGCCATAAAGAATGAGAAACTAGAGACAGTTATAGCTAAATGGATACACATTGAGACGATCCTCTTAAGTGAAATAAATAGGACACACATGTGTAAATGCCTTATAGTTTCTCTAGTGTGAGAAACTGAAAGTGTAAATAAAGATTAAAATTATTAAAATGAATAATTGATAATTTGAAATAGGAAGAAAAGGTCCAAAGGGGTAAGGGTGGTGGGAGGGGAAGGGGAAAGGAAAGAAGGGAAAGGAAAAATTATGAGAAAAGGAAAAAATGGAAACAAAGTCTTTGCAAATAGGGAAGGGCGCACAGGGAATGGGGAAAAAGTAAGAACCAAGATACATCGTGTACAGGTACAAGCACCCAATGACAAATGTAAATGTACTGTATACCTAAAATGTACCAATAAAAGAATTTATGCAAAAAAAAAAGAAAGAAAGACACAAGGGCCTTGATTTTACCACAGAATAAACCAAATTCTCCCAGCAGCCTAAATAAGCCTGGAAGCAAAGCCCCACTTCCAGCCCCTTGATAAAAAGTCATACTGGATTTTGTTTTGATCTTGTCTTGTGGGAGCCTAAGCAGACAACCCAGCCAAGCAGCCTTGACTTCTGACTTTCAGAAGTGGGAGATAATTAGTGGATGTTCCTTTAAGTCTCTACATTTATGGTGAAATGTCAGGGCAGCAACAAAAAACTAATAAATACAGTAAGAGACAAGAAAGAAATGGAGGATGAACCTAGAACCTAACACAGTTTGAACATCCCTAATCCAAACATCTGAATGCTAAAATCCCCCTAAATCTGAAACTTTTTTGAGTGTCAGTGTAACGCCATGTGTGGAAAATTTCACACCTGATCTCATGTCACAGTCACAACCCAGGCCCACTAAAAATATTAAATAAAATGACATACAGGTCATGTGTAAAGGTGTACATGAAAACATAAATGAGCTCTGTGTTCAGATTTGGACCCCACCCCCAAGATATCTCATCATGTATATGCAATTATTCCAAAATCTGAAATCTGAAACATTTCTGGTCCCCAGCATTTGAACTAGAAATACTCAACTGGTACCATATCTGACATTTGTGTTCAACCCAGACATTCACTTTGCCATCCCAAGAATACAGGCAAGAAGTCAGGGGAGGAATTACCAATGAGAAACCTGAGGCAGCGAGAGAGGCTCCTGGTCGGCCTGCAGGGCCGTGTTTAGTTATGGAGGACGGAGAGTAGGAACCCAGAATTAGTTCTCAGCCCAGGTTCCCTCCAGAGACCCCCCCAGAAAGAGGCGTAATGTCAGCTGGTCTACTCACCTTCCTATAGATGGCAAATATGGTCCCAATGGAGGCCAAGCAGTCGATATTGGACGATCCATCCAGTGGGTCAAAACAGACCACGTATTTCCCCTGTATCACACAGGAAAAAACCACCAATCAGCTTATCTTCCCATTAGCATGGCTGTTGCTGCATGTGGAAGACAACTATGTCAAAAAGAAATTCAGAGAGCCAGGCACACTGGTGCATGCCTGTAACCCCAGTTCTTCTACTCTAGAGGCTGAGGCAGGAGAATTGAAAGTTCAAGTCCAGCCTGGGCAACTCAGTGAGATGCTGTCTCAAAATAAAAAGGGCTGGAGAGGTAGCTCACTGGTAGAGTTCCCTGGTTCAGTTCTGGAATTGGCACCATGCAATCAAGAGGTGGCAGCTTCAAGTGGTCCACAAAGGCAGTTATGTTTTAGGGACTACCCTTTCTGGGCCCATGCACCTGACAAGCGTTTTTCATCTTGCAGTATTTTTGCCCCAAATAACCGCCCAATTTAAGAAAATCTCAGAACATTCCCAGAGCCTCTGGGTCTGGTGCACAAACACACTAGGAAGTAAGAATATTCCTCTGGGTTTTGTTGCATCTCACCCACCAGTGTGATATGAACATCAGAAGGTAGACTCGGTGGGGTCCTGAGAAACCCATGTCCCCACATTTAGCACCCTGTCATCATAGGGAGCTCCTGCCAACGTTCTATGCAAGGAAAGCCCCAGCTGCTTTTTATGGGCTTCCCATGTGCGTGGCACTGAGGGAACAAACCTTAGTGAAGGAGACTGGAGTCTCCTGGCTAATTAAGCCCTGGTAATGAAATATCGAGAAAAATGGGACTCATTTCTTTCTCCACTCATATTAGTGTTCCCTGACTTTCTAATGAGTAATATTCTAGCTTCGTTTGAACTTTATTTCTTTTTCTTTCCATGCTTAGTCAGAGGGAGGGGGAAAGGGGATGATCCATAAATTTGGAAATCCTACAACCTCCCTGTGAATAATCCAATTTAGCCTATTCATTCCTTCACTCATGCCTGCAACTGATGGTGGAAAATGTCTAAGGTGGTGTGGTTTGGGGCAGAATACCTGCAGTCAGGGCCGATTCGTGGAGCTGTGAGTCTAGTGAAGAGGCTCGGTAACAGGGAACTCAACACTAACAGGATGTAGTACGTGCTCAGAAGAAAATCTCAGCAGGTGAGGGGTGAGAGACTGGTTGAGGCAGGTAATGTTAAATGAGAGGCTTGTTTAGAATTAAAAGATGGAGACACATAGAACAAGGGAGGGAAATGTCAGGCAGAGAGACTAGCAAGTGTCTCTGCATAGAGAGCAGGCATGAAGTGCTTTCAAGAACTGGCATGCGAACCTGTGCAGCTCAGGCCAGCTAGCGAAGACGGTGGGAGATTAGCCTGGACTCCACAAATCCAAACCCTCAAAAGATACCAGTGCCTATTACTGGTATATTAAATGAACACCTACCCACGAAGGCCTCTTAGTAAATCACTCTGATTTGTAGAATCATCTTTCACTAGGCAGCCTAATATTTCCAACTAAGGAAGCGTGCAATCTCTTGATTCCAGAAAACAAGTGTTAAGAAACGGAAGAAAATCCCTTAACTAAAAAGCAAGTTAACTCGATTTTCCCGGCTCCAGATCACCATCTACTGGTAAGGATGGGCACTGCAGCCCGCCCAGGACGCACCCTCCTCTCCTGGGAGGTGATGATGGCTTCTTTATTCTCTTCAGAGACCAGGACGCAGGTGCTGTAGGAGGACTGGAGCATGTTGATCACCAGAGCATTGGACAACACATCCAGTTTCTTCACCTCATCTCCCGTCACATTCACGCTTCCTGCGATTCCATACCTAAAGGACAAAAGGCCGAATAAAGTCACGGAGGAGGTTTCAACTTCAGCAAAGAATGCTCGGAGCTGAACACCACCACCAGGGCCCCCCTTTCCTTCGGCGTCTCCAAATTATGAATACTCAAGAAGTACATTATGCCTCACAGAGGTGACTCCTAACCTTGCTTTCCTGACACGTTGGGGACACTGTCATATTTCCTTCATCTCCCGAGATTAAGCAAAATTCAATCTTACTAAAATACAAACTTATTCCCAGCCCTGGGAGGCGGACCGGAAGGGAGAGTTTCTAAAACCAGATACAACGCTGCAATTAAGGACTCTAAAAATAAAGGATCGTGGCCTTCCAGCGCTGGAATTTCAAGCCTTTGTGGATTATCCTCAAGTAGAGTCCTGCTAGGTTGATTTAAAAATCTCCCTATGGTAGCTTGGTATTACATAAACAAAGAAAGAAATTTGGGGGCAGACTTAGCTAATAGAATTTGCTTTTTTACTACCATCCCAAGCAAGGTACGACAGAGCACTCCTATAAAAGCTCTATCGAGGCAAAGCCCAGTCCCCACACGAGTGTCAGGCACTGTAGAAGCTCTGTCCCCACGCTGCCGTGGCCTCTGGTCTCTCTCACCTCCTTCAGCCAGTCTTGGCCTCCAGAACCCCCAGCACACTTTCAGACTGATCACCAATCTTGTCAGCCTCCACCCACTCAGACCGTGACTCAAAGCTCATTTCTTGGAGAGGTCTTCCTTGGCCACCTATCAACAACAGCAACTCCCAATCCCAATGTCTTTCTAGTTTATTTCTCTCCCTCTCCCTGACAGAACCAGTTAGTGTTCATTTATTGTCTGTAATCTCCATAAAAGCATGGATTTCCCCCGTTTGGATGGTAGCTGAGTCCTTAGTGTCTCCACCCCTCTCTCCTCAGCAGTGAGGCCCAGTCACATCCCACCTGGACCACTCACACTCCTCCAGTTGCAAATGTCCTGTGGCCTGCAGCCCCCAGTGAGCTGTTCCTCTCCTTGCACCTTCATTCCTGGCCTGCTCCCACCCACTTCCACCGTGCCCCTGCACACTATGCTTTGCGCCCACTCTGACACTCACCCTCCTAAGCCCCTTGAAGAGTCCGTCATGTCCTCCCCACACCAGACACACCTGTCACCCCTCCTGTGCCGGCCCCATCTGTTCTTGGTTGGAGAGTCTTCCTGCTGTTGGCCCCTTGCTGAGGGCAAGCATGGTATCTTAACCATCTGGGTTTCCACAGTGCCCAGAGGCACAGTGGATGGTCCACACTGTGTTCACTGAATTACGAAGAAAAGATAGCCAGAATGTAATTTCCCCGCACCTCCTTGTTTTAATTAGGTTTATTTGATGAAGGAATCCCCAGGGGGTCCTAACCTTAGCCACAGTGGAGAGCCAAACCCTGATACCTGGCACTCTCCTCCCTGATTGACCACCTCCCCTCTTCAGCCCCACACCCACCCCGTCCTTGGAAGTCTCATGAACTGGGCCAGCAGCCTTGGAAAAGAGCACTGGTAGCCTGGCCTCAAAGACTGTACTGCCTGGTTCAAGAAAAAAGCTAAGCAAGCAAACAACAACAGCAACTTCTATAACAAACTGGGTCACTTTGCCTCTGCATTTGAGGGGTCCACAAACACAATTCTCTTGTTTAATCTTTTTTTTTTCTTTCTTTTTCCAGTACCAGGGAACAAACTTAGGACCTTGCGGTTTTGAGGCAGGTGTGGCACCACTGAGCTAAATCCCTGGCCCCAATCCACTTGTTTACTATGGAATCTTGAGGCTTCCTGAAGCTGGGAAATGAAGAGCTGTGGTGTGTAAGCCTGGGGTGGCCAGGCCTCTCCTTGCTTTGCAAACCATCACCACCATAGTCCTGCCAGGTCTATCCCTCTGCCTGCCCCTGCACCCTCCCTCCACCTCCTGCACAGCACTCCTCCTTCCTGAAAGACTGGAAACTCACAATGATCTGTAATTTCCCAACAGTTGCTTCAACTCAGATCAGGCATGAGTGTTTTCCACCCACAGGACAGCAGTGTCTTTAGCATTTTAACTAGCATTAATGCTCACCGACAACTTCTAAATGGAATGTTCTACCATCTGGGCAGAGAAAGCTATGGAGAGGCTTCCAGGAGTGTGCAAACTAGCATTCACTTCTCACAGTAAGATGAGGGGTGATAGGGATTTTGGATAACTTTAAAATTGTAGTTATCAAGCCCGTGCATAGAAATGTCTTCCGAAAAGGGGAAGCAGAGGAATAGGGCTTTAGGTTCCCGGAAAGTGGGAGGAATATGTGACAGTCTGAGTCTCACAGGCAGAAGCAAGGCTGCTCCAGGACAGAGGATAAGCTTTTCGCTCTCATAGACGCATTTCCAAGGGCCCAGGATCCCGGTTTCAACTGCGCAAAAGAAGTGGAATTTTGTCGCCCTGTTTCCAGGGCTGCGTCTGCCACCTAGCGGTCACTTGGCTGCATCGGCCAGACAGCAAATTTCTCCAGATCTGGACTACGACCCATGGTAATAATGGAACATCAACTGAACGTTTATTATGTGGCTGGCACTATAGAAATCGTCAATCACACAGACTTACTAACCCTGAAAACCACCCTACTGCTTAGGGGTTATTACTATTCTCTTCATCTTACAAATGGGTAACAGCCTAGCAGTAGTAGATCTTTGCCCATTGATCACGTTGTAGGAAAAGGCAAGTTAGATAAGCACCTTAATTATCTAGTTCCTAAAACCAGTTCGTATTGACACCCAACTACCACAAAGGCAGAGCTTTGAACAAATGAGTAAAAACTCAACCCAGGGAGCTGCTTGGCAGCTGGGAACCCTGCACGGGGAAGTCCTGTTAATGTGGGTGGATAATTGTGGGATGTCACCAAGGAAATTGCCAAATATGACAGTGCCCATATACAGAGAGAGACAGCGATGCTCTCCTAATGTCACTCAGGAATGGGGCAGGGCCATGTGCCTGCACCTCACACTCAGGAAGGCCCTTGGAGGCAAAGCTGGGTCATTATTGCAAGTGTGACCGCAGCCCATGGACAGGGCAAAGGCTGAGTGTAATACATCTTTGACCAGGGTCTCATTATTGAGTCTCACACCCTAATATAAATAACATCTATAATTATCTTATAATAATTAAATCTTATGATATAATATTTTCTGTTAAAGCACTACATTGCTAGGAATAAATATTTTATTTTTATTTTTTATAAAAATGTATAACTTTATTATCATTCACTAAACACACATATACAAAAATTAAAATTATTCAAAGAAAAGCAATGCAAAGGAAAAAACTATAATAATATTCAGATATAATAGAACTCAACCAAAGCAAAACTGAAAAGTACTTAAACATTTTTCCATATAATTAAAAAAACATCTCAAGCATTAACAAGACATCAAAGGATGTGATTTATTTTAGATTTACAAGACTAATATTGAACAAATAGTGGTCTGGAAAAAAATTCTAATTAGCTAGTAGACTCCACATAGGCCAAATTTTTTAAATTTAAATTTCAATACACTCATGTGATGCATGATGGAAATATAATCTGAGAAATATGTTATTAGCCAATTTCATCTGTGTGTATAGCAAAGTACCACACAGAGTGCCAACTTCTAAGAGCAAACTGAGAAAGTATACATCAATCACCTGTGATATTATCCAAATATGCAGTTAAACATGAGATACTTGAGGCTACCACTGGCATAGCAGCACACTGTTTTACAGTAAACTCTTTTATATAAGTAGGATTATGCTCTAAGGGATGAAAAGCAAAGCATGTTATGATAAGTACCTGAAACAGTAACAGTCATTTATCACACTATCGAGTACTGTGTACTGTACATAGTTGTATGTGCTTCTTCTGGAAACACACCCTTCTCTCTTTTGATCTCAGTGACTCTTCCTTCCCAACCCACTATGAGCTCCAGCCTAGTCTTTATCTACAATTCTTCCTATAGTTTAAAACACAACCTATATATGGATTCTTTCTAGATTCCAGCCTGTAACTCTGATCTCTGCCCTTCTCCTCCTGCCACCCCTACCCCTTTGGACCTTTTCTTCCTATTTCAAATTATGAATTATTCATTTTTATTATTTTAATCCTTATTTACACTTTCAGTTTCTCACACTAGAGAAACTATTTAGTATTTACACATGCGTGTCCTGTTTATTTCACTCAAGAGAATGGGCTCAATATGCATCCATTTAGCTATAAATGTCTCTAGTTTCTCATTCTTTATGGATGAGTAGTACTCCATTTTATAAAAAAATCACGTCTTCTTTATCCATTTTTCAGTTGATGGGCACTTGGGCTGTTTCCAAGCTTCAGCTACTACAAACTGTGCCGCTATAAACATGGGTGCATATATATTATATCGTTGTGGTATGATTCTTTTAATTCTTTTTTGGAAGATACCCAGCAGGGGAATAGCTGGGTCAAATGGGACCTCTAGTCCTACTTCTTTGAGGTAGCTCCATACTGAATTCCACAGTGGTTGCACCAGTCTGCACTCCCATCAACAATGGAGAAGGGTTCCTTTCTCCCCACACCCCCACCAGCATTTGTTATTGGATGATTTCTTGATAGCAGCTATTCTTTGTGGGGTGAGGTGGAATCTCAGTGTTGTTTTCATCTGCATCTCTCAAATAACCAGTGATATTGAACATTTTTTCATATACTTATTTGCTGCTCTTGCTTCTTTGTCTGAGAAATGTCTGTTCATTTCAGATGCCCATTTTTGAATTGGGTCTTTGGATTTGGGGGATTTGATCTTTTTCAGTTCTTTATATATTCTAGATAGTAATCCTTTGTCTGAGGTACAGCTGGTGAAAATTTTTTCCCACATTGTAGGTTGTCTCTTAGCTCTGTTGCTTGTTTATCTTGCAGTGAAGAAGCTTTTTAATAAGATGAGATCCCAGTTGTTGATTCTTTGTGCTAGTTCCCTTGCTACTGAGGTTTTGTTAATAAAGTCTTTTCCTATGCCAATGTCTTCAAGAGTTCTACCTGACTTATCTCCCAGCAACTTTACTGTTTCTGTCCTAATATTTAGATCTTTAATCTACTTCAGTCTTAGTTTAGTGCATGATGATAGGTATGGGTCTAGTTTTGATCTTTGGCAGGTTGAAATCCAGTTTTCCAACACCATTTATTAAATAGGCTATCTTTCCTCCAGTGAGGGTGGTTGGCTCCTTTGTCAAAGATGAGGTGGCTGAGTATGTCTGGAGTTGTTTCTGCATCTTCTAATCTATTCCATTGATCCTCAGGTCTGTTTCTTTGCAAGTACCATATTGTTTTTATCATAGTAGCTTTGTAGTATAGTTTCAGGTTGGGGATTGTAATACCTCCTGCCATGCCTCTGTTGCCTAGAATTGCTTTTGCTATTCTAGGTCTCTTCTTGTTCCAAATGCATTTTTGGATTGTTTTCTCTAGTTCTGTGAAGTATATTCTTGAAATTTCAATTGGCATTGCATTAAATCTATATAGTAGTTTTGGAAGTATGCCCATTTTCACTATATTGGTTCTTCCTACCCAGGAGCAAGGGATGTCTTTCCATTTTCTTATATCCTCCTCGATCTCCTTTTTCAGAGTGCTATAGTTTTCAGTGTAGAGGTCTTTTGCTTTCTTTGTTAGATTGATTCCTAGATATTTCATTTTTTTGGATGCTATTGTAAAAGGAATTATTTCCCTAATTTCCTCTCAGTGAGTCTATTATTTGTGTATAAAAAGGCTATTGTTTTTTGAGTGTTGACCTTATATCCGGCTACTCTACTGAATCTGTCAATCAAGTCTAGAAGTCTTTTGGCAGAGTATTTTGGGTCTTCTATGTAAAGTATCATATCATCAGCAAATAATGACAGTTTCACTTCTTCCTTTCCTATCTTTATTTCTTTTATTTCTTTCTCATTTCTAACTGCTGTGGCTAATGTTTCCAGAACAATATTGAACAGGAGTGGTGATAGTGGGCATCCTTGCCTTGTTCCTGATTTTAGCATGAAAGTTTTCAATTTTTGACCATTTAGTATGATGTTGGCTATTGGTTTTTCATAGATAGCCTTAATCAGGTTGAGATAAAGACCTTCTCTTCCAAATTTCTGTAGGGTTTTTATCAAGAATGGGTGTTGGATTTTGTCGAATGCCTTTTCTGCATCTATTGAGATGATCATATGGTTTTTGTCCTTGACTCTGTTAATATAGTGTATTACATTTATTGATTTCTGAATGTTGAACCATCCTTGCATCCCTGGGATAAATCCTACTTGGTCAGGGTGCATGATCTTCTTGATGACCCTCTGTATTCTGTTTGCCAGTTGCCTATGTTCATTAAGGAGATTGGCCTGTAGTTCTCTTTTTGGGTCTTTCCCTGGTTTTGGAATCAAAGTAATACTTGCTTCCAGGAATGAATTTGGAAGCCTTGCTTCCCTTTCAATTTCCTTGGTGAGTTTAAAGAGTAATGGCTATAGTTCTTCTTTAAATGTCTTATAGAATTCAGCAGTGAAGCCATGAGGACCTGGGGTTTTCTTTGTTGGTAAATTTTTTATTACATTTTCAATTTCACTCATTGTAATTGGGGTGTTTAGAATTTCTATATCTTCTTCATTTAACTTTGGCAATTCATATGTATCTAGGAATCTGTCCATTTCTTCTGTGTTTTTCATTTTATTAGAGTACAGATTCTCGGAGTAGGTATAGATGATTTCTGCTGTGTCTTTTGGGACTTCACCTTTTTCATTCTTAACTGCATGGATTTGAGCCTTTTCTTTCCTTTTTTTGATAAGGTTGGCTAAGGGTTTATTGATTTTATTTATTCTTTTGAAAAACCAGCTCTTTGATTCATTGATTTTTTGTATCATTCTCTTAGTCTTCATTGCATTGATTTCTGCTCGGATCTTTATAATTTCCTTTCTTGTATGAGATTTGGGTTTATTATGCTCTTTTTTTTCTAGGAGCTTGAGGTTCTGCATTAGATTATTTAACTGATTTCTGTTTTCCTAATATGGGCATTCACTGCTATGAATTTCCCTCATAGGACTGCTTTCATTGTGTCCCATAGATTCCTATGTGTTGTACTGGCATTATCATTTACTTGTAGAAACTGTCTAATTTTTTCTTTAATTTTCTCTGTGACCCATTGGTTGTTCAGGAGTGTGTTATTTAATTTCCATGTGTTTGTGGAAGTTTTGAAGTTTCTTATGTCATTGATCTCCAATTTTATTGCACTATGGTCTGATAATATACAGGGGGTAACTTTAATTCTTTTACATTTACTTAGACATGGCCTATGAGCTAGCATGTGATCTATTTTGGAGAATGAACCATGTGGAACTGAAAAGAATGTGTATTCTGATTTTGTGGGGTGAAACACTCTGTAAACATCTATTAAGTCCATTTGTTCAATAGCTTGGTTCAGTTCTAGAATTTTGTTAATTTTTTCTATAGATGATCTGTCTATTCGTGATAATGGGGTATTGAGGTCCCCCACTATAATTGTATTAGTGCTTATTTGGTTTTTCATGTCCATTGATATTTGTTTTGTATAGTTGGGGGCATTTGTATTTGGTGCATATATATTTAGGATTGTCATCTCTACCTCTTGGATTGTTCCCTTAACAAGGATGTAGTGACCATGTTTGTCTCTCTTAATTACTTTTGGTTTGAAATCTACTTTGTCTTCAAATAAAATTGCTACCCCTGCTTTTTTCTGGGTTCCTGTGGCATGGAGAACTGTTTTCCATCCTTTTACTTTCAGTCTATGAATTTCCTTTTGAGTTAGGTGTGTTTCTTGTATACAGAAAATTGCTGGATTTTGCTTCTTAATCCATTCTGTCAGTCTATTTCTTTTGATTGGTGAATTGAGGCCATTAACATTGATAGTTATAATTGATAGATATTGACTTATCCTTGTCATGATGTTTTACTATTGTTGGCTCTTTTATTTCTTATTTTCCCCCCTTTCCTTTTAGTGTCTTACCTTGCCTGGTGGCTTCCCTCTGTTGGGCCTCATGGAGTTGTGACCTTCATTGTTTTTTTCTAGGATGTTGCTTAGAATTGTTTGGAGTGCTGGTTTGGTGTTCATGAAATTTCTTAGGTGTTCTTTGTTGTGTAAGTATCTAATTTCCCCATTGATTTTGAAAGATAATTTTGCAGGATACTCCAGTCTAGGTTAAGTTATAAGTAAGTAAGTGAGGGGCATGCCCACCAGCCGCCCGCTCAGCTGCATGGGCTGAGTGGTCCCGGGCTGACAGAGCCCTGCCCAGTCCAGCTTGTTATGCCCACTTGCATCCAGGAGACTGTGAGGACCCCCCGGGCATGCCCACCAGTCGCCAGCTTAGCTGCCTGGGCACCTGCCACAACATGCTCCACACCCCATCCCGCCTCTGGCCTCTTGGCTGTACAGCTACCTGGTTCCACACTACAGAGGCGCAGAGGGACATAAAGGCCATTGTTCTGAGCTGCAGAAGTGAACAACAGAGAGATAGCCTCACTCAGGCTTCACTGGAAAACAAGCCCACTGGAAAAGTGAAGAGAATCTCTGCAATAAAGGCACAACAGACCACCATACTTGGTAAGTTGGAGGGATCATCACCTCCCATTTGAACCTGGACTATCTTCAGGAGAAAGGCAGCTGGAACCTGCAATAGAAACTTGCAGAGTTCAACCCTGCAGGAGGACAGGGAGCTCAACTTGGGACTTGCAACCAGAAATCTGCCTGAATCTCACGGGTCTATGACTGGCTTACTGAGACTCATTGACTTATAACTGCACACTGCTGCCCACGTTGTCTAGTGTGACAGCAGAGACATACCTTGAAGGAGGCCCTTCATTTTTCTTTTATTTGTTATTTTCAAAATTACCACTATTTTTTTGCTCTTATTTTAAATTTTTTTCTTCTTTTTCTACTCTTTTAAAATTTTTCTTTTTCTCTTTTTTCTTTTTCTCTTTTCTTTCTCTCTCTCTCTCCTTTGCTCCCTCGCTGTCCTACATTGTTCTTCATTTCCCTTTGTGTTTCTGCTCTCACCCTAATTCATACTTCTTTATTTTTCTGTTCTTCTCTTTCATTCTCTCGCCTGTGCCCTCTGGCCTTACTGCTAACCTTCTCCTATCCCTCTACTTACCTATTCCTCCATCCCCAACTCCTTCTAACTCCCCATCCCTAAGGGTAAAGTTGCTATATTGAAGAGTTTATTCACTATAAACATATGTTGGGTTGGTCCTTGATCTTGATTTAATTCACATAGTTAAAGGTGATAGGTTAATAACTACCACAAATTGTCATTTTCTAAGAGGTACTTGATGCTATTGTGTTGATTGTATCACTTGGGCTAAGGTGTTGTGATTGATCTAATCAGCTGTCCTTCCTGGTATAATGAAAATGAGATAGCCTCAGAGCCATTAGAGAATCAAAACCTAAAGACCAGCTATACCTGGAAGACACCTGTGAGAAGCAACCATTCCATAAGTGTTCTAAATACATCAACAAAGATACTTACAAGCAACTTCAAAGTATCAACCCAGGAACTAAACCAAGGACAGTACCAAAAACAAAAATGAGAGGACATTTCAGCAAGGCACAAACTCAGACTTCCACCCCACAAAAGGCAAATTCTGGGGGAAATGAGGTGGAAAAGTCTGATAATCAACCACCTGAACACCCTGAACTGATAGCACAAGAAGTAACAAAGCAGATGCATGAGGCTCTAGAAAAATTCAAAGCAGAAATAATTTCCCAGATAACTACAGAGATGGTGAGCAGAGTGAAAGACATGATTAGAGGCTCTAGAATAGAAACAGATAAGAAAATAGATGAGATCAGAAACATGCTGGAAGTCATGAATGCCCAGCGTAAGAAAGAAATGGAATCCATGAAACAGATTCAAACAGATATTCAGGAGATTAAAAACTCCATTGAAAGCACGCATAGCAGATTAAGGGAATCTGAAGATAGAATATCAGATATAGGAGAAAGGATTGTGGTTAAGGACCATGAAAACAGAGATTTCTTAAAAATAGTAAGGGACCATGAGAAATCAATCCAGCAGCTGCTAGATGATGCAAAGAAGAATAACATAAGACTGATAGGAGTCCACGAAAAAACAGGAGAAAGTACAATTGACATAAAAAAACTGTTCACAGAAGTAATAGTAGAAAACTTCCCAGACAGAGGTGGAGAATTGGACATACAGGTAAGTGAGGCATATAGAACTCCAACTAGCCGTGATCAAAAAAACTATACCTAGACATATAATAGTCAAGATCTCAGAAACCCAACGGAAGAACAAAATCCTACAGGCAGTTAAAGAAAAGAAACAAATCACCTATAAAGGAAAGCCCATCAGAATCACGGCAGATTTCTCAACATAAACCCTCAAATCAAGGAGAGCCTGGAGTGAAGTATTTCAAGCCCTAAAGGAATAAATATTTTAAATAATTGGGCTTCGTTAGCTCTTCATTTTGGATTCTTCTTCCTCCCATCCCCAAATGTGGGTCCCTTTTTTTTTTCAGAGAAGGAATTACTATAAAAAAAATCAAAGCCCAAAGAAAGTCTGTTTTTATCACAGATTTATGCTGGATGCTTGGCTATGACCATCAGGAGCTGTAGCATGAACTCAGCCTCGTTCTATGCTTGGAAGGAGCATAAACGTGTGAGAACACTCCTTGGCCCCAGCCCCCAGGCCAAGCATCTCCCAGCTTCCTGCACACCAAGTAGAGATGAACATAAAGAGTCACAGAAGAAATTTTAAAACATAGCCTGTGGCGAGATAGGAAGAAGAGGACAGGAGCCTGTGAGATCTATTTTGAGAATGATTCCTAGCTCCTGATGTACTGGCAAAGGCATAAACACTCAGATCTGCAAAGGATACCAAGAGCTGCTTCAAGATTCCAGTGAGAATCTGTATATGCAAATACAAGTATGAGAATTCAATATGTGTTTTGATGCAAGAAGCCACTGTATTTGTTCTCGTTAAAAGAAGTGGAAACTAGAGCGACTATGTTTTTTTTTTCCTCCATAGCATGTCTTAAAGTATTCAATTCCTTTCTTGAAACATGTCAAAGGCTCCTTTATGAAAGCACATGATAGAAACTAGAAATTCACAAAAAGTAAATAAGCTTTGGACCCAGTTTACAGCCCGAGCACCTGCAGCTCCCAGACCCGGTCTCAGACCAGGCTACGCACAGTATCCCCATGACTCACAGGTGGGCCAGGCCGGCCTTGCGCACAGCTGAGGAGATGGCTTTGATGGCTGTCAGCATGGAGTTCAGCAGCTGGGTTAGCTCCCCGGTCCCTTTGGCCTGGCGCCCCTTTTCCATTACATAGCGGGTCAGGGTGAGCATGTCCGTTTCAAAGGGGCTTCTGTCTGTCATTGTGGCAGTAATGCTCAAATCCGTCTTTTCTCCTAGCAGGAATCCTTGCTTATCTGGCTCCGCAGGGTGCAAGCTGATATAAAAAAAACCTGTGCAGGCAGTGCCAGGACCTTTAAGGAAAAGGGCCCCTGTCCATGTGACTGAAATAACTGGACAAGTCCTCAAGGAAACCACTCTGGCCTGCTGATTGTGACAGCTGCCAAAGGTCCATGAACAGGCTGCAAATAGAACTGGGCTGCCTGGAAACAGACATGCTTTCTCTCCCTGGGCAAATGCAGCCATTTAGTAAAGAATCAGCTCATAGAAGATGATCTGTAAGACCCCCTTATTCAAGGATCCAAAAGGATTCTTCACACATGTCTACTGCAGAACCCGACTCTCCATGGTTATATGTGACAGGTTGGCAGATATCTTATCTGGGGCATAGGTCACATAATAAAATAGTGGTAATCCCAGAGTCTCTATAGCCAAGCTGCTTCCAAATAAGTTTATTTCCAGAAGTGTGTGTGATTGGATGGATATTCATAGCACATATCCAAATCTGGAAGAACAAAATTATATTCCTAGAATAGTTTCTAGCACCAGTGTTATTTTGTCAACTTCTCTGGATTTGCATTTTAAAACAAAAATACTTGCTTATTAAAATCAAATCCTGAGTACATGTCAAAAACAAAAGCAAGTCCTCACTGTCAGCCTACTTCCTAGAATAGTTGCTGTGAGAGCTGGTGAGGTTGTAGGTAGTAGCCAGGCATTGGGTGGTCTGCATGTGGTGCCTGAAGCATTTCTCTAAGGGCAGACAGAGCTGGTTCTGAGTCCCAAGATAGATAATTTGGCAAAGTTACTATAACCCTTGCAGGCTGTTTCCTTGCTCATAAATGCAAATAACAATAAAACATCCACCTTATAGAGCAATTGTGAGGATTAAAATGATGACATGTGCCTGGTACAAAGTGAATGCTTAATACTTTGCTAGGAATCTTTTTCAGTTTTTCATGTACCTATAATGAATATGTGTACATAGGTAATTAAGAATTTGAATATTGCTCTTCAACTTGATATTCCACTCCCTTTGACACTTATTTCAATTAGAATGTGCTTAGCTGTAATAAAAAATTCAGTGCAGGTTATAAATGCAGGTGTTTATTTTCTTATAGACCATGAGTTTGTTAGGCTGTGGCTATGGCATTCTTTCAGCTCTTCAGAGATCCCATCAGAGACCCCTCTCTGGTATCCTGGGTCTGCTGGCTTTTGCTCCCCTTCTTGTCATTCTGTGGGCACAAAGTGCTCTGAAATTTTTGAGATGTGGGTCAGGAAGTGACTACAGGATGCAGAAGGGGGCCTGTTGACTTGTTTACAGGTTTCCTCTTCCAACTTACATCGCCATCTGAGCAAGATGGTTTCCTAGGTGATCATGCAAAGCAATGTCCCTCAAAGGGAGCTGTCACACCCACCCTAGAGAAACTAGTGTATTCCCACAAAAATCCAGTCATGGATATTTATTTACATCAGCTCTATTTATAAAGTCAGAAACTGCAAACAATTAATTGTTCCTCAGCAGTGAATAGGCAACAAATTGTTAAATATATAGAATGGATATTTTTCAGCAATGCAAAGGAACAAGCTAGTACTACATGAATTTTGTGGAGTGAAAGAAGCCAGTCTCCAAAGATGATCTATTATAGGATTCCATGTATATGATATTTTCAAAAAGATCAACTCACAGTGACAGAGAACAATTTCGTGGTTGGCAAAGGGTGAGGGCGTGGAGATGGACAGGCAGGAGAGATTTCTACAGAACATGAACTGTTCTGTATCCTGATTATTGATGTGGTTACTTAAATCTATATATTTTATTAAAATTCATAGAACTGTACATTTTTTTAAAAGTTACTTTTATGGTAAAACAAAATACAAAGTAGATCATAAGCAGTCTATATATCATATTGGTCTCCTAGGAGTTAAGTAGAAAAATCAAAATTTCTACAGCAATTTTCCTCTTACATTTGTTCTGATTATATTTATTAAAATATAGACTTAGGGCCGGGGATTTAGTTCAGTGGTTTTGCCCCCTGCCTCGCAAGCACAAGGACCTGAGTTTGATCCCCGGTACCAAATAAAAATAAAAATAAAAATAAAATATAAACTTAAAAATGCAACAATTTATGCCAGGTGTCCTCCACACATCTATAATCCCAGCACTTGGGAAGCTGAGGCAGGAGGATTGCAGCGACTTCAAGGCCCACCTGAATGACAGAGTGAGATCCTGTCTCAAAAAAACCAAAAAAGAAAAGAAATAATTTAAATTTAAATGAAATTGCAATCTAACATTAAACAAGGCTTATATTTTGTATGGATTTCTTTGTATGTTATTTTTCAATAATTTCTTTATGATTTTAGCCATTTTAAAGCATGTAGTTCAGCAGCACTAAGCACACTCACATTGTTGTACAGCTGTCACCATCATCCATCTTTGTGACTTCAACTTCTAAAACTGAAATTCGGTACCTGTTAAACATAAGCACTAATTCCCCTACTTCCAGCTCTCGGAACCACTGGTCTACCTTCTGTCTGGATGGATTTGACTACTCGAGGTACCTCACATGGGTGGAATCATAGAATATTTGTTCTTTTGTGACTTTCTTATTTCACTTACCAGAATATCTTCAAGGGTCATCTATGATGTAGCCTATGTGAGAATTTCTCTCCTCTTTGCTGGGGATTTAGCTCAGTGGTTCCACTGCGTGCCTTGCAAGTGCAAGGTCCTGAGTTTGATCCCCGGTACCAAAAAAAAAAAAGAGAGAATTTCTCTTCTCTTTCAGGCTGAATTTTATATATACCACACTTTGCTTATCCATTCATTCGTCTGTCAGTGGACACTTGGGCTGCTTCTACCTTTTGGCTATTTTGAATAATCAACATCTGTGAGTCCTTGGTTGCTAATTCTTTGAGGTATATATAGCCAGAAGTTGAATTGTGAGGTGCTTGGTAATTCTGTCTAATTTCTTGAGGGACTGCCATACCATTTCCCACATCATTTTGTACCATTTGACATTCTCACCAGTGTGAACAAAGATCGCAGTGTCTACAAATTCTCACCAACACTTGTTCTTTTCTTCTTGTAACAGCCATCCTCATGGGTGGGAAATGGCATCTCACTGTGGCTGAGAGAGGCATTTCTCTATTTCAGATACAGTATTGAGTGTATTTTCATCTTTATGGCCATTCCAAGAATTCTTTCTATTGCATTTTATTAACATAGTTAGCTGTTCACGACAGATTTGTAATGAGATGGACAAGCAAACCAAAAAGCCAGGGTTTCAGCACAGACAGCCGGAAGGGCACTGTCTGCTGAGTGCTCTGTGGAAGTCAAGAGTGAGAAATTTGGATAATTTTCAGATCAGGAGGGAGAAGTATTGGCTAAGATCATTTAGAAGCAGTCAACAACTGCCCTGTAAAGGGGCCTCAGAGAGACCCATTTCACCACCATCCAGGCAGATGGACACCGGGCACAGTAGCAGTCATACCCCTTTGAGGCTACATTTAAATGTTAGAAGTTTGAGTTACTCACAGGGCCTGAAATTGCAGCTGCTGACCTTTCAGCAAATGCCAAAGTTCTTTCAGGGCCCAAATCAAAGTGGAAACTTATAGAGCAGCCATGGTGACAGCACAGGGGAAGGGAGAACAGCACTCCCCTTGAAGTTATTTCAGTAATGTTAATACATAGGTGACCACGAAACTATTTATGACCTGGCTGTGCTTGATGAAAGATGCTTACAGGTCTGGGTCTAAGTGAATCAGGACAAATGAAACCTTTGAACAATTAAAGTCTTGCTATTCAAACAGGGGCCTCCACTTGAAGACCAAGATCTGGAAACGGAACTCTAGGGTATAACAGGGCCACCATGCTTTGTGGGGAAAACTCTCCTAATGTGCTTTCCATGCACCCTGTCCTGGAGCGTGCACTTTCACCAAACCTCAGCATTCCTGCATGGGGGGTGCCAGACATCCTGGGGTACCTGCTCAGTCTGTGATCCTGATCTTGGAAAAAAGAACACCCTGTTTTTAAGAGGAATATTCAAGGCCACATTTATCTTTTTTTTGAGGCAGTGTCTCTCCCTTTGTGGTTCAGGCTGGCCTTGAACTCAGGATGTAGCCCAGGCTGGCCTTGAACTCACGGTGATCCTCCTGCCTCAGCCTCCTGAGTGTTGGGATTACAGGAGTGTATCACCACGCCTGGCTAGGCCACATTTATCTTATGTGACTCTGGTCTCTGGCTGTTACTGATCGGGACAGAGGAACACACTTGACACAGCTGAGCACGACAGAGTTTTTTCTCCAGGCACTCATGAGTGAGACAGAGACCAAAACACCAGTGAACTAGATGACAGCACCAGAACTAAGAGGGATGGGTCCTTTGGGACAGGGAAGCAATGAATACTGGGTTTCATAAGATCTCCCTGCATTACTCTAGCAAATTACAGTGGACCTTTGAGTTATGACTGGCCTGACATACGAACAACTTGGGTTATGACCAGAATTTTAGTTTTAATTTGTGAATAAAGTCTTGGGTTATGATCCCAATGCCAGATGCTTGTGCTTCCAGATGGTCTCAGATACAGGCTTAACCCTGTAATGTTCTGGAAGGAATATTGCAACATTCTTTCCTGTGTGGGATTGAGAAATCCTGGGATATCATCTCTCTAAGGACACTGAGATCTGTCTGGAAGAAAGTGTGGCCTAAAACTATACAGGAGAGACTTTGAAGGCAATTGACCAACTTGAGTTACAACCGTTCCCTGGGAACGAATTGAGTTCGTAAGTCAAGGGTCCACTGTACCTTTCTGATTTAGCCAGAATGAGTGGGGTTTTGTTACTTACAGTGAAAATGGCCTTGAGTACAACAGACGTTATAATCAACAACATTATGTTATTATGATTATAAAATTTCAAAGGAGGGGCTGGGGATTTAGCTCAGTGGTTCTGGTGCCTGCTGTGCAAGCACAAGGTCCTGAGTTCAATCCCAGGTACCAAAAAAAAAAAAATTTCAAAGGAAGAAATTGAGACTCAGAGAAGTTAAAAAAATACACATATCACCAAGCTCAGTCCTTATCATGCAGCCTAAGTGTGTGTGTGTTACTACAATAACAAGTCCCAAGCCCTGGTAGCTTACTCAAACAAAGATTGATTTCTCCTTCACATTATAGCTTGGTGGCTCAAGCATCCAGGCCGCTTCTGTGTTTTGACATTGTCATTAGAATGCACAGCTTTGGAGGTGGCAAAGAAGGGAAGAGAGAGGACAACCAGTTGTGGACTGATGGTCAACCTAGAAGTAGTACGTACCAACTCCACTGGCCCAAACACAGTCATATGGCCCTCACCTAAATGCAAGGGTGGCTGGAACATGTGGGCTTCATGGAGGTCCAGGAAGAGATGAGTTGGCGAGCAGGTGACTTCTCTCACCTGGGCTAACACAGCCAATAAAGGGCAGAAGTGAGGCCTTGACCTTGGCTTAGGCCAACCGCAGCATAAACCATCTCAGTCAGTTGCAGTAGCCACATTGCCTTTCCTGCAGCCCATCAGGACTCTCAGCAGAGTCCCATTTCACCACCATCTCTGCCCTCCTCCTCCCTAGCTTGTGGAGTCGTGGGAGCCCTGGCATCCCAGTACTTTAGGGAAACCAAAAGCAGCATCTTGATGAAAGAGCAGAGCCACTTTGAGTTGAATCCTTCAGATTTCCAGAATGGTACAGTCAGGAGCCTGGGTGTGACAGCACCTATTTGATGAACATGGATGTGTGAAGGAAGAGTGTCTGCTAGATCTGTTGCATGGGGAGGGGCCCTGAATTGTACTCCTTGGGGTACATGATTAGAAGATGTGTCCTAGAGCTGCCACCAATTAGGTGGTTTAAAACAAAGAGAAATATATTATCTTACCATTCTGGAAACTAGAAGCCCAGATCAAGGAGGTAACAAGGCACGGAGGCTCTAGAAGGAGATATTTCTTTACCTCTTCCAGCTTCTGGTGATCTCCCTCAGTTGCCTTGGCTTGTGGCCACTCCGACCTCTGCCTCCATCTTTACATTGCCTTCTCCTCTGCGTGTCTCTCTCTTTTTTTTTTTTTGGTACTGGGGATCGAACTTGGGTCCTTGAGCTTGTGCAGCAGACAGTGAAACCACTGAGCTAAATCCCTGGCCCTGTGTGTCTCTTTTGAGGTCACTTCTTTTTTTTTTTTGCTTAAATTCTTTTATTGGTACATTTTAGGTATACATTTACATTTATCATTGGGTATTTGTACCTGTACATGATGTATCTTTGTTCTTATTTCTTCCCCATTCCCTGTGCTCCCTTCACCCCCTCCACCCTTCCCTATTTACAAAGACTTTGTTTCCATTTTTTCCTTTTCTCATAATTTTTCCTTTCCCCTATCCCTCCAACTTCCCCTTCCCCTTTGGACCTTTTCTTCCTATTTTAAATTATCAATTATTCATTTTAATCCTTATTTACACTTTCAGTTTCTCACACTAAAGAAACTATTCGGTATTTATACATGTATGTCCTATTTATTTCACTCAAGAGGATGGCCTTAATGTGCATCCATTTAGCTATAAATGTCTCTAGTTTCTCATTCTTTATGGCTGAGTAGCACTCCATTTTATAAAAAGCCGCATCTTCTTTATCCAGTTTCCAGTTGATGGGCACTTAAGCTGATTCCAAGCTTTAGCTATTACAAACTGTGCCGCTATAAACATGGGCACACATATATCACTGTGGTATGATTCTTTTAATTCTGTGGGGAAGATACCCAGCAGGGGAATGTCTGAGTCACATGGGACCTCTAGCCCTAGTTCTTTGAGGTATCTCCATACTGATTTCCACAGTGGTTGCACCAGTCTGCACTCCCACCAACAATGGAGAAGGGTTCCTTTCTCTCCACACCCCCACCAGCATTTGTTATTGGTTGATTTCTTGATAGCAGCCATTCTTTGTGGGGTGAGGTGGAATCTCAGTGTTGTTTTCATCTGCATCTCTTGAATGTTGAGGTCACTTCTTGAATTTAAGAACCACATAGTAATCTAGGATGATCTCATCTCGAAATTCTTAATTTAATTACATCTGCAAAGAATAAGGTCACATTCAAAGGTCCCAGACATTTGGACATGGGCATGTGTTTGGGGCTACCATTTAACCACAGGCATCTTGAAATTATTCCCAATTCTGAAGTTGGGGAATAGGCCACAGTCATGCTGGGGGCTTTGGTAACCAATGGTGCTCCTGTTTCCCTATCCCACCCTAGTCTGGATGCTGTTCTGTCAAATGCCCTATGGCATAAGCTGTGTCTAACCTGCTGTGGGCTTGAGTCACACCAGAAGGATGTTTCTTAGCTTCTGGTGATGGATACAAGGCAGCAAGTGCACTATTGTGGAGAAATGCCTCTCTGCTAATTTGCTTTAACACACTTAGAATTTAGGCTGAAGGCCAAGTATGGCCTTAACTTGGAAGGTGAGTGTGCTATGGCCACAAAAGCTCTATGAGCAAAGATCAGGCTTGTGGTTGGGATAGGGAAGAAATGGGGTCTCTACAAATCCTGCTAATATTGAGGAAGTCAATAGAAAATTGCTAGTACCCAAATATGTGTGTGACTAGAAAGGGAGGTTTCCCTTTGTTAAAAGAACATTATATGTCTGATTAGGAGTAGAAAAGGTCTCCAGTATGACAGGGAGCCTGAGTTTTTGTGCATCCCTACATGATACTCACTGGATGCGATCCCTTTACCCTCATCTGTCCAAGGGCAGCATCCAAGAATCTCCAAGGTCAAATCCAACTCTGAGAGTCTAAGAATCATCAGAGTGAATCAGTTTGTGCTGCCATTTCTGTAGATCTATGACTATCTTTCTCAGAGCAGGATGCAGAGAGGCCTTGGATGTATCCACAGTAGAATGCAAATAAGCATCACCTGAGAATCTTCCATTAAATGAGGCAGATCTCAGTCAAAAGACATCATATAGAACATACAAACAGAAGCAGAGGAAATGGGTCTTTTGTTATTTTGCTTGTTTCATCATGGTCCAAGTTTAGGGGATTGTTATTCCCACCCTGTGGGTTTTTGTTTTGTTTTTTTTTTTTTGTTTTTTTGGTACCAGGGATCGAACTCAGGACCTCACACTTACCAGATAGGTGCTGTGCCGCTGAGCCAAATCCCTGGCCCACCCACCCTGTGTTTGTCTCAACCATAGGAAGAAGCTCCCAGACTGTGTTTCCTTTTATGCTTTGAGAACCAGAAACCACCTGAGCCACAAGAAAGTTACAAATCAAAAGAGTTTTGTGAGTCAGGGACTTTCTTGGGAAAGTCAGCCATGGCTGGCATGTGGAGTGGGGTTTGGCTTCAGCCAGGGGACAAAGCAACTCCAACACTTAGGATCCAGCTGTTCATGGAGTTTGTTGGGAGTGTTTGGAAAGAAAGGAACAGGATTTACATGGACACCTATTTTAAGTTCACAAGTAAAGATGTACATTTGGTTTACACACATTTTTTTTTTTTTAGGTACCGGGGATCGAACTTGGGCCCTTGTGCTTTCAAGGCAGGCGGCAGAACCACTGAGCTAAATCTCTGGCCCCCTCACACGCATTTATAAATGTAGAGCTCAAGAAAGGCCACAGGTGTTACTTAACATTTGATAAAACTTGCCATAATCTTGAACTTCTGGTCTAGAAAGAACCAAAATTAGCTAAGAAGTAAAGTGTTTATAGAGGGAACTTAGGGAGAAACATACTTCCTTGCCACATATTGTATTTTCTTAAATCTGATTTTCATAATGAGTCATTTCCCTTGTGGTAATGAGACCCCAGGACATGTTAGACTTTATTAGTTCAATAATGTTCTGTGCTTTTGCAGAAAAATTACTATCACATCGTAATGTAAACTTTCATTTGTGACTCAGATAATTATAGCTATGGTTGGGAAGCCAAACCATACACAGCTATCACATTAACTAAGTAATGCTTCCATCCCTAGGGGGGCATTTACAGCCTTATTATCTGAATGGGACAACATGTAGGAGAAGTTGAGTTTAGTGGCCAGAATCCACTGGCCACTGTTCTGTGTTTTGGCTGGGTTCAAATCTCAGCTCTGCCACTCATTGGCTAATGGTCAGTTCTTCATTTCATCACCTTTAAAATGGATTACTGATAGTACTCAGTTCATAAGGTCGTTGTGAAGATTAAATGAGTTATCTAACACTAGATAATGATGAATTGTTACCATCATCATTATTATTTGATACAAAGCAATGAATACTTCTTTAAAATGGAAGAATGTGTTTATTTCTCCTCCCTCCACTCAAAATATATTTTTCTCACCAGTGGCGTTATTGAGATAACACTTGGGTCAGGTAGCACCAAGCATTACAGAGCATTAAATGGTGAAAGTATCCATGCATTTCATGTCTGCTGGCTAGGCACATACAATGCACAATCGGAATGCGGTAGTGCTGTGTGAGGCAACTCTTTGGGGTGAGGGCAAGACCAGTTCTTCATTTGGCAGAGTGCTTCTTATATACTTCCAGGAATTCCCTCACATCATCAGGGGACCCCAGGATGACTGGTGCTCGCTGGTGGATATCAGTGGGAACGATGTCTAGTACCGCTTCCTTCCCCGTAGTGGCCAGTCCTCCTGCCTTCTCCATGACGAAGGCCATTGGGTTACATTCATACAGTAGTCTCAACTGGAAAACAAGACCCAAGACCAGCATCCTCAAATGAGAAGGTGTTACAAAGACAGGGATCTTGTTCTATGCAAAACACTGCAAAACTGGTGGGAATTTCCAAGGTAGCCAATCTTCTCTTTTTCCTTCGAGGAGATTACAGAAGTTCCCTACCACTCCAGGCTGTGTCTGAGACAAATGATTAACCATTTGGTTAAATTAAAACTCTTCACTAAGCCAGAGCTAGCAATAGAGTACCTGATTTGAACGTGAGTCAGACCACCTGGATCCAGGACAGAATGACATTTTGGCAGTATTGACGGTTCCCTTCTCTTTATAGCACAGAAATTGAACTTAATGAGTGATTCTGTATGTGTTTTGGATGGAGCTTTGCCTATTCTAAAAGCATTTTTAAAAAATGCACAGTAGTGTCTGGGCTGCAGACATCTGGAAAGCAGACTGGCTCCTCCAAACAGTGTAATATTGTTTGCAACTCTGTGTGCATTCCTTTTACAATTCTCCTAAGGCCCTGGGGTTGGGATTTAGTGTATTATACATCTTGGCATTTGCTTTTAAATATTAACTTTTTGTCATATGCATTTTCATGCAGTCTGCCTACTGAGCAGACAGCTTTGTGCAGGTGTTTCCTGACTCTATTTCCTTATAGGTGTCAGTGCCAGATTTGAAAAACTGAAAAAAATAGGAGGTGCCTCAACATTTGTGTTAAGGTACAATTTTTTGAGGCATTAAAGAAAAGTGCTGAAATCAGGCTAATCAAATAGGTTGGATACATGAAGTGGCTACAGCAAGACTGATGCCTTCCTTATGTTTAGAAGGATGCCTTCAGTGAAATGGACTCAGTATGTCCAAAATACATCAATTTCTATCTTTAGGGGATTGTTGTTCTTATTCCTTCTCTTACTGTTATGGCTTACATCTACACAGCCCATGGACTCATAGGTGGGGCTTTGGGAGGTGACTAGATCCTGGGTGTGTGACACTGGGTCATGGGTGTGTGATACCAGATCAGTCCACTGATTGATTCAGCACAGTTCTGAGTGTGAGTGACAGACTTACTGAAGAGGGAAGACCCGTCCTGGGTGTGAGTGACACCAACAAATAGGCTTGTAGCCTGGATGGAATATAAAAGGAAAAGAAGAAAGAAGATGCTGCTTCTTGCCTGCCCCGCCATGGACTGTTTCTCCTCTGTGATGCCCCTCTGCCATGCTGCCCTACCTTGGAGCCAAATGACTATGGACTGAAACATCTACAACCTGTGAGCTGAAATAAACCTTTCTTCCAGGGCCGGGGATTTAGCTCAGTGGTTTCACCACCTGCTGAGCAAGCACAAGGACCTGAGTTTGATTCCCAGCACCAAAAAAACAAAACAAACAAACAAACAAAAACCTTTCTTCCTTTAAGTTGTGGGTGTTGGGTATTTTGTCCCAGCAATGAAAAAGTAACTAAGAACATTTAAAAAATAGGCAATCTATCAATTGGAAAAATAAAGCAGACATAATGGTCACCTGGCATAGAAGAAAAGGGTGTCCCTTAGCCAGCAAAAGAAAGCACAGTCCACCTTGTGGCATGCTGGGAACACCACTGGTGCTGGGGCAGCAGAGTCTGTGGGAACAGCTTACCTGAAAGCTCCAGGTGTCCTAGGATTCTGTCTTCCCTTAAAAGGTATCATTTTCCAAGTAGCAAATGTCAGACTCATTAGTTATTTCTACTTTAGGTCTTTTGAAAGCAATCAAAGAAGATCTCTCTTGGCAACACATATTTGATGTGCTGTCTTGGTAATGAGACTGGACTATTTTATTGCACTTTATGAATGGAACTCATTTTGTTCAAGCCAAACCACATACCCAGTGGAAGCTCTAAGTACTTTCAGTCTCCTCCTGACCATAACTCCATTAATTCTCTTTTGCCATAGCATTGGAAGGTCTCTCAAGAGAACATTTTCATGTTTACTTGATATGGCCTGGCTTTATCTTGAACCTAGAAAGGAATATGCCACAGATATCCCAAGAAACCAGCTGGACTGCATAACAGATGTCATAACCTTTTTTTCTTCCTAATGAACTCAAATTCCCCAGGCTGAAAATGAAATCCACTCCATCTCAGTCACTTTTCAGGGGATGTGCTTACCTTCCCCCTGGGGCTTTTCTTGTTAGCAGGGTATAAAAAGATCCCTCCGTAGACCAGAGTGCGGTGCACATCTGCCACCATGGAGCCCACATACCGGGCGCCATAGGGAGCTGAATTATCCTACAAGGTTACAAACAGCATTATAAAGGTTGCAGAACATAAAGAACGTTCTCTTCATGCCTTATGCTAATTTAATTCCACAATCATTTATTGAGCACCAATAAGGTGTGTGTTTGGAATTGTAATAAGAAATATAATGAAAATACTGTTCCTAAGAAGCAGAAAATAGAAAATGGAGAGTTCCTGCTACCCATCTCGCAATAGGTCAAATGACTGGCAGAGGCTCCAGAGAGGGTGTGGTTGTGGCTATAGGGTAGGAGCAGGCATCACAAAAATTGTAACATTTAGCAGGACTTGAAGGTTGAAAAAGGATGTTACTAAACTAAGGAGCTGGGCAGGAATGAAGAGGAATCTTTCCAAGCAAAGATTTAGCCACACAGAAAGGGCAATGCTGTTGACACAGGGACTACAGGAATACATATGTGCCGGGGTTGGGATGGGAGAGCAACAAGGGCAAAGAGAAAAGAGAAGCAGTTAAGCTAGAGAGACATTCCAGGGCCAGCTCTGAGGGCCCTCAGTGCCATGCTAATGACATGTGGGCTTCATCCTCAGAAAACATCAGCCATTGATGGCTTTTAAGCAAGGATATAACAAAATTAGATATTTCTCCAGTTAGTCACTTCTCTTCGTATTCATGAATTTGTAATCTCTTTAGAGAGATACAGAGAAGGACACTCTCCACTTTCAGACAGCTGATAGAAATTCATCACAGAGGTAGGCCTGGAGGAACAGATACAACATGGCAGGAGGTCCCAGGGTGGGAGCACCACATTTTGTACTATCAGGGATCAAGGACCCCAAAAGTGGAAATGTCTATTGCCATGAACTCATTCATCCGGTTAACTTTATTATCTTAATTTTCTTTTGCCAAGAGAAAATGGCAAGGACTGAAATAACACTACCATTTTGATATCTCAGGGCAAGAATTCTAGTCCCTGGTTCCTAGATGAGAACTTAATCACAGGCTCAGGGCAGACTGAAATCCAGTTCACTTCTACCTTCTACCTCTTTTCACCTCTAGGATAAATCATGATCAATAGATACACAACCTGAATCCCAGATGAAGTCCAGGGCCCTTCTCAATCCCAGTGGTCCCTTTTCTTCTCTGGGGATACCCATTCCCCAGAGCTGCCCCTGGTGCCAAATGCCTGGAAAGTGACACTGTCCCACCCCATCCCCCGTCCCCTCGCTTACTGAAGGAAACTTCTTTCTCTGGATGTACTCGGTGATGGCAGGGTCAAAGTCCTTGGCGTAGCCTTCATTGAGGCTGTAGATTTTACCTTTCTTTTTGATCTTCACATTCTTGTCCACCAAAATGAACTCCCCAATAGCCTTTGAAACAAGGAAAGAAAGGCAGATAACAATGGGCTGGCTGGGGTGGGCTGAAGTAGGAGACACAAGGGCTGTGGTCACCTCATCCTGGGACATCAGTGACTCCTGCAAAACACTCCAAGTATTGTGAACAGTGTGTGGGAAGAAAGAATGGTCAGAATGAGTATAACGGCAATTGGGCAAGAAGGAGCAAGTAAGTGGATGTTGCTAAAATCAATGGACAGGCAAAGAAGACTTTTGACTGAGTTTGCAAATGACTTCAGCTAAACAAGAAAGGAACCATACAGACATAGAAAGGCCAGAAATGTGTGAAGCAACAGCAAAAATCAAAGCAAGAATAATAATTATGTGTTCAAATCAATAGAAGATATGTGTGCATTTATACACATACAACTTGGTGCGGCTGGGAGGTGGGATGTTGGGAGTCAGGTGACTGTAGAATCACAGTCCTCTACTTGACTTTACAGTTCAATCTTGATGAAAACTGTTCCTTTTGAGTGTTTTGTGTGTTCACAATGTGGAACTCTGAGTTTTGAGCCCGAGCTTCTAGCACTTCAAACACCTTGCCTCGTTGATGCACAAAGTTTGGCTCAGAACACCACCTCCCACACAGCCCAGCACTGAGCTTACTTATGCCTTTTGAGTTTTAGTACTTTATAGGAAACTTATTTGCATGATTGAGGCTTTGATCCTTTGGGAGGGAGGGCTTGATTGAGATAGGAGTTAAGAAGACAGGACCAGGCATTTATTTCTCATAACAGAGATTGCTTATTAAAGATATGAATTATGTTGAAAATAGAAAGAAAGAAAGAAGAAGGAGAGAGGGATAAAGAGAAAACTAGAATTAACAGTGGTCACTGAAGGGTATCATTGTGATTTTTACCTTACGCCTTTTTTTGTATTTCCAAAAATGTTGTCAACAAATCTATAGTAATATTCTTTTATAATCAGCAAAATGAAATAAATGCCTTCCCAAGAACACCAGGTACTGTGTGCAGAGCTCAGGAGGCCCTTTGTTCCAGGCACCCTCTCCTAGAGCCCAGATTAAGTCAGAGTGTGCAGGAGGGGCGTCTCCTCTGATGGCAACAAGAGGCATAAAACCACGATGAAGGCGCATTTCTCCAGCTTTAAACACGTGCAGTTCTACCGTGGTGGTTTTAGCAGAAACCATCAGCCTGACCTTGGAGCAAGCCAAAAGGGAGAAGAAGCACTTAATGCCTAGCATCTCCTTGGTAGGAGGCTCCCCCTCCTCCAACACCAGTGAGCAGAAGAGCTGAGATCCAGAGCAGGGGAGTATTACAGCATCCTCTATTGTTCTTTCAAACATTCAGATCTGAAGAGGGATAAAGACTATCAAATGCACAAAAACTCACTCTTGGAGACACCCAGCTGCAAACTGTAAACAAGGAGAGATTTGATTCTTTTTCTACATGTCTATCATTCAGAGGTCACAGAGGAGGCACTAGGAGATTATCTGGGGAAGCTGCCAATGTCTGGCCAGGAGAAATATCAGGAGAGACATAGCCCTGACTTCAGAAGCTATGTTCTGGGCTCAGACTGAACTTTACTCGGGTTCTGCTGCTGTTTTCCTCTGAAGTTACCTCATTCAGAGACTTTAACTATCGCTATTACCCCGCCCTTGTTTACTGGAGTTCTCATGTTTCCAAGGAGGTGAAAGTCCAGTTCAGTGAAGAGTGCCCGAATCAAAAGTAGCCTGTGTTCTGATTTACACCATCTGCCATGCACGCTGCCTGCAGGCTCCCCAACAACCTGCTTCTCACAGAAGTTTCCAGGTTGCAGTTTGTACTTGGTGTTCACTTAAAAAATTTGCATAAAGTGTTTCATTAGCATCATATGAAGACATTTATACAATAAAAGGAATTTAGAAATCCAATTCTTTTCCCCTTGGCACCCTGGACTACATGCATAAAGAATGTACCAGTATGTTAACGGTGATTCTTTTGAGGATGTGTTTCAGTGTGCCTTTAGTTGCACCAAATATTTAAGGAGATTTGTTTCCCTAATTTACCTGCTCTGTTGAAACTTTCATCTAACGGAATAAATAAATAATGGACAGATTTAGTGGACGTGTAAAAAAACTGTCAATGAACATCTTTTTTTTTTTCTTTTTTTTGGTGCTGGGGATTGAACTCAGGACCTTGTGCTTGTGAGGCAGGTGTGATGCCACTGAGCTAAATCCCTGACCTCAGTGTGCATCTATTTTTTAAAAATTAATTTTATTGGTACATTTAAGGTATACAATATACTGACATTCATCATTCAATGAGCATCTATTAATGGCACCATGGACTTCTCTCTGGAAGGGCACTTTTCTCTATAAGGTACACTAAAGAATTATCTTCATTCCCTTCTTTCTTTCTTTCTCTTTTTTTTTTTTTTGGTACCAGGGATGGAACTTGGGACCTTGCGCAGCAGGCGCCACCGGAACCACTGAGCTAAATCTTCATTCCCTTCTTTATTTTCATTTCCTTTGAGTTCATCAAAGCCTTATCAAAACCACAAGGGTTGCTGGGGATTTAGCTTAGAGGTTTCGCCGCGTGCTGCACAAGCACAAGGACCCGAGTTCGATCCCCGGTATCAAAAAAACCCCAAAACCACAAAGGTTAACTGCAGGTTTTTGTACATACACACAGAGCAAAATCAATTTGGTAGCTTTTTTATTTTTTGGTACTGGGGATCGAACTCTGGACCTTGTATTTGCGAGGCAGGCGGTGGAACCACTGAGCTAAACCCCTGATCTGGTAGCTATTTTTGAAGAATCAGTGATATGCACCACTTCAGCTGGGCACCCGTTCACCTCAGGGAAACAGCCTTCTGGTGCTAAGACAGAAAGGCTAGGAATGGATCTAGTGGGTGGCAAACAGACCAACTACAGGCCCCTTCTGGCACATAAATGTGAGTCAGCCAGCAGTGTTTTTTACTTCTTTTTTTAATCCTGTGTTTCTTGAAACATTGGGAGCCCTTGAAAGACTGGGCCTCTATTCCCAAGTAGGAAAAACTGCTGTGCTCCTCTGGTTCACCCTGCCCTGCCAGAGCCTCTGGCCCTCCTTCCCCAGCACACTTCACCCATTTATATGGTCTGCCAGTGCACATGGGCATTGGAGTCATTTGGAATAATGACTGTTTTAAAAATTCATCTTGGAGAAAGGACTCTTCTGCTCCGCACAGACATCATTTCTTACTTCTATGTTCTTCTCATCTTGCTCTCTCTCCCTCCCCCTCTCACCCACCTCCATCTCTCCATGGGCCTCATTTCCTACCACTACCTACTTCTGCTCACACATGCACACACACACACAACTCATAGCTGCCAGCCACACACTGGCACCCTACAAGAGTGCTCACCGGGTCCAGCATGAAGCAGTTGACACCACTCTCCAGGGCGAGAACCAACATGGTGGCGCTGCCGTAGAGGGCGTAGCCAGCTGCCACCAGGTCCCGGCCTGGCTGCAGTGCGTCCTTCTCGGAAGGCTCCTCAGTAGATTGCTAGAGCAAGCAGGAGAGAGAAAAAAATGTTTCTGTTTTGTTTTGTGGCCCTTTTCTGTTAGCCATAAGCAGGATGCACTGTCAAGGTGTTCTTTTAATGAAACAGGGCCTCTTCCCAGCGGGCCTTCCTCCACACATCAGTAACAACCTGATTATATTACCACAGCAGCCTTCCCACCAGACCCCGAATTTCCTGCATCTGGATCCTTCTTTCCAATGAGGGCCCTTCTCCCATTTTTCTAATTTGATATTCCCTCATCTCTCCATTATCACTTCCAAAAAATAGCATGCCTTCTTGCCAGTTCTCACTAATTTAATCTGATTATGGGAATCAATGTCTTTCACCTGCCTACTCCATCTTTATTTAAGCAAATTAATGTGGGCTGCAGGGCA
This sequence comes from Heterocephalus glaber, assembly GCF_053883595.1. Classification (NCBI taxonomy): domain Eukaryota; kingdom Metazoa; phylum Chordata; class Mammalia; order Rodentia; family Bathyergidae; genus Heterocephalus; species Heterocephalus glaber. The sequence goes on along the minus strand of NW_028258151.1, from coordinate 13,406,359 downwards.
GTGAGTCTGGTGAGGAAATCGATTTCATGAGTTCTTGCCAATCGCAGCACAAACCCCACTGAGCAGTGTGGTCATATCACTCTCACATTAGAGAAATTCTCAGAAATATGGGTATTTGGGATATTACCCAGAAGTCATTACAGGGTATAACAGATGGTGTCTAATTTTTTTTAACCATGACCCACAGTAAGAAACACATTTTAAAGCTGATTTCATACAAGTTGAAAGTAAAATGGTTTCCAGAAGGCAGGGGGATGGGGAGGGCGAGATGGGCAAAGGTTGGGCAATGAGTCCTAAGTCACTTTAGATAAAAGCAACAAGTTCTGGTGTTCTATGGCACAGCAGGTGGATTGTAAATGACAGTAATGCACTGCATATTTCAAAAAAGCCAGAGAAAGGATTTTAAATGTTCTCACTACAAAAAAATGATAAATCTTTGAGGAGAAAGATTGCATACCCTGATTTGAACAGTACACATTATACTGTTGCAACTTGATCTTAGCCAAAAGGCTGAGAAGCGATAACTGTACACATTGTATGCATGTATCAAAACATCACATGGTACCCCATACATATATACAACTATTATGCCAATTTAACAAGAAAGAAAACATCTACTACCTCACAAACCAGTAGAAATCCATATGCATATGTGCATACACCCCAAAATGTAACTAAACCACACCTACACTTAGGAAATCCTCCAGTCTTTATTATTAAAATTAAAACATTATCATCCAAATTAAAACATAACCCTCTGAGTCACGTGACTCAGTTTGTCTGATCCTAGTAAAGGGAATACCTTAAGGAGGTGGCTTCTAATCAGTGATTTCTTATTGATAATGATCTTCTTTATTAACCCTTGATTGGTTTCTTCAGTCTTCAAAATGGCTCCAAACACATCTTGCAGTTTGAATGCTCTTTGCTTGATTTTAAACAGAAACTAAAATGGCCAATTTCCCCCAATTTCTTCTATTTCTTTCACAGTTGGAGATTCCAGAAACTATGAATATCTATATCATGAAGTGGGAGAAGGAGGTCACCCAGCAAAAATATTCCAGATCATTTCTCTCTATAACTTTTGAAAATGTGGCTCCTAGACCATCAGCATCAGAATCACCTGAGATATATTAGAAATGTAGCTGCACCCTACACTTCCTAAGTTAGACTTTCCATGATGGCTCCTGGGGATCTGGATTATATCAAGCACTATAGATGATGCTTGGACTAAAGTTTAAGAACTGCTCATATATAAGGGAGAATAAACAATTTTTTCTCTCCATTTTTCCCACTACTCCTACTCCTCATGGTTTTCATCTGGGTGACTAGTTGGTTAATTGGTTAAATTATATTATTTGATTTAGTTTGTTTGTATATACCAGATAGTGCAGTGTAACTGCACAGAGACTAAACACAGGATCCAAAAATTGAGTTGTTTTCCCTAAATGGCAAATTTTGAAAAAAAGAGACATTAGTAGCCTTTGTCAATATGGACCACCTGTCCAAGAGTCATCGAAGCCAGTGACATATTGAGAGGACGTGGAGGTAGCCTCTCCTCGCAGTCACTGAGTCTTCGAGGAACCAGATCTCCACCAAGTAGAGTATCACAGAGATTTGCCTTGCCCAGAACCATCCATGCCTGCCTGTGGCAAAGGCACAGAAGTAAACAGAAATACTGCCACCAAACACTGTTATACTTCCATGTCCTTGCATGCACTAAGGAACGCTAACCCTCACCTGCAATGACTTGAGACCTGCATCACACACATCGTCTCTTTTAGTCTTTTAGGAGAATCACTTCAGATTGACTGAGAAGACTGTCAGGTCTAATTGTGGAGTGGTTCTAGGATGCATTGTCCAAGCTAGTGTTGCAAGTTGGTTTGATTTTATTTTTTAGTTGATAGCCAGTGTCTCAATTTTCTAGGTAGTTTTTTTTCGTAAAAATATTTTATTTCAGGGGGTTGAAGTGTACATGGGGCGGGAAAACATCAGTGCTGCTTCAGTTTTGGTCATCATTAACCAGAGGTCTCTCTCCACAAGGAGGGGCCGTGCTGCAAATCTCTCTTGCTCCTCTACAGATTTGAAACTTTGGAGGGGAAATTACATCTCTCTGCGTCTGTCACAGGAATGGGATGCTTCTTGGCATGATTTGGAAGAGAAGTAAATCTCTCTATCTGCCTATCTGATATGATTCTATTACTGAACTGATTTTGATGTTTATCTGCCTGTCACTCAAGACAAAAGCAAAACACGTTCCTGTGACTGATGATAAGTGTCCCATTGGTTCTACCTGCTATATGTTTGAAAGGAAATTACACACAGTAGTAGACAACAAATCCCTTTTAGAAATAAAGTGTGAATTTAGTTCTTGCTTCTTTTTTGTTGTTGTTGGTTTTTTTTTTTTTTCTGGTACCAGGGATCGAACTCAGGACCTTGTGCTTGCAAGGCAGGCGTGGATTCTTGCTTCTTGTTATGGGCTCTGTATCCTAGCATAGAGTTCAGCTAAGCGAATCACTGCATCCAGGGGCTGAAATGGAGGCTCAGCTACAACCAACATCTGCAAGCCTTTATTCCCAACTAAACCAAGACCTGGCTGGGGGCTGGCTAAGTGGTAGAGCATTTGCCTAGTGTGCAGGAGGTCCTGGGCTCAGTGCCCAGCATTGCAAAAAATAAACAGGAGCTGAAACCAGGATTTTAGATTTTATGGCAGCTCTACAGGTATTCATTCCATTTTTCATTTGTCCATATACCTGAGTGTCTCTCTCTCTCTCTCTCTCTCTCTCTCTCTCTCTCTCTCTCTCTCTCTCAGAAGGAACAGAGGCTCTTGGAGGTAGAGGAACTGCCAAAGTCACACAGTGGAAAGACACAGGGCAGGAGTCTGGGTTCTCACCTTACACCAGTGTGCTTTCTATGATTTAGAGCAGGGTTGGCAAATTTTTGCATAAATGGAAAAAGAGTAAACACTTTAGGTTGCCCAGGTCACACAGTCTCTATCATAACTACTCACCCCTGACAATGTAGCGAAAAATTAGCCAGAAGCAAGATGTCAACAAACAAGTATGACCACATGCAAGTAAAACATTATTTGTGATTGGTGAAAAAATAAATGGCATGGGCCAATATAATATTATTTTTTAGATTTTTTTCAACCATTTAAAAAATTAAAATTTAAAAATGTAATAGTCATACAAATGAGGCAGTGGATGGAAGTGACAGGAGGAGTGCAGGGCCTGTCAGAGTTGTCGACCCCTGATTTTGATGATTTAAAGAACAATTTTACATAAATAATCTCAAATGTCATACTCTCACAATTCTTAGTTTATATAACACAATTGCTTAATCTGCCCTATACTGTCTTAAAAAAACCTGTTTTCCATTATAAAATAAAGGAGATACAATTTAATAAAGGAAATATTCTTCTATTTCCACCCACATTTTCCTACTATATTTTCTTTTAATAACTTCATGTGTCATTACTGCACAGTTAAGGCTAGAAAAGTCAGACCTTGACAAACAAGTCTATTCCAGCCTCAGAGTTTTACACTGCACATCCTCGCTTCTTCTCCATTGTGAAAAGCCTGGGTCTCCTCTACTCCTTAACTTTTCTCTGGATCCAAAACCAGGTACTTGGTGTACATTTTACCTTTCTGTAGATGCCAAAAATGGTTCCAATGGATACAAGGCAGTCGATGTTGGAAGAGCCATCAAGGGGATCAAAACAGACCACATATTTACCCTGAGCAAAGAAAAAGAAATTCAATTTTAAAATATGGTAATGGGGTGGGGTAGAGGAAGCACCCATAAAAATGAGACTCTAGAGGGAATTTCAAGAAGCATGGGTCTTACCTATTTATACTTGGTTAGGGAAGACAAGCTATGAGAATATATAAGCCAAAAGATCAGTAGGCAAAGAAAATACCATATAGATTAGGAAGTATAGAGGAAAGTGAAAGAATACAGATAAGAATACAGACAATTTATATAGTTGAATCATAATTTTCATTTGAGTCCTGGAAACCAAAGGAAAAAGGGACATAAGGTTAGTCATTTGTTTCTCTTTATTTGTAAAGGGAGGAAAACTTCCGTGGGGTTCAGAGCAGTAAAAAAAAAAAAAGTCTCCTGCAGTTCTTCTAGCTGCCACATGAGGCTGCAGTGAGAGTTCTCATCAACATCTGAAGTGTGACTTACAAAGGAAATAGCCCTTGGCCTCAGTGGGACCGCCAAAGATTCATTCTTTGAATGGGATTGTCAGCGGTGTGCTGGAGCTGCCTGGTGTCTATCAGCTCTCAAGAGCTAACTGTGGGAATCTCTTCCAACTCTGCTTTCAATGCTTTCACTGGTAGCTTAAACTCATTCTATGAGTATTTACACCGTTGAATTTGGTATTATAAAGCTGATTTCTTTCTTTCTTCCTTCCTTCCTTCCTTCCTTCCTTCCTTCCTTCCTTCCTTCCTTCCTTCCTTCCTTTCTTTCTTTCTTTCTTTCTTTCTTTCTTTCTTTCTTTCTTTCTTTCTTTCTTTCTTTCTTTCTTTCTTTCTTTTGCCAGTTTACCAGCACATTGCAGGGAAATTTTCTATCTCCAAGTTAATCTCTTTAAATATGGTTTTAAAATGTTGTACACCGGATTATAATTCCCTGACCTGTTGCTCTCTAAAAATCCCCCTCAGTGATGCAAGAAAAGGTGTAAACTGGAAAATGGAAACCTGCCTACCATGAAGGCACACTGTGGTCAGAGAAGTTTGGGGTGACTGACAGAGAATGTTCAACATTGAATTCACTCCATGTGCCTAAAATTGCCAAGGACTATGAAAGGTCCAGCAAGGAAAACAAAACAAAACAAAACATGAACTTTTAATCTGACATGTAGTGCTAGCTATTTTAGGCATGATGCAAAACAAGTTAATAAGATGTGGCTCCCACACTCTTAATAAGGGCAAGACAGGCAGTCTCTTTAATATATCTTCTGGTTTCCTCTCAAAATCTACTCTTCCACATCCCCTTTTCATCTCAAACAGGGAACAGCAGTAAGCCCATATAACTGTACTTCTAAAAGTTACCTTTAATTGCAATTATTTTATCAAAGCTGTATATACCCTTTTATTCTAACAATCTTGCTGTTGTGAAGACCCTATACAGTGATGGTAAACCTTTGAGAGCTTTCAGTGATACAAACAGCCCGCTGTGGCACTCCTGCCATAGGTTCAGCACCACTGTCTGACACATTTATTCTCTCCCCTCAAGAAGCAATCAGACCAATAGGCATATAATAAATTCCAATGGTTGAAAAAAGTGATAAAAAGTGGAGCTGATTCAAACTGGTAGCAAGGTCGTGAGAAGATTCGAAATTCAGATGGAGAAGTAGCAGAAGAAGGAGTCTACAGAAGTGCCCTTGGACCTGGCAATGAGAATGTAGGAATGGGTGTCCATGGAGAGATGGTGATGGCCTGAACTATGGCACTGGAGGACAGATTTGAGATATGGTGGTAAGGGAGAATCAGCAAAAAGACCACAGGAGTGATTTAAGGTGATTCCTAGGAACCCAGCTTGGAAAAACAAGTGAAGTCATGTATGCAGCTAAGAGGGAAGATGGTTACATTCAAACCCTTCACAGTGGAAGTCCAGACCCACTCTTTTCTCAGGTTCTACAATGATGGCATGTTGGTCTTCTTCAGACACAAGGACACAGGTGGAGAAGGACGACTTTAGCATGTTCATAACCAGATCATTGGAGAGGACGTCCAGCTTCTTGACCTGATCTCCTGTCACATTAGTAGAGCCAGCGATGCCATAGCTAAAGGGAAGAGAACCACAAAAGTAAGCCATGGCCGCCAGAATATGTAGATATATCTATAAACCACTGAAAGAAAGCATTAGGAGGATTTAGAAAAAAGGAAAGAAGACACATGGTTTGGAAGAAACCATACAAGAAAGCAGCTGTCCTCTGGATCGGCTCCTAAAGAGAAAAAAGTACTATCACTCACTCCCATTGCCCATTACCTCTCATGGTACCACACAGTTCTGAGGCCACATCAGTTTCTCAACTCTTCTTTTTTCCATTATCGTACCCGTAAGGACCCTTTAAAAAGTATTTTTGCTTAACCATACTTCCCGCATGAAATGTTTATTACTGTATATATTCTGTGCTTTATCCAGGAAAAGTTGGAGATTTTTGTGTTTTTACTTTTGTCTACCAAGAAGCAACCCACAGATTAAATGAATCACTTGAGAGACACAGAGAATAAGGAAGCCTAGGTTGAAGTGAGCCTGAGATGTCAGCTAACTCAATGGATTCTGTGGGTTTATAACTGCAAAGATACTAAAGGAAAAGGAGCATTCACTGGTTTCATAACCTCATTTTACGGAGGAGGAAAGTCAGATTCTGAGATACTTCTGGGCTTCTCCAAATCACACAGGCAGAATGCAAGTAAGATGCTGCCTTGGACTCCCAGGCTGGGGGCTCTTGAGGTCCCCCACAGCCTCTGGAGGGAGTCCCAGGAGATGGAAGACATGGGGAGCCCAAAGTTTGTACGTTGTTTTTAAGCTACTTGTAATTTAGTCATTGTAGAGTTCCCAGACTCCAAGAGGCTGTCCAAAATCCAAAATGTAGGCTGCTTATCAGAATGAGAGGAGGGGTAGGTTGTCACAGCCTGAGGTTAAATAAAAATACAGAAGGGGGGTGCTATGTTTTATAGGATACAGGCACAGAACAATCTAAAAGGAAAAAGGAAAGGGGAAGGTTGAAGATGCCACTAAGAGGCTGAAAGTGGGTGATAAGGGAACAATCACACCCTTGGTGAGATCACTATGAGTGTTTTCCTGAGAACTGACCGTCACTGCTTCAGTGATTGTCATTCTTAACTCCTGAAAACACATTTTACCAATATATAACTTGCTTATGTCTACGTTGGTAAAATAGAACCCCCTTAGAAACTATCCAAACCCAAATGCCTGGTCCAGCCTGACTGTGTCTAAGGAAGTGACCCTAGTTGTCCCACCAAGTCCATTCATCCGTGTCAGCCACTTTTGACACCACCCCTTTCTTAGCCTAGAAAACAATGTCCCATCCCCCCACCTCCTGGCCTCTTCGTTTTTCACTCTGTCACTCTTAATTCACGAATATAAGAACAAGTCATCCATCAGACCTGTCAAAGTGGCCAGTGTCTCTGGGTTTTGGGTTCTCTTTCCACATTTTCTCTTTCTAACTCAATTGCGAAGCCAACCTTGGGGAAGGAAGAGGGCAGGCAAAGTCTAGGCATCTCAGAGAGGCCTGGCAGGGGCCACCAAGCAAAGTACATCTCCCTCACTGGTCTCACCAATGGTGGTTTTCTTTCCCTCTCAGCCTGCAATTTCCACCACTAAAATCACTATTGATTCAAAAGGGTGAACAACACTGATGGACAAGAACATGTGCATGAAGATAGAATCCAGGCACAGGCTCAGCTCTGCAAGTCTCCTGCCTTCTGCGAGCCTCCCTGCCTTCTTGCATGTGCCCAGAGAGGGAAACCATACCTGCCTTGTGGCACTGTCAGAAGAGTATGTGAGATCATGTACACGAAGGGTCAGTCTCAGCACAGCCCTTGGCTGCAGGCAGATGCAGGCTCAACTCATTTCCAGGGATTCCTGGGAAGCTGGGGAAGGGGGCTGAATGCACTAGGCAGATGGAGGGCACAAAAGGCAGGCCTGGTGCACTAGACTATTTTCATTACTGTAACAACACACCTGAGGCTGGGTACTTATAAAGAAAATAAGTTTATTTAGCTCACGGTTTGGGAGGCCAAAGTCCAAACAGCATAGCAATGGTTCTAGTGAGTGAAGGTCTCCTTGGCTGCATCACCTCATGCCAGTGGCACCACACTGACAGCAGTACATGAGTACAGAGAGTGGTCATATAGTGAGACAGGAAGGCAGGAAGAGGGTGACATGATAGTCTTGCCACCTCTTTCAGGTCTCACCCCCTTGCTAAGCCACCACACTGGGAACCAAGCTCCTAGGACATGGACCCTTGGGGAATGCAAATCATAGCCGAACCAGAGCACATGGGAAGGAAAGGCCTATTTCACAATTTGGGCCAAGTTCCATCTGCTCAGATATCATAGTTCCTTTTTCTTAGAAGCTTCCTAGAGGCCTATTCAAGTGTTCATTTATTCCACAGATATTCACTGGGGCCCTGTTGCTCTGGGTGTATAGCACTGAACAGGACAGGTGAGATCCCTGCCCTTGTGGAGCGTCTATCCTAGTGAGTCCAGACAAGAAACAAGTGTCTGAATGAATGAGGTAGTGGCAGAGAGGGGCAGATGTTCACTGTCCTAAAATAAAACAAAGAGACAAGGGGCAGGGTGGGTAATTAGTTAATTTCGATGGTCAAGGAAGGTCTCACTGTGAAGGAGGCATTCAAGCAAAATAGTATTTCAAATATTTTTCAGAAGAAAGGGAGTCTACAAAAAATCCCCAGACAAGGCCAAATAAACCACTCATCCAGTAGTGGCTTCAAAGAAGAGTTTCATGCTAATAATTCATCCAAACATCTAAGTTTGGTTTTCACAGCTTTCCATATGAAAGGGGGAAGGTACTATGTGCACATTTATAGGTGTAACTTTGAAACTTGAGATATTTTTCCAATGATGCCTGGATCCAGGGAGCACTTAAATTCAGGAGGAGATCGAGAGAAGAAAGCCCACAGAAGGTCTTTCTCACATAATGCCAGATCTGGTTAGCAGTACTCTGTGTCTAGTTTCACCAGCCAGAAGAAACAAGTTATCCTGTAACTGTGTCCCAGGCAAGGTTGCCACCATTTGTTTCTGCATTTCCTATATTTGTAGACTCAGCATTTGGCCAAATTGAAATGAGGTTCAAAGCAGCTTCCATAGCCCTAGATCTTGCCCTGGGCTGTGGAAGGTTACAGTCAGTGTCAGGAGAGGTGACTTGCCAAACCAAGACCACAACCCAGGTTTCCTCACTTCCACTCCAAGATTCTGAGAGAGCTCCTACCCTGATGTCACAGAGGGACCTACATGCAGAGAAACAAGGGTCCCAGAAGGTGGCACAACCTGTTTGTGATGGTCTAGTGTGGGGCATACCACACACTGCAGGGATGAGCAGTGCAGGGGATCCTCACCAAAGCCAGCACTGAAATCAACCACCAAACCATGGCAGGCAACCAGCCACTGCTCCAGCTCCTCCTGCCTTCAGGGTTTCCATTACTCCTTTGGTTGATGGCCAATGGGTTAAGCTGGTTTTTCCAGCTTTCTTCCAACTTCTCTTTACCCTCAGTTGGAGTCCTTCTCCTGTTCTAACAGGAGAGATCTTTCTAGAGATAAATTATTCTGAGCCCCTCAAAGTCATTCAGTGTAGAACTTTTCTAGAATAAGTGACTGAAGGGTCCCCTGCCCTGGGAGCCCTGACATTAAAGAATCCTTCAAGAGGGCCAGGGATTTAGCTCAGTGGTTTTGCCACCTGCTGCGCAAGCGCAAGGACCCAAGTTGGATCCCTGGTACCAAAAAAAAAAAAAAAGAGTCCTTCAAGAAAGAGCACACACACACACACAAATGATTTGAAGGTAGAAACAAGGTTCAGGAGAACAAATTTCCAGACCACCAGCCAAGAATGCTACCAAGTTGGTAAGAAATATTTGGATATTCTTTGACTTACATTTCAGTACACAAAGTTAGCTGGGCTCTGTATTTCTCAAGCTGTGCTGGAATTTTCTGACCAGGAATCATGGCCACGATGGCAAACAGTTATAGGTAGTTTCTTCCCACATGCCCCGGAGGGACCCTCAGAAGGCAAGAACTCTCTGAGGTAAGACTGCATGGGCCCATCAAAAATCAGAAGCAGGCAAGGCTTTTGTGACTTTGACATAGGAAGAAAAGCATTAGAAAAAAATCCTCATGGCACTAACTCCCTGAGGAGCAAATAGTTTGTTTTCTTTGTAAGTTTTTAGAAACTTACTGATCTGGCTGATCAGTCACGGTTATGGTTTGTGTGTAGATGTCCCCGCAAAGCCTCATGCAGATGGGGTGGGACTTCGTTTTTCAGAGGTAGTTGAATCTGGAATGTGTGATGCGGGGTTAAGGGCATGTGGTTACTAAACCACTACATATGAGTGATTAGTTTGGCACCGCCCTAATCCTGGTAGTCTGAACAAGATAAAAGGGGCAGAAAGATGCCGTTAAACTCCCTTTTGCCTTTGCTACCTTTTGTGCGCCATGTTGTTTCTCCTCTGTGATGCTTATTTGCCATCCCAGGCTTGGAGCCAGATGATTATGGACTGAAACCTCTACAAACTGTAAGCCAAATAAACCCCTACCCTTTAGCTTTTGGATGCTGGGTATTTTATCTCAGCAGCGAGAGAAAAGTAACTAACACAGTCACATTCCACAAAGGCTCCGCAGGATAGATTAACAAGGCCTCCACTCTATGTTCTGATGAGCACACGGAGAGTGTGGTGGACTGCAGGACCAAGAGCAGGTAGGGGCCTTGGCTCCCACCTGGTGAGAACTCTAGGCCTCTGCTCAACCCACTGAACCAGGGCTATGAGAATGAATTGACTGTGTCCCCCACATGGATGCTCTGGGCAGACTGGTCCCCGCGTCCTGTCCTAGTTTGGAAAGGGGCCTCCATGCCAGTGGTTGTGATGGGAATGGGTGGCACCAACTGCTCCAGATGGGACAAATCCTCCAGATCAGTTCCCTGGGGCCAGAATATGACAGTGAATGAGGCTGCAGGGGTTTGGAGGAAGCATCCTAAAACCCTGAACAAAAAAGCTTTCCCTGGGGTCAACTGTGCCTCTCAGCCAACACAGAGAGAAGAACAAGCTGAAACAGTGAAGAAACAGGTCAACTTCTGCAAGTATACATCTAGGCTTCACTCCCTTCCCAGTCCACAGCAGAAAAGAGGTCCCTAGCAGCTGATCATGCAGGGAGTGACTTAATCTGCCAATGACCTTATCCTAAGTGAGAGTTATTATGGAAGGAAAAGGTAATGTCATGCATTTTCTCCAACTTTGTTTTGAGGGCCTCAAAGGAGAAATGCCAGAGCATATGGGATGTAAGAAGAAAAATGCCTGGTGGCTTTTCCATAGAAGGAATGGGCAGAAAGCCAAGACCTGAGGCCCACTGGGTGCTAATGTGGGCATCCAACTTCAAATGTCCCACTGCCATAGCAAGAAGTAAAACCAGGCAGCTGGCAAGAACCCTGAATCAGGGCCCAAAGTCAAGCAAATTTGAGGTTCTTTCAGGCATCTGCAGATTTTAGCTGGCTTCATAAAACTTGAAATGGATAAGAGAAGCTTGAAAATTGTACTATTCTAGAAGACCCAGCATGTTTGATCTTTACCTATTTAAAACAAAGTTAAGATGTACTTGAGACTAGAAAAGAGCATAATGAAAAACACTACTCATATAATAATTTACATATTTTGAAATCTCTCGATTTAAGTTTATAAAACAAATATATCATTGCACATAATCTTATGGGCAATTTTAATATAAGTGTTGGGTTCTTTAATAGAAAAAGCAGAGCTGAATAACACGTGGCATATTCCTGCTCCTGATATGTACAGAGTTGGGTAATAGGAGCACGTCCCTGATGTCAGAGCCTGGGCAATGTTTTCAGGAGTGAGACTCCAGTGTGAGTGACATCACAGAGCATCACAGCGGGAGAGGGTTTGGTCTCCCAATTCCCAGCCTGAGAGGATCAAGCGAGTCCATGGGCACGAAGGCATGCCTTCCATTGTGCACCATTCCCATGGCCTTAGGGACGACTCATACTTTACAGGACCCACTGGGAGGGAGGGTGCAGATTCACTGCCACCCTTGAAAGTGCCATCCAAAACCCTGATATCAGAGGATGTGGCCCACCTGCTTTGTGCAAGAATGCCAACTCACCCCCGAGGCCAGCCTCTACTTGGATAGATGCAATTAGATCCATATAGACAGCCTGGTTATTTTTTTCCCTGCTAAGTCTGAAGCTTGTTGCTCAGGACGCTAGCTAAGTGTGAAGGTATTCTCTGACAGGACTGAAACTCTTGGACATAAATGGCACATTTGACACGGTTCTGGAAGAACAAAGACCTTCTAGTTCCTGAGCCTGGAAAAGAGACTGTTTAATGTGTTCACCATGTATCCTTAGCCTCTGGAATAATGCCCAGACATACTAAGTGCTCAGTTTTTGAATGGATGAATTCATTTGGAGAATAATAAAGGAAGCCAAGAACTCATAAGATTGTAAACTCCATTAAACCTAGTGACTGGTGATGCCTTCCTTCATCTCAACCACTCAAGACTGCCACTCCCGATATAACCACTGCAGATTAACAGGCCTTTTGATAAAAATATGCTTGCTGTACAAACTGTGCAATGGCCTTTCCCTCCAGCCTGTTCAGCAGGAGATAGTGGATGTAATGGTCAAGGCCACAGGCTGGGACTTTGGACCATGGGGCTTCAAATCCTAGCTGTGCTATATGATAAGAAGGCCTGTGCAGGTCAATTATCATTTGTGACTTTTGCTTCTCCCTCTGTAATATGGGAATACAGTATATCCACTTTACAGTATATAGAGAGGGGCTATAAATGAGTTGATACAGGTAAAGGGGTCAGAATACTGCCTGGTGCAGAGGCAAGTGTATGAAGACTATCACTGTGTACCCGCCCACAGGCCCGGGCTGCCCCGCCCATAGGCCCGGAAGTCGCTGCATCCGCCCCGCCCCATCAGCCCGCCCGGCGGTGGCGCGGGTCGCTCGGGCGGCTGTTTCTGGGTCAGGTCGGCGCGCCTGGCCCTGCCATGCAGGACAACCCCTTCCCCACCGCTCCGCGCTACCAGCCCGCCTGCCTCACGAGGGCCGCGTGTGTCTACAGCAGCTGCTACTGTGAAGAAAATATTTGGAAGCTCTGCGAATTCATCAAAAAACCATGAACAGTATCCTTCAGAGGAATGTTACGCTGTCTTTATATCAAATGAGAAGAAGATGATACCTATCTGGAAGCAGCAGGCAAGACCTGGAAATGGACCCGTGATCTGGGATTACCATGTTGTTTTGCTTCATGTTTCAAGTGGAGGACAGAGCTTCATTTATGATCTCGATACTGTGTTGCCATTTCGTTGCCCCTTTGACAGGTATGTGGAAGATGCCTTTAAGTCTGATGATGACATTCATCCACAGTTTAGGAGGAAATTTAGAGTGATCCGTGCCGATTGCTATTTGAAGAACTTTGCTTCTGACCGGTCTCACTTGAAAGACTCCAGTGGGAACTGGCGGGAGCCTCCCCCTCCTTATCCCTGCATCGAAACTGGAGACTGCAAAATGAACCTGAATGATTTCATCAGTATGAAACATGAAATCGGATGGGGAGCTGTCTACACACTACCTGAATTTGCACACCGGTTTAGCAGTAAAAGCTGCTGAGCTGGACATCGGGATGTAGAGCTGTGGAGAACTCGGTACACGAACAGGCCAGCCTGTCCCGTAGGACAGCAAACGTGGTACATTTGGCTTGGAGCTACATTTCCTCTTTTAATTCACTGGAGTGGAAACATGGATGAACACAAATACAAATGAACTAAACAAAACCTCTTTCGTACTTGGGTAGAACGCATGTGTAGCCTGTGTGAGGCCCTGGGTTCCAGCCCAGCACCACAAGGAAAAGAAGACTTTCCCTTTTGGTGTGTCGAGTGGCAACTCGGTGTGGTGTCTGATTGCCCCCGTGTGGCTCCCCTGTCAAAGCGTGTGACGGCTGCCAGGCCTAGCTGTGTGCAGATGGCGGTATCTCTTCTGCATGTCTCTTGTCTCTGTAGCCACACTGTATGCCCCTGTGGGGAAGGCTCTGTTTCACGGATATGTGAACGTTTGGTGCACCCGTAAAGATATTCATGAAGTATTTCTAGAGACAGCACTGCTGCTTGGAAAGGGATTATATTGTGAGCTGAATCAGCAATAAGTATTAGTCTTTTTGGACTACAGTGTTGTTAATGATTGCATTTCTCTCAGGCTGAGTGATATTTGGCCTCCTTATAAGTGATTTGTTTTGGGCCTTATGAATGATTTTTTAAAAATAAGATTTAAAATTTATTTTGTTGAAGGTTTTGTGTCATTTTTTTTTTGGTACTGGGGATCGAACTTAGGACCTTGCGCTTGTGAGGCAGGCGTGGGGCCACTGAGCTAAAACCCCGGCCCTGTGTCATTCTTTATGATCCAGAATACCTAAGAGTGTCAATCATATATGAGAACCATCTATGTGCATTTGAAAAATGTGCTTTAAAACACATTTGTCATGTCTGCCTTCTTGGAAAATTGGCTTTAATCATACAATTCCAAATAAAAGATATTTGGCATAAAAAAAAAAAGAATATCACTGTTCCATTCCCACCCTTAATTCCTTTGACATTAACACATCCATGCTAAGAAGCAAGGTGGGATCCTGGGAAGAACTGAGTGCTAAAAAGTCCTGGGTTCAAATTCTGTCTTTCTCTCTTACCTCCAGTGAATTGTCCAAACTCTGATTGATTGTACCTGGCCAGGTTCGTGAGGATGCTGGATAATGCACATGATGGTTTGCAGAAGCATCCTTCCCCCCTACAATGACATCTGTCATTGGTCTTAATAGACCCCTCAGGCCTCCATCAGTAAGGGTTGGTTGATGGTGTGGATGAAAGGGGAGACATCCTCTAAACTAGATTTTCAAGGCAACTCCCGGGAAGACAGTCATGCCAGAGTAGTTGGAATTTACATTTGATCAGGTCTCATTAGGGGTATTATGTCATTTGAGATGCTTATGACATTTCACTTCAATTTTATTCAAATTAATTGGCCCTGCAGCCCAACTAATTAAAGTGGGGAAAGAACCCTGTCAAGATTTAAGTCCCCGTGACTTCTCCTAGGGACATAAAAGTTCTTTTTCTGGAGTTTGGGGACCAAAATTCAATTTGAGAAGTAGTCCATAATATCTCATCTTCAGCTTTTTCTGTAAACCTCACTGAAAAATTGAAAACACTAGAAGTCATTTAAATTCATAGAATGGGGAAGTTCTTTTTTTGGTACCAGGGATCGAACTTGGAACCTTTCATTTGCGAGGCAGGCAGGGCACCACTGAGCTAAATCCCTGGCCTGGGAAGTTCTTGAAACATAGGTTAATTTGCCCAGTATTTTGAAATCCTTGGGAATTTGGATTAAATGTTAGCATTTTTGTCAAGTTTGCATATGGTTTCTAAAATGGAACAAGCCATTTCATGCCATGAAGACTTTGATACATGTCAGATTTATGCTGACCAAGGAAAGCTGCCTTTCACAGCATTTCTGAAGCACAGTACTAGATAAAAGAATTGCAGTCAGGGCCTGCCACACTCAAGGACAAGCTCTCTGTGGCTTCCTTGATTGGCTAACTGACTTAGGACCATTTCCTCCTGGCACCAACACAACAGAACATAAGCAGCAGATGTTCCACAAAAGAACCAAGCACCTTTTACAGAATACTCAACTGAGGATAAAACAAGGTAGATTATTATTTCATCCTTATCACTAGAGTCCAAGTTAACACTGACTTGTTGACTGATTCCATGGTAAATGACCAACCACTCACCCTGCCAGAAACATCCAAGGGTTAGTTCAGAAGTATATTGAAGAGGTGCCAACCAAGCAGTGTTCAAGGTCATGATCTGACCTCAGAATGATCACGTGGGCTGAAAATGGGCAAACAGGATGATGCGTGGCTGGCTGTGCTGCTCTCGTGGGAAGAAAAAGACATAAACTCTGCAAATTTGAAGATAAGCTTAAACGTGTACCAGACCTGTAATTCCAAAGTGACCACTGAATTTCTATTATTTTCTTCCATCAAACAACAGGGAGGACCTCACATATCAAGTAACATGTCTGGACACAATATGAGCATGACAGGAGGGTGTTCCCTGTAACCATTCTGAGGTGCAGCATTGTTTAGACACATGATGATCTAGCCTGGACTACATCCCTGCTATGTGCATGTGGGCCGTTGCTAAAGATTGAAAAGTAAAAATATTGAAAGAACAGTTTACTTTAAAAAATAAAAAATAGTCTTTAGGAAAACAATGATGACCCTGACATTCAAAACTCTTTGAGGTTGAAAAACCAGCTGTCCCAGTCTCACAAGTGGAGAAACAAGTGGAGGCTTGGAGATGTTAACATCAAATACCCATATCCTCATAAAAATTAAATCGCAGAGCCAAGAAATTTAGCCTGGCTCCTCCTCTCTCCAAAATCTGCATGTTCTTGTCTTGCTAAATCCAGTCCTAATTTTCTTCTCCTCTTCCTCTCTGCCTTAGGGTGAATGTACCAAGACCCAGTTGCCAAATCTTCAATGAGCATTTCATGTCCAAATACCAGATTGGTGCATTCCCCTGCAGACTGGCTATCTCCACCTGCATAGCTCTCCAAGACCTCAAGTTCAATGTTTCCAAAATGTTGAATTTATCTTCTCATTCCTCCCTAGCTTCTAAAAACCAGCTCCTTCTTGAGAATTCTGTTTTTGTGTTTTGTTTTTCAGTGGCATGGCTCTGCTCTCTGTGCTAGAACAAGCTCTCTGGGAATTCCCCCTCACTGTCTTTCTCATCCAATCCCTGCTCAGACTCCAGTGTCACCCAAATTCTCCCCACTGTGTCCCCTAGTGCTGCAGCTCTAGTTGTCCCTTTTACCTCTCCTTTCCCATTGGTTTTCTGAATAT
The DNA here is from genome assembly GCF_053883595.1 of Heterocephalus glaber. Lineage (NCBI taxonomy): Eukaryota > Metazoa > Chordata > Mammalia > Rodentia > Bathyergidae > Heterocephalus > Heterocephalus glaber. The sequence goes on along the minus strand of NW_028258151.1, from coordinate 13,389,671 downwards.
TTTCCATCTATAGACTTCCATCCATATCTTCTAATTTAGCTACCACCCTACTAAAAAACCTGTCAACAATCTTTAGTCTCTCTCTTTGCAAATGCCCCAAATTGTAAAGTGATCACATTTGCCGCTGGATGCTTCTCCAAGGTACCCAGAATTTTATATCCACAAATGCCACAGCAAGTGTGCACCATGCCTTGGTCAAATCAAATGAGCATCTCCTGCAGGAACACTTTTCCAACTGAGAACCTCTCCTCACATAACTGCCTAGCCTGAACTGCTCTGCAGCCATCAGTCCCCGTGACAATCTTTTACTGCCCATGGTAAATGCCAACTTTAATGTGCCATAATCCTTTGCACCTAAATCTTAAGTCTGGAAACACTATGAAACTTTTCAGCTTTCAGAACCACATTGTGTTTTGTATCTAATTCTACATTTGCCTTATTTTTCCTCCAGAGTAAGCTCTGGGTCATTTCATATCTCAATCTCTTTTGGAACTTTGTACATTGTGGGTGCTGGTATCAGTTTATTAAATGGCACGGAACCAGTGCATTCTTCAGGCAGTGATTTGGAAATGTGTACAAAGGGAAGTCAGCTATCCAACAACCCAACATGGATGAAAAGTATAAGTCACTAGAAGATCAACTTTCCCCCAAAGGAATAAAAACAAAGTGGGGAAACACTTGAATTTGACATTGGAATCATGAATTTACCAGCTTGACTTACAGATTGTTCACTGTTTGGATAAATAGAAGGCTGTTCACCCCTGGCATGGATCTGCATGCCTCTCTCCAGATAGTGAGTAGTGAGGAGCAAAAACCAAGAGATAAAGCTTCAAGGGCATGTTTGCAGTCATCCTTGGGACGTCATTCTTACCATGAGTGTAACTGATGAATGAGATTTAGTTTGGTGAGGTCCAAAGTTCTTTTTTGTGGTGCTAGGGATTAAATCTAGGACCTTGTGCATGCTCATCCTTGTGCAAGCACTCTACTGTTGAGTTATACCCCTAGCCAAGCTGTAATGCTCTTTTTTTTTTTTTAAATAAAGGAAGAGATGTGTGGTATAGGGAAAAAAAGGTCCAAAGCTAGGGTTCTGGAGACTTGGGCCCCAGGCCAACCCAATCTTCCCTGGCCTCAAAGTTTCATCTGTACAAGGAGAAAACTGGATTAGGTAGCTTAAGTATCTTTCAGTTCAAAACTCAGTTATTCTTAGATTGTCTTATTAGAAACAATGAAAGTGAGCATAAGAGCAACTTTAGGTTGACAGAGAGGGAGAGGTAAAGTGTGGACACATCAGGCTTTATGCTTCAGCTCATGATGATTCCCTGATGAGAGGTCCTGGGTGAGTTCTATAAACTGGTCTTGGTGACATTCACACACATCTGTGATCATCCTATCCCTCTGCGTGCTCGCACATCTAGGGTGAATCTTTAGCACTAATAAGCTCTTTGCAGATGTGTGGGCTTTTCACCAACATATCAAAGCCTGTAATGAAAATAATTTGGAGGCCTGGCTTGAGATCTTGTCTTCTTGCTACCTGTCTGACTACATGTCACACCGAGAGTGTTATTTTCCCACAAGAGTCTTATATGTCACGATTCCAGTGCTCCCCAACAGCTATCTGCACAGCCAGGTGTCAACACTTGTTCCAACGCTGTGACAGTCAAAGAACAGTGAAAACCTAGTCCCCAAATAGAGACATTTATGATAGTCCCATAACTCATGATATATCTGTGCAGTGGAACACTGTGCAACAGTTAAAAAGAAGAGGGTAGATTTTATAAGCCCCGATACTGAAGGATGTTCATTATACAGTGTTGCATAATAAAGCAAACTGCAGCAAAGTATGTTAAGTGCAATTGCATTTTGTTTGCTATTTACATATAGGATAAATACATATTCATATATAAATCTATATAGAAGTGCCTCAGAGAATAACTAGGAAATGATTAACAGTAAACACCTCAGAGAATGGATAAGGATCGGTTTCACTTTTCCCTTTGTGTTCTTTTGAATGATTTGCCAATTTTTTTGGCATTGAATGCAACTCACTAAGTAGTTTTAACAATAACAGTAAGACTGTTTTCAAAACTGGTATTCACAACTATCTAGTCAAAAGCATACATTGCATGTAGTTATAAACACCCCTTTCCTGGGTCCCACTACTTAAGTTGCTTAAAAGGTGGGACATCCCAAAGCAGATTTTGTGCTTCTGAGTTTCCTGGGGTTGTGAAGGGTGCTGACATTTTAAAAAACAATATAAGAAATTACAAGCACTGTTTTTAAAAAAGAGCTCCCTGCTCTTCAAAGAGGTAGCTGTGAAGCTACCTATACCCGTAAGTTAAATTTGAAGTAAGATCTTGCCTGAGTGTGTCTACTTAAGAATCCTTAGAAGTGTCTTATTAAGCGTGGATAGGGATAAAATAGTATGATCATCACTTTCCTTAACAAATCTGCCCCTATGCTTCTTTCTTAAGAATTAGCTAAACCAGCCTAAGAATTAGCTAAACCAGCCTATACTGTGGGACCAGAACTTACCAGAAAAATGAATTCAGATTGTGCTACTGGGAGAAGCTTTTAAAAATATGAAAGTAGTAGCATTGCATTTTTCCAGAGCAGCGATGAGCAGCATGTGTCATTTTTGCAGAATTCATAGGTAATGTTAGGAATGCATATGGGCAATCTGAAGACCCAGGTACCTTTCAGTTACAGTGAGGACCAATTAGATATAAAATATGTGGGCACACAAGAACAAACCACAGGTTGTTGTGCGACTTACAAAAAGCATCATCACAAGAAGGTGTCCCTTGAGTCCCTGTGTTCCCTGACTCCTTGCCACTCACAATGGGATCTGTGGACCAGCAGCATCAGCACCCCCATAACAAGGGAACTTCTTGAAAATGCAAAACTTCAGGCCCCACCCCAGACCTACTGAAAGAGGGTCCCCATCTTAACAAGATCCCCATGATTCCTGTCACACTGAAGTCTGAGAGGGACTCCCTAGTTCATTTTGAGCCATTCACTAATTGGGCAAGGACTGCACAAACCATACTGCTGGTGGGTAGAGGTTTGAAGCCCACAAGGTGAGTGTGCTCTAGACAGGGGCAGCCCCTGGAGTGCAGTGCCCCAAGCATTGCTGCTCCTTAGTCCTGGGCTCACAGGCTTCCTCCCGCCCACCCCACCACCCTGGCCCACTCCCTCCCAACAGGAAAGTACTGGATTGGGAGCCCAATTCCAAAGGGGCTGAAGGACGAAAAAGAGGAACAGAAAGGACCCCTCCCCCAGCTTGCACTTTCCTGTCTGCAGGCTGTGATGGGTGCACAACACAAAGAGGAGTGCTGAGGCAGTGTACTCAGGTGTGCGCCTGGGTGGCAGGGGTGCACCTGCGGGTCAGGTACTCAGGTAGGCACCTCAAGGTCAAGAGAAAGGGGCATGAGGGTTTGTGTGCAGCTCAGCAAGCATCTAGAGAGACGGAGATTCTCAGGTGTCAGACAAGTGGACAGGCAAACAGTAGGGGCACCAGAGAGCCAAATGTCGGACCGCCGGGCAGAGGGACGACAGAAACACGGACGTGGCCCAAGGCCTGACTCACAGCTGCGCGATGCCGGCCTTGCGCACCGCCGAGGAGATGGCTTTGACCGCGGTGCAGAGAGAGTTGAGCAGCTGGGTCAGCTCGCCAGTGCCGCGAGCCTTCCTGCCCTCCTCCATGACGAAGCGGGTCAGGGTGCTGATGTCTGTGTCGAAGGGCGCTTGGTCCGCCATGCTGGGCCGGGCTGCAGGTGCAGGGGACAGATGTGGACTGCAAGTGAGCGCCACAGGTGCAGGCAACAAGTGAGCGCGACAGGTGCAGGGCGGCCGGAGGACGCACACACTGTAGTGCGCAGAGCTTGCAGCGCTCCCGCCTGGCTGGCCGAGTCCCTGCGGGGTGCGTCCCGGGAGAGCCTATAGCGCCAGGTCCCCGGGCCCCGCCCCAGGAACACCCTCGCTCCGCCCGCTTTGATCTCCCGGAGAGGTCCGAGGTCCGGCATCCTGCCTGGGCGCTCCTTCCTTCACGCCAGGACCCACTCCCACCCCCACCCCCACCCCGAGCCACGCAGCCACTTAGTTTTTCCGCCACACCTCGGTTCAGGCAGGGGTCAGCCACTTGAGTTGTGGGGCCTGACTTCAAGCCTCCTGCACCTGCTTATTCAGCCTCCACGACAACCTGCCTGCCGGGGAAGGCATGATTCTCACCCCTCCTTAAAATATCAAACAGAAGTTCAGAAAGTTAAAGAACTTGCTCGGTGCTGCACAGCTAGACAGAGAAGCCAGGACTCATGTAGACGTACACTCGGCAGGCAGCCTTCTGTTCACCCTAACATCTGGCTCCACTGACTCAGGTTGGGACAAGTGGATTCCCCTGTCCCTTGCCTGCCTCAGAGGCCTCCTCTTCTCAAGAGTCCTAGAACTGAAAAGCAGCCAGGGTTGTAGTTTCAATATGTTTGCAGGGAATACAGTTGCAGGCACAAAGAAGAATCTGTACCTGGCAGGTGGTGTCGGGAGAGTGGAATAGGATGGCACTGGCAGAGTGCCCAGGTCAGAGTCCCACATGGACAACATACACATGGGAGAGAGCCCTGTCTGGCTCAGGGATTTATCTTTGTCACTCACTGCGGGAGCTCATTGCCTTCAGGCAAACCATTTCCAAGGGGGTAAACCATTCCACATGGTAGGGCACAGACTCTGGAGTGAGATGGCCTGGATCATCTCTGCCACTCTCTGGCTTTGTGAGCCTGCACACGTGGCAGGACCTCGCTCAACAAGTTTGCTCATCTGTGGACTGAGCTGATGCTTGTCCCTGTCTCACAGGGCTGCTGGGAGAGCAAAGTGATGAAGGTACAGTACTGTTTGAGGACAGCACCTTCCTGACATCTATGGGTAGGTGAACTGCGCGCTGAACAGAGGGAGGACGTTCTCTGGCCATCCAGAGGTGCTGAAGGGACAAAGGAATTGGCAACCTCAGCTGATACTTCCCTGGTACAATTATATCCTTTCCATTGTGTTGGCCAGCTGTAACCACCTTTGCTGGGTCAACTGCATAAATTTATGTGCATCAACAGGATGTTAACCAGAGCCAGAGGGAGGTTCAGGCCAGGGAGACAGGAGCCATCTGGCATAGGGTGCTTGAAAGTGGGATTTCTCCCTCCTGCTCCACTCACCCCATCACAGAGCTGCTTCTGCTATTGCAATGATCTCTTCCCTTCCATCACAGAACATAACTGCTTTGACACCATGTGGTAGATTCAAGTGGTACGGGAAATGTGTAAAAGCTCTATGTCCTGTGAAGAAACAGGATTGCCCAGTTTCCTTATCTGGCTCACACAGAGGAGGTTAGCTCAGGTTTGAGTCAGAGGCAGCAAATTGAGCAGGAACAGTCTGTAGGGTCACTCACCGCCCTTCCCACCACTATTGAACCCAGGGCATTGCTACTTTGCCCCCTGGAGAGTAATTAGTTTGTGCCATAGGGGAAAATACCAAGAGCTTCTCACGGGAGAGGGATTATAGCAGCATGGGCCCTCCACGAAGTCCCGTACTCCTCTGGCTTCAAGAGGCCTTAGCAGATAATGGAGATAGGTGATGTAATCACTGGAGAAACAGAAACTAACGGCCATACTGTCAAGCTAACATCTACTTAGCGCTTGCTAAGTGCTCCACACTAAGCCTGGCGCCCCTATTGGTGGCCTCTAATCAAACTTATCTTTATAAAAGAGGAAACTAAGGCTTTTCAAGGTCAAATAACTTGTCCAAGGCCTCTGGCCAGGCAGGAATTGGTAAAACCAAGACTCAAGCCCTGTTCTGGGTGATTCCAAACCCCATGTCCCCACTGATTTCTGTGTCCTGCTAGGTGGTAATTATGCCTCCATATCACACCTCCAGGGACAGGACAGGCTCGAGCCCACCTACTGCGGCTTTGAAAATCTGCTCTCCAAACTGTCCACTAGGGCTACTTATTGGGCCTTGTTCATTCACTCTTTCACTCAGCAAATAGTTCCTGGGCACCTGCTGTGTTCCAAAACCATATCATGTACTGAGATTGCCATGATGAGCAGGAGAGATACATTTCTGTCCATTTGAGCTTTGCATTCTTTGCGAGGGAAAATAGGAACCAAGGTCACGTAATTAACAAAGACACAAAACCATTTTGGGAAGCAAAGTGCTGTGAAGATTATAAAACAGGATAATGAGGTAGAAACTAATCAAGGAGGAAGGCCTTTCTTAGAAAATGACCTTTGTTCTAAGACATAACAACAAAAAGGAATGGAGCAAATGAAAAGCTTGCCAGAGAACGTATAGAAGAACCAGCAGAGTGTGGCAGGTGCAAAGGGCCCAAGGTTAATTCCAGGAACAACAAGAAAAGGCTGGTGCAACTAGAAGGGTGGGTAAGGAAAAAGCCATAGGAAGTAAGGCTGGAAAAGGAGGCAAGAGCTGGATTTTGAAATACCTAGCAGGTCATAACAAGATGCTTAAGTTCTGTATGTAGTATAATGAGAAGCCATTCTGGAGAGTGTCATGACTTAATCTAAATGGTGTGAGAACCAACTGTACAAGGTTAAGAGCAGAAGCCAGGAAACCCAGCTGAATGAGTTGTATCCAGCCCCTATTTAATTGCCTGTCAAATATATGAATATTGCTATCATATTGCTTATAAACCTTTACTTGTTTAACTACAGATTTTCAGTTCTTTCAACTATTCCTCACATGGCATCAATGCAATGTTTTCTCCGTCCTACTCTGGACCCACTTAGCTCTTGGTGTTCCTTCCAACACCATGCTGATTCTATTCTTCCTCTTCTTTACCCATCTGCTCCACCCCATCCTCCCATGGGCTATTCTCCTTTTTAAGAAAAGGCTTTATTTTCTTATCCCCTCAGGTCAGATCAGAGGGAGATGTTGCTTTTGTAATAAGGAGCTCAGCCCATTCTGCAGGGACATCTGAGGCTAAGCTACCACTGCCAAGCTGAGGTAGGAGGTAGAGCAAGGACAAAACAAAGCTGACAGAGAAAGAAACTAAGCAGAGTAAGGACAATTATATGAAAACATCAGGAACTCAACAGATAAAAGCTCATTCTGTCCCCCTTAATATTCCCAGGCATGTGCAAAACCAAAGGTACATGACCCTGGCCTGTGTTCACCCTCCAGCCTCATTTGCATTGTGGTTTTGACACCCACCCCAGTGGGCTTTGGACACCATGACATGTTGGCTGAAAATCTTGTGTGGTCAAGAACTCCCCCTCCCAATCGGTGGACTGAGTCAGGTACCCTGTTGGGCCATGACTCCTGTCAATTCCAACTGTGGATCTTCCTAAAATCCCAGGACCTGCCCCAGCAAGGCCATGAGCTCTTCTCTATGGCCTGATCGCATCCTGTGGAATGTACCCTCACTTCTTTCATCTTTAATAAATCTTACGCTTGTTACTTCTTGTGAGTGTCCAGTTCAATTCCTTGTTCAAGATACCAAGAACCTGGAAATAGCTTGCCTAGAACCCCCACCCCCATCTGATAACAGAGCTACCCAGAGTAGGGGCAAAGAGACCAGGATGCTATAACCCCTGTCACCAGCTATAGGCTGTCCTGGAAAGAGGCACGGCATGGGAGAGGGGGTGCTGTCCAATAGAGGCAATCCCAAAGAGGGCTGGCAGCTCAGCACTGCTTTTTCCCGGGAGCTGGGGGACAAGTTCTGTCCTCATTGAGGAACTGGGTGGTATCTCACAGCATCCATTATCATCATCAAGGAAAATGAGGCAGCTGGAAGAGAGACAGGGGCCTGTTTTCCATTCTCTTGGCTTTTCTTCCCTGTGTGTGTCATCGCACTCAGTCTCTTTCCTTGAAGTACTATATGGCACAGTCATTTCCAGAACTATGTTCCACCAGCTCAGTACTCCCCCTAGATTCCAGCAAAACTTCATGTTGAACTCTTACTAGACCGGACTGGTGACCAATCCTTGGCCAACAACTATCATAGGGATAATATGGTTCTTTCTAATTCATAAAAGGTGTAAATAATCACAAACATTATATATTAGCTTTCTGTCACTATAACAAAATACCTGAGACAATCAGCTTATAAAGAGAAAAGGTTTATTTTGGCTTACAATTTTAGAGGTTCCAGTCCATAATCAATTGGCTCTATTGCTCTGGGGCTGTGGCAAGGCAGTCTCTCACAGCAAGAGCATGAGGAGGAAAAACCTACTTACATAACAAGCCAGGGAGCAGAAAATAAAGAGGATTGGGCTGGAGTCCACACTAATCTTCTTTCATGCCCCCAGTGACCCTAAGACTTTCAATAAGGCCCTACTTCTCAAAGGTTTCACCACCTCTCAGTAGCAACATCCTGGAGACCAGGCCTTTAGCACAAGGGGCTGTTAGTAGTTTTGTACGCAGATTCAGTGGAACCTTGAATAAAGGCACAGTGCCTGGAAATAGTGTGGGCACAATGCACAGTTGCTGGTATGGCTAGTGATGTTAGGGTTGAGACAGGTACTGAGGATGGTAGCCTAGGTGGAGCACTCTGGAGCTGAGGGGAAGGTAAGAGCACAAGAAAGCTAAAGTGAGTTCAAAGGACAGTGAGTCCACCAGGTTGACAAGTGGAGAGTTTGAATCAGAGAGGAACAGTTACCATGCCTGGAGAGATGGGCTCAGACTGTGAGGAATTTAAACATTGGAGGAAGGAGTGTGGATGTTGTCCTACAGGTCACTGCTCCTTGAGCTGGGGTCTGCACAGCTTGTTCTGTGAGCATGAACTTGTACCTGTTGAGTTGGGAAAACTCTTCCATCCCCTGCCCTGAGCCAAAGTCCTGTGTAGGGAGATCTTGACCATTTCACTACAAGGATGAGTGCTCACCTGTGGCCCTGCCTCCATGCGGTATTTCATTTTGCGATTCTGTCAGAAAATGAGAGAACAATTAAGAAAAAAGGATAATATGGAGCTTCCATATGCGGAGCTTTTGTAAATAGCCTCTCTGCCTTTCAGCTGATTCAGTCCCTACAACAACCTTCTGGGTACGTTTTCAGCCCCATTCATCATGGAGGAAACCAAAGTATAATGTCATACGGTAGTAAATAGCAGAGTCAGGACTGGAACCCAGGACTCTCCGATTCCAAAATCTGCTCTTAGGCACTGAACACATTTCTTCTTAGCCTTCTGATGACTGAGAAAGAGAACACCCAAATTCCAGGACTGATTCTGCTAAGACCAGATCACCTTAAAATACCACTTACACTCGTTGGACCAAGCTTCCTTTGTCTGTAAAATCAGGAAATGGAACTGAAAGTTTTACAAAATTCTTCCCTCCTCTCACATTCTATTAATAATAATAGCTCATATTTTCTGAGTATTTATTACACGCCTTGCACGGTGCTAACATACTCTTCAACAAATTATCTCATTTTGTCTCACCACATCCTCAAGATTAAGTGTAGTCATATTTGTTTCCCTTTGACGAAAGAGGAACTTTCCAGATCACCGCCTAAGAAGCAGGGGAGGGATATTGGGACACAGACCTGCTGACTCTGGGGTCCATGTGCTCAGCCCATCTAGGTTCCAGGGTGTCACAGTCCAGTCTTGCTGCTGCCTTCGCCCAAACAGTCCTGTCTTCATCCCATGTTCACCAGCCTTGGGTAATTCCTGGGTCTCTGGAGGCCCAGCTATAGCAACGCTATATCAGCTGCCCTCCTGCAGGCTTGGCTGCTACATTCTCCATGACTTCTTTGACCTCTGCAATCCATGTAAGTTCCTAGGAAGGAAGGAACTGCTCTATACCCCCAGGGCTAGAATAGCCCATTACACTGCAAAAGGAAAATATTGCCACGCAGAGCAACATTTGCTAGGGAAATATCAAAACTGAAAGCTGCTGTTCACCTCCAGTGGGTCTAAGACCAGAATGCTGGACCCACATTGGATTTCACTGAAGACCTTTGTGACTAATGAATGATGGGACTCTTTTCAACCAACCTTACAGAGATAGGTTGCCTGTTGTCATCCGTAATGGTTATACTAATTAAGGAAACTATTTTTTTCTTAATTTCTTAAAAGAAGAAAAACACACAACAACAACCATGCCTGACTTTTCTCTCCCCTAAAAACATGCCACTGAGTATCTTCACTGGGGAATTCCCTTGCCTGGCAAGTAAACAAACTCAGGATCTTTATTATTATTACTATTACTATATTTATGGCTCTGATGATGTTGGTTTTATTATTTGACAATTCGTAGCATGTTCAATAAATATTTGATGAATGTCATAAATACAAATAACTCCCATCAGATATGGATATCAATCCATAGATGCCTCAGGAGCCAGGAGGAAGGCACAATAACTTCCAAGGGAAATGGAAAATGTTCACAGAGGAACTGGGAGGCTTGGCAATTATTCTTCACTTTTTTCCTGGTCCATTATCCCTCTTGGTCCCAGCCTTCCCTTTCTAGTACAGATCCCATAAGTCATCCTTTTGATGGTTTTCTTGGCAATCCTCTCAACTTCTTGCCCTCTGCCTTTTCAACAGCCTCATCTGGGGAAACCCAATCATCTGCGCTTTCCCTGCCTACACAAGAGCCACAGAACTCTCCTGGACAAAGTGGCACCTTCTGGACACATGGGACTCACCATGACTTCATGATGCCACACTTCAGCCTCAACACATTTGAACATTTCTCCAGTCAACTTACTCATACCTTCCTCCTACGTCACTGCTTAAATAAAAGCCTTAGATAAGAGCTCTCCAATTTCTCTTACTGGATCAGAAATCTAACTATGTCTCCCCTATCCAGACTCCTCTCCATCTCCTCAGCTGATCTCTACCTCTGAGCTTTGGAGATAGTCATTTCCTCCTCATCACACTCTGTCCCACTGGGCCCCTGCCTCCTTCTGGGATATTCAACAACAACTTCTTCTCAACTGAATATGTTTCATAAACATTTAAATATTATTAAATCCCTCACATCTTAAAAGAAAAATGAATTAAATCCTTTCCTTAAAACCCTTAGTCTTCTTCAGCGACCATTTCAGAGTCAACCCAATTGAGAATATTGGAGGTGAAAAGGTGAATGGGTTTAAGAACATCACATTTCCTCATGCCACTTCAAGTTAGCTTTGATGCCCATGTGGAAAAAGTCTTGCCAAGGTCATGAGGACTTCTATGTTGCTAAATCCAGCAAGTGTGTTTCAGTTCTCCTCTTAACTTCTCAGGAACATTAGACATTATTGACCACTCCCTGTTTCTTGCAACATTATCTTGGTCTCTTTGTCCCCACCCTCTTGCTTTGACTTGTATCCCTCAAGTTAGTTGTGGACTCTTTCCTTTAGGTTGTTTCCAAGGCCAGCCTATGGCTTCAATTAGTATTTATTTCCTGATGGTTGCCACATTCCAATCTCCAGCTCACATCTGCCCTTGGAGCTCCAGACCTGTCGAACTGCTTGTTGGTTTTCCCATCTAGACATATCAAAAGGCACATCAAACTTAAAACTGAATTCATGGTCTTTCCCACTGCTTCCACACCACTCCAAAACAAATTTTTATCCAACATTTTATTTCTTGGGTGATGCCATTACCAACCAGGCCAAAACATAGGCCTTTTTATAAAAAAATGAATTTTATTGGTACATTTTAGGTATGCAATATAACGACATTCATCATTGGAAATTTGCACTTTTACATAATCTCTCTTGGTTCTTATTTTGTCCCCATCCCTAGCCCTCCCTTCAACCCCTCCATTCCTCCCTATTTACAAAGACTTTGTTTCCATTTTTTCATTTTCTCATATTAATTCCATTCCCTTCTTTCCTTTCCCCTACCCCTCCCACTTCCCCTTCCCCTTTGCCCCTTTTCTTCCTATTTCACATTATCTATTATATCTTTTACTCCTTATTTACACTTTCAGTTTCTCACACTAGAGAAACTATTTAGTATTTACACATGTGTGTCCTATTTATTTCACTTAGGTGTATTGCCTCAATGTGCATCCATTTAGCTATAAAGGTCTCTAATTTCTCATTTTTTATGGCTCAATAGTACTCCATTTTATAAAAAAAAACAAGCCCACATTTTCTTGATCTAGTCTCCAGTTGATGGGCATTTGGGCTGCTTCCAAGTTTTACTATTACAAATTGTTCTGCTATGAACATAGGTGCACATATATATCACTATGGTATGATTCCTTTAATTCTTTGGGGAAGATACCCAGTAGGGAAATAGCTGGTTCAAATGGGACCTCCAATTCTAGCTCTTTGAGGTATCTCCATACTGATTTTCACAGTAGTTACACCAGTCTACACTCCCACCAGCAGTGGAGCAGGGTTCCTATTTCCTCACAGCCTCGCCAGCATTTGCTATTGGTTGATTTCATGATAGCAGCCATTCTGTGTGGGACGAGGTGGAATCTCAGCATTGTTTTTATTTGCATCTCTCGAATGACCAGTGATGTTGAACATTTTTTCACATGTTTATTTGTTATTTCTACTTCTTTGTGTGAGAAATGTCTGTTCATTTCAGATGCCCATTTTTGGATTGGGTCTTTAAATTTGGGAGGTCTGATTTTTTTTTTTTAAGTTCTTTATAGATTCTATATAGTAGACCTTTGTCTGAGGAACAGCAGGTAAAAATTGTTTCCCACATTATTTCCACACATTTCAACAGTATCTCTTCACACTGTTGGTGGTTTCTCTTGCTGTGCAAAAGCTTTTTAATAAGAAGAGATCCCACTTGTTGATTGTGCTAGTTCACAGGCAACTGAGGTTTTGTTCATAAAATCTTTTCCTACACCAATGTCTTCAAGAGTTCTACCTAACCTCTCTTCCAGCCAGTTCAGCGTTTCTGTTTTTAACATTTAGATCTTTAATCCATTTGACTTTAGTTTAGTGCATGGTGAGAGATATAGGTCTAGTTTTAATCATTGGCAAGTTGAAACCCTATTTTTCCAGCACCATTTATTAAAAAGGCTAGCTTTCCTCTAATGAGGGTGTTTGGCTCCTTTGTAAAAGATGAGGTAGCTGAGTGTGTCTGGAGTTGTTTCTGCATCTTCTAATCTGTTCCACTGGTCTTCAGGTCTGTTTCTTTGCCAGTGCCATGCTGTTTTTTTTTAATCACAGTAGTTTTGTAACATAGTTTCAAGTTGGGGGTTGTGATACTCCCTGCCATGTCTCTGTTACCTAGAATTGCTTTTGCTATTCTAGGTCTCTTCTTGTTCCAAATGAATTTTTGTATTGTTTTCTCAAGGTCCGTGAAGTATGCTGCTGGAATTTCAATTGGGATCACATTGAATCTACATAGCAATTTTGTAAGTATGGCCATTTTCACTATGTTGATCCTTCCTACCCAGGAGCAGGGGATGTCTTTCCATTTTCTGATATCATCTTCAATCTCTCTTTTTAGAGTGCCATAGTTTTCAGAGAAGAGTTCTTTGATTTCTTTTGTTAGGTTGATTCCTAGGAATTTCAGTTTTTTGGATGCTATTGTGAAAGGAATTGTTTGCCCTATTTCTCTCTCAGTGAGTCTGTTTGTGTAGAGAAAAGCTATTGATTTTTGAGTGTTGACCTTGTATCCAGCTACTTTACTGAATTTGGTTATTAAATCTAGAAGACTTTTGATAGAGTTCTTAGGGTCTTCTATATAGAGTGTCATGTCATCTGCAAACAATGACAATTTGAATTCTTCATTTCCTATCTTTATTCCGTTTATTTCTTTCTCTTGTCTAATTGCTGAGGCTAATGTTTCCAAAACTATACTGAACAGGAGTGGTCATAGTGGACATCCTTGTCTTGTTCCTGATAGTAGTGTAAAGGATTTCAGTTTTTGACCATTTAGTATGATATTGGCTGTTGGTTTTTCATAGATAGTGTTTATAAGATTGAGGTAGAGACTGTCTATTCCAATTTTTTGTAGGCTTTATCATAAATGCATGTTGGATTTTTGTCGAATGCTTTTTCTGCCTCTATTGAGATGATTGTATGATATTTGTTCTTGACTCTATTGATAAAGTGTATTACATTTATGGATTTGCATATGTTGAACCATTCCTGCATCTCTGGGATGAATCCAACCTGGTCAGAGTGTATGATCTTCTTGATGATCTTCTGCATTCTATGTGCCAGTATCTTATTAAGGATTTTTGCATCTATGTTCATTATTGAGATTGGCCTATAATTCCTTTGTTTTTTGTTTGGTACCGGGGATCGAACTCAGGTCCTTGTGCTTGCACAGTAGGCGGTGAAACCACTGGGCTAAATCCCCAGCCTTATAATTCCTTTTTCAGCTAGGTCTTTCTCTGCTTTTGGGGTCAAGGTGATGCTTGCTTCCAGGAATGAATTCAAGACTATTGCTTCTCTTTCAATTTCGCTGAAGAGTTTAAACAGAAGTGGCAGCAGTTCCTCTCTAAATGTCCTGTAGAATTTGGCAGTGAAGCCATCAGGACCCGGACTTTTCCTAGTTGGTAAGTTTTTAATTACATTTTCAATTTCATGGATTGATATTGGGTTGTTAGAATTTTTAGGCCTTCTTTGTTCAACTTTGGTAATTCATATGTATCTAGGAATCTGTCCATTTCTTCTGTGTTTTCCATCTTATTGGCATATAGGTTCTCAAAGTAAGTATTGATGATCCTCTGGATTTCTGCTGTGTCCATTGTAATTTCATCTTTTCCATTCCTAATCACGTGGATTTGGGCCTATTCTTTCCTTTTTCTGATAAGGTTGGCTAAGGGTTTGTAAATTTTGTTTATTCTTTCGAAGAACAAACTCTTGGCTTCATTAATTTTTTGTAGCATTCTCTTAGTCTTCATTGCATTGATATCTGCTCTGATCTTTTATTCGTACCAGTGATCAAACTCGGATCCTTGCACTTTCGAGGAAGGCACCGGAACCACTGAGCTAAATCCCCAGCCCATTCTGCTTTGAGCTTTATAATTTCATCCCTTGTATGAGGTTTGGGTTTGTTCTGCTCTTTTTTTTCTAGAAGCTTGAGATCCAGAATCAGGTTGTTAATTGGGCTTACTCTGTTTTCCTAATATGAGTATTCACTGCTATGAATTTCCCTCATAAGACTGCTTTCACTGTGTCTCATAGATTTCAATATGTTGTACTGTCATTGTCATTTAATTGTAGGAACTGCCTGATTTCTTCTTTAATTTCCTCTGTGACCCATTGGTCATCCAGAAGTGTGTTGTTCAATTTCCATGTGTTTATGAAATTCTTGCGGTTTCTTTTGCTGTTGATCTCCAATTTCATCACACTATGGTCTGATAATATACAAGGGATAACTTCAGTTCCTTTGCACCTACTTAATCATGTTCTATGAGTGAGTATGTGGTCTATTTTGGAGAATGACCCATATGCAGCTGAAAAGAATGTGTATTCTGATTTTGTGGGGTTGAACACTATAAATATCTGTTAAGTTCATTTGTTCAAGAGTTTGATTGAGTTCCAGTATTTCGTTCCTTACTTTTTGTCTAGGTGATCTATTTGTGACAGTGAGTTATTGAGGTCCTCCACTACTATTGTATTAGTACTTATTTGATTTTTTATGTCCATTAGTATTTGTTTTATATAGTTGGGGGCACTAGTGTTTGGTGCATATATATTCATTTTTTTCATTTTATTCAATATTTTATTGAACTTTTCATATTACACAAATCACTACCCCAAACATTTAAAATCCCAACAAGACAAAAGTAACTTAAAAAAGAAAGACACCAAACAAAACATCTCCTTGAGCTGAGGCAATATCAAATAAGATTTATTGTCAAATCATAAGTTTTTGTAACTCTGCTATACAACTTCATACCACAGTAATGATACTTAATGACTCAAAACATACAGAGAGGGCCAGGGATTTAGCTCAGTGGTTCTGCCGCCTTCTTTGCAAGTGCAAGGACCTGAGTTTGATCCCTGGCACCAAAAAAACATACAGAGAAAGGGAAGGAGAGAGGGATGGAGAGAGGGAGATACATTAAGTATTACACAAATTCTAGTGCAATGTGAAGTTACTGAGGATATTTTTCACTCATATAATTTTTCAAAATAATTCAAAACCTGAATCTTCTCAAAAGCTGGCAGAATAATCTTTTCTGTTCCATGTGATCTAGAAGAAAACTGAGAACAAATAATTCCATAATCTAGTTGACAAAAGATCAAAATAGATGTATGAATACTCGGATAGAAATATTGAAACATTTGTGCCCAATGAATAAAGTGAATGCTTTGTAGAGTTATAACAAACCCAGTGCTGGAGAGATTTGTAATGAGGCACAGCTGTATTAAGTGAGCAGGATCTCTTACCTTTCCAGTTTTGAGTCTTAAAGGCATTGCCTAAGGTATCAAATACTCCAATCTACAATCCTTTCCAAATTAGCTCATTTTAAATGTATTATAATATCTAAGGTGCATATATATTTATGATTGTCATCTCTTCCTCTTGGATTATTCCCTTTACAAGGATATAGTGTTCTTCTCTGTCTCTGTTAATCAGTATTGGTTTGAAATCCACTTGATCTGCAAGGAAGATAGCTACTCCTGCTTTTTTTTGGGTTCCTGTCCCATGGAGTATTGTTTTCCACCCTTTAACTTTCAGTCTATGAGTTTCTTTTTGAATTAAATGTGTTTCTTATATGCAGCATATTGTTAGATCTTGCTTCTTGACCCATTCTGCCAGTCTATTTCTTTTGATTGGTGAATTGAGACCGTTAACATTGATGGTTATAACTGATACATATTGACTTATCATTGTCATGACTTTTTCTTTTTGTTGGATTCTCCCACTTTGCTTTAATTTCTTGTCACACCCAATGGATTCATTCTGCTGGGCTTCCTGGGGTTGTGATCCTCATTGTCTTTTCCTAGGATATTGTCTAAAATTTTTTGGAGTGCTGGTTTGGTATTCACAAAGTTCCTAAGGTGCCCTTTGTCATGAAAATATCTTATTTCTCCATCAATTTTGAAAGATAATTTTGCAGGGTACATCAATCTGGATTGGAGGCTGTTTTCCTTTAGGGCTTGAAATATGTCACTCCAAGCTCTTCCTGCCTTGAGGGTTTGCTTTGAGAAGTCTGCTGTGATTCTGATGGGCTTTCCTTTGTATGTGATTTGTTTCTTTTCTCTAACTGCTTGTAGAATTTTGTTGTTCTGTTAGGTTTCTGGAATCTTAACTATTATATGCCTGAGTGTAGATTTTTTTTGATCATGGCTAGCTGAAGTCCTATATGCCTCACTTATCTGTATGTCAAGTTCTTTTCCCCTGCTTGGGAAGTTTTCTGCCATCACTTCTGTGAACAGTTTTTTTGTGTGTCTTCTGCACTCTCTCTTCTTTCTTCATTGACTCCAATCAGTCTTATGTTATTCTTCTTTGCATCATCTAGCAGCTGCTGGATTGATTTCTCATGGTCCTTTACTATTTTAAAATAATTTTTCTTTTCCTGGTCACTAATAGCAATCTTATCTTCTATATCTGAAGATATATCTATATATCTATATATAGCCATGGGGGTGGCTCAGCTTCTTGGTGCTAGGGACGGTGGTACAGTGGGCCAGAAGGCTCACCTCCTTCTCAGCCATGTAGGCTTTTTTGATACCCACTTTTCTCATCCTCTATATCCAGCATATCACCAAACTTCTCATTCATTTTTGTTTTCTTAGTATCTTTTGTGCTGGTCCAATACTCTCCCTCTCCCATCTTCTCTGGCACCATTCCTGTCCAGGGTACCATTTTTTCCCCCTGGTACTGGAGATTGAACCCTGGGCCTCACATGATACCTTCTCATTATTTGTACCCCTTTTTGATTTTCCTTTTCTTTTTATTAGTACACATTGGTTATACAGATTAATGGGTTTTATTTTGGCAGGTTCATACATGCATATAAATACTTTAACCACTTTACCTCCCATAGGTCCTCGTTGCCCTGTCCTCCTCCATTGTATCACATGGGGAGAGGAGGTTGTATAGGTGTAACATATTTTGGCCCCCGGCAGCAAGTGGGAAGCCAAACTGTCCTTCCTTCCCCAGTGGACCCTGGGAGCATGTCAACCAGAGCCTGAGGAGGCTCCAGGGAGGGGGCTTGTGCCTGGTGGCCCAAGTATTTTCCGACTCTGGTCCAGTCCAAGCTTTATACATTATAGAAACAAGTGTTCTTCCTTCAGTGCCTTTACATCAGTTGGTAAAACATCCTCTACAATATAATAGCATGATTGGCATCCCTCTCCTCCTAGTAGACTATTTACTCTCTGCATGCTGGAGTGTTTACTTTGCTCACTATTTTATCCCCAGGTATTATTAGCATGGAACCTGGAAGACCATTGGTTCTCAATGAATGTATGTCGAATGATGGTTGAATGTGGGCCAGGGAGAGGGAAATGTAGCTGCTGGTTATGAGTTCTCCAAAGGAGTGGAGTGTGCTGAATTTGCTAAGCACATTTGTCACCTGGGAATGGCTGGCTATGTGCCTTGTACATAGTGGGGCCTTAGTAAATTGAATTGAATCAAATGGATGCTACTACCATCTCCACATTAGTGCTATCTTTAGTGAGGATGTAACTGTAATGACATGGTCATTATTATGCTAAATGCTTTTCATGTACTAGTCCATTTGATCCTGAAGACATAATGATATGGACACTGTTTTTCAATTTTTTATTAATGAAGGAACTATATCAGACAGGGTCTCCATAGGAAACAGATGACATACTCAAGTTAGGATGATTTCAGAATTGCACAAAGGAATCCTTGACAAAGCTATGGGCAGAGAAGTAAGATGAGGGTAGAGGGCTACTGTCAAAAGTAAAAAATTAAGGGATGTGGCCAGACCCTGTAACCCTGAGGGAACCAGAAGAAAATACTCAGCCATAACATTCCTCCACCTCTCTGAGGATTTGCATTGGTCAAACCCAACTGGCATCTTGGGAGCAGACGACTCTTGATGCCCTCCCCCAGGTTAGCCTTCCAGGGGACAGGGCAAGTGGAGAAGTATGAGGTTGGAGATTAAAGACATACAGCATGAATCTCAACAGCATGACTCTTAGAGCCAGAACTCTTTCCCACAAGGTCCAGGGCCTTCCCTCCATACCTCTCCAAAAATTCAGGATGGCTGTCCACATACTACCATCATTGAACACAAACCAGAGAAGTTAGGGTTCTCCTGACAGCCACATATCCATAAATTGATATTGCTGAGACTATCTTTCTGGGGCCAAGAATAGCAGGGGCAGTGTTCCTAGGGATCTAGGAAGTACTTTTTTTTTTTTTTTTGGTACCAGGGATCGAACTTGGGACCTTGTGCTTGTTAGTGGCAGAACCACTGAGCTAAGTCCCTGGCCCAGGATCTAGGAAGTACTGAGGGATCATACAAGAATGGCCACTAACCCAGAAATTCCCCATCATCTGTGCCTTGGAGGATCTAGCATAAGGGGGAGTCCGCCATGATCTTATTAGTCCATAGGCTGGACCAGGTATTATGAAATCCAGCCACTTTAATGGCTCACTGGGCTGGGTCTGAGACGTCCCCAAGGCTGAAATAAGGAATCTATCCCAACCTTTTGCAGAATGAATTTGCAGGTTTGCTGACTTCCATCCAGAAAAATAACTTTCAGGACATGTCAGTAAGAGGCATGAGAAGGGTTTATTAGGCAGAGATTTTAGGACCATTCGAGAGTAAAGTGTGGGTGCTGAGAGAAATGAGACACAATACAGTTAGGAACTGGCTATGTTTATGTGTTTTGGGTGGTGGAAATCTGTGGAATTTGAAAACCTATGGTCTTAGTCTTGTCTAGTTGGTGGGAGAGATTGGCCCACCCATGGCAAGATAATTTTCCATTCATATGGGAAATCCTAATTCACAGGTGAAAAAGATGGTCTATTTACAGGTGAAAGAAGACCATTTGCAAGTAAAAAGGGAATGACTGAACCCATTTGTAGGTGTTGTAGTCAGGGTTTGGAAGGGAATAGATTTTATACAGGCCACATAATTTATAGGATTATTTATAATATCCACCCAAAAAGTCAAATGCAGAGTAGTGCAAGAGATCTATCCACATACTAGCAACACGAAGAATCCAGCTGAGGGCCTGGATCCCAGAGCAATGTCCCCCACAAGTCCAGCTGATGACCTAAAACCCATGGCAATGTCTTCCATGAGCCCAGCTAGAGGCCTAGAGGCAATGTTTTATGCAAGTCCCTATGGAGGATCTGCACCTAGGAAGGCCCAAGGGCCAGTGGTGGAAGCTAGAAAGTCTGTGCTGGTGGGGTGAAGGGTCTGTGCCACAAGGCTGAGAGATCTGCACTGGAGCCAGGAAGTGACACTCCAGGCAAACACCAGAACTTCCTTGAAGAAAACAGCAACCATCCCCAGGGACAGTGAGCACCCGAGCTCCTCCAACTATGAGATTAACCAAGTTCGTATCGGGAAAACCAGCCGTGGCAAGCTTCTCCAGGAAAATCAACAGCATACAATCTTCCCCTCCAGTTCTCCTTTTATGCTGTTGGCAACAATCCTCGGGTGGGTCTTCCACGTCCAGAACCACGCTGACTCAGTTCAGCTTGGCAGTCCAAGTTGACCATTAGTTAATCTACCACAGTAGGTGAAAGGATATTGCCCAGGCTTATTATGTTCTGGGAAAAGAGAGAGAAAGAAAGAAAAAACTAGCTGCAGGGTTTTTTTTTTTTGCAGTTTAAAAAAAATACGATTTTTCTTGTCTTCTTTCTGCCTAGTTTTTATTTCTTTTAGCCTACCTCAGACTTTAATCTCTTTTTCTTAAGGGGTTGCAGAAGGCCCAATGGTCCATCTCTGTGTAGCTGCTTCAGGCTGAGGAAGGGCATCAATCCTATCTAGCCAGGGACCAGCAGTCTCATCCTGACTGATCTAAAGGAGACACAGGAATATTGGGTTTTGTCTTTTGAAGAATCATTACCCTCTGATAGTCTGAAAAAGAGGGCAAGGCATATGAAACATTATCTCACAACAACAATTTTGACAGTGTCATAGCCTGAGAAATAGGAACTGTTTTTTACCAGGTTGTTTTAGAGAAAAAGGATGCCAGCCAGCCATTGATGCTTAAGGTTTATTTTATAATCTTACTAAACAAGCTGGAACCAGAAATTAACAGAATATTGATGAATACTGATTCTATGAAATGGTGGAAATCAGCAGCATTTCGCATAAAAACCTTTGATAAAAGGCTTTTTTGGGATGCTTACCCAAATATAACAGGTGGAATTTAAGAGCACACAGACTGCTCCCTGTTTTGTCAATAAGAAATTTAAAGTCCTCTTATTTTATTTATAACAAATAATAAACTAAATTTTTCCTTGAGTGGTACTTGAAAGTACACTGAAATAACATAATGGGAATATATTGAGTTGCTGAAGGACACATTTTTGGAATAGCTAGTAAGACTGGTAATCAAAACTTTTTATGGCTGTAAGTTATCGGTGCAGCTGGAGGTTGCCAGTAGGGATTGGTACAGTATTGGGAGCCCCATTTTATATCTAGCCTAGCTTTTAGTTTAATATTGCTTTTATATATATGTGTTGGTGTTTTGGGTGGTGGAAATCTGTGGAAATGAAAACCTATGGTTCATAGGTTTATGGTACATAAATATATATATATATTATGGTATATAAATGGTCTATATAGTATGATATATATGTATATATTGAGGGGGTTATACTTTCCTATTGAGTGTTTAAGACCAAGTCAAAGTAAGGCATTACTTTTCAAGCCATGGGCAGACTCTTTTTAGCTCTTCTAGTTTTTCCTCTAACAGTTGTGTCATATGACAAGATATGCTTGGTCTTATGACTTCCCTTGGAAGCATGGAGACATTCTCCTCTTCAGTGACCTTCCTTTTACCACAGTGTACACTAGTTGACTCCTGTCCTCTGAGGTCCAACAATTTCTCAGTTCAGTAGGTTGGGTGACTAATCAAAGTTGTACAATCATTTAGACAGGTCCCGTGACATCCTGGGTTCTGGCTGACCTTGGAGGGCAAGGGCCAAAATATTGGCTGTCCTCTTAGCCCCTTTACCTTTTTTAGCTTTGGTCTCTAAGCCTCAGTTATTGAACACCTAGGGGGTCAGTTACACCACCACGGAAGTGGAAGCAGTAGGTATAACTATCATATCTTGTCTGGATATTGAGTACTTTAAAATATAAAGTATAGTCAGAGAACTATTATTTTTAAAGATCATGACTGTCTTAGAAATCAAATTCCTGCCAGGAGTTTAGCTCAGTGGCACCAAAGGCAAGCACAAGGTCCTGAGTTCAATCCCTGGTACAGAAAAAAAAAAGGAAAGAAAAAAAGAAATCAAATTCCTAAAGAATGTTAACAGATAACAGTTATAAAGTTTTACCGGGAAAAGTTAAAATCAAGAGCAAACAGCATCTTACATAATAATTATGTTGACATTGTACTAAAAATATTAGGTTTTTGTTATTATCTTTAGACACATTTAAATCCCCATTTTAGGATTAACCACTAAGCTAAATCCCCAGCCCAAATAATCTTTTTCTTAACCTGAAAGTTAGCACACAGAAACATACATATTAACCTAAATCATAGGTGACCATTATGTTACCAGACTGAGGGTTTTAGCTGTAAGTTTTATGTAAGCCTTGAGCCTAGAAGTTTTTACTCTCTAACGTTTTAAGTGAGTTTGGTTGCCCTTGAATATTTGTATAATTATTTTTTTGATTTTTTTGTTTTGTTTCTTCTTTTTTGGTTTTCTTTGGAAAGCTCTAACACAGCCAGAAGTCTATAAAGGCAAAAAAAAAAAAAAAAAAAAAAAAAAATTTATATGAGCTCAAAGCTACAAGTACTTTAACCAATTATTAAAACAGAATAACAGGCAGAAGAATGCACAAGATAATATATAGAACACATAAAACAATTATGTTTAATCAGAGTGCACTCTTAAATGTATTGACCATGAACTGTAATAATTTTTTTATAGTTTTAGATTTATAACTATAAAGAGACTAGTTAGTTAAAACTTTGCCTAAGGGTCATCAATTAGTGCATTTATTTATTTATTTATTTATTTTTGGTACCGGGGATCGAACTCCGGTCCTTGCGCTTGTGAGGCAGGCAGCGCAGCGGGCTTTTATTTTTTTAAAAAAATTTTTATTTATTTATATTTTTGGTACTGGGGATTGAACTCGGGTCCTTGGGCTTGCAGGGAAGGCTTCGGCACCCTGAGCTAAATCTCTGACCCTCAATGACTGCTTTTAAAATGTATGTCATAACAGTATTTCTTTTAATACTTCAAGCTACTCTGAGTATAGTACCTTTTTTTGTTAATTAACACAATAGACTTACAATTAATAAGAGTCAGAAGGGGAAATACAGAAGAGCTTTGAGGCCTTGTCTTTTTACTCTTTCATTTACCTTTGGAGAGAAATTAACCTTTTAAATTTTTCTAACTTAAATTGGTCCCAAGTTCATAAAATATAACCTAAAGGTGATGTTTTGGGAATAGACATTAAGTTACCCATAGCCATATAAGATTTACTATATGCCTTTAAGATCTCTTGTGTATTTTTGGAATGAGAGAAAGAAAAAAGAGAGAAAAGATCCTGTTCAGATCTTTAAGGTCAGGCTGCCTAAGCTGCCTGCCTCATCGGGGGTCATGCTGCATGCACAGTATCCCCCAAACCAGGTCATACCCCAAACTGGGGTTATACTGTATGTAGCAGCATGGTGCCCAAGCCAGAGTTCCCACTGTGTGAGGTGGCAGGAGAGCCCAAATCAGTCAGGTGGTGTGTGCACAATCCACCCAATGTCAGGGTCACACTGCATGTGTAGCATTCCCAAACCAATGTCAAGGCCACATAGTGCTGGGGCCACACTGCATGTGTGACTGCCCCATATTTAGGGACAGGACTTTGTGAGGGGGGAGCTCTGCCTTGTTACCCCAGTGTCAGAACTGCCTAGGGGGCAGGCAGCTCTGTTCTGATTTGTGTCATTGACTGGTCCAGGTGTCTTTGCTAGTCATGCAGAAATTTGCTGCTTATGTCCAGAACAAGTGTCCTGTCTCTGGCACATAGCTATTTTAACATTTATCAACAGATCAGGAAAGCAGAAAAAAGAGCTGTACACAACAGTTGGGCTTTACTAAAAAATTTACGCCAAAGACCTTTATATCTAGGGACCTGTAATATACACAAGGAACTCCCAGAGGGTTTAGAAAGTCCAGAGATGTCACTTAGCAACTACAGATCACATACCAATTTAGATAAGGAGATAAATTTAAGGCCAAAATTATCATAAGAATGCCAAAACCAATTAGATCTCCATCTAATTGGAGGAAGCAAGCTAGCACTAGACAAACCACCCTGAAAGGTTCCAAAAAAATAAAATAAATATATTTTTTAAAAATAAATACCTATAGGCAGAGCTCAACAGCCAGTCCTAGTGTCACTGGGTTTTGGGGTGTTAGAATATCTTTCTAGAGGTGGTCTCTAGGTTTTTTCTGTCCTGAACAAAGAATTGATCAAGACAAACATAAATGGTAATAAGGTTTTACATTTATTAAAGATAGGAAAAGAAACAGGCTCTGCAGAGGCCAAGTAAAAGTAGGAAAGTAAGTATGGTGTACAGGAGAGAGTGGGCTACAATAAGAGAACACAGTAGCAAGAACACAGTGTGAACTGTCCTTTGTGTGTCACCCACTCCTCAGGTTGACGTCAGATCTAGGCTGTCCTAGTCAAACCTGCTCAAATTCTCATGAGAAGTCCACATGCAGGGCTTTGGTAACTGTTCCTGGGATTTTGTAATTAACAGGTTATACCTCCTTCCCCAGTCAGCTTTGTCATGGCCTAATCTCCTGCCTCACCGGACCAGGAAGGCCATGGCAGACAGCTCAGAGGGGCTGAAAGGGAGCCTTTCCTGTGGGACTGTAGACCTTTCCTAAGGGCGGGGAAATACAGAGGCCATGTGCTCCTCTCCTCCCTCCCACATGGCGGGACACACTAGGGACGGTCTCCAGAGCCATGAGAAAACTTCCTGAGTTCCCCAGCTCCCTAAATCCCCCTTTACCCTCCAGCTCTCTGCCTCTCCCTGATAACTAATATCTGAAAATTTAAAGGATTTGAGTTTTCTGAAAGACTGAGTGGGAAAGAAGGAACAACAAATGTATTGGGGTTTTCTTAGGGGACAGAGGAGGAAAAAAAGAGTAAACCAGTGGGCTCCTTTTCAGTTTGAGTCCATTGATTTCACTGAATCAGGTCCTGAGGATGACGTTAGTTATCACCTGAATGAACACTTGAATCTACATGGCTCAGGACATGTTCTCAGTCACTGGAAGAGGGGAGCCATGGCATCAGGAGAACCAGCCTTATGCCCTTCTGTTCAAAGAGACAGAGAGACAAGGGTAGGGGGGATCAAAAAGGCAGTTTCAAGGATCTCCTTTTATCTGAAGGATTTAGGAGTGTGATTTAAGAAGGTTGCTTCCCTTGGGCGTCACCCCAATGTATGGTCTTCGCCATAGTATCTCAGGACTGGGTTTCCCATGCTGGTTGCGTGAGAAACTTTGCTTGAGACCCTGGGTGGAGCATCCTCATGTAGCTCCTTCTAAAAGTGGCTCACCAATTAAATGTTACTTGGTTTTCTGGTGCTCATGTCTCCTTCTGGAGTTGGTTTCCAGGTTCTTCCTTCTTGAACAAATAATTGGAAAAAAATGAGCAAAAAATGGTAGCAAAGTTTATTTGAAAAAGTGAAAGTAATGAGTGAGGGAGAAACTGGCTCTGCAGAGTGAGCTTGGGCCAAGTAAAAGAGGAAAAAGCAAGATAAAACTAGACCCTGGAGAACATAGGGTGGGCTACTGTGAGGAAAGGCACCATAGCAAGCTCTTCTTGGCATCTATGTCCTTTTATGCTGTCCAAATCTCAAGGAAACCCTTGAGAACTTCTACATGCAGGTCCTGAGAGGCCGTGCTGGGTGACATCAGGCCTAGGCACCTCTGGCTCACTTCAGGTCCAGGCCATCCTATTATAGGGACAGTTAGGGAGGGGTAGGCAGGGAATTAGGGCATGACCTGGGTGGCTGAGGGTTATAAATTTACCACATGCTTATTGTGCACTCTGTGCTGGAGGAAGCTAGCTCTCCTGAAGTTATTTCATGCATGTACTATGAAACCCCAGCTCCCTGAGCTTCTCCTCATTCCAGAAACAAAGGCTAAGACTCTAATTGGCCTAGATTACTCTAATCAGTGAAATAGTTATATTTAGGAATCAGCCCCTGTAAGTATGAGCAAGGCAAAGGCCCCATCTTGGGAAACCTGCTCAGATTTCTCTACTTTGTAGTGCATTCTGTTGCAAGGTGGCTTTTCCCCTGCATTTACCACATTATAAATAAACTTTTGTTTCATACCACTTCAATTCTGACTTCCTCATTCTCCACCGGACCCTGACTTTCCCATTTTCTACCAGAGGCCTTAGCTTTGAGCCAGTCTCGCCTTACTTCTTTCACCAGAGTGAGGGTGAGGACCCAGAAAAGTGGAGGGTCAACTTATGGGAGACCCCTAGAGGCTCTACCAGACACAATACTATTGAAAACCTGCTTGAGTTCTCCAGAAAAGTACACATGCAGGGCTTTGGGAACTGTTCTATGTATGTGTTCCGGGATCTTGTAATTCATAGGTCATGCCTACTTCCCCAGCCAGCTTTGCCATGCCTTAATTTCCTCTGTCATTCATAGGTGTCTCCCTGGTGAGCAAACTTTAATTCTATCTGATCCAGGAAGGAGGTGTGTTCACTTGATGGGGAACCTAATGAGGCTGCTGCTATTGGTAGAGGATACTTCTTGGCACCTCTTCCCGTTTCTGGTTAAAACGAGTAAGTGTCTCTTGTCGTCAGTGCTTTTATTTATAAATATTCATTTTTTAGGGACTTGAGAGTCTCTATCTGCAAAATGTGTATTCTCAGATAATATTATTATGGTTTCTGAGGTGCTGGGTACTTCTTCAAAAGGTGATTTCTAGGTTCTTTTTGTCCTGAACAAAGCACTGGACAAGACAAGTGCAAAAGGTAGTGAGGTTTTACATTGCTTAAAGGTAGAAAAAGAGAAAAAACATGCTCTCCAGAGAAGTATGGGCCAATTAAAAGTAAGGAAAGAAATACACTGTGAAGGGGGAGGGCAGACCACTGCGAAAGAGAAAGCACAGAAGAGCTTAATGGTGGCCGTCTTTTGTATCTCCCACTCCCAGGCTGATGCCAGGTCTAGGCTGTCCTATCAAAAACCTGCTGGAGTTCTCTCAAGAAGAATTGAAGATGGCATTTTCTGACTGGTTCTAGGTGTAGGGAGGGTTTTAGCGCATGTCCTGGATCTCTGTGATTGACAGATCCTGCCCACTTGCCCAGCCAGCTAGCGATGTCCTAGTCTGACTCAATATGAGAATATAAAATTTTATAATTCCTTTTACACTACTTAATATATAATTTAAACTAGTTGAAGTTTAGGCCAAATGTAGTGTTCAGAACAGAATATCAGGACAATGGAGCTAAAGAGGACTACAGTGGGTCGATGATATGCCCTTGACAATATGTCTACCCAGAAACTGTGAAAGAGACCTTATTTGGAAAAAGGGTCTGTGCAGATGTAAATTTGCTCAGAATACTGATAAAATCATCCTAGATTAATCAACTGAGCCCTAACCATCCTTATAAGAGAAAGGCAGAGATTTGGGACATATAGAAGAGACCGTAATAGACTGGGTAGGGTACAGAGACTGGGTGGTGTATTAGTCAGGGTCTCCAGAGGAATAGAACAAATAGAATGCATACAAAGTTATAAAGGGGGAGTCATGAGATTGGTGGATACAGTCTGAAGCTGAATAGTCCCACAATGGCCATCTGCAGGTTGGAGAGCTGGAGAAGCCAGTAGCTAGAAACCTCAGAACAAGAAGGACCAAGAATGTGGTCCCAGTTTGATGGACCCTCCGTTCTGCTTGGTCTTGTAAAATGTCTTATTTATGTCCTGCAAGGGACCCTGCATTAAAGTCCCAATGATTCCCAATGGTAATAAGTGAATAATCCAGTTGAGCAAGTAATCAAAGAATAATAACAATTGTTCTTGTGACAAAACCCCCCAGTTTACAGTTACTTAACAGTTTAAATTCACTACATTTGCAAGATTTTGCCTCTGAGGCAAGCTGAAGCTCTCATTCAGAGGCTAATTAGATTAAATTAGGAGTAACACATTAGCTGGGGAGACTTAATTCATTTTGGGTTATTTGCAGCTTTGATTATGATCCACACACAGCTAGTACCATCCTTGGGAGTGTGTGCTTGCCTCAGTAGACACTGGAGTTGACTGGATTCCTGGGAGTGGCATGTGTGCCCACTAAGCCACAAAAGGCTGCTTTGTCACTGGATTCTTCTCTAGGCCCAGTCTCCCAGCTGTTATGGGAGAGTCACAGAAACAAGAAATTCTAACAAGGGCTTTGTAGTCATTTTCTTTTATATATACATGCATATAACATACTTTGTCATATCTATCACCTTCTATTATCCTTCCTTATGGCCCCCTCCCCTTATTCCTTTCCTTTTGAATAATAATAGCCTACCTTCTACTTTCATATCATATTTGGATTTGTTTTGGTCATTTTGGGCATGGTTGTTTTTTAGATTCCATGTTAAGGAAAACATATGATATTTGTCTTTCTGAGCCTGGCTTATTTCAGTTAACATAATGATTTCTAATTCCATTCATTTTCCTGCAAATGATGTAATTTTGTTTTTTTATGGCTGAATAATACTCTACTATGTGTGTCTTAATTACTTTTCTCATTGCTGAGACAAATACCCAACACCCACAAGTTAAAGGAGGAAAGGTTTATTTCAGCTCACAGTTTGTAGAGGTTTCAGTCCATAGTCACCTGGTTCTAATATAGGGTGGCTTGGAGGAGGGGCCTCAAAGAGGAGAAAAGATTCATGGCATGGCAGGCAGAAGGCAGCAAGCAGCAATTAGCAAGCCTGCCTTTACCTTTTATCCCATCCAAGCTATAAGCCTTTTGCATGGTGCCACCCACACCTAGGGTGGGGCTTCTCTCTTCAGTAAATTCATTCAGCCACACACAGAACTATGCTAATTCCAATTAGTGGACTAATTTTGTACCACACAGCCTTAATCTCAGTATGACACCCTTAATCCACATTCACAGACCCTAGAGCCAGCCACCTCCAAAAAGCCCCACCTATGACTGCATGAGGCTTTTGGGGGACATTTAGATACTAGCCACAATAGTGTATATATTGCCAGGTGTAGTGGTGCATGCCTGTAATCCCAGCACTCAGGAGGCTGAGGCAAGAGGATCACTGTGAGTTCAAGGCCAGCCTGGTCTACATAGTGAGTTCAAGACTAGCCTAAACCACATAGTGAGACCCTATCTGAAAAAACAAACAAACAAACCAACCAAACAAAAAACAGTTTATATACACCACCTTTATTTTAACAATTCGTCTGTTGATGGGCCTTGTCTTAGTTACTATTCTTGTTGCTGAGACAAGATATCCAACACTCAAAGTTAAACAAGGAAAGGTTTATTTTTCCCCACAGTTTGTAGAGGTTTCAGTCCATTTTTGGCTGGTTCCAAGGCAGGGTGGCATGGCAGAGGGGCATCACAGAGGAAAAACAATGGTTTATGGTATGGAAAACAGGAGGCAGCAAAAGCAGCAAACAATGGCAGCAGCAGCAGCAGAAGCAGCAGCTGGCCTTCTTTCTCTCCTGTTATATTCCATCCAGGCTACTTGCCCTTTGGGTGGTGTCACCCACACCCAGGGTGGGACACCCTTAATCCCAGCATCACACCCTTAATCACAGTGTCACAGCTGAGATCTAGCCAGCTGTGAAAAGCCCCACCTGTGAGTGCTTGAGGCTTTGGGGGACATTGAGACACAAGCCATTACAGGCACCTAGCTGGTTCCATATCTTGGCTATTGTGAATTGTACCACAATAAACATGGGTATGAAGGCATTCCTATAATATACTAGCTTTAATAAGGGTTTCCTTTAAAAAAAAAAAAGCTTTATCAAAGTACAGTTAACAAATAATAAACCACAAAAATTTTAATTATACAATGGGATATGTTTTGACATTGTCTATACTAATGGAACCACCATCACAATCAGAATTCCATTGTTTCCCAAATTTCTTTATGCACTTTTACCACCCTTCCTCAATCCTTTTATGGACTATGTTTTGGTGTTGAATCTTTAAAAATCTTTGCCTAACCCAAAGTCGAAGAACTTTCTCCATGTTTTCTTCTATAAGTTTTCCTTCTGTACCTCCCCCCGTCACACATACTCAGGCAACAAATGGTCTGCTTTGTGTCACTATAAATTAATTTGTGTTTTCTTGAATTTCATATAAATAGAATCATATGATGTATACCTTTTATTTTGTTCTTTAACACAGCATAATTATTTTGAGATTAATGTATGTTGTTGTGAGCTATCAATAATTAATCCCTTTTAATCCCTTTTTATTGCTAACTTGTCTTCCTTATAGGGATGTACCATAATCTGTTTATCTATTTAGTTATTGAGAAATTTGGGCTTTTCCCAGTTTGGAGATATTTTAAATAAATCTACTGTAAACATTTATATTCAACTCTTTTCTTGGACATATGCTTTTATGTCTTTTAGAAAAATGCTTAGGAGTGGAATGGATGGTCATATGGTCGGTATATGGGTAACTTTTTCAGAAACTGCCAAACTGTTTTCCAAAGTGGTTATATCATTTTACATTCCCATTAGCAGTGTAGGGGTTTGTCTGTATCCTTGCTTATGGTTAATATGTTAATCGTTTTAATTTTAGTCATTCTAACAGATCTGTAGGTATTTTGTTGTGATTTAAATTTGCATCACTGTAATGACAATGATGTTGAGCATATTTTCATAAAGTTTTTTTGCCAGGCATGTCTTTTCCTCAATGAAGTGTCTGTTCCACTACTTTGCCCTTTAAAAAAATGAATGTGGTTGTTCTTTTACTGAGTTTTGAAGGTTCTTTATATATTCTACATACATACCCTTTATTAAATACACTTAATCCTTCATATCTGAAGTTACGCATGTGTGAATTCAACCAACCACAGCTTCTACCAACTGTGGATTGAAAACAACCAGGAAAAAAGATGTGTCTGTATTGAACATTGGTAGATTTTTTTCCTTGTCTTTATTCTCTAAAGAATACAGTATAACACTTATCTCTATTTATAGAGCATTTGTATTTATTACTTGTCTAATCAATTATAAGTAACCTAAAGGTGACTTCATGTGCTTGGGAGGGAGTGCACAGGTTATGTGAAAATATAATGCCATTTTATCTAAGATTTTGGTGTCCAAGGGAGGTCTGGAACCAGTTCCTGAAGATAGCAAAGAATAACTCTATAATAGTTTCTCACAGATTATAATTTATCTTTTCATTCTCTTAACAGTGTCATTTGAAGAGCTGAAGTTCTTCATTTTGACGAAATCCAATTTAAGATTTTTCTTTTATGGACTATGTTTTGGTATTGAATCTTAAAAAATCTTTGCCTAACCTAAGGTTACAAAACTTTCTCTGGTTTTCTTCTGTAAGTTTTACAGTTTTAGTTTTACTTTTAGGTCTATGATATATTTTGAGTTCATTGTTGTATGTCATACAGGTTATGGGTCCTAGTTCAACTTTTTTTGCATAAGGATATCCAGGTGCTCCAGCATTATCCTTTATCAATTGAGTTGTCTTAACATCTTTATTAAAAATCAGTTGTCCACTTGCATATGGATATATTCCTGATTTTTAGACATCTTATTCTCTTCCATTTGTCTATTTGTCTATATTCATACCAATATCATATTTTTGTATTATTGGAGCTTTAAAATAAGTCTCAAAATCAGATAGTGAAGCCAGGTGAGGTAGCATACGTTTATAATTCTAGCACTCAAGAGGCTGAAGCGGAAGGATCGCTGTGAGTTTGAGGCCAGCCCAGGGTATGTAGTGGGTTCAAGAGTAGCCTGAACTACATGGTGAGACCCTGTTTCAAAAAGAAAAAAAAATCAGGTAGTGATAGTCCTCCAAATTTGTTCGACTATTCTAGGTTCTTTTTTTCCTTGGTCATATTTTTATCAGGACATGTTTGCTATACATACTGATTAGATTCATTGTGGGGAGTTGGTACATGTACATAGCACATCTTTTTTTGCTAGCAACAGATTTATTCATTTTTAAGTCTTTATCAAGTCAGTTATTACAAACACAGATTAGTAGCCAAAAACACATATAAAACACATAAAACAATTATACTAAATCAAGGTATGCTTTTAGTTACATTGTAGTTCCATATGAATTTGAGAGTCAGCTTGCTAATTCCTACAATATCTGGCAAGAATTTTGATTGGTTTTTGTTTTGTTTTGTTTTGTTTTTTGGTACTGGGGATCGAACTTGGGTCCTTGCACTTGCGCAGCAGGCAGCGAAACCACTGAGCTAAATCCCCGGCCCTTGATTGGTATTTTTAAGTATCAATTTATCTAGATATTTAAGTTCTCTTAATGATATTTTATATTTTTAAATGTATATGTATTTTTCATCTTTTGTCATATTTGCTTCTCAGCATTTTGTTTTTTTATGGTATGGTAAATGGCATTATTTTTTTAAAAGTTTTCAGTCCTTGATCATTCATTACTAATATACAGAGAAACAATTTGCTTTTATGATATTGATCTTACATCCAGTCACCTTGTTATTTTGCCCAGTCTTTTTCTGATTGTCTCAGGGAAGAAGGTAAATCCAGCCCATGTTGGCTGGAGGCAGAAGTCCCAACTCTTTGTGAAAGTTTTGATTTTTTCCTTCCCCAGCAGGACTTTATCCTTTTCCTCTCCTGGTACCTGATTGGCCTTTTGTTATGTTCATAGTAGTATGACTATTGTTAATGTTATTATTATTAAGCATTTAAATACATTTTAATTTCTTACCTTCTGTAACTTCCTCAAGCCAAGCCTCTGGTAGGCAGCTGTGAAGGGATTTTCTAATTGGGAAAGAGTCTTGATTTTCTATTGTTTTTGTTCTCTGCTCTTGGAAAACTCCTATAAGGTATTTTTTTTCCTCAAAATTTGCTGGGGATCAGAATCATCAGAGATGCATATTCTAAAAATGTAGATTCCAAATACACTCTTTGTCCAACCCTATAAGTCAGAATCCAGACAGTGCATTTTTAAGAGTTTCTGACATATATCAAAGTTTAGAAGTCTTTATGTATTGGTCACCTTTTTTGTGTTGTGACTAAAATATGGGACACACACAACTTAAAGAAGGAAGGCTATATTAGGCTCAGTTTCAGGGGTTCTAGTTCATGGTCAGCTGGCTCCAAAACAGAAACATTATAGTAGAAAAGCATAGTGGAGCAAAGCTACTCACTTCACAGTGGCTGGGAAGTGGTGCCCAGTTGAAGAGCACCAAGAGGAAGAGGCCAGGAACCAAATATAGTCCCTAAGGTCACACTTCCATGACCCGCTCAGACACACTCCCCACAAGCCAGTTGAGGTGACAATCAAGCTTAACTCTCACACTCCACTATGGAGAATTCCTGTGGACAACCCAGTTGAGCCACTTGGAAAACATTAAATTGCAAAGCTTCCCCCTCAGTGTTCTTGTTCTTTCTCCTTTTATTGCTTAGACTCTTAAGTTTCTCAGTTTTCTCCCTAGTAAAATAGAGTCTCAAAAGTTATTTTCAAGAGTTGTTCTAGGTATAGCCTGTTTGCTCCTCCTTCCAAAAGAAATTACAAAGTCAACAGCCCCAGATGTCTAGGAGGCCCTGTGACACTGCCCCACCCCCATTCAGCTACAGTTCACTAGTTCAGGGTGCAGAGCCAAAAGTCAGGCTTGAACTGATCCAAGCACACTGAGCAGTGGCTGCAGTGTGGTCTCTTACAAAAGCAGTTTATAAGCTGGGCCAGTGTGACTTCGACATTCTATATGAATGTCCAGAATAGGTAAATCCCGGGAGACAGAAATCAGATTGGTAAGAGCAACTGTTTATTGGCTACAGGGTTTCTTTGGGGGTGAATATATCTTAGAACTAGAGTGGGATGGCTGTTGCACAACATAGTGACTACACTGTTATTGAATTGTTAACTTTACAATGGGTAATTTTGTTATGTGTTGTTGTGGTTGGGATATAAAATATTCCCCAAAGGCTTATGTGTTGAATGCTTGGTCCCTAGTGCCACCTTAGTCAGAGGTGGGGCTTTTCAGAAGTGATTGGATTACGAGGGCTCTGATCTCATTAGTGGATTAATTAATTAATTAGTGGGTTCTTGATCAAATGTATTATTGGGAGGTGATAGAAACTGTAGGAGGTGGGGCCTAATTGGAAGGAGTAGGTCCCCCAGGGTGTGCCCTGAAAGGGTATGTCTTGTCCATTGCCCCTTCTTTCTCTTTCTCTCTCTCTCTCTCTCCCTCCCTCTCCTTGTCCCTCTCCTGCTCTCTTTCCCACTCTTTCCTGGATACTCTACCACACCCTCTCTGCCATGACGCCCTGCTTTACCACAGGCCCACAGCAACAAAGCCATGTGATCATGGACTAAAACTCTGAAACAGTGAGCCAAAATAAAGCTTTCCTTTTTTAAGTTGCCCTTCTCAAGTATTTTGTCAGATTGATAAAAACATGTTTAATATTTGCCTCAATGAAAAACCAAAAGGCAGAACATTGTGTACTGGAGAGGCTGAGCTCTTAATAGCCCTCAGAGGATCTGTTCCACAGGAGGGCATTCGGGACATACCCATCACATCAGGAAATGGGCTAGAGAGGGGACACTAGCATCACTAAGAAGTTTTTGGCATTTGGCTCTGTGGGCTGGACTGAGGGCAGGAGAAGCCATGACAGCAGTTGGTTCATTCAAAACAATGGGGATGTGGATGGGGATTTAGCTCAGTGGTTCCGGTGCCTGCCTTGCAAGCTCAAGGTCCTGAGTTTGATCCCTGGTACAAAAAAAAAATGGGGATGACGGGTCCTGTAACAGTGGCAGCCAGGTGTTTGTGCCTAACTGTCAGAGGTGGGGGTGATGTGTTCACTGTATAAAGCAAAGGTGGTCCCACTTTTTCTGAAAAAAATCAGAAAGCAAATATTTTTGTGCCATGCTGTCTCTGTTACAACTATTCAACACCACCACTTGGTGTGAAAGTGGCCATCAATAGAACATGAAGGAACATAGTGGTGAGAGGCACCCTTCATAGTCATTCCATTGTTGTAGAGCCCTAGGGGCCGAACCAGGGGTCTGGATTTTATTCTAATTGCAACAAGAAGTCATCAGAGCATTAGAAGTCTGGAGTGATAGAATCTGATTATTCATCAAATGTTATTATCTCAGAACTATTAAAATACCATGAAAACAAAGGTGTATTTTCATAGCTCACGAACCAAAGTCAAACTGTAAGCTTCCAGAGCAACTTTCAATTCATATTTTACCCCTTTTCTGAGTTTTATCTTAAAGCAGGTGTGAGGCAGCCATTCTATCATTTTATCATGGAATCATAAAAAACACAGGGCTGGCAAGGGGCTCAAGAGACTGCCTTGCCTAACCACCAGACTGCAAAGCAGGTCTATAAATTTGGGTCTATAAAACCCAAATTATACACTGGTGCAGGCTCTGATTCTACTCTTCCATGTATGACAATGACATCTATCTCCACCATGATGAGAAGTTTGAAAATAATTCTGGTTTTTATAAAGAGATTACACAACAACAAACAAAACCTAAGAAACTTGAAAAAAACCCACAACAAATCATGTTCCTGTGTGTGTTTAGAATCTACAGTCTTCCTAAATCCTATTCAAATTCACCATTTCCTTTTTTCCATAAAGTGTCTTTTTCCAAGTAAATTTGAGTCCCGCCCACAAATCTTTTTTTTTTCTTTTCTTTTTGGTACCAGGGATTGAACTTGGGACCTTTGAACTTGCGAGGCAGGTGGTGGCACCCCTGAGCTAAATCCCCAGCCCCTACCCACAAATCTTGCTGGAGTATGTTAGATGCACAGCAGAGTTGCTGAGACAGGACAGGTCCTAAAATAGGAAATTAGACCTCTTCAAAACTACATCAAAGAAGATATTTATGAGCATGGAAACATGATGGCTGTGTATTGCTAAGTGAAAATAATATTGTCCTGTTTGAGACTATATTTTACAAAATACAAGCACAGAGAAAGATTGGAATCATCTTGAAGTTCAAGATCTAAATGCAAAAAGCAAGCTATATAACAGTATTTTTCAGTTTGTGTTTTTAAAAATGGACTGTATAAGGGATCAGAAAACCATATCACAGGCCATACAATAGCAAATTTAAAGCACCTGCTATATTATAAGAAAAAGCAATGCAGAAGGAACAAGACCCCCAACAGTGAAACAAAATAAGGAAGCTTGTTTGCGGTGTCGTGGGAGGGGAAAAAAACACTGAGAATAGTCTGCCAAGATGCCCGTCATCCTGTTCTTCTCTTCCATTTACAAATAGCCTCCCAATAGCTTTGCTGTCTCGGAGACACATTGACAAATGCTAGTAATGGGACTATTTTGCAGTCATAGTACTCTGAGGAATATGTCTGGCTTTTAAGTGTGGTTCCATTACAGGATTACATGGCGCCGGGAAGTCCAATACCCAAGAAGAGAGGGTGGGCAATGTGACCCAAGGGGCTGGGGCAAAATGACAAAGGAGACAGCGTGGATCCTATGGCAGAGATAACATTTTCTCCCTGCAAAATACCACAGAGCTTTTTAAAAGGCAAATGGAATAAAGATGTGGGTGAGAAGTTCCCTCCCCGCAGATGGGCAGGAAGGAAATGAAAAGCAGGTGAATTGCTAAGGAAAAGGCAGTCTGGTGAAAAACATCAAAATTTAAGAGTTAATTATATGCCACTCTTTGAGAAATGAGAGATAAGAAACCAGAAAAATACTAATTTAGTGAAGGCTGAGCAAACAATTCTTTTCCCAATGGCAATGAGAGAGGCAGGCATCTGTAAACACTGGCAATTATGCAGATGGCAGAAAGAATAAAGACCACATTTCATTCCCACATAATAGGGGAGAGTATAAAGGAGACAAAAAGGGAGCTGAAATGTTTACAGTTTTGGGCGAGCCAACTGCTCCAAAAGCATTTAGAATGCATTATCTGAGCTGTGAAAAATTACCCTCTGAAATCAGTGAAATTAATCAAGAAGTTAAATATTTATTAAAAACAAGCTTAGAGATTGCAGAAGAAAGGTCAAGTCCGAGAGTCAAGCGAAGCTGAGTCAGCGTGTTTCCCAGCCCTGACAGGCACCATGTTTAATTAGAAGCACAAGGTTCGCACGTCAGTGAGGCGTGTAGAGATTTTTGTCATCTCTGAAGAACTTGAATCTGCACTTGGGGAATACTTGTTGGTGTCTGCCATCCTTGCAAAAAGCCAGTGATGCAACCCTTGAACAACCTAGGACTTTTGACCCCTCTTGACGTTGGTACTCAGTGTGAGTATTTGGGCAGCATTCAAAATTAAACACAGCCCCCAGTTACCAAGGTCTAGACTCCAACGTCCAAGCACAGGACGGGCTTTGCTGTGCGCTGCACACAGGACAAGCAAACATGAACAGCCATTTGAACAGACAAAGGGAGGCTCTGACATGCTTCTTGGCACAACACTGAGGTGAACAACATGGTAGTGACAGCCATGGGTGCTACTTTTAGGAGGTTAAAAGTGAAAAAGAGAGGTTTCTCCTGACAGTTGCTAAACTTGTACCACACACCCCTGTATTGTGCAGTGTAGGAGTAAGATTCTGCAAGCGTCACATTCTTAGAAACTTTACAAAATGTGGACACACAGAATCCTCAGATGATCAAGAGGGAGAAACAAAAAGGCAACTCTCCTGTCTACCTATCAACTGACCTTTTCATAAGGACCAATTTATAATTTTTTTGGTGTGTTTGTGGTACTAGGGATCAAACCCAGGGCCTTTGCATTGAGCTATATCGCCGGCCATTTTAATTTATTTTTTTAAATTTTGAGACATGTTCTTGCTAAGTAGTGAAATTGCTCAAGCAGAGCTCAAACTTAGGGTTTCAGCCTACCAGACTTCTGGGATTCCACCATGTGTCATGATGCCTGGCTTTGTCCCTTCTTAGTACTCCATGAATTAAAACATTTAAAAATTTTACATGACCAAAATGTTTACAAGGAAAAGAAATGAGCTTTTTAAGCCATCCCTTTGTGTCCTTTAGTTACCCTAGAATATGCAGCCCACACCCTAAGGCTCTTAGAGCTACACAAAACCCTAAAATCCTAGCTCTCAGGTACATGCTCACTGGGGAAAGGAAGGTGGAATGGGTATGAGCTTCAGAGTCAGAAAGATCTGTATTCAAATGCCAGCTTTGTCACTTATTAGCTGTGTGACCTTGGGCAAGGTGCTCAATCTCACTGAATCTGTTTCATCATTTGTAAAATAGAAATAATACAGTATTTACCTTATGAGAACACTGGATATGACCATGCATAGGAGATAATGCACTTGGCACAGTGATAATAGCTTAGAAAGATCTCAATAAGCAGTAGCCATTATCATTTTACTATAATTATTGTTAAATACACAAGGCTTTTGAAACAAATTTTTTCTCTTAACATTAGTAACTTTAGACCTTTGTATGAGCTTTAATAAGGGACCACATCCTGGGCCCAGTCAATGAATGCAAATTATGCTGCAGTGAAATAAGAAAATATTCAGCATTAGAAATGTTGTATAAAAATATTTAAAAGAAATATTAAAATTGCTCCTTTCCCCAGTAACTCTTGTTGAATCAGTCTTGTGTGTTTTTTCAGTAAGCACTTCCATCTCAAATTAAACAAGTTCTGGTGTTCTTCCTGATGCCTAGAAGTTTTGAGGTATGACAATGTTTATAGTCTACTATTCTACTGTTCCAGGAAGCTTGGATGATGATGTAATTTAAATTCCAAAGTAAGAGAACATTGTGAAAAACATCTGTGTTTCAAATAACATGCATTGCTATTCAGCGAGAGAGGGGATGGGGAAACTTTCCGTGCTTCTTTAGAGTGGTCCTTCTGAAATCATCATTTTCTGTAAATTTATGCCTCACACTTAGGAGGGTGAAATGTATCAGTCAAGGTTTAGCAGAAGAAAATAGAAGTGCTCTAGGTACTATAAGCAGAAAGGGATTCAATGCTGTAAATTATATGCTTACAAAATCATCAGCAGGGTGGGAGGAACAGACCCTCGAAGAGCTGCTATCTCACCATCGTCAAAAAAGAAGGAACTCAAGAAGCTGTTGCAGATCTGTCCTTCAGGCACCTCTTCCCTGCAACTCAGGGCTCAGAAAGCCTCAGCTGCACACTCAGAACCACCTCTCAGGTCCTAGGCCTGTACCAGAAAAAAACCAACTGTCTTTCCATGCCTCTGAGCTCCCTGAAAGATGCGCTACACACAGTCCACTTCTACACAAGTTTGCAGAAAGATGCCCTGCACTAACTTCCCTCTTTAAGCAGGTTGGGAGTGAGTGCATGCAATTAAAGGAACCACAGTCATATCCAGAGTTGTAATGACTCCGTAAGTCTGGAAAAGGTGATTTCTTGCCTGTGAAGGAGGTGAAGAAGGTAAAGGTGTGCATGAGAGGGAGCTGGAAATGGATGCAGAGCACCAGCCTGTCACAGCCTTGCTCGATGTGGGACAGCACTGGGACTAGGCTAAATGCGACCCCTGAATCTGCCACCCGCTAGTAGCTGCATGATAGTGGTAAAGCTCCTTTTTCTTTCATGGAAAACAAGGAGTTTGGACCATACCTTTTCTAGGACTTTGCCAGTTCTTGAAACAAAAATATGTTCCTACAGAAAGTGACGAAAGGTCTCTCCTGATCCGATCCTCCTGGCTTTTTCCTCCCATGAGTGTCACTACTTTGTCTTTGAGTTCATTGTCCTTTCTTGGAAGGCTTGTCTACCTATGTGGCAGCTGGACTGCAGCGGTTTTCTATCTACAGGATCTCCTTTCCTGCTGCCTCCAACCCACTCCACCTTGGCAATTTTTTTTTTGGTACCGGGAATCGAACTCGGGTCCTTGCACCTTGGCAATTTAGGATACATAGGAGCTACATACATTTAGAAGTAGGAATAGGAGGCCGGGGATTTAGCTCAGTGGTTCTGGTGACTGCCTCACAAGCGCAAGGTCCTGAGTTCAATCCCTGGTACCAAAAAAAAAAAAGAAGTAGGAATAGGGCACAAAAAGATGGCAGATCTCAAGTTCTCTGATCCCACATCTAAATCTCTCCAAAACCAGTGGGAAACATCAACTTTCAGTCAATATTCAATGTGCTACTTTTGTGAACATGATTGAGCCCAGAACCCTTGCTCCTGGCTTGTAGGTGGTGCCTGGGGTGTATATCCACCCTAAGAAAATCTATCTTCTTAAGACATTCTTAGAGCAGCACTTCTCAAACATCAGTGTGCACACAGATCCCTTGGAATCTTGTTAAAATATGGGTCCTGCACCAATGGGTCTGAGCTGCTGCATGTCCAGCAATCTCAGGTGCTTCTGCTGCTGTCTCTTGGATCACCCTTTCGGTAGCAAGGTTGAGGCTTGCATGCACCACGCTCCTGCTCCAGCCTCACCCTGAGCTGAGTGAATTA
Source organism: Heterocephalus glaber (assembly GCF_053883595.1). Lineage (NCBI taxonomy): Eukaryota > Metazoa > Chordata > Mammalia > Rodentia > Bathyergidae > Heterocephalus > Heterocephalus glaber. The sequence goes on along the minus strand of NW_028258151.1, from coordinate 13,349,035 downwards.
AATGCACATGGTTGAGGTAAAATGTCTTAAGTTGAAAGCGCTGACTTAGACAAGGGACAGGCATTTGTTTATTTTTGCTTTCTCTTTGATACTCAGAGACACACTCTAAGGGGTCTGGCCTATATGTTTTGCTCCTACCATATGAACTCTATTTCTTCACCCACTCCTGAAACCCGCTGAGTTTGCACTTAAATGTTGTCATCTACAAAGAGGAACAGAAATATCTATAAAGATGTTGAGAGCACAGAGTGAGGTACTGCCTTCCTAGAAGCTTTGCAATGTCACTTGTTTCCTTGCCCTTGAATTCTACCACGGCTCCCTCAACCCTGGTTTACCTTGATGCCCTCTCCCTGCAGCTAATTTTTAAAAATTCATTAAGTTTATTGGTACGTTTTAGGTATACAATGTGATGACCTTCATTATTGGGAATTTGTACCATTACATGATATATCTTGCTTCTTATTTTTTCCCCTGCAGCTAATTTTTATGCTAAAGTGATACTCACTGTTTAATACAACCGCTTGCCATAATAAATAATGAGCAAATAAAGAGAAATACGTGACAAAAAAGAAGAAACAGAAAATAATCCAAAAGTGGCAATCAACTAAAAACAGAGATGTTCATGGGAGCTTGATATATAGTTACAAAGAAATTGGAAGTATCTTAAAGGCCTAAGTAAAGCACAGTATATTTATACACAGAATATCATGTAGCCATTAAAAGCAGCCATTAAATGCTTTGTTTAGATTTTTAGTGGTAAATGAAATATTTATGACATGATGTTTAAAGTAAAAAAAATCAGCCTACAGGTTGGTATACACCAAGTTAAAATATACAGAAAAAACCCAACATACAATATAGGAAGGAGTCATGACAAATGAGAGAGTGGCTGCCTTGTCTGTGTCTTCATTCTTTCTGTATTTCTCAAATCCCCCATAATAATATGAGCAGAGCTCATGGGGCCAGACTTGCTGTGGAAGTCTGACCTATTGTTATTCTCATCATCATTACTCATATCATAAAAAGAAAATAGAGTAAAAACTGAGAAAAAGATCAAGGATTAGAGAAAAACATTTATATACTAATAAAAAAATACCTGACATGATTTAGTGTGTAGAAAATCTTAAGGTCTATAACAGATCAAAAATCCCTGTTAGAACTTAAGAACAAATAGAGCAAGTTTTCAGAGAAAAAAGGATATGTTTGTTTGAAATAAACTATATTTTGAACTAATTTCAGATTTACAGAGCAGTTGTGAAGTAGTTCGGAGAAGCTCATCCACACACCCCTCCCTTGCTTTCCCCTATTGCCTTACATCGCCGTAGTACTAGTGTCAAAACTACGAGACAGGGGCTGGCATTTAGCTCAGTGGTTTCTCCGGCTTCTGCACAAGCGCAAGGACCCGAGTTCATCCCCAGTACAAAACAAAACAAAGCAACAACAACAACAAAAATATGAGATTAACATTGGTACATTGCTGTTAATCCCAGACTTGATTTGAAATTCGTCTTTTTTTCACTTACATACTTTTTCTTTTCCAGGAGAATAATTTTAGAGTGCTGAGCAATTTTCTGTGGGTTTTTTTTTTCTTTAACATTTCAACTGTGAAACATACATAGAAGTTCACAAAACCCAAAGGTACTGTTTAAAGGAAAATATCGAGTTTGAGAAAGAATATCGCTGTTCTTTGGTATCCTTTTTCCTGTGAGCTAATCATGATCCTGGCTTTTATGGTAACCAGGTCCTTGCTTTTCTTTGTAGTATTACCACCCAGCTATTAATCCCCCAATAAGTAAGTGACTTTGCCTGCTTTTGAAATTTGTACACATGAACTCATACAGATGGACTCTTTTATTCTACATTTTTGTGTTGTGTTGTTATGTTTTGTGTGTTGTCTGTGGCTCATTCATTTTCACTGCTGTATGGTATGTGACTAATACGTTTTCTGATATTACCTCCTTCTCCCTGCCTTCCCCAATCTTACATACTTTTCACCTCCGTGCTTTAGAGACAACAGAAAATCTGACTAAAATCACTATAATTCCAAAAATGAGATCCATGATGATTTAAAGCTGAAACAAGAGATCTATAGAACAGGATTTCCTGACCTACACTCCCATGACATGTGGGACCAAATATTTTTTGTTGAAGGTGCTGTCCTGTGACCTGTAGGGGGTTGAACAGCACCCTTAGGCTCTGCTCACTACATAATCAATAGCATCCTCAACCCCTATTTGTAACAACCAAAAATGTTTCCAGATATTCCCTGAAAGAGGGATGTGAGAAACAATGATTTAGAAGAATAAGTACAAAACCAATTAGAATGGCTCAATCACATAAAAATGCCCTAGATGAGAAACTAAGAAAGTTCTAGAGGAGGATAGAGCATAAGATGCCAGAACGAACATTTAAAAAGGGCTCCTGTCTTAGTCAACTTTCCATTACTATAAGAAAACACCTGAGACAATTAGCTTCTAAAAAGGAAAGTTTTCTTTTGACTTATAGAGGCTTCAGTTCCTGATCAGTTGGTCCTGTTGCTTTTGAGCCTATGGTGCAGCAGTACACGTGGTATAAGTGTGTGGCAGAGCAAGCTGCTCAGCTCATGGCCAAGACAAAGGAAAAAGAAGAGACCAAGGGTCCCACAATCCCCTTCAAGTTATGCCTCCAATGACCTGAAACTAGGTCCCTCTAGGCCAATGATGGCAAACATTTTAGAGATGAGTGCTGAAACTGCAACCCAAACTCACTTATTTATCGTAGAGTGCCAACACTGCAAATTAAACCTGAATACTGAGGTTTTAGTTTAGAAAAAACAGCTCATATATTATCATCATTTGTCTTAAAAGAAAAACAAATATTACGTCTGTCATAGGTTTCCCCACCACTGCACTAGGCTACACAACCTAAAGGCTCCACCACCTCCCAGTGGCACCAGGAGCTGGGGACCAATCCTTTAACACACAGCTTCTGGAGGGCATCCCAGAACCAAATGATTGCAGCTCCATAACCTGCCCTCAACCCAGGTCAAACTCTGAGGTTCAGGGTCAAATGACAAAAGCTTTGTGTTGGCCCAGCATCCCTCTCACAACTAGAGAAAATGAAGAGCTACTGCAGGTAAGTCAAGCATCCAGGGGGGCTGTGGGAGCATGACACAGAGAACAGGAGGCTGGGGAGGCCTAGCAGCAGAGTCAGAGAGACACAACAAGGACCTGCAAAGACCACTGGCTGCAGGTTAGATGAAAATAAGAATGAGGATGGCCCCAGGGACCAGACACTACCCTCTCTGCTGATGACTTCATTTTGTGTAAGAGCCTGAAAATTAGACACAAGCCTGGGAAATGCAAGGCAGAGCCCCAGTTGGCTAATAATTACAAAGCCAGAGCTTGGCAGGATGGGAGCCTAAGATTAAAAAATAAAGTAACACCAGGATGATTAGTCAAGAAGAAAAAATATCCAGATTAATAAGGAAGAAATAAAAATGTATTTGCAGACGACATGATTTTTTACAAAATTGTATAGTTTCTATATATGAATTAAAAGAAAAAATGCTTCATTTACATTTTCTGAACTTAAACAGTATGTGAATAGTTTACTACTTAAATTACATATGTGACAATAAATAATCAAACACATTCCAACCCCCAGAGTTGTTTTCATTGCTAAAACATGTGTGCCAAGATTCACACCAGAGTCAAAATCCTGTAACTTTTAAACATTAGATCCATGACATTAGTGTCAGAGGGAAATATTCTGATTTAACCAAATATTCTTTGATAATTTAATGTTTGACAATCTCACAGAAAATCCATTTTCCTGGGAAATATTAGACCTGCCAGTGCTAAAACTCACTGAGAAAATTTTATCAAAATATGAATAAAGAGCAAAACAAAAGAGAAAAGATAAGAAATAGGGAGGTCGACTTTGTGGAGAACAGAAGGGAATCTGCCAAAGGAGGGAGGAGGAGGAGGGGTAAAAATGATCAAAATGTCATTTGTATATGTACCATTCTCCAAGATGAATGTAATTATTATGTATTGCAAATACATACTAATAAAAAATACCTGACATGATTTAGTGTGTAGAAAATCTTAAGGACTATAACAGATCAAAAATCCCTGTTAGAACTTAAGAACAAATAGAGCAAGTTTTCAGAGCACAGGATCAACATACAAAAACCAATTATATTTATAAATTTAGCAATGAGAAATCTAAAAATGATTCTGATTCCGTGTATATAGTGTTCAGAATAGGCAAATCCATAAAGATAGAAAGTTGATTAATATCTTCCAGGGCTTGAGGGCAGAAATGGAGTGATTGCTTATGGCTTTGGAGTTAGACAGTGGCGATGGTTGCATAACCTTATGAATATACTAAAGACCACTGCCTATACACTTTAAAGGACGAATTTTATCCTATTAAAATAATATTTCAATTATTATTTTCTATTGAGAAAAGCATTAACAGTAACATTTCTCAAAGTTAGGGCAGTACATAAGCCACAAAGACAAAATATACATAAATAAAAATATTTCATTTCTTCCAAACTTGGATTTGTACTCCAGGCTGGCTAAACCTATATTCCCTATCTGTCTATTCTACTGATTTTTTTTTAGTACTAAGGATTGAATATAAGGCCTTCACACTGAACTATATTCCCAACCCCCTTTTTAATCTTGAGGCAGGAGCATACCAAGTCATTAAGTTACCTATGTTGAGCTGGAATTTGTGATCCTCCTGCCTCAGCCTTCCAGAGTGCAGTGATTACAAGCGTATGCCACCACATCTGGCTTCATCTCCTATTTTTATTTTAAAATTTGCTTTCTCCATGTTCTTATCAGCACTGCCCAACCTCGCAGTTCATGTGTCAACCATTCTCTTCCCAGCTTTCATCTCCTGGCCCCTAGACTATGCCAAAAGCAGTTTGGGGAATGTTATGTACCTTGTCTCATAATTCTGAATTTTGTGGATTGTGGTATTTTATGTAAAGGTAGACTCTCTTTTTAGTCCTTTTTTTCTAACAAAAGCCACCAAATTCTTGCCCTTCTCTTTGCCAGTGATTACTAATCTACATTTTGATCCCTGTCCTTGGAGTCAAATTCTCATAGCTTTAACTGCCCACAGCAGCATTCACAGTTAGCTGCTCTACCAGTACTTTTTATGTGCACATGCTTTATATGCTTTACAAAACCAATTCATGATTGTAGCCTCTCTTTACCTGTCCATGTCTATTACTAATAGCCTATATTTTCACACCTTTTTATAGTGTAAGATGTATTTTTGTGTGCTCTCACTTTACTTCTATAACATAGTTGTGAGACTGCTGTTATTGCTATTTCCATTTTACAAATGAAGAAACTGAGCCTCAAAGAGGTGAAGTAACACAGTGGGATATGGCAGATCTAGGACTCAAATCTAGGTGTCACACAGGAGAATTGGACCTCAGTACCCCAGACCCTCATTATCCCACATAGTCAACCAGTCACCAAGGGATGGACAGTGAGGCCTAGCACGGAGCCACAGAAGTCAACCACTAATCAGCTTTTCTGTTAACTCATTTTCAGCAATATCTCACAGGTTGGCCCTTTTTAAAATTTCCACAGCCATCACTAGACAGCTCTTAGGCTTTGGCAACATCAGCATCACTGAGAGTCTGTTAAAACAGATTGCAAATGCTGGCAAAGATACAAGGAAAAGGAACTCTTCTACACCCATTGGTGGGAATGTAAATTAGTATAGTCATTTTGGAATTCAGTATAGAGGCTCCTAAAAAACTAAAAATAGAGCTGCCCTTTGGTCCAGCTTTACCACTTCTCAGTATAGTCTTGAAAGAAATAAAGTCAGCACACTATAGTTACCTGCATGCCCACGTTTATTGATGAGCAATTCACAGTATCTAAACTATGGAAACAGCCTAGGTGCCAGTTGGCAGATGGATGAATAAAGAAAGTGTGGTATATATACATAATGGAGTATTATTCCGCCATAAAGAAGAACAAAAATCATGTTATTTGCAGACAAATGGATGGTTCTAGAGACTATTAAGTAAAAGTCAGATTATTAAGTAAAATAACCCAGACTCAGAAAGTAAAATGTTCCATTTTTTTCATATGAGGACTGAGGGAGGGCCAGAGACAGACAGAGAGACAGAGACAAAGACAAACAGAGCTTGAAAGTAGAAGGAAGAATATTAGAGAAAAGGGAAAGGGATCAGGGGAGGGGGAGGAAAGGGGAAAAGGCTAATGTAGGAAATGATCAAAGTGTGTTTATGTGCACGCACAGATATACAAAAATGGAAACCCTCATCAGTATAACTAATATGCGCTAATCAAAAATTACTAACTTTTAAAGTCAACTAAAGCATATAACTTAAAGCACGTAAAGCTGGAGGGCTGATTTGGGTTTTTGCTCAGTGTCAACCTCAGCCCCATTCACTCCAGGTGATGTAGACAGCTAGGGCATGGCAATGGGACTGGAGGACTAGGCACAACCTGCCAGTTGAAGAGAGCAGCAGCTCCCTGACATGAGACCAAGCTGAATGCTGTACCTGGTACCAATTTTCTTAACCAGAGACTCACTGAACCTGGCGCTTGACATCAATCTCCTGACACGAGAACAAGTCAACCCTAGCACTGGATATCAATTTTCTGACAAAAGCCCAAGTGGGACTGCCTGAATCAACTATCAAAGGAGACATGAAAAGACAGCAGCTATTGACTTTGTGGCCACTGCCTTCTTGTTCTTGCAGTGGTCCATCTGCTTGCAGCATGCATCTTCTCTTTTTCCTTCAAAACACCCTTTTCTCCTTGAGCACTTATTTTACACTTTTTTCCTTTTCTTCTTTTTATCTCTGCCCTAAAATAAACAGTAAGCTTTTGATCATCCCAGTCTATTCATTGAACAGAACAATAAGAACTTGGAAATCATGGTTGGTCCATATGCCACCCCATAACACAGCCTCTTTCCATCTTCCCATGCTTGGCTCACGGTAGCTAGGCTGCACCCCCAAAGCATCTGACTCAGTATATTGGGGCTGTGGCCTGAGAATCTGCATTCCTAGTTTGTTGATGCCACTGGTTCTGAGAACTGCTGACTGGGACAAGTTCTTCCCTGCCTGTGCCTGGCTCTGCCTGTTGGGCTGTGGTTCCTCGTAGGCTCTACTCTTGCACTGGACTCTTGGCTTTCTGTCCAGTTGGGCTGTGAATCTGAGCCCTGAGTCTCCTTCCCCTTTGTGTTCTTTCCGCCTCTTGAGTTACCCCACATAGGCTAGCGGGTAAGGATCCCCAGTCTGACCTGACCTTCATCCTGAGTTCAAATCTTTGTCTTTACAGTAACTAACACTCTGACCTTGGACAAGTCACTCAGGCTCTCCAAGGTCAGCTGTCACCTTTGTAAAGTAAGATGCTAAAAAATGCCTAATGTGTGGAACTTGTGTGAGAATTAAGTGAAGTAATATTTGGGAAGGGCTTAGCACAACCAAATCAACCATGGACGTTCAGTAAACACTTGCTATTTTTATTTCCTATTCTGTCCCTTGACTCGGGCATGTGTCTTTCCTTTATGCCTTCACTCATAAATTCTCTAGAGCCTAGTGATGGCGAACCTTTTAGAGCTTTCAGTGATAACAGACATCTGACTGTGGCACGTACGCTGTAGGTTCACCACCACTGGCCTATAGTGTTTTAATCATGCCCGTTTTGCCTGCCACTCAGCATGCCAACATTAAAGTGACTTTGAAAAACAAGTTTATTCATGAGGAGACAGGAGACCAACTCTGCCTGCCCAAGCATAGGTTTTAGGCACATTCATGAGGTAACAAATCAGAATGATTTAAGGGGAGGGGAAAATGATGGGTGCCGGAATAATCAATGTTCCATGTAGGCAAAATCAGACTTTGGGGCTCTTCATAGGATGTCTGTTCAGAAAACAGTAGAGTTATCATTTTCTGAGGAAGTCACCCCTCCATATCACCCACTGGACATGTGTACAGGCCCAAGTAAAGAATCACTGATTGAAACAGAAGCTGCCTTCAAGCCCCTGAAAAGAAACCATGGCAACCATTACTGTCAAAATCCACACAGCAGAGGTGTTATCTACAGACAAGCTAGTGGGAGACTTGTAATCTATCGCTTAGCCATATGACCTCCAAAATTACTGATATTCAAAGTCAACTAAGCAAATAACTAAACACAGGTGAAGCTGGAGAGTGATTCACGTTTTCCCTCTATGTCACTCTCAGCCCCATTTTCTCCAGCTCCTTTCACAATTTGCTTCAAGTCTACATCTCCATTGATCAGTCCAGCTCATCCCTTCTCTCTCTCTTAAATTCGGAGCCCTTAGGTATCTTCATCACTCACTAATCCAGAGCCACACAGCCTTTTCTCTATTGTATTAGTTAACTGTCACATACTTTCAACTAACTGTAAGGTCCTGGAATGCAAGGACCTCACACAATGCTTGTGTGTAAATGTCCAAGGCCCCATCCCAAATCTCCAGAAATATTTGCTAAATGAAAGGTTGTATCCTTAACAGACTCACCAGAGAATTAAGGTATTCCGTTTATACCATGTAGAGAAGTAACAAGCAATATGAGAAAACCTATTTTTAATGTCTTGGCTTCAGGGTTTAATTTGGCTGTGTTAGTTTTGGATCTGTTTTCAGCATGGTTTGGGATATTTTTTCTTTAGCATGAATTTCTTGGCTGAGAGGTGGTAGGATTGCCACTCTGTAGGGAAATCTGTGCCATGCAAAACACCTGAATTCCTTGTGGGGGGAAGTTGAGAATCAGCCCTTGGATCTTTGAATGTCTTACTTCCCAGATTTAAGGGAACAACCCTGCCCCAGGAGGCAACAGATGGAGAGGTGAACTTTTGTTGTTGGTCTTAGACTCTACAGGATATCCACTGCCCGCTAAAAAGAAAGGACAGAAACAAGGTAGAATAAATTATCTCCAGCATTGTCTGCATTCCTGGAGATTGTTGAAATGGATATTTTCCTGACGAGGCCATTATAAATTATTGTGTTTGGCCATCGCAGAGCTGGTCTTTTCCATCCAGCATTATTTCATTTTTAATTATTATTATTATTGTTATTATTATTATTATTGCAGAAACATTTTTTGATCCCTGTTACTATGGACTCAACTCCAAGTCTGTCACCACACTCAGATGTCTCCATTGGTTTTTTGTGACTGATTGTCAGTTTTTCATCATTTTATAGATGAAGAGGAATTCTCTAGCCAATCACTGATCACCCAGGAGCCCTATCATCTTTTCTTTCTCTCTTTTTCCCCAGTGTTGGGAATCTTAACCCTAGGCCTTGTGAATACTAGGCAAGCACTCTACCATGTACTCAGCCCTCATATTTTCCTTTAGCAAGCATTTATTTGAATACCTGCAATTGCTATGGCTTTAAATTAATTATCCTGTTTAATTCTCAAAATACTCCAATCAGGGAGAGCACATAATTGTGTTTGTCAGAGGACAGAAACGAGACTTAGAGGCCACCAAGGTGCTTGAACCCAGAGGTGAGGGACACTTGGCTACCTGGGGAATGGCTACCAGTCTACAGGAGACAGGAAGGAATTGGGCAGATAAATTCCACCTCTTCCATGGAGTTGTTCTGGAATGTTTTTCTGGAGAAGTGCCCCTCAGATCCAGCTGCACCCTCTGCTGTTTCTCTTGGCGACTCCTGTGATGTTCTGGACGGTACTGTAAGTGTCACGTGGATTTGCATCTTTCCTTCCTCACAGCTTTCCCTCCCTCCCTCCCTCACTGTCCTAGGCTTTTAGCTCCCAAACACAAATCAGTACTTTAATCCTTGACTCTCTCTGCTTTCTGGAAGAACTGGGCTAAAATCGTTGTTATATTTTCCCAGTTTACAAAATTATGTTACTGGGTAAAAATGGTCCATTGAGGTATGAAGAGAACAATGAGCTTTAATAACATAAACTACAATTCAGAAGTGTATCCGAATATATAAACAGGAAATGCAGAATATGAATCTGGGAGGGTCAAACAAGTGATTACTCCATAAGAAACAAAAAGAAACATCAAGTTTGGTGTAGTTCTGGTACATTGTCTTCTGTGAAACTTTGTCAACCCTTTGCTTTACTTCCACAAAAACAAAACAAAAATCCTCTGAGCTACAGAACAATTGAATTTTTCTAAAACAAACACAAAATAATGTTTTGTACTATCTGTTGCCCAAACTAGGGACACCTTTAAACTCCACTCTTTTTTCTTAAAATAGGTAGTTTACTTTCCAACAAGAATTTCATAAAATCAATCTCAAATTCGCAAATGTTGGGTCTGAAGAAAAAGTAGAAAAGTTTATTCACAAAATTCCTTTATAAAATATCTCTATGAACATCATATAAAATCCAGTGGCTTCAAACGTGGAAAAGCCATTACTATCATGTGTGTATGAGCAGATATTCATTTATTTTATAGGTATTGAAAATACCCACATCCAAAGTATGAATCAGCTTTTGGCATGAATACAAGTCATGTGAGGCTCGGCGAGTGGAGCAACAGACCCTAAGATGGTGTCTACATAAAGCCTGGTGTAGTGGGGTGCGCCACTTTCCTGTTGTCGCTGTGGCACAGAGAACAGATATCTTTTGAGATTGGTGCCACATGGGAAGAGATGGAGGAAACAATCCACCTGTTAGACACCTTAGCCTGAAAGGACATTTGGAGAAATGCCAGGAGGAAATGATGTGAAGTTATGTCATGGTCTCCGGCATGGTACTTGGATGAAGGAGTACTATTAGCGCCTTTGTCCTTACTAACTGCCAACAAGAACTCATGCTATGGGAAAATGACTTGTATACGTTGATTAGATAGCCAGGGAGAAATCCAGGTGCCGTGGTGTGTGCCTGTAGTTTCAGCTACTTAAGAGGCTGAGACAGGAGGATTGCCTGGGACCAGGAGTTTGGGACCAGATTGGATAGCATAGCAAGTTTCTATCTCAGAGGAACGAAAAAACAGGGAGATGTGATACATCCTGGATAGATGCTGATGGATGTGTGTTCCATACCCAGCACAAGGGGGCGCTGCCAGGTAAGACAAAGAGGTTACATCCAAGCTTCCTTAACCCGGGTTTGGTGTTCAAGGAAATGAAAAAACCAGTGTATAATCCAAAAGTACATACTTCTCTTCAGTGTGTTGTGGCAAGAAACCAGCAGCAAGAACAAGACACTGCTTTTCCAAAAATGAGTTAAGACTGCGTCCTGAAAAGAGGGCTCACTTGAAGTTTTGAAGTGTGATAATCTCACTGGAGATGATACTGGTGATTTTGGAAATTTGTTCAAGTGGCATCCGACAGAGAAATGTTCAGTATCTTGAAAGACCTGAATCAACCACTTCAGTCCCCAACTATAAAAATTCTTGGCATTGAAAACTGGAGATCTAGATCTCTTAAAATAGGGATGCTGTGTGGTAATCAGCTCCACCCCTGAGAGCTGGAGCCTTTCCCAACCTTGGGTGATTTCCTTCATTCACTGGAAAAATAGTGTATTGTCGGGCATATTTAGAACTCATGCCCAAACATGGTGATAAAGTATGAAGAATTATTCCCAGGGATAGAAACACCCCACGAATGAAATGGACACCTGTCTACTTGCCACTGTCTGCCAGGCTGAAACATCCCATCACTCAGCTTTTGAGTAAGAGCCCATGAACATCAAAACTAGGATGCCAGGAGGTGTCCTGAGGAAAAATCTTCCCAGAGTTTCCAAACACATTTGACAAAGTTTCCAAATATGTGACATTTGCAATGCTCTGTGCATTTTTTTTTTTTTTTTTGGTACGGAGCATTGAACTCAGGACCTTGCACTTGCGAGGCAGATGGTAGAACCACTGAGCTAAATCCCCAGCCCTGGTCTGTGTATTTGTGGTAAGCTACTCTAATTCAATAGAAATAAGAAGAAAACAAATACAGAAACTCATTTGTGAATCAATCCATTTGTTTTCTATCCAGATATATATGAGATAATCAGGGACTTAAAAGCTGCTTTTGCTTAAAAAAAAAAAAAAAAGCACCAACTCTTCACTTGGGCCTACAACTATCCTAAGAGTAAGATAAAGCCTGGGATTTTTGCCTTCATTTTGTATTGTCTCCTTTATTATCTTAAACTTTGGGTGAGATTCTGGCTCAACTCCACATGTAGGCATGTGTTATGGCTTCTATCTAGATATCCCCTCAACCCTCATGTGGTTATAGGTGGGTTTTTTCAGAGGTGGCTGGATCTGGGGTGTGTGATGGTGGGAATAATGGTGCCTCACCCTGAGTGTGGGTGGCAGCCCCCAAAGTACAGGTAGCCTGGATGAAATGTAAAGGCAAGCTTGGTGGCTGTTGTTGTTGGTTGTTGGTTTGCTGCCTCCTGCCTGCTCTGCAATGCGCCTCTGCCTTGCCACTCTGCCTTGGAGCCAGCCAACTATGGACTGAAACCTCTACAAACTGTGAGCCGAAATAAACCTTTTCTCCTTTAACTCTAGGTGCTGGGTATTTTGTCTCAGCAACAAGAAAAGTAATTAAGACAACATGTTAATCACCTGAGGAGTATCTGCCTAAAAACTGGTTTATTATCCTCAAATTTATCTAACCTATCTCATCCTCCTTAAAATCTGAGGAAACCAACATAAGAGTAACTAAAGTATTTTCAAGATTTGCAGAGACATCCAATTGCCAGCTTTTGCAGCGTTCTGTCCCAGGCCTCCTGGCACAGTGCCTAGAAGTCTGCAGGCACTGCCATAAAGCTGCAGTTTGCACCTTGGATTCCAGTAGTGCCTCCTCAGACAGATCACCCTGAGAAAGGGGAGCAATTACCCCATGACAGGAACTGAGGTTGTCTTCTAAGCAGGAGCAATGAGCTCCTGGGAACTAGATTGCCCCCTCAAGCAAAAGGACTTCTCCAGGGTCACCTCGAAGAACTAGTCCTGAGATGGTGACCAACCAGACCCTAGCCCACCCCAGCAGCCCAATGAGAGCTGGCACATTCTTTTGTTAACAGGCATGTCTGATTTCCTCCATCCAACCTGGGTTCTCTTCAGCTCTTCTCAAGCTAAAGTCCCTCCCCCATTTTCTCTTCCTTCTCAATTAAAAGCGTTTGCCTGTAAGTTCATGCTCTTTTCCTCATTTTAATTTCTATCACCACTGAGATACAAGTTCCCTTGATTCCATTGTCATATATACATTGGTAAATATTACAAAAATACTATCCCAGCCACTAATATGACATAGATGATCCCAGATTTACAATGGTTTAACTTATGATTGTTCAGCTTTAGGGTGGTTCAGAAGTGATAACATTTAGTGGAAATCTTATGTCCACTACAATATGTGTGTTCAATGGACTGCATTTTTTTATTTATGGTAATTTCAACTCACAATGGGTTAAGTGGAACATAACCCCATTCTAAGTTAAGGAGCATTTGTATATATTTTTAAATGTTAATAAACATTTTTATTTAAAATTGTGATAAATCTTTTAAGTTTTCCTGGAATTGCCTGAATGTATACCACACACTACACATTAAGTAGCTAATAAATGAAAAGAAATTCCAAGAAGGCCATTGTCTCCTCCTTTAACTAGTCACTAAAGTTGGAGGTGCTTGCCTTCTGGTTTCTATTAGCTCCTGGGCCCCATAGAAGGCATGGACAGGGAGAACCTTGAAGTTGGATATTTCTGGAGCCCCTCATAATCCCTTTATTTGCTTTTTCTCCCCATGACCCCTGGTCTGCAGGGGTGAGCAAAATGTGGTACAGTTGGGTAAATCAAAGTGCTACATCTTTAGGTCCAGAGGATGAACTTCCATCCAAATGTGAAGCAAATCATCATTAAGCAAAACCTGGAGGACAGTAGCAGCTATCACCAAAGGAAAAGGGCTCTGTTCTACTGACCGTGTTCCGTGGGAGGCAAGAGGGTTTTGCTGATGATGCAGCCTGTCTAATGTCACAGCATTTCTCAGTTGTTGTTGTTGTTGTTTTTGCCAACAATTCTCCATAAGAAATGTATTTTATAACACAGCCCAGTATATACACACATAACTCTCTATACATAAATAACTGAAACAAAACTTTCCCAAATCAATACTCTCTCCTCTTTGAAATGCACCCTGATGTTTTTCTTATCTTTCACTTTGCTCTATTTGTCTTAATTTTTTTTTTTTTTTCAGTACTGGGAATCAAACTCAGGACCTTGCATTTTCAAGGCAGGTGCAGCGCCATGGAGCTAAATCCCTGGCCCTCTTCTTAATTTTTTAAAAGGTTGTTCAAACAGAAAATAAATCAGTAGATTTCAGGGATTATGAACAGGATGTGGTAGGTGATATCTTTGAAATGAAGGAGAAATTCAGTGTCTAGATTGGGGTGGTGATGGTGGTTATATCAATCTTTGTGTGGTAGAATTATATTTGCACACAGAAGTGTGCATATCAAAACTACAGAGATCTGAGCAAAGTTTGTAATCTGTAGCAGTTAAATACATGATGGCATGGTCAATTTTCTGTTGTTGTTGATAATGCTTTGCTGATATCATAAAGTTACAATCCATACTTTATAACTTAAGTACTATTTCAACAAGGGTGGGCATTGGATTAACAAGCAGCGGTAGGTATACAATTTGGTTTTTCTGAAGAAATAACCTATGCAGACCAATATTTGAGCTGGTTGGAACTCTAAAACTTTAACTCCTGTTAACAACCCAGTGGTGTAGGATTGCAAAGGATTGTATGAGTAGAAAGAATTGTGTTCTGTTTTGCTCGTGTTGGCCTCTAAATACCCTGCCCTATCCCGCTCTCTATTTTTGAAGAGACAATGCTCCTCTTTTCGCCCCTCAAGACATTAGGACCAATGCTTCTCAAGTCATCAAGAGCATTTGCTAAAACTACAGATTACTGGTGCTCCCTTGATTTTCTTAGATTCTTTGGAGGGAGAGCTCAGAAACACGCATTTGGAACAGGCCCCTCAGAAGATTTTTATACACATCAATTTATCAGAAAGCTTGGACAAGTTTGCTAAAACTGAGTGGATGAAAATTCAAGGTGTCAACTACAATAGCCATTGGGAAGTAAATTTGAACTTGAAAGTTCCTCTATTGTGAAAATACAATTTCAGAGTGGCTTTCTTTCTAACTTCCATGCTTTTTAAGTAATGAAGTTTAAAATGTTAACATAAGCCAAGTTTTCTACCCTTTATAGCAAAAACATTAGTGACTCAATTTCTTCAAGTGTGAGGACAAAAATTCCAGTAATCTCCCTAATTCATAGCACTTCTGTAGATAATGACCATTTGTTCTCAGATGGAAGTAATTTCATTTGCATAAGTGGATGAATGTTTTATAAACACAGGCACATGTGTTTCATATTCTACTCATATTTATTTATATGTTCGGTAAACACATTTGTACATAAAGCCACATGGACATTTTCAGGGGAGCACATGGAACACTATACACAAGTAAATGCCACAGTTGTTGCCTTGGGGCTTTTCCTCGGGTGGCAAATCAGTTACTACCTGATGGCTCTCATTGACATCCCTACTAGCTTTTCCCAGGAAAAAAAAAAAAGTGCCCTGCAGTGAGGCAGGCTCTGGAATTTTCCTCTACTTCCTTCCTCACCTTAGAATGTCCTGCCCTCTTAAGGCTCTGATTTATTGGGAAGAAAACGCATCCAAAGTGTTCTCAGTTTCTAATAAGCTAATATTGTAGCCTTCTCAGAGAACATATTTCTTAACTCCTCAATACCAGAACTTAATGAAAAGGGGTTAAATTAGAATGATGAGGTTGCTACTTTCTGCCATGTAGATCTTACAGCTCCCTCTATTAAGTCTAAAGACTTTGGACGTCCTTGAGGTCAAGTTAAAATAAAGCTACCCCTGAAAGTCAGACTTGCAAGAGCATAAAGGGGGTGGAGCGGTGGTGGCAGGTGGTCTGACATCTCTTCTGAGCCTCTCCTTTGAGACTGAAATAGACCCAAATGTTCTCTTGCACCAGAGACAATTGATTGACTACAACCTTGTGTCTCCTGGGCTAAATTGGATTTTTTGCTACATTCTCAATATAATGTCAGAAGGAAAAGAATGTCAGGTAAGGAATATGTTATTTATTTAAATATCCTGTTTTAGTCTGGTGACTATGTGATCTTTTTTCCCCTCTCATTAAATTTAAACCTGTTTTCCTCATAGCAAAAGCAATTATAATACCTGTCTTCTGCTGAGCACTCACTCTGGCCAGGTATGTGCCAAGTCCTCACATGCAGCTTTCCAAAAGGCCTGTGAGATTGGTAAGGTTGTCCTCACCTTAGATGAGAAGACAGATGTTCAGAAAGAGTCAATAGCTGACTCAAATTTGAACATAATTAGTAGCTAAGCCAAGATCTGAACCCAAACTTTATGTACTGGATAGTGCTCCCTAAACTTCATGTGCTTTTCAGAACCTCAGAACAGAACTTTGTTTGGAAATAGGGTACAGATGTAGTTAAAGCAAGGTCATCCTGGAGTAGGGTGGGCCCTAATCCAGTATGACCAGTGTCCTTATTTTTTTTTGGTACTGGGGATTGAACTCAGGACCTTGCCCTTGTGAGGCAGGCACAGTGCCACTGAGCTAAATCCCTGGTCCCTGGCCAGTGTCCTTATAAGAGAAGAGAAACAGATACACAAGGAGAAGACCACCTAATGGTGGCAGAGCCAAGGGTTGGAGTGAGGAGGATTGCTGCTAGCTCCAGAAGCCAAGATAAAGGCAGGGGACAAATCATCTCCAAGAGCACTGAGAGAACATGGCTCTGTGAACAGCTTGATTTCTGACGTTTTGCTTCCAGAACTATGAAACAATACATTTCTGTTGTTTTAAAGACATAGTCTATGGGACTTTCTTACAGCAGCCATAGGGAACTAGTACAATCCATGTACCTTACCATGAGCCATATACCTTACAATATGAGAATTGCAGAAATTTTGGAAAACAGAGAGAATTTGCAAAGTGGTCACGATTCCATATTCCAGAACTAGTTGCTGTATTCAAGTTTTCTTCACTTCCTCTTGATGGCCATTCCATCAATTTCTGCTTTTCAAAATAGAAGCAGCCCTTTTATGTTTTTTCTTCTATTTTGTTGTTTGATCAACTGTATTCTTTGTGGGATATGCTTTTATAACAGTGATGATGGCTGAAAACCCCAGAATCCTTTGTTTTTTACCCCACCTCTACCACCACCATCCTCATCATTTTAGGTCATTGAAATAGATCCAGTTGAGATGAGAGGCACATCTTTGATCTGGAACAATGGGGCTAAAAATGAAACAGTTGTCTACAGTGAGATTCCCAGAAGATGGCAGTGTGGAGCATAAAAAAACCACACAATCCACACAGCTCTACTAAACTACCAGTTTGTGAATCCTTTTGTACAAGCAGCACACATGGGCTCCAGGGCCTTTGCAAATGATCCTGAAAATATCAGACATGGACTATCTTGAGAGACAACTTGGAATGATCATTTTCCATCTTACAAGGTCTTTTCTTCTTGTTAAAGAAGGAAACATTTAACGATATCTAATTTGCAGTTCAGACACTAGAGATTTTTGTTACACATATTTCAATATATCAACTGTAATCTCTGTATCCTATCCTCTTCTGAGCTGAGTTTCAAGCAGGCATCTCAATTCTAGTATATTTAGATTATGGATTTTAAAAAAAGAAGGACTGAAAAAGAATGAAATGGAGCTAGTTTAGAAGTAGTAAAGAAAGAGGGCACCAAGATCTAATTCTTTAATGTGTACTGACTCGGTGATGCTGATGTGTACATTTAATCTCTCTGATCCTAAGTATCATGTGTACTCATTTGTTTTGCCTTAGTTTTTCATGACCACAAGATCTGCTATGCTGATTCTGCACAGTAGTACCCAGCTCAAATGAGAAAGACACCCAGAAAAGCAAAAGTAATCCTGAATAACAAGAGCAAAGCAAGAGGCATCACAATACCAGATTTGAAGTTATACTACAAAGTTACAGTGATAAAAACAGCATGGTGCTGGCACAAAAACAAACACGTGGATCAGTGCAACAGAAGAGAGAAAGCAGAACCAACAGTAGGCACGTTAAACCATCTGGTCTTTGACAAAGGGGCCAAAAGCATATGCTGGAAGAATGATAGCCTCTTTAGTAAATGATGCTAGGGGAAATGGCTGTACATACACATGCTAAAGGTTGAATCTAGACTGTATGTCTCACTACACACCAAAATGAAATAAAAATATTTCAAATATCTAAATATTAAAACAGAAACACTTAATCTCCTGGAAGATAAAATAGATAAAACTCTTGAGGACTTAGGCAAGGACTTTCTGAACAAAACTTCAATGGCACAAGAAATAACATCAAGAATGAACAAATGCAAATGTGTCAGATTAAAATCTTCTGCACAGCAAAAGAAACAACCAACAAAGTAAAGAGACAACCTATAGAATGAGAAAAAATTTTGCCAGCTACTCCTAGGAAAGAGGTCTAATATCTAGAATACATAAAAAAATTAGACTCCCCCAAATAAAAGACCCAATCAATAAACAGGCAACCTAAATGAATAGACATTTCTCAGAAGAAGTACAAATCACCAATAAATATATTTAAAAAGTTCAATTTTTATGCCCTTTAGAGAAATGCAAGTTAAAATAACATTAAGATTACATGATATTCCAGAGAGAATGGTTATCATCAAGAAATCAAACAATAACAAATGCTGGTGAGGCTTCAGGGGGAAAAAGGAAATCTTCTACATTGTTGGTGGGAACGTAAACCAGTATAACCATCATGGAAATCAGTATGGAGATTCCTTGAAACACTAAAACTAGAAATTTCATTTGACCCAGGTATTCCCCTTCTGTGTATCTTCCTGAAAAAGTTAAAGACATCATATTAGTATGATACATGGATATCCAGGTTTATAACAGCACGATTCATAATAGTTAAATCTTGGAAGAAACCTATATATCCCTCACGAGATGAACTGGTAAAGAAAATGTGGTATTTACACATAATGGAGTACTACTCTGCCATAAAGAAAAATAAACTTGAGTCATTTATAAGACAATGGATGCACCTTGAGACAATAATGTTAAGTGAAATAAATCAGGCACACAAACTTAAACATCATGTGGCTTCTCTTAGATGAGAAACCCAAAGTATTAATAATTTAAAGGGCAAAATAAAAGATAGATAATAGGAAATAGGGAGATAGGTGTTTTGCAAATGGGAGGGGGACCAAGAGATAGAGGGAGAGGGGAAGGATGGGAGGGGAAGAGGCCATAAAAAGAATTAAGATGTGTTATGTACATGTACCAACTGCCCATGGTGAATGTAATCATCATAATACTGCAAACATGTTTAAAATACCTACAAAACCGTATTTCTAGAATCAAATGTTATTGTCATGAGTGTGGCCTATCAGTGAGTTTTCAAACCCTACTGTGGATCAGAATCACCTGGGGAACTTATTAAAACATGGAGTACTGGGCCAGGGATTTAGCTCAGTGGTTTCGCCTCCTGCTGCTCAAGCACAAGGACCCAAGTTTGATCCCTGCTAAAAAACAAAACAAAACAAACAAACAAACAGAAAACATGGAGTATTGGGCCCTCCCCTAGAGAATCTGCTGTCCTAACACTTTCTCTGTGATGGTGATGCTGGGGGGGGGGCACCTTGAGAACCACTTAGCTAGAGTGATGCTAAGAGGATTGGGTACTTTTGACACCTTCTATGTCTCAGAAACTCTTAGGCTACATTTTTCCACAAAATTAGGAAAGTCTTGCAACAAAATTTAAAAATGCTGACCTAGGGCCAAGGATTTAGCTCAGTGGTTCCACTGCCTGCCCTGTAAATGCAAGGACCTGAGTTCAATCCCCGGTATCAAAACAAAACAAAACAACAAATGCTGACCTATTCTTCATTACAGGTGTGTAGGTATTTGGTGCAAGTGTGGGTGTGTCTTCAATGTCCATGTGTGAATCAAGACATTTCCTGTGGGTTCAAGTGTTTTCTCTTCATGATGCATACACATCCCGCTCACCATTGCTATGGGAGCTGGTTGGCCCTTGGGATCCCCTCAAAGCCCAGATGAGAAGCTACATGAGGGACAAGACCTCTCTTCAGACTATTTCAAGAGGTAGCTGTATCTGGGTCACTGCTGGTATGGCAGTCAGTTACCTAACTCTATTTTTCCTTTAGTACCCAACATCAACTAATATCTTTTTTCCTTGTTTATTAGGTTTAGTTCTTGTTTAGTCTGTGTCTCAGTTCATTTTCTGCTGCTGTAACAAAATACCTGAATCTGGATAATTTATAAAGAATAAAGGTTTATTTAGCTCATGGTTCTGAAGGCTGGGAAGCCCAAGAGCATAGGGCAGGCATCGGCTCAGCATCAGGTGAGGGCCTTTTGGTAGTATTTTCTTTTATTTTTTGGTACCGGGGATTGAACTCAGGTCCTTGCGCTTGCGCAGCAGATGGCGAAACCACTGAGCTAAATCCCCAGCCATGGTGGTATTTTCTCTGCAAATTCCCAAAGCATTACAGGACATCACATGGCAAGACAGAACAAGTATGATAGCTGGGTGTCTCTTTGTATAAAGCTGCTAATTGCATGATGAGGGCCTCACTCTCATGACCACATGTAATCTAATCCCAATTACTTCCCAAAGGCCTCACCTCCAAATACCATTAAAATAGAACTTTGGGGATTAAGTTTTCCATACAGGAAGTTTGGAGGGGAAACCTTCAAAGCATAGCACTACCTACCTTTTTTTCTTTCCTCCCCAAATATAAAGAACAAGGAGTGTTAGTCACTTTAATATGTCCCAAGAACAATGGCTGCCAAATAATAGGCACACAGATATTTTGTTTAATACACAGATAAATATTGGTAGTGCTCTTTCTACCCAGCCACTGAGGATTTGGTGAAGCACATTTATCAGAGCCTGATTAACACCTTCTAGAACCATGTGAAGGATGCTGCATCATTTTGGCAAGTCACATAGTGATAATAAAGAACTACAAAATCCAGGTATTTGGAAAGAGAACCTAAACCCCTTACCTATCTTAAATTAATCAAAATTTACATAATTTGACCCAGAGTTAACCAATGTCAATGAACATGGAATTATAGAACCAAAATAGTTAGTGCCAGAAGAGACTAAGAGACTCACTAAGTCCCAGTGTTTTACAGTTGAGGAAACAGAAAGCCCTTGCTGCCCACTGCACTTGTCTGAGGAGTAGAGAACCAAATCTCCTCTCTGAGGCCAGAGTTCCTGTGTAGGTTTTCTCTCCAACTCCCTGAGGTTGTGGAGCACAAAACAGCATCCTCCAGTAAGCATGAGAAGATGTGATCCAAATGAAAATGCGTGATGGCCAGAGAACAGCACCCAGTTTGCATGGATGGCTCACCCATGTCACTTTGTAGACTTCAAAATAACGCAACCTGCATTTGACACGGGTTTTGGTTCACACATAGAGAATGTGGTAGGGCTTACTGTATTTAGTTTTTACCAATATTCCTACATCTTCCACATATTACAGATTCTGAGGTTGAGACTATGTGGCTATTCTCACCAGTCTGACACTAGGTTTTTCTTCTTTTGTTCTGTCAGTTATTTTCTGGGGTTTAAATTATTTTTTAATTTTTATTAATACATGTTTGCAGTACATAATGATTATATTCACTGTAGGGAATTGGTTAGTACATGTACATAACACATTTCAATTCTTTTTCCCCTTCCTTCCACTCCCTTTTTTTCCAGCATCAGATTCATTCATTTTATAAGAACTTATAAAGTTAGTTATCATATATACAGACTGAAAACCAGACTAATAGGCCAAAGAACATATAAGACATGTAAGACAATTGAACTTAGTCAAGATACACTTTTAGATAATTGTCCAAGGTGAATTACAATACCTTTTTTCTCTCCCTCTTTTTCCTATTATGTTTTTTATTTCATACTTTATATATATATTGAGTTTTTCATATAAGAGAAACCATGCAATATTTAAGTTAGTTTGCCTGAGTTACTTTACTTAAGATTATGATCTCAAGGTGCTTCTATTTTCCTATAAATGACTCAAGAGTACCCTTCTTTGTGGCATTGCATATACATACATTTTCTTTATCCATCCATTGATGGACATATAGGCTGTTTCCTAGATTTAGGTACTGTGAATTGATTGCTATAAACATGGATATACATATATCACTGTGGTATGATGTCTTTAACTCTTTTGGGATGATACCTAAAAGGGGAATAGCTGGGTCACATTGAATTTTTATTTTTAATTTTTTGAGGAATCTCCATACTGATTTTCATTGTGTTGTATTAGTTTACATTCCCACCAACACTGGAGAAGTGTTCTTTTTCCCTCACAGCCTTTCAGCATTTGTTATTGGTTGATTTCTTGATGATAGCCATTCTTTCTGGAGTAAGATAGAATCTCAGTGTTGTTTTAATTTGCACTTCTTGAAAGGCCAGCAATGTTGAACATTTTTTCATGTATTTATTGGTCATTTGTATTTCTTCATCTGAAAAGTGACTATTCATTTTGGATGCCCGTTATTTAAGTGGGCCTTTAAATTTGGGGGGTCTAATTTTTTTCAGTTCTTTATATAGTCTAGATATTAGTCCTTTGTCTGAGGAGTAGCTGACAAAAATTTTTCCCCATTCTGTAGGTTATCCCTTTACTCTGATGGTGGTTTCCTTTGCTTTGCAAGTTATCATTAGGGTTTTGAAATGAAAGTGATCATAGATTTAGGAAGGGTGATTCAAGACAATGATTAAAGAACAGCATTTGCAAATAGACCAGGAAGATTCAAAAGTAAAGGCTCAAATGAAGATTTAAAAGACAGAAGCTCAGAGAAGGTATAAACTGAAGAAAATGGATGTGGCCACCCAAATAAATGCTCGTAAACTCCAACCAGCTAAAAGGCATCATTATAGAATTAACCTCCCTTGTATGCTGGCAATATGTCAGACAACTTTCAATTCCCTATCTGTGTAGAACATACTTGGTTGAAGCACATGAAGTTGCCATTTTTATAAGTGAAAACTGTTTGTATAACAGTAATATTGATATAGGGGGGAAAGATGTAACTCCCAAACCTACTAGATATCCGAAACTCGAGTTCATGTTCTCTAAAATCAAAGAATGAATTCTAGGAACAATGGAGGCTAAGAGTAGGAAAAATTTACTGGGAGAAAGAAAGCTTCTGTCTAAGAAAGACAGAAGGGGGACTGGAAAGTGGGTTGCCCACCCACCCTATTTTTCAAAGATGTTTTATACAGCAAAGCCATGTGGCGAGGTGGGTACAAAGTGGGACAAAACTACAAGACCCAGTGGAAATTTACAAGGTGGGCATGAGGTGGGACAGAACCATGACCAACCAATAAGATTACAAGTACAGTCACCCAGGTAGTATTGATTAAATGGGGATCAAATGGGAAGACAAGTCACATACAAGGAATTTCCCATTTAGAATATCAATCACTGCTATCTATCTCTAGGGGAAGTAGTACTTCTTTTCCTTTTTATAATGCTAACCAGTGAATGTGCCTCAATTGTTCTCCATGTTGGTTCCTTGCTGCGTTGGCTCCTGGAGGGCTGGTCCTGTCTAACTGCACACAAAATATCTAATTAACTTACCTATCTGCAATAATATCATTTGGCTGAAGCTGAAAATTATCATTTTAGAGATAAGAAACCTGAGCTTCAAAGCAGCTAAATAACCTATTGGCCATTTGGCTAAAAAATAGTAGAGTAGAAGATTTTGAACCCAAATCTTATTCTCTTTCCACTATACTATGAGACTAGAAAAAAAACAAGCTAAAGAAAAGCCATAAGCAACTGCATTGTGTTGTACTGGTCAACACTTCTTTTAATAACAGAGTTTTTTACTCTTCCTTTATAGTCATAAATAATGCACTGTGGGGAAATGGTACGTACTGTTTCTTGAAGGAGCCCTAAGTACTGAAATAACCACAAACGGCTGTTGCTGTTTTGAGGTTATCATATTTTAATAACACTATTTATTTTTGCAATACAGCAGCTATCCTTTTAAAGAGAATGTTCCAAGAACTCAATCTGTGATTATAAAATAGACACTTCACAGAGTGATGAACAGAGGCAGTCTCTTGGAGCAACACTTACCATCCCCTGGTTTTTAAATCCTAAGTGTGCAACAAGGCTTTCTTAAAGCACAAAGAAAGTGTAAGTGAGAAACTAAAGAAAACATGACTCAGAATTGATCTGATGCATATTAATGACACTCCTAACAATATTCTCTGGTGACAAGGATGATGACTTCCCAAGTGACGGTGATGACAATTACTTTTACATATAACCAAACTGAATCTTGGGATTGTCTTTGCTTTTTTGTTCTAGGATCATTGTTGACCAGTTTTCTCTTAGCATGGATTGTTTAATCCTCAATTCACACACTTGCTTGGCACCTAGTAGCTGCATACATTTGAGACAAATGAGTGATATTAAAAGACCAACATCTTTGTATCATTTATCAGATAGTAGAGTAACCATAATGCTACACATTCTGCTTCACAAGGATGAAAATAGAGCCATAGCTTGTGAGCTCAGTGAAGCAGAATGTTCCATTGTACATCTTACAATGAAATTTCTGTGATCTGACACTGATTGGTAGGTGATGTATGAACAAAGAAGGAACAGCTGTGGAGTTCAAGAGATTTTTAGCTCTTCAGCATTAAGGAGCAAAAATGTTAGGATGTCAGTTTAGATTTTCCTCATCTACAAACAATGGATGGGAAATACTGCTATTTCCACAGCCCATGTACCTGTTCTCTAATTAGTTGGCTTTTTCCAACGGTGACAAAATAAGAAATAGGCACATAAGAGACCATGCCAGAAATTTAAATTTATAAACGGTAGGATGAACTAAGAGAAATGAGATTTCTTATGCCCAACTTTATTAGGACTTGGATCAGAATCAAATAAATACAATGCTTCATGGACCCCCTGACGAAAGCACTGCATCAACTTGGCTAATATGGAACCAAGCTTGTTGCTCAGAATGGTCATTCCTGTGTGGAGAGAGATTAGTCAACTCTAGGTTGTATTTGTCTGAAAGAATAACTTGCGTAAAGAAATGAAGCAACAGCCATAGTTTTTGGAGGTCACTGTGGTTAGATGGAGGTTCTAGCTGTTTCTATCTCCTGTGTTCCAGTGGCACCCTCAGGCTCAGCTCCCAGTGTCCAGCTGTGAAGCCATGGTTTCTTCTCTAGCTGTTAGAGGTCCCAGCTTGGGGGCTGGGTGTGCTTGGCTTCTGGGGTTGACTGATTGCTGGCTCCTCTGGTTCCCCAATTTCCTTTCAAGCTCTCATTTCCCCAGTATCTCCCACATTATGGGAGGTCTAACTCCTATAATGGATTCTGTATTCCACAGTTTCCAAGGTTCTTCTTTTTTTCAATTGTACCCTGATGGAAACAGTAACAATATGTCATCACTTTGTTGTTTTTGAAATTAAATGCATACTCATAATTTGAAAGATCAAGCAATATGGAAAAGTAGACTAAGGAAGCAAAGAATCCACCCCAAATTCTATTCAATTGGTCTCACAAAGTATAGAACATTTGGTGTTAATTTTCCAGAAATTTACCTTTGGATTTAGGACATAATGAAACTACTCCCAGAAAGGAAGAGGGAAAAGACATAATGAGTCTGGGTAAGTAAATTATTATATCTTGTATCACTGCTATCTGAGTTATATTTCTGGAACCTTTTTTTGGTGCTGGAGATCTAACACAGAGCCTTGCTCATATTGGGCAAGTGCCATACTCCTGAGCTACATCCCTAGCCCTGGATTATCTTTTGAATGAAAAAATAGATATATTTCCCAATCCATAAATATGATTCATAAGCATATATGTTAAAAAGAATTCTTTACATTTTCTACTCATCTTAATTAAGATCCATATAAAATATTTTTGCTCCAATTCTAACCAGAATTACAATTAACTTCTTGCCTCAGCCCAAAGTAGTTAAGAGTCCTTTGTAGAACCCTCCATTTCTAACTTGAGTATCACTGCATTGTTTTCCCAGAAGAGCAGCCCCTGCAGAAAGGAGTCAGGATACTTTGGGTTAGTTGTCCTAGTAACAGCTTAAACAGAGAAGGATAGTGGAAATATATCCTTCCAAACCCAGATTTCTGCTCCATTCATGCTTCTAACCATGGAAGACTTGAAAAATTGGAATCTTTTTTCTTCCTTTAAGAACACCCACTAAGTTCACCTGCTAGAAATATATATTGGAAGATAAAAGTTTTATCCCTCTGCCCTTTACCATTGATAGGTCCCAAGACCTTCCAAATGCAATTTCTTCTCCATGTACCACTGCATAGCACAGCAACACTGGGCTCACTCACAAGCTGGGTGCTCCCTACTTCAGATCAGCCTTCCATAACTGGGAGTTCTAGCCTGTGCTGTGGTGAAAGTGTCAAATTACTGCAATGCTTGAACTCCTTAAATAGCTGAAAGACCAAATATTGAATCTGCAAAATTAGTAGTAATGTAGTATTTGACTTCTAGTGCAAGGAGACAAAGTTTACCTCCATTTCTGACCCTCATATGATCTTGTGTAAGCTATTCAACCTCTCTTGTGAAGTATGAAGATAAAAATGGCATGATGTTACTGAAAGTGTTTAGTAGATTATAAAGTGCTACATGAAGGAACAGTATCATGGTAATGCAGGCGACTGGTCTGATAAGTAACTATGTTAAACTCCAAAGCATTTCCCACCAATTCTCAGAGGTCTATTTTCTCAGAGTTATTTCTGGCCTTCTCCTACTGCTTCCTCTAGATTCCATATCTGTATCATTTCAGGTGCTCTACTTGCTGTTAGTCAGCTTTTCATCACTGACTAAACACCTGAGAAAAACAATTTGAAAAAGGAAAGATTTATTTTGGCTCATTGTTTCAGAGGTTTCAGTGCATGGTGGGCTGGCTCCAATGCGGAAACATCATGGCAGAAGGGTGTTGTAGAGGAGAGCTGCCCACCTTACAGTACCCAGGAAGCAGAGTGAGAGGAACAGAGCCCAAGGAGAGATACATCCTTCAATGGATTAACCCATTGATGAGGTCAGGGCCTTCATAATCCAGGCATCCCTGTAGGCCACACCTCTAAACATTGCTGCATTGGGAATCAAGTGGCCAATTGATAAGTCTTTAAGGGACATTTCATATTTAAACCATAACTGTACTCCAAATATATGTGAATCTGCATGTGGAATGTGTGCCCACTCCTCAAGTCCCACCCATAAAACTTCACATAAGGCCTGTGCTTATGGAAAACTTTAGTAAGAGTTTTGAGGAGGCAGACTAGGTTTACATAACAGAAACTCCAAATAAGTTAAAACTGAGGCTAAGTCTCACCTGCTTGAAAATTCCTTTGGCCTTTCTACCATCTAAGTAAAGTTCTCCTGGCTGTACTCTAAGAGATTTTCTTCTCACAAACCAGAAATGTAGCACAACTGTAGCAAAGATTGTACATACCCCCAGTACTCTCCCCTAGCACTGATCACCCACATGATCCCATCCTGCATGCATGGGGGAGACTTCTTGCTGTGGGCAATGGGCCATGGTGCCAGGAAACTGATGTTCTCAGGGAGCAGCCCTCAGCAGTGATAGATGGGGTGAAGGACAAAATCTTCCTCACTCCTGAATCTTCCAGGAGTGGAAGAACCTTCCTCACCCCTGGAGGTGGGGGAAGGTGGAGGAAAGGAGTCACTTTGAGGTATTTTCTATCCTTATCTACCAGATTTCCCCAGTGGAACTGGCTCCAATTGCCCACAGTGGCAATCTACTTCATAATGCACAGAAATTGGCTCCCAGGCCTGTCCCTACTCCCCCATCCCCTCAATCCTGGCCCTAGAGCTTCCTAGATTCATCCCTCAAATAAACTACTTCTAGTCAAATCTTTGTTTTAGCTATTGCTGTGGTTGAATTGTGTTTCTACCCCTAAAAATGTTGAAGTCTTAATCCCTGGCACCTGTGAATATGACCTTAGGAGGAAAAAGGGACTTCACAGATCTACATAATGAAGTTAAGCTGAGCTCCTCCATTATAAGGGTGGGCTCTGATCCAGTATGATTGGTGTCCTTATAATAAGAGTAGAGTGAACATACATGAAGAGGAGAATCCACGTGAAGAGACCACAGGCAGAGGAAGAGCCACGAGACAACAGAAGCCAAGTATCTACAAACCAAGAAATAACAAGGATTTCTGGTGACTCAAGAAGCTAAGAAAAAGGTATGGAACAGATTCCCCAAGAGCCTTTAGAGGAAGAGTGGCCCTGCCAACACCTTGACTTCTGGATTCTGAACTCCAGAATAATGAGATAATACATTTCTTTTGTTTGTTGTACTTTGTTGTAGTAGTCCTAGAAAAATAACATCTCCCCAAAACTTAATGACTAACCCATTTTATCTTCCAACTTTCTGGGTCAGGAATTTGGGCAAGGGTAAGCTGGGTAATTCTTCTGTCCCATGTGGTATCAACTGAGGTTTACTCTATGGCAGTGATGGCGAATCTTTTAGAGTTTTCAATAATACAAACAGCCTGCTGCAGCACGAGTGTCATAGGTTTGCCACCGCTGCTCTATGGGATTTAACAAAGAGCTGGGCAAGTATAGAGCATCCAAAACAACCTTGTTCATTGTCCTGTAATTTGGCAGAGTAGCAGAGATGGCAGGGAGGCTGGACTCAGCCAGGACAGGGACCTAGAAAGCCTACACGTGTCTCCAATATGGCAGGTTTAGGATCATGAAACCTTCCATGCTGGCTCAGAGCTCCCTTAGAGAGGGTGTTCTATGAGAAGACTCAGATTGCTGCAGCAAGGCTTCTTAGAATTCAGTTTCAGGAGTTTCAGAATATCACTTTTACCACTGTTGTCCCGGCAGGTCAGCGAGTCCAGCCCAGAATCAGCCGGTTAGGAGTGAGACTCCAACTCACCATGGGAAGGGTAGCAGTGGGCTAGGATCACCTTTAATCTACTTCACCTCGCCTAAGGGTCTGTTTCTCAGAGACAGAACCTAAAACAATGGTTTATAGGACACTTCAGGATCTGGCTCCTCCCTGTCCTTAAGATTATCTCATGCAAGCTTTCACCTTTCTGCCCAACATATCAGGCTCCTTGCTGTTTTTTTTAACATTCCATGTCCCATCTTGTTTCTGTGCTTTTATTTAATTTCTTTATTATAAACAGGGTAAAGAAAATTACATAATAGATTCTTCATAATAGATGTTCATGCTCTTCTCTGTTTAGCATGTCCTTCAATTTGACTCTTACCTCCCTCGGTTGGACTCCACCTTCTCCATTCCAGCAAGATGGTGGTCTCTCTGCTCCTGCCTCCCAGCTGGATCAGTATCTGTTTCTTTGTCAATCAGTTCAGTACATACTGGTCATCAAGTCATTATCAAGCTGAAAAAAAAACAACCCAGAAATAGATTCTCTGAAAAATTAGTAACAGGTCCGGGGATTTAGCTCAGTGGTTCTGCCACCTGCCTTGTAAGCGCAAGGACCTGAGTTCAATTTCTGATACCAAAAAAAATTAGTAACATCTATTTGGGAATAGCGTGGAATGGAAATGTGTGCCATCGTTAAGCACGAGTGTATTCAAAAAGGTTGAAGCAAAAAGAAAATTTTAAAGGCAACAATGAGGAGGATTATCTGGGTGTGGTATTGCACATTTTAATCCCAGAACTTGGAGCCTGAGGCATGAGGATTGCAAGTTCAAGCCTAACATAGACAATTTAGTGACTTTGTGAGAACCTGCCTCGAAATTTTTAAAAAGTTTCTTTTTTAATTTTAAAGGCTAGTAGTGTAACTCCATGCAAAGGCTCCGAGTTCAATCCTCAGCACCAAAAAATAAAAGTATTACACAAAATATATTGAAACGATAATCTTTGCCTGCAAGAATTAACAAGGTTAATACCAGCTCAATGTTGAACAGACAGTTGCTGGGCTGATGTCCTTGCAGAAATATCTTTTGTATAAGATTAGAATGGCCTTTGTGGAAGCTTTGGTTCTGGTAGTCTTTTTGACTGTTATTATCATTCATGGGACATAGAGCTGGGTCCTCTCATTAAGTCACATTTCCTGCAAGGCAATGATGTGTAAAAACCCTTTCTTCATAACCTCACAGCTTTACTTATTTATTTAATTAGTGAGTTATTTTTGTTAGGAACTTAAAAAAACAACTCCATTTTGATTCTCATAACTTTTACACTGTCATGGGGGTTGAGGAGGTGACAGCTGACATGATCTAAAGCAACTATTTGATTTAAATTATGGGAAATTACATGGAACAGTGGGCTCAAGCTCCACCCCAGTACCACACTTATGGATGCTCAATACTAGGCCTACGGGTAAAGTGAAGGGTCTTGTGTGGGTGACCTCAAGCCAATTCAAGACAAGTAGTTTAACCTGAGGTCCCAACCCAATGTCCCATTGTGTACTAGCAGTGTCTCTCTCAGGGCTCCAGGGCCTCTGTGAATTAAAAATTAATTGGGGCATGGGCCTGGGATTTAGCTCAGTGATTCTGCAGCCTGCATTACAAGCACAAGGTCCCAAGTTCAATCCCTGATACAAAAAAAATTAATTGGGGCTTGAGTCCCATTCTCCAGAAATGCAGTAGGCACAAATGTGTTCAATGATAGTCTGCAGTGCTCTCCTGGGGATGTCTGCAAGTGTGTGGAGGTGTTTCTGGTCAAGCCATTGAGCTGCTGGGACGGTCCACAGTCCAGAAGTCAGGGAATAGACTCCCACAGTGAAAACAGGTCCTGACGAAGTATCAGGAATGTCCCAGTGAGAAACACTCCTACTGAGGCATGCTGGTGTCCTGGGCTGTTGGAATGGGGAGGGGACGAACAGCCTCATTACCTTTAACTCTGGCAAACCTCATCTTCCTCATCTGATCTCAAAGATGTTTACAAGGATCAAGAAATAATTGCAAGAAAATCTTTTTTTCAGACAAGCAAATGTTTGAAGTGTATTGTTGTCATTGTTATTGTTACAAATCATTGTTATTGTTACACATTTGTCCTTCAGTGGCTCCTAAGTGTGATACCCTTTTAGAAACAAATGAGAGGGTTAGGGATTTAGCTCAGTGGCACCACACCTGCCACGTAGGCACAAGGTCCTGAGTTCAATCTCTGATACCAAAAAAACAAAACAAAACAAGAAACAAATGAGATATACCTTGCATACCTATATCTTAAGGTCTAGCTCAATGACATATGTGTATACACCTGTATTATACCACCCAGATCAAGATATAGGGGATGCTGTTGTCCCCTAGAAATAATACCCCACAGATTAGTGTTGATTGCTCTTGAATTCTGGTCAATGGGATGATCCCACATTTGTATGTGCCCAGCTTCTTTCATCCAATATATTCTTGAGTTTCAGCTATGTTTTTGCTTGTACCAGAATGTCACCCCTTTTTATTGCTGTATTATGACATATATCTTTTTTAGGTGGAAAGGAGTTTTTAATCTCACAATTATAGCAGAATCATTCCATTCCTTGCATAATTTCTGTTCCCTGTCTCTTTACCAGCCTCTCTGTCCCATGCTTGGGGAATTATAAAGTCAATTAGCTTTCAGCTGTGTTGGGTTAGGACCAGCCTGTCATTCCTAACAAGGACAAGGCCTTTGAGGGAAAAGACTTCTGTTAGCTTAACATTTATTATTCTATGTTCTGCTCTTCAAATCTAAAGTTGGCTTGCTTCATATTTAACCATTTTACTTACATAGAGAGTAGAAAGACTCAAGAGCAGATAGGTTTCTCAACATGGAAGCAAGGATAGCACTTTAAGACAAAAAAAAGTACACACTGCAATAAGATGTGGGGAGTGGAAGGCAAAACTCCACTGAGTGCTTTCCTGGCCTCTTGCCATTCTGTGAATACTTAATGATACATATATTTTTAAAGGCAACTGTTCTCACATTTAGGCCAATTTTTCTGGTCTTTTCTTGCCTTCAAACCAAAGCAGAGTGAGAATGGGGAAAGATGTATTCTATCCACAGTTTCGTTTCACCAATCATCTGTTCATTTTCAACTAAAGACAACCATTTATACATCTGTAAATGTTAAAGTTTGTGCCAAAGCACACAAAGCAAATGTAACGTTCAAAGCCTAAATTGATTAAGGATCGCTGTGGAGGCTGAGGTGAAGTTTCTTCCAACTGGTGGACTTGGTCTGGGGATGTCTGCCCATTGCTGGAGGTGCCCATAGGACCTGAGTGAGCTGGTAGAGACAATGTCTGTCCACAATCCACAGGCTTAGGTATAGAGTCAGGCAAGTGTCTAAAATATTTTCTTTCATTGTCAATGGTGCAGCATTAACCCCCTTAGAAAATGGAAAGAAACTCAGAGGACAAATGACAGCCCTCATCTTCACTGATTCTTTATTGTCACTAACATCACTGCACCTTAGCCTGGGTCTCTCACAGTGTTGAGGGTGAACCAGTCACTATCCAATAGCTTACCTCGTTTGCTTCTTACATTTGCCCAGAATGTAATGTGGTTAAGGGACGCATTGCCACATGGAAGGAGAAAAAGTTCGATAACCTCTACAAGCACTGCAAGTAGTAAGTGGAGGAGGCCCTGCCTCTTTCTCTCCTTTGTCTCCAGTTCATATTGAATGTGGCCCTAAGAAATGCACTAGTATAATCCTGTGGGATACTTTATAAAGGTTCATTAAAAGGCACAGGGTCCTTATTTCAATGCAATTAAATAAAAATCTTGCCCAAAGAGTCAGAAGATAGTTTTTTTTTTTAATTTGCCCCAGTGGATTGACTAAAATGATCAGGTGTTATGACTTACTGTCTGTCTTCCTCCTTCTCCCCCCATCAGAAAATAAGGCCCGAGAGGGAAAACTTTGTGTGCTTAGTTTACTGGTATATCCCTTGCACCTAGGCCAGTGCCTGACACACAGAAGGCAGACTAAATACATTTTGAATAAATGAGGGGGTGAAGAAATGAGTGAAGGAAAGAAAAAATAAAGCTGAGGCCTATGAAGCAGTTTGTTGAAGGCCACACAAGTATGACCACACTTCATGTTCTAGTGTGATGATCCTAAATACCACTGCACTGTTAAGTCTCTTCATTTTGTTGGCAGCATTCACTGTCTTTATGGGGTGAGGATGGGTTAGGAAATAAGGTGTCAATTTTTTTTAGAGAAACACTTTTAACCATCGGGAGTTACTGAATATCCTACCTGAGGAAAAGATACATAATGTTGCTTTCGGAGTGGGGGATGCAATTAATTTGCTGATTTACAGCATATGGTTCAACACAGACATTATGAAAGCTGTTCTAACTCCATAGATGTTAAAGATCTGAATAGTTAGTTCACGTGGGCACCTCATATTTAGGTGTTTTTTTTAAAATGAATTTTCTTGGTACATTTTAGGTATACAATATAATGACATTCATCATTAGTAATTTGCACCTTTACATAATCTCTCTTGGTTCTTATTTTTTCCCCATTCCCCTGCCCTCCCTTCAACCTATCCATTCCTTCTTATTTACAAAGACTTTGTTTCCATTTTTTCATATTAATTCCATTCCCTTCTTTCCTTTCCCTACCCCTCCCACTTCCCCTTCTACTTTACCCCTTTTCTTCCTATTTCACATTATCTATTATACTTTTTAGTCCTTATTTACACTTTCAGTTTCTCACACCAGATAAACTATATGGTATTTACACATGTGTGTCCTATTTATTTCACTTAAGAGTATTGCCTCAATGTGCATCCATTTAGCTATAAATGTCTCTAATTTCTCATTTTTTGTGGCTGAGTAGTACTTCATTTTATTTAAAAACCACATTTTCTTTATCCAGTCTCCAGTTGATGGGCAATTGGGCTGTTTCCAAGTTTTAGCTATTACAAATTGTGCTGCTATAAACATGGGTGCACATATATCACTGTGGTATGATTCTTTTAGTTCTTTGGGGAAGATACCCAGCAGCGGAATGGCTAGGTCAAACGGGACTTCCAGTCATAGTTCTTTGAGGCATCTCCATAATGATTTCCACCTTGATTGCACCAGTCTACACCCCCACCAGCAGTGGAGCAGTGTTCCTCTTTCCCCACAGCCCTGCCAGCGTTTGTTATTGGTTGATTTCATGATAGCAGCCATTCTTTCTGAAGTGAGGTGGAATCTCAGTGTTGTTTTCATTTGCATCTCTTGAATGATCAATGATGTTGAACATTTTTTCATATGTTTATTTGCTATTTCTACTTCTTTGTCTGAGAAATGTCTGTTCATTTCAGATGCCCATTTTTGGATTGGGTCTTTAAATTTGGGAGGTCTGATTTTTTTAAGTTCTTTATATAAAAGAGATAGTAGACCATTGTCTGAGGAACATCAAATGAAAATTTTTTCCCACGTTGTAGGTTGTCTCTTCACATTGTTGGTGGTTTCTCTTGGTGTGCAGAAGCTTTTTAATAAGAAGAGATCCCACTTGTTAATTCTTTGTGCTAGTTCACAGGCAACTGAGGTTTTGTTCATAAAAATCTTTTCCTACACCAATGTCTTCAAGAGTTCTACCTAACCTCTCTTCCAGCCGGTTCAGCGTTTCTGTTTTACTATTTAGATCTTGAATCCATTTGACTTTAGTTTAGTGCATGGTGAGAGATATAGGTCTAGTTTTAATCTTTGGCAAGTTGAAACCCAATTTTTCCAGCACATTTGTTTAAAAGGCTATCTTTCTTCCAGTGAGGGTGTTTGGCTCCTTTGTCAAAGATGAGGTAGCTGAGTGTGACTGGAGTTGTTTCTGCACCTTCTAATCAGTTCCACTGGTCCTCAGGTCTGTTTCTTTGCCAATGCCATGCTGTTTTTTTTTAATCACAGTAGTTTTGTAGCATAGTTTCAAGTTGGGGGTTGTGATACTCCCTGCCATGTCTCTGTTACCTAGAATTGCTTTTGCTATTCTAGGTCTCTTCTTGTTGCAAATGAATTTTTGTATTGTTTTCTCAAGGTCCGTGAAGTATGCTGCTGGAATTTCAATGGGGATCTCATTGAATCTATACAGCAGTGTTAGAAGTATGGCCATTTTCACTATGCTGATCCTTCCTATCCAGGAGCAAGGGATGTCTTTCCATTTTCTGATATCATCTTTAATCTCTCTTTTTAGAGTGCTATAGTTTTCAGAGAAGAGGTCTTTGATTTCTTTCATTAGGTTGATTCCTAGGAATTTCCATTTTTTGGATGCTATTATGAAAGGAATTATTTGGCCTATTTATTTCTCTCTCAGTGAATCTGTTTTTCGTGTAGAAGAAGTCTATTGATTTTTGTGTGTTGACCTTGTATCCAGCTACTTTACTGAATTTGCTTATTAAGTCTAGAAGACTTTTGGTGGAGTTCTTCGGGTCTTTGGTATAGAGTATCATGTGATTGGCAAATAATGACAATTTGACTTCTTCATTTCCTATCTTTCTTCCTTTTCTTTCTCATGTCTAATTGCTGTGGCTAATGTTTCCAAAACTATACTGAACAGAAGTGGTGATAGTGGACATCCTTGTCTTGTTCCTGATTTTAGGGTGAAGGATTTCAGTTTTTGACCATTTATTATGATATTGGCTGTTGGTTTTTCATAGATGGCTTTTATCAGATTGAGGTAGAGACAGTCTATTCCAATTTTTTTGTAGGGTTTTTATCATAAATGCGCATTGGATTTTGTTGAATACTTTTTTTGCATCTATTGAGATGATCATATGGTTTTTGTCTTTAGCTCTATTGATAATGGTGTATTACATTTATTGATTTGCATATGTGGAACCATCCCTGCATCCCTGGGATGAATCTTACCTGGTCAGGGTGTATCATCTTCTGCATTCTATTTGCCAGTATCTTAGTAAGGATTTTTGCATCTATGTTCATTAGTGAGATTGGCCTATAGTTCTCTTTTTCAGCTGAGTCTTTCTCTTCTTCGGGGATCAAAGTGATGCTTGCTTCCAGGAATGAATTTCGGAGTATTGCTTCCCTTTCAATTTCATTGAAGAGTTTAAACAGTAGTGGCAGTAGTTCCTCTCTAAATGTCTTGTCAAACTCGGTAGTGAAACCATAGGACTCAGGCTTTTCTTGGTAAATTTTTAATTATGTTTTCAATTTCAATGATTGATATTTGGTTGTTTAGAATTTTTAGGTCTTCTTCGTTTAACTGTGGTAATTCATACATATCTAGGAATCTGTCCATTTCTTCTGAGTTTTCCATCTTATTGGAATATAGTTTCTCAAAGTGGGTATTGATCAATCAAACTCTTGAACAAATGAACTTAACAGATGTTTACAGTGTTCCACCCCACAAAATCAAAACACACATTCTTTTCAGATGCACATGGGTCATTCTCCGAAATAGACCACATACTCACAGAGCATGTTTAAGTAAGTGCAAAAGAATTGAAGTTATCCCCTGTATATTATCAGACCATAGTGCGATGAAATTGGAGATCAATAGCAAAAGAAACTGCAAGAATTTCATAAACACATGGAAATTGAACTTCCGAATAACTAATTGGTACAGATGAAATTAAAGAAGAAATTGGACAGCTTCTCCAATTAAATGACAATGACAATACAACATGTTTGAATCTACGGGCACAGTGAAAGCAGTCTTACAAGGGAAATTCATAGCAGTGACTACTCATATTAGGAAAACAGAGTGAGCCCAATTAAACAACCTGATGCTGAACCTCAACCTTCTACAAAAGAAGAGCAGAACAAACCCAAAGCTCATACAAGGGAGGAAATTATAAAGATCAGGGCAGAAATCAATGCAATGGAGACTAAGAGAACAACACAAAAAAATCAATGAACCCAAGGGTTGGTTCTTCAAAAGAATAAAGAAAATTGGCAAAGCTTTAGCCAACCTTATCAGAAAAAGGAAAGAAAAGGCCCAAATCTGTGCAAGTAGGAATGAAAAGTATGAAATTACAACAGACCCAGCAGAAATTGAGGTTCAGCATCAGGTTGTTTAATTGGGCTCACTCTGTTTTCCTAATATGAGTAGTCACTGCTATGAATTTCCCTTGTAAGACTGCTTTCACTGTGCCCATAGATTCAAACATGTTGTATTGTCATCGTCATTTAATTGGAGAAGCTGTCCGTTTTCTTCTTTAATTTCATCTGCACCAATTAGTTATTCGGAAGTTCAATTTCCATGTGTTTATGAAATTCTTGCAGTTTCTTTTGCTATTGATCTCCAATTTCATCGCACTATGGTCTGATAATATACAGGGGATAACTTCAATTCCTTTGCACTTACTTAAACATGCTCTGTGAGTATGTGGTCTATTTCGGAGAATGACCCATGTGCATCTGAAAAGAATGTGTGTTTTGATTTTGTGGGGTGGAACACTGTAAACATCTGTTAAGTTCATTTGTTCAAGAATTTGATTGAGTTATAGTATTTTGTAGCTTACTTTTTGTCTAGGTGATCTATTTGTGGCAGTGGGGTATTGAGGTCCTCCACTACTATTGTATTAGTGCTTATTTGATTTTTCATGTCCGTTAGTACTTGTTTTATATAGTTGGGTGCACTAGTGCTTGGTGCATATATGTTTATGATTGTCATCTCTTCCTCTTGGATTGTTCCCTTTACAAGGATGTAGTGTCCTTCTTTGTCTCCTTTAATCAATGTGGGTTTGAAATCCACTTGTTCTGCAAAGAGGATAGCTACTCCTGCTTTTTTTCAGGTTCTAGTCACATGCAGTATTGTTTTCCACCCTTTAACTTTCAGTCTATGAGGTTTTTTTTTTGAATTAAGTGTGTTTCTTGTATGCTGCATATTGTTGGATCTTGCTTCTTCACCCATTTTGCCAGTCTATTTCTTTTGATTGGTGAATTGAGACCATTAACCTTGATGGTTATAACTGATACATATTGAGTTATCAGTGTCATGACTTTTTCTTTTTGTTGGAGCCTCCCCCTTTGCTTTTAATTTCTTGTCGTGCCCGGTGGATTCATTCTGCTGGGCTTCCTGGGGTTGTGATCATTGTCTTTTCCTAGGATTTTGTCTAAAATTTTTCGGAGTGCTGGTTTGGTATTCATAAAGTTCCTAAGGTGCTCTTTGTCATGAAAATATGTTATTTCTTCATCAATTTTGAAAGATAGTTTTGCAGGGTACATCAATCTGGGTTGGAGGCTGTTTTCCTTTAGGGCTTGAAATACATCACTCCAAGCTCTTCTTGCCTTGAGGATTTGCGTTGAGAAGTCTGTTGTGATTCTGATGGGCTTTCCTTTGTATGTGATTTGTTTCTTTTCTCTAACTGCTTGTAGAATTTTGTTCTTCTGTTGGGTTTCTGGAATCTTAACTATTATATACCTAAGTGTAGATTTTTTTTTTTTTATCAAGGCTAGTTGGGATCCTATATGTCTCACTTATCTGTATGTCAAGTTCTTTTCCCCTTTTTGGGAAGTTTTCTGTCATCACTTCTGTGAACAGTTTTTTTTTATGTCATCTGCATTCTCTCTTGTTTCTTTATTGACTTCAATCAGTCTTATGTTATTCTTCTTTGCATCATCTATCAGCTGCTGGATTGATTTCTCATGGTCCCTTACTGTTTTAAAGAAATTTTTCTTTTCCTTGTCACTAATTGGAATCTTATCTTCTGTATCTGAAATTCTGTCCTCACATTGGTTCATTCTGCTGTGTAACTTTCACTGGAGTTTTTAATCTCCTGGAAATGTGTTTGTGTCTGTTTTATGGATTCCATTTGTTTCCTATGTTGGGATTCCATCATGTTCCTCAGCTCCTCTATTTCTTTATCTGTGTCCTCTCTAGATTTATTAATCATGTCTTGCACTATGGGCACAATCTCTGCTTTTATCTAAGAAATTATTTCTGATTTCATTTTTTCCAGATCTTGTTTTATTGCCAGTTCAGGGAGTCCAAGTGGTTGAGTATCAAATTGTTCCATCTCATTTCCCTTTGGGTTGCTTTAGATTATCTGGAAGTCTGGTTTTGAGATTTGTTTACATGTCTTCTCATATCAAGGGGTGGGGGAGGTGTGCTGTTGGTGCCCTTGCAGCTTACCTCCTCTGTGCTCGGAGTGGTGGTATGGCGGTCTGGAAGGCTCACCTCCTCCTCACCACTGGGGGCAGCTCTGCTCCTTGGGGCTGGGGGCAGTGGTACAGCAGCCCGGAAGGCTCCTCCTCAGCACTGTGGGCAGCTTTGCTCCTTGGAGCTGGGGGCAGTGGACATTTAGGTTTTTTAAAAAAGTCATATCATTTAAGTTTCTAGTGGATCATAAGACATACACACTGGAAGGTAGAGTTGGTGGTTGATGCTCTTTTATCCTGCATAGCACACACTTGATAAATATATCTGCTCATGCATATGCAAATGCTCTATTGAAATTCTAACTGACTTGTAAGAAAAGTCTTGAATCACTGCTTGCTGTTCTAGGAATTCAAAATTTCTCAGTGCAAATATCAAACTCCTACTCAGATGCACCAAATGGAGACTTGGCTGCTTTTGCAAGCATCTATTTACTCAGAAGAAGAAAGCTCACACTCAGTGAAAAGGTACCTTATTCTATCTGATAATTCAAATGCCTCTTTGCTTAAGAGATAATTATTTGCTTAAGATAATTATTTAAAAGGGATACCATTATAGACAAACCATCTTCTTAGTGGGGAGAGGACCCAATCCAGCTCCATATTACATATTTATGTTTCTTAAAATTAAAAGACTCACAGCAAGGAGAAAGAAGAACTAGTGCAGAAAGAACAGTTTGTGCTCACTAGAAAAGATGAGATGCTGAGATGGTGGATGTTACTGGATAGTGTACTTTAATGGCTTTTTAAAAATTTATGTGCATTGCCTTCTTTCTCTTAGTCTGTGTTCTAATGATAGAGAGCAAATCAGTGGCTTAATAATGTTTTCTACTAGCAGAAAAATTACAGTAACCAAGTGTACCTGAAAGCTTGTAATTTTCCTGGCCAGCTATCTTTAGGTTTATTCCTTTTATTACATTAAAAATGGAGGCTAATTAAGGCAACTGGGGCTAGTGCAGGCCAAATTGGATTTTTATTATAGCTTTCCCTTCATCTCACAGAATGATGTCATTAAGTGTGCAGGCTATGAAATGCTAAGGGCAGACTGTTTCCACTGTAATATGGGTCATGCAGGAATGCAAAGGAAATACACCACAGAATACCATAAATCTTTAAAGAGTTACAATAAGACCTATGTGGAGGCAAGCAGAATATGGACGTTTACTTCTTTTTGTAAACAGATTCTATGAATGCAGAAGGAATGTAAGTGGGAAATTCCCTCAAGGAAAAGATGACATGACAGTGTCATATCACTAGTGTCATATATAGGCTAGTTAGGTGTGCTCTTGAATGGTCATTTGCCTTTGGAGGATTTACATACAAGGTGTTATCAAAATATATGGTTAATGTTTAAATTTTGATGTTTTTTACAATAAATGACACATTGGCCATTAGTGCCTCTCCCATCTCATCATTCTTTCCACTTTCTGAAATACTTTTGGAAGTTCTTTTTTGTGAATATCTTTACAAAGCATGATCAAGATAGGGTGAATGGTACTGTCAAGTGCCATCCAAAAGAAAGGCAGGATCATAAAACCATTGCAAGGTGTCCATCTGCCTTATTCACTGATCTGGTGCTGTGTGACTTTGGGCTTATCCCCAAAGTAAAATTGATCATGAAAGGTCAATGATTATGAAAGAGGACTTTAGGAACTGCTTCAGAAGGTGGCAAGAACAATGGGATAAGTGTGTTCAAAGTGAGGGGGCGTATTTTGAGGGGACTTAATGACAATGTGTCTTTTAAAAATTTTATTCATTGGTTTTTTTTTTATCACACTTTGTTGAACTTGGCCCTTGGGCTCCCAAACTGCATACCTACTTGGTCAATTTATTTGGCCACAGACATTTCTTGAGTTGCCGTGTTATTGGATTGGGGTCTTGTCCAGCTTCTTGATGTCCTAAACAAAGAATTGAGCAGGATGTGCAAGAGGAGAAGTGTAGGGACATGAGTCTATAGACAAAAAATAAAATAGGAACCTCCTTAGGTCTTCTAGCTAATCGAACTTGGGACCTTGAGCTTGCAAGGCAGACGGCAGCACCACTGAGCTAAATCCCCAGCCCTTTCTAGCTAATCTTGACTAGAAGGAGTTAAAAACAAACTTTACTGGAGAGATTCCCTGGGAAACAAGTCAAAGACAGAGATAGAAAAAGATCAGATTAAAAAGCACCAAATGGCCTTTAGAGGTGCACCAAGAGACCAGAAAAAGAGCTGACAGGCAGGACACAGAGAAAAAGCCAGATGCATAAACAATAAGCTCCTCCCACCTCCAGTAAAATATAGGAGAAACAAGGAGGGGTTTCACTAACTTTAAGGCAGTATGTACTCACACCTATGCACTAACATATGCACATATATACACATATATATATTCGCTCTAGAGTCACTATATTATTCACTATAGGGTCATTATAGAGTACAATGGATATCCACACACAGCCCCTACTAACTCTAAGCTAACCATAAATAAGGTATCCCTTTGCCAACTAGCTGCCCACCCCAAAGATAAGGCCTTAAAAGATACATCAAGGACAAGTAAACAAATGGACAGAAAAAAAGCTGCACATAGACCACCACCCAAAAAAAAGATGGTAGGCAGAAGTGCCCAGAAGCCAATCCAGTTATGGCAAGTTCCAGAGAGTCACTTCCCCCTCCCCATAGAAACAAGGGCCCTCCATATTTCCAGAGCCCCTGCTCTGATTCTTTCTTATCAGAATAGCTATTTTCTCCTTTCTCCCTCCTTTTCCTCTTTATAAATAAAGTGTCTTCCTTTCATTAAACTTTGTCCCTCTAATTTATTATTGGGGCTGAGTTATGATCCCAGTGGGCTGCTCAGATAACAGAGCAGCAGTGCTCACCCCCCAGATACAACAGAAGCAGGATCAAAGACTTATTTGAAAAAGAAAAGACAAGATATACTCCACAGGGTTGGAGCAGGACCAGTGAGAAGAGCTCACAGCCCTGAGTAGGGTTGGTGTTGAGCATGTTAAGCTTTAGGGTTTAGGGTAAGATTGAGGGGTGGGTGTAAGGTTTGACTTCTGCCAGTGAACAGCTTGACTCAGTCTTTCCA
Source organism: Heterocephalus glaber (assembly GCF_053883595.1). NCBI lineage: Eukaryota > Metazoa > Chordata > Mammalia > Rodentia > Bathyergidae > Heterocephalus > Heterocephalus glaber. The sequence continues at coordinate 13,306,849 of NW_028258151.1, read as the reverse complement.
TTGGGAGGCAGAGTTTTTGACCTTTTATGGCCTTAGAGGAACTGTCACGGCATCCAATGCCCATGGGAGGGAGTCAAATCTGCATAGTCAATGACCTTGCAATTAGGGTTGGGATCTGGCCAAGGGTTGCAGGAGACCACTGGGTGCATGCCCAGGCACTTATTGTGTATATACTAAATTATCTGGTTACCTTTTCCCATAGTATTTAGATCTGGGCATCCTGGTTCTGGGCTAATGTTTAACTCAGAAGTGACTCTAGTCCCAGAAAGTGAGATTCCAAGGTGGGCCCTCCCTTCTTTCTCAGATGTTTTCTTGCTTACTTTATGCCTCAAATCTAGCTGAGAATGTGGAATCCAAGTGGGGCCAGCCTTCCCTTTTTCTCCAGCCTTTTCATTAGCTACTTCTTACCTCAGTGGGGCTGCATTATATGATCACCTGATACATGCTTATGATTAAGAAAGCTCCAGTGTGCTTTTAAACTAGAAGAAATGCCTTAGTCAAATAAGTTTACTTCATTTCATTCCATGAGCCTTGGTATTGAAGAGTTAAGAGTTAGGTTATAGTTCACTAACCAAGCTTGTTTCATAGAGATGGTTTTCTTACAGTGAAATGAAGCCATGACATCCTCAAGTGAAAAGTATTTACCCAGACTTCCTTCTCACTTGATTATTTTCATATAACTCAGTTGTATTTGAGTCCTTATCTTCACCCAGACATAACCATCTGTGTCGATGTTGATTAAAAAACATCACTACTACCAACCACCCACCATGCTGTCCCAATACCTACTATGTGTAAGGCATGGTTCCAGGCATTATGAAATAGACACTGATCTGATCAGCTGTAAGGCCTGTTCTCAAGAAGAAAATACACATTAAAATGATTAATGACACAATATGGTCTAGGAAAAGGGCAAAGAAAATGCAGCAATAATAATAGTTGGAAGAAGAATGTGAGGAGAAACAGAGTTCAAGAGAGATAAATATAGTTTAGAAAGATCAGGGAAGATATAAAATTTAGATCAAGGAAAATGTAGAAGTTAAGGGCAATAACCTTGAAGGAGGGTTAAGCAGAGAAAAGGGACAAGACAGTGGGAACTTTTATAAGGCTCATTTGGCTAGAATAAAAAAAAATGACTATGTCCCACTTATGTACTATCTCAAATGTTAAGCTAAGGAATTTAAACCTTTTCTTTTTAAATTAAAAGGCAAACCAGGAGTGGTGGTGCATGCCTGTAATTCCACCTGCTTGGTAATAAATTTGAGGCCTGCCTGACCTATTTAGGGATTAGGTAGACCCTGTCTCAAAATGAAAAAATGAAAAGGGCTAGGAATGTAGCTCAGCAATCGCTGGGTTCAACCCTCCCTACCACACACACACACACAAAAATTAAAATTAAATAAATCAATAAAACTTTATTGGTGTATGATTTACATATAAATAGCTGCACAAATTTTAAGGTATATGAGGTGTGATTGAAAACTATGGTCAATGTTTAACTTTCTAAAAAATTTATTACAGTGAAAGACATATTGCCACGAATCCTCTTCAAAATCTTTCAAACACACTTCTGCCTTCCCTCTTGCTGCTTTTTGTTTTTGTTTGTTTTTGTTTTTGTTTGGTACCGGTAATTGAACTAGGGACCTTGCACTTGTGTGGCAGGCGCCGGAACCACTGAGCTAAATTCCCCCGTCCTCTTGCTACTTTTTGAAGCAGTTCGTGAAAGTCCTCTTTCATGAGTGTCTTTAGTTGGTTGTATTGTCACAGCTGCTGCAATGTCCTGAATTAATTTAAAACATTGACCTTTTGTGGTCATTTTGACTTTGGAGGAGACTCAGAAGTCTCATAGGGCTAGATACAGTGAATAAGGCAATGTTTTTATTTTTTGTATATCCTTTTAATGGTATATTTTAGGTGTACAATATAATGACATTCATCACTTGAGATATGTACCTTTACATACTCTCTTGGTTCTTATTTTTTCCCCCTTCCCCTGCCCTCCCTTCAACCCCTCCATCCCTCCCTATTTACAAAGACTTTGTTTCCTTTTTTTCATTTTCTTATATTAATTCCATTCCCTTCTTTCCTTTCACCTACTCCTCCCACTTCCCCTACCCCTTTGCCCCTTTTCTTCCTATTTCACATTATCTATTATACCTTTTAGTCCTTATTTACACTTTCAGTTTCTCACACTAGAGAAACTATTTGGTATTTACACGTGTGTCCTACTTATTTCACTTAAGAGTATCGCCTCAATGTGCATCCATTTAGCAATAAATGTCTCTAATTTCTCATTTTTGATGGCTGAGTAGTGCTCCATTTTATTAAAAAACCACATTTTCTTTATCCAGTATCCAGTTGATGGGCATTGGGCTGCTTCCAAGTTTTAGCTATTACAAACTGTGCTGCTATAAACATGGGTGTACATATATCACTGTGGTATGATTCTTTTAATTATTTGGGGAAGATACCCAGCAGGGGAATAGCTGGGTCAAATGGGACTTCCAGTCCTAGTTCCTTGAGGTATCTCCATACTGATTTCCACAGTACTTGCACCAGTCTACACTCCCACCAGCAATGAAGCAGTGTTCCTCTTTCCCCACAGCCCTGCCAGCATTTGTTATTGGTTGATTTTGTGATAGAAGCCATTCTCTCTGGAGTGAGGTGGAATCTCAGCATTGTTTTCATTTGCATCTCTAGAATGACCAGTGATGTGAATATTTTTTCATGTATTTATTTGCCATTTCTACTTCTTTGTGTGACAAATGTCTGTTCATTTCAGATGCCCATTTTTGGATTGGGTCTTTAAATTTGGGAGGTTGATTTTTTTAAGTGCTTTATAGATTCGAGATAGTAGACCTTTGAGGGACAGCTGGTGAAAATTTTTTCCCACATTGTAGGTTGTCTTTTCACACTGCTGGTGGTTTCTCTGGCTGTGCAGAAGCTTTTTAATAAGAAGAGATCTCACTTGTTGATGGTTTGTGCTAGTTCATGGGAATCTGAGGGTTTGTTCATAAAGTATTTTCCTACCCCAAAGTCTTCAAGAATTCTACCTAACCTCTGTTCCAGCTGGTTCAGCGTTTCTGTTTTTATATTTAGATCTTTAATCCATTTTGATTTTGGTTTAGTGCATGATGAGAGATATAGGTCTAGTTTTAGTCTTTGGCAAGTTGAAACCCAATTTTTCCAGCACCATTTATTAAAGAGGCTATCTCCTCCAGTGAGGGTGTTTGGCTCCTCTGTCAAAGATGAGGTGGCTGAAGGCTAGGGATTTAGCTCAGTAGTTCTGCCGCCTTCCTCAAAAGATGAGGTGGCTGAGTGTGTCTGGAGTTGTTTCTGCATCTTCTAATCTGTTCCACTGGTCCTCAGGTCTGTGTCTTTGCCAATACCATTTTGTTTTTATCACAGTAGCTTTGTAGTATAGTTTCAAGTTGGGGGTTGTAATACCCCCTGCCATGTCTCTGTTACCTAGAATTGCTTTTGCTATTCTGGGTCTCTTCTTGTTCCAAATAATTTTTGTATTATTTTCTCAAGGCCCATGAAGTATGCTGCTGGGATTTCAATTGGGATCACATTGAATCTATGTAGCAATTTTGTAAGTATGGCCATTTTCACTATGTTGATCCTTCTTACCCAGGAGCAAGGGATGTCTTTCCATTTTCTGATATCATCTTTAATCTCTCTTTTCAGAGTGCTATAGTTTTCAGAGAAGAGGTCTTTGATTTCTTTTGTTAGGTTGATTCCCAGGTATTTCAATTTTTTGGATGCTATTGTGAAAGGAACTGTTTGCCCTATTTCTGTCTCAGTGAGTCTGTTGTTCGTGTAGAGGAAAGCTATTGATTTTTGTGTGTTGACCTTGTATCCAGCTACTTTACTGAATTTGGTTATTAAGTCTAGAAGACTTTTGGTGGCATTTTGGGGTCTTCTATATAGAGTATCATGTCATCTGCAAATAATGACAATTTGACTTCTTCATTTCCTATCTTTATTCCTTTTATTTCTTTCTCTTGTCTAATTCCTGTGGCTTGTTTCCAAAGCTATATTGAACAGGAGTGGTGAAAGTTGACATCCTTGTCTTGTTCCTGATTTTAGGGTGAAGGATTTCAGTTTTTGACCATTTAGTATGATATTGGCTGTTGGTTTTTCATAGATGCCTTTTATCAGATTGAGGTAGAGACCATCTATTCTGATTTTTTGTAGGGTTTTTATCATAAATGCATGTTGGATTTTGTCAAATGCTTTTTCTGCATCTATTGAGATGATCATATGGTTTCTGTCCCTGACTTTATTGATATAGTGTATTACATTGATGGATTTGCATATGTTGAACCATCCCTGCATCCCTGGGATGAATCCCACTTGGTCAGGGTGTATGATCTTCTTGATGATCTTCTGCATTCTATTTGCCAATATCTTATTAAGGATTTTTGCATCTATGTTCATTAGTGAGATTGGCCTATAGTTCTCTTTTTCAGCTGGGTCTTTCTCTTCTTTGGGGATCAAGGTGATGCTTGCTTCCAGGAATGATTTCAGGAGTACTGCTTCCCTTTCAATTTTGTTGAAGAGTTTAAACAGTAGTGGCAGTAGTTCCTCTCTAAATGTCCTGGTAGAATTCAGCGGTGAAGCCATCAGGACCCGGGCCTTTCTTGGTTGGTAAATTTTTAATTATGTTTTCAATTTCATTGGTTGATATTGCACTGTTCAAAATTTTTAGGTCTTCTTCGTTTAACTGTGGTAATTCATACGTATCTAGGAATCTGTCCATGTCTTCTGTGTTTTCCATGTTGCTGGTGTATATGTTCTCAAAGTAAGTATTGATGATCCTCTGGATTTCTGCTGATCTGTTGTAATTTCACCCTTTTCATCCTAATTCCATGGATTTGGGGCTTTTCTTTCCTTTTTTCTGATAAGGTTGGTAAGGGTTTGTCAATTTTGTTTATTCTTTTGAAGAACCAACTCCTGGCTTCATTGATTTTTTGTATTGTTCTCTTAGTCTCCATTGAATTGATTTCTGCCCTGATCTTTATAATCTCCTCCCTTGTATGAGCTTTGGGTTTGTCCTGCTCTGCTCTTTCTAGAAGCTTGAGTTTCAGCATCAGGTTGTTTAACTGGGCTTGCTCTGTTTTTCTAATATGAGTATTAACTGCTATGAATTTCCCTCATAAGACTGCTTTCATTATGTCCCATAGATTCCAATATGTTGTATTGTCATTGTCATTTAATTGAAGGAACTGTCTGATACCTTCTTTAATTTGCTCTGTGACCCACTGGTTATTCAGAAGTGTGTTGTTCAATTTCCATGTGTTTATGAAGTTTTTGCAGTTTCTTTTGCTACTGATCTCCAATTTCATCGCACTATGGTCTGATAATATACAGGGGATAACTTCAATTCCTTTGCACTTCCCTAAATATGTTCTATTTAGAGCACGTATGTAGTCTATTTTGGAGAACAACTCGTATTCATCTGAAAAGAATGTGTATTCTGATTTTGTGGGGTGAAACATTCTGTAAACATCTGTTAAGGTCATATGTTCGAGAGTTTCATTGAGTTCTAGTATTTTGGTGCTTGTTTTTTGTCTAATTGATCTATCTGTTTGTGACAATTGGGTATTGAGGTCCCCCACTACTATTGTATTAGTGCTTATATGATTTTTCAAGTCTGCTAGTATTTGTTTTATATAGTTGGGTGCACTAGTGTTTGGTGCATAGATATTTGTGATTGTCATCTCTTCCTTTTGGATTGTTCCCTTTACAAGGATATAGTGTCCTTCTTTGTCTCTCTTAATTAGTGTGGATTTGAAATCCACTTGGTCTGTAAAGTGGATAGCTACTTCTGCTTTTTTTTGGGTTTCTGTCACATGGAGTATTGTTTTCCACCCTTTAACTTTCAGTTCTATGAGTTTCTTTTTGAATTAAGTGGGTTTCTTGTATGCAGCATATTGTTAGATCTTGCTTCTTGCCCCATTCTGCCAATCTATTTCTTTTGATTGGTGAATTTAGACCATTAACATTGATGGTTATAACTCATACATATTGAGTTATCATTGTCATGACTTTTTCTTTTTGTTGGATCCTCCCCCTTTGCTTTTAATTTCTTATCATGCCCGGTGGATTCATTCTGCTGGGCTTCCTGGGGTTGTCTTTTCCTAGGATATTGTCTAAAATTTTTCAGAGTGCTGGTTTGGTATTCATGAAGTTCCTGAGGTGCTCTTTGTCATGAAAGTATGTTATTTCTTCATCAATTTTGAAAGATAGTTTTGCAGGGTACATCAATCTGGGTTGGAGGTTGTTTTCCTTTAGGGCTTGAAATACATCACTCCAAGCTCTTCTTGCCTTGAGGGTTTGCTTTGAGAAGTCTGCTGTGATTCTGATGGGCTTTCCTTTGTATGTGATTTGTTTCTTTTCTCTAACTGCTTGTAGAATTTTGTTCTTCTGTTGGGTTTCTGGAATCTTAACAATTATATGCCTATGTCTAGATTTTTTTTGATCAAGGCTTATCTGTATGTCAAGTTCTTTTCCCCTTTTTGGGAAGTTTTCTGCCATCACTTCTGTGAACAGTATTTTTATGTCATCTGCACTCTCTCCTGTTTCTTCATCGACTCCAATCAGTCTTAGTTACTTTTCTTTGCATCATCTATCAGCTGCTGGATTGATTTCTCATGGTCCCTTACAATTTTAAAGAATTTTTTCTTTTCCTTGTCACTAATTGGAATCTTATCTTCTATATTAGAAATTTTGTCTTCATATTGGCTCATTCTGCTGCATAGACTTTCAGTGGAGTTTTTAATCTCCTGGAAATTTGTTTGCATCTGTTTTATGGATTCCATTTGTTTCCTATGTTGGCATTCCATGATGCTCCTCAGGTCCTCTATTTTTTTAATCTGTATCCTCTCTAGATATTAATCATCTCTTGCACTATGGGCACAATCTTTGCTGTTATGTAAGAAATCATTTCTGATTTCATTTTTTCCATATCCTCTCTCGTTGCTAGTTCAGGGAGTCCAGGTGGTTGAGTATCAGAGTGCTCCATCTCATTTCCCTTTGGGGTTGCTATAGATGATCTGAAAGTCTGGTTCTGAGGCTTGTTTACCTGTTTTCTCATTTTGACAGGGCGGGGGTGGGGGTTTGTGTGTTCCTGGTGCCTGGATGGCTCACCTCCCCTGGCTGGGAGCTCTGGCCTACTGACCTGGAAGTCTCCTCTGGGCTGGGAGCTGTGGCACACCTACCTGGAAGCCTCCTCCATGCTGGGAGCCATGGCACACTTACCCGGAATCCTCCTCCTGGCTGGGAGCTGTGGCACGCTGACCTGGAAGTCTCCTCTGGGCTGGGAGCCATGGCATGCCTACCCAGAGGCCTCCTCTGTGCTGGCAGCTGAAGACAATGTTTTTATGAGCCTGCCTTTCCTTTGGATGGTGCTCAGCAGCACCATTTATTGTATTTTTTATCACACCTCGTAAAGATACTCACAAAAGAGGACTTCCAGAACCGCTTCAGAAAGTGATGAGAACAGTGGGATAAGTGTGTTGGAAGAAAGGAAGAGTATTTTGAGGGGGACTAATGGCAAGCTGTCTTTTACTGTAATCATCTTTTTATTAAAATACACACCACATGTTTTGTTTTGGGCATAAATATATGCCTATGAGGCATTACCAGTGTGAAAGCCATAAAGATATCTATAAATTTGTTTTTACAGACAATAGAGAGATATAATATGTTCTTAACATGGGACTTACATCATTTCAGGGCTTTTTTGTCATAAGGATTAGAGAAGCCAACATGACCTTGCTTAAACAATATAATAGGTTTCTTGGCTACATAATGGAAATGTCCACTGACAGTTACTGGCCTCAGATAAGGCTTAATCTAGCAGTTCAAACAAGGATATAGAAAGCTAGGAATCCAGAGCCTTGGTCCTTCTCTGTCTCCACTTCATTCTTAGACATCGCAGTTTTCCTCTGTCCCATCACATCCCTACCTAGGCAGCTCCAGGCTTTCCATTTGTGGTAGCAAAATGGCTGCAGTAACTTCAGGCCTGTGGTCCCCTCCCCACACCTTCCAGAGGAACAGTGAACATTATTTTTCTGGTAGCACCTGCAGAAGGCAGAAGCTTGTCTCCAAGAGGTCTCCACTGGCTCCTGCCTCTCTCAGAATCTGTTTGGATTATTGGTTTATCAGGGATCTGATGGAGGAGTTGAGTAGGTAAGGGGGAAAGCTGATTGGCTTAGGTCAACCAGAAGGAGCAGGAAGTGGAATCAGACCCTACACACACACACACACACACACACACACACACACACACACACACGGCTGAGAAAGGAGAGCTTTCCTGAAGGAATCTTCACATACTGTTAAGCAGTAAGCATGGCCACTGGATAGCCAGAGTATCGAATGTCCACCAGAGGGAATAACAAAGTTAAGAGAAGCTTCATACAATAGTCAGGACCTGCTTATTGAGCCATAAGCTGAGGAGTGTGAGCTGACTGCCTAGCCAGTGCACATCCTGCCCCTCTGTTTCAGAGCCTTAGCAAGTTTTCACATTATTTTATATAGACTTGGGGGTAATTTTCTCAAACAGAAAGAATTCTCAAATTTTTATTTGAAAATAAAAGAATTATCTTTCTGAAGAAGCTAATATTTTTCAGAAATCGTGTGCATAATTTCCAAGTTCATTTGTACACTGACCAGCTAGGAGAAGGCAGTGTGTGTGTTTGTGTGTGTGTGTGTGTCCCTTTTAAAAAAAAAAAACTGTTGGGTTCAGCCCTTTGGCTCTCAGAAAAGCAAATTTTGACATTGACTTCAACGGTAAGAAGAAAGCCACATTTTCAATAGAAGGGGTTTTCTTGTGTGTCTGGCTCCAGTCTCTGCAGGCCAGAACTCATTGCGAATGACAAAGCTATCCAAAAAATTTGTGCACAAATTAGGTGCATACCCACCAGGCCTCACCAGCTGTTTTGCCTTCTTCAGTGAAGTCACAACTGTCATTGCCACCACAGTTCAGTGCCAAGAGACAATTGTGAGGTCTAGTGTCTGCATTGCTCACTTTCTGGAGGTAGAGGGTGAGACAGGTGTCCCCCCTTGGATTTCAACACAGGAGGCTCACACTTACTCCTCACTCAGTTACTTCCCTGTCCCTCTGCTAGCGCCTTTGAAAAAGAATGTAGTGCTGGGAAGGTGTGAAATGGAGGCAAGGATGAGAGGAAATCCTTGAATGAGAAAGGTTGTCTGGAATGACAGAGAATTCAAAAGAAGACAATCTGACAATGATTGGAGACATGTCCCTTATAAAATGCCTCTGAGCTTGACATGATTCTCTAACCCTAACAAGGACTCCTTTATATTCAGAAAGCATTTGATTCACATGAGCAGCCTAGGTCATAACAATTCTTGATTGGGAAGGATATTCCAAGTTCAAGTCAAAAAGACAAAGAGAAAGCAAAGCAGGTCTTCCACTCCCAGCTTGTGTTTATTTGTATGCAACTAACAGCTGGACCGTGAGGGAGTTAGCCTTAGTCTTCTCTGGCAGTGTACACACTTAGAATGAGGAATGTTAATGTGATGCTAAGACCAAAGGCTTTGGGTTTTTAAAAAAGCATCACTTTGTCTCCCTACCCATGCAAAAGTCACGCCCTTCTCAAGTGCAGCAGCTGATAAATGATCTGTTGATGATAATACTGTATATTTGAAAAATTTCAATACAGATAGAAACTGAAATAAAATGAAAAATGATAAATTGTTTGGTGCTGAATAAATAGGCACTGGGTATAGAGAGGCAGAGAATGGAAACCACAGGAAGCCAGCAGGGGTCTGAAAAGTGACACACGTGTTTCTCCATATGTAACTAGTCTTCATATGTAACCAGTCCTCAGGTCAGTATTGTTGGAATTTAAACCTAATGGTGCTCTTTCCACTACTGATGGAATCAAGGAAATAGTCTTGTACCTATTTTCTTCCTCTTTTCCCCTGGTTCCCTCTTCTAAAATACGTTTTTGCTTAGTAGTTTGAATTTTCCCAAGAAATTTCTAAGGTCCTTGAAACACAAAGTAAGTGTAAACAATTCTAACTCAATTTTTCTGAAAGCTCTCCAAACAAATAATGCTGAGAATACTTCTCACCTTTCCTAAAAAGAGGAATCTGGCCATATCTCTTTATCACAACAGCACTATCTTTTTATTGATTTTTTTAAATCAAAGTAATCTGTGGACACAGCAGCAAGTCAGGTCCTGCAGCTCTTGACAAAACCAACCATCTTCACCTAGCCCCTCCCCCCTCTCAGTTCCAAGTGTTACAAAACATTACCATACTTAGTCTTTCTTGTGGTTCCCATCACATCTCTGAGTTTATTTTTTAATATCTTGATTTAATTTTAGACTACTTAATCTTGATAAGAAAAGTGGTGCTTTAGCTTACTTTTGTCTATCCCATCTCTTCCCACTTCTAGTCCTCAGCAGTTGGATCAGAATTATTACATCTTCTACTGATTATCTTTGTTTCTATAAATAATATGCAGTCAGCCCTCCGTATCTGTGGGTTCTGCAATTGTGGATTTAATCAATTGTAGATTGAAAATTTTTAGAACAAAATTTTCATCTGTGCTGAACATGTGCAGAATTTTCCTTGCCATTATTCTTTAAGCAGCACAATTCTTTACATAGCATATATATTGTATTAGACCTTATAATTAATCCAGAAATGTTTTAAGACATATAGGAGGATGTGCATAGGTTACATGCAAATATGACACCATCTTATATAAGGAATTTAAACATCTGTGGATTTTGGTATTCTATGGAGGCTCCTAGAACCAATTCCCCTCAGTATCAGGGAACATCTGTACTACACATAAATATTATTACCATATAGTAAATAATGTCCTAGACCCTCTCTCTGTCAAGGATAGTGGCTAATGAGGGCTTGTCATTTCCTTCCCACCTTTCTCTTGCTGCACTCTTGTCATTATTTTGTCCGTAGATTCCATCCTACCCTCTGAGAAAGTCTTTTGTGCTTTGTCTGCAAGGGACTGGTTCTACAAGTTGAAATCCAAGACCAGAAACCGGGTAACAACTGTTACTCTTGGTTGCCAAAAACAAAGGAATGCCAAAGACACATATTATTTTCTGAATTCAACTGCTTTCATCAAGTACCACCTCACAGGCACCTCTGATTGAGAAATGGGATCCTAACTAGAGTATTAACATTTTACTCATTTCTTCTGCCTAAGAGGCTTAGGATATAACCTCTTTGAACCTTTCTGCTTTAATCATTGCATTTGCATAATTAGCACCATTTTATCTGTGAAACAAATCGCTTTTAACTTCTTTTTTTTTCTTTTTTGGTGCAGAGAGCAAGGAGTTAAACTACAAATGGTCACAACCATATGGCAATCAAACGTCGCATTTTGATTTTTTTTTTTTTTTTTACACAAAGGGATCTTAAATTTTATTACATATTTTTTTGGTGGTGCTGGAGTTCATTCCATGGCCTTGTGCGTACCAGGCAACCAACTACCACTGACCTACAGCACTGGCCCTGTGTGATTAAAATTTACTTTAAAGGTCTACTTTAACAAAACTGATGACAAAGATTCTAGACTAGAGTCTAGATTCTACATAAGAGATCCTACTCTCTGATCATATTACCTATCTAATTATAGAAATGCTTTCTTGCTGATAAAAATAATATTCACCAATGTTACATGCATGATGTTTTATTCTTTGAAGAATGGTTCTAAAACATCACACTATGGCCGAAAAACAAAGTTTGAGGTAAACAGTTTTGAGGATGAGTTATAACAAATGTAATGCTTGTTCATTCTAAGGAATCCTGATCTTGGAGCTTATGATGTACCAGTAGGCAGTAGCACCCACGTTTCCCAGAGCTGGTCATTATTTTTCTCCTGTTTGCATAGACTTCTTCTCATTAGCTACCTTCTGCTTTTGTTGCATGATCTCAGAGTCCCTCTGCTTTCTTTGAGAAGTAGTCAAGCTATCCTCTTTTCTTTTTCCCTTGCTACTTTCTTGGGTTTTCTTCATATTCTTCTGTCGGGCAAGTTCTCGTTGATTACCACGGGCCCTGCCGACCACCTGGCGGAGCCTAGAGGAGAGCGACTCAGACAAGCAACGGTTCCCTCGCACGCCCAGCGGCCGCCGCTACCCATCAATCTGCTCCATTTTGATTTTTAATGGTTTCAAAGTGTGATAATCAACATCGATGGTGCCATTTGAACGTTGTTCTAAATGTATATGGCTAAATTGTTCTTTCTTTCTTTCTTTCTTTTTGTCAGTACTAGGAATTTAATCCAGAGGTATTCCACCACTGAGCTACAATACCCAGCCCTTTTCATTTTTATTTTGAGACAAATTCTCTCTAAGTTTCCCAGGCTGACCTTGAATTTATGATTCTTCAGCCTCCTGAGTACCTGGCAACACATCTCTTTTAACAGAGATCTAAATGTCACTCAGGTCAATAGGAAAATAAATTTGCTTTTTGAAATATGAGCTGAAAGACTTCCATTGCAACTAGACATTTTCTGATAAATGATTTTTTATATGTTAAAGTATAAAATAGGTTCAATAGTGTAGCAGTAGTAAACTTTTTAAAATTAGCTACAAAGATAGCCAACTGTCCTAGTTTGCCTGAAAATTTTCCAGTTTTAGCACCAAAAGTCCCACATCTCAGAAAACTTTTCAGTCCTGGATAAACCAAGGTAACTGGTAACCCTACAGATAATAATACTCACAGCAGAAATATTATTTGTCCTCATTTGGCCAAGTACAATACTAAGTGATTTAGATACTTTTAAAAATTTTAATCTTCAGGGCCAGGGATTTAGCTCAGTGGTTCTGCCGCCTACCTTGCAAGTACAAGGTTCCGAGTTTGATCACTGATACCAAAATTTTAATCTTCACAATAACCATAAGAAGTATTATTATGACCATTTCAACGGAAAAACTACAGCTTGATAAAGTTAACTTCCCAAGTTCACACAACCAGTAAGTGGCTAAGCTAAGATTCAAACCCAATTATTTTACTCTATACTTTCTCCTGTATCAAAACAAATTCCTTTGCTTCATACCCAGTTCAATTTGCACTTCAGATAAATAGTGAATAATTTCTTAGTGTATGTCCCAAATAATGCATGAAGCATGCTAAAAATATTGTTTACCTGGAATTCAAATTGAACTCAACAGGGCCGGGGATTTAGCTCAGTGGTTCCACTGCCTGCCTCGCAAGCATAAGAAGCCAAGTTTGATCCCCGGTACCAAAACAAACAAACAAACAAACAAATTGAACTCAACATTTCATATTTTTATTTTGCTAAATCTGACAACCCTCATTTGGAGTGCTTGTATTTTTTCAGTAAAAATACATTTTTATTGATGATTTATGTGAGTCAGTGTGCTTATGGGCTGGTGAGATGTAGAAAAACTGAAGATTCAAATTAAAGGAAGTCAAAAAAATTAGAGCAAAAACACACCTACATGTTACTTTGAGAAACATGGTTGACCTGCAAAGACTTTTTCTAGGATAACCTCCTAATTATGATATATTTGGGTGAAGGACATTTATTTATGTATTCATTCATCCAGTCACTATGTGGTGAGTATATACTACTTGCCAGGCATTACTCTAGGTATTACATTACAGGTAAACAAAACAAAGTCCCAGGAGCCGGGGATTTAGCTCAGTGGTTCCTGCGCCTGTCTTGAAAGCGCAAGGTCCTGAGAGCGATCCCCGGTACCAAAAAAAAAAAAGTCCCAGCCTCATGGAGTTTACATTCTTTAGAAGGAAAAAAGACAATAAATAAACTAGGAAGCAATATTGTTTGGTAGTGGTAAAAGCTATGAAAGAGAATATAACAGGGCCAGGGGACAAGACAAAGGGCAGTGTTCTTTGAGATATGAAGGTATTTGGTTAAGAAGCAAAATCCTGAATAAAATAAGGGACCAAAGCCAAATGTATGTTTCTGGAAGGGAAGATTCCAGGCAGAAAGAAGAGCAAGTGCAGGGCCGGGGATTTAGCTCAGTGGTTTCTCCGCCTGCTGCGCAAGTGCAAGGACCTGAGTTCGATCCCTGGTACCAAAAAAAAATAAGGAAGAGCAAGTGCAAAGGCCCAAAGATGAGAATGTGACACATGACACAGACACAAGGCAAAGACTGACCACTACTGAGTACATTGTAGAGCCAGAAGCAATGAAGCCAGAGAGGCAGGGGTCAGTCACACATGGCCAGTTGGCCATGTGAGAACCTTAAATTTTATTTCAAGTATGATGGGAAGCCACTGAAGGACTGGAACCAAGGCAATAAAGGATCAGATTTATGCTTCAAAAACTTACTCTGTAGAGAGTGTTGTATCTGAGATGTATTCAGATGGTGAAGCCCAAGTGAATATGACATTTAAAATCACCATAAGTGATTCTAGTGCATCTCCAAGATTAAGGAGCACCCCTGTTCCAAATTATGATCAGTGATTTAGACCATTAGTTCAATGCTTGCAAACTTGGCTGCACTTTAGAAACACCAAGGGACTTACTATCACTTTCACTCTCAGGGACTCTAGGAGTGCAGCTTGATGACCAGGACTTTGAAAATCTCCCTGGATGACTCTTCTGTGCAGCCAGGATTTCTGATCTAGAGAATAACGGGAGCTTTGACATGTGGCAGGGGTGGTAGAGGACCCTTCAAGGGACAAGTCAGCCAAGGAGTAAGGATAGTGTCTTAGTCCATTTTGTGTTACAATAAAACACGCCACAACTGTATTTTCTACAGAAAAGAAGCTTATTTAGCTCACAACTCTGGTGGCTAGAAAGTCCAAACAGCATGGTGTAAGTGACTTGCAGGAGCCCCTGGATATACTGTAACATAGCAGGTAAGTGGATGTGCAGCAGAGAGAGGTCAGATGGTGAGAGAGAAAGAGAGCAGGAAAGGGTCAGATCATTCTTACCTAACAGTCTGCTCTTTGGGACTAATTCATTCCTTTGAGGCCCAACCCACTCCATGAGACCAGCCTTAGTCCCTGTGCAAAGGTGAGAGGGCAGGACCAATCACCTCCCACCAGGCCCAACCTCTTAAACACTTCCTCATTTTTCCATACTGTTGCTTTGGGGACCAAGCTTCTAGCATATGAACCTCTTGAGGGACAAATCATTCCCAAACCATAGCAGGTAGATAAAATAACGTCTAAGAATTCACTGACCGTGTTTTGCTTTTTTTTTTTTGGTACAGGGGATCGAACTCGGGTCCTTGAGCTTGTGCAGCAGGAGGCAAAACTGCTAAGCTAAATCCCCAGTCCAACAGTGTTTTGCTTTTAAAGACTTAGAGATGAGCATAAACACATTTGGCTCAAAATGCCTCTAGAGCCAGCGTGTAGAACAAGTATCTGTATAAGTACAAATTTAGGGGCTGCTTTCTTCCTTCTGTTTCAATATGCTCTCAGAAACAGAATTGGTCATCTGTAGCAATCTCCTCATACTGAAGCTGAGATCCCAGAGCCCATCACTAGGTTATGGTGCTGACCTGACCTCCAATTGTCATTCCAAGTTTTGCATAGGCCAATTCTACATCTAGCAGGCATTGAGATTTGCGAGATTGCAGGATAAGAAGGGATGTGACCAGACAGTGGTTTTCTTTTGTTCTCATCTGGACAAGTCATCAGGCAATCATTCTCATGGGCTCTCAGCAGTAGCTCTGAAATTCTCTTTCTATGGATGGAGAAATGCAAGCAAAAATCAAAGTAATAATCAATGTCACTTAGTGAATTAGTTATGGAGACAGGAACAGAATCCAGACTTTCTAACTTGGAGATCCCCTGCTTTTATGTCTAAATGGCTCTTTTTATTTTAATCCAGCTGTGCTGTGTTAATAAGGCTTTAATGAGCTCCAGTGCAGTGTTTTGTAGAGTTAACATATTTGATATTTACCTCAGCTATTTGTTGTCTAATAAGTTTTGTTTGTCATCCCAGATGCACATTATTTGGCAGTGTATAATCATGTACAATTGTTTAAATCATTTACCATTTGCTTTCAAGTCCTGCCAAGAAGGATTTGGTGTAAACTAGCTGTCTGCGACAGCTACACTAAGTTAAGCCTTTGAAAGGGTCTGGGCTATATAAATAAACATGATGATATGGAAAATGAGTCCCTAGACATTTACTACGCTGCTGGCCAGCTGGGAAAGATACAGACCTTTACTCCTATGGAATAGGTAGGATTAAATCTTACTTAGGACAGTACAGTCCATGTCATGATTACAGAGAGCTTTTTAAGTTTTAATTTAGAGCCTCATCCAACCCCCTCCAAAACACACACACATACACACAAACATACACACACACACACACACACACACACACACACACACGTGCATTTATTTTCAGACCAAATGGTTAGTGAAGTAAATTTCTCATCTGCTCATTGGAAGTCCAATAGGCAGGTCATATAACTGGAAACCCAAATGATTTGATCAGCTTTTAGATTAGTAAAGGTGATCAGCAGTCATTCACCAATTAACTGCTGAGGAATATAAAAGAAACCAGAGCATAAAGAAAGTAGTATCTTCCCCAAAATTTTTAGCATGTTTCCTCATTGGAAAATAATTCAAAGATTTTTCTTTCTGGTAGGAGTTACAGGGGTTCTGTGGCATAGTCTTTGGATATGAAAATAATACAGCATAATATACGAATGTTAGGGTTGGCTGACAATATTAAAAATCATCTGAGAAAAAAGTGAATTTTACATTTATTTCTTCAACAGATGTTAATAGAGTAGTCACTGTGTATACGGAATTGTGCCAAGTGTCATAGACTGGGGCAGAAGATGCACAAAGATACAGATGGCCTAGGTATGGTGGTGAACCTATGGCATGTGTACTGCAGCAAGCACACAGAGCCCTCTCTGTTGGCAAGCAAGCCAACTTGCCCCAACACCTGAGGATCAGTTATTAAGGTTTAATTGCAGTGTTAGCACCTTATGATAAATAAGTGGGTTGGGGGTTGCAGTTTGGGCACTTGGTCTAAAAGGTTTGCCATCACTAGCCTAAACTAGGCTCTTGAAGAATGAATAATTTAGGATATTTTGTCTTCTTTGTGCCTCTGTTCATGCTGATTCCTCCAGTCAAAGCTGTCTACTATCTCAGAATAGATACAGATCTTTTAGAATTCTTTTAAATTGATGGTTCCATCTTGATGCTTATCTGTGTTTAATTCCTTCCACTATGAGTTCCATGTGCTCAGATGTACACCTGTTTGTTTTACAAAGCCTTGAGGGCAAAGATCATGTCATATTAATCCTTGTATTTGTGCAAGATATATATTCACTAAACAGCTGTTGAATCCATGAATGAATGAATGAACAACATTAATATGTCTTTGAAAAATGGCAAATTATTTTCATACCCTCATGGAGTATTTGAATTTAGCTCCCCTGAAATTGTACCAGAATGGTATTTAAACTGGCCCACAATGTTTCATTAGTACCGGGAAGGTTTATGTTAGCTAAAATCCTGTGTGTTCATTTTTTGTTTCATGTGGTAGTACATTTTATTTCACATTCCTTTTGGGGGAATTATTGTTGATTTTGTAGTGTGTTTGATGAGGGTATCATGATTATGTTTAAAAGGAGGAGTCCTTGAATGTTAGAAATACAGACTGAAATATTTACAGATGAAATTAGATGATGTTTGGAATTTCCTTCAAAATAACCCAGAAGAGATAAGGAGGAGGAATACAGAAGAAACAAAAATGGCCATGACTTGATTGCTGTTGAAGCTGCATGATAGCTACATTAAGGTTCACTAAACTGTTCCCTCTATTTTTGCCTATGTTTAAAATTTTCTATAATAATACTAACATTTTATTTGCATTTACAGAAAAGGAGACTATAGGAATGAGTCCCAACTGATCAATACATATAAAACCATAGACCTGTATCTGCTGCTCAGGAATGACCACAACACTGCATATTTTGAACTAAGTTAAAGTAACAGACATGCTCACTTGCTCCATTTTTGACCACTATTTCTAGCCCTTAGATGTTGTTCATTACAATATCTTCCTGGGGGCCAAAGTTCATTTTCCAAGATTGCAGTGTGACCATGTTCTATTATAAATGCATTAGCTATAGTTATAGCTATAGTTATAGTTATAGCTATTTTGTTTTTGTTTTTTTGGTACCGGGGATCGAACTTGGGTCCTTGCGTTTGCAAGGCAGGCAGCAGAACCACTGAACTAAATCCCCAGCCCCGGCTACAACTGTTTATGGCAGACTCAAAAGACTGGAGTGGACAAGGAAAAAATGTACCATAACACCAGGGCCTTACTCCAGTAATATCTTTGGATCAATATTCGGCCCCATTTGCCTAGAATCAGTAGATGCAAAGTCTCACAGCTCCCCTCCCTAACCCCCTTATGTTCTATTCCAGCAACTCTCATGAGTGCTGGTATTAGGACTCATGGCACTAACAAGTCTTATACTGTTATTTCATGACTTATCAAATGTTTTGGTATAATATGTTGAGCTTCTTGACTTTCTTCTCCCCCCCTCCCTTATTTTTTAAGGTGGGGGCTTGCTGTGTTTGCTAGGCTGGTCTTGAACTTGTGGGCTCAAGTGATCTTCCTGCGTCAGCCTCTCAAGTAGCTGGGACTACAGGCAAGTGCCACCATGTAGACCTTGACTTGCTTTTGATAGGTGAAGATTGTTCTTTTAAATATTCTCATTCCCCCTTTATAGTTTACTACTATTGTCAGTGAAATCAATCACTGTTTACTTCAAGACCAAGCACATACTCACTGCAGAGCTAAATAATACATTATGATTATGTTTCCTTTCATTATTTTTTTTAAGAATCAAGAATTTTCAGCTAGGTATGGTAGTGCTGTAATCCCAGCACTGTGGGAAGCTGAGGCAAGAGTTTGAGGCCGGTCTGGGGAACTTAGTGAGACCTTGCTTCAATAAAGGACTGGGGATGTAGCTCAATCTGCAGTACTACAAAAAAAAACAACCAAAATAAAGAATTAAGAATTCATTATTTTTTCATTTGCATGAAGTTTGTTATTTATATATCCTTAATTATTTATATGTTCTATTACAGTGCAATTCAAAGTATGCTCCCACAGACTGACAATGTCAACAGCATCTAGAAACTTGTTAGAAATGCTGGAGTAATTGGACATATACATCAAAAAAAGAAGAATCTCAAATTTTAACCCATTCTTCCCTCACACCTCTTACAAAAATTAACTTCAGGCCAAGGGTATAACTTGGTGACAGAGCACATATTTAGCGTGCTGGAGCCTTGGGTTCTATCTCCAGTAGAAAAGATTAAATTAGCTTCAAATGTGTCATAGATACATTTAGATACATTTACATAAATACATACCATGCCTAAAACCATTAAGCTTCCAGACGGAATAGAAGAAAATCTTTGTGTCCATGGGCTAGATGAAAATTTCTTAGATACAACCTCAAAAATGATTAAAAAGTAAACAAATTGAACTTAACCAAATAAGAAGCCATGCTTTTTGAAAAAAAAATTTTTTTTAAATGAAACAACAGGGCTGGGGATTTAGTTCAGTGGTTCTGCTGCCTGCCTCGCAAGTGCAAGGTCCTAAATTCAATCCCTGGTACCAAAAAAAAAAAAAAGAAAGAAAGAAAGAAAGAAAGAAAGAAAGAAAGAAAGAAAGAAAGAACACATGCTAGATAAATATTTTTTTAAATACTGCGAGATAAAATATTTGTACATAGAACATATAAAGAATTCTTAAACCCAATAATTAGAAAATGCAATAGGAAATGGGCAAAAGATTTCAACAGATGACAAATGAGCACATGAAAAGATGCTAGATAGTATTAGTTATTAGTTTCATGCAAAGTACCTAATACAATACCTAACACAATACCATCATATGCTTATTAAAATAGCTAAGACTTAAAAAGACAAGCCATACCAATATTGACAAGGATGTGGAGAAACTGCAACTTACATATACAGTATATAGATTTACAAAGATGCAGCCTTTTTGGAAAACAGTTTGGCAGCTCCTTAAAAAGTTAAACATATAATCCAGCCATTTCATTCCTGGGTAATTCCCAAGAGAAATGAAAGCATATGATGTCCTAACAAATATTTAAACATAAATTTCCTTAGCCTTATTTGTAATAGTCAAAAAAACAGGAAACCAAAATGTCCATCAATAGGAGAATGGATAAACAAAGTGCAATACATCACAATGGAATTCTACTTAACAATAAAAAGGAATGAGCTATTGGCTTATTGCATCAAAATAACTATTCTGTAAAAGGGTCAGATCAAAAAAGAGTAGATATTGTAGAATTCCATTTATGAAAAATTCTAAAAAAGCCGGTGGTTGTCTGGTGGGGGAATGGGTATGAGAGGAGGATTACCAAGGGACAAGGAAAAACGTTCTGGGGTGATGGTAGGATGTTACACATGGATACAACAACAAAAAAATCAAATTGTACACTTCACATATGTAGGGTTTATCATATACCACCATACCTTGATAAAGCTGTTAAGAATGAAATAGTGATTCATAAGCATGGGGTCATATGAGTGGAAGGTTCAGGGAAGAAGTCTTCCTCTCAGACAATTTCACAGTGTAGAGGAGGGTGGGCATTTTTATAGCTATTACAAGCATGATTGTATTGTCAAAAGAATAAAAAAAATGGTTCTTGGGGAGAACAATGTAAATTAAGAAACGTTAGCTGCTAGTTTATTTGGTCTTCAGTTTTAAAACTGCAAATTGTTCATCAACATAAATAGATCTTGGAATTCTGTGTTCAGCTGAGGGTGACAATCTTGCTGTGGAATTAGCCCTTATTTCACCTTTCTTGTATTGATTTCTTGGAGCATGTTGTCACCTACATAGGTTTTCATTGCCCAGTGTGAAGTTATTCTTCTTCAGTTGTTCTAAAACTTGAACTGTGATCAGATGATGCCAACAGGAGGTTATTCCCTGCATTCTCTCCATACTGCTAGTCTTAAGCATTTCCATGATCTGTCCTTATCTCTCATCTGTCCTATCATTATCTTTTTTAAAAATTTTATTTTATTGTTACATTTTAGGTATACAATATAACGACATTCATCATTAGAAATTTGCACCTTTACATAATCTCTCCTGGTTCTTATTTTCCCCCCTTCCCCTGCTCTCCCTTCAACCCCTCCATTCCTCCCTATTTACAAAGACTTTGTTTCCATTTTTTCATTTTCTCATATTAACTCCATTGCCTTCTTTCCTTTCACCTACCCCTCCCACTTCCCCTTCCCCTTTGCCCCTTTTCTTCCTATTTGACATTATCTATTATACCTTTTAGTCCTATTTACACTTTCAGTTTCTCACACTAGAGAAACTATTTGGTATTTACACATTTGTGTCCTACTTATTTCACTTAAGAGTATCGCCTCAATGTGCATCCATTTAGCAATAAATGTCTCTAATTTCTCATTTTTGATGGCTGAGTAGTGCTCCATTTTATTAAAAAAACCACATTTTCTTTATCCAGTATCCAGTTGATGGGCATTTGGGCTGCTTCCAAGTTTTAGCTATTACAAACTGTGCTGCTATAAACATGGGTGCACATATATCACTGTAGTATGATTCTTTTAATTCTTTGGGGAAGATCCCCAACAGGGGAATAGCTGGGTCAAATGGGGCTTCCAGTCCTAGTTCTTTGAGGTATCTCCATACTGATTTCCACAGTACTTTCACCAGTCTACACTCCCACCAGCAGTGGAGCAGGGTTCCTCTTTCCCCACAGCCCTGCCAGCATTTGTTATTGGTTGATTTCATGATAGAAGCCATCCTCTCTGGAGTGAGGTGGAATCTCAGCATTGTTTTCATTTGCATCTCTAGAATGACCAGTGATGTGAACATTTTTTCATGTATTTATTTGCCATTTCTACTTCTTTGTGTGACAAATGTCTGTTCATTTCAGATGCCCGTTTTTGGATTGGGTCTTTAAATTTGGGAGGTTGATTTTTTTAAGTGCTTTATAGATTCAAGATAGTAGACCTTTGAGGGACAGCTGGTGAAGATTTTTTCCCACATTGTAGGTTGTCTTTTCACACTGCTGGTGGTTTCTCTGGCTGTGCAGAAGCTTTTTAATAAGAAGAGATCCTACTTGTTGATTGTTTGTGCTAGTTCATGGGAATCTGAGGGTTTGTTCATAAAGTATTTTCCTACCCTGATGTCTTCAAGAATTCTACCTAACCTCTGTTCCAGCTGGTTCAGCGTTTCTGTTTTTATATTTAGATCTTTAATCCATTTTGATTTTGGTTTAGTGCATGATGAGAGATATAGGTCTAGTTTTAGTCTTTGGCAAGTTGAAACCCAATTTTTCCAGCACCATTTATTAAAGAGGCTGTCTCCTCCAGTGAGGGTGTTTGGCTCCTCTGTCAAAGATGGGGTGGCTGAAGGCTAGGGATTTAGCTCAGTAGTTCTGCCGCCTTCCTCAAAAGATGAGGTGGCTGAGTGTGTCTGGAGTTGTTTCTGCATCTTCTAATCTGTTCCACTGGTCCTCAGGTCTGTGTCTTTGCCAATACCATTTTGTTTTTATCACAGTAGCTTTGTAGTATAGTTTCAAGTTGGGGGTTGTAATACCCCCTGCCATGTCTCTGTTACCTAGAATTGCTTTTGCTATTCTGGGTCTCTTCTTGTTCCAAATAATTTTTGTATTATTTTCTCAAGGCCCATGAAGTATGCTGCTGGGATTTCAATTGGGATCACATTGAATCTATGTAGCAATTTTGTAAGTATGGCCATTTTCACTATGTTGATCCTTCTTACCCAGGAGCAAGGGATGTCTTTCCATTTTCTGATATCATCTTCAATCTCTCTTTTTAGAGTGCTATAGTTTTCAGAGAAGAGGTCTTTGATTTCTTTTGTTAGGTTGATTCCCAGGTATTTCAATTTTTTGGATGCTATTGTGAAAGGAACTGTTTGCCCTATTTCTGTCTCAGTGAGTCTGTTGTTCGTGTAGAGGAAAGCTATTGATTTTTGTGTGTTGACCTTGTATCCAGCTACTTTACTGAATTTGGTTATTAAGTCTAGAAGACTTTTGGTGGCATTTTGGGGTCTTCTATATAGAGTATCATGTCATCTGCAAATAATGACAGTTTGAATTCTTCATTTCCTATCTTTATTCATTTTACTTCTTTCTCTTGTCTAATTGCTGCGGCTAATGCTTCCAAAACTATATTGAACAGTAGTGGTGAAAGTGGACATCCTTGTCTTGTTGCTGATTTTAGGGTGAAGGATTTCAGTTCTTGACCATTTAGTATGACATTGGCTGTTGTTTTTCATAGATGGCTTTCATCAGATTGAGGTAGAGACTGTCTATTCCAATTTTTTGTAGGGTTTTTATAATAAATACATGTTATATTTTGTCAAATGTTTTTCCTGCATCTATGGAGATAATCATATGGTTTTTGTCCTTGGCTCTATTGATATAGTGTATTACATTTATTGATTTGTGTATGTTGAACCATCCCTGCATCCCTGGGATGTATCTTACCTGGTCAGGGTGTATGATCTTCTGCATTCTATTTGCCAATATCTTATTAAGGATTTTTGCATCTATGTTCATTAGTGAGATTGGCTTATAGTTCTCCTTTTCGGTTGGGTCTTTCTCTACTTTTGGGATCAAGGTGATGCTTGCTTCCAGGAATGAATTTGGGAGTATTGTTTCCCTTTCAATTTCATTGAAGAGTTTAAACAGTAGTGGCAGTAGTTCCTCTCTAAATGTCTTGTAGAATTCAGCAGTGAAACCATCAGGACCCAGGCTTTTCTTAGTTTGTAAGTTTTTAATTACATTTTCAATTTCATTGATTGATATTGGGTTGTTTAGAATTTGTAGGTCTTCTTCATTCAACTTTGGTAATTCACACGTATCTAGGAATCTGTCCATTTCTTCTGTGTTTTCCATCTTATTGGCATACAGGTTCTCAAAGTAGGTATTGGTGATCTTCTGGATTTCTGCTGGGTCCTTTGTAATTTCACTCTTTTCATTCCTAATTGCATGGATTTGGGCCTTTTCTTTCCTTTTTCTGATAAGGTTGGCTAAGGGTTTGTCAATTTTGTTTATTCTTTTGGAGAACCAACCCTTGGCTTCATTAATTTTTTGTATTTTTCTCTTAGTCTCCATTGGATTGATTTCTGCTCTGATCTTTATAATTTCCTCCCTTGTATGAGCTTTGTGTTTGTCCTGCTCTTCTTTTTCTAGAAGCTTGAGTTTCAGCATCAAGTTGTTTAATTGAGCTCGCTCTGTTTTCCTCATGAGTATTAACTGCTATGAATTTCCCTCATAAGACTGCTTTCATTGTGTCTCATAGATTCTGATATGTTTTATTGTCCTTGTCATTTAATTGAAGGAACTGTCCGTTTTGTTCTTTAATTTCCTCTATGACCCACTGGTTATTCAGAAGTGTGTTGTTCAATTTCCATGTATTTATCAAGTTTTTGCAGTTTCTTTTGCTATGGATCTCCAATTTCATCTCAGTATGGTCTGATAATATACAGGGGATAACATCAATTCCTTTGCACTTACTTAAACATGTTCTATGAGTGAAAATGAGCTCTATTTTGCAGAACGGCCTGTGTGCAGCTGAAAAGTATGTGTATTTTGATTTCATGGGGGTGGAAGACTCTGTACACATCTGTTAAGTTCATTCATTCAAGAGTTCAATTGAGTTCCAGTATTTCATTACTTATTTTTTGTCTAGTTGATCTATCTGTGACAGTGTGGTACTGAGGTCCCCCACTACTATTGTATTAGTGCATATATGACTTTTCATGTCCGTTAGTATTTGTTTTATGTAGTTGGGTGCACTAGTGTTTGGTGCATAGATATTTATGATTGTCATCTCTTCCTCTTGGATTGTTCCATTTACAGGGATGTAGTGTTCTTCTTTGTCTCTCTTAATCAGTGTTGGTTTGAAATCCACTTGATCTGCAAAGTGGATAGCTACTCCTGCTTTTTTGGGGGTTCCTGTCACATGGAGTATTGTTTTCCACCCTTTAACTTTCAGTCTTTGAGTTTCTTTTTGAATTAAGTGTGTTTTTTGTATGCAGCATATTGTTGGATTTTGCTTCTTGACCCATTCTGCCAATCTATTTCTTTTGATTGGTGAATTGAGACCATTAATATTGATGATTATAATTGATATGTATTGAGTTATCATTATCATGACTTTTTCTTTTTGTTGGATTCTCCCCTTTTGTTTTTAATTTCTTTTCGTGCCTGATGGATTTATTCTCCTGTGCTTCCTGGGGTTGTGATCCTCATTGTCTTTTCCTAGGATTTTGTCTAAAATTTTTTGGAGTGCTGGTTTGGTATTCATGAAGTTCCTAAGGTGTTCTTTGTCATGAAAATGTCTTATTTCTCCATCAATTTTGAAAGCCAGTTTTGCAGGGTACTTCAATCTGGGTTGGAGGCTGTTTTCCTTTAGGGTTTGGAATATGTCACTCCAAGCTCTTCTTGCCTTGAGAGTTTGCTTTGAGAAGTCTGCTGTGATTCTGATGGGTTTTCCTTTGTATGTGATTTGTTTCTTTTCTCTAACTATTTAGAGAATTTTGTTCTTCTGTTGGATTTCTGGAATCTTAACTATTATATGCCTGAGTGTAGATTTTTTTTGATCATGGCTAGCTGAAGTCCTATATGCCTCACTTATCTGTATGTCAAGTTCTTTTCCCCTTTGGGGGAAATTTTCTGCCATTACTTCTGTGAACAGTTTTTTTTAATGTCATCTGCACTCTCTCCTGTTTCTTCATTGACTCCAGTCACTCTTATGTTGTTCTTCTTTGCATTGTCTAGGAGCTGCTGGATTGATTTCTCATGGTCCCTTACAACTTTGAAGCACTTTTTCTTTTCCTGGTCAATTGGAATCTTACCTTCTATATCTGAAATTCTGTCCTCACATTGGCTCATTCTGCTTTGTAGACTTTCAATGGAGTTTCTCATCTCTTGGAAATCTGTTTGCATCTGTTTTATGGATTCAATTTGTTTCCTATGTTGGCATTCCATCATGTTGCTCAGCTCCTCTCTAGATATATTAATCATGTCTTGCACTACAAGGACAGTCTCTGCTGTTATCTGAGAAATCATTTCTGATTTCATTTTTTCCAGATCCTCTTTTGTTGCCAGTTCAGGGATTCTAGGTGGTTGAGTATCAGAGTGTTCTGTCTCATTTCCCTTTGGGGTTGATGTAAGCAATCTGGAAGTCTGGTTTTGAGACTTGTTTATGTGTCTTCTCATTTCGCCAGGGGTGGGAGGGGTGCTTTTCATACCCATGTGGCTCACCTCCTCTGTGCTGGGAGCAGTGGTACAGCAGCCTGGAATCCCCTTCCTCTGCACTGGGAGTGGTGGAATGGTGGCCCAGAAGCCCCTTCCTCTCCACTGCAAGTGGTGGAATGGTGGCCTGGAAGCCCCCCCCATCACTCTCTTTTGTCTGCAATGATTTGGGAATTCTAGAAGAGGATGGATAGACTAGTTCAGAGCCACTGATTTTGTGTTCCTTGTCCCACTACAGTTTTCATTCTATACTTTTTCCCTGACCCTAGAATATCTAGTTCAGCAACAGTACAAAGTGATTACAGAAAAGCTTCTCCAGTATGATTAACAAGTGACTTGTTTCCTTATAGGATGTTCAACATTCCAAAGACTGCCTTACAATTGGCATTTTGGAATTGTTTGAGATGAAAAGAGCTTCTCTCCATTTATGAGTGTTCCTCAGACCTGCTATGTCAAAGAATTCTGGTGAGTTACACTTTCCAGTTCACATGTCACTCTTCAGAACCCTTAGTACTGCAGCACACTAGAAATATGGCAATATGCTGGAACAATCAGGACTTCCATGTGTTCATATGCAGACCGAGTTTATATAATGTCATTTTAATTATAGCTTGGGAACTTATTGAAACGAGGATCATAATAGTCAATATGTCTTCAATCAACAGTGAAGTAAACTCTACTTCTTTCTGGTAGTTAGCATGTGTTTTAGTCTGTTTTCTGTTGGTATAACAAAAGATCACAGTCTGGGTAACTTGTAAAGGAAAGAAATTTGTTTTGGCTCATAGTTCTTGAGGCCGGGAAGCCCAAGAGCAAGACACCAGCATCTGGTTGGCATCTGGTGAAGGTTTCTCACTGCATTATAGCATAGTGAAGGGAAAAAGAGATGAGAGAGGAAGCAAGAGACAGCATAGGAAGCCATACTTGCTGTTATAATAACCTGTTCTCATGATACCTAACCTCCTCCCACAAGAACCCACTTATGCATTAATCCCTGTAGGAGGATGGAGCCCCACAACCATTATTAAATGGAAATAATTTATGTAGAAGTTGATTCCCTTTTTTATTAGTCACTTTTCTGGTTGGTGGAACAAAATACACAACACCCATTAGTTAAAGGAGGAGGTTTATTTTGGCTTACAGTTTGTAGAGGTTTCAGTTTGTAGTTGACTGGTTCTAAGGCAGGCTGGCATGGCAGATAGGCATGGCAGAGGAGGGTTTCTCCCAGCATGGTAATGAGGGAGTAGATGGTAATTAGGGCAAGATCAAGAGATTATTCTTCCCAAGCTACAAGCCCAGTACTCATCTCTTCCGACCAGGCCCCACCTCTGAACACAAAGTCAACTCTTAGCCCCTGTAATCCAATCACCTTCCAAAATCCCAACCTATGAGCACAGGAGGCTCTTAGGGGACATCTAGATATAAACCATAACACCTTTCAATACTGTTAAATTGGGGACTCAATTTCAACATGAGTTTTGGTGGAAACAGACCACATCTAAACCATAGCAACACAGTTCAAGGAGAGCCACCTGGCATTCTCTTAGGACAGCAAAAGCCATCCTCACCATGCCTAGAAAAGTAAAGCAGATTTGAAAACCTTATGAAAGATTCAGGTAGGAGTCTGTATTGTATCATTGAACTTACACTTTTTTAAAAAAACCATGAAATGAATCTTGCTTTTAAAGATTAGAGTTCGTGCTCAAAATATACTTGATGCATAAAGTCCAACCATGGTGAGCCTGACAATATTATAGCCTTTTAAACTGAAAATGTGAAATGAAAGATGTTGAAATTATTTATGACTGTAGCTAGAGATTTGGAAGTCTTCACTTCATATCTTGATAAATCATCCTAACACTGAACAGCATTTGTGTTCAACTCAGGTAGAACTAGAATTAATAGGGTAATGTCATCCAAAAAGTGTATATTACTAATTCTTAATGGCAAGACATTATTTTCCCTGACAGAGACATTTAATATCCTGGAAGAATAATATATTAGGAAATAAGTGCTATTGCTCTATCAAACCTCTATAAAGGGCCACCTACACACAAAATTGTCATTTTTCTCTTTGTTACCTATTCCTATTTCCTTCTTTGAAGTTGTCATTTTTTGTCTAAAGTAATGGACCAAAAAGATATTGTGTCTCCTTTGTACCTACTGGTACAGTAAAATGTGCCCATTAAATGATCATTAAATTGATATGATAATAGGGAATTTTTGGACATTTTTAAACCTCTATTAAGAAAGGCTCAAGACTGTATGGGTTTAGTGCTGGCTTAGTTTGGGTTTTCCCCAATGCAGACTCTGAGATGAGAATTTAGGTGGAAATAATTTATGTAGAAATCGGTGTCAGGAAGTACTAAGGGAAACTTCGGGATATAAAATAAAGAGAGAAGAAATGCTAATTAAGCTAATGATGAGTTTAGCTCTGTGGGCAACTGAGGCTCCATCCGGCTGGGAATGCCATGAGAGACTTCGTGAAATCATCACGAATCACTTGGGTGAGGAATGAGAAAGCTTTTGTCCTCACTTGTTGAATGCTGGCTCTGTGAGGTAAGATCCTTGTGCACAGATCAAATGAATGCCAGTGGCCAAGGAAGGCAGAGATACACCATAAGCTTGTGGATGGGTAAGGAGACTGTCTGCAGGTGCCCTTTTGGGTGGGCCAAGGTGATCTAATGGGGGCAATAACTTCATCTGCCCCAGGAACTCTGATTCCAGCCAGGCAGACTTCTGTTCAAATCCTTACTTTGAAATGTAACAGCTGTTTAGACTTGAGTAAGTTACTTAATTTCTCTATGCTTCCATTTCTTCATCTGGAATAATAATAATAATACATGCATACATACATACCCTGTAGCTGCTCTGGATTCAGGAATATTAAGAAGGAGTGCTTACAGACTTCATCTAGAAGTTGAATTTTCCTACAGTAAGTACACTGCTCTTTGCCTTATAAAAATGTATGCTTATTTGGAGTAGCTGATGGAGATTACGGGTTGCTAAAGTTCCTCCAAGCTATCTCCAGGAGGCTGACATATACTTACTTTATACAACTGGTATATAAGGTAGATCTTTATAATTTATAAAGATAAAATGCCTTACTCCTGTGCTGATTGCCTCATTCCCTTGCTTAAAACTCATGTCTCTTGGAGATAAGAGCAACATCTTTATACAAGGTTCAAGACCCTGGAAAGTCCAGCCCTTCCTTTGTGTCAAACTCTTTCCTACTTTGGTCCTCTTTTCCTAAGTTCCCTGTATGTTCTGTGCATCTGTCTGTTTATGCCGTCTTTCCTGAAATGCTCCTCAACCCTCACTTCCACAGGCTAATCCAGCCTTCTACCACTCAAACCACCTTTCTGTAAGATAAGATTCCCCTCTTCTTGCTTTGACTAACTATAACTCCTTTCCACTATCACTCCCACCATCCCATTACCCACGATCCTTCCTAGATGGTAGAGAATTGATTTCCAAGTGCTATATAAGTCAGTTTGCCAAACAAAAGCCATTTCTACAGCAGGGAGTGAAAATGTAGAACATAAAGACTTCCTGGGATGGAGAAAAAAGACCACTCCTCCTTCACGCATGTAAGTACAGCAGTGAGAACAAACCATCACAATCATCACATCAAAAGTTGGTTCTAGGGCCGGGGATTTAGCTCAGTGGTTCTGCTGCCTACCCTGCAAGTAGAAAGACCCGAGTTCGATCCCCAGTATCAAAAAAAAAAGTTGGTTCTGTAGGGCTGGGGATTTAGCTCAGTGGTTCTGATGCCTGCCTCGCGAGCGCAAGGTCCCAAGTTCGATCCCCAGTACCAAAAAAACAAAAAACAAAACAAAACAAAAAAAAGTTGGCTCTATAATCTTATTCTTATCCATTCACTATTAGTGTAGGAAAACCTTGTTTCATGTTTGAAATTCTTCTTACATATGTATTATCTTTCTAATACATTACTATACTTCCCTTCAAAGAAGAATGTCATAATCACTGGCGGCTTTGGCCTTGGGCCTTTTCTGGGTACATTTCAATCAATGGTTTTCATTCATCCAGAAAAAATACAGAACTTGGGCTGGCGATTTAGCTCAGTGGTTCCGGCACCTGCCTCGCAAGAGCAAGGTCCCAAGTTCGATCCCCAGTACCAAAAAACCCCCCCAAAACAAACCAAAAAACCCCCAGAACTGTGCTAACAGGTTCTGTGCATAAAAGCCAAAAACACTGGTGGGAAACAGGAGACATTATGGAAGAAATCATTAATTTGTGTGCGTGTATGTGTGTTTTTAAAAGCAGTTCCCAAGAGCCTCTTCAGTGAGACTTCACAGTGAACCTCCTGTTCTCTATAACTCCATTAGCAATAATGACCTATGAGATTTCTAAAATTATGTAAATCTTGTGAGCAGAACAAGGAGGAAGACTCATGCTGTCTTACATACAATTTGATTCTAGGGCTCTTTCCCCTAAAATGGCTAATGGTAAATACAGAAAGAGAGAATGGCTGTGATTCTCCTTGGCTGATTCTATCCTTTTAATACTTCAGGATAAAAAATATTTTCCCATCAAATTAGGTTTTAATGACTTCAAAGAAATTGAAGTTCATGAGAAAGAACATACCAAGAGCCCTGACTGTAATCACAAGGGATCTCTAAGAAGTAATTAATCACACTGTTTCTTTGGCAACAGTAGTAAAATAGGGCTCAGTGCAAGAAACCTCACTAAAGTTATTTTGTTATAGTCATTCTTAACCAAATGCCACAGCTATACACATTCAAAGATATATAGAGGCATTTAACTTGCGGAATCTCATCTGGTAATCTGTGGATTTTAATTAAGCTTTTCCAGGGGTGCCGGAGAGCGTAAGAGACAGAAAGGCTATTGAGCTCCCAAGATTTATCTTTGTCTTCACTGTTAAGACAATATTCTCATATTGCATATGATATACCACCAATTACCCAGAAATCTTGCATGATCAGCACGGGAATTTGTTTTATCTGCTGGATAGGGTATTTTCACTCTTGTGGAAATAAAATATTATATTTGGGAAGTACCTCTTTCCCCACCCCCTTCCAAGGAAGGATACTCAGCAGCCAACATATGACCCATCACCTGACTCCCCAAGTGGCCCTAAACATGTTCCTTCTCTCAGCAATTTACAATTGAAATTAAGAGATCTGGTATCCTTAGAAAGAGGAGATAAAAAAATTGGGTAATCTGAGATGACTATCTCTGCCTGTTGCATGACTAAAGGTTCAGAGAATGTAAATCTAAGAAAAAATAAAAGAGTAAAGCAGAAATGCTTGAAAACAAAAGAGATGGGAGAAGAAAGAATGAAGAGAGAATTCTGCAGGCTTCCCATATTTGGGCCCCATGTGTTTCTGCTCCTGGCTTCTGAGAGTCTCTACTTAATTTTTCTAATCAATTTCCATGATACTGGAAATCAGACTCTCAAATAATATAAGCATCTAGCCAGTGCTATTCTTTTGTCAGGAGACAAGAGATTAGAGTTTGTCAGTCCTGGAAGTGTTTGTATTTTAAATAAGTGTTGCAATTGTTGTTATGGGTAGTGAAGGAATTAGAAAAGACCACTGTCTTTTTTTTTTTTGGTGGTACTGATTATTGAACCCAGGGAATGCTAAGATACATTCCCTATCTATCCTTTTAGAAAAGTCTTTTCTTAGTTTTTATTTTATTATGGTACTAACATTTTGCTGTGGTACTGGAAACCCAGGGCCTTGTACATGCTAGGCAAGTGCTCTACCACTGAGCTTCAACCCCAGGCCAGGTTAGTGACTTTTTTTTTAGAAAATGGTTTTTATTTTTTAAATATGATAAGATGTTTAAATTCATATTTTAAAGTTGGTGAAATCTCAGATTTATATAACATTTTGTATCCAGATTTTTGGGCAATAAAAATATCAAATGTTAATTTATTTCACTTTTGTATTAATAACAAATTTATTTATACGGTAGTCCTGAATAGGCATAAGAACTTCTTGTTTTTAAAAGAAAACATTTAATAAACTATATCATAACCCCAAAAGTATGGTGGAAAAGTATAAATGGTTAGAGGGGAAAAAGAGCTTCAGTTTAGTGCCACTTTTTGGTATGTCCTGAGTCACCATTCTTTCCTGTTTCTAAGATTATGATTTTATTGTCATTGGTTTAGTTTTTAAGACGGTAATATATTAACAAATTATTATTGATATAGGCTTTTCAATTTGTCCAAAATTATGCATTATAAGTGGAATGAAGCAGCATTTCCAGTTGACAAATGGATCTATGGGTATTGAGGTATTTCTTAAATAAAGCTTGTGACAATTAAACCAACAAATGGTGGCAATGAGAAAACTATTGACAAAGTACAACCAGGGAATGTTCAACTCAACACATGCAGGAATCTGTACTTTAAGTAAAAGAATGAATACCTGAAGCAGTACAAGTGGTAACCAGGTACCAAGAAAACAAACAATGAGGTTGGGCAAGAGTATTCTTTTAGAGTTTACAATGTAACTAGGGAGGGATGAAGAAGGAAAATACAAGATAGGCTCATTCATATAGGAAGTTATTTGAATAGCCTGTACCAAGATAATAACTTCTGACCAAGAGGTTATAAAAGTCATAAATAAAATTATCATCATGGAAAGTGACAGGCAGTAACTCTGAATGCTGACATAGAGAGGACATTGGTAAGAAATATTCTGTGCCTTCAGGCTTTGGTAGATACCTGGTTCTCCCAAAACATAAGCAAGGACTGAAATCCAAATCAAAATTGCTGCAAAGAAATAAAATGCCTTCTGACATTTAGATGATAGCTTGGTGAGTTTAGAGAAATTCAGGCAATAATCTATACAAGATATTAAGAAGACTGGATAATGCAAAAAGCCATAAGTAAAGGAAATAATTTGCACAAAGAGACAGATATGGTATTTAGTAAACCTAATACCTAAAAGTACAAAATCCCTGAAATAGAACATAATGGAAATGTTTACCAAAAATAAAAAATCAACAAATGCTAATGAAACACAAAAACATTCCATAAAATTTTGATAGCTGTTTTTTTCTTCTCATTCCTAGTGTGAGGATATTTAGTAATATTTTTCCAAGTACGATCAAGAACAACAGAAAAGTAGCATCTAGAGGCTGATTTGTTTGAGGTAACTGGTTCTGAAATGAGCAGCTGTCTGAAGAAAAAGATATCATATTTATAAATTTCAAGAAGACCGGCTGAAAAATACATGATAATACACTGCTTCACTTTATTTTCCGTTCACATACTATAGTTTAACTTGACCTTATCTGAAAAAGTTCCATCACAGGTTCGTGGTACAGGACACAGAAGCATAGCTGCCAATCTGACGACTGCCAAGTGGTGTTGCTTGGAGGAGGCCTAGATGGAGTGACCAGATGAGTCTCTCCAGTCTTCCTAACCAATGATCCTATTTTATTTTGATTTTGCTGCCTTCAATTATGTCACTGTTCAATTATGTCACATTTTGCTATGCCAAAATGCTATGTAAAGCTATCCTTTGCTGGTGTGGGTTATTTCTGGAAGTTGAGTTGCTGGCGCTCCTCACAGGGCTCCAGGCTGCAACTTCCTCCGGAGTCCACCAGCAGAAACCACCAGCTGGAGCTCCAGGTTGGTGGCTTTTGAAAGGCCTCAACCAAATTGAATTCCATAGTTTCTTAGGAGTAATGTCTCTCCAGAGACATTGAGACAAATAGCATTTTCTGTGTCTACTATGAAATCATTGGGTTTTTGGAAGACAACAGTGTTACTGGTGGTCAGTTTGGTGACTTTCACTTGTATAAACTTGTGCCATAGGAGTCCTCCTGCAGGGCGACTGCCTGGTTGGTGGGGCTCACTCCTTTCTGAGGGGGCCCACCAACAGAACCTTGCTGGGGTTTTCTCAAAGCCAAGTCATTGGGTTTGTGCTTGGGTGAAATATTATGTTGTGCTCTATCAGCTCTATATCTGAGTGTAGATCGAATATGCTTTCTCTCAGTCCATTCACGTGGAATGTTTTTCATGTTTCTATTCTTCTGACTCCTAAAAACATGGAAATAAAAGTCATATAGGAGTCTTATCTTTTATTTACTTATTAAACAAATAACTACATAGGCACCTCTTATAAATAAATAAATAAGCTCTGAGCTCCTTTGAGAGATCATTCAAGGCCAGGTGTGGAGACCAGCTACCCTCAGTCAGTGTGAGCCTGAGGCTGGCAAGTCCACACCAGCCTCTCCTGTCTGCCAACCCAGAAACAGGATCCCATGGATACTCAGCCCATCTTCCTTGGACGTCTTCCACTCCATCTTGTCTTTAACTTTCTTGGCTTCTCAGCTTTATCCTTATCTCTTGGTTTGTCTTTTTTTTTTTTTTTTTTTTTTTTTTAACATATAAGGGTGTTTATTGTTTGTAGGGGGAAAAAATTGGGAACAGTCTGAAGGTCCAGCAACAAGGAAATGATTAAATCAACCACAATATATCTGTACCGTGGAATATCACACAGCAATGGAAAGGGACAAGTTAGCTGAGCATAATAAATCTGAGCATATTAAAAGGGGGGCTACACCCCATGGTGGAAGGAGGGGGTAAGGTTGGGGAAACAAGAAACCAAAAATCATAGGAAAATGTACAAAAAGCCTTGAATGAAGGAAGCATTTAGACTCTAAATGCTCACTTGGAGTCATTTTTTGTTTTAGATTTCTGTGGTAGTTTTAATGCATTTTTACCTAAAAAAATACCTTGTATGTTAAAAATCTGGCACTCATCGGAAGTGAAGTCTTGCTGGCTCCGCTGTGCATGCCCTTGTAATTAAGCTTGCAGCAGTTCTAATGCCAGCATCACCCTCTAAGTGCTTTTTGCTTTCTTTATTAGCATTCTTATTATTTTAAAAATCGGATGCTAGACATAAGCCCCAAGCTTTGCACTCTGGTCTAGAACTAAGGGGGCTGGGGAAGCAGAGGGGGAGCGCAGGGTCCTCCGTGCTGTCAGGGTGGGAGGCTGCTTGCCTGGCCTGCCCCGCCCACATCCCCCACCTTTCCTCCTTAAAACTTTCCAAGTGTGTCCTTGAGAAGAGCTGGCAGCAGTGGGAACTCAGCACAAGGGCACCGCACCAACACGCGTGCTCTGAACAGCAGATAAATTATCCCAGAGCACACGATTTCCCTCTGCCCAGATTCTACTAACTGGAGAACTGATCGCGCTCAGCAGCTGCTATCTCCACAGCAGCTCAACAACCCCGGGGGTCTCTGCAAGGACCCCAGAAGGTGTGGGGGGCATCTTAGAGCACCAGATTCATGTTTTACTTAAGGGATTCATTTTTTTTTTTTAAATCAAAACTCAAATACACTTTTATTGACTTATAATCACCCACAGTTCTAATCTGCATGGGTAACAATTCAAACTCATGACAATAATTTATTTATTAGTAGAGTCACTTTGAGAACAGAAACGCAACCAAATTTGGAATTCATGAATTGACATATTTTCATTAGATATTAACCAAAGTTTAGGATAATATATTTTATATATCTAAATTGAGAGATTCATGTTTTTAACATCTTTGAAACTAGTAAGGTGCTGTATCAAGATTCTTTATTGAGGCTCCCTGAAGACACCATTTCTTTCCAGCCCTTTTGGCAAGTAGTTATCTTTCTTGTAGTGAGAAGTGATTTACAGAGATGACAACCCTTGCCAAAGGCCAAAGTGGTGTCAAAAGGACTGATAGCGATTGTGGAGAGCGGCATGAAGGGAGGCATCTTTAAAAATGGTCATGTGGCCAGGGATTTAGCTCAGTGGTTTCGCTGCCTGCTGTGCAAGTGCAAGGACCTGAGTTCAATTCCCAGTACCAAAAAATAAAAATAAAATAAAAAATAAAAATGGTCATGTGAATGCACATAAAAACATTCATGTAGGGCAGGGGGAACACTAGAAGCAAACATGTCATTAAAAATGTTTTTCCTAGTACACAGACCATCACTGGCGGGGGAACAGCAAGCACTGGCTGTTCTGTGATACAGAACCCTAATGCTAACGAGAGCTGGCTGCGAGTCTCACCTGCTCCGAGCACCAGCTTGGCAGTGTGCCCTCAGTCTGACTTCTGAGCCTTGGCCTCGCCTCCTTTCTATTTTAGATCACTTTCTTTATTATATCTGAGTGTAATTACATGGATCAAAGTAACCTTCCACGCACCAAGATATCAAAGCACACAGCAGTTGGTCAGGTCCTTTCATTTATGCCTGAATCTGTTTTGCTAGAGACATTGGGTTAAATCTGGGCCGTGCGAGCCATGGAGAGACCAGGAGACAGCCCTGGGATGGGGCAGAGCAGGAAACATGAGGCTTGGCTATGGTGGGGTCCCAGCTCTGCCACTTTCTAGCTGTGTGACTCTGGATGATGTATTTCACCTCTCTGAGCCTCAGTTTCCTCATCGGGAATACGGCCTAACAAATACCAGGGGGAACCCTTGGGGGTGATATTTGAAATGCTGATGTTTGGTACCTTCAGGACACACAAGGTCCAGGGTGAGGGGGGTGGGGGGGGAACTGGGGTGACTCTGCAGATTGCTCACCGGCTCACTGCTGGGGCTACCAGCCTCCTTTCCAGCTTATTTCACGAGGACCCACATGAACAACAGCAGGCAGAGCACCACCAGCAGGTCCATGGCCACCTGGAACCCCGCTCCCCTTTCCAACCAAAAATCACAGCGCTTGCCGAAGCAGAGCTCCTTGATCAGCTGCCACAGGACCTGCTGGTAGAGCTTGTTGTCCTGCTTCTCCCGGGAGAACTCGGCCTGGTTGGCCGCCTGGGTGGTGTTGATGCAGACAGTGACCAGCATCTCCTTGGTCACGTTGGCCTCGGAGCAGCTGTCACAGTGGATGCCTTCTGGGAACTGCCAGTAGTTGGCCTCGTAGTACTGGTTGTCCTTGGCTCCGAAGTCGATGTCCAGCTTATGGCCCTGCCTGATTAAGGCCCCTGGGCGGGTCGGGGCCACTCTGCGGCGGGCTGGGGGCAGGCTTCTAGCTCCACTTGACCCTGTGCTTTATGCCCCGTGCCGTGATGGAGGAGAGGTGGCAGAGAAGCAGAACACAGACCAGGGCCAGCGCCCACACACCCAGGGAAGTCTTCATTGTGTCAGAGTCTGGCTGTCCAATGGCTGGGAGTGCCCTGGAGTCCAAGCTGTGCGGCCCTGCAGCTCAGCCTTTTTTTTTTTAACCCATCCTGGCTTTGCTATTTGTTTCCCCAAATAGGACACACGTCTAGAGCTCTCAACTCTAATGTAATAAATCACTTTTATCTCCACAGTAGCCTGGAAGTTCTTTGCTATCAGGGACATATTTTCTTCATCTTTGTATCCCCAGAGCCCAGAAACATACCTAATATATGTCAGCATTTAGTCAATGTTGCTGAAAAAATCCAAGATGAATGTGAGTTTATGACACATATTTAGTTAGCAGGATTATGTTAATGCTAAATCTTGCACATCTCTGTTCTCATTGAACATGTTCCACAAAATTCACTGGCTTACAGTAAAAAAGGAAAACCAGAGATTCAGGCAGAGGGAGTGGATCCTCTTTGCTCTTTTCCAGAAGCTCTGTAGTATCCTCAGCTGGACCACTTCTGTGTTTACTTTCATTGGAATCCTTTGAAAACTGTTGTTGGCTCTTACTCCAGGATAAATGAATCTTTTATCAGGAATGCCATTTTCTTTTTTATCGGAGGGTGATCGATTCTCCAACTGCCTAAAAGGGGAACAATGAGGACTAAAGAAAAAAAAGACAACAGAGACTTGAGTAATTTCGAAGTATATGGGGAGGGGGCATGAGGTCAGTGCCCCAGAGTGGGTAAACACAAAGACTCTCTGAGCTGGCCACTATTTATTGGGTGCACACAATAATTGGAGGGAGCATCCGGTGATTTAGGGAGGGGGTGGCTGTGTAATCCTATGTCAGTGTGGATCTTATGCTGATGAGGATCTTAGGTCATGAGGTTCTTATGTTGATGAGGGCTGTATGGAAAGCATTCTTAAAATAGTAGGTGGGATGAGTTTTTTGTTTGGTACCGGGAATCAAACTCAAGACCTTATGCTTGTGTGGCAGGTGGCAGCACCACTGAGCTAAATCCCTGGCCCTAGGGATGAGTTAAGCTGATAAGGAATTTGTCCCTTCCCAGGTGAAACCTTTCTCTTACTACTTGGTTCTCAAAGAATCAGGATGTCTTCAGCTGATGTAATCTTGCTCTTGAGTATCACAGCATCATGGACCATTGAGGTCTCAGGATGACTGGAGGCAAAAATGGAGTTATGTATCTGTATCCCATAGCTGGCTTGCAGGCAAGGTGACATTGAGCCTTAGATAGCTATAGTCATACTTGGATTATGAAATGATTTTTCCCCAAAATTATGTAGAATGGTTCCTGACACTTTCTCTTTAGGAATTAGCATATTCCATCCTCTTTGGCAACAATACCTTGAGTTCTCCTCATGCCTCTTATTTTCCCTTATTTTTAGTTAAAGAAAGCATCATTTTGAGTGCTCTTGGAAATGACTCTGTCTCTCTGAGCCAGATTCTCCTCCCTGTTTACTTCTGGCATCAGTCATAGTATGCTCCTGAAAGATGAGACCTGGAACCCAAACTAGTATGGGGCTGTACATAGAATCTACAGCAATCTCTCCAATTCATTTTGACCAAGCCACTGAGATGACCTGTGGCTCATGACTGTAAACCAGTCATCATATTCAACTTTCATTTGCCACCTATCCTCCTTAGTAAGATTTTTCTCTCAGAAACTTGGAAATATTTCACATTCTGCATTTATATTTTGACACATTCATCCCACCTGCCTCTTATCAACAACCCACAGTGAGTTTTAGAAAGATTTTTTTCCACAGCTCTCATCTTAGGAGATAAAGACATGCAAACCCAAGGTAGGTTTTGACAGGCTCACTCCCTTTGGTGTGATGTGTGGGTGGACTACAGTGACATTAAATGGGCCAGACATGTGGCAGACAGGCTTGAGACTAATTTTCTTATTCTTAAGGAAATCCTGCCAAGAGCTTAAAGTACTCCATGACTACGGTTTACATCTAAAGGTAGTCAGAAGAGTAGGAATCTGAAATTTTCCAAAACAAAACAAAACACCTCATAAAATAATTTATTGACATTCTCTTCTAGTACAAATGAAGAAAACGCAAACTTGGAGAAATTGTGTGAATCACTGGGGCCATGCAGATTGTACATAGAGAGTTAGAGGCTAGCCTGAACCACATAGTGAGACCTTGGTTCAAAAGTAAATAAAAGAGAGAGAGAGAGAGAGAGAGAGAGAGAGAAAGAGAGAGAGAGAGAAAGAGAGAGGAGAAAATGAGCTATCCACTGGGTCTGGAGAAGGGGCTTACCTTTCTCTTAGGTAAAGAGGTTTTCTCTCAGAAAATCAGGGTTCTCCTAATCCCAAAACCAGATAAAGACCCAACTAAAGAAGAGAACTATAGGCCAATCTCTTTAATGAACACACATACAAAAATCCTCAACAAGATATTAGCAAATAGAATGCAGCATATTATAAATGAGCTGACATATCATGATCAAGTAGGTTTCATTTCTCCAGACACATTCAACTATTTGATCTTTGAGAAAGGATCCAAAAGTATATGTTGGAGGAAAAATAGCCTATTCAACAAATGATTTGGGAAAACTGGTTATACATTTGTAGAAGAATGAAACTGGACCCTTATCTCTCACCATATACTAAATTAAAATAAAAATGGATCAAAGATCTAAACATTAGAACGAAACATTAAACCTTCTGGGAGACAAAATAGGTAAAACATTCAAAGACACAGGAGTAGGGAAGGACTTTCTAAACAGAACCTGAATCACACAGGAAACAGCAGCAAGAATCAACAAATGGGATTACATCAGACTAAAAAGCTTCTGTACAGCAAAAGATTCAATTAGTAGAGTGAAGAGATAACCTACAGAATGTGAAAAAATTTTTACCAGCTACACCTCAGACAGAAGATTAATGTTTAGAATATACAAAAAACTAAAAAAAAACTAAACCACTTAAAATTAAAGACACAGTCAAGAAATGG
The DNA here is from genome assembly GCF_053883595.1 of Heterocephalus glaber. Lineage (NCBI taxonomy): Eukaryota > Metazoa > Chordata > Mammalia > Rodentia > Bathyergidae > Heterocephalus > Heterocephalus glaber. The sequence continues at coordinate 13,266,462 of NW_028258151.1, read as the reverse complement.
GCTAGAGAAATGATGCTTCACAGAGGAAGAAATACAAGTGGCCAACGAATACATGAAAAAATGCTCAACATCTCTGGCCATTAGTGAAATGCAAATTAAAACAACACTAAGATTCCATCTTACTCTGAAAAGAATAGCAATCATTAGGAATCAAACAATACAAATTTTGGCATAGCTGTGGCAAAAAAGGAATGTTCCTACGTTGTTGGTAGGAATGCAAACTAGTACAACCATTACGGAAATCAGTATGGAGATTTCTCAAAGAACTAAAACTAGAAATTCCATATGACTCAGCTATCTCCCTGCTAGGTATCTTCCCCAAAGTGCTAAAGTCATCATACTACAGCGATACTTTCATACCAATGTTTATAGCAGCACAATTCCTAATAGCTAAATCCTGGAAGCAGCTTGTATACTCATCAACAGATGATTGGATAAAATGTAGTATCAGTATACAATGGAATACTACTCAGCTATAAAAAGGACACACTTGAGGCATTTGTAGGAAAATGGATGCATCTGGAAAATATAATGTTGAATGAAATAAATCCGACACACAAGCTTGAATAACGTATGCTGTCCTTCATTTGTGTGAGGCAAAGTACAAACAAAGAAAAGGACAAAAGATGGATAGAAAGGGACAAGAGGGGCAGAAGGGGAAATGAGAGGAATAAAAATATGCCAAGTACAGGAACCTAATAACCCAGATCAATGTAAACATTATAAGCCATAACTTGTGCCAAAACAAATAGTATCAACAAGTATGAAGAAGGTGACTGGGGAACCAGGGGAGGAAGTGGAGGGGGAAGGAAGAAGGGAATAAAAAAAAACAACCCAAGCTGTAATATGTACCTGTAATTGCTCCCCAAGATGACTGTAAACTGCATGAATTACAAACATGCAATAATAAGTAAAATAAACTTTAAAAAAATTAGGGTTCTATTAGTAGGGAAAAGAGGGGATATTGGAAAGGATACCACAAATGTACCTATAAATTATGAAGTATCTGCTTTATTGACAAGCTAAATTTGGGGCTGGAGATTTATCTCAGTGGTAGAGCACTTGCTGTTTGTGTAGTATGTACAAGACCCAGATTTGAACCCCAAAGAAGGAGATGGCAATGTAGATGGAGGAGACGAGGAAGAAGTAGAAGCAGAAGAAGGGAAAGAGGAAAAAGAGTAAGCAGGAGAATGCGGGAGTTGGGGAGAAGCTTACTGCTGCTGCTGAATTTATACAAGGCATGGAGGCACACATCTTATTCCAGTACTGTGGGAGGCTGAGGCAGGAAGACTGAAAGTCTGAGCTCATTCTGGGCAACTTAGGGATTGAGCGAGCCCGATTCAGAAATAAATACAAAGAAGGGCTGAAGATGTAGCTCAGAGAAAGGCCCTGGGTTCAATCCCCAGAACGGGGCAGGGGTGACTTTAGAAGTTACCGCCCTGGTCTCAGGGCTTGGGGTTCTGCAGTGAGCCTCTACTTCCGGCAAGGAGATCTTTCTTCTTGTTGTCCAGGTTTGCACGAAAGCTGCAAGCGCCCATACTGTGTATTTTTTTCTGGCTCCTAATCCTTACATTCTTATCCAGTTATAATTAGATTTAGTGGAAGAAATAGATCTAAAATAAAATAACTGTAATAAACAACAGCTTATTTTTCTTGGATAAAGTATAGAAGTATACAATTCAAAGTGGGTTTGGTGGCTATATTCAGAGAGATTTGTGGAACACTTAATCTGTTTTGTGAAATGAAGCGTTGCCAGATTCTAGAATTAAAAATAAAGGTGATTGAAATTTTAAGAACATGCCTCTAATCCCAGCACTCCGGAGGCTGAGGCAGGAGGATCTCTGTGAGTTTGAGGCCAGCCTGGACTCCATAGTGAGTTCAGAGCCAGCTTAAACTACAAAGCATGATCCTGTCTCAAAACACAAAAACAAAAACAAAAACAAACAAACAAGTAAAATGTTAAGAACAACAAAACAAAGTTCTCAGAGCCTCAGACTTGTACCTTGTTGGTTTCCCACAAGGCTCTGAGGGTTGAATTATGGTCCAAAATGACTACTTTAGAAGTAGCCAGCATATCTGCATCCTAACCAATAGGAAGAGTGCAGGAAAAGAAGACAAATTTATGCCCCATCTGTTTTTCAAAGATGGTTGCCACAACTGGCCACTTTATACCTTCTACAGCCATTAGCCAGCATGTAGTTGCAGGGCTACAGCTGGGTGCGAGGTAACTGAAAACATTGTCTTTCTTCTGGATGGCCATATGCTCATTTAAAATAAGGATGGTCCACTGCCTAAAATTTGATGGTTTCACTACAGTGAAGAAAGACTGGACAGTGAGAGACAGCCAGTGATCTCTGCCACCCACTTCTCTATGGGGCTTCATTTACCTGAGCCTGCCAGACATTCTTTTGAAATTGTTTCCAATCCATTAAGTCTCAGTGGGGGATATGAACAGATTTCAGAGCTAAGCGCACAGGGGAAAATTAGTCATTAATGAAAATCATATTCAAAATCATGCTGTAATACTTCAATTATGCCAGACCTTAGGGAAGTACCTCTGCTTGTGACATGAATAAACAGTCATATGGGTTTTAGAACTGATAAAGATTTTCAGGAGTCATTGAGTGAATACAAGATGTTGACTCCTGTAACTGACTCTGTGAGGTACTGATTTTGTGTATGTGAACATAAGCATTTAAATCAAAATTACACTTATACCAATAATTTTCATCAATAAAAGTATTTTTCTAGATCAGATTTCATTATGTCATGTAATGTCAGGACCAATTTTATATTATAGTTAAACTTTCTCATTTTTCTGCTTTACTAGAATTATTTTGTCAGGAATCAGTTCCAGTTCTTCTACATGTAAACATTAGATTGAAATTACAATTCAGTATTTTTTTTCTTTACAACAAATTATAGCCACTAGAGACTTTGACACTAGGGGCTCTCCTTAGTGGTTAATTAACCAACATCAATTTATATTTTTGCTCCAACTTTGGAAATCTAAATTTTGTCAAAAAGATTTGCTTTTCCATTAATTTTCAATGAGTGAAAATTTTTACATATTTTTCTTTATTTTTCCAATTTTCAGTGGTACCAAGCAGCAGTTATTTTTGATTCTGTAACAAAACTTCCCCATTTTAATCAGTGTTTTCATTTTGGATTACTGCTATTGAGTCCAGTTTTTCCTGTCAGCCTGGCTATAATATCTTTGGCATTACAATTGGAAGGCCAAAAAACGGAACCAAACAACACCCCCCAAAACAAAAACTTCCTCAAATTCTAAACAATTATTTTGCTATGTCTGGTGGCTTTATAAGAGAATTATACAAATGGAACAGATCTGTGGACTTATCTAACTCATTCTCACTTTACAAGTGAGAAAACTGAGGTGCAGAGGGGCCACGTCACTCACCTCAAGTGAAAGCCTGAACAAGGACAGGAGCTAATAAGGCTGAAGGTGCTAGACAGATGTGATAAATATTGACTGGACTGTGGAAGGAGGGAAAGGAACAAGTCTGAGATGATCCTAGACTTCAGGCTTAGGTGATTGGGAGGATTCTGAAGCCATTACTGAGACAGGATGCCTGAGGTGTGGGTAGAGGATGAGTTTAGCTTTTCAAATGCCTAGCTGGATGTAGAAGTGGAATTGGGGTATTTGAATTTTTTTTTGGGGGGGGTACAGGTGATTGAGCTTGGGACCTTGCGCTTGCCAGGCAGACAGTGCAACCAATGAGCTAAATCTCCGGCCCCAAAATTGGGGTATTTGAATTTAAAAAGTTTTAAAGGCTTGGGTGGAGTGATAAATTTGAGAGGTGTCAGCTTCCAAATGATAGTCAGAGGAGAACCAAGTCACCATCTTGGAAAACACCCACCTAAGAGGCAGAGTTGTAGCCTGTCAGCCTCCTCTGTCCAACACATGCATTTCATTTGGTCCACACAAAAGTTGTGACAAAATATGAGTTATTATTTTTATATTTATTTCTCTTTAAAAGTGAGAGGATCCAACATCACTGGGTTGGCTTCCTGGCTGGCAAACGTTAAGCAGGGACAAGAGCTCCATAGTCTATCCATGGACTTCACTCCTTTATGCTACCTGCATGGGTGGTAAAGGCTTTTGGGTTTAAAGCCTCTGATGCAGCACAAGAGGATCAAGAAGGAAGAGTTAAGGACAGGGAAAGGCAGAGAGGTCCCATGATGGAAATTAAGGGAGATGAGCAGAGAGGTAAGAGGAGAACGTAGAGGGTGACAAGAAGGCAAAGAGGGAGGTACAAATCTTGTTTGCACAGTACTATCCAGCTATTTTGGTTATCCAAAATTTAGGTGTCTTTTTTTTGGTACTGGGGATCAAACTTGGGACCTTGAGCTTGTGAGGCTGGCAGTGGAACCACTGAGCTAAATCCCCAGCCCTAGGAGTCATTTTAAACCTTTCTTTTCCTTATAGTCTTTATCTAATCCATCTCCACAGCTGTCACATCTACCTCTAGTCCTTAAATTTCTCTCAATCATTTATTGTTTTTTTTCTTCTACAGGCATTACTGATTCAATCTTTCAAACCAATATATGACGCAAAACAGTGCTTTAGTCTTAACTCCTTTTTTGTATAAATCTGCTGAGGGCTAGAGAATATAAGTACTGTCAACAGGCTGGGAAATAACAGAAAAAACCCCCCACATTATTTTGGGCTCTGGCTCTTTATGCCTCTACATAGATTACAGGACTGGTGATGATACTGTAGAGAATTTCTTCAACACCAGAGGATTTCTCTCCATCGTTTCTTACGTGCTGTTTGCAAAGGCAACTGGGCTTTGTGCATCCTTTCTTATCTCTTGTTTTTCATATACAGAAACCAGCAGGCGGTCTTAGAAAACCAGATCGTGCCGCTCACGCTCCACTGGCTTCCCATCGCACACGAGATAGAATCCGAGTTCCTAACGATGGCCCAGATAGGATCCACAATGTCTGGACTCTCCTTGCCTTACGGATCTCCTAGCCTGCTTTCCTAGGGGCACCACTGCGGCCCCCTTCCTACGCCCCGGCACCGTAAACCCTTCTCTCAGCGGATCTTCCCGCAGATCTCCCAGAGCCTGTGGCTTCTGTTCTGAAGAGGGCACTTTGGCGTCTCAAATGGGCAACTGCCTTCCTTTAGTTTCCAGCAGTTTACTCTTTTTTCCATACATTTATCGCTAAGAACGCATGTACAGAGCATAAATCTTTGTAGAGTTATTTCACGTTTGCTTTCTCAACTAGAAAATACTTCTCTTGAGGGCGGGCCCAGCGTCTGCGCGCCCGCCCACGGTGTAATAGCGCGGGCCTGGCACGTAGTGGAACCTTAACAAATGGTGGTGGAATGAATATGTAAACAGTCGCACGCAGCAGAAACGGAGGAAACTAAGGAATAAAAGGCACATGGTATTTCAATAACTTTAAAAAAAAATTACCAAGAGACTTTACAATTAGAAGCAGTGGTGCAACTAAGTACCGCAGTCTTGCCCGGCCCAGTCCCGCGGCACACCCGCGCCTGCGCAGAGCTCCCCTGGCGGCCCCGCTCCACCTTTCCCGAAAGGGCGGGCTACGAGCCCTCGGACGCGTGTGGATGACGTCACTCGGCGCGTACCTGGTAGCCCGTAGTAACCCGGAGTCCAGGGAAGTGGAGACCTGTGGGCAGTCTGCTAAGACAGGTAACCTGCAAGCTGGCGGTTTGGACCCCTGCCTTTCTTTGCATCGCGGGGCAGCAGCATCCGGTTCGGAAGGCGGCCGGGAGCCTGGCTCTACCTTCATCTTCGTTCTGTCAGCGGGGACCTTTTCCCTTCTCAGTTCTCCCAGACTTATAGGGGCAAACCTGTCCTGGGGACTGGGCAGATCAGCCACGTCTCAGTACCTCACCACTCGGGATGGTGAGGGGCTTTGACTCTCCTTAAGCCCGTGCTGCTGCTTCCTTCCTCTTTGCCCTCCAGGCCTTCCTCACCCGCCCGGCTCTGCTCCCCAGCCTCACAGGGCTTGTCCCCAGTCTGATTGAAGCAGACGACAGTTTCGGTTCTGTTCCTTACCACTTGCAGTGAAGCCCTTCCTCCTTCCCCCTCGCCCCCAGGATCCTTATTGAGGGCACCGTGTTTTGAGGTTTGGTGTCCCTACAGAACATTGTTTCTCTGTCAGCAGAGACTGTTGCTCATTAACCCCTGTATTAGTGGGTCCTAGGGGTAAGGGGTGGTGGTGGCGGCGGCGCAGTAATGTGAACATGATAATGATTCACCTGGGAGCCAGTCAATTTGAGATGCACGGAACTGTAAATAGCACTTCATTAAAATGCTCACATTCTAGATTTGCCCCTGGATTTTTTTGGCTTTCAATCAATGATGGCAATTACCCTTTCAAAAGTAGCCTTCAAAAATAAATGAGTAACATCTCTCTAGGTGGGACTGGTTAGATCGCTAAAATAACAGGATTCATATTGTTGGTAAAGGAATAATATAGGTCATTTCAAAACCAGCCATAGTAGATGCTGTGTAGATGGGATGAGAAACCAAAATTATGCAGTTCTTCATCTTGATGGTTTTGCTTTTGTTTTCTTGTATTATTAGTATGCTCCCTTTTTGAAGCGAGTATATTGTAATTGATATACAGTAATCCTGAGAATCCTACCAATGATTTGCTAATTGATACAATTAAATTCTTCCAATATTTGGAGTACAAAGTAATTGTTTATTGTTTGCCGTCTACTATGTAACAGGGATGGTGTGCAACATTTTACATATATCTTCTCTTTAGCCCACACAGTAGTTTTGTGAGTTAGCAGTTATTCTGTCTAATTTACAGAGAAAGAACCCAAAGCTCAGTTATGTGAAATTGGCTTGCTGAAAATTCACAGTAACAAATGGCAAGGGCAAGAATTAAATTCGGGTCTATATAAAAGCTGCACTTTTCTTGTTTTTTAAAATTATTATTAGTGATCAGATTCTAGGCTTTTTTTTTTTTTACAGTAGTTACACATAATTCTATGTCTTTGTTCACTTGTCTATCCAAATGGTTTGACACTTATCTTTCCGTACATTCTTATATTCGGGGAAGTAAAACATTTAGAAAGCTTAATTTGTGATCCCCCTACACCATTTGTAAGAATAAGATAAATGGACTGGGGATTTAGCTCAGTGGCACCATGTCTGCCTTGCAAGTGCTTCCTGAGTTCGATCCCCGGTACTAAAAAAAAAAAAAAAGATAAATGACAAATAAGCTTGCTCACTCAGTACATGCTTTTTGTTTGGAGCATTTTACTTCTTTAGAAATGAAAATTATATTGATAGGATGGAAAAATTTTAAATGTACTAAGTAATTTCTTGCTTTGTTCAACAGTAAGCATACTGAACAAATTTAGCTTTTTGTTATGCAATCATAAACATCATTTATTGTCCTGTGTTGTAATTTGATAATTTCCTCAGAGCATTAATTATATTTGATCTTCAAACTGCTTTGCATTTTGAGTTTGCCTGTTCTTCTGTAGTCCATTCTTCATTGTCACAACGGATAGTAAGATGTAGTGATTAAAGCTAAGGATTGCAGAACCAGACTTTTAGATTTTAAATCCTAGCTCTGTCACTTGCAAGCAGCCCAGTGAGCCTGGGTAAGGTACTTGTCCCTCTACATCTTAGTCTTCTTATTTGTAAAACAGGGATAATAAGAATACTTATTGTTGTGAGGGTAAAATGAGTTAATATGTATGAAGAGTTTAGAACAGTGCCAGGCATATTGATAAGGCCACATAAGTGTTTGCTAATATTATTATTCAGCCAGTCTTGGCTTTAGGTCTTTGAAACTTACATTCTAATATTTTGAAAATTGTTCCTTGAATGATATTTAATATATGATAATTACCAGTTTACTAGATAATTAAATTAACCTAGCCAAAATATTTCATCCTAAGCCATTCTGGGAAAATGTTAAGTTATTAAATTCATTTTCATTGTGTCTTTGTCATGCAATAAACACTTTGCTTGAGATGTTTGAAGATGAGTTTTAAACTACTGCACTTTATTATTAATTTCTGTTTTGAATTTGGAGGCTATTTTAGTAGTTTAAATTATGATGTACTAGTACATGGAAACCCCTGCAGAAGTATTCTATTGCCCTCATATTACTATGGTTCTGTATGAATAAATATCTCTTTAAAAAACACTATGCATTGGCATATATAAACATATTTCTTTAGTATAATTTTGTTTCTCTCCCATTCTCCCCTTAAAATCTTTCTTTAAAATTGCCTGTCAATGTTTTTTACCTGAAAATGTTCCTCATAAAATTTGCAAGATATGTATACATTTTTGGGTGTGTATTTTAAACCAAGTCAGCTAAAGGTTGATAGTGACTCTTTTGGTGTCCATAGTTACTAACATAAGAATGAGTAGTCTTAATGCCATTATGGCTAATACTTACGTTACAATTTTCTGTTCAAAATACATGTTGTACTTTGTAAAAATGATTCTCTTTATTGTGGTAAAATGAACACATTCAAGTGACACTAAGAACATACATAGTGTTGCATAGTGTAATCAGGATTGTCCCTTTCCTGAACTTTTTCATCATCCCAAACAGAAACTCTGTGCCCATTAAAATACCTTCTTACTTCTCTTTACCCCAAGTCCTGGTAATTTCTTTTCTACTTTCTGTTTCTGAGTTTGCCTATTTTAGGTTCTCATGTAAATAGAATCGTTCAGTATTTGTCATTTGTGACTGGCTTATTTCACTTAGTATAATGTTTTAAAAGTTAATCCATGTTGAGGTATATGCCAGAACTACATTTCTTTTTAAAAATTAAATAGTATTCCAGTGTATGGGTGAACTATATGCTATACTTTTGATGCGTCTTGAATTATGCTTCTTTATACTTATCTTGGATAGTATGAACTCAATACTTGGTGATTGGAAGATGAGCTCTTAGAATGGAGCTATAAACTCAAATGATACTGTTTTTGAACTATAAACAAAATGCCTGGTGTACATTGTTAAACTTGAGCCAGCATACATTGACTGTAGCTAATAAAAAACTAGTACAGATAATAATAATATTACCTAATACTTCTGTGGTGTTCATAATAAGTCATGCATTGTTCTTTGCACTTTACCTATAAAGTAGGTGTTTTGTGCCCATTTTACTGATGAGGAAACTTGAGACATGGGGAAACTAAATGAATTATTAAAATAAACTGGCTAATAGTGTTAAAATTGGGATTTGAACTTGGGCTGTCTGGCTTCTGAGTCCATTGATCATTAGGCTTTGTCAGTGTACAGCTTGTTTTGCTTGCCACACTCTTTTTCTGTTGTCTCATTTTATATTCTCTTTAAAATTGAAGATTATCTCTGACCTTACTAAGCAGTAGAACAACAACCAAACCTAAACTGTCACCATAGTAACAGGTGCCTCTCATTTGATTGGGATAACATTTAAATGGAATTCATATTGCATTTTCACAGCTTAGTTCTTATTCTTCTCTGAGGACCTGGTCTTTCAAAAGCAGAGCCTGAAACTTCTATGATTTCATATTGCATATATATTGTTCAGTGTTTGATATTCAATATTACACAACTCCTATACTACAAAAATTCTGTGAGTAGGCAGAACTTTTTGTTCATAATGTTAGTGACTGTCAGAATGGTTTATGGCACTTATTTTGCTACTAAGTCTTTATTCTGTTACTTGATTCCTGAAAAAAATATTTTGAAATAGCATTTTTATATACATAATCAATTTCATTGTAATTTTTTCTTGGCTTTTTCTTTTGCTTGCATTTTATTTCTTTGACATTTGCAATCGAAAGTTTCATTTTTGAAAGTGATGGAAATCAGTGTATGCTTGATATATTTTGGCATCAAAGAAAACAAATCAGCCTGTTCTTTTTGGCACCAGTAATAGCTTGCATATGTCACAAGTACAGTGTATATTTTGTGGTATGAACTGTCTTAATGTCTGGTAGATATAGAATCATAGAGTGAATGTTAAGGGTTCAAAGGGTCCTTTATCTCCTTTACTTCTCACTGGACACTTGGTAATCTCAGACTCCAGATAATTAAATGATCTGCCTATATTCATACAGCATTACTCTTTTAAAAAATTCCAGTGTTGTTTTTTGAATCATATCTTACTTACATTTAGCCTCCTTGCCTGTAAGAGGAACTGCCAAGTTTTTTACTTGTATGTGCTTAATTATCATTCTTTTTTATAGGAATATGATCAAGGTGAGAGATAATGACCTGGATTAAGCAGGTTGGAGAGGGAATGGGCAGATACAACAGATCCCAAAGATGCTTTGATTAAAGTCTCATGACTTTGAAATTGGTTATGTGTGTGAGGGTGACAAATCTGAGCTGATCCCAGGGTTCTATCTTGGAAAGCCAGGTAGATGGTGGTGTCATTCACTAAGAAAACTTAGTTAAGGGACATCAGGGATGGGGATACAGATTTGAAGTACCAGAGCATGGATTACACAACCAAGTGAGTAAGATTTGAACGTGAGTGCAGGACATACCAACGTCTAAGAAGTGTGAGAAGGAAGGGCCGAAGAAGTAGGAAGATTTAGAGGAGATAATGTAATCCCAAACACTAATTTCACATTTCAAAGAGGGTGCAGTAGTTTTTGTTAATCCTCCAAAGGCTGAAAGAATACCCTGAATTTGCTAAGGATGTCTTTATTTGCCTCTACCATGGAGTTTTAGTGGGATAGTAGGAATGTGAGCAGTGAGTATTGGACTGACATGGGAATGGAGTAGTGAGGATAGGGAGTGAAGACCGTTCTTATGAATATTCATTGTGAGGAGAAAGAGTTGGAGGGAGATGTGGAAGTAAGGGTGAATCTTGTTCATTGTTGTCTCTCCTCAAGCTCCCAAGAAAAGACTGGAACGTTCACTTATTTCTTAGGAGAAAAGGGCAGGGAAACAGGTAGAAATTGAGGTAGAGGATCTAGGGAGCTGGTTGATTGATGAAGCAGGAACCTAGAGGAGGCCAACGGCAGAGGCCATAATCACTCTGTACTGGGATGCTGGGGATCCTCTCCTATGAGGGATGGGGAGAAGGGTGGGGATAGATACAAATGAATTCCTAGGGTGGGGAAGGAATGTGTGGAAGTTCTTGTCTGCTGGAAGCAAGTTTTTAAGTCAAGCAAATGAATTTGGTGATATTGGATGTTGATTTGGTGTGAGGTATGGATTACAGGAAGCCATAAAATTTAGAATAGTCACTGAGGAGAAAGCACAGGAGTTTGGGGGGCAGTGATAAACAAAAAGCATTGTTTGCCTGGTAATGTTGATACCACTGGACTTGGAATTTGTGTACATATAAAGTCAGCCATGCTCGTGCTTGTATTACATGTTTAGCTTTTTTTTTTTTTAAAGCTCAGTAGACTAGTTTGAGAAGTAGGAAACTTGGATTATTCAGTTGATTGGGGGTTCGGTTTTATAGAACAGCTGTAAAAAGGATGAAAGTGTGAGAGAATTGAAAAAATGCTACCAGAGTGATTAAAGAAATGGACCATGCCATCTGAAATAGGCCATAGAGCCGAGGCTCTCAGCTTCAGAATCACACTTTTCCGTCTAAGGGGACTGTGCTGTGCTTTGTAGGGTGTTTAGCAGCCTTTCTCACCTCTGCCTTTTAGATGCCAGTAGCAACTGGTTGTGATAATCAAAAATGTCTTCAGACATCTTGAGAGGCAAAATCACACCCATTTGAGAACTACTGCACTACAGTACTACTGTACTACAGTACAGAACTACTGCCTGGAGGGAGTGGATCAGATAAAATGGAAAAGCTGAAGAATTGGCATCTTAGTGAAATAATTAGAAGAGTTGGTGAATGAGCAAGAGAAAGAGAAGGAAGACTAAGAGGTCTTGGTCCTGATTAGACTATTGAAATTAAGTATTTTGAGATGGAGCTGTTCCAAATAATGAAAATGTCAAGAATGGACCATTGGTCTTTTCTCTCTCTTGTACATTTCATAGACATTAATATCAAAGATCATTGTAAATTTCCTTGAGAGAAGAAAAGCAATAGCCAGAACATTCAGTAGCACCTACCTATCCAGGCATAGTGACTATTGTTCAGTCTGACCTTCATTAACTTTTTGAATAATTCTTTTGAAAAGTTGTGTTATTTCTTGACCTAAAATGTAATTAACCTACATGCTATTTGAGAATAAGCCTCTAATTTTCATTGAGATTATATACCAAATGGCAAAATAAAAGATTCCCTTTCTCTGGACAGAACGAGAAACACCTTTTAAAAAAATAAATTGTTTTAAGAAACAGTAAATAAAGGATAAAATAACTGCCTATATAAAAAGTATAATTCAAATATTCAGAAACTAGTTTTCAATGTTAGTTTTTGCCATACTAAATAAAACGTGTCTTTTAATGTTAAAAAAAAAAAAAGGATCATTAGTTTACTGAGTGGAGTGGAGATGAAGATTATTGGTCCTTCTGAGTAGGTCATTGTGAAAGAGGAAATAGAGATGACCTGCCTATAGGTAAATGGACCAAATAAATACAATTAAGATAGCCTAAGGGTTTCTGAAATGAGACCAGAACTGAGGCTTTTTGGGTGTTTGTCTCTTTACTCTATCCAGTGAGTGCTTCCCAATTCCTTTTTGTTTTGTTTTGTTTTTTGAGACAAGTCTTGCTATGTATTTTGGTCTGGCCTTGTGCTTACTATGTAGCCCAGGCTGGCCTTGAACTTGTGGCAATCCTCCTGCCTCAACCTCTGGAGTGCTGAAATTACAGGAGTGTGCAACCATGTCTGGCTCCCAGTTCTTTTTCTGACATAATCATTTCCTTTAACTTGTACCCCTTTCATATTGTGTTTTAAGAAGTCATGAGATTTCCCAGCTCAATTTTTATAGCAATTTTTAGGCAAGTAGTTCTTCTTTTCGTTTTCACTATATTCTTGATCTGATTTTGTGATCCTTTTGCTTCTTATATATTACTTATCAAAAACTGGTATCTGTGCTGTGTGACCTAATTTCAGGGCATTTCTTTTGCATTTGGGCATTTGATTAGAAAATCTGCCCTCTTTGGCAGAAGAAGCATAAACATATCCATAAGTATCCTGTAAAAATGAACATTTGTACTGAATACAGAATATAGACCTCAAAACATGGCAGAAGATAATGTTTTATGGTTTAAAAATAACAATATCCCAGCAGTTCCTCCCTAGTAACAGATGACATGGAACAATTGGGTGCTGTCTGTAATCGTACTATTAGCTAAATCCAAGATTCTTCCATGGTCACATTTGAAGAAGTGGATGCCTGAGGACTTTGACTATTATAGCAAATCTTTTTTATTAGGAACATGGCTTAACTTCTTTCCTAATAAGGAGGATATTTCAGGTTCTAGAAATACCGTGATTATAGTATATGTTGTCTTTTGTCATTTTCTTGCAATGATTTTTATTTTTATTTATTTATTTATTTTTGGTACCAGGGATCGAACTTGGGTCCTTGTGCTTGTGCAACAGGTGGCGAAACCACTGAGCTAAATCCCCGGCCCTTGCAATGATTTTTAAAAGTCATATCTTTAATACTGCTTGGTAAATTATAATGTTATGTAGTGTTTATAACTTTTTTTTTTTTTGGTACCGGGGATCAAACTCGGGTCCTTGCGCTTGCGCAGCAGGTGGAGAAACCACTCAGCTAAATCCGGGGCCTTGTAACATTTAACCAGCTTGTGGCCAGCACTTTAAAAAGATCCTCAGTTTCCTTCTATATTGGTATAATTCTATATTTATTCTCCCAGTTTATACATTTTTTCTTAAGCATATGTATCATAGCCTATATAAGGAATGGAATTTCAAAAGAAAATAAACTGTTTAACCTAACCTTTAAAAGTTCCTAATTAATTTTAACATGGTTCCCAAATGAACTGTCAATTATATGTTCAAATTTAAATGATTGAGCTCCTGAAGATCTTCCAAAGATACTTAAGCTATAGCAAATACATTTTTTTCTTACCTCATTCCCAAGTACTTGTCAATTTACAGGAGTTTCTTGTTTTGGGAAGGAAGAACTGAATGCATGTCCACCATGTAGAATCTGATTCTGGGAATATATTTAAATCTTGATCAGATGGATTCAAAAGTCAGTTTGAGAGAAGGGCGTGCCCATTTGCAGTGTGTTAATTCTGGATTTACCTCTGAATGGGAATCTTTGTTGTAGTATATACTTATACTCACAAGGAACGAGAATGTAATATTGAGATTGAATGCTTCTGATATTTCTAGAGAATATCTAAGCTTATCCTTGACCTAATTTTGCCCCTGGGTATGGTACTCCTTGCTGAATTCATCTGTACAGCTGGACCCTAGTGACATAATCACCAAATAAATCTCTAGGTGGAAGAAGTAGCTTTCTGGCTAAGGAAGTACAGTTTCCTTCGATAGGAACAAAGGGACTTCCTGTCTTTCCTGTGGCTTTCCTGCCATAGGGAGTATAGTTTCCTGCAAAGAGGGCAGAAAGCAGGTCAGTGCAGGGTAGAAAGTAGAGAGGGTAGGTCAGTCAGAGGACAGGGATGGGGGCGGGATAAAAAGGGTGCTAATCCCCAGAGTTTCGAGGAAAGCAAGTTGTTGGAGCATTTGCTAGATGGAAGTACTCTTAGCATCACTGAAATCTCCAGGGACTCCTAAGTAATGCTGGTTGGGAGGAGAGTAGTATTAGATTAAACGAGTGGTTCTCAAAGTCTCATCTCTGAACCAAGAATCACCAGTGTCTCTTGGGACTTACTAGAAACCTAGTAGTCTGCGTTTTAGCAAGATCTTCAGGCAATTCTAAGTTCATGTTTAAGTGGCAAAGACACGGTGTTGGAAAAGAATTAGTGACTTCGATACATGACTATCCTTTAATCTTTGTGTAGGGATAGCATTCCTCTTACAGGGTGTGCTGTCTTTGAAACTGAAGGGTGGAAAAAACTGCTTCATTATAGATGCTAGTAATAGCATTCTTCTTTTTTTTTTTTTCTGGTACTACTGGGGATCGAACTCAGCACCTTGCACTTTTGAGGCAGGCTTCTTGAGGCCACTGAGCTAAATCCCCTGCCCCTAGTATTATTCTTGTAGGTGGAGAATATCCCCTGTTCATGGCTGCAGATCACCCTAGAATCTAAATTCCATTAGATGATAATGGAAGAGAGCTTTTCACCTTACCTCCTTTTTCACTTTAAATTTTTTTTTTTTTTTTTTTTGGTACCGAGGATTGAACTCGGGTCCTTGCACTTGCGAGGCAGGTGGCAGAACCACTGAGCTAAATCCCCAGCCCTCACTTTAAATATTTATTCCTTGATTGTTTTTAACTTTATATGTACAAAGACCCATGAGAATCCTGTTTTCATAAATTGTGATGGCAAGAATTGGCCCAGGTAGCTCAGTGGTTTAGAAACATTAGGTACATATGGGTTATTGGACATTTTTCAAATATGGACTATTGGCAGCTATCCCCGGAGGTTCTGATTTAGTAGATTTGACAGTGTCATGAGCCTGCATTTTTATACAAGCACCACTTCCACCAGCCTACTCCCTACGTTGTTTCCAGTGCATGTGGTCTTGTACCATACGTTTTTCCCTCCTTCCCTCCCTCCCTTCCTCCCTCCCTTCATCTTTATTTCATTCATTCATTCATTCTTTTTTTCCTAGTACTAGGGCATGAACCCAGGCCCTTTGCACTAAGCTATGCCCCTAGCCCTTTTAATTTAATTTAATTTTTCCATTTTGAGATAGGGTTTCGCTAGGTTGTTAAGTTTCCCAGGCTGGGCTTGAATTTGCAGTCCTCCTACTTCAGCCTCACAGAGTGCTGGGATACAGGGGTGCACCACAACTCCTGGCCTCATATTTTCAGAAATACCATGCTAATTTCCAAGGAGAGAGGTGATTTATCTGATGATTATAATTTTACCTTGGGGAATTCCAATATATTAATGTTTTCTTGAATTTCTGAGAATATTTACAGATATGAATCTTGATTATTAGTAGCGAAGATGATTGATTAATATTCACTGGAAAATCATACAGACCAGGAGTCACCAGTTATTTGAGAAGTCATGAGTACTTTTACTGGGTTAAAAATATGTGACCAAGCCAGACATGGTGGTGCAGACCTGTAATCCTAGCACTCTAGAGGGCTCAGGTAGGAGGGTCGAAAGTTTGAGCCCAGCCTAGGCAATTTAACAACTTAGAACTTGTCTCAAAAAAAAAAATTACAAAAAGGGCTTGGGATGTAGTTCAGTATTAGGGCCCTAGGGTCATCCCCAGTACTGCAATAAAATAGAATAAACTCCCGTAGATTGCTTTGACAATATCATATGACATAAAAACCAACCAGACCAAAACATTTTGCAGTTCTATAATGTTTCTTTATAGTTACCTATATAGGGCTACATTTTAAAGCTTCACAAAGGAAAAGAATAACTTGAGAAAATACTGGGGAAAAAGTCTTTTCACAGTTTCCAGCTGAGGTGCTAGAAGCCTACGAGGTCTCAGGAGTGTTAAGGCAATGTGAGGTTGCTGAGCCCACAAACCTAGATCCTCAGTCACTGTCAGGGCAGGGGTGGATTAATCTAAAGTGACGGAACTTTTTTCTTGCATAAGATTGTTAAAATTGTTATATCTAGTTTTCAGGAAAATGATGAGTGAACAAGCAAGTGGCAGGAAGTGCCCCCCCCCCTTTTCTGTGGAGATGGCCTCAGTACCTGCCTTCCCCTATGCGAGGATTCTGTTCCTGCTGCTTGGGATGGGTGAGCATAAACAGTAGCATGTTCTTGTTTCACTTCTGGGGTGGATAATTGCCCACAGAAAAAGAAGGTGATTAAATATCCCAGTGTTTTCACTGTGTGTTGAAGACTTATATAATGACACTCCCAATCAGGAACAGGGCTAAACTCCCCTTTTAGGAAACTGTTATAAGCCAGCCATTGCAGATACAGGTGAAATCTTAACCGTATTTCCTTAGGTGGGAGAAGTAGACATTGTGGAGCCCAGGCTCTGTCTGTGCCCTCTATGGAGCCACTCTTCCAGGAATGGACCCCTCCATACAGTTTCCTGACCAGTGCTGGCAGGAAGGAAGCAGGGTCTGAAAAGAGCCCTGCCCACCTGCCCTCTCCCAAGGTCAGCTCTGACAGAGTGTGGCAGTAGCACCATGTCCAAGAATCCATAGAGAAGACATAGTGTCCCTGACCTATCTGCTGCTCCTCTTGTGGAACCCACTGCCCACCATTTGATTTGGTTTCCACCCTAATATTGTTCTCGAATACTTGTCCTGTTGCTCCCATGGAACATGTGCCTCACAGAATAATAAATTTTGCTGAAAATCAATTTTCTGAACATTCAAATTTCCCTGTTATTTTGTTCCCTTTTTCTTGTATTTTTCTGGTGCTGGGGATCGAACTCAGGACCTTGTACTTGCAAAGCAGGTGCGGTGCCACTGAGCTAAGTCCCTGACCCATCCATTTCTTTTTTTTTTTTTTTTGGTACCGGGGATCGAACTTGGGACCTTGTGCTTGCAAGGCAGGCGCTGGAACCACTGAGCTAAATCCACGGCCCCCCATGTCATTTTTGAAAGTAATAGACATAGATTTGTTACCAGGTTAAACTTTTTTTAAAAAAGTGTTTCTTCTCTCTCTTTTTTTTTTTTTAAGTGTTTCTTATGTTTTATATAAGGCAATTTAAAGTGGTATATAGATATACTAAATTTATTTAAAAATTTTAAAATTTATTTTGACTTATTTTTATTCTAATATAAATGGAGAAATGTTAGTATATGAAACCCATGATTTTATGGGTATTATTGCCTAAGATGAAGTTAAGCAAAAAAGGTAAGTCAATAATTAAATGGATTTAAGAAAAATACTTAATAACTAGTAACACAGATGGTGTGAGGATGGCAGAAATACTGAAGGTGGTACATATGTTACTGAAGTTTGGGAAATACTGTTTTAAACAGACTCAATGCTAACAATTTTGAAAGTATCCTTTCAAATAATATACTAAATGAATTATAGTGTTGAAGTATTGTGTTGTTGGAAGGAGATGTGAACTTGGCGAAGCATGGCTCTTTCACTGTAAATGCCCATTCAAAGTAATATGTATTTATCTTTTTTAAGTAGTCCCTTTAAAACAGTTAGCTTGTAATAATCCTTGAAAATATCATTTATATGCTTTCATTGAGTCTTTTGTTCCAAATTAATTTTTTTTGTCTTCTAAAGGACACTTGTGAGAAAATCACTGTAAAACTTTCTTTAAATCATTTTCTATTCCTTGTTACCCTCTTTTTTTTTGGTACCAGGGATCAAACTTGGGACCTTGCGCTTGTGAGGCAGGCGGTAGAACCACTGAGCTAAATCCCCAGCCCTGTTACCCTATTTTTAAAGCTTTCTTGAATTATAATTCACATACAATAAGATTCACCTTTCAGAGTATACAATTTAGTGGGTTTTACTGTAGTCACAGAATTATGCAACCATCACCATTGTCTAATTTTAGAATATTTTCATCACTCCAGAAGGAATCTCTGTACCTTAGTGCTCATTCCGCATTTTCCCTTCCTCTAGCCCTTGGCACTAGTAATCTATTTTCTGTCATTGTGGATTTGTCTACTCTGGACATTTTATATAAATAGGATAGTACTACATGTGGCCTTGTATATCTTCCTTCTTTCACTTAGCATAATGTCCTTAAGGGTCACGCATGTTGGAGCATGTACTTCAGTCCATTTTATAGCTGAATAATACCCCATCATATGTATTGACCACATTTTGCTTATCCATTCATCAGATGATAGACATATACATTGTATTGCTGTGTGTGTGCTTTTAAAAAAGATGTGTTACATACATGTACCAACTCCCCACAATGAATGTAATCATTATGTACTGTAAACATATATTACTAAAAATAAGGATTAAAGAATTAATATTAAAAATAACAGGCTTTTCAGGTAGTCACTGGATGACTCTGTAGGTGCATTTTAGGGGAGATTTATGTTGTGAGTGGAAATTTGATTTTGAATTCCTTTTGATCATGGATTTGAGGAATATGTATCTTAATTTCTTTTTGCTAGTAAAATATATTCTCCTAAGAGCTGGAGTAGCCACTATCTCTTCATAGCAGAACATTTGTTACTAATGCAGGAGATATTTTCTCATTACTTTAAGGACTGAGGTTCAGAAATAGTTTCTGTTAAACTATTTTTCAACATTTGTAGGAGAGGAAATCTTACTGGAAGAGCTAATATTTTTTCTATATGTATTTTTTCTTATTTCATTATTTTTACTGTACCAAAGCCCATAACCTAACTGTATTAATCTAGATCCTGTTTCCAGTATGAATATTGATAGACTATAATAAACTACATTAGTTCTTCTAATGGAGTTTGAAATATTTTGCTAGTTTTTATCCTAGTATAACAAAAAATCACAGAGTGGCCTGATCAATCTTTAAAAATTAAGCCACTTTTTAATTTTTAAAAAATTAAAAAATTTTAAAATCTGCATTAGTTGAGTTATGTCCACAAAAATGTTCAACAATTACTTGTCTTGCCCCCGATGTACAAAGCATTTCATGGAATAATGGTCTTTTGTTTTACATCTAGTGCTGTCTTGCCTTATTTCAGCCTTTGTACTCAAAACCTGGCATCACCATTCTGCACTGGGGATGTGACTGAACTTGATTGTGACAAGGATTTTTAGGGTTTTAGAAACCAAGTCATGCAAGAATTGAATGAAAGAACTAAAGTTGTTCAGTTGTTGAAGACTTGGGCAACATCACAACAGCCCTTCAGCCATTCAGAGATTGTCTGCAGTTTTATTCTTCTTCTGGATAGTAGTAGGGAGGAATTTGAGTGAAGAGCTGCATGCCAACATGGCTGGTACTTCTGGGTTATAAAGAGGCCTGAAATATGGGTTTGTCTTCTCATTTTCCGTTCTTATATACCTTTTCACCATCTTCCAATTCCTAGAATATCTATTTCAGTATCTGATGGTAAGAATGGTTTATTGATAGTATTTGACTATTTAGAATAGGTGGCATAGTAATGACATCATTCTCTCATCATTAATGCATGATTATAAGTTTAACAGAATATAAACAGGCGGGCCGGGGATTTAGCTCAGTGGCACCGCACCTGCCTTGCCTTGCAAGTGCAAGGTCCTGAGTTCGATCCCCGGTACTGAAAAAAAAAAAGTTGCTGTTTGATATGTAATTTTATATAATTGTTTTATTAGATCAAGATTAAAATACACCTTCCATTTGATGTAATATGTAAGGTTTTGTCACTCTTTAAAATGTACACCAAAGGGGCCAGGGATTTAGCTCAGTGGTTCTGCTGCCCGCCCCGCAAGTACAAGGACCTGAGTTTGATCCCTGGTACCAAAAAAAAAAAAATGTACACCAGCAATAACTTCACAATAGCATAACTTGCCTTGCTGTAAGAAGCAGGATGTGATGCTCTTTAAGAGTAGGAGGAAGACGGGTGATGGTGGATATCCATGTTTGTATGGAGGTTTGGTTTCTGCCCTTTGGGAGTTCAGTGAATCCAGAACTCTTCTGGTCTACTCATTGACCTTTGAGAAGGCAGTTGACACTAATATTAACAACTATCAGCTGTAGCTAACATCCACTGAATTCTTGGTATGAGACAGGCTAGGCACATTAAGTATGTTATTGCATTTAACTCTCACCGCCCCCCCCCCACCCCAGTGTGGTAACTACTTTCATCTCCATTTTAAGGATGACTAAATGGGGACCCAGAGAAGCTAAGATACTTCTCTGTATTCACACGTTATTAGCAGGCAGAGCTGAGATTTAAGTTCATATGGTCTAAGCTCCAGACTAGGACTCTTAGCACAATACTTACTGAAACCCAGGCCAAGACCAGATCAAAACTGCTCTTTTGAAACACAGAGAAGTACCCATAAGTTGACCCAAACAGGCAGCTCTGATACAGGTCAAGAACTGTCCTGGACCTCCATAACATCACAGGTTTCTGCCATCACCAGTCTTCCCCACTAGGCCAGCTTCCTCATGTCCTCTTCCTTGGGCAGATTGCAGGGGCTCACCCTCTTTTTCTCTCAGAACTGTCTCCATCTACTCTTCTCCAAGACTGGCTACAGGTTACCCACACTTTCTTTGTTCTGATGATTGTCTTCAGATCTCTTGGGGGTTAGGGATATTACTACTAAGCCTATGAAAAAAAGGCCTAACAAATGTAGGATAGTTTAAAGATACAGAGTTCTTACAGTTGTACTTAACCAATTTCAAGCTAAGATAGCAACAGCTCAGATTGTAACCAGAAGCCAAGATGAGCTTCTGCATTGTGCTGAGCACAAAGCTCACCAAACCCTTCCATTCAGTGGGCCTTTCCTCTGTTCTTCCGGAAATCCTGCTTCCTTCACCATTGGAAGTTGATGGAATGAAGAAAGATACAAGAATCCACCCCATCTCAAGTGAAGAGAAAGTGCAGGCAGTCACAACAGGCTTTCAGCCATTCAGAGCCTGTGTAGTTTTATTCTTTCTCTGAATAGTAGTGGGGAAAACTTTGAAAGAGCTGCATGTCAGCACAGCTGGTACTTCTGGGTTATAAGCAGGCCTGAAACGAGGGTTTGTTTGCATTGCCAAAGACCTCTCAAGAGGCTGATACTGTTTGAAATTGTACCTTGAATTTGTATTAATCAGATGTGGCAAGATAATAGACACAGAGACAACTCCTTTGAAAGAAGAGCTTATTATTTACAGTTCTGTACAGGAAGGAGCGTGCCATGCCACTCAGGGGCACCAGTGAGGAAGCACCAGGGTTGGGCAGAAGGCAGGGAGAATGAGGTGGGGGTGGGATAGGCTTTATTAGGGCTTCTGTGAGAAAGCAAGACAGGATTGGCTAGGATGAATAGTTCTGAAGGGCCCTGGACTGTAGGGGTAGTCCCTGGTTGTAAGGTACCTGGCTCTTTGGTGATTTAGGTGGTTGGGAGTGTGGAGCATGGATTGTTTTTTGCATATGAAAGGTATACTCACTGGCGAAGTTGTTGACTATCTCTGGGAATTAGCTAGCTCTGGGAGGGATAGTCTCTCCAGGATCAGTAAAGCTTCAAGATGTCAAAGCATCATAAAATTCAGAAGATTAAAAAAACTGTGCTTATTACAGAAGTGATTCCTTGGGGGAACCCTTTTCTTTTTTTTTTTTTTTTTTGCTTTTTCTTTTTTTGGGGGGGAACCCTTTTCTTAATGAGTGATAGAATGGTACTTTGGTTCTCTGTAGCTCTGGAACTTGCAGTCTGGCTTAGTGGATGAGGCCTGCACTTACCCAACAGTGACCAGATATATGGGACACAGGATCATGTACCAGAAAGACTAGCCAAGTGTAATGAAGTTCAGGGAAAGGAGAGACGAGCATGTCCTGGAGACAGCAAAAGGCAGTGGTTAAGAAGGCAGTTTTGAGAGGCAGAATGCTGGGTTCATTCCTGGCTTAATCAGTTATTTGCTATGTGACCTTGAGTAGATGTTTTAGCTTCCTCATTTGTAAAATGAGTATAATAGTAGTACCCAAGTTATAGAGTTATTGTGAAGACTAAATGAATACATTGACAGTGTTAGAACAAAGCCTAGTACTTAGTATTCGGTGTTGGCTGTTATAAGAGCTCTTGAGGAATGCTTAGAGTGGTGATACAGCTGATCTTTAAGGAGATGAGGGAGGCAAGAGCGAATGAAAATGACTTTGTAAAGATAGGGTAGGGCATTGGGTGGTGGCTGAAAATAAGCTTGGCCAATTCAGGCAATAAGAGGTCGGTCTGATTGGAGAAAGTTGAAAGAACTGGTCTTTTGATTGGTAAGGCTTTTGGAGAGAGGAAATACTCGAGATAGCCTATTAAAATCAGGATAAATTAAAGTAGTACAGTAGTAGTTTTTTTTGGTACCGGGGATGGAATTTAGGTCTTTGCGCTTGTGCAGCAGGCGGCGAAACCACTGAGCTAAATCCCCAGCCCTAAGCGGTAGTTTTAAAAAGCTCCAAAACTCCAAAATCTTTGTGGCTTAAAAAAATAAAGGTATGTTATGTATACCGCATGTTCATCACAGCTCAACTGGGGCTCCACTTATCAGTTATTTTGAGACTCAGGCTATTTAGAACAGCAATCATGACATATTTTGTTTACCTTGAGAGAAGGAAAAGAGCATTATGGAGGGTCGTGCACCAGCAGTTAAATGCTAGATCTAGAAATGACATACACTTTTCATTTACAAGTCATCAATTGTAGTTGAGCCCAGGTCCCAGGTCCTACATTGGGGCACTACCTGTAGTCGACTGGCTACTTTGTTCTCCCTGACCGGGGGAGCAAATGAGGATGAATGACAGGGGGCTCTTGCCTCTAGTAGGCAGAGGACCCCCATGTCTGGCTCATCTTGCCTTTATTGACCCAAACACGGGTATAAGCAGTCAAAGTAACACAAGATTCATCTGCTTTCCAATATCCATTAGTACATGCTCTGATAAATAACTTAACCTCAGTTGTCTTAAGTTTTCCCTAGAACCTGTGATACGCAGTCACGCCTGAGTGAAGCATTTCTCCTTTGTGCTCACAGGGGAGGCCAAGTAGGCCTCAGTTTTCCTCTTGTCTCCCACAATCAGCTAAAACTAGTTGTTACTGTACAGGGTCTGAGGAGGTTCCTGAAGCTGAGATGAGGAACTTAACTCATGCTTTTTGTAGAATAAGTTTGTAGGTTTGCTGATTCCTGTTATGAAAAAAGAATTTTTAGAACTAGTTAGTAAGAGGCATGGGAAGGATTTTATTAGGCAGAAATTAAAAGGTACACATGAGAGAGAGAGAGAGGGGAGAGAGAGGAGAGAGAGAGGGAGGGAGAGAGAGGGAGGGAGAGAGAGAGGGAGGGAGAGAGAGAGGGAGGGAGAGAGAGAAGAGAGGAGAGAGAGGGAGGGAGAGAGAGAGGGAGGGAGAGAGAGGGAGGGAGAGAGGAGAGAGAGAAGAGAGGAGAGAGGGAGGGAGAGGGAGGGAGAGGGAGGGAGAGAGCGAGGGAGGGAGAGAGAGCGAGGGAGAGAGAGAGAGGGAGAGAGGAGAGAGAGGAGGGAGGAGGGAGGGAGAGAGAGGGAGGGAGAGAGAGCGAGGGAGGGAGAGAGGGAGAGAGAGGAGGGAGGGAGAGAGGAGAGAGAGAGGGAGGGAGAGAGAGGAGAGAGAAAAGAGGAGAGAGAGGAGAGAGGAGAGAGAGGGAGGGAGAGAGAGCGAGGGAGGGAGAGAGCGAGGGAGGGAGAGAGAGCGAGGGAGGGAGAGGAGAGGAGGGAGAGAGGAGGAGGGAGGGAGGAGGAGAGAGAGAGGGAGGGAGAGAGAGCGAGGGAGGGAGCGAGGGAGGGAGAGAGAGGGAGGGAGAGGGAGGGAGAGAGAGAGGAGAGAGAGGAGAGAGGAGGGAGGGAGAGAGAGGAGAGAGAAAAGAGAGGAGAGAGAGAAGAGAGGAGAGAGAGGGAGGGAGAGAGAGCGAGGGAGGGAGGGAGAGAGGGAGGGAGAGGGAGGGAGAGAGAGAGGAGGGAGGGAGGGAGAGAGGAGAGAGAGAGGGAGGGAGAGAGAGAGAGAGAGGGAGAGAGAGCGAGTGCTTATTTCTTGAAACAGGGAACATTTCTGCCTCTCTCAAGGGGTGGAAATTCTGGGAAAAGGTGACCCACCCCCCAGAAGGGTAGTGGTCCATTCTACAGGTGTGGACTGTTGTTGTTAGGATTAGTTTTCTGCTCCTTACTTTTTAAATTAAGTCAATTTACAGTTTGGCCTTTCGGTATTCCTGAGGGATTTTGAGTGTGCTGGGTCTGGAAGGAAAGAAACCTAATTTAACCAAGGGAATTCTGATATGGATCACCTTGGATAATTTCAACTGAGGCCCTAAAGTTAGTCTTTTTAAAAGTACAATTTTTAGTTATGTTTTCCTTATCTCCCTTTCACCTATCCTTTATTTCTTCTATCTTACCTCATAGTCAGTCACATGTCAGTATCTAATTACAATGGTTCCCTCTCTTTTGGAAAAGGTTCTGGGGAGAAAGAGTTGGAAATTTCACAAATGGCACCATTGATTGCTCACTACACAGGGAGACTGTAATAGTTCAGGTAGGTGAACTATTAGCTTCTGGATTGGAGTTGTTGCATTCTGTGTGGAAAAGGGTTGATAAAAGAAGAATTTAAAGGAGTACAATTTAGAAGCTGATGATTGATTGGATAGAGTTACAGAGAGGAGACAAGGTAAGGCAAGACTTTGGATCAGTGGTAGGTGATGCCACCATAACAAACCTAGAAGTGGGGTGTTAAGGGCAGAGTCCAACAATAAAAAGTGCTTGTATTTTGTATGTCTTTTTTCTTTGTTTTTAGTGGTTTGTCTTTACAAAAGAATAAAACTGGGAAAAGTAACCTTTTTCTGCAGATAGTTTGAGAAGCATGGCTTTGGAGTTGGGAGGCTAAGCCTTAAGAGGTCAGAGGTGGTGATAAGGAGTTGAGTCCTTTGCATAGAATGATTAGTTGTGTGTGTGTGTGTGTGTGTGTGTGTGTGTTTTACCTGAGATGGAAGCAAGAAATAGACTCTCGAATTAAGAGATGGTGCAGGACTAAGCTCTGGAGGCAGAGCTGTCAGCGGAGAAACCGACAGTGGATAGGAGTAATGTCAGATGCCACAGAGAGTCAAGGGAAGTGAGGACTGAGTTCAGGCTGAATTTTTCAAGAAATGAATTGTGAATGTTTGAAAGTAAACTTTTGGCGAAGTGGTATGATCAAATGCAGATTCAACAGCTATAAGAAATGTGTATGGTCATAAAATAGAAAAGGGTATAACCTACTGGTTGGTAAAGTTTAATAGCAAAGACAATAACTAGTATGGTAGCTGTTAAGCCCAGCAAGGAAAAGGCACATTTTGTTGTTACTGTACTTTTTTTCCAGTAGGAAAATCTGAGCAACTTGAAAGGCTCCTATTTGCTTTGAGGTGGGATAGTAGATGTGGGAGGGAAGCAAGAGGTGGCAGTGTCAGAGTTGGAGTCAAAAACAGGCCATGAGAGAGGTGGATGGAACCTAGATGACTACCCGTGAAGCAAACAAGTGGTTAGAAGAGGAAACATAAAGGAATTTGCAAATTTCAACACACTCTAATGGGAACATGCAATAGGGGGCTTGCCTGGCTTCTGCCATCAATGTGTAGGTGTAGTCCAAGTTAAGCTAGCAGGAATTTGGGAGTTCTAGTGAGAACATTGGTGAAATGATTTGAAATTGTTGATGGACTCCAGCCTGAGCTATTCCACTTTCTTATCTAGTGTACAGTTAATAAAAGTGAGTATGGAATAACACAGCAATGAGGGGGAGGGATGGAGTAGAGTTACTTAACCTCTGATAATCATGGGTAATACAAGCATGAAAATGTAGCACAAAATGGCTTTTGATAAAATTAGTTAAAATTACATCTAATATTTGAAGGCCCTCTTATTCATCAAGTTATCTGAAGTTATGAAAAAAATGTTTTAGATACTCTAAGTGTTAAAACATTTGAAAAATGCCTTAAAATTCCTGTTAAAATAATCTGCTATTCATGTCTCACTTTTACTGAGCTCTCTTCTTTTAAATGTTAGAACAGGATGAGAGCTGGGCAGAGATGCAGTGCTATTGTTTGAACAGTGTTTACCTCTCTTCCCCGACCTGAGCCTAGCCTTGGGTCTCCTACATCTTAGCTGTGGTTAATGACAAGTGTCTTTTTGGTTTTCCAGGTGACAGTGATGTAAGGAGGCATGTCATGGACATTTTGTAGGATTGCTGTGCAGTGGAGACAGTGGATGTAGGGAACAATAACCCTCTGGAGTCCAACTACTTGTGTTCAAATCATTGGTAATCTTGGTCACATAAAAATCTTTGAGCATCATTCCCTCATCTGTAGGATGAGGTTAACCCATTTATGCGAAAGTTTGCAACATTTTGAATTTTCATATGAAATTCATATATGTTACCTAAAAAAATTCAAGAAATAAGAATTTAGAGAAAAATTTCTATTGTGTTTCATTGTTATGGGAGTTTTAAAAATGGAATGTTATGTGTAAATGGATTTAACAAGATTAAGTAAAGGGCTTAATAAAGATTTCACGAGACTGGGAGAATGCTGGATACATAGTAAGCACCCTATAAATATCAATTATTTATCTTTCTAGATTACCTCTGCTAGATACTTTCACTGCTCTTCACTGTTTTTTTTTTCTTTCTCATTAATGTACTTTTTAAAAAAACCTGGTAAATCAAGTTATTTATCCCTGGATGAAGAGTTGGCTGTGTCTGAAAAGGTTTGTGCATTGAGCAAGATGACAAGGGCTGAGGGAGGATAAAGGACAGAATTAGAAATGATGGAAAAGGTATACCATCAACAGCTACGCTCTGATTTACTGGTTCTTTGTTGTGTTCTATGGACATGTCTTAAAAATTTTGACACAGAAAGGTTATTTTCTAAATTTTTAAATGTTGGTATTTTGTGTGAATCTTCAATTGTTAATAGTGTGAGGGGACAAATATTTCAGTGTTAATCAAGACATAAATAGTTCCTCCCTGGTGCTGGGAAAAAAAAAAAAGACATACATAGTTCCTAATGAGGAATCAGCTCTTAAAATTCAGGAGGTAAATAACCTTCCAGGGCCTGGATTGATCAGCCTCCTTGGGCAAGTATAACTTCTTGAAAATGGAGTAGAAAATGAAATCTCCATTTTTAAAATAACTGTAATGACTTCTCTCAGGAATCTTTTTCTGATCACTCTAATTTAGTTTAAGTGGCACTCTTCAGAGAACCGAAACATGCTCTACTTTGCAAGCAAGTGGCAATCAAAGGGATAAATTCTTTCCCCTTTGAAAATAGTGAAATTATTTCCAATCTGATCTTTGCAACCCGATGCCTGCTGATAACGTGAGCATAAACACATTAAGCACCAAAGAGGAGCTGCATCAGTATGCTCTGATGTGGATAGGATGGCCACAGTAAACAAGCTGACATCAGGGAGGCTGCAGTCCATCATGTCACTTCATGCTTAAGCGGAATTCAGGGTGGATGAATACTGATGGGAGTCAAGTCAGTTTTTGTTTTCAATGTGCACATAGTAGACCTTTCCCCACCCTTCACTGGATATAATATATAAATTAGGCCATAGCTGACAGTGATTTGCTTTCTCTACCCTGGCAGAGGTCTTTCACTCAGACTTTCGTTTTTCTCACTGCGTTGATCTTCATCACGAGCACTTTGTATAATTCTCACAACACTGACTACAGTTTTGTTCTCTGTCTCTCTCTCTCTCTGTCTCTGTCTGTCCCTCATATATATTACAATAGCCTCTTTCATTACATGATTACAAATTATGTGCAGGGACCCTTTACATGCTTCGTGAAAGCCATAAATTTATAGAAAAGAGAGACTATTTAAAGCTTGAGGCCAGAGAGCACAGTTTATCCTATTTACAATTTGTATTAAAGATTGGTATTTAAGTTAATATCATACCGCATGTGGTAATCCTGCAGAATGCTACATATTTTTATTTATAGTTAAGGGAGTAAAGCAAAATCCCCTTTTCATTATGTTATCTTGCATTATGTACTCAGTGACAAATGACACTGCTTCCTGAGTATGAGTTTGCAATGAAAGACCCTATTGTAGTATATATTTATATGGGGGTGTGGCTAGAGTTAGGGTTCCAGAGGGAATTTAAATTCTGAAACCCTGGTACTTGTACAGTTAAAACAAATAGCTTTATGTTGCTTTAACACTTTTTTGCTCAAAGTGAAAGAAAAGAAAAAGGAATGAACAAAGGGGAAAAGCTTAAGGTTAAAATGCTGGAAACCAAATAAAATGACAAAAGGTCACTGACCTAAAGTTCAAATGACCTAAACTCAAAGATGGAAATTGAACCAAAGATAACGGTGATCCTTTGATTGTCCTGTTTCTGCTATTTAAAAGTGACTTTATCTTTTAAAATGTAATAACTGTTTAAAGACACCATAGAATGATTTCCCCAAATTGGGGAGATACGAAGTTGAGCTAAAACAAAAGTTCTGAGGAGCTGGAAGGTTTAATAGCTGCCTCAGCCTTTGAGAAGAAAAGGAGTTCTATGCTGTGTCAGTTGACCTAAACCAGCGTTCATAAGAATTTCGTGAGGAGAAGGACGTAGGTATTTTTGAGGGAGGTTTGGACTGAGATTATATTTGTTATGAAATAGATACTACAGAAATAAGTAAATGTGAGAAATTACTATTTTGAATAAAGTAGAACTTAGTTCAACATTCATTCATTCAGAATTTTGGATAATTTAATCAGGAGTAAGCAGACATTTTGCTAAGTACAAAAATAGGGACCTCCTAACAAATTAATAATGTATGTGAGGTTTTTAGGACTAGTATGTTGAGGCAAATGTCCCCCCTCATTCATTCAGCGCTTAAATAATTATTTCACCATTTTTTGGAGCTCCATTGTTTTTGATGAGACTTCAAATGTTATTCTGATGAGAAACTTTCATATGTATTATTGTTCTTTATGTATTCTGTGCCATTTCATTCTGGCTGTATTCTAGATTTTTTTTTTTTAGCTTCTTTCAGCAGTTTGATAATGATGTGGGTAAGCATAGCTTCCTTTGCATTTATCCTGCTTTGGCTTGTTTAGATTTTAGAATCTTTCTCTCTCACCAAATTTGGAAAATTTCTACTGTGCTAAAAATAAAGTTTCTTTTGGTATCTTTTAGGTTTATCAAAATGTTGCAAAGATAGTATAGGCAATTCCCATATGCTTATCACCCCACTTCCCTGTGTGGTTCACAGCTAATGTAATTATAGTTGTTAAACTAAAAAAGTAAATTTGGCACAATGCTATTAACTATATTTTTTCACTTTCTTTTAAATCTCTGTTTGAGGATCCCATTTAGAATATGACATTGCATTTTATCATTATATCCCCTAGACTCCTCTATTCTGTGACAATTTTTCATACTTGCATTTATAGCCCTGACACTTTGGAAGCGTTCTGGTCAGGTGATTTTAGTATGTCCTTCATTGTAAACTTGTCTGACATTTTCTCATGTTTACAATAAGGTTATAGATTTTTAGGAGTACAACAGAGGTGAAGTATCCTTGTTGTATCATATCAGGGGATGATGATATCAATATGACTTATTACTGGTGATATTAAACTTGATAATGTGGTTACAGTTGTGTCTCCCAGATTTTTCTACGACAAACTATTTTTCCTTTTCTATTCCTTATTCTTTGGAAGCAAGTCCCTAAGTCCAGCCTATACTCAAGAGGAGGGAAATTAAGCTGTACGTCGAGAAAGAAGTAATATCTACATATCTGGAATTCTTCAACAAGATGATATATTTATTTATTCAATCATTAATTTTTTAGAATAGACTCACTGGTATGTATTTTATTCTTTGGACTTTAATCCAATACTGCCTTTTTCTTTTTGCCTTGCTCAGATTGTTCTAGCCATTGGAAACTCTTTTAGATTGATTCCTGTATCCTTTTGAGATGCCCTACCCTTCTTTCTCATCATCTTCTTTGTCTTCTTCTCTCCTTTCTTCTTTCTTTTCTTCCCCATCCTCTTTATTTTCAGGGCCTGAATGATGCTCTAATGTTCTAGGCTCATCTTGTATTTCCCCTTCTCCATCCTAGAATCAAACTTTTCTCCAAAAAGGCCTGGTTCCTTTTTTTGGAAAATGGTATTTAGAAACCAAGATCTAAGTGCTGGTTGTTCTCACTGCTTATCCTTTTTTAGAGTGCTTTCTGATAACCTCATTATTTTTACCTGTCTTCCTGGATGGCAATCATATTCATATTAAGTCTTTAGATTTTGTCCCAAAGGTAGATGGGGACTCTGTTCTTTTTTTTTTTTCCTTCAGTGCTGGGCTTCATGCATGCTGGGCTAGTGCTCCACCACTGAGCAACACCCCAGTCATCTGTTCATTTATTTCAACATTTTTTCTTCTTTTTTTTTAGACTGGATAATTTCTGTATCAATTATATATAATTTCTATATTTTCAAGTTCAAGTATTCTTTCTTCTACAGTGTCTAATCTACTATTAAACTATCCATGAATTTTAAATTTCATATGTATTATTCTTCATTTCTGAAATTTCCTTTTTTTTTTTTTCCAATACCAGGGATTGAACTCAGGACCTTGTGCTTGTGAGGCAGGCGCGGTGCCACTGAACTAAATCCCCAGCCTTGGAATTTCTTTTTGATTTTTTTTTTTGTAACTCCTATTTGTTGTCTGAGTTTTCCTTTGTTCATCTTATTACATCATTTATGCTCTTAATTATAATATGAATAGCTGCCTTAACGTCCTTGTTTGCTGATGCTAATATTTGGATTCATTCAAATTGATCTCCATTGCTTGCTTTTTTTTCTTGAATATAGTTTTTCTTTTCTTTTCTTTTCTTTTCTTCTCTTTCTTTCTTTCTTTCCTTCCTTTCTTTCCTTCCTTTCTTTCCTTTCTTTCCTTTCTTTCTTTCTTTGTACCGGGTATCAAACTTGGGACCTGGCAATTGTGAGGCAGGTGCCGGAATCACTGAGCTAAATCCCCGGCCCTCTTGTTTGTTTTCATGTTTAGTAATTGTATTGTGATCTATACTTTGTAGAAACTGAATTCTGTTATATTCCTCTGAAGAATGTTAATGTTTTGTATTAGCAGATAATTAACTTGGCCGAACTCACACTTCTAACTGTGCCTTCTCTGCAGGGGCAGCAGTCAAAATTTCGGGTTCCATTTATTTGGCCTTATGCTGTTCTGCCCCACACATGCACAGTTCAAGGGGTCAGTGGAGAAGTACTCAGAGCCTGAATATCAAATATGGCACTCTTGCTTAGTGGATATCATCTATCCTGGAGTTCTCCTTTACTTTCCAGCTGCTGAATTAGTCCTGCAGTCTATTCTCTGATTCTTCAGGCAGTAAGACTGCAGGTTTTAATATGAATTTCAGCTGGTTTGCCCAGCACTGACCTGGGCCTGCCCTCATGTGAAAAACTATAAAACAGTAAACTCAGTGTCATTCACTCTTCAAAGTGTTAACTTCCTGCCATTTCTACCAGCTTTTTGCCCATTTTTGTGTAAGCATGTGCGTGTATTTTTTTGTTTAGAGTTTATAAGTGCTAATAGTGAGAAGATTAATCTAAATATTCCTGTTACTAGAAGTGATACTCCTTTTCGTTTAAGAATGTCATGATCCTAATTAAATAATCACACAAATGTAAAATTGAAACTGCGCTGTGCTGTGGAGAACTACATAGTGCTAGAGATCTAATAATAGGGGAATTGAGTTAATCAACTGGTGACTAGTACATGTAGATAACTGAAATCAAATTATCCACAGAAAGACATGAAGGAGCAATCCCTGCATTAATTGGAGGAAGAATTCCTATTCTGCTGTCCAGTGGAGAGACAAATTTTACTGTCTGTTCCAGGCTATACAAGGACAGGATTCCCAAGCCTTCAGACTGAAGGAGCCCTCCAAAACTTGAGCAAGCCAAATAAAAACAAATCCACATTTAGACACAGTAAGTGAAACAGTGAACATCAAAAATAAGAAAAACATAAAAGCTGCCACAGAGGAAAAAAAAGACATATATACTAAGGAATGCATATTAATATAAGACGTCTACAAAATGAGGGCAAAATAGAGTAGTATAGGGCCAGGGATTTAGCTCAGTGGTTCCGCCGCCTGCCTTGCAAGTGCAAGGACCGGAGTTCGATCCCCAGTACCAAAAAAAAAAAGAGTAGTATATTCAAAGTACTAAGTGAAAATAACTGTCAACCTGAAAGTCTATACTTTGTTAAATACTCATTCAATAGAGAATGTGATAAAGACACTGCAAATATACATCTGTTGAGTTAACTACTCATAGGACTCCTACTGAAAGAATTACTAAAGATATACTTAAGTAAACAGAAAATTGGGCAGATTGTATTTTCCAAAAGTAGCCATAACAATAGCTCCCATCTTCCATGCTCTTCTACTACACGATCTTACCACTTTCCCATCAAAAGTGGAGTGTGTTCCACTCTCCTTGAATGTACACTGACTTCATGACTTTTAAAACTAATAGGCTGTGGTAGACGTGATAGCCACATTGACTTGCCAGGCCAGGCCAGAAAAGACCATGTAGCTTTCAACTGATTCCTTAGTGCACTTCCTCTTGGAGCTGTCAGCCACCGAATACAGTGACCAACTATTCTGACATGCATATGTTAGAGAGGCTTTGTGTAGCCACTCTGGTCATCCTCCAACAAGCTCATCCTCTAGCTGAGTACTACTGAGTGTCATAGTCAAATTCACAAGATCTAGAAGAATGGCCCAGCTGAGTTTTACCCAGATTCCTTACCTACAAAATAGAATAAAATGGTTGCTGTTTGCAACCACAAAGTAACTTTGTCATGCAGCAAGTCATGTGGCCTTGAACCTGGAAGGAAGGAGGGGGCTATATGAATCAGTCATGAGTAAGGAAGCCGATGAACATATTTGTAAATAGAAATAAATAGTAACTTTAAAAAGTTGGTTATAGGTTATTTAAAATGTGATACTAAGATATTAGCATCAATAATATGGAAGCTGGTATGTAATGAAGAAGAGTAGGAGCCGTTAATTAAATTTTTAAGGTCCTTGTATTGTTTAGAAGGCTGCTAGAAATTGACTTTAGGACTGTTAAAGAAGGAAAACATTGTATAACTTATGAAACATTGGTTGGGTTCGGGGAACAGTAATGCAAAAAAAAAAAAAAAATCAAAGTAAAAATCTTTAAAAAAAAGCAAAGAGGGCCAGGGATTTAGCTCAGTGGCAACATCCCTGCCTTGCAAGTGCAAGGTCCTAAGTTCAATCCCTGGTACCACCACCAAAAAAAAAGAAAAAGCAAAGAAAATCATGGTAGACAGAAAAACAGCACTGTTACAACTGTAATTGCAATGATGTAAATAAATTAATTTTAGTAACTAAAAATGATAATTATGTTTGTAAAAATCCAGCCAAATGTTTTAAAAAGGCAGTCGAGGCAAAACAACCCATAAAAGATAGAAATAAAAATTAAGGAATTGAAATGATGTACCAGGAAAAAAATAAACCGAAAGATAGTAAATGTGACAGTATCAGGCAACATGGAATTTTCTGAGTATTTACCCAGGAAAACTTGCACTTGGAGATGTGTACAAGGAAATTCATTGCAGCATTGTAATAGTGAAAAATTTAAGAGAACTTAAATATTTACCAATTGGGAAATGTACAGATAGATTGTGGAGCATTCATATGGAGCCACTAAACAGTTAAAAGAAATAAAGTAGATCTGTATGCATTAATATGGTTACATTTCAAAACCATTGGGTAAAATAAGTTGCAGAATAATATGTCAATATGATATTTCTAAACATAAAACTACACACTTTCTAAACAAAAAATAATACTTTAAATTTCCTTCTAATTCTGAAATTCTTTTATTTAATTTCACAGCAATAATCTATGTTCCTATGACTGTGTGCTTTTGATTATCTGTGGAATTGGCCCAGAAACCATTATTTCCACAAGTAAACTGGCTATCATTAAGGGCATAAGATGCCTCCTAAGGAATGCACATGCCTGGAGTAGAGAAAGCTGTCGTGCTCTGGTCAAGTAATCTGTAAAATTAAATTTCAAGAAACTACTCATAATGTGCTAATGCTATAGAATAAGCACATATGTAAAAAAATGTTTTCTTTTTCCCCAAGCTTCTTATAAGAAAAAAGATGCCGTGTAAAGAGCACAGGTGTATCCTGAGAAGAAAACAATGAGCTGTAAGGAAGGAAGGAAGATTATTTGGTAAACAATAATTTCTACTCGCCTATATAACTTATGCAAGCCAGGCCGGTTCTATAAGTAACTAAATGTTAAAATTACAAATACCTTCAGATATAAGTTTCACAGGCACACTGAGAACCTACTGTATACAAGGTACTCTATTTAACATGGTAACGAACACAAAAATAAATCAGTCCCAACGAATTGTTAGAACACTGGAGGAACTGTAAAATGAGGAAGGATAAGTTAAAAGTCCATGACAGTGATATACATTGCTTTATAGCTTGAGAGGAGAATGAAGTTATTTTCATTGGTGGGATTGGGAATGTCTCTACAGAGCCTATTTCAGTTTGGGTGATTCAAAGTGGCAGAGGAATTTCTTTTCTGAGCCATAGCTCTGTTTATTTTTTGATTCTTCCCCACCTGATTAAGAAAAACATTGCTGTACATTAATCTTTTCAAATCTTTTTAATGGTTCTGCTAAGAAAATTGTTTAAGCATTTAAAATACATACCACATAGTACACTTATTTTAGAGGTTGCAGTGGTTAGCCACTGGAAAACTAACCATTGGTTTTGATAAAAGGGGAACTTTTATATATTATGGCTTTTGACAGAGAATGGAAAAATGTTTCAGTGAGACAGGCTGGCATTTTAAATTGGAGCACAATAATAGCCAAAAATGCTGAAGTCAACAGACTGCTTAGAAATATGGTTACCATTTGCTGAGAGAGGCCTTTCAAGGTGGCCACAGACACGCGTTTGCAACCACAGTCAGTTCAGTTTTTTGTAAATGTGGAATTGTGACCCCAGTTGACACCAGTAAGAGCTATGTGCTTTCAGAGAAAGGAGATTGAGGTCATCCATGAATCCAAGACAAGTAGGAAGTAGCGAAATAAGCAACAAATGACAAAAGACATATTACACATCATATAGGTTGGAAAAAATGCAAAAGTGACAATTTTCTTCTGCATATTCTAGGGCTGACTTTAAAGTTTCTCCTTTTCCCCCAAAGTGATCACAGGAAGAATTAGTTATTAGTCTAAAACTTGAAGAAGATAAAGAAAGGAGAGTGAGGAAATGGAAGAGGTGACATTTGATTTGTGTTTTGGACAATACAAATGAGATGGCCCTGAGAATGAGAGGATGACAAATATTTAAGTACTTAAAATACAAATTAAAGCTGAGTGTGGTGACACATGCCTATAGTTCAGACTACTGGGGAG
This sequence comes from Heterocephalus glaber, assembly GCF_053883595.1. NCBI lineage: Eukaryota > Metazoa > Chordata > Mammalia > Rodentia > Bathyergidae > Heterocephalus > Heterocephalus glaber. The sequence goes on along the minus strand of NW_028258151.1, from coordinate 13,230,422 downwards.
GCTGAGATAGGATGATCACTTGAGCCTAGGAGTTTGGGGCCAGCTTGGGGAACATAGGAAGACCCTCTTTCTCCACAAAAAATAAAACAGAAATAACAACCCAAACCCCCAAATCCAAAAGCAAAGCCCCAAAGATAAAATCCCAAAACACACAATGTAGTACACTTATTTTAGAGATAGCAGTGGTTAGTCACGGGGTTTTTATAACAGTGGTTTTAAGAACAGGTTTGAAAGAATAGGACCCCATGGCAGTGCCACAGCATTGTTCTCTGGCACCAAGGACAAGAGCAGTAAAGTGCTCTAGTGTAGCTGTCCACAACCTTTTTAGCACCAGGAACCAGTTTTGTGAAAGATACGGTTTGGGGATGATTCAAGTATATTACATTTATTATGTTTTTTATTTCTTTATTCCACTAATATATAATGAAATGTTAATACAGCTCATCATAAAACAATCAGTGGAACCCCTGAGCTTGTTTTCCTGCAATTGGATGTCACATCTAGGGGTCATGGAAGACCGTGCTACCCAAAGTGTGTTGTTTGTGTCCAGTCTACTTCGTTATCTCATTTTGGTTACTGTCTCTGCTTCACAAAGATAGAATGTTTGGAATTGAAGCAGGCTTTTCAGTGCTTTTGTGGCAATCTCATGATATGCTGCTTTAAGTTTAATCCAGAATGCATAGAGATTTGAAGTTGTCTCAAACAAAGCTTTTCAGGCCAGCATGATTTGCATTCTCAAACAGTTGATCCTTTTCTAGGGCAGACAAAGTCAGTTCACCTGGCTATTCTCAGATGGGTTGTGGAGCCATTCCTGCCCAATTCAGGGGTCTTTTGTTGTTTAGGAAGTATTGCTCAAGCTCTTTTATTTATTCATTTTTTTTTTCATTTTGTTAAATTCTTTTATTGGTACATTGTGGGTATACAACACAATTACATTTCTCATTGGGAATTGTACCTTTACATAATGCATCTTGGTTCTTATTTTTTCCCCATTCCTAGCCCTCCACCCCCTCCACCCTTCCCTATTTACAAAGACTTTATTTCCATTTTTTCCATTTCTCATCATTTTTCCTTTCCCTTCTTTCCTTTCCCCGCCCCTCCCACTACTCCTTCCCCTTTGGACCTTTTTTTCCTATTTTGCATTATCGATTATTCATTCTAATCATTGGTTCATTTTAGAGATACAATATAATGACATTCATCATTGGAAATTTGCACCTTTACATAGTCTCTCTTGGTTCTTATTTTTTACCCTTGCCCAGCCCTCCCTTCAACCCCTGCATTCCTCCCTATTTACAAAGATTTTGTTCCTATTTTTCCATTTTCTCATATTAATCCCACTCCCTTCTATCCTTTCCCCTAGCCCTCCCACTTTCTTCCCCTTTGCCCCTTTTCTTCCTATTTCACATTACCTATTATACATTTAGTCCTTATTTACACTTTCAGTTTCTCACACCAGAGAAACTATTCGGTATTTAATACATGTGTGTCCTATTTATTTCACTTAAGAGTATTGCCTCAATGTGCATCCACTTAGCTATAAATGTCTCTAATTTCTCATTTTTTATGGCTGAGTAGTACTCCATTTTATTAAAAAACCACATTTTCTTTATCCAGTCTCCAGTTGATGGGCATTTGGGCTGTTTCCAAGTTTTAGCTATCACAAACTGTGCTGCTATGAACATGGGTTCACATATATCACTGTGGTATGATTCTTTTAATTCTTTGGGGAAGATCCCCAGCAGTGGAATAGCTGGGTCAAATGGGACTTCCAGTCCTAGTTCTTTGAGGTATCTCCATACTGATTTCCACAATGCTTGCACCAGTCTACACTCCCACCAGCAGTGGAACAGGGTTCCTCTTTCTCCATAGGCCCCCAGCATTGGTTATTGGTTGATTTCATGATAGCAGCCATTCTTTCTGGAGTGAAGTGGAATCTCAGCGTTGTTTTCATTTGCATCTCTCGAATGACCAGTGATGCTGAACATTTTTTCATGTATTTATTTGCCATTTCTACTTCTTTGTGTGACAAATGTCTGTTCATTTCAGATGCCTATTTTCGGATTGGGTCTTTAAATTTGGGAGGTCTGATCTTTTTAAGTTCTTTATAGATTCAAGATAGTAGACCTTTTTCTGAGGAAGAGCAAGTGAAGATTTTTTTCCCACATTGTGGGATGTCTCTTCACACTGCTGGTGGTTTCTTTTGCTGTACAGAAGCCTTTTAATAAGAAGAGATCCCACTTGTTGATTGTTTGTGCTAGTTCACGGGCAACTGAAGTTTTGTTCATAAAATCTTTTTCTACACCGATGTCTTCAAGGGTTCTACCTAACCTCTGTTCCAACTGGTTCAGAGTTTCTATTTTAATATTTAGATCTTTAATCCATTTTGATTTTAGTTTAGTGCATGGTGAGAGATAGAGGTCTAGTTTTAATCTTTGGCAAGTTGAAACCCAATTTTTCCAGCACCATTTATTAAAGAGGCTATCTTTCCTCCAGTGAGGGTGTTTGGCTCCTTTATCAAAGATGAGATGGCTGAGTGTGTCTGGTGTTGTTTCTGCATCTTGTAATCTGTTCCAGTGGTCCTCAAGTCTGTTTCTTTGCCAGTACCATGCTGTTTTTATCACAGTAGCTTTGTAGTATAGTTGCAGGTTGGGGATTGTGATACCCCCTGCCATGTCTCTGTTACCTAGAATTGCTTTTGCTATTCTGGGTCTCTTCTTGTTCCAAATGAATTTTTGTATTGTTTTCTCAAGGTCCATGAAGTATGCTGCTGGGATCTCAATTGGAATTGCATTAAATCTATATAGCAGTTTTGGAACTATGGCCATTTTCACTATATTAATCCTTCCTACCCAGGAACAGGGGATGTCTGTCCATTTTCTGATATCATCTTCAATCTCTCTTTTCAGAGTGCCATAGTTTTCAGAGAAGAGGTCTTTGATTTCTTTCGTTAGGTTGATTGCTAGGGATTTCAGTTTTTTGGATGGTATTGTGAAAGGAATTATTTGCCCTATTTCTCTCTCAGTGAGTCTGTCATTGGTGTAGAGGAAAGCTATTGATTTTTGTGTGTTGACCTTGTAACCAGCTACTTGACTGAATTTGGTTATTAAGTCTAGAAGACTTTTGGTGGAGTTCTTGGGGTCTTCTATATAGAGTATCATGTCATCTGCAAATAATGACAATTTGACTTCTTCATTTCCTATCTTTATTCCTTTTATTTCTTTCTCTTGTCTAATTGCCGTGGCTAATGTTTCCAGAACTATATTGAACAAGAGTGGTGATAGTGGACATCCTTGTCTTGTTCCTGATTTTAGTGTGAAGGATTTCAGTTTTTGTCCATTTAGTATGATATTGGCTGTTGCTTTTTCATAGATGGCTTCTATCAGTTTGAGGTAGAGACCATCTATTCCAATTTTTTGTAGGGTTTTTATCATAAATGCATGTTGGATTTTGTCAAATGCTTTTTCTGTGTCTGTGGAGATAATCATATGGTTTTTGTCCTTGGCTCTATTGATACAGTGTATTACATTGATTGATTTTCGTATATTGAACCATCCCTGCATCCCTGGGATGAATCCCACTTGATCAGGGTGTATGATCTTCTTGATGATCTTCTGCATTCTGTTTGCCATTATCTTATTAAGGATTTTTGCATCTATGTTCATTAGTGAGATTGGCCTATAGTTCTCCTTTTTGGTTGGGTCTTTCTCTTCTTTGGGGCTCAAGGTGATGCTTGCTTCCAGGAATGAATTTGGGAGTATTGCTTCCCTTTGAATTTCATTGAAGAGTTTAAACAGTAGTGGCAGCAGTTCCTCTCTAAATGTCTTGTAGAATTCAGCAGTGAAGCCATCAGGGCCTGGGCTTTTCTTAGTTGATAAGTTTTTAATTACATTTTCAATTTCATTGGTTGATATTGGGTTGTTCAGAATTTTTAGGTCTTCTTCGTTCAACTTTGGTAATTCATATGTATGTAGGAATCTGTCCATTTCTTCTGTGTTGTCCATCTTATTGGCGTATAGGTTCTTGAAGTAGGTATTGATGATTCTCTGGATTTCTGCTGGGTCTGTTGTAATTTCACCCTTTTCATTCCTAATTGCATGGATTTGGGCCTTTTCTTTCCTTTTTCTGACAAGGTTGGCTAAGGGTTTGTCAATTTTGTTGATTCTTTCGAAGAACCAGCTCTTGGCTTCATTGATTTTTTGTATCGTTCTCTTAGTCTCCATTGCATTGATTTCTCCTCTGATCTTTATAATTTCCTCCCTTGTATGAGCTCTGGGGTTGTCCTGCTCTTCTTTTTCTAGAAGCTTGAGGTTCAGCATCAGGTTGTTTAATTGGGCTCATTCTGTTTTCCTAATATGCATATTTACTGCTATGAATTTCCCTCGTAAGACTGCTTTCATTATGTCCCATAGATTCCGATATGTTGTATTGTCATTGTCATTTAATTGAAGGAACTGTCTGATTTCTTCTTTAATTTCCTCTGTGACCCATTGATTATTCAGAAGTGTGTTGTTCAATTTCCACGTGTTTATGGAATTTTTTGAGTTTCTTTTGCTATTGATCTCCAATTTCATTGCACTATGGTCTAATAATATACAGGGGATAACTTCAATTCCTTTGCATTTACTTAAACATGTTCTGTGTGTGAGTATGTGGTCTATTTTTGAGACTGACCCATGTGCAGCTGAGAAGAATGTGTATTCTGATTTTGTGGGGTGGAACACTCTGTAAACATCTGTTAAGTTCATTTGTTCAAGAGTTCGATTGAGTTCTAGTATTTCATTACTTATTTTTAGTCTAGTTGATCTATCTATTTGTGACAGTGGGGTGTTGACGTCCCCCACTACAATTGTATTAGTGCATATATGACTTTTCATGTCCGTTAGTATTTGTTTTATATAGTTGGGTGCACTAGTGTTTGGTGCATAGATATTTATGATTGTCATCTCTTCCTCTTGGATTCTTCCCTTTACAAGGATGTTGTGTCCTTCTTTGTCTCTCTTAATCAGTGTTGGTTTGAAATCTACTTGATCTGTGAAGAGGATAGCTACTCCTGCTTTTTTTCGGGTTCCTGTCGCATGGAGTATTGTTTCCCACCCTTTAACTTTCGGTCTATGAGTTTCCTTTTGAATTAAGCGTATTTCTTATATGCAGCATATTGTTGGATTTTGCTTCTTGCCCCATTCTGCCAGTCTATTTCTTTTGATTGGTGAATTGAGACCATTAACATTGGTGGTTATAACTGAAACGTATCGACTTGTCATTGCCATGACTTTTTCTTTTTGTTGGGTTCTCCCCCTTTACATTTAATTTCTTGTCATGCCAGATGGGTTCATTCTGCTTTGCTTCCTGGGGTTATAATCCTCAATGTCTGTTCCTAGGCTATTGGGTAAAATTCTTTGGAGTGCTGGTTTGGTATTCACGAAGTTCCTAAGGTGCTCTTTGTCATGAAAGTATCTTATTTCTCCATCCATTTTGAAAGATAGCTTTGCAGGGTACATCAATCTGGGTTGGAGGCTGTTTTCTTTTAGGGCTTGGAATATGTCACTCCAAGCTCTTCTTGCCTTGATGGTTTGTGTTGAGAAGTCTGCTGTGATTCTGATGGGCTTTCCTTTGTATGTGATTTGTTTCTTTTCTCTAACTGCTTGTAGAACTGTATTCTTTTGTTGTGTTTCTGGAATCTTAACAATTATATGCCTATGTGTAGATTTTTTTTTGATGAAGGCTATTTGGAGTCCTATATGCCTCACGTGTCTGTATATCAAGCTCTTTTCCCCTGCTTGGGAAGTTTTCTGCCATTATTTCTGTGAAGAGATTTTTTATGTCATCTGCACTCTCTCTTCTTTCTTCAGTGACTCCAATCAGTCTTATGTTATTCTTCTTTGCCTCATCTAGCAGCTGCTGGATTGATTTCTCATGTTCCCTTATAATTTTGAAGCAATTTTTCTTTTCCTGGTCATTAATTGCAATCTTATCTTCTATATCTGAAATTCTGTCCTCACATTGGCTCATTCTGCTGTGTAGACTTTCAATGGAGTTTTTAATCTCCTGGAAATCTATTTGTATCTGTTTTATGAATTCCATTTGTTTCCTTTGTTGAGATTCCATCATGTTCCTGAGCTCCTCTCTAGATTTATTAATCATGTCTTGCACTAGGGGCACAATTTCTCCTGTTATCTGAGAAATTATTTCTGATTTCATTTTTTCCAGATCCCCTTTTGTTGCCAGTTCAGTGGGTCCAGGTGGTTGAGTATCAGAGTGTTCCATCTCATTTCCCTTTGGGGTTGCTGTAGGTGATCTGGAAGTCTGGTTTTGAGACTTATTTACATGTTTTCTCATTTCAACTGGGGCAGGGGGCTCTTGGCACCTGCACGGATTACCTCCTCTGAGCTGGGAGAGGTGGGACAGGGGCCGGGAGCAGCGGTAGGGATTGTGGCCCAAAAGCCCTTTCCTGTGGGCTGGGAGCAGCGGGAGGGATGGTGGCCTGGAAGCCCCTTCCTCTGGTCCAGGAGCAGTGGGATCGCGGCTCAGAAGCCCCTACCTCTGGGCCAGGAGTGGCGGGACAGAAGGTGGCCCAAAAGCCCTTTCCTCTGGGCTGGGAGCAGTGGGAGAGATGGTGGCTGGGAAGCCCCTTCCTTTGGACCAGGAGCAGTGGGATGGCGGCTCAGAAGCCCCTACCTCTGAGCCAGGAGCAGTACTGTGGTCTGGTGGTCCGGTGTCCTCTGCGTCTTTGTAGTGTGGAACCAGGTGGCTGTACAGAGGAGCGGGGGAGGGGTCCAGTGGATTGTTGCTGGGGCACGGGCTGATTTGGCGTGTTCCACACGACTGGGCACCTCGGTAGGGCGTGCGCAGAACCACCTGTCTGCAGTGGGCTGATTCTCAAGCTCTTTTAAAGCTGAGATAGCTAAATGCACCAACTGAGAGAAAGAAGTCTGCTTTTCAGTCTTTCAAAATCTCTGCTAGTGTTTGAAAAATTTCAAAACTCCCAGTGTTCACTCATTGCACCCATAATCTCAATTTGGCTTTGAATGCAGCCACTTTAGCTGCTGACTTGAATATACTTTTCATGCTCCCCTGAAGTGACAAATTGAGTCTGTTGAGCAGGTTGAATATTTCACGTGCATAAGGAAGTTTAGTGAACGATTCTGTGTCACAGAAATGTGCTGCCAATGGTGACTGTCTTTCTAAAAGAAATCTCTGGAGTGATTCTCATAATTTAGAAACTCTGGCCAGTTGTCTGTCTTTAGAAAGCCATCTCACTTCTGTCAGCTTTCTCACTTCTGTGTATAGGAGAAGATGTGTGTGGTCTGTGTGCATCTCCTTGTAGAGCTACATGAACAAATATGAGCCAAGGGCATGTGCTTTAATGTGGTTGATAATTTTAATCACATCTTGCAAAATGTAAGGTTCAGGTGACATTTTTCTTATAGCAAGCATTTCTCTATGGCTAACATAGTCCGTAGCTCAAATTCAGAAGCAACTTCTTTGACCTGTGTTGTGAAACCAAAAAGTCATCTGGTCATGGCATTCACTGCATTGGTGTATATATCAACATCAAGGGATTAGTTTGGTTTTCCTGGTATGTAATCATTCAGAGACTTGAATAGTTCTGCAGGTGTGGTGTTGATTGGCAATAAAAATGCATGTAACATATTCTCATGCACATCTTCCTGAAAAATATATCAAACAAGTACAAGCATTGTTGTCTTGCTAACGTTGGTAGACTTGTCAACCTGGATTGCATATCATTGTGACTCAGTCCTCTCTAGAATTTGTGCCTGATTATCTGCTGCTGTTTCATCAGTTTGTCTAGTTACAGTGCTAGCTGAAAAAGGAACATGTGCCATCATTTGAACTGCAGCCTCTCCTGAAAGTTCACAGCGTATGTCCTTAGCAGCAGGCAGGATCAATTCTTCACCAGTGTAAAGGGCTTCTTAGCTTTAGCATTATAACTAGCCACAAAGAATGATGCTCTCAATGCAGACACATTTGATGAAGTAGTGACCTTAAATAATTGCTTCTTTTTAAATTTTTTTCTTTTGAAAAACTCCAGAGGTTTATCTTTTAATGCAGGTGCTTGCTCTCCATGTGGTGAAATAGTTTTGAAGCTTTCATACTTGGTTGGATAGCTGTTCACCACATATTATACGAAGCAGGCTTGGAGAATGTGAATCACCTGCTGCAATAAATCTGTAATTTAAGTAGAATTCTTGCCGTTTTCTTGTAAATGCCACTTTCCTTTTGTTGGCAGTCCTAGAGTCTTCTGCTGTCTCATCATGGGTCTTTCTCCCTTTTCAAAGAAGCTCTCCAGTGATGTTTACATTTTAGTCATTTTGGCTAGTTAGCTTGTGAGCTTACCCAAACTGTGACTGAGACAAGTGTATAGTATAGGAAAGAGGCATGGACAGAAGTGGTAAATAAAATGGGTACAACAAGTATGGACTGGAATAAGTGTTGGATTCTTATTTAAAGCCTGCTACTAGATGCAGCTGTACAATTGTATGTCAACTCACTTGCCGCTATAAAGCCTGCCACCACATACAGCCTAATTTTCACTTGCCAGTCACTGATAGGGTTTTGATATGAGTTTGCAACAACTGATTTATTGTAGTCTCTGTGCAGTCAAACTTCTCTACTAATATTAATCTCTACTTGCAGCGACTCCCCAGTGTTAGCATGGCTACCTCTGCTCTACCTCTGGTATTCAGGCCTTAGAGTCACATAAGGAGTGAGCAGTTTAGATCCCTGTCATGCACAGTTCATAGTAGAGTTCATATTCCTATGAGAATCTATTGCCGCTGCTGATCTGTTAGGAGGTGGAGCTCATGCAGTAATGTGAGTAATGGGGTGTGGCTGTCAATACAGATGAAGCTTCACTCATTCATTCTTCACTTACCTCCTGCTATACGGCCTGGTTTCATTAGGCCATGGAGTGGACTGATATCAGTCCACTGCCTGGGGCTCAGAGTTCCCTGCTCTATTTAATGTATTTTGTTCTTAAATTATACAAATTTTCAGAAATAAATGAAGGCATCTACTAGGGTTAAACAATGAATGATTATATCTACATATAAGCGCTAAGCCGTTTTTCCTTAAATATGAATGTTTAGACAGCCACAAGGGTTTTGTGTGTGATTTCATTTGTAATAAATTAATGTTGTTTGAAAAGCCCAATCAGGCTGCATGTTAGCAGCTCAGAACACCAGCAGGATGGAATTTTAGCATCACTGTTTCTCATTACATGGATATAGTCAATGGCTTTATCAGAGGTTGTTAATCATTAGTAAGTTCGGTCATTCTCATACAGAAATATAACTCTAGTTTGTCTCCTGCACCTGTTGACTTTTCTAGGCTCAAGAGAAGTACTAGCTTCTGCATAAAGAAATATCAAGCTATGATCTGCATTCCTAATTTCTCTCTACTCCTATTATATTTAAAGTCATGAATATCCTCAGTTTGGTGGATGAGACATAGGTACCAGGATAGGGTTTTGAGAGGCAGTTGTGCTTGAGCTGAGGCATGGAGAGAGAATAGGATTGGGCAGGTGGATATGAGAATATGATTGGGCAGCTTCTTAGATGGAAGCTAAGAGTGTCCTCAGATGGCAGAAGGCTCAGTGAAGAAGTCAGGGAGGGATGGAGTCAGGCCATCTTCAGGAAGTAGTGTCTTGAGCAAGCCATCTGGCTAGCAGACAGGGATACAAAGGGAGTATCATCTCCACAACTAGAAAAATAGCTTTGACCAGATTGTACAAGGATGTAGGAGGCCACAGTCTTAAGATTAGCTGAGACTTTGATGAGGAAATCACCTGTGGAGAGGTAGAAACCAAAAATTCAATAGGGTAGTTCGCTAGAATGAGATTCCAAGGTTTTTTTCTGTGTGTGTGTGTGGGGGGGGGTAGTTCTGGGGATCAAATTCAGGACCTAGCACTTGCTAGGCAGGCGGCAACACCACTGAGCTAAATGCCTGGCCCCAAAATGAGATTCTAGAAGGGAAGGAAATAAAGAGATATAGTGGACAGGCAGATTAAGTCAGAAGAGAAGCAAGTTAAAACAGTACAGGGGCACAATTTACTTGAAAAGTCAAGCAAGTAATGTTTTATAGTTGATAAAAGAATCCCTCCTGATATTTAGAAATACAAAAATTGTTTTAAATATATCTACTCTGTCGGAGTTTTTATTTTTCCTCTGCCATTTAAAAATATTTTTGATAAAAGAATAAACGAATAGCATATGCTTAAAGAAATTAGGTACACATTAGGCACTGAAATAATTTCAAATAATTTTTCTTTTAGCTGTATTGCTATTATATAATAATACATTTTGATTCAGAACTTTTATGAAGAATTTGTACATTTTATTACAACATCTGTTTCTACATTTTAATTTCTCTCCTTTTATAGGTATTTGCATACTTTTTTTCCAAATGAGAAGACCTTTTGTTTGCCACAAGAAGGCTATTATCCAGAATGTTAATGGGTTTTCAGCTATTAAGATGTAATGATATACCTTGAGTATTTAACTATAAATTTGAAAAATCTCCATGAACAATCTCAAAGGAATACTTAGAATGCACTCCCGGTAAATTGGCTCATTTTCCCATAATTTACTGGAAGTGCTGATATGAGAGCAGTCCTAATGTGAAAAGTACATTAATCCCTGGAGTTACATTGTATGTATTAAATTATTACTCTCAAAGAATAAAATGTATGAGGCCATTCAGTCCTCACTCACACTTGTTACTTAGAATCACAGTAGAGAAACAATCACTTATCTTTTGATGCACAAAATTAGAAATGATACATTTAATATCTTTTAAAACAAGAGGCACAGTGATTCTCAGTTACGATTTTGCATAACAATTGCTCTTTTCCAAAACAAGGACTATTCTAGTTAGGAACATGATTCTTCTGGCTTTGTGGAGGCCTATTTTATTCCATTGGTAATTGAAATATTTTTAGAAACCCCATAATGCAGCTTTCTTTCATGTCAGTCAAGAAGATTAGTCTGCTTTGTAGCCATGAGCATCTACCACAATGAGGTTTTATTAAGGATGGCAGTCAACTTGGAGGAGCAGCGGTCTGCAGGAGCATTTAGGCCCTTCTTTGTTTTTTGTTTTGATTTGGTACCTGGGATGGAACTTGGGACCTTGTGCTTGTGAGGCAGGAGGCGGAACCACTGAGCTAAATTCCCAGCTCAAGGGCCTTCTTTGGAAATTACCTAATTGTACTTTTCTTCTTTGCTAGGGGACTGAAAATTGTGAAACATAACTTGTGACATGAGATTTTTTTTTTTTTTTAGCAGCCACTTATGATTGTAGAAGATTAAGGCAGAGACAAAGCCCCATCTGAGATTTTAGCGAAGCTCTCGAACAGCAAGCTAGACCATGGAAATAAAGCTGGATCCTTCCCGAGATGATCTGCCTCTCATGGCCAACACCAGCCACATGCTTGTGAAGCATTATGTACTGGATTTAGAGGTGGATTTTGAAAGTCGCATCATTGAGGGCACCATAGTGCTTTTCTTTGAGGATGGAAGCAGATTCAGGAAACAGACTAGCTCTACCAAGGAAACTTGCCAGTTGGCATCAAACAAAGCCTACAAATTTAGGACACCTGAACTCTGCCATATTCCTGTGACAAATGCAAGAACAACATTTAATGTGGGATATAGTGATTTTGTAATTTGTGATAAAGGTGAAGAAGATACTTCTGATAAAGATGGTAACCATGACAACCAGGAACAGGCTTCTGGGATCTCTAGCTCAAAGTACTGCTGTGACACAGAGAATCATGGGAGAGAAGATTTTTTGCTAGTGTTGGACTGCTGTGATTTATCTGTGTTAAAGGTCGAAGAGGTGGATGTTGCTGCTGTGCCCGGTATTGAAAAATTTATAAGGCCTTCCAAGCTCACGACTGTTTCTGAAGAGCTCAGGAATGAGATTGTTCATGAACTTGTGACTCTGCCTGCAGTTCATTGGAGGAAGCAGTTAGACTATTTTGTTCGCTGTAGCCAGGCTCCTAGCTGCGGGGAACTCTTCTTTGACACTGACACTTGGAGCTTACAGATCAGGAAGACAGGGGCTCAGACAGCTACTGACTTTCCCCATGCAATCAGGATATCCTACAAAACCAAACCTGAGGGGCAGTCAGTTACTTGGACCTCAGACCAGAGTGGCAGGTAGGTTATCCTGGCACTCTGCAGTCTTGCTAATGTCACACATCTCAGGGATGCTCTCTGACAAGGGGCCAACTTATAGAGATGCTTCTGTTTGTTCTGTGGTATTACCTAGGTAGCCTGGGTAACCCACAGAGAAGCAGATAAATTCCCAGGTGGGCTGAACTTTTAATAGGATTACCTCCTGTAAGTCAGGATGAAAAGACTATTAAAAGCCCATACCTCTGAGATAGGACATTGAAATGTAAGCTTAATGATGGAATTCCTGAGCCTGACTCTTGGTTAAGATCATAGCTAGTGACTTCCCCTGCTGCCCATGAAAGTAATAAGTCTGGAAACAAGTACTCCTCAAAATTCCTGTCCCCTGAGAGAACCAGACTGCTGTGAAGTTGGGTGGGTGTGAAGCTAGGCAAACTGCTTTCAAATAAAGCCAGCTCTACTTTGTGATTTTCTTACTGTACCTATCTGGGCAGCTGTGCCTTTGGACTTTCTCAGTTGTCTCGTGATGTGAACCCTCAGAGCAAACAGAAAGATTTATTTCTAGAGGTGTGAAACAGTCTTGCTGAGGCTGCCTGCTCATCTCTTTGGCCATGATTCTTGGTATTTGGTACCAGGAAAACTGGTTTTGGTGGAGAGAGAACAAATTGATGAGGCATGGTATTCCATGGGATGCATTTAGGCAGTCATTTGGTCTTTTCTTATTGCCCTTCCTCCAACAGTTGTCCAGATTTATTTAGGATTTGAGAAATTCTAAACTTTATTGATTCCTCATTATTTGATCTATTTCTCTATGCTAACATATTGTAAATCATTATGATAATCATTGTGGAGTTTGGATGGAGGAATGTTGATCTTTGTTAATTGTGTCTGAGAGCCATCTTTTTATAGCACTGGGACCCCTTAACTGAAGCAGTTGTCTCCTGGAATTGTTTGTATCTCTTCCTCAACTCACCTCTCAAAAACCTTTTAGGGTTTTTCTTTTTTTTTGAGCCCACTTATCCCAGTCTTTACCTCTGATCTTACCTCCTGCTCTTGTCTCCAGCCTGCTCAAAATAAGTTCACTTCCTGTGTAGGCAGCTAGAGTCTGAAGCAGCCTTTGGGGAACTGCAAGATTTGTACAAACTTATGCCAGTGATTTATTTATAGAGTAATTTATTGGATGTTCTCTGGAGACAGAGGAAAAGAAATAGTTGTTCTTATGGTATCTTCAGATTTTAAAAAATTATCAAGAATGGGATTTTCAATAAGATTTAACAGTATACTGTCTCTTAATATTTAACAAGGAAATGGTAGTTTTTAATATTCCAGATATTTCATTTTAAACTAGAATAATGGGAGAAAAGAAATTATTGACAGTATTTGGAAAAATTAAACATGACTTTCTCTCTTAAATACTAAAAGAAAGACATTAGATTTTTGAATTAAATTACATGCCAAAATGTTGAGGAGGAATGACTTATAAATAAATTCTGGTTTCCATAAAGAGACTAAAGAGGCTTGAGTATATTTCATTCCTCCAAAGGTTGACACGGTGAATTTACTCTTAATGTCTCCTTTTCTAGTGATTCATTGAAATTAATGATCACAGCAGAAGTTTAAACTATATTCTTGAAAGTTTGTAATTATGTTAGTATATTATAGCAATCTTACAAGGATAAGAAATGTTAATGTAACAAAAAGAATCATAGATTTTTTTTCTTCTTTTTGGGGGGAGAATTTTCTTATAGTCGAGATAATCCTCCATGAATGATCACCAACTCTCTCTACACTCTCTTGTGTGCTTAAGAATAAATGTAATTATGTATAGGTAACTGGATAATTTAAGGACTTAAGTTGACTAAAGATTCCAGGTTGCTAGACAAAAATAATTCCTTAGTGATGTGAGTGAATAGTAATTGTCTGGGTCATCATACAGTACTTTGTGAAGTTAATTGTGTGAAAATAGAAAATTTTGCAATTGTGTGAAAATTATTGGGTAGACCATATTTCTTCCAGGGCATGGAGTAAGTCTACATTTATTACAGTTAAGGAAGTTGTTGCATATTTATCCTTGAGTGACAGAATTCTATCAGTACATTTACCATGAATTCACAGTCCCGGTTGGGAAAATCTTTATTCCCATTTGCAGGTAAGAAAATTGAATAAAGTAACAGGAAGCTCTTAGAAAAACACAAGTCTCAATTGTGCAAGGGAGTAACTGTTGGTTTTTTTTTTTCCCCATTAACTTTATTGGTACATTTTAGGTATAAAATACAGTTACATTCATCATTGGGATCTTGTACCATTACATGAGTCTCTTGGTTCTTATTTTTTTTCCCCTTCCCTTGCCCTCCCTTCACCCCCTCCACCCTTCTGTTTTGCAAAGACCTTGTTTCCATTTTTTTCCTCTTCTCATATTTTTTCCTTTCCCTTTTTTCCCTTCCCCTACCCCTCACAATTATCCTGCTCTTTTAGACCTTTTCTTCCTGTTACACAATATCAGTTATACATTTTTAAAATTACAATATTAAGATCTAGGAGACATTACCATAGATTTTACAGAATGTAAAAGGATATAGAAAGCATATTACAAAAATCTTTTTTGAAATAAATTTGACAACTTCGAAGAAGTAACTTGGAAGACAACTTAATGAAACTAACTCTGGAGGAAATATAAAATTTGAATAGCACCCATTAAAGAAAGTATCTTCCTAGCTTGAAAACCTACCTATATGACAACAGCAGGCTTATAAACATTTTAACTGATAAATTATATCAATTAAAGCAGAAAAAAGAAGGAACACTTCTCCCCTCATTTTAGGAACTCAACATTGTGCTACTCCTAAAATTGGATAAAGATAATAGAAGAAAAAAGTATGAACATAGATAGAAATTTGTTTAACAAAACAAACTATTGGAAGTCAGATCTGGCAGGATGTAGAAAGTGGTTTTGTTATAGAGATGGCAGTGTTGGTTCAGCATTGGAAGATCCACCCCCAAAAGTCATCATTTTAACAGAGGAAAGGAAAAAGCCACATGATCCTGTCACTAGTTGGAGAAAAAGTATTGGACTAAATTCTACAGCTGTTCATGGTAAAAGCTATCAGGAGCCTAGAAGTAGAACAGAAACTTCTCAACAGATTAAAGACATGTACTCCATACTTCCAGCGAGAACGGCTTGTATGAATGGAGAAGATACAATGATTTCTCCTTAAGGTGAGGAACAAGGGCAGATATGCTTACTCTTTATCTGTCCATTAAACTTTGAAACCTAATCCCCAGCAAAATAGTCTGGCAATAAAATGATACAACTAGGATAGGATTGGCATGGCAGAAGCAAAATCTTTATATGTGGATAAAATGATCATCTACAGAGAAAATACTAAGAAATCTCTAGGAGTCCCTAGAACTTGTACTTGAATTTAGCAGGATTAGAAAACACAAGGTATATATAAAAATTCAGGTCTGTGTATACTTGCTATAAATGAAGAACTGGATATTGAAATTTAAGTTATGTAGGCATACAAAGGACCCAGAAAAGCCAAAAACAAAAACAAAAACAGTGTTGGAAGACGCTTAGCACCCAATTTTAAGACTTCTTCTAAAGCTACAGTAATCAAGGCAGTGTTGGTGTAAGGAAAGACATATAGATCATTTGAATAAAACAGAGAATCTAGAAATAGAACCACACGTATATGGTCCACTGAATTTTGAAAGGTTGTTTAACATTAGCATTTTATAGAATATAAACTCAATTCAAGAGCCGAGGAAGAGATAATGTCTTCAGCAAACGGCACTAGAACACCTGGTATCCGTGTATAAAAAAATTAACCTCAACCCTTTTTTTCCATACATGAAAATAACTTGAAGGGATCTATGAACCTAAATAAGAAAGCCTAAAAGTATAGAACTTTAAGAAGAAATTATAAGGGAAAATATTTATGAATTCAGGGTAGGCAAGAACTACCTAGGATACAAAAAACATGATGTATAAAAGAAAAAAATTGATAAATGAGATTCCATCAAAATTTAGAACTTTAAATGACATCATTAAAATGAAAAGTCCTTAAACAGACCATATTTACAATGCATATAACCTATGAGCAGAATATATAAAGAATTCTTAGAGCTCATTAATAGACAACCCAATTAAAATGTAGATGTAAGAAGATGATAAATAGCCAGTATAGCACAAGGAATGGTGTGCAACTCTAGAACTGTTTTTTTTTATAATGTCGTTTATTATATCCAAAATTTTCAAGTATACTTAAAAAATAAATGGATTATAGTAGCTTTGATACATTTTTAAAGTGGAGATTAGACAAAAACTTTTTAAAATGTCCAAATTAGAATCTTTTAAGTTCCACTAGTGACTTCTCACTCTCTACCACAGTAAAGAATTAAACTGAATTGTTTTGTTTGGTAATAAATAATCATTTAGAAGGTCAGATGATCGCAGGCTGGAATGCAGATGGTGACATAGTCTAATTATATTATAAACAGAAACAACTTTCCTGAAAGGAGTGAGGGAGGGAGTGATGCCTTAAGTAACTTTGTTTTTTGTTTTATGGTGCTAGGGATGGAACCCAGGATCTCCTCCTGCATGCTAGGCAAGTGCTCTACAGCTGTGCTATACCAGCAACCTGCCCTAAGTAACTTTGGAAATGAGTAGAATCTATAAGAGTAAAGGCAAAGGGAACTGTACATAAATACTGTCGTGTGGTTGATAATGTTTCCCATAGGGCTACAGTTTAACAGTTCTAATACTACTATATGTGTGTGGTGGAATTGAGCAATTAAATGAATGGATGGTAGAAGATGCAAAGGAGGTTTATCACTGTTGAAGTGAGAGATTATAGATAGCAAGGGGAAGGGGCTAAAATGCTTCATGAAATAACAAATTAGAGTTGGAGACCACTGTGAACTCATGTTTAATTTAATACAGATACAGATGATTGCATATAGAAAGTTACAGGTATATGTAGTTCTAAGGTTTAATGTACAAATATATATTTATCTCTTTGCTTGTCAGGTGAGCAGGTCTAGAATCAGTGAGCACACCAGGGTCCAGACCTTGGTGTTTTTTGAGAGAGGGGTCTTGCTATGTAGTTCTGATTGGCCTTGAGCCCACTATATAGCAAGGCTTGCCTCAAACTCGAGACAGTCTTCCTGCCCCAGCCTCCTGAGTGCTGGAATTACAGGTGTATACCACCATGCCCAGCTCAGATCTTGGTTTCTAATACCTTTCTCCTTTTAATAAAAGGGATGAGAATTTCTTAGAGAAATGGCTAGGACTGGGACAGGAATATACAAGATAAGCCTGTCAGAAAGTAAGGAAGCATTCAAACAGCAATAGCAACTACAACGGTAGAGGTATGCCAGATGGACAAGTCCTCATCTGAAACAGCTCCTAATGGCCAAAGCTCAGCAACCAAATATGTAAGGTTCTGTTGGATGATAACCCAAAGTTTAAAATAAATACCTATGAGTCCAACTGATAGGAATAAATGATTGAATAAATAACAAAGTACAGAAGAATAGAAAAATCCACAGTGCAGAAGAGTTTCAAATAAATTATGTACATATTCCATTCTCTAGGAGGTGGAATATAACTCTGCACTGCTGAACTGTGAACTCACTTCCTGAGAATACAGCATGTAAAGGGGGAAAAGAATAATTTTACACTGGAGAAATCTGACAGTACTACCTTAGCAAGATGATCGAGGTCAACAATAACAGAGATAAGTTGTATTGATAGTATGTATTCTTAGTGTTGATAGTAAGTATCCTTAGTATGTATGGTGAAAATGGCATCTTTGTGGTCTTCCTCTCAAGAATCTTTAACTCCAGTCTAGTTTTTTTTTGGTACCCGGAATCAAACTTGGGACCTTGCGCTTGTGAGGCAGGCAGTGGAACCCCTGAGCTAAATCCCAGGCCCAACTCCAGTCTAGTTTTGAGAAAAACATCAGATAAACCCCAGTTGAGCAACATTCAACACAGTACCTGATAGTATTCCTCAAAACTATCAGGTCAACATACACAAGAAAAGTGTATGAAATTAAGAGTCAAGAAGAGCCTAAAGAGTTGCGATGATCCTAAAACAGAAGAGGGATATTCAGGAAAAACTAAGAAAATCTGAATGAAGTCTGCACTTTACATTGTGACAAATACACTAATTTGTGACAAATAAGATGCTAGTAGTAGGGAAATTGGGTATGGAGTATATGAAAATCTTGTGTTCTATCTTAAATCTAAAACATTTAAAATAGTTTATTTTTTAGCTGGACAAGGTGGCAAATTCCTTTGATCCCACCCACTCAGAAAGCTGAGCAAGACCTTAAATTCAAGGCCAACTAGGACAATTTAGTGACACCCAGTCTCAAAAGAAGACATTTTTTAAAAGGCTGGGGATGAGGATGTAGCTCAGAGGTAGAGTACCCCTGGGTACAATCCCTGGCACCCCCCAAAAAAGTGTGTGTATATATATATATATATATATATATATATATATATATATATATATATATATTTTGGGGGGGTACCAGGGATCGAACTCGGGTCCTTGCGCTTGCGCAGCAGGCGGCCAAACCACTGAGCTAAATCCCTGGCCCCCAAAAGGATATTTGTTAAAAACTTCTGCTGAGTGGGGTAGCACCTACTCAGGAGGCTGAGGCAGGAGGATGGCCATGAGTTCGAGGCCAGCCTGGGCTGCGTAGTGATTTCAAGGCCAGCCTGAGCTACATATGAAACCTTGCTTCAAAAAATAAAACATAAAAATAAATAAAATAAAATCAACAACAACAATAACAACAACAAAAAGCTTCAAATTTCAAAAGAGCTCATCATCTTTCTACCCTGAAAACTTCATCTGTAAGAACTCTCCTCCACTTTTACCAAGTGGCAATATTCTCTGACAAAGAATCAAAGATATATTTGAAACTATGAAAGAGATAAAAATTATTCTCCTAGATAACTATCTGTAATTGCTTCTTCTCCATTAATTTTCTCTTTCTGAAATGAAATATATGGAAGTAGAACTCTCTATTTACCTGTCTTAGTTTAGCTACTTTGAGGATGTGCCAGCTTTTGAACCTGAACATCCTTCCCCACCTCCATCCTCAGATACTAGATTGTAGGTGACATTTAAGAATGACTGACAGAGGGAACACATGCATAACAATCTGATACAACATGCTTCTTGGAAAAGATGTTTACTTTTATGTGCTGTGTGGGTGTGTATGCCCTTTAAAAATATTTTTATGAGAGCAAGGACAGGATCAAGAATGTGTACAAGTGGGGCTGGGGATTTAGCTGAGTGGCACCGCACTTGCCTCACAAGCACAAGGTCCTGAACTCCATCCTCAGTACCAAAAAACAAAAACAAAAAACCAAACACAATGTGTACAGGTATTCTTGCATAGCTAAAAACAACCAGGACTAAATATCTTCTTTATTCTAGATCCTATATACACCTAAGAAAAGATGTTTAAAATGGAAATCTTCATTCAAAGTTTATGTGTTTTCTTCACTTTCCTTGCATTTTTTCCATTCTATTTAATGAAATGCTTTTAAAACCAAAGCATTTTCTCCAGCAACCCATTCCCCTTTTTCCTTAGGATCCTGATAATAGTTGGGGAGGCAGCCAAATGGTCTAGCAGGTCTGGGCTTGGCTGATGACATCACGAAATGAGAGTTGAATGGAGGGGAAATTGGCTTTAATAGAGAAAATTTATTAGAAAAACTGCAGTTATTTGGATTACCATTCAAAATAAGAATACTAACTGGGAAAATACTTTATAAGTTAAAGTAGTATTAAAATGTAAACTTTCCTAAAGCATTGTGATGTTACTTTGTTTTAGAGAGCATCAGGATGAAGTTGGTGAAATACTACTTTTTTTCTGTTATATTTATTGCTCAACAATTGGATCAAGGGAGATGTACACTTTTGGAGTATTTTTGGTTCAACATCAAAACCATATGGTAAACACCCCCTCCCAAATTAGTTCATTGTTGTATATCTCAGCATAAAGAAAGGTTTTATAATGAAAAGAATAGCAGAAGATGTTTTTAAAGAGATTTCTAGTCTAAAAAGAACATTTCTACAGTTAGTTCATTTTTTTTCCCTTGCTTCAAGAAACCAATACAACATTCAAGAGAACTAAAGTGGAAATGCAGATTAATTCTCTGATATCATTGCATAACTGCAAAGGAAGTGTCCGTACTACAAAAAGTAAATAAATGAATAAATAGTCCAAAGTTTAAAATATTTTAAAGGGTTTGTGTTTTAGTATCCTTTTCCCATATACTTATAAATAGCTCCATCTCCCAGAATCCAAATTGAGTCACCAAGGAAGAAAAGACAACAATGGACTGCCTCAATCGAAACAAGTAACCAAAATGACCAGCCAAACAAAAAGAGAAGAACCGAACATCAGCAGAAAATGACAAATACAGTGACGTATGTGATCAGGAGCAGAGTGTGGTGAAAAGAGCCAGAAGGTGAGAGACCCACAGACTTGAGTACTAGTTGCAGCTATGCTAAGTGACTTCAGAGAAATCATTTTACACGTCAGAGCTTAATTTCTTCATTGTAAAATGGGAAGATTCCATTCCGTATGTTTCCCACATGTGCAATCCTATATGGATGAGGCGCTTCCAGGTGAGAAATACTGTCTTTGCCTTCATGGGCAGCTTGCCTGGTTTGCAGTCTGACGTGGAACTCCTTGTAGTCCTTTCTATTGCACAGCAGCGTGCTCTGTAGACCTGCCGTGTAGTCAGTAGGACTGACGAATTCTGCTTTTGGTAATCATGCCATGAGGTGGAATGGTAATAAGGAAAGGGTGTGTGTTTGTGTGTGTGTGTGTGTGTATGTGTGTGTGTGTGTGTAGGTATAGGGGACAGAAAGAGTGAGTCATGGTTGGTACTTCTGTCCTAGTAGTTCTTGTTTTTTGTGGCACAAGAAAACAAGAAGTTTGAAAACTACAGTGGAGACGTAACATGGTTTTAAAGAGAAGATAGTGTTGTAAAAAAGGTTAGAACACATTGAAAGAAGTTGGGGGAGGCTCACTGTAGATTGTAATCCTGCAAAGCTCTTAAAAGGTGCTAATCAGCCGAGGATTTAGCTCAGTGGTTCCACTGCCTGCCTCAAAAGCGCAAGGTCCTGAGTTCGATCCCCAGTAGCAAATAAATAAATAAATAAATAAATGGTGCTAATGGAACTGTCCAGTTTGAGGCCCCTGGCCAGGCTGCAGTGATCAGGAGACCCATCTAGCCACACAGCACACTTGGCCCCTACAGGCTCATCACCTCCTACTTGCTTCTCTGATGACTTCTCTCCGATCACTCAACGGTGATCACCAAGTGTCTGAGAAAGGTCTCATGTCTTCATGGAAACTACTGGAACTTACAACCATTTTAAACTAAAACTAAGCACATCATAGTCAGTTAAAAAGAAGATATGTGGTTTGAATAAATCACATATGAGATCTCCTTAACAGATGACCCCTCCTTAGGATGAGGAAGCACATGAGTGTTAGTTGACCTATTACCTTAGAAGGCATAGTGTGTCTTGTCCTCATTTGACATCTGAACAGTCACTTAAGAACCTGAAATAGTTGTTATTCTGACAGACTCTTCCTCAGTTTACAAGTTCTTTTGTCTTTCTTTTTTAAATTGTGGTACTGGGGATTGCACATCCTAGGCAAGCACTGAGCTATACTATACCCCTCCACCCCCTTTTGAGGGCCTTATTATGTAGTTCAGGCTGGCCTTAAACTTGCAGTGATTCTCCTGCCTCAGCCTCCTGAGTGCTAGGATTACTGGCATGCACCATCACATGCAGCTCAGCCCTCTTAATTTTATTTTTCATTTTGAGACAGAGTCTTGCTAAGTTGCCCAGACTGGCCTCAAACTTGCCATCCTCTTGCCTTAAGCTTCCTCAGTACCTGGGATTAGAGGTGTGCCACCACACTTGGTTTAGAAGTTCTTGAATGGCAGTAAGCTGTGGATCTGCCCCTTAACCTGTCTTACTCTGTTTTTCTCCCCACCCTCCTTTTAAAAAAATATTCGTTATCCTCCCATTCCCATAGCTTGTACAGTGAACCTGGGCTCCTCAAAGGTTATGTAAGATCCAAGTGGGTCTCCTAGAGTATATAAAATGAATGTTTTCTTTTGTGTGCTACAAGAAATTATTGGTCTGAAGATGATGGAGTTACAAGCATTGGAGAATTTCAGGCTGGTGCCTGCACTTCTATCCCATAAACATTTTAGCAACATAGCTGAGGTACAAGACTGTACATGTCAAATAAACAGCTGCATTTATTTCAGTGAGTACATATTCAGATACTGTATTGGCTATTTATAGATGTATATTGATTTCCCTCCCCTCAGGGTGAGGGGAGAGGGGACTAGGGAATCAGCCTTCCATATACAGTAGTTCTTATTTGAACATGTGTATGATGGGAGCCATCTTTATTCAAGTTACTACGCAGGCAATATGATTGTGAGTCTCTGGAAAGACTCCATGTTGACCTTTCCTCCATCTGCTGGCATACGCCCAGATTCCAGCAGATTATATATCCAGAGGATAAACCTTTCATCTCTGTTAAAATGTAATAACCTAACTTTAAATTGTTTTCAGGTATTTGTACTATAATGTGAGACATACAGAGGGATGCCAGGTTGTAAAAGATCAAAGGCCTTTGGTTGTAAAGTTGAAGTCCCTGACACTTGGTTTGGGCATGTTGGGAAGGGAGGAGTGAACCTGCAATTGAGAAACAGGAAAGGTTAAGAAAGGAGGAGGCTGGGAGCACAAAGGCTCAAGGGTACAGAAATGTCAACACAAATGTCTCTTTTGAGAAGAGAGTCTCTGCGATCCCTACTTGAGAAGGGCCTCTTAGGGAATTGGTTCCCCAGGATTCCTTTTACCATCCTCAGCCCTCTGCACACTTAGAGGCTGCTGCAGTTATGGTCCAAAGGAGCCTGACTGCTTTCAGTGATAGCAGATTTTGGTATCATCCACATGATGCTGGTTTTACTGGCACAAGGAATGCAGATTTCAGAGGAACGGCTGGAAGTCTAGGCAAAGGGCCCCAGGGCAGTAGTGCATAAAGCTATAGAATGAAACCAAAGGCACTGAGACCCCAAGAGTTGGAGATGCCAGGAATGTGGAATGCCTGCTGAGAAAAGCTGTAGGTGGTGGATGAAGCCAGCTCAAGAGAGAGGTTCTATGGGTTGCAACCTGCAAGGCCATAGGAGCAGGGCTGCCCAAGCCCTTTGGAACTCACATTTTACCACTATGTGTCCCGGATACCAGATTTGAAGCTACAGGACTTAATGTTTGCCCTGTTGAGTTTCAGTCTTGCTTTGGTTTAATTTAAGTTTTAGTATGGGAATGTTTATTCTGTGCCATTGTACTTTGGAATTATGTAACTTGCTTTTGACTTTTACAGAGGCTCACAGCTAAGAGTTTGCCTTGAGTCTTGGAAAAGACTTGTACTGGGGGACTTTTGTAAAATGCTGGAACTGTTGAGACTTTGGGAAAGGGATTACTGTGTTTCTGATTGTACGTGGAATAGTTATGTTAGGCAGAATTATGAACTCACTGTTGTCTTTATTTGGAGATTAGGTATGGTTTAAGGAAATATATTTGAGTTGCAATTTGAGAAGGAGTGGGATGTGGTGGTTAGGGTCATTTCAACTTGATTAGTTTTGGGATCCACCCCAGGGACTGGTGAAACACACTTTGAGGTATGTTTGGGTGGATTATGAAGGCATGGTCTTGGGATTTATGTCTAGTTCCTTACCCCTTCCATTCTGCCACTCTTCCCCTGCTCTGCTTCCTAGCCATCAAGAATTAAACAGCTTTGTACTGCCATGCCCTTCCACCATATTTCTGCCATGAACCCTCACTGATTATGGACTGACTCCTCTGAAACCGAGACAGATCAACCTGTCCTTTAAGTTGGGGGAGGGGTTGGGTATTGTGTCTCAGTGACAAGAAAGCTGACTAATACAAGTTACATAACAAATCACCCCAAATTTAGCAGTTTAAAAGAACAAACATTTACCATCTCACATAGTTTCTGAGGGTCAGGAATCCAGGAGCAGTTTAGCAAGTGGCTGTGGCTCAGAATCTATCTGAAGGTTGCCCTTAGGCTATCCCTTGGGCCTGAAGGCATCTCAAGTCCTTGATAAGATAGAAGCTCCTCCACTCACAGTGGTGCTGCAGCCTCAGTTTCTCACTGACTGTTACCCAGGGTTCTCTTCCTCACTACATGGACCCCTCCCTATGCTGCCTCAGTGTCCTCATGACATGGCAGCTGGGTTCCCCCAGAGCAAATGATTGGGAGGGGGGAGAGACACAGACAGACAGACAGGCCTAAAGACAGAAGCCACTGATATTTTTGTTGTCTCATCACAGAAGTGACATGCCCTCACTTCTGCCATATCCTCTTGGCCATTGAGACCAACCCTGTGGGTGTGACTGCATAATGGTATGACTAGCAGAAGGCAGGGATCATGGGGCAAACTCAGAAGGTGGCTAACTCAAAGAAGTATTTGTTTCCTTCTCTCGAACCAGCAAACCTAAATCATCCTAATTCTGCCTCTGTAGTATTTCTCCATTAGATAAAAGAAAGTCTTAGGAGCTTTCTAGGAAGGGGCCTTTTAGTTTACTTCTCTGTAAATATAAATATCACAAAAAGGTTTAGCTCTACAGGTATATGTAGTTTAGAAGAACCTTCTTGGAACTCTTTGTTTTTTTTGGGGGGGTGGGGTGGTAGTGGGAATTGAACTCAGGTCCTTTGCACCATGCTACAACCCAGATCCCCCTCCTTTTTAAAAAAAAATCGTTTGAGACAGGGTCTCAGTAAGTCACCTAGGCTGAACTCAACCATGCAATCCTCTTGCCTCAGCTTTCCAGAGTGCTGGGATTAATTATTTTCCTTGAGACCCTTCTTTAAGATGGACTGTTCTTTTGGGGGAGGACATCTAGTAGGTGGAATTTTCCCAGTGAAGTATACTTTGACCCCACCTGCCTGGTGATTTGAGCTGCTCCTGGGAGAAGGTGAGCACTAGCAGCCTTCCTCATTAAGTTCTTACATAGCCCAAGGCTGGAGAGTTATCTAAGGTTAAGTCATTTAACCAAGGACCCAAAGGGATCGGAGTGAGAGTTCCGAACTCACTTAAATTGATAAGTGATTCTGGGTCTTGCATGAAAATTTGTTCTTTATTCTGAGTCCTATAAACAGAATCAGACTCATTGACCAGAGAATAAAGAACATAAGAGGTCACCTACCTACACCCTCCTCCCTCATTTTACTGGTGATACAGACAGGTAAAACGATTTACCCACCCACTATCATTTAATAAGTTAGAAGTCAGCAGGGAGTAAGGTATTCTTTCTGATCTTTCCCTGAGCCATGTGGAAATTTTGGCATGTACACTTGCAGGACAGTGTGATGCAGTCCTGGGTTTGCCCTAAGATCCACTTTCTGCTCTTCTTGTGATCTCATTTGAATAACAGGGAGCTTCATTTCCCAAACTCTCTTGGCTCTGGCTTCCCACTTGGTGTAGCCAGTGGGGAGCACTGGTGAAAGATCTAAGAACAGGAGCTGATGGGAAGCAGGCATTTCTTATTCTCTCCCTCCTTCCTTCAGCAGCTTTGGTGTGAGGCTCCTCTTCGGTCTCAGCTCTCACTGAACAGTTCCCCTGTGACTCCTGGCCTGCCGCAGTGACCAGTAACACAGCTGAAGAGTCATAGCCGCTTACTGCTGTCACTAATTGCTGCGCTGCCTCACTGTCCCCCATTTGGTTTCTCAGCTCTTCTATCATTTGAATGGCCAGTTCCGTATATTAAGTTACCTTTTTAGTACTGGGAACATAGTTCAGTGGTAGAGTGTGGGTTTCATGTGTTGCCAGAAAAAAATTGTTTAGTAAGACCTCCTAGGCTTGTTTCTCTTTTCCTTACTAGACCTTGACTGATAGAGTAGAGCCATTGTTCTGTTCTTGCACATTGTAGGAACAGATAAATGTTCAGTCAAAATGATGATAATAGAAAAGGAAAACCAGCTTATCCAAAAGAAATAGTACTTTATTAATTTATGCTGTAAGTTGAGCTGATTAAAACAACTTCATATTTGTCATAACTTCTGAAAAACAAAAAATGGAAACATTTTCCTAAGATGTTTTCCCAAGAAGTCAGTCTTTTGCTTTCTGCTCTGTGGTGTCAAAAGAATGGATTCCTTTGATTTTGTAGATCTTTTCCATCTCTGTCAACCATGACTTAATTGTGGAAGGGATCTTTCTTGGTTTGGGTGAGTTTATGTATTTTAGTTGTAGCAGAACGAGTCCTAACGTCATGCCATTGGTTTCGTACACTTGCTTAAGTAAGGTCTGTGTACACTTGGCCTTCCCGTCACAAGCCTCGTTGTTGTGACCTCCAGTCCTGTTTATATGCCAACCCCTGTTCTTGGCATCCACACAAGGATTCCCACAAGGGTTCCATTTGAGAAGGTGGTTTCTAAGATTGGGGGTAACTGCCTGCCAGCACTGGATTTGAGACCACCAGCTTGTTTTTCCAAGCATTAATATTTCAGTGATCTCCAAACATATTTTATTTTCCAGAATACTTTCCAAAAAGCTTGTAAGAATGTCTCTATAACTTTTTTTGAAGACATAAGGGTCTAAAGAGAGGGGGCATGGGTAATATAAATTATAACTTGGCAGTCTTATATTTAAAATGTTATGCAAAAATATTTTTTTCTTAAAAATCTTCTTTACATATTTAAAGTAATTCATTTGGGAGAAATAACCAGTCAGCTATTCACATAGCCAGCCCTTTGGCAGTTTCAGTTCAATATGCTTTGAAACCAGTCAACTACAAAGCTTCAAATATTTTCTCTTTGAAAGCTCAACTTAACCTTCACTTCCATGGTGGTGAGAAAAGTGACAACTCATTTTAAAGATTCTCCTCCTTTGTGTCTTTGTCTTTCTTTTGCAGGCCATGTGTTTATACTATGGGATCTCCCATAAACAACAGGGCCCTTTTTCCATGCCAGGAGCCACCCGTTGCCATGTCAACATGGCAGGCTACAGTTCGAGCAGCTGCATCTTTTGTTGTTTTAATGAGTGGAGAAAATTCTGCCAAGCCAACACAGCTTCATGAAGGTACTGTACATGTGTTCTTTGCTTATTTATGTTTCACACACATGCTGGACCCAGGAACCCAATAAGTACTATTTTTCTAAACTTTAAAGAGCTGCTTCATTAGTTGGGTTGGAAATGAACATACTATAAAACATGTTGCCAGAGAAAACAAGCAGGGGATGGAGATGGGAACTGGGGAGTCTGGGTGTGGAATCTGGGGCTCTTTACCACAGTTATCAATTCATAGTTTATTTCAGCAGTTACTTTCACCTGGTGGCTTGTGGGCCATAAGTGGGTGGTCTTGGTTGAAGACTTTCTAAGCAGGCAAGTGTGTCATGGAAACCCATTACAAATGGCTGAGTTATCTGTGGTTTGGACATGGTATCTGTACATGGTTATTCATTATGTTGAGAGACAGAGCTCTTGTTGGCCAGCCCACAGCATTGTCCTGGCAAAGGATCTATTCTATATACTATTCGCCTGCATGAAGCTCTGAACCAAAGGTCTACTGGAAGGATGGATGGCAAGTGCTAATACATTGTTCAGATTTTGTGAATTACTTGGTTACTCAGTAATTAACTCTTTCAGTTGAGATCCTGAGTCTGTTGATGCCAGGTAAAATTTTTGTAGCTGCAATATTTGTTTATTTAAAATATGGTGTCTCCACACACATATTTATTTTAGAAACTTGAAAATATTCAGAAAAAAAATAATAAGGTCAAATAACTTGAAAAATGATTGTTTACATTTTGTTTCATTTTCCTCTACTACCATCTGGATGTATAGTTGAAATTATTCAAGATTGTCATCATAGCATATAATAGTGCTTATTCTGATTTTTTCACTCATACTATATGTTGAACATTACCTAGGTTATTTTTTAAGTATAATTTTAACGTTGGTAAAATATTTTGTTTGTGAATATATCAGAATTTAACACTCACATAATATATTAGATACTTTGATTGTTTCCAGGTTTTATTCCTATTATAAATAAAGTTACATTAAGTTTCTAAGTGGAACTTTTAAAATCAGAGTTACAGAGTCTAAATTTGGAGTATATGGCTGTTGGTACATACCTCTTATTGTTTTCCAAAAGATTGTGCCAACTTATATAACCCGACAATGATTATAAGGGTCTCCTTTCTTGAAACTTTGCTCAGCAGATAGGCAAGAGAGAGTCCCTTTTTAGTTTGGGTTACTTTGGTTATCAATAAGTTTCATTTGTTCTTATATGTTTCTTAACCATTTTCACTCCCTATGTGTTCGTATGTTTTGTCCATTATTATACTGAGGATTTAGTGAGGGTTTCAAACAGTTTGTCTTTTTTTAATTTGATTGGCTCTTTAAAAGAAGATATTAATCTCTTATTGCATTTGTACAAATGTGCCAGTTAGTGTGCCTTTTAATTTTTTTTTCCCCATTCTTAGCCCTCCCTTCACCCCCTCCACCTTTCCCTATTTACAAAGACTTTATTTCCATTTTTTCCATTTCTCATCATTTTTCCTTTCCCTTCTTTCCTTTCCCCTGCCCCTCCCACTATCCCTACCCCTTTGGACATTTTCTTCCTATTTTGCATTATCAATTATTCATTCTAATTATTGGTACATTTTAGGTATACAATATAATGACATTCATCTTTGGAAATTTTTTTTAATGTGCCTTTTAATTTTATATGATATTTCTGATCAATAGGAGATTTAAATTTTTATGAAATAAAATTTATCAGGTTCCTCTTGGAAAATCTTTCTTTGCCCTAAAATTCACCTGTTTTCTAATGTTGTTATAGTTTAATTTTTATTAGTTAACTCTTTACTCTCTGTAGTTTATTTTCAGTGTAGTTGTGAAATGAAAATTAAAAATTACCTTTTTTCAAGTAGAAATCAATATCTCTGAGATTATTGTATCTTTTCTGATTTGTGGTATCTTGTTTATCTTTGTATGTATATTAAGTCTTCAGTGAGTATTTACTTGACTCTTAAAAGCAAAACAGACAATACATTTAAAAATTTTATTTTAAAAGTAGATAATATTTATATGGTTTATTTACAAATGAGCAAAGACAAAAAACATTTGCAATAAAGTCTCTTTCTTACTCTTTATTTAATCCACTGCCTAAAGCAGCCAAGGTTACTAGTTTTAGTTGTACATTTCTCAGCCCCCCCCCTTTTTTTTTTGGTACTGAAGATCGAACTCGGGTCCTTGCTCTTGCAAGGCAGGCAGCGGAACCACTGAGCTAATCCCCTTTTGTTTTATAAATCATGGCCTGCCAAACACATTTTTGCATGGCATTGCTTTCTTTAGAATAAATTTATCTTATAGATATTTCGTATCAGAACATAAAGAGCTTGTTCATTATTTTTAAGACTATAGAGCATTCCATAAGTGGGTATTTTACAATTTAGTTAACTGAAAGCTCTGAACTCTATTTCACATTAAATAAGGAATTTATTGGGCATTTATTTCACCAATATTCCCTAGTTCTAATTAGTAAAGTCTAGGATTTGGAACTAATATTATCTCTATTTTTTTTTGTATTTTATCTTCTAGGAATTACTATTATTGGTTTACATTTTCAAATCATACTTTTAATAAGTAGACTGTCTTCATTCTTGAGCTCTTAAATTTGAATTGTCTCTCAGTTGGCTGGGAAAGGACTTCAATATTTTTTCCTAGAAGAGTGGATTTATGGTGTATTTTCTGAACATCCCTCTCATACAGATTGGCTTTCAATTTTATTCACTTATGAACAGTTCTTGCCTAGATATGTTTCTTAAGTAATTTCTTTCTTTAGTGACTATAATTGTTTTCACTGTCATGTTTAGTATTTCTAAAGAGAAATTTGGTATTAAATATTTTTACTCTTTGAAAGACATCTGATTTTGCTACCTAGATGTTCAGAATTTTAAAAAAAAAATACAGTGTAATTCAAAACTTTAGAATGGGCTGAGGATTTAGCTCAGTGGTGCTGTGCCTGGCTTACAAGTAGAAGGTCCTGAGTTTGAACCCTGGTACAAGAAAAAACAAAAACAAAAAACGTTAGAACAAATCTAGAAGTGGTGCCTTTTAAAAAATAAATTTTTTGCCGGGGATTTAGCTCAGTGGTTCTGTTGCCTGCCTCGCAAGCACAAGGACCTGAGTTCGATCTCTGGTACCCCCCCCCAAATTTATTAAAGTATAACTTATATGTAATAAATGCAAACATTTAAAATGTATTGTTCAATGAGATTTGACAGATACATATAATATATGTATAATGTATAATTTCTACTACCCTAGAGATTCTCCTGTGCTGGTGCACTGAATCCTCCTTTCTCCTACTTTACTCAGCCTCTGATCTAATTTCCCTTTCTATGGATTAGTTTTACTTCCTCTAAAAATTCATATAAATGGAGTCATTCAGTGTATACTCTTGTGTCTGGTACGATGGTTGTGAGATTGATCCGTATTGTGGCAGGTGTCAGTAGCTTGGTTTTGTTTTTTGGTTTGCATGAATAGTGATCCATTCATTATATGAATGAGCCAGTTTATCCACTTACCTGTTGGTACCCTTTTGGATTGTTTGGGTCATTTTGTAAAACACACTGTGAACATTCATCTATAAAACATTTTTGTGGATTTTTCTTTTCATTTCTCGGGTAAATACCAAAGAGTACAATTGCTAGGTCATATGATAAGTATATATGTAAGTTTCTAAACTTAAACTATGATTTAGTATGTACAAATAATATCCAGAGTGGCTGTGTTATTTTATATTCCTATCAGCAATGTATGAGAGTTCTCGTTGCTCATCTTTACAAGCATTTGATCTTGTCAGTCCTTTGAATTTTAGTCCTCTGAGAATGAAATACTATTTTATTATGGTTTTATTTTGTATTTCTCTGATGACTAATAATCTTGAGCACTTTTTCATGTTCTTATTGCACATTTTTATATTTTTCTTTGAAAAGCATCTCTTTAATTTTCCATATTTTAAAGATGTGGGGGTTTTTGTGGGTTATCAAAAATACTTTATGCAATACTTTAGATACAAGCCTTTCTTTTTGTTAGATATAAAACCAAGTCTGTTACCTTTTTATTTTTTATGTATGTTCTGTGCCACTGATTTTCAGTAGTGTCATTTTTGTTCTTTATTAATTCCATTGGAGGTTTAAATTATGTCATTGTAACATTTCAGTCCTTCATTTAAAAAAGATCTCTTTTCTATCTTTTGATTTCAATTTGTTATACTTAACATTTGAGCCTGTTATCTTCTCATGGTTTTTTATTATTATTCATAGAAGTTATATCTTCTTGTATGATAACAAAAGTGCCAGTTTCCTAGATCGGTTTTGGTTTCTGTAGTAAATTTATTTCCAAGGCTTCTTCCTGATTCTTTAGAATGATGTCTGCTTTCACTTTTATCCTTCAGGACTTTATCTTCCCACAGTGTTCATACCTTTCTTCCTCAGATAGTATAAAGTTTGTTGGTTTCTCTTAGCTCCATTCACTGTCCACCTGTAGCTGAAACCCCTTGGTTCAACAGAGGGAAGGTTGACTTACATATACACAGCTCATTTATCCAGACTATATTGTTTTGTTGGCAGTTGTCTAGTCAAGTTCTGCTAGACTCATGTGGGGTCTTTCTCTGCCCTCTCTTTCATTCCCTGACATGTGGAATTGATTGAGCACATGCCACATTGCAGTCTCATACAGATGCTTATATCTAGAGTTTTCCAGCCCATTGCAGTTTCCTGGTGATAACTACACCTCCCAGGATGCTATGTGGTTGTCTCCACTCCTCTTCACTTCGCCCGTAACTTTCTCATTCATGGTTTGGCCCTAAGATGTAAGGCCTTGTGTTTAGCAGTGGTTTTAAAGTATCATTTGAGTATCATTTTTCTTTTCAGAGAGAAAAAGAATCTCATAATTCACCAGGGCTGATTTAAATTATTAATATCAGAATGATATTTTCAAAACTACGAGCTAAGACTAGATATAAACTCTGTGTGCTTTTAACTCTTATAAACTTATAAAGCTAAAATAAAATTATAGGGCCAGGGATTTAGCTCTGTGGCACTGCACCTGCCTCACAAGTGCGAAGTCCTGAGTTCGATCCCTGGTACCAAAAATTTAACTGAAATTGCCCCATATAATACAAGTGTAGTACTGACAGCTCTGTGTAGGATTTTATTTTTTGAGGTTAAACTCCTATCTTACCTGTACTACATGATGAGCCACTTCATCATTTTACTTCTCTCTGCTATAACACTTTTGCTTACACAGCATGCTGCGATGTCTTTTAGCCTATATTCAGACATAAGCATCATCCTTATGTTCTTTTCAGTATCTCTCAATAATTATAGCTATCCCTACAAGTTCCTGTGCAGTGGTACACACTGATGCAGATGGGAACTCTGAAATCATTTGGCAATACTCACTTATGTCTGCATGATTTCAGGGGTCAGCATATTATAGCCCACTGGCCAGATCCAGCCCACTGCTTGTTTTTATAAATGAAGTTATCTTGGATCAGAGTCATTGTCTAGAGCTGCTTGCCTGCTAAAGTAGCACTGTTGACTATTTTCAAGAAAGGCCTACAAATCCTAAAATATTTGCTACCTAGCCCTTTTCAGAAAAAAGTGTCCTGACCTCAAGCATATCTGTCTTATTGTTGGTCTGTCTACCTATTTGAAGATCATCATCAAAAAATTAAAAGAAGAATTAACCCTAAAATTTTAATGGAAATTGTTATACTTCCAAGAATATTTCTGTGGGCCTTTTTTTGCCCTCAGAATTACCAGTTGAGGGCAGAGTTAAAATGAAGTGGATGCTAACTGGGATTTGCTTATGTTCATATACCTACACCTCATATGATCTCACAGAACAGACTTTATCCCTTCAAACTGAGGAAGGATTGAACTGGACAAGGAGAAAGAACACAGAACTGCAGTTTCTTTTACAGGCCCTCAGCTGGGGTTTATCAGAGGACAACCAGGAAATACTACTAATAAAGCTCTATGCCAGAATCTAAAGTGGCTGAGCTGAGGATGGAATAATGTCTACAAATGTGTCTACACTCCATAGAGAGAAAGGGTATGTGGATGCAGGATGTTGCTACTTCCTTTTGAGCCATGTTTTCTAGATTGGTAGATTGGTCTCATAGGACCCCCGCTCTATTGTACACAATGTCCTTTAAAACGATGAGCTGTCCTTGAAAACACCATCGACAAATCCCAGACCAGCAAGTCACAGTTTCCATCATAGTGACACATCATCAGCCTGATTATTTTCTGGGCACCAGCTGATTTCCCGAAAGAAGCAAAACACCTGGGAGCAGATAACAGCAACAGAAATGACAGGAGCCCTTCGGCAGAGAAGAGAAATGAGAAGAGGACCTTGGAGCCTTTTCTGCATGAAGAAAATCATTCCTTCTAACTGCTTTTAAAAGGAAAGCTAATGGTTTGGGCTATAGGGTAGTGACCATCATAAGAATTTCATTAGCTAAGTAGTCGTTCTCCTTTTTTCAAGAAAGCTAAGTCAAGGCCATAGATTTAGATTACTTGTTTGACTCATTTATTATTCAGCTTCCTCAGCATAGAGCCATTTGGGCAGCAGTTTTATCCTGTGTGTTATTGTCAGCCTGTATTCCCTGCCCAAATGCAGCCAAACTATTGCAAACAGAGACCCATTGCCCAGAATAATGCTTTTATATGCCAAGTGCTCAAAAATGTATTTGCTGAGTACATGTGGTCTGTGTAATCAGACAAAAGTAATATGTTAATGAAGTAAACATTTAAAATCACTACTAATAGTGACAACAATTATTTCAGGGTAGGGCCAGGGATTTAGCTCAGTGGCACTGTGCCTGCCTTGCAATCGTAAGGTCCTGAGTTTGATCCCCAGTAACAAAAAAACCCAAAAACAAACAAACAAAAAACCCAATTATTTCAGGGTCATTTCTTTTAGTTATGCTGTGAATTTGAGTTTATCCCTTTTCTCTAGCCTCAGTAAATTTTGAAAGAAAAAATTGATTCAGTATATTATGTTTTTCTGGTAATTTTTTGATTAGTTTTATTTTTACAGAATCTCATTTAGCATACTCCTACTTTTTGGAAAAATAAATTACTCAGCTTCTGTTTTTTGTAGAAATCCTCAAGAAGATGAGGATAAGACTGTCTCAGCTCCTTCTAAATGAAAGAGGAAAAGGATATGAACAAGTGAAAGAGGTTAAAAACTACATGTGCCCTTGAATAGGATCTGATTTCATTTTTCTTTGTAAAACTGTAGACATTACTTCATTTTGGGCAAAATGCTACTTTCTGGCCTGCCCAATAGATGATTTCTCTGACATTCTCTTTCTCCTGACTGTGTGGGAAATTCCAAGAAAAAGCCATGATTTCAGAGTTGACCCTCCTGTGTGCAATTTAAAGCCAACTTTTCTTCCCTCTTGATGGCTCAAAGTGAGCAATACTATTTAGACTGCTCCCACAGTATGCAACCAGGAATTACATAGAAGGAAATGGTAAATTAAAAGGTATTTAGGAATGGTTATGATTAAGTGTTTTCCCCACAAAGAAAAAATGCAAAGTAGAGAAAGCTCCTTGTTTCTATAACTGGAAACTATATTCTGGGTTAGTATGAATACATACATGTGTTTTTAAGGGGTAAGAGTACAGAGTAAATGCATTTGTCTTTTCCCACTGTGTAGATGTTGCTGAGGAGCCAGGACTGTGTTCTGCTGTTATATCGCTTATAAGGTCTCGTGCAATGCCTTGTACTTTTAAAATCTTTGTCAGTTAATTCTGATGTTTTGTGATTTGTTGTTGACTAGTTCTTGCTTGTCCTGAACTTACCACATACAGCATATGTAGAAGTCATCATGATTTCTTCTGGACAGAGAAGATTTCAGTAGACCATGTAGACCAATAACATGTACATACCAGTTATTTCTGGGGATTCTGGCTTGGACTTGACATTTATAGACACATGTTCTTTTGAATAAAGTGCTTCAGTTTACCTGTGACTCTCTGGAGCAGTACACTTTGGTGTTCAGTCCACTCATGCGTTTTATACTGAAGTTTCAGAGCCAGTCATGCATCTTAGACCAGAATGTCCAGGGAGACATGGAACAACAAGGCTGGTGCAGTATGTCCCTCTAGGGAAACCTCCTAACTCACAGAACTGTTTGTGTTCTCACTTCAGTAGGTGGCGCTCTTTTACCTAGTTCACACGAAGATCTTGAAGGGTGTTCTCTCCTGGGCCTCCCACACCCAGAACGTTCAGTGTGGCAGGGGCAGAAACCGGATTAATGCTTGTGAAGCTGTGGCCTGACCTGGCACATCACCCTGCCCAGGGTTTACCAGCCCACGGCATCTTACTGTCTTCATTGCTCTGGTGCCAGTTACAACCCTTGAGCAATAGTGGAGAAGAACTAATGAAAGACAGTCATGCCATGGACGTTGAAGAGAGTGGCACTAGCTCATAACACCAGAATGTGTAGATCAGCATCTCAAAAGTAGTGGTAGAAAGAAAGCTAGGGTTTGCTGAAAGACCCAAGCACTGGAGAAAGAGGCTGAGAACAGCTAAATGGGAGGGAAGTTTTCCCTCTCTGTTATGTATATATTATAATCATGTATGTGCATGTATAATACATATTTTAAAGTATATAATATATACATTGTATATGGTATGTCAATATACGCTCACAAATACACACATCCCTATACATATTGTCAGATATCTGTAATTTGTGATATAGTCATTCCAAAATAATCCTAACGTGGGATAGTTTGAGCAAGAAGCTCTGAAAGAAGACATTATAGCTAAAGAAAGAATCTTGAGATAGAAAAGAAGCAGGGGCTATGGCAGGATTGAGGAAAGAAATCTGATATATGCTAAATAAAAGCATGTATCAATTTGGTGTTTCTGAATGCTTCCTGCTGTTTGTCTGATTTATAGTGGTAAGGTTAAAAAGGTACATGGATATTCTTAATAGCAGGAATTTATGTGCCTGCTTTAATTTTCAGTGAAAATAATAATTCTTCAAATACATGAAGTTCTATGAGATGCTTAACTTTCCAAGGATAAGTAACCTCCCTTTGCCTCTAAAGAAGCGAGATGGTATATGTATGTGGTTGTGGCAGTGCTTTGGGATTTTGTTGAGTGGTTTACCCAAGTGTGTTAGACTTGACTTTCCATACATCTTGTATTTAATTGCTGTTCGTAGGCATGACTGATGGGGAAAGATGAGTACAACATCTTGATTTTTCTTCTCTTAGGTTTTTTCCTTTTATAAAAATATTCTCAAATAATTAGCAAAGTTTTCATAAGTTTAGGATACAAAGTTTTCTCTTTCCCATGCATATGACATCATGTTCTTCCTTTTTCTCTTGTCACTGATGAATTTCCTCTCCCTTCTTTGGAAGATGGAATCTTCAGAATTATTCAGAGAACAGTTTTTAAGAAGAGTGAATGAAAAAAAAATTGTTCTAACAGTCTTGAGTCATGACACTTATTTTCAAAATTAAATTTTTAAAATGTTTTACATTTATTTATTTAGTAGTGTTGTGGATTGAACTCAGGGCCTTGTGCATTCTAGGCAAGTGCCTCACTGCTAAGTTACACTTCTGGCCAAAACTAAATTTTAAGCTGTCTCTTGTGATTTGAAAGTTGACCCATTTCAAATCGTGTTATATCTGCAAAAACCTAAGTCATCTTTAAGAAAATTGGAATTCTGTTTTGGAGATGAAAATGTATATTTGGATCTTACAGTGGTTGCTATTGTGATTGTAAGAACAGTATCTCATATAACACATCTGTGTCCCTAGTAAGACAGTTGAAATATGAGTTTTTCCCCCTAAATAAGTTCTAATTTGGGAAAATGGTTGAGGGGTGTTGCAAACTCTGATCCCTCCCTCTCTCCCTCCCTCCCCTCACCACCTCCTTGTAGAATTGGTGCTTGAACCAAGGGCTTTGTGCATGCTGGGAAAAGGTTCTGTCACTAAGCTATATCCACAGCCCTCTGATGTCTTCTTCAAGGCGTCTGAAGTCTATTGTTTCAGAATCTGTGCAGAAGGGAGGGCAAGCTGGTGGCTCCTCCAGCCTGCACATTTAGAGAGCCTCTGGGCCCCTTCCTACTCCAACCCCCCCACCCCCACCTCTGTCTTTTAGCCTTACTAATGAATCCAAGTCTGGCTGTGAAATCATCCAGGGGTGTGATGGGCTTCTGGCTTCTGCAGAGGAATAACTCTGTTAATTCAAGTATACCATGTTCTCTTTGTTTTGCAACTGATATAGTGGGGGAGCCTAGTGCAAGTGGGTTGAATCAAAAAGGAAAATGAAGGCATTCACTGTTCTATTGAGGATGGCTCATTTAAAGTAAACACCATTTAAATAGTCTCCAAATGGTCCATTCTATATGAAGTCATACTGCATGCCCCCTCAGGGCTGTCATTCTCCTTTAAATGGACTGCTTTGTGTGTGCTGTGTTTTAATGCCGTTCAACCTTAAACCCCATATGTGGGCCTCATCAGGTCACACGTTTTGGTGCACATGTGGCAGCCATACCTCCAAACATCCATTGCCTCTGCCTCTAGAAATCCACTCTGAGCAACAGGGAGAGGCAGCTATGAAAATGAGCGCTTGCAAATGATAAGGTGATGACAACAATGATGATGACAAAGACATACTAACTATATGCCAAGTACTATGCCTAGTGATTTCTATATAGATTTCCTAGATTAACCCTCATATAAACCTATGAGATAGATACTGTGATTATTCCCCAGTTACACATGAGGAATCTGATGCATATAGAGATTAAGTAACATACCCAAACTGGTGAGTGTGGAGCAAGGATTAAACTTAGGGTGCTCAGAGCTAGAACCCAACCCATGGACATACTCAAAAGAAATCAACTCTCATCAATTCTCTTTTCGAGGTAGGCTTATTGCAAACAATAGACAATCCAGAAACGATTTCTGTCTGTCTTTAAAGTGTATGCTCTGATTTCTGGGGCAATATTTCCGCTCCATTATTTGCATTTTTTGTAGGTTGATTTGAAGTTGAGATAGGTGTTCCCTGTCCCAGTGGGCAGTCTTCATGCAAGATTGGACTCAGTGGCATAATCCATGAACAGACAACTCAAAGAGACTTTTCTACCAAATGAGAATACTGGAAATGTCCTCCTCACAGTAGTGAACTAATAAAAGCCTTTTTACAGCACTAGAAGCGACCCCTGATCTCAGCCTTGGTTTGGGCATTCATCCAGGATGAGGGCAGGAGCTCAGGCCCAGACACTTCTGAGAAGCTTCTTCCTGAGAAACACTGGATTGATCAGGGCCTTTGGGAGTTGGGTTCCTGGCTGGTTCCTAAGGGCCCAGTCAATTGACCTTTCCCTGTTTGACTATCACTTGGTAGCCAAGAAAATAGTTTTTAGGGCCAGGGATTTAGCTCAGTGGTTTCGCTGCCTGCTGCGCAAGCGCAAGGACAGGAGTTCGATCCCCGGTACCAAAAAAAAAAAAAAGTTTTTGTTTTAAAAGCTTAATAAACGAGTTTATTTCAAATGAGCTCTACTAAGTAGAATTTAGGAATCTAAGAAAATTAAACAATCCTGTGTGCCATATACAAAGAAATAATCTTTAGCATTCAAAATATGGATACATTTCCCCACAAGACCATTCTTTCCATTATTTCACATCAGAGAAGACCATGGGGAACAATGACAGTTGTTGGACTCAATTTAGGATGTGTTATTGCTTTTGTTATCTCTCTCCCAAATTTCAGATAATTTAAGATTCTTGCTTTTTAATTTTTTTATTTTTGCATATCTTCATTCATTTTCCCTGCTACATCCCATTGTGTCTTCTAGTGCCCTCCCCATATCACTCTCAGTGCACAGGCATTTTTCTGATAAAGGTGGTAAGACACAATGTGATAGGGCACTCTGGATTCTTGGTGACCTTGTCCAGGTATCTAACGGTTACCTCTTATTCCAGTCACATTCTTTTCTTTTTTTTTTGGTACTGGGGATCAAACTTGGGACCTTGCACTTGCGAGGCAGACGGCGGCACCACTGAGCTAAACCCCCAGCCCAAAATTTCTTCTAATTTTTTTTTTTTTTTTTGGTACCGGGGATTGAACTCGGGACCTTGTGCTTGTGAGGCAGGCGGCGAAACCTAGTCATATTGTTTTCTTCTGGAAGTAGTTTCAGTTCCTGCTGTTTTCATAAGTCCCATCTTGTCCATAGATTAGATGGATGATGTGGAGAACCAGACAGGCAGCAGAAAATCAGATCGAAACTTCAAAATGAGGTAGGGAGAAAGCCTATGCCCATAGTGCAGAGTGTGTGCATTGTTTCATTCTTAAAAGGATTTCCTAATAGCTGGTGCCTGCTCCTTATCTAAATTGCTTTTTCCTTCTGAGTTATCCTGTATCTTTTTACTAGTACCCTAGGACTAAAAATGTTGCTCCTTTTCTGTTAAGACCACCTTTTAATGGGCTGGGGATGTAGCTCAGAGGCACAGCACTTGCCTGGCAAACATGAGGTCTTGAGTTTGATCCCTGGTACAAAAAAAAAAAAATCACCTTTTAATTCATTGACCTGGTTTATTTTAACTGTTTCATTAAAAATGTAGTATTTAGGGGCTGGGGATTTAGCTCAGTGGTTCTGCCGCCTGCTTTGCAGGCACAAGGTCCCGAGTTTGATTCCCAGTTAAAAAAAAAAAAAGTGTATATATATATATATATATATATATATATATATTGTATATATATATATATATATATAATATTTAAACAGTCAAATAATTCTGTTGAGTTTATTATACTTCTTCCCCTAATAGCAGTCCTCTGTACCCATCCTCTTGACCCTTTTTCCTGCTTCTGAAACAATTGCTATTTTACTTCTTTTGGGTGATTATTTGATGTTTTTCTCTATGTTCAATGAGATGCTTATTTGTTCAGGGTTGGTCTTCCCACTGTGGTAGGTAAGGATTTAGCTCACCTCCCCCAACTCCCTCATACAGGTAAGTACCTACCTTCCTAAAATCCTTTCTTCTCAATGTAGTTAACACCATGATGGTGATTAAATTGGCATCCTGCGTTTATATTATATATGTGTGTGTAAACATGATAATGTTAATATTTCTGCATGTTAGTTTTTTCTTAGAGTTAATGATGTTATTATTTTTTCCCATTGTTTGCTTTCTATGTATTTATCAACTTTAGATACTTTGAAAATTGTTTAAATCTCCTTTCAAGGTACTCAGATCCATCAAGTTTCTCTCAATTTCATCTTTCTGAAACAGTTCCTCCAAGGCTTCCTTCCCTGCCTCAGTGCACTGGTTGCCCTCTCTGCTGGGTACACAGCTCCATCATTCCCAGAGTTCCTTTCCTTCTCGCCTTCCCTGGCTTACCTGTCTTCCTACTTCTTTTTTCAAATATACTTTACATAGTTTGTTAACTTGCAAAGAATATAGTATGTAGAAGGTGAATTTTTTGGAAACTGCACATCTGAAAATATTCTTATATGTATCTTTTCTTTTTCTGTCTCTTTCTGGAACCTTGTAGGATCTTGGCTTTGTTCTCAGGCTGCTAAGTTTCATAATGATGTTTCTTGATATGAGTCAGTTGTACCTGGTGTCCTGGGTTGTTTGGGCCTTTCAGTCTAGAAACTCATGTTGCCTTCAGTTTGGGGCAGTTTTCTTGATTTTTTTCTTCCTGATGGTTTGGTTCCTTCTATCTTCACTGTCATTTTTTTCTGTAGTTTCTATTACTTGTATGTTAGACCTCTTGGACTATTTTTTTCAAATCTTTATGTATTTATCTATTTAGCTCTATTTCTGAAAGATTTCCTTACCTTTATATTTTATACCATTCCTTTTATTGAGCTTTTCTTCTGTTATGTTTTTAATTTTTTTAACTAATGAATCCCCTTTTAAAATACTATACTCTGTTTGTTTTGGGGCTAAAGTCTTGTAATTCTCAATGTTTCTATGTTTGGTGCTTTTTGAATTTCTCTTCTCCCAAGTGACCACTGTCTTCCAAGTTGCTTGTTTCTCTTAGCTTTCTAAAGGTGCCTGGAGGTTTCCTGAGGGACAGGGTAACAGTGCAGACCAGAGGCTCTGAGTGCATAAATAGGTCTGGTCTACTATGAGACTGCCCGTTGGCTGATCATAGGAAACTGCTAACATTAATATCTCTGGGCATCTGTTCTTGAGTGATCAGCTTCCTTCAGTCTCCTGGCTGGGAGGAGGGGGACACAACTTAGCAACTAACATTCTGGGAACCAAGGGGAGATGGCTGGTGGTCTCAGCATCCTATATGCATGTGTTCTGCCTCAACCCGCACACCACAGGGTCCAAAGCCGGGGAGAGTGGTGGGAGATGAAGAAAGATGACAAAGAGACCAAGATTTTTCTTGAAGTTGGGATCAGGTGGAACTATAGCTTGTCAGGTGCTAATGGCTGCCTGGAATACCACGCACTCTTTATTTATAGTGGAAGGCAAACAGGAAGAGAAGGTGGGGCAAATAGTGCTATGTGGCCTACGTGGACTGGGTGGAACATAGTATAGTTGTTTCATGATCGAGGCATGCACAGGAAGGGAACAGGGAAGGATACATAATGTAACTCTCCTGGGGCTATACCATCCAGGGTCTAACCTATGGAGGAGAAAGGGAGTAGGGAGGAGGCAAAGGGTCATCTTACAGGCTCGGCCCATGGCAGCGCTCATCTAGTCTTATTCATTTGTTCTCACCTATACCATCTATTCCCCCATTTCCCCATTCCTCTAGTACAGAAGTCTTCTCTTTTGTTTTCTGAAAAATAAAATTCCTGGTATTTGCCAGGGTCTGTGGGGGATGGACAGATAGCCTAGGTGTAGAGTGGGGGAGGGTGCTCCTGGATCTAGTCACTTCTTAGATGGACATTCATCCAGGTCTGCTTAGTTTAGCACATACTTTACTCTAGACCCTTTTGGGGCTTCTAGAGGGTAAAATGAGGCCGGTTTTATCTTTCCCCTTTGCAGGTCTACTATATTATTTGCCACTCTTCCTTATCTTGTAGCTGTTATCTCCAATTTTATTCTCCCTGCTCATATTGGTTTATGGCTTTAAAAAGAATTCACTTTACTGTCCTTTAATGGGGGTTTTAAAGGGAGGGAAAGGTGGCCCTCTACATTCAAGCCTCCATTTTCACCTGGAAGTCTCACCATTGCTATTTATTTACTGGATTCCCAAAGATATGCATTTTACTGCACCACTTACTAGGAGGTAGTTAATGGAAAAGTAGAAAAATGAAGGAGGTAGATGTGGTTATAGGTTGTCATGTCAGATCCATGTCATGCTTTTATCAAGATTTCTCTACCTGTCCCTTCCCATTTCTTTTTTTTTTTGGTACCAGGGATTGAACTCTGGACCTTGCACTTGCAAGGCAGGCGGCAGAACCACTTTCCTTCCCACTTCTAAGTGGCTTGGGATCTAGGCAGTGATTCTCTTTAAGGATATAGTTTTGCTTCTGGCCCAATAGAAGCTATATACATCACTGGCATGTCTCCAACATCTCTGGACTTGATTGAGAAGTTGAAGGATCTCCTTTTTAAAGAGATAGTCAGCTATAAAGAGAGGGCTCTCAAGAGTGGCCACCCTAGCCAGGCATGGTGGCACATTCCTGTAATCTTAGCACCCTGGGAGGCAAAGGCAGGATTATAAGTTTGAGCTCAGCCTGGAAACTTAGCAAGATCTGTCTCAAAATAAAAAAGGGACTAGGACGTAGCTCAGTATGAAGGCCATGGTAGGGGGGTGGGGTGGGAAGCCACCTGATGTCAGAAGCAGGATGCAACTTACAAGCAAGTTTCAGAGAATGGCTGCCCCTGTGCTAGATTGCCAGCATGCTGCATGTGCCCCTATGTATATCTCCTTCAGTTATATCCTCTTGTGACTTTCAAACTTGAATTTCATCAGAAACTATACTTATTTTTTCTTACATCTTTGTTTCCTATTTTAAATTTTTATTTTTCATTGAGGAATTCCACACTATATTTCTTTAAATCTAAGTTGCTAGAGTTTGAGGATAATAACTAATGACCTTTCTTGTGTTCAGAATTGGTTGATAAAGGAGCCAGGAATATAGAGATCAAAATTCAGCTTTTCCTATTGATTTTCTTTTCCTGGTACCAGGGATCGAACTTAGGACCTTGTGCTTTCGAGGCAGGTGTGGCAGCACTGAGCTAAATCCTTGGCCCTTCCTATTGATTTTTTTTTTTTTTTTTGGCAGTACTGGGGATCGAACTCAAGACCTCGAGCTTGCCAGGCAGGTGTGGTGCCACTTAGCTACATCCCCAGCCCAGTCCTATTGATTTTTAATGATAAAACCACTTTGAAAAATGGCACGTTAGTGTTGCTGGCCAGTGTGGACAGGAATTTGACATCCACTCACTCATCAAATTGAACAATCACAGGCCACTCCCTAGATGTTTAACTCTATAAAATTTAAAGCAAGAAAGAGAATAATAGTTCTTATAAGCAGGTTGAAAGAAATGTGTTACTGTAATCAAATTTCCTGTCATTGGACATTAGGAATGGAGAAATGTGTTTTATAATATAAAGTCATACATATCTTAAGACACATTGTCAATTTATAGCAGATCCTCAAAAATGCTGTTAAATAAGATTATGTGACACATTTAGATTTCAGAAACATTAAAATGATTTTCCCATCTTAGAAGTGAGAGAAGTAGAGTTATACTATAAGTTATCAATTCTTTGTTCCTTTGTGGTTTGGACTAAGTGGGGAGAGTATACCCTCACCCTGGAGTAATCCCACCCCTGTTATAAACTCGTTGGGAGTCCTTGATCCCACTGAATTCTCCACTTCTGTTTTTCATCTGTGTAGTAAGGAGCAGGAGACCAGTTGAACAGATTAAAAGGATGCCCAATTTAAAAAAAAAATTTAAGAGTAAA
Source organism: Heterocephalus glaber (assembly GCF_053883595.1). NCBI lineage: Eukaryota > Metazoa > Chordata > Mammalia > Rodentia > Bathyergidae > Heterocephalus > Heterocephalus glaber. Next base: position 13,186,179 of record NW_028258151.1, on the reverse strand, counting down.
AATAAAAGCAGGCTCTTTGGGGTAGGAGTATATGGAATCAAGGAAAAGGGGAGGGACGGGAAAGAGGAGATTGAAAATGATCAAGATATGTTACATGTACCAAACCCCCAAAACAGATGTAAATTTCATGTATTATAAACATATGCCAATAAAAAATGTGTATCATAAAAAAAAGGTGAAGGATAGGACCTGAACCTCCATAACTAGTTAGTTTCTGAGTTGGGACTAAAACCCAACCATTTTCTTTCCCTAGTTTCAGTTTTCTGCTATAGCCATTTCAGATAGGCCTGAACTGAGTTCAGGCAAAGTAGCTTAGTTACAGCAAAAAAGTGATCATTTCTTTATTCATTCAGCAAATATCAATTGTGCTTCCCTTTTTTATATCAAATAATATGCCAGGCAATAAGGATGAATAAGACAAGTTCTTGTCTCTCTGGGAATACACCATCTATGTTCTTCCTTGTTGGCAGCTGTGCACGACCACCTACTACATCCCTTTATGTTTAGCTTCACTTGAGGTCTTCAAACTGGTCACTGGAAGACACCAGACCTGTTTGGCTACCTTGAAGCCATCATCTCTCCCCTGTTTTCCCTGTCACCAAGAATTGTGCTCCTTCAGTTAATGTGACCCACCTTTAAGAATGGCCCCTTACCAGTTTATCTCACAAGCTCTTTAAGTGCCTCAAGAAAGGAAACAGAGGGTAAGGTCCAGAGCCATGCACTGGCCTCATTCTGGTTGTTCTCTGTTTGTAGGGTGCTCAAGCTGGCATTACTATGTTACCATGCCGATGCCAGCCTCCACCTTCACAATCGCGGTGGGATGCTGGACAGAAGTAGTGCCCAAGAAGTGGTCGTCAAATGATCTGATGATAGAGAGACCCTTCCCACTTTCTGAGACTGACTGCAGGTATGTGTTTGGGAACTTGCTGAAAAACAAGCACTTGAGGGAGCAGCAGTATGATGCATATCTTCCAGGCTCTGGGAATATGAGTCATCTCTGCTGAGAAACCAAACCAAAATAGGATTCATCAGAGCAGGAAAAGGCTGACCAGGAAGAAAGAAAGTGGAGAGGCAGAAATGTGGGCATGTTGTTTATGTAGAAAGAGAGGAGAAAATAAGTGTATATGAAATCCTCTGTTAAGTCAGGTGAAATATTTTTATGTGTTTGTTTAAAAGAATCCTCAGCTTCACCACTCTCCCTCTTCCTACATCTTTTAACTTTGGTTTTTAGTACTTATCTGCTCAAAAAGAAACTTAATAAAAAGAAGCTGCTCATCTATGTATGGCCTTGTAGGCCACTCCGCCATTTTGGTTCTGGTGACTGCAATTAGCAGTGCCTTGGAGGGGATGCCTCCCCCAGTGGGAGCAGAGGACACAAGGAAACTGCCACAAGCCATTGGGGCTCAGGAAATCCTGCTGATTTTTTTCTTTTTGGAATGGATCAGAGAAGACCCATGTGAGGTTGTTAAAAATTCATATAGGCCATTGGATATTTGCTTGCAGCCTCCCATGAAGTGGGGAGGGAGGAGCTTTGAGAGCTGAGAAAGGGAGGGAGGGAACTGCCCAGAAGGGATGCAGAAGTACACATCATGCTTCATCCCGGAGACTTCCACACCCAGCTCAACTGAATCTTTTCCTTTTTACCAAATCCTTTAAGCCAGTTCTTTCTGGTGGAGACAGTCCAGAGAAATGGTACAGATGGCCTGTTCATTCTTGAAAACCAACCAGGACCCACTCTTAGTGCAAGTTCCTTTTGAGTTGATATTATTTTGTCATGCTGCTTTAATCTTACCACAAGTGACTGTAGATATCTTTAGGAGCTAAAGCCATGTGTTACTTTTTTCTAACAGGCATGTATTACTTCCCACATTTTGCTTTTTTGGCAGAAGAGAGTTAATTTCCTCTTCTTGCTCAGTAAGGAATGCCTATTTTGAAGAGTCTTTCCTGAGCTATATAGAATATTCTTGTTTATCAGATTTTTTGTCCTCTTAAGGGAAGAAGAGAATTGTGTACACAAGTGGCATATGCTGCTTTCATGTGAGGACATTTAGTTACTGCTCTCTCTGCTTGCACTGGGACCCCAGAGTAGGTTTTGTTTTGCAGTTGTGAGCAGCCTGAACTGAGCAGGGTGGGCAGGTACCCTGAGAAGTCACTTGGATCTACAGCAGATGAGTGAGTGAGAAATAAACTTTCTTGTACTAAGGCCCCGAAATGCTGGGGTTCTTTGTTATTGAAACACATTCTAGTCCAGGGATGGAGAACCTTCGAGAGCTTTCAATGAAAACAAATAGCTGGCTGCAGCACATGTGCCATAGGTTCAGCACCACTCTCCTAGCCTATACTGAAGTGATAGAGAAGCTATTGGTTGCCTGAAGTCAGGAAAAGTCTTGATCTAAGTTTTGTCTCATTTAATCCTAAGGAAAGGCCTATAAGAAGGATTGGATTTAATATTCCCATTTATAGATAAGGATACTAAGGCCCAGACAATAACTTGGTCACATTCTTCTCTCTACTAAGTAATAATACTTGGATTTACACCCAGGTCTGACCTCCTAGAAAGGTGATTTAGAATCTTACCTGCAGGTTTTAAAAAACTGTACACAGCATCCACCTGGATTCTGAGCCAGCTTCCTACCTGGAGAGTTCACTGCCATGATGAAGCTACTGATACTGACTGGAATAGATTGTCTTAGAACAAGAACTAGCCTTTGAGCCTGAAGGTGCCACCCAGCTGGATATGGCACTTTGGGCAAAGTACAGTTTCCTTTTCTATAGAATGAAGACCGTGTTCATGGGTTCTCAAATTCTTCATGGTGAAGAAGTACTTTGTTCTTCATCTAAAGACTCATTGGCTGTTCAGGAAATGAGCTTGAAAAATGAGTGCCTTAAAAAGGATAGGAGAAAGCAATGTTACTTTGGCCTTCTAGCCATGTTCCCAGGAGATAAGGGGTGAAGGAATGGGCAGCAACAATTTCCTGTATGCTTTTTCTTCCTGCTTGGAAACAGCTGAGGGCCTCTCACTTGTCCTGCAACCATTATTCCAAAAGGAAGAGGACATGGCCAAATCAGATGGGGGTTCTGGGAAGAGATGATGCCTAAAATTCCTGTTGGGATTTCAGAGAAGGCATAACTACTATTCCTCTCTTGACCTCCTATGTTCAGAACCACAGGAGGAAATGGACAGAAGTAGATGGACATAAAGGTTGTATTATTGACAAAAGCTGTACTGAGTAGATGCTCAAGTGGACTTTCTAATACTCTATTTCCAAATTTGATAAGTTTCCCCATGTAGTTATCAACTCAGCTAGACTGCTGCTGGCCTCCATCCCTCCATACACAGCCTGCCTAGCTGTAGCATAGCAGGCCCTGAAGTGCCCTCTGTGTGGGCGAGCAGGTCCACAAAGACAAGGCCCAGGTGGCCCAGCCCATTAGAGAAGCTGAGGGAGAGGTCCAGTGTGCCTCTCTAGGGTAGTATGTCTTTTTATGGACTGTAAGGCCTGTAGCAGGGGCTCCTCCCACTCTGCCTTCCAGGTCTGCAGATGATGCCTATAGTTTCCCTTCATTTATCAATATACTTATCCATCAGAAATGTACTGATAAAATAATAGTTTACATTTACTTAATCTTGCCCTGGCTTCATGCTTCATGTGTGCTGTGTAGTCTTCAGGAGACTTTGTGTTTTTACCCATGAAACCTCTGACTCTGTGTTAGGTTTGGCTACAGAGGTGCTCTGAAGTACAAATCGCAGGGGTGTTTCTGGTTATATTCACATCTGCTCCGCTCTGCCTTCCCCAGGCCTCTTTCTGTTTCAGACCTTCCTGACAACACCGGTTCAATTCACGTAAATCTAACTTTTACAGGGGCCTTGTATTCCACAGGCTTTCATTTGCCTAAAGTCTTCATCTGGGTCCCAGAAATTTGGCCACAGGATCAGCCACTGAACTTTTGATCACTGTTTACATGGGCTGAATTATAGAAGGAACATTCCCTGTGCCAGCTCCAGTTTCACACGTGCGCCAGCCCACTCTGGGTGAGCATTTCACTAAATCCATTAGCTATAAGGCACTCAGATAAACTGTCGAAAGTTTATTAATTTCATTTGGTTTCAGCCACAAGGGAATTTTGTATTATATTTAACCTCTCAAGGGCTTTATTGAGGCCATACAGCTTATGCACAGTATGGAAACTTGGATAAAATCCAGAGGACCTCAGCAAAAATGATTAAAGGCAGGGAAAATGGACACTGTGAAGCAGAAGAAAAGGCATTGGGATTATTCATTCTAAAATAGAGAAGGCTTCACAGGGAAAGATGTCTTCTTTAGAGCTATAAAGACTATGAAAAGTTGCCCTGAAAGGAAGAGAAAGCATCTTTGAGTTGATACTGGATCTGTGGAACACTATTGATGACTTTGTACCTCTTCAGAGACAAGGCTATTGTATGAAGAGGGGCTGAGGTGGTGAGTTGTTGTAGAATCATAGTGCAAGAAGAAGCCTTAGAAGGGCCAGGGATTTAGCTCAGTGGTTCCGCTGCCTGCCTTGCAAGCGCAAGGTACTGAGTTTGATCCTCGGTACCAAAAAAAAAAAAAAAAAGAAGAAGAAGAAGAAGAAGCCTTAGAAAGCATTTTAGGTTCCTTCTTTATTTTTAATTAAAGTTTGATTAATGTCCAGCTTAATGTGTAGATCTTGAGTATTTGGCTAGATGAGTTTCTGACCATTGTATATACCCTAAACCAGATAGAGAACTGTAGTCACCCCAGGAAGATCCCTCATATTCCTTTCCAATCAGTTCCTTCCCTCCTCTGCCAGCCACTGTGGTGAGTCCATGGGGAAGATGAGGAAGAAGAGACTCCAGGTATCAAGCTGCTCAGGTGGCCGCAGATCTGAGAACAGCCACTGAAGCCTAAGTTTTCTGGTCTCCATGTAGGAACCCACAAATAGTTTTCCTCATGATACTGACATTTACATTTCCTTTGGGAGCCTTACTGGTCTTACTTGCCTGTAGCTTGATTGCCTTAAAAGTCCTGCATTTTCTTCCACGCCTTTCCGTAAAAAATGGCGCTAATTCATACAACTGGAATCATCTTCATGATGTAGTTTCCAGAGAGAAATCTAATTCACCTTTTCCTTTGAACAAATGGGATTTTGGGGATGTGATTTGGCTACCTTCATCTACTCTCTAACCTTTGGTATTCTTGGGTATAGGAAATAATCTTCCCCCATGGAAACAGGCTTGTTCTTATGTGTTTCTAGATGGAATGCCTCTTTGCAGTGTTGTTGTGTGGTACATAGAATTTAAATTTATGTACACCTTCAGTATTATTTAACATGCTCTGAAAACTTTTCTCTCTTCCCCTGTCTCTCTTTTTTCATTCTCTCTCTCTGTCTCTCTGTCTCTCTCTCTCCCTTTCTCTCCTTCTCTCCTTCGCTCCTTCTCTACTTCTCTCCTTCTTCGCAGGTGGCAGAACCACTGAGCTAAATCCCCGGCCCTAAATAAGTTCTCTTGAGCCCTGTGAGTCAGGTTGTAGGAATTCTTTTTCAGCTCTGCCTTTGACTGAATAACTGGCAGTGGTCAGAGGGTGCTGGCTGGGCTGGGATCTGTTTTCTTAAAAGGTTGTCTCAGTTAAGTTTGTATTGAAAATGATTGGAGAAGACACTGTATCAAAAGTAGTTCTTTTAGATTTTAGATGACGTTCTGTGTTCTCCAACAACTTCTGATCGACTTGGTAAAGAACTTCTAGATTACTTTTCAGTAAAATGGTTTGTGTGTTTTTGAAAAGTTGTACCTGTGCCTGCTATTTGGTTTATTGTTCTACCTGAGAGTCTTTCATTCCAGGAAATTCCAGAATAGGATCTTTATTTTTTTCCAGTACCAGGAATTGAACTCAGGACCTTGTTCTTTCGAGGCAGGTGTGGTGCCACTGAGCTAAATCCTTGGCCCTGAAATAGTATCTTTAATTTGACTGCCATGCCCCTCCCCTGTCTGAGTTACAAATCATTCCTGATTGGAAGATTTTTCCTATGATGATGTTTAAAGCACAGTACTGAGGGTAGAAATTGTTTTTATAGGGGTGAGAAGTAGTTTTATTGTCTTAGGTTTTCCCTCCATCTAGTCTACTTGAAAACAAGATTTCACTGCTTTTACATAGAGTAGATTGAAGCTACTCAGTTGATTCAAGCACATTGATAATTATTTTCACCTGTAAATTTTCACTAATGTCCAGAAACAGATAAGCCAAGAATTCAAATGGACTGCTTTTGTTTAGGAGCCTGTCTGAACCACTGTTTCCTAAAAGTTGCCCATGTCTGCAAGAGTTCCTTACCTCTTCCACAAGACGAATAAACACAATTGACCAGTGTGTGTTTTTCACGCTGTTCCCAGGTATGTTGGTGTTTGCAGTCACATGGAGTACCCCTGCCGCTTCCAGAATGCTGCGGCCACCACCCAGAAGGTCATTCCTCATCGAGTCTTTGCTCCGGGCTGCCTCAAGGGAGTCTGCCAAGAGATCCTTCTGCGGTTGCTCCCTCCTTGCCTCTCAGCCGCACATTCTGTTTTAGGGTCACACCCATTCTCCCGCCTGGATATACTCATTGTCCCTGCCAACTTTTCAAGTCTGGGAATGGCCAGGTATGTTTTTCTGTTGTGCCACTTGGGAGTACATGCTTTGGCAATGTCTTGTTTTTCTTGAGCTATGCCACAGAGCTGGCATTTGATTCAGATGGAAGGGCCATGCTGCCCACTCTAGCACATCTTATTGAGGCCTTGAAAGACAGTTTTCAAGTAGATTCCATCATGCTTGTGCCTGTGAGTGTCATGGGCTCAATTCAGACTTCCTGAAAAATGAAAAGCTCTCATTGTTGTGGAGATTGAGAACACACTGTGCCTCCAGAGTGATGTATGTTGGGTCATGGCTGATCAGTGGCTGTTAGCTTGGGTGATGAGAGCATAATGCTAATGAATCCAAGGTTATAGTGTCAGGCTTTGGGCACAGTAACACGACCTGGTCCCAGAGCCACAGGCTGCCTGCCTAATCCTGACCAGCTGTCTCATCCATTCTCACCATTGGTCATAAGGCAACGACTGGAGAGCCCCTGTGCCAGAGAGACTGTGGATGAATCAATATAAATCCATCCTCACTGTGGGAAAAACAGCTCAAAGCAGATGGCTTACTGTGGGGTAGGAGTGAGAGGAGTTACTTGTCTTCCTACTATTTTTTTAAATACAATAAAGCACATTCTTCTTATCGTGTCTTGGTTTACTTCCTACAGAAAAATCAAGACCTGCAAGTAGAACTTTTTCTCTCTTTATTGCTTAGAGCTAAAATCCCTCATTAACACATTGTTCATTTGGTAATGAGTAGCTATGTTTTACTGAGAAAAGATAATATACTCCTGATTTTCCTTGGTTATATTTCTATTTGCTTGACTTAATCATTAACACTGAATATGCTTGACTAAGGATGGGAAAAACAAGCTCATCAAAACATGTGACATTAAGTTTTTCCCTATTAGTCAAGGAAATTCCTGCTGCCAATTAATTTCCCTGCTTTTGAACAGCTGTCATTTGTGGTGTTTTCCCTGAAAACTGCACACATTCTTAGTAAAACCTATGAGTAGAAAAGAACTGACCAGAACATTTGCTTTTGATCTTTGCTACGTACATGTACTCTTTAAAGGCTAGCTGGCTCAACTTAATCCTTGAGGAGGTCTGAGAAAGTCATTTAGACTGATTTTCATCCTATATTTATAAAGATAATAGGAATGTAGAAACTAGGTTAATTATATATATTTGGTTACATGCATCATATAATTGTCTTGCATGTCTGTGTATAGAATTTGTCTTAACAAGGGGACTTCTCTGGTCCCTTTGAAGAGTCTCCTGGACTTAATTTAAGCAGAGTTATTGGTGAAGCAAGGGTTGTTTGTTAAATGTTTCTTATTTGTATACAGTTTTAAGTGACCATATTTGGGAGTTTTTAGCACTTTATGAGAGTTGTAGTTTTGCACAGCATGTTTGCCAAAAGTTCCAAGTTTTGGCCTGAGGGAACCAAAGGTAGAGTATTTTTTATATGCAGAACCTTATTTTCTATAGCTCTTTTCTAACATTAGTCTGCCAAGACCAGAATTTGTTGACCTGCAGGCCATTCTGTAAAGCTTCTCTTTTCAAGTCTGCATGCCCAAGCAGGTAGGCTGGGTGTTTGCTGCTTTTTGAGATATTTAAAGTGATTTAAACATGCTTAACTCTGTATTTTCAAAGTAATAAGCCTAAGTACCCAAGGGCCAAATAGTACTGGGCATAAATGTCAAAAAATGGGATGGTGATAATTTTGGAGCAAAGAGACTGCTTTTATCCTTAAAAACAGGAGAACTGTACATTTAAAAATTTGTGGTTGGTTGTCAAATATCCTTTTTTTTTTCTTAGACTGTGGAAATAAAGTCTGCTCTGGTCTAGATATTTTCCTGAGCTTCGTTACTGTCTCTGTACTTGAGCTGTGGGAGAAGGATTGTGGTGTCTTCCACTGCCAGTTGGGGTAGGGAAGTGGGGTGGGGTTTGATTTTCCAAACTCTGACTTAAATTGATTCCAGTTGCTTGGCTTGACTCTTTTGGGATCCCAACACCTTGAGTCACATGCAGCTGAGTGGGGTTTATGACTCAGCTGGCTACTGAGACCCTACTACTTTTTTTATGGTCAGGGCTTTGCTTGAGATTCTGTCAAGCAATTGGAACAAAAATGGCAGTAGGTCATTCTGTACACTCTAAACAGGAATAGAGAAAGTCCTAAGACTAGGAAAAGACTTCCACACTGAAACTTCCCATTGTCCTGTTAGTTATAATATGTTGAGAGATCACAGGATTGCTTGGTAAATTAACTGGGTTTTTCCCAAGTCCGTGTTTTATAAACACGTATGCAGGATATTTAATTCCATACCACTGGACTCTGTAGTGATTAGGTCTTAACTATAATGAATACCATTTTAGTATTTTTTTTGGCAAATTACAGTCAACATTTCTGCATGAACTAAAACAAGTACATCCTTATTGTGTTAAATTAAAGAAATTTTTGGATAGTATTCCCAATTCTTAAATAATGTCCAAAATTGATTTTAAATGTTACATATCAGAATTTGTATGAATAAGTTTAAAACTCTCCTGACTCTGTTTTTGAGCATAATCTGATATTTCAGTGAAATGAGGAGGGACACATTTGTATAACTTGAATTTTTGATAATGAACAATTAATTTATAGGAAGTTAAATAATACATAGTGTTTTAGAATTTGGAATGCTTTTCAGACATAGTAGTAGGCAGAGTATCAGTACTGTACTTCATGATTTTTACTATTTTTTTTTTATACAACAAGAGCCACAACTTCCTGGCCCCATCTTTGCCCCAACCCAACCCTTTTCTGAATCACATTTCCCAGGGAGGTGCTTTAATCTGTTCTGATTCTGAGAAAAACCACTAGTTTGCCTTTCGGATACTTCACTGGCCATTCCATTGCCATGCTTTTCCCATTTAGGGTGTGCAGGCTTTCTGTTTTTATTTCATTTTACTTTTGCCTCCCATAAGGACTGAATCTACTGTATCAGGAGCTATAGAGTGAACATTTCTTGGATCAAGCACTATGAGGTCTATGTGAAGACACAAATGCATTTTAACTAAGTATTTGATGTACAGACAGCTCTCTTCCTATTGGTATAATGAATATTCTGCCATTTTCATAATGCTCTCTTATATCCTCCATGTCTCAGATAGAGATTGAATAGCAAGCCTAATTTCCTCCTGTTGAGAAATATTCATACCTGAAAGGAGCACATCGTCACACTTATGCTCTTTTGTTATAATAGCAGTAGTGTTCATGGAATAATACCCTGGAACCAGATTTATGACAGTTGCTTAAAAATTAACACTTCAGGCTTACCTCTATATGTGTTTATAATAAATGGTTTGCTTCACCATTTGTCTTTCAGCAGTTCACAATTACATGTCAGGAGGCATAATTAGTTTGGCAGAATTACCTTGCTGAAATCCAAACATACACCTCTTCTTCCATATTTGAATTTTGATAGTTTTCTGCACGTTATTTCAGAATGGTGATTTTCTTTTTAATGCAATAGAATCAGAAAGCCCAAAGTTCTGCTTTCTAGCTCAACCATTCACATGTAGTTTCACAGCTGGTCCCACTGGGAAAACTGGGGAAAAAATGGCAGCAGGATGGTGACTTATAGATGATTAAATTCTGCTTTGACTTCCTTTCTACCTGTTGTGTGTGATTCTTTGGCTCATTTGTTCACTGTTGGCTTATATACAGTATTCATTTATTCAGTCTCATAATATATTTCTATCAAGCACATACTTTCTGCCAGGTAGTACCGAGATGCTGAGCCTATAAGTGTGAACAAGGTTAATGAGGTCTCTGCTCATGGAATGGGCACTCTAGTCAGGGGAGGAAAACAGTATATAACAAAAAAAAGTAATTGAGATCTGCACTGTGAAGAAAATAAAACCAAGTAAGTGACAGAATAGAACAGGTAACATCATCAGGGTGGTCTTAGGTCAGCTGAGCCACCCACATACCCATGTGAGGAGGAGCAGAGAGAGACACTAAGACAGTTGGGGTTGATCATTTCAGGCAGCCAGAGGTTGTGGGAAGGCAGCCAGCAGGGAGGTTCAATTTTGTATTGGTTTTCTTGGGACCATAGGTGCTATACTGTCTCATGACTGGCTAGTTAGAACCTGATTGGCTTAGCTGCTGTTGTCCTTGAGCAGAATTCTCTGTTGCTGGAACTACCAGAGCACCTGGCACTCAGACTGTCAGCTATCCCTTTTTAGAGAAGAAAGAAGTCTCAGATCACCTAGTTGATTCCTTGCAAACTTTTTTGACACAGTAGCTCACAAAGAGCGAAGTTGTGTTTATACTTTTGCTCATCCTCATTTTTAAGTTCTTTTAGAGACTGAGCAAAAAAGTTTACAGAAATAATTACCAATTACTTAAAATATCTTCAGTGCATTTCATGGTGGAGCTCCCTATTACATACAGCTTGTTTGTTAAAGACTGGATTGTGCAATAAAAAGACTTCTGAATGATTATACTAGTTCCTGACTGTTACGTGCACAATTTTCTTAAGTACCTCAATTTGCAAATAAACAGTGTGCACATACTTGCCCAAGAATGAACATAACCAGTTTTTCCCTCCACCCCCTCCTCCTGGGGTTAGACAGGGTGTTGTCCTGTTTATTCTTATCTCCCAGCCAATGCATAATAGAATAAGCAAAACATAACATGCTGGTACAAAGGGCCTGCTGTTTTCAGCCTTCTAATTGTGCTCCTTTCTGCCAGGAAAGGAAGCGGTCATAAATTTCTGTCATTATCTTAAGTAGCAAGGTTTCACAGCTTTGGAAATTTTTCTTTGCTTGTTCTTTGTTAGTTTGTACTTGGATTTTTGATTTCCCAAACCACAAGCACCATAGTTTTAAATAATCTTCCTTAAAATTTCAGGGAATGTGACCCCTAGTTTCAAGGTAGGACGCCACCTTTGGCATTTTCTTGCCGTCAAACAGCTGATGATACTGAGCCTTAAATTAGTGTGCCTTTCAATTCACCATGCTGCCAGATCTTGTTTCTCTGATATGCTATGCATTTTGGGTCCCCTCTTCCCCTTTGAGATAGGGCCTGGCTAAGTTTCAGAATTGCCCACCCTCGGCTTAAACTTGCACCCTTCTGCCTCAGCCTCCCACAGTGCTAAGATTACAGGTATGTGCCACCACAGGCAGCCCCTTTTCTTTCTTGAGAAATTTACAGTGGTACATTGGTTCACAAATCAAATTCAGTGGTTAGGTTTAATGTTGATCTTATGGGGAAATTTGATTCGGTTCTCCTCCAATTCAGTTTGCAACTAGAATCGTGGAAAGAATTAAGTTCATGAACCAAAGCAGCACTGTATTTGATTTTGTTTCCCTCCTATCTTATAGGGAGGGGGCTTTCTCCTTCTAATGTATCCTAGTTCTTTGATTTTTCTTTCCTGAAATAGCAACTGCTCTTTATAAAGTGATGTTCTTCTGGGACTCTGGGAACCCTTGGGTGTTAAGATTTTGTTGGTCTTGACAATATAGCTTGTACTAAGTGGGGTAGTGAGAGTCTGGGGGTTAAGGAAAAGGCATGACTTATCTGTAACTGTCTCAGAGGATATATGTATTGGCCTTAGGGTCTCCCTGTGGAAATCATAGTGTCACTGGAATTGGAGATAATGTTGAAGACCAGCATTCACTGTGGGGTAGTTTTGAGGCAGCCATAGAACCTGGAAACCAGGCAAATTCCTGGATGACATGAGTACTTTGGGGCCAGACTCTCTCTTTTCTGTTGAGCATTGGGAAAAGTGAACTCAGCTTTCAGCTTAGCCAAAATCATGTTCTCATCACACCCAAAAGTAGCATTTTATCATCATTATGCCATGATCCCTTGCCCTCTGAAAGATTATGCTTAAGTGTTCTGTTTTGTTTGAACTGTTCTGCACACACATAGACTGACAGACATACCTTCAGAAAGCAGTGCCAGGGCCATCCTTCAAGAGAAGTTGTCAGGCCTTTGAAAGGCCTTCCTAAAGCAATTGTTCCTCTACCTACATTTGTTATCTTCTCTCTCTATTGATGTCATCATAAGTAACAAATCTTTTCCAGTGTTTGAGCACAATGGGGCCGGTACTACCATGCCATTTTACCATTGTGAAGGATCACCTCCACCCCACTCCACTCTTGTGCTTCTCACTTCTCCACAGAAGTATCATAACTAAATAGGACATACATTCTTTGGGTGAAAAAGAAAAATGGAATCTATGCAAAAACTTGCCTGAATTGGAATATTCCCAACTTTCAGGCTCTTACTTCCTAGCCACTACACAGAGTAAACTTCTGTTATGTGTGTATGGGGGCATGGAGCTCTGTACAGTATATATTCCCTTTAAGGATCAACTCGATGGGCAAACACCCACTCCAGAAATAGTCTACCAGCAAAGTGCAATGTATGAACAGGTCTGCACTCCCTGTCTTGTAGTACAGCTGGTGTGTGGCTGGAACTGACAGACATCTAAGACACAGAAGCCCGTTTACACACAATGGGTGAAAAATTGCCTCATCTCTAAAATATAACTGAAGAAACAGCTACGATTCTTAAAAAGAAGGTCCACTTGATTATCCTAAAAGGTCATAAATGTGAGGAAAGACTTCTTTTAAAAATGGATTACTTTCTTTAAACATTGATTACTGATATAGAATTTGAGGATACAGGGTCGGGGATTTATTTAGCTCAGTGGCACTGTGCCTGCCTGGCAAGCTCAAAGTCCTGAGTTTGATTCCAGGTACCCCCCCCCCCCAAATAATTAGAGGGTATGACTCAAAAATCAAACCTGATTTAACCCAGAAGACAGCCCAGAGTAGAACATGTTCTATTTCTCAGTTAACTAACCATGCTATTTATAGAGGTGACTCCTCAGAAAGTCTAGACATTCTTCCTGGAAGATAGAATGCCAGATCTGCACTCATTCAGCAAACCATATTTGCCCTTTACCTTCCCAATTAGTTTGCTAAAAATAATCACCTCCCCGCTCTTCACCAAAAGATGGGAATCTTATAACTTCATTCCAAGAGAGTGTGGATGACAATTGGGTTTTCCTGCCAATATTTTGGATAGGCAGGAAGAGAGGTGCTTTTGTGAGCCTGGTGACCCATCATTGGACCTTCGTGCCTTAGAGGCTACCATACCGAGTTTTTGGAAACTGGTTGGCAAGTCCTAGTTTTTAACTTGGTCTTCTCTAAAAAGATACTCTGAAAATGTAAGGATGGTGGTTTTCTTTAGGAATAAGTCAGCTGCAATTTCTGGAGTTTTTCATACTTGTGAAATTTCTGAACATCTCATTGAAAGCTGGGACTTGGGACAGGATAGATGGACAAAGCCAAGAATTCATTCATTAAGCACATTTCCATGGAGAAGTGTGATACATGTTGGTGATGCTTGGCCATAAGGACATGTGAGACCTTGAGCTTCAATCAGAATTTTCTGAAGTGTGTTTCAAGGAAGACTAGTTTTGTGGAATGTTAATAATGTGGGGAAAGGAATTGTGGGTTAATTAGTTTGGGAAATGAATGGATTAAACAAAGTTAAAAGGCATTCTTAACTGGAAGGCTTCTAAGAAAGCCTTTAATATTCTTATTTTCTGATTTAATGTCCTGGTATATCTGTACTTCTCAAAGACAGAGCTAGAATGTTACCCCCAATGAGCAGTATCCCCCATACTTGTGTCCAGAGATTCCCCCTTTACAAGTGAGCATTTCATGGGACCACTGTGGTCCCAGAAACCACCTCCTCAAATTACATTTTGGGAAATGATTCTATTCAGAAATATCTAGGAGTCCACAGCTGGCTATGGAATCCCACTCTCATTCTGCCAGTGGTGATTGAAGACCTGCATGTATCAGGCCCTGGGCAAGGACCTTCTTTGTAACAGCACGGAAGCTGTTGTAGGCCCTGCCTTTTGGGGGGCTCATAGCTTAGTATAGGAAAGCCCACACTTTTCTAATTATAAGCCCCTTTTTGAACAATTACCTGCCCTGTGGTATTAATATAGTAGGTACACTGTAAAACACACAAATAGAAAATTTCACAGGTTGAGAAAAAACAATTTCATAAAAATGGATTTTGTCATTTTCTTCCTTTTTTTTGGTACCGGGGATTGAACTCGGGTCCTTGCGCTTGCACAGCAGGCAGTGAAACCACTGAGCTAAATCCCTGGCCCCTCATTTTCTTCCTTTACCTCTGGGATTCCTGCATCTGTCGAGGGCCCATCATGGAGACAGACTTAATGCCAGGGTTTGAGGTGCTGGAGTCTCCTAGAGTTTTCTAGGTTCCTTCTGTCCTGAGCAAAGAATTGATCAAGGTAAGTGCAAATGGTAGCAAGGTTTTACACTTATTAAACACTGGAAAAGAAACAGGCTCTGCAGAATGAGTTTGGACCAAAAAAAAAAAAAAGTAGTAGGAAAATTAAGTACATTCTACAGGATGACAGAAGGTTTCTGAGAGAGAACACAATAGCTGGAGAGCTCAGTGTCAGCTGTCCTTTTTGTATCACCCACTCCTCTGGCTGGTGTCAAATGTAGGCCACCCTATTGAATACCTGCTTGAGTTTTTTTTTTGTATATCCTTTTATTGGTACATTTTAGGTGTACAATATAATGACATTCATCATTGGAGATATGCACCTTTACATACTCTCTTGGTTCTTATTTTTTCCCCCTTCCCCTGTTGAGTTGTTGCAAAAAGTCCATGTGCAGGGCTTTGGGAACTATTCTGCACATCTGCAATCCTTGGATTTTGTAATTAGCAGGTCACACCTACATCCCTAGCCAGTCTGCCACACCCTATTCTCCTGCCCCATTTTCCCTTGCAAGACACATATCTCATAAAGGGAAGGAGTGGAGGTCTACTCTTCATACAGCTACTTCTTGCTGAAAGGGGCCTTAGGCCATACTCACTGGGGATTATGTGCTCTCCAACTACCTTGGTGTGTTGTGGCTCATCAGCTGGGTTGAAGAAAAAGAAAACTTGTTAGATGACAATGAGAAGAGTGTTAGTATTTATATGAGCTGGGAGAAATGTTGGTGAATTTGTCAATGGGAGAAATGTTGGCGAATTTGTCAGGAAAGTAACTTTACAATTAGCTTGGGGATGTAGAGTCCAAACATGAGGAATGGGTCAGATATCTATGCTTCCTTTTGGGGAGAAAGCGTGGCAAAGATGGATGTTAAGTAAATTATTGAGAACCTGAGAGCCGTAGCCTTACCAAGATTACCTATATTATGGAGCTAATTAAAAACAGGAGCTTTAATACAAGTGCCCGTTTACTTATCTGTACCCAGAGCTATACTAGAGTCTTGCTTTTTGAAGAGGAACCTCAGGTCTTCCAGATGTTCAAAGAAGGAGCTTTCTTCTTTTGGGTTTTTTTTTCTTTTTTTTTTTTTTCAGACAATTCAAGCAGGGGTAGCTTTATCCTAGAAATAGGATAGTGCAGTAGATGTGGCAAGGATCACTGAAAAGGGGCCCTTGCATTTTGTTTTTAATTGATCTGTGGAGTCCCTTCTTTCCAAGTTTTAATGAGTACTTTGGCCTCCAGGGCAGATACTAGGTGGTCCCCATGGGCCAGGAGCTGGGAGGACTTCCCATACATTCAGATAACCTATTGTACTTGGCCTAGATTAATCAGATATTGTAAGAGTTTTCTGATCTCTGGGTCTACTACCATATCAGAAGATAGAAAAGGCCTCCCATATAACATCTCAAATGGACTTATTTTTAGCCCGGTTTTGAGGGTGTTTCAAACCCTCATGAAGGCCACTGGCAATAGAGTCAATACTCAGACGTCTCTTTGCAAAGTTTTGCCACAGCTTGCTTTAGGGTCTGGTTGGCTCTCCATGTAGAATGGAGATGATACTTTATACTTAAAGCCTTTGCCACCCTCTCAGTTATTTGAGAGGTAAAAGAAGGCCCATTGTCACTCTGAAGGGACTAGGGTAGCCCCAACCAGGGAATGATTTGTTTGAGGAGCACCATGACTACCTCTATAGCTTTTTTTTTTTTTTCTTTTTTTTTGGTACCAGGGATTGAACTCCGGACCTTGCGCTTGTGAGGCACGCAGTGGAACCACTGAGCTAAATCCCCGGCCTGACTATAGCTTTTTCTGAACAGGTAGGGAAAGCCTCAATCCCACCTGTAAAGGTGTCAGTTAGAATCAATATTTGTTTAAATTCCCCACATGATGGCATTTGGGTAATTGCCAGTCCACCCTGGGGTATGTGCAAGTTCTAATGAAGGAAGTGGTTTGAGCTTTCCAGGGTTATTGTAAGCATAGAGTGGGCAATCTTTGTAGACCTGTTGAGTGTTGCCATTAGTCCTAGCCCTCTAAAAATGCAAATGACCATTTTCCATGTAGGGTTTTAATAGCTTTCCACTGCATACCTTGAGGAAGGACCACTTTAATGGCACCTCAGGAACTGGGAATAAGAGTAGGGTCTTGAGGGGGTATAAAGCTGCCCTTCTTTCCTCTCTATCCCCTTTTGATTTCCTAAAGAGACTTTAGGCATTTCTCTTTGTTGTTCCTTCCAGCACAGCAGTGGCCTGCTTGGAAAGATAGACTGCTTCTAGGAGTCATAGAATTTCTTGCTTCTGCTTTGTAGATGATTGCTTATTAGTTAGCAAGCAGTTTTCTTTCCACATTGCTGCATGAGCATGCAGTACCAAAAAGCCATATGTGGAGCCTGTATAGATTTTAAGCTTTTTGCCTTATCCTAACATCAATGCCTGTGTAAGAGCTAAGAGCTCTGCTTTTAGAGCAGAGGTGCCTGGGTGAAAGTATTTGGCTCAGTGACCTGCTGTAAACTGATGACTGCATAGCCTGCCTTTCAATGTCCTTCTTGGATGAAGCTACATCTATCAGTGAACCACAGCTTCTCAGGGTCTTAGAGGGCAGGTCATTGATGTCTTGCCTACTCCTGTAGGTTTGGGAAATCACATGTTCACAAGAGTGCTTAACTTCTGAGCCTGAAGACATCAAAAAGTCAGGACTAAGAGTAGTACAAGTCTTTATGGTAACCTCAGGGGTGTCTGAGAGCGTGGGCTGATACTTGGTAAACAAATCCCTTGTTAAATCACAAGTAACCTTTTATCTCTAGAATAGTCCTGACATGATGGAGAGTCAGGACTTCTAGTTTTTGCCCTAAAGTTAGTTTTGCAGCTTCTTCTGTTAGCATAGCTGTAGCTACCACTGCCCTCAGGCAGGATAGCCATCCAAGAGCCACTCCATCTAACTTTTTTTGAAAAGTATGCCACTGGGCAGAGTTCTTGTCCTGGCCTTTGAGTCAAGACACCCAAAGAAATCCCTCTCTTTTCTGATATTTAAAAGAAGGGTTTTCTTAAGTCAAGTATTCCCAGTGATTGAGCCTGAGTAGGGGCATGTTTTGTTTCTTGAAAGGCATTGTCAGTCACTTTTGCCCATTCTGAGATCACAGTCTTAGATATACACAGGCTTCATATAAAGGCTTTCCCATTAGACCAAAGTCAGGTATCAGGAAGGAATGAAGCTGTTGTTTTGTGGTGGGAGGCTTGAGATCACAAATAGCCTGGTTCTGGTCCCTGGACAGCTATTGTTCCCCAGATATAAGAATATATCCCTTCATAGCTAGAAAATTGAGGTTGTATAGTATTATGATTGGTTAACTACCAAGTTGGGCTGCAGATTAAACTATCACCTACATTCTATAGGATGGTTCCTTGTTTATACTCTAGGTTCCCTAAGTCTTTTTCTAGTGCCCAAACAAATAGGGTGAGGACTATCTCTAAATCCCTGTGGTAGAACTGTGTAAGTATACTGCTATTTTTTCTTTCAAATGGTATTTTCCCATTCAAAGGCAAATAGAAATTGGTAATCTAGGTGGAGGGGAATAGGAAAGAAAGCATCATTGAGGTCTAAGACTGAGAACTAATTTGTGTCTCCTCGAATTTGAGAGAGAATTAATTGTATTTGGATCTGCCACCAGAGGGTCAATTTGAATTACAGCCTCATTAATGAGGTGGAAGTCTTTTTACCATCCTATATTCTCCTGAAGGCATTTCTACAGGGAGAATGGGAGTATTGAAAGGGGACTGACAAGGCCACAGAAAACCATGTTTGAGAAAGCTATCTATGAGAGGCTGGAGGCCTCTTGAGTGGATACTGCTTTTAATTAGAAAACCAGCCGGGGTCTTTTAGTTTTATAACTACTGATGTAGCTGAATTTGCCGTATCAGGTATTCCATTACATCATGCAGCAGGATCCACCTGTTGACTAATTAGGTCATGGAGACCTGACATAGTTCCAACAGGTCAAATCTGCTTTCACCTTTCCAGGAATTTGGGAATTGCCCTCAGTTTTGCTAATAAATCTCTTCCTAGCAAGGGAGTAGGACATTGTGGGACAATTAAAAACTCATGGTTAAACATTTGGCCTTTGAAGTGATGTGTCAGAGCAAGAGTAAAGAAGCTCTGAGTAGGGGGGCCTCTTGACCCCAATTATGGATGGCTAAAGGAGGGTTTCCCAGAGAGAAGGAAGTTAAAACAGAATAAGCTGCCCTTGTACCTACAAGTAATTGATTTGGCTCACCCATGATGTCCACGGTCACCTGGAGTTCCTCACAGTAAATGGTGATGTCCATGGACAGGGGCATTAAAGGTTGTTGTCCTGGGCCCCTTCAATCTACATTAGAGTGGGAGTTGAGCATTTTGGCTGGCTCTCTGGAAGTGGGGACAGTCAGTCCTCTAGTGCCATGAGTCAGGTACATTGTCCACCTGACACTTGGATCATGACCCAAGCGGTGGCTTGGTACAGCTATGTGTGCAGTGTCCAGTCTTCTTGCATTTAAAATAGGAATTCTTTTCTCGATTGTCCTTGGGCTTTTCCCTTAGCTGTCTTGGGTGTGTTTAAAGCATTGCCAATTGCAATAACCATAATTTATGCCTGTCTTTTTTCTCAGCTCTTCTCCTTTCATCCTCATCTAGATTCCAATTATTGAACACAGAAAAGGCCGTGTCCAGCAGGTGGGTCATAGGGGTCCAGGGGCCCATCTGAAGTTTTTGTAATTTACACCAAATATCGGGCTGACTAATGATGTCCTATCAGTGCCTGTCCCACCTTGGAAAGATGGATCTACTTTTGGATGTTTATGAACAGCTTCTACTAATCAGCTGTGGGAGACAGCTGGATTTTCTTCTTTGTCCTATGTGATCTCTCATCCTTTCATAAATAATAGATTCTTAATGTACCTTTTCATTTCCACGGTAAGAGCAGTTATCATGTTAGACATTTTGAGCCCATTGCTAGTATTAAGCTGAGTGCTGTACTCATCCCAGTTTGGGTCTCCTGAAGGGCAACAACCTCTCCCAGGTGATTTCTTTCCCTTTTTGCAGTATATTGTTCATCTGCATATCCCCTAGCCTCTTCTAGAATTCTTTGTCTTTCATCTGGAGTACAGCAAATGGCCAAGATGAATTGGACATCTTGCCATGATAGGTCACCAAGATCCTCTGAAAGTCAGCCTAGCCATTCTTTGCATCGTTGGATATCTGCAGCTGCAAAAGGAACCTTGACTCAATAGTCCCCTCTGCTCCTAGGACCTCTCTCAGGGGCAGCACAAGTTGTGTGTTGGAGGAGTAAGAAGAGCCACTTTAAGTACTGTGGGGCTTAATGCTATGTAAGGGGCCTGCTGAAGGGGTTGAGAAATAGTGAGTTCCTCTGGAGTGTTAGCCTCTGGTAGAGTTCGTGAGTCACTTGAAGGGGATGGGACTAATTTACTGGTCTGCAGATTATAAGTAGGAAGTTTAGGAGACCTCCCAGTATGGTTGTCTTCATTAAACAGATATTCCTCTGAGAGACAGGTGGGGATTTGAAGACAGGATCATTCCCCTCTTCCTCAGGGGCCACTCTACATACCCTAGTTTCTGGGCATTTTCAGAGAAAAAGAGCCATAAAACCCTCAACGTAAGGGATTTCACACCATCTTCCTTGCCTTTTGCAGAAGTGATCTAATGGGAAAATAGTATTGTAATTTAAACTGTCATCCTGTACTTATCTCTCACTGTCCTTTAGTTCATACTGGACCCAAACCATATTGGAATAATAATAGATTTTAAAAATAAATTGGCATGGTCAAACTGTCCTCACTGATCAAGGATACAGCCCAGTGGCAAGATTGGTGGGATCTGTGGGTGCTGTTCATGGTATTTCTCATGGCTCATCTTGGGTCCTGTAGAGAGAAAGAGAACTAGGTCTTGGGTCCTTCAGATTATGTTCCATGGATGAGGAGACCCATTGAGTCCACAAAGTGACCCTTGTGAGATACAAGTACTTACTAGGCAGACATCTATGCTCAAAGCTGCGGTGACACCTTTGTCTTCCTTAGAAGAGTAGAGGCCCCCTGAGGGCTCTCAGCCTTAGAACTCTCCATACCATGGCCCACTAACTCCTTAAGGAGAATGGTGGAGCCCTCTAGGGACTGTTTTGGAAATTCCCATAAGATCAGGGTAGAGCCCCACACCCAGAGACTCCCTTGGCCACTTGGGAAACAGCATACTCTTAAAGATCAGGGTGGTGCCACTTGATGGGTCTATTTTGCATAGAAACAGTGCATTCTTAAGAAACCAGGGTGGAGCCACCTGAGAAAAATGATCTTTTATATTCATTCTGATAATAAAATTTTGGTGCTTTGATTAAGGTAGGGATAGAAGCTTCTTTTAAAAAAAGCCTTAAAGGCTGGGATTTAGCTCAGTGGTTTTGCCGCCTGCTGCACAAGCGCAAGGACCCGAGTTCAATCTCCGGTACCCCCCCCAAAAAAACCTTAAAAAGTTCTAAGAACAAGGATAGCTTTACTTTTGCATACTCACAGCTACTTGAGTTGAGCTTTACTGGCTGTTCTTTTATTCTTCGACCGTCAGGCATCTGTGTCTAAATTATCTGAATTTTTGAAACAAGGAGGCGATCCAACCCAGTTCATAAGAGAAGAGTGAGGAGGCCCATATATTCCCTAAAATTGGAGGCTTAGTTCCTATCTAATCTACAAGAGTGAGATTTCCTGGTGACCATGAGGCCAGTTAAAGAAAAAAAAAAAGGCAGACAAGCATGGAAGAACCACATGATCAACTAAAATGGCCAACAAACATGGCCGAATCTGTGTGGCTGACCCATTTGATGAACCAAATTGGCTGATCCATGTGACTAAATCACATGATGAACCAAAGTGGCTGCCAATCATGGTGGTGATAGGTCTTCCACTACCTCAGCAGCCATTATGTATAGTAGCTGCCCTCTTCCTGTGGTGCCTTGCAGCCTCCCCTGTGTGACATCATGCCAAGATGGTTGCTCCCACCAAAGAACAAACCCTTCTTCCCAGCATGTCCCTGGTTGTACCTAGAGAGTAACCTAATGCTCGCTCACCTCCTACCATCTAGTAACGTCACCACCTCCTCCACTCCCTGATCACTACCTCACTCTACCCCGCCTCAGCCCCTATGAACCACACCCCTGTCTCTATAAAAGACTCTGCCTGCCCCAGCCATGTTGCTTTTGTCTCTCCTTTGTTTAGAGACAACCCGGCAGATTAATTCCCCTAATAAAGGCTTGTGGCCTGGTCTGGTCTTGGTGTTCGGCACTTTTACCTGACAGGTGGAAAGGTGGACTAGAAAGAAAATAAGACCCTGAGACTTTGAGCACAACAGGGTTAAATTGGGCTAGGCAGGTATTTAAGCAAGAGACTAAGTTTCCAATAGCTCATTTTCCCAGGTCAAGAAAGCTGAGCAAAGTATCATAGAGAACAGAAACATGAGGACAGAAAGACATGCTAAATTCTAGGTCACAGATATGGAAACTGAATGATCTGTTCTGTAACTGAGTTAATAACAGGCTCTTTGGCTGCTCTTTACTGACTCATACCCACAATAAGTGATGAAAAATGGGAAAGAGAAAAAAGACAAGGGGAGATAAACTTGAGGCGGGCCTATGGGCCTCTTACTGGGTGGGAGAAACACAGAAGGCACGCACTCTCATCTCCCACGTGGTGGGAAAAGTAGGAAACTGTTCCTAGCCCCATGAGAAAGCTCCTAAGTTCCTCAGCCTAGAGTAGAGAGAGAGGGAAAGAAACCTCAGCTGTAGATTTTAGAGAGAAACGTGCCAGAAAAGGCCTTATCTGCTCCTGCCTGGCTTCCCAAATATGTTACTAGGTTTGGGGATGCTGGAGTCTCCTTCTTGAAGTAGTTTCTGGGTTCTTTCAGTCCTGAGCAAAGAATTGGTCAAGACAAGCACAAGGTTTTACAATTATTAAAGGTACAGGAAAAGAAACAGGCTCTGTAGAGTGAGTTTCAGCCATATAAAAGTGGTAAAATAAGTACACTGTTTAGGATCCAAGTAGCCTACAGTGAGAAAACACAGTAGCCAGAGAGCTCAATGTCTACTGTCTTTTTTGTACCACCCACTCCTCAGGCTTAGGCCATCCTATGAAATCTTGCTGGAGTTCTTGGGAGAAAGAGCATGTGGAGGGACTTGGGAACTGTTTATGCACAAGTGTTGTGGGATTTTATAATTAACAGGTCACACCTACTTCCCCAGCCAGTCTGCCACACCCTATTCTCCTGCCTCAGGGTCTTGGTATCTGGAATGTTATAGGCACTCCTAGGTGTTAGAATGTGGTGTGTGTTGGGTAAGGAATGTGTGGGGTGTCTTTTTCCCCGGAAGGATCACTTGGGAATCTTAACAGACCCCATACCCTGCCATACCCTCTCAGGTAGGAATGTCAGACTGAAGCAAGAGAAGGAGGCAGGCAGGTGACTGTGTGAGAGAAGCTCTCTGGTGATGTTTCTTGCCTGTCTATTGCTCGGAAGAAGCTGTGCTCCAAGGAGCTGCAGCTGCACCCAGTGACAGCTGGGGACCCCTGGCCTGGCAAGCCACTGGGCCTCCCTGTCCTAGTTTTCTACTGCGGTAATGAGGTTGATTTAAATAGCCTGCAGAATGTCTTAGAGGACTAACATTAGTTGATTTAATTAGGGATTTTATTTTGAACAGGGAGGGGGGAGGGTGATTCAATTTTGTTCAGCAATTTAACATACACATATATTTTCTTTTTGATGTAAGAGCTAGTTAGGTCATGAGCCTGGGTTCGTTGTTTTTTTTTTTTTTGTATTCCATCACTTAGGCATCAGTAGGCGTTTACATTTTAGGCCCCTAAGCATAAATTTCAGAAAGGGCCTCTCTTACCTCTAGTTAATTGCAAAATAAACATCTCAAGGGCAGAGACCCTTTACTTTCATAACAACAGCCTCTGCTCTGTGCACCACCAAATGCAAAAGTGTTTTCAAATACAGTGGTACCTTGGTTCACGAACTTAATTTGTTCCTTGATTTTGGAAAAGATAGCCATGTTTGTGTTTGTGCAGGAAAGATGGCTGCAGTTGTGTTTGTCATCTGATGTAGAGTTTGCAAGCAAAACCAAAATTTTGCCAAATGCTTTTGTTTGCAAACCAAATTGGGTTTATGAACTTGGGCACCACTGTACTACATTCAGATCTGGTTCTTTGGAAAAGGCCTTCTTCCCTCAGTCCAGCAATTTATGGCTCAGACCCCTCCTTTGGCCCCCTCAGAGTTACTGACTTAGTTGTCCCCTCCCTCCAACTCACTTTAGCCTCCGGATATCTCCATTTGCACGCTAATAAGTTGCATGTACATGTGTTTGAACAGTTGTCAGGCTTGTCTGCCCTTCAAACTGTGCTTTGGTTTAAAACAAACAACAACAGAGGAGGGGAATTAATGAAGACATTTCAGTTGTGCCTGCAGGTGGTGTTGTTTTGACCTTGACAGTCAGTTTTAAACGAGCTGTCAAGCACCTTTGTGTGCTTCTGGGCACACCCACCTGGAAGATATTATACCCCTAAATTTTATGTGCCCCAGCAGGCAGGCTCCTGGTCCCTGGATTTTGTTTTCACTGATGGAAGGTTAATGCATGCATGGCAGGCCTTTACTGAAAGAGGCTCAGCTCCAAAAGCTGTTTTCACTTAAGTCTGATTTTTCTTCCTTGGCCTTCCCCTCCCTGCCCTCAGCCCCCTCCCCCCCACCCTTTACTCCCTATCAGTCCTTCCATTTCTTCTTGGGTATGATACCTCCTTGCAGAGCTGCAAGCAGTCAAGAGATTATGGGCCCCAGATCTCAAAACAGTGCCCCTACTTGTAGGAGCCTCAGGCCCAGTTCCCCGGGCACTGCACTAAATCCTTGTGTGTATCAGCTGTAGGGCAGTTTCAAGTTATTAGAGGATACAGATGAACCTCTTTATTTAGGAAATGGCTCCTCCTTGGCTTTTATGTTTAAGGCTCCAATCTGTGGAAGGAGATCTGTGTTATAATTTCTAAAGGTAGAGAGGAGGGAGAGAGTCCTTTGTTCTCAAGACTAAATGTCCATCTCATTTGGTAACTCTAACTCAATTGTCGTGAGCCTATTCACCTTTCCAGTGGATACCACCACTGACAGCTCACAGGTGTATGAAGGACATGGTCCCAGCCTAGTCCCTTAGGTGTCTTGTTGAAATGTGACTTAGGACCTGGGGGGAAAAAGCAGTGCTTGTCAACAAGTTCTACACAGAGCCAAGAAACTTCCTCAGGCTATGTCAGTGTGCCCTGTTATCTCCCTCCAAGAGACTCCGCCACTTATTCTCTGTGACCCTCTGTTCTAGGAGCATCTCTGCAGTGGAATCTTCATAACTTCCAGCGCAGGTCTCTCCCTGGGATTTACCACAGAATGAGGAGTAGAGGCTGAGAAGAGTGGAGCCTAGTCTCAGATAATATAGTAGGAAAAGCAGAAATAAGGGAGAGAGTAGCGTTTGCTTGTGTGCCCCTTCTCTTTCCATAGGTCTTGGGTTTTCAAATAAGAGCTCTATTTTGTCCACCCTGGTTGAATTGGGTTCCAGCTGTTTACACCCACAGCCCCGATTAATATACAAGGGGAACTTTCTCCTACACACAAAAGCATCAGTTAGATCTTAAAATTGGAAAAGGGAGTCAGTGGCTCTGGGTAAACCTTTTTGGCCTTTGGATTCTTTAACGAAGATACCACTTGACTTTAACTCTCTACAGTTTGGGGAGTGTTCTCAGATAGGTGACCTCACATCCTTCCATGGCCCAACTGACATGGGCTCCCTGCAACTAACTTCTTTCAAAGCAAGCGCTGTCCTGGGTTTCACCAGTTTGTGCTGATACGTGGAATCCCTGCTACTCAGGGAAGCCTCTCTGCCCTGCTTCTGATGGGAGTTTCCACCCACTAGATGGGCAAGCTCTGCTTTTTGCTCAGCCCAGGAGTTTATCATGTGGAGTGATGAGTCCTACCAGGTGTTGACAGGCAGATCAGGGCCTAGGCTTCTGTACTGGTTTTTTTTTTTTTTTGGCTTCTGTACTCTTGGCCTCTGAGGTACAGGGCAAGTGGATCCTAATGATGGGTTGTTTGCTTGAGCTGAGCAGTAGGAACACATACACCCACCCCCACTCATGGTTGTGAGCTTAGGAAGTGATACAGGAAATGGTATCAGACCTCCGAATGATATAAGGGAAATATATAGCTAGTTTGTTTTCTCTAAAATCAAAGAATGAATTCTAGGATCAACAGAGGTTAAGAGTAGGAAATATTTATTGAGAGATTTTAGCTCCTGAGAGGCAGGAGGGGTTCTGAGTAGCCAAGGATCCCACTTTTCAGGGGAAGTTTTATAAAGCACAACCACATGGGTACAGAGTGGGTTAAAGCTAGGATCAACCAATAAGGGTACAAGTGTAGTCACTTAGGTAATAGTGATCCAGTGGAGGAGCAAGTCGAGTAGCAATTGTACATGGAAAGAACAAAGAACTTCTCAGGAAGGTAGCGGCTCCGAGGGTCTTGGTCACCCACTCAGGTGACTGGTGTCTATCTAGACTTCATTAGACCAGGTGTTACCACTTATTTCATACCTAGGGAGGTACGTAGGTCTGGTCATTTCATTTTTATGTTGAGGCCTGGCCTCCAACAGATACATCTCTAGCCACAGTTGAAATGTGTTTTCATCTTTTGCATTGACTGTCTTGAGGGCCTCACCCTGTCTGACTGCCTGTCATATTTCTACCTAACTTGGCTGTCTGTAATAGAAGGGCAAGACCCAGGCAACTAAACATACTTTATATCCTGTTCTCTATGGGCTGCAGTGCAAGATGATGGAAAAAGCTAATTTCAGAGTCAGAAAGACCAGTGCCAGCTTGTGGAGTATGGTAGTGCAGATATGTAATCCCTGCATTCAGGGAGGCTGAGGTAGGAGGATTATAAGTTTGAGCCCTGGGCACTTAGTGATTTGTAGAGACCTTGTCTCAACATGAGAAAAACAAAAAGGGCTGGGAATGTAGCTCAGTGCAAAGGCCCTGGGTTCAATCTCTAGACACTCTCACCCCCCCCGACCCCCACCACCCCCACCCCCGCCACTGCAAAAGACCAGTGCTAATCCCAACTCTGCCATTGACTGCTGTGAAACCCTTCTCAGACGCTTACCTATAAACTGTCATGGACCAGTCTCTGAGACTCTTGGGTGGAGTGGATACAATCATGTGCAGATGCTTAGTACATATTAGGTCCTCAGCAAATATTGGTTCTTTGTTCCAGTAGGTCTAGAGAATTCTGATATTTTTTGTGGGTCAAAACGCATAAGATTTCTTGTGTGTTATTGTGAATTACAAATTCTACAATTCTTAACAACCCCAGAATACATATAATTCTCTAAAATAATAGCTCTAGGGAGAAAATAAACAATGTGATAAGTTATTGTGGTAGTAAGACAACTTGGAAGATTTGTTACAAAGAGTTGTTGAGGCTGGATTACTTAGATTCAACAGAAATAATTTCTCAATTCACTGAAGGAGGAATTTAGAGTAGTATGTACATTTTTTGTTAGCTCTTCGTTTCAAGGTTGTAGCTTGAACTTTAATAGTTTTAATATACATATTAACTTTTCTTCCCAAGACAAAGATGAAGAAAGTAGAATAAAACTACCAATATTTTTTATTTCAGGACAAAATACATTTCTTAGTTCCCTTTTCACATCTAAAAGCATATACCAAAAAGAAATCTTGTGCCTGACCTTTCAGGGATTTGGGACTCAACTGGACCATTTGAACCCTGTGTATTTGCCTGGCTTCCAGCCCCCCTGGGGTTTCTGGTCCCACCAGTTACACAAAGCTGTGTCCTTGACCTCTTTTCTTCTCACTTTTGGATAATAAATTAAGACCTGTCAGCTCCTAAAGCAGCTGTATCTGATCTGTTCTATTATCAGAGCCATTATCTGACCTGTGTTTGAAAGGACCATGTGATGGAAACTTCCAAAAGAACCCTATGTCATCACACCTGCCTCTGCTGAATGGAGCTAGAGAGGCTCCGAGTCTGAAGGCCAGGACCAAGTCTGAAGGCCAGGACCGAGTCTGAAGGCCAGGACCAAGCCTGTGGCCAACAGCTGTGTCAGGGCCTCCTCCTGCATGCTGCTCTTCCCTTGAATGCTAGTCCCACTGCAATTTTATGAGTACTATGCTTCTGTCTTGATTGAGATAATCCTATAGGCCAGAATAAGAATGCCTTAAGACATGTTTTGCAAAATGAATTTTAACTTTGCAAAAGGATCAACCTTAAAAAGCCAGTGAATGATTTCTTTAGTGCATTTTTTTTTTCTAGTTTTGTTCCCTATGTCTGTTCCCATCTGCTTTATTCTTCTCATTCCTTAGGTACTTTCAGGAGCTTTTTGTTTTCTTCAGGCAGATGCAACTCAGTAAGAGGAGATAGATTATCCCACCTTCCTTTCTTAAGCAAAATGAAGGCACAATGCATACTGTTTTTCACTGTGGTTTGATACTTAAAATTGTATTCTGGATTTCTTTCTGTTATTAGGCTTTAAACAGTTTTTTCATTATTTTCTTTTTAGCTGCATAGTGTTTTATTCTGTGGATATTCTCAGTTTTCTTTTCTGAAATATGGGTCTTGGAGGTTTTCCAGTATTTCATTGTGTAAACAATGCTGCACTGATTACCTGATACATTTTAGAGACAGTGAACAAAGATTTAATCAGTACACCCACCATATTGGGTAAAGCAGGGTGTGCTTGTATCTTATGAGTCTTTCGTTAGTGTTTGGTAACTAAAGGTGGAACCACATGAAATTTCTGTCTTGGGAAATTTTAAAAGCAATTAAATGTCAATATTTTATGTAGTTAACTAATGCTTGGAGAAACCTTCATATGATAAAACAGGGATAGAAATTAGAATAATGGATTTCTCACTCTAAACCTCATGTGTCATTGTAAAGATCTTGCTTTATTTAATAAGCCAAGGAGACACCATGGTGGCTCTTTTTCAGCAGTTTTATTGATCTTTTTCTTCAGATTTCATTAATTTTAACAATTGTAAAGTTATATTCATCCTATTCTCATTAACTTTGGAGCTTTAAAGAGAACTCCTAGCCAGGCATGGTGATACCTGTAATCTCAGCCCTTGGAAGGCTGAGGCAGGAGGATTGCCATGAGTTTGAGGCCAGCATGAACTACATAGTGAGACCCTGTCTATGAATGAATGAATGAATAAATGGAGAGAACTTTTGGGGCCGGGGATTTAGCTCAGTGGTGCCGCCACCTGCCTCGAAAGCGCAAGGACCCGAGTTTGATCCCTGGTACCAAAAAAAAAGAGAGAACTTTTTTTTTGAAAAACCTATGTATTTGACATTTTAAAATAGCATTAAGAAATGCTATCTATTTTTCTGGTTAAAAAAAGAACTAGATTTTATTTATGCTATTTTGACTGTTGGTTGTGTTTAGGTGGCACCCTGGTGTCAGCGCATAGAACTGACTGGTGTGGGGACCTGCTTCTGGGCTTTCAGTCCAGACGTGAGCAGGCAAGGGTACCCAAAGCCTAGGCTAAATGACAGACCAGTTTTACAAAATAAGGGAGAATAACCACACTGAAAAAAAAATGAAGGGAAGGCTAATGCTATCTCTTTTTTTAAATGGGGAGGATGTCGAGAAGACAGAGTCTTTGATGGTTTTAATCTTCAGACTTGGGTGAAGTCCAGGCGTGACCTGAATACAGAAAAAGTGGAATGAGATGCCAGAAAGAGAAGTGGAAAATAGTGGGTTATGGAAACAACTAAATGTGTCCGAATTTCCAGGCTCCTCAATGAATTAATGGGCTTAGCTGGGGCAGACTTACAAAACATTTTTAAAAGACTCAGTTGAATATCCATATACTGCCACCCTCAACGTTCACCCCGTAACTCAGTGTTAAATAGGCTAAACCTAAGCTGCTACCCCATTATGGTTTCACATTGGCCAGACTAATCTAATTTTACTTAGTGACATCAATGGGAGGGAGGCAGTAGATGTGATTTATCTCAACCTTAAAAAGGCATGACAGGAAAGAACAAATTCAGACAATGTTTCTTACCAGCATAGCAAATTATTTTTTTGTATCTCTAGAGAGCAACCATCTTCGTGAATGCAAAATCAATGTAAACCGTAGACCTCTTACTATGTGCGCACACACACACACACACACACACACACTCAGCCTGCTGATCTTCTTGTGGTTATTTGCTATAGACACACAGAGAATACAGTGATCCCCACATTGGTTTGGCAAGGCTCTCATCCTGTAGAGGAAGCCAGACAAAGAGACTCAGAGAGTACAGTGAGGGGAGCGGGTGGTCAATTGTGCAGCCTCCTTCTCCCCTCCAGTACTTCTGATCCCTTTAAGGATGTGATGAGGGTCATTTTTGTTGTGCTTTCAAATGATGCCCAATTCCATGTGAAATAGACTTGTGCTTGTCTGGTCTCTAACACCAAGGGAAATGACGCTGCTGAAAGAGAAATTTAAAAGAACTTTTTAATGCTCACTGTTCTCTTGCTGCCACAAAATGCCTTTCTTCACAGCTTAATTCCACAGCCTAGTCACTGATTACCCCATGGTGAATAGTGCACTCTTGTTTATTTACTTCTTTACTAAACCTTCCAGCCTTTTCTTTTCTCAGCTGGATAAACCCTACAGTTTTGAGTTGCTTTCTGCTCAATCATTTTCTTTTCTTTTTTTTTTTTGGTACGGGGGATTGAACTCCGGTCCTTGCGCTTGCGCAGCAGGCAGCGAAACCACTGAGCTAAATCCCCCGCCCCTCAATCATTTTCTAATTCTCTTCACTGCTTAGAAGTTGAGAAGACCAAAACTAGACATAGCTAGCTGGAAAGGTGTCTCCATACCTGACCACAGGAACCATTATATTAAGCTCTCACCTCTGCCTAGCACTGTACTGAGTACTTTTCATGTCTTAGCCCTTTTAAGCCTTATAATCTCTACAGGATAGAAGCCACTATTATGGCATTTTGCAGATGAAGATCCTGAGAAAAGGGTCATTTTGTATCTCACCCATCTCCTCTGAGGCACAGCAGAAAGCTTCCCCAAGCTGTCTCTACTGTGGAGCCTATAGTCTGAACCACTTGTGCCTGGTGCCGTGATCTCATTCCCCTAACAACTGTCCTGGGCAGCTGACTTACTTTCCACTTAGAAATCATTACAGTTCTATACCGTTTTATTACTTCACTAACACATGGTTAGTTATTCCTTACTTCAGACTGGTCTGCACGTGTTCCTGGAAATTCATTTTATTGAAACACTTTTCCAAATTCTTTGAGTCTCATTGAATTCTCATTCAGACTTTTCTGGCCTGATCCTCTGGAAGATCTAATGAGGTCTCTTAACTGGTGAGCCTTGTGGGGGGTTTTAGACCAGTGCCTTCTGTGATGCCGCCCCCCAACACTTCCCTTGGCTTTCCTCAGGTTTCTGTGCAGACTGAATAGAAGGAGATGTGGAGTGAGCAACAAATTTGGAGAATTCACTAGAAATTTCACAATAACTTCAGCACTACAGAAATTTAATCTGGAGTTTGGTTTAAATCCAGGGTTATCATGTATTCATTTTTTAAATTTTATTTTATTTTTGTTAGTACATAATGTTTACATTCCTGGTGTGGAGTTGGTATATGTACCTAACAGATCTTTTTTTGTTGTTGTTGTTCTTTTATTGGTACATTTTAGGTATACAATTTGTTTACATTTATCATTGGGTGTTTGTACCTGTACATGATATGTCTTGGTTCTTATTTTTTTTCCCCATTACCTGTGCACCCTTCAACCCCTCTGCCCTTCCCTATTTACATAGATTTCATTTCCATTTTTTTTTTTCCTTTTCTCCTAGTTTTTCCTTTCCCTCTTTTCCTTTCCCCTTTCCCTCCCTTCACTCATTCGTCTTTGGACCTTTTTTCCTATTTCAAATTATCAATTATTCATTTTAATCATTTTAACCCTTGTTTACATTATCAGTTTCTCACACTAGTGAAACTATTCGGTATTTACACATATGTGTCCTATTTATTTCACTTAAGAGTATGGCCTCAACATGCATCCATTTAGCTATAAATGACTCTAGTGTTTCATTCTTTATGGCTGAGTAGTATTCCATTTTATAAAAAAACCACATCTTCTTTATCCAGTTTCCAGTGGATGGGCACTTGGGCTGCTTCCAAGCTTTAGCTATTACAAACTGTGCCGCTATGAAGATGGGTGCACATATATCACTATGGTATGATACTTTTAATTCTTTTGGGAAGATACCCAGCAGGGGAATAGCTGGGTCAAATGGGACCTCCAGCCCTAGTTCTCTGCGGTATCTCCACACTGACTTCCACAGTGGTTGCACCAGTCTGCACTCCCACCAACAATGGAGAAGGGTTCCTTTCTCCCCACAACCCCACCAGCATTTGTTATTTGTTGATTTCTTCATAGCAGCTATTCTTTGTGGGGTGAGGTGGAATCTCAGTGTTTTCATCTGCATCTCTCAACTGACGAGTGATGTTGAACATTTTTTCATATAGTATATGTGCTGCCGAAGCGAGCACGAACATTTTTTCATATATTTGTTTGCTGCTTTTACTTCCTTGTCTGAGAAATGTCTGTTCATTTCAGATGCCCATTTTTGAATTGGGTCTTTGAATTTGGGGGGGTCTGATTTTTTTCAATTCTTTATATATTCTAGATAGTAGTCCTTTGTCTAAGGTACAGCTGCTAAAATGTTTTTCCCAGATTGTAGGTTGTCTGTTAGCTCTGTTGGTGGTTTCTTTTGCAGTGCAGAAGCTTTTTAATAAGATGAGATCCCAGTTGTTGATTCTTTCTGCTAGTTCCCGTGCTGCTGAGGTTTTGTTCATGAAGTCTTTTCCTATGCCAATGTCTTCAAGAGTTCTACCTAACTTATCTTCCAGCAAGTTTAGTGTTTCTGTCTTAATATTTATATCTTTAATCCACTTCGATCTTAGTTTAGTGCATGGTGATAGGTATGGGTCTAGTTTCAATCTTTGGCAGGTTGAAATCCAGTTTTTCCAACACCATTTATTAAATAGGCTATCTTTCCTTCCAATGATGGTGATTGGCTCCTTTGTCAAAGATGAGGTGGCTGAGCATGTCTGGAGTTGTTTCTGCATCTTCTAATCTATTCCACTGATCCTCAGGTCTGTTCCTTTGCCAGTACCATGCTGATTTTATCACAGTAGCTTTGTAGTATAGTTTCAAGTTGGGGATTGTGATACCCCCAGCCATGTCTCTGTTGCCTAGAATTGCTTTAGCTATTCTAGGTCTCTTATGGGTCCAAATGAATTTTTGGATTGTTTTCTCTAGTTCTGTGAAGTATATTGTTGGAATTTCAATTGGCATTTCATTGAATCTATACAGTAGTTTTGGAAGTATGGCCATTTTCACTATATTGGTTCTTCCTACCCAGGAGCAAGGGATGTCTTTCCATTTTCTTGTATCCTCTTTGATATCTTTTTTCAGAGTGCAGTAGTTTTCAGTGTAGAGGTCTTTTGTTTCCTTTGTTAGATTGATTCCTAAATATTTCATTTTTTGGATGCTATTGTAAAAGGAATTGTTTCCCTAATTTCTCTCTCAGTGAGTCTGTTATTTGTGTGCAAGAAGGCTATTGTTTTTTAAGTGTTGACCTTGTATCCAGCTACTCTACTGAATCTGTCAATTAAATCTAGAAGTCTTTTGGTGGAGTTTTTTGAGTCTTCTATGTAAAGTATCATATCGTCAGCAAATAATGACAGTTTAACTTCTTCTTTTCCTATCTTTATTCCTTTTATATCTTTCTCTTTTCTAATTGCTGTGGCTAATGTTTCCAGAACTATATTGAACAGGAGTGGTAATAGTGGACATCCTTGTCTTGTTCCTGATTTTAGTGTGAAAGTTTTCAGTTTTTTGACCATTTAGTATGATGTTGGCTGTTGGTTTTTCATAGATAGCCTTAATTAGGTTAAGATAAAGACCTTCTATTCCACTTTTCTGTAGGGTTTTTATCATGAATGGGTACTGGATTTTGTTGAATGCTTTTTCTGCATCTATTGAGATGATCGTATGGTTTTTGTCCTTGACTCTGTTAATATAGTGTATTACATTTACTGATTTACAAATGTTGAACCATCCTTGTATCCCTGGGATAAATCCGACTTGGTCAGGGTGTATGATCTTCTTGATGACCCTCTGTATTCTGTTTGCCAGTATCTTGTTGAGAATTTTTGCATCTATGTTCATTAGGGAGATTGGCCTGTAGTTCTCTTTTTGGGTTGGGTCTTTCCCTGGTTTTGGAATCAACGTAACACTTGCTTCCGGAATGAATTTGGAAGTATTGCTTCCCTTTCAATTTCCTTGATGAGTTTAAAGAGTAATGGCATTAGTTCTTCTTTAAATGTCTTGTAAAATTCAGCAGTGAAGCCATCCGGACCTGGGCTTTTCTTTGTTGGTAAATATTTTATTACATTTTCAATTTCACTCATTGTTCTTGGGGTGTTTAGAATTTCTATATCTTCTTCATTTAACTTTGGCAGTTTGTATGTATCTAGGAATCTGCCAATTTCTTCTGTGTTTTCCATTTTATTGGAGTAGAGGTTCTCAAAGTAGGTATTGATGATCCTCTGGATTTTTGTTGGATCTGTTGTGACTTCACCTTTTTCATTCTTAATTGCATGTATTTGTGCCTTTTCTTCCCTTTTTTTGATAAGGTTGGCTAAAGGTTTATCGATTTTATTTATTCTTTCAAAAAACCAACTCTTTGATTCATTGATTTTTGTATTGTTCTCTTACTCTCCATTGCATTAATTTCTGTCCTAATCTTTATAATTACCTCTCTTGTACGAGCTTTGGATTCATTATGCTCTTCTTTTTCTAGAAGGTTGAGGTTCTGCATTAGGTTATTTATCTGAGTTTTCTCTTTTCCTAATATGGGCATTCATTGCTATGAATTTCCCTTGTAGAACTGCTTTCATTGTGTCCCATAGATTCCTGTATGTTGTACTGATATTTTCATTTACTTGTAGAAACTGTTTAATTTCTTCTTTAATTACTTCTGTGACCCATTGGTTGTTCAAGAGGGTGTTATTCAGTTTCCATATGTTTGTTGGGGTTTTGCTGTTTCTTATGTTATTGATCTCCAATTTTATTGCACTATGGTCTGATAATATACAGGGGGTAACTTCAATTCTTTTACATTTACTTAGATATGTCCTATGAGCTAGCATGTGGTCTATTCTGGAGAATGACCTGTGTGCAGCCAAAAAGAATGTGTATTCCGATTTTGTGTGGTGGAACGCTCTGTAAACATCTATTAAGTTCATTTGTTCAGTAGCTTGGTTCAGTTCTAGAATTTCCTTGTATTGAGGTCCCCCACTACAATTGTGTTAGTGTTTATTTGGTTTTTCATGTCTATTAATATTTGTTTTGTATAGTTGGGGGCATTTGTATTTGGTGCATATATATATTTAGGATTGTCATCTCTTCCTCTTGGATTGTTCCCTTCACAAGGATGTAGTGACCATCTTTGTCTCTCTTAGTTTTTGTTTGAAATCTACTTTGTCTGCAAATAAGATTGCTACCCCTGCTTTCTTCTGGGTTCCTGTGGCATGGAGAACTGTTTTCCATCCTTTTACTTTCAGTCTATGAGTTTCTTTTTGAGTTAGGTGTGTTTCTTGTATACAGCGTATTGTTGCATTTTCCTTTTTAATCCATTCTACCAGTCTATTTCTTTTGATTGATGAATTGAGGCCATTAACATTGAGAGTGATAATTGATAGATATTGATTTATCCTTGTCATGATGTTTTACTTTTGTTGGCTCTTTTATTTCTTATTTTTTCCCCCTTTCCCTTTAGTGTCTTACCTTGCCTGGTGGCTTCCCTCTGTTGGGCCTCATGAAGTTGTGACCTTCATTGCTTTTTTCTAGGATATTGTTTAGAATTGCTCGTAGTGCTGGTTTGGTGTTCATGAAATTTCTCAGGTGTTCTTTGTCGTGGAAGTATCTAATTTCCCCATCGATTTGGAAAGATAATTTTGCAGGATACAACAGTCTAGGTTGGAAGTTATTTTCTTTTAGGGCTTGAAATACTTCACTCCAGGCTCTCCTTGATTTGAGGGTTTGTGTTGAGAAGTCTGCTGTGATTCTGATGGGCTTTCCTTTGTAGGTGATTTGTTTCTTTTCTCTAACTGCTTGTAGGATTTTGTTTTTCTGTTGGGTTTCTGGGATCTTGACTATTATATGTCTAGATGTAGATTTTTTTTGATCATGGCTAGTTTGAGTTCTATATGCCTCACTTATCTGTATGTCCAATTGTCTACCTCTGTCTGGGAAGTTTTCCACTATTACTTCTGTGAACAGTTTTTGTATATCAATTGTGCTTTCTCCTGTTTTCTCATGGACTCTTATCAGTCTTATGTTATTCTTCTTTGCATCGTTTAGCAGTTGATGGATTGATTTCTCGTGGTCCCTTACTATTTTTAAGAAATCTCTGTTTTCATGGTCTCTAATGGCGATCCTGTCTTCTATATCTGATATTCTATCTTCAGATTCCCTTAATCTGCTGTGGATACTTTCAGTGGAGTTTTTTATCTCCTGAATATCTGTTTGAATCTGTTTCATGGATTCCATTTCTTTCTTATGTTGGGCGATCATGGTTTCCATTTCTTTCTTATGTTGGGTATTCATGACTTCCAGCATGTTTTTGAGCTCATCTATTTTTTATCTGTTTCTGTTCTAGATCCTCTAATCATGTCTTTCACTCTGCTCACTGTCTCTGCAGATATCTGGGAGATTATTTCTGCTTTGAATTTTTCTAGAGCCTCATTCATCTGTTTTGTTACTTTCTGTGCTATCAGTTCAGGGTATCCAGGTGGTTGGTTATGGTAATTTTCCATCTCATTTCCCCAAGGATTTACCCTTGGTGAGGTGAAAGTCTGAGTTTGTGCCTTGCTTAAATGTCTTCTCATTTTTGTTTTTGGTACTGTCCTTGGTTTAACTCCTGGGTTGATAGTTTGAAATTGCTTATTGTAGGTATCTTTGTTGCTTGTAATTAGAGCCCTTATGGAATGATTGCTTCTCAGAGGTGTCTTCCAGCTATAGCTGGTCTTTAAGTTTTGGGTCTCTAATGACTCTAAGGCTATCTTATTTTCCTTATACTAGGAAGGTTCATTAACTAGATCAATGCCAACACCTTAGCCCAAGTGATACAATCAGCAACACCACTGCATCAAGTACATCTTTGAAAATGACATTTTGCGGTAGTTATTAATCTATCACCTTTAGCTGTGTGAATTAAATCAAGATCAAGGACCAACCCAACATGTAGTGAATAAACTCTTCAATATAACAACTTTACCGTTTGGGATGGGGAGTTAGAAGGGGTTGGGGAGGGAGGGACAGATGGGAAGAAGGATAGGGGAAGGTTAGCAGTGTGGTCAGAGGACACAGGTGAGAAGGAAAAAGAGAATAATAGGAAAATAAAGAAGAACTCCGAATGAGGACCAAAACAGGGACAAAAAGGGAAGATGAACAATGTGGGAGAGTAAGAGAGTGAGTGTAAGAGAGAGAGAAAGGAAAGAGAAAAGAAAGAAGAAAAGAAAAGAAAAAAAGGAGAGAAAAACAAATATTTGCAAAGAGTAGGGAACAAAATTAAAGATAAGAGGAGCAAAAGAAAAGAAAAGAGAAAAAACCAAAATAATAAAACTAATTTTGGGAATAAAAAATAACCATGAAGATGAAGGGCCTCTTTCAGGTTATGTCTCTGCTGTCACAATAGACAACGTGGGTTGCAGTGTGCAGATATAAGTCAATGAGTCTCAGCAAGCTAGTCGCAGACCCATGAGATTCAGGCAG
This sequence comes from Heterocephalus glaber, assembly GCF_053883595.1. NCBI lineage: Eukaryota > Metazoa > Chordata > Mammalia > Rodentia > Bathyergidae > Heterocephalus > Heterocephalus glaber. Next base: position 13,148,345 of record NW_028258151.1, on the reverse strand, counting down.
AGTTTTGGCTGCAAGTCCCAAGTTGAGCTCCCTGTCCTCCTGTAGGGTTGAACTCTGCAGAGTTGTATTGTAGGTTCCAGCTGCCCTTCCCCTGAAGATAGTCCCGGTCCTGATGGGAGGTGAAGATGACTCCAACTTACCCAGTACAGTGGTCTGGTGGTCCGGTGTCCTCTGCGTCTTTGTAGTGTGGAACCAGGTGGCTGTACAGAGGAGCGGGATGGGGGGTGTCCAGTGGATTGCTGCCGGGGCGAGGGCTGATTCGGCGCGTTCTGCGCAACTCGCGGCGTTGCTACGGCGTCCGCGGACCTGCCTGTCTGCAGCGGGCTGATTCGGGCAACACATCTTAATTCCTTTATCATCTCTTTTCCCTCCTTCCCTTCCTTTACCCTCCCTCCATCTCTTGATCTCCTTCCCCTTTGAGAAGGATCTATCTCCTTATTTCCTATTACGTATCTTTTATTTTGCTCTTTGCGTTTACTCTGGGGTTCTCATATAAGAGAAACCATGCGATATTTAAGCTTATGTTTCTGATTTATTTCACTTAACATTATGGTCTTACAGTACATCCATTTTCTTACAAATGACTCAAGTTTATCTTCTTTATGGCAGAGTAATGCTCCATTATGTATAAATACCTTGTTATCTATTCATCTGTTGAACATATAGGCTGCTTCTAACGTTTAGCTACTATGAATTGTGGTGCTATAAATATAAGTATGCATATATCACTGTAATATGATGTATTTAACTCTTTTAGGAAGATGCCTAGAAGGAGAATAACTGGGTCAAATAGAATATCTATTTTTAGTTTTTTTGAGGAACCTCCTTACTGATTTCTATAACGGTTGCACTAGTTTAGATTTCCACCAACAATGTAGAAGAGTTACTTTTTCTCTGTAGCCTCCCAGCCTTTGTTATTATTTCATTTCATTTCTTTTTTGTTTTGTTTTTTGGTTTTTGAGACAGGATCTTGCTTTGCAGTGCAGGGTGGCCTCGAACTCATGGCAAACCTGCTTCAGCCTGCCAAGTGCTGGGAGTACAGGCATGTGCCACCATGCCCAGGATTATTTGATTTCTTGATGATGGCCATTCTTGCACTTGTGAAGCAGGCGGCAGAGCCACTGAGCTAAATCCCTGGCCCCTACTCTGTATTTTTAAAATTTGTATTTCTCTAATGGCCAGTACTGTTGAGCATTTCTTCCATTTATACTTATTCTTCTGAGAAGTGTCTATTCATTTCAGTTGCCCATTTTTGGGTGTTTTATTTGGGGGAGCTCTGATTTTTTTGAGTTCTTTAGATATTCTAGATATTAGCCCTCTGAGGAGTAGCTGGAAAAATGTTTTTTTATTCTGTAGGTTTTCTTTTGTCATGCACTCATTGTTGTCCCTGAGATCCACTGTGAAGATGCCTGGTTGTAGAAGTCATACCCTTGGAACAAAAGTACAATCTATGAAAGATACTCAAACTACATTGAATTATGTCATAACCACCTTCCCTTACACAGTCTCTGATGTGGAGAGGACCCTCTGTTGCTGTTTACTGAGTGGAGGAAAGAATGGTTGTGGGAATAAGGATAGCTATGAGGATGAAAGTTATTTTACTTTTTGCCAAAGACATCTAGTGTGATATCCCCAGTGTATGAATACCAGTTTAGCCAGAGGAAGGTAAGACAGGAATCATAACTTAAAATTAAAATAAAAGTAAAAAATACCCTTTCACAGTACAGTTTTTAGGAGTTACAAAAAAAAAAAAAAATCAATGTTTCAGAATCTCTTCACGCCCCCGAAAAGACTATTTCAAGGGTCTTCATACTTTAGCTTTTCTTTTCTTCTCTTTTTCTGGTTTCTTTCTTGCTCTGTAGCATCATGGCCCCTTCTTAGATACCCAAAGATGTCAGAATCACCAATCAGCTGAGGATGGTTTCCAGAGAATCTCTTGAAACTGTATCTGTCCTCGTAAGAATAGCTTGAAATATACCATACTTATGAACACTGGTATTTAGAAGAACTCATGGGAGTGTTCCCTAATTTTCAGGTGGAACCAAAAAAGAGAAAACTTCTGCTCTTCTACCTATTTGTCAAATCTGGCTCAAAACAGGATTTTTTTTTTTTTTTGGTGGTACCAGGGATTGAACTCAGGACCTTGCGTTTGTGAGACAGGCAGAGGAACCACTGAGCTAAATCCCTGGCCTCAAACCACAGTGTTTAGGACAGAATACAATATTTTTTCCAGGTGGCTGCACAGCTCAGTTAATCTGTAAACCATGGGAGCATTTTTATTGAGAATGATTGCAAAAGGGCAGAACCAGGACCTCATAGCTGAAGCAAGGAAGTTTCCTGTTTCAAGAGCGAAGGAATGAAATTCCTGTGACTTGATTTTTGTGTCTCGTTGAGGAAATTATGAACACATCCTTTTACATTGATAAAGGGAAGTAATTAAGTAGAGAAAGTAGCTCTTCTTTTACACTTATTTTTTCCTCATTCAGTTTTCCTCTCTAGTTTTCGTAAAACCACTCCCAAGTCTCGAAAATACAACTGCTTCCCATTTGGTAAGCTTTTTTTTTTTCCATTTGGCTCATTTTCCTGTGTTTGTAATGGCACCAAAATTAACATTGCTGTTTTTATTTAACAGGAACAACTTCAAGTTTTATATTACACACCCAGCCAAAGAATCTTTGATTTTGCCCTGGCATTTCCCAAGATATTAGCATGGCTTTGAAAACAGGGCTGTTGAACTTCTGTTACAAAGTCTGCAGGGGCAGCATGGCAGATTGAAGAGGAAAGAGTGAAAGAATGGAGGAGTGGAGGGAAATTGACCTCCCCCAGGTTACTATTTTTAAAGTTTGCTTGCCTACTGAATAGCTCAATTTACAAATCCTACTGGATGTCATTTTGACCTTCCCCAGTTTTCTTTCCTGTTGACAGCATGATGGAAGTGTTGGTGGGAAACCAGCCATTTGTCCCATCTCTTTGCAAGCACAGGCTCTCTCTGGATCACCATCCCCTTTCCTTCCCTCCCCTTTAGTGGAGAGACCTACACTGTGGAAGACATTTTGTGGGGGCCAGCCAAGCCCAGAATTTCTTAGGAGGTGGGATCTCCAATCCCAATTAGAAACACTCCAGGAAACACACATTTTTATTTGTTAAACAAATAGTCTCATGTGAGGCTTGGCCAAGGCGCTTACTTATTTTAAATAAGTGAAGTAAACATTACCTTCAGAGGAGTGCCTCCCTGCAACTTTGAAGCCCGTTTTTAAAATTAGAAGTTGCAGTGTTCTTTTGTCCTTGGCTGGAGTTCTAGAGAATGTTGTTTCCTCATTTAGTAATTGGAGAGTTAATGGGGTTCTTTGTGATGCTACTGTAGAAGATAGACTGTGTTTTATTTGATTCTGGGACTGTAATTAAAGTGGCGCCCACTGGCGTGGCTAGAGTTAAGGTTGCTTCAGCTTTTCCAATGTAAACTCATATTTCAGAGGTTTATAACTAGCTGTAAAAATTTGCTTCTAGCTACAGACCTGGCATATCCAGTGTCAACCTAGGAATAACCTTTACTTTTTACATGGTCTTTTAAAAAAGAATAATTAAAAATTCAGTGTAGCTCTTCATAACTTGTTAAGTTACGTGGATGCAAGGAAGTAATAATAGCTGGGTTTTTTTGTTTTTGTAATTTTTTTTTTTGTGGTACTGGGGATTGAACTCGGGACCTTGTGCTTGCAAGGCAGGTGCCGGAACTACTGAGCTAAATCCCCGGCCCGGGGTTGGTTTTTTTGAGCACAAACTTGTGACTCATACTTTTAAAAATATGGATAAGGTTTTTATTTTTTCTATGTCTTCAAAGGAAAATACAGCAAAATGTCTGTGAAAGCAATTTTAAAAGAATATTAGTATAGTTTTCCACATGGCAGCAGACAGGACACTAGCATATGCCCCCCTTATTTTTCCAAAACTTGAGCTTCCTGTATGACTATTGGCAAAGCTGTTTTACCTGTGGGTTTCAAGTTCATTGTCATAAAACTCCTGGCCACGCAGTGCACAGCAGTCTTTTGGCAGATATGGCCAGCTCCACTCATGAAGCTATTAGTACTCTCCTGCCCCAAAGGGCTTTAGCCTGCTGGACTGTACGTGTTGGGATACAGAATAGTGCAGGTGCAGAACTATGTTAGAGGTCTACTGGGGACCAGGGGAGCCTCCTCCCAACTCTTTTTCTGTGTCCCTTCTCCTGATCCACCTCAGTGGGGAAGGTGAGGAAGGAGTTTGCCTTTCTAAGAGCATCTCTTCAGTGGAATTTGTTGTAGCAAATTGCTTTAGGCAGGGCTGTTTTGGAACATGCTGTGAGATGAGTGTGACATATTTTCATAAGTGATTCAAAAGTTCTTCACATAAAACCTTTAAGTCTTTCTGTTTGGCAGGTTTACCTTCAGCTATTCTTTATCATCTGCGGTCTCAGTTGATACTGTGTAGTGATAATAATGATGGTGGTGGTTGTGATGAGGGAGGAAGAGGTGTCTGTCACGGTGATGGTGTTGTTGCTGTTAGTAGTGAAGATGGTGATCTGCACAGTGGGAGTGAGGTGAGTGGCAGTGGTCATGAATGGTGGTAGCAACAATGTAACTTACAGACTTCTGCCTCCCTGAACTGTTCTCAGAAAGCTGCAGCTTGGGGAATTGCCATTGTCTTGTCCCTATACAAAGTATGCCAGTAGAGTTTAAAACTGGTTTTGGTGGATCTTGCCTGTGGGCGTTGTTGCATTTGGTTTGGAGAAGAGGTAGACATTTGTTCTTTTTAGAAGCACGTCTCCATTCTAGAGCCAAGGAACAACTTTTCTTCTTTCTATGGCTTCCCGGTCAGGAGCAAGGAACATGGTGACTTGAGCTCTGGAACTTCATTAACAGAGACAGTGGGGCATATCTGATATTTCTGCTGCATTCCAGGAACCATCCTATATGCTATGCCTGTGTGAGATTAATAGATCTTTCCAACAACTCTGTAAAATCTATTTTATTATCTTGTTTGCATAGATTAGGAAAGTGACTCTTGGCTCCTAATTAACAAAACTCAGATTTGAAAACATTGCCCTGTGAAACTTCAAGCCCTTTACTTCTTCCCCACTGCAGTACCAGATCGTGAATTCAGTGCTTTTAAAACATTGTAGAGTGTTTCTTGTCTTAGGTGATGGTATGGGAAAAAATTATTAAGAGAATATTCCATATTTGGTTTTCTTCTCTAACTTGGTATGGGCAAGAGAATGTCTTTTTTCCCTGCATATTTCCTTATACTGGTAGTGTACTCAGATGACCCTTTTAAAATTCATATGGGAACTGTTTGGAGGCTCTTCCCACATGTTTTCAAGGCTGGAACTGTAGAGTGATCTTTTCCTGACCTGGCTGGTCCTTGGCCAAATAGGACATTGAGCAAGCCAGAAACCAGGCCCCAACAGAAAAAAAGCAAATAGAGATAAATATTTATCCTCATCCCAGTGGGATCCCTAGGTTTTCAGGATCAAAGGCCTACTTTGTGTGTGTGTGTGTGCCTGTTCTTAAGCCTTGGATAAGTATACAGAAGCAGGCAACCTGTAGGATAGCAAAGACTCTGTGGTACCCAGGCTCTTTAATCCTCAAACGAGTTCTCCACTGATAAAAAAGAGGAAAGAAAAAGATAAAAAGAAAGAAATTGCTTAATTTTCATTTATAAAAATATAAGTTGTATTTTCTAAAATAAGAGAAGGGAAAACACAAGTATGAACAAAGAGAAAAGAAAGAAGATGAGAAGAAAGGGAAAGAAGAGGCCCAAAAATAAAGCCAGAAAAAGAGGAATGAAGAGGAATGTTTATGGGGTATGGTACTAGGGAATTTTTTTTTTTTTGGTACTGGGAATTGAACTCACAACCTTTTGGTTTCCAGGCACGCGCAGTGCCACAGAGCTAAATCCCTGGCCCTTTGAAACATAATTAAAAAAAATTTTTCTGGAATGGAATCTAATTTGTTTATTTTTTTCTTTAATTGCTTGTGCCTTTGGTGTCATAACTAAGAATCCATTACCTAATCCAAGGTCACAAAGATTTTCACCTATGTTTTCTTCTAAGAGCTTTATCTCTTACATTTAGGTCTTTGGTCCATTTTGAATTGATTTTTGTGTGGTGGGAGGTAGGGGTCTTTTGCATGTGGATATCCACTTGTCTCAGATTTTATTTCTGAATTCAACAAATTTGGATGTATTTGTTATGTACCAGGGCATGTGCTGGATGCCAAGGATAGAATAGTCAACAAAATAGTCATCCGTGGGCTGGGGATTTAGCTCAGTGGTTTTGCTGCCTGCCTCGAAAGCGCAAGGTCCCAAGTTTGATCCCTGGTACCAAAAAAAACCCCCAAAACTCATCATTGTCAGAGTGTCTCAGAACCTGGAGTGGGACCAGAAATTTGGGAAGTAAGGTTCATTTTTGGAGGAATTAGACTCTTGCGCAGAGATTATCAAAATGTAAAATGAGGAAGCCTACATTAGAATTACCTGTATTGCTATTAATATATATATACATATATAAATTACATATTTAATATGTATTTCTTATATAGCTAATGTATAAGAATCACTGCTTTATATATTGAAAGCTAGATCTGGTTATTTCCTCTTAGATTATTGGCAAATATTTAAATACCATTTATTTATCCTTTTCAACATGAAAAAAAAAAATCAGAACTTTTCTGTGGCCTTCTTTTGAGATCCAAAGAAATGAGGCCATTGTCTAGTCACATACCAGGCAGCAGTTGTAGAAGTCATTCTTTCAAAAGTTGATGAAGAAATGTTTTAGATTGGAAACATGATATATCTCTGGAAAGAGAAGTAAAAAAACCTGTTCCTTCATCATAAATTGGATGCAGTTCATAAAAGAGGCCATGCCCACTGTGCTGGGGCACAGGCAGTCCCCTTGAGAGCTGGCTACAGCTCCTCTTTTACCAAATTCTTTTCTTGTCTCCCTACTCATCCTGGCCACTGGTAGATGTGGATTGATTTGGGAGAATCCTTCCCTCCTTACACTTATATTTCCTCTCCAGTTTGTTCATTGACTAGAGATGGAACAAAACGCCTTGACTATAGATCTCCTTTGACAACTGGAGCACTTGAGTGGGTTGGGTACCATCTGAGCTCACAAGTGCAGGGTGCACAGGGGAGTCTGTAAAGAAAAACACAAAGACACATCCATGCATGTCTCTGCACTTGGCCTGCATGATCCCAGAGGTTCATGTGTGTGCAAGAGGAGAGTGACTGCATTTTAACTTTAAAAGGGGAAAATGAGCTGCTTCCAACCATGTGAGATAACTGGATATAAGGCTTTTGTATGTTCTCCAAGGAATTGAAGGGGGAAAGGTAATGATCATTGGAAATGTTGAGTTCTGTGATACCATTGGTGAATTCATTCCTTTTTTTTTTGGTACTGGGGATCGAACTCAGGTCCTTGTGCTTGCGCAGCAGGCAGCGAAACCACTGAGCTAAATCCCCAGCCCGGTGAATTCATTCTTAACCTGAAAGTGGAAAAATATTGGTTTCACAACCCAGTACAGGGCCGGGGATTTAGCTCAGTGGTTCCATCGCCTGCCTCAAAAGCACAAGGTCCTAAGTTCGATCCCCAGTACCAAAACCAAAAAACAAAACAAAACAAAAAACCAGAAGCAATAAAAGGAAAGATGATTGTGTTAGACTCATGAAAAAAAAAGCTTTTGCATGTAAAAAAAATAAGCAAAGCAAATGACTCATTGGGGAAAAAATATCTGCAGTTTATACCACAAACAAATAATGAGCTTCTAAAAACAGAGTAGGGAAAGCAACAACTATATAGAAAAATGAGCTGGAGAGATGTACAAACAATTCATAGGAAAAGAGATGCAAATGTCTTTGAAGCCTATGAAAAAATGGTCAGCTTTGCTTTTCATAGGTGAAATACAAATTAGATTGCATTGTTTGCCTGTCAGATTGGCAAAGATGCCAGAGTTTAACACCAAACTGTTGGTAGAGCTACAGAGAAAGAGGCATTCCACTCCCCAGGGGCTTCATATCCTTGGAGCAAAATAAGACAGGCCTTTGACTCTAGGTTCCAGAAACTTATTCTAAAGATGTATTATCAAAAATACACAATGGACTAGAAATAACCCAAATACATAAAACTGTCAGTTTGGGGCAATTTATAGAAAGTGTGTGGTATACAATGGAATGGTATGTGGTTATAAAAAGGAATGTGCACTATCTCTAAGACAATGAGTAGTCACTGGGTGTGGTGGGGTACACCTGTAATCCCAGCACTCCGGAGGCTGAGGCAGGATTGCTGTGAGTTCGAGGCCAGCCTGAACTACGTAGTGAGACCCTGTCTCAAAAAAAAAAAAAAAAAAAAAAAAAAAAGACAATGAGGTAGTCATGTAGTTGTTAGGATATATTAGTAGCTGGAAAGAGCAAGGTGAAGAAACAGTACAATAAATATCTGCACTGGTATTTGACAAAAACAATGGAGATACAAATGATAACAAATTTTTATAATGGTTACCTAAAGTAGAAGGAGTGGAAAAGGGTGGAACAGACAGTGGTAGTAACCAGACTTCTCAGAACAGGGGAGCCAAGTAAATATTACATATAATTATACTATGGTTTATTTATTTAACAATTTCATTTATTTTGTGTTTTTTTTTAGATAAGTCTCACTGTGTAGTTCAGACTGGCCTTGAACTCATTATGTAACCCAGGCTGGCCTCAAACTCACAGCAATCCTCCTGCCTCAGCCTCCCAAGGGCTGGGATTATACCCTGTGCCGCCAAATGATTGATCTCCCCCCCCTCATCGAACTCAGGACTTTGCACTTAGGCACAATGTTTGATTTTTTAACCAGTCCTAAAAATTAAAAAGAAAATGAAACAAATGGACTTAACTATGTTTCCGAAAGGATGGCCTAACAGCAGAGTAACTATTCCAAGCAAGGAGGTACTGACATAAAACTGATGAGGTTAGGTTGTGTGAAAATTATCTGGTCATGAATTTGAATGGCAAGGGTGTTTATGAGCTGGAGTCAGGGGTTCTTAAGGTAGTTAACGTTGAGAAAAAGCATTTCCTTCCTGTGATAACTGAGAGGCTGAGGAAGTGTTCAATCCAGTAGCAACAAGCATTTCTAGCACTCAATATGAGCTTTTTAAATTACCATTTCTCACTAAAAGGAACTATGACTTCTTGTAGAAATTCTTGTTTCCAATTTTGGGTCAGGAAATGAAGTATTTGTGCCTGGAGTTTCTTGTCACAGTAGAAAGGAAAGAAGCTCCTGATGATTGCTAGAGCTATAGCCAAAGGTCTCAGGAACCAAATAGGAAAGTCCCCTTAGGAACCATTTGACCATCAATAGGATAATAACTGCAATGTTTATTTATTTATTTATTTTTAATGGAATCTTTTTTTTGGTACCGGGGATCAAACTCTGGTCCTTGAGCTTGCACAGCAGGCAGCGAAACCACTGAGCTAAATCCCCGGCCCGATAACTGCAATCGTTTGAAATGCATCAAATATGTTTAAGTCCTTTCATAATAATAAAAATAAAATCATGTAATTGGCCACCTTTAAAGATACGGGAATTAACTCATTTTTTGGAAACTAGTAAATAAGGAGAAAGCATTTAGTCTGTTTTCCCTATACACACTGCATCTCAGCAGAAATTGTTGGAGGGGTTTCTCCTTATAGGAGAGAATGTGAGTATTACTTTTTGCAATCTGTAATTAATGTAGACAGTGATCATTTTGTGCCTCCTAATGGGAGTACATAACACCTCTTTTGAAATACTCTTGCCCAACTAAAACCATCCTGAATCTGATCCAACCTCTAGATTTGATTACCAATTTATAGGAAATACATAGAATAGAGAAACGATATAAATGACACTACAGGAATACAGAATATTGGTATATCTGACAGACAGTAGGTAATCAGGCATATCTCATTACCATGTTACAGGAAATACAGGGAAACAAATTAAATGATACCAGAGGAATACAATGAACAAAATCTAGACAATCCCATCCACCCCACTGGGGATTGAACTCAGGACCTTGCACTTGCCAGGCAGGCGCGGCACCGCTGCTGAGCTACATCCCTGGCCCAGGACAATCTTAAATTGTATAAGACAAACAATCTGGTTTATTCAACAAATTACAAAGAAAAGGAGAGATAAAAGAAACCTAAAAGAAATGCCAACCTACGGCAGTATGTGGGCCTTGTTTGGGCAAACCAACTATAAACAAACGCTTATGAGATGATCAAGGAAATTTGAACATTGACCTAATAGTTGATTAATTAAAGAATTATTCAGTTATTTAAGACATAACAGTGATATGGTGGTTTTGATTTAAAAAGTCCTTACCTTTTAGAGCTACATATTGAAATATTTATTTGAGAGAGACGAATTGTTGGATTGAAGTACTTTTAATGTCAAAGAGGGAACTTTCTACTTGATCTATCAGACAATGAGGAGTTATTATGGGTTCTTGAGAAAGGATAGGGAGTTTAGGAGACTCACACATATTTGGTTGGTTGACTTTCATCAGAAATGCCAAGTTAATTCGTGAGAGGAAAGGACAGTCTTCAACAAATGGTCCTGGAACAACTGTCATTCTCCAGGAGTGCATTCTCTTTTATGTAGATGAGTGATCAGAATAAATTTGGATAGGCAGAGTCTAGCCAGAGGAGTATCACGGGAAATAGAACGTTTTCCACAACAACTAAGAATTGATGTGATCAGGGTTTTGCTTTGACTCAGTTGTTGTCTGACCCCTGGTCACCCCTGGTCTGTGCCTTCCTAACTTTGGCCAGTATTTTCTTTCACTCTGTACATCACTAGAAATGAGAACCCTGGTGACTGATGGAAAAGGGCATGGAAAGTTTTCAACCACCAAATAATAACCTCTATTTTTGTCCTTTAAAAGAAGTCTGATTTGCTCTCATGCTCTGAAATCAGTTCACTGCATGTCCCAGTGACTTAAGTTAGAGGTGCAAGACTTTTCTGAGAAATGAGTTGGGACTGTTTATCTTGAAATTTTGCTCTCTTTCTCTTTGAACCAGACCAGAGCAAAGACTTTAACACAAAGTTTATAAGCAAGTGGTTGACCCTTTTTTTTTCTTTTTCCTTTTTGCTTCAGTTGAAGTGGTATCTATGTAAAATTCCAAGGAATGAGTGAGTGGAGGGAGTGAAGGACTCTGGCAATTCTATGTTCAAAAGCTCCTTTGATCTCTTGATTAATGCTTTAGTGAGTTTTCTGGATTCTTCTGACTTTTTTTGTTTTTATCTTTGTTTCTGCCCCCCAACCCCCACAACCTGGTCCATCAGTCCTAGAGCAGAGGATATTGAGTCAGAGATGTAGAGGTGCAGGGGAGGCTTGTGGAGCTAGGGATATTTGTAGGAAAGTGTCTTGATGAGATTGCCTGTATTTGGTTGATTTTTTTGCTGCCAGTTTGTACATGTATGTGTGTGTGTACACGTGTTCACATGTGCATGTGTGTCACATACACGTTGACCTTTACCAATGAAAATATGATTGTCATGGAACTAAAGACATGCATAGAACTCCTATACATAGTACAGGCTTCTGTGTGAAAATAAATTTTCATTTCTCTAGGATAAATATCTAGGAAAAGGATTGCTGAGTTATGTAGTAAATATATGTTTAACTTTATAAAAATTTCCTAGCTTTTTTGCAAATTGCCTTTCCAGTCATTTCCATCAGCAGTGAACCAGTGTTCCCCTTGCTCTGCATCCTGGTCAGCATTCAGCATTGTCATTTTTAAAAATTTTAGTCATTCTGTTAGGTATGTGTGTAGCGGAGCTCTATAGTTTCTCGTTGCACTTCCCTACTAGATAATGGTCTTGAACATTTCTTCATATGCTTATTTTATTTAATATAGTATCTGTTCAGATCTTTTGCCCATTGTTTTCTGGTTCTTAAGTTTTGAGAGTTCATTATCTATCTTCTATATATGTCCTTTGTCAGATGTTTAATTTGTAAATATTTTCTCCTGGTCTGTAGCTTTGTCTTTTCATTCCTTTGATGATGTCTTTCACAGAGAAAAGGATTTTAAGTTTTTTCTTTTTTTTGGTACCAGGGATTGAACTCGGGACCTTGCGCTTGTGAGGCAGGAGGTGGAACCACTGAGCTAAATCCCAGGCCCCAGGGATTTTAATTTTTTTAAGTCCAGTTCATTGATATTTTCTCTCATAGACTGTATTTTTAGTGTTTTGTGTAGAAATTCTTTGTATAATTGCAAATCACAGAGATTTTTCTACTTTTTTTTAATGCTATACAGTAGTTTTGTTCTTTATATTTAGATCTGTGATCATTTTGAGCAATATTTGATAAAGTATAAGGTTAACTGATGGTTCATTTTTTTGCCTGTGTATGTCCAATGTTCATGTGACATCGTTTGTTTGGTTGAGACAAGGTCTCGCTATGTGTTTCAGGCTGGTCTTGAACTCATGGTGATCCTCCTGTTTCAGCTTCTCAAGTGCTGAGATTATAGGCATGCGCCACCATCCCTGGCTATATCATTTGTTGAAACACTGTCCTTTCTTTGTTGAACTGAGTTTGTAACTTCCTCAAAAACCAGCATACATATTTGTGTAGATCTATTTCTGGACTTTCTAATCTGTTTCATTGATCTCTGAGTGTCTCCCTTTTCCAGTAACATACCTGATTTGATTATTGAAGCTTATGCTAAATTATAAGACTGAGTATGATTCTTCTAACAACCTCCTCCCTTTTTTTTCTTCTAATGCTGGGATCAAACCCAAGGCCTTATTCATGCTAGGCAAGTATTCTACTACTGAGCTATTTCTCATCTTTATTTTTACTTACTTATTTACTGATACTTGGGATTGAACACAGAGCCCTTTTCACTGAGATGCACCCTCAATTCTTTTTCCTTTTTCTGTTTTTTTATTTTCAGACAGGTCTGGATAAGTTGTTCAAGCTTGGTGCAAACTTGTGATCCTCCTGCCTTAGCTTCCCAGAATGCTGGGATTATAGGAGTGTCCCACCATGCCTCACCCTATCCTTATTATTTAAAAAACTGTTTTGGTTAGTCTGGCTCTTTTATTGTACATATAAAATTTAGAATTGACTTATCTATATCTACAAAGAACTATACTGAGAATTGCATCATTTTTGCTTTAAATCTTAAGGTAAATTTGGAAAGAGTTGACAGTCTTACTAGGAGCCTTACTTTGACTTTTCCAATTTGTGAACATGTATCTGTCCATTTATTTAGGTCTATAATTTCTTTCATCAATGTTTACATCATATGGCTCCTATATGTGTTTTATTAGATCAATACCTGACTTTCACTTTTTTTAGAAAGAAAAAGTATAACTCAAAAGAAAGTGTTACTGTAACTCATAGGCTTTTTAGGTTTTGGTTTCCAGTTTTCATATCTAATATATAAAAATACGACTCATTTTTGTGACCTATATCCTGTGATCATATTTTCATTTCCTAGTTCTAGAATCAATAAATAGGAATGTTACAAAATAGTGTGACAGCTCAGCCTTACAGCCAAGTGTTACAGCCCTGTGTTACAGGCAATTGTTACAGCTATCCGAAGGTCTCTGGAGACAAAGTCGAGTGACACTCAGAAAGATGGAGGGAACCTTTATTACGCCGGTGGGCTCAGCGGAGTGTGTACTCCAAAGTCTGAGCCCAGAACAGAAATGAAAGCAACCTTATATAGAGATCTACCAGGCAGTGGGGTGGGCCCACCTACTGGGCAAGCATGCTCATTGAGGTGTATGGGCAGAATTAACGGAACATTCTTGAAACCTTAGGTAGAAACGTTGTGCAGCACCAACAGTTTACATTGCTTGAACAGAACATTTTATGGCAAAAACAAAGGGGAGGCCCACCCTGTTTTGTATTATTTCCTTATCAGAAACAGTTTTATTTCTTCCTTTTTTTTTTACTTGAAACATAAATGTCCATATTTATTTGGTATAATGTGATATTTTGATACATATATACAGTATAAAATGATCAAATCAGGAAAGTTAGCAAGCCCATCATTTCAGTTCTTTTTTTTTTTTTTGTGGTACCGGGGATCGAACTCGGGTCCTTGCGCTTTTGAGGCAGGCAGCGGAACCACTGAGCTAAATCCCCAGCCCCATCATTTCAATTCTTTGGTTTGCAAACATTCAAAATCCTCTTTTAGCTATTTTTGAAATATATAAGAAATCGTTTTAAACTACACACGTTAGTGTTATAGAAGACTAGAACTTAGTCCTCCCATCTGACTGTATTTTGACTACTGGTCATTGGCCAAGCCTTTCTCATCTCCCCTACCAGTCCCTATTCTTTTTTTTTTTTTGGTACCGGGGATCAAACTTGGGACCTTGTGCTTGCATGGCAGGCGCCGGAAGCACTGAGCTAAATCCCCGGCCCACCAGTCCCTATTCTTTGAAGCCTCTGGTAAACACTATTCTACTGTCTAATTTTAGATCAGCTTTTTTTTTTTTTTTTTTGGTACCAAGGATCTAACTCAGGTCCTTGCGCTTGCGCAGCAGGCGGCGAAACCACTGAGCTAAATCCCCGGGCCCGTAGATCAGCTTTTAAAGCTTCTACACATGAATGAAAACATGCAGTATTTGTCTTTCTGTGTCTGGCTTACTTCACTTAACAGAACATCCTCCAATCCTATCCATGTTGCCACATATGATAATATTTTATTCTTTTTATGTCTTTGTATACACATCATATTTTCTTTATATAGTCATCCATCTGTGGACACATAGGTTGATTCTGTATTTTGGCCATTGTGAGTAGTGCTACAATAAGCATAGAAATGCAGGAGGTATCTCTGCTTGATGATTTCATTTCTTTGGATATATACCTAGCAATGGGATTGTTGAATCATATGGTAGTTCTAGTTCTAGTTCTTTGAGGAACTTCTGTACTGTTTTGCATAATAGCTATACTGCTACTTCTTCCTTTCTAATCTATGATTTTTCTTTCTTTTTCTTGCCTTACTGAAGCTCTTAGGATTTCCAGTCTGATGTTGAACAGAAGTGGTAAGAATGAATATCTTAGCCAGGCATAGTGGTACGTATCTGTAATCCTAGCACTCAGGAGGCTGAGGTGGGAGAGGAGGATCACCATGAGTTCGAGGCTAGCCTGGGCTACATAGTGAGTCCCCGTCTCAAAACAAAAAGAACAACAAAAAGAATGAACGTCCTTATTTTAGGGAAGAAACAGTTACTCCTTCACCATTAAGTATGGTGTTAGCTGTGGGCTTTTCAAAATGTCTTTTCCAGGTTGAAGACACTCTTTTCTAGGCCTAGTTTGTTGAGAAGTTTTATCATGATAAAACTATTGTGGATGTGAGTTTTGTCAGATGTTTCTTCTATATTAATTGATATGATCTTGTGATTTTTCTCCTTTTAGCTGTCAGTATGGTGAATTAACATTGGTTGATTTTCAAAAATTGAACCACCTTTGCATTGCTGGGTTAAACCACACTTGGTTACGCCATATTCTTCGTTTTATGCATTGCTGCATTCAGTTTGCTTACATTTTGTTGAGGATATTTGCATCTTTGTTCATGCAGATATATATAACAGCTAAAGCAGTGCTTATACTACAATACTTTTACATAAATGATACTTTGACATAAATGCTTATATTAGAAAAAAAGGTCTCAAATCAGTAAGACAAGCTATCTTAAGAAGCTAGAAAAAGAAAAGCAAAACAAATCCGAAGCAGAGGAAGGAAATGATGAAAATAAGAGCAGGAATCTGTTCAACTATAAACAGAAAAACAAAGAAAAATCAATGAAACCAAAAGTTAGTTCTTTGAAAAAATCAATACAAGTGATAAACCTTTAGCCTGTATCATTTATGTAAAAGTATTGTAGTATAAGCACTGCTTTAGCTAATGTACACACTTCAGTGTTTCCATTTTTGTTCATTTAAAATTTTCTAATTTCCTTTGAGACTTCATCTTTGATCTATGGATTATTTAGAAGTGTGTTGATTTCCGATTGTTTGGAGACCCTCCTATTGTCTGTTACTGATTTCTAGTTAATTCAGTTATTGTCAGAGGACACATGTTTTGTGGTTTCAATTTTTCATTTATTTAAAGTTTTTATGGCTCAGGATATGATGTATCTTGGTGAATGTTCCATATATATTTTTAAAATTCTATTATTGCATTATCTAAGCTAATTATGTTTCTTTCCCCTCCTCCTTTTCCTTTATGTTATAGGTACCTCATATCTGCAAAATTGAAAATCTCACCAATGTTAAATTTGTTTTCAATTGTGAAATATATTTTAGTGGAATTATATTATCTATTATATTTACTCAGATATTTTCCATTTTTGTTATTCTTCTTTAATTGGTGATAGATTTGTTTCCTTCTAGTTTCATTTTGAGTTTAAAGAACTAGAACATTCCGGTGGCTGCCTCGCAAGCGCAAGGACCCGAGTTTGATCCCTGGTACCAAAAAAAAAAGAACTAGAACAATTCTTTTTGGAACATCTGCTTTTAAAAAATTACCTTAATTTACCTTCATTTGAAAGTGCCTTTATGTTAGCTTCATTTTTAAAAGTAGATATTTTCTTTCACTACTTTAAAAATGCTGTTACTTTCTTCTGGCCTCCAAGATCCCACCTCCACCGGAAATCAAACTCAAGACTTTGCACTTGCCAGGCAGGCACAGCGCCACTGAGCTACATCCCTGGCCCTCAGGCTTCCAAGATTTTTGATGAGAAATTTCTTATTCAAATCATACTTGTTTTATAACTAATATTAGGGTATCCCTGGCTGCTTTCAAAAGTTTTTCCTTTATCTTTAGTTTTCAGTATTTTATGATGATTTGTCTTGGAGTTGAATTCTTTTAATTTGACCTGTTTAAGCTTTGCTTATCTCTTGGACTCATAAGTTATATTTTTGGCTACATTTCAACCATACGTCTTCAACAAATTTTTTTTCCCCTGATGTGTTTCTTCTCTCTTTCTGAGACACTAATGAGCTTTCAGTATTGTTCCACAACTCCTTGAGACTTTTAGCATTTTTTTCAAATTTTTTTCCTGATGTTCAAAGTTCAACCTTCCTTGAACTTTTTTATAATAACTATTTTAAAATCTTTGTCAGATAATCTCAGTATCTGTCATCTCCACATTGTCATCTGTCTTTTCTCATATGATTTGAAATTTTGTTCTTCAAATGTCAAGTTGTTTTGGTTGGATATTTTGAATATTTTGAGAGTTGAGGTACTGTTTAAATCTATGAAAAAAATGTGGCTAGTGTCAGGTGGTATTGGAACTGAACCTAGGACCTTTGCACTGATCTACATCTCCAGCCTTTTTTAGGAGAGGGAGGGAAACAGGATCTTGCTAAATTGCTGAGTTGCCCAGACTGTGCTTGAATTTACAGACTTACTACTTCAGCCTCTCCGAGTACAGGCATGAATCAACATGCCTGGCTTGGATAATTTTTTTTTTTAAAGCACATAACTGATGTGGATGGGTTTAGGCTGTAAATTTTTTTTTTTTTTTGCTTAAATTCTTTTATTGGTACATTTTAGGTATACAATACGTTTACATTTATCGTTGGGTGCTTGTACCTGTACGTGATGTATCTTGGTTCTTATTTTTTCCCCATTACCTGTGCACCCTTCACCCCTCCACCCTTTCCTATTTACATACTTCATTTCCATTATTTTTTTTTCTTTCCTCATAATTTTTCCTTTCCATTCTTCCCTTTCCCCATCTCCTCCCACCACCCCTACCCCTTTGGACCTTTTCCTATTTCAAACTATCAATTATTAGTTGTTAATCCTTTTAATCATTATTTACACTCTCAGTTTCTCACACTAGAGAAACTATTTGGTATTTACACATGTGTGTCTTATTTATTTCACTTAAGAGTATGGCCTCAACATGCATCCATTTAGCTATAAATGACTCTAGTTTCTTGTTCTTTATGGCTGAGTAGTACTCCATTTTAGAAAAAAAACCACATCTTCTTTATGTAGTTTCCTGTTGATGGGCACTTGGGATGTTTCCAAGCTTTAGCTATTACAAACTGTGCCGCTATAAACATGGGTACACATATACCTCTGTGGTATGATTCTTTTAATTCTTTTGGGAAGATACCCAGCAGGGGAACAGCTGGGTCAAGTGGGACCTCCAGCCCTAGTTCTCTGAGGTATCTCCACACTGATTTCCACAGTGGTTGCACCAGTCTGCACTCCCACCAACAATGGAGAAGGGTTCCTTTCTCTCCACACCCCCACCAGCATTTGTTATTGGTTGATTTCTTGATAGCAGCTACTCTTTCTGGGGTGAGGTGGAATCTCAGTGTTGTTTTTATCTGCATCTCTCAACTGACGAGTGATGTTGAACATTTTTTCATATGTTTATTTGCTGCTTTTACTTCTTTATCTGAGAAATGTCTGTTCATTTCAGATGCCCATTTTTGAATTGAGTCTTTGAATTTAGGGGGGGGTGTCTGATTTTTTTTTCAGTTCTTTATAGATTCGAGATAGTAGCCCTTTGTCTGAGTTACAGCTGCTAAAAATTTTTTCCCACAATGTAGGTTGTCTCTTAGCTCTGTTGGTGGTTTCTCTTGCAGTTCAGAAGCTTTTTAATAAGATGAAATCCCAGGGCTGGGGATTTAGCTCAGTGGTTCTGCTGCCTGCCTCGCAAGCATAAGGACCCGAGTTTGATCCCCAGTACCAAAAAAAAAAAAAAAGATGAAATCCCAGTTGTTGATTCTTTGTGCTAGTTCCCCTGCTATTGAGGTTTTGTTCATAAAGTCTTTTCCTATGCGAATATCTTCCAGAGTTCTACCTAATTTATCTTCCAGCAAGTTTAGTGTTTCTGGTCTTAATATTTAGATCTTTAATCCACTTAGATCTTAGTTTAGTGCATGGTGATAGATATGGGTCTAGTTTTAATCTCTGACAGGTTGAAATCCAGTTTTTCCAACACCATTTATTAAATAATCTATCTTTCCTCCAATGAGGGTGGTTGGCTCCTTTGTCAAAGGTGAGGTGGCTGAGTATGTCTGTAGTTGTTTCTGCATCTCCTAATCTATTCCACTGATCCTCGGGTCTGTTTCTTTTAGGCTGCAAATTTTTGACCAGCATTCTCCAAGACACAGTGTCAATGTCCGTTCTCTTTTTGTTGTTGGTGGTACCAGGGATTGAACTCAGGACCTTGTGCTTGCAAGGCAGATGTGGTGCCGCTGAGCTAAATCCCTGGCCCTGTCCATTCTCTTTTTAAAGACTTTGCAGTGCTGCTTGGATCTGTCACAGGTGGACCACCAGTGGCCAGTCTGGGTTGTGGGCACAGTTCCGTCTCTCAGTACAATTCTCAAAGACTTTGGTATGTACTTAGGATTGGATCTCTATGCTGTGGGCTGTGGCTGAGCCCTAGGGCCCTCCCTCTTTGCAGCTTCTCTGGTCATTTCTGGTTTCTTAAGCTTCCCAGTCTTCTGGCACCAAAGCTGAAGCTTTAGTCACTGTCACACATAACTATGCCCACCCATGTCCAGGACAAACAGGAGGATGTTGATGTAGGAAGTGGGTGTTTGCGCAACCCCTGGGACCACAGCATTTCTAGTGTGAAGGAATGCTCTCTCCCTCTGCTGTAGGTGCTTTCTGCCTATCTACTTCCACTGTGCGTTACTGCACCCACTCAGGGTTGTCTGGGGTTGGGGTGGGAGCAAAGAAAAAATAAGAACAAGAAGTAGGAGTTTCTTTTTCACTTTCTCTTTCTGAGCTTTACATTTTCTCTACTTTTCTCCCTCTTGCTGCCCCTTTGAATTAGAGAGGTTCTCCTGGAGCTCTTTCTGTTCATGCCTTCATGCCTAACATTGGGCTTCAGGCTGCTGTGAGTCCAATCCCAGGAATTCTGGAGGAGAAAGGGAATTTTACCACGAATTCAATAGTTCTTTGAGTTCTGGTCTTCATCTAGAAGACCCTGCTACTCTTTGCTTTTCAGAGCCTTCAAATAATTGCTCTATGTATCTTACTCTTAATATTTGAATTGCATTCCTTGGGACAAGAGAGTGAAGTGGGCTTTTGATATGAGGATTAAAAAGTTGTCCTCAAAAGACTTTATGGTACTATGTTAGATTTCTATCACTATAACAAAATACCTGCGATAATCATTTGTAAAGAGGAAAGTTTTATTTTGGGTCATAGTTTTGGAGATTCCCATCTGTGGGTGGTTGTCTTTGTTGCTTTGGGCCTCTGATGAGGTAGCATATGGTGGCAGGAGCATATGGTGGAACAGAACTGCTCAGTTTGTCTCCAGGAAGCAAAAAAGTTTCTGTGGGAGGCATGTCCCACAATGTCTTTTGGATTCCCCCAGTGACCTGAGGATCTTCTGCTAGACCCAGACACTCAAAGGTTGCGCCACCTCCCAAAGGTGCCACCCTGGGGACCAAGCCCTTAACACAGGATCCTTTGGGGGAATTTAATATCCAAACTGTAGCAGGTGTTCCTCATATTTGCTCAAAGTCTGTATTAGAACGAAGCTATTAAGCCCTTGTTGGAATTGATTATGGTAGTGGTAGTTATTAGTTATTAATCCATTTTTGTTTATAAAAAATGAGTGAATTTCAAAAATCTTTTAAATTTGGTTGACAGAATATTTATCTTATATGGAAATAATAACTTACAAAGAAACAAACTGAAGCAGTAAGAAAGTACTGAGGTCTTTAGAAATTCCTTATGTGCCAATAAACATGTATTGTTTAGACACTGGAGGGTTCCAAGTGCTGTATCTTTTCACTGCTTTTGTCAGTAGTTAGTGTCATCTTGGCTTTATTTAATGTGGCCTTTCCATGGTGCAGGAAGTATGGATACACAGTGCCAGGTCAGTGGTGTCCCTACCCTATGGCACTGGGTTTCTCCAGAGTTGCCAGAGGCCAGGGCACTTGCTCCTGCTCAGGTTGGCTCTGGAAGCTCTAGATGAGCAGGAGTAGTGTGGAAGCATAGGGACTCACTGTGAGTTGAGGGGAGCATGCTGATGGTAACTTACTCTTTCACCTCTCCATCTTTTATCTTGGTTAGCGGTGCTACCATCTCTGCCAGTGACTCTGCCAGCTATATTCAACATAAACACTGATCTCTTTTCAGTCTGTATTCCACTATGCCCTAGGATTTTTCTTGCCTCTGGACCCTTTCTCATCTTGTTTTCTTGGCCTAAACTGCTCTTCCTGTGTCCCTACTTCACTCCCCAGTGCCTGGCAACCTTCTACCCATCCTTGAAAACTTACATCAGGAATTTTATCCTCTGTGGACTCTTTGACCACCCAGAGTGACTTAATTCTAGCCTCTAACCATGGTACATTCTCCGTGGTTGTATTATTGACCTTTTAATGCTTTATTGTGGTAGTCTGTTTCTCTTTTTCTGAGCCTGAGTTCTCTAGCAGCTCATGGTCTACGGTGTCTTGCTTATACAATGATCTTAGTGATGGACACAGTGTCTGGCATGTAGAAGAGGCTCAGCCAGAGAATGGGTAACTAGTTTGATATCACCATTTTGGCTTCTTCATCCCCTGGGACAGGTTGGGTACAAGACATAGAATGCCCATGAGCCTTTGGAATCAAGCTTTTTTTTAATGGATATTACTGACAAAACTCATTCAGTTTAACCAAAACTCTCTTTTCATCTTGTCTAATATTCCTGTCATGATTATGGCGCTTGAATACTATGTTAGTATTCAGAAAGGGAAAGATTATATAATTTTATTGTTTTTTCTCTTATAATCAAATCATAGTATTATACTTGGTGTTTTGTTTCCCTCAAATACAACTTTTCATCTTCTTATATATGTATTTCAGGGTTTTTTTCTATTACTGCTATCTGTGCTACAGAAAATAATGCATGAATAAATACAATTAGAGTTAACACTACGTCTAACTGTATCTGGGCTCCATATGGAGTTCCATGGAGTTGCTCGGTCATACCTGGCATATTATTTAAATAAACACACACACACACACACACACACACACACACACACAGAATCACCACTTTGTGCCAGAATCTCTTGGTACTGGGGTACAAGATAAGGCTAAAATCAGTGCCCTGGAAGAACTCTCAGTCTCAAGGGCTGGTGACTCTGTTCCTAGTGCTGCTTCCAGAAGGGAGTGGGCTGGACAGGGGCTGCTTTGAGGATAGAGTCAGATGGGTAGTGTGATCTTGGTGAGTGAGGGCACAGGTAACCCAAGGCAGATAGTGGTTGTCTCATGGAAATAGAAAAAAGGAAATTTCAGGAAAAAAAATAGGAAGAAATCCTAGAATTTAACCTTCATTCAGTCTAGCAATTAACAAATATTTATTGAACACTTGCTGGGTGCCAGATACTAGTCCAGGTGCTCAGAGCCAAGACCATTTCAGTACAATGCTTACGTTCTGTTGGGGAGATTTTTAAATGATTACATAATATCTTTTCAGCTAATGAAAGTATTGCATGAAAAAATGAAGCAAGATAAGGAAAATGAAGGCAAGAAATCCTGCCGTTGTATAAGGGAAGTTCAGGTGGGACTTCCTGGTAATATGGTATTTCAGCACAGACCCAAAGGGAGCAAGAGAAGGCAGGTGAGTCAGAGGCTCCGAGGTAGGAGTTTACTTAGCAGGGCAGGAGGGCTAACAGGATTCTAGGCTGCTGAATGAAGACTGAGAAGAGGGGAAAGAAATGCATTTGGCAAAGTTGTTGTGGACCCAGTTACACAGTGCCATGCAGGTCTTTTATTCAATGATTTTCAGGGAGCCACTTCGGCAGTGAGTGACGTGATTTGACTTACACTTGGAAGAGATCATGGTGGACAGATACATGATTTGGAGGGAAGAGGAAAAGAAAAGGGCAGGAGAGAGGAAGGAAACATACAAATAGAATGCCAATAGAGAAATCCACATGCGAGATAATGGAAGCTTGGGGTAGGTGATAACAGGGAATGAGGTAAGAAATGTTCAAATTTGGAGTATATTGCAGAGAGAGTGGTTGGGGTTTTTGAATGAATTGTATGTAAGATGTGAGAGAAAGAGAAATCAAGAACAACTTCAAGACTTGGGGCCTGAACAAAATGTTAATGGCCTTTTGTTAAGTTAGGGATGACAGGGGAAAAATAAGTTTATAGGAGAAAATCAAGGTTGGTTTTAAACTTTTTGAGTTTGGAATGTCTAAATGAAATGTAGCTGGAGTTCAAGAAGAAACTGGAGATGTATATTTGGGGGCTTGTCTTTATGATACATATATGTAAAATCATAGGAGGAGCATATTACAGAAGAAGGGAGAAAGAGAAAATAAGAGGTGTAAGAGGTGTGGGGGACTGAGCCGTGGCAGTCAAATGGTTCAGTCTCTGAGAAGTGGAACACATGTGGACTTAGAATAGACTGTGTGGTTTGGTTCAGTGGAAGGACACCCATGCCCTGAAGCAATTTGATAGGATGAGAAAGAAAGCTTAAAGACAGTGATTAAAGGAGAAAAGGAGGGGGCAAGAAAGTTGAGAATCAGATATAGGAAGCTCTTTTCAGGAGTCCCAGTGTAGGAGTAGAGAGACAGAGAAGCTGCTGGAGAAGGATGGGATGTCATATAATAAGAATGTTTTAAGAGTGCAATACATATATTTGCTGATAAGAGTGACCTGGGAAAAGAGGAAGAAGCTAATGAGAAAGGAGAGAACAGAAGACAGTAGATGATTGCAGTGGCTGCACACATGGAGGTGGCAAGAGGGGTGGGATCTAGAATGAGAGTAGAGCAGGTCTTTGCTGGGCATACAGAGGTTCACTCACTGTCCAAGGAGAGGTACTTGTGGAGGAGGTGGGTCCAGGGAGATTGGCAGATTTGGTGGTGAAGAGTTAGGAAGTTCCATTTTTATCTCTCTCTCTCTCTCTCTCTCTCTCTCTCTCTCTCTCTCTCTCTCTCTCACACACACACACACACACACACACATACACACACACACACGCATGCATACTTCAAAATAGGAACTACAAAGCTCTGTATTTGCTATAGCTTTCCACCTTTTCCAGAAAGGGGTCTTTAGTGTTTGCATCAGTCCCTGAGCCTTTTCCTTCAGGCCGAGGACCTCTCTCTACTCTCACATTTAGATTCCTAGTCTTCAGATCCATCCAGAAAAAGTATCATGGCAGAAGCAGAAGAGTTGGCCATGCCTGGAGTGTATGATACAAGGAGGGAATGATGGAACCTGAAGCCAGAAAGGTGGAGGGGCACTGATTCTGAAGAACTTCCTCTACCCTCCTAAGGGGTTTGGATTTCATTTATAGGCACTAGGGAGCCATTGATGGATAGAAAGTGCAGGATCATGACACATATTTTGACTTGTGATGTAGCAGGAATCCCAGCAGACCAGTGGGGCTGTGCTTGGTGGAGAAAACTGAAGACAGAAGGATGATTAGAAGCTCTTGCTATGGATCAGGTGAACTTTGTTTGCTTCTTTCTGCTACCTATTTTTTTAATAGCTATACTCTTATAGAAGATTGAGGAAAATGGAATTAATTCAAGAAGAAATGAAGCGGAACTGTTTTAGCTGCCAGGCAAATAGCTGATTTCCTTAATAGGTTGAATCATTTAATGGGGTGGGAGATTGAGGCCTTTGTGTGTGGTAAGAGGAAACAGATACAAGTGAGAGAGAATGTGAGGTATGTTGGAACTGAAACAATCTCATTAGTTACTTTTAATATCCATAAACCTTCTGTGGGGACAGTGATATCTTTTAACAGATGGAGGAGAGCCCAGGGCATTTCAGTCACTGCACACAGCACACAGCAAATTAATGATACATCCAGGATTGAAGTGTTAGCCTTGAATCTCCAGCTCTTTACTTGGTCCTATAGGGAAGCAAAATGATAAATCTTGAATGTAAACCACCTGCAGGGTTGAGGGCATATCACTCAGTCTTTGGCATTCAGGCTTAAATTGTTTCATATAATTTCTACAATTTAAAGTGAGAACTATTTGGCTACAAACACCAGGAGAAACATGATATTGCAGTGAATCATTATGTTCCCACATTAAGGTCCTCTGTGGTCGAGAGCATCTCATCTGCATATATACTTGGTTAATGAGTAAAACGGTGGAGCCAGACCCCAAAATGGCTGTAACTGCTGGGATTCCTTGATTCTGTGAATGTCCTGCTAAGTAATCACATTCTGAGGGAGAGCCAGACAGCATTATTATGGTAAGTGTAAGCATAGATTGTAGGATGCTAAAATAGGAAAAGGGAAGATAGGAAGGGGAGAAAGCATGTCTTAGGACTGAAAGTTGAGTACCTCAAATTTCCATTTAACATTATATTATAGAAAAGTTTGCGCTTAAAAAAAACCAAAACTACTGGCTGGGGATTCATGTTCAGTGGCACCGCACCTGCCTCGCAATCACAAGGTCCTGAGTCCGATCCCTGGTACCAAAACAAAACAAAACAAAAAACCTACGCGTTGTTTGAGGTTAGTTTTAAGAATATTTTACTGATAAACCTGACTCCACAAGTTGGTTTTAGGATTAAATGAAATCATGCATATAAGACATTTATAACAATGCCCAGCACACACTAATAGTTCAATAAGTATTCATTATAAATAATAATAATTATTTTACTTAATATAATTTCCAGGAAGCAATACATTGAAGTATTATAGTTATAAAATATTACTGTTTGACTCAATAACTTTTTCCCCCTTGCTGGGTATCAAACCCAGGCCTTATGCATGCTTATCAAGCACTCTACTGCAAAGCTACACCTCTAGACCAATAACGTTTTGTTCATTTATTTATTAGTGCATGTTTGTAGTACATAATGAATACATTCATTATAGGGAGCAGGTACATATACATAACAAATCTTAATTCCTTTTTTCATCGCTTGATTCCCTTCCCATTTGAGAAAGATCCATCTCTCTCCTTCTTACTTTTATTTTGCTCTTTATAATTTTGGTTTCTCATATAAGAGAAACAATGTGATTTAAAGCTTATGTCTGATTTATTTCATTTAGCATTATGGTCTCAAGGTGGATCCACTTTCTTACAAATGACTCAAATTTATCCTTCATTATGGCAGAGTAGTACTCCATTATGTATAAATACCAAATTTTGTTATCCATTCAAGTGTTGATGGACATATAGGCTGCTTCTAAGATTTAGCTATTGTGAATTGTGCTGCTATGAACATGGATATGCATGTATCACTATAATAATGATGTCTTTAGCTCTTTTGGGAAGATAACCTAGAAGGTGAATAACAGGGTCAAATGGAAATTTCTATTTTTAGTATTTTGAGGAATCTCCATACTCATTTCCATACTGGTTTTACTAGTTTACATTCCCACCAACAATGTAGAAGGGTTCCTTTTTATCCACAGCCTCTCTAGAATTTATTATTATTTGATTTCTTGATGATGGCCACTCTTTCTGGAGTAAGGTTGGAATCTCAGTGTTGTTTTAATTAGCATTTCTCTAGTGGCCAGAGATGTTGAGCATTTCTTCTTGTATTTATTGGCCATTTGTACTTCTTTTTTTTTTTCCAGTACCAGGGATCTAACTCAGAACCTTGTGCTTGCGAGGCAGGTGCAGCACCACTGAGCTAAATCCCCGGCCCCATTTATACTTCTTCTGAGGAGTATCTGTTCATTTCAGTCTATGCCTATGTTTTGATTATTTTATTTTGGGGAGTCTTTTTTTTAAAGTTCTTTATATATCCTGGATATTAGTCCTCTGAAGAGTAGCTGACAAAAATTGTTTTTATTCTTTAGGCTGTTTCTTTACTTTGTTGGTGGTTTCTTTTGCTGTGCAGAATTTTTTAAATGTGATATACAGTAATCCTATTTGTTGACTCTTGATGTTATTTCTTATGCATTTGGGATTCTGTTTAGCAAGTCCTTTCTTGTACTTATGTCTTCTAGAGTTTTACATATTTTACTTCCAGCAGATTTTCTCTGTTTTAATAGCTAGATTTTTGATGCATTCTTATTTTATTCTGGTGCATGGTAATAGGTATAGGTCTAGATTCAATCTTCTACATGTGTGTAACCAATTTTCCCTGTACCATTTGCTAAACAGGCTATCTTTCCTCTAGTGTATGCTTTTGGCTCCTTTGTCAAAGATCAGATGGCTGAATGTGTTGGGATTATTTCCACATCCTTTATTCTGTTCCATTGATCCACATGTCTTTTTTTGTGCCAGTACCATGCTATTTTTATCACATCTTTGTAATGTAGCCTGAAATCTGAGATTGTGAATGCCTCCATCTTTATTTTTGTTGCCCAGGATTGCTTTTACTATTCTGGTCCTCTTCAGTTTCCATATAAATTTCAGGATTGTTTTTACTTTCTATGAGGAATGCTTTTGGTATTTTGATTGGAGTTTCATTAAATGTATGTATTAGTTTTAGTGGTATGGCCGTTTTGACATTGGTTCTGCCTATCTGGGAACAGAGAATATCTTTCCATTTTTTGGTGCCCTCTTTGATCTTTTTCAGAATACTGCAGTTTTTATTATAGCAGTCTTTCTCTTTGTTAGCTAGGTTAATTCCTTCATATTTAATTTTTCTTGAAGCTATTATGATCTGTATATTATTTTCCTAATTTTTTTCATTATTGGTGTATCGGAATACAATTAATTTTTGTGTTAATTTTGTATCCTGCTACTTGCTAAATTTGATTATTAGTTCTAGAAGTCTCTAGGTGGAATTTTTTAGGTCTTGTATGTAGAGGATCGTGTCATCTACAAATAATGATAGTTTGATTTCTTCCTTTTCTATACATATTTCTTTCTCTTGCTTGATTGCTTTGGCTAATGTTGTGAGTACTATATTGAACAGGAGTGGTGATAGTGGACATCCTTGTCTTTTTCCTGATTTTAGAGGGAAAGCTTTGAAATTTTCCCCATTTAATATGATGTTGGCAGTAGATTTGTCATAAATGGCTTTGTCAGATTGAGATAAGGGGGCTGGGGATTTAGCTCAGTGGTTCCGCCGCCTGCCTGCCTTGCAAGCGCAAGGACCCGAGTTCAATCCCTGGTACCAAAAAAAAAAAAAAAAAAAAAAAGATTGAGATAAGGTTCTTCTATATCTATTTTTTTTCTATTTTTTTGTGAATGGATGTTAGATTTTGTCAAAGGCTTTTACTGCATTTATTGAGGTGATTCTGTGATTTTTGTCCTTGATTCTGTTTATGTGGTGTATTACATTTATTGATTTGCATATGTTGAACTCTTTGTGTCCCTGGGATGAGGCCTACTTGGTCATGATGTAAGCATTTTTTGGACAATTTGTTATATTCTGTTTGCCAGTACTGTATCTTGTTGAAGATTTTTGCTTCTATGTTCATTAAAGAAAATGGCCTGTAGTTTTCTTTTTTAATTGAGTCTTTGTCTGGTTTTGGAATTAGAATAATGCTAGCTTCCAGGAATGAGTTTGGAAGTGCTCCTTCCCTTTCAATTTCATTAAAAAGTTTGAGTATTGCCATTCGATCTTCTCGAAGTTCTTACAGAATTCAGCAGTGAATCCATCATGTCTTAGTAACAATAACATTTTTTGGCAGTAATATCATCAATGCTTTTGAAGTATTTTCAATTTTAAAATATTACCTTTTAGTCAGTAACGTCTTTTTGCTAGCAACAAGAAGGCATGGACTTTTTAACTTATTAAGATGTAGAAAAACAAGTGAACTTACTGAATGCTTAACTGAGCACAGCATTGCTTAGTGCTAATCCAAGAGACTCTCCTACCCATGGATCTGCCACCTGTTAGCTGTTTATAACCTATAGCAGATAGACACTATGGAGATGACCTTTAATGTGTATTGAACCACAATATGGGCCATATTCTGTTCTAAGCACTGTACCTTGAATCCTGATTTAATCCTCCCAGCAACCCTGTGAATTAGGAACTTTTATTTAATATTCCTGTTTTGGACAGAAAGAAAAAAACCCCTGATGTTTACATATGCAGTTACTGAATGGCAGACTGGGATTTGAGCCCACTACTTGACTCCAGAGGGTGTGCCCTTACCCACTATGCCACACAGTCTCTTTCTGATACAATGCAGACTGACTCCTGGTCTGCCCAACAGCCAGTCCCACTTCCTTCCTTGGTGGAAGAGTCTTGATTTTATTTGGTTGGTTTACCCCTCCTGTGTGTCTCAGAGAAGACAGATTTTGTCCACATTTCCATGTTCTAATCCTGGTTCATCTAAGGTGTTCATGGTGCCCCATTTCCCCTCACCAAGAATTTGGATAGTTAAGGACATGTGACATAAATCTGGCTGAAGGAATATGAAAAATAAGTTTCTTTGGGCTTCTAAGGAAACACTGAGAGAAATACACAAAGGAAGAACATCTTTTTTAGTCCTGTGACCATCTCATGTCAGGACACGATATCTAGCAATGTGGCAGTGATCTTGCCACCAGCCTAAAGAAAAGGCATAGTCAAGAAAGTGGTAGAGGAGCATAGACAAGCCCAGGAATTCGCTACACCTGAGACACTCAACCCAGTGTTTTATGTCCTGTAAGAGAACAAGACCTCACATTATTTAATGCACATTGAATTGGCTTTTCTGTTCCTGGTAGCCAAAGGTATCCTAGTTAGGAGCATCTTCTAGGTGTTCTGCAAACAGGTTATAGGTATTCTGAGATAGAGATGCCCTTTGCTGTCAGGCAACCAAGAGGAACAGGGAAGACAGAATCCCAGGACTATTACCTGTAGCCATGAGCAACTGTGGTGTTTAATCAGGAACATACTGTGTGTGTGTGTGTGTGTGTGTGTGTGTGTGTGTTTACTCTTGTGTTACAGGGGTGGGAAACACTGTCCTAACTGTTGAGAAACATGTTATAGAAGCATATATGTCAGTGTGTGTTAATAAAAATATTTTAAAGGGTAAGTGGATATTTCTTAGAAAATGCCCTTTGCACCTTACTCTGGGCTAGATATCCCCTCCAGATGTCATTTAAATGTAATTTCCTCTGAGAAACCTTATCCAAATTTACAGGCCATTAATTGTTTCTTCCTTAGTGTCCTGTAGATTCTTAATATATCTGTTATAGCATTTATACCCCTATGATTTAATGATTGATCTTTCAACTTTATCTCTGCCAGTGGACTTTAAGCTCTTGAGGAAGGCAGTCCCTTATTAGAATGGTTGTCAGGAAGCTCAGAAGCAAGCTCAGTAGTGGTAGTGAAATTACCTTGGATGTGATGGTCCAGCTAGATACTGCACCCCCAGGAGTACTGATTCTCAATCTTGGCTGCTTCTTAGCAACACTCATGTCTCATTGCTGTTCCTGGGGGTGGTGATTTATATGATGTAGGGCACAGTCCTGGTGATTCCAACATGCAGTCAAGTGGAGGACTTCTGTCATGGAGGGAGAGATTAACAGCCAGAGGGAAAGGTGAGATGAAGACTGCTCTGAGAACTGATAACAGTAGATGTGAAAAGAACCAGTGTCAATAGATACCAGTAGATCCAGAGACTCCAAGAAGGAGCTTATCATTGTAGCCCTGATGGGAGAAATGATAAATCCAGAACATAGGTAGCCCAGCAGGTATAACAATTATGCAACTACTGTGGGAGATGCTTTATGATGGTGCCACATTACGGCAGTGGTGCTCATCCTGTTTGTGCATTAGAATCACCAGGGAAGCTAAAAGTATAGGGCAGTGGTGGTGAACCTGTGGCATGCCTGCTGCAGTGGGTTGTTTGCATCATTGAAAGCTCTAAAAGGTTTGCCATCACTGGTATAGGTATTTGTATCCTGCCTGAGAGATTCTAATTAAATTGATCTGGGGTAGAGTCGAGGCAGCAGGGCTTTGTAACTTTAAAAAGGTTTTTAGGTGATTATGAGTTTTAAAAGCTGCAAATTGCTGTCTACTTGAAACAGCAGTAGGATTTGACCCTAATTCAATGTTAGAAGTCTAACAGAGGCTTATCCCAAGCTTTCTGACCTGAGATGTTGAGGGAAAGTTTAGGTAGACCAGTATAGCAAGAAGGTGTCTGGAAACGGGACAGAGGGTATAAGGAATAAGGCGTGAACATAGACACTTCTTCATGAAGTTCAGCTTGCGCTGACAGCAGTGTACAAAATTGACTTGTATAGAGATGAGGCTAGCTAGGAAGCTAGGAGCACAGTTTCTCAGTGTGACACATAAATCACTGGGTAGTCCCCCACCTCCTGACATCTGACAGGTGATCTGCAGATGCTTTGGCAGCTTCAGAGGAGAATCAGTGAAGTCATTTTATTTACACATTTTCCTAATTACAATAATACTGATGATGAATTTTGCAGGAATCTTTATCTTCTTAAAGATTATATTTATGTTAGAAAGACCTTGTCTTGGGTAATATTTGGTCAGCTGAAGGCAGTTCATCTCAGCTAATTTTTTTTTTTTTTTTTGGTACCAGG
Organism: Heterocephalus glaber; assembly: GCF_053883595.1. Lineage (NCBI taxonomy): Eukaryota > Metazoa > Chordata > Mammalia > Rodentia > Bathyergidae > Heterocephalus > Heterocephalus glaber. The sequence goes on along the minus strand of NW_028258151.1, from coordinate 13,116,916 downwards.
GATCAAACTCGAGACCTTGGGCTTGTGAGGCAGGCACCGGAACCACTGAGCTAAATCCCCAGCCCTCAGCTAATTTTTTTTTACATTATCTGCCATAACTGTTCACATAAATATGAATTTATTATAGTTAGTCTATATTAATGTTTAAGAATGCTCAATCTTGAAGGATAAAAGTAGAGATGGAATGAATCAGGTAAATAATAGAACTCATGAAAATGTTTGAACTATAAATAGTGAATAGAATTCCAATGCAAAAATAGAAACTGTACTTGTAACTGATGGGACAAATGATTTCTTGGGTAGGATGGTTTAACTCAAGCAGCCAAAAAAGGAAAAAAGAATGATAAATATCTGAAGTTAGATTTATTGAATCCACAGTCTATTCAACTCTGCTTCACTGTGTACTGTGCTTTTAGCAAATAGTGGCATCATGTTATGAAAGCTTTTCTATTATTTTTAAACACTCAAATCTATCAAGAGATAAAGCTATCAGGTTTTCTCAAAACACAACAAATCTAAAATTGTGCTTCTCAAAATGAGATGGATGAATTCTGTAGTGATATCAGAAAAGAGGACAAAATGTCAGGTTCATACTCTACCCAGAGAAAACAGGGTTAATGATAAGTGTAGTGCTCAGAGAAAGCACAATAGAGTATTGGCAAAGCTTCTTCAGTAGAATTATATAACATCTGTGCACAATCTTGGAAAGGCAGTCACCATTGTATGTGCATGCTAGCAGATCTTTTACTTTACATTTGAGCAAAGCCAGTGATGTGCAGAATCTTGGCAGATCCACAGCACTTATCTGAGAGAGAATTGCTTGATGAGTTTTTGTTCAGTAAAAACCCACATCATAAGAGACGAATGTTTCGTTTAGTTTGGTCAATGATTGTATTGTGAACCATGACAGAGAATGAAAAAGTTATATTGGGATCAGTTGGGGTTTTTTTTTGTTTGTTTTTTGGTATCAGGGATCAAACTCAGGACCTTGTGCTTGTGAGACAGGCGCCGTGCCACTGAGCTAAATCCCTGGCCCTCATCGAACTATTTGTCATTATACATATACATGCCTGCATATATATAATACTATACTCTATATAGTCAGATGTACATTAGCTAAATACTATAAACGATATCCTTACTGATGTGAATCTATTATTTAAAATAATTTTAGAATATCAAATATTAGTTTGTCTCTTAAATAATGTGAGGAGTCTTGTTTTTAATTTGTTTAGAACTAGTGGTTGGCATGAGGTCAAGTGACCTAGAGACAGAAAAAATATGTTTACAAATTATCCTTATATGTAAGCTGTGTTATACAAAGTCACACTGACTTCTTGGATTCTGGGATGAAATTCAGAGACTATATATGACAGAGCACAGATGTACGCCTGTCATCAGATGTTACCATTGTGGAAGCAGTAGAATAAGAACCTCAGTAACAGGACATATATAGCACACCGTTTTCATGTGTGGAGGTGCTCACACCCTGAATTCTGACTGATAAAAGCCAGGAAGAAAGCCCTCACTGGGGCACCTCTGCAGGCCCCATATCTAGGGTGGGGGCATAGCAGCAAAGAGCTTACTGTCCCTGAGTATGAATGGCTGGGCACGTGCTACCTCTGATGCATGTTAAGTCAGGCCATGTGTTCACAGATGCCCATGCCCCCCCAGTCAAGGTACAGTGTCAGCACAAGCTATTGTTATCAGAATGGCTGGAAAGACCTCAGGTATAAAACTGGGTCATCTCAATGAAAACAAACTATTTGACCAAATAGCTATCTATCATCAAGGAGAAGGAGGAGGGAGATTGTAGGGCATTGTTTCTGTTTGAATATCATTTTGGAAATAATTGGTAAAAAGCGATCAGGTTGAAGTAGCTCTTCATAGAATAGATTCATAGTGCTTAAAATTAATTTGCCTCTAAGAAATAAAAGATGGCTTGCTATTATGTTAGCTGGCAGACACACCTCTAACATTTGAGATAAAGAGGACCAGACTAAACATCTGTTCATGGTACATCTGACAGTACTAGAAGGTGGTCTACCAGGCATCAGTTGGAGTCTCAGCACAACCACTTAGCAGCTTTTTGTCCTTGGGGAAGTGAGCTAACCCTTCTTGGCCTCAGTTTCTCATTTATTAAATGGCTGAATTGACTTAAGAATTCTTTTCTTTCTCAACATATTACGATAAGTGGAATACTTTTCCTAAAACTGCTCTGGGATCTCTGAGAAATAGCTCTGTTCAGGAAATGTCTTATGTTAAAATACATTCTCCTTCTTGCCTCTTCCTCTGTCATGACTCAGTCACCTCCCCTAATCCCCTCTACCATATTTTTTTCTCCATCTCCTCATCTAGTTCTTATTACATACTTTTATGGCAGTTCTTATAGTTCCCATTTCTTCAACCATATTTTAACTGTTATGAATTCACCTCATATATGTTCAATTTAAACTGCATAGCCATACCAACAACAGCTTTGAAAATTTCTCATTTCCTTTGGCAGGATTAACCTTCAACAGCTTAATATCCCTTCCCCATCTGGAAACTCCAAATGGAATAGTAGCAAGATGGTGACTCTAACAAGAGGGCTTCTCCGCTGTCCTCTGGGTGGGGATCCTGAGAGTGTGTTGAAGTGTACTTCTTCACATTGAGTTTCATCTCATGAATATTATTTTACTTCTTATCATATTAAGACAAGTCATTGAAAACTTACATTTCTAAAGCATTTTATCTTATAAAATCATAGGTTATCTTGAAAGCAGAGTGAATTATCAGTCTGCCAAGGCCAAACTCTTTATATATGAGACAGACTTATGACTCAAAGTTAGAATGAAAGATGAACTTGAGAGTACAGACTTCTAATTTCAGGAAATATGATTCTTAATCTTATATTTTAAAACAGCTGTTCACTAAGTTTATTTATGGTATTACAAAAGTGAAAACAGCAGATCTCTGGATCCAAAAACATTTTGGAATCAATGCTAAGATAGTGTTTACTTTGATTTTCACCTAAGTCCTAAACCTGGAAGCATTTTTAGCCCAAGTTAAAAAATATAATTTTAGGACCAGGGATGTAGTTCAGTGGTGCCGCGCCTGTCTGGCAAGGACAAGGTCCTGAGTTTGATTCCCAGTACTGGGGAAAAAAATTTTTTTTTAACTGTAGTTTGCAAAAAGTCATTTTCAGCCCTCATTCTTGATATTTTTTCCTCTTAATTTTTTTTGTTTCTCACTGCTAATTCTTAGGGACTATATAACAAATGGTGCTAAGGGTGGACATTCCACGTTTATCTGTGACTGAAAGTATATGTGTAGTGCAGAGGAGGGAAGCAGGGATGGAGTAAAAACCTTTCTAGCGGAAAACCACTATGTTTTAGCAAAATAATGCTATGTATTCTATATTCATTTCTTCTGTGTGAGGTAACAGATTACTACAAATTTGGTGGCTTAAAACAATGGACATTGATTCCCTCACAGGTGTAGAGTCCAGATGTTTGAAGTCAATATGACTGGGCTGAATGAAGTCAAGGAATGGGCTGGGCCATGGTTCCTCCCAAGGCTCTAGGGGACAGTTCTTATTCTTGCCTCTTCCAGCTTCTAGTGGCAGCTGGCATTCCTTGGTTTGTGGCAGTACCACTCCAGTATTCAGTGCTATGAACTGAATGTTTGTATCCCCTCAAATTCTTATGTAGAAATCCTAATGTGTGACAGGCCTTATGGTACAGGCATGTAAATCCAGCACTCTGGAAGGCTGAGGCAGGAGGATACCAAGTTTGAGTCTAGACCCCAAAATTAAAAAGGGGGGGCTGGGCTGTAGCTCAGTGCAAAGGCCATGGGCTCAATACCCAGTGCTGCCAAAAATAAATCATAACCTACCAATGTGATGGTACTGGGAAGTGGGGCATTTAGGTGGTAATTAGGTCATAAGGATGGCATCCTCATGAATGGGATTAGCACTTTACAAAAAATCTTGAGCACTTGTTTTTTCCCTCTCTGCTCTCCATCATGTGAGGATACAATGAGAAGGTCACCATCTCTAATCAAGAAGGCCTTTGAAACTAGGACTGGAAGTCCCATTTGACCCAGCTATTCCCCTGCTGGGTATCTTCCCCAAAGAATTAAAAGAATCATACCACAGTGATATATGTGCACCCATGTCCATAGCAGCACAATTTGTAATAGCTAAAATTTCGAAACAGCCCAAGTGCCCATCAACTGGAGACTGGATAAAGAAAAATGTGGGTTTTTAAAAATAAAATGGAGTGCTACTCAGCCATAAAAAAAACAAGAAATTAGAGACATTTATAGCTAAATGGATGCACATTGAGGCGATACTTTTAAGTGAAATAAATAGGACATACATGTGTAAATACTGAATAGTTTCTCTAGTGTAAGAAACTGAGAGTGTAAATAAGGACTAAAAGGTATAATAGATAATGTGAAATAGGAAGAAAAGGGGCAAAGGGGAAGGGGAAGTGGGAGGAGCAGGGAAAAGGAAAGAAGGGAATGGAATGTGAGAAAATGAAAAAATGGAAACAAAGTCTTTGTAAATAGGGAGAAATGGAGGGGTTGAAGGGAGGGCAGGGGAAGGGGGAAAAATAAGAACCAAGAGAGATTATGTAAAGGTGCAAACTTCCAATGATGAATGTCATTATATTGTATACCTAAAATGTACCAATAAAAAAAAAGGCCTTTGACAACAACACAACTATGCTGATTTCAGACTTCCAGCCTCCATAATTCAAGAAATAAGTTTGTGTTGTTTATAAACCATCCAGTCAGCGATACTTTCTTCTAGCAGCCTGAACTGAGTAAGACAGTTTTCATGTTCTTTCTGCTGTCTCACCACATCCTCTCCTCTGGTTTGATAGCTCTCCCTCTGCCTATCTGTCCTCTTAAAAGGATACATGTGATTGCATTTAGGGCCCACACTGATAAACCCAGAACATTTGCCTAATTTAAGATCCTTAACTTAATTACACTACAGAGTCCCACTCCCTCCTTTTTTCTTATTTATTTATTGGACATATAAGGCAACATTCACAGGTTTCAGGAATTAGGATGTGGCTATATTGGGGGGAGCTTTTTTCAGCTTATCACAGTCTCCATTTGTTCCAAATGAGTCAACTAAACATCAAGACTATCTCTTATATCTTCTATTGGCCTGTTCCATCCTGATGTAATCTGATAAATGTTAAGAACATGGGCTTTGGGTTCAGGTAACCGGTGTTGGAATCTCACCTATACTACTTACTGGTTGTAGGACCAGGACAAGTTGCTTAAAATGTTTATGCCTTTAGTCATCTGTGCATGAGAGACAATATCATACCTGAGTTTTCAGTAAACTGATTAATGAATAGATTCAATGAGTTTATTTAGGATTTATTAGGATTTTATTTATTTATTTATGTTCCTGACATAAATTCTCTGACTGTAATGATCAACAGATAGATAAGGTTCTTGTCCTCATGGGACTAATAGTCTTGTTGGAGACATAATCATTAAACAGATGTTCTCAAAAATATACCTCAAGCTGCTACGTGCTACACAGAAAAAGTGCAGAGTTAAATGAGAGAGTCCCAGCAAGGTCTTAGGGAAGGTACGTCTGAGGAAGTGATGTGTAAGCTGAGTCTGGAAAGTGGTGCAATGTGAGTCAGACCATGAGTACAAAGAGCATTTTGTGCAGAGGGACAGCCTATTATTGGAAGGAGCTTGAAACTTCAGAAAGATTGGGGTGAAGTAAGATTGTTGCCATCAGGGATCAGACAAGGCATGGCTTTCCAGAAATCTGAGCTTTTTTGCCCCCGAAAAGCTCTTCCATTGGGAAGACCAATGGACTTAGGCATTGGTAGGGGTGGGGATGGGGTGGGGAGGACATGATCTGGTTTGTTTTTACAAGATTGTTCTACCCTCTGTTTTGTTTTTTTTTTGTACTGGGAATTGAACTCAGGACCTTGCACTTACGAGGCAGATGGTGGAACCACTGAGCTAAATCCCCAGCCTTGACCTCTGGTTTTAAGAATGGATTGATATGGACAGGAGTAGCGGCAGTGGAATAGTGACATGAGATATGGCTGTAATCCAGGCAAGAGGCCAATGTGGATTGGACCAGGTTGGAGATAGTGCTGTTGAAGAAAGTTGGAAAGATGTAAGATATGTTTTGGAGACTACAGAGTTTTATGTACATGGTTGTTAAGGAAGAGGGGCATGCTAAAAATGACTCCCAGATTCCTGGCATAAGCAGCTAGAAGGATGGGGGCTCCATTGACCAAGTGGGGAGGACAGGCGGAGGAACAAATCTGAAGAAAAGACTGAGTTCAAGTTGGTACATGTTAGGTTTAAGAAGCCACTTAGCACAGTGCCTGGCACAGAGTATACCATGAAGAGTATCTTCTAGGGCCAGGGATTTAGCTCATTGGTTCTGCTGGCTGCCTCACAAGCGCAAGGTCCTGAGTTCAATCGCCGGTACCAAAAAAAATAGTATCTTCTATTTCAGTAGCTTCTATTTTTATCTATTGCAAAATCACAACTAGCTGCTGAGTCAGGAGACTTGGGTTCTAGCTCTGGCTAGGCTATGTTAGATATTTTAAATGGATGTCTCAGGGATCCATGTCCTCATCTATAAATTGGAAGCCATCCAAATAGATCCTTTTTGTGGTCCCTTTCAGCTTTCATATATGGGAGATGTTATGACACTCTTTGGTCTTGACCACCTGGAATCTGCTCTGGCCAGCTGGATCTGCTTCAGAGAATCTAATAAACTAGAACTTTGCATATGGGTAGCGGTTTCTGGTGGAAGCTGACATAGGGGGAGCTCTGGCCAAGGCAAATTTCGGCCAGCCAGGAGGCCTCACGGTGAAGAGGAAGGATGTGGTTTAAGGAAAGCAGCAGCTGCTGCTGTCACCAGACAAGCATGACATTCATCAAGCTTCTGAGGGATTGCAACTGAGGATGGCTGTTTATTAATTGGCCAATTAATATGATTTGGGGCATGTGGAGAAATGGGGATGGGCAGAAAAGAAGACAAAGAGAAGGAAACATACTCCTTTCTTTGCTATGCACTCATCTGTCCTTGGCTTGAGTTCTTTATCGAGCTGTAGTGGATTTCAGGGATTGCTCATGTCCAGTAGAATTCCTTTAATTTACCAGTAAAGAAATTGAGGTCATCAGCAAGGCAGAGCCAAAGGAACGCTCAAATCTGCTGAGATCTGGCTCAGGAGTCCTTGCCCCACCAGACTGCCAGGAATGATTCTCATAAGCCATTTTAGGCTGAATTTTGGAAAAAGTCAAGTTTGATTTTGTTTACCTTAGACTAGACCCCAGATATTTTAATCATTGCTCCTAATGCCCTGGTATAAAAACACTTCCAGACCTTTTATCATTCAGTGCTCCATACTAGGCCTAAGCTCCACCTGGATTCCATAGTGATTCTCCATTTAGCTGACTTTACCTCCTTCGTGCTCTGAACAGTATCTGCTCTTCAGAAAAATGTCCCATAAATCAAAACAGTGTCCAAGTCTTTCATTCCAGTGGTGGTAAACCTATGGCACATGTGCTGCAGCGGGCTGATTGTTCTTGAAAGCCCTGTCACTGGACTAGACAGTGCTATTTTACTTACAGGTGTTTCTTTGGTGAGATTTTTAAAAACTCAAGATTGGCTTTGTCGATGACTTTAGGAGCAGCTGAAAGGGAACTTATTAGGAAATTTGCTTCCTTATCTTGTGATTGTGATTAACTTGTGAGTAATTGAATTCCCTGGCCTCTTCTTTGGAAGCAATGACTGGTCATTTTATTGCTTTATTATTTTTTAATAGGGTAGGAGGCAGAGCATACTGCCTCTGCCTGCCCGTTTAATTTGAAACACCTCATCAGCATGTGTATGTGAGACTTGAGGTATGTCTGGTACATAACATGAAGCACATTTCTCTGGAAATCACCATGGAGCTGTGTCTGAGCAGGATCCTGCAGAAAAGCTGAAACCTCAGCCTAGGTTACACTTAGTATAGGACTCAGAGAAGTCACAAGCAGTGCCAGGCACATGTTAGATGCACGCCAGGGAGAATCTAGAGTAAAGATTCATCTTCTCAATGTGAGTGAATGGTGAGGTAGGCCATCCTTTATGGGGCCTCTTCTCAAGACTGAGAGAGAGGGAAGTTCTGAGAAAAGGGAAGACTGTCTTTCCAGAGGTCACACATCTGGTTGACCTCCTTCCCAACTCCTTGAACATGCTGTGCTCATTATTGAAGCAGTGGCTCCCCTGCTGCTGGTCCCCACCCTGAAGCACACTGCCAGTTTCCACTGCCTCTCTAGGTTCTGGTTCTGCAAGGCCCACTTCAAGGGCAAGCTTCTCCCTGGACCCTTCCCTGAGAGCTCCAGTCTTCCATGATTGCAGTACATGCCCAGTTTTGCAGTTTGTTCCTTGTTGCTTTGGGCTGTTTCCTATGGGTGAGTGTGGTGTAGAGAGGGGATGGATGGCTCACGCATATCCTTTTTCACTAAGTTGTTAACTTCTTAAGGGTCAGAAACCAGCTTTAAACTTCTTTATATTTTCCCATAGTATCTGGCTTAATTCTGGGAACAAGATGTGGTTGCAAATACATATGTATTTGATGGAAAGAGTTCTTAGTGTGTTTATTTAAAAATACAAGTGGATTAAAAGAGACACACATACAGTCTACATGGCTTGATTCCAAATTATTTTCAAAAAGTAACAGTATTATTTGGTTTGGTTGCATGATTCAATAATGACTTAAGTAAGATAGAAGATTCTTTTCCCATGTAAAAGAAGAGTTGATTTAGAGAGGCCAGGTGCAGTATACTCTGTAGTGGCAGGAGCCTAAGCTTTTTCTCTCCTGCTGCTCTACTTCCTATACTGTTTTCATTTTCAAGGTCAATTCATAGTTCACAGTGCGGGTTAGAGTGCCAACAGTTACGTGGACATTCCAGGTATCAGAAAGGAGGAAAGGAGAAGTAGGGCTGAAGGGCTTGCACTAGCTGCCTTTCAAGGAGCTTTCCTGAAGGTGTTGCAGAATACTTTTGCTTGTATTTTTTTGTTTGTTTGTTTGTTTTTGCAGTACTGGGAATCGAACCCATGGGTGCTCTACCACTCACTACATCCCAGCCCTATGTACTTATTATTTATTTACTTACTAACTTACTTACTTACTATGTAAGTTCCCCAGGCTGACCTCAGACTTGCAGTCCTCCTGCCTCGGGTAACTAGAATTACAAGTATGTGCCACCACACCTGACTTATTTGCATCCTATTAGTTCAAACCTAGTGACACTTAGCTCCAGTAGAGACTGCAAAATGAGTCTTTACTCCATTTGCCCATGTATTCCATAGAAACTTGGGGGTACTCAAGTAGAAGGGGGAACCACCTAGACTTTGACACATAGGCCAATTTGTATGCACTGAGGTACATTGAAGTAATAGTCTTTTGAGGATTTTTTTTTTCATTCATGTGTTTGGTTTTTTTCATTCATGAGTGTATTTTTTTGGTACTGGGGATCAAACTCAGGACCTTGGACTTGCAGGGCAGGCAAGGTGCCATTGAGCTAAATCCTTGGCCCTCATGAGTTCTTAAATGATCTACTTTTTATCTACCATGTGCTCAGTGCTATGCTAAGTATTAGAGCAGAGAACAGGGAAACAGTCTTTATCCTCAGGAAGATTACAGTTTCAGGTGGTAAGACAAACAATAAACAGGAGCACAGATAGATGAACAAGATAATGATGAGATAATAGTGAGTATTATAAAGAAAGTCATACAGCCTTAGTTGTCTCTGAAACCATCTATTTGATATCACTTAAAGTTGCTTATTACATGTATGAGGTATTCAGTCTTCATTAAAATTATTTTGGTTTTTTTTTTTTCAGATTGTCCCTGTAAATCTCTAGGAGCTTTTTAGAAGAAAAAAATGTGTTAAAAATTGCTTTGCTGGACCATTCATAAAAGGATTTATTTAGACTGGAAAATTTTAAGCTGACATTTCTAAAAAGTTTATATCTGGGTATGTTTATATTAATTAAGGTTTTATTTATATAATATAAATGCCCATTTTCAGGAGCCATTTATTTAAACATGTAAAGCCCATTAAGAAAAGTGTTGTCAGTAAGAGAGGAGACTTCTAATGGTATGTGTTTAATAAAAGAGCATAATTTATAAAATCCTTTAAAAAAATGTTAATGTTTTGTACTTCTTTCCCAAGGGAGGAATTTTTATTTTCCTACATTTCACATACAATGCTAGAGTTCAGTTATTTTACTTTTATTTTAGGTTGCTGTTAGAATCAGATGGTCTTTGCAGAGATTTTATTTAAGCGTATAAAACAAAGAGCCATCAGTGATACTTGTGTGGCTTTGATTTGGTGTACTTTATAGCAGTCCATGTTGATTTCTGGATTCTTGTACTAAGATTGCTTAGGGTTAAGGAGATATTTTGTACAACCTTCATTTTATGACTCCATTAACCCAAACTAGAATAATGTTTTAGTGTTTTATACTAATTCTTAACTGCTAAGATCCATGGGTTATCATCTCAACTATGGTAAACACAATCGAGAATAAAGGGGAAAAATCTAGATTGTTTGTAATATCTTTAAATAAGAAGTCCTAGAAAAACATTTCTGGACTTAACATATAGAAATGTTAATCAACAACAATAAACTGTGGGCTTATGACATGTTTAAAACAAACCAGGACATGGGAAAAAAACAGGAAATTTGACCAAACAATTCTTCCTACTAACAGGTTTGATGTGTCTTTGTTAAGATCATCACAGCTTGTTTTAATTCTCTTCTAACTTCCTTTCCAAAATTTGCTGTTCCTTTGCTTTGGAGTTTAATGTATAGCTTTCATTTAATGAGCATTTTTCACTTCAAACAAATTTTGCTCTATAATAGAGGAATTACAAATAAAAGGAATTTATAATGAGATTGAAATGCTGCATTTTAGTCCATCGACATATTGGTGTTATAAATTGCTGATGAATGAGTCTTACTAGGATGGTGCCCAAATACCCTTCAAAGCCCATCCTTAACTTAGGATTTTGTACAGGGAGATGCCTTTTGCTTAGCATTCTTAGCCTTCTTCTTATATTCTTAATTTTAAATTTGACCCCTTGTTGTCACTGTAATGAAAGAAACCATTCCTATTTAATCTGGGACAGCTGCATGTGTTTAGAGACTATATGCATAGGTTCTCACAGAAATCTGACCTACAACAGACAGATGTTGAAACTCCTATGTAAAAATCTATTCTAAACAGTCTGGGCTACTGCTAGACAGGAATGCCAAACATTTCCAACCGAAAATTATACTTGATAACACCCACCTTGATAGCAGAAAGCAGCAGACCCCCAGCTTTATCCCATAATCTTGAGAAAGATAAAGGGTCTTTGGCATCTTAGCTTCGATTTGCTGCATTTACAGATTAGGGCCAGTGTAAATCACATTATTGTGAAAGTTAGAAATTATTAGTTCATGTACAAAAATTCTTTGAGCACAGAAATCTCTACTTTCTTCTCCGTGTGACTAGACCATAGCAGTGGAATTGCTGGCTGTGAAGCAGGAGGAAGCCTAAAGCCAAGCAGGCCAAGTACACAAAGCACCATATGGCTCAAGAGAGAACATGGATACACGTTCTCTTCTAAAGTTCCTGGAATCAATGTATTCCTGAAGAATCGTGTAAATAAGCTCACCAGTGCATTTTATTTTGTGAAATGTGGGACATGCCTGTTATGAAATGAGAACCCTGAAATGTGATACATCCATCTTAACCAGCCCATGGTTTTATTCGATTCTTCAAGTCTTAATCCTATTAACTCTCATGCACAAAGGAAGTACAAGGCTCCTCTCTGATGATTCTATCCAGGCCTCATGACATTTGTAAACCAAATTTTAAATTTTACAAATAAAGCTTATTAGTTCATTAAAAATGCAACAAGCACTAAAGGCTTCACTGAAGCCACTTTCCAAAAAGAATATTTTAGAGTATTTAAGAAAGGGCCTTAGAAAATGTTGATAATTTCAATCTGTTCATAGAATTTGAGAATTTGAGTAAGCAGATTTTTGATGTGAAGCACATCAAATGTATGACTGTTGAAAACCAGATCTTTGGTTTTACAAATAAAGTTCAATTGATTAAAAATATAACCACTATCACTGTAATTACTGTTCAAATTGGAGTTTTTCAGACTGTGTACTTATGGGTTTTAAAGAGTTTGATGATTTATAATCAGTTTATAAAATGAAAAGATTTTTTTAAAGATTATTTTATTTAAATAATTCATATTTTTAGTATGAAATGGATCTATAACATTTCTGGCTATACGTTCTTTGGACATAGATCTAACCCAGCAAGATTCCAAGATCTAATTATGATGCTATTGGAAGCTAATCTCATTACAGTGCACATGAGCTAATGACACATTAGTCCATATTATATTATATTATATTATACACTTTTCAGTCTGCTGCCTACCATTTTGATTAAATTCAGTTCTAACATTTAGATTTGAAAGAGTAAAGTCATCCTATTACCACCTACCAAGTATAGAAAGCCTTTCTCTAAAATTTTGCATTATTTTAATCTTCATTACTTATAAAATTTTACCTAGCCCTTATTGTAAAATCAGAGAGGCTTTGCTTCCATCCACTCTCTATTCAGAAGTGTGGGCCACTTCCAGGTGCCAGGCTGTCATTAACACAGCCTGCTTCCTGACCCGAGGCCTGGAATGTCTAGTCATTTAGTTTACATAACAGTTTCACTGGGGTGTCTGCTTTCAGAGGTCGCTTCAATGTCAGCCTCAGCAGTCCCCACATAAGCCTTCCTGTTCCACATGACTTACAAAGGGAAAGAAAATGTTGTATCCAGGGCATTCTCCCTACTAAACTTTACCCCAAATTATTTGAATATGCATTAGAAGAGTGATAAAATTCACCTCATATTCTACAGAATAGATTTATTTTTCTGTCTGATTTCCTTTCTGACTCGTTTCCTACCTAGGAGATACCTGGGCCATTAAGGACCGCCACATGTACCCCCCTTCCAAACTGCTTGGTCTGAAGTTAGGAATGACACTGGTGGCATGCTTACCATCCTCCCCAAAATGCTCCCAGCTCTGATAAGGTCTATTCTGACCTCGAACATCGAGGAACCTTCTCTTGGTATGTGAAGCTGGCTTTTTATGTGCTTCTTTGGTGCTGGTAATTTAAGCCAGTTGACTTTCATTTCAACCATGAAAAAGAGTCAAATAAAAACTATACCATCAGACCAGCCAGGAAAACAAGCAGCTGGACAGTAACATGTTTATAATGTAAATCCTTCCTGTTTTCTCGATCCATATTCCCCTTGCTTTTTTGTATCTGATAGGCACAACACTCAGGAGGCTTGCCTTTTGACAATGGCCACCAATTTAAGGATTTGTCAATTATTTAAGGAAAATTGCAAAGCTGCCAATAGACAAAGCCAGTGCCAAGTTAAATAGCTGACCAAAATCAGTTATTCCCAAGCTCCATTAGCATGAATTATCCTAAGAACCAGGACTGTCTGGCCTTGTGTCTCTCATTTCCCCAGTAAAGTGTTTTGGAGGCACAGGTGACTCAGTCTTCCCTCCAGACCAAGATGTACCAGAGGTAGCGCATCTCACCAGAGTGAGGAGGGGAGTTGGGTGGTCTTACAAATCCTCCAGGATCACTTGCTTTCCAGAACTATGCTGATTTTGGAGAAAATCTGTTTTAAAATGTTAATTTTTCAGTTATTGCAGTTCCACATCTTAGTTCTGGTAGGCTTTTGAGCCATTCCAGGAATGTTTGTGAAGTGCTTTACATAGGACAAATAAAAGTCAAACTGGAGAGCTCAGTTCCTAACTGGGAGGACTGGAAGGAGGCCTGGGAGGTGCTGATAGCCCAGAATGAGGCTTCAGAGGGAGCTGTGGCTCTATTCTCAGCTCCCCTTGTGTTGAGTATGTAGTCTGTAAAGACCCACAAACATTCTAACAAGGATATTCAAGGTATAATCATGTTCCTCTATTAATATTTGGCAAAAAGGTGGTTTCAGAAGAGAATGTGATTAACACTTCCAGATAGTATTAGAAAAGGAATTCTGTTTCTAGTCACTTCTCCCTTCTCTTCAAAATGGCATGAACGTATCATTTTTTTCTTTCTTTTCAAAGCACATAGCCAAAACTATGTTTTCCAAGATGCTGGCCAGGAGATGCATCTAAATACAAACATTTTCAATTAATTGATACTTATTTCACAATTTTAGAAGCCAGCTTTTGTTTTGGGGTATACTTGGTAGTTAGGTATTCTGTGGGCTGGCTACATAATTGGCAGGGCCAACTATAAAATTAAAACATGAGGGCCTTTATACAAAGGCAGGAGGAAAATGCCTTTAAAAAACACAAAATTTTCTCTTCCTTCCTTAGTCTTGTTCTCAACTTGTTATGACATGTCTTGTTTGGTACTTAATGTTATTCTAAGTAAAAAAAAAAAATCAAAAATTTAATTGTTAGCAGGAGTTCTTACTACTTATCTCTCTATTGTGCAAAGCCAATTTAAAGTGTAAATATAGGGACACTTAATGCATGTGCAGTCATTGAAATTACAGTTCTTCATAAGTCATTAATGTTAGTCAGTTTTGTTACTATAACAAAATACCGGAGGCATCTAATTTATAGAGAAAAAGCTTGTTTAGGTCACAACTTGGGAGATTCAATGACATGGCACCTGTATCAGCTCAGTTTTTGGTACTGGAGATTGAACTCCGGTCCTTGCGCTTGCGCAGCAGGCAGCAAAACCACTGAGCTAAATCCCCGGCCTATCAGCTCAGTTTTGATGAGGAACTCATGGCTAATGGCAGATGACAATGGCAGAAGCGCATGTCAGAATGAGCAGTCATTTCTGGAATGAGGACCCAAGAGAAAGACAATGGGTGAAGCCAGGCTTGTACTTTTTATGCCAGGTCTTTCTCAAGAACTACCTTCCTAGGGCTCATTCCTCAATGACCCAAGGACCACCCACTGGGTCCCAACCCCAAAGATTCCATCACCTCCCAGGAGTGCCACCATGAAGACCAAGACTTCCGTGACAATGATCTCTTGGGGATACAACCCATATTCAAACCATTGCACTCATATATACATATGTTTTTTTCCAGAGTAGAGGAAAGACTCCACAAAACTACCAGCTGTTTTATTTCACTTTTTGGTACACACGTGCTCTACCAGTACCCTCCTTGGTATTGGTGAAGACAGAAAAACTAAAAGGAGAAAGAACTGTGGGTTGCCTTATTTTTTCTCCTATGCCATCACTTTTGGCATAGTGGTTGGCTAATACAGGAATGTTTAACTGGAAAAAAAAATTACATGCTAAGTTTTCTTGGTTGTTAATGTTTCTTAGGATACTTTTGCCTTTTTTCTGCATCTAAAAGTTCTAGTTTGAATAGAAAGCAGACTCCCTCAAGAGGGGCTGTCAACACTCCTACTCTCCAGTCTGAGATATAACACAGCTACCTTGTACTCTGAGTCCCACTGAACTCCCGTGCATCAAGAGAACACCAGAATTCTTTGTTCATGGGCATTTTGGCTGCCATATGTGGAGGGGGAACAAGGAATAGTGGCAGACACACATAACGTGCGTAGCTCCTCTGCTCACATACATACTCCATTGCTCTATCGATGTCACTTAAGTTCAAAGATAGCATTATGAAGAGTTTGAAGACAGCACCAACATAGCAACTAACCAAGTGTGAGGCACACAGATGTGTGACTGTACAGGAAGCTCCCTATTGTTTTCTTCCCCGATTTCATTCCTTTCTCTCTACCTAGCAACCACTTTATTTTTCATTTTCATGCTTGTCTTTATTATTTTACTCTGTGTGTGTGTGTGTGTGTGTGTGTGTGTGTGTGTGTTTAGTATTGCTTGGCACACTTTAAAACTGAATGTGAATAGTCATTCATTCCATAACTTGCAGCTTGTTTTTACTCTCAAAGCATTTACTGTATGTTTTTGAAATCTGTCCATGTTTCCGTGGCAGTAAGCTTTGTGTCCAGTTTAACTTTAAGGTTCCAAGTATTTGATTCAGTAGGGAGTTGTTGATTATTAGTGAATGCTCTATTTCTAACTTGGGTGGATTGCATCTAGTGATTAGCCTTTGAGGCTGTATTTAGCTAGAAATTTGTTTGGAAACTTGAGTCATCAACCCTTATCTGTTTCATTCAATTTCCACTCAGTCCATTGTCTGGGCAAAATATGTGTTGGAAAAGTTTACTAGTACCTCTTGGCAATTGTATGCTGTGGGATGGAACAGGCATATAGAATGAGGTAGATAATGTTTTCTTCCTTACACCATTTACCTTTAGATTAGATTGAATTAGTAAACAAGGAAGCATATTGTGATATAGAAACAAAATCAGATAAGGCTCATCTTACCTAGAAATGGAATGGATAATTACTTAGCTGTAGAATGTCATTTAAGGACAGACTATCTGCTGTGAATGTCTCTCTACAAATTATTCCTTTGTGTAGGCGATGTCCAATCCTATTATACACACTGCTTTTTAGAGTTTGTAGTATTATTGTGTGACCCTTTGGTATGAGTGGCATTATCAAATTGATTTCTTTCCTAATGGGCAAGATGGAATATGATAAGGGCACTTGGCCATTGGATAGAAAAAGGATTTGAAGCCACGTGTTTTTGTTTTTGTTTTTAAAGTGGAGGAGGGTGGTCATGAGATGATTTTTTTCATTTAAGGAGAAGACAACCAAGAATTAATAATTACTTTCATTTCTAGACTACAGTCATGTGCCCAGTATGTGCTAAGGGCTTTTACATAAATTTGGATTCTCAGCATGACCAGTATTTGTTTTATCATTTTCTAGGTCTAAGATTTGAACCCAGATATAGCCACAGAGGCAGAACCATTTACACATTCCAGTAAACGGCTTGCTGACGCCACAGTTGAGCAGAGATCAAAACTTGTTGAAGGCAAGAAGTACTTAGTTCTTGGTACTGGGTGAACTGTATGCTGTGACTTTTCTGGACAGTGAATATGTAAGTTGAATATGGGTTGGCCAAGTCGGAAAAGAAGTAGAATGTTAGTGGTTATGTGGTTTTGAAGAAAGAGCCAGAAAAACTAATATCACCATCATTCAAGTTTTTTCAGAAACGCCTTTGGCCTCAACGGATCGCTGCCCTACTTGAGATCTGTCTGTGCCTGGGTGCTTTGCAATGGTGGCCAGCTGTCACCTGCCCCATGTGCCCTCATTGGGTGAGGCTAGAGTACGCAGCTTCAGCAGTTTAGTGCCCTTTCTCAGTACACCTTGGCTGCTGATCTTTCTCCCCATTCCTCTCTCAGCCTTCTGCCTCCACCCTTTCCTAACATGGACATGACTCTGATTCCTTTCTCTGAGGCCAGTAGCCTGGAGTACATTCTGATGCCCCACCCTGACACCATATTTTTGAGCCTGTGTCAAAGACCTTTCTGATCACTCTCATTATAGTTTTTTCATATGACCTCCATTCATCTTGCTATCTTTAACTTAGCACTCTTAACCATAGGCATAGGTGATGCCAGGACCTAAGTGAACACTTTATCTATAGGCTTTGGCTGCTTTTCAGTCTTTCTGTTTTAAACATGTCCTATATTTATCATCTGCCCAGGAACCTCTCTGGCTTGATCACGTAATTTTCAGACTTCCTGACATCTGAATGTGGCACATACACACCCTCCTTAATGGTGGCTGACTTTAATCCTCTTGGTCACAATAAATCTGACACATATCTCAAGCCAGTGGCATGCTTGCCTTGATATTTTGATCCCCTTTCCTTTACCACAGAGATTGCTTGATTTAAGAAAATAGCTCTGGCATGTGCTGTTTTTACTAATGTTGGAGTGTTGACTGGAATCCACACACTTGAATTTCTGGGTCAACCTCCTATCAACTTGATCATTCCAGACTGGAAGGTATTTTACCTATCAGATATTTGCTAATACCAAAGTTGTTAGTTTTTTCCTATCTTGTCTCTTAGTAATTAGAAGTAAGACAGTTTGAAGATTTTTCCCATTAATTTTTAATATAATATGGTATCTTAGGGAGTAAATGGTTCTAGAGACAATAAAAACAGTGTGTAGAATTCCCTTTCTTTTCCAAGTACTTATTAGAATGACATTTTTATAAATATATGAATAAATGATCCTCTAGGTGGGGCATGTGTTTAAAATAGTTTGATGACAGGGTAAGCAATCACGTACAGGTAAGGATCTAAATGAGGCTACTAATTACTCTTTAGTCTTGTTTTTGTTTTGCTTGGTTGATTTTTAAAGGTCATCAGTCTAAGCACCTCATTTTGTGGAGATGGAAACTCAAGCCGAGAAATATTGGCTTACATGGCAGCTCTGATAATTCATGGCACAAATGGGCTCAAACCTAGTGATTGTGGGTTCATTTACTCAGAAACCTTACATCCATGTAATATTAGGTCATCACATGATGAAGCAATAGAAGTACCTCTTTAAGTTCCATGTTCCATTGGCGAGATTCTTACACCAGCATGTCCCCTATATTCTCAGGTAACCTCAAATCCTATTATCTGCAATGGGGCTGTAATTGATTTCCACTAGATACATCCCTTATTTCTGTAGTGTAGTGGTTATCACATTTGCCTCACACTAAATACATGCCTCATCCTACTCAATCTGCTTCTGTTTGTTAAATTTATATAGGCACTAGAGCTAGGCATAATATTCCCTGTCCTGAAGTAGCTGCCTACTCAATTGGAAAGAAATGACATGAAAGATTAACAAACAGTAATTAAGTACTAATTGTGTGGTTCCAGTCATTGCCTTAGAACTTTAAGGCAAATAAAACCACTGTAAGTTGGAACAGTTAAGGGAAGGAAGGCCCCCAGAGAGCTTTCTCACCTGCAGGATGGTTAAGATCTTTACAGTGAGGTTAAGTAGCCAGGCAGGAGGATTTGTCAGAGAAGCAACCCAGAGGCCAACAGAGGCAGTAAGAAAAGGAAATATATCCAGGGGCAGTGAGTCATAACACAAATAAATAGATGGAGGAAGATAGCAGAGGTATAGATGATCCAAAGGAAAAGCAATAAGGAAAGGGTGGGAAAGGATACAGGGGAAAAATAAGGAGAAAAAAATGAAAATGAATCACCTAATTAATGGGTGGGAATGCTGGTTGATGGTTTCCAGGGGCACTGTTTCTAGTCCAAGTATCTGTCAAAAATGCTTTGGCGTGGTAGCCAAAGGAAACTTAGGAGAAACCCCCTTGTTAAAATACTTGAATGCTTTCTCTAAACCTCTATTTTTATTTCTCTTGTTTGAAAGAACATGAAAAACAGCATTATGCCTTTTGACCAAGAATATAATTTTAAGTCCTGATTCCAGAGTTCTTTGGAATTAACAGATGGGTGGCATGGTCTTTATCTCATCACTTTAGGAAGGATCTGGAGCCAGAGCATAGCTTAACAAGTAACAATTGCAGGGACAATTAAGAGGTACCCCTAAGAGCTGGGAACTCTGCCCAAGTTGAAAGAAGAAACAAAGCTGGAAAACTGTTTCTCTTTATTTTCTCTTCCTTCATATCTGGTTTGGTCACTACAGGTAATTCATCAACCTGAAAGAATCTGAGCAGTTATTTGGGAACCATAAAAAACAAATTTAGTTTCCTTTGCTCTACATATTTAATACATTAATAGAGGGTAAGACAGTACTACTCCTACAATTTTTTAAGCAACAACTTTGAAACAATAATATCTTCTCTGTTTTATCAGGTTACTATAAAAAGTTCCAGGGTCAGGGATTTACCTCAGTGGTGCTGCTTCCTGCCTCACAAGTGCAAGATCCCGAGTTCGATCTCCCGTACCAAAAAAAAAAAAGTTCCAAGTAGTAAGTGATATATTTCCAACATAATTCAGTCTAGTTAGAGCTACTATACACAGGGAAGTGAGATTATTATGTCTTATTCTCATTAAAGCATGAATATACTATTAGTAGTTGGTTAAGTATAATCCTTCTTGTGTGCAGCCTGGGTGTGGAATACAACTTCTGTCCAAAAAAAGGAAGAACAATCAGGAATGTGTGAAGTATATGTGAAAGAATTATGTTTTATTTTCTGATCATGGAGAAATACAGATTTCCTTTAATATTGAACAGAAATAAAGAGAAGAAAGTTAGAAAGTTTCTCATTATATATCATTAAAAAAATTTTAAAGTATATTATACACTACTTCAATATTGTATTCCAGGCAGCACCTTGAGCATTTTCAGAGGCATTGCTCAGCACCTATTCTCCCTTCCTGTAGCCCAAGAAAGTACTAATGATTTAATATTCTTCTTTTAGAACGTCCCATTTGGGGGGGAAGGTTATTATTTTTTAAAGAAAAACTTGGTTGCTAACAGCAGTCAAAACATTCCTTTTTTAAAAAGCCACAGGAAAACTAAGCTATTTTTATAATGATAATACTTTATACAGATCTGTGGTCTTTCATCTAAGAACTTTTAGGCACTTTTCACATGTTGACTCATCAATCCATGACACACTTAGAAGATTGGGCAATAATTCTACTTCCATTTGATTTCAAAGAATTCACTGTGTCCTAAGACATGTGGACTCTCTTTTTTTCTTCTCTTTCTTTCTTTTTGTTTTTTGTTAAAGGCCAGAAGAAATATGGCTTGGTCCCAACCCACTAAGAGGTCAGTATGATGAGGGAAGGAAGCATGGAAAGCTCTTCAGATTCCCAATAACACATGCTACAATTTAAAACCAGAGACGGAAATTTCTACATATTTTTGAAGGGTCCAGAAAGGCATTTGGAAGATTTTGAGCCCTAAATTATTCCAAGATACAGAAGGCAGACTGCTTTGCTGAATTGACATTTTAATCAGTATTTTCTTATTTATTTTTTAACAGGGCAGCTATGTTACTTATAATATCCCTGCCAAATATGAATTTATGCCTTTCACCTGGTGGGAAGGAAGCTTTAGCATAGATTCTTGGCCAAGAATTCCTCCGTAAATATTTCCCAGGCCAACAGTGGAGAAATAGCCTGCTGGTAATTAGAAGTTTTATAAAATACTCATTAAGATTTTGTTTATTAGTAGTCTTAAAATTTACCCTTTATTGTTTTTCTGGTTTCCTTTGATAGGTAAAGTTCAGTAGCCTTTCTGGTTGCCCTTTGAACTATTAGATGTTGAGTATATTTTTCAATTCAAGGTCCATAGTTTTCACCCACATGTTTTGGGGGGTTGTTTTGGTTTTTTTTTTTGTTCTCATGTTCCTGAAGCTCTGACCCACCCACATGTTTATTAATTCACTTCTAGTTCAAGAATGATGGGAAAATGTTTATGTATTAGAATAATGAAGTTACTAGAATAAAGTAATTACTTCTAAGTGTCAGAAAAATATCTCATCTGTTTATCTAGCATAAGTTTACTCCTCTGAAACAGTTTGGCTTGATGGCAGAAGACACGAGTTCAAAGTGAGTTGAGAGCTGAGATAGAGATCAGAGAAATACTCTCCAACATGCTGAAGACCATATGGAGAAGATAAGTTAGCAGACTGTATGGAATGATAGATATTGTGGGACCTCCATCCCAGGCAGAGGTTCTGAAAATTGGGACCTACTGCAAACTTGCAGCCAACATTTCACTCAATAAGACTAAGTCACAGGATGAAGTCACTGCATGGGTCACTTTTGCTTTGCAGTTCTATGGGGGAACATCCCTACCTCAAGCTAACCTGTCTTGGACTACAAAGACCTAGCTCTTTCGCCCTGCCCTGTCGACCGCTGAGCTCTTCAGCACCTAGAGAGCTCATAGCTTCAGGAAAAGCCCTTCCTGTCCTGACTCTAAGAGAGATGGCGAGAGGAAGAAACCAGGAGATACCATTGACTAACTGTACTTACTTCTTCTTTAGTCTCAGATTGTCCCTAAATATTAGCAGAGAAAATTATTAATGAAAAACAATGAAGGATGCTTAGGTGAAGCTTTCAATCCAAATCCAAGGTTGCTGTTCTTCTAACTGGAGAATGAGTTTATAGGGAATTGGTCTGTAGTATTACAGCTAAACTCCTAGGAAAGCTGACCATGAGATTCTCTTAGCCCATGAAGACTGTCTAACTAAACACATGTTTAGGCTAAATAACGTAGTCACAGCATATGAACCACATATTGCCATCTGAAAAGAATTAGAATGCAGTGGAGGCAATGAGGCAAAGCACAGGCTCTGGAGCAGGTTTGCAGTATCCTCATCCCAGCCCTGCCACTCATTAGCTGTGTGATCTTGGGGAAGTTACTGAATCCCTGTGCACTTCAGTTTCCTCATCTGGAAAATGGGGGCAATATTACTGTAGTACTTATCTCATAGGACTGTTAGATGTAAGCAATGGCTCTTAACCCTTCAGTGTCTAGTGAGCCATTTTTGGAAGGCCCATAACAATGAATATAATGAAGTGTTTTCAAATTCTTGTTCCTTAAATTTTTCTAGGTAATGTATATGAATTTCATGGAAAAATTTAAAACATTTCAATCTTTGGCATAAACGAATTCAACCAGGGCCTGTTTCAAAGTGCTATGTTAATATTTGTGACATTATTATTATTTTATACTAAAACATAAAAATATGCTGTATTACAGTAGTTGTCATTCAGATGGTTAAAGGGAAAAAATGTGAAGGAATTTACACAGATTATTTCCACGAGCCAGGTCTGGTGGTGGCTAATATTGCTCCTACTCACATTCCTTAGGTGGAACACAAATCACATGTAGCTGCAAGGGAAGCTGGACAATGTTGCCTAACATGAGAGTCCATGAGCAAGAGGAGAATGTGGTTTTACCAAGCAGAAGTCTGTTAACCCCAAAACCCATCCTTAGGCTCCTAGTTATTCTTGTTCTCTCAGGATAGCGACTGGAATAGTGAGACCAAGTAGGTAAAATACATGTGCAATATTTTGTGTGGCCTAAACTTTTCTGTTTTGTGAAATCCTTTTATAGGAAAATTCTTACAAAATCATAAAAATTAAAATAATTTGATCATATGTTAAAGAATTGCCTATATTGAAAAGGATATAGTTGTATGAAATCAAAGCAATGCAAGATCTGAAAGGCATTCTATGTTAAATAGCAGACAACTGACCCATTATTACAAAATACACTGTATTGGCCCAGTGGCCAGGGTCAGTGTCTGTATGACCTGAGGTTAGTTGAATTGAAACCAAAAAGTGATGGTGGAAATTAAAACTGCAAAAGCATTGTGGAAAATTGAAAGTTCTGGATGGAACCCAAGGATCAGAGCAACAGAAAACTGTCTTATGAAAAAACTAACCCCAAACAGAGACAGAAGTAATATGCATCTGTCAAGTGGTGGGTAATTGGGTTTTATTAGCACTTTTTAAAGTACACAAATGAAATATAGCCAGGGGCCGGGTGGGATTGCTAGATGTATAAACATTCCTGAGAAGATGTCTAGAAACTGGATTTTTTTAAAACTCAATTTTAATGCTTTAGAAAAGATACCTATGTGATTGAGTCCTACAGAAGAAGCTAACAGTCCTTTTTATTCATGTGGTTTGTGAGTGGGTATGATTTGAATATGGTTTCATTATGTACTTCCAATAGATCGTGTGAGTAAAGGATTGGTGCTCTTGAGAGGTGGTGAAACCTATAGGAGATGCGACTGGTGAGAAATCCCAGGGTCACTGAGGGCTTGAAGTAGTCCTTATATGAGTCCTAGGTGCTTCTCTTGCAACACCTGGAGTTCTTGTGAGGGGGTTGTTATGAAAGCAGCAAGCCAGGCCCACTCCCACACTCTTGGTTCTGGAGGTGATCACCTGCCTGTCCCGCAGTTATTATCTGCCCCATGAGGTTATCGGGCCAGCAGGTTGCTCTTACTGGACCTATTGTGCTGTTTGGACATTCAGCTTCCCCAACTGTGAGCTAAATAAGCTCTATTTTTCCATCAGAAGTAGCCTATGCCAGGCATTTCATTATAGTAAAAGAGACTGATTTTTCTTGAAGTAAATTGTCCTACTAGTTCATGTTACAGATCAAAGAAGGCATATGTTATCATTTAAAAATTCCAGAATAGAAATGATTTCTTTCTTTGGAAATTTTCTACAACAAAAATACTGCTTTTTGCGTTAAGAAACACAAAAATGAGATGATGTCATGCAAGATTTTCTTAGAAAAAGGGTTTAGACTGATTTCATACAATTAGATCGTTTTCTGTTACTTTTCATTATTCAATTGTTGTGGAACAGCATAGTCCCATTTTATACCAGGGTTGCTTAGTATTTTAAATTAAGCTCATAAGTCTAAAAGCCCAATAGTTTCAGCTATCCTTGAAATACCTTAAAGTACCCACAAATATATATATATATATGGATTTGTTTATATAAATCTACATTATAATATAAGTTGCATTAAAGATCAAATGAAATAATGTAAACCCTAAAGTGAAAGTCTATCAAGAGGCCCCTGCCAGACTGAGAGGACTGGGAAGGCAGCCACCGTGTCAATCTTATGGCCATTTGTAGGGAACAGGGGAAGGGGATGTTACCGGAACCTCTGCAGTAAGTCCTAGTCTCCAGCGAGCCACAGCAGCACACGGCGAATTACAGGAAAGGTAGACAAAAGCCCCCTCGCATGCAGCACTTTTTATTCAGTACATGGGGAAACATGTAACAAGTGAAAATGCAGAGTTCAGTACTTTACATTAAAGACTGGGGGGGGGCAATGGAAATCTAAGGACAATGAGGAGCTATGCAGATGAAGATTTGGTTCCTCCCTGGCGTCTCCCGCAGGTGTGGTCTTGTCCTGGAGCATTACAGCATCCGGGGATGACTGAGGTCTCAGTTGTGACCCAGGCCAAAATGCAATTATGTCTGGAATGTCGTGGCTGGTCTGTAGGCAGGAGAACTAGGCCTACTCAAATGATTTTTCCCTAGAATTATGTAGCATTGCTCCCAACAACCATTGAATTTTCATGAGTTTCTTCTAGAGGTCACATTGGAAGAACAAATCTGAGAGATAGTTCAGTCCTGTGTTTTGTGCTCAGGGGTGGATACTCTCAGATCTGTGTACAGAATCAATATATTTGAAAGTGATGAAGGCAAATTAGATTCTTATACAGAGCTGTGTATGTTTAAGTGAAATAACAGTTCAGAAATCCAGTTTAAACACTGAAAGTTTTCCTCATAAAGGAGTGAGTAGTGGATTTTATTCTGAAAGGGTTTGTCGTACTGAAAGGCTTCCATGTATGCCGCATGTGCTTTGACTGACTATTGATGATATATGTCTATTCACTAAAATTTCACCTTTTCTCCAATATTACATCTTCAAAAGAGGATTATTTTAATTATAGTACTATATCACTAATTTGATTATTGACAAGTAAAGGAATAAAACTGAAAGTGAGCAAGGAAATCTATAACATTTGAGGTAACTGTGTCAACCAGTTAGAGCTTTTTCCTTCAAAAAATGAGACTTTAAATATTTTCACTGTAATGCTCATATAAAAATAATACTAATTCATCAGATAATAAATTGAGGTGAAATCATGAAGAACTGTACTATGTGTATATGTGTTTACTTTTTATTTCTAAGTGATTATAAAGTCCTGGGAAGCTACAAAAAGATGTATATAGAGGTCCTAGGTACCCAGCACCTAGCCTGCCCCAGGGTTAGCATCTTGTATTACTATAATATCAAAGCCAAGAACCTGACAGTGGTACAGTCCACAGTTTGTTCCTACTTCACTACTTATACGTGTATCCCTTTTTCCAGTGTGTGTGTGTGTGTGTGTGTGTGTGTGCATGTGTGTATGTGCACGTGACCGCATGCACATATTATGAAAAGTTCTATGCAGTTTTATCACATATGTAGCTGCTACCACCATGTATAACCACCACCATGATTAAGATACTTAACTGTACCATCATTGCAAGGCTCTCCATTCTACTACCCTTTACAAACACTTGTCTCTTTACCTCTGGTAACTACTAATCTGTATGTTTTTCCTGTATGTTATTTCACAAGATATTATATTAATGGAATTATTCAGCATATATCCTTTGAAATCAGCTTTTTCCCCCCACTAAGCATAACTCCTTGAAGTTTATCCAAGCTGTTGTGTTTATCAATAGTTTGTTCCCCTTTGTTGCCAAGTAGAATTCCATGGTATGATTATACCACAGTTTAACCATTCACCACTGAAGGATGTTTGGGTAGTTACAAATAAAGCTGCTGTGAATATTCATGTATGAGTTTCTACATGAAAATAAGTTTTTATTTCTTTGAATAAATGTCTGTGACAGCATAATTGCTGAGTTATAGGCTAAGTCCATTTTTAGTTTGGAATTATTTTTTCCAGAGAAGCTATACCATTTTAAATTCCTACTGGCAGTGTGTGAGTCATTCAGTTTCTCTATATCCTCACTAGCATTTAGTGTTGTTATTTTTTATTTTAACCAATCTGAATAGGTATGTAGTAATTTTTCATTGTTTTAATTTATGTTCCTCAAATGGCTAGTTATGTTGAATATTTTCTCACTTGCTTATGTGCTATTTTTGCTTTGGGGATATATATGTGTATCTTTTGGCCATTTTCTAATTGAGTTATTCGATTTTTAATATTGAGTTTTAAGAGTTTCAAGTTTCACTGACTTATTCTCTAATTTTGAGAATTTTCATATTTGTTTGGTATAGGTTTTTTTTTCTAGTTTCTTGAGGTATAGGTTAGGTTATTAATGTGAGGTTTTCTTTTCTCAAATAAGCAGTTGAAGCTATAAATTTACCTCTCAGCACCAGTTTGGCTTCTTAAGCTTTATGAATTTTTTTAAAAATTTGCTTTCACTCATACACTGTTTAGAAGGTTATTGTTCAATTTCCAAGAGTTTAGAGATTTTCTGTTATTGATTTCTAATCTCATTCCATTATGGGCACAGAATGTACTCTATATGGTTTAAATTATCTTACATTAATTTTTTTGTGACTTAGAGTCTGTTGTGATGAATGTTCCATGTGTGCTTGAAAGAGTATATATCCTGGTATTGTTGGATAGAGTGCTCTATAAATACCAATTAGATCTTGTTAGCTGATAATAATGTTCAGTTCTTCTAGATCTTTTCAGTTGCTGAAAATGAGGTATGAAAGTAACCAACTACAATTATGGATTTTGCCTCTTCCTTCTTTGAGCTTTATCAGTTTCTGCTTCATGTACTTTTAATCTTCGTTGGGTGATAGATACACATTAGGATGGTTATAACTTCTTTGTCCTTTGTCCTTTTCTTTGCTCTGAAGTATATTTTATCTGATATTAATGTAGTCATTCCTGCTTTTTTGACTTATGTTTATATATCTTTTACCATCTTTTTATTTTTACCTTACCTATGTTATATTTTTAGTAAATTTCTTATAGACAAGATCTTCTATAATTGAGGCAGGTTTTGTCTTCTATTGGTAGATTTAGACCATTTTAAATAATTATTACTTGTTTTGTGTTTGTTGTTCTGTTGTTTTCTGTTCTTTTTTCTTTTCATTTTGAATATGTTATTTTTGTATATTGTGTTTTATAGTTTTCTTAGTGATTTCTCTAGGTCATACTGAGATTCTTTTTTTTTTTTCTCCTTTCTTCTGAAAGACAATTTTACTATATATGGATTCAGAATTGACATTTCTTTTGATGTTTGAAAAATATCATGCTACTCTCTTTCTTTTGGCCTCCCATACAACAACCAGTCATTTGAGTTGGTGTTGCTTTATTGATAATGTGTCATTTCTTTGCCTTTTCAAAATTTTTTTCTTAGGTTTTCCAAAGTTTAATCTCAATGTATCTTAGCATGGATTTCTTTGCATTTATCTATCTAGGATTTGTCCAGCTTCTTAAATCTAGGTTTCTTTCTTTTACTGGATTTGGAGAATTTTCAGTCATTATTTCTCTGAACATTTTTTCAACCCTACATTCTTCATCTTCTGTTTCTGAGAATTTGGTGATATGGATTTAAATCTAATTATTTTCCCACAGAGCCCTGAATCTCCATTCATTTTTAAAAATTATTTTAAAAAATTATTTTCTTACTATTATTCAAATTAAGTAAATTTTATTAAGCCACCCTTAAGTGCACTGATTATTTCTTATTTCCACTGTGCTATCAAATCTATTCAATGGATTTTGTTATTATTTTTTTTGGCTGTATACTTTTCACTTATCTGGGGTTTTAAAAAGAAAACTACTATTTGTTGAGATTTTCAATTTTTTCATTTTTTAAGAGAATTTATAATTTATTATTAAAGCATTTAAAAATGACACGGAATGGGGGACTGTTGGGTTTTGCTAAATGGTAGAGCATTTGCCTAGCATGCATGAGGCCCTGGTTTCAATCCCGAGCACCACAAAAAGAAAGAAAAAAATAAAATTTAAAAGTGAAAAAAGATGGTTTAAAATTCTTGCAATATTCCAGCATCTGACTTTTCTTGGAATTGACCCTACTGACTACAAAATACTGATCTGAACACCAAAACATTTTGAAGTTACTGGTAACTGAATCAAATTAAAATGACAATATAACCAGGATAAAATAGATGAGGTAGACAGCATGCATAAATAGGGAGGGAATATGAGAAGGAAACTAAAAGAAATGTCCAAAATAGCCCATCATAAATGAATAGTTTATATGGCTGAATAAATAATAGACTAGACCCAGTAGAAGAAAGAATCAGTGAATTTGAAGATAAGTCAGTAGAACTTGTCTCAAATGAACTGAAGCATAAAGAAAAAAAAACCCAATGAAAACATTGAACAGAACATAGTGAGAACTGTAGAACATTACTGAATGGTTTAACATATGCATACTTGGAACCCCAGAAGGAGAGGGAAAAATGTAGAAACAAGATATTTGAAAAGAAAATGACCAAGAATTTCATAAACTTTATCAAAGAAATTGACTCATAGGTATAAGATACTCAGCAAACCCCAAGCAGGATAACAAACTGCAAACAAAAGTGCCCCTAAGTATGTTTTGTAAAATGCTGAATATCATAGATTTTTAAAAATCTAAAATGCATTCAGATTAAAGAGGCATGTTATGGGCCGGGGTGCTCAGTGGCACCGTGCCTGCCTCGCAAGCACAAGGTCCTGAGTTCGAAAAAGGGGCATGTTATATTGAGGAGAAGTTCATTAAAAACAATAGTGGACTTCTTTTCAGAAATAATGACAACAAACAGATCAGTGGAAAAAAATGTGTGAATCTAGAAATTGCCTATGCACATATAGTTGATTAGTTTTTCACAAAAATGCCAAAAGAATTCAATGCAGGCGGTAGGGATGAAAAGATCAGATATCTCTACTGAAACAAAGGAGCCCCAACCTCTATCACACTCCATAAAGAGAAACAAATATGAGATGGAGTATATTCTAGATGTGAAAATTTGCTAGGAGAAAATATAAGATATTTTTGTGACCTTGGAGTACATACAGATGTCTTAGAACATAAAAAGCACTAACTGTAAGTAATGAAACTAACAAATTAAAAAATTCTGATCATGAATATTTGAAAATGAATAGACTAGCCAGAGACTTGGACAGAATAGTCATATGACATGTAAATGACAAGCGCCTTCTATTCAGAATATGTAAAGAAAACAACTCAATTTAAAAATGGAAGGGCCGGGGATTTATCGCAGTGGTTCTGCTGCCTGCCCCGCAAACTCAAGGACCCGAGTTCGATCCCTGGTACCAAAAAAATAAAAAATAAAATAAATAAATAAAATAAAAATGGTAAAAAGCTTAAGTCGTCACCTCACCTGCCCCCAGAAGAAGAAGGGGGAAGAGGAGGTAGGAGAGGAGGAGCTAAAGATGGAGGAGGAAAAAGATTACAAATGGCAAGTCATACAAAATCAATTGTCATCAGGAAAATGCAAATTCAAACCATTTTGAGTATATCATTTATACTCATAAGAATAGCTGTGGTTAACAATGACTCAAAATATTATTTTAGGTGACAAAATGTCAGCAACTATGTGGAGCATCTAAAACCCCCATCCATTGCTGGTAGAAGTGTAAAATGATACAACCACTTTAGAAAACATTTTGTCAGTTTCTTACAAAGTTAAATATATACCTAACATATGACCTCTTAATTCCAAATTCCTCAGAATTTATCCAAAAGAAATTAAAACATACTCACAAAGAGGCATGTATAAAAGTATTTATAGCAGCATAATTCTTCCCACCCCAACTTCCTCCTCCCTCTCCTCCTTTTTCCCATTCTTTGTCCTCCTCATTGATGATTGAAACCAAGATCTTCTACATACCAGGGAAATGTTCCACCACTGAGCTATAGCTAAAGCCCTTTTTATTTTTTTGAGGCAGGATCTTGCTAAGTTTCCCAGTTTGGCCTTGAATTTACAACCTTCTTGCCTTAGCATCCAAGTAGCTGGGATTACAGGTGTGTGCCACCATGTGTAGTGTGTCTGTTAATCTGAATATGTGAACTTCATTGGATTAAGAAATGGCTAGCAGATTCATAAAGCATGATCCTTGAGTACCACCTATCTATGGTCCTTCACCTGTTCCTTTCTGGCTCCGTTCCCCTGCTTTGCTCCCCAGCCACCATGAACTGAGCAGCATTGTTCTACCATGCCCTTCTGTCAGGATGTTTCTGCCTGGTAGCCAGCTGAATGGGTTGATTTCCAACAAAGGGTATTAAATTAAACTTTTCCTCTTTTAAGTTGTGTCTGTTAGGTATTGTGTCCAGCAAAAGGAAAGCTGACTAATACACCTGGCTAGTAGCATAATTTTTAATGGTCAAAACTGGAAGCGCACTGAATGCTAAGAGAAGAATGAATGAATAAATTGTGATAATAGTACAGAAATTCTACCTGACAATAAAAAGGAATACTTTACTTAGTGACAACAATATGGATGTATCTCAAATACATTATGTTGAGCAAAAGAAGCAAGATATTACAGGATTATATATATACTGTATAATTTCATTGATGTGACATTCAAGAACAAGCAAAATTAGTCTATTTGCTAGAACTCAGAACAATAGTTGTCTTTAGGGTAGAGCTGGAATGAAGCATGAAGAAACTTGCTGAGTAATGGAAACATTATATATCTTGATTTGGGCATTGGCTATTGGAGTGTATTCAATTGCCAAAACCCATCAGATGGTTCTTTGAGGATGTATTGATTCTATTGCATGTAAAAATTCAGTTTTAAAAAATCTTCAGGTATCTTTAGTGTCAGAGAGACCAGAGTTATAGGCCCCAACTCCACCATTTACTAGCAGTAATACCTTGGACAAGGTACTTAATCTCTCAGAACCTCAGTTTCCTCATCTAAGAAATGATAATCAAAGCAGTATCTACCCCATAGGAATGTATTAAACACATAGATTCTTAGTGTAGTACAGGGCACCTAATAAGTGTTCATTGAATGTTAGCCATTAATATTACTGTCCTCTCTCACAGTGGAAGAAACTGTGAATATTTGACTAATTTGTCCAAGGAACATTAGCAGTTGCTATCATTTGGATCTTAAGTGTCTTCCAAAAGCCTGTGTATTAAAGGGTTTGTCCTCACCCTATTATGAGTTGGTGAAAACTTTCAGAATTGAGGCCCGTGGGAATGCCTTCAGTCACTGAGGGTGTGCCTTGAAGGGGGTCTTCTGGTTTCATAAAAATTTTGAGATTCTTTCTTCTAGTTCTGTGAAGAATGTTGTTGGCATTTTAATAGGAATTGCATTAAATTTATAGATTACTTTTAGCAATATGGCCATTTTTATGATATTAATTTTGCCTATCCAGGAATAGGAGATGTCTTTTGATTTTATAATGTCCTCTTCAGTCTCTGTCTTCGAATTATAGTTTTTTTTTATAGAGGTCTTCCACCTCCTTGGTTAGGTTGATTCCTAGCTTTTTAATTTTTTTTGGAAGCTATCACGAATGGGATTGTTTTTCTGATTTTTGTATTCTGTCATTTTGCTGAATTTGTTTATTACTTCTAAGAGTTTTCTGGTGGAATGTTTTAAGTCTTTTATGTAAAGAATGCAGCCTAGGTGCCTAATAACAGATGAATGGATAAAGAAAATAGGATATTTATACATAATGAAGTATTAGTCAGCCATAAACATGGAAAATTTTGAGTCATTTGTAAATTTTACATATATATATATATATATATATATGTATGTATGTATCATTGGATATAGATCTGTGGTGGATTTTGAGACCATAATGTTAAGTGAAATAAGTAATAAGTCACATGCAGGTTAATTATCACATGATTTCTCTTATATGAAAAATCCAAAGTATAAATAAAGTGTTGAAAAAAGGCAGAAATGATAGGAACAAGGAGACAGATTTCTTGGAAATGGAGAAAGGGGAGCAGGGGAAAAGCATAAAGGGGAGGGGGAGGAAAGGACATTAAAATGATCAAGAGGTAATATATATTCTAGTTTCCCACAACAAATATGATTATTATGCATCACAAACATATGTCAATTAAATAAAAATAAAAGTAAACCTTTGTTCTTTATAATTTGATTTATCTCAGGTATTTGTTACAAAGGCAGAAAGCTAACACAGTAGTAAATAATGTAGGTAGAAAAAAAATCCAAACAGTTACTCTATAGCAGTTCTACAAGCAATTCTGTTGCTGATACTAATGGATAGCTCCAAGTCCTGTGGAGTTCTAGAAAAGACACAGAGAGTTAATTGTGATCACTTGATCAATTGATTGAACCAACACAGAGGCATCATAGGCAGTTAATCCTATGGTAGGACTGTACAGGAGAATGATTATCTTGTCATATTATGTAGGATATGCTGAATCACATAGAGACTGGTTAGTTATGAAGCCATTGGAGCCAGGGATGTGGCTCAGTGGTAGAGAACTTACCTAGTGTGTGAGAGATCCTGGGTTCAATCTCAGCAACCCCCTGCCCTCAAAAAAAAAAGCAATCAGAGTGTTAATACAAATAGGAGTGTTAGGAGAAAGAATTGGCTGCATGGAATCAACATTTGAGATTAGGAGAACTGCATGTGAGGAGCCAGTGCAACACCCAGAAGTATAGCGCCCAACAGAGAGTGGGCTGCATAGAGCTGCTTGCAGTAAGTGTGCTCAGAGGAGGCAAATTTGAGAGGCAGGATTACAGTGACAGCTGGCATTCTCTCAGTGCAGATCAAGAAGGAGAAGGGAGAGCTGAGGTTTGCCTCTATGGGATGGCCCCATTTGGAGGCTGGAGGAGAAAGAAGCCAAGAAGCACAGTTGCTGACTGCTGTGCAGACCAGTGATGTTGCTGTCATTTAGCCAACTGGAAATGTTGTATGCTGTTTTCTTAATGCTGTTGCCTCTCTCATGGAATCAGATACAACAATATGAATGCATTTCTTAAACCTTGAAAGGTATTTAGTGTGCCCTTGACATTGCACAGTTAAAGCCATAAGAGCATGGAGTCAAATCACAACCAAGCTCCAAGGTATTTTCTCTTATTGTTACAACAGGCATTTATTGAACACTCTCTGGGTACATAATAGCATAAAAGGGAACATAAAATTCTCAAGTTGATTATAGTTTTTCCAAAAAGACAACAAAGACATGAAACAGCTGGATAACAGCATAGTACCCTTTAGAGTGCATGCCAAAATGACGTAGTCAATGAGGGTCGCAAGAGTAGAGAAAGGGGGAGAGTCAGAAATCTGGGTGGCCTGATTTCATGGGTAAGTTAGGACTTGAGCCTTAAAGAATGAGTGTAAAATGAGAAGATGAGACATTTGGGAAAAAGGGAATATCAAATAAGTTCTTAACAACCTATGCCAAATCCTTTTTAGCTCTCCTATTGGCTCTTTTTGTTGTGGATCTCTATGAAGTAAATGACTTAGTGATCTATCAATCTTATGCTGGTCAAGGAGAGACTATCCAGAGCCAATTATGCTCATGAAAATAAATCTATTGAATACATCTATCTGTTTGTCCATCCATCCGTCCGTCCGTCCATCCATCCATCCATCATTCATTTACTGAAAACCACCTACTCACCAAGCACAGTAAATACTTGAGATATAAACAGAAACAAGACACATTTCCTTCCTCTGAGAAAACCAATAATAAGAAACAACTTTACCCTGTTCTTAGAAAGAAAAATGTAAAATTTATAATGGTCTGCTTTAAAAAATGTTCGTGAGGGCCAGGGATTTAGCTCAGTGGTTGTGCCGCCTGCCTTGCAAGTGCAAGGACCCAAGTTTGATCCCTGGTACCCCCCCCCAAAATGTTCATGAAACATTTATAGAAATCAGTTATATCTGAAGACTTACTGAAAATGTTGATCAGTTCCTCAGAAGTAGAACTAAGACTATCTCTGACCACAATGAAATAAAATAAGAAATAATATATGTAAAAGGAACAATCCCCTCACTCTAAAAAAAACCCCTCTCTTAACTTTTGGGTTAAAGAAGTTAAACTCAAACTGTAGAATATTTGGAAAATAACATAAGTGAAAATATCCTGTAGTTCAGATTTATGGGAATACCACTGCAGTTGTTATTGATGAAAAATTGATGACCTAAGATCTCTTCTCTATAGGTTAAAAAACAACCTAAGCAATGAAAAAGAAAAAAGATCAAAGTAGACATTAATTAAAAGCATGAAAAGGAAAACTAGAATTGAGAAATACAGTACATCCAAAAGTTGATTTTTTCCCCCCAAACCAATAAAACAGAGAGAACACTGACTAGCTTAACTAAGAGAGGAAAGGGATGAACTCACTAATACAGAAGATTAGAAATGAAAAGTGACAAACAACAACAGATGCAGAGGAAGTTAAAAGATTCATAAATAGTGCTTGGTGAACTTTTCAGCAAATCATTTTGACAATCTGGCTGAAATAGTTGATTTTCTAAGAACACATGAATCACCAGAAATTGATACCATAAGAACTATTACTAGATACCCAAAATAAACAATGCCCATGGAAGAAAGTTATCAGAGTTTTCCCTGGACTTTTTTATATCATTAGGAAACATTTCAAATCAATGAAGAAAAGACGGATTGACCAAGAAATGTTATTGTAACAACTGGTAGCAATTTGGAAATTTAGCAACATACTGTATTTCTTTCACCAAAACAAATTCCAGATCAAATATTAAATGTATTAAAAAGCCACATCAAACCACAGTAGAAAACAAATATGAATATATTTATTTATACTCTATATGTGGGAAGCTTTTTATAGTCAGATGATAAAATCCAGAAGACATAAAGAGAAATGATAAACATATTTACAGTAAAAAATGAATCTTCTTTATTGAAATAAATACTATAAACAAAGCCAAAAGAATTAAATGAGGAGGGTATATTACAACATGTGACAAATAAAAGGCTAAATTTCTCATTTTATCAAGGATCCTAACAAATTCTTTTAAAAAATCTCTCTCTGTAAAATAAAAATATCATATAAACCATTAGAAAAACATGTAAATGGAACTGGCATTCTTATTGGTATAACTTCTTTGAGGGCAATTTGGCAATATTTACAAAGCCCCAAAAGCATGGTCTCTTTTGACTTGGCACTTCCACTGCCAGGAATTTCACCAAAGTGTGGATTGGTAAAATGGTCAGGAATGTTGACTTCAGTGTTTTTGGTAAAAAAAAAAAAAAAAAAGCTGTAGAAGCCACCTAAGTGTCTGTCAGTAAGGGCCAAGATAAGTGCATTCTGTAGCATCATTCGGTGAAATTCTGTGCAGCCTTTAAAAAGAATGAGAGAAACCAAATATAGGAGAAGCAACAAGGTACTGGATCAACTCAAGAAGCAAGATGTGGTATCTATCACACATTTGCTCTTACATACAGTACCTGGAAATGGTTTCTGGGAAGATTCATAATAAAGACTCCAAGTGGAGCACTGATGAGAATTTTCTCTTCCTTTGCTAATTTTGTACACAGACCTTTCTTTGTAATGTATATATATTACCTTATAATAATAACAATATGAAAACAAGAAATGCAACCCAAGTCCAGGCAACCTTTTCCAGTAAATATTACAAAAATCTAAAACTTCCTTGAGTCCCAACCTACCATCTCCATGACTAGAATTAACACACTTGAGTTAGATTTAGCCCAAAGCAGAGACTTGGTGCTTTGGTTAAGCTGTATTACTCCCCACCCTCATCCCCATCAAGTACATAGATTCAGTTGAATGTTTTGAAATATTGAACATAGTTTATGGATTCCCATAGACTTACAGGACTTGAAGGGGTCAAAGGGATCAGGTTAGGAACCACTGTTATCATTGGAAGAATATTGGACTGTGTGTCTGGTGAATGCTGCCGCTGACAGCTGACACCACAAACTAGCTAGTTGTGTGACTTTAGGAAGTCCCTTGCCCTCTCTGAGCCCGAGTTTTCTCCTCTGTAAAATGACACTGTGGGGTAAAAGAAAGTGGTAAAAGACCCCACTAGCAACCAGATTCTGTAGTTTATGCCTATGCTAATACTTAAACTTTCTATGTCACCAAAGCAATCATTATCAGCACTGCTTGCTAATATAAACATTATTCTTCAAATTGCACTTTCAAAGACCAAAACAATATCATCCCAGGTCCTGATGATATCTTGCTGAGGGGTTCTTCACCCATTATGGAAGGGAGTGCAGAGCTGCTTTTTCTCACTGTCTTTGAACCTTCTCTTTATAGTTGTTGGTTTTTTTTTTGAATACTAGGGATAGAACCCAGGGCCTCATACATGCTAGGCAAGTGCTATATCACTGAGCTTCACCTTTAGCCCATCTTTAAACCTTTCAGATTTTCCTATGCTTCCCCCTCTCTCAGGAAAGTCTCTTGCTGCTGCTCCTGCTCTTGCTTCTGCTCCTTGTCCTCTCCCTCTTCCTTGGTTTATCTCTGCTTATGCCCCACATTATTTCAGGAAAGGGTTTTATGATACTCCAGTAGATTTCAGGAGAAAGAAACTACCATCTTTGAATTAGTATCCAATATTTACAATTCTTTGAAACATTTTCCTTTATAGGACTGTATAATAGTTAACTTTCAATTTTCCCCAGTTCAGGAGACTGGAATGTGTAAATCCAAATGTCATCTGTATTTGGACTGTGCTTTGAGTTCTGGATATACCTGAGATTCTGAGAACAAACTTTAAACAAAATCAAGAAGCTTCTCTGTGAGGACCCATCTGACTTACAAGGAAGCCAGATGCTTTCCAAGGGCCCATACTTTATCCCTTGCTCACCTCTTCCCTGCAGTAATTCCATGCTGGGACTAGGCCATTTGCTCTCAGACCTTGGCAAATATACTGACCACTCCAGTATTTCCTCATGTCAAGAGATGCTTGCCATTTGGGTTTCTATTTCTAATTCATGCAAAGTTAGTAAATAGCCGAAACATATCTTCAGTAAGCGGTTAGGTGGGAGACATTATCAAAACAATTAAGTGGAATGTGGTCTTCACTGTCAGTAAGCAGGAAATAAAAATTTTGTGATCTCTGACTGATGTGTAGTTGATATTTATGGCGCCTTCCAGCTTTTAATGAGGAATGGCAAAAAAAGAGTATTCAAGACTGCTCAAAATAAAATGATATAAAATAAAATAAAAAAGAACCTCCACACATTCTTTGATGATAGCAATCTGAGTAATCTAACCTAGTACAGAGAACACTTTAAATTAGAAGACAGGCACTGTTCTTAGGCATTCCTAAATCCCCTCCACCATGGCCAGTGTTCACCTGATAATCATTAGATGTGGGATTTACCTCCTGAATACAAGATTCATCCTTGAGTTTTTAGGACCGTCTTCCTTCTCAGTGTCTCACAAGCCTTGTATTATCCACAAGAGAAAAAAAAAAAACCCAAACTTTGCTTCTTCAACCACTTTCACCTGAAGTGTGTGTGTATACCTTTAACTTAGAAAATACTTTAATGTACATTTGAATCCATTGGGGATCTTGTTAAAATGCAGATTCTGATTTGGCAATTTTGAGACAGGACCAAGTTTCTTCATTTGTAATAAGAGCCCAGGAGATGTTCCTGGGCCTGGTTCCAGAACATGTTTTAAGAATAAGGAACTTCTGACTTGTGTATATTGTTGAGTATTTAAGCAGGGAAAAAAGACACATTTAACTTCTCATTGAATATGTCGTTTAGTATTTTCTTGCACACGTATAGAAAGGGATAAGAGGGGTTAGTAGGATTCAGTGTGAGGGATGTTTAGGAGGTAGGAAAGGTAACTCAAAACTGGGTGCATCTGGCTTTCTGTGCTGTGCCCCAGGTTAGCACATGGACCCAATTGGGCTCAGTGAGCAGGGTCAGTGGCTACACACAGGTCATGGGCTGGGGGGATTGAAACACAGCAGCTGTTTAATGTCTCCCCCAATATCACACCCCCACTGGGGACTAAATGCACAGGAATGAATTGTATTCAAAAGAAATGGCAAGGAATGGTGTTTTTAATAGGCATATGGCACTTGACCCAGGTGGGAATTTACCCAAGACATCAGCTGTCTGTGTGATTTATCTGCTACAAATATGTATTTACTTACCTTTTAAGCCACAATTTAGGCACATTTCTGGTCCTCAGTTTTCTAGAATTTTCTTAGAAATTTACTGCATGTACACATGTGTGTTTTGAAAGAAAAAAATTCAAAGCTCTTTTTTATCTTTCCTTAATAACATTTTGCATCTCAGGTTGCTTGAAGTATTTCTGTTGGAAAGATTTTAACAGGGCAGCAGGCTCCATTATGGGGGAAATTGGTATCAAAAGGTTGTGTGGTCCTACACAGGAGGTATCATCCTCACCTCTTGATAGTAATTGAATTGGTTAAAGATACAGGGAAATCTGACTAGATGCACTTTTTAAATAATACTTGCTTAAACACTGTGTCTATACACCATAATTAGTCAATTTTGCCTTTGTATTGTAGAGAATGGTGCTCTTTGCTGCACCTGCGGTTGAGCTGCCCACAAGCCAGCTAAAGGAATTTCTCAAAAAGGAAAAAAGGTGAAATCAGATAATCTGAGTGAAGACTGACATTTATGCATCAAAAAGGAATGGAAACCAGGTGGGGTGGTACAAGCCTGTAATGCCAGCCCTCTGGGCAGCTGAGGCAGAAGGATCACAGGTTCAAGCCCAACCAATGCAACTTAATGAGACCCTATTTTAAAAATGGTGGGGATGTAGCTCAGTGGTAGAGCCCTTGCTTATCATGCTCAAGACTCTGGGTTCCATCCCCAGACCCCCCAGAAAGGAATGAGAGACCCATTGTGGGTGTGGCCCTGGAACTCCTTACAGCTTCTCTGAAAAGTGATTGTGACATTCATTTTTTAAATTTTAGTTTATTAGTACTTGTGTGGAGTACATAATGTTTACATTCCTTGTGGGAAGTTGGTTCATGTACGTAACACATCTAAATTCCTCTTTATCACCCCCCCATCCCTTAATCTCCTTCCTTTTTGTGTGTGTGCATGTTACCAGTACATGTTTACGTTCCTTGAGTGGAGGTTCCACGTGTACATAACACCTCTTAATTCCTTTTTTCATCCCTTGTCCCCTCCTACCCCCCCCTTCCATCTCTTGGTCCCCTCCCCCTTCCAGAATGATCTATTTCCCTACTTCCTATTGTGTTTTATTTTTACTCTGAGTTTCTCATATAAGAGAAACCATGTGATATTTAAGCTCATGTGTGTGACATTCATTTCAAGGACAGGAAGCTCAGGCCCAGAGTGGTAAAGAATTTTGGCCTGAAATCACACAGTTATCATGAACTTGAGCCAGTATTTGAACTCCCAAAGCCTATATCAGACCCGCCACATTCCAGAAAATTATGCTATGGATCTTCTAGGTTACTGGGTTTGATTTGGAGCAGTTTTAAGAAAAATCACATAGAAATATTACTCAGAGGCTGACTTCTCACTCTACAGATAGAGCTCTGTACCACCACATTGCCTCCCTTGTTGTTTCCCTCAGGCTTTGTCTGTAAGAATTATGGGATTACATGGCTTTAGTTAAAATATCTTTTTATCATATTCAATAGTAAAAGTCAAGAAGATGGTATCATAATATATTCATACCTTTAAATTTGCTCCAGTTGGTCATATTGGATTAAGTAAGTTCTAAGATCTTCTCTGGGACTTCAATTTTGTGTTTCAGGTTTCTTATATTTAGATTATACTAATAACTCTTTATTAGAAAGAGTTGTTTCTAGAATTTCTAGTAGTTTGGAAGGAGTCGAGTGTACTAGGGTCATAACATGAATTTCAGCTGCCCTGGTAGCATTCTATGTAAGGGGAGTTTATTGTTCCAGTTTTGATCATTATCATACAGTCCTGTTTAATATTGCATGACTTGTGGGTTGCCATAAACTTAGTACAAATTGGAGTGGTGATATAACATGAAATGAAGCGCCTTGTCTGAATATTGCTTTTGTTTTGCATTTAACAAATTAGTATGTTGACATTTGTCACTGATGGATTTCATTATTTGCTGAAAGGGTTTTAGAAGGTTTGACAGCATGAATGGTTTGGCCTACAGACTTTTGAGAATTGATAAAAGCATCTTTGTTCTTTGTACAAAAGCACAACAGATACCTTATTGATGGACACATTAAAAGGGATGGCTTGTGTAGCTGCAACATAAAATAAATCAAGAAAATAAGTTTTTAGTTGCTACTTACGCTTTTATATGATTTCTTTTTTCCCATCTCCTTTTTTTTTCTGATTGAAGACTGTTTCATTCATCTCAATACCAAGCTGAACAGCAATCAGTACTCTTTTAGTAAATTTAAAATACCAGTTTCTTTGTACTTCACATACATGTTAACACAGGTGATTTTAAGGCATTGGAAACTCACTAGTTTTATAGGAATTGCATGAAGAACTGCCCCACATCCCCAGATCACAGAGAGGTGAGATGGTGGACCCAGCCTATGAGGCAAGAAACTAAGAGTTGCATATAGAAAAGAGGGCAAAAAGATAAATTTTGGATTTCAGTTGTTTTAAAACAGTAAAGATAAATGTTCTGTAGTTTCTTTTCTGAATTATATTTAGAGGGACAGCCTTGTCATCCAAATGTATCTCCCCTATTGTTATCACTGAGCTCTTCTCAAAAAGCTGTTCATTTCATACTTCTGCCTCAACTCTCTTAGAACTGATCATAATGTGTATTCTGTAAAACACATGTGCATCGCACATGTGTGCACACACACACACGCACAGGACTTCCAGTAAACGGCATGAAAGAAAGCTCCAAATAATGAAATCTATCAGTGATCAGATAATAACACCCATCACTAACAACTGCCAACACTCAGACTAAAGCA
This sequence comes from Heterocephalus glaber, assembly GCF_053883595.1. Classification (NCBI taxonomy): domain Eukaryota; kingdom Metazoa; phylum Chordata; class Mammalia; order Rodentia; family Bathyergidae; genus Heterocephalus; species Heterocephalus glaber. Next base: position 13,075,572 of record NW_028258151.1, on the reverse strand, counting down.
GTTAGACACTGTGAGGAGCCATCCATCACCCCTGTCATTCCTGCAAGGAGTGGGGGCTGGGGCCTAGGTACTGCAGAGGACAGGAGCTGGCGGAAGACAAGGCAGTGTGACACAGATCCAAACACACCCTGAAGTTTGTGCGGTGAAAATGCAGAAACAGAGATAAAGGAGTGAATTACTAAATAAAAAAGTAATGAAGTTTACTTATTGAATATCTTCCTCTGCTAGACTGTGATCTCCATGAGGACCCCTGTCCATGTCCCTTTATTTCTTATGTACCTGAAGCATAGGGCCTGGCACTCCGTAGGCTTTCAGTGAATGTTTGCTGAGTAAGCCAGGCATGGTGACGCATGCCTGTAATCCCAGTACTCGGGAAGGATAAGGATAAGATAGGAAAATTCCAAGTTTGAGCCTAGCCTGGGCGATTTAGCAATTTAGTGAGACTCTATCTAAAAAAAAAAAAAAAGAACAAACCAGGGGGAATATAGACTGGAGAGGTAGCTCGGCATGAAGGCCTCAGGTTTAGTTTTCAGTACTACAAAGAATAATTTGCTGCATGAATGAATGAATGGTTCAGCCTCACACTCCACCTTCTGTTTGTCCAACTCCATGTTGGACTCAGAGTGCGTGTTCCTGAATGCATGACTTTGTGAATATGGACACAGAGTTGGACATCCTGTTCACATGTTTCCAGTGGTATGAGGAAGCACAACTGAGCCCTGCTGCCTGCCAGCTTGCTGGTTCAAACTGTTCTTTTTTTGTTCTAAGCCTCTGTTTTCACCTGAAGGGAAAAAAGTCTACAACTCTTGTAAAGCTGTTGAGGTTTGATTACAGAGAGAGAAAAGATGGATGTGAAGGGCTTTTAGAAATCATACAGTTATCACCATTCACTTTCTTATTTGAATGATTTTCCCTTTGGGAAAAGTTAATTTCCTAAGGAAAATGCAGTTTGGGGGATGATATCACATGATTTTTTCCATTGTTTTCCCAAAGACTTGGAGGTGTGCAGCCAGGTATGGATGGTGCACACAACCAGCTTTGTGGTTTCTGTTCTATAGAGTTACCTTGCTAGCACCTCAGGTCCTTTCTGCAGAGAAAACACCCCTGAACTGACAGATCCTGGTAGCTGATCTCCAGTTCAGTGAGGTCACTGTGTTCCAAGGTGGGCAGCATCGGTGGGGCCTCAGACACCTTTGAAAACAAGCTATGCCCACTCTTGGGCTAGTTTTCTGTGGGGAGAGCTCTGAGAAGGAAGGGCCTGTCTAGGTGTATGCCCCTTGTGCGCGCACACACACACACCACCACCAGCCTCCCTGAGCTGCTCCCCAAGCCAGCCCTCTGGCCTCACGTTGGTGTTTTGGGGCAGCTGTTCCTGTACTGCTGCAAGCCTGTGTCCCAGCAGCCCCTCCCTCAGTAGACAGGGAGGAATGTGAGACACTGTCTCCGTTGATCAGCTTCCAGAGGTGCAGACAGTTGGCTTTGTGAAGACTGCACGGTAGAGAGGCTGGGTACCCTGTAAATCTGGGGGGAAGGATTAGTCCCCAATCTGCTCTGAGCCTCACTTTACTTATTTGCTCTTTGGAGGTGGAGTTTACGTCAGACAACCTTCAAATTCCTTTCTAGCTCTAAGATTCTTTGAACTCCAGGCTTCTTCCTTTCCAACTTATGGAAATGATTTTCCCTACTTTTCCTGTGAGGGGAAGTATAAGACACCAGGCTGTCTCTGATGACTGCCAAAATGGAAAATTTTTAATGGAAAGTCAGCTTCCTTCTCAGGTTGCTTAACATAGCAGAAGCTTCTGGAGAACAGAGAAGCCAATGTTTCCCTCTAGTTTTTTTGACGTCATTTGTCTGTGGGTGGGTTTCCGTCCACTGCCTCCAACCACACTAAATTTTATTGCACAGATTTAAAAAACATACCTTGGTGTGGCAAGCCACCTAAAGAAGCAGTTTAGCTCAGGAGCCCACTAAGCTGTGGCAGAGAGTTTTGGCCCAGCCTCTGATTGCCCCAGGATCATGTCCCACAGGGTAAATTTGCTATCCTACCCTCTTGGCCCCCTTCCAATCAAAGCAGAATGTTCACTTTACACCATCTCTTGGGGGATTTGAGGAATCAATTCTAAACACTGACTTGAAAGCACTTATCAATCTAAGAGAGAGTGTAAGAGGCAGGGAGGAGAAAAAGCAGCTGACCTGTGGTGTGTTTATTGTGTCGAGTACTGGGGTGGGTGCTTGGCATTCTCTCATTGAACTCAGCTGTATAATCATCATACACAAAACAATCAAACAGTTAGTTTTGAGGTCACTGAGAGCTTAAGGCTTATCAAGAAGACATTGACCAAGCTGAAGGAGAGAAGGGGAAACCAGGCCTGCCATAGCCACCAGCATACTTAACACCATCCACACAAAGTTTAAAAATCTAAGTACATCCATTTGCAATGTATCAATATGAGACCCTGAAGATATATTTGTTAACAGAAAGTTTTTTGGCCATTCATTGCTTTCAGATGCCAGTGTTCAGCTAAGTGATTGCAATTGTAGCTGCTGATAAATAACAAAAGTTATTGTACTATTTTTCTTTCTGAGTTAAAAATAATTTTGCCATCCCCCCTCATATATTTTTAGGTGATTAGTCTTAAAATGTGTAATAGGTGGTAAATTCAGGAAAACTGAACTTGGTGGCCAAAATAAGCAACGCTCTCCATGACATTATGGAATAAAAACACATACTCAGTCTGGTCTTGCCTGCTCGCCTCGTAACGTGAGTAGCATTCACTTGGTGGGGCACATGTGTGGAAATCACACCACACGAGAACTGTGACTCAGGTCTGTTCTCAGAAGAACTGAGGTAATGGGCTATTAATATTTTATTTCATACATTATAGTGTTTGCAAAAGCAAACATGCTGTAGTTAAGGTTACATGCACGGATGCTCCAGCATAATGAATAAGAAACCCAGTTTTTCTTTATGGCAGACTTTTTGTTCATTGATGTATTCAACCCAAAGATTAATTTTTAGACCTTTAAAGCAAAGAATGAAAGAATAAGAGAAAAATATCGAAAACTGTTAGGTAAACCGTTATAGTTACAGAACTATGAAAAATATACTTTCTACAGTTAATGTGAAGTGTTTTCCTTTTCTTGTTGTTGTTATTTCCCTCCCACATGAAACCAGTAAGCAACAACCCACCAAAAAAAAAAAAATAAAATGTCATGGTTGAAACTTTTCTTAAGGGCAGCTCTTGTCAGCAGAACAAAAGGCCACGTCTTATCTACATCTTAGTAATCAGCTGCCAGGACAGTGTAAGGTCCATCTCAGAAGCGTCTGTGACAGTGGCTACAGAGGGTGTCCTGAAACCAATTTCTGCCTCCCATTGCCATGAGCTTTGAGTAAGTGGCCAGTTTCTGGCAGGGTGTCTCCACTGGTTCTGATGTGACTGCATCTTTTTTTTTGGTACTGGACATTGAACTCAGGACCTTGCACCTGCAAGGCAGGCGCACTAAATCCCTGGCCCTGCAATTTTTTTTAATAGCACAACATTTATCAGTACATTTTAGGCACACATATTGATAGCACTCATCATAGGGAATTTGCACCTGTACATGGTATATCCTGCCCCTTTTTTCTCATGCAATTTGTAAAACAGTTTTAAATAAGATGTTTTGCCAATGTGGAGCTAATGTGGATTAGCTGCAGCATACGGACTGTTTCTTCCTTGTGGCATGAAGGATGCAGGCTTGCAGGGCTCTCTGAGATCCCTACCCATCGAGTGTCCAGAGAGTCCAGATCCATCCCCACACCAGACTCCTCTCTCTGCCTATGCCATCTCCCGTCTATTACACTGCAGCAGGATTACCTGAGCCAGATCTGAGCAGGAGCTGCCCCTTCTCTCCTTCCGTTGGATGAGGTTTCTTCTGCTGGACAGAACTCTCTACATTCTTTCTCTCCTCATCTCTAGTCCTCCATCAAAAGATGCCTGTTTGTTTTGGTGCATGCTTGTAATCCTAGCCCTCTGAGAGGCTGAGGCAGGAAGATGGAAAGTTTGAGCCCAGCGTGGGGAGTTTAGTAACTGAGAGAGACCCTGGCTTGAAAAAATAAAGAAAGACGGGATGTAACTCAGTGTGAAAGCCCTGGGTTCAATTCTGGTACCACAAAAACAAAACAGACAAGCAAACAAACAAAAACCCCAGCCTGTTCTCTTTCCCAGAGCCCTCCTTGACAGCCAGCTAAATGCAGATCACACATCTTCACCTGTGCTGAGTGGCTCTGAAGCAGAGTGCACATCTCACCTGGTCCCTCACACCAGCCAGAAGGGCAGCAGGGACCTGCAACTGACTGGTTAGTTGCAAACACACTCCTCAGTGCAAACCTCAGCTGCTTGGCAGTGATGTCCCAGTCTCCTGCCCCTGGCTTGCAGGTGTGGGGAGGGAGCCCAGTGGCCTTGGGGCAGGTAGCACATGCTTTACAGTGCCGTTAGCCTCCTCAAGAGTCAGGCAAGGTGCTTCCCAGGCTCTGTGCCCAGCCACTCCTCCTGTTCTTGTCCTTCGCCTGAGAATGTGCTTTTAACTATGGAGCCTACTTCACACTGAGCATACCAAAGACAGAAGGGGCACAGGGTTGGGGTCCCACTCTTTCTGAGAACAGCACAGTGTCATTTGCCTTGGAATTGTCTTTTGCACTTATAGAAGATAAGATGTAGCAACATCTCCAATTATCTAGCTGCAGGAGGATTGACATTTCTCTGGGTCTCCTGGCATCTCCAGCATTTCTGAAGAGAAGGATCCTGGGAAAGGAGCAGTCTGTTGGAAGGAGCCATATAAAATGGCCCACCTTTGGAGGTTGAAAGTTCACATATCAGCACCTTCACAGGGTTCAACTTAAATGTTGAAAAGATGGAGGAAGGTCAGGACCTTGTCATGATGTTATGTTTGCTCCAGAAGCATGCTGATTTTTTTTGTCTAGAGTATTACATCACACAGCATCAGTAATGTGCAGAATAGAGTATCATTTCAGATTGTATTATTAATATTATTTATGCTTTCACTATGATTACTACTTGAGGTCACTTTAAAAACAGCTGAGATAGGTTAGGGAATGCTGAACCATTCCTGGGTGCTGCAATGGCCTGGCCCTTGCCTTGGCCTTCCCCGCTTTAAAACTAATGATTTAATGTTCAACATCACTGGTCATTCAAGAGATTTAAATGAAAACAATGCTGAGATTCCACCTCACCCCAGAAAGAATGGCGGCTATCATGAAATCAACCAATAACAAATGCTGGCGGGGCTGTGGGGAAAGAGGAACCCTGCTCCACTGCTGGTGGGAGTGCAGACTGGTGCAACCACTTTGGAAATCATGGAGATGCCTCAAAGAACTAGGACTGGAAGTCCCATTTGACCCTGCTATTCCCCTGCTGAGTGTCTTCCCCAAAGAATTAAAAGAATCATACCACAGTGATATATGTGCACCCATGTTCATAGCAGCACAATTTGTAATAGCTAAAACTTGGAAGCAGCCCAAGTGTCCATCAACTGGAGACTGGATAAAGAAAATGTGGTTTTGTTTATAAAATGGAGTGCTACTCAGCCATAAAAAATGAGAAATTAGAGACATTTGTAGCTAAATGGATGCACATTGAGGCGATACTCTTAAGTGAAATAAATAGGACACAAGTGTAAATACTGCATAGTTTCTCTAGTGTGAGAAAGTGAAAATGTAAATAAGGATTAAAAGGTATAATAGATAATGTGAAATAGGAAGAAAAGGGGCAAAGGGGAAGGGGAAGTGGGAGGGGTAGGGGAAAGGAAAGAAGGGAATGGAATTAATAGAGGAAATGAAAAAATAGAAACAAAGTCTTTGTAAATAGGGAGGGATGGAGGGGTTGAAGGGAGGGCAGAGGAATGGAGGAAAAAATAAGAACCAAGAGAGATTATGTAAAGGTGCAAATTTCCAATATGAATGTCATTATATTGTATACCTAAAATGTACCAATAAAATTAATTTAAAAAAGCAAAAACAAACAAAACTAATGATTTAAAATGAGCTCCCTGCTCCCATGCTTGTCTTTCTTTTTCTGAAACAGGGCATCCCTGGCCAATGTGGTTAGTTTCGGAGATAAAAGATGTTGGAAGATCAGTGGCTTCAAACAATATAACTAGCACAGTTCCATTTTTGAAATGTCATGGCAACAAAAAAAAGCCCCTCACTAATAAAAGGGGTGGGACTCATAGCTAAGTGACGTTTGTGTCTTTGCCTCGTCGCCTTGCCCAGGTTTCTCACAGCACTGCTGGCTCCCTGTTGGAGCTGAATGATGTCATGTCAGTTGTAACGTAATTTTCCAGCTGGCCAGGACAGAAAATGGGGATATTATCACAGCAAGTTTTTCACTGTGTCAGAAAGAATATGAAGCAGACAGAGCCAGCTATATGATGCTATCAGTTCTGTTTTTACAGGTGTGTCTGAAAGGGTACAAGGTACCTTTTTCACTAGCAATAGGAATGTGACTCTGGCAAAAGCACATTTAAAAGAAACAACTATTCCTCAAGCGATTTAAATATAAATATATGTATATATTTAGTTTTAGGAACTAGCCTTCACTACATAAAACTCTAAGGTATAGCTAGTGGGTTACCCCATTTCTAGTCTTATTTCTATCCCTACTTAAAAGACTCTAGCTTAACTTTGCCTCAGTTTCTCCATAGAGAAGACAGAGATACCCCAAGGTACAGGTATTTGTTTTATGTCTGTGGGTATGTGTTGAGGGGTACTAGGGGTTGAATCTAATGCCTATACAGTGAGCTACATCCTCAACCCTTTTTTCTATTTGTATTTTAAGACAGGGTCTTGCTGAGTTACTAAGTTGCCCAGGCTGGGCTTAAACTTGCAATCTTCCTTCCTGCCTCAGTCTCCCAGAGTGCTGGAATCACAGATGCATGCCCCATGCCCAGCTCTTCTTACCTTTTCATTGAAAAGTGTGATACAGGAAGAAAAGTGTACGTCTTCAGTGTACAGTTCATTACACGTCCACCAGCTGAACATGCTTCTGTAGCTCCTGCCCAAGAAGCAGTGTGACCAGCATCCTGTGAAACTATGCCCCCTCCCAGTCACCTCCCACCCATCGCATATGTGCACACACACACATGGACCAAGGTCCCAACTTCCAGCACCACAGATTTTAGCCCAAGGATTCCGGTGTCAGACTTACGACCTATTATAAAATAATATGTGTGTGTTATTTTAAGCCAGTAAATCTGTAGTTATGTGTTACAGCAGCCCTCAGAGGACTCTAATACAGTACTGCAGCTCCTAAGTGGGAGAATCAGTAGTCCAATCCAGTGCTGTATCTCTAAGGCCTGGGTTCTTAAAGCCACCATGATACCTAGTATTAGCTTTGGCTTTATAGGTTTCTGATCTTTTGGGGAAGGTGAGAAGGTAAAGTGAGAATGCAAATGCCTGCCAGCACCAGGCTAAGCTGGGCCTCAGTGGAATGACCTTGCAGTGCCCTTGCTTGCCCATCCTTTCATCCCATGTGTCTAGGAAGATGTGATGTGTCACTAGCATTTCAGTGTGAGCTATTTCAGTGTATTACCCATTCCTAAAGTCATCTTATTTTAAGAGCTGGCTGTACTATTTGTGGAAAAATAAATGACCCTGTTATTTATGAGGAGAGAAAGCTACACTAAGATGCTGTGGCCACCTTTGTGGGACTCAATTTCCTGTCCGATCTCCATGGTAGAATCAGAGAATGCCAGAGGTTGTCTTTCCCATGCTGCTGTCTTACAGCTAGAGTAAACCAGAGTGGAAATCAGCTATGGGTGTCCTAGTAAAAATTTGCTCTTCCTGATGAAAGGGATGGGTGTTGCTGGCACAGCACCTGCACATTTCTTCTGTGTTGAACACAGACATGATACTTGGAGCTTGGTAGTCAATTGTGACCACAAGATGACAAGTATAAGGACAAAAAGGAACATGATAAGGATGAAGACCTAAAGCCCTGACTGCATGCCTGAGTCACTGAGCCCAGCCCTGCTCCATAAGTCTTGTTCAAGAAGGAGACCTTGCTATGTTTCCTAGCCTTCGTTGTGTTTTCTGTTACTTGCGGCTGAATCCATTTGAGATGGATCTGGGAATCATTGACACTCTGGGTGCATTTCACATGTGCAGGAAGAATTGTTTAGAAGGAAAGGAATTCTGTGATCTTCACCCACAGTGTCACCATGGTGAACACATCCAAGGATGAGGAATCAAGGGAACCATCCAGAGAATGACATTCAGCTATAGATGTCTAATAAACCTAAACCTAGTGCCTTCCTCTTGGAAAGAAGAAATAAAAGGCCTGTAATTTTAAATGAAAAGGTTAGTTAAAAACCAGGAGACTTTGGAGAGCAAAACCTTTTGTTTACTTTTGTTTCTGGCAAGGTTTATTACCTCTTAAAGGCAAAGGCTATTAAGTTGAATACCTCTGAGAATCACCATCTGTCCCATACTTCCTAGGACCACCCTGAAAAATACCAAGCATATTGTCCCTTGATCTTCATGAATGTGCTGTGTCGGTCTATCTATGGATTCACAATTGGAGACTAGGAAATATGGTTGTTGTTCTTAAAAACTCAATTATTTATGAATCCCTAATAGCCAGGTCATCTCTTATCCTTTATAGCCCTTCATGATGCAGATGAGTACTTTTCAAAATTAAGAAAGACATGTACTTTGTAAGGAGCCTCTAAGAAGATCTCTGACCGGATAAAGATAATTCCAGCAGGCTAATCCTTTGAACAAAGGTGGTGATATATATTGTGGCAGCTGAATGATCCTTTACAGGCAGAGGAGCAAATCAACAAATTCATTCATTTAATTCATGATTTTTTTCTATTTACACTTTAAACAAACATATCAGTTGTTTGCTTAGTTAACAAGCTCTGGCTTCATCATAAGCCATTAGTGGCTAGTAATAATTGAACCTGTTTGGATTTAAAAAATACAATAAACCTAATTAATTCCATCCTTAGTAATGTGGTCCTTGTAGTGACTGCCCTGAGATAGGCTGAAATTTGTGTCTTTGCCCTTTCCATGAAGCAAAAGTTAGTTAAATTGTTTCATAGCATAAACAAGGGTGATAGAATTTTTCATAAAAACTAAACAGAAGGTTTAATCCAAATTTTGGCGATGGATATTTTTTTAAGTTAGCGCCATGAGTCACCACAGTGTAGATCAGCAGTTCTCAGAGTGTGGTCCCTGGATAGGCACCATCAGTATCAGCTGGCAACTCCAGCAAAATATGCATTCTAGACCCCTGGCACTGCAGAACTAGACTCTCTGGGGTGAGGCCTAGCAAACTACTTAAATGTAGGGTTGCCAGGTTTAACAAATAGCACATGGAAAATGCACTAAATAATTATTCATTGTTTAGCTGACGTTCAAATTTAACTAAGGATCCTGCTTTTTGTCTAGTAACCCTACCTCCACATGATTCTGACACGTGTTGGTATTGATCAAATAAAACATGTATACATCCTAACTGTGGGACCTTAGACGAATGATATAACTTCCCTGTGGCTTAATTTATTTATTTGTAAAGTGGAGATAATAATTCTCCCTCACAATGCTGCTTGAGAGAGAGTGAACATTGTCTAAATGTATGCTGTCACCATATATTTTATTTTTCTTCTCATCTGCCATCATCTGCATCAGCACTGCCACTACCATCCACTGTCAAGGAATACTTTGAATTATCTTTCTTCAGTTCTCTTCTCCTGGATTTCTCTTCCTCTTAGTTACAGAGTTGATTTTAAAACCTGTTCTCTAGGGCATCTCTGGTTCTGTTCCTGCCTATAGTAGTCTCCTGCTTTGAAATGTAGCAGGCAGTGTAACTGCCTGAGAGGGGGAAACCTGTACTTTCTTTTATATGAGCATTCTGCTTCCACAGCTCTCTATCAGTCTGCAGTGCCTCTGTTGCATCCAGCCCTGTTGCTGCATAAACTGGTCTTTCCAAGTGCCTTCATGAGCCCCCAAGAGCACTAAACGTATTTCTGTCTGCATCTTGGGTCCTCAGAGCACCTCACTAGGACTTGGATGCTTGCTCTCAGTTGTGGGAACAACTATACCTCCCTCGCCAATTAAACTTCTCATTGCTCTTTGGGAAATCCCCACAGCTTCTTTTTTCTAGACAAGAAACATGGGAGGGTATGACTTGTGGATCCAAGGAGTGTATTTCAAAGGAAATCAGTAACTAAACAGTTCATGTTGAAGGTGGTTGCAGGCTGCCCAAACAAGTCCCTTCATGCAGTTCTCCAAGCTTCCACATGGCTATATATGACAGACTCTTGAATGCACAGTGAAAACCAACTGGATGAGCTTTTGTGGTTCTCAGTTGCACCATTTTATTGCTGTTCTGGGAATGAAGCAAAATGCATTATTTTATTAAATAAAGATTTTCCCTATATCACAATGGAGGCTAATTTTATCAGCTCTCTTTATGGGAACAAACATTGTCATCCTGGTTGGGGAGAAAGGGGCAGGGGAAGTGAGTAGGTAAGGGAATGGAGAAAAATCACATTTTGCTATCCATGTGCCCCAATAGAGGCTGCCAACATGTTTTAATTGGTAATTACATACTTGTCAGATCCTGCAGGAAGTGGACAGCTTTTGGTTCCTAAGTAATCTAGAGAAGTTTCAAAAGATGTGCTCAGCTGCAATAAATATTGGTCCATACAATGTGGGTATGGATGTATCCCTGGAATCCAAGACACATAGTTATCAGAATGTTCAGTAACTTCAAAAAAAGTGTTCTCATCTATGAGAATCCAGAAACTCCTTGGGAATAACATGTTAAGATTCAGAGAGGAAAATGGGGTCCAAACTGAGTTGGAAATTCAGTCAAATACTAGTTTTGCCTCTGATTCTTTAGTATTTAAATACAAGACATTCACACCTTCACTGAGCTTTTTAGATGGCAAAGCCCCACTCCTTCCTAAGGTCAGGTCACCCCAGGATGTGTAGGTACCTCCCACAGTTGGGCACTGACACAGCCCAGTGCAGTGGGCAGCACTGGACATCCCGGCAATGTCCTCTCTGTGTTTGTTGCTCAGTGGGGCAGAAATGAAGTGTCTGCCGCTCTGCCCATCCCTGTAGGGCCTGAAGAGCCACTGCTGCCACTGCACCGCAGGGGTCTCTGTTTTATCATTGCTGTGCTGTTGATTTCCTGTTAGCAGTGGGCCAAATGCAATACTAAACCAAAGTATGAGGCTGGCAACCATGCATTGGTATCCCCAGGCCCCTTCCTCACCTTCTCACTGCTGCCATCTGTCCCCTGAGCACTAACCTCAGGCCTGAGAAGATCCAGGTATCAGTCACTGAGCCCTGTGTGTGAAGTGAAACCATAAGCTGCTTCTCCAATGGTAATTTAGGAGTTAAGCCAGAAATTATAAACTTGGGGTTTCTAGGCCTTGCCTATCCCTATGACTTCTAAGCCTAGTGTTTTCAAAAATTGTTGTACATGTGCCCCTATTATTATTTGCTTCCCCATATTATCACTTCTAATTCTCTAATCTCGTTTTCTGTTTCCTTCATCTTGTTAGTCACTTCCTCTACTTGTTTTTTACTTCCTTCTTTTTGTTAGCTATTTTTGTCTATTTTGTCTGTTTCTTGCTCTTTTTTCCCTTCTGTCTGCTTTTCTCATCTGCCTCTTCCTTTTGTCACCCACTTCCCTTGACTTCTCTTTTTTTCTTATCTGTTTATTTTTTCTGTCTACTTCATCTCATTATCTACTTATTAATCTTTTTGCATCCTTTCCTCATTTTAGTATCTTCTTCTCTCTCATCTCTCATGGCCCTCATGGGCCTCATATTGTTATCTTTTGGCTTCTGTAGCTCATTGAGCTTGTGACCTGCTTTAGACCATCTCACTTGAAAAGAATACTCAGCTTTAACTAGAAGGGGGGCAGACTGGTGCATTGGCCTTCTAGGGCCCCAGGAGTCATACTAGGGACTGGCCTAAGCACTTTGCACCTGTTTGTTTAAAGCATCCCCTTGTGGTGATCTACTAGGGACTCAGCATGGGACAGGGTTGTGAAAAAACAACAACCAGGCATTGAGTTTGGGAATTGAGGCTTTTGGAGAGCCTACAGAATAGAGTAGTGCTACTCCCTCATTCTACCCTCTTCCTCCTTCTTACCAGGGAGAAGCTGTAGCATTGTTGATCTTAGGCCATTTCTGGCTTTGATGAAGATGTATGGAACAGAAGTCCCAGGGGATGGCTGGTAGTTTCCCTCTGATGGTTCTGGGAAGAGATAGAACACCTTAGAGATGGGTGATAACTGCACCACTGGGCTTGGGCTAGCATGGATGGACGTGCCACAGCCTGAAAGTCATAGGTCTAGATCCAGTGGCCCCAGACAGAGTGAGTCAGGATGAGTCTCCAGAGTCAAGAGAGCATGAGTTCAAATACAAACTAGCTCTGTGACTTGCCAGCTATGTGACTTTATGTTAGTAACTTTGCCCCTCTGTGCCTCACTTTTGTCATCTGTAAAATGAGATCATAAATCTATATCCTGAGGTGATGGGGCAGAATAAATGAGACTTTATATGCTTAGCATGTACACTCAAGCAGCATGAGTCTAGGAGAAAGCTGTGTTTGGGGTAACACTGTAGGCATTGTGGCTCTGGGGCGTTCTTTAGTCACTGCCGTAATCACACTGACAATTTGAGCAACATTTATTCAGATAAATGAGTACGTGTTTTACTGTGTGTTCTTCACAACCTTTAAAAAGAACTTTACTACCATTAGCCTGTTTCCCTGGACTAAGAGCCCCTTAAACACTCATCAGATATAACAAGTTTTCAGAATTGGGGTCCACCTCAGGTTACTGAAAATCCCCAATCCCAAAAGATCATTCCTTTATTTCCTAAATGTCCAGTTTAAACGTTGTTCCATGTAGCTACAGTAGGAAATGGAAAGTGAATATTTCCTATAGAGCAGTGTCAGAGCCAGAGGGAAGAATGGTCTTGCTGGTCATCTGGGCCACATCTTTGCCTTCAAGACAACAGACTCATGCTCTACATTAGACTGAAGCCAGGAAAGAGAGACCAGTGGGCTTTGTTTCAGAGACAAAGGGACAGGAGCTGATTTGTAAATGCTTTGGCCGAAATGCCAACACACCTTATAAAGGAAAGAGAAAACATGTTCTGGACTTATGGGAGAGAAGCAGGATTTGTCCTCCCTTTTGGTTTGTGCCAGACTACTGGGTGTACATTTCAGGTGTCCACATTATATCAGCAAGTAATTAAATCACACAGCAAAAGTTGATTTCATGAGATTCTGAAACCTATTGAAGTCAGGCTCCAGCAGGAAAGGGGCTGGTTTCCTTCCTTCTTGATTCTTTCTTCCTATCATTGGCTAGTGGGTTCCATGTGTTGTTGAAATTATGAAAAATGTGACTCCCACCCACAAGAAGCTCAAGCTTGATAAATATGCCTGTATGACGCCTCCCAAGTATCTGTAGGAAAAGTGAATTTGCCTCCACACCCCAGGGGAACTGGGATCTGCTCCAGTATAATGAGAGGAGTGGGCTGGGGGTAATGTCCTGGCTCAGGTCTCCCTGTGCAGCCTGCTCTGCCCTGTGGCTGCAGCATTTAGGTGGAGCTGCTAAGTGCTGTAAAGCTTCCTGAGCAGCAAGATGGGCCATGCTGGTCAGGTCTCTCTGGAAAAAGCAGAAATAAATCACACACCAGCTCCTACTTAAGATCTGATGAAATTCTCCATTTCCGTTCTAAATTGAATTCCTCCTGAAGGATTGGAGCAGCTCCTGGGAGTAATGAAGGGGCTCCTTCCTCCTCTGCTTGAAGCATGTTTCAAATTAGTGGACACAACATTCTAATCTGGGTGGGTAGGTAGCACTAGGGAACAGTCTTGAGAAACTGTTTTCAGAGCAGACATGATATTTGTAATCTCAAGGGGCAGGCGGCAGTCATCCAATACCTTGGCCTCTGTGGAGGGAGCAGCCTCCACCATGCTGGTGGTCTCCTGGGGAAGGACAACACATGGCATGCAGTGACTCCGAACCAACCCCTGCCTGCCAACCCCCTCCTGTACCAGGCAGAGCAAAGAAAAGGGGTGGTGCAGGCTACGAGCAAGAGGGCCTATGCTTTTTGAGATTAAAAGTGTCACTTTCCTGCCATTTCATACTTGGGAAAAACAATAAACTCAGTGATTGAGAGAGAGAGAGATATTTTTTTAGGCTGAAGATGTTATTGATTATCTTCCATCCTCTGTAATGACCACGGATTGACAATTTGGCATTCCTAGAGGCTGTTGACACAGACTCTTCCATGGGGAAAAATGAAATCCACTTTCCAGTGGGCCTTATCGGAGTGAAGACTGATCACCCGCTGCTGACTGGGACAGAATAAGACTCTGGGAATGCAGGAATGTGTGGGGCACCTCGGAGTGAGCCTTAACTTTAAGATTAAGGTCCAGCTAGAAAATTCTAAAAGCTCCTTCTGTTGTGAAGGTGGCCATGCAGTAGTTTATCTGTTGGTAAAAGAATATTGACTATTATTCCTTGAACTGAGCTTAAGAACATTATTATAGTTTTTCTTGCTGTTAAAGAAAAACAGTTTAGTTTTTTTTTTTGTTTTTTTGTTTGTTTTTTGAGACAAGGTCTCCTGATGTAACCTAGGTTGGCCTTGAACTCACTATGTAGTCCGGGGTGGACTCAAATGCCAGATTGTCCTGCCTCGGCCTCCAAATGTTGTTGGGATTACAGGTGCCTGCCAACATGCCCACCTGAAGAAAAAATAGTTTTTTAAAAAAGATAAGTGGTTTAAACAGTCTACTTACCTTGAGAAATTCTGACATTTAGGATCAAAAAAGAGGGAAGGAACTTCTTGAAAGAATTGATCCTTTATGTCAGAATTTTAACACCCTTGAGAAAGGTTGTCGAAACCTCACTTTATATTTTTAATTTCCTTTAAAGAAAGAAGCCATTTCTTTCATAGGGAAATGGCCCCAAAGGACACAGGTAAAACCCAACTTTGGAGGATCAAATGGGCCACTAGAGGCGTGAGAGTCAGGGTTCTAAATGGAAAATTGTCAGGGAGGGGTCATATTTTCCACTGATAATAAGCGTCATTCATATCAAGTTAAACGCCCTTCCTTCCTATCCGGAGGATGTCTAAGCTTCAGTCTTCCCCAAAGGACACAGGAAATATGATTATCCCTGGCTTGGAAGAAAAGATTGAGCACGGGAAGTGGGAATTTAGGTTGAATTCCAGCAATGCCAGGACCTGTCTCTCCCCGCCCCCAACCCAAGGGGCACCCAGGTGGAGGTAGTGTCTCCAGGATGTGGAATGATGCAGAGGGAAGTCTGGTGGAGACAACAACTGTTCAAGGGGAAAAAAATTAAAGGTCAGGAAGGTGAAATGCCACCCCCTACAGGGTGGCTTTTGTGCATTCCTTCAGGCCCTGCAGACATTCATGCTTGCATAAATGGGCCTCGGCTAGGCTGCCAGGCTGGGGCGGAGCAGCAGGCAGGTCACCCCAGGCAGCAGAAGCTCCACAGCCGTCCTCCTGTAGAAGCGGCCGGCCTGAGCGCCAGTCAGCCCTCCAGTCTCTGGTCTCCAGTCTCCAGTCTCTGGTCTCCAGTCTCCAGTCTCTGGTCTCCATACCAGTGTGTCCATGGCTGTCCTGCTCTGGGTGATGGATCCTTCCCGGGCAGACTTGTCTCTGAGCCTGTTTATAAGGATTGAACTTCCTTCTGTTTTGTTTTAGCGGAAAGGGTGAACTGCTGCCAGCAGTATGTCTGGAATGTTATTTACTCGATACATTTCTGTGGCTTTTCTTGTAGTGCTGCACATGCTAGAGCCAGGGGTCACTTGAAAATGGTAGGTTGCAGTGTGTCTTCTGGATGGGGCCACTTTCTCAGAAAGAGGGAGCTAGCGCCTATGCCTCTCAAGTTTGCTTGTTCCCTCCTTTCCTTCTTTCTTCTCTTCCTTCCTTCTCTCCTAGTCACTCCCCTCCTTCTGCCTCCATTTTAAATTATTTATTTCTTCTGAGTTGTGATTTGAACTACTATTGGTGCCTGCTGCATTACACCCTTTGTCCTGAGTGTGTCGACTCTCCCCATAATTTCTGGGGTTCCTGGTGGACTCTTTAGAGGGCCTGGCAGATGCCTTGTCATTGGCGTGCCTGGCTTGTTATTCTTTCACATGAAAGCTATCTATTTTGGCAGATGTGTCTCCTGCAATTGCAGTTGAGCTCTCTGAGCTGAATGGATAATGTTGTGCAAGAGAAATCTAGGTGGGGTTTTCTCTAATGGTAGCTGTGGGGGCGGACAAAAAATCTGCAAGCAGTCTTGGCTTGTGCAGAGCTGACATGATGGCAAACAAATGGCTTTTGAAAGAAGGAACCAGTGTGTATGAACAGTTTCTTAATATGGAAGGTTTCACAGTTGGTTTTGTTCAGTTGATGGAGGAGAGATTTTTAAAGAGCAAATTCTTCATTGGGAAGACCGTCAACAAGTCCTGGGATAAATGACAAATGCTGAAGGTGGAAGCAGAGGAGGTATTCTGTTTGCCTCTTCTTCTTTCAGCCCGCATTCCTCCCATTTCATCTCTGCAATTTTAATCATGGTATTTTGGGTTTTAAAAGGAGGTATGGAAAATAAGATTAGATAAATCTCCCCACATGCTGCCAGCCCTGGGGCCATGTGCACACCTGGGTGGGTTAACTCCCTGCCTTTCTCCCTCAGCATGATTTTTTTTTTTTTTTTTTTTTTGGTACCAGGGATCGAACTTGGGTGCCTGCGCTTGCGCAGCAGGCTGCGAAACCACTGAGCTAAATCCCTGGTCCTGCATGATTTTGTTTTGTCATGTGAATCTATAAGCACCTACAGATTCCACTGAAAATCTTTGTTTTCCAGACACTTGGCCTTTACTGGGTCTCCTGGAAGTCTCTCCACTCCTTGGCACCTGTTAGATTGTTAACTCCATAACCAGCCCCAGTGTGAAATGGAAAATTCTTGGTTCCATTCTTCTTGGCTTTTCTCATCTTTCTGCATGACTTCTCAGTTCGTTTGTGAACTGCTCCGGCTTTGGCTGAAGGGTCTTCTTTGATCACTCCCTTGACAGTCTGGGCTTCCCATTCTCACACCTGCTCTTCTTTTACAGTCCAGATTTCAGAGTAAATGCTTCCATTGCCTTGTAATTTTTTTCAGTATAAAACTTTGGTGCAGGTTACTTATTACGGGTAATAGCCACTTGATGACGGAGACAACTGCTGGCAGAAACAGCAGCCTGAACCGCTGCCAGAAACATAAACTGCCACTTTATTTAGGTCTAAAAGCATCTCAGCCACAAGTCTATCAGTCATGATCTGGCATGCACCTGATAATAATAGGCTCTTCAGGCTAAGAAAGCCACCCCACGGGGCAGCCACGAGGACAAGCTCTAACAGGACTCCAATGTTTTGTCTCCCATTATCCACAGCCCACATATCATCTTCCTCTCCCAGAGCACCTTGACAGGCAGGAGCCATCTCTGCGGGCCCCGGCTCTGCCATGAAATTGCTCACACCTGGTTTGGCCTGGCCATTGGCGCCCGTGACTGGACGGAGGAGTGGCTCAGTGAAGGGTTCGCCACTCACTTGGAAGATGTATTCTGGGCTGAAGCACAGCAGGTGGGTTTAATGTGACCCTAAGTATTCCTTCCCGAGAGTTCCACTCAAGTCCCTCATTCATTTAACAGATACATGGTGCATGCCCTAGGCACTGTTTTTGCTGGGAAGATGCTGTATAACCAAAGAAGGAAGCCCTCTTTCCCCTAGGTTCACAATCTAGAGATAGGCAAGAGAACAAACAAACAAAGCAGTAACATGCAGTAGGGAAGAGTACTGTGAATAAAAATTAGCTCAGTGGAGACTGGAGGGGAGGGAAAGGAGAGCTCCTTTAAAAAGTGATCAGAGAAGGCCTCTGATGAGGAGACCCTAGAGCAGACCTAAAGGAAAGGTTATATGCAAACATTCCTTTGTCTTTATGGTTGTGGTAGTATTGTGTGTGTGTTTTAAATGATCAAACTAAAATGTAAATCAGGAGTCATAAGCTTAGATGTCTGCTGCTTGTGAGTAAGGGGTAAAGATTGAGGCAGTTGGGGCAATAGATTAGGGCATTCTGAGGACTGTGGCAAACTGGCAGCTGCCACTTAGCTCTAACCAACTGTTCTCATATTAAAGGGGGCTTAACAGAGCCTAGACTTTTAGTTTTATAAGGAAATCCATAAATCCAGATTTTCATGTGAAGTTTACTGATTTAAATAATACCACACAAATCAGGGGCCGGGGATGTAGCTCAGTGGTACTATGTGTTCTTAGCAAATATGAGGCCTTAGGTTCAATCCCCAGCCCCTCTCAACAGAATATATGTATGTATACACACACGAAAGTACCCAGAGGCCAGACCCACTACACACACATCTGTTTTGTAACCTGTACTTTAGAGAGTTGGCCACCAGTTCTAATGAGGATGTGGCAGCTAAACTGTTTCCTGCTTACTTTTCAGTTACAGTAATAATACTTGGGTCACTTCTTTTGTGTGCTATCCGTGTCCTTACACATTGGAATATTTGACATTCTCTAAAACTGCCAAGTTTGTGCATACTTGGATGATGTATGACTCAGTCATGATGATTCTGCCTGTTGAAATCCTTTCCACATATCACTCACTAGCTTGAAGTGCCTTTTCCAGATAGCCCAGACTGGCCATTCCTCTCACAATTCTTATTACTGTTCTCCTGTAAACTTTGACCTCCACAGTATTTGCTGCTTACCTGTTTTTCTTCTTACTTCTGCTGTGTGCTTCTCACAGCTTTGACTGCCCTTTTTCAAATCGGAGCTGTGGCTCATTGTCCTTCTGTCCTCTTCACACCATGGTGGTCAGCTAGCAGGGTGCACGTCTATCTGGTTGACTTGGGAATAGAGGCTGGCTACTAAACTTTGAGTCTCAGTTCTGCCATTCACCAGCCTTCTGGGGATAGGTAGGATACATACAGTAGCTTCCTGAGCCTCAGTTTCCCCATCTGTAGACTGGATTTAAGAAGGCCTAACCTTATACAGTGAATGGACTGGTGTGTGAGTGAGCTTAGCACATGCCAGACACATGAAAAATGTGCAAGAAACACCTGTTCTCACCCTCTGTATTCCCACCATCTTGCACATCATGGTCATTTAGCAGTATAATGTGCTACTGTCATGATCTCTGAGACAGTCCAACTGGTTCTGTTCTTGGCAACTGCAAGTGTATTTCTGGTACCCAATAATGAAATCTCTGTCCTTTATCGGCTATGTCTAAATAAGAGAGCTCCCTTTTCTTTTCTTTTTTTGAGATAGGATCTCACTTTGTAACCCAGGCTGGCCTTGAATTTGCAGCAATCTTACTGCCTCGGCCTCCTGAGTGCTGGGATTACAGGCATGCACTACCACACACAGCTAGAGAGCTCCCTCTTTGCCCCTTCCCCTGCCCATACTCCTTCGTCTCCTCCCTGGGGTCTTCATCTGACTGCCCTGAGTGCGCCCCACCAACTGATAGAAGCTGATCTCACAGCTGTGCACTTTCTGTGATCATTCTGTGATCCATATGAAGGAATAAAAGGATGAGGATAAGATAAGCACTCAGTGGAAGGAGGGAGAAAAAAATTTGAAGAGAGGTGAACACCAGATCTTGTGTGAGTTCAAAGGTGGGAAAGGCCAGGTCTGAAGGCCTTGCTTGAGGAGGTGACTTCTGCTGTGGCCTGAGGGAAAGCAGGAGCATGTCCTCCTCCATTTCCCCTTTCCCCTTTCCCTCCATTGGGGTCAGCCCATAGCACCACCCAACTTTAAGATGTGAATACACAAATGTCCTTCAGGCAAAGTGGACCTCCCCAGCACTGAGTCTGACTGGACTTCTGGTGCACACCCACCGCTGACCCCTTCCTCTCAGGACCAGACTGGGATGGTGCTGGTCCCTGATAAGTGCCTGCTTCGGACCTTCATGGGAGAGGAGTACTCTGTGGGTTGCTGACACTGTTGGTCAGGAGCAGCTCCACCAGCAAAGAGGATATGAGGACGCCCTGGTGGCCAGGGCTGTTTCAGTCACCTTGCTGCTGGGAAGGCTGTGCTCTGCAGCACTGTGTTTCAGAAAGTGTAGCAAGTTAGGGGAGCATGAAATCCTGAATTAGGACATGGAGCCCAGCATCCCATCAGAGTGCCATTCTGCAAGATAAGTGAGCTGAATAGCAAGGTTGAACTGTATAACTTGTCATCAGCCTGGACAAAACCTAAACACTTCAGGAGTGTATTAGTCTGCTCAGGCTACTGTAGTCATATACCACAGACTGGTGGCTTCAACAACAGGCATTTATTTTCTCATAGTTCTAAAGGGTAAAAAAATCTAAGGTCTAGGTGTTGTCAGTGTTGGCTTGTGAATGGCTGCCTTCTCTCTTCTCCATGAGCTCCCCTCTGTGCTTGAGGACCAGAGTGATCACCAGTGTCTCTTCCTTTCTTTATAAACCACAGTCCTATAGGATTAGGGCCCCACTCTCGTGGCCTCATTTAACCTCCTTAAAGCTCCTATCTCCAAATGCTATCACACTGGGGTTAGGTCTTCAACATACTTCTGAGGGCTGGGGAAATCCTGTTCGGTTAGAAACAATAACCACCCAAAGTCAATGTTCACCTGGCCTGGCCTGGCTTCTCAGGGCCTCACTCCCTAGACAGAGTCTGCTCCTAGCCTGACCCCGTCCCTCAGAATGTTCTTTGGCCTGCTCCTGCTTTCACTGAGGAAAGCTTAGATACCACCACCTCCACAAAGGCTTTGGATCCCCCTGGTTGGCAAGGGGGGCCCTAGTTCCTCCTTGACCTCTGCACCCCCCACACTCCGTTGTTAGGGTCCTGTTGTCTTCCTCCCCACCTCAGTCTATAATGTCCCCAGGGGCAGCGGAGACTCAGTAGGTATCTGTTGAATGAGTTGTTAAGAGTAATTTGGTTCCCAATAGACTTGCAGGCTTTCCTTCCTTGATAGTTCTAGAGCTATCCACAGCGGGGTGGGAAGGTGGGGGGGTCTGACTCAATCGCGCAGAAAGTGATGTCCTTCCTGCCTCCAGTGTCCAGGCAGGACACTGTTTCTGGTTATATGCAAACAGCATCATCTGGGTTGCATTAACAGGCTCCACATAAACAGTTCTTACCCAAATTGAGGGCTGGGAAAAACAGGAGGTAAATGGAGAGGCCTTCCCCACCCTGTGCGGGAAGACAGAGCAGGAAAGGAGGGCTGGATTAAAGTGGAGGTGCCCCCAGGGGAGCCCCTTTCTCCAGGCCAGGTGTGTACTGAGGGGTGGGTTCCAAGACCCAAGACCCCTCCCAAACAGGCAGGCCCAGCTCCACCTACCAGCACCAGAGCTCACAGTTGGTTCTTCACTGGAGGAGCAGAGGAGGAGCAGTGGCCCTTGGCTTCTCTAAAGAGGAGCAAGGTGGGGTAGGGCTGACCAAGACAATGACTGTATTTTGTGCACATGTGTTGGTGTGTCTGTGCTCAAGCAGCTGGCCCCCCACGATGCCGAGGAGCAGCGGGAGCTGAGGGCCTGCCTGCGCTGGCATCGCCTCCGGGACGAGCTTCGGAACTCCCCCGAAGAGATGCAGGTGTTAAGGTAAGGTGGCTCTACGCGCCTCCCACCTCCCCACCCCTTCTTTCTTTCCAGACACATCCAGGCCATCTGACTAAATCTGCCGTGTTTCCTTTTAAAATCAAATCAGGCTGGGGTTACTCATCCTCCTGGGGATGTGATTGTTATGTTTTAAGTCTTTCAGGGTGTGGGTTTTGATTTGCCTTCTGACATTTTCCTGGTGTCTCTATTCAGGAAAAAACTAGCATGAGGCCATTTCCGGGACCAAATTCTTTGTTTGAAGTTCTAATAGTCACTTTATGTGGTGGCTGAAGACATGGAGAAGGTTGAGGTTTGGCAGCCTGGCAGACAGTAACCCTTTAAAGCCAAAGGAAAAAAATCTTTAGGAAAATACTGATTCCTAAGTTTTTAGTAGTAACAGATGTGCCTGTCAATGGGGCCTTTTGTTTCAGATGTAGCCCAGCAGGAAGCCCTGCCCCTCTCTGGCGTGTAGTAGGAGGATTCCACTCCCAGCTCCTGAGTTTTGTTTTTAGAATGTGGCTTGTGGCACTTGTGAGATTATTTCTTGCCATTTTCCCATTTTTTTTCATCCCTGCTTTGCTCTATTTTTTCACTACTCTAAATAGCTGTTTATCTGAAGCCCTGGGCCTAGGCCCCAAGAACACAGAGGTTGATATGTTAGTAGAAGCCTCCATCCAGACCTCACTGGCTAGAGTCAAGTGCTTGGAACTTGCATTCAGCTGGTTGGGAAGGTATAGGCCATCCAGGAATTGTCCCTTCTCCACATCCCATTTTAGATGGCTTCCCTGGGCAGTGAGGCCTGCCACAGAAGGTTCTGCTGTTTTTGTTTGGTTTTGTTTTTGAGACAGGGTCTTGATTTGTAGTGCGAGCTGGCCTTGAACTCATTATGTAGCCCAGCTTCTTGAACTTGAGGCCATCAATCCTCCTGCCTCAGCCTCCCAAATGCTGGGATTACAGGCATATGCAACCATGCCAGGCTCCTGTTGTGGTTTGTTTTTAAATGAGCACCTCCACCCCTCCTGCTTGGGACCAAAGAGCACCAGGAGGCAGAGAGCAAGCTGGGCCCCAGGGAGCAGTCTGCCTGCTGCTTTTGTGCAGCCCTGTGCCCTTCCCACGGTGAAGTTTGCGTTCTTGCACACAAATATGCCTCCCAGGCTGACTCATCCATTGTTCTGGAGAGGCAGCTGGAGCAGTGGTAAGCCTACTGGGCTGGGGGCCAGGAGACCTGCAATCCTGCCCCATCAACACTCCCCCAGCCAGTGTTTACAGATCCAGGCAGGACGCTTCCCGCCAGCCATTGTGGACACAGTCCCTGCTCGCACGGAGCTTCCACTTAGTGAGGATACTCTTGCATGCACAAGTGGGTTAGACAGTGAGCAGAACTTCGAAGCCCTCAAGACTGAGCTGGGCATGTCCCCAGCCTGGCAGAGCACGGAACACAAAAGCCCCGAGGCAGGTGATGTGATGTGCTTTGGGGACAGAAAGCAGGGCAGGCTTCAAGCGTTTCCCCTATGTTATCTTCCAGTAGTTTGAAAATTCAAGCCATAGGCATAAGTAAAGACTTCCTGAAATGGACTCTACAGTGCAGGAAATAATATCAAGAACCAATTCATGGGATTATATCAAATTAAAAAGTTTCTATATGTAAAAAGGAAACAGCAGAGTGAAAACCTAAGAATGGACAGAAATGTTTGCTAGCTACTCCTCTGGTAAAAGATTAATATCTGGACTATATAAACAACTCAAAAAATTAACCACCTTCAACCCAATCAAATAATTGGCAAATGAATTGAATATATACTTCTCAAAAGAAGAAATACAAGTGGCCAATGAGCATATGAGAAAACATTCAACATCTTTAGCCATTAGGAAAATACAGTCCAAAGTTACATTGTGATTTCATCTCAGACTGTTCAGAAATGGCAGTGATAAAGAATGCAGAAAACAATGAATGCGGGTGAGGCTGGGAGGGGCGGGGGTGGGGAGGATCTGTCCTACACTGTTGGTGGGAATGTAAACTGGTAAAATTGCTGTGGAAATCAGTATGCACATTCCTCAAAAAACTAAAAATAGAAATAACAATTAATATATCACTCCTGTGTATATTCCCAAGAATTAAAGACATCATTCTGTAGCAACACATAGAGTACATACCGATGTTCATAGTGGCACAATTCACAATAGCTAAGTTGTGGAAATAGCCTAGATGCCTGTCAATAGATGAATGTGATATATATGTATATGTGTGTGTGTGTGTGTGTGTATGTATATATATGTGTGTGTGTGTGTGGAGTATTATTCAGTCATAAAGAATGAAATCATGTTATTTGCGGGAAAAGGGATGGAATTGGAGACTATCATGTTAAGTGAAATAAGCCTGACTTGGAGGGTTAAATGGAGGGTTTCCCCCTATATCAAACACCTGAAATATGAATAAATAAATGAGTAAAATAAAGGAGAGATGATAGGAAACTTGAAGGTAGACTTGTGGAGATAGGGAAGGGGATTCAGGAGGGAGAAGTGGGGGAGGGATTGAAAATGATCAAGATATGTTATATACACATAACCAGTTTCCCAGAATGAACATCACTGTTCTGTATTGCAAACATGCACTAATAAAAAAAATAAAAATAAGGGTGGACAGGGCCGTAAGAGATAGACAAGAGCCAGGGAGGGCACGAGAATCCTACTCCAAGTCCTACAGAAGCCATTGTGGAGTCTTTGCAGGGAAGGAGCCTGATCCCCCAGTGTGTTAAAGGCTGCTCTGCTCTGGTAGCTTGGCTTCGAGCAGCACACAGAGCAGGAGGAGGGCTGGAGTATTGGCCACCGAAGAGGTCCCAGTGAGAGCAGAGACAGATAATGCATTCACCGACCTATCAGAGATGTGCTTCCATAGGTTTTTGTTCAACTGAATATGGAAAAGTTTTTATTCAGTTGAATATGAGAATAACCAGAATGACTTGTAGGTTTTATTTTGTTTGTTTGTTTTGGGGTTTTTTTGGTACCAGGGATTGAACTCAGGATCTTGCGCTTGTGAGGGAGACTCGGTGCCCCTGAGCCAAATCCCTGGCCTGATTTCTAGGTTTTTGAATTAAGCAGTTGGGGAAATGGTGATGGAATTTTTTGAGATGGTAAAGACTTTGGGAGGAAAGGCCTTGGAGGGAAAAATAAAGATCCTAGATTTACCTGTGCTAAGTTTGAGATGTCAAATCGATATATGCAATATTAAGAATTCAGTGGAGTGTACAAGGTAAAGGCTCATTGGAATAATCAGCCTACAAAACACTTAAACATCTGAGCATGTCAAAATCACCAGGAAGGCAAGAGGTTGGGAGGAAGATGAAGAGCCAGCAAAGGATCATGGGGAGATCAATGTGTGTGTGTGTGGTGGGATCCAGGGCTTGGGCGTCATGGAGAAAAGAAGGCAAAAGGATGAGAGTGCCCCATGGCTGATGCTGCTGAGAGGTGTGTGAAAGGGAGAGGGAGAAATGACCTTCAGGTGGGACCACATGAAAGATGTTGATGACCTTGACATTCCTGTATTTATTTGTGAGTGGCAGAGAAAAAAGCCAGATTGAAGGGAAGAAGAGGGAATGGGTAATCAGATAGTGTGAACTTAGTGGGGGAGGATGAGCTGGCTCAGGCAGGCCACAAAGGGAGGTGGCAGTGAGAGAAGTTTGCTATAGGGTGGGGCACCCAGGAGCGTGCTAAAGTTCGAGCCATGTGTATAAGTGTGCACATCCTTTCACCTCTCAGACCCAGTTTCTCAAGCAAAAATGTCCATCTCCATTCTCTGTGACCCTAAGTCCCTTTCAAGCCTGTGGCTTCATATGACCCTAGTCCTCTGGTGGTGGTGGTCGTCGGGCGAGGGACATCATAATGAATATGAGTGGGTGAAATGTGAGTCCAGCTTGGAAGCAAGTTAGTCTGCCCCCTGGGAAGTTAGTTCATGTGTGAGAGACCCTCAACCCAGGCTTCCCTGGAGCTGCCATCAGCCCACTTTCAAATGGTCAAGTTCTTTTCCTTTGATTGTAGAATTAGGAGAGAGAATGTAGTATTTTTAGACCTTTATGCTAGAAGGCTTATTATGACATTTATTTTTCTTTGTTTTAATATTCAGAAATTGTGTTTGCCTGAACTTAGGTTAGGCATGAAACAACTGCATTTGAAAGACTTACACATCAGTATGGAAAATATTCTTATCCGATATGCTTTTACAATGAGGAGGAAATGTTTCCAGACCTGCCCCTAGTTGTATAGTCCA
This sequence comes from Heterocephalus glaber, assembly GCF_053883595.1. Lineage (NCBI taxonomy): Eukaryota > Metazoa > Chordata > Mammalia > Rodentia > Bathyergidae > Heterocephalus > Heterocephalus glaber. The sequence goes on along the minus strand of NW_028258151.1, from coordinate 13,049,642 downwards.
GGTTTCGTTTACTCCCATACCCTAGAATTCTCCTTTAAATGGACACAGAGAATGCAGAAATTTTTGAAAAATGAAGAACCAGAGCTGTAAAAATTTGTTCTCAATTTTTGTTTTAATATGCAAATGAGGTCTGAGAAACTAGTCCTTTAAACAGTGCAGTGATCAGAGATATTATCCCCCCCCCCCACTTTGTTTCTTTCCAGATAAGCAAACCAGGGTCTTCAGGTAATGAACCAAGAGCTGTGGAAAGGTCATGGTGTGTCTTGATAGGTTGCTCCAAGTTTGCTGAAACTCTTACGGTCTTTGTGGCAGCTTTCACTATGGGTAACCCCTTCCTCCTAAAAACACTTTCTTTTTTCAGCTTCTCTCTGTCACAATCTCTTTGACTTCCTGCTACTTCACTGACCACCCCTTCCTCATCTGTCTTGCTGGCAATTTAGTATCATCACTTAAATGGCTTGAGGCTTAGCAAGACTGAATAGTATGTCCAACATCATACAGCTGGTAAAGAAGAGAGCAAACACAGTGCTGTATGCCTGTAATCCCAGCTACTCAGGAGGCTGAGGCAAGAGGATTGCAAGTTCAAACTCTGACTGGACAACCTAATGAGACCTTGTCTAAAAATGGAATTTTAAAAAATGGGCTGGAGATGTAGTTCAGTGCTCTGCTTAGTGACTGTGGGGCCTTTGGGATTAATCCTCAGTACTTAAAAAAAAATGAAAGCAGGCATTGAAACCTGAGGAACTATCCTCTTCTTTATACTGCACCTCTCCCTTCAAGGAACTCATTATAGCATTTTACTGCCATAGGAAAAAAAAAGAAAAGAGAAGAAATTGAATTCTGGAAGAACACACAGCAGGTCCAGCCAGGCATCTTTGTTTTTGTTTTTTTTTTCCTGGTACCAGGGATCGAACTCAGGACCTTGTGCTTGTGAGGCAGGCGCAGCACCACTGAGCTAAATCCCCAGCCCCATCTTTGTCATTTAACATATGAAGGCATGTGTCTTATTTCAGAAGATATTGGGAATAAAGAAAACTACATTCAGGCTGGAGATTTAGCTCAATGGTTCCACCACCTGCCCCGCAAGCTCAAGGACCCAAGTTCGATCCCTGGTACAAAAAGAAAACTACATTCTGTAGACTATAGATACAGGAGTATTAGCAAAATAAAAAGAGAAAAATTAAAGTTTGTTTGGCTTATACTCCTTAATTTCAGTAATTTATAAGAACTACTTTCCTTCCTAGATTATGCCTTTCATAATCCAGGGTTGAATCATGGTCTCGTCAAATGGATCTTAGATCAACTTGGTTTTGAGTTTCATTTGTTTATGACAGTTTTCTGTGTTTTTCTGGGTGGCCGGTAATGTGGCTGCAGGGTCCTGAGGCAGGGTGATTTGCTCGGAGTTGCAAAATATTAGGGGTGACATTAATGACTCCATGCATTTTCTCATTAGTTATTAAAGATGTCTTCTTCAGAGGTGAAACCTCAGTGGCTCTCTCCAAACTCCCCTCACCTCTCTTGTGATCACCGGCCTGGCCTCCTCCTTGGGCCTAGCTTCTGTTATCTGCCCCATCACCCCTTCCACAGCTCCCCTCTTGACCAGTGCAGCCACGTGGCTCTTGCTAAAGAAGATGCTGAGAGCTCACGCAATGCCTTCAGGCCTCTTGTCCACAGGGTACAGCTGGATGCCAGCAGCTTCTTTAAGTACCTTCACTTAGCATTTTCTGACAGGTCCCTTTGGATGGAAGAGCTACAATGACAGGGTCAAGAAATCTCTGTTGGTAGTTATTATTTGTGATTTATTATCGCTTCCTCTTTTTCTCTGGATTCATTGTTAAAGTCAACCTCACACTGAGAAAAATGTTAAAATATATCATGTTAAGGAGGCACTGACAGGCAGGAATCTAATGGAGCTCTTTCTCATAGCTGCTGCCTCCACAGTTAATACAGCACACTTCAAGACCAATGCCAGTGTCTTTCCCTACCTTTCTCACAAGTGCCTCACCCCCTGGTCACAAACATGTACCATCATCATAGGGAACCCTGCCCAAGTGTGTCACTCTATCCGTAGCCCAAGGAAACTTTACATCTTCCCTGACTGCTTGGTGCTCAAGTGCTACACTGTCTGCCTTCATACAGCTAAAGATAGGTTCAGGGTCCAAAGCTGGAGCCAGGCTGAAATGCCCTGCCACAGACTGTAGAACTCACCCATAAGGAGGAGGACAAGACCTGACGTCTGGGAGAATGGCCCTCTTGTCACTCTGGACCAGGCCCTGGCCCTTTCTGTGCTGTTAGGAGGTAGTCCCTTAGGGACTCCAGTAGCCTAAGAGCAGTGACCCAGCTAGGAATAGCTGTGAGATGCCTTGATTTGTCAGGGAACACCATGGCTCCCTCTCTTTGATAGGGTAAAGCCAGTGGGGTCTCGTTGCTCTCCAAGAAGGGCAGGTGGTCCCTTCTAATTATCTTAATGGAAGCCAACTATATCCTTACGTTTTAATACTGCACTTGTTCCTGAATCTAATTAGCTATATTTTTATTGATTAATACCATCTTATATTTAAGTTAAAAGCCTACAGGCTTCAACTAATTTAAAGAACAGCCTGATGATTAAAGGGGAAAATCTTTGTTTCATCCACTTTGGACAGGCAGACTTCAAAAGCACCACCCACCTGTAGTCTCCTCCGCTAGTTCCTTGCTCCCTGTCACCTCTCATCCATAGCTTCGTCTTCGGTCTCTTTCTGCTTACCTGGTAAATATGCTCACATCTGCCCCATCTTTAATGATCTCTCCTTTGAACACTGCATCCTCATCTAATCATCAAAACTTGCTGTCTCCATCTTCACTCACACCTCTCTGGAATTTGCTTGCTGCCCTTACAGTCCAGGGAAATTTTTTCCCCAGCCTCACTGTGCTCTTACTATCACCAGATTCTGTAACTGCATTCCATTCTCATGTGATTTCACCCTCTGCTTTGTTTGCTGCTATTGACAACTGTAAATTTCTATCACCTGGCTTTTGTGGAAGTCCTTCTACTGGCTCTCTCTGTCCCTAACTGCTGGTTTTACCTCACAAGTTTTTCCTCAACTTGAGCCTTCTTCTCCATCTCTGTGGCCACTATGTTTAGAACCTCTTTATCCATGTTTGCACCAATCCAACAGCCCCTGAATCGTTTACCTACCTCAAGTCCTGCCCTTTCTCACTGCCACAGAGATCTCTCTTTAAAACTTCATGATTCTGCCGGGGATTTAACTCAGTGGTTCTCTGCCTGCCTTGCAAGCGCAAGGAGCCGAGTTCAATTCCTGGTACCAAACAAAAACAACAACAACAAAACTTCATGATTCTGCCACCTTTTGCCTAACACTCTCCAAAATCTTCCCCATAGCATCAGGAAAAGCTTCACTTCCTCAGAATGGCATGCAAGGCCCCATATGCCATCCATTCAGTCTGTTTTTCCTCATCTCATCTCTTGCTATTCTTTTTTTTTTTTTTAACCCTCCACCCACCTGAATTGCTCACAGAACCCTTCTGTATTCATCAGTTCAGGCTGCCATAACAGAATACCAAAGACTCAGTGGCTTCAACAACAGAACTTGATTTCCTCACAGTTCTACAGGCTAGAAGTCTAAGACCAGAGTGTTGACAGGCTTGGTTTCTTCTGAGCCCCTCTCCTTGGCCTGCAGAAGGTCTCTTCCTCCTATTCTCTCATGTGGTTTTCCTCTGTGTGTATTCCTGTATCTCTCTGTGTTCCAGTCTCCTCTTATAAGGATAGAAGTTAGATCAGGTTACAGCTTACCCTGACAACCTTATCCTAATACAAGCTAGACTCCTTCTTCTGCCCTTCCTAGAGTCTCTTGTGTTAAGTTCATGACAATTTTACTACATTCTTTGATAATATCTTTATATTTCAGGTGAATCATATTAAACAAGTAATATTTGATCATTTCTGACCTATAAAACAAAAAATTTCATATGGTCCAAGTTAATACATCTTTCTTCTGACCCATCAGCCTTTTATAGCTAGGAATTATTGTTTATCTGTACCACAGTGCTTGGCACTAGGTGGGTACTTGGCAAATGTTGAAGAAATGAATGTCATAGACATGATCTCTATCCCTGAAAGTCTTTGTATATTATTTGGATAGTTGAAATATTGATCACAAGACAGTAGAGAGATCCTATTTCAAGTTGTGAGAGTTTAATATTCGAAAGCTTAGGAGGGGCCACAGAGACATGTGGGGCTTGAGCTGGGATTGCAGAAAAGAATAGCAGTGAAGTTGATGTGGGGGGGAGGAGGGGAAGTTAAGGAGCTGAGCCTATCAGCATCCAGATGGACATTCCAGGAAGAATGGGCTTGCTGCAGAGGATACTCTAATAAGCAACCTGGGAGGACAGGCTAAGCAGTGGAGTTCTGAAGATGTCAGAGTCAGGAGTTTGCATCTGACCATCCCAGCGATGGGGAACTATTTTAAATTTCAAGAATGGCATAATGAAAATGGAGTACTGGAAAGATTAAGCAGCCTTTGGGATAACGAATGATCAAAGAGAAAGCGTCTAGAGGCCAGATGGAATTAGGTGGCTGTTTCAGGAATGCAGACTGAGTTCAGAAGAGCTTGGTTGGCTTGAGGCTCTGAATGAATGAGTTGCTTCTCTGGTGCTATTCAGAACAGATTGCCAACCCAGCTTCAAAGAAGGCTCAAGTAATACAACATAAAGCTATCTCTACTTGTGCGTAAGCATTGACTCAATAAAAGAACTGATTCCAGTCCTGGACTTTATGAAGTTTGCTGTGACTTTGAAAAGAGTGACAGGCAACGGCTTCCATTTGTCCTTGGCTCCCATTTGTCCTTTGTCTTATCTGTCCTGCCTCATTTTAGACATCATCTGAGGATAGAGGCCTGTGCTCTGCACCAGACCTTGTTGGCCTGTGAGTCTCCAACTAGAATAGTAGCAGGGGTTATCAGAAGAGTAAGCCTGAAAGCCAAACTACCTGGATACGAGTCTTGGCTCTACTGTTTGCTACGTGGCCTTGCGAGAGCTGCTCAACCACACTTAGCTTTAGCCTCCAGAGCTGAAAAGCAGGGTTAATTATGCAGTGTAGTTTCTCCGTTACAGGTGAGTGTGAAGAATAAATGCAGTGAATATGTGGAAACCATTTAAAGCACTTATATTAACTTGAATCATAGGAAATTGCCATTTTCATATATCTAAATGAATATTGCCAGTTTCCCAGGGTTCAAGGAAATACCCAGCACTTATTAGATACTATCATCTGTATCCTCGGTCAGTTGGTAAACACCTATCACACTAGTGGCAGAGGGCATGAGGGCACAGTCTCCACAGCCAGGCCCACTCTCCTTCCTGGCTTTTCTGATGTTCTCAGAGTGCTCCATTCCCATTTGTCCCTGAGGCTCCGGGGCTGGCCCTCTCTTTTCTTTCACTGCTGCCTTTGTCCCCTGGAGACTGCACAGGGTATCCTATTCTTTTCTCTTTATCTTCCCAATCCTGGAGATACCTCCTGTCTTCCTGGAAAACATAACAGGGATGAGGAGAAAAATGTTCTTACCTCTGTGTCCTTCAAGAGTCCTTCCCTGAGCTTTTGACTGTTGACACTGACCTGTGCCTTTTCAAAAGTTCCTGCAGCTGTGTCTTGGAATTCCTGCCGTAGACCCCCAGTCCCTCAGGCCCTCTGCCTCTTTCTTCCTGACTAGTTTTCTTTATTTAAACCACATACACGGGCACGCTATCTGTGAAGATTGTTACTACCCTTTCATGGTGGGAAAATGCTATCACCATGCAAGAATTTTCTGAAAAATGTTATGGCTCTCAGCTAGCCAGAAACAGACTCTGCCCTTTCCTGTTTCAAAGGCCAGCTCCTCCGCCTGAGCTGCTTCTCAGTTTCTGTTTCCTGATGGAGAGACACCCCCAACTCAAAGCTCAACTTGAAACAGCAAAGATGACAAGCATGTCCTGTATAATTGAATTCAAATAACCTTCCTGCTTCATTTTTCTAGACCAGTCCCTGGTTACTCACCACTCAGGAATTTTTAAGGGAGGGATAGTCCTCTCCATAGGCCCCTAATTACACACTTACAGGATAGGATATTTCATTTTGTAATAACATTTAGTAAGGTTTCTTTAAAAATAGAAAAACAAAGAAGTAAGACAGTTCATAAGCAATGCTTAGTTAGCCATAGTTCTTTCTTTCCTCCTAAAAGTATATAATAGGAAAATTCAGTTTTGAAAAGTGTAAAATCTTATCCCTATCACTGTAGTAACTACTCTAAGATATTAATCACTGCTTGTAAATCTTCAGAAAATAAATTTGGCAAGTGCATATGTATACTTCTGCATTGCTTCCCTGTGTAGCACTGATTCAGTATAATACTATTTGCTTATGAAATATTTCCTAAAATAATTCATATACATACATCAATCTAGAATAATTCACTCTTATTCTGCCCATTGTGTGGATTTCTTATACACTCAGCCAACCATAGGAGGCTGTACACATACCATATTCTTGAGTGATGAGTTTTAGTTTTCCATCCATAAAAATTCTTCTTTCTTTTCTTTTTTTTTTTTTTTGGTACCGGGGTTCGAACTTGGGACCTAGCACTTATGAGGCAAATGCCAGAACCACTGAGCTAAATCTCCGGCCCCTTCCATCCATAAAAATTCTTATCCAGTGTGTACTTTCTCGTGTAATACTAAGTTAACTTTGTGCTACTAAGTATTTGCCCTATATTTGTACCTTTTAATTTGTGTTTTAGCCAATAGTTTTGACCTAGAACCTCTAAGAAAAACTGTATATGTATTCTTTCGAAGCTGTTGCAAAGACATCAAAGAAGATTGACCCTACTAGATGTTAAAATCCAGTTTTACAGGAGTTCTTGTCGATTTCGAGTCAATGGTTAAGAAGAGAAAGAATAAAAAGATGAATTGTATAAAACAGTTAACTCAAAATGGGCCAGAAACCAAAATGTAAGAGAAAGAAATCAATAACTTGGACTTCATTAAAATTAAAAGGATTTGTGTTTGAAAGGATTCCATCATGAAAGTAAAAAGCCCAGGGCTAGGGGTATAGCTCAATGATAGAGTGCTTGCCTAGAATGCACAGGACCCTAAATTTGATTCTTAGTGCTGTCAAAAAAAAAAGGTAGATAATATTTACAAGTCATATATTTGATAAGGGACTCATATTCAGAGTATATAGAGAAATCCTAAACTCAGAAAGGTAACCCAATTAAAAAGTGACCAAATGGTTGAAATAGATATTTCTTCAGGTAATTAAGTGGCTAAAAACCATACAAAAATATGCTCAATGTTATTAGCCATTAGAGAAATGCAAATCAACATCACAATGAAATACCACTTCACATTCACTAAAAAGACACAGAATAAGTATTAGGGAAGATTTGGAGAAATTGGAACCCTTGTAGACTGTTGAGAAATGTAAAATAGTGCAGCACTTTGGAAACATTACAACAGTTCCTCAAGAGGTAAACATGGAGTTACCATATGATCCTGCAATTCCACTTCCAGTTATATCCCTAAGGAATATGAAAATGTACGTCCATGCAAAACTTGGACACAAATGTTTGCAGAAGCATGATTCATAATAAACAAAAAGTAGAAATGCCCCAAATGTTCATTCACAGATTAACTGATAAACAAAATCCATACAGTGGAGTATTGATGAACAGTAGAAAGGAATGAAGTATTTATACATGCTACATCCTAGATAACTCTTGAAAATATTATGTTACAAGAAAGTAGCTAGATTCAGAAAGCCATATACTGTACGATTCCATTTAAAGGCACTGTCTAGAATAGGCAAATCCATAGAGACAAGAAGAACATTAACAGTATCAGGGGCTAGGGAGAGGTAGGAAGAAGACAGGAAAGTGACTGCCAGTGGTCAAGGGGTTTCTTTGCAGAGTGATGAGAATGTTCTGGAATTAGGTACTGGTAGTGAATAGATTAAATGGAAATACTAAAAACTATTGAAATAAACATTTTGAAATGGTGAATTTATATGTAACGTATATCTCAACCTTTTAAAAGACAAAGATTAATGGAAATCAGCGGATGTTCTCTACCATCTCATAATATCTCTGTAGCACACTAACACTGACCAGCAATTACCTAAAAAAGACATGAAAAAGAAATTAGGGCAGGAGGCAACTGGTGACTGTGGGATTGAATGAGACCCAAGGAACCTTTTCTAGTACTGGATGTTAGGAAGACATTTCCCTAGGGTCTTTGGTATAACAACCCACATAGTGATGATTCAATTACAAGAAAGCATCCCTCAAGTACCAGTACATGCATAAAAGTTTTTATATGTTGTTATTTTCTACCCTGTGCTGTACCTTCCATTTTCCTAATAATATAATCTTGGCTATTTTACTGTTTGCAACATATATAGGTCATTTTAAAGCTGCTGTGAATATTCTAGGATATGAATGTTTTGTTAGTAACCATTGAACATTAGATATTTTGGTAATTTCTAGTTTTTGTTTGTTTTGCTTTCACAAGCAGTGTTGTATTGCATGGTCTTACAATTACTCTTAGAGCATAGCATGTGAAATATGAGACCTAAGCAGGATGCAGTTACCAACAAGATTGAGAAGAGAGCTACTTTCCAAACTAGTCATCCTATTATACATCCCAATGTGTATAAGGCTGAAAAACAGGCAAGCTCTCCATCCACTGCTGCTGCCACCCCTCATGGCTAGGGCCACACTGTCCTCTATGGAGGAGGGGAAAGTCCTTCTTCAGCTCCCACAGGCCATCTGCTCCTTTTGAGTCATAGGATGAGGCGATCCTTCCCATTATCCCAGCACACAGCACTGCACATGTTCTAGCTGCTTCTTGTAAAATGAAGCCAGTGTTTGCCTCATTCGCCTCTTTTCAGAGTGAAGTCATGATTTTTTTTATGCTGTGCAAAAAATGTTCCATTTTACTCCTTCTACTTTCACTTCCTGTGATTTTCAGGTTTTCTGTATTCCTGTGTTCTAAATGCTTATAGCAGATTTAGTGTCTGAGCTTCATTGCGATCACCTTAACCTTGATGAAGAGAGAGGTCCCCTGGAAGGTGGCTTCAGGTCTGTCATACACCTTGCTCCATAACTCTGTAAAAAGTACAAAGCCTTCTATTTCTTCCATCCTGTAAGTTAACTCCATCCCCCAATATAAATGATTTAAGTCTTCTTTAAAGAATTCATTTAGTTGTTTTTTTTCCACAATCAAAATCTTTTTTTTTTTTTTTGGTACAGGGGATTGAACTTGGGTCCTTGCACTTGGAAGGCAGGCGGCAGAACCACTGAGCTAAATCCCCGGCCCCAAAATCATTCTTGATGCTGACTTAGTGAGGCCAAAGCTACATGGCAAATCTATTGACTCCATTGGAATGGATGAATAATGTGGGTTTTTATCCCCTAAATGCTACAACTTAAATATATGGTGGGCTATTTGATCTCTTCAAATTATGCATGATAGGGTCAGAAAGGATTTTAAAGTGATTTTTACCTGATCTTCTGTATTCCTGACAGATGGTCACCCAGCTTATACCTGAATACTTATTTCCAAGATCCAGAACTTGGCAAACAGATTCCCTTTGGGAACTGCCTAATTCTTACAACAGCCTTCCTCCACAATTGCTTTGTTTCTACTGGAGCAATCCACACATCTGAGGATAAATGTCTTTTTCATCCTGGCTGACAGACATCGTTTTTTGTTAGACTTGTCACACCCACTGCATGCTTAGGAAAACCTTTACTTTCTTGGACTTGTTCTTTTTCTTTGTTGCCAGTGTCTTCTCTAGATGTGACACCTGCTCAGGACCCAGTAATCTTTGAGGTTATCCCTATGAAGAATGCAGCAGAACTGTTATTACTTCCTTTGATCTAGATGGACCAGGAAAGAAAGGACAAGCAATAATTGAGTTGGATTCATTCACATATGTACTATCTTTCATTTTTGAACTCAGTACCACCATGTATTTTGTATGGCATTGTACCTTTCCAGGTCTCATGCTTTTTTTCTTGTTAGTAACAATCATTGAGTGCTTTTGATATACCAAACGCTGTTCTGAGTACCTTACACATGCTATCTCATTTAATCCCCAAAATGGCCCTATGAATTAAGCACAAAGATATAAAGCACATAACCATCTTTACATAGTTAGTAAGGGGCAGAGCTGGGATATAAGCAGAGGGACAGTGATTCCGAGCCCCTGTCTGAGCCATTGCACCATGTTGTCTACAGATCCACGCTTCGGCAGTAGCTCCCATTATGATCTTCCTCCTGTTGGCCCAGCCTGCCGTTGTGCTCACTGTTTTGCAAGTCATGTCAGCAGCCTCTAGCAATATGTCAGACTTACAGACTAAATTTCATATAGTAGATCTTTTTCGTAGGTTAGTAATTAAGTTTTAAAATCTCTTCATCCCTGTTAAATATTGTTTTATTATTAATTGAATCTTCATTTAAGTCTATTCTTTTTTTTGGTATTGGAGATTGAAGTCGGGACCTTACACTTGCAAAGCAGGTGGCAGAACCACTGAGCTAAATCCCAGGCCAACTCTATTCTTGACTGTGAATGCCATGCATGGATCAACTAGCTAGACTTCCAGCTTCAGCTCATATATATATTTGTTAAGCCATGAAGTCTCATTGGTTGGGCACGGCCCTAAGGATCTTCCCCCTGGTTATAGAAGCTAAGTACGTACTTAACATCCTCAAGATTCTGGGGTTTTTTAGCCTTTTATAACCACAAAACAGCTACCTTGTGCTCTTACTGCACACTCCCCACTGCATCTTTTGCTAGCTGCCTTGTAGAAGTGAGGATGTCACAGTGAATTTCTGGAGTGACCGTTGGTGGCTCTGTTGATAACTCCTGTAGTTCATCATTTTCTCTTGAAAGTGCTCACAAACTATCTGTTCAACAGCCTTGTCATGAATTCACCTCCACTCCTCTCACCCCCATTTCCTTTGCAAATCAAAATAGCATTTATCTATTTCCATTAGCCCCTTTCCCACTGGCTTCTGGATTTGATCCCTCCAGGGATCCGTGACCATTGTGTAGAGGCTCCTAAAGCTATGGCCTTCCTTGGCCTGGAGTAGGGACTCTCTTAGAGGATGAGGGAGTCCTCCCCACCTGTGCCAAGCAGCAGTTCTCACGTGATGGCTTGTGCTGCCTGGACAGCTTGAAAATCATTCTCCTTGGCAAGAAAGTCAAAACCAAGTGGGAGTCCTATCACCTGTTGGCACTTGGTCTTCATGATGCTCCCAGCATCACTTCAACCCTTTCTGTTGTCCTGGGCTTTCTCTGTTAGTGTCAATTCATTCTGATTCTTTGTCTTCCTGGCAATAATTTTCTAGTTCTCTTGTGTTTAGTTTGGTTTTTTTTTTTTCTCTCGCATCGCTTCCCACTCATTCATCTTTCTCATGTGCCTTCTGAAAATTTACCTGCATCAGAAAATGCCTGCACAGTCCAATTGGTGTTTTTGCTCTCATCATTTTCTAAAACAGTCAAATCATCTCCTGCACTGTGGCAATATACTGCTCAGAACACTGGATTAATCTGTTCCTTATTTTTTCTCCATTTGTGGTTTTGTTTCTCAGAGAAGTATTTTTGATCTATGGCCATAGCCTTTCAAAACCGGAGGACATTTTTGGTTTTGTACTGATGCTCATTACCCCCCCACCCCCACCCCTTTGTCTCTGTCTCTCTCTCTCTCTCTCTCTCTCTCTCTCTCTCTCTCTCTTCTTTTTCCATTTGTTTGCTCTACACAGGTTCTTGTTATGTAGCCTGGGCTGTCCACAAACTCACAATCTTCCTGCCACAAGTTTCTGGGTGCTGAAATTATAAGTATGCGCCACTATGCATGGTTTCACTGCTTTTCTAAGTTCCATCTTTCACTTTCCTATCCTGCTTATCAAACTGTGTGAAGTTTGATCAAGTTTTCCCCAGTTCTGCTTAACTATGGCCACACCTCATCACTCTCTTTAGCAGCTAATCCCTCCCCATAAGTGCTGATCACTGGCTCCTTTCACCATTAGGATGACACAATATACCTTCTTCTTTTTCCAGTGGCTCCTCTGAGGAATGCCTCCTTCTGTCTTAAATCATCTTAGCAATTGCCTTTTTCAACACCAGGATAATATCCTGCTGGGTCTGCTACAGGATAATGGTCCCACTGCGGAAGGCCCTTCATGTTGGATTGCTGTTAAATCCATTTTGAAAAGCACACAGACAGCCAAACTCACCAAAGACCAGTAGCTTTGATATGATACAAATCCTTAGAGGTGTCCACAACCTTTTGTCCAGTTTCTTTTGCTAGCACTGCAAGTGATGATTGGTGGCAAGTGTTTACTATGTGCATTTTATAGATGAAGAAATTGTTGTAAAAAACAAATGAAGAGTGAAAAATTTCTCCATTTTCAATCATTCTGCCTCCTCAAGTTTTAGTAATCTCTTTAGTGTAGGCCGAGTGGGATGAGTGTGGAAGGAACACGCCAACATGGAACTTATGAGAACTTTAAGCACATTTGGAATCTGTTGCATCTTTTTTGCTTTCTGATGATAAGCAGTCAAGGAACAAGCCTAAAGATCAACCCTTAAAGGGTTTGTCCCCAGAAGGGAAGGTATAAGGCCATATTTGTGTGCTGTGTCTTTTTAAAAAACATTTTTTTTGTAATAATTTTTGACTCCCAAGAAGTTACCATAGTAGGAGAGTAAGTTCCTGTTACCCTACCCCCAGCTTGTTCCGGGGACAGCATCTCATGAACAGTCTTCCCAAGGTCTTTTCCTGTCCGAGGAAGGTTTAGCTGATGTTCCCTGGACCCCAGCCAGAGTGCATAATCATGATCACAGCAGCATTTATATCTTGTTTACTAACTGCCAGCAGGATCTCTGGAAAGATACTACAACCCATTGAAATGCCAGAGTAACTCATTGTCCCCTGGGAACTGGGGTTCATGGGGTACACACTATGGCAGAATCAAGATTTGTACCCAGGGTCTGAAGCACTGCGTTCTGCTGCTTCTCCGGTAGGTCTCAGTGTGTATTCACAGCTCAGATGAGGTACCATGAGGCCAGCTTCTACACAGGTAGTATTTCTCTCCCTCCATTGTGGGTGAGGGAGGCTCTGCTCCCTCTTGGGGCAGCTACTGACAGACAGAGAGAGAGGGATATTGAAATGCTGATTAGTCCTCTTCTGTCTCCTTTCTCTGATGCTTAGTCCCTGGCCCACACATGGTAGTAGCAAGTTTATCAACACAGAAGTCTCATGGTTCTCACACTGATGCCAAGAAGTGTGAGATGGGTGTGTTGGCAGACGGCCTGTCTTCGAAGGGCTGTGTTGTAGGTTTTCAGACCCAGATGCCATGCTAAGCACCCTTCAGAACCATTTTCCCAAATCCCACCCTGGGTCAGAGTACTGTAGGATTGGTCATTTCTTCAGAGGCTTGATTTCAAATTAAGTCACTGTGTATCAATTATCACTGCCACCTGCCCGCTCTTTAAATAACCAGTGGCTTCTATGAGTGCAATGGAAAAGGAAGGGATGCGGGGAAAGAAAGGTCATGTCTGTCTCAGTGTTGCATTTGCTGCCAGATACAACAGGAAGCAAGAACATTTGAGCCCAAAGAACCTGAGTAACCTGATCTCTCATATTCCATGTATTGCAGCCAAAGACTAAATGCTGGAGTCTAATGCCTAAGAGGTGATTAGCACTTTGGCATTTACAAAGTGCTTTCATGTTAATCTAAGCCTCATGGCAGACTTTACAGGTGAGGAAACTGAGCTCCAGAGAAAATAATCAAGTTGTGTGAGGTGCTCCACTTAGTGTTGGCATGGCCAAAACAAGGGTCTGGATCTTGGGGAGGCCCCAGAGCAGAGCAAAGACTAAGACTTTTGTGTTTCATGGAATGGGGTTCCAACCTGGACACTCTGCTGCTGATCAGTTTTGTGATCTTCTCTAGCTTTTAAATGGGGAGAGTCACAATTCTTGCTGCATCTAGTTCTTGTGAAGGAGGAGGACATGGTGCATACGAAGAACTTGGCAGAGTATCTGGAATGGAAACTAACCAAGAAATGTTAGGTCTACTGAACCAGTCCAATTCTGGAGCCATCAGGAGTGAGTCTGATTACAATAATAAAATGGCAAAGCAATGTTGACTTAAGCAAATGGTATGTGTTTTTCTTATAAATAGAAAGTCAGAAGGGAGGCAGTCCCGGAGCTGAATGATGCCATCAAAGACTGTTTACCTTCTTTCATCCCTTCTACCTTCTATAGCGTATTGGTTTGCTGCCTTGTGGTCACAGGGTGGCTCCATCCATCATATTTAGAGGAATAAGGTACAAAAGTAGATTTGTCTTTTGTAAAACAAGCAAAAACTCTCTCAAATCCTACTCTCAACCACAGCAGATACCTACGCTTGTCTCCTTAGCCTAGATTAAGTCTTCTGGCCATCCAGAGCTGCAAGGAAACACTTGGAAAAATGAGCATTTAGCTTTTTCAGATTTACATATAACTATGTAAGTTACATGAAAAAAGCCCAATGAGAATGGAGTAGATTAAACTAATTGGACATGCCACAGTCCTACCTCTTCTCACATTGTAATTAAAAAAATATTTCATTGGTCCACAGATGGGTGAATTAATCTTAGTCCTGTGTTCCTGGCACAAGGGCAGCAAAGTCCTTTTTATAGATTGCGTTTCTTTTTTTTTTGGTACTGGGAATCGAACTCGGGACCTTGCACTTGCCAGGCCAACGTGGTGCCACTGAGCTAACTCTCCGGCCTGAGTCTCCTTTATTTGCACAAGATATGTACTGTTTTATGTGCACCACTTCTCTTTCTCTTTTTTCTTCACATACACTGGAATGCACAAGTCTTTAACTATTTATCTCCATCAAAGCACACAGAGCCCTGTAGAGACCACTCCCAGCATCCTAGAGACTTCCCTCTTCTCCTGTCTGGCAGTGCTCCTCAAAGGCAACCATTGTTCTGCTCTCTGTCACCATAGATCAGTTTTGCCCATTCTTGGACTTCATCGAAATGGAATCATACATCTGAATGTGCGCTTTGTGGGTCTGACTTCTTTTCCTCAGCTGTGAGACTCATCTTTATTATTTTGTGGGACAGTACTGACTTCATTTATCTCCTGCTTTCTCCCATCCGTTGTCTCTCTGCACTGACCTGAGATAAGTAGCATCCACTCCTATAGGGTCTCTTCCTCCCAAAACCACCCTCTTTGGTTTCTCACAGAGCCTGTCTTGTACACTGCAATCTCTAGCTCTAAGTCTGCTTTAAAAGGAATCTTCGGGGCATTTGTGTGTTTGCCTTGGATACTCTCAGTATTAAAGAATTTTCTTGAGTACATCTTCACTTGGAGAAGGTGGAAGAAGAGAGTAGGAGAGGGATATGTTCAGGAAGGAGATTTTTAGGCAAAGGAAGAAACAGCTGCTAAGGGCCTCATTTGGAAGTGGAGCCTGGAAGCCAGCCTTCTGAGCAGGGTTTCTAGTTGTTTTGTGTTCCTCCCCTTCCTGGAGTTTCAATTCAAAGCTCAAGGGCACTAAAAACTGCCCGAAGCTCTGCCTGCTTTGGGGCTGGACAACCTAATCTGAATTCAGATTGACTCCTAAGAAACCATCTTTCCCCCAAGACTGTGGCTTGTGGGGTTCTCCTATCAAAGCTGGGGCACATGTTGTAAAAACACTCCACCCCAGGAAGGCTTGAGAGCAGGGGAAAGAGCTGATGCATTTCTGTAGAGTCTTAGATGAAGATGAGCGGCCTCATTATTCCTACAAGTGTGGTCATGTAGGTAAGTCAGGGATCAAGTAAAAAAATTGAAACTATGTAGTCAGCTCTATGGTTGGTTGTCGTCATCTTCCTTTTAGATAGTGCTGGTTCTTAGCCTGGAGTCTGCTAGGATTAAGTAGTAGAGTATTTGGCTAAGACATAATCAAGGATTCTTTGTGCAGTTGAATATTTTATTAGATTTATTGAGTAATTTCTATATCCTTTGCCCTTGCTGGGGGGCTTGCAATATATTATTTCACTTGTTATCCTCAGGACCTAGGAATGTAGGTAGGATTATTCCCATTTTAATAGTGAGTAAAATGAGGGTTAGAGAATTTAAGTAACCTGCTAGTAAGTAACAGGTAGTAAGAAGACTTATATCCAAAATAGTCTCTCAGATTCCAAAGGCCTTGTACTA
Source organism: Heterocephalus glaber (assembly GCF_053883595.1). Classification (NCBI taxonomy): domain Eukaryota; kingdom Metazoa; phylum Chordata; class Mammalia; order Rodentia; family Bathyergidae; genus Heterocephalus; species Heterocephalus glaber. The sequence goes on along the minus strand of NW_028258151.1, from coordinate 13,033,416 downwards.
CAATATCCTACCTTTTTAAAATAAATTCCCACCATTTTTTTTCTTGAGACAGGGTCTTGCTAAATTATCCAGAATCGTCTCAAACCTGTAGTCCACTTGCCTCGGCCTCTCAAATGCTGGGATTACAGCCATGATCCAGCATGCCCAGGCATGCCCCACCTTTCTGATATGCCAACTTTCTTGTCATTTCTTCCTGTTCCTGGCCATGATACCCTCTCTCCGATGCTTGTCCAACAACTAATTTTAGAACAGCTGAGAGCTGCAAGGACTTTGCCACGTATTTTGATTTTAGCTGGTTGTTACAGCTTCACTATAACAGAGTACACACGTTTACTAGGCGGCTCAAAGGATCTGTTACACTTTAATAAAGGAATTTTTACTACTTAAAACCAAGAGCATATTGGAAAAGACCTGGCTGAAAGATAGAGAGATACTGGTTTTATTCCTAGTATTAACCACAAATCCATAAATCCAAGAAATGGTAAGATCTGGAGTAGACCTAACTGCTATGGTCTCACTTTCCCTCATTTGCAAAATGAGAAAGTTGAAGTGTGCAATTGCTAGTGTCCCCACCTGTTCTAAACACCAGAGTCCCTGTGACCTTTTTTTTGTTTTCATAATTGTAAAATGGGTTTAAAATATAAATTTATTAAAGGAGTCTTAATTAGTAAATGTAAATCCAGAGAAGTGGATAACATTGAAGCTTTCAAAAAAAATTTAAGAATATATAAATTCCTTATCCTTCCAAGTAAAGCTACATTTCCATTGCATTTCCCAATCTATCATTCCCACCAAATAAATGTGTAGGTTTTTCAATAATTCATACTGGAGCTTAGATTCCTTAAGGGTCTAATAGGATGTAAAAGATTGCCAGTAGCTAACCTCAGGTTACCAACCTAACTAAACACAAATCCCTCCTTGTTCAGTATATGTGTTAATAATGTAAACTATTTTAAATTATACTTGGTACTACTGAATTAAGATGAATGCGCTATACTTAAAGAAACTGATGCTGCTTCATTTCAGACCCAGTAAAGAGAAAACTGGCCATGTGAGTGACTCGGGAGCATCTGTCGTCAAACATGGACTCAATCCAGAGAAGAATTTCATGCAAGTTCATTATTTAAAGGTAAAAGGATCTAGTGGCAGGAGGCACTCGTGACAGTGCAGCATATTTTAGGTTATACAATTAAATGATGAAGATTAGTAACATGGCTGAAGCAGAGCAGAAAGACCATCCACATTGCAGTGATGTCTGGGTAGAATCAGAGAGTGCACTCAGTAAAGCACTTCCTGTCCCCACATGGGGCCACATTAGGAAGGCTTGAGTCAAAGGAAGCTGAGGCATCCCTGCCTTCTTCCTGTCCCATGTGGGCCAGCTTTGAAGAGCAGAACCTGCAAATTGCTCTCAGGTCCAGTGGGAAGATGGAGTAATAAAGCAAGGCTATTCCTGGAAGCTGATGCAGAGAAGAGCTGCCCTCCCTTCTCTTTTGGTTCCCAATGGCTGTCCAAGCTGCACCAAGTCAAAACAGAGTTGGTGATGACATTACCAAAGGAATTGGAGGCTCTGTAGTTCCTCCTTAATTCGTACTGTGGGCTTTCTGGTCAAAATGCAAAGGGCAGCCTAGGACAGGTGAGGTGGCGCTTGTGAGCTGTGCCCTGTGCACAGTGGGCAAGTTGGAGTGTGCAAATATTTTTACACTTCTGTGATGAACCCACAGTGGGCATCTCTCTCTCTTTTTCTTCCAGGGCTACTTCCTCCTTCGGTTCCTTGCCAGAAGACTTGGGGATAAAACCTATTTTTCATTTTTAAGAAAATTTGTGCACAAGTTTCATGGACAGTTGATTCTTTCCCAGGTAACTTATGGGTCCTCACAAGTTCATGCTGTATACTTGGAGGGGTTGTGTCATGTGGGGATTAGATTATCTCAGTATTAAAAACAGGAAAAAATTTTTCCGTTTCATGCAATGAGAAAAATAGTTAATGAAGTGAACACAAAGAGAGTGTTGTTTTAGGGGGAGGGTGAGCTCCCTGTTGTTTGGGGACAAGCTGTTACCCAGAGCTGTCTTGTACACAGTGATGCAAATAATTGTACTCAAGTGACCTTAACTAAAACCAAAACTATACTGCTCTTCCCTCTACCTGCGATCATCTTTGCAAGATTGTGTGCTTCTTACCCTTTAGTCTCTGTTTTGTGCTACAACCTCAGAATCAGCCTAGTTGAAGATAAGCACCAGCCTCTTCCTCTCTGCCCCTTTGCCCTTTTCATTGCATTCAGTATCATTGCCATTTTCTGTAATTATATTTTCAGTTGTAGGCTATATGTTTCTTTTCTATCTCTTCCACTCTATATATAACCTCAAGAAGGTCAGGGATGCTTTTTATTTCACCAGTCTTTAGTACATGGCTGGCGCACAGTAGGTATGCCATAAAGATAGATAAATGCACTAATAACAAGATACACTGAAATATTCAGATAGTCTGGCCGCAGCTGTAAGAGAAAACCTGTCAGCTCATATGAGTGTAGAGTCAAGCAGCACACGGCAAGAAGGCTAACAAAGAGCGAGAGGCTCCAAAAACAGAGCTCAGAGAGAGGATAGGTGGTGCATCCTTTGCAGAGATTTGACCAAAGAGTATTTTTGATACTTAATTATTATGTTCATACACAGTTATAAGTCACATATTTCACAGTTAGATGTAAAGGACGTGCATGTATAATCTGAACACATACGGAGGGAATACTAAATACTTCAGCTTTTCTTTATCTCTTGAATAACTTTGTTGTTTTTCTACAACCACTTTATTGAGATAAAGTTCACTCTTTAAGATATACAGGCTCATGGTTTTTAGTACATTCACAAGTTGCACAATCATCAATATTATCTAATTTTAGAACATTTTTATCAACTCCAAAAGAAATCATCAGCAGTCACTCTCCCCTCTGCTTTATTCCTAGGCAACCACAAATCTACTTCCTATCTCTGTAGATTTGTCTATTCTGGACATTTCATAGAAAAGAATCATAATATATGACATTTTGTGTCTGACTTTCACATAACATTCTTTCACAGTTCATGTAGCATGCATCGGTACTTCATTCCTTTTTGTTTATTTGTTTTTTGAGTCTGGGACTCCCTATGTGCCCCACTCTGGTCTCAGTCTCCTGGGCTTAAGTGATCCTCTTGTCTGGTGTCAAACCCTTGGGCTCAAGTTGTCTTAGGAGTCCTCGGCCTCCTAAGTAGCATTCTTTCTTTTAGTTTTGTTAATTGTGGTAACATATACATAACATAAAACATACCATTTTAGTCATTTTTAAGTGTACAGTTCAATAGGATTAAGTCCATTCACATTTTTTATGCAATCATCACCATCATCCATCTCCAGAACTTTTAATCTTCCCAAACTGAAACTCTGAACCCATTAAACAATTATTCCCCATTCTTCTTCACGCCCCGATCCCCAGCCTCTGTTCTACTTTCTGTTTCTATGAATTTGGCTACTATAAGTACCTCACGTAAATAGAACCACCATACAATGTTTGGCCTTTTGTGTCTAGCTTCCCTCACCATTTGTGTCTTCCAGGGTCATCCAAGTTGTGGCAATCAGAATTTTCCTCTTTTCTGATGCTGAATAAATATTCCATTGCATGTATGAATAACATTTTGTTTAACTATTCATCTGTCCATGAGATTTGGTTTATTTCCATCTTTTTGCAATCATGAATATTGCTGCTATGAACATTAGTTACAAATAATCTGAATGAGTCTCTGCTTTCAGTACTTTTGGGCTTATACCCAGATGTGGAATCACTAGATTATATACTTCTCTCTTCAAGTTTTTGAGGAACTGCTATCCTGTTTCCCATAGTTGCCATACCATTTCAAATTCATAGCAGCAATTCAGAAAGGTTTCCATTTCCCCAATACTTTTCAACATTTGTTGTATTCTGAGGTCTTCCCCAGCCAAACAGCCCTCCTAGTGGGTGTAAAATTATAGCTCATGATGGTTTGGATTTTCATTTCTCTGATAGCTAATGATGTTGAGCTTTTTTTCTCGCTCTCTCTCCTTATTTTGGGGGGCTGAGGGTAGAAGATACTGAGGGTCAAACCCAGGGCCTTCCCACTGAGCTACATTTGCAGGCTTTTGAGACAAGGTCTTGCTAAATTGCCCAGGCTGGACTCAAACTTGTGATTCTTCTATCCCAGCCTCCTAGAGTGCTGGAATTGCCGTCATTTGCCACCACTCCCAGCTATGTTGAGCATTTTTTAATGTAGTTTTTGGCCATTTGTATTATAGCTCCTATAGAGAAATGTCTGTTCAGATTCTTTGCCCATTTCTTATTTGGGTTGTCTTTTATTAATGATTTATAAGAATACTTCATATATTCTGGATATAAGTCCCTTGTCAGATGCATGATTTGCAAATATTTTCTCTCATTTTATGCATTGTCCTTTCACTTTCTCAATAGTGCTCTTTATAGCACAAGAGTTTTAAATTGTGACAAATCCAATTTCTCTCTTTTCTCTTTGATTACTTGTGCTTGAAATGTGTCATATCTAAGAACCCACTGCTTCATGAAGGTTTGTGAACATTTACTCCTGTGTTTTTGTCAAAGTTTCATAGTTTTAGCTCTTATATTAGGTCTCTATTATGTATACATTTTTATATATTGTGTGAAGATGGTTAGTTCAACTTCATTCTTTCGGATGTGAATATCTAGTTGTTCCATAACTATTTCATTAAAAGGCTATTCTTTTTCTTTATTAAATTGAGTTAGCATCTTTGCCAAAACCAGTTGACTATTAATGTAAGAATTTTTTTCTGTACTCTCACTTATATTGATTACTATTTCTATCCTTATGCTAGTACCAGAATACTTAGTTATTGTAGATTTGTATTAAATTTGGAATTTTGTTTTGTTTTGATTTTTGAAACAGGGTTTCTCTATGTAGTTCAGGCTGGCCTTGAACTCACTATGTAGCCCAGGCTCGCTTTGAACTCGCAGCAATTCTCCTGTCTCAGCCTCCTGGGTGCGGGAATTAAAGGTGTGTTCCACCACACCCAGCACTGGAAATTATTGGTTTTTCAACTGCTATATACTCTACAAGAGTTCAAGCAGGCTGAGTTTAATGGTGGTTACCTGTATTCCCTAGGTACTCTGGAGGCTGAAGCAGGAAGATCACAAGCTCAAGGCCAGCCTGGACAACTTAGCAAGACTGTGCCTCAAAAAATCTTAAAAGAATTGAAGCTGTGGCTCAGTTGTAGAATGCTTGCTTAAAACATGTGTGAGGTTTGGGTTCAATATCCAACACTGCCCCTGCCCAATGTCAAGCAATACAGAAAAGTACAAAGAAGAATTTAAAATATAATTCAAAGTCCCATCACTCAGAGCTACTTTTAATTAATATTATGTGAAAATATCATTCCAGAAATCACATTTTTTATATGTTATACAGCTATATACAGCTATCTGTATGTATGGTATGTGTGTACATACATAGAGGTCATTAGACAGACATAATATCATAAAAATAGGACTATACTATGGATATTTGGGGGAGGGGAGGTGCTGGGGATTGAACCCAGGGCCTCGTTTGTACTAGGAAAGCACTCTACCACTGAGCTATCTTCAGCCCCTATGTGCTTTTTAATTAAATGTTTAAAATTTTCCCTTACCGAGACTTAATAAATGAAACACTAAAAGTGAAGTAAAGAACTTTCTGAACTCCAGATTAATGCAAGAGAGATAATTTTCCTTTTTTTTTTCTGGTACCAGGGATCAAACTCAGGACCTTTCGCTTGGATGGCAGGCGGCAGCACCACTGAGCTACATCCCTGGCCTGAGAGATAATTTTCTTAAAAAATTGTTCTACGGGGCCAGGGATGTAGCTCAGTGGTTTCACCGCCTGCTGCGCAAGCGCAAGGACCCGAGTTCGATTCCTGGTACTGAAAAAAAAAAAAAATTGTTCTACGGTTAAGAAACATTACTACCAAAAAATGTTAAGAGATTGAAATTGTTGGGTTTTTTTCCCTTCACATAAATATTTCACATTCTAATGCATCAGATTGTTCATGGCTGTAAAGATGAAGAAATGAGTAGTTATATATACTTCTACTACTCTCTCCTTTCTAAATTTTTCTTAATTGTTATTTTTATATAGTCAAAGTTTATTTCATTAACAGTATCTGCTATAACCATAATTTTCACAGTTGTGTAGTCTTAGCTCTGTGTTTAAAGGATTTCGGCATTCACCACCAATCATTTTGCCATGCTCTGTATTCATGAATATTTTATTTTGATTCAGATCTTTGTTGGCTGAATTTCATTATCAAATTGATGTTCAAATTGTAGTCTCACAGGCTGTGAAATTTCTGAGTTTTTAATCCTAGAGAGTACTTGTTTATTATTTCCACTGGAATTACAGGCTGGCTGGGTTTAACATTCTTGGGTCACCTTTTTATTTCTCAGAACTTTATAGACATTACTCAACTGCCCTCTGGCATCAAATACCTTTTGAAATTCACTCACTTCCCCTTTATACTACTTAGATGACAGAAAAATTCTTCATCTTTGAAGCTTAGTAATTTAATTACAAAAAATGGGTTGGTGCCAATAATTCTGTGTTATCCATCCCCCCCAAAATGTGTATTTTTTAGCCTTAGATTCTGTTTAGTAGAATTGTCTTAATTGTATCTTTGAGCATATTTTTTTATCTTTATAGGGTTCTCAATTTCAAGGCTACCAGTTATCCCTGTGTTGTATCTTCTTTGTTCTCTATATTTATTTGCTAATTGCTCTTTTTCTTTATCATGGCCTGTGTTTACCTCAGGCAACCTCTTTATTATTAATATATTTTCCTTAATGTCTGTACTTTTTGCTGTTTCTGCTTCCTTAATGTTCCTATACTGGTATTATTTTGCTCCTTAATATATTTTCTTAAAATCATTCTTTTCATCTCATTTTGTTGTTTTATCATTGTTAAAATTTCATTATACTGAATTTGTATTCTTATTATATATTTTTGTTAATTTATTTCATAGTATCTGTGGAGAATTTTCTTCTGTTTCTTGGATTATGTCTTCTTCAAGACTGGATTCTTTGTCTTTTAGATGTTATGCTTCTTTCTGTCTCTTTATCTGGGTTGTTTTAGTTGTCATGCTTTTTGCTCTTTCTCAGTATGTCTAGCACTTTCCTGACCTTTTATTTATTCTCATATATTAGAGCATTGTTCTTGATTCTTTCCCAACTCTTTGCAGGCTTTTTTTTCTTCCTCTCTGAGCTATGGTTTGAAACTTGGATGTTATGCATGGAGGAGGAGACGAGCTCCAATGTAGATCTTTACAGGCTTTTTTGAAGAATTTGGCTTGGCTATTCTTCAAAATTTTGTTAAATGTCACCTGCCAAGATGCTTGAGACATAATATGGGTGTAGCTTGTTCCCAGTGTAAGTATTCTGTCAATTAATATTGCTACTCCAATTCAGTTTGGAGCCCTGGAACTTTTCCAGTTCATCAAAGAGAGTCATACTCCGTGGTTTATTGCCTGTGCTTTGCTCATGTCTCTCCAGCAAGCATTTCCAGGCCCTGAATAGTCAAAGAAGAAGAAAGACAAATATAGTCATGTTTCTTTCCAAGTGTGCGGGAATTTGTGAGAATTTGTGGGATTTGGCCAGTTCACCAGCACTGTTACTGCTAAGCATGAGGTTGTGGGGGGTACAGAGGGAAAATTAGAACCAGTGTTGGAATCTTATGCTTCTCTCTTTTGTTGCCTCTTTTCCAAGTTTATATCAGGAGGCTATGCCTCTTTCCTGTTTGAATACTATTGGTCAAGCTTTTGTTATTTAAAAAATATTTTTAAAAAATATTTATTTTAATTAATTAATTAGTTAATTTTGAGGTGGGGTCTTGCTGTGTTGACTGGTGTCAATCTCCTGAGCTCCAGTGATCCTCCCACCTCAGCCTCCCGAGTGCTAGGAATACAGCTACATGCCACACCCAGCTTATACACACATATGTGTGTGTGTGTGTGTGTGTGTGTTTGTGTGTTTAATGGGTTATGGTTTTTTGGGGATTTTGTTGTGGTACTGGGGATCGAACTTAGGACCTTGTCCTTGCAAGGCAGGTGCACTGCCACTGAGCTAAATTCCCTGCCCTGGATTACGGTTTTGTTTACATCACTAGGTAGTTATTGAACAGGAAAGGCTGTTGTCCAGTTCTTTACTCAGATGTCCCTCAGCTTCTTCCTATTTTGACTTACTTTTTCCTCTTTTCTTCCTTTCTGAGCATTCCATCTGCCCAGCATGTCAGTATTACAATCCTTCCAGCTGCTACTAAAACCCCTCTCTTGAGAGTAGTAATGACCTCTTCCTGACAATCTCATTTCTTCTGTTTTTACCCTACCAATACTGTTCTAGCGTCAACATTTTGATTATTTGTTTTGTCTCTCCTACCTTTTCCTCATGACCATGGTAATTATTCAGAAAAAAAAAATCCAACAAATTCTTAGTCCTGTATAATTATCAAGCTGGTGTCAGTTTCTCCAGTAGAATCCACATGTATCTGGTTTTTATTGAATATTTCACCAAGAATAAAAAAGTTATTGCCAAATTAACTATATGTCAAAATCAGTGTTAGTTTCTTTAAAAAAATTGTAATGCTTAGTTTATTATTGTATATTAAAGTGTTTTTATGATTAGCATATAGGTTATTAGAAGAGTAGAAAATGAAACAATTCTCTAGGCATGTGTTTTCTGACTGGGACAGGGGCCTGTAACCAGTGCTAAAAACCCAGATAAAATTCCATCGCATGACCCTTTTTTTTTTTTGATACTGGGGACTGAACTTGGGTCCTTGCGCTTTCGAGGCAGGTGGCAGAACCACTGAGCTAAATCCCTGGCCCCTCGCATGACCCTCTTAAAACAACTATTTTATTTCTTTTCCCTTTGATTTTTGTATTCAGGCAGACTGTAGAGGTGACAAACTAGGGCCACTACTATTTGTAGATAGCTGACTTTGTTAATGATCCTAGATTTATCTAGGAGAGAAAGTGCTCCTTGTCCAATTAAGATTTGTAAGTAGCTTTCACATGACTTCCAGCACACTGAAAAGAGTGAAGCCAGATGAAAGAATTGAAAAGAGGTAGTGAGGGAAGAAATAACTGTAAGAGACATATTTCTTTTTATTTTGTTGCAGCAAGCGGGGAAGAACTTCTGTCACAAGTTCACTCTATGCCAATTTACAAAAGGAACCATGAAAACTAGCACTTTATGCTTAAAAATTGGGTCTCTGAAGAGGGACCAGTTGGGTCAGTTCCTCTGATAGCTGATACAGAGACTGCCTGGATAAGTAGCGTGTCTTCTTGAACTGGGTTTAGCACAGGACAGAATCCTGTCTGGCACTGAGGGGAAGGGCATTCCTATGGCCTAGTGTGTCTCAGTCTGTGAGCATGTCTTGGAGACACCCACGGTGATGGGTTGGTCAGTAGCCTCCAGGTAGCTGCTGTGTTGCCTGCAGGACTCAGCCCTGAGGAAGGAAGAGGCTGATGCTCTACTATGGTTACCTTGTACGAGTCAGGACACCACCTTTCTTTTAAGAATCAAGCAGGGTTTCTTAGGAGCTTCCTGTACTTACCCAGTATTTACAAAGAAGTTAGGTCATTGTGCTTTGCAATCTTGTTAAAAAAACAAAAAGGATCCAATTGTAATTGCAAAAGAGAGAATTAAGGTTAACTATGAATTTCCTGCTTCTCATGGAATTAAATTTTCCCTCTTACCATTAAGTTACTGTGATTTTTCCCTCACATAATTTGAACATAAATTATCAGGCAAATATGAGCTAAGTCAGTATGGGGAATAAGGAGATAATGAAGTAAAAATCATTAAGAAGTTATAATTACAATACTTGGATTTTTCTTTTTTTTTTTTTTTTGGTACCGGAGTTCGAACTTAGGACCTTGCGCTTGCAAGGCAGGCAGCGGAACCACTGAGCTAAATCCCTGGCCCGATACTTGGATTTTTTTTTCTATTAACTTTATTGATACATTTTAGATATTAAATTCAGTTACATTCATCATTGGGATCGTATCTTTACATGATGTATCTTGGTTCTTATTTTTTTTTTCCTTCCCCTGCCCTCCCTTCACCCCCTCCACCCTTCTCTATTTGCAAAGACTTTGTTTCCATTTTTTCCTTTTCTCATATTTTTTTCCCTTCTTTCCTTTCCCCTACCCCTCCCACTTCCCCTACTCCTTTAGACCTTTTCTTCCTATTATACAATATCAATTATACATTTTTTAAATTACAATATCAAAATTTAGAGGACATTACCACAGATTTTACAGAATTTAAAAAGATATAGAAAGCATATTACAAAAATCCTTTCTGAAATAAATTTGACAACTTCTAAGAAGTACCTTGGAAGACAAATTAATGAAACTGACTCTGGAGGAAATATAAAATTTGAATAGCACCTATTAAAGAGAGTATATTCCTAGCTTGAAAACCTACCCATATGACAACAACAGGCTCATATACATTTTAACTGATGAATTATATCAAACATTTAAAGCAGAAAAAAGAAGGAACACTTCTCCCCTCATTTTAGGAAATCAACGTTGTGCTAATCCTAAAACTGGATAAAGATAATAGAAGAAAAAAAAGTATGAACATAGATAAAAATTTGTTTAACAAAACAAACTAGTAGGAGTCAGATCTGGCAGTATGTAGAAAGTGGTTTTATTATAGGGATGGCAGTGTTGCTTAAGCATTGGAAGATCCAACCCATAAGTCATCCTTTTAACACAGGAAAGGAAAAAGCCATATGATCCTGTCAGTAGTTGCAGAAAAAGTCCAATACTTGGATTTTTAAGAAGCAAAAATCTTGTCAATAAATTAGTGAAAAAGTAATCTACAAAAATAATGCACTAATATATTGAATTTACAGCAAAGTCTATTAATAGATTGTGATAAATGAATTTCTAATTCAACATTTTACAAAATAATTTTTAAAATAATAAAAATAATGACACCAACAACCTAAGTAAATGCAATTTTTTGCATTCTAAATACTACTTCTGGGCTGGGGATTTAGCTCAGGGTTTTCGCCGCCTGCCTTGCAAGCTCAAGGACCTGAGTTTGATCCCCGGTACCAAAAAATAAAAAATAAAAATAAAAAAATAAATAAATACTACTTCTGTTTCCTTAGTATTTTTCTCCACATATCTCTATGAAAGATGCATTTGTAAGGCATTGATTAATTTGGGGTTGTCCTGTCCCCCACATATTCTCTTTGCAATCTGTTCTTTAAATATTAGTTTTGTTATTGCGTTGTTTACTTTAAGTGAAAAAGTAAAGTCTTAGAAAGGGAACAGGGGTTAGAAGAAGTAAATCTTTCATCGGTGCTCTGATTAGGGAGACTTTGCCTCTGGAAGATAGGAACCAAAACTACCCATGAACATAAAGAAATGGGACAGCCAGTTTTGCTAGTGTAGGGATGGCTCTACTTCAACGTGATGATACAAAAAGAACACCTTGTACAAATTGTGTGCAGGTTCTTATTTCCCTGTAATTTCATCTGTTTTGTAACAGGAAGATCGCTATTGCTGCTTCCATCTTACACTCAGTTACGTGGGTCTCATCAAACCTTTGGGGGACCCTGTTTGCAGCCTTGTATCTACTGCAAGTGGCTCTTATTTGGCATATGTATATTTGGTCATCTGGGCTTATCCTTTAAAGGACCTGTTTTGAAATACTGTTTTCCACTTTTTAAAACTTCAAGTGTGGATTTTTTTTATTATTCAATACCAAGTTCTAAGAAAGTTAAATATTGTTCTTGTTTTGTTTCATGTTTGATAGTTATCCAAAATATATCTTATCCATCATTCAGATGATGAATAGTTGAAGTTAGAGTTACCTATTTAGCAAATAAAAACAGGGCAGAAAATACAGTTATATTTGAATTTCAGATAAACAATGCACAGTTTTTCAGTGTATTCCTATTCCCAGTTTAGCTGAGTGTCCCGTATTTTATCTGACAATACCAGTTAAGACGAAATCAAATTCCAGGATTAGATGGACTGGAAAGTTGGGTCACAGTACTCAAGGTACAAATTAAATATAAATGAACATGTATATTTGAATCTTTTTTAGGTCTTATGGTACTCTAGTTATGTATTAAGCCCTTACCTTTTGGATATATTTACTAAAACATTTATTGATGAAATTGTGTAATGCTTGGGATTTTCTTCTAAATAATACAGGAATCAAGGAAGTAGATTGGAGAAAACTGGCTGTGTGTTGATAGGTATATGACAGTTAATTGTCTTATTTGGTCTACTTTTGAAATTTACCCTAAGAAATTTGTGTGTGTGTGTGTGTGTGTGTGTGTGTGTGTGTGTGTGTGTGTGTGTGTAGGTCATGCCTTTAGGTTAAAAAAATTCCATCATTAGGCCTGGGATTTTTTTTTTTTTGGTACTGGGGATTGAACTCGGGAACTTGTGCTTGCGAGTTCGATCCCCAGTACCAAAAAAACCCCCCCAAAAAACCACAAAAAAATTCCATCATGTAAGCATCTCAGATGTCTAGCAACTGAGGACTTATAAAGTAGTAGAGGAGAGGAGGCTGCACATGGAGGCAGGGCTTCTGGACCAGGTTGGAAATTGTGGGCATCTTTGTTCCTATTTGTCATCTTGATTTTTGTCTCTATCTTTCCATGGAACAATGCAAGAGATTTGCCCAGTTAGTCACTACCAGCCAGGAGTTCAGATTGTTCAGGAGGATATCTGGGGAAGCTCATGAAAAGGAGAGCCAGGATAAGTAGAAAGAGATGATGCTTTATACTATGGCGAGCCTTTCAAAAATAGCTAAACATGAAGTGAAGCAAACTGTTGGGTTAGGTCAAAATAACAAACATTACATTTTTCAATTTGTTCATGGTTTTTCCAAAACAAATCTCTCTAAGTGATTGGATTGAAGCCCTGGAAAATTAATAAATTGAGTAAACAGTCTAATAAGTCAATATAGGTTCAGCTCCCCTAGCAGGTGAGCCATCAACAGATGGGAATACTCAGTCTCTGGCATTATTCCAGGAAGTTATTTATTGATGGACATATTTAATGGTTTTCTTTTTTCTTATTCCAGGATTTTCTTCAAATGCTGTTGGAGAACATCCCAGAAGAAAAAAGGTGAGGACCAATTTAGGAATTAAGTGTCCAGTTTTACTTACAGTGCTGAAAAGAACCCTACCAATTTGGGTTATTACAATGTAGAAAGTTCAATCTTTCTTAATAGAGGCAGGGTCCTAGCTCAGCCAGTGGAATCACAGGACAATCAGCCTGTCTTTGGGACAGGTCCAAGTGGATATTGGTGGCCGGCGTACACAACCAAATGTCCCCAGAGTCAGGAGCCCTGAATGAAGTACAGGAAGAGATCCTGGCACAGTCTGTGACCTCAGCTGCTGTAAGAAAGAATGGAAGAGAAAAATGTTCTAAAATCTAGGGCAGCTCCAGTAGTTTAATATAAGGAAAGACTGTTTAATTGAAGGTGAAAATGCAATGTAGTAATAAGAACTTAGGATGTAAAGTCGGGTTCTCATAAGTTCTAAATCCAGATCTGCTATTTCCTAACTATGAAAATTGGAACAAGTCACTTAATCCCTCCACATTTCAGTTTTTTACCCTCATTAGCAGGGTCTTAGGGAAGATTAAAAGAGCTGACATCTGTTTAAAAAGTAAGCACTCAATTAATGACTGCTACACTACAGTGACATAATCAAATTCTGTGTACCAGGCACTATACACAGGATCTACACACAGTTATCATTCAGCCCTCATAACAGCATTCATCATCACATCATTCGCATAGGCATTATTATAAACCAGCATTTATTGAGAGTTTACTTTATGAATATACTCATTTAATACTCAAATTGATGGTTTTTGGTATATTATGGTTTTATTCCTATTTTACTGAGAACTGAGGTACCCAGAGGCTGCGTACTCAACCTGAGTGTCATGGCTCTCTGTGGTAGGGCTGGGATTTGAGCCCATGCAGATTTGTATCTGCTGTTAAAGTTGGGTAAATTTCTGTGAGGTTCATAGAAGCTAACTTTCCAAAATTGCTTAGCAAGTAAGATGGCACATATTGAAATTAGATTTGTATGGCCTTATCCCATGCCCTTCTCAGAATACTCCTTAGCATGGGGCTCACTGCCCTGGAAATAGAGGAGATTCTCATCCTTGGAAATGTTCAATTTTAGGTTGCCCGGCTCCCTACAGGGTTTGTAGAGAAGACTTAGGACTTTTCTTATAGGCGGACTAGGTTAATCCCAGTTAGATTCAAACTTCCTATGTTAACTTGGACCCTAAAAGTAAATACCTTGAAACATAGTTTCTTATAGCAAAATTAATATTCATACATTAAAGGGGGACATCTTAATTATTTCTTTGAAGACAGGATCCTGCTTTCTTTTGGTTTTTTCTCCCCATCAGGAATTTGTTCCTGTATATATCTTAATTCTTCTTCTTTTATTCCATTCCCCTCCCTTTCCTTCAACCCTTCTTCCCCTCCTGTTTTACAGAAGCTTTCTTTCCATTTTTTTCTTCTGTTCTCTTTCATTTATCCTTTTCCTTTCTGTCTCTTCCCCCTCCCTTGTTCCCCTTCCCTTTTGAACATGTTCTTCCTATTTCCCAATATCTGTCCTTCATTATGTTCCTTCTTTATCCTTTAGGTTTACCATACAAGAGAAACAATGCAATATTTAAACTTATGTGTTCATTTTATTTAACTTAAGATTATGGTTTCGAGCTGTATCCTTTTTCCTACAAATGACTGAAGTTTATCTTTCTTTATGGTAGAGTAGTACTGCATTGTATATAAATACCACATTTTCTTTACCCATTCATCTGTTGATGGGTATATGGGGTGTTTCCAAGATTTAGCTATTATAAATTGTGCTGCTGTAAACATGGGTGTGCATATATTACTGTGGCATGATGCTTTTTACGCTTTCAGGAAGATACCTAGGAAGGGAACAACTGGGTCAAATGGAACCTCTAATTTTGTTTTTTTGGGGACTCCCCAACCTGATTTCCATAGTGGTTGTACCAGTTTACACTCCCACCAGCAATGGAGAAGGGTTCCTTTTCTCCCACAGCCTTGTCAGCATTTTTTATTCATTGATTTCTTGATAATAGTCATTCTTTCTGGAGTGAGATGGAATCTCAGTACTGTTTTAATTTGCATTTCTTGAATGACCAGTGATGTGGAGCATTTTTTTCATATATTTATTTGCTGTTTGTACCTTTTCATCTGAGAAATGTCTATTCATTTCAGATGCCCATTTTTGGACTGGATCTTTAAATTGGGGAGATTTTAATTTTTTGAGTTCTTTATATATTTTAGATGTTGGTCCTTTGAGGAATAACTGGTAAAAAATTTTTTCCATCCTGTGGGTTGTCTCTTCTTTCTGTTGCTGGTTTCTTTTGCTGTACAAATGCTTTTAATTTGATGTTATCTCAGTTGTTGATTGTAATATTTCCTGTATGATTGGGGTTTTATTCATGAAGTCTTTGCCTGTATCTGTGTCTTCCAGAATTTTACCTATTCTATATTCCAGCAGATATAGTGTTTCTGTTTTTATATTTAGATCATCAATCCATCTCGACTTTAGTTTAGTGCATGTGAGAGATATGGGTCTAGGTTCAATTTTCGGCATGTGGAAAGCCAGATTTCCCAGCACCATTTATTAAAGAGTCTGTCTTTCTTCCAGTGAAGGTATTTGGCCCCTTTGTTGATGATAAAGTAGCTGAGTGTGCTTGAAGTTGTTTCTGCATCTTCTGTTCTATTCCATTGATCCTCAGGTCTGTTTTATTTCTTGCCAGTACCATGCTCTTTTTATCATGGTAGCTTTGTAGTATAGCTTCAAATCAGGGATTCTGATGCTTCCAGCCTTACTCTTGTTGCCCAGAATTTCTCTATGTCTCTTCTGGTTCCAGTATGCATTGATACTTTGATTGAGATTGCATTAAATCTGTATAACAGTTTTGCAATTATGGCCATTTTTACTATATTTGTTCTGTTTATCCAAGAACAGGGGATATCTTTCCATTTTCTGATAGCCTCTTCAATTTCCTTTTTCAGAAGTTTTCAATGTATAGGTCTTTCACTTCCTTTGTTAGATTGATTCCTAAGTATTTCACTTTTTCTTGATGTATTGTGAAAGATGCTATTTCCCTAATTTCTCTTTCAGGGAGTTTGTTATTCATATACAGGAATGCTGTGATTTTTGAATGTTGACTTTGTATCCTTCTATGGTGTCGAATTTGGTTATTAGTTCTAGAAATCTTTTGGTGGAGATTTTGGGGTCTTCTATGTAGAGTATCATGTCATCAACAAATAATGATAATTTAACTTCTTCCTTTTCTGTCCATATTCTTTTTATTTTATTCTCTTGTCTAATTGCTCTGGCTAATGTTCCCAGAATTATATTGAATAAGATTGGTGACAGTGAGCGTCTTTGTCTCATTCCTGATTTTAGAGTGAAACCATTCAGTTTTTGTCCATTTAGTATGATATTGGCTGTTGGTTTGTCATAGATGGCTTTTATCAGATTGAGATAAATACCATCTATTCCAGTTTTCTGTAGGGTTTTTTTAAAATCATAAATAGATGTTGGATTTTGTCAGATGCTTTTCTGCATCTCTTGAGATGATCATTTGTTTTTTTGCCCTTGGTTCTGTTAATGTGGTGTATTAAATTTGTTGATTTGCAGATATCGAACAATCCCTGAATCCCTAGGGTAAGTCCCCATTGGTCATGGTATATAATACTTTTGATGATTTGCTGCATTCTGTTTGGCAGGATCTTACTGAGGATTTTTATTCATTAAGAGGATTGGCCTGTAGTTCTCTTTTGCTTGGATTCTTCTCCGGTTTGGGTATCAGGGTAATGCTTTCTTCCAGGAATAACTTTGGGAGTATTGCTTCTCTTTCAATTTCATTAAAGGGTTTGAGAAATAGTGACAGTAGATCTTCTCTAAAATTCTTGTAGAAATCAGTAGTGAATCTGTCAAGACCTGGGCTTTTCTTTTTTATTTTTTTTTTATTACTTCTTCAATTTAATTGACTGATACTGGGTTGTTTAGAATTTTTATATCTTTTTGATTCACCTTTCATAATTTGTATGTGTCTAGGAACCTGTCCATTTCTTCTAAGTTTTCCATCGTATTAGAGTATATATTCTCAAAGTAGGTATTAATGATCTTCTGGATTTCTTCAGAATCTATTGTCATTTCACCCTTTTCACTCCTAATTGCATGGATTTGGGTCTTTTCTTTCCTTTTTTGGATAAGGTTGGCTAAGGGTTTGTTTATTTTATTTAATTTTTCAAAGAACCAACTCTTTAATTCATTGATTCTTTGTATTATTTTCTTAGTCTCAATTGCATTAATTTCTTCTCTGATTTTTATAATTTCCTCCCTCTTACATGCTTTGGATTTAACTTGCTTTTCTTTTTCTAGAACCTTGAAGTTCAACATTAGGTTATTTATTTGAGCTTGCTCTTTTTCTAACATATAAATTTCTCTCATAGGACTGCTTTCATTGTGTCCCATAAGTTCTGATATGTCATATTGGCATTATCTTTTAACTATAGAAACTGTCTAATTTCTTCTTTAATTTCATCTGTGATTCATTGGTTGTTGAGGAGGGTAATATTTAATTTCCATGTATTTATGTAGTTTTGTGGTTTCTTTTGCCATTGATTTTCAATTTCATTGCACTATGATCTGATAATATGCATGAGATAATTTCAATTTCTTTATATTTACTTAAGCATATTCTATGAGCTAATATGTCTATTTTGGAGAAAGCTCTGTGTGCTACTGAGAAAAATGTGTATTCTATTGTTGAGTAGAACACTCTGTAGATATCTACTAAGTCCATTTGTTCAAAGGTTTTGTTCACCTCTAATACTTATTTTGATTTTTTGTCTAGTCTGTTTGTGACAGTGGGGTATTGATATCCCCTATTACAATTGTATTAGTGCTTGTCTGATTCTTTACATCTATTAGTGTTTGTTTTATATAGTTGGTTTTATTTGGTGCATACATATTTATGGTTGTTATCTCTTCCTCTTGGATTGTTTTTGTAACAAGTATGTAGTGACCTTCTTTGTCTCTTTTGATCAATCTTGGCTTGAAATCCACTTTGCAAATAGAAAAGCTATCCCAGCTTTTTTCCAGGTTCCTCTTGCATAGAGTATTGTTTTCCCATCTTTTGATTTTCAGTCTGTGAATATCTTCTTAAGTTAAAAAGATGGATGCAGCATAATGTTTCTTGATCCATTCTGCCAATCTGTTTCTTTTGATAGGTGAGAGACTATTCACATTGATGGTTTTAGCCAATACATATTGACTTATCCTTGTCATATTATTTTCCTGTTGGCTCCCTTTCTTTCCCTTCTGTTTAATTGCTTGCTTTGCCTGGTAGATTCATTGCATTAGCATTCTTGGAATTGCTGTCTTCATTGCCTTTTTCTAGAATATCTTTTATAACTTTTTGGAGTGCTGGTTTGGTGGTCATGAACTTCTTTGAGAGTTCTTTGTCATGGAAGTATCTTATTTCTCCATCAATTTTGAAAGCTAGTTTTGTGGGATACATCAGTCTGGGTGTTAGAGGTTGTTTTATTTTAGAGCTTGAAGGCTCCTCCTTCTGATTCTCAGTTTTGGTTATGTTTTTAATGCATGTAATAGATTTCCAAATATGCAAATGAATTCTTTGGCACAGTCAGTCTTAGATTTGTGTAATAGCAATCACCTATATGTTGATAAGCCTGTCTCATAAGCAGTGTAAATTGAATGTCTCAAGGGTGAAGTATCAGGGCTTCTGCCTCCAGGAGAAGATCTGGGGCCATTAGCATGTGGAGATTTTTCTAAGCATTTAAATTTCCCCATCTTCCAACTTCCATTCAGAAAGGCTCCAAATTCTTCCTCCCTCCCTCCCTTTTTCTTTCTTTTCCAAATTCTGTTTTCTACAGGGAGAAGTGTTATTGATAGCCTTTTTTAAAAAAGTGGAAACATACACATAAAGTAATCCAGTATATCATACAGAATTAACATACCTGATAAATTCCTTTATTGCCACCTCTGATGTTCATGCCTTTTGATGCTGATGGTAGTCTTATCCAGAGAGATCGCGTGAGGTCTTAGTAATTGGCCAAGATAATTAGCTTTTTTTTTTGTACCGGGGATCGAACTCAGAATCTTGCGCTTGTGCAGCAGGCAGCAAAACCACTGAGCTAAATCCCCAGCCCGATAATTAGCTTTTTAGAAGACTGCTTGATACTTGAAGGAGCTGAAACTTGACATGGAAGATTTTAAATGTTTCAGATTTACCATCTTTTTTTTTTAATGTAGACATAGGAGGGTTTTTTGCTTGCAAACATCAGATCCAATGTCACCATTATTTTTCCGATCAAGAACCTGCAAGATATATATATTTTCCTTTTCTTTTGAATCTACCCCTGAGTAACTTTTCAGGTCCTCTGATAGAATGGGGCAGTTTCCATGGGAACTAAAATAGAAGGGGCTTGGGGAGACAAAACTCACAGACATGGCATATTACCTCCTTAGGAGGTTACCAGTCTGCTCTGAGCAATAACTATGGATTTCTTTTAGAAGAACTTCTTAGGGCATAAATATAGCAATTTTCACTAGGGCAACAAAGTATGTTTTTGGTTTGGGAGGTCTTTTAACCTTTTTTCATAATAAGGTTGTGGAGTTCATTTGGATGGCCCCTGAGCCCTCTGGCTCTAGAAGACCTGGGTTTTATCACTGTGAATATTTATTGAGAAAAAATATTTTATTGAAGCAACACACTGAGCTGACAAAGAGACTCTTGTGATTGTGGAAGTTAAAGATGGTGGCCACCACCCGCCAACTACATGCCCTTGGACAGGGTACCTCTCCCAGTTAGGATTTTTGCTTAGCGGGTTTAAGTCTCTTATTAAAAAGTCTTCTGAAAAGTTAAGGTGATTTCATTCCTACAGTGAAACTACTTTAGTAGTCATATCAGAATATATTTTAAAACTTAAACATCTTTCCTGCTAATCTCAAAATCTAGTTTGGCTATTAAAACAGAGTGTTTACCCTATTACCTATGCAACATATTGTACCAATTTTATCTAGGTCTCCAAAAGCCTCACACCTACCCCCTAGAGCCTCTAATCTTTGGCCTTGGTTGCAAACTGATCCTTGAGCACATCTGTTAGGCACGTGAGCTGTTCTAAACAGGGCAAGGCTTTTCAGATCAGACCAGTCAGTTTGTGTGTCTCTGTCACACTGGCCTCTGCAATATTCTTCTGCTTGAATTCATTTAAAGTTCTTTGTTGAGCATCTGTCATAGCAGATTTTAGGCTGGATGGTAGGGAACAGAGAAGAATAAATTCCGTGTTCAGCCCTCAGGAAGCTTCTAGCTGATTACTGGAGACATGGACAAAACAAGACTTTAGAATCAGTGTGGAAAGTGCTGCAGTGAGATTTGGAGTCCTGAGGGGCACAAAGAAAGGTATCCTCAGTTTCAGCCTTGAGCCTTCAGTCAAAGGTGTCCTGTTGCAGGCTTTCAGGATAGGAGTACCACCAGCAGACTGGCAAGATGTCTTGGGGGCAGTGTGGAAGGTAGATGGGGGCAGGAAGACTAGAAGCCAGGAAGCCAGTCCAGGACCCCTAGAGCAGTGTAGGCAAGACATTGTGAGAACTACAATTATGGTAGAGATAGTAACAGTGGCATTGCGGTCTGAATGTACCAGGCAGATCTGAAAAATACTGAGAGCTGCCACAGACATGAGTAGGTGGGATAGCTGTGAATATAGAATAGAGGGATCAAGCACCCACCTGACCTTTCTTGGCCACTAAGTTAGCTACACAGTGAACTGGTGTTGGAAGTGCAGTGGGGGAAGATGTTTGTCCTTGGAATCCATGGAAGGGGAGAATATTTGAAGGTAGAAGAAGAGAAGAGAAGAGAAAACCAAAGTGCTGAGAAGGAAATCCAGAGGATCCTTGTCCTACCCCACCCCCCACCCCAGCCAAACAGCACCCTGGGGAGTTTGGGTCCAGTGTCCCTTGCCTGCCTGGTGTTCCACTGTCATCCTAGCTGTTGGTTCTTACTTTGCCCATCAGTTATAGTGCATGTTCATATGTTTGTTTTAATCCAGGACTTTTCCTACCCTGCAGAAGTAGGAAGCATTCATTTTATAAATATTACATCAGCAGTCTTCATTATCTATTCAAGCACAAAATGCCATGTTCTGATCAGGAAAATAAGCTATGTGCAAAGCTTTGAGATGGACACTTTTTGTATCCACATGTAGAGAGAGAATTAAAAAATGTAAATTAACTCAAATTTTAAAATCCATATAGGATTAAGTTGCACTCTAGAACAAGAACCATTTTCCATTTCAGGCCCAGAGCTCTGAAGTTTCCAGTGCCTTTCCTCTACCTAGTACCTGTACTTTCAGAATTCTTTTTTTTTTTTGGTACTGGGGATCGAACTCAGATTCTTCCGCTTGCAAGGTGGAACCACTGAGCTAAATCCCCGGCACTTTCAGAATTCTTTAGGTCTATCATTTCATTTCTGTGAAAGTTGGTGAGGCTGTGTGCGTTCTTTGAACACACTGAAAGAATGTGATCTTTAAAATCTCAAGAGGCTGAAGACAAGAGCCAAGAGTGATAAAGACATTTCACTTGATCAGCAGCAAGTTGATTGACACAGTAGCAGATATGGCTAATAATCAACTCCCCATCATTGTCACCTGACCTCAGAAATCACCTGAGCAAGCATATATAGGCATGTGCAATACCATTTTCATGCAAGTCTGTATTTATTTCTCTGTACTTTAACATTAAGAAGAAAAGAATCAGTCGCTTTCTTAGCTTCAAACACAGCTTATTTTCCTAACTGGTATCCTGCAAGAGCGGTCAGCTTATTCTCTCCTCTGCATGTGTAGCCCAGAAGGAGCAAGCAGCCCTGTAGGCCCTGGAAGTGCAGCAGGGGCTGCCAGCCAGAGGGTGAAACCACCTGCTGTTCCACATACCCTGCAGGCCAGGGACTGGTCCGGCCAGATTTCATAACAAGGTGGGAAGGACATACTCCCTAGTACCAATATGGAGGACATGTAGTCATGGGCCTGTGTACTTCTCAGCAATCTGTATAAAATCAATTTCCATAGTGATCAGACATGCAGAAGAGTAATTTCCTGTAAGTCTTGGGTTCTGGCTAAGTGGAAATGCTTCTGCTTGTCTGTTGTGATTATTTAAGCCACATGATCTCAGAGGGAAAAAATGAACCATTGGCTTAGACACTGAGCATCTTAATGTGAAAAAGTAACTTTTAGCTTAACCACTGCTCTATATCCAAGCCCAGACTTAAATATCCACCTGTACTGCCATCTCAGTAATTATGATCAAAACAGCAAAACTACGTAAGTATTATCCTTCTAAAACATACAGTCCATTTCTTCCCTGAAAATTAAACATTTTCATATGGTTTCTTGTCATTTCTTTGGGAGGCAAGGCCACTCACGGTACCCTAATTTTTGTTTGTTGGTTGGTTTCTTTTCGCAGCTAAAGTTAATGCTTGCATCTTTCTCTGGTAGTTTAGCATCTTATTCTATATTAGTAGTGCCCCATCAGACGTAGCACAGTGTGATGCCTACATTGATACTGAAGTTTAGAAACTGGGATTTTTTTCTTTAGCCCTATGTCTGCACTGACTTTGGCTAGAATCCTCCTATGCTGCAATTTCTCCATCTGCTAAAATGCCACACAGCGATTGACACCCACTTCACAAGGATATTATGAGGAATGAAGTGATAATGGTTATAAGATGCCTTGAACCTTTCCAAAGGAAAGTGATCTGAAAACACATGTTCTCTCTATTCAAGAGATAATGGGTTTTGCTCCCAGATGCAGCTGAAGGAGGAGCTCTCCTGCCCTCTGAAGGGTCTCCCCATCTCTCCAAAAATATAATAGAAGGGCTGGCCAAAGAGGCAGCTGTAGTAGGAGAGCTATTGGTAAGAAAGGCAAGTCTGCATTGTTGGGAGGAAGCACAGACTCTTAGCTTCTGCAGATTTATCTGCATTGTAACAGAAACTAGCTCATTCTGAGGCCTAAGTTTAGCACAGAAAGAAAAGCTGGGACTTCATAGGCAGGGTAGGTTTGAATCCCAACTCTTCAAGAAATGTCTGTGTGGCTTTGGATAAGCTCCCCAACCTCTCAGACTGTTTATTTATGCAACTCTAACATGAGGATAATAAAATTGGTCTTGTACAGATACTGTAGTTTAAATAGGATTTGGTTTGTTGTGTCTTGTACATCATAGGTGTTCGGTAAACAGTAGCTACTGTTTCTATGCCTTTACTTGGCAGTGGATGAAGAGTTTTGTTTTGTTTTTAGTGCCACTGCGTAATACAGTAGTATCTGTATGTATGCAAATACTAAATGTGGCAAAGCAGAATTTGCCTTAATAGTTACCAAGGAACAAAACCTTAAAGTTGGCCACAGACTGGCACAGGCAAATTATGTACAGTCACATACTTTCTATGGAAAATCACACTGCAGAGATTAATGGGGCCCCCGGCACACACACCATTTCCTGGCCCTCCATGTCCCATGAGCCTCTTCTCATTGCTTCCCATGTGGTTTCCCTGCACCCACCCTCTCCTGCTTCAGTTATTTATCCCTGACTCTGTTCTTTGCTGCCATGCTTCAGAGCATCTCTGAAGGACCAGGCCTCCAAGGTCCTCCTGGGCAGCCATCTTCATTCTCCTTCACTGGTCTGCATGCCACCCTAGAGATGCGTGCCTCTGCTCACTCTGCCCCTTTTGTGCCTTCTCTTCCTTCTACTGGTCCTGCCCCAGGGTGCAGGATGGCACCGCCTAACTCCACAACACAGTTCAAGTGTGGCCTCCTTTCAGAAGTCTGTCCTTGTGCTCCTCACTGTCCTCTTCCTCGTGTCCTACACCCATGGAGTCCTCACCTCTGCAGACACCTCTTGCATTCTGACTGGTGTCTGCCGTACATCCTCCAGTCGCTCCCTGGGTCTTTCAGTCTCAGCTTTCCAGGAACCTGGGTACTGTAGGCCTTTGCTGGATGTCTGGCATAAAGATAAAGATATGTGCCTGTTCTTCAACCTTCTCTGATGAGGACTTTGGACCTCACTCAGCAACATTCTGGGACTCCACTCCACAGCCCCTCCCCCATGCCACTTGGAGAAGTATCTTTAAGCAAAAAATTCCCCAAAGAGATTTATGTCCATGTCTTCATTCACTACTGCATGGTGATGCACAACAGCTGTTCACCATCTTTTGTAAAATCCCTCAAAAATCGCAATTAAGTCACTCCTCAGACATCTTTTTTTCAGGACATTTAAACCCGGTTCCCTTGACCCTACTCATGAATGCAGTGTGCCTTCCCCTTTGATCATCACTAGTGTGCTTTGCAAGTCTTTTCTGAGTGCTGCATCTTCTCTTAAGTTGTGGAGGTGTTAAAGAGACCACATGCAGCAAATCTCAGATCAGAAGTCAGCTTTTCGCTAAGGCTTTCCTGAGTATCTCTAGAAAGATAAATGACAGAAGTTTTGCCTCAGTGCTCTGGTCACAGGTGTGTCTCTCTCTGGTGAGAAAGGAAGACAGTGAAGGATACATTCCTACCTACATCCAAGGAAATTTGATGTTTTATTTTCTAGTCAAATGTGTAAGGCTGACTGATAAGACTAAGTTTTAAATTTACATGGAAAGTAAGGGTGCTCAATTGAAGGCCCATTCTTTTTTTACCACTTTTAAAATTTTATTAGTACATGCTTGCAGTGTATGCAATTTAGAGTTATTTTGAGGAGTGGGTACATGTACATAATCCAGCTTGTTTCTTTTTTTGTTCTCTCCCCCTTCTCTCCCCCACTCTCTACCTTCTCCTCTAATTCTCCTATCCTGACTTTCATTCTTGTTGATATCATTAGCCCTAGCACATGTTATGGCATATATAATATCCATTGAAGTTATTAGGTTCCTGTACATGGCATATCTTTATTCTACTTATTTCCCCTTCCCTTCTTCTTCACCCTTTGCCCTTGTTCCCTTGGACCACTTCCCTATTGCAAGAGATCCATCCCCTTTTCTCCTTCTATCCATCCTTCATTATTCTCTTTGTCTGTGCTTTTCCTCACTCCAGTGAAAGATACCATACGATATTTAAGTTTGTGTGCCTGGTTTATTTCATTCAATATTATACTTTCCAGGCACATTCATTTTCTTACAAATGTCTCAAATTTGTCATTCTTTATTGTCGAGTAGTAGTCCATTTTGAAGGCCTATTCTTGTTAGAAACAACTGCATACTGCCCTCCTTATCTCCCCCTGCACATGCCCCTGGGGAGGACAGTTCTTTGGGTGGAGGAATCTTGTCCCCTTGCACCTCCATCGGCACAGCTGAGAGGGACTCTGGTGTGTGCCAACCTTGTCTGCCCTGATTTTGGGCAAGGGTTGATTCTCTTCTCTGGTCTTCTTCAGTTGTGCTTCTCACTAAGTGGCCAGTTAACCCCACTTTCCTCCTCCTGCAGATCAGTCATGCCCAACCGGGGCATTTCCAGGTAAATGCCCTGTAAATTCCCAAGTAAATTAAGGGTCCTCAGCTCCACCACATACATACACACCTGTGTACACACATCCATGCACACACATGGACTTATAATTCCACACACAGCTGACAGGGAGACTGGCCATTTGCGCTGATTGATGCTGTCTAGTGATGAATAGTAGTAGGACGGCCCAGTGACGGTGTCACTTCCGGGAATTTCAACGATTCTGGGAACCAGGAGGACCTAGGGAGGTCATCATCGCCCCTGTGTCCTCTTGTGCCTCCCCTCCTCCTGCCTTTAGTCTCACAGAGGGATATGATTGTTCATATGAATCCCGACCCCCCCTTTTCTGCATAACTTTCTTTCCCTTTATGTATTTTTTGTTTTCAAATAGCAATAGTTGCCTCTTTGTGTAACTGTTGCTTTTGTCCTAGCCAAGGAAGAAAAGGTGTACCTGTGACAAGAGAAGGAAGAGAAATTCAGTCAGCCCCTCCCTTTGCAGCCCCTCCCAGGTCAACATTTCCCTGCCTTCCTCCTACAGCAGTGCCTGTAATGCCCATTGGGGTGGTGCGGGGCACTTGGCCTTACAGGGCAGGGACACTGCATATAACACTATCTCTCCATAGCTCCTTCCACAGTTCCAAAAGGAGAGAGGGAAGGGACCATTTTTAAAAGATGCACAGCTTAACAACTTGGAAATATCTTACTAGGAAAGGTAAATGTTGTCATAAAAAGTAATAATTTTTTATTTCAACAACCGTGACATGTATTTCATTCATTCACATATAAAATGTGTGGTCTTGTGTGCTAGAAACTGTTGTAAATAGTGGGATTAGATCTCATGAGGAGACAATAAGATTGAAGTAATCAACTCACTGTTGCAAACTGTGATGGATGCTGTGACGAAGAGGACAGGGAGCACAGTGGATGTTAGGTACACGGAGGAGGTCTTGTTTCAGCCTGGGAGGAGTCCAGGAGGACTTCTCTGTAAGTGGAGATACTGAGGAGGGCCGGAAGTAACTAAAAGGGGTGGAGGGGAATCATTTTGTATTAAACTGCATTAGCCAAGGAAGAAAATACAACCTAAGGTCTGTTAACCCTAGAGATACTGGATACTTAGTCATTTTAAGGAGCAGGCGACTCGTCAGAATAGGAAAGCAAAATAGTTTCATCTGACCAAATGCCAATCACAGTACAGTACTTCTCATTAGGCAGATTGATGTGGGCTTGCTTCAGCACAAACGGTGGAAGCCTTACTCTTTCCCTATATTCAAGCCTCTCTGGTCTGATAGTGATGCGTCGTCTTTTTGCACACTGCAGGCCATCATTACATTAAAGTTCACATTTCACATTCCTGCATTAAATACTATAATATTCAGGTGCCACTTAGCTTCACCACTGTCCAGGAAGCAGCCATGCTGAAGTGAATATGTCTTATTCTCCATAAATTGGCTTTCCCAATCAAAAGTTCCTTTCAGAGCATTGAAAGCACCTATTATAGTGTTCCTGGGATTTTTCGATCTCAGCGTGCAGATATTGCTATTGATAAAAAGAAGCTCTATTCATCTGACAGGGTCCTGCCATCACTTTAACCCAGGGAGCACTGCTTCTTCTCTGGAAGGTTGATGCTGCTATGTGCCTGAGTAGTGAGAGAGAAGCGTTCTATGCAGCAAGTGCTCTGCAACTTTCTAATCCTTTGCTTTTTGTTGTTTTATTTCTAAAGGCCTGACTTGTCTGTTGAAAACATCTTCCAAGACTGGCTTGAGAGCTCTGGAATACCAAAGGTACACTCAAGATGCCTGCTTTAGGAGAGTCTGTGGCAAAGAGTCAAGCTTGCTATTTAGCCTGTCAATTGCAACAAGAATTTTTCAATCTGTGTCGCTATGTAAAAGCAGTGATCTAACTGAGCTGGACTATCTGTAAGTCAGGAAAATGCCAGGTTCCCCACCCTCTTTCAGCCTGTCCATCATGGGGTGAGCCTCTGGCCCCTGTCTGCAGTGACTGTGGTACATGGGTGAACATGTGTGTTCAGTGAGGCCTTGTGAAGCAGTCTGTATATTTTGGCTGGAGTCACTAGGCAACAGCTCAATGCCCTGGTGTTTGAGCAGCTGGCCTCCAGCTCTGCTCTTTGGATGTATCCAAACAAACAGGTGATCTGGTTTGCTGAGCTTTTGGCTGACCCATGGTTCAGTGGCTTCCGCCCTTTCTTTCCCCAGGTGCCTCTCACCTTTTTCCCCTGAGGTTCAGGCTGGCTTCCCTTCTTAGATGGCCTAGTTAGAGCTATTTCTCTGCCTTAGGGTCCTGTGGTCCCTCCTCCTTAAGATTTTGTTCTCTTCTTCCCTTTCTGCTTACTGCAGCTTGGAGTAGAAACATTTCCTGGCCAGCCCTGCGCCCACCCATGGGAATCACCTGACCCAGAGCCACCTCTCTCCTGATTAAGCTAGGTTCTGCTCCTCTCAGAGCCTCCTGAGGAGCCCAGTCCCCTCAGCCACCGAGATGTTCATACTGGCATGAGCCTGGATCCTGGAAAGTCTAAGGGTGGTATCCCAGGGCAGCTGCAGACCAGGCCTGCCCACCACAGTGGGCCTTGGTGGCTGGGGTGGACCTCCATGGCCAAGAGAAGTTCTGCCAGGAGCTCAGGCCAGCAGCCCCTGAGGCTGCTTTTTTCTAGTTTTGTGACTGGTTACCTGAGCTTCCCCTTGGGAGTGTCTGAATGTCAGTGAATGTCTGTGACCCATGAAATGAAGGAACGGGAGGGCTGGTCTCCTTTACCTTTTCATCCCTTTGCTCATATCTTTGTCCTTTCCCACCACACGGGGGAAGATGTCTGCTGCTAACTGCCATTAGCTCATTCTTCTAAAAGGACGCTTTGCCTGCTGTTCAGGAATGCATGTCACCTGTTAAATGTTATTTGTTTGCCCCAACCCTTCTGGGAGCAAGAAATAATAATAACAATAACGATAAACAAAACCAGACCTGGGCAGCACCTCACTTGTGAGGCAGTGCTCTGAAAGTGTACATATTATGAGGTCCTGTGGTTTCTAGGAAGATGACTTCCAAGCCAGAGCCCTCACCGAGTACCAAAGTCCAGGGAGAACAAGTCTGTTTAGTCATGAACAGCCAAGCCTTACCCTTGGTGTTTTACTTGGGAGGGGTGGGGGTGCTTCTCTGAAGCCCTCTGTGTCATGTTCCTAAGCCAGGCTGTTAAGAGGCTCCCAGACATTCTTGGTGTGGCCTGGAAGGTGGGAAGAGTTGGGAGCTCAGAGAGCTAGCCCCCAAATTTCCTGGCTTGGAACAAGGCTGTTCTCTGCAGCAGTTAGGAGGGAAAGGAAAAGGAAGAGTCCTTAATTGTGTGCCCAGAAGCAGGTGAACCCGCTAAGGTTTTGGGGCTGGGGCTGACCCTCTTAGCAGGCACTGCCATGTGCCCTAAAAGGCAAGGTTTTGCCCCCAGCAGAGGCTTTTGCTTTCCCCCTTTGTTTGAAAGGAGCAAGGGTGCATGGAAGGTGGAGATTTGCCTCTGGCCTGTACATTTTTTCCCCCCAAGGTGTAGTTGCATTAGTGACAGCTTATAGTATAGAGGAGATCCTCTACTATAAACTGACAAAACCTGCTGTCAAAACAGCCAGGTGCAATGAGGCTAACCGGCTATAAATTGTCTTTAAGACTCAACTGGTATTTCCTTGGGTGCTTAACTGTTCAGTAAAAACAACTGCATGAGACAGAAAAGACCCTGATTTAGTGCACATAGTGCCATCGGTGAATGATCACACGGCGTCTTTTCATCTCTTCTACCCGTTTTTTGCCACTATTTAGATGGCTGCTGGTGATTTACCTGCTCTTACCCCCTTTCACACTCCTAGGAAGTTTCTTTTCTTTTCCACTCCAGTGAAAGGCTCGGCAAGGACCCGAGACCCTCTAGTTGCAGGAGCCTCACAGTGAATGGGACACCTTGTTCTTTGTCCCCATCATTATGATATAAGGTTACAAGCCTGCCTGCCCTGGAATGACAACCAAGCACTGAAATCACTCTCATGTTCTTTGTTCTCCTCCAGAATTTCTGTCCAGCAGCAACTGAAGTCATTCATGACAAAAGAGTCACGTTCTAGTGGTGAAGTTTTCATTCCACAGGTTACAGAGGCTTTTTGTCTTCCTTCAGGAAGGCTTGCCTTGTGGTTGGCCTCGATTTTACTTTTTGGCTACATTGAATGGAAATCATAAAAAAAAAGTGGAAATAGCTTCAGCACCAACAGAAGTAAGCACGAACTCCACACAAGCGAAAGAAATTGGATCCAACCTTTTTAAAGCACATCCCGCCTTGTAATTTTAGCCTCACAAAGAGATTTAAAATTGGTTGTACCTTTGGAACTATAGATTATTTCCTTTTATGATATTTTTCTGATTATGGGACTATTACACATTTACTTTAAAATATAAAAAGGCTGTAAATAAGAAAATAAATATGACCCAGAGAGTTTTTTGATATACATTCTTTGAGTCATTATTCTGAATGCTTAAATACATACTGCATCCTTTTCTTTCTCTGCCTTTTTAAAAGTAAAAATGATATGCCCTCTAGCAAGTTCAAATAATAGCAAAATATAAAACATGAAAGCCTTTGCCCCTTTCAGTCTCACTCCCCAGAGGTGACCTGCCAGATAACAGCTTGGTGTGAGTCCTCCCACACATTTTCTGTCAGGTTCAGCTCATAGGAGCATATCCTCTTTAAACAAAATTGGAATTTTATCAACCAAACTTCAATATTTTACTTAAGAAGGTATTTTGGGCAGTTTCTTACATCCCTTAGAATACTTCAAGAACAACAATTTTAACAGCTGTGTCACTTCCTAATGAATAATGTAACTAAATTTTCTCAGCTTCTACCTTCTACAGTTGCAGTAGCACACAGTCATCTCTCAATGGCCACAGGGATTGGCCCCAGGGCCTTCGGTGGACACAAAAATCCTCAAGTGTTCAAGTTCCTCATGTAAAGTGGTGCAGTATTTGCATACAACCTATACATAACCTCTCATATACTTAACTCTCTACATTACTTGTAATACCAAATACACTGTAAATGTGATGTAAATAGTTGTTATATGTACTGCGTAGGAAATAATAACAAGGAAAAAACTATGTGCATGAGCAGTATAGATTTAGCTATTTTTAAAAATATCCTTGATCCACAGTTAGTTGAATCCGTGGATACAGAGCTGATTGTACATTATTTTTAAGAAAGTTGCACATTCTGCTAATTTGTCAGCTCTATAAATATATTTTTCCTTCTTTTCCTGTCTATCCAAAGTCCCCACCCCATATGCACATATATTTCAGTCTTCTTTTAAAACATTTCTATGCAAATACACCAGAGACAACTTTTTTCCATCCATCTTTTCTTTAGTACTCCTTATTTTAATTGCTACAGAACTCTTTGATTCTTCTTAGCTTTCTTTGACTTCTTCCCCAAATTGCCGTACTGAGGTCCTCATGTACATATTTAATCAAATTTCTGATTTTATTTCCTTTCCTAGCATCTCCTCCACGTCTTTTCATTATATTTTGCTTAGACTAGATAGTGGCTAAGTGATCTGTTAGCCACAAAACTCTTTCCCTTTCTGTCCATCATTCACGTCAATGCCAAGTGAATCTTTCTAAAACACAGTTCAAATCCATTCTCCTCACTGGCAACTTTTTCATGTTTCTAAGTGCATTGTCAATGCACTTAAAATCCTCTTTGGTCTGCTAATTGATGCTATTAGCAGTAGAGCCTACAGATACTTTTAAAGATCTTATTTCCCACCATTCTGCCCTACCTTAACCACTGTTTGCAAGCTGTACTACCAAACTTTCCTCTTCTCTCCTCTCCTCTTCTCGGAGTGTTTTTCTTTCTCTGTATTTAGCATGCATCAAAACCTGCTTAGATTGTTGCTGTTTTGTCTCATACCATCCTCTGCCCCTCATGCCCAGAAACAGATATTTATGTCCAACTTGTCCTGTAGTATCTGTTGTGATGCTTGTTTTGACAATTGCACATAGTAGATGCTCAAGGTCTGTCCAGTACAGTAGTCAGTAGTTACGTATGGTTGTTAAGCACTTGAAAAATATCTAGTATACCTGAGGAGCTGAAATTTTAATCATAATTAAATTTGTTTAAATTTAAAATTTCATGAATCCATTGGTGGACACAACTTGAGTATGTGACTGAATCTACTTTTTCAACTTTAGATTTTATGATACACAATTACAAACCAAGCATTTCTGATTAAAATTTAGCATGTGAATTGAGAGGGTATGTGAAAACATTTCCAATTTAGAAGACTTGGTACAAAAGAAGTAAATAAAATATTTCACTAATTTTTTGTTTGATAATATGTTGAACTGATAAATTTTGGATGCACTGCAACCCATTGTGTAGACAGCAGGCCCATGTATCAGTGAGTTCCATATCAATAGACTTAATAGTAGACCAAATATGTATTTTTTAAAAAAGTTGTTTCTGTACTGCACATACACAGATTTTTTTCTTTTCATTATTCCCTAAACAGTTCAGTATTAAAACTATTTACATGGCATTTACATTGTAGTAGGTAGCATAAGCAATATAGAGATAACCGAACATATTCAGGAGGATGTGCATAGGTTACATGCAAATACCACAGCATTTTACATAAGCTACTTGAGCATCCTCAGATATTAGGGTGTGATACTGGAACCTACCTCCCATGGATACCAAGAGATTACTGTATACCCAGTAAAGCATAGTATCAATTCTATCTGTTACTTCTTACTTTTTTGGCAGTACTGGGGGTGAAACCCAGAGTTCTGCATACACTAACCAAGCACTCCATCACTGAACTACATGCCAATCCTCATTTTGTACTTTTTAAATGTGGCAACTAAAATTTAAAATGACCCATGTGGCCTGTGTATGGACCTATGGAACAGAGCTACTCTGAAGCTATTGGTTGGGCTAAAATCTGAGTGTATAATGCCTTAAAATCACCCACAGAATAGATACGATGGAAATCATCTGTATTTTTGTGAAAGTTGAGTGAAGGTAGATCTGGCCAGTCCTAGACACCCTTTTGTTTGTTGTGATGACATGGATGATTTAATTCATAGGAAAAGAGTCAAAGTGCTGGTGTTCTCAGTTGGCATTCAGAGGGCATGAACTAATTCCCAGGTTTGCCTCAGCTCTCAGTTTCAGCTCCCAGTAGTCTTGTTTCTGGAGGTATGAACATGTGGGCCACCAGCCAAGGTGACTCTCACAGCCCTTCTGTGCCTCCCTTGCTTTGGAGGAAGTGCCCAGCAGCCCTTAAATGATAAAATCCTTAGCAGCAGCGGTGGTGAGGAGGATACAGACGTTTTTTTGTTGCTGTTGCTTTGTTTTGTTTTTTGTGCAATACTAGGGTTTTAATCCAGGGCCTTCACACTGAGATACATCCCAACCCTTGTTTATTTTTGAGAGATGGTCTTGCTAAATTTCTCAGTTACTCAAGCTGGAATCAAACTTATAATCCTCCCACCTCAGCCTTTCAGAGTGCTTGGATTACAGCAGTGCTGTGCCTTACCCAGCTAAGAATATGGTTTATGGGGTGCCACATAATGTCCCAGAAGTTGGCAGAAATCAACTTGAGTTTCCAGATTTGCTCTTGCATCCCAGAATTTAAAACAGCATATTATTCTGTTATCTTGGGAAAATTACATTTCTGCCTAAGCAAACACCTGCAAGTTGTCAAAGGCCACACAAGTAAATGATAGAAAACGTATGACTTATAAGGAAAATGCTGCAATCACAAAACTGTGGAAACTTGGTAAGATCTGATGCACGAGGCTTTATGTCATTGTAACCACAGTGTGCTTTTAGCATTGAGAAAACCAGCTGGTTTGATAGGAGAACAACTTGTAGACATCTTTTATTTATTTATTTTTTGGTACCAGGAATCGAACTCAGGGCCTTGTGCTTGCCAAGTAGGCACTGTGCTGCTGAGCTACATCCCAGGTCCTGGTAGGCATCTTTTAGCACATATTATATAATATTATCATCAGAATTTTAAGGCTCAATGGGATACTTAGTCTCAGTGGTGTATTTTAAGAATTCTATGTTTAATGGTCAGTCAAGAAAAAACTCATTATTTTGCAAATTTCAGAGAAAGTATATTTTCCAAATTATATGTATTGAGCTCTTTGGTTCTTTTATATCAACAGTAGTAGTTGCCATAAGTAGTATATATTTGAGGCTTCTGCTTCACTGTCATTTTCATCTAATGGTTCAACTCACTTTTTCTAAGTGTCTAAACATCTTGTCAAGGATCCTCAAAGATGTATTGAATGGATTCTCTGATCTTCCTTTTGGGGCAGGATCCAAAATGTCTCTGAGTTGACACAGTCACTTACAGAGCTCAGAGTGCCTGGACTTTCCACAGCTCTTCAAACTGTTACACAGCTGAATCACAAGAAACAGGAAAGAGTTTATTAAAATCTTAATTTTTAGCTTAATCTCCTTTATTTTTGAATCTGTGGCTCAGTGCTCATATTAATTTTTCCTCCTTTCCTCCCTCCCTTTCTTCTCTCCTATCTCCCTTTCTTCTTTCTCTTTGATGCTGGGGATTGAACCTGGGATCTCATACATGTTAGGCAAGCTCTCTACCACTGAGCTACACCTCTAACCTCTTTATAATATTTTTTTAGGGCATCATAACTAAGTGCTTAAACAACAGAAGTGATTTAAACAACAGAGATTTATTTTCTCACAGTTTTGAAAGCCACAAGTTCCAGATCTAGATGTTGGCAGATGTGGTTTCTCCTGAGGCCCTCTCCTTAGCTCACAGATAGCCACATTCTTACCGAGTCTTGTGGTCTTTGTGTGTACAACTCTGACCTCATCTCCTCTTCTTACAAAGACCCCAGTTATGTTGGAGTAGGGTCCATGCATATTACCCCATTTTACCTTAATGAACCAGACCTCTAGTCTACTAAGGTCACAGCATTAAGAGAGTTAAGAGTTCAACATACGAAAGGACATAATTCAGCTTATATCAAAACTTATTCCCAGTTTCTCTGTTTCTTTGATTAGCTCCACATTTGTAGTGAATCACTTTAAAATGGCCAATAAAAAGTCACTCAAGCTAACCTCACTATTTTATTTCCCTATGGAGCAATATGCTTTGGGTATTTTGTGTGTGTGTGGGGGGATGATGTTAGTTATCTAGTCCATAAAAATTCAAAGTCACATCTAGTGGCATAAAAGGAAATAAATGTATGAAAGATTCATTCTCCCAGAGACTGGTAGGTCAGGAGGTCTGCATTGGGTGTTGTGAATTATGGGGGTATCTGATTTGACACTGTTCAAGATTATTGATCCCTTCATAGGAGAAAATACCATGATACAATAGGAACATCTTCCTGTAGTGCCCCCAAATGAAAGCTCTGAATTCTTTCTTCTTTTTATTTTAAAATTTGATTTTCAGAAAGAATTTGAATCTCATTTATAGAAGTCAGATATACTACACCCCAAGTCAATAATAAGAAAGAAAGTGTTTCTGCTCCTTCAAAGATTTCCTTTGTATTTACAAAGAGTTTTAAGTTCCAACAGTAGAACTGTCAGGCCTCCAGATGAGTAAGCTGAGTTTTGGATGAGGAAGTATCTTCCAGGATCTCAAGTCAGTCTTCCAAGTCCAGCGCCTTCCCTCTTCTCCCTGCGAAGATAATCAGTGCAGCCATTCTTTATGGAGGACTATGGGTGACTCAAAGGTGAGAGGAACATGGTTATGACCCTTAAGATGCTCAATAAGGGAATAGGGAAAATGTGTATACAAATAACTAAACCAAGATAAAAAGCAGTAAGTAATGAGAAGCTAACTTTTAGAGTTTGGAAGAAAAGTATTGTTTCCATTTGTGGAAGCAGAGAGGGTTGTGTACCATTTGAAACCAGTTTTGAAGGACAGGTGAAAATTGGGGAAAAGGCCTTTATGGTCAGGGGAGCAGTATACTCCAGGTTTGCTCATGGAAAACTGAATGTGCACGTGTCAGATCTCAGTGACCAGGACACTGATTAAGGCACAGTGGTGGTACCTCAGCCCCCACTCAGCACTTGGGAGTTAGCTCTCCTGGCTGGAGGAGTCAGGAAAGAATACCTCCCAGTCAGTATCTCAGTGCTGTCCTAAGCCTGACCCCTGCCACACACTACCCAAGGCAATTATGCCCCTTAATGATAAGAAGGGTAAGCACATTTTCTAATAGTAGTAAAATTCACCACTATTCTCCAATGTGTTTTGATCACATTTGGAGTAGTGACATTTCCCCTTTCTGTTTCCCATTAGGAACAAATTTATGGCTGTTTATTTTGCTTTGAAAGCAAGATCTGCAAAGGGGACTGTTAGTAAGGAAAGACAAAGCCAGATTACACAGGGACGTGAATGAAATATTAGAGAATTTCTACAAGATTCAGAAGCCATGAGAGGCATTCAGAGGAGTTCCAGTCTTTTTTTTTTTTTTTTGGTACCAGGGATTGAACTCGGGTCCTTGCACTTGTGGGGCAGGCAGCCTAACCACTGAGCTAAATCCCCGGCCCAGTTCCAGTCTTGAGTAGCAGTTTTACAACATGGCCAGGTAGGCCAACAGCTTGGCCTGGAAAGAACTCTGAATGAAAGACCAACCTTTTCCCTTCCACAAAGGGATGAGGTAACTTAATGTAGCCAAACGAACAGTTTGACTGACTTTTGCTTTTTGGTTTTCAATTTTGAACTTTCATGTCCAGAGCCATTCATTTATATGGATACTTTTTAAAAAGTGCATTACATATCTAGATGGCCAATGATGTTTATTCAGAGAGCATGTGCAGTGAGCTGTGGGTCAGCTAGAGGTGCCATCAGAGGAATAAGTAGGGAGCTACATGGAAAGTCCATGCTCCCTGCAAATGGTAACCCAAATCCTGGCCATGATAGGGGAGAGGTCTGGACAGGTAGAGGGTAGGGATGGGAGTGGGACCTAGACCTGCATCCTTAGGATCTCAAATTGTGTGTGAGGGGCTGTGTGCTGGGGATTGAACCCAAGGCCTTATGTGTGCTAGGCACACACTTTGCTGCTGAGCTACTCCCAGGCCTGCACACCTATTTTTAAAAATGAACTTGAAGGAAGGTATATGAGGGTGGCTTTCTTAGTTGGGATAAAGAGCATTTGAGAGCATTTTCCTTTTTAAAAAAATCTGAACTGACCCAGATGAACATAGACATTTTGAAGCATGTGACAAATCTAATATTTGTTTGATGAACTATAGCTAAATCTGTTCTGCATTTTGAAGTAGAAGGAAAAAGCAGCAGGAACCACTAGCTTTAAAAAGACTGTTTGATTCAGTCTAGTTGATGGAGATAGTTGGTAGTGGCTTTTAATAAAGAGATAAGGTGGGGTTCTTGCTAAAAGTGTAGTTCCGAAGGCTTGGGTTAGCGAT
Source organism: Heterocephalus glaber (assembly GCF_053883595.1). NCBI lineage: Eukaryota > Metazoa > Chordata > Mammalia > Rodentia > Bathyergidae > Heterocephalus > Heterocephalus glaber. Next base: position 12,996,347 of record NW_028258151.1, on the reverse strand, counting down.
CTCAGGAGACCTGGTCATCAGAATCGTATTTGAAACTATAGATCTTGTGTTCACACCATATGTACTGAGCAGAATCACTATAGGCAGAGTTGGGACTGGTTGATATGATCCATAATTCTGAAGTACATTCTGTCAAAAGAAGTTTCTTTTCTAAATACAATCTAAATTCTCAGAGTCCTTCAATTTTATACTCTTCCAGAGGAAGCCAAGTACTTGCTTTGAGATTTAGTTTATGTGTGCTGGGCAGCAGGCAATCGAAGGGGAAAGGGCACAAACCTTCCCCCTGAGCTCACAGTCTTCAGGGACCTGTAAGTCAGCTGTTGCTCAGGAGCACATAAGAGACCTCCACCAAGGTAGAGCCCCAAGGAAGAAATGTAGAGGCTGCCATTCAGCTGGGAGGCTAAGTCTGTAAGAAAACAAAATGCCTGGAGGCTCAGCTGTTAAGCTCCAGTTGGTCACAAGTGAGTGAGTCCCTTCTCCAGGGATGAAGTCTAATGGGCCACATTTAGACATATAAGGATTACCTGTTTTTCAGACTTACAGGTACTGTGCACCCAGAGAGATTTCTTTCTTTCTTTTTTGGTTTCTGGAATTGAACTCGGGACCTTGTGCTTCCAGAGAGACTTCTGTAAGGAAAGACTTTTACATCCTTAATAATGAACAATGCCATTAAATAGGAAGTCACTGCAATAGTGTTTTATTTAGAGAGTTATTTAGAAAGTGGTGTAGGGCTGGGGATTTAGCTCAGTGGTTCTGCGGCCTGCCTTGCAAGCGCAAGGTCCCAAGTTTGATCCCTGGTGCCAAAAAAAAGAAAGAAAATAGTGGTGTAAACTCAAAGAGATCTGCTTCAGAATATAAACCTGTGTCAACATTTTAAGAACTGCCCCTATTCTCTTTCTTATTAGGTGAGAACATCCTCTGGTAGACCTTTATCAAAAATAGATTATTTTCTACTGTATTTGCAGAATGCCTTTCCCAAACCCAAGGAACTGCAGCTCAGTGATGTGGACCCTAAGTGCACATGTGCATGGCCCTTCAACAGTCTGGCATTGGCCTGACATCACACAGCCTCCTTGCACACTCAGATGCTAAGGCCAGTGCCCAGGCCTCTGAAGGGTGTACCTCAGCACCCTGCTGACAAGGAGAACACACAGGCACACTGCTGTTAGAGCACAGGGCTGTTCTTCCTTCTCTTTTGTGGAGACCAATCCTATCATTCCAAATACAGTAGGTATGTATTTCATATCTGCACAATATACTGTTTCTTGGATGTGGCCTCTATTGCTTCATGATCAAATGTTAGTCTTTTCTGGTCTTGTACAACTTGCAGGCTGTGCAAAAATTGTAGGTGGGGGATGAGTCTAGAGAACAGTGTCTCTTCTCACTATGGGAAGATGAGCCCAAGCTCACAGTGCTAGTTGCCAACACAGCCCAGGTGCGAATCCATCAGACTAAGGCTTTTTGTATATCTTTTTTTACCTTTTTTTTTGTTTTTTGGTACTGGGCATCGAACTCACAACCTTGCACTTGCAAGGTAGGTGCAGTGCCACTGAGTTAAATCCCTGGCCCCCTTTTGTATATTTTAGCAGTGTTGCTCTTACTCTAACTCAGCTTGGTTCCATCTTTGCTTTAGTTTTCACAAAGTCCTGTGAATAGATAATAAAGGAATATAGCAGAGAGCCTTGGCAGAGATGATTTTAAATTTAATGTGTGACTGTTGCCCCCACCCCAAAACTGATCCTTTTTTTTCCCCATGGGTGCAGAATGTGGACCTCAGCTTCTTGTGCTTTTTACCAGTGTGTCATTAGGTAGAGGATAGCCCTGTGTATCTGGACCGAACATTTCTCGTAAGGAATACTATGCATTGTTGCATCAAGGAGCTGATATATTCTAAGTGAATGAATATGAGCATGTGTAAGTTTGTGTCATTGCCTTTGGAAAGATCTGGCTGGTCCAGAGGTACATACCTATAATCCCAGCATAGAGGGAGGCTGAGGTGGGAGGATTGCAAGTTAGAGTCCTGCTAGGGCAATTTATCAAGAATTGATAAATTCTTGCCTCAGAATAAAAAATAAAAAGAGCTGGGGTTGTAGCTCAGTGGTAGAGTGCCCCTGGGTTTGATCCCCAATACCACAAGAAGAAAAGAAAAGACAGAAAAGAAAAAAAAGAAAAGAAAGAAACTAGATAATAAAAACCAGGTCACTAAAACAAATGAGAAAATGCAAATGGCCAAACAAGAAGTGTCTATGTATCTGCTAAAGCATTTATGGGATGTTTTCCATATTCTCTTATTTACTTCCAAAAGCAAACTCCCAACTCTAGTCCTTGGCTCTCATCCCCTTTGCCGGCCCCCTGTAGGAGGTTATCAGGGAGCACTGCCAGTCAGTGGTCAGCCACCGAGTGTCTCTCAGGTCAGGGTGGTGGCTAGTGATTGTCACCCTAACCAAATCCAAACGTGTTTACGAAAGAGCAACAATCTCCTGACACACCTCTGTGTGGCAGTTGTCCTTATTTATTGGCACTTGCTAATGAGCATATCCAGATCACACCACAAAAGCCAGTTCTCTGGTTCCAGCCTTTACAAGCCCAGCGTTTCCCACTTCTGGTCCTGTGCGGTTATAAACCCCACCATCACAGTGTCAATAGCCTCAAGCAGTTTGATTTTAAAAAACGCAAAACAACATTATTTAGAGGTGAATGAGCAAGAGTGGAGCCTGGGTAGAGGAGGAGAGTCAGTTGTGTTGTATCCAAGTTAATGTTTTTACAGAGCATATTATCATGAAGTTTTGTTCACGAAGTTTGTTCACGAAGTTTGATGAATTCTATGTTGGATGCAGAAGGCAGTTCATATATTAAATACAGCTTTGAATTACCACCAGGCTGTGTGGCTGTGAGTGAGCCACTTCTCTGCGTCTTCATTACTATTTGGCTGGGCTGGAGGGCAGAGGCTCTGTGAGCCTTATTTCTCCAGCATGCTGGGCCAGGGACCTCACCAGGCCTGTGCTGCAGGCACACGTGGACGCCTTGGAGAGGATTTACTTTACAGAAGTATCTCCCATTCCATCCTTGGAATCTTGAATTGTTCTCAGATTTAAAATGCATCCTTAGTTTGTATTGGTGTTTGGAGAGATTTTATACATTTCATCCTGAATGGTGAAACTTATGCTGTTTCTTTTCTCTCCCACTGGAGAATTGTTATTGAAAGATTATTGGGAGAATTATTAAGTGATAATCAATCCACCGGAACGTTTACACTGGCTGATCACTGAGGAGAACACATTTGCTTCTAATTCAAATCAGTTATTCACAGATATTAACCTGTCTGACCAGGAGGAGATGAAAAAAATATTGCCAGGCTTGTTGGTCTCAAAATTTCTGCAAATCCTAACTGCAGGTCAGTTTTTCCTTGGCAACTGGCAACTGTTATTTCTCAGATATATTTTGAGGTATGAAAATAAAATATTCATTTATCCCTGTTCCCTGTATATCCTCAGGGAGAAGGTCCAGTGAGCTCCAGGTTGCTTTTAGAGGAATAGGAAGACATGGGGTCCAAATGCTCCAGAAAGAGCCGCACTTTTTATGCTATTTTATATTTAAATCTTTAGAATATTTACTGCTTAAAAATTAAAAACAACAAACAGAGCCTGTAATGAAATGTTTATGAGAAATTGCCACAGTGATTGGTACATATTTTATGGCAAAGTGTTGCAGTGTTCCTTCTGTTGAGAAAAGTAGAACCTATTTAGGGTTGGGATGATCAAACCCAGATGCTTTCCTAAAATTATATTTTCAGTGCATTTATATGTCTGTTACAAAGTGTGCTATGTGCTAAAAATATCTTCCTTTGTAGGCCAAGGGGAATTTCAAACCACATTGAGGGATACATATATCAGATGGTTTTTCTTAAGTGCATTAAGGGCATCCTGGTTGTTATTAGACCCGACTTTACAATATGACATTATTTATGCCAAAAAGCTTCACAATTCAATTCTTCTTCAATTTCAGCAACTTTATTGGCATGAAAACGCATGGAAGGGAGGCCAAAGTCAGTACATCAGAATTTAGGACTAAGATTTCAGGGCAATAGTGGTAATGGGATTCGGCTGGAGATAACTCCTTTGTCCTCGTGGTCTATTTCCTGGAGTAGGGAAGTCTCCCACCACGTCAGGCAGCTTTTCCTGCCTTCTTCCAAGTGCTTCATCTCATTTTTCTTTCCCCCCTTCCTTTGTCCTCAGTGGCACACGCTATCACTTTTCATGTCTATGAGCCAAGCAAAAATATAGTTTCCTTGAGAACTTGTCATGATTGTATTTATCACAAAGCCCGTTCCTCCAGAATTCTCAGTGGTCTTTTCTCCTCAAATTGTAACTGTTAGTCACCGTCACTGCTTTTGTAATTTAAAGACATCTGCTTGCATTTTGCATAAATGTTTAGACTCTATAAGGAATTATAGTTTTTAACTTAATCTTTCTCCCTTTTCTTCCCAGTATACTACAGTATCCCATTTTACATACTAGAACATCCAGATTGGAAAAAATAAGCTACTATTTTATTGAGTAGACCCCAAGTTAAGTCCTTTATCCATAATAGTTATTTACTTCTCCTTAGTCACAATCTATGAGATAAACATTGTTATACGCATTTTATAGAGGAGGAAACTGGAAACCAAATCTGTCTAACTTAGAAGCCCATGTTAGTTATTACACTGGCTTTAAATATATGTAGCTTCCATTAGGATTTCAGATGTTTTTGCATTCAACACCTGGTCATACTGGTATATTCAGAGAGTAATGTGAGAAATATCAAGTTTCATTTTATGATATTCTTGGAACAACAGTTGACTTATTATTTTGAATGGCCAGAACCAGAGATGGATTTATTAAGTCTCCTTTAGTAAGACACATGCTAAAGAGCACTCATGTCCTCCCCTGTGCCCCCAAGTCCTTGGAAGGGACAGGTACCTGCATGTAGGGTCTCAGAATGGGACATTACCTCCACAGGTTCTGTCCCAGGGAATGGAATCTGTGTGGTTCAGGTCAGTCGTTTATGATGATGTCACCGCTCAGTTATTTTGAGACCTTTGAAAGTTTACTTAGGTTCAAAATACCAGACAGGCTTTTGTCTCTGAGGGGAAGGAAGAAAGGAGTTAGCATTACTGTTCTACTTTTAGAGCTCTTGCTCTAGGCTCTGCCTCATTTGGTTCTCACCGCAGCATCATCTCCATCACATTGGCTCAGAGAGTGTGTGACCTATGTGCCCAGGGCTACGTAACTTCTCTGTGGCAAAGACAGAGGGTGCCTTGGTCCTCAACGGTGTTATTTCCCATTACACCAGGGCTTTGTAGTGACTCAGGGAAGCTGCATTTGCAGGACCTCACTTAAAACAGCAACAGCATATTTTGCTAAAAGTTAGTCTGATTCCTTATGACCTTGACCCTTACAGAGCAAGGCAGCAAAGATCTAAAACACTCACCGGCAAAGCAAAGATAGAACAGACTGTAACTTTGATTACTCTAAATTAAAATCCATAATTATAAAAGTAAGGCTAGGGACTGTAGCTTAGTAGTAGAGCACTTACATAGCACATGCTGGGTTTAATCTCCAGCACTGAAAAAAAAAAAATGACTAGAACATCATTAGGCTTAATAAAGTCTAACTACCTAATATTAACAGAGATATAAACTAACTGATGGATGCTTAAATCTTGGCTATTAGGAGGAATTTATGATAAGTCTAATAGAGCTCTCATGTTCTTTGCAGTTCTTTTCCATCTATCATACTAGGAAGCACAAAAGCTGTGTTATGTGCAGAATGGTCGGGTTTATCCCTAGTAGAAAGAAGTTATGTTTGGTATCTAAAGAACAATAAGCGTTTGCTGCTTGGCTGATCAATGCTGGATCAAGTTCACATTCCCCAGCCCCACTCTCCCACCTACACACACAGGGCATGGAAGCAGAGCAGAGGGAGGGAGGACAGGTCCTTTTTTCACACAGAGAGACGTGAGCTCAGGCTTTCCTAATATGGACACAGCTGGGCCTGGGAAGCGTTAAACATTGATTTAATCCGCTGCTAGAGAAAATATACTAGGAAAAGTAAAAAGATTAGCAGCCAATTAATTCTGGCCCTTCCCATTGTTTTCCTGGAATACCTCCTTGTATGGAGCTAAATGTTGGTGAACAAATATTCTGGAAAATGGTTTTTCGGGACAGCCACCCCACCCCCCAAATGTGGTGGATTTTACTTTCCTCTGTGCGCTCATGTGCATGCGTGTGTGTGAGATTTTTTTTTTTTTTTTTTTTTTTACTTCTCAACTGAGAGAGTATAATTGAGGCCCATCCTTCTTGTTTGCAAATTGTAACTTCCTTCGGTTCTTTTTGGAGAACAAATGACAAACAAGCCACTCTGAATTCAAAGCCTTAAAAAATGCCCCAGACTCCACACGCATCCCCTCCTTCAAAGGCATCACAGAGTATGGCACGTCCATATGTACATCTTTCAGGTACCACACCTACCCCATCTTAGGAAGTACCATCTTAGGATGGTAAGGTACCTAGACATGGGGGTTTGCTTTCAGGCTAGTAAAATATCAACATATGATATTTTTGTGTGTTTAGTTAGCAACTAACATCTTTTGGGAGGCATTTGTCAGAATTATTTTCCTCATAGCATCCATGCACGTGTATGTCTTTTCTAAATAAAAGAACCCATTTGGTCAGAGAAGGTTGCCCAAGACTCAAGAAAATTAGCATGGATTTCATCCTGAATGGAAGAGTATCTTTTGCACACTGCCAAGGGTCTTTTCTGTTAGTACACACTGTTCTCTAATTTAACTGGCAGTCCTTCATATGCAAAGTGTTTGTTTCAAGAAAAAGAATGGTGGCCATCACCTTACTTAGCACTTCAGAAATACTGCCTTCACCTTGACATCTTTGCAGATCAGCACCAAAGCCATTTCCCTTGAGGACAAGGATCTAAGGCAGTGGCAGCCAGCTGTCTGCTATCATTGAAAGGTCTGAAAGGTTCGCCATCACTGCTCTAAGGTCTTTCCACTCCAGATCCAGAACTGTGTTAACCATGAACTTAGAAAAAAACTGAAAAGTCAACTATCCATTCATTCTTGCTTTCTTCTGGGAAGAGTGTTGAAAATTATTACTTATTTTTAAGTCTTTTTGTGTGTCGGCTTAATTTATCATGCCCCGAAGTTTATTTCTGATTATAAGCTGTGGGAAATGTTACCTGGGTCAGCGCAACAGCCCATCTTGCCCAGCACTGTGCCTGCTATTTCCCCAAAGATTGTTACTGTCACAGATCACAGAATATGGTCATCCTTTGTGTCAGTGACCTTGAAAGTTAGATGTCTCCCAAACATCTAGAATTCATGTATAATAATCGACTAGAGACGATAATTATTAAAACACTCTAAACCAATAGTTCTTAATGCTGGCTGCACATTGTGGGGGGCTTAAAAATGGTTGGTGCCTAGGTCACTTTCTCAGACACGTGGATCTAGGTGGTGACCTGGGCATTGGGATTTGTAATCCCTACCCCCTTCACACACACAGTGATTCTAATAAGCTGTCAAGATGGGACCCACAGATCTAAAGCCACCTTTATGTAATTTATATTTCACCCATGAAAGCTTTTTAAGGTTATAGTATCCATGAATGTCAAAATCCTGTAAAGAGTAACAGTCATGGGGGCTGGGGATTTAGCTCAGTGGTTCCACCGCCTGCCTCGCAAGCACAAGGACTGGAGTTCAATCCCCGGTACAAAAAAAACAGAAGAACAGTCATACAGATGGTGAAAGGGACATATTATTTTCTAGAATGTATCTTTCAGTAGACTTTTATGGTATGAGATTATATTTTGTGAGCTATGTTTTGATCTGAGGTTCCTCTGATCCACAGAATAAACAAATATTTTAAAGTGACATGGTCACACCAACTGTTCTGTCAGCTCTCATGCTGGATGCAGAGCACTGTATTTCCAACCGGGAGGTAGAAGGCAAACAATATGAAGTACTGAAGGCACTAAAATTCCCAATCTAAAGTTTCTCCATCCCTTACAGGGGACTGTGTGAAGCAAAAGCAGAAGTCTGTAGGTCTAAGTACTTTGTAAACTGTACACTTCTGTACAAAATCTGACTGTTTTTGTTCTTCCTACCAGTTCAAAGATTCTGGGGTCTCTGGTATGTGGGGTGCCTCAGCATTAGTTTTGTATTAAAGTCATTTCCCTCCAGCTACTAGTAATGTTATATTGCTTCTTAATTCTAGTATTTAGAACTCAGTAAATAGCAACTGCTTCCTGTCTTGAGCACATTATGTGTCATTTGATCTTCACAGCTTTATGTGAGAGGAGGCTTAGAGAGGTCACATAGCTAATATGGATCCAAAACCCAGAGAGCAATTCTTGTGTTCCTTCCACTACACCGTGTTATTTATTCCTTACCCTGAGAGTCTCTGGAGATCAGCAGTAGTAACCCACTCCTCGTGGTGTTCACAGTCTGATGCTTTCGTTTGTAGTGGGGACCCAGTGTGTTTGTTAATGAATAATCTGTTCATATGTCTAACTTACATTGTTCTTTCTGCAATCTAAATCCTTTTCTTCTGGTTTTGATATCAAAGGACATAAAATATCTGGCTGATAAACATTTTTCAAATAGCCCTGTGATGTTTATGTAATATTTAGTTTAGTTTCTTTAATAGTTCTTTTCCTTGAATTTTATAGAGTATAATCATTATGGCTTAACTTCCACAGTTTACTTCCAAATGTTGATAATAGAAACTTTGGAATGATAAAATTTTTCTGGACTCCCCCTTTCTTCCCGCCAAAGAGAAAAAGGAAATTAAAGAAAAAAAAAATAAACCCAGAATAGTTTATTCAGATCCCTCCTTGTCAAAAAAAAGGGCAGCTTCCAAAGCAAATAAATATAGCACGATAGAAATACATTAAAATAAGAAAAATGGATCCATGTGAAAGTAATGGTAGGAAATAGGATGGGGGCAGAAATTAAATTAACCTATAATGGGCCTGACCTGAAGTTCTGTCCTGGCTAAAGTGGAGTCTCAGAGTGCAAAGCTTTGTATGGTGGGGAAAAAGAGAGAAATTTCAGTACTGGTAAGATAGAAACAAACCATTGCCTTAATCCTATTCCTAATGTTGATACCAGGGAGGAGGTTTCCTGCAGGCCCTCACAGAAAACTACTATCTAATACTACCCTCTAAACCATCCCTGTGGTAAACATTGCAATGGATTTTATGGGGCTGTTTCTTACAGTGCACCTCAATAAAGGTTGATAGCTTCTTACTAGAACTTAGCGTGATGAGAGAACTTTCACAGACTACCCAAAAGATAAAGTCCAGGGCCAGCTTTATGGTGGTCTGGCTTAATCCACAGATGGATTTTATAGTATCCAGGAAAGGAGTTTGGGCAGCAGATGGATCTGTGAACATCCTGAAAAGTGGTGTGTGTGTGTGTGTATCTGTGCTATAGGTATTCTTTCTTTCTAGGGAGCCGATAGCACCATTAGCTTAGAGAGGGTTAAGAAATGGAAGACCTTTGGGGATATAGCTCAGTGGCAGAATGGGTGCCTAATATGTGCAGGTTCAGTCCTCAAAACTGCATAAAAAGAAAGGTAAGAACTGAGGATTTTGAATATTTTTCACTTGTCTTTGAGCAACAGTGAGATCAGAGTTGTGGTTACAGAGAGAAAGAAGTTCTGTGGGTTCCCTGCAGAGCTATAAACTTCTACAGTCAGCTAAGCCAAGCATGGGATTGATTTCCTTTTTGGAAAAATATGCTTTATAAGGACTTCCACTAAGAGGTCTATTTGACAGGGCCAGACCCTCTTCAGAAAGAAACTAGGGCTTCATTCTAACACTGAGACACAATGGGCAATAATGCAAATTTTATATAATTTTTCTAAAATAAAGCTGACATAAAAGAATATTACATTTTAAAACAATAGAACAAAATTTAAAGGCATACACATTTGATAACTTTATTCCTAACCTTTACTTGTTATACTACAGTTTATTCTTGTTTTTATTTCCAGACCTGTGTAGACTTCTATTTTTTAGTTCATTCTAAATATATGTTGGCAATAGAGCCTTTCTGAAACCAAATGAAGCTTCTAGAACCCTGTACCTTGTTTGGGACTCAGAGGTCCTTTGCCATCTCACAGTGGATAGTTTTCCCTCTGCTTTGCCCTGGGGAATGTAATTTGCCATCTGAGGCTGTTTGGGATAATGAAAGGGCTCCTCTTGTTTGCCTGGAGGCCTTCCGGTTAACTGGGCAGGCACGCTTTCCTTCCTTTGAGTTGTACTTCATTCAGAAAGCTGGGAGAAAGCGCAAGTGCGCACACACTCACCCACCCACCCACCCATCCACACAGGAGCAATAGGAAATTGATACCACTGTCTTTTTCCAGTGAAAGAACTAACTTCCTCTTTCACTAACAGTATTGATCCACAGAAGAAGAAAACTGAAAAAGATTTTTCCTCCTAAAGTTATCTCCAGCTACTAAGTAATGCCTTTATTTTAAAACAGTGGCATTTTCCTCAGTCTCTGAACTTGTCTTCAGCTTTTATAAATTGCCTTGACAAGAAAGTTTCTTAGGACAACTTCCTTTCTTAACTTGGCTCCTAGCTGAAGCATTTTAAAAGATATAATTCAAATAGAAAACATCTGTTTTTTCAAGATAGCTTTAAAGTACTTTCACCACGTTCTGAAAGATAGTTATTAAAATATCTGTCGTTGACTACAGGATTCGTTTTTGAAAAAAACTGATCTTCCTCCAATTTCTCCAAAGTTCTCTATTCTCATTGGTGTGAACCCCTGAAGAAAGGGAATTTAGATAACAGGAAAAATCCATCCAGGTTGTGTTGAACACACATACAAAATTAGTATTTTTTTTCCAGTGTCACGCAGCACATTAATCTTTTATTCTAGATTTAACTCAGCTCCTACCACCATTTTGGATAGATTTTTAGTGATTAATACAAAGGAACCTTTCTCATTCCTATTTTTATTTCTTAAAGTCATTTTAGAACTACTCTGACAATGTAAGTGATATCTCTCTTTTTAAAAATAAGATTCTGTGCTCTTTGATAATTAAGATATTTTAGCAGTGAAACAAAGGAGTTAATTAGAAAAATCTTAATCTTAAGATTCCTCCCCCTTGAAGTTTTATGTGTCATTCATTCATTTGTTCCTTTGTGCCTCCATCCACTTAACATATTTATTGAGCATCTGCTATGTGCCAGGCAGTGTTTTTAGTGACTGGACAAAAGTCAAGAACAAAAGAAACAGAATCTCTTTTTCTTGGAGCATAAGTTCCAGTTAGGGAGATACACATTCAATAACTTGGTAAAAAAAAAAATAGCTGCAATAATCATATAAGTGATCCCTAAAGTAAGCTATGGACTTTTTGATAATAGTGTATCAACACTGGTTCTTCCCTTGTAACTAATGTACCACACTCTTTCTCAATTGTATCAAATACAAGATGTTAATAATAGGGAGACCTGTGGGAGTGAGGGATATGGGAATCCTGTACTTTCTGCTCAGTTTTTCTATGAGCTTAAAACTGCTCTAAAAACGAAAGTCTCTTAATAAAAATTTTTAAAAATTTTAAATAGGTGTCTAGGATAATCACCTGAGAGAATACAAATGGGATCCTATTAGAAAAGTTATGTGGTGGCTGGGGATTTAGCTGAGTGGTGCCTCTGCCTGCATCACAAGCACAAGGTCCTGAGTTCAATCCCTGGTACCAAAAAAAAAAAGAAAGAAAAAGAAAAGTCATGGGGTGACCTAATTTGGACTGGAGAGTGAAGAAAGATCTTTTAGAAGTGTGTTTAATGCAAGAAATAGAGGGCAAGTAAGATCTAGCCAGGCAAGGCCTTCTCAGAAAAGCAAACTGGTATCACTGGTTTTGCCTTTGGAAGCACCATTCTGGCTTCTCTGTGGCCATGGCAAGTCCATTGTTGAGGGGCAAAGGGACACATTGCGGGGTACTTAGAATGGACTAGAGAAGAGCAGAGTGAAAATGAAACTGTTCCCTGTCTGCAGCATATGCCAGAAATGGTTAGGTTCTCTGTGAGCTCCGTGCTAGGAAACAAGGGACCTTGCTTTGCCCAGGGCAAAGTGGCAGGGTTTCCTGGTCTCAGTTCCCATGATCTTTCCAGTGGCTTAATGTGACTTACAGAATTAAGAAGTGGGGTGTGTGTGTGTGTGTGTGTGTGTGTGTGTGTGTGTGTTTGATACTACAACCAGCTGAAAATTATAAAGAGAAAAAAAGCCTTCAGGTACTAATCATCCATAACTTGTGATTTTCATAGAAGTCATAAGATTTAATTTGCAATAGTTATCTTTACTTCTGTTACTAGATGTTTGGAATGTATTTTAGTTTTTGTTCCAAGACTATATATTGAAAAACTGTTGCAAGTCAACAAAGAATATCCTTAAGAAAAGTCCTTTTAAGCAAGGCACCGGTTTAGTACATCAGTATCGAACTGTTCGTCTCAGAGTTCCAGGGGCAGTGAACTGCAAGGAAAAAAATTCTACTGGGTAAAAGGAAGCATCTGCCAGGATAGATTTCTATTGATTCTGGAACTGTTATTAGTAGCATGGAAGCTTGAATAGTTCAAAGTTCTCCTTCCATTTAAAATTAAACAGCTCTGCATAATGCACTTCATCATTTGTAATTTTTTTTTATCTGCATATGTGTATATGCAACCAGGATTAACAAAGCATTATTTCCTTTATGGGAGAAAATTATAAGTGATGGTTGTACATATATACAAGATTAGATAATGTTGAAAAATCTTTAGGAAACAAGCATGATTCATAGCACTTTGTTAATGATATAAAATGCTTAATGTATCTAATTCTCTTTCTCTCTAGAGTTAGATTTTGTGTGTGTTTCTAGAAACAAAGAATCCCCCACTTGAACAGATCTGTTGTATATGTTAGGAAATAGACACGCATCGTTAATGCACGTTTAAGTAGTCCCCTTACAAATATGGAATGAAGGGATACAATAAAGTTTTCCACTCTGATGTCTCCATTAAGAAGCTAGTCTTTGTGTAAAATAGTCCATGGCAAAGTTGCTTCTATTTAAAGTAGTGAGTTGGATCTTGGCTTTGATCTAAACCTTTTGATCTTGAAGAAGCAATAAAGACAGGGCAAGACGGATTTTCTTTAAAGAAATGCGATAAAGTTAAAGGGATGGTCAAAATCAGTAAGTATGAGTAGGACGACTCTCCTCCCCAGCCTTGCCTGCAATCTGCTTCACCAGCTTCTGATACGGAGAGGAGGAAGGAAGCCTTTTGCAGTTGGAGTTAGAGTTAGGGGAAATTTGGGGGTAGCGCACCCTTTTATAAACTAAGTAGAAACCATCTCCCTAATGTTGAAAGACTGCTCCTCTTTCAGTTCTACCCTGTGGCTTTGGAGGGTGGCGACAGTGGAGGGCCGCGAGTCTGCGCCAGGTTTTGATGCGCCCCTAGCCCTTCTCGGGGAGATCCTATTCCTGTCCCCGGTGCTGTTCCTGGCGGCAGCCCAGGAGGGAGGCTCCTTTCCCTGGGGCCTGTGAGGACCTGGAGTCCTGGGCTAGGAACGCGCACCCGCGAGGCCTTACGTGGGCGCCAGCGCGGGGACAGGTGCTGCACGTGCGGGACCGGAGAGGAGGAGGGAGGTTTGCGAGGAGGAATCATACGCCAGGGCTGGGCGGGGGCGCTGTTCCTGTACCTTTAAGGAGTCCCCGCCCCCTCCCCCGCCCCGCCCCGCCCCGCCCCCGCGCCGAGGTGTTGCGGCCCGCGCGGGCCGCGTCGTCCTCCCCTCCGGGCGCGGGCGGGCGCGGGGCGGGAGGCCTTGGCCGTGGCCGCGGGCGCGCGTGCGGGCCCTGACGCCTCCGCCGTCTCTCCGCAGCCGCTGCAGGGGGCGCGCCCGCCCGGGGCGGACTGCGGGCTAGTGCGGCGGGTGGACGCAGAGGTGAGTGCGGGGGGCCAGGGTTGGGGTGCAGGGGACCTGCGGGGCTGGGGGGACGGTCCCGCTTCTGGGAAGCGACCTGTGCAAGATGCTCTGTGGATTTGACTTCAGGTCACGAAATGGATGCGACTGAACCAGAGACCCCGAAAACGGAGGCGCAGGGAGGAGGAAGAGGTGTTTGAAAAGGTAGGCTCCCTGCCTGGGAGTGCGGGGCGGGGTCTCGATAGAAGGATTTAGGCGCAGCAATCAGAGTAGCATTTATTAAAAAGTTTTATTAAATTCACAGCCGTGGCTTTAATGTATGTGGATGATTTCGTAGAAACACTAGGTGATAACCCTATGATCGTCAGAACGCTGTGTTCTCCTGAATCGCGAGTGACCTGGAGACCTGTCCTGGGCTCTTTGGGTGAGGCAACAGGATTTAAGCCGGTCCCATTGTTATTAGACTACTGGTGTTGATTAGCTGAGTGCTGAGGCGCCTCTGAAAGATGAAAGAAAGCGCCCCGAGCGAATTTCCCACCTGAGTCTGGCTGTGGCGGAGGCTGCAACTCACTCAGCCGGACTTTAACCCCGCATCATCCGAGAGCTACCATTGAAGTGGATTGCTTTTTAACACACTAGAATGGATTTTTACTGACTGTAAAGCAAAGGAGAAATTTTTTAAACATTGCATTTCAGTATGTTACTTTGTAGAAGTTTGGATTGCCTATTTTCTCCTGAAATTGTCATAAGTTGAAACTTGATTTGTCACTGTAATAAATATTTTGAAATAAGGTAAGTAATCTGTTATTTTCAAAGTGACTTAGAAAATTCTTAAAATGAAACAATATGTTTTACAAATGGTATAGCAGATACGATTTTTGTCACTTTTGCTCAATTGTATTTTTACTGTCTTTTGGTTCTTGAGGGCACCAAGGGATTAAAATAGTGGTGTGTTGTTTTTCTCCTGCTAGAATGTATGATGAATCACTCTTGGTGCTGAAGCCAAATTCTTGCTGATAGCATTGCTGCCAGCGTCTGGGATGAGTTGCCTTAGTATGGGCATTGCCATGTCTGAGAATGTGCACAAAGCACACCATAATGAAGGTGATACCAAAGTTTCAGAGTGCACTTAAGGATACCACAGGGCTGCTTCTAAGAGTTGGAAAAAGCACTGGCCTAGAGTATGGCCGCTTGTAGGTGGGTGTTCAGTGTGTATTAGAAGTGGTATCCCAGCTCTTCCTCATTAAAAGTCAGTCTTATGCATCACTTCAGTTAAACAATAATAGAAAAGTTGTCCTTTCAAACAAACCTGAGTTTTTGGCTCATATCTCAGCATGCTGTGGTAGGTTATGTTTGTCTACCTTTCATCGTTTAGGTGTTTTTAAAACGTTTCCAAGGTGATGAATGAGATCATAAAATAGCCAGAGAATGAAAAAAGAATCATAGAGTGCCAAAACTTTAAAAGAAAAAGTTTGTAGCTATTATTTTTTTATACCTCGAGTAAGATTACAGTACCTGAATGCAGTCTTATCAGGCAAAAAGGAGAAGCCATTATCTTTGTGAATTAACAGGTGTCATCAACACCAACATCTGAACTAGAGGTAACCATATCTGTGACACCCTTAGTCAGACCACAGTGTCTTCCGAGAACTGGGGGAGACCAGAGAATGGAAGTTGTTTACACAAGCATTCTCCTTGTTAGAGTCTGTTGTGTTAAGAGTTAAGGGAAGAAAGCACCTCTTGCCCTTTCATCCCAGAAAATGTGGGCAGCAGTCTTAAAGCATAAACTAGGTGGGGACCAACATTCAGATCTTCAAGGAGGGAAGCTTAGAGCTGACTAGTTTTGAGGGTGGAAGTGGAAAGGGCAAAAAGGAAATTTCAGAGTCATAGTAGGGCACATGGCTCAATAGTGGCCCCAGTCTTTTCTCGTAGTTTTGTGCAGCATCATCGAGCCTTCTGCCCACTATTTTGCCCCTGCCACAACTAGGCGTAGATTTGGAGCTTCCTGAGATGAAACGTGGTATTCCCAAAGGCCAGGTGGAGGAGCATTGGGACACTTCTGAAAGGTGAAGAAGCTACCCTGCAGCTGTAGAGGTGTGTCCCCTATTTTGAAATACAGATTGAACTCCATAGCAGCAGTGTTTAACCCAAGATTTTATGTAACCTTTTTGCCAAGATTTGAGTATGTTATTGATAGGAACCTGGGTTCCTTAATATTGATTCTAGTAAGCTATTTTTTAAAAACTGTCTGCTATGCCATATGTTGCTGCAAATCATTCACTTTGTTCTTTTTCGTGCATCCACTGGGTCTTTCATCTATATTAAAGTGAAAATGTGGTTTTTTTCAGCTTTCATTCATTTTATATTACTGTCAAATAAAGTGAGCTTTAGTCATTTGTGGTAGGTACACATTTTAGATCTAGCCTTTGTCTCTATCACCCACTTTGTTTTCTTTGCCATTGCTTCTCTCTCCATTTACCCCACTGCCCTTTCCTTCAGCCCTCAAGGGTCTGTCTACATCTGTAGGCTTCGTCTGTATTAAATATGCTGGGGTCATAACATTTTTCTTCCTATAGGAGGGTCAACTTTTACTGCCTTGTGGAAAGCAGAACCTTCTGACCTGCCTGAGAAAGGAAAACAGAGGTGGTGAAAGGCCGGCCTCTTTATAGGCAAGGGGCTGCTCGGGAAGAACATCTACATGTTTGGTGTTGTGTCGTCGTCCCCCCCACCCTCAGCTCAAAGAAATTCTCCAAGGTGCTAAGTGATAGACACAGCTTGATGGAACTTGAAATATTAGTTGAGTTTTTCAGTGAACTCAGAATGGGAAGGAAAACAAACTCAGCCTGTGCTCAGCTGTGGGTTAAAATAACGAACAATGAAATAAAGTAAATTGGGTGAGTGAGATGTACTGCCCAGATAAGTGATTTAAAATGCTCTTCTGGCCTTTCCTGGCCTCTTGTACCTTCTGCTTCATATCATTCTCACTCACCAGATAGCTGCGCTGCCTTTCTATGCTATCTTAAAAGATTTTTACTTTTACTCTTTTTGGAGATGCATTGTCCTCTCATATGCACTTTCTCATAATCTCCTATGACATTTATTTCCCCTTTATTTTAGCGTCATATTCTAGCTCTTTGTCCACTGGTTTAACCAAATTCTTTCATACTGTTTTGTGTTTTCTTCATTTAAAATAACAGACTTGGCTCCCGTCTGCTTCTGTCTTGGGGCATTTTCTCCTTCCATTCTGATATTCTTCCTTTTTCATTATTTCAAGCTCCTTTTATTTAGTTTGAATATTTCTTGCAATAGAAATGCAAGGAGAACATGTATGGTTACACAAAGAACCACTGTGAGTGGATCAGCAGGCTCTGCAAGGGGCACGTGAAACAGTTGTGACTGCAACAATCAATTGTATATGTGTTTTTAAAAATAATAGATTACTAAATGGCTATAGACTGGATGAAGAACAAGCCTTTTTTTCCTGTTTTTTACTTTTAAGTTATTCAAAGATAAATGCAAATTATGCGTCACAATCAAATTAAGAGTGATGTTTTCATAAATATATAGAAGTAAAATTTATTAAAGTTGTAAGAATTAGAATATAACAATAGTTATAAAATAGTGTATCTTAAGGGAGATATGTGAATAGGTTATGGTGGATTCCTTAAAGGAAGAAAATTCCACTTTTCAGATCAAGAGGAATCACCCTAGTTTTTGTGTATCTGATGACAATACGCAAAGAATAAATTTTACGATGCTCCTTTCTGGTCATCACTAAATATGCACAGTGGCTTTAGAGGTGTTCATTGGCTTACTTTTAAAACACTGAAAATTTGACAATCACTGTTAATGTATGTGTTCGGTGTGTTTCCCCATGAGTGTCCAGGGTAAGACTGACCTTTGTTAGCAATTAGTCATAACTCACACTAGGTGCAGATGGTTTCCAACAACAGCACAGGACCTGTAATACAATACTCTGGAGCATAAAATTATTTAAAATGTATTGACATTTTCATTGAGAGATCCAGAATGAAACATAAAAATCTAAAACAATGAACATGAAAAATGTGGACCCCCTGGTCTTTAGTGGCCATTTTAATTGAGGTGAAATGATGAAGTTCTGCTTGCTGAGTCTATAAGGAAAAAATACTAACACTATTTTCCTTGTGATAATAATCCTTCCTAAATTATGGAGTATTTTCAGTCTACTTTTATTTCATTTTTTTTCTTTATACATACTTGGCTCTGATCCATGGTCAGTGATAATCTTATTTGGAATAATAATTAACAGATGATTTCAAAAATTGTATAGAAAATCCAGCCTGGATTCCAAGCTTATGTATTTGGCAACATGTATTGTTCCTTTTTAAATTTTATATATTGTAAGAGAAAGATACTTTTATTACAGGCTAATATTGAAATATTCAAAGTGATGAAGGTAGGTATACATTTTAAACTATTTTACAAAGTGCCAGCTTGCTCTGTTTGTCTTTTGTAGAAAAAGCCTATTTTATGTTCAGTTTTGGTTTCTGGAAACCAACATTTAGGACTAATAAAAATTACTTAGCTCTTCCTTGAACTCATAACAGCAGATGGTGACTGCATTAGGCTGGACTCCGGAGCCATTGGCACACAAGGCTCAGCAGAGGCGCAGCGTGAATTGAAGAGTGCTGAACCCAGGGGCCTGGTGCTCTATGTGAGCCACCCTGCCTGCAGCAGCGGTAGACTGAGGCTGCCCCTCTTCCACACTTGAGGCAAGCTTCCCTTAGTGTGGTTTCCCATCCTGACTGGCCTTGACTCTTTTGGAGAGTACTGTTGCCCTGTGAGAATTCATAACTAGTCTGCATTTATATAGCCCATAATCTTGTACAATAGCTTCATTGATACTTGATTTCTGTGGAAAAGCCTCATGGATCTTGTGAGTCACAGCTCTTGAGGCATCAGCCCACCCTTCTCCACTCCCTCCCTGTCTGTGAGTGGCTTTGTGTCCTGTGTTGTACTGATTGTGCCTTTGGATGACAACTTACTTGAGTGATGAGGGGAGGCAGAGTAATTTATTAAAAGTAATTACAAAGAAACCAAACAAAGGAATAATTATAGCACTGTTAATATGCAATTTGTTATTTTATTGCTGAAATATTTAGAACTCTTATATCACAGTTGTATTTGTGGGTCTTCCTTTTTTTTTTTAAAATCCTCAACAACAACAAAATCCTCAGTACCCAGATCTCAAGTTAGATCAGATTTCACAAATCTCGGCATTTTTTGCTATTTCTTTTTCTTTTCAAAGTCGGACTTGGGAAGATTGCTAATAAACATATTTTTGGTGGCTATAGGAAGGAAGTCTGATCTGTATAATTTTATAATTTTAAATAATTTTACAATTTTATACCAATATATTTTCTTTTGTTCCATAGATTTATTTTTTAAGAATCTGCGATTTAGGGCCAGGGATTTAGCTCAGTGGTTCTGTTGCCTGCCTCACAAGCGCAAGGTCCCAAGTTGAATCGGCAGTACCAAAAAAAGAAAAAGAATCTCCAATTAAAAAAAAAGTGTTTTGAGAATTCTAAATGTATTCTTTCCTATTTTCAACTAACATAATAGTGAAAATTAAAGTATAGTCATCCACTTACCCTCACATACTTATTCACATATTTTAAAAAGAATCTTTGAATGGAACTATTAGTATAATAATAGCTAACACTCACCATGTGTTAAGCCTTGATCTTAGCGCTTTACATGGAGCAGCTGATGTAAATGTACCGTTAAAGTAGTGTCACAACCAGCAATATGACATTAGAATGTTGAAAGACTGCATCAAACACTTTAGGAAAGTGGGTGAGGTATATATTAATCAAATATTTTAATTGCTGTAGACAAGAATGCTTTGGGCAAGATTTTAAGATTCTTTTTTGTCAGGTTATTGACGGTCCTAGACCACCAGCATAAAGCACACATTTCTAAATTAGGAAAGTCTCAGCCAGCATGCATTTTGAAAACACTTGAAAGTGTGTGGATAATTACACTTTTGTTGATTTTAGCATATTTGATGCCAGCAGCCATCAACTCTTCCATGCCATGAAAGATGAAAGCCATTTTCATGAGTTCAGCTGGAAAAAGGAGGCCAGCAGAGAAAAATTTCATGGATTTTTGGTTACTTTTATAGTCAGCCTTAGTTTCATTCCTGTGACAGAATGCTTTATTTGGCAGTCATTCTCACCTTAGGCATTTTAAAGAGCTGCTGCTTTGTGCCTGGTCTCCTAGCCCTAATAAGGTGCATTATTTTTAGTAGTACCTATTAGTGCCATTGTGGGTTATGGCCTGCCATTGTTTACATTAATCTTCTGTTGTAAAAGGTCAAACTAGTATGTATCTAGTCCAGCTGACATATATCTTACTTACATTTCTGGGTCCCTGCAGATATGTAGGAAAAATAATACCCAACATTGAATCCCCAGCAATTAGAAAAGGACTTCTGAGAGACTGAGGCAGGAAGATTGCAAGTCCGAGCCCAGCCTGGACAGCTTAGCAACTTTGTGAGATAGTGTCTCAAACTAAAAATACAAAAGGATTGAATTACAGTTCAGTACAAAGGCCTTAGGTTCTATTCTATTACCAGCATGGGGGGTAGGGGGGAGAAAGAAAAAGAAAAAAAACTTGATCACATGCAGCCTCATTAAGTATTTGTTTTATGAATTAGAGGAATGAATCTCACAAAGATACATTTATTTTTATGAACTTAAACTTGACTATAGCATTTACAAAATTTTTACTAACAGTAGATTTTAATTATTTGGATGATACAAGTTTAATTCATTAAAGTATGAGTGGTTGAGATTTCCTGGGTTTATTATAGGTGTTCTCTTTCATCCCTCCTAGAAAAAGAGCATGGAGACAGGAAGACCAGAAAGTAGTCTCAGTTCTGCCCCAGATTGTGTGCCCCATGCCCCCCAGTGCTGAAGATGGAAACCTGGGGTTCACACATGCTCAGTAAATGCTCTACCCATGAGCCAATATCCTCTGCCCTTGACTTTTGTTTTTCTCTGAAAATCCTTTTATTTAATGGGCTAGTTAAGCCCATTTATATTAATTGGTAAAATCAGTATAATTGGCTTTAATTTCTTATATAATTTAATTATTTTTTTGGTAGTTTGGTGTTTTGGAGGGCTTCTATTTTTGTCCCAAGTTATTTTTGCATAATAATATTAGTTTTGTTCTTGTGTATTGATTCCTTGCTGTGAGCAATAGAGAAATTAGATACTATTTACTTGCCCCTTCCTTCTTTATCTTCCAACATGTACCTTGAAATAGTATCTTTTTACTTCCAGATAAATACCTGTAAGACAGTTAACAAGCTGATTGTTTTTTTTGTTTGTTTGTTTTTTTTGATACCAGGGATCAAACTCGGGACCTTGGGCTTCTGAGGCCAGCAGCAGAACCACTGAGCTAAATCCCCAGCCCGCTGATTGTATTTTTGATATAGTCTTTCCATCCTGCCTTTGATGGGTGTCTACATTAGAGCATATAGACCAGTGATGGTGAACCTTTTAGAGCGTTTGATGATAACAAACAGCCCGGTGTGGCATGTGTGCCAAAGGTTTGCTGCCACTGCTACAGACATTACTTATACCATATTGTATCCCTACAGAATCACAGTTTAATTCTGCAGTTTTAAATGCTCATCATCTGCTCTTAGGTTGACATCTCTTCAGTCATTTTAGTTCTGAAGCTAGTTCTGCGCTAGATTTCTCAGGAAGAGCTTGGGACTTCTTGTGTGCTTGTAAGTTTGTTATTATACCAGTAGGTCAGTTCAGCTAGATATAAAATCTTTGACTTTTATTTTATTTCAGTTTCTTAAATATGTTACTCCATTATCTGTTTTCACAATCAAATGCTATTCTTAACTTCTTTTCCTCAGAGCAGCTTGGTCTTTTTTTCTATATGTGTTCAAGTTTTGTTCCTTAAATGTCAATAATCTTACTCTAATATATATCTTTGTGGGTCACTTTTCCTCATTGTTGCTTGGCATTTGAGCTTTCTTTTCCTCATGTGTAAAATGAGAATAACTTTCTGATATTTCACAGAGTAGATTTGGAACCAAATATATTATGTAAAGTATTTTAAACTTATTATTTTACTATCTTGTTATCCTTTAAAGTGTTTTGTTGTTTGAACTTTAAAATTTAGAGTGCTTCATTTTATTATAGGCAAACAGACTTGAGTTGGCTGTGTCTGAGAGACACAGACAGTGGGTATCTAGTAAAATCATTTTTCTGTGTCCCAGCAGTAAATACACTTACCCTGATTCCATGTGGTAAGCAGGCTCTTTGGACTCACTCGTGGAAGATGACTGGACTCAAAGAAGTTTTTTTTTTTGGTACCGGGGATCAAACTCAGGTCCTTGTGCTTGTGAGGCAAGCACCGGAACCACTGAGCTAAATCCCCAGCCCCTCAAAGAAGTTATTTGAAGTCTCTTCCATGAAAACACCATTTCCATTTTTATTTTTCTCATAATCTAGCCATCATGTTTCCCATACTAATCTCTGGGTTTATATGATCTCAAATTATACATGCATAGAAAAATACACAGAAAAAAAATAAAGTGCTCTGTTTTTCAGAAAATGAGGATTGCTCACCCAGCTAATCACCCAGCACATAAGAAGCAGCAGGAAATACCACAAAAACAGGAGATGTCATTTCTAGCCATGGAAAGATAAGTCATACAGCAAATCAAAGATCTCTTACAAAGCAGCATGTGATAAAAAGCCCAAGCTAGTGTAGCAGAAACTACAGACTTGACTATGTGATGCATATTACCTGAGGCTACCCCGGACTGCTGTTTTCTGCCTGGGCTTTGTTTTGATGAAGCAATCTTTTATACGTGCAGACCGAAAGTTATGGTGGGAAAATGGTTAATTGAATTAACTGTGCTCAGTTTAATGGTTTTACTTGATGTGTAAGCACAGGGATTTGACTGATCTGCATATAAATAGTTTTTAAAAATAAATTAATCTTTGTTTTGAAAGTGAGGCTGGCACTCACTGAAATTCTACTGGCACCTGTGAATTAGGATGACCTGGAAACTCGGGGTCAGAATTGTGATAGTATTTATAATTCTATATGTAACATGTATTTTTTCAAATTATATGTTTATTTAGACAATTTATACAAAAACCTGAGCAATGAGTAAAAAACACATGAAGGAAGAGAAAATAGTCCTTGAAGAATTGACTGACACAACAAACAAGAATAGAAAGGAGTGTTGAATCAGATCTGTATCGGGGTGCAAGAAGAGTTCAGGCGGCATCCAGGGCCTGTTGGATCTCTGTGAGGGAGAAGGCACAGCTGGGGCTGTTCCCGTTGCCCACTAGCGTTTCCTGTGCTGATGGCAGGTTACAGACATTTGTTCCGATTCCTTATGTTATTATTTTGTAGATTCGAGGATATGATGGTTTCTATTCTCAAAACTCAGATTGTCTTCATGGTGCAGAATCAGATTATGAATTAGTATTTATCTGCTGCTCATTAAGGACTGCAGCAAAGTTTAGGCTACCACTGAACTTGGGGATATAAAGTTTTCTGTATTTCACTCTCGTACTACTTTCTCCCTTTAATTTTTATTTTATTTTCATCAGTAAGTCTTGTTTTATTTCCTCTAAACATTTGGTTTCAAGGCAGAGTAAGAAAATGTTTTAGAATTAGGCATGGTGAGTTTTGAAAAGTTCCAGAGTTTTATAGTTTTAGTCTCTTGTGATTTTTCAGATGTTGTATTGTCATTCAGAAAATATCCCAGATGTTTTCAGCACCACAGCTATAGCATGATCTCATTTTTTCTTTTCAAAGGTATGTTAAAAAATAGTTAATATTTCTTTTTATCTTTCTGAAGATGCAGAACAAACGGACATACATATCTCTAAGACATTGAACATTTTATATATGTTCCTATAAATGAGCACATGTTGGCTTTTCAGAGCTACACATCTGTGAAGCGTTAGATTTTTATACATGTAAAAAGAGAAACAAATTGATTTATAATAATTAATACTGAGGAAGTCATGTGAAATAGGAAAATGTGGTCATAGAATATGTTTTTATTTTTCTTACATTTTCACAGACAAGATAACAGTAGTCATTTTTTATTGCCACTTGTAACTACAAGTCTTAAAGCTCATGGTATTAGTTTTCTCTCTCTCTTTTTTTTTTTTTGGTGTCAGAGATCGAACTCGGGCCCTTGCCCTTACAAGGCAGATGGTGGAACCACTGAGCTAAATCCCCAGCCTTCATGGTATTAGTTTTTTGTGGCAATTTTCTACCCTTAATTTGGTGTACAAGAAAAAAAATGCTATGAAAGGCATGAGACGTTAAACAGCATCCACAGGAAGAATCTGGAAAAGAAACAGACCTGCCTCTGGATTCTGTTCATGGACAATTTGGGCTGTTTTTTTCCCTTCCTATCACATATACACAAACTTTACCTTTTAATATTGAAGATAACATTTATTCTGGACAATAAAGAATGCTGAGGGCTCCCATAGCTAACAAAAGATAGTGGTTCTGAGTTTCTTTTAATATTTTTTATATTTATACACACACAGTTTCATAAAGCTCACCCATATACTAGTTTGTTGAGTTACAAGAGACTCAGTTGTATAGTTATTACCTCCAGTTTTTGGGTTTTTTTTTTTTTTGTCACACTGGGACCAAACCTAGGATCTCATGCATATTCATGCTAGTCAAGTGCTGTACCAGTAAGCTACATCCCCAGCCTCACAGTCCATTTTTAGAACATTTCCATCACCCAAAGAATTCTATCACCGTTTGTAGTCAGTGCCCATTCCGCCTTTCAGTTCCAGGAAACTACTAGTCTGCTTTCTGACTTTATAGTTTAGGCCTTTTCTAGAAGTTTCATACAAATTGAATCACACAAGAGTTAGTCTTTTGGATCGGGTTCTTTCATTTATCATAGTGTTTCAAGTCTCAGCAATTTTCAAGCATCAGTAGTTTGTTCTTCTTTTTTTTTTTCTTTTGGTACCGGGGATCGAACTTGGGTCCTTGTGCTTTCGAGGCAGGCGTCAGAACCACTGAACTAAATCCCTGTCCCCTGTTCTTTTTTATTATAAAGTAGTATTCCATTGTAGGGATATGGAACATTTTGTTTATCTATTACTGGTGGTTAGACATTAAGATTTCTTTTGTTGTTGTTGCAGCTTTTGACTATCATGCTATTATGAACAATGCTTCTGTGAACATTGGTGTAACTGGTTTTGTGTAGACTTATGTTTTCATTTCTCTTGGGCATACACCTAGGGCTGGTATGGTTTGGTTGTATGACAGTTGTGTGTTTAACTGTTTAAGAACTGCTAAGCTGTCTTCTGAAGTAGCTGCCCCAATTTAAATTCCCACCAGCAATGTTTAAGGTTTCTGTTTCTCCACCTCTTCATCAGCTTGATCCTGTCAGACTTACTTAGCCATTCTGTTGAGTGTTGAACCACACTTTTTAGTACCTAATACTTCTGTTTCTTGAGAGGCTGTGAAAGTGTGTAGATACCCCTCATTATGCTTTTGACCTCCATTTTACAGGTCGAAAACACTGGCCCTGTAAGTGGGAAGTCTCAATGTCTCACCCAAGATCCCCCCAAGTGAGTCACTGCACCTGGAATCCTCCCACATTGGTTGGAATTGTATCGACCTGCTTTCATTCTGACTCAGAGGCCTCTGTGTCTCTGTGGCACCGTTAGGTGTGGCTTTCTTTTTATCTTTTAAAAATATTCACTCTTGATCCTCCCTGGAATTGTGTCTCATGAAAGGGGTTCATTTTCTGCAGGAGTGTGCTCAACCTCAGTGCACAGCTGGCCCACCAGGGCTGTGTGACCATGTGTCCTGCTGTGGGAGGGCCAGGAATGGCCCTGTCCAGGCCTGGTGGGAGGTAGGCAAGTGCCCTAGCCAAGACAGCCAGCACTCACTAAATACTTAATACATTTTAGGGCACCACCTCTTCAGAAAAGGTTGTGAAAGGGTGATTACCTGATGGCATGTGAGAAGTAATGCCATTCATTTGTTTTTATCTCTTCCATGACAGTGAGACAAGAAAACATTCTCACATTTATTTATAGACTTTTTAAAAGATCAACCTTGGGGGCCGGGCCTGGGATTTAGCTCAGTGGTTCCAGTGCCTGCCTCACAAGCCCACGGTCTCGAGTTCAATCCCTGGTACCAAAAAAAAAAAAAAAAAAAATCAACCTTGGTTTCTTCCAGTAACTGTTCTTTGGTCAGCAGCAGATATAGTAATAGTACTTTTTTTTTTTTTTTGGTACTAGGGATCGAACTCGGGTCCTTGCGCTTGCCCAGTAGGCGGCGCTAAATCCCCGACACAGTACTTTTACAAGTTTATGGGTTCTGGCTTTATTCAAGAAAAAACTGTTTGTCAGAGCTACTATATTATTTCCTTTGCATCTCTCTTCACTTTGTCCATTTTAGTGGGATAAAGTGTCATTGTTTCTCTTTTAGATTAGAAGTTCTCAAAGTATTTTTCAAGGTCATGAGATTAGTTTTCTAGCAAACCTCTATTTTGAATTGACCTATAATCATTTTTCATACTCAGTAAGTAATTCCTTCTCTTTCTTTTGCCCTAGTTTTTGCTTTGAAGTTCCTTTGTAGGTCCTTGGGCTTGTACAGCTACCCAGTCAGTGAAAGGCACTTAATATTGGGCCTATCTCTTCCCGTATCATTTTGCGGTTTTCTATGTAAAGTAAGATTTTAGTTATTTGTTACCTTTCATTACACAGGATCGCGATGTTGTAATTTATGACAAAAAATGAAGTCCAGATGTCTGTGAAGTGATTATTTTCCCTTAAATTCTTGGTCACTCTAAATGTTAAAGAGAACATAGTGTTTTGGACTTGGGGAAATCTCATTTTGGAACCATGCTGCTATCCATAAGATTGTCAGAAAGAACTAAAGAGTTAAGGCAACTTCAGAAAATAAAATCGGCAACAACAAGAATCTGTCTAAAGTAACTGGAAAAACTATATCAAGCAATTGGAGGGGTGTGTTTGTGACTATGTTATAAAAGCTATCTGAGGTCTTAAGTACATTTGGGTGCTGGGCCTTAAGCCAGAAGGAGGGAAGGGGATCATCACAGGGAGAGGCTAACAACTGAAATTTCAGCTGACCACTTTATTTGAGAAGCTGTAGAGGACTAGGGTTGTGAAAGCTGGGAAAGGCTTTACAGGCTTCTCCATTTCAAACCCTTAATTTTGCATGTGAAATCATGGAGGTCCTGAGGCTTTAGTTCACAGATCATATGCTGGCTTGGGACCAGACCTGGGTCCCCTGGAGCCCTTACTAGTCTTTCCAGCCATCCACCTGGGCAGCTCCAAGTAGGGCCTGGAGACAAAGCAGCTTTGGGTTCCAGATGAGGAAGCGTATGTCAAACTGGGATTGGCTTGTGGGTCACAGACACTGAGGAGGGACAGAAGAAGTCTGGAGGGGAGTCTCAAGGTCACACCCCTGTAAAGCCACCTCAAAGAGAGGTCCTTTCCCAATTTACCAAGAGTCTTTCTGTCGTGGCTTGCATGGGGTACATAGAGTCAATTTTGCGGTATGCAGTCATTCTAAATATTAGGCCAAGCTTCTGTTGTGACCCAGCTCGGTGCCTGCATGTATTGACCTATTAAACAGTGCCTTTAAAAGGCACAGATTATCTGAAGTTTTAGTGACACTTGTCACAGACCAAGCAACTGTGACAGAAAAATATTTATGTTTTAAAACTTAAACTTAAGTGTGCCCCAGATACCTAGGCATTTGAGCACAAGGCTGCTTTCTATGTTTATATAGTTTCATTCCTTGATGTATTGCAAATTTAGAGTTAAGTGAAAAATTTTTAAAGGTCCATCTGGTTTGGCTATTTGCTCACAGGACAAATCAAACTCCATCCCCACAACTGCACTGATAAAATGAATGCTGCACCTGAATTATGAAAGTGTAGTTTCCAGGACTCTGAGGAGTACTGGAGGGCAAAGTGAAGAGGAATAGTGTGGTTTAGGGGAACAGCTGCTGTGTTTTCTGTGCAGCACAACTGGCAGATACAGGATAGTTTCCTACATGGGCACAAGAACAGAAAGATAGGGAGTGAACTCAGACACTGGAAGGCCTCTCTTCCCCACCCTTCCAGCAGCGTGAAAGGTGCTGATGCTCTTATGTTGGGAGTCTTGGCACACCTTGAGTCTTCAGTAGATATTAGGGCCAGGGATTTAGCTCAGTGGTTCTGGAGCCTGACTCCTGAGTTTGATCCCTGGTACCAAAAAAAAGAGATCAAGTCAGTGACTTAGTAGTGTCACCTAATCAGAGAACACCAGGTTACCACAAGACAAATCTAAATGATGCTGAAAGATCTTCCAGCAGAGGATTAGTGACATCCCAGTGTGCATGTATACTGGGCTTGCAGGCATGCGAGTGTAGACATAACACACGGTTCAGAGTGTGGGAGTGTGGGAGATTTGGGCTAGGGCCAGGGCCTGCTGTGTGACTGCAGTCTCCCATCTTGGACTAAAGGTACAGGTGCTATTTCCAGAGCTAGTGCTATTGGCATCTGACTCTGACTCAGAGGTTGACCAGGGCCTTAGGTCCTAGAGCATTGCTCTGTATGTCGTGCAAAGTCATTGTCATCATGAGCCACCTTAGAGGGAGGCTCTGTGGAAAAAGTGAAGGTACAGTACAAGAGGCTCTGGAGTAGAAGGCCAAAAATGATTACTTCTTGGTTAGTTTTGCTTTACCTCGTAGTTGCTTCTTTTGGAGCTCCTGATGGAGTTCATGGTAATAATAGAAGAGAGGAAATCAGAGTTGCTGCAGGATCTCTTATTATAGATGTAGATTTTGAACAGGTATTCATTATTTCTCACTTTTTAATTTTTTGGCATCAGCCTGCTTTAAGATCACGTGCATGTTACAGAGAAAGGACGGAGCATATTATTAATATGTGTGGACTTCAGCATTCTTATTACTGGTCTTCAAAGTGATCTGGGCTATCTGGAAGGTGAGCCATGTCATTTACATGAAGATTAAGAATAAAGTATTTCTGGGCCGGGGATTTAGCTCAGTGGTTTCGCCGCCTGCTGTGCAAGCACAAGGACCTGAATTCGATCCCCAGTACCAAGAAAAAAAAGAATAAAGTATTTCTGTAGCAGTCTTGGTGGGATTTTTTTTCCTCTGGGGAAAAAAAAAGTGATTACCAGCATATACTTCCTTATTTTAAGATAGTTCATTGTAGTATGTTTTAATATAATATTAGGAATAATGTTGAATTAAAATGAAGTAGCTATTTTAACAATAATAGCTCAGTAAAAAGTATCCATTTGTGGAGAACATTTTATTTCCCAAGCAATTTCCCAACTCCAGTTTTGTTAGCAAGAGCAGTGTTAACCTGTGTGGACAGACACTTCATTTTCCTCTTCCCAGAATATGTGTGGTTTCCATTAACTTCTCTCTCCATAGAAGTCTAGAGGAGGCTACACCTGACATTGCAGGTCATCTGTGCTATGAGAATTAAATTGGAAGCTAAAGTCTTTTTCTCCCTCTTTGTGGTCCTTTGTGACATGGAATTTACAGTCAGACAAACATTGAAACCCCATTTTCGCTCTTTCCTTGCTTGCTTTTTTTTTTTTTTTGGTACCGGGGATTGAACTCGGACTTTGTGCTTGTGGTGCAGGTGGCGGAACCATGGAGCTAAATCCCCAGCCCCTCTTTGTTTTTGTTTTTTGTTTTTTTTTTTTACCTTGGGCAAACTAGCCTCTGTAAGCCTCAGTTTCCTCACTTAGCAAAAAGCAGCCACTACATAATTGCTCACAGTCATTAACATCAGTGATGAGCTTTTGTAATACCATTTTCAGGTTTTGAAGTCCTATGTCTGTGTTGTGTTATAACAGAAGGAACCCTGACAACCAAGAGGAAAGAACAGGACTTGTAGCTACAGGAAGAGTGGCCCTGAGAGTGTATGGTTGGAGCATTAGTGTGGCATCTGTGGGCCAGCTGAAATGTTCCCAGTGTTAAGACTCACACACCAGCCCCAGTTACCTCTCTGGCACGTCCCAGCCACGAGGTACACCTGTCTCCTATGCTGACCCAGGAAGCTGAGGATAGAGGGCCAGAACTGGAGACTGTGCTCTAGGAAAATCTGCCTCAGGTTCTTTTGGAAGTTTTCACTAGATTCCTCCAAAGGGGGTTTTGCTGAAGTCACTGGAGCTGTGTTATTGATTTTGGTTGAGGACTTGGTGAACTCACTTTACAAAGTTATGATTATCCCCAAATGTTGTATTTGTTAGTATCTTGAACACTGAAATAATTCCAGAAAGCTTTGAAAAATAAGTGTTAAGATGTCCATCCATCCCCATTCTCCCACCCCCATAACTATAGGTCCGAGTTACCCATAACTATTATTCTTATGTACAGTTGGTCCAGCAGTTAATAAGTTTCCCTAAGCACAGATTTACTAATAGAAACCCACTTAGACACTGAAGAAGTGGCCCAGTGTTTGCCTCAACTATAAGTAATGGGTTATGCATGATTTAAAAAGGCTTCTCAGAATGGCCTTGCTTATGTAATCAAGGATCGATAATTTTTAGAAGAAAGTTTTTATAGATAAGCTATAACATTACTTGATAATCAGACATCATTTTCAAGTAGTTAAAAGGGTCATTGGATGAAGCCCAGTGGACTGATGCTGGCTTCCTAATTGCTAAGGACTGAAACTCCACATGCCCTTTAAATTATGAGCATGCTTGAATTTTTTATGGGGAAAGAAATTATTTTTTATGTAGGATAATTTTCATGTCAAATGTTTTATTAGCCAGGCAGCTCTATCAGCTTAGGCAGTTACCACTTTTCCTTGCCTGATCCCTACTTTTCCCCTGTGAAGTTCATTTTAAATACAGTAAGGAATGAGAAAATATGTAGGGTGGGAATGTGGGGATGAATCATGAGAAAATGCTACCAGTCGTTTCCATCAGCCCTTGGCATTCTTGGAATATTCTGACTTCTGTTGACAAAGAACAGCAGTTCTACCCAGTGAGGGGCAGTGTGGGGGACTCTGGGATGTTCTCACTAGCTTCTCCTGGGTGGTGCTTTTCCTGTCGGTCAGCAATGAGAGTGACTAAGGATTTCATAGGTCAAGGGTGGTGCCGCCAGGCCAGTGGCCACAGCAGTTTCCTGTCTGGTATTTGTGTGACTTTTTGGACACTGAGAGATGGTAGCATTTGTGTCCTCTGGGCCCAAGCACATGGCCCACCATGCCAGTGAGGCCCATTGGCCAATTTATTTGCTTGAGTGTCTGTGGGTAGAGGCAGAATATCGGAAGGCAGAATACTTGCTTTCTTCCCAAAGTAGAGGAAAGACTTGGAGGAGGGGAAGCAGGGGATAAATATAGCATTTTTGATTTCCTGACTCTTTTCCACAGTATTTCATTTTTTTAAAGATGGAATTTGCCCTATCAATTTCAACCAAAAATAATTCCAGTTATTTCTGTCAGATTGACTCTTAATCATCCATGTACTTTTTATTATGTTGTTTTCCTATTCATAAGCCGATGTTCTAGCAGTTCTAAGATGGTCCTAAGATGCTTGCCCTCTGGAATTAGGTTTCCTGGCTGGGACATCCTGTGAGTCTAGGGGCCCTGGTTATGGATGGTCTGGAAAACTGTGGGGACTGGTTGGCTTGGCCTTGCTTTTCTACCAGAACGCTGCTTCCCCTGAGCTTGTCTCCTGTGCTCCTCGAAGCCTCCATCACTAAGTACCACGAGCCTGTGGCCACTGCAGACATAGCCCAGAGCAGCTTTCTTGTCCACAACAGCAGTGTGGGTGGCACCACATCCCTTGTCTTGAGGACGGGGTGGGGTGGGTGCTCTCAAGTCTGCAAAGCAGAGCTGGTAAGTGCAGCAGTGAGTTTAGGGAGTATTTGGCAAAACTTAGTTTTCAGAAGGTGGGAGGGGAAGGAAAGAGAGGGTGGCTCCTGCTTACCTTACTGCTATTTTTATTATACCTAATTATTAAGTTGATAGTTATTTTAACAAGAAAAACATAACTTTGAGGTTTGTGCAGTTTGTAGCTTATAGTGTTAGATTTTAAGTCACATGAGCTAAATATATGAATTGCACTAGTCTCTCATTTCCTAATTTTTCAGAGTATCACTGTCATTGGTCTAGGTGTCTTCCTTGGGTTTGCCCATATAAAAGTCCTATGTTTACCCTGTGGTGGTCACAATCATCCGAGGTCTCTGCCCATTCCCAGGCTCCATCAGGGCCCCTGCTGGCCATGCACAGTGATAACAAAGTGCCACGTGGTTACAGTCTAATAGGGCCGTGACCTGGCTTGAACTCTGTAATGGGGAAAGAGCAGATTTATTTGCTCCTTGCACATGCCTCCCTCTCCCCCATGTTCCCTTATTATCTTTAGGAGGAAACTGAATAGCAGAATTCTGCATTCTCATAATGCTAATGGACTGATGTCATCTTTTCCACCCTTAAGTCAGGGAAGTAAGAGGCACAACCAAAACACAGATTTAACACTTCATAGCTTCTCACTGTGTGTTCTCTGTGTGTCTCTATGTTTTTACCAGCTTTGAGAGGTAATTTTTATACCATAAACAATTCATTGATCTTTACTAAACTTGCCGAGTTGTGCTACCATCCTCACCATGCAGTTTTAGGATGTTTCCACCATCCCCCAAAAATCTCTAGGGTCCATTAATTGTCCCTTGCATTGCCCCCCATGTCTGGCTGCAGGAAACCTAGTTATCTTACTCTCCTAGATTTGCATTTTCTGGACGTTCACACCAATGGAATTATATGATATGCACATTTGCCTCCTTTCACTTAGCATGTCTTTAAGGTCCATCCATGTTGTAATGTACATTGGTGGTTGTTCCTTTTTACTCCTGAGTAGTATTCCATTGTATGAATATACTACATTTTGTCTAGCTGTTCACCAGTTGAGGGACATTTGGGTTTTCCTGCCTGAGGCTATCATGAATAATGCTGTGAGACTCATACAGGTTTTTGCACGGACATGTGTTTTCAATTCTCTTGGGTACATACCTAGGAGTCATACAGTAAATTTAATGATTTAAGAAATTACCACATTGTTTTCCAAAGTGGAAAATATTACATTCCCACAAATGATATATGAGGGTTCTAGTTTCTTTATATCTTTGCCATAGGCTATATTTAAGAAATAATCTTAACTTTGCCTCTTGTTTTATATTCTTATGCACAAAGAAAGCTAGGAGCTATTTTAAGTTTTTTATACTTTTCTCAAGCATTGTTAACACATGTTAGCTAAGATCTGTAGTCTCTGTTACCCTGTGCTCTCTAATCTCCACATTCTACCACCAGTGAGGCTTGCAGATGTTTGACCATGTTCCATTTAGTTGTTTTTCTTCTAGACTTCATGTAAAGCATGGAGAGTTTGTGTGTATGTGATGCTGTTGTCTAAATATTAGATTACATTGACAAAGGATTTTTAAATTCTATTTTTAGTTTTTAGGGTTTTTTTTGTGATTCCAACCAATGTTTTTAAGTTTGTATTTCTGATGATATACATTGCTTTAATATGCAGTAGACGCATGTATCTATACAGCCATGTATTTTTAGCCTTTTTTAAATGTATGTGTTTGTACTACCTCATAGTTAAATTTCTTTTGTGGGATCAGTGCATATTGGATATCTTGATCATTTTCAATTTCTTTACCCTCCTCCCTACCTTTTCCCTCTCTCCATACCCTTCTATCTCTTCTGTTCTCCAAGAAGCTCTCCTTTTTCTTTCCTACCATCTCTCTTTTGTTTTACCCTTTTACTTATTTATGTTTTTGGTTTCTCATACAAGAGAAAACATGCGTATTTAACTTTCTGAATCTGACTCATTTCACTTAACATTTTGGTCTCAATTTTATCCGGCTTCCTGCATATGACATGACTCATTCTTCTTTATGGTACACCAGTATTTATGTGCTTTAAATAGTTTGTAGTTGATAAAATTAGGGAACTTCAAGGATTCTTTGTTAAAAATGCAACTATTGATATTTGTGTGAATCTGGGCTATTTCCCAAGGCCTCCCAAAGTGAGGCAGGAAGGCTTTATTACATCAGTTGACACATCTGGGATTACTGTGCATTTTCAGGATTAAATGACCAAAGTTGCTCATTATTTTTACTTCTTTGAAGATTTTCAGATATGTTTTATTGTGACAGTGAGCTAATCAATTACACTTATTTTTCTAAATAAGTCATGATGGAGCACTCATATGAAGTTGCCCTTGAATTGTGAGTGCGGTTCACAGCCAGTCTTTGAGAGAAGCTTGAGCCTTAGAATGCTGGTTGTGGACTCATTGGTCTTTGAACTTGTGCTTGTCCAAAATCTGGTTTTGGCAGTGACCAAGTAAACAGAATGTTCCTAGGAGGGAGGGCATGAAAGCCGTTAAGAGGAAGGCTGGGGAAAGGCATTCGAGGCACAAAGGGGCCAGAAGTCCTTACATGGGACATCGCCCCAGAAATGATTCTCTTATGCTCTCATAGCTGAGTAAACAACTGAAATCAGCTTATAATGATGATTTTTACCCTTCAAAGGCACTTTGTCACATGGGGTCAGATCTCACCAGGCAAAATCTCCTTGTCCAATATGTAGGTGTCGCTGTGATGGAAGGTGCTCTGGGCTTGGGGTAGGTGGAGCCCAGGAGTGCCGTGGCCATGGGAGAGTTGTGCTGGTGGAAGGTCATACACAGTGTCTGAGGTCAGAGCCCAAGCATTGTATGTGCATGAGTTTAATATGTACTAGGGTTCCTGGGACTATGACCACCGGGTAAACCTGGGAAAGCTGTATTTTGTTGAATTTTTCCAAGAGTTGTTTGCCATCACAGGAAAGCTACACAGCAGTGAGTGGTGTCCAAGTACCATGCTGCATGTCCGATGCAGTTTGTATTCCTGGCTCTGTGTTGCTGGGGATTCTACAGGCCGCATGCTGCCTGAGGGTCACGTCTCAGAGGATGCTCAGGCTTCAGCTTGTCAGTATGGAATTCTGTATGAATAAACTCTCCTTTATATTATAGGTGGGGCTTAGCATTGAAGTTTTCCCAGCTAATTATGTGTATTATGTGTGTTAGTTATCTAAGAATTTCAGGGTAGTTTTTTTTTTTTTTTGGTGCCAGGGATCAAACTCAGGTTATTGTGCTTGCGCAGCAGGCCTCGAAACCACTGAGCTAAATTCCCAGCCAATTTCAGGGTAGTTTGAAAAGTGAGGCATTAGGGCTGTGGATTTAGCTCAGTGGTGCCGCCGCCTGCCTTGTAAGTGCAAGGTCCTGAGTTCGATCCCTGGTACCAAAAAAAAAATTGTCACTTGAGGAGGAAATAGTGAGTTTAAAAGTGAGGGATTGTTTCTTGAACCGTGAGAGCCATTGGCTTCAGGTTCCCACAGGTTTTAGATACATGCTACTGAAATGCTAAATGATGTGTAGGTGGAAGGTGACAGAGCTGATAGGAGATGGCAGCAGCCCTTGAAGGGGGCCACAGCTTCTAGGCAGCTGTGGGCAGGGCACTGCCTGTCATTGAACCATTCTACCTGGCTTTAAATTGACTATCTAATGGGTTCCCTACTGTGCTGTAAAACCTGGACCTCTAGTTGCTGCCTGTACCAGTTCAGAATCCCCTCTGTCACCATGCAGTCTCTCAGCGGGGAACCAGGGTTTATCAAGATAACCAGCCACATATTTCTCAGAAGAGACTGTTTGGAAGGCATGGGGCAGAGATGTGTGTGGAGAATCAGGCTGTGGGCTTCACAGGGACTTTACCAAGCTCCTTACAAGTGTGGCATAGATGCAAACATGAAATCAGCCTTCCAGTCTCTATTTTCCTGGCCTTTGCCCTTTTGCTGTTTATGTTCTGATGAGGAGCTCTGCCCACATCATTCCAAGGTAGCCCCTTTCAAAGCCTGTGCTTTCTCAGCAAAATGGAGTTACCCAGAGCCTGGACGCATAAATTCCCTTTCTGTTTGTGTGCTGCATGTCACCCTCCTGGCTTCTTATATACCTGCTGGGCAGCCATCGTCCCAGGCCATTTGATGCCTGCCAGTCACTCCTTCATTGCTGGAAGTTGAGAGATGTGCTTTACTGGCTCTTACCGATTTTAGCACTGATGGAGATGGTGGGTTTTCCAGTAATGAATGCTGCCTTCTCCTTTGTTATTGATATTTTAGACATTTCAGTGTTTTATAAATACCATCTCCAGAAGCTTATCAGAAGAAAAAAAAGTTAACTCATCCATATTTTGAAGGCTCCTAAGAAAGATTTACTCAAGGCCAAAGGCAGAAATTCATTTCAATGTAGCTAATTTGTAATAAGTCCACAAATAATAAAAAACTTGAATTCCCACTAAGCCTTTGCTCATGCCTTTAAGAGCCCACAGTAAAGTCCGAGTGACACTGTGGGCTGGCCTTTCTTTGGTGGTATGTGTCCTGCAAGACCAGGGTGTCATGGACCACAGTGTGTCCAGCACTGAGCCGGGCTGGGCCTGCTTCTCAGGTGTTGATATCTAGGGGAAGGTGTCCCATTGATTACTGTGGCCCTGGGCGTGTATGTTCCTGGTTTCCACATGAAGTATCTCAGCCGTGGGAGAGGGATACCTTCCTGTATTTTTATTTCAGTTTACCATATTTAGGTTCTAGGTCCAGACAAACCCATTCAAGATAAGAAATCTAACTTTCTTTCCTGATTTCAAAGTGGTACTTTGTTAGAGAAAATACAGGATAATTTAAAGAAGAAAATTTTAAATTAGCTGTATTCCAGTCCCTCAAAGAGCTGTTTACTCGGTATTTTGGTGCGTCTCCTTTAAGTCTTTTAGGGAAAATAATTATTGAACAAAGAGTGGGAGTATGTTTTATATTTGTGACGTCTACCTTGTGGCTTCAAAAGTGATTTGTACAGGTTATTTTTCTGTTTTTTTAAATTAATTGAATTCAGTTATTTTGAAATTTTCCTTCTTTGGAAAGATGTGCTCTATATCTTTTGTACAAAGTAACTTGATTGACCATGTATTTTGGAATTTAGCATTTGGATGCAGCTTTAGTCCTTGAGTCCTAGGGACATGTAAACCTGAAAATCATGTCCTGTGCCCTGGAGCAGACTTTTTAAAATGCAGGGCAATCTGAGCTCATGAACAGATTGTGCTGGATTGGGAGAGGGGGTTTCTGGATTCCCCTTTCTTTGACTCTCTATGTGTGACCATCAGTGTAAAAAGGCAACCGCCATCCTGTGTTTCTTCTTCCTCTCTGAATGTGAATCAAGCCGACATCCATTGCAAAATCTGAGGGGACTACCAGCTCACTCTCACAGTGGGTGTATTTAGTCTGTAGTCACAGTATGGAAATCATGGAAGAT
This sequence comes from Heterocephalus glaber, assembly GCF_053883595.1. Lineage (NCBI taxonomy): Eukaryota > Metazoa > Chordata > Mammalia > Rodentia > Bathyergidae > Heterocephalus > Heterocephalus glaber. Next base: position 12,958,968 of record NW_028258151.1, on the reverse strand, counting down.
GAGCCCCTGTTCGGCAATTAACTGTGGGGCTATTCCTGTTCTACTTGGAGGGTTATACTGAAATGGATACTCCCAACTTATTTCTAAGAAATATGCAGTTACATAGCTGTCTCCTGCTTTCTGGCTTTTATTAAAATGCAAATAGTCTGAACTTCAAAGTGGCATAATTGAATCCTGAAAGAAGTATAACTGATACTTTGCCTCTTCTCTGGTATTTGTATTTTATCATCTGGCCCGGCTGATGATTTCCTACCTTCTTACTCTCCAAGCTGATGAAAAACCTCTCTCAGCTAGGTTGATCTGGGGCAGGTGGGAGTGGGATCCCACAGTGTTGGGGCACCCTCCAGCACAGACTCTGGTGAAGTCACCAACAAAAATATGTGTATATGAAAAGCGTTATTTTGGCAATCAATAGATTACTCGGTATTTACCTGTGTGTACTTAGTGAAATGAAGTCAGCAGACCTATCTGCCCTTGCTCGCCAGGCATCTGCTCATTTTAGTTTAAAGAGTGCCATGAAACTTAAGCAAGCTCCCTTCCCTCAAAGACATCCAGTAGCAGGATATATGCTGGCCGGGCATGCCTGCGATCCCAGGACACAGCACCACCTAGGTCTTCCTTTTAACATGAGAGGAAACCAAGTCCCTCACAGTGTTTTACAGAAACTGGTACCTGATTACAGCATTGTCGCACAGACACCCAGTACAGTGTAGATGCCCTGGTAAGGGCCAGCGGGGGGGAGCAGGAGGTCACTCTGCTCTCTCATGAGGAGGAAAGGTGCTATGAGGACTCCCTCGGAAGGAGCCAACATGTTGCTAGCACTCACCTGTGTACCTTAGATCCTGTTCAAGTCCAGTCCCCAGAGGGGGAGGATTAAACCATAAGCTTCCTAAGCTGAAGCTGGATCATGTCATTTTATGTTCCCTTTTGAAGGAAACGTATCCCAGTTCAAACAAAGGAACATGCTTTGCTCCCTTGTCTTTTGACTGGTCCCAGATAGCTGGAGGATTATCCTGTTTGTGGACTATGTGCCACAACTGAGGGGCTTTGATGTTCCAGAGCCCCCACCCCTTCTTTTGATTACATGTGTTTCGGCTAAAGATGTCTTTTTCTAGTGCTTATAGGGGGCATGAGTAAGTTGCTCAGTCCCCTGTAGCTTTTTGTACTTTGTGGTTTCTCTCATCCTGTTACATTAACCATAACACGGAAAGAAACATGATCAGAAGGCACATGTCCCAGGAAATCCAACCAACTGCAGGGCTCAGAAACCCTCCAGCATGACTTGGAGTGGGCCTGGAAACATACTCTATCCCATATGTCCAAGAAAACCCCGCTACTCCTGGCCAGCCTAGGCTGGCTGCTTCTGGTAGTGTACCTTTCCATTTGGGGGCACCCATCCCAAGCTATAGGTGTGCCCTTGGGGTGCTGGGGCCAGATGGGCATTCCATAGGGGCTGGAGAGAACTTAGGGGCCAGGCGGACAGGCAGACCTTTCACAGCCCATCAGAAAGTTTGTCTTTTCAGGACCAGAGTGGCACTCCCACCTCTTAGGGAAAGGATGCAGGTTCCACAGCACTGATTTTAAAACATCCCTCTCCATTAAGTAAACTCTGCCATCCAGAGAGGTATTACTAAAACAGAAGGCTCAGGGTGAAGCTGAGAGAGGATTTCCTCTGAGGTGGGCCAGAGAAGAACTGCAGTGCTCACTACCAGAGAGCCCCTTGCCTGGGATGCTCAGTGGGACTAGCCGGAGACCTGGTCTCCCAAAGAGCTGATGCTCTTGCAGCTTGCAATGTGCTTGAGATTCGCTCATAGCACTAGATCTCATTCTGACCTATTTCAGCCACAGCGGAGACAGATTTATAACTAGTAAATACTAGGTGTTATTTGGGAATAATAAGGCAGATGTAACACAAGCAGGTACATATATAACTGAAAAAGTCGAACTGGAGTGATTTATATTATTCCCACCTCTGTCCTTTTATTTTGTGATAAAACTATCCTGCCACTGCTCTTACAGGATGTGCTGCCCTGAAGAGTCCCCCAGAGGTCTTCAGTGAAGATGGGGTGCTGTTCACAAGTGCACAGAGTGGGAGGAATAAGGATTTCCCTAAGACCATGCCAAGTCCTAGAACATGAGAGTTCATTTAGGATGACTTTTTAGGATGCCCACGTACCTTCCAGAGAAATTTCACTTGGAAACAGTCCAGTTGGAGGCACACCTGACATAATTGGGGAAGGTGTCTGCAACTTCAGCCAACACAGATAGCTAAGAATAGCTCTGCTTCTGTGTGCCATTAATCTCAGAGGCAGTTCTTTACCACTAGGTCACAGAGTCTGAAGGCTGGCAAAATTGGTGTGAGGCTGGTGTGTCCTTGTTTCACCTCTCCATTTTTTTCCCCCTTTTCCTTTTGTTGTCTTTTTTTGGTCTCCATGGTTCTGAGCATTGGACCCGGGTAGTTCATATTGAGCTACATCCCTAGCCCATTTTTAATTTTTTTATTTTGAGACAGGATGTCACTAAATTGCCCACACTGGGCTGCAACTTGGGATCCTCCTGCCTGAGCGTTCCAGAGTGCTGGGATTACCTCTCCTTTTGGTGCCTTTGTTCTTTCTGGTGCAGGTCTTGCCTTACCACCTGTTCATTGAGGTATCTCATGCCCTCCAAGTACCAAGCATCTCTGTTATCTCTTATCTCCCCTAAATCCACATAATGACTTCTTCCTTCCAGCAAAACCAGCTCACCCAATTCCTCTCTCCCTTTCTGTAATGTTTTTCTGCCTTATTTTGAAAGATGATATAAAATAAAGAAGGTATATGTATTTGTGGTCCTGTCTTATCAGTCACTGATTCTTCATGTTAACTCAGATTTATTGAAGGTACAGTTCTAGAATTAAAATTTTCCTCTTCTTAAAGATGAAATATTAAGTCAATTATATGATACTATACTTAATAATAAATTTATCCTACTTAGTATGCCTTTAACCAAATAGGTCATGTGGAAAGTTTTTTGATGTTTAGAAATATGAGCTTTAAATCGAATCTCCTGCACAATACAGGCTTTTTGGTACTTTGTGATATTATGGACATGGGAGTAGAGTATGAAATACACAGTGATTCTACATATGAGAAACAGCAGAAATCATATTGCATATTCAGAAGCTGAATCCTCCAAATTCACTTAAATCTTAAGGGTATGGAAAATGGACATTCACAGTATTAAATTACATTATTTGCTTAACCCACTGGAAATTTAAAAATCTTGTATGGATCGGGGATTTAGCTCAGTGGTTCTGCCGCCTGCCTCGAAAGCACAAGAACCTGAATTCAATCCCCGGTACCAAAAAAAAAAAAATCTTCTATGTTGTTCTCTGTCCCTGCTTTGCTGTTACCTTTTAGGACTCCATTAAAGATGAGAGAGTTGCTCTCTTGGTGGCATGTCGAAGACTTGTCCCTGCTCTGTCTTCTGTTTGAAGTTTGATTTTTGAGTCCTGATGTTCCTACTGCTCTGTTGTAAGGCACATGTCTTAAAGCAGGGGGGTTTTCACTTGTACTGGAAACATAATCATGTTCTTATTTCTTGGTCAGTGTAGTAGTGATGTCCTCATCTTATTCTCATCATACTTTTAGGTAGGAGCTTGAACAAATATCTTGTTTTATGTTATTTTTGGTACCAGGGATCGAACTCGGGACCGTGCACTTTTGAGGCAGGCGGCAGCACCACTTAGCTAAATCTCCGGTCCCATAAATTATTTTTTTTGGTACCGGAGATCAAACTCGGGACCTTGCGCTTTCGAGGCAGGTGCCAGAACCACTGATCTAAATCCCTGGCCCTGAACAAGTATCTTGATAAAGAAGATCCCTTACAAGGCACCATTGATCCAGACATTAACCACCCCCCATTTCTCCTTCCTTGCACTGAAGGTTGAAGTGTTAGATTAGCGCCAGCATATGAAAGGATGCACTACACTGGCAAAGGCAAATTGAGTTTTGATATGGGTCAGATAAAGAATTTGAGGCCATGCTCCTATAATTTGAGAATTATAAATGGGGCAGACATGACATGAGGGCTGAGATTGAAATAATTCGAAAGTAAAGGTGAGAGAGTCTTAAAACTTTACCTGCATATTAATAGTTTTTCCTGAAGTCGCACATTGTGGCCTTCAAGGACTCATTTGGCTTTATTGGTTTTTATGTGGGCTAAAGGCACTTGATTGCAAGCAGTACATTTCCATGTATTTTAAATGGGGAGAATTGGAACAGTTACGCTTTTAGTTCTCTTCAACTGGACAGTCCCAGATTTGACATGAGTCGTACCAAGAGAAAACAGATACTGTTTTCTGACATAATATAGATCTCTTAAGAGGAGATTTGAGATGAGGCCTTGCCATGATTCTTAAGGGCTAGATCGATTGATGGATTTTTGCTTTTGTGATGAACAGAGGGAAGTGGGAAGATAGCCTATTCACCTAGCATTTTATTTTACAGTTTGGAAGGAGAACATTTTTTACACTGATAACAGTACTTTTCTCCTGAGACTGGGCATTAATTATTAGCATGTTTGAAAAATCTGCCCCAATTACACATCCTTAGGAGCAGTCAGCAACCAGAGCTAACAGATCATGACCAGTTGGAACATCTTAAAGATCTAAAGCCTAGGTATCTAAGGTATAGTAAATCATCTAAGGAATTTCTTTTGTAATCATGCTTCGCTGTTTGTGAAATAAATTCCTTTGACACCAGATTCCGATGATATTTTTTAAACAATTTGCTGTGTGGCACAACCTGCTTGTCAGTAAAAACAGGCACCTTCCCCTCCCCACAGCTTGCATTCTACCCTGTGCTTTCTGACACCCACGTGGAAGATGGGTCTGAGAGTGGTGATTGCAGACCCTAGGGAGAGGTTTCTATAACAAGGATCACACTGAGCCTTCTGGAACACAAAGGATTATACAAATATTTGTGTTTTGAATCTCCCCAGATTTTTGCTGTCTGGTGATTAAGATGGCTTATTAAAGCTTCTGTGGTGTTTAAGGGTCCCTTTATGAGGCTGTAGATACAATCCTGTGTGTGATCATATTTTCTCTAAACCTGAGCCTAAAGTTCAGGACACTTGGAATCTTCCACTGCTTAAAAAAAAAAAATTTACCACTGATTCTCAGGACAGTTTAAAAAATGTATTCATTTGAAAATATGAAAATAAAATCTTGGTGGTGTTTTTTTTTTTTTGAAGCCATGGTTCGTGAAGACAGAATTTATCTGTTATGTCCTACTTGCTTTTAATCTTTGCCTATGGGAAAAAGAATCTTAGGCTTTAAATAAATTCCTAAGTGTAGCTACCCTTAAAATGACCACAGTCATAGTAAGATGTGAGGGCACATATTTCCATCCCTTTAGAGGTGTTTATAATCTTTTTAAAAAGTTTTCTTACTTGTTTTAAATGTTTGCCATAAAGTAAAATATGTATTTACTTGCCCTTGAAAAAGCAAACGTGTGGCATTTCAGTCCTTTGAACAAATGTCAGAATGGTTGGGTTTTGTTATTTTGGTTTCTTAATATATGGAGAAAACTGTCATCTGTTCCAGATGTCCCTGAGGGAGAGCTGTCCCAGGAGCATCAGGGCTTGAGGTCCCCCCTGGGGATGGCTGGGCTCTGAGGCCCTTTGATCCTATGAGCTTTCCAGCCCTGGCCGCAGCTTTCCTTCACAGCCGGCTCCTGTGTCACCTCTTGATGGCACTGTTGCAGGATGAGTGCTCACTTGGTGTCTTAGTTACTTTTCTCTCGTTGCTGAGACAGAACACCCAACACCGAAAGTTAAAGGGGAAAGGGTTTATTTAGCTCACAGTGTGTAGAAGTTTCAGTCTGTAATCAGCTGGCTCCAAGGCAAAGTGGCACATGGTGGAAGGGTGTCACTGAGGAGAAACAGATACTGGTGGCAGAAGACAGCAAAAGCAACAAGAGGAGCCTTAATGGCATCTTTCTGCCCCTTTTATCCCATCCAGACTACTGGGATTAGGGTGGTGCCAAACCAATCACTCGTGTGTAGTGGTTTAACACGTCCTTAATCCCAGCATCACACATTCCAGATTCAGCTACCTCCAAAGAAGAAAGACCCACCTCATCTGCATGAGGCTTTAGGGGGACATCTAAACACAACCCATAATGGTTGGATCTGGCAGGGCCTGAAGTCTGAATGCATCACTGGCACCGGCTCTTTAAACTTTCTCTTAAGGCAGGTAAGTTTCTATTGAGTGTGAACATAGCACATGTGTGAGGTCCTCCTTTAGCCTAAGGAGAATGCATGGAAATTGTAGAAAACCCATAATGGGTTTTGTAATATTTTTCTAAAAAGACCCAAGAGTGGTGGTGTTAGTTTGCCTTTGTATAGCTGTTTTATAAAGTTTCAGGAGTAATATATTTTTTTTGGTTTATCTTTTAACTTTTATTGTAATTTTAAAGGTGGTGGTAAGGATTTTCTTTATCAATTTCTAATCATTGAATTTTAAGAGTTTTTAAAAAATCATCCTTTATTTCAACAAGAAAGCTGATTGAAGCTCATTGACAGAAGATGATAATCTGTATAAATAACCATGAAAATATTTTTGTCCTTGGCACTTCAAAGTGCTCCATTCAATTATGGAGGGTGTGTAGGATTATATCACTTGTGATTGTGGTAAACAAGTGCAATGTCTTAGGCACTAGAGTTCAATGAATTTAGGAGTTTTCCAGCAAATTTAACTTGAGTTTTCTCCCTGGCATATTATTTTCTTTTTCACTCCTAATTTTGTGGACTAAGTAAAAAAAAAAAAACAACAAACCTTTGTTTTGAGCAGCATTTCTTCTAGGAGACTGGTGAAGACAGGGGAAGAGTATTTTAGGAGCAGGCACTGTGCAGTCAGTCCTCTTTAGCTTCTTGCGGACCTCCCTGGTCCTGACAAATTGTAGGAGCTTTGGAGGGGATTTCTCTCAGTAATGGACCCCATTACCCAGTAGAGCAAACCCACTGTCACTTCCTGATTTACACTGACTCTAGCCAGCTTTCTGGCCCAAGCTTCCCCATTGATAAGCTATGATCTTGAGTGTGATGACATGGTGTGGACTTTGGGCACCTCCAGCATGTACAGGATGCTCAGAATTTAGATGAAAGTCACACGGTGTGGGACATGTTTCTGTGTAAAAAACCTTCCATGTGGCTAGCTGTCCATCTTTGTTGGGTGCAGGCAGTTTCTCTGCCTGAGGCCTGTGTCTCCTACATCAAAAGTTACACATAATGTCCTGAAGAAACACGTTTCCTGAGGAGTAAATGCATTCAAGAAGGATGGAAAAAACCCATTCATTTCTTTCCAGTTATACCAAGAATGATGGTATAACTAAAGCAGACTCCCTGGAAAACTACATACCATCAACTAGAATGATGAGGTAAATAGGAATGAACCCAGCCCAGGCAGTAGTGGGGGAACATGATGGTTTCTAGCAGTTGCAATTTAGGCTGCATCAGACTAGGAATTCAGTGCTTTGGTTCCTAGGCAACTGGACAGATTTTTAAATCTGAATATAAACACACACCACACACACACACACACAAACACACACTGAATAAAATGATAAAAAGCCCAATGACATAATCCATTAGACACAACCCTTGGTAACTATAGCCGACAAATCCAGGTCACTACCTGGCTATGTGGAGATTCTAGTGGTTAAACCTAGGAAGTGAAGGCAGAGCAGCAGTAAATTACTCCTGTTGTTGTAAAATGATTGATGTTTCTACAGTGGAAGCAAACTATGTGTGCTCTTCTCTAAGGTCTCCTGCAAGAGAAGGGATCCCTCAAGGGAGCAGGCTTTATTGTTAAGGGAGGTCTCTTTTCCCATTCTTTTAATTAGTGCTACATTAATAAAGGTCCTTAGAAGTTGTACATCTTGTAATTACCAGCAGCAAGCTCAGTCTGTGAAGGATACCAGGTGTTTTCCTGAATATTGGGCTTATTGATCTTCTGTACTCATCTTTTGCTTTAGAAGCTCTCAGGACTCATTCCTTCTCAAGTCCAGGTTACTTCTGGGTGCCCAGGGCCTACCCAGAGGGTGCTCGTCAGCACTTCCACTGCCACCAGGAGTGGTAGGAGCAGTCTGGGGTGTGGCTTAATATCTCTGCTGGAGATTTGAAGATGATCTTTGTGAGTTTATGGATGGAGTACAGCTTAATAGAATTGCTAGTAAATCTGGCAATTTAAATGATGTTTAGATTCATGTGGAGAACTGAGCATCTCTAAGTTTGAAATAATGTTTACTGTGGACCTCCTAGACAGACAGAAGTCAAAGGAACATGTGAGTAATGTGTTCAATGCCTTTATTTCATACTGTAGGCCAGGTGTGGTGGTACTGCCCGAAATCCCAGCTACTCAATGGAGGGTTGATGGGGCCTGATGATTGCAAGTTCAAGGCCGGCCCAGGCAACTTAACACCCTGTGACAAAATAAAAAGGGGAAAAAGGGTAGGGATGTAGCTTTCTAGGTTCAATCCCCAGCAACACCCCCCCCCCCCCCATGAATAGTGTAATGACAGGCAGAGTTAGGATCAGCTGGGTCACTTTATATGCGGTTGGAGCCTGCATCCAGAACACGTGGGTCAATCAAGAAATATCCAAATAAAAGTAGTATTATAGGGATGAAAAGTAAGACCTGTGAGAGATGTTTCTTAAGAATTGAATTTGTTCATTCTAGAGCAACAGTGTCCATGGAATCTAAGGATTTGCTGGCCTAGCAAGAGGAGCTGGCAGTGGCTTCTTATGGCTGCAGACAAATCACCCAGGGTCACTCAGCTTCATAAACTCTCCCACAACAAGACAGTCAGATGCATGCCATCTTGACACTTATTCCTGTATCCAGAGGAGATATTCACAAAATATATGGCATAAACATTTCAGGACTTGAGTTGCATTGACAGATTTAAGAATGATATTTTTGTGAATAACAAATCAATATAGTAGTTGCCCCCTTACCTTAGGCTTCACTTTCCTGTTTCAGTTACCAGGAGTCAACTGCAGTCTGAAAATATTAAATGGAACATTTCAGAAATAATTTATAGCTTTTAATTACATACCTTTCTAAGTATCATGAAGAAATTGTGCAAATCATCCCTTTATCCATCGTATCTGTACTGGATATGCAGCCCACCCAGTCACTTAGTGACCCTTTTGGTTATCAGACTGTCATGGTGTTCTATGCTTGGTATGCAGGGTTCTGTGCTCAGCTCCGGGCATCCACTGGAGGCCTTAGGATACATCCCCATGGTGAGGGGTGCTGCTGTAGTAAATCTGCTGTGCCACTAGTAGAGATGATAAGTTTGTGTGTTTTTATATGGCCGTCTTCAATGCTGATTATTCATGACTTCACCAGAAACTAGATCAGAATTTCAAGCAAGTCCTGCCCTACATTTTAAACACAACCTTTTTGTTAATATTTTTCTCAGAAGCTTTAGGGCTGGCTATATTAACAGACACAACTTATGAGTTTATCCCTGCTATGGACATCATGTTTGTTTACTCAGTCATTCATCTATTTTTTGTGTTATTAATTTTACCAAATCTTTAAAATAACCGTTGATGTTATATACTGTCAAGGACAATGAGTTGTAATGCAGACTAAGATTACTGACTTTTTATTTTTTAGAGTTTGTAAAAACAGGTTTCTGGATGTTAAATTTTTATAGTTGTTGCATGATTGCCATATTTCCTTTCCCCACAGAACTAAAGTATGTTAAAGATGTTACTTGGATTTCCTTTAATTTGGGAGATTTAAGTGAAGCTAAAAGGAAGGCACAGATCTTATCTCCTGCCTTGTGCCTGGATAGCAAGAGATTATAGGATGGCTCCTCCTCAGGCCCAGGGGACCCGGAGTAGGTAGGAGAGGGAACTTTGAAGCCATAGTTGCACAAAGGGGCGTGGTGCCCCAAGCCCTTTTCCACAGGCTGACACCTACATTGGTAGCAACAATTGCACATACAAAAATCAAACAGCCATTATTTTCTTGTCCTTTGTGAAATGTAACACCCGGCCTCTTTATTTTACATTTTATCCTTTTCCCCCTTAGAGTTGTATTGCTACCAGGAGGTTTTGTGAGAACTGCAGAGGAAGGAGGGCTATTTGTCATGGTATGCAATCCTGCTAATAAAGCAGATGATTGAACACAAAGCTGACCTTCGCTTTCAGCTTAAGACTATAGTAAAGCCATGTGATAACCAGCATTTTCTGAAGGAGCTGTGTCAAGTCCTGGGCCAAGTGCATTTCCCATTGGGCTGATGCCCCTGTTCAAGCTTCTAGCTCTTCCTCAGAGCCTGTCTCCATCTCTGCTATTAAAGAGGAGCGGGGAAACCCTGTCTTCCTCCACTCCTCTCTTACATCACTCCAAGGGTCCCTGCAGGTGGTGGGCAGAGGCCTTCCTGGCAACCTCCTGTCCCAGTCACCTACCTGTGAGGCCACGTGTGACAGACACCCCGCTCAGCCTCCCTCCAGTAGCACAGGGTCTGGATTTTGGATTATCCTACCCCCTCTCGTATCTGTTTAGCCCTGCAGACAATAATACTAAATGACAGACATTAAATACTGGTCCAAAGGCAAAATGAGCTAAAAACATTACTCTTCTGATAGAAGACATGGTAAGGAATTGCAGTTTGTTCTTCATTGAAGAGCTCATCTAGAGATACTTGATTGCTTGTTTCTTTTTGGGGAAAAAAAATCATAATCAAGCAGTTCCTTGACAGAGTTACCACACCATGAGAAAAAAGTAGTGGGTATTAATCTTGTGGACATGTGGATTACAATAAATAACAGGCTCCACCCTTCTGCCCGCTTCTTTTACAACTTGGACATTTTGTCCAGTGTTTCAAACCAGAAGGTTCTGTGCTATTAAGGAACTTAGCCACATTTAACAGGCACGAGTGAAACTTTTAGGGGGCCAAGGAAGATCCTGTTAGAGCAGTGGTACGCATTGCATGTTGTAGGAAATGGCCTCGTGAGAAGATTGATTTGTGCTACAGAAAATAAGGGAAACTTTTAAGAAATAAAACTGTCTTTCAAAAAAAAAATCAACTTTGTAGTAATGTAAAATTCTAGTATTGCCAGATGACAATTGTGTATTGTACACGCAGAGCCCTTGAGTGTTGTGTTTGCTGGGGGCGGGGGGTGGGACTTTAGAAAAGGACAATAAACGAGGCTGTGATCTCACCATATGTGTTGAATTGAACACAAGTCTTCTGCATTTAATGAAGACTTTAGCCTTTAGGGGTAAATAAAACATCACCAAATAGGGATGGCTTGAATATTTCTTACTGGCTGTAATTAAAGCCATGAAAAAGGTGGTGGGGTTATGTTACTTATTAACTCCAATCGCTCTTAGATTTGATCAAGACGCCCGTTGCCCATGGCACTCTGTTTCATGTTTGTCCTTTGTTTCATCAACATGCTGTGCCCTGGCCTGAGTGGCGCTATAAAAGCTGCCAGGCAGTTAAACACAAGACCCAGAAAGCTTATGGACCTCCTCTTGAGGTTTCTGTCCCAACTCACCATCCCCAGCAAACTCTTCAACCTCTAAAGTTGAACCTGAAACCTCCTCTAAAAGCTGATATTGGGGGTTGTGGGAGCGACCTAGAAGAAATCTTTCCTTCTAGAAGGACACTGTGGAGTTTAGGGGTGGCTGAAGGATGAAGGATGTTACTTTCTTCCCATGTTAAGGAGGTTGATAAGAACTTAGAACACAGAGGTATTAGTTTCTTATTGCTGCTATAACAAATCACTGTAGTTTAGTGACTTAAAGCAAAACAAATGTATTATTTTACAAGTTCTTGAGGTCAGATATCCTTAAATCAGCATGTGTGGTGATACATCCCAGCACTCTAGGAAGCTGAGACAGGAGGATTATAAGTTTGAACCCAACCCTGGCAACTTAGTGACACCCTGTCTCAAAAAATAAAAAGGAACTGGGCATGTAGTTCAGTGCAAAGGCACTGACTGTGTTCAATCCCTAGTATCACATACACATCAACACTCTTCCTTTCTGTAACTACAGGAGAAGCCACTTCCTTACTTGGTTTAGCTTTTAGAGCCATCTGTGTGCCTTGGCCAGTGGCCCCTCCCATCTTCAAAACCAGCATCATCTGGCAACTCCCCTCTGGCTCTCTCTCCTGCCTGCCTTCTTTTACTCTTTAGGACCCATATGGGGTTCCCTTGGGCCCACCTGGGTAATTCAGGCTACTGTTATCTACTAATCAGCAGGGTTAGCTGGTCAGGAACCTTAATTCATCTCCAGCTTTAATTACCCTTTGCCAGGTAACCCCACATTTCACAGGTTTCAAGGATTGCAGCATGGCGATTAACCTGCCTCCCACACCAAGAACGATGAAATAGTAAACTGCAGTGAAGTTTATAGGGAGTTTATAGAGCCGGAGAGTGGACAAACAGGGTGTGGAATTAAAAATGAATGGCTTTGTAGCTTCTGACAAGTTTCCTACAACCAACTGGGAAAAATAACACACATTACAATAGTAGAAAAAGTCATCTATTTAGATTAAATGGGATTTCTATTTTTCTGATAGCTAATATGTCAGCTACTGATATCAAGTGACATTTTAAGTCTGACATACAACTAATTCATAATTTTAGTTTGGAGGAGACTGGTATTTTTATTCCAAAGAGTAATCCAATTATAGTTTTAGTGACTTATGAATAATTGAATTAATCACTTGTCTTATGGAGTTGTGCTGTAGTTTGTTTTTATTAATACTTTAGAGGAAAACCTTCAATAAAAATGGTCTGTTTTTAACACAAACTATCATTTTAGTGCACATCTATAAAATTTTTCCATAGTTTTAACTGCTGTGTCATGTTCTTGTGTACCCTGGCACTTCACAAGACCCTGGCTAGTGTCTGCCCCTGTCTACAAGGCTGTCGCAGAGTCCTCTGAGAAGACACAGAAGAGGAGTTCTGGGGGAAGCACTGTCTTTATTTTCCCAAGGCAGAGAGACAAGGGTTAAGGTTGTCAGCAGCTTCCCTGTGGCAACATCCCTGAAGATAATGACGTTTATCTGTAATGGCTATGAAATTGTCTAGGACTTTTTTTGGTGGTGGTGAAGTGTCTTATCTTTGAATTTCTCTTATAAAGTTCATCCTATTTTAACAAGTTTTGATTTTTTTTGTTGCTGAGAATCACTGCTAATGGTCACAAGAATGAAACTTTGATCCTACAAGGCGAGTTACATTAATTCAAAACTGGCTGTGCTGGGTGGGCATGTGCCCAAGGAGAGACTTGCTGGGTTTCCAGAGCTGGGAGCTTAATAGTCCTCTTCGGTTGAGAACAGCCTATCTAGAGGTTAATGAGGATAAAACCCAGGAAGCAAAATTATGTCTGGAAAGGTGAGATTGGGGAAGGGTTCTTCAAACCATCACTGCCGGAGTGACTGGAGAGGGTGTGCCAGGTGGAGGAACATTGTAAGCAGTTAATTTGGGAGCTGTGTTTAGCAAACCCACCTGGTGAGGCCTAGGGCTTGCACTAAAGGGGTCGCTGGCAGCCCACAGAAGGAGGGTGGAGAGCTCTGTTTGCCTTGGTTTGGGTTTGGTGTTACTTTGGTGGCCTCCTGGGAGGCGACCTGTACCCACCGTTCGGACTGGGGACTGCTGGTCTTTATCGAGAATGGGGAGGGGGGCTGGCAGATGTGAATTCACAACCCAAAGCGAAGGGTCTGCATACTGGAAGGTGCCCCTACCCCCTAGAGAGCCGCATTGTGTCGCAGAGCACGAGCACTGTCACCAGGAGCCCCGTGTGAGTGTCTCGCCTGTCATAGCACCCTCGTCGTGCCTGCTCCTTGCGTTCCGAGCAGAGGACAACAGGCTTTAGGGGGAGCCACCGATTGGAGGTTTGGGGTACCCGCATCCGGGGTGGGCGGCCCTATAGGATGGGCCGCAAGAGATCCATCCACTCGGCCGAATCTTCCGGATCTTCCTGCGGTCCGCCGCGCGCCACCACCCTCTCCCGGGGAGCCAGGAGTTTTAACCCCCTTCCCTTTCATAATCTCAAGTTTCGTGTTGGATGTCAGTGTAGCTCTCACGGCGTAGATTCAGGCAGTGTCGCCAGGGCCACCCTTACGGTGCAGAGTGGCTGAGGTGGTCTTGGAAACGCGTCCCTGTCCTAGTCCTGGTTCCCGACCCGTCCTGTCCCCTGTCCGCTGGAGAAAAGGACAGTGTCGGGTCCTTGCTAGGGCGGCTCATTTCAGGAACCAGGAGCGGTAGTCTGACTTTGGAAAAGCAAAATGGAAATGACCAAAACAGCTGGAAACAAATAGTACAGGAGTCACTGAGAAATGGAGTCTGTGATGTCGGTGAGAGCTGTTTATCTGAAGTGGAGATGCTGGAGGCATTCGAGACACGGTTTATCCTCAGGCTTACTGTCTCCACCCTTCAATTGCAAACGAAATTACAAACTTGACCAACAGCTTTAGCATTTTTTTGTTTTGCTTTGAAAAGCATAAGCTTGTGTGGGTGATGAGGCTGATAACTCAGGTGCCTGGATGTCAGCTTTTGTGAGAATATTTTTGTGTATTTTGTAAAAAGCTTCTTTATTCCTGTCTGTCCCATTGCAGTGTGTTTTATTTTGGGGAAGTAGATGTCATGAACTTTTCCAACCAATACTTTTTTTGAGGAATTATATTTAATAATTTGAATGTTCTTAGGTATTTGAGAACATTCATAAAGCTTATAAATGTTCTTCACATTTAAAGAGAAGTGTTCTGTCTTGTTGTACACAAACACATTAACTTAATTGAGAAAGATTTCCATTTCTAAATCTTGACTCAGGGAATTTTGGAACAGATAAGTTTGGGGGAAGTATTGTATTTTCTCTGAAAGAGCTTGCTCCCCATGGTCTCAGCTGCTAGCCATGTTTATTTCATCTGCAGAACAAGTGTTTAGAGTCCTTTTTATATTTGTATTTCCCAAGCTCCTAATTTTTTTTTTTTTTTTTTTTAGCTTAAGCACTTAATGTCCTTTTCTTTTCAGGGCATTAAAGTTTTAAGCTGAGGTAGGCATATTTGCATTTGACTTGGCATTTATTTTGTTTGTACTTGTTTTTAAAATTAGTTCATTTTCATGTTTAAAAAACATTTACTTTTGAAACAGTTACTACAATTAATTAAACTTTAAATTTTGTTCCACTGAGAGGCAAACTTAGCTACTAAACAGAAATGGCATTTTGTAAGAAAATAAGGTACTAAATCATTTTCCCATAATGTGAACAATTAGTTTCTCCATTTAAAAATGGAAAAGGTTTAGAATATATATGATAGTATGATGCCCAGAATGAGACTGAGTACCATACTTAACAGAAAGTTTTAATATTAAAATCTGTTTTGGAGAGAAGCATACTGAAAGCAAAGATTTCTATAACCCTCTTTTGTGCAATGTTTGGAGACTGGCTGCTTTTATTATTTTCTTTTCCCATTAAGTACTCATTATCTGTGACTTAAAAAAAAGTCTTTCACATAAACTTAACTCACAAAATTAGTAATTCTTCTAAATGGGTACTTTAAAGGTCAAACCAGTACTGGGATAATAAAGTATGAGGAAATTTTGTTTTTGATTTTTTTTATGTTTTTAAGCACATATTTTATGGGTATAGTTTTACTCATCTCCCAAATTCCACTGTGCATTTAAAACGAGTAAAGAATTTAATTCTTAGAGCTTGTGAATGGACTGATAATTTTCCATGGAAAACAGACCTCATCATTTCCCTTCTGAAGTGGGTTCCTCCCATTTTGGGGTGTATATTGCCCGTTTTGATGTGACATGCTTCTTCAAGAAATGCCTTCTTCCTAGGGCCGGGGATTTAGCTCAGTGGTTTCGCCGCCTGCTGCACAAGCTCAAGGACCAGAGTTCAATCCCCAGTTCAAAAAAAAGAGAAAGAAATGCCTTCCTGTCACTACTGATAAAGTAGTTATTCTGGTTGATAGTTGGAGCTTTTTATTTTGTTGTGGGGATGGTCTGGTGACCTGTATCTACTGGAATTGCTGCAAAATTGGAAACAAGACTGGCTTCTTTTACACTGTGGGGATGTTCATGTTGCTGAGGATGAAGATGCCACGTTTGTGTTCTGTGTTTTCTGTGTTTTCTTCATTGCACTGCCAGGTATCCATTCATCTGATTTTAGTATGAGCCATTTAGCAACTTCTGCCACTACCTAATTAATTATACTGATGTTTTACTAGAAAAAATGCCTCGATGCTTTTATCCCCTTTGTCACATGACCTGTAAACTATAAGAAAACAGTCTTCCTGTATCTCTGTACATCTTGCATATTGCTCCCAGGTGATTCGCAGCAGTGATCAAACTTTGAAGTTTACTTTTTTGGCAACCTTTTTTTTTCCTTTGCCCGCGTCTGGTGTTTTTCCACAGAGATGCTAATATCCTGTGAAAGGGCTTGTACACTAGAGGTTTAAACTTAAAAAAAAAACCACGCGCGATGAGAGAAAGTCCTCGAGTTCTATAAATTAGAGGGAAAATTACTACAGCTACGACTGCCTTTGTTCGCAAAGCCATTTGGATTGCAGGCTGTGTTGGGACTGGTTTGTACATTGTTTAAGTGCGGAGCGGAGAACTTCTAATTAGAGTAATTGCTGGGTGGGAGCTGAATGTAGGGTGGGGTGGGGCGGGGCGCGGGACCCTCGAGGGATTGGCTCAAGGAGGAGGGGGCCGGGCGTGGGGGCACTCCTGGGATTGGCCCGGGGGGTTGGGAGGGGTGGGGGGGAAGGGGCTCGCGGGGATTGGCCCAGTGAGGAGGAGGCGGGGTAGGCAAAGGCTTGGAGATAATCACCCGGCGCCGGAGAGGCAGGTGCAGGCTGGTGCGTGCTGGCAGGTAAGTGCTCTTTCCTTGGGCGGGCGGGGGTCTCTCTGGACCCTCCTCACCCTCCTCACACTCCTCCTCCAGTCTCAGCTGCGCTCCCCTCCGGGTGTAGCGCACACAGGAACTTGCTGCGCCGACCTCGCAGTCGTCTGTCCACTGAGGCCGCGTTCTTGCTGCTGCGGTGGTGGCTCTGGATGTGGTCGGGATTTCTTTTTCTCGTCAACAGTCCTGTAGGACTGCAGAACTGCGGCTCTCGGCTCTCGCTGCCTTTGTCTTCTCCCTTCCATATGGCTGTAAATGTTTCTAACTCAGCGTTCAAGGGCACAGGCATGCGTATGGTAACTCCTGGTGTTTACCAAGCCTTCAAGTCAAAAAGATCAGCAAACAGATACATTATGCTCTCACGAAAGCTCACTTAAAGGACAAATCTAGCATGCAAATAGTAATATAGATTACTGGTTCAGGCTCGAGTTTTCTTTAGAAAATGTTCAACAGGTCAGCAATTTTTACAGGCTGTTCCTTTTCTTTCCTCTTCTGTCTAGGGGTGTGCACGCGTGGCAGACCTAGAGGTGTTCTGGTCTTTGGTCTCAATTCCTAGCAAACTTTCTTAGATGGGAATTTAAGGCGAATAACGGACTTGCCCACCATAGGTATGAAAGCCGAATTTTCATCGTTGACTCCTGAGAAAAGTTTGGGTTGTCCTGGAAGGAGTCAGTCTGTTCATTTTAAAACTTAGGTCTCCCAACTGTAGCTATTGTGACTTTCTGAGATGAGAATTTAAATCTTAAAATCTGCAGAAAAGTGGTTTTTGACCTGTGACGTTTACTTATTTTGAAATGTGTGTGTTCACTTCTCACTTTTGAGAATCTGTGATCACTGGTTTTTTTAGTTAATTTTTTAGTTTTTTGGTTTCATTTTGTTTTTAATTGACACATCATAATTGTACATATTAATGCAATGCATATGACGATGTGTATACATTGTGTAAACAATTTTGTTTTAATGAAGCAAGCTTCAATTTGAAATATAATGCATAGATAAGAATTGTGATTTTGAGATGCTAATAGCAAAGTAACAGAGACTAAAAATGTAGAAAGTAAACAGTAGTGACTAGATGAGCATTTTAAGTTTTCTTCTTTTTAGTTTTAATAAGAAAATTTCTACTTAGTGAGATCCTGTCTCAAAAAAAAAAAACCAATGTAAAAACAACGGTATTTCACTTCTGCCTCTTTTTTAAAAAGATAAATGTAAGTTGATTTGTATACATGAGCTGGAATACTGAAAGGAAGGGAAGTATGATTTTTCCAGAGTATTTTCCATTAGAATTTAAACAGTCAAAAAATTTAGAATATGTTAACATTTCCTGTAATTTCCGAAGTTTACTGTATGATGTGAAAAAATCACTCCAATAAAATTGTACTGAATATTCTTAAATGAGCACATTATACATATGTAAAGGAAGATATAAAAATAATTAAAACACTAAAACAATCTTTGTAAAATTTCTTTTGGAATTAATTAGGAACAACTTGCGCTTGCAGTTTTAGATTGCTTGTAGGAAGCTTATCTTGGGTATTCATGTCGATACCAACGGAAAGACCCACTACATCTCAGGCAGAGATTTCGGATCCATAGTTAGCTACCATTTGTGAATATCTGTTTTGCAGTTTTGAAAACTGACTTAATGTTGATTGACTTTCGAGTATTTGAATTCACATAAGAGAATGTTTCCATGGCAGCAAACAAGGCTACATTTATATATATTCCTTGCTCTAACAGCTTCAGGCTGCTTCTGGCCCTGGGTCCAAGCTCGATCTTAGAGTAGACTTAAGATGATGAGATCTTAGCCATAAAGTGAATATTTTGCCTTAAAAGAACATTTTTATGACACTATTTGAGATTACTTATTGGGAATAGTTTTTGTTTTGCTGGGAAGTACATTCATTTATGAATTATTCAGTCAGTTGTGCACAATACGCAACTTTAGGGTAACCAGACTTAGCCCTGTTCTGTTGTTTTATTGTTTTGTTGCTCTGTTACCTGCTCCTGTTATGCCTATCCAAAACAGGAGTTTCTTTTTCATACACAGTACTGGCCCAGGCATAGCTTTCATTCCCTTTAGGTGAGCCGGTGTCTATGCAAAAGAAAGAAAAGTTGATAATTAAGTAAAAATATTCTTGAAAGTCTGCCTACCTTTTTCCTAAAGTGAAATCCATTTCTTTCCATTGGTAGGAATTTCCCTAAGTGTTGAAGTAACCCTTAAGAAGTCGATCCTTTGGTCTATTCCTCATAAAACTTTTCGGAGCTAATCTGGGATATAAAATGTTCAGACTGGAATCCAAGAGTGTACAGAAATTGAGTGAAATATGGCTCCCCCGCCTTACTGTCATTAAATCATGCTGTGAAATAAAACTGCAACTTTGGAGAGTACATTGGACAGTAGTACTCCCTTTATGTTTTCATTAGCTATAACAGCGACTTTATTCCTTTATTTTTCCAGCAATAATTCATGTCGTTCTACTCACCTCTCACTTCTATCTCTCCTCCCATTCCTCTGAATTTGTGATTTGCTGTATGTATATTAAAGAATATACTTTTCTGTCAGCTTTATGACACATACCACCTGGCAAATGGTAAACATGTGGCTAAAATTTATGCTTAGTTTAAATTTATTAGGAAAACATAGAAAGTATTAGAATATACAATCTGGCCGAAAAAGATATAATTATATTGTCTTGACTGCACTTCTATGAAGAAGAAAGGACAGGAACTAGGAATAATGGACTATCAGAGTTTTAGCCCTCAGAATAAAGGCTCCAAAGTGAAATTTATGTATAAATTGTACTTCCTGCTTCAAAATTTGTGTTTGTGTGAGTCACTTGTCTAACAGAGTCAGAGGGATAACCTGGTTTCTCCTTGTTTCTGTTGCTTGTCTTTTTCTCACTTTGCAACACTTGTGATCATTATTAGCTCTAAAATGCTTTTGTGGTTTCCTTTATTTTTTTTCTTTCCTTTTTTAAAGCTATTACTTTTGGTCTTTATTAGCAAGTTTTAACAAAGAGATTGTGGAAAGCGAAAGGCCAGATCTCTCCAGGAAATAACTAAGTTTTTGTACATACAGTAAAATAGGTTGTTAGGATTCCTCATAGGATCTAATTTATTTATTAGCTTTTAAAAAACATTGCAGAGCTACCATTTCATTGATTGTATCCATTACACTTGAAAGCCATTTGATCCATTTTACCGTCACCTTTTTAATATGAGAAATCATCGACCAGATCTGTTGTTATACAAAATGCTTATAAAAGTTTAGGTTGATAAATTTGAACTTGTATCTTTTGAATTTGTTCCAGTTTAGAAGTGATAAAGCACTTCTGATTTGAATTTTCACATGCAGCTCTATAAATTTGCTTTTCTGTACGTTAAAAAATATGCTGAACTGTTTGACCGCAGTTCTTGCAGACTTTGTTACCATATTACTCCATCTTACTGTATCAGTCATTAGGTAGTTTATTTCAGTTTGATAACAGTGCTTGACTGTCAAACATGCGAGTAAGTGACACATGAAATGAGCAAGATCTGGCTTCAGTTTATAAGGATTTTTCTTTAGACTGTCTACCCTTTTTATAGAAGTTAAAATAGTTTTTTTTTAACTCAGTTTTTCTTGTTTAAACTTGAGCCTTGTGTTTGTATGTAAGAGTCCGAAGATAGTATTTTCTATCTCAGTGTTTTTCCCATTTGCTAACACTTGTAATTTAGAGGAAAAACCTTTTGCAGGCTGATTTTATGTCATTTATTTATGCATATGAACATAGTACTTTGTGCACGGTTTGTATTACTTTTAGCCAGGAACACAGGGCCATATAAAATAAATTCAACCAAATGTTACGACCAAATGTTGGTATAGTTATTTACTAAAAGTATTACATTTCTTTCTTTCTTTCTTTCTTTCTTTTTTTTTTTTTTTGCTTAAATTCTTTCATTGGTACATTTTAGGTATACAGTACATTTACATTTGTCATTGGGTGCTTGTACCTGTACATGATGTATCTTGGTTCTTATTTTTTCCCCATTACCTGTGCACCCTTCACCCCCTCCACCCTCCCCTATTTACATAGACTTTGTTTCTTTTCTTTTTTTTTTCTTTTCTCATAATTTTTCCTTTCCCTTCTTTCCTTTCCCCTTCCCCTCCTTTTCTTCCTATTTCAAATTATCAGTTATTTGTTTTAATCATTTTAATCCTTATTTACACTTTCAGTTTCTCAGACTAGAGAAACTATTCAGTATTTACACGTGTGTCCTATTTATTTCACTTAAGTGTACGGCCTCAATAAGTATTATATTTCTAATAAATAATCCCACACAGATTATCTGATTTTTGACACTGGACTAATAAAGAAAGTCAGAGAAAGAAAGGAAGACATTCTAGGCTTGAATGAAAGTGTAGGTATTATATTTTCCCTTGGAAAATTTGCAGATACTTGACAGTTTCTGTTTAGATGACAATATAAAATCTGTGCATATGATTGGTGTTATGCTTCATATATATCAGCAAAGCATTTAGAAAGCTTGTTTTTCAATGGCGGGAGGCAGAGCCACAAGGATTGCAAGTTCCAGCCCAACTTTGTGACTTAGTTGAATTGTTTATTGACAGCAGTTCTTGCAGAGTTTGTGACAGCATTACTCCTTTCTGAGACCAGGTCTCACTATGTAGTTCAGGCTGGCCTTGAACTGCAGCTTAGACTGACCTCAAACTCATGGTGATCCTCCTGCCTCAGTCTCCCAAGTACTGGAATTACATACAGGCATGTGCTACCACACCCAGTTTTTTAAAAAAATTAAAGGGCTGAGAATATAGCTCAGTGTGAGGGCCCTGGATTCAAACCCCAGTACTACAGAAAAATTTTAAAAAGAAAAAATGCTGATAGGACTAAGGCTAGAGGGACAGTGATACATTTCTTTTTTTTTCTTTTCTTTTTTTTTTTTTTGGTACCAGGGATCGAACTTGGGACCTTGCATTTGCAAGGCAGGTGGCAGAACCACTGAGCAAAATCCTTGGCCCTGTGATACATTTCTTAGTGCCCGGCAATGCTGGGAGACCTGCTTTGTAAAGGCCCTGGGCTCCCAATTTGTTGGCTAATCTCTTTGCTTACACATTTCTGTGCTCTTAGATTAGGTTGTGGTAATGAATTTCTTCATAAAGTAGATCTTCTCCCCATTAAGTAAATTATTAGGAAATATTTGTAGCAGAATTTGAGGAAAATATTTCAGCTTGAGCTGGAAGCAGAAAAAAGAAAGAGCAGGTAGCTTATGTAGGTTTCTCAGAGGAAAAGTCAATATGAAGAGTTCCTTGATTTCTGTCTGTGTCTTTTTAGAAAGTTATTTATACAAATTGAACCATATTCTACATTCTCTTCTAGGTTTTTCCCCACATTGCTGAAACAGTGCCACCCTGCTCTTTAATAGCTGCATAATATCTACCTGTGAGACTGTATACCATATTCTGATTCAGAAGCCACTAACAATTTTGACAATAAAGATATCTTCATCTTTTGGACTTCAGAGTGTCATAAATTAGTGTGCAGCTAGAGCTTAGAGTTAGAAAATACTGCTGTCTGTAAATTAGGAACTCCAGTTCATAAAAATATACATGCTTATTCAAGATTTAAAAGTACACTGTTATTAAATAAGAGCATTATTCTAAGGAAACAAGTGGATTTCAATGAAAAAAATAGAAGAAAAGTTAAAAGTATTTGATACTTTGAGGTGTTCCAGTTCTTTAGAAATCCTTGAGTCATTCTTGAACATACCAGTATTTTCGTGGCAGAGTGAATAGTCCGAAGCACTTAGGAACTGAGTTTCTTTTTCAAGAATGATGATTTTCTAGAGAAACATAAAATCCAAATCATAAAGGTTCTTCCTTTGGCCCCATTGCAGCTCTGGCAGATTCCAGGGTACAGAAGGCAGACGTGAGAATCCCAAGCATCTCTTGTAAAATCCTTGGCAAGTTTTACTTTGAGTGTTTACAACGCTTTTCGTGTGTGTAATAACAAAGTATTAGTGTACATGTAGTTCAAATAATGCTCTTTGTCAGACATAGAGTTTGGATAATACTTTTGGCAAAAGTTAAGGAAATAATGGCACATAAAAATGTGATACTTGCAGTCTGGAAACAGGAGAATGATCTATGCCAATAAATTATTTCAGATAACTATTTGCTGTGTTGGTGTCTTTTAAATCCTTGTAGTGCCAGTGAGGCTCAAAAGTGCAGTTGTCTTTTTAAACTGTAGCTATTGGAAGAGTTTCCTAAAAGTACAATATGCTTTTTTTTTTCTGTAATGAAACGAATTATATAAATATTTGCTGCTGCTTGAGTTTTCTTTTTTAAAATTTCACTGTGGATATAGTCCCTGGAGATGTTTGATAATCAAAATGAACTGATTCTTCTGGGAGTATCTGTGCCTTTTGGTTGATTGATTTTACAGAAAATTATTTTCACTCTTCATTATTTGGTGACCTTCATTTGCGAGCAAATCCAATTTTGTACCCCTAAAGTGAACATTATGGAATTAAAGTCTTCAGTTTTGACAGTTCTTTGAAATGTGGTTTTTACATCAACATGTTAGGAACAGTTTTCCTTCCTTCCTTCCTTCCTTCCTTCCTTCCTTCCTTCCTTCCTTCCTTCCTTCCTTTGTACCGGGGATCGAACTCAGGACCTTGCAAGGCAGGCGGCGGCACCACTGAGCTAAATCCCCGCCTGTTTTTATACATTTTGTTTCCGGTAGCATTTTCAGCCAGATTTTCTTTCATGCAAATTTCTAATGTACACTGGAGACACAAATTTTATCACGATATCCTAGTTGACAGTGGCTCCTGGGCGGGCACTTGTCTGTGTCCATAGTATTGTCTATTTTTGTTACTTAGAAATGTTTGTCATTAAAAAGTTGCAGAAACAGAAGATCATTTTTTGACATTGTTATGAAGACCATGGCTACACTTGGATTCACGTTTCCTGTTTCTGTTTTGGGTTGTGAGGAAGGACTCTTGTTTTAAGGAATGTTTTCATTAATATCTTAATTTTGCCCCATTTTCAAAACTCATGTAAAATTTATTCAGTATAGAGCCCTTTTACTTAAGTTTGTTTTATTTGGTTCAGAGCTATGTTTGAGAGATGATTGGGTTTCTAGGTTCTGTCCAGTGGCTGAGCATCCTTGTCACCTTAATGGGAGGGCACTGGGCAGGAGCATCATTCCTCTCACACCTGTGGACGGTGAGGGTGGTTGTGAGCTTTCTGGGAAGAGTGGCAAGGAATTAGCTAGGTTTAGGGGAACCTTAGAAAGGTGAGAGACATTTTATATCTTTATGATGATCACCTTTTTAAATCCAAGGGCAAAGGAAATCTCTGCCTTGTCCCTGTACCAAAAGTCTCTGCATGTGACTTTTGCTCCAGGTTGGGCCCTTCCTGTGTTGGATTTCGGCCAGTATGTCTCCAGCTTACAGGAGAATTTGAGATTTTTCCTCCCTCCCCCATTTCGACTGTTTTTGTTCTGTGTAAACAGTTCCTGCCGTAGTAACATAGACAAATATAGCAGAGAATGCTTTTCTGGAAGATGAATGCTCCCTAAGCATTTTTTAACCATTTTTGGGAAGAATTGATCTTTCTGTGTGTTTCAGACAGACTGAAAGAGGGAGAGGCCATCGCTATAAATTGAAGTGACATCATATGTATTGCCCCCATTGATCTGCTTTTAGTCTCCAGCCAGGATAAAAGGAAATGGCATCAGGGAGGAAGCATGCTTCATTTAGGCACAGATCCCAGAGTGATAATGGGGTAATAATAGAACTCATGCCACTGTCAGTCGGCGGCTACATTAGTCCCGGGCTCATTCCATCTGGGAGCCGCGCAGTGACTTCCTGCAGTGCACCAGCGGGGCCGGCCAGGAGGTGCCTGCCTCGGCCTGCAGGAGGGTACAGGCCCTGGGGCTTGAGAGTTTGTGCACCGTGGGCTGATGTTTCGGGTCCTGCCTGTGGAAGTTCAGTGGCAAGGCGTGCCCGTGGCCTTTCTGGTCTAGGAGGTGAGCTGGCCTTTTCGTGTCCTGTTAATGGAGGAGATGGTGGAGGGCCCAAGTCATGTGGGTGGTCTTCAGAGTGAGTGAGGCCCCTGTCACAGTGGTGAGAGGCTTCTGGGAGACTCCAGATTTGTTTTCTTTGTGCTGCTGGTAGGTTAGGAGGGTAGGTTTGGAAAATTCATTCTTTCCTAGAGTCTGTGTAGAAACTTTTAAACTGTTCAGAGTACAGATTGCCTCAATTCTTCAGCTGACTGCAGAAAATAGTAGACTTTTTTCTTTGTGTACTCTCAGTAATTAACAACTGTGAACTCTTCCATGTTTACTGCAAGAACACAGACTTCTAAAACCCTTAACAAACAACGGGTGTGCTTGACTGACCTGCTTTAGCATTTTTGTCTCTTCTATTTGTAAGTTTTACCGTCCTGTGCAGTTGGCATCCTGTAGCCTTAGTTTGTCTCAGTTTCTGAGGCAGATGCATTTTAAAAATACTGAGCTGACTGAGCTGATCCCCATATGGAATCAATAACAAATGAATTCCTTGTTTATACAAAGAAAGGAAGGGACTTTTATCTCTGTGGCCATGATGTGGGTACAAGCACTGTTAGACCCCCAGAAGTATGGGCAGGTTCTGTCTCTAATGTTTTAGGGTACCGCTTTCTTAGGGGATACTGCCTGGGGACAGTTTCATGACCATGCCGTGGTACGACTAAAGCCACATCTATCTCCTGCAGTACTGCTGTATGAAAACACAGTCGGCCCAGAAGCCATGTGAAATCGGACTTCTCCGTGGGTGGGAGTGGAGTGATTCATGTAACATTTCTCATTCCCCCGGTGCCAGCTGCCAGGGCGGGTCTGGCTGCTAGGCACTGCCTCTGGGCACGTTTGCCTGGTATCTGATATCTTTCTGTTGCTTTGCAAATGTTTTAGCATATTACATACTATTTCTTTTTCATCATAGGGTAGCTTTACATGGAGTGAATGTTTATTTTAGGAAGAGAAATCCATATTAAAGTATAGCTACTTAACCACGTTTTTGCACCAAAGCAAATATTAAGGTCTGCAATCTCATTTTTTAAAAAAATGATGTAATGTTTACTTGTGGATGAATGATACTGAGTTTTGTCGTCTGTGGCCTCAAACAGCATTAGATCATGTGTACTTTTTTCATTGTTTAGAAACATAATTTTCCCTCTAAGTTAGAGAGGTACAATTGAGAGCCAGGTAGCTGCAGGGTGTTTACCGAGTAAGAGTATTTCTACAAGTCGTTCTCAGGAGTCTGCCCAGCCTAAATCTCCTGGCACCACAAGGGAGGCGTGGCTATGTGGTGCTGGTTGTGTCCTGCCCGCTCCTGAGCGAGCCAGCTCTTGTGGGGTACACCCCAGGCTTCACTGCAGAAGGCGCCAGTACCTAGTCAGGTGCTCACCCTTGCTCTCTGTCTCCCCCAATTAGAGCCAATTAAACTTATAAAGAACCCCCCCAAAAAAGGTTTGATGATGTGTGGCCTCCCCTCCCTGTGTCTCAACTGTCATAAGTCGGAGGGCTTAACTTTAAATATTTCCATTGTGTAAAATTTGGAGAGAACAAAAGCTTTCAGTGAACCTTTCAGTTCTGTTGCTGTGTGCAGATGTGTGTGAGCTTTCTGCTTAGGAGGAAACTGAGATACACAGGATGAGTACAGGGATTGGGGTGGGTTCACATATTAGTAGTGTTTTGAGTTTTAAACTGGAGTTGTGTTTATTGGTTGATCCCACTTGGGCTAAGTTGAGGACCAAGCTAGTTGGTCTTTCCCTCAAGGCTTCCTTTGCTCCATGGGTCTCTTTAGTTTAAACCGAGTCCCAAACCAGGTTCTAACAATAGACCTCTTTGTAAGCACAAACACACAATAGGGAGACACTTTTTTTTCTAGTTTTTCCTTCCCTGTAATTTTGCACATTGGCAGGGCTTGGTTCCTGCTGTAGTTAGCACACATGGACCCCATTCCGGCCCGACTGGCCTGGTCCCAGAAGCCTGCCTTCCTGTGTCTGCATGCTGTTGCCCTCTGGCTGGCTTCTGCACCAACGCTGCTTATGGGGGTTACCAGTGCCTGTGTGGGTCGGGCTGGCAGGGCCACTTGGATCCAATCTGGAGCCTGTGGCCCCCACCCATTGTCCTACAGTGTGGTCTATACCCCTCCTACCCCTCACCTGAGCTCCTTCCTGGAGCAGGGGGACACTCCAGCAAGAGTCCCAGGCCTTCTTGCAACAGTGAGAGTGAGAGAAGTGGTGAGGTGGGTTGAGGCAGTTTTGGGGTGTGGCCTTAGGAGAACAGTTATGGGTTCACTTAGGGCTATAGGCTGAAGATTGAGATTCCAGCAGAGAAGGACCTCCATAAAATCATTGTGAGCCACTGTAGGGTTTGATGAGGACAGGGAGAGGCAGCAGGGCCAAGGGGTCAATGCTAGATAGACCTGGGGCTGAGGGGAGTTGGAGCCAGGAGAAGAGGGGCCTGCCAGGAAGGCAGAATACGGCTGAGCTCTGGGTCAGGAGCTCGGCCAGGCTGCATCCCAGGCCTGCCCGCTGAGGTGTGCTTGGGGTGAACCTTGAGGAGTTTTAGCAGAGGCTGGGCCTGGGTTTGGCCTTTTCTATGAAACAGCAGAGTTGATACCATGTAAGTACAGCCTTGTGTCTAAAATGATAGAAAATGGTAGAATAGTGCTAGTTGTTACTAGTAGTTATATAGTAACTTGGTATCTCTAAAGGTTCTCACAGCCCAATTACTTCTCAAGAAAGGGAATTGGTAGTCATTCTTGAGCCCTGTAAAGGACCTTGGGTCAGTGATAATTGTAGTGTAATTGTGCTCAAGACACCGTGCCGCTCCTGCCAACCCTAGACCATCGGGTGGACTCAGGTGATAAACACACCCAAGAACCAGCTGACAGCAGCTATCCCTGCCACCTGCCTGTCTGTGGGGAGCTAGGGCTGAGAACACACTAGGAATGCTTTCTCTGTGAAATTGGGTGGTGAGTGTTGTGCATGGAGCCAGCAGTTTTCCTGCACCCTCATTTTGGAAGAAGGGGAGGGAGGGCCAGGCAACATGCACACTCAGAGACAGAGAAGTAGACAGAGAAGCCAACGATTTCTAAAATTTATTTGAAGTTACAAGAAGTGACAATTGGGTTTGTTAACGGGGTTATCTGGGAATAAGCAAGGATGAAGGAAAGATAAGTGAGGATTTAAAACCCTGATTTTAGAGTAAGCACTTTTCTGTTCCTATGAGGTGTATTTTGAACTGTGTTTCTCCAGTGCTCTGCTGGGCCTGGGTGTGGTAATGAACAGACACATGAAGTCTGGCTCAGTCCTTGGGTGTCACAGACACATGTTCGCAAATTTGTTACATTTTTTGTATCACCTTAAGACTTCTTCCTCCCTTTGCCCTTAACTGGTAATACCGTTGTTGACCCGTCCTTGGCAAAAACATGGGAATATGGATGACTGTATGTGTTTATGTGTATATGTTATTATATGTATGATCATGTGTGTATCATTCTAAAAATGTTTTAGTGGGCCAGGGATTTAGCTCAGTGGTTCTGGCACTTGCCTTGCAAGTGCAAGGACCCGAGTTCGATATCCGGTACCAAAAAAAAAAAAAAGTTTTAATGTTATAAACGTAAATTATAAACTTAGCGTTTTTATAATGAAGGGATTGAGAGACAGAGTAATTGTTTCATTGCATGCTCTTTATTTCTCTGCTCAGAAAGGAAATCGGAAACTGCTTATTTCTGTTGAATGTCCATGTGTCTGCCTAAAATTGAAGGGCTTCTCTAATCTTTATGCCAAATAACATTTTTTAGCATATGTGTGCCATAAAGGCAAGGATCTAATAAACCACAATAATGTTTCATAAGATAAGAACTATTTTGATCTGCCCTGAGTACGGACCTGAAATGAAAAGCTTAGGAAACAGGGTGTCACTAGACCCCAGAATGCAGTGACTGAGGAGACAGTGTGAGCCCAAGGTTTCATGGAAGTCAGCACTGCAGTCTGCCTGTGTTTCAGACACACGTCGGCGGTGCCCAGGTTACCTTCGTGTCACCGTCCTTGGTCTAAACATTTGGGTTTAACTTCTCATCAGCTGAATGGCATTTTCACAGGCTGTTTTGTTTTTCCCCCAGCTTCTTCCAGACCAGCTAGTCTTGCTTCTGGAGCATCTCTTGGAAGAGAAGACCCTGAGCCGCCCAACTCTGCAGACCCTCCAAAGGACATACTGTCTCCATGAGCAGGATGCGGAGGTAACCAGGGGCTTAACCAGTGGATCCTTGCTGTTGGGGAGGTGGAGATCCCACCACAGCCTCACGCTTTTGAGACTGTCATTTGTATTAGCACAATCCCATGTGTTTATGAGTAAAGAACAAGGGCTTTAAGCAAAGTATACAGTGCTTCCCAGGCTGTTCTTGGTGCAGCTCTGCGTATGCTTGTGCTTATAACCACTGTATTTTGAGATCCTCAGTTTCTCCTTCTTAAGACATAAAGATAGACAGACGTCTCCTGAAGAGCGAGCAGCCAGAGTGGGGTGTTTGGGTTACGAGCCTGGGCGGGTCGCCTTGCGCACTGATGGTGGTGCCATCCTGTTGCACGTTCAGAAAACTTGGCTCAGCAGTGTCTTGGTTGCATTCAGTTAGGACAGGAAAGGAGCCATGTGTAAAGGAAATGAGAACTGAATCTAGCAGCCATGGTTTAAAGAGGAAAATTGAATGCTTGTGGAAAAGCAATATGATGTGGTCTGTAATATCTTTTAGCTTATTGGGAAAAATGCAATATGAATCCTAAGATGAATTCCAGGTTTTAAAAACATAGAACAATACATTTTTTTTTTTTTGGTACTGGGAATCGAACTCAGATCCTTGCGCTTGCGAGGCAGGCGGTGGAACCACTGAACTAAATCCCCTGGCCCCAACTAAATCCCTGGCCCCTAGAATAATAAATGTTTAACGTATTTAGTCATCTTAAAGTAAAATACAAGAGGAAGAGGTCAAAGAAAAAAGCTCTTTTATATAAAACTAAAATGTAGAAAAAGCAAGTGAATTTGGTTTGTAGTCAGTTGAAAATAACTGTGAACATTTAAAAATGGTTCATTTCAATATGGCAGCCATATTAATCACTTGAAATGAAGATGTATAAAAATCAAAATATCTCCATACAGTAATTTTCCCCTATTCGTTACAACATATTTTTGGAAATTATTTTGTACATGTTGGGTTAATGCAATATTATAATCAATTTTACAATCATTGGAATGGAGTAAATTGAGAATGGCCAGTTCCTTATTAACTAAAAGGTAAGATGGACATTGTTAAGCAGTTGAAAGCTACACAAATTTCAAGAGTAATTGGAAAACTCCAGAGAAAACACAGATAGCTTTTCACCCACCTGAGCATAGATCAAATGTACAACTGTTGCTATTTATTTCAGCTCTTATATTTTTGTTTATGGGAGTTTCCAAATGCCAGACTGTTATTTTTAATGAGTATTTAAAAGTCCTTCCTATTTATAGGCATGAGGCTGTTTTAATGGCAGTGGAATGCCAGGCGCCTGCCGCATGGACCAGGGTAGGAGGGTCAGAGCAGGCACTGGACACCTGTCCCTCGATGCCCGGAAGCCATGAGGTGCTAGACCCTATTTTCCTTCTTCCTTTTGGCATGAAACACATCCTGTTCTTAACTTACAGCCTGACTTACTTGTTATATATAACTTCTTAAACCTTTGAGAAGGACAACAGGTTTTATCTGGTTACTTGTCACATCTCACAAAGTCTATCATGTGGCCCAAAGGCAGGACAGCCTCTTCTATTAGATCCCTGGTGACCAGAGATGCTCTGAGTGCAGTGTGGCTCACTCATGTGACCTGCATGGTCCGCACTATGCAGTTCACACGTGTTGTGTTCTCTAGGCGCTGGGACTCACCCTTCAGAAGCTCATGTCTGAGCAGACAGCTTGCAAGTGGATGAGCAAGACACCTTCAGCCAAGAGCTGGCATGGGGATGTGCCAGGTGAAGTTGGGCTCAGTTTCTCTAGACAGAGCATTCTGGAAAGGCCACTCAGAGAAGGTGACATTGAGCCAGGACCTAAAGACCCGAGGGAGGTGGCCACACAGCTAAGGGGTCAGGGTGGTTCCATGGAGAGACAACAACACCTGCAGATCTGTGAATTCAGCATGGGCCAGGAATAGTGGTCAGTAAACTTTTCCTATAAGGGACCAAATAGTTAATATTTCAGGCAGGATGGTTTCTGGTACAATTATTCATCTTTGCTGTTGTGGCTCAAAAACTGCTGTAGGCAGTTTGTAACCAAGTATAGATAAGACTGTGTGCCAGTGAAACTTTTCATAGACCCCAAAACTTGAATCAATCTCTCTCCCCCCCCTCCCTCTTTCTCTCTCTCTCTCTCTCTCTCTCTCTCTCATCTTTCTGTCTTTCTCTCTCTGTCTTTCTTTCTTTCTTTCTTTTCTTTCTTGTCTTTCTTGTCTTTCTGTCTTTCTTTCCTTCTTTCGTACTAGGGATCAAACTCATGACCTCACATTTGCCAGGCAGCCACTATGCTGCTGAGCTAAATCCTGGGCCCTTCCTCATTACTTTTTAAGACTCCTTGAAAACATGTATACCCATTCCTAGCCTTGGGCAGTTTGGTCTGCCAATCTGTGCTTTGTCAGCCCTTTTGGCAAGCCTCCAGGCAGCCTCTCGAAGTTCGTTCTAAGATGAGCCTCCATCCTAGTCCGTCAGGGTCCTGGCACATAGTTACACTGATCGCTTTTCTTACTGTGAGGAGTGTCGCTCAGAACCAGAAAAGTAATGCGGTTTTGGATAACCAGGTGTTTTTGTTTTGCTTTTTTGTTTTTTTTGTTTTCTTTGATGAGAAATTGTTTGGTCCTTCTTAAGCAGCTAAATAGTTTCCAAAAGAATAAGGTAGGTCAAGGGAGTGCGCAAGCTCTGTTCTGTCTGCCCAGGACCATGCCGTCTGTCCTGGGGGTACTATTTCTTTTCCTGACTCCGCAGAGCTGTTGTGGACTGACTTGTGTCCCGCCGCCCCCCGCAAAATACCTGTGCTTTACCCCTCATCCCAAAGTGATTGTATGTGGATACGGGTCCTTTAAGAGGGGTCTCAGGGTGGGGTCTGAGCCCACAGCACTTAACCAGGGTGTTTTCTAGAAACTCTGTTAGTTAAGTGTGATTAGCGAAAATTTAATCGAACAGTCAACTACCTTTTTTTTCCCCATGGTTACTAAATTTAACTCAATGTATACCCAATTCTGCCTCATAAAAATAAAAAGTTTCCTATCAAGGTCTAAGGATTTAGCTCAGTGGTTCCGGCGCCTGCCTCACAAGCGCAAGGACCTGAATTCGATCCCCTGTACCAAAAAAAAGAAGAAGAAAAAAAGTTTCCCATCAGAATTACTCAGTGATGTGTGAGGACAGGTTTCTTGTTTGTAAACAGCCCTAGAGAAATGTTGGCACCTAATGCACTTCAAAGTTTTAAGCCTTAATAAGAATACAGAGATACGTAATTTCTCAGCACAGCTTGGAGGCCGAGAACAGGATGGGTCTTAGGAAGACAGAGAGTGTCTTCCTCAGGCAGGTGACACCCATACTGCCGGGCTCACCTGGGCAGCACCACCTCTGCTCCTGGCCCTGAGCGCATGACGCAAGCCTTAGCTCAAGAGAAGGCAAGAATGGGACAGGGGTAAGGCTGCTGTGCTGCCCGGGGACCCCTGTATAG
This sequence comes from Heterocephalus glaber, assembly GCF_053883595.1. Lineage (NCBI taxonomy): Eukaryota > Metazoa > Chordata > Mammalia > Rodentia > Bathyergidae > Heterocephalus > Heterocephalus glaber. The sequence continues at coordinate 12,926,270 of NW_028258151.1, read as the reverse complement.
GTCCCATGTCCCCACTCCCACCCTGAAGTTCCCGCCGGTGGTGGACACAGGCACTTCCCTCAGTCTGGCTGATAACGGGCCAGCACAGTAACACGGGGTTTCTTCTCGGCAGTCCAGTTTGGAATTCACAGACCATTTCTTGTTAAGAAGATAACGGTTACAAATGGTGTGCATTTCTACTATTAGAATACTTCCTTATAAGTTAAAGAAGTTAGTGTGTTTGGGCTTAAAAAGCTAAGCGTCACTTAGGACTTTTTTAAAAAATGGGAAAACACCAATGCCCTGAATTCCGCATGACATTCTCATAATTGCCTGTATTTTAAGTGACAGACGTTTCATGAGAGAAAGAAATGCTACCTGGTGGAAAAAGTCTTGAGGATTCTAAATTGGTTCTACTCTTCCATGACTGAGCAAGTTAAATTGTTATTGGGACTCTTAAATATGGACTTAGGAGCAGTCATTCAAAAGGTGGCCAAAGAGACACTGAATTGTAGGCTGTGTACTGAGTGTCCTTGTGGAAGATGGTTTTGGAGGGCTTTGCCAGCTGGAGGAGCAGGTAAGTTATGGCCGTGACGCTCTGGTCCACTGCCACAGGCCCCTGAGACCATGGTGTTGAATGAGAGACCTGGCACAGGAGCATTCATCCCAAGGTGGCTGCTGTCTAGTGTGGAGCAGGGGTGCTCATGCCCTGAGAGGGGGTGCACTTTTTACCTCCTGTGTCTGGGCAGGCACTGAGATGGAAACCTGTCCTGATGCCGAAGATGGTTCCACGCTCATTGCTGGGGCTGCTTTAGCTACTGTGCTGTCCTTGGCTCTCTGTTCCTCTCCCCTTCCTGTGGGTGTGGTAGGCTCCCGCAGTCCCACAAGGGGCTTACTTTGAACTGTTCTTCTTATGGGCCCTGGTGGTTGTACTGCTTCTGTGCTGTAGTCCTGTTCTCAGACGATAGGCTCTGCTGGGGAGAGGTTCTGAGTGCCTGCTAAGGGCTTTCTGGCTACCAGTCCAGGTTACCACCCTTCCCATTCCTGAAGCCTGTGTGGTGCGAAAAAGAAGGTCAGTGTAGGGGCCTGGGATTGAGCTCAGTGGCACTGTGCCTGCCTCACAAGCACAAGGTCCTGAGTTCGATCCCCGGCACTGGTCAGTGCCAGGAGCAGTGAATACCTCTGTGCCCAGAGGTTTACAGGGAATGTGCACAAGTAGCAAGGTGCTGAGAAGGTGGGAGGTGACACATAATGCCGTAGGCCATAGGCCACCTCTTGCCTTGCCCATCCGCTCTCAACCACCCCCTCTGCTGGGTGGGACACAGCCAGGGGCACCTTCACATTTCTTGACCTGAAAGGAAAAGCTGACTGTTGAAGTCAGTTACCTTTTGCCTGTCAGGTCACAGAACTACTAGCCTTGTACCAGGCTCTCTCAACCAAGAAGGAAAATGAACTAAAGGGAAATTCAATCCATAGAAGCACTTTGTTTGCAGTTTTTGAGTATAGCTCAAGTAAAGAGCCTTAAAGTTTTAAAATGTGTGTGACCACTGATTTTGGAACCAAAAGTGTTTTTCAAGATCCCTTTGAAATAGTAAATTCTCTGTCTGCTTTAGCAGATCTCTTAAATTGGAAACCAGCTGCCCCACAGCAGTGAGATAAGGATCCAGGAACTCTCTCTGTGATGTCTTCTCTCCGAGAATTCCCCAGCGGACCTTCAAGCGGCTTTCTCTCTATAGACTAAAATGGAACACATCAGACTGGGGGCTCAGCCCTGGCAATGGCATCTGCCAGCATCCTTTTTGAAAATTAGAAACAGCAACTCATGTCTCATCTGGCTTAGGTAGGAGTGGTGGCCACAAATCAGAAAGGTCCACGCCATGGCATGCTCCATCCATGCTGTGGCATGCTCTGATGTTTCAGTTGGTATGTTGTACCCAGAAAATTAATTTTGTGGAAGAGGCCATTAGTGCATTCATTCATCTCCTCAGAGGGTTGGGAGAAATCTTGGTGGTTGTAAAGAAGGAGCCTCCTGGATTCGATGGAGCAAGAAAATGCTCTGTCTCCCTGAGGTGCCACCTTTCCCCTCTCCCTGTGTGGGTGTGGTCCCAGGCCTGGCCCCCAGTGGAGGGAAGGATGGTATCTACTCATGTTGAGTTTGCAGACTCTTCGTTTCTTGATCACTTTTTTTTTTAGTACTGGGGATCGAACTCAGGACCTTGTGCTTTTGAGGCAGGTGGTGACACCACTGAGCTAAATCCCTGGCCTTCTTGATCACTGTTGAACACTCTGGCCCAAGATCTGTTGCCACCTGAGGCTTGGACTTAGTATTGAGTTGCATTCGAGTCCAAGGCCCCAGCCAACTGGGGGCCACAGCCAAGTCATCCACTCTGCTTGGCTCTATTTTGCTCACCAACAAGGCAGCACTTCAATTATACTGATAGCTTTTAAGGTTTTGTTTTTTACCACAGACAAATGGAAAAACTTTACTCTGATATTTTTGTTTTATCTTCCATTTTCTTTTAATAATGTGCATTGTGATGTAGTAAGTTGATTTTATGATCTGCTAATGGGTCATGGCCCGAAATTTGAAAAATACTGGGGAGGGTGGTTTTGGAATTTTTATCTGCTCTTCTGATTCCTCCCTGGGGCCTTTAGGGTTAAGGATCCTGAGCCTTGATTTCTTCAAATTAAGCCATGAATATTTTCTTCATGGGACTGTGATCAACACAAGACAAGAAAACATCAGTGAATGTACTAAGAAAAATGAGAATGCTCATAGTTATGAGGTTGGTGGGGGCACTGGGGATTGAATGCAGGGGCTCTAGCATGGTAGGCAAGCTCTCTGTTCTTGAGCTACACCCCAGCTGAGCATAGTTTAACATAGTTCCTGTTCATGGAAGATTCACATTTTAAAAAATTTGGTCCAAAATAATAAAGTTTTATTAGCTAAAACAACATTTATATTCTCTTTAGCTGTCTCCTCTTTTAAATCTGTGTAGACTGGTAGAGATTAGAGAAAAAAGAATCAGCTGAGATTCTAGACATGAATTCTGTCACAGTCATTACTCACAGGCTACCAGCTGTTCTGTTGGGGTCCTTTATGCATTCAGTCACAGGCTTCCTGGCCATTGGTTCAGTGGTGATTTGGTTTTACTGGGGTAGGGAGCAGGGTCTGCTCTTAAGTGAAGTTTTTTCAACCTGAGCACTTCGATGTTGGGACTGGATAATGGGTTTTTCCTTGTTGGCAGGAGGCTGTGTGAGGCGTTGTAGGGTCTTTAGCTTTCTCTGTCCATGAACTACCAGTAGCAACTCCTTTCTTTCCCCCAATGTGGCACTCAAGAATGTCTCCAGGTGCTGCCAGATGTCGCCAGTGGAAGTCCTCTGCTTAAGAACCAGTGTTTTAAGACAGTGGCTGGCTCACAAAGGGCAGTTTTCAGAATCTCATTGTAAATGACCAATGACAATTGGCTACAGTACAGAGTGGGGTGACTGGAAAGATGGCTGACAGCATTTAGAGGTGGCCCTGAGTCTGTTCTAATCCCTCCTGAGGCCCCAGAGCATGTCACCTTGGGAGAGGTGAAAATAGTCTTTTGCTTGGAAGAAAAAGGTGTTGCAGACTAGAGTAGCAGTAGCAGGTCAGTCTAGGGGAACATGTTGGTAAGAAAGGACAAACCTGCTTTGCCACTAGTATCCAGAAGCTCTGCCAGCATCCGTCCCGTTCTCCTCTGAGAAAGACCCTTTCAAGGTTGACTGCGACTGGACAAACACTCACCCTCATAGCCTTGTCCCACATCGCTGCCTGTGGCTGAAGAGCCCGTGCTAACCTCATCCAGGGGCTCTGGGCCTCTTCCCCGTCCTGAGGCTGGGATTTACAGAGGCAGGAAGCGGTTATTTAATACATTGTTAATGAAGTCGTTGTTTGCTGGGTCTTAGGCTAGAAATGGAAGGCCGGAGTCCGTCAGCTCTGAGGCTCACTCGTGAGTTTCATCTCGGCCAGAAACATTTCTATGAATCAGACCACTCAAAGATCTGCAGACCTCTATTGGAATATCAAGGGGGCAGAGGAGTCTGAGTGCTGGTATTGATTCTACTCATGCCTTTGAATGCAGAGACCCTCTCCCTTCTGATTCACAATTTCAGGAGGGTCGTAGCTCCTGGCTCTCCTTTTCATCCTGATGACTTTTCCTATTCTGGTCACACATAAGACCTTTCTGTTTTGTTTTCTTGTGCAGTGGTTCAGAGGAAAGGCCAGGTGTACTATCTTCCGGTGCTCTAGCCATTTCAGGATGATTGACCATTTGTTAAAATGCAGTGTGCTACCCCAGGATCTCTTGCTCCCTTGTCCTCCTCAATGCGGAATCTAAGGAGCATAATGAGGCGGGAACAATGGCTCTGGCTCATGTCGGGCCCTGTGATCATGGTGATGTGCAGGGACAGGATCCAGCTGTGCCTTCCCCACGGCAGTCATGGGTGTGGGGCAGCACACAGGACAGGGACCAAGGCCTCTGCTGGTGGGACTGCCCCGGGTTGCCTAGGCTTCTGAGCAGGAACATTAGCAGTGCCTGGAAGCCCACAGCTGGCGCCTGCCTCCTCTCCTCCCTTGTTCTGCAGGCTGCCCCAGGGGCCTCATTACCCGGCCAGCCAGCCGCTCACCGGGTGGTCACCCAGCATTGTCAGAAGGCACCATCACGGAACGGAACCCCATGAGGTAGGTTTTCAGGCCGAACATAAAAAGGAGACCATTGTGGAGGGCCCGAAAGTTGAGTGGCAATTAGTGAAGTGTTCTTCCAGGATAAAATCTGAGGGCCCATATCTCACAGGGAGCTCCTCGAGGGCAAGTTGACACTTAACGTCTTCGACCTGACAGCTCACAGATATGTGGCACTGAGCCATTTGTCACCACATCTTTGCAGGTACAAAGGGTCTGGCTTGTTGGCCCCTCAGTGTGGTCAAGCTCAGGTTGCAGATCAAGAGGCCAAGTGCTAATGAGTCTGTACTTCAGAACACAGCCTGTAAACAGTATGACTCCAGAGTTTTCTAAAGCCAAGATATAGTACTTGTGTGAAGGGTGCAGCTGTCCCTTCAACACAGCATTGTAATTCCTTTCTTAGGGTTTTAAAGGTAGGCTCAGTATAGGTTGAAAGAAAGGATTGGAATAGTTGCTTTAAGCTGTATCTTTTTAAATAAACCATGTACCTTAGAGTGTTCTTTTCTTTGATATTCGGTCCAATGCCCTGGAATTTTTCTATGGAAAGCCTGCAACGTACAGTGTTTCCTATGTTATACTGTGATAAAGGGAGTTTTTAAAAGCTGATCTAAAATGATAAAAGAACTTAAACTTTTTAAATTAATAGTATTGGTTATTCCTGAGAATAGGGACGGTGCGCTGTTAGTCATGAATTCTTACAGCCTATTTTGGGTAATTAAGTGTTAAATAGATGAGGATAAAAAGGAGCCGCAGGCAGCAAACCTGGTTTATTTTTCTTAAAAGAACCTGTTAAGTAAATACTTGAAAAATTTAGCTGTTTAAAAAAAGAGTGTAGTAAAAGTGCTTCTAGTTATAGGTTCTTCCAGACTTTATTAGAAAAGTTTCTTTTATTGTTATTGGTCACTTATTGTTCCTCGCTGCTTGTTTCTTCCTTTTTGCTTAGCAGCTGGTTCAATTTTATAGATAGCTGAAGATTTAAAGGCATCATCTGCTCCTGTTGTATACATAGGCACCCCCCCAGCTGTAAAGATTTCCTCAAAAAGATGGAAAGATTTACATATTTTCTGGGGTCTTAACAGTATTGCCCTGTTTTTCTTCTCAGGGTGTATCCAAGAAACTAGCTACAGCTCATATTCAGTTTATTTCTAAGGCCTCTCTAGTGAAATTAAGGCCCAGAGTTTTATCCGTGCTTCTAGGTTTGTTAGTTTACATATTTTTGTATTAGATTTTTGCCCTGAGATCCACACCAAAAATCTGCAGTTAACTTTAAACACTGTTTTCTTTCACATTTGTAAAGTGAATCATAGTTGTTATGGATTAGATCTAAAATGACCCCCAGGGTGTCGTGCTTGAAGGTGACTGAATACGGGGCCCAGTAGCTGACCAGCTGTTAGGAGATGGGTCCTGGTCAGAAGAGGCCATCACTGTGGTGGGTGTGACCTGGAAACCTGAATCTCCCTGCCCTCTGACTCTCTCTGCTTCCTGGCCACCATGAGATGAGCAGCTTTTCTTTCACTGGGACTCTCTGCCATGCTGTCCTGCCTTGGGCCCAATAGACTGTGGACTAAAACCTCTACAAACTGTGAGCCAAAATAAACTTTTCCACCTTTAACTTGTGGGTGGGAGGTATTTTACCCAGAGACAAGAAAATGACTGAGCAGTGTGCAGGTGTAAAGTGCCTTTCCTGTGCACCTTCTTTGCTCTGCAGTAGCATAGTAGCCTCGTGGTGCCCCAGCATGTGGGGCTTCAGGCCATGGGACCTGCACAGAATGAATCGAAGGTGACCTCTGCCTGTGTGTGTGGGCAGTGCCCAAGGGCTGTAGATGGTCGTGTTTTGTGTATGTGGCTGGGTCTGAAATTTAAAAACATGAAGACATCAGCTAAACTTTGAGGTGATACCAAAATGGTTTTTTTAGGCTACTCATCGTGCGTGTCCTTCTTGCCACAACCTCAGACCACATGGAACTGTGTTCCGTAGATCAGCTGGTCTTGGCCATCTGTGGGTGGAAGCAGATGCCCAGGCTGAGCACAGGAAGTCCCCAACCACAGGGGACCAACCAGCCAGAAATTGGCCATCCATAGTTGAGACTTTCCCTGCTGCCTTGGCCCTCAGGACTCCAGGCAGCTTCTCTTGCCCCTGAGCCGTGCTTGATTAAACTTGGTTCATCCAAGAGTGGGTGATGGTGATTATTTTTAATAACAACTTTTTGGAAAATGTGATTCACATACCATATAATTCACTCATTCAAAGTCCACAATTCGGGCCGGGGATTTAGCTCAGTGGTTTCACTGCCTGCTGCGCAAGCGCAAGGACCCGAGTTCGATCCCCGGTACCAAAAAAAAATCCACAATTCATGGTTTTTAGTATATTCAGAGTTGTGCAACCATCACCACAATCAGTTGTCAAACATTTTCATCATCCCAGAAGGAAACCCAGCACCCTTTAGCTGTCACCCCCACCTCCCCTAGCCTCCAGTCATGCACAAGCACTGGCTTTCTGTCTCTCTAGATTTGCCTGATCTGGAATTTTGCTAAATGGAATCATACAATAAGTGACTGACTTCTTTCTTAGCATAGTGTTGCCAAGGATATTGTCTGTGTTTGTAGTACATACCAGTCATTGCTATGCTTTTCCTTTGTTGTTTTTTTCTGTGCTTAGGTTTGAATCCCTACCATTGAACTCTACCCTTAGCCTGTTCATTTCTTTTTGTTTTCAGATGTTTTCATTCCTATAGATGGACCACATCTGTGTGATCATTTATCACTTGATGGACATTCAGGCTTTTCCACTCTAGCTATTATAAATAATGCTGCTGTAAACATTTGTGTACAAGGTTTTGTGTAGATGTACATTTCCACGTCTTTTGAGTAGACACCCAGGAGTAGAATTGCTGAGTCCTCTATTAACTCTGATGAACTGTTTTGAGGAACTGTCAAGCTGGTACCCAGAGTGGTTGTGCCATTTTACATTCTCACCAGGGAGACTTGAGGGTTCTAGTTTTTCTCTATCCTCGTCCACCCTTGTTATTGTCTCCATTTCAGGCATCTTGTTGGATATATGGAGTGGTATCTCAGTTTTTATCAACCTTTCCCTGTTGGCTAATGATATTGAGCAATTTTCATCTATTTGTTGATCACCTGTATATCTTCTTTGGAAAAATACCTAGGCAGCCTTTGGCTCATTTGAAAATTGGCCCTCCCTTTAACTGTTGAGTTAAAGTACTTTATATAATCTGGATAAAAAGTCCTTTAACAAATATAATTGCAAAAATACCCTCTCAGTATGTGGTTTGTCTTTTCATTTTCTCGATAGTGTTCTTCGAAGAACAAAAGTTTTGACTTTCATGAGGTCCAGTTTATCCATTTTTTTCTCTTGTTGCTTATGTTTTCAGTGTCAAATGTGAAAAACTGTTGCCTAATCCAACACCATAAACTTTCATGCCTGTATCTTCTAAGAATTTTATAGTTTTAGCTCCTACATTTTAGGTCTTAGGGTGCCCCTGTAGTACTTTTTAGTTGTGTATCTATGAAGTCGAACTGTTGCTTAGCCCACATGTTCATGTTTTGTAGTTGAGGAACACAGGTCAGTGACAAACCTCTGTGGAACTCAATCCTCAGCAATTCTTTCCATTCCAAAATCATTTTGCACTTCTTTATCATCTCAACAGATCTCTCATGCACTCATCATTTCTGTGGAACTCTGTATGCGCCTTCTTTCTTGTTTCAGTCACAGCAAACCTAGAGAGCTGCAGCCTCCAGGGAGACATCGAAGGCTCCTGCAATGTGAAACTGCAGACTCTGCGCAGGCTCTGTGGTGTTGTCACAGCAGTGGAAGCCCATGGTAGTTACTATCTTCAACATGAGGTTTGATTTTTAAAAGTCTGTTTTTCTACCTCCTATGGAGAAGGGCATTGGAGAAACTGTCATTAAGAATGAGGGAAAGGGAGGGTTGAATTATTTTGCAGAACACACTCAAGATGCCCCCTTTAGCAGCTGGTTCTTCTTCCGGTCAGTTTGTGTGGCTCTTTCTCAGGGAGTCTTCGCTGCCCACCCCACATCTCACTTATGCCCTGTTAGGTCTTTCCATGGCATCCCTTGGCATTTGTCACCAATACATGAATCCTGGGTTTTCTCCAACTTTGTACTGAGCTGTGAGCTCCACGAGGCAGGAGCTTGTCTGTTCTTCCACTTTATCTTCAATATCCAGTACTTATAGTTGGAGAATAACTTCCAGGATCTCATGTCTGGCCTAGCAGGTGATGGGAGTAACTTAACCCCAGAATTAAGTGTCCTTCCTGATGGGGATGGCCACGCCCTGCTTCCCGTCAGGACAGTGAGCCCTTTTGCAGACTGAGTGAGGCCCTTCAGAGCAAAGTCTGCCTCTGGGGCAAGCACAGGCTCATGGGAAAAGGTAACCATGATCATTGTTTTTGCCAATAACAAAAGTCCTCTTTTGAGCAAAGGCCGCTTGTCACATGTGAAACGAAGAAAGGGGGAAGGTATTTCGGAGTTTCAGAATCGCATGGGGTATGGCCATCCAGTAAGCGGCTTTGGCCAGGCTGAAGGACAGGCTGTGCCATATTTCAGTGTGGACCCCACATTGGCTCAGGAGTTCTACGGTTTTTTTTTTTGGTCCTTACTAGCCTTAATATCATTATGTACAATTGTCTGTTTGTAAGAAAAGAAAGGTTAGGATTTGCTTGCGCTCACAAACAAGTGAGGCTGTGATGTTTGTTTTTCATTTGTCGTCACACTTGACCTCACCATGTCCTCCATGTGCATGTCAAGCGTGGTGGCACCAGCAGTGAGGACAACCTGTTTTGCAAGCTGCTGCAACTTTAGTTCTAAGCGTTTCAGGTTCAGATGAGAATAAGTGCTGAAGGGCCTCCCTGGCTCGCTGAGCCCTCGGCCTGCAGATTGACACGCTAACCTGGCCTTGCAGCAGCGAGTGAGGCAACATTTAATTCCCTTTTCTTTAAAAAATAATGTTCAGGGCCGGGGATTTAGCTCAGTGGTTCTGGCACCAGCCTCGCAAGCACAAGGTCCCGAGTTCGATCCCTGGTACCAAATAAAATAAATAATAATGTTCAGGGGCCAGGGATTTAGCTCAGTGGTTCCGCTGCCTGCCTCAAAAGTGCAAGGACTCAAGTTTGATCCCCTGTACCCCCCAAAAAACGTTCAGGTTGCAGTCCTGTGGGAGTGAGGAGGAGTAAGGGTGAGAGAGCAGGAGGAGGGAGAAATGGTCCTGTGTGACGGCCAGACAGCAGGCTGTCCCGTGGTCTTTCTTCACGAGGACGAGCAGGTAGATGCGCCCAGCATCGCACAGCACGGGCCTGGAAATGCCATCTGCCTGTAGCCACTCCGCAGAGGCTGCCCACTTACCAGTAGTAAACCCGCTTTCAAGCCAAGTAAACCTAATTTAAGGACACAAATTGAGAAAGCAGGTTTGTTTATTGCAGTGTAGACTTACTAACTTACAAATGCCATGAGCCTTCATCTTTTTGTTTACAGATATAAATGGAAGCTTAAATGAGGTTTAATGGGCTTCACAGATCGTGTTCCCTGGACAGATTTTTTTCCCCTTCAGCAGTAAATTTCAAAATCAAAAGGACTGAAAAGAAAGGGGAGTGCTTCCTGTCATAAATAGGATGGGTGGCATTCTTCAAAGCATTTTATAGCTTCCAACTGTGCATTATAATTTCAAAGTAGCTGAAGAGCATTCTGAGCTTGCAGCCCTTTGCAGAAGGGCTGTGTTCATTGAGAAGTCTGCATCAAGTGCACCACGCACTGCGTGCTAGACAGGACTGGCACTTGCCAGTCTGCGTGATGGTGTAAGGAAATGCATCCAGCCTGCAGAGAAGGTGACACAGCCATGCCAGAGACTAAGAGGCAACTCTGTGAGAGTTGGGGGGTAGGGGTGTGGTGAGTTGGGGTGTGGATGCAGCAGATCACTGAAGGAAGCGAGGCAATGCCAGATGTGGTGGGGCCACTGCAGCGCCATCTAGTGTCATGGCGATCTCTCTCCCCCAGCCTTGCCACACCCTCCCTGTTACAAGGCTGAAGGCTCTGGGGATGCACTTGAGACTTTCCTCCTGATGTCATCAGAAGATTGACATTAATATTTGAATTTCTCTTTAATCTGTCTTTATGCACCCGGGTTCCAGGTGAGATTTTCCTAACAAGAATTATACAATAGGAAATCTTGAAAAGCACATTGGAATGTTAGTCTCTAAGATGATAAGTAAGTTGGACATGCTGGTGCACGCCTGTAATCCCAGCACTCTGGAATGCTGAGGCAGGAGGATCACAAGTTCAAGCCAGCTTGGGCACCAAGACCCTTGCAGCCCACTGCCGGTCTTTGTAAGTAATGTTTATCCAAAGACTTGCTTTCGACTCTGTGTTGTCTAGGGCTGAAGGGACAAAAGGCCCGAAATGCCCAATATCTGACCCTCCTTAGAAAAAACTGACCACCCCTATTCTGGAGTTCAGTAGGATACTGGCTCTGGCACATTGAAGTGTCTTGGGTTGAGCAGAGGTCAGGTGGGGCATGGGGTTGTGCTTCGCAGCTTTTCTGCGAAAGATGAGAAAGATCAGAGGGAGCAGCACATTCTGATGAAGGGTATGTTATTCACAGAGGTTCCTGTTGGGTTGTGGACTGTGTCCTGAATCTCGGGCATGATTTGGGGCTATAAAGGGCCTCTGGGTAGGCAGCGCCGTCATTAGCCCCCCTGGAGGTCAGAGAGCAGCTCTCTCTGTACTGTACCTCCAAGCCGTGAGTCAGCCAGCTTGCAGAGCCTTCGGGTGCTAATAACTATCTTAAGAAGACAGAGTAGCCATGCAACTGGGCTGATGCCGGGGTGAGGTTAAGTGAACTGGCTCAACAAATGATTTGAGGGCTGGGGATTTAGCTCAGTGGTTCCGCCGCCTGCCTCGAAAGCTCAAGGACCTGAGTTCAATCTCCGGTACCGAAAAAAAAAAGTTTGGAAAATTCCCTTGCATGCCACCCTTCTCAAGGCCTCAGCCTGTCCCTTCTGCTGCTGGGAACCTTAGACCCAGCCCAGGCTCCTTCTCGGCCAAATGGTTCCCATCGCTGGGTGCCTCGAGTAGGCTTGGAATGAAGGAGCTGCCGGCCTTGAAGCCAGAGCCTGTGGGTGCTTCCTGCAGAAGCCTTTTTACACCTGCCTGTTTGTGTAGTGAGGTCTGCCGGCCAGCTCCACAGACCTGCATCACACTCCTGGTAGCCGTCACACTGTGGGGCAGGGGCCACGTCCTGGAGCTGTTACTCGGATTACTTGAGGATCAGATGTGGTTCTACATGGATGGCTTCTGCTCCCACCCTACACCTTTCCCACCCAAGTCCAAGGCCCTCCTATCTGCACCCACCCCAGAGAACCACAGAGGGTTACACAGTCCAGGAAGGGCCCTGCTGCCTGAGCACTCAGCACCCGTGTCCCCGCAGGCTTTAAACTGCTGCATGGCTCTTCAGTCCCTTTCCAGTGGTGTAAATAGGACCTCTGTTGAAGCCCCACTTCGAACTAAAGGAAAGCAGCCGCCCACATCCGGAGTGGAAAACTCTGGAGAAGCAGATTTTCAGAGTTGATTTTTGTTGTACTAAAGCATTCCACGGTAGGCACTTGTCTATCATGCAAGGGTCTGTTTCGTTGTGATGACGGGAAGAATCCAGAGTGCAGATTCACTCGCTTTCATCAGGTTATCACTCGTGAGGCCTCCCGCCAGGAAGCCCTCCCCATGCCCGGAGTCTGGAGAGCCCTGGTCCTCTCTCACTAGGCTCCCATTCCACTCCAGCCACCATGGGCACTTGTAGCTCAGCAGGGGAGCAGTGTGCAGGTCCTAGTAGGCCTGGGTTGTGGTGAGGAGCAGCTGTTGCCCAAGGGACCCTCTCCACTGTGCCACTGTAGGCAGCTCTGCCTCCACTTACTTCTCAAGGCCCTGTCTGCTTCTCTCCTACTTTCTTACTCTCTCCTTGCCGGTGCTTAGTTTCTCCTCCATCTTCCTTCCCTTCTGTGTAAGTTTGCCTTGACCATGGTGGTGATTGCTACTCTAGACTTTCTGGAGATTTCTAGCCTGAGTTTAGAGAGACTGGTTGAATTTTAGTCACTGTTTAAAGTTACTATATTTTCTACTCTGTTGACAACTGAAGTACAGTAAAATGTGTGTACTTCAAATGTACAGTGTGGCCCCTTTCTGTATACCCAGGAAACACTAAAGCTAAATGAACAGAACTCTGAGAAGTCATAGGAAGAAAAAATAATAAATTTAACAACATATAGTTCCGAAACACAAGCACAACCACCATGAATGAACTTTAAATGATTAACACACGGTAGAAAATATTTGTTATTTAGTCAAGTTAATTTCAAGTTGATTTTCTTATATTCAGAAACATCCAACAAATTAACTAGAAAAAAATCTAAAAAATAGGGGAAAATGTGAAAGGACGTACACAATTAATGGGAAGTAAGTTTTGTACATGGAAGAGGGTTCAGCCTCACTCTTCATGGAACATTCACACCGCCCTAAAGTGTCGTCTTCACCCGGGCTCCATCCACGTCATCAGCCCAGCAGGTCCCTTCCCAGGACTCTGTGGCAGAGACAGCTCCCCTGGCCCTTCAGGCCAGTGGTAGTGACAGCATCCACGTTCCCTGGCACTTTACACCTGGGAACGACAGACCGCCTCCAGGGACAAATGGGGAGCAAGCGGTGGTCATGGTGCAGGCTCAGGGAGCTCATGGGGCTCCCTAGCCAAAATGTAAACTGCCTCGCCTCAGGAAGGCCACGTGGGCGCCCTCTCTCAAAGCAAAGAGCTTGCACTGTTTGACCCAGAAACTCCACATTGAGAATTGAGCTTGGTGTGAGTTCACGCCCATACCTCATCTCATTGTGGGCCGCTTTCAGTCTGCACCGTCATAAGCACCGGGTCAGCCTGTAGGGTGCAGTTGAGTCACGGTGGCGTAGGACACTAGCAGTGATGGCCACGAGGATTGGGACCCATTCTCCACTCATGGGAGCAACGGGTCGAGGCAGCCTGCCACATGGACACTGTAAACTGGAGTAGAGAGCAGTGCAGGCCGTGCTGTTCTTTGTGTTGTGTCTGTGTAACATGGGACAGTGGCTGCCCCCACAGGAGGGACAGGACAGGGCGAGGATGGGGAGATCACCTGCTGCAACATTTTGTATATTAATCTAGAAAGAGAATTGTAGTGTGAAGAGGGGAGAAATAGAAGTTGACCTTGGGGTTTGGTGTCATTGGTGTATTGTTTGGTCTCAAGTTGATCGGGTGGTTTTCCTCCCAGCTCTGCTGGCAGCTGGGCTTTGTCCCATCTCCTAAAGAAAAACACATCCTTTGCATTGGTTAGAGCAGGTGCCCTGACTCTCTCCATGTTCACAGTAGAATCCGGCTCTCCTGCTGGCTGTGGGCTGTAGCCTATGGCAGGGATAGGGCTTTCCTACTGTTTCTCAGGCCTTGGGAGAGAGGAACAGTTGGGTGGCGACAGAGTCTCTTCTGCATCCGGCTGTTGCTGCTGCTCTGCAGTGGGACAACTCCCTGTGCCCTCTGGAGCAGGTGTCTGTCCCCGAGCAGCTCCAGGTTGTCTGTGCCTCCAGCCTGAGCACACGGTTTCCCTCCTGGCTTGCAGAGTAGGTGGTGGCCTCTAGCACACTGTGTCCACATAGCATGGCTGTAAAGGGGGGGACCAAGGGACGTGGCCTTTGCCCCCCAGAAGTAAATTGACGCTCGTGTAGAGGAGGACGACCTGGGCACAGGGAGGCCTGTCTCCAGTGTGGTGGTAGGAGGCTTCATGGCCAAAGACCCGCTGTGGAATGCCAGTGCCAGGCGCTGTTGCAGATGTGTGCCATGGCCCTCTGTTTATTTTGAATCTGACTGGGGAAGTTTTAAAAAAGACAAGGTGACTACTGTCCCCATTGATTACTTAATTAATTTAAAACAAGGAACAGCAAGTGGTGCTATCCTGTAATCTCAGCTACTTGGGAGGCTAGGACAGGAGCCCAGCCTCACTTGAGCCCAGGAGTTTGCGGCCAGCCCGAGCACATAGCAGTACCCCTTCTACAATAAACAAGCAAGCACAAATATGTAAAACAGACAGCTTTCTTCTTGTGGACCTGCTTCTGAGCACAGTGTGGCTCCGGCTGCCCATCATGTGGGACTTCCCTTTCCTGCCATTGTGGGTTGAGCAAGGTCACACACAAGCAATGCCGTTCCTCCCGCAAGGGCTGTTAGTCTGTGATCTGGAGAAGCGATGCCCCATCCGCACTAACTTTGGAAGTAGTGCTGGGAGTGGCTGACACCGATGTCTTCCCGTCCTGTGTGGTGACAAGTGGCCATACAAAACATGGATTCTTGAGAGTACTGGGGAGAAAAATAAGGATTTTGTTTTCCAGAAAAACGTGAAGTAAAAATACATGTATGAGCAGGAACTGCCTGGTGGGCTGTCTGCCTCGCACAGCAGCTTTGTGATGTCTTTTAAACATCCTGTCATTGAAACATTGCAGTGCGCTTAGCTCTCGCAGAAGAAAAGGCTTCTTGTTGTTTTCTGCCCTTCGAGACAAGCGGGCGGGGGGAGTCGGCCTGGCCTTCCTGATGCCCTGTTCGCCTGCAGGGGTCAGAAGACTGGGTCTCTTATTGGTCATGACAATCAACTGTTTCTGACAGTAGAAGTGGAAATGCTGACCTCATGGTGGTGTTGAAAGGGCCTCTTTGATGCAGCTGTCCCCGGGCCTTCATCCTGGTGTGGCCTGGCTGCCCCTGGCCCTGCCCACCTGGGGCTGTGTCCTCCTCAGAAATAGGCTTAGGTTTAGGCTTTGTTATTCCATGTGTATAAATCAGATGAGGGAAAGCACAGAAGAAGGGAAATGAGGTGAATCCCTCCATTCTCAAAATCTAAAAACCATAGTACTCCCCTCCCCTGCCAAGTCTTGGACAGACAGACAGACAGTCCTTTGCAAGGCTGCGGCATGGTCAGGCCACATGAGCACTTCGAAGCTGACAGCTTTCTTCTCATCCTGCATTGACAGAGTGAGGCTGTGTCCTGAGCTGGTGCAGCAGTGGCCCCGGGGTGGAGACTGTCCACATGACTGGGCCTCTTGGACTCCTTGTGGCCCTCTCCAGGCTGTGAGGCAGCTTTGGTTTCCACAGAGCTCACAGACAGAAGTGGCTCCCTGGAGCGGGCTGTGGATGAGTGGAATGTGGCTGGTGATGTCTGGTCGCTGGGAGGGGAAGGAGGACGGAGTCAGCAGACCGAGCGGCCGCAGGGTTCCTTCTGCTGCACTTTGGCGCTTGAACCAGTGCGATGGATGGGCCTGGGCACTCCAGTGGCACCCTGTACCCAGGAGGAGGTCCATTCACTTGTTCTCTCTGCTCAGGGTGTTTTGTGGGCTGCTCCTTCCCTTTTATGGTCTGTTGTTGAACATTTTGTTGAAGATGGAAAGATTTTACAGCTGGGACCAGCTTCCCTCTTGCCTCCTTGTCCAAGGCCATCAGCTCTTTGCCCTGTACCTCTGACACTCCCTCTGGGCTGTGCCGACCTCCAGGGCACTATTCCTTCCCAGGCTCCCGATTGTTTCTTTCACTTGTTTGTAATTATTTACACACAAATCTACTTAAAGTAGATTGGAGGAAAAATCCAACCAGGTCAGTAGACAGGGATATAATTTGCAGGGGCTAAGGCCGACATGTTGAAATTGCTTACTTTTTTTTTTAATTGCTGCAAATAGATCACTACAAAGCATCTCCCTCTTTCAAAGCAATAAAAACAGGGAGGGATGTGAGAGGCTCTTTAAAAACATGCCTCTCCCTCCATGTGTGGCCAACGTTGAAGCAGAAATAGAGCAGGGATGGCAGGCTGCTGGGTGGAATTGAGAGGTGCCACCCAGTAGGAAATCGCATGGCACTGGGATCAGAAACAGTCCTGTGGGATTTTCCTTGTGAAGAACATGCCTGCAGCACAGAGATGCCCTGCCCCTGCCTGCAGGGGGTGCCCTTGTCCCTGGTGACTGTGCCTCTGGAGGACGTTGGTCCAATCAAACTCACCCTCTATGTCTAGATTTGGAGAAAGAGGAGGGATCTTGGCAAATTCAGGCGGGTACACCTTGGTAAAATGTCATTTATTTTTGGATTTTTGAGATAGGATCTCACTGTATAGCTTAGGCTAGACTCAACTTGAGATCCGCCTGCCACAACCTCTGGAGTGCTGGGATTACAGGTGTGTGCCACTGTACCTGGCTAGTAAAGTCCGTCTGTGTCTGTCTGTCTCTGCCTCTCTCTCTCTACTGGGGATTGAACCCAGGATTTTATTCATATCTTACTATATTTCCCAGCCCTTTTTCCATTTTTTATTTTGAGGCAAGTTCTTGCTAAGTTGCCCCGGTTGGGCTTAACCTGAAATTCTGCTGTGTCAGCCTCCCAGAGAAAGTATATCTTATAAAAGAGTGGCATCTACTTTCTAGCTTGTGTGCTTCCGGTATGTTGTGCTCAAAGGCACACATGCAGCAGGAGCTACTAGGTCAACAGCATCCTGCTCCAGCTTCTTGCCCAAACTGTAAAAAGGGATACTTTACCTCTTTTTGAGATTAGAGAACAGCATCTTTCCCTTATTGCCTTTATTATTATAATCTGCTTTATTGGACTGGTCATTGTTACTGGAAATGAAGTGGTCAGGGTTGTGACAGGAGTCCCTGGGGACAGTACCCTGTGGGAAAGCATGCTGCCAGGAGCCTGGCCTGGGATGTGGCCCTTATTTCCCGGTCTAGTCTTTCATTTAACAATTGCTTACAAAGTCATGTCTAAAACATTGAAACACCGAACTAAAATACATCCTCTCCCTCATGAGGGCTAACCACGAGCTCTCCTTCTTAGGAACTTGGTTCTTCTCTTTTAAAAAGAAGCTAAACTAAAATGAAATCTACAGCTAAACGTGTCAGCAGTGCTGGTGCACTTCAGAGAGTCGCCCTGTACACTGCAAAAATCTCTTTCTCTTCGGACTCACTGGCTGTGGAACCTGCTGGCCTGTTACCACAGTCTTGCTTCTTCCCAAGGTTCGCCATCGCTGGTGTGAGCTCATCGTCAAACACAAGTACAGGAGTGCGTACAGACATGTGGAACAATTCCTTCAGGAGGACCAGGTGAGGATTCCTTCAGTGCTGCCCCCTGCCTGTTCCTGTTGATGCCCTTCACAGAGAGAACGCTTACATCGTGTCCAAAGATGTGGGAGGCCCGAGTAGCATGTTAGGCACCTTTGCTCTTTGGAGCCAGTGTCCCCACCCTTCATGCCTTTTGGTCGTGAGTTCTGCACTGCAGATGCACCTGTGGTCTCACTGCCTGCAGACCACTGACCGAGTCACCTGTGGAGCTCTTCAAAGCCTCTCGGGCCAAGGCCCGGGCTCATGTCTCAGTCTCGAGCTCAGCTTTAAGCATGTGTGCAGGTTGGTGTGGAAAGCTCAGGCTGGGAAGCGATCTGGGTGGTGTCTTCCAAGCCCTGAGCTCCATTCCCTTCCCGCAAGAACTTCCTTCCTAGGAAGTGGTCGCCTGACTTGGAGCCTACAGGAAGTGTGTGTTAGGATGTATTTGGGGATATGCTTGTTGACAACCTCTGACATCCACAGGACACATCAGGGTTACCACTCAGGGTGCCTCCTGTGATGCATGGCACCCCCCCCCCCATTCCCCCTGCACACCTCCCCACCAGCTTGTGAGAGAGGGAGAGTTCCGACGGAACTGCCTGCCAAGGCTGTGGGCTGATGGAATGGAGCCGTGTTCCGTGGGGGTGGAGGGAGAAGGCGGGACAAACAAAAGGACTTTTTACAGGGTCTGGGTGCAGGAGGCAGCCAGCAAGCGAGGGCTAGTTATTTCCACAAAGAAAAGTACATGACTTTGTAGCAGCTGAAATGTCACATTTGCACAGTGGAGCAAGAGGTGTTTGGAGAAGCAGATGGCATGAGAAGAACTGGTGTGAGAGCAACTTCAGGTCTGTTCAGAAGACCAGGAATCACTGATCGTACTTAGAACCATGCTCTTTGCCATGTAAGGGTCACCCTGTCTGAGCTTTTTCAGGAAAACACTTTTAAATCCCTAACTGCTGAGTTTTTGTCTTGTGCTGCCTTTGAATTCCTTCTTTTAATTTGCTCCAACAGAATGTGACCCTTGGAGTAACTCAGCTTGGAACAACAAAGCAGGCAGAACCAAAGGGGTCCTTTGGTCTTGCAGAACATGATTGGCTGTTTTTAAAATGTAGGGAAAGTGCAGATGTGAGTCTTTGCAGCATTGTTCTCAAAACAGAAAAGCCAGTGTCTGCTGCACTTGAGGCTGTGGCAGCAAAGTGGCCAGGGTGGGCAAAGGGACAGGCGTCCTGTGGTCCCACCCGCGGCTGCCGTGCAAATATGGGCTTTGTCACCCTGGGCAGTGATGGGCTCTCTGAGGGATCGGAGCAAGCCAGTCCTAGGACACACACTCCCAGGAAGGAGCCCCGAATGCCCGCAACAGGCACTGGGCTCTCCTCAGTGGTCATTGTGGAGGCACTGGCTCTGTCCAGACATTCCCGACACAGGTGTCCCTCTGACACCAGGGAAATGACCAGATTCTGTTGGCAGAATTGCTAGCTGTGAACTCCATGGGATTGTCACAAAAACCAGGAAGAAACGGGGATTGGAAACTGCAGATTGCAGATGTACAGCCACCTGGTGATGATCTTCTCTCAGGTCTTTGTGCTTCCTACGTCAGCCAGTTTGCGGGAAGCAAGCACAGACTGTGGCCACATGTGTGTGTGCAGAAACAGAGCTCCCTTCCCTAATGCTCTCTAGCACTGTCCTGCAGGCCATGGGCGTGTACCTCTACGGGGAGCTGATGGTGAGCGAGGATGCCAGGCAGCAGCAGCTCGCCCGCAGGTGCTTCGAGCTGGTCAAGGAGCAGATGGACAGGTCCTCGGTGGAGGTGGTGGCTGAAATGCTGTTTTAAAAGAGGTGATTCTCTCTCTTTCCTTTCTCTGCATGTGGTTTTAACCAGGTACTCCTCTTAGGAGATGCACCAGTAAGCCAAATGATGGGCCGGGCCCACTGCAGCTTGTCTCTGCTCCCTCCCGGGGTGCGCAGGCAGAATGGAGTCCCATGGCCAGGTGCTCGTGGCACAGCAGGGCCAGGCAGTTCTCTGGCACTATTTTTGCCACCTTGGGTTCTGTAACCTATTGGGGGGCAAATGTGGGGGGAACCTCATGAATGGTGATGGAGTGGGAATTCCAGCAGAAGTCCTGACCCTCCGCAGTTGTGGAATTTCTCCCCTGGCTGTGTGTAGACTTGGGGTGTCCACTCCTGGCCCAGCCAGTAAGCACTATGTGTCCACTCAATGATACCCTGTGCCCGATGGCAAGTCTTATTTCTCACTTGTGTTGAAGAAGAATTTCTTCTGGCTTAATGTTGGAGAGTCCAAGATTGCTTCCTCGGCTATAATGCTTGAGATGGACTTGTTAGATTTACTTCCTAGCAGATGGTTTTTAAATGTAAGTTCTGTACTGTTAAAGTACGTCATTTAGCAGTGGTGCATAAAGTGTTATTAAATTATACTATGAGATTATTGTGTTTTTCCCTCTAAATAATCATTATGTCTGTGTCTTCTAAGCTTTTTTTTCTTCAAGGTTTTACATGATATAATGTATTGTTTAAGAAAAAAAACAGCATCAAATCTCAAGCCTTTATCATATTACATAAGTTTGTAACTTTAATGAATATTTAGTATTTGGTATTTGTCTTTGTTAGGTATTTAGTTTACCTCTAAAGTTTTGCTCTTACAAAACCCATTTCTGTCTAATATGTTTAAGTGTCTGTTTGTCTGAAAGAGCTGATAGTGAAGAAGGGAAAAAAGCTTTTCTGAAATATGATCATGTTCTTCAGAAGAGCCTGGGACCATCTTTGCCAGGAAGCAGAAGCAGTGGGAAAAACTGAGTGACTTACATTTCGTAGGGAGGCAGCTGCATCAGACGCTCCCCAGACTCCCAACAGCGTGCTGATTTAAACACAGAAACAGCTGCACTTACCTCGTCACCCTTCCCCTGTAGTAATTCACATAAATCATGTTTCTCTTGAGATTTTTAATTTCATGCAGGGTTTGTGTTACTTGGTGTATGAAAACTACGATAAGGCCAGCTGTTCCTTTGATCATTCCTTGGTCCTACATTGGAGAACCATGGAGGGTCACATGGTCTCATGACTCTTCATCGTGATTTTTTTGTCCCTGAGTAGACAGAAATGTTGTCCCAGTCACCAGCCTGCCTTTTCCTCCCCTCCCCTTGAAGTCTCTGTTCCTGTCCCTGCCTTTTGAGCTGACTGTAGGGGTCGCAGTGGCCCACCACCACCTGCGAAGAACAGGGACAGGGATTGCTCCTGAGTCACACCCTCCAGCAGGGAAACCTTCCCTAGCTGAGCAGGGCCCAGAGATGTTCCAGACCATGTAGAATCTGTTTGGCGAGAGGAGTGTGTGTCCCCAAGGGCTTTAAGGCAGTGACCTAGAGGGAAGGACAGCCCTCTTGAATAATCTGCCATATGGCCGATCAGTGCCTCTTCCATGTCCTGTTCCAGAGTTTCCCTGTCGTCTCTGGGGTCATCTCTGAGTGCTTTTGATTTGAAAACTCTCGGATGCCAGCTAAGTGATGCCAGTGTGGCCAGCCTGGAGGCGGTGGGTGTGGCAGGGTGCAGTGCTGCTCCTGAGTGCTCTGGCTGCTTGGGTTCCTGGCATGCTGATTTGTGACTTAAGATTAAAATCACATTGCCAGGGATTACCACGCAACCACGACCTTGGCTGCTCCTTCCAAAACTGAAACCACAGTTCCTCTCTCTCTGCAGTTTGGAGAATGGCTGCGTCTCGTCTCGTAGCTCTTTGGAAACAAAAGAAGCCAAGGACCACGGAAGATATGCGCCAGCCCTTTAATTATGCCCTGCGATGACCTCTCTTACAAGGTGCAGAGCTTAGCTGATTGGTGAACAGTGATTGGTTTCCGCCTTGTTCACAGTGGCTAAGTTCTGCACCTGGAGAGAAGGTGAGATGGGGACATTTAAGTTGGAGCTGCTGGGCAGAGGCCACTGCTGATGGGTGGCCCTGTGGAGCGGCCAGTGCGGTGCGGGCACGGCTCTGGAGGAGGAGACCCGCCCAGCCCACGAGACACCGCTTCCTGTGAAGAGTGGGAGCTGGGCGCCGGCATCCTTCAGGGCGTCTGCAGAAACAAACCCGCAAGCCAGACATCTGTCTGGAAGGAATATACTAGAAATTGCAAAAATTGCTCTTCAGACTGAAGCCAAACCCATCCCAGAAACTGAGTGGAGCCACATTACAGCTGATTGCTTGTGGGCAGGGTGGGTTCTGTGTCACTTCTCAGGCCCCGTGAACTCTCTCTTGTGTTTGCAGCCCAGGTCTCGGTGTCCCCCGCAGTCGCTGGTGGGATGATGCTGAGCCGTGCTCCCAGCTGAGGCACTGCTTCTCCGGCTGTCGTTGGACCCGCCCTCCGGTGCCTACTGAGCTGATATCAGTTCTCGTTGTACACACTGGCTCAGTTCAGCAGGAACAGGAGTCGAGCCCTTGAGCAAAGCCTCCCCGTCTGTACTCGCCCGCAGCTCGAGGCAGGTGGGACTCTGTCCTCGAGGAAGCAGCCCGCGGCCCTGCAGCAGACCCTCTCGGCAATGTCCATCTGTATGTGCTCCTGTGGTGTGGGGATCTGTAGAGCTGTAAAACTAACAGCATGAAGGGATTGAGCTCCCACTCTTGAAGGCAGCAGTATGTAGTGAGCACTGAAGCTCGGCGTTTGTCCCATGTGTGGCGGAGGCAGGGCCACCTCACCTTGTAAAGGATTTAGACTTCTGAAAGCAGCTAGAGTGGGCTGAAAGGGGTCTCTCTCTATTTGTCTTGTAAATGAAGCTTCTGTCACAGCCTGCTGGGTTCCAGGGCTGTGTTGATCTACAAACCCCTCAGGATTCTGAGCTGTGGCCCTGGTCTCATCCTTGTCCTCTGATGAAAGTCTTCTCCCCAGAGTGGAGAGCAAAAGCCCACAAAGGTACTCGTTTACAAGAATTCCTCCAAAGTGACTGAGTAATAAATTTTATTGCTGTTTCCTTTGCAGGAAAGATCACAGTGAGATTCTCATTCATACATCTCCTCCTAGCCCTGGTGGGCCCAGGATCACATTGACCCTGAACATCAAAGGAAGGATTATGTGGCTGCTAAAGCCATCAGCAACAGCAGTGTTCACTTCTTGGTGCTCTTCTTCCCAGAGGCTGGGCTCAGCTGGGCTTGCATAAAAGGCTGGTCCTCATAAACTGCCACACAGCAGTTGCCCGCCTGCCTTGGTCCCCCACTCTCAAGATACGGAGTCTGCATTGGAGTTCTGTGATGTGTAAAGCTGTCTCCACACACACGATGAAAGCTACCCGATACACATTGGAAAACATGCTGAACATTTCCTGTGGTCCCTCTGCACATGGCTGCGCAGACACAGCTCAGTGACTTCAGAAAATCACGCGGCCTCGATGTGCTGGCCACGAACACTATGTGCTCCTCTGAATGAGTTCCAAAAGCTTCTACAGAATTAGTTTGATTAATATGTCCAGTATTTGGATTTTTCCAAAAATTTTATGCCTTTTTATAAAAGTACAGGATAAGAATCTAAACTATATTAATAAAATGTAATGCATTTGGTTTTTTGTTTTCCTATTTGTCTCTGAATTTGATAATGTTTGATACTATTTAAAAATAAGAAAAAAATATGTATGAGAGAAGGTATTCTCCACATTCAAGTGCCCTTTTCCTACATGAGTTTCCTGGTCCTTTTCAAGGTAGTGTTGATACTATTAGAAATATGAAAGTAAAAGAAATTAGTCTGCATGTTGAGCCTTGTCACTTTCTTTTTTGGTACCGGGGATTAAACTCGAGACCTTGGGCTTTCGAGGCAGGCGGTGGAACCACTAAGCTAAATCCCCAGCCCTAGCCTTGTCACTTTTAAAATGTGGCTCTTGGACACATTTAGGCACCGTGAAAGTCTGGTGTGATCTTTTTTTTTCCCCACAAATATTTAAAGTTTAAAAGAAAAAAAAGCTGGAAACTAAACTTCCTGGTGCTGTCCAGAGGGAAGGTTACCTTGAGCGTGGCTGGAGGAGACTATCAGGTGACCTGGGAGCTATCAAGTGACCTGGGTGAGCCAAGTCAGAAGAGCTTTCCCATCCTGCCCTGCTTGAGCTCTGCAGGCTCCAGCCTGTTCTGGGTGCAGTGACCCATGTGAGAAGGCCTGGCTAGGATGTCTGGGTCTTCAGAGCCTTTACTTGGTTGTACCAGTTACTGTCACTTTACAAGATTTCTGGGAATTCACTCTTTGCCTTTACATGTGCTTTGCACGTGATTGTATCTGCTTTGTACACCCTATTGGTAGAATCAAAACTTGTTGGATTTGAATCAGTATAAAAACTCTGCTTTCTGTGAAGACTTGAATAAATGATTACTTTAATTCTCTGGTTCTCCTGAATATGTTGGGGTTTCTTTGAAGCGAAACAGAGACTGCTGTCCTAGACAGGCCCCTCCCTTGAGTGAGCTGGGGGTGACCTACCGCCAGGGGCTTGGTTTGGTCTTGTTTTCCTAACAAGTGAAAGCAGTGCTTTGTCTGCATTAAAATCCACTAAACCAAAGCTGAGCTGGTGAAACGTGGGATCTTGCAGAGACTGCTGCCCCCTGGTTCTCGTGACTCACGGAGGTGGATACTTACTTTGACTACTTGGGCTCTGGGCCAGGGCTGCAATAAGCCAGGACCAGTCAGAACTGGATGGTTGTGTCACAGCCTTGGTTGAGGACCTGCAGGTAGAGCTGGCCCTCCCCGCCCCAGACGTGGGGCCTCTGCCTGTGCCCGGTGTCCCTGGAGATAAGGCAGAAGGCAGAGAGTGGCTGGCCCCCCAGGCCTGGCAGCAGTCTGGTCGCCAGACTGTGGGAGGAGGGAGGGTTCTGCTGCCTTCTAGCCCAGCATCCCCTGAGGATGTGGGAGTGGTGGCTGGGGCCTGTCCCAGCACTCTGTATTCAAATATGAAAGAGTAGCAGACACTAGGGGTCTCAGGTAAATAAGGATAAGACCAACTCTCTACTCGTAAGTGGTTTATCTGACTTCAAAACAGTGTGACATGCTTAACTGAGATGAAGCAGGCTGTGCAGTGGGACTTTAGCCAGCATGCTGTGGATTATTTTGTCACTGACATCTCTACAGAGGTGCCTGGGTCCAGGCAGGAAGCTTTGTGAGGATGCTGTCCTAGTGAAAGGAGAGCTGTGGGAGAAGGATGTAGATGTGCCAGAGACCCTGAGTTCTTGCTGTGAGTCAGGCCTGGACAGGTCACCCTGTCCCCAAGTCATTAAGTCACAGGCAGGATTTGGACATGGATCTGTGTGGCTCAGGGTCCCTCCACTACAATACCTTTCATGGACACTGTTGAGGCCTCAGTGTCCAGGACTTCTGAAATCACTGCCCTGCTGCTCAGCCAGCGGCGTGGGTGCTCTCCACTGCCTAATCTAGTTTTGATGTAAAGATGTAGGGCCTGCTTTGGAAAGCTTCAACTCGTATGTATTGTATGTATCACCACAGAAGGTACAGCGCTTTCTGTGTGGGAGTTGGGTACACTTACGTGTGCGCGCGCGCGTGTGTGTGTGTGCGTGCGCACACGCATGCAGGTGCAGTACTGGTGATTGAACCCAGGGCCTTTGCACTGAGGACATCCCCAGCTCTTTTTAAAGACAGGGTCTTGCTGAGCTGCCCAGGTTGAGCTTGAACTTGGCAGCAGTCCTGCCTCAGCCTTCTGAGTAGCTAACACTGCAGACCAAGGCACACTTACCTTCTTATTTTTTATTTTTTGTATTAAATTCTTTTATTGGTACATTGTAGGTATACATCACAATTACATTTCTCATTGGGAATTGTACCTTTATATGATGCATCTTGGTTCTTATTTTTTCCCCATTCCTAGCCCCCTTCACGCCCTCCACCCTTCCCTATTTACAAAGACTTTATTTCCATTTTTTCCATTTCTCATCATGTTTTCCTTTCCCTTCTTTCCTTTCCCCTGTGCCTCCCACTACCCCTACCCCTTTGGACCTTTTCTTCCTATTTTACATTATCGATTATTCATTCTAATCATTGGTACATTTTAGGTATACAATATAATGACATTCATCATTGGAAATTTGCACCTTTACATAGTCTCTCTTGGTTCTTGTTTTTCACCTTTGCCCAGCCCTCCCTTCAACCCCTCCAGCCCTCCCTATTTACAAAGATTTTGTTCCTATTTTTCCATTTTCTCATATTAATCCCATTCCCTTCTATCCTTTCCCCTAGCCCTCCCACTTCCTTCCCGTTTGCCCCTTTACTTCCTATTTCACATGACCTATTATACATTTAGTCCTTATTTACACTTTCAGTTTCTCACACCAGAGAAACTATTCGGTATTTACACATGTGTGTCCTATTTATTTCACTTAAGAGTATTGCCTCAATGTGCATCCACTTAGCTATAAATGTCTCTAATTTCTCATTTTTTATGGCTGAGTAGTACTCCATTTTATAAAAAAAACCACATTTTCTTTATCCAGTCTCCAGTTGATGGGCATTTGGGCTGGTTCCAAGTTTTAGCTATTACAAACTGTGCTGCTGTGAACATGGTTGCACATATATCACTGTGGTATGATTCTTTTAATTCTTTGGGGAAGATACCCAGCAGGGGAATAGCGGGGTCAAGTGGGATTTCCAGTCCTAGTTCTTTGAGGTATCTCCATACTGATTTCCACAGTGCTTGCACCAGTCTACACTCCCACCAGCAGTGGAGCAGGGTTCCTCTTTACCCACAGCCCCACCAGCATTTGTTATTGGTTGATTTCATGATAGCAGCCATTCTTTCTGGAGTGAAGTGGAATCTCAGCGTTGTTTTCATTTTCATCTCTCGAATGACCAGTGACGTTGAACATTTTTTCATGTATTTATTTGCTATTTCTACTTCTTTGTGTGAGAAATGTCTGTTCATTTCAGATGCCCATTTTTGGATTGGGTCTTTAAATTTGGGAGATCTGATCTTTTTAAGTTCTTTATAAATTCGAGATAGTAGACCTTTTTCTGAGAAAGAGCAGGTGAAGATTTTTTCCCACATTGTGGATTGTCTCTTCACACTGCTGGTGGTTTCTCTTGCTGTGCAGAAGCGTTTTAATAAGAAGAGATCCCATTTGTTGATTGTTTGTGCTGGTTCACGGGCAACTGAGGTTTTGTTCATAAAATCTTTTCCTACACCGATGTCTCCAAGGGTTCCACCCTAACCTCTGCTCCAACTGGTTCAGAGTTTCTATTTTAATATTTAGATCTTTAATCCATTTTGATTTTAGTTTAGTGCATGGTGAAAGATACAGGTCTAGTTTTAATCTTTGGCAAGTTGAAGCCCAATTTTTCCAGCACCATTTATTAAAGAGGCTATCTTTCCTCCAGTGAGGGTGTTTGGCTCCTTTGTCGAAGATGAGATGGCTGAGTGTGTCTGGCGTTGTTTCTGCATCTTCTAATCTGTTCCACTGGTCCTCAAGCCTGTTTCTTTGCCAGTACCATGCTGTTTTTATCACAGTAGCTTTGTAGTAGAGTGGCAGGTTGGGGATTGTGATATCCCCTGCCATGTCTCTGTTACCTAGAATTGCTTTTGCTATTCTGGGTCTCTTCTTATTCAAAATGAATTTTTGGATTGTTTTCTCGAGGTCTATGAAGTATGCTGCTGGGATCTCATTTGGAATTGCGTTAAATCTATATAGCAGTTTTGGAACTATGGCCATTTTCACTATATTAATCCTTCCTACCCAGGAACAAGGGATGTCTTTCCATTTTCTGATATCATCTTCAATCTCTCTTTTCAGAGTGCTATAGTTTTCAGAGAAGAGGTCTTTGATTTCTTTTGTTAGGATGATTCCTAGGTATTTCAGTTTTTTGGATGCTATTGTGAAAGGAATTATTTGCCCTATTTCTCTCTCAGTGAGTCTGTCATTGGTGTAGAGGAAAGCTATTGATTTTTGTGTGTTGACCTTGTAACCAGCTACTTGGCTGAATTTGGTTATTAAGTCTAGAAGACTTTTGGTGGAGTTCTTGGGGTCTTCTGTATAGAGTATCGTGTCATCTGCAAATAATGACAATTTGACTTCTTCATTTCCTATCTTTATTCCTTTTATTTCTTTCTCTTGTCTAATTGCCGTGGCTAATGTTTCCAGAACTATATTGAACAAGACTGGTGATAGTGGACATCCTTGTCTTGTTCCTGATTTTAGTGTGAAGGATTTCAGTTTTTGACCATTTAGTATGATATTGGCTGTTGGTTTTTCATAGATGGCTTCTATCAGTTTGAGGTAGACACCATCTATTCCAATTTTTTGTAGGATTTTTATCATAAATGCGTGTTGGATTTTGTCAAATGATTTTTCTGCGTCTATGGAGATAATCATATGGTTTTTGTCCTTGGCTCTATTGATATAGTGTATTACATTAATTGATTTTCGTATATTGAAGCATCCCTGCATCCCTGGGATGAATCCCACTTGATCAGGGTGTATGATCTTCTTGATGATCTTCTGCGTTCTGTTTGCCAGTATCTTATTAAGGGTTTTTGCATCTATGTTCATTAGTGAGATTGGCCTATAGTTCTCTTTTTCAGTTGGGTCTTTCTCTGCTTTGGGGATCAAGGTGATGCTTGCTTCCAGGAATGAATTTGGGAGTATTGCTTCCCTTTCAATTTCATTGAAGAGTTTAAACAGTAGCGACAGCAGTTCCTCTCTAAATGTCTTGTAGAATTCAGCAGTGAAGCCATCAGGGCCCGGGCTTTTCTTAGGTGATAAGTTTTTAATTACATTTTCAATTTCATTGGTTGATATTGGGTTGTTCAGAATTTTTAGGTCTTCTTCATTCAACTTTGGTAATTCATTTGTATGTAGGAATCTGTCCATTTCTTCTGTGTTGTCCATCTTATTGGCGTATAGGTTCTGGAAGTAGGTATTGATGATCATCTGGATTTCTTCTGGGTCTGTTGTAATTTCACCCTTTTCATTCCTAATTGCATGGATTTGGGCCTTTTCTTTCCTTTTTCTGACAAGGTTGACTAAAGGTTTATCAATTTTCTTGATTCTTTCAAAGAACCAACTCATGGCTTCATTGATTTTTTTTTGTATCGTTCTCTTAGTCTCCATTGCATTGATTTCTCCTCTGATCTTTATAATTTCTTCCCTTGTATGAGCTTTGGGGTTGTCTTGCTCTTCTTTTTCTAGAAGCTTGAGGTTCAGCATCAGGTTGTTTAATTGGGCTCGTTCTGTTTTCCTAATATGCGTATTCACTGCTATGAATTTCCCTCGTAAGACTGCTTTCATTGTGTCCCATAGATTCCTATATGTTGTATTGTCATTGTCATTTAATTGAAGGAACTGTCTGATTTCTTCTTTAATTTCCTCTGTGACCCATTGGTTATTCAGAAGTGTGTTGTTCAATTTCCACGCGCTTATGAAATTTTTTGAGTTTCTTTTGCTATTGATCTCCAATTTCATCGCACTGTGGTCTGATAATATACAGGGGATAACTTCAGTTCCTTTGCACTTACTTAAACATGTTCTGTGTGTGAGTATGTGGTCTATTTTTGAGACTGACCCATGTGCAGCTGAGAAGAATGTGTATTCTGATTTTGTGGGGTGGAACACTCTGTAAACATCTGTTAAGTTCATTTGTTCAAGAGTTCGATTGAGTTCTAGTATTTCATTACTTATTTTTAGTCTAGTTGATCTATCTATTTGTGACAGTGGGGTGTTGACGTCCCCCACTACAATTGTATTAGTGCATATATGGCTTTTCATGTCCATTAGTATTTGTTTTATATAGTTGGGTGCACTAGTGTTTGGTGCATAGATATTTATGATTGTCATCTCTTCCTCTTGGATTTTTCCCTTTACAAGGATGTAGTGTCCTTCATCTCTCTTAATTAGTGTTGGTTTGAAATCTACTTGATCTGCAAAGAGGATAGCTACTCCTGCTTTTTTTCGGGTTCCTGTCACATGCAGTATTGTTTTCCACCCTTTAACTTTCAGTCTATGAGTTTCCTTTTGAATGAAGTGTGTTTCTTGTATGCAGCACATTGTTGGATTTTGCTTCTTGACCCATTCTGCCAGTCTATTTCTTTTGATTGGTGAATTGAGACCATTAACATTGATGGTTATAACTGAAACGTATTGACTTGTCATTGCCATGACTTTTTCTTTTTGTTGGGTTCTCCTCCTTTACATTTAATTTCTTGTCATGCCAGATGGGTTCATTCTGCTTTGCTTCCTGGGGTTGTGATCCTCAACGTCTGTTCCTAGGATATTGTGTAAAATTCTTTGGAGTGCTGGTTTGGTATTCATGAAGTTGCTAATGTGCTCTTTGTCATGAAAGTATCTTATTTCTCCATCCATTTTGAAAGATAGTTTTGCAGGGTACATCAATCTGGGTTGGAGGCTGTTTTCTTTTAGGGCTTGGAATATGTCACTCCAAGCTCTTCTTGCCTTGATGGTTTGTGTTGAGAAGTCTGCTGTGATTCTGATGGGCTTTCCTTTGTATGTGATTTGTTTCTTTTCTCTGACTGCTTGGAGAACTTTGTTCTTCTGTTGTGTTTCTGGAATCTTAACAATTATATGCCTATGTGTAGATTTTTTTTTGATCAAGGCTATTTGGAGTCGTATATGCCTCACTTATCTGTATGTCAAGCTCTTTTCCCCTGCTTGGGAAGTTTTCTGCCATTACTTCTGTGAAGAGATTTTTTTTATATCATCTGCACTCTCTCCTGTTTCTTCATTGAGCCCAATCAGTCTTATGTTATTCTTTTTTGCATCATCTAGCAGCTGCTGGATTGATTTCTCATGTTCTCTTATAATTTTGAAGCAATTTTTCTTTTCCTGGTCACTAATTGCAATCTTATCTTCTATATCTGAAATTCTGTCCTCACACTGGCTCATTCTGCTGTGTAGACTTTCAGTGGAGTTTTTCATGTCCTGGAAATCTATTTGCATCTGTTTTATGGATTCCATTTGTTTCTTACGTTGGGATTCCATCATGTTCCTCAGCTCCTCTCTAGATTTATTAATCATGTCTTGCACTAGGGGCACAATTTCTCCTGTTATCTGAGAAATTATTTCTGATTTCATTTTTTCCAGATCCCCTTTCATTGCCAGTTCAGTGGGTCCAGGTGGTTGAGTATCAGAGGGTTCCATCTCATTTCCCTTTGGGATTGCTGTAGGTGATCTGGAAGTCTGGTTTTGAGACTTATTTATGTGTTTTCTCATTTCGACTGGGGCGGGGGGCTGTTAGCGCCTGCACGGATTACCTCCTCTGAGGTGGGTGAGGTGGAACAGGGGCCGGGAGCAGCGGTAGGGATGGTGACCCAAAAGCCCTTTCCTGTGGGCTGGGAGCAGCCGGAGGGATGGTGGCCGGGAAACCCCTTCCTCTGGGCCAGGAGCAGCGGGACAGAAGGTGGCCCAAAAGCCCTTTCCTCTGGGCTGGGAGCAGCGGGAGGGATGGTGACCGGGAAGCCCCTTCCTCTGGACCAGAAGCAGTGGGACGACAGCTCAGAAGCCCCTACCTCTGGGCCGGGAACAGTGGGACTCAGTACCTTGGTCTGGTGGTCTGGTGTCCTCTGCGCCTTGGTAATGTGGAATCAGGTGGCTGCCTGTCTGCAGTGGGGTGATTCGTTGTCTTCCGCGTGACTCAGGACCTCGGTAGGGCGTGCACAGACCTGCCTGTCTGCAGTGGGCTGATTCGGCGTGTGTTCCTCGCGACTGGGGACCTCGGCAGGGTGTGGGCAGACCTGCCTGTCTGCAGCGGGGTGATTTGGCGTCTTCCGCGTGACTCAGGACCTCGGTAGGGCGTGCCCACACTTACCTTCTTAGCTGCACCATTTCTGTGCCCTTTCTGACCTCACTTTACCAGTCTGCCCTTTCCACTCGTGTCTGACCTATAAGCTCCTGTCCCTGCCACACCAGGCCTCAGTGGAGCAGATGGGAAGATATTAACTGCCCTACACCCCAGCAGAGTGTAAAACCGATACGGATGAAACTCTACCAAGATGAGGCTTTCATTGAGTCGGGCTCAGGGTGGCAGGATGCCAAGACACCATCAGCTCCTGCTCTAGCTGGAAGCAAGGAAATACCAGCTCCTCTGCCTGTCACTATGGCTTAAGCCATTTATAAGACTGATCCCGAACTGTCAGCCTTTAGGCGTCAGCAGGAGTCGGTTGTTCTTCACCCCTTGTGCCTCCCACCTGCCATGGGGAAGGAGTCTTAGATGCTGGGAAAGGGACAGTTGTATTTGTCATCCAGCCCTCATGGGCCAAAGGGAGCTCTGTGGCTATGGGAAGCTGGGTGGGGCTCTTCAGTAGCCATAGGTCTATGCCAGTACCTGCCACACTGGGCCTGCCGCCTCAGCCCACCAGCATCAGGCCCAGAACTGTTGGTCTTCTAGCTCACTGGATTTGCCAGGTTTATTAGAAGAGAGAAGGGACAATCTTGGCCCATGAGTTAATGGTAATTGCCACTGGCCTCCAGAAAACAAAGGGCAGCTGCTTTGTCCATCCCTGCCCACTGGGGCCACAAGAAATGGAAGTGCTCCTCCCTCCCCTAAAGAGCTCTAATTTGGTCCAGCAGCACAGACCTCTCTTCTCCAGAGGCCACTGCGTTTTGAAGCCAGTGTCTGTTGCTGCTTCGGGCACGCAGGGAAACAGGTGGTGGCAACTTGTGGCCAAAGTCCGGGTGGGAGACTAGGCAGCTGGGTCTCTGGTGTTGACCCTGGCTCGGGGCCCTCACCTTCTGTCGCCTGTCCCCCATTCCCAAGCCTGGCCTGGCCCCACCACACACTGGCTTGTTGTAGGCCTGAGCCTGCCGCACCCATGCAGCACCCATCACCCTGGTTGACTATGGGGCTTTGGGCAGCAGCCAGGGGTAGGGAGAAGTGCTGGGAACTGGGCCAATCCAGGCAGAAAATTCAGGGTGAGGTCCAGAAAAGAAATACAAGAGATGTCTCTGCTCCCCATTTTAGGTTGGCCTGTGTTATAAGGGATTTTAAAGCATTTATTTTTATTGAAATTTCAAGTCAAAACATTGAAATAAAATCTACCTCCCAGGCAAAGTAACTCCAGCTTTCCGTGCTGAGAGGTGTCACAGAATGGCTCCAGCACTGTGTCCCCAATGATAAAGCATCCTTTAAAGCAAAGAGGAAGCTCTGAGAGGTCAGTTTCAGACATGCTGTAGGTGGCCCCAGCTTTTTCTCTTGGCCTTGGTTCTGCCTGGACTTTGTAAAGCCCTAGGCAGGTGAGCAGCCCATGGAGATCTTTGTCCCTGCAGCCATGCCCTTTGCCACTGTCAGCCTCCGTGACCCACTGAGAAATTTGCAGTCAAACGGCCGGCCCCTTGTCCTATAGATGGAGCCAAAAGGCCAGAGCCCTCCTTGTGGGGAGGGTGGGTGATGCTGGAATGTGGGCAGGAATCTGGGTGGGTGGGGACGGAGCATCACTCTCCCTGCAAGGCAGCTTCCAAACAAAATCTGGGGTACCCAGGTTTCCCCAGGTGGCAGGGCCATTCCCAAGGAGGGGTGACTTTGGAATGCCTTTGCTTTCAGTGGGTCCCTTGGAATTCTCGCTCCTCAGGGCACAGTAGGTTGGACCATCTCAGTCCTCTGTACAGGCCTCAGCCATGCCAAGGACTTCATACTGGGGTACCAAACTGGCGGCAATACCTGACCATGGAGCCCCTAGAGCTGCCTCGGCTCAAGGTCAGGCCTGACACCCAAGGCATCTGGAGGAGTGAGAGGGCTGACTGTACCTCCCTGGGCAGTTCTCAGAGGCCGGGCTCAGTGAGGGCAGCATGAGCTCCTCACCCAGGCTCCCTCCCCTGTGGTCAGTGACCTCAGCCCTCCCTGGCTGGGCTGTGAGGTTTACAAGGTGGAGGGGAGGAGAGGCCAGTGGGACTATTCAAGGGCAAGGTTTTATGGATCTTTTCCCACCCTCTGGTGCTGTCTGGGAGACGGATCGTCTAATAAAGCATTTCTGTTCCAGTCCAATGACCAGACAGTGTGGAAAAAAAAAAGGGAGGAGGCCATCAGCAAAGCACGGGGGCAGAAGGAGACTACCATAAAACGACCAATGTTCCCAGGAGCAGCCAGCTGCCAAGAGCCTCCTGCTGGGACCGCCAGCAGGCATCCTGGAACTCTGGCAGAGGCCACACCAGCCCCTCTTGGATGTTGGGTCTGGAGAGATTTGAGACTCCCTGGTTCTCAAGTAGGCTCCAGATAGGAGATCTGCTGGTGGCATCGGGAACCCTGCATGTCATGTGGGGCAGGGGGACACAAGGCTGAACACAGAAATGCAGATAAAGACCCCTCTGACAGCATGTTTCACTCCACTTCAGGCAGCTCACAGAAGGTAAATCTGGTTACCATAGAGTGTCACAAGATAAAACAGGTTTATAGTTGTCTTCTCAGCCCCAAAGACTTAAAGGTGATAGGACAACTGCTTGGGAGACATGGCCCTGCCACCCCACCTGGGCCCCTGGGCCACATGAGCCACACAGCCCCCTCACCTATCAATGGCAGGCACTGCAGAGTGGGGGCCAAGGCAGTCTGGGGACTCTCAGACTGTCCTGTCCGTGTCCTCTCTGGCAGGCTGCCCACCTGGTAGGTGACAGCCAGAGGCACAGCAGGGCCTTATAGCCACCTTCTCAGGTAGCTTCTCTGTGGCTTTGTCTGGTACACACAGGTGACTAGGTGTGTGCCCTGCGGCTTCTGTCTTCTTAAGCCCTCTTTATACCCTTCAGCCTGTGCTTGCCTTCTACCAGGCCTTGCTGGACTTGCCTGCTACCCCACAGCCAGCCCACAAGATGTCCTTGCCTGCAGGGTTTTGGGCAGATTTCTAGGAAGGTCTTCTCTGTCCCGGTGACCTCCCTTGTTGCCAAGGTCTGGTAGTGCAGGCCTGAGGCCTAAAGTCCAGAGAGGACAATCTCAGCAGGCTTTGGAAGACACTGCATTCCTTACCTGATGCCATGGGGCTTCCATGTTCTGACGGCAGAATATAAGCAATGTCTGAGGAAATGTGAATTATGGGAGTAACCAAGAGAGTTGGGAAAAGGGACAGATAATCTTCTGGAGTAGGGTTATAGCCCTCAGACTTCTCCAGCTGAAGGTGCTCAAGAAGTCCAGGCCTGGAGAGTACACATGAGATCATATGGATCCATAAGAAACAGGTGAACTTTTTCTAGAAAATTCCATGTTTAGTGCTGGAACATAAGTTTTGCAAAAAGCCATCAAAGTACCACATGCCTACTGAAGTGCAGGAATGCAGATGCAGCTGTCTCCTTTCAAAGTTACAGATGGTGCCCAGGTTCCCTTTAGCATTATTTAACAGCAACCCCCTCTTAGAACAAACAAGAATCTTCTTTGTGTATCGATGATTACTACTTTTTTGCATAAACATGCAAATAGAAACAATATATAAACAAGTTTCCTCTCTTTCTATCACCTAGTCCCTTCCTCAATCCCGTCACTGTAATGAGACCTATTCCTGTTTCTACTTCAGCAAGGACACAAGCCACCCCTGCCCCATATTTTACACCCAAAGCAGCATGGTACAGTCTTCCTTAGTGTCCAAAGGGTATGCTTCAGGACCGCCCCCCCCCCCAGATGCTAGTCCAAGGATGCTCACACTCTTGTATACCTTATGTGCAAATGCCTGGTATACTGTTTAGGGAATAGTGACAAGGAAAAAAGGACATGTTCAGTACAGATGCAATCTTTTGTCTAAATATCTTTCACCTGCAGTTGGTTGAATCCTTGGATACACAGCCTGGAGGTACAGAGGGACAACTGTAATACACAGAGGTTCACACTTTGATTTTTCCATGAAACAGAATCAAGATGAACACATGCATGAAATTCTGCTTTTTTCCACACTGAAGGCTTCATTGGATGAACATCTCATAACCTGAGAGAATAAGGGCTTTTTATAAGCTCTCTTTGCTCAGGTGCCAGATGGCATCAGTATAACCTTGGGCAGGCTACTTGACCTCTCTGTGCTCCATTTGCTCATCTGTAAACTCTTTGTAACTATGGAGTTAGTGCACTGGTGGTGAACCTATGGCACGTGTATTATTTTTAAGACAAAAGATGTTAATGTATGAGTTTTTTTTTTCTAAATTAAAACCTTAGCATTCAGGTTTATTTGCAGTGTTGGCACTTTACGATAAATAAGTGGATTTTGAGTTGCAGTTTGGGTACATGTCTCTAGAAGGTTTGCCATCATTGAGTTAGTGTATATGAAATCTTTTAAACTTTTATTTATATCTGCAGTCCATAATGATTACATTCCTGTGGGAGTTGGTACAGGTACATATTAATTCTTTTTTTATCTCCTTCTTCCTCTCTTCCCTCCTCCTTACCTCCATCTCTCAGTCAGGGCCTGGCCTGGAGCATAATGGTATGTGCTCTCCCATTCTCACTTACTTGTTAAACCAGTGTCTATCAATGAAGCTTAGTGTCATTTCCAGTTAGCCATTGAAACGCTGCTGCAATAAATAACCCTGGGTTTTGTGTGTGCAAATATGTGAGGAAAATGCCTAGATTTGCTGATTATGATGGGACCTATCAATCTGAAATGGGATGGGGGGTCTGAAGCACCGAGTTTTTATTAGAATGTGAAAGGATATGTAATTTTTAGAAACTTTATTATATATAACATAGTTCATCATTTTAATCATTTCAAGTGTACAGTGGAGCCTTGTGAACTCAAATTTGTTTGCAAGGGCTGGTTGTAACTCAATTTGGTAGTAAGTCAAGACTATTTTTCCCATAAGAAATAATGGAAATACCCATAATGCATTCTGAACCTCCCAAAACACCCCTTAACTAATCTTTTCATAAATAAAGAAGGGTTATATAATTCCATAATTTACCAGAAACACCAATGACTTTCCTAGTGTATTCACCAAAAAGCTATAAAATGTGCTTAGTTTATCAGAAACAATTTCATACTGTACTCACCATTCAAGTTGACATCTTTGGCTTGCAGGAAGAGAGGGTGAAATGGAAGGTGGTTATTGTTTGGAAGGAGAGTACCCTTCCATAAGAATAGGAATATGGCTCTCTGATGTCCTTTCTCTTCTTGAGAGAGTCTGTAGTCCAGTAGGGCCTGCTTCCGGCTCACTAGGTCTCAACCTCTTCAGAACTAAAAACTTGTCTAAGGTTGTTTCTGTCTTTAACACTGTTCTGTAGTGTGACATGACATTATCATTAAGCAAGTGAATGCAACGATTGGCTTTTTCTCTGTCTGCGTGGGTCTTCCCTACAAATGTTTGTATCTCTGTCCATCCTTTCAGGATTTCCTTTATTTCAGAACTTCACTGCACTGATTGCTGATACTCCCCCTCCTCTTCAGAAAGCTCCTCAGCTGCCATTCTCTGTTGCTCAGCCAGAAGTTGCTGAAGTTCCTCTGTGGACAATTCCTTTGAGTGTTCCTCAACATCACCACTGTCTACCTGCAAGCCTATGGACTCTGCTATAGAAACAATGTCATCAACCACAGGGTCAACTGAAGGTTTAGGCTCCTCTACACAGCCTTCAAAGTCCCTCTTCTGTATAATTTTAGGCCACAGTTTCTTCTAGGCAGATCTCAGTATCTTTAGAGACATTGGCCCAAGATTTATCAACCTCACACAGGAAAGGATGTTGTAATGTTCCTTCCAGAACTCTTTAAGGGTTAAAGCTGTATCTGAGACCATCTGGAAGCACTTCAGGAACAGTTCCTTGGTGTATAGCTTCTTAAAGTTAGCTATAACCTGCTGGCCCATAGGCTGTGGTAGAGGAGTTGTATTAGGTGGGGGGAACTTGACTGAGAGTCATGGGAATTCTTCAGCCAATTCTTCTTAAAAATCTCATGGGTGAGCAGGAGCATTGTCCATGATGAGGAGAGCCTTGAGTAGTGAACCTTTGTCTTCTAGATATTTCTTAACAGTAGTACAGAAAGCCTCCCTGATGTACTCAAGAAAAAGTACTTTTGTTACCCAGGCTTTTGCATTAGATCTCCTCATGACCCCTAGCCTATTCTTCATGAGTGTGTTTTCTGAACACTATAGGGCTCTCAAGAGTGATAAACCAAGAGGCTTTATGTTGAGGTCACCACTCACTTGGCACATAGTAATAAAGTTAGCCTCTCCTTCATAGGCTTGTGATCTGGTGTTTTGGTCTCTTCCTGGGTAATGTAAATTCTCCTGGGCAGTTTCTTTCAGAAAATGCCAGTTCCATCACAGTTGAAAACTTGATGTGTCATCATTTCGAAGTGGTTGGTGTAATTTTCAGCAGCCCTTTTATTAGCACTGGCTACTTCACCATGCCTAGTTATGCTATGAACCCTAGTTCACGCTTAAAAATTGTGAAACCACCCCTTACTGGCATGAAATGTTTCACCATTAGCACTCATTCATGGATTATCATTTATGAGATCTGCATTTATAGCCCTGGCTTTTTTCACAAATTATAGACTCAGGCTATAACCTGCCATCTGCCTTTCATTTATCCACATTTAGCCTTTTTACCTCATCTAACACTGTTGATCATGATTTACTAATTTAAGTAACACCTTTAGCAATACTAGCTTCCTTATACAAATCTTTTCTCCATAAGATTGTCAAGATGATAGATTTCAACATGCTGTACATATTAGCAAGATTAGTCACACAAATGCCATTCTTATATTTCTCCACAATTTCCTTCTTCTTTTTTATGATTGCTTTATCTTCTCTTCCTTCACCTCTTTTCTATCTCTTTTGGGGCCATTTTGATAGTAGTAATCTTAGCGACTATATAAAGCACTGACCAAAATCACATCCATAAACATGCACATCTGAACTGAGACTGACACATATGCTTATCTGGCATCACAAGTCTTTGTTTACAACTACACAAGCAATCGGCACTCAGGTGATAACTCAAGACTTTTGTCCTAAGTTAACTAAAATTCTGGTCATAACTCAAGTTGTATGTGAGACTGATCGTAACTTGAGGGTCCACTGTATAAGTCAGCGGCATTAAATCTAATCACATTATTGTGTAACATCACCATCCATCTCCAGAACTTTTTCACCTTCCCAAACTGAAACTCTGTACCTATTAGGCACTAACTCCCCACTCCCCACTGCCTCTCCTCAAATTCTGGGCACCAGCATTCTACTGTCTCTGAGTTTGCCTGTTGTAGGTACCTGTGGGAGAGGAATCATCCAGTATTTGTCCTGTTGTCTGGCTTATCTAGCTCAGCACGGTCTTACATGTTGTAGCATGTGTCAGATTGTCCTCCCTGTTTAAGGTTGAATGATGCCCCATTGTATGTGTCCATTTCATTTACCCATTCATCTGCTGGTAGACCAGGGTGTCTGTACCTTTCAGCTACTGTGGATAATACCGCTGTGACATCCACATGTCCATGTATCTCCTAAGAGTTCCTACTTTCAGTTCTTTTGGGTATATATCTCTAAGTGGAACCGTTGGATCTTATAATAATTCTGTTACTGTACTGTTTTCTGGATATTTGACATTTGACAACTTGCCCTCCGAAAAGGAAGTAGTGGTCCTCTCCCTCCCTCCTGTAACAGGGTTTCTTGGTAGCACTTCCACATCAATCTTTTATCTTTTCTAGCATGGTATGAAAAAGTAATTTATTAATTTGCATAAGCTGTTAAACCTCTTTTATCATTTTGAGGCAGGGTCTCTTGCTACATTGCCCAGGTAGGATTCAAACGAGGTCCTCCTGCCTCAGCCTTCCAAGTGCTAGGATTACAGGTGTGTGCCTTCACGCCTGGCTAAAGATCATTTAAAAGTCTTTTGAATGCTGTATTTCTCCTGTTACCTGTATGCAGGATTTGTGTCACTTGCCTATAAGGCTCATGTTGGTGGCCTTTTTCTTAACTGATTTGTAGATGAGGCGTATAGCTTTGTCCTGTGTTGTAAATATTTTTCCTGTTTACCATTTGTATTTTTTGTTTTGTCTTGTCACTCTATTCTTTAGTTTCTTAGTTTTATACTATGTATAGAAAGGGTTTCCTTCAGCCTCAGCCCCACATAGAGCTGAAGATGTGTTGAGCTTATGTGGAAGTTCACGTGTGACACTGCTGGGGCCTCAACTCACTCAGAGCTTTGGACTAGTGGGCTTGCGGGCCCAGGCAGGGTGTGAGTGTGCAGGGAATAGGGCCAGGGTAGAACACAGGGTTCATGTGAACCTATCTGCAAACTAAATGATGATCAGGAAGTGCTACCTTTATAAACTATATTTTTATCTTTTCAGTGTACCATCTTCCCAGAGCAGTGGCAGCCCCCTTATTTTAACTCCTCCCCTCTTTTCCCAAGCAGGACTGCTAGAGCCTTCTCGGGAGCAAATGTGGAGAACAAGGGACAGTCCTGCAGACGCTGACCTTGGGTAAAGAGAGAGGCTTGGGTACTTTATTCTGTAATGTTTATTTTGGTCTAAGTAGTAGAGATCCAACTTTATTTCCCACCACCATCTTTCCACAGCTGATTGAAATGCATTTATCACATGCTAAATTCTTGTACATATATATTCATCCAACAGATATTTACTGGACAGGAGATGCTGGTGCCTTAGACCATGGTGGTAAGCAGTGGAAGTGAAAATGGTCAGACAGGGATTTCCTAATGGACTGGAGAGGGGGTGAGAGGAATCGATAACTACAGAATTGGCCTGCATCACTGGAAAGATGGGGTTACTATCAGTGACATGAGGAGACTGTGGTCTGGGGATCAGTGTGGGATATGTTGAGTTCAAGGTGGTTGTCAGGCCTCTAGGTGGGGATGCCTGCCCAGTGCAGTGGGATGTTCACGTGCTATCCTTGGGGGAGATATGGCCCCTCTGCATGGAGGTGACACTGAGAGGTCACAGGCAGCACAGAGTCCAGGAAAAAGTGAGACAGGAGAAAGCACAGAGGTGGAAGAGGCCCCGAGTGTGACACCAAGAAGTGGAAGTGTCAGGGAGGGCGGCTAATGCTGCTGACCACCCACTGCTCTGCAGAGGAAGCTTGAAAGCTGGCTGCTGGCGGGAGCCTCAGGGTGAACTGGGGACCTTGACAGGTACAGTTTCCTTCTTGTTACTCTTTTGGTCCCATCTTTTTGTTCACAAAAAGCATCAAATTCTTGAAATTTCTGGGGTTTAGGGATAGAGACCAGTGTGTGGTACACTTGTTATACTCAGCCAACAGAACTGCTCTGGCTATTATTGAATGTTTATTTTTCCATGTAAATTTTGGAGTCAGATTGTCTACTTCTCTTACTAGCATCTCACTAAGTCTACCTTCTCTCTCTACAGCAGTAGAATTTCTGTCCAGGACATCTCCCCACTCATCAGAGAAGTGGTCCTCAGCTGCCTGGGGAACAGCACTTGAGTGCTTCAACTACCAATGAGAAGCCAGGACCCTGCTGGTCATCCTATAGCTCAAGGGCCTGCAATGGGGACTTGCCTGGTCCAAAGTACCAATGTGCTGCACTGGAGAAGCCCAGCTTTGGATGCTGGCAATTGGCTGTCTGCCAAGGCTGTTCTCTACCTGTTCTTGTTCTGTTGCTGAGTGCTGCTGAGCTTTTTCACCTTCAAAAATGCTCTCGGATAGTCTTGTTTTGTTTTTGTTTTTTGCAGTACTGGGAATTGAACTCAGTCTTTGCACTAGCACTACATTCCCAGCCTCTCCCCTTTACTTTTGATTTTTGAGGCATGGTGCTAAATTGTCTGGGCTCAAACTTGTGATCCTCCTGCCTCAGCCTCCCAGAGTAGTCTTAAAAAGAATATTATGGGAATCTGCCCAGTAGCTAATCCCTTTCGGTATTTATGTGGTATCCAAGGTATCCAGCAACAGCACAGATGCTAATCAAGCCAAATTTGGACCCTGCCAGCTTCCCTTATAGCTGTAGTAAAAACTCGGTGATCTGGGCTGCCTATCAGATATGCTGAGGGAGAAGCTTTCTGAGAAGACCACCCAGAGTCCTCTGTCCCTGCTGGAGCCAGTTTCAAAGGGTCTGGGCTGCTGGCCTCAGTGGCAGTTGCTAACCAGCTGGCACAGGGCAGGGCTGCCTCAAAGGACTGTGGGCTTTGACACATCCTCTTCATCATTGCAGTTGACTTTCCACATTCTCTTGCTGAATCCTGGCTGATACCCATTGCAGATACCTTGAGATCATCATACCGTGAATCACCAGAGGACATAGATTTCCATTGCAGACCTGAGACCTACTTCTACAGACCTCAGTATGAAATTTTCCAGAGCTGAGGAAGATGTGTGACCGAGGAGGCACAGGCTGTTGTGGAAGCCCCACTCCAGTGGACCCACGAACGGGGTTCCACTCAGGCACTGCAGGCCTAGAGGGCAGTCTCACTAATTTTAGCCAGGCTTCTACTTCATAGTTTCAGAAAATGAAAAGGACCCACATGTCCAGACTGTCCCCCAAATCTAAGGCAGCTGAGGAGGAGGTGTTTATTCATTTTCAGCACACTCCCAATTCCTGGCCTTCACTTGGCTTGGGCTCACCAGGAAGGCCTCGGTCTCTGGTTCTCTGGGAGGGCACTGCTCCACTCTCCCTCATGTCCCTCTCCACTCTGGATGGGATGACAGTAACTTGGCCTGGAGGCCTCCTGGGGACCTGGGGCCTGGTCAGAGGGACATAAGCTGGGAGGTGTGGCCCCTCCCCCTCATGCATCTGCCTTTGGGTTTTTTTTTTTTTGGTACCAGGGATCGAACTCGGGTCCTTGTGCTTGCGAGGGCAGGAGGTGGAACCACTGAGCTAAATCCCCAGTCCTTGCATTTCCTTTTGTTTCCAACCTCTGGGCACTGCTGCCCTCACTGGTACCTTTGTCAAGATGGGAAAAAGCAAAGGGAAAAAAAATCAGTCACCAAGTCCGTGTCTGCTTTCCCCAGAA
Organism: Heterocephalus glaber; assembly: GCF_053883595.1. NCBI lineage: Eukaryota > Metazoa > Chordata > Mammalia > Rodentia > Bathyergidae > Heterocephalus > Heterocephalus glaber. Next base: position 12,883,570 of record NW_028258151.1, on the reverse strand, counting down.
ACAAGTCTTTGTGGGGATGGAGGATCCACTTGAGATGGGATCCCTTAAGGGAGTCTGCCAACTCAGGGTTCTGGTTGGCTACAGTGCAAATATCCAAAGCTGGGAGGAGTCAGAAACTTTGTAAAGTACTGGGAGACATTCAGACATGGTGAAGTATAGAACAAGAAGAAATGTTTCAAAAGGTAGCTGAACAGTCTGAGATGACTGCCTTGCTTTCAATGTTTGCTGTCAAAGCAGGGATGGGTAGAGAAGGGAACTCTGGTGAGTGTGAAGATATTACAGTGCTTGGACTTTCCTGTGGATCCCATCCCCCCTGGGAGGGCTTGCTCCTGGTAGCTCTGCTTTTTAGGGCTTACTTGGTACCACCAAATTAAGCTTTTTTTGTAATGTCCATAGGGCTTGATCAGTTTCCATGGCAGTAACAGGCTCCAGTTCACACTGACCCTAGGAGAGGTACACTGAGCTCAAGGGAGGCACAAGCCCATCTGCAGCCATAGGTACTGAGGAAGTGCTTCTTGGGAAAGTGGCCATGATGGCAACTGGACAGTTTCTCAGAAGGAAGGCTCAGGTCAAAAGTACTTGGCATTTTCCAGATCTTTGGTGGATCCATTAGCATTGCCATCTATTCCCACAAAATATTACTTATTCCTTAAAGAGGAACCAAGATTTTTTTTTTTAGTTCTTTTATTGGTACATTTTAGGTATACAATTTGTTTACATTTATCATTGGGTGTTTGTACCTGTACATGATATATCTTGGGAGGAACCAAGATTCAGAGACTCCTAATACAGAAATCCAAATGCACAGAAAAGGTCCTGGCTCATTTGACAAATATACATGATAGAGTATATGATCAATACATGATAAGAATGAATCTGAAAGAAAAAAAAAATCTTTAGCTGATGTGAATGAACATTAACCTTGGGATTCCATTTTTTTCTTAGGAATTTCCAATTCCCCTTACCATTTAACCACACAACCCATACACCAGCTCTTCCTGCTGGTTCTAACTGGTCCAGGGGTGTCACCTGGCAACAGTCTTGGCTATGACGAGAGCTCCTTGGTGGCAGTAGTCAGTAAACAAAGCAGGGCATCAGAGCCAGGACTGGCTTTCTTTCACATGTGGTGCTGTTCTCCTCAGCAGAGCTGCCCTGTAATATACCCCAGTGTCCTATCACCCCCCACTTGCTACTCCTTCCTCTCTGGCTGGGCAGAAAACCTGAGGGATCCTGACTCCTGGATGAAGAATTTCTTAGGGAAGCAAGACAGTGTCTTTGTCTTAGGTCTCAAAGGATGAAAAGAAATATGTTATATCCACCTGATTTCCTAAAAAATAACTTGTGGAAAAGGGCTAAATTGACTGGCGGCTCGAGACCAATTTCTTGGTCCAAATCCTTCAAGTAATAATCATGTATTTTGGCTTGGTATGTGTCAAAAGAAGTAGAATCCATCCTCCTTCTCAAGTAACTCTGCCCTGTATATCCTGGGCTGGGTGGGTTAAGAGAATGCCCAAGGAACAGCAATCACTAATGAGTAGGTTTAAGTCCAGGCTAAGGCACATGGCTTCTCATTTTGTACAATACAGACCACCAAATCATCCCAACCCTGTCCATGGCCCAAGCCCAAGATGTGTACAGCTCATCTCATAGCTCAAAGGACTTAGTCCACAAACCCATGGCTTTGGCAAGTCTGATGCTTCCATTCCCCCAAGCATCCACATGGTCTGCATGCCTTGCTAGACCTGAGCTTGCAGCTCTTGAAGGAGCTCTCTGGCCAGTTTTGCTGACCTAGGGGCTTCACTGCAAAGATAATCCCATCTGTATAAGGTCTGGTCAAGAAAGCCAATAATCTCGTAAGTTATCTCATCAGTGCAGGCCATCTGCAGTGAGAGAAAAGAGAAGGGAAATTAACATTCTCCAGCAGATTCCTCTCTCTCCAATGGATACCCATAATTACCCTGTCCCTGAAGGTCACAGCATTTCTACCAGCTCCAAAGGAAAGCTACCACGGCGAACATTTTGTTTGTGAGGCGATTAGCACAGCAAGTCTGTGCTCAGAGGCTGGCTACACTGTGAGCCAAGGCACACCCTGGTGACCACCATGCCCACATCAAGGTTCTACAGCCAAAGCCTTGGCTCACAGGGACAAACGTGTGCTGCTCAGAGAGAGAAGGGTTTCTGGAATGTCCAGTCACAAGCTTTGGGATTATTTACCCTAGGGAGCAAAGGCAGAAAGCATGCTGTGGCTTGACTTTCTGCAAAAGGCTCACACTACCACGAGAATTGGAAAGTGCCACCTGTTTGCACACAGCCTGATCAGTGGCATTCCTGGGCCAGCAAACCAGCCCACTTGCTTTTCAAAAGGCATCTAAGGTTTTAGCACCTGATTCCTGCAGGGAAGCAGGAAACAGGCATTGTTAGTTCTGCTAAATATGGCCTTGAGGCGTTCTTACTTGTTGGTGCCCATATTTTCCGAAGAACTTCAGTTGAGAAAAAAGAGGTGGGGCGGGGGGGGGGGGATCCCACAAGTTAGCTGTGCATACAATTTATTGGTGTTTTTTTTGTGGGGGATAGATACAAGCAGCATTGAGAAGCCCCAAGTTTTTGGAAGAGTAATCTGCACATTTGCTTTGTGTGTGTCTTGTTTATATAGAACAACAAATGTTCAGCCAGAGTGGCCCCAGGTCAGTCTCCTCTTGTTCTCTGCATGGGCGCTTCTGGTGGGTGACGGCCACTTCTGCAGAGCACTCTGAGGCAGGGAAGGTGCCCCAAGGGCTCTAAAGGTACAGTGACTGTGCCCGCCATGGGGTGTCCTGCCCACTGGGAGCCAGTGCAGCTCAGTTCAGGGCAGATACCAGGTCCAGGCTCGGAGGTGACTGTGTACCCTCCGAGCTCACAAAAAGCTGTGTTGGGGCCCTGTGATGTGACATCCATGCTGCTGGAGAAGGACCAGGGAGCCAGACCAGGGCTCACAGCAGGGAGGAACCAGCGGGTGCCTATGCAGTGAAGAGAAGCCTGTGAGTGGAGGAGCCACCTGCCCATGGAGAGGGTCCGGGCACTCGCACTCCTGCAGTCCCATGTTCAGATCAGCAGCACCGCTGTGTGGTGGGGAAGCAAACTGAACTTGGCTGTGTGACCCAGTGGCCTCTCTGTGGGTGACCACCAGCCTGGCCACCTTACATGTTCAGTTTCCCCTACTAGTTGAAACTGGATGGAATAACTGAGGCAGGGCCTTCTCTTACCCTGGACAGGGCTCCAGCTACTCACAGGGTGACAGCACATAGGAAGAGAGTTGGGCAGGAGGGCACAGGGTGTCACCCCAGAAGTAGCAGAAGTAGGGTTGAGGTTCCATCCACAGCTCTTGTGGCATAAGCATGGGTCAGAGTTCAGGTGAAGAAAATGCCAACATTTTCATGATCCAAAATCGTCTGTCGTTGACTTTTAAATTTAGATTTGCAGTGCTAGTACAGACGTCCCATTTACCCAGACCTGTCCCCTCCTGTCACTATCTTATATTAGTATGGCACACGAGTCACCATTAATGAACCCATATTGATGTGTTATTAACTACAGTCCAGACTGCATTCTGATTCCCTGTCTTTCTCTGCTATCCTTCTTTGTCCCAGGACCTATGCACAAGACCATGTGACACTTAATTGTCTAGCTTCCTTTAGCTGTCAGTGGCTGTGTGTGACAGTTTCTCCAACTTTCCTTGTTTTCATGAACTTGATCGATGGTTTTGAGGCATTTTGGGAGGAATTTTGTTGATTGTCTCTGAACTGGATTTTGTCTACTGTTTTTCCTATGAGACCTAGGCTATAGGTTTTTAGGAAAAGACCGCAATGATAAAGTGCCATTTTTTTCACATTAGATCCAGGTTCACATTTTGAACACGACTTAGCCCCATGGAAGTTAACCTCAATCATCCACAGTAGCTATTATACCTTACAGTCAGCAGAGATGTAGATGCTAATACTAAGATATATGGACATTTTTTTTAACTCTCAAGTACAGAGATTTTTCTTATTTACAACTTTCTATTGTTCTGCTTTACTATGTTTTGCGATTTGCCCCCCGTATATAAATGTGGTATTTTGATATGAAAAGGTTGCCATAGTTAAGCTTATTAATACATCCAGCACCACCTCACATAGTGTGTGGGGGAAGGTATGGCTATGTATGGTGAGAATGCTTAAGATCTTCTCTCAGCAAATTTCAATATAAATTATTGATAATTATTATCATCATGCTGTGCATTAGGCCTCCAGAATATAGTCATAACTGCAAGACTGCACCCTTTGACCAACATCTCTCCACTTCCTCTCCCTGACTCCTGGTACCCAGCTTCTTTTCTGTTTTGTTAGGAACCTCTCTTCTGTCAGTTCCATGTACAGATGAGCTCATGCACAATTTGTCTTTTATGTCTGGTTATTTCACTTAGCACCATGTCTTCCAGGCTTGTCTGTGTTATCACAGATGTACACTTTATGAGTCCACAGCAGATTTCTGAGTGTGCCTGTGCTGGGCTCAGGTCCTGACAGGCCAGTCCTCTTCCACTCTGTAGCCCCCCATAACACCAGGTGGGGACTGGCCTGTTCCACACCACTGTCCTATCAGGGCAATGACAATCTTCTGGCCCTGGTTTTCTCAGGTTCTTGTCAGGTATTGGGATTTTCCTTGTACTCAAATTCAGACAAGCTGGGCCTCTGGGAATATTTCTTTCTTCATGTGGCTGCTGACTGTATGGGTGGTTTTCATTTGTAAAAATTCATCAACTTTACATTTTCTGTATTTAAATGTCAATAAAAAGTAAAAACAAAACCAAAAATAAAGCTCTCAGGGCCAGCAATGTTGGTGCTCACCTTTTTTAAAAAATGTGAAATATGTGTAACACAAATCTGCAGTCTAACCATTTTTACAGTTCAAGACTATGATGTTCACAGTGTTTGCACCCGGCACCATCATCCATCTTTAGAACTTTTTCATATTCCTAAACCACAATTCCGTACCCTAAAAGCCACTAACTCCTTATCACCTAAACCCCTGCAAGCTCCAGTCTTCTTTGGTCACTATGAATCTGACTACGTACCGTACCTCGCAAGTGGAATCATATAGCATATGTCCGGTGACTAGTTTACTTAGCGTAGTGACTTCCAGGTTCATCCACATTACAGATGCACCACAACTACTTTCCTCTGTACACACAGAGCACATTTTGTTTACCCTTTCATCTGCTGAGTTATTTGCACCTTTTGGCTATTGGGTATAATGCCGGTAAGAATAGTGGTATACAAATATTTGTTCAAGCATCTGCTTCCAATTCTTCTGTGTATATATGTAGGAGTAGAATTGCTGTGTCCTATGTTCCATGTTTAACTTTCTGAGGAACCACCAAACTTTTCCACAGTGGCTGCACCATATTAATACTCCCAACTGGAAATGGATGAGTATTCCAATTTGATACATCTTCAGCAAGATTTAGTTTTTCTTCTGCTGATAATAGCTGTCCTGAAGGGTGTGAAGCGAGTCTCAGTGTGGTTTTGATTTCCATTTCCCAAAGGACCAGTACTGACAGCCAGTTCATCTGTTTTTCCTTTTGTTGCCTGAGTTCTTGGTGCCACATCTAATGTCATGAATGGTGTCACTTTTGACTTGGAGCACTCTTTCCCCTTCCAATCACCTGGGCTTCAGGAAGGGTTTGTTTGTAATTAACTGATTTTTCCTTGAGTTAAAAGCAGTGCTCTGACCTGTTGCCAGGATGAGCGCCAAGGCTGTTCGGTAGTGCACTCTCACTACAGCCTGCTTTTGTCCCGTGAGGAGGAGCAGGCTGTGCTCTGTGACGAGGGACAGGAGCGCTGGCTTTCACCATGGGTCTTGGCAGCAAGCCAAGTAGCCTGCAAGATAGTGCTCCTGGCTCTGTGCCTTCCCTTTATCCTCTGTGATCTGCAGGTGTTGCATGGGAAGGCCCGGGGTCCATCCCAGCTGTTACCCTCCCTGGCCCTTCACTTATGTGGGAAAAGCATCCCAGGCACACGCTCCCCAAAGCCACGACCCTTGCCAGATAACACCCCTATGCCCTGTCACCTGGGTGCACTGGGATTGGAGAAAAAGGAATACTTACCAGGGTGATGGCTTCTCGGGCAATTGTACGGCCTCCTGGAGTCCAGAGCAGGAAGTTCAGAAACAGGTGCCTGATCAGCTGTCCACACACAGACTGTGTGGGGTCTGCGTTGCTGCCCTCTCCAGTGGCTGCCTGCAGCTCCTTAGCAGAGAGGGGAGTGCTTCTGGACAGCATCAGAAGTTGGAGGCGGCTGAGCACTGCTTCCACCTTTGCCTGGGCAGTGGGATCAAGGATGAGAGATTAGGGGAGAACAGGACTCAGAGGCCTCTAGGGCAGTGATGGTGCACCTTTTAGAGGTTTTGATGATAAACAGCCCACTGTGGCATCCATGCCATAGGTTTGTCACCACTGCTCTAGGCTTTGCTTATGTTTTGAAGCAGGCCCTCAGGAAGAGGAGCAGCCTGGGGCTCCAGAGAGAGCGGCCAAGGCCCAGTTCACACACCGCTCCACACAAACCCAAATGGGCATGATAGAAACTTGACTTTCTTTTCATCTTGCTCACCAAGCAGCCAGGGCACCATGCCAGGAATTGACCTTTTTCAGAATGAATGGAAACAGAAAAGTCCTCCACAGAACGTAGTCAGATTTTTCCTATATTGTGGGGAAAAGAACAAAAGGTTCCTTGAAGACTTGCCTCACACTAGGCCACAAATCAATTAGAGCGCAGCGGCTTTGGCTGAGCCAGTGTGGGGAGGGCCATCCGGGCCTGCCTCCACCTCTGCCTCCACTTCGCCTTGCTGTCTCAGGCAGACAGACACAGACAGAGAGACACAGACAGACAGACAGACAGACACACACACACACACACACACACACACACACACACACACACAGGGCCTGTTTTGTTTTGATTCAGACACTGGGACAATCTGTTCATACATGTTTAAAGCTCAAGCAGAGGTCATAAGTTTGCGGAATTCACATAATAATGGTAATTGTTCTAAGTCTGTGGGTTGTTTTTACATAAAAAATATTTATTTCATGCTGAGTCTTCTGCTTGCTATAAGAATGGTGCATCAAGTTGTGACTTGGAAAACAAAGCAAATACTGAAAGCCATAGATCCAAAATGCCACATGGAACTTATAACTTCTGAAAGAATACTTAGGCCTGTTCTGAGAGTTCCCATGATCAGAGCTGCTTTTTCCCTGAGAATGAAGGCCACGCTCCACGCTGTCTGTCACAGCGGCAGCATACTGGGAGCGTTGTGTGAGCTCTTTGGCCTACAGGCGAGGCCGTGAGAAACACCACCACAGGGCACTCCCACGGAATACGCAGCATTCCCACACGCACTGTGCCCATCTGTCTTCAGCTGATGGTACCATAGAACTGGGTCTGAAGAATGGCCAGGGCTCAGGAGGCTAAGTCTTTACACCCATTTCCTTCTTCGTTGGCTCTTGGTTTCTCACTCTTATCTAGTAGCCCCTATCTTCTTTTCTATTTTGTCCTGGACTGATTTTCCATGTCCAAAAGCTTCTGCATGACATGCCAGTACTTCAAATGCTTTCCAGTTTTTTTCAGGAGAAAGGCATAAGCTTTCCTTTTTTTTGGTACCAGGGATCGAACTCAGGACTCTGCACTTGCGAGGCAGGCGGTGGAACCACTGAGCTAAATTCCTGGCCCCAAGCTTTCTTTTGTTTTCTTTTAAAAATATTGTTTTTATTGAACATTATAAAAACGTATATATGCTCACAATGGAAAAATAAGAAAAAAATGTAAATAATCTATAACTCTGCCATCAAGAGTTAAGTTAATAATAATATACCACTCACTATATTTGTCTTGTATCTCACATGCTTTTTTTTTCCACAATGTACCATGAGCAATTTACCATACTACTGAATGTATTCTCCAATAATAACATTAGGATACAGACAACTATCTTACTATTAAAAGTTTAAGCCATTTCCCATAGTTGCAGTTATAAACAATGCTGTAATGACTATTCCCATACATAAATCTTTGTATTGATCTTTATTTCTTTAGAATAATTCCTAGAAGTAGAATGACAAGGTTAAAGGGTTTGAATCTTAGCCTACATCTTAATGGTATCTATACAGACATTTTCAGGTCTTCATCATGTTCCAATTCACTTAGCAAAGGAGATGAACACTGTTGCAGAGAAGGTGGCCTGCCAGGGAAGGTGTCCTCTGGACTGGATGTCATGCTGCCAGCCCTGATTGGCCGTGGGCATTCCCACAGGAGCGGTTTCATTAAGCCTTTTAAGTAACACCAAGGCCCACGTATTTCCAAGGTCCATCAAATCACACAGTGATCATACTTTTTTCTTTTTCTGTATGGGGATTGAACTCAGGTCCTTGCGCTTGCGCAGCAGGCGGCAAAACCACTGAGCTAAATCCCCAGCCCTTAATACTTTCTAACAAAGTTCACAGTGTGTTCTAAGGTCACCTGACAGACCTTTAAGGGATAAAGCTCACAAAGCTCAGGGGCAGAGAGGTATTTATTACTAGTTAATCTTGGTGCGCTTCCTCCCAAGATGTCAGGCACACCAATGCCTGAGGTCAGGCACTTCTGCACTACAGACATGAAGCTCTGGCTTCAATCACAGGCAGATGGCTGCCTCTGATGGGACAGCCAAGAACTATTCCAAATGAATTAATCCACTTTTATTCAAGATACCTAAGCATCTCCACATCTTCTAAGTAAGAATTATGTATAGGTTTATTTAAAGAAAGAAAAAAAAACCAAACCAAAAACCCAAGTTAACTAGTAAAAAGTTGCGGCAAAGCAACTTTCTAGAAATTTAACCTTATTGGACAATTTACTTTATTGTACTTCAAAAGCGAATCTTTCTTTGTCAGTGTCTACGATCCATATGGAATTTAACACATATTTACCAACTTAAATTTATACAGAACTAAATATGAAATCCATATAAAAAGGCTTTAGAAGTCATGAGTGCTTCATATATCTTAATTATTACTGTTAAAAATAAGATGATGAAAAACATAAGCTAGGGTTTTCCTTAATTAGTTTAATGTGCTATTTTAAAGGGGATGGCAGGCTTTGTTTTTTTTTTGTACCGGGGATTGAACTCAGGACCTTGTGCCTGCGAGGCAGGCAGCAGAATCATGGAGCTAAATCCCCAGCACTCAGGCTTTGTTTTTAATCAGATAGCAATCCTCAAATAAATATGTGGATTATGAAATTTTTTTAAAAAATGTTTTATTTTGATCCAAAAAATTATCCTTAAATTTCACCTTTTAAAAATTTAGAACTTTTTCTTTCCCCTGCCATCAAGCTTTTAAACAAATGAAATATACAAACATTTGTACTGGTCTCTGCTTTTTTCAAAGAACAGAAAATACAAAGCAAATAAGAGCATTGTTCTGTACATAATGAAACCTGTTCCTTTTAATTATTAAAATCAGCCCCAAACATTGGCAGTTGAAGTTTTAAAAACCAGCAAATAAATGTTTGCAAGGGAGGTGCCAGTGCCTTTAATCAAAGCACAGCTTCCTATAATTATTGTATCCCACATAAAATAACAACTGCCTTTGCTACAGCTACCCTATCCTGTACTTAGCTGCTCTGTTATTTAGGAAATGACCAAGTCCTTTCTCAGAAGTAGAGTGGCTAACATCACGTCATCATGCTAGTAAGTGGTCTGAACAGAGCTGTGAGGGGAGGCCCCGCTGACTGATCAGAAAAAACAGGGCAACCAGGCTGAGGGTGGGAATGAGAGACACCAGCAGACGGTGGGCTCTGCTTGGAAGGAGCTTTAGCCCTGTATGGGATCTCCAGGGGGACTGAGGCCCAAGGCAGGGAACTGGGTAGATGAGGGCAGATGGGTGCTGAACAAGGGCAGACAGAAGGTTCCAGGAGAGGGAGACAGCCTGACAGCATGAGTAGCATCAATTCTCCAGGCCATGCTGTGGTGGCAGGAGCACAGCACTGAGCATAAGGCAGCCCATGTCCCTGGTGGTCCATACAAGTGTCTATTGGTTCTTAGACATATGCCTTGACTTCCCAGAGCTCAGGGGCCAGGGTCAGTGAAAGGCAAACCCACCCAGGCACCTCCCTGCTCCTGGGGCCTGTTACCCACCATGGTCTGTGCTCTCTGCTGACTCGAGTCCAGAGGCCTGTAGTAGAATGCCAAGAGCCACAGCAGTGCTGCCACAGGGGCTTCTGTTTCTGACCTCAGTAACTGCTCAGCCGCCATATCAGCCCAGCTTCCAAAGTGAATGAACAAAAACCAGCTCTCAAAGGGGTCTACACAGGACCTGGAATACAGACAAGACACATGGCAGCCAGCAACCTCACTGCTTTTTCCTTTTGGTTCTTTTATTTTGTTTTTTGACACAGGGTTTTGCTAAGTTGCCCAGGGTGGCCTCAAGCTTGCAATCTTCCTGCCTTAGCCTCCCAACTAACTGGGATTACAGACATATGCCACCACTGCGCCTAGCTTTCCTTTTGGTTCATAAAGCAACTTAAATGTTTATAAATGGCTGGCTTAAACGGTACTGACAATGAAGCATGGTATGCAAGGAGTACAAGTTAGAAAACTTACCTGAGTGCCACTTGGAACCAACACAGGTTATTCATGTGTGAGGACTTGTGGACAGTTAAGTCTTTATATCTGGGTACTGTCAGTGACTAGGCTTCCAGAAAAGGAGATCAGAGGTTGTGACCAGCAGGAGCAATGCCAGATGGCACCCTTGCTTTCCACATGAGTGTGCCACTGGGCTGAGGTGGAAAATGCAGCCTTCCAGCCACAGGGCAGCACCTAGGCGGTGCCACAGTGAAGGAGGGAGGCTCTGGGAGTCCTGATGCAGATCAGAGAAAGGCTGCCAGCCTCCACCCTTCAGGACAGAGGGGTGGTAAGAGGGCACAGGCAAAAATGTACCCTACCTTTTCTGACAAAGACACTAGGTTCCAGTCAGTGTTTTAGCAGTAATGAATGTTTAATGAGCATGGCATTCTCCCCGGTCCTCTAACCCTGGAAAGTTAAAGAGATTTTTCCAAGCTAGGCCCTTGTCTCACTGGAAACAAGGAGCTATGATTCCTCTGTAAAGGGTACATAAGATAAGGACCAGCACAGCCTCACCACGCTGACACCTCCCTGGAAAATGGGATGGCCTGAGGGCAAGTCAGAGGTACACTCTGCTGGCCTGGGGGAGTGACAGGAATAGGAGTGTTTAGGTTGCCCTATGGTGTCTCCAAGCTGGACTTGACCCATGTCCCTCTTCATGGCCCGTGGAATTTCCCCACTCTACCCACCTCTCTGGCCCTGCTGTCTGGGTTCTTCCTGAGAACACACGATTAAATGTTCTGAGATCGAGTTTGCAGAACGGAGAGGAAAAGGAAGGGTGGGAGTCTTGGCTTTGTTTCCTTATCCCTAACAAAGCGGAAGCAGCTCACCCACAGGTCAAGCTAAAACTCGAGGGCCACACTGGCCACAGGTGGCCCAGATGTCTCAGAGTGACAGGGACTCCCCATGTTCTCCCTGGAGTTGACCTCACAGACAAGCACACTGAGCATAGGTACCCTCCCACTCTTTCTACCAAGACCTGCCTGTGCCTGTCCATGTGACCAACAGAGGAAAGTGACTATGCTTCCTCTCAGAGCTTCCCACGGGGCACTCCCAAGTCTAGCTGAGGGCAGGTGCCCATGAAGTCAGGAGTTTAGCTTTCTTCTCCCACAGGGACACCAGGAAGGGTGTGCAGGGGTCGATGGCAGGTGGTAAATGTAGCTAGCACACTGCTCCCCATTTGGCCACCAGTTCTCTTCCCATTTGTTCCCTGTTGGTCAAAACCCTGGAGAGGGGGACAGAATGGCACCAAGACCCTCAGTCAGTGAGTATGGATACAGAGTACCCATCATACTCTGTGCTGGCTCAGAAATGAGACCAGAGAGTCTGGAGAGAGAAGGGTTAGAAGAGGGGCAAATAAGATTAACCCAGTAGGCTAGCACAGACAATGAATACAGTGTCATCTACACTCCAAACATGAGTGAGTCAGAGGACACCAAAGAGAGGACACCCAGCAAACCTGCATGTGAATGCTTTTGGGAAGACAGCACATATAAGAAGACAGCATGTATAGAGGGTACTGAATACCATGCTATTAAGTATTATGCTAGAATTGATTTTCTAATTTGGGAAAAAAATTTACTGAAGAGGAAGAAAACAACTCACAACTTTTATGGCAATTAAAAAAGTGGGGGGAAAGGAAAAACAATACATTGGATACTCCCTCTTGGAGGGAGTTCAGTGGTTCCTTCTGTCTAGAGGTCTCAGAGACCTGAGGACCAGAGATGCCTTTCCATCTATGTGGCCAGGGCCCCCTGCATGTGGCCACTGCTTTTTTCTAGGATCTGTCCTTTTCATCATTATGCTCTAAAGCATGACCTCACTCTGGCTGGCTCGATGCAGGCCCGTGATATCGTCTGCTTCCTGCCTTCCTTGGGCAGCGACAGTGCTTACCAGTCTGGTGAGCATCCAAGAAGGTCTTCATCTGTCAGGGAAGAGGGGGGTAAAGGGAAGCCACCTGGAGGTTGGCTGAGGTGGTCAGTGTTTGCTCACCCACAAGCCTGGTCTTCCACGGCTTCTCGGAGCATCTGGGAAATACGCTGCAGAAGCTGGAGGCGGCATTCCTGTGGGGTGTCTGCAGGGCAGAGAGAGAGTCGGGGACAGAGCAAAAGCCAACCTCACCCAGAAGTGTCTGCAGCTAAGCTGGGAAGTGTCTGGGGGAAATGCCTTTTTTTCCTGGTTTGTGGAACCCACACCATGCTTGCCAGCCAGGCTGTCTCTCTTACCCTGGAGAAGGAAGACTGTAAGTATTATCCAGAGCTAGACATCAACACATCTTTAACTTGGGTTTGTGGGAGTCGATACCAACTACATTAGCTGTCCACCTTGGGACTTCTGACTGCCATGTTGCTGATGTACCTGGTTTTTCCTTTTCTACCTACCCACCCCTTACACCATCCATAATAATTTGTGATTTCAAAATACATGGACATGTACTGAAACCACCAAAAAAGAACGAGGAGTGGACTGCCCAACTGTTTAAAATGCCCGTGAGTTGTGATGAATTCAGGATATGATTTCAGGTCTACAGTTAAGGACACAGGGGCAAAAAACCAAACCAAACCAAACCAAAACAAAAAACCGGGCATTATGCAGACAAATGTCTTTTCCAGAGTAAGGTTTTTTGGTTTGACAATTATCCTGTGGTTTTAAGCACATTTGAGCATGCATGTATCTGCAGTTCTAATCAACATCTGAAAAAGGTTTTCATGTAGTCACGTAATCAGATACACAAGAAAGATACCTGTAGGGAGGAGGACCCACTCTTCCCAATGTCACAGACCACAGGGTGCCCCAGGGCTCGTTCTCTTTAGAACTTGCATGACCCTTAACTCAGCAATTTGAAGGCATTTTAAATTTTCTTCTTTTTACTAGTTACAGAGATACTTTATTTATGTCCCCTCTTCTTGTGGATCCTGTATACTCAAGCTCATCAGTGATCATCTTTTATGCCCCTAACGCCTCACCACAGTCATGAAACAAAGTTCTGATGAGCAGGAGATTTTACTATGAAAATTCACTTCTATTTGTGAACATGACATTTGTTTTGTTCAAAAGGAATATAAGCAGCTGACAGTTCTAGGAACAGTACAGGAAGCTCTGTGCTTCTGCTCAGTGCCAACTCCACATGTGGGGCAGATATTGAGAACAGTCACAAGTAGAGAAAGGGAGACAGGCTGAGTGCATGCACATACCACTCAGTCTTTTGGTTATAGGTGTTTAAACTTAAGGAATCTCAACTCCAGTCCATTTCTTGGAGCCCAGTCAGCTTCTCTGGAGAGATGACCCAAGGCTCTGCCGACCTGACCCTGCTGCAGGAGCTACATTCTGGACCTTTCTGTTTTGTTTTTTTTTTTTGGTATGCAGATCAAACTCAGCTCCTTGCCCTTGTGGAGCAGGTGGCAAAACCACTGAGCTAAAACCCCGGCCCTGGACCTGTTTTGTTAAAACAGTAAAGTTTTCTTGTTGTGTCCACACAAAACCATCACCCAGAGTCCCACTGAGGTCACCACCACCCCATCTATGGCTCAGATTCTCATGTGAAAATCCACAGAAGTTGAGACTCCAAGAGCAAAGAGAGTCTTAGATGTAACCAATGCCAGCTCCGGACAGACATGGACTGTGAGGGAGAGGTCATGGTTCGATAATGCTCTTCTCCAAAGTCCTTCTGATTTGGGCAGAGGCAACCTGAACTCACCTTTAGGGTGTTGCAGCAGCACAGTGGCAAGGGACGGAGAGGTGTAAGGAAAGTAGGTCTTGAATGCAAACCTCAGCTACAACAGGATCAAAAATTCAAAATGGTATTAGTGTCAGGATTGGAAGGGGTTTTAGAAAATGCAAATCCTGCCTCCTCTGCCCAAAAAAGACCCACTGTACTCAGTCAGAATATTTTCTTAAACATTAACAAAAAATTCCAATAACTATAAATATTACCCAGAAAAACAAACCTTTTTAAACTCACCTTTTGGGACTTAAGAAAAACCAAGTTATGCTGTAGATGTCTTTACGAGTTCTATACCTCATATAAACCCAATTATACACATATAAACCTTCCTTTTCAGTCAGAGCTGCCAAAGCAGTTGTGAGCATAAAACATAAAACAACAGTGGTGCTCATGCACTCTGAAAGCCAAAGATCCATAGCTCCCTGTGCCCCTAAAAGGCAGGGAGGCTTTTTTTGTTTTTAAAAAAGATAAAATCTAGACAGCATAAAGTGCACGTATTTTAAGTATACAGTTTGAAGAGAATAGGTGAATGTGTGGTCCATGGGACCAGAATCCCAATTAAGACACAGAACACTTCCATCTCCCCCAAAGTGCCTGTGACTCCTATAGTCAGTCCTTCTACCCCTCCCTGGCAACCAACATTTTTATTTCAATATGAGAGATTAGTTTTGCTTATTTTTGAGTTTCATGTACATGGAATCATACTGTATTCTTTTTAATTTTTCCTGGCTCCTTTGGTTCAACATACATATTTTAAGATTCATCCACACAGCTGGGCTTGGTGGCACATGTAATCCTAGCATTCTGTGAGGCTGAAGCAGGAAAATTGCAAGTTTGAGTCTAGTCTGGGCAACTTAGCAAGACCCTAAGTCAAAATAAAAATTAAAAATAAGGGGTGGGGATGTAGCTTAATGCAAAAGTGCTGCATTTGATTTGATTTGATCCCAGTACAGAAAAAAAGAAAATAATCCATGTTAGGAGTTCATTCTTTTTTTTTTTTTCTCAGAAGTAGTCACTGAATGAATAGACCATAGACCATAATCCACTGTACTATTGACGAGCATTTATATTGTTTCTAGTTTGAGGCATTATGAATAAGCCTACAATTAACGTTTGTATCTGCGTCTTTGTGGAGCTGTGTTTTCACTTTCCTTGACTGAGTATACCATAAGAGAGGAACTACTGAGTCACCGAACGGGTGCTTGCTTACACAGCCATACAGTCTTCCCATGGTTGTATCACTTCAGACATCCAGCAACAGCCTGTGAGCTTCTAGTTGCTCTATATAACTTGCCAACCTCGGTGTTGCCAAGCTAATTCATTTTAGCCATTCCTGTGAGTGTGAAACATTACTTCACCCATGCCTACTTTCATGGCTGCTTTACTATGCATTTTCCTGTTAGCAGATGATGCTGAACAATTTTCATGTTCAATTTTCATGCCAATTCATGTATCTTGTTTGAAGTATGTGTTCAAGTCTTTTGGCCACTTTTAAAAACTAGGCTGTCAGGAAGCTGTAAGAGTTCGTCATTTGTTCTGGACACAGTTCTCTACTGGATATACGTGCTGTGAATATTTCTGCCTGGTGGCTTGCTTGTGCATTTTCTTAACTGATATCTATCAAAAAATAAGTGTTTTAAATTCTACTGAAGTCTAAATTTACTCATTTTTCTTTTTCCTTTTTGGTACTGGGTATCGAACTCGGGATCTTGTGCTTGTGAGGCAGGTGCTGGAACCACTGAGCTAAATCTCTGGGCCTACTCATTTTTCTTGAATGGTTAATGCTTCTTGTTTTTCTGTATCTCTTCCAGAAAATGTTTGATTATTCCAGTATCAATAAAAGACAATCTACTGTATGGTCTCCTGGAACCACTGTGTTTTAAAATCTGAATGTTGAAGACTATGCCCACTTCAGATTAGTTTCTGTGTGACTTCTGAGGTGGAGATGGAGGTTCATTTTTTCTCATATGGATATCCAGTTACTCCAGTACTATTTGTTAAACCTTCCTTCCCTCCTTTTGAATTGCCCTGGTGCCTCTGTCAAAAATCAACTGTTTACATGTGAGTCTGTATCAGGACTGTTCTGACCTATGTCCATTGTTTTGCCAATTCTTCACTATCTTGATTATTATAGCTTTAAGTATTAAAATCTGGTACTGATTTTTGTTTTACTTTTTTCAAAAAAAGTTTTTTTTTTGATAACAAGGATTGAACTCGGGACCTTCCACTTTCGAGGCAGGCGGTGGAACCATTGAGTTAAATCCCCGGCCCAAAATTCTTTTTCTTTTGGTACCTGGAATCAAACTCAGGACCTTGCACTTTTGAGGCAGGCAATGGAACCACTGAGCTAAATCCTGGGCCCATTTTTCAAAATTGTTCTGGCTATGGCAGATCCTTTGCCATTCCATGTAAGTTTTGGAACCTGCTTGTCAATTTCTTCTTTGGAGGGTGGTGGTACTGGGGATTGAACCTATGGCCTTTGAACTGAGCTACATTCCTAGCCTTTATTTTGACTCAATGTCTTGCTAGTTACCGAGGCTGGGTTTGAACTTGAGAACTTCTTGCCTCAGCCTCCCAGAGGCATTATAGTATGGCATTACAGGTGTGCACAACCACAGCCAGCTTTTCTTTTCCATTTTTTGAAAGCCTGCTGGGACCAACTGGAATTGCATGGAAGCAACTGGTCAGTCAGGTTGGAGAAAAACAGGCATCTAACAGTTCATGAACATGGTTTTGCTTTCCTTTAGTTATTCTCTGCAATGCTTTGCAGTTTTCAGTTAGAAAACTTATATATCTTTTGTTATATTCCTAAGTATTTTATGTGCGACTGGATCTATTTCTTCCTTTACTTTGGTTAGCTTTTTTTAAAATGTATTTTGCAACTCTATTATTAGGCACATGTCCATTTATAACTGGTACTGCTCCTGATGAATGGATCGTTCTGTTATTAGGAAATGTCCCCCTTTCTCTCTGGTAAACTCCTCGCCTAGAAGTCAGCTTCATCTGCTATCAATAGATGGGAACAACATTCAGTTTTCCTATGATTACTATTTGTATAACATATCTCTTTCCTTCCTTTTGCTTTCTATTATCTGTACCTTTATCATTAGAATAGGCCTCTGGAAAACATATAGGTGGTCCTTTAAAAAAATTCTAATCTGATATCCCTGCCTTTTTACTAGAATATCTGGTTAATTTTCATTTACTTTTTGTAATTAATATACTTTTTATTAAGTTTGAGTTTAGGTCCATTTTTTCATGTGGTTTTCTTTTGTCCCATCTGTTTCTTCTGTGCTCTGGCAGCCCACAGCTGTCCCCCCACCCCCACCCCAGGTCGATGGAATTGTGCCTGGCTTCCCCCACTGCACGCGCACACACACACACACAAGCATGCGCGCGCGCGCACACACACACACACACATACACACACACGATGCGGGAGAAGCAGGCATTTGCTCACAGCCCTGAAGCCTCTCCTGTTTTTGTTCACTTTGTCAGGCCTTTTCTAGTGCCTTCAACTAGATTTCTGAAAATATTCTGCCCTGAGTTTATAATTTCTATCTGTGGGAGACCTAGTCTAGGTCCATATTCTGACTCTGCCACTGCTAGGATTTGTACCTGACCTAACTGGTTGCTTGTCCCGAGGCCTCCTCCAAGCTCAGAAAAAGTGGCTTCTCTGCCACCCTCACCTCTTACCTACTGTCCCATGGGCGCACAGCGATAGACAAAGGCGAGAGGAGAGGGCAAAAGGAAAATGAGGAGCAGCGAATACACAGGAAAGAATGTGGATTAACAAGGCCTCTCTCTTAAACTGCTGCTGGAAGTATACATAGGCATCCCATTTTTAGGCCCCACCTGGCAGGCACTCCTGCTCCTAAGATCTCCCAGACTATCCAGTGCAACGATGTTGGTAATAGTAAACAAAATCTGGGAACAACTCAAATGCCCCTAACCAATCCACTGTGGTACATCAACAATGGACTACTGGACAGTGATGTTGCACCCCAGCAATCTTTGTAACATGTCCAGTGGAAAGAGCAAGCCTCTAAAGACTACGCATAGTATGCTATTCTCTGTTTTACAAAGTACAAAAACAACCAAAACTAAACTAAACATGGTTTTAATGACTGAAGCTCAGAAAGAGAAAAGTCAGGCCTAGACCAAATGTGACAGGGCCTCAGGCTTCAGGACTATAAACATTCTACAGGTGGACTCTCAGGGAGGTAGGGTCCGTGAAGGAGACCAGCCATCAATGGAAAATGCAGACAGGCAGCAGCAGCCCCAGGAAGAAGGGAATCCTGGGTGTATATGAAGGTCTTTGCAAAGGAAAGAGGTCATTGCTCTCTGTCATAGTTACTTTTCTCTTTGCGGAGACATAATACCAAACACCCGAAGTTAAAGGAGGAGAGGTTTATTTTGGCTCACAGTTTGTAGAGGTTTCAGTCCATAATCAGCTGGCTCCAAGGCAGGGTGGCATGGAAGAGGAGAAACAGTTCATGGCAGAAAGCAAGAGGAAGCAAAAGCATCAAGCAGCAATCAACAACAGCAGGGCTCTTTCTGTCACTTCTATCCTATCCAGGCTGCCTGCCCTTAGGACAGGTAGCGCTCCCAGGCAGGGTACCACACCCTTAACCCTTGCATCACACTATGAATCAATTCGAGCATCACATCCTCTAGATTCAGCCACCTCTGAAAACCCCCATCTGTGACCACATGAGGCTTTGGGGGGACATCTGGATGTCCCATAACACTTTCTTATTTTAAGCAAAGGTGATGGTGATTGACTCTTGTTTCTTTTTGGGCCCCTGCCCTGCCTCACACTGGGGCCCAGTGTGTGGCCTCCATGGTCCTACACTCATGTGGCCTGGTCAGGATCCCATTCTACAGAAAAAGCAACTGCAACTCCTTTCCAAATCCACAGCACCCAAGGTCAATGCAGAGATTCAGCAAAGCAGAGAACGAGAGACTCAAGTGAAGGCTGAAGAGCAAAACTGCTTTCCTCATATCCTCTGCCCTAACCTGGGTGTGTCTCAGGAGTCCAAGGTTTGCTGGAGCACAGTTCCTAATTGGGAATATAAAGAATGTATGAAGGGCCGGGGATTTGGCTCAGTGGTTTCGCCACCTGCTGTGCAAGCGCAAGGACCTGAGTTCGATCCCCGGTTCCAAAAAAAAAAAATCCCAGCACAAGAATATATGAGGGAGGACAAAAAATATTTGTAGTTATGCCTCCAAATAATTAAATAATTGTGAGGGCCAACCAATGTCTTTCATCCAAGCTCTCCTCCCAAATTCCAGGCTCGGTACCATTGATAACGCTGTTTGTTATGGTCTAGCTAACTTCCCCAGGGAAAGGGGGGATGGGAAAAATAAATCATAAATATTTATCATTGCCTTAGGAAACAGAAACATCTGCTAAAACCTGAGCTGTTTCTTTGGCTTAGGGTATGTGGGCTTCCAGGAGGGCCATACATCCTAAGCTCTGCCCTCATATATCAAATTGGAGAGAGAATCATAAGGGAGCATGTCATTCTGCACAGGGAAGACATGGGCCCAGGGCCATTCTGAACAAAGTGCTACCTAAGCACTGCCTGTGATCATGAGAAACAAAGGCCAACTATAATACCCCAAGGTGAAAGCTGTCTGGTAGAAAAGTTCCTGTTCCACAAGGTCACTCAGTAAACGGCCTTTGGCACTGGGCACAGTAAATTGCTCAGCCTCTACCAACAGGATCCCAGAGTCCTCTGCTGTTGTGGTTTAGATCTAAAATGTTGCTCAATCTGTGTGGAAGGTGATTGGATCATGAGGGCGCCTTATTCATCAGTGGATTGAATGTGCTGTTAGGAGGTAGGGCCTGGTTGGAGGTGGGTCATTGGGGGCAAGACCTACAGAAGTATACTGTTGTCCCTGGCTCCTCCCTTCTCTCCTTGCTTCCTGGCCACTACAGGATGAAGCCCCTTATTCTCTGCCATGCCCCTCTGCCATCCTGTTCTTGACTTGAGTCAGCCAACCCTGGACTGAGCCCATGAGCCAAAATGACCTCTCTTAAGTTGTGAGTGTATATTTTGTCCCAGCAACAAGAAAGTGACTAAAATATCTGCTTCACTGATGGCATCTGATACACCCCTTAGTCCTTCTCTTCTTTGCTCCTCCTCTACAGTTACTCAGATATTTCCCTGTCCTTGTTTACCCATCTTCTTTCCCTCCTTGATCCATCCAGACTGGGCCTCTGATGGGAATGAAACCGGTAATCACTAAGAAAGGCCAGTATTGCTTTTTGATAAGTAGCATCTCCTACTTTTCACATTCCAGTTAGACTCCAGGATGCCTCTTGCTGGCTGAGGCTCAGGTACAGCCAGAGGGGCAGAGTGTACAACACAAGGTAAGGGAATCAGCTCCGGGTTGACACGTACTGGTACAAAAGAACTCAGATACAGCAGTAGACAGAAGCTTCTAAGCACTAGGGCCTAGGGCAGACAGGAACTACTCTGACTCATTTTCAGTTAAAATGGTTTCATTCATTTGTAAGCTTTCTTTTTGAGCAAAAACAGTCTGTCAAAATTCCTAAACATAGGGCTAGGGCTGAAGTTCAGTGACAGAGTGCTTAGCATGCATAAGGCCCTGGGTTCAATCCCCAGCATCATAAAAAACAAACCAAACAACCAACCAAACAAGTCTGAAAATAAAGTGTTACTTTCAGGTGATTAGCCAAATACTGTTAGTAGCCTCTTTTTCTCTGGGGTTAATGCGCAATACGTGCAAAATAACAAACCTGCTTGTTTTCTTTTTCCAGAGCCTCTACAAAGCAGTGTGTAAACACTTGAGTAGCAGCTAGTACTTCTGGGGCTCCATCAGTTTCTAGGAGTGCACACCTGAACAACACCAAGCCAGAACACAACACAATGAAGGATTAAGGCAGCAAACCCACCAGCCTGAACTGGAATGAAAAGGAAGAATGGAATCACTTTTTGTGCCTTAACCTTCAGCAGTGAATGGAGAAGGAATCTGTTACTCTCTTTTCTAAGTATTTTCTTTAAATTGCAAGGTACAGAGCTCAGAGCTCTCTGTTTATATCTCTGTTCTTGAATCATTAAGCACTGCATGGCCCTTGACACCCTTTCACGGCCTCTCTGCACTGTAGACTGGGACATGTGACATCAGTATATCTGCTTTTGTGAGTAGTGACAGAACTGCCTGAAAAGGTAAAATGGCTCAGTCAAATCCAGCCCAGAGCTGGAGAATCCAGGTGTACCTCACTTGGTTTCCAAGCATTTCCATACAATTAACTTTTCTTTATGTTTAAGCAAAAAAGCCAATTGAAACTTAGCTAGCTTTAACTTAGAAACACATTCCTGCCTTCTTATTTCTGTGGTCATTTATAAGTGGCTTATGGTTGGTCTCAAGAAGATTCCAAGTGGTAATTTGTTGTTATACAATTTCTATAGACCTGCCGTGGGTAGGTAGGGCAGGATGGAGGCAGATCCCCACCCAGATGCCCAGTGCAAGAGAGGCTGTGAACATTTGTGGGTGACAAGATTCCCCAAGGGATCAGTATTAGGACTCCATGGCTGGCACCCCCATGCCACAATCTAAACTAGTATGCAGGGACCACCTTGCCTCTTACCCACTGTGAATCCAACATACTTCCCAGGAAGGACTCACAATGTCAAAGTAAAAGTTAACACATTGTAAGATAACACGCATGGTTCACCTGCTTTTCAGGAAAAATCTGTTAAGAATGGCTTTGTGTTTCTTTTTCTCGACTTTCCTTAGCTTGAAAGTCTTTTACAAAGATTGGTCAGCCCTCATGTGGTAAAGGGAGTATACTGCTACAATTTATTCTGAGGTGAGAAAAATCCTGTCTATTTC
This sequence comes from Heterocephalus glaber, assembly GCF_053883595.1. Taxonomy (NCBI): domain Eukaryota; kingdom Metazoa; phylum Chordata; class Mammalia; order Rodentia; family Bathyergidae; genus Heterocephalus; species Heterocephalus glaber. Next base: position 12,861,309 of record NW_028258151.1, on the reverse strand, counting down.
ATAATAAAAATATGTAATTCAACTCTGCTTTTCTGTATTATTATTAGAATTTTAAAAGGTTAAAGAAAAAAAGTAATCTTAATTCTTAGGCATAGACTTTTAAATATATATTGATTTTGAGTTTCTACCTCTAATTAATAAAAAGCTCAGTGAGATAAGAAGGAATAAAAAATTCTAACTTCTCCATGGTGCAGCCAGAGGCTACTATAGATTTTTTTATTCATGTTTGGAAGCTGAGCATTTTTAGATCAACTGCTAGCAGAAACAGCATAGTATTTACCTGAACATTTCATCAACAACTCTGAATATGGCAGGGTGGCAGGCTGCTTGAGGCTGTAAAACAAAAAGACCATAAGAAAGTAAAACGTTAAAGATATATCATAAGAACTTGCAATTATCAAATGGATGAACTGTTTAGACCTTCCATATAGGGCATATTTCTTTGGGTGAGAAAAAGAACAACTGGTATGGGGGGGGGACCAGGTAAACACGCAAACAGTAGTTCTCTTTGGCAAGGGATTATATAGGCAAACTTAGTTTTCTCTTTGTACTCTTGGATGTCCCACATTTTCCATAATAAGCCTGTATTATCCAGAAAAAGTTTAATGGCAATTCTTTTACCAGTATGCCAGAATGAAGACACAGAGCCTACCCATGTTACTAATTTTTCCTAAGTGTGCCCCTGTGTCTGACCTCAACTCGCCTGGAAGTATCTCAAAGTCAGGTCTTGGTCTGTGTTCCTGGGCATTTAGCACTAAGTCCGTAACCATTTAGAATTATTACTAAGGAAACCAGTAACCCCTACCATGGTGGACTAAACAACATCATATTTAGTGCTCTGTTAATTTAGCAGCTTCAATTGTGTGGTAGGAAGAGGGTTAATGAGAGTGGGAAAAAAAATGATACCATTATCCTGAATGATGAAAAATAGCTAGCTTATTCTTAGACTATTTTTGTAATCCGCAGAAGCTGGTCTCCTGTAACCTGGGCAGGGGCCTTAACGGGCCTGAACAAGTTTCATCTTTTTTGGCCAGAGCTCAGAGCAAGAGCTGATGCAGATGGCCATATGTTGTAAAACATATTTTAGGGTGGCATCCAAATGTTAGTGGGTTAGGCTCTAATGGGAATTTCTTCAATAATATTACACTTGATATAGCTTTGTGAAACATCTTTCATAGTCTCCATCAACAAGGTAAAAGAAGACAGGGTATGTCTGCTTCTACAACTTTCTCCTCTTTCCTGAAGAAAGTGCGCTACCACCCCTGGGGCTTCCCTCTTTTTTATTCTTCGAGCCTGGCAATGGAACTTGTGACATTGAGTGCGCGCCATCTAGTGTCTTCAGGCCGCCACTACGGGACACAGAAGGCTCCAGGCAAAAGCATCGCCCCTTGTTCAAACGATGGGGTGATGGCTTTCTTATTTGAAGGAGAGATTTGTAATTTGCAAGTTTAAATATGTGACTCTCTAAATAGTGATCCATGACCTCTAATCCATCACCGATGTGCATTTTTATCTAAAAGAAACCAACTTGAAATTCTCAGATAAATGTATGACCTACTTAAGAAAGTTGCTCAAGGGCCCTGGATTTAGCTCAGTGGTTCCACCTGCCTCGCAAGCACAAGGTCCCGAGTTCGATCCCCGGTACCAAAAAAAAAAAAAAAAAAAAAAGAAAGTTACTCAGCAGAGCAAAGGGAGGTTAGTTCTTGGCTTTGATCTCAGCCAGTCAGTTAATCTTTTTCCTTCTAACCCTCACTGTAAATAATAAATAGTTATTGAGGTTACTGGACACATGCCCAGAAAATAGCACAAAAGTTTCAATGTTTTCATAATGGGAAAAAAGCAAACAAGGGAAAAGAAGACTGCAAGTCTTAAAGAAATAGGATTCAGCAAAGTTTGTCAGAACTTAATTTTTCCAAATTTCTGCAGAAAAGTGTTTAATTTCCAACAGTATTGCTATATGGACACTCAGAGCCTGAAAGCACACCATAGAAAATAAGATCAGAGCCAAGCGTGGTGGCACACGCCTATAATCCCAGCACTCAGGAGGCTGAGGCAGGAGGACCACTATGAGCTGGAAGCCAGCCTCGGCTACATCATGAGTTCAAGGCCAGCCTGAATTGCATAGTAAGACCCCCGTCTCAACCCTCCCCTGCAAAAGAAAATAAGATCAGAATTGGAAAAGGTATAATAAAACAATTCTAAATGGCCTAAGTACCCTAGAGCCCCTTTGCAGGTTTGGTGCTACTGAGGATCACTCTAAATGGCAAAAGACAAGGATGATCCAAAAGGCAGACTGGGGCTGCCATAAGAACCATAGTGGGGAGCAAATACAGAGGTTCTTACTCAAGTACAGAGGTTCTTACTCTTTCAAGACAAAATGAGAGGTTGGACACACTTCTCTCTTACATAATGTTTTCTAGCAAAACAGCTCAATCTAATGTTTCAGATATCTCCAGGCTGTGTAGAATCTACCTGTTCTCCTCATGCAGATGGACTCTCCATTTAGATTTTTTTCTTTCCAAATATTTCAGACCCATGGTTACTCTCAGCCTGGTTCCACAACCTGTCTTTGCTTTTATATCAGGAAGGAGGCCGAGATATCCAGGCTGTTCTCTGCCATCTGCATGTTTTAGAGGCAGTTAAAAAAAAAAAAAAAAAAAAAAAAAGAGACTATACTTCCTGAGCATGTAATTTCAGGGTCAGTGAGCCCCTCATGAGGATCAGAGTATTCCTAGGTGAGGCATGTGTCCCTGTAATATCAAATCACAAAAGCCCACTTAAACTACTTATCAAGAGAATCTTCCAAACAAAATTATGGTTTAAATATACACTTCTCTGGAAGCCATAGCTCCCCCTAAGTCTCCACAATATCCCTGTGAGTGATAAGGTAAACATTTAACCTCTCTGGACCCTACTTTATTTGTCTAGTGGGCCACTCTGGCAACATGCTACAGGTCACTCTGAGACCCAAGGCTGTGGACCTCAGTTCTGAAGCCTACATTCTGTATGATTCTTTCCTATGAAAATGAAGAATGGAAAGAAAAGCTTTCTCAGGTTTCATCTGCTCATCTGTTTTTCTCCATCCTACCAAAATCTCTTCCTTCTCAAGCTTTCTCTTCTCCATCTGACCTAATGATTTTCATATAGATTATTTCAAGTATAGGAAAACTATGTCACTGGAGTCCATCAGCGGGCTGAGCTTTGTCCTTCCTGCCTCTACTTTTTTCACTGAACGTGGGAAGACAGAGATGACTAAGATGGAGAGTTGCTCTTTGCTTTCTTTCCTCAGGGCCAGGCTGCTCTATAGTGTGCACATTCTGTGGCTGATAAATAAGACATTTCCCCTCCAATCTACCTACCAGCTGCCAATTAGCTACCAAAACTACTCAGAACTGTAATGTTTGCCCCTCTCTGCCTAGAAGGACAGCCCACTCCCATCCCTCAACAAAATCAAGGAAGACAAAATCAATGCAGAGGAAATGCACAATAACAATGTTAGCTCTTACTGTGTTTGAGGGAAGAGGTGAGGGAGAGGTCAGTTTGCCATTCTGTAGCATGAATTGTAAAATAGCATAGATTCTTCAGCTTGGGCCCTGATATTTGTTTAATCTGCCATTTTCACCCCAGCTCATCAATGATTATCACATGCCACTTGCAAATGGCCTCAGAGCCAGGTTGATGGCACATGGCTGTAATCTCATCTACTCAGGAGGCTGAGGCAGGAGGACTGAAAGTTTAAAGCAAGCCTAGGTAACTGAGACTCCATTTCAAACATTACCCCCCCCCCAAAAAAAGAGGCTCAGGATGTAGCTCAGTGGTAGAGTACTTGCTGAAAGTGTGCAAGGTCCTGGGTTCAATCCCCAGTACCCAGGGTAAGGCCTGAGAACACAGAAAAGTTTTCAGGGAAAAGTAGTTCTTGTTTTCTATAGTCTTCTGATTGTGTGTTTGTATGTATGTGTGTTGGGGGGTGGTATTCAAAAGTGACGAAAGAGGGAAAAAGAGAAAGGAAATCCATAAGTCTTTTTCACCCTTCATAGACTTACTTCCCTTTAAAATTGAGAGAAGGCCTCCGACCGAGCCCATGCTGACATGGAGGAGGAGGAGGAGGAAGAGGGGATTGAGCAGGGGCTGGAGGAGGAGGAGGTGGACCCCTGGATACAGGGTGAACTGGAGAAGCTACATCAATCCACTGATGATATCAACAGACGGGAGAATGAATTTGAGGTATAATTGTCTTGGTTGTCCTTCTCACAGAGCTATGAGAGCACCCATGGGGGAGCTGGGACTGAGAGTGTGGGACTGCATAACCTTTGTTCCTTTTCTCCAGCCCCATTGTGATTAAATGTGAGTTAATGGATAAAGATGTTTGTTAGTTTTGGGACACTAGATAAAAATCTATAACAGACCTAAAGTCCCAAAGTAAACTACTGAACTCCTTGTTTGCCCGGAACTGATGTTCCGGGCACCACAATTTTTAGAACAAGCTGCAAATGTCTGCTGACCATCAATACGTGACAGTCGACCACTAACCTTTGTCCCCTTTTCTTTAATTCTATATGTTAACTTCCCCCTCAACCCCCTATAAAAACAACCTCGGACTCTGAGCTAGCTGCCTCTCTAAGCTATTTTGCTTTGGGAGTGCCATCTGGCCAGACTAATAAAGGTCTGTTTTATTTTCCAACTTGTCCGGTGTGTTCCTTCCTGGGTGTGCTTCACTAATCAGCTCCTCGGAGCGTTTGGTAAGGCCCTCGGTCTTACAAGAGAAGGAAACCTGATAGCCAGGAGGGCCCAAAGAACAGGACAGACCTATAGCAACATCTCTCAACATGCAGCAGCCACAGGCAGCTATTTCAGTTATAATTTATATTCATTTAAAAATTCAAAAGTTACACCAGCTACATCAAGTGGTTGTTTAGCTACCTTGACTATGGCCTCTACACTGGACAACAGGTATGAGCCTGTCCATCCTTACAGGAAGTTCACTCAGACAGAGTGGAGAGCCCTTGGTCCCTTTCCTCCCTAGCACTGTTGGTAGTGGTTTCTTTGAATATTTTAGTAGCTGCTGCAAGTCTTTTGGATGGATTGGATGGGTTTAGAAAACATAGTTTCTGGTAAGCTTTTAAACAGTTCAGGTAGCTCATCAATGGTCAGTAAATCAGAATATTTCAGTGGCGGCTTTCCTCATGAGTCTAGAATGTTAGACAGGACCATTGTTCTAGGACTGTACTTCCCTAACTTCTTAGTCCGTAGCCATTCATTTTGTTTTGTTTTTGCCATATCCTCGTATTTATGGCATGTACTGTTTATGCCATATTGTCCTTTAAAATGATTCACATTTTTACTTCAGTTTGTCTGAAAAGGAAACTTCATGACTATAAATGGAAAACTATCAAAGAAAACATTTTTAAAAGTAAGCTTTTTTAAAATTAAGGAATAGGAAAGTATCCAGCTCACAAGGGCAAAACTTGGCGACTCTCAGCGTAAGGTTATGTTTTATTGTTTTGCTTATTAAATTCTAGTAGGTCCCACCTTCTCGGGCAGGCTCAAGGCCACCTCCCTCCTTTCTTAAAAAGGAGATTAGCAAATGTAAAGAGGTGCTGAAGACAGAGAAGTACCAAGTGGAGGCTTTCTTTCTGATGGAGTCAGAAAGATTAAGAAGCCTTGGAGGAGGAATATCTGCTTCTGTGTCGTTGAAAATACACTGGTGTCTCATCTTTGACATAGGAGCCAACCACCCTCATTGGAGGAAAGATAGCCTCTTTAATAAATGGTGTTGGCAAAACTGGATTTCAACCTGTCAAAGATTAAAACTAGACCCATACCTATCACCATGCACTAAACTAAGATAAAAGTGGATTAAAGATCTAAATATTAAGACAGAAACACTAAATTTTCTGGAAGATAAGTTAGGTAGAACTCTTGAAGACACTGGCAAAGGAAAAGGCTTTATGAATAAAACCTCAGTAGCAAGGGAACTAGCACAAAGAATCAACAACTGGGATCTCATCTTATTAAAAAGCTTCTGCACTGCAAAAGAAATCACCAACAGAACTAAGAGACAACCTACAATGTGGGAAAAAATTTTTAGCAGCTGTCCCTCAGACAAAGGACTACTATCTAGAATATATAAAGAACTGAAAAAAATCAGAGCCCCCCCAAATTTAAAGACCCAATCCCAAACTGGGCATCTGAAATGAACAGACATTTCTCACACAAAGAAGTAAAAACAGCAAATAAACCTATGAAAAAATGTTCAACATCACTGGTCATTCGAGAGATGCAGATGAAAACAACACTGAGATTCCACCTCACCCCAGAAAGAAGGCTGCTATCAAGAAATCAACCAATAACAAATGCTGGCAGGGTTGTGGGGAGAAAGGAACCCTTCTCCATTGTTGGTGGGAGTGCAGACTGGTGCAACCACTGTGGAAATCAGTGTGGAGATACCTCAAAGAACTAGGACTGGAAGTCCCATTTGACCCTGCTATTCCCCTGCTGGGTTATCTTCCCCAAAGATTTAAAAGAATCATACCACAGCGATATATGTGCATCCATGTTTATAGCAGCACAGTTTGTAATGGCTAAAGAGTGGAAACAGCTGAATTGTCCATCAGTTGGAGACTGGATAAAGAAGATGGGGTTTTTCTATAAAATGGAGTACTACTCGGCTATAAAGAATGAGAAACTAGAGACATTTATAGCTAAATGGATGCATACTGAGGCCATACTCTTAAGTGCAATAAATAGGACACACATGTGTAAATATCAAACAGTTTATCTGGTGTGAGAAACTGAAAGTGTAAATAAGGATCAAAATGTATAATTGATATTGTGAAATAGGAAGAAAAGATCTAAAGGGATAGGGAACGTGGGAAGGGTAGGGGAAAGGAAAGAAGGGAAAGCAAAAAATATGAGAAAAGGAAAAAATGGAAACAAGGTCTTTGTAAATAGGGAGGGGTGGAGGGGGTGAAGGGAGGGCAGGGGCAAGGGGAAAAAATAACCAAGATACATCATGTGCAGGTACAAGATCCCAATGATGAATGTAACTGTATTGTATACCTAAAATGTACCAATACACTTAATGAATTTTTAAAAAATTAAATAAAATAAAGAGAGAAAAGGCATGGTTCTGGCACCTGCCTCGCAAGCGCAAGGTTGGGAGTTCGATCCCTGGTAACCCCCCCCAAAAAAAAGAGAGAGAGAAAAGGCAGATGAGTGAGAAAATGATAAAGTTCAGTAAGCTTGGAATCAATTCTCTTTTAATATTCCATGAAGGAAACGGTCTTTTGAAAAAAATTAGCTAAGGCTTTCCCTCCAATTTACCCACTAGCCATGCCACCCTGTCCTGTGTACAGCCAAGTCTCCCAAACCACTGGTTTTTTTGCTCCTTGTTAGTGTACATATATAAATTAAAAGGTGACTATGTTCACCACAAAAAATTCTGCTTACTCAATCCCCTGTACCAAAAAAAAAATCTGCCTAAAAAAGTCTCCTTAAGATCTATCTCAAGAGTAAACTCCCCTATTGAGTTAAATGATTTGATTTTTCAATCTTATTAAATTTCACATGTATCATGTAAAATCAGGCATCTTTATAAATATGTATTTTCCATTATGCCATTTTCTTCTGTTTTCAAAATGCTAAATGCAAAACTGTAAATATCCCTTTTACATTTTAGGATCTATTTTGTTTTAAAACATTCAAGTTTCTTGCAACAAATTTGAGCTTGGAAGAATTATTGTTTCTTTTAATCTTTACCAGATGTTGTTTCTATTATAATCATTTTTTTTCAGTGCTCCATAATGCAATTATTGTTTAATTAGTGATAAATCTGTCATTCCTGGGCTTAAAAACTTAACAAGTACCAAATGTACTTTTATATTTTAAATTTACACACATTCTCTGGGTGTTAGGACACAGGAGTCGGGGGTGGACATCGTGGACACCCAGCTCTGATGCTGGACCAGAATCCCCTTGAATCTGGTCCCTGTCCTGACCCAAGGCCTCTACCGTCTTAGCTTGTGGAGCAGGAGCAGGAAGAAAGCACCTCAGCCCCATTGATACTCAGCTTAGCCGCTGGGTGGCAATGACTCCCCACATCCACCATCACTTGGGTTTTGTTTGTTTGCTTATTTTCTGCCCACCCCACCCCCAAACCAACCTCTGAGTGGCTGAAGTCTTACAGTGAAAACCTGCAAGAGTGAAACCTCCAACACTGAAAACCTATCTTGCAATGTGGCTTTCTATAGAGACAATGCTGGGGCATCTGCTGCCCTCCTGAGGTGGACACTGGAAAGTGAAGCCCCTCTCCGGGCTGCAGATCCACAGCTTTCAGTCACAGACACTTTCCTACTTGACCACTGCTAAATCATCCACTTCAACTCATGTTAAATTACATGCATCACATTAAAGAGCACAAAAAGGAAATGCTAAGGAGACTGCTAATGAAAAAATAGGAAAAGAAAACCCTAGAACATGAGTGAAAAGCTATTTATGCACAAAAACTGACAACATCCAGGATGTGGAGTTAACTCTTCACAGAAGGGGAACTCTGCATGGGGATTTGGTGGAAAGAGAGTTTTTTTTCTTTTCCTTTTGAAGTGGCTGTGATTGCTATCTGGAGAACAGGGAAAAGAACGCTTTCTAGCTCTTGCTGAAGAGTATCCTGAGGTATCTGGATGCTTTTAAGTTCTTATTAGAGAAAAAATATTTTATTGAGGTATAAAGACTTTCAAGTAGGAGAATAAATGAATATCCTCTGATTCAAAATCTGGATAAAGTGAAAACAAATCCAACCCTGTACCCTGTACCCTCGGCACTTTGCCCTGGGGTGGCCCTCCTCCCTTATGCTCCTCTCTCTCCAGGGCAGATGGGCTTCGGGGAGCTGTCCATCAGCTGTGGTGGCTGCAGCGGGTGGGTGGGGTCAGCCCACCAAGGCTTGAGGGAGGGCGTGGGAACCAGGGAGCCCCAGCCTGGCACACAGCACAACACCACAGCCAAGTCCAGGGCCATCCTACCACCCAGCCAGCCCTTCTCATTCAAATGTGGAGTCCAAACAATAGCTTTCTGGGCTCTGCAAACAGAATTGTAACAGGAAAACATAGCATCCTTCTGATGCTGAGCCAGTCTTGGGAAAATGACTGGTGCCAAAAAAAGTTGCATAATTAGCAAATGGCTTTCGCTGCTTTCAGTGACATCAGTCTGTAAGGTCAGGCCTGAGGCTGCGGATTATGGTCTCCAGTGCCTGTGCTGTCAAGGGAAACACAGAACCATCTGTTTTTGAGAAGTTTCCATCTGCACAGCAAATGACAAACTGGGGTTAATACCTCAATTTATTTGGGGGACACCAACTGTGGCAGCCAGCCATGTACTTGAGGGCAGTCTAGTCCATCAAAGCCAAAGGTTGAGCTCAAAAGTAGACAGGTTTTGAAAATGTATTTGAGAAGTTTCAAATTTTAGAATAAGTATATATGCATTTAGAATTCAGGTGACATTAAACTGCTCTCTTATTATCAACAGTCTTAATGGAAAATACCGGGCCCCTTAAGTCCCTGAAAGGGCAAGGAACATTTGGAGAGGTCATTTCCCTTTGTATAACACTTTTATCTTTTGTTTTTGCTACGTTTTGGTAACTATAGAATCTCCAGGACTCATTCTGGATAGTCCCAAGAGATGGAAATATAATTAACAGTGTTCCATATAAAACACAAGTTACGTAGACCATCACACTTTAATTGCTCTCAGGATCTGACTCTAATGTAATAGGCATCAGGTTCCCTCTGCAGCAAAGCACAGCGGTCTTGTGCTGGGCCTCATAGATCTCTCTGATACTTCTGTACAGGGCTGTCACTGCACTGAGATGCTGCACTGCGATAAATGAATCAGATGATGCAATTAGGAAGCAGGTTCTTCAGGTTACCCTGCAATCACTCAGCCTGCCTAGCTCTCTACACTGCAGGCCCTGGGTGCTGGAGGAGTACAGCCCCCACCAAGCAGGGGCTTCCAGTTCATCGTCTGTGCTGTAATTACCTCCTCAAAACAAGAGGCACAGAGAGGTCACATCCTGTCAATGCCACAATAAATTAAACCAAATAACACCCTCTAGAATCCCCCTTTAACCATAATAAAGGCTTTGAATCTCTACACACATGCTCCTGATAAATGCTTTGAAAAATGAACTGACTTCGAAGCTGTTTGATGGAGGGAAGGTTATGGAAACTGAAGACTATACAACATGATGTCTGAAGAGGGGCTGGTTTCTCTTTCTCATCGGCTGTGCTCACTTGAAGTGCTGCTCAGGTCCAAGGTTCCCAGGTAAAAAGAATGTGGATACAGTACAGAGAAAAACCATAAGGAACAACAAAAGGTACAGAAAAGTCAATGGCAATGAAGTTTCCCATTGAGAGATTTAAAGAAAATTTACTAAGTACCTTGGAAGCAAAGAGCCCAGTTACTTTATTTTACCACTGAAAAACATCAGAGAAAAAGTATATTATAGCATACACATTTAAGTTAGAAATAAAGAAATTTACCAGAGGTAATTTATTGTCTTAAATAATCTTGGAAAGGGCTGTAAGAAAACTTCCAAAGTTTTTATTTTGAATTGTGTTGTAATAATTTTCAAATAAGGTACATTCTTACTTCTTGCCTCAAAATGTGACTCTTAACAATGATGATGTCAACAAGCAGTAATTATCCATAAAATATACCCCCTTTCGGCTCTCTCAATCCTAACATATACCTGTCTTCCTTTCATTTTTCCTATCAGAAACCAAACTTACATCATTTGGGTCCAGTCTGGGCCACCATCAGGTGCCTAGCAGTGCAGGTGAGGCACTGGCTACTCCACACTTGCCAGGGAGGCCTGGCCACAAAGGCAGAGAGGGGCTGTGACGTGAAGGTGAGCAGGCCCCAGGTGGCGAGAAACAAATGGAGAGGCTACTGGCTCCATCATGATTCCATATGTAGTATTCACTTGCAAGAGAAAGAAGAAACAGGAGGCTCCAGCAGAATCAGCAAACAGAAGTGTCTAGGAGGTGGGCTGTGTGAACCCAGGGCAGGGTGGCCCAGCCAGCCAGTGCCTTCTTCAGCGTAGACCAATGGCCAGTGGACACCCTCTTCCCAGGTTCCTAGCCCTCGACATGAAATCAAGTTGGGCAGCATTGCTCCTGAACTCACTGTCTCCATCTCTACCATGAGAAGACTTTTCTGTGCCAAGTGCCCATGGGTGACCAGAGCAAACGGGAAAACATGGTGGAGTCCACTGAGGTTCCTGGAAGAGAGATGCTGGAGGACTGCAGCACTTGCAGTATGTAACATGTGTCTTGCCATGTTATGTTTCTTCTGAATTTTACTAAACTGGTATTTTAACAGTGATTAATGTGACCAAGCTTTGATAGCGCCAGATCCATTTTGGGCTTTCTCTTGTAACACAAGTTGTGCTGGAGCCCACTGGCAGCTGTGCACTGATACATAAGCAAGATGGCTGGTGTTCTGGACCCTTCCCTCCAAACCTGCCACCTAGAAGCTAAGCTAACACACTGATGGGCATATAAATACTTGTGCCAGTGGGCTGCCACTGGGGACATATCCCCTGTGAGTTTACATTCTGAAAGGTAGTGATACTGGAGTCCTTGCCTGAGCTAACAAGAGCTTTACTTCATTGCTGAGGCAATGAAGGGCAATGTGAACCTGTCTCAGTATTGCCTTGAAGTGATGGGTCTCCCAGACCACTTGGACATTTACTTCATGGATGCATAGTGCTTGGTTCATTACTAGCACTCTATGTTAGTTTAATTTTGTTTTACCTTTGTAGGTGGAAAGAGAGAGGACAGGGTCTTGTCAAGCTGGCCTTGAACTCCTGGTTCAGATGATCCTCTTGCTTCAGCCTCCCAAATATCTGGGATCACAGGCATGCTACCACCACACTCAGCTTCTTTTACCTATTTTCATATATTCCTTTGGCTTGATTTTACTTATTCTGGTTTTGGGTGTCCTTCAATAAACCAGCTCATTTGGAAACTATCTTTGCCTTACCTGGCTTGGCATTTGATTAAAGGATAAAGAAACCTACCCCCTTTGAAGGAAATAATCTGTGAAGTGAAACTGTCCCTAGGTATTTGGGAAACAGGGCCACCCTGGCTCATCCAGTGTGACATGTAATTTTTTTTTTTGTACCGGGGATTGAACTCGGGTCCTGGCGCTTGTGAGGCAGGTGCTGTAACCACTGAGCTAAATCCCTGGCCCTATGTAATTTAAAAATATTTTTTCTTGGGTGCATTGGTCTTTTGCTCCTGTTTTTACAAAATGAGTGTTGACTCCACACAGCTGCCTCCAACGGAAGGGAGACACCTTGACCAGCCATGCCCTGACACTGCTACAGAGCCCAGCACTGATGATGCAAAGTGGTCCAGGTGACTGCCGAGTCCACCACCTCAGAGCTGAGGGGAAGGGAGACACCATGAGGGGAGACTGCAAGGCTGACAGCCTTACCCAAAAAACTCACAGAAATATTAGTTGTTTTTGTTGCTTTAATCATTTTTCTGGGGGGTTGTTTTGTCTTTCTTGCATATTTTATTTTTCCTCTAGTGAAAAGCTGAGTTTATTTTGTGCATGTTTTTGTTAAGTGATTGCTGCCCTCCCTTGTAAGATCTTCAGTCTTAAAAATTTACTCCTTGGGCTGGAGATTTAGCTCAGTGGTTCCACTGCCTGCCTTGCAAACACAAGGTCCTGAGTTCGATCCCCGGTTCCAAAAAAATTTACTCCTTGTGTTGAAATAAGAAATATTATTTTTAAAAAGCTTGTACCCCTGGCCTCTTCCAGCACCCTCAGGGCTGCACTCCATGCTCAGCAAAGACACAGGGCCAGCGAAGAGCAGAGCTCAGTTCCCTTTTCCTGTGTTAACATCTGTCAGTGGGTAATGAGAAGGCAGGTTGCAAGAGTAACTGATGCATCACCTTAGAGTGAATCATGGATAACCCGCCAATATAGCATTCCTTTGGGGAACCTACCCCCTCAATGGCTGTTGTCCAAATATGTGATACAAGGTGCAAGAATCAAGCAAATCTTGAACCTCTCTCTATATGTGCCAAGTATGCAGACAAGCCACTATGTTAGGTATTTTCAAAATAAAATGTAACCACATGATTATTTTTAAGGTTCCAATGCTCTTTTGTCTGTATCCCTCCTCCTCTTTTTGTTCCTTATCTAAAGGAAATGATTTCCAGCATCTCTTCTCAGGCCCTTCTCATCACCAAAGCCCAGCACCTACCAGCAATGAATCTTTTATAAAGCATTCGATTCTTCTCAGACTATTTCTCTCACGAGAGATCAGCTTTGCAAAAAGATGTAGCATTGCTTTTTCAAGGCTGGGAAAATGCCGAAGCCAGAGGCTGACTACAGCTGGTGTGGGGAGAGAAATCTTCTTCCTTTAAGCAAGAAACAAGCAAAATGTTAGACAGAAATGGACTCTTAAAGAAGATGACAAACAATTTTCAAAATGCAATTACTAATCCAATTTGTGCAGCTATTCCCCATGGTCCTAGCAGCTGTTAATATTTATTGTATCTGTGATTATTTATTGCAAACTCATTTGCAAAGCAATATAACTATGCTTTCATTTCAATTCACCTTAAGAAATCAGAGAAATGCTGAGGAAAAATGTGCTTTCAAAAAGGATAAGCAAATACATACTAAAGAAAAAAAAGAGAATGATAAAAAAAAATGAGTTGAAAAAGGCCTTGGAATGTCCAGGTAAATGTAATCCCCAACTTAAGAAGATTTGCTTTTGATAGTTTACAATGTGGAATCCCAGGGCCATGACCTATTATCTGTATGACCTTGGGGGAAGTTACTTAACCTTTAAACCTCACTTTACTCATCTGTCTAACGGGCCTGGCTCCTTTACAGCACTGTAAGGATCTAATGCAGTTACACATGTATAGTCATTAATATAGTGCTCAGCACACTTTGAATATTCAAAACTCTATTTACAAATCTGTTGCTTTAAAGTTAATAAATGTTTTTGTTAACGATTTCACACGTGGTAGTTATGGTCTAGTTAATGTACAGAGGACCTTAAGTACGATACACCACAGACTCAACCATTCTGTGCAACTATGTTTATGGGGGTGGGGGGGATCCTGTGTCAGTGATGTGAGGCTCTACTTCCCCTCCTGGGAGGAGACATGAAGGAGTCTTACATTCTGAGCCCTGGCTCTGAGATGGCCATACAGCTGGCCTCCAGGGCCTGCCTCCTGACCTTCCTGCCCCATCCCACACAACAGGTGCTTTGAAGCCCCCCCAAAGATGCTTACCATTGTCAATAAGGAAGCTTGAACTGGGGAGAAATCTCCACATCACTCAAAGACCCTCAGAGCCTGTCCCCTTGTCATGAATCCTGGGCCACTTCACTGCAGAGCTGGTATGAAGCCAGGCATGAAGCCCAGGAATGGGGATGGGGCATGGGCAGGATCTATCCCCAAGGGCTTCTCCCTTTTCCTCCCACAGGCCTTGTCTGGATTTACCTTGGGCTACAGAAGAAGTGGAAGGTGGGAGGTGGGGTGGAGGAATAGTAGAGGGCAGAAGGAAGGAGGGAAAGGCAGAGCCCCTTCCCTGATCTCCCTAGCCCCACACCTGGCACAGAACTGCCAGTGTCCATACCCCTCAGAATGGAAAAAAGGGAAGAACAGATTTGTGAAGGGTTTACCAAGAGCTTGGTTTGGCATGTGTGGATTTACAGTGTGGGAGGCACAGGTGAGCAGAGACATCAAACATATCCTTAAATGTCAAAGGTCTGGCTAAAGGCACACATCTGGGAGGCATCGTGGGTGTGCACTCAAGGGAAGAGCTCCAAGTGGGACAGCCCAGAAGCACCAACACTGAGGTGTCAGGCAGAGGAGGAGGGTGACACAGGCAGAGGAGAATGTCGTCAGAGCTCAGAAGAGATAGGACTTCAGAAGGAAGGGCCAGCTGAGACCAATACTGTGGAAAAGCATTAAGGCTGGCTATCCAGGCTGGCTCTGGGTGGAAGCAGAAGAGGGTGAATGCAGGGGAGGAACTGGAAGTGGAGCCAGAACTGGAAATGAGTCTTCAGAAAGATGTCTGTTGGGCGGGGCACCGGGAGGTAGCCTGGGGGGTGGCCTTGGAAGGTGACATTTTGAAGACCACATCGCTGATTGCTGATGGGCAAGATATTTACTGTAGCAACACTGTTAAGACAGCAGATTACAGTACAGTCCATTTGCTTCGAGGAATGTGCTTCTATTTTTAAGAAATGAGCTGGATCTATATCCCATGAAGGATATCCAAAGAATACCAGTTAACAAAAAAGTTTCAGAGTGACAGGTATGGTATGATGCTATCTTTTGTTTGTTTTTAAAAGCTACTTTAAAAGAGATAGAAAATTAGGGCTGGGGATTTAGCTCAGTGGTTCTGGCACCTGTCTAGCAAACGCAAGGTCCCAAGTTTGATCCCCAGTACAAAAAAGAAAGAAAAGAAAGAAAGAAAGAAAGAAAGAAAATTTCTGGGTACAGTGATGCATACCTATAATCCCAGCTACCTGGGAGGCTCAGCCAGGAAGATCACAAGTGTGAGCCCCTAGGTTCAATCAGAGAGAGAGAGAGAGAGAGAGAGAGAGAGAAGAGATTGAGAAAGAACAGCTTTATATAAGAATATAAGGCATGACTATCAAAAGTACTGGAGAATGATAAGGAAGAGATATTTAATAGTTTCTGTACATACCCTGATCATATTATTTGACCCAATAAAATAAATATACATTCTGGGGAAATTTGTTTTTAGGGACACTGAGAAGTTTCATTCTGTTCACATGTTAGTTTTAGAAACTCTTCAAGTTGCCCTTTTTCTGAGCTATACTTGTTCTGCTGTCTGGACACTGATGAAAAGGATGAATTCAAGGAAAACAGGATAAGATAAAAACTCGGCCCCCCGACTTCCTACCTGATAATTAAAGGCATTTTCTGTACTATAGCTATGTTTTAGATAGTAAGAAGGGCACTCTGGGATTTATGTGTAATGTACTATGATTTCCCCCTCAAGTAATGAGGAACAGATTCCTGGCTGGTGCTTTCAAATAGAATAGCTAGTTTTAAAAAGTGAAGCTTTCTGACAAGAAGCAAGAAAAGTTCGAACAAGACACTTTCGTTGCTATGAGACTCTTCCAGACAGATGCTTTCTTGACACTTAGAAAACTCACTCTGTTTCTCCAAAAAGAGCCAGTAGGGAGAAAAATTGGTCCAGCTGCTTATTAAATAATTTTGGCTCCAATTTTTTTTACAGCTACAATAAAAAACCCCAGAATTACAGAATTAAATTCTCCATAAAAGGTTCCTGACAGAGGCACCCTTCAAAGGGCTATACTCCAATTTCTAAAGCTGTCTGGGGAGGGAGACTGGGGCTTCCACAGCCAAGACGGACACATCTGTGACAGTCTACTTTTCCAGCCAGGGCTGTCTGAGCTGCTAGGGAAATCCATTAAAATCGTAACCATTTGTTCTGGAGAATTGCTTAATCCTAAGGAATTGGAAAGAATACTTCATTTCATTCTAAAGGTACATTTACATGGTAACCTGATCTAAGACACGTATCACACTTGAGGAAACTGTCATTGTTATCATCTATATGTGCAGAGAAGCCTATGTCTCAAAACAAAGTCTGGAAGCCACCAAG
Source organism: Heterocephalus glaber (assembly GCF_053883595.1). NCBI lineage: Eukaryota > Metazoa > Chordata > Mammalia > Rodentia > Bathyergidae > Heterocephalus > Heterocephalus glaber. The sequence continues at coordinate 12,844,620 of NW_028258151.1, read as the reverse complement.
CAGATGAAATGCCTAAACCTCCCAAAACTGAAACTTTCAATGGTTCTAAACCACCACCTGCAGATTTTTTGGGGCCATATCAGGGATTGAATTTAGGACCTCGCACTTGCCAGGCAGGCGTGGCACCACTGAGCCACATCCCTGGCCCCTGCAGATTTTTATATGAAAAATTTTTCAATGACCGATTTTGTGACATCTTATTAAGGATGAAAGAGGACAAAGAGAAACAGAGAGAATATAAGGAAATCTCAATTGATGGAAAAAAAGTTTTAGTTACTACTATTTGCCTCCTTTTTGTTCTTGGTATCACATTAATCTTTCTTCATTCCAACATTCCCTTGTATTGACATTTAAAGAATGATTTTTCTGAGTTGAAAAATCACAAAACCAAGAATAACCTTATAACTTATTCTTTGAGTTTTAGAATCTCATTTTCCCAATTTATAAATGGGTATTGCAACTGTGGGGGTATTTTAAATAACCAGTGGCTCCCATATTAATTCCTGAAGTTCTCAGGGGCCTCCAAGAGTCACCTCCTTGACCTAAATACAGGTATGGTAGGAAGGGCTTATCATGAATAACAAAAGATGCTTCTCTCTCCCTGACAGGTTAGCTTGTTTTTTGTTTTTGTGATTTGACATAAAAAAGCACCCTGATGAGTAAACTACTCATTGGAAAATTATTCAAAGAATATAAACGAGGTTCTTCTCATTGACTAATTCTTTTCTTATTAAGCATCTTTGGAAGCCATATTAACACTATTGGTAACCAGAATTTGGCCTTTGTTTGAAACTTTTTATTATTAGGAAAAGACAGGAGCTTGAGGAAACTTCAAATATTGTAAAAAATAATATAACTATTATTAAAGTCAATAATAATAACAGGATGCCAGGCTAACAGTTTTTTTTTTTTGTACCGGGGATTGAACTTGGGTCCTTGGGCTTGTGGGGCAGGCAGCAGAACCACTGAGCTAAATCCCTGGCCCAGCCAGGCTAACAGTTACTGAGTATTTCTTCTGGGTGCCAAGCACTGTGTTCAGTAAAGGCAGTAGACTCACTAAAATCTTAGGGGAACACATGTCCCAGTTTGTCTGGGACAAGTTCATAATTATAAATGGGAACCCCTTTGACTCTTAGAAGTGTTGCAGTCTAAATGCTAAGTTATATGGTCATCCTATTTAATACTTACAGCTACTCCATGTTAGTTAGCTAGTCAGTCATTCCTACTACCAGTTCTTTTTACATAGAACACTTCTCATACCAACTCTGTGGGAACCTCTCCCTAACACCAACCAGTTCTCTCTCTAGAGATCAACTGAGTACCCAATGATTCAATTTGGTTCTGACACTACTTACCCAGGGTTAGTGCAGACCCTAGAGTTAAAAGCTCAATCTTACAAATGTCCCTCACTTTAGATGACAAGTGCAAGACTGGGCTCCCTTATCTTTTTGGTATAAGTCAAAGGTTCCCCCTTCTTCAGGTTTGATAATTTGCTAGAATAGCTCACAGAACTCAGAAAAGTAGGGCCGGGGATTTAGCTCAGTGGTTCAGCTGCCTGCTTTGTAAGCGCAAGGTCCCAGGTTTGATCCCCGGTACCAAAAAAAAGAGAAAAACACTTACTTACTATTACCAGTTTATTATAGAGGACAAAACTCAAGAATGGCAAATGGAAGAGACATACAGACCCATTTGGGAGGGACTTGGAGCTTCTCAGTTCGAGGTATACCACCCTCCAGTACCAACCCAGAGGTTCTTTAAGCCTCACACATTAGGGAGCTTCATGGAGGATTCTTTACATAGCTTGACTGAAACATCATTGCCACTAGAGATTATGTCAAGTTCTGAAAGTCAGGCGTGGGGCTCAAAGTTCTACCCTTTCAATCACATGGTTGGTTTGGTGGCTACCAGTCCCAACCTGAAGCTCTCAGGGGCCCTCAAGAGTCATTCCTTTGGTCTAAATGCAGGTATGGTGGAAAGGGCTTATCATAATAACAAGAGATGCTCTTTTCTTCCCGACTCAGGAAATTTTAAGGTTTTAGAAGCTTGGACAAAGACCAAATACACACTTCTCACTATGTCACAGATTCTCAGTCATGCATTTATTCCTTCTCTCATTTCTCCACGGCTCCTTCATCCAGATACAGAGCGAACACTCTCCATGCAGTATTCAGAATCCTCAGGGTTCTGAAGCAATGGCTTTGGACTTATCTCCAAGGACATGGCATGCTGAGTGCTTTGACTCCACAGACCTAGAGGAGGAGCTCAGCAATCCTCCTAGGAGGGCTTCATGAACTAGACAGCTTGCAAGTGGCTGTGTCAGCAACCCCAGGGGCAGATAGGAAAAGTCAGGTTTGACATTCAGGCCAGAAATTTAAAAACTTCTTTACATTACCTAAGTTGCCAAAGAGGAGGGGGCAAGTGTGTGCTGTTTAAAGGAACACAGGCAGCTCATTTCTGAAAATACACGACTGTATTTGCAAGCCAAGCCCAAAGACATGCAGCCAATTATAAAACATGAAATTCCACTGGTGTACTGTGGTAAGCAAATAGTTGGAAGACTAAATCCAGGGAAGGGCACATTGGTGAGCAACAGCATGTAGTTTCTAACTGACCAGCAGCCAGCCCATTTGGGGAGCTCAGGGGCCCAGGGGGCCCAGGAGAGGTCTGGAAGGGGCAGGGGGAATGAATCAGCTTCCCTGTGCCAACACGTGGCAGGAATGCTCTGTCCACAGAAAAATGTTCATGGAAAGGCTCCAGCTCTTACGCCACTGTAGGGGGGAACTTGCTGAGCTGAAGCTCAGGAATTGGACATGTTGAAGACCACCCAGCAAGTATTTCTGGACAGTCTGTCCCCTACAGATTAGCAGACATAATTTTCCAAACCAAATAAATTTTATGAGCTGCTGAGGGAGGACATGCTAACACAGGAGAGTGGCTACTCGTGGGGCCCAAAGTGGGGAACACAGCCCCAGTTTTCTGGGGTTTTACAGAGAATGCCATAAGGCATTCTACTCTTGCTTCCCTTTAATTTCAACTTTTGTTGAAAAAGCAAGACTGGACGCAGAGGTTGCCGAGCCCATATTCTTCTAAAAGATGTACTCTTTTTTATCTTTTAAATTCTTTTTTGGTACATTTTAGGTATATAATACGTTTACATTTATCATTGGGTGCTTGTACCTGCACATGATTTATCTTAGTTCTTATTTTTTCCCCCATTACCTGTGCACCCTTCACCTTCTCCAGCCTTCCCTATTTACATAGATTTTATTTCCATTTTTTTCTTTTCTCATAATTTTTCCTTTCCCTTCTTCCCTTTCCCCTTCCCCTCCCACCACCACTACACCTTTGGACCTTTTCCTATTTCAAATTATCAATTATTCATTTTAATAATTTTAATCCTTATTTACACTTTCAGTTTCTCACACTAGAGAAACTATTTGGTATTTACACATGTGTGTCCTATTTATTTCACTTAAGAATATGGCCTCAATATGCATCCATTTAGCTATAAATGTCTCTAGTTTCTCATTCTTTATGGCTGAGTAGTACTCCATTTTATAAAAACCACATCTTCTTTATCCAGTTTCCTGTTGATGGGCACTTGGGCTGTTTCTAAGCTTTAGCTATTACAGACTGTGCTGCGATAAACATGGGTGCACATATATCACTGTGGTATGATTCTTTTAATTCTTTGGGGAAGATACCCAGCAGGGAAATAGCTGGGTCAAATGGGACCTCTAGTCCTAGTTTAAAAGATGTACTCTTATGAATCAGAAATGGAGTCACCATGGTGAAAGGCAAAGAGCATTTTACTTCAAAGTGCACATTTTGTGAAACTGCTGTGGAGTGTGAAAAATGAACGCTGGTGGGGAAAACCATGAGAACCTCAAGTGAGGACTAGTCAAGAGCTGGGAAAGGCAACACAGCACACTGTTTAAACTTCTAAAATGATTATTACTCATTATCTTACAGAATGGTAACTGGTCAGATTCCTCAGGAAATTCAAATTTACTGAATACATGTTGACACAGGGCTTAAAGAGAGTAGAAAAAAAGGACTTTATTTTTCAACCATAAAAATGATGTTTTGAGGGGCCAGGGATGTAGCTCAGGGGCGCCGCGTCTGCCTTGCAAGTGCAAGGTCCTGAGTTTGATCCCCTGTACCAGAAAAAAACTGACCCTTTATTTTTTTTATTTGTAAATTTTTTTTGGTACCAGGGATCGAACTCGGGACCTTACGCTTGCAAGGCAGGCGGCAGAACCACTGAGCTAAATCCTCAGCCCTTGTTTTGACCTTTTAAACATTAAATAATTTCACTTCTATTTTCTGTCTAAATCTTACTTTATCAAAGTCCTGGACCATCAGCTTTCACAAAAAATGTTATTAAAATACACATTTTAATATTTTAAAGAGTTATATATTAAAAGTGGAAATACTCTACTAGGAACTAGATCCTCTTACCTGTAACAACAACAGAATTTTGAATGTGCTCATTTTCCAAATGCAATAATAGATACCCATTTGAAGATGGGGAAGAAAGACCCACTTTAAAAAGACAGAAAGTTCAAAACAAAAATATAATAAAACCTTGAGAATAGAAATGTCTAAAATATATATGTGGAAAATATATCAGAAATTCCTTTAAAATCACAAAAATAATGCTGAACAAATGGAAAGTCAGGGCTGGGCGTTTAGCTCAGTTATTCCGGTGCCTGCCTTGCAAGCACAAGGTCCCGAGTTCAACTCCCAGTACCAAAAAAAAAAAAGAAAACAAATGGAAAATCAGGTGTGTTCTTGGATAGGTAGCCAGAAAAACCTTAAGATCATAAAGATATCAGCTCTCCCTAAATTAATTTATATCCTTAATGTGAGTCTTCCCACAAAAAACATTAGGTGTCTTCCCTGAAGCCAGAAAAAATGGTGTTAAAGTTTATTTGGGAGATAAAACAAGCAATAACATATATAAATACATATATAACTCCCCTCTCCCACCTAAATCACCAAAGTAAAAAAAAAGAGGAATATAAGGGAGCTAGTCCTATTTTATACCATCATTAAAGCAAAATGGTACTAAGGCATGAGTACATATGTTACAGGACAAAGAACCAGAACAGAAAATAGCAAAATAGGACCAACTACATATAAAAATTGAGTACATGATGAAGGGAGCCTCATAAGTCTGCAGAAGGACTGTAGTGGGGTTGTGGTGCTTGTGTCCTCAATCACACTCAAGATGGCTGAAATATTCTATTACTTAGGAGTGGAAAAAACAACCCTCTTATTTCAACAAATAACTGCAAAACCAACCTTGTATTACAAAACTTGTGAAACAACCAGAATTTAATTCCTGACTAGATATGAAATGATAATAAGGAATTAGTGTCAATTTTTAGATGTAAAAATGGTACTGTAGCTACATCTTTTTTTTTTTTTCAGTACTGGAGACTGAACCCAGGGAGTTCACACTAAGCTACATCCTCAGCCCTTTCCTTTATTTTTTATCTTGCGACAGGGTCTTTCTAGGTTGTTAAGTTGCCTAGGTTAGGTTCAAAATTGTGAGCCTCCTGTCTTAGCCTCCCAGAGTGCCTGTGCCACGCCACCATGTCTGGCTATAACTATCTTTGTAAAACTGCACCTTGTAATAAAGAAGGTTCTATATATGTAATGGCCTTCCAATTTCTCTCTAAAAGCATTTAAATAATAAAGAATTGATAAAAGGGAAAAAAATTTGAGACAGGGTCTCACTAAGTTGCGGGGTTGCCCAGGCTAGGCTTGATCTTGTGATCCTCCTGCTTCAGCTTCTCAGACTGTTGGGATTATAGGCACGTGTCACCATGCTCAACTGAGCGATGTAAAGAATTATTAACCCAACTTTAAAAAAATTATACTTTTAAACAAAATTTAAGGCTCGTAAGTAGTAAATATCATTTTAAAAATCACATATCAATGATCATTACATGTCGTATACATGTATCAGTTATCACACTATAACCTATCAATACGGTAATAAACATTTTTTGAATTAAAAAAATCATATCAACTTTCTACCTTGAATTTTAAAACATGAATGATTTGAATCTCATTTTTTTTTGCACTTTATTAAATTCTTTTATTGGTACATTGTAGGTATACAACACAATTACATTTCTCATTGCGAATTGTACCTTTACATAATGCATCTTGGTTCTTATTTTTTCCCCATTCCTAGCCCTCCCTTCACCCCCTCCACCCTTCCCTATTTACAAAGACTTTATTTCCATTTTTTCCATTTCTCATCATTTTTCCTTTCCCTTCTTTCCTTTCCCCTGCCCCTCCCACTACCCCTACCCCTTTGGACCTTTTCTTCCTATTTTGCATTATCGATTATTCATTCTAACCATTGGTACATTTTAGGTATACAATATAATGACATTCATCATTGGAAATTTGCACCTTTACATAGTCTCTCTTGGTTCTTATTGAATCTCATTTTTGAGACTAAGTAGAATCTGGCAATTAAGGTGGAATTCCCATGAAGAAATAAACAATATTTTAAACACTGAAGAGAGAGTAACTGCTAAAATTATCTGAGCAGGATCCATGGAACGAACCCCTGTGAGTAATAGAGACATGATCAGGGATTCTGTGGGCAAAACCATTTTCATAAATATACCATGATGGCATTTATCTTTCATCCTCTCATGCTTATAAGTGTACAGTCTAATCATGCACAGGCTACATGACATCTGATGTTATTTCCCTGACACTCAATGAAAAATAGGCTTATGTATTTTTACTGTCTCGAAGAATTTTAAAGATAAGTATGTTTAGGATATAAATATGCATATTCTCAGACATTAGGTTTATTCTCTTTTTGTCTACTATGCTCTTGCTATAATTGGTTATACCTGACATTACTTCTACATAAAAAAATCAGTAATTTAAGCTAGGTATGCCTGTGATCCCAGCTACTTAGGAGGCGAAGGCAAGAGGATCACAAATTTGAGGCCAGCCTGGGTAACTCTGCAAGAGTTGAAAAATAACAAGGTCTAAGGATATAACTCAATAGTTGAGCACTTGCTTAGCATGTATGAGGCCCTGGGTTCAATGTCTAGTACTTTAACAAATAAAAAAAACCAATATATAAATAAACAAACAAACAAAAAAGTCTTGATATTTCCCCTTGTGTTTATGTGGAAATACAGCAAGACACAAGTGCTGTGCTGAGGTTTTCTGTAGTAACATTTTTTTTTTTTTTTGGTACCAGGGATTGAACTCGGGAACTTGTGCTTGTGAGGTAGGTGGTGGAACCACTGAGCGAAATCCCCACCCCTGTAGTAACATTTTTTAAAACTTTTCTAAATTAAAACATTTTTAACTGAATTTTAGATAATTTTATATTACATATAAATATTTTATACCGAGTCCACCAAAAATGTATATACACTTCAGGATAAGAAAAACTTGTATAAATATCTTAATACTAAATTCATTAAGACATCATGAGATTAATACAAGTTAACTTTGGCCTCTATTGCAAGAGTTGCTCAAAGTGGTGGCCATTAGCTTCCAGACATTCACTAGTATGGCTAACTGCTGCTTGGGTGACCTTGGTCAAAGTGTCCACTGAGATTGCTGCACATGCATTTTCAATCTCTTCTGTAAGGGCTGGCAATATAGTGAGTTTTCTGTGAAATATGACATCCTTTAGGGTCTCCCATAGATAAAAGTCTGCAGATATCAAAGTAGGAGAACGTGTATATTATACAAATTTTTCTTTTCCTGAAGTGTGTATACATTTTTTGGGCAGACTCTGTATAAAACATTTAATTTATATAATATATATTTTATATCCATATATTCTAATACATAGTTTAATTTTAGAATTTACTAACATTTTATTCAAAAACTAAAATTTATTTACATTTTCTTAAATTTAAGAATGGACTGCTGGCTGTGAAAAGGAGAATTAATACATTCTCTTTCTCACACCACAGCTGTTATACCAGGAAAAGATGCAACACACACATCAAAATGTTCTCTGACTCATAAGACAGGGACATCTATTCCAGAGAAAGTGGACTAAGCTATAAACAAAAGTAGAAATAGGAGGAAAGTTGTTGTTGCCTTCACTTTGCAGATGTTAATAATTTACCGTCTGTGCCTTAAACAACAAAATGTTTCAGGACTGTTATGGGACTAGTTAATTGCAGCATCAATTTGAAGCCATTCAGAGTCTAAACAAAAAGGAATTAAATGATTTAAAAGTAGATATGACTCATTAATACTTTGCCAAGAGAACCATACTTATACCAAAACCTCTAGGCCTGGCTGGCCTTGGTGTATGGTTTATTTTTCTGGTGTCAGCACCAGGAAAACATGGGAGATTTTTTTGTGAAACACGGCCATACCTCCAGGTGGACAGAAATTTAAAGTGTTGAAGTACCACTGAGAATTTCACGGTTTTTCCTGTGACACCTGTGTGATGTTGGCACTGACTGCAAAAACAACAGTGGGTAAAACTGCTGCACCTCAGGAAGATCAGGGACCCGCTGTCACTGTCCTTGCCTGTATTCCTCACTACCACACCCTCATAGGAAAAGCAGATGTATTCACCTAATAACCTTTGCTAAAGCAGTGTAATTGCTGCTGATTTTATTCAGTTGTTACCCTTGAGAAATTTAAAAATCTACACAGTAAAATACAGTATACACAAAGCACTTCTGCTCTGTGACCCAAAACGATAGCTGTCTTCAGAAAAGCACTCCTACACTTGTGTGAGCTCTGGAAATTTACGGTACGTGGAAGTATACTTGAAAGAATGATTACCAGACAAACAATACTTACTCACACTTGACTATTTAGCATGTACTTTTCAAAAAACTAGCAAAATGACTCAATCAACTTAAGAAAAACAAATGACAGAATTGTGGCCCAGGATCAATTTGAGCTCTTAAACAGAAATTAGAATCTTGGAGAATCTATGTCTGTCAACATGAGCTGACAGCTTACCAAGAGTTAAAGACACTGATAATCAGATTGGTGGTGATAGTGATGATTATAAGTATTCCTGCTATATACTGAAGTATGTCAGATCTACATATCTCAATGAACCAAAGTTTTCCAAACAAACCATGCTCAGTGCTACAAAATCTTGCAAAAGATGCAAGGTCATGAATTCGATCCCCTGGTTCTGCAAAAAACAAAACAAAACAAAACAAAAAACAAAACAAAAATCTTGTAAAAGATCCAAAACAGCACATGATCAATGGGTTTTAATGTAACAGAGTATGAAAAGTTCATTAATAGAATTTTAGATTCTACACAGTTAACAATCTTTTTAAAAAAATGACTATTTTCAAAATTTGGTGAGGCATCAAAGCAGAGTGTCCAGAACTATCTGAGGTGGTTACTACAATATTCCTGCCTTTGCTAACTACTTATATGTGTGGGGTTGGATTTTCTTTATACACTTCAGTCAAAACAAGTCCCACCAGATTGAATACAGAAGGAGATTTGAGAATCCAGTTGTTAAACCACAGAATGAAACCTTGAAATATAAAAATAATGCCAATCTTGCCAAACAATGTTTTGGGATTTTTTGGAGGTAGGATCTTGCTATTAACCTAAGATGGCCTCAAACTCTCACTCCTCCTGCTTCAGGCTCCCAAGTTCTGGGATCATAGGCATGAGCCACCATACCTGACTTGCCAAACATTTTGTGTGTGTGTGTTGGAAAAGATCATGACGAGTTTTCAAAAAACTATGCTATTTATGTTAACATATAATCAGTTTTTAAAAATAAGACTTTTTTGGGCCAGGGATTTAGCTCAGTGGTATCGCACCTGCCTCGCAAGTACGAGGTCCTGAGTTCAATCCCTAAGACTTTTTCTCTACCAGTGAGCTATACTTATTCCCCTAGTCCAGTAAGTATTTTAAAATTTGTTTTAAATTTAAGTATGACAAATATTGATAGGTATAATCCATATTTTTAAAAAGTTCTTTAGAGGGGTTGAAGGGAGGGCTGGGCAAGGGTGAAAAATAAGAACCAAGAGAGACTATGTAAAGGTGCAAATTTCCAATGATGAATGTCATTATATTGTATACCTAAAATGTACCAATGATTAGAATGAATAATTGATAATGTAAAATAGGAAGAAAAGGTCCAAAGGGGTAGGGGTAGTGGGAGGGGCAGGGGAAAGGAAAGAAGGGAAAGGAAAAATGATGAGAAATGGAAAAAATGGAAATAAAGTCTTTGTAAATAGGGAAGGGTGGAGGGGGTGAAGGGAGGGCTAGGAATGGGGAAAAAATAAGAACCAAGATGCATTATGTAAAGGTACAATTCGCAATGAGAAATGTAATTGTGTTGTATACCTACAATGTACCAATAAAAAAATTTAATAAAAAAAAAGTTCTTTGGGATTCTCAATTTTTAAGAGTGAAGAGGGATACTGAGATCAAAACATTTGAAAACTGCTATCATATTTGTATAACATTTCTAACACACCAAAACATTTTCTAAGAAAAGGGAAAACAAAGCTGGACAATAGCGTAAAAGGACATCACTTACAGCAAAAAGGCCTCATTTACAGCTTCAAAGAATGCAGGACAGAGGACTTCCTGAGGTTCATGTCCATGGTAGGTGAGCATGCCCTCCACCAGGGGTTCAAAATCAGGCAGCGTAACAAGCGGGACACAAACCTGTGACAAGGAGGCCACTCGTTCGGGAGCCATCCTAAGCAAGAAATAAAATAAGAAATAATTACCCTAATCTGAGAGCCACATGTAATTAAAGGCATATAAAATCTTTATGCTGAAAAGGTCAATGACTGGTTTTGGCCTGAACACAGAGAGAACTTTCCTAATGCTGTCCATTAACTGTTCTATTTGTTCTCCAAAAAGAAACACTTTAGCTGCCCTTCCCATTTTAATGTCACTATCGGGATTTTGTTTGACATAACTATCTACAGATGCTTCCAACTGGCCATGTCCCCAATAGAATTCCTGAATTTCCTTTTCAAGTATCCTAACTCCAGTGCTCCCTAAATGAAGCTGGGGCCTGGTTCCTCCCTTCTCCCACTCCCCATCTGATCCAATACTGTCAACTCACCTGACCTCTTCTCAACATTTCTACAGATACCTCTGACTTCCGGGCAGCACCACTTCCAGCCTGTCAGGGTAGTACACAGTCTCCTTACCTTCTCCCTGCCTTTGCCCTCATTCTTGCTGCTTATTATCACAACAGCTCCTGCAAACCTTACAACTCCACATCATACCACTTGTCTACTCACAGCTTTGCAATTGTGTCCTGCCTCCCCCAGGGAAAAAGCAGTCTTGTAGTAGTCACTTTAGCCTTCCTGATGGGTCCCCTCATTCCCCTGGTTTCTTTTCCTACTCTTACCTTTGTCCTTTCTGCCTCCTGCTGCTCCAAATTAGGCCCTGCTGTTCATCATGCCTGGAACACATGGCTGGGTCACCTGCTTTGTCCAAGTCTCAGCTCAAATGTCACTTTGTAAGCAAAATCTTCCCTGACTATACCCTATCAGTGCACTATCTGTCACCTGTGCAATCTAAATTTAAATGAATTGAAGTAAAATTAAAAATCCAGCATCTAGCCCTAGCCACATTTCAAGTGTTCAGCAGCTACACAAGGCCAGTGGTGACTGTCTGGCAGCAAAATCCCACAGGGCATGCCATTCTACAGAAAGCAGGTGTCGGAGTACCCACCAGCCCTTCATCCCTTTTCTTATGTGTCCCATTAGCTGATCTGTGATATGGCACTTGTGTACTGCTCAGGGACAGTGTCTTCTGCTAGCACAGAATCCTTCTGAGGACAGGTCCCTTTTTCATAGCCCTTTTCCTAGCACCAAGCAACTACTTATACATGCTGTGTGCTCAAGAAACACATGTTACATGAATGTCTAGAGATTAATAAAAAGAAAATTCTGGCTATACACTATTAGCTCTTTTTCTAGGTATTTTAATACATAATCATAAATATAGAAATGTAAATTTGTGTTTTGTGAGATATAAACGACACCACAATATAGAACATATACCAACCCCTCATTGTTTTAAACTTGCTGCCTATTTTTTAAAAGTATGTATGTTTTGTAATTTAACAATAGCAGTTCAGTTGTTTCTAATGTTTCACTGTTAGAACAGTGCTGCTGCTGTGGCCTCACATGTGCCTATCTGTGCCCATGTGGGAGTACCTGCATATTAAATTCCCATCCCAATTTCCTTTTCTACCCTTGCCAGGGATATTATTATCCACTTTTATTTCTTGCTGATTTGGCAGGCAAAAATTATTATACTAATGCTTTCATTTGCATTTGTTGATAATTTGGGAGACTGAGTTAATTGTTACCCACTTGCTTTTCCTCTTCAGTGAATCTATTTGTAAATTACTAAGCATTTGTCCTACACATTCAATGACTATGTGTTGGCTGCTCAGGATATTCAAACTGTTTATCCTGATAGAGAAGCAAAGATGATAAAGCCTAGGGAGGGAGAGAAGCGGTGAAATGATGGACAGTGTCATGCTGAAAAGCAGAAGACACAAGGGGAAAGGACTGGTAGGACCTGACGAGAAAGTTATATTTGGGGAGGGTTCTGAAGGAAGTACAAGCAAACCATGAACATATCTAGGGAGAAAGTGCTATCATGTATCCTTACAGGTTAGGGAGACTTAAATGGAACTGTTTGTAGAGGGTAGGCATACTCTGTGTATTTGTACAGAAATGAATAAATAAACGATGGTTTATTTACAGAATGGAATGTTACCTGGAAGTTAAAATGATGAACTAGGCCTACATTATCCAAATACATAAAGCTTGAATATATGATAGCATGTGTGGTGGCACACACCTTTAATACCAGCACTTCGGAGGCTGAGGCAGAAGAATCTTGAGTTCATGGCTAGCCTGGGATACACAGTGAGTTCAAGGCAGGCCTGGACTACAGTGAGACCCTAGCTCACGAGTACTTGTCTCCAAAAACAAAACAAACAAAAATAATGAAGAGAGAAAGCCAACTTGTAAAGAGATATTCCTAGTTCGTCATTACTTATGTAAAGTTTAAGAACACAACAGTACATTTATGAAGGAAGTGTGCTAAAACATGATAAGAAGAGTCTATACCAACTTCTTGGACGTGGTGACTCCTGAGGAGAAGAAGAAATGGGAAAGGGAAAGATGTTTCAATTGTCATTGAAACATTTTATTTCTTTAAAAAGATTAAATATAAATATTAATAAAATGTTAGCATTGTAAAATTTGGTCAATGATACATAGATTTTCTACATGTTACAACAATTTTGTAATTAAACTTTTAAAAACTAAAACACAATGTTACCTAATAAAATACTGAAAATGAAAAGATAATATTCATAATACAGAACTGCTTAAAATTTATTCCCCTCTGGAGTATTTTTCTTTTTATTTTAAATATTTTTTGTACTCTTCCTGTTATTAAATTACATTGGTCTCTTTAGAATTATTCATTTTATTACTTAGATCACTTGAACAATTTACCTCTTAGATATATTCAACTGAAGAATTTCTCTCCAGATAGTTGCACTAAAACATCCAAACATCTTATGAGTTGACAGGAAACTGTTCTGATATACACAGTAAAAGGGAATTTAAAAGATTGTTCTCAAGTTGATTGCACCACATAAATTCAACCAAATATGAGTCCAAAATACCATGAGGAACTACTCTCATGGTTGTGCACTTTGCTTTATACATTTATTCCAAAGGAACTCAATGTTTTGGATACACATGTCAAGACGTGAACAAACTATAAGTTGGGGCCATTATGGTTAATGTGAGGATGTCAGCAACCAAAGAAAGGCTGAATATTGTTATATGCAGCTCATAAATTGAAGTGAATGGCAGAAGCAGACCAAATTATGAGCCCAAATGCACTTCTGAACTGCTGTCTTCTGTCCAATGTGACAGCACCAACTGAACAACTGGTCCCTAAGGGTCACGTTTGTCAACTGATTCTTCAATTGAACACATCACGTTTGTCAACTGACTCTTCAATTGAACACTCTGTTCTTGCCTTCTGGGTCAAATTCCTGGAGAGAGAAATGTGGGGTTTTGGTATTGGAGATGCTATCTTTCAACCTGCAATTGGTTATTTGGAAACTGTTGACAATCGTCTGTGTCCAAACTCTCCTGACCACTACTGTTTGTAGCTAAAAATTTTCTGTTTGTGCCAGATTATGCCTCATAATTATTTGTGAAAGATGCTTATTTCTCAAAAAAAATTATGGACAAATTCCTTGGCGCAGGGCAAAGTCTATGAATGATGCCCATGTTAGTACCTCAGCTGGCAACAGCTGCAAGGAAGAAATGCTAATTAATTTGGTTAGCAGTTCATGTTATTCCTAGTGAAAGCAAATCTATGATATAACTAGTAAAATTCCTAACTGAATTTACTAAGACTAGGTACTGCCCGTGCTAGCAGAATATTTCCTGCATGGTGACACATTGGATACAATCCTAATTTGCTCTATTGAATAATGCTTACCATAGTTTTTTTTTTTCTTTTCTTTTTGAAAAAGAATTTTACAATACTAAGATAAAAGTTTTTCAGGTACTTTTCTGAATGTGTTGAGCCATCCACAGTTTTCAGGGAGATTCAATTTCTTCTAATTTTATTTACACTCATGAGAAGATCAAATTTAAAAAGCAACTTGATGCCTAACATGCTTTTTGAGCCTTTTTGTTGGTTCTTAAAGTCTTATTTTTTAAAAGCTAAAACCGGGAAGTTCTGTTTGCCATCTATAAGAGAATATGGACCTCTAAAAGTCTGTGTAAGACTCAAAACTCTCAACTTCACAGTTCTCTAATAAATTACAAAGTCAACCAACTGTGTCCTGTTTTAAGGAGTAACTGAGTTCATGAAATTAGGCCACCTAGCACTGTGATGATATCTCAAAGCCAGGTGCCAAACATGCTGGAGTCTTTACAGTTGCTGTCATTTGTAATACCAATTAAATACATATCATAATACCCTATAACATTCTCTTATATATCTGAAGTTATCTGTATATTTTTAAGATTTACACATTTTAAATGTTTAATCTGAATACAACATAGTGGGCAAATTACTTTCTGGTCCATGCTTAAATCTAGGATATTCCCCCACTCTGGAGAGTGTGGCAGAAGGATCACAAGTTTGAGCCCACTGTAGGTAACTTACTGTGAGACCTTGTCCCAAAAGAAAAATGAAAAAAAGCGCTGGGGATGTAGCTCATTATGAAGGCCCTAGGTTAAATACCCAATACCATAAGGGAAAAACAAACAACAGCAACAGCAAAAAAGAAGATATTCCCATCCATTTATGAAGTTCAGATTTATCATTCTTTTCCTTTCACTATTAGGACCTCAAAAGTTCAAGCAGTCAAAAGCTTGTGAATAATGCTACGCTGTTGCCTCTGCTCCCTGGAGGTATTCATGTTGTTATTATTTTAACTTTTTTGCTACATGAATGTTTAAAGTTAATTTCAAAAAATTAAAAAATCTCATGAAAATACAGAAATGGATCAAGGAACAACAACAAGAAAAAAAATATTGAACTTGATCTAGTTTTCTTTTACATTATTTTAGGGACCTGATAAATGGTCTATCATGGTATTTTAAGAAGGGATTCTCCTGCCATCAAGTAAAATCAACAATTCAATGGCAGAATATTTAAATTTGATCCAGTTCTTTGCTAAAAACCACCCTGAAGAAGTGAAGTTCTGGACTTGTTGAGTGTTGTCAATTTATTGTGCAGTCCTGCAGTTTGCAGTAGATGGCTTGGAAAGCTACAGTGCAACCTCACAGGAAGGACGTTTCCAGTAGCACATTGTTACAGTCAAGACTTCTGCAGCTGAACTCCTCTGCAGAAATCACTTGGAGTGCTGCTCTAGCAGAGGCAAGACCTAACACCTAGAGTAATCCAGTCTGAAAAGGGCTGCATAACTCCCCCTTAAAGTTGGCTATCCAAGCCTGGCAGGCTTCAGGGCAGAAGAGGAGTCGCAGAGGCCAGCAGCATCTCAAGGCCCTTCAGGGGGTTGTCACTGGCTTGCCTGCATTTTATTAAACACAAGCACTACCTAAGTTTTTAGAGACTTTAACATTGTTTGGGGAAGTTATTCATATTGGACCTTTTTCAGCCTAGCTAGGAGATAAATTCTCTGCCCATGAGCTGCAGTGCATCTTGATCAATGTCCTCAGTGCCACAGTCATCTTTCCTTCCCACCAATCACTAGGTGGTCGCCAACTCTCTTGTTTTCTCTTTTCAGATACTAAGAGAAAAATTGCACTTACAGGTCTTTTAGGGAGCAGCGTCACAGCTGGAGGGCAAGATCTCCCCTGTGTGCTTTTTTCATTTCTAACTCTGGATGAGTGATGAGCACATCGTTTAATTTCACAGACATCCACACAGCCCTGACTCTATGCAAAAATATTGTTAGGTTTGTGTAAAATATACACATGAAAAGACATCCACTATTACATACAAACATACATACACAACTCTCTCCCTCCTGTCCCACCCAGATAGCTCATAATATTCCAAAATGTTCAGGTATTAACAACTCAAATGTCTTTAATATCTTTGAAAATGGATGTTAACTGAGTTTGTGTTTATAGTTCAGTGCTCTATCCATGAGGCCCTGAGTTCAATTTCCAGCAAGGCCCCCTTACCCCCAAGACTTCTCAAAACCACATTAATTAATTTTAGATCTAAAATCATCTGGTGGTGAGTCAGAAAAAAATGGCAGAGCACTGTGAAAAATAAATGTTGCTGAAGAGACCTCTGCCATTTAGGAAAATGGTAAAGAACAAGAAGTTAATTTTAGAAAAAGCGAGTATTTGAGGAGAAAAAAAGCCATTCACACATAAGAACAGATCAGTATGTGTGGTTCAAAAACAAATCATCTTTATGAAAACTTTGCTATGTATCATTAAAAAATACTACAGTTAATCTATTAACACAGTATAGGAATTCATACAAAACAAAAACAAAACAGGGCTGGGGATTTAGCTCAGTGGTTCCATCACCTGCCTTGCAAGCGCAAGGACCCAAGTTTGATTCCAGGTACCAAAAAAAAAAACCACCTTAACCAGAATCCTATCACAGTATCTTAACATTTTCAGGCTATTACTAAGGATTGATATCTCAAGCCATGATTTCTACACTGCAAAGGGAAAAAACCAACACAGTGAAGAGGCAATCTAAATAATGACAAAAAAATTTTTTTGGAGGCCGGGGATGTAGCTCAGTGGTTTCACCTCCTGCTGCGCAAGCGCAAGGACCCGAGTTCGATCCCCAGTACCAAAAAAAAAAACAAAAAATTTTTTTTTGCTAGCTACTCATCTGACAGAGGACCAATGTCTAGAATATACAAGGATCTAAAAAAAACCCCCAAAAAACCAGAACTCCCAAAATATACACCCAATCAAAAATTGGGCAACTAAAATGAAGAGACACTTCTCAGAAGTACAAATGGTCAATGAGTACACACACAAAAAAACTCAACACGACTGGCCATTTGAGAAATGCAAATTAAAACAAAACTGAATTTCACCTCACTCCAGAAGGAATGGCTACCATCAAAAAATAAAACAATGGGCCAGGGATTTAGCTCAGTGGTTCTGGCACCTGCCTCGCAAGCGCAAGGTCCCAAGTTTGATCCCCAGTACCCCCCCCAAATAGAAATCAAACAATAACAAATGCTGGAGAGGCTGTGGGGAAAAAGGAACTATATTGTGGTGGGAATATAAACTAGCACAACCAGTATGAAAATCAGTATGGAGATTCCTCAAAAAACTAAAAATAGAAATTCTTTTTGTTTGGTACCCAGGATTGAACTCCTGAGTTTTTGCAAGGCAGGCATGGTGCCACTGAGCTAAATCCCTGGCCCCTAAAAATAGAAATTCTATTCATCTGAACTATTCCCCTTCTAAGTATCTTCCCAAAAGAGTTCAAGACATCACATTACAGTGCTATATGCAAACCCACGTTTATAATGGTACAATTCATAAAAGCTAAATCTTGGAAGAGACTATATATGAACCAACAGATGAACTGATAAATTAAATGTGGCATTTATTGGCATTTATACACAATGGAGTACTACTCTGCCATAAAAAATAATAAATTTGAATCATTTGTGGGAAAATGAATGCACCTTGAGACCATGTTAAGGGAAATAAAATAGACACACAAGCTTAAATATTGCATAACTTCTCTTATATGATAAACCCTAAAGTTTAAAGAACAAAACAAAACATAGACAATAGGAAACAGGGAGTTAGATCTTTTGCAAATGGGAAAGGATTTAGGGATAGGGAGGGAGTGGAGAGGGGAAGGGGAATAAAAAGAATTAAGACATGTCCTTACTCTCTAGAATGAATGTAAACATTATATAATGCATGTATGTACTAGTAAAAAGTAAATATTCAAAAAGTAGTGCAGACAGCTTTCCTCAAACTTTAGTGTACATAAGAATCATCTGCAAGGAGGGTAAAAACACATTCCTCTGCCTCAGAATCCTGTGGATTCTGGGGACCATGCTTTTGGCAAGACCAGTGCAGGACACTGGACAGACATTGATGGTTAAAATGTAAGACCAATGAGGAACAGCAACTTGCATGATCCAGGCAAGAGGAAATAAGTTGGAAATGGAACATAAGAGACTGAGCCAAGTGACAAAGTATGTTAACATACTATTTTCGCTTTATGCTCCCAACTTGCAGAAATTATGGGAGAATTTTTATAATTAAACATATAATACTACAAACACAAGGGGAGGGGCTTTTGGTGACCCACAAATTATAAGCAAAGCTTGAAATTGCAGGGAGGTGGGACTTTTTGAAGGAAACTACCACAGCCCCAAAAGCTTACAAGACATACTATAAAAGCTAAGAGTTGCTTGGAGAAAGCATGTATATGGCACCAATAAGACAATCTGTTGGACCACTGCAATAATAACAGGAGCTCGCTAGACCTTCATAAACTCTTCCTTCCTATCCACTGTCTCCAAACAAGGGACAAGAGCAATGTCCTGTTCCTAACAGGAAGGAGGGAGGAAAAGCAAGCACCAAGTGGCTATCAACCCTATGCTCTGCTGCCTAGAAAACAATTTATTAGCAACCCCAAATAATACCAAATCCTGATCTTCCCTATACCTATCAGAGGTAATCTGTAAGAAATGCTTATGGAACCTCTCAGCTGTTGGGGACATAAGTAAATAGGCACAAGCCCTTTCTCCAAAAAGTTTTTCATAACCTAATAGATGTCTCATTAATGTCACAGTTTATACTTTCCTGAAACAAAGGAAAAATCCTTTGTTGAGAGATATTTTTCCAGTGGCTAGTTTAAATTGTTTTACTTAGCTTTCTTTCCCTAATTTAACAAGTTACCATTCAAGGGTATTCCAATGTGGGTTTTTTTTTTTTTTGGTACCGGGGATTGAACTCGGGTCCTTGCGCTTGCGCAGCAGGCAGTGAAACCACTGAGCTACGTCCCCGGCCCTTCCAATGTGGTTTTTTGTTTGTCTTTTTACTTTTGTTTTAAAGTATATGTCTGCATTACATAATAATGACAGTTACCTCTGAGAATGGAAATTGTAGCCAATATAAAATTTATCATCTTAACCATTTGTGAAGTATACACTACTGCTATGTTAAACATATGTCTTTGTTGCAGATCTCTACAACTTTCCCATTTTACAAAAATGAAACTCTATACTCATGGAAGAGCCCCCTTCTCTTTCTCTCAGCTGCTGGCAACTGCCACTCTGTTTTCTAAGGGTCTTCTTTTGATACTTTGCACAATTGGAAACATGCAGCATTTGTCTCTTTGGATGACTTGGTATATGACAAGATTTCCCTTTTCAGGGATAAATAATATTCAATTGTATCTATATAACATGTTTCCTTTCTGAATTCATCCACTTATGGGCATATAGGTTGCTTCCACCTGTTGTCTCATGCAAATAATGGTAAACATGGATGTATCTTTCAAAGAACCTGTTTTCAATTCTTTTGGATATATACACAGAAGCGGGATTGCCAAATCATGGTAATTCTATTTTTAATTTTAAAGGAACATCTATACTGTTTTCTGTGAACAATGAACAATGCTTCAAGTTTCTCCACATTCTCACCAACAGTTATTTCTTTCCCCTTCCCTCCCTTTCTCCCTTAGTAGAGGCCAACCTAATGGGTATGAAGTGATATCTTTTGTGTTTCTGATTTGCACTTTTCTGATGACCAGTGATGTTGGGCATCTCTGTATATGCTTGTTAGTCATATGTGTATATTATTTGAAAAAAATCTATTCAAGTTCTTTGCCTATTTTTAATCAGATTTTTTTTTATTGTTGAGTTGTAGGAATTCTCTGTACTTTCTACTCAGAGTGATGGTTTGCAAGTATTTTTCCCATTCCATACATAGGCTTCCACTCAATCTGGGAACTATTTCCTTTGCTCTGTACTTTCAAATTTCATGTAGTACCATTTATCTATTCTTGCTTTTCTTCCCCATACTTCTCATGTTATATCCAGGAAATCACTGCCAAATCCAGTTACAAAGCTTTCCCTGTTTTCTTAGTCTAGGGTTTTACAGTCTTCAATTTTTGTATATGGTATAAGGTAAGGGTCTAACTTAATTCTTTTGCAAATGGAAATAACTGTTTTCTCTCTTTTATTGAAGAGGCTATCCTTTCCTCAACTTGCAGCTATGGTACTCTTGTTAGAATTCATTTTTGTCATACGCATGAAGGTTTCCTGCTGGTTCTCTATTCTGTGATGTGTCTGCCTTTGTGCCAGCTTCACATTTGTTTTGATTACTGTAACTTTGTTTTTTTCCTAGAAGGCAGTGGAAGGTCACCATCTTTATTTTTCTTCCTCAAGACTTTTTTTTATCAGGGGTACTGAATTTTAAGATTTTTTTTCTTTCCTACAAAAAAAGTCATGGCATTTTGATAGAAATTACATTGCATCTATAGATGGTTTTAGGTATTATGGACATTTACAAATACTAAATCTCTAGTCATAAACACAGGATGTCTACTTGTTTGTGTCTTCTTTCATCTTTTTCAGTAATGTTTGGTTGCTTTCAGTATGGAAGACTTTTGCTCCCTGAATGTGTTATTCTTATGTTATTCTTTTTAATACTATTCGAAGTGGAATTATATTTTAAATTTTTCTTCTGGAACTGTTTATTGTGCACAGAAACAAAGCTAGTTCTTGTATAATTATTTTGTACCCTCTAAAGAAAAAAAGGCTTTTTCTGCATCTATTGAGATGATCAGGTGATTTTTTTTTTTTGCCCTTGCTTTTATGTGATGAATTACATTTATTGATTTGCATGTGATGAGCCATCCTTGCATCCCTGGGATGAAGCCTACTTGGTCATGGCGTATGATCTTTTTGATGATTTGTTGCATTCTTTTTGCCAGTATCTAGTTAAGGATTTTTGCATCTATGTTCATTAGAGAAATTGGCCTACAGTTCTCTTTTTCAGTTGGATCCTTGTCTGATTTTGGGATCAACATAATGTTAGCTTTTAAGGATGATTTTGGAAGTATTCCTTTCCTCTCAATTTCATTAAAAAGTTTCAGGAACTGGTGTTAAATCTTCCCTGAAGTTCTTGTAAAATTCAGCTGTGACTCCATCAGGTCCTGGGTTTTTCTTAGTTCATATTTTTTTAAATTACTGCTTCAATTTCATTGTCTATTATTGTATTGTTCAAGATTTTTAAGTCTTGGTTCAGTTTAGGCAATTAATTTGTATTTAGGATTCTCCACTTCTTCTGAGTTCTCCAGTTGTTTGGCATACATGTTTGTGAAATAGTTGCTGATCATTTTCTGGATTTCAGCAGTGTCCACTGTGATTTCACCTTTTTTATTTGTAACTGCATTAATTTGTGTCTTTCCTTTTATTTTTTCAAAGAATTAGTTCTTGCCAGGTATGGTACACCTGGCTATCATCCTAGCATTCAGAAGGCTAAAGGAGAAGGATCACCTTGAGTTCGAGGCCAGCCTGGGCTACATAGTGAGTTCAAGGCCAGTTTGAACTACATAGCAAAACCCCGTCACAAAACAAAACAAAACAAAACAGAACAGAACCAGCTCTTTGATTCATAGATTCTTTATATTTTTTAAAAAGCGTAAATAGGTTTTTACACCCTGCGTGTTTTCTGCTTTTTCACTAATTCCAATTATTAGTCCTCTTTGAGTCATCTAGGAGCTAGCTGTTGAGTCCATTTTTCATGTTCCTTTGTTGTTTTTAAGGTATCTCTCACTAACTGATCATTGATCACAGCCCTGACCTCTAGGTTTGACACTGTCTTCGCAGTGGCCACTTCTGCTACCCATACTTTCAATGTCCTGGATTTCTGTTTGGAACTTTCTTATGGACTGCCATTCTTTTTTATGCTGGGCATTCATGTTTTGCATCTCTTTCTTTAGCTCCACTAGCTGTTTATTAGTGTCTTCTTTAGACTCACTGATCATTTGTTTCATTACTATCATTATGTGATTAGTTATATCTTCTTTAAATTTGCCAAGCACCTTATAGAACTTTTACCTCCATTGGTACCCTTTCAGACCTATCTGTTATGTAACTTATGACTTTTTCCCCTCAATGCTTCCTGTACTGATTTGGAGGGAGTTGAGAGTTTTTGGAGACATTTTGTTGTCTTCCCTTTTTCTGGTTTGTGTGTGTGTGTGTGTGTGTGTGTGTGCTGGGGTTTGTAAATTCTTTGGCCCAGTGCTCCATTTTTCAGGAGTGAGCCACAGTATTGTTTATGATCCCAGCCCAACCCTGACAACCCAAGTATTGACATAGAGAGAAAAACAACTGCTATATGTTACCTTTTCTACGGTAGTAAATTCACAGCAGCAATTGCATCAAATGTCAATTGGATAGTGACAAACCCTAGGAACCACTCCTAAACAGCCCTCTACTAAAATAAAGATGACTCTGATTTTAGTGAAGATAATTAGTCCCTCCTTATATTGACCTATAGTAATTCAGAGCAATGATTTCTGCTGGATGTTGGCAGCAGTGCCAGAGCTCAAACATATCATTAGTCTATATGCCTTCTTTAGGACTGCCCTCTCTGATGACCATTCCCACCAAACCTGGCCTCCCACAACAGAATACAGGCCCTGTGATCTTCCTGGTCTAAGCCCAGGCCCCCCAGGGGATCCCAAGTTATTCCTACTTAGCTTTCACCCTCTCTAAGCCTATCTCTCACCAGGTCTCTGTGGAAAATGTATTACTTCAGTCCTGATGCAAAACTCTC
Source organism: Heterocephalus glaber (assembly GCF_053883595.1). NCBI lineage: Eukaryota > Metazoa > Chordata > Mammalia > Rodentia > Bathyergidae > Heterocephalus > Heterocephalus glaber. Next base: position 12,821,323 of record NW_028258151.1, on the reverse strand, counting down.
ACCTTGGGTGTTGGTCTCTTTGATCAGGTTGGTCTGTTAGCTGTCAATTCTATTGCCCTGTGCTGTGGAGAACCCAGATGCCTGGGTCTACAGTTCCTGGGTCCTCCTAGCACTAGTGCAAAGCAAGGTGGGCACTGGCATCAGCTGGTGATGAAGCATGGAAGTTCCTGGGTACTCCTTTGTCTAGCATGGGACTCTGGTGGGTAGCAGCAGCAGCAGCTCCGGACAGGGGACATACTTCCCAGGACCTCCTCTGACTTGATAATTTAAAATGTTTTACTTTTCTTTCTTGTCTCTGCTTGATCAAATCTGCTATGGAACTCCTCTAATAAATTTTTCTTTTTTTTTTTATAGTTCTGGGCACTGAACCAAGGGCCTTTACACTGAGCTACACCCCCAGATTTGATTGGATTGATCAACTGGTTGATTTATAGTCTCTTGCTAAATCTCAAAAGTTGTCCAGGCTGGCCTGAATTTGCAGCCTTCCTGCCTCAGCCTCCAAGCTACCAGGCCTGGCTCAAATTATTGTATTTTTCAGTGTCCATTTTCCTGATTTCACTTAGTTGTTTATTTGTGTTCTCTTGTAGTGAGATTCTATAAGGTAATATTTTGAATCATTTGTCAGGTAATTCATAGACCTGTTGTTGCTCTTGGGGATTTATTTTAATCCCTTGATAAAGTCACGACTCCCTTTTTCTTTGTGTGTATTATTTTTATGCTTTCATGCATTATGAAAAAAAGAAAAAAAACCTAATCACTTCTAGTCTTTCCAGATTGGATGCATACAAAAGAAGACCTTCACCAATCACCCCAGCTAGAGACTTGGAATCCTTCGGGTCTTTTCCAGGAATGTTTTCTCTGGGCTTGTGAATGTAGTTTTTCATTTGGAGAACTTTACTGTTTTACTTTTCAAGGGCTTATAATCTTTTTGCTCCCTCTCGTGTCTGTCTGAGGTACTCTTGGTTCTCTGGTGCTGTAACAGGCTGCCGAGTTCTCTTGTTCTTCATGACTCCAGGCACCCAAAGTATGCCAGTCTCCTGTCCAGACTAGTACTTAGTGAGTACTTTATTTGTTATGAGTACTCAATAGAGGAACTGGTGAGTTGAATGGTGTGATGGCTTGTGTCTTGATGTCCCCTCAAAGCCTCATGCAGTCATAGGTGGAGCTTTTTCTGGAATTGATTCATGGTGCAATGCTAGGCTCAAGGACACTAGGATTGAGGGTGTGAGTGCTACCTGCCCTAAGTGATCTGCATAAGATAAAAGGGGCAGAAAGACCCTGTTGAGGGTCTTTCCCATTCCCTTGCTGCCTTTGTTGTCTTCTACTGTGAAGGAAGGCTCCTCTGCCACCCTGCCTTGGAGCCAGCCAATTATGGACTTAAACCTCTATAAATTGTAAGTCAAATAAACCTTTCTCCCTTTAACTTTTAGTGTCAGGTATTTTGTCTCAGCAAGGACAGAAAAGTAACTAAGACACATGGCAAGTGTTTGGTTAACTCTAAAATGAACTGTTTACCAAAGTGGTTGTTTTACCTTACATTCTCAAAAGCAGTATGTAAGAAAATACACATCTTCTTCAACACACACTAATGTGTTTTAAATTTTAGTCATGAGAGAATATGCAGGGTGGTTATCACATTTGATTTCTTATTTTTTTAATGCATTAAAACATAATAGTTATATAGACATTTGTAAGTGGTAACAATGCACTGACATTAATTCATGTGCTGTCTTCTCATTACTACCATCTATACTCAAAAGTTTTAATTGTCCCTAATATAAACACAGAACACATTTTAAAAACTTCACTTTTTTCTTCCTTTTGTAGCTCCTAATAATCTCTAGTCTGTTTTCTGCCTCTATGAATGTACCTATTCTAGGACTTAAACCATTTATCTTTTGTGTCTGGCTTATTTCACTAAGCTTGAATGATGCTTTCAAGGCGTACCTATATTTTTACATATAAAAAATTGTATTCTTTTTTATAGCTGCATAGTATTCTACTGTATGTATATAATACATTTTTATCCATTCATCTGTTGATAAGATACTTGGGTTGTTTCTACCTTTTAGTTACTGTCACTAATGAACACTGGCATACAGATACCTGCTCAAGTTCTTGGTTTCAGTTCTTTTGGATGTAAATACCTATAGCAGTGGGTTTTCTGAGTCACACAGTAAGTCCATGTTTAATATTTTGGAGGGAATGTCAAACTCTTTTTCACAGTGCCTCCACCATTTTATATTTTCCAATTTCTTTGCATCCGTACACTTACTTTTCCATTTCTTTTTTAAAATTGTTACTATACTCATCCTATGGGTATAAAGTGGAATTTCATTGTGATTCTGAATTACATTTCCCTAACAATTAGAGGTGACCAGCATCTTGTGTGCTTATTAGCCAATTGTGTATCTTCTTCGGAGGAATATCTACTCAAGTCCTATATCCCTTTTTTAGAGTGTGGTACTAGGGATTGAACGTAGAGTCTCACACATGCTAGGTAAGTGCTTTACCAATGAGCTACATAAATTCCTAGCCCGAAAGTCCCTAATTTTAATACCGACTTATCTATTTTTCTCTGTGGCATTTCTAAAAAGTTATTACTAAATACAATGTCAAGAGAATTTTTCCCAATGTTTTCTTATAAGAATTTTATAGTTTACTGTAAGGATTAGGTGCAATTCCTAAAGCTGAGAGGGCAAAGACCTTTTGTTTTGTTTTTTTGAGACAAGGTCTTGCTATGTAGTCCGGGTTGGCCTTGAACTCATTATGTAGCCCAGGCTAGCCTTGAACTCATGGCAATTCTCCTGCCTTGGCCTCCCAAGTGGGGCATGTGTCTCCATGCTTGGCTTCCAAAGACTATTTCTGATACAGCTTTAATTAGCAATAGTTTCAAGAAAATTCAGAAAAAGTTTTCAGTCACCAGATTCCCTTAGTTAATGATTTGTTAAAAATGAAATGCTCACCAATGAAAACAACTCTGAATACTTTTACAGAGTGAAGAAACATTTGTAATGTGATTAATTGCCTTTTACTTTGTCTGAATCTATTGGATTTGTTTAGTTTAGAGTTTGGAACATTATGTTTCTTTTTTTTTTTTGGTACGGGGGATTGAACTCGGGTCCTTGTGCTTGCGAGGCAGGTGGCGGAACCATTGAGCTAAATCCCTGGCCCTATTAATGTTTCTTAAAATAGATTATATGCACACATCAAATAACTGTTGCCTTGTAGATATCCTATGTGTGCACGTGCACGCACACACATGCACACACACACAGTGGTAGGGAGCAGGCAGAATGGGAGCACACATTTGCATCTGTACATATTCTTCTCTTACACACTAAGGAATTCCAAGATGAGCCACAGTGGTCCTTTTCTTTTGTATTCCTTACTGTATATATAAGAGCCTTTAGCTTAATGGGTACACAAAAGATGTTGCATGATTTGCTTATTGCCTTACGAGAATTGAGAAAATAGTGACTAAAAAGAAAGTTTGCAAAAACCCATCAATTTGACATGTATCCCACTAAAATAATCTCTCCACAAAGAATATAACCATACCTATAAACATGCATTTCCTATGAATCAGAGCATTTTTCTCATAACTGAGCTGATACATTTTGAAACTGGAAAAGAGGGATGTTTAGTTTAACACCTACCGCCTTTGAGTGTTAAATCCATTAAGATGACTCTCTCTCAGTTTGGACACTAATGATAAAACCACCTGTGAAACAAAATCAGTTGCACGTTAACTTGAGCTGCAAACAGGATTACATCAGTTCTATTTTTCTTGGTGTGAGTGATATTTCTGTTGAGATTCCTCTCTCCCACCTTCTCCTTACGTTTTATTTTGTTAGAGTGAAAAGAGAGCAGTGCCAAGTCACATTTACTAATAAGGTAGACTTCATGTTTGATGTTTATTTTCTGCATTCCTACATAGGGAATGAACAATAGACAGATCATTAATTTCCTAAGAATTAAAACCAAATCCATATAGAGTTAAAAATGCAGTTAGCTTATTGTTTCTTTTTAAATTTATTTTTAAAATGCTTTTCATGTGTAATACTTCCATACAACCAAAACGGCTAACACACATTAAAAATCTCATAACATTTTTTTAGAAGTTATGGCAAGATAATAAATTAAAATTTCTTGAATTTGGCTAAAATTATAGGCAGAAGTAATCATAGCTTAAATACTAAGATGTAAATATATAATACTATTTTCAAGGTTGTTTATTGAATTTTCTGCCATATTTTAACATAAATTGCAACAAGTGTATTTTAAATACAAGATGTGTCCAGCAGTGCAAGACTATGTTCCTAGTTTAGAAATTCTCTTGTCTCCCAAATCTTTAAATAAGGAAGTGAGATGTGTTATAAGAAAGAGAGGTTGACTAAAACCTTTCCTGGTTTCCTTGTTCTTTCTCATAACCTTCCATTTCTCAATTCTTCCCTACACGGCCATGAGTCTGACCAAGGTAAGAAAAGATAAACAAAGAAAAGTTAAACAATTCCCCTGGAGGAGTGAAGTGTTTCCATTTATCCTTTGGCTGATGGTACATTCAACAATGAAAATTTCACTACTAATACATTTAATATACTCACATTTTTAAGCAAAGCAGGGTAGTAATCTACAGGCTCATATCCAAGACCTTGACTGAAAAGACCAATTTCTTTTATATCAAATCTGAATGTAGAAAGTATATGAGACAACAAGCCCTAAAAATGTAAGCAAAAAGGAATGGTTAATGTCTTAAAGTGAATGAAACTGTTCGTTATATACTGTATCTAGAATCTGAGTCATTTGTAAATGGGATGGTCTCTATGAAACCAGTAATCCACCTTTGTCATCTACTTTGATTCAAAATGCAAAGAAGAAATAACTTAGTGTTAAAATTAGTACATTAAAAATAAATAAATTTAAGCAAATGTGAGCAGTGAAACAAAAATATATCTAATGAACAAATAGTGCTTAACTATATTAAGAACAGATAATGTGAAATAGGAAGAAAAGGTCCAAAGGGGAAAGGGAAGGGGAAGGGGAAGAGGGAGGGGTAGGGGAAAGGAAAGAAGGGAAAGAAAAAAATATGAGAAAAGGAAAAAATGGAAACAAAGTCTTCCCTCGTCCATTAAGTTTATTGGTACATTTTCGGTATAAAATACAGTTACATTCATCATTGGGATCTTGTACCATTACATGAGTATCTTGGTTCTTATTTTTTTTCCCCTTCCCTTGCCCTCCCTTCACCTCCTCCACCCTTCCCTATTTGCAAAGACCTGAAACAAAGTCTTTTTAAACAGGGAGGGGTGGAGGGGTTGAAGGGAGGGCAGGGGAGTGGGGAAAAAAAAAAAAGAACCAAGATACATCATGTACAGGTACAAATTCCCAATGATGAATGTGATCATATTGTATACCTAAAATGTACCTATACACTTAATGAATAAAAAAAGAATAAGATTGTTTTAAAACTTAGCAAAATATTTTTATCAGAGTAGATATGAGAATTTAATACATGATAAAGAATACCACAAATCAGTAGGGAAAGGAAAGATTATCCAAAATATGGTGTTTGGAAAACTGACTATTTGAAACAAAAGAAGGTTAAATTCTCATCTTACGCTATTCATTAAAAAAAAATTTTTTTTTTGTACCGGGTATCAAACCTGTCAGGACCTTGTACTTGCGAGGCAGGCACAGTGCCACGGAGCTAAATCCCCAGCCCCCATTCATTAAAATTTATAGAAAGTATTCCCTGTTTGCTAGTAGAGAAATGTAAATGGGGATTTCCATTCAGGGCATGGCTGTCCACTGCCTCAAGGCACCCACAGAATGTGAACAGGTGGATTCTATCCCCAAGCTTGGACACCTGGGGCTACACTTGTCGAGATGCTTGCCACCTGAACAGGGACTCCTTGTAGGCTGACAGAGGCCTTGCCTTTTGTGCAATGCAACTTGAAAATATGTATAAAATATCTTAAAAGTATTTAGAATCTTTGATGTACCTAGCATACATTAAAGGAAATAAATCCAAATATGACAATAAGGATTATACTCAAAGGTATTCCTTATAGTGTTCATCTCATTGTAAAAAATGTCTGAAAAGAGGGGATGATTAATTTAGAATACCCTTATACAATGGCTCATTGTAAGCCATTAACATGTTTATAAAGAATTTACGACAGCATTTTAAATGGGTATACTATTAAATAAAGAAAAGAAGATGTAAAATTCCATAACCAGAAGTATTCTCATCAATATAAAGTAATCTATACATGGGAATGTAAAAATGGTGGAAGAAATGATCCCCACATGTTAAATCTCTATGGTGGTGCTAAATTGAGGATATACACACAAATATTTTTCCTTCTTTCTACTTTAGTACATTTTTCAGTTTCCCATATGTGTGATTACTTTTATAAATAAAGATTTGTTAAGTGTTTTAGTCAGAAATATTTTAAAAAATAATTTTACTGAGGTATAATTTACATGCCATAAAATTCAACTCTTTTTAAGTGTATAATTCAGTGGGGTTTTTTAGTATATTCACAGTGGGTCATTTAATTTTTTTTTTTTTTTTGAGATTGAGTCTAGAGGTATGTTGCCCAGGCTGTCTCAAATTCCAGGGTTCAAGTAATTCTCCTGTTTCAGCCTCCTGAGTAGCTAGGACTATAGGCAGGTGTCATGGTGCCTGCAATTAGCTGTTGTTTATTTCATATTAATTAATGGCAACAGTGGTCAACTTGGGGCCGCTCTTCAAACTGGGGTGCCATGGAGGTGTCTGGCCAAGGGGAAGCCCAGCCAGACCTGGCCAGCCATCCCAATCCATGGGGAGGTGTCCAAGGCAGCCCCAGGCAGGAGAAAGAGGGGCCAGGTGGGTTTGGCTGGACCCCAGGCAGGCTCAGGGTCTGGGTCAGTCTGGGTTTTTCACAGAGGGCAATCTTATGCTAGGTGAAGGGAGGGCAGTACTGGAGGTGTTCCATCTTCTGCCACCAGACTCTTGCATTCTATTCAACAAACACTTAAAGCATTTCCTATGTAGTAGGCACTATTCCAAGTGCTTTATACACAGTGCTTTACTTAATCCTCACAGTCTATGGGTTGAGAATCCTACTGAAGATGAGGAAACTGAGACAGAGTTCAAGTAGCTTGCCCAGGAATGGCATCTATTCTGTGACCAGACCTTATATGGAACCACCCTGTATCCACGCTGCAAGACAGCTAGGTTAGTTTTTAACCATGCAAATCAGATCAATCTCAGTTTGTGATTCTGACGGCACCCAATCACTATTACTCGTGAAGCTCAAACACTTTCCCAAAGTCAAGAAGCCTGGCCCTGAATCTTTGTAGTTCTCCTCTTCCTGCCACTTAGTTGGCTTCCCTCACTAGTATACTTCGGACCCAGGAGGGCCCAGTTTCTTGTCTTTACCTGCTTAAATGACAGCTATAATTTACTGAGTGCTTAATATGTATGAGGCACTAGGCTAAATTCTCTTAAGTATGGCATCTCACTAAAAACCCCAAGTTCAGTTTTTAATCAAATTCCATTAAGCAAATGCAACCAAGCCACCCATAAACAAGTAGTTATTACTGCTGCACTTCACATGATTGGCCTTTAAAACATTGAAGCACAGGTACTTTAGAGCCCTTGTACACAACAGAAGAAAACAGTTTCACGGTGGTAGGTAACAGTTACGACAGTTAAGACTGTGATTCTTAAGCACAAGGGCTAGGCTTTCCCCTAAACTGCTACCTTCCTGGTGCACTCTCACCCTGGACCATGGACCAGCACATGGAGGATGACTTCCCCACACTGCATGAACTCTTTCAGCAGCTGAGCCAATAAAAGTCTAAAAACAAAGAAATCTAGGCATCCAATATTCTCAGAGAGTACAGTTAAGGACTATAAATAATTCCTGAGTAATGTTCAAAATAGCTACAGTTACCCAGCTACTATTTCTGACGCCTGCATTTGCACAAGCTGATTTTAAAAGTCTCCAAAAAAGTGAAATACAATAATTTCTTTTTATCTACAAGGGTCATTCCAAAACAATCAGTGGATACCTGAAACTACAGATAGCAATAAATCCTATATATTCTGTGTTTTTTCCTATACATATATACCTATGATAAAGTTCAATTTCTAAATTAGGCACAGCAAAAATTGACAATAATTAATAATAAAATAGAACAACTTTAACACTATTCTGTAATGAAATTGCCAGCATAGCTATCCTTGTGTTTTGTGGCCATTAGGAAGTAAAATAAAGGTTTTCTGAACACAAGCAACACCATACTAAGACAGTTGACCTGGTAAATTTCTTCAAAACATCTTGAAAGTGACTAGCAGGTGGTTGGTGGCTACAATGAGATGGACAAAGGGATAATTCAAGGCCCCAGAAGGAATTAGAGTTTATCATACTACTCACGATGGCACAAACTTTAAAATATGAATTGCTTCTAGAATTTTCCACTTAAAATTTCTGGGCCACAGTTGGCCACAGATAACCAAAAGGGTGAAAAGTGAAACTACGGATTAGGGTGGAACTACTAAAACAATTGGTAGATGTCTCCTGGTTAGTAGTACCAAAGTGATATAGTTACAAACTGATTTTTAAAAAGGAACTGCTATATGAGTTCAGTCACTAGCAACACACACACACACACACGCATGCATGTGCACACACATACACATAAAATCAAATGAGAAAGATAGTTCCCTGCCCCACTTTAGCAAGACCCTGTCTCAAAAAAAAGAGCTGGAGATGGAGCTCAGCATGAAGGCCCTGGGTTCAATATCCCATGCAAGGGAGGGAAAATGAGGGGAGGGGAGGAGAGCAGAGGAGGGGGGAGGGGGAAGCAACCCAGCTATCCCTCATCTGATGTGGGCTTCAAGATTTCAGACTTCCCAGCTTCCAGAACAGTAAGAAATAAATCACCTGCTCTCAAGTATTCTATTATAGCAGCATAAAACCAAGACAGTAGCCAAACATTACTATTCTTATCGTTTTGCTCAATACCTCAGTTCCTAAGAATATATCCTAAAGAAAGATGTAGGTTCACAGTAGTATTATTTATAACAGTAAAAAAACTAAAAGCAACCAAGTACCCAGTAATAATAGATTGTTTGGATTTATCATGGTTTATACAACAGTAAAACCATGTTGTAAAAAGACAATTAATGATATAGGATAAGACAGTGTAACAATTTGAAAAGAAAGGTATAAAACTGAATATTTAATGTGATTTTAATTTTGTATGTATAAAAAAATACTGAAAAGAAATTTAACAAATAGATGACACAGGTTATTCCTGGGAGTGATAAAGTTTCTTCTTTAAATGATCTGATTTGTAGAGCTTCTACAATTACCACAATCTCATATTATCATAAAAATATTTTGTAAAATAAAATTACATGATCTAAATTATGTCTGTTTTTTCCATGAATACCCAACATGAATTGCTACGGAAGGCCACAAGAGTTTTTTTTTTTTGAGACAGGATCTCACTATGTAATTTAGGCTGGCCTTAACTCACCATATAGCCCAGGCTAGCCTTGAACTCTTGGAGATTCTCCTGCCTCAGCCTCGCCAGTGCTGGGATTACAGGTATGCACCACTACACCTGGCTTGGAAGTCCACAAGAATTTTATGCCTAAATAAAAAGAAATATAAATCCTAGAAATAATACATACATTGAGACTGCCTACAGTTATAAGCCTTTAAAACAGACACCCCAAACTTTAGTCCCCTGAATCTCTCTTTTAAAGTAACTTAAAAATTTATTAAGCTGAGCTGGGGATGTAGCTCAGTGGTAGCACATTTGACTAGCATGTGTGAGTCCTGGATTTAATCTGCAGCACCACAAAAAGATGATTAAGCAGCTGGGCATGGTGGTCCATGCCTAAAAGCCCAGTACTTGAGAAGCTGAGGCAGGGGGATTGCAGGTTTCAGGCTAGCCTGGGCTACATAGGGATTTCAAAGATGGCCTGCACTATATAGATCCTGTCTCAAAAACAAAAACAAAGAAAAGATTAAGCATTTTTCCCTAAGAATAACCTTTTTGTACTGCCACCTAGTGGCAAATAGTCTAAACACAAAACCATTATGGATGAGACATTGGCCTGGACAAAAACAAATTGCTACAGGAATATAAGAATAGATTCTTTTTGGTATAATAGATAATGTGAAATAGGAAGTAAAGGGGCAAAAGGGAAGGGGAAGTGGGAGGGGTAGGGGAAAGGAAAGAAGGGAATGGAATTAATATGAGAAAATGAAAAAATGGAATCAAAGTCTTTGTAAATAAGGAGGGATGGAGGGGTTGAAGGGAGGGCAGAAGAGGAAAAAATAGGAACCAAGAGAGATTATGTAAAGGTGCAAATTTCCAATGATGAATGTCATTATACTGTATACCTAAAATGTACCAATAAAATAAAATTAAAAAAAAAAGAATAGATTCTTTTTGAAATGCCGGCAGGCTGATCTTGGAGATCCTCTACTGTAGCCCCACATTTTATCAATGAAGAACTTCATTTCTAAATACACAAATTAGTATTTATAAAAAGGGTGTGGCTATAAAGAAACAGGTTCTGACATTAGGGGGGAAAAAGTGCAATTAAATGCCCCTGACTTGTGATCTAAACTCCTTCAAGGGTGGAAGGTGGAAGAACCAATATGGTTTCATGTGAAATAATTTTAAAGTCCAATGTCAATTCATGTAGGAGTTTTAAGAACAAAGAAGCTCTGCTGATGTTGGAAAGCCATTGAACATGCTCACACCATGAAGGTGAATGTCCGTAAGAAGTTTCAACTAAATTGGGGGAGATCCACTGCCCTGTTTTCAGGTGCTCCCGTTGGTCCTTGCCTCGTTGCATCTGTTCCATCTTGTGACAGACAGAACATTCACAGTCACGTTAGGAAAGTTGGAGCAAGCAGGCTGTGGTTTGGCATAGAGTTAGGATGTGGAAGAAGAGCCATGGGTTCTGCTCAGGCAAAGGGCTAGGACAGCCAAACTGTGGTCAATTCTCTTGAACTGAGACAGAGGACACATTTTATGCTTCTCTAAGCAATTTCTTCATCTGATAAATAAAGTCTTTTAGAATTTCCACTACTTCGCTCTGTATTCCACATGAATCTTTACACATAATATACCCCAAACAAAAAAACCTTGTTTGTAAATAAGGATCCCTTTATTCATTCAACAAACATATCTTAAGTATGACTGGGGGCTGATGGAAAGAGAAGCCCCAACAATCTGCTGAAAGGCGATAGAGATGAGAGCAGCCATAACATGAGACCCATGCACTAAGTGCTATAATGAAGGGTAAGACAATCACTGTGGGAGCAGAGGAGGGAGGTATGAGTTCTAACTGGTGGTGTTTGGAGTGCTCCCAGAATGATGGCATCTGAGCTGACTCTGACAGCTGGGGAAGTAGAGAGAGTGCATGAGGGATATGAGCTAAGAGAGACAGAGGCAAACAGGACTAGGGAGAAAGCAGGGCAGGGAGGTGGAAAGGGGGCCATCACGGAAACGCTCCTGTTGGCCTGACTGCTCCAGGCTTTCACATGGTTCCTAAGCACAGCCTGCTCCCACATGGCCTCTACCTACCTAGACAAACTTACTTTCCAGCCTTTCTTCTGATTTGGTCAAGTCAGATTTTCTACTGGTCACCAAAGTCACTCAACCCCTCCTAATCTCTTTATCATTTCTTTCCCATGGCTAATGTACATGAAAAAATGCTCAACATCTTTGGCCATTAAGGAAATGTAAGTCAAAAGAACACTGACGTTCCATCTTACTCCAATAAGCATGGCTATAACCAAGAACTTCAGAAATAACAAATGTTTGCAAGGATGTAGGGAAAAAGGAACCCTTCTACATTGCTGTGGGAATGTAAACTAGTACGACAACTACGGAAATCAATATGGAGATTCCTCAAAAAACTAAAAATAGAAATTCCATTTGCCCAGCTATACTTCTCCTAGGTGTCTTCTTGAAAGAGTTGAAGTCATCATATTACAGTGATATATGCATTCCCATGTTTATAGCAGAATAATTCACTATAGCTACATCATGGAAGAAGCCCAGGTTGCCCATCAACAGATGAATGCATAAAGAAAATGTGGTATATATACACAGTGGAGTACTACATGGCCATAAGGAAGAACTGAATTTGAGTCATAGGAAAATGGATGGATCTTGAGACCATCATAAGGGAGGAGACATGGTAAAGCTGGCTGAGGAAAAGGCTGATCTGTTAATTATGAAATCCCAGGACATATGCATAGAATAGTTCCCAAACCCTTACATGTGGACTTCTTATGAGAACTCGAGCAGGTTTTTGATAGAATGGCCTAGACCTGATGCCAGCCTGAGGAGTGGGTGATACAAAAAGGACAGTCGTCACTGAGCTTTTTGCTATTGTGCTTCTTCACAATAGCCTGCTCTCGTCCTACAAAATTACTTTTTTCCTACTTTTACTTGACCCAAACTCATGGTGCACAACTGGTTTTTTCCCCTACCTTTAATAAATGTAAAACCTTCTACTGTTTGTGCTTGTCTTGACCAATTCTTTGCTCAGAACAGAAATAACCTAGAAACCACCTCTAGAAGGAGAATCCAGCACCCCCAAACCCGGTAACAATAATATTAAGAAAAATAAATCAAGCACAGAAGGTTAAATATTACATAGTTTTTCTTACATGAGAAACCCAAAATATAAATAATTTAAAAAGCAAAATAAAGAAGAGATGGTACGAAACATGGTGGTAAGACGTTTCAGATCTGTGGAAGGGGATCTGGGAAAGGAGAGAGAGGAGGAAAGGAAGGGGGATCAAGATGTGATATATATATGCACCAATTCTCCAAAACAAATGTAATTATTATACACCATGAGCATATACTAATAAAAAGTAAAATATTTTAAAAAGAAAAAAACAGAATAAAATAGAATCTCCCTCCCATCTCTAGTTGTCAAAGTTAACCGATCTTTCAAAACCCATCTTTCTCCAAGATGCCTGTTCTAGGTTACAGATGGATAGGATCTTGTCCCCCTGAAGTCTCCATGGCTTCGATCTGCATCTCTCTCAGAGAGCCTGGCAGTGCTGTCACTAGCACACTTTCCTTGTTCCACCCAGGAGCTCGTGTCTCTAGATGTAAGGGATTATCTTATCAACTTTTATATTCCATAGAGTAGCTGTGAACTAGCGCTAGACATTTCACACAACAGTCATTCAGCAGACACTAGCTAACCAAATTCACTAGAATGGATTGCTTTTACATAACTATTGAACAATGCAATCACTACAAGTTTCCTTTGTGACCTCCTTAGAGGAGAACACATTAAAATTTCCTTCCTAAGTTTCAGGTCATGACATACCCACAGAACACTAGAAAAAAGAAAAACAAAACCATACACAAAACTGTGTACTTTTATTTCAAAGAGACTGACCCACATCAGTAATACTGACCCAGCACCCAACACAACAATATGGATGTTTTGGAGCCATGCAGCTTGTATGATGCCACAGACTTAGAATATCCAGGATGGACAGGAGAAGGAAGTGTCATTTTTGTGGAAAGAGGTCTGGAAAAATTCCTTATCCATCACAGCTGTATCTACATAAAAGTTATTATGTGGAACTGAAAATTCTGAAAATATTTTTTCCTGCAACTCTGATTAGTAAAACAAAGCTTTTCTTAGTTTTATCCTTTTTTCTGAGACAGGGTCTATGTAGTTCAGCCTGGCCTTGAATTCACTATGTAGCTCAAGCTGGCCTCGAACTCATGGCAATCCTCCTGCCTCAGCCCCCAAGTGCTGGGATTACAGGAGTGCACCACCACACCCGGCAGTTCTATCCAATTTTTAAATCACTGTAGGCTCCTTAAAAATTTTTATCCCCTAGATATATTACAATGTGTTTAATCTTCCATCTTCTCAAACCTTTAACAGAAGTATGTGGTCCATCAGTCCAGAAAAGGGACCCAGAAATCCTTCCATTTTGACTACAACATGGTTCTTTCATCATATAAAATACCTGTGTCCTAAATTGCTTCTTCTTTATACTCCATGGCATTTTGTGTAATCCAGTAAAACATTAATGTTATTACACTGGAATTGCTTATTTAACTAACATTAAAATTCCTAAATTAATTAAATCACCTGCAATTGATTTATAGTTTTCTAACTGGGTATCATAGTGAAAACTGGCTTATTTTCTTGACAACATAACCTTACATTATCATCTCCCCCTACCAACAAAGAGAATCTAGAAATCAGACATGTTACCTAAGTTTTTTCAATGAAAAAAAAATGTGTTGCCTTCTGTACAGTAAAGTGAGACAGCAATGCCCTTCACAGTCCTACATGACAAATCAGCAATGGTGGCATAAAACTTTTAAAAAAGACATATGTTACAGGTCTGTGTAAATGAAGGAAAACATATGGTCTTGGCAAGAAAAATTTAGTGTCACAAAAATGTCAATTCTCTGGCATACAGACTCAATACAGTATCAATGGCAATCATAAAGAAGGCTTTTAGCAGACCTTTATAAGCTTTCCTAAAATTTACACAAAACAACATGTGCTAAGGGAAAGAAGAAAATCATATTAAATAGCCCAACTCCATTTATATACAGCTCAAAAACAACCACACCAAGCAAGATGCTGTCTACACACACATGTAGGGGGACCACAAACCCCTCATCTCACTCTACAATGAAGGTTTAAGACACAAAGTGGATTAAAGCAATGCAGATATTGCTCATGTTTCTCCCAGTTGGTCTGTACGACCTACAGTACAAAGATATCTCAGAAAGGAATTAATATCATTATGATATAGTTTGACTGACAACTTTTAAAATCCAATATCCTTAAAAATCTGAATTTGTAAGGAATAATTTGTTGTCAAATTATGAGATATAATACATATCCATTGCTAGTGATAAAAGAACCCAATCAAGAATTTGAAGATATTTCAACGTGTAGCTAGCACATATGATACCAGAACAATGTATAAGCCAAATCAAGAAGTAAATCCTAACTTAAAGGTCTGATTTACTTTTAGAATATTTTTCCTAAAACTTGGTGTGTTTAATTTATTCTAAAATCATTTTGAGAAAAGACATTATTTTCATCACAAATATTTGTGATAATGTTTCCTTTAGCAAAGAATAAATTGGATGGACGTTTTTTAGGAATGAAGACATTGTAAGTTCCTTTAGTTGAATAAATTCATCTAAACAAAGCCACAGAAAACAAACAATGCCCAATTCCCAACCTGGAATCCAACACCATGCTTCCAAAAGTTAACAGTCCTTATTTTTGGAATTATTAAGGGCATAACAGATCCAATCAAACAGAACTGCAATTATCAGTTCCTTTGATTTCATCCAGTATAAACTGTTAAATGATTTCCAATTTTATAGAATTCATACTTAATTAAGCTTAAATAAAACAATTTCATACTGAAGAAAAACTATATGCAACATGCACTGAGAAACATTTTTCCTCATTATATGGTTAGGAAGCAAGATTCAATACGTAGCTATTGATAATTTTCCCTCTCCCATAAACCATGCTCTGAGATGCATAAAAGTATTTCAAATATGATTTTAATCCAGGGAAGGAGCCAGAGTATAACTGGGTTTTCCTTAGAAAGCTTGAAATCAACCTTTTTTTAAGAAAATGAAATTATTACTCAGTACTCTTTTAAGTAAAGGTTAGTATTAAGAAACTACATATTTATCAAGCCCTTATGAGAATGAGATTCAAGTGAGTAAGTTTAAATCAATCAGATTTGCCAATCTTGACAAAATTCACATTCTGGGTCTGATTATTCTTTGTGCAAGGGGCATCCCTACCCTTTATCCCCTAGATGCCACAAGCACCCACCCCCTCCAAGTTCTGACAACAAAAATACCTCCAGATATTCCTAAGTCCCTTGGGACCAAAATCACCTCTGCTGAGAAGCTCTAATTTAACACACATTGTGTTTAAAAATTATTTGGATTGTTGTTTTAAATATTCTTGTCCCTAGCATGAAGATGAGTATTAGCAACAAAAGATTTGTGTGGCTGATATAGAAGTAACCACAGGTACAACTATTATGTGAAGAAAGTAAGTTACAGAAGAATATATCAACATAATTCCATTTATGTATAAATGAACTTATTTCCATATATAAAGGCAAAAACAGACTAGAAAGATCTATAGTCCACTGAAAACAGAGATCACTGCATGGGAGGCCTATGAAGTTGGATTGTTTGACTTTTTTAAATGAGACTATATTAAAGTCTAATTTGGGTAATTAAAAAATAAAGAAAAGTAAGACAGAAAGAAAGGTCATGAAGCTTTAAATAGACTTAGAGTTCTAGCTAATGATTCTAGGATAATTTTTTAAAAAGTATCAAACCTCTCCAGTTTCCACTTCTATAAAATGTCAATAATAAAACTGACTTGATAGGACTGTTAAAAAATTAAGGCACATCTGGAAAATAGGCAGCAGAGTTTGTAGGCTCACAACACATACTCGATCATCAGCACCTACTATGATTTAAGTCTCAGTTCAGATGAGGATGGGATCTAACCTAACAGCAAAGTAACCTCTGGCTTTATGTCTTCTGTCTCTTCATCATTGTGGTCAAAGGTATACCTCTTCCATCTGCATCATAACCAGTGCCTGCTCTTGCACACTGTTATCTAATAGTGAGGGTATCACAATCAAATATGGAATGTGTGACCACAATAAAATATGGAATGTGTGATGGGGTCTGGGAGAAACCAAGAAATCAACTAAATCAGTGTTTCTCAGGTGCAATGTGCAGATACCTCAAATGTGAATCCTCTGAGCTCTCATTACCTCAAATCCACTCCAGTCTACCAAATCATAAACTCAGGAGGTGCAGCCTTACAATGGGCTTCACTAACAGAACCATACCCATCTGTGGCACTGTAGTCTGAGGATCAGCACCCTAATGCCTGGCTACAAGCCAAACACTAAGTATCTAAAGACATGCATTGGTGGAGAAAGAACCTAGGGAAGGGAGCAGAGAGTATGCCCAGGTTTGCCTATGACCTCCCCACTTTGGCTGGAGCCATTGCTTCCTCTGGTCCAAATATATAATGGAGTGCAGACAAGCCTTACATAACTGTGTAGTGAGACTGCTCGAGAGCTGAGTTGAACGGAAACATCCCAGGATTTGGAATCAGACACATATAGATCCCATTGGCAGTTCTGCTGCTCAGTGCAGAAAACACTGTCTCCAAGCTTCAGTTCTTTCTCTTTGAAACAAAAAAATATCTAACAAGGTTAGAGGGACTGAAAGAAACCATGTGGGCAGATCACCCAGTTAGCAAGCTGGAGTAAGTGCTAAATAAACTAAATAAACGTTTGTTTCCATGGCTCAGTGCCAGGTTGACCCAGTTTCTCTGAGACAAGCCCCTGTCTAGAAGCTGCCCTATAAGGAGTCAGAAGAAACATTTTTCAGACATTCAGTTGCATAACTCCACTTGTCTACAAACCATTCATTAACCATTGCTTATACTGAATTGAGACATTTCTCATTCTCCCAAATCAGATATGATCTTCACTTTCTCTCCCTAGGGTCCTCCTTCTGGAGTCCCCATAAAGGCAAGGTTGCATCTCTAATGTCATGGCTTCAGGATGTGCACAGCTGAGTGGATATGATGCAGCCCTCACCATAAAAAACATCCCTTGGTCCTTGCCACTGCCTTCTAAATCCAGACTTCACACTCAAACACCACACCATACAGCCACCATTACCTCTGAGAAGAATAAACAAAAGCCAGTCATGAGAAGGTCAAGGGTTCCTAGAAGAGAGAAACTCCTGCCCAGTGAAAGGCAAAACATTGATTTTCCTTTGTCTGTATTATCCTTGTCTATACATTCAAACCTTCATAAAGAAACAAACTTTATTGTGCTTAATATGATTACTACATGGCAGTCTGAAACAACTGTGTTTGGGTCTATTTTCTCTATAGTTTATCTTTTTGTTTTCTATTGACTTTTACTTTTTGCAGTTTCCTCTTCTCCAGTATTTATATATCTATTCCCTACCTCCTAACTCAGAGGTGGCGACCCTATAGCACATGTGCCACAGCAGGCTATTTGTATTATTCAAAGCACTAAAACAGTGATGGCAAACCTCTTAGAAACTGAGTGCCCAAACTGCAACCCAAAAACCCACTTATTTATCACAAAGTGCCAACACTGCAATTAAACCCGAATGCTTGGCTGCTGGGGCACTGCTGGAGCTACTTGGCTCATGTACCAATGGGGCTTCGCATGCCCACTGCATCATGCATGCCATAGTTCACCACCACTTCTCTAAAAGGTTTGCCATCACTGTCCTAAATAATACTCCTTCCCTGGACTGACACCCAGGCCCTCATCTCCTGTTCTGAGCACTACTCACCCTAATGCTTTTTTCATCTAACTCTGGATCCTCATATTTACAGTCTGATGTATCCTTATAACTTTCTGAAAATAATATTATAAATAAATGTTACAAATGATATTTTAAGTCTGGTTCAAAACAATTTTACTTTAAAACTTGGTTTGTATATGATCACATACTATTTTTACATTCTGGTATACTACTGAAACCTCTGAACATCAATTCAATATACCAATCGCTCTAATTTAGAAGATGGAACAAATCTATTCTCACCTCTTTTTGCAGTTTTACATCCACAACCAAAACAAATTACTATAGACAGATTTCTATAGTGTTTCCTTTAAAATCTTGCCTTCAATTTTTTTTATTCTTTTAAAAATGTATATGTCCCACTGCAGTTTAAATGAAATGACCTACAATAAAAACTTAACTGGCTTGGTATTTTTAGAGCCCTCTTTACTATGAAATAAACATTTAGAAATCTGGAGAACTGCAGTGGTTAAGTCTGTAAATGAGAAGGAAGGCTGCTCATTCACAGAACCTCCCAACATCTACTGTTTACATAGCCTATTCCGTGAGCAGGATGCTGACATAACACAATTCACAGAATTTCCAAACATGGGTCCAATCATAATAAAGTCTGCAGTTTTTACTTCTGCTTACAGAACCTCTTACTTGCTCACTCATTAGTTTCAGGGGGGAAAAGATAGTTGGTTTTCCAAAAACCAAATCAAAAGATTTTAGAAAATAAGCCTGAACAAAATAGCAGTATGAATGGTTAAAGCTATGGTATTAAAACATATATAAGACTAGTTCAAACTGTGAGGTTAAAACATATTTATATAGAAAAATATTATAGGCCTAGAAATGTATATTTTACTAAGATGATTTACAAAGATTATTTGTTTGGTAAATAATTTGCCAACCACAAATACGTATCTCTGTGCATACCCCCACAATCCCCTGCTTGTCCCCTTTTGCAGTGTTCTGGGGTACTTACCCTGTGAACCGCATCCCTATGGGTGCACGCCTCACCTTCCTTTCCCAGAGCCACATGGCTGAGCGCTGCAGAGAACACTTGCTAAGCAGCTTGCATGGGCTTCAGTTTCACACTACAACAGGCTCACACTACCTGATAACCTCCTGTGCTTCCTTGGTCACTTTGCTGGGTCACTTCCTGAGCAATTATGTCATGTTTCTTTCTTCCTGATCATACTACCGCCTCTTCTCTGCAACTCGCCTCTTATGTAGTTGAGAAAATAACAATTAGCAAAAAGCTCTCTTAGCTTACCACCAACTAAGGTACAAGCTCACCACACTGCACCCCTGCTTTTTGCCTTCCCTCTAGCTCCAGTGGGAGAAACACCTCTGTCTCTATAAAGTGCGGCTGTCCACCTGAGTTCTGATGCAGCTGCTCCCACCCCACCAGCACCCTTGTTAGCAAGGACCTACATCCCTAGTAGCTTATAGAAATGCTAGTTTTTCTTGATCCATAGCTCCCTCCTAATTACTACCCTTTTTGTGTTCTCCATTTAGCACAATTTCCAGAGAACGCTGTCTAAATGTGCAGTCTCTGCTTCCCATGCCACATTCATTCTTCAGATTCTTCTATCCTTCCCAACTCTCTGGTCAGAACTCCTACTGTAAACCATTGGGGAAAAGTTAGAGGAATAATGCCAGTTTTAAGACTGTGCGAGAAAGGGCTCTAGTTTCTAAAGTTCACTTTGGAGAAAAATTAAACAGATCAGAGAGACCTCAGTTCTGAAGCCTCCCAATGTTCTTTAGTTCAAAATACTCAACAGGCAGAAGCATCATACTTTGGGGTACTATTTTCTGAGCCCCAGCACCTATTCCCTAGGTTCACTTTCTATAAGACAGCAAGAGGAAAAAACATTACAATGAATCTCTCTCAGAGGCAAGACTATTTGTACAATGAAGAATGTGGGTTTTGAATGTAATATTTTTGATGAGACTAATTTCTTACTGAAGAATGGAGATTCAGGGAGCAAGAGGGAAGCACCTTGGATGTGAGATCTAAAATCAGTTCCCACAGTGGATCAGCTCCACCAAGCTAGATGCTTGCCCTTCCTGGGCTAACAACAGGGCAGGGGACAGGGAGAATGATCAAGGAAATACATTACACACTATCAACCTGGCAGCAGTCACCTTTACTTTTCCCACATTCTAAGAACAAGGAAGTACGTTCACAACCCCAAGTCCTCCCACAGATACTTCCAGGTGACATCTGACATCCCTGTGATGGGAAACCTAGTAGTGATACAGAAGCTAAACTGAGTCATTTCCCAGCTTAACCAACATTCGAAATACTTCCTAACATTTAGAATTTCACCGTTCTCATTTTCAAAGTGAGGGTATATTTTTCCAAGGAGCTGTTAAATACAATTATGCATGAACAAAGTCTAGAACATCATACAAATATGTTATTAATACACGCTCTTTGAAATGTCCATTTAACAAAAAATGCTTTTGACTGAAGGGGTTTTTGCTTGCTTTTTACTAGTACATGTTTACAATTCATGCAGTTTACAATCATCTTGGGGAGTGGGCACATGTATATAATACAGCTTGTTTTTTCAAATCCATTCCCACCTCTTCCCTCCTTCCTTCTCCAATTCCCCTATCCCATTTTTCATTCTTGTTGATATTATTAATCTTAGCTCATATTATAGCATATGTTTACCTTAATTGAGGTTATTAGGCTCCTGTACATGGCATATCTTTATTCTACTTATTTCCCATTCCCTCCTCCTCACCCCTCACTTTTTCCCTTGAACCACTTCTCCACTGCAAACAATCCATCTCCTTGTCCCCTTCTATTCATCCTTTATTATCCTCTTTGTGGTCTGTACTTTGCCTCACTCAAATGAAATACCATATGGTATTTAAGCTTGTGTGTCTGGTTTATTTTATTCAACACTGTATTTCCCAGGTGCATCCATTTTCCTACACATGTCTCAAATCTGTCATTCTTTATACCAGAGTAGTATTCCATTATACATAGATACCATATTTTCTTTACCTAATTATCTGTTGATGGGTATACAGGCTGCTTTCAGGATTACAAGTTGTCCTGCTATAAACATTGGTATGGCTGTAGTATGTCTTAAGCTCTTTACAGAATATACCTAGCAGAGGATCACTGGGTTGTCTGGAACTTCTAATTTCAGTTCTTTGAGAAATCTCCATATTGATTTCCATAATGGTTGTACTAGTTTACATTCCCAACAATGAAGGAGCGTTCCTTTTCACCACATCTTCCCCAGAGTTTGTTATTGTTTGATTTCTTAATGATTGCCATTCTTTCTGGAGTAAATGGATTCTTAGCATTGTTTGTTTTTATATGTAGGGGAGGAGTTTATTGATATGCATACATCATGGGGAGATGAATCTAGCTAGAGCAATGGCTGAATCCATGCATATTTTCAGGAATGTATCTGTGTGTGCGTGTGTGCGTGCGTGCATGTGTGTTTCTGTTTGTCTGTCTGTGAGAGAGACAGAGATATAAAGACATACAATGATATGCTGAAATCTTAAGTACAATATCCAATGAATCTTCCTAAATCTGTACATCTGTCTACTGAAGACACTCATCATGACAATGAATATTTCTTTCTTTATTTTTTTTACATGGCTGTGGCTCCTTTCAGTCATTCATTTTTATTTATTTATTTTATCCTTTTATTGGTACAGTTTAGGTGTACAATATAATGACATTCAACATTGGAGATATGCACGTTTACATGCTCTCTTGGTTCCTATTTTTTTCCCCCTTCGCCTGCCCTCCCTTCAACCCCTTCATCCCTCCCTATTTAAAAACACTTTGTTTCCATTTTTTCATTTTCTCATATTAATTACATTCCCTTCTTTCCTTTCCCCTACCCCTCAAACTTCCCCTTCCCCTTTGCCCCTTTACTTCCTATTTCACATTATCTATTATACCTTTCAGACCTTATTTACACTTTCAGTTTCTCATACTAGAGAAACTATTCAGTATTTACACGTGTGTTCTATTTATTTCACTTAAGAGTGTCACCTCAATGTGCATCCATTTAGCAATAAATGTCTCTAATTTCTCATTTTTGATGGCTGAGTAGCACTCCGTTTTAGAAAAAAAACACATTTTCTTGATCCAGTCACCAGTTGAAGGGCATTTGGGCTGTTTCCAAGTTTTGGCTATTACAAATTGTGGTGCTATGAACATGGGTGCACATATATCACTGTGGTATGATTTTTTTAATTCTTTGGGGAAGATACCCAGCAGGGGACTAGCTGGGTCAAATGGGACTTTCAGTCCTAGTTCTTTGAGGTATCTCCATACTGATTTCCACAGTGGTTGCAATAGTCTGCACTCCCACCAGTAGTGGAGCAGCGTTCCTCTTTCCCCACAGCCCCACCAGCATTTGTTATTGGTTGATTTCAGGATAGCAGCCATTCTTTCTGGAGAGAGGTGGAATCTCAGGATTGTTTTCATTTGTATCTCTTGAATGACCAGTGATGTTGAACATTTTTTCGTATGTTTATTTGCCATGTCTACTTCTTTGTGTGAGAAATGTCTGTTCATTTCAGATGCTCATTTTTGGATTGGGTCTTTAAATTTGGGAAGTCTGATATTTTTTAAGTTCTTTACAGATTCTAGATAGTAGACCTTTGTCTGAAGGACAGCTGGTGAAAATTTTTTCCCACATTGTGGGTTGTCTCTTCACTCTGCTGGTGGTTTCTCTTGTTGTGCAGAAGCTTTTAAGTAAAAAGAGATCCCACTTGTTCACTGTTTGTGCCAGTTCATGGGCAACTGAGGTTTTGTTCATAAAGTCTTTTCCTACACCAATGTCTTCAAGAGTTCTACCTAACCTCTGTTCCAGCTGCTTCAGCGTTTCTGTTTTTATATTTAGATCTTTAATCCATTTTGATTTTAGTTTAGTGCATGGTGAGATATATAGGTCTAGTTTTAGTCTTTGGCAAGTTGAAACCTAATTTCTCCAGCACCATTTATTGAAGAGACTATCTTTCCTCCAGTGAGGGTATTTGGCTCCTTTGTCAAAGATGAGGTGGCTGAGTGTATCTGGAATAGTTTCTGCATCTTTTAATCTGTTCCACTGGTCTTCAGGTATGTTTCTTTGCCAGTATCATGCTGTTTTTATCACAGTAGCTTTGTAATATAGTTTCAAGTTGGGGGTTGTAATACCCCCTGACACATCTCTGTTACCTAATATTGCTTTTGCTATTCTGGGTCTCTTCTTGTTCCAAATGAATTTTTGGATTGTTTTCTCAAGGTCCATGAAGTATGCTGCTGGAATTTCCATTGGGATTGCATTGAATCTATATAGCAATTTTGGAAGTATAGCCATTTTCACTATGTTGATCCTTCCTACCCAGGAGCAGGGGATGTCTGTCCATTTTCTGATATCATCTTCAATATCTTTTTTCAAAGTGCTATAGTTTCCGGAGAAGAGGTCTTTGACTTCTTTTGTTAGGTTGATTCCTAGGTATTTCAGTTTTGTGGGTGCTATTGTGAAAGGAATTGTTTGCCCTATTTCTGTGAGTCTGTTGTTCGTGTAGAGGAAAGCTATTGATTTTTGTGTGTTGACTTTCTATCCAGCTACTCTACTGGATTTGGTTATTAAGTCTAGAAGACTTTTGGTGGAGTTCTTGGGGTCTTCTATGTAGAGTATCATGTCATTTGCAAATAATGACAATTTGATTTCTTCATTTCCTATCTATATTCCTTTTATTTCTTCCTGTTGTCTAATTGCTGTGGCTAATGTTTCCAAAACTATGTTGAACAGGAGTGGTGAGAGTGGACATTCTTGTCTTGTTCCTGATTTTAGTGTGAAGGATTTCAGTTTTTGACCATTTAGTATAATATTGGCTGTTGGTTTTTCAAAGATGGCTTTTATCAGATTGAGGTAGAGACCATCTATTCAGATTTTCTGTAGGGTTTTTATCATAAATGCATGTTGGATTTTGTCAAATGCTTTTTCTGCATCTATTGAGATGATCATATGGTTTTTGTCCTTGGCTCTACAGATAAAGTGTATTACATTTATTGATTTGTGTATGTTGAACCACCCCTGCTTCCCTGGGATGAATCCCACTTGGTCAGTGTGTATGATCTTCTTGATCTTCCTCATTCTATTTGCCAGTATCTTAGTAAGGATTTTTGCATCTATTTTCATTAGTGAGATTGGCCTATAGTTTTCTTTTTCAGTTGGGTCTTTCTCTGCTTTGGGGATCAAGGTGATGCTTGCTTCCAGGAATGATTTCCGGAGTATTGCTTCCCTTTCAATTTCGTTGAAGAGTTTAAACAGTAGTGGCAGCAGTTCCTCTCTAAATGTCTTGTAAAATTCAGTGGTGAAGCCAGTAGGACCCAGGCTTTTTTTGGTTGGTAAGTTTTTAATTACGCTTTCAATTTCATTGATTGACATTGGGTTGTTTAGAATTTTTAGGTCTTCTCCATTCAATTTTGGTAATTCATACGTGTCTAAGAATCTGTCCATTTCTTCTGTGTTTTCCATCTTATTGGCGTATAGGTTCTTGAAGTAGGTATTGATCCTCTGGATTTCTGCTGGGTCTGTTGTAATTTCACCCTTTTCATTCCTAATTGCATGGATTTGGGCCTTTTCTTTCCTTTTTCTGATAAGGTTGGCTAAGGTTTTGCCAATTTTGTTTATTATTTCGAAGAACTCTTGGCTTCATTGATTTTTTGTATTGTTTTCTTAGTCTCCATTACATTGATTTCTGCCCTGATCTTTATAATTTCCTCCGTTGTATTAGCTTTGGGTTTGTCCTGCTCTTCTCCTTCTAGGAGCTTGAGGTTCAGCATCAGGTTGTTTAATTGGGCTCACTATGTTTTCCTAATATGAGTATTCACGGCTATGAATTTCCCTCGTAAGACTGCTTTCATTGTGTCCCATAGATTCCGATATGTCATATTGTCATTGCCATTTATTTGAAGGAACTGTCTGATTTCCTCTTTAATTTCCTCTGTGACCCATTGGTTATTCAGAAGTGTGTTGTTCAATTTCCACATGTTTATGAAGTTTTTGCAGTTTCTTTTGCTGTTGATCTCCAATTTCATCACATTATGGTCTGATAATATACAGAGGATAACTTCAATTCCTTTGCACATACCTAAATATGTTCTATGAGCAAGTATGTGGTCTATTTTGGAGAATGAGCCATGTGCAGCTGAAAAGAATGTGTATTCTGATTTTGCGGGGTGAAACACTCTGTAAACATTTGTTAAAATTATATGTTCAAGGGTTTGATTGAGTTGTAGTATTTCATTGGTTGTTTTTTGTCTAGTTGATCTATCTATTTGTGACAATCGGGTATTGAGGAAACCCACTAATATTGTATTAGTGTTTATATGGCTTTTCATGTCCATTACTATTTGTTTTTTTTTTTACGTATTTTTTCCCCTTCCCTTGCCCTCCCTTCACCCCCTCCACCCTTTCCTATTTGCAAAGACCTTGTTTCCATTTTTTTTCCTCTTCTCATATTTTTTTCCTTTCCACTTTTTCGCTTCCCCTACCCCTCCCAATTCCCCTGCTCTTTTAGACCTTTTCTTCCCATTACACAATATCAATTATACATTTTTAAAATTACAATATTAAGATCTAGGAGACATTACCATAGATTTCACAGAATGTAAAAGGATATAGAAAGCATATTACAAAAATCTTTTTTGAAATAAATTTGACAACTTCGAAGTACCTTGGAAGACAAATTAATGAAACTAACTCTGGAGGAAATATAAAATTTGAATAGCACCTATTAAAGAAAGTATATTCCTAGCTTGAAAACCTACCTATATGACAACAGCAGGCTCATATACATTTTAACTGATAAATTATATCAAACATTTAAAGCAGAAAAAAGAAGGAACACTTCTCCCCTCATTTTAGGAACTCAACATTGTGCTAATCCTAAAATTGGATAAAGATAATAGAAGAAAAAAGTATGAACAGAGATAGAAATTTGTTTAACAAAACAAACTATTAGAAATCAGATCTGGCAGGATGTAGAAAGTGGTTTTGTTATAGGGATGGCAGTGTCGGTTCAGCATTGGAAGATCCACCCCCAAAAGTCATCATTTTAACAGAGGAAAGGAAAAAGCCATATGATCCTGCCACTAGTTGGAGAAAAAATATTGGACTAAATTCTACAGCTGTTCATGGTAAAAGCTATCAGGAGACTAGAAGTAGAACAGAACCTTCTCAACAGATTAAAGTCACGTACTCCATACTTCCAGCGAGAATGCCTTATATGAATGGAAAAGATACAATGCTTTCTCCTTAAGGTGGGGAACAAGGGCAGATATGTTTACTCTTTATCTGTTCATTAAACTTTGAAACCTAGGCCCCACCAAACTAATCTGGCAATAAAATGACACAACTAGGATAGGATTGGCATGGCAGAACCAAAATCTTTATATGTAGATGAAATAATCATCTACAGAGAAAATACTAAGAAATCTCTAGGAGTCCCTAGAACTTGTACTTGAATTTATCAGGATTAGAAAACACAAGGTATATATAAAAATTCAGGTCTGTATATACCTGCTATAAATGAAGAATTGGATATTGGAATTTAAAAGTTATGTAGGAGTACAAAGGACCCAGAAAAGTTAAAAACAAAAACTAAAACAGTGTTGGAAGACGTTTAGTACCTAATTTTAAGACTTCTTCTAAAGCTACAGTAATCAAGGCAGTGTTGGTGTGAGGAAAGACATATAGATCATTTGAATAAAACAGAGAATCTAGAAATAGAACCACACATATATGGTCCACTGAGTTTTGAAAGATTATTTAACATTAGAATTTTAGAGAATATAAACTCAATTCAGGAGCCAAGGAAGAGATAGTGTTTTCAGCAAATGGCACTAGAACACCTGGTATCCGTATATAAAAAATTAATCTCAACCCTTTTTTTCCATACATGAAAATAAATTGAAGGGATCTATGAACCTAAATATGAAAGCCTAAAAGTATAAAACTTTAAGAAGAAATTATAAGGGAAAATATTTATGAATTCAGGGTAGGCAAGAACTACCTAGCATACAAAAAACATGATGTATAAAAGAAAAAAATTGATGAGATTCCATCAAAATTTAGAACTTTAAATGACATCATTAAAATGAAAAGTAGTCCTTAAACAGACCATGTTTACAATGGATATAACCTATTACCAGAATATATAAAGAAGTCTTAGAACTCATTAATAGACAACCCAACTGAAATGTAGACATAAGAAGATGATAAATAGCCAGTATAGCACAAGGAATGGTGTGCAACTCTAGAATCAGAAAAATATTAATCAGTACAATAATAAGATTGAATGATACACTCATTAGGGAGATGAAGTTAAAAGTTTTAAAAGCCTTGTCATGACTTTTTCTTTTTGTTGGATTCTCCCCCTTTGCATTTAATTTGTCACGTCCAATGGATTCACTCTGCTGGTTTTCCTGGGGTTGTGATACTCATTGTCTTTTCCTAGGGTAATGTCTAAAATTTTTTGGAGTGCTGGTTTGGTATTCATGAAGTTCCTGAGGTGCTCTTTATCATCAAAGTATCTTATTTCTCCATCAATTTTGAAAGATAGTTTTGCAAGGTACATCAATCTGGGTTGGATGCTGTTTTCCTTTAGGGCTTGAAACACATCACTCCAAGCTCTTCTTGCCTTGAGGGTTTGCATTGAGAAGTCTCCTGAGATTCTGATGGGCTTTCCTTTGTATGTGATTTGTTTCTTTTCTCTCACTGCTTGTAGAATTTTGTTCTTCTGTTGGATTTCTGGAATCCTAACTATTATATGCCTATGTGTAGATTTTTTTTGATCAAGGCTAGCTGGAGTCCTATATGCCTCACTTATCTGTATGTCAAGTTCTTTTCCCCTCCTTGGGAAGTTTTCTGCCATCACTTCTGTGAACAGTTTTTTTATGTCATCTGCACCCTCTGCTCTTTCTTCATTGACTCCAATCAGTCTTATGTTATTCTTCTTTGCATCGTCTAGCAGCTGCTGGATTGATTTCTTGGGTTCCTTTACAATTTTAAAGCAATTTTTCTTTTCCTCCTCACTAATTGCAATCTTATCTTCTATATGTGAAATTCTATCCTCACGTTGGTTCATTCTGCTGCGCTTTCAATGGAGCTTTTAATCTCTTGGAAATCTGTTTGTATCTGTTTTATGGATTCCATTTGTTTCCTATGTTGGGATTCCATCATGTTCCTTAGCTCCTCTATTTTTTTTTATCTGTGTCCTCTCTAGATTTATTAATCATGTCTTGCACCATGAGCAAAATCTTTGCAGTTATCCGAGTAATTATTTCTGATTTCATTTTCCCAGATCCTCTTTTGTTGCCAGTTCAGAGAGTCCAGGTGGTTGAGTATCAGATTGTTCCATCTCGTTTCCCTTTGGGGTTGCTGTAGGTGATCTGGAAGTCTGTTTTTGAGGCTTGTTTATGTGTCTTCTCATTTCCACGGGGGAGGGTGCTTCTGGTGCCCACACGGCTCACCTTCTCTGCCCTAGGAGCTTGGGCTGGCAGCGGGGGAGCTTCCTTCCTGGTTCTGCGACTGGCTGAGCTTCTCTGCCCTAGGAGCCTGGGATGGAGGTGGGGAGCTTCCTTCCGGGTGCTGGGACTGGCTGAGCTTATCTGCCCTAGGAGCCTGGGATGGAGCCGGGGAGCTTCTTTCCAGGTGCTGGGACCTGCTGAGCTTCTCTGCCCTAGGAACCTGGGTTGGAGATGGGGAGCTTCCTTCCGGGTGCTGGGACCGGCTGAGCTTCTCTGCCCTAGGAGCCTGGGATCAGTATTTGTTTTATATAGTTGGGTGCACTAGTGTTTGGTGCATAGATATTTATGATTGCCATCTCTTCCTCTTGGATTGTTCCCTTTACAAGGATATAGTGTCCTTCTTTGTCTCTCTCAATCAGTGTGGGTTTGAAATCCACTTGGTCTACAAAGAGGATAGCTACTCCTGCTTTTTTTCGGTTTCCCTTTGCATGGAGTATTGTTTTCCACCCTTTAACTTCCAGTCTATGAGTTTCTTTTCAAATTAAGTGGGTTTCTTGTATGCAGCATATTGTTGGATCTTGCTTCTTCACCCATTCTGCCGGTCTATTTCTTTCTTTCTTTTTTTGGTACCGGGGATTGAACTCGGGACCTTGACCTTGCAAGGCAGGCACCAGAACCACTGAGCTAAATCCCCAGCCCTGGTCTATTTCTTTTGATTGGTGAATTGAGACCATTAACATTGATGGTTATAACTGATACATATTGAGTTATCATTGTCATGACTTTTTCATTTTGTTTGAGCCTCCCCCTCTGCGTTTAATTTCTTGTTGTGCCCAGTGGATTCATTCTGCTGGGCTTCCTGGGGTTGTGATCCTCATTGTCTTTTCCTAGGAGTTTGTCTAAAATTTTTTGGAGCGCTGGTTTGGTATTCATGAAGTTGCTAATGTGCTCTATGTCATGAAAGTATCTTATTTCACCATCAGTTTTGAAAGATAGTTTTGCAGGGTACATCAATCTGGGTTGGAGGCTGTTTTCCTTTAGGGCTTGAAACACATCACTCCAAGCTCTTCTTGCCTTGAGGGTTTGCACTGAGAAGTCTGCTGAGATTCTGATGGGCTTTCCTTTGTATGTGATTTGTTTCTTTTCTCTCACTGCTTGTAGAATTTGTTCTTCTGTTGGGTTTCTGGAATCTTAACAATTATATGCCTATGTTTAGATTTTTTTTGATCAAGGCTAGTTGGAGTCCTATATGCCTCACTTATCTGTATGTCAAAATCTTTTCCCCTGCTTGGGAAGTTTTGTGCCATCACTTCTGTGAACAGTTTTTTTATGTCATCTGTACTCTCTCCTGTTTCTTCATTGACTCCAATCAGTCTTATGTTATTTTTCTTTGTATCATCTAGCAGCTGCTGGATTGATTTCTCATGGTCCCTTACAATTTTAAAGAATTTTTTCTTTTCCTGGTCACTAATTGCAATCTTATCATCTATATCTGAAATTGTCTTCACATTGGCTCATTCTGCTGCATAGACTTTCAATGGAGTTTTTAATCTCCAGGAAATCTGTTTGCATCTTTTTTTATGGAATCCATTTGTTCCCTATGTTGGGATTCCATCATGTTCCTCAGTTTCTCTATTTTTTTATCTGTATCCTGTCTAGATTTATTAATCATGTCTTGCACTATGGGCAAAATCTCTGCTGTTATATGAGAAATTATTTCTGATTTCATTTTTTCCAGATCCTCTTTCATTGCTAGTTCAGGGAGTCCAGCTGGTTGAGTATCAGAGTGTTCCATCTTGTTTCCCTTTGGGGTTGCTGTAGGTGATCTGGAAGTCTGGTTCTGATGCTTGTTTACCTGTCTTCTCATTTTGACACCTCCTCTGTGCTCTGAGCCGCAGCATGCCCACCTGGAAGCATCCTCTAAGCTGGGAGGTGCGGCACGCCTACCTGGAAGTCTCCTCTGGGCTGGGAGCCACAGCATGCCAACCTGGAAGTGTCCTCTGGGCTGGGAGCTGTGGCACACCGACCTGGAAGCATCCTCTAAGCTGGGAGCCAGGGCACGCCTGCCTGGAAGTCTCCTCTGGGCTGGGAGCCATGGCACACCAACCCAGAAGTGTCCTCTAAGCTCTTAGCATTGTTTTAATTTGCATTTCTCTTATCTCAACAGAGATGTTGAGCATTTTTTCATATATTTGTTGACCATTTGTATTTCTTCCTCTGTGAATGAAGTATTTGCTCATTTTTGTTGCCTATTTCTTTACTGAATCTTTAATTTTAGGTGGGTTTTTTTTAGTTCTTTGTATATGCTAGACCTCTGCCTAAGGAGTAGCTGGCAAAAATGTTTTCCCATTCTGCAGGTAGTCTCTTCACTCTACTGATTGATTCTTTTGCTGTACAGAAGCTTTTTAGTCTGATATAATCCCACTTGTTGATTCTTGCTGTTATTTCTTGTGCACCTGAGGTTCTGCTTAGAAAATCCTTTCCCACACCTATATCTTCAAGCATTTTACCAATTTTATCTACCAGTAGGATTAATGGTTCTGTTTTTTTGTTTTTTGGGTACTGGGGATTGAACTCAGGAACTTGCGCTAGCCATGTAGGCGGTGGCACCACTGATCTAAATCCCTGGCCCTAATGCTTCTGTTTTAATGTTTAGATCTTTGATCCATTTTGATTTTAATTTAGTATATGATAAGAGATAAGGGTCCAGTTTCAATCTTCTGCACACAAATAACCAGTTTTCCCAGCACCACTTGTTGAACAGGCTGTCTTTCCTCCAACACATGCTTTTGGCCCCTCTGTTGAAGATCAAATAGCTGAATGTGTCAGGGAAAGTTTCACTATTCTCAGTTCTGTTCCACTGATCCATATGTCTGTTTTTTGTTCCAGTACCATGCCATTTTTATCACTACTGTTTTATAGTATAGTTTAAAGTCAGGTATTGCTATCCCTTCAACTTTGCTCTTGTTGTACAAAATTGCTTTTACTATTCTGGGACTCTTCTTGTTCCACTGCAGGGTTTTAAAAAATTACTAGTTACTACAGAAGCAACAGAGATGCAAAAGATGAAAATTTCAGAGATATAAGGTATACTCATAAGGTAAAGATTTGTACATCCTGCAGGAATTTCAGAGTTCTGTTTTTCCCAGATGTCAGTCTTTTCCTGAACAGTTTCATTTCCCATCATATTCCATGGCTTCCCTTTATTCAAAGATTACATATGAGAATGAGAATAGGCAGAATTTCATCAAATAACCAGAAGTTACTATACTCTTAAAAATCAATGGAAAAATAGGATTCTCTTCTTAGGAAGTTGCTTTCTTATAAATGCTTTGCTGTAATGTGTCTACATTAAAACAAATCAGGAGATGTTTATCAAGCAACTATTATGCATCTATCTTTGGAAACTTAGCAATCAACAAGATAATTGGGGTTGCTCCCCTCATGGAGTTTATATTCTAGTGAAAGAAAAGGAAGAGGTTATGAATGAAGAGACAAACAAAAGGAAGGCAGTGTTTCAAAGACAATAAACAGGATACTGAGATTAGAAAAAAATAGGGAGGAAATAACGAGCTTACAGGGACTGTGGATGCTATTTTAATTACAGGAGATGAAACTGAAGGTATTTAGTAGGAAAGTAATTTGATTTTTCCCTCCTCCCACCCTCCCTCCCTCTATCTCTTCCTTCTCTCCTTTTTCAGTACCATGAAATAAACCCAGGACATTCACACTGAGCTATATCCTGGGCTCTTTTTATTATTATTATTTTTTTTTAAGTTTTGAGACAGGCTCTCACTAAGTCATTAAGATGTCCAGGCTGAGCTCAAAGTTGTGATCCTCTTGCATCAGCTTCCCAGAGTGCCGGGATTACAGGTGTATGTCATTATCCCTGGCTTTGATGCATGTTTTCAGAAGAATTAAGTTTTGGCTTTACTGTGGGGCAATGCTTCTGAACAATGCTTCTGAATATGGCAGTGGCATGAGCTATGCTTTACACAGATTGGGTTGGCAACATTGTACCAAACAGACCAGAAGGGGAGACTCAGTGGAGGTTGAGATAATGATAACCAGCAATTTCAGTTAAAATATAAGAAGCACCTCAAAGGCAATGAGGGCAAATGGGAATGAAAAATAAGGGGTGAAAGGAAGATGCATGATGCAGTGGGAATGGACAGGATCAAAATTCTAACTCCAGCAAAAGTGCAATGAGGTAGGGTTATAGAAGGTTTTCAGCTTAGTGAGTGGATAAACTGGCACTAGGAAGAAATGCAGGTGTCAAGTGAGGGTCAAGAAGGAAAGAAAGTGTCCTCAGTTTTAGCCATGACACCACTTTCTCCTCATTCTGCAGTCCACTCTACCTTACTGCATCATTCATTCATTCATTCATTCATTCATTCATCATTCATGCTTCCAGCGTTTCTCACTTAGCACAATGTCATTGGGACCCCAGGCCATACATCAAACCTACTGAAGAAGCATAAGGAGGTTTTTTGGTTTATTTGTTTGTTCCATTGGTGATCCTAATATGCACAGGGGGAAAACTCACTGGTGCAAAAAGAGCATGGAAACTAGATACCCTTTATTTTTTTGGGTGGAGGATTTATTTTGGTCATTTTATTTCTGCCTGAAGAACACTTTAGTGTTTCCTTTAGTAGGAATCTTCTCATTATAATTCGCTCAGTTTTTGTTTACCTTACAATAAGAAGGAGGCTTCTTAAAGGATTTCTTGCCACTTCACTCTCGTTTGAAGGTGTTATTACACTGTCTTCTGGCTTCTCTTACTTCTGTGAAAAGCAAAAAGTCAGCCTATTTGTCAAGGATGGTACAAGGGAGATGCAGTAGAGGTACCTTTCTTGGGTATAGAACTGCATCCATAGCTGCATTCTTTTTTTTTTTTTGGTACCGAGGATCAAACTCAGGACCTTGCACTTTCGAGGCAGGCACCGGAACTACTGAGCTAAATCCCAGGCCCCATCCATGACTGCATTCTTACCAAAAATATATGAGTAACATCTCGCAGTTTTGTCAGCATCTATTGTTTTTGGTGGATTCTGCATTAGCATTCTGACAGGTATGTAATGAGCTCTCCTTGTGATTTATTTTTTGCACTTTCCTGAAGGCTAATGATGTTGTACATATCCTACATACCTATTTCACCTTTTTAGTAAGATGTCTGTTTTCCCATTTTCTAGTTGGTTTTTTTTTTAACCAATGAGTCTTGAGCCCCCTTTTTTTTTAGAGTCTAGCTACTAATTCTTTATCTGTTACATGTTTTAGAAGTACAGTGTATCCTCCAGTTATGACCGGCCTGACATACAAACAACTTGGATTATGACCAGAATTTTAGTTTTAACTTATGACCAAAATCTTGAGTTATGACCTGAATGCTGGACACTTGTGGTTCCAGATGGTCTCAGATACAGATTTAACCCTTAAAGAGTTCTGGAAGGAACATTACAACATCCTTTCCTGTGGGAGGTTAATTAAGAAATCCTGGGCCAATGTCTCTCTAAGGACACTGAGATCTGCCTGGAGACAGACTTTGAAGGCTGTGTAGAGGAGCCTGAGCCTTCAAATGACAACTTGAGTTACAACTAGCTCATGGAAAACGAACTGAGTTCGTAAGTCAAGGGTCCACAGTATTTTCTCCCTGTTTGTTGTTTCTTGCTTTCCACATGGGATTTTAGTTTTAATGAGGTCTCAACAATTGGTTTTTCCTTGACATACCATATTTTGGGGTATCAGGTCTCAGAACTCTATGCCTCCCTCTAGACTCTGAAGATTTTCTTTGGTTTTCCCAAAACTTTTATAGTTTCATATTTTACATTCAAGTCTCTGATCCATTTGTGAGTTAATTTTTGTATAAGATATATGAGATCTGGGTCACTGTCCAATTACTCCAGCACCATCTGGTGAAATCTCTCCATTAAGCTGTTTTCATATCTTTGTCAAAGATCAGTGGCGCATATTTACATGGTTCTACTTCTTGGCTCTTTGGTACATAGTTATTTTTATTTGCAACAGACACTGCACTTGTAAAACTGCTGGCAGATATAATTTTAGGCACTAAGATAATATCAGTAATCTGTCAGGGAGACATTCCAAGAACCTGAGTAGCTGCCTGAAACTATAGTTAGCACCCAGTGCTACATACAAACACTGCAAAACCAAGACAGTAAATGTGATAGTGGAAATGACTTAATGGGTAACAGCATACACAGAGTAGATACACTGGACAAAAAGATGACTCACATCCCAGGTGGTATGGAATAGGGTGGAAAGAGATTTCATCACATTACTCAAAATGGTATGCAATTTAAAACTTCTGCTTTCTGGAATTTTCCATTTAATATTTTTAGACTCTGACTGATCACAGGTAACTAAAACTGCAGAAAGTAAACCTTTGGTTGGGGGATTAATGCATCTTCCTCCAAAGAGGTTTCTGCCAGACCTGAAGCCCTAGCAATACAGAATCACCTTAATCCAGTTTCTGTTACTGAGCTACCTGAGGCTAAGCCTACATCCTGTGAGGACTTATCTACTTTGGTTCACACGAACTCTTAAGGTACATCCCTTCAAAGGCCCAGGCT
Organism: Heterocephalus glaber; assembly: GCF_053883595.1. Lineage (NCBI taxonomy): Eukaryota > Metazoa > Chordata > Mammalia > Rodentia > Bathyergidae > Heterocephalus > Heterocephalus glaber. The sequence continues at coordinate 12,785,788 of NW_028258151.1, read as the reverse complement.
AAATTAAAAGTTTCACCAGCATTTGCTCACTTGCCAGTTCACTGACTCTAATTCCTATCCTCCTAGGCCTTGCAATACTATCAAAAGCACCCTGCTGCTTGGGCTCTGGAACTGGCATACAATCCCATCTGCAAATAATAGGCTCATTTCCCTTGCCCCTACCCCTTCCTGGATTCTATGTACTATACTATAAACTTTTTCATACCTTCAAGTATGATTTTCATTTTATCCAGGTTTTCTCATCCTCCAGAGGAAGGTTCATCTGATTTTTGAGTATGCAATTTCTAGAGACAGGAAGTTCTTCATGACCTATTTTGAGTATCTGGTAAAAATTATGAAGGCTCTTCCAGTAAAACTATACATACATACAACATTTTCATACAATCTCATGAGTTTTGCTAGCCCTCTGAAGCTCATCCATGAATACCAGGATCCAAGTCTCTCAAGTTTTAAAAGTCCCAATATGATAAAAAGAAAAGCTACTGAATGTGATCACAGATTCCAGGCACTTAAAGTTTTCTCTGTCAGACACTGTTTTAATAGCACAACCCTGTAATCACATTTGTTTTTGCACACAACCATCACACTCTCTGTAAAAATCATAACTTGTTGGTAGTTAAGGTGCTGGACTCTTCATGAGGAAAGACAGTGGTGCCTGGACCAGGAGGACTTTCTACTGCTGGTGCTAAGTATCGACCTAAAGAAGTTACCAGCCAGAAGGCCAAGGAACACTGTCTCAAACATGGGAACGTTGTGAACTGAGAGGGACATCCAAAGAGCCCTTCTTGGTAGACTGAACAACACAGCAAAGCTTCTCTTCAGACTCAAGTGAGAATGGTGGCTGAGTTCCAGTAGTCCCTAGAGAAGGGGCCAATCTCAGCAGGAGAGTTGGCCTACAATCAAAAACATAATCAGAAGTCAGAAACTCAGACTCATAGAATGGGCACATGGCTCCTTGCCAAAGGCAAACACTGTAGCTTAATTGGCCTAAATGTGTACCAAAGGCAGCAAAGCCAGCATGCACAGGAGACCCACCACATGACCTAACAGCAGCTAGCGGAGGTGGAAGTCCAAAAATGCTGCTATACTTGAGTGACATTAGCTTGGGACTTAGACCAAAAAAAAAACCAACAAAAAACGTTGTAGAACAGAACAGTAGTTGGTTCATGATGGGGCCAATACCAAACCTAATTTCTTCTTTCTTTTATAAAGTTTGTGACTCTACTGGCACTTAGTGTTTAAAGAAAACTAAAATACACCTCATAATGAAAACCTGTCACATACAATTTTCAGATTCCCATTGTACTTTCATGTATGTGATATTTGTGCTCAGAACCTAAGTCTATTTTTACCCACATTTCAACATTCTCTTGACTTCTCCAAAAATGCAAGTGCCATGTGTATTGGGGGAGATTTTGTTGCATATTGGTCAGAGCTTTGTCAAGGGCTGTCCACTGTTCAGGACATAACCTCCTAGAAGACAAGCCCACCTCAGCACTCCCTGCTGGTCTGGATCTGTGTCTCATTGTCAGAGGGCCTGAGTATAGACACATACATCTGATTTCTTATGTCTTCTACAGTCATAAGACCCAATCACTTATGTTTTAAATGTATATTGATTAAAATTGTCATTTTAACTTTTCTTTGTATTGTAGTAAAGACAATATACTGATTTTGTTTCTTGAAAGAATACAGGTTGAGCATCCCTAATCCAAAAACTCAAAATCCGAAATCCTCCAAAATCTCAAACATTAAGCATAGACAATACAGCAAAAGTTGAAAGCTCCATACCATGAAACTTTGTTTCATGCACAAACCTATTAAAATTATTGTATAAAATTACCTCGAGGTAATGTATATAAGATAGACAGACAGACAACATAAATGAACATTTTTAGACTTAGGTCCTGTCTCCAAAATATTGCATTATATATATATACAGAGATTCCCAAATCTGAATAAGCACAAAACATTCCTAGTCTCAAGCATTTTGGATCAGGGATACTTATCTGTATCTTTGAATTTCACTTCAGGATAACCAAGGAGGTGTAATAAAGTATCTATTCTTAAATACTGATGTTAGCTCTAAAGAGTTGAGAATTTTGCTAAATATCAGGTACTTACAATAACCAAGCTGTTCCACACAAGCACTCGGGCCATGCATTCAGAGCAAGGCTGGGCCTCTGCAGCCCCCACTCCACATCTATTGTCTCGGGAAATATAAAATATGAAATATTGTATCTTCCAACCTGTTAACTGTATGACACGCTAAGTTCTTGTTCTCTAGAAATCGAAGAATGAGTCCTAGGAACGACAGAGGCTAAAAGTAGGAAGATATTTATTGATAGGAAAGCTCCTGAGGGGTGGAAGAGGTCCCGAGTGGGTAGCCCAAGGACCCCAACAGAGAAGTTTTATATATACAATGTGGGCCACAACCATGAACAGCCAATAAGGTTACAAGTATAGTCACTTAGGTAATGGTGGTCCAATTGGGATATAAGTCATGTAGCAAGCATGGATGGAAAGGACAAGGATTCTTCTAGGAGGTGGTGGGTCCAGAGGTCTCTGGTCACCCCCAGGGTGGTTGATGCCTATCTACACTTTACTAAGCCCAGTTCTTTGAAGAAGTATGTGGGTCTGGTCATCTTGTCTTCATCTTGAGGCCTGGTCTTCAGCTGATGTGCAGCTGTGGTGTGTTTCACCTTTGTTCTGGCCCTCTTGAGGACTTAGCCCAATCTGACTGCCTATAATATTTCTACCTAGCTCATCTATCTATAATACTATCACTTCTTTTGCTTCCACCAGCCCCTTCCCAGGGCATACTGCCCACTTCTTGTATCATCTTCCCCTCCTCCTCACCTACAGAACCTCTTAATTCCTTTTCAGGTCAGCAGAGACCATGTGAATTTGCTATAGCCCCCCAGTGTTATAGGGGGAAGAGATGTAACTCCCAAACCTGCTAGGTATCTGAAACCCAAGTCCATGTTCTCTAAAATCGAAGAATGAATTCAAGGAACAATGGAGGCTAAGATTAGGAAAAATTTATTGAGAGAAAGAAAGCTTCTGTCTAAGAGATACAGAAGGGGGACCGGAAAGTGTGTTGCCCACCCATCCCACTTTTCAAAGATATTTTATACAGCAAAGTCATGTGGTGAGGCAGGTACAAAATGGGACAAAACTATAAGACCCAATGGAAATTTATAAGGTGGGCATGAGGTGGGACAAAACCATGACCAACCAATAAGATCACAAGTACAGTCACCCAGGTAATACTGATTAAATGGGAATCAAATGGGAAAATAAGTCACATACAAGGAATTTCCCATTTAGAGTATCAATCACTGCTATCTATCTCTAGGGGAAGTAGTGCCTCTTCTTTTTATAATGCTAACCAGTGAATGTGCCTCAATTGTTCTCCATGTTGGCTCCTTGTTGTGTTGGCTCCTGGAGAGCCGGCACCTTGAGGACTGGGGCCATGAGGGCTGGCGCCTTAAGGGAGACCCTGTCTAACTCCCTACATAATTAACTTACCTATCTACAATACTACGACTACCCTTCTCCCAGACCACAGTCACCTTGGTCTGAGTAAGTACTAACTGATAGCTGTCCCCTGCTGAATCATCTAATTACCACTGTATGCCCAGCACAGAAGACATAGGCACTGTTTGTTAAAAGAAGGAACAGAAGACTAGAGGGGAAAATAAAACCACCCCCATCAGAAGCCCTTAATTCCATCCCAGAGGTGAGTGTTTACACCAGTGATTCTCCTGGAGAGTTTCAAAAGATGTGCATTTACCTTGGTACAAGGGCTCTGCTCTTGAGTGAAATCCTTCCATACATCATCTCTCCGTTAAAGTTTTACATTTTAAATGAAAGTACTTTTATTACATAAAGAGTTTATACACATTATACGATACCTCTTTCTTTTTAAAAAACCATCTATCTTATCTTTAGGATGATTTATACTAGTTAGCATGTAACTGCTCCATGTAGTATAGCTACTGATGATACACATTTAACATTAAACTCACTTTCTTCTTCTTTCTTTGGTGTAAATTTAAAGAATAAACCTGTCATTTCTAAGTTTTCATGGTCAAATCTTTTTTTTTTTTTTTTTTTTTTTTTTGGTACCGGGGATCGAACTCGGGACCTTGTGCTTGCAGGGCAGGCAGCAGAACCCTGGCCCTCATAGTCAAATCTTCAAGAGTACAGGCAGATGCAAGAGGATGTTCTTTTAAAAAAAATACCAGCAGATATCTGGTGTCTGAAAATTGGTCATGTAAGCCACTACTGGAAGCTAACAGAGTGCAGCACATAGGGGTCCTGGACCTCAAAGCATCCCTGCCTGGTCCACACTGTGCCACCCTCACTTGTCACACAGCCTTGGGAAGCTTCTTAACTTCTCTGAATCTTATTTCCCTCATCTATAAAATGGGTGTATAGCAATAGTTCCTAACTCACAGAGTTATTGAAGGGATTGAGATAAGATTTGGCCCAAAGTGTGTGACAACTTTGTAAGCAGTTGATAAATGCATCGACAGAATTAAAGTTATTATCCACCCACATGTCACTGCATAAAACACAGGGAAGTCTAGCCAGAAGCCACAGCAGTGATTTCACCATCACATAAGATCAGATCTACAGTGGAGTCAGGGATGTGAGCACTCAACCTAGCTCCATCAATTAACAAATGGAGGATTTCAGGCAAATTCCTTTCATTTGCATCTCATCCAGAACATGGAGATCATTATTCTTACCTCGGGGTATCACAGGGTGGCTGTGAGAATTAAACGAATTTGCTTTGAAATCTACAAAACAATATCAAAGCCTAAAGTATAAATATAATTATTAACATTATATATTCACTATGCTATGTAATGAACAGATGACATGAAAAGTAACATTTTTTTTCTTTAAAAATATAACCACCTAAGAAATAAAAGGTATGATCTGATCTAGGAATAAACCTATCTCAATCACAAACATAGTCAAGTTGTTCTTAGCTTAGACCAATCAAAATGTGGCCCCCAGAACAAGTCAACTAAGATTATGTAGAGCTGTAAATTGTAGCTTATCTCTTAATAAGAAAGCAAATCCACACAATAAATTGCTTTTTATAAATGTGGTCTGAAATTCTACAATATAAAAATACAACTAGCAAAAGAGAACATTTTAGAAAGTTCTAAACAATGCAGTTTAAAGTATTTTAGGATAATTTGGTTTACTTCCTTTTTAAGCAACATTTTAAGTAAATGTTCATTCTGATAAAACTCTTTTTATACAAATAAAGCAGCAGCCCACACACAGAACACACAAATCCCTTGCACTGCTAGTCTCACATCATTTCCAGCTCAGTCAACCTCTGTAAAACTAGTACAGGAAAATAAACCAAGCTGCTACTGTGGTGAAGACCACACAACTTTATAATGGAACTGTTCCAAAGCTTGAAGTTCCATTTGAAAGTCACTAACAAAATCTTTGGAAATGTGAAGGAAAAAAAAAAAATCAGCCAAGGAACTGAAGGCCTGGCAAATCTTGAAGTCCATACTTATCCACACTCGTGAAAAGTAATCACAAGTCAAGTCAGTTTTGCTCTTTTCCTCTACATTTTCTTCAAAGCAATCCACAAACAAAATTGGTATTTCTTTTTTCAGTGAAAAAAGGAAAGGATGGAAGGAGACAGATTTTGCATAAACAAAATGGAGGAAAACATTTCTGCCACTACATAAGAAAACCTGCAACAGTCCTTAACTACTCCACATTGAAAGCTGTTGGTTTAGCACCTAGTGATTTAATTTGTTCCTTTATGCATAAGAAACAAATACCACATTCTAATATTAGCCAAGACACAGAAGGCCACCTACTTAGATAGCTGTAGATTCATTTTTAAGTGGTAGATAATAGCAGGTGTAAAGGTTTCCAAGTTTAAAAAGATTTCCAGAAACCAAGTCTCTTAATATTCTCCAAACCTCAGATTAGTGATGTTTCATTACTTTCTGTAATAATATACACACCTATATTTTGCTTAAAGATGTATTTGCAGCTATACCCACATAATAATACAGAAGGCAGATGCTTCTTGACTACTACAATCTTGGAAAAAAAGTGAAAAAAACTCAATTAGGCATTTAGCAAAACTCTACAAACACCATGATAAGCTCATTATCATGTAAATAACCTACAATGTCAAATATAAAATTGCTGTATTAATCTCAGAGAGGGAGAACAACTGGGAGCTGAATGGAAGATTCCAGGGGTGCTGCTGGCTGTGAGGCTGGGGATGTCACCCCAGCAGGGGGAGGCAGTGATGCTGGCACAGAGGGAGCAGGGACAGGAGTAGAGAGGCCTTTGAGGAGGAGCAAGCTCTCCCAGCGTGGGTCAGAATGACATAGCTTTCTACAGATCAGTGAATCAGTGCTGCCATAAGTTGTCAGTGAATGTTTCCTGTTTGTAGAGATTCTGGACTTAGAAGATAAAACAATTAGTTGTTGCAAAAATTTACAATATAATTCTAAATAAAGGCAAAGAACCCCTCCCCAGACTCTTTTTTTTTTGGTACCGGGGATGGAACTCAGGTCCTTGCACTTGCTCAGCAGGTGGTGAAACCACTGAGCTAAATCCCCAGCCTCACTCCCCAGACTCTTAGTAGGCCCCACCTCTTAGACGAAAAGGTCTGTCCTTTTAATTTAATCTTTTCTTTTAATATTTAATAAAATATTAACTATAAACAATATGCAAATATCATATATTTAAATATTGAATATTAAAATATTAATAAGTAATATTTAATAAATATTTAAACATTTAAATATTTTCTATTCAATCTTCTCTAATTAGAAAAGGTAGACCTTTTCTAATTATGGAAGTTTTCTCAATGAGGCAGCCAGCCCAAAGTCAGAAGTAATTATATTCTAAAGGATTAATTACAAAGCAAGATAAATTTAAAATAGATTTCAAGTAAGAATAAAGGCAAAAACAATGGTTATTTTGTCAGTTATTCTTTTCTTCATCCCAATACTATAAATCAAGGGAAAAATATAAAATATTAAGTAACGGGGCTGGGGATTTAGCTCAGTGGTTCTGCCACCTGCCTCGCAAGCACAAGGACCTGAGTTCGGTACCTGTTACCAAAAAAAAAAAAAAAAAAGAAAATATTAAGTAACTGAGGTGAATGTGGTTAGACACATCCTGAGTACATGTAAGAATGATATGCTCTATCCTTATTAAAACTGACATGAGGGCCGGGGATTTAGCTCAATGGTTCCACCACTTACCTTGTAAGCACAAGGTCCTGAGTTTGATACCCAGTACGCGCCCCCCCTCCCCGAAAAAAACTGACAGATTCCATAATTGGCAAGTATGGTAATTCATTTTCCATTTGCTGGATAACTCATGAAGAAAACAGTTTGTTTAGTTTACAGTGGGGGAGGCTGGAAGTCCAAAGAGCACAGCAGAGGCTGTGGTGAGGGTCCCCTTAGCTGTGCCATCTCACAGCAGATAGCATCAAATGGGGGGGGTGCAAAAGGAGAGCTCACATAGCAGAGAGAGTTAATTAGAGCAACAGACTGGAACAAACTGGGGTCCCATGAGAAGTGTATTAATTCCTAAATGATCCAAGGACTTCCCACTAGGACCCACCTCATAAAGGCCCACCACCTCTTTTTTTTTTTTTGGTACTGGGGATCGAACTCGGGACCTTGCACTTATGAGGCAGGCGCCAGAACCACTGAGCTAAATCCCCGGCCCCACCATCTCTTAACTACACTGGGGACCAAGTGCCCAACACATAGACCCATGAAGGACATACTCAAACCATATCCAAACTATAGTCACATGGAATCACATATGAAAGATGGCAATCTACAGTATTTGTCAAAAGGTATGTATTAAATAAAAGTGGGTTCAGATTATGTCAAACTACAAAGAAATACCAGTTAAATTAGTAAAAGGAATCATAACTGAAACTTCATGGATCCTCATTAAATTTACAAGAGGACATTGACAGCTTTGCTTGACACATACTTCATTATTAAAAGACATCATGAAAATGTCCTGAAAATGTAAAGGAGAAAGACAGTTAATTAAATCCTCATGATTATGGGCAAATTTCACTCTACATTTTACATGTTCACTTGTAAAACTCAGAGGAGGATGGGGATTTAGCTCAGTGGTCCCGTCACCTGCCCTACAAGTGCAAGGACCTGAGTTCGATCCCCGGTACCAAAAAAAAAAAAAAAAACACCTCAGAGGAGTCAACGAAAGTTTGATTTGAGAATAGATCCAATATATAAAAGAGCAATTCTTAAGTTTTCTGGTCTTAGGACTCCAAAGAGCTCTCTGTTTGTATGAGTCTTATCTATCAATATTTACTCTATTGGCAAATAGAGGTGTCCTTGGACCACACTTTGAAAGCTGCTAATAATGACATAAAACACATTGATGAATACTTATACTAAGGGTAGATATAGCACTGTACCTATCACCAGAAGCACAGAAGCATCATGTTTAATTATAAATTTGTTAACATGTTTAATAGACTCAAGGCCAGAAAAATAAATTAATTTCAACCATAGTCTAAATTCATGCTTTAATTTCATACAAGCAGCTACCAAAAAAGGAATATACAGGGCAGGGATTTAGCTCAGTGACACTGTGCCTGCCCCAAAAGTACAAAACAAAAAAGGAATATGCACCACTCTCAATGCTGCAGTCTCTCACACAGCTGGGTTGCTTTCACATGAGAGAAGCCCAGGAGCTGCAGCTCTGTAGACCTCGGACCTATCAGCCTCATTAGAAACTGGTAGCTGTAGAAATGTTCTGAGAGTCTGTGAACAGAAACCGGCTCAACTTCCCCTGGGTCTCAAGCTGCACAGTCTGTGACCACAACATGAGCCTAAAATGATGCTGTAAGGACTTCCAGACACATTTTCTGTGAAGGAGGGTTGACCCGGGTGTCTTACAGCAAATTTGAGGCCCATCAAGGAAGCTCAGGAAAAGGGAGGACTAAACACTTAGTCATAAGTATATGTTAACCAGTAATATGAAAATTAAAAACGTCAACATCCTTGCTTTTGATATGGTTACTGAACATCAAATGATGATTTCCAAAACCAAAACCAACCTTCTCCATTTAAAATTAAACATAATCCTTCAATTTATAGATGAAAGACAAATCCAAGAAAAAGTTAAATTCAGTATCCTTAACTTATCCCAGTTGCACTCAGATTCTGGAGTTCCAGTCCCTTCTGCCAGAGGGTCCCACATCAAACATCTCATAAACAGACTGGAACGCACCAGAGAACAAAGGGTGCCAAAAATAGCTTCAAAATACCAAAGGGGATTAGCCAGCAATCTTTTTCTTAAATTAAGCTTCTGTGATCTAAAGCTTGGCGAGTACCATCAGAATAGAGAATTAGATTAGCTTTATCATAAATGAAAATGACTAAAGCATTTTTAAGTCCTTTTAAGAACAATAAAACTGTTCAAGCCTATGTATAATACTAGATTTTATACAGGTATAATTTTAAAAGGAAGTCATTCCTTCTAAAATGTATAATCATTCTACTTTCTCTAAAGCTGCTTTTGACAATGCTAGTATAAATTATAACTGCAGGCAATTCATTTTTATCAGCTTATATTAAAAAGTACAGTATACTATGACTTTATTAGGGACTGGATCTTATGATAGACAAGTTTGCAAGCTATTTTATTCTTTAAGATAGTTCCTTTATCTTAGTCAATTGTGCAATAATGAGTAGTTTGTTTTATTTTAAGAAACTGACAAGCAGAGTTTTTATTTTTTGGTACCAGAAATCAAACTTGGGTCCTTGTGCTTGCAGGGCAGGTGGAAGAACCACTGAGCTAAATCCCTGGCCCAAGCAGAGCATTTTTAAAAGAAGTCTATCTTTAATTTTATATATGAGACTAGGAATAGTCTATCTATAATTTTAAGCAATAAGATAGCATCCCTGTAAGAAAACCCAAAGGGATGGGGAGGACAGCAAAAGGCACATTTGTAATATTAACTATTCTTTATTAATGTATCTATTACTTTTTCATAATCTTTCTTTTAAGTCATACTCTCAGAGAAAAAATATTAAAGATTCAGATAGCTATGTTCCATTTGCACACATTTTTATTTAAAATAATTCTTCTCGACAAAAATAGACCAGGAGCTTTAATAAATTCCACAATTTTAGTGAATGGACATAAACTAAAAATGCCCATAACTTGCTTCTTTTTTTTCATATTCATTAAAGATTAGAAAAATAAAAATTTTTAAAAAGAATATAGACTAGTGAAGAATAAATAGGCTAGTAAAGGCAAGTGTTTTAAATAGGGAAGAAAAAAACTTTGCAAATGACTCAGATTTTTACATAAATAAATACCAAGGGAAACAAGGGGCAAAAGTTAATTTAAAAAAAATGAAATAAGTAAATAAATTGATTAAATTCAACTTGCCAGGACTTATTATGAGAAATTGTTAACATCTTACTGGATCATGTTTGGTTTTTGTGCTGAAACAGACTTTAAAAGTATTAAGTGTGTTGTATTTTGTTGTAAAAATATTTTAAAAGATGGAAAATGAAAGCAAAAGCATATACAATAAGGTTTTGTATGATAAAAGAAAATAGTCAAAATAAAAATATAAAGGAACTCGCAGAAGGAGGAGAGAGCAAAAGAAAGGCAACCTAAAAGAAATGCTATCCTTTCTCAAAATAAAAACCCTAAAAAGACTGGAATGCTGTTTACTTGTGCTCTGCTCTGCTTTACAACCCCTCTTGCAAGGGACTGGCCTGGCTGAGTGTCGTCTGCGGACCGTGACCACCCACGCCATGGGAAGCATGATGATTAAAGAGTGTGCTGTACTCCAGTATCTGCCAGCACGTTCTGCACCATGTTGTAATTATTAAATTTGCAGTCTTTTTATAATCTGTTGCATGTGTTGTGGCAAGTCCCCTACATTGTCTGACAAGAAAATCACTGAACATGAATAGCAAGTTATTTTTAACGTGTACAAATGGCTAGAAAACTGGATACTTTCAATATTACACATTTAGCTTTCACAAAAATGGTTTAACTTACCATACATCTAACATTGCAATGAAAACAGATATGTCAGTCAAAGTTCCCTTTCAAACCTCTTAAAGAAGATATACAGCCCAAGTTAAATCCCTTACTAATGGCTAAAATGCAGGTTAAACATGTACCAAGAGGACAATAAAATTCACCCTTACATCTGTTCAATGATTAAACACACCAGAGAATACAAAGAACACTGGCAGTTGTAGAATCTTGTGCATCTGTTTATCCCCAAACTTTGTTTCCCATCAAAAATTTGCTTTCCATTCTAACTTTATTCACAATGACAGAAATGTGGCTTTAAAGACAGACTTTTCAGGGAGCATTAGCCCTGGAGATATGCAAGTGTAAGTCAGACCAGGCATTCAGAAAAGTATGTGAACTCAATGAATGGAACAGCAAGCAAACCCTGGCTGCACCTTGGCCCCATGTCTTCTCTGTGGGAACCAAGATAATATCAAGCGTGATTTAAGAAGAAAAGGGTAAGTCAGATCAACTAGAAATCTATAGGCAGGCCTGGCCCAAAGTCAGGTAAAGAAGACAGAAACCTCCACCTAAAATAGTCTACAGCAGGGCTTCTGCCTTAGTGAGTGAGTTCACAAACAGCTGGCCACAATGTGTAGCACTAAAAAGGAAAGAACCCAAAAAGAAGAAAACAAAACTGCCATAAGAATTTTTAAAAAATCCTTTAAGAAGCATAAAATTAAAACAACCAAAAAACCACAACCCTATCTCTGTAACACTCCTGCCAATGACAGTCTTTCATCTGGAGCACAGATGACAGATGACAGTCTCCAATCCCTCTGCCCAGTGATCAAAGTCCTTAAAGATAATTTGCATAGGTTAAACAATGAACGAGAACCTCTCTTTCCCAAATGTATCACCCAAAGGTCACAAAATCCCTAAAACCACAAGGCCTACACTCAGAAAGCCAACCTTGAACACCTGATTTCAGCTCATGAGATCAGTTGTTAATTTCTGACTTTCAGAACAGCAAGATTTTATGTTGTATTGTAGTAATTTGTCAAAAGAAAAAAAGAAAGAAAGAAAGAGAAATTAATACTATTCAGCAATGGCAAGGTAGATTTAAATCTAGACCTTCAGACCTGCTTTAATTTTCCATTTCTTTTATTTTTTATTGTCCTTGGCATGTTAATTATGATTTTTTTTACCTCCTAATGTCAATGCATTAGAATTATTTAATTTTGCATAAAAGGCTTTCATAAGATCAAGGCTTACCTATCTGAAACATAACTAATTGTGAGCTTCCACTAACACAGCTTGGAACTGGATGTATTCAAGAGATGTAAAGTCCAAATCTCAGACCATGTGTAAGGGCCTATTGGGTCTTTGTTCAAAGCCATTACATATCTTTGCCAACTATTCAGTTCTGCTCAAAGAGCACATTTAAAGCCATATATTGGATAGAGACTAGAAGACTCTCTAGGTAAGCATATGAACATCAGGAATGGTAGCTTATATGTTAAAAAGCCCATGTAGCTACATGCAAAAAAAAAGAAAAAAAAGGAGGGGAGGAGGATCCAGACACAGACTTTATACATCATTCACAAAAATTAACTCAAAATGAGTAACAACCATGCCTGCAATCTGGGAGGCTGAGGCAGCAGGATCAAAAGGCTGATACAAGCCAGTGAGACTCTATCTCAAAATGAAAAATAAAAAAAGGGCTGGGGAGGTAACTCAGTGCAAAAGCCCTGGGTTCAATCTGCAACATAGGAAAGAGAGAGAAAAAAAAGACAGACTAAATTATAAAATACAAAACTGTAAACCACCTAGAAAATAATAGGCAAAAATCTAGATGACCTTGATTTGGTGATGACTTTTTAGATGTAACACCAAAGGAATAACTGATGAAAGAAAGGGCTGATAAGATGGACTTCATTAAAATTAAAAATTTCTGCAAAGAACACTACCAAGAGAATGAGAAGTCATAGGCTGGGAGAAAATATTTGCAAAAGACATAACAGATAAAAGACTGTTATCCAAAATTTACAAAGGAGTCTTAAAACCCAGAAAATAAACCCAATTAAAAAATGGACCAAAGATGCTAGTAGATACCTCACTAGAAGATAAACAAATAGCAAATAAGAATATAAAAAGATGCTCCCTATCATATGTTATCAGGGAAATGCAAATTAAAATGAGATACCACTACATACCTATTAGAATGGCCAAAATCAGGAACACTGACCACAGCAAACTGCTAAGAATGTGGAGCAATAGGAACACTCTGATTCCTTGCTGGTGGAGATGGAAAATGGTACACTACCCTTGGAAGTCAGTTTTGAGAGTTTCTTACAAAGCTAAACATACTCTAACCATAAGATCCAGCCATCAAACTCCTTGATATTTACCCAAAGGATCCAAAAACTCAGGTCCACAAAACATCAGCACATGGATGTTCCAAGTAGCTTTATTTATAACTGTTAAATATAGAAGTAACCAAGATGATGTTCAGTAGGTGAGTGAATAAATTGTGGTATAACCTGACAAGAGAATATATTTAGCACTTTTAAAAAATGAGCTATCATTACTAAGTGAAAAGAAGCCAATATGAAAATGCTACATACTTTATGATTTCACTGTAAACACTGGAAAAGGCAAAACTATGGCAAGAGTCAAAAGATCAGTGGTTGCTGGGGGTTGGGAAGAAGGAGGAATTAACAGGTACAGTACAGGGGATTTTTAGTAAAATGAAACTATGCTGTAGGATACTATAATGGCTGACACATGCCATTATTCATTTGTCCAAACCAATAGAATGCACAAAACCAAGAGTGAAGCCTAATGTAAACTAAGGACTCTGGATGGTAACAAGCACTCAATGCAGGTTTGTCAGTTGTAACATATGCACCACTCTGGTGGCAGATGTTGACAGTGGGGAGGCTGTGGGTGTACAGGGGCAGAGAGATATGAAAAATCTGTTTCTTCCACTCACTTTTTCTGTGAACCTAAAATTTGTCTAAAAACAAAAGTCATTTTTTAAAGTTCAAATATGAATTAAAACAAAACAATATGAAGCATGTTTGCCTATTGGGAACAGTCCTCATTTCAGTAAAAGGCATACTGATTTAAAATCCCAGCAGCCATCCTTGACGTTACTCTTCCTCACCCTATGCCTAATCCTTTATGTAATATACCCTCAATACGTACTAATTATTTTGTTCTGAAACGAAATCTCTAATTCATCTGCTTCCTTCCATCATCTGGTAGCCACTCTAGTTCAAGCTCTCCAAAGTTTTTCCTTGAATAATAACAGTTCACTTCCACCCAGGCCTGCCGCAGCAGAAAGCTGAAGATTATAACCCAAGAAGATTACAACCCGTATGATCTATATATCATACTCAATATATAACACAGAAACACCTTCACATGTATACTAGGGAACACGTACAGAAATATTCAAAGTTAAACTGTTTGTAACAGCAAATAACTTGTAAATAAAAAAAATACTCTAGAGTACTGAAAATGAGCACACTACAAGGATGAATCTCAAAAAATATATAATATTGAGCAAAACAACCAAATAGCAGAAGAATACATGTCATTATATGTAAAAGCTTTAAAACACATAATAGGAAGTAGGGAGAGAACCTTTTCCAAATGGAAAGAGGATCAGGAAAGGAGGGGTTTGAGAGGAAAGGAAAAGGGGATAAAGAAAAAGAGACGTGATATGTACTGTGCATGTACCAACTTCCCACAAGGAATATAATCATTATGCAATGGATGCACATACTGACAAAAAAATAACAACTGAAAAATGTTTTAAAATTACATATTATTTATTACTAAGTCAATATGTAGTAAAATTATTCTTAAGAAAGCAAAGCAACAATAAACAGGAAATTCAAGTCAGGAAACAAGAATAAGATAGGTGAAGGAGAGTTACATGTGATAACATGGAAAGTAACAATAATATCCTATATATAACAATGGAGGTAGATATACACTACTTATTATTCTTTAAATTGCAAAATCATGTATTTGGTTTAAAAATCAAAGGATGTTTCAATTAAAATGGCTAAAAATTTATTAAGACTTACAGGGATAAACATTAATGTAATCAGTAATTCAGTTACTCAATATAGCAATCACAACAATGACAATGAACATTTATTAAACATCTAATGTCAAGCATTATTCTAAAAGCTTTACACTTATGTACCTATACTATATACATATATAATAATTTAATCTTCCCAACAATCCTGTGAGGTGGTAAGATTATTTTCTATTGCAGATGGAAAACTAATTCTGAAAAGATCTGACTTGCCTGAATAATAAGCTAACAAGTGGTATATTAGGATTTGAAAGCCAGGCAGTTTGTGTGGCAGAGTGCCTGTGCATAAGCATTCTAAAACTCAGTCTCAAATTATACCACTTCTTTAATATGTGATCTAGATGCCCCAAATTTCTTTTTAACTAAACTGAGAAAGGAAGGTAGGGCATTGCCAAAACTGGTTGGGAAAGGAGGCTTTACAAAGTCACAGAACACATGTGCAAACCAGTTCCTGAAGCAGGTTTTCAACAGGATGGCCTAGACCTGACATCAACAGTTCACATTGTGTTTTTGCCACTGTGTTCCCTCTTGCATGGTGGCTCACTCTCACACTGTTAGGTGTATTTCTTTTCCTACGTTTACTAGGCCCAAACTCGCTCTGCAGAGCCTGTTTATTTTCCTACCTTTAATAAAACTTTGCTACCTTTTGTGCTTGTCTTGACCAATTCTTTCATCAAGACAGAAAGAACCTAGGGCCGGGATTTAGCTCAGTGTTTCTGCCACCTACCCTGCAAGGGCAAGGACCTGAGTCCTATCCCCGGTACCAAAAAAAAAAGACAGAAAGAACCTAGAAACTGCCTTAGGAAGGAGACTCCAGTACCCCCAAAACTCAGCAACAAAACAATCTTAACAAATGGCAATTATCACAGTGCAAAGACTCAAGACATTTTACATTTACATAAAAACTCATTTCATCTATGTACCAACAGACAAGTTACAATAGAGCTTTGCAGCATGAAAATGTTCTTTTTACTGATGACAAGTAGCATAATAATATACACATGCTAATCTCTGAAACTAACTTCAAAACATCTTGAAGCTTTATTGAAATCTTCAAAGGATTTTTAAGCACTCCAGTTATCTTCAGAATTTCCAATCCTATCAAGCTACTACATTCATTCTCCTGCTACAAAATCTAGAATACTGCACAAAATGTTTTCCAACACGTAACAACAGGCAGCACCAGGCTATGATACCTGAAAGTAGAAAAACCAATAAGGCAAATCTTATGATTGGCCTGGATTTCTGCCTAAATGCATTAGGAAGTGGGGAGGGTCATTGCAAGCAGAGCACAGAAGCCTCACTGAGTCATGGAGACAAAAACAGCTGGAATTTAAAGGCAAAGATTACAGCTCAACAGAGAAAAAGCTCCAGAAATCAGTGTGTTGGATGTGAGTCTTTCGTTGACTAATAATCTAGGAATGGGTAGTGTGAAACTCCACTAGGACAAATAAAGAACAGTTGCCAGAGAGTGATATTGTAAATGGTTCTCAGAGTTCAGGCAAGACTGGGAGAACAGTGGAATTTCATCTTCAGGCAATCAGCAGAAGCTAGAAAAGGGCTGCACCTTGGAAGAGGTCAAAACTAGCCCTGGAGAGAGGCTACTGTACTCATCTCAGCACAATCTAAACACAAGCCTTCCTAGAAAGGATGGACATAATCTATAAAAACCATAAATGCCCGCCATGACAAAACCAAACATAGGATAAAGGGAAATTTTCTGTAGCCTACTGTAAAACATTTGAACACTACAAGATGAAAAGTTTCTCTGTTGAGACTCGAAGTCGTATGTGCACAGCAATTATGTAGGACTTTCTGCATTTTTTCTATGGGACTTGGGTGACATAATAAAAATCCTTTGTCTTTAACCCAGTAGTCCTGTGTGTTCTGTTAGCATGTATGATACACTAGCAGACTAACTTGTTAGCTCACAAGGAAGAAAACAATCTCAGACTGTTCTTCAATAACTATCAACTACCCTGGCTCCACTGACATTTACAGAACACTATAGCAACTTATTCATAATAGGCAAAAAAAAATCAGAAACAACCCAAATTGCTATTAACAAGTGACTTGGAAGACTGGTGTACTGATTCAATGGAGTATTCTTAAATAAGAAAAAGTAATCAACTCCTCATATGAGGTACAATATAGATAAATCCCAAAGACATTATGCTAAATGAAAGAAGCCAGACACAAAGGTGCACATACTATATTATTCTATTTATATGAAATTACAGAAAAAAGTTAATCAATGGAGACTGAAAGTAGCTCAGTGGTTAACTAAGGCTGGAGCTTGGAGAGGACTGACTATAGAAAGGCATTAGAGAACACTTTGGGGTGACAAATGTTTTATTTCTTAATTGTAGCGGTAAAGTATATACAGTTACCAAACTATTCACTTAAAAAGGGTTTTAGAGTATGTAAAATTCCCCTCGACAAGGTTCATTTTTAAGAAATAGTATAATAACAATAATCCACTACCATAATTCTATGTAAAAAAGTAACATACTAAAAGAAACACTAAAAGGAAAAAAATGCATGATCCCATTATCCTAATAAAGCTTTTAAATTTTCTGTGTTCTTTTCCAATTTTAGTATAATGTATCTCTTTTGCACAGCTGTTCTCATTTTGCATAGACAATTTTGCATTCAGCTTTTTATTTATATAATACACATTTTTCACATTTCATATGCTATACAAAATGACAACATAATATTTCATCGAGTAGATATGTAATAATTTGGCTACTCACTAATGCCTAGACATTTGGATTGCTTCTCATTTTTGTCAATTATAAAAATTATTACAACAAACATCTTCACAGGCCAAGCACTGTGGTGCACAGCTGTTAACGCCAGCACTTGGGAGGCCGAGACAGGAAGATGGCCACGAGTTTAAGGCCAGCTTCAGCTAAATAGTGAGTTCAAGGCCAGCCTGAACTACATAGCAAGACCCTGTCTCCAAACAAACAAAACAGCTTCACAAAGATCCCTTCTTAATTTGAATACTCCTGTGGATAAACTGCCAGGAGGCATGGTTGTCTATCTTTTTATTCCATCTTTGAAACTTTTCATTTTAGAATCTGTATTAGTTTGCTAGGACTGCTATAACAAAGAATGGCTTAAACCAGAAATGCATTATCTCACAGTTCTGGATGATGGAATTCTGAGAGCAAGGTGGCACCAGGCTTGTTTCTTTGTGAGGCTGTGAGGGGAAAATCTGTCCTATGCATCCCCTTCCTTTGGTCCTGGCCATTTTCTGGCAATCTTTAACATTACTTGGCTTGCTAAAGTATTAGCTTATCTCTGCCTTCCGCTTCACATGGGCTTCTCCTTGTATTCATGTCTCTGTGTCCAATTTCCCTCTTTTTATAAGACCACCAGTCATAGTGAATTAGGGGCCCACCTTTATCCAGTATGACCTCATCCTAATTAACAACATATGCAATGATCCTATTTACAATAAGGCCACATTTTGAGATGTTGTGGGTTAGGACTTCACCATATAAATTTCAAGGAAGACATAAAGTCAACCCATAACATAAGTAATATACACTTGTTCTTATAAAAAGCAGAAAAAACATAATGAAAGGCAGAGATTCTTCTCAGTCTCTACCAAGGCATTCTGCAGAAATCAACAGTATCAAGATCTTAACTTTTCTAATATTTGAATAAGACCTCAGACTCTCACAAATCAGCTTTCAGTGCTGCTGAAGTACAGCAGGTAAAACCCAGTTAGGCAAATTTTAAATGCTATAAATGACAGAAGGGTAGTTTCTTAGCAACTAGAAATTTAACTTTTTTTCTTACTTGACAAGACTTTGCAGGCTCTCTGGGTATCTCAGAATAAAAATCAGAGATTCTACAGCTAAAAAGCCTTGGAGATAGCTTGAGTTTGAGTTTAGCTGGTGGCAATGTATTTTTCAAGTGGTTTTAGAGGCACATGTAGGCCCAATATGGTATGTTACTTAGATGCTAGTAAATTACTGCTCTAAATTTAAGTTCTCTCATCTATACCACAGGGCAATAATACCTACTTTCATGGAGTTGTGAATATTTAATAAAATAATGCATGTATGGCATATGCTAAGCATTCAATTAAAAGTAACGCTATCACTTTCAAAAATTTAGAAATCTTTAAAAAAAAACCTGTAGTTAAAAAACCCCACAAAATTTTCTATTTTAACCATTTTAAGTGAACAGTTCAGCAAAGGATATTCACATCATCATGCAACAGATCTCCAGAACTTTTTCATCTTGCAAAACTAAAACTCTATACTTATTAAACAACTCCTCTACTTTCTTGTTCCCCAATACCTGTTTTTTCTGTTTCTGACTAATTGAGATACTTTATATAAGTGCAATCATATAATATTTGTTATCTTCCTTTGACATATGCAAATCAGGGTGTATAATTTCTTAGAAAAGATCACAGAACCAGCATCAGGAAAGATCTGGATTTTTCTGACTCCTAAAGGAGTGATTTATCTGAGGTTGTTTTGTAGTTTCAATTTAACTAAGAAAGCCTTCTGATTGTCAGGATTTTTATAAGTACTCTGTATGTCTTCCACAAAGGACTATTTAAATCTCAAAGCATTTAAAAGACCTGGAAATCAAGATTTATGGGTTTAAATATGCTTGGCTCCTTTGCCATACTGCTAATTTATAGAAACTCCAATGTTATTAATATTAAACAGAACCAGATATGATAGGAACAACAGTCAAACTAAAACAAAATCTAACCATCTCTAGGTCAGAAAGAGTAAGGCAGTTACAGTTACAGCTCACGACACCCAGCCCCTGGGAGGGATATCAGCCTCCCAAAGAAGCACACATGTGGTCCAGGAAACAACTGAACTTCAAAACAGATGTACAGACCATGTGGCCATGTGTGGTGCAGACATCCACATGTCTCTCACCAGTGGCTATTCACTAAGAAATGTCTCCCACTACAGACATTATTGTTTAAATTTACTTTTCACAGGGATTCATCTCTAAATATCCCAAGGAACACTGCCCAGTCAATTTAGATGGAAATATAGTGAGTCTGGGTCTTGAAAACATATAAAATGTTATCTATAATTCCTACAAATTCCCCTTACTTCAGACTGAGGTTGGAGCACAGTAAGGGTGGGGAGAGTAGGGGAGGGCTGGGGGCTTAGAAGGGGATCTGGTCAATGTTCTATTAACCAAGCCAATTCAATTAAAGTTATAGTTTAATGGAAAAGCCAACAAGTTCATCAAACAAAAATAAAAACAAACTGAAAACATAAAGCAGGTCATCCGGAGAACATCACTAATCATCTCAAACATCCTGTTCCTAATTGGCAATAAATGTCTTGATCTGGCCTATTTGAGTAGTGGCAACTTACTAAAAAACAATCTGATACAATTTAGAGTTATAATAAGCAGGATTTCATCTAAATGAAGTGAAAAAGAAAATAAAAACCCCAAACAAACAAACAAAATTAACCAGGAGCACAAATGGTATCTCACTATACTCTTTCAGAGGAAGCAAATTTTCATTCTTGGAAGTTTAATGAGAAGTGTAGTGTATTCACATTAATAACCCAGGTGACAGTTTCTACTCCCCTAAAACATGCACATATACAGACATAAAAAATATTCAAGGTTAGACTTCAAACATGAAATGAAGGCAGATCACACCAAATGACTTGAAATACTTGAAAACAAGAATCGCAGTGATTTCTACATCTTTCATAGCCCTGCAAAATGCTAAATACTGTATTCATATTGCAAAACTATGAAATGCTGAGAAAATTTTATCAAAATAAATAAAAATGTGATATCTAACAAAGCAGGTGCCATTTTGTAGATTGAATAAATGTACTTGCTGAATTTAGTATCCTATTATAAGGACTCTATGTCTAACACAGTATGGCAGGAACCTGTACAGTTTGCAAAGTCCCGGGAACGATACACTCCCAGGCATTTTCATTCAGCAGCAAAGAGGGAGTGAAAAAGGAGGAAGACTCAGTTTACATTGCGTTCCCTGAATTATAGTCCCAAGGATACAAAAGCACTGGGGACACAAGACAGGATGAGTTTCCACACACACTGTCCAGGACCACTGGGTCATTGCTGGGACGTCCTGCTCGCCTGCACCTCCATCTTGAGCACTGCATGTGGCTTATTCAAGGGATCTTGTCTCCTCTTCCCCTTACATTTCTCAGATAGTGGTAGTACCATTTGGCATAAAATATAAGGATTCTCTCTTAGAGGAAATAAATTACTCAGTCCTCAGGTTTCCAGACAAGACAGAATGTTCACTTCATTCCCTGGGAGGGAAAAGTGGAGAATGAACAGTTGTGACATAGATGAAGGATATTATGATGTGACTGCCTTACCCAAGATCATAACCCTGTTCCATAGTGGTCACTGCCCACTGAATGGTGGGTGCAGTAGTTGGAGGCACAGGGGAGTATTCTATGGAGATAGCACTGCAGCTAAACTTTTTCCTCTGCACAATCCTGCCTCTTTCCTTTTCCCTCCACAGCTCCCTTCCCTAAAGCACTCCCTGCACACTATCTCCATCTCAAAGTCAGATTTCCTGAGAGTATAATCTATGACATTATCTCTTAATCCCCTCATTCTCTTCTCTAGAACTGATCTAGGTGTTCAACTTCAGAGAGGAACTAAAAATACCTAGCCCACTTACTCCTGTCCCTCTGTCTTTCTAACCTTCTGGGCCTGCAGAAAGGATGTGTTCTAGTGTTTTGCTGCACCATCCATGACCAGACAGACCTATTCTCTACCAGGTAGGTCCTGGAAAGGTCAGCTCACCCATGCCTAGAAGACCTGTCTACAAAATATGGAAAAATCCTCCTAAGCCACAGACATAGGCTACATTTTAAAATCTGCTTCAGGGATAAAGGAAGCAACATTTTGATTTCTAATTACCTGTCTCTGGTATCTTTATTTTTGAACTGGTTCCTAACTCAGAAGTCAGAGATGTTATTAGTTCCCTCAAATCTCAACAATATCCTTCACTGCATCATTTTACTGATTACCCTATACTACTAGTTCATAAACACTCACAAGAAGGCACTCACAGCCCTCCAAAACTTGTCACAAATTAAACTATTTTTAAAACCTTAACTCTGACTTCTCCCCAATAAGTCTCTTACTCTGCAGAGTAACCACTTTCTCCTGGCCATGTCCAACCTCTGTCCGTTCATCTTTTTCTTTCTATGTGGAAGAATTCCCCCTCACCACTGTGTTTTTACCATCTAAATCCTATTCACCCATTTACTGATTCAGTAAATAATTATTGAACGCTAAGTATCTGATAGACACTGTTCTATGCTTTAGAATAAGGTCTTTGCGTTCATGGAATTTGTAAGCTAATCAGGAGGTAATGGGGAGACAGAAAAAATGATCCGTATGTCAAGAGATGATCAGCACTAAGAAAAAAATTAAAGTAAGGAGAACACATGCAATTATCTGGGAAAAAGCTGTGCCAGGAGATGATAAATCCTAGGGAGGAAGTTGCTAGGTGGGCATCAAAACAGCAAGGAGGCTACTGTGGCTGGAGAGAAGTCAGAAGACAAGCAGCATCAACAGGGCCAGATGAGCAGAGTAACAGAGGGCCTCATGAGCCAGTTATGGACTTTGAATTTCACTCTGAATGAGGAGGGAAATGACTGCAAGAATTTGAGCAGAGATACCTTTTAAAAGATCCCCTGCCTGAGACAATAGGAGAGCAAGGATGAAACAGGAAGACAGATGAGGAACCTGTGATGCATCAGGCGATGGTGATGGTGCTGTGGATGAAGGTAAAAGTTGTGAAGCTGGTGGGAGGTGGTCAACTGCTGGATACATGTCACAGAATGACAGATCTGTTGATAGACTGGATGCAAGATATGAGAGGAAAAAAAGTAGCCAAAGATGATCGCAGGTTTGTGGATTTGAGAAATACAAAAGATTAAAGTTGCTTTTAACTCAGGGAAGCCTGTGGGAGGACAAGTTTCAGGGGATAGATCTGAAGCTCATCTTGGATGTGTTTAGTTTAGTATGCCTAGGGACATTCAAGTGTGTCAGATAGGCAGTTAAGAGTGCATAGCTCAAGGGAGACATCTGACCTGGAGGTGTAAACTAGGACTTAGCATGTAGTGTGTACACACAGAGGCACACACACTCTTCTGCACACACATGTTCATTTGCTCACTCATTCTCTCATGGCTCTTTTCATATTTGACCTTATAAAAGACTAGTTTCAAACTAAAAGTCTGCATAGTTTATATTTTAGGAAAAAAAGAAGTGACAAAATTCTGGATTATTTTAATTGGTTTTATCCATTCAGTAACTTTTTATTTTGTGACTGTTATAAGCTAGGAATAAAGTGTTAAACAAAAGTCATAACCCATTCTGTGAAATGTAATGTCTGGTATGCTGACAAATACTTAATATATGCTTGTTTTCTTAATTATTTTAGTAATTTAAAAAAAATTTTCAATTTAGAAATCAACATAGGTATTTTTTTCAGGGTCACAATGAAGAATACTTGGCTCTCTGCTGTCCCTGGTAACTGGAGGGCCAATAAAACAGCTCTGGCCTGTGCCCACTGTTCTGTGCAAGTGTGGCATAGCTGGAGCAGGTAATCATACGCTCTAGATGAGCTTTGGGCCCCATATCAGAGCAGGCTGGATGTCACCTAGTGTGTAGCCTAATTGCTTTGCATACAACTGAGTGGTTTTACCAGATCACCAGGCTGGTTTCACGAATGAGAAATCTGTGGAAATAAACACCTTGCTTTCTACACTGCATCTGGCCTACAGATGAATAAAGGACCACAGTTGCCAATGCACAACTACCTACTCAGGAGGGGTTTTTGTTGTTGTTTGTAATTTAACTCCATTTTAGTAGTCTGAAATTTTATTCTTTTCAATTTTAGATCTAAACTTTTCAATTCTATGAGTCATACCAAACACTATTTATAGAACTTTAGTTTGCCCTGCTGCTTTATTTTTCTGAAATGGCCTATATCCAACACAGCAGAAAGTAAAAACCAAGTCTATAAACCATGTTAGTTTTCCAAAGGTGGGGTGCAAAGAAATTTTCTAAACATAATGATATATCAAAATCACACTACATTTGAAAGTTCCAAATGTGGACAACACAGAGTTCATAACTAGAAACAGTTTTCATGGGGATGCAAATCAAAGAAAGGAATTTTTAAAATTTTATTTGCCTGTTCTATCCTATTTAGTAAACTATTACATGAAATAAAGGTGTCACCTGCAAGTCACTCTCCTTTTTGGCAAGATTTTGTGTTGACATTCATTATTGGGTGTAGGGCATTTCAGTATGCCATTATGGAAATAAGAGGTGATAAACTTATAAACTTACTTTAGGAATGTGCCCAAGAGTGAAATAGGTTGAGGCTGGGTAGAATAATTTCATAAACATATCTTCCATAATGAGTAGAGGTAGAAAAAAACAACTATGAAACTATGAATTAAAGCAACTTTTATAAAAATATAAGCACTTTGCTAAATTCACTATTTCTAATAATGTTTTAATTTCTAAGACTTTTCTGCAATTGTTCTCAAGTATCCTTGAATTTTAAAACTCTACAGAAAATAGTATAATAAGCCTCAAAACAAGTATGTGGTCTTATGATGCCGCTGGTTATAAGTAGCAAAATCCTGAACCAAACTGGCTGAAGCAGAAAAAGGACTCTATTACAGCATTTAAGTCTAGGAGAAGCTTTATCCAGAGTTCAAACAATGTGAATATGACCTGTTTTCTCTCTTTCTCAGGACTAACTCCATTCCCAGGGAGACTCTGATCTCAATCCCACAAGGATCGACAGCAGCTTCAGGGACTATGTGCAACTTAATTCATGCTCATCAGGAAAGATACATTCTACTCTCCCAATAACGCAAAAAGTACAGGACTTAAACTCACAGCTTATATCTACATGTCCCCCCAAAGTCTCATGAGTTCAAAGATGAGGCACTTTAAAGGTGAATGCATAGGCCAGGGATTTAGCTCAGTGGTGTCACCTGCCGCAAAAGCACAAGGTACTGAGTTTGATCCCTAGTACCCAAAAAAAAAAAAGTGAGTGGATGATAGGGGCTTAATACTGACTTGCTGTTAAGAAAGTTTGGAAAGGTTTCAAGATGTTAGCTGGAGAAGCAGCCTAGAATGCTGTAAACCAAAATTGATGGGAAGGAAATTCTAGTCTGAGGCCACGAGATCATCATAATACAGATAGAAATGCAGATGGCAAAGGCTAAGCTCAGGAGACTTTAGTTGGGGCAAGGACTGCACTGGCAATTGGACTCCAAGCCATGTATGTTGTGCTATAGCAGAAAACTTGTCTACATTTTGCTCCTATCCTGAGACTTTGTAGGAGACTCAGATTAAGGGAAGCAGACTAATCAATCTGGTAGAGGACATTTCAAGGCAATCTAATGTTGAGGATGTGGCATGGGTACTGTTGGGAGGTTTTAGACAGCTCTACTTTGAGAATCAAGACAAACAACACAGTTGAATGATTTTAAAACTTTTGAGTCTGGCCAGAAAGGAATCTAAGTTGAAGTTGAGGCCCACAAAGTTGGAGCATGGGAGAGCTTCCTTGCTGAAAAGATTAGGATTACAAAAAAACTTAACACTTTGGTTCAGGACAATGAGGAAAATGGCTTAAGGGCATGTGAGGAACCAGTAAGGCCTCACCCTCCCAAGACTCAAAGTTGCCAAAGTGAAAGACACTGCTTTGAGAGAAGACCTCAGAGCACCATGCTCCAAAATGGCTACCTTAGAAATTTGTTCTCCAGGATTAAGTTCACAGTGCTGAGCCATCCAGGCACATTGAGGCCTCTGAAGCCCCCATTAAAGGGAGCCAGACTACTGCTTGACCTGGTTGTGGACCTTGGCATCATCCCTGTGGTGCTAGTTATACATGCAGAATGCAAGAGTTCTGTGGTGAGAAAGATGTTTACCTAGATTTCAGAAGAACACCTGGGAGGTGAAGAAGTGTGAACCTGAGGGCAGTATGTGAAACTGTGAGGTAAAGTAAAAAATGAAATGGAGAACCTAGGAAGCTGGAGAAGCTAGGAATGAGGACTGTCCGAAGAAAGCTGCAAGGAGTAAAGGCAGCCTGAAAGAGAGGCCATGAGGGACGTAACCTTAGGTAATGTCACAGGGGTGTGCTCACCTAAGCACTTTGGAGTTCATACCTCCTCACAACTTGTCCCAGGTGCTAAAGATGGAACTATGGATTTTTAAATTTTTTTTACTAATTTATGTTTATTAGTAATGATTACATTCACTGTGAGAAGTTGGTATATGTATATAACACATCTCAATTCTTTTTTCATCTCTTTTCTCACCCTTTCCCTTCCTTTCCTCCATATCTTGATCCCTTTCCTATTTGAACAAGATCTCCCTACTCCCTATTATCTACCTTTTATGTTGCTTTTTATTTATATTTTAGGTTTCTCAGATAAGTGAAACCATATGATATTTAAGCTTGTGTGTCTGATTTAGTTCATTTAACACTACAATCTTAAGGTGTGTCCATTTTCCTATAAATGGCTTAAGCTTATCCTTCTTTATGGCAGAATAGTACTCCACTATGTAAAAATACCACACTTTCTTTATCCATTCATCTATTTATGGATGTACAGGCTGTTTCCAAGATTTGGCTATTATGAATTGTGCAGCTATAAATTTGAGTGTGCATATATCACTTTAATATGATGTGTTTAACTTTTTTCCATTAAATTTATTGGTACATTTTAGTTATACAATACAGTTACATTCATCCTTGGGATCTTGTACCTTTACATGATGTATCTTGGTTCTTATTTTTTCCCCATTTCCCTGCCCTCCCTTCACCTCCTCCACCATTCCCTATTTACAAAGACTTTGTTTCCATTTTTTCCTTTTCTCACATTTTTTCTTTTCCCTTCTTTCCTTTCCTCTACCTCTCCCACTTCCCTACTCCTTTAGACCTTTTCTTCCTATTTCATATTATCAATTATACATTTTGATCCTTATTTACACTTTTAGTTTTTTACACCAGAGAAACTATTTGGTATTTACACGTGTGTCCTATTTATTTCACTTCAGAGTATGGTTTCAATGTGTATCCACTTAGCTATAAATGTCTCTAGTTTCTCATATGATGTTTTTAACTTTAAGGAAGATACCCAGAAGAAGAGCTGAGTCAAACAGAATTTCTAGATTTTTAAAAATTCAGTTCCCATAGAGACTAAAAAATTGCCAATGTCAACTATATATCAAGTTGTGGTGGAATATGTGGGAAAGTTTTTAATTAGCAATGCTTGCTCCTAGGATAAACTTCATTGACTAAGATAGTGCCACTGTGAAGGCTCTAGTTTTAGATTTTTAATAATGTGAATAATGATTTCCACAGTAGTTGTACTACTTTTTTCTCACAGCCTCAACAACATTTGTTATTATTTGGTTTCTTGATAGCCATTCTTTCTGGAGTAAGATGAAATCTTAATGTTCTTTTAATTTGCGTTTGTCTAATGGCCAGAGAAGTTGAACATTTTCCATGTATTTACTGGCCATTTGTACTTCTTCTGAAAAGTATCTATCATTTCAGTTGCTCATATTTTGACTGGGTTTTTTATTTGGTGGAAGTTGAATTATTTTTTGAGTTCTTTATATATTCTAGATATTAGCCCTCTGAGGAATAGCTGGCAGAAGTTTTCTCCTATTCTATTGTCTCTTAACTCTGCTAGTAGTATCCTTTGCTGTGCATAAGCTTTTTTTATAATTTTTTAAAGTGATCATGTTTAATTATGGGCTTAAATTACTAATACAGTGTGCTTGAATTAGAGAACTTAAGATTCTAAATAAATTGCTAGAGAATTTTACAATGGTGGGGGGGTGGATGAAAATTTTTCTCTACATATAATCTGATCATTAACAGACTAGTAAATTTTAATTGGAATGATAGAGGAAATATAGTAAAATCACACTTTTCCTTTAAAAAGTTACACATTATCTTCTGCAGGCAACAGCTATCATGCATGAGATCACTCTATTGCATACCCAGGAATCTTAGGGAATACAGGCTAAGAACAATCTAGTCATTTTCTTCCTCTTCATTATCTTCAGCATCTCATTTCCTCCTCTCCCCTCAAAGACCTTTTTCTTTCTCTTTCTCCTCTTCTCCTTCTTTAACAGTCATCATACTCTTTCCTCCTGAATTTCTTCTTTCATTAAGTACGGAAGGCCCACTTCTGTCTCCCAATTCTGAGCCTGTTTCCTCTTCTTCCTCATCTCTCTCTTCCAACGCTTCAGGTAGACCACTTTCATCTTTATCATCTTCATCTCCATCTTCATCCTCCTCCTCTTCTGAGTCTGGTGCTTTGGTATCTTCCTGATAATATACATCTAAGCACATGTGATTTGCTACAGCAGTTCAAAATATTTTCTCGGTAATCTTCCAGGTTTGCAATCTCATAGTTAAACAAATCAAGACTTTTCAAATGTTTATGATTTTTCAGAGCTTCTATTGTACTCAGATCTTTTATTTTGTTTCCACTCAGACTGAGGTAGGTAAGATTTGGATGTTTCTCTGCTAAAACTTCCAAGTCTCCAGAAATTGCATTATCACTAAGTTCCAATTTTTGAAGTTTACTTAGGCTAGGAAGCTGGGCCAGTGAACCTAATCCCATGTTAGCCATACTCAGAAATTCTAGTTCTTTAAAAGTGTTACTCAGGCCCTCAATTTCCCCATGGACACACAGGCAATTATCAAAGACTAAATTTATTTGTCACATCCTCTTGGGTTCTGTTCCTTAACTTCAGGTTAATCCTCTTCTTCATCTCCATGCCCTCCTCTTGCTCTTCTGCTACTACTCTCCTTTCTCTTTTCCTGCTGTTCCCACCACCCTCAACCCTCCCACATGTATTGCTTGATTTTTTAGAGTTGCATTATTCCATTAAACCAGGTAAATGTCTATCAGCCTGCAGAGAGCACTGTGAATAAGCCTATTAATTTGATATGCTGATATTAGTGGATTCTTGGTAGTTTCTTGTGTCACTGGGGTTCTATCCAGAAAGTCCTTGTCTATGTCAATGTCTTCAGGAATTTAACCTATTTTATCTTCCAGCAGATTAAATATTTCTGTATTAACTTTTAGATATTTGATCCATTTTTATTTTACTTTAGTACAGGTAGAGAGATATGGGTCTAGATTCAACTTTCTTCATGTGGGCAGCCAATTGTCCCATCACCATTTATTTAAGAGGCTCCAGTTTATTTTTTGGCACATGTGTCAAAGATTAAATAGCTGAATGTACCTAGGGTTGTTTCTACATCCTCTATTCTGTTCCACTGATGCATATGTCTGATTTTGTGCCAGTACCA
Source organism: Heterocephalus glaber (assembly GCF_053883595.1). Lineage (NCBI taxonomy): Eukaryota > Metazoa > Chordata > Mammalia > Rodentia > Bathyergidae > Heterocephalus > Heterocephalus glaber. Next base: position 12,756,245 of record NW_028258151.1, on the reverse strand, counting down.
TGCTGTTTTTAATCACTGTACCTTTGTGATATAACTTCAAATCCAGGATTGTAATATCTCTTGCTTTATTCATGCTACCTAAGACTGTTTTTATTATTCTGGGTCTCTTGAGGGTCCATATGAATTTTAGGGTTTTTTTTTCTCTAGTTCTGTGAAGAATGCTGTATTTTGATTGGGATTACATTAAATCTGTGTATCAGATTTGGAAGCATGGCTATTTTAATTATATTGCCTCTGCCTATCCAGGAACAGGGAATACTTTCCATAATCTGATGTCCTCTTTGATTTCCTCTTTCAGAGTACTGTAGTTTACATTGTAGAGATCTTTCACTTCCTTGGTTAGGTTACTTCCTAAGTATTCATTTTTTTCTTTATGTTAGTGTGAATGGTATTATTTTCCTAATTTCTTTCTCAGTGAGTTTATTATTAGTATACAGAAAAGCTAATGATTTTGTGTGATTTTGTATCCTGCTATATTGGTGAATTTGGTTATTAATTCTAGGAGTCATCTGATGGAATATTTTGGGTTTCTATGTAGAAGATCATGTCAACTGCAAATAGTGATATTTTGAATTCTACTTTTCATATACACATCCCTTTTCTTTCTTTCTCTGGCCTGATTGCTCTGGCTAATGTTTCAAGGACCATGTTGAACAGAAGTGGTGATAATGGACATCTCTGTCTTATTCCTGATTTTAGAGGGAAAGCTTTCCATTTTTCTCCATTTAATATGATATTGGCAGTAGGTGTGTCATAAATGACTTTTATCAAAACTGAAACTTGAATTTCCATTTGACTCTGCTATTCCCCTCCTATGTGTCTTCCTGAAAGAGTTGAAGACATCATATTACAGTGATATATGCATACATACCCATGTTTGAGGCAGCACAATTTATAACAGCTAAATCTTGGAAGCAGCCTATATCAACAGATAAACGGTTAAAGAAAATGTATTTACACACAATAGAGTATTACTCTGCCATAAAGAAAGATAAACTTCAGTCATTTGTAGGAAAATGGATGCACCTTGAGACCATAATGTTAACTGAAATAAATCAGAAACCCAAGCTTAAATATTGTGTATTTCTCTTATATGAGAAACCTAAAATAAAAATAAGAATAAAATAAAAAATAGATAATAGGGAGTAGGGAAATAGATCTTTCTCAAAGTGGAAGGGGATCAAAAGGTGGAGGGACAGGGAAAAGGGGGAGAGAAAGGGGATGAAAAAAGGAATTAAATTGTGTTATGTGCATGTACCAACTCCACATAAGGAATAGAAACATAATGCATAACAAATATGTTAAACAAAAAAAAATGAAGCTCAAGAGATTGACAAAAGGGAGAGGGAGAGAAGGCTAAGAGAATGAAAAGGAAATAAGATGTATTATGTACATGTACCAATTCCTCACAAGAAATGTAAACATGTACTAATAAAAAATTAAATGAGTGGCTTTTATTAGATTGAGATAAGGTCCTTCAATGCCTATTTTATTCAAAGTTTTTATAAAGAATGGATGTTGGATTTTGTCAAAGGCTTTTTTTTTTTTTTTGGTACCGGGGATTGAACTCAGGTCCTTGCGCTTGCGGAATCACTGAGCTAAATCCCCAGCCCCTGTCAAAGGCTTTTTATGTGTCTATTGATATGATTGTGTGAATCTTGCCCTTGATTCTGTTTATGTGATGTATTACATATTTTGATTTGTATATGTTGAAACCATCCTTGCTTCCCTGGGAGAATCCTAACCTGATCACAATGTATGATCTTCTTGATGATTTGTTGCATTCTCTTTGCTAATATCTTGTTGAGGATTTTTGCATCTATGTTCATTAAAGAGACTGGCTTGTAATTCTCCTTTTTTTTAAAATTGGATCCCTGTCTGCTTTTCGAAATGAGATAATGCTAACTTCTAAGAATGACTTTGGAAGTACTCCTTCCCTTTCCATTTCATTAAAGAATTTCAGGAACACAATACTGACATTAGATTGTCCCTGAAGTTCTTATAGAATCTGGCAGTGAATCTGTTAGGAACTGGGTTTTTCTTAGTTGGTAAGTTTTTTTTTATTACTGCTTCAGTTTCACTGCCTGTTACTGAATTATTCAGATTTTAAATATCTTCTTGGTTCAGTTTTGATAATACATTTATATCTATCAATTTCTTCCAAATTCTCCAATTTATTGGTGTACAAGTTTGCAAAGTATTTGCCAATAATCTTCTAGATTTCAGCAGTGTCCATTATGATTTCACCTTTTTCATTTCTAATTGCACTGATTTGGGTCTTGGCTAAGGGTTTGTGTATTCTTTCAAAGAACCAGCCCTTCTATTCACTGATTGTATCATGTTTTTCTCTCATAATACTGATTTCTGCTATCATCTTTATAATTTCCTTCCTTATACTAGCTTTGGATTTGAATTATTCTTCTTTTTCTATGGCACTGAGGTGCATGACTAGGTTATTTATTGGGGCTCACTCTATTTTTCTAATGTGGGCATTCAAAGCTATAAACTTCCATCTTAGGATTGCTTTCATTGTGTCCCATGAGTTTTGATATATTATACTGGCATGATTATTTAATTCTAGGAACTAGACTCATTGATTATTCAAGAGTATATTGTTTAAATTCCATGTGTTTGCATAACTTCTGTGGTTTCTTTTGCCATTGATTTCTAGTCCTGCTGCATTATAGTCTGATAATATGAAGTATAATTTTGATTATTTTGTATGTATGTATTTATTTATTTGGTGCTAGTATGTGGCCTATTTTGGAGAAAGTTCCATGTGCCACTGAGAAAGAGGTGTATTGTATTTTTGCTGGGTGGAACACTCTGAAGATATCTATTAAATTAATTTGTTCAAAGGTTTGGGTCAACTTTGCTATTTTCTGGTTGATTTGTCTAGTTGATCTATCTGTGTTAGGGTACTGAGTTCCCTCGCTATAACTGTATTGATGTTTAATGAATCTTTTAAGTCCACTAGTGTTTTTATTCTTTGAAGTTGGGTTTGCCATTGTTCAGTGCACATATGTTTATAACTGTTATCTCTTCCTGTCAAATTGCTCCTTTAACTAATATGTTCTTCTTTGCCTCTTTTGATCAGTTTTTACTTAAATCCCACTTTGTCTGAAAATAGAATAGCTACTCTTGCTTCTTTTATTGTTCCCATTGCATGGAATATTGTTTTGCATTCTTTCATTTTTAGTCAATGAATTTCTTTTGGAGTTAAATGTGTTTCTTATATACCTTTGGGCTTTGTTTCTTGATCTATTCTGCCAGTCTGTGTCTTTTGACTGGGAAATTGAGACCATTAACATTGAGAATTATTAGTGAAAGGTGTTCTCATTTCTGCCACTGGATTATTTTCCTCTTGCTGATTCCTTTTCTTTGCCTTTTACTTAACTGCTCACCCTGCCTGGTATATTCATTCTATTGGACCTTCTGGCATTGTCTCCTTCTAGGATATTCCTGAGTGCTGGTTTGGTGGTCATGAATTTCATTAGTGTTCTTTGTCATGGAAGTATCTTATTTCTCCATCAATTTTTAAAAACAGTTTTTCAGGCTATATTAGTCTGGGCTGGAACATTTTTAGGACTCAAAACACTTAATTCCAAGTTCTTGACCTTTAAGGTTTGTGTTGAGAAGTCTGCTATAATTATAATGTTTTTTTTTTATATAACTGATTTGTTGCTTTTCTCTACTTTTTTTTTTTTTTTTTTGCTTCCAGTACCGGGGATTGAACTCAGGACCTTGCGCTTGCCAGGCAGGTGCAGCACCACTGAGCTAAATCCCCAGCCCTTCTCTACCAACTTTTTAAGATTCTGTCCTTGTGCTGAACTTCTGAGACTTTGAGTATGATGTGTCATGGAGTTCTTTTCTGATCATGGCTATCTGGGGTTCTACATGCCTTATTTATCCGTAAGTTAAAGTTTTTTCTCATATTTGGAAAGTTTTCTGCTATTGTTCTACAAACAGGCTTTTTTTCCATTTGTGTTGTTTTCTGATTTTTTTACTAACTCCATGTAATCTTAGTCTTTTTTTGTGTCATCTGGCAGCTGTTGGATGGATTTTTCATGTTTTCTTGTTTCTAAGATATCTTTCAATAAATTTGTCACTTGACAACAGCCCTGTCTTTGAGTTCTGACACTCTGTCCTCACACTGATTGCTTCTGTAGCCCATACGTTCAATAGAAGTTTTAATCTCCTCAATTCTCTTTGGTACCTTTTCATGGATTCAAGTTATTTTCTATAATGGACATCCATTTTTTTTTTATCAGTTTCTTTAGCTAAGCTAGCTTTTTATTAGTGTCTTCTGTAGACTCGCTGATCATTTTGTTTATTAGTTCCATTACCTATTTAATTATATCTTCTTTGAATTAACCAAGCACCTTATTGGCTTGCTTTGTTTTGTTTTCATCTATCTGTTATCCTTTCAAATAAATAGGCTGCGTGGCTTTTGATTTCCTCCCTGATGATACCCTATGGATCAGCTTCAGAGGAGTTAGCAGTTTCTGAGGCATTTTGCTGCCTTGTCTTCTTGTGTTTCTATCTTTTTGTTGTTTGTTTGTTTGCTGTGCTGAGGCTTGTGGGTTCATTATGGAGGAAGACTTTGCTGGTAGTATGAAGACCTCTTTAATTAGTGTCTTGCTTTTCCGAGATGAACTCTGGGTGTGGCTTACTATAGACCTTTGCCTCTGTCCCAGAATCCCACCATCTCCATTTATCTGGGAGGGCAGGCTACAGTATATTTGACTCAGTATCCAGTTCTCCAAGAACAGGTCATAGTATTGTTAATAACAGCAAGGGGATCCAGATTCTAGGACACAGTACAGAAAAAACCAATTGAAAGCAATAACTATGTCACCTCAGCTATGGTAGTAAAATCAACAACAATAACGGTGTCAAAGCCAAACTAGATATCGACATACGTTAAGAACCAATAATGTACCACCTTATTCATAGAGAAGAGATCTATAATTATAGGATAAATATTAATCCAAACCATATATTGACCTAGAGTAAATATCTAGTAAATGGAATAACTCTACCATCCCTAACAAAATAATATTCAACAGTAATAGCATAGTTAACTCTTTAAAGATTATCATAAATCTTAGCAGTTATACTAGTAAAGGTGGGGGTGGGGAATCAGAGAATGAGAAAAGTAAAATTTGAAATAATATTCAATGGAAGATGAGAAAAAAGACAGAAAAGTGAGATAAGGGATCCTACTGAAGAGTAAAAGGAAATTATTATGCACTAAAACCTTGGATTTCAAGTGACTTGTTCTGCAAGTGTTCCATAAGATGAGCAAACTTTTCTGCTAAATTTTAACTTGATGAATGATGTCTTCCAATAGGAGCAGTATGTGATGCTGAACATCATATGATCACAACTGAGCCAATAGTTCTTCCCTCTCTCTCTTGCTGTGCCATTCTGGGTGATCATCTCCCAACAGGAAGAGGTAATGGAGGAGCTCTTGTCTGCAGAAGAGAACAAGAGAAAGGTAGAGGAATCCCTCACTTCAAATGAGATTAGGGAGATGTATGAAATGTGAGAAACAGAGCAAAGTTCTGTAGAAAAGCACCACCCAAATAAGCCTGTAGCAGTGTGAGTGATGAATCTGTTTAATGACAATGCAATGTCACAGTTCTGTGAAATCCTCTAAAGGAGGCAAAAGTCAGTGTCATTGGATAGGTTCCTTGTTAAAGTTACACAAAAAGAAAAAGATTCCATTGAGCCAACAGACAGCAGTGATTCTGTTAGTGACAGTGAAATTTATCCCACGCAATAAACTTGCTCTCTCTTGTCTCCCTTACGGTAGCCATGAAGGTTTTCAAAGGTAAGCGCAGGTTAATATGATTATTTTTCTTTATATTTTGTATTAGAGTATTGTAATCATTTTTATATGAATATTTTCAGGTTGTGGAAGGAATAATCTGAGTTTCCATTATTTTTTATGGGGAAATTTGCTTTGATATATAATGCTTTGGATTACAAGCATGCTCCTTGAATGAATTATGCTCACAAGCCAAAGTTTATTACATAACAACAAAAAAGAATAAAGAAGAAAAAAGAGCAAAATAAAAGAAAATGGTTAAAAAATTAAAAGGAGAAAAGAAAAAAATTTAAGAAGAAGAGAAGAAAAAAAACCTAAACCTCAAGCAACCAATGAAAGAGAAAGTGAAAAAAATTGAGTCAATTTTTTAAATTCCTGTGTTTTTTGAATGAGTGGTTTCTTTCCAGGATCTGCCATCTTAGAATCCAGCAAGTCATGATTTTCTCTGCTGAGCTTTATGGGCTGTGGTTTTGTGAGGTACCTTGCCTTCTCCAGGGCTCCTCTCTCTGTACATCCCAGACTGTGGCAACTGCTCAAGCCCAAGCATGCTGTTCCTCACATTGGTAGATGAGACATGCATTCAGCACACTGGTCTCTGCTCAATGTAAGCTGTGAGGTAGGGGTTCAAGCATACTGTTGGACTTAAAGCCAGCAGTTTTTGATCCAGCCTTTTCTGAAAACCATATTCACCATACCTGTTTTCTCAACAGAGGGCAGGGCCTGGGTCCTTCTCAGCCTGACCTTAAATTTCTCGGAGGTATATGTCTAGCCCATACCCTCTCTATGGCTGTCTTACCCACTGTGTGAGGGTAACATTGGAAACCCTGAAGTGGAGTTGCTCTGTGGCTCAATCCTAAACAACTCCTTCCCCAAATTGGGTCTTATTAAACATTCTCAGGCAACATGGCAGGTGCTGCACTGGGTTTCTTCAACTGTAGCCTGCCAAGAAGGAGTTACTTTTGGAGTAAAACTCCATACTGTTTTTGTAGTTTACAATAGCTGTGAACTTTTCTTGGGGCTTGTGCTGCTGGCCAGGTCTGTTATTTCTCCCAGAGCATCCGATTCTCCTGAGCTTACTTTCTCTCCTAGGGCACTGGCCTCATCTACAATCAAGTTATTTTGGTTGGTTAGTGCCTCCGTTGTCTGATAACAAGGGGAAACAAAACACAAGAGCAGGACTGAAGGTAGGAGGATCGAATTCGAGGCAAGCCCGGGCTACATAATAAGATTAAGGCCAGCCTGAACTACATAGTGAGACCCTGTCTCAAAGTAACAAAACAAAAATAAAAAATTCTAACACAGAGAAGGTACCAAATAAATATTTGTTGACTAAGTTAAATGTTATTAAAATTATGACTAATATAACCTCCATAAGGATATTGAATAAGAGGTTACACATCTTTAAATCCTTATGTCATTCTAAAGCTTTTATGGAGAAAAAAATCACCTCTAGGGAAAACACAGTATACCCAAGATACACAACTGTTGATTTAAAAACCAACAACCAACTACTTTCTGTCTTGCTATACTTATGGCCAACATGGTCAGATTATGTATGTGGTGATTCATAATAGGGTCATGAAATGAGCTTTCAATTGCTAAGAGTTATTATTCCTGTATATCTTCTTTATCAGTTCATAATATCTATCAGAACACACTTGCCCAGTTAAATGAGGAGGCAAACTGTTGCCCCACCTCTTTAGCCCTCAACTGCTGTCTTCTAGCACATTCTTCTCACAGTAAAGCACACTGAGTACTTTCTCAGTTTCTCCCATCCCTACTATTAGTTTATCTAGCCTCTCTCGTATTACTACTCAAGTTTCTTGAGTCATTAAAATCATCTCTACTTCATCACTTCCCCATATTCTTCAATGTGCACTCTGATTTGCCCTTCACCCTTCATCAAAACTAGTCTCCCCAAGGCCCTTCAAGAGCTACATCCACATAGTGTTTTGCAACCTTCTGGTTTATGGTCTTGGCTGCCCTGTGCAACACAGTGACCACCAGCCACATGCAGCTACTGAGCACATCAATGCAACAAGTATGGTGGAAGAGCTGAATCTTTAGTTTCATTTAATTAAATTTAAAAACTGATACTCAAGGGCTGGGGATTTAGCTCAGTGGTTCACAACCACAAGGTCCCAAGTTTGATCCCCAGTACCAAAAAACAAAACAAAACAAAGAAACCTGACACTTGATTTGGTTATAAGCTTTTTGGAACAATTTGGGTGGGTGAATCTACCTTTTCAATCATAAATTTTCAGAAATCTAAACACAAATAAAGAATTTCTAATGAAAATTTAGTGTCTGGATTAAGGTGTGATGATGTAGGTATAAATGTAACATGCATAGTAGATTTCAAAGACATGGCATGAAAAAAGATTATAAAATAATCTCAATATTTTTTATTGTTTTCAGTTGAAATGATGAGATTTTGTATCTATTAGGTTTAATAAAATCTTTTTTTAAAGCAGTTACTGAAAATTTTATTTATGGAGTATGTATTTTATTTCTATTGGACAGTGCTGGCCTATAGCATTAGATATGAACAGTCGCTCATCCTTCATGAAGTACTACTGTTTTTTTCTCACCTCTTGGACTTGTCCTTTTATTCTGCAGCCTAATCCCTTCTACTTCCTCCTTAATGACACCCAAGGCTCTCTCTAGTCCCTTCTCCTCTTTGGCTTCCACTACTAGATCTCCATTGAATGCCCACTCTCAACCTTCTATCAGCATATCAGCTCACTCTCTTGAGAATAGTACATTCAGTGACTCTCTGAATAGCTCCTCCTATACCTAAGTACATCTGCACTTAATCTGCCCATTATGTCCTTTGGATATTTGTCTTATTTAATAAAATATCTTATAAATCTGGCCTCTCTTCTCCATGTCATTTAGGTCCTTATGATTTCTCACCTTTATTGCACTAGCTTCCAAAGTACTACCATTTCTCTCTTCCAAATCAATGTCCTTTTACTGTTAGTTTCTAAAACTCCTAAGATTTTTTCTGTTTAAATACTTCGGTGGTTTCTCCTACCGCTTTTAAGATAAAATAAAAAGTGTTATAATCATACATAAGGTTTGGGGTATGCCTGTCTCTCTGGCTTCATGCTTCATCCCCAACTCCGAAAGGCCTCTAGCTTAGGCATCTCTAAGCACTTGCAGTTTCCTGAATACAGTGTTTGCTTTCTTACCACTATGCTTTGTATACTCTCTCTGCTGATAGGAATATTTTCCCTAACTCTATCCTTGCTCTCCTAGCTAGCCCTCAGAACTCAGCTAGTATGTCACCTTCCCTAGGAAACATCTCCATGTCTGAGTGAGTGTCACTTTGTGTCACAATCACACCTACACACCTCTCCCAGCAACCCAGCCACACGGTTCTCATGTGATCTGATTACAGTCTATAAATTCCCAAGAAGTAGGAATTAGGTGTTTCAATTTTACCTTCCTGTGTTACTTTTAAGTGCCTATTAATAAGTAAACACAATATTAAACAAGAGAAAACCACAGAGCAAAATATGAGGCTAAAAATTTAAAAATAGGTTGATAAAGTCATGAGCGAAATGGAGAAAATTAACCAAACGGTCCAAACAACACTGAATTAGATGAACTATTTTGGGACTTAACAAACTAATACAAAATTATATGCCAAATAGTCCTTAAATGTTAAATACTCAATAAAAGCAACAATTAAAAACAACAATTAAAAAGTTAAAGATAAATTTATTATTCTATTTCTACAGCCTTGTTTGTACATGCTCCTTTTTCTCTAATCCTATTTATCAATTCCTTTCTTTAGCTCTTTACATGCATTTTCCTTCAAATTAAATTTTATGTTCTTTCCTTCCATTACTAAATTCATTTTACTTTTTGTGTCCCTTCCATTCTTTCAATCTAACAAAAAAATCCAAATACGTGTTTGTCATCTCTGTTAGCAGTTTTGTTTAAAACAAAGGAATCAATTCCTTGTTAGGAAACATAGCAATGTAGCTTACTATCTTAGCATATGAAGAAAAAAAATAAAATGTTATGTAGTGCCTTGTTTTGCTTTTAAAGGCAGCACCTGGAGTCAGTAAGGTAAAGATGAATTACTCTGAAAATGGTATTGAGACAATAGCGTAGCCTGCTTGTGAGGTGTGGGGGCTTAAAGTAAATCCATTTAATGGTGTAAAATAGTAAGTTCATAAAAGTGCTTGAGTACATATTTTTAAGTAATTTCAGAATCTTAGACAAAAATTATATTATTTCATAAAAATGAAGATTTACTACATGGCTTAAAATGCTCTTAGCAAGGTCAAATGATAAACCATTCAGAGAAAAAACTGATCATAGATTGCTAATTTTCCTAATGTCAAATGAGTTCCTGAATACCACAGAAAACTGAAATGCAGATCCTTTGACACCTGAGTCCCTGACATTATGGAGAGCCTTATCAGTCAAGACTAATTGGAACTTTATTGAGAAATAAACTTATCTTGTTTCAGACAAAATAAATAAATAAGTAAATAAGTAAATAAATAAATTAAAACAAAGGAATCATAAAATGCAGAAATGCAATGATACCACCAGTCAGACTGATAGACACAACTGTGAGCAGAAGCTGGGTCACTGATGTAATTCTAAGCAACTAATCAGAACCACGTGTGTACTAAATGGAGCTTGACAGGCATCAGGAAGTCTTGAGTGGTGGTAGCAGGACAGTGGGGTAACAGAAAAGAACAGATAGCATTCTGGAGGCAGGCAGAAACAGCCCAGCCTTACCACATTCTCCATGTCCCCTTCTAGAGGAAGCAGAAACAGACGGGGGGAATGCAGGCAGCTGTCAGCTATGGACTCATACCACAGATAAGGATTAGACAATGTGAGCAGCAGTGGTCAAGTGGCACCATGTCAGGAGCAATTCTACATAATTTTGGGGAAAAATTACTTCACAATTGAACTTATGATTAGGACTAGTTTTCCTGCCTACAGGCCAGGTATGGCATGTTGAGACAACTCCATTTTCATCTCCGGTCACAGCTAAAACCCCAGTGGTCCAGTGATGCTGTGATGCTCCAGGGCAGGATTATACCAGCTGAAGACATCCTGGGAAGGAACACATAGTTCCTCAATGTTCTAGGATTATCATCTGGCTGCACTCTGAGTCTGTTACATTTGTTACTCCTGATGGAAGTGCCAAATAAAGGTGTGGCAAGCTTGGGGTCTTTCATCTTTGCTGCCCAGAGTAGCACTGATCAGGCCCAAAGCTCAGTTTCTTCTCTAAATCTCATTTTTCTTTTTTTCCTGTTTAATTAATTAATTCACCTTGTGCTATTGTGGCTCAAAGGAGACTAGGACTTACTGCAGAGGTTCCAGTAATGCCCCCTTTCCTTGTTCTCTACAGCACCAAGTACAAATCTGTGTGCACACTGGCACAGGTATCAACTTCAGGATACATAAGGAAGACCACTACTCTCTGGGTACTTCTGAATTTTAGATTCGGTACAGATTAGATTCTGAGAGAGGCAGAGAATACTTGGAGAGGAATTATATAAGGATTTTAACAAAGCTGGTAGGGAGTGATTGTTTTTCAAAGTACAGCAACTGTTAGAAAGAAATGGAGTACATACTTTTAATTATCAGAAAGTGACCTTTTAAAACCGCTCAACATCAGGTCTTAGTTATGGCAAAGTTCACACTAAGGAGCAGTATCATTTGGAATTCATACTCAAGCAAAACTGCAATTTCTTGGACAACTTTACACCCTGAAAAGTTTTTAAAATATCATAGAAATGGACAAAAAAAGAGAAAAGGCAGTAACTTTAAATAATCAATTTAATTGAAAGCAGTGCAGAGCAAGATTTACTCTTACCCATATCCAGGAGTTAAGTTTTGAGTCTCCAGAATTCTGTGGTTCTTTGTTAATCAGGCAACATAAGCACCATATCAGAAATTTTTGGCTTTCATCTGTAAAAGGAAAACTAAAATGTGTCAGTTTTATCAAACAGAAAAAAAAGCAGATAATCTGTATAAAACTTTTAAAACATATTTAAGAAAAAAAAAATCTCAAACTACCAAGTTCACAGAACAAGTATGCAGGACCATGTGTGAAACTCTGTGGGTTTTTTCTTCTTGTGGGTTTGGGATCATTTACACTCAGCCCTTGTGTGGCCAATTCCTTTTTTGTAACAGAAGCAGTTTTTAAACCCAAAGGAGAATGATGGAAAGAAATGAAAGAACTGGATTTTTTCAAGATGAAATTTTTTATTTCACAGTTCAAACCATTAGTAATTTCAATCTTTTTAAGACAATATAACTGCTACAGACATGTCAGTAGTCAATATTTTCAATTTAATCTTTCAATTTTCTAATTTGTCTAAATATCCTTGCTTGTCAAAAACAAATTTAACAAAAAAGGATTGTCTAAAATATAACTATGCTTAGTACCTAAAAATATAAATAAAATAGAAGCCTTTTACATGCTCATAAAATTTAAAACTTAAATCCATGATGAAAATGCTGGACATTTGGTGGGAACAGCTACTTGATGAGTCACTTTCTTTTCCTATTTGTGATGACTGAACCCATTCCATGTGGAGATTTTGTAACATAAGTTAAAACAAAACTTAGGCCTAAAAACTGAAGATATCAGTATGTGACATGGAACAAAGCAGCTTGGGATGTCAGAACAAAGCCACTGAGGTGAGGCTCAGCCACCCAGCACCTGGAGTGAGGTTCTGTAGACTCATGTGACACACTAACTCCCTCTTTCTATAATATAATAAATAGTGATTCCAAAGGCTTTCTTAACATTGAGGACAATATAAACTATAGTAAGCTACCACTGTATTCTCACCTACAAAGCAAAGCACACAGTAAGTTTTAAAACCATTTCCTTCCATCAGCAACTATAAGCTTATGTTTTGCTAATAACAAATATCTCTGAACAAACATATCAGCTTAGCTCTATGTTTTAATAAACTTTTGATTATCATGTATCAGAGGTGTGAAACCAGTTTTGAGTCATGAGCATGAGTTTTTCAAACAGCATAGTGAATATAGATTGCACATAAAAATAAGTATTCATGAATGTGTTTAATCATGGGGGTGTATAAGTGTATGTGTATATATCCTTATGTGTAGGAATAAACATCCACACATACACGTGTATTTCTGGGCAAAGATGTTTAAGAAACACTGGCTTAGCTGGGATATATAAACTTACGACAGCTAAGGGTGGCCCTGGTGGGCAAATAGGGATGGCTCACTCATTTTGTCATTTTAGATCAAGACCTTGAACAAGGTGAGGGACAAGGGAAGACGGGGCATAGCTGGGGTCAGGGACAGATGAAGGTAGGGAGAAGTAAGTGATCCCAATTGTGCAGTGCACCCAGACAAATGTGCTCATAGGCCTAAATGCGAGTGTTTTCCCTTTCCTACCTAGATCAGGGCTCTTATGACAGACTAGGAAAGGGAAATTTTGTAACTCTTTAAAAAAATCAAAAGGGAATATTCATTTTATTATGGTTCCAATGTCATTAATTATCCAAATAATCTTTCACTTTATAAAGAATTTGGAAAGTAAATGTTACTTTAGCTAATTATACAATCAATCCAAGGCCTGACAGCTCAACTGTGCTCCTCCACAAGTGCCTGTGCCAACTTGTGACAGGGTCCAGAATGACAGAGAACAAAAGCCATAGCTCCTGCTCTCTAGAGGCTTTAGTCTTCCTGGGCATCAGACCATGGAATAGGTACTGTACTATAATAAAGAGAGATTCTGGAGGCTGTGGAGCTACTAGGAGAGATCCCTAACTTAGCCCTAGGAAGACCTTACATTACAAAAGGAGAACAGAGGGAAAAGGAATAGATCTCAGGAGTCCAGGCTTTGACAGCGAGTGCTTTTAGGCACCATCAGAAACAAGAACCAATTGCAATGCATGTGGTGTGGTTATGGGGGAAAAAAAAGGAAATGAAGCTGGACAAGTAGGCAGAGTAAGTCAATGAAGGAATATCTCCCCAAAGTGTTCTCCAATTCTCTCAACCTTGGATAAAACTAGAATGTCACCCCTAAATAATGGCAAGGCCAAAAAGAATCAAGACTCTGAAGAACAATTTTACAACATGGGAATTGTATGAGTTATTATGACATTGTGAAGCAAATTAACTGGGTGTCATTAGTACAGTCATTTTATAATGAGCTAAAAATCAGGTGGCAAAAGTGGCTACTGGGAAAAATTGTTATATAAATAATCTGGGAGTTTCCACCCTCTAAAATAACAAGCCCTATTTCTCTATAGGTGCATGCGTGTGTATTTTGAGAGGACATGTCTTGGATTCTTACCATATGCTAATATAAATTGATTTGAACAAGTTTTTGCCAACAGTTGACCAATTGTGGGGAATCTTTCCATGACTGTATTAGAATCCTGTAAAGGAAAATTATATCTTGGTCAGTAAAAGACATTACGAACTCAGAAAGCCTGACTGATACTACAGGTTGAGGGATCTTGAATGCTCCTTGATGATCATATTTTAGAAAAATAGGCAAAAAAAAAAAAAAAAAAGGTTAGAGAAAAATTTTAGGTAAGAAATCCAAATAGATTTTAACAAACAACCAAATATCCCACTTCACCCTTAAGCCAGGTCACCAAAACTAAGATGTATGACATAATTAGGTAAAATCAATTTTGCTACAAAATTATTTTATTTTACACATATCTAATAGTAAGGAAAGGCTACTTTATTTAAATAAAACACAGACTGCATAAGAGTAAAAAAAATAACACTAGGAATTAATAACTATATAATCCTGTTTTTTTAATTCTAGAATAATGAGCCATTTCTAACCAAACTCCAGGAAGGCTCTTTTCAAAGAAGATTTAAAAGGACAAGAACTCTGGAACTTGTAAAAAGAAATAAAAGCAGCCAAAGCATAAAGATACATATCTCTGTTTATTACTATTTTGATCACTATCTGCTAAATGATATCATACTTAATCTACAAGCTAAACCCTGAGACCAAAAAAAAAACCAAATAGAAAACAGCTTTAAAAAAATATACATGCTGTTGTACAACTGGCCCTTTTCCCACTTCTTTACTTCTCATGAAAGTTCAAAAATAAGACCCAACTGAGATAAAGTGCAGGTCAGCTGAAACGATAAGCATTTCCTGTTGTTGTGGCAATAAACTCCTCACACTTGTCTCTCAACAAGGCTATCCCTAGACTTTCTGGGACCACACTAAGGTCACGTTATATAAGTCTTATTACAGAAAACAAATGTAAAAATTAGCATTGGTTGTTCTCACAGACTATATCTTTACTTCCAATTTTGAAAGACATGTGAACTCATCAACAGAATTCATTCTTCAAATTTCCTTCTTGTTTCTTTGATTAACAGAAGAGAAGCATAACATGGGAAGACCTATATTAAGTGACAACATAGCTTTTCATTGTAAAATTTTAAAATGGGTATGAAACACATAATATGTTCATTATATGAAAATATGATATAAAAACAACTCTATTACAAAAGTAAGCACTATTAAATCAAAAGGAAAACATGAAATTTTATAAACAATAAATTATATATTGGTAAAGACATTCAAAATCTTAATATTCGCCAAAAATATCACTTAAAATATTTATTTGAAAAATCTTAGTATCTTAATTGTTAGATCTCAATATAAGAACAGATCATATCACGTCTTAGGAAAGCTCACTTGTGAACAGGGTTGAGAACAGGCAAGGATTTCAGCCAACTTTTCAAAATCTGAGGGACACAAAGGCCTTGAAAAGAATCACATTTATTTCCTGAAAACAAGTATCAAAGTCTTGTTCATTTAAAAACAATATGCTTGTACTAGGGATGTAGCTCAATGGTACCGCACTTGCCTATACATGCACAAGGCCCCAGATTCAATCTCCTGCACCATAAATATGTTAAAAAAAGAAAGAATAATTTTAAAATACATTTAAATAAAAATGAAAACAACTTTCTGGGTCACGAAGTCTCATGTGACAATACAACTAGCCAGGAAGAAAGACTTATGTCATAATAAATCAGAAAGTAGGAAACCAGCTCTTGTCTGCAGTAGTATGTCTTTCTAATAGGAATATCTTAGGTCTACAGCACAAGTATCCTGGCTTGGTGAAATCTGGTGGAGTCTCTGATGGCACAAAATAATTTCATTATTTCAGTCTACTACTGTACTTACCATCTCCTTCAAGGCTTCATACATCTGCCTCAGGAACTCCTGGAACTGAGGCAGGTACAGACAGGTGTCCTTCTGGGTTTCCAAAGTAGAAGACTGGTCCCATGCAGAAAGCTTCTGCAGCCAATACTGACAGTCAGAAGCAAGGCCTACAAAATCTTGATCCATCTTGAAAAAAGGGAAAAGGTGATGTCCTTGCACAGTAGGCTGCCAAGTACTGAAGGAAATGGGGAGCGCACATCAAATCTGTTAGAAAAGAAACCAATGAAGCATTTTAGAAAGGATCTTCCCACCCCTAAAGTCATGCCTTCATGACCCACTGAGGTTGAAGGTGGATTCCAAGGGACTAAAAGAGCCTGCCTTGGATGCTGCAGTCCTATTTGAATCATTTCTAAATGTGTCACCCAGCTATAGCTCTGGTTTTATACATGTGAGCTTTTTATCATGAATAATATCATTAGGTTAGAAGTCATTATACTTCCACAGGCACATAATAATTATGTACAAAAAGCACAACTGATAATACTTTATATCTTCTTTTTAAGATTGAGCTATTTTTAAATGTTCTGAAAATGAAGTTCCTTTAAGTACTGTATTTTAATGTAATGGGAAATCAAAAACATCCAAGGGTATTTAACAGTAGTCTGTGCCTAAGAAATGTTTTTGATGTTCTTATGTTTTATATGCATTTCTGGCCTTCTCATTTAGGTACAAAAAAAAACCCCTTTATACATTACTGTCTAATAAATTTTCTTTCCAGTTTCTCTTCATTTCTTAGAAAATGGTAAAAATATTCATTCCACATGCATCAATTTAAACTGCTTAATTAAACACTGCTTTACATACATGATCTCATTTTGTCCACAAGAGGCCATATTTTAGTAAAGTATAATAAATTCCAATTATTAAGGAGGTGTACTAGTCTTAAGTAATGGAAAATAAAATCTCTTAAGCCTGACTTCCTACCCTTAAGTCCATGTTCAACAGCACAGTGGGGATCCATAGGGGTACGTGTCTCGGGGGGGAATGGGCCAGTGGACTCCCTGGTGCCCCTCCATGCCCTGGGGAAAACAGAGGAAGCAGGGGGCCAAGAAGAGAGGCCCCCTCCTAACAGGTGCAGGCTTTCACAGATTCCTGGTTTCCCTGGGGCCGGATGACACTCCAAGACCTCATTTCAACAGACTGTACTGTGAGTGGTAAATCACTGAGATTAAATCCTCCTCAGCAGTAATAATTAACTGATAAAATGCTACTAAATACCAAAAATATTGAGAAAGAAAGTTCCCATTACTAAACAGGAAAACAAGAAATTTAAGATTGTACAATGTGGCTGTAGTGCAAAACATCTAGATTAGGAAGACACAAGTTTTAAAGTGGTTCTTAACAATTTACAGATTTGAAAAGTACTCAGTCAAATTTTTAAAAAAGGGTTAACAGTAGAGGAAATATACACATACTGTCAAAATGGCACTTATGATTGTGATCAAAATATATGGTGAATGTTTAAATTAAAAAATTATTATAGTAAAAGACACATTGCCATTTGTCTCCCTCAAAAGTATTCCCCCTCACTTCAAACACACTTATTCAATTATTCTTGCCACTTTCTGGAGCAGTTCTGGAGATTGTTTCTTATAAGTGTGATTAAAAATACAATGACAGGGCCGGGGATTTAGCTCGGTGGTTTCTCCGCCTGCTGCGCAAGCGCAAGGACCTGAGTTTGATCCCTGGTACCAAAAGAAAAAAAAAAAATACAATGACTGCTGCTGCCCTGTGCTACCCTACAGAAAAGCAGGCTTGGGTGGGGGATTTAGCTCAGTGGCACTGGGACTGCCTTGCAACCACAAGGTCCTGAGTTCGATTCCCTGGTACCAAAAAAAAAAAAGAAAAGCAGGCTCATAAAAACATTACAATGTTTCCCCATCCACTGCATCTGGCACCATGTGACTTCTGCGTCTTCTCCAAAGTCAAAATAACTATGAAAGGTAAATGTTTTCAGTCAATTCAGGACACTAAGGTAACCATGATGTGGACTAAAGACACTCATAGAGAGGATTTGCAGAACTGCTTCAGAAAGCGGCAAGAATAATGGGATAAATGTGTTTCAAGCAAGTGGGAAGATTTTGAGGGGGATTAATTACAATGTATCATTTACTGTAATAAAAGTAATCTAAATATTCACCATATTTTTTATCATACCACCTACTACTCAAAAACCTAGGTATTAGCCCTGATTGTTCTATCTCTCATTGTCCTCATCCAAGCCATCATCAATACCTGTCAATTCTACTTCCAAAATAAATATAAGTGATCTGACATGATTGTATTCACTTCCTTCTGTCTCACTGCTACCACCTCACTCCATCCTTATTCCTTTCCTGGAGGGTCACATTTGTTTTCTACTAGATCCACCTGTTTTTCTCCAATTCTTTCTCTACAGAGACAAAAAAAACCCTCTTGCAAATATAAAGTTACACCCAGCAAGCTCTCCTACTTAAAACTCTTCTTCCACAGCTTAAGGAAAAAATTCAACTCCCTGGGACAAAAATCCCAGGGCCTTACTGGAGTCTCTGAGATCCCACAAACTCAGCTCTGGCACCCACCAGCCTCTCAGTTTCCTCTCCCAGCTCATCTCAGTGAGCTCAGCCTCCACTAGCTCCAGGACACACCAGACCCATCGCTGTTTCCACAACTTTCTCCGCGTTTCTTTACAGCAGTTCACAGCAGTAACTACCCTGGGCACGTATTTGTTCACTTAGTTACTCCTCCTTCTGCTGGTATGCAAATTCCCTGTCTTCCTAGAATTTAGCACATATTTGACAAAAACACAAAACAAAAACAAAAACCTGAATGTATGAATGTATGATCCTCTGACAATTTTCATAATCTAGTTTTAAGCTAAATGTTACAGCAAAATGCTTTTCCAGATAAAGCAATTTAATTCTTAAAAGGTTAATTCACCCAAAAAGAAAAAATGTGAAGTATTAAGTTACTTGATGTGAAATTTGTTAAAATTTCATTTTATAATATAGTGGCTTACACATGCATACACTATGCTCTTGACAATATGTCAAATGCTTTATATGTACTAATTAACACAGAAACTTTATGAAACGAATGCCATTATTAAGGCACAGAGCAATTGTGCAATTGCCCAGAATAAGGTTATATAAAAACCCAAAGAAATAACTGCTAGTAAGTGGCAGAGTCAAAAGTGTGGGATTTGAATCCAGCATCTGACTCTAAAACCTATGCTCTTAAAGAAACTGAAGAAACAAACTGATAGATTTCTTGTATATTTCATATTGCAATATAAAGGCAGATCACCTATTTGGGAACAGTAAATTGATAAATTTTTTACAAAAGAAATAAAAACCATTATTTTATATTATAAAAATCTGAACAATTTTTTGTTTAGCAATGGAAGTACATCTGATGGTTTTAAGTGTAGCCAGCTTTGGAGACTGGGCTATGGTCCTCAATGCTCTATTCCATAGCATGGTGGAGGGGGGCATTGGGTGGGTCTCTGCTCCTGACAGTAGCATTGTGGGTGTCACCATGAATTACTGAGAGCCAGGAATACTAAACATAAAGTGGTACTTTGGGTAAGCAGCTCATAAAGGAAAAAAAAAAAGAAAGGTCTTCCAGAAAGACCACTGGTGCCCATCTAAGAAATACTGACCTAAACAGAACATTTTGGAACAGGCATCTGCTGATTTTGTCTGGTTAACATTCTTCTCTTCTGGGTAAGACACCTTACTTTTTCTTTGGGAAAGTACCTTTCCTCCACTCCACAAGATCTTGGTGGGCCTGTTAATCAAAGTGTCTTATGCCATCAGCCAAAAGGTGGGATGATGGCTCATGTTAGGCAAATCAGACTCTGTTGGGAATTTGATCTTGTGTTAGACATATAGATGGAACTCGGTCACCCATAGGTTCTGATAATATGGATCATTGGGGCCACTCTAGTTCATGTCCTGAATAAGGTAGAATTTTTCTCTCATTACTTCACATGTCACTCTCTTCTTACATGGTTTCCATGGAAGCTGAGTGTAACTCTTTTGTCTGCTCCTCTGTAGGTAAACTGCTTTTTCCTCTGGCTTCTTTTAGGAGGTTATCTTTGACATTCTGTAGTCTGAAAATGCTATGCCTAGGTGTAGTTTTCAATATTTATCTTGCTTGGAGTTCTTTGAGTTTCCTGGATCTGTGGTTTGGTATCTGATATTAATTTGGAAAATTTTTAGTCATTAGTATTACAAATATTTTCTTCTTCTCTTGTGTTAGGAACCATTGCTGATTGATTCAAAGCCCAGAGGCACCTGAGAACCCTGTAAGGACACGACCCCGCTGTCTAGCACATGCACACAGCAGAACACACTTATGTAAGAATGACTTAGCATAGGCAATCACTCATGTGCAACACGGTCATGTCAGGATACAATGTTGTAATGTCTGGTAATGTCTGATAATAGCTAATACAAGGGCTGAGAAATAGCTCTTGCTGCTGCTTTTATGTGAATTGTTTTGTTTTGTTTTGTTTTTTTGTACCAAGGATCGAACTCAGGACCTTGTGCTTGTGAGGCAGGCAGCAGAACCACTGAGCTAAATCCCCAGCCATCTGCTGCTTTTAAGGACATCAGCTCTGCGTACTTTTTTACCTTGGGGTCCTCACCCAAAAGAATACCCATATGCTTCCCCTTGACCCTGACAGTTTGTCTTCCCGTTACATATATGTTACATGCTTTGTAATCATATCACAGTTCTTAGATGTGCTGTTCTAATGTTGTTCTTTTGTATCCTCTGTTTTTTTTTGTTTTTGTTTTTGGTACTGGGGATCAAACTTCGGACCTTGTGCTTGTGAGGCAGGTGGCAGAATCATTGAGCTAAATCCCCAGCCCTGCATCCTCTGTTTTTTGTCTGTTTTCAACCTTTGTTTCTTTGTTCTGTTTACTTTTTCAGTTTGGGAGATTTCTCTTGAGATATTCTCAAGCTGAGAGATTTTTTCTATAGCTGTGTATTATCTACTAGTATGGCTAACAAAAGTAGTCTTCATTTCTGATCTCTAGCATTTCTGTTAGGTTCTTAGGGTTTCCATCTGTCTTACTTTTCTCTCATTGCTGAGACAAAATACCCGAAACTCAAAGTTAAAGCAGGAAAGGTTTATTTAGCTCACAGTTTGTAGAGGTTTCAGTCCATAATTGGCTGGGTTCAAGGCAGGGTAGTGTGGCAGATAGGACTTGCAGAGGAGAAACAGTTTATAGTGGCCAAAAGGTAGCATAAACAAGGGAAGTTTTTCCGCTCCTTTTATCTTATTTAGGCTACTTAGGGCAGATAGCACTCATACCCTTAATCCTAGTGCCCTTGGGCCTAGCATTGCACCATGAATCAATGACACTCTAGATTCAGTCACCTCTGAAAAAGCCCTACCTAAGACCACATGAGGCTTGGGGGGTGGGCCATCTAAACATAAGCCATAACACCATCTGTCTGTTTACACTGCCCAAATATTCTTGCATGATGTCTACTTTATCCATTAGAGCACTCAGCATACTAATCATAGTTATTTTAAATTCCCTATCTGATAATCCATGTCTGGTTCTGATGTTTGTTCTGTCTCTCTAAACTATATTCTTTCTTGTAGTTTGCCCTGTAATTTTTTTCTTTTTTAAAGAGCTGCACATGGTGTACTGGGTAAAAGGAACTGCTATAAATACTCTTTTTTTTTTTTTAAGTAGTGGTAAGGTATAGAGGGAGGGGAAGTGTTCTAAAGTCTTAGGATTCAGTCTTTCATGAAGCAGTGTTTCTGGGCTGTGAAGTATCCAAGTACTCCCCAGTCCCATTCCTTCTCCCACCCTGCTTAGTTGGGACAAGATGGCTGCAGTGTAGTTGAATACTTCCCTTCTCCCACATGGATGGGACTAGGGGTAGTATTCACCTTTCTGTCTGAAGATGACAATTTGCCCTGTAACCTCATTTCTCTACAGATCTGAGAAGAGTTGCTGGTTTCTCAGTTTGATTCACCTTTTAACTTGTTGTATCATATTAACAAACTCTACGTTCCTTAGATGTAGAAGCAAAATCTGGAAGTTCTTTCAAGGTATGGTTTTTCAGATTGTTTTGATTCTGTTTAATTACCCACAGTCCTTCTAAAAGGCTTCTCTCCTCCCTCTTCCTTCTTCCTTCCTCCTCTCTGCTCCTCTTCTTTCTTTCTCTTTCTCCCTGCTTCCACCTTCCTTCCTCCCTCTCCCTCTCATTCAATTAATCATTGTGGGTTTCTGTGGTTTACAAAAAATACAAACTGATACATGGTTATAGGTACCAGAGAGTAAACTGTAGGCAACAACCTTTGAAGAAAGGTGGGAAATTTAAAACCATTTATTGAATCAAGACAGGAAAAATAGCAGTGAAACTTCTGTTCATTTTAGGAAGCTAGAAACCAGAAATAATGGAATAAGAAGGTAATACAGATCAATGAAGTACCTCCTACAATCAGTAGGAATAACCACTGGAAGCCCCTGGAGTCCTCAAAAATAAACTATTCCAAAAAGTCCCTCATCTAGTGATTTACAGAGTACCACTTCCCCAACTGAGGGACCAATGGGCTAATGACACTAAACTATCAAAAGCATAACCAAATGGTGACTGCAGCTCAAACTGCACTTTCAGATGTGAGTCCTTACTAGAAAGAATTAAGTCACTTGTGGAACTACAATGCATTTATAGGGCTGGCAAATGTATTTCTCCAGCAGGATAAACTGAGACTATGAAAAAGCAGTCCACTTTCATCTGCTACAAAGAGAGCAACTTGGGAAACAACAGATTACACTAGATATATTATATCCACACTGGTGTTCTGAAGACAGCCAGGCTGATGGACCTTGGAGAATAAGAGATACCGATGTCTTTCATGTATTCCAGATAATGGGATGTAAGTGCCATGAACAGACAGAACCTGCTACTTCAGGAAGTTTCTTATAATTCTATGGTCTGTACCAATTTCAGATTAGCACTTTAACATAACAATACAAGAAACTAGTAGCAGCGGTGGCCTCCAGTGAGGAGACCTGGATGACTGGATGATAAGTGCAGGATAGGAACTTAGGTTTCACTGGATGCTTTTTGGAACCTTTTCAACTTAATGCCGTGATAGTACCTTTTTTTTTGCAATCCTCCTTTATTTCATTATTTTGAATATGCATTATTCTCATATATTCTTTTTTATTTTAGTTTATTAGTACATGGATCATATGCTTGTGATAGAAATTATTTACTCAAAATTAATAATAAACATAAATAAAGTGAATGATAACTGCTATACCTTGCACCTGCTACGAGGCAAAATGATTGGCTGACAAATCCAGGACTCTAAAGGCAGCATGTACTGCACAAGTTTGAGATCATTTATCTGCTTATATCCACTGGCCTGGTAGTAAAACTAAGCAACAGTCACTGCACAATAGGCCATGCTGATGTGTTCTGTCACACAGCTATATAGTCCAGTAGACCCAAGCTGTTTCAAATGTGTGGAAGTTCTGGGTTCTGGGAACAGTCTACGGTAGAACTTAGCAATTGCACTGATCTTCCAAACCACAAAGCAGGGTGTGTTCAGCAGCACTCTATCATCATGTGCAAAGTATGTCTGCTTGGTCAAAAAGCATAAGTGATGCTGGTTTCCAGATGCTATCTGTATTTGCTTGCTGTGTCATCCGATTTTTAAGATTTCCTTCTCTTTCATTTTCTTCTACTACATATATGGAGTATATTATTAACAGAAAATTTTTCTATTTAGTCTATAATTTACAAAATATAACACAGAGATGGGAAGAATAGAGCCTGACAATGTCCAGAGCTCTTAGACTTAAGCTGAATGCACTAACCGGGTATTATTTACTATGAGCTCTCTTTCTGAAGGAAGAAAGAGCTAAATTATGTTACCTAGAAGTGTTTTTAAAATTCTCCTTATAAAAAGCAGTAGGTTTGAATGCCCTGGCTAGTCAGAAAATGAAACACGATGAATATATGTGGGTTTTGCTTACCTATTACAACTTATACTTACTCTGTAGAGAGGGGGAAAATATATATATATACACACACACACACACACACACACACACACACACACTTTTGCTTTGAAGAACTGGCATTCTTCTTTCTGTATGATCTTAGTGTGACTATAGAAAAGGTGTTTATTCTTAGAAGTCAGGGAGTTACGGAGGTCTCACAGATAAAACTAACAGCTAGGAAATATAGTATACAGGTAAAATGAAGTTCTTACCTGTTTGTTTGACACCATTCAAAAACAGTAGACTTTCACCAAATAGGACTAGCTTATGATTGTCTCACTTAAGCACAGAGTATGTGGTCCAAGTGAAATTTGTGGTAAATGTTTCATGACTATTTTAAACACACAAAAAAGTATATAAAAGACAAATGAACCCCTATGTACCCATTAACTAGTTCAAACAATTGCCACACTTTTTCCATTTTTAAAGGAAACCACAGACTTTACCCAAAATACTTTCATTTGTATCCCTTTTATTCTAAGGACCTACAAAAAAAGAAATTTAGTTACAATATCTCTTTTACATGCAACAAAACTAACAATATCATCTAATATAATGTTTACATTTTTTTCAGAACTCCCTATATATTTGTTCATATTATTATTTTATTCACATTAGAATCCAAACAAGATCATGTACCAGTATTACCTATAGTCAGTAAAGATATTTCTCCTTCATTCTATAGTAATTATCCTTTTTGTTTTGTTTGTTTTTGGTCCCGAGTTTGATCCCAGGTACCAAAAAAAATAATTTTTTTTCATATCATTTATTCCCCAGAAAAACCAAGACCTTTCAGCTATAGAGTCCTCCATACTTCTGCAGTTGGCTGATTATATTCCTGTGGTGGTGTTTAATTTGTTTCACAATAACCTCTATTTCTTGAAAATAGATAGACTTGATTAGGTTCAGGTTCAATTCTTTCACAAGAATACTTCATTTGTGGTGCTGTACACTTTCTTTTTTTTGTACACTTTCAATAAACCAGAAGGCAAATAATATTTGGTTTTCTTATATTTCACAATGCAGAATTCAGTGAATTCAGGTACTTTCAATCTAATTCATCCACTATAGTTTATCATCGATTTCTTCACTAATGATTTTAGGATCCAATGACAATCATTTTAAATCCATTGTAAGTTTAAAAATAGTGATTTTTTAATTTTATCCATTCTCCTACTTTCATGATGCTACTTGATGTACAAGTGTTTGCAAACACACTATATACACTAATGTAGCAAATGGACAAAGAAAATGTGGCTCTTTACCACTCTGCCATAAAGAAGGATAAACTTGAGACATTTTTAGGTAAATAAATGCACCTTGAGACGACACTTTCAAGTAAAATAAATCAGATATGCATGTTTAAATATTGCAGAAACTGAAGGCGCAAATAAGGACCAAAATAGATGAAAGATATTGAGAAGTGAAAATCTTCAAATGGAAAGGATAACAAGGAAGGGAGAAGCAGGAAAGGAAAGAAGGGAAAAGGAAAAAAAAACATAATAGAAGGAAAAAATTGAAACAAAGCTTTTGTAAATAAGGAGGAAAAGAGTGAAGGAAGGGGGAAAAAAAGAAGAATCAAGATACATTATGTTCGGGTATAAATTCCCTATGATGAATGTGATCATTATGTATATCAAAAGTGTACCGATAAAATTAAAAAATATTATAAAATATTTTTTTAAATTTTAAAATCAAAAATTTTAAAATGCAAATAGCACAGCAAGTTAGAAGAAAATCCATACTTTCCATTTCATGAGTAATTTCTTTCTTAGCACACTTACCAAGTCCCTAAGGAATCAAAGTAAGCCATGATTTCACCTTCTCTCCATACACAGACTAAAAACAACAGAAAATGCTAATATATCCAGTATATATTTCCAGGCAAAAATAAAATGACCTTCAGAAATTTCTATGGAGAGGGGAAAGTCCTATAAGCAGAGAGACTCTGAAGTCAGAATGGAAAGGAGCAGCCAGTAGAGACCGTATTTGCTTATTAATGTTCCTGCTTTTCTGTAGGGCTGAAAGGGTCCTTCATAGGCAGGAGGTAAGGAGAGAAAGAGAGAGTCACAAAGATCAGCTATAGGGCCTTGTTCCAAGCAGTGCCCACTCCAGATCACCACATTCACCTTTCTCATTTATAAACTGCCCAAAAGTTATTTAGTTGCTTGCCAGTATCATTTCATGAGCTCAAACCACCAAGTAACAAAGATATACCATGTCCATAAGGGCTCATACTCTCAGCACAATAAAAACATGGCTCCAATTCAAGATAGAGCAGGTGACAAAATGGTAATATTTCAGGGAAAAGGCTATCTCATTTCTCTGCCTTTCGGGGGAGTATTCAAAAGTGTCACGGAAATATGCTTCACCAGGAATTCAGAGTTCACCATTTTGTGCCAGAATTTCTACAACATATATTAGGGGAGGAAAGGATCTTCCCCCAATACCAGGGGCAAATTTTGACTTCTGTAAATTTTAAATGTTTTGAAAGTTTATATGGCTACATATATAAAGTTTACTAAAGATCCCCAAAAACTTTTTGTTTATATATCTGTCAATATTTACCATATGATAAATTAAAACTAAGAAAAATTTTAAAGCAGAAGAATACACAAGCACCTATCACATTAGCTTCCAGAGTGATGACCTCATCACATATCATGTAACTCTTGACAACTTCACTGTATATTAGTGAGTGAACAAGTGAACAAGAGTGTAAAGGACAACTAATGCCTTAGCATTATTATGAAAACAACTGTCCCCTTGTGAACCTCCTGAAAGGGTCTCAGGAACATCCAGGAGCCCCAAAGTCACATTTTTAAAAGGCATGGCATAGTCCACTCAAGGTATTTCCATTTGCCCTATCAACTATACTTATGGCATGTTGTATCATTTCTTGGCCTTTGGCTAAGATCAAGCATAGAAATGGCATGCTATGCAACTCTGGGCCATGTGAACTGAGCGTTGGTTAAAGGATTCTTAGGAGAATCTGCCTCAATTTTAAAAGTTCACTTTTTCCATTTTAGACACTGTCTTTAGTCTTCACGTGACACTATAACAGTAGAAGTCACATTAAGACTGAGGAGCAACAAAGCCTAAGAGGACTGGGCAACATACCATAAGTGGCAGAGCAGAAAGATACTTGTGCTTTCACTAGCATAGTTGAGGCCATGAAGGTCCCTTTTTGCTTACACTACCTTCCATTGGGTTTTTTGTAACCTGCAGTCAAACACACCCTAATGATACATCTCTTCAGAACCTAGTTTCTGAGCACATTTTGAAAACCACAGATGCCTAAAGTACTTGACACACAGTAGGATTTTGATAAATGTGTATTGAACAAACATGTGAAAAAAATAAGTAAACAAACCATGATGCCTGTTGTACATGAACATAGATAAAATTTAGACTGATTTTATGTTGACAGAAGTCCGTGTAGCTCCCAGAGTGTCAACATTTAAAATAAAGCTCATTATAAACTACACAATGGCTTTGTGAGAAAATATTTAACCCATCTCCTTAAAATATAATCAAACATAAAATTAAGATGTTTGCATTCAATTACACTTAGCTTGACAACATTTTCTTCTTGCTTGCTGAAAGGCTGTGATTAGTATGTTTAGATTACTAAAAGGTAAAGTTTCTTTGCTTCATTATTGTAAATAAGATTGGTCAGTTACTCCCATGTGTTGCTTTTTATCCCTAAAGTGACAATAAAATATTCTTGTATCCAGGAATTGCTTATTTTTAAAAAGTGGTATTTTTCCTCTTAAAAACAATGAGGTTTTAAGAAAATTTCCACTAGGAGGAGCTGGCTTTTTCTCTGTTGAGTCAGCAGGGTTTTACCTCTGAGGCAGTCTAATCAGAAACACAGACCTGAAATTTGCAGATGATTTCAAACCAGTCTCAATCATAAACAGAACCTGGGCAGAGGCAACTTCAAACCAGGTGTAGAGCATGTGTATACACACTTCAGATGACTTTGTAGTGAATTATGGAAATTTAATCTAGCAGACAACTCAGAATGTACTAAGTCAATCCTCTTACCCATGTCCCCAGCCATATGGGGAGGAGAGCTTCTTTCTGGACCTGGCTTCAAAGCAGAAGAATCTTTTGGCCACAGTGCTTACCTTCACAGGTGCCAAGATGGAGACCTTGGCCTTGTTCTCCATCAGAGTACCAAAGGGCCATCACTCTAACTTGAAAAATAACGTCCCCCCCCCCAAATTTCTGATACAAATAGTGATTACTTATTTTCCTTGTTTTGCCTTCATTTATCTGACAGTAACACAGTTAGCTTTGAGTTAGATCTGTTAGAAAAATGAGCTGAGGAGCTCACGATTATTAAAATATTAGAAATCTTCTTGTCTTTGTCACTAGTGACTAGGCTCTAAATTATTTCTACCTCTTCACCACTAGTTCCACTAGTAATGTATTGCTAGAAACAAAAACAAGCAAAAAACCCCTACATCTTATATATTGGAAACTGCTTTACAAAAGAAACTCCCCAAAACACTGTATATGAAAGGATGATAATGTTCCCTGCTCTCAAGCAACCTGTGGTTAATGAGGAACTCAAGCCTCATAAGAAGTCAAAATTTAACAGCTGGTAAGAAGGGCTGGAAGAAAAGGAAATATGGGGTGCTACAGGGAGCATCAAGAAGGGACACTAACCCAGCATACAGTGTCAGATGCTCCAGAGAGAAACAACACCTGGGCTAACCAAGGTCATGATATATGAACAGGAGCAAGCCGGGCAAAAACATCAAAATCAAACACAGGATGCTTACTGTACAACATAGGAAGACTTCAGCTACCATATGATCTGTGCTTCTCCAATGTAAAATAAAAATTCCTGAAAGCTCCCAGTACAGTCTGAAATCATTTTTATTCTGTTAGGTATTAACAAACATATGCCAGTAAAATGCTAGGCTTTTAACTCTTACACAATTACAAAATAGAAAATGTACAAATTAACCAAATTACAAATGTGTACTAATATAATAAAACCTAACAACAAATCTAAAAGATAAATAGAATTTAAGTTAATATCACTGACTTAAAGTGCTCAATGAGGTTACTGAGAGTCACTATGGACGAATCACGTGAAACTGGTCCATATGCTATAGGCAGGTTCTGTTAAGTTTACAGCCACTGCTGCGGCTGTCTTCACTTGCTTGCCACTTTTCTCTTTTGAACTACTGGGAAACAGCAATCTTGTACTGAGCTCAAACATTATTTAAATTTTCACATCTTTTCTTTTGTAGTACCTCAGTACACTTAAAGTAGTGCAACTTGGCACCCGTATAAACACAACTGCAGGCACTAAAATCTTAAGACACTATTTAGTTGGAATTGGAGGCAATTAGGTGTTTAGAAACATGACTTTTTAAAAATTACCTTCAAAATGAAAAATAGAAGGTGAAATATTTGTCAAGAACTATAACATCCTAATAAATTCCACCTGCTTAATCCCTCTCATCTTTTTGGGCTTGCAAGCTCAGAAGGAGTTTAAATAACTGTATGTTGTGGGCCACTGAACTCACATGGAAAAACATTCTTGTGGTTAACTTTTAGTACTATGTAAAACCAAGTGTCTGGCTTTATTTTCTTTAAACTCTCAGATCACATGACTTTCAGTTAAAGATGGCACAATAAATTTTCTCTTTGATGGATTCTCTCTAAACACACAGCAACCAGAGGGGAAGTATAAAAAGAGAAAACCAAAAAAAATGCAAACCAGCTCAAACATATACGTGTGTGTATATATATATATATATGTGTGTGTATATATATATATGTATATATGTTATATGTTATATATATCTACATATATATATATATATTTATTTATTTTCTGGCTGCAAACCAAACTGGATGAGGACCAAATCAAATTTCCTCATAAGGTCAACGTTAAACCTAACTACTGAATTTGATTTGGTTCTCATCCAACTTGGTTTTCGACCAGAATTGTGGAATGAATCAAGTTTGTGAACCCAGCTACACACACACACACACACACACATACACACACACACACACACATATGCACCTATATCAAGCCTTTATAAGTGAATGGCAGTTTGGCATAGAAAGTGCTATGCAGCTCTGTTGAAAAGCAAGGCTCAGGAGAGTTCTATGTCTCACTAGGATGAAATCTTGGTTAGAAGTCTAATGTCCCAGATTTGTCTGGGGTTTTAACTGAAATTTGCAGACTGGGATATTTTTGGCCCATGGTAACCTATAGAAGTGAATGGAAAAAGCTTACATAAAGTGTAGTGTGTAACTATAAACAGCTAGAGCTTTCAGTGTTTGGGTATAAACTAGATACATGGAATGGAGTTTGCCTACCTGCAATACTAATTTATAGAGTGTACCTATATCAGGCCTTTATAAAGAATGGCAGTTTGGCGTAGGGGATTTTATATATATAAAAATATATATATATATATATAATATATATATATATATTTAGAGAGAGAGAGAGAGAGAGAGAGACCCCCAAAATGTATACATCAGGAAAAGAAAAACTTGTATAAATATTTTAGTATGAAATTTGAGACATCATGAGATTAATGCAAGTTATCTTTGGCCTCTACAATTACAAGAGGTGCTCAAAGTGGTGCCCATTAGCTTCCAGACATGTATTAGTATGGTGAACTGCTGGAGTGTGTATACATTTTTTTGGTGGACTCACTTTTTTTTTAAATTGAAATAGATATGGGACAGAAATACACACAAGTCAATTCCCAAGGTTACAGCCTTATGCCTCCTATACATAAAAACCAAAAATAGGCAATTAAATGAGACATTTGGGTTCTACAAGACTTAGGGTCTAAACATAGCCATAAAGGTCTCTGAGTCACTGTTTTAAGGCAGGATTGCAGATGGTAACTAGAGCACCATTCTTCTTCTACTCCTGAAATAAAGTTGTCCTATGGAGTAGCATTCTGGGAAGGATGGAGAACAGGTCAAGACTAGGAACTAGGTGAAGCAGCCTGTG
Source organism: Heterocephalus glaber (assembly GCF_053883595.1). Classification (NCBI taxonomy): domain Eukaryota; kingdom Metazoa; phylum Chordata; class Mammalia; order Rodentia; family Bathyergidae; genus Heterocephalus; species Heterocephalus glaber. Next base: position 12,725,145 of record NW_028258151.1, on the reverse strand, counting down.
ACTGCCCATGTAAATAAACTACACTGCCAATCTGGTTATGGACTGAGGCTCTCTGGAAGCCACAGACAACTAAAAGGTTGCTGAGCAGGGAAGAGTGAGCAAAAGGAAAGAAAAGGGAGGTGTTAAATGGGAGAATGAATGAAAATTTAAAAAAATATAACCCATTTAAAACGTGCTAGTCAACCAAAGTTCTAAAATACGGGATGAAATCTAATGCCAGTAAAGCCAACTAACAAAACCAGATATTCATTAGATTACAAATTCATTTTGGATGAAATTAATCATTCCAACAAAGCAAGTATATTTAAGATGTTAAAAATCCCAATAAAATTATATTTAAGGCTCACTTAAAAATCTAATTAATAAAGAATAAAAAATTCTAAAAAAGGTAGAATTAAAACAAGAGATAGCTAAAAAGAAATTAACTAGGAATTGTGTAAGTAAGCATAAAAATAGAAAGTCAGTACATAAGATATTTTAGACTAAATAGAATTGAATGAAGAACAAGCAAATTTGGAGATAATACTAAGGAATTCACTCAGAATGCAGTGCACAAAGAAAAGAAAAATATGAAAGAGCAAGTAAGAAACATTAAGGACAGATCCACAACCTATCTGGGAGTCACAGCACAAGAAAGTGAAATAGTAGAGGAGAAGAAAAGCATAGATAAAATCTGAGAATGTCCAGGAAATGCCTAAGTCCTCAGATTAAAAGTACACTCTAGGGCTGGGGATTTAGCCAGTGGTTTCGCCGCCTGCTGTGCAAGCGCAAGGACCCGAGTTCGATCCCCAGTACCAAAAAAAAAAGTACACTCTAAATTCTGAGAAAGATCATTGAAATAAATAAGCAGATAATAAAACTCAAAAAATTCATATAAACTAAAACACTTATTAGAAAAAGGAAATCTTAAAAGCTACAAGGAAGCACCCCAACTTGCCAAAGTACACTGAACTTCTATAGCCTCTGCCAGGTCACAAAACAGACCCGACTGGTAGCCTCTGGGAATAACAATAACTGAATGGGTCAGATGAGTACACCCAGGCTGCAAGTCTCACTAGCACTTGGCTCTTTCTTCACAATTGATGGACGTACAGTGAAGCAACCATTTTTCACTTTAGACAACCCTCACAGAAACTTGTTGAAAAAGCAGACCCCAAATGCTTTTGGCAACTTCTAGTAACAGGGAGATTGTCTTCCCTGGAACGGAAACTCACTCTGAATGTAAATTAATCTTCCTTGCCCATCATGCATCTGCCAGCACCACCAAATGTAGACTTTACCAGAAGAAATGTAGACTTTATCATTATGGTGTCATACCTAACTATAGGCCAAGGAAATCATTAAACAAAAGTGGGCTAATGACCAAAGTGTTCATTGTCTGCTACTGATATTACTACCTGCTATTTGAGCTCAAGTTTTTCTGCTCTATTCCTTCATGACTTACACATTATTCTACCATATATGTATTTCACTCTATTGCACTTGGTTGAAGCTAAAGAAAAGAGAAACATAGAAACAATGTTAGCCTGAGTTATGTGGCAAGGAGCTTGATTTGGGAGATCAGATGAATTAAAATTTTTTTAAAATGGTCTTTGGAAAACTAGTAACATATAAAATACATCAAAATTGTTTGGATAAAGACCAGTGTCACAAATTTTTTACCAAGAGATTGGTAAGCCTTTCATTTAGGTTTCCCCAGAAAGTAGAGCTCAGACAGTATAGAAAGTAAAGACCTGAATTCACCACCCTGTTTCCAGCAGATAGGAAACCCCTTACCCAAATCAGCCATGTGATGCTCTCCAGGTGGTGTGCCTGGAGCCACCCAGGGTGATCCCCAGGACACAGGCCTAGAACCTTTCTGGAACAGAAGTTGTGCTGTGGCACAAGAGCACCACCTACTGAAGTACTTCTAAGGGATAATTCAGTCCATGTGCTGAAAAAATGACTCAGAAAACATGACTGTGGAGAGATGGGACTTCAAGTCATTTCAACCAGCTGGCGGTGTCTCTTTCTCCTTTAAAAAGAGAGGTAGTGCTTGCCAAGACCTCGTGAAAATAAACAGTGTGCCTTCATACTCCTCCCACCTTCAGTTACCACAGGAAAAGGAGTCTCCTCTCACACAAAGCTGCAGCTATCTTGGTGAATACTGCTGTTTCTATATCCCTCTTCCTCTACCTGTTTCCTAGGTTTTTAATTCCCTTTCATAAAAAACCTTAAGAGTAGAAGCAGTAGCTCCAACAAGTCTGAAAATGATACATGTAAAATCAAGACCATCAAATGTTAGGCCCTATAAGGCAAAGTGGTCAGGGAATTGCATTTCTTCAAACTCACTTGAAGATGATTACAGTAGTCCCTCTGCCCTCAAGGAGCTTAAAATGATCATAGAAATAGAAGCTCCAGACCAGCCAAGCTGGGAGTCAAATGATCTATTAATGAAATAGAATAAAAAGAAAATACATAGAAAAAGGTGATGTAAGTAACACAAGGTAGAACTGTTTGCCTCTGCTATGCTGAATATTAAGTGTACAGAGTACAAATAACACCATGACGAAAAGCAGGTTCTCTGTGAAGACCTTCATGACTTACATGCCAAGTTCAAAAACCCTGACACAGGCTCACTAGAATGACTCACATAAACTCTAGCCTGTTTATCATGCAGCTTTGTTTAATTTTATTGGTCTGGTGGGAGCACTCCACAGGCCACTGTATGTATAGCCTCTTCGTCATGCTGGAAAGGCAGTAGTATTTGTTTATTCCAAGCATATCTGTGCACTCTCTCCTTAAGGGTTAGTCAGGGTCTCTGCCACAGCCAGCACACTCACATGAAGACAGGGAGGAGCATCCTGATGACACACAGTCAAGGAAGAAATACTCTCCAAGTATTGTTATCTGCTATTGGTAAGATAGCAATTTGTTAATTTGCAAATCATAAAAACTTCAAAACAATAAATGTATCTGTATTCTATTTCGGTTACTTCACAGGAAAAAAAGATACACACACAAAAAAAGATACGAGAGAAAAATCCAATCACAATTCTCTAGTGCATAAATGGCTATGCTAAATATGTAGGTTATACAGGTTGCCACATGGCAAGAACCACCAGGGCCAAAGTAATATTATAATTTAGTTGTTGAATGTAAAACACCACAATGTCAGAACATACTAACAGGGGTCTAGCAAAAATTTAGTAACCCTGCTAGATTTGGTCCAGTTTTGTTCCTCATTAAAATTTCTGGGAATTCCTAGTGTAGTAGACATATTTGCAGTTACCTTTCCAGCATCTGTTCAACATCTTCCTCCTTTCTAAAAGACCTAAACTTCCCAGCCAACAGATCTGATGAAACAACAATGTGCTGAATGGCTTACAGCCATGATCATCAACCAAGGACTATTTTGCCCCAGTGACCTTTGACAATGTTTGAAGACATATTTAATATTCACTTCTGGGAAGAAGGTGTCACTGGCATCAGGTGGGCGTAGTCCAGGCATACTGCTAAATATCTGTCATAGTTTGTATGAAGTTTGTTCCCCAGAGGTTCATGTGCTAGACACTTTGCCTTTGGTGTGGTGTTATGAAAATGGTGGAATCTTTAAGAGGTGGGGCCTAGTATGAGGCAATTAGGTCATAGAAGGGTGCTGCCATCAGAAGGGATTAATGTTGGCTTCAAGAAGTGAGTTTTTTCAAGAGTAAGTTGTTATAAAGCAAGGGCACCCTATTTGCTTGAACCCTCCTACATGTGGCTGTTTCCCTTCTCACTTTCTACCATGTTATGATACAAAAGGGGTGTCCGCCAGATGCTCAATACATATAGCTGCCCACTCTCACATTTTTGGCCTCCAAAGCTATGAACTAAATACATGTCTCTTTTCTTTATAAAGTACTAACCTCAGGTATTTCTTAATAGCAACACAAAATAGACTAATACAATATATTTTAGTGCATAGGGCAGTCTCCCAAAACAAAGAATTATCCAGCCTAAATGTCATTCCATCACTCCCATGTTGGCACATGAAACCTATGAATATTACCTTATACCTCAAAGGAGTGATATTATCTTGTATGGTCAAAAAGGTGATTAAGTTAAGGATCTTGACAGGAGGAGTTTATCCTGAATTATCAAGGTGAACCACAAATGCAATCATATGTATCCTTATGAGAGAGAAGATTCTGGAGACAGACCCCTGACAGCAAAGATGTGAAGACAGAAGCAGAGACTGGAGTGATGTGGCTCCAGCCTTGGAGTGCCATCCCAGCTGCCAAAGTGGGAAGAGGCAGGAGTAGATTCTCTCTTCCAGTCCACAGAGGGAATACAGCCCTGCCAGATTTCAGACTTCTGCCCTCCAGAACTATGACAAAGCAAGTTTCGGTTATTTTAAGCCATCAAGTTTACAACAATTTTTTAATGGCAGCCTCAGGAAACTATTAGAGCACCCTACAAGGACATATATGAATTGCAAACCACAAGAAGGGAAGCAAACTAACATCTTGGTTTTTGTTGGTGTTTCTCTCTCACTCTCTCTCTGACTCAAAGAACCCTCTTCTTCCGTGATGCAGGAGGGTTCCACACCAAGAGTTTCTCCTGTAAAAGTTCCCAAGGGAAAAACTAATAAGCACTTGTAATACTGAATGGAAGTTTAAAGTCTGTCACCTGGCTGTCCATTACCTTCCATCTATCCTGCCAAGTTTTCTCTTTCTTTTTGATTGAGGCAACAAACCATCATTTTGGGACATTTTATGTACATGCTGAATTGATTTGCTTCTGAGTTATGGTCTACTGGTTATCTAAAAAGCTTTTCATTGCTCACTTGCTGTTCAATTTTGCTGTGAGCCTAAAACTGTTCAAAGAAATAAGTCTAGGGCTGGGGGTTATACCTCAGTGGCCAGGTGTTTGCTTCACATGCATGAAACCCTGGTTCAATCCCCAGTACTGCAAAAAGGGAAGGAGAGGGAGGGAGGAAGGAAAGGCTATGGTGACAGGAGCAGGAACAAGTGAACAAAACAAACCTATATGACATTAAGCATAAGGATCAGGAACAGCAGGACCAAAGAGGGGAAGACAAGAATGTTTCTCAAGTGTACCTGGCAGCAGGCAAAGTCCTAACACTGTAACAAAATTAATCAGTTCCCCGAGTCACAAAGTCACTCAATTCAGAGGCCTGGTTTCTCTAGCAGAGAGGATATCACTGTTGCTGGTAGCATGAGGTATTTGCTTTTAAGCCAAGTACATGAACTCTCTAATCACCAGGAAATTATAAAAGCTCTTCTTGGTTGCCCCCAACTTAACACCTAGAATAATATGTATTTTCAAGGTCAACTATAATAGTTTCATTGGGGAGATCTCCCCTCCCCTCCAAGATAAGAAGTCTTTTGTTGCTAGGTTTGGTTCTTTAAAAGGTTTTCATCCTTAGACTGAAAAATGTTCTCACAGTACTATCCAGGCTCTGGCATTAATTCCATGGGTCAACTTTTCTCTAATCATTCTTCTGAATAACTGATACTCCTCTTTTGATCACAAAGAGACTTCCCTCCGTCCCTCATTTGTCACCTCAAGACCACTCATTTAAGAGTAGGGAAATTTCAAGTAACAGTTTAATCATATATGTATACATCTAGCCTAAATCTTCGTATAGTGCCACTGCTCATTCTTTGTCATACTCCAAGCACTGTATTTGATCAGGCAATTCTCAAAGTTTTTTTTTTCCTTTAAATTCTTTTATTGGTACATTTTAGGTATACAATACATTTACAGTTATCATTGGGTACTTGTACCTGTACGTGATGTATCTTGGTTCTTATTTTTTCCCCCTTCCCTGTGCTCCCTTCACCCCCTCCACCCTTCCCTATTTACATAGATTTTGTTTCCATTTTTTTCTTTTCTCATAATTTTTCCTTTCCCTTCTTTCCTTTCCCCTTCCCCTCCTACTTCTCCTACCCCTTTGGACCTTTTCTTCCTATTTCAAATTATATGAAAGTGTAAATAAGGATTAAAATGATTAAAATGAAAAACTACTGAAAAATTTTTAATACATTCATTTGGAGGGGAACTCAAAATGGAAAAAAAAGAAAAGAAAAAGTAGGCATCTTTTTGCCTATTAAGTGTGGGTAAAGATCTTGAAAATATTCCACTAACTTTAAAGATGTAATTATAAGTTTTGAGAATAGGCTAGCCACACATAGTTATTTCTGTCTAAGTTTACTTCGAGCCTTTCTTAAGCCTTCTTCCCTATAATACAGATTTCCTCCTTTCAGCATCTGGGAGGAAAGATCCTATGAAAATATACTCATGCATCACGTAATGACATTTCAGTCAACATACATGATGGTGGTACTATACCAGTGACACTATGGTCATCTTACTTTGTGAAAGTATATTCTGTGATGTCCACACAGCAACAAAATTGCCGAATGATGCTTTGCTCAGAACATATCCCCATTGTTAAGTGACATATGACTATATAAAATATTTTAATGTATTTCCTGAGATTTATTCTTCATTTCCATTGGAAAAGGAAACCTACTAAGTCAGCTTTATCCATCAATAAACATTTCCCGGGTCTGGGGATTTAGCTCAGTGGCACCATGCCTGCTTTGCAAGTCCAAGGCCCTGAGTTTGATCCCTGGTACCACAAAAAAAAAAAAAATTCCCAAGATAGCTGTGTAGTATTTACAGACATCTGTAATATCCATGGTATTTGAACAAAAATTTGCTCCCCTCTTCCCTGTCTGCAGCTCAGCACAACTCCACTACAGGGTGCAGCAGCCAAGAATGGCTTCCTCTTTTTTCAGCTCCTATCCAGAGGGCTTTCTTGCCAAAAGAAGGAGGAATTCAGCATTTCTCATTCTGCTACTAGCTGCCTTGTGCTGGGGCTATGTCCCAGAAGAGTAAGAGTGAAAGATGGGGGCTGCCTTCTGCCCAGCCACCTTTGTGGAACGAGAACTTTATACTCGGTTTGGTACACTGAGAACACTGGGGCCAGATCAATCTTGCCTCACTGGACCCACATCAGAAGAAGCCAGCCAAGAAGAGCACAGGCTTCTGTCCCCTCTCCACTAAGTAGCTCCATTCTACAGTGAGGATATATTTTAGAGGAAAGCTTATTACTGTTACCATTCCCAGCTCCAGGGCACTGGGTCAGAGATTTTTTTCTGAGTGAGAAGTAGGTTCTAAAAAAGATAGCTTCAAATCTCACTCCAAAAGAACTGACTTCATCTGCAACAGAGTCAGAAATCCAAGCTGAAGGGTGCTCTCAAGAACAGTGGAGACTGGTCAAAGGCAATTGGGAGGAGAATCAAAATAAACGCTAAACTGTATGTCTGCTAGTTTGCATAAGAGAACTGGAAGTAAGTCAGAAGAAGCCCTTCTGAGATTAAAAAAAATATCAAACACTGACTCAGATACTACAGTATTCCTTCAAAGGAGCCACAGCTTGACTGGATTAAGTTGTATACTAATTTATGTTCCAAGGCACTGATCAAACAATAGAGCAGTGGGGCTGAGGATTTAGCTCAGTTGTTCCGCTGCCTGCCTCGCAAGTGCAAGGTCCAGAGTTCAATCCCCGGTACCAAAAAAAAAAAATTAGAGCAGTTACAGTAAACCATTTAGAGCTTTCAATGATACAAACAGCCCACTGTGGCATGCACACCATAGGGTCACCATCACTGCAATAGAGCAAATAGCAAGCAAATACTAGAACTCAACAATTAGGTATGATTAGAAGAGCAAAGACAGCCTAATCAGTATTGCTAGCAGCTAAGGATTCTTTTGCTTACTTCAGATAAAAATCACAAACTGGCAAAACACAGCTCTCTTGTTAGTAGCTCTGAGCTTTGAATGTCAGGAGCTCTCAGCCAAATACTTAGCCAGACACTAAAAAAATAAGCAAGCAAACAAACAAAAATTAAAATACAACCCCAAGCAGGGGGAAACCAGGACTTAGAGGCACTAAACTACCTAAAATGTCCAGTTTCTAACAAAAAATTATGAAGCATGCAGGCAAACAGTAAAGTATGAGTGTGCATGCACGCACATGCGCGCGCACACACACACACACACACACACACACACACAACATGCAGACCAACAGAATTGCCTTATGAGACTGACCAGATATTGGGTTTATCAGAAAAAGATTTCAAAGTGGCTATCATAAACATGTTACCAAAGCTAAAGACAATCGTAATTAAAGTAAAAGAAGGTATGATGATGAAGTTACATCAAACAGAGAATATCGATAAACACACAGAAATTATAAAAGAGGGTAAATAAAGATTCTCAAATTGAAAAGAACTACCCCTAACTGAAGGGAAAAAAATTAAACAAAACTTCACTATGTGGCTCAAGAGCAGATTTGAACTAGTAAAAGAAAAAATCTTGCTACTTGAAAGATTTTCTCTAATTGGGGATTTCAATTTACCAATTTGCATAGTTGACAGAACAATGAGAAGGAAGATAAACAAGTAAATGGCATGTGTGAATAAACCAACCAGACCTAACAGACAGCTATATAACTCTCTTCCTAACTACAGAATATGTATTCTTCTTAAGGTCACATGGAACAATCTACTAGGTGGATCATATGCTGGCTATTAAACAAGCCTTAATAATATTAAAAGTATAGAAATTAAGTATGTGCTCTGTTAACAAAGAAATGAAATTAGGAATCAGCAGCAGAAAAATTTGGAGGAAATTCACAAATACATGGAAAATAAACAACATATAGCTAAATAAGCAAAGGGGTGGAGAAAGGAAGTGGGCAGAGAGATATCAAAAAATTCTTTAAGATAAGTGAAAATCATGTAATCCTGTAATGTCAGCATTCTGAGAGGCTGAGGTGGGAGGATTACAAGTTCAAGCCCAGTCTGGGCAACTTAGTGACTTAGTCAGAACCTGTCGCAAAAAAAAAAAAAAAAACATTAAAACACACACACCCCAAACTAAAACTTATACTAAGAAGAAATAAGAAAACAGTAACAAAATTAACAGGCTCTTAGCTGGACTCACTGGCCAGGAAAAGAAAAGGAAACTCGAATAGGTAGAATAAAAAAGACACTACTATAAACCTTACTTAAAAAGAATACTATGAATAACACATCAATAAATTGGATAACTTAAAGAAGTTGACTAATTCCTAGAAAGACACAAAGTAATGAAATTGATTCAAGAAAAAAATAGATGAGCTAAACCGCCTAATTAAAGAGATAAAAATGGTAATAATAATTTTAAAAATACAAAGACCAGACCCAAATGGTTTTTCCATCAAAGCCTACCAAGCAATTAGAGACAAGGATGACACGAAGAAATTTCCTACATCTCAAAAGTTAACTTACAGCTCAACCCTCAAATGCAGATACCCTGGGAAAGAATATCCCTATCATTAAACACTAATATTTTGGGACAGATTTGTTGATGATGAGAAAGGTAGATAGGTAGCACACCATACCTAATGATAAGAAAAGTACAAAAAGGTATGTTTGAATAAACCAGCTAGTCCTAACAGACAGCTGTAAGTGCCAATAACAGGTTAAATGAGAAGATGTCACAAACAAATTCTACTTACACCCTGTTTAGACTACTGTAAAACATTTAGCCTATTTCTGGAATATACAATCTTTAAAGGATGGAGTATGAGACAAATAAGTCAAAGTATGTGCTATTTATCACAGAACTTTAACAAAATTGCTTGACCATTCTGTGACTGTTACTTTGACTCTGAACTCTTCAAAATTTTGTTTCACCCTAAGATACCATTTTTTTTTACTATAAATACAGGCTTATCTATATTTGTGTAAATATATTTACTTACTATATTATGTAAGTATATACTTACTATAATATGTAAGTATATTTACTTACTATATTAAATCAAAACACTAGATGCAAGCAAATATCTCACATTATAAAAAATAACATTTTAATGAATGGCCACAGCTTAACTATTTTGAGCCAACAGGCTTAAATGCAAACCTTTTCCCAAAAATGTGAACAACTACTTATTAGTGACATATGCTTCTCTCTTTTCATCTAAGCCAGTATAACAGTGATTATGGAGGCTGAATTGGTAGGCAGGCTGCCAAAATATGAATCTCTAACCTGCAGCATACTGACCATGTAAGCCTGGAAGTTACTTAACCCCTCTGTGCCTCAGTTTCTTCATCTGTAAAAGGGGGGAAAACAAGCAGGATTGCTGTGAATAATAAAATGTATTAATTATTTAGAAGAAATTAGAACTGTGCCCGGCACATGGTATGCACTCAATAAATGTTACAGACTATGGTTTGGATATGGTTTGAATGTGTCTGTCAAAGGCTTAGGTGGTAGAAGCTTGGTCTTCAGTGTGGCAATGCTGAGAAGTGATGGAACCTTTAAGAGACGGGGCCTTGGTACAAAGTGATCAGGTCACTGGGGGCATTGTCCTTATAAGGGATTAATAATTCTCAGGACCTCAATTAGATCCCATAAGAACAGACTGTTATTTAAACAAAACAAAACAAAAACAGAGTATGGCCATGAATTACTCTGACTGCCTGTCCTGTCATGGGATTCTCTGTTGCACACACTTCCACAGAACCATGTTCTGACATAGCAAGAAGGTCCTCATTAGAGCTAAGCAGAAGCTAAAGCTATGCTCGTGGGCCTCCAGAAAGAACTCTTTAGTTTACAAATAAATCTCATTTCTTCACACATTACCCAGCCTTAGGTATTTTGTTATAGCAATAAAAAGAGTAATATAATTAGTTACTACATTCTTAATAAAAACAAAATTTCTCTAAAATTTCTCTACTAGACACAAATAATCTCTTTTGGGAACCCTAAAGGCCTGTCAGCAAAACTGCTCACAAAAGCAAGGAGGTCAACAGTAAGAATAAGTATCAATGTGCTGGACAGGCTGTGTGCCATACAAACCTGAAAGTCCAAAAGTTGTTTACCTTTCTGTACCACATATATTAGAGTGAGAGGTTTCAAGATTTTGCTAAGCCAATTCCTGCTACATTCAAAATAGGGTAATATAAAATAGTTTGGTCGGCTGTCAAGTCATGGTCTATATAAACACTAGTTTACAAGGAAAATGACTATAAAAGTGGGGTGGTTCCTATTGGTTATATTAAAGCATATTTGAGGCCTTTTACTTCTTTAGCTGCAAATAATAGGGAGAAGAGTCTACTTAAGAGCAAGACTCAAATTTAAATAAACTATAAATTTCTCAACATCACTTGGAAACTTCAGTTTCAGCCTCTTTTTATCTGCAAGACCAAATACAATACAGTTTATAATTTGAAATTCAAACATAGCACTGAAAAGCTGGAGTCCAAACCCAACTCTGTTCTACAAGGCACTATTAGCTGCATGGCCCAAAATATTCCATTTCTCTTAAAACGGTGATGATTCCTACCGATCTCACATGATGAAAAGGATTAAATGAGATGAATATTAATAATAAATAGTAGCTGTAGCTGTTAATGAATAGCAGGAAAATATCATTTATTTGAGCTCTGAGACTCCTCTTTCACACAAACACGCACAAAGAAAATTAAAAGGTGTAAAAGTGAAAGCTTTAAGCTTAAGAAAATAATTTAAAATGCCTTCTATACAGAGGGAAAAATGATTTTTATATTTAGGAGAACTTGACAAATAGACTATTTGCTAAAGAGAAGGTCTATGGAGAAAACTCACAGACATCTACTAAATAACATAAAGGAATTAGAAATAATTTCTCAGTCAAAATCAAAGATGAAGTCTCTATGTAATTAGAGGTTCCAAGAAAGATATATCTCAGGTCTGGAAATACTAAAATTTAAAATTATTATAATATTAAAAACAAAATAAGTTAATATTCAACATAAAAAACTGAAAAGAGAATACCATAAATTCCAGAGATTTACATCTAACATTAAAACACTGTGGGTACTTTACGTGTATTGCAATAAAAAAGAATGTCATGTAAAGGATGTAAATACTCTTCGTATCAAGAAATGCATACTGTTTATTCTTTGATTCAACAAGAACCTTCTGAATGCAGGCTATATGAAAACTAACAATGTCAATCAAACAACAAAACAAAACAAAAAGAAAAAAGAAAAGCAGAGTAAAGCAAAAGAATACCACTTGTCTTAGTTACATCCCCTACTGCTGGCACAAAATACTGGAGACTCACAACTTAAGGAAGGAGAGGTTTATTATGGCTCACATTTCAGTCCACAGTTGACTGCTCCAAGGCAGGAAGGTATGGCACAGAAGAGCTGCTCAAGCCATGGCAAACAGGAAGCAAAGAGCAAGGGAAGAATCATTATTCCTCCCACTTCCCCAGAAATTACAGTATGTGAAAACACCCCACTGGCAGTATACACACAGAACAATAGGAGCACAAAGATCTCACAAACCAGAGGAATCTTGAATCATTAATATTTATACACAAATAAAATAAACACCATCAGACTCCATGCTCATGCCACAGCACATTTCTTGGTTGGTAAAAAGGCTCAAAGGCAAGGAAGTATTGGACCAGATACTTGCTTAACAGTGTGAACATTTTCCTGCCTGTTACAGGCAAACTGCCACTGCTCTTCTTGGTTCTAAAGGCAAACTATGCACCCTATAAGGAATGGTGCCTCTTCTTTTGTGTTTGTGTGTGTGTGGTAATGGGGATTGAACTCAGGACCTTGCGCTTGTGAGGCAGGGGATGATGCCACTGAGCTAAATCCCCAGCGCCCTTCATTTTTTTTTTTTGGACTCATTTGAATTTTATTGTTAATGCCGTTTTAAAATAAATTTTATTGGTACATTTTAGGTATATAATATAATGACATTCATCATTGGAAATTTGTACCTTTACATCATCTATCTTGGCTCTTATTCTTTCTCCATTCTTCTGCCCTCCTTTGAAACCCTCCATCCCTCCCTATCTACAAAGACTTTTTTTCCATTTTTATTTTCTCATATTAATTCCATTCCCCTCTTTCCGTTCCCCAATCCCTCCCACTTTCCCTTCCACTTTGGAACTTTTCTTCCTATTTCACAATATCTACTATGCCTTTTTTGTTCCTTAAATTTTTTCACTGGTACATTTTAGGTATACAACACATTTACATTTCTCACTGGGAACATGTACCTTTACATGATATATCTTGGTTCTTATTTTTTCCCCATTCCCAGCCCTGCCTTCACCCCCTCCACCCTTCCCTATTTACAAAGACTTTGTTTCCATTTTTTCCATTTCTCATCATTTTTCCTTTCCCTTCTTTCCTTTCCCCTACCCCTCCCACCTACCCTACGCCTTTGGATCTTTTCTTTCTATTTCACATTACCAATTATTGATATTAATCATTGGTACATTTTAGGTACACAACATAATGACATTCATCACTGAAAATTTCAACCTTTACATAATCTCTCTTGGTTCCTATTTTTCCCCCTTCCCCTGCCCTCCCTTCAACCCCTCCATCCCTCCCTATTTACAAAGACTTGGTTTCCATTTTTGCATTTTCTCACATTAATTCCATTCCTTTCTTTTCCTTCCCCTACCCCTCCCACTTCCCCATCCCTCCTGCCCCTTTTCTTCATATTTCACATTATCCACCATGCCCTTTAGTCCTTATTTACACTTACAGCCTCTCACATTGGAAAAATTATTTGGTATTTACATGCGTGTCCTATTTACTTCACTTAAAACAGTATTGCCTCAATGTGCATCCATTTACCTATAAAGGTCTCTAATTTCTCATTTTTTATGGCTGAGTAGTACTCCATTTTATTTTAAAAACCCACATTTTATTTATCCAGTCTCCAGTTGATGGGCATTTGGGCTGCTTCAAATTTTAGCTATTATAAATTGTGCTGCTATGGACATGGGTGCACATATATCACTGTGGTATGATTCTTTTAATTCTTTGGGGAAGATACCCAGCAGGGGAATAGCTGGGTCAAATGGGACTTTCAGTCCTAGTTCTTTGAGGTATCTCCATACTGATTTCCACAGTGGTTGCAGCAGTCTACACTCCCACCAGCAGTGGAGCAGGGTTCCTCTTTCCCCACAGCCCTGCCAGCATTTGTTATTGGTTGATTTCATGATAGCAGCCATTCTTTCTGGAGTGAGTGGGAATCTCAGCTTGTTTTCATTTGCATCTCTCGAATGACCAGTGATGTTGAACATTTTTTCATAGGTTTATTTGCTATTTCTACTTCTTTGTGTGAGAATTGTCTGTTCATTTCAGATGCCCATATTCGGAATGGGTTTTTAAATTTGGGAGGTCTGATCTTTTAAAGTTCTTTAAAGATTCGAGATAGTAGGCCTTTGTCTGAGGAAGAGCAGGTGAAGATTTTTTCCCACATTGTGGGTTGTCTCTTCACACTGCTGGTGGTTTCTCTTGCTGTGCAGAAGCTTTTTAATAAGAAGAGATCCCACTTGTTCATTGTTTGTGCTAGTTCACGGGCAACTGAGGTTTTGTTCATAAAATCTTTCCCTACAACAATGTCTTCAAGAGTTCTACCCAATCTTTGTTCCAGACAGTTCAGCGTTTCTATTTTAATATTTAGAACTTTAATCCGTTTTGATTTTAGTTTGGTCATGGTGAGAGATATAGTTCTAGTTTCAATGTTTGGCAAGTTGAAACCCAATTTTTCCAGCACCATTTCTTAAATAGGCTATCTTTCCTCCAGTGAGGGTGTTTGGCTCCTTTACAAAGATGAGATGGCTGAGTGTGTCTGGAGTTGTTTCTGGAACTTCTAATTTGTTCCACTGGTCCTCAGGTCTGTTTTCATGGTTTGCCAGTACCATGCTGTTTTTTATCACAGTAGCTTTGTAGTACAGTTTCAAGTTGGGGGTTGTAATATCCCCTGCCATGTCTCTGTTACCTAGAATTGCTTTTTCTATTCTGGATCTCTTCTTGATCCAAATGAATTTTTGGATTGTTTTCTCAAGGTTCATGAAGTATGCTGCTGGGATTTCAATTGGGATTGCACTGAATCTATATAGCAGTTTTAGAAGTATGGCCATTTTCACTATGCTGATCCTTCCTACCCAGGAACAAGGGATGCCTTTCCATTTTCTGATATCATCTTCAATCTCTCTTTTCAGAGTGCTATAGTTTTCAGAGAAGAGGTCTTTGATTTCTTTCGTTAGGTTGATTCCTAGGTATTTCAGTTTTTTGGATGCTATTGTGAAAGGAATTGTTTGCCCTATTTCTCTCTCAGTAAGTCTGTCATTGGTGTAGAGGGAAGCTATTGATTGAGCACCCATGTTCATAGCAGCACAGTTTGTAATAGCTAAAACTTGGAAATAGCCCAGTTGTTCACCAACTGGAGACTGGATAAAGAAAATGTGATTTTTTTGTTTATAAAATGGAATACTACTCAGCTATAAAGAATGAGAAATTACAGACATTTATAGCTATATGGATGCACATTGAGGCTATACTCTTAAATGAAGTAAATAGGAGAGACACATGTAAATACTGAATTGTTTCTCTGGTGTGAGAAAGTGAAAGTGTAAATAAGGTTCAAAAGGCAGAGTAGGTCAACCCAGAGGAAGGGGCTTCCGAGTCGCCATTCCAATGCTCCCAGCCCAGAGGAAGGGGCTTCCGGGCTGCCATTCCACCTCTTCCAGCCCAGAGGCAGGGGCTTCCCAACCACTGTTCCCCCACTCCCAGCTCAGAGGAGGTGCACCCCCCGCCATCGAAATGAGAAGACAGGTAAACAAGTCTCAAAACCAAAGTTCCAGATCACGTAGAGCATCTCCAAAGGGAAATGAGATGGAATACTCTGATACTCAACCACCTGGACTCCCTGAATTGGCAACAAAAGAGGACCTGGGAAAAATGAAATAAGAAATAATTTCTCAGATAACTGCAGAGTGCTAGTAGTGCAAGACATGTTTAATAAATCTGGAGAGGAACTGAGGAACATGATGCAATCCCAACATAGGAAACAAATGGAATCCTTAAAACAGATTTCCAGGAGATCAAAAACTTCATTGAAAGCCTACACAGCAGAATAAGCCAATGTGAAGACAGAATTTCAGATACAGAAGATAAGATTGCAATTAGTGACCAGGAAAAGAAAAATTGCTTCAAAACTGTAATGGACCACAAGAAATCAATCCAGCAGCTGCTAGACGATGCAAAGAGAATAACATAAGACTGACTGGAGTCAATGAAGAAACAGGAGAGAGTGCAGATGTTGGTTTTTCATAGATGGCTTTTAACAGGTTAAGACAGAGACAGTGTATTTCATTTTTCTATAGGGTTTTTATCATGAATGTGTGTTGGATTTTGTCAAACCCCTTTTTTGCACCTATTGAGATATCATGTGGTTTCTGTCCTTGGCTCTATTAATATAGTTTATTACATTTATTGATTTGCGTATGTTGAACCATCCCTGCTTCCCTGGGATGAATCCCACTTATTCAGGGTGTATGATCTTGACGATCTTCTGCATTCTGATTGCCAGTATCTCATTGAGGATTTTTGCATCTATGTTCATTAGTGAGATTGGCCTATAGTTCTCTTTTTCAGTTGGGTCTTTCTCTGTTTTTGGGATCAAGGTGATCCTTGGTTCCAGGAATGAATTTGGGAGTATTGCTTCCCTTTCAATTTCATTGAAGAGTTTAAATAGTACTGGCAATAGTTCTTCTCTATATGCCTTGTAGAATTCAGCAGAGAAGCCATCAGGACCCGGGCTTTTCTTCATTGACAAGTTTTTAATTATATTTTCAATTTCATTGATTGATACTGGGTTGTTTAGAATTTTTAGGTCTTCTTTGTTCAACTTCGATAATTCTTATTGTCTAAGAATCTGTCCATTTCTTCTGTGTTTTCCATCTTATTGGCATATAGGTTCTCAAACCAAGTATTGATGATCCTCTGGATTTCCACTGGGCCCATTGTAATTTTACCCCTTTTATTCCTTATTGTATGAGTTTGGGTCTTTTCTTTCCTTTTTTTGATAAGGATGGCTAAGGGTTTGACAATTTTGTTTATTCTTTCAAAGAACCAACTCTTTGCTTCATTTTTTGTATCATTCTCTTAGTCTCCATTGCATTGATTTCTGCTCTGATCTTTATAATTTCTTCCCACGTATGAGCTTTGGCTTAATCCTGCTCTTCTTTTCCTAGAAGCTTGAGGTTCAGCATCAGGTTGTTTATTTGAGCTCTCTCTGTTTTCCTAATATGAGTATTCAATCTATTCGTGAAAGTTGGGTACTGAGGTCCCCCACTACAATTGTATTAGTGCATATATGACTTTTCAAATCTGTTTGTATTTGTTTTGTATAGTTTGGCACACTAGTGTTTGGGGCATAGATATTTATGATTGTCATCTCTTCTTGTCGGACTGCTCCCTTTACAAGGATGTAGTGTCCTTCTTTGTCTCTCTTAATCAGTGTTGGTTTGAAATCTACTTCATCTGCCAAGAGGATAGCTACTCCCGATTTTTTTTGGGTTCCCATCCCATGGAGTATTGTTTTCTAGCCTTTAACTTTCAAGTCTATGAGTTTCATTTTGAATTGTGTTTCTTGTATGCAGCATATTGTTAGATTTTGCTTCTTGACACATTCTGCCAATCTATTTCTTTTTTTTTTTTGGTACCAGGAATCGAACTCCAGTCTATTTCTTTTGATTGTTGAATTGAGACCATTAACATTGATAGTTATAACTGAAACGTAGTGACTTATCATTGTCATGAATTTTTCTTTTTATTGGATTCTCCCCCTTTGTGTTTAATTTCTTGTTGTGCCCAATGGGTTCATTCTGCTGTGCTTCCTGGGGCTGTGATCCTCATTGTCTGTTTTAGACAATATCCTAGGAACAGACATATGAGTATTCAGTGCTATGAATTTCCCTCATAAGACTGTTTTCATTGTGTCCCATAGATTCCAATATGTTGCACTGGCATTGTCATTTAATTGTAGAAACTGTCTGATTTCTTTTTTAATTTCATCTGTGACCCACTGTTTATTCAGAAGTGTGTTGATCAATTTCCATGTATTTATGAAATTCTTATGGTTTCTATTGCTATTGATCTCCAATTTCATCGCATTATGGTCTGATAATATACAGGAGGTAACTTCAATTCCTTTGCACTTACTTAAACATATTCTATGAGCTAGTACGTGGTCTATTTTGGAGAACGTCACATGTGCAGCCAAAAAGAATGTGTATTCTGATTTTGTGGCATGGAACACTCTGTAAACATCTGTTAAGTTCATTTGTTCAAGAGTTTGAGCTCTAGTATTTCGTTGCTCATTTTTTGTTTAGTTGATCTTTCTATTTGTGACAATGGGGTATTGAGGTCCCCTACTACTACTGTATTAGTGCTTATTTGGTTTTTCATGTCCATTAGTACTTGTTTAATATAGTTGGGTGCACTAGTATTTGGTGCATATATATTTATGATTGTCATCTCTTCCTCTTGCATTGTTCCCTTTACAAGGATGTAGTAACCTTCTTTGTCTCTCTTAATTAGTGTTGGTTTGAAATCCATTTTATCTGCAGATAGGATAGCTACTCTTCCTTTTTTTCAGGTTCCTATGACAGGGAGTATTGTTTTCCATCTTTTAACTTTCAGCCTATGAATTTCTTTTTGAATTAAGTATGTTTCTTGTATGCAGCATATTGTTGGATCTTGCTTCTTGACCCATTCTACCACTCTATTTCTTTTGATTGGTGAATTGAGACCATTAACATTGATGGTTATAACTAATATGTATTGACTTATCCTTGTCATGATCTTTTCCTGTTGTTAAATTTCCCCCACCTTTGCATTTAATTTCTTGTCTTGCCTGATGGATTCATTCTGTTGGGCTTTGTGGAATTGTGATCCTCACTGTCTTTTGCTAGGACATTGTTTAAAATTTTCTGGTGTACTGGCTTGGTATTCATGAAGTCCTCAGGTGCTGTTTGTCATGAACGTATCTTATTTCTCCATCGATTTTGAAAGATAGTTTTGCAGGGTACATCAATCTGGGTTGGAGGTTGTTTTCTTTTAGGGCTTGAAATACTTCACTCCAGGCTCTTCTTGCCTTGAGGGTTTGTGTTGAGAAGTCTGCTGTGATTCTGATGGGCATTCCTTTGTATGTCATTTGTGTTTCTTTTCTCTAACTGCTTGTAATATTTTATTCTTTTGTTGGGTTAGTGAAATCTTGACTACTTTATGCGTAGGTGTAGTTTTTTGTTTTTTGGGTTTTTTTGGTATCATGGCTGGTTGGAGTCCTATATGCCTCACCTCACATATCTGTATGTCAAATTCTTTTCCCCTGCTTGGGAAGTTTTCTGCCATTACTTCCGTTATCCATTTTTTTTAAATGTCATTTGCCCTCTCTTCCTGTTTCTTCATTGACTCCAACCAGTCTTATTTTAATTTTTCTTTGCGTCATCTAGCAGCTGCTGGATTGATTTCTCATGGTCCCTTGATATTTTTGAGAATTCTTTCCTTTCCTAGTCACTAATTGCAATCCTGTCTTCTATATCTGATATTCTTTTTTCACATCGGCTCATTCTGCTATGTAAACTATCAATGGAGTGTTTAATTTCCTGGATGTCTGTTTGCATGTGTTTTATGGATTCCATTTCTTTCCTATCCTGAGAGTCCATTATGTTCCTCAGCTCCTGTATTTTTTTTAATCTGTGTCTGCTCTAGAATTGTCAATCATTTCTTGCAGTATGGACACAGTCTCTGTTATTATCTGAGAAATTATTTCTGATTTCATTTTTTCCAGATCCTCTTTCATTGCCAGTTCAGGGAGTCCAGGTGGTTGAGTATCAGATTGTTCCATCTCATTGCCCTTTAGGGTTTCCTTAGGTAATCTGGAAGTCTGGTTTTGAGACTTGTTTACATGTCTTCTCATTTCAACAGATACAGCCTGCTGCGCCTTTGTTCAGGCGACTTTTTGTATGCCCAGTGGGCTTCAATTCTCAGCAAGCTACCAAGAAGCCTTTTCTCTGCTGCTCACTATCACACCAATTCCTGGGTTCAGAATGATGGCCTCTGGATCCCTGCGCTGCCCTGTTGTTCCAGCGGGCTTTTGGCTGGGGCCTGTGCACATTTGGGATGGTATCTGGGCATGCCTCTGGCTGGGGCCTGCCCCTCTGTGTAGCTGTTGTCTGGGAGCACCTTTGGCTAGGGACCATGCACCCAAGTCACAAGTGTCTGAGTGGGCTTCTGGCTGGGGTCCCCAGGCACTTATCAATGGTATCTTGGTGGAGCTCTTGTTGTTCCTTGCCCATCTCTGTAGCTCTTTTCCAGGCATGCCTTTGGCTGAGGCCTGTGGGCCCAAGCTGCTGGTGTCTGGGTGAGGCCCTGGTTGGGACCTGCACACACCCACTCAGCTCTGGTCCATGTGGACTTCTTGTGGGGATCTGCATGCACTTACAGATGGAATCTGGGTGGGCCTCTGGCTGTTGCTTGTGCACCTGTGCAGCTCTTTTCCAGGCGGACCTTTGGGTGGGGCCTGTAGGCCCAAGGTGCTGGGGTCTGAGTGGGGCCCGGGCTGGGACCTGCCCTCACCAGCACAGCTCTCGTACCTGAGGGCTTCTCACTGGGATCTCTACCTCTTCATTTTTTTCAACTCAATGTTTAACACATGCTAGTTTTCACACTGTGATTTCTGTATTCCAAACATTAGCTCAAGCATATGTGCTGCTGAAGGAAAAAAATGTAGATAAATCCCAGGTATAAGGTAATGATATTGGAGAAATATAACTCCCAACCTGCTAGATGTCAGATGTCATGTCCCCTGAAATTAAAGACTGAATTCCAAGGAACAATGGAGTTTAAGAGTAGGAAAGATTTATTGAGATAGCTCCTGAGGGACAGGAGGGGTCTGGGAAGTGGAGAGCCATCAAGGACCTTTATCAGGGGTAATATATACAGCAAAGTCACAATGTGGGTACAATGTGGGTCAAACTATAATCAACCTATAGGACTACAAGTATAGATGCTTAGCGAATATTGATCCAATAGGGAAGTGGGTCTCCTAGAAAAGGTATATGGAAAGAACAAAGGCATTTTGGGGAAGGGTTGGGTCTGGATGCTCTGGTCACCTACCTCAGCAACTGGTGCCTATCTAGACTTCCTGGACCAGGTGGTGCTAATTATAGTATAATTTCAAGTTACTGCTTATCCTTTAGGGAGGCATGTAGGCCCCACCACTGCATCTTTATCATGAGACTTGATTTCTTCAGATAGGCCTCCATTCACAAGTCTGTTGTCTTTATTTTTCACTGACTTCCTTGAGAGCCCAGTCCTCCGTTTGAATATTAATTTCTATCTAACTTAACTGCCTATAATAGCAGCGGTATCTATTTTGAATAAATGTGACTATCTTACATTAAGATCCTTCAAGTTTGTGGTGTCACTGCATAGTTCTAAAGTCATCTCTAAACATGCAGATTATGTTTGCTATTATTTCTAGCATTCCTAAAACAATAACTTTAGCAGCATCTTCTTTTTAGGTTTTCACTTTGTTAGATAAATGGCAGTACAGGAAAATAAACAACAAAAATAAAGAAAACTAAACAAGCTCATAGATTAAACAAGAAAAAACAAAGGACAGTTTTAATGTCCATATTTATTGGTTGCTGCATAACACATTAGAAAGACAAAAGGGGTGCCTCATGTCTTTGAGCACCCAGAGCCCTCCACTCTTGAATGCTTGCTATATCTACCTCTAATAAATCCTTCTTATCCATCTTTTGCTGGTGCATCCTGAAAATTCTTTTTCAGTAACAGGAGTCAGCAAACCTTAATAATTCTGTTAAAGGGCTGGGTTAAGTTCCTTATTTCAGCCTCAGGAACGCTCAGACCCAGCCTGTGACATCTTTCTTGGCGAGCCAGTGGCAGGAGGTTAAGAAAAAAAAAAAAGGCATCCTTTGGTAAGTCCAGCCAAATGTCTTTTTTTTTTTTTTTTGTCCTCACTTTTCTCCAACCCCTTGTGCTTCTGAAGCATAGTCCTCTGAAGCGTTGTTTTCTATGAAGTGTATTTTTCTCCCATCCCCTTTACCTCTGAAACATGGTTTCCTAGTGGTTTGCTTTTCTTCCTCTCTCTCCCACTCAGGATTTTGTCTGTCAGAACACTCAGAAAAGACAAAAGGACTACTAAAGTCTGAAAGAATATCAAAGCTTTGCTTCTCTCATGCTCTCTTTAAGATTGTGAAAGAAATAAATGAATCCTTAATTCACTGCACTGAAGCTCCTAAGAATATCTGACAGCTAACAGAAGTGCTAAAATTCACAGGAATGTTAAATGCCAAAATTTGCTTTGTTCTTCCATTAGAGAAATTTTTTTCAAAGCAATTACATAATTCCCTGCCTTTTAAAAAAGAGCATGCTAAAATTTGGACGATGTGGGGCCTGGCCACCATTAAGAATTCCTATTCAGTTTTGTAATATAATGCCTTTAAGAGCCACTGAGTGTGCATGGCTCTTTGCCCCAGTGCTAAGTGGCCCCACGTGGCTATACATTTTCTACATAGCTTATATATTGGCCATGTTTTAATGTTTTATTGGCTTATATTTTAATCTAGAAACATACTAAGAAAATAGAAATCATTCATATTTACTGATAGTTTTCAAAATTGAACTTTTCTTAGGTAACACAGACATATCATTATAAAACGCCTTAAACACTAAATAAGTGCCTGACTTACAAGTTTGTAAGTCTGATTCATTCATAAGTCTGATAAAGAGAGTCTTATGTACCTTTGACATAAATATACAATGTAAAGCATACAAAAACCAAACACACACGCACACACATACACACACAAATAATGGAAATACTCCTGGGCTCTGATTGAACACTGCACTACTGTACACGATCACACTGTATAGTAAGCATACAGACACACAGCTGTGACAATGTCCGAAGACACATGAGCTACTTTGATTTGTTTGAATCTACAAATGTCCATTTATATCTGTGAAAGTTCACAACTCGAATGTTCAGAAGTTGGAAACTTACTGTCTTTCATTCCTGATTAATTTATATAAAAACACATCAAATATAGTAACGTTATAACAGGAAGCAAACAGCTTCCTCCTCAAGAGAATTTATCAATCTACTGAAATAATAATGATAATAATTCTTATTATTGCACTTAACACATAGTGCTCATTCCATGCCAATGACCATTATCAGCACTGTGTATACATACAATCCCCACAATCCCTACAATCCTATTACATAGGAAACCAAGACAAAAAGAAGTTAAATAGCTTGGCAAGGTCACACAGCCTGTAGAGATGGAGGTATTCACTGAGAAACACATCACATGCTTATCCATGTCACATGTAATTGACTACATGTCACAGGAGGAGATTAAGTTTGAATAAGAAATTTAAGTTTTTTACTGTTTTTATACATATCAAAGCAAAATTATGCAGCAATCTCAACCCCAAATACTTTGGCTTCTCAAGCAGGAACTGTCATTTTTTTCTGAGTATCATCATTCCTCATTTGCTTTCACATTGTTTCATTCTCCTCTCTAAACAGCTTCTCCCACCCAACATTATCAGTGTCAGCAGTCTCCTCAGGCTCTCAGTGAATCCTTCAGATTGTCAGAGGTAAGATGTCTGTGTCTGTGTCTGTTTACACATCCCAAGTTTACCCACCCAAACTTCTATGAGAAAACCATAGACAATGTCTGCTTTTGCCACAGTATAAAAGGAGCAAAATGTTTTCCATGGGGTTAAAAGAATTCCATTTGTCAAATCAATCTAATCATGTTAGATTTGAACAGTTCCATCTGACCACCTTGCAACATGCTATTTAATATGAAATTGCCTAATTTCAAAAATGGAATTATACAAGTTGCCCTTCAATGTGTCAAACTAAAAATTTTCCCTTTGTCAACAACTAAAAGGGATGTTCTAGACAGGAGCTACATAGGATAGTATATCTGCAATAATTTTTCCTGAATAAGAATATATTTCTGATTGCCTTACCACTTAAAAACTCAAGATAAATATCCAAGATAATGGATTTGATATTTTTTAAACATTGATAAAAGGTATTAAAATTAGTTTGTCCAGCTGATAAGGTTCTCCAGTCTCCCAAGTTCAACTCATAATTTCCCTTAATAGCTCTGAAATGTTATCAGCAGCACAGATTCACATTCCCAGATCCTAATAAACTTTTTAAATGGAATTTCTAACATAAAAATGAAATGTTTGATGTTTAATATTAAATTGGGATAAAAAATTATTTTTAATCTAAAAATATTCTTGCTTTCTCTAAAGCAGTATGTTTCAGCAAGAAAACAATGTTAAAGTAGGGTTTTACAGTTTCATTGTCCATGTTGATCATCTCTCTTTTATAAGAGATGTCCTATCTTTATTGAGCCCATAAATAGGAAAAAATTAAACTTGCTATTGCTAGTAATAACTATTTGTTCCAACAGATTTTAATAGTTACAAATAAGATTTTGACACATTACATTTGCTCATGTACTTGAAAAATCACTCACCATTTTAAGGCTATGACTTAACCATAGCATGCACTGATACAAACTCCACTGAGAAATTGAATTTTCTTGCAAGCATCCATGGTTTGTGTTTTACCTGAATTTCTTTTAATATCTTCTCATAATAGGAAAAATAAGCTCCAACACTTGGTACATGGACTCAATTCACTTGACTCTGGCCCCTGATATTTTGCATTATCAACACTCCTGCTAGTACAAATAATTTCTATATTATTTCATCTAGACTAGTACAGTATTTGCATCCAGTGCTTCCATTTGATTAGTCCTATGGTATTTCACTGTTTTTCTTGTTTCCAATGATTCTTCTTTGTTTACTACTTTCAGTTCTCTTAAAAGTGTCATGTCAATTTACAGTTTCTGTTCTTATATTTTATCAGGGTTTTTTCTATAATTTCTCAGAGTTACTACATGACATTTAAACTTTTTACAAAAATTTTCTAGATATAAATATATATAAATGTATAAGTTGTTTTCACATCACCCCGATTGTTTGGGTATCTAATGGTGGTAGTGAGAACTTGAAGATCACACAACTGAACCTTGAAGAAATATAACTGAGTATACTGTAAAAACAATATACAGAAAAAACAAAGTCAACCTAACATGGTGGTGAATGTTCCTAATCCCAATACTCAGAGACTGAGGCAGGAAAACTGCAAGTTCTAGCGCAGCCTAGACAGCCTGGTGGATTAGCAAGGCCCTATTCTCAAAATAAAATTTTTAAAAAGAACTATAGACATAGCTCAATATAAAAGCCCTGGGTTCAACACCTAGTATTACCAAAAAAAAAAAAAAAGTCTTTTTTCACACTTGGATTTCCCAGGGAAATAATTTCATGCATTAACAATAGCTAAAGCTTATGGCTATGCTAAAATTCATAAATGATTCTTCTCTACAAAATTCATATCATATTAATAAATTTTCTATAACCCTTTCAATTTAATTTTTTCAGTTTGTAACTTTAATTGTGCTACACACATCCCAGAATGGAACTTGTGCATGCCTGAAGCTTAATCCATTTGGAAGACTGTTCCCAAAAAACTAATTTTCATGTCATCCTGTTTTTCAGTAAAATTGGAGAAACATTTGGGGATTGTTGGGTTAATTCTACTACTTGAGTGGGCAACCATGTCACTGGATTCCAAAACAAAAATGTTCAAGCATAGAAAGATAACTAACAAAAATGTATAAAGCCTTATTAGAACTGCTAAGGGAGCTAATGGGGCTTCCTGTGCATGATATAGCCACCCTTTGGATAATTCTGAAAGATAGTATTTCTGACGGTGATCACGTTTTATCTTGATCCAAGAATTTCCAAACTTTTTGCCATCTCTTCCAAATATATGCAGTGATATCTTCCTTTCAGCAATATTCATTATTCCACTGGGTCCAACACAAATATTAATCTATAGATCAAAGTAGTCCCATCAATCCCCAAAAGGACAAATGGTTTATTTTGCATGCACCTGGAAGCAGACCATAAGAAAAGGATTTGAGTGGAAGTGATTTATTTGAATGGTCAAGGGCCTCTTAAAGAAATGGAGAAATGATACAGGGAAACCAGGGAAGTGAGTGAACATTATTAAGCCAACTACCACAGTGGGTAACCAAAGCTCAGTCCAAAAGGAACTTCTGGGAAATGACACAAAACACACTCCTCAGAAATAAAACACATAGTAAAACTGCAGAAGCTAAATGCAAAAAAGAAATCTGAAAAGCAGGTAGAGATAAAAAGTAAAAAAGACAGAATACTGTCAAAGAGACACTGGTAAGAATGGGAGCATACTTCTACCAGACAGTGAAGTGATAGCCAATATTACTAACTCAGAATTCTGTACCCAGCAAAAAATATTTTTAAGGATGAAGATAAAATTTAAAAAACATCATCAGGCAGATGAAAAGTGGCAGAATTCACCAGCAAACTAGCAAAGAAAATTCTTAAGTACGTTCTTCAAGTAAAATGAAAATTATTCTAAGAGGAAGGGGGAATGGTAGAAGAAATAATTAAGACCAAAGAACAAAGTAATTATGTGTATAAATATTTAAAAACTCACAGCACATAGCAAAAGCATATATATTTCAATAGCAACAGCACATAAACTGGAAACAAATTAAATAGTTTTAAAGTCCTTGAATTATCCAAAAGAGGAAAAGTAGTTTCAGACTTTTATAAATTAAACACATACATTGCAACTTCTAGGATAACCATTAAAAAAAAACCAGACCAAAATAAAACAAAAAACTAGACATAGACTATATAATTTAGAAAATACTGTAGTACAAACTATAGAATGATTTTTTTAAAAAACTAACAGTCAAAAACAATGTGAGAAGGAATAAAGATAGGAAAGGAAGAAGTTAAACTGTCATTATCTGCTGATGATGTGATACTTTACATAGAGGACCCAAAAAACTCCACCAAAAGACTTCTAGACTTAATTGACAGATTTAGTAGAGTGGCTGGATATAAGGTCAACACTCAAAAAACAATAGCCTTTTTATACACAAATAACAGACTCACTGAGAAAGAAATTAGGGAAACAATTCCTTTTACAATAGCATCCAAAAAAATGAAATATCTAGGAATCAGACTAACAAAGGAAACAAAAGACCTCTACACTGAAAACTACAGCACTCTGAAAAAGGAGATCGAGGAGGATATAAGAAAATGGAAAGACATCCCTTGTTCCTGGGTAGGAAGAACCAATATAGTGAAAATGGCCATACTTCCAAAACTACTATATAGATTCAATGCAATGCCAATTGAAATTTCAACAATATACTTCACAGAACTAGAGAAAACAATCCAAAAATTCATTTGGACCCATAAGAGACCTAGAATAGCTAAAGCAATTCTGGGCAACAGAGACATGGCTGGGGTTATCATAATCCCCAACTTGAAACTATACTACAAAGCTACTGTGATTAAAAACAGTATGGTACTGGCAAAGAAACAGACCTGAAGATCAGTGGAATAGATTAGAAGATTCAGAAACAACTTCAGACATACTCAGCCACCTCATCCTTGACAAAGGAGCCAACCATCCTCATTGGAGAAAAGATAGCCTATTTAATAAATGGTGTTGGAAAAATTGGATTTCAACCTGCCAAAGATTAAAACTAGACCCCTACCTATCACCATGCACTAAACTAAGATCAAAGTGGATTAAAGATCTAAATATTAAGACAGAAACACTAAATTTGCTGGAAGATAAGTTAGGTAGAGCTCTTGAAGACATTGGCATAGGAAAAGACTTTATGAACAAAACCTCAGTAGCACGGGAACTAGTACAAAGAATCAACAACTGGGATCTCATCTCATTAAAAAGCTTCTGCACTGCAAGAGAAACCACCAACAGAGCTAAGAGACAACCTACAATGTGGGGAAAAATTTCAGCAGCTGTACCTTAGACAAAAGACTACTATCTAGAATATATAAAGCACTGAAAAGAATGAGACCCCCTAAATTCAAAGACCCAATTCAAAAATGGGCATCTGAAATGAACAGATATTTCTCAAAGAAGTAAAAGCAGCAAATAAATATATGAAAAAATATTCAACATCATTAGTTATTCAAGAGATGCAGATGAAAACAACACTGAGATTCCACCTCACCCCAGAAAGAATGGCTGTTATCAAGAAATCATCCAGTAACAAATGCTGGCGGGGATGTGGGGAGAAAACCCTTCTGCATTGTTGATGGGAGTGCAGACTGGTGCAACCACTGTGGAAATCAGTATGGAGATACCTCAAAGAACTAGGCTTAGAGGTCCCATTTGACCCAGCTATTCCCTTGCTGGGTATCTTCCCAAAAGAATTAAAAGAATCATACCACAGTGATATATGTGCACCCATGTTTGTAGTGGCGCAGTTTGTAACTGCTAAAGCTTGGAAACAGCCCAAGTGCCCATCAACCAGAAAATGGATAAAGGAGATGTGGGGTTTTTTTTTCATAAAATGGAGTATTTCACAGCCATAAAGAATGAGAAACTAGAGAAATTTATAGCTAAATGGATGCATATTGAGGCCACCCTCTTAAGTGAAATAAACAGGACACACATGTGTAAATACCAAATACTTTCTCTAGTGTGAGAAACTGAAAGTGTAATTAAGGATTAAAATGATTAAAATGAATAATTGATAATGTGAAATAGGAAGAAAAGGTACAAAGGGGTAGGGGTGGCAGGAGAAGAAGGGCAGAGATCAGAGTTACAGGCTGGAATCTGGAAAGAATCCATATATAGGTTGTGTTTAAAACTATAGGAAGAGATGTAGACGGAGACTAGGCTGGAGCTCATCAGTGGGTTGGGAAGGAAGAGTCACTGAGATCAAAGGAGAGAAGGGTGTGTTTCCAGAAGAAGCACAAACAACTATCTACAGTACATGGGACTCGATAGTGTGATAAATGACTGCTACTGTTTTAGATACTTATCATAAAATGCTGTCCTTTTCATCCTTTAGAGCATAATCCTACTTATATAAAAGAGTTTACTGTAAAACAGTGTGCTGCTATGCCAGTGGTAGCCTCAGGTAACTCGTGTTTAACTGTGTATTTGGATAATATCAAGGGGCTATCACAGATGATTGATCTATACTTTCTCAGTTTGCACTTAGAAGTTGGCACTCTGTGTGGTACTTCGCGATACACATGGATGAAACTGCCTAATAACATATTTCTCATTATATTTCCATCACGTGTCACATGACGGTATTGAAATTTAAATTTTAAAAACTTTGGCCTATGTGGAATCTTCTAGCTAATTAGAATTTTTTTTCAGACCACTATTTGTTCAATATTAGTTTTGAAAATCTTTCTAAAACAAATCACATCCTTTGATGTCTTGTTAATGCTTGAGATTTTTTTTAAATTATATGGAAAAATGTTTAAGTATTTTTCAGTTTTGCTTTGGTTGAGTTCTATTATATTTGAATATTATTATAGTTTTTATTCCCTTGCATTGCTTTTCTTTGAATAATTTTAATTTTTGTATATGTTATACATTAAAAAAATGTGAGAAAGAGAAACTAAGTTGTTATGGCTTGTGTTTATAGATATTCCCTCAAAACCTCATGTGAATGAGGTGCGAGTGTCTTGGAGGTAGCTAAATCTAGAGTGTATGATGCTAGAATTACGGATATGTGATTACTGTATTACTACACGCGAGTGACTGGTTTGGCACCATCGTAATCTCAGTAGTCTGAGTAAGATAAAGGGCAGAAAGATGCAGTTAAAGTCCCTTGTTGCTTCTGCTTTGGTCTGTGCGCCATAAACTGTTTTACCTCTGTGATGCCCCTCTGTCATGTGCCACTCTACCTTGGAGTCAGCTGATTATGGACTGAAACCTTT
Source organism: Heterocephalus glaber (assembly GCF_053883595.1). Classification (NCBI taxonomy): domain Eukaryota; kingdom Metazoa; phylum Chordata; class Mammalia; order Rodentia; family Bathyergidae; genus Heterocephalus; species Heterocephalus glaber. The sequence continues at coordinate 12,695,326 of NW_028258151.1, read as the reverse complement.
ACAAACTGTGAGCTAGATAACCCTTTCCTCTTTAACTTTGGGTAACAGGTTTGGGTATTGGTATTGGGTATTTTGTCTTAGCAATGAGAGAAAAGTAACTAAGACATAAGTCAAAAACACAAAAGTGAGAAAAAGAAAAAAGAACACAAACTAGGTGGAGCTAAAAGAAAGGGGATAATACAAAGCAAGTTTTGTTGTTTGTTGGCTGTAGTAGAGATTTGGCTCTACCACAGAGCTAAATTCTCAGCCTTTTTTTTTTCCTGGAAACAGTCTGGCCAACTTGTCCCCAGGTTGGCCTTGAACTTTCGATCTTCCTGACACGTGTACCACCATATAAAAAGCAGATTTAAATCCAAATATATCTCCCAGTCACATTAAATACAAGCAAACTACATGGTTTAGTTTTAAAGAGATGATCAAACTGGACTTTAAAATCCAAAGATAAAATGTTTACTAAAGTTACAACTAAAACTTAAGGATAAAGAAAGTCATGGAAACTGTTTACCAGAAAAACATTAACAAAAAGAAAAGTGGTGCAATTATTTCCATTAAACAAGATAGGCTTTACAAGATAGCAAAAGTGATTTCTAACAAGGGTCATTTCATAATTATAAAATTAAATTTACCAGAAAATTTAATGATCTTAAATTTTTGAATAATACTATCTTATACCACATGAAGCAAAAATTGACAAAACTCCAAAAAGTAAAGACTAGTTCTACAGTCAAAAGAAATGGGATGCAATTAAACCAGTTATATTTGTAAATGTGTGTGTGCGTGTGTGTGTGTGTGTGTGTGTGTATTGGGGGGGGTACTGGGGATCAAACTCAGGACCTTGCACCTGCGAGGCAGGCACAGTGCCACTGAGCTAAATCTCCAGCCCTAAATGTGTATATTTTTGAGGCTTAAAAATTAATGAATTTAAACCTACATTACAAAATTAAAAATTGAGGCTTTAATATACAGTAAGAGCTAAAACTATAAAACTCTTAGAATAAAACACGTGTAAACATGAATATTATATTTGGAAATGATTTCTTGGGCATGAACCAAAAATATAGGTAACAAAAGAAAAAATATATAAATTGAGCACTGTTATTGCTTGTATCTAGATGTCCTTCCAAAGCCTCATGAGATCATAGGTGGAGCTTTTTGGAGGTGGCTGGATCTAGGGTGTGTGATGCTCGGATTGATTCATGATGCTAGGATTAAGGCTGCCCCACCCTAGGTGTGAGTGCTACCCAACCTAAGGGTGGGTAACCTTGATAGGATATAAGGGAAAGAAAGAGGTTCACTGTCCCTCATTGCTTGCTGCCTTCCTGCTTTCTAAGCACCATAAACTCTTTGTCCTCTGTGATGCCCCTCAGCCATGCCATCCTGTCTTGGAGCCAGCCATCTATAAGCTGAAACCTCTACAAACTGAGCTAAATAAACCTTTCCTCCCTTAACTGGTGGGTTTTAGGTATTTGTCTCAGTAACAACAAAAGTGAAATAAGACACCATAAAAAATTTAAAATTATGTGCATCAAATGATAATATGAAGAAAATGAAAGGTAACTCAGAATGGCAGAAAGTTTTTAGAAACCATGTATCTGATAAGGAGTTAATATCCAGAATATGTGAAGCTCTCCTACTCAACAACAAACAGCCCCATTAAAAATGGACAAAGGAGGGCTGGGAATTTAGCTCAGTGGCACCGCACCTGCCTTGCAAGCAGCACAAGGTCCTGAGTTCAATCCCCAGTACTGGAAAAAAAAAGATGAATGGACCATAAAAATGGACAAAGGACTTGAATAGACACTGCTCCAAGAAAACATGCAAAAGCTAAGAAGCACAAGGAAAGATGTTCAACATCACTAATTATTAGGGCCGAGGATTCAGCTTAGCGGCACAGCACCTGCCTGACAAGCACAAGGTCCTGAGTTCAATCCCTGGTACCAAAAAAAACCTAATCGTTAGAGAGATGCAAATCATAATGAGTGTCTATCATTTTAAAATATGGGGGAGGGGAGCCTCAGAAAAATAATAAATGTGAGTACAGAAATTGAAATTTTTGCTGCTGGGAATGTAAAATGGTACAGCCATTATAGAAAACAGCATGGCAGTTGCTCAAAAAACCTTAAAAAATGAAGTCCATATGATCCAAGAATTCCACTTCTGGATATGTGTCCAAAAGAACTGAAAGCAGGGACTGGAATATATATTCTCATATTGACAACAGCATTATTCCCAATACCCAGAAGGTAGAAGCAGCTCAAACATCCATCAGTGGATGAATGGATACATAAGAGTATGATATATACATGCAATGAAATATTATCCATACTTCAAAACATATGAAATTCTAACAAATGCTATAATATGGATGAACTTTAAAAACATTTGGTATTTGAAAGAAGCTATACACAAAAGAAAAATATTGTACAGTTCCACTTATCTGAGAAAAAAAGTTGAATGATGCTTGTCAGGAGAGATATTATTTAATGGGTATGGAGTTTCAGTTGGGAAAGATGAAGAAGTTCTGGAGATGAATGGTGGTGATGGTCACACAATAATGGGTTTTCTTAATACCACTGAACTATATTCTAAAAGGTTGTTTAAGTAATAAGTTTTATGATGTACATATTTTATCACAATTAAAAATTTTAAATGAGGTAGGTACCCAACCTAAGAAGTTAGAAAAAAATTTTAAAATTGCAGAGAACTATATTAATATTCTAAAAAACTGTACAAGTTTAAAATTCTTTTATAAATTTGTTATAAATGAAATCAATGCCTAAATATGACAGACCTTATATAAGAAATACGTTCCTAAGACCTCTTGTCACTAAAATCCATAATAAAACAAAATTAACTAAAGTATTTAAGTGACTTGTTCAGATCTTACTTGTTATACCAGTCAAAGCATTTGTAAAATTAGTGATATAATAGAAAGTACAAATGTTGGTACGGTGTGGAGAAACTGGTATTCTCATTGCTGATAAGAATATAAAATGATATAGACACTGAAAAAGAAGTTAGTGCTTCAAGCTCCAGAAACAGGCAGATTAGTGATCATCATTAGTGTATGGGGGGGGCAGGTAACAGGCATGATTGTTCAATAGGGTACAAGATCTCTTTCAGAGGTAAGGAAAATGTTCTGAAATTAGTGATGATGGTTACATAATCATGTAAATACCTTAAATGCCACTGAATTGTACATGTTAAAATGTGAATTTTACGTTATGTGAATTTAAAGTCAATTTTTAAAACCCAGTCATAGAAAATTATGTCATTAAAATCAACTTGGGAGTATATCACATCATTACAACATAAGAAACTATTTACTGAACTCAGGGGCATAAGAGTGATATTAAATAACCAATGGTAATGCATCACATTACCACTCAAGGTTTTTGGTTCCACTCAAGAAGAATGTACTAAAGATTAGGTTACAAACTTTTAGCAAGGTCTTTCTGACCTCATGGTGACAACTAGTAAATATTAGGAAATAACACAAGCAGTAAAAAAAAGACATGAGCCCAGCTTCCCTAGACTTACAGAACTCTGTCCAGAAGGCCAACGACAGTCATGCCTTGGTCAAAACACTGAGAGTTTCAGCATGGCTGAATCATTTAGGGGCACCCAGGACTAGAGAGAATGGATGGAGGTTTACAGCTGGCAAAAAGATCTCAACAGCTGGCCATGGATCCTACTAATCATATTGTGGCTTTTGACAAGGGGCCTGCCTATGAACTTTACAGAAGACATACCCAACCAGTCAATGTACTCTTGCCTGTAACCAGGGCCACACACACTCCTACAGACAGTATACATGAGCCCCCCCAGACAGCACACAGATCTCAGCAGCAAGCACAAATCTCAGCCACTGGCTTGACCCTGCTAGACTGGGAGGATGCACAAAATCTTGAACAATTCAGGGCACTTCTTTAGGAATCTCTTGGCACCAAGAATGGCTTTGCACAATTAGAGAAGGCACACAATCCTGCTGTGCTCCCAAGAGTGAATAAGAAAAATTCAGTGAATACACTTGTAGCATCAAGTTTACTTCATGTTACATGCAGAATCAAGGAAACATAATACTACCAAAGGAGGGAAAAATAAACTCCAGTGATTGACTCAAATGAAGTAGAGATCTACAAAGTTCCTGATAAATAAGTCAAAATAATCATCTTAAAGAAGCTCGGTGAGCTATAAGAGAACATAGACAGTCAGCTAAATGAAATCAGGAAAACAGTATATGAACAAAATGAGAAGTTCAACAAAAAGACCAAACCATTAAAAAGGACCAAAAAGAAATTCTAGAGCTGAAGAATAAAAGGTCTGAACTGAAAAATTCAAGTTTCAACAACTAACCCAATTGAACAAAGAATCAGTGAACTCAAATTGTACAGCTAAAAGAAAAAAAACTTAAAAAGGAGTAAAAAAGAGTGAAGAAAATCTAAAGAACTTACATGATACCATCAACCGAACCAATGTGTACATTGTGAAAATCACAAATATAAAAAAGCATGAGAATAGATCAGAAAGTATATTTAAAGAAACGACAAAAAAGAAATAATGACATTACTTCCTAAATATGAGGTAAATAAACAAGATTTATGAAGCCCAAACAACCCCCAAAAGGTTAAACATTACAAGGTTTTCATTAAAATACATTATCATCAAATTGTCAAAAGTCAAAAACAAAGAATTCTAAAAGCAGCACAAGAAAACTGGCTCATCAGATATAAAGGAATCCATATAAAAGCCCCACATTTTTCTCAGCAGAAACTTTGTAGGTTAGGAAAGTAAGATAATATATTCAATGTGTTGAAAGGAAAATAAAGCCTACTTACCATAAGTATTATACCTGCTAAAGGCGACCTTCAGAGATGAAGGAAAAAGAGACTTTCCCAGACAAACTGAAACTAAGGGAAATAATCACTACAAGAAATACTGAAGAGAGCTTTTCAAGTTAAAAGGAAAGGATATTTACTGGCAACATACAACATATCAAAGTATGAAACTCCCTGGTTTAAAGGTAAGATATAGTAAAATTCACAATACATTAATAGTGTAATAGTGACATATACATCACTTATACAGAAGTTAAAGCTAGAAGGATTAAAAATAACTGTAGCTGGGGCCAGGGATTTAGCTCACTGGTGCCGCTACCTGCCTCACAAGCACAAGATCCTAAGTTTGATCCCCGGTACCAAAAAACCCAAAAACTGTAGCTGCCATAATTTGTCAATGGGTATACACTATAAAAAGATATAAAATGTGACATCAACAAAATGGTGGAGAAACAAAAAGCAGTTCTTGTATGCAATCAATGTTAGGGCCGGGGATTTAGCTCAGTTGTTCCGATGCCTGCCTCCTAAGCACAAGGACGTGAGTTCAATCTGCAGTACCAAAAAAAAAAAAAGCCCAAAACATACAATCAATGTTAAACTGTTATCACCTTAAAATAGACTGTTATAACTGTTTTAGGTAGCTTCATAGGATTCAAAAAGTAAAAACCTATAGAAGAAACACAAAAGAGAAAAAGAAAATCAAAATACTGGTTTTAGAAAAAAAGTCAAATCATAAAGAAAGGCAGCACAAGAGCAAGAAAGGAACAGAAATGTATGAAACAACAAAATGGCACTACTGTCTTTACTTATTAATAGTTAAATATAGAGTATTCCACCGCTCCTAGGGCAGAGGAGGTAAGCCAATCCCAGCACCCAGGAGGAGGCTCCCCACTGTCATTCCACCACTCCTAGGGCAAAGGAGCTGAGCCAATCCAAGCACCCAGGAGGAGGCTCACCCCCCGCCATTCCACCGCTTCTAGGGCTCAGGAGGTGAGCCAATCCCAGCGCCCAGGAGGAGGCTACCCCACCACCATTCCACCACTCCAAGGCCAGAGGAGGTGAGCCAATCCCAGAGCCCAGAAGGAGGCTCCCCCAGAACCATTCCACGAATCCCAGGGCAGAGGAGGTGAGCCACGTGGCTGCCAGCACCAACCCCCCCCCCCGTGGAAATCAGAAGACACATAAACAAGCCTCAAAAACAGACTTCTGGATCACCTACAGCAACACCAAAGAGAAACAAGATGGAACACTCTGATACTCAATCACCTGGACTCCCTGAACTGGCAACAAAAGAGGATCTGGGAAAATGAAATCAGAAATAATTACTCACATAACAGCAAAGATTCTGCCCATAATGCAAGACATGATTAATAAATCTAGAGAGGACACAGATAAAAAAGAATAGAGGATCTGAGGAACATGATGGAATCCCAACACAGGAAACAAATGGAATCCATAAAACAGATACAAACAGATTTCCAGGAGATTAAAAACTCCATCGAAAGTCTGCCCAGCAGAATGAACCAACGTGAGGATAGAATTTCAGATATGGAAGAAAAGATTGCAATTAGTCACCAGGAAAGGAAAAATTGCTTTAAAATTGTAAAGGAACACGAGAAATCAATCCAGCAGCTGCTAGATGATGCAAAGAAGAATAACATAAGACTGATTGGAGTCAATAAAGAAACAGGAGAGAGTGCAGATGACATAAAAAAACTGTTCACAGAAGTCATGGCAGAAAACTTCCCAAGGAGGGGAAAAGAACTTGACATACAGATAAGTGAGGCATATAGGACTCCAGCTAGCCTTGATCAAAAAAAAATCTACACATAGGCATATAATAGTTAGGATTCCAGAAATCCAACAGAAGAACAAAATTCTATAAGCAGTGAGAGAAAAGAAACAAATCACATACAAAGGAAAGCCCATCAGAATCACAGCAGACTTCTCAATGCAAACCCTCAAGGCAAGAAGAGCTTCAAGCCCTAAAAGGAAAACAGCCTCCAACCCAGATTGATGTACCTTGCAAAACTATCTTTCAAAATTGATGGAGAAATAAGATACTTTCATGATAGAGAGCACCTTAGGAACTTCATGAGTATCAAACCGGCACTCCAAAAAATTTTAGACAATGCCCTAGGAGAAGACAATGAGGATCACAACCCCAGGAAACCCAGCAGAATGAATTCACTGGGCATGACAAATTAAACGCAAAGGGGGAGAATCCAACAAAAAGAAAAAGTCATGACAAGGCTTTTAAAACTTTTAACTTCATCTCCCTAATGAATGTATCATTCAATCTTGTTATTGTACTGATTAGTATTTTTCTGATTCTAGAATTGCATGCCTTTCCTTGTGCTGTACTGGCTATTTAGCATCTTCTTATGTCTACTTTTTAATTGGGTTTTCTACTAATGAGTTCTAAGAATTCTTTATATATTCTGGTAATAGGTTATATCCATTGTAAATATGGTCTGTTTAAGGACTACTTTTCATTTTAACGATGTCATTTAAAGTTCTAAATTTTGATGGAATCTCATTTATCAATTTTTTTCTTTTATACATCATGTCTTTTGTATCCTAGGTAGTTCCTGCCTACCCTGAATTCATAAACATTTTCCCTTATAATTTCTTCTTAAAGTTTTGTACTTTTAGGCTTTCATATTTAGGTTCATAGATCCCTTCAAGTTATTTTCATGTATGGAAATAAAGGGTTGAGGTTAATTTTTTATATACGGATACCAGGTGTTCTAGTGCCATTTGCTGAAAACACCATCTCTTCCTCGGCTCTTGAATTGAGTTTATATTCTATAAAATTCTAATGTTAAATAATCTTTCAAAACTCAGTGGACCATATATGTGTGGTTCTAATTCTAGATTCTCTGTTTTATTCAAGTGATCTATATGTCTTTCCTCACACCAACACTGCCTTGATTACTGTAGCTTTAGAAGAAGTCTTAAAATTAGGTACTAAACGTCTTCCAACACCGTTTTTGTTTTTTTGGTTTTTTGTTTTGTTTTGTTTTGTCTTTTTTTTTGTTTGGTCCTGGGGATGGAACTCATGTCCTTGCACTTGTGAAGTAGGCAGCAGAACCACTAAGCTAAATCCCTGGCGTTTGTTTTTTTTTTTTTTAACTTTGTTAGGTCCTTTGTACTCCTACATAACTTTTAAATTTCAATATCCAATTCTTCATTTATAGCAAGTATACACAGACCTGAATTTTTATATAGCTTATGTTTTTAATCCTGCTAATTTCAAGTACAAGTTCTAGGGGCTCCTAGAGATTTCTTAGTATTTTCTCTGTAAATGATCATTTCATCTACATGTAAAGATTTTGCTTCTACCTTGCCAATTCTATCCTGTTTCATTTTATTGCCAGATTAGTTTGGTGGGGCCTAGGTTTCAAAGTTTAATGGACAGATAAAGAGTAAGCATATCTGCCCTTGTTCCCCACCTTAAGGAGAAAGCATTGTATCTTCTCCGTTCATATAAGGTGTTCTCACTGGAAGTATGGAGTACATGACTTTAATCTGTTGAGAAGGTTCTGTTCTACTTCTAGTCTCCTGATAGCTTTTACCATGAACAGTTGTGGAATTTAGTTCAATACTTTTTCTCCAACTAGTGGCAGGATCATATGGCTTTTTCCTTTCCTCTGTTAAAATGATGACTTTTGGGGGTGGATCTTCCAGTGCTGAACCGACACTGGCATCCCTATAACAAAACCACTTTCTACATCCTGCCAGATCTGACTTCTAATAGTTTGTTTTGTTAAACAAATTTCTATCTCTGTTCATATTTTTTTCTTCTATTATCTTTATCCAGTTTTAGGATTAGCACAATGTTGAGTTCCTAAAATGAGGGGAGAAGTGTTCCTTCTTTTTTCTGCTTTAATTGTTTGATATAATTTATCAGTTAAAATGTATATGAGCCTGCTGTTGTCATATAGGTAGGTTTTCAAGCTAGGAATATACTTTCATTAATATGTGCTATTCAAATTTCATACTTCCTGCAGAGTTAGTTTCATTAATTTGTCTTCCAAGGTACATCTTAGAAGTTGTCAAATTTATTTCAAAACAGATTTTTGAAATATGGTTTCTATATCCTTTTAAATTCTGTAAAATCTGTGGTAATGTTTCCTAGATCTTGATATTGTAATTTATAAAATGTATAATTGATATTGGGTAACAGGAAGTAAAGGTCTAAAGGAGCAGGGGAAGTGGGAGGGGTAGGGGAAAGGAAAAAAGGGAAAAGAAAAAATATGAGAAAAGGAAAAAAATGGAAACAAAGTCTTTGCAAATAGGGAAGGGTGGAGGGGTGAAGGGAGGGCAAGGGAGGAGGAAAAAAAATAAGAACCAAGATACTCATGTAACGGCACAAGATCCCAATGATGAATGTAACTGTATTTTATACTGAAAATGTACCAATAAACTTAATGGGAAAAAACCCCAACAAATGTAATGGAATCCCAGCATAGGAAAGAAATGGAATCAATAAAACTGATTCAAATGGAGACCCAGGAGATTAAAAACTCCTTTGAAGGTTTACACACCAGAATGAGCCAATGTGAGGACACAATATCACATATAGAAGACAGGATTGCAATTAGTGACCAGGAAAGAATTCTTGAAAATAGCAAGAGACCATGAGAAATCAATCCAGCAGCTGCTAGATGACGTAAAGAAGAATTAAAATAAGACTGGTTGGAGTCAATGAAGAAACAGAAAGAGAGGGTAAATGACATTAAAAAAAATGGATAACGGAAGTAATGGCAGAAAACTTCCCAAGCAGGGGAAAAGAATTTGACATACAGATATGTAAGGCACATAGCACTCCAACTAGCCATGATACCAAAAAGAAAAAACCAAAAAAACCCCACTACGCCTACACATATAGTAGTCAAGATTTCACAAACCCAACAGAAGAACAAAATAGTACAAGCAGTTAGAGAAAAGGAACACAAATGACATACAAAGGAATGCCCATCAGAATCATGGCAGACTTCTCAACACAAACCCTCAAGGCAAGAAGAGCCTGGAGTGAAGTATTTCAAGCCCTAAAAGAAAACAATCTCCAACCCAGATTGATGTACCCTGCAAAACTATCTTTCAAAATCGATGGAGAAATAAGATACGTTCATGACAAACAGCACCTGAGGACTTCATGAATACCAAGCCAGTACACCAGAAAATTTTAAACAATGTCCTAGCAAAAGACAGTGAGGATCACAGTTCCACAAAGCCCAACAAAATGAATCCATCTGACAAGACACAAAATTAAATGCAAAGCTGGGGGGAATTTAACAACAGGAAAAGATCATGTCAAGCATAAGTCAATATATACTAGTTATAACCATCAATGTTAATGGTCTCAATTCACCAATCAAAAGAAATAGAGTGGTAGAATGGGGCAAGAAGCAAGATCCAACAATATGCTGTGTACAAGAAACATACTTAATTCAAAAAGAAATTCATAGGCTGCAAGTTAAAATGTGGAAAACAATACTCCTGTCACAGGAACCTGAAAAAAAGCAGGAGTAGCTATCCTATCTGCAGACAAAATGGACTTCAAACCAACACTAATTAAGAGAGACAAAGAAGGTCACTACATCCTTGTAAAGGGAACAGTGCAAGAGGAAGAGACAACAATCATAAATATATATGCACCAAATACTAGCGCACCCAACTATATTAAACAAACATTAACGGACATGAAAAACCAAATAAGCACTAATACAATAGCAGTGGGGGACCTCAATACCCTACTATCACAAATAGAAAGATCAAATACACAAAAAAATATTCAACAATAAAATACTATAATTCAACCAAACTGTTGAACAAATGGACTTAACAGATGTTTACAAAGTGTTCCATGCCACAAAATCAGAATACACATTTTTTTTGGCTGCACATGCGACGTTCTCCAAAATAGACCACGTACTAGCTCATAGAATATGTTTAAGTAAGTGCAAGGGAATTGAAGTTATCTCCTGTATATTATCAGACCATAGTCCAATGAAATTGGAGATTGATAGTAAAAAAAACCTACAAGAACTTCATAAACACATAGAAATTGAACAACACCCTCCTGAACAACCAATAGGTCACAGAGGAAATTAAAAAACATTAGACAGTTTCTACAACTGAACAACAATACTAATACAACATATCAAAACTTATGGGATACAGGGCCGGGGATTTAGCTCAGTGGTTCCAGTGCCTGCCTTGCAAGCACAAGGTCCCGAGTTCGATCCCTGGTGCCAAAAAAAAAAAAAAAAAAAAACTTATGGGATACAATGAAAGCAGTCTTATGAGGGAAATTCTTAGCAGTGAATACCCATATTAGGAAAACATAGTGAGCTCAAATAAACAACCAAATGCTGAACTCAATCCTCTAGAAAAAGAAGAGCAAGACAAATCCAAAGTTCGTACAAGGGAGGAAATCATAAAGATCAGAGCAGAAATCAATGCAATGGAGACTAAGAGAATGATACAAAAAAATCAATGAAGCAAAGAGTTGGTTCTTTGAAAGAATAAACAAAATTGACAAACCCTTAGCCTACCTTATCACAAAAAGAAAAGACTCAAATCCACACAATTAGGAATGAAAAGGGTGAAATCACAACAGATCCTGCAGAGATCCAGAAGACCATCAATACCTACTTCGAAAATACAGAATAAATGGACAGATTCCTACATACATATGAATTACCAAAGCTGAATCAAGAAGATACAGAAATTCTAAATAAAAGAGTATCTGCCAATGAAATTGAAAAATGTAATTTAAAAACTACAAACAAAGAAAAGCCCTGCCCCTGATGGATTCACTGCTGAATTGTCTACAAGACATCACTACTGTTTAAACTCTTCAATGAAATTGAAAGGGAAGTACTACTCCCAATTCATTCCTGGAAGCAAGCATCACCTTGATCCCAAAAGCAGAGAAAGACCCAACCGAAAAAGAGAACTATAGGCCCATCTCCCTAATGAACATAGACGCAAAAATCTTCAGTAAGATACTGGCAAACAGAATGCAGAAGATCGTGAACAAGATCATACACCATGAACAAGTGGGATTCATCCCAGGGATGCAGGGATGGTTCAACATACACAAATCAATAAATGTAATACACTACATTAAAAGAACCAAGGAAAGCCAGGGATTTAGTTCAGTGGCACCATGCCTGTCTGGCAAGCACAAGGTCCTGAGTTCAATCCCCGGTATTGGGAACCAAAAAAAAAAAGAGAGAGAGAAAATACACACACACACACACACACACACACACACACACACACACACACACACAGAGCCAAGGACAAAAACCATATGATCATCTCAACAGATGCAGAAAAAGCATTTGACAAAATCCAACATGCATTTATGATAAAAATTCTCCAAAAATTGGAATAGACAGTGTCTACCTCCATCTGCTAAAGGCTATCTATGAAAAAAACCAACAGCCAATACCATACTAAATGGTCAAAAGATGAAATCCTTCACACTAAAATCAGGAACAAGACAAGGATGTCCACTATCACCACTGTTGTTCAGTATAGTTTGGGAAACAGCCACAGCAATTAGACAAGAGAAAGAACTAAAAGGAATAAAGATAGGAAACAAAGAAGTTAAACCGTCATTATTTGCACATGACATGATACTCTATATAGAAGACCCCAAGAACTCCACCAAAAGTCTCCTAGACCTAATAACCAAATGCAGCAGAGTAGCTGGATACAAAGTAAACACACAAAAATCAATAGACTTCTTGTACATGAACAACAGACTCATTGAAAGAGGAACTAGAAAAACAACTCCTTTAAAACACCATTAAAAAAATGAAATTCCTAGGAATCAATCTAATGTTAAGAAATCAAAGACCTCTACTCTGAAAACTACAGCACTCTGAAAAAAGAGATCGAAGAGGATATCAGAAAATGGAAAGACATCCCATGCTCCTAGGTAGGAAGAACCAATATAGTGAAAATTGCCATAATTCCAAAACTGCTATATAGAGTCAATGCAATCCTGATATAGGGGGAAGAGATGTAACTCCCAAACCCTCTAGACAGCCAAAACACAAATTTGTGTTCTCTAAAATCGAAGAATGAATTCTAGGAGCAATGAAGGTTAAAAGTAAGAAAAATTTATTGACAGAAAGAAAGCTTCTATCTAAGAGAGACAGAAGGGGGACCAGAAAGTGGGTCGCCTGCTCACCCAACTTCTCAAAGATGTTTTATGGGACAAAGCCATGAGGTGAGGCAGGTTCAAGGTGGGACAAAACTGTAGTCAACCATTAAGATTATAAGTACAGTGGCTTAGGTAATACTGATCCAATGAGAAATCACTAGGTGGACAGGGCTGGGGATTTAGCTCAGTGGTTTCGCCACCTGTTGCGCAAGTGCAAGGACTCAAGTTTGATCCCCGGTACCAAAAAAAAAACAAAACTAGGTGGACAAAACTAGATTATGACTAGTATAACTGCTTAGGTAATACTGATTAAATGGGGATCCAGTGGGGAAACAAGTCACGTAGCAAGCATACGAGGAACTGAGCAAGGATTTTAGGTGGAAAGGGGTGGGTCAGGGATCTTTCTCAGAAGATCTTTGTCCCCCACCAAGGTGACTGATACCTATTTTGGATATGGATCACTGCTATTCATCCTACATGGGTGTGGTAGTTTCTCTCCTTTTATAATTCTGGCCTTCAGTGAGTGTGTCTTGATTGCCCTTTATGTTGGCTCCTTGACTCTCCTCCGTGTTGGCTCCTTCTCGACCAGCCCTGTCTAACTGCCTACAAGATATCTAATTAACTTACCTATCTGCAATAATTCCAATTGAAATTCCAGCAGGATACTTCACAGACCTTGAGAAAACAATCCAAAAATTTATTTGGAACAAGAAGAGACCTAGAATACCAAAAGCAATTCTAGGCAAGAAAGACAAGGTAGGAGGGTATCACAGTCCCCAACTTGAAACTACACTATAACACTACTGTGATTAAAAACAGCATGGTACTGGCAAAGAAACAGACCCAAAGATCAATGGAACAGATTACAAGATGCAGAAATAGCTTCAGACATATGCAGCTACCTCATCTTTGACAAAGGAGCCAAACAAACTCACAGGAGGAAAGATAGCCTCTTTAATAAATGGTGCTGGAAAAATTGGGTTTCAACTTGCCAAAGATTAAAACTAGACCTGTATCTCTCACCATGCACTGAACTAAAATCAAAATGGACCAAAGATCTGAATTTTGTTCCAATTAAAACAAAAACACTAAACCTGCTGGAAGAGAGGTTAGGTCTAACCCTTGAAGACACTGGCACAGGAAAAGACTTTATGAACAAAACCTCAGTCGCACAAAAACTAGCACAAAGAATCAATAACTGGGATCTTATCTTATTAAAAAGCTTCCAGGACTGGGGATTTAGCTCAGCAGCACCGAACCTGCCTTGGAAGCACAAGTCCTGAGTTCAATCCCTGGTACCAAAAAAAAAAAAAAACTTCTGCATTGGGCTGGGATGTAGCTCAGCGGCACAGTGCTTGCCTGGCAAACACAAAACTCTGAGCTTGATTTCTGGTACCAAAAAGAAAATAAACCAATAAATAAAAAACAAAAAGCTTCTGCACAGCAAGAGAAAGCCCCAACAGTATGAAGAGACAACCCACAATCTGGAAAAAAGTTTTACCAGCTGTCCCTCAGACAAAGGTCTACTATCTAGAATATATAAAGAAATTTAAAAATCAGACCTCCCAAATTTAAAGACCCAATCCAAAAATGGGCATCTGAAATGAACAGATATTTCTCAAAGAAGTAGAAACATCAAATAAACATATGCAAAAAGGTTCAACATCACTGGTTTTTCGAGAGATGTAGATGAAAACAACACTGAGATTCCACCTCACCCTAGAAAGAATGGCTGCTATCATGAAATCAACCAATAACAAATGCTGGCGGGGCTGTGGGGAAAGAGGAACACTGCTCCATTGTTGGTGGGAGTGCAGACTGGTGCAACCACTGTGGAAATCAGTATGGAGATACCTCAAAGAACTAGGATTAGAGGTCCCATTTGATTCAGCTATTCCCCGGCTGGTTATCTTCCCAAAAGAATTAAAAGCATCATACCACAGCAATATATACACACCCATGTTTATAGCAGCACAGTGTGTAATAGCTAAATCATGGAAACAGCCCAAATGCCCATCAACTGGTGACTGGATAAAGAAGACGTGTTTTTTTAATATATAAAGTGGAATACTACTTAGCCACAAAGAATGAGAAACTAGAGACATTTATAGCTAAATGGATGCACACTGAGGCCATATTCTTAAGTGAAATAAATAGGACACACATGTGTAAATAGTTTCCCTGTGTGAGAAATTGAAAGTATAAAGGAAGACCAAAAGGTATAATAGATAATGTGAAACAGGAAGAAAAAGTCCTAAGGGGAAGGGGAAGTAGGGAGGAGTAGGGGAAAGGAAAGAAGGGAAAGGAAAAAATAAGAGAAAAGGAAAAAATGGAAACAAAGTCTTTGTAAACAGGGAAGGGTGGAGGGGTTGAAGGGAGGGCAAGGGAATGGGGAAAAAATAAGAACCAAGATACATCATGTACAGGTACAAATTCCCAATGATGAGTGTCATCACATTGTATACATAAAATGTACCAATAAACTTAATAAACAATTTTTGAAAAGATATTAGGCAGGGGGCCGGGGATTTAGCTCAGTGGTTTCGCCACCTGCTCCTTAAGGACCCAAGTTCGATCCCAGTACCAAAAAAAAAAAAAAAGATATTAGGCAGGGCAGAGAGCCACAGCTCCTAGTCAGCCATGCTATAACAAGGGAAATCACCCATACTTTACAGTGCACTGTGTGGGTGAGCTATGTTTGGTTAGGTGTATTAAGTGTATTTTCAACTTATGATATTTCCAATTTGCAATGTGTTTGTAGGGACATAATCCTATTGTAAGTAAGAAGTAGAATATACAGTATGTTGTGATTAGATTTAACATAGTAGGGTGGGAGGAAGGGAAGAGAAGGGAAGGGAGGGAGAGAGGTAAGGGAGGAAGGAAGGGAGGAAGGAAGGAAGGAAGGAAGGAGAGAAAGAGAAGGGGAGGGGAGGGAAAGGGAAGGGAGGGGCCAAGCTGAGCCAAGCCTGCCAAGAAAAGAAAAAAAGCAAGATAAGAGAGAAGTTAAGAACGATGTTCAGGTTTCTGACCCAGCAAACAAATGCATAGTGCTACTATATACTAATAGAGGCAACACAGGAGTAGGAACACATCTGGAGAGAAATAGGACAGCTTAAAACAAGCTTAATACATAAATATTTCATGCATCCAAATGAAGAGGTCCAATAAGGCGTGGGTTATATGAGTTTGAAAGTTAGGAGACAGATCTGAGCTAAAATTAGCTGTGGAAACCACTAACAGAGAGAAGGTAATTAAAGCTATAGAAAGGGATGAAATAATACAGGGAAATGTACCATACATTGGTCAAGGACAATTGGGATGTGAGAAGTATGGAGAGTTTGGTTAGCCTGTGGACATTTAATTAAAGAAACAAAAGGACTGGGTTGGCAAACATGACAATAGTTAAAGAATGAAAGTCTTATACCCAAGGAAAGCTGGCACTGGCTCAGCTGAGAAAAATCAGCAGACCTGTGGTAGGTAATAGGAGGAGTGCCCACCCATTCTGTTCTTGGCTGTAGTTTCCAGATTCAGTCTGCCACTTTCACAAAGACTACATTCATCCAAAATAAATAAAAATCAGTTAAATGAACTAGTAAAATCACTGTTGTTCTAGTTTTCTTTTATTTACTAGATTTAAAGCAGATACCATTCTGTGCTGCCAAGCAATGTATGTTCCTGAAATACAAGAATCATTCTCAGACCACTAATGCAACCCAAAAGCTGTATCAGGACAGCAAGACATACACTAACATCGGATGTACTTTCAAATGCTATAAATGTGATTCTACTTTTTGGTTCCAGGTTTTAAAATACTATGGTGTATGTGGTTTTAAGCAAGATTCTAAGTTACAATGGTGTTCTGAAAGCCAGTTTTAAAATTTAAGTGTTGACAGACAAAAAATACACTTTTAGTTTGACTTTATACCCACATACCATTCACCCGGCTTTTAACTTTATTTGAACTGTATGGGTAGTCTTACAAAGCAACAAAAATGTGCAGAACTGAGGTCAATTAGTATCTACTTTCTAAAATCTACTAAACTTCTAATTAGACAATCAAAGCCCCTATAATTTGTAATAAACTAATAAAATGGAGACTTTTTTCCAGTTTCAACTAGGATTTCCCCAAAGATGGGCACATTATTTTAAGAAATTCTATGTGATTCATCTGTGTGCCACAGACATAGAATATATATATAAAAATTATATATATATTCTATATATAAAGTATATTTATTCTACATATAAATTATATATATTATATATATATAAATTATATATATTCATTAACAGTGATTCTATTGCAGGATATAACATTATATATAATAAATACCCACATTCAAACCATGTCTTAGTAAAAAGACCAATTAAAAACTGAAACTACTGTCCATATATAACTGCCTTCTGAGAAAACCTTGCTTTCTGAGCCCAGAATAAGTTCTATCCTTTAGTCAATAGTTAATCTTTCTTCAAATAAAAGTTACTAACAGCATCACAAACAAAATACATCTCTTTAAGTTCAAAACTCGTCTCATTCTCAAAGACTGTCCCTCATTATTTGTCATCTGCTCATAATGTGTCACTGGTATCACACTGTCTTACTGTCATGTTGGCTAACTTCTGCTGTCTTATTTTGCTTGCAGCTTCTTCATGGGCTGGTCTTTTCTCCCACAGTATACTTTAAAATCCTGAGAAGTGGGCACCTTTTCAGTTCTCTCCTGGTCAGGATTTATACACAAAAAGTGTATATTAGTAACCAGCTAATTTCATGGTCTTCCAAACACAGTAATTAAAAAGTCCTTTAATATCTTCTCTTATTCTAAACAATCAGCAAGTGGCATATTTACCCCACGACCACTACCTTCCTCACTTCACCCTCCCATCCCTATCCACTGAAAAACTAATGAGATTCAAGCAGAAGGAAAATCTGCTAAGTTTGATTAAGAAAATGGAAGAAGTCTAAAGAAATAGAAATAAGGAAGAGAAAATGAGAACGAATGATCAAAGTAAAATGACTAAAAGGAAAACCTTATGCCAAGAATAATAAAGAGGAATAAAATACACAATTATAAGGGAATACTGTTAGATGATAACCAGGAAAAAGAAGCTGTAGGAAATAAATTCAATCTCTTCAAGTTGATCCCTAAACCACAGATTACAGGACAACTGACAGAAGCCTAGTCCAGGGACATGTGGTTATCCCACCCTGGAACTTGTTACAAGTATTACTCCTGACTTGGGGTGCTCCCAGTCAGGATACAAAGACCACCATCATTTGCATTCCCCTGCCAAGAGACATGTCAGTGATGGGGGCTGCAGGGAGAGCCAGTGGCAAAGATACCAGAGCAGCAGGCCAAGAACTGCACAGAACGTCTGGTATTGAGGTTAAAATTAAATGAAATGAGAGAGAAGTAAAGACAGAAAAGGATGAGAAGAACAAATACAGCAGTGGAGTAGGCACTTTCTATATGTAGGGAAAGCACACATCTGGAATTATTTGGTACTGAGTGCCAACAAATTTAAGACTTTGTTCCTCTCATGTAATTATTTCTTAGTGAGACCACACAAATAAAAAATAGACCTAGAGGCTAAAATGTTGGATGGTGGTTAAAGTGGGTATAACAATAACCATTAAAACACAACACACATATTTTTGGGGGCTGGGGATTTAGCTCAGAGGTTCCACCACCTGCCTCGCAAGTTCAAGGACCTGAGTTCGATCCCCAGTACCAAAAAACAAACAAACAAACAAAAAAAAAAAAACCACAACACACAAATTTTTAAAGTAACAGAACAGTTAGTACATAAAGAATGCTCCTGGCTGGGGAGCCGCGAGACTGGGGACAGAAGAGTGGTGTCCTTGGGCTGTGGCAGCCAGGCGAGGGAGATGGCAGCACGATGAAGCAGCAAGAATGTGGTGGTGGAGTTCTGTGACTCCCAGGGCAGAGAAGGTGAGCCGGTCTCAGAACCCAGAAGGAGCTCCCCCGCCACCATCCCAAGCTCCTAGGGCAGAGAAGGTGAGCTGGTTCCAGCACCTGGAAGGAAGCTCCCCCGCTGCCATCCCAAGCTCCTAGGGCACAGAAGGTGAGCTGGTCCCAAAACCCGGAAGGAAACTCCCCCGCTGCCATCCCAAGCTCATAGGGCAGTGAAGGTAGCCGCATGGGTGCCAGAAGCACCCTGCCCCCCAGGGAAATGAGAAGACACTTAAACAAGCCTCAAAAACAGACTTCCAGATCACCTACAGCAACCTCAAAAGGAAACAAGATGGAACAATCTGATACTCAACCACCTGGACTCTCTGAACTGGCAACAAAAGAGGACCAGGGAAAAATGAAATCAGAAATAATTACTCACATAACAGCAAAGATTTTTCTCATGGTGCAAGACATGATTAATAAATCTAGAGAGGACACAGATAAAAAAGAATAGAGGATCTGAGGAACATGATGGAATCCCAACACAGGAAACAAATGGAATCCATAAAACAGATACAAACAGATTTCCAGGAGATTAAAAACTCCATCGAAAGTCTGCCCAGCAGAATGAACCAACGTGAGGATAGAATTTCAGATATGGAAGAAAAGATTGCAATTAGTCACCAGGAAAGGAAAAATTGCTTTAAAATTGTAAAGGAACACGAGAAATCAATCCAGCAGCTGCTAGATGATGCAAAGAAGAATAACATAAGACTGATTGGAGTCAATAAAGAAACAGGAGAGAGTGCAGATGACATAAAAAAACTGTTCACAGAAGTCATGGCAGAAAACTTCCCAAGGAGGGGAAAAGAACTTGACATACAGATAAGTGAGGCATATAGGACTCCAGCTAGCCTTGATCAAAAAAAAATCTACACATAGGCATATAATAGTTAGGATTCCAGAAATCCAACAGAAGAACAAAATTCTATAAGCAGTGAGAGAAAAGAAACAAATCACATACAAAGGAAAGCCCATCAGAATCACAGCAGACTTCTCAATGCAAACCCTCAAGGCAAGAAGAGCTTCAAGCCCTAAAAGGAAAACAGCCTCCAACCCAGATTGATGTACCTTGCAAAACTATCTTTCAAAATTGATGGAGAAATAAGATACTTTCATGATAGAGAGCACCTTAGGAACTTCATGAGTATCAAACCGGCACTCCAAAAAATTTTAGACAATGCCCTAGGAGAAGACAATGAGGATCACAACCCCAGGAAACCCAGCAGAATGAATTCACTGGGCATGACAAATTAAACGCAAAGGGGGAGAATCCAACAAAAAGAAAAAGTCATGACAAGGCTTTTAAAACTTTTAACTTCATCTCCCTAATGAATGTATCATTCAATCTTGTTATTGTACTGATTAGTATTTTTCTGATTCTAGAATTGCACGCCTTTCCTTGTGCTGTACTGGCTATTTAGCATCTTCTTATGTCTACTTTTTAATTGGGTTTTCTACTAATGAGCTCTAAGAATTCTTTATATATTCTGGTAATAGGTTATATCCATTGTAAATATGGTCTGTTTAAGGACTACTTTTCATTTTAATGATGTCACTTAAAGTTCTAAATTTTGATGGAATCTCATTTATCAATTTTTTTCTTTTATACATCATGTCTTTTGTATCCTAGGTAGTTCTTGCCTACCCTGAATTCATAAACATTTTCCCTTATAATTTCTTCTTAAAGTTTTGTACTTTTAGGCTTTCATATTTAGGTTCATAGATCCCTTCAAGTTATTTTCATGTATGGAAATAAAGGGTTGAGGTTAATTTTTTATATACGGATACCAGGTGTTCTAGTGCCATTTGCTGAAAACACCATCTCTTCCTCGGCTCTTGAATTGAGTTTATATTCTATAAAATTCTAATGTTAAATAATCTTTCAACCATATATGTGTGGTTCTAATTCTAGATTCTCTGTTTTATTCAAGTGATCTATATGTCTTTCCTCACACCAACACTGCCTTGATTACTGTAGCTTTAGAAGAAGTCTTAAAATTAGGTACTAAACGTCTTACAACACTGTTTTTGTTTTTGTTTTTTTAACTTTTCTAGGTCCTTTGTACTCCTACATAACTTTTAAATTTCAATATCCAATTCTTCATTTCTAGCAGGTATATACAGACCTGAATTTTTATATATACCTTGTGTTTTCTAATCCTGTTAAATTCAAGTACAAGTTCTAGGGGCTCCTAGAAATTTCTTAGTATTTTCTCTGTAGATGATTATTTCATCTACATATAAAGATTTTGCTTCTGGCGCGACAATCCTATCCTAGTTGTGTCATTTTATTGCCAGATTAGTTTGGTGGGGCCTAGGTTTCAAAGTTTAATGGACAGATAAAGAGTAAGCATATCTGCCCTTGTTCCCCACCTTAAGGAGAAAGCATTGTATCTTCTCCGTTCATATAAGGTGTTCTCACTGGAAGTATGGAGTACATGACTTTAATCTGTTGAGAAGGTTCTGTTCTACTTCTAGTCTCCTGATAGCTTTTACCATGAACAGTTGTGGAATTTAGTTCAATACTTTTTCTCCAACTAGTGGCAGGATCATATGGCTTTTTCCTTTCCTCTGTTAAAATGATGACTTTTGGGGGTGGATCTTCCAGTGCTGAACCGACACTGGCATCCCTATAACAAAACCACTTTCTACATCCTGCCAGATCTGACTTCTAATAGTTTGTTTTGTTAAACAAATTTCTATCTCTGTTCATACTTTTTTCTTCTATTATCTTTATCCAGTTTTAGGATTAGCACAATGTTGAGTTCCTAAAATGAGGGGAGAAGTGTTCCTTCTTTTTTCTGCTTTAAATGTTTGATATAATTTATCAGTTAAAATGTATATGAGCCTGCTGTTGTCATATAGGTAGGTTTTCAAGCTAGGAATATACTTTCCTTAATAGGTGCTATTCAAATTTTATATTTCCTCCAGAGTTAGTTTCATTAATTTGTCTTCCAGGGTACTTCTTAGAAGTTGTCAAATTTATTTCAAAAAAGATTTTTGTAATATGCTTTCTATATCCTTTTAAATTCTGTAAATTCTGTGGTAATGTCTTCTAGATCTTGATACTGTAATTTAAAAAATGTGTAATTGATATTGTGTAACAGGAAGAAAAGGTCTAAAGGAGCAGGGGAATTGGGAGGGGTAGGGGAAAGGAAAAAAGGGAAAAGAAAAAATATGAGAAAAGGAAAAAAATAGAAACAAATTCTTTGCAAATAGGGAAGGGTAGAGGGGGTGAAGGGAGGGCAGGGGAAGGGGAAAAAAAAGAACCAAGATACTCATGTAAAGGTACAAGATCCCAATGATGAATGTAACTGTATTTTATACCTAAAATGTACCAATAAATTTAATGGGAAAAAAAAAAGAATGTTCCTGGCTGACCTGGAAAGATGTCCATCATAAATTCTAAGTCAAATAAGGAAGGTGCTGACAAATATGTATAATAACACTTTTTGTAAAAATATCTATTTGTGTAAATTCAGGAAATCTTTTAAATTTTTCCAACATAAAGTTTTGGTGTTATGAGTAATTTTCACCTTGGTTGTGCACTTTAATTAAAGTTAAAATAATAGCAATCCTTCATAATAAAAAGATCCCCTTCCATGGCAGAGCTTTCACTTTTAATTTAACATATGTAATGAATTTGTAAACAATTCTTTTTATGGTAGAACACAGCTTTGGGAGAGCTGCTCTCACACAGTGGGAAGAAAGGACCACTGGCCAAGCCCAGCTGTGATACTGTAGAAAAAAACACAAGTTTTGAAGACCATTGCCATTCAGTAGTTGTGTGACTCAGAGCAAATTATGTTAAATTTCTAAGAGTCAATTCCACTCTTCTTCAAGCATGGCATAATACCTACCTCAAAGGATTGTTTTGAGAATTCTCAATGAGAGTTCCTATTTATGAAGACAGACTGGCTGGGTAGGTCCCAGGGAGAACAGTAATCCTCCTGACCATCATATTTTTTGTTACCTCATGAAACAATATATTCTGAATAATGCCAGAGTGTTTGCTGCTTTTGCTGAGCAGCCTGATACTTATGTTTCTTATTTTTTTGTTTTATTTTCTTTTGGGGTTTTTTTTGGTTGTTTGAGACAAGGTCTCGCTATGGAGTTCAGGCTGGCCTTAAACTCACTGTGTAGTCCAAGTTGGCCTCGAACCCAGCAAGATCCTTCCCTTTAAAGCATCTACCCATATCCTTTGTAGGAAATAGCAAAGCAACCACTTAGGAGTGTTGGACAGGGGGTTGGAATCAGAAAATGAATGTGTGCTTATTAAAGTTCTTTGTCTTCTGACTGCATTAAAAAGCCCAGCAGGAGTAGAAACTGCTCTCCTCAGGGCACACACTGCAGAAGTAAGGCCAGGTGAAGGACATAGTATACACAATGCTACAGACATGGCATAACAAGAAACATTTTAGCAAAGTTCACATTATAATTGTTCACCTTTTAATGTTAATAAAACCTACAAGCATCTACTACAAATTCCAGTATTCATAAATAGGCCTAGAACCTAAAAAAGTTCAGCATCATTGAGAGGAGAAAAATTTTAAAAAGGGGGAAGAGATGTCCAACAACAATCTAGCAGAGAATCACGCGGCCTGATTTTCTGTAAGGATGGGAATGTTCTATCTATATCTGTTCATTAAATACTGGGGCACTAGCCACATGTGGCTTCTGAAAACAGGAAATGGGACTAGTGCAACAGAGGCACTAAATTTTTATTTTAATTAATTTAAATAGTGAACTGTGGCTACTGACTATGACATTTTAACAGTACAGATCGAGAATCTTGGGTTAATGACTCATGCTAACATACAAAAGGTGGTATGAGGACAAGTTACCTAAGTTTAAAGAGCAAACAGTGAAAAACAAATGTTTAAAAAATAAAAATAAGAAATCCAGTACCATATTAATAGTCTTTTGCTACATATAACAGTTTATGTTGGTAAAGCTGGGATCTTAATCTGACTCCACCCATCTTAATCAGCTTGAGGTACCACAACAACCACCATAGACAGGGTAGCTTAAACAACAATAATATATTTTCTCTCAATTCTGGAGACTGGAAAGTCCATGCTGGCCAATTTGGTTCCTGGAAAGGAAAATCTTCCTGAGTGTAGGCACACACCATCTTACTGTGTCTTCATATGACCTCTTCATATGACACACACACGTGTGTGTGAGAGAGACAAAGAGATCTCCCTCTTCTTATAAGGCCACCAATCCTATCAATTAGGACCTCAACCTAATGACCTCATATTTAACCTTAATTACATCCTTAGAGGCCCTATCTCCACATGTAGTCCAATGGAGATTAGAGCCTCGATATAAGAACTGGAGGTGGGAGCACTCAGTCTAAGCACAAACGCTGCACTGTTCCCTAACTAGTGTTCTTGAGTTCCAATATTCTAAGGACTATATTTCTCACCACCAATAATATTTTGTGAAGCTCAGTTTTCTGATATATTCTAACCACATCACCAGTCTATGTCTGCTTTAAACTTTTACCTTGAATAAGATACCTCTGAAATCAACTGAGATTAAAACTTAGCTTTGATTCTCAAAAATGGCCTCTTACCTCTTATACAGATTATGTAGAAAATTAAAATACCAGGACTAAGACTGCTTTTCTTAGAGAGGACTAGTTGTAAGATTGGCCCTTGTAGGCATCCGGGAACTTGGATTCTGGGAGAACAAACTCCAACAAAAACGCTGGGCACTCACCTCTAATAAGCTTCCTTGGTAGGAAACATTTCACACATGCTGTCACAACTCAATGCTGGAGGAATCAAATGTGTCCTGTGTGTGTCTGCAGGGAGAGAACTCCTGGAAGCTTGTGCCTGGTTTCCTCCATATTTTACCCCCTCTATCTTTTCCTTTCCTGATTTTCCTTTATATCTTTTCTCTATAATCAATCATAATTATGAAGACAACTCTATGCTGAGTTCGAGAGTCCTTCTAGTGAACTGTCAAACCTGGAGATGGAACCAGGTATGGTGGAACACATTTGTAATCCTGTACTCTGGGAGGCTAAGACGTGAGGATCACAAACTTAAACCCAGCAATTTAGCAAGACTCTGACTCAAAAAAAAAAAAAGCTTTTATGCACAGGCCCTGTGTTCAATTCAAAAAACATAAAAGAAATAAAGGACTTGGGGGCCGGGGATTTAGCTCAGTGATACCGCTGCCTACCTCACAACCGCAAGGTCCTGAGTTCAATCCCCAGCTCCAAAAATAAATAAAAAATAAAAAAATAAAGGACTTGGTAAACAGAAGATACAGTATAGTGAGAGGATAGACAAATAGGTGACAGTGAAGGAATATCCCAGGACAGCCGAAAAAAAGTTTATAAACAGGAAAAGAAGAGGCTCTTCTATATCTGTCCAGATTTCCTTCTCAAAATGAAATTTTAAGTAAATGTCAAAAGTTAATAGAAAATTCCACAATCTCTTAAATTAAAAAAAAAAAGGAAAACAAAAACAGAAGAAGGGAGAGGTGACAGCAACAGCAACAGTCACTGTGGTGTTTTTTATATTGATGGAAATATCCAAAGTTCCTTTGAATATGACAGACAGTAGTTAAGTCCAGAAAAAGGTTGTGGGAGAGAGGAGTGAACAGGTGTGCATGTGGAGGAAAATTCCATAACTACTAACAGTTATGGAATTTCTATTTTATGTGATGAAAATGTTCTAAAATTTATTATGGTAATAATTACTCAACTCAGTGAACATACTGAGAATCACCCATTTGAACTGGTGAATTGTATGATACATACATTATATTTTCAAATAAAATATTTAGCCACGTACATGAAAAAGAAAAAGTCCTCCTAGGAATAAAATATCACATTAGCTACATACTTTCACAATTCTAGCTTTAGATTACAACATGGTACTTGACAATATTTGACTTCAATTGTTTAACAAAATTTAAAGACTAAGTTTAAATGACATTCAACTTTCTTGTGACAAATGTTGCCTCTCCATAATAGAGCATTAAGCTTACACACAGTCATTTAACCACTCCATTACCCAATTTAAAATCTTCCCTAAATATTCAATTACAAAATTCAGTAAAGGCAAATCAAATTTCAAAATGCAGTCACCATCAAACAGAAACAAAACTACACACACAATACTTCCAGTAGACTCATGTATAATCCTGAATGTGACAAAAATTATTCAAGGGGGCTGAGAGTGCGGCTCAGAGGTGAATACTGGTCTAGAATGCACAAAGTCCTCAGTTTCATCCCTAGCACCTCAAAAAAAAATTCATAGACAATCAGGGTGCAGAAAGTAGTCCTAGAAAAGACCATATGGCCAAACTGATACCTCACCTGTTGTCCCATTAGTAGAAACTAAGGAGAAAAACACATTAGAGTGCTGCAGATTTTGAATGTTTGTCTAATCCTAGTCTATCTGACCACAAAAAAGAAGACCACAAAAAAAAAAGATCAAAATCATTTAAAATAAAATTCATTCCTTAAATACAGAATGCTAAAAGGTCACACTAGCATAATCCTTAAGTAGCAACTATTTTTAGTGTCCTTTTTTTTTTTAATTGACCAATGAAATTGGATTCCATTAACAGCCAATTTTTGCCAAATTTAAATCTAACAAATTCATTTAAGTTGAACAACCATAGAGAATAAAATATTTATACTATATATTTGTATTTCTACATTCAAAAGCAAAAGGGTCAAATTTTTTCAGGCTGTGAATAAATATATGATACTCTGAGCTAAAAGCCTATTTTATTCCAAAATTTGGAGTGAAAAATAAAGCTCAAAAAGAAATAACTTCTCAGTATTGAATTCAGTGGCATTAATATTAATGACAATTCTATTCATTTCAAAGGCATGTCCCAGAGTGTTTACATTATGAAAAATGGGTCTGGAATGTCACCTTCAGTAAATTTGAAATTGTTTAATCTGAGGTTTTGCTAGATTTGTAACAGCTGCACTTGTGTTTACAACTATAATAATGTCTTTACAGCATGGCACTCCTTTACACATTTTTTAGATCTGGTTGGTACAAACATGTTGTTCTGATCAATGGAAATGAGTTTAGTATCTATATAGCCACAAGTTTAGTCAGAATAAAGTTTTGTTTTGTATTAACATTGTAAAACAAATGCATCCTGAATCTTCAGAAGTTTTATGGTACTGGTTATAGAGGATAGTACAAAAACCTCCATTCATATACAAACATTTGGAAAATGACTCAATTTGTGTTTGTGGAATTCAAATTTTGTTTGGGGAAAAATATGCATATCAAATACACTGTGGATCTAATTTACTTGCTGGCATTCAATGAGGGTCTCAGGGCACATTACCAAGCAGAGACTGCAGTATTCAAAAATGACTTTTTCTTCTAATGCCTTTACACAGTAGAAAGATGCAACAAAAAGGCTGCCAAAGGCTTCCTTAAAAATGCTTCAACAGGAATCTTCAGCTACCCTTGGACATGGGGCTACTGGGGTAATGAAAAGAGCACCAGACAGGAATTAGTTTCCCTGGGTAACAGTCAACAGCCTTGCCACTAACCTCAGTTTCCTTCCCTAAAAACGTTTCAGAGAGAAGTCATTATTGAAGGTGAATGTTTTCTGCTAAAATCAGTTCAGTCTGGGTAACCAGACATGCTCAGCTCTTCTGATTACATAAAAATGCATAAACACAAGTAAGAAGTTCTTCAGAAGCTATCTTCTTAGGGGAACTCTCTTGGGAACTTCCTCATTAGGAGACAAATTAATTATTTTAGAAAGATTCCACTCTTTCTTTTAATGCAGTGCTATAGAGTGAACCCAGGGCCTCACTGTACGCTAAGCAAGCACTCTACTACTGAGCCACATCCCTGGCCCTATTTTCTTTTTTTAATGTCTGTTTTACTTTGGTACATATAGTTATTGTGTGACTCATATATAATCTAATCTAGAAAATACAAAATACTAATAAAACTTATGAACAAAAACTTAGAGAAAGCTGTGAAACCAAAAAAGTAAAAAAAAAAAAAAATCCATGTTTATAAAATCAATGAATTAAAAAATAGTTCAGGGCTAGGGATTTAGCTCAGTGGTTCTGCGGCCTGCCTTGCAAGCGCAGTGACCCGAGTTCCATCTCCGGTACTCAAAAAAAAAAAAAAAAAGTTCATACAAGAAAAAGTTCTGATGTCTATGGGATACGTATTACCATTTAGGAATAATAGTAATCCATTTAATATAGAAAGAATAACCTTTTTTTCTGTAGATATGAAATTCTGAACTCTCCAGAAAGTACAATTTCCCTCAATAAATATGATAAATTTGTTCTGACCTATCCATTTGTTTTCTAAGTGTCAGTTTCACAACTGTGCTTCAAAATTATTCAAAAGTAAATTACTTTAGACAAGATCATAAATTCAAATGTCCACATGGATAAATTCAATGAATAAAGCCTTCAAACAGGCTTGAGGCAACTAGAAAACAGCCCTGTCCAAAGAAGACAGCCAAGATCGAGCTCTTGCCAGCTGCTGTCAAAAGGAACTCAGACTCAGCATTATCAGACTGCCTTTCACTTTTAAAAAGCGGGAAATGTAGTTAAAGGTGAAATCTTTTAACGTTCAAATGTTAGTAACTGACTCAAAAAATCATAAAACACGCACAAAACATATTTTTAAAAATCAGCAAAGGTGATCTGATCTGACATTTGCTTTACTGACTATTATATTTGTTCTACAGGAGCTACTTCATAAACCATCCACAAAAGTTTCAAAGAACTCTGATGAGATTTTTAATGCTTCCATTATACACTGACTTATGTTAATATAGTCAGTGGGGTTTGTTTTTTCTTATGAAAATTATTACCTTAATTGTGTCAAGCAAGAGAAATTATCTGGCCAACACACCGAACAATTCTTTCACCAAATTCCCAAGGATGTCAGGAGGATAACCTTGGCTGGAGCAGGACCCAGCCTATTTTGTTAACTGTTATATTCTCAACACCTTGCACAGTGCCTGAACCAGAAGTAAGTACAGAGGAGTCCAACAATGCTCCCCATACTGGGGCAACTAATATTTCCCAATTCCTTAGTAATTAGATTGTCCATTTGACTGAGTTCTGGCCAAAGGACTGAGGGCATAAGTGAAGTACACCGCTCACAGCTCTGGCCCCTAAAACATGTCTTGTACCTTCTCTCACCCAGTACATGTGGCTGGAACTCTGGGAAAGAATAGCCACAGAACAGAAGGAGTCTGATTCTAGAGCATAGACTTTGTAGAAAAGAGACATCTGACATTCATGGGTAACACTAACAATAATTAGCACTTGTGTTCATGAACTTGATTCTTTCCACAATTCTGGTCACAAACCAAGTTGGACAAGAACTGAATCAAATTCAATGGTTAATTTCAATGTTGACCCTATGGAGAAATTTGATGTGCTTCTTGTCCAGTTTGCTTTGCAACCAGAAGATTGGAGAGAATTGAGTTCATGAAACAAGGTACCACTACATTTTGTTAAGCCACTGAGATTAAAGATTTTATTACCACATCTAGCATTTACTGTCACTTAATACAATGTTTGATACTTGTTCAGTGAATGACTAGAAAAAAGGAATAGATACCTCAGTCAACTAAGGTTTTGGGCATCAAAAGTTCAAAGATCTGGGCTGGGGATTTAGTTCAGTGGTTCTGCTGCCTGCCTCACCAGTGCAAAGTCCTGAGTTCAATAGCCGGTACCAAAAAGAAAAAAAAAAGTTCAAAGATCCTTGGTTCCTCAAGGTTGGCTGACAAAGCTAAAGCAAGATCACAGGATTCCAAAACAAATGATGACTGTGAATAAGAACTCCCAACATCACCATAAAAATAGTCAAAGTGGATAAATGAGGACAAAATGTCCAAGAATGTGAACTTGACAGAAGCAGAAAAAGCATGTGCCAAAAATTAGTATCTATTCACAATTTTAAAAACAAAAACAAAAAACCTTTCATCAAGCCTAGAAGGAAAATTCTTCAACTTGACAAAGGGCATCTACAAAAATCCTATAGCTAACACTGTACTTAGTGATGAAAGAAAGACTACTAGGAAAACTATTGTTAAGCTACTAATTATACTAATTTGATCTACAGATTTGATGCAATCTCAATAATAATCCCAGGAGGGGAGCTGGGGAATGTGGCTCAGAGATACGAGTGCTTACCTAGCATGTATGAGGCTCTAGGTTTGATTCCCAGCAGCATAAAAAAATAAACTCCAGGAGTGTTTTGCTTTGTTTTGTTTTGGAGATATCAACAAGCTAAATCTAAAATGTGACCACAGGCATAGGACAAAAAAAAAGCCAAGCACACAAACAATCCAAGATACTTCACACAAGAACCTCTATGAATAGTAAATAAGCCTATCATTAATCAATGGAATATAAAAGTATAATGAGGCCCTACTACATACCCACTAGGAAGGCTAAACTTATAAAGACTGACCAGGGGTAAGATGCAAAAGCACAGGAAACAGAACCAAAAATAGACAAATAGGATTACATCAAACTAAAAGGTTTCGGCACAGCAAATGAAGCAATCAACACAGTAAAGAGATAACCTATAAAATGGGAGACAATATTTGTAAACTATATACCTGACAAGAGAATAATATGCAGAAAATGTAAGGAACTCAACTTCATGAAAAAACCCAAATAATCCTGTGAAAAACAGATGTTATGGCTTGTATATAGATGTCCCTCCAAAGCCTTATGTGGTCATAGGTAGGGGTCCAAAGTGACTTGATCTAGGGTATGTGATGTTGGGATTAAGAGTTGTGATGCTGGGATTAAGTGTGAATGATTACTAAATTAGTCCACTGATTGGTTTAGCATAATTCTGTGTATGAATAATGAGAAGGCCCACTCTGGATATGGGTGGCACCACCCGAAAGGCAGGTAGCCTCAAAGAGATAAAAGGGAAAGGTTGCTGCTGCTGTTGCTCTTGCTGCTTGTTGCCTTTTGCTGCCCTGCCATGCCATGGACTGTTTCTCCTCTGCAATGCCCCTTTGCCATGCCACCCTGCCTTAGAGGCAGCAAACTATGGACTGAAATTTCTACAAACTATGAGCTGAAATAAACCTTTCCTCCTTTAACTTTGGGTGTTGGGTATTTTGTCTCAGTAATGAGAAAAAATAACTAAGTCAACAGACAACAGACCTAAAATTGTAATTTTTCAAAAGAAATACAAATAACCAACGGGAATACAAAAAACCCCAAAAATGTTCACATCACTAATCATCAGTGAAGGACCCTAGTTAGCAAGACAGACTCCATATTGCTGCTTGACCCACCTGCCTGCCCTTTAGATGAACTCAGAAGGAGGAAGCTTAAAAACCTCCTCCCCTTAGAAAGTCTCTTTAGAAATAACAATTAATCAACTATTGTTTTACAAATGTTCTAACAGCAGGACGTTCTGCTTCTGTACCTTTTGCTTGCTTTACTAGTTCCATCCCATAGGGGGGCCTAGAAACTGTTGGCCTCAAAGGTGTATAGAACATGTTTGTCTCCCCCCAGTCGAGGCTCGAGTCTGATGCTCGGCTCAGGTCCCAGCCAGTAATAAACTCCTGTGTGGATTTAATATCGGTCTCTGGTTGGTTCTCTCTCGCTCAGTGTAACAATCAGGGAAATGCAAATCAAAATAACAGTGAGTTATCACCTCACTCCAATTAGAATAGCTATCAAAAAGACAAAAAGTAACAAGTGCTGGGAACCTTAATACATTGTTGGCGGGAATCTACATTGGAAAAGACTGTATGATGGAATACAGTATGATGTCCTTCAAACAATTAAATATAGAACTGTCATATGATTCAGCAATCTCATTACTGGCTATATATCCAAAGGAAATGAAATCAATCTGTAAAAGAGACATTTGCACTCCTCAATTTATTGTAGCATTATTTATAACAGCCTAGAAATAGAAACAAGCTACATTTCCATCAACTGAATAAACAAAATGTATATAAACATATATATACATAGATATCTATATATCTATATTAAAAAGGATATCAAGGGGGCTGGGGATTTAGCTCAGTGGTTCCAGCGCTTGCCACGCAAGCACAAGGTCCCGAGTTAGATTCCCGGTACCAAAAAGGATATCAGGCATTAAAATGACAGGATAAAATCTTATCATTTGTGAGAACATGGATAGAACTAAAAGTTATTGTGCTGAGTGAAATAACCCAAGCACAGAAAGACAAATACCCCACTGTCTTACTGATAATGTAGAATCTGAAGAAGTCAATGCCATAGAAGTTGAGAATAGACTAGTAGTTACCACCAGAGGCTGGTGAGAGTAAGGGGAAGAGCTGATGGGAAAAGACTGATGAATTAGGTATTAAGTTATAAATAAGAAAAATAAGTTCGTGTTCTATCACACAGTATAGTGACTACATATAATATGGTACTGTATATTTCAAAAAGCTAGAGAAAGGATTTTTAGTGTTTTCATCAAAAAAATGATAAATATTTGCAGAGATGTATATGTCTGTCCAGATTGGGACATTGCACAAGAGACTTCAAATGTCTTCAGACTGGAATTATGTTAATGCCTGCACTTAATAACGACTGTAATCAATGAGGAGACAGAGAGAGAAACAGAGAGAGAAAGAGAAAGAGAGAGAGGAAGAAGAGGTAGAGGAGGAGGAGGGGGGAAGGAGGCAGGAGGGGGCACAGGAGGGAGGGGAGGAGAGGAGGAGAGGGGAGGGGAGAGAAGGAAAGGGGAAAGACAGAGAAGGGAAGAAGAGGGGAGGGACAAAACAAAGTTTACCCAGAAGCCTGTCATTGTTCCCCAAAGCCTATACAATGGTGTCTACTGAAAGAAAATCTAGGCTCTGTTGGGAAAGAGAAGGGAGGGAAGGATGCTGAGTAGGCACCCAACAAAGGTCAACAATGGTTATTATATAATAAAAAGAACATGCTCCAAAGAGACTGACCAAGACCTGTGGAAATAACACACACACACACATGTATGCATGTGCACACACACAACAGTATAAACTTCAGTGCATAAGTATAGAGGAAAAGTCATTGCTTATAACCAGAAATGACCATCAAGAATCACGGATTGAATCAAGTAAGTACAACATGTGAATGTACGAAAGAATCTGAAAAATTGGGTTAAGATTAAGTACAAGCCCTTCAATGCGATTGATTTAAGTAGCAATAACAACAAACCTAATGACAATAACAGGAACCAGTCCCAGGAGGATGTTAGAAGTCAATAAGGTAAATAGCACCTCCAAATCCTTATTAAATGAAAGAATTCAGCAATTCAGTACCTTCAAGTCTGATTAATAGTGGATCAGAGCCAAATTTATATTCTTAAAAAAGGTCTACCCTGAATCATTGTGTGCGTGTGTGTGTGTGTGAGTGTGTGTGTGTGTGTGTGTGAGAGAGAGAGAGAGAGAGGAAGGGAGGGAGAGAGACAGGTCTCAACTGTCTCATGAGTACTAGACCTCAGATTCCACTGAAATACATTACGTGAAATGTGTGTATGACATTTATATTCAGTATTACAAAATCAGCATTGGTCTTCTAGAGCAAAATCAAAAAACAAGCCCTTGCCCTAAAATCTAAAAAATGAAAAACATGGGTAAAAGATTAGAAACATAGCCAGATGTGAAGTAAGGTTATCCAGAGACCCAACCCACTGGACACAAGGCTGAAGGCAGCAGCCCAGACCTCCTTCTTCCCCTTTCCTCCTACTACTCCTCAATCCCACCTTCCATGATACTTTACAGTTTCTAACTTCCAAAGGCCTGGAAAGGGGCAAAGAAAATATAAAGCCCAATTCATCACTTTGCAAAAGTCTGATATATTCTTACCAAAACCTGTCTTTTGTCCCACGGAAGTGGCAGAACCCTTGGTTTTACTTTCACAACTCAAGAAATGAACACGCAAAATACTCTCACCACTCATTTCTTGAGGAAACTAGAAGCAATAAAGGTGATGAATTAATCTGAGACTAATTAGGAAAGCGACACCAAACAGCAATTTGAATAAGCAAAGTATTCAAGAATATAAAAAATAATTCAGTATAATGGGATTAGAGTAACAAAGGATTGACTAACTAGCCAGATGTGAATATAAAGAACACAGGAAGAACAGATGTAAGAAGCACCATTACTCCTATTGCTGAGATGGAAGGCACCAGGAAGAATATCCGTTCTCCCCAGGAATGTGGTGGAAATCCTTTCTGTCAACACAACCGTGGCTCACTTAGTGGTAGAGCTCTGATCATGGGCGCTTCACCAGTAGAACTTGCAAGAAAAGCCCCTTTTGCACTTTGTCAGAAACCTACCTGTGACAGTTAACTGAGTATATCAACTTGAGTAAGAAATGCCCAACAAACTAGATCAGCATAGTTCTGGGTGTGGAAGACCCACCCTAGGGAAGCTTGTCACCTGAATGGTATAAAAGGGGAGCTCTAGTCTTCACTGTCACCTTGGATGTCATCTCCTGGTTTCCAGTACAGATCCTTTAGCCTCAGCACAGACCCTTTAGCCTTCCATTGCAGACCCTTCAGCCTCCTGATACAGACTCACACAGACAGTACACTGAGCTATAGGCCTTCAGCTGGATCCTTTGGATCTCCAGTATGCAGACAGCCCTTTTGCACTCTTCCACATCTGACTCTAAGGGTGGTCATTTAAGCCAACTTTGTAAATCCTTACATATTTATATATCTTTCATTAAATCTGTTTCTCTAGTAAGCACTGACTGATATACTACCCTTAGGGTATCAAAGAAAGCTATTTACAGAGAAGGGTACTCCTGAGGTACTGATCCCAAAACACCTGGAAGGAAGGTTGGGGTCAATTGTTGACCACTGGGTACTGCTGAACACGGTGCATAAAGGAGCATGAGTAAAAAAGACATACATGGGAGCCAGTACCTGGCAGCAGGCACAGACTTTCAAGGAGGTTCCTGGGAAGATACATGCCTAGAGCCTGCACTGGAGCAGAAGTGCAAGGCAAGAACTCCACAGCAGGCACAGGCTCCTGAGCAGGTGGCCATGAGCCTCTGAGGCACAATGTTCACCACTATAGAGCCAGCACTGGAACAGACACGCATGTGCACACATAGGGCACTGATGCTGAAGAAGCCAAGTCATTTGAAAAGTTTCCATATAGAAAAATCCTGAATAGATGATTTCATGGATGAATGGTATCAAATATTTAAAGAAATAATGATAGTCTTTCGCAAACTGAGAAAATATGAGAGGAGCACTTACCAACTCATTCTAAAGTTCCACTTTTAGCTACAATACCAAAGCTGAAGACATCACACAAAATAATATTACCCACCAGTGTTCCTCATGGAGACGGACACAAAAATCCTAAATATAATATTTTTAAACCAAATCCAGCAGCATATAAAAAGGATTATATTACATGACCAAAAGTGTTTGCCCCAGGAATGCAAGGTTAAAATAACACTAATAAAAAATTAATACTAATAGATCAAATAATGTTATAAATCATAATAACAAAATAAAAGAACAAACCCACCTGATCATTTCATGGATGCAAAATAGCAACATCTCCAACATTTATTCATAAGCATTTCCAATCATCTAGTGACAGAAGGAAAGCCCCTCAAGGTGATGAAGAGCATTTATGAACAAGAGTTAACATGAAGCCAGCCACTGTGGCACAACCCTGTAATCCCAGCACCTTATAAGGTTGAAACAGGAGGATCACAGGATCAAGTCCCACTTAAGCAAATTATTGACACCCTGTCTCAAAATACAATATAGGTTGTAGGTCAGTGGCAGAGAGCCAGAAGGTGTGATCCTAGTACCACCACAACAAAAGACACACACACAAACAGCTAAAGTGATATTTTATAGTAAAAGATTCAATGCTTTGCTCTTGTGATCACAAGACAGGACAAGTCAGGAATATCAGCTCTCTCCATTGCTATTCAGTAATGTAGTAGAGGCTGTAGCCAATGTAATCAGGCATGAAAAAGAAATTAAAGGCTTCCAAATGGAAAGGAACAAGTAAAATTGTCTTT
The DNA here is from genome assembly GCF_053883595.1 of Heterocephalus glaber. Taxonomy (NCBI): domain Eukaryota; kingdom Metazoa; phylum Chordata; class Mammalia; order Rodentia; family Bathyergidae; genus Heterocephalus; species Heterocephalus glaber. The sequence continues at coordinate 12,659,287 of NW_028258151.1, read as the reverse complement.
ATCCAATTTCATATCATATCCAAATATGATACAGTATATAGAAAATCATGCGGAATTCACACATACCAAAAAAATAGCCTGCTGGAAGTAATAATCAAGGTCAGCAAGGTTGCAGGATAATAATCAATCATACTTTTATATACTAGCAACAAATAATCCAGTGATGAAATTTTACAAACAATTCTATCCATGATAGCATTAAACAAGAAAAACTTCAAGATAAATTTAACAAAAGAGCAAGATTTTCACATTAAAAATTAACAAATATTGATGATAAATTAAAGATCTAAACAACTGGAAAGATATATCATGTTCATGTTGAGATGGCAATTCTTCCCCCAGAAATCTATAGATTCAATTCAATTCCTATCAAAATTCATTGCAGCAGAGTTGCTTTGGAAAAAATGACAAGCTGATACTAAAATTTATATATAAATATACTCAGAATAGCCAAAACAATTTTGAAAAAGAAGTAAAACACTGGAAGACTTACACTTTCCAATTTCAAAATTTACTATAAAGCTACCACAATCAAGGCAGCCTGATGCTGATGTAAGAGTAGGCACACAGATCAGTGGAACAGAAATGACAGTCTAGAAATAAACCCTTACATTTTGGTCAATTGAGTGTTTTACCAAGGTGCCAAGGCAACTACATAGAGAAAGGATAATTTTTTCATCAAATAGTGCCAAGACAACTGTATATCCACATACAATAATAATAATAATAATAATAATTTGGATATATTCCTCATCCCATACAAAAAAATTCACTGGAAATTGATGATATACTTCAACTGTGACCCAAAAAGGAAAAAAAAAGAGATAAACTAAGCTTCCTCAAAATTAAACTTTTTTAACTCAAAAAAAAATTTAAAAACATGTAACAAAGTAGTTATTTACAAAACACATATCTAATAATGGACTTGTATCCAAAATATACAAAGAATGCTTACAACCTAACACAGTAATAAAACAAACATACCAGTCCAAAACATGGACAAAAGATTTAAATAGACACTTCAAAAAAGAGAGGAATGCCTAATAAACTCAGGGATATATGTTCAACACCATTAGCCAATAGGGAAATCCAAAATAAAAATACAATGAGATACCACATCATAGCTACTAGGACAGCTATAATAAAAACATAATAATAAGTGTTGGTAAGGATGTGGAAAAGTCAATCCCCACCTCCTTCCCACATTGCTAAAGGGAATGAGGAATGATTACTGCCACACTGGAAAATGGTTTGGTAGATTTTTAAAAAGCTAAACTTAGTATACAAACCAGCAATTCCACTCCAAGAAAAATAAAAACATATCTCCAAAGGCTTGTACACAAATGTTTAGAGCAGCATTATCCATTATAGCCAAAAAACAAAGCAACCTAAATGTCCATTAACTGATAAACAAAATGTGGCACATAAAATGAAATACTTCAGCAATAACCAGGAACAAACTACTGATACATGTCACTACATAGATGAATCTCAAAAACATTATGCTGAGTGAAAGAAACCAGATCCAGAGACAGAGAGCAGAAAGCAGACAATGAAGACAGACAGCAAATCAATGGTCGCCTTGGGCTGAGTGTGGGAGCCAGGACTGACTATAAGCTTGCTTCTGCAAACTTGTTAAATTGATGCAAATATTCTAAAACTGAATTGTGGTTACATTAGAACAATTACTAAAATTTACTAAATTTGCTAAAAATCACTTAACAATTTAGAAAACAGAATTGTACGTATGAGCCCTGCCTTCTTGTAACTAGAGGAAAGTACCAGGATTGTATTATTGAGGAAGACTGTAGATTCTCCTTGCTGTTTCACTCTCTCTAAGGTTATAGACTGGGTTCATGGTTCCCAGTGCAATGGTTTTGAGATGGTGTAATTTTTAAGAGATGGGGCCTAGTGGGAGGGAATTAAGTCACAGGAGGCACTGCTTTCAGAAGGAATTAATGTAGTTCTTCCAGGACCCCAGAAAGCTCCTATGAGTATGGGTCATTATGAAAAACAAGAGATCCTGGCTCCTGAATCTCTCTTACTTCCTTCTTGTCATGTGATTTCTCCTTTTTGCACACACGCCTGTCATAATGTTATCTACCAAGTTGTGATGTGGACAGATGGGCTTCACCAGAGCCAAATGATGGCACCGTGCTCTTAAATTACCAGAACTGTGAGCTAAATAATTTTTCTATATAAGGTACTATTATAGACAACTAAGGTAAAAATACTATAGGCAGTCAGACAGGGCTAGCCCTCGAGGGAGTCAGTGCAGAAGATGAGAACACGTTACAACTGTGGCTGGAGGTGCATCTGTTGACAGCCAGACCTCAAGATGGAGACAGAGTGACCCAGCCTGCAAGCCTTCCCAAGGGATAAACAATGGATTGGGGACTGTGGCACCCAGTGAGTGGCCACAACCCCCTGGTTCCCTCTCTTCCTAAAAAGGTCCTTGTTCTTTCCATGCACACTTGCTCTGTGACCTGCTTCCCCACTGGATAAATATTACCTATGCGGCTAAACTTGTAATCTTATTGGTTGATCATAGTTTTGTCCCACTTTGTACCCATCTCGTGATCTTGCACCCACCTTGTGATTTTCCACCTCATGATTTTCACAATTTTACTCTATAAAATCTCCTCTGTAAAGTGGGGTACATAGCAACCCATTGTTGGGGCCCCTCCTGTCTCCTAGATGCTGTTACCTCTCTCTCCCAATAAATATTTCCTACTGTTAACCTCTATTGTTCCTTAGAATTCATTCTTCAGTTTTCGAGAACACGATTCGACATATTGCACATCTAGCAGGTTGGGAGTTACATTTATTTTCCCTATATCAGTATTATATTTTGTTATAGCAACAAAAAATTGACTAATACACTCCAATATAACAGCTTTTTTTGTTTTTGAGACAGGGTCTCACTATGTAGTTCTGGCTGGCCTTGAAATCACTATTTAGTCCAGGCTGGCCTCAAACTCATGGCAATCCTCCTGCCTCAGCCTCCCCAGTGTTGGGATTACAGGCATGCCCCCCCAGCTATGTAACAGTTCTTCACAGGGAAATGATTTCTATATGCCCAAGAGAATTACAAAGAGCCTAACAGAATGGCCAATTTTGCAAGGCCCTTTCTAAACCAAGTCCAAATGATGATGATGATGATGATGTTATTTTATAAAAAATAAAATGTACAAGATTTGTATTGTTCTATCAATTGTTTTTCCTTCACCACTTTTACTGCATTTATTACTAAAACAATGAAAATTCAATGTACCTCTCCTATAGGTGTTCTTTCATTAACATGTTAATCATTCAGGATCCATAAAAAAGAATATACATATCCCCTAGGCCAAAATAAAATTTTTAAATCATTTCATGCTAGATTCCAGCCTGATTTGAGGCTCTACAACTACCAGTTGGAACCAACATTCATGTGATATTCCTCTGGGTCTCTCTGTGGCCTAGATGATCAATCCAACTTTTTATTAGCCAACATGGCCTCTCTGTAGCTGGTTTGCATAAATACTAAACCTGTGTACTTGTTCCTAGAACTACTTGCTGAAATATAGAACTGTTTAAAGATATCATTTATTTTCAAAATGTAACAAGGGCCGGGGATTTAGCTCAGTGGTTCCGCCTCCTGCCTCGGAAGCTCAAGGTTCCAAGTTCAATCCCGGTACCAAAAAAAAAAAAAGTCCATGCAGTTTTACATACATACAGCCATTTAGCTTCCACACCTAGCCAATAAATTTTTTTAAAAGGACAGAACAAAAAAATATCAACAGAGTTTGCGCTTCTTTTCTAAGGTCTTAGCAAATGTTTTTCAAGAAATCATGTAGTATGACAGAATGAAAAAGTGAATTCAAATCTATCATATACAAAAAAGTATAGCAAGCCCAATTCTAAAGCAGTAGGATATAACTTTAGAGGGACAGATGAAAGAGGCCTGATATACTAATACCTATGAGTATTTCCACGTGAATCTAGCATAGTACATTACACAGAAACATCAATTTAAGTATAATGGATAAAGTTATAATGAACAAGCTCTATTAAGCCTATGTGATGAATGATTCCAACACGTGGTGTGAATTCTCTAATTTGTAACAATCTTCCATCTCCTCCACCCTTGTGGGAAGTAAGGAGAAAATATTCTGAAAGGTCTATCAATAAAAGTGAGTGACGGGCCGGGGATTTAGCTCAGTGGTTTCGCCGCCTGCTGTGCAAGCTCAAGGACCCGAGTTCGATCCCCGGTACCAAAAACCCCCCACAAAAAACAAAAGACAAAAAAGTGAGTGACAACCGTGGATTTAGCTCAGTGGTTCCGCTGCCTGCCTCGAAAGTGCAAGGACCCGAGTTCAATCCCGGGTACCAAAAAAAAAGTGAGTGACACTCTTAAACAGCTTAAATTGGGTGACACAAATGTGCTCTCTGTAACAAAGTTAATCACATCAGTTTTAGATGTATTAAGCAGGGAACAAGTTAGACTGAAACCATGTGGAGGCCAAGAGCTTTCAAAATGTTTAGATCAGAACAAAAACCCTTGCTGGAAATTTCTTTGGCCCTTTTCTTTTTTTTTTTTTTTTTTTTGGTACGGGGGATCGAACTCGGGTCCTTGAGCTTGCGCAGCAGGCGGCGAAACCACTGTCTTTGGCCCTTTTCCATAACATTACATCTCAAACTTTTCACTTTTCAAAAATTCCAAATCTTTTCCCAGCTCGGGGCCAACAGCCCATACAACAGGATCACAGAAGAATGATTCACAGTTGTAAACGCAAATACCTAAAACATGTAAAAGAGCAAGCCAACAAACTGCACGCACAATCTCAAATCTCTCTCAGGAGTTTTGAAAAGGATTTGCCCTAGCACTCAGAGTTGCGAGGAGACAGTCGCGCATCAACCACTCCCCTTGGTCCCGCACTGAAAGGCAGAGGGCGCGAGAGCCAGCCGCGGCGACCCGGGCTCCTCTAACTGGGATGCAGGGAGGACAGGGATAGCTGCAGAAAGTGACAGGTTAAAAGGGAAAAGCTTTTCACGATACCACAGATCTAACGCAAAAAAATTCACCTTTGCTCCTCTCCTTTTAAGACCTAGCAGCCTGCGCTCAATCAACAACAACAACAACAACAACAACAACAACAACAACAACAAAAGACGCCGACTCCTTCCTCCCTCCACTCAAGAGCAGAGAACTTTGCCGCAAAACCCCTCCGCAGACCCAACCCTGGGCTCCTCCAGCCCGGGACCACGCCCATCGAAGGTGGGGCCGCCCCCCTCCACCACGCCCCTCGCCAGGGACTCAGTCCCCTGGGCCCACGCCCCAAGCCAGGGGCCCTACTTAAGCTCCGCCCCCCCATCTCCCTCCTCACTCCCACACCCCTCAGGACCCGCTCACCCACCCTCAAGCGCAGGTCGAACGGTCTCGCGAGTCTTACATCTCTTTTTTTTTTTCCCAACCCCAAACATACCCTGTACCTCCAGCACCCGAGCTGACACACAGGCCAGATGCCTGAGAGAAGCAGCCGTCTTCCCTTCGTTCTGCGGCCTCTCTTACCCGGTGGTCCTCGCCAAAGCTGCTTCAGCAGTTCGGGCTGTGGCGGGAAGGAAGCCACTGCCCGGGCTTTGTGGCTTGAAAACTTGGCTTGGCCTCTTATTGGCTTTTTGTTTTGTTTTGACTTTTTTGAAATTTTCCCGCGGTCATCCGGCTGTGGGGCTGCGCGCGCACTTACAGGTCCGCAGTGCATCCTGGGGCGTGGCGTGCGGCCCTGCGTACCGGGGCGCCTCTCGTGAGACTTCCGGGGCTTTTAGTCCTGGGCAGGGGGCAGCGCGGGCGGAAGTAACCCTAGACCAGTGGGGCTGACCCGTGGGAGGGATCTTGTCACAAACCTAGGGGGTTTTCATCCAGTTACTGCCCAATTATTTTAAGATTGTGTTCACGATGCGGAAGAGGTTAAAATAGAAATTCGTTCTTTTAAAAGTAACAACCTTTGTCAATGGAGTAAAACCTCTAGAGCCCTAGAATATGACCTTCTAGGTATGTTTTCAACAAAAGAGATATTTTTGGAGTTAATGCACATCCCAAAGCAGGCCTGTACAGTGTTTAAGGTTCAGATCAGGTCGAGATTGTATTTAAGTCCATTTAAATAAATGGTAAGAGCATTTTCTAAGACCTTCGTCCATGTCGGTGGTATTATCTTGGGTTTTTATTCTTGAATTTAGTAATCCAGGAAAGTTTTCACAGAAGTTTAAGTGATTAAAAACATATATACAATAATCTGAAAAATATAGCCATAGCATTTAGAGTTTTTTAAATCAATGCCTCATAACCATAAATTATAATTGTAAAACTATTTCACGTATGCTTCTAAAAAGTAAAGTCAAATCTACACATATAATACAACTGGCTCTCAATTATTTAAACACCAGCTATTCTTATAATGAAAGAATAACCATTTTAGCAGAGGATGAATTCAGTTCAGAAGTTAAGTTACCAGGGCTATAAAGATCATAAGTGGTAACATCAGTGTGTATGGTAGGGATAGCAACAAAATTCTAAAGAAATAAGAGCAAAGGGATCTAAAACTGGAGGTAAAATGGGCAGTATCTGCACCTATATTAGGGAATCAGGTGTTTGAGTCCCTTCTGTACACTAACCCTGCCTAATAAAGAGGTCTGCTTTTTTCAAGTATGCATAAGTGGCTGAACGCAAAGCACAGCCAGTGTGTGTGTTTGACACTCATAGTGACACTTGGGCCATTAGAAAGTAAGGTTCGTGGTGGCAAATTATAAGTAAATGTTTTAGTCCTGCAATTACCAGCAAAAAAAGCAATGAAGTCATGTTTTCTTCAGAGAAAAAAGTCTTATTTCTCAGGTCCTTTTTATATATGAAGTGTGATCAAAAAATACAGTGAATGTTAAATTAAAAATTTGTTACAGTAAAAGACACATCACTTCAAAATCTTCTCCAACACACTTATCCCATTGAGTTTGGGCATTATAGGGTATGACAAAAGCTGGCTGGGGAAATAGGCGTGACCTGTTAACTACAAGATCCCAGACACCCAGAACAGTTCCCAAATCTCTGTATGTGGACTTCTGGATAAGAGAACTTGAGTAGATTTTCAATAGGATGGCCTGGACCTGACCTCAGCCTGAGGCATGGGATCCCAGCACCACTTCTCAGATCCATATGTAGAAGTTCTGATGGGTTTTTTCGAGATTTGGAAGTATAAAGGAAAGGCAGTCATGGGGAGCAGTGCTATTGTAACTTTCCATGATAGCCAATGCTACATTTCCCAGACTCGAAGTGTTCTTTTACCTTTGCTTTTACCCCTCTTTTTCTATTTACTTGGGCTAAGCTTGTTCTGCAGAGCCAGTTTCTCCCATACTCTTCACTTTTGTTTTCTTGAATAAACTTTGGCACTGCTTTTTGCTCATTTCGTTCAATTCTTTGTTTAAGACTAGAAGAACCTGGAATCTAACTCCAGAAGGAGAGGCGAGTAACCCAGAACTCTGTAACATTTAGTCATCAAGCACTTTTAGAAGTAGACTACCCAAGAACACCATCATTAGTGCCACTTTCTGAGGCACTTCTGGAATTCTTGTTTCATGAGTGACTTTAATTGCATTGTGGTGGCTACTGCCTCCATATCCTGAATCAATTCAAAATGTTTATCTGTCACGGTCATTTTGATTTTGGGGAAGACACAGAAGTCACATGGTGCAGAAGCAGTGAAAAAGATGGATGAGGCCACAGCACAGTGTTTTCCCTTTCCGTTGGATGGCACTTGCCAGGAGCATTCACCATATTTTTTAATCACACTTCATCAAAACAGGAGAAAGAACTTCCAGAACTTCTCCAGAATATGGCAGAAATGATGAAATAAGTTTGCTCAAAGCAAGGCGGAATATTCTGGAGTGGATTAATAGCAAGGTGTCATTTACTGCAATCAATTTTAATTTTAAAAATTTAAACATTTTAATCACCTCTTTGGTGAAGAATCCTTTCTAGTATTTTTAGTGTTAATATTGAGATCTTCTCATCTTGCAGTGTTGTCTTTTTAAACTGGAGTTAATAAAGAATTTCTAGGCTCCTGCAACTTTGCCAGTATATGATATGATGCCACGTGCAGGTGTAATTTGTATCTTAAATGGAAAGCATTTATAGTATAAAGATCCAAATTTAAATTTGTGGAGATTTATAGACACTCATTTTAATCTGGCACCCATATATCTGTAGCTATCCTAATATTTTAAACAATAAAGTTATGATCATTTTTACACGTCTTATTTATTTATTTATTTGTTTGTTTATTTATTTATTTATTTTTTGGTACCAGGGATCGAACTCAGGTCCTTGCACTTGCAGGGCAGGCAGCGGAACCACTGAGCTAACAAGTCTTATATTTAAATGAATCTTAAATTGGTGTATGTGTGCCTCTGCAAACCAATTTGGTTTTAGTATAGAGCTTAGTAATATTTAAATAATGTGACAGAAATGAAAACCGTGAAAACTACTACATTCTTTACATTAAATCTTTATATTCTAAGGGGGAAAAATAACACCGGAGTGCTGCAAAGTTCGTGACATTACTAAATTTTCCTTCAGCGTTCAACAAACAGAATCACCTGTCTTGGTTTGCATATTGCAGAAGTCATTATAGTAACACTTCTGCTTCTAGAATGAGTCCAGACATCCATGTGTCTTCCTGCCCTCATTTGGCACTCTTATCACCAAACATTATTTTGTCCATGGCTTTGATATTTGCCTTTGGTACCACAAACATGAATGTGTATTTATTAAGTCCAGACACTGGGCTAATTATTTCCTTTAATCCTCACAATGATTTATGTGGTAAGAATGTTTTAATTTCACAGATATATAACAAGATGCATAGAGCCATCTTTTATAGAAGATGTTGGAACCTACCTTAAAATCCAGGTAGATTCACTCTAGTGCTTGTGCTTCTTACCACTTCCTATGTGCTTGCTTGTCCCCTAAGTTGTATGGAGAGAAAATAGTGAATGGGTCATGTGATCCCGGAGGTTTATGCACTCTAGTCACCGTGTTGCCTTCTCATTCAAACATTCTGACTGAGGAAATAGACACTGAATTAAGAGAACAATGAGAATAGTATTTGTGGAGGAAACATTTCAATCCTCAGTGCCACAAAAAAGAAGGGGACAGGGAACAGAGCGAGTAATAGTGACAGTCTTTGATTCACTTCCCTGAGGAGAAAAACACACCTGAAGTTGAAGGGAGTGGTATGAATTAGGGCTCCCTAGAGGAACCAAATCAATAAAATATGTATAATTATGTGTGACTATTTATTAGATAGGCTTACATGATCAGAGGCAGGAGAGTTCACAATGTCATTATGAATACTGAAGAGTTGGAGGATCTAGTATCTGCTTAGCCCAATAAAATGAAAACCATAAAACAAGAGGAATCAAGAATGCAGCACCACTCCAAGGTTGAAGGCCTAGAAGCTAACTGTAGAGTTGCCAGCACAGTCTGCATTGGAAGGCTGAAGAAACTGAAGGCTGATGTCAAAAGGCAAAGGCAGCAAAGGGTACACCCACGAAGCAAAAGGTACACCATTAGGAAGATTCGAGATCTTCAAAGCAGGCAGACTTTCTTCTTTCCCTTTTTATTTCATACAGGCCGCAAGCCTACTGGACAGTGCCATCTACATCTGAAATGGGTCTTCCTCCCTGTTTGCTGGCCTACATGCTGGTCATCCACAGACACACCCAGAACTGTGCTTTTCTAATGTAGGTGTTTCTTAATCCATTCAAGTTGACATGTCATGATTAACAGTCACAGGAGAACTGCAGGAGATAGAAATTAATGGGAGATAGGAAGTGTGGAGTAGAAAGAAATGGGAAACATGTTATAAATGATCCCTTTCCCCCACCTCCACCCACATGCTTACTCTGGGGCACTGTTGAAAGAATACACCTAGAACTTGTTTGACAGACCAGCCCTGATTCATGATGGTTCAAATTAACAATTTTTTAACTTCACAATCATCCAAAAACAATATGTGTTTGGTAAAAACCACACTTTAAATCTTCAATTTTGATCTTTTCCCAGGCTAGTGGTATTTGGTATGATTCTGTCTCATAATGCAAGGCAGTGGCTGCCAGTGTCCCTCATCAACCACAAGATTATTAGGGGAAATAGCTGATTCTCTGTAGTATAGTGTGCTGCTAAGCTGTGATATTCATGTAAGTTAGGTGTAGTAACTGCATTTTGACTTGGGATATTTTCAACTTACAGTAGGGTTACCAGGACATAACCATATGGAAAATAGAGGCTTAAACTAGTGTTATTTCAGGTTTCTGTGACTGGCCCCAGAACTGAGCTGAGGTGAGTACTAGAGTCTGAGGTTATTGTGGTGAAAAAAATGTGTGTACCCTGACTGTGGAGCTTAGTCTAGTGAAGGGAATCTCCATTTAATTAATTAACATCTGCTCTTCCTGCAGCATCAATCAATAGATTCATACTTAGTAAAATGAGGTAAACATACGAGAGTAGCAAGTTTCATTTTTAAAAAAAGCAGGTAAGGGGACCTAAGCTATACAGGAGACAAGACAGGAAACTCTTATCTACCTACTAAAGTTCTGTGAATGTTGGAGGATAGAGAAACAATTCTCTCGGTCTCTGACATATAATTCCCAGGAAATAAAAATCTGCCTTTTCTCCATTGAGCAACAATACATACATCCTGTTTCAAAATAACATTAAGCCAGTTTTAGTCAAGCAAAAAAGTGTATTCTTATTTAGAACATACATCCCACCATTCATGGTGTATTGTTAATGTAGTACATTTTTACTGCAGAAAGTAATGTTACATTTTTAAATGAGCACATGGCTCAAAAATAGTTTTCTCATAAACATTTAATATATGTGCTGCTGAAGCGAGCACTCTCATAAGCATTTAATAATGACTCATTTCACATGAAATTAATATTACAGAACTGCTAAGAATAAGCATTTAAAAATTACAGTTAAAAAAAGAAATTATGCACATTTGAGACTTGGTTAATTCTGACAACCATTAACTCAAAAATAAGTAAATTTCATTCGTTTTTGTCTCTGTTTCAGATTAACCCTTAATCGCCTAATGTTTTCCAACAAGACTAGTTAACTACATATTTTTATTTATTTGTGGCTAAATTAAGATTTCAGTGGACTCAAGTCATACAATAAAACAACTGCTGCTTGATGAGGGAATAAACTTCAAATGTAACATCAAGATGCACATATGTTATACAGTACTTTCATTTCTCATGATTCAAGATCTCTAAGGTCAAGCAGAAGAATCTAACATTTAATGAATGCTCAATATGTGTCAGCCATTTTGCCAGGCACTTTACATTTACTACTTCATTTGATTTTGTTTCTCTGACATAATTTCATTACAAATAAATGTAATAAAACTCTCCCTTCTATTTCATAAACAAGTTAATAAATATTTAATGTACCAAAAGAAATCATTTTAACTGAAAAAAATTTCAGGACAGCAAGTGGCAGAGTACCAGTGATAAAAAACCATCTCCCATTGTTTATATTTAGGATTCTCCAAAGTTAAGAAGTGTTTTCATGCTGCTTCCAGAATCTAAAAGCCTTCAGTACCAGAGACAGAAGGAGATGGCAAAGGAGCCAAGAGGTAAACTTCAGAGATAGAAGGCAACCAGCTTCTGGAGGCAGACAAGGAAAACACACCCAGTGTGACTGAAGCAGGCTCTGGAGAACAGATCATGCATGGCCAAGCTCCTGGGTAACAAGACCCTCAGAGACCTTCCTGACCACTTACTCTGTATCAGCAAAACCCTATCAAGATTTTGGTATGATCTCACCTTTGAAAATTCTGGTCTGTGACTCATAATTTTTATGTGTTTGCACCTTAACGGCTTTAAAAAGAAAAAAAAATGGTTTGCCTAATTTGTTTAACCTGTTTGGCATTATGTTTGTTATCATTCCACCCTTTTTAAAGGCCCGCAGAAAAGCAAAGATCATAAAGCAAATAAAATAAATCATGTTTATAGTTTCATTCTCTAGAATAAAAATGGAGCTTCAGTGCTACTTCCCTCTCCTCACATAATAAATATAAAAATGAAACCATCAAGGTCTTATGAAAGAAGCAGATTGCTTCAGCTGGTCTCTCAAAATACAACATTGGAGGAACTCTTGGTTACTACAACTCCGCAGTCTGAACTTAGAGTAAGGGTGAATTCTTTTCCTTGCTTCAGAGGAAGTTGGAGTTCGTACTATGCCCTTTCTTCTACAGTGTTCATGAATGAATTTGGAAAAAAAGTTTCCAGTTAACTTAATTTCTTCAGTCTTAATTTAGATGTGTTGATATGGAATTTGTTTTTTATTCTCACCTTTATGGCCCTTTATTTTCCCTGGAGGGGTTGCACCATTCCTGGAGGTACTGCAATACCAGGCTGATGTGTGGAGTGGATGAAGCAAGCTCCTATTTCATCTCCCAGTTCCAAAATTCCACTTAATATATTGTCCTCAGATAGAAGATGTATGAGACATTAAACTGGTAAGAATAAATACTATATTTGATCTTAGCCAAAAGGCCAAGAAGTGATCTGATGTAGAAATTTAGAACTTCTTCTCAACAGCAGTAATACTTTGCTGATATAGTACAAGAATGCCATAAGGTATTCTGCTGTTTCTTAAGTGGACCCTTGAATTTTCTTAGACTCTCAGCCACCCTTCCCACCCTCAGTGACCCCTGTGTTCCTGGCTTTGTTCTCCACCCTTTCCCCATTTCTGAGTATGTTCTCTGACCAGCTACCCAGAGAACTTTCCTGGCTGCTGCCTCAGTTGGCCCTTGTCCTCCTTACCACATGTGTTCCCAGTTTCTAAAGAGGTCCACACTTCCTTTTTAACCTCTCTACCTCCTGACAAAAAGCATATCACAAAGATATGTATTATTGTTGATAACACCCTTATTTAGAAATTTGTTGCCATGATACATGGAAATGTTTTACTGTTATAAGTTCTGAACTCAATTCATTTCCAAGTACAGTGTAGGCAGAACATCTAGCTATGACTTTTAGTTCTTAGATATCCATTATTAACTAAAACTGAAGAGAACTGCTATTGGTCAATGAACTGTAAAGCGAATAGCTAAATTGTGAGGGAATTTTCTATGCCATGGAAAAGCTAAGTCACATTTATTTTGATTAGTAGCAATACATTTTATTAATTCTGTGCCAAGTTTGTTTTTTGTAAAGATGGAGTGCCATAGCAAAACTTAACACTATGCATAAAAATAAATGGATTACTCAATTTTCAATGTATTATGCATGTTTGTTTAATAAATGTGGCATGGTCTTGATAAAAAAGCTGTATTATTTAAAGTTACAGGACCATTTCTATTGACAAAAATATGCTTTATTTACAAATGATGTTATCATATGAGGTTAATGATTAAGTTATATCTTTACATACTTTTCATAAAACATCTGTCTAGGAAATATTACTGACACAAATGTGAACATTTTGTCACACTTACTGAATGCTCATCTTTTTCAAAATCCACCTCAATGTACTCTTAAAACTAAATGTAAGCATATGGTCAATTTGTCTAATATATCTGTTAGATTTTTCTAAAATATAAATTTTATTTATATTTATGTCTACCATGTTATAAGTATGCATATACATACTTTTCTTTGTCTACAAAATTGCCTTTTTTAAATTAATTAATTAATTAATTAATTAATGCGGTAACTCAGGACCTTGCGCTTGCGAGACAGGTGCTGCACCACTGAGCTAAATCTCCGGCCCAAAATTATCATATTTAAATAAATGTGAATTAAAATGAAAAAAGAAGTCTCACGGGGGCTTGGTTTCTCAGCTCCTTTGAGTCCTTAGATTTCTTTTTTTCTCCCTTGCAGACTCCTGCTTTCGCGCTGTTCCAGGATTATTACAAGTGCTGATATCTCAGCCCCAAAGAGGCCACACCCAAGGGAAGAGCTGAACCGGTCCTTTTCTGCTTCCCATGGCTCTGGCAAAATCCTGGACCAAAGAGTGAACAAGCACCCTGCAGGCTGCTTCTGGCCAACAGACTTGTTTAGCTTTTCTGAAGAGCTTTTTGAGGAAAAAGTTAATTGAAAACATTTAGAAAAAACAAAATTTCACATAAAATCCTCATTTCACATCTCCTGAAAAATTGGACAATGTATGCACCCGGTGCTAGCACTTTTACCTGGCAACCATGCACTGGAGGTTTGTCGCAGCGCCCCCTGCAGGTAGGTGGAGGGACTCTAGCTATATGGTCTACAACCCCATACTGGCCTGAGTGAGGATTTTTATGCTAGATCCTCTCCAAAAATCTTTAGTGATATCTCCATATTATCCTTCATTTTTCAAGTGTGGAGACTGTGTGCTAAACCAAAATTGGCCCAGGAAGTGGTTGAGAGCATCTTTACAAAATGTTTTTAATGTGTAAGTTGTTCTCTAAGACCTTGCTAATCAAAGTATAATTCATGGACCAGCAGCATCAGCATCAGATAGAAAATTGTTAAAAAGCTCTACTGAGCTAGAATCTGCATTTTAGGAACATCTTCAAGTGATTCTGATATCTGAGAATTACTGCTATAAACAAAGCACACCGCTAACACACACAAATGCACTCTCCCCTCATCTCTGTGTCTTTCTCTCTGCCTCCCCTCCAAAGACCTGGCCTATTTCACTCATTTATGTGTCTTGTAAATAATGCTTTAAACAAATATCAACATATCTTTCTCTTTTGCCTTTCTCAGTGTACAGTCAAAAGCATCCTTCTGAATGAGTGGGAATAGATTAAAAATACAAAAGAATACCCAAAGAAAAACATGAGGTCACTTCTCTAGGTTCAGAGCAAGAAAACTAAGCTCATTGAATTTACTTTTGTTCATTTTGAATGATGCATAATAGAAATGTATTTGTCCTAGTTCTGGACATTAAAACACTAGCAAAGCTAACGCATCTGTTCAGGGTCCGTTTTCTCATAGACAGCTATCTTCTCGTTCTTTTCTTGCATGTTGGAAGGGGCAAGTTGTCTTCCTCAGGCCTCTTTTGTAAAGGTACTAATCCCATTGATTAATGCTCTACCCCCATGAGCTAATCACCTCCCAAAGTCTCCACCTGTTTAGGAATGAGTATTTCAGCATGAGAATTTTGGGGCAATTTAAACATTCAGACCATAGCAGCTAGTGTGTGGTAAAATCAGTTCTTGAACCATACCTTATGACTCAAAGGCTAGTAATTGTTTTGGTTCTCCAAATCAGGGAAAACAGTTCAATTTAGTTTCTTTTTAAAAAGATTTCACTTATTTTAATTGAAATAATTATATATTTTTATTATATATAACATGTTACTTTGAAATATTACACATTGTGGGATGGCTAATTTGAGCTAATTAACATATGCATTCACATACTTATTTGCTCGAAGTTGTACAGTTCAAAAGTAGAAGTGGAGGTAAAAGTATAGCTTTTCATTTTGAAGTATTGTTGATAAGGATGAGATAATGATGATGATGATAATAGTCAGATCTTGGGCACACAGAGTTAATACCACTCCTGTTCATAATGCAGGATCGTCATTCTTGTTTCCAGGGTTCCATCTTGTTTTCGTGTATTTATTCATTCATCCACTTTCACCCTGTGGTGATAGTTTGGATCTGGAATGTCCACCCAAAGGCCCATGTGTTAAAGGCTTAGTCCTCAGCCTGTGGCACAGCTTGCATGTGGTGCAGCCTTTAGGAGATGGAGCCTTTAGGTCAATGGGGGTATGCCCTTGAATGGTACTGTGAGACCCTTGTCTCTTCTTTCTCTTTTGTTCCTGGCTATGAAGTGATTGGGCTTCCTCCATCACTGCTCCTGCCTTGATAAACTGCCTTGCCACGAGCCCAAAAGCAAAGGGGCCAAATGGTCATGAACTTAAACCTTCAAAACTAGATCCAAAATAAACCTTTCCTCTTTTTAAATTGATTTTCCTGGGCATTTTGTTATGGGAAGCTGACCAATACACTCCTATTCCCCATTCCTATTCCCTTGACCACCCAAAACAATTATTGTAAAGTGCTCCATGTATATCCTTTTTATAAAAAAATTTTATTTTATTGGTACATTTTAGGTATACAATATAATGATGTTCATCATTGGAAATTTGCACCTTTACATAATCTCTCTTGGTTCTTATTTTTCCCCCTTCCCCTGCCTTCCCTTAAACCTCTCCATCCTGCCCTATTTACAAAGACTTTGTTTCCAGTTTTTCATTTTCACATATTACTTCCATTCCCTTCTTTCTTTTCCCCTACTCCTCCCACTTCCCCTTCCCCTTTGCCCCTTTTCTTCCTATTTCACATTATCTATTATACCTTTTAGTCCTTATTTACACTTTCAGTTTCTCACACTAGAGAAACTATTCGTATTTACACGTGTGGGTCCTATTTATTTCACTTAAGAGTATCACCTCAATATGCATCCATTTAGCAATAAATGTCTCTAATTTCTCATTATTTATGGCTGGGTAGTACTCTTTTATTTTAAGAAACCACATTTTCTTTATCCAGTCTCCAGTTGATGAGCATTTGAGCTGTTTCCAAGGTTTAGCTATTACAAACTGTGCTGCTATGAACATGGTGCATATATATCACTGTGGTATGATTCTTTTAATTCTTTGGGGAAGATACCCAGCAGGGGAATAGCTGGGTCAAACGGGACATCTAGCCCTAGTTCTTGGAGGTATGTCCACACTGATTTCCACAATGGTTGCACCAGTCTACACTCCCACCAGCAGTGGAGCAGGGCTCCTCTTTCCCCACAGCCCTGCCAGCATTTGTTAATGGTTGACATTTTGATAGCAGCCATTCTTTCTGGGGTGAGGTGGAATCTCAGCATTGTTTTCATTTGCATCTCTTGAATGACCAGTGATGCTGAACATTTTTGCATATGTTTATTTGCTATTTCTACTTCTTTGTCTGAGAAATGTCTGTTCATTTCAGATGCCCATTTTTGGACTGGGTCTTTAAATTTGGGAGGTCTGATATTTTAAAGTTCTTTATAGATTCTAGATAGTAGACCTTTGTCTGAGGGACAGCAGGTGAAAATTTTTTCCCACATTGTGGGTTGTCTCTTCACACTGTTGGTGGTTTCTCTTGCTGTGCAGAAGTTTTTTAGTAAGAAGAGATCCTACTTGTTGATTGTTTGTGCTAGTTCACGGGCAACTGAGGTTTTGTTCATAAAATCCTTTCCTACACCAATGTCTTCAAGAGTTCTTCCTAAACTCTCTTCCAGCTGGTTTAGTGTTTCTATTTTAATATTTAGATCTTTAATCCATTTAGATTTTAGTTTAGTGCATGGCGAGAGATATAGGTCTAGTTTTAGTCTTTGGCAAGTTGAAACCCAATTTTTCCAGCACCATCCTTTCTTTATGTGTATTTTTTTAATTAAATTCTTTTATTGGTACATTCTAGGTATACAACACAATTACATTTCTCATTGGGAATTGTACCTTTACATAATGCATCTTGGTTTTCATTTTTTCCCCATTCCTAGCCCTCTCTTCACGCCCTCTACCCTTCCCTATTTACAAAGACTTTATTTCCATTTTTTCCATTTCTCATCATTTTTCCTTTCCCCTGCCCCTCCCACTACCCCTATCCCTTTGGACCTTTTCTTCCTATTTTGCATTATCCATTATTCATTCTAATCATTGGTACATTTTAGGTATAAAATATAATGACATTCATCATTGGAAATTTGCACCTTTACATAGTCTCTCTTGGTTCTTATTTTTCACCCTTGCCCAGCCCTCCCTTCAACCCCTCCATTCCTCCCTATTTACAAAGATTTTGTTCCTATTTTTCCATTTTCTCATATTAATCCCATTCCCTTCTATCCTTTCCCCTAGCCCTCCCACTTCCTTCCCCTTTGCCCCTTTTCTTCCTATTTCACATTACCTATTATACATTTAGTCCTTATTTACTCTTTCAGTTTCTCACACCAGAGAAACTATTCAGTATTTATACATGTGTGTCCTATTTATTTCACTTAAGAGTATCGCCTCAATGTGCATCCACTTAGCTATAAATGTCTCTAATTTCACACACAAAAATCAATAGCTTTCCTCTACACAAATGACACACTCACTGAGAGAGAAATAGGGCAAATAATTCCTTTCACAATAGCATCCAAAAAACTGAAATACCTAGGAATCAACCTAACGAAAGAAATCAAAGACCTCTTCTCTGAAAACTATGACACTCTGAAAAGAGAGATTGAAGATGATATCAGAAAATGGACAGACATTCCCTGCTCCTGGGTATGAAGGATTAATATAGTGAAAATGGCCATAGTTCCAAAACTGCTATATAGATTTAATGCAATTCCAATTGAGATCCCAGCAGCATACTTCATGGACCTTGAGAAAACAATCCAAAAATTCATTTGGAACAAGAAGAGACCCAGAATAGCAAAAGCAATTCTAGGTAATATGTATTTTTTGATGAGTATGAAAATTTATTGGGGA
The DNA here is from genome assembly GCF_053883595.1 of Heterocephalus glaber. Taxonomy (NCBI): domain Eukaryota; kingdom Metazoa; phylum Chordata; class Mammalia; order Rodentia; family Bathyergidae; genus Heterocephalus; species Heterocephalus glaber. The sequence goes on along the minus strand of NW_028258151.1, from coordinate 12,640,740 downwards.
ATAGGAATGGGGAATAATAATAGCTCCTGGGAGACAGGAGAGGTCCTGAATGGGTTGCCCTATATGTATTCTTATAAATGTATATATTTGTGTTGTGTACAAGTGCTTTTTATTAACACAAGTAGTGTAAATCATAGAGATCGTCTGGCTTTTAATTATCATTTGGTATTATGTCTTTAAAATCTATGCAAGATTCTAAACCTCTATCCTACATACTACTCTGTGGAGTGTATTCACCTAGTTGTTCCTATTCTCTCTGCCACTGATGGACACTCAGATTCTTTCCACTTTCTCACATCACAAACAATGTTGTCAGAAACATCACAAGGACTTTTTGCCGTACACAATATCAAAGAATGTTAATGGTCCCCTTGGGGAAAGTGAATGCACAGGCCAAAATAACCAGATAACTGAAGCACACAACCACACTATGAACGAAGGCAAAGTAATGCATTTGTTTGTAACAAATTGCCACAAACTTGATGTTCTAAAAGAACAGAAATTTATTATTTGGCAATTTTGGAGAACAGAAGTCCAAAATCAGTATCACAAAGCCGAAATCAAGTATCTTCAGGGCTATATTCCCTCTGGAGACTTGAGGAGTTAATCTTTTTTATTGTCTCTTCCAGGAGGCTAGCATTCCTTAGCTTATGGCTGTAACACTCTGGTCTTAAAGGCCAACATCTTCAAAGATCTGGGCCATCTTCATGTCACCTTCAGTGGGTTTGTCTACATTTGTGAAATGCCCCCTGCCCATGTCTTACTAGGACACTGCATGCCATTTATTTAGCTTGAGATCATCAACCTAATCATCTGCAAAACCATTTTTTCAAGTATGATAACATTTTCAGATTCTAGGAATTAAGATCTTATATTTTTAGGTTCCTTATTTAAGTCAACTTAAGGCAACAATTTAGAAAACATTTTTTGAAGTGAAATTATTGGAACAAAGGAATCAAGAGTTTAAAATAAGCATGATAAATATATTCAATAGGTAGTAGAATTTATTCAAATATAAAGTAAGAGCAAGAAAGCATAAAGAAGAATCAAGTGGAAATATAGAATAGAAAATAACATAGTTGAAGAGAAAATAAAATGTAAGGAATAAATTATAGAATGGTTACAGCTAAAGGAAGATTGAGGAACTGTTCCAGTAGAAAGTAGAAAAGACAAAAAGAAAATGTAACAGAAAAGCTAATGGATGTGGAGGCTAAAATAAAATGCAAATAAGCTGAGTAAAATAGCAAAGGAATTATTAGAAAAAATAGTGGAGATACATTTCCCAGATTAAAAGGCTCTTTAGATACTGAAGTTGAAAGAGAAAGAATGAATATTAGAATAAACTTTCAAGCCATTAAAAAAAAACTAAAAGAGAGCAAGGTGTGATGGTCCATGAGTGTAATCTCAGCACTCTAGGAGGCTGAAGCAGCAGGATCACAAGTTCCAACCTAGTGTGGGTAACTCAGCAATTTAAGGAGAACTTGTCACAAAAAAAAAAAATTCTAAAGGTGTTTTGGGATAATAATATAAGCAGATAACCTCCAAAAGAATAATAAACACAACAGCAATGCAGTATGCAAGAAGTTAATGGAGCAATATTATGTTTTATGTAAAATATTTATTCATGTATGTATGTATTTATTTATTTATTTTCAAAGGATTGAAAATAAATCCTTTGGTTTATTTTAAATCCTGGGGATTGAACTGAGGACCTTCATACTGAGCTACATTCCCCAGTCCTTTTTATTTTGAGACAAATTCTTGCTTGGTTACTAAACTGCCCAGGCTGGGCTGGAACCTGCAGTCTTCAAATCTTTTAGCTGTTTCTTCTGGGATTTGTTTCCATGTCTAGAAATGTTATGTTTATATTATTCTTTCCCAAGTTTTTCTTATAAGATATTATCTACTGACTTGAACATATTCATATACAAGCTCATTGTCTTGCTGTATTTCTCTTACACACGAACACACACACTTATTGTTCTACATAAAACTATGCATTTCAGGAGCCAGGGATTTAGCTCAGTGGTTTTGCCACCTGCTGTGCAAGCGCAAGGACCTGAGTTCGACCCCTGGTACCAAAAAAACAAAAAAACTACGCATTTCACCCCAATATAATTATAGATCCATTTTAAATTTAATATTAAAGCCAGAGTTTACATTTTTATAACTGTGTAAAAATCACTTACGGTTGAGCCACACAGTATACTATGAGTGAGTGGGGCTTTGATAGATACTTTCAATCCTGTCTTAAAACTCTCTCTCTCTCTCTCTCTCTCTCTCTCTCTCTCTCTCTTTCTTTCTTTCTGGTGCTGGGGTTCTAACTCCCAGCCTCACTCATACTAAAACTTCCAAACTTCTGATCTGGGAAATTTTGTTTATTCTGTTGTGTCTCTCCTTGTTTTCTTAATTTTGTCCCTCTGGAACTTATTTTACTCAGACGTTAGATCCCTATCTCGAATGTGTAGCAGACATCTCAATCTGGATATTTCTAAAATTGAATTTCTCATCTACTCAACCACTCCACTCACCTGCTCACCAACATATCCTCTACTCATGGTCTTTCCTTTCTTCATTGAAGCAACTGCGTTCCAGGAGCTTAGGAGTCATCCTGGAGGATGAGCTCAGGCTCTTATCCAATGCTTCAGTGAATCAGTTGATCTTGGTTTCAAAGTGTATTCAAAACCTCTTCTCACTACTCAGCTTTTACCACTCTGTCCCAGCTGCCACTGATCTCACCTGGATTATTGCAAAGCCTTGTTCTCAGGTCTCTCTGCTTCCAAGCTACAGCCACATTGTCTTATGAAAAGCCAAAGTTTGCAGTTGAACATACTCCAGTGTCTCCCCATTTGACAAAAAAAAAAGTCAGTCAAAGTCTACTGCTGGGCCCACCAGCGCCCACTATTTCTGAATTCTTAATGCTCCTGTGTAATCCCCTGTGAATCTCATTTTAGCTCACTGGGCTCCAGTCTCAAAAGCACCACAGAAATTCCTTCCTCACAGCCTTTGCCTTAGCTGATGCTGATGCCTGGAATGTTCCTGTTCCTCTCACCTCCTTACAGTCAGCCTCTGCCTAAATGGTCCTTAATGAGGTATTGATATAGGAGATTAGGGAGTGGCAAAGATGGATGGGGAAGTAGGTATGACCTGTTAATTACAAGGTCCCAGAACACATGCGCAGAACAGTTCCCAAAGCCCTGAATTTACCACCAGAACTCAAGCAAGTTTTCAATATGATGACCTAGACCTGACTTCCGCCTGAGATATGGAATTCCAGCACTGCCTCTCAGGACCCGTATGTAGATGTTCTCAAGAGTTTCCTTGAAGTTTGGACAGTATAAAAGGACGCAGCAGCGGAGAAGAGCTTGCTATCATGGCTTTCCTCACAATAGCCTGCTCTGCTTCCTCCAGGTTGTACTTTTACCTTGTTTTTCCTCTTTTTCTCGGCCCTAGCTCACTGTGCAGAGCCACTTTCTCCCTCACTCTTCACTTTTACTTTTTTCAAATAAACTTTGCCACTGCTTTTTGCTTGTTTCATTTAATTCTTTGTTCTAGACAAGAAGAACCTGGAATCTAACTCCAGAAGGAGAGGTGAACAACCAAAAACCCAGTAATGTTTATTTGGTGAGCCATTTTTAGAAAGTGATACCCAGTGATAACAGTACATCTGATAACTATTATGAATGGGAAACAAGCAAACAACAAACAAACAAAAATGTAAAACTCACCTAGCACTTCCAATTCCTTTACTCTGTTTTCAATCTCTCTCATCTCCTAAGCTACTATGTAATTTACTTTATTACGTTTATTTTTTTAACTTCTGCAATTAATATATGAAGTACTTAGGACAGGAATCTTCTGATAATTTACCAACTGATACATCTGAAATACCCAGTCAGTGTCTGGTACAGCAGGCATCCAGTGAATAAAGGAAGGAAGATATGCTTACCAATTTGTCTTCCAATTTTTTGTCTTGTTGACATTTTCTTTTTATTAATTAACTGCAATATTTTTTCATCTTTATTTTCTGAACCTTGTATTGAGTTTTTTATTTCTGTAATTATATTTTATTTCTTAAAGGTTTGTTTTGTTTTGTTTAGACAGGGTCTCACTATGTAGTTCAGGCTGGTCTTGAATTTACTATGCAGCGCAGGCTGGCCTCAGCCTCCCTAGTGCTGGCATTATAGGCATGCACCACCACGCCCAGTTTAAAGATCTTTTTGTTTGCTATATGTTCCTATTTGTAATCTCTTTTATTTTTGAAATTTTCCTCTTTCTTGAATTGTCTGTTTCTTCTTTCTTTTTTTTTTCTCTTTTCAATTTATTTTCCATACTGAAAGTTTTCTTCAAATTCCTGATGACTTTGTCTATTTATATTTAAAATAGAGGTATTAAAGGCTTATTGGAAATTCTGCATATCTGGATGAAACTAGTCAATGGATGGGTTTCACTGGATGGTGATAGGTGTCATTGACATTTTTGTAGGAGAGCTCCATATATTGACAGCTACAGAACAGAGGGGAAGGGAATGGTTAGTTCCTCTTAACTCCTGCCTGGGAGTATATGCCTATTCCAGCAGCCACTGTTATGAGACCCAAGCAGAATATGAGAGGGTAAGGAGAGGGGGTGGTGAGTTTCAGCCTGATTCAGTATGTAGATTTTCAGTTGAGGTTTTCACTCAGTACAGAACTTGATTTTGTCCTATGGCCCATGTATCCCCAAGATTAGTGCCCATAGAGTTCAACCCTTCCTATCTTCTGTCAGAGGAGGATCAAAGGGTGCCCTTGGGGGTTTGAGCATGTATGTCAAACATCCACTTTTTTTCTTGCTTTTACCTTTACCTTGCCCCATGCTTATGAATTATCCAGTATTTCCAACTTCTGGACCATTGTAGATAGAGTTTATTGGTGTAAATTTAGTCCTTTCTTCTGGTTTTTCAGCAATTGATGTTTTAGCTTTTTTCATACCATCCCTTGACACCTGATGGGATAAAACTTCCAAAGTTTTGTTGAGATCTCTCCTCTGTTCTTTCTTCCATTTTTTTCCTTTTGAGTTTATGCATGTTTAGCTTGTTTTACTATATTTTAGTGGGGTTTCGGAAAGGAACAAAAATTAAAATATATTAATCACCTTATTTAATTGGAAGTGATTTGTGTTATGTCTAACAAATATCTAAAAATAAAAGATTTTTACTTTTCATTTCCACTTTACTTTCAAAGGTCATTTCTTGGATTTTTCCATATTCTTTCAAAGTTAATTAAAACTTAGACTTCACATTCTTTCTAGAAAACTTGATATAGCTCTGAAAAGTGTAAAGATGAATAATTGTAAGATTTTGATCCATGTGAATTTCAGTTTAGTGAAAGTATAAATCAGCCACAGAACAAAGTGAAGGTACAGCAGTTATTTATAGTAATTATAAAAGACTACTTGTTATATGAAGGTGAGCCATTGATTTAATTATGATTAATAGATGTCTTTAAAGTATTATGTAATTTTTAGTGTGTAGTTATATATAATGACCCAGGGATGATGGAGCTGAGTTTATATGAGGACACTGATTATCAAATAAAATCAGATTTTACTTCAAATGTGCTTATTTCTGCAATATTATCTAAAAGTTTCTACTTTTTAACAGTTTTTGAACAGTTTTAAATGGTGGCTGGGAGAATTGAGATTTGATCCTCTATACCATTAATCATCTACCTACTGAGCCACTCTTTCTCAAGCCCCCTTTTTTATGATACTGGAGATTGAATCCAGGCCCTTTGCACTGAGCTACATCCCCATGCCTTCTTTTATTATTTTTATTTTGAGACAGGGTCTTGCTATGTCCCTAAATTTCCCAGGTTGGCCTTCAACTTGCAATCTTCCTATCTCACCTCCCAGAACACTGGGATTACAAGCATGTGCCGCCACACCTGGCTTATTTTATCTCAATCCTTTGAGACTCATTTCTGTTTTGGACAAATTGTAGAAATACCACAAATATCTGTCTACTTATGAATGGATACACAAATGGGAAATATCCATATAATGGAATATTAGTAATACAAAGGAAAGAAGCCCCAGTACATGCTACACCATGGATGAGCCATTAAACATTATGTTAAGTGAATGCAGTCACTCATAAAAGGTCACATATTGTATCATTGTACTTATATGAAATTTTAGAAAAGGCAAATCTATAGATACATGCTTATTAGCGGCTGGAGTAAGGGGAATGGGTATTGACTTTTAACGCCTATGAGATATCTTTTAGGGGAGATAAAATGTCCTGGATTTAAATAGTGATGAATAGGAAACACCATTGTGAATACATAGTAAAAAACACTGTATTGTATACTTTCATAGAGTGAATGTTATGACGTGAATTATATCTCAATGAAGTTATTATTACAAAAGAATTTTCCTGATTATCTTGAAATATGTTTATTTTACCAGGCACTTACTGAAATCAAGCTCTTACAAGGTCCACATAATGCATCTGGTTGATGGGTCTCTTAAGGCTCTTTTAAAATCCGTCCCAGTTCCCAGGCTCCTCTTTCTCATACCCCTTGTTGGTCAAAGCCTTAATTGCTACAGTAGGTTACTGTTTCACTTGTGTTGGAATGCATGATGATGAATTTCTTTTATTTTTAAATTTTTTTTTTGGCACCAGGGATCGAACTTGGGACCTTGTGCTTTTGAGGCAGGAGGCGGAACCACTGAGCTACATCCCTGGCCCCTGAATTTCTTTTATTTTAAATGTTCCCTCAGCTCCTTTAACATTTCACCTTCAGCTTGGAAGGTTGAACCTGAGGAACTCTAATCTTTTTTTTTTGTACCGGGGATTGAACTTGGGACCTTATGCTTGCAAGGCAGGCGGCAGTACCACTGAGACAGATCCCCGGCCCAACTCTGATCTTTTAAAGATGTAGATTCTCATTAGCCTGCTTCCCTCTGCAAACCCCTCCACTCATCCCCTCGACCTCCCTGGTTGCTGACCTCTGCCTGTTCTCCATTACCCTCCGGCCCAGCCTGGCCTCCCCAGGGTGGCACACAGAATTGCAACTCCAGATGTGGACTGACCAGGGAAGCGTCCAGTGGGAGGATTATTTCCCTTGATCTAGATGCCATATAAATTAAGATCTCATTAGCTAATTCACTCTCTGGCTCACACTCTTGACTCATTTTCTCCTTGAAATCTATCAAAACACCCAAGGTGCATTTGTATGTGGGGTTATCTGTTTTCCCATATAAATTTCTAATACTAGATTGTATATTTGACAGCAAAATTTTTGAACTTCAATGCAGGCTTTTGTTTTTATTTATGTGGCTCAAATCTATTGTTTTGATTTCTGTCCATCTGTAAAATGTTTAGTAGCCTTTAAATTCTGAGGCTTGCACACCATACAAATTTGAGAAGCATATCTTTCTGTTGCAAAGTCAAGTACAGAATCCTAGGGCTCTTCTGTAAAGCTCTTCCCTTCTGTGGAACGGTGATGCATTGTTTCTTTGACCCCTTTGGTTTATTCAACTATAAATCCACAGAATTATACCATTATCCAGCCCTTAGCTCATCATGTGCTGTACAGGAATATTATGGAAAGTTGAGAAAGTTGCTGAAAAATTTATCTACATTTCTCTGATCACAAATTAATAATTTCTAATCTTTGGAATTAAATCTCTTTTTAAAATCCCCTAAATTGATTTAACAGATCTTCTTCCTTCCTCTCTTTTACCTAGTCTTTCATTTTCCTTTCTTTTCTTGCTTGCTTTTGTTTTGTTTTGCTTTGTTTTATTTTGAGACAGGGTCTCACAGCATTGCCCAGGCTGGCTCAAGGCCCTGGATTCAAATGATCCTACTGTTTCAGCCTCCCAAATAGCTGCACATGAACTCCAAACAGAGGTATATGCGACTGTACCTGGATTTTTGTCTCTCTTTGAATTTTGTCTTATCCAATTGACTTTTTTGGTAAAATATTCATTGACTTCGATATTTGTTTCTTTAGAAAAGTATTTTCTCACATTCTAAAATTCTTTGAGAGTATCTTGATTTTGATACTCTTAAATGAGTATTGCGATAAATACCATATGTATATAATATATAGCATAACTGTTACCCATTTTATATCCTTTACTAGGAAATGACATGTTTAAATCTCTATATTAGTTCATGAAGGACAGAGTGCAAAAAGGAACTGCCAAATCCAGGTGTGAATGCAATAAATTCCACTCCGAGATAAGCTGGGACACTCAGACTTCCTTTTGTAATATTCTGAAAGGAAACTCCACACTCCCTAATCCCATGGAGTGATGGGCATTTACAAGAGATCCAAAGGCCATGGGGATGCACTGGACCTCATCTTCCTTTCTGTGCCATTGGTTCTTCAGACCCACACCAGGCTCTGCACCTCACTAGCCAAGTCCTGGGGAACAAACGTGGCAGGTGAGCTTGATGCATTGCCTCTTCGTTGTCACTCATTCTAGGAGCATCTGGGTTCAGGGCAGGCCTTCAGGAAAGGCTAGTGGCTCGGGATTGCAAGGAACTTGCCGCACTTTATCTGCTTAATGGGGTGATCACACTCTGGGAAGATCTCACATTCTTTTTTAACCAGGGGTGGCCCCACATTCCAAATGGAAAACAGCCAAGCTCTGGGCAGGAACAGATGGCTTCATTCTGCAAGATGTAAACTTGATCTTGCTTAGTGAATTTTTCTCCTGCTAAAATAGTACACAAAGCAGTAAATAAGCAAATATTCTGCAGGAATCCTATGTGGGGGATGCAGGGAAGGCTTCTCTGTCAAAGTTAACACTTCAGAAACATCTTTGGCCTGGACAAGATGCATAGTTTGGGGGGTTATTTAGACCAGGGAGTGGGTGTGCTTTGCTTCAGGGAGACGTTCTAAATGTTACCATATTAATGGAGCTCATAACTTTACTAGTAGATTAATGAGGATCTGAAAGATAAGGTAAGTCTGATCTGTTACTGGATAATGTGGTGATTAATGTTTGTGATGTAATAAGGAAGCCCTAATTAGGAAACTACAAGGGAAAACCCCAACAGGCCTTTTCACTTAACCAAAGCTTCCTCCATTGAAAGAAATTTTGAAATGTCATTGAATAAGCTTTATGGACTCAGGATGTAAAATCAGAGTGAAGACTATTAAATGTTGAAAAGAGTCAGTAAGACAACAATCCACTGAGACTTCATACCATTCCTTTTGAAAATTCCTAAATCAGAACAAATTACCATGAAAATATGATTTGTAGTTACAATAATAAATTAGACTATGATGTCTCAACTATACTTTATGGTCAGTTCTTTTAAAAGTATAAGACACCTGCAATCTAATTATTCTCATAACTTTTTAATAAATTCTTAGCATTAATGAGCTATTAAAAAACAAGACTTTCATTTTTTAGAAGCAAATTTTATACCCCCTTGTCTTTGGGCCAATGAAAACATCTTAGCATGTCAGATCTTAGTAATATAGTTTTCCCCATGTACATAGCATATTTACATCAAACTTTTATATGAAGAATATTTTGGAAATAAAAATTTAAAGAAACTTTAAAATACCTTGTACATACATGTACACTGTAAGAATGACATTTTCTTACATTTGAAATATGTATTTGAAGCGACAAGAAGGAATTTAAGCAATACTGGTAAAATGTTTTTTTGCATCCTATTTAGCAGTCTCTAGAGGTTAATGACCAGATTCTAGAGTTTAATGACCAGTCGAAAAGGATCAATGGCCAAAGCTTTTTCAGAACTATTAATGGCAACCAATCATTAATTGCTAGAAATGTCTTGGGTCTAGGATGTTAACTCTTGTACTAGATCAAGGAGAAGGAAACATAAATTCTCAGTGCATCTTTATGAACAATGCCCTTTAATTTGGAATGTCCATGGCAATTATTGCTTTGTAGACTGGCCAATCCGATAGCCTGAACCACCATTCAGCATTCTGCCCAACAGTGCTATAATTGAAGGTCTTATATTTAAAAAGGAAATTTAATAATTTTTATCCATTTTAATTGCTCATGATATTTATATCTCTTGCCACAGATGGTTTTATATTTTTTTTTCTCAGAATCTTTTTGTAGGAGCTTTGGAGCTTTTAACTCTCAGAGAAATTTACCCGTTTGTCTGTAAGTCCATGGGAATATTCCAAGTGGCCTAGGACAAAGTTAAGAAATCTTTCAATACTACTGCAAATAAAGAAACCACTTACATTTCTCAGGTCCCAGAGAACAAACTCTCTGGATTCTTTGATTTCACATTTATTACAGGAGAGTTTATAGTGGGCAGCATCTTTGGTGTCTCTGTCGTATCCCTTTTGTTTTTAGCTCATAGCAAACCCCTCAAATGCTTATATTGATTTACTGAATTCATGAGAAACAAGATGTCTTGTAGGTATCTTTAAACACAGTAGCACTTCTTATTTTCAAATAATTATACTACCTTAATGCAGCTATTCAAAACTGTAGTGTCCATAATCTATTGTAAGTAAAAAGAAGAAAGCCTATAAAATATAATCTTATTTTTTAAAGAAAAAAAGGGAAAAGAGAATATGCTTAAAACATTTGCATTATGAAATGAAGTTACACAGCTATGAAGGTATGCAATCAGATGCCTCTTTGAAAAAACTCCAAAGCTTTAGACAAACAAAACAAAAATCCTCAAAGCATTCTATTTAGTCTTGCCCTACATCAATCACCCTATCTTATTAACCTCTCACCCTCAGATGGTGCTGGGAGGTGAGGGGAAAGTATGTGGTAGGCTTGGGGGAGAGGGTAGAGTTATAAAATGCAAATTATAGAGCAGAGGGCTACAGCTTCAACAACCATTAATATTTATTCAGAACCTTCCTCTGAGACTCTCAGAATGTTTTATAAATCCTATCTTCTTAATCCTCTGGGGTGAGCGGGTGGTAGGGCTCTTGATCTTCACCTGACAGATATTTTATCTATGATATAGAGAAATTAAATGCTAGCAAAAGATCTTAACAGAAAGCAATTGGGTGATGAAGAAGATTAATTTTAATGTGTGCCCTCAAGAACAATTTAGAGCAATCTACACTCCACTCTTGTTCTTCAGCCACATTTTTTAGCATCTTCCAACATGCAGAGTTCCCATGTGGTCAGGTTCCCAAGAAACTGCTAACTGTGGTTGCCTTGAGGGAGGGAAATTTGATGGCTGGGGAAACTTTGTACTGTGTATGCTTTTGTACCTTCTGGATTTACCTACTCAAAAAATAAATCAAAACTTTAAAATAAACCCTCCTCAAAGAGACTTGAAGAGGGAAAATTCAGCTGGAAGACTGACTCATTCTCTTGATGTTTCTTTTGTTCCCCAGCAGTGGTTTTATCCACCATATCTCCTCATAATAGTCTGATAGAAAATCACTGGAAAAACTAGTATATAATTTCAGGTATATTTAAAAATCATGAAGAGGTTTTTTTATTTTGGTACTGGGGATTGAATTCGGGACCTTGGCGCTTGCAGAGCAGGTGGCGGAACCACTGAGCTAAATCCCCAGCCCCAAAAATTATGAAGAGTTTTTAAGGTTTTAAAATGAGGTAATTTTGCTCCTTTTTCTTTCTTTTTTTTTTTCTTTTTTGGTACCAGGGATTGAACTCAGGACCCTGCACTTGCAAGACAGGCGCTGGAACCACTGAGCTAAATCCCCAATCTGCCTTTTTCTTAGTCTACTGAGGTTTCAAGTTTTTTCCCCCCGCCAAGACTACAGTACTTTTACTAGTTGGCAGGACTTTGGAAAAAGAATAAACATACAAAGCTATGTGTGCACATACACACACTCACATTGTGCTGTAGTGAAAAATTGTGTTTCCAAACTTTACAACCTAAACAATTTATTTCAGCATCTCCTGTTAAAGATATCATGGTCTGGCTGCAGATATTTTGGTAATGTATATAAAGTATAAAGCACAGAAATTTGTACTATTAAGGGAAACAGAGTCAAGAGCTTGGTTAACAACAGTTTGGTCAAGTGACTGACAGATCTTGGAGGGGAGCATGAAAGAAACATCATAATTAGGTTTATGATGCAAATACTAAGTCAAAGCAGCAATGATTTGATTTATGTCAGAGTATATACAACTTTGTAGGAAATAAAGCATAACAGTCTTCACAACAGAAATAAAACATGTTCTAGAAAGAAACAAATATTCAACCTCCTCATCTGTCTAAATATTGGTGAAATGTATACAGACAAAAATAGTGTATTGCTGTATAATCTATCACCATGACAGTCTACATTTTTATATGATAACTTGTGATATTTAACATTTGCTACAAAAAAGTGTGACAGTACTAGGATTAAACTTCTAACATTTCTCTGATGTCAAAAAAGAACAATGTCACTTCTATGTTAAAAAAAAAAAGTTCCCTGGCTCTTTGTAAAACAGTTTATAAAGCTTTACTAAATGAAATATTTTGTTCTAGAGAAACATCTATTGGTTTATGTAAAAATAAACAATCCCGTATCTTTAAAATCTATACATATATATTAGAATATTTACACTGCATATAGTGTTTAAAATGAAATATTTATGCACAAATACCTTTTTCCATTCATTCTGTGGAGATGGAGATGCATAATTTGTATACCCTCCTATCACAATTGAAGATATATTTCTGCAAAGCGTGATGTTAGGAAGACAAAGGGCATGCTAATCCAGAATTAATACTAAATCAGAAAACTAATATGGTTATAACTGAGGCCAGATGAATGACCAGCAAGTAGCTTAGATCAATAACTTTATGGACTTCCTCTGAGTAACTATTAACCAGTAAGTAGCAAGTAAAATAAACATCAGAAACTAGAGTACTAAAAAACTAAAGCAGTATGTAGTAGATACTTACATAGAATAGTTTGCTGAGGCCAAGATAAGATTTTAAGGCAGGTGTGGTCACTGTGAGTTTGAGGCCAGCCTTAACTACATAAGACTCTGTCTCAAAAAACCAAAAAAATTTTTTGAAAAATTAAAAATAAAGATTTTTAAATGTATGCAAACTAAGCAATTAAAACTTTGGAATCTTATGGCCCTAGAGCTATTTCTAGTCACTGATTAGATAACTATCAGTTACAATTTCCTCTGGATAATAAGAACAAATGTCTTTCTGGCCAAAGCATGGTGGGAGAGATCTCATAACCTGTTTTAGAGAATCAAGGCATACTGAGATAGTGATTTTGTTCCATGTTTCACTTCAATGTAAGGATTGGTATTGAGTCAAAGGTTCTTGCAAATCTTGTACAGTGGACCCTTGATTTATGAACTCAATCGGTTCCCGGCTGGTTGTAACTCAAGTTGGCTGTGAGTCAATACAGCTGAGATCTGGATATTTACTTGGGTACACACTAGGGATAACAAGAGGCAGATGAATCTTCCATTAACCTAATTAACCCAAGTTGTTTGTATGTCAGGCTGGTTGTAACTTGAGGGTCCACTGTAACTATGTCTACATTTCTGAAAATAATATACATAGAATCTACACTTGATCTTAGCCAAAAGGCCGAGAAGCGATAACATAGAATCTAAAAGACTAAATGGAAAGGCAATTGTGTCACTTAAAATACTTATAAAATAATTCAGTTTATAGAATTCTTTCCTAGTTATATTTCACATCCGTAACTGAATTAAGTCACAAGATAATCTGAAAAATTGCATATGCTTAATTTTCAAATAAAGTAATATTTCTTCCATATTTCACTTTCATTTCACCTTAAATAAAAATGTGCAAAAATTTAACAAATTAAAGAATTCCAGATCAACTTGAGAATTCCTGGTTTTAGTCTAACAAATATTTAATGTAAAAAAACTCTTCTTAAAATGGTTGGGAAGGAGCAATTATTGATAAATACCAACATGCATTCAACACGATTGAAGAAAAAGTACTGCATAGTATCCTGTTAAGCAGGTAATCCTTTCTGAGTTGGGAGATGATGCTGGGAGACAAAAGTTAAAAGCCAAACTATAACTAAAAAGTCATTTTCTACTTTTTATGCTGATTATAAAGGTCTCAAATAAAAAATATAGTTTTAGGGCCAGGGATTTAGCTCAGTGATTCTGCCACCTGCCTTGCAAGCGCAAGGTCCCAAGTTTGATCCCCGGTACCAAAAAAACCCCAAAACAAAACATAGTTTTAGTAACTTCCTTTGCCATTAATATCCTTTTTTAATGTCTTCTTTACAATCTGACTTGCTCATGTTCAACCAACAGTTCAATGCCCCTCTGTCAACTACAAGAAGATACTAAAATCACCATGTATATGTGGTAGCACATGGCCACCAAAGTAAATGAGTCTCTGATAACATGATTTTTGTTTTAAGATTTGTGTTTTTCACACACAGGCTGAAACTGATTATTCCAATCCATAAGCTATATATTCTATGATATTAAATCTAAAATTAGTGCAGAGCAATCCAACTTAAATGTAGTACTTCAATACCACTAGATGCTACATTGATTTAAAACCCTGGTTTATTAATCATTTAATTAAAATTCAGGAATGATTTACTCAGACAAATCACATCTGCTGAGGCTATCTTGTCTGTTTCTTAAACTTACATATTGAAAATCACAGGAATGTTATAGGAAAGACATTTATAAGATTGAAAAAAAAGAGTAAAAAAGAATTATACAGCTTGATTTTTTAAGAAAGTTACCAACTGCCCGCAAAAATAAACTAGCACAAAGTGGGGGAGAGAGAGAGAGAGAGATTGAATATGGAGGCCGTAGCAGCTTTGGTGACAATTAGAACCAAACTTTAGATCTGCAGTTGATCCTGACCTTAACCAGTTTGCTCATGTCTCATATTCTCATTTATTTTTGCAAAGCTTTATGCCTACAGCATACACTTCACTCATGGCACACATGACAGACACCTGTACCTCTTCACCTACATTGTATTTTGCTTCTATTTCTTTCCCTAGTTCACCTTCTCGCAGTTTAAGATCCTCACGGACTTCACTCGTTTCTGTCAGCAGGGAAAGGTAAGCATCCTGGATGTATATCCATTGATAATCATTTCTTTTAATATTTGGAATATCCGTGTTGTAAGTAGAAGGGCCACTATCTTCATATTTTTTCCTTGTGAAAATAGCAATTCCAACAAGGTATACTTTGGCATGATCTTGCTTTCCAGTTTTGGAAGTTGACATCTTCACTGTTTTGCATGGTTGTCCTTCAAACACCACAAAGCCATTTTTGTGCAGGTCTGAGCACTGCACAGGGTAAATGCTGGAAGCCTCAGCATCTCCAGTAGTGAAATTAATTTCGCCTACCATGGTGGGCTGCAGAGATGGCAGTTTTCCCATGGGAACTTTCAGCAGAGTGCCTTTCACCTGTGTACCCAGCGGCAGCCACAGCAGTTCCCCAGCTTTTAACTCTTAACCCTTTTGGTCCTGATTGAATAAACCTGATATGGGAGTTTTGCGCAACTAACCATGAAATACAACTTTAAAGCAGAAACTAGAAAAAACTAAATCAGGGTCTTGCGTGTGTGTGTGTGTGTGGTGAGAATTGTACTTAATAATTGTATACATAATTTCATACCCACCTTTCAATGTTTGACATCTGTTCCAATAAATCTCAAAGCTATCAGCCTACAAACAGTAGAAGAACCCAAGGCCCTGAAGTACACACAAACTCCCTGAGGATCTTACTGAAGTGCAACTTCTAGTACAGTCGATCTGGGAGGGCCTTAGAGTCTGCATTTCTAACAAACTCTGAAGTCTTGCCCCCAAGCTTTTGAAGGGAACATAACTTTTTTATTACTTATTATTTTCATTGTACATTTTATGTGGTACAGTATGATAATTCCATATAATATGTAATGAGAAAAGCAGAACAGTTAACACTTCTGTATCTTCTTAAACATTTAAAAAAAATTTTGATTAACATGTAATAATGGTATCTCTTTATGGGGTTCAGTGTGACATTTTGTTGTATGTATACAGTATGTGCTGATTGAATCAAGATAATTAACATTTCCATCTCCTTATCATTTTTGTTTGGAGCCTTCCAGCTCCTCTCTTCTACTTATTCATAAAAGTAACCAGGATTTAGAGTCAGACAGAACTTTGTATCTGTTATGCTTGGATTCAGGTGCATGTAAGTGATGACTCTGGCACCAGCAATGAAAGGTTCCTTTTTCTCACATAACAGTTAGCCTGGTGATTGGCAGATGGGCCACATGTCATTTCCATGTGTCTCAAAAATCTCAGTGTTTTGACTATATTTTGTCCAGTCTTCTTTTTTCTGTAACTTTCTTCTCAGGCTCAGTATAGTAGTTGCCCTTGTAAGCATCACACTCCTTTGTCAGGGAGATGAACAGGTTGTGTGTGTCTGTTCCACTCAGGATACCACAGCCACTGGGGAAACCAGACTTTTACATCGCATTGGCCAGTGGACTGCTGGCACCTGACAATGTTTAGCGTCAACGGAGGTTTGTAAGATTTTGTTTTTGTTTTTGTTTTAGCTAAGCACACAAATGATCTCCTACATATCATAGTTCCACTGACAGTTTTTCAGCTTTGCAATGGTGTGAGAGGAATAAGCATTGGGTAGAAACTCTACTTTGAGTTTTCATCTTTTACTGGGCTAGCCATACTCTCAGTCCTATCTTCTCACAGTATCTGCTGGACAATAGCATTGAGCCACAGCTACATGGAAAGAGCAGAAGCAACCAGTAATCTAAAGTGTACTGTTTTGCCAGCTTTTCTTCCTTTCCTTCCCTTTCCCTTTCCTTTCTTTTCCTTCTCTTTCCTTTCTCTTTCTTTCTAAGTCGTGTTTTGGGGTTTTGCATCCTATTCTGTCTACAAAATGTCCACCTGTGTGTGCATGAGATCTTCAAGCATTTTATTATAAAACAGATTTTGTATTAGATGACTTTACCCAACTGTGGCTAATGGAAGTGATCTGAACTGAGCATATGAAGTAGGTTAGACTAAGCTGTAATGCTCAGTAGGTTAATATTCTGTAGGATATTTTTAGTGCAAAGCAGCTAAGCAATTTCTATTAAATTAATCTTCAACATGGACCCCTAAAAATAACTGAACATATAACAGCAGTCAGAGAGAAAGGATGCCAAGTATTTACTTTAAACATTTCTAGTTTTCCCAAACACCAAATGGTTTAATTCTTTCAACCAGCCCATTAATAAATCTGCTATCCAAAAATGTGGGGCTTAGCTTGGCTCTACTTGATCATTGAGAGTATAGAATGTCTTTCCTTTTTAATCAAAACACTTCAGGGGCGACAGAGGGGCCAGAGAGTGGAATTTTCACAGCCCAGGATGGGTTCATTATTGGTGTCTCCTTGCCTGACTGCTGAAACAGGCCCTGCTTCCGATCACGTTCAGTTCTGAAGATTCCCCTGGAAAATCCTCTCTCTAGGTGCTGGAGCCTCTCTCTGGCTTGATTCTTCTCTCATCTGCTTGCAGCAGAGGTCTCTCCTTCCATCAGAGGGCAGCTGAATTCAACTACCCCTGCCTCCAGGAACCAGTCAAAATGTTTCTTTCTGCACATAAACCTCCTCAACCCTTCCTTAATAATTACATTAAAACTGATTACAATTATTGGTATTTACAACAATGTAAGCACTATAATTTTCATGTCCGCTTAAAAAAAAAAAAAGAGCTGCCTTAAGTAGAATGCTGTGGTGTTCAGAAAAACCATATAAAACTTAGAAAATAAAACCAAGACTGCCTTTAATAATGGCATACTAAAACATTGTTTAACAGGTCCATCTAACGATTATTTCATTCTCTGGGTGTAGGAGGTTCTTATTAGTCCCTTTCTGTTGCTACAACAAAAACCAGAAGCTTGATACTTTATAAAGAAAAGAGGTTTCAGGGCCGGGGATTTGGCTCTGTGCCTCACAAGCACAAGGTCCCAAGTTCGATCCTCAGTACCACCCCCCCACACCAAAAAAAGAGGTTTCACAGTCAGGGATTTAGCTCAGTGGTACCATGCCTGCCTGGCAAGGGCAAGATCCTGAGTTTTACCCCCGGTACAAAAAAAAAGGAAAGAAAGAGAGAAAAGAGGTTTCTTTAGCTCAGTTTTGGAAGCTAAGAGTCCAAGTTTGGGCGGCTTCCTATGTCCAGCCTCTGGTGAAGGGCCCCTCAGCCACCTCACAAGATGGAACAGAAACAGAAATGGGAATGGCCACTTGAAGAAGAGACTTCATAATAATCTACTCTCTTCAATAACTAATTCAATCTAGGAGACCAGCATGAATTCCTTCTGAAGGTACCATCCCCAATGATCCACTTATCTGGCATCAGGCCCCACCTTTTAAATATTCCACCATCTTAACATCTCCAGGCTGAGGACCAGGCCCACAATACAGGAGCCTTTGAGGGACAAATCACATACAAACCATAGCAAAATTGTGCTACTGTTTTATTCTGCCTCTTATTATTAATTAAAGACTCAGACTCCATGTAGTTAAGTATCAACTTGTAGATTTGTGGCAGGGGAAGTAGAAATTATCTCAAATAAAAAAAGACAACCCTGAATGTTATGATTTCATTACTCTGCACCACATTAATTACTTTTCTATGTAACTCAGTAATATCATTCTTTTTTTTTTTGGTACGGGGGATCAAACTCAGGTCCTTGCGCTTGCACAGCAGGCCGCAAAACCACTGAGCTAAATTCCCGGCCCTATCTTTCTTTCTTTTTTTTTTTTTAAAGTCCCTTTCCTGATAACATATAAGCCCTTGTTCCTCAGATACTCTTAAAACCAGCTTTACTTTCATGCTGAATCCCTCATTAATTGAATTCAAAACAATTTGATATGTACTCTTTCTACATTGAGATGAGAGGCATGTTTTAGTTTTTTGAGTTAATGGATTATCTATATCATAAATCAGCCCATCTGGTTTATGCTATGAATTTGATTTTTACCAATTTCTTTCTTTATCAAAATTGTGAGTGTCCAATTTTCTTAGCATGACATTAAAGCTTCCCTTTATTCTGGTCCCAGATATTTCTACTGTTCTGCGATCTCCTCTTCCTGCTCTACTCCCTCCTCAGGCAGGGTCAGTATATCCCCTTACCTTTTGTGCTCAGCCTACAAACATATATTTGTTGATGAATTAAACTGCTTTCTTCTCCTTCTGGTTGGCATGTAAACTGGAGGTTAACTCAAATAACATTCCATCTCCTGTTCCCAGTGATTGCTTCATGGAGGATTGTATGGCCCATGCTGGCTCAACTAGCATGGTTCTCTTAACATTTGTGGTAATGGTGTGTCAAAAATCACTCTTCCCTTCCCAATGGATGTGCACAAAGAACTATAGCCCTGGCATCTTGTGGCACCCATCTTTGGATGTTGAGTGGAAACAATCTCAGAATGAAGTCAACAGTCTGAGAACTGGAAAGAAATTGACAACTTGATAACGTGGCTTCATTTGCACATCAGATCTTGTGACAGAATTGCTTCTAGTGCTTTCAGATCAGTAAGCCAGGAGAGCTCTTTGATCATATAAACCTGTTTCAATCAGGTGTCCTATGCCTTCCAGCTAGAAGCTTCTTTGATGAGATGTATATCTCTATTGTTCATTTGTGTATCCATGAATGTTTCCCAAGTAATTTTATATCTGCCTAAGTTCTTCCCAAAGAGATATATCTGTGGGTTCCTAGCACTTGCTCAGTTCTGGCTCTGTCAGTATTCAATAAATGTTTCCATAATTAGTTATTGGAAAACATTCTTTTGGGGCACTATCCTCAATATTTTTATAAATAATAAAATAAAAACTTACTTTCCCCATCTTTTGTAGACCCCAGTGTTTCCCAAATTCCAAGGCTTGATTACCTTTTCGGGCATCTCTCTCCTTTCACCAGGAGCCAGCTGGGTCTCTTCTTGATGTCCCTACATGTGTCAGCTTCTGCCTATTTCCTCTGGAAAGTTTCCAAGAAGATTTGCCCAGGCAGTCAGCCGGGCTGGCAAATTGTGGCTTTAATAGAGTCCTACATAAATAAACCTACATCCTGTGTAAACAAGATGAACTTAGTCACTCTCAACTTCAGATTTCAAAAATGATTATGGAAACTCAATGTTACGTGTGGAGATCTACTCTAAACTTCATGAGTTTTATTCTTTGAGCCATCTCACCTCAGGACCAGGCTTGGAAATCACCTGGGAAACTGATTTTGTTGGAAGATTCAGGGGGCCCAAGAATGAATCTCTTTTCAAAAACCAGCACAAATGCTGAGAAGCTTTGGAGTCCTCTCTTCCAACCAACACCCACAATGTCACCATGTGGCAAGTGCACTCATCCACTGAATAACTTCTTTGTGACAGTCATGTCAGTTTTGTACGCCACACTTCTTGTACATCTCCTGTGTAAAGAACGAGAACTCAAAACACCTGTGGGAAGAACAAACTTGGAGAATGAGTGCTCAATATATTTTCATGCGTTGGTAGTAGAGAGGAAAAAAACCCCTTATTTGAACTGATTGGAGTAGTCAGGTATATTTTAATACTTTAAAACTGGATTCAGTAAGCTCCTATACACCAAAAGAGGAAATGTATCTGCTTCAATTTTTAAGTAAAATTGGTAGTGAGTCTAAAAATATCAAATAACATCAAAGTGGGCCACACCAATCCTGTATGTCAGATAGTTTCCCAGAACTCACTTCAACCAAAACAAATTGTGCTAATAATTTGCATATGATTTACCATCACTCCTTCTTACAATTGGAGTGAAATAGCTAGTATCAACACTGCAGTCACAAACTCTTTCCTACCCACCACCTGGGTATTTTAAGAATGTGGTGTTACATTTAAACATGAAACACCCTCAATCCCTGTATTTCTTTTTCTCCCCCTTGATTCATGAAACACCCTGAGGTAAAAATAGCAAGTAGGTGTGTGAGGCAGACACCCATACAAAAAAGTAGAATTTATGATTTGTGTCTTATGGATTTGTTAATGGGTTTGCTTACACTTCTTTCTTTCACTGACTTGTGATTGATGCTGTCACCAGAGTGTAATGTTAGACTCATGGTGTTCCCATTTGAGGCATGGTTATGGCAATACAGCAGGTAGATACACACAAGTTACTCTTAACAACAATGACCTCCCCCACAGGATCCCTGTGGACTTTAATTTTGAAAAGTGAGCCTGAAATATTTCACATCTTTGTAGCATATAACTATGTTCACATTCAGTGAATATTTTCTGTCCCCAAATTGAAATTTTTTTATAGCCGCTTTTTAGAATTGGTTACAAAACCTAAGTCCACTTACAAAATTAGGAACATGTTTAGAGGCCTCTTTTGAAAGAAAGCTTTAGTCTTTTTAAATTGAGTTAAAAAAAATAAAAACAAGGGCCAGGGATTTAGCTCAGTGGTTCCAGCGCCTGCTTTGCAAGCACAAGGTCCCGAGTTCGATCCCTGGTACCAAAATAAATAAATAAATAAAACTAGTAAAAAAATAAAAACAATGCAATATTTGAACAGCGTTTTAAAAATTTAAAAGTACACCTAGTTTCCTTATCTACCTATCTTCCTTATCTAGTTTCCTTATCTCTCAAATAGTGAAATTGTAATTCAAAACTGGTAAGGTCACAACAAATTGAATCAAGCAAATGCACACATATGTTTGCACTACTTGATGCACTTAATTGTTAGTTACTTGTTCACTTAAATGTTATTTTGCACTTAAAACACAAAAGGAAATAGGAATGATCACAGTAGAGGCCCAATTTTAACCGAATGTGTGCAAAATTTAAAAGGTAATTGTCAGTTAAGTATGGAGCATTTGGAAGAAATTAAACTGAAAGAGGAACAATTCATAATATCAAGAAGATTTGGGCTTTAAAGATTTCACTGAAGTTTGTGACCTTAATTCACATTGTTATTCTTACTTTTAGTGAACACCACACCATTTCAAAAATTTAAATGATAGGCCTTGAAAATGTTCAAGGGAGGCACGAGTGAAACTTTTATGTAATGGAGGGGTAGCTGTTAGTCTCCATATCGCTTGAAATGCTCATATTTTTATTTTAGCAACATCATGGTCTTATACAAAAAATGGTTGGTAATTACATTAGGCTAACTCAGTGCAGGTCATAGAATATTCATTTATGAAGTTTAATCACCTCTATGGAAATTACTCAGTGAAAATAGAATTTCTTTTATTTTTTGGGGGGGTGGGGGTTTCAGACAAGGTCTCGCTATGCAGTTCAGGCTGAATTTAAACTCATTATGTAGCCCAGGTTGGCTTTGGACTCGCTGCAATCCTCCTGCCTCATACTCTCAAGTGCTGGGATTACAGGTGTGTGCCACCACACCTGGCTGAAAATAGAATTTCTGAGAGGACTAAGCCTTTGTTTATCTGTTTGAATGCACTAATCAGGACTATAGCCTGGACCTTGAATGTCCCCCAAAGGCCATGTGTTAAAGGCTTTGTTCCCAAGTTGGTGCTCTGGGGATATGGTGAAACTTTTAAAAGGTGTGACCTACTAGGAAGACTTTGGGTCATTGGGGATGTATCTTTTTTTTTTTATTAGTACATGTTTGCCATACATAACAATCACATTCATCATGGAGAATTTGTCCTGTACATAGTATATCTTAATTCTTTCTTCCCATTCCCATCCCCTCCCTTCGACCCATTTCCTCCTCCTGATTTACAAAAGCTGTTTCCATTTTTTCCCTCAATTCTCTTTCTCTTTTCTTTTTAAATCCCTTTTCCCTTCCTTCCCTACTCTCCCCCCCCCTTTTCCCTTCCCATTTGAACAAGTTCTTCCTAGTCTCAATATCTATCCTCTATTTTTCTCCTTACTTACACTTTGAGTTTCTCACACAAGAGAAACAAAGCAATATTTAAACTTGTGTGTCTGAATTTTATTTTTGTATTTTAGCTATTCAATTATTTCAGCTTTTTTTGGGAGACAGGATCTTACTATGTAGTCCAGCAGCATTTCTTGAAAAGACAATTGTCTTATATGAAATTACTTTATTCTTTTTTGGTTTTGTGGTAGTGGGGACTGAACCAAGGGCTTTTGCATTGAATTACATCCCCAGCAATATTTTATTTTTTATTTTAAGACATAGTCTCACTAAGTGGCTAAGTTGCCCAGGCTAGGTTTGAGCTTGTGATACCCCTGGCTCAGTTTCCCAGAGTGCTGGGTGAAATTACTTTCCTGTTTTATTATTCATGTACAGGAAGGCTATTGATTTTGGAGTGGTGACTAGGTATCCAGCTACACCACTGGATTTGGTTATCAAATCTAGAAGTCTTTTGGTGTAGCTCTTGGGGCCTTCTACATAGAGCATCATACCATCCTCAAATAATGATAATTTAACTTCTTCCTTTCCTATTCTTCTTATTCCTTTTATTTGTCTTGTCTGATTGCTCTGGGTAATGTTTCTAGAACTATATTGAACAAGAATGGTGATAGTGGACATCCTTGTCTAGTTCCTGATTTTAGAGTGAAAGCTTTCAGTTTTTGTCCATTTAGTATGATGTAGCCTCTTAGTTTGTTGTAAATGGCTTTTATGTGATTTAGA
This sequence comes from Heterocephalus glaber, assembly GCF_053883595.1. Taxonomy (NCBI): domain Eukaryota; kingdom Metazoa; phylum Chordata; class Mammalia; order Rodentia; family Bathyergidae; genus Heterocephalus; species Heterocephalus glaber. The sequence goes on along the minus strand of NW_028258151.1, from coordinate 12,617,201 downwards.
TAAAGACCATCTATACCAATTTTCTGTAGCATTTTTAACACGAATGGGTGTTGAACCTTGTCAAATGCTTTTTCTGCATCTATTGAGAGGATCATATAGTTTTTGTCCTTGGCTCTGTTAATACAGTGTATTACATTTATTGATTTGCATATGTTGAACCATCCCTGCATCCCTGGGATGAATCCCACTTGGTCAGGGTGTATGATCTTCTTGATGATTTGCTGCATTCTGTTTGCCAGTATCTTATTGAGGATTTTTGCATCTATGTTCATAAGAGAGATTGGCTTGTAATTCTCCTTTTTGGTTGGATCCTTCTCTGCTTTTAGAATCAAGGTAATGCTTGCTTTTAGGAATGAATTTGCGAGTATTGCTTCTCTTTCAATTTCATTAAAGAATGTGAGAAGTAGCAGCATTAGGTCTTCTCTAAATTTCTTGTGAAATTCCTTAGTGAATCCATCATGGCCAGGGCTTTTCTTTGTTGGTAGATTTTTAATTACATATTAATTTCATTGGCTGATAATTGGTTTATTTAGAATTTCTATATCTTCTTGATTTAGTTTTGGTAATTTATATGTATCTAGAAATCTGTCCATTTCTTGATTACCAAGCTAAGCTGCGCCTAAGTTCCTGACCCACCGAAACTGTGTGAGGTAGGAAAGGTTTACTGTTGTTTGAAGACTCCAGGTTCAGAGGTAATTTGTTATGTAGCAAAATATATGTAACACATGGCGCAATATAGCTTACTTAGATTTGCCCCAGCTTAAAAACAATCCATTTTTCCTTACTTTTCTTATTTTTATTTTCCCTTTAAATCAACTCCTTTTCAACTATGATCCTTTGAATCATTATCTTCCCTAAACAAATTTACCATACGTCATCCCTGGTCACAGTTTTCGACACTGGTGATGCATGATTCTTAGATTTTTCCCTCACAACTTCCAGACTTCCACTTCTGTGATTTCAGGGTTTTTTTTTCCTCTATGCTTTCATTTAAAAATTTCCGCTCTGCCCAATTCTTCTTTTGCCACCCAGCTCTGTTCTTTACATAACATTCTTTTTATACTCGCTAACCTTTTGTTCTAACTACCTCTCGCCCCTTTGTCTCTTGTAATTACATAATTTTCCAAATATACCACTCTATAAATGTTTCTACTTTTTCACAATACTGTTGACTTGTGTGCACTGTTTGTTACTGTCATCAATCTATTTTTTCATTCAACAAATACTTCCTACTGGATGTGTTCCCACCATATGCCAGGCACAATGCGAGGAGCTAGAACTACTTCTACCTGCAACACCTTTAGCCTCAAATGCCCTTTCTTCATTTGAATTTCTACTCATTTGAGTTCATCTAACTTTTATTATGGGCTCATTTAAGCTAAGACACTGTGCTAGACATGTTTTAAACTTCAGTTTAAATCAGTTTCTTATAAAACTTCGTTTAACCTCTAGCCAGAGTTAATTGCTCCTGACAAACTCTATATTTTTAGTTCAGTAATATTTTGTTTGTTCATTTGTTTATTCATTCATCCTTTTACTGATATTTTTGAAAGCCTGCTATATGCCTGACATGGGGTTAGAATGTGGGAAAATGGTGTTGTGAGGTAAGTGCCCACAGACATTTATACCTAATGCAATGGAAACTCCAAGGAGGAATGACAAATTCTGTGTTGTAATTATTTCCTTTGGTCCCCAAGCTCTGCACATATCTTGAACTATGTGAAGGCATGGATTACTCTGGTAACCGGCATAGCCTCCGGACTTGGAAGGTGCAAAATGAAGATCTTCTTATGTATTTAAAGCTCACCACATGCAATTTGACAAATTGAGAACCAAGCAAGAGTGGATATTGAACAGCTACCCAAGTATCTCTCCATGTCCTCACATTTAGGTTTTGGTCTTTTCACCAACTTGATTTGAAACAAAAACTGGTCTAAAACTTAATTATACTTCAGATCTTCTGGCCTAGTAAGGTTGGAATCATGCCAAAACCTCACTGAAATTTATAGGAGTGGATAGGCAGGTGATGAAGGGTAGCTCAGGAATACTGGGTACACAGGCAGAGGTGCAGGAGGAAAATGAACATGAGATGGAGGCCAAATACATGAGGGTCTGGTCTCCCTCACAGTTTTCCGATGGCCAGCCAGCCCTGGTAGAAGTTTAACAGATTAGTTCGAGCCTGGAGGCTAAAAAATGAAGAATTTTCAATAAACTAAGACTTTTTAAAAAAAACCCACAAAACTGAATAACATTGAAAAATATGTCCAGCCTTGTGTCAAGCTTTGTAGTTGCTGGCCTGCTGATGTCTACATCCTTGCCAGATTCAGATTTTTGTTGATAAACATAGCCAAAGTTGATGGAATAATTTGCAGATTTATACTTAAAGGTAAAAAAAAAAATTCCATTTATAGAAAGTGGGCTACCCTAAGGAGCATTTCATGAATTGGTTTTGGAATGTCACTGGGTTTTGTGGTTTAAAATCTATTTCTAATAACCCTGGTGGTTAGCAAAGCTCTTTTTGCAGGCAGATTAATTCATTTTGGAAAATGAGATGATAAGATAATAGTAAGCACTGAACTATTTCACTGTTTGGAAGACTTGCATTCCAATGTAGATATTAAGCTAATTTGCTTATTTTAATCCCATCTTTGGATTGACCTGAATTTCAAAATGATGACTGTGTTCTGGAATCTCAGACCTCCCTTTAGAAGAGTTCAGGCAAACACATTGGTGGTTAAATTCCTTTAATGTTGCTGACACATTGCCAGAAACAAAGTGCTGCTATAATAAATGTACTATCGTAGAATTCTCTTGTCCCTAAGTCCCCCATGAGAGTGTCAATCCTTTTATTTTCTCAATTATATGAGAAAAATTATTTCATCAATAAGCTAATTACACTGATTATAATTCAAAAGTTGCTTCCAAATTTCCTAATTCTATTTCAGTACATTTATTCTACTAAAATGGTTTAGAACAGATGCAGATTCATTTAAGCTAAATTGACTTTGTCATCACTCTTGTTCTTACAAGATTCCTTTTGGAAACTCAGGCAACTCTGGAAATGCCAAGAAGTTAATACATTTTCAACTTCTTTCTTCCCATGACTTGGCCATTTCTAATTTTCAAACTGAGTCCTCCTCATCTTTCTGTGACTGCTGATGTCCTTGACATTTATCATTTTTAGCCCTTTTTCTGCATTTAGGAGATGCCCTGGCTGCACCTAGCTCCCCTCATGAAGCCAGACGACTCCAGGATGTTTTTGTCTCTCCAGCCTTCTTGGACGCTTGGCAAAGGCTACGCTTATCAGGAAAACTATCAGTGCCAGGTGCCACAAGGGACAGTACAGGGTGGGGGGTGTCTGATGTTCAGGTGGGTGGGAGGGACAGGATAAGAGGGACAGCCTGTCTGTCACTCTAGCAACATACATATCCTCCTGAGGAGCTCAGCAGAGCAGTTATGACTGTGACCCTGCCCTGTGGAAGATTCTAGCCCTCCAGATTCCTTCCATGAGCCACCCTACATCTCATCAGTGGATTCTCTCCTCCCTAAAGCAGATGGAATAAGTTTCAGTTGCTGACAATAAGAGCTCTGATTCTCTTATTTTGTGTTCTAGGCTTTCTTATGTTTGTTTTTGCAGTGCTGGAATAAAACACAGGGCCTCACGCAAGCAAGTACTTTACCACTGAGCCACACCCCATAGATTCTCTTTTATTTCTGTTCCTTTTCACAGCACCACTGTTTCCCCACACACTGGACCAAAACTTTTCACTTTTATTCTGTCTTAGTCTGTCTGTGTTGCTATAATAAAATACCACAGCTGGAATAATCTTTAAAGAACAGAAATTTATTTTCTCACAGGTGTGAGGGTTGGAAAGTCCAGGATCCAGCCCTAGGCAGGTTCAGAGTCTGTGAAGGGCTGCTTTCTGTTTCTAAGATGGCACCTGGAATGCTGTGTCTTCACATGGCAGAAAACAAACATAAGGGCAAAAAAGGCTGAACATCATGTGAAACCTTTTTGTAAAGGTTTTAATTCCATTCACCAGAGTTTTGTCCTCATGACCTAGTCACCTCCTAAAACTCCTACCTCTTAATATTATCACATTAGCGATTAAGTTCAACACATGCATTTTGGGAAGGATATCAACATTCAAACTACAGCAGCTCCCAATCCTCTGTTAGACACTAAGTTATACCACATTCATCTGTTTAGCCAACAATCATGAAACATGCCTTCTGTGTCAGGCAAGGAAGTAATGTGAGTTACACTTGGCCCAATGTCCTGAGAGATCACAGTCTGGGCTCTAGACACTGGACACTAGAATGCCAAGGCACTCTGAGTACCAAAAGAAGAGTAGAGTCATTTACTGACCTGGTCCTTTTATTCTTGCTTTCATTACCAAGAGGCTGACAAAAGCCAGTGTTACCATTTGCCTGCACTGATGCCCAGACCTCTTGTCTCAGTCCTCAAAGTAATTAGCTCAAGAACCACATCAGCAGCATTGCTTGAGGGTCTGCTGGAAAATAACATTCCCAGGCCCTACTCTAGACCCACTAGAGCAAGGATGGCAAATCTTTTAGAGCTTTCAATGATACAGCTTGCTGCGGCACACATGCCATAGGTTCATCACCATTGCTCTAGAGTCTGGGAAGTTACCATAAGCCCCTAGGTGAGGCTTATTCACTCTACAGCTGAGAAGCACTGTCATAAAGGACTTTCCTGACTCCAATTTTCTTTTCTTGAAACTATCACCTACTTAATGCATGGTTTTGATAAGACCTCTCTATTGATTTAAAAACTACCAATGTGTCACTGTACACTGTACACTACCACACATGACAGCGATGATGAACCTTTTAGAACTTTCAGTGATAGAAACAGCACACTGTGGCATATATGCCATAGGTTTGCCACCACTGACATATGACTTAAACACTGGCCATTTGATACAATCACAGCTTAGCTGATGAATCACCATTATCTGGTCTCTCCATTATGTACAGATTAAAATGCAAACTTGGCCCCAGTGCTCTGGACTTCTGTAGTCCCTCTAGGTCCATGGCTTGTTCTATTTGCATCATAGACCATAATCTTGCACTACTGTGTCCCCTGCTGTCCAACATTATTTATTGAGAAGCATTTCTTTTTCCACTGAAATACATTAGGAGTTGTCAAAATTCCAATGATGACAACATATACCTGAGTCTATTTCTGACATTTCTATTCTGCTTCATTGACCTATTTGTTTATTCTGAGGCAATTACCTCACAGTCTTGATTGCTATATGTTTATACTCAAAATTAAGCATTGTATGTCCTCAAAGTTTTTCCAAATTGCCTTGATTTTCAAGATCTCTTGCATTTCCATATGAATTTTAGAATCACTTTGTCAATTTTGTGCTAGAATTTTAATTGGGATTGTGTTAAATCTCAACTCTATTAAAAGAGAATTGTGATCTCAATGATACTGTGTCTTCCAACATGAACATGGTATGTCCCTTCATTTATTTGGATCTTTTAAAGTTTCTCATAGGAATGTCTTATGGTTTTTGGTGTAGAAGTCTTGCATGTCCTATTAAATGTATTTCTATTTTGTGTTTTGAATGCTCTTCTAAATGGTATTGTTTTATAATTTTCTTTTCCAATGTTTTGTTGCTAGTACATAGAAATACATTTGAAATGTATCTATAAACCTTGAGTTCTGAGACTAATTCACTTACTAGTTCTAGTAGTTTTTCTTATAGATTTCTGTTATGTTTCGATCTAAAATGGCCCCCAAAGCTCATGTGTTTGGAAGGTGATTGGATTAAGGGAGCTGTTATAGCTGACTTGCAGTTAGGAGGTGGGGTCTCATCAGAAGAGGCAGATCCCTGAGGGCATGATCTGGAAGGGGATATTTTACATTCTGACTTCTCCCTTTGCTTTCTTCTTCACTGCCATGTCATGAGCAGCTTTCCTCTGTCCATGCCTTTCCACAATAACTTCCTGCTTTGGAGCCAACCAACTGTGGAACAAAAAACAGAAGTCAAAGTAAACTTCTCCTCCTTTACCTTATGGGTACTTGGAATTGTGTCTCAGCAATGAGAAAATAACTCAAAACAAATTTTGGTACCAGAGTGGGGTTATTGCTGTGATGGTACCTGACCATGTGGTTCAGAAGCCTTTGAAGCTGGTTCTCAGGAGGAGTTTGGAGGTGCCAACTGGAGAAGCAGCCCTAGAATATTGTTAGCCAAGCTTGATAGGAGATTCTGGTCAGAGCTCAGAAGCCCAGAATGCTGATCAAAAGGTAGATGGTAAAGACCAGACTCAGGAGATTCCAGTGGAATAAGGACTCCATTGGCAGTTGGATTCCAGGCCATATGTATTATGCTCTGGCAGAAAACTTGTCTACATTTTGCTCTTGTCCTGGAACTTTGCAGGAGACTGAGATTAAGGGTGGTAGACTAATCTGGCTGAGGAAATTTCAGGCCAGCTCAACATTCAGGCTGTGGATGGGTATTGTTGAGAGCTTTTAGACAGGTTTATACTGAAAAACAGGAGCAAAAAGTTCATTTAAAATGTTTTGAGTTTCCCCAAAAAGGAAGAGCTTGCAAAGTTGGAGCAGAAGAGTGCTTCATTTCTGAAAATATTAGCACTAAAAAGAAACCAAGTACTTTACATCAGGAAAATAGAAAACCTGACTTGAGGGCATCCCAGGAACCAGCAACTCCCATCCTTTGCAGGCTCATAATTGCAAAAGTAAAAGATTTTGTTTTGAGAAGAGACCTTCATGATACTGCGCTTCAGAGTGGCCACCTAGGGAATTTGTTCCCAAGGATTTCTTTCCAAAAGCTCAGCCATCCAGGTGCTCAGAGGACACTTCAGCCATGATTCAAGGGGCAGGGGTACTGCTTGAGCTAGTGGTAGACCTTGGCATCATCCACATGGTGCTGATTTTACAGGCATGCATAATGCAAGAGTTGTGGGGTCAGGAAGGCTTTCACTCAGATTTCAGAAGAAACATGCAGAGATCAGGCAGTGTGTGAAACTATAAAAGTGAAGCTGAAAGTGCAGTGGAGACCCCAGAAAGTTGGAGAAGCCAAGAACATGAAATATCTGAGTAAAGCCATAGGTAGTGAGCAAAGCCAGCCCAAGAGAAAAGCCATGAGGGCTATAACCACCAGAAATGCCATAGGAGTGGGGCCACCCAAGCCCTTTGGCACTCACATCTATGGCCAAAAATTACCCTGGGTCATGGATGTGAAACTAGAGGATTTAATGTTTGCTTTGCTGAGTTTTGGTCTTGCTTTGGTCCACATTGGTTTCTGTCCCTCAATTTCTCCCTTTTGGTTTGAGAATGTTTGCTCTGTGCCCTTGTACATCAGTGTTTAACTTTATTTTTTTATTTGCTCAAGGACTCACAGCTAAGACTTTGCTTTAAGTCTCAGAGGAAACTTTGGACTTGAACTTTTCAGCAATGCTGAAACTGTTAAGCCTTTGCTGATGTTTAGGGATGGTGTAAATACATTTTGCATAAAGAGGTATGCTTGAGTCATTTGGTAGAATATTATGGTTTAAATACAAAATGGCCTCCAAAGCCCCATGTCTTTGGAAGGTAATTGAATAATCAGGGTGTTATAGCTGTCTTGTTGTTAGGAGGTGGGGTCTGGCTGGAAGAGGCAGATCATTGGGGATGTGGCCTAGAAGGTATAGCTCCCCTCTGGATCATTCCTTCCCCCTCTGCTTCCTGACTGCCATAAAGTGGACAGCTTTCCTTCTTTGCCTCTCTGCCATGCCATTCTGCCCTGAAGCTGGCTGACCATGGCCTATAACTGTAGCCAAAATAAACCTCTCCTCTTTTAATTTTTAAGTGTGGAGTATCTTGTGCCTGTGATGAGAAAGTGACTAGTAGTAAGTGACCCTAGTATAACATAGAACAGAAGTAGAGAGAATGGACATTTTTGCTTTTCTACTAGTATGGAATATTCCCTCTCATTCCAGTGCTCTTTTTCCTTTCTGGAGAACATCCTCACCTTGCAAGCATCAGGTCAAAGGCTGTATCATCCATGAAAACATTCCTAATTCTTCACTTAACATTGGAAGACTTGTATCCCTATCTCTGGGTCACCAATGTTCCCCACAGAGCTGTTTCTATACAACTCATAACATGATACTACACTTTTCTCTGTACATTTCTGTCACCTATTATTGTTGCATGTGAACAAATATTTTAAAAATTAAATTAAGCTTTGAGTTTTGAGATAATTTAGATTTATATATAGTTATAAGGACTAATACAGAGAGATCTCACATACTGTTTATCCAGCTTCCCCCAAGAGAAACATCTTTGCAAACTGTAGCACAACCAGGATACTGACTTCCATAAAGTCAAGACACAGAGCATTTCTGTCTCCACAAGGGTCTTTGTTGCCTTCTTATAGCCATACCTACTCCACTTCCCCTACCCTCTGGCAACCATTATTTTGGTTTTTTATGTGTAATATCATCATTTCAAGAATGTTATCAATGGAATCATACAAATGATTCTTTTAGAACATGCTCTTTTCACTCAGCATAATTCCCCTAGAGATTCATCCAACTTGTTGCTTGCTGCATGAATCAATAGTTCCTTTTTTGTTGCTGAGTAGTGTTTTTTGGTATGATATAGCAAAGTTTATATAACCATTCATAAATTGCCTATGTATAAGTAAAGCTGCCATGAAGATTAGGATGGTAGGTATAGATTTTTTTCTGTGAATATAAGTTTTAATTTCTCTGGGATAATTGCCCAAGTGTACAACTTCTGAGTCACATAGTAAGTCTTCTCTGTTTTCTAGAGTGGCTAGACAATTTCACAGTCCTTCCGAAGTGTATGAGTGATTATGTTTCTTCACATCTTTGCTGGTATTTGGTGTTCTCACTCTTCATCTTCTTCTTCTTCTTTTTTTTTTTTTTTGGAGTACTGGGGATCAAACTCAGGACCTCGCGCTTTAGAGGCAGGCATGGTGCCACTGAGCTAAATCCCCAGCCCTCCTCACTCTTTTTTATTTCAGTCATTCTACTAAATATATAATGATATTTCATGGTGGTTTTAATTTTTGCATTTCCCTGATGACTAACAATGTTAGAGTCACCTCTCATGGTTTTATGAGGTTAAATGATGTAATGAATGAAAAATACTCCACTTGACAGGTAGGAAGTGCTCAATACCTGGGAGCCATTAAAGATAAATAGCACAAGGCAGCATTATAGCACAGGTAAGATGACACTGAGTAACACATAACTGTAGTAGGAATGACTACCAAAGCTGAAGAAGAAAGGAAAGGCTTTATGGAGGGAGAGCGCCTTGATCTAGCTCTTATGAAGAGCAATGCTTAGTTAAGCTTCTAAGTGGGAATGGATGAAAGTGTACTAGAATTTGCGTCTTGAATGTCCCTCAGAGGCCCATAAGTTAAAGGCTTTATTCCCTGCTTGGTGCGACTGGGAGGTGTTGGAACCTTTAGGAGGTAAAGCCTTTTGGAAAGAGGTTAGGCCACTGGGGATGTTCCCTTGAAGGGGATTGTATGACCTTGGACTCTTCTCTCTCTTTTGCTTCTTGGTCTCGAGGAGTGAACAGTTTTGCTCTTTCACATGCTGCTGCCATGATGTACTGCCTCACCAGATGCCCATAGGCCTCTGGATCATGAACCTGGAAGTTCAAGTTAATTATAAGTTAATTATCTCAAGTATTTTGTTACGGTGATGGAAATCTGACTAACATAGGGTGGCTATGGCACTGTAAAGGGACAAGACATCATGAGCTATGGTGAGGAATGTACAACATGTATGTCAGGTTTGAAAAACAATGATTATTTGGATGATCTAAGAAGTCTTATAAAGAAGTAATAACAATGTGGTGGAGTAAATGTCCTGAAAATCATTCACTTACCAGGTCCCTAAAGATACTCGATTAAAAAAAAAAGTCTTTAAAAATGTATAGCTAAGTTTTCAAAAGTAAAGAAAATCTTTGAATTTCAAAAATACTAAAAAGCCTGGATTCGGGGAAGTGACAAACACTGAAGTCAGCTGTTCCTCTTAAGGCTTTTGTGAACCCCTAATTGCCCAAAGTATTGGTTTTAGGGCTGCACAAGTGCAACAGGGGACGAGGTTGAATCAGAGTGGAGACTTTCAATAGGTTATAAAAACCTGCTCTTTCAAAGGGACATGGAAAAAAAAAATCTACCATCCTTTGGCTTTTACTCAAGGGAGAGAACCTCCTGGAAATCCATAACTGCAGGCCAGGCCCTTACAAAGAAGTGTGACTTCACACTACCTCTGTGGTTTGGTAAACCTTTAGCCAAGAATTTAGTTATAAATGAACCATGGTTGATAGTTGTGATTGTTAATTGTGATATGTCAACTTGATTTCATTAGAATCGCCTAGCAGATTAGTAAACTCTGAGTATGTCTATGGATGATTGACATGAAGGCCAGCAAACTGAGGGGGGGAGATTCCCCCCACCCAGATGGGGATGGCACCAACAAAATGGCTTGTAGCTTGGACAGAATACAAATGGAAAGAAGGAAGTGTTTTTTTTTTTCTTTTTGGAGGAGCTCTGGTCTTTGCCATTGCCTTTGGATGCTGGTCCCCAATTCCTTCAGCATTTCAACACAGACTCACACTGGTGACTCTGCAGTGAGCTAGGCCTTCAAACTTCCACTGGTACTGGTTCCTTTGTGAAGACCTGGATTCTTCTGCCTCTGATCCCGCAGACAGCCATTGGAACCCTTCTGGTTCTGATTCCATAAGCCTACCTAATAAATCTCTTTGTATAATTATACATATATTTTATATTGATTCTGTTCCTCTAGAGAACCCTAACTAATACAATAGTGCACTTAGTCGATGCAAACAACCTTAAATCCAGCCTTTAAAGAGTTCCTTTAGACAATATTACCGAGAATATGAATCACAATAAAAAATCAGAGAACATATGAGAAAACAAGGTATGTTGAGTGAGATATCAGCAAAACAATAGATGCAGCCAACAAAGACTTATTAGACTGATTAATCACACATGGATATATAATTATTAGATTCCATATTTGTGAAAATAGAAGAGAGGCTATTAAGAGCCCTGAAAGAGATTACTAAGGAATCAGAGACTTTAAAATGACCAGGCAGAATTCAACATCAAGGGAGATGAGCCTGCAAAGCAGATAGTGGCATTACTGTGGTTTCCTATATGCCCAAAGAAGATCATGGGACTTTGTATGCAAACACAATGGAAGCACTGAAATCTTCAAACAGTGAAAATGACTTTGTTGTTGGTGGTGATGTTTTTGTTTGTTTGGTTGATTTGGTTTGGTTTTTTGAGTTTTGAGGCAGGGTCTTTCTATTTAGTTCACACTGGCCTTGAACCCACTAGGTAGCCAAGGCTGACCTCAAACTAGCAGCAATCCTCCTGCCTCAGCCTCCCAAGTGCTAGGATTACAGGTGTGTACCACATGCCTGGCTTGAAAATGACATATGTTAAGTGAGGTATAACTAGTACTAATCTGGTAGCCACATGCAGAAAAGACTAGAAGGGAGAGGGTAGCATAAAGATCAAGGGTAATTCCATAGCAGGACCACCATTGTGGGATCCTGAGACATGGGAGTGGAAGGAATTCGTGGAAGTGTGTGTGGAAGTGGGGAGGCAACAGGCATTGCAATGGAGAAACCAACAGCATTTGGTACCTGGTTGTTGAGGGAGTAGGAATGATATTAGTTGGAGCCTTCCAGTCTATAAATAATATCTTGTGTTTCCTCCTCCTAGAACTTCCCTAAACCAATTCCTCAGTTCAGTTTCAGCTTCCCCTCAGGCCTCTGACCTGAACATGAGGAATCAGGGACCAGGTTCCTATCAGAGACAGCAGGACACAATAAGCCTCCTGCTAACAACAATAACAAACCAAAACAAAAAAACAAAACTAAAAACAAAACACTGGATTTCACCCAGCTCTCCTGAGGTTTGGGTAACAATAATAGTGAAATAAATATTACAAAGCCCTTTTATATACCTAGTCTCCATTGATCCTTGAAGTGGTCTGACAAGACCTTCTCACTGAGCCCAGTTTTATGAGTAGGGAAGCTAAGGCTCAGCAATGTGAAGGAACATCCTCCAAACCATGTGGGCTGATTCCTGGTAAAGCCAGGACTGCACTATCCCAGGCTAGAATTCCATTAATTCTACCAATGGCTTGAAAAGGGAGATCTCAAGATGAAACCTGTTGGTTTTTGTTATGTTCCATTGTATTTTGGATCCTCCCATGGATACAGGGCTTGAAAAGAAGGGAAGTTTCTGGAAAGTTTACTTCTAGCTGGTTCACAGATATAAAGAAGGAGTTGTGTAATGCAGTGCATTTTGCAATTTCTCGGATGCTTTTGATCATAAGCAAGTAGAATGTGGGGAGGGGCAGTGGATGGGGGAAGGGTGGAAAGAGAGGAATAGAGTTGCTTAGAGAGATACAGTTGTAAAAAGGGATAGCAGCTGAGTTCTGATGCTAAATTTTTTGGTGCCCTATGGTGTTAATTAGACATTTCTTTTCAACCTGATTGACAGTGCATTTTAATGAAGAAATAACAGAGCCCAGTAGAGCTTGGCAGTGTACGCTTTTCTTGCAATTTACAAGCCAAACTTCCCTTGGCAACCTACATCTGGTTTGCTCTGCTAGTAAGTGTCAGTAGAACAATGTATAGGCTCTTTCATTTCAATAGATTTGCTGTTATTAAAGCCTTCTGCATTTTCCTCCACTTAATTCATTAGGGCCATTAAATTTCATCAAATTACTTTCCTTAAGTTAAAAAAATAGCACAGTTTTGACCAGTCTGAATAATAATGGGATGGTATGGAAATGTGCAAGCTTTAAATGGAAGAGGCTGTATGTTAAGCGTTGAATAGTGAAAGCTCCATGAGAATTTTTCAAATGGGTTTTTTTTTCTTCTTGCCCTTTAAATGCGATATTTCCTGGAAAATGAGAAAAAAATCCTAAAGCATCTGTGAAGCGTCCTGTGACCAGTCAGAAGTAGAAGCAGAAGGTATGTATAAAACACGTGAACATCCTTAAGTGCTGATATAAGTGTTTTTGGAATACTTTTTTAAGATTTTACCTTTGTTTATATTTATAAGCAGACTAAAAATAAATACATCTCTTGTTTTTTCTCTTCCACCCATGAGTAAATTTCCATCACTATCAGACACTAATGGAGACCCTCGCTTTTTGTAAATGAGCCAAGTGACCAGGGAAGGCAAAGCTGGTAAAGATTGTATTGGCATATCTTCCTGTTGCCTGGGGACAGGGTAGTCTTTTGGTTGGAGGTAGGGCTGAATCTACAAATTGGGGGGTAAGTAGTTTCAGTAGAGGGCTATAGAGGCAGAGAGCCAAGCAGATCATTATGAGCTTCTCCTCCAGGAAAATGGAAACCATTTAAAAAATTCCGAGAATTGCTTGGAACACACAGTATTCTTAAACAAAGGACCTTTGTGACATTCTGCATTTGCAAACACAGGAGAGGAAAAGACTCACACCTCGCTTGCTTCACTTCCGTTGGTCTACTTCCATTGCTTTGTCTAGGTCAACTGAAAAGACCTCCCAAATTTGGAGTCTGAAAACAATGCCGCATTTTTGTGAGGAAGGTAAAGGAGGATTGTACTTTATTAAGCATTCTTCCCAGAGGCTAAATCCAGGTGTTTTCCCACCTGGCTTTCACCATCTTCATTTCTGAATTAAAGTTTTCTTAAGACAAAAATGCCAGAACTCATGCTTATACAGATTTTTCCTATTGCTGCAGGCATATGATAGAAGAAAATCATAACAGAATCAAAATCATAGAGCCCACTCAGGCTTCTTGTTGATCAGAACCGGGCCATGTGACCACCCCTGAGTGTAAATGAAAGTGAGTAATTACTGGGCCCAGAGATGCCCTGATGAAATCCTGGTGGTAAAAAGCAGAGGGAGAGAATAAATCCTGGGTACCCACCAGCAGGCTCTGCTCACTCACCATCTTTTGGAAATTGGGGAGTTCCCAAAGCTACTTGCTATGAACCAGCCCTAGTGGATCCAGGCTGTTAAAACTTATTAATTCTTTATTATCAGGAAATACAAATGAATCATAAAAATTTTATACAAACTAGAAAGTGTGGAGTGGGGGTATCACTGGGTTCTGGGGAGTTCTTCTTGTTCTGAACACAGAATTGGACAAAACAATTGCAAAAGCTAGTGAAGTTTTACGTATATTAAAGGTAGGAAAAGAAACATGCCTTACAGAGTGAGTGCAGGAAAACAAGTACACTCCATAGGGAGAGAGCAGACCAGTGTGAAAGAGAGAGTTTAATGGCTACCATCTCTTGTGTTCTCCATTCCTCAGGCTGATCTCGATCTAGGCCTTTCTATCAAAAACCTGCTGAGTTCTCTAGAGAAGAAACTAAAATTGAAAATAGCATTCTCTAATTGGTTCCAGAGAAGGGCTTTGGGAACTGATTTCTGTGCACTTCCTGGATCTTTGTTATTGACAGATCATACCTACTTGCTCAGCCAATTTGCCATGCCCTAACCTCCTGCCTCAGGGGTATAGCTTAGTGGTAGAGTTCTTGCCTAGCATGCTCAAAGTCCTGAGTTTGATCCTCAGGACTGTGAAAAAAATTAGAAAATGTACTTGAATTTAAAAAAGAGATTTTTTTAAGGGCTGGGATTTAGCGCAGTGGTTCTGCCACCTGCCGTAAAAGGTCCTGAGTTTGATCCCTGGGACCAAAAAAAAAAAAAAAAAGAGAGAGAGACAGAGAGATTTAAAAATATCTATAATCCATTATGTAGAGAGAACCAGTGTTAACCTTGAGGTGTATTTCCTTTCAGACCTGGAAGCATACACACATACAAATACACACCCACAGTACTTTTTTTTCCAATAAAAATGCAGATGAGCTTTGAATGGCCATATTTGTATTCTTAGTGTTGCCATACCACATGCTTGGCTCTACAGCAGAGTGTTGATATAACCTTGGCCAACCTGAAAAGATTTTAGTGTATTTCAACTTATATTTCTCTTTCTCTCTCTCTCTCTTTCTCTCTCTCTTTCTCTCCCTTTCTCCCTCCCTCCCTCTCTCCTCCTCCTCTCTAGACATGCACAAGCACACCTTCCCACGAGCATGCTCCCACTTACACAAAAAGCTGCTATGCCTCACTTTGAAGGCCAGATTTCAACTGCAGAGATTTGATGAACTTCAGGAGCCATCTCAAGGTGGAGAGCTGGATTTAAATCCCCTTCCTCCCTCCCTGGGGAAGTTGGAGTTTGGCCTTCATGCGGGAACCTGGGACCAGGGTTTGAGCCAGTCACATGGCCGTAAGTGACAGAGATGCCTAAAGTTGATGCAAAAGAGAACTGTGGGAGAGTGAAAGTCTAACGCACCAGAGAAGTCCAAAGATTCCAGACACAAAGAGGAGCACAGGGGAGGAAGTGTGCTAGCCTGGCCCCTGGCAAGTGGCTTGGCAATGGGTACCTGTCCAGGACCTGGAGAGCCAACTTGCTGGCCATATGGCTGGGTCAGAAGGTACCAAGATCCTGGGGCAGTTGAGGGCCTCCATTCCAGATAAAGCCACTAGACTAAGCAACAATTCCATTGATAAATGTCTGATTATGAGCACCTTCCTACTGATTCTTACACAAGTCAGCTATGTTTAAGTAGCTGTATTGTCAGTTTTCTCATCACTGGGACAAAATACTTGACACCTGAAACTTAAAGTGGCAGAAATTTAATTTGGCTCACAGTTTTAGATATTTAGTCCATGGTTGACTGGCTCCAAAGAAGGAACATCACAATAGAAAGGTGCGGTGGAACAAAGCTGTTCAGTTCATGATGGCTGAGAAGCAGAGCAAGGGACAGAATAAGAAAAGAGGGGCTTGGGGACCACATAGAGTCCCCAAGGTCACTCCTCTATGACTGACTCAGACACACAGAGAAGTGCACTCTACTAATCTCTCAAGCCAATTGAGTTGACAATGAAGATTAGTGCTCACAGTATCCTTGATCTTGAGGGTTTTTGATGATTAAATACTTAGCAGTTTTGAAGTTACTGCAGCAATGCTGCAATGTGCATTTTCTAGTTTATTCCAGAGGATTCTCATGTGCTTTGCTTTCACATTTGATTCATGAATTGCCTGATGGAGGAAGAGTGTCTATTTTTTCTGAGAAGGAAACTAAAGTGCTGAAGAAGGAAACTAATTTACTTGCTGAAGGCTCCACTCCCATCTCAAGGCGATTAACAGCAACCTCACTATCACTTACAAATATAGCTGTTCACAAAAGTTCAGGTTGGCTAGAAACTGGTGATTGGCCAATCCATTGTCAACATCCCTCCCTTTAGGGCTGTCCATACTCCCTCCTTACCCTGTCAGCTGCCAGGTACCAAGATGCCATTCTGAGCTGTGAGAGCTTACAGTGGTGGGACAGGAGACTGATGATTAGCCAACTGAGCATAAAGAAAATGCCTATCAGGGCAGAGGACCTGGAAGTTCTTTTCTTCTGAAAATGAGAATAATACAGGTAGAGTATCCCTTATTCAAAATGCCTAGGACAGAAGGTGTTTTATATATAAAATGAGATATCTTGGGAGTGGGACCCAAGTCTAAACATAAAACCCATGTTTTATATACATCTTATATACACAGGCTGAAGGTAATTTTATGCAATGTTTTAATAATTACAAAGTCTTACGATGTGGTATTTCCTACCTGGCATCATGTTGGTACTCAAAAAATTTCATATTTTGGATTTTGGATTTTCAGATATAGAGATGCTCAATGACTAACACATTAAATGTGAATGTTAGAAAACGTGATAGTATAAAGTCAGTTTAAACACTGAAAATGCTACCGGACCACAAAGTGTTATCATTACAACTATTTTTGTTGCTAACAGTCTCTAGTATCTATTGAGCACAAGCTATGTGCCAGACACTGCCACAAACTATAATGAATTACTTATTTAATCTTCAGAATACACCCATGATGTGAGTAGTAGCATCATCACCTTTTTTGGAGATGAGGACATTGAGGTAAGGTTAATTATTAAGTTGCCCAAGGCCACTGCTCCTAAGTTGTAGAGCTAGGGCTGCAATTCAGTTCTAACTCAGAATACTGCTCTTCTGTCAAATCTAATTGTGATTATTTTGCATGGTTTCTAAAGCCTTCATTATTCAGGTCATCCCTGTTTGTTAATGTCTACTTTTAAATTTTTTACTACCTATAACTAAAAAAAATAATCTGAAAGGTAGCCTGAGCATCAAAGAGTACAGTGTGATCATTACCTCCTTTGTTTGAGATATTATGCTTTTAGTAATGCATCCTGACATTTTATTGGCTTTGTGAACAACTAGGTCCCAATGGTGGCTTATCTGAATCTGAAGTCTTCTAAATTCCCTAAACCCCTTTCCCTTGAACTATTGTTAAACATAACCTCTCCTACTCCACACTCATACAAATGAATTTGGACAGCAGTCTTTAATATGTTGTCTTGATGGAAGCCCCAGCGAGAATGTGGAAACTCTTTTAAGAAATCAATAAAATACCCTTCTGCTGGGTGTTCTAAGTAAGATTTCCAAATGCTAATTATTATTGTTAAATGGTGACTCATCTGAAACAGTTTCCTTTTCATGTTGCATTGCATCATATGGGAACTGTTTTAAATAGACCACCCTGGACACAAACATTTTCATCTTAAAGGATTCAGGCACCACTTCTGTGGAATAGGAGATTAATTGTCCCCTGCATTGGCTGGAGGGGAGTATTTCACAGGGCTGCAAGGAGGGCCGACGCTCCTGGTTCTCCTCTGGGTTCGTTTCCAGGGAACAAGATTGTATCTCTTCATGAAAGTGAAAATTTAACAGGACAGAGAAAGGGCCAAACAACCAAAGTAGTTTCCCATCAAATCAAACACAGACTGTTCAGAAAGAAGAGAGGAGTCTTTAAAGCGGAACTTAAAAAAGGGTGGTGGATGGGATACAAATTGGAAATAAAATATTTTAAGTGCAATTTCTAACAAGTTGGGGTACAAATGGGATGGATTTTCAACACTACAGAAGGAGAGAAGGCGGCAATCTGGGGAGGTGCCAGAATATTCCCTTGGTGGAGGGAAAGGAGGGCCTTGGCTTGCAGAAAATGAGTGAGACACACAGGAATTCTCCTTAAGTGGTTAATTTGCAGACAAAGAACAATATAAATTTCACTGTTTGAGGAGGGGGAACACTTCTCCTGGAAAAACAAAGCAAAACAAAGCAGATCCTCACCACTCTGTGCATATTTTCTTTCTCGGCAGTGATGAAAGTGTTTGGACTAATTTTCCAGGGAGACCAGAAAATATGTATGGTGTGTTTTGTCTCCAGTGGCATCCTGGGTCACTGAGCACCGTCATTCAGTGCGATTTGTTGATGGATAGATGGAAGAATCAAACCTTTTCAGCATTAGGGAAAAAAGTAGCCAGAACTTAGTGTTCATAGGAATCCCCAGGAAAAATAATGTGAAACGTTCAATCTTAAAAGTTACAGAAAATGCCACACCATGGGCTGAAGCTCAAATACTGTGACTGGGAAGGGACAGGCTAGTTCAATTTTGCCTCTGTTCTAAAAGATGATATCTCTAGAAACTACGAGTGCAGCAACAAAACCAGTGTCCCACAAGGAGTGTGAATGGACCAAACCCAGCCTCCATGCAATTGTGTACAGAGAGAAAGGCCCAGACTGCGCCTCAGGGTGCCCAGAGCTGGTGGGCTGTGAGAGTGGGGGGCGGGGCAGGGAAGAGAATTCTCTCTGCTCAGAGGGGGAAATTCTCCAAGCCAGTTCCCAGCTGAGAGCAGAAAAGGACCACGTCTCTAAACCCCCTCAAGTTCCCGAGGGAACAGGAGACAGGGTGAGCTCTCCCCCTCATCACTCTTGGTTCCTTGAATTACATGGCCTCTTCTGTAAGGAGGGGGAGACTGTGGCCCAGCCCCACTCAACTAGCACCTGGAAGGAGCTGGCTGGCTTTCTTCCTTGTCTGCAGGCCCCAGGTGGAGCCCCCAATGGCCTGGGTAGGATAGAGCCACAGCTGCACTACTTTCCCTGACTGTATGTAGGATGTTCAGAGAGAAGGAAGTCAGGGTAGGTGTGTGAGACACTGCAGGACCTGGAGTCAGCCAGGAAGAAGGAGAGGCCAGGAGAAGGTGAGTCCCTACCATGGGTCAGGCCTGCAGCTCATCTCTCCTTTATCCTCCTACTTGACAGATGAGTAGGAGAAGGCTCAGGGACAGAGTGGTTCATGGAACTCAGGTGTCACATCTGTGTTATTAAAAGATTCTTGATTGGATTTGCCCAGAAAAGCACCAGCATAGGGCCTTAGGAGGGAACTCAAGGTCCTAGGGCAATGGCTTCATTTCCATACTGACACTGATAGTCTCTTGAGGTCTGAACTCCTTAAATACCTTCAGCATGAAGAAATGGGCAAAAGGGGTCCCAAGAAACCCCTCAAAGGTTTCCTGGGACCACCATCTGTGGAAGAGACAGAAGGCGGACAAAGTCCTCAGGTAGCACTTGGGCAGCTCTGGCCATCACACACCTCATGGTCCCTGGATGGGGATGTGAACTTGGGAATGTGACTCCTTAGAGAGGTGAATCATGCAGAGGGACTCAGCTGAGAGCTGTTGGGAGCCAGTGCCCAGCAGGACTGAGGGAAGGAGGCTCACGCCATGTGGGATTCTGGGTAACACCTCATGCACACACTGTCCCACCACATGACAGGATCTAAACCAGCAGACCAACATGGCAGGCACAGAGCAAACCCAGACAACAGGGTCTTTAAAGTACCTCTCAGTTGAGAGATGCATGCTTTTTCACATTACAACTTCCAAAACTGGGATACATTTCTCATCTGAGCCTCTAAACCATTGTTAAATTCCTGAATTAGGGTTTATAATTAAAGGTCTTAGACTTGAGGGAATACTGTCTTTAATGGACTGGCAAGGAGTCTGTGGAGGGAGGTAAGTGTTCCTTTCCCTTCCTTGCTTCTGAGTGGCTTTCAATTGTTTTCACTTATTTGGTTTTAGTGTGAACTTGGAGAATCAAGCAAGGAAATAAATGAGTAATGGTGAATTGTAGTACCTGTTGGATGTACCTTTAGGGCCTCTTTAATTAATAAATCACCTTAGTAAATGGCTTCAGATTTTTATCAAATTGCCCTAGAAACCTCCCTTGAGAGCTGAATTCCATTGTTGGCATAGAGTAACATTGCCTTGTAGACAGAATTTAAAGTCCACAACAATTTTATAGAAATGTATTTCATCAATTCAGTCTATACATAATATTTATAAAGTTAAAATAACATTCAATATGGACCAGGGATTTAGCTCAGTGGTGCCACCGCCTGCCTCACAAGAGCAAGGTCCTGAGTTCAATCCCCAGTACAAAAAAAAAAAAAAAAAATTCAATTACCTATGCCAAAACATTGTACCTCCTCCTCTATCCTGCTTTGTATCCCATCCCTTTTCTCAAGGTCACTGCTTTAAATTTTTAAGCAATTTGGGGGGCATTTACATGTCTGTGATTTTTTTTGAGACAGTGTCTCCCTATGTAGTTCATGCTGGCCTTGAAATCAGTATGTAGCCTAGGCTGGCCTGGAACTTGAGACCTCAGCTTCCCAAGTGCTGGGATTATGGTAAGTGCCATTGCCCAATCCACATGTCCCTGATTCTAAGTAATGTGTGCACTCTGACCTTTTTTGAATCATGCATTTTACCTACTGATGTTGTATTGTGGTCAAGGGGCCCCCCTTCAGCCATTGCCCCAACTAATTCTATTGCAAATGTTATGTTTATATAACATGTAGTGCTTACATGACTATACTTGTGTACATATTCTCCTCAGCTGAGCACTGTTGGCTGCTGGACTCATGTTCTTCTCCTTATCTTTTGGCCCCTTGCTGTTAATGATTACTTTTCTTTTGCTTTTTCTTAGTTCTTTCTCATAATTGTGATAGCATCATTGTATCATATTACACAAGGGAAATACTCAGGCTTCCTCATGAGGTAGGCTGTCTGTTCCAATAATTTTCTTGGAGTCTAAAATCCAGATCTTTTATCCATTTTCATTTTAGTTTAGTACATGGTGAGAGATATGAGTCTAGATTCAATCTTCTGCATGTGGATAGCCAGTTTTCCCAGCACCATTTATTAAAGAGGCTATCTTTCCTGTAGTGTATGCTTTTACCCCTTTTGTCAAAGATCGAAGAGTTGAATGCGATTGGGGTTGTTTCTACATCCTCTGTTCCATTGATCTACATCCTCTGTTCCATTGATCCTCATGTTGGTTTTATTTTTTTGGCCGGTACCATGCTGTTTTTACCACTGTAGCTTTGTAATATAACCTCAAATCCATGATTGTGAAGCCTCCCACTTTGATCCAGTTACCTAGGATTGTTTTTACTATTCTGGGTCTCTTTTGGTTGCATATGAATTTCATGATTGTTTTCTCCAGGTCTGTAAAGAATGGGTTTTGGTATTTTGATTGGGATTGCATTAAATTTGTATATCAATTTTGGAAGTGTGGCCATTTTGAACCTATTAGTTCTGCCTAATATAGGATATGGACTTTTTAAAATGGACTTTTTGACTGTACAGTATTGGATCTACCATATACGAATAGGGGTTAGCTTTCCATTTCCTGATATCCTCTTTGATCTTTTTGAGAGTATTGTAGTTTTTGTTTTAGAGGTCTTTTGCTTCCTTAGGCTAATTTCTAAGTATTTAAATTTTCTTAGTGTGTTTTGAATGTTTTTTTTTCCTAATTTCATTCTCAGTGGGTTCATTAGTGGTTTAGACAAATGCTATTGATCTTTGTGTGTTGATTTTGTGTCCCATTACACTGCTGATTTGGTTATTAATGCTAAGAGTCTTTTGGTGGAATTTTTGGGGTCTTCTCTGTAGAGGATCATGTCATCTGAAAACACTGATAATTAGACTTCTCCCTGTCCTATATATACCCCTTTTATTTCATTTTCTTGCCTAATTTCTCTTGCTAATGTTTAGAGTATATGTTAAACAGAAGTAATGATAGTAGACATCATTGTCTTGTTTTTGATCTTTTTTTTTGGTACTGGGTATCGAACTTGGGACCTTGTGCTTGCAAAGCAGGTGGGGGAACCACTGAGCTAAATCCCTGGCCCTAGTTCTTTTCTTTTCTTTTTTTTTGGTTTTTTAAAAATTAATTTTATTGGTACATTTTAGGTATACAATATAATGACATTCATCATTGGAAATTTGCACCTTTACGTAATCTCTCTTCATTCTTATTTTTTCCCCATTCCCTTGCCCTCCCTTCAACCCCTCCATCCCTATTTACAAAGACTTTGTTTCCATTTTTTCATTTTCTCATATTAATTCCATTCCCTTCTTTCCTTTCCCCTACCCCTCCCACTTTTCCTTCCCCTTTGCCCCTTTTCTTCCTATTTCACATTATCTATTTTACCTTTTAGTCTCTAGTTACACTTTCAGTTTAACACACTAGAGAAACTGTTCGGTATTTACACATGTGTGTCCTATTCATTTCACTTAAGAGTATTGCCTAAATGTGCATCCATTTATTTTTTTAATTTTTTTTATTACTTAAATTCTTTTATTGGTACATTTTAGGTGTACAACACATTTACATTTCTCATTGGGAACTAGTAACTTTATGTGATGCATCTTGGTTCTTATTTTTTCCTGATTCCTAGCCCTCCCTTCATCCCCTCCACCTTTCCCTATTTACAAAGACTTTATTTCCATTTTTTCCATTTCTCATCATTTTTCCTTTCCCTTCTTTCCTTTCCCCTGCCCCTCCCACTACCCCTACCCCTTTGGACCTTTTCTTCCTATTTTGCATTCTCGATTATTCATTCTAATCATTGGTACATTTTAGGTATACAATATAATGACATTCATCATTGGAAATTTGCACCTTTACATAATCTCTCTTGGTTCTTATTTTTCACCCTTGCCCAGCCCTCCCTTCAACCCTTCCATCCTTCCCTATTTACAAAGATTTTGTTTCCATTTTTCCATTTTTTCATATAAATTCTATTCCCTTCTTTCCTTTCCCCAACTCCTCCCACTTCCCCTTCACCTTTGCCCTTTCCTATTTCACATTACCTACTATACGTTTTAGTCCTTATTTACACTTTCAGTTTCTCATACCAGAGAAACTATTTGGTATTTATACATGTGTGTCCTATTTATTTCACTTAAGAGTATCACCTCAATGCGCATCCATTTAGCTATAAATGTCTCTAATTTCTCATTTTTTATGGCTGAGTAGTACCCCATTTTATTAAAAAACCACATTTTCTTTATCCAGTCTCCAGCTGATGGGCATTTGGGCTGTTTCCAAGTTTTAGCTATCACAAACTGTGCTGCTATGAACATGGGTGCACATATATCACTGTGGTATGATTCTTTTAATTCTTTGGGGAAGATCCCCAGCAGGGGAATAGAGGGGTCAAATGGGACTTCCAGTCCTAGTTCTTTGAGGTATCTCCATACTGATTTCCACAGTGCTTGCACCAGTGGACACTCCCACCAGCAGTAGAGCAGGGTTTCTCTTTCCCCACAGCCCTGCCAGCATTTGTTATTGGTGGATTTCATGATAGCAGCCATTCTTTCTGGAGTGAGGTGGAATCTCAGCATTGTTTTCATTTGCATCTTTCGAATGACCAGTGATGCTGAACATTTTTTCATGTATTTATTTGCTATTTCTACTTCTTTGTCTGAGAAATGTTTGTTCATTTCAGATGCCCATCTTCAGATTGGATCTTTAAATTTGGGAGGTCTGATCTTTTAAAATTCTTTATAGATTCGAGATAGTAGACCAAATCAATAGCTTTCCTCTACATGAGTGACAGACTCACTGAGACAGAATTAGGGCAAATAATTCCTTTCACAATAGCATCCAAAAACCTGAAATACCTAGGAATCAACCTAACGAAAGAAATCAAAGACCTCTTCTCTGAAAACCATAGCACTCTGAAAAGAGAGATTGAAGATGATATCAGAAAATGGAAAGACATCCCCTGCTTCTGGGTAGGAAGGATAAATATAGTGAAAATGGCCATACTTCCAAAACTGCTATATAGATTTAATGCAATTCCAATTGAGATCCCAGCAGCATACTTCATGGACCTTGAGAAAACAATCCAAAAATTCATTTGGAACAAGAAGAGACCCAGAATAGCAAAAGCAATTCTAGGTAACAGAGACATGGCAGGGGGTATCACAATCCCCAACTTGCAACTATACTACAAAGCTACTGTGATAAAAACAGCATGTTACTGGCAAAGAAACAGACCTGAGGACCAGTGGAACAGATTAGAAGATGCAGAAACAACCCCAGACACACTCAGCCATCTCATCTTCAATAAAGGAGCCCAACACCCTCACTGGAGGAAATATAGCCTCTTTAATAAATGGTGCTGGAGAAATTGGGTTTCAACTCGCCAAGGATTAAAACTAGACCTATATCTCTCCCCATGCACACAACTAAAATCTAAATGGATTAAAGATCTAAATATTAAAATAGAAATGCTGAACTGGCTGGAACAGAGGTTAGGTAGAACTCTTGAAGACATTGGTGTAGGAAAAGATTTTATGAACAAAACCTCATTTTCCCATGAACTAGCACAAACAATCAACAAGTGGGATCTCTTCTTATTAAAAAGCTTCTGCACAGCAAGAGAAACCACCAACAGTGTGAAGAGACAACCCACAATGTGGGAAAAAAATCTTCACCTGCTTTTCCTCAGACAATGGGCTCACTATGTTTTCGTGGTGTGGGCATTCACAGCTATAAACATCCCCCTTAGGACTGCTTTCATTGTGTCCCATAAATTTAGTGACTTTTAAAGTCAACTAAAAGCAAATAATTTAAGGCAAATGAATCAAGGCAGGTCGGGAGGGTTCATTCAAGTTTTCCTGAATTTCATAAAGACTTTTCTCAACATCCATAAGGGATTGATGCCAGGCCGCTAGCAGACACCAAAATCCTCAGGTGCTCAAGTCCCTTATATAAAATGGCGTAGTGTTTGCATGTAACCTAGGTATCTCATCTCAATATTTTTTTTTCTGACGGAGTCCACCGTCACTTGTCGAACAGCACCTGAATAGGGGAGTGAGGATGAAGAAAAATAAAGACAAAGAGATAGAGTCGGGAGGGCTCCCAGAGACCGAGCGCCCAAGTTTATTTTTCACCTCTCTTTTATACAACAGGTGAGTTTGGTTGTTAATCATGACCCTTATCCAGAGACACCTGCTTCCTTGTTTTCTAGTTCTTTGGGAATTCCCCACCCTCATGGGGTTTTTTGTTTCTCGGGGTTACAGAACGTTCATCACGTTCCAGGGCAATCTAATTTGGCAAGGACTCGGTTCCTCATAACATAGTCTCCTTGCTCTATACAATGGAGGGTAAGATTCAAAATGGAGCCTCTTTGGCTAACACCACTCTCCACACACCGCTCTCCACATTTTTCCTATACTAAGAACTGAACTCAAGCCTTTTGGTCCCAGTCTCCTTTTATATTTTTCATTTTGAGACACTGTCTCACTAAGTTGCTGAGTTTCCCAGGCTGGGCTTGCATTTGCCATCCTCCTACCTCAGCCTCCTGGAGTGCTGTGATTATAGGTATAAATCAACATACCTGGCCCTACCTATACTTTAAATTACTGTAACTCTACATTAATTTCAATATCTAACAAAATATATATACTATATGAGTAGTGGTTATACACTATTGTAATTTAAAATTTTATTATTTGTATTGTTGTATTGTTCTTAAAAAAATATTTTGGATCCACAGTTGGTTCAGCCTGTAGAAGAGGAGCCTGTGGGTATGGAAGACCAACCACATAGAGTTTACTGAGTGCCAATCACTTACATGCTATGAAATGCAAAGGTCTAACATGTACTGTTCACTAAGGTTTAACAAATGAGAAAGACATAGGACATTTCTCTCCCCCAGAAAGTTCCCTTGTGCCCTTTCTTAGTTCATCCCACCCTACACCCTTAAAGCGACCACTGATCTGACTTCAATTACATAAATTAGATTTGTTTTGGCAATCATATTTATATAAATAGAATTATATAGAAGACTTTTGAAGGGTCTGGCTTTTTTCACTTGGCACAATACTTTTAAGATTCATTCTTCTTTTTGCATGTAATTTGTTCCATTTTATTGCTGGAACAACTATATTGTATTAATGTCTGTCTTAGTCAGTTCAGGCTGCTATAACAGGAATATCATAGACTGGATAGCCTAAACAGCAAACATTTATTTCTCCACGTGTTAGTTACTTTTCTATCATTGCTGAGACAAAATACTCAACACCCAAAGTTAAAGAGGGGAAGGTTTATTTGGCTTATAGTTCATAGAGATTTCAGTCCATAATTTGCTAGCTCCAAGGAAGGGTGGGAGAGGGGCAAAAGTTCATGGCTGCAGAAGCAGCAAAAGCAACAAGAGGGCAAGGGAAGGGACCTCAACTGAGTCTTTCTGCCCCTTTTATTTTATGCAGACTACTTAGGGTGGGTAACCCTCACACCCTTAATCCTAGTGCCCTTGAGCCTAGCTTTGCACCATGAATCAATTCCAGAAAAAGCCCCACCTACAACTGCATGAGGCTTGAGGAGACATCTAGACACAAGCCATAACACCCCATCACATTGAGAATCAGGGTTTCAGTATGTGAGTTTTAGGGGAACATATACATTCAGTCCATAGCATTCCACACCTGATCCTCCATTCATGTCCTTCTCACATGACAAATACAATCATGCCATTCCCTAAAGTCTTAACTCATTCCAGCATCAACTCTACTATCTAACATCCAAAGGCTCATCTGAGTATCATCCCATTAGTTATGGGTAAGACTTGAGGTATGATGTGCCCTGGGGCAAAGTTCCTCTCCACCTTTGAATTTGTGAAACCAAACGAATCACGTGCTCCCAAAATCAGTGGTGAAACAGGCACAGGGTAGATGTCTGCTTCCCAAAGGTAAGGAATAGGAATAAGGATGAGATGACAGATTCCAAACAAGTCCAAACTACACATGACATTTTAAGACCCAAGAATAAATCCTCCGTGGCTCAGTGCACTCAGAGCCACCTCACCAGCAGCTCTGTGGCCTCAGGTCTCCACCGGGCAGGGCTCAATTTCCCACATTTTTGGTTGGTGACTGACCAGCCTATTGAAAACCAAGGTAGGTGCCTTGTGACCTCCAAAGTGCCTTTGAAGTCCTTTGTCTTTTTCTTGGAGGACAGCACATACTCACAACCTTCCTTCATTCCATCCCATTTTCTGTTTCCTTTGTTGTTTCTCTCCTGCCTCCTGTTGAGATGGTTAAGTCCAAGGTTCATGCACATCCTCATCTTCACCAATCTCCTCATCAAATGGTTGCTCTACTACCCACTTAGTATTCTCTTCAGAAGATATTTTCTTACTTTTTATAAATCAAACATACCAAGTATTTTCCAAATGTTTAAGTTCTCTCTTTTTTTTTTTGGTACTGGAGATCAAACTTGGGACCTTGCGCTTGCGAAGCAGGCGGCAACACCACTGAGCTAAATCCCCAGCCCCCAAATGTTTAAGTTCTGATTTCTTTTTACTTAACAATTCCTTTTTCATTTCTCTATTCTCATCTTTTACTATAAGCAAATAGTGGAGCCAAGTTGCTCCTGAAATATTTTATTTGGAAATATCAGTTAAATATCCGATTTCTTCACTTGCAAGTTGTACCTGCGGCAAAACACTAGAACAAAAACTCAACTTAGCCAACTTTTTTGCTACTTTATAACAAGGATTGTCTTTCCTCTCTCATAAAAAACATGTTCTTCAGTTATATCTGAGCCTTCATAGAATGGCCTTTACCTCTGAATTTCTATGAACATTCTGTTAATGATTACTTATGTACTCTTTTTATTTTTTTGGTACCAGGGATCGAACTCAGGTCCTTGTACTTGTGCAGCAGGCAGCAAAACCACTGAGCTAAATGCCCGGCCTGTATTCTTTTGATATAGGGGAAATAGTGTAACTCCCAACCTACTAGATGTCAGATATGCTGACTTTGTGTTCCTCAAAATTGAATAATGAATTCTAAGGAACAACAGAGATTAAGAGTAGAAAAAATTTATTGGGAGAGGTAGCTCCTGAGAAACAGGAGAGGACCCAAAAGTGAGTTGCCAATGAGCCCACTTCTCAAAGGAAGTTTTATAGAGCAAAATCCTGAGGTGAGTACAACATGGGTCAAAACTATTATCAACCAATAAGATTACAAATATAACCACTTAGACAATATTGATCCAATGGGGAAGCAGGTCATATAGCAAGTGTACATGGAAAGAACAAAGACCTTTTTAGAAAGGGGTAGATCAGGAGGTCCTGGTCATCCACCTGGGTGACTGATGTCTACAGAGACTTTATTGGAGCAGGTGATACCAATTATAGTATAATCTTTAATTTATTGCTTATGCCTGGAGAAGGCATATAGGTCTGTCATCCATCTTTATCTTGAGGCCTAGCCTTTGACAGATGTGTCTCCAGCCACAGTTAAAATGTGTTCTAATGTTCTACACTGACTCCCTCAAGGGCCTAGCTCTGTCTGACTGCTTATAATATTTCTATCTAACTCAACTATCTATAATACTTTAAGAGCCAGTTCATAATGGTACATGACTAGATTCATACAAAAAATGTTTAAATTTATATGTACCTAGTAGTATAGTCTCAATATATTTAAATAAAATATTGACAAATAAGCACAATTATAGGAGGAAAATTTAAAACAATTCTCTCAGTAGTTGAAAGAAAAAGTGATGATGGTGAAAATTTGAGCATGATTAACAAACTTGAACTAAATGATGTATAAACCCTGTCCCCAAACTGCAGAATAGACATTCTTTTTAAACAAACAAGAAATACACAATAATTCACAATATACTGGGCCATAAAAGCACATCTCAACCAATTTTATAGAGGAATTTTCTTTGAGCACAATTAAATTGTTAGAAGTCAATTATTAAATGTTAAATCAATAAGTAAAAGAAAATATTTCCACTTATTTGGAAACAATGAAAGATATTCCTAAATATACTGTTGATCTAATTAAATAATGAGAATGGAAATCCAAAAATACTTAAACTGAACTACTGTAACATGAAATAATATGTATTAAAATGTGGAATACCATAAAACATAGTGTAGAAAAAAGTGTAAACATAAACAATTCAAGAATACATCTCAATAATTAGAAAAATAAAAAATGAACAGAATGAGGAAATAAAGAAGAAAGTAATATATAGGAGGAAAATTTAGTGAAATATAAGGCAAACATATAAAATAAGATCCAAAAAAGGTCAGTTTTCCTTATTTAAAAAGATTAGTAATTGGTAAGGCTCTGACATGACTGATCAAGAAACAAAGGAAAAGCACTGATTTATTCCTTATTTGGGAAGGCAAAAATAAATCAGGAATTTTCCAAAAAGGGATATATCACCACAAATGCTACAGACATTAAAATAATTTTAAGAAATTATTATGAATAACTTTATGCTAAAACACTTGAAAATGAGACAAACTAGAAAAACTTGTAGGAAAAATGTAGCTTACCAATTCTTTTTTTTTTTTTTTTTTTGCTTAAATTCTTTTATTGGTACATTTTAGGTATGCAATAAGTTTACATTTATCATTGGGTACTTGTACCTGTACATGATGTATCTTGGTTCTTATTTTTTCCCCGTTCCCTGTGCTCCCTTCACCCCTTCCACCCTTCCCTATTTACAAAGACTTTGTTTCCATTTTTTCCTTCTCTCATAATTTTTCCTTTCCCTTCTTTCCTTTCCCCTTCCCCTCCCACTTCCCCTACCCCTTTGGACCTTTTCTTCCTATTTCAAATTAGCTTACCAATTCTTAATTATGAGAAATAGAAAGTTGGAAAGTTCTAGAGTAGCACTAAAAGAAACAAAATATGAGTCAAAGATGAAAACGCTATGTAGAATTTTTAATTTTCAAGGAGCCACATTAAAAAATTAATAAGAAATAGATATAACTAATTTTATATTATTTTTTGGTACCAGGAATTGAACTCAGGACCTTGTGATTGTGAGGCAGGTGGCAGAACCACTGAGCTAAATCCCCGGCCCTGATATAATTAATTTTAATAATTTATTTTATTTAACCAGTCTACTCAAAGCATAATCAATTCAACATGTGAACTTTATAAAAATTTCAACAAGTATTTTACATTTTTGATACTAGGTCTTCAAAATCTGGTATGTATTTTATACTTAGAGCAGATCTCAATTTCTTTCTTTTTTTTTTTTCTGAATTTTTGCTTTTACTTTATTTTTTTTTCCCAATTAAGTTTATTGGTACATTTTTGGTATAAAATACAGTTACATTCATCACTGGGATCTTGTACCATTACATGAGTCTCTTGGTTCTTATTTTTTTCCCCTCCCCTTGCCTACCCTTCCCTATTTGCAAAGACCTAGTTTCCACTTTTTTTTCCTCTTCTCATATTTTTCCTTTCCCTTTTTTCGCTTCCCCTACCCCTCCCAATTCCCCTGCTCTTTTAGACCTTTTCTTCCTGTTACACAATATCAGTTATACATTTTTAAAATTACAATATTAAGATCTAGGAGACATTACCACAGATGTTACAGAATTTAAAAGGATATAGAAAGCATATTACAAAAATCTTTTTTGAAATAAATTTGACAACTCCTAAGAAGTACCTTGGAAGACAAATTAATGAAACTAACTCTGGAGGAAATGTAAAATTTGAATAGCACCTATTAAAGAAAGTATATTCCAAGCTTGAAAACCTACCTATATGACAACAGCAGGCTCATATACATTTTAACTGATAAATTATATCAAACAATTAAAGCAGAAAAAAGAAGGAACACTTCTCCCCTCATTTTAGGAACTCAACATTGTGCTAATCCTAAAACTGGATAAAGATAATAGAAGAAAAAAGTATGAACAGAGATAGAAATTTGTTTAACAAAACAAACTATTAGAAGTCAGATCTGGCAGAATGTAGAAAGTGGTTTTGTTATAGGGATGGCAGTGTCGGTTCAGCTTTGGAAGATCCACCCCCAAAAGTCATTATTTTATCAAAGGAAAGGAAAAAGCCATATGATCCTGTTACTAGTTGGAGAAAAAGTATTGGACTAAATTCTATAGCTGTTCATGGTAAAAGCTATCAGGAGACTAGGAGTAGAACAGAACCTTCTCAACAGATTAAAGACATGTACTCCATACTTCCAGCGAGAATACCTTAAATAAATGGAGAAGATACAATGCTTTCTCCTTAAGGTGGGGAACAAGGGCAGATATGCTTACTCTTTATCTGTCCATTAAACTTTGAAACCTAGGCCCCACCAAACTAGTCTGGCAATAAAATGACACAACTAGGATAGGATTGTCGCGCCAGAAGCAAAATCTTTATATGTAGATGAAATGATCATCTACAGAGAAAATACTAAGAAATCTCTAGGAGCCCCTAGAACTTGTACTTGAATTTAGCAGGATTAGAAAACACAAGGTATATATAAAAATTCAGGTCTATGTATACTTGCTATAAATGAAGAATTGGATATTGAAATTTAAAAGTTATGTAGGAGTACAAAGGACCTAGAAAAGTTAAAAACAAAAACAGTGTTGGAAGACATTTAGTACCTAATTTTAAGACTTCTTCTAAAGCTACAGTAATCAAGGCAGTGTTGGTGTGAGGAAAGACATATAGATCATTTGAATAAAACAGAGAATCTAGAAATAGGACCACACATATATGGTCCACTGAGTTTTGAAAGATTATTTAACATTAGCATTTTATAGAATATAAACTCAATTCAAGAGCAGAGGAAAAGATAGTGTTTTCAGCAAATGGCACTAGAACACCTGGTATCCATATATAAAAAATTAACCTCAACCCTTTTTTTCCATACATGAAAATAAATTGAAGGGATCTATGAACCTAAATATGAAAGCCTAAAAGTATAAAAACTTTAAGAAGAAATTACAAGGGAAAATATTTATGAATTCAGGGTAGGCAAGAACTACCTAGGATACAAAAGACATGATGTATAAAAGAAAAAAACTGGTAAATGAGATTCCATCAAAATTTAGAACTCTAAATGACATCATTAAAATGAAAAGTAGTCCTTAAACAAACCATATTTACAATGCATATAACCTATGACCAGAATATATAAAGAATTCTTAGAACTCATTAATAGACAACCCAATTAAAATGTAGACATAAGATGATAAATAGCCAGTATAGCACAAGGAATGGTGTGCAACTCTAGAATCAGAAAAATACTAATCAGTACAATAATAAGATTGAATGATACACTCATTAGGGAGATGAATTTAAAAGTTTTAAAAGCCTTGTCATGACTTTTTCTTTTTGTTGGATTCTCCCCCTTTGCATTTAATTTGTCATGTCCAATGGATTCACTCTGCTGGTTTTCCTGGGGTTGTGATACTCATTGTCTTTTCCTAGGGTAATGTCTAAAATTTTTTGGAGTGCTGGTTTGGTATTCATGAAGTTCCTGAGGTGCTCTTTATCATCAAAGTATCTTATTTCTCCATCAATTTTGAAAGATAGTTTTGCAAGGTACATCAATCTGGGTTGGAGGCTGTTTTCCTTTAGGGCTTGAAACACATCACTCCAAGCTCTTCTTGCCTTGAGGGTTTGCATTGAGAAGTCTCCTGAGATTCTGATGGGCTTTCCTTTGTATGTGATTTGTTTCTTTTCTCTCACTGCTTGTAGAATTTTGTTCTTCTGTTGGGTTTCTGGAATCCTAACTATTATATGCCTATGTGTAGATTTCTTTGATTAAGGCTAGCTGGAGTCCTATATGCCTCACTTATCTGTATGTCAAGTTCTTTTCCCCTCCTTGGGAAGTTTTCTGCCATCACTTCTGTGAACAGTTTTTTTATGTCATTTGCACTCTCTGCTCTTTCTTCATTGACTCCAATCAGTCTTATGTCATTCTTCTTTGCATTGTCTAGCAGCTGCTGGATTGATTCCTCGTGTTCCCTTACAATTTTAAAGCAATTTTTCTTTTCCTGGACACTAATTGCAATCTTATCTTCTATATCTGAAATTCTATCCTCACATTCTGCTGCGTAGACTTTCAGTGGAGTTTTTAATCTCTTGGAAATCTATTTGTATCTGTTTTATGGATTCCATTTGTTTCCTGTGTTGGGATTCCATCATGTTCCTCAGATCCTCTATTCTTTTTTATCTGTGTCCTCTCTAGATTTATTAATCATGTCTTGCATTATGGGCAGAATCTTTGCTGTTATGTGAGTAATTATTTCTGATTTCATTTTTCCCAGATCCTCTTTTGTTGCCAGTTCATAGAGTCCAGGTGGTTGGGTATCAGATTGTTCCATCTCGTTTCCCTTTGGGGTTGCTGTGGGTGACCTGGAACTCTGTTTTTAAGGCTTGTTTATGTGTTTTCTCATTTCCACAGGGGGGGGGATGCTTCTGGTGCCCACACGGCTCACCTTCTCTGCCCTAGGAGCTTGGGATGGCAGCAGGGGAGCTTCCTTCCGGGTGCTGGGACTGGCTCACCTTCTGTGCCCTAGGAACCTGGGATGGTGGTGGGGGAGCTTCCTTCCAGGTGCTCGAGCAGATCTCAATTTCAACTAACCACATCTCTAGGGTTTAATAAATACATGTAACAAGCTACTGTACTGGACAGTGCAGATCTGAAACAAGATTAGAGAAGCTATCCTACTAGATATCAAGATTTATTAGTTTTTATATACAAGGTAGCATTTGTGCAGAGCTAGACCAATGACTGTCTCATTAGTCAGTGTGGGGGACTGCCCTACTGATTATGCCCACAGCAGACTGTGAACAGTGCAAGGTGTAAAGAGTTAACCCCACAATTGGCTTCTTTTGAGAAGTGAGTCTGGCTGAAGCCTACATGCTGAGGTCAGAGTAACTCTTACCCAAATTCCATTCTCAGAGTTAAAACCTGTTTTACTAAAGAGACAAGGTTAATTATTAACCATAACCTATATTTTGTCTGTTCTGTTCCTAATTAAAGCATGTTTTGTCTTTTCCTTTACAAGCCTTGCCTGCATCAGTAACACGTCCATAGCAACTACTTGTCCTTTCACATAGCCCCTTTACCTCAATCTAACTATGGTGTCACCAATAAATATTGACAGTTCTGGGTATTCAGGGCCTTTGCTTGTTCAGCCTTGCTTGCACAAACATTGGTCATCCTGTCTCCATATTTCTCTGTCTCTTAATTCTGTCTTTGAGTTTTTCTTTTAATCTTCCATCACAGAACTGAACAGAAGATCAGAACCCATCACAGGGGTCTCTGATAACTGGCAACCAACATGGGGCATGAACTCATGAGGGAAGGCCACTCAGAGTGGATAGGGTGTATCAGTGGCACAGGATCCTCGCATCATGAGTTAGGGACATCCAAAAGGAAGCAAAGTCTGGAGCAAAAGTCCAGAAATAAAGGTATGTGCTTCCAACATGAGTAGGAAGTCAGCTGGATTAAAACAAAAAGCATCCGCTTTAAGCCAAAGAGCAATATTGCATCTAGTTTTTCTGAACCCTTCTTAAACAAACAAGCTACATGGTGCCAGCCAGCAGTATTGAAAAAATGCTGTAAGAGATAGTTAAATATCTTGGTTCCCACAAACAAGAACTATAGATATGGTGTTTTAGGAGCATGTGCAAAATAACCTCTGGAAAGCTCAACAAAGAAGAAGCATTGTTTGCTCTGAGACCTTAACTGAGACCTTGACAACCTGGAGCCTTGTGTGCTCTGTTTTGCAGCACAAACGGAGCCAGGGAGCCTCTCAAGCTTCCACTCTGCCTGAGTTGCTAAGACTACAGCATGTCTGGAGAGGAGGTGGGAGCAAAGGCATGAGGAGATCTGTTTGGCTTTAGTGGACTGGGATGTGTAGGCAAGGTGCTGTGGTCAGATTCAGGAAAAGTCAAATAAAACCCACACCCAGGTTGGAAAGAACTGAAATAAGAAAATAAGTAAATGGAATGAAAATAGCTAGGTAAGCTCTGGAAAGCACAAAGCAAAACAGTGAGAAAAACACTCTTGGCTTTAAGAGCCCCAAGGCCATCCCCAGTGTCACCAGACTGATGCTGCCAGCAAACATCTGGAATCCAAAACAAAGCCAAAGAAACTGCAACTGCACTCTGCCAGACATAAGGAGGTTTTACAAGAAAAATTAAGTTACAAATTTTAGCTAATTGATAAATATACCTTTGTTCCAATTTGAGTTGATGTTTAATTAGTGTACTTGAAACATTTCTTGTACATTGCAAATTCTTAAATTGTAATTATAAAGTTAACTTGCTCTTCTCTCTACACTGATTGTTGATTTAAGATAAGAACCTAACTCAAGGTTAATACTCTATTGGCAGCCAGTCAAATTTTAAAATGTAACAATCTGAGAACAGGAAAAAAAAGGGGGGATGGATTCAAGCAGCTATCAGAGACCCCTGTGATGGGTGACACCATAGTTAGATTGAGGTAAAGGGGCTATGTGAGAGGACAAGTAGTTGCTATGGACATGTTACTGATGCAGGCAAGGCTTATAAAGGAAAAGACAAAGCATGCTTTAATTAGGAACAGAACAGACAAAATATAGGTTATGGTTAATAATTAAGCTTGTCTCTTTAGTGAAGAAGGTTTTAGCTCTGGGAAAGGAATTTGGGTAAGAGTTACTCTGACCTCTGTACGTAGGCTTCAGCCAGACTCACTTCTCAAAAGAAGCCTATTGTGGGGTTGACTCTTTACACCTTGCACTGTTCACAGTCTGCTGTGGGCATAATGAGTACGGTGGTCCCCCACAATTCCCCCTTCTCTTTTTGGAAATGGCAGCAGCTCCATCAGGGTGAACTGTGATTGTCTTTGGGGCCTGTTTGTTCCTGGCTGTCATCAGTGGACAGTGCATCAGGTCTGGTGATCACAGGCAAGGAGAGTCACTCAGATGCAGCCTTTGGATGGCTCTCAGCAGTGGTTCCACATCATGTTGCTTGCAGTGAATCCATTATCTTGGTCTATGGTCATACATTTTGGGATGACAGCCACAGTATCTTTTCATTCTCTATTGAAACATGAACGTACCCTGGCCCCCATGTTATTAATTTTATTGAGCCATTTACCTTTCATTTAGAATATCCTTTGACAACATTTGTGGTAGGACATCTGTAGAATCTTTGTATCAGTGGAGTTTTGATAGAGTATATTTACTTTCCACAAGTGGATTTAAAAATTTTAAAATGAAAGTAACAAGAAAAAGTAACAAAATATAATTGTGCTTGCAGAGGTAGTTGTACTGCTTTTTTAAAAATGCAATTGTGTTTTTAGGGAAAGGTGAGCATGCTCAACAATGGCTTGTCCCTGTGGGTTATATCCAATGGACATAGGTCTGTGTGAGTTATAAGGACCTATAATGTGTCTAACAGACTTATCTGTCTATAATATTTTCCCTCTAAAGGGCTATTCCCAACTGTAGTTTGGGGAGAAGAGAGATAGTTTCTATCTAACTGCTTTGAGCTGAGAAGGGTTGATGTAGGGAAGACCACAGTTAGGGGCTCTCTTCAGGAAGATGATTTAATAGGCCTTAAGTAAAAATCATGCTGTAATTTAGCAATTATAAACTCTCTTTATAAAGTCAAACTGGTGGATTTTGTTTAAAAAAAAGTTTAGCACATTTGTCATTGATTTTATCTGTACCATCACTTAAGAGTTTGGCAGCCTATAGGCAAGAACAAACAATGTTTTTAAGAAATTAGAGCATCAGGCCTAGGATGTAGCTCAGCAGCACCATGCCTGCCTGGCAAATGCAAGGTCCTGAGTTTGATCCCCAGTACTGGAAAAAAAAATTAGAGGAAGTATAATCCAAGTGTAAGTGCTCACATTGGCAACACATATACTAAAATTGGAATGACACCGGAATATTAGCCCCTGCTTTGTCCCTCCTTAGGCAACCTGGTCATGAAAATCAATACCATTTTGGATGACACTATATACCCAAAAGATTTCCAGAACTGGTTATTTCTGATAATACCTAATTTTAAAATCTGAAATTTGGAATTTGGGATCTGTAAAAATCTGAAATAATGTCTTATTTATTTGCCCAGGAGTCAGTTATTTGGATGTTTAGTTTATTGTTAAAATAAACAAATTGTTCATTATCACAGAACAATATTAAAAATTAGAAAACAGAAAATTAGAAATCAGATTAGCAAAAGCAAAATAAAACAAGGGACTGGGGTGTAAGCTCACTGGTAGAGTGCATGCTAAGCTTGCACAAGGCCCTAGGTTCAATCCCTAACAATACTACCCCAAAAAGGATACTTGCGATGCAGTGTAAAAACAATAGGAGCAACAAATCATCAAAGTGATCATACATCATGACCAAGTTGGCATCATATGCAAATCAATATGTATAATACATCACATAAGCAGAAGCAAGGACAAAAATCACATGATCATCTCAATTGATGTATATAAAAAAAGGCTTTGACAAAATCCAAGCCCCTTTCATAATACAATTACTGAAGAAAATAGATATAGAAGAACGTTATCTTAATTTGATAAAAGCCATTTATGACAAACCTACAGCCAAAATCATATTAAATAGGGAAAAAATGAAATTTTTCTCTCTAAAATCAGGAACAAGACAAGGATGTCCATTATCACCACTCCTTTTCAACGTAGTACTCATAACATTAGTAAGAACAATTAGGAAAGAAATAGTTGCTACTTATTTTCTGGATTTCAGTATTGTTCATTATGATTTCACCTTTTTCATTTCTAATTGCATTGATTTGGGTATTTGCTTTCCTTTTTTGGAATAAGACTGGCTAAGTGTTTGTCTATTTTGTTTATTCTGTCAAAAAAAAAAACCCCAGCTCTTTGATTCACTTATTCTTTGCATTGCTTCTTTAGATTCCATTTCACTGATTTCTTTTCTGATCTTTATACTTCCCTTCCTTATAAAGCTCTAGATTTGGATTGTTCTTATTTTGCTAGGACCTTCAGATGCATCATTAGTTTATGTGGACTCATTCTGTTTTTTCAGTGTGGGCATTCACAGATACAAGCTTCCCTCATAGGACTGCTTTCATTGCATCCCATAAGTTCTGATATGTATTACTGGCATTATCTTTTAATTCTAGGAACTGTCTTGTTTCTTCTTTAGTTTCTTCTATGACTCATTGATTATTTAAGAGTGTGTTGTTTAATTTCCATATGTTTGTGTAGTTTTTGTGGGGGTTTTTGCTATTGATTTCTAGTTTCATTGCACTATGATTTGATAATATACATGGTAAAATTTTGATTCTTTTGCATTTAGTTAAGTATGCTTTATTAGCTAATATGTGATCTATTTGGAGAAAGTACCATATACTACCAAAAATAATGTGCATTCTGTTTGTGTTGGGTGGAACACTCTGTAGATACCTATTAAGTCCTTTTATTCAAAGATTTGGTTCAACTCTGATATTTCTTTTTGTTTGTTTTGTTTTTGTTTTTTGATACAGAGTCTCACCATGTGGTTCAGGCTGGCCTTGAACTCACAAAAATCCTCTTGCCTCAGCCTCTTGAGTGCTAGGATTACAGGCACGCTCCACCATGGTCAGCCAACTCTGATATTTCTTTGTTGAATTTTTGTTTAGTTGATCTATTTGTGATAATGGGGTACTGAGACCCCCCCACTATAATTTATTGATGTTTATCTGACCATTTCTGTCCATCAGTGTTTGTTTTATGAAGTTGGGTGCACTGTGATTTGATGTATATAAGTTTATAATCGTTATCTCTTCCTGTTGAATAGTTTCATTAACCAACATATAATGTCTTTCTTTATTTCTTTTGATAAGTTTTGGCTTGAAATCCATGTTGTCTGAAAATAGGCTGGCTACTTCTGCTTGTTTTCATGTTCTCATTGCATGGAATATTGTTTTCTATCCTTTGATATTTAGTCTATGAATTTCTTTTTGTGTTAGATGTGCTTTTCGCATGGCACATACTGTT
This sequence comes from Heterocephalus glaber, assembly GCF_053883595.1. Taxonomy (NCBI): domain Eukaryota; kingdom Metazoa; phylum Chordata; class Mammalia; order Rodentia; family Bathyergidae; genus Heterocephalus; species Heterocephalus glaber. The sequence goes on along the minus strand of NW_028258151.1, from coordinate 12,578,111 downwards.
GGGTTTTATTTTTTGCTCCATTATGTTAATCTGTGTCTTTTGATTGGTGAATTGAATCTATTCGTATTGATGGTTATAATTGATTGGCATTGACTTATTCCTGTCATTGTATTATTCACTTGTTGCTCTTTTGCTTTCTTTTCTTTCTACTTATTTGCTAGCCCTAATGCATTCACTATATTAGACCCAATGTATTCATTCTATTGGACCTTCTGGCCTAGTTAGGCTCATTATCTCTTTCTAAGATGCCCTTTAAAATTTTTTAGAGTGTTGGTTTAGTGGTCATGCATTTTTTAGGTGCTCTTTATCATAGCAATATCTTATTTCTGTTTCTATGAGTTTTGAAAAATAATTTTTCAAGATATATCTACTTGGGTTAGAAGCCGTTTTCTTTTAGGACTTGAAACCTTTCATTCCAAGCTCTCCTCATCTTTAAGCTTTGTGTTACAAAGTCTGTTGTAATTCTGATTAATTTTCTTTTATTAGTGATTTGTTGCTTTTTCTCAAACAGCTTTTAAGGTTTTGTTATTGTGTTAGATTTCTAGTATTTCAATTATTATGTGGCCTGGAATGATTTTTTCCCCTGATCATGTCTATTTGGGGTTCTACATACGTCACTTATCTGTATGTTAAATTCTTTTTACATGTTTGGAAAGTTTTATGCTATTTTTTCTGTAAACAGTTTTTAATCCCCCTTTTGCTGTCTGATTTTTCATTAATTTCAATAATTCTTGTATTAGTCTTCTTTTTTTTACATTTTACTTTATTGGTACATTTTAGGTATACAATATAATGACATTCATCATTGGAAATTTGCACGTTTAAATAAGTTCTATTGGTTCTTATTTTTCTCCCTTCCCCTGCCCTCCCTTCAACTCCTCCATCCCTCCCGATTTACAAAGACTTTGTTTCCATTTTTTCATTTTCTCATACTAATGCCATTCCCTTCTTTGCTTTCCCCTACCTCTCCCATTTCTCCTTCCTCATTGCCCCTTTTCTTCCTATTTCACATTATCTATTATACCTTTTAGTCCTTATTTACACTTTCAGTTTCTCACACTAGAGAAACTATTTGGTATTTATATATGTGTGTCCTATTTATTTCACTTAAGAGTATGGCCTCAATGTGCATCCACTTAGCTATAAATGTCTCTAATTTCTCATTTTTTATGGCTGAGTAGTACTCCATTTTATTAAAAAAACACATTTTCTTTATCCAGTCTCCAGTTGATGGGCATTTGGGCTGCCTCCAAGTTTTAGCTATTACAAACTGTGCTGCTATGAATGTGGGTGCACATATATCACTGTGGTGTGATTCTTTTAATTCTTTGGGGAAGATCCCCAGCAGGGGAATAGCGGGGTCAAATGGGACTTCCAGTCCTAGTTCTTTGAGGTATCTCCATACTGATTTCCACAGTGCTTGCACCAGTGGACACTCCCACCAGCCAGTGGAGCAGGGTTCCGCTTTACCCACAGCCCCACCAGCATTTGTTATTGTTTTCATGATAGCAGCCATTCTTTCTGGAGTGAGGTGGAAACTCAGCATTGTTTTCATTTGCATCTCTCGAATGACCAGTGATGTTGAACATTTTTTTCATATGATTATTTGCCATTTCTACCTCTTTGTGTGAGAAATGTCTGTTCATTTCCGATGCCTTGGATTGGGTCTTTAAATTTGGGAGGTCTGATCTTTTTAAGTTCTTTATAGATTCTAGATAGTAGACCTTTGTCAAGGAATAGCAGGTGAAATTTTTTTCCCACATTGTGGGTTTTCTCTTCGTTCTGTTGGTGGTTTCTCTTGCTGAGCAGAAGCTTTTTAATAAGAAGAGATCCCACTTGTGGTTTGTGCTAGTTCATGGGCAACTGAAGTTTTGTTCATAAAATCTTTTTCTACACCAATGTCTTCAAGAGTTCTGACTAACCTCTCTTCCAGCTGGTTTAGTGTTTCTATTTTAATATTTAGATCTTTAATCCATTTCAATTTTAGTTGAGTTGATGGCAAGAGATATAGGTCTAGTTTTTATCTTTGGCAAGTTGAAATCCAATTTTTCCAGCACCATTTATTAAAGAGGCTATCTTTCCTCCAGTGAGGGTGTTTGGCTCCATTGTCGAAGATGAGGTGGCTGAGTGTCTGGAGTTGTTTCTGCATCTTCTAATCTGTTCCACTGATCCTCAGGTCTGTTTCTCTGCCAGTACCATGATGTTTTCATCAAAGTAGCTTTGTAGTATAGTTGCAAGTTGGGGGATGTGATACCCGCTGCCATGTCTCTGTTACCTAGAAATGCTTTTGCTATTCTGGGTCTCTTCTTGTTCCAAGTGAATTTTTGGATTGTTTTCTCAAGGTCCATGAAGTATGCTGCTGGGATTTCAATTGGAATTGCATTGAATCTGTATGGGAGTTTTGGAAGTATGGCCATTTTTACTATGTTGATCCTTCTTACCCAGGAACAAGGGATGTCTTTCCATTTTCTGATATCCTCTTCAATCTCTCTTTTCACAGTACTGAAGTTTTCAGAGAAGAGGTCTTTGGTTTCTTTTGTTAGGTTGATTCCTAGGTATTTCAGTTTTTTAGATGCTATCGTGAAAGGAATCATTTGCCCTATTTCTCTCTCAGTGAGTCTGTTGTTCGTGTAGAGGAAAGCTATTGATTTTTGTGTGTTGACCTTGTATCCAGCTACTTTACTGAATTTGATTATTAAATCTAGAAGGGTTTTGGTGGAGTTCTTGGGGTCTTCTATATAGAGTACCATGTCATCTGCAAATAATGACAATTTGACTTCTTCATTTCCTATCTTTATTCCTTTTATTTCCTTCTCTTGTCTAATTCCCATGGCTAATGTTTCCAAAACTATATTGAACAGGAGTGGTGATAGTGGACATCCTTGTCTTGGTCCTGATTTTAGTGTGAAGGATTTCAGTTTTTGATGATTTAGTATGATATTGGCTGTAGGTTTTTCATAGATGGTTTTTATTAGATTGAGGTAGAGACCATCTATTCCAAGTTTTTGTAGGGTTCTTATCATAAATCCATGTTGGATTTTGTTGAATGCTTTTTCTGCATCTATTAAGATAATCATATGGTGAGAAAATGGAAAAATAGGAACAAAATCTTTGTAAATAGGGAGGAATGGAGGGGTTGAAGGGAGGGCTGGGCAAGGGTGAAAAATAAGAACCAAGAGAGATCATGTAAAGGTGCAAATTTCCAATGATGAATGTCATTATATTGTATACCTAAAATGTACCAATGATTAGAATGAATAATGGATAATGCAAAATAGGAAGAAAAGGTCCAAAGGGTTAGGGGTACTGGGAGGGGCAGGGGGAAGGAAAGAAGGGGAAGGAAAAATGATGAGAAATGGAAATAAAGTCTTTGTAAATAGGGAAGGGTGGAGGGGGTGAAGGGAGGGCTAGGAATCAGGAAAAAATAAGAACCAAGATGCATTATGTAAAGGTACAATTCCCAATGAGAAATGTAATTGTGTTGTATACCTACAATGTACCAATAAAAGAATTTAACAAAACAAAACAAAAAAAGATAATCATATGGTTTTGTCCTTGGCTCTACTGATATAATGTATTACATTTATTGATTTGTGTATCTTGAACCATGCCTGCTTCCCTGGGATGAATCCCACTTGGTCAGGGTGTATGATCTTCTTGATGATCTTCTGCATTCTATGTGCCAGTATCTTAGTAAGAATTTTTGGATTTATGTTCATTAGTGAGATTGGTCTATAGTTCTCTTTTTCGGTTGGATCTTTCTCTGCTTTTGGGACCAAGGTGATGCTTGCTTCCAGGGATGAATGCAGGAGTATTGCTTCCTTTTCAATTTCATTGAAGAGTTTAAACAGTAGTGGCAGCAGTTCCTCTCTAAATGTCTTGTAGAATTCAGCAGTGAAGCCATCAGGGCCTGGGCTTTTCTTAGTTGATAAGTTTTTTATTACATTTTCGATTTCATTGGTTGATATTGGGTCGTTTAGAATTTTTAGGTCTTCTTCATTCAACTTCGGTATTTCATATGTATCTAGGAATCTGTCCATTTCTTCTGTGTTTTCCATCTTATTGGCATATAGGTTCTTGAAGTAGGTATCGATGATCCTCTGGATTTCTCACGGGTCTGTTGTAATTTCATCCTTTTCATTCCTAATTGCATGGATATGGGCCTTTTCTTTCCTTTTTCTGATAAGGTTGGCTAAGGGTTTGTCAATTTTGTTGATTCTTTCAAAGAACCAACTCATGGCTTCATTGATTTTTTGTATTGTCCTGTTAGTCTCCATTGCATTGATTTCTGCCCTGATCTGTATAATTTCCTCCTTTCTATGGGCTTTGGGTTTGTCCTGCTCTTCTTTTTCTAGAAGCTTGAGGTTCAGCATCAGGTGTGTTAATTGGGCACACTCTGTTTTCCTAATATGCATATTCAGTGCTATGAATTTCCCTCATAAGACTGCTTTCATTGTGTCCCATAGATTCTGATATGTTGTATTGTCATTGTCATTTAATTGAAGAAACTGTCTGATTTCTTCTTTAATTCCCTCTGTGACCCATTGGTTATTCAGAAGTGTGTTGTTCAATTTCCATGTGTTTATGAAATTTTTGCGGCTTCTTTTGCTATTGGTCTCCAATTTCATCACTCTATGGTCTGATAATATACAGGGGATAACTTCAGTTCCTTTGCACTTACTTAAACATGTTCTATGAGTATGTGGTCTAATTTGGAGAATGACCCATATGCAGCTGAAAAGAATGTGTATTCTGATTTTGTGGGATGGAACACTCTGTAAACATCTGTTAAGTTCATTTGTTCAAGAGTTTGATTGAGTTCTCATATTTCATTACTTATTTTTTGTCTAGTTGATCTATCTATTTGTGACAGTGGGGTATTGAGTTCCCCCACTATTATTGTGTTACTGCATAAATGACTTTTCACGTCTGTTAGTATTTGTTTTGTATAGTTGGGTGCACTAGTGTTTTTTGCATAGATATTTATGATTGTCATCTCTTCCTGTTGGGTTGTTCCCTTTACAGGGATGTAGTGTCCTTCTTTGTCTCTCTTAATGAATGTTGGTTTGAAATCCACTTGATCTGCCAAGAGGATAGCTACTCCTGCTTTTTTTCTGGTTCCTGTCGCATGGAATATTTTTTTCTACCTTTTAACTTTCAGCCTACGAGTTTCTTTTTGAATTAAATATGTTTCTTGTATGCAGCACATTGTTGGATCTTGCTTCTTGACCCATTCTGCCTATTTCTTTTGATTGGTGAATTGAGACCATTAACATTGATGGGTATAACTGATACGCATTGACTTATCATTGTCATGACTCTTTGTTTTTGTTGGATTCTCCCCCTTAGCTTTTAATTTCTTGTCACACCTGATGGATTAATTCTGCTGTGTTTCCTGGGGTTGTGATCCTCATTGTCTTTTCCTATGATATTGTCTAAAATTTTTTGGAGTTCTGGTTTGGTATTCATGAATTTCCTAAGGTGCTCTTTGTCATGAAAATATCTTATTTCTCCATCAATTTTGAAAGATAGTTTCGCAGGGTACATCATTCTGGGCTGGAGGCTGTTTTCCTTTAGGGCTTGCAGTATGTCACTCCAAGATCTTCTTGTCTTGAGGGTTTGCATTGAGAACTCTGCTGTGATTCTGATGGGCTTTCCTTTTTATGTGACTTGTTTCTTTTCTCTCACTGCATGTAGAACTTTGTACTTCTGTTGGGTTTCTGGAATCTTAACAATTATTTGCCTATGTGTAGATGTTTTTTTTATCAAGGCTAGTTGGAGTCCTATATGCCTCACTTATCTGTATGTCAAGTTCTTTTCCCCTGCTTGGGACGTTTTGTGCCATCTCTTCTGTGAACAGTTTTTTTATGTCATCTGCACTCTCTCCTGTTTCTTCATTGACTCCAGTCAGTCTTATGTTGTTCTTCTTTGCATTGTCTAGCAGCTGCTAGATTGGTTTCTTGTGGTCCCTTACTATTTTAATGAAATTTTTCTTTTCCTGATCACTATTTGCAATCTTATCTTCTATATCTGAAATTCTGACCTCACATTGGCTCATTCTGCTGTGTAGACTTTCAACGGAATTTTTAATCTCCTGGAAATTTCTTTGTATCCATTTTATGGATTCCATTTGTTTCCTATGTTGGGATTCCATCATGTTCCTCAGCTCCTCTCTAGATTTATTAATCATGTCTTGCACTATGATCACAATCTCTGCTGTTACCTGAGAAATTATTTCTGATTTCATTTTTTCCAGATCCTCTTTTGTTGCCAGTTCAGGGAGTCCAGGTGGTTGAGTATCAGAGTGTTCCATCTCATTTCTCTTTTAGGTTTTTTGTAGGTGATCTGGAAGTCTGGTTTTGCAACTTGTTTATGTGTCTTCTCATTTCAAAGGCGGGGGTTGCTGTTGGCACCCGTGTGGCTTGCCTCCTTTGAGCTGGGAGTGGTGGTACGGTGGCCTGGAAGCCCCTTCCTCTGCACTGGGAGCAGTGATACATTGGCCCGGAAGACACTACTTCTGTGCTGGGAGTGGTGGTACCTTGTATTAGTCTTTTTGAGCCATCGAGCAGCTATTAGATTCATTTTTCATGTTCTTGTGTTTTTAAGGTATCTGTTATTAATTGATCACACACCATAGCCCTGTCTTCTAAGTCTGACACTCTGTACTCACATCAGTTGCTTCTGCTGTCCATATTTTGAGTCAGATTTCTAAGGGGGTGTGGCTGGGGATTTAGCTCAGTGGCATCACACCTGCCTCACAAGTGCCAGGTCCTGAGTTTGATCCCCAGAACCAAAAAAAAAAAAAAAATTTCTAAGGGGTTTAATGATAATTTTTAGTTAAAAGCACATTGTGGGTGAATAGTACCCATACTTATTCTTTAGAGTATTTCTATTGACTATTAATTTTAATTTAATGAGTTTTATTATTATGATATTATTAAACAATGAGTACTTAATAGGAAAAAAATTTAAAAAGTAAAGTACTGGGATTTTTAATATTTATTGAGTCTTCATAAAAAAGCATCAAAATTTTCAACATTGACTATTTCTTGGTGTACAACGTCTAAGAAATAAATTCCTGTATGAACTACAATGAAAATACCAGTAGAACTTTATGACAAAATAATCTTTACTTCAATTACCACACCTAAGGCAATTTTCACACATGACAACAGCACATTCCATACATACATATTACTTATGCTGACAGCACATGTGTTTTGCTTTCCTGGCCTTTTTGTAGCACATACTTGACATCTCGCTGGTCTTTGCTGTTCTTTCAGAATGTTTTTATTATATTATATAATGTAATTATCAGGAACATAAAGCATCAATAAAATAAAGTATTAAATTCTTAATATGTATTGCATGTTTAGGAATAAACATTAACATTTTCACATCATCTGTGTACTTGCTTACAAAACCTAAAAGATAACATCAGAAATAAATTTCTATATGAACTACAATGAAAATATGAATTGAACTCTACAAAAAAATACTCTTTGCTTCAATTGTCACATCCAAGGCAGTCTTCACACATGACAACTTCATGTTCCATGCACATATCTTGCTTACACTGATAGCACATGTGCTCAGCTTTCCTTTCCTGTGTGGCAGGTCATTCTTGCCACTTCTCTGTCTTCCTTTTTTCTCAGGAGCTTCTTGCTGTATTGTATAATATGCACTTAGCAGGAAAATAAGATATCAATAAAATAAAATATCAAATATGTAGTAAGTCCTTAAAATGGACATCAACATTTTCACATCAGCTGTTTACTTGCTTACAATACCTAAAAGATAACATCAGAAATAAAAACCTATGTGATGTGCAATGTAAACACAAAAGTCTACCACAGAAATAATCTTTGCTTCAACTGTCTCACCCAAGGCAGTCTTCACACATGATAACAGCATGTGCCATGCACAAGTATCACTTACACTAATAGCACATATGTTTTGTCTTCTTGTCCTTTTTTGTAGGGCACAGTTGAGATATTTTTGTTTTTCCTGTGGTCATAGTAGGTCTTTGTAATGTTGCAGCTGCATGTTCACCTGTCAGCTCAGCAGTGTGCTCCACAATCCTTTTGCATGTTTCCCTGGGGAGAAACATTTTGTCCTTCCTCTGCTGTAAATGATCTCTTATGAATTCCAGTCCTAATCCTCTAAGAAAATTTCTCCAAGATACATTGCACTTGTTATTTTCTCTTTTTTTTCATTAAGTTAATGGTATGTTTTAGGTATACAATAGAGTTATATTCATCATTGGGATCTTGTACCTTTATAAGATGTATCTTGGTTCTTATTTTTTCCCTCACTTGTTATTTTCTTTGTAAACTATCAAACTATTTATGTAACCCAATGTTATGCCCTAGCCAGGGTTCTCCTGGATTTCTGTTTGGAACTTTTTTATGGAATCCCATTCTTTTCGACCTGTGTGTTCACATTTTGCATCTTTTTCTTTTGTTCCACTAGATTTTTATCAGTGTCTTCTCTAGACTAACAGATCATTTGTTTCATTTGGTTCATTATCTGTTTAGTTATATCTTCTTTGAATTTGCAAAGCACTTTATTGCATTGTTTTTGTTACCTCCATTGATACACTTTCAGACATTTCTACTGTGTAGCTTGTCATTTCCTCACCCTTGATGATCCCTGGATTGGCTTTGGGGGAATTGGGAGTTTGAGGAGGAATTTCATTGCTTTGTTTTCTCATGTTTCTATTTTTTGTTTGTTTGTTTTTTGTGCTAGGGTTTGCGGCTTCTTTGACCCAGTGTCTGATTCTTCAGGAATGAGGCACAGTAGATTTTATGAGCCTAGGTAATTCAGATATTGGCATACAAAGAAAACAAATTGACAGCACTACCTATGTTAACTTGGTTATAGTAGTAAAGTCAGTGACAGTAATGACATCAAATATAAACTGGATACTGACAAATGCTGAGACCCACTAATGAATCACCCTTAACCAGATACAAAGAGGTCAATGGTTTTAGTGTAGACACTTAGGCAACTCAGATAATGACCTGTAGCAAATCAGACCACAAGTTTCTGCTGCATATAGGCAACAATGCAAAAGTTCAATCAGACCACTGACTAAATGCCATCTCCTTCAGATCCATTCCCTCTAAAGGTTATACCCACAAAACCTGGCCTCCCACCACAGAATAAAGACCCTGTGATCTTTCAGCCTGAGCTTGAGCTTTACAGGGGATCTCTCTGCTGTAGGGTAATACTTCTCTTCTGGAGTGAAACTCTCTGCCTGAATGTTGGTCTCATCTTCAATCAGACTGGTCCTTTGGTTGTCACCCCTGCTGGCCTATGCTAAGGAGATCCAAGGTGCATAACCAGCTAGGATTTGATAGTTTGGCCCCTCTCCCACTCTCCTGCACAAGGAGCACAAGGCAGCCAGTGTTGGTGGGAGCAGGACAGGGGCTCTCTCCTCCTCGCCTGAAGGGCTGGCAGTGGGGGTGAGGTGGGGTCTCTTTTCTTTCCTATTGGGCAGGGACAGGAGGCAGCTGGTGTCTGCCACAGGGCAGGACAATTAGGCAAGAAAAAGAAATGAAACAGATATGTATATGAAAGGAAGAAGTTAAATTATTATTTGTAGGTGACATGCTCCTCTACATAGAAGACCCAAAAAATTGCACCAAAAGACTTAGAATAACCAAATTTAGCAATGTAGCAGGATATAAAATCTATACACAAAAGTCAGTAGTGTTCCTGTACAACAATAATGAACTCACTAAGAAATTAGGAAAAAAAGTACCATTCACAATAGCACCAAGAAAAATTAAATACTTAGGAAATTAATATACTACAGAAGTGAAAGACTTCTATGATGAAAACTACAGTGCTCTGAAAAAGAAAATGGAAGAGGACATTAGAAAATGGAAAGATAGCCAGATGTGATGGCATATGCCTGTAATCCCAGCACTTGGGAGGCTGAGGCAGGAGAATTGCTGTGAATTCAAAGCCAGCCTGTGCTACATAGTGAGTTCAAAGCCAGCCTGATTTGCATAGTGAGATCTGGTCTCAAAAAAAAAAAATGCAAAGATGTCCCATATTCCTGGATAGGCAAAACTAATAGAGTCACAATGACCATACTTTCAAAATTGATATACAGATTTAACACAATCCCAATCAAAATACCAAAAGCAGTCTTCACAGACCTGGAGAGAAAAATCATGAAATTCATATGGAACCAGAAGAAACCTAGAATAGTGAAAACAATCCTTGGTAACAAGAGCAAAGTGAAAGGCATCACAATCATGGGTTTGGGGTTATATTACAAAGCTACAGTAATAAAAACAGCATGGTACTGGCACAGCAACTGACACAAGGATCAGTGGAACAGAATACAAGATGTAGAAACAACTCCAAGCATATTCAACTCTTTGATTTTTTACAAAAGAGCTAAAAACATACACTGGAGAAATGGTGCTGGGAAAACTGGCTATCCACATGCAGAATATTGAAGTTAGACCCATATCTCTCACCATGTACTAAATTAAAATAAAAATGGATCAAAGAGCTAAATATTAACACAGAAATAGTTAACCTGCTGGAAGATAAAATAAATAACACCCTTGAAGTCATAGGCATAGGCAAGGACTTTCTGAACAGAACCCTAGTTTTGTAGGAAACAGTAGCAAGAATCAACAAATGATATCATATCAAATTTAAAAGCTTCTTAAAGAAAAAGTAACTATGTAAAGACCTTAAAAAAATTAGACCCTTCCAAATAAGACACCCAATAAATAAATGGACAACTGAAATGTACAGACACTTCTCAGAGGAAGTACAAATGGTTGATAAATACACAAAAAAATATTCAGCATCATTGGCCACTGGAGAAATACAAATTAAGACAACACTGAGATTCCATCTTAACCCAAAAAGAATAGTCATCATCACAAATAAAACAATAACAAATTCTGGTGAGACTGTGAGGAAGAAGGAATTCTTCTACATAGTTGGTGGGAATATAAACTAGTAAAACCACTATGGAAATCAGTGTTGAGATTGCTTAAAAAAATTGAAACTAGAAATTCTATTTGACCCTTCTAGGTAACTTCTTGAATTGTTATAGTTATTATACTACACTGATACATGCATATCCATGTTTACAGTAGTACAATTCATAATAGGTAATCTTTGAAACAGCCTATATGTTCATCAAGAGATGAATAGATAAAGAAAATGTGGTATTTATACATTATAGAGTAGTACTCTACCATAAAGAAAGAGAAACTTGGGTCATTTATAAGAAAATGGATGCACCTTGAGACCATAATGGTACATGAAAAAAATCAGACACAAGGTTAAACTTGTCATGGTTTCTCCTATATGAGAAGCCCAAAATAAAAATAAAGAACAAAATAAAAGGTAATAGAAAATAGAGAGATAGATTGTTTTTCAAATGGGAAAAGGTAAAAGAGATGAAGGAGGAGAGAAAAAAGGGGAAGGAAATGTAAATAGAATTAAGATGTGATATGTACATGTACCAACTTCCCACAAGGAATGAAATTATTATGTAGTGCAAACATGTACTAATGAAAAATAAAAACAAAAAAAAGAAAAAAGAATGGAAATTTAGATGCTAAGAGCTCAGAATTTTCAAGATTGCTTTGTAATGCTTACCTCCATGAAGAAAGCACTTTTGTAAAGGTTAGTTCATAGGTTATTTTTTTGTGTATGATTTGTTCTTATTAGAAGAATAGTACTTGGGAAATGTACAGAAACCTGAAAAACATAAAATTCATTCCAATTTCCATGCCTATATCATTTTGGTATGTTTCCTTTTTGAACATGTGTATGTGTGTGTGTGTGTGTGTGAGTTAAATTGTGATCATGTGCTTTGGAAAAACACAAATACATTTAAAATATTGGAAAATAGTGAAAGATATAAAAAGTAAAAATCACCTATAGTCTTAATAACCAGTGGAACCCTTCCAGCTTTAATCATCCTGCATCTTTATAAACTTCTATATAACCTAGGCAAGGCAATTTTCTTTATCACTGTACATTTCAGATGAGGAGTAGGGAAGCATTTCTGCACTTCACTCAAGCTAGGAAATCAAACAGGGTCACCCTCACCCAGTCAACTGAGGAAGCTGAATCTGCATAATAAGGGTCTGCAGTGACACATATAATGAGGGGTATTTTGGTCAATGCATCATGAGCAAAGAAAAATTATAAGATCTAGGGAGCCAAGCATAATGCGTCCCATCAAAGCAAGCTGGTTACCAAGAGGGGCCTATATCACGTTGTACAAAGGAATCACTGGATAAAATCATATTGTCAACAAACCAAAGGATGTATTTGCATATAAATACATTTTTAAATTCTCCTGGATGCATGTTTGATTTGTATTATCCTCTTCAGGTTCAGAATTTCCATTTGGAATATTACCTCACCAAAACAATCTACACTAAGTCCAGTTAGTCTGAAGCTTAATTTTTTTCTGTTACCAGAAGGAAATTGTGAACTACAATTTTAAAAATATTACAGTCTTCTGAAAACATGTGTATCTCTTTCCATCAAAATAACACACTAAAGTGTTATGGTTTATATCTATACCTACCCCCTCCCCATGGCTCATGTACTCACAGGTAGGGCTTCGGGGGGAGGGTGACTGGATCATGGATGTTTGATACTCATCAGTGGATTTATAGCTGATATACAGTAAATCACTGATGACTTTATAGCTGGGTGTGATGGGAGGTGAAGCCTGGTGTGAAGAGGTGAGTCATTGGTGGCGTGGCCTGAAAGTATATATCCTGCCTACTTCCTTGATCCTCTCTGCTTCCTGCCTGCCATGCCAGGACCTCCTTCTCCTCTGCCCATGACCCTCAGCCATGCCATCCTGCCTTGGAGTCAGCTGACTATGGATTGAAACCTGTACAAACCATGAGCCAAAATAAACCTTTCTTCCTTAGCTTGTGGGTGTCGGCTATTGTGTCTCAGTCACAAGAGAAGTAACTAAGACGTAAAGTTTACAACAAACTCTTTAAGAAATTAAAACTTGAAATTCTACTAGTATTTATGTATTCCACTGAAAATGTCCCATTAAAAAATATTAGCTAGAAAATGGAAATTTTTTCCAGGTTTATGAAACTGTGGTTGTATGCATAATACAGCAGAATCAAAAGTAAAAATTAAATTTGAGTACTTTATCATCATAATGGCAGATACATAAAAATAGTGAGTTGCTTCAATATGTAAACTAAAAATCTAAAGGTATAGGCAAGTGATATAGATGCAGGGCCGGGGATTTAGCTCAGTGGTTCCGCCTCCTGCCTTGCAAATGCAAGGTCCCAAGTTTGATCCCCAGTACCAAATAAAAAAAAAAGATATAGATGCAAACTATAAATTGGATTTTCAACTTTTCATTCACTTGCTTGGGTATTATATAGACACAGTGGTGTCCAGAATTAAAATAGATATTAGAGGCAGAAAGGCAGCAAGGAACTGGGGTTCCATCAACCTCAGAGCCAGGCCTAGGTCAGATTTATTTTCCTTTTCATTTCTCTTTTTACTCTTGTGATGCTGGGTTGGCACCCAGGGCCTTTCATATGCTAAGCAAGTACTCTACCACTGAGCCACACCTCCGGTCCACTGTTCTTAGAAGAGTCCCTGAAGCTTGTGCTCAAAATGTTTGTTGAATGAATGAATATGTGAGTATATGGATTTATATCATGTGCTAGATTATGTGTTGTAGATTGTGTATGCTTTGCTGAGTCCACTTGTATGACTATGTTGGCACTCAAAAGAAGAGTTTTAGAATGTAAAAAAAAATAAGCTAAAATCAATAAATCAACAATTTTACTCATGGATCTAAGTTAGGCATTGTGGTAAATGCAAAGATTGACAGACCTTCACATGAGGGACATGTTGGGATGAGATTAATATTTGAACATCAAATGAACTTCTGAATACTGAGAGCCATAGTAACATTGAATAACTTTTAATTATAAAGACTGATGCTCTTCTATTACACACCACAATTAAAACCAGCTTCAAATCTATTGTCATGACATTTTCTTCCTTCCCTTTCCCACTGCTACCAAAGACTTATTCTGCTTGATGAGAACATACCAAGTACAGGCTGACATGACAGCTGGCTGAAACTTGACATGAAGTTTTTGTTGTATCAATCCATCAACCCCACTGACCCAGAATTATAGGTATGAGATCTACCCTCACCATATTAATTAGTTTGCCTAGATATTAAAACTATGCTTTACTTATGGGAATGCACAAATTTAGTGTAGGGAGCTCAGTCTTAGTTGAAGTGGGGTACAGTGAAACAAGTCAATATGACATTGAAACAATCAGTGAAATTAATAATAAAACTATGGTCAGAAGTGTCTTCATTACTGGGAGATACTGGTAGCTCCCTGTCCCCCACTTCCCCCTCTCTCCTCATATATGTCCAAACCATAAAATTGCAAAGGAATCCCAGTAAAGCCAACACATGACCCATGCCTTCAGCATTACTAGTACATAGAGAAAACCATAGCCTTCAAATTACCTGCATACAGAGAAATAAATACCACATTCCAGGAGATTCCTACCACCACTATAAGCCTGTGGATGCTGAGTGTAGGGAGAGGGAGCCTTAAGACACCTATAAAAATGAGAAATAGAGGTGAAAGATATAAGTGAAGCATGGGCAACTTAGCCAGAAGAGTCCAACAGTAAGTGACAAATAGATACATGTCTGGGTCTGAGTAACTCAAAGCACTAGCTATAGCAGAGAGGCTTAAAATGAGCAGTATTGGGAAGTGGCAGCCTTGAAGAAGCATTGCTGCTGTAGTAAATGTCAGATAAAACAGTCTATGTCCCTGAAGATGTTTCCATGAATGGAGGGAGGGAGGGAGAGAGAGAGAGAGAATATGCAGGAGACATAATGACTCACAGGACTGATTATTATCATCTGTCCCAACTGTAGGTTTGATGACATCCACAGGTAGCCTATAATCAGCCATGGCAGGAGGATATATGCTGCAGAAATAAGCAAATTCTGTAAATTCTACTCCCCCCCCCCGAGATCTGTTTGCTAATTTACCAGCACGCCATTGTATCAATCAATCACCACCCACAAGGTCAGCAATATTATCCATCAAAGAACTTGCACTTTAGATGAGATCAAGCATGTTTGGGGTGATATGGCCATAGATAGAACTTCCACTTCAAAGACTGGCATAAAGCAGTCTTTAACCAGGAACTCTGCCACCAAAATTCTTAGAAATAGAAAAAGAAAGATAGAAAGGATCAAACTGAGTTACCCAAAGCAATTATAAGAAGAAACAAAAATTTGACTGATAAAATTTTTACCGCCCCCCAAAAGAAAACCTCACAAAGCAAAAGAAAACTTAACACACCCTCCAAAGTAAGTATCCCAAAGCAAATATATAGAGAGATTTTTTTTAAGTCCTACATCATAATTTTAAAAATCTAACAATAGAAAAGGACACAAATTAGGGTCCATTATGAATTGATTGAACTCAAGAAAAATGCTGAAGAAAAAGAGGTATTTCAGAAATTAAGAATAAGTCATAGTCCCAATAGAGAATAGAGTTCAATTAAAACTTAAAAGAGATATTAAAGATAGGTAGACAAACAATAAGAGAATTAAAATGAGTATTGTAAAATTCAAAATAGCTAGAAAAAAGATTTTAAGTTTTTTATTACAAAGAAATGATACATGTTTGAGATAATGGATAACTAAGTATCTGAGTTGATCGATACACAATCTGTAAATGTCCTGAAACATCACAAGGTATCCCATAGAGCTGTAAAAACTATTATATGTCAATAAAAAAGAGAATTGAGATAAAGAAGTTAAAAAGATCAGGGAGAAAATGGCTGAAATGAAAGGCAGATAGAGAAAGTCCAACCTATAAATAAGTGTGTACCCTAAAGAAGGAAACAATATTAGAACAAGACTATCTAAATTTGTATTCCAAAAGAACTTTATAGAAAGGAAAAAAATTCAATCTATATATAGAACAAGCTTATTGTGTAACTGGGAAAATTGACAAGAGACAATGATCTCTAAGACATCTACTAGCAAAACTCTTGGACTTTAAAGACAAAGGAAAAAGCCAGGCATGGTGGTACATAACAGTAATCCCAGAACCCAGGAAACTGAGGCAAGAGGATTGCTGCAAGTTCAATGATCAGAGTAAAAACACCTCATTCTTTACTTGAAAAGTTCCCCAGGATAATGACTTCTGGCAAGTTTGGGCTAAACAGAGAGTTCAAGGCCAGTCTGAACTACATAGCATGACCTCATTTAAAAAAAAAAAAAAAAGACAAAGGAATGAAATCTTCAGTGCAACCAGGTAAAAAGTTCCACTATGTATAGGTATTAACAATCAGGCCAGCATCAAGCTTTTCATGATCTACATAAAAATCAAGGAAAGAGTAAAAAAGCATTTTCATGAAACTCAAGGAAAGAAAATACTAGCCAAAGATTTATACCCATCTAAACTATCCAAGCATTAGAATAATGAGCACCCAGGAAGAGGCTCCCCGGCCACTATTCCACTGCTCCCAGGGCAGAGGAGATGAGCCAATACCATTGCCCAGGAGGAGGCTCCCTGGCTGCCATTCCACTGCTCCCAGGAGAGAGGAGGTGAGCCAAGTGGGCACCAGCAGCACCCCCAACCTGGAAATAAGAAGACACGTAAACAAGCCTCAAAAACAGACTCCCAGATCATCTACAGCAACATAAAAGGGAAACGAAATGGAACACTCTGATATTCAACCACCTGGACTCCCTGAACTGGCAACAAAAGAGAATCTGGAAAAAATGAAATCAGAAGTAATTACTCATATAACAGCAGAGATAGTGCCTATAGTGCAAGACATGATTAATAAATCTAGAAAGGACACAGATTAAAAAAAATAGAGCTGAGGAACATGGTGGAATCTCAACATAGGAAACAAATGGAATCCATAAAACAGATACAGATTTTCAAGAGATTAAAAACTCCATTGAAAGTCTATGCAGCAGAATGAACCAATGTGAGGATAGAATTTCAGATATAGAAGGTAAGATTGCAATTAGTGACCAGGAAAAGAAAAATTGCTTTAAAATTGTAAGGGAACACGAGATATCAATCCAGCAGCTGCTAGACCATGCAAAGAACAACAACATAAGACCGATTGGAGTCAAAGACGAAACAGGAGAGAGTGCAGATGACATAAAAAAACTGTTCACAGAAGTGATGGCAGAAAACTTCCAAAGCAGGGGAAAAGAATCTGGCATACAGATAAGTGAGGAATATAGGACTCCAGCTAGCTTTGATCAAAAAAAAATCTTCACATAGGGATATAATAGTTAGGATTCCAGAAATCTAACAGAAGAACAAAATTCTACAAGCAGTGAGAGAAAAGAAACAAATCACATACAAAGGAAAGCCCATCAGAATCACAGCAGACTTCTCAATGCAAACCCTCAAGGCAAGAAGAGCTTGGAGTGATGTATTTCAGGCCCTAAAGGAAAACAGCCTCCAACCCAGATTGATGTACCCTGCAAAACTATCTTTCAAAATGGATGGAGAAATACGATATTTTCATGACAAAGAGCACCTCAGGAACTTCATGAATACCAAACCAGCACTCCAAAACATTTTAGACAATATCCTAGGAAAAGACAATGAGGATCACAACCCCAGGAAGGCCATCAGAATGAATCCATTGGGCATGACAAGAAATTAGATGCAAAGGGGGAGAATCCAACAAAAAGGAAAAGTCATGGCAAGGCTTTTAAAACTTTTAACTTCATCTCCCTAATGAGTGTATAATTCAATCTTGTTATTGTACTGATTAGTATTTTTCTGATTCTAGTGTTGCACACCTTTCCTGGTGCTGTACTGGCTATTTATCATCTTCTTGTTTCTACTATTTTTTTTTTTTTTTTGGTAACAGGGATTGAACTCAGGACCTTGTGCTTGTGAGCCAGGCGCCGGAACAACTGAGCTAAATTCCCGGCCCATTCTTGTGTCTACTTTTTAATTGGGTTGTCTATTAGTGAGCTGTAAGAGTTCTTTATATATTCTGGTCATAGGTTATATGCATTGTAAATACCGTCTGTTTAAGGACTACTTTTCATTTTAACGATGTCATTTAAAGTTCTAAATTTTGATGGAATCTCATTTATCAATTTTTTTCTTCTATACATCATGTTTTTTGTATCCTAGGTAGTTCTTGCCTACCCTGAATTCATAAATATTTTCCCTTGTAATTTCTTCTTAAAGTTTTATAGTTTTAGGCTTTCACATTTAGGTTCATAGATCCTTTCAAGTTATTTTTATGTATGGAAATAAAGGGTTGAGGTTATTTTTTTACATATGGATACCAGGTGTTCTAGTGCCATTTGCTGAAAACACTATCTTTTCCTCTGCTCTTGAATTGAGTTTATATTCTTTAAAATGTTAATATTAAATAATCTTTCAAAACTCAGTGGACCATGTATGTGTGGTTCTATTTCTAGATTCTCTGTTTTATTCCAATGATCTATAATGTCTTTCCTCACACCAAAACTGCCTTGATTACTGTAGCTTTAGAGGAAGTCTTAAAATTAGGTACTCAATGTCTTCCAACACTGTTTTTTCTTTCTTTTTCTTTTTACTTTTCTATGTCCTTTGTACTCCTACATAACTTTTAAATTTCAATATCCAATTCTTCATTTATAGCAAGTATACATAGACCTGAATTTTTATATACTTTGTGTTTTCTAATCCTGCTAAATTCAAATATAAGTTCTAGGGGCTCCTAGAGATTTCTTAGTATTTTCTCTGTAAATAATCGTTGCATCTACATATAAGGATTTTGCTTCTACTTTGATAATCCTATCCTAATTGTGTCATTTTATTGCCAGACTATTTTGGTTTAGGCCTATGTTTCAAAGTTTAATGGACAGATGAAGAGTAGGCATATCTGCCCTTGTTCCTCACCTTAGAGAGAAAGCATTGTATCTTCTCCATTCATATAAGGTGTTCTCACTGGAAGTATGGAGTACATGTCTTTGATCTGTTGAGATGATTCTGTTCTACTTCTAGGCTCCTGATAGCTTTTACCATGAACAGCTGTGGAATTTAGTCCAATACTTTTTTTCCAACTACTGACAGGATCATATGGCTTTTTCCTTTCCTCTGTTAAAATGATGACTTTTGGGGGTGGATCTTCCAATGCTGAACCAACACTGCCATCCCTATAATAAAACCACTTTCTACATACTGCCAGATCTGACTTCTAATAGTTTGTTTTTGTTAAACAAATTTCTATCTATGTTCATAATTATTTCTTCTATTATCTTTATCCAGTTTTAGGATTAGCACAATGTTGATTTCCTAAAATGAGGGGAGGAGTGTTCCTTCTTTTTTCTGCCTTAAATGTTTGATACAATTTATCAGTTAAAATGTATATGAGTGTGTTGTTGTCATATAGATAGGTTTTCAAGCTAGGAATATACTTTCTTTTAAACAATCATTTTTAACTTTGATGAAGTTTATTATGTATGTATTTATTTATTTATTTATCATGGTACTAGGGGTCGAACTCATGTGTTTGGGCTTGCAAGGCAGGCGGCGGAACCACTGAGCTAAATCCTTGGCCTGGGAATATACTTTCTTTAATAGGTGCTATTCAAATTTTATATTTCCTCCAGAGTGAGTTTCATTAATTTGTCTTCCAAGGTACTTCTTAGAAGTTGTCAAATTTATTTCAAAAAAGATTTTTGTAATATTCTTTTTATATCTTTTTAAATTCTATAAAATCTGTGGTAATGTCTCCTAGATCTTGATATTGTAATTTTAAAAATGTATAATTAATATTGTGTAATAGGAAGAAAAGGTCTGAAGGAGCAGGGAAAGTGGGGGAGTAGGGGAAAGGAAAGAAGGGAAAAGAAAAACATGAGGAAAGGAAAAAATGGAAATAAAGTCTTTGCAAATAGGGAAGGGTGGAGGGGGTGAAGGGAGGGCAAGGGAAGGGGGAAAAAAAAAGAACCAAGATACTCATGTAAAGGTACAAGATCCCAATGATGAATGTAACTGTAGTTTATACCTAAAATGTACCAATAAACTTAATGAGAAAAAAAACCACATTAGAATACTGCACTAAAGCCCTTCCTTAAGAATATACTGCAGGACAAACTTCATTCAATGAAGTGATAAGAGAGGAAACTTCAGCAAAGTAACCAATGGTGAACTCTTACTATATCTGAGAGCCAGGAATAAAAGAAGAGAGAGAATGAGGGAGGAAACCATATAAATATATATTCTGACAAAATAAGAAGAAAACAACTTGATATGAGAGGAAATAGAACAAAGGGAAAAACAGAACAAGACCATTGCCTATTGTAATAAGTGAGACTCAGAAGTTACCATTTATAGATTAGATAGTAAAAGATTAAACAAGAAGTTTTTTAAAAGGCATCAGAGAACTATAACATGTATAAATGCAAAAGTAATAACTAGAGCAACACTTTTTTTTTTCCAGTACTAGGGATTGAACCCAGGGCCTTCACACTGAGTTACATCTCCAGCCTTCTTTTTTTAATTATTTAAAATTTTGAGGTAGGGTCTCACTAAATCCTGAAATTACCCAGGCTGGGTTTGACCTTGTGATCCTCCTGCCTAATCCTCCCAGAGTGCTGGGATTACAGGTATACACTACCAGGCCTGGTAAAAAAGAAAAAAAATCCTTTTTTTCCCCTGACTTATTTAGAAAATTTTATTGCTTAGAACCTTCCCTCCCAGGGCAGTGGCAGAAACCAGCCCTTGGAGAAAGAGCTAGAGGCACATTTGGTTCACTTCCCTGTGTGTGATTATGGATGAGGTGGGGGAGAATGCAGGGCCTTCAAGGGACCCAGACATGGCCTGGTTGGGCAAGGCTTATGGGCTAAAGCAAAGCAGATTAGGTCATCCTAGTTTGGGGTGAGGCCTCAGTGCTGCTTGGCCTTGCCCTGGGGTGACTGGACCTCTCTGAAGCTAAGCCACATTAGGACCACATTGAGAGCATAGGTGGTGATGCAAACAGTGCAAAAAATCATAGAGCATGAAGAACAGGATCCAGGCTAAGGAGACAGAACCAGCAAGGGACACCAGGGAACTCAGCACTGGCAGGATAGAGGCCCAGTGTCCCGCATTCAACCTAACAATAGTTGTAGCAAATAGAAAATGCACTCAAATATGCTGTTGGGTTGACTGAGGATGCTGTGTGGTCCCAGTACATGCTCCACCAGCCCAAAGCCTTTGCCCCACCTGGAGGAGAAGATACAAGAACAGCTGGTGGCAGTGCCCTCATCACAGAGTGTGAAGTAGTCCCAGTCACGGGTGTGCATCACTTTCAAAAAAATTCTTAAATATCAAAGAAACATGAGAAATGAATACAGGTGACATACTATGGAAGCACAGCAAATACAACAAAAGATACATGTAACTATAAAATAATATGGCAGAGTTGAGACCAAACATGTCATACTATTAAATGTGAATAGGCTTAACTGAGTTATAAAAAGATTTTCAAATTGGCTCATACAGTGAAACTTGTCTGTGCTGTGATCAAAAGATACATGTAAAATACAGTGATTCAAAATTAATAAGAACAAGATGGACAAAAATGTACCAGGCAAAAGGAATCATGAATTCAGTAACTGTTATTATGATTTAAAACAAAACAGAACTTAAGCTAAAAAGTATTAACAAGATAAAGAAAGACATTTTGTGGAATCTAAAACCATAATTCATAAAAAATTGGAACCTCTATTGGAGGGAATAATGCTATAAAAATTATAGGGATAGTTGGCAAAATTGGAATATATACTGTAATTTAAATAAAAGTATTTCATCAAATTAAATTTCCTGAATAAGAGATTACCTTTGTTCTTAGGAAATGCTCACAGAACGATTAAGAAAGAAATATAGCTGGCACATGCCAGTAATCTCAGCACTCTGGGAGGCTGGCACAGGAGGATCACAAGTTTGAGCCCAGCCTGGGCAACGTAGAGACTTAGCAAGACCCTGTCTCAAAAAATAAAAGGGATGGGGATGTAAACCAGCGCAAAGGCCCTGGGTTCAATCCTTAGTACTGGGGCAAATGGGAAAGAAAGCTAGCAAGCAAGCAAGAAAGAAAGAAAGAAAGAGGAAGGAAGGAAGGAAGGAGGGAAAGAAGAGAAAAGAAAAGGAAAGAAATAAAGGCAGGCAAGTAGATACATGATATATATACAAATTACAACTAATTTTAAAAGGTGAATTTGGGGCTGGGCATGGTGATACATGCCTATGATGCACATGGTGATGCCCTTGGAAGGCTGAGGCAGGGAGACTGCTGAGAGTTTGAAGCCAGCCTGGGATAGATAACGAGTTCAAGACCAGCCTGAACTACATAGCAAGACTGTCTCAAAAACAAAAAAAGCAAAAAGCAAGGTGAATTTGGGTAAAGGACAAGTGAGAAATCTTTGTATTATTTTAGCAACGTTTTGGTAAATTTGAAATTATTCCAAAATAAAAAGAAAGGGAACAAAAGCAAATTGTATGCATTTGTTAAAACTCATCAAAGATCTACCTAAGATTAGAGCATTTCACTGTCCGTAAATTTTACTTTAAAAAAATTCACAAGGTATAAAAGAATATTAAACTCTAGTAAAAAGGTGGGGGCTGAAGTGTTTAAGAGCGAGGAATATTGACGTAGGCAACTTCAAAATGCTTACAAATAAAATGACAGGTAAGAGGCATAGAGATAGATGGTTTACACATGTGATTCAAGCAATTCCAGCAAAGTGTTTATTATGAAATCCAGGTAGTGGTATTAATCACACAATTCTTTGAAGTTTTTCTGCATGTTTGAAAACTTCATGTTTGAAAACTTTTCTGCATGTTTGAAACACTTTAGGGGACAAGAAGGTCAATCCGTGGTTTGAGACTGTGTAGACTTCATAAATGCATTCTCTTTTTCCTTGTTCTCAGACTTGGACAACCCATAAAGACACACCAAGTCTGCAGACTGCAAGAGAAGCTCTGCATGTCACCCAGGGTCCTAAGCACATTTGTAAATCTAGCTCCACTTTCCCTTTTCTCTAAATTGGAGTAAATCAGACCAGGGCCATTCATACTTTGAATTTGCTTCCTTTACTGCGCACGTGCCCACGCGCGCCTCTGCCTCCATGGGCGAGGCCAAGCTAGCTCCACTGGCAAGGAGTCTGCTTCTGGTTTGCGTTCTAGGGTAAGGAACAGGCCATTAAAATCGTCTCTGACGGGTGAGTCGGTACTTGTGGGGGGAGGGGAGGCACGGAGATAAAGGAAGAAATTTCCCGGTAAGAAAAGCCCCATTTAAAATTTTTCCCTTTCTTTCTTTTTTGTTTCTCCTTTTCTCCCCCTTGAAGCAGCTCTCCCTGGAGTCAAAGCATTTTACAAAAACAAACCACTCCAAAGCTTTCAAGTCTAGGGAAAGCTCAAGCAAAGTTAATTAACATGAAGGTTCTCACAAAAGTTAATTAACATGAAGGACACACAAAAGCAGTCTCTTGGCATCTGCTGGCCCGCCATGTGCGCGCCCTTTGTGCGCCTGGCCCGGCCGCGCACGCCCTCGGTTCCCACGGGCGCGCACCTTCCGCGGAGCGCGCGGCTGCACCGCTCGCGGGCACCTGTCTGTTCCGGGCCCCTGGCTGGAGGATGGCAGGACATCCCCAAACCAAGGCTGGGTGAGGGTGCCAGTGTGAGAAGAGAAAAGAGCAAAGAAGGAAAGGGTCAGGCAGTAAAGAGAAGAAGGTGGAAGGAACACAAAAACAGCTTGGAGACAGGCTTGGTTCTCATTGCAGGGAATTCCCATTATTATAGCCAGAAGTTTGTTTTTCAAACGCTTCTTACGTTTCCCTTAGAACCCCTTAGACAACTGGATTTAATTGCCCAGTGACAGCTTTGTTCACTTCCATAAACAAAAGCATTTTGATTTGACTGGCTGGGGAAAGGGAGTGGGCTGCACACACCACAGCCTTCCCAACGTCTGAGTTGACATATGGATGGGCTAGGTATATGGTTGGACTAGAAAGACAGCTGGTTGTGTTTATTTCCTCCTGTACAGACTCTATCAGGAAAGTCTGCCACTGATGCCAAGAATGGAAACTGTGAATATACAGCTGCTTCTTGGTGTCCATGGGGGATTGGTCCCATGGCTCCCTGCAGATATCAAAATCTGAGGCTGCTTAAGTCTTTTATATAGAATGACAATATTTGGATATAACCTATGCATATCCTTCTATAAGGTACTTTAATCTCTAGATTACTTATAGTATCTATCTATAGTTTGGATCTTAAATGTTCATCAAAGACTCATGTATTAGAGTCTTGGTCCTCAGGTTGACATTACTAGGA
This sequence comes from Heterocephalus glaber, assembly GCF_053883595.1. Lineage (NCBI taxonomy): Eukaryota > Metazoa > Chordata > Mammalia > Rodentia > Bathyergidae > Heterocephalus > Heterocephalus glaber. Next base: position 12,553,728 of record NW_028258151.1, on the reverse strand, counting down.
GGTGGTAGAAATTTTTAAAAAGTGGGGCCTAGGGAAAAGTCTTTCAGTCATGGGTATGTGTGTGGCCTCAAAGGGGATAGTGAGACCTGGTGATATTCTCATATTCTCTCCCCCCCCCCCCATTTCTCTCCCTCTCCCTGCCCCCCCCCCCATCTCCCTACAGACTCAAAGCAATGGGGCCATCAGTCGTGAACTAGAATCTCCAAAAATGAACCAAATAAAACTCTTCTTGTTATAAGTCCCTGATCAATCACCCTTATGTTTGTTTTAAAAATATTATAGATGGGCCTGACTGAATAGTTGGATTTTCATTCATATGGTGCCTACAATTCTGTCAGAAAGGAAACCTTGAAAACTATCAACAAATATATCAATGCCCTGCCAGTGTGCAGTGATCTTGCTTCTGAGATTCTAGTTCTGCTTACCTCTCCCTGGAGCTGAGCCTGGCCTTGCCTTTCAGAATTAATCATTTGCTGCGAAGCATTACTCATTATTTGTTCTTTCCCAGGTCCCACTGAGGTTCCCAAAAAGATGCTGGCATCTACTGGTTCAGTAGAACCCAACTCAGACTTTATCAGAAGCTGTGCAATAAGCTTTACAAACAAAATGTGTATCTTTATTATAATCAAAGGACCTATAATGTTCCTCCCTTCCTCAGCCATTCCCTAAGAACAAACAGTAGGGACAAATAGGGATATGGGTGGGATAAACCCACCAAGAACCAAAGGAAGCATCTATTTGGCACTGAAGAATTGGAATCTTGAGAGTTAGATCATTTCTTGGGATGGTGATTTGTTTGGCTTTATTTTTACCCTGCATTTTCAGATGAGGTTAAATGCTCCCACTCTTTCTTGTACCCCTCTCCTCCTTCAGTGTTCCTCATTCTCAAAGAAGCACCTTGGTTCATCTTAGCCTCTTTTCTGCATGTGGGATGTGCTTGTGGTGTTCCTGAATGTCTGTACATGTGAGTTTAATATCAATATGTCTGGGACATTTGGTTTAATTTAAAGGGAACTAAAAACTCACAATAAGATACTCCTTCACACCCATTTATTTTAGGATGGCTGGAATAAAAAGACAACAAAAACTATTGTTGAGTACATGGAAAATCAGAATCCTCATACATGGTTGGTGGCATTATAGAATGGAGCAGCCACAGTGGAAAACAGTTTTGTGTTTCCCAAAAAGTTAAACAAAATTACCATGTGACCCAGCAATTCTACTCCTAGATTTACACCCAAGTGTATAAGCAGATGTTCATTAAAAATCTGGTACACAAAAACATGTAATAGCATTATTTATAATACTTAAAAGGAAGAAACAATCTACATGTCCATCCATTGACAAGCCACAAAATTTGGTCCATCCACATAATGGAATATTACATGACTATAAAGAGGAATAAAATTCTGGCATATGCTACAGCGCAGTGGAAATTTAAAAAAATATATGCTAAGTAAAAGAAGCCAGACACAAAAGATCCCATACTGTATAACTCCATTCACATGAAATGTACAGAACAGGGTAGAGAGTAGGTGAGTGTTTGCTTAAGGCTGAAGAGGAGGTGGGAGAGAGTGTAGGATTGAATGATAAAAGGTATAGGGTATCTCTCTTGAGGGGATGAAATTGTCCTAAAATTGACTGTGGTGATTGTCACACAACTTTGTGAATATAATAAAAACCAAGATTTTCTGTCTAGAGCAAAATCATTGATTACAGGTGCCTAGCGTGCTTCCCTTGACCACAAAAGCCCAAAACTGGGAAAACAACAGCTTTTTCACCCACCTGTTTGGGGCAAAGCATTGAAGTGTGGTGGGGATGTGACAGAGATGTTGTAGAGTGGGATATTCACAATAATCTCATAGAGAAGGGAACTAAACATACACCATATACTCTCTATTTCTCAAGACTGACCCTGAACTGAGAGGGACTTTGCTCAGCTGGGACAGGATAACAGATAAACCCAGTCATCCAGGTCACATCACAGACCCCAAGGCAGGGATTGCTGAAAAGCATGGCAGCTCCTGCAGGACCTGATTATGTGCCAAGCTACCAGACCACCACACTGTTGTATTGTGGGACCCGTGTTATGCCTTTCCCCAACTAGGCTCATAACTATCTTGAGACCCCATTCATTCAGGGTCAAGGGAAGCTCACCCACAACAGGTTGGCCTATAGAGGCTCCCAGAACACAGCTGGGCAGGCCTCCCACCCTTCTGCTGCCCCAGAAACAGCGAAGCATGCCCCTCCTCCAAAGCAGCTGGGTGGTCCTACCCATGCACCTCTGTTCCAGGAAGCAGCCAGGTAACTCATCCTGAGGAACTCAGCCCACAGAAGCCCAAAGAAGCAGACAGGCAGCCCCACCCACTCAAGTATGGCCCTGTTTCAAGTGGCTTGTCAGCTGAGGCTCCCAGGAAGCAACTCAGGGACGCAGCCCATCCTCCTGTGGCTCCAAAGAGCAGCTAAGCAGTTTATTCTCAGAAGCTAGGCCCAATGAAGCAAGGAGAAGCAGAAGCCCAGACCCACTCAATCTTAGCCCCAAGAAGCAGTTGGGCATATCTGCTTGAGCAGGTTGCATGCCACCCTCAGACATTGACTGGTGGCCCCCATGTGGACCTCAGACATTGACAGGACCCCACCAGCTACTGGCCATACTGCTTCACACCTACCTGGGCCCACTGGGGTAGCTCTTTCCTCATATAACTCCCAGAAAACCTGCCCCACTGAAGGGAGCTGCAGTCCTGTTGACAGTGCAGTCCCACCACCCCTGTGGCCTTGACCACTGAGACCCCCACAAACATCACCAACATTGACCACAGCTGAAGAAGCTCCATACACACCACAGATAAGAACCTACCTGGAACTAAAACCAGTACAGAATACCCAACTAACATCCTAAGAAACATTGCCAACAGAAACTTTTAATGACAAATGACACTGTATAAAATTGGTAGAGGCAACAGATCCACCAGATCCGCAAATACATAGAGACCCAAGTAGCAAGAAAAAACAAGGCAAGAGGAAGACTAAAAAAGTGCAACAGAGCCCTCTGCCAATAAATAGGCCTGAAATAAAAGTAAGTTGATGAACGGCCTGATAAAAAATGCAAAAGAATTTTAAGGAAACTTAATGACATAAAAAGATTACAGACGGACAATTCAATGAAATTAGGAAGACAATCCATGACATGAATGAAAAATCCAAAAAGACAACACATAAAAGAGAACTAATCGAAAATCTTGAAGCTAAAAAAAAGTAATGAAATAAAAGGTACAGTTGAAAGCCTCATCAGAAGACTTGATCAGGCGAAAGAAAGAATTTCTGGCGGTGCCACAGGGGGTGGAGGCACGGACGGAACGTTGTGCGCTGCAGCTCTCGCCCAGACACCAGCGCTGAGGACACGATGTCGGGTGTCTCCCGCCCTCTCCTTTGGGCCGCCACCTGCCTGGCCGCGCTCTGCCTGCAGAATGTGCTCTCTATAAACCCCAACGTCACCGCGACCCCAATCAGGACAGCAAACACGACTTTGGTGCCCACCAAGATTGTCTCGACGACTGTGACGTCTGCCCCGCCGCCAACCATCCCAACACCAGCAACCTGTAAAAACCACAAAAGCTGTTTTTCCTGTTCTAATTCAAGAATTGCTAACACTACTTGCTATTGGATAGAATGTAAAGAAGCAAGTAAGAGCTACTATTCTGATAATTCAACAGTAAGAGTTAGTAATTGTAGCTTGGTGAACAACATTTCCTTGTGTTCTGTGCCTCCTACTACTCCTCCAGTACCAACCAATACAACAGCTAAAACCACAACTCCGCCTTCCCCTTCTTCCACCACAGTTACCACAACAGGTGCAGCAAATACCACTTTGACGCCAACCTTAGAACCTATATGGAAGTCTACCTTTGATGCAGCCAGTTTCATTGGAGGAATTGTCCTTGTCTTGGGTGTACAGGCTGTAATTTTCTTTCTTTATAAATTCTGCAAATCTAAAGAATGAAATTACCATACTCTATAAATGGACCCATTAAATTAATGGTGACTGGCAATTCATTTGTGTAACTCACTGAAACCAAAATATTCTTTCAAGTAGTCCCACGTGGGAATCGCTTTTTGGCCTTTTGGCTAAGATCAAGTGAAGAAGTCCCACGTGGAAGACACTATGCCAGGATCTTTAAATTTACAAAGGGTGCATAGGATATTTTGGAGCATCATTCCTGAAGAAAAATCAGTTAAACCATTTTGCTAAAAGGAATATTTAAATATTCTGCATGAATCCTTGGGGCTGTCTTCTTTTATTTTAAATGGCTGCTGCTGTGGGAATATGTTTCTTTTCTTGACATGCCAAATATAACTTTCTGTAAGTAATGGAAAATGTTATCCTGTGCAGACAACCTCTTGACTCTTAGCAGATTAAATTTAGTCATCTTAAAAAAAAACAAAGAGTTTCTGAGCTTGAGGACAGACCATTTGAGGTAACTAAATCAGATTAAAAGAAAAAAAGTAAAGTTATTGAAAAGAACAAAGGAAGACTTCAAAACTTACAGAACACTATTAAGCAAGGAAATATTTGCATTATGGATATTCTAGAAGGAAAAAGGTACAGAAAACCTATTCAGTGAAATAATTAAACTTGTATCTAGATGTCCCCCCCACACCCTCACATGGTCATAGGTGGAACTTTTCAGAGGTGGCCGCTCTAAGGTATGCGATGCTGGGATTAAGGATGTGATGTTGGGCTTAATGGCACAATGCTGGGATTAAGGGTGCCACACCCTGGGTGTGAGTGCTACCTGCTCTAAAGAGGGGTAACCTGGATGGAAAATAAGGGACAGAAAGAAGGCTGCTGCTCTCCTTTGCTGCTTTGCTTCCTTCTACCTGCCCTGCTTTGCCATGGACTGTTTCTCCTCTGCGATGCCTCTCTGCCATGCCACTCTGCCTTGAAGCTAGCCAATTATGGACTGAAACCTCTACAAACTGTAAGCCAATATAAATCTTTCTTCCTTTAACTTTGGGTGTCAGGTATTTTGTCTCAGCAGTAACAAAGAGATTCTGATATCCAAAATATGGAAGTTCAAATGACCCTGAAAAGATTCAACCAAAAATGTTTCTGAGTTTATTTAAATTCAAAAGCACAAAACAAAAAGAGAATTCTAAAACCAGCAAGATAAAAGCATCAAGATACTTTTAATGGAAATACCATTAGACTTGTCAGCCAAAACTTTATAGACCAGGAGAAAATTGGATGATATATTCCAAGTCCTGAAAGAAAAAAAATTGGCAACCAGGAACACTATATCCAGCAAAGCCATCTTTCAGAAATAAAAGAGAAATATTTTCCAAGACACATAAAAGCAGGAAATTTATCACCACTCGACTGGACCAATAATGCTCAAGGGAGCCCTACACTAAAAAGAAAGGATGACAACTAAAACCATGGAAACATGTGAAAGTGAATATCATGCAGTGCTCCATATATCTAATTTTTATGCATCATTTGAAAAATAAATTTACATTTTCAAAAAGAAAACATGCAGGGCCGGGGATTTAGCTCAGTGGTTCTGGCACCTGCCTTGCAAGCGCAAGGTCCCAAGTTCGATCCCCGGTACCAAAAAAAAAAAAAAAAAAGAAAACATGCAAACATAAAACTCAACAGTAGAGCAATACACAAAAGAGAAAAAGAATCAACCACTATCAATACAGAAAACCTCCAAACCATAAAGATAAATAACAAAAGAGGAAAAAAGGAACAAAAGATATACAAAGTATTCAGAAAAAATTAACAGACTCACAGGAGTATATCTTTATTTATCAATAATAATCTTGAATGTAAATGGATTTAATTCCCCAATTAAAAGACACAGACTGGCTAAATAGGTAAGAAATCAGATCCAATGATATGCTGCCAGCCAGAAATTCACTTTACTAGTAAAGACACACCCAGGCTGAAAGTGAAAATTATGCACTATGCAAAAAGAAACCAAAAGCAAGCAGGAGTAGCTGGCTTATATAAGATGTACTGATATTTGGTAAAATAGACTTTAAACCAAAAATTGCAAAAGGAGATAGAGGTCATTATATAATGATAAAGGGACCAATTTAACAAGAGGAAATAACAATTCTAAATATATATGTAGCCAATGTTGGAGCACAAAATTATATAAAACAATTATTACTAGATCTAAAAGGAGAGATAGAACCTAACACTAATAATTGGAGACTTCAATGCCTGCTTTCATCAATGGACAAGTTATTCATCAAAGAAATATTAAACTTCACCATAAGCCAAATGGACCAACAAACGTTTAAAAAACATTTAACAGCTACAGAAAACACATTCTTTTGATCAGTTATTGGAACATTCTCTGATAGGCCTAAAACAAGTCTCAAGAAATTTTTTTAAAAATTGAAATTATGTATCTCTCTGACCACAGTGGAATAAAATAGAAATAAAAACAGGAGGAACTTTAGAAATTGTACAAATGCTTAGAAATTAAACAACCTTCCCCTATGTGACTACTAAGTCAACACAGAAATCAAAAGAGAAATTGTAAAATTTCTTGTAACAAATGAAGTGAAAATATAATATACCAAACCTACAGGATATAGCAAAAATAGCATTAAGGAGAACATTTATAACAATAAGTGCCTACATAAAAAATCCTTTGAAATAAACAACCTAACTATGCAACTCAATGAACTATATAGTATATGCAAAATCCAAAATCCATACAGTATATACAAAACCCAAAATTAGTAGAACAAAAGAAATAACAAACACTAGAGTAGAAATAAAAAAAGTAGAGACCATTCCTGGTACCAAAAAAAAAAAAAAAAGTAGAGAGAAAAAGAAAGAGAAGGAAGAGAAAAAGAAGAAGGAGAGGAGGAGGAAAAAGAAAACCTCCAAATCAATGAAACACAATCAAATGAAGAGTTGGTTTTTTGAAAAGATAAAATTAACAAACCATTATCTAGACTGACAAAAAAGAAAAGAATAACAAAATAAATAAAATTAGAGGTAAAATAGGACACATTACAATTGATAACACAAAATATAAAAGATGATTTGGAACTATTATGAACAACTATATGCCAACAGATTGAAAAACCTGAAAGAAGTGGATAAATTTCTGGACAACTTGCCAAAATTGAACCAAGAGAACATAGAGAATCTGAATATACTGATAACAAGTCATAAAACTGAATCAGTAATAAAATGTCTTCCCCCATAAAGAAAGGCCAAGACTGGATGGCTTCACTATTGAATTTTACCAAACTTTTAAAGAACAAATGCCAATACTTTTCAAACTATTCCAAAGAGTTGAAAGAAGCAGCCCCTTCTAAATTCATTCTACATGGCTAGTTTTGCCTTGATACCCAAACAAGACAAGAATACAAGAAAAAAATGAAAACTACAGACTGGTATCACTAATGAACACAGATGCAAAAATTCTCCACAAAATATTAGCAAATGTAATCCAACAACACAACAAACACATTATAAAGCATAATCATGTAGCAGCTAACTCAGGGACAAAAAGATGGTCCAACATATGCCAAGTGATAAATGTAATGCATCACATTAACAGATTAAAGGGTAACATTGATCATTTTTCTTTAGAATAAATCATATTTTCTTTTTCTATTAGTATCCATTTATAGTGCACAATGATCATATTCTTTATGAGGAGTTGGTACATGTACATAACTCATTTAAATTCTTTTTTATATCCTTCCCCTCTCCTCCCTCTGCTTTCCCTCATCATTTGGCCCCCTTCTCATTTGCAAAAAATCTATCTCCCTATTTCCTGTTATTTTGCTCTTTACTTATATTTTTGTTTTCTCCACTTGATCTTAGCCAAAAGGCCGAGAAGTGATTTTTTTGGTTTTCTCATATAAGAGAAATCATGAAATATTTGAGCTTATGCATCTGATTTATTTCATTTAACATTATGGTCTCAAAGGTGCATCCATTTTCCTACAAATGACTCAAGTTTATCCTTTATGGCAAGTAGTAATCCATTGAGTATAAACACCACATTTTCTTAATTCATTCATCTATCAGTAGATATACAGACCACTTGTAAGACTTAGCTGTTATGAATTCTGTGGCTATAAACATCAATATGCCTGTATCACTGTAATATGATGTATTTAACCCTTTGGGGAAGATACCTGGAAGGAGAATAGCTGGGTCTAATGGAATTTTTAGTTTTAGTTTTTTGAGATATTTCCATTGTGGTTGTGGTAGTTTACATTCCCACCAACAATGTAGAAGTGTTTATTTTTCCCTACAGCTTCACCAGCATTTGTTATTATGTTATTATGATAGCCATCTTTTGTGTAGTATGATGGAATCTCAGTGTTGTTTTAATTCACATTTCTCTAATGGTCAGAGATATTGAACATTTTTTCATGTATTTATTGGCCAATTGTATTTCTTCTTCTGAGGAGTGTCTGTTCATTTCAGTTGCTCATCATTTGATTGGGTCTTTTATTTTGGAGATTTAAGTTTTTAGTTCTTTATATATTCTAGATACTAGTCCTCTGAGGAATAGCTGCCAAAATTTTTCCTATTCTGTAGATTGCCTCTTCATGCTGTTAATTATTTCCTTTGCTGGGCAGAAGCATTTTAATTTGATAAGATCCCATTTGTTGGTTCTTGGTATTGTTTCTTATGCATTGGAGTTCTGTTCAGAAAGTCCTTGCTATACCTATGTTTTCAAGAGTTTAACATATTTTATCTTCAGCAAATTAAGTGTTTCTGTCTTAATATCCAGGTCTTTAATCCATTTTAATTTTATTTTAGTACATGATGAGAGATATGAGTCTAAATTCAATCTTCTTATATGTATAACCAGTTTTCCCAGCACCATTTGTTAAAGAGGCTATCTTTCCTCCAGCATAAATTTTTGGCCCTTTTGTCAAAGATCAGGTAACTGAATGTGCCTGGGGTAATTTCTCTGTCTTCTATTCGGTTCCATTGATCCTCATGTGTTGTTTCTTTTTTGTCGTTATTTTTGCCAATGCCATGCCAACACCAAAATCACTGTAGCTTTGTAATGTAACTTGAAGTCTGGGAACGTGTTCATAAGTTGAGGACTTACTGTATTGTCTTCTGTAAGCTCCCTGATCAATTTGCTTATTAAGTCCATTATCTGTTTAATTATATCTTCTGTGAGCTGGTGGAGCACCTTCTTGATCTGTTTTTTAATTTACTTTGTTATTCTTTCAAACAATTTAGCTATGTGGCATTTGCTTTTCTCCCTCTCAATGCCCCACCGATCAGCTATGGGAAAGTTGAGAGTTTTGGAAGACATTTTGTTGCTACATCTTCTCATGTTTCTACTGTATTTTGTTTATTTTTCTTTGTGCTGAGGCTCGCAGGCACTTACGGTGGAAAGATTTTGTTGCTAGTATGGAGATCTCATTTAGAGTCTGCTTTTCAGTGGTGCACTTTGGGCATGTGTAACTATAGTCCTTTGCCTCTTCTTCCAGGATTCATCCCCTTCTGTTAATTTGGGAAGGAAGGATGCATTGTTGTTGGCCCAGCACCCAGTTTTCTGGGAATGGACTGAAGTATTGCTACTGACACAAAGTTAATCTGGATATTGGCATACAGAGAATATCTATTAATTGCAACAACTATGCAACCTTGGCAATAGCAATTAAATCAGCAACAATATTGCCTAAGGCAAATTGGATATTAACATATCATAAGAACAAATTCTATACAACCCTCAACTATAGAAAAGATATCTATAATTATAGTATAAACACTAAGACAAACCAAATATTGACATATAGTAAATATCTATGAATGTGACAACTAATAAAAAATTCAACAGTAATATCATAGAGAAAACTACCTAATAATTAATAGAGCTTAATGGTTATAATAGTAAACATATGGGGATTAGGAACAAGAGAAAAAATTGGAAAATTAAAAAATGGGAGATGAGAAAGAGGAAAGTAAGACAAAAGATTTTATTAAGGAGTAGAACTATATTTATAGAATTAGATAAAGGTATCAGAAAAGAACAAGAATAAGACAGTAAGAAGAAAAAGGGAGAAAAAATAAACAAATATGGAGAATTAAAAAAGGAAAAAAATTAAAAAGAAAGATGAAAAATAAAAAAGAAGGAAAAGGAAAAGGGTGAAAGGAAAATTTCTGAAACCCCAATTAACCAGTGAAGAAGAAAGAGGGGGAAAATGAGTTCAAAAACAGAAAAAAAATACTTTTTTCTGTATTTTTAAATGAGTGGTTTCTTTCCAGAATCTACAGTTTTGGAATCCAACTAATTATAGTTTTCTCCACCTAGCTTTACAGCCTGTGGGTTTCTGAGGTGCCCTTCTGCTCCAGAGGCCCCTCTGTTTACCTCAGACTGTGGCAACCTTCCAAGGTGATGCATCTCCTTGCTCATGTTGGTAGATGGGGAAGGTAATCAGACCTTGGATCTGTATTGAGTTAGGCAGCAGGGCAAGGGTTCAAGTACTTAATACTGGCACTTTCAGACCCAGCCATTTCTGCATGCAACACAAGCCTGGCCTGTCTCCTTACCACAGGGAATGTGGCCTCATGTCTTTCCTGGCCTGAGCTTAAACTCAGAGGTTTTCTGTTTAACCGACTCCCTGTCCATGACTGTCTGCCAGGGCTGTCTCTCACCCAGTCACTGTGGGAGTATTATACTAGGAGCCCTGAAGTGAAGTTGTTTTTCAATTGTTCAGAGTCCCTCACCTACATAATCAATCCTTTTCTAAAATGGTGCCTGACTAAGCACTCTCTGGCAAAATTACAGGCACCCACACTGGAATCACCTTCTGGCTGTTGTCTGCCATATGGAAGGAATCCCCTTGGAGCAAAGCCCCACACTGCTTTTGCAGTGAACAACAGCTGTGGGCTCTCCTGGGGCCTATGCCCCTGGTCTGGTCCACCATTTTTCCCTGAAGCTGCTGGCCCTGATTGCTTACCTTGTGCCTGTGTGGAGGCAGCTTCCTCTTCCCAAAAGCCAGGATGAGCTCCCAGAATGCTTCATTCTTTTCTCTATGTTTTGTCCATTTCTTCAACTTCTCTATAGCTTCTAATTTTTCCTTTCAGTTCCTTCCTGATTCCCAGAAATCTACTTCTTTTTTTCTCTTTGCCAAGTTGTTATTTTCTGGGTGCCTGGATTCCAGATCTCAGGCTGAATTTTGCTGTCAATCAATACTCCATAATTCTCTAGTTTTCTGATCACTTTAATTGATACAGGAAAAGTATTTTATAAAATTCAACATTTCTTCATCATTACCATAAGATCCGCAAAAAAATTAGGACTAGAACAAATTTGCCTGAGTATAACAAAGGGTATTTATGACAAACCCACAGGCTACATCATACTGAATGAGGAAAAGCTGACATCACTTCCACCAAGTTGAGAAACAAGATAAGGGAAGTCTTCTTTTACCTCTCTTATTCAGTATGGTATTGGCAGTCTTAGCCAGAACACTAAGACAAAAAAGGAAAATAAAGAACATTTGTTATTATTTGATTTGTAATGATGGCCATTCTTTCTGAATAAGAAGAAATCTCAGTCTTGTCATAATTTGTATTTCTCTAATGGCCAGTGATGTTGAACATTTCTTCATGTATTTATTTCCCATTTGTACTTCTTCTGAGAAGTATTTATTCATTTCACTTGCCCATTATTTTTTATTGAGTCTCTTGTTTAGGGGAGTCTAATTTTTAAATTTCTTTATATATTCTAGATATTAGTTCTTTATATAGTCTAGATATGAGGAATAGCTGGTAACATTTTTTTCCCATTCTGTAGTTTTTCTTTTCACTCTGTTGATTGTTTCTTTTGCTGTGCATAAACTTCTTAATTTAATATAATCCCATTTGTTGATTCTTGGTACTATCTCTTGTACAACTGGGGTTCTGGTCAGAAAGTCCTTGCCTATGCCCTATGTCTTCAAGAGTTTTATATATTTTATCTTCCAGCAGATTAAGTGTTTCTGTTCAACAGTTAGTTCTTTGATCCATTTCGATTGTACTTTATTACACAGTAGGAGCTGTGGGTCTAGATGCAATCTTCTGCATGTGGATAGCCGCTTTTCCCAGCACCATTTATTAAAGATGCTATGTTTCCTCCAGTGTATCTTTCTGTCTCCTTTGTTAAAGATCAAGTAGCTGTATGTGCCTGGGATTGTTTCTGGTTTTTCCATTTTGTCCCATTGAGCCATGTGTCTGATTTTGTGCCAATACCATACTATTTTTATCAGTGTAGTTTTATAATATAACTTCTAGTTTGGGACTGTGATATTTCTCACTTTGTGCTTGCTATTCTGAGTCTCTTCTGGTTTCATATGAATTTTAAGGTTGCTTTCTCTAGTTCTGTGAAGAATGTTGTTGGAATTTTGATAAGGGTTGCATTAAGTCTGTATATCAATTTTGGAAGAATGACCATTTTGACTATATTGGTTTTCCTATCTAGAAACAGAAGTTATCTTTCCATTTTCTGATGTCCTCTTCACTTTCCTTTTACAGGGTACTGTAGTTTTTGTTGTAGAGGTCTTTCACTTCCTTGGTTAGGTTAATTCCTACATATTTGATTTTTTTTTACTGTTACTGTGAATGATACTTTTTTCCTAATTTCTTTCTCTAGTTCATTATTGGTGTACAGGAATGCTATTGATTTTTTTTTGTTTTATTTTGTTTGGTACCGGAGATCAAACTTGGGTCCTTGCACTTGCGCAGCAGATAGTGAAACCACTGAGCTAAATCCCCGGCCCTGGAATGCTATTGATTTTTGTGTGTTGACTCTATCCTGCTATGCCTCTGAAATTGGTTAATAATTCTAAGAGTCTTTTGGTGAATTTTTTTGAGGGGACCTTTTATGTAGAGGATCATGTCATCTGAAACTAATGATAATTTCATTTCTTTTTCCATATATATTCATTTTATATCTTTTTTCTTGTCTAATTGCTCTTGCTAATGTTTCAAGTGTATGTTGAAGAAGAGTGGTGATAGTGACATCCTTGTCTTGTTCTTGATTTTAGAGGGAAAGCTTTTAGTTTCCCCCATTTAATATGATGTTGGCAGTAGGTTTCTCATGTATAGTTTTTATCAGATTGAGATAAATTCTTTCTATACCTATTTTCTTCAGTATTTTTATCATGAAAATTGTTGGATTTTGCCAAAGGGTTTTTTTCCAGCTATTGAGATGATCATGTGATTTTTGTCCTTGCTTCTGTTTATGTGATGTATTACATTTATTGATTTCTGTATGTTAAATCATACTTGCATCCCTGGGATGAAGTCTACTTGGTCATGGTGTATGATTTTTTTTTATGGTGTATGATTTTTTGATGTTTGGTTGCATTCTGTTTGCCACTATCTTGTTGAGGAATTAAGTAAAAGGAAGAGGCAAGAAATCAACAGCAGGAACTTCTTTGATCTCTTCTGTAACCCACTATTTATTTAAGAGTGTATTGTTTAGAATCCATGTGTTTGCCTAATTTCTGTGGTTTTTTGTTATTGATTTCTAGTTTCATTGTACTATGATATGATGATGTGTTGGTGTAATTTCAATTCTTTTACATTGACTGAAATGTGCTTTATTGGCTAATTATGTAGTCTATTTTGGAGAATGTTCTATATGCAGCTGAAAAGAATGTGTATTCTGTTCTTGGGTAGAACACCTTCTAGATATCTATTAAATTGATTTTCAAAGGTTTTATTCAACTGTGATATTTCTTTGTTGATACTTTTTATCTAGTTGATCTGTATATTTGTGATAGTGGGGTATTGAGGTTACCCTGTTATTGTTTTTATGTTTATTTGACCTTTTATGTCCAGTGGTACTTGTTTTATGAAGTTGAGTGCACCATTGTTTGCTGCATATATATTAATAATTGCTATCACTGGGCCAGGGATTTAGCTCAGTGGTTCCACTGCCTGCCTCACAAGCGGAAGGACCTGAGTTCGATCCCTGGTACCAAAAAAAAAAAATTGTTATCACTTCTTGTTGTATTTTTCCCTTAACAAATATGTAGTGACTTTCTTTGCCTCCTCTTATCAGTTTTGGCATGAAGTCCACTTTATCTGAATACGTAACAGTTACACCTGCTTTTGGTGGGGGATTCCTGTCATATGAAATATTGTTTTCAATTCTTTGATTTGATTCTATTAGTTTCTTTTAAATGTGTTTCTTGTAAACAGAATACCACTGGATTTTGTTTCTTGATCCATTCTGCCAGTATATGATTTTTGATTGGGGAATTGAGACCATTTACATTGAGAACTATTATTGATAGATATTGACTTACTTCTGTCATTGCCTCATTTTCCTATTGTTGATTTCCTGCCTTTCCCTTTTACTTAATTCCTCACTTTGCCTGGCATATTTATTCTATTAGACCACTTGTCATTTTTTAGCTTCATTGTCTCTTTCTAGGATACCCTTCAGATTTTTTGGAGTGCTAGTTTGGTGGTCATGAATTTCTTGAGGTGCTCTTTATCATGAAAATTTCTTATTTCTCCAACAATTTTGAAAGATAGTTTTGCAGGATATGTTAACCTGGGCTGGAAATTGATTGCTTTTAGGACTTGCAACACTTCATTCCAAGCTCTCCTGGCCTGTAAGCTTTGTGTTGAGAAGTTTGTTTCCTTCTTCCTTCCTTTCTTTCATTCATTCTTTTTTGTTTTTGTATTTTGAAATATGGACTCACTATGTAGTTCAGGCTGGTCCTGAACTCACTATGTAGCCCAGGCTGGTTTTGAACTCATAGGGATTCTCCTGCCTCAGCCTCCTGAGTGCTAGGATTATGGGTGTGTGCCACCATGCCCAGTTGAGAAGTTTCTTGTAATTCAAATGAACTTACCTTTATAAGTGATTCTTAGTTACTTTGCTCATTGCTGAGACAAAATACCCAACATCTAAAGTTAGAGGAAGGGTTTATTTAGCTCATAATTCATGGAGGTTTTAGTCCATGATCAGCTGGCTTCAAGGCAGGGTGGCATGGCAGACAGATATTGCAGAGGAGAAACAGTTTATAGCAGACAGAAGGTAGCAAAGAACAGGTGATGACCACAGCTCTTTCTATCCCTTGTATCTTATCCAAGCTAGTAGGGCAGGTAGCACTCACACCCTTAATCCTAGTGCCCTTGATCCCAGCACTGCACCATGAGTCAATTTCAGTGTCACACACTGTAGATCCAGCCACCTTTGAAAAAGCCCCACCTATGACTGCATGAGGCTTTTGAGAGACATCTAGACACAAGCCATAAAATGCCTGTTAAGCTTTTCTTCTTGTGTTGGACTTCTGGGATTTTTGACTGTAATGTTTTGTGGGGAGATTCTTTTCTGACCATGTCTTTTTGGGGTTCTATATGCTTCACTTATTTGTATGTTAAATTCTATCTCCTTGTCTGGCAAGTTTTCTGCTATTATTTCAGAAAGCAGAATTTTTATGCCATTTGTGCTGTCTTCTTATTTTTCACTAATTCCAATTAATCTTAGTCTTCTTTGCATTATCTAGGAGCTGTTGGATCTGTTTTTCATGTTCTCTTATTGTTTTTAAGGTTTCTCATTAGTTGGTCACTGACAACAGCCCTGTCTTCTAGTTCTGACACTGTTCCCATATGGGTTTTTTTTTTCTGCTGCCTATACTTTTGATAGAATTTTAATCTACTAAATTTCTATTTGGAGCCTTTTTATAGACTCTAATTTTTTTATGCTCATCATTTTCTTTAGTTCTGCTGGCTTTTTAGTGGTGTCTTCTTAGACTTGCTAATTATGTTGTTTATTTGGCCCAGTATCTTATTACTTACATTTTCTGTGAGCTTTCCAAATGTCTTATTGATCTGTTTTATTGTCTTCCCTGATATCATTTTAAATAATTCAAGTGTGTGGCTTTTGTTTTCTCCCCCTTCATTGCCCCATGCATGAGCTTTGGAGGAGTTTGTAGTTTTGGAGGCATTTTGTTGGCTTGGCTTCTCATGCTTGTATTTGTGTGTGTGTGTGTGTGTGTGTGTGTGTGTGTGTGTGTGTGTGGTACTGGGGATCAAACTCAGGACATTGCACTTGCCAAGCAGGTGCGGCGCCACTGAGCCACATCCCCACCCCTGTATTGTTTGTTTTGTGTTGAGGTTTGTGGGTTTATTGTACTGGAAGGCCTTGTTTCCAGTATGGAGAACTCTTTAGTTAATACCTACTTTTCAGTGGTATCCTCTGGGCATAGCTGTTGGCCTTTGCTTCTGTCCCAGTCTCCAACCACCCCTGTTTGCTTGGGATGGGAGGTTGCAGCATAATTGGTCCAGTACCCAGTCCTCCAGGAATGGGCCACAGCACTGTTAGGCAATCCACATATTGACATTCCAAAAAACCCAATTAATAGCAACAGCTATGGGGCCAGGGATGTAGCTCACTGGCACCCTGCCTGCCTGGTAAGCGTAAGGTCCTGAGTTTGATCTCAGGTACTGGGGGGAAAAAACAAAACAAAACACAACAAATCAAAACAAAAAACTGAGTCCTTACAATAGCAACAGCTATGTTACCTTGGCTATAATAATAAAGTCATCAATTATAGAGTCAAATATAAACTGAGTATTGACACCCTAAGGACCAATAATATAACACCCTTGATATAGAAAGGTGTATAATTATAGTATGAATACTAAGACAAACCAACTATTGACCTATAGTAAATATCTACTAAATGGAACAACTTTACCTCTACTAACAATAGAACAGTATTCAACAGCAATAGTGTAAAGTTAACTATGTAGAAATTAATAAAGCTTAATAGATGTACTAGTGAACGTACAGGGGTTGGGGAACCAGAGAATGAAAAAAGCAAAATTTGAGAAATCAATCAAGAAGATATGAGGAGAGAAAAGTGAGACAGGGGGTCTTATTGAAGAGAAAAAAGAAATTAATAATGTTAGAGAACAGTTGCAGGAAAGAATGGACAAGAAAAAGAAGAAAAGACAGAGAGCAAAATGCAGGAAATAAAGATAAGAAGGAAGAGAAAAAAGTTGAAAGTGGAGAAAAGAAACTACAAAGTGAAAAGAAAAAAAGGGCTAAAAACCCCAACCCCAAAAAAGCCCAAAGAAGGAAAAATAAAAATAATTTTGAGAAATAGTAAAATCAAAAAGAGACTGAGCCAAAGAAAATATTCCTGTGTTTTAGAATGAATGGTTTCTAAGATCTTCAGACTTGGGATTTAGCCAGTCACAATTTTCTCTTCTTAGGTTTAGGGTCTACGGGATTTTGATGTGCCCTCTCTGTACCAGAGGCCCTTCTGTTCCTTCATCCCAGTCTCTGGTTACCGTCCAAGCCAAGATGTGTCCTTGTTCCCATTGGTAGATGGGAAATATAATCGGCCCTGTGGTCTCTGCTGAATGTAGGCCTCATGGCAGGGGTTCAAGTGGACTTTTGGATTTAATGACAACAGTCATGGGGTTTGGTTGCTCCTTTCCCTCCCCAGATATCCTTATCCAGGATCATGTCAGTTAGTTAGTCCTTGCCTCTGCTGTCCTATGTCAAGGGGAACCAAACTGGAGAGCTGATTTGGAGTTGGTGTATGATTGTGCTCTTATGTGGGGGAATGTGTGTGTCTTGCACAGGCTTGCTTGCTCACATCGGGGGAGGGGTGCCACCTACAAATGGATTTTTTCCCCCTAAATTCTTTTACTGGTACATTTTAGGTGTACAATACGTGTACATTTATCACTGGGTGCTTGTACGTGTACTTGATGTATTGTGGTTATCTTTTTCCCCTTCACCTGTGCGCCCTTCACCCCCTCCACCCTTCCCTATTTATATAGACTTCATTTCCAACAAATGGATTTCTAGGGGCAGTGGTGCTAGGTACATCCGACTTGATGGATGCAGGGTGAGAGGAATGAGAGGACAGTCAGGTTTTCATAGCCATAGGTCCCACATCTGTGGATTCAATGAACTTTGATAAAAAATTATATTTAAGAAATTGAGTGTGGATTGAATGTGTACAGACGTTTTTGTCATTATTTCCTAAATAATACTGTATAGCAACTATTTATATAGAATTTATATTGCAGTAGGCATTATAGGTAATCTAGAGATAATTTAAAGCATATGGGAAGGTGTGGGTATGTTGTATACAAATACTATTTCATTTTATTTTTATTTATTTATTACTTCATTTTATATAAGGAACTGAAGATCTGATATTTTGGTATCTGTGGGGGTCCTGGAACATGTCCCATGTACTAAGGGCTGGCTGACTAGAGAGTAGGAAATTCAGAAGGGGTCAGAGGTGACAGGTTAGGACTTTCACACATTTGGATGTGTTTGGGCAAGCATGCACATGCAAGGTGTGTGCTGGCTATGTTCTCAGCAGTGGAAGAATAATTCATAAACCAGGCATTCTTCCTTTCTTGCACTTTGAAAATCCCACCTTAATTGTGTATGTCTTATGATTACAGACCATTAGAGACTATTAGCAAATGAACTATGAGATTTCAATCATGAAATGCAAACTCTCTTGTGAAATGCAAACCTAGTTTCACATATTAATTGCTTCTAATTAAGGAGGAACATTTTAGCCAATTAGCTTTTGGAATTTAAGTGTAATCAGGAGAATTCAGAGATTTACTAATTGCTTCCCTTACTGAAGCTATTTGCCTGTAGCACCAACACCTACTGTGTGCTCAAGGTGATACCCTAGTTGCACAAATATCCACTGTGTGTGTGTGTGGGCAACTGCAAAGCTTGGAAACTCTTTTGCTGTTGCAGTTGTATGGACAGCATTCCTTTGAAATTAATATATAAAACAAATGGGGGAAAATGAGGAAAGTACCAGAGCAACAGATCATCAGACTAGTTCAGACGCAGGTTTTAAATCTGAACTGAAGGCTGAGAGTATTGGGTAAAGGTAGGCAACTCCTATCACTTCTCCAGGTTGCAAGATGGTGACTGTTTCCTAAGCTTTGACCCTCCATGGCCCATGACAAACTTACCTGGTTCCTGATACCCATCCATGATGCCAGGCAAGGTGAGAGCTGCATGAAAAAGCAAACAGATCCCTTGGTAGAAAGGCCAAGTGCACTGTCACTGTTCAGGTACGAAGGGCTGCCAGTGGGAGTTTTTGAAGAACGTCTTTGTCCATCTCTTGGCACTGACACACTCTCTCCTCATGTCTCGTCCCTCATCCTCATAGTCCTGCTTGCTTTGGGTAGTGCATACACTTTTCCAACAGCATTGGGCTTATTTTCCAGACACTTGACCTACTCCTTTTGTTGTGCCCAGATTTCGAGGTCCCCAAAGACCACCAAGGAGCCGATTCTGATGTAAACACACGAGGGTCGTTTATTCAAGCTCCAGCAGGGACTCTCAACCGTCACCGCCGCAGCGGGTCAAGATTGAGAGCCCCGACTCCAAATCAGCAGGGGCTTTTATAGTGGTTACAGCAGGGTTCTAGATTGGCAATTAAACCTGATTGATTGTGCCTTGCGCACCCAAGCTGCAAACGGTTGCTAACTACTGATTAGCTGTTGCTAGGGGACGGCTGAACACTATCACATGCAGGTGGTCAAAATACATCTTGTGGTTTTTCTTAGAACTGAAATTTATGCCAGCAAATTTTAGAATGGAGTCACTTAGGTCTCACACTTTCTGAGGGCTAGTTGTTCTCTCTCTTCATCTGCAGAACAGAACCTCTTGCTCTTCTCTGTTCCTGCCCCATCTTGCTTCTTCTCTGGCTGCAAAAGAGGATCCCAACATGAGTCGACCTACCACTGCTGCTGACTGAACTTTGTAATTACAAAGATAATGCTTTTGGCATCTTGACTTGGGCTGAATGTTGCAGTCCTTGTTATTATAAAATAACCCTCGCGTCAGAACTTGCACATCAACCCTTCCATCTAGATGATTTTTTTTCCCTTTATAAAACAGGGTATTATCTACTATTCCCCCTTTCCACGAGAAAACAAGCTATTGTCTGTTGTGTGTAAAGACTGTGCTGTTGACAAAGGTATTTCCTGTGCTTGCTTTCTTATGAAAAACTTATTTGACTTGGCTTCACACTCCAATATCCTCAGCCTCAAGTCCTACAGATAGGAGGTGGATGAATCAAGGTCACACTTTGCAGGAAAGGGAAATGGAAGAGGGCTCACATGGCAAGGTTGCCTTTTCCAGAAGAAACTGTCCCTTACTGAGGTCTGACTCTGCTATCTCTATGATGCTGGTTCTCTCTATAGCACATCAGATGCAAAGCTTTGTTCCCTTTGCCCCAAGAAAGGGAATTCCTACAAGTCATGAATCAACCATAATAAAAAAATACCCTGCTTTGTAGAAAGGAAGTCCATCCTGTGGCCATGCCAAGCCCATACTTCTTTTTAATTTTTTTTTCTGGTACCAGGGATCAAACTCAGGACCTTGTGCTTGTGAGGCAGGTGCAACACCACTGAGCTAAATCCCCGGCCCTCCATACTTCTTTTTGTAGCAGAGCCCTAGATCTTTTTGTTTTCTTGAGTTCCACTGGGTTCCTAAGAGGCCAGAATATCCTTTCAAGGCCCTTATGATGGTTGTATTCTAATTTCCTGGCAGGGAACTCATGCAAAAAATGGCATGAGTTCCAACACCCGCTCTATCATGACAATGTGAATGATTAAGCAGACTTGTGTTTGAGGCATGTTCTTCATTAAAAGTAATTAAAGCTTGGCAAACATTTATTTTCAGATGATTCCACTTCTTTTGGGAGGTCAGTAATCAGTTACCAAAAATGAAAACACCTGCTTTTCTAACAGCATGGCTGCTGCCTGAAATTTAGTGGCCCATAACTTTCCTGAAGCTCTGACAGTCTATTGTGTCTAAGGGGAGTCGGGGGGCGGTTAGACTTACTGAAGGACTGAGTAACTACAGTGAATTTTGGGACACAAATCTGATTAAAACTTCTCCTAGGCCAACATGGTAAGAAATTGTTAGCTAATGCAGCCATGCATCACTTATTAAAAAATATAAAACTTGACAGTAACAAATGGTCATTTTCGTGGTAGAAAGCATGTCTCAAAGAAAACTCCCAATTTGAATTCTAATTAATGAATTAATATTGATCATACTCAGATTTGGGGAGTACATTATTTCCCACACTGTGAATGAACAAAGTTAGTATAATGTACAAAATTCACCACTGTAGGGTTTAAGAGTAGATAGCTGACTATATCAAGAGTTAAAAAGATGAGGCTATTAAGATATAAAACTGTTTAACAATGTATTTTTTTCAGGAGGATATTATATTGATTGCTTGATTGAGGTTCACTGTATTTCCTCAAATGCTTCCAAAGAAGGTTGTTAACAGCAACCCTGCCGTTCTGTACAAGGGCCCTTCTCACTTTGGAGATTCATGGCTCGAGATCGAGTGGGCAATGGAACCAGGACTCAGTATGGCGTACCCAGATGAGACTGTTCACAGCCTCATCCTGTCAGATCTCATCCAACTATGATTTCTCTCAACTCTCAAATGTCTGAGGGACATGCATCATTTTTAATTTATGATGACACAAGCTTCTGAGGTTTCAAGGGGAGACTCTTGGGCAGGAGGGGCTGAAAAGGGATCTGGCCTGGTATGGACCCTGCCCTCCTGTTAGGTCACAGCCCACACCCTCTGCCTCCTAGCCATGGCAGGGTACTAAAGGGAATTCCTCTCCCTGACTCCCGAACACAAATGCAAAGTTCACAGGTCTCGACTCTTTCCCACAGAGGAACATGTGTTTCTCTGGAAAGACCACACAGAAGAGTCAAGATCTCTCCTGTTGTTTCCAGAATCTGGCCTGCATTGGCAGTGCAGCCTGAGTCAAATTAGAGAACCATGGACACATTCGGCTGGAAGGAATTTAGATTGCCTTGCTGGTGCAGCAGAACCTCCAGGACTGCTCGTTAAAGCAGATTCCTGCGCCTCCCAGAGCCTCTGATTTAGTAGGTCTAGGGCAGAAAGATTCTGGCTTTTCTAGCAAACTTCCAAGGCATGCTGATTCACAGACCACACTTGAGTGGCGCTGGCCTCTGCTAAGTTGTCTTAAGATGGATCGGCAGGCTTCTGCTTACTAGTGAATATTTTAGGGCCTGCAGGACAATCAGCCTGTGTTGCAATGACACAATTCTGCCATTATAGTGTGAAAGTAGTCACGGACAATTGAAGGTAAATGGACGTGCTGTCTTTGGACAATCTGCATAAAAAACAGGTGGCTGTGGTCGGCTGACTCCTCTCTGTTAAGACTCACCAACTGGTTAGAGTCCTAGTTTACAGCTGAAAATTAAGAATATTTCTACTATTTTTCTCCATTCCTACAAGGAAATCCTATCAATTATGCACTCAGCAAAATTATCTTGTATCTGATTCTTTCAGTCCTTATTACTGGCTGTATAGTTTTGAATTACAAGAGATAGGACCAAAGGGGTAATTTAGGGACTTTCTTGATGTCCAAAAATAAAAGCACAGAACTGTCTGAATTAGTAGAAAAACTATTTAACAAGGTTCACCAGATGAAACTACAAAATATATGATGGCTTGGAAAAACAGCCTTTGTAAAGTGTTTTAAGGAAAAAACATTCTATAAACAAAGACGTACCCAAGAAGTTATATTATTTTTTATTCATGTTAGAATTTCTATCAGTGTTTGAACATTAATATTTAGAGAGTTTGTACATTTTTACCTTCCAAGGTATGAGAACCATACTAGGTCATGAATGGTAACTAAATGACATTTCACAATCACAGGAGCACCCACTTGCGCTCTCACTCTCTTAACACTGTTAGACATTTATTTTCCTGTTGTAATTTACAGTGAAAAGTGTCCCCACTTATGTCTCAGCAAAGTTCCAGACATTATGGATTCATCACATATAAATTCTTTAAAAATATACTTCTGTCAAAAGACTTGATGACTACTATGTACACTACAAAAATAAATTTTCATATAAATAAATTATATGGCATACTTTTATCTTTGTAATTGAAATGACACAAACTCATCTCCACCCAAATTGGCAGACAACAAGACCCAGTTTGAATATTTCCTTTAAACTCCTTACACTAAAACCTACTATGAGTCCTTAATGTAAATGTTATATACTCTGAACTATTTAACATTAGTAAGCACTCTATACATATAAAAATTCTGTTCAAAAGTAAAACATAGCTGTAATAGTGTTTCCAATAGAAATAAAATCCCTGCATTTTTGTTATAAACTGGCATGACAAATACTGTAGGAAAACATTCTTATGATACAAAATTATAAATATCAGCAAAGAATTTTTTAAAAAATTAAAACATCCAAATGAACAAAGACAGACAAATCTACAAAGGAGAGAGGCAGAGACAGGGAGACAGAGACAGAGAGAGACACTAGTTTCCCACCAGCCTGAGCCCTCCCTTGGCCACTGTGACCCATGGAAAGTTCTATTCTGTACAGAAACCATGGGGGCTCACAAGCTCAGCATGGGAAAGGAAGGGCACACCAGCAGCTGCAGGAAAGCTGGCTTTAGAACTCTGCATCTCTCCCTTCAACTCAAGACATGTTTTCTGAGCATAGTCTGTGTTATGCTGGCAGGCAGTGTGGCTGACAGGAAGGCACCAAGACAGTAGCAGCTGGATGGCCTGGGTCCCAGCATATTAACACATACACCTGGCACCACAGGTGGCTTCCGATTAGTACCTTACAGTGTTCGGTAAGTTTTAGGGTCTGAGGTTGCTAAACTGCTGGTATCACTGGGGGCCAGATGCCTTTCTCCTAAGATTTTCCTTGTAGCTGCCACAGAGTGCTCCTCACAGTGGCTGAAGCTCTAGTGGGCACTGGGTCCTTTTCTCTGAGACAAGTTGGCAGTGCATGCCCTGATGTCTGGCTACAGAGGTTAGGGAGCCCAGGCCACAGAGCAAGAGAACAGAATCCACACAGAAGCAACCTTTCAAAGTAATACCTGGTAGAGAAATCTGCCTCCATCTACATTCTTTCATGGGGTGTATGCAGTGAGCAGCTTTCTGCTCTTCAATAAATGTCACAGTGAAAGAACATGGAGAGGGGAAGGAGACCAAGTTTGACTTGTTCATGAAGTATGCACCTAACATGGACACAGTGAGAAGAATTCTCAGAGGCTCAGAGTCCACAGAACTTCTGATTCTGTATCACCGTGTCACAAGCTCACCATTCACGTTTTAAAGACATGAACAGATCCAGGCAGCCCCAACCAGCTGTTCAATTTAGAAAGAGAGGGAGTTTACATTGGAGGGACTCAGAACATCATCTCTGGGCTTACTGTGGGCCCAGAATAAACCCAACAAATTCTTCTACCTATAGCAGAGCTGTGTGTGTGTGTGTGTGTGTATCTCAGAGTATATATCCAGAGCATATTTCATGGCCCAGCAAGGACTCCCAACTCTGCATGTCAAAAATTCTCTACCACCAACGAGGGCTATCAGCTCTATACCCTGAGATTCCAACACCATCACAATGATGCCTGTGAAGGAACTTACTTTCTCTGAAGCACAAGGTGGGGAGTCTGGAGGGCAACCAATGACCTTCAGAGATACCACAGACAGGAAGCAAGTCTACTTGCTGTTGGACCATTTCCAGAGAAAGGGGCAAGTTGTTTGGGGGCTAGCCCTCCCCCAGCCCAGAGCCATAAAGACATCTTGATTCTTCCAGCCTGACTGGGTCAGAGCTTGCTAGGGTAAAAGACAGCAAGAAAAACAAACAAGACAAAAAAAAAATCACAGTACAGTACACTGGGAAATCACACGCAAGTTCACACACACAGCTAAACCAGAGAACCACATTCACTACCCCTAGAGAAGCCACTGGGTTTAACCTGCTTTCTTCGTCTCTGCACATTAAACAACAACAAAAATTATCACGCATAGCGTGTTTGAAAGTTAACAGTAACGTTTCATACTACCACAGGGTTGTGATATGCAAATTTAAAATATTTTAACAGAAACTTTACAAAATAATCCTATTACATAAGCAATATTTGCATAGAATTATACAGGTAAATTATACAATATTTAAGCAGCAGCAACATATGCTGGAAATTTCAGACTAAGTTAAGCTTGGTTGTGGCACAGAGCCCAATCAATGTACAGAGAGGGAGAGGCCCCCTTCCAGCTCCCAACTCGGGCTGGAGTGGGGGGACTCCAGGCCTTGCTACTTTACATCCTTTCCTCCTATATTACATATGTGTACATCTCTTAAATATTTATAGAAATATTTAACAAAATAATACAATCGGTTACAGTAACAATGAACTGCTCTTCTGGGCAGCACATCTTGTCCGAAACTCCAAGCAGTTCTCTTCAAGCAGTCCTGGAAAGAGGTGGGGGCGGGGTGGGGTGGGGGTTCCAATCTTTGGCCTCTTTGCTTCAGATTCAATCACCCTTTAAAAAAACAAAAAGGGAAGTTAGACTGAGTAAAAGGTACCTAAGTTCATATTTACAAAAACAAGCCACAGAAATTTATGGTGTTAGAAATCAATGGAGTAGGGGCTGGGAGGAGATGCAGGGCCCCCTTGAGCTGTGCACCTGACACATTCAGACAGTACCTGGCTCAGGAAGGCTTGACTTAGAGGGTTTCTCCCCTTTACAGTGGGCTTAAGTGGGCACTGAATGCATCTATTCTGATATTTTGGACTCACAAACTCACCCTCTTAAATGGAAGAGTGCCTGTGTACCTGCCATGATGCTGCAATGAATACTGGCACAGAGGTGACAAGTGACATGCTTGGGGTCTTTGTGAAACACATCAATCCTCAACAGGTTCGTGTTGTGTTGGGGCAGAAACCCACTCTGTAACCAGACTGGCTCCCCAAGATGTAGCTTGGACACAATGGCCTTGCTGTGGGGAGGAAAGGTCCCTGGGGTCCAGCCTGGCTCATACCACTGCCCTGGGCCCTTAATGACACATCCTGGAGGAGCCTTGCCCCGGGCAACTACACACCTCAGCCGGAGCTGCCTCCCCGGGGTCTTTCCTCGCAGTCCACGTCCTGCAGCTCTATGACTTCTACCTTCGAGTCCCTCCTCTCGCACCGGACATGAAAAGGTACGTGGGGGTCCTCAAATAGCCTGTGGTCAGTCTCAGGGTAGCCCTCATAACCTGGGCAGGGCCCCACTCGAGGGTTCCGCCCAGGCCCGGGCGGGGGGTGTACGGCCACTGTCACGGAAGCAGAAGCCGTCACCGTGGTGATGGGCTGGCAGTAGCCAGGCATGGTGCTGCCTGCGGCTGTGGGTGCTGGGTTCCGAGGTCGGGTCCCCCGGGGGCCAGCACGGTCCCTGTTGCTGGGGCCAGAGTGATCTTCAGTAGAAATTTCAAAAGCGTCTCTGCGCGGTCTGTAGGGAGGTGGCCGCAAGCCTTCTCTGGAGGGGTCCCTGTGGGGCTGCTGGCCTTGCTGTCCAGGGGGCAGGGACCCCGAGTCCAGGCAGGGATGAGGTCGAGGGATCGTGGGTGGGGGACGCCTTGATTTGGGGTGAACCACCTACAGAGAGCAAGGGCAGGTTAACACAGGTTGGCAGGGTGTGACCCCCAGGCTAGGCATGGTCTCCTCCATTCTACCCCTACTGCTTAGCTCTGACCAAGTACCCAAGTCAATACCAGGGATCCAAGAGGGGCCTTCTTCCACAAAAGAAAAACGAAGCCTACCCAGCAGCAAAGCAGGATGCTGGCAGGACTCTCTATGTGGCTATTTTAGTTTAAATTAGCTAAAACTCAGAATCCAGCTCCTTGCCCACACTAGCAACATCTCAAGCGCCCCTCTGCACTTGTACTGGAGGGCAGAGAGAGCATTTCTATCATCACAGAAAGGTCTGCCAGGCAGCGCTGCTGTTAGATCGTTAGGAATCTGGTTTCTGGGTCTCTGTACAAAGCATGAAGCAACACAGTGGCCACATCAATCAAAAGGACCGTGACCAACTTCAAAGTCGTTCAGCTTGTACCTATTTTTAGGCTCCTGCTGAACAAAACCAGATTCATAGTGCAGCTCAGCAGGCACCGTTGCAGGGGGCACAAGGGGGACAATTTAGGTTATTTGGTTGGCCCCTCTCTCTTTCATGCAAGGACTGCCGTGGCCCAGGACTGCAATACCCATTTCCTGGAAGGATGGCAGGGGGCCTCAGTGGAGCAACATGAGCCTCCGAACTGACCTCCCTTGGCTTTTCAGTGCTGAGCTCCCGCTTCAGGGGTGAGGTGGGGGGCATGCTGGGGAAGACAGGATGGAACAAATGGCCCCCAGGCTCCCCATGACCTCCCCGAATTACTGGAGGTAAGAACACAGGGGTGGTTCTCAGCGGCTCACAACTTCAGCCACCTGGAATAGGCACAAACGCTTATGGAAAAGTCTCAGATGATATTTAAATAACTTTGTTCCAAGGACAATCAATGGTAGGAGATTAAAAAATACTTCTGATGACATTAAAAATACCATTAAAAGTGTCATCCTCAAATGACATGCAACTTTAAAAAATTATAGAGAAAAAAGGAAATAATGCTTTATTTCTGACCCTTAAGCTCAAAGTGTACTTATCCCAAAAAAATATATGTTAATACTTTTATTTTTCTTGTGGTATGGGGAATTGAACCCAGGGCCTTGTACAGGCTAGGCAACTACTTGTACCTTAGGCCTACATGCTAATACTTGGCCCCTGCCCTGTTTTGATCCATGGGTTTGAACCATAAGATAGCATTTTTATAGCTTAAAAATCAAATACTATCAATTGTATGTGACTTGACCTGGCAGATACTTTCTTTTGGATCCTCCTATTGGTATGATTTGCTTTTTTAGAACAAGCAAGGAGTCCCCTGGACCACCCAGCCCACTGCCCACCCCCCCAGTGACTTACAGTGGAACGGGCAAAGACAGGGTTTTCTGTGGCTTCCACGATCACATGGTGGGCAGGGCCCCCTGTGCCCTGCTGAGCCTCATAGTGCCGAAGTTCCTCACTGATGCCTGACACAGTCGTCTGAGAACTGTACTCCGAGTCAGAGGAATCAGATCCATTGTTCATGTGACTGGGAGGTACTGCAAACCGGACCACACTTGGGGGTGGCTCAGGGGAAGGGGTGGGCAGCCGGTTTAGGCCGTTTGCTGGAGAGACCTATTAAGGGGATTCCATATTAAAATGTTATTGTCTATTTTCATGTTCAAAGTTCAAAACAGTTTTATTTGGGGGTCTCTGGCCCCTGTCCTGGAACCCCACATACTTCACTGCATTTTCTATCTACTCTCCACCACCTGGAGGACCCTGAGGTCCCACAGCCTTTGAGAAAGGGTTGACCTCTGCTTTTTCACACTGGAAAAGCAAAGTATGTATCCTCCATTCCCATTAAGCCTAAATATTCACTTTGAGTGAAAAGTCTGTCTTTATGTAAATCTGTAAGACTCAGGCTGATAATCAGATTTAAAACAAAGCAAAGCCAATTTTACATCCCTTAAAGCTATGGAAGAGAAAAAAAAGCCATCATTATTGTATGTTTACTGAAAAAGAAAATAATCAGCAAATGTACATATACATAAATACCTAAATTAAGAGTGGCACTTGGAGAAAGAGCATTCAGATGGCCTCTGGATAGGACATTACACCCAGCATAATTACTGACCTCAGGATATGGTCCAAAGAAAGACAAAAGGACCGGAAGCAAAACTAGTCCATTGAGAACACCCAGGATAGTGAGGATCGCCAGAACAGCAAAGAAATACCTTCAAGATAAAAGGGAAACAAGTAACATTCAGTGAGACAAAAGGAAATTATGCTACCCTTCCAGTGCCCAAATATTACAGCATTCAACACCCAAAATTAACAAGCCCACCCCACTGGAAGACGGTCATAAAACTACAGTTCGAATCAAATAGCACAAGATTAGCTTTTTTTTTTTTTACCTTATGACTGAGGACTACACAATCACACAACCCAAGTGTTAAGAGTTCATGAAGGGAAGAAAAAAATTAGTTTGTTAATTTGCTGAAATCTCATGGCATGTAGTGTTATTTATGAATGTGTTACACAAGGACAAAAATATGGAATGCGAACTGAATGGCTGAGCAAACTGAAAGTACAAATACAATGCCGAGGGGCCCTGCTCATGAAAACCCAGCAGAAGCAAA
The DNA here is from genome assembly GCF_053883595.1 of Heterocephalus glaber. Lineage (NCBI taxonomy): Eukaryota > Metazoa > Chordata > Mammalia > Rodentia > Bathyergidae > Heterocephalus > Heterocephalus glaber. The sequence goes on along the minus strand of NW_028258151.1, from coordinate 12,524,619 downwards.
CAAATGAAGTGAAGGGTGTAGAATTTAAACAATTTGGCCCAGGAGGAAAAGCAGCCCACTTCTTGCAGGCAGCTAATCCACTGTGAAATGCTTCGGCCTCTTTCGGCAGAATCTCTAATTAAGTTTCCAGTGTAGCAGGTAAGGCTTTCCCTGGACTTTCATTAATCACAACTTTCTGCCGAGAGTTCTGTGAGTTCCAGTTTTACCAACTAGCTCTAACTGCAACCCTTTTAGAACACAGGAACCAGCTTTCTGCAGAGAAAATGCTGGCCATTCTGCAGGGGCCACGGCATTGTGCTGGGCGAGAGCACTCCACAATGGTGGGGCTGCTCTGCAGGCCAATCTTTTGTTGAACAATTTAGCATCTCTGAATACTCTTGTTTTGCGTCAGCCAATTCAAACATAAAAGGCTGCAGCACCATGGCAGATGAGGAGAGTGCACACGGAGTTCTGCTTTCCCACCATTGAGGGCTAAGGTCTGGGATCCTTCACCGATACCAAGGTAAACCTGTCAGCCAGGGAAGTCCCCTATCAACATTCTGCATGGCTGGAGGGCCAAGACTCCACGCAAGGATGCTTTCTGGAACTAAAGATTTCTAGGCTTTGATGGAAGTGGGCTGGGGTGGGGGCAAGAGGCTCAGGATGTTCTGGGAAGAGGGAGGGCAAAATAGCAATCCGTTAATGGTCCGCTGGATCGTAAAATGGAACAGGCACCCAACTCGCCACATCTATATATGTTTCAACATTAGATGAGAGGAGAGAGAATCCCTATAAAAATACAAATACCTTACAGCTATTGTAAACACTAGAAACTTCTGAGCTGCATTAGTAAAAAAAAAACCAAGCAGCCCATGCCTTGGTCTAATGTAAACTGCTGGAAATTTCAGCCGAGGCATATATCAGTGGCAGGTATTAAGACATTTGCATCCCATCCATCTAACCGTAGCATAAACAGACCAATTAGATTTCTGACGGCTTTGTGTATACAATGCCTGCTCATTTATTCCATCTCAGTGAGGGCTCTATCAGGTTGATCCATCCTGGTTTAGAAAATGGGAAGCTTTTCTAAGTACTTGAAACAGGAACACTAATATCTTTGGGTGGCAACAAGCAGCCCAGGACTCAATGACAGAACTGGGGTTCTGCCTTCTAGGGTCCCAGCTGGATCCTCTAATTCAGTCTGAGTTCCTGTCCCGTGGCTCACACAAGATCCCCAGCCACACTTCTTATGGTATGGAACTGCTGTGACTTGCTACCCCCCCTACCCAGAGACCCTAGGCCACACAGAAGGGCAAAATGGAATGTGAGAGCTTTTCATTGCATCTAGGTTGAGCAGGAAAGTAATTACACAAAAGAAACTCTCAGGCATTGGGCTGTTATAGCGTAAAGAGACAATACTAACGTCTGAGGAAGTGTATACTGAGGAAAGTCAGTCAAATGTACAGCTTAAAGCAAAACAGGCCAAAATCTTCATCTAAGTCAGCTAACTATCTACTTTGTACTGGCAAACAAGAACTTATTAATTGGCTTGTGAATTTATTGAGTGTGATGGGAAGACTAGCTGGCTGGAAATGCAGATTCTGCTCTTCCCTCTCTCCCCAAGTTCCATCTGAATTTAAAGAATCTCAGATAATTCAGAAGTAGAAGCACTGTGTCTACACTGGAACAGCTATTCCCCTCTGTCCTGACTCCAGCCCAAAACCACAGTGAGTGAACTGTGGCATTCATTCCTGATAGGCTGGACCGCCAGGATGCTGATTGCCCAATGCGACAGGCTGATCAATAGACTGTTTGTTCCTGCAATAAACAAACTTTGGCTGGAACATCTAGCTAAAACCCTCTTTATCTGAAAATGAGAGCCCCTCCCCCCACAACACATATGCATTTGCATGCATATACATGGCAGTTCTATTAGATAATCTCTACACGGAAGTGCTTCTAAGGCAGTCATTTTTACACTGGGTTCTGCCCTACCATGTTCTAATTCTGCTCTATCTTTTACTTATTCAAGACTCTAGTCTTGCCTCTTCACAAGTGGTTATGTTATATCTAGGAGTAGCTATCTCACAAACACAGTAATGTACAGAACCTGGTTTCTTTCTCTACAGATCTCGAATTCTTTTCAGAAGCAATACCTGCTTCTTTTATAGTTCATGAAATCATATTCTTACTTAAATCAATGAAAAACTGCCTACTCTGAGATTCAAAGAAAAGTATCCACATGAGGCTTGGATTCGCAATGTTTGACACGAAAGTCAAATGGTAACTGCTCCCTAAATCTTAGTGGGGGATGCAAATATGAAATCTGAACATCCAACCTTCATTTCTTAAAAGATTAAAGTCTAAATGGCCACGTTGGATATTTGTAATTTTTTCTTTCTAAGGTTTTGAATGCAATGAGGCAAGGGACAAATATAGCCAATTCACAGGTATGGTGGTCACCTCTTCGTAAGTATTTCTATCCTGGGACACAACAGCTGGATACTGGGAGACTCAATAGCTTCAAGCTGTGGAGCTGCCTTTGTTCTCCATATTGTTCCCCACAATGGCTCTAGAAAAGAGCTTGTCTTTATTTCTCTTGGTATGAAAGAAAGCTGGGCAACAAGGAAAAGATGCAGCAATCTACCAGATATAGGAGGAAATAAGCCACAAAGATCACATAAGCTAAAACTCATGATTTTTAAAACAAGTCTACTCCCACACTCTTGCTTACCTGACAATGAAATCAAACTCAGACCCTGCAAGCATCAGTACTCCGAGCAGAGTAGACACAGCACCATCCAGAACAGGTGCAAACATGTGCTCTAAAGCGAGCATGGCCCTTCGGTTCTTGTCGCCAATGGCAGTGAGGAAGGCCTGTGTGAAAAGATGAGGTCATGGGGTCAGATTGTTGCACTAGATACAGTAAACGGTGTCTGAAATGCCGCAAGCTGCTAGTGTCTGTCTCTCTGAACTTCCTTCTCAGCTTTACACTGCTTAGCTCCTGGAATGTTTAGTTTGCAGGAGCTCAACTAGCTCAATCTAGTCTTAAACTACCTACCATGCTATTATTGGGTCATAATCAGCACTGATGTCATTCTTCAACAAAACCAAACCGTACCAAAACGTACAGACATGTTTTATTTCATTGCCGCCCTCCTTTATGACACCCGACCCATGCAAATTATCACACTATTCACATGGTGGTAGATCTCTAGTTGTGTACGTGCCAATATTCTGGCTAATGTTCTTCCAAAATGGGTTCTACTCTTTCCAGAACTAGGTTCAATATGAGTTAAACCATGTCACTCTATGCTGTATCCGGAGCACGATGCCCTAAGTTATGTCTATCCCACTATATCTAACTCAGATGTTACTGAAATCAGCAAGCCAACAGGAATCCATCTACTTCCTAAGGACTTTCACAGGACAGGCATCACCTTTGTTAAATTTTTCCTATCATGTTAGAATATTCTAAGAGTAATAACTGCCTATTTTAAACAGAATTCTATTTATAGCATAAGAACACTATATTCTGTGTATGGGCAGTTGCTCTTAGAAAAGCTCTGAACTAGAAGCAGCACAGGTTCAAGAATGTAGTTTTTATTTCCAGTGTAAAAATTTGTTCTAGAATGGCCTCGTTCACAATACTTGGTACCGAAAAGAGAAAAAGAATAAAAGGTGCTGGGGAGGAGACTTCCATTGACATCAGAATGAAATGATCTGTGGATTCTTAATTCACATACAAATTGTTCTCCTTTTTGAAAAAATTGGATTAGATTTTGTGCTAAGTTCTGGAGTGGCAGACTCTTCTTATCTCCTTTCTCCCAGCTCCGTGGGGAAAAAACTAATTTAGGTAATATTGTTTCTCTATTACCAGCATTACAATAACTTCAACAAAACATTCCTTCTGAAACATCCAACTTTATGTTTCAGTTGCATAATATTAGCCCCGAAAGACTATAGAAGGCACTGGCAGAAGCTTCTATGTAAACAGCACGTGCACGTGCTGAGCCCAGGGAGACTAAGGCTAGGTGACTGCAGAAGAAATCTGGTTCTAGTCCAACGTTAAGTTTCCTAGCTAGGGCACTCCAGATACCTGTATTTATTTAGCCATTACGCACTTATTGAACGCCTACTATTACCAATTGCTTAGGCTATAGGCATACCTGTCTGAATGGAACAGAATTTACATGCTGCTAGGAGGCTTCTGAATTAATTCTCTGACAAATGTATACAGTGGGCTTGTGTCGTGGATGAGAGATTGCTCCCGAAGTTTCATTTCTGCCAACAAAGCATTTACAGGAGAAGCCATCCAAAGAGAAGAAAAAATTTCTTTTGGAAGCAACACTAGTTGTCTTACTTTCTGCCGTCATGAATCTAGAAGCTGGGAGGTCCAAGAAGCTGGGTGGGCCAAGGTAGAAGAGCTAGCTCTTCAGGGCTGAGCACCTGAGCCTTCTCTCATGGCCAGAGGGGATTTTCTCATCTCACCACAATTATGCTCTTCCCACACGCCTGTGAGTGTGGTCTTGTTCATCCTTGCTTTATTACTGTTTTCAGAAATGACATGTATATATGCCCACCCACATTATCTTGGGAATGAAGCTGATAACTTTAGGAGCTAGGATGATACCAACAACAATCAGTCTCATCAATAAACAGAATCCTTCCTGGCCTACTCTACACACTGATAACACTGCCTAGGCTCACAGCTGAGGCTCCCCAGGAGGGAAAGGAATCTAGAATCGTTTCAGCCCCTTCTAGGGAACTTGTGCACTGGGAAGCATAGAGAAAATGAATAGATTCCTGCTGAACACTGAAGAACTACAAAAATGCTGCCTTTTCATCAGATTTTTGCTTAAAATATCTCCCATACCAAAGCCACGTGAACAGTGAATTCTACTCCAATGCCCACAGATGCAATCAAGATGACCACAGGCACAGCACTCAGCTTGATCCCAATGAGGCCCATCATGCCAAAGAGCTCCACTGTCATCAAAGCCAGGACCATCACCTGAAAGAAGGCACAGAATGATTAGTGAGTGGACACAGCACACACTAGGGGTATAGACAATGGAGCAGTAAGTACTGTGGCCTCACGGCAGATTTAGATGAGGAAAACATCTGTGCTCCAAATAGCATAGAAGTACTGCACTGACTTGCTTTAGCTTTGGACAACTGTCCTTACTTCCTACTTCGACTTCCTGCTGGGAAAGGAGATTCGGGGATGGTCACTTTGTAATGTTCATGAAGAAATGTATTAAGGCAAAGTTTAGTAATCTCATGCAAATGGTTTTCCCAATATACCTGCCCAAATAAGTAAAAAACTTCATCAAGGCAAACAACAAAGAATTATATAGTCATGGACTCATTACTTTGCTACAATTTTAAAATTTTACACAGTTGGCCTGCTCTATCCATGAACTATATCCATGGGTTCAATGAACTATGGATAGAAAATATTTGAGAAGCAATAATATTGCATCTCAACTGAACATGCATAGATTTTGTCCCTATTCCTTAAGTAATACAGAATAACTATGCAATTTACATTCTACTAGATACTAGGTAGGTACTACAGACAACTTAAAAGTACATAGGCGAAAATGTGTAATATGCAAACTGAAAGGACTTAAGCACCACAGAGTTTTGTTACCTACAGGGCTCCTGGAACCAATACCCAGAGAAAAATGCAGTTTTAAACCGTCTTTCCTTCTGTTTTGAACTTAAACCATCAGATCTTAATGTTTTAGTTCCAACTGAGTTGAAATGTTAAGAGTCCCTATCCTAAAGAAAGTGGATAGGATGTATCAAAGTGCTTGTTCTGCTTTTGCTGGAGATCCACAGGCTATGTAAAGATGATTTGGGAGCAGGATAGGGGAGGCTATCATCAGCTGACATGTGTTGGGTTACTGGGCCACTGCACTTTTGAAGAGATGAAGGAGACAAAGCAGACCCTGAAGTCCAAGAGACGGTTTCCATTAGCCTTTCATCTTCCTTGTAAAAATTTGAGGAAACGGAAAAGAAAATATGTGAGGGTAGACTTTGGAGTTTCTTGGGCCAAGGAGAATAAAATACAAATAAAACTCCCCAATCTATACAGATAGAAGACAGAGAGAAAAAGATCATTTTTTTCTCAGAGGGTGGGTTAGTGGTGGGGGTCAGGAAGAATAATGAAAGATGGACAATGTCCATGGCTTAAGTACTTTGAAAAACTCGTGCAGACTAAACATTTACCTTTTAATGTACCTGCTGCTGCCCAGACTTATGATATAGAAACAAAACCTAGTCTCTGTTTTCTTAATTTTGGCATTTTAAAAGGCTATACCACAGTGCATGGAATTTAAGTGTTCCCATGATTTTATGAGACCTTACATAAAACTCACTCCAAATTGGAGGGTAATGTAGAGTCAGTAGTATTAGCTTATGATTTTCTCCCAGGACTTAACACATACCACCGCGACTTCTAAAGCCATTTTATCCCACTGAGGACCACTATCACTTTTCCAGGCATCTCTCCATGTTAAATGTAGAGAAGAACCTTCTACCTATTATGAGGTCAGAGATGATGTCACAAAGTGGTACTTCTGAATTAGAAAAAATTATTTGGCCATACACTTTTATTTAACAGATGGTCAGAGCCGCTACTACAGAAAATGTACTTGAAAAGTTCCCTGTCTTGTACACACATTTAAAGCTTTATTTTAGGGGACACAAGGCTATAGCTATTAGAAGCTCTACCTTCACCATGAACCTCACCACCTCTAGCAGAATAAATATACTATGGGTGATGCAATCTATACCCTCCTCCAAAGGCCCAGACATAAACAAAACTTCCCGGCTGCAGAAAGAGCTATGCTGAAAGGAATTTGCCTGACACAAAGACCCTTAAAGAAACTCACAATGATCCCAGCTGTCCAGGGGTTCAGCAGGAAGAGCGCGCACACCAGGAACGTGCAGGCCAGCACCACACTGATGGCCAGCAGCAGCCAGTGGCGCAGGCTGATGTACTGTTCCCAGAAGAGGAAGGGGTAGCCATTGGGGTAGCTTGAAAGCCCCAGGCTTGTGTAGTTGTTGCAGATGGTTCGCACTTTTTCAATGGCTTCCACAAAGTCTGAGGTGTCTTGCAAGCCGTTGAGGTAGAAAGGGAACTGGGCGTACTCGATGGGTTCGGCCACTGGAACTGCGTAGAGAAGATACCAAATTAAGAGAGGTCCTGGGAAGCGAGGAAAGAAGAACCTCCTCACTTCAACCTCACAGGTGCCACAAGGAGAGAAAGGAGCTTTATAAGAAAGCTCAACTATTACCCTTCCTTAGACACAAAGGAGAAACAATAGTCTTTACAATTTTCAGACAATCATCAACCTCCATTTCTTTAGGGGGGTGAGTTGGGAAGGGGGAAGAAGCCTGTGTTTGTGCATTTTTTGAAACCTTTAATTTTAATCTTTCAGAAGTACTCTCTCTGTGAAGGGCCTAAACCCCTGAAAATGTACATTTTGGGAACCCTTTTTGTTCCAGTGACACATGTGAAAATACTAGGTTCAAACTGGTTTCCTCAATTGCTTTTGGGAGCACAATAATCCCAGAGTCATGCTTTGCACGAAAAATGCTTTTACTGATCTAACCAACTTAAACCTTGCCTGCTTCTTTTCTAATGCAATGCTAAATCTCAGCAACAGGGAATGAAATCCTTATACAACAAGTGTTTAGTCACTGCCGTTGTGTGTTCCAGACCCTTTGGGGTCATTCAGTTGACTTGCTAAACATGATTTGCCCTATTATAATCTCAACTATAAATTTTCATTAAGACAAGCTTTGGCTGCTTGCCACCAGGCTCTGGGGTTTAGATACAGAGAAGCACAACTGCCGGCTCCCCAGCCAGGTCTGCCAAGGGACCCGTCTTCTTTCTCACGTCCTCTCTTGGCCCAATATCCAAATACTAGTATCTCTAACATAAATGCAAATTAAATCCACACAGAACCACCTTTCAAACTTTGGCCTGAGAAGTGAAAGAGGAGGACACTGTTGTATACAGACTTTTCTGCTCTGATTTAAACAGCTTTGACAAAGTACAGGTGCTTGGTGGCTTACAGGAATGACCCAACGTGCCAAAAATCCCTTCAGCACCAGAGTTGACAAAGTTAAGATAAACATATAATCCCCAGCGATAAAACCTTGCAATTGTAAAATAACACTCAACCTGGAGGCGCCCCTGACTTTCACAGGGAACAGCTGGCATGAGGAACGTCTTAAGAGTTAAGCTACAAAAGGAGATTAGAGACTCTTATTTCTCAAAGTGATAGCACACAGGGTTGTATTCCATTACACATCCTCATCTGTCTCCCAGGGTTTTAAACTAAAGAAATATATTGTTCTATTTACACTTTTGAACCCTGGGTTAGTGTCAATGGACTGGGCTGTGGCTAAGCTCTGAAGAACAGGCTAAGGCACCCCTGTAAGCTCCCAGTCCCTATGGGTGGAGTGCTACTTACTTCTCAGCCTTGTTTCTGGCATGTAGTCCGCTTTGTCGTGAACCCACTCTGGTCGGTGGGGTCGGATGTTGGCCTGGGAGGCAGCATAAGCAACAGGGTCATTGCTGACCCAAGCCGTCAGGTAGATGTAGAAAGCGCTGGGATTAATGATGCCATCTGCATCCACCAGACGCTGTTTAGTCAACTACAAAATGGGAAGAACAGGTCTTTCAGAATGAGGTATGGGGTAAACACTACTGCTTTTTTGCATCCCCATTTCCAACAGAGAAGAGAATGCCCATAGCTTGAAAGTGTCTCGAAACCCCTCTGAACACCTTTGATTTCTTCCAAAACGCATTTATTGGAGGGTGCAATTGCTGGTGTTTATAACAAACATAAGCTTCTCTGCAGATGGCCCAGGAACTGGCTGAGCCAATTAAATCTGAATGCTAAAAGACCTTCTGTAGCCAAGGCGGGGAATGAACAATCTGGAGAAACATATTTATAGGAGGGGAAGAGGGGAAAAAACCTGGCAAGAATCCCCACCCACGTCTGGGTGCAGTTAACCTCTGTTGTTAACACTGAAGGAAATGCCACCCAGTAAATGGAGGAGAGCTATAAAAATAAAACAACATCTGTATAAATTTTGCTAACACTAGCCTCCTATGACCTGTGTATTAAGAAAATGTCCTTTTCCAGAAAAATGGAAGAGACTAATACACAGCCATGGCCTTTCTGGGTAATCTTATTTCTGAAAGGTGGGCAGACTCAGCAAGCCAAGTCTTTTGCATGGCCAAATGGGCTCCCTCCTCTCCAGTAGATCTCGTGGGCTTTGCTTAGGTCAAAGACACTGAGACTGGGTTGTGCCTGTATGTGTATGTTAGAATAGATTGAAAAAAATTTTTTCCTGTTTACTTTAGATTTGGGACTTGTTCCAACACTTTTGGTCTTTTTTAACAAAATGAAAAACACCAGTGACAGCAGCGCATAGAGAAAGAGTGAAGGAAGAAAGAGTATGAAGGCAGGGAGAGAACTTGACTTCAGGGATCTGGATTCAATTAATCCACAGGATACATAACAACTGTATGTCTTCAAACAGTCTCAGGAATTACATACTATAGCTCACGGCCTCCGTGCATGCAGCCTGCTTTGCTCCCTCCCAGGCAGAGGAAATGATATGGGGGGTCTGACCTAATCACATTTGTCCCAGAGTGCTCCTGGTCCCCAACTCCACCCCCGCTCCCTAGGCACACAGGCAGGCTCCTCTGCCCAAGCCCTTGTCAAAACTGACAACCCCCTGCACTGCTGCTGTAAAGCACTGAGTTTCACACCCCATAATAACTCTGAACAATGTACTTTGTAATTTTGCCAAAAAAGCGGAAGACAATAACAGAGCTGCTAAGAAGATCATTAGCATGACGCTTTTTGCCTAAAGGTAAATAAAGCAAGTGAGCTGCAAAGAGCAGAGGGAAGAAGCTCTGGGGAAGCCAGGAGTCAACCTGGACCCATCTGAAATCTGCAGAGTCCAAACGTACTCTTAAATATGCCCGGAATCAAAAGGGGTATGCTTTTATTATACGGGGAAGTGGGGAGGATGGTGAGGCCATGTGGGTTCCAAGGATCTGCACGTCACAGCTTGTCCAACTCATGACATAGCAATCTGTCTGTACTTAGTGTCCACCCTTTCGGCTAACCCAAAAGAACTGTGGGCCAGGGATTTAGCTCAGTGGTTCTGCTTGCCTTGAAAGCACAAGGTCCTAACCTCGATCCCCGATACCAAAAAAAAGTACTGATACAAATCCTCCATTCTAGTAACCTCTCCTGAGCCATCCACATCAAACTTGCCTCTGCTCATTCAAATGACTTGCGACACAACAAACACAATACAACCAAGACCATCATGGTTTAGAATCTGAAAGGCTGTAACAAGACAGCACTTCCATATCCGAAAAAATCCTGCATTATATCCAGATTGCCACTGCACTGCTCCAGCTGTTTCTGGAGCCCAGGATAACACTTGTTCCCATTTGACAGAAGAGGAAAGTGAGGGTCCCTGGCTTGTCTGAGGTTACACAACTAGCTGGTGGGAGGAAGTAAATTAGCCCCAACTCAAGATTCTTCCTACCAGATCCTCATGCCTCCTGTTCCTGGAGAGCACAGGCTGGGATCAAATGCTGTTAAATCCATCTTCCTTCCATATTGCAGCTCCCCCAAATTCTGCCCAACTGTACCCGGAAAGACCGCTCTGGAGTTTCTGAGCAGGGAGAATACCTGGCTGATGTCGATGGGTTTATCCCGGCTGCCAGTTTGCACTAGGAGTTTGTAGGCAAGGACCCCATCATCTGATCCATTTTTGTAGTTGTTTGGCATGATTTTCCCAGTTTCCCAGTCATTGTCAAATGCATCCTGAAGTCCTAGAAGAGGCAAATGTGTGTAATGCATTACAGTTCTTTACCAGAAGGAACAGGTCCTAATGGGGGAACTGTGAACAGGAAGGCAGGACAAGGACTACTGGACTTTGGATGAATGAACCGATCACTAATAATCTTTGCTCAAATCAGAGAAGGAAATAAATATACAGATTTTACTTTTAAAATAACGGTCACACTTCTCTTTTCCCATAACTATTCCAATGAGAGAAAGCAAGAGAGTAGAAAAAGACACACACCAGATTCAACCACTTCATACCCCTTGGAAAGCTACGTCATGGGTTCTTCAATACAACCAAAAATTCCACTTACAGGGGCAAAGACACATTTGAGCTCCCAACTTCAAACAGCAACTCAACTGCTTCTGGAGCTCAGGGTGAGCAAACATGATTCTGTCAATTTGATCCATCTGTTCGACTTGAGGAGCTAATGCAAGCTGTGGGATCCGCTGCCAGGTTGTGTAAAGATCACAGCCAACACCTATTCACTCCTGCTCACTCTCTTCCTCCCTACCACCCTTTTCTCCAAGTGGGGGTGCAGAAGAGAGGAGGGAGGGACCCTGTGCACACACAGGGAAATACCTCACAGAGTAAATTTGGATCAGATTGAGAACAGGAAGCCACAGGCCAATACAAGGAGGCTCTGTGAGAAGAGATGACAAACCGCAGCCTGGGGAAGGAAAAAGCTCTCTGGGCTTGGGGGACGGGCGAGCCCACCCGCCCCACACAGCTGCTCTTGGCCTCTGTAATCAAAACCATCATTACAGACCTGACGGTTTGGCTGCAGCTGTAAAGAGATAAGCGTGTTGGAAGAGAAAACAGGGCCCTGGTGACCCGGCCTTAGGGTCTGAGTGCCGGCTGGCGGCACACTCTCCCTGACAGCCCCAGCCTGGCCCTCCCCAGTCACCTCCCAAGTAGAACTCCCAAGCCCAGCATCCAGGAAGCCACCGCTTCTGAACAGGCCATGCATGTGCACGGGTTAAGGATGACTGGTGAGAAGGGAAAAGGGTTTGTTTCATTTCAAGACATGCCCTGGGTGATTTAAAATATAAATATATATATTTATATATATTAAGTTCTTCGAAGTTTAGGTAGGGGAATACTGGGGCACAGACTCCTTTTCCTTTTTCTCTCTTTTTTTTTAGAAAAATGAAACCCTCCTTCCAACCTTGAACAATTTAGGGGTGAGGACAGTGGGATCCGCAGTGGAAGGAGGCCCCACTGCAGGGTGGGTGTGGCACAGGCAGGCAGAGGAGACCACCAGGATGACCGCCCTCCCAACCCTCAGACAGCCTGTTTTTCATAGTGAGGCATGGACATAGTGGTACGGAACAGATGTTATTTTATGACCTAAAGCTCTTTTTTTTCCTTCTGGTTTTGAAAAAAATAAACAGGACAGGAAAAAAAAATTGCTCCACCCTCCATACCCGCTATAAAAGCCTGGTATGTTTCTGAACCATAGTAGAATTTTCATCACTTCAGATGTTTATGGTACTTAAGGTACCATCTTGACCTGCAGCAACCCATGATTAGTGGGCACTGGGCACCTTGTAAGTAGCCTTGTTATCATCAGCTCCACTTTACAAATGAAGACATGCAGGTAAGTGTTGGAGCGAAGCTCTGAACCCAGGCAGCCCAAATCTATGATTGGCTTGAACCACTCAGTGCTGGAAACTGTCTCAAACACACTGTAGTATCCAGACATATTCACATGAATTAAAATGAACAGAATGAACTCTGGTACCATCAACATCTGGTGGGAAATGGAGGTCCCCAAACTCGGAGTGCTTGTTTTGGATATATTTACACGCCAAGACTTTTGAGGTATGGAAATCAAGGAAGAAAAAGCAGGTTTGAGGTCACCATGCTGGTCCCTGAGGTGCTGCTCAGTCTATTAGGGGTTCAAAGATATAAGACATGGTCACTGACTTTATGGACAGTTAAATCTGCCTATAATTTAATACTTTCTAACCAATTACTGAAAAGCCTAAGTAGCAGTGGGCTGGCTTTGGTGCATGCACAATATATGACCCTAGATACAAGGCAAAGGACAAGTTGCTTCTAGTGCCTCATAACCAACATTTTATATTCCAGTAAATGCACACTGTAGGAAAGAACTGTGACATTTTAAACTAAAAATTATTTTCTCTGTACATAAAGTTCTGGGGTAAAGAAATTAACCTAGTATACTGGACCTTAAAAGAAAAAGCCCAAATTTCATTGTATAATTCAATATGAAGTAAAAAGCACCATTTATACATGATGTACAGTATGTTTTTTCTCTAACTTCACCTTATTTATATGTATGTTTAAGAATGACAATTTCTAAATTAACCATTATATATTTCTGGAGTGAAAAAAAAGAACTACTGAAATGTTGACAAAAACTAACAGGAGGCAACTAATGGCAAAGCTAATGGAAATACCATTAAAAAATCGAGACTTCCATCATTTAAAAACCACATAAAAATATTTGGAAGAAAAACTAACTCAACAATAATTGCTTCCTAGAAGGAAATGTTCAGAGGCCAAATCAACTACTCAATAGGCCTGAAAATGTCTAAGCAGCCAATACCTGGTCATTTTGTGCACAGTGCTCTGTTGGACCTTGTAAGGGTCAGAGTTCCAGGGCTGGTTGGGACCCTTACTTGTCTGTGTGTATTGATTTAACTTGGTCTAATTTAACAATCAAAACATGATTCAAACACACTTTTAATAAAAAAAAATTCTCAAAACTGAATGCTTTGGGTCTTAAAGAAATAAAATACCCTCTAACTAAGGCTAACCCTTTGCAGTGCCTAGAGACGATAACCCTGGCCCCTGTCCCAACCTCAGCCTAACATGCCATATGAGCATCCAAAGCAGAGGCTGGAGACAATGGAACACACGCTACAATAACCCTCCTCTGCTCAGAGGTTGGCAGAGCACAGCAGATCTCTTTGTCACTCCTGGCCAATTATTTGCATGTCTTTGGTCAATGGGGGAACAAAATGAAAAGCAGGGAATCTCTCCACTGGTTTTCTTTGGACTCCTTATGCAAAAAGCACCGCCTTTAGAACTAAGTGTCAAAAAATGAGACTTGGAATAAATTTAAGTTACTCTTATGAACACGTTAAAAAGTAATAACCATGTCAGCTTTACCCTTCTCCAAAATAAAAATCAAATCTGGTGTACATGTAGGAACAAAATCTCAGTAATCCAAGTCAGAGCCAGAATCAGTACTGAACCAATTTCAATCAAATTCAAGTTGTTTCGTGCAAATTCAATAGGAAACTGGCCACCTAATCTTTACATAAAAGTGTATTGACTTAAGAGCAAAAAAGGGGGGCACTTAAATCTGTGTTTAAACAAGCCTAATTAAGTGGGAAATTAAGACAATCACTGGATAATCTAAGCCAAAAAATGTTGAGGCCATAATTATTTGGGTATTCCAGTAAATGCATTTTTGCTTGAATTGTGTGGATAATTATCCTGATTCCCTACTTCTTTCTGCATGTGTCAACACAGAGTAAATGAACAGATGTTCTTGAAATCACTGAATACATTTATATTCAATCAGCTAGCAGTTGGGAGAGCAAATTTAGACATTTTTTTTTCCCTACAGTTAACCAGTATTTCCCAGAAATGCTTCTGAGACCGAGAAGCCAAGAAAGGCATTTTAAAGCAGATTTTGATTATTTATAAATAGTGTGCAATCTGATTAAGGATTTGAAAGTTTAATTCATTCACCAAATCATGGTCACAAGGAGCCCTGATGTAAATCGCACTTTGGGTGTCAATACAGGTTCATCAGCTCGAACAAATCCACCACTCTGGTGGGGGTGTCGACAGGGGAGGCTGTGAATGTGGAGAATGACACAAGAAATCTGTTCCTTCCACTTAAATTTCTGGGAACTCAAAGCTGCTGTAAAAGTCTATTAAAAAAGTAAATAAAACAGATACAGAATTTGAATTATATCCACAGCTGATTCAAAATCTCCTGGTGAGGGCTGGGGATTTAGCTCTGTGGTTCTCCCGCCTGCATCACAAGTGCAAGGTCCCGAGTTCGATCTCTGGTACCAAAAAAAGCAAACAAAATCTCCTGGTGAAACAGCCTATATAATTTGGCAGCAAGTCAGCCTAGAGATCCCATCAATTACTTTGGTTTCACTTGGTCACTGAAGTAGTCACCCTCCAAAAGGAAAGAGCAATGGAAGCAACCAGGATCTGTATTTTATAACGTACCTTCCTTTTGCCTAATGTATACTCAAATTCTTACAGAAGTTCCTGAGTCACATCACTTGGACTATTTTCGTGGTTTCACAGGTAAAAATGACATATGACAGGCTGCTGGAGAAATAATCTGTAAGAATGGCAACCCTTAGAAGTCCATGAACTATTCGAGTGTTACACTCTAAACAATGAACAACAGAGACCTAGAGAGGCGAACATACCACAGAGCAAAGTTGATGCTTACAAAGGATGATGGCCCCATAGCAGCATCTTACCTTGCAGCCAGTCTCTAAAGTAGTGTAGCCACATTTTAGGAAGCTGTTTGTTTTCTTCCAACAGGACATACTTCACATTACTGAAACTCTTGTGAAGGTCGTAAAGTAAGTGCTGGATATTCGGGTAGTCTGCTTTCTGGGTGACTATATACATGTTGTAGAAAGAAAAGTATTTGAATTGTGCAGCAATAAAGTCATATTCTCTGGTTTCCCGAGGGACAATGTCTGTAAGGTCCAGCCCGTCTCTTACTCGAGTGGTCCCATAAAGGCTGACCCCAAGCAAGCCCAGGAAAAGGAAGATCACCACGACCTGCAAAGGGCAAGAGGCATGAGGTCAGACCCAAAGGATCACAAGACTCTTTCTTGATAAACGCCAGCTGTTTATACCTTCTTTTACTACCATGCTGGCCCAGACTTAGCATGTGGGAGCCATTCTCTCAACGGGAGAAACATAAAAATCATAGTAATGGCAATTCTAAATAACTTCATGAAAAATGACAATGTTTACAATGTGAGTCAATCTAAATTCAGACTCACTACAATGAGATTCCCTCCTTAGAAGATGAGCTCATTTAAATAAACCCCAAGCTTTGGTTGGATTCACTTTTAGAGGCCTAAAATCAGCAGAACATACCCTGTAAAATAGCAGAAAATATCCAATCTCCTGTCCTCAGGTCAATGCAATGCATGCACAAATCCATGTACACTTTCAAAATTTTTTTTGGCATGGCAAAAGACAAAGTAGAATCTGACAAATCTTGGAGGAGCTGGCCCTGTCATATTTTGAGGGGACGGGGAGAATTCTACATTGTAGTGGATTACCTTGGCTTTGGGTTTCAGGAGGAAAGGGGCATAGTGCTTCTCGGCAAAGGATGAGAGCGTCCACTTGGTGCAGGGAGGCTCAAGGCAGTGGAGGCTGGAGTCCGAGAACTGGGAGAGCAGGTCCCTGGTGGAGCTGGTGCTCTCGGGGCTCTGGCAGCTCAGGGTGTCCTGGGTGACAGTGACAGGCTGCACAGAGATCTCGGAGCGTGGCTCGGCGGTGGTGTAGTACACGTGCGTGTGTGGGTCGTACTCGGTGCGAAGCTGGACCGTGGACTGCATGGTGATGTGTGTTTCGTGGGCAAAGCTGTGGCTGCTGTAGGGGGGTGGGGGGCTGTAGCGCGTGGCACTGTGTGCCTCTGTGTAGGCCTGAGGTTCAACCTGGATCACTCTGCTGACGCAGGGGCTGGAAGGAGGAAAACATACTGCAGACCATGCTATCACAGGGGAATGGCTTTCATTTAGCTCTGAGAATGTCACCTGACTGATCCTGACACTGACCTAACAGAGTCCAAGGATTCATCCTAAATCTCCCTTTCATGATGACGAACCTCTGTCAAAGATTAATTCCAAAAATTAAGAAAAACCCCCCAGAGAAACCCACCGTTCTATGCTTTTTCTAGATGGGTGGTTTTCAATTTTGTTCTTCCCTAATAAATAGAGCTATGAAAACTCCCACTGAATGGCACAATTGGTTCATGATGGAAACAGCTGTGGAAATCAGAAACTTGAGGGTTGAGAACGTTGTGGGAGGGGGTCAGGTATCCCCTTGGGGGAAGTATCCTCTGTCCACATCTCCACTAGCTCCATCACACCAGTCCAAACCCTGTTACAATATATTCTCTTTTAAATCCACAGATGGGAAGAGTTCTCTCAACAGTACCACCAGTAAAAGCCATAGCCACCTGAAAATGTACCTTGTAAAACAGCAGAAAATATCCAATCTCCTGTCCTCACGTCGATATAAATCCATGCTGAGAATTGCAGGAAAAATGAGCAGCACCATGGCAAAATTGAAGACCACCACAACTGCAGCCTGAGACCAGGGAAAAAAATTCAAGGTCACAAAACTGCTTTGAAAATGAAGATGCTTCTGAACAGTATGTTTCTGTGAATATTGTCCTGAAGCATTTGAAGTAGATTTGGATTTTCTTATCATTTTGTTTCTCTTCCATCAAGAAACTATTTGACTAAAATAGGTTCCTATTATTCAGATCCTTTCCATCTCTAATAATTCCAGGAACCCAGAAAGTACACAGGATCTTTACTACAAGTGTCTTGCTAATCACCTAACCAAACCGAATCTATAAAGGCAGAACAGAAAATGTACTTGAGATGTTTTATTTCAAAACAAAAAGAAACATGTCCCTTCTAGAACATTTGTAAGGGTTCATGCAGCCCTGATTTTACACTGAAAAATTTGTATATAAAGTGGATTGAGTATATCAAAATGTCACCTTTAAAGCATGAAATAAAATTTCACACATCTCCCCTGAGGTTTTTAATAGGCACATTCCAAATAGCCTCAGGAGTAGCCTGTGGAGTGTGCGAGAGAGTTACAGCAAAGGTCAAGGAGAGTTAAGCAGAAAGAAATTCCTGTGTGTGATTATAGTCTGCAGAATAAATAAGTACAGATTCAAAAGTCACTCCATAACCTAGAATAAACACGGGGCTAGATTCTGCAGTGCTTTGGCAAATCTCCTGCTGACCTAGTAAAAATTACAAAATTGGGCTGTTAATAGAGGAAGTCAACAGAGACAGCTGAAAGGGCTATCCCTGCTCAGAAAAGCAGAAGAAGCAGAAAAGAAAAATGGAACTGGAAAGTTAAGTAGCTAAGAAATCAAAAATTAACTCATAGGAGGTTTTCCAAAGAATCGCTTTTGAGACTTTCTGGAATGGAGGAAGCAAATCAGGTTGAGGGAAGAAAGTCTGGGTCTCACTGGTATCTAACAAAAATCAAGGGGGAACTTCACAAAAGGCTACTGAAATGAATGAATTAATCTATTGTCCAGGTGAAATAGCAAGCCCAAGTTCTGAAAAGATGCCTTTCAATAGTGAAATCCCTATCAAGTCTACAAAACCATAAAATAACAGAGTCTCTACCTAAAAATAAAGTTTTATCTTGAAAATACCTCAATTCCAAATGACAAGAGAATGTTAACTTGCCCCTCTAATGCATGCAAGGCACTTTAGAGATCTGTCTGATAGGCCTGTGTGAATAAGCATGTCAGAATCTAAGGGACATATACTTTTCTTTCTGAAGTCTGGTCCTGTGCTGATTACAAAGATAAATAGGATAAATGCCAGCTCTTAAGGG
Source organism: Heterocephalus glaber (assembly GCF_053883595.1). Classification (NCBI taxonomy): domain Eukaryota; kingdom Metazoa; phylum Chordata; class Mammalia; order Rodentia; family Bathyergidae; genus Heterocephalus; species Heterocephalus glaber. The sequence continues at coordinate 12,506,118 of NW_028258151.1, read as the reverse complement.
TGGACATAGTTGGGGCTACAAATTACAATTCAGGTTGATAAACGTAGGAAGAAAAGCATGTACCACTTCCCAGAGCAGGTAAGAGGGACAGAGGAAGGATTCCATGGTAGACAGTTCTGCTAGATTGAGAAGATGACAAAAGCATAAGACAGGAACAGGGAAAGGAGATGCACATGGAGGAAATCGGACAGGCTGTTGAGGAGAGGCACACCTGGCTTGAGTCACTCTACAGAGGAGCACTGATGGAGAACAGGTAGCTAACACATGACTCAATCACCATGGTAACATTCTTACTGGCTTGACCAAGACACTATCAACTAAGAGACCCCAGACCTTAGCATTGCCTGCCTGAGGTTATCCAGTAAACCAGATTCAAAGCCCCAGCCCAACTGAGATGTAGGAGTTCTCATCAGATCTGCTCACTTCCTGAAGATGCATTCGGACTATGTCTAGGAAGAACAGGTTGACACTAAAGGTGCTTTTTCATGAAAACTGTCATTTGGAAGCTGAACATTTTCAGCTTTTAAAAATACAGTCATGTTTAGAATTCAAAAGTAGGATTTAGAGAATAAATTCTGGGTACCTCACTCTGAGCATAAGTTCATGTGAATGAGGGCAGAATCTGAAATGCAAAGCCACACAAGCGCATATACGTAGCCTGGGTGCTGACCACAGCTCAACACTGTGGGTCTCTATGGTGGCTGGGGACTCTTTTGATACCAGGGCTTACCAATCACAGAAATCTTACAGGCACCTTGCTCTGTTCTGAGATGGAAATGGAGAGCTAAGAAAAGATCCCCAATGTAGCACTAACCTAAGTCACTTTTCTAATGACATTTAAAGGGAGGAACATTTCTGAAATGTCCCCCAGTGTGTGCAAAATAGTAAAACAGCAGGAATTCTCAGTAAAAGAGAAGGGTCACTGTAGAGGCAAACTGTTTTTTTAAGAAAACGGAATTTAAGGAAACCAGAAAAGATAATAGGAATGTACTTGCACTGTGAATCAATTCTGGTTACTGTGCCTAAAGAAATGTCCCCATCCCTACACAGGAGGACCTTGCTGGAACACACACAGGGGGACCCAGGTTCAAGTCCTTGTATCCCTGATTGACCAGGGGTCCTGTTCTAGGAGCGTTCACAGAAGAACCAACACCGCTGCGTTACCAACGCTGTCCTGCCGTGAGACGATCGCACGGCCCAAAGAAACTACAGATGGTGCCAAAGCTTCCTGGTCCAGAGGTGGTGTGTGGACAGATGGGTGAAGGTCAAGAAGGTTTAAAACAGCTTTTCTGTTTTGTCTTGGTGATGCTGGGAATCAAACCCAGGGCCTCACACATGCCATGAAAGTGCTCTACCTCTGAAGTACATGCTTGGCCCCTAAATTTCTTTCAGGGGAAACATCTATCTGAAGGTCACATAGGGTTAACGATTGAACAGAAACAGTCTGGGTGTCTCCCTTGGTTCCTTTATGTGAAGGACCCTGCAAATATAAACGTAAATGAATATCCAGAATCACAGCCTGACACATGTCACTAAATGAAAAAGCTACAAAATGGTCAATTTTGAATGTCAATACATTTGAAAGGGAATGGGGTAAAATTTCCGATGGCCACTGCAAAAAATATTGTATATTCTCCTTCTCTTTTCCTTTTAGCTTCCATTTTCTTTCTTTCTCTTCTGTTTTTCTTTTTCTTTTTAAGAGAGGAGCCAGAGTGTCATGGGAAGCCATTCTTTAATAATAAACCTTCTTGGATACTATGGTTGCAATTTTCTAATGCTGATAGTGACTAGAGGCACAAAATCAACAGTACTCCTTTTGTCTCTGTAAAGTGCTTACCTTGGGAGAACTTAGAGTAAGTAAAACTCATGTAGCTTTTCAGACCACCACACCATGGGATATCATAAAAGAAGAGTTTTCCTTGATGAATCATCAGTATGTACTGAGAGAAGACAGGGGAGAATGAGAGAAAAGAAGAAGAAAAGGAGCGTGAGCAGATAAAGAACAGGGCAGATAAAAGACAGGGAGGGAAAAAAAGGAAGCAGAAAGAAAGGGGAAAGGAGAGAGGAGAGGGTCCCACTATTACAAGGCCCCAGAACAATTTCACATTATCAAAGTCTGCTACACATGAAACAGGAACTAGACCCATGGCAAGTGTGTGTTTGTGCAAAACATGTTCTGACATGGCAACTGTATCACAAATTTCATGGGCATCTGTTACTCATCTTTTCTACTACCAAGCAGTTGGATATGATCATGTTCCTTGTGTTTCAGTTCCAGTTCACATTTAATTTTATTCATTTATTCATTCACTGTTTCTATACATAGACTTGAAATACATGTAAGCCTGGCATGGTGGTGCACACTTGTAAATCCCAGCACTTGGGAAGGTGACGTAGGAGGACTGACACAAGTCTGAGGCCAGCCTGGGCTAGCAAGACCTTGTCTCAAAAAACCAGACTATGGCCGCATCCCCATTCCAGGAACTGTCCTCCTTCACGGCACATATGAGTTGGCTGTTTGGGAAAATACCTCACTGTCTTCAGCTGTGATAGGGCCAGAGGAGAGGGCACATGAATCTGAGGGAGTCAAGATGCCCTATGTGAAGAGTGAGCAGTATTCTGAGTTGTTTGGGTGGCCTATGAAGGGAGTGGAGAGCCAAAAGGAAAGAGAAGAAGGGATAGGAAAGAAGATAGAGGGCAACTAAGGAAAGGCATCCTCCTGTGCTACCCGACATTCCATTTAAGTCTCTGTCTGGACTGGGCTACCAACCTCATTTTCATACACCAACAGAATTTGCTCTATGTGGCTGCCTTGGGGTGGGACTGGAGCTTCCTTAGGGAAGGCAAAAGAAAGGAAGGCATGCTTGGGATGACGAGGACAGAAGGAGAGAGGAGCTAGAAGCCAGGGTCAGTTAAGAGGACCACATATGCACAGCATAACCCCATAAGCTAACAGGCATCTGGGCTGTGGGGCCTGAAAGGTAAGCAAGAACCCCAGATGGTATTTCTGGAGGGACTGTCGGGGTGATAGCCTGAAGCAGCACCAACTGCAATGAACAGAGACCCATATGCTACCTCAAGAAAAAGCAGGGTAGGGACACTGAGTGTCAGCGCCTGGTTGGGGTTACCAGAGAGTGTGCCGCTGGAGACTCACCTGCAGGGAGAAGGCCCGCAGTGCGGGAATGGGGATCAGTGCCGCCATGAAGAAGGCAGTGACATTGCTGATGGAGGTGAGTGCCACGCTGGCTCCTGTGCGCTTGAGGCACTCCCCAGTCCTATCCTGAGGACGAAAGGTCACAGAGCTGAGCCAATGGCCAAACATCACAGCCACAGGTGCAGGTTATGCTGGCACAAGAGGACAAGAGAGGTGAGGCCTCTCGGTGCCTTTTCCCCCCAATAACAGCACTTTCTATGTACTCCTGGGTCCTTTACTGTTATGCTCCAAAGCAGAAAAGTTACAAGGTAATGGATGAAATAAATTTTAAATAGGATTTAAAATAGGAGAGGAGGCAAAGTGAGCAGCAAATGTGGGCTTTGAAAGGGAGGTGGCAATTAGTGTGAGTTGTCACACTAAAATAAATACCCGTATTTCTAAAGGCACCCCAGATGGAGCTCTTGGGAATTCAAATACATGTCCTGAGATTCTTCCAGCTTGTTTTATTTATTCAGAGCCAGTACCATGTCATCTGACTCAGGACTGAAATATTTACTGGGTCAGACTGAGAAAAATTCAAGAACAAAAATTCAGGAACAGAGGGGACTTTGGGTGTCCTCAAAGTTTGTTTGTTTTGCTATTACCTCAAAAGGGATCCTTTTATTCTGTCCTGTTTCACTAAATGCATGTGCCAAGAGAAAAACGTCATCCACGCCAACACCAAGAGCAAGAAATGGCAAAACCTGCAGGGAAAACGGAACACACGGCCTTAGATGTGCAAGATGCAATGTGGGTGATTCTGAAAGTGCTTAAAACATTGTCTGCAGTGTCCTTAACAGTTACCCAACAGGGAGCTAAAATTGATTCACAGAGAAGAATTTACTTTATCTGACAGTTTGACAGTTTCTATCCCCACAGTCTAGCAATTTTGGCTGACAGTAGCTCTTCTCTCTTTCTTTCTCTTTCTCTCTCTCTCTCTCTCTCTCAATCTCTCCCATCTTCCTTCTTCCCTTCCTTCTAGTGGTACTGAGGATTGAACCCAGGTCCTTCATGCTGGGCTAGATTCCAGCTTTTTTTTTTTAGACAGGGTCTACGTTGCCTAGACTAGGCTCAAACTTACAATCCTACTGCTTCAGCCTCCTAAAGTGCTGGGATTAGTAGTGTGCCACCGCTTCCAGCTACATGCTTCTATTTTTTTTGGTTTGTTTTGAGACACGGTCTTGCTATACAGCCCAGGCTGGCCTCAAACTAGCAGCAATCCTCCTGCCTCAGCCACTGCCCCTTAAGTGCTGAGAGTACAGGCATGCACCACTACACTCAGCTACATGCTTCTATTTCTAAGGTTCAGGCACAGTAATTTTTGAAAGTTAATAAATGAGAAGGAACCTAACTCATTGAAAGATGTAAGTTCTCAGGGTAACCTGGGGATAGCATCATTGAGAACTGACTAGAAATGCAAACTCTTGGCTCCCACCCCAAGCCTGCAAAATCAGAAACTGTGATCAATAATAAAAATCATTGAGTATGATGACACACGCCTGAAATCCTGGCACTCAGAAGGCTGCGGCAAGAGGATCACTGTGAGTTCAAGGCCAGCCTTGGCTCCATAGTGAGTTCAAGACCAGGCTGAACTACATAGCAAGACCCTGTCTCAAAAACAAACACACAAATCAAATGAGCCCTGTAGGTGATTCTAATTCCCAGCAAAGTTTGAGAATTAGGGCCCTAATGATATAAATTGCTCTAAAAGAAGCATCTCTACTAATCAACAAACCCAAAAGACTTTCAGTCCCATAAATGGTTCATGGGGATAGCTAGACCCACCCCAAACCAGGAGCCTCATGGAAAAGGCTGGAGGCCAGGGTACTGGTCACACAGGAGGACTGAGGGGCTGAAACGAGGAGGGGCATTTGTGAAGGGACAGCAGCCAAATGGCTCCTTTAGTACCTGAGTTGTTGCAGCGTTAAAGGAAATCCCGATCAATGAGCACAGGCCCAATCCTGCAGCCACTGACAGTGCAACCAACAGGACGCCAGCCAGCCCCACGGCACCCTGGGACTTGGAGCAGTCCCAGCGCAGCATGGTTAAACAGGCATAGGCAAGCTGCAAGCAGAACAAGGGGGAACGGGAAAGGATAGGTGGGGAGTGTGGGGGAGGAGGAGGACACGAAACAAAAGCCAAACATTAGAATGTGTAGTGATTCTAATGTTTTCCCCCACCCATTACCCCAAATCCAAAGATAGTAAAACTTAAAATTCAACTCTACAACAAAACTTTTTACACTACAGACATCACACAAAATGATATGAGTCCAAGACAGGAAGGCTGCAATGGGGAAAAAAACGCTTTACACAACCACTTTTTAAACCGTTACAAAGCTGAGCTCTCTCTGTCTTGGATGCACACAGGAGTTAAGAGCAGTTAAAAAGCAGGAGCGGTCACAGAAAGGTAAAAACTAAAACAAACTAAACAAAACCCACCCAGGCCAAATCAAAATCCCCAGGAGCCCAGAACTGATCCTTACCATCAGTAAGTAGCCACTAGCCACGCGGATCACACTGACATCAGAGAAAGATTTTAGGATGTCGTCTAGGGTCGTGGTGGTAAAGGAAAGCACCTTTTGAGTGGAGTTCTGGGTGACGCTCTGATGAACCACCTGCAGTTGTTACAATGTACAATGCAAGGCTGAATTTCCAAGTAGAATTAAAGCTTCAATAAAACAGACCTTGGCGGGGGGACATCTCTGCATTGGTACGCTTTCTTTTTTGATCATTAACAAAAGCTCTTCATGATTCAGGTAGACAGGGGTGCAGACTGAAGGCTAAACTTGGACTGACATTAACAGACCCTGGCTCTGGGACAATTGGAATATCGATGATCATGGAGAATGGGTGCTGCAGAGAGCTGGCCTGTGGAAATGGAATTTACTCAGATGCTTTATTTACACCAAGTCTAAGACTCCTATTCTCCTCTCCTTAGCTCTCCGACTGATTTGCAGTCCCATCAGTCCCTCCTTAATCCAAAACAACTCATTCTTACAGGCACTCAACCCCCTCCTTCATTTGCTGGCCACTTTTAAAAGGTCACATGCAGCTCAGTAGAGGTCACTGCTTGGGAAACAAAGGCCAGCCCCTGTCACATGACCCAACCAAGGGGCCTGCAGCTGTGAACTGATTCTATGCCTTGCTAATGTTTTCCAGATAACTTTTCTTGCTCACCAAGTGTTTTTTTTAATAGAACCATCTTATGCCTGAACTGTTGAGTTCATAACTGGCTACTAAATACATTTCAAGGCATCTCAATCTGACTGTTTCTTAGATATTATCCTAAGATTTTCAACAGTAAGGAAAAGAAAAACAAGTCAGCATTCCATCAAAGTTCCTAGAATTATAATGTGTGAAGATAAACCCAAAGAAGAAACCAGAAGAACTGAGTCACACGCACAGGGCACATCCCTAGATCTGCAGGAGCTTTACCTCCACGTACGTCCTCTGCCAGGCCTCCAGGATGGCTGCTGCCTTGTCCTCGTTCCAGTTCATGTGCGAGACATACTCATAGCCCTTGAAGTGCTCGTACATCTGCTTGGGTGTCATTAACTGGAACATGGTCTGCAGGGCATGGGCGCTGGAGTGGGATGAAAGAGACCGCAAGGCACATCAATATTCCCATGGAGCAGTTTCCTTGGTGTAAAATCTCAAACACAAGCCCCAACTCACTTGGAGTTCCTTTCCTCCCCATGAGCACCTGTTTCCTTTCAGATGGGACTATGATGGTTATTTTATTTAATAGATTGATAAACCATATTAAAGGTGTAACCTTACAAACCCTTTACAGATAGATCCCAAAATTAAATTAATATGCAATTTCCTTTTTCAGTTTCCATTCCTTGAAACAGGAAGGGGAGAGGAGTAGATAGCTTGACCAGATACAGCTGGCTCAGTGAGGCACACTTGCTGTGCAGAAACCCCAGACTGTGGCTTTCCCAAGGGAGAAATCACAGACCAAACACCTGACACTTGACTGGCCAGACCCTGTGTGCACACAAAGGATAATTCTGTTTCGCCTTTGATTCTTGGTCTTTCCTTTAACAGTATGCGACAGTGCTCAGCTCACACCATTCAGCTCTATGCACCGTGGCTGGTGTCTTCTGGCTACTTTATACAATATTTGTCATTTTTCACATAATAGGAAAGGATCTGCTAAAACCTTAAAGCCAACAACTATAGTTTCCATAAAAGCTACAAATCCATCCTAGACAAACTTCCTACAAGGTGGCTTTTCAAGCTGGTCTGGTTTGCTAATATTTCCTAACATATGATTACCCTAGACAGCTAACTAGGATAACAGTGAAGTATGAAAGTAAATATACTTGCAGATGTCAAAGCGGAAGTGGTTTCTAAGGAAAGTTAGGAAGCATCTATGGCTTGGGTGTTGATGTGTGCTGGGTTACCTGACAAGTTTCCCAGTGCTGTTCTTGACTGTGCCACCCACAATCAATTCCTCCTGCCAGTGCATATACTTTCTGGACAATCCATGACATCCACCATTCAAAACAAGGGCCATATCAAGAGGCTAAAATAAAAAGACAGCCACATAATTATGGGAATTAGTAGGCAGGTCACATGCCTTGCTAAAATCCAGTGCATTAAGGGCTTGTTTGTTTCAGAGAGGACATTAATAACAAGGCTAATGAGAAGTGTATGGCATATCCTACAGCAAAATTTAGCTCTCTAAACAAACGTAGTTCTATAGACTAAAAGGGTAAAAAGGTTAAAGAGAATAAAATCTTAAAAATGAAAATAATAAAGAGAACTCTAAATGGAAACAAAAAAGCTTTTTCCTTTGCCCTCTGGGAATGCTCTATGGCTGTACTCACTTTGGTTGAATTTTTGTTGGAGGCAGTGGCAGGGCAGTCTGGATCAGCTGGATTGAGGCAGGGACGGTCCATGTACCCATGACCAACTTCTGCCTTATTCAGCATTTCTTCCCAGCTGTCCACTTGATAGTTTATTTTCTTTAACTCTTCTAGGAATTCCAAAGGGTCAAAGTTTGTCCACCGCAAAGGAGGTTTACCTCTGCGAAAGAAATTAGGAGGTGAGACTACAAAAAGCAGCTTTCAAACTCACCCTCTGCATATTTTTAGTCCATACTGCAAGAGGCTTTTTGGTAACGCTGAGATTCTCTGACTCTGGCATAAACAAATACATGGTCCTTCCCAGTGTATCACTGTGCAAACTTAATCCAGAGAATGATTCATGACTGAAGGTGGCAAGCTCAGGGCTTATAAATTAAGGAAAGCATCAAAGAACCCTAGCTGCCACGACACTGTATTTAATATTTTTTAAAAAATTAATCCATGGGCATTTCTAAGCAGAAAATTCAGATCAAAAGTAAAAAAAAAAAAAAAAAGGCGGGGGAGATCACAATGTCAAATTTGCACTTGCAAGCCTAGTAAATGCTTTTAAAATGTCATCAATCAAAATATTTGATCTCTGTTGCCTTTAACGATTCCATACTTGAGAGTGCTCTCTGACAGCATGGCAGTCAGGCGGGGAGCCCCCTGTGGCCTCCACCATCAGCACCATCACAGCCACTCCCCCACACTCACTTTTGAATTTGTGCTGTTGACAGACCAGAAAGGCTTTTGGCTGCCTGTTATGTGGTTCAAGCCACACTGTAGCTGCTTAACCAGGCTGAAGTCATTATTCAGACTCTCCCAACCAGAAAACACAAAACCCCTTATTTCCCATCTAAAACTGTACACTGAAGGTCAGGGGATGGGCACTGCAAATTGCTTTTGCAGATATTTGCAAGCCAGGACAGAAACAATAACCTAAGCACCAACTCTTGCATAATTAAATGAAAATGTCTATAATGATTAACAATGATTCTTTAAATGTGCTGTACATCTAATATCCAACTGCTAGACTGGGACACATCGGAGACTATGGCCTTCGATATAGTGCATTTCCCCCTTAAACGTCATTAATAGGATCCAAATAAGGTTAATATTTTATTTCACAGGAAGATCTTAAACTTTAACTCAAAATATTTAGTTCTGACATATACTTACAAATGCATTCTCTTCTTAAAAAATAAGTTAAAGGTCTAAGCGCCTGGTGTGCAAAACTATAAACATTTTGTAAAGAGTTAAAAAAAGAAATCACACATACTCTGCAATAATTTGCATTTTATTTGCATATAAATAGGTTGGTAAAAGTGAATGAAATTTAATGATCCCTACAGAACTTTTTTTTGAAAAGAGGGAAAAACATTCTGAACCCTTCTCTTCCACCAACTAGTCTTTCAAAAAATGCACACAGAATATCAATGTTTTTAATTTTTTGTTCTAAACTGAAATAGAATAAACAATGGTGAGCAACATCAGAAACACTGAGTTCTAGAATTTACCCCACTGGAGACACAGAACACACTTACAGGAGGTATGCTGTCCCAGACTGTAATTTTGCCCCTTCCCAGAAGCAGTCCAGTGGAGTAATAATTAAACAAGGGTAAAGATATTCTATTATCTGTCAAATTGAAAAAAGAAACAGACCATGCATTAGGCTAACATGTATCAGTAGGGTATATTTGAGAATTTTTGAGACATTGTTTTTGCAAACAAGAAAATATACCTGATCCATGTAACCTGTTTCTGTGATAAGTTCTCCTGATTTATAACACAAATGTTCCAATTTCCACTGCCTATTGGAATGAAAAGCAGAGACAAAGATTTTTCATTGTAATAAAGGAAATGACTGCTAAATGAGAATGATAGAACATATAAAAAGAATTGCAGTTTCGATCACTTTTAAGCATCTGTCAAAACGAGCAGAGCTTTTGCCGAGTGGAGACCCAACAAGCTCCCTTTAATGAATAGATAATACTCACATGTAATTAACATGTGGGGTGTTTATGTAAATGAATGCTACCAAAGTACTTGAAAAGTCTTGTTTTCTTTAAGTGTTCTCCCAATAATCTTGTTTACACCATTAATCTGCTTTCTACATACATTAAACAACCTCAGGCAGCCCAGCAGAATCATCACAAATTAAGATAAGTAGCAACTAAATTAGTGAAGTTTATAACATATTGACATATATTCAGGTGGGAAAATCCTTGGCCTTTTTATTAGTGGAGAATGTCTTTAGCGTTGAAGAAAGAAAGAAAAAAACCTTTTCTGCTCTTATACACAAATGTTATAAACAACACTTGCCAGGTAGACTGAAATCCCATTTTACAGTTTCTCTTATTATTGTCTTACAGAAAGGACATTAAATATATGAGTCAAGAACGAATTCAAAGTTTTATTATCTTTAGAAGTACTATTTAAACCCATGCTTTTCTGAATGTGTTAACAGAGATAACCTTAACTTGAAAAGAGTAAATCTGGAAGGAGTAGAGATAGGAATTCCAAAAAGAAAAATCAAAATAAAAAATTTCTTCCAAACTGCTCTCTCTGATTGGTATCCTAAGGTAAGGCTGTCTTCATCCAAGGAAAGTTTCTAGAATTTGCCCTCTTCTCTGGGCCTCCTCCCAGAACTTTCCCATTTGTCTCTCAGTGCCCTTCCTTGAAATATACTTGCTATGCTATCAAAGTTCAAAAACAAATCAAGATGGGCCCATAAAGGAAAAGAAAAAGAAAAATATCTCAGTCGTAGAGTACCTGCCTAACACATGAGGCCCTGGGTTCAACCACCGGCACTGGGTCTACACAAAGTTTTATGAGAAAGCTGTTTAAACTGATACTCCAGATGCATCCAGGGCGACCTTATCAGCAGCCACTCCCACCATGCATCTGCAGGTGACACAGCAGGCCTTACCTGTTGTACATGTATATGTGGACTCTGCTGGCCTGGAGTGCTGAGTCCAGGTGTTGTAGGAGCGCTTCTGTGGTCAGTACATTAGCACCTTCTTCCTTCGGGGTCTGTATCATGAGTTGAGGATTAAACATAGCCTCTTCTCCAATCTTCTGGCGAGTATAATTTAATTCACGACTTACTCGTCCACCAACTGACAAACATGGGCAAGTTTCAATTAAAACAGCAAAACTGACCACAAATTCATGCTCTCTTATCTGGCCAACTAACCTAGGTTCTTGGGTCATGGAATAGGCTGATCTTTATGGAGCAGCATTCCATGAATGGCAACTTTATGAATGGCAACTATATTCAAATACTTACTGTGCCTGCCAGCTGTCCCACCTGTTGGCTTGGCACACCTCCTTGAGGCGTGCTGTAACTAACAGACCACTAGTCAAAAGGGGGCAGGGGCAGGAGCAGGAAAACTGAGACACCTTTTCCTTGCAGACCAGACCAAATAACCCTGTTACAATTTCTTTCACTTGTATAAACAATGTGCCCCTGCAGTGCATTTCAAGATAAATGGTTTCAATTTACGCTCTTCTCCCAAGTAATCTGGCAAAGGTACCCAGGAAATGTTTTTCCTCCATGGAAAAAGAAACAAGGAAAGGTGGTGAGTGTGTGTGTTCAGCACACAACTTTCCAGGAGAAGATATATAAAATGTGATTCAAGTCAGATGCACATAGAGAAACCACGCCGAAGAACAAAATCTACCAGCCAGGTCCACCACGGGGAGCCCCCAGAACCTGCTTCTATAAGACTCACCTGCTTGCATCCAGAAAACATAGGTGCCAGGTTCTCAGTCACCTGTGTTCCAGAAGCTCCCCAAGTGATGTTATCGGTGGGCGAGCAGTCTGGCCCAGAACCAGCCCAGGTCTCCCACCAGGAGGCACAGCACTACCCACACTTCATGCAAACTGTCTTTCTCTCTTGATCTCTTCCTGTCTTACAGTCTCAGACCTAGGCTCATTTTCCATTACTGTGCCAGACCAAGCCACACTCAGAATGCTACCCCGTGGTGGGTAGCATCTGGGGTAGACAGAAGGAGAAAGAGGACCCCAGAGCCACCTCCTCAGGCACACAAACTCCAGGGCAGAAGAAGCCAGTATGAATGCCTCCTGAAGTCACTGATAAGTTAGTTGAATGGTTACTGAAAAGCAGAATGCTTACCTCCTGCTCTAGTTTAGAAAGAACTCAGTGATCGTAGTTTTCCCATGAGAGGAAATCCTTATTCTTCAAGTTTAGTATTCAAGGGGTTTGAGCAAGTAAATAAGTACTGAGAACAGCAGGGTGTTTAGTTCTCTTGGCATGTTTTATAAACAAGGGGGTAGGGGAAGAAGCAAATAATGTCTTCATTAGGAAAACTAGTAGAGTCGCAAGCTGACAGGGCTCTCTATGAGGGTTCCCCCGGAGGCCAAAGCCACTAGGGAGCTCTGAGGTGTGCTAGAGTGTGGAAGAGGAAAACAGGAGTAGGTTTTTAAAAAGACAAATACCAAGGGGAATGGCCAGGAGTGTGGCTCAGTGGTAGAGCACTTGCAGAGCAGGCCCAACGGTCTGGGTTCCATCCCTTGCCCTACAAAGAACAAAGCAAAACAATCTCTTGGGAACTACTTGCAAGAGAGGATGCATTTACACAATGCTGCTGGCAGTTCTTCTCCTAAAGGCCCACTGAAGCTGCCTGAGAGCAGGCTCTTGCAAAAATGCTACCCAAAGCTTTCAACCAATTAACTCCTGAATTTGACTCAATCCACTTCCTATATATAGGATGAAGTAGTGTTTGAAGCTAAGAAGCCTACTCTTAGTCTAGAGCTCACTTCTGAAAACCTAGAGCTGCACATTAAGGAACTCATCCCAACTTTTGCTCAACCCTATCTTCTTCTAGCCGTATCACATCTAATGCCCTGAACCCAGAAATCATTTCTCAATCTACCTGCTTCCTCAGACTTTAGTACAGCACATGACTTTACATTCTGCTACAAAGCAACACTTTTTATTTTATTAATACTTCAGAGGACTCAAAACTAGGAGGTTAACAAACAAGCATACAGAGTACATACTCTGGTACTCTAGTCAGTACCAGGGAGGAGCTGGCCTGTGAGACTGATAGGATTTTACCCTAAGCCTCAGCAGAGTAGGTGCCTGTGAGTAACTATGCAAGCCCTAAGACAAACCAAGAGATCAAAATAAAACACAAAGGATGTTTTATACACTCTTGCAGACCAATCTCACAATGGATCAACTATTTTAACATAAGAGTTTATGGAAAGGATGCTATTTCCAAGATAAAAAAATGTTCCAACACATTCCATCATGTTTTCATGATAAAATTAACATCTATTTTAATAAAGGTGTATATTTGCCATGTTTCTGGAACTGAAAACCTTTTTGTTTTTCCACCTCTTTGCTCTAATGATAAATGCAGCTATCTTATAGCAGTAACAATCCGTTTCAATGAAGATTATCACCAAGCTGACCAAACTAGAGTTGCTAAATAATTCCAATGTTTTCTCAACTATCCATATGCTGTATACTACTTAAAGACTGCTGTTAAACTTATTTCTACATATTATGATTACCTTACCTAACATTTCATTTTATGTTTAACCAAATATGATGGTGTTAGAAAACAAGCTAATAACTACAATGAAATTTAGCTGCCATTCTTTTTCTTTTCTTTTGGTACCAGGGATTGAACTTGGGTCCTTGTGCTTGCAAGGCAGGCGGCGGATTTTTTTTTTTTTTTCTTTTTTTGAGACAGGGTCTCACTATATAGTTCAAGGTGGCCTTGAATTCATTATGTAGCTCAGACTGGCTTTGAACTTGTGGTGATCCTCTTGCCTCCTGGAATGACAGGCGCACACCACATGCCTGACTTAGGTGCCATTCATTTTATTTGATCAGTAGTTGTTCCGACCATTCATTCATTCAGCAAGTGTTTGTGGATATACAGTAGCGGGAACCACGCTGGTAGACTAGAGCTAGTGACATGCACAGGCAATGTACAGCAAACCATTAAACTAATTTTATGGCATGAAAACTGCCATAGAGGAAAGAGGGTGATGCCATGTTGGATGGTACCTAAGAGAGTAAGCTAAGTCAAATAGGATGACTGGGAAGACCCAAAGGGAACTATCATTTTAGGTGACTGGACAGTTGGGGCAAGAGTATTCTTCCAATATAGCAATCAGCATATCAAAGTCCAAAGGTCTGCCCTACTACTGGGAGAAACAGAGGCAAGTGTGGCTGAAGCCTAGTTAGCCTGCAAGTAGTCATTCCTTTGCTGCTTGCGGTGTAGACTTAGCTCCTCCTCCGGTATATCTAGGTCATAAAAATGAACAGCATTCATATAGTCTCACATTAGTACTCACCCAAGGTGTTTGAGAACAAGCCACAGGAAACACAAACTCCTCTGGGCAGAGCAAGTTCAAGAACTCACCTGCCTTTTGCGGGCTACCATAGCAAAAGCTTATCCTAAAATCATAGCAGAATGACAGCCCAGGGCTGTTCTTAACTGGCCCAGGGCTGTAATCCCACACTCTGGAGGCTGAGGTAGGAGTATCAAAAGTTTGAATCATGCCTGGATAAGTAACTCAGTGAAGGAAAGCCTGTCTCAAAATAAAAATTTTTAAAAGGGGAGAGGGACTGGGAATATATTCAGTGCAAAAGCCCTGGGTTCAATCCCTAGTACCAAAAAAAAAAAAAAAGTGAAAGCTACTTGATACAGACATCTACATTAAAAACAAGTTCAAAGTAACTCCATTACATCCTTCAGTTCTCTTTAGTCTCCTTCTTCATCATCCAAACACAACTTTACTGATAAAACAATCAACATCTCTAAAGAAGACACAAGACCCTGAGATACAAAGTCACCTTTCACGCTTGTGTGGTATTTTCCATCTCCAAAGCCCTTGAACTCAATTTATTTCCTAGGAATATTCTGATTGATGCTGCTCCTCCATGCAGTTGGGGCCAGCTGTCCTGGACAATGAAAGACAAGGAACCCACACTGAGGCAGAGATCTGGGACACATCCCTGATACCATCGAACCTCATTACCTTCTCAGTAAAATGGGAACAAAAATGCCACAAGTAACCTGACAGGATGGTGTACGGATGAAATGACACTATGTATAAGAAAAACTTCCAGGAGCCCTTACCTGGGCATCAGTACTCACTGGCTGCAGAACTCATGTCATCACCCTTACTTCAGAGGAAAATCATTTGGGTGACTTACCGAAGGTCACCCCAGTAACAAGAGGCACAAGTGACCTTTATTATCTGAGAACTGAGTACAGCAGACAGGTGCTTTAGGAGTGCCAAATTCCTTCCACATACAGACTACACTGAGCTCACAGCTAGAACTCTTAAAATGCGTTAAGAAAACAGGTATAAGACTTCTAGATTAACTTTTTTTTCAGTAGGACTGCCCTATTTTTCTTCTGGTCCCTCTCAGAGCCTGTCCTGAAGATGGCAGCGAGATGAGGGCACAAAGGAAAACACAAGCAGTGTAAGTCTCTTTACCTATACATTCTGCATCTTGTTCTCCAGAAATCTAAGGCTCATACAATTCTTTGAAAAAGGACAGTAAAAAGCATCACTTCTGCAAATAACTTCTTGACCAAGCTCTGCTCATCTTCTCCCTCCAAGTCAAGCTTAGCATGGTTTTGCAAAGAAAAAAAAAAAAAGCCAGCAGCCCGGAGGGAAACCATTCAACCACAGGGCCCCTGCCTCTAGACCAGCACTACTCCAACCCACTGAGGCATCATTTCTTAGCACAGCCTTTTACATAAAGTATAATGCCTGTGGCATCTGCACAAAACTTGTTAGCAAAAACTTACTGTCACCCACATAAAGATGATCTGAGAGACAATGTCTCCTGTCCATATACCTCTGAAGTCAGAGCAGAGACCACTAGGGGATGGCAGTTACTCAGGCTGTGGTGCAAGCATCAATGAATGAACAGCCTCAGTACTGAGTCCTGGGAACAGGCAGTCATCTGTACAAGATATTAATCCCCCCCCCAAAGCCACAAAAAGTCAATCGGTCAAAACAAACGACCCTTTCAGCCTTAAAAAGTACCCACTCAGAGTCCAATTAGGAAAATAGGGTCTGTGTATATGCAAGCCTGGCATTTGCATTTGATTAATCCCATGAATTATCTCACAGCCTCAAAAGGGACACCCCCCCCCCCACCCTTCAGTTGCTTCAGGTCCTTCCTCCTATGTTGGGATTGCTTATTGTGGGGATGAAAAAGTACAAACCTCTATAAGGGTGTAACTGCAAAATTATTAGCACTGGCTCATTTTCTATACTGAAAAGTGAAGATTCAGTAATTTGGGCAATTGGCTGGAAACTACAGGGCTATGAGTTGTACCACTCTCCCCCACCCACCTCTCGTATTCACAAGAAGCCAACAGCCGCTTCCCGTGCTGTGCTGTTTTCTTCTCGTGAGAGTGGGCCTGTAGGTGTTGCCATGGGAAATGCTAGAACCAGAGAGCCCAAGTATCTGCCTTTGATACTCGGCTTACTCACCCATGGACCACACTGGGGACCAGGGCCAATCTCAGGAGTGTCCATGTGCCTATGTCACCACCCCCACCCCACAGGCCAGCAGCTTGGGGGCCATCTGCTACCTAACCCCCAGGCTGCCTCCCCCAGACCAACCCTCACTCTGTCGGAAGCAATCAGGTCAGCCCAGCACCTGTCTGTGGCAGCTCCCAGGGCCATCAGATCCCAAGACAGCACTGCACCTGCCACAGCGGTAACTTGGGGCAGCGGCAGTGATGGCTGGGCACAACCCCACCCAAGACAAGCACTTCCTGTGGCCAGAAGCATTCTTTCCAAGCTGTAACCACCCCTGGTTCTACCACGACCTCACCTGAATCTCATGTGCTACTAGCCAATCCCAGCATTCTGCAGAAAGTGAGGACACCCAGGAAGGGCAAAGCAGTAGAACCCAAGAATGAAGACAGCATCTTTTTTTTCATCAAGGTCTGAGTTCTTACTGAAGTCTAACATCTTTATTTAAAAAAATAAAAATAAAGCAAGCCAACAACAACAAAACTCAAGTGTTTGCTGCTGGGCTCTTCGTTACAGCATTCAGGCTGTTGCATAGCATTAACCTCAGTTCCCTTCTCCCAGCTTCTGCAGAGCTGACATCACCTCTCAGCACTGCACAGTCTTCTTGCCATTATCCAGCCGGGGCAGCTTTTCATTGGCCTCCTACTTCAGCAGGCCTTGGAGGGGGAGGGGAACAATGCAATTGCCACCTTCGCATGCAGCGCCCTGGCCTCTGGGGACACCATGCTGGCCTGATTTATCTCCTGCACGGTTCCTTCCCTCTGCATCTGTGCAGGGAGACTCGAGTCACTGGGGGCCACTTTCATGATTTTGTTGCCATCAGGATTAGCTGGATTAGGGGCTAGTACATAAGGACCCCCTGGTGCCGTGAGGAAGTTTCATCTCGAGGTCAGCATGGTGTGAACTATATTCTGTCAACACCACTACTTCTTACAGCCACCAAGCAAAAACAGAGGAGGGAGGGAGGCAGAAAAAAATGTTAAGGGCAAAATGTATGAATTCATCATAGCAATAAATTCCTCCATCAGGCAATGCAAAGTGTGTGAGCTATTCAAATAAGAAACCTATGTGACTCTTTTAATGTATAAAGAATTCAGTGGGTCTGATAGTGGTGGTAGATGGAAAAGAGAATAATATAGTTGCCCACAGGCCAGAAAAACCCACCAAGAAAAAAAAAAGTACAAAACAAAACCCCATCCTTTCCCAAAACCAGTCAAACAGTTTGGGAAGAATCTCGGGGATGAAACCTTATATTTTGTCCCAAACTTACATATCTTTGTCTTCTGAAGGACAGACATAGTCCCAACCAGCAGAGATTCCCACCATTTAATGTGAAGAAAAACAATGTGGGTAGAATAGTAAGGGGAATGGTTGGTGGGGGTGGGGGTGGGGGTGGGGGGTGTAGAAGATAGGGAGAAAAACAAAAGCAACTGAACTCTTTAAAACTTCAGTGAGCAATTCTTCCTTCTTACCTATACAAACCTCCATTCTGGGCCCCCACTCATCCAAACCCTGCATGAAGTAAATAGAATTGTAGAGAAAGTAATGGGATTCCTGCAAGTGTGCATGAGTGTGTGTGTGTGTGTGTGTGTGCGCATTTTATAGGATAGTCCCTCTTGCACAGAATTGGGCTGTTCCATCAAAGCTGTATCTGTTATATTTCTTTCTCTTCTGTTTGGCGTATTCACTAACAAGAGAAAAGGAGGTAAGCTCTGGCGGCCCTGACCTGCAGCTGGAACACAATACTTTCGCACAGCCCTGCCGACCCCTGACATAAATTTTACACCGCAGCTGGCATTTACACACTCAGCATTACCATATGTATAGCTGCTCAGTGCTAATTATGCTAATCACCTGTCTAACTCGCTGCTGCGAAAAATGGTTGTATTTAGCAGTCCAGTGCCTACCAATGCGGCTTACTGTGTGGCTGAAATGTACATTCAGATGGCCCTGAATGGCAAGATTTTTCCACGTTGCTGGCTACATTCAGGCCTCAGAAAAATTTATTCAAGTCAACTGGTTTCGGTCTGCAACAAAAAAGTTACGAGAAAAAAGCGAGTGTGTTCTTGCCCTAACATTCTGGATCTGCTTGCAAGCAAAATGATAAATCAATTGGTGTGGGAAACAAAAAGGGAGAGAGATTTCTTTTGGGAGCCATGTGAAACTGTAGCCTATTAAAAAAAAAAAAAAAAAAAGAAAGAAAAAAAAAAGGGTCATCCTATTCCCCAAATCTCTAGAAAGAGCAGTTAATAGATATTTAGCCCTAATCCCAATTCTCTCAAATTGCAAGCTTTGTTTGCAATTTAAAGCAAGGTATTAAACATGTGCAAGTTCTCCCTCTTGACCATGTAGAGGCTGAAATGATGGTATGATATTTATCATTTTTTGCTCATTGCAACTGTGTGAATTTCATGGGGGGAAAAATCAGATACAAAGAAATAAATAATTTAATTTCATGGGCATTTAGGACATTTTTTTTTCTTGCTTAGAAAGCCTCTATTTAAAAAGAGGCTGTGTGTGATGTTTGTCTATTTTGTGAAGGTTTCTGACTAAAGGAGTGAAGGAAATCAGAGTGGGGGTGGGGAAGATGGCAGAACTGGAGAAAGAAAAGTAGTGGATCAAAATACATTTTCAAAATTCCTGTTTTTATTACCATTTCTTAAAGCAGTTTTCTCAGATCACTCTTAGAGAATGGATTTCTTAAATCAGGATATTAGTATAGCTAATGACACAACCTAAATTCAAACTAAAATCTGATTTCTAACTCATGAAATGTGTTCACGTTAATTTTCCTTAAATCTCTTGATTTTAGCCAGCTTAAGAACTGCTAAGTGTCAGGTTGTGTGGATGCACAGATAAAGTCTAAGCATTCAAATTCTTTTAATTGTGGGCACAGTTGTAAAACTCATCTGACTTCGAGGGTGTCCTGAAGTGCCTAGCTCCTTCCTCACCTCCAATCATCATTAGCAGACTCCTTACTTCAATCCAGAAAGTAGGAGCCAACTTTCATCTTGTGCTACGCACCCGCCCCCCCCGGGCTACAAAACACCAGAGCAGCCTCGTGATAAATCTGTGGGTGTACAGGCAGAAGGTGAACCACCCCAGCAGGCTTTCTCTTGACACTGTAGGAGACTGTAAAGGAAGGCAGGTGCGGCCTTCTAGCCTGGCTTCCCCTCACCTTCCAATTTAACTAAGACAGAGGATGCTGCTGGGAGGGCCATAGCTTTCTTCCAACCCACTCCTCACTTCTGTTCTGTTCAAGATTTCTGTGTGTGTGGAGCTGGGGCTTCAATCTAGGGCCTCACACATTCCAGCCAAGCACTCTACCACTGAGCTATACGCCCAGTTCCTGCTCAACATTTTATAAGTGTATCTGATTCTATGAGGTAACATTAACCAAGCCACATCTCACTCTCTGGCATACCAATTCCAGTTGCTATTCCAAACTGTTAATTTATCTGGGTTTTGTAGCTCCAGATCTTCACTGTGCAGCCAAAAGTACAACTACCACTACTGTACTCACTGCAAAGCTGAGGGCCTGGCCCTCTTACTCTCCTGCTCTTCTTAAATGGGAGATGGGCCACCTTACCTCATGGCACAGGGCAGTGTTTACACTGCAGTGCTCCACTATGTAACACATCTGGGATTTCTGGGCAGGGTTCCTAAGCTAGGGGCCAGAAGCCCTTAAGCAAAATTGGGGGGGGGGGGCAATCATGCACACTGACTCAACAAAGCCCATTTCCAGTTTCTTCTGCTTACTTTTGTACTTTTCACCAGTAATTGCAAACTATCATGGTTGCTAAACTGAGTGAATCTACTCCTTTTCATTTATCCTAACAATAATAAACAAAGCATGTGCTGTGATATAGAACTGGCTTCTCACTGACCTTGTCTTCATAGCCAGTGGTCTGATGGGACCCACACGAAGTTTGGATGATTTGGGGCATCTTATACCTGGGTTTCTGGATTAGAAACAAGGTCCTGCCTGCCACATTATAAATCTCTCCAACAACAAACTTGTCATTCATTATCAGGAACCTAACTGCCTACCAAATGCTAAGTTTCCTTAACACATGACAACTGTTTTTTCAACAGTGCTCTAAACCCCAAATAAAACATGACAGGTACAGTCTTTCCTCAAGGGCCTAGGAAGGGTGCATCTTTCTGTACCCAGACTCCAAAAACCCATCCAACAGTCAAACAGTTCTCAATAACTGCATTTTCCTATTTGGAAAGCTAATTATTTCCATCAAACTAGTTAAAAAGACACAACCATTTGTAGGAATGAAAAAAAACCTTACACAATGTAGTGTAAAGGGGAAATTTTTAAGAAAAAAAAATCTAATTATAAAACACCCAAATTCAGAGATTGGCAGAAAAAAATAAGCTGTTTACAGAAGTGTTTATAGTTTGATGACCCTGATTTTATCCATGAGTTCAAAGAATGCTTCCACTGAGCAGATTCCAAGGAGCTTCCTCCATCTGTCCAGGCAAAGTGCCTCCACTAGCAAAACCTTTTGCTCTCTGGGATGTCAACCAAGACCTCTCATGAGACTGGAACAGCTAAGACTACGGAGTCAGCCAAAACTTGGATAAGGAAATCTGTCCTCTTCTAACTCTATCTAAACTATTCCCATTGGCTGTGGCAGCAGGGAAAGGCTGCTGAAGCAGGGTGCCTGAGTGGCAAAGTTATGGCTCTTATTTCACTTAGCAAAGCAAAAGTGCTACAAGACCTAGAGTTCTTCCCATTTCATATGCCACAGTAAGGACAGGGAACCAAGACTTATTTTTCATGCTACTGGGGGGCTGGTATACAAAGAACTTGTTAATGGATTCTAAGGTTACCTCAAAGTCCATAAAAATGTCCTGAATCTTTAATAGGAAAAGTGTGTCTTCTGCTGACAAGATCCCATCAAAGAGTATGGTCTTGGACCCAACTCTAACCAAGCTAAGAACCCCAAGGGTACAAATGTCACCTCTGCTTCTACTGTCTCCTGCAGCCAGTATGCAATAATACATTTTCTGATTCCCTTCTGTCTGTGGTTCATTAGACTCAGGACCATTTCAGATTTCACACTAGTAACTCCAGAGCCCCAGTTGGGAGGAAATGACTGCAGCAGATTACAAGTGGGTGGGTAGGTGGAAGGAAGGAGGGCAGGATAGAAAAAGAAGAGACAGAAAGGAGGAGGAAAGAAGGAACTGGAAGAGGTCAGGGAGCCAGTGAAGGGCACAGGAAATAATAGTATTACAGTAACAGACTCGTGTAGCTATGGTGACTTTTAAGCCTATCTTACATAGTTGCAATTCCCTCAACTTTTTCTCCTCCCAAACAGTATCAAAATGGTACCAAAAATATTTTAAAATATGATCATGCAAAACAGCCTCTATTAAATCTGGCCCCTTTAAAAGTAATTTTAAAATATTCCCATATTTGTTTTAAAAGTCAAAAGAACTTTCAAAGTTGAATGGAGGGCTGGGGATATAACTCAGCGGCACAACGCCTGCCTGCCAAGCACAAGGTTCTGAGTTCAATCCCTGGCACCTAAATAAATAAATAAATAAATACAGTAAAGTTAAATGTAGCCCCTGAGCAGAAAATGGCATAGCATACTCTTTAGGGGGCTCAATCAAGGCAGATACCTGGCATGGACCAGGTGGGAGGCAGCCACATGAGAAGCCCCTTTCTTTGCAAAACTGTGTTCCCTCTGTCCTCCAGCATGAGAAGTTAAAGTTCCAAGTGGACAAGGTTGGGGGGGGGGTCACAGGCAGGTCAGCTTTGAGGGAGAAATCCAAATGAAATATAAACATGGCATTGTGGAAACCAGACAAATCTCCCATAGAGTTCCAGCCAGCATTAATCTCAGCATCAGCTGTGGTGCATAATCTAAACAAACGCATCAGGCGGCTCATACGGCTCATACATCTGGCAACTGTCATTTTCTGGAACCTCCAAGAGGTGTTACCTGTGTGTGAAAACCCCCCACCCTAGCCCAAGGGTATGCAGGGTCAAGACAGGCAGGCCTCACAGATGTATTGTATGGGGGATTCACCGGGCCATCAACTGCCCTGTATAGGAGGCACCTGAGGCTGTTAGATATTTTAAATGCAGGGAACAAAAGGGAGCTGCATTTCACGTTGTCTTTCTGTCACTTGTGAAATGCCCCAAAGCTCACTGTCCCACAGGAGCAGAAACTGGGTGATAACAAGGAGGACAGCAGAACCCACTGTCCCTTTCTGGCTGATTCCCACCAGTGGCCCCCAACTCTGTTCTGTAACTCGGGGACAGTGGGGTGTACAGAAACATCTAGAGGAGGCCGGGACCACCAAAAGCAAAAGCACTACATGGGGCTTCTGGAAGTTACTGTTATTTCAGTGTGATGTTTTCTATTAAAGCTTTCTAAAAGTCATGGTAAAAGTGTTTGGCCCACTGTGGATGGCAGAAAGTAATCAAATATAGACCCCACCATGGCCTTCATCTGTCCTCATGGTGTTTTTTTATTTGATATTTAACATCATTCTCAGGAAAAATTAAATATTTAAATTAGCAGCATGAAATGAAATGACTTATTCTGGTCAGTAAATATCAAAGATGGTATGGGAGATTTGCCTTAAAAGATCAAACCCCAGTTCCATGTGTAGCCTACTCTAAATATATTAAATATATTAAATACATAAATATTCTATCTGCACAGCATAGATCTTCTACTTGGAGTTATTTTTTAAACCAGCAGTTCTCAACTGCGGTGATTTTGTGCAATCCTCCAACTTCCTGACAGTTGGCAATAAATACAAACATTTTGGTGACACATCTAGGAGATTGCTACTGGCATCTAGTGGGTAGAGGCCAAAGATGCTGCTAAGTATCCTACAGGACACAGGACAACCTTCTGCAACAAAGGATTTCCAGTCTCAAATGTTAAAAGTGCCAAAGCTGAAAATATGGTAAAATGCTAAATCTCAAAGTTCTCCTATAACTTAGTGCCTGGATTCAAGGACATAATACTATTGAGGTACAAATGGGAGGGCACTTATGTGCAGAAAGCACATTTTAAAAAATTCTTTTAAAACATATGATCACTCTCACCCACCTCCTCCCTTGACAAAGGCCTTCAGAGCAGTTAACAACTAAACACCGAGGCAATATGGATTTCATCTCAAGGCTGCTACCCTTTGTAGAAAGGGAGGCTAAGGCAAGCTTTAAGAAAAAACAAAAAGCTCAAAGAGATAAATGAACACTGTCACTGGAGAGTCTTGATGACAAACTTGTGTCAGAGAGAGGGTTAGCGGGAGGTTAATATGAAGGAAAAC
Organism: Heterocephalus glaber; assembly: GCF_053883595.1. Lineage (NCBI taxonomy): Eukaryota > Metazoa > Chordata > Mammalia > Rodentia > Bathyergidae > Heterocephalus > Heterocephalus glaber. Next base: position 12,482,214 of record NW_028258151.1, on the reverse strand, counting down.
AAATATTAAGGAGGATAGGAGGATAAAACTGCGAAACAAAGCCAGGATTGGTGGCACACGCTTCTAATCCCAGCACTCTGGGAGACTGAGGCAGGAGGATCACTTTGAGTTCAATACCAGCCTGGGCTACACTTTCGAGGCCAGCCTGGAAAACACTGGGAGACCCTGACTCACACAAAACAGAACAAAACAAAACAAAATCAGCTAAACTAAATGCCAACAGAAAATTGGGCAAGATTAAAAATGTATGTTTCCTTCTGCAACCCCGAGATCCAGGTAAAAACCTTTATGACACCAGGGAGGACGTTAGAAGCCAAATACATTAGCATAAATCACCAGACAAACAAACACTTTTGTACTTGGGAGAGAACCCTGCAGACTTTCCCAGCCTCAGGGCTCCCACTTTTGCCTCCCTGCCCTCACTGCCTCCCTGCCCTCATGGAACGCAGGTGAGGACGGAGGCTGCCTACAGTCCTCTTTGAGCCTTTGACCTCGCTGTTCCTTCTGCTTAGGTGTAACCCACCCTCACCACCCCCTGTGCCTGGCTCAGGCCACCTCCAGGGGCCATCATGGAAGGCATCCCTGCCTTCCTTGTCATCTTGGCAGGGCCACTCTGCATGCTAACCACCCACACATGGGTTTGTGTGCCTGATGGGTGGAGGTCCCCTGAGGGTAGGGTTTGTGTATGGCAGTCCTGACAGAAAAGGCACAGGGAACTCGTGTTCAGTGACTGCTACTATGTTTAAATGACAATCAGTGTCTCCCCCACAGCCACCATCACTTTCTGCAACAGCAGATGCCCACCACATCACTCTATCTATTCTTTACCAAATCTTATCATTTCATTCACAAGTGAGGTAATTTGACATGTGACTTGCAAATATAACCCCAAGGCCCAAGCTGGCATCAAACATGTAACTGAACAGGTTCTTAAAAGGCAGTCATTATATAAACATTGATACAATCAGAAAGTTCTTTCACCTCTGCTCACCTGCGTTATGTATATCATATATATCTGTTATGTTGGTCTGTTGTATTTAAGACTAATGCTTTTAAGCTACCTTTATGAAACTATACTTCTCCAGCTTGTTAAAATATTAAAAGTCAAGTTAAAGTCAATTGGATTCCTTAATTTGCTAGCTGTATTACAAATACCAGTATATCTTGGCACCTGGGAAGACACACAGACTACATGCATACACATACATAATCACAAAGGTAACTGGATATGTATCAAATACCATAGAATCACAGAACAGCATTTTTCCAAACTGTCCTTTCGCATCCTTCTCTGCTTAAAATTTTACATTTCTTCCCTTCTATGCTTTCTAACCAGAAAAATCTGCAACCTCTAATCTGGTTTATGTATGTAGCACCTGCTTTCTGTAAAAAGTTGGAACTTTTACAATCTCTTCTAAGAAGGCGTCATATAACACACTTCTTTGCTGACAGTGATAAAGAATTAATCCAAGAGACAGAAGCACAAAATGGATCCAAAGTTGGAGCTGTTACTCATTTTAATTCATTGATCTCCACTTCTGTCTAGGGAAGCAGGGAATTCCTACTCCCAAAAGGGTATGTGTACACAAGTCTGATTCCTGACACAAACCCTAAGCTCCCTGTATCATAAACAAGATCTCCACGTGGGTTACCTCTACTCTGAATTGAAAATAAAACTATCAAATTGTGAGGCAGTCTCTCTGGCTGGGTGTACCTGCATTTATGAAATCTGCTGCTTCCACAGGGGAAGAATCTACACTGAATGAATGAATGAATGACAGATCAAGGTCAAGGTTAACAGTAGATCAAATTGTGAAAAACAAAAAGAAACTCAGAAGTGGTCTATCTCAGGTAAAAATTTCACTAAACCAACTGGAACCCATTAAGACTGATATAAAGCACATTTCTCTTTCCCTTGAGTCCTGAAATGCGTTATATACAGTAATGCACAAATATATTTCTAGGTTGAAGTATGCAATGTTAAGAAAAATTACTATGTATCTCTCTTTAACGTTGTTTAAATCCTATCACTGACAATGCAAACTTAAGGATGAACCTATGGAAAGTGTCTGCAGTTAACCAAAAGCACCACTCCAAAGCCCAGCCCTGTCATCCTCAGTTGTCCCCTAGGCCCATGACAAGCCAGGCATCAAACTGAAGCCTCTCTATTCTGCTCGAGCCATTGCTGGATCTGTCCCTTTCCTCTGCTTCTGGTCCCCTACTAGAACATCCTCCTTCCTCCTCTCTCTGAGTCTCCCCAGTCTGGAAGCTCTTTTTCTCTATTTAACCTTCATGGTTCATTCCAACTGGGAACACAATTGGTCCAAGTGCACTGGACTCTTAGTTGTTTCAAGTTCATGAACCTGTGCATCGTCTCACATGCTTCAGAGTCCCTTACAGTACCTACCACAGTGTGAGGACAACATCGGTGCTCAGTAAATTTGTTACTTGGGGCATAATAGGTGCTCAATAAAACCCTCCTTTCATCTACCAATGATAATGAAGCACCACACTGAGGGAAATTACCCAATGGATTCAATCCAAAGAAACAATTTCGTACTAATTGCCAAGCTACTTAAAGCACAAATGTTTTCTGGTTTTAATTTTAATTGTCACTCTCAACTAAATACTTCACCACCGTAGGCTTGCAAAACACTGTAAGAATAACAGAATATTCGCCAAAGTTAGTCTCCAGCAGTATCCTGAAAGGGATCAATGAAGCAATTACGCATGTAACTGTTCAGCTTCCAAGTTGTCTTGGGCAGCTTTCACTAGGAGTGCTCCAGTTATTTTTGGTCTGAAATATTTGCACTAACTACTCCAATCTTTCTATCCTACCCTCTTGAAAGAAATGAGCCAAAACAGTATTTAAAAGGGTAAAATGCTTCCAAACAGGATTCATTACTTTTCAAAAATACCAGATCCTAGAACAGAAAGGAACTGAGACTGTGTCACCAAAAGAATGCAAAATGGGGGGGGGGGGGTTCCTACTTTAAATTTAAACTCCTTTTTCAAGATAAGCAACAAGAACACCCAAAGTGAGGAACTTGAATGAAACACTGGTAGACTCCTCCTCGGAGAGTTCCCGTGGACTCTCCCTTCCAATCCACGTTCTTTAGACTTTTTTTTCTGCCTGCAAAATGCAGCCTTCCTCCAGAATAATTCCATTTAAAAAGTCCCCACCCGCGAGGAAACATTAATCTACTTTGCAAACATGCGTTCCAGTCTGTACTTTACTATTTTTTTAACTCCTCCCCCCACCCCCCTTTTTTCGTACCTTGAGACAAATGTTTTTTTCCCCCAGAGTTGAAAGCTGTCCAAAAACAGGACCACACACGCCGCCGCCTCCGCAGGCCGGCACTGCGCCCGCTCCCCCCCCACCCCCCCCCCAGCGCGCCGGCCGCCGGGGCGCGCGCACTCCCTCCCGCCAGTGGTGGCCTCCCCCCCACCCCGCCCTCGTTCCTTTCTCTCCGCGCGCCTTGGGTGGGGGTGGGAGAGGGAAGGGCACAGAGCCGAGAATCCCGAACCCGAGAGGCCCTCCTGGAGCCGCGTCTCGGGGCCAGGACAAGGCGGGCGGCGGCAGCAGCGTGCTCCGGGACCCCCAGCCGCGCCGAGTGGTCCCGCGAGAGGCCCTGCGCCTTTGCCATCCGTCCCCCCACACCTAGCGAAGCGCGGCGCCCCGAGCCGGTCACAGCGCGGCCTTTGTCGGCGGGCCTGGCTTGAGGCCAGGAGCCCAAACAATAAACAGTTCCCCGGGTCCGGGCTGGGGGCTCGCACTGGCCACGCCACGGCCGCGCCCTAGATACACGCCGTCGAATGTCTTCATCCCATAGAGTGGAGGAAAGGGAAGGAAAGGGGCGCGGGTTGCTTACCTTCCACCCACAGCTCCTCCACGTTGGTCTCCAGATTAGCTGCCTTTAATCCCACCGCGAAGGCCCCAAATATGAGCAGGCCCACAACCAAGAACTTGCCGCAGTTTTTTTGAATGTAACAACCCAGTTTAAATAAAAGTCTCTGAAACTTCGCTCTCAGCCACAGCGGCGCTTTTCGGCCGGTCGCCTTCCCCTGGGGACGAAGCAGAAGGGAGGAGTAAACGCCGGGGAGTCGCCCGCCCGGGACCCCCCCCCCCCCACGGACCTCGAGCTAGGGCTAGGACCCGGTGTGGGGACGGGGAGCCTGACTGGTCATAAATCAAAAGTCAGCTACCCCTTGAGAACAGCAAGGCCACCTCACGCGTGGCTAGCGCGACGTCCTGGAGTATGACCTGGGGCGAAATACTGGAAGAAAAAGTCAGGGCAGACAGAAAACGCTGGACGCGAGTAGGATTCGCCCCAGAGCAGGGAAGGGAGGGGCTGCGTAATTCCAGAGAAGGAGCCCGGCACTTAGGAACCGGGAAACCACGACCCCCTTCCTTTAAGCTCGGCTCCGAGACTCCTCTCCAGACGGGTACTAGGGCGGGCATGCTTTGGAGGGACCGTATTTTGCGAGTCCCTTAGCCCAAGTGGTAGTCAGTGGGGGTCCACGTGGAGAACGCGGCCGCCGGAGCGCACTCAGGGCGCATTTCAGCGGCGTTGGGAGACGCTGTGCGAGCGGAATTAGGAAGCCGGGCAGCCATCGGCGACTTACGACAGAATCTGGGATCGGAAGAGGGCAGCCACAAGGATCTTTCCCTCCTGGCTAACGTTACACACGCCGAGTGCACGGGGCAGGCAGAGCGCAGGCGGGCTCAGGCGGGCGCAAGCGGGGCCCCTGCCCGGCCCCTCTCGGTGCTCGCCTTCCCCGGATTCCACACATTTCAGCCGGCCCCATAAACACAATGAACCCGGCCGCCCCGCACACCCGCACTGCAGATTTAAGGTGGCAATTTATTTACCACGCTCCCTCTACCCGTCAGGGTCGGAGGACTGGCGGCTCAAAAACCGGAAAAGAAGAGGGGGTATGTCCTCTTCTGAGGATAATTTTTAAGGGAGCAGAGGTTTGAAGCTCAACAAAAGCAAAACCGGCTGCCAAAAAAGGAAACCACCTTTATTTCGGCTCCCTGCCCCCTTCCTCTCTCCGCCTCTCTCCACTCCGCCTCCTTCTCCAAGATGTTAAGAAATGTGGCAGCGTTACAGGGGTTTAGGCTGCACGTTGGGGCCGGAGCGCGGGAGGAGGGAGGCTGGGGCGCGGGGCGAGCTGCACCGCAGCCGCACTAGAGGTGGTCCTCGGTGGCCCGCTGCCCGAAGCTCCGGAAAAGGCTCGCCGGGGAGGGGGCGCGCGCGCAGACACATACACACACAGACACACACACTCCTCCACCCCCTGCGGACCTCAGACAGCCTTTCCAACTAGGACCGGACGGAGGGTTTGAATTTTTCAAGCCCCACTTGTCTGCAGCTTTTCCTGGAGAGGTGTGTGTGTGTGTGTGTGTGTGTGTGTGTGTGTGTGTGTGTGTGTGTGTAAGCGCAAGCGCGCGCGCAGGGGCGACCGTAGAGAGGAAGAGGGAAGGGAGAGTGGAAAGAGGAGTCCGAAATGCACCTTGGAAATCTGCTCCAGAGCGAAGGCTGCGTCGCAGTAGCTGGGCCGGTGCAGATAGTCCGGGTCCGGCGCGGCGGCTCGGCGCAGCCCCCCGGTTCTTCTACGCCGCCCACCGCCGCCGCGGTCCTGGGGCTCGGAGGCGTCACCCGCCGAGGCCATGTTGCCGCCGCCGCCGCCTCCTCCGCGGGGACCGAGGCTCCCCGGGCCGCCGCTGCGCACCCCCGGGCGCCCGGCTCGCGAGGACGCTGCTCGCCGCCGGCCTCTGGGGCTCGGGCTCCGGGCGACAGACCTGCTCACGCGGCGGCCCCCGCGCCTTCAGAGCCCGCGCCTTCCATTGCCACATCGCGCGGGGGTCCCGCGGTCTCCAGTCCTCCGCGCGCGGGGCGAGCTTGGCCTCGCGCGCCCCCGACCCTCACGGCCGAGACCCCCGGCGGGGCTCAGCGACACCGGGCCGGCGCGGCTCCCGAGACTCCTGCAGCTCCCGCGGGCGGAGGCGGCGCCTGGGGCTGCTGCTTGGTCCCGGACGCGGCGTTCTCGGGCCCCTCGCCGACCCGCTGGACCATTCTGCCCCCGCGCCGCGCGCCTCCCTAGCTCCCGGGACCTGGGGACTGCGCTCTGCGTGTGTGCGGCGGGCAGCGGCCGCAGCAGCTCCTTGATTCAATAGATGAGATGGAAGGAGAAAAAAAAGAACTCTCTCCATTTGGAGAAAGAGGAGGAGGAGGAGGGGAGGGGGTGGAGGGGGAGCAAGCGAGCGAAAGAGAAAAAGGCTGGAGCTCCCGCCCCCGGGGCTGTCAGATGGCTTGGGTTTCTGCGCCGCGATTGGCTCACCGAGGGCAGAAATTACTCAGCAAACATGACTATTATTAGCTGCTTAGCAACAGCTCACCAAAGTAGAGAGACCACCCAGGTAGGCAACCCCAGTGTGTGCTTCCCCGGCCTCGGGGGGAGCCCCCGCGAGCGCCAACCTTCTCGCACGCAGTTCTTCCATTAAGGAATGCTCCCCCCTCCTTTCTTATTCCTTTTCTTTTCAACTGTGTCTCTTTTTTCTTTTTTGGTGAGACGCCTTTTGCGCGCGCACACACACGCGAACACACACACAAGAGCATTTACTTCACGATAGACACGGGGGGCATGTAATATTTTTTTAAGCGCTTAAACAATTTCTGAAATTCCTCAAAGAAAACGCTTTCAGAGGCACCTTGGCCTCAAGCTGCAGCGAATACTGGGAGGTCCGGCTTGAATTCCCAGGCCTGCACCAATAATGACAGGGTAGTGGATAGTGCGCCAGTGTGTGCCAGATTTTTTTTTCCTCCTCTCTTTTCTTTTATAACTAAAGGCAAGACTTAGGCTCTCGCAGGGAACAACGCCTCATATTAAGACAAACAAAATGGAAAGTTAAAGAGGAAAGCAAGGACGTTGGGAAAAGGCACTGTTTCTTCAAATCCGTCTTGCCCCCAACGGTCCCCCCAACACACAGAAACACACACACCCCAGGACAGCATAGTCCTGGTTTGAAGGAGTCACTGTTTTATAAACGTAGAATCTAGATACCAAAACAGTCTCGTGGAGGCAGAAGCGTTTTTATTTGAATCTTTAATGTAACATTCATAAAAACAATTCTTTCAACGACCCAGAGAAATGGAATCATTTACTTGAGAAAGTTGTCATGATTTTGGGTTAATTTGGATCCCGCATCCTTTTTATTAATCACAACTTTGTAAAAAGTAGTTTTAAACTGTTTTAAAAACAAAAATGAGTATGCATCCTTTTATGTTTAATAACAGCGTGAAGTAGGGATAATAGAAACTTTTGTTAGATTTATTCGAAACAAATTGTGCGCAGGTCGCGAGGATTTGTATCGATCCTGCACCCAAGAGTCATCAAGACATCCCAAAAACTCGCTTTCCATTCAGGAAGAAAACACGCGACCTCTGGGGGGTGATGGATACTGTGGCCAGAAGCAAATTAAATAAACTGTCTACACAGCTACGCTTTTAAGAAAAAAAATTTTTTTTCTAGGGTGGGATGCGTTTTTCTTACATTTTCAAGTTCAGTCCACAAACCCACGATTCTGTCTGTTTAGTATTTGGTTCTTCCTTTTTTTTTTCTTTCTTCCTTTCTTTTCTGGAGTTGAACTGCAGAGGGACCCGCGGTTGTGAGAAGCCGACTGAAGCCGTGAAATGGGGCAGTGTGACTTTAAGATGCACACGGTGTGTGTTCATTGAAAAAAAAAAAAAAAGGAAAGAAAGGAACCCAGATGGAGGGAAAGAGGGAGGAGCGGGGGGAGAAGGCGGAGCGCGCGCAGACACGTGACCAGGGCGGGCGCGTCCGCGCGCGCCGCCTTAGGCCGAGCAGGTCGCAAGGCCGAGAACTGGGCCCGCGGCGCGGCCCCCGGGGGCTGGAGCAGGCGCGCGCCCCGCCGGCGCGGACGGACGTGCCGGACGCGCCGTAGTACATTCCTGGAGGCGGACCAGCCGGGCTTTGCCCAATGCGCGCGCGGCCTCCCCGCAGCCGGCCAATGGCGGCGCGCACGGAGTCCTCCCCGTTTAGCAGCCCGGGCGGCCACCGGGGCGGTGTGCGCGGCTCCCGCGGGGGGCCAGGCAGCCGGCCCTCCCGCCCCTTGCTTCCTCCCGCGGCTCCCCTGGCCCCGCTTCCTTCTCGCCCCTTCCTTGTTCTCTGCTCTCTTCCTTCTCTATCTCTCCCCTCCTGGCCCAGCTTCGCCACTTTCCCTCTAGCCTTTTCTCCTTCCTGGTTTCACTGGGAGCCCTTGTTCTTTAAAATCCCGAGCCTGGCAAAAGTGTGCGGTACCCGGAGCGGGGTAGGGTGACCGGGGCGGGGGGAAAGGAACAAAGAAGGTAGATGCGCTTGTGGGTGATCACCGCATCAGGAGGACCCAACTACCCGGCCAGCGCCTAAATTCAAAACTCATAAACTCCCAAGGAACACGTGATTTTGTGAGCAGCTCTGGGAAGAGCTGCTGAAATCTAGAGGGGAAGGCTAGCACGATGCAATGGAAAACGACCCTACATCAATAAATAATAGCGCAGAGAAACTGAACACGTAGTAGTTTAATCTCAGAGTAAAATCCTGGGCTTTAGTATGTTTGTTAAGTAGCATGAAACAGGAATAGTGGTTTGCTGTGTTAGCTTTTACTAAATGGTCCTGCAGACCTTTCGAGTCAAGCTGCTTGGTGCTTGCTGCTGGAAATTGTCCCCCCCACCCCCACCACCACCTTTAAAGAGACTTAGGGGTAGCACACCTCATTTTATGTCAGCCTGTTTTTATATTCGAGGCTTTTTGTTCTGTCAACTGTAGCTATAGACACGTTGCTACGTTTTTTCAGACTTGTTTACAACATTTTGGACCAAAATACTAGCGACCCCTCCCCAACCTTTTCCTTAAGCAGTTTCAGTGTAGGAATTATAAAATTCTGGAATGGAATTTGGGGTTATGTACTCTCCGGTCCCGCACTTCTCATTGCGCGCGTCCTGGCGGCTGCCACATATGGATCACTTCGTTGGCAAAGTCTCTTCCACCAGGCTCCTTTCCCTCAATTCGACTTAATTCCTAAACATTTTGAACATTGATCCCAGAGGTTTTCAGCGCCCTGAGCCCCATCGCCCACTGTTTGATAAGTTAACTTTTCAGCATCTCAAACAATGGTTCTGGCCTGTAAATTCTACCCGTCGGTTCCTGGATGCAATCCCCAGCCTCGCTCTAACAAGCGCTATCTTAATCTCCCCACCCCCTACCCGCCGCTTCCCCTGTGGTCTGCTTTTTTCATACACAGAGATGAATTACTTTGAGGATCTAATTGGCCTTGTTTCTGTAACGTTTTAAGAAAGGGAAGAGGAGCCAGTGTAAAAGCCTGCTCGACTTGGGTGGTCAGGGCTGAGGCTGCCCCCAATTTGCCTCATTGCTGATGCATGCGAAGGCGACATTCCCAGCGATAATGTTGTTCCTAATCAATCTGCCCTTATTTACATTTGTAAGCATTGTCCGCTTTAATATGCATGCCCTGTGCAAGGACTGCTGCACCACACCGGGTTTGTTAACTTCTAACTAACCACCAGGATTCCACAGACCTGGGAGAAGGCTGATTGGAGGAGCTAGGCCTGCTAAGGTGTCTGCTGGGTAACACAAGACTCTTTAATGGCCTTTCTGCCTAGTGGCTCCCCTGGTGAGAGTTACCAAGTAAGTGAGAGATTAGGGCTTTATCAACCAGCAGGAGTTGCTACCCTCTGTGAAGCAAGAGCTGAGGGATCTATTTCTCTTTCTAAGTAAAGTTCATCTCAGTGCCTAAAGTGTCGGTTTTTTCTCACCATCAAGATCCAACACTTCCTAGAGTTTAGTTTTCAAGACATATTCCTTCAACTCTCTAGATCCCCTCACAACTCCTCCCTTCTCTGTTCCAATGCTTCAAATAGCCATGGCCATGCTACACACATCTCAAAAATGACATCAGATTATCCAAAAGATGACACTGAAATAAAACATCTGCCCTTGATGTAGGGCTGTTCCAATGATAAGCTATTATGGGAGCCATACGTGGTGCAGTTCTGAAAAGCCACAGTGAGATTTAACTTTTCACTGGTTTCCCAGATCAAATCAAATGAATCTTTAAAATCCAACGCAATTTAGCTAATTTCTGCAGAGTGTGTATGAATAAAGGGGTAAATTCCAAGTAATTTGACCCTTGGGCCATTTATAATTTTGTTGAATGAGTTTGATACTCTCTTCCAGAAATCCAAAGAATTGCAAGCATGACATTAAATCCTACAGTATTCTATTTGGGAGAGATGAATGAGGACTTGATGTACTATTCTGTGTATGGATGAGGTGCCATGGATACAAGATGTGAGTGATGGGGGGGCCTAAGCGGTTCAAAGTAGGTACCTTGGATAAGAGTTGAGTCTTGACTCTCCTGAAGTCAGTATGCCACCATCCACATTTTCTTGGTTCCCTAAGAATTCTTCATTATTTTTTCATTGGCAGTTTTTGTATTTACTTAAAAGGTGATGGTAGAAAATGAGTCTAAAGGTTTCAGGGAGGAGGAGGAAAAAAAGATTCAGCAGCCACAAAATGTAAAACCACTGGGCTTGATCCTCCTCCCCTTTTGCCTTCCACCTTCAGTTTCCTGCCCTTATCCCCCCAACCCCTACCTCCCCAGGCTGGAGGAACAGGGAACAGCTCTAGCCAACTTGTCAAAATAATGCTGCTAATTACCCCTGATCTCCTTTAATGGGAAGCTGCTCCCAACTCCACAAAAGAGTAAATGAGAAGTCTACAGAACAAACCCGGAGCACTGGCATTTTGGAGCTCACAGTGAGCTGAGAGTGGAGAGGGTGGCAGAAGGGAGATACCCTGAGGAGGTCCCAGAAATCTCTCCATTGATCACTCCAGGTTTAAATACAAGTTTAAAAGGGGAATTAGACTCTATACGATGCCAAAAGCTATTGGTATTCTCTTGCTAAGAATGCCACCAATTGCAGACAATGTTCAATGCCTTCAATGAACTTGAAAGAAAACATCGAATTGACCCTCCTATTGATCCCCTCCCCTTCTCTATCTTCTTAGCCACAAGACTTTAATGGATAGAGATGTATTCTTGAAAGCCCTAGACTATGAACATTTTCTCCTCCATCTCTCTCACCTCATCTCTATCTCCCTAATATATCTATATCAAGCTTTGCATCTGGCAGAAGGCACACCATTCATTTCAGTGATCTCTGCCATTGGGTCCTGCATGAAAAAGCAGCTGAGCAACATGATCCCTTTGACCCACTGCTGGAGCAACAAATTTATTAGATATAGGCATGAGAAATGAAAGGGAAGTAAAACAATTCTAGCTTATTGTGTGTCTTTCTTTCATACTGCTAATCCGGTTTACACATCACGCCTACACGTCTCAATAGGGCATTATACACTGTGGCAGAGGCTGGGGAAAATAAAAGGTGTGTGTGTGTGTGTGTGTGAGAGAGAGAGAGAGAGAGAGAGAGAGAGAGAGAGAGAGAGACAGAGGATAAATACTTTAACCCATATTGATTCACCCTATAAATTTTTCTATCTAGAAAGTTGAAGACAATTTGTAATACAGCCTTTTAAAAAATCTTTTCATAAAATAATTCCAAATGATGCTAACTCCTGTTCAAATAGCCTGTCAGATTATGACTAGATTATAACTAGAAATTAGATACACCTCTCATAGTGAGTTTGAAATGAAGCTAAAACCTCAAATTGAGAATGGTCATATTAAGATGGTGGGGTCTATTGGTGTCCACTTCGATCCAACATTTAAATTTGCTTGGTGGAAGGACACTGGGTGACAACTGGAACACACACAAACTTACAGTTGAAAGCCCCTTGTTTTACAACATGGGGACACAATGCACCTGAGGCAACAATTTACTTGAGGTACCACCCAGAAATAATAAGTTACAGTACCAAAGGATGACACCAAAAAGCATTGTCTTTCTTTGTGGAGGCAATTAATTGCATGTTGAACTACTGGAGCCAAAAAACCAAAACAAAACAAAACAAAAAAACTCAACCGAACACACAAAGAATTCGGAAAAAAGACTATTGTAGTAGTTCAAGACCTCAGTGATCCAATTATTAAATATTTAGAACCACCCATTGTGGGTCTTTATTATTTATGTCTAGTTCTTTTGTATTTCTCCTCCCCAGGGAGGAAGGGTGAAAGGGAGGAAGACAGTCTTCTCTCCCAGGTCCAGCAAAACAGAGGTCTCTGGGTGTTTCCCATATACAACAACCCATAGGATTTTTAGGGCGATGAAAACTGAAATCAGAAAACTTAGGACTTGCTGTTCACCCACACACTGGGCATCATTTTAAACATGAACTTAAAATGTGTTGAGACACACACTTGTCACCCAGAGATAGTCTCTGGAGGTCCTGTGTCCCAGTGTTGGGCCCGGGCCCAAGAGGGTCTGGGCTAGTCCGACCCACCTCCGGGCTCCCCCAAGGCAGCACTTCTCGTTCTCTGCACTGGGCTACTCGCTCATCTCTTTAATGGGTAGGAGGCACAAGTGCGCCCCAACTGTGGGCGCAGGAGTCAACACACCTCGCCCCTGCCGTGGCCCCTTGTGCAGAACGTCCCTGTGGTCCTGTTTCCCAACAGCGGCGGCGGGGAGATGGGTGTAGGAGCCCCGGATTTTGGTAAAGTGCCTCCCTCCAGCCCTAGGCGTCCCAATCAGCCAGGTGTCCCCGCGGGGTTCCCGGAGCACTGGGCAAGGGTGCGAAGGCGTGCGCCCGCGCCCTCCGGAGGAAAGAACCCGCGTCCGCGCGCGCGCGCGCGCGCTCCCGGAGCCCCCAGCCCGCCCCCGGCGCTGTCACTCTACGCACCAGCTCCGCGTTCACCAGCTCTGCCTCCACTCGCGAGCCAGGGGCCACCACCGGACTGGGGAGCGGAAGCCGAGGCGGCGACCCTCTCAAGCGTGAAAATGAGATCCCAGGCCACCCCCTCCGTGGGAACTCCCCCCGGAGCCGTTCCCCGGCCCGCCCCGCCGCCTGGCGCTTGGGCTAACTCCCCAGTCCGCGCCCGGGGCGCACGGAGCGCGGGGACCGGGGCGCACGGCGCGCGGGGCCGGGGCGCACTCACCATCGCCGGCCGTCAGCCCCTGCCCGGAGCGCGGTGCCAAGGGCGCGGACCCGGGCTTGGAGTTCACATTCAGCCCTTTTTTCCTCGTCCAACGCTTCTCCGTCTTCTCCCGGCCTTCCTCGGTCTCCCCCTGGCCGGGCCGCCGCAGGTCTCTTTGTCTTTCCTGTCGTCGTCTTTTTCTTGGTCTTACTCTTCGTCTTCTCTTCCTCCTCCTCCGTCTTTACAAAAGCAGCGGAAAGGGTAAGAACCCCGGCGCGGGCCGCGGGTCTCTCGGCGAGCGCGGCGCGGACGCACAATCCCAAGGCTGTTGCTATTAAGCCGCTCCGTGGCCCTCGGCGTGGGTGGTCCGCCGCGCCATAGGCCGGACCTGTCAGGGTCACGTGACGGACCCGAAAACTTTACCCCTTTACAATAAACTCAAGGAAAGCAAAGTAAACTCGAGGAGCGTGCTATCAGCACAGCCCTCCTGGGTAAACAGGCGCGCCCTACCCGCCTTCCCGGGGGGTGGGGGGGCGTCCGGCCCGGCCCGCGAGCCCCGGCGAACCCCCCATCCGCCCCCCGCCCCTCGGCCTGCGGGGGATCCCTGGGCACCCCTCGCCTGCCCCACCTTGTGCCCCCCCACATTATTTGCTAACGTTTGGCCTTCTGGCCAGAACCCCAGGGGGAGGGAGTGCTGGGGGGAAGGAGGAAGCGCGCTCACCATCCCCTGCAGTCCGGGGGAAATGGGGGGCGCCGCGAGGGCTGCCGAAGAACTCCACCTTTCATGGCCTCCGTTTTCTAAGCCCTTGCCTGCTGCATTCCCACGGAAGCGCTGGGAAGCTGGCAGTTGACAGGCCCACAGGGAGGCCGGGAGCTGGGTAGATAACCCGAGCCTTCCCAGGGAAATGTTCAGCACCACAAGAAGTGAGCTGTACATGGAGTCCTCCGGGTTCCATTGGAGGTCCCTGGGAAGCCGCTACTTCTGAAGAGACCAAGGTGGGGTCTTTTGGAAAGATTAGTAGCTGACTGAGGAATCCCTAATTGATATTTGCTTCTTTTCCCTTCCAATTACTGTGGTTTGGGGGGTATACCACCCAAATTCTCTCACCCACACTGCCTTCCTGTACTAGGTTAGCTTGGGTGATGGGGTTAGAGGTGCTGGTGGGTGCTGGGGAGAACATTTTGGCTCTAAATGGGAACATCCTATTCAGGGAAGACCCACTGCTAGGAAGACAGTTTCACACAGCTGAGAGGTGTTGTTTAAATGGACCACATTATGGGGGCGGGGGGATGACTTACAGATACAGGCAAAAGGGATGGGGTGATAAAATGTACTGAAGCTAAGTTAACCAGCAGGTCTTCAACAAAGCCAGGCTTCCGGACTCCTCGACACAGGCCTTTGCCCGTGCTCTACCCCTGGGCCACACCCCCAATCCCCAAACCCAAGTTTTACTCCCCTCTTTCTGGGCTGACAGTGTGAGTTGCATGGGGCATGCCCAAGCCCATGTGTTATTAAATAATACTAATCCTAAGAGTTAGTTTATTCCCCTTCCCCCAAGATGATGTACCGTTCTTTAATAGGGTCATTTGAGTTTCCAGAATGTTTGCACTTGAAACACATTAAGTAATTAAACATTGGAATGGTGGGTGGCTGGTCCAGAAGTGTGTTTCATACCAACTGACTAGGGATGAGGGTATTAGGTGAGCATGGATCCTAAGAATCATTAAAAAAAAAAAAAAGAAGAAGAAGAAAGGGGGCTGGGGATTCAGCTCAGTGGTTTCGCTGCCCCAAGTTCGATCCCCGGTACGAGAAAGAAAGGAAGGGAGGGAGGGAGGGAGAGAGAGAGAGAGAGAGAGAGAGAGAGAGAGAGAGGAAGAAAGAAAGAAAAGAAAGAAGGAAAGGAAGGAAGGAAGGAAAAGAAAGAAAAGATATCCCCCTTCTCCAAACAACTTGGAAACGTTTCCCCCTATCTTTTGGTGTCTGTTAAATGACCCTAGTCATCTACAAGTGTGGGTGGTGAAGGAGAGGAAGGTGTAACTACCTCTCCGAATAGGTGGTGTAGAATATGAAAGAGAATGGTAAGAGAGAAAAACAGCTGAGCAAAGGGCATTTGAATGGCCTGAATATAAAGTTACTAGGTCTGGCAGTTTTGTGGGGAAATTCCAGTAGAGTTTGTGGACTTGGCTTTTCCTAATTAAATGGACACCCACCACTACCATGCCAGCTCACGTGGCTCCATGTTCCTTGTGAGTCTGACCAAGGCTGATCATCAAGGATGACCATGGGAGGGGAGCACTGAGGTTTTAGGAATTTGTGGGGTGGCAGGGACTTATTTAAGAACTCAAAATTACAAATACAAAATTAAGTGCAGAGCCTAGAAAGAGGGCTGGGGAGTGAGAGAGGGTTCATGAGCTTCAGGATATCTCCTCCCTTGAGAATGTCAAGCAGGCAGCAGAAATGACTGGTTTTTATAGTCCTTTTGATATACATGATCCTCTGATTCAGATTGAATGTGTTCATATTTCAGTTCAAGGCTTTATGATGGGAAACAATTGGTTTGAGTGTAAATTCCTGGAGCTGGGCAAGGGCAGAATAGTGAGGCATGGAGAAGCAGATCTTTGGTGTTGGAACCTGAAAGTTCAGGAAAGAGGGTCCCCCACTGGAAATGCTTTTTCCCCAGAGCAACTTGTCATTTTCCTTCCTTTGAAATCAATCTTTACAAATTATGTCAACACTTCCCTTCTCTCCACTCTCAGATGCTAGAAAAGTTAAATCAACAAGCTAGTGACATGCCTTCTCGTTTGGGTGTCTTGGGGGGGGGAGCAGTTCTCTTCTGTGTTATCTTCTGGTGTTTCTGAGACTCTGCCAGGGTGGGCTTTTGTGTCAAATGGCTGCATCAGTCTTCTAAAGTGCCTTATGCCTCATCCCTCCTGCTAATTTGGCTCCAGAGCTACCCAATCTCATAACCTATTTGGCATGGAGGTGTTAATGACAGACAAGGGGACCAGACACTACTGCTTGACTCTGTCGGGACTGATAAGCCAACTTGCATCCATGTGTTAATGGCTGATGAGGCTATTAGAGGACTTTTGCCGGTTAACTTTCAGAGCCATAGCCAGAGAAACAATTCCTCAATTGGAGATTTCAGGGCAGGACCAACTGAAGACCAAAGGCATTGGAGCAGAAGACAAAAGAAGGACTTTCTACAACAGGTCTGAAAACAGACCACATGGGCATGATCAAATCTGTGGATAGACAAAAGCATCCCTGGGTCTGTGTTTCTGAATATTATTGCTAAGTGAGATACTGTTACTCTTATACCAACCACACTCACAATACACAGACACAGTCTTCATTTTAAACTGTCCTTTTCCCTGGCTCCCACTACAAGTGAATGCATAAATACTTCCACCCCACCCCCACCCCCCACACACCCAAGTAATCAAGGGCTGTGAAGAAACTCTCCACCCCAGGCTGAATACTACTCTTACACAGTCAGTCAGTCACTGTCTCATACTGACCACACTAAGGATTCTGGATCTGACAGACCTTCACATGGTTTCATAAAGGTGATCTTGCTCAAGGGAGGGTTTTAGTTCTAAAATGAATACCCTTATCTCCCTGACAGGAAAGTCAAATCAACTTGTAGAATTAGGGCTTTGAGGGCTGGAGGAGTAAGAAAGGTTTAAAAGTGCTTGATTGCTACAACATAGAATTAGATAAAATGAATAGCTGGGTTACAAGATGCTTTGATACAGTCAAAGGAAGTGTTTAAACAACAAGAATAATAAGAAGGAAAACACGATTGCAGAATAGATGTGGTGTGACTAGATAAACCAAAAGGAACAGCCTGAAAACAAGGGAGGGGAGTGGAAGGTGGAGTATCATAAAATGAAGGCTTAGTGGGACCCAGCTACTGAGGAGTAGGAAGACGAATGGGGGTATTTGTAATGTTCAGAAAATAGTTTGATAATTTCAGAACAAGAAGAAACAAGTAGAGTGACTTATCTGTGGAATCCCCACCTCAAAAAATGAAACTTGCTCAAGTTGCTCTTTCTACAACTGAGGCACACAAGTCTACAGGTATGTATGCATGTGATGAGCAGCTCAGTCTCCGGTATGCACTAACGAGGCTCCTGTGGGTAGGAGACCTGCAGGGGTGGCCTTGGGAGTGAAAAATGTGCCACCAAATGAAATGCTAAGGGGAGGAATAGACTGGAGAGGGGAGGGATGGCCAGCGTGTCTTGTGATGGAGATGGCGGTGGATGGTTGCCAGGAGAACTAGCCCACTGCAGTGAAGTAGGTCAGAAAAATTATTACAAGTTCTAATTGTACCAAAGAGGACTGGATAAAGATATTAAATAAACATGGTAAATTCAAAAAAGAGCCTTCACCTGGCAAAAGCTGCTGTTTCACACAATTGTCACTGTTGCCACTCAACATCCATCATTTGTTTTGATTAAGATTGGTGAGAAAAGGTGTAGACAGGAACTTCATTTACTTAAATCATATGATTGAAAATTTAAAGGGGTGAGCCAAAATTACTTTTCAGTCTCTGGAGAAAGAGGTTGTTTGAAGCAAAGACTCCATAGGTGTGAGATTTTAGGATAAAAGTTTGAGCCGTGTGGAAAAATCTGAACACACTCGCACCCAGGCCTTTCATTGTTCTGTGCTGTGGTGGCCACTCAGCTAGCATGAGCAGGACTTGTTGGTGGCTTTGAAGATATATACCTCCATGGACAGTCACCACCATTTCTTGTGTTGAGGAGCCCCACTTCCCCCAAGAACAAAGGTCTGCGTGTTTCTGTGTCTTACCAGCCTCCGTAAGGAGGGCATGGCATAGGAGTCACCTTCCCTGGCAAATTCTTAGTAGTTGTTGGTAGAGAGCTGTGTTGTGGGGTCAAAGAGGTAGAGAGTGTGATGTCGGCAGGGTTGGCTTCTCCTGAGGCCTTAGCTTGTTGATAGCGGTCTTTTCCTGTCTTCTCTCTATGTGCATCCATGCCCAAATTCTCTCTTCTTAAAAGTCATATTGGATTAGGGCCCACACCAATTACCTCATTTAAACCTAATGACCTCTTTAAAGACCCTTCTCCAAATATAGCCATGTTTTGAGTTACTGGGGGTTAAGGACTTCAGCATATGAATTTGAAGGAGGGTACATTTCAGCCCACAAAAGTACCCAAATGTCAAAAGAAGCTGGCTTGGATCTGAAGGACAAATTCATCTCTTGAGCCTGTGGTATTTGGAGGGAAGAGTCAAGACCGATGGGAGCTGGGTCCTTCTTGGCATCCAGCACCGGGAAGACCTGACCTGCCACCTCCCAGGAACCTGTCGACATTTCCACAAAACTGCCACTGGCTGACACATTTCCTAGGAATGCTGTTGGTTTAAGAAAATGGCTTTAGGCACCCAGCAGAACTTCTTTCCCTGCAAAAAATGAGCACTGCTGGCCTAATTACAAATCTGTCTCCTTTATTTATTTCAGTGAGTTCCTTAAGGCAGTGGTTTCCAGGGCTGGCTGTTCATCAGAATCACCTGGGGAATTTAAAAACAAAAACAAAGAAACAAAAATAGATTCTTTGCCCCCATCCTAGAGCTACAGAATCAGAATCTTAACTCTGGGAAATAAATATTTAAAAAAAGAATACCCCTAAAACAAATACTTAGAAAAATGTTAATGTAGGATCTAAACGTGGGTGGGTATATATGGGTATTCCCTGAAAAATCCAACTTTGTTGTATGTTTGATGTTTTTCCATAATAAAATGACAGTAAATAAAAGGACAGAAAATAAAGGGATGTCTAGGTGATTCTGCTATGGAACTAAGTTTGAAGATAAAAGATTTAGTTAAGTTATGAACATCTTCATTATGCTATCCTCTGTTATGCTATTTGTTACATTACATTCTTGCTGTTTATTCATCAAATAAAAGATTTGTGAGGCTCTATGTGTAGTCCTGTGCTAGGGGGTGGGAATTTGGGTGATGAGAAAGCTATCATCCTTAAACACACCATTAAGTCCCATTTTATAATCATCAGATTGGCAAAATTGAGAGGCCTGGGCATAGCAAGTATGAGAAGACTGAAAAATATAGGAATTTTAAGGTCCTGCTGATTGGAGTATGGATTGCTTCACTGTTGAGAGATAATTTGGCATTATCTAGGAAAGTTGAATCCCATTTCTCTCTATATCTGCAAGAGAAACCCTTCGGCATGTGGTCCAGGAAACACATTTAAGAATATTCCACAGTGGTGTTATTTGTAACAGCATAAATCCGGACCTGACCAAAATGTCCATTCAAGTAGAAAAGGTAAACGAACTGTGGCAGGTTCATACAATGGAATTCTACAAAAAAGTGAAAAGGAGCAAGCCATAGCCTCCTTATAGTGACATGGATGGATCTGAAAACATGATCTTGGGTTAAAAGCTTCTGACTTCTAGGTCAGAAGCAAGTCTCCCATGATTTCATGTATAATTCCGTCATATAAAGGTATATATGAAGAAAAGCAGAGGAATGAAAAACTCATTCAGGAAGCTGTTACCTCTCGGGCTGCAGGAGGCAAAGAGATTTATGAACTTCAAAAATAATTCATTTTATTGTTGTTCTTTTATACCAATGATAGTAGCACTTTTGTGTGATCTATTTCATAATAAAAATTTGTTTTTTTAAAACGATATCACGCCAAGCCTGGATCAACTCATGGTCTATTTGGGAGTCAATGAAAACAGGAAACTGTAGAATAATGTGCAAAGTGCAGGAGCCGAGGAACATGGAGGAGCTGAGGAACATGGAGATGCCAGAGAGCAGGGGCTGGTGTGCCAAGACTCATTAAGCAGATCAATGGGAGAGAGAAAGGACCAGCGAGAGAGCCAATGGAACCCAGCATGCTCAAGCTCAAAGTTCCTTCCCTCATGCTTTGTATCAATGTAACACCTTTGGTATAGAGTAGAAGGCTATGTAATCTTTTTCAAGGTAACGAGGCCATATCAAGCTCAAAGTCAGGAAATGTGCAAATGCAATGTTACTTTATGCACCCAAACCTCAGTTTTAGAACATCTCCATTACATAAATCAACCTTTCAATGGGATCATCTCATAATGACCTTTCAGGGATCCTTTTGTGGATAAGGTGATATTATTTATTTACTACAGACATTATTAGGCATTACAAATGTGAAGAATATTGTAGTAAAAAGCCATAAAACTATGACTCTAACTTTCTTTGCTAGTGAATTTGCATATTGATAGGGTGTTTGACAATGAAGTCATTGAGCTATAGGTGAAGTGGCAGAGAGATGGCTTCAGGAATATTGGGTTACATGTGAGCACTGGCCTGGAGGAAGTGAAGGAGAGGTGGCTTACAAATTGCAGCTCACTGCTTGCTTATACAGGTGAACACTTCTGTGGAGGTTTCCTGATTTGAAACCTACCAGTTCACCCTCACTTCAAGGCCACTTGTCTCCCTGAGTCTCGCTCACCGCCTGACATGGGCCACCCTTCCTCCACCACTTCTGCAGATGCATAATTCTATCTGGCTCTACACATCACTTTCTGACACTTTCTAATGTTTCTAGGGCTTTCCAACATTTTATGTAATGATACACATGGAAAGAATGGTAATAATGCTACAGCACATGGAAATATAGATTTGAAGTCACCTATCTATGGGGAGATTTAGTAGAAAACCATCTTTCTATAGTATAAAATTATTTTTAAAATACAAAGCATTAGAGGAATTATGAAATATGAAATTCCTATACAGCTTCCAAAAAAATCTTTTCAAGATTTTGATTGAGAAACCTGAACTTCCTCCTATGAATATCAAATTTTATGTCAACTTCAATGCCTACAGTGGCTATTCGTAGTTTCTGAGTAAGACTTTAATAATGATCTCTTCAAGATGGTGAAATGATGATCTCTTCAAATGCTTTCTAGTTACCATGATTTAAAATTTTGCATGAGTAGGTGATAGAAATTTAAAACCATTTTCAATCACTCAAAATTTATACCCATTGAAATTATATTCAGAGAATCAAACAGCTTTCTTTCAAATATATTGAAATGGCATATGGTAATATACACAGTGTTCAAGTTTTCCACATGTATTCATTTCCTAGGGCTGACGTAACAATGTACCACAAGCTAGGTAGCTTAAAATAACAGAAATTCTCTCACAGTTCTGGAGGCAGTGTGCCTTGAATGTCAAATTCTACATCCAGCTCCCTTCTAGGCACACGAGGATGCTTCCTAGGTGCCTAAAATTTAGCAGGTTCTTAACTGCCTCCTCCAATTGAGTTCGCTGTCTTCTTGTCACTCCCCAAACCTGCTCTTCTGTCTCAGTTGTTGGCTCTTCCAATCACAAGCTGTCCCACCAGAAATTAAGTGACACTATTGAAGGCTCTTTTCCATGTGCACATTTACTGGTGTGGCTATTTCCCCCGCTGGAAATCTGTGAGTTGGTTTCCTCTCCATCCAGCTATGTCTCACCCCCTGCCATTCTTTCCTAGGTAGACAGAATGATTTGCAGTTTTCCAACAGGATGGCTATAAGATGCTTCATAAATGGGACAAAATTTGATCTCAATATCAGAAAGTTGGTGTTTCCGGCCCAGGCTTTTCCTTTCTTTTTCTTGTCTCACTGCCCAGGAGTTTCTTCTTTCAAATTATTGGTCTAATTGTTGGTCAGCTGCCTTGCTTGATTTCATATCCAGTGGCAAACTAGCCAACACCATATGCTACTTTTCAAGAATGCAAAAGCCGGGCCGGGGATTTAGCTCAGTGGTTCCGTTGCTTGCCTTGCAAGCGCAAGGACCCGAGTTCAATCCCTGGTACAAAAAAAAAAAAAAAAAAAAAAGAACACAAAAGTTAGTGCTTCTAAACTTGTGTTTCCTTACCCCACACAATTAATATTAATACATGCCCAGTCCTCTTTTATTCAACTTACCTTCCTCTAAGGATATAAGAAGGGATTCTCTAGACAGACTATGGATTCGTGCTTATCCTCCAGCATGAACATTGCCTGTCTTCTTGTCACAAGGCAGGTCAGATAATTTAGCCAAAAAAGAATGGGGAACATGGAAATAGATTTTATTAAATACAGATGAATATCTGACAGAGGAGATAATTAATTTAGTGGGATAATCAAGGAAGAATTCAATGATATTGGCCTAAGAGGCTATTTCCTAGAATATAGACTTCACGGGGGCAGGGATTTAGCTCAGTGGTTCCGCTGCCTGCTTTGCAAGCACAAGGTTCCGAGTTCCATCCTTGGTATCAATAAAAAAGAATATAGACCTCTGTCTTCAAAACAAATTCTAGGGCTGGGAATTTAGCTCAGTGGTTCTGCCGCCTGTCTCGCAAGCACAAGGTCCTGAGTTCGATCCCTAGTAACAAAAAAAAAAAAAAAAAAAGAAAAAAAGAAAAAAAAAGTTCTAAAAAGAAAAAACAAGTTCTAGATGGAGTAAATATTTATATGCAAAAAATAAAAATAAAAATCATATGATTTAGGATACATAAAACATGACCTATGCTTTGGGGAGAACTTTTTCTTTTGGTACCAGGAATTGAACTCAGGACCTTGTGTTTGCCAGGCAGGCATGGGGCCACTGAACTAAATTCCCAGCCCCCCTGTCGGGGGGAAGAGAACTTGGGAATTCAAAATCTATAAAAGAAAAGAGAGATATTTTAACCAAATAAACATTTTGAATGATACAAGACATGGTAAAGCAGACAGACAAATGCAAGCTCTCTGTCAGTGAACACTAGGATGCAGTGGGCAGTGTGGTAAATTGCAGAGCTTGTTCTAGCAGGTGGGTTCTAACCATACACAGGTGTATGCACAGTATGGCCAGGTCTTCTGGTCTCTATATTCTCTAAAACCGGGCATGATGACTGAAGCCTGTAATCCCAGCACTCTGGGAGGTTGAGACAGGAGGATTGCAAGTTCAAACCCAGCCTTAGCAAGACCTTATAGCAAATAAATAAATAAATGAAAAATTAAAAATAATAAAAAGGTCCTGGGGATGTAGTTCAGTGTCTCAGTGTGAAGGCCCTGGGTTCAGTTGTTTATAACACACACACAAAACAACAACAACAACAACAACAACAACAAACTCATACTATAACTCAGAAGTTTTGTGATCTTTACCTGATTCATCTACTGGTACTCCAGACTCAAAATGAAAATTACTATCTGCTCTTTAAAGAGACCATTATTTTCCCCACCCTCTTTTACACACACACAAACACACACACACAACACACACACACAGAGGCACAGGCACAATGGTGTCAATTCCACTTCTCCCAGTTGCTCTTGGCCAGTTCCCTCCCTCTGGCTGTTCACCCAGTGACCTGGCTCTGTCCCACCTCTGCTCTGTGTTATCCCATGTTCCTTTGCCTCTGTCATTCTCATCTGCAGCTGGGCCCTGGGGACTCAGGACTACTCACATGGAGGCTTGGTAATAGTTTTCAGAGGATCCCTGCCTTCACCTCACTCACTTTATTCCATCCTATTCATAATGGTGGGGGGTTTTTGTTTGTTTGTTTTTTTGGTACCGGAGATCGAACTCGGGTCCTTGCACTTGCACAGCAGGCAGCGAAACCACTGAGCTTAATCCCCGGCCCTTATTCCATCCTATTCATGATGCCAGAGTCCCATTCCTAAGGGCAGCTCTCTGCAGCCAGCGTTGGCCAGCAACTTTCAGTACTTCCCCAGGACTGAATGACAGTAGGGCAAATGCTCAGCCTGGCTGCCGGTTCCTCCAGCTTCTCACACACTGGAAAGCACCCTGCAAAGGGATCTCTGACTGCTTCCAGTCCCCTCATTCTCTCACCTTTGCTCTTGCTACTTCCTCTGTCTGGAGCCTGCTATCTCCCTTCCCAACCCCAGCCTCTCTCCCCAACTTGTCCCTAGTCCCCAGATGAAATATCTCTGTTTTAGGACTTCCATAATACTTACCTAATTCTCTTTAATACATGCTACAGTAGACAGCTGTTATTTTTGAGACTCAGCATCCATCCACCCTTTCTTCTGTTTATAGTACCTCTGTTTCCTTCTGGTGGCTCTCTATTCACTGTCCCATCTGGCTTAGTCTCTTTGTGCTGTATAACAAAAGGCCACAGATGGAGTAAATGTGTAGAATATACAGAAATATATTTCTTATCATTCTTAAAGCTAGCAAGTACAAGATCAAGGTGCTGGCAAGTTCAGTGTCTGGTGAGGGCTGTTCTCTGCTTTCCAGATGGTGCCATTTTCTGCGTTCTCTGGGAAGAATAAATGCTGTGTCCTCATATAGCAAAAGCTCTAATCCCATCCATGACAACTCTGCCTTCATAACTGAGTCACATCCTAAAGTGCCTCTTGTCTCAGCCTCCTAAGTAGCTGGTCTGTGCCCTGTTAAGGTCTCCCCTCTGGTCTATTATGTTTTAACATCAGAGTTTCAGAGGATATATTCAGACCATAGAACTAAGGGCTTTAGGATGAGCTGACTTTATCTTACCATTGGCACTCAAGTCATGGGACTGCCCTGGCCAACTGGAATGTCTCATTCCCTGGGCTATTGACCTGAAATGGGCATGGGAGTCAATCAGGGCTCATGAAACACACTGAGACTCATCAGGATCAGTGAGAAAGAGATGCTCTTCCTTCTCCACTGAGATTCCCCAGGTGTAAAAATTACTAGGTCTAGAGCTGCTAGAAACACCAACACAGACTGATAATAAATTAAAAGTAACATTGTGGAAGGCAAAGCAGAGAAATAAGAAAATCTCTGTCCTGATTGTAGTTTCCATTGACTTTGTATGTATGTATGTATTGAGAAAGGGTCTTGTTCTGTAATTCAGGCTGTCATTGAACTCACTATGGAGCCTGGGCTGGCCTCACACTCACAGTGATCCTCCTGGCTCAGTTTCCTAAGCACTGGGATTACAGGTGTGCTCCACCAAGACTGGCTTGACTTTGTATTTAAATGGCCCTGTACATTCCTATTTTTGTTGAAGTCAGTTTGAAGTAGGCTTCTTTATTTTTATTTATTTATTTTTTGGTACTGGGGATCGAACTCGGATCTTGCACTTGCAAGGCAGGCGGTGGAACCACTGAACTAAATTCCCGGTCTTGAAGTAGGCTTCTTGATATTTGCTATCTGAAATATATATTTGCCATCTGAAATATATATTTGCCATCATCTCCTTTATTAACCTATGAGTTCCTTGATGACTAAGGATCATCTTGTTTATCTCTATAGCAGTGATAAAAAATCCTACTCAAAAGGTTCTCAGTACATATTTTTGATTGAATTAGTCAATTACTGATATTTCTTTTTTTTTTAATTCCTGATATTTCTTTCCAGAACTCCTCCTCCTTCTTCATCCTTCCTTTTCCTCTTCTTCCTCTTCCTCCTCTTTTGTGGTACTGGAGGTTGAATCCAGGGTCTTCACACTGAGCTACATCCCAGCCCTTTATGAAATTTTGTACTTTGAGACACAGTCTGTTAAGTTGCTAGTTGCCCAGGATGAGCTCAAACTTACAATCTTCTTGCTTCAGCCTCCCAGAGTGCTGGGATTACAGGCCTGTGCCACCACGACCACATCCAGCTCCTATTCTTGTTCTCTCTTTCTCTCTCTCTCTGTCTCTCTCCCTCTCCCTCTCTTTTTTCCTTTCCTTTCTCTTTCTTGCTTCTTCCTTCTTCACTCCCTCCCTCTGGTTTTTTTACCCCCATTTTGCCTGCATTTAATGCACATACTTTACTACACAGTGGTATGATGGAAACCAATAGAGTACTCACTGTCTAAGGCACCAAAGCTTGTAAAATTTTAAAAAGTTTAGAATTTTCTGGGGGCTTCCTCAACTTTCTCTGTAAATATTCAGGTCAGTGGCATTAAGCACATTTCCGTGATTGTGCTATGATCACCACTATCCATCTCCAGAACTCTTTTTTAACTTGCAAAACTGAAATTCTCTACTGATTTAGCATTGATTCCTGGTCTGCCCTCCAACTCCCAGGTCCAAACTACCATTCTATCTCTCTGAATTTGACTAGTCTAGGTCTCTTATCTAAGTGGAATCACATAATACAGTACTTATCTTTTTGTGGCTGGCTGATTTTACTTAGCATAATGTCCTTGAGGTTCATCCATATTGTAGCATGGGTTAGAATTTCTTTCCTAATCCTGAACAGTGCTCCATGATGAGTATGTGCTTCATTTTGTTTATCCATTCATCCATTTATGGATCACTTCCGTCTGTAGGATATTTTGAATAATGCTGCTATGAACATGGAGCTGTAAATATTTCCTTGTAGGTGCAAAGGTATTTTATGTATTCCTAAATGTTAGTTTTGGTCAGGCAGTGTATACTGGAGCCAGCACCTTCATATTAAATCTAAATTTAGCAGAGAGATTCTGACATGATCTGCATATTCAAGGGAGCTAGGTCTATGCTGAATGCAGAGGTGGCTGGAAGTACTATCTTTTATGTTTGGCAGCTAGTCTTCAAAAATAAAACCTTTAGACTATTTCTGCTTATTCACCCAGAAACAGCTTTTCTACAAATCTTACATCATTTAATGAATGTCATTGCAATTAGGATTTTTGAAACAATGTGGAGGTCCAGGATAGTTGAAGCACAGTATACTCTGGTCTACTCAGCAAACATGAGGAAAGAGGCAAAAAACCGGGTCAATAAAATGAAAATAGAACCCTTATTTTGCATTAGTTACCTATGTACAAATGGTCAAAAAGTTTCTTTGGCTTAAATCACCTAGATAAACTTTCTTCTTTCTTTTGGAGAACATGGTGCTGGCTTTAATTAAGTTTCTTTCAATTTTTTTCCTGATTTTTATTGTATAAATTTTTTAGTGAACATGTAATTTGTCTTATTTCATTTAGAGTCTGAGCCCTTAGGTATGCAATATAGGAAAATAAATATACTGTAGAGAAATAATGTGGAAGACTCTGAAATGGACCATAAAATTATTGGATATCTTTAACTTTTCAAACAAGATTTTATTTAGTGGGTTTTTCTGGGATATATGGTTTGGTGGGAGCTCCAGACTTTTGTTTCTTTGAGCTTTTACAACTCTATAAATGTTAGAAAACTGATAGTGGTCAAATTATTATTACCTATAGAAATAAAAAATATTCAGATGAAATATTATGAATTATTACCATGTAGAGAGTGACCAGTTTAGCTAGCTTTTGCATTTATTTGTAAATTCAACGCTCTCGATCAGATTATCTATAAGGTTCCTCAGTGTTTCCTTAGCTCAGTTGTAATGTCTTACTGGGCCTCTCATTCTTTACTAAGTTAAAAACATCTTTGACATATGCTTATTTATTACCTGTATGAAAGTGATGCTTATATCTTTTAAAAATAATTTGTCTTTACAAAACAAAAATTAAAAACATATATGGAAAACTTCTATTAACAGCACCCAACATATGGATTCCTTACAGTATTTTCACAATATTTTTGTGAGCATAAAATTTGGAAATAGCTGGACTTGGCACTGGAGAAACATTAATACACTAAGTCAATTTTGTTTTTGGTACCAGAAATTGAACTCAGGACCTCATACTTGCCAGGCAGGTGCTGTGCTGCTGAGCTACATCTTAGCCCTTACTAAATCAGTTTTTATTGAGCATAACTATATTGAAATCTTGCTGGGAAAATGTTGCTCTTTGATCTAACATCCACAATTTGATATGTATGTACTGTAAAACAATTAGTTAAGAACCACATACTTTGCAACAAAATACAAAATCAAGGTGTGAATGTGAAAACACAAGGTATGTGAAATCAAAGTCTTACATGTGTAGCTGGAAACAGAAAGTTGGGTTAGTCTTCTGCAAAGATAATGACAGAGAGTGGTTATTAAGGAAAATTCAAGCTATAATCCTGCCCTTTCCTCATTAAAAACATTATATACAGACTGTTCCAACTTACCATGGCTTCACTTACAATTTTCCAACTTTATGATAGTGTAAAAATAATATGCATTCAGTAGAAACCATATTTACATCTTGAATTTTGAACTTTTCAAGAGATAGCAGAACATGGTGGTGCAAAAGAGATATGCATCCAGTAGAAACCACACTTTGAATTTTGAACATTTCCTGGGTTTGCAGAATAGGACAGGATCTTTTCTGGTGGTACTGAGCAGCTGCAGCTCCTAGTTGGCCACAAGTTCTCTAGGGAAAACCACCTATATGCCACACAGTGTACTGTGTTGTTAAGCTGTGATGTATAGTATGCTACATGCAGCAATGTACTTCAGACCTTATATTTTCAACTTACCAAGGGTTTATTGGGACCTAACACCATCATAAATTGGGAAACATCTGTAATTAGACTCACCTTTAACCTTAGCCTTTGTGGACATGACCTGGATCAATCAAGATTGCTTTTAGCAGAATCAACAGAATCCTGACTGGGGTGGCTAATGCAAGGTAAGCCTTGTTTTTCTTATGTCACCAGAAGTCTGTTGATAGGTGAAGCATGGCAGGTACAGTGGCCCCATGATGTTGCCATAGACCTATTCCTTGTCCTTGTCCTTTTCTGCTCTGCCACCCTTAGCACATGCTGTCCTTATGCTTCAAAAGCGACAGCATCCCTAGGCATCACATTCATGCCCAGACAGGAAGAAAGGCAAGATGTGCCTGCTCCTTTGGTTTTATTCTTTATTTAAGAAAATGATGGCCTTCCCAGAAGTCACACCCAATGTCCTTCTGTTTATATCTCCATGGCTAGAATGGGACACATATTGGATAGGATGATGTCTTAGCTACTTTTCTTATTTTTGAGATTAAATACCAAACACACAAAGTTAAGGAGGAAAGATTTATTTTGGCTCATAGTTTGTAGAGGTTTCAGACCATAGTCAACAATCTCCAAGGCAAAGTGGCATGGCAGAGGGACATCAAGGAAGAAAAACAACCCACGGCAAATCAGGGCAGCAGCAGCTTCTTTCTGTCCCTTTATATTCTATCCAGGCTGTAAGCCTACTGATTAGTGCCACCCACACCCAGGGTTGAGAATCCTTAATCCCAGCATCACATCCTTAATCCCAGCATCAGACATCCTAGATCCAGTCACCTCTGAAAAGCCCCACCAGTGACAGCATGAAGTTTTGGGGGAACATCTAGATACAAGCCATAACACATGAGTCATATGTCCTTACTCACCTAGCTCCAAGCCTGGGAGATACAGCTATTTAGGTGGTACATGGCTACTTATAATAAATTCATGGCTTTGTAGGTAAGAAAAAAAGAGATGCAGGAAGGATATAAGATACAGGAAATTCACTTTAATTATATAAATAATAGTACTGTTTTCTAGGTAGAAGAGCTGTCCAGAGATAACACTATGCCACAGGAAATTGTTGTGAAAACTTGGAATTAAATGAAATCTCCGCTGTATCACTGACCAGCTCTGTGACCAGGGGTTGCATTCTTCACATTTCTTAGCCTTTATTTTCCAGAAGTACTGAATTTGCTACAAAAATTTTCTTCTTTACCTACTTTCTAACTTCTTGGGGTAGAATTTTGTTTATACTGGTTCTGGTAGAAGTCCACAGTTATACTTTAAAAATTATCAAAATTTGAATGAGAAGTAAGTCTAGTGGAATTTTATGTGGGCAAATGAGGTAAGAGTCATACATGACTATGTTAGAGTTCCAAAAGCTATACAGATTAAAAAGAATAACTGAGATGGCATAGAATCGAGATCTATTATAAGAAAAATTATGACATTAATAAAAGTATTTTTAGGAACCTGTGAGAGGTAGAAATAATGGTCACCCAAAGATCATGTCCTAATCCCTGAAACCTGCAAATATGTTACTTGAAACAGGAACATTTCCAGTGTAGTTTACAGTTATGGACAATTACTCTGGATTATGCCATTGGGCTCAATGTATGGAAAAAGTCCTAGAAGGTGAGGGGAGGCAGAATAAGTGGTCAGAAGTGTGATGTGGAAAGGCATCGGCCCTCTGTTGGTTGACTTTGAAGGTGGAGGAAGAGGCCACAAGCCAAGGATTACGCCAGCCTCTGGGGGGCTGCAAAAAGGGAGAAATTATTTTTTCCTGAAGTTTTCAGACAAGAACAAGGCCCTAATGACATCTTGGTTTTAGTTCAGTGAGACATGCTTTGAGCTTCTGAGCTACCACACTGTGAGACAATAAATCTGCACTGTTTTAAGCCAAGTTTAGAGTACTTTGTGATAGCAACAAGAAACTCATATGAGGACTTGCTCTTTTTTATCCACTTTCCCCTCTGATTGTCAACACTGCACACCAAAGCTTAGAAAGAAAACTCATTTTAAAGACATTATTAAGACAGCTCCCAGCCCAGAGGAGGCTTCCGGGTCAACATGCCACAGCTCCCAGTGAAGAGTAGGAGGCTTCCAGGTCAACCTACCACCACTCCCAGCACAGAGGAGGTGAGCTGCGCAGGCACCAACAGGACTCCCCTCCCCTGTCAAAATGTGAAGACAGGTAGATAAGTCTCAGAACCAGACTTCGAGATCACCTTCAGCAATCCCAAAGAGAAACAAGATGGAACACTGTGATACTCAACCACCTGGAATCCCTGAACTAGCAACGAAAGAGGATCTGGAAAAAATGAAATCAGAAATAATTTCTCACATAACAGCAGAGATTGTGTCCATAGTGCAAGACATGATTAATAAATCTAGAGAGGACACAGACAAAAAAATAGAGGAGCTGAAGAACATGATGGAATCCCAACATAGGAAGCAAATGGAATCCATAAAACAGATGCAAACAGATTTCCAGGAGATTAAAAACTCCATTGAAACTCTACACAGCAGAATGAGGCAATGTGATGACAGAATCTCAGATACAGAAAGATAAGACTGCAATTAGTGACCAGGACAAGAAAAAATGCTTTAAAATTGTAAAGGATCATGAGAAATCAATCCAGCAGCTCCTAGACAATGCAAAGAAGAATAATATAAGACTGATTGGAGTCAATGAAGAAACAGGAGAGAGTGTAGATGACATAAAAAACTGTTCACAGAAGTGATGGCAGAAAACTTCCCAAGCAGGGGAAAAGAATTTGACATAGAGTTAAGTGTGGCATATAGGACTCCAACTAGCCTTGAATAAAAAACTGTACACATAGGCATATAATTATTAAGATTCCAGAAACCCGACAGAAAAACAAAGTTCTACAAGCAGTTAGAGAAAAGAAACAAATCACATACAAAGGAAAGCCCATCAGAATCACAGCAGACTTCTCAATGCAAACTCTCAAGGCAAGAAAAAGGTTGGAGTGATGTGTTTCAAGCCCTAAAGGAAAACAACCTCCAACCCAGATTGATGTACCCTGCAAAACTATCTTTTAAAATTGATGGTGAAATAAGATACTTTCATGACAAAGAGCACCTTAGGAACTTCATGAATACCAAAACAGCATTCCAAAAAATTTTAGACAAAATCCTAGGGAAAGATAATGAGGATCACAACCCCAG
This sequence comes from Heterocephalus glaber, assembly GCF_053883595.1. Lineage (NCBI taxonomy): Eukaryota > Metazoa > Chordata > Mammalia > Rodentia > Bathyergidae > Heterocephalus > Heterocephalus glaber. The sequence continues at coordinate 12,450,607 of NW_028258151.1, read as the reverse complement.
GAAGCCCAATAGAATGAATCCAGCAGGCATGACAAGAAATTAAAAACAAAGGGAGAGAATCCAACAAAAAGAAAAAGTCATGACAATGGTAAGTCAAAACATATCAGCTATAACCATCAATGACAATGCTCTCAACTCACCAATCAAAATAAATAGACTGGCAGAATGGGTCAAGAACCAAGATCCAACAATATGCTGCATATAAGAAACACACTTAATTCAAAAAGAAACTCATAGACTGAAAGTTAAAGGGTGGAAAACAATACTCCATGCAAAAGAAACCCCCCAAAAAGCAGGAGTAGCTATCCTCTTTGCAGACCAAATGGATTTCAAACCCACACTGATTAAGAGAGACAAAGAAGGACACTACATCCTGGTAAAGGGAAGAATCCAAGAGGAAGAGATGACAATGATAAATATCAATGCACCAAATGCTAGTGCAACCTGCACCCAACTATATAAAACAAATACTAACAGACATGAAAAATCATATAAGCACTAATACAATAGTAGTGGGGGACCGCACCACCCCATTGTCACAAATAGATCAATCAACTAGACAAAAAACAAGCAGCGAAATAGTAGAACTCAATCAAACTCTTGAACAAATGAACTTAACAGATGTTTACAGAGTGTTTCACTCCACAAAATCAGAATACACGTTCTTTTCAGCTGCACATGGATCGTTCTCCAAAATAGATCACATACTTGCTCATAGAACATATTTAGGGAAGTGCAAAGGAATTGAAGTTAACCTCTGTATATTATCAGACCATAGTGTGATGAAACTGGAGATCAATAGCAAAAGAAACTGCAAAAATTTCATAAACACATGGAAATTGAACAACACACTTCTGAATAACCAGTGGGTCACAGAGGAAATTAAAGAAGAAATCAGACAGTTTCTTCAATTAAATGACAATGACAAGACAATATTTTGGAATCTATGGGACAAAATGAAAGCAGTTTTATGAGGGAAATTCATAGCCGTGAATACTCATATTAGGAAAACAGAGTGTGCCCAATTAAACAATCTGATGCTGAACCTCAAGCTTCTAGAGAAAGAAGAGCAAGCCAAACCCAAAGCTCATAGAAAGGAGGAAATTATGAAGATCAGGGCAGAAATCAATGCAATGGAGACTAACAGAACAATACAAAAAGTCAAGGAAGCCAAGAGTTGGTTCTTTAAAAGAATCAACAAAATTGACAAACCTTTAGCCAACCTTGTCAGAAAAAGGAAAGAAAAGGCCCAAATCCATGCAATTAGGAATGAAAAGGATGAAATTACAACAGACCCAGCAGATATCCAGAGGATCATGAATACCTACTTTTAGAACCTACACACCAATAAGATGGAAAACACGAAGAAACGGACAGATTCTTGGACACGTATGAATTACCAAAGTTAAACGAAGGAGACCTAAAAACTCTAAACGACCCAATATCAATCAATGAAATTGAAAAAGTAATTACAAACTTACCAACTAAGAAAAGCCCAGGTCCTGATGGCTTCACTGCTGAATTCTACAAGACATTTAGAGAGGAACTGCTGCCACTACTGTTTAAACTCTTCAATGAAATTGAAAGGGAAGCAATACTCCCAAATTCATTCCTGGAAGCAAGCATCACCTTGATCCCCAAAGCAGAGAAAGACCCAACTGAAAAAGAGAACTATAGGCCAATCTCACTAATGAACATAGATGCAAAAATCCTTAATAAGATACTGGCAAACAGAATGCAGAAGATCATCAAGAAGATCATACACCCTGATCAAATGGGATTCATCCAAGGGATGCAGGGATGGTTCAACATATGCAAATCAATCAACGTAATACGCTGTATCAATAGAACCAAGGACAAAACCATATGATCATCTCAATAGATGCAGAAAAAGCATTTGACAACGTCCAACACGCATTTATGATAAAAACCCTACAAAAAATCTGAATAGATGGTCTCTACCTCAATCTGATAAAAGCCATCTATGAAAAACCAACAGTCAATATCATACTAAATGGTCAAAAACTGAAATCCTTCACACTAAAATCAGGAACAAGACAAGGATGTCCACTATCACCACTCCTGTTCAACATAGTTTTGGAAACATTAGCCACAGCAATTAGACAACAGGAAGAAATAAAAGGAATAAAGATAGGAAATGAAGAAGTCAAATTGTCATTATTTGCAGATGATACGGTACTCTATACAGAAGTCCCAGGAACTCCACCAAAAGTCTTCTAGACTTAATAACCAAATTCAGTCAAGTAGCTGGATACAAGGTCAACACACAACAATCAATAGCTTTCCTCTATACGAACAACACACTCGCTGAGAGAGAAATAGGGCAAACAATTCCTTTCACAATAGCATCCCAAAAACTGAAATACCTGGGAATCAACCTAACAAAAGAAACCAAAGACCTCTTCTCTGAAAACTATACCACTCTGAAAAGAGAGATTGAAGATGATATCAGAAAATGGAAAGGCATCCCTTGTTCCTGGGTAGGAAGGATCAGCATAGTGAAAATGGCCATACTTCTAAAACTGCTATATAGATTCAGTGCAATCCCAATTGAAATCCCAGCAGCATACTTCATGAACCTTGAGAAAACAATCCAAAAATTCATTTGGAACAAGAGACCCAGAATAGCAAAAGCAATTCTAGGTAACAGAGACATGGCAGGGGGTATTACAACCCCCAACTTGAAACTAGACTACAAAGCTACTGTGATAAAAACAGCATGGTACTGGCAAAGAAACAGACCCGAAGACCAGTGGAACAGATTAAAAGATGCAGAAACAACTCCAGACACACTCAGCCACCTCATCTTTGACAAAGGAGCCAAACACCCTCACTGGGGGAAAGATAGCCTCTTTAATAAATGGTGCTGGAGAAATTGGGTTTCAACTTGCCAAAGACTAAAACTAGACCTATATCTCTCACCATGCACTAAACTAAAATCGAAATGAATTAAAGATCTAAATATTAAAACAGAAACACTGAACCGGCTGGAACCTGGGTTAGGTAGAACTCTTGAAGACATTGGGGTAGGAAAAGATTTTATAAACAAAACCTCAGTTTCCCATGAACCAGCACAATCAACAAGTAGGATCTCTTCTTACTCAAAAGCTTCTGCACAGCAAGAGAAACCACCAGCAGTGTGAAGAGACAACCCACAATGTGGGAAAAAATTTTCACCTGCGGTCCTTCAGACAAAGGTCTACTATCTAGAATCTATGAAGAACTTAAAAAAATCAGACCTCCCAAATTTAAAGATCCAATCCAAAATTGGGCATCTGAAATAAATAGACATTTGTCACACAAAGAAGTAGAAGTGGCAAATACACATATGAAAAGATGTTCAACATCACTGGTCATTCAAGAGATGCAAATGAAAACAACAGTGAAATTTCACCTCACCCCAGAAAGAATGGCTGCTATCATGAAATCAACCAATAACAAATGCTGGCGGGGCTGTGGGGAAAGAGGAACCCTGCTCCACTGCTGGTGGGAGTGTAGACTGCTGCAACCACTGTGGAAATCAGTATGGAGATGCCTCAAAGAACTAGGACTGGAAGTCCCATTTGACCCAGCTATTCCCCTGCTGGGTATCTTCCCCAAAGAATTAAAAGAATCATACCACAGTGATATATGGGCACTCATCTTCATAGTGGCACAGTTTGTAATAGCGAAAGCTTGGAAACAGCCCAAGTGCCCATCAACTGGAAACTGAATCAAGAAAATGTGGTTATTTTATAAAATGGAGTACTACTCAGCCATAAAGAAAGAGAAACTAGAGACATTTATAGCTAAATGGATGCACATTGAGGTGATCCTCTTAAATGAAATAAATAGGACACACAGGTGTAAATACCAAATAGTTTCTCTGGTGTGAGAAACTGAAAGTGTAAATACGGATTAAAATTATTAAAATGAATAATTGATAATTTTAAATAGGAAGAAAAGATCCAAAGAGTTAGGAGAATTGGGAGGGGAAGGGGAAAGGAAAGAAGGGAAAGGAAAAATTATAAGAAAAGGAAAAAATGGAAACAAAGTCTTTGTAAATAGGGAAGGGTGGAGGGAATGGAGGACAGGGAATTAGGGAAAAAATAAGAACCAAGATACATCATGTACAAGTACAAGCACCCAATGATAAATGTAAATATATTGTATACCTAAAATGTACCAATAAAAGAATTTAAGGAAAAAAAAAGAAATTTTTCAGATATAGCAGGGCATGGTAGCACAGGCCTGTAATCTTAGCACCCAGGAACCTGAAGGAGGAGGATTTCCATGAGTTCAAGGCCAGTCTGGGCTACATAGTAAGTTCAAAACCAGCCTGAACTACTGGCTGATTCAGTAGTGAGGCCCTGTCTCAACACCTCCCTCAAAAAAAAAAAAAAAAAGAAGAGAAATTGTTCAGGTAGACACATAGAATGAGAAAAGGAAGTGATCAGAGAACATATAATAACATAAAAATAGATCACTTCTTAGGTATGTTCAGTGCTATCACTGCCAGCATCAAACACCAACTCTTTATAATTCAAGTTTAACAAAAATCATGCCATTTGCAAGAAAATGGATGGAACTAGAGATTACCATGTTAAACAAAATAAGCCAGACTCAGAAAGATAAATATAGCATGTTTTCTCTCATATGTAGAGTCTAGGGAACGAAAAAAAAAAAAGACATGAAAGCAACATGAAAGAAGAAGAGAGAATATTACAATGGTGATTGGGGGAGGGACTCAAGAGAGTAATAAAACAATGGATATGATCAAGGTATGTTAGATACACATATGAAAATATCACTATGACATCATGATTCTATATAATCCATATGCACTCATTTTAGAAAATTACAAAGTAATGCCCAGTTAGTTGGTTACACATCGTAATTTCAAAACTTAACTTCATACAATTATTTCCAGAGTTATAGGAAAAAAGGAAACAATTTTCTTAATCTGTGCTAGAGAGAAAAGTCCATTTTATACATTTTTTACTGATTTTTATGAGCTTAAGTAGATATTGTAAAAGGATGAGAAAGCTTCCCAAACACATGCAAACACAGTCTGAATATTTCACCTATTTTTTTAAAACTTGGAAAGAACAAATTATATAACAATAAAAGGTCACATCTTGGTCTTCATACCCTTGTTCTAGTGCCTCCTCAACATCTCCATGTGGGTAATTCAAAAACTTTTCAAAGACAAGGAAACGAGACACCACCCTCCAGGCAGACACAGGTCAGAAAACTATAAATCATCCCTGACAAACCCTTCTTCCTCACTTTCCAGAACTACACCGTCCCCAAGCTCCGTCCACTTGACATCCTACATACCTCTGGAATCAGTCACTTTGTCTCTCTAGGTCAAGAAAATGACATCTTTTCCCTCAATTCAGCAATAGCTTACTAATTATCCACTCTTCCTCCATCCTTGCTGGTCCTCTGGATGCCTGTCTTAGTTTTGTTGTTTTGTTTTTTGAGGAGTTTTGTTTTGTTTTGTTTTTGTTCTTTTCAAAGTGCAAACTTGATCATATTTCTCTTCCATATGAAGTTCTTGATTGGCTTCCTGAGAAAGACAGGATAAAGACAGATCTCCTTTAGTGGCCCATAAAACCTTCACAACATGACCTCCACCTCTCTCTCCAGCTTTAGCTGGCCCCACTTTCTCCTGCTTTGTCTTTTCTTGACCTTCCTTCAGATCCTCATGTATGCTATCTTCCTCCCACCCCAGGGTTTTTTCACTTGCCATTCCCTCTACTGAATCAGTCTTCCCATCAACCCACACACACACCCCAGGCCAAGCCGACCCATTGGTCCTACTCAACTCCACTCTCCACATCTGAGCTTGATCACCCCCTCCAGGCTAGATCCCACTGTTGGGTGAGTTTATAGAACTGTACTGCTATCCTCAGAGCACATGATCTCACTTCACAAGTATGCACATTCTTTCTTGTAGACACTCATTTGTGTAATCAAACAAATAGAATCTGTTTCCTTCTCACTGGACCATGATCCCGTATCTGTTTTGTGATCATTATTATATGATGCCTAACTCTGCACCTGGCACCTGTAGGGATTCAGTAACTATTTTTTGAAGTAATGAATGAATACACGTGTGCATTTTCCTCTGTAATGTCTGTTTCCCAGGACTTTGGAATTATTAACTAAAACAATCTCCGAGAAATAATACTGCATATTTTCTCCCACTTCCTGATTATCACATAAGATTAAGCAAGGTATGTCCATATATATTCTCTGATCAAGTATTCAGTTATTGCATTTTCATCCCATTTAAGTTGAATTGAAAAACTGGAGCAATACTCATGTAAAAATTCCAATGACTGTTTCTGCAGACACACTTCTAAAAGAAGGAATCAATGAGGAATGGCAAATCAAAGCCTGTTTCATGTTATCCTTTACCTTAACACATAATATGAACACTCTGTAATAAAATAAAGTAAAAAACGTTTTTAAAATATTACTTTGAGCAATCCACATGTTACAAAAAGTTATTCAGAACACTGCTGACTAAATATTGTAGAATTTCAAAAGGCCAAGGAGAGTATTATAAATATCTTTTATATAACTTATAACTGTATTTTACCTAGCTCTTTCCTCAATCATACACAGAGAGAAGGTCTTATTGATCTTGTTGGCAAGCTCAAATACTTGCCACCCAATAGTAATAAATGTTCCTCAAATAATTGCCAGCTTCAAACTTTTCATTAAATATTTCTTCTTTTTCAAAACTAAGAAATAGCCAGTCTAAAACAAGCCAAAAGATTGAAACTCCAATGTTTATGGATATTATTGTTCCCATTTTTCTTCAAAAGAGAGATTGATGTTTAAAGAGAGAATTTTGATGTTTTCACACAAACTTCTAAGATTAACTCTAGAAAACAACAGAATCTTCTGTTGTTCAAAGGTGAAGAACGGCAAGTAGCACATCTGGAATTCCTGCTGCAGAAGAAATCCATCTGAACAATATTTAATCTTTTTGTCACAGCAGTTTCTGAACAGGTGTTCTTCAGACCCACTGTACTGATTAAGAAAAATAGTATGGAGGACCCAGTTGGTTAAAAGGCCTCCCATCTTGCTTGCAGGAAGATTCCTTGTAATAATGTCAGGAATAGGATCCATATAGAAAGATACATCTGAGTTCACCATTCATAAGGAAAATTCTTTCCCTGTGGTCAAGAGATTGTTTTAATGTAGGTTTCCCCAAAACAGGCCACAAGGAAGCATTTGGGTGCAAGTAGCTGTTGATTTGGGAGTAAAAGTGGGAAAGTCCCATAGGGAAGGGAGAAAAGGAAGGGAAAACAGTTGGTAGAAGTGCACTATCACAAACGCCATCCTGTGGGTTACAGGAGCTCAGTCCCACTGGAAACATCAGGGCACCAGAATCACAGTTACCTCAGTCAAGAGGCGGGAGGTCTAGGGTATTTACAAACCAACCAGTTTTTCCCTGAAAGCTGCTTCCAGAACTGTTCCTTCCCTCACTTTCCAGCCTCCTGTGTGATGCTCAGAGAAAGCCCTCAGCAAAGAGGCACAGACGCTGACTGACAGCTGGAAGTTGAGCTGTGTGTTCTGAAGATGTAGGAAAAGGTCTTGGTTAGGCACCAATAGTATCTGCCACATGGATGAGCAATACAAATATAATTCCAATTTTTTGAGTACTCGCTCTGTGAGTGGCCTTTCACATTTATGACTTCGTATTCTAACTTACAACAACCATCTGAGGTAGGCATTGTTATTAAGATCTTACAGCTAAAGTGTGAGAATAACTAGCTTCTCTGAGGTCATGCACTAGCCCACAGCACGATACATCTGGCTTCAGAGTCTCAGTTCTAAGCCACAACCCTGTTCCAGAGGGGCTCTCCCTGCCCCTCAATAAATGCACACAGACCCCCTATTCCACATGCAGTGGAGCTCACTCAAGATCAACGTGTCCTTCCTGACTCTGGGGCACTGTACTCTTTGCCTTTGCTGGTTCTTTCACATTGGCATCAAAAGCTGTGCCAATTATTCAACAGTCAGTTGACCAAATACAGGACAACTTTGTGCAGGGTAGCAGAGCTCTATGAGCCTTTGACTGAAACTTCCAAATGAACATTCCATGTGGCCCAGGGCTCAGTGAGAAAGAAGGTTTAATGAATCTCCCTGGTGTATGACGAAAGGCAGGCTGAACCACCCAAGCTTGAACACAATTATAAGCGGGTCGTCCCAGTCCTGCAGGGCACAAAGTAGCTGTTATCTGAAGTTGGAAAGGAATTTCCTGAAATGGCTGGTAATTGTACAATGAAGCACATCATAAAAGCTTGCTATTCCCTCCACCCTAGTCCCTGATCTCAAAGACAAAGTTGGACTAGTTAGGGCATTGATTTAGACCATGAAATTATTTCCAGAGGCTTTTCCTTCAACAAAGAAAAACCCACCTACCTAAAATAACCCCCTCTTAATAGACTTGCTGTAATAAAGGGCTTGATTTTATGATACTTGCTGTATATATATACTCAGAATGAATTCGGACCAACCAAATACCCATCCTTCTGAGAAAGTATAGTAATGACCCCCTATATGTTCATGCATTTAAGTCACAACCTTTTAATTTTGTCTTGAGAAAAACCTGAATTCTTTGAAAGTTACAGTGGTCTTCATTTTTCTCTTTTATAATTGTCCAAAGAATCTCCCTAGGTTCTTTGATTCAATGAGATGTCCATTACTAAGAAGGGAAAAAAATCATATGCCCTGTAATCATTTTTAAAACTAGAAAACTATCAAAAGATATTCACGAGACAATCACACCAAATGCAGAATCAAGTGTTTAGGCAGGGGAGCTGGAAGTTCAGCAGACATAGGTCCTGCTGTTTCTGCCTGATGAGGGTTAACCATGTCTGCCATGCAAGTTACCTGCCACAGTTTGCATACTCTGAGTGGAAAATAATTTGTGTGAGCAGACTGCACTGTCTCAACAATTAATTAAAAGGACTACTGCTGCAGATAGACATCTGGAACAACTTGAAAATCAAATCAGAGCAAGAGACCTCAGGGTCTTCTTACTACAGAAGACAGAGCCCCCTGACATCACTTCTTCTGGAGGGAATTTGGTTTCTTGTGCCCATAATGTAGACATTATAAAAGGGTGGGTTTATGGTAGGATGAAAGAACTTTTAAAGTATTACTGAGAGGAAACCACAAAAAAGTGGCCCAGGGAATGATGAGTTTGGGGGACTTCTCCAAATAACTTTTCCTTTTCTCCAGATTTGCTCAGACATGCTTTTCTGAAGACTGACAAACCTGCAGGAGTTCTTGCTTCTTTTTACAGGATGCTCTTCCTCTACTAAAAACATTCTCATCACTAAAGCACTGGAACAGCTATAATTATGAGATGAACTAGAGAGAGTTAATAATAAATAATAATTAAATAATGGGGTGAAGGTGGAGCTCAGTGGCATAGCATTTGTCAAGCATGTGAGAGGGCCTGAGTTCAATCTCCAACACCGAAAAATAAAACTAAGAATATTAACTTCTGAGTCATGAAAACTCAGAGTACATGAATGTTCATGACAAGTTTGTGCTGTGAGGCCAAAACCCAAAGTATGCAGTCAGCATCGTCACTGTTACAATCTTGCTTGTAGGTTGTGCCTACCAAGTTATATCTGCTCAAATCAGCCAGGGTGGATGATTATAACATTGGGCTATGCTGAAAAGATGGTAAGAAATAAGACATTTAGGGTCCAAAAACAATGGACAGGTGTCAAGCTGTGGTTTATCTCCTACCTCTTCCTATTTTTGATCTTGGCCAATAAATGATAATGCAAAACAATTAGAAATAACATATTGATGTGGAACGGTATTTTAAAAATTTTAAAAGCTGGTGATACAGTAGAAGTTTGATATACTGCCTTTTATATAAAGAAAGGAACACATATACATCTAGTCATAACTATATGTAAAATGATCTTAACAAAATCCTAAAATGATCCCTCCCTCTAGAGAAGGTTAAAGGCATGATATTACAATGATACATATTACAATGTCTAGTTCATCTCGATGATTACATACCCACGCTTATAGCAGCATGACTCACAATGGCTAACTCTTGGAAAGGACCTATATGCCCATCAACAGATGAATGAGTAAAGGAAATATGGCACATAGACACAATGGGGTACTACTACACAGCCATGAAGAAGGATAAATGTGAGTCATGTGTAGGAAAATGAATGCATTCTTTGATCATAAAGCTAAGTGAAATAAATTAGACAGAGAAGGTTAAATACTATATTGCATAAATTTAAAGAGAAAAATAAAAGATAGATGATAACGGACAGGTAGATTTTGTAAAGAGAAAGGAATATGGGATTGGGGGAAGTAAAAACGTCAAGATGTGATATGTATATTACTAATTCCCCACTCTGAATATATTCATCATGTATCACAAACATGTACTTACAATAAAAAAGAAAACATACATTCATACAAAGTTTTTTACATGACTATTCATAGCAGCATTATTCATCATAGCCAAAAAAAAAAAGAGTTTAATGAGGACACCAGTTCCTGTTCATTCTATGCCCTCTTGCACTCATTGGCCTTTTACCATGGACATGACTTTCTCCTTTTGAAGTACTGACTAGCAGGAAATGTATGGTGTGTTTGGATGCAGCAGCCAAGGAACAAAGAATCCAGGGTCCAGAGTGTGTGGTGCACAGATAGTAAGGCGAGTCTGTGAGGGGAGCCTGAGACTGAGTCCTGAAAGAAGACACTGAGCAGCAGCACTGGGATATTTATGCATCAATTTCTGCACAACCACCATCTACAACAATTAGACTCTATTGAGAGCTGCTGGGCACTTTGAAGCAGTAGGACTTGGTCTGTTGGGAGAGGCAAGAATCCTCAGGCCTGAAATGCAGGCAAAGAGGTTGGAAACTGGCAGGGTACACAGCATCCCCAAGGCCCCCACCTCATGGGTGTCTTCACATAGCACCATCCATACCTCGGTGACCCTGGCAGATAGCCTTGGGACAGTTCTTGGTGTTCTTACACCATGAGTCTGATTAGGTGGAATTTTGCCTATGCTTTTATGGAACATTGTGGGAGGCTCTTGGAACACAACAAAGCAAAGGAAAGGGCTAGAAAAGAGGGTGAACACTGAGCCTTAGACAGTAGGGAAAAATTTGAACTCCAGGTGCTTCCACTAACTTACTTGGTCACATCACACTCTGTTGTGATCTGACCTGCCTCTGAATGTACTTCAACCTGAAATGATTGGCAGATGCTTTCTGCCTGTCAAAACCAGCTCTTGAAATGGTAACTGCTTCTCCTGTCCTTATTAGAGGACACAAATGGTTCAGTTAGACTGGGGCATATTAATAATGTCTTTTTTTATTGAGCAAAATTAGAGAAACATTTATATTCGTATTTCAAATTCAAGCCTCCAGTCTTTTTTTTAAAACTGTATATCCTTTTATTGGTACATTTTAGGTATACAATATAATGACATTCATCATTGGAAATTTGCACCTTTACATACTCTCTTGATTTTTATTTTTCCCCCTTCCCCTGCCCTCCCTTCAACCCCTCCATGCCTCCCGGTTTATAGAGACTTTGTTTCCTTTTTTCATTTTCTCATATTAATTTCATTCCCTTCTTTCCTTTCCCTGCCCCTTCCCCTTTGCCCCTTTTCTTCCTATTTTACATTATCTGTTATACCTTTTAGTCCTTATTTACACTTTCAGTTTCTCACACCAGAGAAACTATTTGGTATTTACACATGTGTCGTATTTATTTCATTTAAGAGGATCACCTCAATGTGCATCCATTTAGCTATAAATGTCTCTAGTTTCTCTTTCTTTATGGCTGAGTAGTACTCCATTTTATAAAATAACTACATTTTCTTGATTCAGTTTCCAGTTGATGGGCACTTGGGCTGTTTCCAAGCTTTCGCTATTACAAACTGTGCCGCTATGAAGATGAGTGCACATATATCACTGTGGTATGATTCTTTTAATTCTTTGGGGAAGATACCCAGCAGGGGAATAGCTGGGTCAAATGGGACTTCCAGTCCTAGTTCTTTGAGGCATCTCCATACTGATTTCCACAGTGGTTGCAGCAGTCTACACTCCCACCAGCAGTGGAGCAGGGTTCCTCTTTCCCCACAGCCCCGCCAGCATTTGCTATTGGTTGATTTCATGATAGCAGCCATTCTTTCTGAGGTGAGGTGAAATTTCACTGTTGTTTTCATTTGCATCTCTTGAATGACCAGTGATGTTGAACATCTTTTCATATGTGTATTTGCCACTTCTACTTCTTTGTGTGACAAATGTCTATTTATTTCAGATGCCCAATTTTGGATTGGATCTTTAAATTTGGGAGGTCTGATTTTTTTAAGTTCTTCATAGATTCTAGATAGTAGGCCTTTGTCTGAAGGACCGCAGGTGAAAATTTTTTCCCACATTGTGGGTTGTCTCTTCACACTGCTGGTGGTTTCTCTTGCTGTGCAGAAGCTTTTGAGTAAGAAGAGATCCTACTTGTTGATTGTGCTGGTTCATGGGAAACTGAGGTTTTGTTTATAAAATCTTTTCCTACCCCAATGTCTTCAAGAGTTCTACCTAACCCAGGTTCCAGCCGGTTCAGTGTTTCTGTTTTAATATTTAGATCTTTAATTCATTTCGATTTTAGTTTAGTGCATGGTGAGAGATATAGGTCTAGTTTTAGTCTTTGGCAAGTTGAAACCCAATTTCTCCAGCACCATTTATTAAAGAGGCTATCTTTCCCCCAGTGAGGGTGTTTGGCTCCTTTGTCAAAGATGAGGTGGCTGAGTGTGTCTGGAGTTGTTTCTGCATCTTTTAATCTGTTCCACTGGTCTTCGGGTCTGTTTCTTTGCCAGTACCATGCCGTTTTTGTCACAGTAGCTTTGTAGTCTAGTTTCAAGTTGGAGGTTGTAATACCCCCTGCCATGTCTCTGTTACCCCGAATTGCTTTTGCTATTCTGGGTCTCTTGTTCCAAATGAATTTTTGGATTGTTTTCTCAAGGTTCATGAAGTATGCTGCTGGGATTTCAATTGGGATTGCACTGAATCTATATAGCAGTTTTAGAAGTATGGCCATTTTCACTATGCTGATCCTTCCTACCCAGGAACAAGGGATGCCTTTCCATTTTCTGATATCATCTTCAATCTCTCTTTTCAGAGTGGTATAGTTTTCAGAGAAGAGGTCTTTGGTTTCTTTTGTTAGGTTGATTCCCAGGTATTTCAGTTTTTGGGATGCTATTGTGAAAGGAATTGTTTGCCCTATTTCTCTCTCAGCGAGTGTGTTGTTCGTATAGAGGAAAGCTATTGATTGTTGTGTGTTGACCTTGTATCCAGCTACTTGACTGAATTTGGTTATTAAGTCTAGAAGACTTTTGGTGGAGTTCCTGGGACTTCTGTATAGAGTACCGTATCATCTGCAAATAATGACAATTTGACTTCTTCATTTCCTATCTTTATTCCTTTTATTTCTTCCTGTTGTCTAATTGCTGTGGCTAATGTTTCCAAAACTATGTTGAACAGGAGTGGTGATAGTGGACATCCTTGTCTTGTTCCTGATTTTAGTGTGAAAGATTTCAATTTTTGACCATTTAGTATGATATTGACTGTTGGTTTTTCATAGATGGCTTTTATCAGATTGAGGTAGAGACCATCTATTCAGATTTTTTGTAGGGTTTTTATCATAAATGCGTGTTGGACGTTGTCAAATGCTTTTTCTGCATCTATTGAGATGATCATATGGTTTTGTCCTTGGTTCTATTGATACAGCGTATTACGTTGATTGATTTGCATATGTTGAACCATCCCTGCATCCCTTGGATGAATCCCATTTGATCAGGGTGTATGATCTTCTTGATGATCTTCTGCATTCTGTTTGCCAGTATCTTATTAAGGATTTTTGCATCTATGTTCATTAGTGAGATTGGCCTATAGTTCTCTTTTTCAGTTGGGTCTTTCTCTGCTTTGGGGATCAAGGTGATGCTTGCTTCCAGGAATGAATTTGGGAGTATTGCTTCCCTTTCAATTTCATTGAAGAGTTTAAACAGTAGTGGCAGCAGTTCCTCTCTAAATGTCTTGTAGAATTCAGCAGTGAAGCCATCAGGACCTGGGCTTTTCTTAGTTGGTAAGTTTGTAATTACTTTTTCAATTTCATTGATTGATATTGGGTCGTTTAGAGTTTTTAGGTCTCCTTCGTTTAACTTTGGTAATTCATACGTGTCCAAGAATCTGTCCGTTTCTTCGTGTTTTCCATCTTATTGGTGTGTAGGTTCTAAAAGTAGGTATTCATGATCCTCTGGATATCTGCTGGGTCTGTTGTAATTTCATCCTTTTCATTCCTAATTGCATGGATTTGGGCCTTTTCTTTCCTTTTTCTGACAAGGTTGGCTAAAGGTTTGTCAATTTTGTTGATTCTTTTAAAGAACCAACTCTTGGCTTCCTTGACTTTTTGTATTGTTCTGTTAGTCTCCATTGCATTGATTTCTGCCCTGATCTTTATAATTTCCTCCTTTCTATGAGCTTTGGGTTTGGCTTGCTCTTCTTTCTCTAGAAGCTTGAGGTTCAGCATCAGATTGTTTAATTGGGCACACTCTGTTTTCCTAATATGAGTATTCACGGCTATGAATTTCCCTCATAAAACTGCTTTCATTTTGTCCCATAGATTCCAAAATATTGTCTTGTCATTGTCATTTAATTGAAGAAACTGTCTGATTTCTTCTTTAATTTCCTCTGTGACCCACTGGTTATTCAGAAGTGTGTTGTTCAATTTCCATGTGTTTATGAAATTTTTGCAGTTTCTTTTGCTATTGATCTCCAGTTTCATCACACTATGGTCTGATAATATACAGAGGTTAACTTCAATTCCTTTGCACTTCCCTAAATATGTTCTATGAGCAAGTATGTGATCTATTTTGGAGAACGATCCATGTGCAGCTGAAAAGAACGTGTATTCTGATTTTGTGGAGTGAAACACTCTGTAAACATCTGTTAAGTTCATTTGTTCAAGAGTTTGATTGAGTTCTACTATTTCGCTGCTTGTTTTTTGTCTAGTTGATTGATCTATTTGTGACAATGGGGTGGTGCGGTCCCCCACTACTATTGTATTAGTGCTTATATGATTTTTCATGTCTGTTAGTATTTGTTTTATATAGTTGGGTGCAGGTTGCACTAGCATTTGGTGCATTGATATTTATCATTGTCATCTCTTCCTCTTGGATTCTTCCCTTTACCAGGATGTAGTGTCCTTCTTTGTCTCTCTTAATCAGTGTGGGTTTGAAATCCATTTGGTCTGCAAAGAGGATAGCTACTCCTGCTTTTTGGGGGGTTTCTTTTGCATGGAGTATTGTTTTCCACCCTTTAACTTTCAGTCTATGAGTTTCTTTTTGAATTAAGTGTGTTTCTTATATGCAGCATATTGTTGGATCTTGGTTCTTGACCCATTCTGCCAGTCTATTTAGTTTGATTGGTGAGTTGAGACCATTATCATTGATGGTTATAGCTGATATGTTTCGACTTATCATTGTCATGACTTTTTCTTTTTGTTGGATTCTCTCCCTTTGTTTTTAATTTCTTGTCATGCCTGCTGGATTCATTCTATTGGGCTTCCTGGGGTTGTGATCCTCATTATCTTTCCCTAGGATTTTGTCTAAAATGTTTTGGAATGCTGTTTTGGTATTCATGAAGCTCCTAAGGTGCTCTTTGTCATGAAAGTATCTTATTTCACCATCAATTTTGAAAGATAATTTTGCAGGGTTCATCATTCTGGGTTGGATTTTGTTTTCCTTTAAGGCTGTAATACATCACCCCAACCTCTTCTTGCCTTGAGGTTTTGCGTTGAGAAGTCTGCTGTGATTCTGATGGGCTTTCCTTTGTATGTGATTTGTTTCTTTTGCTTTTACTTCCTTGTCTGAGGAATGTCTGTTCATTTCAGATGCCCATTTTTGAATTGGATCTTTGAATTTGGGGGGTCTGATTTTTTTTCAGTTCTTTATGTATTCTAGATAGTAGTAGTCCTTTGTCTGAGGTACAGCTGCTAAAATTTTTTTCCCACATTGTAGGTTGTCTCTTAGTTCTATTGGTGGTTTCTCTTGCAGTGCAGAAGCATTTTAATAAGATGAAATCCCAGCTGTTAATTCTTTGTGCTAGTTGTGGTGCTACTGAGGTTTTGTTCATAAAGTCTTTTCCTATGCCAATGTCTTCAAGAATTCTACCTATCTTATCTTCCAGCATTTTTAGTGTTTCTGTTTTAATATTTAGATCTTTAATCCACTTTGATCTTAGTTTAGTGCATGGTGATAGATATGAGCCTAGTTTTAATCTTTGGCAGGTTGAAATCCAGCTTTTCCAATACCAGTTATTAAATAGGCTATCTTTCCTGCATTGAGGTGGTTGGCTCCTTTGTCAAAGATGAGGTGGCTGTAACCGAACCATTTCTTTCACTCACAAAGTTATTTTTCTTTTGGTACTGGGGATCAAACTTGGGACCTTGTGCTTGTGAGGCAAGCGGTGGAACCACTGAGCTAAATCCCCAGCTCAGTCACAAAGTTTTATTTGCTCTAACAAATATTTATAGCTTTCATGGTTCTAGGCACTAGCAATAAATAAAATACACAAAAACAAAACCCTACATCTTTATCAGGCTTGAGTATGTGAATTATTCCAAAATCATGTGTAGCTTAGACCTCTCTTCAGTGATTTGATTCATACATTTACATTTAACCATTCCTTGGGTCCCTCAAATTCTAGATATTTAAAATAAAAATCCTGTTCCTTTTATTGTAGACCAGCTCTCCTGAAATCAGTCTATCTAACTATCTGTACATGTATCTCCATCTATCCATCCATTCATTTGCCGAATCCAGAAACTCTGGAACTGCTACCAGTTTGGGGGGCTTGTCCAGGTTCTTTTTTTTTAGACAGGAACTCACTATGTAGTTCAGGCTGGCCTTGAATTCACTATGTAGCCCAGGGTAGTCTTGAACTTGTGGTGATCCTCATGCCTCAGCCTCCTGAGTGTTGGGATTGCAGGCAGTGTGTGCCAGCACACCTGGCTCTTGTCCAGGTTCTTAATGTCCTGAAGAAAGAATTGAGCTGCAGCAAGAGTGAAGATTTATTTGCAAACAAGGACAGTCTACAGGTGTGAACAGGCCAGCGAGAAGAGTATAGATGGGAAGGAGGCTTGGTGTTCACGGTTGTAAGCATTTAGGACCAAGGTGGGCCCTTCCTTTCTCCAGCCATTTCCTTAGCTACCTCCTGCTTCATATTTAATTTCTCCTGAACCATATTTAATTACTCCCTTATCCTCACTCCCAAGTGTGTCAGTAACCCATTCTTCCTATGGCTTCTAAAATAGGATCCATATTTACCTCTCACCTAATTTCCAAATGTTCCTGTTTGATGAGGTTGGTTCTCACCATCTGTTGCCTGCTCTACTATAAGAAACACTGTACTGTTCCCAATTTTGTAGCATCTCCTGTAAATCCTTCCTTCATAAAGTTGCCAGAACAAGTTGTTTAAAACACAAATCTGGCCATGTTACTCTTCAGTGAGGCTGAGCTCCTGAACGTGCCATCCAAAACCCTGTGCTGTACTTCGGATCTGGAATGAGCCCCAAAGGCTTATGTGTTAAAGGCTTGGTTCTCAGCTTGGAGCTATTAAGAGGAGGTGGAAAATTCAAGAAGTTGGGCCTAGTGGGTGGTCTTCAGATCACTGAGAGTTGTACCCTCAAAAGGGGTTGGGGGACCCTAATCTCAGCTTCTTCTTCCTCTTTTTCATTTCCCAGCTACAAGTTAAGTTTTGCCTCTCTTTGTGTTCTCTGCTATGCTCCTTGATCACAAACCCAAAACGTGTGTGTGGAAGTTGGTCATGGACTGAAGCCCCCAAAACCATGAACCAAAATAAACCCAAATAAGTTGATTATCTCAGGTATTTGCTATTGTGATGGAAAACTGACTACCACTCCCTCTGTGACTGTCTTCTTTCCACCTCTCCAGTTCCTCTTCTCCCACTCTGTCCTCTGCTTCTCATATAACAACAGAGTGCATGCAGGTACCATTCCCTGAGCCAGGAAGGCCCCCCCGCAAGTCCCTTTACCCATTTTCACCCACTTCTGCTCCTTCTTGAAGACAAAGCTCATGATGAGCCATAACTGCCATGAAATTTTTGCTCATTCTCTAACTCCCTCCACAGGAGTGGACAGGTAGTTTCCAAAGCACTGTATGATCATCCCTTTTATATGTTGTCATGGGAGTTCCTTCTTAGCATTGGAATCCTCTGTCTTCCTTGCATTGTCCAAGTTGTAATTGTGCCATGTGGTATGTTTATTCTCAATGCTTGCCACAATATCTGCCACACAAAGGCCAACAATTAATGTGTGCTGAACTGAGGTGCTGAATATGTACTATTTAGGCATACTTTTCTGTTGGAGGGATTTCAAGAACATGGTGTGTGATTTTTCTCTTTTCCTGTAAGCACGAGGAAATTTACCAGAGGTCCTTTAATCTGAGCTCTGCTTGCAATGGGATAGGAGGACAGAGAAATAGCACTTTTTATAGAGATTCTGTTATCTTCAGGGGAAAATGTATAAGATGTAAGGTTCACCATAAAAATACTTTGGTATCTATAAGTCTGCTCAATACGCTGTAAAACTTTAAGAAAATGGTCTTTTACAAATGTGTACAATGAAATCATAGCTAAAGCTATTCCAAGTGAGGTGGTCACTTTTATTCTAGATTCTAAAAACTTCTGTTTATAGACAGGCTAACACTATGTGGAACTTGGATTTTTCTCTTGACAATGATATGTACACAATTGATTCTATCACCTAGTTATTTCCTGCCTTCAACTTATTTTCCTACAACAAAAAATGGAAAATATTCATGACTCATAACATATGTATATTTGGAATAGTTCTTTATGTAGTTTTTTTTTTCTACTTTGAAGAAATGGACTTTGATCTTCAATGTACCACGTTAAGGGCCTTTGAAGGCTATACCTAATGGGAAAATAAACAAGCCGAGAGCTGCTGTAACCTACAATATTTGTCATGAGAACCGTGGGTCTCCCTGGCAGTCTGTCAGTCGTCTGTCTGTGTGTGTTAAAGTCTCTATTTTGAACACCACTGTTTTGTATATGTGCCTTAGAGGTTTTGTTCACATATCTAAACACTAGCTTCTTAGTGTTCTTACCAGTTGCTGCAAAATTCTTTCATCACTTGTGAGGCGATTTTCTTTTTATCTTATTGAGCGTTGCTTGCTGACGTTCTTAGACAGTTAAGGAAGACCTCCCCACAGACCAAAGAGGATCACTTGATCTCTTGATTGATTTAGTAAAGAATTCCCCCAATTTTCAGTTGATTTGGGCAAACATGAAAGGTGTGTTGGAGTTTGTTCTGGGTGGCCCAGATTCCCTAGAGAACACTCCAAGTTGCCAGGAATGTGGGCTGATGACAACTCAGCTGAGCCACTTCTGCGGAATGGGCCTCAGCTGAGAAACCTTCCCTCTTCTTGCCCCATTGCAACTGGGGATGGTTCACAAAAACTCAGCCTACTATCCTGAACTTGGGGCAACTTTGAAGTGCCATCCCAGCCACAGGAACCCCCATGGCCCACCTTCTTCCTCTTCCTCACTCCTTTGGGTGGCCACTGTGAGTCCTCTCTCAGACAACTCCCACCTACATGTATCATTGTGCCAGTTGTTTTTTTTTTTCCCCCCTGGGATGTAGGGAATTCAACAATGAAGCAGTCCAGAGGAAAGACTGGTATATTGGACAGGGTGCTCCAGAGAAACAGAACCAATAGGAACAATAGGATAGAGAGATATAGTAAAATAAGGAATTAATTCTTGCAACTATGGAGGCTGAGAAGCTACGAATCTATGAGAGCAAATGTTATTCAAGTCCAGGTCTAAATCCAAAGGCCTCAGAGCCAGCAGAGCTGGTGGTCTAAGTTCCAGTCTGAATACAGAAGGTCATCCTGTCAGCTTGGGATCAGTCAGGCATAGAGAGCCAATTCTCCCTTGTCCTACTTTTCATTCCTGTCAGGCCTCCAGCTGATTGGATCAGGCTTACCCACACTGGAAATGGCAGTCTGCTTTACTTAATCCATCAATTCAAATACAGAATCTCTTGCTTACAGATATACCCAGAGTAATTTTAACTAAATATTTGGGTACCCTGTGTCCCAGTCAAGTTAACATGTAAAATTAAATGCCACAACTGGTGTTTTCAGCCAACAGTGCTGGGACAGTTGGGTAGCTGCGTGCCGAAGATTGAATTTGGATCTCTTCTTCAACCATACATAAAAATAAACTAAAACTAAATTATTATCCTAAGAGCTAAGAATATGAAACTCTTCCGAGAAAATAGTAGTTTGTAACTTTGGGTTAGACAATATAAATGCTCTTTAACATTCTGATAAACCTATCATAAGAAAAAATGCATGTAATATCCTGATAAGCCCATCAAAAATTGAAAAATTATTAAGTCCAACCATTATAAATTCAGATTCTCTTCACTTACAATGAAATTGTGGCCTGATAAACCCATTGTAAAGTCAAAAAACTGTAAGTTGAAAAACCATTGTAAGTTTGGGACCATCTATAGTTTCTGAAAAATGGCACCGAAAGTATAAGCAATAGAAGAAAAAAAATAGAAAAATTGGGCTTCATTAAAATTAAAACTTTTGTGTGTCACCAAAAGTTGACACCATCAATTATTGACATTTTTTTTTTGAGACAGGGTCTCGCTATGTAGTTCAGGTTGGCCTTGCACTCACTATGTAGCCCAGGCTGGCTCAAACTCATGGTGAGCCTTCTGTCTCTGCCTCTGGAGTGCTGGGATTACAGATGTGCCACCATGCCTGGCTAATTATTGACATTCTTGACACCATCCATAAAGTGAAAAGATAATCTGTAGAATGAGAGAGAATATTTGCAAATCAGATATCTGATAAGGGACTGATAGCCAGAATATATAAAAAACTATTGGAGGGCCGGAGATTTAGCTCAGTGGTTTCGCCTCCTGCTGTGCAAGCGCAAGGACCCGAGTTCGATCCCCGGTACCAAAAAAAAAAACAATTACAATTCAACAATAAAAAGACAACCCAATTGCCAAGGAATGTCATTAGACATTTCCCCAAAGGTGGAATGTTCTCCGGTTCCTTTACCTCTCTCCACAAGTATAGAGAACAGAGGGAGACAAAGCCTTCCAGTGACAGCCACACATCATGGTGATCAACACCCAGCTTATTGGTGGCATACTACCTCTCTCTCTCTCTTTTTTTTTTCCTGGTACTGGCGATCGAACTCAGGGCCTGGTGCTTGCTAGGCAGGTGTGGCACCACTGACCTAAATCCCCAGCTCCATACTACCTCTCTTGATGCTCATGTACATAGTGAAATGATTACTGTCGTCAGGCAAATTAGCATGCATATCATCTCTTATGATTACCTCTGATAATTGTTGATTCAACAGTCACTCATTTACAGAATTTATGCTGAGTACCCATCTCTCTGCAAAGTTTGTCCTATGTTCCAGCTAATGCTACAACTCATAAATAAGGAATCATATTTTAATGAGTTGTAAAGTCAAATAAGCCTGGATGAATTCACCTTCTATTAGGTGTATTGCTCTTGGCAGATATTTAGCCTGGGGAGCCTCAGTGCTCTTGACTATAGGATGAGTAGAAGAAGGCAGAAACTACCTATGTGTCATTACTTTGTGAAAATTTATTGAGAAAACATATCTCAAACACCTAGCTCAATGCCTGTAATAAATATAAATTCTTATCTAATTTCCAGCTCAATCCCATGGATGTAGAGATTATGGTTTATGTAGAAAGGCATCTTAATACCTTTTAATACAACTTCCTCATGCACAGGTGAGAAAATGTGGGCCCTGGAATATTACATGTTTGACCCAAAGTCACATACTGAGTTTAATGGTGAAATCAACACTGAAAGCCAGTGATTCCAATTCCCAATTCAATGCTCTCCTATCACTGCACATTAATTTATGAGATATGTTTGTTTTCTGTCTGTGTAACTTGCTTTCCATGTATGGCTTAGCATTCTTTTTAACTTAGAGATTCATGGGCCTCAGGATCTTTTTTAAAAATGTTACCCAAGACTTATACCTGCCAGTAGTACTTCTCTATCCTGAGAAGTATTCATTTATTCTTTGTGTTTTAGTTTTGTGGCTGTAACAAATACTTGGAAAATCAACTTACACAGAGAAAAGATTGGGCTCAGAATTTTGGAGGTTCTGGTCCTGTTACATTTGGGCCCATGACAGGGTCTATCATGGTGGGGTGTGAATGGTGGAGCAAAGCCACTTATCTCACAGCCAGGAAGCAAAAAACAGAAATAGGAAGGGGCTGGGATCCCATTATCCCCTTCAAAGCCACCTTCCCAATGACCTTACTTCCTTACATAGGTTTTACTTCCTAAAGCTTCCACCACCTCCCAATAGTGCCACAAATGACACATGGGCCTTTGGGGAGCATTTAAGATCCAAACTATAGCACTTTGCTTTTTGTTTTCAGATAATTCTCGATCCCTGATGGTTTGTTAACTGAGTTTTCCAGTTCAGGTTTGGTGTAAGAATGTCTAATCAAGACGGCAAAGCCATTTTTCAGTAGAAGACCTCCTTGGCCACACTCAACAGATTGCCTCAGAGCACAGGATGCTGAATGTTGCTGTTGTGGCTGCTTTCTGTGGAGAACAGGGCACTCCAGAAACTTCTTTGCTTTAAAAGCCCTCTGTGGATCCCTACACAAGTCTGCTCCTGGGTCAACAGTTCCCACATGAATGCTCATTCATGTTGCCCAGGCTTGCTTGCAGCAATGATACAGAGAGAACTACCTGGATGAAGGGAGGAAAAGAAAAAGGTAAAAGAGAGGATTTTAAAATGCACTTAACTTAGTACTTCTGGATACGACATAGCCACCCAAACACTTTTAAGTGGGTAAGAAAACCCTAAGACCCAAGGTAGATAATGGTTACAGCACAACACATGCTATTGTTTATGTCATCTTTCTATCAAAAAATAGAAAGGAATTGGGCCAGGGATTTAGCTCAGCGGTTTCGCCACCTGCTGCGCAAGCACAAGGACCCGAGTTTGATCCCCAGTACAAAAAAAAAGAGAAAGGAATGGAAGAATTTCTCTCACCTTAGCAGAATTCAGGCATAAGAAGACAGTATTCAGAGCAGGGGTGAGAGAACTACTGTACAGCTGAAGAAGTAGTGGTCCTAACAATAACTGGGGAAAATGTTGGGAGAGTGCCGGAGAAGAACATAAATCTCCTGGAACATGAGTATCAGATGGACCCATGGCTCTGCTGAGGACCCAAGACAAGTTGCTTAAATTGCCAAGACCTTGTAATAATTTGAACAACTATTCATCCTTGAGTCTGAGCACAAAATCATCCAGGTTGTGCAAAAGCAGGTAAAAAAACAAAATCCGAGCAGCATATACTTGTAGAAGCTGGCCACATGCTCCTGGCAGCAGCAGTAAGACTAGGTTTGCATGGAGCGGAGGTTAACTAGCCCAACAAAGAAAAATGTTGGCCCTGAAGCCTGACTACTCTTACACACCTACATGTGTGGACACACATATTCACAAATAAGAATTCCCTTGTCCAACATGAGCATCAGAACCTGAAGGAGAACCCTGTGTGTGCTCTGACTCCTGTTCCCAGCTCTCTTCCAGCCACCAGTGTTTCTCCACCTTAGTGGTACATTAGAATCCGCTGGGGACCTGTCAGAAAATACTAATGCCTTCATACCAACCCAACTCCATTAAATCAGAATCTCTGAGGGAGGGGCCTAACTGAATATTTTTTTAAAAGTTCCCAGGTGACTTGAATGGGTAGCCAGAGTTACAAACTCCTGTGGTGTACCGAGCTGCTCCCTTCCCTCTATAAGCCATGCTCTCTGGTCATGTCACACCTTGTCCCGAGGCTTCATGAACCACCACCTAGCTTATTGCTTTCTGGCTTGGTGCCTCGTCCTGATTTTGATGGCTTTATCTTTGCTTCTTCTCATTCACCAGTTATTGTGGCAGTAATTTTCTCTACAGGTTTCTTTTGGCTACTGAACTGGTGGCTCCCAAGAAATCACTGTTCAAATGGCACCAACTCAGAAAGGACCCCCCTAACCACCCTATGAAAACAGCACATCTGCCTGACCCTGCCTCCTGCTGAGTCCCTTACTCTGCTTCCTCTGCTCTCTCCCACTGTCTCCAGCTTTCTATTCATAGATCGACAGACAGATTGTATCACAGGTCTTTGTGAGAAATAGTACAAAAATAAGCCAGATGTTTACTCCCATTAACTGCAGTACAGAAATGTCACTGAGCACTGTCTACTCTGTCATTTGTTGCTCCCTTAGGAAGATCCCCTTTAGATGTGTTTTTTTGAAACTGAGTACAGAAAAGTTGTCTGTCCCTTGAAGCTCTGGTTCATGTCTTTGTGAAGTTTCTGTTTCAAGGTGTTAATTGTGTATCTGTTGGGCTTCCTTCTCTCTAGCTTCTAGGAAATTTGGGGCTAAATTTGTGGCTGAACAATAGCAACTTTGTTGGACATTTTTCTCTCTGGCTGTGATTTTTCCAGGCTCACGTGCATTTCCCCAACCCTAATTGTTTGTGCCAATTATGTTTTGTTATGTTGTAGAGTTTACTCTTTTTGTAATCTAAGGATGAAGTGGAAGAAAAGGCAGCTAATTACAGAGGGTGGAGATGAATAGACAGGCAGAAAGAAGGTGAGACTTCTTAACAGGTTGCAGTACCAGGATAAGCTGGTGGTCCTCTGGACCCAGCAGACACAGGGGAAATTCACTGTTGCCTGGGACAGAAAGGAAAAAGGTGGATGGAGACAAATAGCACAGTCAAGTTCTGAGGTCAAGATTTTGCTCACGTAGTCCTCACATGTAACATTATATGGATAATAATATGTATCTACAGGTTTATAGAATTGTTGAGCAGGAACCAACAGTTGGTAAATGCAAATACTTCCTTACAGAAGGGAAGGAAACTGAACACCAAGCAATTTGCTTAAGGCCCAGAGCAATTCATTGGCAGGGACAATGGGATGAAGATCTTTCTCTCTCTTCTCCCAGCCCAAAGCTTTTTCCATAATACCACCCACAAAGTTGCTGTGCTTCTTGCTTTGTGTATTAAAAATTTTTCACTTGAAATCTTTGGAAAGCATGCAAAGAGGTTATGCCTGCATATGTATAATTCTTTTTTCCTCACAGACATTCCAAATTCAATAAACCGATGCGAGGAAAGTGCTCCTGATTATTGCCCTCCAAACCCACCCTTGTTAATCCTCTGGCTTAGGAACAAGCTAGTGCCAGCCAGGAAGCTGCTTCTGAGAGGGGTGTCCACACACAGAAGGTGCTTGTCAGAAACACCAGAGTGAGGTTGGGGGCTGAGACTAGTGGGTGGGGAATACCAGGTGGCAGGTGGAATAATCAGAACAGGGGGTTTTCAAGAAAAGCTGCCTGGTGCGTCCCGGGAAAAAAAGATAGGAATTCCAGATGTTCTCCAAACATGTCTGGTTTCAGTCAACATTGGTTGAATCTCTAGTATACATATGTCGGTTCTTAAAAACCTGTAAAATACAAGGAGGAGGGAAGACTAAAAGTAGAAAGTAGAGACCTTGGTGCATGCAAATACCAAAAGCCTCCAGGGGAGGGGGGTTAAACACTACTTCACACCACACCAAAGACAACACAACACAACACACAACAAAGTTTCCTGGGCCAGAGTGGTGTTAGGGATTAAGACTTCAGTTTCTGATGGAAGTTGCTCTGCTGAATGGGTATATTTGGCCATTTCTGGCTGAGTGATTGTCAATGTGGACTTCAGCCCATGGCAAAGCCTGCTGCAGCCCCTGATGTCATTGCTGTTTCTTCACTGGTCAGCCAAGCACAGAGCCCTGCAAGGAAGGATTCCTTGGAGACGTCTGGGGCCCAGGAGCTGTCACCCAGAGAGAAGGCCTGGCAGAACTGATGTGGGGTCTGTGCATCCATCCTTTTGCACTTTGCAGCTGTGACTTCCCAGACAGCCAGTACCTTTCCAGCAGGACTCAGTTGTGCTGGGCATGAGCCTATAGGGCTTTCATCCCATAGGGCTTCTCTCCATAGTGCAAAGAGATGGCCCTTAGCATGTGACAGTCACCAGCAGCGAGTCTGGTGATGGGTATGCAGCTGGTCTCAGAACAACTAAGAAAGTGGTCAAGTAGAGCTAAGAAGTCGTCCATTTTCTCAGGAGATGCATGCCTCTGAATTTAGAGACCCTGCCATACATTTCTGCATATCATCCTCTCTTTGTTTCAAAGTTTGTTTAAACCCTTTCTGGGCAGAAGGTATTACAAACATCCTGCTGCTCTTTGCATGTCTGTCTCTCACCCATGGGTCCCTCACCTGCATAAGGGAAAGGAGGAAATGAGACTGCAGAACGCATGCTGGTTGGCCAGGGAGATGAGCTGGGTATCAGGGAGAACATTCTGTCTAGCTATGAGGAGCCGGTCACTGTGTTCTCAAGCCTGGCCCAGTTGCTTCTGAGTCTCTGAGGTTCACTGTTAAAAGTGCAGCTTCATAGGCCTCCCCTCACATTATCTGGGACATGGACCTAAGAATTGGTGCTTTCAATACATGCTTATTATGCATATTTAGCTTTCTAAAACACAGTTAGATGATTGCCAGAAAGAGAACATTCACATAAGCATTTCCCTTGTCAAGAAAGACAATTTTAAGCCAGACATGGTGGCACATGTCTGTACTTCCAGAACACTGGGAGGCTGAGGCAAGAAGACGGCAAGTTTGAGTCCAGCCTGGGTAACTTGGTGACTCAGTGAGACTCTGTCTCAAAATGAAACAAATACAAATGTCTAGGTGTGTAGCTCAGGATACAGGCCCTGTTTTCAATCCCTAGTCTTGCAAATCAATCATCAATCAACCGATCGATATTAACAGTAGAGAACCGCTCATGTTTTCCCTTCCCAAAAGTGACTAGTACCCTAGTTTTACGCAACCTCGTCCTCAGGGTAGATGCATTTAAACTTAGGGTACATTGAAGCATTTATCATAGTACAGTGGTCTTCCCTTATCTTCAGGAAATACTTCAAGTCCCCCAGCTGCTGCTTGAAATGGCCCATAGTACTTGACTTTATATAGATGCATGTTTTCCTATGTGAACATACCTATGATAAAATTTAATTCATACATTTGGCATAGTAGAGAGCAACAGCAGTGCCTAATAATAAAATATGACAATTACACAATATACAGTAACAAAAGTTATGAAAATTCTCTCTTAAAATATCCTATTGTGAAGTAATATGTCAAGGCCAGGGTTGACCACAGAAAAGTGAAACTATGGAAGTGAAACCATGGGTATGTGGGGGGTGATTATATAGTTTTATGTTTTTGTGTTTCTTTTGAGTTCTATAAAAACAGAATCGTATAACATGTAGCTTGGCATTAGGCCTGCCTACCTTCCTTTCTCTCTCTCTCTCTCTCTCTCTCTCTCTCTCTCTCTCTCCTTCCTTTCCCCTCTTTCCTTCATTTTCTTCCCTTTTTTCTCTTTCTTTCCTTCCTTCCTTCTTTCACCACTGTGAAACTCATTGTGGAATTAATTCACATTGCCGCATTTAGTTGTAGTTGTGGTACCTTTTACGACTAAACCAAAATGCATTGATATATTCTGCAGTTTGTGGACCTTGAGCTGTTTCTAGTTTGGGACATTAGGAATAACACTATTCTGGACATTCTCATATACATTTCTATTAGTCTTAGAGTAAGAGTAAAATTGCTAGGCATGCTTATCTTTGATGCTCGTAGATAATGCAAAATGTTTTATAGACTTGGTACTGCAAGTCCAGTTTTAAGAATCTCTGTATTTTTGTGGATTAAGAGGTAAGAGTAATCAGAGTAAGCTGTACATGTGGCTAGTTATTATTCCATCCCACTCCCACCCCAAATTGATGGAGGAATTGGCCAGATTTGTTTTCAATTGGAGTTCTATTGCTAAATTTAATTTCCCCTTTGTTGGTTATTGCTAAATCTTCTTGGTTATTGATAGATCTTAATATCCTAAGCAACTTCTTGACCTGTCCAGAAGTTAAAACTGATATGCAAGAGAGCTTGTTTCCTGCCATGCACAGTGTTAGGCTCAAGGGACATGACACTCAACAAGCAGGGAAGAGGTTGGCCTTTGTGGAGTTCAGATTTATGGAAGCGAGACACAAGTAATACAATCAGTTCTTTGTATTTTCAGGGGAGGATTGTTTCTAAAACCTTGTGGGTACCAAGATCTGTGGATGCTCAAGTCCTTCGTAAAGCATGGTGTACATTTGCTTGTAACCTATGCACATCCTCCTATATACTTTAAATCATCTCTAGATTAATTATAATACCTTATACGATGTAATGCTATGTAAATGGTTGTTGTACTGTATTATTTAGGGAATAATGATCAGAAAAAAGTCTGTACGTGTTTGGTATGGATGCAATTTTTTTCCTGAATATTTTTGATCTGAGACTCTTTGAACCAGTTGATGTGGAAGGCTGGCTGTATATAATTACAAATTGTGAAATATTCTGTGTAGGAAAAGAGTAGACTGTGCGGGGGAGGATGAAGGACTGTAGGGAAAGATGGTACTTTCAAGACAGGAAGTTGTGGAGAGGGAGTGGAGGAGAACTTGGTCAGAGACAGAAGAGATAGCTCAAGCTTAAAAGATTCTTGGGAAGAACTAGGTAAAGACTGCTCCAGGCAGACACAATGGCCTCTTGTGTGTGCTCCCAGGGAGCCAGGGGGTAGGTGAAGGATGTGGGGAGCAAGGAGCAGAAGGTGGCATGAGATGAGGCTGCTGAGGGCAGCAGAACCCAGGCAGGGGGTCTGGTTCATCACGGCGAGGCCATGGAGTCATGGGAGCGATTGCATGTGTGGGGTCACAGGACAGCTCTGGCTCCTGTGAAGAGATAGGGTTGTTGGGTGCCAAGTGAGGAGACAGAGAGGCCAGGGAGGCTACTGTAGTCATCCAGGCAATGTGCTCTGTTCACCTGGATGAAGATGTTGCCAGTAGATTTGGAAAGACACGAGTGACTGACATGAAGATCTGGGACCGAGAAGTCTGGTGATGGCTCTAATCCAAGGCACCAAGGAGGGACCTGTGGAAAGAATGACTCTAGGGTTTCTGGCTTGGATAACAAGGCAAAGGGAGTTGACATTTAGTGAGATGGGGGAATCTTTCCTAGAGACATTAAATTCCTTTCATAGCTTTTAAAGTCTACTCTACCCCTGTGTTCCTATAATCCCAATATCCCTCTCTATTCAATTTCAAAATAAAACTAACTTCCTGGATTTTGTTAACAAACATTCTTTTACCTTCTTCCAACATTATTACTTATTCACTAAGTGACTGTTGGTGTGTTTAATGTGCCTGGTATGTCTGGGTCAAAGTCTCAATATGTGAATTGATGCATGAGTTTTTTTTAACTGCAAACCTACAGAGGCGGGCCAACCTCTTGATTTTAAGTAGAGATATATTCCTTTGATATACAAGATAGCAGGTGTAGATATGGTTCTGAGAATAAATACAATTACTGAAAAAATGATCTTTAGGGGATGGGGTGTGGCTCAGTGGTAGAGCAAGGGCTCAGCATGCATGAGGTCCTGTGTTTGATCGTCAGCACAAAGAACATGAAAGAAAAAAAAAATCTTTTGAGGAAAACATTTATGAAATATTGAAACATTATGTTAAAAATCTAATAAGAATCCTGAAGTCAATAATGTGAAAGAAATAATAGTTAAAAATTTACTTCCAACACTTCTTTTGACTTATGGATTACAAGATATTTTTTTCTCAAATATCTTCTCTTAAAAGAATTTTTAATTCTTTTGAGGCCAATTAAAGTGGACTTCCTATATACAAAAATATAGGACATGATCAATTTCTTCCAGATATGTGAAACATAAAGACTTAAGAAGTGTTTTAGGGTAGAGTTTGTGAGGAAATTCATAACTTTTCAGGCTGATCAATCCAGTGAATTTTAAAAACTTGGTGTAAAATTAGCATGTCCATCAGTATCATTTTTCAGGGCCCTGGAGTCTTCCTCCATCAATTGACAACACAATGAAAAAGAAAGAAGCTACACGGTTGTTTTATGGGGCTGTCCACCTAGCACTTCATCTCTGGGATGAGGAAGAGTCTAGGTATTCTTAGTTGTAGACAACAGGATCCACTCAGCTAGTTTAAGTAGAGTTACTACAGAATTCCCTGCAGGACCAGGGAACTAAGTGTGGATATTAGTCAGGAATAAGCAAGCAAAGAAACATTCACCTTACAATGACTTTTCTAGCAGAACCATAATGGTTCCTATTTCCAGCTACTCAGATTACATGCTGCTGGATCTGGAAAGAAGAAGCATGGCCATGGCTGCCTCAGAAGAACAAATACCTCTGTCTCTAGAAGGTCCCACGTCCCTTCCCTAGCATCACCTTCCTGGCTGACTTATCAAGTCTCAAATGGGTGCGTCTGTTTGGTGTAATCTAGAATGCTTTCCTATTCTTGTAAGAAGGCAGACTGTGACCAGTCCCCACCAGGGTCAAATAAATGCTTGCTGTGAGGGAGTTTGGAAAGCATGCCTTTTACCTTTCAAGCCTCTATAGTGCAGATAAGATTACGTTGAGATGATATTAGAAATAATTTACAGTGTCTGCCACTGACAATTAACAAAATCACCAAAAGAAATCACCTTCTCAAATCACTAGTCTCCTGCTTCCAGCACTAATTCTGTTCCAAAGAAACATGTATTTGAGTTTTGTTTTTATTTATCAAATGTTTTCCTTTTGAGCACTTCTTCTTTCAGATCAGTTCAGCATCGTTATGAACAGAACACATCCATTTAGAGCCAACCGGCTTTGAGGAGCCCTATTGTCCCATGGAAGTCTTTGGACACTGGACAGTTATCAATCTCTTCTTAGCTCAGTGGCCTTTCATTTCCCTGATTTCTTAGGCTTTTTCTGATTTAGGTCAAATCAAGGGTTAGATTGCATTTCTTATTTTTAGGGTACTAAGCTAACCTAAATTTTGAATAATAATGATACTATTTACTTTTGTTTCATGGGCTGTGATGAAGACAGAGTGGTTTTTAAAAAGTGTCCTGGATCTAAGATGATAGAGGAGTTAATTATTTCAGAGATCCCAAGGCTATAGCTGTGGATACAGTTATTCAGAGTACAGTCATTCCCTGATATGCAGAGAACTCGGTGAAGATAGTGATAGATTCCAACTGGATTTCAACCAGGAAAGATCTCAATGGTGAAAATGCTAATACTTCCATGGTTTCCTCAAGTAGGAGTCTGACAACGAGTTTGACAGTCTTACCACATGTCCCAGTACCGTACCAGAAATTGGATACCCTGAGGTAGATGAGAAGAGAGCAATGATGTCTAATTAATTACATCTTTGTGGACCAGGAACAGGCTCATGCTTGCATTGGCTCATCTCACGGCTCGGGGATTAGGCCCAGGGCTGGCAGTAGAAATCCTGGATCTGGTTTAGAAGGGTGTGATCCAGCATCAAGAACAATGAAACCAGTGAAGATCTCAGCCCCTGAGACAGAAGAGGGAGACTTTTGGTAGTTCAAGTTTGATGTCTTCCTTATCATTCAGCCTCTGTTAAGACCTGGGCTCTGACATCTCCTTCAAACTAGTTTCACTAAGGAGCTGCAGCAGGCACTGATGTGAAACCAGAGTTGTTACTGGGTTTCAATAGCTGGAAAGCCCATGGAGAGGGGATATGACTTGCAGCCTCTTCCCATTGTAGAGAACAGGGAATTCTGGGGATTGGAGTAGAAAGTCTCCATACAGAAGCTCCTTGACTTATCATAGGATTTAATTCTATGATGAACTCCTCCTAAGTTGAAATATCATAAGTGGAAATGCATTTGCTGTATCTAACTTACTGAGCAACCTCGTTTAGTCATACAGTACACTGGATAGTGTCTGGGTTTCCCCTTGTTAACTTGGTGACTGACTGGGAGCTGTGGCTTAGTGTCACTGTCTAGCATTTCAGGAGAGGATCAGATTGCATATCACTAGCCTGGGAAAAGCTAAAAATTCAAAATTTGAAGTAAGCGCTCCACTGAATGTTTGGCACTATTGTAAAGTTAAAATATCTTTAAGTCAGGTACCATCTGTGTTGCCTTTTTGACTTCTAGAAATAAACTATTGATAAATTAGAAACAAGGAAGAAAAGGCAGAGGAGAAGGAAGAAAAGAATCCTTAGCACACTGGTAACACAGTTGTACCTCTCTCAGGGAAATATTTGGCTTGTTCTTCTCTTCCTAACAAAAAGTAGTAATCTGTCTGGAAGAATTTAGAAAAATATACAAATCGCATATTATCACTGGAGGAAGTAAAAACCAAAGAAGGCAATGCTGATGCCTGAGAAGAAAGTTTGTTTCATAGTGCCTAATTCACTGTCTTTTACAATGAATTTTACTTGAAGTTTATATTTTAAAGAAAGGTTTCCACTGGGGCAAAGGTAAATAATGTCAATTCTTACAAAGCTACTAGAAGTTCTTTCAGTTTGTATATCACTTTAAAGGAAGCAAATGTATTTCATCTGCCATCAAGGACTCTTCATAAACCATTCCTGCCTCTCGCCATCATCTCCTTTGGTGAGATCATTCCATTGTAGGCTCCTGCACACGACAGGGTCAAGGTTCATGAGGAGTGGTGTCTACATCCTGCTCACTTTCTTTTTTCCCATGTTTCCCTTTCCTGCACCACTCTTATGATTCACAGTTCCTCAAAAATCAGTAGCAGGGGTTTGTTGGGATGAACAGCAACATTTTCTCAGCCTGGAGAGGGTACACCTTTCTGCTAGGTACCAGCTGTTTCCCCAGGCCATTTGGATCCCAAGGAACAGAGTGCCCTGAAGCTAGCTCAGGCAGGGAGGGGGGAGTGTGAGGTCCGTCTCTGTGAAGAAGCTGGCCCCTGGCTAAGATTCAGAACTATGATTCCCCTGCTGCTCCGAGAGCACAGGCTTCTTCTCTTGAGCATTCCAGATTCAATGAGCTTGACCTCTCTCTGAGCTTTTCTTTGGTCTGGGTCTTCTTGCCTCTCGTTTAATTATTCACTGGCTCTTTTCCATTGTCCTTGTTGCCTTCTTCATCATAATGTGACTGCTTTATAACTTCAGCTCTTTCTATATCCCTTTGATTTGGGATCCTACAGCTTGATTCTCTCTCAAGTAAGCCTCATTGGTCCAGGGTCTTCCCATGTGGCTTGTCCATGAAGAGGCTGCCCGTAGGTCTAATCTGTTGGACTGGAATGGGGTAGAGTCCTTAACAGAACACATGGCTGCCTCGTCTTTGAAGACAGCAAGGCTTGTGGGAGCTCTGGGTGCTGGGATTTCTTTGGGTTTAGTCCATAAAGATGATACTTGGATTATTTTTCTTGTGGCAGAAAGAAAAAAACTAAGTGACAAACAATAATAATGAACATTTCAGAAATCAAATAGTGAGGTATAAATCTTGACTGCCCTAAGATCATTTTGCTAACCAACCTCATCAGTTCACTGGGCGTCATTTTGGAACCAAGAATGCACTGTCCTCAGGGCTCACCTGGCCAAGCTTGAAGTCGAGATCTCTCTGTTTTCTTCTCCCCATTGTTTGGTGACCTCCCTGGGCCAGGCTGTGCAGGTCCCCTGCTCTGTGTCACCTTGTCCTTCTACTGCAGCAGCCCAGCTGAGTTTGGCAAATTAGAAAATCCAGGCTCAGGGAAATCTTGGCCTCCCAGTGTCTGCAAAGGGGCAGTGTGGTAAGAGTTTCACATCACTTAGATTTTAGTCATATCTCACATGCTTGTGGTTTGTGCAACAAAGTTAATGAATCCTTGAGGCTATTTTTCATGATCTGTGGCACCAACCTTCCCCAGGATCTCCCAGTCCTGGGTTCCCTTCCACTGCTGCTGTCAAGGTCCCTGGACCTGATGCACATTTTTTTCCATCAAGGATGCAACAATCCAGGCAACCCCACCCCCCATGTTCAGCCTTGCTCAGCTGGGAGACACTACTCTTCTGGGGTGTGTGATGGGGCAGGTCAGGGAAATTTATTAGGCACAAACCATCTTTTATTTCTGCTCATGCCATTCTGCCACATTCAGCTCTCCACCTCCGCCTGACTGCCTGCATTGCTGGCGCTGGCAACAGTCCTGCTCCCAGCTGAGCTGCTCCCAAGTTGTATCTGGAAGCTTTCACCTTCCATGATCTTGTCTGCTTTGATCTTTGATGTTGATGCCTCTGAGAAGCCTGGCCTGGGTCCTCTCTCTTCAGGACAGGACTGCATTCCATGTCCTCCCAAGGCAACCAGTGCTCATTCCCAGTGGTCCATTAGTGACCAGCTCACAGAGCATGCCCAGTAAGTACTTGTCCAACTTTGAATGAAACTTGACTCTGGAATCTTTTCATTCATGCTGGATTTCTGGTGATATTATGCACTCTGCTGAGACTCTTGAGTGGTGTTTTAATAACAATAGCTAATATTTCTAGAAAGATTGTGTGTATGTCAATACCCCATTAAGGGCTTCAATGTATCCTGTTTGTATCTCAACATTCTTTTTGACTAGTGAGGTGAACACACACAGCTCTCCATATTCCGCAGATTCATAATCTCCACAGATTCAACCAACCAGGCTGAAAATATTTTAATGAATTTATGTCTGTACCAAACATGCACACAGTTTTCTCCTTGTACTCTCATACAGTCTGACAAGTATTTATACAATATTGTACTAGGTCTTATAAGAAATCTAGCAGTGATTTAAAGTATACAGGGGGATATGCCTAGGTTACATGCAAATACTATGCCATTTTATATAAGGGACTCAAGCATCTTGGGTTTAGGTTATCCATGGGTGTCCAGAATTAATGTCCTGGATACTGAGGGACAAAGGTACTGTTTTTAACTCTACTATACCGAGAGGAAACTTAGACTTGGGAGGGGACGTGAATGACCCACACACAGCAAGGGCAAGTGGTGGGGGCAGAGTCTGAACCAGACTTGTGGTCCCAGACCCACACTGGAACCCTCTCTGCCTGTGGTGACACCACTACCATTAAGCTCCTGGGTTCCTCTGCTCTGCAGAGTTGGAGATTGCAGCTCACAGGTTTCTTTGTAAGTCTTCTTGCTCTCTATTGGGAGTCTTAAAAGTGTTTTTGACCCAGAAACAAAACCAAAAAGCAAACCCCAAAACCAGGGTGTTCTGCTGATGGAGGCATGCATTTAAAAACTTATGGCTCTTATTTATTTGGGTATAAATTCAATTTCTTCCTCTTTTCTGTTTTTGTTTTTGATACTAGTGGTGGTATTATTTATACAATTAATACCAAAATACATTTTTCATTCTCAAAGAAATAAACAAATTAGAAATACATGAAGTAAAATATCAAAGGCCCCTTTGCAGCCTGCTTCTCCATATTGAGCAATCCCATTGTTTCCCTCAGAGATAACAATTGTGAAGAGTTTGGGGTGGATTATTCAAGTCCTTTTTCTGTATATTCACACACACAGATGGTGGTGGAATAAAGTTCTCTTTTCACGTAAATGATACACTCTGTGCATTGCTGTTATTTGATTGTTCCTCACAATGGACCCCACATTGTGGAGATTTTTTTCATGGCTCCAGATAGGTCAGCCTCATTTTATTTGAGAGCTTTACAGTAGGTACTATTCATTAACTCTTTCCTTAGTGGTGGGGTGGAAATTTGGTTTTTCTCAGAAAAATTGCAAATTGAAGCTTACTTTTCTTTTAAAAAATCATTGCTATTATTGGTTTTAGAAAAATGCCCCAAAGAAGAATGCTCCTTTGTGGTGAAGTTACTATTCCCTTTCACATACTCATACAGTTAGCTGCTCATCCTTTCTAGAGTATGGAAAGCAGTCCACTTTGTTCTGGTAAAATTAGCCACTCACAATGTACTCCTTCTTCCATCTCCCTTCCTGGTTCCCCTCCTGGCAGAGAGGATGTTGTCACACTTGGCTACCCAGATGCAAAATGTTCTCTCAGCCAGCACCAGTTACCACCTGTTTGCTCTTCAGATAGCCTGTATCATCGGCACAGGGGTTGCCACCCGTGCAATAGAGCCTGGTGAGTGGTATTTTGGGGTGTGTGTGGTATGGTAAGTGTCATGGTGTGTTGTGGTATGTGTGTAGGGCTGTGTGTGGTATGGGGTATGAGTAGTGTTGCAATGTGTATGGTATGTATAGTATGGTGTGTGTATGTTGGCATCTGTGAGGTACGGGATGTGTACATAGTTTGGTGTGGTATGTGAGTCTAGTGTTCTGTGGTGTGTTAAGGGGTGGTGGTATGATGTGTTTTTGTGTGTAGAGTGGTGTGTGTGTACGTATGATGTGTGTGATGTGGTATCATGTGTGTAACATGGTATAGAGTGTTGTTTGATGTATGGTATGTGTGACATGGTGTGGGGTGTGTGTATGGTGTGTGTGTGTGCATGAGATGTGGTATGGAATATGTGTGGATGCAGATAGCAGCCTGCCCTTGGCGAAGGTAGGAGCCCCGGGGAGGGAGGTTCACCCAGGGATGGGCACAGGAGGTAGCCTTGTTCCTGATCACACCATGTCCTCACCCTTGTAAGGATCATTCCCAGTGAGTAAGGCACATGGAACTGATGAACAGATATTTCTCCTTTTGTTCTGGAAGGACAGTGAATGCTCAGGAATCTGCAAACTTGAAATCTCCTTGTGGGGAGAACTTTGTGAAGATGTTTTCCTAGGAGGCATCTTTAGGAGAAATACTACTACTCAACACATGGCCCATGGATGAGTTTCACTGGTAATTTTACAGGAATCTCTTGTTGATCATGAGCCTTTTTACTACCTTTAAAGGCCTGTTGGTTGCACTATTTTCTGTTGTTACAGGGATCTACTCTATTGTTATAACCAGCCCAATGTTGATTTTTTTTCTTCATTCTTTCCATTAAGTTTATTGGTACATTTTAGGAGTACATTATGATCACATTCCTCATTGGGAATTTGTACCTTGGTTCTTGTTTTTTCCCATTCCTCTTCTCTCCCTTCCACCCTTCCACCCCTCCCTAATTACAAAAGCTTTGTTTCCATTTTTTCCTTCTTTTCTCATATTTGTTTCTTTCCCTTGGTTTAGAGTTAAAGTTTTCTCTTCCACTAGTACCCCAAGTTTTCCATTAGAGATTTTTTTCTGTCAACTAGTGTCCAGAGGGATGATTCTGTCATGAGCACTCAGTATGTGCAGACTGGACAAGCCCATGGTCTGCTGCTTAAGGCAGTTACCTAAAGATGGCTCCAATCTTAGGCCCTTAAGATACTTCAAGGTCAATCCATTATGACACCAGAATGGTCAGGTTTTTTTCTGTGAAAGACCATTGAAAAGTGTACCTGGGGATATAGTCACATAATATTTAAATCCTTCCTTCCTTCTCTCCTTCCTTCTTTCTTTCCTTCCTTCCCTCCCTGGTATACTATTTGTTTTCCCTGAGAATTTAAGTGTTTACATTTTATATATTGCTGTTTTCCCTTTCTTTAACAATATTTTTCATGTGATATAAATAATTCACCCCAGGGTTTAAAAAAATGTAGGAACATGTAATATAGAAAGTGAAAATCTCCTATACGTGTGTGTCTCAGAGATGACTTTGTTGTTCTTGGGTTTTTATTTATCTTCTTTTCATTTCTCTCAGACAATGATATTTGAAAATAGTCCATTAACATAGTTCACCAATTGATTTGGTGATACCTCCTCTCCCCTACAAAAAGGAGTCAGAGATAAATTCTTGTATTAATTTACACATTCATAACCAGTAGTTGGAGTTCCCAGAGGCTGAGAATCTAGATGATGACCGATGTAAAAACAGTGTACTGAAGTTATATTTAATGACTTCTCAGTACATAAAGATGAAAATACATAGTTTTCATGTGTTATGCATGGAAGGGGTCCAAGCCCTTCATTCTATTTCCCTTGAGGTTTGTAATGGGGTGAGGGTAGGTGCAGGAAATCAGGTGAAGATGGAAAAGCACTGTGGCCTCTGTCCTCTATACACTGTGCATCAGGTGACGCCTCTCTTCTCCAGCATGCCCATCTTGAGGGACAAGGTTCTTCTGCAAGATCTGCGAGCAGATCTGGCCAAATCTTCTGCATGGCAAGTCTTTAATGGCCTGTCCATAGTCCCTCCCCTCAAGAACCAGGAGAGATATCAGGGCCTCAGATATCTCAAAGCCCAGGACTTGGACAGTTTATCAGCTGAGTCAGAATCGGCAGCCAGAAACTCATACCAGTGCCCAGTCCTGTGGCCAGGCTCAGGGACTGAGCGGGTAGCCCTTTCCTCCCAGTGCGCCTGCATTTTTTGAGGATGGAGTGAATGTTTGTGTTTTCATGAGGCCATGCGAAAGGAATGTGAATTTTAGAAAAGAGCCCTATTTGTTAAAATGATAATTGCTAGAATGCTCTGCAGCCATCCATACTCTTCCACACTCTCACGAAAGACCAAAGAACGGGACAGCCTGGCCCTGATGATTTGGGCCCAAGGCCTTTCCAGATGAGAGAATTTCGCTGTCATTTTGCTTATAATTTTTTACTAATAGCTTGGGTTTCTCTTTGGCCACTGAATATTTCAAAGCACCTAATTGGTTTTTATGGCATCCAAGAGCTGACAAGCCCTGTGGGTTGCCCAGACTATCTACGCGGAGGGAGCAAGTTAATAAAATAATAAATGAGTGTATAAATATACATAATTTATTTGGATCCATATCCGGGCTTGATTACACCGTGGACCATTTTAGAGGTTTCAGACCAGGCCTGGCTGGGCCCCACAGACACCCCTGCTGTCATTTCCTCAGGAAGTGACGTCATCTCCCCTCATGGAGGAGGGTTCCCTTTCTTGCCAACTCCAGAGGGCTAGGATCAACTGCAGTTTTTCAGTTGCTCCTTAGAGCTACCCCAAGAGTCCAGGGACACAAACTGCCTCTTGCGTCTTTCAATTTGCCCGGTGTCATGTGGCTGAAGGAAAGTGTGCGGGTTTTCCAATGAGCTCTCGTGGTGAAGAGAGGGAGGAAACAGGGGCAAAGGACAGGTTTTGGGAACTGGGTTGCTTTCCGTGGTTTCTCAGGGTCGTGGAATAGAAGACAAGGGAAGATGCTTGGTAGATTAAAACATCTGCATGTCTTGGCTTTCATAATCTGGAGGTGTTGGCTCCCATCACCCTAGATCTCCATGATGAGCAGTGTCAGGGCCAGGTGGTCCAGTGCAGAGGTTCTCCAGTCAGACTGATGACCTCGTTAGAAACCTCTTGTACACCTTACCACCTGCTAGATTGTGGGCTGCTTACTTAACTTCTCTGTGCCTTACATTTTCCTGCCTGCAAACAGGATGACAGTTAGGCCTTCTGCTCATGCTCAGAAGAGGCTGAGTCCCTAGAAGGGCGAAGGGGGAAATGACCGGCCACCTCAAGACTGCATACAAACTCACCCCAGGTGGGGAGGAAAGAACATTGTTTTCACAGCTGACTGCTTCAGAAGTTTAATAAAGGTGACTTTATTCTTTTAGACCCTGGCTGCTCCTTAGCTTCAGGACAGTTGTCCCTTGGTATCTATTGGGCACAGATTCCAGGACCCCAGCAGACAACAAGCTCTGTGGATGCTTAGGTCCTTTCTACGAAATGGTGCAGCATTTTCACAGAACCTGCACACGGCCTCCTGTGTACTGCAAATCATCTCTGTATTACTTGTAATACCTAGTGCAATATAAATGCCAGCTAAATAGTTGCTATACTGCATTGTTTAGGGGATAGATAATGACTAGAAAAAGTCTGTATATGTTTAGTACAGACTGTTTTCTTTTTCTGAATGTTTTCTATCTGGTTGAATCCAGGGATGTCTCTCTCTCTGTCTCTGTCTCTGTCTCTGTCTCTGTCTCTGTCTCTCTCTCTCTCTCTCTCTCTCTCTCTCTCTGTCTCTGTCTCTCTCTCTGTTTCCTGTAAGCACTTCAGAGCATTATGAACAAGCTCTCATTTTTCAACCATCATGGACTCTGGCCTCAGAGTGGCACCTGGACACTCAGAGGCTTCCATCTTCCTCACCCTTGAAAGTCATCACGACAGTACATGGCTTCCCTCTTTTGCAGTGACACAATACGGAGTCCTCCCAACACTCTGGTGCATCCCAACACTCTGGTGCAGACCACTCTGCCCATCTCAGGCACTCACCTTCCCTCACCTCTCTTCCCCTCCTTTTCACTCCTGTTTTCTTTTCTTTTTGCAATACTGGGGATTGAACACAGGACCTTCACACTGAGCTACATCCTAAGTCCTTTGAAAATTTCTTATTTTGAGACAGGATCTAATTAAACTACCAAGTTGCCCAGGTTGGGCTTGAACTTGCAATCGTCCTGTGTCAGCCTCACAGAGTGCTGCGATTACAGGCATGTCTGGCTGGCTGCAGGGACCTTTCTTGTATCACCTGACATTTTCCTAAATGATCTCACTCTCTCACTCTCCTCCCTTGCCTTCAGCTCCACCCTCCAATACTAGTGAGGGGGAAAATCTTTCCCTTTAAAGCTCAGGATTTCCAGACATTATTGACATCTTGGGCTGGGTAATCCTTTGTTGTAGGTGTGGGGGTGTCCTGTGCATTGTAGGGCCTTTGGCAGCATGCCTGGCTGTTACCCATGAGATGCTAGTAGCACAGATATCACAGATATCTTATAGTGGAACAGGCATATCACTCCTGGCTCAGAACCACTGTCTTCAAGAAATGCAAACTGCTTTTAAAATGAGTCCAAGCACAGTGATGGTGGAAGGGCAGGCTTGTACACATTGATGTGTGAAGAGAGGGCCTCACAAAAAATAGCTATATAATG
Organism: Heterocephalus glaber; assembly: GCF_053883595.1. Taxonomy (NCBI): domain Eukaryota; kingdom Metazoa; phylum Chordata; class Mammalia; order Rodentia; family Bathyergidae; genus Heterocephalus; species Heterocephalus glaber. The sequence goes on along the minus strand of NW_028258151.1, from coordinate 12,409,649 downwards.
CACATTGTCCTGTTTTTAGGGAGGGTTCATCCCCCTTGCTTTTCCCCTTCACCCAAGTCCATGTTAAGGAGGATGCATTCTGAAAATGGGTGGAGGTTGATGTGGAGTCCTCAAAAGCATGACAAATGTACCAATGTAGAGGGGGTAAAGTTTTGAGTTGCAACTTTAGAGAGTTAGAAGGGTTCTTTTGGTTGTTCTCTTTCTTCCTAGTGTGAGTGGCGAGAGGAAAATTCAAAAAATTCAGGAGGGGCACAGCAGGCTCAGAGCAGAGTGGCATCAGGTGGGCAGGTGGCTTACTCTGTGCTCAGCCTTTGGAGATAAGGCACTTCTCACCCTCCTCAGTCACTGCATCCCGCTGACAGGGGCTGGTTCAAACCAGGAGGCCAGGACTAAGGTGCTAGAGAGCAGGCTCCACATCAGAGAGGCCATAACCAAGAGTGAAGGCCACCCAGCCAGACCTTGTCCCCTGGGAGCTGGGACAGGAGAAGGGAGGAAAGAAAGCAGTCAGTGGGTGCTGCAGAGCCAACTAGTACACATCTAGGAATAGCTAAGAGACCAAAGGCAGCAGAAACTATGAGCAGGAGGCTAGGGAGAACAGACAGTAGCACGTAGAAGCCATGGCCTGAGAATATTAAAGGGGAAATTCTAGAAATAGTAAGTTTTCAATTACATAGCATTTTGAATAGCATGATGAGATCTTTTGCTGCCCCGCTGCATCCCTTTTTCCTGAATATCCATGCTATAGATATTACTATAAAATTTAGTAGTCATCTCCGCTATCAGATTGTCACAGTATCATAGCACTTGTGTCCAGGGGCCCATCACTCCCTGTGGTCTTGGGACCCACTGGGGTCTTGGAACTGATTCCCTGTAGATGAGGACATTGCTGTGGCTGAGAGAGGTCCCGGTGGTGGCCATCGGGCTGCTGTGAATGACTGGCAAGAAATTTGATTCCATTTCTCAATGAAGTTTGGTGGGATAGGTTCTTGCTCTTCTTCTCCCCTCTCTCCTTGCAGTGAATTCCCATTGGAGGAAGTAAGTTGGTTATGTGTGAAATCCTCTAACTCCATACTTCTCTAACTGGAATCTATAGATCTCTGGAGGCCCACAGACAGATTTCCTGCAGTTTTCAAGTTTTCTGAGAATCACCCTGGCTTTTAGGTAAGCTAAAGTGATTAATAGGGTCATGTTCTGGATCATTTACAATGGTTATAGTCCAACGCTGTAGCCACTGGCCGTATATAACTATTGAGATTTGAAATGTGACCAGTAGACAATGAGTCATGCTTCAGGTGTGCCATACACTGAATTCTGAAGGCTTCATAAGAAAAAATAAGATCATAAAATATCTTGTTAGTAGTTTATAATATTCATTACCTGCTGAAATAATATTTTGAATATATTGGGTTAAATAAAATATATTACTAAAATTAATTTCATCTTTCACTTTTTAATGTACTCATTAGAAAAAATGTCCAGCTTTTTCAACATGCAGTTGATAAGTAAATAATGTATACATTTAAGATGTACAGCAAAATGAGCTGCTAGAAAATTTAAAATTACGTACATGGCTCACATTTTCCCTCCCTCCTTCTTCTCTCCCCTTTCTCTCTCTCTCTCTGTCTCTCTCTGTCTCTTCCTTTCTTTCTATTTCTCATTCTGTGTTGGGGATTCAGCTCAGGGCCTTAGGCATGCTAAGCACTTGCTTTACCACCGACCTGCACTCCCAGCCCCTCACATTATATTTCTATTGGACAGCACTGGTATAGATCACACATTCTCAAAGAGAACTCTCCTTAACACCAATTGGTTCTTGGTGATGGTAGTGAAACAATGGTAATGTTTTTATATATAAAATGCAACTAACTTACAGCATATAAGTAGATATACAGAATATTTGTGGTATTAAAATTTCATAGGGGCTGGATGTGGTGGTGTCCGGATTACACAGGAGACCCTATCTCAAAAAAGCAAAACAAAATAAAACATAAAAAACAAAAACAAAACAAAGAAATTCATAGGGGCAGAGATTAGGAAAAAATATCTTAAAAAGTTGTATAATAATGGAAAAATTAAAAAACACTGATTTAGATGCACATCACATAACCAGCAACTCCGTATGTATTGGCCTGCACGTGCATTTGTGTTTAGGATCATATTACTGCCAAGTAGAAACATTTCAATTGTCTTGAGTTAATGGAGAAGAATCGAGTAATGATAGCTGTGTCCCAAATGAAGCAAAATGACACCAACGAACCTCTTGTAAAAGAAGGTTTCAAATCAGTGTGAAGGGCCAGAGCTGGAATGGTGGAAAGGAGTGGTCAGGAGAATTCTATTATGTTTGCAGTTTTGCTTACATATGATTTGTTCCTTTATGCCAGACTTCGATAGTGCAAAGCAAATTTTTAAAAATTTATTACAGGAAAAGACACTTTGCCATGAAGCCACCTTAAAATATTCCCCATCACTTTGAACACAGTTATCCCTTTGCTCTTGCCACTTTCCGAGGCAGTTCTGGAAGTCCTCTTTCCTGAGTGTCTTTAGTTTTGCTGTTCTGCCTGTCTCAGTGTCCTGAATGGATTCACAGTGTTTACCTTTCATGATCATTTTGACTTTGGGAAGAGCCAGAAGATCTAGCACTGGGGAGTGCTAAGGTAAATAAGGCAAACGAGAACATACTGTGATGGTTTTATTTGACAGAAATTGCTGAAAATGGTTGATCATAAAATACAGTGAATATCTAAATTAAGAAATTATTACAGTAAAAGACAAATTGCCATTAATCCTCCTCAAAATACTCAGAATACTCCTGCTGGCTTCCAACACATGTATCCCACCATTCCTGACAATGTGTCTTTACTGCAATAATTTTTTTCTCTAATTTCAGCATTCACTTATCTTCTGCTCAGCCCTTGTACACATGGGTTTTCCCCTCCCATCTGGCCTGCCCAGCAGATGCTTCTCTTCCCTGGGGCTCCTGGTATAAAGTGAGGCAATCCCAGGACATGTGGGATACACTTGGGATCCTGGGACAGGGAACACGTGGGTTCTCCTGCCCATCTCTGGATTTATGCTTGTGCTTATGTATGGAATTCAATAAAAGTAATTTAGGTTGGTATTTAGGTTTGTATGACTTTTACAACTTTTTTTTGGAGCCATTGACCCATCCTGGGAAAATGTTTCCCTATTTCGCAGCAATATGAGCAGAGCTGATGGACTTCTCTGTGGGTTCCACTTTCCTACTGCCAGTGTTTTCTCCTGCATCTCTCTCCACGATGCCAGCTGTTCAGTGAAAGGGGAAGGAGTGTGGGAAGAGCACATGTGTTTGGAATTTGACAGCTCCCTTTTCAATCCCTGCTTGGCCACTTCCAAGCTGGTTGACTTTGAGCAAGTATCCTAACCACTCCCTGGGCTTCCCCCAAGTCTGCAAACTCAATATATGTTCAAAAGCCTCCCTTTTCTCTCTTCTTGGCTGAGTTTTTGGGCCTTTTCCAGTCTTTCATTGATGTAGTTTTAAACCCTTTGCCCATTTGCCATACATAGTTGAAAAGTTATATGAAAGTGATAATTAGATAAGCAGGCCTTGAGGCTAGTGAAATTTCAAAGTATAATCTTCAAAATGTTAGAAAAATGACTCTCAAACACATATTTAGTGAGTTTTAATCAAAGATTTATTTTTTTGTTTTTGTTTTTGAGGCAGGGTCTCCCTTTGTAGTTCAGGCTGGCCCTGAACTCACTATGCAGGCTGGCCTCGAACTGGCAGCGATCCTCCTGCCTCAGCCTCCTGAATGCTGGGATTACAGGCATGTGCCACCACACCTGGCTCAAAGATTTATTGATTGTTGAAGGGAGATCTAAACAAGAGGTAAAGCTGATTTGAGGAAAGACTGTTCTATATGGGCAAAGAAAAAAAATGCTGAAATATTGCTAAAACAGATACAAAACTGCTTGGTGTCTTACAGGGCAACAAATTGTAACCTTTGGAGTTATCTTTTCTCCTAAATAGAAATAATTTGCTTTTCTAATGGACAAAATAATTTTCAAGTTATACATTTAAAATTTTTACTTTACAGAGTATAAACCCTAAACATTAGTAAATAGTAAGTTACAAAGAAGCTTACAAAGGCAGAAAACCAGGCTCTTAGACAATAGGAATAATATTTTTAACTCCAAGTGATGGATTGTGTCAGCTTTCTATTACTGTAACAAAAGTCCCAAGACAATCATCTTAAAAAGCAGAAGGCTTTTTTTTGCTCACAGTTTCAGTCTGTGGTCACTTGGGCCTATTGCTTTGGTCCTGTGGCAGTATTGTACATTATGGCAGGAGTGTGAAATGGAGGAGGTTTGTTTACCTCATGGCAGCCAGGAAGAAGAGAGATACAGGAAGGGCCCAAGCCCTTCAAGGCCATGCCCCCAATGACCTGAAGACCTCCCATTAGGTTCCACCCACTAAAGTTTCCATCACTTCCCAATAATGCCAACCTAGGGACCAAGTTTTCAAAGCATGAACCTTTGAAAGATGTTCCAAATTCAAACTACAGGAATAATTAAAAAAACAACAAGAAGAAGAAGATCTGATAGCAAAAATGATCACCTTAAGACCATCTATTCTGCATAGGGGGCAGCATGAATTCTTCAGGTATGCTTAATGAGAGCTATCCTTTAAAAACAGAACTCCTCAATTGCCATTTAAATTAAGTTTCCCTACTGGGCCCAGAGACCTTAGCATAATTTCATTTTCCTCTTACAGATTTTTTTTCCTGCCTTTCGAACAGTGAATGTCTTTGGACAGTAACAGAAGATTGAATGTCACAGCCCACATTTGACAGTGATGCATTAGGACAATTCCTAACCATGATAATCTCTTGGGTCTAGGATCTTGCCTTGAACCACATTTGAACCTTTTGGTACATGAACCCTGCTGTTGGCTGGCAAGCCATAACTTCCTGGTTTTTAGAGAAAGAAAGGCTCAAGAGAGGCGCCTTGGACTTCAAATGGCTATTACAAAACAACATTTTGATGAGTTAAGTGTAAATGAATCAGAAGCATATGGATTTAATTAGCCTCCAAACACAGCCATTTCAAAATGTAGGGAAGGGGAAAAGTAAAACACATCTTGGGGGTTTCCTGTGAAATTCAAAATGATGTAAAAACAGATGGAACCATCTGCCAAGTATTCAGGTTGTGCTCGCCCCATGTGCTATCTTATCAGGGAGCATGGAGCTATGGGAAATTTCTCCCACAGAAATCGACAGTATTTCAGCATCCTGCCTGCCAGCCTGCTTGTGGCCTACATTTACTTAAACCAGTTCTACATGGCTGGAGAGAATGCAACTTCTACGTTTTTGAAGATGGTCCAGGGAGGAATCCACATGGGACCCTGTGTGTGGTCTTCTCTTACAGTTGAAAGCCCCCATATTATTCTTCTCATGCCCTATAAGTTTTTCAGTGTTACCCATCAAGCTGGCCACTGAGATGTCCAAGTGCTGAGCACAAGTTGCCTGTTTTTGGTGAAGCCAAGCAATGTCAGGCGGAGTTGAGGAATATACATGCCTTTTCACTTAACTGTTGAGCTGTTCTTCCTTTCTAAAGAGAAAGGTGTTAAAAGTTCAAGGGTCAAAAGCTGCCTCCCACTTGAAAGAAAGGAGGAGCCTGGTAGACTGTAAAGGACATGCTTTGAGAAGAAACAAACAGAATTTATTCATTTGAGACCAGAATGAAAACATGGATAATTCTTTTCACAGTTTTCAAGAGCTCATATATCAGGTGTAAGCTTTTTTAATGCACTGAGCTTGTCTAGATTTACTGCAGAATGGGCAAATAATAGCATGCATTAGTTGAACAAAAGTCTGTAAGGTGCTTTCATATATAGCAGTCTTTAATCTTCATGACAACCTTGTGAGTGGAATAGTCATCCCCATTTTATGGAAGAGGAAATTAGCCTGACTGAGGTTAAGAGATCTGCTCAAGTTCTCTTGGGCAGGAAAGGGTGGGCTGGAGAAGGGTCCAGATCTTTAATTATGTGACTCTAGGAAAATTTCCACTATTCCATATCTACCGAGGAAGAATACGGCAAGGTTTATTTAGGTTCGGATCATAGACTTTCACTCACTGGCCAAACATACTCTCCAGCAGAGGATGTAGAACATGTCCTGGGTCTCATCTCTCTGTTTAGGGTTTATTCCTCTTTCCCTGACTTAGTTATTAATAGCATTCCACTTCACTCTCTAAAGTGTCCCAGATTAGATGATGAATTACCTGGATATTCTACTCTGAGCCTACTCTAAAAGGTCAGATTTAAATGGTTTTATTTGGCGAAGTCATTGAAACTTTCCATTCTAGACGTTTCTATGTTTTTTATTCAATATTTTCATGTAGTGAGGGGGAATGACTGGTTGTGTTTTTAGAGTCTTCAGATCTCCTGATATAAGTACCTAATGTAGATACAAAACATTGGTTTCATACCCGTGCAATTAATTCTTTACCACCTAGTTCTGGCCAGGAATCCTATAAATTGAGCCTAACTTCCAAAGAGAAGTATAGTTTTCTCATCTCTCTCAAGGGAGGAAAGAATGCTAAGACCAGCTGTAACCTAATTCACCAAGTAGGGAAACTAGTTTTTGGCATCTTTCCACTTCCCTTTCTCTTTCCCTCTCCTTCCCTCAGGTGCTGTGTCTTTTCTGTCCTAGGTTGTCCTCTAGGTTCCCACAATCTGTTGCTTTGGTCCTCACTAAATCTCTCACTATAGTCTGTCAAGTGTCAAATTTTCTCAATTTTATTGTCTTTCTAGAAGCCTTGGGAAAGCAACCAAGTGCCCTTGTTTCCATAAATCTTCCTAAACCTTGTTCAAGGAGATGTTTTGGTATAGGAACATCCTATATGTCATTTAAGTCATAGAGTTCACAGGCGGTCCAAATCCCCATCGGGGACAGAGAGTGAGAGAAGAGGCGAAGAGGTGAAGAGAGGGAGAAGGTTTCTGTGGATACTTTCATCTGCTGAGAAGTTACCTGCATGACTCTGTGGGAATCTATGGATGGCTTGCTCTCAGGGAAAGACACAGTTACATTCTTATCAGAAGGAGTTTCGTGCAACTACAAAGAAGAGAAATTTCATGGAGACTGGGAATCACAAGTAAGACTCATGATCCACAGCCAGATCTCTCTTCTTGTGAGCTTGCCTTATTCTCTTCCACACAGCAACCTCCTCTGTGGCTCACTGTCACATCCTTCCATGACATTGCCTGCTACTCAGACATTGTGGCTCCCAAACAACCTCTTTGGCCTATTTCTACTTCTATTACTTATTAATCTTTGGTTGTAAGCAACAGAAATCAACTCTGGTTTACTTATTCAAGAAATGAGTATTTGCGAAGAGTTTGAGTTTCAGTGGGTATTTCAGAGTCAGATTTTGAGAAAAAAGGTTGGAGTACAAGTTTTTCTATTGGGAAGAGATCTCAGGAAGAACAGATAGAGGGATGGGGTAGTGAGTTGGGGAGAATAAGGCAGCCACCGCAGTGGGTGCTAAAAGCAGCTTCCACAGGGGCCTTTGGGAAAATACATAGACTTTGTCTCGGAGTTAATCCAAAACAGTGGGAGTTAGAGCATTTATCTTCAACTCCTATTCACCTTTAATTAAAGATGAATTCTTGTTTTCTCTTCTGAATTCTTCTGAACTCTTCTGAATTCTTGTTTTTCAACCAGAGAATGTCCATAGACAGCATCGCATATACTTGAAGAATAAAGTGAATGGTATATGTTGTAGTCAGCCTCCAAGATGGCTGCCACCCATCAGTCCCTTTCATTCCTATATGGATAAGTTGTCTCTCCACTGAGGAATGGTCTGTTCTTCTACCTCCTTGGGTCTGGGTGGAAATAGAATACAGTGAACATGATGCCTCACAGTTGATGCCTTAGTCCCTTGGGATACTCTCTCTAGGAGAAGCCATCAGCCATGGTAGAAATCCAACTACTCTAAAACTTCCATGTTGTGAGGATGCCCAAGCTACCCATATGAAGAGGTGGCACAGAGGGCTGTGGAGTTGAAAGATGCCCAACCAACCCCAGCATGTTCTAGTGATTCCAAACCAGACAACATGCACGTTTGTTTGAGCAAAGACTTCAAACATAGAATGCCTGCAACTGTAATGAGGTACCCCAAGTGAGAACCAGCAGGCCACCCTGTTCATCCCCATAACCATGAGAGGCAACAATAGATTGTTATTTTACCTTGATAAATTTTGGGTTGATTTGTTATGCAGCACCAGACAACTGGGGAGTGTGCCAGGGAGCTGAGGGTGCTGGAGTATGAGCAGGACACCACAACATTGCTTCTGGGCAAATAAAGATGATGTCCATGCCTCAGATGAAACTTCCCAAGGATCTAGGCAGCAGGAAAGAGTGGCACTTCAGAGCCCTGATCTCCATAGCTGTCTACCCTTAGGATCTTTCCACCCAAGAGTCGAATTCCTCAGAGAAGGGAGTCCGATTATCCTAGTATGGGCCAGTGGAATCTTGGGCAGTGAAGACAGAATATCTTGACTTACAGTGACACCAAGGTTGCCTACAATGGGGAAGGTAGTTCTTTAAAAAAAAATGAGGAAGTAAAGAGACTGGAAGAAAGAGGATGGTTTCTGGGAAGGCAGACTCTCCTCCCATCTACGCCTCCTTAGTTCACTTCACTGACTGCCTCAGTTACTACCTCCTATTCCTAGGATGGGAATTTGATTTCATTTTTTTCGACTGGGGATTTAGCTCAGTGGTTCCATCGCCTGCCTCCAAAGTGCAAGGTCCTGAGTTTGATTCCTGGTACCAAAAAAAGAAATTGACATCTTTTCATGCCAGGCCACACTGAAGTCTGGATAAGAAAATAGTCCAGCTAGTTGTAGCTAGGTGGCAAGGCTTGATCACATGTTATAAGATCCTCACTATGGGTCCTGGTGGGACTGTTATGTTTTGGATTTTAAATCCCCCCAAATGCTCATATGCTGAAGAGTTTGGTCATTGGCCTCTGATGCAGTTAAGAGTTGGTGAAACCTTTAGAAGGTGGGGTCTAGTGGGAGGAAGTTAAATCATGGAGGATATGCCCTTGACCCTAACCCTTTTTATCTCCTTCTTTGTTTCTACCTCTTCTACCACATACTCCTAACATGATGTGCTACTGTTCAGCCACAGGCCAAGTGACGGAAGAAAATTACCATTGATTGAAACTTCTGAATCCATGAGCCAAAATGCACTTTTGCTCCTTTGAAGTCGGTGTTCTCTAGGATATTACCAAGTGATAGAAAGCTGCCCATCATGGATGGGGCAGTAGTCTGTAGAAGGGCAGGTATTCTATACTTGCTTCATGGTCAGAAGTCATGACCATGAACTCCAGGTTGATATTCTAGGCATACCAGTGATTGGACTGAGCAAGAGCTCCTTAAACTTTGATGGTCAATTTCCTTATCTAATCACAATGCCTCTTTTGGGTTGAAGGACGAAATAAGAAGTACCCAGCACTCTACCTGACATATAAGTGTTCAGTGGTGGTAGCATACCATTTTTATCTAAAGGGTGAGATCTGCTACCATATCTGATACTTGACCCACATTGAAGGGAGCCAGATCCTTCCAGCAACTGCTGTGTGTGCCTTGCCCTCATCCTTTCAATGACACAGAGTTCCAAACACTAGCTCCTGCATCTCTTTGCCCAGGAGCTTTCTTTCTCTACTGGAGGAAGGTGTATTCAAGGCTAGCATATTGCCAAGGAATTCAAGACTACAGTTTACCCCCAGTTGTCCTCAACCAATGACTGTAGAGTGCTGATGCATAAGTACCCTAAACCCTTGCTCCTCGGGTGGATATGTCTGACAGTAGGTTCTACAGTAGCTTCCAGAGTTCCCAAGAGAGATCAAGTTCCAGGTATCCATGATAGTAACTTGCTGCATAATAATCCTTAATTGACTGTCCATCTGTTTTACTTCCTATTCCTATGCTGAGATCTCCTCCTGAGTAAATTACTTACACTTGAATTCTGGTCTCAGGGTCTGATTCTAGGGGAACCCAAACAAAGAGAGAAAGGAAAACTCCTTGCTCTATGACAAGAAGACTCAGATTCCTGGTACTTATCTTATCCTGGCTCCCACACCTTATGAAGATGGTTCTTGGGATATCTGGACTCCAATACTGTGTCCTGTGATCTTTAGAGCAGCTTCTTGAACTGTTCCACCACTCCCCATGCACATTTCTGCCATCCTGTCATTAATTCAGTTCCTGAGGACTCTCGTCCACACGCTCCCTACCCCATCTGTGCTCATAGGGGTTGGGCTGTGGCTTTCTAACTTGACTTACAGGTGAAGGAGATGTATCAGCAGAGGGCCCTGGGATTTCTGAAGCTGCTTGCTGCTCAAAATTTCAATTCAGAACAAAATGTCGTTCTCCATTTAAAAGTTTATGTGAATTTTGCATGTATACAAAATAAAATGCTCTTTTTTAAAAAAATGCTTGTCTTAAGTGCTTCATGTTTTCAACTGCTTACCATAGGGAAAAATTGACAGCTCATTAAGATGGCCCATGCTTATCCTTGGAATTGAAGATTTCTTACTATGTCCCCAAGTGTGTTACCTTGGCCTGTTAGAGAAACTTGCATTACCAGGTGTGACAGTTAATTTTATATATTAACTTGATTGGGTTAAGGGTGCCCAAGATAGGTGATAAAACATTATTTCTGGGTGTGTCTGTGAGGGTGTTTTGAGAAGAGATTTGTATTTGGATCAGCAGACCAGTAGAGGTAGATCTACCCTCACCAATATGGGTGGTAGCATCCAATTTAATGAAGGCCCATATAGAACAAAAACACAGGAAAGGAGCCAATTCTCTCTCTCTCTTTGAACTGGAACATCCATTTTTCTCCTGTCCTTAGACATTGGAGCTCCTGGTTTTCAGGCCTTCAAACTCCTGGATTTATACCAGTCCCCTCCTCCCCCAGGTCTTTTGATTACACCACTGGCTTTCCTGAGCATTCAGCTTGTAGATGACATATATTGGGACTTCTTGACCATAATTGAATGAGTCCATTTCTATTTAAAATCTCCTATTAAAAAAATCTCTGTGTAAATATCCTATTAGTTCTGCTGATGTGACAAACCCTGATTCACATACCAGGTAACTTAAGACCTACTAGGTCTTTCCTGGGCTTACTGCTTGAGGTGAGGCTAGACAGGATGCAATCTTGGGATTTCTCAAATGCTAGAAATCAAGTATCTGGATTCTAATTTAGCTCGAGGGCCTGGGGAGAACTGAGCCGGGGGGTTGCCCCTTGGTCACTGGCATGGGTGCCTAACTACCGACTGCTCCTCAAATCTCAAACTCAGCTCTTTGCTTCAGTGCAGATTTAACGTAAAAGAAGGAACAATTATCTTAATATTTCCTCTTTTCAATATCTCTTGTCTCTTAGAACTGTTCTCTTCTTTGGAAGGTGGTTGGGAAAAAAGAGGGGTAGTGGTACATATTGGTAATCCCAACTACTTGGGAGTCTGAGACAGAGCATCACAGCTGTGAGGCTACTCTGGGCAGCTTAGCAAGATAAAATAAAATTTAATGAAAGGTCTGGGAATGAGGCTCAGTGGTAGAGTGCTTGCAGGAGGCCCTGAGTTCAAACCCCAGTACTACTACAAGAAGAAGAAGAAGGAGGAGGAGGAGGAAGAGGAGGATGGGGAGGGGGAGGAGGGGGGGGAGGAGGAGGAGGAGAAGAAGAAGGAGAAGAAGAAAAAGAAGAAGAAGGAGGAGGAGGAGGACAAGAAGAAGAAGAGGAAGAAGGAGGAGGAGGAGGAGAAGAAGAAGAGGAAGAAGGTAAGTGAATGTGTGGGGAGGCATGGATGGCTTGGCTTCCTTGCCTTGGTGGTCCACAGGATATTCTCAGCACATCACTTCCTCAAAGACCTTATTCAAATCCTGGAGCTGTGCTAAGAGAGATTTAACCCATTTGGTCATTTTCTTGAAAGATATTCTTCAAAGAGGTATAAAAGGCTCCATTCCTTTCATTTTCTGAAAGCAGAACACCATGAATATTTAGTATTTGTTGAAAAAATGTCAATAAATTTATAATTGAGAGATTGGGAGTGAGAGACAAAAGAAAAATTGACATAGGGGAAGGTATTAAGTCAGGTCTAGGGTACTGAGAAGTTGTCTTATTGCTTAAAAAATGCATACAGGGGTTGGGGATTTAGCTCAATGATGCTGCCTCGCCTGCCTCAAAACTGCAAGGTCCTGAGTTCGACAGGTATAAAAAAAAAAAAAGAAGCATATCCAAACATGTTTAACTGAAGTTATGAAGTCCTTTTACTTTTTAAAATTGGTTCAAGAAGCTAATGGGATTTAATTTCATATTATTCTGGCAAAGACAGGGCCAGAGTTCTCAGTTTTCAATTTCTATTCCAAATGTCATTCAGATCCAATGTACCAATGGAGACAAAGAATGAAGAGGAGAGAGTGTGGGTGGGGCTGATGAGCAAATTAAATCCCCATTATTCCTTTAGCAAGCGGGCTAATTTACAGTTTAAGCTTCACAACAGGCACATTGTTGTATCAACATCTGCATTTTATAACTCACCCTGTGACTGCTTCCGCCATGATCTGCTGCCCGGTTTATAATATGTGCTGTGCTGAGTGCCCAAGGCATGATCCGGGAGGCCTTCTGCTACGGTGATTAGATTTATGGCCCCAGCCGCCATCCTAAGAAAGATTAGCAAGACTGCGGCTGTTTAGTTTGGCAAAGATGAGGGAAGCAGGGGATGTAATAGATGCATTATAGAAAGTGATAAATGAAGAAAAGAAAAGCTTTCGGGGCCTCATATGTGCCATGGCGAAGACACTTAACACACTCAAGTCCCCAACCTGACTATGTCATTAACCTGGGTGGTTTGAGGCTGTGGAGAGCCAGGCCTCAAGGGAAGGATGCTGTGCTGATGGGAAATGTCCGGGTGAATGTATTTATATGAAATAGCACCTATAGCTAAATTAGCAAGGATCAGCTTACCAGGGCCATCCATCCTACTTGGAGGCACGGGAACAAGGCTGGCTGAGCTTCCTGGTTCCCAGGGGAAGGGGCCTCAGACGACTTGGCACCATTCTCCTCTGCAGGGTGTCTGGGTTTCCTGCAGCCTCCTTTTCCTGAGAGATGGAGAGGGGAATCCAGGCACTGGAGGAATGCAAATATCTGGGGGGGCTTCAGGGTGGGTATAGCTGGGGCGCTGCCCAACCCTAGGAATTTAGTAGGAGTCAGTATCAAAGTGGGCTACCAAGACTGCCTCCTTGAATAGGAGGGATCTGGCATTGTTGGATCTTATCATTCACCAGGGACTTTATCTCTGGACTCAAGAGAACTCTGTGAAAGTAGTGATACTGCTTTTAATGCTGATGTCAGCAATGGGTCTTAGGGGCAGAGGATTGGAAGGTCTTCCCAGTTTCTTCCCTGACTCCTTTCCCTCAGTTCCGCTTTTTCTTACTCAGTTCCCCCACAGACACCTTGATTCTAACCTCTAGCCTTGCTATGGTTGTGGAGCAGGAATGGTGAAGGGATCGGTCCGTTAATGTTTGATGCACTTTGGAGTCAGTAGCACAAAAACTAAGCTCTTGGGTTGTAAACAATCCCAAACTCACAGGTGAGAGAATTCCTGGACTCTAATCCTTCCCCTTCCAACAGCTGCTGGAGCAACAAAAGGGAACACTTTTTGCAAAACTGACTTTGAATACTTTCCCTTGTGATTCTCTTTCTTGCTTATTTCTTATTTTAATTGATACGTGATAATTATATATATTTATTAGGAGATAGTATGACAACTCAATACACATACAGTATGTACTGATTTACAGTTTTGTTTTTCCCCTTTCTTCCTCTCTCTGTTCTTTTCCTTTCTACCTCTTTCTATTTCTCCTTCTTTTCCTTCTTTTCTGTCATTCATTTCTTTTCTGGGTTTTATTAAACTTTTTCTCGGAATCATCATTTAGGACTTTCTAGTGCCTGTGCATAGAAAACTCTTCATAGTGTGGTGACTAGTTTGGTTGATGGATCTCTCTTGCTTTCCCTGAAATGTAAATCCAAAAGCATCCCTATCTGAGAGGAGCTCACAAGACTTTCATGTTCTGGAGTAGTGAGCTGCAGGAAAAATTTAAAGAGGTTGGTAAACCAGCAGAGCAAACAGAAGGAGAAGCTCACTTGGTGGCTTTGTTGTTGTTTTGTAGCTTTGGGAAAGTCAACTAAAGCTCTGTGTCATTCTTTTTGAAAAGCTGAGACTCATCCCTTAAACTCTAGTAATTCTACTTATGTAGATTGGGATCAGTAAGGGTTTTGAATGAAAAAGAGAGATGGGCTGGAGAAGGAGGAGGAGGAAGGGGAGGGGAGGAGGGAGAAGGGAGATCTGCCTGTGGTACCTTCACCTGTGGGAAGTTGGAAAGATCTGTGCAGGGGCTGAGGAGGAGATAAGGGACTTGGGACAGCAGGCCATTGATGGGTGCTAAATGGCTCTGGGACTATTATTTTAGTGAATGATCTAGGTGTGTTATTTACACTAATGAACTATAGAATTATATGTTGCTGAGCTTTTATAAATAGTAGGATCAATAAAAGGAAGTAGAAATAGTAAGCAGATTTTACAGGTATCTATAGCCAAATTTAAAATAGTAAATGAGGGCCAGGCATTTAGCTCAGTGGTTCCACCACCTGCCTCGAAAGCACAAGGTCCTGAGTTCGATCCCTGGTACCAAAAAACAAAACCAAACCAAAACCAAAATGCTAAATGAAATGCATTACGTGAAGGCAAAATCATGGAATCCATGTTTGTGTGGTACACAAAACCCTAAGCACCTTACCCTCACAGGCTTTTGGCATTGGGAGGGGTCAGCTACCTCCTAGTCCTGGTTAAGTCTTCATACATTTAAATATGATGTTTAACATCTCAGACCAGGAGGGAGAATAACAAAAAGAGCCTCCATTCAAGGGAGTTGCCTAGAGAAAACAGAAAATGTCCTTAGTGGTGTCTTTGTCCTTATGAAATTGTCAGTGAGGGAGCAGCCAAGAGTCTCATCTCAAAACTGGCCCAGGTTGACATTCTGGGTAATATTTGCTATTTGATTTTAAATGCTTTGCTAATTTCCAGAAGTCTGGAATAGGCATACATTCTAAAGATCCATAATAAAAACTCATCCTAAAGTTCCATTAAAGAACATGAAAGGTCATCTTAAGTCGATTTTTGAGCTCCATTTACATCAAAATGAGTTGCAGAAACATCAAAGTCTTCTGCAGGAAGTGTTCTATGTCTCAGTAGAACACAATAGTATTTTAAGAGGCCAAGATGTCCTCTGCAGGGCATTTCTACTCCTTCTCAGCTCCTTGCTTGTCTTCTGCCCATCTTGGAGGGTCAGGAGTCCTAGCTGGGTGGGAAGATAGAAGGTGGAAGGAATAGGGGCCTTCTGAGCCAGCTGCCTCCTCTCTGTTCACACGGGGAGCAGGGCCTCCTGGGCCACCCTGGTTTTATTTACCTCAAAGCCACAGTGAGGTCTGGGAGCCACTCCCAGGCGGGGCCTCTCCAGTCATCTCAGGGGGCTGGGAATCGCCCCAGGGCAGGCCCTTTGAGAGATGTGGCTGCCTCTGTCTCAGTTCTCCCGGGTGGTCAGCCTGTAATTTCAAGATTTACTGGCCTCACAGAGATAGCCAGCCACAAATGGGGCAACAGGAGTAATTACAGGGGGTTGCTCTGCTAATCCCCGGTTACAAATGTTAGTTAGAAGGTAAATAAGCTTTGTGGAAGCATTTCCTGAGCTGCGTGGGTCCTGTGTCCTCTTTGCTTTATTTTCTTCTCCTTAAGAAGGGAGGGAGGGAGGGAGGAAGGGGGGGAGGAAGAGAGAGAGACAAAGACAGAGACAGAGACAGAGACAGAGAGAGAGGTTCCATTGTGGCCAGTAGGAATTAGAGAGAGTCTCTGAAGTCCAAATTATTTTAATACTTTTTTGGTTTGTTTTATATTTGGAATTGGAAAAAAATTAGGAAGCCAGATTCCTAAAGCGCAAAAGAATCAGCTTGTAGTTTCTGCCAGTTTGTGGCTAAAGATGGACGGGACAGAATGATTTGGGGGAAAATATCTCCAAATTGAGCAAAAGAAATGAAACTTCTGGGTCTCCTGCCCTTCTCAGAGAAGCCCCAGCCACCAGGGAGTCTTGGCTGTCATCCCTCCCCTGGGAGGGAGTGCAGTTGGAGGGAGCTGTTTCATATTTTCTCATTACCCTTAGAGAATCCTCCCTGTAAACAGGAACATTAACCCCTTGTGCCACCAGAAAGTGACAAGAGACAGCCAAGGCCTTCTGGGGATGATTCATGGCCTCTGCCAGGCCACTTGCCCTTCTGGGCCTGGGTTCTCTGGAGATGGTTAGAGGTGCTTTCTTTTCAGGGTTCAGGAGGGTTCTGAAAATTAGAACTGACCCCAGAGGAAGAAGACAGCACCAGGCTATTAGATCTCATCATAGTTTCTGAAGATTTAAGCCCAAGTGAAATGATTGTACTATAAATAGATGAACTAGGTAGAAATATTATAGGCAGTCAGATAGGGCTAGGTCCTTGAGAGGATCAGAACCAAGGTGAAACACGCCACAACTGCACCAGTGACACATTGGCTGAAAACCAGGCTTCAAGATGAAGACAAGATGACCAGATTTACATACTTCCTCATAGAACAAACTTTGGGCCTAATGAAGTCCAGATAGACATCAACTACCCTGGTGGGTGACCAGAGACCTCTGGACCCACCACTTCCTAGGAGAATCTTTGTCTTTTCCATCCATGCTTGTTACGTGACTTGTTTCCCGACTGGACCACCATTACCTTGTGACCTTATTAGATGTTCATGGCTGTGTCCCACTTGGGTTTTACCCTATAAAACTCCTCAGTAAAATGGGGTTCCCTGGACTACCCACTCTGGATACCTCCTGGCCCTCAGGAGCTTTCCTATCAATAAATATCTTCCTATTCTTAATCTCCATTGTTCCTAGGACTCATTGTTTGATTTCTAGAGAACAAGAACTCGGCATATCATACAGTTAACAGGTTGAAAGATACCATATTTCATAATTCATCTCCAGTGTTATTTCCTATAACAACTACAGCCAGAGGCTGCTTCACACCAACGTGGGTGGATGAAATGCTGTCCGCTGGGACCCTCAAGTTAGGGTCCTCACCACCTTCCTCTGAAAGGTTCATTTCACAAGGTTTTATGGCTTTAAGACTTCCTTCCCTTCAAACCAGTGTCCACCCTTTGTAATGAAAGGAGCCCTTCTCACCCCCTGGAGGTGGGGCCCTCTGCAGAGAGGCCTCTGGCTGTCTCACAGCGGAGTAGGAGCCCAGGTTTTACCTCCTATAAAGGGAGTGCTCATGTGGTGACCACAAAGTACAGCAGGCTGATGTGAAATCTCTCAGTGCTTATCCCACCTGGAAGGGGGCAGACACAGAGAGGGTGGAATGTTCTGCTTTCCAACTTCTCCCCAACTTCATAGGAATCCAATGGATCCAGCTGTTATTACAGAGTTAACATGTGCTTTTCCTCTTGCTCCTGTGAGCAGCCGTACACTCGCTCACTGGTTCCAAACCTTGATTCTGAGCATATTCTTTTTGTCATAATCAAATTGGTTTTGTGGGCAATCCCTGAGGGCAAGCCAATTTAGTCCCTGATTTAGGGTGCTGTCCCCAAAATCTGTGGAAGTCAGACAGACATTGGGGCATAGCAGGATGCATACTTGTTTTGGGGCAAGTGGATCTGAGGTCAAATGTCAGCTCATAGCAGCTGAGAGACCCCTGATAAACCATGTGAGCTCTCTGCACCCAAGTTTCTCTGTCTGCCACATGGGAATGAACGCAACTTATACATGGGACACTGTGAGGATGACAGGATGTGTGAAAGTGATGAAGAACCAGCATGGTGGGGGCAGGCAGCAGGAATGGAATGCATGCCAATGAGCATTGGCTTGAGCCTGTGGATGGCCTTCTGCTGGTAGCTTTGGGTTCAAGGCACAGATTGTCCTAGGAGGGCTCCCCAAATTGCATGTTGACAACACATAAGTCATTAGGAATTTTCTACCGAAAACGCCAAATCATGAACCCCAAGCCCATTTATTAACAACTGAAAGTGAAACACTCAACTCTTTTTTTTTTTTTTTAATTTAATTTAATTTTTTTTTGAAACACTCAACTCTTAATCTTTATCTTTTTGGCTTTTAGCTATGCCTTTTTCGCTTTTACATATAGTATCCCATTTAATTTGCAAATAACCCTTATAATGTTAAGACCATGGTAGGTGTAGGTGTGTTACCAATTTAAATAATGCCTTGTCACTTTTGAGCCAGAGTTATTTGAACAAGAATAAGTTTCTCACTTTCCTGTGTTTCAGTTTCCTCACTAATAAAATAGATCTAGTAATAGTACTTGCTTTTGGGGTTACTATAATATAAAATGATATATGCAAATACTAAGGACAGTGGTTGGTACATAAAAGTGTTAGTCATGATAACTGAGAAACCCAGGGGGTTAAATTAACCATCCTAACCTCCACAGCTCCTGACAGCAGACTCAAGACCTGCCCCAGTTTTGGACCAACTTCATTTGCACTGAGTTGTGGTGCTTACCACTACCATCAAGCCTCTAAGTTAAATAAAAGAATTGACAGGACAGAGGTGATTTTTCTGGTAAGGCTTTTTGTTTTGCATAAGATTAGGGTTTACATTTTTAAAAGGGTGTTGTCAAAGAGCTTCATCAAAGAGTTCATTTCCCAAGTGGGACTTTTTACTTATTTTCATGGTTAGTGATTAATGTGGTCAGTAAAAGGCCAGACTGCTCTGTGTTGCCATATAGCACTGGACCTGTTGGAGGGCAGTGGCCATCATGCTTCCTAGTGATCTCTTGGTACTCAGGTCCCCCTATGGGCTGTCCTAGTGTATCGAACAATTCAAAAATTAAATAAGAAAATATATTTACTATAACACCAAAAAGAATAAAATACTTAAAATAAATTTAACAGGAGAAGTATAAGACTTATGCACTGAATACTAGAAAACATCATGGAGAGAAACAGAATGGAAAGCTACTCAGTGTTGTATCCACATTGTACTCATGTATTGTTAGGATGGCAACACTCCTCAAATTCTTTAATCAATCTTGGAAAAGAACAAAATTCAGAGGGCTCACACTTCCAAATTTCAAAACTCACAAATCTACAGTAAGCAAGAAAATGTGTTGCTGATGTGAAGATGAACATATCAATTAATGAAATAGAATTCACAGTCCAGAAATAAATCCTTACATGTATGTTCAGTGGATTTTCACCAAGGGCACCAAAACAGTCAATGATGTAGCAAACGAAAAGCTGTGCTGCTGGAATACCTGGATATTCACACACAGGAAAATGAAGCTGGACCCTTACCTTATAACATATATAAAAATTAACTCAGATGGCACCATAGACTTAAAAGTAAGAGCTAAAACTATAAAACTCATAGAAGAAAACATAGTGGTAAGTCTATTGCCTTGTGGTGGGCAAAAATTTCTTATATAAGACAACAAGAGTACAAGTGATGAAAGAAAATCTAAATGAACTGACTTCATCACAATCGAAAAAGTCTTGTGTTGCAAATGATACCATTAAGAAAGTAAAAGTACAACCCACAGGATGGGAGAAAATATTTGCAAATCATGTCTGATAAGAGTTTAGTATGCAAAATATATAAAGAACTCTTCCAAATCAACAACAAAAACAATCTAATTTAGGGCCGGGGATTTAGCTCAGTGGTTTCGCTGCCTGCTGCACAAGCACAAGGACTTGAGTTCAATCCCCAGTGCCAAAAAAAAAACCACCCCAAAACCCAAAAACAACCTAACTTAAAAATGGGCAAAGGAAGTGAACAGGTCCTTGTCCAAAGTAGATATACAAATGGCCAACAACTACATGACAAGATGTTCAAGGTCATCAGACATTAGCGAAATGCAAGTTAAATTTCAATGAGACGCTATTTCCTATTTTTCAGGATAACTATAATCAGAATACTAATAATAAAGGAAAATAACAAATGTTAATGAGAATGTAGAAAATAAGAATGCTTGTACATTGTTGGTGGGAATGTAAAATTATACAGTCACTGTGGAAAAGAATTTAACAAGTTCTCAGAAAGTTAAACATAGGATTGCCATATTACCTAGCAATTCTACACCAAGGTAAATACTCAGAAAGATAGAAAACAGGAACTCAAACAAATATATGAGCATGAATATTCCTAGCAGAACTCTTCACAACTGCCAAAAGATATGAACAACTACAATGTCTAACTACATATGAATGAGTAAATAAAATGTATTATTTAAATAAATTAATTAAAATTTTATTTTAATAAATAAAATGGAATATTATCTGGTAGTAAAAAGAAATGAACGATATATGCCACACATAAATGAAGCCTGAAAGTATTATACAAAGTGAAAGAAGTCAGATACAAAGGACCACATATTGTATTATTCCACTTACATGAAATGTGCAGAACAGAGAAATCCAGAGAGAGAGAAAGAAGATCAGCAGTTGCCAGAGGCTGAGATGAGGGGAAACGGAGTGGGCTGGGAATGACTGCCAATGCCTGTGTGTTTTCTTCTTGGGGCAATGAAAATGATGGTTGCACAGCTCTGAATATAACAAAAATAGTCAAAATGTGATTTTTAAAGAATGAATTTTCTGGTATACAGATTATATCCCAATAAAGCTGTTTAAAATAAATTACGCTTGTTGTTGATTGACTACTCACTCACCTACAACCACCCCTCCAACCCCTGCTGCCTGGAGTGTGGATGTCACCAGGGCAGGCAGCCTTATCTGTGTGGGTGACGCCTGTATTGCTAAGCACCCAGAACAGAGCCGGTGTTCAATAAATATTTGCTGCCTAACATAGAAACCTCTCTACTGGGCAATTATTTTCCTACTGTTCATCATATAAACCTAAGTGTAAAGGAATTAACTTGCTACTTTCCTGCGATAGTGGAGAAAATAAGTGAACTCCGTAATAGTTTAAATGTAAAATATCCCCCCAAAGCCTCACGTGTTCAGAGTGGGTCTTTTGGAGCTGACTGGATCGTGATGGCTCTAACTTTACCAGTGGATTTATCCACTGATGAGACCATGATCTGACGGCGCTTTGGGAGGTGATGAAAACTTAGGAGGTGGGGCCTGGTCAAAGGGATTGGGACATGGGGCTGTGACCTTGACCACTACCGTTTCTCCTTGGCCCACTGCTCTTTCTGCCTCCTGTCCACCATGAGGTGAGCTGTTTTCCTCCATCACAGCCCCCACCATGGTGCTCTGCCTTCCCACAGGCCCAGAAGCAACAGAACCAGGTGACCATGGACTAAAACCTCTGAAATCGTGAGGCAAAATAACCCTTTCTTTCCTTAAGCTGTTAATGTCAGTTATTTTGGTGATAGTGGTGAAAAGCTGTCAAACACACACTTGATGGGACAGGAGGCAGGGTGCATTGTGGCAATGAGAACTGCCCTTAGTGGCAATGAGCAGATGGCATCATCCTTCAAATCAAGGCCAGACATTTTCCAGGAAATGCTAGTGGGGAAGTATGGATATGCAAGAGGGAAAGGGCAGAAAACAGTTGAGGGCTGAAGGTCAAAGCTGGTGGTGAAGATGTTTTGTCCCAGTGGAAAAGCCCAGGAAGTGATGTGGAGCACACATCTCAAGTGTTGTCCCAGCCTGGGCTAAGAGGACTAGGGCACCTGTCTATGCAGTTCTAAGGGCTTCTCCTTGGAGGTGCTAATGGTCTGGAAATCCCAGCATGTGTGCGGGCTAAGAGACCTTCCAATGCCCAGGGAAGCAACAGCTGGCAGCTGAAAGTCAGTTTGCAGAAGCAGAAGCAGAAGAGAAGCAGAAGCAGAAGAAGTAAGATCCCAGCAATCTGAATGTGGCATCCATTGTTTTACTTTGGCTGCCTACATATGTTTGGTGGGGGGTGTTGACACTGGGTCTGGCTATGTAGTTCAGGCTGGACTTGAACTCATGGCGATCCACCTGCCTTAGCCTCCTGAGTGCTGAAATTGTAGTTAAGTGCCACTATGCCCAGCTGGCTGTCAATATTTTGAAGATAGAAGTCTTTATGTAACAATGTGAATTTCTGGTTCCTTGAGGGGGGCAATGAAAAGACTTGGCCAAATCAGCTGACATTTCCCCTTTAGCATCAAAGAGCTGGCCATCCCCCTTGTAAAAGGGCCCAAGTGCCAATTCATTACCGGCCCTCCAGGCCTCCACATCTCTGACTGGGCCCTGCTGAGCATTTGCTTTGGTGATTTGTGCCTGAAGCCACATAGCTCCTGGTCCAGAGTGCACAGGTGATGGCCAAGCTGATGGGCCCTGTTAAAGAGGCACAAATAAAAACAAGACATCCATGAACCTGGCCCATTTTCACCCACAGAGCCATGGCCTGCACATGCTTGATTTGAGCGAGAGTGCTGAAAGCTCTTGCTATTATTTTTATGTACGCAGCTCCTTCTAGCCATCTGCAAGTCTAGGAGGGCTAGGGCTTTGATCTGGGGCCCCTTCATGCATGATTGGCCTTGGACTCGCATGACCAAGCCTGAAACCCTCAAGGATGCAACAGGCCAGCCCTTGTGTGCAACCTGTGGCCAAGCCAGGCGTGGGGCCAAGGGGCAGTGGTGTTTGCTTGCGGTAGAAAACCTGGATGGGAGTCCAGCGGGGTCCTTGTCCCAATTCATGGAGAAAGGGGGCTGTTAGTAGCTGGCTGGGCATTGCAATCAGCATTGGCCCCAGAGAGCAGTGAGATGATCTTCACAGGCTCTGCTCACTCCCATGCACTGAGAACCAGCTTCACAGAGGAGCCTCGGGACAGCTGCTTCCTGGCCAGGTGTTCAGTTCATCTCTGTAAACATAGAGGTGGACTCTGGCCTTGTGGCTGTGTGCTGGCCTCCATCTCTGAGGCCTTGTCTTAGGTGACTGGGCAGTTCTGTAGGGTGGGTCATGGCCTTGGGGTCACTCCTGTCAGTTTCAGAGCAGTGAGACTTTCACAGTGCTCTGCATCCCCAAGGGAATGTTTCCAGGAGAGAGCACTCAGAAGAGGTTCTTTCATCACTTGTCACCCATCCTTGGAGATCACATCACTTCCACAAACTCCACGCACATTCAAAGGAAGGGAACATGGGTGCCACCTCTTTTTTTCTCCCTCTATAATAGGGATTAAGTCCAGAGTCTTCTAACTGACCTACATCCCCAGCCCTTTTTAAATTTTTGAGACAGGTCCCTGTTAAGTCTCTACATTGTTCAGTCTGGGCTCAAACTTGGAGTCTTCCTGCCTCAGCCTCCCACAGTGCTAGGATTACAAGAAAGTATCACCACACCCAGCTGAATGCCACCTCTTGATGGGGAATGGCAAGGCTCTGGAAGAGCATAGGGGAAGGGAAAGGCAGTAGCAGGTATTTTTGGGCAATAGAATCTGCCAGTCTCCTGATTAGGTCCTGGTGTGTGAGGTGAAACAGTAGCTCAAGGTTTCTGGAAACTCTGGGGCTCTCTTGGGCCCCCTGGTACCAGTAGTCAATGGAACTAGTGCACCAAAGGGAGTCTGCCATTGAGCCTCTGGGGGATCCTGGGTGCTTCGGTTGTTTGGAGCTTGTTAAATGGGCTGTAGCTTCTGTATCCAGAGACTTTGAAGTGAATAAAGAGAGAAATGCCAGAGCCCAGTCAATATTCACTGAGTTCCTGAGATTTACTAGGTGACAGGCTTGCAGCTCATATTTAGGGAGCTTAAAGCAAGAATATACAAGCAATCCACTTACCTATGTTTAAACATTTATAATGTACAAATACAGCAAACTAATTGTTAAGTAAATACCTTCCTTCCATCTTATCATGTGACCTCCTTATATTTCGATCACACCTTAGAGATCAAGAAAAGAGGCCTCACATGCCATGGAGAGAGGCTCAGTGGTCTTTTGGCCAAGAAACCTGGCATCCCAGATACCTAAAGTGTGGTCCAGAATCAAGTCTCAGGGCTCCAGAGGGACCTATTTTGAGCTGATGGACTTCTCACTCTGTGGTGGGGGGACTGGAGGGGCCAGAGGGAGGTCAGAGAGAACCATTGAAATGTGTGTTTTGGGGGAGGACCCACCCAGAGGCCCCTGTTGTTCAGGTTTATTGGAGTCTAGCCTAGTGTCTTCGCTCCTGTCCAGCCTGGCTGTAGGTAGATCATTTCCACCGGCCTTGGGGCCTTCCTTTGGGCAGATCTGGATAGGTTCCCATAGGTAGGTAGAATAGATCATTTGCACGCCTTTGGCATTTATGAAGATGCCAAATACATGTTATTTTTAGTTTCAATGAGCAGTGGAGACTGGAGACTAGAGAGATTCTTAGGTGATAGTACCCACAGTTGTACAATGCTTCCTTCAGAATCTCCTAGTCATAATGAACCCTACTTCTTAGCCTTTAAGATATACCAGGCATTATGTAAATACTGTCCATGCCAGACACCATTCCTTTAATCTGTACTACACCCCTAAGAGGAAAGTGTCATTATGTTTCACATTGTATAGATGAGAAAACTGGTGCTCAGAGAGGTTAAGTAATGTGCTCGAGGTCATACAATTAGTAAGTAGCAATTTCAGGATTTGAATTCAGATTCTCCAAAGTACATGCTCTAAATTATTATGCTTTCCCAGAGACCTTGATAGGAAAGATACTATTTTCCTCTGAACTAATGATTGGAGGTACCTGGGAGACCTCAGAGGGTTTGGGGATCCCTGGGTTCAGGAAGCCACCAACTAGTTTTCCTCCATGGCTGTCTCTGGCCCTTGCAGCTTGAATTGGGGCTTCCCTTTGGTAGGGGTCTTTTGTGAAAAGAAGCTGCAAAATTGGGCTTGGCCACGCAATGCTTTTGTGATGTTGAAATATACCACTCAAAAGGGAAAGTTTTTCTTTTCTTTTCTTTTCTTTTCTTTTTTCTGGTTGGTTCCCTGCCAAGCCAATTCACAGCATACATAAAATTTAAGTCTTTGGTTCCCCTTATTTTTTGCTGCCCTTTTGCCTTTGGCTTTTCCCTGAGCGGCTTTTCATTCCATTTACTATTATCTTTGATTGAATTATGAAACCGGAAGAATCTGCAGAACTAGCCAGAATAAATGGGTCCTTCTAATCCTGCGGTTACAGGGTCAAATCAGCAAAACACTTGGGTGCAAAGTATCCAGAGCCAATTTCATTATGGGCTCTGATTGTAGAACCTGGGTGAGAAAAAATTATATTAATAACAAAGAAAGCATACCCTGAGCGGTTTTCCTATTTCACTTGTCCCAGTCTAGCAGTCTACAGCACAGTGGAGAAGTCCAACTCTCCCTGTAGAAAGTTGTGCACCTCTGACCTCACCGCCCTATCTGGAAACATTGTTGAACTCCACAAATGTTCTTATTGCTTTAAGTCAGGTTCAAGGCAAAAGCTGTCTCTAAAGAACAAAGTTTCTAGGTCATATTCTGTCTTAGAAACTATGTGGACCTGTGGGCACTTTTGATGACGATGTACCGTCTACCATGTGGCATTGTTGTAAAGACAGAGGCCAAAAAAAGCCCATATGGCAGATAGACTTTGTTTTCACTTTTTTTTTTTTTTTAACTCTTCTTTGTTTTTATGTCCTTCTTCTCCTAAATAGAGGTGATTTTTTTTTTTTTGCCTTAATGGTGTTGGGTTTTTCAGTGTGACTTGCTTTGGCCAGTGGGGTATTAGTGGATGTGATGAAAGCAAAACATTGAAATGCGTGTGATTGGGTCTGAACTCTTGTGCCACTATTACCACCTGAGAACAAGTTCTGGATAGTATCTTCATTCCAGGAAAAAAGGCAAGATGAGCATTAGATGTAAATCTGACCTGCTGCCTGGAGCCACACCTTGCCCAAAGCCAGTCTAGAGAAGCCTTATCCAGGCAACTGCACATGCATGAGCTGGAAATAAATGTTCTCTGTTATAAAAGCTGACTTGGGGATGCTTTGTTTTGTGGCAATATTGCTGCAAAAGCTCACTGATACAGTCCACTGGGGAGACCAGTAACATTCAAATCCTTTGTTCTATTAGTTCAACTCAAGAAAGGAATGATGATCCGTGCCATAGCTGAGCTACAGTTTTGAGGAGTCCTCAGTCAACCTAAATACATCCACAGTAGTGTTTTTCTTGCGGAATCCTACATGATGAAGTGTAACTATACAGAATTTATCAATAACTTCTGAGGTTGAGCAACCACCAGGTAAGAATGTCTGCTTGGCAGAGAGAGGAGGAATGAGATGTAGCAGGAACACAGCTGTGAAGTTTGTGGCTCAGGTAAAATCATGAAATAACTATTATGTGGGGCGGGGGGGAAGGACATTGTATGTACATTCTTTAAAGTTCTCAAGACTACTTCTGTGGCGTGAGTGGATGGTTTGTGTGTGGGTATGGAAGAACTATTTCCTTCACTGATTCTTTTGGCCCTCTGGCTGTGGATTTGTTAGAAAGGACTGTGTTCCCTTGAAAACAAGACTTAACCAGAAAATAATCAGCCTTGAAAACTAGACATCACAACTGCCAGCCTCTTCAGCCGATCCTTTCCTTACCTGCCTTCACTATTCTCTTGTTGGGTGGCTTCTTTGTAAGGCAAATAAGGCAAGGATAGGCAGTTAAGGGCTGGCATTTTTTTTTTTTTTTGTACTGGGGATCGAACTCAGGTCCTTGTGCTTGCGCAACAGGTGGCGAAACCACTGAGCTAAATCCCCGGCCCCAGGGCTGGCATTTTTGATCTCTAGTTTTCAAGGGTGATTATTTTCTTGCTATGTCTTATTTTCAGGGAAATGGGATTTTGTAAGCTGGTATTTGTGTGACCTCTTGAAGCTGGCCTATGACCTGGCATCTGGCCTTTCTTCTTGGACCTATAGTTTCTCTTTTTCTTTTTGTTTTTCTTCTTCATTTTCTTTTTTTCTGCATTTTCAGCTGATTCCATTAGTCTGCAAATCTCATCTAGATCTGGATACTGAAAATGTATCTGTCTCCAGTCAGGGTTTCTTTCCCCTGAGCTATCTCTGTCTCTGTCTCTGTCTGCTCCGTCTCTCTCCTGCTGGGGATTGAACCCAGGGTCTTGCCCATGCTGAGCTCACATCCTGCTGATGATTTGTACCACTGGTCCTTGAACAGCATTCTCTTATCCAATGGTCACGTCAAGGCTCCTTTGAGGTGTAATAATTACCACTCATTATACTTGTCTGAAATTGAACTGACACTCACTCCTCCCAATAATTTCTCCTTTTCATCTTAATAAATAGAAGCTCCATAGTTCCTAGTTTTCACTGTGACTTGTCCTAGTCTTTCACTCCCTATGTTCAATATTTCAGAAAATCATGTGGTCTCTATTCAATATGTACCGAACAGAATGCAACTACCTCTCACAGGGTTACATCATGAGCTCAGGCCACCATATTTCCCCTGGATTTTTGTGTAGCTTCCAATTTTTAGTATATGTGCTGCTGAAGGGAGCACTCAGTAGCTTCCTAAAAGATCTTTCTGTTTAAACTTGACCCTTTTCATTGGTTCTCCATAAGTGGCCAGAACAAAGCAGTTAGAATGTTTATTAGATATGCCACACCAGTCAGACAAGATCCTGCTCCAACATGTACAAGGCACCCATGCGCTTCCTGTTAAAGGTGACTTCTCCTCACTTCCTGCTGCTCTCATGAGCCCTGAGCCCCAGTTTTCCAGGAGGCCCTCAACCCTGTGCTTCCTTCCCCTTGTGGAATGTTCTTCCTTCCTCAAAGGGTCAGGATGGCTCACTCTCTTCTCTTTCCAGATTTTCATGTAGAAATCATACTGCAACTATTTGGTCATAAAAAGAGTGAAATCTTGTCATTTGTGACAATATGGATCAATCTGAGGCCATTCTATTAAGTGAAATCAACCAGACACAGGAAGATAAGTATGGGCTTATTCACATGTGGCAGTTTAAAAAGTTGATCTCACAGGACTAGAGGGTAGATTGGTGGTTTCCAGAGGCTGGGGAGGAGAAAGGGGGAGGGAGATGAGGAAAGACTGGTCAATAGATACAAAGTGTCTGTTAGATTGCAGAAGTAAGTCCTAGTATTTAATTGCACAATAGGGTGACTATGGTAATAACATTGTAGCTTATATTTCAGAATAGCTAGAAGAGAGGACTTTAAAAAAATTTCTAAAAATGTTTATTAATTAATACATGCTTGTAGTACATAATGTTTACATTCATCATGGGAAGTTGGTACATGTACATGACACATTTTAATTCTTTTTATTTTCCCTTTCCATCTCCTCCATCCTCCCTCTGTTCAAGAAGAAGAGTTCTTACTACAGAGAAATGATAAATAATTAAGGTGAGATGAATATGCTATTTACCCTGATGGATTAGTTCACAATGTACACATGAATTGAAATATCACATTGTACCCCATAAATATGTATAGTTTTTATGTGTTCATCAAAAATAATAATTAAAAAAATAATATTTTCAGCAAGGAAGGTTCTCCATGAATGATTGTTGAATGACTAAATGAGCCAAATGGCCCAGAGAAAGGATATCCTGTGAATTCTGTCCCCTGGTTTGCAGCCTGTTAACTGATTTATTTCTACAGAAGAACCCAGCCACCCCCACTGGCAGCACAAGGCTGGTGTCCACTTCCCTGGTCATGATAGCTCAGCTCTTCCTCTGTACCCTCCCACTTAAACCTCCACCCGCTGCAGGAGGCAGATCCTCTTACCTGGAAGCCTGGTGTAGAGTTCTGGGCAACTCCAAGGCCATGCAAACAACCTTTGTAGGCCCACAGTGTATGTGCTAGTCCATTTTCTATTGCTACAACAAAATATCTGAAGCTGGGTGCTTTATAAAGAAAATAATTGTAATCAGCTCACCATTCTGGAAGTTCAAGGGAATAACACCAACACCTGCTCAGCTCTGCTGGGGGCCTCTTGCAGATGGTATCACTGTGTCGGGGGTGGGTGAGAATAACAAGTTGGAGTGTACCCAGCAGAGACTCAGAGGAAGGGCCAGGCTCCCTTATAATGGCTCATTTTTTGTGGGAGTTCACTCATAGAGACTGGCATTAATCCCTCCTGAGGGCGATGTCCCCATGACCCCATAACCTAATCAAGCTTCTCCTATGCTCATGTTGTTCAAGATTCCAACACCTGAACATGCCATGCTGGGACCATGCTTCTAGCACATGAACTTTTTGGGGCCACATTCAAGCTATACCCAAACCATAGCATTGTGGTTAAAAAAGAGCACATCTCTGGAGCCAACAGGACCCTCAGCCCACCTTGGAAAGTCAGATGGAGTTTGTACCTTGAATCCCTCTCATGCGGATCAGGCGGTCAGGGTCCCCTGGGTTTCTAGTCACATTTGGGGTGAGAGGAGACAATGGCAAAGAAGGGTCCCCTTTATCAGCATGGATGTGGGGGTCAGTGGCTAAAGGGATCTTTTTTTCTTTTTATCAAGTTGTTTAAGAAAACAAAAGACTTGAAATGACAACCTCTGGGCCAACTGCAGTCACAGACGTGTTTTGCTTGGCCCATACAGAGTTTTTAGCAAAATCTGAGCCAACGTCTAAAACTTGGGAGATCTCATATAAAAAAAAATCTGAATTTTGGGGATGTCCTAAAAATGCCACTCCTTTTTAGATGAGGTGCTTATTCCTAGCCTACCTTGGTCTACACCAGGTCAGCCTCAACTATGGACATTAAGTGCCTTGTTCCAGGAAAATTTGAATTTGCCACCCTTGACATAAAGTGAACTTTGATTTTAAGAAGTAGACATGGGAATTTGAAAGTTAAGCAGTTGCTTCATAACACAAATAAACTGTACAGCAGACCAAGGGCTATAAACCTGAGAATAATGCCGCGATAGTCTGCAAGAATAAAAAAAAAAAATCCCCTGTCCTAGGTTGGGTTTCCTAGAAATTGAGCCCAAGCCAAGGATTTTTGTGCAAGGGGTTTATTGAGTTGGTGTTCCCAGGAGAAGTGGAGGGAGGGAGGCAGGGGGTGGCCTCCCATTGACCCTGAGGGGCCCAGATCTTGAATCACACCACAATACGGGGCTTGCTTTGAGGCAGGGGCTCCTTTTTCTACTCCGTGTCACTGGTGACGTGGAAATACACAGGGTATGTGTGAGGGTCCCGTTCAGGGTTGTCCAGTGATGTTGAACCTACTGGTTTTACAGATGGCATGGGATAGGGCATCCAAAGTAGTTACACCCCCTGCCTTCAGTTATGAAAGCAACTGATGCTTATTAGAAAGGAACTCAAAAATATACAAAAGGATAAGGAAAATAATCATTACCTATCCCACAGTGCACCAAATTATCCTTTCTTCATTCCTGTAATTCTGAATTAAATAACCTGATCCCTTACCAGCCATCCCCCGCAACTGTGGGAAATTCAAGGCCCCTTTCAATATTTCTGATCATTCACCCCTGGGGTGAAGGACAAGCATGATTAACCAAAGGCCTCCTCTGCTGGTCTCCAAATCAGTTGATCAGTGTTGGATCAGTTACAGCATCTGTGCCAAGGCCAAGCTTTCAGCCAATGACCCAAAGCTGCCAACCTAGGTACAGGTGCACCTGAGAGCTGACTGGCTTGAGGACTCCCCAAGGGCCTTGCTGAGCTTCCCTGCACTGCATGGCACCTAGACAGCTTCACCCAGTGCCCTTCCCTTCCTCCCTTTCTTGGGGTCACAGCAGCATCCCCTCTGCTAGCTCCCCCAGCATTCTCTAGTTCTCCTCCTATTTTCCATTCAGACATTTCCCCTAATAAAACCGTTGCATGTTTCATTCTGCCTTAGCATGTACTTCTCAGACCCAGGTCAGCAGTCTCCTAGGGGTCCCCACTGCTCCCTACACTATTTATTTGTGGCTATTTCTGGCCATCCTGGCTCATATCTCAGCTGGAACATTCTGGGAAGAGGAGCCATTCTGGGAAGAATTTCCAAAGGCAGGGGTGGTGGTGGTGGAGAGCAGAGAGAAGCTCCAAAGACACATTTGGCTGTTTGACTGTTTTCCCCTGGCCTTACTTTTTATAGGACTCCTTTCTCAGGTAGGGCATCCTGACCCTCAGGGAAGCCCACCCAGGAAGCCAGAGAAAGGCAAAATTAGAAGTGGACACTGAGCTCTACCCATCAGTCAGCCATGTGCATTTTGACTGCTGACCCCACTCATCATCTCTTCTGTTGTATTTGACTTGTTCTCTGTCTTGTACTGCCTGAGAATGGATGGCATGGTTCCCTTATTCTGTGTCTCCCATAGTGAGCTACTTGCTTAGCTTTCTGGTTTGGGCACTGCTGTTTTGGTTCCCTGACTACATCTTCCTCTGTGCTGGGGAGACTGTCTCCGCCAACACCTTTGAGAATCTTCCTAGTCTTGGAAGACTCACCACCTGAGTCCAGGACCAGCCAGAAATATCCTAAGGTCAAAGTCTCAGAGTAACTTCCCCTGATGACTGACAAAGGGTTAGATAACTGGCCCAGCTTGTTGTCTCTTGGCTGGGGTGACTCTTCCTGTTGCACTGTGGTTGCCTTCTGGAACAACTGGTTTGGAAACACCTCTTCACTGTCTTCTCTTCTGTCTTCGGACTCTACACTGATAGTTTAGTTCTTGGAATTCCCTCCCAAACAAAGCAAGGCTGCAGAATGTTTATCTAAGATCTGCTTCAGGGAACCAGAACAGGTTCCCTCCCTTGCCCAGGTCTCTGGGTGGATGTGAGCTCCCTGGGGCAGGGGTGGGCGAAGGGCACACCAGCCCCCAGGTCCTGCGCGTCTGTGGTGTCATTGCAAGAATGCTGCTACTCTCTACTCCAGTCACATCCCACAAATGCCTGAGGAGGACCATGGGGCAGGGGATTCAGGAAAGGATCTAGATACAGAGGTGTGGCAGACAATGCTGGTGGCATCCCTTGCTCACGTGGTGTACCTATCCAAACTGAGAGCTGTTGCCCCCTGTAGATGAGGCCTGTGAGTTCTGGTCTCCATTCATTTGGCTTTGTTTGCTTCCTTGTCATGATGGGACCTGTGGACATTTGATTTTGTGACCTTGTGCTAGAATTGCTCTTTGGAAACCAGGAACTGGGGCAAAGACAATGACCAGTGTCCTAAATTTGTTGGAGGGAATAAGAGTGGGGTAAGATGTTGCTGCTTTCTATGGCCAGGGTTTGATATTGGTGGGCTGGCCATACTCAGGGAGGACCTGAAGTGTCTTTCCCGTGCAAATCTGATGGTCAGTACTTAATTCTGGAGCCCATTATTTTCTTTATCTTCCTTTTTTTTCATTAAGTTTATTGGTTCATTTTAGGTATAAAATACAGTTACACTCATCATTGGGATCTTGTACCTTTACATGAGTATCTTGGTTCTTTTTTTTTTTCCCTTTCCCCTGCCCTCCCTTCACCCCTCCACCCTTCTCTATTTGCAAAGACTTTGTTTCCATTTTTTTTTCTTTTTCTCATATTTTTTCTTTTCCCTTCTTTCCTTTCCCTACCCCTCCCACTTCCTCTGCTCCTTTAGACCTTTTCTTCCTATTACACAATATCAATTATACATTTTAAAAATTATAATATCAAGATCTAGAAGACATTACCACAGATTTCACAGAATTTATAAAGATATAGAAAGCATATTACAAAAATCTTTTTTTGAAATAAATTTGACAACTTCTAAGAAGTACCTTGGAAGGCAAATTAATGAAATTCACTCTGGAGGAAATATAAAATTTGAATAGCACCTATTAAAGAAAGTATATTCCTAGCTGAAAAGCCTACCTGTATGACAACAACAGGCTCATATACATTTTAACTGATGAATTATATCAAATATTTAAAGCGGAAGAAAGAAGGAACACTCCTCCCCTCATTTTAGGAAATCAACATTGTGCCAATACTAAAACTGGATAAAGATAATAGAGGAAAAAATTACAAACATAGAATAAAATTTGTTTAACAAAACAAACTGTTAGAAGTCAGATCTGGCAGTATGTAGAAAGTGGTTTTATTACAGGATGGCAGTGTTGGTTCAGCACTGGAAGATCCACCCCCATAAGTCATCATTTTAACAGAGGAAAGGAAAAAGCCATATGATCCTGTCACTAGTTGCAGAAAAAGTACTGGACTAAATTCTACAGCTGTTCATGGCAAAAGCTATCAGGAGACTAGAAGTAGAACAGAACCTTCTCAACAG
Source organism: Heterocephalus glaber (assembly GCF_053883595.1). Taxonomy (NCBI): domain Eukaryota; kingdom Metazoa; phylum Chordata; class Mammalia; order Rodentia; family Bathyergidae; genus Heterocephalus; species Heterocephalus glaber. The sequence goes on along the minus strand of NW_028258151.1, from coordinate 12,376,395 downwards.
ATAAGACATGTACTCCATACCTCCAGCAAAAACGCCTTATATGAATGGAAAAGATACAATGCTTTCTCCCAAAGGTGGGGAACAAGGGCAGATGTGCCTACCCTTCATCTGTCTATTAAACTTTGCAACATAGGCCCAAATCGAAATAGTCTGGCAATAAAAAGAAACAATTAGCATAGGATAGGCAAGGTAGAAGTAAACTCTTTATATGTAGGTGAAATGATAATCTACAGGGAAAATACTAAGAAATCTCTAGAACTTGTATTTGAATTTAGGAGGATTAGAAAACACAAGGTATATATAAAAATTCAGGTCTATGTATACTTGCTATAAATGAAGAATTGGATATTGAAATTTAAAAGTTATGTAGGAGTACAAAGGACCTCAAAAAGTAAAAAGAAAAAAAACAGTGTTAGAAGACATGTATTACCTAATTTTAAGACTTCCCTTAAAGCTACAGTAATCAAGGCAGCTTTGGAGTAAGGAAAGACATATAAATCAACAGAATAAAACAGAGAATCTAGAAATAGAACCACACATGCATGGTCCACTGAGTTTTGAAAGATTATTTAACATTAATATTTTATAGAATATAAACTCAATTCAAGAGCCGAGGAAAAGATAGTTTTTTCAGCAAATGGTACTAGAACACATGGTATCCGTATGTAAAAAATTAACCTCAGCCCATTATTTCCATACATAAAAATAATTTGAAAGGATCTGTGAACCTAAATATGAAAGATTAAAATATAAAGCTTTAAGAAGAAATTATAAGGGAAAATGTTCATCAATTTAGGGTAGGCAAGAATTTCCTAGGATACAAAAAACTTGATATATAAAAGAAAGAAATTGATAAATGAGATTCTATCAAAATTTTGAACTTTAAATGAATCGTCAAGAAAATGAAAAGTAGTTCTTAAACAGACCATATTTATAATACATATAACCTAAGACCAGTATATATGAAGAACTCTTACAGCTCATGAATAGGCAACCCAGTTAAAAAGTAGACACAAGAAGATGATAAATAGCCAGTACAGCACAAGGAAAAGTGTGCAACACTAGAATCAGAAAAATACTAATCAGTACAATAACAAGATCATGTTATACACTCATTAGGCAGATGAAGTTAAAAGTTTTAAAAGAACAAATGTCAGCTTAGGTGTGAACCAGTTGGAACTGTCTAATACTGCTAATGTGAATGTAAAATGACAAAACCATTTTGGAAAACAATATAGAAATTTCTTGTATTACTGTTAAGAAGCAATAGTTTTGTTCTTAAGTTTTTACTTAAGAGGAATGAAATCACATGTTCACCATAGATTTGTACATACAAGTTGACTATCAGTTATCTGAAATTCTTGGTTCCAGAAGTATTTCAGATTTTGGTTTGAAATCCACTTGATCTGCAAAGAGGATAGCTACTCCTGCTTTTTTTCAGTTCCTGTCACATGGAGTATTGTTTTCCACACTTTAACTTTCAGTCTATGAGTTTCTTTTTGAATTAAATGTGTTACTTGTATGCAATTTATTGTTGGATCTTGCTTCTTGACACATTCTCCCAGTCTATTTCTTTTGATTGGTGAGTTGAGACCATTAACATTGATGGTTATAACTGATATGTACTGACTTATCATTGTCATGACTTTTTCTTTTTGTTGAATTCTCCCCCTTTGCATTTAATTTCTTGTCGTGCCCTATGGATTCATTCTGCTGGGCTTCCTGGGGTTGTGATCCTCATTGTCTTTTCCTAGGATATTGTCTAAAATTTTTTGGAGTGCTGGTTTGGTATTCATGAAGTTCCTAAGGTGGTCTTTCTCATGAAAGTATCTTATTTCTCCATCAATTTTGAAAGATAGTTTTGCAGGATACATCAATCTGGGTTGGAGACGGTTTTCCTTTAGTGCTTGCAATACATCACTCCAAGCTCTTCTTATCTTGAGGGTTTGTATTGAGAAGTCTGTTTTGATTCTGATGGGCTTTCCTTTGTATGTGATTTGTTTCTTTTCTCTAACTCCTTGTAGAATTTTGTTCTTCTGTTGGGTTTCTGCACTCTTAACTATTATATGCCTATGTGTAAATGATTTTTGATCAAGGCTAGTTGGAGTCCTATATGTCTCACTTATCTGTGTATCAAGTTCTTTTCCCCTGCTTGGGAAGTTTTCTGCCATCACTTCTGTGAACAGTTTTTTATGTCATCTGCACTCTCTCCTCTTTCTTCATTGACTCCAATCAGTCTTATGTTCTTCTTCTTTGCATCATCTAGCAGCTGCTGGATTGATTTCTCGTGTTCCCTGAAAATTTTAAAGCAATTTTTCTTTTCCTGGTCACTAATTGCAATCTTTTCTTCTATATCTGAAATTCTATCCTCACATTGGCTCATTCTGCTGCATAGACTTTCAGTGGAGTTTTTAATCTCCTGGAAATCTGTTTGCATCTGTTTTATGGATTCCATTTGTTTCCTATGTTGGGATTCCATCATGTTCCTCAGCTCCTCTATTTTTTTTTAATCTGTGTCCTCTCTAGATTTATTAATCATGTCTTGCACTATGGGCAGAATCTCTGCTGTTATGTGAGAAATTATTTTTGATTTCATTTTTTCCCAATCCTTTTTTGTTGCTAGTTCAGAGAGTCCAGGTGGTTGAGTACCACAGTGTTCCATCTCGTTTCCCTTTGAGGTTGCTGTAGGTGATCTGGAAGTCTGTTTCTGAGGCTTGTTTACATGTCTTCTCATTTCGATGGAGTGTGGAGGTGTTGCTGCTGGTGCCCGCCGGGCTCACCTACTCTGCACTGGGAGCTGTGGCATGTTGACCCAGAAACCTTCTCTTCACTCCCCCTCCCCACTATTTTCTTATCAGGAAAAAGTCCAGAATGCCAATAGGCTCTGGAATATGAAGTTTTGAGTCCAGTGATTCTCAACCCTTAGCCCTCCTTTTTTTTTTTCAGTACCTAGGAATTCTCACTGGACAGGTCTGGGGTTGGCCCAGGAAACTTCTGTTTTTCACAGTGTTAGTTAATGTGTGCTGGAGTTGGCTGGCACCTGCAGGGAATCAATGGCCTGACTCTGTTGTTGATAGCCAGTAGAAGTAGGCCTATCTGTGCAACAGAACTCAGAGCACACCCCTTTTCTCAGAGAACCCATTGTTAAACTTCCCACATACCAGGACGGGAGCTGACAATGTCACTGATATGGGATTTGTTGCCCACTTAGAAACAGGGGTATCTACAGGCTATAGGTCCATCCTGGTGCCAGCCATAGAGTCTTAATTCACTTTGACTGTTCCTTCTTCCACTCATTAACTGTGTGATATTGGATAAGGTGTCCTTTCCCTGGGCCTCCAGCTTCTTGTCTGTTCAATAGGAATAGTAGTATTTACCTCACAAGAGAGATTAAAAAAATGAAAATGAGATCCCACAAATTGATCATCTGCTACAGTGCCTGCCATAGGGATAGGCCCCATAAATATCATCTTCTTTCTCTTTTGTCTGGAATGCATGTAAGTAAGGAAGGTTGTTTCCAAGTGCTCCCTTCTAGGAGCTGTATCCTGAGTGACCTTGACTACAGTCTCTGAGTGAGTGTTGACAGAAGTCCATTTGGTGGCTCACTGGGAAGAGCCACCAGGAGCTGGATCTTGGGTTGCTGAGCCTGGGCCCCGGGGCACTGGAGTTAAGTTTTCAGTTGGAAATGACTCTTCCAACTAGCATTGCTTTCCTTGATGCAGGAGAACCAGAGGCCATCATCCACTGAAAGAAAGAAAGAAAGAAAGAAAGAAAGAAAGAAAGAAAGAAAGAAAGAAAGAAAGAAAGAAAGAAAAAAGAGCTACATTAATTACAGTCTCACCCACGACAATTTATTCTGACTAAAATCTTGCCACTCACCGTTCCATATTATTTCTTTTAACCTGAAAAGCAGCTCTTTTGCTCTCTTTCTAACCCAGACCCAGTATTTAGCAGGGTAATGGGATTTATGATTTTGTTTACATCAGTCTCCGTGGCGATCCACCATAAAAGATCAGTTGCTTGGCAACTTGGCATTGTAGCGCTGCAGTGGAGGGTGGAATTTTTTGTCTCTCTGAAGCTAGGGCTTAAGGAATAATGAAAACTTCTGCTCATACTTCTCATGAATGCTTTTTATTTTCAAGGTCAACCAAATGTTTTTTCAGGAAAGACTAATGCACTTTTCTTCAAGTGATACACCGTAAAATGTTTCTTTGAGATTATCCTGTTTGTACGTGGGGAACAACCAGCTCTGGACATTTTTATTCCCTGCTTACTGCTGCAAATGAGGTTTGAGCAACTCCGGGACTGTCATAATGGAGTGGGTCTCTCTCATTCACTGGCGTTTTCTGCACTCATTAGCAAATGCTTTTTTTTTTTTTTTTTTTAAATGAGCTGCCATACACTCTGAATCACTTCTTATCTTAGAAACCAGTTCCATTTGGTTTGCAGTTGGTTTATTATGATCCCTTTGATGGTTGGGTCAGTGTTAGCAGAAGCCTGGAAGGCACAAAACAGGACCCCAGTTTCCCTCTGAGGTTCCCTATTGACTATAGGCGTTTCTACGAGTGATCAAAGGGCCTATTTTAAAACATGTAAATGCCCTTTCCTGACCTCTTGCTCAATGTGAGGACATAGGAAGGGGAAAAGAAGTTGAGTTATCCATATATGGACGGATAGAGCCCAACCTGGAAGTGTGGAGGCCGGCGATGAGGATAATAATGGTGACCACAGTGGCTAATTGACCACTTACCATGGGCTTTATGTAGATTATCTCGCTTAACTCTTGGAATGATCTTTAGCCACATGTCATCAGCTAGGGAGCCAGTCAAAGCTGCCCTAACAGTCAAGACCCCACAGATCAGTGCCTCCCTTCACTACTTTCTCCTTCACTAGTTTTCCTCCACTGTTCTCTTCAGCTAAACTCAACCCAGCTTCTCATAGTGACTGACTCCCCCGCCAACTTCTCTAGTGTGCTAGCCAATTTTCCATTAGTGCAACAAAATATCAGAAACAATCAACTTTAAAAGAGGAAAGGTTTATTTTGGCTCACAGTTTTGGAGGTTTCAGTACAGTACATGGTCAGTTTGCTGTGTTGCTTTGGGCCTGTAGTGAGGCAACATATCATGGCAGGAGCGTGTGGTGGAGGAAGCTGCTAGAAGTGTGGCAGGCAGGAAGCAAAGACAGAGAAAAGGGCTGGTATCTCTGATTTCTCCAAAGACATGCCTGCAGGAACCTAATTTCCTCCCACTAAGTCTCCACCTCTTACAGGTCCCACCACCTCCCAGAAGTATCAAAGGCTGGCCATCATGGCTTCCACACAAGAGCCTTTGAGGGAACACTTGTCCTAATCATTATGTCTGTCACAGGCCTATTAATGTCTCACTTTCACACTGGGTCAGATTTAGACTCTGAGACATTTCTGTTCCAGTGTTTACCTGATTGTACTGGCACTAGGGCAGTGATTGTGACTAACTTAGTACACTGGATTAGGTTGTCTGAGAAGCACTAGGCTCAAATCTAACTGCATGTCCAGTCACCTGGAGGCCTCATTAATATGCAGATACCCAAACCCCATACCCAGAGATTATGATTTATCAGGTCTGCATTGAGGCCTAGGGGCCTATGTTCCTTTTTTTTTTTTTAATTAACTTTATTGGTACATTTTAGGTATACATTATGATCACATTCATCATTGGGAATTTGTACATGTACATAATATATCTTAGTTCTTGTTTTTTTCCCATTTCCCTTCCCTCCCTTTCACCCCTTCAACCCTCATTTACAAAAGCTTTTTTCTGTTTTTTCCTTCTTTTCTCATTTTTTCTTTCCCTTCTTTCCTTTCCGCCACCCATCCTACTTCCCCTTCCCCTTTGAAACTTTGATTGCAATTTTACATTTCTATTATACATTTTGGTCCTCATTTACACTTTCAGCTTCTCACACCAGAGAAATAATTCAATATTTACACGTGTGTCCTATTTATTTCACTTGAGTATGGCCTCAATATGCATCCTTTTAGCTATAAGTGTCTCTAGTTTATCATTCTTTATGGCTAAGTAGTACTCCATTTATTTTTTCTTTTTTTGGTACTGGGGATTGAACTTGGGTCCTTGCCCTTGCAAGGCAGGTGGTGGAACCACTGAGCTAAATCTCAGGCCCTGTACTCCATTTTATAAACAAACAATATCTTCTTTATCCCATCACCAGTTGACAGGCATTCGGGTTGTTTCCAAGATTTAGCTATTACAAACTGTGTCACTATAAACATGAGTGGCCGTATTACTGCAGTATGATGCTTTAATTCTTTTGAGAAGATATCTAGCAGGGGAATAGCTGGGTCAAATGAGACCTTGTTGTTGGGTAGGAAGCACCAATACAGTGAAAATGGCCATACTTCCAAAACTGCTATATAGATTCAGTTCAATCCCAATTGAAATTCCAACAGGATATTTAACAGAACTATAGAAAATCATTTAAAAATTCATTTGGAACCAGAAGAGACCTAGAATAGTAAAAGCAACTCTAAGCAACAGAGACATAGCTAAGGGTATCACAATCCCCAACTTGAAACTATAGTACAACACCACTGTAATAAAAACAGTATGGTACTGGCAAAGAAACAGGCCAGAGGATCAGTGGAACAGATTAGAAGATGCAGAAACAGCTCCAGACACACTCAGCCAACTCATCTTTGACAAAGGAGCCAAACACCCTCACTGGAGGAAAGATAGCCTCTTTAATAAATGGTGCTGGAAGAACTGGATTTCAACCTGTCACAGATTAAAACTAGAACTATATCTCTCACCATGCACTAAACTCAAATTGAAATAGATCAAAGATTTAAATATTAAAACAGAAACACTAAACCTGCTCGAAGATAGGTTAGGTAGAATTCTTTTTTTTTTGTATGTAGAAAGTGGTTTTATTATAGGAATGGCAGTGTTGGTTTAGCATTGGAAGTTCCACCCCCAAAAGTCATCATTTTAACAGAAAAAGCCATATGATCCTGTCACTAATCGGAGAAAAAGTATTGGACTAAATTCTACAGCTGTTCATGGCAAAAGCTATCAGGAGACTAGAAGTAGAACAGAACCTTCTCAACAGATAAGACATGTACTCCATACTTCCAGCAAAAACACCTTATATGACTGGAGATATGCCTGCTCTTCATCTGTCTATTAAACTTTGGAACATAGGCCCAAACCAAAATAGTCTGGCAATAAAAAGAAACAATTAGCATAGGATTGGCAAGGTAGAAGCAAAATCTTTATATGTAGATGAAATGATCATCTACAGAGAAAATACTAAGAAATCTCTAGGAGCCCCTAGAACTTGTATTTAAATTTAGCAGGATTAGAAAACACAAGGTATATATAAAAGTTCAGGTCTATGTATACTTGCTATAAATGAAGAATTGGACATTGAAATTTAAAAGTTACATAGGAGTACAAAGGACATATAAAAGTAAAAAGAAAAAGAAAAAAAACAGTGTTGGAAGACGTTTAGTACCTAATTTTAAGACTTCTAAAGCTACAGTAATCAAGGCAGTGTTGGTGTAAGGAAAGACATATAGATCATTTGAATAAAACAGAGAATTTAGAAATAGAACCACACATACATGGTCCACTGAGTTTTGAAAGATTATTTAACATTAACATTTTATAGAATATAAACTCAATTCAAGAGCCGAGGAAAAGATAGTGTTTTCAGCAAATGGCACTAGAACACCTGGTATCCATATATAAAAAATTAACCTCAACCCTTTATTTCCATACATAAAAATAACTTGAAAGGATTTATGAACCTAAATATGAAAGCCTAAAACTATAAAACTTTAATAAGAAATTATAAGGGAAAATATTTATGAATTTAGGGTAGGCAACAACTTTCTAGGATACAAAAAGCATGATGTATAAAAGAAAAATATTAATAAATGGGATTCCATCAAAATTTAGAACTTTAAATGACATCATTAAAATGAAAAGTAGTTCTTAAATAGACCATATTTACATTGCATATAACCTATGACCAGAATATATAAAGAACTCTTACAGCTCATTAATGGACAAGATGATAAATAGCCAGTACAGTACAAGGGAAGGTGTGCAACACTAGAATCAGAAAAACACTAATAAGTACAGTAACAAGATTGAATTATACACTCGACAGGGAGACGAAGTTAAAAGTTTTAAAAGCCTTATCGTGACTTTTTCTTTTTGTTGGATTCTCCCCCTTTGCATTTAATTTGTCATGCCCAATGGATTCATTCTGCTGGGCTTCCTGGGGTTGTGATCCTCATTGTCTTTTCCTAGGATATTGTCTAAAAATTTTGGCGTGCTGGTTTGGTATTATGAAGGTCCTGAGGTTCTCTTTATCATGAAAGTATCTTATTTCTCCATCAATTTGGAAAGATAGTTTTGCAGGGTACATCAATCTGGGTTGGAGACTGTTTTCCTTTAGGGCTTGTAATACATCACTCCAAGCTCTTCTTGCCTTGAGAGTTTGCACTGAGAAGTCTGCTGTGATTCTGATGGGCTTTCCTTTGTATGTGATTTGTTTCTTTTCTGTAACTGCTTGTAGAATTTTGTTCTTCTTTTGGGTTTCTGAAATCCTATTATATGCCTATGTGTAATTTTTTTTGATCAAGGCTAGCTGGAGTCCTATATGCCTCACTTATCTGTATGTCAAGTTCTTTTCCCCTGCTTTGGAAGTTTTCTGCCATCACTTCTGTGAACAGTTTTTTATGTCATCTGCACTCTCTCCTCTTTCTTCATTGACTCCAATCAGTCTTATGTTCTTCTTCTTTGCATCATCTAGCAGCTGCTGGATTGATTTCTCGTGTTCCCTGAAAATTTTAAAGCAATTTTTCTTTTCCTGGTCACTAATTGCAATCTTTTCTTCTATATCTGAAATTCTATCCTCACATTGGCTCATTCTGCTGCATAGACTTTCAGTGGAGTTTTTAATCTCCTGGAAATCTGTTTGCATCTGTTTTATGGATTCCATTTGTTTCCTATGTTGGGATTCCATCATGTTCCTCAGCTCCTCTATTTTTTTATCTGTGTCCTCTCTAGATTTATTAATCATGTCTTGCACTATGAGCACAATCTTTGCTGTTATCTGAGAAATTATTTCTGATTTCATTTTTCCCAGATCCTCTTTTGTTGCCAGTTCAGAGAGTCCAGGTGGTTGGGTATCAGATTGTTCCATCTCGTTTCCCTTTGAGGTTGCTGTAGGTGATCTGGAAGTTTGTTTTTGAGGCTTGTTTATGTGTCTTCTCATTTCCACGGGGGGAGGGGTGCTTCTGGCGCTTGCACAGCTCACGTTCTCTGCCCTAGGAGTGTGGAATGGCGGTGGGGGAGCCTCCTTCCAGGTGCTGGGACTAGCTCACCTTCTCTCAGGGGGCTATGTTCTTAACAAGCACTAAAATGTTGCTGCTGGCCACAGGCAGCTCCTATGGGCAACACAAGTCTCAGTATTTCAGTCTGGTCCCTACTCTGAGGTCTGCAAGGATTACCACTTTTAGTTTGGATTTTTTTTGTGGGTTCAGCAAATGTTCATTTAAACACTTCATAATACTTGATTTCCCTAATTTACTCTTTGCCAAAAAGTTAGCAAGTCTCACATATGTGGAGTGTTTACAATTTACATGCATTATGTTTGTGGAGTGGTTTATAATTTACATATATCATGTTACATGATCTTTGGCTCAGTGAGGTGTGGTTTGGCCCATTTGACAAATTAAGAAATGGGGCCCAGGATGCTGATTTACCTATGGTCAAAGGGTGGCATAGGGATGATGAGCCATTGCCTGTTTACTGCACCAAGTTGCCTATCTGTTTCCATCGTGGAAGTGTTGTCTCCATTCAATAGCAGAATGCATGTGTATGAGGAAGACAGGTTGGAATCTGGGTGGGGAAAGAATCCTAACATAGAAGCTGAAAGCTTGAGTTCTAAACATTGAGTCATTCCCCTTTTTCCTGTCCATTAAATGAGAATAACATTGTATTTACTCTAATGGGTTTATGCAGAGAGTTGAATATGTGTCCTGGAGTAGTTGTTCTACTACTAGTTCTAGTATTCCCTCAAAGTAAGGGAAAATATTAGAAGGTTACTAGGACAATGAAGCTACTGCTCATGTTGATTGGAAATGTTCCATAGGCCTTGGTGATTTTTGTTTAAGTCTGAAGTGCTTATATTGTTTGCAGAATAATGTGTGTCTATCTATTTTTGGTTGCTGAAACTGAATGCCACAGGCTGGGTAATCTACAAAGAGTAAATGGTTGTATAGTTCTTGGCTCTGGAAGCTGGAAAGTCTCCTTTCCTCTTCTTATAAAGCCATCAGTGGCATGAAGAGGACCCCACCCTCATCACCTCATCTAAAACCAATTATCTCCAAAGGTCCCATGCCAAATAACATTAACATACAACTTTGGGGATTAAGGTGAAATGAAGTGAAACTTCAAAATGAAAGTGAATTAAGACAAAAAAAATTGAAGTGAACGTTGAGAATTAAATGAACTTTGAAGGCTCATGTTCAAACCATAGTGGATCATTTTGTTTCTTTTCTCCTTTTACTCAAAAAACAAAAGAAAAAAGAAAAGAGAGTTTAAGAAATTGACTATTCAGGTGAGTCATGGATAAGTATGCTGGCAGACAACAGGGATCACCAGGAAAAAATGTTTATCAAGCTCTTGCTGTGTGCCAGTCAGAGCCATTGCACCAGGAGGGGTGACATGTAAGGAAACTGAGGCTCAGAACGGAACCTGCCCCTCTTGCCCTTGAACTTCCACAGCTTCCAAAACCAGCTTTCTTACCCACTTTGATATATCACCATCCCCTCGATCAAAAATCAGGATCTATTATTAATCTTAAAAATTCTAAATTTGGAAAGAGGATCTTCTCCCTCATTTCTCACTGGAGCTTTGCTTATGTTTCATTTCTTCTGGTTTCCTATCCCTCAAAGCCGAGCAGTGTGATGTATCCAAAGATGTGGGGAAGGAAAGAGGGCAGAAGAGAGAGGACCCTCGAGATACAAATAGGGAAAAACTAAGGGTATGAGGCACCCACAGCCCAGCATCATCAGCCTGCTGTGTGGCTGGTTAGGAGGCCAGGAGTGTGTATGTGATCTGATGGCTTGGGAGTTCTCTGGTGGTATTTCAGTGTTCCTGGGGTCATCCTGGTGCAGATTTTATGAATTCTCCACCCTGCCCTGACCTCAGGGTGTCTGCTGCACTGTCTCATAGTCCCTCTGTCTTGGGTCTGAATCATTCTGGGGCTGGTTCCTCAACTGCCTAACTGTGAACCTCTCTGCTGTTACAGCAGCTCACAGTGTCATCTTAAGAACAGGTATTCTTCTGAGCCCGCTGTAGACAGGTAGGTCTGTGGATGCCATAGCAGCGTTGCGAGTTGCGCAGAACATGGCTAGTCAGCCCTCACCCCGGCAGCAATCCACTGGACCCCCCCACCCCCCACCCCGCTCCTCTGCACAGCCACCTGGTTCCACACTACAAAAACGCAGAGGACACCGGACCACCAGACCACCGTACTGAGTTAGAGTCATCTTCACCTCCCATCAGGACCGGGACTATCTTCAGGGGAAGGGCAGCTGGAACCTACAATACAACTCTGCAGAGTTCAACCCTACAGGAGGACAGGGAACTCAACTTGGGACTTGCAGCCAGAAATCTGCCTGAATCTCATGGGTCTGCAACTAGCTTGCTGAAACTCATTGACTTATATCTGCACACTGCAACCCACATTGTCTATTGTGACAGCAGAGACATACGCTGAAAGAGACCCTTCATCTTCATGGTTATTTTTTATTCCCAAAATTAGTTTATTATTTTGGTTTTTTCTCTTTTCTTTTCTTTTGCTCCTCTTATCTTTATTTTTTTTCCTGACTCTTTGCAAATATTTGTTCTTCTCTCTTTTCTTTTCTTCTTTCTTTTCTCTTTCCTTTCTCTCTCTCTTACACTCACTCTCTTGCTCTCCCACATTGTTCATTTTCCCTTTTTGTCCCTGTTTTGATCCTCATTCAGAGTCCTTCTTTATTTTCCTATTATTCTCTTTTTCCTTCTCACCTGTGTCCTCTGACCACACTGCTAACCTTCCCCTATCCTTTTTCCCATCTATCCCTCCCTCCCCAGCCCCTTCTAACTCTCTGTCCCAAAGGGTAAAGTTGTTATATTGAAGAGTTTATTCACTATATGTTGGGTTGGTCCTCGATCTTGATTTAATTCACACAGCTAAAGGTGATAGATTAATAACTACCACAAAATGTCATTTTCAAAGATGTACTTGATTCAGTGGTGTTGCTGATTGTATCACTTGGGCTAAGGTGTTGGTATTGATCTAGTCAATGAACCTTCCTCGTATAAGGAAAATGAGATAGCCTTAGAGTCATTAGAGACTCAAAACTTAAAGACCAGCTATATCTGGAAGACACTTCTGAGAAGCAATCATTCCATAAGGGTTCTAATTATAAGCAACCAAGATACCTACAAAAGCAATTTCAAACTATCAACCCAGGAGTTAAACCAAGGACAGTACCAAAAACAAAAATGAGAAGACATTTAAGCAAGGCACAAACTCAGACTTCCACCCCACCAAGGGTAAATCCTGGGGGAAATGAGATGGAAAAGTCTCATAACCAACCACCTGGATACCCTGAACTGATAGCACAGGAAGTAACAAGACAGATGAATGAGGCTCTAGAAAAGCTCAAAGCAGAAATAATCTCCCAGATATCCGCAGAGATGGTGAGCAGAGTGAAAGACATGATTAGATGATCTAGGACAGAAACAGATAAAAAAAACAGATGTGTTCAGAAATATGCTGGAAGCCATGAATACCCAGCATAAGAAAGAAATGGAAACCATGATCGCCCAACATAAGAAAGAAATGGAATCCATGAAACAGATTCAAACAGATATTCAGGAGATCAAAAACTCCATTGAAAGTATCCACAGCAGATTAAGGGAATCTGAAGATTCAGATATAGATATAGATATAGATATCAGATATAGAATATATATATATATCAGATATAGAATATATAATCAGATATAGAAGATATCAGATATAGAATACAGGATTGCAGTTAGAGACAATGAAAATAGAGATTTCTTAAAAATAGTAAGGGACCACGAGAAATCAATCCAACAACTGCTAGACGATGCAAACAAGAATAACATAAGACTGACAGGAGTCCATGAAAAAACAGGAGAAAGCACAATTGACATAAAAAAACTGTTCACAGAAGTAATAGTGGAAAACTTTCCAGACAGAGGTAGAGAATTGGACATATAGATAAGTGAAGCATACAGAACTCCAACTAGCCATGATCAAAAAATATCTATATCTAGACATATAATAGTCAAGATCCCAAAAACCCAACAGAAAAATAAAATCCTACAAGCAGTTAGAGAAAAAAACAAATCACCTACAAAGGAAGCCCATCAGAATCACAGCAGACTTCTCAACACAAACCCTCAAATCAAGTGAAGTATTTCAAGCCCTAGAAGAAAATAACTTCCAACCTAGACTGTTGTATCCTGAAAAATTATCTTTCAAAATTGATGGGGAAATTAGATACTTTCACAACAAAGAACACCTGGGAAATTTCATGAACACCAAACCAGCACTACAGGCAATTCTAAACAATATCCTAGAAAAAGAGCAATGAAGGTCGCAACTCCATGAGGCCCAACAGAGGGAAGCCACCAGGCAAGGTAAGACACTAAAGGGAAAGGGGGGAAAATAAAAAATAAATGAACCAACAAAAGTAAAACACCATGACAAGGATAAATCAATATCTATCAATTATAACCATCAATGTTAATGGCCTCAATTCACCAATCAAAAGAAATAGACTGGTAGAATGGATTAAAAAGGAAAATGCAACAATATGCTGTATACAAGAAACACACCTAACTCAAAAAGAAACTCATAGACTGAAAGTAAAAGGATGGAAACAGTCTCCACACCACAGGAACCCAGAAGAAAGCAGGGGTAGCAATCTTATTTGCAGACAAAGTAGATTTCAAACCAAAACTAATTAAGAGAGACAAAGATGGTCACTACATCCTTGTGAAGGGAACAATCCAAGAGGAAGAGATGACAATCCTAAATATTTATGCACCAAATACAAATGCCCCCAACTATACAAAACAAATATTAATAGACATGAAAAACCAAATGAACACTAACACAATTGTAGTGGGGAACCTCAATACCCCTCTGTCACAAATAGACAGATCATCTAGACAAAAAGTTAAGAAGGAAATTCTAGAAATGAACCAAGCTATTGAACAAATGGACTCCATAGATGTTTACAGAGTATTCCACCCCACAAAATCAGAATACACATTCTTTTCAGCTGCACACAGGTCATTCTCCAGAATAGACCACATGCCAGCTCATAGGACATATCTAAGTAAATTTAAAAGAATTGAAGTTACCCCCTATATATTATCAGACCATAGTGTAATAAAATTGGAGATCAATAACATAAGAAACCACAAAACACCCACAAACACATGGAAATTGAATAACACCCTCCTGAACAACCAATGGGTCACAGAGGAAATTAAAGAAGAAATTAGACAGTTTCTACAAGTGAATGATAATGTCAGTACAACATACAGGAATCTGTGGGACACAATGAAAGCAGTTCTATGTGGGAAATTCATAGCAGTGAATGCCCATATTAGGACAACAGAGAGAACTCAGTTAAATAACCTAATGCAGAACCTCAAGCTCCTAGAAAAAGAACAGCATAACAAACCCAAAGCTCATACAAGAGAAGAAATTATAAAGATCTGAGCAGAAATCAATGCAATGGAGACTAGGAGAATGATACAAAAAGTCAATGAATCGAAGAGCTGTTTTTTTGAAAGAATAAATAAAATTGATAAACCTTTAGCCAACCTTATCAAAACAAGGAAAGAAAAGGCTCAAATCCATGCAATTAAGAATGAAACAGGTGAAGCCACAACACATCCAGCAGAAATTCAGAGGATCATCAATACCTACTTTGAGAACCTGTACTCTAATAAAATGGAAAACACAGAAGAAATGGACAGATTCCTAGATACATATGAATTGCCAAAGTTAAATAAAGAAAATATAGAAATTCTAAACACCCCAATAATAATGAGTGAAATTGAAATTGTAATGAAAAATTTACCAACAAAGAAAAGCCCAGGTCCTGATGGGTTCACTGCTGAATTCTACAAGATATTTAAAGAAGAACTAATGCCATTACTCTTTAAACTCATCAAGGAAATTGAAAGGGAAGCAAGGCTTCCAAATTCTTTCCTGGAAGCAAATGTTACTTTGATTCCAAAACCAGGGAAAGACCCAACCCAAAAAGAGAACTACAGACCTATCTCCCTAATGAACATAGATGCAAAAATCCTCAACAAGATACAGGCAAACAGAATACAGAGTGTCATCAAGAACCTCATACACCCAGACCAAGTCAGATTTATCCCAGGGATGCAAGGATGGTTCAACATTTGTAAACCAATAAAAGTAATACACCATATAAACAGAGTCAAGGACAAGAACCATATGATCATCTCAATAGATGCAGAAAAAGCATTCAACAAAATCCAGCACCCATTCATGATAAAAACCCTACAGAAAATTGGAATACAAGGTATTTATCTTAACCTGATTAAGACTATCTATGATAAACCAACAGCCAACATCATACTAAATGGTCAAAAACTGAAAACTTTCATGCTAAAATCAGGAACAAGACAAGGATGCCCACTATCAGCACTCCTGTTCAATATAGTTCTGGAAATATTAGTCACAGCAATTAGAAAGGAGAAAGAAATAAAAGGAATGAAGATAGGAAGAGAAGAAGTTCAACTGTCATTATTTTCTGATGATATGATACTTTACATAGAAGACCCAAAAACCTCCACCAAAAGACTTCTAGACTTAATTGACAGATTCAGTAGAGTAGCTGGATACAAGGTCAACACTTAAAAAACAATAGCCTTCTTGTACACAAATAACAGACTCACTGAGAGAGAAATTAGGGAAACAATTCCTTTTACAATAGCATCCAAAAAATGAAATATCTAGGAATCAATCTAACAAAGGGAGCAAAAGACCTCTACACTGAAAACTACTGCACTCTGAAAAAAGATATCAAAGAGGATACAAGAAAATGGAAAGACATCCCTTGCTCCTGGGTAGGAAGAACCAATATAGTGAAAATGGCCATACTTCCAAAACTACTATATAGATTCAATGCAATGCCAATTGAAATTCCAACAATATACTTCACAGAACTAGAGAAAACAATCCAAAAATTCATTTGGACCCATAAGAGACCTAGAATAGCTAAAGCAATTCTAAGCAACAGAGACATGGCTGGGGGTATCAAAATCCCCAACTTGAAACTATACTACAAAGCTACTGTGATAAAATCAGCATGGTACTGGCAAAGGAACAGACCTGAGGATCAGTGGAACAGATTAGAAGATGCAGAAACAACTCCAGACATGCTCAGCCACCTCATCTTTGACAAAGGGACCAACCACCATCCTTGGAGGAAAGATAGCCTATTTAATAAATGGTGTTGGAAAAACTGGATTTCAACCTGCCAAAGATTGAAACTAGACCCATACCTATCACCATGCACTAAACTAAGATTGAAGTGGATTAAAGATGTAAATATTAAGACCAAAACACTAAACTTGCTGGAAGTTAAGTTAGGTAGAACTCTTGAAGACATTGGCATAGGAAAAGACTTCATAAACAAAACCTCAGCATCACGAGAACTAGCGGAAAGAATCAACAACTGTGATCTCATCTTATTAAAAAGCTTCTGCACTGCAAAAGAAACCACCAATAGAGCTAACAGACAACCTACAATATGGGAAAAAAATTTTAGCAGCTGTACCTCAGACAAAGGACTACTATCTAGAATATATAAAGAATTGAAAAAAGTCAGAGCTCCCAAATCCAAAGACCCAATTCAAAAATGGGCATCTGAAATGAACAGACATTTCTCAGACAAGGAAGTAAAAGCAGCAAACAAATATATGAAAACATGTTCAACATCACTCGTCATTCGAGAGATGCAGATGAAAACAACACTGAGATTCCACCTCACCCCACAAAGAATGGCTGCTATCAAGAAATCAACAAATAACAAATGCTGGTGGGGTTGTGGGGAGAAAGTAACCCTTCTCCATTGCTGGTGGGAGTGCAGACCGGTGTAACCACTGTGGAAGTCAGTATGGAGATACCTCAAAGAACTAGGACTAGAGGTCCCATTTGACCCAGCTATTCCCCTGCTGGGTATCTTCCCAAAAGAATTAAAAGAATCATACCACAGTGATATATGTGCACCCATGTTCATAGCGGCACAGTTTGTAATAGCCAAAGCTTGGAAGCAGCCCAAGTGCCCATCAACTGGAAACTGGATAAAGAAAATATGGGTTTTTTAAAAATAAAATGGAGTACTACTCAGCCATAAAGAATGAAAAACTAGAGTCATTTATAGCTAAATGGATGCATACCGAGGCCATACTCTGAAGTGAAATAAATAGGACACATGTGTAAATACTGAATAGTTTCACTAGTGTGAGAAACTGGTAGTGTAAACAAGGGTTAAAAATGATTAAAATGAATAATTGATAATTTGAAATAGGAAAAAAGGTCCAAAGATGAAGGAGTGAAGGGAGGGGAAGGGGAAAGGAAAAGAGGGAAAGGAAAAACTATGAGAAAGGAAAAAAAAAAGGAAATGAAATCTATGTAAATAGGGAAAGGCGGAGGGGGTGAAGGGTGCACAGGTAATGGGGAAAAAAATAAGAACCAAGATATATCATGTACAGGTACAAACATCCAATGATAAATGTAAATGAATTGTATACCTAAAATGTACCAATAAAAGAACTAAAAAAAAAAAAAAAAAGAGAACAGGTATTCTTCTTAGCTCCTTGCATACATACGCACTCTGCAAGGTTCCTAACATGAGCAACATTTTGAAAACTGAGGTTTAAAAAGGCTCATGCCCAAAGATACACAGGAAGTAAGTGTCTTGGGCTAAACCTGTCAGCCAGCTCTAAGATACACATTCAGTTCACTCTTCTGTGCTACCTCTAATGAGGTGCAGACAGGGCTGCTGGCCTCTGGCTGTTTCTGGGGAGAGAAGTCAGTCCTGGAGTGGTTGCCATCTCCTGGAGCTCACTTTTACCCCAGGCTACTTGCTGGTGAGGCTGGGGGATTTTCACAGGTGCTGGAGAGTAGACATCCACGGATCACAATGACCATGTTCCTTTAGCTAAGATTAAAGCTGGCACCTGGAGGACCAAGCTTGGTGAAGGGATGTCAATCTACTTGAAGGGGAAAGACAGGGCAGAAACCTGGATAGGTGGATGTAAAGCCTGTCTAGTTCAGCTCAGTTTCAATATATGGTCATCCCCTGGGATCTATGGGAGGGATGTGACAGTTTATTCCAGGACCCCCTTAGCCCCAAGGGTAACAAAATATTAAGATGCTTAAATTCCTTATATGAAATGGCTGTGCGGTATTTGTATATAATCTATGCAATCCTATCCTACACTTTAAATCATGTATAGATGGCCTACAATACCTGATGCCATGTAAACACAATGCAAATAGTTATTTTACTATATTGTTTAGGAAATAATGACAAGTAAAAAGGTCTGTCAGATTCAGTACAGGTGTATTTATTTTTCAGAATTCAGGATTCTGAAAAATCAGAATTCAGGATTGAAGCCAGGGTCTTAAACATACAAGATGAGTGTTCTACCACTAAGCTACACCTCAGCTCAGTACAGATGCATTTTTTTTGTTCTTTGCACATGTTAGACAAGCTCTCTGTTCTTGAGCTATCTCCATCCCAGTCCTAAGACACAATTTAAAAAAATATACTTTCTTTGAATACCTGAATGCTGAGGACCAGTTGTCCATGATTCTATTTTAGAAAGACCAGGAGGAAGTGGTCTTTAACATGGATGGATCCCCAAGACATCTTTATTTTTAAGTTAGTACATAATTTCCATGGCTATACTAATTTACATTCCCACCAACAGTGCAGAAGAGTTCCCTCTTCCTGCCTCCTTTCCAACATTCACTGTTTTTTTTTTTGTATTCTTGATGATAGACTGATTCTGACTAGGGTGAGATGGCATCTCAATGCACCTTTAATTTGCATTTCCCTGATGACTAAAGATGTTGAGTAGTTTTTCATCCCAAGATGTCATTTTTGAATGAAAAAGACAATTCATCAGCAGATAGGATGCTATGTATGTGAAGTAGCATATTTATATGCAAACACCACAAAGTTCCTGTGGGCATTTTGGAGCACACACATGTCTGTAAGGTGATGTTCCTCACTTGGGCTACTACAGAAGGTGGGACTGGAGAGATAGTCATGGAAGACTTGAGCCTTATCCAAATATTTTCATTTTAATTACTTTTTAGTGGTGCTGAGGATGGAACCTGGGCATCTAGGCATGCTGGGGAGGCACACTACCATCGAGCTGCATTCCCAGGTCCAAGCAAAGTAGATTTGTGGATGATTGTTGCAATTAAATGAAAAGCTTAAACCTATAGTTAAAAAAATGAAAAGGCTATTCATTTCTATAGCTGCCACCTGAGGGCTACCATTTGACAAATCACATTTACATCCTCTGTATACCAGAGATCCAGGGCTTCTGTCTGCTGCTCTGGGACTGGGTCTTCAAGTCAGAAATAGCACAGATGGAAGTTGGGTAAGTTCCCAGTGTCCTTGACTTTGAGTCAGGGCTGGTGGTCTCTTTCTTCCAGGCTTTTTCTTTCTTTCACTCTCTCTCTCTTACATCTCCTTAATCCATTACTTTTAAGGTAGCAAGCCAGAACAGCAAAGGCTTGGAGGTTCTTCATTCTAGACCCATCTACGTTTGACCAGGGAGTAGGAATGGTGTTCTGGAGAGAGGGATGGGCCACCTGTTTCCACTGCACACTGCCCCAAGGCAATGGGAGACTCCTCTCTAAATTGTGCTCAGTCCTGCAAAGCAGGTGGATCTTTCTAACAGGGCATTCTTTCTGATTCATGAGACATGGGATTAAAGATACTGCCTTTCCTCTTTACCTTAATCTCCAATAATCCCCAATAATCTCCCTGCTGAAGATGGCCAAGTCTTCAGTGGGGCTGACTCGTACTTCCTCTGGCTTGGGCAGCTGGGTGCCTGCCTGAGCATAGTCTCTTTGGGTTTCAACTCCAGTGTCTGGATGGGACCTGTAACCTGGAAAATTGACCTGCTATCAGAGGAAAATTCTTGCCTCTCTCTTGGCTATGTAACAGCGCCTTGATGTGCATATTCCAAGGGTACAAATCCACACAGCCAAACAGAAGATTTCAGAGTGCAGAACTTGTAACTTTCCTTCTTGATCTCCAACTGGAGTGGCAAGGAAGCCCAGACTTCCTTGTTGGACATTGAAGTCACATAACACAGCAAAGGATTTGGTGATAAACCAACATGAGGGGTGAATTTGAAGATTTGGAAGATGAAAATGATGGTTCACTTGGAAATAATGGCATTTTATTTTGATATAATTGATGACAATGCAGGGATATGTGGGACAAAAATCTTTATTTCCTGGTATAAATATGTAGCTGGTGACCCTTCCTTGACAAGGCAGCCCAGTATAGAGACCAGGACATGGATTCTGGAGGCAGAATGATGTGAGTTCAAATTTGAGTTCTTCCATTTCCTTGAACAAAACAGTCATCTCTCTGAGCCTCACTTTCCTCACCAGAAAAGTCAGTCCATAATAATTGTCTCCATAGTTGTGAAGCTTTTATATATATATAACACATACTGGGTGCTCAGTACATGGCAATACCATTATGTTATCATCTATGCTACATTAGTCAGGTGTCATAGTTACAAGTGATATAAACCCAATTACAATAAGATATGAACAAGAAAAGGGAATTTATTGGCTTATGTAACTGAAAGGTCTAGAAACTTCAGGCATGATTTAATCTAGGTACTCACAACTGGACCATAAGGAATCAGGCTCATGTTTTCCTCTCAGCTAGATTCATCCAGGTGATGGTGGAGAAGGATGACAGTACATCTAGATTTGATTCTTTAATTCAGTTGAACAATCCTAAGAGAAAAAAGGACACATTTGCCAATAATTTAAGCAAATTATCAGATAACTCTAATTGGAAATGTTCAAGTAGATCATCTTTCTGTCCCTAAGACTATCATTATGTCTGAGTATTGGTATATTAAGGTCGTGTATTGCTCTTGTGTCTGTTCTTGCAACCAGGCACTGAGATAAACGTCACATGAACCAAAGAGAATTATCAGGATAATGCTAAGGAACTTGGTATAGGTGCTATTATTAGAAGGAGGAATAACAGACTCTAGGCAGGCAAAACCAATATACTCCCATGACTAGGGCATGTTTTTAGTCAATTCTCTAATTGTAAGATTGAGTCAATCTTGAAAAATTAGAAGATTATTGATCAGTAGAAGCTTGCCATTAATTTCTCCTCCCCCTCCCCTTGCTTTTCCTCTTCCTCCAGTGCTGCAGATTGAACCCAGGCCCTTGCACACACTAAGCACACACACTCTACCAGTGTGCTATACCTCTAGCCCATTGCTATTGATTTCTTTAGCTGCTTGTAAGTCTTCTGATTTTGTAGTTTTTCAGAAATGCAAGTGAGTGACTGAGTTATATGTACTTTCTAATAGGTATGCAATAATATCTTTTGAAATTACCTATTGTCTTAAATGGCCATAAGATTAATCAAGCTAGAGTTTTAAAAGTAAGTACAGTGGACTTCTAGAAAATGTTTTCAGATCTTATTATCAATGTGGAGGGAGTTTAATAGATATCTCACATCCCAACCTGCGTTAATTCCCCTAAGATATGTGTTGCTCATTGTTTATTAATTGGGTACCTTTGGAGGCAGAAGTTCCTAAAATATCAGAAGGTTATTTCGCCATCAGAGAACACTGGATTTGCTTTGTTCCATTCACCAGTGATTGGCTAAGCAGCATGACATGAATGAGGGAGGGGCAAGCCCACCCAAAGGGCACAGTAAGTCCGTAAATAACCAATATAAAACAGAATGCAGATGCAATGGAAAATGTACAAGGGGCTATGGAGGATTCAGGAAAGGATACTAAACATTTTGGAAGCTTAAGTCCCTTCATGGAAGGGAGTGCACTGAAATGAGCTTGGAAGGGTGTGATTATGTTGGTGGACATTTTCTTGGCAAAATAAGTCTGGTCTTGGGGTTCAAATGAGAAAAGAGTTTCTTTTCATAGCCCCCAAATAAGAAATACTTAATTTCATAGTAAGTTTTTGATTTCTTAAAATGCTCTCACAAGCATTATCCAAGAATCAGAGAACCAGGGTTCTCTCAACTGCTTACTACCAATTTGGGACTTAGCTCTGAGGGTGACTTGCCTTGTAACAAATCTCTGTCCCCTGGCTTTTTTGCTTCCCATCCTTCCTTGAGCTGTGCATGGTGGACGTTGTGGCTCGATCTGGAAGTTAGATGAAAACATTGCACGTTTCAGAACTTCACTACTCCTAGCACTTTGCACCTTTAACATTACATGTAAGTAATGGATCATAGCTCATTAACAAGGAGCTGTGAGACAAGGCTTTCCCCTTCCTCAAGCTGATGGGAGCTCAGTGCCCAGCAAAGCCGGGTCACTGTGTTGGTTCCCTAGTGATCATGCGGGCTGGGCTTTTTGACAGTCTCTGAGGCTGCTTCCTTTATTCTGTGCACTTTTAGCATGGCTCATTAGTTTGTGCCTTGGACTGTCTTTTTGCTATTTTTTTGGAAAATAATTTTTTGGATTTTCCTTGTCTGTTGCTCTATGCTACAACCAGATTGAAAGGCAACCCAGACAGGAGAGGATTCTCCAGGACTAAGCATGGAGTTCTGAGGCTGTTGGGGTTTAATTTCTGCCATGGCACGGCTGCTGCTCTGGCTTTGGTCAGGTGTTTTTTCTGTCTCAACTGGGACCTCTCCATTTCTGGAAAAGATAAGATCCTTCTTGGAGCAGGGACACACTTTCCTGCTCAGGCTGCCCATCCAGAGACCCTGTGCTTGAGGCACAGGGCCTTGGGTGGTCTTAAGGCTTAGTTCAGAAGAAGTGGGGAAAAAAGAACACCCTACTAGGTGAGTGGTGGCCCAGGGCCCCCCTGAGGTCTTCCCTGTGCATCATGTACTGACATCAGTCTTTAAGAAAATTAATCTTTACTTGGCAAAACTTGCATATACTTATGGTGTACAACATGATGCTTCAAAAATGCACACATTGTGAGATAGCTAAATCTAGCAGATTAACATATGTATTACTGCACATGCTTATCATTTTTTTGTGGTGAGGTCATTTAAAGTCTCTCTTAGTGACTTTCAAGTGCAATACAGTCAGCTCTGTCTGTGGATTGAAGATATTTTTTAGTGTTTTTTTTTTTTTGTACCAAAGATCGAACTCGGGACCTTGCACTTGCGAGGCAGGCAGCAGAGCCACTGAGCTAAATCCCTGGCCCAGAAGATAGTTTTTAGAAAATTGTGTTTGTTTTGAACATGTACAGATTTTTCATGTCACTATTCCCTGAATAATATGCTGTAATAACTACTTACAGAATTTTTGTTATATTAGGTATTATAAGTAGAGATGATTTAAATTATGGGGTTTAAATGTAGGTTTTATACAAATACCACACCACTTTATATAAAAAACTTGAGCATCCTTGGGTTTGGCTAACCATGAGACTTGCTAGGACCAGTCCCCTATGGATACCATAGGACTACTGTCCATTGTTATTAATATAGTCATCACGTTGTACAATAGATCTCCTGAACCTATTTCTCCTGCCTAACTGAAATGTATATTTTGGCCAACATCCCACCAACATGCTCCCTGCTAATCTTTATCAGATCTCTTTTCTTCTCTCCTTTGTTAGCCAGGTCCTGGTCCCAGGCGCCCCTCCCCAATTCTGCTCAGCCCTTCAGAGCTTCCTGAGGGTGTGAGTGGGTGGTAGGTGGCAGGGGAGCACCCGAAGGCAGTGTCTCTGAACTCATGGGCCCTCTTGCTACCCGAAAGGGGAGAGCTGGCTTTATAGCCAAAATTGCTGGCATACCATGTGCAACTGTGCCAACCTAAACACTTTTTATATAGAAATCCCACACATTCTTCCTATGAAAGCCATGAACCTAAATGCGAAGGATCAGAGACCTCCTGATATTTGGACTCATTTAACATGAGAGAAACGTGAAAGCAGGATGCTTTGTGGGTGTGCACCCTGAGAGCTGTAGCCACAAGAAGGTGCCAGGGTGACAGGATTACAGCCAGGAAGAGGAAAATATCTGTGCCCACAGCCTGGCTGGAGAAATTTCTGGAGGAAGGGAGGGAGCTTGTGACTGGAGGGGCAGGAAGGCTGAAATCAGTACCTCTGTGCTCCGCTTCCTTTCACCTCTCCTGTGGGCAGTTAGGAATGGAGTGACTGGGTGGCCTGTGTGGGGGCAGGCCGTTCAGGGACACCCCAGGGAAGAAGGCTGACTGGCTGCTTCATCGAGTTGGGGTTGGGCTTCCCTGGGAGATGGTTTCGGACCCACTAGGACATTTCTGCAGGTACAGTTGAAAGGGTAGTGTATCAGGAAGGAAAACAAGAATACAGGATACCAATTCTCTTTGGTATATGTGGTGTATGTGCAGGTGTGTGGGGGGTGGTGGCATGGATTCTTTTTCAGCTAGCGAATGAGCTGTGGAGGTTTTCTCTGAGTTGCTCTGGGGACACACCATACTGGGGTGATGAAGAGTTGAGAAAGCTTCCTAAAGTCCTTGGAGAGGCCTCTCAACTCTAGGACTCAAAGCTAGAGAAAGCATATACTGCAGGCATGGGGAGCAGAATGCATTTATCACTATCAATAAATAGTAGGGGCACCTTGCTGAATACTTTTTGTTTTGTTCTGCAGTCCCGAGAATGGAACCTAGGCCCTTCACACTGAGCTACATCCCCAGTGCTTTTTAAAAATTTTTAGATGAGGTCTCAATAAGTCATTAAGCTGTCCAGGCTGGGCTTGAACCTGTGATCCTCCTGCCTCACTTCCCCAGAGTGCTGGAATGGTGTGTGCTACCATGCCTGGCTTGCTGAATGGTTTCATAGACCTGACTATCTGATCCCACAATACTCCTTGGGATAAACAAAGTAGGGAGGTTTTCTCCTCCCCACCCTTGTGTTTTCATTTATTTTATCAGGAGAGCAAGGTGCAGAGAACTATGGTATCAAGCCAAGAGTCTGACCTATGTTTTGGAGCATCTAGTTTTCACCTCCTTTATAGTTTGTGGACCCATGAAACAGCTTTTCCATGGAATTTTGGCCACTTGAAATACAGTATCTCATCTTGAGTACCAGTTGTGATTCCAATAGGTTTATCCCAGGGGCAAGGAATTGGCTTGAGCAGCTCTCAGGGACAGCAAACTCAACACACATGTTTCAGCTCAAGGTGTGCTGGTTTAGGGAACAAACCCCAAAACTTAGACCATGGGACATGGCTTTCTCCTTGATGAAGCTAATCTTCTCAAGCTCTCTTGGTACTTCCTAGAAAGACATCCTAGAAAGAACAAATTAGAAAGTTAGCCCTGAGCCTCCAGCATTAAGAGGTCACAGAGCAGAGCCTTTTCTATGTTTTAGAAATAGGTTTGTCTAGAGAGAGCTACAACTATTAAAAAAATCTACTTTTAATCATCATAGACGCAGTTCCTTCGGGCCTGGGACTTTGCTGGTGATGTTGGCCCACAACTTTTAATGCTCTTGGAGCAGTATGGCTCTGTGGCAGCTTTGAAGGTCCCAAGGGTTCTGTCACTTGAAATGGCAGGGAGTATTGCAGGGCACAGTGGACTTGATTGGGTGAGGCAGAGCCAGGTCTAGGTTCAATTCTATACTGTGTACCCTGCTGGCAATGTATCCTCGGGAAGTTCCTGGAACTCCCCAAACTTGGATTTCTTATCTGTAAAGTCAAGACAGTAACAATATTTTAGTCATGGGATTATTTCAAGGAGTAAATAATAATATAAATTAAAAGCACTTAGCTAAGTGTCTAAACTAAGTAAGCTATGAATAGATGTCAACTTGTTACTGCTGTTGTTTTATATTGTCTTCAGAGTATACTTTGATATTTGAAGTGATAACTGGCCAAGAATAGTACCATTAACTACCAGGAGTTTGAGATCAATAAATGTCACATTTCACCAACTTTTAAAGACTAAAGTTGCTGAATGTTCATGTAAATAAACTATTTAGTAGAGTCTACCCTCGAAAACACCCAAATTAAGGAGAAAATCTCAGGTGTTTCAATATTTCTCCACTGTTTACTTCACCAGAATAAAGTTTTATTCAATTACCAATTACAGCTGGTACTCTGCCTAAAGGAACATTGAGATTTCCAAAGAGGTAAAGTAGTAAAAATAGACGGTTTTCTTCTTCAGCGTGACTGATGCTGGGCCTTTCTGAGCACTCACTGTCTTTGGGGCTATTTGGCTCCTTTATGCTACTGCAGTTCTCTCCTGTTTCTCTTATAAAACTGGGGGCTTGTTGAAGGAACAGACCAGGTATCGCTCATCCCTGTATCCTAGACTGTGGTGAACATTCAGGGCATATTTGTTGTAAGAAATATCATTGGTGAATGATTTTCCTACCCAGTGAGGGTGAATAAATGAGTGGAACTCATCCTTTCCTGTAAGAAGTGCCCCAGCGGGTGGAGAAGGCAGATGTTCACATCAACCACACTGTGTCTGATAAAACTATGTGCAGGCAGGAGTTTTTGGTTGGTGGCTTTGTGGGTTTTTTTGTGGTTTTTTTTGGTACTGAGAATCAAATTCTGGACCTTGTGCTTGTGAGGCAGGTGCTGCGCCACGCCACTGAGCTAAATCCCTGGCCCTAGGCAGGAGTTTTGAATTGGGATGAGTCCTCTAAGGTGTCCTTGGAGACTCCCTAAGAGGACATGGGCTGAGCTGATTTTAAAGGAAATCAGATTACAGTGCTCAAGTTCTACATCAACTCTCTCCTCAGAAGTGCTGCCTACAATTGTGCTGTGATAGCCTGTCCCTCCAGATCACTCTTTGTTTTGTTCCCTCAAATGGCCAGGGAAAGTCACATCACCTCTTACTAATTCTGAGTCTCACCATGGGAACTTGCTCTGGAGGGTAAAGGTGTTGGAGCAAAAAGGTTGTATTTTGGCACGTTGGTTTTGATGAACCTCTGTAAATGAACACCAGAAACTAATCTTTCTATTATTTCTATTATAGGCTGGGTTCTCTGGAAGCAGAAGCTGAGAAAGAATTTGCAGGGACAGATATTTAATGGAGATCAACACCTGCCAAGGGAAAGGGGTTGAAGCAGGACTGGGCAAAAGACATTAAGCTACAATACGGACTCTACAATGGTGTAGATGGCCAATGGGAAGCACCGGAGCAAGTATTGCCCACCAAAGTTGCCCTCATTGGGCAGAAGAAGCAGAGCAGCTGGCCCTGCTGCAGCTGAGGCTGACCCTGGAGATGTGGATAGTTGGAGGTATCTGCAAGCCTCACATCCACAGCTGGGCAGCAAGGGCTTCCTTGGAGGGGATCTTTGTGGTGCTTCTCTGAGCTTACCATGCATCCCTGTGCAATACACAAGTCTGCTAAGGGTGAAGTGGAGTGTTCAGAAAAGATGCATCTTGGCTTGCATTGAGGTGTTATGAATTCAGATATTTTGTAAGCGAAGAATTTCTGGTCAACAACCTATCTTCTTCTATCCCTTACGTAGTGTCAAAAATTGCATGCCTCTGAAAGAAGCATTCTCCCAAAGAAAATAGGGCACCTCTAAGCAAGAGTGAAGACATCATTATTCCAGAGGCAATTAACTCATGGGCTGGACTTGCGGTTTCTCAGTTTCTGTGTAAGATGGACAATGGATCTACTCACCGTTGGCCTACGTGTCAATCTCTCATCTTGGAATTAGAATTCAAAAGTAAGATGATTGTGAGGGGATGCATTTTAACACATTTATTTGAAACTGAAGCCATTTATTTTTTCCTAACTGAAACTAGATCTGATTTGGCTACTTGGCTTGACAATAAAGACTGTCTTGCCAAATAGGTTACATGGCAGACATTTCCATGAACTGAATGATCTGTATATCAAAGGCCAAGGTTTTGATGAGAATGTATTTGAAACATGTGATGAGATAAAATAGTTTTATTAAAAATTGTATTGGCTGGAAGGGGAAGTGAGGAGTAATTGCTAGAGGGTGCAGGATTTCTTATTAGGGTGTTGAAAGTGTTCTGGAATTAAATAGTGGTTGCACAACATTATAAAAATGCTAAAACCCAGTAAACTGTATACTTCAAAAGAGTGACTTTAATTGTATGTGAATTATATCTGAATTTGTAAAGCAAAGAATCTATATTGGTAAAACTATACTAAAAATATAAAGTATTTTAATTTTCCCAACCCTCTCAGTTTAAACAAGGGGTCTCTAAGTAAATGAGTAGCAGGTACGATTACCAGTCATCTGAGAAGTTTTGGTAGAGTCTTTTTGGTATATTTCCCAGAATCAGGACAATGAATGACTAATGACTTGGTAACACTTATGATTTCATGTCTCATAGTTTCCATTTTTTTCTTTCAATAAAATTGAAGGAGGTTCAAGTTGATTTGTCAGCTGGTAGGCCATTATGAATTTTTTATAATAGATTATTATGTAATTTGTGGCATTGTAATGCTTCTTTCATTCACATTTTGTATTTTGGGCAAAGTTTCCTAGAGTTTTCTCTCTCAAAATATAAAGTAGGAATAGAATTGATTTTGGACCCTATAATTTTCATGAATGAAAAAGTGTCTTTCCAATTATTTATAAAAATTTATATCTATATTATTTTGAACAATTATATTCTGATGATTATTGAAATCATAATTTGGCCCAGAAAAAGCTGTTCAAAATTTACAAACTTATAGTGGATAAAAAATTAAAATTTCACTTTTTTTGTATGTAGTAGAAAAGAATGCTAATGATGACCATTTATGAAAACATTTTAAGCATAAAAGCATATGACAATTGTTAAAAAGTACAAAAAACAAGTGGAATGAAAATACTAACTCAGAGAAAAAATGAAACAATTAGTAAAGAAGTATTTTCATGCTTTTTATTAATTTTGGGGGTGTGCTGGGATTGAACCCAGGGCCTCACCTATGGTATTTAGTGCTCTGTCACTGAATATACCTCCAACTACTTTATGTATTTAAAAAATTGATAATGGTGGATACAAAATTACAAAATTGCTCTGGTATTTTGATTCCATTGGAACATTTAAAAGAATGCTAATATTTACAATATTAATGGTATCTTCAGCAACTATTTAAATTTATAATGAATTTTTTAAATGTCATTCATCTGAACACTGTACAAAGGGTCTATGAATTTTTGAACCACTTTTAGAAGGCACACAAACTAAAATAATTGGAGACCACTGGCACTGGGACTCTAGAAGGGTGACTGGATCTGCTGGGTGGGTGGAGCTTTACAGAGGAGGTGATGGTGAGCTGCACCTTGACAGATAGAGGAAGGTGTCTGCCAGGTGAAGGGGCCCTTGCCCGCTGCCAGCCTGGGGAGGCTGATGTTTTAGGGCCAAGGCCAGGTGCTGTCATACTCACTGGCATGCTCATTACCATAACCTTGAACCTCATGAATGTGGCAACTAGTACCATGGGACCTGAGTAAGGGAAGCAGTGAAGTGGTGGATCAGCAATTTCGCTTTAAGATGACCTGGCCATTTGCTGACTACTGGCAATACTCTGTGCCTTACCCTCTGCTTTCTCTTCCTGTTAGCCAAGTCATAGCACCTCTGTCATTATCCAGCCACATCCTGAATTAGCTTGGCTCCAAACCCCTATTCCCCTCCTTTGCCCCCGATTACAATCTCAGGGCCTAGAGAACAGCACAGCTTGTTCATTCCCAGCTTCCCAGAAGTCAGGCTGGCATTTTCCATCCCTGTGACCCATGGAGTCAATACTATGAGATTGGATTTGGAAAATGGACAGGAATAAATTTTTGAAGAGCAGAAGCAGTCTTTGTTTTCTGTCATTTTAGCAAGAAAGAAAATCTTTGGTAAAGTTGGTGGTGGGGGGGGGGTCAGGTGAGAATGCGGTCTTGGGTAGGAGAGTTTCCAGTGAACTTGAAAAGAAACTCAGGCCTTTTCATCTTCTGAGCTGAGTTCAGAAGTCTGTAGATGTCTTTCAGGGAAGAGAATCTGGGCTGCCGACCTCAAACTTGTGTTTGTGTTTAATGGGGAGCCACAAAGCAGGTATGGTGCTCTGAAGAGTTCTCACGCTTCTCGAAAATGTCACAATGGGTGCCTGTCTAGGACAGGCTGTCCCAGGACAGCTTTGGGGCACGGTCTATCCAGACAAGACCTTCAGAGGGGTATCTGCCTCCCACTTTCAGTATGGATTCTGCTTGTGTGCATATTTATTTTAAAGTGTGTATCCAGATGTGTGGGTTTTCTGGAGGGGACTTGGGAGGAGGGAAGCAAATGTGGCTGTGCAGAATGTTTTGAGCCGCAGCCACCGAGATCCAGAGGAAAATAGTTTACTTTTTCCAGCCTGCCCAGATGGACTGTGCATGTGGGTTGTTAGCTCTGGCAGCGACTTCTGGGCTCTGTAAACATCGCTGTGGTCCTCACCCCCAGGACGTCGTGTTGACTGTCATGCCTTACTGCCTAATTGGCTCTTGCTGAGGGTGAGGGCTGCTTCTTTTTGGTCTCTCTTGTTCTAGGGGAAGCCTCAGGAATGGCAATGGGAGAGAAGTTCTTTGGTTCTGTCCCTGAAAGTCCTCTTATTCATTTCCTGACAGCTAAAAGGGATCTGTCTTCAATTCCAAAGGATGATCTCCATAGCATGTGTGGGTCACATGGCAAGTTCAATTAGCTGTTTCAAGGTGCTTCTGCGAGAGAGAGCACTGGAGGCCAGTCAGCCTCCGGCCCTTCCCTCTAGCTCCCTTTCCCCACCATCACTGTTTGTGTTCCTTTCCGGGTCCTGTTTATGTTTCCCCTTCTGGATGAGCATGTTTGCTTTCTGCTCTCTTCATCTCAGCCGCCCAGATTGAGCCAATGGGGCCACATGTTCCATGGACACATGTACATGTGGAGCTAAGTCATGGACAGAGGCCAAGTGCCAGGCTACCCCACCAACAAATCACACCCATTCCCCAGCCTGCTCTAGCCCTTCTGAGACATGGGTCTATAAATCGAGCTGTGACAAGTCGCCTGGGAACTTCCTATGCTGCTGGCAGCTCCACACCCATGCAATTCCGTTTTCTTATAAAAAATTCATTCCCACCTCCAGCTCAAAACAGAAGGTCAGTTATACCGACACCTACTGCACACAGACTTTGTATTTTCATGGAAATATTTTCACTTTTGAAATCCAGCTCCTTGGGTTCCTTCCCTTCCCCCAGTCTCCACCAGTCCCTACCCGTGGCAGGAGCAGCCAGTGCAAAGGCGTCAAACTTGGAGGATGTGCACTTCAAGAAGTTATTCCAGTGGCAGTGAGGGGGATCCCCAGAATCACTCCCCCCAAAACTCTCCTGTCAGCAGGGGAAGGACATTGAGAGAAACACCTAACATCAGAAGACTGAACCTGGACAGAGTCCCTTGGTACATGGTTGGTCGTCTTAGTGATGATCTTGGGGAGCTTTGTCATCATCTCTGCTTCTCTTTCCTCATTTCTTAAATAAGAAATAATTTCACAGGAGGAAATGTTACCTTCAGGCACATTGTAAGTTTCCACCGTCGGGATGTTTTATAGAATGGTACTTTCTCTTTATGAGTGGACCAAGGGACGCTTTTTGGCTTTAATATGGATGTCAATCCTTTGAATTAAGGCATCTGTCTCCAGAAGTCTTGAGTTAAAATCAAATATATGAACTTAGGGAGGAGTTGGAGTAGCCATTTGTTGATTTTGCTACTCCCCATTCATGCTAATAGCACCCCATTTCCTTTCCAGGAAATTACCTCATCCCAGTTCTGTGCATTCCAGGGAATTAGCTCACCCTCAGGGTAGATTGTCAGTCAAGGCACTGCACTCTCCTGGCCAAGCAGTGGGCACGTTACCAAAGCAGGCCAACTGGATTCTCCCCTGGAGCAGCAGCAAGAGTCGGGACGTAGGATACACAGTCATGTTATCCTGCAGCAAGACCCCCAGAGAAGCCCTGATCTTGTTCCTTCTGACCTGGGGCAGTGGCAGCTCAAGGAAAGATTGAAATTAATGTTTCCTACCAGCCTAGTGCCAAATGAACAGAAAATAAACTTCTTCTTGCCTACCTGAGTTGGTGAACATAGAGGTCAAACCGCAGGGTGTCTAACATCATGCTGGGGATAAGAAGTTAATCCATGAATACTGACTGAGAATGGAACTCAGAAATGCTCCAAGAACTTTTTCCAAATTATAAAACACTGTAATTCAGGATGGCCAAACATATACTGTATGTCTTCCTGTGTCTGTGCTAAATAAGAATGGAACTACATCTCTTCATCCTCTTCTCATCAGCCTCCTCCTCCTCCTCCTCCTCCTCCTCCTCCTCCTCCTCCTCCTCCTCCTTCCCCACTCCTCCTCTTTCTCCTCCTCCTTATCTTTCTCCCTGTCCTTCTTTTGGGGCTGGAATGGGGCCCAGGGCCTGGGGCATAATAAGCATGTTCTCTACCACTGAGCTACACCTCCAGCTTCTTTCTCTTTTTGTTTTCTTCCTTACAGTGGAGGATGAAAATAGTCCTTTGTTGGATAGAGGCTGATTCAATCTGCATCTCTTACTGACTGTATGTAATCAAGGATTGGGGCCGGGGATTTAGCTGGATGGTTTTGCTGCTTGCTGCGCAAGAACAAGGACCCAAGTTCGATCCCGGTACCAAAAAAAAAAAAAATTTCTACCTCTATGTAATCAAGGATCATTGTAGCTGGATGATCAAATGTTCTGGGTCCATAATTGAAGTCTGCAACTGAGTTTGTCATTCTGAAACAGCTTTTCTGGAACTGAAAGTTGTGCCCACCCAGTTTAATAAGCCAAGTGGAAGGGGCAAAGTCACAGTGCCTCTCTCTTCCTCACTAGTGGCAGCCAAAGTGAGTTTCTTTCTTTTTTTTTTTTTTTTGGTACCGAGGATCTAACTTTGGACCTTGTGCTTACGAAGCAGCTGCCGGAACCACTGAGCTAAATCCCCAATCCCTAAAGTGGGTTTCTTGCAAGCATGCACAAGTCTTCCTTTGTTCCACTGGTCTTCAGAAAGAATATTTTCTTTCAGGATAACTTTTCACTGCTGAACTCACAGGCAACCTTGAGATGAGCTACATTTCCTAAACAGGGCTTACCTGTTAAAGTGCCAACAACAAAAGGAAACTCTGGTAACTATGTGAATTCTTCAGTAGAGAGGGAGAGTGCTCCAGATGGGTCTCCAAGAGCTGGAATTCTGGGCCACACAATCCCAGGAAATAGGTGGATGTTATCTCAGGACCTGTCCATAACTGAATTGTTGAAATAGTAACAACTTCCACTTCCTGTAATTGGGCCCAGTGGCCACTGAAAGGTCTACAGATACACTTTTACTAGTCTTTCCAATTCTCTTTTGTCTTAGTCATAGTAATTAATGCAAGCTGCTGTAACAAATGTCCTCCAAATTCCAGTAACTTAATACAAAGTTGTCATCCATGGGAATTGGCTGAGAGCTACACATCTGTACTCGCAGCTCTTCTCTAAGCAGTGACTTGGGGATCATTGCGTGGCCTGCTCACCTAGTCCTGTGGACAGAAGAGAGAGGGCCAAAGAAGCACTGGACATGGAGCTGCTTCACGCAGAAATGCTACTCCCTTGGCTAAAGCCAGTCAAGTGGTCAACTTCACTGGAAAGGCATCTAGGGCATAGGAAGGCAGCTCCAGGGATCAGTGAGCTCAGGTCACTCCGCAAAGCCTTCTAGGATAGGTTTGCAACCTCTGTAATACTAAGGTGAAAGTAAAGCATTAAGGAGAGACAAGTGTTCTTCCTCAGCAATATGCTATGTTAGGCAGACTGGACACTTGAACTTAAATGAAGGAAGTTCTTTTAGTTACTTTCAGGCAGGAAGATAAACTTTTGCTGGGTGATACTAGAATTTTGCTAATGTCCAGGTCCCTGAAATTTAGGTGAATGGTGTGATTATGGCCTTGTTGAGGGCTGAGCCCCACACAAAGCCCACACTCAGCTCCTCCGGCTCCTATAGGCATCACTCTTAGAAGTGACAAACACGGAGGGAATCTTCATGGAAATCCCATGTTCACTGAGGAGGTTCCTGTTAGCCCAGTGCTTGTCCATTTGCCCTTTAATTTTCTATTCAGATTTATGCTTGGGGCTTTTTTGCTCAAAAACAATGTGGGTGATTTCCATTGGGTGGTTCTGTCGTCTGGTGGGTGACCCTGGAATTTTATTCTTTGTGCTCTGATTTAGAACAGAAGCACACTAAAGAAAGAGGATGAGGTGGGCCGGGGGGGACCCTTCCTGACTCAGTTATAATGTGAATCAGTAATGAAGCTCTAAGTTCAATGCATGAGAAGAAAATATTGTTCTCTGTCCATCCATCTCCTGGTTCTAATTTCCAAGAACTAAGAAAAGAGCTTGAGAGAATGAAGAGGAAATAATAAAAGTCATGAGGAATTTGGGAGAAATAATCAAAAAGAGATTGAACTCAGGATGAAAACATAAGGGCAAATTTGGAGGCTACAGGCCTGCAGACCAGCTCCAGAACCCATATGCATTTTGAGTGGCTTCTGGTTTGTTAGTCCACACAGTATTTTGAAGAAAATGTGAATTAGGACCCTGCTTATTCTTGAAAAAAAATTAAAATTTGGAACAACATTAAGCCTGTATTCCAGCAAAGAAGTAACTGACCCAACTGGGCAGTGGTTGCCCCTTCAGACAGAACCATGGTTGTCCCTTCCTGCTGCTGATGGTTTCCACCTCCCAATTGCAGCCCTAACATAAGCCCCTGTAATGTTTACCTGTTTCCACTTCTTATTCTCAGCGCATAGCCTTCCTCTGTGCTGGCTGCCTGGCCTCTACAGGTATTGGAGTTTGTATGCCCTGACCTATGGGACTGCTATGCTTTAAAATTACTGAAAAGCATGTAAGACAATGAAGAACTGGCTATGACAAATTCTTAAATACAAAGGTAAAATAGGGATCACCTCCTTCAGAGAATTTGGTTAATGTATCAGGGTGATAACTTGAGACTCTGTTTCCATGGTAATCATAGCCTCAATGGTCAAGGATATACAGGAAATGCCAGGTGTCTTTGTATTGCAAGTGAGAGGTTGGATGAGATCTCTGCTGATATTGCATAGGGATATGTGGATGGGAGGAGAGGGAGTGGAAGCAGGGAGGATAGGCATCTGCTTCAAGGAGTGTCATTCAGATTAGGGAGGACTGACTTGGTGCAACACTAGGTAAGATCAAAGGTTGTCATTTAAACTGAGAGAGATCTCAGCATTTGTTTATTGATTGGAATGACTCAGTAGAAAGAGGAGTTCGAGATGCTGTAAAGAAGGGCTCAACCAAAGGTGTGAGGTCTCTGAGTCAGTGAGAGGGGGTGGAATTTGGTCTTGAAGCACAGAGTATCCACACATTAAACTAAGAGAAATGACAGAGATAAGGGAGAGATGAAGTGAAGTGGGTATATTTGAATGTTCAGATGGGAAATGTTCTGATAAATCTAGCCCTTGTCTTCTTTTCTATTATTACTGATAAGTATACTGAAATTCTATTAAATTTAATTTATCAGGTCTTACTTTTATGTAAGGTTGTGTGAGTTGTTCACTGCTCAAAGGCACCTAGCCAAGGGTATGAACTGTGGTAAAAGTCTAGTCCATGCTCTCTGCTCATAGCAGTATGACCTGATGTGGGGCCAAACCCTCTGGAGAGAGGGATATTCTCACCCCTTTTATTTTTAGTTTGCACAAAGCATCTTAGAGGCTAGAAGGGATGCTCCTTATTTTGTTCTCTAGTTTTTTGGGAACTAATCCTGTCTCAGAAACAGAAATGTAGGATTCCTGAAAGAAGAAGCTGTCTTACCAACTGTTGTTACCAACAACCCCCATACCAGCATATGATTTCTCCTAATATGGTTCATGGTATACTTTAATAATATTTAAATAGATGTCTTATAAAAAATGAAAATTAAAAGTAAAATAACAGGAAAGGCAAGCACAGAGTCATCAGTCAGCACCACAAAATGACCCTGAGGAAAAGGACCTGCCTACCCTTGCTGATAGCTCATGGGGCTGACATGCACCCGCCTCCATGTGCAGAGGGGGATTCAACCTGCTGTGTTGGTCCTGGTGAGTATTCTGCATGGAAAACCTGTCTTGGGGGCCTGTGATGATGTCTTAGTGAAGTTGAGACCCCAGGAGGAGGGGTCTGCTGGTTGAGCTGAGTACTCCATAAGGGCCCTTGGGCAATCTGACTCAGTATTTCCTTTACCAGGAAGACAAGACCTTCAAGAGTCTTGTTCTTTAGGACCATCTCGTTCTTTTATTACATTTTCTTCAGTCTTTAAATTCTTCCCACATTTTCCTCAAAACCATCCTACCCCTTTTCATTTTCATTCCTTTTCTCCCAGAAAGAACAGAAATGAGAAATGTTGGACTGTCCATCACATAGACTAATTGGCAGTGAAAAGCTATGATTATAAGGCTGTCTTGAATTCTAATTTTTAGTCACGAGGCCTCCAACAAGTAACCTCTGAACCTCTCTGGGCCTCCTCTTCCGCATCAATAAAATATTTTAAGGATAAATGAAATGAACATATGTAAAATACTTAGGGCTTGGCCGTAAGTAGGTACTCAGAGAAGTGTTGAAGGGTGGTCATGTCCCTGTTGCCATCATTATCAACATCATTTTGATACACTGATGATGTCCTAGGTGCACTGCAAAATTCTAATGATGCCCCTAATGCAGTCATAAATCTTGAGGATTCTTGTTTGACGGAGTGAATTTTTCATATTGCTATACTCCCTCTTTCTATTTTAGAAGATTGTACACCCGCTCCCAGATGCCAGATCACATTAGCCTGGATGCTTTCTCTCTTCACCTGGGACCATGCCCCCTTTCCCTCCACAGGAGAATGTGAAGGTTCCCTTACAATCTGTGAGGAGATGGACCTGGACATGTCAGCTCCTGAGTTTTTCCTGCGTGTGGTCAGAGTCTACGAATGTTCTAAGTGTGAGTGCTTCTCCATGGTCCTTGCCAGCACTTCACACTCAGAGTGCAGTAGATGCTGGAGGATTAATTCAGAGCCTAAGTGTTGGAGGCAGGAGGGCAGTTGGGTCTGCTGGACACAGGCAGCTTTGTCTTGTCTGGAGGACCTTGGGGACAGCCTCATTTAGTCACTTTTATAATTACTGTTAGTGAGAGACACTTGCCCTAAGGGAGAGCTGCACTCTCTGTGGTGGCCTTGGAAGGTCCCAAGATGGTTCCTTTCCTTGTGCCTGAAGCTATGGTGTCACATTGGCTCCTTGTCATCTGGTTGCCAGTGGTTGGAAATGTGAGTGGTATTTCCCTCTACACGGGCTGGGGCTGCCCCCCACATATTTCTGGGGAACTGGCACTCAGATCCCTTTCCTTGACTCTTTGTTAACATGTACTTCAAATGAATGGGCAAAGCCTGGCGCCAGGCCTGAGTCCTCTATCCTAGAGGCATTGTGTAACACACACATATGGCCATACCACCCACCAGCATAGCATCAAGGTCCCAAGCATATGATGAGCCTGTTTTTTCAACAGAGATGGTTTAAATAAATGGATAAAATAAACACACCCTCTCCCAGCAGCACATGTTCAAGGTCACTCAATGAGAGGAAATGGGATAAAAAAAAATCATGAGTTGAATGTTAAGTCCAAGGCAAACCCCATTCCAGATATGTCTTTTTTTTTTTTTTTTAACTTTTGAGTGTAGACACAATGGATGAATGTTTGCTTAGGGAAATATCTGGATATTTGAATTCAGATTCCCATGTGATATTCTTTCAGCCTATTAAGTAAGATAGTTGTTCACCAAAGGGGTCTCATGGAGATGGGGTTTGAGATCAATGTAAGTGTCAGAGCATGTTTGTTCCAATGGTGAATCCTCTGGACTGGCTATATCCAGATGCCTTGTGAAGCCAGTAAAATTGCAGATACTTGGGGCTCAGTCTAGTTCTTAGAAGCAACAGAACCTAAGAATTTGTATTTTTACAATGCTTCCTAGGAGATTTAAAAATACATGTAAATCTGAGAACTATTGATGCAAAGGTTATGAAGTAGAATCACCCTCAAGCTGGACACAGTGGTGCACCCTCTAATCCCAACTACTTTAGAGGCCGAGGCAGTAGAATCACAATTTTTTGGTTTTTTTGGTACTGGGGATTGAACTCAGAACCTTGCACTTGAGAGGCAGGCACTGCACCATTGAGCTAAATCCTTGGCCCTAATAGAATCACAAATTTGACCCCAGCCTGGAAACCTAGCAAGACCTTGTTTCAAAACAAAAAATGAAAAGGGCTGGGAATATAGTTCAGTGGTATAGCGCCCCTGGGTTTGATCCCTAATACTGAAATAAAAAGTCATCCCAAAATACTCTTCTATTTTGATTATTTGAATCTTTGAGGGTGGGTCCCAGACATCTGTATTTGCTAAAAATCCCACAGTGGTTCCATTGGAGCAGCACTGCCATGGGTCTCGGTGATTTTCCCAGTTTTGTTGGAGAATGAGGGTGTCAGGGATGGGTGTGGGGCTCTCCTTAAAATGTGCGTGCCAGGTCTTTAGTTTCTACACAGCAAGTTCAGAGTGGGGCCCAGGAATCCATATTTAACAACCTATTCTGCATGCTCTGATGTGGTCCTGGGTTTTTGAAGGCAAAGACTCTCCTATGGTTTGAATGTAGTTTGTCCCCACCAAAATGCATGTAGAGACACAGTCCCCAGTACAGAGGTGCTGAGAACTAGTGGGACCTTTAGGAAGCTTTTGCGGTCATGGCAGCAGAGTTCTAGGAATGGGTTAGTGCTTCCTTGTGGGAATAGGTTAGCTATTCTGGGAGTTTGGTCCAGCCTTTCTCTCTTTCTCAAGCACCCATTTGCTCTTCTACTTTGTCATGAGTTGAAGCTGTGCCGGGCCCTCACCAGAAGCAGTGTCTTCCTAGCCTCTAGAACCATGAGATAAATTTCTTTTCTCTACAGATTACCCAGTCTCAAGTATTCTGTTAAAATAACAGAAAATGGACTAACACAGAGATCCATCTTATGGCCCTTGTGGACTCTTTCTGCTTCCCCAGGTTGTGGAGATTTTGAGGCTACCTGCTTTCCCGGAACTGTGCTGACGCCTGTCCCAACCTGCACTCTCAGCATTGGAGGTAGCCCTGCCCTCTGTGGCTGTGTACATATCTGCAGTCTTTTCCAGGGGATTATTCTAAAGTGTTTCCCACCTTTTCTTTCATCTGAGTTTCATTTCTCTTGGGCCATGATGACAGGTGCCAAAGAGATATCTGGATTGCACATTCTGAATTTAAACAAAAATGTCTTGAAATGCAAACACTATTTTCTACCCTGTGAAGCCCAGAAATTTTTGCTGTTTGCAGTAAATCAGTGCTATAAAACTAGGTATGGGGTGGGGAAGGCAGAAGACTTAGCTATTTTGGCTCACTTATACTTACCATAAACAGAAATTGTGTTCATCAAGAATGGCTGAAAACCCCATCACCCTTATATTCAGGTATCTAGGCAAAATCTAATGCTTTCTTTCCCCCCTTTTCATAACAGTTTATATTTTGGGGTGAACTGTAATTTTATCAAGGTAGTATATGCACATACAGTGTATTTAAAAATTGAATGACACAATACTACTGATAACAGAAAAAACAATTGTCCCTAAGGACACATTTTGCAGCATTTCCCAGTGAATTTCTTGTCAACAGTTTTAAAAATTTATTTTCTATTATTTTTATTAGTACATGTTTGCAGTAAATAATAATCACATTCATTGTGGAAAGTTGGTACATGTACATAACACATTTTAATTCTTTTTATTTCCTCTTCCTTTCCCCTTCCAATCATCTCTAGATCTTCTTTCCATTTGCCAAAGATCTGTCTCCCTCTTTCCCATTGTCTGTCTTTTATCATTCTTTAAATTATTTGTACTATGCTTTTCCCATATAAAAGAAGCCATATAATATTGAAGCTTATGTGTCTGATGTATTTCACTTAATATTATGATCTCAGGGTGCATCCATTTTCTTAAAAATGACTTCTCTATTCTCTTTTTCTTGAACTTCTTTACGGTTAAAACTCCTAGCTTAAACCTTTAATTATTTATCTTTTATCTTGTTTTTTCCATTCTGGGTCTTTTTTTTTTTTTTTTTTTTGCTTAAATTCTTTTATTGGTACATTATAGGTATAAAATATGCTTACATTTCTCATTGGGTGCTTGTACCCGTACATGATGTATCTTGGTTCTTATTTTTCTCCCATTCCCTGTGCTCCTTCACCCCCTCCACCCTTCCCTATTTACAAAGACTTTGTTTTCATTTTTTCATTTTCTCATAATTTTTCCTTTCCCTTCTTTCCTTTCCCCTTCCCCTCCCACTTCCCCTACCCGCTTTGGATCTTTTCTTCCTATTTCAAATCATCAATTATTCATTTTAATCCTTATTTACACTTTCAGTTTCTCACACCAGAGAAACTATTTGGTATTTACACATGTGTCCTATTTATTTCACTTAAGAGGATCACGTCAATGTGCATCCATTTAGCTATAAATGTCTCTAGTTTCTCGTTATTTATGGCGGAGTAGTACTCCATTTTATAAAAAAACCATGTCTTCTTTATCCAGTCTGCAGCTGATGGGCACTTGGGCTGTTTCCAAGCTTTCACTATTACAAACTGCCACTATAAACACAGGTGCACACATATCGCTGTGGTATGATTCTTTTAATTCTTTTGGGAAGATCCCCAGCCAGGGAATAGCTGGATCAAATGGGACCTCTAGTCCTAGTTCTTTGAGGTATCTCCATACTGATTTCCACAGTGGTTGCACCAGTCTGCACTCCCACCAACAATGGAGAAGGGTTCCTTTCTCCCCACAACCCCCCCAGCATTTGTTATTGGTTGATTTCTTGATAGTTGCCATTCTTCCTGAGGTGAGGTGGAATCTCAGTGTTGTTTTCATCTGCATCTCTCAAATGACCAGTAATGTTGAACATTTTTTCATGTTTATTTGCTGCTTTTACTTCTTTGTCTGCATTCTGGGTCTTTTCCTTGATTGAAGGGTTACTTTTTATTTATTTATTTATTTATTTATTTATTTATTTAAGTTTACTGAAAACTTTTATTATAATTAAAACATGACATAACGGGGTTGTAATGAATTCAGCAAATCATTCTGCTGATATTTTAGAATTTGTATCAGCTTTTGCCAGGCAATTAAAAAAATTCAAATGTGAAAATTTCACAGTAAACTCCACCTCAACTACTTAATGGTGGTTAAAAATAATAGGCCCTAGCAAAGCGTCTCATGTTACACGGTTACAACTCACAGTTCTGTACAAAAGTTCATGTTATAAAGCTCTGATGTAAAAATCAAATAATCAAGCAGCGATATTTTAAGTGCAGCACAGGGTCTTCCATGTCATTATTTAGAAGGCTTGAATTTTTACATTATAACAAAATTTAATACGGATGACTTAGTAATTAAATCAATTAAAAAAACTGTCCTTTTACACAGGAACAGATTTCACTTTTCAGTCATCCTACTCCTCCTCCTTTTCTTTATCTTTGCTCTTCTTTGACTTTTTTTTCTTGTGTTTGTGTTTCTGGCTTTTTTCCAATTCTACTCCAGTGCCTGCATGTTTCGTGTGCTTCTTATGTTTTTTGTGTTTCTTGTGCTTCTTCTTTTCTTTCTTTTTCTTTTTCTTCTTGCTGCCCTGACTTTCTGCTGAGCTGGCACTGCTACTGTGACTTTGGGTCTGGCTTGCAGAAGGGCTGTGACTTCTACTTGGACTAACACTAGGGCTGCTTTGACTCTGGCTCCTGCTTAATGCCGACCTGTTCAACTGCTGGTGCGTCCAGGCTCCCTTTTGCTTTCTCTACCATTTTATCTTTCAGGTCCTTAGAAATGTTTCCAGAAGTTTCCTCTTCTTTCACAAATACATTACTTTCACTGTCGCTTTCATTATAGTCTGGTTCGAAAGCAGCTTCATCAGTTTCTCTAGTTAGGACAGAGGAGGGTCTAGAGGAGTGACTTAACTGGGGTTTAGGCTTTGGAGCATTCTTGTCAATTTGCCCAGCAATGTGTTCCTTTTCAATCTGTGGGTCTGGTGGGTTAGGTATATAAGGTCACTTACTGGCACTTGATTCTTTACTGTTCCGTGCCTCTAATACATGTTTCTCACGATCCCTACAAGAATTTTTACCTACAGATTTTGTCTCTTCAGTTGAGTGTTTAGTATCACAAGGGGACTTATGATCATGAAGTTTTTTGTCTCTTGAGGAACTAGAACTACTTTTGTTTGGAATCTGCCATTCCTTTTTTAGGCAAATCTCTCTCCTCCTTTGGCTTATTTTTCTGTCCAGATGCAGAATCTTTATTCCTAGAAGAAGACTCTTTTCTTCTTGTTAATTCATTTCTTTCATCTCTCCATTTGGATCCTGAATATTCTCTGTTGTCACAGTCATTTTTTTTTTGTCTCTACTGGGAGTAAAGTCTTTATTTGAGGAACTATGAATGGAGTCATGCTTTTCAGAAGTTCAAGTCTCTTTGGAAGATTGAGATAGATTTTTGAAATTTCCTTGTTCATTTAAATGGTCCAAATTACTATCTTTTTCCTGTTGAGTGTTAGTCTTCCTTTTTTCAGGATTTCCCTTTTCTAATATTGAATGAGCTCAATCTTTGGTTTTCCCCTTTTCACTAGATGTAGAATTTTTTGAACTTTTTACCTCATGTTGCATAATTTTATGGCTCACTTCCTTGGTGAGTTTCTGAATGTTCTCTGATGGCTCACTTTCTTTCTCAGTATACTTAACCGTATTTGATGGCTTAGTAGCAAGATTTGTAATAACACTAGAAGGCTTTCCTACTCTTGTTA
Source organism: Heterocephalus glaber (assembly GCF_053883595.1). Classification (NCBI taxonomy): domain Eukaryota; kingdom Metazoa; phylum Chordata; class Mammalia; order Rodentia; family Bathyergidae; genus Heterocephalus; species Heterocephalus glaber. The sequence goes on along the minus strand of NW_028258151.1, from coordinate 12,333,215 downwards.
TAGGCTGTGTGGATTTAATATCTTCTTCTTCAGATTCAAAGTCATTTTTATCCCATTTGGACTGAGGAACCTGGATCATCATCTTCAGCAGGAGCTGTATTGTCAATATTATATTCTTCCATAGTTTTAATTAATGTTTGCTTTGTATCTGTTTTTTCTTCAGATTTCTGCACAAGACTGCCGCCAGTTGAGTTCGTACTGGTATAATCCACAAGAGTTGAGCTGGATCCTTCAGTTCCAGTTACTTTTCGTTTGATCTTTCCTTTGACTTTTTCCTATTTAATTTTGCTAGAGGTTGACTCCAACTTTTCAGAGGGCTCTTTTGTACTAGATACATTTTCTGTACTCCCAACTTTTTCCCCAGTTTCTCTGTTGAGCTTAATTTTTTTTGGCTGGGGCAGATGAGGATGGAATTTTGTCTTTTGCTGGGGACCAATCCATCTTTTCAATATCAGGTTCCATGTTGCACTTTGGTGATGGTTTCATTATTTCAGTTACTTCTGGTTTAGAAATTTTCATTGACGAAGACTCAAAATCTTTATCTCCACCTTTTTCTCTTTTTTCCCTTACTGTTCAATGGGCTGTTTTTCTCATTAGACCTCTTGGCCTTTTCTTCTTTATTAGTTAGCTTTTCTGATTTGACATCCTTGGAATAATCCTTTGTCTTTTCCTCTTTGACTGGCTTTATCTCTGGGTGTTCTTTTGCTGATTTAGAGTGAGCTTTCCTGAGGGTACCAATGATCTTTTCATCCTTCTGAGAGGAAGATGATGATTTATCAGAGCCAGTCTTTGGAGTCTCCTCTTTGGCTTTTTTTCAGTGGCGGTTCAGGCCTAGGAGATTTTTCATGTTCTCCATCTAGTTTTTCTTGGGGTCGTTTAGCAGGTTTTACAACATTTTCTTTTTTGGACACAGCATATCCATCATTTTTCCATTTGGTCTTGTCACCTTTTGGTTTTGGTTTATCTTTTTCTCTCTTGTCTTTTTCAGACACTGATTTATTTATTTTTAAAAATTTTATTTTATTGGTACATTTTAGGTATACAATATAATGACATTCATCATTGGAAATTTGCACCTTTACATAATCTCTCTTGGTTCTTATTTTAATTCCATTCCCTTCCTTATCCTCCCTCCCCCTCCCAATTCCCCTTCCCTTTTGCCTATTTTCTTCCTATTTCACATTATTATACCTTTTAGTCCTTATTTACACTTTCAGTTTCTCACACCAGAGAAACTATTCAGTATTTAAATGTGTGTCCTATTTATCTCACTTAAGAATATGGCCTCAATGTGCATCCATTTAGCTATAAATGTCTCTAATTTCTCATTTTTTATAGCTGAGTAGTATTCCATTTTATTAAAAAACCACATTTTCTTGATTCAGTCTCCAGTGGATGGGCATTTGGGCTGTTTCCAAGTTTTAGCTATTACAAACTGTGCTGCTATGAACTTGGGTGCACATATATCACTGTGGTATGATTCTTTTAATTCTTTGGGGCAGATACTCAGCAGGGGAATAGCTGGGTCAAATGAGGCTTCCAGTCCTAGTTCTTTGAGGCATCTCCATACTGATTTTCACAGTGGTTGCACCAGTCTACACTCCCACAAACAATGGAGAAGGGTTCCTCTTTCTCTACAGCTCTGCCAGCATTTGTTATTGATTTCATGATAGCAGCCATTCTTTCTGGGGTGAGTTGGAATCTCAGCATTGTTTTCATTTGCATCTCTCAAATGACTAGTTGAACATTTTTTCATATGTTTATTTGCTATTTCTACCTCTTTGTCTGAGAAATGTCTGTTCATTTCAGATGCCCATTTTTGGATTGGGTCTTTAAATTTGGGAGGTCTGATTTTTTTAAGTTCTTTATAGATTTTAGATAGTAGACCTTTGTTAGACACTGATTTAAAAGTGATGGATTCTACATCCATTGATTCATGCCAAACAGGTGTAGCATCATCTCTGCTTGGGAGAACAATGAGTCTGTCTTATTTTCTTCAACACCTGTAGGTTCTCTTGATTTCCTTGATTTCTCCTCGCCTTTTCTTGTTTTCTGTTTTTCTTATGCTTAGTTCCTTTACCATCTCCAGGAACACTTTCACTGTCCTTCTCTTTAGTCTTTGTACTATCCTTCCGGTTATGACACTCCCTTGTTGAAAGCTTCTCTGGATAATTGCCACCTATATTTCAACTTCTATGACTTTGTCCAACATAATCTTCTCTGCGACCTCCTATGAAGGGTGAATTCCTCACATTAACAGGTAAAAACCTCTCTGGAGAAAAGTTCTCTCTGTTTGTGGAGGGTCTAGGCTGTGCTCCAGCATCATATGCTTTATAGTATTTTTCATACCACTCTCTATATTTTCTCTCCCGATAACTCTCTTTTTCAAATGGATCTCTAATATCCACATTCCTCCCATAATATGCTTTCATGTCATAAGGTGGTAGAACTTCTCTGTATCTATTAAAATGTTCACATTCGGTTTCTCCTTGAGGGACATTACGTTTGTTGGGAGATTGTCCCCTAAATGCTTGAGGAGATCTTGATCGTGAATGATAGCAGCTATATGAGGTGACCTTGACCTAGATCAATGATATCTGTGGGATCTAGACCGAGATCAGTAATTGTGACTCTTGCCTCTGCCTCTTCTGGGGTATGGAGGTGATCGTGGATAGGAACGAGAATGTGAGCGGCTGAGTGATGGAGAGTAAGAGCGTGAGCGTGTTGAGCCAGATCTTGATTTAGAGTAAGTATATGGACTTCTTGAATATGATGACCCACTATAGGGAGATTTAGAGCTGGAAAATGAGCACTTTTTGAGTCTTTTTGTATTCCATCAATTCCTTAGCAAAATCATTTGTGAACTCATCTAGCTTGGAGTTTTTCTTTTCCTCTTCTTTTAGTCGGCGCTGTTCTCAATAGAATTCCTCCCTGGACAAAGGTGGTGCTTGTGTTGTTGGGATGGTATTTGAATGAGCTGCCTGCACTCCTGATGATACCCAAGTCATTGTTAAATTGGCTGGAGCTGGAGGAAACCCTGGAGGAGGGATGTCCTGGAGGAGGGATGCTACACCAGCAGGTGGTGGCTGGCCAGGAGGAAACTGAGGAGAAAACTGTGGGGGAGGAACTCCTGGAGGGAGAGGAAGTGTATGGGGTGGAGGTGGATACAAAGGAGGTGGTGGAATAGACACAAAGACTGGAGTCGCTGGCAGTGATGGGCCTCGAGTCCTCTGTGATCTTTCACTGTGGTGTCTACCCACAGTTTATACTTCTGTAGCAACTTTTCTCCCCTCTTCTAATTTGCTGTGGTGGAGAAACTAGATATCCAAGCTTGTTGGAATGTTCCCAACCTGGTTGACCACCACCTGGATGAGCAGCATTTATTCTTACTGGACCAGTTGTGGGGATCAGCTGTTCGTGTAATAATGACTGTCCAAGCAAAGATGGAGTTCCAAGAACAGGCACCTGATAACCCTTCTCTTCCATAAGAGCAGTGATTACAATTTAAGAAATTCCCTTTGAGTGCTCTGATGCAAGGGCTGCAGCTGGCAATATTTTATTATCAGAATCATGGAAAGGTCCATCTGATTTTACTGAATAGACAAATGTGGAAACAGTTGCAGTTATGTCAGGTACAGGAGCTGGGGTAGAAGACGGATTTTCAGGTACAGACGGGGCCAAAGAAGACTGACTTGAAGTTAATGAAGATAAAGAGGGAGCCAAGTGGGTAGATGAACATGTCACTGGAATCATCAAAGGATCTTGTTGTTGTGATATTGGATATCTCATCTGAGGTTGTAGGTTTCGTTGAATGAGTGGTCTTGGAGGTGGTATTGGAGGTAGTGGTGGAACTAACTGTTTTCGTAGTCTTTTTGTATAGCCAGTTTCATTTTTGAAGTTAGCAACAGCCCTGCCATAAAAATTTGTTGGCAATTAAAGCATCAGGAGAGACATCATTCCGATGACATGTTGGACATGTATGCTCATCGGATTCCAGGAGTGCTGTTCTTATGTACATTCATCACAATAACTGTTTCCACAGCAGGGAATGACAACAGCGTCAGTCACAATATCTTTGCAGATCAGACACAACAATTCATCTGGGATAGGATCATCTTCTTCTGAAGAAGAAGATGGTTCCTCTGGTAAGAAGGGTGGTTTTTCTTTCTTTCCAATTGCATATGCTTCTGCATCTGTAGTTGGTATTGCATATTTTCCAGTGTTTGTAAGCATTGCACCTTTCATGTTAGGATCTTTTACTTCTATCATAAAACTTCTGGGAATTCCAGTGCTCTTTTTAATTCTAGGTCCAGATTCAAAGTTCTTATCCTCATTTGTTGCGCATTTCTTAATATAATGGCCAGCTTTACTACAATGGAAATATGTACAAGACAGAGGTGGTGGTTCTAGAGGTTTCTTCATGTAATTAATTGGGTTGTATTCATGGCCAGACTGTGACATCATTGCTTTAATTTTATCTTTTTTGGAAGCATTGGCTTCAGCCAGATTGGCAGTCTTTGTAAGCTGGGCCAGAGTAATAGATGCTGAAGAGTCATCAGTTGCTTTTGTAGTTCCCATTATGGGTTCAGTTCGACTTATATGTCTTGCTTGTAGACTTAACACCTCCTATAGGAATTCTTCTAACAATTACAGATGAATTCTTAGGAATTAGAACATTATCATCAGTATATTCAAAATTTTCTTGCTGTTAGGTCCACTTCAGGGTGGCTGCTTTTCTTAAATTAAAAATATTTTGTAGAGATCTCAGTCCACAGACAGCTGGCTCCAAGGCAGGGCAGCATGGCAGAGGGGCAAGGTAGGGCAAGTAGAAAAAACAGCAGCAGCACAGTCTACTTTGTCTTTATTGCCCAATCCTTTCTTGACATTTTTTACTTAGCTCTGATATTTAAAATTTTCAAAATGTCTTCATTTTTAGGGTATCCTGATATTACTTTATGGGTATAACATCTTCTATTAATTCTTGGGAGTTACTGATTTCTGAGATTTTTATTTTCTCTCTCAATGGCTTTTGTCACTTTGGAGACCTGGGAAGGACCCAGCCTCTTGAACTGAGGGCCAGGGAGGGCTGTGTTCTGGTTTTGAGGTGAGAGGGAACTGTAGGTTTCATTGTTAGAATGCAGCTTTTTAAAGTACTCCCAGGTCTGTGCCTTCATGTTCAGGGTCTCTCTGGTTCTGTTACCCATGGCTCATGTGGTCCAGTTCCAAAGCCCCTCACTTTCTGGAGGTCATGGAGTATTTGAAAGGTGGCTAGTCAGAATAGAGAGGTGCTATGAATGTGAGACATGGGATTGTGAAGACTACATTAAAAAGATAAAATATTTCATTAGTATTTTAAAAAATGGAATTACATGTGAAAGTGACAATATATTGGATATACAGTCAGCTTTGTATTCATGGGTTCCATACCCATGAATTCACCCGAGTGTTATAGTAGTAATACTATGTGAGTCATGATTGTGTAGGTATTATAAGAGATTTAAATGTGATTTAAAATATACAAGAAGACATGCATAGGCTGTATGTAAATACTATGCCATTTTGTATGAGGGACTTATATATTCACTATTAAAATTGATTTTACCTTTCTTATTGTGGCCACTGGGAAATTTTAAATCACACCCATCATATTTTCTCTGATGGTGCTGCTCTATTATGGCTGTAGGACGAGGATCCCGTGGTCTAGCTGCTCTTCGTGCAGGTCTACATGTCTATTGGAGTTGTGGCTTCTCATTCCTGACTCTTCCTGGACTCAGCAGGACAAATTGCTTGTTTTTCCTTGGTTTCAACTTCCTCTGTTCAGTTTAGGGCAGCTATCAACTCCCCATCTGCTTTCTACCTTCAAGGAGTTGATTGATGTATCTCCTCTTCTATTTTCCTAGGATTTATGAGTTTCATATTTTTCCTTTCCTGTCATTTTAGTAGGATTTTGAAAAGGAATGGAGATAAATGCATATGCTTAATCTGCCACTGATAGGTTTTAATGGCCCCTTGAATTAAATTAAATTGTCTGCTTTAAGGTCCATGATAATTTCCCTTTCATGCTTAGAGTCTTACTGTTGGCTACATGGGCTGCCATAATCACATACTACAAACTGGGTGGCTTAAACAACAGGTTTTTTTTCTTACAGTTCTGGAGGCTGGAAAGTTCAAGATCTAGATGCCAGCTATTATCCTCAGTTCCTTATGAAGGCTCTTTTCTTGGCTTGTTGTGTCCTCAAATGGTGGAGAGGAGAGAAAGAAGAGGCCAGTTTTCTGGTCTCCTCTTTTAAGGGCACAAATTCCATCTTGAAAGTCCCTCCCTCATGACCTCTCTAAAGCTGATCACCTCCCAAAGCTCCATCTCTAAATACTGTCACTCTGGGTGTTTGTACTATGACTCTGGGGGGACATAAGCCAGTCTGTGGCAGTAACCATACTGGGTTATCCTCCTTGCTTCTCTCCCTGATACACTTCCACCAGGATGGTCATCTCAAAGTTTCGGTCATGTTTTCTGTAGCAAAACCTTGCTCCATCACCTTAATGCAATGGTTAAAGATATTTTTGTCCAGGAATGAATAATTCAATTTTAAAACTTATTTGGGAAAGCAAAGGACAAGAATAGCCTAGACAATCTTTTAAAAGATGATCAAATTTGCTGGACTCATAGTGTTTGATTCAACTCTACTAATGAGGTTAATGTGGCATTAGCAAAGGTCACATATATTAATGGAACAGAACAGAATATCCAGAGAAAACCCATATATACTTGACTAAATAAAATTTGACAGGCGTGCCAAAGCAATTGGGGAAAATCTCTTCAGTAAGTGGTTATGGAACAAAGGGATATTCATATATTCATATATTCATGCATATGTGTATATATTTGATCTCAAGCCTTAGTTTATGTTATGAAGAAAAATTAAAGATAAAAAAAGAAAAATTAAAGATTGATGTAATACGAAGAATAATAAATAAAAAATAATAAAGGTAATAAATAAAGCTAATAATAAAGCTAATAAAGCTACTAGAAGAAAACCTAGGGAAATATCTTCATGAATTTTGAGAAGACAAAAATTTATTAGAGTACAGAAAGCATAAATCACAAGAGAAAGTAATATAAGTTAAAGAAAGAATGTTAAGTTGGACTTCATCAAAATTTTTAAATTCTGCTTGTAAAAAAATAACACTATCAAGAAAAATAAAGAGGCAAGCTACAGACCAGGAGAAAATACTCACAAGACATATATCTGACACTGGATTTGTATCAGTAATATGTAAAGAACTCCTGTAACTCAACAATAAAAAGACAGCTCAGGTTTTTTTTTTTGGTACCAGGGATCGAACTCAGGTCCTTGTGCTTGCGCAGTAGGTGGGGAAACCACTGAGCTAAATCTCCGGCCCTGTCAGCTCAGTTTTTAAAAAATGGACAAAAGAGATAAAGACAGTTTAACAAAAGCGTAAATATGAGTGGTCAATAATCACATGAAAATACGTTCAATATCATTTATCATAAAGGAAAAGTGAAATAAAATCATAATAAGAAACAATTATACACTACCTGAAAGGCTCAGCACCAGCAACTATTTGAGAGGCCTTGAGTGGAGAGGACATAGCACATAGTGCTTGATTGAGTAATATCACAGTCTCATCCCAGAAAGTTTTAGCTCTGCTCCATGGCACTAAACAAATATTCCATTATCTTAAAATGTTCCAATTAATGGGGCAAGTTTAAGAAAACAATGGAGATGATATAAACAGTAAAGTCTTTTAAGAGGAACAAAGAGATTTGATTGTGTAAGCAATTTGAGCAGCCTATTTTGGGAGGATTTTCTAGGTTCCCAGTATATCCCACTTATCTTGGTCTTCAATGTGCTTACTGAAGAATGGAAAGGAGTCAGGAGAACACTGACTTTTTAAGAGCTATCATTTAAGATTGGTGTTCTTGTTGTTAAAGAGCTTTGTAGGCTGCATTGGATGCCTACTTTTCTTGGCTTCCATTAGTGCCATAACCTGCAGTGGACTGGGTTGGGTCATACTGGCTCCCCAATATGTAGGGCCAAGTGCTATTTGAGTGGGAGTGGGTTTTTCTCTGAGGTCAAGGGAGCTGGTAGCCTTCAGAGACACTCAGAACATCAGGGGCCCCATTTACAAAGTACTTTGAATGGACCACATGTCACAGGAGATTCAGGACTGGTTTGGTGTCAGCACCCTGCAAGGGGGGTCTTGTTAGTTGACCTAAGAGATTCCACTCCAATGTGCTGAAGATGGATTTTAGGTTTGGACTTTGCTGAGGCTAAGAAAGATTCATTGCAGATTTGTGTTTACTTGTCTGGCTTTTGTGGTATAGCCAGTGTTTTCCCTTGTTTTAGGTTATCTTTGGCAGCAGGGCAAGAAAAATAATCCAGGATGTCTTGGAAGTTTAAGCCTATGCTATATGGGCCTTTTAAAAAATATTTGGTTATCCAGCAAGATATTTCTTGTGTTTTTACATCTAAAATTTCTCTGTGGTTTGGCAGTACCAAAGCTTTTCATGGCTGCCAGTCATATCTTAATTGGATCACCTTGTGGAAATTTTAGAGCAATTTTCCTAGAATTTGGTTCCCATTTCTGATGCCAGCTCAGAACTCACTATCTAAGGTGAGACAGACACACAAGCACCTCATTTCCCTTCTCTTTAAAGGGACTTGTGGCATTGAAAAAATACCTTCCAGAGAGTACATACTCAGAGAAAAATTTTCCTTTCTTGGCAAAGGATGTTCCTTGCTATCTCTGTTACCTCTCACATGATAACATTTGGAAATTTTATTATGTAAATGGCAGAAAATTCAAAGAAATGAGAGAAAAACTTCATATGCCTTCCTCAGCTTATTGCATTTAAAAATATGCTTATTGGAGTCTCATAAACTATCAATGTATCATAAACTACAAATATACTTTGCCATTTTTCCTTACAAAATTATAAGCTCCTTGATGGCAGCGAAATATTTGTCTTCACCTTTTGAACATCAACCAGGGTGTCTGATGAGTGACAGACACCTGGGATGCATTTGTGGAAGTAAAATGCTTGATATATATATATATATAAAACACAAGTAGGTATTAAATGTGTTTTCCAAAAATATTTACTGTTAATGGCATGAGATATATGGTTTTAATGAAAAAAGAGAGATATAAACTTTGCACATAATAAGATTTAAATTTTGTTATAAATGGGCACATATAGCTGCATATAGAAAAGAGATTAGAAGAAAATATATGAAAATAGCAAACAAGGCAATTTCAGGGTGGTAAGATTAAAAGGTAGTATTAATTCTTAAATTTGTGATTTCAGTTACATTCAAATTATGCACAATAACCAGGCATTCCTTTTATATTAGAAAAAAAAAGAACTTAAAAATTTTGTCCATTCATTTTATAAAAATCATTTTTCTTGAACATTTTAAACCAAGATATTTTTATTGGATTAAAAATGAGGGCAACTGGGCCAGGAATTTAGCTCAGTGGTGCTGCGCCTGCCTCACAAGTGCAAGGTCCTGAGTTTGATCCCTGGTACCAAAAAAAAAAAAAAAAAGATGGCAACTATTTTCTCTTTGGTTGGACAATCGTACCAAGCACTATGTGGAACACTTCACATGCTCATCTCTGGAAATTGCTACTCTGTGACCTTGTTCTGTATGTCTTCTTGTTCCCATTTGACAGGTAAGGAATTGGCGCCCACAGAGGCTAAGAGCAGCTGCTCCAAAGAGGGTGTCTGGGCTTGGCCCAGTGGAGGCTGGGGCTTGGGTTGAGCAGCTCAATCTATGCATGGCCAACTAGACTCTGTGTCATCATGGAGCCTGTAAGTTTCACACTATCCTCTTTGCTCTTGTTTACTTATTAAAAAGTGTCCCAGGCATATTGTCTTCTTGAAGTAGTCCTTTGTAATGAATTCCTAGAGACTTAATAAACATAGGTTAACAATAATAGCAATAATAAATGTTATATGTATAGAGAAAAAGAACCAATTGGGGAGCATATCATATTTTTTTATATTTCATATTTTTAACAATAGTTGCAGGGCACATTTTCTAGGTAATGTCATTTTGTAATGTTTTAATTTTATGTAATGAACATGTATTATTTTTAGTCAGAAAGGCAATGAAAAAATGTGAGAAAGAGTGGAATTAATTCACAGCTTGAAGCACGGTCAGCAAATTTTTTTTTTCTGCAAAGGGCCAGACTGTAAATAATTGCAGCTTTGCAGGCCATATGGTCTGTGTGGCAGTTACTTAGCTGTATTACTCAGCTCTGCCAGGGTCATGCAAAGGCAGTCACAGTATTGCACAGAGCAAAGATCTTGGCTGTATTCCAATAAATCTTTATTTACAAAACCAGGCAGGCCATACATGGTCATGAGCCATAGTTCGCCAACTTTGTCAATTAGTTTCCTGTAGCCACTGTCACAAACGACCACAAATTGGTAGCTCAGATTAATGGTACAGATTTATTCCCTCACAGTTTAGAAGTATAGAAGTCTGAAATCATGACACTAGGGTAAAATCTAGTTATCTGCAGGCTGCATGCCCTATGGAAGCTCCAGAAAAGAATCTGTCTCTTCCAGGTTCTAATGCTGCAGGCACTCCTTGGCTTGTGGCCACATCACTCCACTCTCTGCTTCTGTAATCACATTGCCGTCTCCTCCTCTGTAATCAGATTTCCTTCTGCCTGTCTTATAAGGACACTTGTGTTTACATCGAGCATCCACTTGGATATTTGAGGATCATCTTCTCCTCCCAAGACCTTTAACTTAATCACATTTGGGAAGTCCCCTTTTGCCATAAAAGGTAACATTTATAGGTTCCAGAGATTAAGATGTGGATATGGGGGATCATTAATTATCCTATCACAACCTGGTAAAGTAACAACAGGGTAGGGGGTTGCATTATAAAGAACATTGATTTAGGAGCAGACTTAATTAAATTGGAGGCCTGGCTCCAGCAGGAACAGTGCATAGTCTTGGGAGACTCATTTTACCTCTCTGGCTTTTAGCTTTTCTCACCTGTGATGTGAAGGAATTAGACAATATGACCTCCTAAGACTCTTTTTTAGCTCTGTCATCTTTAAATTCTCTCTCTCTCCCCCTTCTCTCCCAGCACTGGGGATTTATTCCTGAACCTTTTCCCTGAGCTATATTCCCAGCCCTTTTTAAATTTTTTATTTGAAGATAGGGCCTTGCTAAGTTGACCAGGCTGGGCTTGAAATTGTAAAAATTTTCATTTTGATAGAGAATATTTTAAAAATATCTGCCTTCTTTCATAGTGACCTTTACCATAAATGATAAGTAGCTTTCTACTGAGTTGCATCTAGGAAGATTCAATATTTATAAGCAAAATAAAAAAGATAAATTTTAACTATTTCCAAGTTAATATAAGCATGAAAAATTATAGGTCAGACTTTGCATAAAGAATGAGACTTTAAAGATTTTATATGCCACTCTGTACAGAAAAGCACTTGAGTCCCATAAAAGTTCATGCACAACTTGAAGATGAAGGATAATAAACTCAGGATGATGGGGTGGGTGTTGAATTATTCAATGGAATTAGCTTAAGAAAATGTCCAGAAAGACATGTTCTCAGATTTTCTACTGGCCTTAAGGGTGAGCTATGATTCTGTCTGGAATTTTCCTGGTGAAAAAGGCAGAGAGAAAAAGATAATCATGAAAGAGTAACACTGTTAATAGAATTTTAAAATAAAATCTAGGAATTCCTACAGCATGAGTGATAGTTCCCATGAGTCTCCCTCATCAGGAACACAAGACTATTTTGCAACATCAGATTATTCAGTAATGCATCCAACAGATGTTCATTGGTTGTTTTCTATGTATCTGGCACTGTCCTACTGACAAGAAGATAGTCATGAACTGGATGGAAGTGCCCCTGTCTTCTTGGAGCTTATAGTCTGGCAGGGAGTGGGAATGTTGACAAGCTTAAGGAGGTTCTGAATGGGAAGAACTAAGAGACACAGAAGTGTATAATGGAGGATTTTATGTGTTGACCAGTTGTGGGGGGATCTCTCCGAAGAAGTGATCCAAGGTGATCCCTTTGTGGCATTCACCAGACAGAGTACAGGAGGGAGTTTCCAGGCAAGACCAAAAGAATGGCCTGTTTGAAAACCAATGCAGACATATGTGGTTGTCCAAGATCACTGTCCAGTGTAGTGGGATGAAGAGAGAACAGGATACTGACTAGTGTGACATTGTGGAAAGCCACATTAAAGATGTTGAACTTTATTCCATGGTTAATTGAAAAATGTACCAGTTAGAGTACCATTAGCTGCTGTAAGAAATAAACTTCAAAGTTTCAGTGGCTCGGCACACATTTCAGTCTATTCCCGACTCTCTCATCAGGCCAGTGAGGTGTTTCTGGTGGTTGGGCATCTTTCTCCCAGCTGGTGATTATACTGTATGTCTCCTCCATCCTTCAGTCTTCCTGCAACAGTGAAGGGGAGAGATATAAGGAGTGGAGAACGTAGGCATGCTTAGCCACCTTGGCCTCCAAAATGATTATTAGTTAGGGTTCTCTAGAGGAACAAAATCTATTTAAAATATATGTATAATTATACAAAGAGAATTATTAGGTAGGCTTACAGGACCAGAGGTAAAAGAGTCTGAATAGCCTTCTGCAGATCAAGGTGGAAGAATCCAAAATGACTATCTACATACTAGAAGATCCAGTAGCAATTGAAGGTCAAGGCCTGGAAGTTCACGGTACAGTCACTGGTATGAGTCTGTGTTGAAACCCTGAAGAATAACTAGACACCAATGCTCAGTCCAAAGGCAATGGACCTCTTCTAAAAAGGCAACACTTCCTTTTTCTTTCCCTTTTTATTCTGTCCAGGATACAAGCCCATTTGTTTGAGCCACTCACACCCAGGATGAGTCTTCCCCACTCTGTTTTCTGACTTACATGTCAATCATCCATAGATTCACCTAGCACTTTATTAATCTGCTAAGTGATCCTGACTCAAATCAAGTTGACGTATCACAATTAATGATCAGCACGACATATTGTTTCCACATAACCCGCTGGCCAGCTGTTGTCACTAAGCCCCACCTAGAAGCAGTGGGTTGGAAATATAGTCCCGGACTGGGCAGCTGCTTCATAGCAATAGCCCCACTCTGAAAAGGGGAATGGACTGGGGGCCCCTTGTTAGCTGAATTGTCAGCAGGACAGAAGTGGGATCAATTCTGAGTGTTAAAAAGACCATCCTGGATGCAGAATAGAGACTGGAGAGGAGGGTCAAGACTGGATGCAGAGAGGTCAGGCAATAAGTATGATGTAGTAGCAACTGTCATAAAAGAATTCCATAGGGGATCTCACAGTGACAGCTGAAGACATGAATTCAACATACATTTAAGTGCAAATTGTTAGAGCAGAGGTATCAGTTAGAAATGTAGTCACCTCTCAGTATCTGTGAGGGACTGGTTCTAGCGGATCCCCCAACCAGGTACAAAATCTTTAGGTGCTCTCGTCCCTTACATAAAATGGTGTTGCATTTGTGTATAACCTTGGTACATCCTCCTATGCATTTTAAATAGTCTCTAGATTATTTTTAATATTTATAATACCTAATATAATGTAAATGTTATATAAATAGTTGTTATGATACATTGGTTAGGGAATAATGGTAAGAAAAATGGTCTACGTACAGACACAATTTTCCCCCCAAATATTCTCCATTCACAGTGGGTTGAATCTGCAGATATGGGTGGAACTTACGAATGTGAAGGGCAGCTGTACATGTAAGCATAACAAACAGAGAGTCACTTTTCCTTCTATAACTCGAAGTCTGTAGGTGGGCTGCCCATTGTCTGATGTCAAAGGTGAGGAAAGAGAATATTGAGGAGTATATTCCTCTGTCTTCTGTGTCTCATCCTTAATGTGTCATTTTCACCTGGTCACAGGATTGTGGATACTCCCCAAGACATGAGGAAGGGGAAAGAATGATAAGTTAAAGCTGATTCATTACAAGGCTTCAGCATTTTATTCAGGAAGGGAAGAGAAGCCCAATTCAGGGTTACCCATATGCTTCTCGTGGGTCACATGACATCCCTGGGTGCCAGGGAGTTTGAGAGGTTGAGTACAGTATTTTAGAAGTATGTGTGTTTGCATGTGTGTGTGTAGGAGGGAGGCTTGAATTCTAGGGCATACCCTGGAAATGAGAGCTGGGCCTGAAAAAAAGTATACGCTGCTTCAATAGGAATACAGTGTGGAGTGTATTATTCCGTATTGAAAATAACTGTATCCTCATGGTCAGGGACATGAAGGCTCCTTATTTTATCCAGTCTCTCCAAACACCTATGAGATGGTTTCTGGGTGATCATCCCTTATCCCTTCCTACTACACAGGTAGACACCAGTGGAGGAACCTTCTTGAATGTCAGGGACAGATACCTGGATGGCTGTCCCCTTTACCAATGGCACTGCTCAGTGATGCTGATACTGGTCACATGACCAGAATGTGTAGGGACACTGGAGAAGGTATAGTTGTTCAGCTACGGAAGAGGTGGGCTCTCAGGCCAGCACTGAGTCATACCCTTCAGAGAAGTAGCCGCTGTGCAGGAGGAGGGAGCAGAGACAGGCACAACTAAGAGAGTTAGGAGAGTTGGAAACAACCCTAAGAACTCTCCATCGGTGAGCCTGGTCTTTTCTCAGGACTGAGAAGAAAGGTGCTCAGTTGGAGGGGGATTGAGGAGACAAAGGTAGGGTTGAGGTGGTCCCTGCACAGCAGAGTTTGGGGAGAGTTGACTAGAGGATGCTGAAGAGGCCCAGACAGGGCCAGGCCTGAGGTTTCTGTTGGCTTCAGTCTGAATCCTGATCACAGAGCTTGGAAAAGCCTGCAGAGGGACAGCAGGGAGCTGGCTTGGTTCAGGGTGGGAATCTGCTGGAGAAAGAGTAGGAAGAAGACCCTCAGTCACTGTGCAAAGGATGGGTGCATTCCAGCAAAGCCTTGTTGGCCTGAAGATTGGCCACATTAGCACATCTTCCACATTAGCACATCTGAACGTTCTTGAAGGCTTCAAGAAGCCCTGCAAGAAGTCAGGACACTGAGTTGGACCAGGGTTTCTCTCTCAATCTTCTTGACAGTGGAGGCCTTTTATCACTCCATGTTATTAACCTCCATGGAACAGTGTTCTGTGAATTATCCAGTTTGGCAATGGTGGCTTAACACAAAAGTCTTCTTTAAGGATCTCTGCTGAGAAGAGTTGTTAAAAAATTGATGAGCCCTGAATTTGAAGAAATATAGGAATACATTCACTTAAAAAATAAATTATATAAATTATATCTAGTATATATAAATTATATATAGTTGAGCCCTCAGCGATGCATCCCTTCCAGAGTAATTTGGAAATGATTTAAGTTGACAAAATAGTTTTAAATTTTTAGCCTTGGTTCTAGTTGTTATTAGGAAGGAAAAGTGATGCTAAAGATAACGATGAAAACCTAACTATTAAAAGCAGTGAAGTTTTTTTTTTCATCTTTCTGGTGCTGGTCATTTGGTCCAACTGTAAGTGGTCCCTAAAATGTTGAAAATATAAAGAGAAGAGTTGGGTTTTCCCTTAGCTCTTCCTCAACAGCAAGTTCCTTGGTCTCCAATTCAAGTTTATTAACCTTCCTTGGCTCTGTAAACCAGAGGAGTAAAGAGTCTCTGTCAGGCCACAAAGGCACCACAGGTCTCTGTTCCATGTCAAAGAAACATAGGTTCCTTAAATTTGCATGGCAGGTAGTCTGCCTTGCTCTAAAGGTCTTTCTATCTCTACCTAAAATTATTTTCTTTCAGTACTGGGTATTGAACCCGGGGCCTTTGATACTGAGCTACATCCCTAACCCTTTTTTATTTTATCTTGAAACAGGATCTTGGTAAGTCACTAAAAATGTCCAGGCTGGGCTCAAACTTGCAATCCTCTTTCATGAGCCTCTAGGAATGCTGGGATTACAGGCACTTGCCACTACACTCAGTTTAAAAGAAAACTTTAAATTGTAATTTTTCTAGCTAAATTTTCACCTATCTAGTACTACCACTTGAGCTTGACTAGAGATAGCCAAGCTTAACTCATTTGAAAACTTGACCTCTTCCTTCCCTTCTTATAGGTCATTGATAGCTTTGTTAAAGAAGTTTTCAAACTACTTAATGAAGGTCCCTGGTGGACTTGTGGGAGAAAAGGGAATCGGACCACATTAGTTTGGGTAAGCAAGGCTATGATAACCAAATACTCAAGCATGAATTGGCAGCCACATGGGATCCACATGTATTTCTCACTGGATCACTCTCTTGGCCAAGTGAACAGGCCAGTGAGTTGTCCTCCCCTGGGCTCCTCTGAGTCCAGGCTGATGGTTTCCATCAACTCGTGGCATGTCAAGAGTGCATCTTACCTTTCTCTTTAAATTATTATCAATGTTTATTTTAAAATAGTTTAAGACTTTTAAAGAGTTTCAAAAAATAGTAGAGTTCCCATACTTTCTCAGTGATGATCTCTTATGTAACCATAGCGCATTGTCAAGCCCTGGAAATTGACATTGATACCATATTCTTTATTTTTCTTTAGTGGTACTGGGATGGATCTCAGGGCCTCATGAATGCTAGGCAAGTGCTCTACCACTGAGCTTCATGCGTGCCTAGTACCATACCATTAATTCAGGTACAGCCTTTATTTGGTTTCACTGGTTTATACACACATATTTCAAAAGATGCCTTACTTTTAACCAAATGAGTCTTTTGTTTCATATATGAATATATTTCAGGCACTGTAAAGGATCCAGTGAGTAGACTTCTAGATGGATGCATGGCTCCATTCCTGGTATTTTCTCTCTCTGGTTGGGAGCCAATCATATTACCTTGTATTTTTTCCTCTTCCTTTTTTCATCCAAATACATTCTAGCAATATTTAGTCCTTAGGTCACACATATTGAGAGATAATATTCTCATTGTCCAACTACTTTAGCTTGAAGATCATTGCATCTGACACAGAGCACAGTCTCTTCCTCTCACCAAAAGTCGTACACCAATTAAATGCAAAATTGATAAGCATGTATTCTTCAAAATTTATGTCCAGTTAATTCTCCCTTTCATCCAGTGGCCTGATAACCCTTAGAAAGAGATTAGCTCCTCTCTGTTGGGTTTTAGTTTTCACTTTCAGCATAATACAATTATCTGGAGGGAATACTTCCATCTGTATGTGCAGCTCCACAGCACCTCTTGGCATTGAAAACACTGTTCTTAAATGGCACAGAATGGAGAGAATTGTGAAATTCCTGAAATGTACCACTTCATTGCCAAGAAATCTTCTTCTGGCTGTGTCCAAAGTAGTGGCTACCTTTTCTGGAGCCTGGTTTCTGAACTGGCACTACACTCTCTCATTCTTCTTAATAAGTGGGTTGAACATCTAAAGCAGCCACAGAGATTCCTGGCATTTGTCAGAGGTGGAAATCCACAGGGCAGACTGAGAGAGTCATAAAATCTTTGTTTTAGTTTGAACTTGTTTAAAAACTGAAATAAATTAAAAAAATTTTTTTCTTATATGGTCATAGAGGTTTCCTTTTATGAGGTGGGAATTTTACCAGGATATAATGTATAAGAAGAAAAAATGACTCCTGGAGTTTTGTTTTTGTGCTTTAATTTGCTTATCAGCAGCAGTAGGAATCTTCTAGCTTTGTTCTGAGTGTTCATGCATCCCTTTATTATAGTCAAAGACTAATATCTGATATGTGTTCTTACTGATGAGTTTTAAAGATTTGCTTTGCATTATGATCTGAAGATGAACAAGCTTTCCTTTGTGTGCAAGCATCAATTCCTCAGCCTTATGTAGGTTCTCTGCCATCCAGAAACCAATGTCTGCCCCCAACTTCAGATCAGAAGAGTGTAGCTTTAGTTTGTGTTCTCATCTTTCAGTGTCTCTTGTTACAATAATACACAGCAGTCAGAGAGATCTGCTGAAAAGGGAATAAACTTCTCTTATTCCTCTTTCCCAGGTGACTCCATTTCAAACACATTCAAAGGCAATGGAATGGTAGGAGCTAGGTGTGCTGATCCCTAGTTGGTGGATGATACTGATTCATTGATTAAACTTGGGCACTATTCATAAAACCATCATTTAAACTAGAAAACAAGTTAATAGATACAGCCTCAGGCACTGGATGAAACCCGACCTTGAAGGTTAAATGAGGGATGATTCTCATGATGAAGTATGTCCAGTTCTTTGAGCTTGAATACATCCAAAGTTGGGTCAGAGTTATGATTAAAATTCTTCCATCTACCAAACACTTTCTGTTTCTACCTGGGGCAGATATGTGTTTGGTTTCAGATACCCAGTCCTGGTAGTGGTTCCCAGCCAGTCTAGAAGTGACAAGCAAGATCATCACCTAGCACTGTGTCATGAGGCCCACGAATAGGGCCACACCACAGGCTGAAGGGTGCAGAGAGGGCCTGGGAGGTACAGGATGCTACTCAGGGAGGGTGGAGATGGACAAAAGGCATGTGAATAAAAAAAGGCATGTGAAGTTGTTTTTGAGATTAAGTAAGGCATAGCCTAGATCTTAAAGGTCAAGGGGGAGTTAACTGTGAAGGTACAAATAAAGATGGGCCTTTAGAGACAGGGGAAGGCAGCACAGAGCTCTTAGGTACTGAATAGAGGAGGAGGTTTGTGGTATGGTATGACTAAAGAGAGAAGAGACTGAAAGCCTGGGGCTTCCTCATTGTGTGAGTCTGCTTTTAGTTACTGTAATAAACACCTGAAAAAGTCATCTTATAAAGAGATTAGGTTTATTTTGGCTAATGGTTTTGGAGGTGTCAGTCCATGATTGGTTGAACTCATTGGTTTGGGGCCTTTGGTGAGGCAGAGTGGCAGTGCATGGTGGAGCAAAACCATTCATTTTATGGCCAGGAAGAAAATGAAAGAAAAAAAAAAGGAAGAAAGCAGGATCCCACAATCCTTTTTGGGGGCACACCCTCAGTGACTCAAAGATCTCCCAGCAGGCTCCACCTCTTAACTTTCCACCATCTCCCAATGGCACCAAGGTGGAGATCAAGCCTCTTAACATATAGATCTTTGGGCAATGCTTGGAACCCAAACCATAGCACTTATGAAGAGTCAGCCAGAGGATTTTAACATCTGCTTTCTATAGGCAATGCAAAAAGTTTAAGCACACACATGATATAGCTTAATTGATAATTTCATAACACAGGACACTGTATCTTTTGCATTTTAGTCCTTCGAATGCAAAAGCAAGTCAGTCAAATTATTTGTCAGAGCAATTTGACAACCTGACTTGGTTAACTCTTTCAAAGGAAGAGTTATAAATTAAGATGTTTTTAGAAAGTTTCTTTTATATTCTCTTGTGCAGCAGCAGAACTCACCCCACTAACTCTCCAATCACTACTGTTCATCTTCTACAAAGTAAATCATCAAAACTTGAACCCTGTCCAACATCTATCGAATTATTTCAAAAAATAGCCTCACCTTCCAATTTACCCTGTGTTCTAAATTCTATCCATTTCTATTATCTTCTGGGGGAGAAGGTGTCTATAATGTATTCCTCCTCTTGGTGTGATGACCATTATAACATGATTTTTTTTTCCATTCTCCCTACCACATTTTGAATTTTTTTTATTGGAACATCTTAGGTATACAATATAATGATATTTGTCATTGGAAATTTGCACCTTTACATAATCTCTCTTGGTTCTTATTTTTTACCTCTTCCCCTGTCCTCCCTTCAGCCCCTCCATCCCTCCCTATTTACAAAGACTTTGTTTCCTTTTTTTCATTTTCTCATATTAATTCCATTCCTTTATTTCCTTTTCCCTACCCCTCCCACTTCCCCTTCCCCTTTGCCCCTTTTCTTCCTATTTCCATTATCTGTTATATATTTTAGTCCTTGTTTACACTTTCAGTTTCTCACACTAGAGAAACTGTTTGGTGTTTACAAACGTGTGTCCTATTAATTTCACTTAAGAGTATTGCCTCAATGTGCATCCATTTAGCAATGAATGTCTCTAAATTCTCATTTTTTATGGCTGAGTAGTACTCCATTTTATTAAAAAAACACATTTTCTTTATCCAGTCTCCAGTTGATGGGCATTTGGGCTGTTTCCAAGTTTTAGCTATTACAAACTGTGCTGCTATGAACTTCGGTGCACATATATCACTGTGGTATGATTCTTTTAATTCTTCTGGGAAGACACCCAGCAGGGGAACAGCTGGGTCAAATGGGACTTCCAGTCCTAGTTCCTTGAAGTATATCCATACTGATTTCCACAGTGGTTGCACCAGTCTACACTCCCACCAGCAGTGGAGCAGGGTACCTCTTTCCCCACAGCCCTGCCAGCATTTGTTATTGGTTGATTTCATGATAGCAGCCAATCTTTCTGGGGTGAACTGGAATCTCAGCGTTGTTTTCATTTGCATCTCTCAAATGACAAGTGATGGCAACATTTTTTCATGTTTATTTGCTATTTCTACTTCTTTATCTGAGAAATATCTGTTCATTTCAGATATCCATTTTTTGGATTGGGTCTTTATATTTGGGAGGTCTGATTTTTTTAAGTTCTTCATAGATTTGAGAGAGTAGACCTTTGTCTGAGGGACAGCTGGTGAAAATTTTTTCTCACGTTGTGGGTTGTCGCTTCACACTGCTGTTGGTTTCCCTTGCTGTGCAGAAGCTTTTTAGTAAGAGATCCCACTTGCTGATTGTTTGTGCTAGTTCAAGGGCAACTGAGGTTTTGTTCATAAAATCTTTTCCTATACCAATGTCTTCAAGAGTTTTTCCACCTAACCTCTGTTCCAGCCGTTTCAGCGTTTCTGTTTTAATATTTAGATCTTTAATTCATTTTGATTTTAGTTTAGTGCATGGTAAGAGATATAGGTCTAGTTTTAGTCTTTGGCAAGTTGAAACCCAGTTGTTTCCAGCACCATTTATTAAAGAGGCTATCTTTCCTCCAGTGAGGGTGTTTGGCTCCATTGTCAAAGATGAGGTGGCTGAGTGTGTCTGGAGTTGTTTCTGCATCTTCTAATCTGTTCCACTGGTCCTCTGGTTTGTATCTCTGCCAGTACCATGCTGTTTTTATCACTGTAGCTTTGTAGTATAGATTCAAGTTGGGGGTTGTGATGCCCCTTGCCTTGTCTCTATTGCCTAGAATTGCTTTTGATATTCTGGGTCTCTTCTTGTTCCAAATGAATTTTTGGATTGTTTTCTCAAGGTCTGCGAAGTATGCTGCTGGAATTTCAATTTGGATTGCATTGAATCTGTATGGGAGTTTTGGAAGTATGGCCATTTTTACTATGTTGATCCTTCTTACCCAGGAACAAGGGATGTCTTTCCATTTTCTGATATCCTCTTCAATCTCTCTTTTCAGAGTACTGAAGTTTTCAGAGAAGAGGTCTTTGGTTTCTTTTGTTAGGTTGATTCCTAGGTATTTCAGTTTTTTGGATGCTATCGTGAAAGGAATTGTTTGCCCTATTTCTCTCTCAGTGAGTCTGTTGTTTGTGTAGAGGAAAGCTATTCATTGTTGTGTGTTGACCTTGTATCCAGCTACTTTACTGAATTTGGTTATTAAGTCTAGAAGACTTTTGGTGGAGTTCTTGGGATCTTCTATGTAGAGTATCATGTCACCTGCAAATAATGACAATTTGACTTCTTCATTTCTTATCTTTATTCCTTTTATTTCTTTCTCTTGTCTAATTTCTGTGACTAATGTTTCCAAAACTATATTGAAGAAGAGTGATGATAGTGGACATCCCTATCTTGTTCCTGATTTTAGTGTGAAGGATTTCTGTTTTTGACCATTTAGTATGATATTGGCTGTTGGTTTTTCATAGATGACTTTTATCAGTCTGAGGTAGAGACCATCTATTCCGATTTTTTGTAGGGTTTTTATCATAAATGCTTGTTGGATTTTGTCGAATGCTTTTTCTGCATTTATTGAGATGATCATGTGTTTTTTATCCTTGGTTCTATTGATATAGTGTATTACATTGATTGATTTGCATATGTTGAACCATCCCTGCATCACTTGGATGAATCCCACTTAGGGTGTATGATCTTCTTGATGATCTTCTGCATTCTGTTTGCCAGTATCTTAGTAAGGATTTTTGCACGTATGTTCATTAGTGAGATTAACATATAGTTCTCTTTTTCAGTTCATCTTTCTCTGCTTTGGGGATCAAGGTGATGCTTGCTTCCAGCAATGAATTTGGGAGTATTGCTTTCCTTTCAATTTCATTGAAGAGTTTAAAGAGTAGTGGCAGTAGTTCCTCTCTAAATGTCCTGTAGAATCCAGCAGTGAAGCCATCAGGACCCAGGCTTTTCTTAGTTGGTAAGGTTTTAATTACTTTTTCAATTTCATTGATTGATATTGGGTTGTTTAGAATTTTTAGGCCTTCTTCATTCAATTTTGGCATTTCATAGTTATCTAGGAATCTGTCCATTTCTTCTGTGTTTTCTATCTTATTGGTGTATAGGTTCTCGAAACAGGTATTGATGATCCTCTGGATTTCTGCTGGGTCCATTGTAATTTTGTCCTTTTCATTCCTAATTGCATGGATTTGGGCCATTTTTTTCCTTTTTCTGATAAGGTTGGCTAAGGGTTTGTCAATTTTGTTGATTCTTTCGAAGAACCAACTCTTGGCTTCATTGATTTTTTGTATCATTCTCTTAGTCTCCATTGCATTGATTTCTGTTCTGACCTTTGTAATTTCCTCCCTTGTATGAGCTCTGGGGTTGTCCTGCTCTTCTTTTTCTAGAAGCTTGAGGTTCAGCATCAGGTTGTTTAATTGGGCTCACTCTGTTTTCGTAATATGTGTATTAACAGCTATGAATTTCCCTCGTAAGAGTTCTTTCATTGTGTCCCATAGATTCCGATATGTTTTATTGTCATTATCATTTAACTGAAGGAACTGTCTGATATCTTCTTTAATATTATCTGTGACCCATTGATTATTTAGAGGTGTGTTGTTCCATGTCCATGTGTTTATGAAATTCTTGTGGTTTCTTTTGCTATTGATCTCCAATTTCATCGCACTATGGTCTGATAATATACAGGGGATAACTTCAATTCCTTTGCACTTCCCTAAATATGTTCTATGAGTGAGTATGTGGTCTATTTTGGAAAATGACCCATGTGCAGCTGCAAAGAATTTGTATTATGATTTTGCGGGGTGGAACACTCTGTCAAAACCTGTTAAGTTCATTTGTTTAAGAGTTTGATTGAGTTCTAGTGTTGTGCTGCTTGCTTTTTGTCTAGTGATCTATCTATTTGTGACAATGGGGTAGTGCGGTCCCCCACTACTATTGTATTAGTGCTTATATGATTTTTCATGTCCGTTAGTATTTGTTTTATATAGTTGGGTGCACTAGTGTTTGGTGCATAGATATTTATGATTGTCATCTCTTCCTCTTGGATTCTTCCCTTTACTGGGATGTAGTGTCCTTCTTTGTCTCTCTTAATCAGTGTGGGTTTGAAATCTACTTGGTCTGCAAAGAGAATAACTACTCTTGCTTTTTTTCAGGTTCCTGTTGCATGGAGTATTGTTTTCCACCCTTTAACTTTCAGTCTATGAGTTTCTTTTTGAATTAAGTGTGTTTCTTGTATGCAGCATATTGTTGGATCTTGCTTCTTGACCCATTCTGACAGTCTATTTGTTTTGATTGGTTATTTGAGACCATTAACATTGATGGTTATAACCAATACACATTGAGTTATCATTGTCATGACTTTTTCTTTTTGTTGGATTCTCCTGATTTGTGTTTAATTTCTATAGTGCTTGGTGGATTCATTCTGCCTGGGTTCCTGCCTGTTGTGATCCTCATTGTCTTTGACTAGGATATTGTGTAAAATTTTTTGGAGTGCTGGTTTGGTATTCATGAAGTTCCTAAGGTGGTCTTTCTCATGAAAGTATCTTATTTCTCCATCAATTTTGAAAGATAGTTTTGCAGGGTACATCAATCTGGGTTGGAGGTTGTTTTCCTTTAGGGCTTGAAATACATCACTCCAAGCTCTTCTTGCCTTGAAGGTTCATGTTGAGAAGTTTGCTGTGATTCTGATGGGCTTTCCTTTGTATGTGATTTGTTTCTTTTCTCTAACTGCTTTTAGAATTTTGTTCTTCTGTTGGGTTTCTGGAATCTTTATTATATGCCTATGTGTACAATTTTTTTTTCTGCCATCACTTCTGTGAACAGTTTTTTTATGTCATCGGCACTCTCTCCTGTTTCTTCACTGACTCCAATCAGTCTTATGTTATTCTTCTTTGCATCATCTAGCAGCTGCTTGACTGATTTCTCATGGTCCCTTACTATTTTAAAGAAATTTTTCTTTTCCTAATCACTAATTGAGATCTTATCTTCTTTATATGAAATTCTGTCCTTACTTTGGCTCATTCTGCTGCATAGACTTTCAGTGGAGTTTTTAATCTCCTGGAAATCTGTTTGTATCTGTTTTATGGATTCCATTTGTTTCCTATGTTGGGATTCCATCATGTTCCTCAACTCCTCTATTTTTTTATCTGTGTCCTCTCTAGATTTATTAATCATGTCTTGCACTATGGGCAGAATCTCTGCTGTTATGTGAAAAATTATTTCTGATTTCATTTTTTCCCGATCCTCTTTTGTTGCCAGTTCAGGGAGTTCAGGTGGTTGAGTATCAGAGTGTTCCATCTTGTTTCCCTTTGGGATTGCTGTAGGTGATCTGGAAGTCTGTTTCTGAGGCTTGTTTACATGTCTTCTCATTTCGACGGGTGTGGGGGGTGCTACTGGTGCCCGTTGAGCTCACCTCCTCTGTGCTGGGAGTGGTGGTAGGTTGGCCCAGAAGCCTCCTACTCTACACTGGGAGCTGTGGCATGTTGACCTGGAAGCCTCCTCTCCAGTGGGAGGTGTAGCACATCGATCTGAAAGCCTCCTCTGTTACATGATTTTTAATAATTAATGTGACATTATTAGCTCAAATACAGAGATGAAAGCAATGCAATATGAAACTAATAGTGAAATTTGAAGTATTTTAGGTAACTGTTGGAGTTCATTTTGTAGAACATTAAAGTTCTTAAAAATGCAGTATTTCTGGAGATTAAACACAAGCTATAATATTCAGGTGAACTCATGCTAAGAGACTTACAGAAAATAACAATTTTGATGACTCCTTTCAGGGTTCATTTTAGACAAAGTGAGAGAAGACATTTTTCTTTGTTTCATCTTCCCTTTCGTGGGAGGTTACAAAATACTCCCTTGTCTTGGACAGTTCCACTATAAGTTTATTATACTGAGGTCCTAGATAGTTTAATGTTGGTTCCAGATCTTCTACTTCTCAGTGAGAAAATATTATTAATGCTTGCATTAAAATAATCTGGGAAAGGTGTGACAGACATCTGCTTCATCCTTCCAGCTTCTGGTAGGCTCTTATCAGGTAGAATGTGACACATACGGTTAGACAATAACAATCCTACTTTAACATGCATGCAGCGTGAGTGAAATATATGGTGAATGGTTAGAATTTTTAAAATATATTGCAAATAAAAAGCATATCATCATTAACTTCCCTCAAAATATTCCCTCTTGCTTTGAAACACTATCCCATCATTGTTGTCACTTTCTGAAGCAGTTCTGGAAGTCTTTCATGAGTCTCTTTAGTTACACTTTGTGACTGCCTTGATGTCCTGAATTGATTCAAACCCTTTACCTTTCGTGGTCATTTTGACTTTGGGGAAGAGCCAGAAGTCACACAGTGCTGGACCCAGTGAATAGGGTGGATGTAAACATGCCACAATGTCTTTACTTGACAGAAATTGCTGTGAATATTTCATCAGTGAGGTGTGTTAAAAAATGTAGTAAATGTTTGAATGAAAACATTTATTGCAGTAAAAAATACATTGTCGTTGATTCCTTCAAAATACTTCCCCTTACTTTGAACACGCTTATCCCACTGTTCTTGGCAATGTGTCTTTACTGTAATAATTTTTAAAAATTTAAACATTCACCATATCTTTTAATCACCTCCTGTATGTACATCTGAAAAGTGTGAACAAGTCTCTTTTGCTGGCCCTTTCTAAAATTAAGAATAATACCTTTCTTTCTGGGAATGCATGCTGGGCTCTTATCAATTAATGCACAGTACGCTCAGAAGCCAAGCAGTTAGAGAGAGCTCCTTTTGATTTGGGGCAGGAAAACACTGGATGATGCTGACCCAGGCGTCATTTGACATTTGCAATCCAAAGGGCTACAGTCTACTGCAGCTATAACATTACTGCCTTGGGCTCTCCATCTTCAGAGTCCAAGGGGAGCATGGGAAATTGTTAGCTGTATGTGAAGTACAGGAAAGAAACAGAGGTGGAGCTAGTCTGTTGAAACTGAATGGTGTTGTCATATTTATCATTCATCATATGATGCAACTTGCATTGTACTAACAACAGATGAGAGTTCCTGTTGCTCCACATCCTTGCATTAGGAATTTTTGGTGTTTTGGATTTTGAACATTTTAATAATTAGGTAATGATGTCTCATTACTTGCCTTTCTCTGGTGACTTGTGATGTGAGCATTTTTTCATATGTTTATTTGTCAACTGTATATCTGCATGGGGAGGTAACTATTAAGGGGTTTGGCCCATTTTATAATTGATTTGTTCTCTTATTGTTTCATTCTTGGTTCCTGGAGGGTTTTAAAAATTGATTCTTTCAGACTTTTTTTTTTTACAGAAATAGTCATGCCATATGCAAACAAAGATAGATTTATTTCTTCATTCCCACTCTGTATACTTTTATTTCCCTTTCTTATGTCATTGTATTAACAAGGACCTCCAGTACAATGTTTAAAAGCAGTGGTGAGGCAGAGGAGCAGAGCATAACCCCCCCTACCCCACACTGAGCACCAAGGAGGTGACCCTTTCAGGCTGCTGTACCCCCACCCCCACTGCAGAGGAGCAGAGGGCCCCCCAGCACCAAGGAGGTGAGCCTTTTGGGCCACCCTACCAAAGACCCCTGCACAGAGGAGCAGAGCTCCCCCAGTGCTGAGGAAGTGGGCCTTTTGGGCTGCCATACCACCACCCCTGGTGCAGAGGAGCAGGAGCCCCAGCACTGAGTAGCTAAGCTTTTTGGACTGCTGTACCACCATCCCCAGCACAGAGGAGCAGAGACCCCCACACCCAGCGCCAAGGATATGAGACTTTTGGGTCACCATACCATTGCCCCCAGCACAGAGGAGAAGAAATCCCCACTAGAGTTTAAGAGGGGACCCTTTTGGCCCACTACACCACCACCCCCAGTGCAGAGGAGCAGGGGCCTCCAGTGAGGAGTAGCTGAGCTTTTCGGGCTATTGTACTACCACCCCCAGTGCAGAGGAGCAGAGGCCCCCAGCACCGACTAGCTGAGCCTTTTGGGCCCCATACCACAACCCCAGCGCAGAGGAGCAGAGGCACCCAGTGCCACATAGCTGAGCCTTTTGGGCCAGTGTAACACCACAACCAGTGCAGAGGAGCAGAGCCCCCTCCAGCCCTGAGGAAATGAGCCTTGCCGGTGCCAGCAGCATTGCCCCCCCACCTCCTGTTGAAATGAGAAGACACATAAACAGATCTCAAGACCAGACTTCCAGATCACCTACAGCAACCCCAAAGAGAAATGAGATAGAACCATCTGATACTCAACCACCTGAACTTCCTGAATTGGCAACAAAAGAGGATCGGAAAAAAATGAAATCAGAAATAATTTCTCACATAACAGCAGAGATTCTGCCCATAGTGCAAGACATGATTAATAAATCTAAAGAGGACACAGATTAAAAAAATAGAGGAGCTGAGGAACATGATGGAATCCCAACATAGGAAACAAATGAAATCCATAAAACAGATGCAAACAGATTTCCAGGAGATTAAAAACTCCACTGAAAGTCTATGCAGCAGAATGAGCCAATGTGAGGATAGAATTTCAGATATAGAAGAAAAGATTCCAATTAGTGACCAGGAAAAGAAAAATTGCTTTAAAATAGTAAGGGACCATGAGAAATCAATCCAAGAGTTCCTAGATGATGCAAAGAAGAATAACATAAGACTGATTGGAGTCAATGAAGAAACAGGACAGAGTACAGATTACATAAAAAAAACTGTTCACAGAAGTGATGGCAGAAAACTTCCCAAGCAGGGGAAAAGAACTTGACAAACAGATAAGTGAGGCATGTAGGACTCTAACTAGCCTTGACCAAAAAAACCCCCCCAAAAACAAAAAAAACCTACACATAGGCATATAATTGTTAAGATTCCAGAAACCCAACAGAAGAACAAAGTTCTACAAGCAGTTAGAGAAAAGAAACAAATCACATACAAAGGAAAGCCCATCAGAATCACAGCAGACTTCTCAACACAAACCTTCAAGGCAAGAAGAGCTTGGAGTGATGTATTTCAAGCCCTAAAGGAAAACAACCTCCAACCCAGATTGATGTACCCTGCAAAACTATCTTTCAAAATTGATGGAGAAATGAGATACTT
Source organism: Heterocephalus glaber (assembly GCF_053883595.1). NCBI lineage: Eukaryota > Metazoa > Chordata > Mammalia > Rodentia > Bathyergidae > Heterocephalus > Heterocephalus glaber. The sequence goes on along the minus strand of NW_028258151.1, from coordinate 12,304,721 downwards.
TCATGACAAAGAGCAATTTAGGAACTTCATGAATACCAAACCAGCACTCCAAAAAATTTTACACAATATCCTAGGAAAAGACAATGAAGATCACAACCCCAGGAAGCCCAGCAAAATGAATCCATAGGGCACAACAAGAAACTAAATGCAAAGGGGGAGAATGCAACACAAACAAAGTCATGAAAATGGTAAGTCAATATGTATCAGTTATAACCATCAATGTTAATGGTCTCAACTCACCAATCAAAAGAAATAGATGGTCAGAATGGGTCAAGAAGCAAGATCCAACAATATGCTGCATACAAGAAACACATTTAATTCAAAAGAAAACTCATAGACTGAAAGTTAAAGGGTGGAAAACAATACTGTGACAATACATGTGACAAGAACCGGAAAAAAAGCAGGAGTAGCTATCCTCTGTGCAGATCAAGTGGATTTCAAACCCATACGTCTTAAGAGAGACAAAGAAGGACACTATATCCTTGTAAAGGGAAGAATCCAAGAGGAAGAGATGACAATCATAAATTTATATGCACCAAACTAGTAGTTACGTAGTTCACCCAACTGCATAAAACAAATACTAACTTACATGAAAAATCAAATAAGCACTAATAAAATAGTAGTGGGGGACCTCAATACCCCACTGTCACAAATACATAGATCAACTCAACAAAAAATAAACAATGTGATAGTAAAACTCAATAAAACTATTGAATAAATGAATTTAACAGGTTTTGACAGAGTGTTCCACCCCACAAAATCAGAATACACATTCTTTTCAGCTGCCCATGGGTCATTCTCCCAAATAGACCACATACTCACTCATAGAACATGTTTAAGTAAATGCAAAGGAATTGAAGTTAATTGGAGATCAATAGCAAAAGAAACCGCAAGACTTTCATAAACACATGGAAATTGAACAACACACTTCTGAATAATCAATGGGTGACAGAGGAAATTAAAGAAGAAATCAGACAGTTCTTACAATTAATTGACAATGCCACTACAACTTATAGGAATCTATGGGACACAATGAAAGCACTCTTACGAAGGAAACTCACAGCAGTGAATACACATATTAGGAAAAAAGAGGGAGCCCAATTAAACAATCTGATGCTGAACCTCAAACTTCTAGAAAAAGAAGATTAGAACAAACCCAAAGCTCATGCAAGGGAGGAAAATATAAAGATCAGAGTAGAAATGAATGCAATGGAGACTAAGTGAATGACACAAAAAATCAATGAAGGACAGAATTGCTTCTTCAAAAGAACAAACAAAATCGACAAACCCTTAGCCAACCTTATCAAAAAAAATGAAAGAAAAGGCCCAAATCCATGCAATTAGGAATGAAAAGGGTAAAAGGACAATGGACCCAGCAGAAATCCAGAGGATCATCAATATCTACTGCAAGAACCTATATGCCAATAAGATGGAAAACACAGAAGAAATGGACAGATTCCTAGATACGTATCAATTACCAAAGTTGAACAAAGAAGACCTAAATATTCTAAACGACCCAATATCAAATAATGAAATTGAAAACATAATTAAAAACTTACCAACTGGGCCGGGGATTTAGCTCAGTGGTTTTGCCCCCTGCTGCACAAGAGCAAGGACCTGAGTTTGATCCCCAGTACCAAAAAAGAAAACAAAACAAAAAAAACTTACCAACTAAGAAAAGCCTAGGTCCTGATGGCTTCACTGCTGGATTCTACAGGACATTTAGAGAGGAACTACTGCCACTACTCTTTAAACTCTTCAATGAAATTGAAAGGAAAGCAATACTCCCAAATTCATTGCTGGAAGCAAGCATCACCTTGATCCCCAAAGCAGAGAAAGATGAACTGAAAAAGAGAACTATATGCTAATCTCACTAATGAACATACGTGCAAAAATCCTTACTAAGATACTGGCAAATAGAATGCAGAAGATCATCAAGAAGATCATACACCCTAAGTGGGATTCATCCAAGTGATGCAGGGATGGTTCAACATATGCAAATCAATCAATGTAATACACTATATCAATAGAACCAAGGATAAAAAACACATGATCATCTCAATAAATGCAGAAAAAGCATTCGACAAAATCCAACAAGCATTTATGATAAAAACCCTACAAAAAATCAGAATAGATGGTCTCTACCTCAGACTGATAAAAGTCATCTATGAAAAACCAACAGCCAATATCATACTAAATGGTCAAAAACAGAAATCCTTCACACTAAAATCAGGAACAAGATAGGGATGTCCACTATCATCACTCTTCTTCAATATAGTTTTGGAAACATTAGTCACAGAAATTAGACAAGAGAAAGAAATAAAAGGAATAAAGATAAGAAATGAAGAAGTCAAATTGTCATTATTTGCAGGTGACATGATACTCTACATAGAAGATCCCAAGAACTCCACCAAAAGTCTTCTAGACTTAATAACCAAATTCAGTAAAGTAGCTGGATACAAGGTCAACACACAACAATGAATAGCTTTCCTCTACACAAACAACAGACTCACTGAGAGAGAAATAGGGCAAACAATTCCTTTCACGATAGCATCCAAAAAACTGAAATACCTAGGAATCAACCTAACAAAAGAAACCAAAGACCTCTTCTCTGAAAACTTCAGTACTCTGAAAAGAGAGATTGAAGAGGATATCAGAAAATGGAAAGACATCCCTTGTTCCTGGGTAAGAAGGATCAACATAGTAAAAATGGCCATACTTCCAAAACTCCCATACAGATTCAATGCAATCCAAATTGAAATTCCAGCAGCATACTTCGCAGACCTTGAGAAAACAATCCAAAAATTCATTTGGAACAAGAAGAGACCCAGAATATCAAAAGCAATTCTAGGCAATAGAGACAAGGCAAGGGGCATCACAACCCCCAACTTGAATCTATACTACAAAGCTACAGTGATAAAAACAGCATGGTACTGGCAGAGATACAAACCAGAGGACCAGTGGAACAGATTAGAAGATGCAGAAACAACTCCAGACACACTCAGCCACCTCATCTTTGACAATGGAGCCAAACACCCTCACTGGAGGAAAGATAGCCTCTTTAATAAATGGTGCTGGAAACAATTGGGTTTCAACTTGCCAAAGACTAAAACTAGACCTATATCTCTTACCATGCACTAAACTAAAATCAAAATGAATTAAAGATCTAAATATTAAAACAGAAACGCTGAAACAGCTGGAACAGAGGTTAGGTAGAAAAACTCTTGAAGACATTGGTATAGGAAAAGATTTTATGAACAAAACCTCAGTTGCCCTTGAACTAGCACAAACAATCAGCAAGTGAGATCTCTTCTTACTCAAAATCTTCTGCACAGCAACAGAAACCACCAACAGTGTGCAGAGACAACCCACAATGTGGGAATAAATTTTCGCCAGCTGTCCCTCGGACAAAGGTCTACTCTTTCAAATCTATGAAGAACTTAAAAAAATCAGAACTCCCAAATTTAAAGACCCAGTTCGAAAATGGGCATCTGAAATGAACAGACATTTCTCACACAAAGAAGTAGAAATGGGAAATAAACATATGGAAAAATGTTCACCATCACTCGTCATTTGAGAGATGCAAATGAAAACAACACTGAGATTCCAGCTCACCCCAGAAAGAATGGCTGCTATTAAGAAATCAACCAATAACAAATGCTGGCTGGGCTGTGGGGAAAAGAGGAACCCTTCTCCATTGCTGGTGGGAGTGTAGACTGGTGCAACCACTGTGGAAATCAGTATGGAGATGCCTTAAAGAACTAGGACTGGAGTTCCCATTTGACCCAGCTATTCCCCTGCTGGGTATCTTCCCCAAAGAATTAAAGGAATCATACCACAGTGATATATGTGCATCCATGTTCATAGCAGCACAGTGTGTAATAGCTAAAACTTAGAAGCTGCTGAATTGCCCATAAACTGCAGTCTGGATAAAGAAAATGTGGTGGTTTTTATTTTTTTCCTTAAATACTTGTATTGGACATTTTAGGTATACAATACGTTTACATTTATCATTGGGTGCTTGTACCTGTACATGATGTATCTTGGTTCCTATTTTTTTTTTCCCATTACCTGTGTGGACTTCACCCCCTCTACCCTTCCCTATATGCATAGATTTCATTTCCATTTTCTTTCTTTTCTCATAATTTTTCCTTTCCCTTCTTCCCTTTCCCCTTCCCCTCCCACCACCCCTACACCTTTGGACCTTTTCCTATTTCAAATTATCAGTTATTCATTTTAATCATTTTAATCCTCATTTATACTTTCAGTTTCTCACACTAGAGAAACTATTTGGTATTTACACGTGTGTCCTTTTTATTTCACTTAAGAGTATGGCCTCAATGTGCGTGCATTTAGCTATGTCTCTAGTTTCTTGTTCTTTATGGCTGAGTAGTACTCCATTTTTTTTTTTTTTAAAAACCCACATCTTCTTTATCCAGATTCCAGTTGACGGGGACTCGTACTGTTTCCAAGCTTTCACTATTACAAAGTGTGCTGCTACAAACATGTGTGCACATATATTGCTGTAGTATGATTCTTTTAATTCTTTGGGAAAGATCCCCAGCAGGGTAATAGCTGGGTCAAATGGGACCTCTAGCCCTAGTTCTTTGACGTATCTCCATACTGATTTCCACAGTGGTGGCACCAGTCTGCACTCCTACCAACAATGGAGAAGTGTTCATTTGTCCCCACAGCCCCACCAGCATTTGTTATTGGTTGATTTCTTAATAGCAGCCATTTTTTCTCGGGTGAGGTGGAATCTCAGTGTTGTTTTCATCTGCCTCTCTTGAATGACCAGTGATGTTGAACATTTGAGAAAATGTGTTTGTTTTTATAAAATGGAGTACTACTCAGCCATAAAAAATGAGAAATTAGACAAATTTATTGCTAAATGGATGCACATTGAGGCAATACTCTTAAGTGATATAAATAGGACAAACATGTGTAAATACCAAATAGTTTTTCTAGTGTGAGAAACTGAAAGTGTAAATAAGGACTAAAAGATATAATAGATAATGTAAAATAGGAAGAAAAGGGGCAAAGGGGAAGGGGAAGTTGGAGGGGTAGGTGAAAGGAAAGAGGGGAATGGAATCAATATGAGAAAATGAAAAAATGGAAACAAAGTATTTGTAAATAGGCAGGGATGGAGGGGTGGAAGGGAGGGCAGGGGAATGGGGAAAAAATAAGTACCAAGAGAGATTATGTAAATGTGCAAATTTCCAATAATGAATGTAACTGTATTGTATACCTAAAATGTACCAATAAAATTAATTTAAAAAAATAAAATCAGTGGTGAGAAGGGACATGCTTGCCTGCTTCCTAATCTCATTGGAAAACTTCACGTTTCTCATAATTATGTATGATGCTCACTGTAGTTTTTTTTATAGATATTCTTCATTAATTTAAGGGCATCATCTTTATTTCTAGTTTATTAAGTTTTAAAAGAATTAAGAATGGGTGCTGGATTTTGTTAAATTGTTCTTATGCTTCTATTAATATAATCAGTTGTGCTCCAACTGTCTTTAAAAATATTTCGATAAATTGTCTCATCATATTTTAACTTACATTACCTTAGCCAGAATTTAGTCACAGGTCTACATGTAGCTGCAAGGGAGGCTGGAAAATTTAGACTTTGTCATGATTAGTGATGGATAAAGGTTAAAATGAAGAATTCTAGTATCCTGAAAGAGGAAAGTCCAGAAGAGCAGTTCTCACCACACACCATTCAGCAAATGCATCCTACCTTCCAAAAGCCACACAGGCTGAGTGGCCTAGTTAGAAAAAACACTGCTACTGTGCCTTTTAAATATTACAAAGAGGAAGACTTGAAACAAGACTGAATTCATGTGCCTAGAGAATGCTTTCCACAATCATAACCCTTCCTAGGATCTCTGCTTTCATTTGAAGTTTACGTAAAATTTGAAACTATTCTAATATGTATATATATATATATATTTGTTTAAAATATAAATTATGTTAAAGATAATTATTATAGAAAAAACAGAATGTCTTAAGAAAATACCCTTATTTTTTCTTTGACTGCATACGCACACACATCCTCATTTGAGTACAGGGTGTTTCTTAAATCTCAGATGGATCAGCTATCCAAAGGGCATTTGTATTTTAACACAGCTTTCCCAGTTCTAGGGAAACATTTTTCTTTTGGTGGCATTCAAGCGACTGAGAAGGCATTGTGGACATGGGGCTCTCAACCCTCCCTTCCTACCTCCCAGATAGACAGCTAAGGCCATGAATTTTGTATGTTACTGAGATTGGTCCAGGTTTTGATAGACAAGAGTTTACTTCTTTAATTCATTGTTTCAAAAGATGCTGAAGCAAATTAAAGTTGTGAGGGTTAAGGTCTGGAAACCATGTGTTCTCTATGTGTTGTTCATGTCAGTATTTAGAATTCTAGCATCAATCATTTGGAACTTCAGTGCATAAGCCATCCATCTTTTGCATCCACCCACTAATTATTATCACACTTAGCAACAAGTCTTTCTAGCAAGGAAATTGCTATGATAATTATAAGATGACATGAAACTGTTGGTCACTTATGAGGAGCCAATGTTAAGTCTTTAAGAACTTAATTTCCATTAAAATTTACAGATACAATATAGAGAAATTTATCAGGAATTCTGAATATGGGTAGGAAAAAATTTATTCATTTATTCAAAAGATCTTGATTGTTTGCCTAAATGTGACTGCCTTGCAGTGGACACTGAGTATGCATTGGTGGCAAAAAAAAAAAAAGTCAACCCAGGCATAAACCAGCTATTTATAATACTTAATTAATTATAATACCAGATACTTATAATAATTAATTATAATAACAGATACTTATAACACTTAGTTAATTCATTGTAATCAGTGCAGTGAAGGAAAAGGTGCATAATAAAAATATTTAACCTACTCTGGTAGGTAGGCCAGGTTTTTCAAAGGCAGGTCATGTTCAGAGGGGAATGAGTTTGGGGATCCGCATTTTTGGACCTATCAGATTGCCCAGGAGATGTTTAATTTGTTTTTAAAGACAGGGTCTTACTGTGTAGTTCAGGCTGGGCTTGAACTTGCTATGCAGCTCAAGTTGGCCTCAAACTCATGGCAACCCTCCTGCTTTTGGTTCCCAAATGCTGAAATTACAGGTGTGTGCCACCAAGCCTGCTGAGACAGTTTTTAAAGCTGGAAAAACATTGTGATTTTTAAGAAATGCAAGCAGGATTCCTTGAGGAATCACTGAAACATTTAAGTAGAGAAACGAGGCAGTTAGATTTGCTTTGTCAAAGGGTCTGGAGATTGGTAACATTGGTTTGAGAATAGCAGCAGAACTTTCCCCAGAAAGGAAACTGGAAGTCCAGGGCAACAGTGGTAAATAGGTGGAGATGGGTGATGTCAGATGAATGGTGACAGGGCCTGCAAGTGGATCTGATGTGGGGGTGCTGCTGGGGGGCAGGTGGGAGTAAGCCACTTAAAAATTTTTATAGGAAAGTTGAGGTAAATTCTGATATAGTGAAGGAGAGAATACAGAGGAGAAGGAATAAAAGCAGAATCAAGGGGAAGCGTGTGAGATTATGCAATTTAAGGGATCAGTGAATCCAACCCTTTCACTTTGGCAGGTGTTTGGGGCCAGAAATAAGAAATAACTCCGTCTAAGTCCTTTCTCCTTGAGGGATGGAAACTTTTTAGATGTGCAAAATCTTGTGCCTTCCCTGTCCTACTGAATCAGAATGTACATTTTAATAAAATCCCCAAGATTTGTATAAATAAAATTGGAGAAGCACTGTTTCATTAAATTAATAAGTTGCATAGTGGAGTTAGTACTAAATTAAACATAGACTAAAGATAAGTTTTTTAATTAAACATTTTCTTTACATACGGGTTAAGAATGATACCTAATTTAAAAAAGTAACTTTAGGACTGCTGCACTTTGGGAACACTTTATTCAATGGGCAAAGTTATATTAAGGAAGGGAGAGAGGAAGAGAGGAAAGAAGGAAAAGAATGGAAGGAAGGAAAAGAAAGAAAGGAAGGAGGAAAAAAGGAAAGAGAAAAAAGGAGAGAAAGAATCTTCAAGGCCTATGCATCTAATATATTATCCACAATTTGTGAAAACGGGTTGAGAAAGAGCTAGTCACATCAATTTAGCTTACATATTGTAGGCATATGCTTCAATATATTCTTTGAAAAGGAATCAAAACTCCCAAATAACTTTTTCTTACATGAGTTTCTTTTTAAGGAAGGGATATTGGTAATAATTACGGATTTCTAAATGTCACTTTAAAAAAAGGAAAAGGAAAGAAAAGAAGAATAGTACTACAAAAACTTCACAGCAAGAAATTTCTTTTGTTTGTTTTTGTTATTTATTAAGCCCTACTGGGTGGGAATTCCAGCTAAACGCCATACCATTGCCAATGTGTCTGGCATATTGTTGGTGCTCAAGTGTCAAATCTTAGTTCGGGTGTAGAGTTGAGAACCTGCAATTATAGTGTACATTATCTGTTTTGGATAACAAACTATCCCAAAATTTAATAACTTAACATAGCATTTCTTGTCTCACAGTTTTAGCAGATCAGGAATCTGGGTTTGACTTAGCTAGCTGCTTCTGATTTAAAGTCTTCATGAGGTTCTATCACAGACAACATGGGGCTGTGGTATCATCTAAAGGCTCAACTTGAAGGCTCAGTCTGCTCCTAGGCTCAGTCATGTGATTGCTGGCAAGCCTCAGTCCATTGGCATATGGGTTTCTCTGAACCTAGAGTGAGAAATCCAAGAGACAGAAAGAACATGCCAAAGGCAAGAGCCACAGTCTTTTTATAACCTAATCCCAGACTTGAGATTTCAACCCTATCCCTTCTGAACATAATCTGGTTTTAGAACAAAGCAATGAAGTTCGGCCAACCTTTAAGGGAAGGGGATGACATAAGGATGTGCATACTTAGAAGTGGGAACTAGGAGGTTCAGCTTAGAAGCTGCCTATTACACTATTATTTCCTTCTTCATTTCTGCTCTTATCAGAGTGAAACAATATTTAACAGTTACTTCTTATGAACTGTTCTCAAATCAGCCCGGGGCATTGAATTGTACTCCAATGTTCAGAGTAGAGACTTTGGTAAGCTATCTTAGATGGGATAAATGCAGCAATACCAGAAAGCCTGCTGAGATGAGCTGTAAGTGGGTGTGGATGCAGGTGAGGGGAGTAGGTGAGTAGGCCACTTCTCATACTCCATGATCTTGCCCTCCACAAGAAGGCCTTCTCTTCATCTGTTCCTCCCTTGCTACCTTCACACTTGAGTAAAGTCTATATTCAGCAAACCTCTTCTTGCCTAAGACCACTCCCTGCATTTCTGAAGGTCCAGCTTGGACCTCAGCAGTTCCCTGGCAGGCCTTGTTTCTCTCTTGCCTGCATTCCCCTTGTTCTTGCTGATTGTGAGCCTGAGCTGTGTCAGTCCCTGGGTAGGTATGAAGGACAACTAGTGAAAACCAGAGATACCTGTCCCCTGCCTTCCAGAATCTCACTATCATTTTGGAGAGATAGACGCTAATCAAAAGACCACACAGAGAAATGTGTCATTGCCTCAATGGCCCAGTGGTGGACATCAAATCTCATCTGGGTTTAGGCACAGACACTGAGAAAAGGACATTTATGCAGAGTTTTGAGAGGGGAGCAGAGTTAGTTGGACAGAAGCAAGACCAGGATAAGGTGGCTGATGGAGGGAAGAAGGCAAGTGAGGCTGAAATGGACACGTAGGGAGAGCTCCACCTGAGATGCAGATCCACTCTAACACAGATACATAAGGAAACCACCTAGTTTGTGTTACAGAATGACAGAAGTAGATCAGAGACACCCACAGCTCAAGGTGGCTTGGGAGCAGAATAAGGAATTCCAGCTTCCAGGAATTCCAAGTGTGAGCCAGAATGTGGTAGACCTCACATGTTTGGAAGACTCTAGGCCTGAAGGGAAACTTGGGAGGTGAAATGGACCAAATCTTCACCTATGTTCCTCCCCCACCCCTTTCTTCCACCCTCTCAGGCTTGTGTCTCACTTTTCTCCTCTGCACCAACACCTAAATCACCATGCTCCTATACCTTGTTCTGGGGGTCCCAGAATTCTCCCCACTGGGCTCTTCTCTCTCTGCCCTAAACTTCGTTCCAGGCTGGGCTCTGCTTATCATCAGCTTCCTACTGCTGTCTTCTTTCTGCTCTGCGAACAGACCAAACTTGTTTCCAGCACAGGACCTTTACACTTCCTTTTCTCCTGCCTGGAATGCGCCTGCCTCTTCTCCAAGTACCACCATCTCAGAGCGAGACCTACTGTGTCACTTATGGGACATGGTGAAAAATAAAAATAGAAGTCCCCTATTTAAAAAGCAGTTTGCTTTTTCCTTCTGCAGTCTTGGGGCAAATATTGATGTTTTTAGACTCCCGGGGCCACACTCATTCTACACTGGCATTGAAACCTTTGTCAGGCACAAAAGGCAGCAGGAGGTGCTGGGCAAGCGTGTGGGCAAGAACTTGTCCTGGGGCATCCAGGAGCATGATCCATTGACCTATCAGATGTCACTTGTAAAGCACACATGAAAGACAAAATTATTAACAATTTCATAGTATCAATCTCTAAGTACAGGGCCCCTTTTGAGCATGGAGCCTCATGTGATTTGCAGTACCCGAACTTCACTGAAGCCAGTCCTGTCTCAGGACTTGATCTAATCCCTGCATCCAAAGTGGTCCCTTCCTGTCACCCTGCACAAGTCACACCCTATTACATCACCCCATTTCGTCTGCCTTGGAGCAACATTATATTCTGAAAGTCTCCCTTTAATCTGTTGTCTATTGTCTGCCTCCATCGGGAGAATGTAAACTTCATGCAAGCTTGTCTTAATTATCTCTATGCCTGGTATAGGAGCTGGTATAAGTAGACGGTCAATAAATATTTGTTGAATGAATAAATAAATATAAAAGGGAATTTATTGGGCACAACTTTAAGTAAACCCGTTGTCTCTCCTAGCTTATGAAAACTGGCATTGTGACAAAACCTTTTCAGCTAATGGCTTTTCTGTCTTGGATTTGGGGTTACCAGCCCAAACGTGAATGTTCTTGCTTTTGTCAAACCATCTAAAGGCCAGTTCTAGGCTCACCTTGGCCTTGAAACTTGTCCCTGGTTGCTATGGGCCCTGGGTGCTTTGACTCTCTGCTGCCTTCTGTGCTGTATCAATGCATGGTTCCTTGAGCTGAGTCCTGGGAATGTAGCAAGGCCTGGGCTCCAGGAGGCTGGTTCCCTCATAGTTCATCAATGGCTCAACTTCTTAGAACACTTGTCCCTCCTCCTCTGTCTTTCTGCCTGCCTAAGGCATCCAGCCAGGTTACAGTGCTGACAGTGACTTCCCATGGAGCTGAGCAATCACTACTGGCCTGCAGTTAGGTTAGGTTTTTGGAAAGCCCCAGGGATGAGATCTCTTGATCCCAGGAGTGAATTGGGGCAGTGTTCCATCAGTGAATTCTAAAGAGCTTGCGTATTCTAGATTTTAAATTTACATATATAGCCTTAAACACATTCATTATGTGCAACAAAGAGGCCATGAGCAGAGCAGAGGCTTGAAGCATTTTTAGTTATGCAGCACTTTTTCACTACAAACTAAAGTAGTATAAGGTCCATACTAGGATGGGGGGGGTGAAAATTATTCTTAACAGCTCTATTGCAGATATTCAACAAACTAACCCAGAAATGAACTATCAATCCTCTGATTATTAAAAAGCCATTTGGGTTTTATGTTTTCTAATAAAAGTAGCAATATTTTTGGAAAATTCCCACATGTTGGATTTGTTGCATATTTAAATTTAAACTATGGTTCAGGCCTTGTTTGGTGACCACCCTATTTGACAAGGCATATGAAGGTACATTATGTCTATCTCATGCATAAATATACTCTTTTCTAATTTGTTGTTGAAATAAATATTAGTGGCTTCTAATTTTCTTGGAGTAATTTGTCTATTTTCTAACAAGCATAAGAGTGGAACGTATAATATTCATAAAAATGTGTGGCTGCTTTTTTTTTTAATTAAGGTTTTCAAAAAACCAACAACTGGCTTTGTTATTTTCTAATTGTTTATTTTCCATTTCTTTGTTTTCTCTTTTTATCTGTATTTATAGTCTTTCTTTCTTTCTTTCTTTCTTTTCTTTCTTTCTCTCTTTCTACTCTGGGTTTAATTTGCTCATTTTACTCTAGCTTCCCAAGATAGAAGCTGAGATAATTGAGTTTAAACCCTTTTTTCTTTTTCTTTTTTAATAAGTTATTGAAGTGAATTCATTTCTCTCTCAGGACTGCATAAACTGCATCCTACAAATTTTGACATGTTAAGTTTGTATAATATTAGGTTTGAAAGTTTTTCTAGTTCCCTAATTGTTTCTTCTTTTTTAAAAAATCTGTATTATTTCAAAATATATGCTTAATTTCCAAATAGTTGGGTATTTTCTAGATAGCTATTTTAAAAACATCTCTTTGTTATTGATTTCTAAGTCAATTACATTGTGATTGAATTTCAATCCACTAAACTTTACTGAAACTTGTTTTCTGGCCTAGAATAAAATATACCTTTTTAGTCAATTGCCTCATCACTTTCTATCTTTAAAACTCACTTCACATTTCCCTCTCCCATTTAAACTCAGCCTGGAGATTAGAGCCAATGTGCATGCTCAGAATAAGAACAAATAATACCAGAGCAGGCCCCACTTCTAGGGGAAAGATCTGTTTACTTTGCAATTAACAAAGATTGGCAGGTCTCTTCTAAAATGTTTCCTCCAGGGCACAGATTTAAAATATTCTCTCCTGAAATCAGGTGATGAATATAAGAAAAATGTGGTTATTTGTCTGTGTTTTTCAGTAAGTTACTTCTCAGCAACAAGAGGCACCCGCTGCATCTCAAGAGTTAGGTTTGTTTCTGTCACCCAATATTTCAGTGTCTGTGTCATATCCCATCCCAAATTCCAGTTTTTTGACATTCCTAGTGTTTCACAATCTTGGATGTGACAGACACTCAGGAGATTTTGTTTAACTGGATGATAAACAGATACTGAGTATCCTTTAGCAGTGAAATCAGAAATGGTGGCACTGAGAAAACAAAGTTATAGAAGTGGACATTCCCCATAAGACCCCACGTGGCCACCTTTATAGAAATTGGTATGTTGGATACTGCCAAGTCACTCAATTGGTCATTTGTAAACACTGGTGCTTTTATGAAAATAGAGCTCCCTTTAAAAAAAATGCAACAGTTGACCCTAAAATCAAGTTCCAAAATTTTAACATAAATGTAGGAGGAAGCTTTATTTATAAATGAAAAGTCTAAGCACTATAAAATACACCAAAAGGCAGATTTGATGCGAGGTGGAAGAGAGTGAAGTAGGTAGCTTTCTTTTTGCGGGGATGTCTGATATATATTGGGTGAGTCAAGAGAAATGCCTGCAAGGCAGTTTTATCTCTGTGATTAAATTTAATCTTGTATGGAGAATGATGTGTCAATTACATTGTCATGATTTTGTTTACCAGATTCCAGAAGAATGTGTTGATTCAGTATACTTGATTTTTGAACGAATGGACATCATGTAGCCAAAGTACTGAAAGTATGAGTTGCTCTGTAATTAACTATTTATTTTGATGTTGTACTGAGCCTAGCATGTGATCTTATATATAGTAGATTGTCACTGAATATCTCTTAGTTTTAGCAGATATTTTTATAGAGCTGGACTGGAAAACATAATTAAGTCTTGCTCTTGTAAATGCTCATTTTTTAATTAAATTCACTTAAACTGAGAATCAATAAGCTAAAGAATATTTTTATTCTTTATTAAATTTTTAGAAGTTTTTACTTCTCTATTATTTTTCCTTTGCACTGACCACTTAACTATTTCCTGTGCACCTCACTGATCCTCATGGCTCTACTCAAAACATCATACCCTGTCTTATCGGTGATCTCCCTGAGTGACCCCTGTGCCTTTGCTCTCTGGGGACCCAGTGACAGAGCAGAGTTGGCATCTGATAGGTGTGATAGGTCAGATTCCCAGGAAGGGGGCTCTGAGCAGATCTTGCACACAGCAGGTGTGCAAGGGAAATCTCTTGGGGAAAATACATGTAAGGGCGTGAAGGAGGGAGACCCTGTGCTGTCACAGCTCCTAACCCAGGTCTCACAGGGTGATGGCTGCCACCATGTTGCTGGGTAAGCAGGACAGGGTGAGCAGGGGTGAGGGGTGAGGACAGATTCAAGGGAAGGAAAAGTTCTGGCTTCTAATCCCTAAAGAGAGATGTGAGTTGGGTGAGTATAAAAGTGGACCGATGGATTTCGGGTCTCAGTGGGATACTAGAGAAGGTAGAGCCCTATAACTACCACTGATGTCCAGAAGCAAAGTGCTACAAATGAAGGTGATGGGAGTGGCTCAGGGCTGCTAAGGGACCAGTGTGTAGAGCATGGAACTAAGAGATAGGGGGATAGCAGCCTTAATGTAAAGATGAGGGGATGGGAATAATCCCCTTTTAAGTCAACAAAATCATCAAACTTTATGATTTTAAGAAATTTATGAATTTGAAAATTATTAAAAATCAATTCAAGTGATTTTTATTGTTACTATTTTTTTTTTTTTTTAAGGAAAGGCCATTGGCATAGGGAATATAATGGGAACATGTTTTGTTTCAAACAAGACCACCAGACTGGTAGTCAGATTTCAGATAGTACATCGAGATTTCTTAGAAGGAAGACACTGTTTCCAGTGTGAAGCTGTGGTCCTTGTCTTTCTGTGATGATGGCACTGCAGTTCTCTGGAGCTGTCTCCATGCTACAGACCATTCTGTCCAGGTGCCTTCTCCTTGGGGGGCACAGCTTAACCAAGTGCAGATGGTCTTGCAGTCCCTGCCCTTTGCTTGGGGCCAGCTGTGGCTGGCAGATGTTTGACCTCCTCCTCAAGAGAGCTTGGATCAACTCTTTTCCCCCGGGGCTTTAGCTTTTCAGGTCTTTCTCTGGTCCCGGTCATGGCTCCCAGCTCCATTATGCCTGTCCCCAGCAACTCTATGTAAAGTCAGCCAGTCCCATAAATTTCATTATGGATAAAGCATTAGAAGGTTAATAAACAAAATTGAATGCATGGGAATTTTGTTCTCATTTTTGTTGATTTCCGGGAAAAAATTCGACACCTAGTTCATAGTTAGATCTAGGGATCTTGATTCTTCTGGCTTTTGGTATCTATTTCTGTCATTTTTATTTGTGGTCTGCCTTTTTAATTTTTTCCCCTCATGTTGATTTATTTTACAATGTAAAGTAATTTCTCTACTGGAAAATAATCATTTTTCTCCTCTTTTATGTTCTCATAGTTTTAACTCCCTTCCCTAAACAATTCCCATTTAGTCCTTAGCTTTGTAAAGCTTTCTTTGTGAAATTTGACTTAAAATGCCCCATGGTCTTACAAAACACTACAGAGGCAGTGTTGCTGTTTTAGTTAGGGACCTATAGGTGTTCTGAGGCCACCTCTTGAATTTTGCAAGGCTGTTTTTAGTCTGGTAAATCGAAACATTTAAAAATCAAGCCCAGTTCATACAGGGAATTCATGTTGCCTGTTCTGAATATGATGATCTCCTCATTACTCTATGGACATAAAATGGCAATCAACATCATTGTTGTCAGTCACCACAAACATGCTGGGAGCCCTTAGCCCTAGGCAAATGCAAACAGGAGGGCCTTTGTCCTAATAGCAGATATCATGCCCTAATCAATGCTGTGAGTTGATTAGTACTGCTGTATAGAAACCTAGCATGAAAAGCACAAAATCACAGAAAATTAATTTTTGTTTTCAGAATTCCAGGATTTGTTTTGCAAGTAGAGTTTTAAGCATATATATATGTATTTCCTTATCATTCAGTTAGTTAAAAATTTGAGCTGTTTCTCTAATTATGAATTTAATAAAGGTTAATTACAGAAAAAAGGAAATGATAAAAACTATAAAGAAAAAATACAATTTATTGGTAACTGCATTGGTTAGAGACATTGTTTCCTAGATTTTTTTTGTTTTGCTAGTACAAAAGTGGTATATAGCTTATAAATTCTATTTTCCTCAGGTTATGGTCAGTTTCTCTTTTCTTTAAAAGGAAGGTAACTTTATCTATCAGATATTTATTTATCAATCCTATCAGATGATTTGCCATAATTTATTTGAACATTTCTCATTTGTCCTATATATTGGCTGTTTCAGATGCTTTGTTATCCTAAACAATTTACCATAAACAAGTAGAATTACTGGTCCAAATCTCAACATCTTAAAATTTGACCAAAGCTTACAAAAAGATGAAGGGAAAAAGTTCAAAGCCAATCTATGAAAAATTGTCCTGAGTTTAAAGAGATTTCATTATTTTCTAGACATGGTGTGAAAGGTCTCTTCCATTTCTTCTTTCTTTATTAGCTGATATAATTGTTATAAAGAACTACATGTGGAATATGCATCTCAAATGTTCTATATGTATTTATTTATTTGTGCTGCTGCCCTACCACTAAGCTACATCCCCAATCCTTCAAATATTTTATTGATGCCAAAGACTTGAGGGTCAGAAAATGAGGGCTATATTCTATATTCTAACCAGCTAAAGTCAACAGTGCAGTCAATGTGTCCCAATAGCAAATGATTTTCTAAGAACAAAAGAGGATGGACCTCTTCAACTTTGCCTAGACTTGTATGGCCTATTTCCACCATTTATAACCCTATAACCCAAATCCCAAGCCATCATTCTTCTCTCATCTTTATGAATTTGTCATTGCCCTTCCTCAACACTGCATTTGCCCTTGATTAGAACATACAGACCAGGCTCCTCTTTGCAGTGGCCACTATGGCCCACTGCTCTTCCCTCAGGAGATTAACCCAAGATGATCTTTACTCTTCTTTGAATGCACCTTCATCCTTGAACAATTCATTATCTCTACCCAAACAGATTCAATGATTCTCTTGTTTCTTATTAGATAACATTACCATATTGTGTGGTGGTTGTTAGTTTATCTGCCAGTTATCTACATCAGAGATGCCCTATCTACCCCTGGGTCCTCTCTTTCTGCACAGAGCCTGCCTGAGTGTGTGTGATGGTAGGTACTTAGTATTCGTTAGTCGCATGGATGAGTGTAAAGCTCTGCTTAGTGGCTGCTTTTGTACAGCTTCTGGAATGAAGGAGAAACCAACTGTGTGAATGAAAGATTATGTATGTGCATAGGATCATAATCCCTTTTTTCCCAGATGATTTATAATATCTAGTTTCTATGGTTTGGACCTTGAGGGTTCCCAAAGGCTTATATGTTAAAGGCTTGGGCCCCAGCACAGTGCTATTGAGAAGGAGTACAACCTTTAATAGGTGAGGCCCAGTGGGAGGGTTAGGGTTAGGGTTAGGATCTTCACAGTTCAATATTTTGATGAGCTAACAAGATTCCTAAAGGAGATGCTATGGTTTGGATATGGTTCGACTATATCCTCAAAGGTTCATGTATGGGTAGCTTGGCAATATTAAGAGGAAGTGGAATCTTTAAGAGGTGGAGCTTAGTGCAAGATAATTAGGTTACTGAGGGCAGTGCCCTTGGAAGTATTCATGTAGTTCTCATGGGAAGGTTCTTACAAAAGTGCAAGACCATCCCCTCTCTGTCCTGTGGGCTTCCTCTTCTGTGACAGGATCTCTCCCTCTTATACCCTCTCCTCCCATGATGCCATCCACTATAAGGAATTCACCAGAGGCTGAATAAATGGGACTTCTCAATCTTGGGCTTTCAGACTCCAAAATTATGAGATAAATAAACCTTTGTTATTATCACCCAGAGCCAGGTACTTTTTTTTATAGAGATGGAAAACTAACTTGGGGAACACAAGCCCCAGCTTTAGATTCCTTAGGACTCCACTTCCCATGGGGACTTTAACCCCGGGAAGAATGGCATAATGATCTGTCTCATTTACAACCTTTAGTGTGAAGTATCTATGTATAAGGCTGTGGTCTCCAACTCATACCGATGCTGCAGTCCATGTATGGATAGCATGACTCTGGTCATTTATCCCTATGGCCTGGCTGGTTGCTCTGAGGCACAGTTATGATTGTGATGCTGGAATTGGAGGTGGTGGTGCCTGCCCTTGTTTTGTGGCCAGAAGAAGATACTATGGGGCGATAAATCCATGTAACCTAGTGGGAAGTGCTGCCATTCTCTATCAGGGAAGGAAGGTTGTCATTGCCATTCTCTCTGCCACCCATGACTTTAGACTTTAGGGGCCAGTGACAGTGGAGAATGTTTATCCCCCCTCCAATGAGATGCCCCATGAGTTAGTTAGGGCTTCATCAAGACATGAAATATGGAATAGCACCCATTCATTGTGGATATTAGACTTTGGCCTGACCTGTTCATCATCCACCATTAGAGTCAGAAATAGTGCTGGGTGCTTCTTGTGTCAAAGGCTGTGATAAGAAGGGCTGAGCAAAGTTGTGGTCTGTTAGCTTAAGGCTTTTCATACAAATAAACTGTGCACATATGTCAGATATACAGTGCATGTGCCTCTCCAGATTTGATTAGAAGTGAGCCTGAACAGCTCATTTTCTCCTCTTATTTTAGAGTATATGCTCCGGACATACTGTGTAATGTAATACCCCGTGCTGGGCACTGAGTGGTTGCTTCATGGATTTTTTTAAATTAATTAAATTTATTGGCACAATTTAGATATACATAATGATCACATTTATCATATGGATTGTTCTTGTACATGATATATCTTGATTCTTATTTTTCCCCATTCCCCTCCCCTCCTTTCAACCCTTCTTCCCCTCCATATTTACAAAAGCTTTGCTTCCATTTTATCTTTCTTTTCTCATTTTTTTCCCTTTTCCCATCCTTCCTTTTCCCCTCCGTTGTTTCTCTGATGTGAGAAACTGAAAGTGTAAATAAAAACCAAAAAGCATAACAGATAACATGGATTTTTTTTCTCCTAACTTACCAAAAATGGTCACTGAGATTTTTCAAACATCTTTTTAGGAAGCTGAGATTGTAATTACTTTTCCTATTTGGATTTGAAAGTGTGCCATATTTTATTGAGAGAGTTCCTTATGTTGAACTATCCTTGAATTCTTTTTTTTTTTTTTTGGTACCAGGGATCGAACTCGGGTCCTTGCGCTTGCGCAACAGATGGTGAAACCACTGAGCTAAATCCCTGGCCCTATCCTTGAATTCTTGGGAGATAGCTTAAGGAGTCATAGTGTGCAATTATTTTATATTTTGCTGGATTCTATTTCCAAATATTTTATTTGGAATTTCTGTGCTTATGTTTATTTGAAAATATTTGGTTCAGATTCCCAAATGAAATTTGTATATAATATTCCTTTATTTGTCTGATTTGAGTAGTATAGCTATCTTAGATTACAAAATAGACTACAAAGATCTGCATATTTTTCCAGTGACTAGAGTAGTGGAGAATCCAAATGATCTGTTTTCATAAAGCATTGACTGAGCCTTCACTTTTGCATTTGTAAAATGAAAATCACATTTTTTTCTCCTTGCTTTCCAGGCTTGTCATGATGATCAACCTACATGAAAATTCTAACATGCTATACAAATATAATAATAATGATAACAATGATAAATATTATTATTATTCTAAATTTAAAGGTTGAAGTGGTCATCATGTTTTTATTTATTTGTCTGCAGCCCTGGACTCGCCGCCTGATGGTCACCAGCCTGTGTCTGACTGGGGTGAGGAGATGGAACTGAATTCTCCCGGGACAACCCACCCTGCTGGTGCCCTCTTTCCTGGTGAGACCTGGGCTTTTGGGAGTGCATGACACTGGCTGCCTGTGTGTGTGCATGAGGGGTGAGGCAGGTCCTGGGGACCCTGTGCCCCACTGACCTAGAGGCTGGGGAGGGCAGTCTATGTCCCCTCTGTGCACTTGTGCCTGAATCTCTGGAATGTCCACTCCCAGAGCCTGACCTAGATCATTCAGAGCCCTTCCTCAATAAAGAATTCATACCCTAGGGCCAGGGATTTAGCTCAGTGGTTCCACAGCCTGCCCCCAAGCACAAGGACCTAAGTTAGATCCCCGGTCCAAAAAAAAAGAATTCATACCCCCAAGTGCCAGTCCTATAAGTGTGTCCTTAAGTTCCATCTGTCCCCTGGGCCTTCTCCAGGGATGGAGAGATACTTGAGGGGCAGGGGCTCGACTGGGCCTCCCCTTCCCCAGGAGGTGACCAGCCAGCCCCTGCCTCCCGTGAGAGTAGGCCAGGCCTCCCAGGAACCCAGAAAGCAGAAGAGGAGGGGTCTTAGTCAATTCTAGGTAGGGGTGCATGTGCTTTGGAGGTGCCCAGGGCCTAATGCATGCTAGGAAAATGCTCTACCACTGAGCTACATCCCAACGCCTCATCTGCATGTCTATAGCCATATTGCCACCAAATATCTTTCCTTTATTCTTTCTCTTTCTTTGTGTTTTCCTGGTTTTGAAACTCAGTATAATTAAGAGCTCAGATTTCAGTCTTTGGCTCTGGCATGTACTAGATTTGTGACCTTCCTTTTAATCACTGAATATTTTTCAGCCTCAGTTTCTTTGTCTATGAAATAGGGACAAAGAATTTACTTCACGAGAGGGTTGCTGTGAGAATGAAGATATTTTGACCATCATTTTAAGTATACTTGCAAAAAACAGCTTGATGCCTGGCACAGAGGAAGCCTGAAACAAACATAAGTTGTTTATCACTGTTAATAATACTTTGGAGACTGACTCCAACTTTGTTGGGAGAGCTGGGATGGACATATTAGGCAATTTGACATACTAAGAAGCTTATTAATACTTTTCTTTTATAAGTGAAAGCTATTTTAATTCAGGTTCTTCCCCTAGATGACATTCTCATATACACTATCATTTTTTTTTAAATCTGCTGTTTAGCCACTAAAAGTTATGTTGGCCCCCTTAGACATGTGGGGAAGAATTTGTTGATTTTACTGTATTTTGGTGTGCCAGGATCTGAAGTGCCAAGGTACATACATCTGGGCAACACACTAAACTACCCATCGTCATTGAAAAGAAGGGGGGGATATACCTTGACCAGTCCTCCCTACATTATGCTTATGTCCTACCAACCATTCTTAATTGATGTGTACTCCGACCCAGATGTCCCCTTGGCAGACCTCAACATGACAGAGAGGGAGCAAACCAAGGAAGTTACTAGTCAGTCCTACTAAGTCCAGTAGATGAGACTTGGACTCAAAATCATGGCATGGAAAGATGGTTTTCTAGAAAAATGTGAAAAGGCAATTTATTCTTATTCCCAGAATAATCCAAGGACATGTCATATCATTTTCGCGAGGTGTGCTGTCTGTCTGCAAAGGGCAAACCTGAACCTTTACCCTGTGTTTCCTCAGTGAGAATTTTACCTTAGCCCTGGCCATTGTGGTCCTTTCCTTGTTCATCCTTGTTCCTTGTTCTGAGCTACAGCATTGACTGTGAGGCTTGTCTTTGTTCATTCACCAAAGTGGAAAATATAGGGCTCCTGTAGTTAGCAGTCTAGAAAAAATATCAACAAACAGATGTATCTTCTGTGGCCAGCAAGTTTTGAGCCAGAGAGACCTCCCTGAGGAGTCAGGGATATCTCAGGGGACCTGTGTGTAGAAATGTCTGACTATACAGCATTTCATGGGGACAGAGGCAATGCAGCCACATAATTGCTGTTTTCCCCCCAAATTTTATGTAGTGAGGAAGGCTATTTTAATGTAGCTATATGACCAGCCAATTGACAGATTTATATGCATGGTTTTCATAAAAAATATCAAAATATGTATACTTTTGACCTGGCGATAAAGCCGTTTCTTGTAACTGACCCCCCTCCTTATCTCAACTTTTATTTATGTCTTAATTTGGAAAGTTTTGAGAGATTTTGCTAGTTACTTTGGAAGCATAAGAAAGATACTAAGTGTTAAAAACTCTTATGAAGATCACTTATTTCCAGTGATGTGCTGGAGCCAATGTGTATTCATAACAGCTCATCTCCTCCCAAACCCACAGTGAGGGCTACCATGTTGGTAGCTTAAAATAAACCATGGTTGGAATAGTTACGCCATGGAAATCAGTAGATACAGACAGCCATCCAGAGATCTTGTTGTCAAACCCTTCCTGGTTCTCTGCTTCTTATCATTATTTTTCAATAATTGATCAATTGAGGCCAGCCAGGTGGCTGTTTTGAGACATAATTCTATAAAGACAATCTCTTTGGCATGCCCTTTCTTAGAAAAGGGGGCGGGTGTTACTTCAGGAATGAATATTTTTCTCTTCCATTTGTCCTCCCTTGAATAACTCTTCTTCAACTTCCCTCCTCATTTGTGCATCATCCATTGGTACTCGCTCACCAACAGTCCAGAGCTTTGAGCAAAGTCCACTTCTGGCTCAGAGATAAAAGTACTGTATGTCACATAGGCCCTAGCCAATGACAGCATCATCTTCTGTGGCTACAGAGACTCATTCATGGGCATGTGATCTATTTGGCACTGAGAAAGCAAATGAGACTTTTTGCCACAACTTCCAGGAGAGAGACATTTGCTCTATCTAGTGAAACTGAATTATGAACATGTAAGTTTGGATTTTCTGGGGCCATCTTGCTATCACAAATACACAAGTATTGAGAATGAAGAAGGGTGAATCAGAGAGATGAAGGATGCAGCTGGGCCTGTGGGCATTGTCCTTGATGTTCTGCCTGATGCCCACTTTTCCTTTTGGGTTTTTATTTATATGCTTCAATATATTTCCTTTATACTTAAGTCATTCAAGATTGGGTTTTCTATCACTAATATCCAGAGAGCCATTTCTGGCATAACTGGGAATTTGTTAAATAACTTTTCCTGATAGTATAATGAGTGTTATATTCACACTTCTTTTAGTTTAAGAAATTCAACTCTAGGTTTACATAATCTGGGATGGCATGATACAGTACTCATTTTATAAGGAACTAAAGGTTATTCTCAGACAATATCAATTTTTCATAAATATCTACTACTCCTAATTTGAATACAAATAAAAAATATCCCAGCGAAAGTTAAATTATGAGCTCTTCATTTGTTTTGCACACTCAATCTTTAGAAACAGGATGTGGTTCCAAGATAAAAAAAGAACATTTGGACAATCTTAGAATTCATCAGTGGTGGCAACTCATGGCAAGCACTAAGACATTTGAGTGGATCTTTCTAAGCCAAGGAAGAGCATCATCTTTCTGTTCCTGTCTTTGCCCAAATCTGTGTGTCACTGAGCCTCGTGGGGAAATTTCTTTTTGATCTACAGAAGATACTGTGGTAGTAACCACGGTGCAATTCCCTACGTTCTCATTATTGGGTAAGAAAGATGCAGCTAATCCGCTTGGATTCATGCCCTTATCCAAAGCCCAGATCTGCCATTTGCACTTTAGCTTTGGTTAGACCATGGCAGTTTCTCGGCAAAGGCCAACACATATGTTGAATGGGTGACTGGAAACAGAGATAATCCTGAGTAAATAAATTGCCTGATACAGTGAGGGTGAAAAAATAATGTATTTATGTTAACCAGTTTAAGTAGGCACATCTGGAAAGACTATTATTATTATTATTATTTGTTTTAGCTTTAAAAGAATTAAGGCTCTATTAGGACACAGGCTCTTTCTTCCATTGAAATTTTTATTTTGTCTATTGTTTAAAATCAGTTTTCAGCCATAGATTTAGCTCAGTGGCACAGCACCTGCCTGACAAACGCAAGGTCCTAAGTTCAATCCCCAGTATCAAAAAAAAAAAATAGTGTTTTCAGGGCCAGGCGTGGTAGATCTCAGTGGTAGTGGTACAGCACTTGCCTGTCATGCCCAAGGCCTTGGGTTCCATTCCTATCATTGCCCTCCCCGACAAAGTCTTAAAAATATCAGACACTTTATTAATCAACTACTTAGTTAAAATTGCAATTTTACTTATTTTCAATTTCACAGGAAAAAGATACTGTTTTTAATCTACTCTTGGTGAAACAAATACCTTTAGTATCCCTCTTCCCACACCAACCCCAAACATGTTCCTGTCCTGTGGCAGATCATGCTCACCTGCGATTTCATGAGAAGGGTAGCTTTATTTTTTTTAATTTAAAAAAAGATTAAAATTAAAATTTTTTATTAGTACATGTTTGCAGTACATAATGATTGAGTTCATCATGGGGAGTTGTTACGTGTACATAACACATCTTAATTTTTTTACTTCCCCTTCCCTTCCCTGCTAGCCTCCCTCCTTCCATCTCTTGGTTTGGAAAAGCAGCATTAGAAAAGAGCTGACTAGTTCATTTTGTTACACTTCCAACAATCACGGTGCCAAAGAGATTAAGGTAGTAAGTTTAAACCTGGATGAGGCAAGCAGTTCCATAGAAAGAAAAATAAGAAAACATTTCACTGTGTTATGATCAGTCACTACTGTGGTTTGGATATAGTTTGAGTGGGTCCTCTAAGGTCCCATGAGTTGAAACTTAATCCTCACTGAGAAGTGGAAATTTAGCCTGAGTATGGTGTCTAGAGGTGGATACTTCAGGATTGATTAGAATTGGCATTGTATTAGCACCGTACACAAGGTGGCTGAAAGCATGAATCTGATTGTAGCAGTTGAAATGCTCACCATGACTAAAAATTAGTGGCTTTATAAGAAGAGGAAAATAGACCAGTGGACACACACACACACCTGCACATTCCCTGTCTCTTGCTGCATGATCCGTGAGTGGCCCCTTAAGACCCTGCTATCAAGAAGGCCATCAAACAATGAGGAATAATGGGCCAAAATGAACCCCTGCTCTTTATAAGTTATCCTGTCTCAGGTATTTTGTTATAGTAATGCAAAAATAACTAATAAGGTACAAAAAGAAATCCTAAACCTGGATGTCCAACTGACAAGCCCAGTTGTTTTGTTATACAGAGACAAGGGGAGATGGTTCAAACTCATTATCATGCTTTCTTGATGATGCTCATAGATGGCATCTGGATCTGTAGAATGGGCAAATTTTTATATTGCAATAACCCACCAAGGAAGCCCAAACTAATGGAACAAGCCCTTTACATTTCCTTCAATGATATAAGGAGTTTCCTTCCATTAGAATTTTATGGTTTTGTCTTTACAGTTGAAGGTCCACAAGGTCCTTGGAAACCAAAAATATTCAGTGGTCTCCAGATGAAGCATTTATAAAACAGAACAATATCACTGTCAATTCAATAATGGTGTAGGTCAGAGGTTCTCAAATTTCTCAGTTCACAGCTTCCTTAATTTCCCAGTGATTTTTTTCAAGGCATTCTAGGCCAAAAGAAATACTGAACACTTCCATTTATGAAGTAAGTCCAAATACCTTAATAATATTTATGTTCTAACAATCTAGTAGCTGTTTCAAGAAATAAAACACATTAAATGAAAGAGAAAAATATTTTATTTTATTCTTGAATAACCAAAATCACTAATGGGACGTGTGTGCCTGTTGGCATTGAAGAAGTTCTTAAACCTTGGAATCAGAACCACCCCATCAGTTCCTTTTTCACATGGGTTTTCATGCAGTACTGGCTTTTTATCACAGAAACCACCAAAAACCCAGTTTTACAGAGATATGGTATCATCAAAAGGAATGTGGTGCCATTTGATGTTGAAACTGTGAACGCCTCTCAGAGATTGATTCACTCAGTGTCTAACAGATGTTAAATAATTCTGTATTTCCCTGAATATTTTATAATATTTTGTTATGTCCATGGCTGTTCACAGCAGCATCCCTGGTGGCTTGACCCACAGTTGGAGAACCGCAAATGTAAGTGATATTAACAAACATTCTTGGTTTATCATTAAGAGTGTTAATTTTTTATTATCCTTAGATAGATAGTTTGAAAGCTGTGCTTTATGTGTTTTTTCTTGAAGTACAAATGTTTTCATCAGCTATAATACTTGCTTTCCAAAAAATTTCCAATCTATTGGTGACTAAGATCAAGATAAGCAGTTGTTTTTCTCTTACAGATTTGAGGACAACATCCATATTTAAGCAGTAATGGGTTAATTTTTGTCATTTGCAAGCATGTTGTTCATAAAAGACTGTAGAGAAGTTGTTGAACTGGTAATTGGACTAGATAGATCAGCTAGAGTTTGAGTAGATATAGAAGGAGAGCAGTAAGATGAGAGAAGAATTTCCATTAAATGAAAAGGGGATTGGAAATCCACTTCATCTTTCAAGACCCAACTTGTGGATACACTTTTTGAAAAGCTTTGTGGTTCCTCTCGCCTAGAAAATCGACAACTCTGTGTTGACTTCTGCAACCCATTGCTGACACTGTATGTACCAGGATTCCCATCAAGAGCTCACTGGAAGCACAGACTCTGTCTTTTGTCTCTGTTATCCAAGAACCAAGCACAGTTCCTGACCAGGAAAAAATAGATGACCTTCAGTATTAAAAATAAAAGCTATAAATGTTTGTAGAAAGTGCAGGTAGAAAAAAAAGTACTGTTAAGAGAAATTAAAGATATTGTTGAAGAGAAAATTCTGTTTAGGCCAGGTCTCTAAGGAAATATAGGAATTCACCAGTAAGCACAGGGGAGGGAGTCTGAGGGAGGCATTGCAGGTAGTCAGAAGGAGGTAGGGATAGAAATGGAATCTTTGTAATGTGTGAGAAGTTTTCTGAGGTTGGAGAGGAGAATATCTAGAAGTGGCAGAAGTGGAGAACAGAGAAGTAGGTGTATACTAGAACATCAGGGCATTGTATATCATTGCCAGGAGTGTAGGTTTAATCTACTAGGCATCCGGGAGCCTCCGCAGCATTCTTCATGGCCCACAGGATGGGAAGAGCTGAACTGGAAATGGTCCATTGAGGTGCAGGGCTGGGAAAAGACAAAGGAATAGAAATGAGTAGCCCAGAAAAGAGGAAATGGACATCTTCATGGCGTCTTGGTCTCTGACTCCATGGCCTTCATCAGCATTCTTTGGGAAATATATTGATACTGCATAAAAAGGACTTTTAAAAACTTTTCATTATGAAATAGCTTTAAACTTACAAAAAAGTTGCAAAGTGTTACAATGTACCCAGGTAGTATTTACCCAGCTTTTCTTCAGATAAATATCTTACATATCAATAGATTAGTTACCAAATCTAGAAAATTAATGTTGAAAACACTCATAATTAATCTACATACTTCATTAGAGTTTGATTTTTCCACTAATGTCTTTTTCTAGTCTAGGATTCCATCCAGGATCCTAATTGTGTTTAGTTGTTATGTCTCCTTATCGCTTCCAATCTGAACCAGTTCCTCAGCCTTTCCTTTTTGTTCATGAGCTTGACACTTTTGAAGAGTATTGGCCATCTATTTTTAAAGTATCCCTCAATTTAGGTTTATGTCATATTTTCCCATTATTAGTTTTATGTCATGTATTTTGAGTGAGAATACAAGATGGTGTTCTTTCTACCTTTCCATGAGCATCATATCAAAAGGACATGATGTTGATGTATCTTACTATTAGGGATGTTAACAAAGGGAATACTAGGGCCGGGGATCTAGCTCAGTAGTTTCGCCTCCTGCTGTGCAAGTGCAAGGACCCGAGTTTGATCCCTGGTACCAAAAAAAAAAAAAAAAAAAAAAAAAAAAAACAAAGGGAATACTTTAGGAAATCTTTCCCTCATCTTTATCACCACTTTAGGCTCTTTATTATTTTTATTTTTCTTTCTTTCACGAAGAGGTTCCCTGATTACTTCAGTAGAAGTTGGTCTCTTAGAATAGTGGTAGGGACTGATAACTACTCCCACAATGGATTCTCCTCTTCTTCTTTTTAGTCATAGAATACTCCAAGGTTAAACTGGGCTTATTCTGCCTAGCTAGAGATTACATTTTCCAGATTTCCTTGTAACTAGATGTGAACATGAACTAAGCTGGGGAATGAGAGTGGGCATGGTATGTATTAGTGGTCACATCACTTTCCCTAGACAACTTCTTGGAGCTACCAGTAACTATAGAGACAAAGTTAACTGGAGCAGACACCTTAATCCTCAGCTAAGCCACACAATGGCATGGCAGAGATGTTCGTGGACTGTTTTACAAAAGAGAAGCAATGCCATTGTATCTGAGGCATTTTTGTTACATCAGCTTAGCTTATTCTCTAACTATCCCAGGCACTTAGAGAGTTAAGACATCCTAACTAAGAGTGAACACTGCAAGCCTCTGCCCATAAACCTGCTGTTCAAGGCCTAAGGCAAAATTGCTGTCATCCACAGAATTGTACTGAAGAGCAGCATACATTAAGCACTCAAGTGGTGAGGAGTGTGGAGGCAGGAATGATGGGAAAGAGTAAGAGATGCAGCCTCTATTTTGGGCATGGGTTGCTTCTGATACATAACCATGGTGGCCAGACACAGTGGTTTTGATTACCATACCAGTGCCTTCTGTGGAAGGGAAAAGAGGCTGCACTCAAGCCTCACTCAGCTCCCTGAGTCACACACCTTCATGTGAGGCTGACTTGGCCGCAGGGAGAAAAGGCAGTTTCCTAACTTATCAAAAAGCCTTCATAAGAAATGAACTTGAGTGCAGCCCTCTCCATTCATTTCTGCTCCCAAGTGAGCCCTAATCTTGGCATCCATCATTACTATTTTAAAATTTCATACCATTTTTTTTACAATGTTTGTTACATGGCTTTAGCATCATAAAAACAAATGCACTGTCTCCAAAGCTTGGTGCATTGGAAAAAGCCTGGGTTTTTGGAGTCAAACTGATGTAGCTTCAAATCCTGGCTCTCACATTTAATCATTTGTCACATTGGACAAGTTGGCCAATTTTTGTGTTCTTCAGCTTTCTTATCTGTAAAGTCAGAATAAAATTTACCTTGAATTATGTCCTAGGAGCAAGAGAGAAGATATACACAGGGTCTATCAATGTGCCTAGCATTCATGTACTCAATAAATAAGAGCTGGTATATAATATTTGGGAATAGTAATAATTAGATAGAGAGTGTGGGGAGCAAGAATTACCCTAATCTTGTTTGTATAGAGTTGAGATCTCAGTGTGGATCTGTGTGTGTGTGCACATGTATGAAAACACTATTTTTGTCATAGACAAGTCATTGAGTTTTCTTACATTTTCTTTTATTCTCAGAAACACTTTACTAATGTCATTTTTAATCACTGCACAACAGACATTGTGTGGCTCCACAGACTTTTATAGCCAACCTCCTATCATTGGACCTTTGAATTGTTCCTAGTTTCTCTCACAGTTGTAAATCCCATACCTGCTCTTAACTACTTTTCACAGGTCACCAACCCTTTAGCATGTGGAAGGAATGCAGGACAATTTGCAATCCAAGCACCAGACCAATGTTTGGAATTTTCTCAAGAAAGTCAGAGAATAAATGTCTTTTAACCTCATCCCCACCCCCCAATTATCTACATGGTGACTAACTCAGAAAAGAAAATCTTCAAGGTGATAGGATGAAGAGTCATAGCAATGTTGCCAAGACAAATACAAACATCAGGAGGAGGCTCCGGGTACAGGGGATTGAACCCAGAGCCTTTGCAATGAGCTAAATACCCATCCCTTTTATATCTATTTTAATTTTTACTTTGAGACAGGGGCTCACTAAATTGCTAGGTAGCCTAGGCTGGGTTCTAACCTGCTATCCTCCTCCCTCATTTTCTCAGAGTGCTGAGATTATAGGCAGGCATGTGCCACCAGGCCTGCTGAAGGAAAACTTTTAAGGGAAATTAATGCTTAGGGCAGCAGAGCTGAGGCTGGGCAGGGAACACACTGTTAAAGCAGTCCAGTAATCCCTTGTAAGCACTGACCCAGAGAACGTCCCACAGGAAGTTTCATGTGAGAAAACACAGGCAAATGCTGGAGCTCTTAGCAGCATTCTTGGAAAGGACTTCATTTCACAGGGCCCTGGCCAGCAGCTGAAGCAGCAGCCAGTAGAGGCTCCTCTGCCATTGCTATTACCCTTGTGGAGGGCCCAGGGCCCAGGTGCTCCGCAGTATGATTTGCTTACTCCGCCCTCCAGGAGGTTTTATTATCTCTGTTTTACAGATAAGATAAGGCTTAGAGAGATTAAGCAGTAGGCCCAGAAGGTAACATGTGGCTAATAGGTAGTAAGCCTGGGCCTGTGTCCAATCTTGATGATGTGCTGCTCACTCCTCCCAACTACAGCCCAATAAATCCATGCTCACAGCTTGAAGGTGGTCACAGGGAGGATGATTCACACCATGGACATGGAATTAAATGACACAACCCAGGGACTTTGTTGTTGTTGAGAGCCACCTATTCATTACTACTGTATTCTTCCATACTACTCATTTGGTGTCTACATCAAATAAATACACATTTTTTGTATAGGGAAAACCAATAAGAGAAATAGGAATGAAGATTCTGTATAACCAATGACAAGGCATCAACCTAGTAACACTGAATCAAACTACTGGTAAATTCAATATCAAACTATTAAGACATTTCTGATTGAATTCAAGGTTCTCAAGTTGTGGTCTCCAGACCAGCAGCATTTCTGTGACCAGCATCACCACTGTGTTAGTCAGCTTTCCATTATGGTAGCAAAATACCTGAGATAATCAATTTATAAAGAGAGATTTATTTTGGCTCACGGTTTCAGAGGGTTCAGTCCATGATCACTTGGCCCTGTTACTTTTGAGCCTACAATGAAGCAACATGTCATAGTGGGAAAGACTTCCATCTAGGCCCCACTTCAAAAAATTTCCATCACTTCCCAATAGCATCACAGGTGGTGGATCAAACCTATAATATATGGGCCTTTGAGAGAAATTCCAAATCCAAACTATAGCAACCACTAACATTATTATCATGATGACCACCACCACCACCACCACCAGTAGTACAACCATCACCACATCATCATTACCACCACCATTACCCCACCCCCTCCCTCATCACACCACCATCAATACCACCTTGGAGCTTGCTTGAGCCAGATGTTCTCAGACCCAGCCCAGACCCCTGTGTGGCTTCATGTATTTCCAATGTTCTCTACAGTTTCAGAACCAGTTAAATAGCTTAATACCACATTTTCCTTTTAATCACTCTTTATTTTGTTTCTGTCAAAATAGGTGAGTTTTAAAAAGAAAAACACTTCATATCAAAAAATTCAGATATACGGAGTAAAAATGTTTTCTTCTAATTTTTCTTCAAAGATGATTCTATTTTTATTAGAGATTAAAACCCCAAAATGCAAATCAAGTTTAGAGTTGTTTGTGCTAATAAATATTGAATTTACAATTTAGATAAAGTATTAAGTAAATTGATTAAGTAGGGGTCAGTTCAGTTAACTGGTTATTTGTTGGGTGATCACCATGCTGAAATACTGGTTATAGTCAACATCTGACTGAACTGAAAAGCTCTTGCAGCAAAAGCCAAAGGAGGACTTGAAGGGACAGAACATCTGGAATCTTCAGTTATGCTAATGTATGTGAAAGTCTTTATGATGATAAAGCAGATAAAATTCTATTCAATCTCTCAAATAGTAGACATCTCTTTTATGTCCTAGATTGTCCTAGGCACTGAGGATCAAGTTAACAAGTCATATCTTTAAGCTTAAGGAGCTCACAGCTAACTGACCTAGGCAGTCTTGTTAAAATATGAGTTCCATAGTTGAAACATAAATATATAACTCTGGGAGCAGAGGAGGTGCTTAACTAAGTTTATGTGTGAATAAGGTTGGGGATATGTGATTATTTAAATATCACAGGAACTTGCTCTGGTCTCCTCCATCTTTATGCATTTATCTGTGGATTGCAAATATCTGTCATCAACTACTAATAAGGTTGATAGCCCGCACACTGCTTATTCCACTCTTGGAAACATTGAAATAACCTGATTAAAACAGAGACCTCACATGTCAGATAATGGAGGCAGAGTTGGAACTGCTGCTATTTTTCTTGGAAAGAGCCCTCATTTGGATGGCAGAGGTGGGGAGGGAGAAACTTCAGAAGACACGTGTTCCAAAGCCGACATGTATAGCAGGAAAGTAGGAACTGTGTTTGCTTTGTCTTCCCATTGTCATTTTGGGGTGGCAGACTCTTCCCCATCAGTGAACACAAGGCACATATCCTCACTTTTCTCTCTCAAACAGAAATGCCTCTGACAAAAGGGATCTGGCAGCACAATCTTGGAGTAGAAGTCATCAATCTAAGGAATCCCAGAATGGTATTCCCACAGTCAGTCAAAATCTACATATACACCCACCACAGACACAGTAGTCATTTAGATTGACTGCATTAGTGGCTCCATTTGAAAAAGAATATAGGGGAAAGACCCTACTCACGTTTCATTTGTGGAAAGAAAAGTGTGCAGCTTCATTTGCAGCAGAACCTGTTATTCTTCATGAGTATGTCTGATGGAGTCTCAGCAGAGGTGGAGAGTCAGATACCAGGAATGGAAGGAGAGCTCACTCTTTGTTTGTACAAGTATTTATAAAGTACTTTATAAAGATAGAACTTGAATTTAATAAATTCAACAGAATGATGGAAATGTCATAAGCAAATTGCAGTAATTATGCCAGGGAAGAAAAAAAAATAGAGCCTGTTTATCAAAAACAATATAGACACAATTAGCAAAGTATCTCTATATAAAGGCTGTCTGACTGTCCTCCAGAACCATCAGCTCCCCGAATGGCTCTTCTATCATCATAGCTCAGAAAGCACACAAATCAATACTTTTCCTGAGATTGCCATTGTTCTCCAGAACTATCATGGTTGTGGAATCATGAGAGAAAGTTCTCCATCACAGGAATATATGTACCTATGCAGTCCCACACACTCATAGAGAGAAACACGTACATGCACCCACTTGTGGTTCTGGAGATGAAGTCAGTGGCAGAAAGAGTACATGGCTTTTCATAGGCAGGATTGAACTTGTAGCTTCTAAACATGAAAATTTGAACCAGAAATTACACACACAGAGAGAAAGAGAGAGAGAAAAAAAACAGATGAAAAGTTCCACACAACCCCTTTCACAGAATTTTTTAATTTCTCCTCTTCTGGCTTCCTAAAGTTGAGAATTCCTCTTCCAGGTCTTACCAAAGTCAACTCTCCATTTGGGCAAGCATGGCCCTGTGGGTAGACTCTGGGGAGTTATTTTCACATCTCTAAGGTTCCAAGCCACTCACTTCCAGACCATGGAAGCAGAAAGTTCTATTGTAAGGATGAATGTAGGTCTGTAGCCAGATCCCATGAGATGCCATAGACTTGACCATTCTTGCTAAGGGAGCTTGGATTTGTCTAGAAGTCTGACTGATGCCCACCCAACTTTATTTTCATACTTTTTTCACTAAATAATTGCAAGCTGTTTATAACAAATTCCTCTTGCTCAATGTTTGCATGAAAGCATAAGAACAAACAATACAAAGTCTCTCCATAGACATGTTTCATATTACCGAATGATTTTGGGCTCCACAAAGAACACAAAACATACAAAGCAGTCCCTTCACTGCTCTCGAGTGGAAATACTATTATTAGATCTTCCATATTGTCATGAAGTGTAAAACCTGTGCCCAAAGGGATCCATAGCCTCCAAAGAAGCCAACTTCCCCCAGTTAAGGTGTCTGCATCCCAAGCACGGAGAATGTGCCACTACCAGTCTCTATCATGTCTTCCTTTGTACCCACCATTCTGGAAAACTAGACAACATTTCAACCTCCACCTGTACCAGTTTCTTAAATGATAGACTTTCCATTCAAGAAAGCATGCCATGGAATCACTTCTGACCCCTGTTGGTTCCCAGAAACCGGGGATGAAAAGGCTCCCTTTCATTGAACAGCCTTGATGATGCCACTGAGGTAAGAACTTTATGTGATTTATCTCATTTACATAGCTCGATGACTCTTCAAGTTGGATATAATTGGTCCTATCTTAGACAAGAGGAAAGTGTTTCAGACAAGCGAGAGTTAGCTACTGGGAAGGAAAGGAAAGAGCAGGGATTCCAGCCCAGATCTGCCTGACTTCAGAGCCCCTACTCTTCACCAAGAGGGCTGCTGACCTCTGTCATAGTCTTTTGATATCTTTTGCTCCCGAGACAGACACGCTGTAGACCTTTGTAAATACTGATTGGAACTCAGAGAGTTAAACATTGGAAATGAGTAAGAAAGGTGGGCTAGAACTATGTACCTAGATCTGACTTAAAAATCATCTTCAACAAAAAAATAAAATATGCCAGTGAATTTCCAGTGAATATTTGTAAGTGTAATGAAGGTTTCCAATCAAACTTTTTTTCATATCCTAGTTGGGACTGGGTATTTTTAAATGCCATTTAAAAAGCTGAGTTTTACCATCTAAATCAGATCAGTCCTCTGAGAACTGAGAGGTAGGCATCTAAGACTCAATTTTTCACAGTGAGAAGCAACTCCCAAAAGGTCCCACCCAACTGGAATTAGTCCATTTTTTCTTTACTATAACAAAATACCAAGGGGCTAGGGATTTAGCTCAGTGGTTCCACTGCCTCACTGCCTGCCTTGATAGCGCAAGGTCCCAAGTTCGATCTCCAGTACCAAAAAAAAAAAAAAAAAATCTGAATACAAAATACCTGAGGCTGTGTACTTCAAAAGAAAAGAGGTTGGGACAGGGATTAGCTCAGTAGTGCCATGTCTGCCTTGCAAGCACAAGGTCCTGAGTTCAATCCCTGGTACCAGAAAAAAAGAAGGGAAGAAAAGAGGTTTATTTAGCTCACAGTTGTAGAGCCCAAAAGTGCAAACAGTATAGCAATGGTTCTGGTGAGTGAGGGGTCCCATGGCTGCATCATCTCCTCATGGTAGTGGCACTACAGTGGCAGAGTGCAAGCGACAGAGAGCAATCCCATTATCAGACAGGAAGCCAAGGTGAGGGGTAAGGGCCAGCCTTAAACCTCCTACTAGACTCCACCTCTTAAAGGTCCTGTCACCTCTCCACACCACCACACTGGGGATAGAGATGTCATTCCCAGCACGTGAACCTTGGGGGCACACTCAAACCATGTCCACCACTCAACACATTGCCCACTGTTATATATTGCCTTTAAAGAACTTGTCACTGTAAAATCAGCTTGTCTCTGTGTTTGATTACTTAACTACTATCTTGCTCCCAAATGTCAACTGCCACTCCAGACCTAGCACCTAGCATGGTGCCAGGCACATTCTCATTCTACCATAGATACTGACAGGATTGAACCCTGTGCTGGCAAGAAGAGGTGGCATAGATGTGGAGAAGAGGCACAACTGGAAATAGAACCACCTGTCACAACTGGGGCAGGAGACCAAATCTCTCCTCATCCATGGGAACATCAATGTCATTCAAAGTGATCAAGCCCGTGTCTGTCTGGATGGAAGGTTAGCAACTTAACTTTCCTTGTTGGCCATTTGTGTTGCCAATGCAAATTACAAAAAAGCAGACAGAGCCCCATAAGTCTCTCCTATCTGATCTTCTACTCTCCATAATCTTCACTGTGGCTAATAAATGAAAGAAATCATGTTTATAGATAAGAAAATAAAGCCCTCTCTACTCTTGTTTTCACTCAACTCATGTATTATGCACTTACTGTGTGTCAGGCATTGTTCTAGGTACTAGGAATACAGTATCCAGCAACATCTGGGTACTTGTTCTTGAAGTGCTTATGTTCTAGTGACAGGAGACTGATAAGAGACAGAAAATAAAGATAACACATTGTAGGAAGTAATGAGAAGAAAAACACAAGCAGAAAAAGAAGACTAAGAGAGTTCCTGGGAGGGGAGGGGGACATTCCTATCTCAGGGATCAGAAAAACCTTCCCATAGTTGCCACCTCAGAAAGCCCCAGGCACGTGATGGCATGCTAGACATGTCCAGGGTGCCATTGGGAACCTGAACTATGTTCAGGGCTGGGGTCCTCTAGTTTGAGGTCGAGGGCACTTGAGGAAATCCTCATGGCAGAAGGCATTGAGGGCCCAGGCTTGGCTCACCAACAATGGGGAAGTGGAAGGAATAATCAGTAGGGATTCTTCTGCTGTCCTCTACTGGGCCCAGCCCTACAGGCTGCTGTGTCCTGGGAGAGGAGGTAGCAACAGTCAGTACCATGCAGAGATCCTAGCTGTAGGGCTGGGCAGCACAGCTCAAGGTGACAGAGCACAGCCACCAGGTGGGAAAAAAGGACAACTGTCCCTTCCTTCTCCTGGGTCCCCACTGGAGTTTGAGTGGCCTCAGCTGCAGGGAACAGGAGGGAGAAGCAGCACCAGGGAAGGAGGATGGTACATGGCCTGTGGCATCTGAAAGGCCCTGTATGAGTTGTCTCTCAGTTCTGGATAGGGTGGATCCAGAGAAATGCTGTGGTTATGAGGAAACACAGGCTGCCCTTGCTGACAATCTAAGGTGAGAATCAAAGCCCAGGGAGAACACAGTCAAGCTTCAAGCTGCAGTTCCAGGGGCCTCTGGCTTTTCTGGGACCTGGGGAGACAATGGAGCCTGAGAGGGCAAGCACAAAGGATACTCTTCCAGCTGGCATCTGGGGTGAAATAGCCTCCTGTGCCAATAATGTCATAGGGGAATGATTAAGACCTGAGAATTTGTACTTAATAGGTAATGAAATGATTGTGAGGAACTCTATAAAAGTAGTAGAAATGTGTGGAGAGAGAAGCTACTATCTATTGTGACAAATGAGCCTTTCTATTTGCAGGTCTTGACCTTGGGCCACTTCTTGGGCCAAGAAGTTGAACAACAATCTTTAAGCTCATCTGTGGTCTATGTGGGTCTGTTTACCTGGGATGTTGACTGTAACTAACCAGTCAGTCTATGAGTTCAGAAAGGGAGAGTTTGTACTTCTTATCCTGAAGGAGAACCCCCTCTCTGACCTCCTAGCCAACTCTCACCTCATTCCTTATGCACTGTGAACATTCTCTCACTTGTATCACCTGGTGCCCCTGAAACAAAGCGATTCAAAATTAACCAGGGGCTGGGAAGGCATTCTGTGAAATGCAAAACTGAAGTACCACTACCACACGCTTTCCCCCAATGGCCACCACTCATGTTTCCTTGGAAAGCCATCAGGACCACAAACTCAGAGACTCAAGAAATCCCCGCAGGGCCTGCCCCTGTGGTGACATGGAGCCTGCTCAGCTTCACTAAATGTGGGTTGTGTGAGAAAGGGGCCATTCTGTACTCAGGGCCTAGCATGGTGCCAGGCATGGCATAAAAGAAATTGGCCCTGTGACCACAGCTTTGCCTTTTCAAGGGAAATCAGAACTCTCTTTTGTGAGATGCACATTCTTCTAGGTCTTAACA
Source organism: Heterocephalus glaber (assembly GCF_053883595.1). NCBI lineage: Eukaryota > Metazoa > Chordata > Mammalia > Rodentia > Bathyergidae > Heterocephalus > Heterocephalus glaber. The sequence continues at coordinate 12,267,466 of NW_028258151.1, read as the reverse complement.
GTTAGTGATTTTTACAATGTAAAGCACAGTATGGACCAAAAAGGTAAGTATATGTATAGGCAGGATTTTCCCTATAGCCCAGCAGTGTGAGGCCTCTTGGGGAGCCCTTTGGGACATCTCTATAGAATACTGTGCATTCTCTGGACTGTTCTCTATTCTCTCCTTGTTGTCCTCAACATTTCCATGAATCATTCTTCCAAAGAGAGCCAGTGGCTCATTTGGCAGGTTCTGCCTTGGGTCGCCCATGTGACGTAATCATGGTCCCTGAGTCCGCTACACCCAGGTCAAATTGCAAATAGGAGGACTTTCACTGAAGTACATCTTTCAACCTTGTGGTGGTCTCTGCTAGCCATGGAGGTGAGGTCACAGATAAATCTGGCTCCAGGGAGAACAAAGATGGATGACAGGACTCTGGAACCTTGAAGATACTGATAATGACCTTGTCCTTTACTTAACAAGCCACCCAGGGTGGGAGGAGCACCACACATGCTGAGAAGCGATGTTGAGACACCAGCTGTGTGACCTGGGCTCCAGGCATTGCAGAGAAAGCCAGCATGGAGCAGAGAAAAGTATCTCACCCCCAAGTCCTGCTCAAATTGCAGATTCATATGCAAAATAAATGATTCTTATTCTTTTAAGCCACTAAGTTTTGAGGTGGTTAGTAACATAGCAATGGATTACCACAACATTCATGGTGCCTCTGGACAGTCAAAACCTCAGGCGCTAGAAGGAATCCGGGGAATCATAGCCCCCCTGAAAGCCTGTCTGAGCTTTTGAGGATGGGACCACAGCACCTCTCCCATCTTCTCCTCCTTTGGACCTTCAGCCTTGTCCTGCATGCACACTCTCCCCATCCCATGTGGTCCTAACTTGCCACAGCCCCATATGGCTGTGATCCTGTTATTAGCCTATCACTTTCTGGGGCCTCTCACATCTCCTCATCTCTCTTCTAGCTTAATGGCTTTCTTTATGTATCTGCTAAGAGTTAAATGTGTCACAAGATTTCATGTATTAGAAACTTAATCCCTAAATTCATATGTTAATGATATTTGGAGGTGGGTCTTTAGAAGGTAATTAGCATTAGATGAAATCAAGGTGGCACCTCCTTGATGGCTTTAGTGGCTTTATACGAAGCCCCTCAGCAGATGCAGACCCTTGACCATGGATTTACCAGCCTCTAGAACTGTGGGAAATAAGATTCTTTTTTTTCCTGAGTTACCCGGTCTGTGGTATTCGGTTATAGCATCAGAAAGGGACTAAGACAGCCCCCAAATTCAGATTCTCCCTAAAGAAAGTCTCAGTTCATCATTTTGTTCCTGGCAGTTAATTGCTCTCTGGCTTACAGATTGGCTGTCATGTAATCAGATGCCACCTCTGGTCCAATCAGGTATGGCAGTCTCTGCAGATGATGTATGTTGGAAGAGGGATGCCACATCAGGAGGGTCCATGGGAGAGCATGTTTCTCTCAGGAGGCGCTTTAGAATTGATTGACACATCTAGAACAGAAATGAAGGAAAGAACAAATGATAGGAGACTTTTGTGCTGTGGACAGAATCTTCAAATGAAAATCCACATGATCTGTGAATCTATGATCTGTGATCCAGTGCTAGATGGTTTTCAAAAAATCAATTGGAAGTTATACTTTTCTAAAATTGATTGGGATGTATTCTGGTTTTCCTCATATTTACTTTTAAAATTGACCTTGGAGCCAGAGGTAGTGGCACATACCTGTCATCTCAAGTACTCGGGAGGCTAAAAGGCAGGAGGATCACAAGTTCGAGGCCAGCCTGGGTAATTTAGACCTTGTCTCAAAATAAAAGGGGCTGGGGATGGAGCTCAGTGATAGAATGCATGCCTACCATGTGTGAGAATGTGGGTTTAACCACCAGTACTGCAGGGAAAAAATGGCCTCCTCTCACTTTATAGAACCTAGACCTATCCTTATCTTTTCTGAATATTCTCAAATGAATGGCTTGAAGGTATGAAAACCTTCATAGTACATAACAAAGATATAATTCAAATGTTGGTATTGCCTATTATTGATCTTTCATTCCAGGGTCCATGAAACATCTCTTTCCATCCTTCCATCACAGTAAGACACATTCCCCCCATTATTTTCTCTTTTTAATGGTGATTAATGTTGATATGAAGTGACTACTCAATCCAGAGTACATTTGTAATGATTTGAAAGCTTATGGTACTAAAGATGGCTGCTAAAACTTAAACATTTATTTTGTTGTTGCTGCAGAAGAATACACTGATTGCTCTATTCTGCAAAATTCTTGAAGGTTGTATCTCCCAGAAGTGGACTGTAAGCAGGCATTTCATATATGAAATGTTATGGGAGATGTGGGTGCCTGTGGGCGGAAGTACCCTTAGGAAGAGAGAAGAAGGCGGAAGGAGTTGGGGAGAATGAATAAGGCTCAGAGAAGCAGAGCTCTGCGGACTTGACCATCATTAAAGAGTAGGTCAGAATGCTATCACCTCCACCTGTGTTATTATACCCCCACCACAGCCAATTGTTGAATGTGGGCCATCTGGGCAGACAGAGAGCCCAGGCTAGAAGTGATGCCTGAGGTTGATGGTGACCCACCCTGGACTGGCAGTACTCACAGCCACAGGGGACAGTGACAAATCTTCCTTTGAAGAGTGATAGAGGACACATCTTCATTAACACTGTAAATGTCCATACTTATGATAACCAGAAATGATTTTCTTCCTTCAAACTTATGATGAAAAATTTCCAGGTATAATCTTCAAAATGCAAAAGTTTCACAATTTGTGAAAACAATTTTAGAGAGATGTGAGCATACAGTTCTTGGAACTGTGACACCTGGGTGATCCTGGTGGTGGTCACTACTGGGGAGATTTGTGCTTAAAGCCTTTTAAAAATTGATATCTGGAGGGTCAGCCAAGCAGTGTGAAGCTCCTTGGCTGTGACCCGGTTCCTGCCCACACCATGGTGAGGTCCCAGGTGCAGCTTGGACCCCTGCCCCCATCTGGCACTCCATTTAGCAGTGCAGGCACCTGCAAGGCCCAGTTCCACTTCCCCCTGCCGCCCTCCGGCTCTTTTGCTACCTGGTCCCACACTACAGAGGCACAGGGGATTATACTTCATATAGTTAAATGTGATAGATTAATGACTACCACAAATTGTCATTTTCTAAGCTGCGCTTGATGCTATGGTATTGCTGATTGTATCATTTGGTCTAACATGTTGTGATTGATCTAATCAGTTTTCCTTCCTGGTATAAGGAAAATAAAATAGTCTCAGAGTCATTAGAGCCTCAAAATCTAAACACAAGCCATATCTGGAAGACACCACTGAAAAGCAATCATTCCACAAGGGTTTTAAACACAAGCAACAAAGAAACCTGCATTAAGCAATTTTGAAATATCAACCCAGGAATTAAACCAAGGACAGTACCAAAAATAAAAATGAGAAGACATTTAAGCAACCCACAAATGCAGGCTTCCATGCCACAAAAAGGAAATTCTGGGGGAAATGAGGTGGAAAAGTCTGATAATCAACCACCTGGAGACCCTGAACTGATAGCACAGGAAGTAACAAAGCCAATGCATGAGGCTCTAGAAAAATTCAAAGCAGAAATAATCTCCCAGATAAATACAGAGATGGTGAGTAGAGTGAAAGACATGATTAGAGGCTCTAGAGCAGAAACAGATAAGAAAACAGACAAGATCAGAAACATGCTGGAAGTGATGAATGCCCAGCATAAGAAAGAAATGGAAACCATGATCGGCCAACGTAAGAAAGAAATGGAATCCATGAAACAGATTCAAACAGATATTCAGGAGATTAAAAACTCCATTGAAAGCATGCAGAGCAGACTCAGAGAATCTGAAGATAGAATATCAGATATAGAAGACAGGATTGCAGTTAAGGACCATGAAAACAGAGATTTCTTAAAGATAGTAAGGGACCATGAGAAATCAATCCAACAGCTGCTAGATGATGCAAAGAAGAATAACATAAGACTGATAGGAGTCCACGAAAAAACAGGAGAAAGTACAATTGACATAAAAAACTGTTCACAGAAGTAATAGCAGAAAACTTCCCAGACAGAGGTAGAGAATTGGAAATACAGATAAATGAGGCATATAGAACTCCAACTAGCTGTGACCAAAAAAAATATACACCTCGACATATAATAATCAAGATCCCAGAAACCCAAGAGAAAAACAAAATTCTACAGGCATAGAGAAAAGAAACAAATCACCTACAAAGGAAAACCCATCAGAATCACGGCACATTTCTTAACACAAACCCTCAAATCCTCAAATCAAGGAGAGCCTGGAGTGAAGTATTTCAAGCCCTAAAAGAAAATAACTTCCAACCTAGACTGTTGTATCCAGAAAAATTATCTTTCAAAATCGATGGGGAAATTAGATATTTCCACAACAAAGAACACCTGAGAAATTTCATGAACACCAAACCAGCACTCCAAAGAATTTTCTGCAATATCCTAGAAAAAGACAATGAAGGTCACAACTCCATGAGGGCCAACAGAGAGAAGACATCATGCAAGGTAAGACACTAAAGGGAAAGGGGGAAAAATAAGAAATAAAAGAGCCAACAACAATAAAACATCATGGAAAGGATGAGTTAATATCTCTCAATTACAACTATCAATGTTAATGGCCTCAATTCACCAATCAAAAAAAATAGACTGACAGAATGGATTAAGAAGCAAAACCCAGCAATATGCTGTATACAAGAAACACACCTAACTCAAAAAGAAACTCATAGACTGAAAGTAAAAGGATGGAAACAGTCTCCACACCACAGGAACTCAGAAAAAAGCAGGGGTAACAATCTAATTTGCAGATAAAGTAGATTTCAAACCAAAACTAATTAAGAGAGACAAAGATGGTCACTACATCCTTGTGAAGGGAACAATCCAAGAGGAAGAGATGACAATCCTAAATGCACCAAATACAAATGCCCCTAACTATACAAAACAAATATTAATGGACATGAAAAATCAAATAAACAATAACATATTTGTAGTGGGGGACCTCAACACCCCTCTATCACAGACAGATCATCTAGAAAAAAAATTAACAATGAAATTCTAGAACTGAACCAAGCTATTGAACAAATGGACTTGATATATATTTACAGAGTGTTCCACCCCATAAAATCAGAATATACATTCTTTTCAGCTGCACATGGGTCATTCTCCAAAATAGATCACATGCTAGCTCATAGAGCATATCTAAGTAAATGTAAAAGAATTGAAGTTATCCCCTGTATATTATCAGACCATAGTGCAATAAAATGGGAGATCAATAACATAAGAAAGTGCAAAACACCCACAAACACATGGAAATTGAATAACACCCTCCTGCACAACCAATGGGTCACAGAGGAAATTAAAGAAGAAATTAGACAGTTTCTACAAGTAAATTATAATGTCAGTACAACATACAGGAATCTGTGGGACACAATGAAAGCAGTTCTATGAGGGAAATTCATAGCAGTGAATGCCCATATTAGGACAACAGAGAGAACTCAGTTAAATAACCTAATGCAGAACCTCAAGCTCCTAGAAAAAGAAGAGCATAACAAACCCAACACTCATACGAGAAAGGAAATTATAAAGATCTGAGCAGAAACCAATGCAATGGAGACTAAGAGAATGATACAAAAAATCAATGAATCGAAGAGCTGTTTTTTTTAAAGAATAAATAAAATTGACAAACCTTTAGCCAACCTTATCAAAACAAGGAAAGAAAAGGCTCAAATCCATGCAATTAAGAATGAAACAGGTGAAGCCACAACACATCCAGCAGAAATTCAGAGGATCATCAATATCTACTTTGAGAACCTGTGCTCTAATAAAATGGAAAACACAGAAGAAATGGACAGATTCCTAGATACATATGAATTGCAAAGTTAAATGAAGAAGATACAGAAATTCTAAACACCCCAATAACAGTGAGTGAAATTGAAATTGTAATAAAAAATTTACCAACAGGCTGGGGATTTAGCTCAGTGGTTTCAATGCCTGCTGCGCAAGCACAAGGACCCGAGTTCGATCCCTGGTACCAAAAAAAAAAAAAAATTTACCAACAAAGAAAAGCCTAGATCCTGATGGGTTCACTGCTGAATTCTACAAGACATTTAAAGAAGAACTAATGCCATTACTCTTTAAACTCATCAAGGAAATTGAAAGGGAAGCAAGGCTTCCAAATTCTTTCCTGGAAGCAAGTGTTACTTTGATTCCAAAACCAGGGAAAGACCCAACCCAAAAAGAGAACTACAGACCAATCTCCCTAATGAACATAGATACAAAAGTCCTCAACAAGATACTGGCAAACAGAATACAGAGTGTCATCAAGAATATCATACACTCTGACAAAGTTGGATTTATCCCAGGGATGCAAGGATGGTTCAACATCCATAAATCAATAAATGTAATACACTATATTAACAGAGTCAAGGACAAAAACCATATGATCACCTCAATAGATGCAGAAAAGGCATTTGACAAAATCCAGCACCCATTCATGATTAAAATGCTACAGAAAATTGGAATAGAAGGTCTTTATCTCAACCCGATTAAGGCTATCTATGAAAAACCAACAGCCAACATCATACTAAATGGTCAAAAACTGAAAATGTTCATGCTAAAATCAGGAACAAGACGAGGATGCCCACTATCACCACTCCTGTTCAATATTGTTCTGGAAACATTAGCCATAGCAATTAGAAAAGAGAAAGAAATAAAAGGATTAAAGATAGGAAAGGAAGAAGTGAAACTGTCATTATTTTCTGATGATATGATACTTTACATAGAAGACCCAAAAATCTTGGTCAAAAGTCTTCTAGACCTAATTGACAGATTCAGTACAGTAGCTGGATACAAGGTCAACACTCAAAAAACAATAGCCTTCTTATACACAAATAGCAGAACCATTGAGAGAGAAATTTGGTGAATAATTCCTTTTACAATAGCATCTAAAAAAATGAAATATCTAGGAATCAACCTAACAAAGGAAGCAAAAGACCTCTACATTGAAAACTACAGCACACTGAAGAAAGAGATGGAAGAGGATATAAGAAAATGGAAAGATATCCCTTGTTCCTGGGTAGGAAGAATCAATGTAGTGAAAATGGCCATACTTCCAAAACTACTATATATTTAATGCAATACCAATTGAAATTCCAACAATATACTTCACAGAACTAGAGAAAACAATCCAAAAATTCATTTGGAAGCAGAAGAAACCTAGAATAGCAAAAGCAATTCTAGGCAACAGAGACATGGCTGGGGTATCACAATCCCCAACTTGAAACTATACTACAAAGCTCCTGTGATAAAATAGCATGCTACAGGCAAAGAAACAGACCTGAAGATCAGTGGAATAGATTAGAAGATGCAGAAACAACTCCAGACATACTTAGCCACCTCATCTTTGACGAAGGAGCCAACCACCCTCATTGGAGGAAAGATAGCCTGTTCAATAAATGGTGTTGGAAAAACTGGATTTCAACCTGCCAAAGATTAAAACTAGACCCATACCTATCACCGTGCACTAAACTAAGATCGAAGTGGATTAAAGAGCTAAATATCAAGGCAGAAACACTAAACTTGTTGGAAAATAAGTTAGGTAGAACTCTTGAAGACATTGACATAGGAAAAGACTTTATGAACAAATTTTCAGTAGCATGGGAGCTAACACAAAGAATCAACACCTGGGATCTCATCTTATTAAAAAGCTTCTGCACTGCAAGAGAAACTACCAACAGTACCTCAGAATATATCTAGAATATATAAAGAACTGAAAAAAATCAGACCCCTCAAATGCAAAGACCCAATTCAAAAATGGGCATCTGAAATGAACAGACATTTCTCAGACAAAGAAGTAAAAACAGCAAATAAACATATGAAAAAATGTTCAACATCATTGGTCATTCGAGAGATGCAGATGAAAACCACACATGAGATTCCACCTCATCCCACAAAGAATGGCTGCTATCAAGAAATCAACCAATAACAAATGCTGGCAGGGGTGTGGAGAGAAAGGAACCCTTCTCCATTGTTGGTGGGAGTGCAGACTGGTGCAACCACTGTGGAAATCAGTGTGGAGATACCTCAAAGAACTAGGGCTAGAGGTCCCATTTGACCCAGCTATTCTTCTACTGGGTATTTTCCCCAAAGAATTAAAAGAATCATACCAAAGCAATATATGTGCACCTATGTTTATAGCAGCACAGTGTGTAATAGCTAAAGTTTGGAAACAGCCCAAGTGCCCATCAACTGGAAACTGGATAAAGAAGATGTGGGTTTTTTTTTTTTATAAAATGGAGTACTACTCAGCCATAAAGAATGAGAAACTAGAGTTATTTATAGCTAAATGGATGCATATTGAGGCCATACTCTTAAGTGAAATAAATAGGGCACACGTGTAAATACTGAATAGTTTCTCTAGTGTGAGAAACTGAAAGTATAAATAAGGATGAAAATGATTAAAATGAATAATTGATAATTTGAAATAGGAAAAGGTCCAAAGGTATAGGGGTGGTGGGAGGGGAAGGGGAAAGGGAAGAAGGGAAAGGAAAACTTATGAGAAAGAAAAAAAATGGAAACAAAGTCTATGTAAATATGGAAGGGTGGTGGGGGTGAAGGACACATAGGTAATGGGGAAAAAATAAGAACTAAGATACATCATGTTCAGGTACAAATACCCAATGATAAATGTAAATGTATTGTATGTCTAAAATGTACCAATTAATACATAAATTAAAAAATTGATATCTGGGGCAGAGTTGTAGGAAAGTTGTCACAATCCAAGGAGCCACTTGTGTCAAGCCCTAATAAATAAATGAAGCTGAGAGGTGAGGAAGGAGCGGTTCTTATATCTACAAGAACTGTCGCAACAGACTCTGCCAGAGTCCTGACACTGCACCAAAGCCACCATTGCCTGACAAAAAGAATTCTTTTGGAAGGATGTCCACTTGCTATTGGTCCTTGTGGTCAAGGTCATTTCAAAATAACTTACGTCATCCTTCTCCTTTTACCTTTAAAAGTTTCCTTTATCAGTCTCTCTGTCTCTCTTTTTCCCCCTCTGTCTTTCTCTCTCTCTCTTTCTCTCTCCCCTAGATTTATTTTACTTCCCAACTTCCCCTGCAGATATACAGCACATATGACTGACCTCTGATGATCAGAGAATGTGGAAGAATTAGAGAGAATATGTACACCCACATGATCTTAAACTGTGAGTTCTTCACACTCCTGCTAATCTCTCCCCTGCAGGTGAGATGCAGGTGATGAACAGAGACTTTTAAGCCTCAGATGACACCAGAATATGGAACAGAGCCCCCTCAACCTGCCTCTGGCTGTGATATGATCAAGAAACAACCCTGTTACCAGTTGCATGTCACTGAGAGTTTGGGATTGTTTGTTACATCACTTACTCTACTCTGACGAATACAAAAATCTGCTGAAAAGAAGAACTCAAGTGAACTCAGCTGTTTAGGGATTTTTTAAATACCATGTATGGAAAGGAACAATATTGCTTAGGGAAGCTTAGAAAAATGAAAGTTGAGAGAGTTCCATGAATAGCTTTCACTAAGAAGGCACCCAGCCTGGACTGTCAGAAGGAGACAGTCACAATGAACATACTTTGTCTTTTTCCTGGGACATGTGAGAAGTGATTCTGGTGGGTGTGTTTTGTACTCAGGATGTATCTCAGGATTAACTTCAGCTCTAGGAAAGGAAGAAAATCTAGATTTAACCACATAAAGGTTTACTTTTCTCTCAAACTCAGAGTTACGTAGTCCAAGGCATTATGAGATCCATCATGGCATCAGGGACCTAAGGTTTATTGGGTTTTCTGCTTAGCCCTTTCTAATTGTCGGCCTCATTTAATGTTCATGACCTCTACAGCTGACATGTCTATGTTCTTGGGAGAAGGGAGGAGGAAAAGTGGGGTGCCCGGGCAGTGCAGGCTCTGGCAGATGCTGAGATGCTCTGGCCACATTCCCTGGACCTCTCCTTTTCACCAGCTGTGTGCAGAGTTCTGTGCACATTATGAGCATACACAGCAGCCACATCGCAGAAGATCACCCAGCCTCATGCAAGAACAACCAGTAAGTTTAGGGGAGTCAACCGCCCAGGGTGATTCCCAATGGATGGGAAAGAAGATTCTCTAACCTACTGTTGTCCAGTGAGACCACAGGAGGTGTGTTCCCCATAGTTCCTTAGGCCCTCAGGGAGCTGAGGCACTCCCCAGCAGCTGGCTCCTTAGTATTTCTTTCATTTGCCTTTTTCCCTTTCCTTTTTCCCCTCCTCACTCATTCCTGCTTCCTGGGATAACCTCACAAACAAACTACTTGTATGCTGGTCTTTGTCTCAGGGTCTCCATTTGGGGAAACCCAAGCTAAGATACTAGCAGAGTCTGCCCCGGTGAGGGCTTTCCTAGGAATCTTTCCTGGCCAATTCCAGCCAACCTCATGGGCTACAAACAGATCACATGGTCATTCCTAAGTGCAAGACACTGGGAGATAAAAGCTTTCCAGATGGGTAGGTTGGCACCCCTGACTAAATTCAGGCCCTGCCTACATGGAAGAAGAAAATGATGTATATGTGATGGGCAACTAGACTTTCCTGAAGGCAAACAGATGTTAACAGGATCTTTTTGATAATGTTGCATCATTAAATTAGTGAAAATTAAATTTAGAAAATAAAATATATAAAAGTATAAGGAGGCATAAAGAAAATAAAAACATGTTAGAGATTTTAGAACATGGATAGTTTAGACCTGGTATGTTCTCCAAGAACATTAAAGGCTGTTAAAAGCTTAGTCCCCAGCTATGTGTTCAAGGCTTAGTCCCCAGCTTGGTGCTATTGGAAGGTGGAGGAAACTATGAGATGGGGCTTAGTGGAAGGTTTTAGGTCATGGGAGCACGCGGTCCCTCCCTACTGTTTACCCTTATCCCCACAACTAGGAGATGTACGGTACCAGGCAGCTTCTCATGGTCTGAGACTGTATCACTCAATGCCTACTAGAGAAACATATTCAATGCAAGATATGCAAATATATAAGAATTTACAAGATTGGCTTACAATGGCTGCCCACAGAGTCAGGTGTGGAAAAGTACAAAGGGCTATCTGCACTGGGGAGCCGAAGGATCCAGTTGAAGGCCTGGCTCTCACTATAATGTCCATGCAAGCCCGTATCAGGAGGCTGAAGGGTCTCCAATGGAGAGCTACAGATTCTGCACTGGAAGCCAGGAGATAACATCCAAGGTGACGGTGAAGGTTGGAGCTCCTTCAAGAAATAGAAGTGAGCCTTCCTTCTTCATTTCCCTTTTATTCCATTCAGGCACCAAGCCTATTGGTTACTATCACCACACACAGGGTGAGTCTTCTGTCTTCAGTAAATCCCTTCAGCCAAACCCAGAACTATGCTGATCCAATTTAGTTGTGTGTTTCTTACTCAAGTTAATACGGTTAGCTATGACAGAGACCTTTAACACTGTGAGCCAAAATAAACCTTTCCCCTTTATAAGTTGGTCATTTTAGGTATTTTGTTTTAGTAATGGAAAGCTAGCTAATATAGAACCTAACCTTTGGACATTAAGGATCCCCTTAAACAGGCAGTGTTTTATATAGTGAGAAATAATGTACTTTTTTCAGTCTAGCTATTCTCTACTAAAGGCCCCTTTGACTCACCACTGTGATTATTTTTAATCTTTGGAGTTTGCTTTGATAAAATAAGTTAAAATCAATTTCTCTCTCTGTCTCTGTCTCTCTCTGTCTCTCTCTCTCTCTCTCCTATCTATAATTTACCCCTCTTCTACAGAAAATCCAACAATCCAAGGTACATTACAAAAGAACACAGGCTATAAAGCAAAAATAAATGAAAAATAGATCACACATAACAAGAAGACAAATTCTAGAGGCTGTGCACTTGTTGCAGCTGTGGTTCAAGTTTATCCCTGCACATCCTGGTACACAATCTTAAGCAGAAAGGGCTTCTCCTCACATTACTTGTGTCACCAAAAAGAGGGAGGCATTCCACTTTCCCTAGAGCAAGTGAATCTTCCTCAGTCCTGAATTCTAAAAGAAACCTCATAGGGGGCCAGGGATTTAGCTCAGTGGTTTCGCCGCCTACTCCGCAAGCACAAGGACCCGAGTTCAATCCCCAGTACCAAAAAAAAAAAAGAAAAAAGAAAAAAAGAAACAAACAAACAAAAAGAAACCTCACAGAGTTTCCCATTAGGGGTAGGAAGTGAGGAATGGAAACTGTCCCAATATTTTTATGGCAAAGCCCATAGGCCTTGTGGGCTTGGGTCCCACACTATAAGAGTTCAAGATGGAGCATTAATATTTAATTAAGTGATAGTGATTGCACAAGGAGCAAAAATGTACATTCTCTAATGATTTTGGAGTTTTCAAGGCCAGATCTTGAGTTTCTAGAGGGCTATAGAGACTGCCTGACATTCTGTAAGCTGGAAGGGAGCAAAGTCACAGCCAAGGGAGTGCTCTGCTTAAGCAGGTGATCCCAGTGATCTGTTTTTTGTTGAGGGAATCACTCATTGCTTAGCTAACACAACAGCTCCTTCCAACTCCATTTGCCTCGCCTGTCTTTTTCTATTAAAGCCCAATGGCCAATTTCAAAATCTTCCTTGCAGCTAGGGGTGGCCAAATGACTCAGATATGGTCAAAGAGACCTAAGGGGAAATTTTCTTTCAGGCTCTTAGGAAAGATTTTGCTTTGCTGATAAAGTAAGTGGTGTGAGAAGCAAGATGTTGACATGACTTTTCCCTTGTCCTTCTTATCTAGAATATGATGTGATATCTGGTACAATGGCACCTCTCATGAGGCAGTGAGGATGAAACTACAATGCTAATGAGCTGGGGATGGTGAGAGACAAGGTGGAGAAGTCTGTGTCCTTGCTGGCATTGAGGAAGTCCAATTTTGAGATAGCTTGTCTACAAATTCTTGTCAAGCAAACAAAATAGCCATGCTGCTTCCGCTACTGGTGGTAAGGTTTTCAATTTCTTTCTACTGGAAACAGTTCATCTTTATGAGATGGGAATCTGTATTTTAAAAAAAGAAGTGGTTGGATAACATTCTGTGGTGAGGGCTGAGATGTGGCTCAGTGGTAGAGCACTTGCCTAGCAGTGTGAGGCCTTGGGTACTATTTCCCACTCTACAAAAGGGAAAAAAATCTGTGGTGAACATAAGAAGTCCAATTGAAAACACCAACTCAAATGTGAACAGAGGTGGGACATTCATAGAGTCAGAATTTTACTTAGGAAACCCCTACATGGAAATAATTGCTTAATCATGACTTCAATACATGATGCCATAAAACCTGAGCAAGGAGATTTTAATCACTAAAAATTTTAAAACAGGAATAGTCACTCATTGGAGCCACATAAAACCTCAGTGTATCTATCTTGGAATCAAGTGCCTTGAAAAACATGGCTTCTCATTTAACTGAATTGGGAAATGTGTTACAGTTCAGCTCCCCATCATGATGACAAATTAGCCAGGAGACTTCAACTTAAGAAAGGAAAGATTTATTTTGGTTCATGGCTTCAGAAGTGTCTGTCCACAGTCATCTGGCTTTATCATTTCTGGGCCTGTGGCAAGGCAGAACATCATGGTGGAGAGCATGTAATGCAGAAAAATGGCTCAGCTCATGGCAGACAGGATGGAGGAAGACAGAAAAAGAGAAAAAGTGAAAGAGAGAGAGCACAGGGTGACAGTAGCCCCTTCAAGGCCATGCTCTCAGTGACCTACTACCTCCCACTAGGCCCAATCTCCCAACCACACCACCAGCTGGGGGCCAAGATTTCAACACAGATTTCAACGAACCTTTGGGGGATATTCCAGAACCAAACCATAACAGAGAAGGTATCCCTAGATTACTAAATTAATTTATCTACAGATTGGGGTTGGTTAGTATAAGTAATTAAATTCTGAAAACTTAAAAATAATGACTTTTAGCTTTCAGAGAGTTAATATAACTCTGAAGTCATGATTTAATATAACTCTGAAGTCATGATTTCTGAAAAGTAGAAACCATCACTGGTTCTTAACAATGAGAGCATCTGTCTCCGAGACCAGGTAACATGCCCTAAGTTTCTTTCAAGAGGTTTCAGATTCTTGAGAGAATATAAAGCAAAAAAAGATGTGGAATACCATATGCCTGTCTAAAACAAATTAAATTATTATTTGATGGTATTTCAAACCAAATCTTGACTTTTATGATGAACAGAAGTTCATATTGTCCTCATGTAAATGAGCCACACAGTTACTGTTACTGAACGGGCTGTGAAAAGTATTTCTCTCCCTGCCTCCCACTTTTCTATAAACTTGCAGACAAGGTCAACACTTCATAGAAGGGCCTTAAACATTCAAGAATGTTATTGTACTTGCTACTTTAGCTTCAACTCTATAACATCAGTCCTTTGTGAAAATTGAAATAATGATGAAATAAGAAGAGAAGCTATGGTTACATTCCCTATGTATAATTAAGTCATGAGTATGAAACTGAAATGGACAAAGTGCTTTCCCCCAAATGTTTCCAATTATAAGATGAAAATGAAATTGTTTTTATAATTCTTTGGTCTTTTTTGTTTCAAGTATATTGGGGTTTTTTGAAAATATGGGAGACGGAGATGCAAATAATTGTTTTCTTTACAATTATCTGCTATGAAACCCCGAGTTCTTTTTTTGTTTTTGTTGGGTGTAATTTATCATTTCTTAAGCTGTGTCAGAACCCACTGCTGCAAGACACATGGTGGAAAGTCTCCTATGGTAAATGAAATAGTAATTCAACTTGTCGTTGTTTAGGTCATGGCGTGTTGGAGGAGACCACTTTTTCTGGATCACTGGCAACATAAACAAAGGGTTTATCACAATATAAATAAATGTAATCTACAGTTTTCCATTTAAGCCTATCAAAAAACATTTGGAGGACATGGCCACATGTTCATTCAATTTAGTCTCAGTAACGTTACTTGTATGACAAGGCCAACAAGAGTTGCCAAAGTCAATACAGTGGGCCAGGAGGCGCCAGGCATGTTCCACAAGGGCGGTGAGCTTTCATCTCATGGGCCTCAGTGTCCATCCAGATGCAGTGCTGTTTCTGGACCTCCCATAGCAGGGGTATCCTAGATCTAAATGATGTAAGACATTAGGGATGTTGGGAAGACTGAGAGGTTTGGAGGAGACAGAAGAGAAGGAATGATTGCAGAGACAGCGTATATCAATGGTGACTTGAAAATACACGGTGAAATCTGGGCTTAAAAACGTCAGAGAAGGGCTGGAGATTTAGCTCAGTGGGTTCTGTCACCTGTCTCACAAGCACAAGGTCCCTAGTTCAATCCCCGGTACCAAAAAAAACAAAAACAAAACCAAAAACAAACCGTCAAAGAAACATCAGTAAAACTTAACCACATTGAATCTCATATATTTGCAGTTAATGCATCATTTACTCTAAATGGTTTTTTACGTTTGTTAGATTTCATCTGTTAATTTCTATAATATGTAAAGCGTGATTATGGCACAAAATTAAAGTTAAAAAATGTGTACAGTATAAAACATAATTTTCCTTCCTACCCTTGTCTTTCAGCTATATATCTCCTTCTCCTCCTTACAGCAACTACTGGCCAGGTATGGGACACACGCCTATAATCCCAGCTCTAGGAGCCTGAGGCAGGAGAATAGTAAATTTGAGCTCACTTGGAAAACTTAGTGAGGCCCTATCTCAAGAAAACAAAAAACAAACAAACAAAAACAATGTAGCTCAACGCAAAGGTCTGGGTTCAATCCCCAGTAAAAACAAATAAACAAACAAACGAAAAACCCAACTACTGTTACCAGTGCATTATAGATATTTTCAGAAACATCCTATAAATACATAAATGTGCACATACACATTGGCAATTCTCTTTGACTTAGTCATATAATAATCTTTTGTATCTGAATATATATATATTTCTGTTTAACAATTGCAGGGTATTTCATTGCTTGGAAGTTTCATTTCATTCTTTAATTAGTTCCCTATCTTTATTTTAATAGTTTACTATTACACAAGCTACAACAATAGACATCCCTGAACACAGATTATTTCATAAAAGTGCAAACATATACAAGTGGAATTATTGGGTCAAAGGTTTTATTCATTTATAATCTTTAAAGCATTTACCAAATTGTTCCCCCAAGAGATTTACCAGCTCACCCCCAGGAATACACGAGAATGACCCCTTACAGTTCACCAGCACAGCACATTATCAAACTCAGCCCCAAATTTGAATGAACTCTTTTATTCAGACAGTAGTAGTAAGTCAAAGTCACACTATTTTAACAGCTTCTTTTGCTTTTAGGGACTAGAACAGCCAAACAACCATCTATTCATCCATGTAACAAATGCGCATTGAGTTCTTATTAATTCATTCAAGAACACCTTCTATGTACCAGGCATTGTGCCAGGTCTGGGGATACAGTGGTGATACAATGATCCTGGATTTTATTGACAATGGGAGAGAGAGAAATAATGACAAAAAAGTGCTCAGAAGGAAAAGCACAGGATCTGTGAGGTGCAAAACAAGAGGCCTGCTCTTTTCTTCAGTGGCCATAAAAGCTTCCTTGAGAAATGCTGTCTGACCTGAAGGATGAGCAGAAATCATGGAGTGTGTGTGTGTGTGTGTGTGTGCGTGCATATGTGCATGCGTGTGTGTACCAAGTGTGTGTGCACACAGAACATTCCAGATAATGGAGGAAGAGCATGTCACCTTCAAATGTGCAGAGAAGGCCAGGATGTAAGAAAGAGATACAAAAGAACACAAGGAAAATTGGGTGCAAAGCACTATGGGAGATGTCCCCTACCTCAAGGGACTTGCCCTGGAAAGGACTGGAGATGCCTAATTATAAATAAGTCTAGTGAAGAATTGAATGACAAGAGCCATTAGGTGATAATAAAGTGCAAGAGGAATGTAAAGTGAATCCCAGTAGCTTTAGCTCCCTTATGTAGCCATGTGCTTGATTTATTTCCTTCATTTGTTTTGATAAAAAAAAGTACAATGATCTTGACTGCACTTTAGCATGTCAGCTGTTACTGCCTTGTGCCCTTTTTTGACCACTTGATCCTAAAAGACCTGAGAGATTCAGGTGTTTTAAACTCCAGAAGTTCACGCCTGTGCCTGTCTTCATCAGTGTAATGAGTGTAGGGTCAAGACAGATAATCCAGTTGCCCCAGATGGTTCTCTAACCTCTCCAGGTGTGTGTCATGGTGTGTAGCACACCGAGATTAGGTGGTAAGGCACCCAAACATTTTCAAATGCATAGAAGAGAAGTTAAAGGTATTGCCTCTTGAAATTATTTTTAAAACATTCAAACCTCAAACTTGGTTTATATTAATGTCATATCAATTTCATAAAGCAAATATGAATGAAACAGCAACTATCGCCTTGGCTATTGATATAATATACTTTTCAAAAAGATAAAAACATAACTCTCATGCAAGCATACAATTGCATACCTGCCGAACTTGCGCTCAGCTCATTAATGGGTGAGCAGACCAGTAAAATATTAAGACTATTTTGAATGAGAATTTGAAGAACAGATTTTGTCCTTCAGATAGAGGAATGCTTAAATAAACTCACTAAGAGACATATAACTAATATTTTGCAACAAACCATAATATCTGAGTGTTGGGGCTGTCTTGTCTATCAGATAGAAACAGATTGCATCTGTAATGAGACAAAATTCATGGGCATTGTGATAATTTTCAAGCAAGAATTCTTTTGCATTGTCATCAATTTTCCATAAGTTAAGATCTTGCTCAGAAGCACTGCTCTGATAAAACATTCTATAATCCCCCTTCCTTTTTAAAATATCATGTGCAGTGGATTCTCTCTAAGGAGGTCAAAGCACCCATTTACTCCCAAGGATTTTAGGACCCTATGATCATCCCAAGACTGATGTTTAGAAACTAGTACTCTGCCATTGCACCAAGATTGAGGAGTAGTCTTCCCAGCATCACATGTTATTAAGAGCTAAAAATTAGCACCTGAAGCAAGTTAAAGTACAACCTATAATTAGATGTTCTCACAGACCCAATTAGAAAGATCATGCCCTTTCAACCACATTTTATTACCTTTATTTCCAGTACAAACCCCTGACTAAATTTTCAGCCCCAGAAAGCTGTGGCTTTCCATATAGCTGTTAAGTTCCTTAGTAGGATCAACGTAGCATCTGGTTACCTGCTTTCTTCTTGAATAGGGACCTTTGTCAAAATCTGGTGAGAGGGTGAAAAATGGAGTAAACCTCAGGCTGTGGAGGGAGGCAGAAATGAGAGATGCCATTTCCAGGCCAAGAGGTTCAAAGCAAAAACAAAGGATAGAGAAGAAGCCAGATGAGCCTTGCTATAATTTAGATCTGGGACATTCCCCAAAGGTCCATGTGTTAGAAGCTTTGTCACAATTCTGTGTCACTACTGGGAGGTAGGCAAACCTTCAGGAGGTGGAGTTTAATGGAAGGAGGTGAGGCCATCGGAGGGTGCTTTTGAAGGGAATGTTGGAACACCAGCCACCCTCTCTTCTTCTTCCTCACACTATGGGGTGATTAGGCCTTCTTGGTGACATGTTCTCACCATGGTGTTCCATGCCACCACAGACCCATAGCAACAGAGCCAAGTGGCCATGGGCTGAAACCTCTGAAACCGTGAGCCAAAATAAGCCTTTCCTCTTTTTATTTATCTCAGGTACTTGTTACAGCAATGGAAAGTTGAACACAGTTCCAATAAGACTGAGGTGCAACCTGAATCAGATATTGGGAGATCCCAATAAGAAACATAAAAATCTATAGAGAAGAGTGTAAAACCCAAGGTTCATGGGTGTGACAGTTAATGTTAAGAGAAGCAGAACCACTATCAATATTTTGGAATTAGTAATTTAATAGAGAGACTGGATTTTATACAATTGTATGCAGAGATAAGGACATAAGGATCTGAAAAAGGACTTTGAGGATTTGAAGGAAAGTCACTGCTCAGTCCTGGTGCCGGTGAATGAGTCAGAACTTGCAGGATATCTTGAATCAAGGCACATGGAGCCATACGTCATTGGTTCTTGGAAGTTGCCACTTCTCTGAGTCTAAGGCAGTGCCTCTGACGCTAGGTCTGGCATTGGGGACCAGGGCTGGCAGTCAGAAGAACAGGTAGATAGGAGTGGGAAAGGGTTAGGACAGACTGGAACTCACTGATATCTTCCATCCCGCACTCAACAGTGACATTCAGGACATAATGGCTATAGTTTCTCTTCTACCACATCTTGTGCAACATCACTTTTGGCTAATTATAACTGGATAATACAGGAAAGGAGATCCAAGAATACATTATTGAGAGTTGACTATTCCAGTACCTGGTGGCGAATCCAAAAGCACGAAATGAGAGTTAACTCAAATAAAGGCATGAAAGCCAGAAAGAATAGTATTTTCAATATCCAAGAATTCTGAAAATTATTTATAGTAGGCTGGCTTCCTTGAAGAATACAGATACCTATCATCACCAACCATGTCACCAATGGTCCAAAAAAGCTGGACATATACAGAGGCTGTGACATATGTACAAGCTGTGTCTGAGGCCTGCCCATGAATTAAAGAAACAGATGCTTTGTGTCCATCAACAATTTGGATTACAGGAACCTGTGTATACATGCTGACATGAATCATTTCTGTTACCAATTCACAATGGCTCATTGCTTAAGAAGGAAATCACCAAAGAAAAAAATCAAATCTCCATTTGGTTGTTTTCTTTCTAAGTCCTCACTCCCAAATTGATGCAAAGTTCCATTACAATTTCTCCTTTTTCTTTTGTCTATTTTCCTCTCCTTTTATCCCTCCCTCATTTATCCACAGAGCACAAAATGGTGATGGATTGTTGATATGACCAGAGTTGAAAATGGAAATGATTTTAGGATGTAATATAATAAAGTGTGAAGAGTAACAGATTGAATCAGGGAAACATGGACACTCCTCTAACACATGACAATTAAGGGCAAAATATTTCTGAGATTTCCCCAGGAGCTTTATTAGAAAAGGGTGTGTGTATGTGTGTGTGTGTATACACATACACACACGCACATATCACAAGCAATAACCTGAGAGAGTCACAAAACACCTTAATTTCATAAAAGCACATCAGTAAAGAAATCTTTCCAACTTCTTCCAACCTACTGTTTCCCATACTAATCTGTCTCTGGAGCACTTTATTGTAACTTCTATTAATAGTCTGCAGATGAAATATACTTTGGGAAATGCCCTAGATGATGTCTAGGTTAATTATTTTACCTCTAGAGTACCCGGAAATTTTTCACTTTTCTCATAAAACTCTAAAAATAAATTGAAAGGTCAGTTGAACATTGATCAGCTTGTAAAGACACTTTTTTCCATAATGCCTTCATACTGAGGGCTAATCCAAGAGGCACTATATGAGGTGCATTTAGTAATGTAGATAGAGTCATTTTGATGACTCTCCATTCAAGAGATGTAAAGTTAGTTGTGTATTAGCGTTTTTCAGACACTCACAGAGAATAATCCCATTCAAGAATGCTGTCTTTGAATTCCAACAGCAAAAGTATGCAAAAAAAATATTACCCTGCAGCTGGGATCATATGTCATCAGATTCTCTACACCATGGTGGCCAGCTAGGATCCTAATCTTCCTAGGGCTTGGTGCCTTGGCTAGCTCAGCTGGTTGAAGGTTGTGTAGCTGTTGGTTCAGGCTGGACATCAAACTTCCGTTATCCAACTGTACAGATCCTGTTACCTTTTGGGTTTACCACTAGGGGTCACTAAAGAGAGACAGGAGCCATCTCAATCTCGGGCCTGCATCCTTCCAGAATCGCTATAGGCTTTGGTCAACACTAGGCCCCATGTGCACATGAGCAGCCTGTAGTTTCTGGGCAGATTATGATGCAAGAGATTGGAAGTGGGACTTGAGCGTCTACATTTCTAATAAGTTCCTAGATGGTGTCAATGTTGTTAGGGCCAGGGGGAAGGGAGGCACTAGAGGATAGACTGTTTTGGAAGAGATTGACCTCTCAAGATAGAATACGCCTCAGTTTTACTCTCTTGGCCCCCATGTTTCCTCCCCTCTCCTTCCCATCTTTCCTCTCCTCCATTTTCTGCCAGCTCTACTTTGAGTTCATTCCTCTCCTAGGATACCTTCCCAACCACTTACCCTTGGAGTTTTCCTCATGAAAACAAACTTGGTGGCACTGATAATTATTTATGAAATTAGCATTGGAAGGCTAGAAGCATTGGACTCATATTTCTTCTAAATTATATCTCTCCTTCTGCATATATCACTTTATGTGTAAATAGATGAAGCTAATTTTGAGTAACTCCAGTTCGGGCTAACCTAGGCCAGGTAGATGAGTGACATCAAGTACCTGGTGCTGGAGACCATTTGATTTTATTCTGCAGAACCAACTATAATGTTATGTAAGCCAATGAGAAATCTGTTTCTATTATTTTTTTCAGAGTTGAAGAGAAAAGACTGTGTGAAATCCAAAGATTCATTTCCCATTCTATGTGATAATTTACTTACATGGAAGAAAAATGAGAGCTATAGCGATTCATTTTGGTGTGAGACAGTTGAGAAGAGGCCTCTATGTAAATTTTAAAGATCTGCATTATTTTTTTCTAAGTGTAATTCAGAAAATTTGGAAAACATAAAACTTCAATTTTTAGAAAAGTGTCCAAGTACTGCCACGTAGAGATGATTCAGGGCTAACAACATGATATAGTACCATGGTATCATGGTGTAATGACCTTCCAGGAGTTTTTATATATTTTCTCATGATCATGGAATACTGCTTTAAAATATGATGCTTTCACTTAGCCATACAGACTAAGTACTATATGATCATAGTATTTCCTGCACCACAATTGTCAATGGTCTTTTGATAACCTAGGATAAGTGTATTCTACAATGGATTTAATTAATTCCCTATTGATGGATATGTGGGTTGTTCCTAGTTTTTCACATCAGTAAAAAATTTTGAACCTTCTTTTATATACATATTTATGAACACTTTGCATTATTGGGTTTGGAAAAGCTCCAAGGGGTAAAACTGGTGATCCAAAGGCCTTTTGAAATATCTAGTAAAGGACTGTCTTGGAAATCTGGGTGATTATTATTTACCACCAGCAGCAAAATGTGAGAGTCTCTGTTAAAGCAGCTGTAGCATAGATTGTTTAAACAGGATTGACAGTCAGTTAGCCTGAGTCTGAGCCAAACTTGGAAGATGGTTTAATCTCTCTGCTTTTGTAAAATGGGATAATATCAGTTCCTACACCATAGAGTTGTTTTGCTGGTCAAGTGACAGAATATACATAAAATGACACATAAACATTTAATGAAAATTAGCTGTTGTTGTTGTTGTTGTTGTTGTTATTTGTGTACATTCTCAGCAATAACCCCAGGGTCTTTAAATGCCAATGATCCATAAATCTGGCTTCTGTATTCCTGCCAGGGCCATCTGCTGAAGTCATAGGGGCTAGCAATGGCTGGGAGAAGCAGTTGAAAGGTGGACTTTAAAAAGTGGGTGAGGGCCGAGGATTTAGCTCAGTGGTTCCACCGCCTGCGCTGCAAGCGAAAGGTCCTGAGTTTGATCCCTGGTACCAAAAAAAAAAAAAAATGTGGGTGAATAATAAGGCTGCTTTCTTGTCACCTCAGAAGGCTCCTTGCTAGCCCTTTGCTGGAAATGGAGGCACACAAGAAACAGGGCCAAATATAACTATTGGTGATCCCAGCGCTTGCCTTTAACTTCATACCCACAGCCTCTGAGGATGAAATCCTTTAGGACACAGCACCATAAGCTCAAGGTCCCTGTGGGCAGGGAAGGAACTGGGGAAGCTGCAGAAAGGAAGGAAAGGAAAGGGAAGAGAGAGAGGGGAAGGAGAGGAAAAGGGAGAACAGGGAAGGGGAGAGGAGGGAGGAGAAGGGGAGAAGGGGGTAAGAAAGGAAGGGGACAGAAGGGAAAATTTTCTCTCTTTTTTTGGTTGCATAGGAAAGCTTTGGAATGTTACCCAGGACAGGAGCAAATACAGCTGAAACAAGATGCAAGCTTCCTTCTCTCACGTGAAGTAGAGACTGCAGTGTGATAGATAGTCCAAGGCCTCAGTGGAGTTACTAAGTATCACCTGGGACCTAGGCTCCTTTCTTTACTCTGAAACATTCTAAACACCTCCTGGCCCAACACAGCTATCCAGGCTGCAGCCGTCATGTCTACTGTCAGTACGTAGAATTTCATACCTGGCCATATCTAGCAGCAGAGGAGAGTGAGGAGCGTGTCCAGGTAAGAGCTGGCGTTCTTTCACTACAGGAGAGGAAGATAATGGATACTGAGAGGCATTCATAAGGAGAGACAGGCATTAATCTAATAATGACATAAAAATATACAAGTTGAGGGCCAGGGATTTAGCTCAGTGGTGCCGTGCCTGCCTCACAAGCACAAGGTCCTGAGTTTGATCCCCGGTACAAAAAAAAAGGTTGAGTATCCCTGATCCAAAACTTCTGGGACCAGAAGTGTTTCAGATTTGGAATTTTTTAAAAGTTGCCTGAACATAATGAGATACCTTGGGAATATGACCCAAATCTAAATATGAAATTCATTTATGTTTCACATAATTCATTAACACCCTGAAGGTAATTTTATGGACTATTTGTAGTGCACCTGCACTTTGACTGTGACCTGTCACATTGAGTCAGGTATGGAATCGCTCACCTGTGGCATCAGGTCAACACTCAAAAAGCTTTGGATTTGGAATTTCAAATTTATGGATGAAAAATGTTCAGTCTGTAATGATGAATCAAGAGAGCTGCTGTGAAAGAGACAAAGAACTACGAGAGTGACAGAAATCTGTATGTTCAAGGGAGCATGGAATGTTTAAGAAAGATGCTCTTCCAAAGTGACCTTCAGTTAGTTCTTGATTGACGGGTAGATGTTTCCCCAGAACAGACACAGGTGGAAGATGATCTCGACAGATGGCATGGCACAGGCACTACCATGAGCTTGGGGAGAATTTGGTTTCACTGTGATCTAGTATAACTGGCCTGGAGTAAGTATAACAGAGAGAGGCTGGGAAGGTAGGAAGGAACCAGTGAATCAGGAGCTTAGGAGTTATGTCAAATATTGTGCATTTTGTTCAGCAAATGTTAAGTAAAGGACTGCATTGAGAGAAGGGAAGAGGTAGTCAACTCAACACCACTGGCTGAGAAGTCTTTCCTTGGGGGTGGGTGTATCCAGCTCCCATCCATGACCAATAGTCCCAATGCCAATGAGGCTTCCATTCAGTGACCATAACAGGCACTGAACAATCAGATGGATTTCTCAGATCATGTTTTTTTAGTGTCTGCTACTTAATCAAGCTTCACAGGAGTATTTGTCAGTTGAAAAACTACTTTGGTTGGCTAAGAGTAACCAAGGCAAAATTGGAACTGAAAATGGAAGGAATGAGTATTGTTGAAGGGCAAGGAAGAAATCTGCACCTCCAGTCCATGCCCACCTTAGGTGGTGCATTCTCTTGAGGATCAGGTGACCACTGGACTTATTCCAGATACAGGTTACAACTCATATCAAGCCATTTGGTCCTCTGAATATTCAGCCTGCAAGAAGTTTGAGCCCATCAAAGCTCCCTGAGTTTCTATTTGGACATGAAGCCTGTTTCTCAGAATCATTGGTCCACCTCTGATCCCAAGAAGCTGGCCTGTGCCTTTGAGGTCACTGCTGGACTCGGGTGAAAATTACAAGCTTAAGACAGAAACAAACTGTGACTTCCTTGTAAATCAAACAACACTGATGGAGCAAAGCACAAGTTCAAAGGTCACCACTGACATGACCAAAATGTTTTCTTTGCTATATATTTTAATTATGCAAGTAGAGCTGGAGATGAATAATAAACACACTGTGGTTAAGTTTCATTTTTAGAATGTTTTGGATGGACGAAGTGAGCAGCACCACCATCTTCATTGCAAACCTAGCTAAAAATTGCCGTGTGGGGCTTGAGTGCTAACAAACACGGACTGGAGAAAAATGTACAGATGGAACCTTTGCAAAGTCCAGGTCTGTTATTGATGTCCCTTTGTCACCTCTGGCCAAGGTACATAGATAGTTTTATCTTCTTGCCACAGACAGACCCAAACATAGTATTCTTCTACCACTGAAATGTTACAGTGGCAATAACAGATCTGGCTCCTGGTTCAGGCCTTACGGACACAAGGGGGTTTAACCCAGGGTGCTTTCTTTGCATGTCTCTCAGCTCTCTTGCATTTTCTGGGTATCCTCTTTTTCCATGAAAGCATTTATGTCCAGAGACGTGCCTTAGAACTTACCAGGGCTCTACAAATTAAAGGGAATGAATTTAAAACCACAGCTATTTTACCTACTTCTTGAAAACAAAAAATAAAAGCTGACATCTGGTAAGTAAGCAACTTCCACTGGAACCCGAGTAACTGACTTTTATTTTTCTCATCATGAAAGGGACGGATCTCCATTGGTGGCCTCTCTTATTTACACCACACACATGGCGATGGCTCCGACCTCCAGTCCCTTTAGTATAAACAGAAAGGATGGTCTTTTTCTGAGGAAGTTAATGAATTGAGAAACAGAGCTGTCCTGTGTACCCACTGGTTCCAAATCAGTGAAAGAGCTGCAGTGTTCTCCGCTTGGGCAAAATAGCTGCATTCAAATTAATTTTGCCCCCTCCCTCTCTCCCTTCCCCAAGTTCCACTGCTCCCTCCCCCACCCTTCTTTTAAGAAGAAAAAGAACCATTTAATCACCTTATAAGGACAGAGAGCATTAAGGAAGCAGAGCAAGAGTCACGAGGCCCAGATCTTATTCTTGGCTCGGACAGGGCCTCTCTGGGTGATCTGGGCCTGTCCCTCAGTTGCTGTGTGCCTCTGTTGATGCAGCTGTGATATGGGGACACAGATGTGTGTGTGTGGTACCCATGTGCAGCATTGGATGAAAGATCCAAAGCTCCATGAGGGGCCTGTTTTGTTAAGGGGCTGTTCCCATCTGACATTGCTGTTTGCAATTCAGGATTGGGAGGTGACCTGGTAGGTCTTGGATAGATACCTAGTAAATAGATGCATTTAAAAAAAAAGTCCTAGGGGGTCCTGATCTCTTGGAATTAGCTTGCCATGGTCTACAGTGCCTTGGTAAGCACACAGAGGCCATCACAGTGTCTGATATTTGTTACCAGTAAGCCAAGGTGCATATTTTTCCTCTGAAAAATTCACATGATGTTGTCTGAGGGGTACTTGAAGAATAAGGAAGAAAAGGAAGCTCTTCAGGGTCTGCTAAGCAATATCTGGGATGATGATCTGGTCAAACTTGTCACCTGGGCATGGCGCTTCTGGCATTTGACCCTTTCTTTTTTATTTTATTGCATTCACCCACCAAAGTCATTAGGGGCTAATACAGTACAGGCTGCAGTGCTGGTTTCCTGGTTGTGCTGGGTGTGGGAGAGGACCTGGGCCCAGTGAAGACACCTTCCAGGAACCAGTGTGCTGCTGACTTCTCTGCTGAGTGCCACTGACTCCTGCCCTTCCGGTGGCTTCACTACCTATCAGAGATTTCCTTCCTCTTCTCTATGGCTGCCCTGACCCCCACGGACCTGGAAACTCTTAAGGACTATCTTGGGAGAAGAGTAGAATATTGGGTTGGACTGAGTAGCTCAGAGCTAAGCCTGAGATAGGAGGGCCAGGAGTTGGCTGTACTTACTGCTACATGATGGATGCCCTTGAATGTGCGTTGGATCTGTCACCTTCTGCTTGCAGGCTATTTGAAAACCAGAACAACAACACAGATCAAAGCAAGTCTGTAGAATGGGGGCCTTGGCCCATCCATCTCTCTCCTCCTCCTAAAAACACTTCATCTTTCCAGACAGTACTCTTATGCACAAGTGACACTGTATGATTTTACATCTCTTGGCTCACTGACAGCTCTGCTTCTTCTCACATGTGCTTTTTGGGGGTGCTGGGATTGGGTCCTTTCTGCATGCCATAGCATCTTGTTTTTATCTTCTCTCACTCTATTTCTTCTCCACTGTCCTACCAGAGTGAAACAGACAATTGGCCACCTTCGCTTATAAACTCTCTTTGCTTGTGAATGAAGCCCAAATGTCTTTATGCTTCCTAGGAGGCCCTTTATCTACCTTCCTCTCCACTCCCTACTTCTCCTTACCTTTCTCCAAAAAGTTCCAGGTCGAAGGATACTATACGTTGCTCCTTCTCCTGGAATGTATTGCAGTTGTACCTCGGTTCACAAACTTTTGTTCCATGATTTTGAAAAAGACATTTTTGTGCAGCAAAGATGGCCAAAGTCATATCTGTCACCTGATGTAGAGTTTGCAAACAAAAATAAAAATTTGCCAGACACTTCTGTTTGTGAACCAAACTGTTGGCAAACAAAAGCATTCATGATCAATGGTACCACTGTAATTTCTTTTCATCTCTTTTCTTTCTGGTGAACACCTTTGTATCCTTCAAGACCCAATTCCAATGTAACACTGTAGATCAAGGCTTCCCTTGAGATTGCTCCTACCTCTGCCTGAAGGCAGTGTTAATCACCCCACCCTCCCAGCAATTTCTGCCCCTTTGTGAGTTTCTCTTTTAGAGAAAGCATCACATTGCAGTAATTACCTACTCCTTCTTCTCTGTGACCCACCTCCCTCATTAAACGATAAACTCTTCCTAGGCAGGAATAAGGTCTTGATCATCTTTATGACACTAGTTCCTAGATCAAAGTTAACAGATACTCTATGAAAAAAAGGAATACACATATTCAATTCTCAGGTCTGATAAATATATGTCCCTAATCAGAAATCTGAAATGTTCCCAATTCTGAGAGGTTTGAGCCATGGTGACAAGATGTCACAGCAGAAAATTCCGTATGATGAAATTGTTTCATGCACAAAATTATTATAAATATTGTCTAAATTTACCTCCAGGCTACATGTATAGCATGTATATGAAACATAAATGGATCTTGTGTTTAGCCTTGGATTCCGTCCCAAGATAAATCATTATATATACATAAAAATTCTGAAATTCAAAGAAATCCCAAAACCAAAACACTTGTGGTCCTAAGCATTCTGGCTAAGGAATACTCCACCTGTAATTTTTGATTTTTTATTTTTTGAGATTGTATTGAATACAGTTTTAATATGTATTGAAGTCACCAGCAGCATATGTAAGTTTTCTGCACTTTAAGAGATAGGTATTAATGCAAACTCACCTTTAGAACATCGTGCAGTTGGGGGAGAAGGCTTCAGGAGAAGAGCTCCATGTACATGCCAAGCTCCTGTTTCTCATAGACTAATGGGGAGAAGACTGCCTGTAACCACTAGAGTAGTAAGTAATCCTTCAGCTTTGCTGGCTGTAGATCATGCACCAGGCACTGCTAAGCCTTCTCTATGTACTGTCCCTTGGGTTCCCTCCATCTTTTCAAGGTGAGCATTATAATTCTCATTTTGCAGGTGGGATAAGTTCTAAAGTCATACAGCTGGTAGAAAGCCAAGAAGATTCTGATCTCAGGGAGTCTGACGCTGTCACCTCCCTATCTCCCTTCCCCACAGCCTTTTAATGAGCAAGGAGAGTAGGGTACATTATCAAAGAAGTGATCATACTAATTTTAGAACTACTATGTGGCTGTCACAGTTCTGTGTATCAACTCATTTAACCCTCCCAATGACCCTGTAAGGCAAGGCAATTATCGCCCTCATTTTACAGATGAGAAGAGAGAGCCGTTGAGGTTAGGAGTTTGCCCAGAGGCCACAGGGCTAAGAAGTGGCAAATCTGGAGTGGAAACCCAGACAGACTGGCTCCAAAGACCAGCTCCTAACGACCCTGCTCGGCAGTCTCCCAGGAACCCAGGGACAGGATAGCTGTTCAGACAGGATCAGGACTGCAGGAGCATGAAGAATTGGAACCAGAATGCCCTTTTGCCTTTCCCAAGACACACTGAGTATGTGTGATATCTTAGTGATGCAGACAAAAGCTTCGTGACAGTCAGCAAAGAGGGCTACTTCAGTCCTCTAGGTGGACATTCTGGAGCACTCACATGGCTCTATTCACAAGGACTCTGCCATTCTCCCTGCTCAAGCACTCTCTTTCAGGCATTTCACCTCCTCCAACTCCCCCGGACACATTCTCTTCCTCTACCTTGTAGCTTCTGCTGATCATGGCTCCTACTTTCTTCACAGCCTCAAATTGGCAGGGCCCTGGTGGCTTCCCTTACACGAGCACTTGACTCTGTATCCATCCTCTCCTCTCAGTCTCAGCTACCATTGCTTTATTCCTTGTACTTTTTCTCATTCTGTTTTTGGAAGGAAGATACTCACAGGCCTGGTTCACCTTTTAAGAGAGACATGATACAGGCTGCTGCCCACCTTGTGATCTTATCCTGGGCTCATGGATGAGTACCTGAGCTCTCTGGAAAGATGGGTGAGAACAAAGGGTAAAACAGAACAGAGGCACATGGGGAAAGAAATAGTCACCTGGGCTGCCTATTCATCAAGGGCTGAAGGGGGCTACCTTGCCGTCAGATAGGGCAGTCAGCTGGACCAGTGTGTTGGATACATTGCTTGGAGTGTAGACAGTGTTCCTATTCCCATCACAACTTGATCCTCTCCAGAGACAAGGAAAGTTACTTCCCAGTTAGAAGCAGAAGGGCCTTTTGTTGCAGTTATTGTCTATGCACGAATCCACCAGCTCCCAGCAGAAAGCAGATGACTCCTGAAAACTAATAAATAAACAATTTTCAAAGCTGTGGAAAGTGACCAAGAGATGTTGGTACCACTTAGGGCCAGCAACACTTGAGAGCTGCAAGGCCTAAAGGGCAGAGTGGGGAGTGGCCACTGGGGCCCAGATTGCTGGAGCTGGGTCTGTAGGAGAGTGGACAGACAGCACATAGCTTTCAATGGGGAAATGCCACCTCTGCCCACCAGTGACTCAGAGGGAAGGAGCTGGAAGATCCACTCCTGCACCTCTGTCTCCCCCTGCCCCATGATCTACTGCCTGACTGGAGCCCCAGGGCAGAGGCCCAGCCTCCCAGTGCACAGAAAACCTCAGAGGAAGACAAAGAAGGACCGAGTCAGGGCAGTGGAGGATGCTCAGCACACTAGCTTATCCCTTCCATGGGTACTTGCTGCCCCAAGGCATGCACGGTGACTGCCCAGGAAAGTACCCTTTCCTCAGTGATTAGCATATTAAAATGTTTGTCACAATATTCATGGAGTAGAATGTGATATTTTAATACATGCATATATGTGTATTGCTCCCATCTGGGTAATTTGGTATATTTTAGAGTTAAAGAAAATTGGCCACTGGAGGATGGCATCCTAGAGCTTCAAGTAAGGTTTCCTGGGATTTCCACTTTTATGAAGTCCTGAAATATTCCCATGACACCAAAAAGACATCGATGTTGGATAAAGACCTGCCAAAGACTGGTTGTTTTGCTGAGGGGGATGCAACAGGGCAGGCAGTGAGGACTCCCAGCCAGAGCAGGGCAATGCCATATCCCACTGGATGAAAGGGGACTGTCACCCTCAGCCAGGAACCATGCAGAAGACCTCCAGCCTATAAGAGACAACTCTGGAGAGAAGTAGGAAGAGGGAAAATGTAGAAGCAAATTTATCCTGAAATGACGGAAGTTAAATTTCTAACATCTGGTGGACTAGGGTTTTCAAAAAGAAATAAAGTTTTACTTAAAAAATAAGATTTATTATTTTTTTTTCAAATGCTGCCTTTAGGAGTGGCATATTCTGTAATCACAGCAAATTCTATTGCTGCTATTTTGGTTAGAGAGAATAGCGCTTAAATTCAGAACTACAGTACAACTTTGGCTCTTCCCATATCTGCATTTCCTTTAGGATAGAACTATTTTCGAAGGAGGATTTTGTCCTGAGTTAAAAGGTGTTAACTGATGTGCTGTTCAAGTCTATAAAAAGTTGATGATAGAATAAGATATGGTGCTCGGGGAAAGTTGCTTCATTATTTCATCTTTGAAGGCCAAATGAAGGCATGTTTAGATAAAAAAGAAATACCTCCCAGGGAGTTAAAAATGCACTGGCCCCAAGTATATCTTTTTCCCATCGCTCACGCATGTTCACACGAAGAGGAAACCGCGAAGGGATTCTTGATGTTTAGTTGTTCTAGAAGTTGGTGGGAGGCAGGGAGGTTGAAGGTCCTGGCATGTGCCTCTAATTTATTTCCTTCTACTTTCCCAAGAGTGGGAGAAAAAATATTTGTGAACTCTGTGTTATTAAAAAGTTCGTGCTGTCTGCTTAGCTCTTACCTATAATCCCATCAGTTCTCTAGACTAAGAATGAACTCATTCAATCAGGCTGACAAATTTTGATGTTGTGTGATTTATGAAAAGCTGCATGTGAAAGATTTCTCTTTTCAAAAGACCCTTGATATTGGCTGTGTCTTTTATGTTTTTCTCCTGATGTGTCAGCCACCTCACTCATGACAGCCCAGAGAAAAAGGACAGACATTTAAGAGGGATTTTCCTCTCCCCAGCTGTATTCTCTCTGTGTGTCTTTAACTCTCCTCCTCTTCCTCCTCACACACAACTAACAGTGAACAGGTTATGGTTGGTGTTTTCCTAGCAACCTCGAACTCCAAGCCTCCCCCACCCACCAAAGATGTCTGGTGGTGGGGTCCCATGACAGCACCCCCCATAGCTTCTTGCCTTGGCCGCTAGACACCCTCTCCTGGACTCATGAAATTCAGATACTGCACTTTCTACAGTTATCCTGAACAGTGGTTTTTACATCACGGGTCTTGAAACCAGGCAGGGTTCATGACTAGCATTTAAAAAGCAATGAAATAGGGTAGATTTGAAAATCTCAAACCGTGTTGCACAATTGAAACACATAGGAGAACTCTGCTTTTCTTATGCCTATTTGTATAGTAACAAGTGGTGTAAAATGTCTCTCCTATTGTGGATCACTGCAAAAGTGTGAAGCCACTGAAACTACATCATTGAGGGCAAAGCCCCCCATCCACGGGCAGGTTTTGGCCCTGAAGATGTATAAGCCTCCAATGGGGTGGTGCCCAGGGCCCCTGCTGGGCTTCACGTTTGTCTATCTCCAGTTTTCAGTTTCTCAAAATCATGGCCAACTCTTCTATCCCCCAAAGTGCTGCTCACAGCCCCTTCACATCCACCTCTTCCCACTATTCCAGTCCTCAGAGACCCCCTGGCTGGTCTAGCAGTGAGTGGACTTAAAACTAGCATCAGATTCTGCTGACTAGGAAACTCCTGAAGAGGTGGGCCTGGAGCTGATGTCACAGAAAGACTTTTGTCCTTTGCTTTTTCTTCTGGCACACTCTGTCATATCTCTGGCCCCTGACACCAAGTCTTGGGTATCTGTGAGATGCCTTTGCTATACTCTGATAGCAACAATAAGAGGACTATTGCTGAGGATATAGGCTAGGAAATTCCCCAAAGTGCTATGACCTTGACTGTTTTGCTCATTCTTGGATAATTGTGCACTTATGTTTTAAAGGGTGCATGAAATCCCATCATTCCAATCCCAAGAGTGAATGTAAGTTTAAATTAAAAGATCAGTGGTATGGGGCCGGGGATTTAGCTCAGTGGTTCTGCTGCCTGCCTTGCAGGCGCCAGGTCCCTAGCTCAATCCCCAGTACCAAAAAAAAAAAAAAAATCAGTGGTACAACAAATTCCATCTGTTACTGAATTCCGTTTTACTATGTAATCATACAGTCTCTCAAAAAGCATTTATTGAGCAACTATTTTTCTGGGTAAGCCCCTACACTAGGTGCCAAGTACTAAGCTGGGTAGACAACAGGAAACAAAACTTACTAGCCTCCAGCTGAAGAGACAGTGACCCCACAGAATTATGATATAATGTGATACTTGCTTTCAGAGATGTGTGAATGTAATATTTTCTCAGACCAAGGATATATCCCTGCACCTGGGGACCATAAGGTAGAGCTCATGAAGGAGGTAACACTTCAAAAGGAGGTCATGAAGTGTTGGGGGACATGGAGCTGGGGGGGGGGAAGCCTCTAGATTTTAGAGTCTAGAGTCCCTAGGGCTGGCTACAATGAGCTCCGTTTGTCAGATTTAGGAGGATAGATCACCCTGAGGGCAACAGGGAGCCAACAAACATTTTAAAGCAGTTGATTTATATGATCCAATTTATAAACAAAAGTGTTCAGTCCAGCTTTGTTTACAATAGCAAAAAATTAGGAAAAAAAAACTGTCCCCAATCAGAGACCATACTTAGTAAATCACTGAGTATCTGTCCAATAAAATAGCATAGGGCCAATAAAAAGGATGATGTATTTGATATGCATTGGCCTAAAACACATGCTTGTTGGAACTTTATTGAAATGCTTTTTTTCCCCTACATTTACTGGTGCTGTACTTTCTTTTAAACACAGATTAAAATTCTGAATTTGAATATGTTTTAAAAATTGCCAAATAAAAGTTCTATGCAAGAGAAAAGAGTCTGAAATAAAAAAGAATAACACAACATAAATAATACATAATACTAATTATTTTGTTTGTTTGTTTGTTTTTGGTACTGGGGATCGAACTCTGGTCCTTGCACTTGTGAGGCAGGCAACGGAACCACTGAGCTAAATCTCCGGCAGAATAATTATTATTAATGAATAAAAAATAAAAAGAAAATCACAACAAAATCAGAAATTCTACCAAGTTCATAATATACTTGGGATGATTCCTTGAGTCTTATAGCTATGGTAATAGAAAAATACAGCATTTTCCTTTTATTTCTGAAATTTCAGCCCCAGAATATCCTGAGCCCTTTTATCTGTGTAGCTCCATCTGCCCTATCATCAAAGCCATTTGCTCTTCGTCTACAGCTGCCAGCTCACATAAACCTCTATCTCATCCAGGCAAATGTGCTTCTGTGAGGTCCAATGGCCCGGCACCCAGTTCTCTGCTACCATCAGGACCTATTGTATTCTACTCTGCTCTTATCAACAAGTCTAATGGTCATGGCCAGCTGAGCTTTTCATCCAGCATTTTTCTAGGGGTAGTTTCTACTGAAATCTAGATTTATCGTGCATGATTGACTTAGTTCCTTTATGAACTGTAACAGAGAAAGTTAAAATGATGATAATTCAAGGGGATAGCACAAGAAGAAAACAGAGTACAAGCCTCAGAAAGAGATTCTAGTATACTTAAGAATTTATTAGTATATGCTAAGTTAAATAAAATAGAAATACTGTACTTGCCGACATTCTAAACATAACCTAAAAATATGTCCCACATGGGCTGGTCTTAGCACACCAGCCCTGGAAGAGAACAAACCGATGTGTACGTTGCTGGGCTAAGTTCTGAGAAGTTCATTGGGCAGCTTCAAGGTGTGTTGACATCTGAGAGGGTGCTCACCATGGCCAGGCAGTACCAGTTATCACTTGTCATGGTGAGCATAAGATGAATGGGGCTGCTGCCAGTGTAACACAGATAGCCTCCAAAACAATGATTAAAAATGCAGTAAATATGTAAACCAGTAACACAGAGCCTTATCACGATTATCAAGTATTATGTATGTAATTTATGTGCTATGCTTTTATACAACTGGTAGCACAGAAGGTTTGTTTGCCCTGACAGCATCAATGACATCATTAGCCCATAGGAATCTTTCAGCTCTGCTCTAATCATATAGGACCACTGCCATACATTTGGTCTCACTGACCGAAATGTCATCATTCAGCACATGACTGTATCCCATTTAATATGCTATAAAGGGTTAGAGGAATTTTACTACAGATTTTCTTTAAAAAATTCATCTGTAGGAAACTTCCCAAATAGATATTTCTCATCCCAAAGTTAAATGCTCACGTAACTCCTAGATATCTCTCCCTGGCTCACCCACACCACTTCTTCATAGCTTTGCCATGACTCTTCCTTGATCTCTGCTCCCTCCGCTCTGTGCTCCACAAGTGGCCCCAGGACTTTTGTTTCCACCCTGGTTGGTCGGTAGTTAGCCCTTTGAGAGCAGCCAAGGGCTTCCAGAATCCCACATCCTAGTCCTCCCTGGCTCCCTACGGACAAATGCACATGGTCAATCCTCAGAAATAGAGCTGTTTTCTCACTTCAAGAAAAACCTCACAGACCATTTTAGGGAGCAAAATTCTCCACCTTGTTAACAAATCAGTAGGGAAGGAATATTTAGTAATTGGTAGCTGATACTACTGGTTAACTATTTGGAAGAAAAGTTGCATTTTCTCCTTCACACCAAAATACATTCCAGATGGTTTGAAGAGTGTAAAATAAAAACCTAAATGAACTAGAAAAACATAGGTAGATATTCATCTAGTGACATAAAAGTAAAGAAAAGAATAATAAAACTAAAGACCTTGGCTATCACTTTGTAAAAATATACAATTCTACATGTCATAATGGGCTGCAGAAATTTTTAGAAATAGGAAAACTGAAACAGTATTTGCAACTGTAATGAGCAATGAATGTTTATTCTCACTAACTCACAAAGAAGATCTTACAAATTAGTGTGAAAAAGACAAATGCTTTTACAGGATAATGGGCAAAAATTGTAAACAGATGATTTACCTATGAAAAGCCAAATACCTATTGGAAAAAAGTGTCAGCCTTCCTGAAGGTAACAGCACTTTGAAGGCCAGCTTGCTCTGGTGGAGGAGCCTGAGAAGGCTCGAGGCCTGTGAGATGGTGGAGAACAAGATCTGTCCTGGTTCAGTATCTCACTTGCTGGCTTGGGGATGAATTTCTAGAGGTGGAGGTAGCAGTTCTTTCCTGGCTGGGGGAGAGGCCCTGGAGGGTGGATGCACAGCAGAATACTCACTTTACTCATGACCATGACCACAAAGTGGCTCTGTTCTAGCTCTCCGGACGGTTCTGGGGAAGGGCCCCGCAGCCTTTGAGATTTGAGATTTTCTGGCCTTGGAGTTCTGGAGCCACCTCTTAACATCTCCTGGCCTCCTTACAACCCACAGCTTCTTCTGGAGAAAGAGTACTGTGGCTTGGCCTTTTCTATCTTCGGGCCTTCCCCAGGGAGGCATGAATCCCCAGATCCCTCATGGCCAGCAACTGCCGCCTCTGTACCATTCCTGCTCAGTGCCAGTTCAACAGTTTCAAAATAAAAAACAGAGCTGGGGATGGGGACGTAGTTTAGTGGCGGGGAAAAAAAGTCAACATTGTTACTTATTCATGTAATGTCTATATCTACAAGGTTTTATTGTGTTGTGTTTTGGGGTTTTGACGGGGTTTTTTTGCTTTATTTTGTTTTACCTGCTAACTGCTCTTACTATTCATAGTCAGTCAGCTCTGTCCACTGAGCTATACTTAACTGCTTCTACTGCAAATTAACATGAAGTTGCTCTAACTTTTGGTCAATATTCAAGATTTTGTTACTCTCCATAGTGAAAGAAGTGATGTTTACTGCTTTCATTAGTAATAAAAAGAAAATATGTGCTATTTTTAGTAAAATAGACATTGAATCTAGAGAATTAAAAATATTTTTAGCAATAGGAAGTACGTTGAATAAAAACATTTTTGCTCTAGTTATAAAAGATTTTAAATGGAGTCAATGAAGCCAAAACAGCAATTCCTTGGGTCTTTAAAGATATTCTCTGGGAAAAAAAAGAAGAGAGAGTTATTCTCTGGTCTTGGGAAAACTCCTTTGCTGTGGGTGGAAACAGGCTTCTGGATTAACCAAACTTTCCCCAATGCCCTAGGCTTCCCAGAGACATCAGCTCCCCGACTACCTCAACCGTCCTGCAGGACTAGATGCTTCCCATGTCTCACTGGTAACTCAAGCCCCTCAGAACTCACTCTCCTTATCTCTACCAAGGACAACCCCAGCTCCTCCTGATGGCTTTGTCCAGCTCCTGGAAAGGCTGAGACCACATGTGGGACAGGCTGGACATGACAGATAGTTAACACGCCCAGGAGCAGTTCTTGGTCAATAATGAAGATGAGTGGAAAGAAAAAGAGCCCAGCTCCCTTCCCACAGCAAGAGGTAACTTTGAGGCCTGGTTTGTCTCACAGAAGTGCACAATGGGATCAAATCCTGGATGTCTAGAAGAATCAGCTGTTGACTATTGACATCTCTCTCTGCCTATTTCCCCATTCTATGCCCTGTGGTTCCTGAGACAAAATTTCAAAGGAGCTTCTTGCACAAACACCTGATTCTCAAAATCAGCTTCTGGGGTCCAGTGTGACACAATGTTGTGTAATAGAAATTGTCTTATGGAGAAAGCAATGGCTAACATTTTTGAGGAGAGAAGATGGAGTAGATGGGAAGTTGACATGTTGATGGAGCACACCAAGAAGATGTGTAGGTACAACACTGCCTTTGGGGTAATGGGCAGCTGCCCACTGAACACACACAGGAACACAACCTGCTCTTCCATCTGTTCAAATCATGTGCTTTAAAAACATACTGTTAAATTATTCTTCCTTTTGGGTGTCCCAAGAAAATTACAATCAGGCTCCGTATCTGTGGGTTTCTTATGTGTGGACTCAACTAACAGTGGATGGAAGATATCTGGGGAAAAATTGTCTTTGGTATCCACAGGATCCCCACAGGTACCATAATCTGTGGATGGTCAGGTCTCTTCTACATAATAGCATGGTATTTACATAGGACCTACGCACATCATGCTGTATGCTTTAAATCATCTATAGATGACTTGCCACGCCTAATACAATGTAAATGATTGTTATACTACATTATTTAGGGAATAATGATGAGGAAAATGTCTGTATATGTTTAGTAAAGATTACCTTTTTAGAAAACATTTTTGGTCCATGGATGTGGAATCTGTGGATACAGAGTAGCACAGTGAACTGCAAAACTTAACCCATGGTAGAGCCTCAGGGAGTCAGATTTACAGCTAGCAATGGGAAGGAATGTGCTAGCAGTCTAAGCAGGTCATGGGCTCCTGTGGAGGCTGCAAAGTCTTCAGAGCAAAAGGATCCAAGCAGAGGCCTGAGATCTTGCACTATAAGCATGTTTAGTGGGTGACCAGCACTGCCAGATTTGAGGTGCAGAGTCAAGATCACAAAGAGCTAGGCCCACAGACACTGATCAGGCCACTAGTGAGTGACTATCTTCTACACCTCTAGAAGGCACATGTAGAAGACATGGGCTGCTCACAAGCATGCTATCTCTTCCCACAGTGGAAAATACCAGGCACATACTTCAGAGACACAGTAAATATCAGGTGACTCCTTACTGTCCTTTACCTGAGACAAAAGAGGGCTGGATGGGAGGCAGAAAAGGAGGAAGGAGACCACAGTGTCAATCTAAAGCCTGGAGTCCCTCTGCTGAGATGCTTGGCCCTGAGTTGGCAAGGAGGACAAAAGGAGACCATGAGTGGTTGTGGGCTAAGGGGGCAGCCCCCAGAGTCTGTCATAGGATGAGCAAGTGGCCCTTTGCCAAGTGATGGCTAGCATCACTGCAATGGAAGTTGGAGATCTGGGGCTCTGGACCCAACCAACATGGATAAATTGAAATCCTGCTGTGCTGTGTAATCTCCAGCAAGTTCACTATGCAATAAGGTCATGCTCCTTCAGTACAGCTTTGGGGTTAGAGAGAATGTTTGCAATGTGCTTAGGTGGGGCCTGCCTCGTACCAAGCAATTGCTAAACACCATTATTAGTCGTAGTAGTAGTATTCTGAGTTTAGGACCTTTGCCTAATCTATAATGCTCACTATCCCAGTACATTTCAAGTCTCAATGTTTTTATGCAATCACAGAATGGAATATGATCTATAGTCAGAGAAGCTTCTGGAGACAACTCTGGGAGTTTTGGACAGAGCTGAGATCTTCCATTTAGTAAATGGAGATGGCAGGCCTATTTCCTATATGGCACTCAGGATTGAAGAAAATGATGCACATTTTAGTCCTAGAAAGTCCTTTAAAAATTAACAATTATTTTCATCATTCTGACCAATCACTTCATCATCACTACAGTATCTTTTATAACTTGGAGCATAAAGCCATTAAAATTTTTTTTCAGTTTTTATTACCTAGCTGTTGATTTGCTCATTGATAACGATTTGTTTTCTCAGAGAAAATCGTCTATTTGGTTAATTGATAAATATTTACTGATAGTCAATTCTACAATGCTTCAGCAGGCTACTCTAATGCTATGAAATCTTTACTGCCCTATTAGGGTAACCCAGGACATTGTTTTTTAGTTAATTTATATTTCAACAAACTCTTAACCAGGAATGATTTTGTCCCCAACAATATCTGGGAACTTTTTCTTTCCTTTTACTGTAACTGAAGAGGAGGTTGTTTTTGACACTTAGTTGATGAAGGAGTCAGGGATGATGTTATGTAAAATGCGCAGGACAGTGCATCTTCCCAAGAGAGACGCAGCTGGCCCCAAATGTCAGCAGTGCTGAGATTAAGAAACCCTGGCCTATATCTACCCTCCTATGGCCTCCACTTAAGAAAAACCAAGAAGACAGAGAACTGGTGTCTTTGTGGTCTATTCTACCAGGAACTATTTCTGAGAAAAGCAAGTTGTAGGACCTGAAAAGCTTTTTTTAGCAAAGAACAAAATCCCAGGGAACCAAAGCACTAAAAAAACACTCCCTCCTTCAGACTGGGTGTACCCTTCTGGCTTCTGCCTCCCGCGTGGAGTTTGTGCAAAGCCTCAGAGATTCAAGCCTCCTAAGAATCCCTGAAACAAGAGCTGCAAAGACTGTTTGCCCAAGACCAGAAGGGGGAAGGGATTGTGTTTTGGGGGACCGAGTATGCTGAACTTTCAACCCTTCTTGGCAGTGTTTGCTGGCCAGAAAGCAAAGCCAGCTGTAACTTGGACAGTACTTTACACAAACAGACAACACAGACTGTTATCTCCTAAATTGGAGGCTTTCGACAGTGTCTTCTCTTGTGGGCACCGGCCTCAGGCAGGAAGACCACCCACAGGCGAGCACGCAGCACCTCCCAGGGAGGCCTCTAATCATCCACCCTCCGGGCCACCTGTTCTGGGGCCCAGTTATCAGATGTGAAGGAGCCAGTTAATAACCGTTTATAAGCTATAAATGGAAGTGGCCATTGAAGGGAGTTGATAAACACTTGGGGGCAAATTATTTGTGTAGCTGACTGTCATTTGCACTCCTCTCAACTGCTTGAAAGTATGTGGTTCAGGTTACAGAGCATCAAAATGGCTGTTGGTGGCCATTGGTGGCAAGCGGCATCTATTGAAGTGCTGACTGTGTTCTTGATCCAGGCCACAGACAATGATAACTGCCCGGAGGTTTTCAGCCTTCCTGGGTATCCTCTCCCCCTAACCCTGCCCCCTGCCCCTTATCTCTGTTTGAGGGTGAATGGAAAATCTCAAAGCTAGAATTCACTGAAGTATTCCACGCATTTGGAATCACAAATCTCAATTTGGGATTAAAACACATTGACACTATTCGGCATTGAGTTGGTTAAAAAGTGAGCTTTTATGTGCTATATTTGTGTTGGATTTTTGCTTCTGTTTTTTCTGCTAAAAGAAGGAGAGGATGAGATCAGCACATCTAAACTGATAACTGACAGAGGTAATTGCAAAACCAGGATCAGGATGGCTGGAGTAGCTCAGAGGTAGATTTCAAAAAAACAGCATGGTTGAAAATTTGCTATAGTTTGTGTGAGGGTCCTCCAAAGGCCTACAGGTTAAAGGCTTGGTTCCCAGCCTATCCCACTATTGGGAAGTGGTA
Source organism: Heterocephalus glaber (assembly GCF_053883595.1). NCBI lineage: Eukaryota > Metazoa > Chordata > Mammalia > Rodentia > Bathyergidae > Heterocephalus > Heterocephalus glaber. The sequence goes on along the minus strand of NW_028258151.1, from coordinate 12,226,713 downwards.
GAAACTGTAAGAAATAGCGCTTAGAGGAAGCAAGTTGGGTCACTGGGGTATGACCAGAGGATGTTGGGACGCCAGCCATCCTTGTCTCCTCTTTCATTTCCAAGCTATGTGAGCAACCTCCACTAAGCGCTTCCACCCTGAGGTGCTGCTGGAGGCCCAAAGCAACAGGGCCAACTGGTCATGGACCAGAACCTCCAAACTGTGAGACAAAACAAAAACAAACCTTTTCTCTAACTTGATTCTCTACATTGGTTATTATTTGTTATAGCTGCAGAAAGCTGATCAACACAGACTTCTTAGCTTGGGTGGGCAGAGATTAGCTAAAGGGCCAGAAAATTATGTCCCTCTCCTTTTTGGCAAAGCAAAGGGAATTTCTGAAAGCCAGAAGGAGACAATATAAATTTATTTCTTGTTTCTATTGCAAAATATTTACCTAGAAGATTTTGTTACTAGAATTCTTTTACAAAAAACTTTACTAATTTCCTCAAAGTAAAATTGGGGGAAGGGGATCAAGAGACGGATGAAGGGGAGAGGTGGGAGAGGAGAAGGGGAAGGGAAAAATTAAGAGGCACCCATTCCCCACAATGAATGCAATCATTATGTACTGCTAATATGCACTAATACAAATTTTTTAAAATTTAAAATAAATTTAAAATCTTACACAGAAAAAAATATTTGAAAAATAACAGTAAAACTTACCTCTCAGGGATCCTTATACATGTTAAAATATTACGCACATAGTTGGGGAAGGAAAGCATCCAGGTTTCCTTACAACTTACGTAAGGTTTCAAGTTAATGGGAGTTAGAATTTAAGACTAGTATTTATCATTTCTTCTCTTAAACTCACACCAGAGCCAAGCTACCTCCCATAGAGTTTCAGGGGAAAATGAAATCAGAAACCCAGCTATGGCAATTTTTATAGTGTTGCAGTTTTTGCCAAATTTGGGTGCTGAGAGGAATTTCTCTACAGGACACTTTGGCAGGAACCTTGCTTTCTTCCTTTTTTTTTTTAACTCTCACCTGGGTCCTCTTTTGTATAGCAGTTGGCTTCAACTCTTCCTGCTTGCCTGTTTGATTTGAACAATGGAAAAATGATACCATATTGAAAGAGAAAACTATACAAGAAAGAGTACGATTCAATATTTTTAGCACTTACTAGTCGTTCTTCCATAACCGACCAGTGAGCAAAAAGAGAACAATCGCCATTCATTGCTGGAGAATTAGTATTTTCTGTCAAGCTATGTTTTACCCAGGGAAGTTGAGCAAAAATGGCGATGGGTGGCTTGCTGAAGCCATTGCCTCAGGACTGGGCCCAGCCCTAATAATCAATACATGGCAAGGGATTTGGCTCAGTGGTTCCACCACCTGCCTCGCAAGCGCAAGGACCCGAGTTTGATGTTTGATCCCCGGTACCCAAAAGAACAAAAAACATAATAATAATAATAATAATAATAATAATAATAATAACAACAACAACCAATACGTCCACACAAGGCTAAAATTAAGCTAAGACTGTAAAGAAATTCAGAAATTTCTATTTTGGTTCATTATATTTTAAAATTCAAATGATAGGATTTTACTCCTCTAAGGGCCAGAAATAAACAAATAAGCAAGGTTAAATTGTTGGTTTGGATAACACAAAGATTGCACCCCAGTAACCAAGTGTTTTCTTAAAACCTATGTGTAAAGCTGAGGTAGCCTGTTGTAGAAGTAATATGGTTTTGTGTTTTTTTTACATTAAGAAAAATTAAGAGTTGATTTTGTTGCTCAACTCTGCAATTCTCAATTCCAGGCTGATGACCAACCGAGACCGAGCACGCAAGGGCTAGCATCGCCACAATGCCCCCTGGTGGTAGTCTGCCAGTCGACATCTGACATTGATCCCAGGGTTTGCGGGTAGTTGATGGTAGTCATCTGGTGGGTCCATAGGGTCTGAAGACCAGCAAAGGAGGAGACCTGGGCAAAGATGCACAGCCAGAAGCTGACCCCCAGGGAGCACATAGAGGCGAGTTGAGGACCTGAGTCATTGCTATAAAGGATTGAGGAGAATCTGAGTCATGAACATAAAGAAGAGCCACAGTAAATAGGTATTGTTTTTGAGAGCAGACTGAATCAGGAATTTTGGGTTGCAGTTTTGCACTGAGCCTCTAATATTATTCTTCCCCACCTTTATCCCACAACCTAGTATACCATTCTTTCCTGCCTATCTCTCCCCTAGGACTGTGAAGTTTGGGGTCAGGGTCAGTGTCATCTTCATCTTTGGGTGCCCAGTGTTGATACCTAATAGGTCCTCAGTAGGCATTAAATGCATGTCAACATGTGAAGAACTGGATGCCTTACTGAACCAGAGTGTGGTGACTATCTGTATCTTCTCTAAAGTGAAGGGATTGTGTGTTTCTCAGTTTGTGTATACCACATGCTCATGGAGCTGGCTGGAGCTTGGAGACCTTCATATTGGGTACCATTCTCTTTTATAAAGAGACGAATCCCCCTGAGGAGGGCTCTGCCTTCACAACCTAAAAGCTAACCATAACCCTGACCCTAACCTAACTGGACAATGGATGACAGTATGATCACACACAGTCCAAGACTGAGTTTAGAACCCTACAATCTCTACCTGGAAATGGGAAAAAGTGAACCAAGTCAATGTAGTATTAAAGGAAAGTGAACTCCTGGCTTAGGGATAATAGCAAAGAGGGCATCATTCAGAACATTATACATTTGGATTTGATTATAGTGGAAGTGAAATAAACAAGGAAATTAAAAATATAGAATATTCAAAAATGTTAATTTTGGCTAGGGGAGTGTACCAAGGATTGAATGCAGGACTTTCTCCTTGAGCACATCCCCAGACCAATCCCTTCATTTCCTGCCTCCCTTCTTCTCTTCTTTCCTTCCTTCCTTTCTCCCCCACCTCCCTTTCCTTATCCAATTTTGAGATAGTCTTGCTAAATTGCCAAGTTTCCTAGGCTGGCCTCAAACTTGGATTTTCCTGCCTCAGCCTTCCAGAATACTAGGATTATAGATGTGTACAACCACATCCTGGTTTTTAAAAATATTAACATATTAAAGTTTATTAGTAAACTTAGGGACCTGTTCATTGACTCTGTGCCAACAGTTTAACTTCTCAGAGTGTATTTCTTAGACTGGGAGCATCGATAGCTCCCAGCACTTGTAAGAAACACAGAACCTCCTGCCTGAACTCAGGCCTACAGTTAGCATGTTGGCAAGATCCTCAGATGATTCCTGTGCAGATTAAGGTTCTAGAAGTGTGGAGCTGGATGATTTGCTACACAGGCTTTTTAAAAACCCAGTAAATAGCATTTATAATTGGTTCTAAATATTGTCTCTAATATTAGACTCAGAGTGATTGTGTTATAGAATATAATTTGCACTTTGATTAAAGGATGACAGGTATTTAGCAACTTTTTCTAGAGAAAAGCATAATGATACAAGGATTTTCTAACTACAGCACTTCCTCAGGTAGAACAAATTCTGTGACCCAAATCTTGGAAAGAATTAAGTTTGTGAACTGAGGTTCCAGTGTATCTGAAATTTAATTTGAATTATTTTATTCATCTTACACTTACCTGCTTTTGTGAACAAAAGTACATGATTGAAGTATAAGATAAATACTTGGATGTAAAAAACATGTGCAGATCATTTCAATATGAATTGGAGAGGTCGCGCGGAAGACACCGAATCACCCCACTGCAGACAGGCAGCCACCTGGTTCCACACTACAAAGACACAGAGGACACCAGACCACCAGACCAAGGTACTGAGTCCCGCTGTTCCCTGCCGAGAAGTAGGGGCTTCTGAGCCATTGTCCCATGGCTCCTGGTCCAGAGAAAGGGGCTTCCCTGGCACCATCCCTCCCGCTGCTCCCAGCCCAGAGGAAAGGGCTTTGGGGCCACCTTCTGTCCCGCTGTTCCTGGCCCAGAGGAAGGGGCTTCCAGGCCACCATCCCTACCACCACTCCCGGCCCAGAGGGAGGGGCTTCTGAGCCGCCATCCCACTGCTCCTGGTCCAGAGGAAGGGGCTTCCTGGCCACCATCCCTCCTGCTGCTCCCAGCCCACAGGAAAGGGCTTTTCAGTCACCATCCCTACTGCTGCTAGCGGCCCCTGGCCCACCTCACCCAGCTCAGAGGAGGTAATCCATGCAGGTGCTAACAGCCCCCTGGCCCAGTCGAAATGAGAACACACCTAAATAAGTCTCAAAACCAGACTTCCAGATCACCTACAGCAACCCCAAAGGGAAATGAGATGGAACACTCTGATACTCAACCACCTGGACCCACTGAACTGGCAACAAAAGGGGATCTGGAAAAAATGAAATCAGAAATAATTTCTCAGATAACAGGAGAAATTGTGCCCCTAGTGCAAGACATGATTAATAAATCTAGAGAGGAGCTCAGGAACATGATGGAATCCCAACATAAGAAACAAATGGAATCCATAAAACAGATGCAAATAGATTTCCAGGACATGAAAAACTCCATTGAAAGTCTACACAGCAGAATGAGCCAATGTGAGGACAGAATTTCAGATATAGAAGATAAGATTGCAATTAGTGACCAGGAAAAGAAAAATTGCTTCAAAATTATAAGGGAACATGAGAAATCAATCCAGCAGCTGCTAGATGATGCAAAGAAGAATAACATAAGACTGATCGGAGTCAATGAAGAAACAGGAGAGAGTGGAGATGACATAAAAAAATCTCTTCACAGAAATAATGGCAGAAAACTTCCCAAGCAGGGGAAAAGAGCTTGACATACAAATAAGTGAGGCATATAGGACTCCAAATAGCCTTGATCAAAAAAAATCTACACATAGGCATATAATTGTTAAGATTCCAGAAACTCAACAGAAGAACAAAGTTCTCCAAGCAGTCAGGGAAAAGAAACAAATCACATACAAAGGAAAGCCCATCAGAATCATAGCAGACTTCTCAACACAAACCATCAAGGCAAGAAGAGCTTGGAGTGACATATTCCAAGCCCTAAAAGAAAACAGCCTCCAACCCAGATTGATGTACCCTGCAAAACTATCTTTCAAAATGGATGGAGAAATAAGATACTTTCATAACAAAGAGCACCTTAGGAACTTCGTGAATACCAAACCAGCACTCCAAAGAATTTTACACAGTATCCTAGGAACAGACATTGAGGATCACAACCCCAGGAAGCAAAGCAGAATGAACCCATCTGGCATGACAAGAAATTAAATGGAAAGGGGGAGAACCCAACAAAAAGAAAAAGTCATGGCAATGACAAGTCAATACATTTCAGTTATAACCATCAACATTAATGGTCTCAATTCACCAGTCAAAAGAAATAGACTGGCAGAATGGGTCAAGAAGCAAAATCCAACAATATGCTACATACAAGAAACACACTTAATTCAAAAGGAAACTCCTAGACTGAAAGTTAAAGGGTGGAAAACAATACTCCATGTGACGGGAACCCGAAAAAAAGCAGGAGTAGCTATCCTCTTGGCAGATCAAGTAGATTTCAAACCAACACTGATTAAGAGAGATGAAGAAGGACACTACATCCTTGTAAAGAGAAGAATCCAAGAGGAAGAGATGACAATCATAAATATCTATGCACCAAACACTAGTGCACCCAACTATATAAAACAAATACTAACGGACATGAAAAGTCATATATGCACTAATACAATTGTAGTGGGGGACCTCAGCACCCCACTGTCACAAATAGATAGATCAACTAGACTAAAAATAAGTAATGAAATACTAGAACTCAATCAAACTCTTGAACAAATGAACTTAACAGATGTTTACAGAGTCTTCCACCCCACAAAACCAGAATACACATTCTTCTCAGCTGCACATGGGTCATTCTCCAAAATAGACCACATACTCACACATAGAACATGTTTAAGTAAGTGCAAAGGAATTGAAGTTATCTCCTATACATTATCAGACCATAGTGTGATGGAATTGGAGATCCATAGCAAAAGAAACTCAAAAAATTCCATAAAAACGTGGAAATTGAACAACACACTTCTGAATAACCAATGGGTCACAGAGGAAATTAAAGAAGAAATCAGACAGTTCCTTCAATTAAATGACAATGACAATACAACATATCGGAATCTACGGGACACAATGAAAGCAGTCTTACAAGGGAAATTCATAGCAGTGAATACGCATATTAGGAAAACAGAATGAGCCCAATTAAACAACCTGATGCTGAACCTCAAGCTTCTAGAAAAAGAAGAGCAGGACAACCCCAAAGCTCATACAAGGGAGGAAATTATAAAGATCAGAGGAGAAATCAATGCAATGGAGACTAAGAGAATGATACAAAAAATCAATGAAGCCAAGAGCTGGTTCTTCGAAAGAATCAACAAAATTGATAAATCTTTAGCTAACCTTGTCAGAAAAAGGAAAGAAAAGGCCCAAATCCATGCAATTAGGAATGAAAAGGGTGAAAGTACAACAGACCCAGCAGAAATCCAGAGGATCATCAATACCTACTTCCAGAACCTATACGCCAATAAGATGGACAACACAGAAGAAATGGACAGATTCCTAGATACATATGAATTACCTAAGTTGAATGAAGAAGACCTAAAAATTCTGAACAACCCAATATCAACCAATGAAATTGAAAATGTAATTAAAAACTTATCAACTAAGAAAAGCCTGGGCCCTGATGTCTTCACTGCTGAATTCTACAAGACATTTAGAGAGGAACTGCTGCCACTACTGTTTAAACTCTTCAGTGAAATTGAAAGGGAAGCAATACTCCCAAATTCATTCCTGGAAGCAAGCATCACCTTGATCCCCAAAGCAGAGAAAGATGCAACTGAAAAAGAGAACTATAGGCCAATCTCACCAATGAACATAGATGCAAAAATCCTTAATAAGATACTGGGAAATAGAATGCAGAAGATCATCAAGAAGATCATACACCCTGATCAAGTGGGATTCATCCCAGGGATGCAGGGATGGTTCAATATACGCAAATCAATCAATGTAATACACTATATCAATAGAGCCAAGGACAAAAACCATATGTTCATCTCAGTAGATGCAGAAAAAGTATTTGACAAAATCCAGCATGCATTTATGATAAAAACCCTATAAAAAATTGGAATAGATGGTCTCTACCTCAATCTGATAAAAACCACCTATGAAAAACCAACAACCAATATCGTACTAAATGGTCAAAAACTGAAATCCTTCACACCAAAATCAGGAACAAGACAAGAATGTCCACTATCACCACTCCTGTTCAGTATAGTTTTGGAAACATTAGGCAGAGTAATTAGACAAGAGAAAGGAATCAAGATAGGAAATGAAGTCAAATTGTCATTACTTGCCGATGACATGATACTCTATATAGAAGACCCCAAGAACTCCACCAAAAGTCTTCTAGACTTAATAACCAAATTCAGTCAAGTAGCTGGATACAAGGTCAACACACAAAACTCAATAGCTTTCCTCTACACCAAGGATAGACTCAATGAGAGAGAAATAGGGCAAATAATTCGTTTCACAATAGCATCCAAAAAACTGAAAGACCTAGGAATCATCCTAACAAAAGAAATCAAAGACCTCTTCTCTGAAAACTATGGCACTCTGAAAAGAGAGATTGAAGATGATATCAGAAAATGGACAGACATCCCCTGCTCCTGGGTAGGAAGGATCAAGGTAGTGAAAATGGCCATACTTCCAAAACTGCTATATAGATTTAATGCAATTCCAATTGAGATCCCAGCAGCATACTTCATGGACCTTGAGAAAACAATCCAAAAATTCATTTGGAACAAGAAGAGACCCAGAATAGCAAAAGCAATTCTAGGTAACAGAGACATGGCAGGGGGTATCACAATCCCCAACCTGCAACTATACTACAAAGCTCCTTTGATAAAAACAGCATAGTACTGACAAAGAAACAGACTTGAGGACCAATGGAACAGATTAGAAGATGCAGAAACAACACCAGACACACTCAGCCATCTCATCTTTGACAAAGGAGCCAAACACCCTCACTGGAGGAAAGATAGCCTCTTTAATAAATGGTGCTGGAAAAATTGGGCTTCAACATGCCAAAGATTAAAACTAGATCTGTATCTCTCACCATGCACTAAACTAAAATCAAAATGGATTAAGGATCTAAATATTAAAATAGAAACTCTGAACCAGTTGGAACAGAGGTTAGGTAGAACCCTTGAAGACATCGGTGTAGAAAAAGATTTTATGAACAAAACCTCAGTTGCCCGTGAACTAGCACGAACAATCTACAAATGGGATCTCTTCTTATTAAAAAGCTTCTGCACAGCAAGAGAAATCACCAGCAGTGTGAAGAGACAACCCACAATGTGGGAAAAAATCTTCACCTGCTCTTTCTCAGACAAAGGTCTACTATCTCGAATCTAGAAAGAACTTTAAAAGATCAGACCTCCCAAATTTAAAGACCCAATCCAAAAATGGGCATCTGAAATGAACAGACATTTCTCAGACAAAGAAGTAGAAACAGCAAATAAATACATGAAAAAATGTTCAACATCACTTGTCATTCTAGAGATGCAAAGGAAAACAATGGTGAGATTCCACTTCACTCCAGAAAGAATGGTTGCTATCATGAAATCAACCAATAACAAATGCTGGCGGGCTGTGGGGAAAGAGGAACCCTGCTCCACTGCTGGTGGGAGTGTAGACTGGTGCAAGCACTGTGGAAATCAGTATGGAGATACCTCAAAGAACTAGGACTGGAAGTCCCATTTGACCCTGCTATTCCACTGCTGGGGATCTTCCCCAAAGAATTAAAAGAATCATACCACAGTGATATATGTGCACCCATGTTCATAGCAGCAAGTTTGTAATAGCTAAAACTTGGAAGCAGCCCAAATGCCCATCAACTGGAGACTGGATAAAGAAAATGTGGTTTTTTTATAAAATGGAGTACTACTCAGCCATAAAAAATGAGAAAGTAGAGACATTTATAGCTAAGTGGATGCACATTGAGGCGATACTCTTAAGTGAAATAAATAGGACACACATGAATAAATTCCAAATAGTTTCTCTGCTGTGAGAAACTGAAAGTGTAAATAAGGACTAAATGTATAATAGGTAATGTGAAATAGGAAGAAAAGGGGCAAAGAGGAAGGAAGAGGGAGGGCTAGGGGCAAGGATAGAAGCGAATGGGATTAATATGAGAAAATGGAAAAATAGGAACAAAATCTTTGTAAATAGGGAGGACTGGAGGGGTTGAAGGGAGGGCTGGGCAAGGGTGAAAAATAAGAACCAAGAGAGACTATGTAAAGGTGCAAATTTCCAATGATGAATGTCATTATATTGTATACCTAAAATGTACCAGTGATTAGAATGAATAATCGATAATGTAAAATAGGAAGAAAAGGTCCAAAGGGGTAGGGGTAGTGGGAGGGGCAGGGGAAAGGAAAGAAGGGAAAGGAAAAATTATGAGAAATGGAAAAAATGGAAATAAAGTCTTTGTAAATAGGGAAGGGTGGAGGGCATGAAGGGAGGGCTAGGAATGGGAAAAAATAAGAACCAAGATGCATTATGTAAAGGTACAATTCCCAGTGAGAAATGTAATTGTGTTGTATACCTAAAATGTACCAATAAAAGAATTTAATACAAAAAAAAAAGAATTGGAGAGTAGGGAGAGAGGGAAGAAGGAAGAGAAAAAAGAAAGAAATACTGATATTTTAATTTTTTAAAATCTTGAAGGCATATTTCACATAGAAATTTTCATGGCCTAACCAAAAAAGAGACCTGTAGGCCAATCTCACCAATGAACATAGATGCAAAAATCCTTAATAAGCTACTGGGAAATAGAATGCAGAAGATCATCAAGAAGATCATACACCTTGATCACGTGGGATTCATCCCAGGGATGCAGGGATGGTTCAACATACCCAAATCAATAAATGTAATACACTATATCAATAGAGCCAAGGACAAAAACCATATGTTCATCTCAGTAGATGCAGAAAAAGTATTTGACAAAATCCAGCATGCATTTATGATAAAAACCCTATAAAAAATTGGAATAGATGGTCTCTACCTCAATCTGATAAAAACCACCTATGAAAAACCAACAACCAATATCATACTAAATGGTCAAAAACTGAAATCCTTCACACCAAAATCAGGAACAAGACAAGAATGTCCACTATCACCACTCCTGTTCAGTATAGTTTTGGAAACATTAGGCAGAGCAATTAGACAAGAGAAAGGAATAAAGATAGGAAATGAAGAAGTCAAGTTGTCATTATTTGCAGATGACATGATACTCTATATAGAAGACAACAAGAAGGCCACAAAAAGTCTTCTAGACTTAATAACCAAATTGTGTTAAGTAGCTGGATATAAGGTCAACACACGACAATCAATAGCTTTCCCCTACACAAACAACAGACTCACTGAGAGAGAAATAGGGCAAACAATTCCTTTCACAATAGCATCCAAAAAAGAAAGAAAGAAAGAAAGAAAGAAAGAGGGAGAGAAAGAAAGAAAGAAAGAAAGAAAGAAAGAAAGAAAGAAAGAAAGAAAGAAAGAAAGAAAGAAAGAAAAACTGTGGACGTAGTTCAGTGTAAAGGCCCTAGGTTCAACCCCCAATACCAAACAAACAAAAACAAATATCAACCTTAGTTAGGGTTTCTTTTTTCCCTCTAAAAAAAGGTTTCAATTCAGTCTGAAAGCTAACTTTCAAGCTCCTATATTACTCTTCCAAGCCAGCATTATAAGCTACAGGAAACAATCCTATTTGCATAAGGAAATACTTAAAGGGTGTCTTTTTGTGAGGGATGTAATGCAGGGGGAAACAAAATGCCACGTATGTTTTATGTTCACCTAACATTGATACATGAAATCACTGACTTGTCATTCTAGAAATGGAGTTATCTTTAAGATCTAGATCACAAATGGAGGAGCTGGGTCTTTATGGCCAATGACAAGGGAGGAAATTGAGATAGTAAACGTATAACTTTAGACAAGGGGGAAATATCAGCTTTGTTCCCTCTGTTATCCCTACAGTTTTGGTGTACAGCCTCATTCCCTTTCTGTCACTATGGAAATAAGATCCATTTCAGAGTAACTGTGTGACATTGATTAGTGGGCAGATTGATGTTTTCCTTGGTCAACAACCATGGTTATCATACATCACCGTATCTCCAGGGCTACTCCTCATAGCAGTTGAATGTGAATTCAGTCACAGCTTTTACAAGCTGGGGGACCTGGGTTGGGTGACCATATGTCCTGGTTTGCCCGGGACTGAAGTGCTGAAACTAGGAAAGTCCCTGGTGAACAGGGACCTGGAATCATCCTACACTTTGTGAGTTGTTCTACCACCTGATGGCTGGGCTCCCTCCTGTGTAATGGGGGTACTAGGACTAGTAATCTACCCTGGAAGTGGTCAGGGATTTTAGAGATGTGACACCCAAAGCCCTGGAACAAGTTGGACGCACACTTAGCACCCACGTATTGAGGGATACTTTCACATTAGAAATGGCCTGCTCCATCTGTCACCTTACAGGTGGGCATCAGAGAGTTAATGCAGTGTGATAACAGGGACCTAGATGCAGGCATCACTTTGGGATGCTTTTCAGGGACCACTAGAACCTTCCTTCTTGCATGGCTGACAGGCGAGATGCTGGCGTGTCCCCTGTGGCGACAGTCATGACATTTGGGAACTGAATGTTGAGTCCACCTCTTGACAGGCAGTATGGCCACAGAGGCTCCTGCGAGGCACTGTGAGCCTCTTTTCCACAGAATGGAAAGGCCAGGGCTCATGATGATGGATCAGGTAAGATGGATATGGAGCCCATGGGCCAGGGTGGAGCACAGCCTGTGGAGAAAGAGGAGGCCAGACAAGTCACACAGGTGGCCACCAGGACATTGGGTCCCATCAGAAGAGGGAAAGTAGCCAAGTCTGTTTTTTTATTTTCTCAAAAGTTCATAGGAAAGAAGAAAAAGATGATGGGGAGGGCAATCAAAAACAAAAAGCAAATTGAGGGAATTTGAACCTGTCTGAACCAGAGTTTACAATAAGTCTTCTCTTCCTTCACATTCAATAATAAACATATATACTGAACCCCTACTATGTGCCCAATGCCACCTGCACTAAGGATGTATCCCTGAGCATAGACACTGGACAGACTCCCCCTCCCCTCAGCGCAGTAACTGAGCATCTGCTACATACCATGCAATTTTCCAGTTGCCTGCCTTGGGGCACTCAGAGATGGAGGAAGAAACATAAACAGGCAAAAATAGCCATATAATGCATGATGATGCTTCGGTCAAAGGCAGACTACACATGGCAGCAGTCCCACTGGCTTATATTGCCTCGTGGTGCCATTGTTACTGTCTTGTGCAGTTCATTCTGTGATGTCCATGCAATGACAAAATTGCCCAACAACACACATCCCCATTTCATTGTTAAGCAATGCGTGTCTTTATGGGGTAGTGAGAGAGAGAACATCAGTACCCACTGAATGGCCACTCTGGGCTGGCATCCTCCAAGTACTTGACATTTATTATCTTGTTTAATCCTCTTAATGAACTAACTAGCTCGCGTTAACTAACCAAATTCACTAATATTAAATGAATTAGTGAGGAGAGCCAGACTCACTCTTCACTGCTGTGGTCTACCCTTTCTCTAGAACAGTTCTTCTCAAACAGCGGCAAGTTAGAATCCCCGGGGAGGTTTAGCCATGTCTGTAGACAGTTGTGACTGTCACATCTGGGAAGTGCTGCTGGCATCTACTTTGCAGAGGTCATGGATGATGCTAAACCTCCTGCAATACATAGGACAGTCCCCACAGCAAGAATCTTCCATCCCAGAATGTCAGTAACAGCAAAGCCCTGTCCAGACTATCTGGAGATAAGCCAACATCAGACAGGGCTTGCAGAAGGTCTCAGTTACTCTTCATTACTTGGGCCAGAAGGCATCAGCCACACAGAGGTTGGGAACAGGAGCAGCACAGGCCCTGAGATGCCTGAGTGGCCAGAGGGTCCACCCAGGAGGAGCTGAGTAAGTGAGGAAAGGTCAGGTGGGCAGGGAGTTGCAGCTGATACCAGAGGGCTGGAAGTGATTCTAAGCACATGGTGACTGTGGGCTCAGTTATACACTCTAAAACATGTATGGCAAAGTCCTGACCTCCAGTATCACAGAAGGAGGCTACTTGCGGGTAGGATCTTTAAAGAGGAGAGTGAATGAAAATGAGCCATTAGGGCGGAGCCTAATCTTCTATGAATAGTGTCCTCATAAGCAGGAGAAGTGAGGCTACAAAGAGTGAAGACCTCACTCAGAAGAAGCCAGCCCTGCCAATGCCTTCATCTTGGACTTCTGACCTGTTAAACTGTGAATAAATTTCTGTTGTTTAAAACCCCTAGTCTGTGGCACTTTGTTCTAGCAAACTCATGGGACCATTCTCAGAGGACAGAGAAGTGTGCACAGAAACACATAATCAAAGTTCTTCAAAAGGAATACCTAAGGATTGTCAACATCTTTGAGATTCCAAGTAGAAATGAAAGCTTTCTTTAAAAACCAGTTGTAAAGATAAGAGGATAAATCATTTTCAAGGAACAGGGATGGCTCAGAAGGAACAGAAGTAGAACATTTTGCTGCCTCCTACCTGAAAAGGCCAGCCCCATCCTGTAGTGAGGGTTGCACCTAGCTTGGGGCACCAGGCCCAGGGAACACATTCACTGAGAAGTATGTAGTGTGGTGGAGCCTTGGCCCACCTCCTTCCTGTGAGGGTTTGCAACTGCTTTGGAAAGGCCAGCTGTGTTTACAATGGGTGCTCAAGGTTAACAGAGGGATTGCATCACGGGAAAAGAAAAGGAAGAAAGAGAAAGAAGGGAAGGAAGGAGGAAAAAGGAAGGAAGGTAAGGAGGAAGGAGAAAAGGAAGGAAGAGAGGGAAGGGGGAAATGAAAAGGACAAAAGGAAGGAAGGAAGGAAGGAAGAAGAGAGGAAAGAAGAAAAGGAGGGAAAAGGAAGAAAGAGAAAGAAGGGAAGGAAGGAGGAAAAAGGAAGGAAGGTAAGGAGGAAGGAGAAAAGGAAGGAAGAGAGGGAAGGGGGAAATGAAAAGGACAAAAGGAAGGAAGGAAGGAAGAAGAGAGGAAAGAAGAACAGGAGGGAAAAAGAAGGAAAGAAACAAGAAGAAAAAGAAGGAAGGGAGGAAAGGAGGGAGGGAAGAAGGAAAGAAAAAAAGAAAGAGGCCCGGGATTTAGCTCAGTGGTCCCGCTGCTTGCCTCACAAGCACAAGGTCCTGAGTTCCATCCCTGGCACCAAAAAAAAAAAAAAAAGAGGGGAGGAAGGAAGAAAGGAAATGACAAGTCATAAATGATTTAAATATTTAGCAGTTTCAAAATGGGCACTATGGGTAGATACCAAAATGGAAAGGGGTGGTTGTAAAGAAATTATGTAATAAAACATACAGGAAGACACAGGAAGAGGGACAAAAGAGGTCTGTGTTAGCACATTTATGTTTTTCTTTTGTGTGTTTTCAGAGCAGTGTAGACATAACAGTGTGTAGTGTTTTAACATGTGACACAGACCGAAGCCACCCTGACTCTGCGCCCTGGCCACTATACAGTTGCCTCGTCTGGGTCTCAGAAGGAAAGTACAGTCTTACCTTTTGCAATGCAGTCCTGGGTCGATGAGGCTGGAGTAGAGCTGTTAGAATTTTCCTTAATTTAGAATTATCCATGAGAAAACATCTCATGAGAAACTGTCCTCTCTCAGCAAATGCCACAATGACAGCGAGCACTGTCTCCACTGACGCTCCCTGTTGGAGCCTCTCCATGGCTTGGTAAATACTTCTTGTTCCAAACTCCTTGTGGTGAAAACTCTTCACCATGTCTTGGAGGGTTTGGTGCGTGTTGAGTCTGGCTGGGGATTTGAAATGGAGTTAGAACCAGCTGAGTAAAGACAGTTATGTGACACATGGCCTTAGCTGGCATGCAGGCACCTTCTGTGGGAGGATGAAGGAGGAGGCCTTCTCAGGGAAAGTCAGTAAAACAGGGGAAATCCTGAGGAGCAGAAAGCAGGAGGGAAGGGTGTCTTGGTCAGAACAAAAGAAGTTATGGAGTAACATGATGGGGACAGGCTGTGCTGTCCCTTACTAGAAAATGGAGTGGAAGGAACCAAAGAAACACTATGCAGAGAAACCCTAAACATGAAGTCCAAGGACCTGGGGGTTGGCTGGGTTCCAACCAACATGGCATGTGACACTGAACATTTTCTACCTCATGGCAGACACACCTAATGAAATCTTTGCCCTAGGCATGAGTCTTACTGCCATACCTGGTGACTTATGTCTAAGATTAGGTTACAAAAGATGACACCTTTCCTCTTGCTGTAGCTCTCTCTCTCCTTTCTCTTTTTCTCCTCTTTTTCTTTCTCTGTCTCCCTTCTGCTGGCTTTGATGAATCAAGCTACCACACTGGAGATGCCTTCATGGAAGAAACTAAGAGTGATCTTCAGTCAACAACCCGCAGGAACTGAGTCTTGCCAACAGCCACTGAGTGGCCCCTGTCTTAGTTGAAACTCACAAGCCTACACCTTCATGGCAGCCTGTGAGAGGCCCTGAAAGACAGGTTCCTGCCTAAATTCCTTATCCATGGGAACTGTGACATAACAACATGTCATTGTTTTAGGCCACTTGAGTCTGGGATAATTTATTATGCAGCAATAGATAACCATACAGAGTCCAGCTGAGACTTGTGCCCTCTCACAAAAGGCCCCGAGTTGGAGGCCAGCTGGGGATGCTGTCTGCTGCTGTGTTGTCCCTTAGTAGAAAATGGAATGGAATGAACCAAGGAAACACTACGCAGAGAAATTCTGAACGTGAAGTCCAGGGACCTTGGGGTTTGCCCTCATCAGCAGCCCAAGGGGTGGGTGCAAACCTCAAAGGTTCCTTCCAGGTCTAAAGTTTTGTGAATGCATGAGTATCAAAAGACTAAGCTTCTGCTGGGACCACATGTTATAATTTTCTGTATGAACCAAGATACGTAAAAGGTTGAGAAGGACTGGCTCAGCTAATTTATTATGAAGATCACAATGACTATCTGTGAATATTAGTCTGTTGATAATTATATACTGAATTAGACATTATTTTTTTCTCCCTGGAATTACTGCCTTTCTTTTAGCCACAAAATCCATGGTTTTATAGAAGACTTCTTCCTTCTCTACTCTTAAGTCTACATTTCTGTGTCTGGGATGAGCACCTGTCCACTCAGAGAATGGATTCCTTATGGCCTCAGTGATCAGTTCATGTTGGACATCTGACCAATTCTTTCCAATCAGAGCATGGATTCTCCATGGCCTTCCAAGTTGATTCAGGAATGGGCATCTGAGTCAGTATGGGACAAATGGATCCTCCATGTCATAGTGATTGGGCCAGCTTCCCATATGTGACCCAAGCCTAATTAATAAGATTCAATTCAGGGATGAGACTCATTTCTATCTCCGGGGTTTCTGAGAGAATGGAGAATCAGCCTCAAGCTCCCAGCATCTGTCTCTCAACCATAAGCCTACCTGATAAAAGAGCCAACATAAAGAAAAGCTAAACTCAGGGATGGAAAGAATGAGGCTAAGTTCAGAAGACACCATTGGAGTGTCTGGGTCCAGCTATGCCTGAAAGTAAGATTTTCAGCTACCTAGATAATAAATATCCATTTTCTTTTCTTTTCCTTTGGTACCAGGGATCAAACTCATGGTCTCACGCTTCTAGGCAGGCACTACACCCCTGAGTTACAGCATCCTCCATTTTCTTATTAGGCCAGTTTGACGTGAAAGAGTCCTAATCCAATAACATACAGAGAGAACAGCTTGCAAACCAGGCCATCTCATGTTCCAGGTCCTTAGTGTAGGATGTCACTGTCCATATTCTTGATGATTTAATTAATACTGCTTCATCTCCCACTGCATTCAGAGTGACACATGACATGGTCAGGGACACTCCTGACAGTAGCCTACTGACTGAATGACCAGCCACCTGCCTGCCAGGTGTCTGATGTTTTCAGTTGTCAGATTCTGATGCCACAGCCCCACTTCACACACCTCAGGACCCTTGGCTGACAGTCTGGTTCCCTCACTTGTCTCCACCTGCACACTGTCTTAAAAGACAGGGATGATCAAGGCACCCACCCT
The DNA here is from genome assembly GCF_053883595.1 of Heterocephalus glaber. NCBI lineage: Eukaryota > Metazoa > Chordata > Mammalia > Rodentia > Bathyergidae > Heterocephalus > Heterocephalus glaber. The sequence goes on along the minus strand of NW_028258151.1, from coordinate 12,209,556 downwards.
GCCCTTCTCAGTCACCGATTCCGATTCCAGGAAAGCTGCAGGGAGATTTCTGCAGCACAAACACAGGCCCTTTTCTCTCAGATAAGTGTGTGAAACTTTGGTTGTCCTGGTTGAGAGCCTAAAATACAGCATGTTTCTTCACCTGCTCTGACGATGGCCATTGAGTAAGCCTTGATATGACTGGGTGACAGGATATATGACACAGGACTGCACTGTGGAAAGACTGCAGAAGAGCTGCCTGCTCCAACAACTGGCGAGGTGTGTGGTCTGGGGAGGCTCCAATTACACAGCCCCCTCCCCCAGATTCTGACAAGTCCCCAGGGGGTAAATGCTTTGTCAAGCTCCCAGGGGATTTCCCCGCCCCCCACACACACTCTCCAGCCTGAGAATCAGAGCTCTGAATTGCCTTTCCTGTTGCTGAGTCGCATCTGAGGCCCTGGTCAGAGGCGGCACCTGGCTTAATCCACAAATACCTTACCTACAGAGGAGATATTTTCATGATGACTCAAAGTAGCAATATGTTCATTATAAAAGATTATAAAATACTAAAGGTGTAAAGAGGAAACAACTTCACTTACATCACACCAGTCCGATGATGTCCTTGTCACCTGGGCACTTCCTAGCTGTGCCCCTCCCCCTCCAGGCCTGGGGGTCAGAATCTGCATTTCTACCAGATCTTCAGCTAAATAATCCCATAACTGCATTTGAGTGAATTTATTTGTACTAACTTTATACTCCTATTAAAATGGGGTTCACGTTGAACAATGGGCGTTGCAATTGCCAATAATGATTTTAAGTTTCAGTGCGGTGGCTGCTGCTTCTCCCCTTCACTGCACACTAAGCACTATCACTTTGTGGACATTTGTGATTCTCTTAAAACCCAGTTTCTCCCTCCTGTCTGGGGAGGATGGAAGGGTGGGCAGCGCAGGAAGGGTTAATGTCTACCAAGGGCTCTCAAACCCAGCTAAAGACCCAAGGCTACCCGGCAAAGCCGAGATTTTGCAATGTTTGCCGTAGGTTTGCTTCATGTTGAAAGAGGGACTGAATGGAGATTTCTTTTTGTTTTCACGTATTTGTGTGCATATGCATGTGTGTGTGTGTGTGTGTGTGTGTGTGTGTGTGTGTGTGTGTGTGTTCCCGCCGTCTCCGTGTGTGGCCTCCTCCGGGTGAATGTGCAGTGTTCCCACTGCTGCTTATCCTGAAGGCTTTCCAAGCCTCCCTCCTGCCGCTGCTGACAGACAGCTGGGGAAAACTGCTCTCCAAAAAGAGGAACAGGAGGAGGCTGCAGAGGAGATTTTTAGGCGGCTTCTATTCAGGGAAGGTGAGGGAGCTCCGCTCTTCTCTGAAAGGTCTCTTTTACAGCCCCTCTTTCTTTCTACATCCCTGCCTTTGGAAGATGCCCAAAAGGCTGTCTGGAGGGTCCCGGCTTCTCCAACAGTTCTGGGAACCAAGAGGTGCCTGCTGCAGCTGGCGGGAGGAGCCAGGGCTCGGGGCCCCTGGAGTGGGGGGGCCCGGAGAGCGGGTGGGGAAGAGTAGGGTGGAGGTAGCATTGTGTTGTGGTTTGAGGGCCTAGGTTGGACGCTGGGCCACATCTGGGGTGGAGAGGGAGTGGAATTAATGTCCCTTTCCCCTGGGGTCTGCCACAATCCTGGCTTCTCCTCTGTAAGAGTAACTCCAAGCTGTGTATGGGATCACAAGGCTGTAATCCCAGAGTTTGGGAGGCTGAGGCAAGAAGACTGCAAGTTGGAGCCCAACCCAGGCAACGTAGACCCTATGTTAAGACAAAAAAGAAGAGAAAAGAAAAAGGACTGAGGCTGCAACTCAGTGTAAAGGCCCTGGGTTTAATTCTCAGCACCACCAACGGCCGGGGCAGGGCGAGGGGCGGGGGGTCCCTCTCCCTCCTTTCTCCAACCCCACTTCCATCCCCACCCCCAGCCCAGAAGCTATTTTCCCCCAGCCCTCTCTCTTGTATCTTTGCCCCATCCCCGCCCTGGCCTGGTGTTCTGAGCCTAGCTTCTTTTATTATTTTTTAAGAAGAATCTTTGATTTTGTGAGGACTGTTTGTCCAGCCAAGGTTGCATGGGGCCCTGTGTTCTATGCTTATGGCCCCATCAGCCCAGGGACCCTGCCAGCCTAAGCCCAACAGTTGCCCACAAAAAACGGCCCCGGACACATCTGATCACCACTCTGTCCTCACTGGAAGGAGCACCGATTTCTTTTCCCTCCTAGTGAATTCACTGTGGCTGTACCCTTCCTATCAGACGTCAGGATAGCCACAAGCATCTCAATAATCCTCACTAATGGCCTTTGCTTGAATACTCCAGCAGATAGATGGTTACAAAAGTTGCAGCGCTGACCTGTCACCCTCCTCCCACCCCCAAACCTCTAGATCCCCTGGTCCAGGAAAAAAGAAAGACCAAGAACAAAAACTCCCTGTTTGCATATGGTGCATTTTCAACTGAAAAGTGCAGAGCCCGGAAGATTGGACCAACCTGTCTGAATACAGAGGAGCAAAGCACGGGGTGTGTTATGTGTTTTTGGGATCCTGTGGGTGCCAGTTTCTGTGACCTTGATCTCAGCGCTTCAGCTCCAGGCCTGGCACAGTCACAGTGCTTCTCTTTGCTGAGTTGGGCACCCTGAGTTCTCAGGCCCACGACAGTTTTTCAGGTGTGGATATTGGCCAACTCCTGATGTTGCTAGAAAAATGTAGGCAGCTTGGCCACCTAAGTAAAAGCCATCAATGGCATTTTTCCCAACCTCAGCTCAATTCAAACCACAAAACTCTTGTGTGTGTGGTTTGTTTTGTTTTGTTTTACACTCTTGAAGCTAACAGGACTAGATGATTTTTTAAAACATTTCACGGTTTCAAGGGTTGGGAATATAGCTCAGTGGGAGAACTCTTGCCTAGCATGCCAGAGACCGTGGGTTCAATCCTCAGCGCGCACACACACACACACACACACACACACAATTTTTACATTATTTATTTTTCCCTCTGTAAATGCTAACCTAGCATTAATTTCTCTATATCTTGCTTTGGGGAAGAGAATGAACAAGGGATGAAAGACAGGTTACATGCTAACCAAGAAGCACACAAGACAACAACAACAAAAAATTAAAATCCTGTGGTCAGGTCCCTATTCAGCCACTTCCAGGAGAGCCACAGTACTTCTGGACTCAGTTTCCTCCCCTGGAGAATGGAAAGGATAATATTATATACCCAACTACATTACAGGATGTTTTTGAGAATCAATTGCACTATGTTTGTGAAAACAGGTATTCACCCTAAAGTGCTACACACATGTGAGTTATTGTGCTTTTACAAATGATCTGCAAGAAGTACAAAGAGTTTCTGGAAGTCCAGCTGTGCAGAAACTTGGGCATCTGGGCCATTTGTTCTCATATGGTCAGTTGGTGGTCCCGGCATAATTAGCCTTAGGATCCCTACTTGCTTCTTGTGGGGCTCAGGTTTTGGGGATACTTCTCAGTGCAGCAAATAAGAACACTAGAAATGGCAGCAACTTGCTCTTCACTTTCTGTGTTTTGTCTTAAGCCACCAGGTACCTCCAGGATTACAGATATAGCCAGCCTGGCCCTGCATTAGGCAAGTTGCTTAATTTCTCTGAACACAGTGTCCTCATATATAAAATGGGTATAATATGAGATACAGTTCATAGAGTTGTTGTGAGATTAAAAGACAGCACTGTCAAATTGCTTACTAGTGAGGTGTCTTGCACATGGGCTCAGTGAATGCATGACAATGATGATAATTATTTTAAAGAGTTTGAGGGAGACAGTTCCCATTGACTAGTTCCTTTGCATTTAGTGGTGGGACTTTCTGTTGGTCAGGCATTCTGTTGACAAGCACTTACTGAATACCTTCCATGAGTCTGTAGGACCAGGCTATTCCACCCGAAAAGTTGAAGGATTGTAGAGATGAAGGCAATTAAGAAGCAGATGTCAGTGAGCTCCCCCCGCCTCCACCCTCCCTCTATTTGTCTGAGAGCAACACTACAAAGACAAAAGGTATCTTCCACCACCACCACCCCAGGAGAACAAAGGTTAACCGTGGAGTACAGCCCTGCACTCTCATTAGCCTGGAGGTTGTAAGAGAAATCGACATTAACAGCTTTACTAACTAGTCTTTCATTGCCTTCCCCCCAGTTGCCACCCAAGAATCTCAAAGTCCTTTTTCTTTATCTTGTCACTGCTCTAAAAATTAACTGTTCTCTTCTTTCCACAATGCTAGGAATGGAACTCAGGTCTTACAAACATTAGACAAGCACTCACCACTGAGCCACACCTCCAGCCTGACTGCTCTTTTTTGAAGATGTTATATAAATAAGTGGGCATTCAAAGCCTCCTTTTTGAGAACTGTTCCTTCTCTAGTGTCTTGAATGAAATATACATTAGTAAATTTTTTGTTTTCCCCCTGTTAATCTGCCTTTTGTATTACAGATCCATTCTAATTAAGAACCTGCTAGGGACTCTACATACCTGGCAAACCCCTTTTGGTTCCCTTTAATGAAGAACTACCAGCCTGAGCAGATCCAGTGTTCTACACACTAGCCTAGTACTGAGAACTCCAATTTCAGTGCACAAAGGAAAATGAGCACAGGGTGAATCAGGACATGGTTGAGAGTAATGGAGGAGGCGTTCACTGGGGTACTAAGGATATGGCAGGTGGAGTAGGTTGTAATGTCTGGTAATTACGCTTGGGTGGCTTTCAGATACAGGGTAGAGTGCAATGGTGAAGTGACTCAAAAGTGGCAGCTGAACAAGAGAGACCCTATCCGAAGCAAGAGGACACTATCTTCTTACTCAAGAATAGGGTCTTTGGTGGCTGAGTGGCCCCTCATTCTTTATTCTACCTTCCCAAGTATGACTCCCTGATGGAAATGACAGCCTAGCATTCCAGCCAGCAGGAAGAAGGAAAGAGCAAGGGAAGGAAAAGAAATGATTGTGGAAATAATACTATCCTTGCAAACAGGAGTAACAGAGAAACTAAAATAGTGATGCACTTTGTTTTTTCTGAAGTGCTAGTCATCCTACCCATGGTGTAGACATGCTACAGGGATTCACACATGCTATAGCAAGCCCACTGCTTCTGAGCTTCACCCCAGCCCTTGATGATGTACCTTATTTATTTGTTTGTTTTTGTCATTGTTGCAGTGCTAGGGCTCAAACACAGGGCATCCCATATGCTCCACCGCTGAGCTACATTCCCAGCCCAGTGATGCATTTTTATTGACAGGAAGAATTCAGGAGAAGATAAAAGTGAGCAAAAAATGGATAAATGGAGAAGTAAGAATGGAAATGCATTGTTTAGAGATGTGGAAAAAACCTAGTGAAAGGCCTGAAAGGTTTGCCTCTGGGAGTTCACTTGAGGCTGGGAAGGCACTAGGGTGGCGGTGGCAAACCTATGGCACACGGTGCCATACAGGGCTATTTGTATCATTGAAAGCTATAAGACAGGGCTGGGAATTTAGCTTAGTGGTTCCACCACCTGTCTCTCAAGCCCAAGGTCCTAAGTTTGATCCCTGGTACCAAAAAATAAAAAAAAGAAAGAAAGCTATAAGAGGTTCACCATCACTGCATTAGGGTCTACTGCTTTTCCTTAGATGCCTTCTGTCATCCCTCTGTCAACCCATCCCCTTCCTCAACCCCCTTTGTACTGGAACCCAGGGCCTCATGCAGGCCAGGCAAGTGCTCTAACACTGTGCTACATCCCAGTCCCATTGTAAGCCCTCTGTACTATTTAATTTTTAGGTGTCTTGCATTAGTTAGAATTAGATTTAGTTGCAAAAGACAGAGTCCCCACAATAACAGCTTAAACAGGAAATGTTTTTATTTTACTCTCTTGTAAATTTAGTGCAGGGGTGAGCAGTCCAGGACTACTGGAAGTTGTGAGGGCACTGCTTTCTAGACTTCTTGCTGTCCAAGCTTCCTCCAGCTCATAGACCCACAATGCCACCCCTGAGGTGTGGCTCTCATCCTCTTGGTTCACGATGGTGATGCCTGTGTTCTAGGCAGCAGAATGGAGGAAGGGATGCTAAAGAAGGCAAGGTGGGCATAGCCCCCTGCATGCCATGCTTTAGAAAAGAGTCTTGGAAATCAGGACCTTGTGCTTGTGAGGCAGGCAGCAGCAGCACTGAGCTAAATCCCAGCCCATTTCCTTTTATATTTATATCAGAACTTAGTCATAGGGCTCTATCTACCTGCAAAGGAGCCTGGCAAATGTTGTTTTTGTTTGTTTTATTGTATTAAAGATTGAATTCAAGGCCTTTACACTGAACTACATCACCAGCCCTTTAGTATTTTCATTTTGAGATAGGATCTTACTAAGTCACTAAGTTACCCAGCTGGGCTCAAATTTGTGATCCTCATGTCTGACTTTCCCAAAGTGCTGGGATTATAGGCATGTGCCACCATGTCTTAATGTAGTCTTTATATTAAATTTCTATTTCCAAATTTAAAAATTCTATCACTATGGAAAAAGAGAAGAATAAATACTGTAGGATAATTAGCCACATTCACTTTGATATAAATAACCACGAAAAGCACAAGTATTAGCAAGAGGGATATATTTTTATAAGAAAATACTAAAAATAAGATAGATTAATGAAATGAGAAAAGGTTGGCTAGATGAATCAATATATGGTAAATATAGCAAACTGATCATTGTAAAATCTAGGTGATAGCTCATGTATAACTTTGAACTTCCTCTGTATATATGAAAAATTTTATAACAAAATGTTGGGATGAAATAGAATTAGAGAGAAAAAAAACCCTAATTTTTAAGAAGTGTTTTTTAAATTCATAGTATGTCTGTCCTAAGAACTTGGCTTTGTCTGTCTCTCTACTCAAGTCCTCAAATTTTATCTAGTGTCTCAATTCTTCACAATCTGACTTATTCCTCTTTACACTTAACACCCTTGCCCCCTCCATATTCCTGCCTCGATAATTTCTGGCTCCTGTCTGGGTCTATACCTGGATCTTGATGCATGGCTTCTGGTGCCCTGAGCTTGGAGCTCCCCATGAAGATATTTGATAATGAGTAAGAGTCCTGGTCCCCACAGCCAGATCGACTGTCTGGGAAGGCTCTCCTCTCCAGCCCTTAGCCTAAGGAATTGAGTTCTATTTTGTTCAATAACTTTTCTTTCTTTCTGTTTCCTTCCTTCCCTCCTTTCTTTTCTTCCTTGTTTATGGCACTTAGAATACAGAGGCTGGGCTGGGGATGTAGTTTACTAGGAAAACATTTGTCTAGCCTATGTAAGGTCCTCGGTTCAAAACCCAACACCACCAAGAAAAAAAATAGCAGCTGTATTATAACTTCCAAAATGATAAAGGAAGGTGGTGCAATTTCTAGGATGCATCTAGTCTCTAGAACAATCAGTAGAAGTGACGGCCTCATGAGATTGTGGTCATCTGTTCAACCATGCGTTCAATAGATATTAAATGCCTTCTTGCAGAAGCAGTTCATTCATTTATCCCGTATGAACGATTGCTGCTCACCACCTTCATATGCTCAGGTGTGTGATTTTGAGTAACTTGTCACTGCCTGGATGAACCTTTAAGTGTGCTGAGAGCTCTGTGCTACCTTCTCCTTTATTTTTCCCCTTGAAAGCATCAGTTATGAATATATGTAGTGTATGACTTTTGTGCAGTATTTTCTGCTTCATTTTCCCCAACTTTCATTTATTTAAATTGAGCCAACAGTAGAAGAGAGAGAAAATAAGGAGGGAAAGAATAAAACAAAGCCAATTATTTGGTGGAAAAACCAAAATTAACATTTTCCTTAGCTGAGATTTCCCATTAGAAGCAAAGCATTTTGAATTGTTCATATTGCTTTGAATTTTCTACAGATTAAAGATGTTGAATAATAACTTGGAAGATTGGCTAATACTTCTCCCCTGTCACTCTGGCGTAAGTGACACTAGTGGCCTCTTTAGGCACTTGGAAATACATTATAACTAGTGCACTTACTGTGAATTAGGATAGATCAATTGTCCTGCTATTTCTTTGTCATTTCTTTGTAGTAGAAAGAATTCAGTGAATAATGATAACAATATCAGTAATAATAATAATTCAGGTGCCTTTCCCTGGCTTCTCAGAACTCATCAGCCTTGGATGCTGAGGGGCTCACCACTCCCTTCTTCACCGTAAGAGAGCCTGGGTGGCCCCCCTCTTAATGCCCTTGGTACCAACTGGCAGGACATTTGAGAAGGAGCCTCTCTAAATACATGCAGGTGGCTTCTTGCCTCGGGTAACGAGTCTCATTGTCCTTTTGTGTCCTCAAGTTCAGTTATTTCTGGCAGAGCAGTAAGTGACACTGTAGAAAAGGCAGGAGGGCAAGCAGGGATCCTAAACAAAGAAGGTCATTTGGGAGACAGGGAAAAAGAAAGAAAGAAAATCCCTTGAAAAGTCTTAAAAGCAGCAAAGCCTAAGTATGGTCATATGAGAGAGATGTTGTCTTTCATTTCACCACCACGAGCTGCATTTGTGTTCTTTTGTGTGTTGCTTTTGTAAAAGAGATTTTGTGACACAGGCCGAGGTCCCTCTAGAAATCAAGACAATGTGCATCTTACGGGTCCATTGAAAGGGATCTTCCAAGTTAAACCGACATTTCAGACTCTATTTTCACTATACAGGCCTAAGTACGAGCAAGAAGATTGATCGTCCATCGATGCTTTTGGTGGGATGGCACCTTTTCCCAAAAAGCTTACTGTGCTTCAAAAGCCTTGCTGATTTCCCAGACAAGCCCCTCATCCCTGTGTGAGCAAGCAGCAACGACTCTGTTTCGGTACAGATGGGCACCATGTTGTCTGGGGGACACCCTTGAAAGTTCTATCTCCCAGCCTGGCTACAGAAATGTTAGAGCCAGGTTCATCATGCTCCGTATCCTCAGCAAGGCCCCCTGCCCTGCAGGAGAAGGTGGTGACTTTAACCAGTGTAGCCAATGTGAATCTAGGCTGAGGCGCCCCTGCCTGAAACATCATCCTGTGTTTCCCACTCTGCATCTGTCGCCAAATATAGCTTTGGGACATAACCTTGGTAATGAACCTCTTGAAATGTTGGTTTCTTGATTTGTTGATTTGAAGCAGTAACACTTTTCAATCTGGTTGCAAGAGCTTGAAAAACAATATGTAAAGTTCATAGCAGTGTGTCTCCTGTGTAGATGTTCAAAAAATGCTGGATTTACACATTTGTTGTTTTAATAAGTAGAAGAGGTACTCTCCTGCTTTATAAACATCAGACATTTACCCCTTAAGACAAGTTTTCTTCTTTGAAGACCACCCTTAATGTAAGTTTTAAGTTTATTTTAAAAAAAAATAAATGTCTCATTATATAGTCCAGGCTGGCCTCACATTTGCTATATAGCCCAGGCTGGCCTCAAACACATGATCCTCCAGTCTCAGCCTCCCATTGCTAAGATTCCCAGGCATGTGCTCTTACGCCAGAATAAATTTGAAACTGATTTTGACCAATAGGGGAAACCCGTGGTTTTTCCCCTACTCCAACACATACACCCCAAGTCTCCCAGTTACAGCTGGATTACATTTTTTCAATTTGTATCTAGTCCAGACTTAAAAAAATAAGTTTTCTAAAACAATGAGCAACTTTTAGTAGTCATGTAGTTACAGCTTCATGAAGGAAGCTGGTGAGCCTAAATTCACTTCCTAAAGAGAAAGGTTTCAGCCCAATCTACCCAGGAACTCCCCTCTTTACATTGAGTGAGTACGGGGGGTATAGGTCTGAATCAGACAGGCCTGGGTGTAGCCTCCTCAAACTCAGTGTTCCCATCTGTAAAATCAGTGTGATCCCTGGTTGGAATGCCTGTCTCCCAGTATGGTATAAGAATGGAAACAATGCAGGCTCACAGCTTGACACTTTCCCTGGGCAAGCAAAGGAATACTTAGTCACAATAGTTCATAAACTGTTGTGTAGAGATGAGAACCTGTATAAGCCAAAGTTTCCCTCTGAGCCTGAGCTACAGAACTTACAGAAACTATTTTTGAGTGTACACCACATTCCGGCACCTGGCTCCTGGAGGAATGGAAGCTTAAACATCTAATTAGCCAGAGGGAAAACACAGAAACACATGGGACATACTCTAAGGGTGAGTATGGTGTTTGAGGGTGGATGGAATTGTTAAAACGTTTTAGAACAGCTGACGGAATTTAAGTTAGAGGACTTCATCTTGCCCTTTTTTTCTAAACTTTGAAGAATTTTGAGGAGACTGAAAATATTTAAGGATAAATGTTTAAATGTGAGGCTTTTGGCAGAGACAGAAAAACTGTCATTCTGAATCCAGATTTGACTTGGATAGGGAGTGACTTACAAAAAACATCAAGAAGACAGAAATTCATGAAAATTGTATTTACTCAAGGATGAAGGGAAGGTTTCTGTCTAGTCTAAAGTGATGTCACATAAAGCAAGAAGGGAAGTACTGAGAGACTATATTAGGCAGTATTTCTCAATGCATATCCCATGGAACCCAAGTCTCACGAGATGCTTAGTGAAAAGAGGTTCTGTGGTCAGAAAAGTTTGAGAAACTTCCATTAACAGTAGCTCTTGAGATAAACATGCAGCCATGTAGGCTCTCAGAAGTTCCAGAAATGGGCCGAGGATTTAGCTCAGTGGCACTGCACCTGCTTCGTAAGCGCAAGGTCCTGAGTTCAATCCCAGGTACTGAAAAAAAAAAGAAGTCCCAGAAATAGAGAAATCATCCATAACAGACCCTATCAGTAGCTTCCAAATAATTATTTCTCCATAAATTAAAAAATTAAAAAAATTTTATAAATATTTATGAATATGCCATGATAACATATAGTGATAAAATTAGAATAACTAGCATATCCATCCATTAAACATTGGTCATTTCTTTGGGAATCTTTGAACTCTTCTTTTTTAGTTCTTTATAAAATACATAATAAATTGTTGTAAATTATTAGTACCCTGCAGTACTGGAGAGCACTAGTACTTATTTTCCTGTCTTGCCACCAGAACATGGTTGTGCTCAGGAGAGAATGGGCCCAACCCCAGTGAAAGGGTCCTCACTCTTCTATACAGAGTCTAGAATGAGCATGTGACTCATCATTCCTGCTCAGTGAGACTTAAAGGAATGGAGAAAAGAATGTGGGGAAAATGTACTTCCCTTTTGACCCCTCTTTTCTTTCCTCCTTTGAGGGAGGTGCTGCGAGAGATCTATGGTGCCTGGAGCAGTGGCTGCTATCCTGTGACCCTGAGGGGTGGGCAGTGAGACAGGGGACAGGAATGCCTACCTAGTGTCCTGACACTGTGAGCTGTCTACCTCTAGAGTTCTTGCTAATGTCAGAAAATGTTGCTAAACCCTATCCTGGCCTCTGGGATGTAATGCAGGCTAAAGGAGGTGGGCTTTGCTCCCTAGTTTGAACTCCTGGGACACAGAGTCCATTTCTTCAGACCTCCTATTGCAGTCCCTCCCTGGAAGTATGTATTCTATGGAACATACTTTGGGAGTATTGATGGAAAGAGAACAGGAGTGACAGGCAAGACAATTTGGTCCCAGGCCACTTCCCTTACTGCTACAGTTTGGATTTCAAGTGTCCCCCAGATGTTGCTGTGTTAGAGGCTTGGGCCCCAGTATGGCCCCATTGGGAGGTGATGGAAACTTGGAGAAGTGGGGGCCTAGTAGGGGATCTTTGGATCATTGGCAGTGCATCTTCAGAGGAGACTGTGGGGTCTGGTCTCTTCCTCTTTCTCTTTTTTACTTCCCAGCCATGAAGTATCTTTGCTCTACCACCCACTCCTACCATACTATGTCTACTGGCCAAAGGCCCAGAACAACAGGGCCATTTGATGATGGACTGAAACCTCTAAAACTATGAGCCAAAATAAAACTTCTTGCTTGTCTCAGTTATTTGTTATCATGAAGAGAAGCTAACTAAAAGCCCAACTAGCGCAGCAACTGTGCTTAGTTTTATTATCTGCGAGATGAGGGGCTGGCAACTTTCCCTGTCCCCTCCCTGCCAGCCTTGTACACCTAGCATATGTGACCATCTGAGGGGGATTAATGGCAAAGTGTCTCTTACTTAGAACACCTCTGTACTTTTTCATCATACCTCATGTGTAAAATTTGCCTTTCCTTGTTGCCCACTGCCTTGCCTGTTCTGCCCACAGGGTCTAGAAGCTAGAGCATTGGGCCAAGGGGAACCATATCTGCTTTGTATGAAGGGAAATGCCTAGTGGAACCATCCCTGTTGGAGGGAGTGGAGAAGCAGGGCTGGAGAACTATGAAGGGAGGCTGCAACACCACTGGGCCTTTCCTTGTTGCTTGGAGGTCATCAGTTCTGTTCCCTCCCAGGTTGGTACTTACAAAGCCTGTGTAAAAACCCCACAGCAGACTCCACAGTGCACCCTGTTGGAGGTTTCCCCAGTTGCTGCATGGCAGGTTGGGGTAGGACACAAGAGCCCCCCCACCCCCAGTGTCTGTCAATGAATGACTCACACAAGCACCATTTTGCTGTGGCCCCAGGATCTAAGCTCACCATCTCTGCACATAGCAGGCTTTAAAGGGCAAAGTTCCACCTCCTGGTTTCCTGCAAACATATTTTCTTGGCCCCCACAGAAACCCCTTTATTCACATCTAGAAAGGAAGGACAAGGAAATTATATAAGGCTTTCCTTCTGGAAGATTTCTTGACTAATGTGTATGTACCCAGGATTCAGAGAGAAGGAAGCAATGAACTGCAGTGTATGTATTGGTAAACTTTCCATTGCTGGGACAAAATGCCTGCCATATGCAACTTAAAAGAAGAAGGGTTTTTTTTGACTCACAGTTTCAGAGGTTTCAGTCCATGGTGGGCTGGATCCAAGGGGGCGACATTATGCAGAAGGGCATGGTGGAGGAAAGCTGCTCACCTCATGGCAACCAGGAAGCAAAGAGCAGGGAAAAAGCCAGAGAGGAAGAGGCCAGGGACCAGATATAGTTATCAAGTTCATGCCCACATGACCTACACATGCACACCCAGAAGTGTGCATTACTAATCTCTTAAGCCTATCAAGTTGATAATCAAGATTAATCATCCTACCATGAAAACAGATTCATTCCCCTATTTTCTTTCCCAGTTATCATAACAACCCAAGTAGCCAATTTTACTACACTGTTGGTTTTTTCTTGGTACTGGGGATTGATCCCAGAGCCTCTATACTGAGCTACATCTTGAAGTCTTCTTTAAAATTTTGAGACAGGGTCTTGCTAAATTATCCAAACTGGGCTCCTCCTCCTGCCTCAGTCTCTCAAAGTGCTGGAATTACAGCCATATGTCACCATGTATGGCTACCACTCTGCTTCTCACAGGTGTAGACATTGTTAACTAAAAATTACAGGAAGCCATTATTTTGGACTAGGCTCCTGCACTGGGCCCCAACAGATCAGACTACAAATTAAAATGGGGTTATTTATGCTAAAGTTCCACTTCATCTAGTTGAAACTAACCTATTTAACTGACCTTCAGAGATCAGTATTGGAGAGAACAGCCAAGTTACCCAAATTGGCTAGTTTCAGTTGTCATGATAGTGAAGTTCTCTCTGCCTTAATATATACAAAGGTTACCTGAACTAATCTGATGTTAATCTATCAGTCATTTTTATATTGTTCTGTCACCCTGCCCTCATCTTACAAAGAAAATAACTTTGAAATGACCAATATGCTCTTTGTTCTTTGTTTCTGCTTTCTACAGCCCTTTTCACTTATTTTATTTTATGGGACAAAGGGTTGCTTGATTCTAGAATTGAAAATAAAGCCAGTTAAGATCTTCCTCCAGAGTTAGTTTCATTAATTTGTCTTCCACGGTACTTCTTAGAAGTTGTCAAATTTATTTCAAAACAGATTTTTGTAATATGCTTTCTCTATCCTTTTAAACTCTGTAAAACCTGTGGTAATGTCTCCTAGATCTTGATATTGTAATTTTTAAAATGTATGATTGATACTGTGGAATAGGAAGAAAAGGTCTAAAGGAGCAGGGGAAGTGGGAGGGGTAGGGGAAAGGAAAGAAGGGAAAAGAAAAAATATGAGAAAAGGAAAAAAATGAAAACAAAGTCTTTGCAAATAGGGAAGGGAGGGCAAGGAAAGGGAAAAAAATAAGAATCAAGATACTCATGTAATGGTACAAGATCCCAATGATGTATGCAACTGTATTTTCTATCTAAAATGTACCAATAAAATTAACGGGGGAAAAAAAAGATCTTTATAGTGTAATTTTGTCCTTTGACCACATAGAGGCCCAAAAAGATGGAGAAAGCTAAGGGGCCGGGGATTTAGCTCAGTGGTTCCGGCGCCTGCCTCGCAAGCGCAAGGTCCCAAATTTATCCCCGGTACCAAAAAAACAAAAAGCCAAAAAAACAGATGGAGAAAACTGTTCAAGAACACACAGCTAGAAATGACTAAGACTCAAACTCAAGTCTGCCTGACTGCAAACTCATGTCCTTCGTTGACTGTTTCCTAGGAGGATGGCTGGTTTGGCTGAAAAATTGTCCAAGGGCTTATACTAGGTTGATGTGTAGCTTTCAGAGTTAAGGAAAGGTCAAGAGATTTTATACAGACGTTCAGATTTAATATGCACAGGGACCTGATAGTTTGGATTGCAGAAGTACTGCAGATTTCACCAGACAGGATAAAGGAAGAAGGCAGGGTAGAGGAAACCGACTGTGGAGTGTCCACAATTTAGCCATACACAGTGGGCCTCCAAGTCTCTGCAATTGCTTCCTCAGGCAAGGTGGCTTCCTGGGCTGCGACCCAGTGTTCTTGAGTAGCAATAGCCAGATGAACAAATGCTATCATTCACTGAGACCACCTACCTGGTCTTCTCCAGAATGCTGCTCCAGGTATAATCTCTTCCTCTTAAGTGTGTACTCCCAGTTGATCTTGAAATTAATAGAATATAGCAAAAATGATATTATATCATTTCCAAAGTTATTTTACTCAAGTATACTTTATTTACACAAATATACTTTGTCTTCCACTTTGGGTCCTGTCTCTGTATTGAGGGAAGCCAGCTGCCATGTTGTGAGCTGCTGTATGGAAAGGCACACAAAGCAAGGAACTTGTTGCCCCTCATCCTAAAACAATCTCTTGAATCCTTCAGGAGTGAACTTGGAAGTGAATCCTCTTCTTGAGGAGCTCTGAGATGACTTTAACTCTTTATTGCAACCTGGGAGAGAGCCACGTACAGGTGCCCATCTAAGTCCTGGATTCCTCCACAGAAACTGAGATGATGAATTTCATTTCAAAAGGCAATGAGGCAGAGACTAGACTGAGAGAGGGCTATGGTGACAGCCATCTATGACCTCTAAGATGAGAACTGGCTTCTGCCAGAATTGGATTTTTAACGTTCAAGTAAGAATTGGTGTGCTTTGGTGGGCCTGACTGAATTTCCAATGGATCAGCAGAAAAGTCAACAAAAGGTTGTGGTTTTTGTTCTAATCCCTTCACTTATTCCACCAAATGGCTGTCAGATGTTTGGCCACACTGAGAGTGAAAGAAAGCTCACACCAGCAAGGCTAAACTGCTGGGTGCTGCAAGGTGTCTTAAAACAGTGTTGTTGCTTATGGTTCTGGAACCAGTTGAAAAGCCTTGAGAGAGAGCCTTGTGTTTTATGATGCCTAGGAACAAGGTTGAAGGAAGGAGGAATAAAAAGGGCTGCTTGTTGTTGGGATAGAAAGAGTCAGTATGAAAATCCAGGTTCCCTGAAGCACAGCTCCGAGTTACACGTGTTTTTCTCCCTGCATCAGAGCAGCTCTGGTGTCCTTCAGAGTGAGTTAAGGAACCTCTGCTGCAGCAATCTTACCTTTCAATAAGGAATGGAAGTAACAATTCTGATCCCTGATTCTCGTGAAAGTGGTGTTTGCAAGGAGTTTCTATTTATTTTCCAACTCTCATCAATTGGAGATAGTCTCCTTGAGCCTGTGTTGAGAAGGCTTCTGAGGCTCCAGGCAAGCTCAAAAGGATGAAATGTGATAACCAATCAGTGATTCCTGCCATAGGTCCCAGTAGAGAAAAGAGACAGCACATAGGCAAGATTTTGTCATCCTCTACAGAACAAAACGGGGTGACCAGCAAGGATTAGAGTGACATTGCTTGTTTACAAATCCTGCTGTACTCTTGTGATTTCTTTAGGCTTTATATCGTGGGATTTACATTTATATACACTATTTCAGATGAAAAACAATGAAAAAGTTTAGCCTTTTCCTTTTCTAAAAGGATCTAATCTTCCTTGCAAGTCTTTACTTTGCTACATAGCTGGACAGGTTGGGTTGAAAGGAGAGGAGGGAGATGGATGGGAACCACACTACCCTCTGTATCCCTAGATTGTACATCAATCAACCACAGATCAAAATATTCAGAAAAAAATTGTGTCTGTACTGAACATAAGCAGTGTTTTTCTTTGTCATTACTTCCTCAATACCATAATACAGTACTGCATTTTTTACATGACTTAGTGACTTACATGACTTTATATTTTAAGTCTCTAGAGATTATTTAAAATATACAGAATGTGCTTAGGTTGCAAGCAAACCCTGTGTTATTTTACATTAGGCACTTGATTGCACACCCTTGTATTTTGTATTAGTGGGGGTCCTAGAATCAATACCCTGCAGATACTGAGGGATGACTTCAAGGAGCCAGATATTTGTATTTCAATTTTCCTCAATTTTCCTCATTTAACCAATCTTTTGCGGGGAGTGGGTGGACAATTTGGTCTTCCTATTTTTCTCCCCTGCCTTATTCTTCCCAAGACAGCACCTGGATCTGTGGCAACAGCAAAAGGGGTGGTCGAAACCTTGTGGCTGAGGGAGGAGCCTCACCTGGGAGCAAACAGAGTCTCTGCCTTTGTATTGGGCTCTTGGTCTGAGCTTTCCAGATTGCCATGCTTGGAGTTCAAAGGGTGACTTATAGGTTGTTCCCAGCTTGGTTGAGACACTGTGGTTCTCCCTAACCTGACGTCATCTCAACTCTTTTTTTTTGCATACTAGGGATTGAACTCAGGGCCTTGCACTTGCCAGGCAGGTGTGATACCACTGAGCTAAATCCCCAGCCCCTCATCTCAACTCTTGCTGAGGCCCAGAACCTTCTGACCATCCCCTTCTCTTCCCTGAGCTCTTGGCTAGGATGCCTGGCCTGCAGACCATGAGAAAACATCACTTGCTGGGGACTTTAGGGCTCCAAGTAACAATACAAACCTTCAACTCAGACTGCATAAAGCCAAGGGAAGATTTATTATCTTACACTCTGAGAAGCCCAAAGGCAGACTGGACTCCAGGAACCTTGTGTTCACCAATAAATAGGTTCTTTTTTTCATTCCTTTATCCTGAGGCTGCTCCATCCCCAGAATTCTACCATCATATGGCTGCCAGTGGAAACCAACATGATTTACTTTCTTGTTAAGGCCTTCAAAAGAACCAAGACTTCTCCTCAGGCAAAGATGGTTCCATTCCTTTATCCTGATTGATTCTTTGTTTTCATATCCAAACAGAAACGTCCTACATTGTATGCTTCCCTTCTTGAGGATCAGGAGGAGTTATCTTTCTAATCTGTGGAAGTGTCTCTCTGCTCTCAGTCCATTGAGCTTGGCTCCCAGTGTTGAAGTCCTGAGTTCATTGATTTATTATTCCCCAATATTATCATTCTCTGTGCGTAAACTAAGGATAGTATAGTATCCAATCCATGGGATTATTATAAGGCTGAAATAAGAAAATTTATGAAAAATTATTTAGTGTAGCTCCTGGTACATAAAGATGATCAGTAAATATTAGCTTGTGTTCTCAGTTTTCATAGGAAATGGTATTTTTTCTTTTGGTAATAATAAATAATAACACTGTAAAATTGTACAAAATGAGGTTGGAATGGAGTTTTCTCATGTTGAAACCATAGCTTATCAGTGAACATATACAAATTACATTTCATGAATCTCCTGACTTCTGAAGGGTGTATAACTAGAGATTTGTGAGAAGAGGAAGTTTTATCTGCTTAGCTCATTGCTAGCACCTAGAAATCATAGCTAGCACATAATTAAGATTCAGATTACTGTAAGACATCTAAAGCAAACCATTCTTGAGACTGAGAATGCTTCAAGTGAAAATGTAAGTCACATAGGAGGATTAGCAGCTATGGGCTGGCTTGGACAGTCACAGCCAAACGAACTCCACATCAGCCTTCAACCCTCCCTCTGATGTTCACTAGTTTTATTTCTTGATCTTTCCCTTGCTTTTGGCAAAGAATGGTTCAAGTCCTTTGAAGAGTATAGCTTGCTATTACAAACTGAAGGCAGATTTAAGATCTTTGCAGTGTTAGTGGCACCAGGGGATCCTCCTTACAAGGGCCTAGAGTTTTAGATCACCAAGTGCTCATGAACTGAATATTATACATGTTATTCTTGGAGAATTGTTTCAAATACAGAACTAAAGGGGTTGAAAATAGGCATGGGATCAGCTAAAGTCAGCTCTGGGTTTTCAGTGTGCATGAAATAAATGCACCATGGTATGTCTGAGGCGAGATTCCGGAGCCAGATCCTCATTCAGGGGATAGAGCTCTGCAAAGCTTGAACTGCTGCCATGATTGAGCTGGAGCCAGAAGGGCTCAAAAGACTTTGGTGGAGAGATAGGTGGACAGTTAGGCTCTGGCCAGTGTGCCCACTTTGCCTCTGCTGCTGAACAAAAGGTGCCTATGCAAGGTCACTGCCTAATGAGCCTCCGTTCAGCTGGAAATGCATTTTCAATGGCTCTTTCCCACTGCAGAACAAAGGGGAGAGCCCAATTCAGGTCAGCATTTTACACATCCTCATCTGATGAGAATGATCGTTTTTGTTATTGGCTGTCTGCCCAGGCTCCCTGCTCATGCGAAGAAGCATTTTGATCTGCTTAGCACAGGTGGTGGTGTCCAGCCCTGTCCTTACCCATGCAGGTCTCCACGGGCCTCTCTGCTTTCAGATTTGTTGCATAAAATTGTGTGCAATGTGCATAAATAAATTTCTATCTCTCCTTCCCTGCCTACATCTCTCTTTTTGCCTTCTAGTCCTTTAGAAGTATTTAAAACCCTAGACTTTTCAGGATGAAGGAAAATACATATTTTTAAATTTTAAATATGGTCTTTTATTTAGCCTGATTCTATTTTTATATTTAAGTTGTACAACTTGATGCTCTGAGATATATGTATTGTCAAATAATCACAAGTAAATTAAGTAACATATCCATCATCTCACGTTCTTATCACTTTTCTTTGTATGTGTGTGTGTGTATGATGAGAAAAAAGATCTACCTTAGCAAATTTCAAGCACACAACACGCTATTGTTAAGTATTGTCACCTTGCTGTATATCAGCTCTCCAAAGGTTATCCATTTTGAATAACAGAAACTTTTACCTTTGACCAACATCTCCACAAATCACCCTCTCAGCAAGCATCATGCCACTTCCTGTTCTGAGTTGTCTCATAGATTCCACATGTAAGTATTGTCTTTCAGCACCTGGCTTGTTTCACTGGGCATAGTATCTTCCAAGTTTACCCATGGTGCTGCAGTATTAAGATTTCCTTCTTCTTAGGCTGAATAATATTCCACACAGATTATTTTCTTTATCTATTTGGTAGTCAATATACAATTAGTCAATATCTTGAGTATTTGAATAATAGTGCAATATACACAGGAGGGCAAAGATCTCTTTAAGGGACAAGTTTCATTTTCTTTGGATAAGTACTTAGAAGTGAGATTGCAGAGTCACATTGTAGTTCTATTTGTAATTTTTTGAGGAACATCCATTCTGTTTTCCATATTGGCTGTACCAATTTACATTCCCACCAACAGCATGTACAGATGCCTTTTCCCCATATCTTCACCAACATTTATCTTTTTTTTTTTTGTACCAGGAATCAAACTCAGGACCTTGCATTTGCCAGGCAGCCTTGGTGCCACTGAGCTAAATCCCCAGCCCTTCAACATTTATCTTTTTTCTTTTTAAAATAATAACCTTGGTCTGGGAATTTAGTTCAGTGGCAATGTGCCTGCCTGTCAAGTGCAAGCTCCTGAGTTTGATCCCTGGTACCCACCCCCCAAAAAAGCCTTTATAACAGGTAGAATATGATATAGCATTGTGTTCTTAATTTACATTTATCTGATGATTAGAAATATTGAGCACTTTTTAATATACCTGTTGGCCATCTGTATGTCTTCTTTTGAGAAATGTCTAATCAGGTCCTTTGCCCGTTGTTATTTCTTTTCTTGTTATTGAGTAGTTTGTCTTTGTTATTCGTTTTGGATATCTGCACGTGTGTAGCTCCTTATCTGATGTGTTATTTTCAAATGTTTTCTCTCAATCTGTGGGTTGTGTCTTTACTCTGTTAATTGCTTCCTTTACAATGCAGAAGCATTTTAGTTTGAGGTAATCCCAGAGAATGTAGTTCTTTGACAATAGTGAAAAAAATTAATAGAGTTTTTTTTTTTAATGTAAGAAGAAAGTAAGCAAAACATGGTAAATTTTTCTCTTCTCACCAGTGAGATGCTTCATCCCATTTTAAGTACAAAAATGACCAGATTATTTTCATTTGGTTGCTACCAAAAGTGAAAAGAAAAAAATATTCTGGCTTACCAGACCCGTGTGAACATTTAGTGAGTTAAACCCTCCCAGTGTAACCTGCATGAGCTACCCTAGAGGGATAAGCAGGTGAACTGCAGAG
This sequence comes from Heterocephalus glaber, assembly GCF_053883595.1. Lineage (NCBI taxonomy): Eukaryota > Metazoa > Chordata > Mammalia > Rodentia > Bathyergidae > Heterocephalus > Heterocephalus glaber. Next base: position 12,188,849 of record NW_028258151.1, on the reverse strand, counting down.
TTACTACCCATACATCCTATGTAGGGACTCTCATGTTCTGTAAGCTCTCCAGGTCCACAGAAAGCTTGTTAGGGCTCCTCAGATTCAACTATTTTTTAGACATGTAGTATATGCAGGCACAGTATCACTGTCACATTAATTTACATAGTTAAATTCCTTAAAAGTTTGTCCAACACTCTTCAACTCTGGTTCTAGGCCCCCATTTACTTTGGAACTCACTGTGACCTGGAGTCTGGCCCATCACTCCACTTGTTCCAAGACCATTACAATCTTCTTATTAAAAAATTCAGTAGTATTTTCAATTATTACCTTGATTGTTATGTGACATTCTTGCCCCCTTACTGTTTTGAAACTTTTTCCATCTTTGACCTTTGACTTCTAAGACTCCTGGCTTCCACCTACATTTCTGTGTGCACCTATGGTTTCAATTCCAAAGATTCTCTCTTCTCTATTCTCTTTTTTGTTGAACAAAGTTCTTTTTTTTTTTTTTTTTTTTGAGACAGGATCCTACCATGTAGCCTTGGCTGACCTTGAACACATGATCCTTCTACCTCAGCAGCACAAGTGCTAAGATTACCACTACATCTGGTTCACAAAATCTTCTTGATTAGCACTACCCAATAGAAATTTCTGCAATGATGGAAATATTCTATATCTGCTTGTGTGTAGCTTCTAGCCACACAAATATTCAATATGGTGGCCACTAGCTACATGTGTGTATTTAGGACTAGAAATCTACATAGTGCAATTGATTACCTGATGCCTTAGTCCATTTTCTGCTGCTATAAAGAATTACTTGACCCTGAATAATTTATAAAGAATTGAAGTTAATTTGGCTCACCATTCTGGAGGGTGGAAATCCAAGACCAGATGGCCAAATCTGGCAAGGACCTTGTGCTGATCATGACATGGCACAAAGTGGAGGGCAGATGAGCATGTGAGGATGAGATAGAACATGAGGTGTAGCCTTGCTCTATCAGAATCTGCTCTTCTAGTGACTCCTAAGTGTCCCAAGAGAACTACATTAAACCCTTATAACAACCTCCTCACTTCTTAGAAGTCGTGTTGCTTCTCAATGCCATTGCACTGAGGATTGGGGTTCTAACACATGATTTTTTTTTTTAATACATTTGGTTCATTTTTTTATTATTATTTTTTTGGTACTGGGGATCAAACTCAGCTCCTTGTGCTTGCACAGCAGGCGGCAAAACCACTGAGCTAAATCCCCAGCCCCTAACCCATGATCTTTTAGGAGACATATTCAAACCATACCTTTTGACCAAGCACATCTTTTCCTCTATTTTAGAATATTTTGTAAAAAATTATACTATCATCTCAATTTTGTTGAAAGAATTCTGAACTTAATGAGTCTGCAAAGATCTAAGTAGGAAGATATAAAGTAAATCAAGAAATCTACATATTCTTGTATGTTCCACATTAGAATAAATTTATACTATTCCCTCTTAAAGCTTTCACTTACTGAGATGTCCTCTTTCCTACAAGTCTTCCAACTAGTTACTATTCTTGAGCTTGGTGAGGATAACAAAATATCTCTCCCATTCACTTTTGTGTCTACTAAATGTTCAATCCCACGGCTGCTATAGATACAAATTTATACTGCTAGTTTATTATGTTTCCTGTTGAATATATGGCCAACGCTTGGTTATTTAACCCAAAATCTAGTCATTGCTTCTTCCATACTCTGTTCATTCATTTTTGGTTAGCACTTCCAGCCCAAGAACTGGAATATTTTGTAGTGCAGAGATGGAAAAAAACCAAACACTAAAAATTCTAATGATCATCTCTGGATTATTGTAAATAAAATATCAGAAGAAATAGTACTGGAGTTACCATTACTAAATTTTGGTGATTATATTTGTGAAGCTTACCAACCAAAAGAAAAAAACAAAGAAAGAAAAAATGTGTTATGCAAATTTATCTCTCCCTCTTCTTTATTTCCCTTTCCCAGTAAAAACATTGTAAATTGCTTAAAGTCTTCTGGTGACTTGTCATATTTGGCACTAGTTTAATTAGTTTTGGCAATTGTATTTTAGTGACTCATAAGAGAATACCATTAGTTTCTTTACTAACAGATGTAACAGTGCCTGTGCTAAAAGCAATGACAACAATGTCACATGGTTACAAAACTGCAGGAATTTGGTGCTGGTGGTCCAACAAAAACAAACTTGTATGAAAATAGTCATGTGAAGGTAATACTTAAAATACACATTATTCCAAATGTTTAGTCATAAAAGATCTAATCTAATCTAACCTAGTCATGGCACTTAAAACTTATCTTGAAATTAGGAATCTGCACAAGTAATTGTAGGAGCTACTAGATTTTAAATCCAGTGTGTTTGCAATCATCATACTTTATTTGCATCAATCTTCTGATTTCTTATTCAGTGCAAGTATCTCCAAACTCCACTAGAAATTTTAGGTGGTACCCCACTTACATTTTGCCTCTCTAAAAATTTTCTTTTTGAAAACCAATGTGTTGTATTTGTGGGTCTTAAAAATTGGTGTCACTTCTCCACGCATCATCTGATAGCATTTGATGGCTGTGACAACTACATGAGATGTTTTCATTAGAAACATGACAATATTTATGATAGATACTGGAGGAAAAGCTCTGAATACATCCCCAGCCTCAAGGAGCCTGCAGTTGAGCAGGAGAAGAGGCAAGATGCGTGTGTTTATTAATAGCTAAGATAGGAAGCCAAGAGCGGTAGGATAGGAAGTGCACTACTATAATCCCAGGAATCTGAGAGACTGAAGCAGGATTTAGTTACTTAGTGAGACCTTGTCTCGAAATAAAAAGTAAAAAGGCTGGTGATGTAGCTCAGTGTGAAGGCCCTGGGTTCAATCCCCAATACCACAAAAAAGGAGCTAGAATAGAGGAAGTACCATACATTATGCTAATGCCACTGAGATGAGATTCATTACTATGGAGTATTCCTAGCCTACTTTCTGTCCAGACCCAACCAGAACTTTGGACTTTTCCTGATCTGCTTTGCCTCCTCCCAGTATTCTAGTGAGGTTTTGGCTTCACCAGCCTTTGTTTAGATTGTTGCAAAGGCTGGCAAAGAGAATGGATAGAGAAAAACTGAACAGGTATGAGAAAACTGGGGACAATTCTTTGTTTCTTAGATTAGTTTCTGATCTTCACCATTATAAAGAAGCTTCATGATGGGCAAAATAGGAAAGACATAAAAAGAAGTTAAGAGGTTAAGGCATCACTCATGAAAACAGATGAGCAGGTTACAGGGGCCAGCTCACCTCTAGCCAAAAAGACATGCCCTCGTTACCAAATCCTCCTGACCTGGAGTCTAAGCCCATCCCTTCAATCCCAAAGACAGATGGGATTTTCGTTTGCTTGGGTTATTTCCCCTATCCATCCAAGCTCTGGATAGTCTGTGGCCCAGACAGGCAAATACAGTTAACAGTGACACATTCCCTGAATTGGGAACATTCCATCTAATGCCATGTGTAAGCATCAGCATAATGGTCCATCATGTGCTGTGAAAAGCTAAGCTCAGTTCCTTTTCAACATTTCCCCCAGCATGAGATTGAAATTAAATATATGTATAAAGAATCACTACACACACACACACACACACACACACACATACACACACACGTTCTCATACCCTTAGGAAGCAAAATAATCATTTTTCACTCTAAATTCAAATTTAGGGGAAAAAAAAATCCTCCAAAGCTACAAAAGAATAGTCCTAAAAATTACACCTCTGATACCTAATCTGAACACTAAACTCTCAATATGGAACATCTGAATTAAGAGTAATGGTGATACACAGATCCCTGTATGGTTAGTGAGTAGTCAGTTGTTTTATATATGTATCTAAAAGATACCTTCTGGTCATTTTACCCAAGGAAAATTTGCTCAAAAGATAACAAAATTGGTCTTCTAGATACAGAAAACTGCTAAGAAATTGTTTTTTGACTTACATTTTAAAAAATTATACCAATAAAACCAGCTCTTAATTTATAATACAGACATCTTTGTTGATTTTTTAAAAAATAGTACATGTATATGTAACAAAAATTCAAGCAGTGCGGGAGGAATTTTTCAAGTGAAAAGAGAAACTTTCCCAACTTCATTGCTTACCGAGGTAACCACTCATTATAGTTTAGATCTGGAATAGTCCCCAAAGATCCACATGGGAAAGGCTTGGTGTCCAGCCTGTGGCATTATTAGCAGGTGGTAGAAACTTTAGGGTGTGGGGCCTGATGGAAGGAAGTTATGTCATTGAGGATGTGTTCCTGTCTCTTTTTTTTTTGTTTCATAGGTCACTGTCAAGAAAGATGACCCACATAATAGCAGAAAGTACTACTGGCACATTTTATGTATCTGATATAGGACTTGTATTCAGAATACATAGGGGACAATTACAATTACAATAATAAGAGACAAATAAGCCAACCTTAAAATGGGCAAAACAACTGAAAAGATATTTTTCCAAGGAAGATATAGAAGTGATCAATAAGCACATGAAAAATATTAATCAAAACCACAGGGAGATACCACTACATACCCACTAGCATGACTAACATCAAGAAGGCTGGGTTTGTAGCACATGCCTGTAATTCTAGCACTCTGGAAGGGTGAGGCAGGAGGATCACAAGGTTAAATCCAGCCGGGGCAATGTAGCCATTTAATAAGACACTGTCTTAAAATAAAAAAAATTAAAAAGGGGGGGATGTAGTTCAATGTAAGGATCTTGGGTTCAATCCCCAGACTTGCCAAAAAAGAAAAAGTCAGATAAAAACATGTACTGGAGAGTATATCAAGAAACTGGGGCCTCAGACACTGCTGATGGGAGTGTAAAATGGTGCAGCCACTTTGGAAAAATAGTTTAGAAAAACAGTTTCGAAAAGTTAGGGTTTGGCTGGGGATTCAGCTCAGTGGTTCCGCCCCCTGCCTCGCAAGCACAAGGACCCAAGTTCGATCCCCAGTACCAAAAAACAAACAAACAAACAAACAAGTTAGGGTTAACATTTAACCCAGCAAATCCACTCTGCCCTATACCTAGGAAAAATGAAATATGTACACACAGAAACTTTTACATGAATGTTCATAGGACCACTATTCATGACAGCCAAAAGATAGAAAGGACCCTAGTGTTTATCAAGTGATGAATAGACAAAATGTGGTGTAACCATAATGGAAATTTATTTGGCAATAAAATAAATGAAATACTTATGTATGGTACAACTTGGATCAAGCTTAAAAATACTATGCTAAATGAAAGCAGTCACAAAAGACCACATATTATGATTCTCTACGAAAAGAACAGACTACAAAACCTATAGAGACAAAAAGTAGACGAATGACGGTCTAGGGCTGGGTGCGGGTTGGAGAAATAGGGTCATAGTGAAAGGTATATTATTTTTCCGCTGAGCGAGAAAAATGTCCTAAATTTGACTTTAGTGATATAGCCATAATTCTGGCAGTACATTACAGTTCACTGACTTCGACACTTTATGAGTATGAGTTAATTGCATGGCATATGAATTATATTGCAATAAAGCTGTTAAAATTATATCCTTTTTATGCTTTACATAGGTGAATATTCAATTCAGTAAACATTTTGAATGCACCAACTTGCATTCCCACCAAGAATCAATGAGGATACCTGTCTTCTCTTTAGCTGCAGCACTGCACTAGGGTGGGCTGCTGCTCTTTTAGACTGGAGTCATTTCTTACCTGTTCCCCCCATCTGAGCATACCTTGGGTGTCATCAGATTTTCCATATTTTTGCAAGATTGATAAATCCAAAATAATCTGATTGAATTCCTTTAAGGTGTGAAGTTGAGCATGACTTTCTTTTTTAAGTATTGAATTTTTTTTTCTATCTAAATAAATAGTAAACACAGTTTAAATATTTCAGTGGATCATAAAGATTTACGGTGAAGCACATTAGTCTGTAACTCCATGTCAGTCCTATTCCCCACAGTCAACAATGTAAATCATGAAACATTTTCTGATTTCAGCTCTTTATGTGATTCTTAATATCTTTACATTTATTCACTATCTCTAATTAATATGTATCAACCACTATTTCTGGATTTATCCTTTTTTTAAATTGAATTCTTTTATTGGTACATTGTAGGTATACAACACAATTACATTTCTCACTGGGAATTGTACCTTTACATAATGCATCTTGGTTCTTATTTTTTCCCCATTCCTAGCCCTCCCTTCACGCCCTCCACCCTTCCCTATTTACAAAGACTTTATTTCCATTTTTTCCATTTCTCAGCATTTTTCCTCTCCCTTCTTTCCTTTCCCCTGCCCCTCCCACTACCCCTAGCCCTTTGGACCTTTTCTTCCTATTTTACATTATCGATTATTCATTCTAATCACTGGTACATTTTAGGTATACAATATAATGACATTCATCATTGGAGATTTGCACCTTTACATAGTCTCTCTTGGTTCTTATTTTTCACCCTTGCCCAGCCCTCCCTTCAATCCCTCCAGTCCTCCCTATTTACAAAGATTTTGTTCCTATTTTTCCATTTTCTCGTATTAATTCCATTCCCTTCTATCCTTTCCCCTAGCCCTCCCACTTCCTTCCCCTTTGCCCCTTTTCTTCCTATGTCACACGACCTATTATACATTTAGTCCTTATTTACACTTTCAGTTTCTCACACCAGAGAAACTATTCGGTATTTACACATGTGTGCCCTATTTATTTCACTTAAGAGTATCGCCTCAATGTGCATCCACTTAGCTATAAATGTCTCTAATTTCTTATTTTTTATAGCTGAGTAGTACTCTATTTTATTAAAAAACCACATTTTCTTTATCCAGTCTCCAATTGATGGGCATTTGGGCTGTTTCCAAGTTTTAGCTATTACAAACTGTGCTGCTGTGAACATGGGCACACATATATCACTGTGGTATGATTCTTTTAATTCTTTGGGGAAGATCCCCAGCAGGGGAATAGCGGGGTCAAATGGGACTTCCAGTCCTAGTTCTTTGAGGTATCTCCATACTGATTTCCATAGTGGTTGCACCAGTCTACACTCCCACCAGCAGTGGAGCAGGGTTCCTCTTTCCCCACAGCCCCACCAGCATTTGTTATTGGTTGATTTCATGATAGCAGACATTCTTTCTGGAGTGAAGTGGAATCTCTGCATTGTTTTCATTTGCATCTCTCAAATGACCAGTGATGTTGAACATTTTTTCATGTATTTATTTGCTATTTCTACTTCATCTGGGAAATATCTGTTCATTTCATATGCCCATTTTCGAATTGGGTCTTTAAATTTGGGAGGTCTGATCTTTTAAAGTTCTTTATAGATTCGAGATAGTAGACCTTTGTCTGAGGAAGAGCAGGTGAAGATTTTTTCCCACATTGTGGGTTGTCTCTTCACACTGCTGGTGGTTTCTCTTGCTGTGCAGAAGCCTTTTAATAAGAAGAGATCCCACTTGTTGATTGTTTGTGCTAGTTCATGGGCAACTGAGGTTTTGTTCATAAAATCTTTTCCTACACCGATGTCTTCAAGGGTTCTACCTAACCTCTGTTCCAACTGGTTCAGAGTTTCTATTTTAATATTTAGATCTTTAATCCATTTTGATTTTAGTTTAGAGCATGGTGAGAGATACAGGTCTAGTTTTAATCTTTAGCAAGTTGAAGCCCAATTTTTCCAGCACCATTTATTAAAGAGGCTATCTTTCCTCCAGTGAGGGTGTTTGGCTCCTTTATCGAAGATGAGATGGCTGAGTGTGTCTGGTGTTGTTTCTGCATCTTGTAATCTGTTCCACTGGTCCTCAAGTCTGTTTCTTTGTCAGTACCATGCTGTTTTTATCAAAGGAGCTTTGTAGTAGAGTTGCAGGTTGGGGATTGTGATACCCCCTGCCATGTCTCTGTTACCTAGAATTGCTTTTGCTATTCTGGGTCTCTTCTTGTTCCAAATGAATTTTTGGATTGTTTTCTCAAGGTCCATGAAGTATGCTGCTGGGATCTCAATTGGAATTGCATTAAATCTATATAGCAGTTTTGGAAGTATGGCCATTTTCACTATATTAATCCTTCCTACCCAGGAGCAGGGGATGTCTGTCCATTTTCTGATATCATCTTCAATCTCTCTTTTCAGAGTGCCATAGTTTTCAGAGAAGAGGTCTTTGATTTCTTTCGTTAGGATGATTCCTAGGTCTTTCAGTTTTTTGGATGCTATTGTGAAAGGAATTATTTGCCCTATTTCTCTCTCATTGAGTCTATCCTTGGTGTAGAGGAAAGCTATTGATTTTTGTGTGTTGACCTTGTAACCAGCTATTTGACTGAATTTGGTTATTAAGTCTAGAAGACTTTTGGTGGAGTTCTTGGGGTCTTCTATATAGAGTATCATGTCATCTGCAAATAATGACTATTTGACTTCTTCATTTCCTATCTTTATTCCTTTTATTTCTTTCTCTTGTCTAATTACCGTAGCTAATGTTTCCAGAACTATATTGAACAAGAGTGGTGATAGTGGACATCCTTGTCTTGTTCCTGATTTTACTGTGAAGGATTTCAGTTTTTGACCATTTAGTATGATACTGGCTCTTGGTTTTTCATAGATAGCTTCTATCAGTTTGAAGTAGAGACCACCTATTCCAATTTTTTATAGGGTTTTTATCATAAATGCATGTTAGATTTTGTCAAATGCTTTTTCTGCATCTATGGAGATAATCATATGGTTTTTATCTTTGGCTCTATTGATATAGTGTATTACATTGATTGATTTGCATATATTGAACCATCCCTGCATCCCTGGGATGAATCCCACTTGATCAGGGTGTATGATCTTCTTGATGATCTTCTGCATTCTGTTTGCCAGTATCTTATTAAGGATTTTTGCATCTATGTTCATTAGTGAGATTGGCCTATAGTTCTCTTTTTCAGTTGTATCTTTCTCTGCTTTGGGGATCAAGGTGATGCTTGCTTCCAGGAATGAATTTGGGAGTATTGCTTCCCTTTGAATTTCATTGAAGAGTTTAAACAGTAGTGGCAGCAGTTCCTCTCTAAATGTCTTGTAGAATTCAGCAGTGAAGCCATCAGGGCCCGGGCTTTTCTTAGTTGATAAGTTTTTAATTACATTTTCAATTTCATTGGTTGATATTGGGTTGTTCAGAATTTTTAGGTCTTCTTCATTCAACTTTGGTAATTCATATGTATCTAGGAATCTGTCCATTTCTTCTGTGTTGTCCATCATATTGGCGTATAGGTTCTGGAAGTAGGTATTGATGATCCTCTGGATTTCTGCTGGGTCTGTTGTATTTTCACCCTTTTCATTCCTAATTGCATGGATTTGGGCCTTTTCTTTCCTTTTTCTGACAAGGTTGGCTAAAGGTTTGTCAATTTTGTTGATTCTTTTGAAGAACCAACTCTTGGCTTCATTGATTTTTTGTATCATTCTCTTAGTCTCCATTGCATTGATTTCTCCTCTGATCTTTATAATTTCCTCCCTTGTATGAGCTTTGGGGTTGTCCTGCTCTTCTTTTTGTAGAGGCTTGAGGTTCAGCATCAGGTTGTTTAATTGGGCTCATTCTGTTTTCCTAATATGCGTATTCACTGCTATGAATTTCCCTTGTAAGACTGCTTTCATTGTGTCCCATAGATTCTGATATGTTGTATTGTCATTGTCATTTAATTGAAGGAACTGTCTGATTTCTTCTTTAATTTCCTCTGTGACCCATTGGTTATTCAGAAGTGTGTTGTTCAATTTCCACGTGTTTATGAAATTCTTGCAGTTTCTTTTGCTATGGATCTCCAATTCCATCACACTATGGTCTGATAATATACAGGGGATAACTTCAATTCCTTTGCACTTACTTAAACATGTTCTATGTGTGAGTATGTGGTCTATTTTGGAGAATGACCCATGTGCAGCTGAGAAGAATGTGTATTCTGGTTTTGTGGGGTGGAAGACTCTGTAAACATCTGTTAAGTTCATTTGTTCAAGAATTCTATTGAGTTCTACTATTTCATTACTTATTTTTAGTCTAGTTGATCTATCTATTTCTGACAGTGGGGTGTTGAGGTCCCCCACTACAATTGTATTAGTGCACATATGACTTTTCATGTCCGTTAGTATTTGTTTTATATAGTTGGGCGCACTAGTGTTTGGTGCATAGATATTTATGATTGTCATCTCTTCCTCTTGGATTCTTCCCTTTACAAGGATGTAGTGTCCTTCTTTGTCTCTCTTAATCAGTGTTGGTTTGAAATCTACTTGATCTGCCAAGAGGATAGCTACTCCAGCTTTTTTTCGGGTTCCTGTAGCATGGAGTATTGTTTTCCACCCTTTAACTTTCAGTCTAGGAGTTTCCTTTTGAATTAAGTGTGTTTCTTGTATGCAGCATATTGTTGGATTTTGCTTCTTGACCCATTCTGCCAGTCTATTTCTTTTGATTGGTGAATTGAGACCATTAACGTTGATGGTTATAACTGAAACGTATTGACTTGTCATTGCCATGACTTTTTCTTTTTGTTGGGTTCTCCCCCTTTCCATTTAATTTCTTGTCATGCCAGATGGGTTCATTCTGCTTTGCTTCCTGGGGTTGTGATCCTCAACGTCTGTTCCTAGGATATTGTGTAAAATTCTTTGGAGTGCTGGTTTGGTATTCACAAAGTTCCTAAGGTGCTCTTTGTCATGAAAGTATCTTATTTCACCATCAATTTTGAAAGGTAGTTTTGCAGGGTACATCAATCTGGGTTGGAGGCTGTTTTCTTTTAGGTCTTGGAATATGTCACTCCAAGCTCTTCTTGCCTTGATGGTTTGTGTTGAGAAATCTGCTGTGATTCTGATGGACTTTCCTTTGTATGTGATTTGTTTCTTTTCTCTGACTGCTTGGAGAACTTTGTTCTTCTGTTGAGTTTCTGGAATCTTAACAATTATATCCCTATGTGTAGATTTTTTTTGATCAAGGCTATTTGGGGTCCTATATGCCTCACTTATTTGTATGTCAAGCTCTTTTCCCCTGCTTGGGAAGTTTTCTGCCATTATTTCTGTGACGAGATTTTTTTATGTCATCTACACTCTCTCCTGTTTCTTCATTGACTCCAATCAGTCTTATGTTATTCTTCTTTGCATCATCTAGCAGCTGCTGGATTAATTTCTCATGTTCCCTTATAATTTTGAAGCAATTTTTCTTTTCCTGGTACTAATTGCAATCTTATCTTCTCTATCTGAAATTCTGTCCTCACATTGGCTCATTCTGCTGTGTAGACTTTCAGTGGAGCTTTTCATGTCCTGGAAATCGGTTTGCATCTGTTTTATGGATTCCATTTGTTTCTTATGTTGGGATTCCATCATGTTCCTGAGCTCCTCTCTAGATTTATTAATCATGTCTTGCACTAGGGGCACAATTTCTCCTGTTATCTGAGAAATTATTTCTGATTTCATTTTTTCCAGATCCCCTTTTGTTGCCAGTTCAGTGGGTCCAGGTGGTTGAGTATCAGAGTGTTCCATCTCATTTCCCCTGGTTGCTGTAGGTGATCTGGAAGTCTGGTTTTGAGACTTATTTATGTGTTTTTTCATTTTGACTGGGCCAGGGGGCTGTTAGCACCTGCCTGAATTACCTCCTCTGAGCTGGGAGAGGTGGGACAGGGGCCGGGAGCAGTGGTAGTGATGGTGACCCCAAAGCCCTTTCCTGTGGGCTGGGAGCAGCAGCGGGAGGGATGGTGGCCAGGAAGCCCCTTCCTCTGGACCAGGAGCAGTGGGATGGTGGCTCAGAAGCCCCTACCTCTGGGCTGAGAGGAGCAGGACTCAGTACCTTGGTCTGGTGGTCTGGTGTCCTCTGCGTCGTTGTAGTGTGAAACCAGGTGGCTGCCTGTCTCTAGTGGGGTGATTTGGTGTCTTCTGTGCTACTCGGGACCTCGGTAGGGCATGCACAGACCTGCCTGTCTGCAGCAGGCTGATTGGGCATGTTTCATGCGACTCAGGACCTCGGTAGGGTATGGGCAGACCTGCCTGTCTGCAGCATGGTGATTTGGCCTGGATTTATCCTTTTAAGCTATCTCGACTTCCTGACACAGGAAGAAAGAATTCAGCTCATCTCCTTTCCCACCGTCCATGTGGTCATATCATTATTTTACCTTTATCAGTTTGTATTGGTCAGCTAAGAAAAAATATCTGACACATACAACGTAAAGAGGTAAAGGTTTATTTTGGCTCACAGTTTCAGAGGTTTCGGTCCATGGTTGATGGCACCAAAGCAGGAGCATCATGTTGGAGGGCATGGCAGAGGAAAGCTGCTCACTTCACGGCAACCAGGAAGCAGAGAGCAGGGGAAGAGCCACAGAGGAAGGGTCCAGGGACCTGACATAGTTTCCAAGATCACACCACCATGACACACCTAGACACACCCAGAAGTGTCATTCATTAATCCCCAGGCATCTCTCAAGCCAATCACATTGATAATTGAGGTCACAAGTTGCATTTGTAACTGTGAATGAGATTACAAGCTGCGTTTATAACTGTGAATGATATGTATATAACTATGTCAATTACTAAGAAAAGTATTCTGTGCTTACAGCTTTCTCCTATTGTTTTTCCCTTTCCATGTCTCATGTTCTGTCACATGTACTTGACAACTTCCCCCTTGTCAAGGTTGATGCTATTTATATTTTGATCTGAAATGGTAAAATTACCTGTGCTGCATCAACTTTTGATTGTAAACTCAAGGAACTTTTTATGTTACCATGACTTTGTAAATATCGTTTACTGCAGATCCAAGTAATGTGCTCATTTGTATCTTCTTTTCTTCCTCTTCCTGGAGCTTTAATTGTTTTTGGGGGGGTTTTTTTGTTGTGTTTTTTTTTTTGGTACCAAGAATCAAACTCAGGACCCTGTGCTGGCAAAGCAGGAAGCATTTAATTGCTTATTTATTTATTTATTTATTTTTTGGTACCAGGGATCGAACTCCGGTCCTTGGGCTTGCACAACAGACAGTGAAACCACTGAGCTAAATCCCAGGCCCAATTGCTTGCTTTCAATGGCATTGTGGGCTTTATTGCATTTTTAAAAATTTTCCATTTTCTGAAGAGCATTATCATATGTACGAAATCCCCTTTTCCAAGATACTTCCCTCCTGTTATGGAACAAGGGCTCACTGCGCAATGCAGCATGAAGTCAGTACCACAGCACTGGATATTTGCAAAAAGAAAAAGCTCATTGAGTGGTTAGGCAGCAAGGAGACCAAGAATGATATGTAAGCTCAAATCTACCTCCATGATCAGTTTTTAACAGGTGAGTTCATAAGAGGGGGAGATGGTGCTTGTTGGATGGATGATGAGAGGGTGGTAGAGAGTCATTGTGCCTCTTCACAGGTTCTATGCTTCTTTTAAAGGCAAATATAATGTTCTGCATGGGGAATATTAAGCTTGTGCCATGAAAAGCTCATTCACTGGCTGAGCTGGCTTCTTCTGCCCATGTTCATTCTTGAAAAACCAGTTTTAAACAGTCCTTGAGTGGATTCTGAAGGCTCTTTCTGAAAGATAACTAAGATAATGTAAGCACTTTGTTATTTGAGGGATTTATGTCCTGGTATACCCAGGGCTTACCTCATTTTCCTCAGACCATTTGCTGAGTTTATCTCAGGTCCTGGTTGCTCATCCTTAAAAATAGTGCCCTGAAAAAGGCTAGATCAGAGCTAAACTAGATCTGAAAATATCTTCATCGTTCCTCACACTTGACTTATAATTTGGCTGAGTATAGCATTTTCATGCAATGTTATCAGAATGTTTTTGTTGCAAGTGTCACCAAGTTTGGTTTTAAAAAAGGAAAGGTAGGGGGTTCCTGTCCAAAGTTGAATTGATTTCAGGTGTAGTTTGATCCAGAAGTTCAAAGGGTCATATGGGCTTCGTCTCCCCAACCCACTCTGTCTGCTTTGATGTCAAGGAACTTAATTTGCACTTTTTATACTTTTTGATACCTAATGATATATATGTGACTAATATGTGGTCAATTTTAGAAATGTTTTTTGCCTGGATTTTGGAAATTATATTCTTTTGTTGTACCGAAGAAATATTTTTTCCTGACTCTATAAATACTCATTTTATATTAAATTTTAGAACCCAGTTTCTTTCTTTTTCTTAGCACTATCTGGTGTACCCTTCCCTTGTGTTTTGGCTTAGTTCTCTTAGTCCACAGTTATATACTCCAGTTGTTAGGAGAGCCATTTAAACCCAAAGCATTACTTGAAATATTTATTATGTAAAATCTTTGCCTGTATCTAGAATAGTCTGGAGCCTAGGTTCTCAAAAATATTTGTGAAAAAGGCAATTAAATAATAAGAAAAAACATATCTAAGCAAAGCAATTCAATGCTATGCTACCTCACATATATCTCCATTAGTTCTGCAACTTTTCATTTTTAAAATTAGTATGTGTTAGTAATATAGAATGCTGTGGTTTGTTTGAGGAATATAGTACTCGCATTTAATATATCTTGATCATTTTAAACTGGGCATGGTGGTGCATGCTTGTGATTCCAGCACTTGGTAGGCTAAGGCAGGAAGATTGCCATGAGGCCAATCTGGGCTTCATAGTGAGTTCAAGGCCAACCTGAACTACATAGTGAAACCCTGTCTCAAAAAAAAAATTTTTTTAAATGTATCTTGATTATTGTGACTCACATTACCTCCTCTCCTTTTCCTCCTTCCAATTGTTCTGTTGTTTTATTTCCATTATCTACTTAAGATCAGTATCTAATTTTCAGTAGGAATTTTTCAGGTGCAAGAATATATCATTAAATCTATTTTTTGCTTGATATTTAATCTGCCAAAATTCTGATTATTCATCAACTAAGAGTACAGCAAATCTGTGGAAGGACTCTTACTATTGATTATTAAATTAAAGGAACTCATATTGTGTCAGCTTTGCCAAACTACTAGAAATAGCCTAAAGACAATTGCCTCGGGGAGTGCAAACAGTCTGGGATAGCCTCAGAGGGTGCAGGGCTCATCTTCATTGGCTTCCCTGGGATACAGAGATGAGCAGGAGGGAGATGATAAAGAAAAAGGGGTGTTATTGGTCCTCTTCTCTTAGACCAAAAATTTTGGTGTTGTGGAAATATGTCTATTTTGATTTATGGAACAAATTTCGCTTTCTCCAGATTTTCTCTTTTCCTTAAAATTATTAATTTCCATTCAGACTTACATCAGCCTTTTTTTTTTTTTTTTTTGGTATTGGGGATCCAACTCGGGTCCTTGCGCTTGCGCAGCAGGCGGTGAAACTACTGAGCTAAATCCCTAGCCCCATTTTGTTATTTTATTTATTTATTTATTTATTCATTTATTTATTTTTGGTACTGGGGATCGAACCCGGGTCCTTGCACTTGCGAGGCAGGTGGCAGCACCACTGAGCTAAATCCCCGGCCCTTTATTTTGTTATTTTTAAGGACACAGTCCCTCTCCATCTCTCTCCAAACCCAGTTACTTAAGGCATAATTGGAATCTGTCATATGGTGCTGATATACGGGAGGTTTGGTCTGGCTGCTAATACTGGCAAGAGAAGTTGAGCTTTTCCCAATAGGATGAACATGCTGCACTTAATGAAAGCAAGATTGTAAAAATTGGCTCCTATTCTATAAGATCTAGGTCTTGTAAAATTATACATGGTCTAGGGACCACTTAGATGATATACAGGGGTGAGTTATTTTGTCCAGAGAAATCTTCTTCCGTGATTCCAGTTGAGGCCCAAGCTCAGTGACATCACATAAATCTTTCTCGGGAACAATCAGAGATGGAAATTTCCTTCAGTTGGCATTTGTGTGTTTAGCGTGGCAAATAACACTCTTTTTTTTTCGTTGTTACCAAGGATCAAACTCAGGACCTTCCGCTTGCCAGGCAGGTGGGGTCCTGATGAGCTACATCCCCAGCATAACACTCTTGATAGAGTGACTTCATTGCTAAGATTTTACCAGGTATCAATAATTTTTAAACGATTGTATTTCTTAGTTGTATGAATTCTCTTTTTTTTTTTTCCGTATTGGGGATTGAACTCACAACCCTGCTTTTTCGAGGCAGGCGTGGTCCACTGAGCTAAATCCCTGGCACATGATTGCATTCTTAATGGGCCCTCTCCATGGTCAACTACATGGGAGGTGCTGTCCACTGATATCTCATTTCATCTTATTCTGGCGTGAAGAGCTGATTCTGGGGGCCGCTTCAAGGTAGCCACCCCCACCTCTGCATGGGGAACTGACCAAGGCACCTGGGCCAGCACACTGAGTGGCACTGATGGTTTGGAATTTTTTTCTCCTCAATCTAAAATTACCCCCCCCATGGTAGGCAACATGAAAGGTCAGATTAGACAAGAAAATGAAACTTTGTTTTCAAAGAAATTCTACTTTTAGGAGTTCACTTGATTAATACTGTTTTGAAAGTCAAGCTATAAAATAATCCTCAATTAGCACTTTTTAAAATTGGAAAAAAATGAGCCTGGCTTGGAGGTGCAGGCCTATAATCCCAGCACTTGGTAAACTGAGGCAGGAGGACTGCTGTGGGTTTGAGGCCAGCTTGGGTTACATAGTGAGTCCAAGGCCAGCCTGGACTACCTAGTGAGACCCTGTCTCGAAAAAAAAAAACCCACTAAAAATAAAATTAGAAAAGAAAATCACTCTAGAAACTATTAACATACAAATCAATATAGTTATTGAAATATATTGTAGAATATTTTGGAGATATATACATACATATACATTTACACACACAGCATCCAACAGTTTTAACTTCTACACAGCTGTTAAAAAGAATGGGACTGGCCTGTATGTACTAACATGGAAAATTCTTCAAGACATATGTGAAAATAAGCCAGGTGATCCCCTATGGTTACTGATTACATCATCATCTCTATGAAGAATTTAAAAATATGCATATGTGCATGTGAGTGTAATGCATATTTTGGTATATTGGTGAAAACATTTTCAGAAAGAACTCCAAAAACCTGCTATTAATTAAGGTAATTAGCCAGATAAGAATAAAGACTAGAATATTAATTTCCATTTAAAAACTTTTCATACTGCTTTAATTGTTCATTGCATATATTACTTTTTTTAAATGTTATTGCAGTTATCTGGGTGGTAGAATCATAAGACATTAGCATGCTCTTTATAGTTTTAGGCATGAAAGAAACATTAGCAAGTGTTATTTTTAGAAGACACAGCTATAGGAATATAATCCTAATAATACCAACAAAGGAGGTTAAATTTCAAAGGTTATTTTTAAAAAATAACTTTTAAACTCCAAGCTCTTTTAGCCCTTTCATTATTTCTAACAGAAATAATGTCCAGGCAAGAAAACTTTTGGTGCAATATGTGAAATGGGTTTGCTCCAGAATTCAGTTGAGTTTGGTACAGAAAGTTGTTTTAAACTGTGATAAATTAGAATTAAGGCCTTTCAAAAGTACACTGGAGATAAAATTTAAAATACTTAGTAATTTGAGGAGAAGAATATATAAAATAAATGAGTATAAACTACAGACAAAATGCATTCCCTAATGTTCTTCTTTGTATTTGTTCTTCAGAAACTTTTATTAAATTTATGTCAATTGTGCTTTCTCCTGTTTTTTCATGGACTCCTATCAGTCTTATGTTATTCTTCTTTGCATCATCTAGCAGTTGTTGGATTGATTTCTCATGGTTCCTTACTATTTTTAAGAAATCTCTATTTTCATGGTCTCTAACCGCGATCCTGTCTTCTATATCTGATATTCTATCTTCAGATTCCCTTAATCTGCTGTGGATACTTTCAATGGAGTTTTTAATCTCCTGAATATCTGTTTGAATCTGTTTCATGGATTCCATTTCTTTCTTACGTTTGGCGATCATGGTTTCCATTTCTTGCTTATGTTGGGTATTCATGACTTCCAGCATGTTTCTGAGCTCATCTATTTTTTTTATCTGTTTCTGTCCTAGATCGTCTAATCATGTCTTTCACTCTGCTCACCATCTCTGCAGATATCTGGGAGATTATTTCTGCTTTGAATTTTTCTAGAGCCTCATTCATCTGTTTTGTTACTTCCTGTGCTGTCAGTTCAGGGTATCCAGGTGGTCGGTTATGGGACTTTTCCATCTCATTTCCCCCAGGATTTACCTTGGTGGGGTGGAAGGCTGAGTTTGTGCCTTGCTTAAATGTCTTCTCATTTTTGGTTTTGGTACTGTCCTTGGTTTAACTACTGGGTTGATAGTTTGAAATTGCTTATTGAGGGTATCTTTGTTCCTTGTAATTAGAACCCTTATGGAATGGTTGCTTCTCAGAGGTGTCTTCCAGCTATAGCTGGTCTTTAAGTTTTGGGTCTCTAATGACTCTAAGGCTATCTCATTTTCCTTATACTAGGAAGGTTCAATGACTAGATCAATACCAACACCTTAGCCCAAGTAATACAATCAGCAACACCATTGCATCAAGTACATCTTCGAAAATGACATTTTGTGGTAGGTATTAATCTATCACCTTTAGCTGTGTGAATTAAATCAAGATCGAGGACCAACCCAACATATAGTGAATAAACTCTTCAATATAACAACTTTACCCTTTGGGATGGGGAGTTAGAAGGGGTTGGGGAGGGAGGGATAGATGGGAAGAAGGATGGGAAAGGTTAGCAGTGTGGTCAGAGGACACAGGTGAGAAGGAAAAAGAGAATAATAGGAAAATAAAGAAGAACTCTGAATGAGGACCAAAACAGGGACAAAAAGGGAAGATGAACAATGTGGGAGAGCAAGAGAGTGAGTGTAAGAGAGAGAGAAAGGAAAGAGAAAAGAAAGAAGAAAAGAAAAGAAAAAAAAGGAGAGAAAAACAAATATTTATAAAGAGTAGGGAAAAAATTAAAGATAAGAGGAGCAAAAGAAAAGAAAAGAGAAAAAAACAAAATAATAAACTAATTTTGGGAATAAAAAATAACCATGAAGATGAAGGACCTCTTTCAGGTTATGTCTCTGCTGTCACAATAGACAACGTGGGTTGCAGTGTGCAGATATAAGTCAATGAGTCTCAGCAAGCTAGTCGCAGACCCATGAGATTCAGGCAGTTTTGGCTGCAAGTCCCAAGTTGAGCTCCCTGTCCTCCTGTAGGGTTGAACTCTGCAGAGTTGTATTGTAGGTTCCAGCTGCCCTTCCCCTGAAGATAGTCCCGGTCCTGATGGGAGGTGAAGACGACTCCAGTTTACCCAGTACAGTGGTCTGGTGGTCCGGTGTCCTCTTCGTCTTTGTAGTGTGGAACCAGGTGGCTGTACAGAGGAGCGGATAGGGGGCAGGTGCCCAATGGATTGCTGCTGGGGCGCGGGTTGCTACGGTGTCTGCAGACCTGCCTGTCTGCAGTGGGCTGATTTGGCGGGCGCGACTTGCGACGTTGCTAGGGCATCCCAACTTTTGTTAAATTTAAAGATTTACTCAAAGATATCATAATTTGCCACATTTTAAAAGAAGAAATAACAACATATGATACACTTAATTACGATGCTGAATTATAAAGACACATTGGATATTTTCCTTCATGAAGTAGTTACTTAGGTCATTCTGCATTTTCTTCCCTCTCTCTGCAAGTTTTAATTCTGTAGTTAAAATTACTTGAACATCCAAGTAATACACAGTGACATGCGATTCTCCCATAAGCTCATGTGGCCCTGCAGATAACCCAAAGCACACATACACTAAGCAGACTTGTTGATTAACTGATTGATGATAAAGTAGGGTAGAAGTTGATTCTGGTGTATATCACTTTCATAAAATTAATGATCACCTCAAAAGTCATTCCAGTCTATATTCAGCAGGGCCTGGGAAGTAGTTTTCACTCAGCTTGAGGTTTTTCTCTGATTAAAAATAGACTTTTGTGTTTTCCTTGAATTTCAAAGATAAGTTGCTATGATTGTTCATTAAGAAGGCAGTAAGTCAGATTTGCATTTGTGATTTATGAAGATCTTTAGCGCCTAATGGTGAGAGAAAAGGGGGATGCAGGGAGTGCCTTGGAACAGGAAAGTGGGCATCTATGAGGCCAAGAGTTCTATACATTTTTGGAAAGTTCTAGGACATTCTCAAGCATTTTCCTTTTAGCCGGTGATACCTCAGAGGCATGCCAAGTCTTGCCAAATTTATTCAGACCATTTGATATAAGTGGTGAAATTTGGGACATGTTCCTGGGGGAATATTGTGACAATCTTTTGTAGGAGTTGTTTTTTGCCATCAATGCATTTCAATTAAACATACCCAAATATTTGCAGAGGAAAATGACCTGTTTGGGTCAAAGCTGAGCATCTGTGACCTCATATTTGACCTCGAAGCCACTACTGATCATGTCTCTATAGACTCTATGACACAAGAGTGGCCCTGGGAAAGGTCTCCTGAACTTTACTCCTTTCCCCAGTGCGAGTTCAATGTTAACTCTAGTTCAGATGTGTTTGAAGTACTGTTTCAGGTTTATCCCTCCACGGTTGATTTCGGTTGTGATAAACTTCATATTGTTTCCATTTAAACCAACTCCTGCCCTGTTCTTATTCCTATCTGCCACAAAATGTAGTGTATCTATAGCCAAAGTAGAGAATTTCTTTGGTCCAACAGTGCTTCTTTAAAAGCCCTGGCAGTTGGTGTGTTTATTGTCTTTTGACTTTGGAGACTCCAGGCTTGAGTACCTCCTGTGACCTTTTGTCCCCATGTGTCCTTGTATGTAAACAGTCTCACAGCAGCAAAACTCCAGTGCCCTGTGGCCTTGGCAGCGGGGAAGTGGGGAATGGTTTCCATAGGGAAATCTCTTTCTGAGTACATTTTACTTTGTGTCTCCAGGGCCCAGAAGGGTTGTCGTTAGCACCAGACATGTCATTTCTCCTCCGCATGATCTTATTTTTAGACAAGCATCTTCAAAAGACCAAACTGAAAGATAATTTACATTCATCTTTCAATTATCTTTCATTCTTCGTTTTCACCAGGCTATAAAGACTCTACTTTCCTATTCTTTGGGGGATGTGTCTGGCTTTTGATCTAGATCATCCCAATTTCCCAAACCTTAACATCTGCATCCTGAATCCTTAGGAAAGGAGCACAGGCTGGTTTCTGTCTCCCGATGGACAGCAAAGGTCTACTGAGTTCCATCCTTTGCCTACTTATTCTCCAGCACTGACTTCTCAGCAACAGGGCAGACTGTGCTGTGCAGAACCCTGGTGTAGACTACAGAAGGGGGAAAGAAATGGGGCTCGGCTCAGGGCAAGACCTGGAGGACATCATCTCTCAAGCCTCAGGGCCTCTTCAGTAGGATGTCTTTTCACCATCTAAATGTGGCTTCACAGGAACAAACCTGGGCTAAGGAAAGGAATCCAGAATGAAGTAAATCTTTTTTTAAATTATCCAATCATAAAGTCATGAATGCATAGTGAAAAAATTTGGCAAAATATACAATTAAATATAAAACAAAATTTAAAATAATAAAGTAAAAAATAAAATGTAAATGAACTCCCTTACGTTGATAACATTAACATTTTAGGAATATTTCTACTTTATACATTTTATGCACATGTATATATGTGTTTATATTTATATATGTTCATTTGTGTTAAATGAAGAATTTACATTGTACATACATTTACATAAATTTAATATCTATTTTCCCCTAAAAGTGTATCCGATGAGGAACATTTATATATAAGCTTTGTCAAACAAAAATATTTTTGTTCAAAAGCAACAAATGTAATGATTTTCTTGTTCTTTAACTCAAAAGGACTTTTAAAAAGTGTTTCTTTATGAAATTTTTTATACTCTGTACTACAGTGTAAGAGTGAATATTTTTGAATGAAAAGCAGTTAATAAAAACTTTTATTTTTGAATTATGTTAAAGTTTGGAAATTAAATCTCATGACTTAAAATGCATTTCTTTAATACTGATTAGACTCATTTCTCATTCATTGTTAACATTTTGCATTTACCTTCAGTGGCTCTGTATGTTGTTCATTGGAGTTGTTCAAATAAGCATTTTGGAGGTAAGTTGCCTGTCTTTTAAATGCTATATCCATCCTTAAATAACTCTGTGGCATTGAGAAAATTTCATAATCTCCTATAGTCTCAAATTTTGGAAGACTGATTAGAAAGTTTTTGAAATAATGCATAAAAATTAGTATAACCTAACTCACCTGGTTTTCTTCTTCTCTTCTCTTCCTATGAGTAACATACTCAGCATTTTTATTTTCTAGGTTCTGAAATCTGGAGTCATAGGTGATTTCTTCTTTTTGCCTCTGTTCATACATGTTTATAATTTGTTCTTTTTTAAAATTAAAGGTACTGCAGTGGGTCTCCAACTTACAAATGAGTTCCTTTCTGGGAAAATGTTCATTAGTTGGATTCACTTGTAAGTTCAACAAAGGGAGTCTTACCCATCTTTGACACAAATATACAATGGAAAGTATTAAAAATACAAACATAAACAGAAAATACTTTACATAAACGATTTTCACTTTTACAGTTATCTTGAAATGGTGGTACAGTGCAGTACAATAACTGGCACATAGAGGATTGCATGGAGTGAAGTGACAAGAAGAAAGTCACTAACAGGAGGAAGGAGGTGGTGAAGTAACATCTATCATCTTTCTCCCTGGGTCCATTCTCTCAATTATTTTCACTTTTGTTTCCATGGTTATTGCTATGTGCTTCCTAGCAGTCCCCTCCACGTCACCACTGCTTGTCCTCTTGCTTTCGGACACCCTGGGCTGTGCGTGAGCTCTGTACACTGTACATGATCCCTCTGTGCAGTCAGCACACAGCAGCACAACTGTGACAATGTCCAGCAGAAAGGTGAGCTACTCCAGTGATTTGTTTGCATCTGCACCTATGACTGTGGTAATGTAAGATCTATTGGTACTGAGGCACCTCAGAATGCCACAACACACCATGTTAGGAGAATTGTTGATTCTCTGAAGATACTTTGTAGGCCCTTCATTTCAACAAAAATGGTCATTGTCCAGTAATTTTTCAAAATGACAGACATAAAAGGAAAGAGGAGAGGGAGCCTATATGTATTCTCCAGGCCTTTTGGAAAGCATATTTGTTCTTTTGAGCACATATATGCAAATCTCCAGGAATTATATACTTAGAGCAGATTCTCATTGTGTCCAGTTAGTTGTGTCACCTCTTTACTCTTCATATTTAGTGTATTTCTTGCTGAGAGATTTGAGCTATTGTGCAGGAGATGTAGACCCAACTGGCCAGATATTTATGAAATATTTACATTGGTTTGAAGATAGTTCCTCTAGATCATTATGGGAAAGATATATGAAAGTAGATGGAAGGCAATCTGTGGCATTACAGTTAAATCAATTGTTTAACACCTTGTTATGTTGCTATTAATTCCTTTTCCTGGGTCCACACACTCATCTCTTTACCTCAGCATCTTTCATTTTGTAAACATCTCTCCGTGTGTCTGCGTCTTTGCTTGGCTTGCTCTGTGTCTTACCTCTTCCTCCCAGAATGAAGTAAATCTTGCCTCTCTGCTGACCCATTCACAAATCTTTTCCCAGGACAAGAGGCTGGGTATTGCTCTCATACCACTGAGAGATTGGAACTGAAAACCTGGTATGTGTTGGTCAACTGAAACTGTTTTTAACGGTGTTTGAAAAATCATGTCAATTCAAATGCTTCCAATTTGCCTTAGCCTGTCTGTTCCTTGCCAAGCCTCTGAACTTTTTGAATCAGAGCAAGCATATGTGAAAGACCCTCAAAATCCTCAGCTCTGTGCTAGGTACTGTGGTAGTACCAGGATCACATGATGACTGCCTGTGGCCCTCCAGAATTGCAAGGTCTTCCTAGTAGATGTTCACAGGATTTAGAAACTCAAGAAGACAAAACATGAAATATGAAAATGGCAAGAAAAAGAAATAAAAGGAATAAAGATAGGAAATGAAGAAGTCAAATTGTCATTATTTGCAGATGACATGATACTCTATATAGAAAACCCCAAAAACTCCCTCAAAAGTCTTCTAGACTTAATAACCAAATTCAGTAGTGTAGCTGGATACAAGGTCAACACACAACAATCAATAGCTTTCCTCTATATGAACAACACACTTGCTGAGAAATAGGGCAAACAATTCCTTTCACAATAGCATCCAAAAAGCTGAAATACCGAGGAATCAACCTAACAAAAGACACCAAAGACCTCTTCTCTGAAAACTATACCACTCTGAAAAGAGAGATTGAAGACGATATCAGAAAATTGAAAGACATCCCTTGCTCCTGGGTAGGAAGGATCAATATAGAGAAAATGGCCATACTTCCAAAACTGCTATATAGATTCAATGTGATCCCAATTGAAATCCCAACAGCATACTTCATGGACCTTGAGAAAACAATCCAAAAATTCATTTGGAACAAGAAGAGACCCAGAATAGCAAAAGCAATTCTAGGTAACAGGGACATGGCAGGGGGTATTACAACCCCCAATTTGAAACTATACTACAAAGCTACTATGATAAAAACAGCATGGTACTGGCAAAGAAACAGACTGGAGGACCAGTGGAACAGATTAGAAGATGCAGAAACAACTCCAGACACATTCAGCCACCTTATCTTCATCAAAAGAGCCAAACACCCTCACTGGAGGAAAGATAGCCTCTTTAATAAATGGTGCTGGAAAAATTGGGTTTCAACTTGTGAAAGATTAAAACTAGACCTATATCTCTCACATGTACTAAACTAAAATCAAAATGGATTAATGATCTAAATATAAAAACAGAAACGCTGAACTGGCTGGAACAGAGGTTAAGTAGAACTCGTGAAGACATTGGTGGAGGAAAAGATTTTATGAACAAAACCTCAGATTCCCTTGAACTATCACAAACAATCAACAAGGGGGATCTTTTCTTATTAAAAAGGCTCTGCACAGCAAGAGAAACCACCAACAGTGTGAAGAGACAACCCACAGTGTGGGAAAAAAATTTCACCAGCTGTTCCTCAAAGGTCTACTATCTAGAATCTATAAAGAACTTAAAAAAATCAGACCTCCCAAATTTAAAGACCCAATCCAAAAATGGGGATCTGAAATGAACAGACATTTCTCACACAAAGATGTAGAAATAGCAAATGAACATATGAAAAAATGTTCAACATCACTGGTCATTGGAGAGATGCAAAGGAAAACAACACTGAGACTCCACCTCACCCCAAAAAGAATGGCTGCTATCATGAAATCAGCCAATAACAAATGCTGGTGGGGCTATAGGGAAAGAGGAACCCTTCTCCACTACTGGTGGGAGTGTAGACTGGTGCAACCACTGTGGAAATCAGTATGGAGATACCTCAAAGAACTAGGACTGGAAGTCCCATTTGACCCAGCTATTTTCCTGCTGGGTATCTTCCCCAAAGAATTAAAAGAATCATACCACAATGATATATGTGCACCCATGTTTATAGCAGCACGATTTGTAATAGCTAAAACTTGGAAGCAGTCCAATTGCTGATCAACTGGAGACTGGTTAAAGAAAATGTGGGTTGTTTTTTTTTATATAAAACAGAGTACTACTCAGCCATCAAAAATGAGAAATTAGAGACATTTCTAGCTAAATGGATGCACATTGAGACAATACTCTTAAGTGAAATATATAGGACACACGTGTAAATATTGAATAGTTTCTCTGGTGTGAGAAACTGAAAGTGTAAATAAGGACTAAATGGTATAATAGATAATGTGAAATAGGAAGAAAAGGGGCAAAGGGGAAGGGGAAGTGTGAGGGGTAGGTGAAAGGAAAGAAGGGAATAAAATTAATATGAAGAAATGGAAACAGTCTTTGTAAATGGGAGGAATGGAGGGGTTGAAGAGAGGGCAGGGGAATGGGGAAAAAATAAGAACCAAGAGAGATTATGTAAAGGTGCAAATTTCCAGTGATGAATGTCATTATATTGTATACCTAAATGTACCAATAAAATTAATTTAAAAAAAAAGAAAATGGCAAAGTTAGGAAAGTTTAGACAAAGGAATCAACATCAGCCCACAGTGTTGACCCAAATGTGTAACATGTATGTATGAGGAAAGGATGGTTGAAGAATGGTGAGGGTTTGTGAATGGAGAAGGGTACCTGAGTTCTCATGAGCCAAGAAGTAAACAAGCAGACAAGTCCTTGGGGACAGGAGGAGGAAAGTCTAGTTCCAGTGCAGGATTTGTGAAAGAATGTTGGGAAATCAAGTGTTACTTCAGGAGTTGTAAAGAGTCCTACCAGACTGACAGTGGTTTTGTTCTCTGCCTCCTTGTAATACTCTTGCATTTAATATTTAGATGATCTTCATCTAGTTCCATTGTCCAAGCTACTCCTCTTCCAACCACACCAACCAAAGCAAGACTTTGGGCTTACTTTTCTGTATGTGCTCCTTATTAGAATCTTCTAGAAGTTCACACGAAGGAATCAAGTCCAAGGGTCTTTCTTCTCTACCCATGCTGCAGATCATTAGGGTACATGAAAAGCTTCGTTCTGAGCCTGCCTCAGCCCGAGTCCAGTAGCAGAAATCATGTAAGTGACAAATATATAGAATAAACAAGGTATGCTTGATTTGCTACATTATTTATCATGTGCTGAATTTCTAATTCAGGGTAATTTATCCTTATGAACAATCAATAGGCTCCTAATCGCCAGGTGTGGTGGCACATGCCTGTAATCCCAGCACTTGGGAAACTGAGGCAGGAGGCTTGCCATGAGCTCAAGGCCAGCCTGGGCTACATAGCAAGACCTCGTCTGAAACAACAACAAAAAATGTTCATAATATTTTTCCAGGTATCAGTACTTTTCAAGTTAATTATTAGAACATTTAACCAGCAGTAAGATGAGGTAGTCACTTTCTGAGCCTTTGGGCTGATTTGGTTATTCACAATTGTTAGGCTCTTTAGAAAAATATCATCAGCCTCTAGACAGAAATGGAGGTTTATGTCACCTCTCCCACACAACTTACCATAAGGACCTATATTTAAATGAAAGTAAGTCTCAGGCCAAATTCTTTCACAGATAGGCAAACATTTGTTAGCAGGTAAGCACAAAATAGTCATGTGGCCTCTTCCCCCATCCTCATCTTTTCAGGTGCTCTAACAAGTACTTTGCAGGGAATATTAACTTGGATGTGGTCACTACAAAATTTTACACAGAAGGGTTCACAGAAATGGCAAAGATTATCCTCCATTAGGTAGGAAGCATGTGAAAGAATCCTTCTCACAGAACACTACTCCGAAGGGAGTCAGTTGCTGGGTTTGCCAGATTAAGGGGAAAAATGATTACTATAACATCACCTGCGATAACTAGGTAATAAGCCCCTGGAAAGATGAAGATAGGACTACTTGAAATCCTTGCCTTAGTCCATTTTATAGCTTAAATTCCTAATTAAGGTCTTTTACATGTTAACCAACAAATCCTGACTTACCACAATAAGGCATGGATGAAAGTAAAGTGTGACATAGCTATCACCTGGCTGGCCTACATTCTATCTATCTGTATTCTATCCAACAGCTCCCCTAAAGCCACCTTGAGTAAAAATACAACCTCAGCTAAATTGCATGCATGCTGCGTTATGCAGCATCTACACAATTCCTCTTTGTTTCTTTCTTTCTTTCTTTCTTTTTTTAGTACCAGGGATCGAACTCGGGACCTTGTGTTTGAGAGGCAGGTGGCCGAACCACTGAGCTAAATCCCCGGCCCACAATTCCTCTTTCTAAACCTCCATTCTTCTGTTGAGGTTGCCATCACTGAATTTCTCTTAAAGAGAATCACTGCCACCAGTGCTAAAATCCAAATTCAAATGACTGATTCCACAGAGATCCAGAAACACCTCTTGTGTACATATTGTGCCACAGGACTTCAAGAATGAAGGACTTGTCCTCTGAGCTCTTGGGAGTTCTACTGGAGGCAGACCTGTCTAATCAGTCCCCTCTGAAAATGATCCAGACTGAAGACATCTACTCCACCTGAGATTATGCCTCAAGGTTACAAGTTCTTAGGGGGCATTTTGGATCTTAAGACTGATCATTGCTGGGATAGAAAGGTCTAGCTCCCTTTGCCATACCACCTCTGAAGCTCTATGTGACAGTTAGGGTGAAGTGTCAACTTGATTGATTTTGGGATGTATGCAGGGAATTAGTGGAGCACATTTCTGGGTGGGCCTGGGGGAGTCATGGAGGCATGACCTTGGGGTCTATATTTAGTGCCTACCCTCTTCCTTTCTGGTGCTATTCCCTGCTCTGCTTCCTGGCCACCATGAACTGGACAGCTTTGCTCTGCCATGACCTGCCATAGTATTTCTGCCTTGGAGCCAGTTGCTCGATGAACTGAATCCCCTGAAACCAAGAGTCAAATCAAACTTCTCCTCTTTTGAGTTGTGGGTTTCAGGTATGGTGTCTTTGTAATGAGTAAGCTCACTGATACAGTCCTTCCAGTCCCAGCACAGTGCTGATCCCAAGGTTGATAACTCTCTCTCTCTCTCTCTCTCTCTCTCTCTCTCTCTCTCTCTCTCTCTCTCACCTTATTTCCATGTTGGAAACTTTTCTAGAATCTTTTACTCTAAACTGGTAGTCTAACTGTGATGTCTATGCATCCTGCAGGCTGTGTAGCATAACCATGCCTGAAAAGTTGCTGTAGTGGGACCCAAGCTATAGCACCAGGTAGGCACAGACCTTTGTGGTTCTACACTATTAGTGCTGACTATCCCGGTGATAACTGTGTTCCATTTCAAGATCCTTATGTCTAGGTTTTTTTTGGTACCGGGGATCGAACTTGGGTCCTTGCACTTGCAAGGCAGGGGGTGTAAGCACTAAGCTAAATCCCTGGCCCCCTTATGTCTACGTTTTGATCACATATTCATTTGTTCAAAGAAGGACCATGTTTTATATTTGGTTTTTTACATTGAGGACTTTTTTTATCTTGAGCTTGCATGTGTACCTACTAGAAAAAGCCAAATAATTATGCACAATCTATTTGACAGAGAACGCTGGTCGAGCATTCGTCTCAATTCTCACCTTCTTCAATCACAGGACTCCAGCATTTTAGCCAACCACAGGGCTAGACCTCTGCTTCATAGCCTCCCTTGCAACTTGTGGGAGCATGGGCCCACACTCCAGGCAGTGGATGTGAGCCCCTTTGGGCACATATTCTTGTCAGCTATGCACATGAGCTCTCTGTTCAGTTCCCTGTTCTTTAAGCTGAGATGACAAGAATGACAAAGGCTCCCTACATCGCAGAAATAGAAGCCGAATTTTGAGGGTCATAAAGATGACTTTCCAACTCAGATTGCTTTTCTCTGGACCATATCAAGCAGGCAAGTTTCCCATTTAGGTGTCAGTATTTTGGTGTGGTATTAAGGTAGCTGTAGAGTTGTACCTCTGTATCCACTGGTTTTGGATCCATGAATTCATCCAACTACAGATCAAAACTGTTTTTAACAATTATGTCTGTACTGAACATGTGAACTATTTATATAGCATTTATACTGTATTAGGTATTATAAGCAATCTAGAGATAATTTGAAAGTGTAGAAGGAATTTTGTTGGACATACATGAGCACGATGCCATTCATTTTATATAAGGGGCTGAAATGTCTTGGAATTTTAGTTTCATTAGGGAACCCTGGAACCCATCTCCCATGGGTAGTGGGGCTCCACTGTGCTTTCATTCATATTTTTTATAAAGAAAAAAGAGAACAGTTCTTTCTATCCTCTTTTCTTTTTGCTCAGAAGCAACTACCATATGTGTAAATAATATATCTGACATAGTGAGACCCTGTTTCAAGAACAATTTAGTATATTTGATATTTAATATTTAGGCATTATTCATTGATTTTCTACCTTGAAAGATAAACATTCTACTCTCTCCCTTTTTCTTACTCTCACAATACTCATGTGCATGGGTACCCACCCTTCCATCCTCCAAAAATAGGTATGTTGTAATCTTGGATAAATAGATACTTACTATCTATAAAATTATGAGAATGCATATAAAGCACATCTACTCAGCATACTATGGACGCTTTTTCTTTCTACAGTAAAATTTTACTTTCCCATGCAGATGATATTGAGCTTTTAATCTTTTTCATTTGTTTAGCATCCCACTGACTTATCATCAATTCAGTCTTGAAAGCTCTCCCAGTTGTGTGGTCTCTCAACATGTTCAAACACAATTGGGATGCAATCTGTTTCATATGTTAAGAAATATTCCCAGGGCTTTCTGCCTGACTCCACCTGGATTGGTTGTTTGCTAAGCCTGATGTGTGTGTTCTGCCTGTCACCATGGACATCATACCAGTTCTATCTCTTTGAATTGCTATGTGAGCCTTGCTCCCTTCACTGCGGCAGGGTCTAGTGAGTGGGCTGTGGGACTAAGCATGCTTCCTTTAGTCTTACCTAGGAGAAATGCACCTGGCAGTGTTCTCCTTGGATTAACGTCTTCCTACACTATAAGGAGACTGGAAATGTCAAAGCCCAGTGAATTTCTTTTTTGTGTGTATGTTCAGACATATAACTGTCTGCTAGGCAGAAAACTGGACAGCAGTTAACAACCTCTTCAAGAACATGGACTCAAGGTATTATGCCTGACATTCAATATTGTTCAGGCTGCATCATTGCACATGGGTACTGGCCAACTTTAATTTTGACAGACTCACCAAATATTTTGGGTATGGTATTAATGCATAATCTTTTGTTTTGTGTCCAAGTACAGGTTTGGATATAACTCAAACTGAGAATGCTTGGAATCTAAACGGCCAAGCTAAGAGCTTAATTAGAACTCCTTACTTACTGCCCTTTCCTGCCAGCACAGCCAGAGCATCAGCCTCAATTTACAGGGAATTCTAGGAAGATGACTTTCTTTGGCATATTTTATTCAAAGATTAAATTGTGCAGGGTTTGGGAGATAACTAGAAAGGAGGAAACTGGTCGAAAACAGTCAGGCTTGTTGTCTTGTCAAGTATCTTTTCTAAATTCCAGGATGACTTTGGATGTTTCTGTGACCCATGTGGGGTGATGAGAATTTATCAGTTGAGAGTTGCCAAGGAGTAGGGAATGAAGGGAACCATTTCCCAAGTGGGGCTAAAAAGAAGCCAAAGTCATGAGCATGCACACACACACACACACACACACACACACACACACACACACACACTCCGACACCAGTATACAAACTCAACACTCAATAATTCCAATCCAGCTGTTCATCATTTCAAAATGGTATGAAAATTGAAGGAAATTGTTCTGAGTTGAATTCCAATGGATTATGAAGGAATTTCTCAATGGGAAAGACTTAAAAATTTGTGCTTTTATATTTGCAGTGATTACCATATGTTTCTAAATATCTTCTATAGGATCTGCACCAGGTGCTGAATGCCACTTAAACACAAAACTAGTGACAAGCAAAGTGGAATGCATTAAATAGCTAACAGGAAGGGCAGAGAGAACTTTACTCACTCTCTCAAATTAAGCACAGAGTGTATACCAGTGTAAAGGCAGGGGCAAGCTATCTCATGCAAGGGGAACAGAATGAATGTCAAGAAGAGTAGAAGCAGACCTGGCATGAACTTGACACAGCCAGAGGGCGATGCATTGGCTTGGAGCTCAGGACCAGATGTAAGAGTAATTAAAAGGCCACTGTAAGAGGGTAAATGGATTCTAAGTTGTGGTCAAGCTTAAATGCCAACTTAAGGGATTTGTGCATCCTGAAGTCATGAAAAACCACAGAAGGTTTCTGTCATTGTTTAGGGGTGTGGTTTGGTTAGGGAGGGAAGGAAATGTGATATATACCAAATGCTGCTTTGGGAGATTCATGTGACCATGATGTGTGATGGGGCAGAATGGGGGGAGAGAGAGAAAGCTTTGGGAGTCTAGGGATTGCAGTACATTCAGGGTGAGGAAAGGAGATCCTGGCCTAAGGCTATACCGAGCAAGTACCAGGCATCCAGGCTGTACCCTATGCTACAGGCTGTCTGTATTATGCCATTTCATGTCTTCTCAGTTAATGTTCACCATATCTTACAAAGGAAGCTAAGACCTTGTGAGGTCCAAGATCACACTGACAGAAATGGAATTTGAACTCATTCTTTTCCCCTAATTTCAAAATCCACACTTGTTTTTTGGCTATGATAATATTATGGTTTATATCTGATGTCCTCCTCAAAAACCTCATGCACTCAGAGATGGGTTTTTTTAAAAGAATTATATTTTTTAGTAAATATTTGCAGTACACGATTACATTCATTGTGTGGAATTGGTACGTGAACATAACACCTTTTAGTTTTTTTTTCCCCTTCCCCTCTACTTCCCCTTTTTAAAAAAATTTTCCAGCTTCAGTTTCATTTGGTCTTTATCAAGTTAATTATCATAAACACAGATTAATGGGCAGACTAACAGACTGAAAAACATAAAACACATGAGACAATTATACTAAATCAAGGTCAATTTTAGATACATTGGCCATGCTGGATTACAATAACTTTTCCTTTATCTTTTCCCCTATTGTCTATCTTTCATTTTGCACTTTATTTATATATTGAGTTTCTCATAAAAGAGAAACCATGCCATGTTTAACCTTGTGTGTCTGATTTATTTCACTTACATTATGGTTTCAAGGTGCTCCCATTTTCCTACAAATGATTCCTTTATCTTTCTTTATGGTAGAATAGTGCTCATTGTGTAACTATACTCTACTTTCTTTATCCATTCATCTGCTGATGGACTTATAGGCTGCTTCAAGATTTAGCTATTGTGAACTGTGCTGCTATAAACATGGGTATGCAGATATCACTGTAATATGATGTCTTTAGCTCTTTTGCAAGATATTTAGAAGGCAAATATCTAGGTCAAATAGAATTTCTATTTTTAGTGTTTTGAGAAATCTCCATATTGATTTCCATAGTGTTTGTACCAGTTACTCTCTCACCAACAATGAAAAAGCGTTCCTTTTATCCTGCATCCTCTCCAGCATTTGTTCTTGTTTGATTTATTAATGATGGCCATTCTTTCTGGAGAGAGATGGAATCTCAACATTGTTTTAATTTGCATTTCTTTATTGGCCAGTGATGTTGAATATTTTTTCATGTATTTATTGACCATTTGTACTTCTTCATCTGAGAAGTGTGTATTCATTTTGTGCTCCATTTTTTTTATTGGGTCTTAACATTTAAGGGGATCTAATTTTTTAAAAGTTTTTAAAATATATTCTACATATTAGTCCTTTGTCTGAGGAGCAGATAGCAAAAATTTTCCCCCATACTGTAGGTTGTCTCTTCACACTGCTGATGACTTCCTTTGCTGTGCAGAAGCCTTTTAATTTGATGTGATGCCATTTGTTGATTCTTGGTATTATTTCTTGTGCAACCAGGATTCTGTTCAGAACATCTTTGTCTATGTCTTCAAGAGTTTTACCTCTTTTGTCATCCAGCAGATTAAGTGTTTCTGTTTTAATATTTAGATCTTTAATCCATTTTGATTTTAGATTCTTTCTTCTGCATATGGACAGGGAGTTTTCCAGCACCATTTGTTTAAGAGGCTGTCTTTCCTCCAACAAAAGTATTTGGCCCCTTTGAGAAAAGGGGCTTTTGGAAGATGACTGGATAATGGGGGTGGTATAGCTGACTTGCTTTTAGGAGGTGGTGCCTGGTCAGATGAGGTGGGTCACTGGGGCTATGACCTGGAAATATGTATCTCTCTCTTTGGCTCCTCCCTGCTCACTCTGCTTCCTGGTTACCATAAAGTGTACTGCAGTATTTCCTCCATCATGCCCCTCTGCCATGCTGTTCCTGACCTGGAGCCAGCTGACCATATACTGTAACTGTGAGCCCAAATAAACCTCTCCTTTAGGTTGCAGGTGTCAGTATTGTGTCCTATTAATGAGAAAGTGACCAAGATGGATACATTAGTAAAAACCTCTTTCATAAGAAATGGCTGATAAAATAGAGTGGCAGAGAATGGAGAAGTGGATCCTACCTAGGACTAGGTTACCGTTGCAATCTTGAAATCCTTCGGCTATACCACAATTGCATGAGTAATTCCACATCCCATTATTTTCCACCTGGAATTTGAGTAGAAACCATTCCTTGCTGTAAGAGTCTCCCTGTGTGCCAACTCTCACAGTGGTGGAGAGATGGAAAGTGAGCACCGAAATACATTTCAGGTTTGTGGGAAATTGCAAAGGACAAGACAGAAATCATAAAGGTGCAATTGAATTACACTGTGTTGTGGCCCCTGGGATAACAGCTGTTTCCCAGGTCTACGATCATTCTCATTAGGAAATGAAAAACTTGAAGCTCTCTGTCCACAGCCTTGCACTGCTGGTCACGTGGTGACAGGAAGCCCTGTGTTTGTGCAGGTGGAACAGTCAGCAGCTTTCCACAGTGGGTGGCTGGACACCCTGCTCCAGCATGGGAGAGGCATCTGAAGAGAAGCAAACCCAAGGAGAAGCAGCTTATTCTGGTGCTGTGCACTCCCCTCTTTGGAGAAGCCAGGAGTGTAAGGCAGCCCTCGGCATGTCCCTGGGTAATTTCAGGGTCAGATTCAGCTAATGGTTTGGGGCTGGTGCAGAGGGGTTAGATCCTATAAGAGGTCAGTTCTCCCTTCTGAACAAATCCAGAAAGAGCACGTACAACATGATACATCTGTATACAGCTAAAACCAATTCAAACTAAACAATAGGCTTTTTGAGAAAACATAGAGGAATGTCTTGTATTTCATAGGATATTTGTTTAAAAGCACAGGGAATAAGCAACATGAGACTCAGGAAAGTGGTTCCCTCAGGCTTGGGTAGGAGGCCAGGGTGGCAAGACCACAAGGATGGAGGCACAGTGTTGATGTTCCTGAGTTTGAGTTAGGGAGTGACATAATTTTTAAAAAGAGACAAATCTACATATAAACCATAGAGTGCAATGCATGGGCCAATGAGAGAATATGTTAAGGGCCAACAACATAATTAATCCTTTTCTGTTCATCCAAGATGCGAAAAGAAAGAGCATAAAGGAAGAAGCGACATTGCCAGGACTGCCACGATACCCCAGGCCAGGATCTCAGATGCTCCCTTCCACCTTCCTAAATGACCATGTGCAGGTGATGTCCCGCATCTGCCATCTGCAGCCTTCTCAGTGGGAGGTCATGATGACATGCGCAGACAGTACAGTTCCCGTGGAAAAGACTGTGGAATGAGCAGCAGTTCATTTAAAATGAACATTGAGAATGGTAATGATCAGCCTGTACTGGAAATGTAGATGTTCATCATTTATTTCTTCAATTAATGTATATTCAATATCAAAGTGAAAGTCAGAAAATGTGAATTTGAGGGCTTGACCTACAACCAGTTTTATAATCTCAAGAAATTAATTCAGGAGCCATAGTATATTGTACATCTTAAAAGAATTTCTTTTCCTTTCTCCTCCCACCCTCCAGAGCATCCTGTCTCCTCTTTCACCTACTTTCTGTCCTCCCTTTCCTCTACTTTTCCATTTTGTTTTATTTTTTCTTTTCTAACCTGAAACATCCTTCCCACTCTGAAAAAACACAAAAGGCTCCTGCTTTGGGCTGGATGATCCAAAGGCTTCTCTGGCTCTAACATTCCTGCTACTGCAATGATCAGGAGAGGGTCCTGGGCTTGGGGGTGGGCACACTGAGCACTATACCCCCTAGCCGAGATAGTCCTGTTTGGGGTGTCTTGGGGATTATTCTGATACTTCCTATGCTTTTTCTCATTTCTCCCTTTGAGGGTAAAAAACCAATCTCCATTTTTTTCCATATCTGAATGTTCAAAACTCAGAACTAGAGCCATTGAAAACCAGAGAAAGAGGAAGGAGAAAGGATATATGTGTGTGTGTGTGTGTGTGTGTGTACACTTGTGTGCACACATATGTATGTGTAGAGGACAAAGCAAAGTCAGAGACAAAGAGAAGTGTGAATTTATGGCAATCTGAGAAAAGCCAGATGACTGCAACTAAAAGAAAACAATGCATCTTCAGATGTGTCCTCTGAACTTGCCTTGCACCAAGTTCATAGGATTCAAATGTATTCCTGGTGAGATGATAATACCACATTTGTGGTATTATTGAAAGGGAAAAAATTAACTCAATTAAAAGATGTTGAAAAATATCTACAGGCCTGGGAGTTAGGCCCAAGACACCAAGAAATGAACAAGGCAGCCAATGTCCCCGCCCTCAAGGACTATACATAGAAACATATATTAATCAATATTCAGCCAGTCTCAGGCCTATTGTAGTCCAACTTAGACTTTTGTACTTTCTGATTATGGGGAAGTGTAGCTTTCTGCTTTTCACTTTCAGCAGAGTATTCAATAAATTACATGAGCTATTCAATACTTCATTATAAAACAAGCTTTGTGTGAGATGATTTTTGCCCAACTGTAGGTTAATACAAGTGTTGTGAGCATGTTTATGGGAGGTAAGCTGTGATGTGTGGTAGGTCAGGTTACTAAATGCATTTCCAACTTATGATATCTTCAACTTAAAATGGGTTTATTGAATACAATTTCAATCTTAAGTCATGAAACATCTGTACAGTATGAAGCCAGGCAGAGGTAGGTGTTTTGAAGGAGGAATTGTCTTAACGTATGAAGGAAGGAGGTGATGGTAGTGGGGAGGGCATGAACATGGTGGTCAGAGATTTCTCTGCTGGGGAGATATTTGACCTCAACCCAAGCTCTGAGTGCAAGGAGAACCAGCCAAGTGAACCTTGCACGGATGAGCTGCCTTTCTAGAAGGAAGGAGCAGTGACCACCCAATTGCTGAGGCAAGAGAGATGATGTGCTGGCCCATCTGAAGAGCAGCAGGAGGCTCATGAGCCTGGAGTTCAAACCCAATATCTGTTTTCAGGACCTAGTGCAAAATGAAAATGAAGTAAACATATAGGGCCCCTTACTTAAAAATTATTAAAACTTGCTAAAGGACAGCAATAGAGTGTTGACTAAGTGTGTCATCTGCCATATTCAGGACCCTGGGCAAGCATGAGTGTGGCAGGGACCTGGTGGCTCCCAAGGCCAGCATAGTGTGTGACAAGGTCTGAGAAGTACTGAGGTCCTTCGAATGCCTTATAAGCCACTGTAGGGATCTCACATTTTACTCCAAAGTGCAAAAGAAGCTGTTGATGGGGGGTGGGGGTGGGGGTGGAGCTTCTAGAAGGATCTCTGAGTTTGGTGTGGGGATTATACAAGCAGTGAGGAGGCCACAGGTGGCTGCAGAATAGCAACAATTCCAATAAAGGAAGCTCTCCCCAGGGCACTTTTCTATGGCCATAATTGGATACAACACAGTCCTCACCACCTTCCGCATTTGGAGCCTTTGCATTCTCTGGCTCTTTTGGTGAATGAAACAGCTCTGCAGCTGCTGTCACTGTGGGTAATGTGCCTAAAGAACTGGCAGAGGGCAAAGCCAAAGCTGACAGTGTCCTCCACTTTCTCAGGATGTCCCAACAGCAAATAATTTGACACTAGGTGGGGACAGGAATAGAAAGAACAGAAATTCATACAAAAAATGTTTAACCCGCAGGCCCCTGACCTGGAATTCCATTACATTTTCTTTACAGGAAAAGGAAATTCCTAAGGGTTTAAAGAATGTCTGTGCCTGACTCTTACAGGTGTCTCAAGAGAGGAGATTTGGAATTCTAACTGAGCTAGAAGGGAGGGCTAGGCTTCAAGGCATGCATGATATAGTAGGTGGCCCCAACGAGACGCTACTTGAGGGGACATCCCACATTTTCCACTCAGCCATGGTGAGGACCCAGAAGATTCTACCTTTGGATAATAGCTTTGGGAGGTAAGGGAGGGAGGTGGACATTGCTTTTGCCTGGAAAAGGGGGTACAGGTGGTTAAGGAACAAAAGGAAAAAGGAAAGCACAATAAATGGATAAAAATGATTTGGTATATGAATACAATGGAACAATGCTCAGGAATAAAAAGAAATAGGTTAATGATACAACAACATGAGTTACTCAAAATAATTTTACTAAGTGAAAGAAGTCAGCCAAATAAGAGGATTTTCAGGATGTCCACTGTGCTGATGGTTTCATGGGTATATTTTTACATCTAAATTTATCAAATTGTAATACATAGATATATATAACACCAATTATATTTTGATAAAGCTGTAAAAATTTTTAAAGAAAAAATGAAGATTGGATTCCCAATCACTTATGGACCCTAGACTTATTTAAATATAGGTTTGTACCTACTCACAGCAGCCATGTGACCACTACATGAATTTGTAAAGCAAAGAAAGAGATGAAATATTGTCTAAGGCCACTCATTTAGAAATGAAGAAACCAGGATTGAAAACCAAGCTCATATTTTTTCCATCTTGCAAAAGCCATATAAGTTTTAATATATGGTCACATAGCCTTTGACCTATGAGTCCTAGCAACTCCTCCTCTTCCATCTGTGTGGGTTTATGACAGCTTGACCCCATAGTATGACAGAAGTCACTCTATATGACTTCCAAAGTTATGTCAGAATAAACCACACACCTTCCATTTGGTTCTTTTGGAACCCTTGTTCTTGTGATACTCAGTCTTACGATGTTCCTTCTGAGGAGGTTTCTGCTTAGAACCTACCAGACATGCTGTGGAGAACCATGCTGTGGAATGGCCACATACTGTAGGTATCTTGGTCACCAGTCCCAGTGAGTCCAGCTTGGATGCACAGCCCAGCTTAGGAGGCAGATGTGTGTGAAGAAGCCATTTGCAAAGTGAATCCTTCAGCCCCAGCTTTCCCAGAGCTCCCAGGTGAAACCTTAGACATCACTGAGCAGAGATGAGCCATCTGCACTGTGTCTTTTTCAATTCTCAGCCCACAGAATCCACAAGTTTTATGCCACTGAGTTTGGGATACTTGGTTATACAGCAATAGACAACCAGACTAGCAATTTGCCTAGAGCTGACTTGATGCTATAAATAAATCTAAGATCACAGATCTAATAGGAATAAGCAACATATGCCATGGGATATATTGACTACAGGAACAACAAATTAATACTTCATGTGTAATCAATGCTGGTCCAGTTTGATAGACATGTCATGTAGTCTCTTAAATCTTGTCATTTAAATAAGAGGTTCTTAGGCCAAATGACCAATACATCTTCCTATATAAAGTCTAAATAAAGTCATTCTGGCTTGTGTAAGATCATTAAAGACTCCTTTGACACAGTAATTGCATGCTCTGTAGTCTGTGAAGTCATTTGAAATTACATGGCAAATGACATTTCTAAATCAACAGCTGATGGGAGTAATTTTAAATCAGAGCATTGAGTAACTTCAAGTTTTTCAAAAGTAATGTTTGGAGCTGTATTTCTTAGACAAGAAACTTTGGTCAAATTGATATTTGTTCAAAAACCCAAACCATGTACAGATTACATTTGAACATTTCTTTGAGGGCTCTGTATACTGTTTAATTGCATTTGACAAGCATGATACTCTATAAACCTAAGTAAAGATGTCTTTCTTCTGAAAACCCCTCTCAGCTGAAGATACATTGTATTGAAAATAAAATGGATGGGCCAGGGATTTAGCTCAGTGGTTTTGCCACCTGCCTTTCAAGTGCAAGGTCCCAAGTTCAATCCCTGGTACAAAAAAAAAAAAAAAAAGTAAAAAGAAAAGAAAATGGTAGTACTGTCTAAATTCAATTCTCAGTATAATCTTGTGAAAGTTCACAGACATACAGGGTGCATTTTTATGCTTGATTTCAGTGTATCTGAAATAAGACTCAAACACGAGATCCCGAGACTGCCACCCTGAGGCTGAGGATTTGGGGGTCAGGGCTCAGGGAAGTCGGGCTGCACACTCAGAACTTTGTCCGGGCTTCCAGCACATCAAGCTGGGACATAAAGGCTCATGATTTCTTGAGGAAAAATTCTTGAAGGGGAAATTGAGGCTTTTTGAACAGAGGTTGGGAAATCATTTGGGACAAAACCAAAAGAAAGGAGAATATGTAATAGCTAAAAAGAAGCTGTTGGCAGCAGTTGATAATGAAGACAAGAGAAGGAAGAGTGAGCACAAAGCTGTGGGTGATTGTGAAGTAATGCCCAAAGCCCTAGTATTCTTGTCACCAGCTGTGACTGTCTTCACCTCTGGCAAAGACCGCAAGACTCTTCAGCAAACCCTTCTGCCTCAAGGATCCTTCCTTTGTATTGCACACATCCACGTTCCTGGTGCTATGTCGTACCCGTGACTTCAAATTCCTTCTGTGAATGTGTGCTAAGAATTGTGGCAGAAACCCACATGAAAGACTTGGGTTAGTGTGGTGATAATCTCTTGGAAGATGAAATGGCTGTGATGACTTCCATGCTGCCATCTGGACTGTGGCCATTCGGAACGTTAACTGTTGTTTTAATTGGTGCGGTTAGCATTGCTTGTGTTGTTAGATTAAAAATAAAACAAGTAAAACCACCCCCACCCTCATCACCACCACCGCAAAGCTCGTGGCTTTAATATAGCTAGAAGTCTGCTTTGTGAGCTGGTCAGGAATGAATCATCAAGTCACTGGAAGCCAAAGGCTCCAGTAAATCTAAACATTTGGTGCTGCTTGTTTGTGTTTAATTTGTAAGCCAACTAGTCAAACTTGAGGTGGGCAGCTTTTTATGAAAACAGAATTGTCCTCAAGATTCTAAAAACACCTGTGCAATCATGCTGTATCTAGGCTTTCAGGAAGGCTACCTTCCAATGAGAAGCTGGATGCAATTCAAGGTCAACTTGGCTGAAAGCTCCTTGAGAATTGTTACTGTATTTTAGATAGGTTTATAGCCCTCAGGTAGTAAGGATTTGTGCAAGGTCAAATTCCCTAAAAACAACTGAAATGAGGATCGTGTGTGAGGGTTGGATTAAGAAAGTTCTCCCAAGGGAGACTAGCCAGGCATGAGTAAGGGAAGCAGGATTGTAAGGGAGAGAAAAGGAAGCACTGTGGTTTGGAAGGGCACCCAAAGGCCCATGTGTTTAAGGCTTGGCCACCACCTGTGTTGTTACTGGGAAGTAGTGGAACCTTTGAGAGGTGGGGCCTAGCAGGAGGAAGTTAGGCCTTGAAGGGGATATTGAGCCCTTGGCTCCTTCCTGCCTGTCACTTTTGATTCCTGGCCACCATAAAGTGAACAGGCTTCTTCTACCACACCCTCCCACCATGATGCACTGTGCTCTTTCAGCCCAGAGGCAAGCAACTATAAGTCACAATAAACCTTTTT
Organism: Heterocephalus glaber; assembly: GCF_053883595.1. Taxonomy (NCBI): domain Eukaryota; kingdom Metazoa; phylum Chordata; class Mammalia; order Rodentia; family Bathyergidae; genus Heterocephalus; species Heterocephalus glaber. The sequence goes on along the minus strand of NW_028258151.1, from coordinate 12,147,692 downwards.
CCTCCTTTTAAATTGATTATCTTAGATATTTTTTCAGTGTGCCTAGTATGTGTGAGGCCATGGGTTTAATTCTCAGCTCCACTATAAAAGAAGAAAGAAGAAAAAGAGACATGGCAGGGGGAGGAAGAGGAAGTGGAAGAAGATGAAGAAGAAGAAGAAGAGGAAGAGGAAGAGGAGGAGGAGGGAGAAGATGAGGACGACTAGCTTTCGAGCTTTGGGTTAAATCTCCAGCACCCCAAAAAGGTGACTAACTGACTGAGTGACCAAATTAACTAACACACAAGGAGAGTGCTATCTCGGGTTGAATCTGGAGTGTGTGTGTGTGTGTGTGTGTGTGTGTGTGTGCGTGCGTACACAGGGGATGTTGTCAGATTTTATGCCAGCTGGCAGCAAACAGGCTGGGCTTTCATTCCATGCTTAGAGCCCTTGGGAAATAGGACCAATAAAAATTCTCCAGTGTGAATATAATTTGGGTGAGGTTCAAGATCTGGAAAAGAATTTTTGAGTTTATTTATTGCCATCTGCCATATAGATATTCAAATATGGCAAAATGTGAGTAAGGTTCTTGGTCCTGTTAGGTATCAGTGGATCCAAATAGCAAAGCCCTTCCATACTGGTCCTTTCTTCGAAGCCAAACTTAGGGAGTTCCCTATAGGACTCGACTGAGAAAGTTGCATGTGTCTCAATTAACCGAGGGAATCAGGATCCTTACTATTTTTTGGTTTTTGTTTTTCTTTAATTTTATTGGAACATTTTAGGTATGCAACATAATGACATTCATCATTGGAAATTTGCACCTTTACATAATCTCTCTTGGTTCTTATTTTTTCCCCATTCCCCTGACCTCCCTTCAACCCCTCCATCCCTCCGTATTTACAAAAACTTTGTTTCCATTTTTTCATTCTCTCATATTATTTCCATTCCCTTCTTTTCTTTCCCCTACCCCTCCCACTTCCCCTTTGCCCCTTTTCTTCCTATTTCACATTATCTATTATACCTTTTAGTGCTTATTTACACTTTCAGTTTCTCACACTAGAGAAGCTATTTGGTATTTACACATGTGTGTCCTATTTATTTCACTTAAGAGTATCATCTTAATGTGCATCCATTTAGCTATAAATGTCTCTAGTTTCTCATTTTTTATGGCTGAGTAGTACTCTATTTTATTAAAAAACCACATTTTCTTTATCCAGTCTCCAGTTGATGGGCATTTGGGCTGCTTCCAAGTTTTCGCTATTACAAACTGCGCTGCTATGAACATGGGTGCACATATATCACTGTGGTGTGATTCTTTTAATTCTTTGGGGAAGATCCCCAGCAGGGGAATAGCTGGGTCAAATGGGTCTTCCAGTCCTAGTTCTTTGAGGTATCTCCATACTGATTTCCACAGTGGTTGCACCAGTCTACACTCCCACCAGCAGTAGAACAGTGTTCCTCTTTCCCCACAGCCCTGCCAGCATTTGTTATTTGTTGATTTCATGATAGCAGCCATTCTTTCTGGGGTGAGGTGGAATCTCAGCGTTTTTTTCATCTTACGTTTTTACTTATTATAATTTCTTTTCACCACAGTAATCATCCCCTTTATGGTATAAGAGAATCCGAAAAAATTAGTTGAATTCAGTCTATACTGAATGGTCAAGTTTTCACTAATTCAACTTCCTACGCAACAAGTATCTATTGTGTCCCTTCTGTGTTCTAGGCATTATGCTAGGTTTGGAGATAGAGACTATGTATACAAAATGCATAGTCTGTGAATGACTCTGTATTCTTAGTATAAAACCCGAGAAGGTTGGAGAGAGACATGAGTCTGAAACCATACTGGGCAATGTCTTAGAGAGTACACTAAATGCAGTGGATTTTCATTGGCCACAGTGTCTGGGGATGTTGTGCCTCTTCAAATATGATCAGTGTCCTAATTTTCTCTCCACTTCATCCTAGAATGGTCAGATATCACAAGATGCAAACACATTCAGACACTTCTACCTCTGGTTCCAAATCAAAACGTCCATGTAAAACATACCCCAAGGACATATATTTTACAGCCTATTTATGATCATGCCCTTTTAGGACTCTTGTCTGCTTTTCTTGGCCTTTTCCTGAATTCTTTTAGCTTCTGGGCACATGGCACTCACACATAATAGTCAGAAAGGGTTAGGTTATTATTTTAAATAGAGCAATATTTTAGCAATATATATCCCTTCTTAAAACTTCATTTATTGTATGCAAGCTTTTATTACTGGTCTGGGCATTATTAAATTCCCTAATTGAAAGCCACATCTTGGGGCTCAATTTTTTTTTCTTTTTCTCCCTTGGTGCTGGATATTTAACCTAAAAAGTGCATGCCCTTTATCACTAAACTATATACTCAGTCCAAAAGTTGTTTTTGCTTCTTTTTTGGGTAGTGTTAGGGATTAAACCCAAGGCCCTACACATGCTAAGCATATGCTGTACCACTGAGCTATATCCTTAGCTGAGGTTCAATTTTTGATGTGTAGTATCTTGTAACTTAAGAAATAATCCTTAACAGGTGAGAAGAAAGCTCTAAGAATGGTGTTCAGATTCAGAATCTCTACTTGGTTGTAGTATTGTGGAAGCTTATGTGTTTTCAGCCTGCCTATCTCTCCAGGATTCTAATTGTCTCACTGAGGTCAATGTTAATTTTTTTTGGAGGGGTGACTTTTTCTTGTTCAGACCGCTCCTCACAAGATCTCCTGGGGAGGCTTTAACTGTTGGATAAGCTGGAGATATAGCTCAGACTGATGTGTGCCCATGCCCTGTGAGAATTGAGGTGGGACTAGTACTTCCCTGGAAGACCATGGTCAGACAAGTGCACGTACTCTGGTGTACTTGTGGTGACTTGTCTGTTAAAAGACTCCATATGAAGGAGTGAATTTGACCTCTTGCAAGGAGAAGTGTTGGTGTGAGGAAAGGATCCCAAATGGGCCTCAAGCTAAAGTGTGATCATAAGAATTAGTAATAGTCCAGATTTATCACTTCTAGCCATATAATGTAATTTCCATAGTCTAAGAGAAATAAAGAGCTGCTTCAGGAAACTCTATCAATAAGTTATACTCTAAAAAAATTCAAGGAATATTTTATGTCATTACTTGCAAATATGTAACTTAAAATTTAAAAACTTAGATTTGAAATGCTATTCCACAATTTACTGACTGTAAATGACTCTGGACAAGTCACTTAATCTCTGATATGTGAAGCATAAATAATATGTAAACTATGCATAATAATGATAATCATATAGATTGAATTGTATCTACCCCCCCCCAAAAAAAGGTATGTCAAGTCCTAACCCCTACTACCTGTGAATATGGTCTTACTTGGAATTCCTATTGTAGATGTAAGAAGTTAAGAGGAAATCATTAGGTTGGGCCCTTGTCCCACATGACTGGACCCTTATTAAAAGAGAAGAGAACAAAGACACATAGTGAGAATGTCATGTGAGTGAAGACAGAGATTGTAGTGATATGTCTTCAAGACAAGGAATGTCAAAGATTGCCAAAGTCACTAGAAACTAGGAAATGGACCTGGAACAGATTTCCCCTGGAGTCTTCTGGAGGGAGCAGGTCCATGGGGACACCTTCATCTCTCACTTTCAGCCTCCAGAACTGGGAGAGAATAAATCTCTGTTGTTTTAAGCCACCTCATGTGTGGCACTTTGTTATGACAGCCCTAGGCAGCTAAAACAAATAATAACAGTTCCGTCTTTCTCAAAGGAATGGTGCATTAGTGTCCATACACAATTAAGGCACTTTCCCTTAGGTTATTGGAGCACTTTCTCTTGCAAGAAAACAGAAAACGCAGTTCAAATCAACTTGAGTAAAGAAGAAAGTGTACTGACCTAAACAGTGCGTGAATCCAGGCATAGATGGACTTTGGAGTTCAAATGATTCTTTCAGTTCTGCTTCCCAATATTTCATTTTATTTTAAGGGCTCCTGTAGTGTCTGCCTGTGGCTCTAAAAATCATCTTCCCAAGTTAAAATTCAGGTGAAAAGAGAGGGTTCACTGAAGCTCCAGAAGAAGTAGTGAATTGTGACAGATGCCCATCTCTGATCCAATCTGTGGATCATGCTGCTCCAGTTGGTCAACTGGGGTTGCATTCCTGGAGCTGGAGGTTGAGTCCTTCTGGAACCACATCCCCTGAGCATGGGAAAGGAGAGTTTTCTGGAACAAAGCTCATGGCATTACAAGAAGAAAGGAAAGTAAACAGAACACATCTTCCTCCAGTTTCTGTCCTATTTCTTTATTCCTCTTCACAACAAAATGTCTCAAAATAAATTTCTATTTTTGAAACATCTAACCTTTATCATCTGCCAGGTGAGTTATTCCATCACTCCATGAATGCGCCTCTCCGTGGCCATCAATAACTTCTACCCTCCACCAGAGTGCAAAGCCAGGTCTCCAGCCTGTCTTCTTTGCTCTCTGTTTCTCACCAGATTGACCATTTTGCTCCTTCGCTGGCTCCTCATGATCTGCCAGAGTTTTAGGTATAGCGGGGCCTCCACTTTCTTTAGTTACATTCTTCCCTTGGATAATGCTGCCTCTGAGTCCCATCCCACAGAAGAGTAGGTTTATAAAAACATTGCTCTGTGTCCTCATCCACTCATTCACCAGATCTACACGGTGTGACTTCTGGCTCTTTTCCAAAGTCAAAATGGTTGTGAAAGGTCAATGTTTTGAATTGGTTCAGGATATTGAGGCACCACAACTGAGCAACTAAAGACACCTATTAAAAAGGACTTCTAGAACTACTTTAGAGAGTGGCAAGAATGACTGGGAACATATGTTCAAAGTGAGGGGGAGTATTTTAAGGGGAATTAACATTAATATATATTTTACTATAATAATTTAAAAGATTTAAACAGACACTAGTTTTCCATCATATCGTGTACAATTTCTATGCCAGTGGCTCCCAGATGAAAACCTCCCATTCCAACCCTCTACACTGACCTCCAGAAAAACACCCATCTCCTGTCAAATTCACCTTCACATCCTGTCCTGACCCCGCTCATGCTGGTCCCCTTGAGTTCTCTGCCTTGGTCACAGCCACCACATGGTTCACCTGGACTCCTGCATCCGTCTCTCTCTCATCTCCCTGTTTTCATTCCTGCCAGAATTATTTTGTTTGTTTGTTTTTTGGTACCAGGGAATGAACTCAAGACCTTCTGATTGTGAGGCAGGTGGAAGCACCACTGAGCTAAATCCCCGGCCCTGCCAGAATTATTTTTATTAGAAAACACAGTTCAGAGTATGTTACTCCACTGGTTCCTACCTTCTAGTGACTTTCCATTGCACGTAAAGTTAAAAGAAAATAAAAGCTGATGTTTTCAGCATAGCTTTAAGAATTGTACCTGCCCTGGCCCCTGAGTACTTCTCTGACCTCATCTTCAGCCTGGCATTGACCTATCAGGGGCGGAATTATGGGAGTGGTCAGCCCTGGGCAGGCCAAAAATGGATGTACTTGCCATACAAATTAAAGAATAATGGCAAATGGTAAAACTGCCTTGGCCAGTCTGTTATCACCATGAACCAATGATACTAAACAGTCTCAGGGATAAAAGAAGTATCTGTTGGTCTGAATTCCAAACAATTGCTAGATGTATGTACAATTTAAAAAATATACAGGTAAGCTTTAAATTAGCACATTTTTAATTACTTTCTAAAATAAGCATTGTATTTATGTGAAAGTTAATTTGGAGATACTTTCTCCCTGGATATAACAATTAGGGCAGCTACAGATATACACAGTGATTTCAAGAATAAACATGTAAAAGCTTGAGATCATTCAGGTGGCTTTGAGCACATTGTACATCCAGCCCAGCGGTACCATTTAAAGATGAAGAGCAGAAGTTGACTCACTTCATTCTGTTTTCTATGTGGCTGCTTGAAGGATTTTTTTGTGTGTGATAGGGTCTTGCTATTTTGCCCACACTGGTCTTGAACTCCTGCACTCAAGCCTCAGCTTCCTGAGTAGCTGGGACTATAGGCGTGTACCACTACACCTGGCATACTGGAAGGTTTTAGTTGTATTCCAAAAATAAAATCAAAATTTCTTTTTAAATTGCTGGTTATTTTATAACTCAAGATAAATAAAATAATGATTGATATGGATTGGTACATGATTAGCATAGATAATTTTCAGTATGTTAAGGAAGCAAGTGTTGATAAATATTTTATGACCTTAGTTTGGTTCCCTGAACACATCAAGCTTTGACCTTGGCCGTGAGCTTTTTTACTCCAGCTCAGTGGTTCCCAGCTGGGCAATATCGCCCCCCAGGAAACATCTGGTAGGAGCTGGAGAGGTTTGACAGTCACAGCTGGGGGTGGGATGAAGGATCCGCTGCTAAGATCCAGAGGGTAGTGCCTAGGGGTGCTGCTGAGCATCCTGCAGTGCGCAGTCACCCAAAGGAACAAGTCATCTTGTCTCTTCTGTCAGCAGTGCTGAGGGTGAGCAAACTTGCTGCTCTCTCTGCCCAGAACTCTCATCCATAAGAGCTGCTCCAGGCTCATGACTGGTCATTCAAGTCTCAAAAAGAAGTAACCACCATGAAGAAGTCTCTCTTGAACCCCCAACTAGGACACACCCCCTCTGTTCCCTGCCAGCTTATCCCCCAATTTTACTTTGTTTTCTTTGTTACACTTTTTACCTCCTCAAATTAATCCTTTCATTTATGAGTTTGCCAGTTAGTGTCTATTCCTCTTTTGTGAATTGAAGCACAATGAAAGTAGGGACTTTGTTCACTGTTGTATCCCTAGGGCTCAGAGAAGCAACTGACAGTTAATCAACACTTAATTAATATTTGTGTAATTGTCCCTTGGTATCTTTGGAGGATTGGTTTCAGGACCCACAAGAAATACTGGAATCTGTAGATGCTCAACTCCTTTATATAAAATGATGTAGCATTTGGATATAACCTACACAATATTTCTGCATATTTTAAATATCTCTGGATTACTTATAAGAACTATAACAATGTGTGTTATGCTTTGTATCTAGATGACCCCCCCCAAAAAAAAACTCGTGTACTCCTAGGTGAGGCTTTTTGGAGCTGGTTAGATCTAGTGTGTGTGATGCTAGGATTAAGGCTGTGTAGTATTAAATTAGTCAACTGATTGGTTTACCATAGTTCTGGATGTGGATAATGGGAAGACCCGCCTTGGGTGTGAGTGGCACCACCCAAAAGGCTTGTAGCCCGGATGGGATAAAAGGGAAAGGGAGGCCTGCTTTGCAGCTGCTGCTGCTTGCTACCTTCTGCCTGCAATGCCATGGACTGTTTTTCCTCTGTTATACCCCTCCGCCATGCCACTCTGCCTTAAAGCCAGCTGACTATGAACTAAAACCTCCACAAACTGTGAGCTGAAATAAACCTTTCTTCTTTAACTTGTGAGTGTCAGGTATTGTGTCTCAGTGATGAGGAAAATAACTAAGACAAAGGGCTATATAGTCTACAGCCATACCACCCTGAATGTGCCTGATCTTGTCAGACAAAGTGCTATGTAAATATTTGTTGCACTGTATTGTTAGGGAATAATGATAAGGCAAGAAGTCTGTACGTATTCAGTACTGACTCAGTGTTTTTTCAAACACTTTTGGTTCATGATGGATTGAATTCACAGATGCAGGGCCCAAGAGCATAGAGAGCTCACTGTATAATGAGCAATAGCTATTAGATAATAGCTGTCTATTAAGATTCCTGTACTAAAGGGAACTACTATATTATCATTTCCTCTATTTAGTGGAGGCCCATTGCTTTGCTTTATTTCATAGTCATTAACATATCCAGAGATCAGAATTACATTCTCACTGTCCCAATTCAGTATGGAAGATGGTTCATATTCTCATTGATTTACACAGTTGTTATTTAATGTTAATATTCCAATCAACTTGGCAGCTCTTCATTAACTACTTTAGGGTTTTTTCTTAGCTTTTTTGTGTCTTAGATTTGAGCAAGAGAGATACATTTTAAATATAGGAAAATAATCTCCTCATTCATATTGTCAGTGTCCAGCATGGCTTCTGCAGGCTTCTGGTGCTGTTTGATCCTGCTGTAATGCTGGGAGCAAAGCTGCGGATGGCCTGTGACTGCCAGGCTCAGGAAGGCTTTAATGGAACAGCTTTTTGTTTTACATCCTTTCATTGTGGCACTGATCATTATAACTTAGTCACAACCCTCAGCCACTTGCTAGATAGAAAGCAGAGCTCTATCCACCCATACTGTCTCCCTTTCTCCTGACACCCAACAACTTAGTGCCTGGTGAATTTTGAATAATGAGAGTTTCTCAGTCCCTTTTCTGTTGCTATAATAGAATATGAGACTGGGTGATTTATAAAGAAAAGAGGTTTTTGGCCCACCGTTGGCTTGGAAGTCCAAGAATATGATGCTGGCATCTGCTCAACTTTTGGTGAGAGCCTTGTGCTGCTTCAGCTTGTGGTGGAAAGTGGAGTGCAAGCAGGCACATGGGGAAGAGGAGAAACACAAGAATAGACTTGGACTTGTTTTATAACAACCCATGCTCACAGTAATTGGTCCCATGAGAGTGAGAACTCATTCATTTGAGAAAAATATTAATTTTTTTCAGTACTGATTATGATCCCAGGGTCCTCTCACTGAGTTATACCCCCAGCCCTTTTTATTTTTAATTTTGAGACAGAGTCTCACTAAGCTGCTAAATTACCCAGGCTAAGCTCAAACTTGCAATCCTAATGCCTCAGCCTCCCAGAGTGCTAGGTGTACAGGTGTGTGTCATCATGCTTGGCTGTGATAGTCTCTTTTAACAACTTAATACTTAAAGATCCTACCACCTCTCAATAGTGCTGTATCAGAGACTAATTTTTCACATGTGCTTTGGAGGAAACAAACCATATTTAAACTTTAGCACAGAGGCAGAAGATGGGGAAGACAAGGAAGCAGGAGTTACCTTCCCTACCCTTCTTTACCCCCACCCCAACCCTGTGAAGACTCTTCCAGAGGCTGCCCAGTTCCTATCTGGAAAACAGCTGTTCATCTTCCATGATGATGTAATCATCCGGTAAAGTCCCACTTTTTTTTTTTTTTTTGGTACTGGGGATTGAACTCGGGTCCTTGTGCTTGTGCAGCAGGCAGCAAAACCACTGAGCTAAATCCCCACCCCAAGTCCTACTTTTTATTTGATTCCTTCTTCCTCATCTCATTTTCCTTTCCCCCTTTCCTTCACACTTGCACCTTCCAATATATCTTTATTTTTAGGGAACCCTGGCTAAGACCCTTCCTCTGTGACCCTGGCCCAATGTTCATTCTTCTTTTCTGAGGTTCCATGCTTTCTTAGAATCTCCTTGAGCTGTCACAGAAAGGGACCCCTTTACACTCTGTTAAGCCACCAGATTTGGTTGAGTTGTTTTTTTTTCTTTTGGTACCAGGGATCAAACTCAGGACCTTGTGCTTTCGAGGCAGGCAGTGGAACCACTGAGCTAAATCCCTAGCCCTGGTTGATTTCTTATATGATTCCAGCTCAGCCTGTGTGTGGGAATCCCATAAATCAGAGCCTGAGCCAGAAAACAGAAGCCAGGCCAAGGAATTCAGCTGGAGTGTTGTCAACAATAAGGAGTTCAAAAGAAAAAATAAAATTCTAGCCCCAAAGGTGTTGCAAGGGTAAAAGGCCAAAGAAAACAGTGAGGGAGACTCAGATATTACCAGCTGTGGGGAGCTGTGTCCCCTAAAGGCTAGAAGGACACAGGGAGGTTGTGGTGTGTTAAGATTTTTAGCAAAGAGGGAATTCTGCCAGGAGCAGAGCTAAGGATCCAAGGCTACCAGCGGAAGACAGAGGAAATGCACCCAAAATAGTGAAGTGGACTATTCCAACTTCTCCCTTCTCTCCCACTGCTATGGGTAAGAAGATGTGAGTCACCCATAACTTGTAAGTAGTTTATTCTCCATGAGTTCATGTGCTAGAATCTTAGTCCCCAGGTGGTGATTTTGAGAGATGAGGGAATCTTTAAGAGGTGTGACCTAGTGGAAGGGGAGCAGGTCATGGAGGTTCACTCACTTGAGTGGATTAATGCTGTCCTAAAGCAGTAGTCAGGTCTCCTGTGGCTGGGTTAGTTCTCTTGAGAGTCGTTGTTATAAAGAAAGGCCATCCATACTTGCTCCCTTCTGCATATGGACTTTTCTACTTCTCTGCCAGGTTGTGATGCAGCCAGGGCGTCCTCACCAGGACACTGGCATCATGCTCTTTGGACCTCCCACCCACCAGAATTGTGAGCAAGTCTCTTTACTTTATGAAGTAAGCAGCCTCCTGTATGTTGTTACAATAACACAAATGAGATTAACACAACCCTCAGTCTTAAACCATTGTCTCTCACTGACCAAACCCAATAGGAAACTATTTGGTGAGGGAGCTTTAGGAAACAAAGTTTATTCAGACCAGCCTCCAGTGAAACAGTACAGGAGAAAAATCATGAAATGGAAATGAAAGCAATGAGAAAAGTGTATAAGACAGAGAATCCTTCAAATACCCAGAACCTCAGAGTCCCAGTGCTAATCTGAAGAATCTTGTTTTTCATGGGATTTCAGCGGTCACTGTCTGATGTTCTAGATGCTTAAGGATTTCTCTTCCAGCTGAATTTTATGATTGGTGTGGGGCAGGGCATTTCTGTTTTTTACATAGATGTGTACTCCTCCAATGTATGGGTTTGGCACATGGTATCAGAATGTAAAGGCAGAAAGGAAATATTGATGTGGATACAACAGTGAAAAAGGGTAATGTTCCATTTTCCAGGGAAAGTGGCAAGTTTTACATCTGAGGAGAAAAGAACATTGATTGTTTATGATCAAATATTAAGTTTGCCAATATTAAAAAGAGACTAATCCATGTAAAGAATTCACTAATATTAATTATAAATAATATTAGAAGGGGTTAATCCATGTAAAAAGAATTAATGTAAAATCAAAAGTCAAATATAAATTTGGCTTTAAATCAGACACAAACTAGGATTTTACTTTTCAAATCTGAAGCTTGTTCTCTTGTGTTACAAAATCAGAGATCACACATAAAAATTAATATCTCTTATACCCACAACTGGGTTGTATATTTTTGACTAATTAGAAGTAAAAAGTTGTAATTTCAAATTTAATTATTTAGATTTTTAAATGGATAGATTTAACTGAATAATTGCTAAAATATTCAATCAACTATGTGCTAGGTAGACACAGGGAGATGTGCTTTATGCATTTCTTTCTTTCTTTTCTTTTTTTGGGGGGGAGTACCAGGAATTGAACTTGGGACCTTGTGCTTTCGAGGTGGGCTGTGGAACCACTGAGCTAAATCCCCAGCCCTTTTATGCATTTCTTTATGGGTCTATGGTTGAGCCCTGGGTAAAGCAGAGGAATGCTTCCTAGAAGTAAAGATGAAAAGGAAGACATATTATATGGCTTTCATCATGTGATAGAAGGAAGAATTCTAATTCATCAGAAGGGAAATATTTTCCTAGAACTCTACCTCAAAGTTGAATTTGTCACAATGATCCAGATACAAAGGGTATTTGAGCAACATCACAGATAATATCCTTAGTAGCAATCAAAATAAGCAGAAACCTATCTATGTGGGTCATCCTTAGAAAATACACACTCTGCCCTACTGCCTGAATGTCTTAGTTACTTTCTCGTCACTGAGATAAAATGCTTGACAACCACAAGTTAAAGGAGGAAAGGTTAATTTTAGTACACAGTTGGTAGAGGTTTTCGGTCCATAGTCTCTGAGGCAGGGCGGCATGGCAGAGGAGAAACAGTCCATGCAGTGGTGGTGTATCTATGGCACATGTGTTATTTGTTTTTCTTTTAATAGAAAAGGTATTAATGTATGAATTGTTTTTCCTAAACTAAAATCTCAGTATTCAAGTTTAATTGCAGCATTAGCACTTTGTGATAAATAAGTGGGTTTGGGGTTGCAGTTTGGACACTCATTTCTAAAAGGTTCACCATCATAGCATGGCAATCATACCTATTATCCAATCACTCCCCAAAACCCCACCTATGAGCACATGAGGCATTAGGGGAACATCTAGATATAAGCAATAACACTGAGCAAGGTCAAAAGTGGACAAGGAATTTGATCCCTGGTACCAAAAAAAAAAAAAAAATGGACAAGGAAGAGAAGCCTAGAGATTATGCCTTGACAGAGATTTTTAAAGTTCCAATTTAGTATAGAGTGGTAGGGCTTTGAAGACCTAGAGAGGTAAATGCTTAGCATATATCTGCAAACAGACATGGTGTCTACAGCATGCAGTTGCTGTTTTTCTCTCTCTGCTCATGGCCATGTTACCAGGGACAAAGGCAGTCATGTGGCTGTCTGAGTGCAAAGATTCCTAAAGCTGAGGTGTTGTGTGTGTAGATCTGTATGTTGCTATATTTGACCTGACCGAAAGGGCATGGCAAATATTCGTTCATTCCTTCTTTCAAACAGTTGAGATTATTGGCCAAGTACTATTTTATGGGTTCACTGAGAAATAATGACTCAGAACAAATCTTTACATCTCTTGCTTTCAAGAGGGTGAGTTTAAAACAAAGACAAAACACACACACACATTTAGCTAATTCATGAATCTATAATGCCTACAAATTCAAAATTTAGAGTTCATTTATGACATTTATCATGACAGTAAATAGGCCACTACTTTCACAAATAAAAACTCACTTTGTGACATTCATTGTGGCTAACTAGAAAAGCCCTAGGTAAGCCTGGTGGGTTGACATCAGCTATGGTCCCAGCTACTGAGGAGGCAGGAGATTCTGTTGAGCCTAGGGGTTCAATGTTAATAGCCATCCTGGGTAACAAAGCAAAGCCACATATTTAAAAACAAAAATCAGGTCTCAGACAAGAAATGGCTTCTGAGTATGGCCTTTCTGATAGAATGCAAGCTCATCATCTTGGATTATGGGACCTTGGCTAGAGCAATTAATGATGCCTGTCTCTGAAGAAGTATTTTGTGCCCAATAGCAGACATCAAAATTATCGACATTTGGAAGGGAAGGGAAATATGGGGATATAAAAGAGAAAATCCACATATAGTACTTTACAATTTTGGGTAAAACTAACATGCCTACTGCAGTTTCCCAGACAATTTTTTTCTGTTATTTTATTGAACCCATCCTATCAATTTTGCGTCCTTGGGCTTTAGATTTTCTAGGAAAATAAAACTGTTGGGGATTCTCCAATAAAGAAAAATGTTCAATCTTATCACCCCCAGAGACCTGCACTTTCCTTACCTCTCTCCTTCAGGAGGTCTAAAAGATAAAGAGTTGAAATAATAACAGATTTCAAAGAAAAATAGTTAATCTTACCTCCTGCCTTGACAGCAATTGAAGGCTACTTCAATGATTTCTATAAAACCGCCTGTAACATATATTTAAATAACAAGCTGGAATTGGCACAACTACTCTTCATTATTGTGCCTTCTTGGAGTTAAGATACGGAAGTTGCAGAAATGCCATGCTGTCTCATGACAAGCTGGAGGCATTCTGGGAAAGCAATCTTCTAAATCTTACTAATAAATAATCTAAACTGAAAACCTAGGCATCTTTAGGATCAGAAGAGGAAAGGGTTGGACAAGAAAACATGTCCAAATTCACGTGAAATAACAAAGTTGTCCTCTTCATTAGCAGGGAAGCACAGTAAAGACTTTGACTATCATCTCTCAACAGGTGCTCAGATTTGGGGGTTGTTGATAATTGACCAATACACTAGTTTGAAAATAATCAATTTCCACTTAAAATACCCCTGAAAATTGAGGTTCCTAAAGCTTACTAATAATGAATGTAGGATGAATACAACAGTTAATGACACAAATAAAATGAGAGTGTCATTAATTCATAGAATTTATTTGGTGAAGCAAAGACTTCACAAGCCTCAACCCAGCTGTTTTGTGGGAGCAGCTTCTTGCTAGGCACATTATTGGACAATTTAACAGCTTAAAACAAGCTGTGGCCACTCTATGCTTGGCAATCTCATCTCTTGATTTGATAGACACCACCAGAACAAATAATCTGGAAAAGCAAGAAAACTGACATCTTAATTAAAACTCTTAAGAACAAACAGAAATTCACTTACTTTTGCAAATAAACCAGGCTTTTAAAAACAGAAGTAAGTTAAATCTCAGAGGGAGACATCACATAGCTGCCAAGAATGAGCATTTGGGGACACAGTAGCACATGGTAAGAATTCAGAGTGAGGCTATTAGGGTCTCATAATTAGAATCTGGAAGTGCTCTCCTCTTTGCACCCCCTAGTATCTAGAAATAGTTATTAATAAGAACCTGAAAAAAACCACTCAGTGAAGTATCCATGTCTCCAGAGCTGTTTATATTCAGGTACAGACCTGCATCTTTAACAATGAAGGAGAGGGTGTCACTCCTTTAGACTGGACTCACAAGTATGAAGTTCCATTTTGTATTTGCAGAAGCACTACCCTCCCCTCCGTAGGTCACATGGGATCCAGAATCCCTGTCTCCAGATTGTTTCTCCACCATGGCAGCTCTCTCCATCTCCTATTTTATGAGGCTTGTGTTGGTCAGCTGCCCACCACTACAACAAACACTTGAGATCATCATCTTGTCCAGGGAAAAGATGATTTTGGCTCACAGTTTGTGAGGGTCCAGTCTGTGATCTGATGACTCTGTTGCTTTGGGGCCTGTGGTGAGGCAGCACATCATGATGGGAGCAAGACAGAGCAAAACCATCCCTTATTGCCAGGAAGAGCAAAAGATTGAGGAGGGGTCTATGGACTCCACATTCCCTCTTCTGGCTCAACTTCAATGATTTAGAGACCTCCCATTGGGCCCAATCTCTTGGAGGTCCCACCACTTCTCAATAGTACCACCTGTGGAATCTTAACACATGAGCTGGGATACTCAAAGCCCAAAACCTGCCTGTTGGACAAGTTTCCTACAGACCTTATCTATGCTTAGCTTTTTTTCACTGAGTAAGTAGCTGATGGGTTCCTCAGTATTCATTAATCTGGTGCCTTAGGCTAGACTGTATGATCTCAGGAGCTTCCAGAATATGGATATTTAGTTAAAGCCCACATGTACACACCACTAGTTGAAGCACTGCAATGCATAATAATAAAAAAATACCAACTTTAAGCTTAAGTGGTATAAAACAGGTTAGTTTCCTCGCTCTATTTTTTGTTAAGCTAAAATCTGTATAATAAACCAATGTGGCGAAGTCATATTATACTTTGATAATATAATCCAGTATTTATCATGGAAAGCAAATAATCTGTTAGGTAAGTATTAGTGGAAAAGTGCTCAACATAAAAGTCTTTACACAAAGGCTTTTGAATTCAGATGGAAAACGTAAATAATTCCAGTGTTTAGGTCAATTTTGTTTGTCTGGAGGAGTGAGAAGAAAGAGTTCAATTCCAACAAATTATTATTTCACTTAAAAGCAGATATCTTACAGTAAAAAATTCCATTTAAAAAAAAATGATCAAAATGAGTGATTTAGTTTGCTAGGGTTGAGATAACAAAGTACCAAAGCTTACAAAGCTTCAGCAGAACTATATTTTTTCATAATTTTGGAAGCTAGAAGTCTGAAATCAGGATATTGGTTCTTTCTGAGGCCTCTTCCCTTGGCTTCTAGATGGCTCTTTCCTCTGTGTCTGTGTGTCAATCTCTTCTTTCAAAGACACCAGTCATATTGGGTTAGGACCCATATAAATGACCTTTAACTTAATCATTTTTCTAAAGGTCTTTTCTCCAAATACAGTTCTATTTTGAGGAACTGAGGATTAAGACTTGAAGATGTGGGGCCAGGGATTTGGCTCAGTGGTGCTGCCACCTGCCTTGCAAGCACAAGGTCCGGAGTTAGTTCCATCCCCAGTACCAAAAAAAAAAAAAAAGACCTTGAACATGTGAATCTTATGAAGGGCACAATTCAGCCCTGGTGTAGTTTACAGTATTATTCTCTGAGTCACCTGAACAAATATAATACTCTTGAGCTCTTTGAGGAAAATTGCCTGCTGGACACCTCCATTCACAGGCTCTATCCCCAGGATTAAACAGAACTATCTTCTTGCTACCCTGACCCCCCAGTCCTCCCACTAGAGCAAATGTTAGCACTATTTACACTGAGACTTTGCCGAAACCATAGTGTTTGTTTTTACTGTATTGGAGACTGAACCCAGAGTCTTTGCACTGAATTACATCTCCAGCCCTTTTTTTCATTCTTTATTTTGAGACAAGTTGTTAAGCTGCCCAGGCTGGGCTCAAACTTGTGATCCTCCTGACTCAGGCTGGGATTGTAGGCATATGCCACTGACCCCGGCTGTAGGCATCATTGTTGGTTTTTCTCTTTCTTTCATAGTCCATATTCTATCCTTCAGCAAATCTTGCCTACTTAGTTTCACAGGGTAGTCTGGATCCTGCCTGTCTATCTCCACCACTTGAACTCTGCCCTGATTCTTGCAATATTCCTATTAGTCTCTGGCTCCTACTACCAGCCACTTTCTACTTTCTATAGTGATCCTTTAAAAGTATTGTACAGTAATACCTCAGTTCACAAATGCTTCTATTTGAAAACAATTTGGTTCATAAACAAAAGTTTTCATCAGGTTATTGGGGGCTTCCCATTGAGAGATCCCCTTCCCTTTCCTCCTTTTGGCTCTCCAGCCATGAGGTGAATGGTTTTGCTCCACTACCTGCTCCTAGCATAATGTGATGCCTCGCCACAGGCCCAAGACAATAGGACCAACTGATTATGGACTGAAACTTTTAAAACTATGAGCCAAAATTAACCTTTTCTCATTAAAGTTGAATTACCTCAGGTAATTGTTATAGTGATGGAAAGCTGACTGATACAAGCATTGTTTGTTCTTTTATCTTTCTTGTTTTCTACATTGATGGGTTATTGTTTTTATTGTCATTTTTGATAACAATACAATGAACATCTTGCCTTTAAGAATTCCAAATATTTTCTATAAAAGGATACAATTGTATCTATTTTTTCAGTAGAATATTTCCATTGAGATAAGGTGAGATGAGATGGCAAATAGAAGGGCTGATCAAAAATTACGGTGTGAGTTTAAATAAAATAATTGATTAAAGTGAAAGAAACATTGTCATTAATCCTTTTCAAAATACTCCCCCTCGCTTCAAATACTTATCCCATCATTTTTGCCACTTGTTTTCTTTTTTTGAGACGGTCTCGCTATGCAGTTCAGGCTGGTCTTGAACTCACCATATAGCCCAGGGTGGCCTCAAAATCTCGACAGTCCTCTTGCCTCAGCTTTCCACATGCTGGGATTACAAGTGTGCACTACCATGCCCAACCTCATTCTTGTCACTTTCTGAAGCAGTTCTGCAAGTTCTCTCTTTTTTTTTTTTTTGGTATTGGGGATCAAACTCAGGACCTTGTGCTTTCAAGGCAGGCGGTGGAAACACTGAGCTAAATCCCCTGTCCCTGTAAGTCCTCTTTTGTGAGTGTCTTACAAGGTGTGATAAAAAGTATGGTGAAATTCACCACTCAGTGCCAACAGAAAGTCAGGCTTGTAGAAACATTACAGTGTGTCCTCATTCACCTTATTCAGCAGATCTGACATCTTACAACTTCTGACTCTTCCCTAAAGTTAAAATGACCATGAAAGGTCAATGTTTTGGGTCAATTCAGAACACTGAGGTACCCACAACAGTGCAACAAAAGTCACTCCCAAAGAGGACTTTCAGAACTGTGTCAGAAGTTGGCAAGAAGGATTGGGACAGTATGTTTGAAGTAAGTAATTTGAGGGAATCTAATGGCCATGTGTCTTTTTCTGCAGTAAATTTTTAAAATTTAAGTGTTCACTGTAGTCTTTTATCATACTTCATATATATGTGGATATATATGTATGCAAAGAAATCATAGAAAATGCTGTTGGTGCCTGATGCATATTCCTGGGTCCTTACCACCTCAGAGCTGTCCTGCCATATGAGAGCTGCCACAACTGGATCTCTTTGCTGAGGATAAGCAAGCCTACTCCTCCCTTCGCACTGAGACAGAAGTGGCCAGGGAATCATCTCACTCTGACTCAGCACCGTTCACAACAGGTGATTGCAGTGGTGTATAAAAACCCCAGCTTCTACTACCCTCAGATGTATTAACTTTGCAGTGTGCCCTGTAACATTTCTGAGTTTCTTCACTGAAGAAATGGTTAGCTAAGTTCTAGGGCTGCAGGCTTAACAATGTCCCATAACTGCATACATTTCTTTCTCTGTCTTATTCCTGCATCCCTCTGTCATGTTTTCTGAAACAATAGTGCACTAGTAAACAGGAAAGCAGCATACAAAACAGGAGCCAGCCCAATACATGGTTCTTGCAGATGGTGTACATGATGCAGATGGTGTCATGGCCTGTTTCAAGGCCTGGATGGGACAGTCTGGCCTTGCTAGTCAGTACTAGCTGCCTCAGAACACTGCTCCCTGCACCTCCTAAATAGCTTCTTGTGCAAGAGTCCTGGTTTCAGGGTCAGCTTTTAGGGGTAGTAAAAAGGCTGATAGAAATTACATGTTTGAGAGACTAGGTAGTTTTCTTGGGTGTGGACACTTGGTCAGTAGCTCAAGGAATGCTTTATTATTATCAAATAAATTATATAGAGAGCTGTGATGTTATTATGTTTGTCAATTAGACTTCCACATATTTGTCCAAGAGTAATGCATGAAGCACTGTTACTATATTATCCAGAAAAGTGAAAGATATTATAATTTTATTATTATAAAGACTGTTAAGCAGAAAATAAATTTCTATATTACAACATCATATCATAATGTATGGCCAAATGTACTGATTTTGCTTCACTCATTCTTCTCCTACTAAGATTAACTTTGTATCAAAAATAAAGAACCAGGCCCTACAGAGGTCCTGAGTCACACAGAACATGCTGAATCACCCCGCTGCAGACAGGCAGGTCTGTGCACACCCTACAGAGGTCCCGAGTCCCGCAGAAGATGCTGAATCACCTGCTGCAGACAAGCAGCCACCTGGTTCCACATTACAAAGACACAGAGGACACCAGACCACCAGACCAAGGTACTGAGTCCTGCTGCTCCCGGCCCAGAGGTAGGGGCTTCTGAGCCACCATCCCACTGCTCCTGGTCCAGAGGAAGGAGCTTCCTGGCCACCATCCCTCCCGCTGCTCCCAGACTACAGGAAAGGGCTTTTCAGTCACCATCCCTACCACTGCTCCTGGCCCCTGTCCCACCTCTCCCAGCTCAGAGGAGGTAATTTGTGCAGGCGCTAACAGCCCCCCACCCCAGTTGAAATGAGAAAATACATAAATAACTCTCAAAACCAGACTTCCAGATCACCTGCAGCAACCCCAAAGGGAAATGAGATGGAACCCTCTGATATTCAACCACCTGGACCCACTGAACTGGCAACAAAAGGGGATCTGGAAAAAAATGAAATCAGAAAAATTTCTCAGATAACAGAAGAAATTGTGCCCCTAGTGCAAGACATGATTAATAAATCTAGAGAGGAGCTCAGGAACATGATGGAATCCCAAGATAGGAAACAAATGGAATCCATAAAACAGATGAAAATAGATTTCCAGGACATGAAAAACGCTACTGAAAGTCTACACAGCAGAATGAGCCAATGTGAGGACAGAATTTCAGATATGGAAGATAAGATTGCAATTAGTACCAGGAAAAGAAAAATTGCTTCAAAATTATAAGGGAACATGAGAAATCAATCCAGCAGCTGCTAGATGATGCAAAGAAGAATAACATAAGACTGATTGGGCTCAATGAAGAAATAGGAGAGAGTGCAGATGACATAAAAAAATCTCTTCACAGAAATAATGGCAGAAAACTTCCCAAGCAGGGGGAAAGAGCTTGACATACAGATAAGTGAGGCATATAGGACTCCAAATAGCCTTGATTAAAAAAAAATCTACACATAGGCATATAATTGTTAAGATTTCAGAAACTCGACAGAAGAACAAAGTTCTCCAAGCAGTCAGAGAAAACAAACAAATCACATACAAAGGAAAGCCCATCAGAATCACAGCAGACTTCTCAACACAAACCATCAAGGCAAGAAGAGCTTGGAGTGACATATTCCAAGCCCTAAAAGAAAACAGCCTCCAACCCAGATTGATGTATCCTGCAAAACTATCTTTCAAAATGGATGGAGAAATAAGATACTTTCATGACAAAGAGCACCTTAGGAACTTCGTGAACACCAAACCAGCACTCCAAAGAATTGTACACAATATCCTAGGAACAGACATTGAGGGTCATAACCTCAGGAAGCAAAGCAGAATGAACCCATCTGGCATGACAAGAAATTAAATGGAAAGGGGGAGAACCCAACAAAAAGAAAAAGTCATGGCAATGACAAGTCAATGTGTTTCAGTTATAACCATCAATGTAAATGGTCTCAATTCACCAATCAAAAGAAACAGACTGGCAGAATGGGTCAAGAAGCAAAATCCAACAATATGCTGCATACAAGAAACACACTTAATTCAAAAGGAAACTCATAGACTGAAAGTTAAAGGGTGGAAAACAATACTCTGTGTGACAGGAACCTGAAAAAAAGCAGGAGTAGCTATCCTCTTGGCAGATCAAGTAGATTTCAAACCAACACTGATTAAGAGAGACAAAGAAGGACACTACATCCTTGTAAAGGGAAGAATCCAAGAGGAAGAGATAACAATCATAAATATCTATGCACCAAACACTAGTGCACCCAACTATATAAAACAAATACTAATGGACATGAAAAGTCATATATGTACTAATACAATTGTAGTGGGGGACCTCAACACCCCACTGTCAGAAATAGATAGATCAACTAGACTAAAAATAAGTAATGAAATAGTAGAACTCAATCGAACACTTGAACAAATGAACTTAACAGATGTTTACAGAGTCTTCCACCCCACAAAATCAGAATACACATTCTTCTCAGCTGCACATGGGTCATTCTCCAAAATAGACCACATACACACACATAGAACATGTTTAAGTAAGTGCAAAGGAATTGAAGTTATCCCCTGTATATTATCAGACCATAGTGTGATGGAATTGGAGATCCATAGCAAAAGAAACTGCAAGAATTTCATAAACACGTGGAAATTGAACAACACACTTCTGAATAACCAATGGGTCACAGAGGAAATTAAAGAAGAAATCAGACAGTTCCTTCAATTAAATGACAATGACAATACAACATATCAGAATCTATGGGACACAATGAAAGCAGTCTTACGAGGGAAATTCATAACAGTGAATACGCATATTAGGAAAACAGAATGAGCCCAATTAAACAACCTGATGCTGAACCTCAAGCTTCTAGAAAAAGAAGAGCAGGGCAACCACAAAGCTCATACAAGGGAGGAAATTATAAAGATCAGAGGAGAAATCAATGCCATGGAGACTAAGAGAATGATACAAAAAATCAATGAAGCCAAGAGTTGGTTCTTTGAAAGAATCAACAAAATTGACAAACCTTTAGCCAACCTTGTCAGAAAGAGGAAAGAAAAGGCCCAAATCCATGCAATTAGGAATGAAAAGGGTGAAATTACAACAGACCCAGCAGAAATCCAGAGGATCATCAATACCTACTTCCAGAACCTATATGCCAATAAGATGGACAACACAGAAGAAATGGACAGATTCCTAGATACATATGAATTACCAAAGTTGAATGAAGAAGACCTAAAAATTCTCAACCACCCAATATCAACCAATGAAATTGAAAATGTAATTAAAAACTTATCAACTAAGAAAAGCCCGGGCCCTGATGGCTTCACTGCTGAATTCTACAAGACATTTAGAGAGGAACTACTGCCACTACTGTTTAAACTCTTCAATGAAATTGAAAGGGAAGCAATACTCCCAAATTCAGTCCTGGAAGCAAGCATCACCTTGATCCCCAAAGCAGAGAAAGACCCAACGGAAAAAGAGAACTACAGGCCAATCTCACTAATGAACATAGATGCAAAAATCCTTAATAAGATACTGGCAAACAGAATGCAGAAGATCATCAAGAAGATCATCCACCCTGATCAAGTGGGATTCATCCCAGGGATGCAGGGATGGTTCAATATATGCAAATCAATCAATGTAATACACTATATCAATAGAGCCAAGGACAAAAACCATATGATTATCTCCATAGACACTGAAAAAGCATTTGACAAAATCCAACATGCATTTATGAAAAAAACCCTACAACAAATTGGAATAGATGGTCTCTACCTCAAACTGATAGAAGCTATCTATGAAAAACTAAAAGCCAATATCATACTAAATGGTCAAAAACTGAAATCCTTCACACTAAAATCAGGAACAAGACAAGGATGTCCACTATCACCACTCTTGTTCAATATAGTTCTGGAAACATTAGCCATGGCAATTAGACAAGACAAAGAAATAAAAGGAATAAAGATAGGAAATGAAGAGGTCAAATTGTCATTATTTGCAGATGACATGATACTGTATATAGAAGACCCCAAGAACTCCACCAAAAGTCTTCTAGACTTAATAACCAAATTCAGTCAAGTAGTTGGTTACAAGGTTAACACACTAAAATCAATAGCTTTCCTCTACACCAAGGACAGACTCCTGAGAGAGAAATAGGGCAAATAATTCCTTTCACAATAGCATCCAAAAAACTGAAAGACCTAGGAATCATCCTAACAAAAGAAATCAAAGACCTCTTCTCTGAAAACTATGGCACTCTGAAAAGAGTGATTGAAGATGATATCAGAAAATGGACAGACATCCCCTGCTCCTGGGTAGGAAGGATTAATATAGTGAAAATGGCCATACTTCCAAAACTGCTGTATAGATTTAATGCAATTCCAATTGAGATCCCAGCAGCATACTTCATAGACCTTGAGAAAACAATCCAAAAATTCATTTGGAACAAGAAGAGACCCAGAATAGCAAAAGCAATTCTAGGTAACAGAGACATGGCAGGGGGTATCACAATCCCCAACCTGCAACTCTACTACAAAGCTCCTTTGATAAAAACAGCATGATACTGACAAAGAAACAGACTTTAGGACCAGTGGAACAGATTAGAAGATGCAGAAACAACGCCAGACACACTCAGCCATCTCATCTTCGGTAAAGGAGCCAAACACCCTCACTGGAGGAAAGATAGCCTCTTTAATAAATGGTGCTGGAAAAATTGGGCTTCAACATGCCAAAGATTAAAACTAGACCTGTATCTCTCACCATGCACTAAACTAAAATCAAAATGGATTAAAGATCTAAATATTAAAATAGAAACACTGAACCAGTTGGAACAGAGGTTAGGTAGAACCCTTGAAGACATCGGTGTAGGAAAAGATTTTATGAGCAAAACTTCAGTTGCCCGTGAACTAGCACAAACAATCAACAAGTGGGATGTCTTCTTAGTAAAAGGCTTCTGCACAGCAAGAGAAACCACTAGCAGTGTGAAGAGACAACCCACAATGTGGGAAAAAATCTTCACCTGCTCTTCCTCAGACAAAGGTCTATTATCTCAAATCTATAAAGAACTTTAAAAGATCAGACCTCCCAAATTTAAAGATCCAATCAAAAAATGGGTGTCTGAAATGAACAGACATTTCTCAGACAAAGAAGTAGAAATAGCAAATAAATACATGAAAAAATGTTCAACATCACTGGTCATTTGAGAGATGCAAATGAAAACAATGCAGAGATTCCACTTCACTCCAGAAAGAATGGCTGCTATCATGAAATCAACCAATAACAAATGCTGGCGGGCTGTGGGGAAAGAGGAACCCTGCTTCACTGCTGATGGGAGTGTAGACTGGTGCAAGCACTGTGGAAATCAGTATGGAGATACCTCAAAGAACTAGGACTGGAAGTCCCATTTGACCCTGCTATTCCACTGCTGGGGATCTTCCCCAAAGAATTAAAAAAATCATACCACAGTGATATATGTGTGCCCATGTTCATAGCAGCACAGTTTGTAATAGCTAAAACTTGGAAACAGCCCAAATGCCCATCAACTGGAGACTGGATAAAGAAAATGTGGTTTTTTAATAAAATGGAGTACTACTCAGCCATAAAAAATGAGAAATTAGAGACATTTATAGCTAAGTGGATGCACATTGAGGCAATACTCTTAAGTGAAATAAATAGGACACACATGAATAAATACTGAATAGTTTCTCTGGTGTGAGAAACTGAAAGTGTAAATAAGGACTAAATGTATAATAGGTAATGTGAAATAAGAAGAGAAGGGGCCAAGGGGAAGGAAGTGGGAGGGCTAGGGGAAAGGATCGAAGGGAATGGGATTACTGTGAGAAAATGGAAAAATAGGAACAAAATCTTTGTAAATAGGGAGGACTGGAGGGGTTGAAGGGAGGGCTGGGCAAGGGTGAAAAATAAGAACCAAGAGAGACCATGTAATGGTGCAAATTTCCAATGATGAATGTCATTATATTGTATACCTAAAATGTACCAATGATTAGAATGAATAATCGATAATGTAAAATAGGAAGAAAAGGTCCAAAGGTGTAGAGGTAGTGGGAGGGGCAGGGGAAAGGAAAGAAGGGAAGGGAAAAATGATGAGAAATGGAAAAAATGGAAATAAAGTCTTTGAAAATAGGGAAGGGTAGAGGGCGTGAAGGGAGGGCTAGGAATGGGGAAAAAATAAGAACCAAGATGCATTATGTAACGGTACAATTCCCAATGAGAAATGTAATTGTGTTGTATACCTACAATGTACCAATAAAAGAATTTAATAAAAAAAGTAAAAATAAAGAACCATAGCACATTTATTGCATTCTTCAGTAGAACAGAAATAAATTAACCATTCTTGGACTTTTCCTTTTTAAAAAATTATTGCGGTACTACATTTAGAACATCATAACTTTTAAGGACAGTGACTTGAAATTCCTTTTTTCTGAAAGCCTTTTTTCTACTGCCAATAAATTCCAAGCAGCTCAGCTTTATTTTGCTTTTCCTTTGCATCATGGACTCACTATTGCCAAGCACATGATGCCTAATCTGCAATTATTGTTCTTTAGTGAGCAAAATGAAAGGATTCTAGTGATCACGAATGTTCTATCTTCGACTCCTGCAAAAGTGGGTTGGTGTGCTGAAGATGATATATGATATGAATTGGGTACTAAGAGAAGACTGGCTGATTGATTCACATACAGTTCTTCATATTGCTAGCAGTTCTCTCCTCATAAGAAATTTTTGCTGCCAGGTTGCTGACACATACCAATAATTCCAGCACTCTGGGAATCTGAAGCCAAAGGATTGAAAGTTTGAGCCTAACCTGGGTAATTTAGTAACTTAGTGAGACGCTGTCCCATCATGAAAAATAAAAATGGGACAGGGATATAACTCAGCACAAAGACCCTGTGTTCAATCCCCAATCCCTAAAAAAGTAAAAAATAAAAATAAAATAAAGAACTTTTCCTTGCTTCTCTGGTAACAGCAAACATAAATTTCAGAGGTAAATAATTTCCTTCAACTCTACTGACCCTTCTCTTTTATATATTTGTATTAATGGCATTCACACTATCCTCTTCTTTTTAAATTATTTTTTTGAGTTGAGGTCTCACTATGTAGATCTCACTATGTAGTTCAGGGTTTCTTGAATTCACTGTATAGCCCAGGCTGGCCTCAGACTTAAAGCACTTCTCCGGCTTCAGCCTCATGAGTGCTGGGATTACAGACATGTGTCACCACACCCGGCTCCTTTATTCTTTATTCAGTAGATTGTCCCAAAGTTTTTCATCATGTATGTGAGGATTCCAGACCTATAAAGCATTTCATGAATACTAAAAAAGCATTTTATATATGATTTGTGGCACAGAAGTAGATATTCAGTATAATTATGCCAATTAATGATAAATACAAGCCAGACATTGTGGCACATGTCAATAATTCCAGTACTCTGGGAGACTAAAGCAGGAGGATTACAAACCTGAACCCAGCCTGGACTATTTAATGACTTAGTAATACCCTGGCTCAAAATTTTAAAAATAACAAAAATGAGCTGGAGATATGGCTCAGTGAGAAGCCTCTGGATTCAATTCCCTTCTAATAAAGAAAAGAAGAAGAAGGAGGAGGAGGAGGAGGAGGAGAGGAAGAGGAGGATGAGGAGGAAGAGGAAGAAGAAAGAAGAAGAAGAAGAGGAGGAGGGGGGAGGGGGAGGGGGAGGAGGGGAGGAGGGGGAGGAGGAGGAGGAAGAGGAAGAGGTGGAAGAGGAAGGAACGAAGAAGAAGTGAAAACTTATAGAGTAGGTCACTGGCAGGTGCTTAGATCTGGTTGTTTAGTTTATTCACAAAACCGCTTATCAAATGCCTATTTTGTATTGGGAACTGGACATTCTAAGAATATTCCAATGGAATTAACACCTTACTGTTTTGTCTTCTTAAAATGTAGTCATTATTTTGCTTGTATTGTGCTCATCATGTCTTTAATAAGTTGTCTTGTATTTATTGACTTTTGTATTGATCTGACTCTTTCATTGGATTTTGAGCACTTTGCTAACAGACTTGTTTGTACCTAAGTGCCTCATAAATATATGAGAAATACTGTTAATCTGAACTGAATTGAGAGGCAGATGCCTCTTTAAGACCTGTGCTTAAGCCACCAACAGAACTGAGGACTTCTGCCTTTACATCCCCAACTGCTTTATTCACTATTTATAACTTGCCACATAATTTGTGGCATAAATGCCTTTTGTGTCTAAAGAGTGTATTATTTATGGGCCCATTTGTAATGCTTAATATGGCAACATGGATGAATGCCTATTTGGATAACATTATTTGGAGTGTTGGATTTTATTCTGACTCAGCAGATTGACTCTTTTACTGGTTCCTTTAAATGTGGCCCAAAGTTGTGGGTGGCAAAAAATGCAGGCTGTGGACCACATGTATCCTTTCAGCTGTACTGGAAAGATGGAGAACCCTGGAGTTCCAGATGCGGCCCAGGTTTCCAGTGTGGTTGGCCTAAGAAAAGCCATGCAAAACAGATTCTGAGTCAGGGATGGGGCGGGTCCTTGACAGCACACTGCCTGCCCTGGCTGCCCTCACAGTCTTTAGCCTTCCACTCAGTTCTCAAACTTTAGTCTGCTTTTCATTGAGTGGTTTGGAATTCACAAGACATCTTTGTGTACATTATTTTATTTCCCTCTCTTTTCGCCAACTTGATTCCATCTGTCAGCTTTCTCTCTGTGCCTTCCTCTCTTTATTCCAATGCTGTCCTCTACTCCACCACACACATACCCATACTGATTTCCTCATTGCCCCACCATCACCAAAGCAACCAAAAAGACAAAAACAAACAAAAAAGAAAAACTCAAGACCCTGGATAAGCCATGTTGACTTAACTTTTGCTGAAGACCTCCACCAAAGACATGTAATCCTCTGATATGAATGAAATTCAAATGTAAGAATAAGATTGTACTACAAAGTGAATAAAACCCAAACAAGATAAAAACCAGCCAACGCGGAAGGTGAGAAGCATGTAGCACCTGTGCTGTGCATTGCTCCTCCTACCCCCATGGTATGTTCTGTCCCACTTTTCCAGAGCTCTTTCCCATCAAGCCTGGATGGGATTAAATAATTCTTCCCAACACTGAGTATCAGGGATCGGCCTACTGCCTTCTATCAGAGCTGGTCCACGATTTGGACTCTTTTTAAAAAGTCTTCCTTGGAATTCCTTGTTAGGAAGAGAACTCGGCTCTATAGAAATGTGGTTTCTGGGCCAGCAGCAGGAGCATCACTTGGGAACTTATTAGAAACTTAAGTTTTCTAGCTCTAACCCTCACTTCCAGGGTCCAAAACTCTGAGAATGGAGCCTAGCAATCTCTCTATGTTTCTCTGTAGTAAAATATACACAATATAAAATATACCCTTGAACCATTTGTAAGCATACAATTCGGTAGTGTTATATTCATTCACAATTCCATGCATCCATCACCACTGTCCAGTTTTATTCATTTCAAATAGAAACTATACTCATTAAACAATAACTCCCATTTTCTCATCCCACCCTAGCATCTGTGATTATCTCAATTCTATTTTCTATCTTGATAAATCTGTCTGTTCTGGGTGCCTCGTATAATTGAAGGCATAAAATATTTGTCTTTTTGTTTATGGCTTATTTTACTTAGTGTGATGTTTTGAGGATCATCTATATTGAAGCTTGTGCCTGAATTTCATTATTTTTTAAGGCTGAATAATATTCTAATGGTTAAATAAGGCACATTTTCTTTATCCATCTCTTGATGGGCATTTGGGCTGTTCACACATTTTGGCTGCTGCTAGCAATGCTATGAACGTTGCTATACAAGCACTATTTGAGTTCCTGCTTTCAGTTTTCTTTTCTTTCTTTTTTTTTTTTTTGAGTATATACCAAAAAGTGGAATTGCTAGATCATATAGCAATTGTATGTTAACTTTTGGAGGAGTTGCCAAGCTGTTTTCCAGGAAGGTAGCACCATTCACATTTCCATCACCAAGACACAAGTGTTCCAGTTTCTCTATATCTTTGTCAACACTCATTGTTTCCCAGTTTTTTTGTTGTTGTTGTTGTTGCTGTTTTTTGGTACTGGGGCTTGAACTCAGGACCTTGCACTTGCCAGGCAGGCGCTGTGCCACTGAGCTACATCCCCAGCCCCTTTCCAGTTTTTTGAAGGTTGTCATTTTGTGGTATGAAGTGATACCTCATTGTGGGTTTGATTTGGATTCCCCTAAGGACTAGTAAAACTGAGTATCTTTTTATATGCTTAGTGGCTATTGGCATATTGTTGAATTGGGTTGTTCTTATGTTGTTGAATTGAGTTGTAGGTGTTTTTTCTGTGTTCTGGGTATTAGTTCATATCAGATATATAATCTGTAAACATTTTCTCCCATTTCATATGTTGTCTTTTCACTGACTAAATAGTGATCTTTGATGTACAAATATTTTTAATTTTGATAGTCTCATTTACCTATTTTTTCTTTTGTTGTTCCTGCTTTTGTCATCTCCAAGGAATCATTGCTACACCCAATATCACAAAGTCCCGCCCTTTTTTCTTCTAAGAGTTTTACAATTTCAGCTCTTACATTTATATTCTTCATACATTCTGTCTTAATTTTTATATTTCTATATGGTCTAAAATAAAGGTTCAACTTCATTTTTTTTTGCATATGGCTATCTAGTTTTCCCACCATTTGTTGAAAAGACTGTTCTTTTCTCCACTGAATGATTTTGGCACCCTTTTTCAATCCGTGTTTTACTAGGCCTCCATGTAATTTCATGCACATTCAAACTGCTATTCTAAGTGTGCTTTGTCCTTTATCTTATACTCAACCAAACTAAGATTGAGAGGATCATACTCAGCCTTC
This sequence comes from Heterocephalus glaber, assembly GCF_053883595.1. Lineage (NCBI taxonomy): Eukaryota > Metazoa > Chordata > Mammalia > Rodentia > Bathyergidae > Heterocephalus > Heterocephalus glaber. The sequence continues at coordinate 12,118,352 of NW_028258151.1, read as the reverse complement.
TCAATGCATAGAATGTATTCTATCTTGAGACTGCAGCCAGTTTTCAGACTGTGATATCAAAAAGATAAGTGACCAGGTGTTGGGGATTTAGCTCAGTGGTTGTACTTGCCTGGCAAGTGCAAGGTCCTGAGTTTGATCCCCGGTACCAAAAAAAAAGGTAAGTGACCAACTCAGTCCATTCTTATTATAACCAGTGAGTGATTGCCTGAATTTCTCTCATGGCCCTGTTAGAATTAAACACCTCCCACACACATACATGTAGGACCCATGAAATCTGGTTAAATAATTTCTAGAAATAAATGTTTCTAAGAGACAGTCTAAGAAAGATTTACATACAGTACATTCATAAAGACTTTTACCAAATGAGCTTAGACTTGCTTATAGTAAGAATTATTAATCTCAGGCTTAGCGTTGTGAGGTAACAAAAGCAAATTTAAAAGTTCAGCTCAATTTTGTATTAAAGTCTGATTTGAACCATATTAAATTGGTAGTTAGCCCTCATGTATTAATGAAAAAAATGAGCCTAATATACATAAATAAATCCTTATAGTTAAAAGCTGGCTTGCATATAGTCAAGCCAAATCAGCCACATTTAAGGATGGTGACTATATGCACATTCAAGCTTTGTAGAAATTCCCATAAATTTATCTTCATCATAGCCCAGGAAGAAAAAAGATTACATAAAAGCTGCCGAACATTTCAAAAGTGACACAGACTGAATTCCACTTATTATCCAGATATCCAGGTTTATGTAACTGACAAATTGGACTTTATTTCTTAGTTAACTATATCTTTCAATGGTTGGTCATCATTCAACCTTGAAATAAATGTTAGTTGATTAAAGTAGCAAAGGTTAAAACGTTTAAACCACATGCTGCCAATCTCAAAAATCAAGTCAGTATGTCTAAAGGGAAGAATTATTAGAGGATTTATGAAATCTGGCCTGAACAAATTAATTCATCAGTTTAGCCAAAGGTCTGTCAATGAATTCAAGAACCTTTTCAAAAAGGGAAACATCTGTTGCAATTTAAGGTTCTGTTTATAAGTGAATGTTGTGGATTATTCTTTCTGAAAAGGGATACACCATTTACACAAATGTATTTTAGAGTTAATTTGAAATTGCTCTTATGTCTTTGAGGGTCCAGGGACAATTGTTGAGGAATTTGGACAATTACTGTACTGTTCACCACTTCTTGGTGATATAAAGGAACTTGAACTTCCCTGGAACTGAAAGATGTGCCCAAAAATGATGGTGCCAACTGTCAAGATTGGTATGCAAAACCTCTGCCTATGTTGTATTTATTAAAATCATGTTCTTAATGAAAGATTTAAAAGTACTTTCAAGTATATACTTGTTCATATGCCATAATTACATTTCTGTGTTATAGTACATTTCCTTAGAACCTAACCTTCAAGTTGGAAAAAACCCCACCATATTTTGAGTGAGGTAAGGCAGGTAATATACATTTTTAATAGATAAGGAAACTGAAACTCAGAATCATTGCATAAATTTGTTCAAGATGGCACTGTTAGCAAGTGGCAAGACTTAAACTTGAACTATTGTCATTTGATACTGGAACACCGTTGTTCATGTTACAAGAACTACCTTCCTAACCATTTCCAGCTGTGTTTTCATAAATAATGAGGGCTCATCAGGGTTGACCAACTGGTGCTACTTAACACTGTGATCTGTGCACCAGCAACATCAGCATTTCTTGAGAGCTTGTTAAAGGGCAGAATCATGGGCTGTACCCCAGACCGATAAATAAGAAGCTGCATTTTGACATGATTCTCAGGTGCATGTTATTGTGTGAGAATGTCTGTTTTAAAATTCATTTTGAGACTATTGCTAGAATTTACATGCTGAAAAAGTCCAACTGAAACTCTTAAGATTTAATTTCAACTTCAAGAAGCAATTTTCTACACTTTAAGGATGCACAATGATTGATTTTTGTGGGATTTGTTCCACACTAAGTAAAAGAGAAATGATCTTCTGACTATTATGGATTTGAAACCAATTTTTAAATTTTTATTTAAGGATTAGTACAATACTACATGGGAGAAGTCTGAACAATCTGTTTGCTGAAAGTAGCTTTCCAATCCAGAACCAATCTTTTAAGAAGATTTTGCTAGCTAAAGTTCAAAACAGTATCCTCTATTCCTTTCAGCTCATGTTTGATATACATTGCCTCTTCTTGATAAAGTTTATAGTTTTGGGGGGTTTTTTCTTGATACCGGGGATTGAACTCAGGACCTTGCTCTTGCATGGTGGGCGCAGTGCCAACTGAGCTAAATCCCCTGCCCAATGTTTATAGTTTTTATAATAATTAACCGTGGGAAATGTGTAGGTTTTAGTTTGTTAAAAAATATGAGAACCTCAGTTGAATGGAGTGACCAGCATTAGGCATGAGTACTGCACCTGAGAACAACTTCATTCCAAATGAAGCCAATTTCTACTCCTTTTATTAACTTCCTGAAACTAGAATAATGCCTAGGCAAAGACACGTCTATTAGCAAAACGGCAAAAGACACTGTCTTTAGTCAAAAGGCCTCTATGAAGTCTGCAGCTCTGCAATAACTAACCCTCAAGGTCAGGAGTTGATGTTGGACACACATCAGTTAAATTTTGGATTGGGAGGGTCTTTGTGAACTGCAAATTTAGACTGGCTTTTCGGAGAAATCTGTATACATGACAAAGAAAAGTCAATTTTTATTCCTGACATTTTCTGTTCAATAAAAAATATCAACAGAATGAAAATTCTTTAATTGTGCCTGTGATTTACTTAAGTGTAGCAGACCCTGCCCTTGAGGTGATGCTGTTCTATGAGATTTGTGGGTAACTGGATTTGTCAAGAGATCTCACCCGGCTCCTAAGGTCCATCTCCAAGGGAATCTGAGGAACTTAGAGTGTGTTATTACACGAAAATATTGACATTTGATTCTTTCTTAACTACCCTCACAGGTAGTTGGAGCAGAATGATCCAACAGTCCCACTCCTAGGTAACAAAAATGTTAGAGCAGAATGAAGACCAGAATCCTTGGGGGGAAATAGTCTGGGTCAGGAAAACGTAAATAGTAACCGACAATTTTCTGGAGGCTTAGAGTGAATGAGTCTAAGTGTTAAAAACTCCAGGGACCCAGTCAGGGGGTATTCCACACTTGAGGATTTAACCTACAAGGATCCTACCAGATTTTCACAGTGATACTGGAAACAAATTCTTCTGCTTCCAACAGAGGGAGGAGGAAAAGAACCATTTTGAAATAATCAAAGGACTGTGTTCTTTAAAAGGCCTGCTCTCAGGAAAAATTAGTTAACCAGACTCTTAACTACTGAGGTTGATCAAAGCTGAACCCTTCTAAGGGAAGGAAAATACTCAGCTCCAGACCACTGTAACCATCCTGTCCAATCTAAGGGTGGGGGGAGGACCTGAGCCACAGCTGTGAATGTCACAACCCAGAGGCAGAGGCCTACTCAATGGGCTGTATAGCATGTTTCTCCAAAGCCTTACATTACACGTTTAAAAGCTAATTTATTAGAATTCCTTTTACCTAGTAGATCATCACTGACTTTCAACAAGAACAAAAGATTACAAGGCATACTAAAAGATCAAAGACAAAGAGTTTGAAGAGACAGAACAAATATCAGAATTAAATTCAGATATGGTAAGGTTGTTGGAATTACCAGATTGAAAATTCAAAACAACCATGATAAATATGTTAAGGGCTTTAATGAAAAAAAGTTAACAATATGCAGGAATGGATACACAATGTAAGCAGAAAGATAAAAATTCTGAGAAAAAAAGCCAAGAGAAATGCCAGAGATCAAACAGAACCAAAGAATGCCTTATTGGGGTCATTGCTAGACTAGACATAGATGAAGACAGAATTTCTGAGTGTAAGGTTATGTCAGTAGAAACTCAAAACTGAGAAGAAAGAAAAGGCAGGGGAAAAGGGAGGGGGGAATATTCAGGAACTGTGGAGAATTTACAAAAGGTATAATATATACATAACATAAATACAAGAAAAAAGGCACAGAAAAAATACTAGAAAAAATAATGACTGAGAACTCCCAAATTAATGTCAGACACCAAATGAGAGATCTAGGAAGCTCAGACAACTTAAAGCAGAATAAATACCAAAACTATACCTGGTCATGTATAACATTCAAACTGTAGAAAATGAAAGATAAAGAAAAACATCTTGAAAGAAGCAGGGACAGGGGATCTTACCTACTGAGGAATAAGGATAAGAGTTATGTCAGGTTCTCCTCAGGAGTCATGCAGCAACAAGAAAATAAAGTGAAATATTTGCTGTGTTGAAAGAAAATAACCACCAACTAGCAATTCTATATTCTATAAAATTATCCTTCAAAAGTGAAGAATACAGATTTTTCTCAGACTAATAAAAATTGAAATTTTTTGTCAATTGATCTGCCTTGTAAGAAATGTCAGAAGTTCTTCAGAGAGAAAGAATATGATATGGCTCAGAAATGGGGATCTACATAAGGAAAGAAAGGGCATTGGAAAAAGAATAAGGATAGAAAAATAAAACCTTTAATTTTTCTTGCTCTTTTAAAAAAATGTTTTTAGAGAGAGTTGCCAGAGATAAAACCTAGAAGGTCACACATGCTAAGCACATGCTCTACCACCAGGCTACATCTCTCAGTCTATTTTTCTTATTCATAATTGATGTAACAGATGACACTTTCTTCAAAATAATAGCAGCCATAATATATTTGATAGCATATATGTATATAGGTACATGAATGACAGCATTGATATAAGGAGCAAGATGGAAGAAATAAAAATGTTTTTATTATAAAGTACTTCCCCGGGCTGGGGATTTAGCTCAGTGCTGCTGCACCTGCCTCACAATTGCAAGGTTCTGAGTTCAATCCCTGATAGCACACACACAAAAAAGTAAATGGATGGAGAAAGATATACTGTGTTAACACTATCAAAGAAAGGAATGATGATATTAATTCAGACAGCAGAGTTTAGAGAAAGAAAACTTATCAGGGATTTATAATAATGAAAGGACCAATTTGAGTTATAATGATGTGTCAATGTAGTTTCCCCGGCCTGTTACAAATAAACTCCTTTTGTGGGGAATGTTGGTAGTGGGAAGACTGTGTGTTTGTTAGGGCAGGATTATGTGGAGTTTATGTACCTTCTGTTCAGTTTTGCTGTGAACTTATAATTACTCTAAAAAAAATGACATATTTTATCACAAAGCAACAGAATATCAATATAAATGGTAGTATATAATGGAATATAGCAAGTAATGAAAAAGAACAAAGTAAGCCTGCATATAACAACACTGATAAATCTCACACAAAAGACACAAGAGAGTACATGTTATATTGTTCACTTATAGTTCAATAACAGGCAGAGCATCCATGGTGATAGAAATCAAGAGGATGCATGGTAGAATCTACTGAGATGTGGAAAATGTTCAATTTTTGATGGGGGTGGTGGTTATACAGGTATATTCATAAAATTTGTGAAGCTATACTGAAGATTCTTATACTTTGCTGTACAGGATACAGTCTTCCCCCCATTTTGCCCTTCAGTCTGGTGCCCTCCTCTAACTTATAGAAAAGTCAACAATCACAATACAAAATAGATTTCACTAGAAAGATATGCTTTATGATTTAAAAACTGAAATTCCAATTTCCATAAGTAACATGCCATGAAATACAAATGGAAGGTTTCTTATAGTTTGCAGGGCAGTTTATCAGAAAAATCATTGAATCCTTAAGTGAATAGGCTCGGTCCCACAGGGGACTCAGAATCATGAGCCTAAAAGTACACAGAGAAGACATGGTCAGAAGCACACCGTAGAGGAAGGGACGGGGACTGAAGACGGTACTTGGTACAAGCAAAGAGCCATGAGGGTTGTTAGAAACTATCTATTTCTCGATATGGCAAAAGATGTGGGCCTAAATTACTGGAAATTAAGATGGAAAATTTATAAAACCATAATTTGATTCCTAAAGAAAATCTTCAAATTGTGCTTCTTCTATTCTTGGCATATGTTTCTCTATGGGTTGTTGCAGTAGAGAGGATCTGCAAACAAAATCACATTCTTTGTGGAAACAAGAAGCAAACGAACTCTTTTCTTTTGTTTGGGTACTATTTTTTCTGCCTGATTTACTCATATATGTGCTTTTCAGCTCTCCGGAATCTCTGTTTTCCAGTTAGTCTCTTTCTCTCCTCCCTGCACTGCTGGTCAAGAGAAACAAGCTTCACGACTTCTGGAAAGTCCACCTTAGATGTTCCTCAAATGACTCAGTGGACATGTTCACTGGTGAAAACTAGTCTCACTATGACTGACCAGTTTCTACTTTTGACATCTTCTAATAGAAAAAATGAGTAGCCATGTAGAAGTTTCCTTTCAGGTGGTCTTCATCTCAGTGACAACAGCTTACCAAGTCTATAATGGGAAACTTTTTTCTAAGAGTAGAACATGAATATATAACTGTTAAGTGCTTCCTGCTGCTAAGCTTTCTCTCTCAAAATAGCACAATGACACTGACTTTCCTTTGCTGTCAGGGCTTTTAAGAATTCTTTATTTGGCACTGAAGAATACTACTTGCTTCTTGTGTTTCTAATTTTCACAAAAAGCATGGCATTCCTCCGAAGCAGCTCTCATCAGTACCAGGTCTCTGAAGCGGAGTGAAAACTTGGCAAGGTGATGGTCAACATCCAGAAGAAGGTAACTAGAAAGCTGATACTTCGTTTTAGGTTGCAGTGAGACCCAGGTTACTATGATTTGAACATGATTTGTCCCCTCCACTTAGTCCTCATTGTAAGTTACTAAGTGTGTGGGAATTTAATCAGACTATGTGATATAGAAGTGGGGCCTTTGGCAGGTGATTAAGACTAGATAAAGTCTGTGACTGAATGCTGGCAGCTTTATAAGAAGAGGGACATCTGTGTCCCTGTCTCTCGCCCTGCACCCTCTGGACTCTGACAGCATAACCAGAGGCAGCTCCGACTCTGGACCAGAACTGTGGGCCAAAATTAACATTTCTTCTTTATAATTTACCCAGTCTGTAATATTGTTTAATTTTGTGCAATATTGTGCAAGAGAAAACCAACTAAGACACAGGCTTTATCTTCCTAACTACCCTGAAGAACTTTGTATATTACTCAGGATAGGTGTCAAAGCAGACCTGGCTCATGCAGGCACTTAAGAAGGTATTGAAGTTGATAATCCTTGTGCTAGGAAGATCTAGTGAAAGGTAAATCTGCAGAAAGGGACTGGGTTTCAGGCATGATAAAGAAACTGTTACTGACTACTTGTCTATGCTGTCAGGACTGCCTGGAAATCACAGGATAGCATGAGAGAAAAAAAACCCAGAGTAATTCAATATTAATTGTAAAGTGAATAGCAGGGATAGTTAAACTTCTTTAACATCAATTATTTAATATAAAAATTTTCAGGCCAACTTAGGCCATAGCATATAAAAAATAGTTGATGCATATATTTATTTTAAAATTGTATAATTATCATTACTTTTTCATAACCAAAAGCCCATGAATTAATAAGTAACTCATCTCTGATCATATTGTCAAGTAGGGTAGCAATAAATGTTCATGCCAACTATTAAGAGAGTAATTGTTTTCACCATGTGCAACACTAACAGATATTTTTTCAGCTCAATATTTCACTTTTATGTTTAACAGGTAGACCAATTTGGTAGGAAGTTTGTTTCTCAGCCTGGGCCATAAAAAAGTAGCATCCTTTGTGAAGCATTTTGAACTTATTGCAATATTACAAAGATGCCAAGACACAATCGCAGTGAGATCCACACTTACTCAGGTAAATTCCACTACTTTATGTCACCTATATAGCTATTCAGCCATTCTGCTTACAAAGATTGTTAAATTTTATGCTAAATCAGAATTTCACCCAACTTCTTTCTAACATCTATGTAAAGGCTGGATATCTATGACACTGAAAATAACTGAGAGGCTAATGACCCCTATGAACTAAATGTTTGTATAGTGCTCTAAACCATTAGCAACCTGCCATCCATACATTATCCTGAGAACATACATGATATTTAGAAACACAGATAATTGGTATTGTAAGGCCAACTGCATATGTTTTAGGAAAAAATTAAAATTATTTTCTTGGGATTTTAAAAAAAATTTTATTTTATTGATACATTTTAGGTATACAATATAATGACATTCATCATTGGAAATTTGCACCTTTACGTAATCTCTCTTGGTTCTTATTTTTCCCTCTTGGGATTTTACTTAGTATTTGGCTAATAGCATTATCTGTAAAGAATGCTAGTTCATTCTCTTTCATAAAGAGAATCCTACCTTTAGATGACCTTGAAAAATTCTAAAAGGATCTTTTATTATATATGCTTTAATATTTTTGTTTTTTCTTTTGATTATCTACATTTTCTAACCTATGGAAATTTAGTATATGTGCTGCTGAAGCAAACATTGACCTATGGAAATTTAGGAAAAAGCACCTGCCAGCTAGATTCAACAACATTTAATGTTGTTAAAATGTTAATATTTTCCATTTAAGGGTATGTGTTTTATAAAAGTATATGTATATGTATGTGTTTGCTGAACCTATTTTGCAATAAATCACAAATTTCATGGCATTCCTCCATAACTACTTCAGGACATCTTCTAAAAAACTGAGCATTCTGCTGGGGATTTAGCTCAGTGGTTCCAGTGCCTGCCTCGCAAGTGCAAGGTCCCAAGTTCGATCTCTGACAGCAAAAAAAAAAAAAAAAAGAAAAAACTGACCATTCTACAACAGAATCACAATGTCAACACACTCAAGAAAATTAACAATTTTATATCATCTAATACCCAAATTATACACAATTTGTTCCCCAAATATATTTTGTATAATATTCTACTTATCTTTTAAGTCAAGATTTAGATATTGTATCTTGTCTTATGTATCTTTAGGCCCCTTTAATTTAAAACAGTGTTCTCCCCAGCATCTTCCACATTCTAACACATGGACACATACACACACACACACACACACACACACACACACACACACAATTTTCTTTGGCACTGCATTGGTAAATCCAGGCCATTTGTTTTGTATAATATTTCACATTCCAAATATGTTTAATTATTTCTTCACAGCATCATTTAATTTGTTAAACTCTCCTGTGTGTTTCTTATGAACTGTAAGTTGAGTCCTTTAGATGCATCTTCAATATTTGACCTCAGTGTCAATCACCCATGTTGTTTTTTCTATCAGGCATGTAAACAATACTTTGCCTTTTCCAGCAAACTTTCTCATTTCATAAAACATAACTAAGTGAACTATGTGAAACCTCTTTCCTATTCTTTGTGATGTCTTAGCAAAACATGCACTGCACATTCATTCACCAGTTGAATCACACCATTTGTGTTCTACTTTGTATTTTAGTAGGTCATTGAAAATTCGTCATTTAGAATGAGGAATACTGCATTAAGATTTTTTTTTTCCTGTCAGTGGGGCATCTTTTTATGCCTTGGGATTATCTGTTTTGTAATTTTAAATTAAGTATACTCTTGTGTCCTGATTGGCAGTTAAAGCCTGAAACTATCCAGACAACTAGCTATCTACTTTTAGGGTAATAATGCATTTTAGGAATACCTAAAACTGAATGTAATTTATAAAAGTAACTAAATTCTTCAGTTAATTCCTTCAAGCCAACTAAATGTGAGAGAAGTCTGTACATCGTGTGCAATGAGTAATAGCAACCTAGAAAGGAAATGAAGTTGGTGAAGTCATGTGTGGATCCTGGTCCCTACCCCAGGTGAGTGATGGGGCGATATTTTAAACAGATGGATCCAGTAAAGCATCTGACAAAATGGCATTTGAAAAGAGAATGAACTGAGCAGAGTAAGCTTGGAACATGAGCCATGAGACTATCCAGGGAACAGCAGTACAGACTGAAAACATCTCCTCTCATCAATACTTATTTAAACTAGAATAGAAGAAAATATTCATAAGAATGCTAGACTGCTAGGTCCTCACTTGCTACAAATTGAATAAATTTTCAAATGTTCCTATGAATGCATGCATTTAATAAATTAAAGATGAATATTTCTTACAATATATTTTAGGTAAGTTTAGTAAATTTAGCAAATTGGTTATTAGACAAATTGACCCTTTGCCTAAATTGGCTTATAGTGGACTTTCAATCAACTGACTTCTGGCCAATTTACCTAAACATATACCTGCTATAGAATATACATATAATAAATATATATTGAAAGAATGATAGCTAACAAAAAGGTTACATGTGAAACAAACTGTGAAGGATTAAATTGAATTTTGTTTCTAGGAGTTAGAATTTACTGAAACCTAATTTGGACTTGGGGTTAATATGCTCTTCTGATATTTGAAAACCACCTAAAAACCATATGCAGCCTTCTAACTTGGAGGCCATAAGATTACCTCTGTCCCATTCTACTTTCTGGTACCTTCCCTTTTCATAGAAGATTCTAAGAACTCTTTTGTCTCCAACAACCCAGCCAACCATTCTATCCCTTGGGATTCTGTTTCACACTATGGCACTTATGAACTTGAAGTTAAGCATGTAGGCCTTTTTAGCTTAAGGATCCTGTTGTTTGTGCTTTCTTCAGCAGCACATATACTAAAAAAGAATCCTGTCACACATTTCTGAAAAGAAATGGTTCTATAAAGCAGTCAATATGTCAGAAGTTAGAAAGACTATAGGCTCCTTAACTAACAAATCACCGTCCCCTATTCCTTTTAAGATGATAAATGTATGGATCAATGAGGATAATACTTTGTGCATGATCTTTTCTCACCCCCCTCATTATATGAACTAGTTTTAGCTCTACAAGATTTGATAAAATAAAAAAGTAGTTATTTAGATAAACTGAATTTCTATTTGTAAGTATAAAGACAATTATTACCATAATCAGCAGTACCAACTTAGGATGACAAGAAAATGGTCAGGATCCCACCTTCTACCTACTCTTCATCCTTTTTCCTAATAGTGATAACTGATCTAGGTCTGTATTCATGCCATGAAAAGGAGCAAAGAAAGAATTCAGAGACTATAGTCACCTTGGTAAGATGAACCCATGATCCCTTCCCAGGAGATTCCAAGTTTTAACCAAACTGTTAAGGGCTGGTCCTGAAGAATAAGAAAATCGTCTCTCAAAATGATTATCATCTATCTGTTGCACAGTCTAGACATGTGAAGTAACCAGTCGTTCAATAGCTAGTAAACAAGAAAGGGTGGTTAGGTCATGGGACTGTGAGGAAATCCTGATTGGGTGGCTGGCTAGCAATACAAATGAACATAGAAAAGAAAATTTAAGATTCCCAAAGCATAGAAGGGTTAAGGAAGGACTTACAAGGTCCTGTTCATCTTCTGTTGAGACATTCTCCTAAATCAAGGAGAACAAGGACCATTTTGTTGCAAAAGCAAGGTAAAGGTACCTTGCTAGAATTTTAAAAAGCAGATGTTTGATACATACCTGCAGGTCACCATATTCCCCTGAGGTTTTGCCCCTTGCATCTATTCTTAAGGGTGAGGTTAACAAAACTCACTTTCCTTCTCTAACCTCAATTTTAGATACAATCAAGGTAGAAAAATAAATGTTTCTTTGCTTCAAGTTGGCAATTTGTAGATTCTAGGACCTCAGCAATAGATGATACCCTTTCAGTGTGTCTTTGACTATCCCCTTCTCCCCAGGAAGGATGAACATAGTTCATTTTTTTACTAATTATCTGTGGATGAGTCATCATACTGAGTATGATATGTAAGTATTATGAAGCCAGTGTTCAAGGGCAAGGTTTCAGTAACTGAGGGGCAGCCAATAGGGTGGGGGAAAAGGATGGAAGAGCAAGGCCAAAGCATTCCCAAGTGAGCTCCAGTTACCAGGAATGTTGATGAAGCAAGGACTTCAGCAACTACATATGAAGTAAAGAACAGATATTAGGAACAAGACAAGCATGTTGTAGAAATGGGGGCAAGGGGCCAAGGTCAGGGCTGGAAAACACTGGGCATCTTTGGTGCTCACGTAGCTAAGTGCTGAGTGACAGTATTTTAGTCACTGTCTCATTGTTAGAACAAATATACCCAACACCACAACTAAGGAAGAGAGGTTTATTTTGGCTCACAGCTTTAGTCCATGGTCAGCTGGCTTCAAGGCAAAAACAGCATGAGGGGAGGACCTGGGCAAAGGACAGCTGCTCATCCCATGGCATCCAGGTAGCTGAGAGAGAAGAGAAGAGTCAGGGAGGGAGATACAGTCTTCCAGGTCATGCCCCCAGTGACCTGCCTCTTCAGGTCAGACCTACCTCCTAACAGCAAGTCAGTAATAGCACTCCTGCAATCCGATCACTTGCCAAAGGCCATACCTTTGAACACATGTGGCTTTTGGGGGACATTCCAGATAAAACCCATAATACACAGCAACTTAATTCCTGCCACTAATACTTGGTTTGGTTTTAGGAACTGGGGTATGGCTAAGCCTCTTATTGGCAGTCAGAGTTTCAGTTGCAAAGAGAGGCAACTTATAGGACATCTAAAATACATTGGGCAAAGAGGATGTGACTTAAATACCAGAGGTCAATTTCCAGGGAATTAGGTCACTGAGATAAGGTTTTTAAGGGTTGTTCCTGGTAAAGAAATCTTTGCATGTAGAAATTGGGCAAGGAGAAAAAAATTGATTCCATTACATCCACAACTGAGTGACAAGACAGCAAAACTGAGTTGAAATTTTTTTTCATTCTGTTGCTTGGTGGATTTTAGAACTGAGCTTAAAGAACAATGACATCAAGTATACACATCAGCATAATGTTAAGTGAAATAAATCAGACACACAAGCTTAAATATCACATGTTTTTTCTTATATGAGAAACCCAAAATATAAAGGTCAAAATAAAAGATAGATGATAGGAAATAGGGAGGTAGATCTTTTTGCAAATGGGAGGGGGACCAAGAGTTAGAGGGAGGGAGAAAGAGGAGAAAGGAGGGGAATGAGAAAAGAACTGAGATGTGCTATGTACATGTACTGACTCCCCACAAAGAATGTGATCATTACTATAAATACATACTGATAAAAAATAAAACTTAAAAAATAGAAAAAAATGTACAGATCAAGACAACCTGGTACTTCAGATGAGACCCCCCATGATCCTGAATGTTTGCCCTCACCAGCTATTAGTACCAAAATGTTCTGGGCTGACCAATCAGTTTTCTTCCCAGTCCTGGCACCCATGGCCCAAGCCCAGCTCTTTCCCCACGCTGACCAGATGCAGCAACCACAGGTCTCCTAGCTATATTCAGGGCATTAAAGGAAATCTTGATGTATGTTGAACCAATGTGTGAATAAAATTTGTAAGGTGTGCGCTATATGCCCTGCTACCCCAAACAGTGGTTCATTGACTACCTAATACATGGTTTCTCTGTGTGAAATTTTCTATTGTATGTCAGGTAAGGACTGGCTGGTTCATCCGATGTATTCATATTTAAACTGATAAATACTGAATGTGAATATGCATGATGGGGATCTGACATTTTTAGAATGTTAGGTGATCTATGTGGATAAACTATTTCTCCATTTATTTACTCCTTTATGTCTTGTAATATGGTTTATCTTTAAGTATGTCTTGTAATATGGTTTAACATTGTATATGTTTTTTCAAAAGCTTATTAATGACACTTTATAATTTTTCTACTGCTGTATATAGTAGCTTCTTTTCTATTGTTTTCTGGGTGGTCTTTACTGAGATAGAAAAATGTTAATGACTTAAGAACTGAACTTGTACCCAGAAATTTTGCTAAATTTCTAAATTTGTTTTACCCTTTTGACCTGTTGTAATATCTGTACAACATAATGCTCTTGGCTTTTATAATGTTTTGTCTCAATCTTTTGATATATTTAAGATTTCAGCTGATACTCTTGGTTTTTTAAATTCTTTTTTATTTTTTTATTCTTTATTTATATTACATATACAAAAATTTTTTTTTGAGACAGGGTCTTGCTGTATAGTTTAGGATGTCTTTGAACTCACTACATAGTCCAGGCTGGCTTTGAACTCATGGCAATCTTCCTGCCTCAGCTCCTGGGTGCTGGGATTATAGGCATGCACCACCATGCCCGCTTTGCTTTCCATATTTTTAATGCTCTTAATTTCTTTCTTTTTGTATATTTTTGTTTTAAATATCTCTTATTCTTGTACTGAGAATTTTGTTCTGTAGTACAATGAAAGTGTAATCATTTACTGTACCTATTGTATTATCAAGATTTATGGCTGTATTTCATATTTCCCTCTATGGTATTGCTTCTTCCTCTTCCTATTATTTCCTGTCTCCTACCAAATACAAAACAAAAACATTTCTACTGGTTTACAGCTATATTCTAACATTATTCAAGTGAGCTATCTAACTGATTAACACCTATTTTTACACTTATTTTTCAATTTCCCAAGTATATCAATATCTTAGCCCAAATACTACAAGTAATTTATTATTTTTTCAAATCTCTTTAGTTTCTCCCTGTAATATGATAGATCATATCATCTAGAATTGCAGTAAGTGGTTGTATGTTGTATTGTTTCTCTCCATTTCTTTGTCTTTATTTTATTCTTTACTTTTTCAGACAACGTTAAATGGTACAGGTATTTTCTCCCCCTTTCTTCTAATCTCTACATCATTCTGAATTTCTTTTCTCACTTGAGTTTTCCTCCAGGAGTTTATTTAATTGTGATATTGATATATATGTGTGTGTATATATATATATATATATATATATATATATATATATGTCTCTTAGGAGTTCTTAGTGTACAGTACAGTTCAGTAATGTTAAGTACACTTACACTGCTGTAAACCCATCACTACCCTTCATTTCAGGAACATTTTCCCCCCAAATTAAACTCTATACACATTAAACAATAACTCCCTATTCCCTCCTTGCCCCCTTCTCTGGCAACCACCATTCTGCAGTCTATCTCTATGAATGTGACTACTCTATGTACATCATACAGTATGTGTCCTTTTATGATCAGCTTTTTTCATTTAACATAATATCTTCATGGTTCTTCCATGTTCCAGCATGTGTCCAAATTCTCTTCCTTTTTGACAGTGAATATTTCATAGTGTGTACATGCCACATATTGTGTATCTGTTCAATCATGAATGGACAGTTGGGTTGCTTCCACCTTTTGGCTACTATAAATAATGTTGCTGTTACCATGAATGTACAAGTATCTGTATCATTTTACATTTCTGCCAGCAGCAAAAGGGTACCGGTTTCTCTACATCCTTGCCAATACTTGAAGTTTTCTGGAGTTTTTGGTTTTTGGTCATTATTTTGAGACAGGGTCTTACTGTATAGCTTATGTAGGCCTTGAACACACTCTGTAGCCTTTTGTTGTCATTGTTTTAAGACAGGGTTTCATTATGTAGCTTAGGTAGGCCCCGAACACACTCTGTAGCCTTTTGTTGTCATTGTTTTAAGACAGGGTTTCATTATGTAGCTTAGGTAGACCCTGAACTCACTCTGTAGCCTAGGCTGACCTCAGACTCACAATACTCCTACCTCACCTCCCAAGTGCTCGGATTACAGGCATCTGTAAAACCAGCTCTGGTTTTTAATAACAGCATCCTAATGAGTGTAAAGTAGGTTGCTGTGAATTTTGAATTGCATTTCCCTAATAATTAAGTATGCTGAGTCTTTTTCATATTCTTATTAGCCATTTGAATTATTTTCTTGGGAGAAATGTCTATTCAAGTCCTTTGCCCATTTTTATTATTGTTGGGCTGTGGGAGTTCTTTATATATTCTGGGTACTAATTGCTTATTAAATATATGATTTGCAAATATTTTTCCATTTTGTTGATTCTTCTTTCCCTCTGTTAAGATCATCTTTTAATTCATAAAAGTTTTTCATTTTAAACCTAATGATAATCAAGAGAAGGAAAAAGAGAAGAAAAGAACAGTAAGGGAAAAATCCGAATTCAGTGCAGAAAGGAACAAATGGGGAGATGAGGAGCAATGTGGGACACTGAGAGCATGCGAGAGAGAGAGAAAGAAAAGATAAAAGAAAGAAAAGAAAAACCTTGAAGAGTGGAAAAAAATTAAAAATTAAGAATTAAAAATAAGAAAAAAAATTTTTTTTCTTTTTTGCAAATAGCAATAGAAATTATGGGCCTCCTTCAGGGTATGTCTCTGCTGTCACAGTAGGCAACGTAGGAATTCCTGTGCATATACAAGTCAATGAGTCCCAGCAAGCCAGCAGCAGACCAAGTACAGTGGTCTGATGTGCCTTTATTGTAGAGGTTCTCTTTACTTTTCTGCTGAGCTTCAGTTTTCTTCGAGGAGCCTGAGAAGCCCTCTTTCTGTTACTAACTACAGCTCTATCTTGTGGCGCTCAGGACAAGGGTCTTTATAATCTCCTGTGCCTCTGTAGTGTGGGACCAGATAGCAGAAAAGCCAGAAGGTAGGCAGCACACAGGGCGGGGTGGGGGGACTGGGCACTGGAGGCACAGCAGACCTCACTGTGCCATGGACGTAGCCCAGGACAGCCGCAGGAGCTTCAAGCTGCTTGTCTTGTCTCACTCGGGCTGGTCGTCACAGCTTAGAGAGCGTCAGGTGGGGGTGGGGCTGCAAGACGCCTCTGCGACCTCACCGTGCCCTGGGATTTATCCCAGGGATGCAAGGATGGTTCAACATCTGCAAATCAATAAATGTAATACACTATATTAACAGAGTCAAGGACAAAAACCACATGATCATCTCAATAGATGCCAAAAAGCATCTGACAAAATCCAACACCCATTCATGATAAAAGTGCTACAGAAAATTGGAATGGGAGATCTTTATCCCAACCTGATTAAGGCTATCTATGAAAAACCAACAGCCAACATCATACTAAATGGTCAAAAACTGAAAATTTTCACACTAAAATCAGGAACAAGACAAGGATGCCCACTATCACCACTCCTGTTCAATATTGTTCTGGAAACATTAGCCATAACAATTAGACAAGAGAAAGAAATAAAAGGAATAAAGATAGGAAAGGAAAAAGTGAAACTGTCATTATTTGCTGATGATATGATACTTTACATAGAAAACCCAAAAAACTTAGTCAAAAGTCTTCTAGACCTAATTGACAGATTCAGTAGAGTAGCTGGATACAAGGTCAACACTCAAAAAACAATAGCCTTTTTATTCGCAAATAGCAGACCCATTGAGAGAGAAATTCGGGAAATAATTCCTTTTACAATAGCATCTACAAAAACGAAATATCTAGGAATCAACCTAACAAAAGAAGCAAAAGACCTCTACACTGACAACTACAGCATTCTGAAGGAGATTGAAGAGGATGTAAGAAAATGGAAAGATATCACTTGTTCCTGGGTAGGAAGAACCAATGTAGTGAAAATGGCCATACTTCCAAAACTACTATATAGATTCAATGCAATGCCAATTGAAATTCCAACAATATACTTTACAGAACTAGAGAAAACAATCCAAAAATTCATTTGGAAACAGAAGAAACCTAGAATAGCAAAAGCAATTCTAGGCAACAGAGACTTGGCTAGGGGCATCACAATCGCCAACTTGAAACTATACTACAAAGCTACTGTGATAAAAACAGCATGGTACTGGCAAAGAAACAGATCCGAAGATCAGTGGAATAGATTAGAAGATGCAGAAACAACTCCAGACATACTCAGTCACCTCATCTTTGACAAAGGAGCCAACCACCTTCATTGGAGGAAAGATAGCCTATTTAATAAATGGTATTGGAAAAACTGGATTTCAACCTGTCAGAGATTAAAACTAGACCCATACCTATCACCACACACTAAACTAAGATCAAAGAGGATTAAAGATCTAAATATTAAGTCATAAACACTAAACTTGCTGGAAGATAAGTTAGGCAGAACTCTTGATGACATTGGCATAGGAAAAGACTTTATGAACAAATCTTCAGTAGCACAGGAGCTAGCACAAAGAATCAACAACTGGGATCTCATTGTATTAAAAAGCTTCTGCACTGCAAGAGAAACTACCAACAGAGCTAAGAGACAACCTACAATGTGGGAAGTAATATTTAGCAGCTATAGCTCAGACAAAGGTCTACTATCAAGATATATAAAGAACTGAAAAAAATCAGACCTCTCAAATTCAAAGACCCAATTCAAAAATGGGCATCTGAAATGAACAGACATTTCTCAGACAAAGAAGTAAAAACAGCAAGTAAATACATGAAAAAATGTTCAACATCACTGGTCATTCGAGAGATGTAGATGAAAACAACACTGGGATTCCACCTCATCCCACAAAGAATGGCTGCTATCAAGAAATCAACCAATAACAAATGCTGGCAGGGGTGTGGAGAGAAAGCAACCTTTTTCCATTGTTGGTGGGAATGTAGATTGGTGCAACCACTGTGGAAATCAGTGTGGAGATACCTCAAAGAACTAGGACTACAGGTCCCATTTGACCCAGCTATTCCCCTACTGGGAATCTTCCCCAAAGAATTAAAAGAATCACACCACAGTGATATATGTGCACCTATGTTTATAGCACCACAGTTTGTAATAGCTAAAGCTTGGAAACAGCCCAAGTGCCCATTGACTGGAAACTGGATAAAGAAGATGTTGTTTTTTTATAAAATGGAGTACTACTCAGCCATAAAGAATGAGAAACTAGAGACATTTATAGCTAAATGAATGCATATTGAGGCCATACTCTTAAGTGAAATAAATAGGACACCCATATGTAAATACTGAATAGTTTCTCTAGTGTGAGAAATTGAAAGTGTAAATAAGGATGAAAATGATTAAAATGAATAATTGATAATTTGAAATAAGAAAAGGTCCAAGGGTTTGGGGATGGTGGAAGGGAAAGGGGAAAGGGAACAAAGGAAAGAAAAAATTATGAGAAAAAAAAATGGAATCAAACTGTGTAAAGAGGGAAGGGTGGAGGGGATGAAGAGGCACAAGTAACGGGAGAAAAAATAAAAACTAAGATGCATCATGTTCTGGTACAAACACCCAATGATAAATGTAAATGTATTTTATACCTAAAATGTACCAATGAATATATATATTTTTTTAAAGTTTTTCATTTTAATGAAGTTCAGCTTATTTTTTGTTGCTTGTGCTTTTTTGTGTAATATCCAAGTAATCATTATCATTCTAATAGCGTAAAGTTTTTTCCACTGCATTTTCTTCTGTTTCATAGTTTTAGATCACACATTTAGGGTTTTGATCCATTTTTAGCTATTTTTTGTATTTGATATAAAGTAAAGGTCTAACTTCATTTTTTGGCATGTGGATATATATTTTGTGAAAAGATTGTCTTTACCCACTGGCAAGTCTTGGCACATTTGTCACAAACATTTGATCATATACACAAAGGTTTCTGGAGCCTCTTGGGCTGCTGTACCACTATCCCAGAGGGCCGAGGAGGTGAGACGCACGGGAGCCAGCAGCCCCCGACTGTGCCGAGGAATTACCTGGATCCACACCGCAGAGTTGCAGGGGTCATAAAGGACAGTGTTTTGAGCTTGAGAAGATAGAGTAGAGGTGAACAACAGAAAGAGGGCCTCTCTGAGGCCCCTTGATGAAAATTAAAGCCCACCAGAAAAGTGAAGAAAATCTCTGCAATAAAGGCACACCAGACCACCTTATTTGGGGGAGCAGTGGTATGGATCAGAGCAGCGTGGCTACAAGCAGATCCCAGCCAGGGCTCCACCCCAACCCCAGAGGCTGGGGCACACTGGCCCAAGCCAAAGGCCTGCCTGGAAAAGAGCTGCACTGGCACACAAGCAACAGCCAGAGGTTCGCCCCAATACCATCAGTAAGTGCATGAGACCCTAGCCAGAAGCTTGCTTATACATCAGGAACTGGGAGGCACAACCCCTAGCCAAAGACCCTCCCAGATAACAGCTACATAGGGGCCCTAGCCAGTGGCACACCTAGATATCATCTCAGGTGAGCACAAGCTCCACCCAGAAGCCCACCCAGACAACAGGTCAGCTCAGGGATTCAGAAGGTCACCATTCTGAACCCAGGAATTAGTGTACTGGTGAGCAGCAGAGAAAAGGCAGCTTTGTGGCTTGCTGAGAATTGAAGACCACTGGATAATCAAAAAGTTGCCTCAACAAAGGCACAGCAGACAACACAGGATTTGACAAAATCCAACATGCATTTATGATTAAAAACCCTACAAAAAAATGGAATAGACAGTCTCTACCTCAGACTGATAAAAGCCATCTATGAAAAGCCAACAGCCAGTATCATACTAAATGGTCAAAAACTGAAATCCTTCACACTAAAATAAGGAATAAGACAAGGATGTCCACTATCACCACTCTTGTTCAATATAGTTTTGGAAACAGTAGCCATGGGAATTAGACAAGAGAAAGAAATAAAAGGAATAAAGATAGGAAATGAAGAAGTCAAACTGTCATTATTTGCAGATGACATGATACTGTATATAGAAGACCCCAAGAACTCCACCAAAAGTCTTCTAGATTTAACAACCAAATTCAGTAGAGTAGCTGGATACAAGGTCAACACGCAAAACTCAATAGCTTTCCTCTACACAAATAAAAGATTCACTGAGAGAGAAATAGGGCAAATAATTCCTTTCACAACAGCATCCAAAAAACGGAAAGACCTAGGAATCAACCTAATGAAAGAAACCGAAGACCGCTTCTCTGAAAACTATATCATTCTGAAAAGAGAGACTGAAGGTGATATCAGAAAATGGAAAGACATCCCCTGCTCCTGGGTAGGAAGGATCAAGGTAGTGAAAATGGCCATACTTCCAAAACTCCCATACAGGTTCAATGCAATTCCAATTGAGATCCCAGCAGCATACTTCACAGACCTTGAGAAAACAATCCAAAAATTCATTTGGAACAAGAAGAGACCCAGAATAGCAAAAGCAATTCTAGGTAACAGAGACATGGCAGGGGGTATCACAATCCCCAACCTGCAACTATACTACAAAGCTACTGTGAGAAAAACAGCATGGTACTGGCAAAGAAACAGACTTGAGGACCAGTGGAACAGATTAGAAGATGCAGAAACAACGCCAGACACACTCAGCCATCTCATCTTCGATAAAGGAGCCAAACACCCTCACTGGAGGAAAGATAGCCTCTTTAATAAATGGTGCTGGAAAAATTGGCTATCAACTTTCCAAAGATTAAAACTCGACCTATATCTCTTGCCATGCACTAAACTAAAATCAAAATGGATTAAAGATCTAAATATTAAAATAGAAACGCTGAACCAGCTGGAACAGAGGTTAGGTAGAACTCTTGAAGACATTGGTGGAGGAAAAGATTTTATGAACAAAACCTCAGTTGCCCATGAACTAGCACAAACAATCAACAAATGGGATCTCTTCTTATTAAAAAGCTTCTGCACAGCAAGAGAAACCACCAGCAGTGTGAAGAGACAGCCCACAATGTGGGAAAAAATCTTCACCTGCTCTTCCTCAGACAAAGGTCTACTATCTTGAATCTATAAAGAACTTAAAAAGATCAGACCTCCCAAATTTAAAGACCCAATCCGAAAATGGGCATCTGAAATGAACAGATATTTCTCAGACAAAGAAGTAGAAACAGCAAATAAATACATGAAAAAATGTTCAACATCACTGGTCATTCAAGAGATGCAAATGAAAACAATGCTGAGATTCCACTTCACTCCAGAAAGAAAGGCTGCTATCATGAAATCAACCAATAACAGATGCTGGCAGGGATGTGGGGAAAGAGGAACACTGCTCCACTCCTGGTGGGAATGTAGACTGATGCAACCACTGTGGAAATCAGTATGGAGATACCTCAAAGAACTAGGACTGGAAATCCCATTTGACCCAGCTATTCCCCTGGTGGGTGTCTTCCCCAAAGAATTAAAAGAATCATACCACAGTGATATATGTGCACTCATGTTTATAGCAGAACAATTTGTAATAGGTAAAACTTGGAAGCAGCTCAAATGCCCATCAACTGGAGACTGGATAACGAAAATGTGTTTTTTTAATAAAATGGAGTACTACTCAGCCGTAAAAAATGAGAAATTAGAGGCATTTATAGCTAAATGGATGCACATTGAGGCAATACTCTTAAGTGAAATAAATAGGACACACGTGTGTAGGTACCAAATAGTTTCTGTAGTGTGAGAAACTGAAAGTGTAAATAAGGACTAAAAGGGATAATAGATAATGTGAAATAGGAAAAAAATAGGCAAAAGGGAAGGGGAAGTGGGAGGGGTAAGGGAAAGGAAAGAAGGCGATGGGATTAATATGAGAAAATGGAAAAATGGAAACAAAATCTTTGTAAATAGGGAGGACTGGAGGGGTTGAAGGGAGGGCTGGGCAAGGGTGAAAAATAAGAACCAAGAGCGACTATGTAAAGGTGCAAATTTCCAATGATGAATGTCATTATATTGTATACCTAAAATGTACCAATGATTAGAATGAATAATTGATAATGAGAAATGGGAAGAAAAGGTCCAAAGGGGTCGGGAAAGTTGGAGGGGCAGGGGAAAGGAAAGAAATGGATTAAAGATCTAAATATTAAAATAGAAACGCTGAACCGGCTGGAAGAGAGGTTAGGTAGAACTCTTGAAGATATTGGTGGAGGAAAAGATGTTATGAACAAAACCTCAGTTGCCCTGAGGCAACATAAATAATTAACAGTAAGAAAAATAAAGCCTGTGTTTTTCTACAGAAATTGAATGAATTATTAAAAGGAAAAATTATGAGAAATGGAAAAAATGGAAACAAAGTTTTTGTAAATAGGGTAGGGTGGAGGTGGTGAAGGGAGGGCTAGGGATGGGGAAAAAATAAGAATCAAGATGCATCATGTAAAGGTACACGTTCCCAATGAGAAATGTAAATGTTTTGTATACCTAAAATGTATCAATAAAAGAATTTTTAAAAAAAGAACATGTTACTTAATTCCAACCTATTTGTGGGTTTTTTTGTTGTTGATTTCTAGTTTAATTTCATTATAATTAGAAAAGATACACTGTATGATTTTGATCTTTCTAAATATAGTAAGGCTTGCTTTGTGACCTAATATGTGCCCTGTCCTGGGGAAAGATCCATGTGTAGTGTTGTGGGTGAATGGAGAGCGTTCTAATATGTCTGTTAGGTCCAATTTGTCTATAGTAGTGTTCTTTATCCATCTCCTGCCTAGTTGCTTTACCCAGTATTGAAAGTGGGATTATAATGTTTCTTATTGTTATTGTATCCAAGAGTTCTTTTCAAGCGATCATTTTTATTGTACTCTCATATTTAAATGGTAGTCTGTGTGAATGCAGAACTCCAGATTTGGAGATTTTCTTTCCTTCAATACTAAAAATATATATGTCAGTTGTATTTTGCAGAAATTTTTTAAATGTCTCAAGGGAATACAATAACTTCATTAATGAATTATTTGCTGTTTCTCTCTGGAAGCCTTCAGAATTTTTTATCTTTTATATCCTTAAATTTTTTTCTAAAGTATCTAAGCATAAAAATTATTCCAAAACTAACAAACTATATTAAACAATGTAAGAACCTATGCAACCTCTACGTTTTAACCAAAAGTTTTAAATGTGTCATTGATTTTCCATTTTATGAAGGCACAGACTTGGGGTTTTGGTTCATGGTTATATCTTCAGTGCCTAGTAGGGCTACCAGGGTATGTTAGGTGCACTAAATAAATATTTGTGGGACGAATGAATGAGTGAATAAAAAATAGGCACTCAAGAAACAGCCAACTTTTCTGCAATTCTCCAAAATTAGTTATTTTGTAATTTTTCTCAATAGCTAGAGATTTTTACAGCAGAAAAGATAGACAGTAGAATTTTACATTAAACTGAGTTCTATTAAATGGCCTGGAGACGACAAAAATGTAAGAAAATAAATAGGAAAAGAACAATGTAAATGATTACTGCCTTATAGACCCGTATCTGGAGCCTGGACAATACTAGTCCCAGTCAAAACTTTGCAGTCTTTGTACATGTCATTGTGTCACTTTGTATCTTGGTCTACATCCCTTGCTCCCCCTCTAGGCAGTGACCTACTTGGTGATATTGCACATTTTTGTAGGAATAATGTAGATGACAAAATCTGTACAGTACTCCTTTAGACTTATGATATGTACTAGTATATAATAATGTAAATGTTTAAAATCAGAAATGTGATGGTATCCTTTTTTCTTTCCCACATGGATATCCACTTATTCAATAAATGCTAAGTTAAAAAGCAAAAGTGGAAGAAGAGTGGGGCTTGACTTTGTTTAAATCATCTTTGTTATAGTGCTATGCTTATTCTTCTCAGTGAAATGATTATTTTCTAATAATATTCAGCCATGTGTGAACCCTACCACCATCATCATATTCTGTTTCTCTTAGCTATCACCCAACATTCCAGAACTGCCTACATTTAACAGGAATGCAAATGTGCAGGGTGCCATAAACTTAGGAACTAAAAGTATCTTTCTTGGGAAAAAAAGTGATGTTGTTACAAAAAAAAAAGATAGCTCTTCTCATGGCTGTAAATATTAAAAATTTGAAGACAATTCACAGCCACAGGATGAATTATTGTGATGACATTGGTAAATGAAAAAAGATGGAGAGAAAATGCTTTGGGTGGTGAAATTCTTGCAGGCTATCAGATATTGAGAACCTATTTGTAAAACTGAGCAACATAAATAATTAACAGTAAGAAAAATAAAACCCGTGTTTTTCTACAGAAATTGAATGAATTATTGAAACTTGAGAAGGTGTTAACAGTTTTTAAAATATGAATTCTTTGGGTTTTGCATTTCCACTGTGCAAAAGTGGTGTGAGATATTTCAACCATTCTGTCAAATAATCTATGCATAAATTGGAGAGAACTGCTCCCCTGAAAGAGTTGCTTTATATTAAAAAAAAACAGTATCCAGTTTAAAAATAAACTTGCTAGCTTTACACGATTTTCATGCCTTAATTAATTTCTCAAGTTAATTTATTTTCAATCAAACACTGTCAATACCCAGATCATACTATCTCATTCAAATATAGTGATGAATTTAGAGCAGTGTAATAAAAATGATCCTTGTGAAAGAAGTACATATATTTGTATTCAGAATAAACTATTGAAGTCTTTACATCTTGTAATGACCACAGAACTCCTTTTTTACCCTTGTTTCATGGTCCCAAGGTGTCGCTCATTTTGGGAACATTTTTGAAAAGTAAAACTTTGGCAACTATATTTACAAAGTATATTGACACAGTATAAAGTTGAACTTAAAAAAATTTAACTATGTCTGCATAGCTTCTCCATTGAACATTTGCATTTCTTGAAGTATTCAGGCAATTAAAATTCAAAGAAAGTCACCAAAGATGAGGTGACTTGGTCTAAAATAACTTAGGAAAAAGTTGTCTTCAATAGAATCACATAGAAGTCTCATCTTGTCATGGATCATGTAATTTGAAGACCATTATGGGAATACATTGTAAGGTTAGAAAACACTTTTCACTCTATAATTTTGAATATGTTCCAGAGAGTTATTATTTCTATCCTGCTTACTGAGAGCTAGGAAAATATTGTAAATCTACATTTTTTGCTTTATCATAATGTTATTCAAATATAATGCACATTAATTAGAATCATTTTGGGGGAAAATTCTATTACAAATACATAATGGATTTGGGGGGGCTTAATTTCTTAGAAAATACATTTTCATTAGTATTTTCTAGTTGAGCAACAGTTTTTCTATGGAACTTACATCAGCCAATTTTCTTCTCTTTTTCCCCCTCCTTAATTTTATTGGTACATTTTAGGTATAAAATACAATTACATTCATCATTGTACCTTTACATGAGTATCTTGGTTCTTATTTTTTCCCCTTCCCCTGCCCTCCCTTCACCCCCTCCACCCTTCCCTATTTGCAAAGACTTTGTTTCCATTTTTTTCCTTTTGTCATATTTTTTCTTTTCCCTTCTTTCCTTTCCCCTACTCCTTTAGACCTTTTCTTCCTATTATCCAATATTAAATATACATTGTTTTAATTATAATATCAAAATGTAGAGGACATTACCACAGATTTTACAGAATTTAAAAGGATATAGAAAGCATATTACAAAAATCTTTTTTGAAATAAATTTGACAACTTCTAAGAAGTACCTTGGAAGACAAATTAATGAAACTAACTCTGGAGGAAATATAAAATTTGAATAGCACCTATTAAAGAAAGTATATTCCTAGCTTGAAAACCTACCTATATGACAACAACAGGTTCATACACATTTTAACTGAATTATATTAAACATTTAAAGCAAAAAAAAGAAGGAACACTTCTCCCCTAATCTTAGGAAATCAACATTGTGCTAATACTAAAACTGGATAAAGATAATAGAAGAAAAAAGTATGAACATAGATAAAAATTTGTTTAACAGAACAAACTATTAGAAGTCAGATCTGCCAGTATGTAGTAAGTGGTTTTATTATAGGGATGGCAGTGTTGGTCCAGCATTGGAAGATCCACCCCCATAAGTCATCATTTTAACAGAGGAAAGGAAAAAGCCATATGATCCTGTCACTAGTTGCAGAAAAAGTATTGGACTAAATTCTACAGCTGTTCATGGTAAAAGCTATCAGGAGACTAGAAGTAGAACAGAACCTTCTCAACAGATCAAAGACACGTACTCCATACTTCCAGCAAAAACGCCTTATATGAATGGAGAAGATACAATGCTTTCTCCTTAAGGTGGGGAACAAGGGCAGATATGCCTACTCTTCATCTGTCCATTAAACTTTGCAACATAGGCCCAAACCGAAATAGTCTGGCAATAAAAAGAAACTAATAGCATAGGATTGGCAAGGTAGAAGTAAAATCCTTATATGTAGATGAAATGATCATCTGCAGAGAAAATACTAATAAATCTCTAGGAGCCCCTAGAACTTGTCTCTGAATTTAGCAGGATTAGAAAACATAAGGTATATATAAAAATTCAGGGGGCGAACTGAGCGCGGTGCTGGGGCCCCTCAGCGAAAAAAATGTCCGCCTGAGGAGACCCACAAGTTCTGTGGGGGGAACGTAGCCTACTCGGAGGAAGGCGACCGCCAAGCCCGCCTGCGCAGCCCGAGGGAAGTCTCGCCCGAGGCTGGACCTGGGAAAAGCGGCCAAAGATGAACCCCCAACAACAGCGCAAGGCTGCGATAGGGACCGACAAGGAGCTGAGCGACCGGCTGGACCTCAGTGCGATGTTTTCCCCACAGGTTAATAGTGGGAAAAGCAGACCAAACACACTGGGAAGCAGTCAGTTCAGTAGATCAGAACTTAGAAGATGATGAAACACTTTCCACCTTTCCTTATGAAGCCAGAATTCACCTGATTATGTAAACCAGACAAACAGTAAACAATAAAGGAAGGACAAAGGAAAAGAAAACTATGGACCAATTTACCTCATGAACATATTGCAGAAATCCTCAAAAGAAAAAAGCAAATTAAATTTCACTGTTCATAAAAGGAAAATCATAATCAAAACAAACTACAGCTAACATCATACTTAATGGTGAAGGAATGAAAGTTTTCTTCCATGAACAAGAACAAAGCAAGAATGTCTACTCTTAACCTCTCTCCAGTTCAGCATTTTACTAGAAAATCCTGGTCAGCATTAATATGGCAACAAAAGGAAATAAAAGAGGAGGAGATTGGGAAAGAAGAAATAAAGCTGTTTCCATTGACAGACAACATGATTGTCCCAAAGAATCTTCAAAAACTTAGAGTTTAGCAAGATCACAAGACAGAAGATACACACACACACACCCATCCCCATCCCAGTCTTAATTCCCTATACATTTGGCCCTCCGTTTCTTCAGGTTCATTGTCTGCAGAGTCAACCAACCATGGATTAAAAGTATGAGAAAAAAATTGTGGCTGAACTAAGCATGTGTCTGAACTAAGCCCTTTGTTGTCATATTTCCTAGGGAATATAACAATTATTTATATAGTGTTTATATTGTCGTAGGTATTATAATTAATATGGAGATGATTTAAAATATACAAGAGGATGTGTATAGGTTGTATACAAATATTATGCTATTTTTCAAAGGAACTTGAGTATCTGTGGATTTTGGTATATGTGGAGTTTCCTGGAACCACCCTCTTGTGGATACTAAAAAGCCACTGTCTAGCAATGTACAATAGGAACATGGAATAATAAGTACTATTCACAGTAGTTCCAAAGGAACAGATACTTAGGTATAAATATAACATACATGTACACTTGATCTGTATGCTGAAACCTAAATAGTACTGAAAGAAATCAAAACAGATCTAAATGTAGAAGTATACTATATTCATATAAAAACTGTCAGTCCTTCCCAATTTGATTTATAGATTTAATACAGTTTCAATAAAAACTCTAGCAGTATATGGGCACAGGGAATCTGACATCAAAATTTAGATGGAAATGTAAAGAAATTAGAATATTTAAAAATTTTGGAAAAGCAGAATAAAAAAGATTATACTTTGTGATTTTGATATAGTGTAATTTACAAGAAGTACTGCTCTGTGAAGGGATACAGAAGTATTCTCCCCTGCCCTCCCCTCTTTTCATTCCTTTCTGTATTTTGGGGCATAGGACCGAGTACTAAACAACAAAACACGGTTGTCAGTCAAGCATGTCATTTCTAGAGAATCATATGTAGATGTATTCTCATCCAGAAAAGAAAATAAAAATGATTTGAAAGAAAAAACTTTTCAGGTATATGTATACTTCATCAGCCAATTTTCTATGCTACAATGCTTTTGAATATACATGCTGGAAGAGAGATAAGGATCAAGTCCAAGTATTGTTGGTCAATATTTGATCTGAAATGTTATTCAATTCTCCATTAAGCTTTCAAAAGCTACTTTTGACATTTTAAAATACCATTGTAACTAAGCCTGAATTTGTTGTACTTATTTAAAGCAATTTAATCTACTGATTTATATTTAAGCTTTTATTTTTAATTTTTTTGGTCTTAGGGATCGAACTCGGGTCCTTGTGCTTGTGAGGCAGGCGGTAGAATCACTGAGCTAAATTCTCAGCCCTGATTTATATTTAAGTTTTAAACAACCTAGGTGTCTGTAATGTAAAAAAGTAGTACATTTTTATATGGATATGCTAGTGTTTTATTCTGATTGTTTTCCTTAAGTTAATTATTTATAATATTATAGACCTTTTCTAGATGTTTTGTTTATAACTTTTTCATTTGTTATTAAATTAAAATCTTATGTTAAATTAAACAAAATATGCCAAAAGAAATGCTTTGAACTTAACCGCATATGCATCAGTAACATGCAAATTTTGACATGTAAATAATAAAATACAGTCCTATTCATCTAAAGAGTTAGAATAAAGGTATGACTAGTAAGGCAACTGCTCTGTGTGTAGTCCCACAGATGGTATAACTATACTCCTTCCCTCATCGTTCTAGCAGTTTCCCACTGTTTTGGTGTTTGATAGTTGGCTGACTGAAAAATTCCAACATGTGAAAAGAACTTGTGTCCTTTCTTTCTTTAAACCTTTCAAAAGTTTTTCATTTTTACATTTAATTTTTAACTTACTTAGAATTTAACTTTGTGTGGAAAGAGAAATTGAACCCCATCTTTCTCCCCTGTGAAAAATCAATTTTTTCAGCACTTTATTGAATAGTCTTCCTTTTGCTTTTCATGTTTTATCAGTTACCTTGATCATTCTTGGCACTTTATACTTTCATATTAATGTTACAAATCCCCTTGTCAAGGTCTAGGGGAAACATTCCAGTAATTTGGCAAGAAATTTCAATATGGATTAATTTGGGGAAAAGTGACATCTTTGTCATATTGAGTTTTTGTTCTATGAATTGAATATAGTATACTGCTCTTTTAGGTAAGTTTCTAATATAGTTTTATTAACTCTTCAAACATCTTGCATATATTTTAGATAAATACTAGCTATTCTGAGATATTTTTGTTACCACTCTAAAAGTATCTTTTAAAACTCATATTTTCTAATTTGTTTGCTACCGTACAGGAGCAGTTTATTTTTATGAATTGCTCGTGTATCCACAAGCAACTCTCTTATCCTAAAAATTTATCTACATATTCTCTTTTTTATCATCTTGTGAACAGTAGCAATATGATTCATCCTTTCTGATATCTATAATTTATATCTAGCATCCTTTTATTGAAATGCTTAGGACAAATTTTGAACAGAATAGTGACAGACACCATTATGTTCATGGATTTAAAGGCAGTGTATCTAATATTTCATCATCAAGTTCAATGCTTGGTACAGGTTTGGAATAGATCACTTTTATTAGATGAAGCAAGTTTCCTTCCACTGCTATTTTGCAAATATCTTAGACCTGGGATTACTGGCATGTGCACCATGCCTGACACCTAGAATCTAGGTGAATCTTATGATTTTTCTCTCAATTGGGACAATCTCATAATTTTTCTCCTCTATCTGCTAATATACTACTAAATTATGCAATTTTAAATTATACTTGCAATCTTTTTTTTTTTTGGTCCTGGAGATCGAACTCGGGAACCTTGTGCTTGCGAGGCAGGCGGCGGAACCACTGAGCTAAATCCCCAGCCCTATACTTGCAATCTTGAGGTCCACTCAACTTGGTCATAGATGCACCATCATCAACATTATTATTCAAAGCTAGACTCAGTAGACTAGTATTTTATTTAGGACTTTTGCATATAATCAGAATTAAAATTTTCTTCCAATGTCAGTACATATAAGATTTTAGTGTCAAAATCACATTTATAAAATAACTTGGAGAATTTTATTTTTGTATTACATTCTCTGAGTTCATAAGATATTTGATGTATTTATTTTTTAAAATATTTGTCATATCTTGCCTGAGCAGCCACCTGGATCTGGTGTTTTCTTGGAAAGACATTTTCAAAAACTGAAGTTTCTCTAACAGTTACTGATTTACTTAGTTTCTTTTCTTTTTTAACATATCGTTAAGGAGATATACATCAAAAAAAATTTGCCAAATAATTATTTATGGTATGTTCCCATTGTTTTAAATCTTTGAATGCTTTTTAGCATCTTTTTCTTTTTTTTTACATGTATAACTTTATTATCATTCACTAAACACACACATATACAAAAATTAAAATTATTCAAAGAAAAGCAATGCCAGGGAAAAAAACTATAATAATATTCAAATATAATAGAACTCAACCAAAGCAAAACTGAAAAGTGCTTAAACATTTTTCCATATAATTTAAAAAAACATCTCAAGCATTAACAAGACATCAAAGGATGTGATTTGTTTTAGAAAGATTTTCAAAACTAATATCGAACAAACAGTGGTCTGGAAAAAAAATTCTAATTAGCTAGTAGACTCCACATAGGCCAAATTTTTTAAATTTAAATTTCAATACAGTCATGTGACACGTGATGGAAATATAATCTGAGAAATATGTTATTAGGCAATTTCATCCGTGTGTATCGCAAAGTACCACACAGAGTGCCAACTTCTAAGTGCAAACTGAGAAGGTATACATCAATCATCTGTGATGGCCCCTTGATATTATCCAAATACGCAGTTAAACACCATATACATGAGGTTACCACTGGCATAGCAGCACACTGTTTTACAGTAAACTCTTTTATATAAGTAGGATTATGCTCTAAAAGATGAAAAGCACAGCATGTTATGATAAGTACATAAAATAATAACAGTCATTTATTACACTATGGAGTACTGTGTACTGTACATAGTTGTATGTGCTTCTTCTGGAAACACACCCTTTTCTCCTTTGATCTCAGTGACTCTTCCTTCCCAATCCACTGATGAGCTCCAGCCTAGTCTCTATCCACATCTCTTCCTATAGTTTTGAACACAATCTATGTATGGATTCTTTCCAGATTCCAGCCTGTAACTGATCTCTGCCCTTCTCCTCCTGCCACCGCTACCCCTTTGGACCTTTTCTTCCAATTTCAAATTATCAATTATTCATTTTAATCATTTTAATCCTTAGTTACACTTTCAGTTTCTCACACTAGAGAAAACTATTCAGTATTTACATGTGTGTCCTGTTTATTTCACTCAAGAGGATGGCCTCAATATGCATCCATTTAGCTATAAATGTCTCTTTATTTCTTTTTTATACTAGAGGCTGAATTCAGTGCCTAGGGCATGCCAGGGAAGTGCTCTACCACTGAACTACTTTCCCAGCCCTTTTTTTACATTTTATTTTGAGGCGGGGTCGAGCTAAGTTGCCCAAGCTGGCCTTAAACTTGAGTTCCTCCTCCCTCAACCTCCTGAGTAGCTGGGATTACCAGTGTGTAACACTGTGCCTGGTCCTATTTTTCATTCCTAATGTCTGAGTCTTTTTCCTTTGCTGATGCATTTCACTAGTGGTTTTGCCTACTTCCCTAAGTTTTCAAATTACCTTGTAGCTTTGCTGATCATCTCTGTTGTGATTTTTAAATTACTCCTCATTAATTTCTGTTCTTCCGCTTTTATTCTATTTTTAGGTAGTCTATTGTTCTTTTTAAAGGTGGATGCACAGATCATTTATTTTCAGCCTTTCTTTTTTTCAATATAATTATTTATTACCTATAAGTACCAATTTCCCACAAACTTTTATGTTGTATTTCTATTATTATTCAGTCCTAACAAATGTTGGAACACCAGGACTTTCATCATGGGATGAAATATGTTTGTTTATTTGCACAATGCTAGTTCAAACCCACCCTCAGAGCTAATTTTTCTCCACATCCTTGAAGGAAAACTAGAAAAATCCCATGATTTTCTGGCCTCTCTCAAGAACAAAAATATCTTGGGTTGGGGATGTAGCTCAGTGGCGCTGCGCCTGCCTGGCAACCACAAGGTCCTGAGTTCGATCTCTGGTGCTGAAAATAAATAAAATAAAATAAAAAAGAATAAAATATCTTGTGATCATTTCCAGCCACTAAACAAAGCAAAAAACTCTCAGACTGATACTTAATAAATACCATCCCTCTCTCTCCCTCTCCCCCTCCGTCTCTCTCTCACACACACACACACACACACACACACCCCTTGAGGATTCATTAACACCTAAGTCTTTCCCTTGCAGAGCTCACACTTGCTATTGGCAAGTTGTCTGTGATAGAAAGTAAATGCTTCCTTGCCTTCCTCTCCAACTTCCTAGGCTCTTTCTGATTTGTCTAGGGTTGAAATGAATAAAGGCACATTAAAAAAAAAAGAAAAGGAAAGGTCTTAGCTAGCACTGCCATAAGATTGTGTAGGTCCTCTCAAATGCTTTTGTGTTCTTGTTACTACTTTACCCCTGAGAAGCCAGCTGTCCAAGATCCCTAGATGGGTCATTTTAAAGCCTCTGCTGGCATGCTGTCACCTATGACCCTCATCTATTCAAGAGAAATTGTGCATCATTTTATCGCAATAAAATGTGGAGTAAGGTATCCCCAAATGTATGAATCTTTCCTAATGAACTTCAGATCAGTTACTCAGCCGTAGTACTGGCTCTTCAAATTTCAAGGTTTGAGTCAAATAGTCCACCACATTGCATAAATTCCTGAGGTGAAAGACTGAGCACTGTAGTAGCTCTGTCAAAAATGTCTTTTCTAATATTCTATTCCCAATGATTTTAGCTCTTCAGTGTTGGTGAGGAGTTAGGAAAGTGAAATCTATGTTTAACGGTTCTCTTTGAAATTCTTACATGGAAGACCATCATAATTAAAAATGTAAGGTTTTTCATCCTAGGTCCTTGGGTAAAACATTCTACTTTTTAACTTTGCTACATTTATTTTTCCATTTTCATTATAATTGTTTCCCTCTGACCCATAAATTATTTTGGAGTGTGTTTTTACATTTCAAATACATCATCTTTATCTAATGTTCTTAAAATATTGACTTCTAATTCAATTCGTAGTATCAGAGATTATGACCTGTACAAAACAGTTCTGGAAAGCTGTGAGATTTGCTTAAGATACAGTTCAGTTCCTGTAAATGCTCCTTCTATACTTGCAAAGGCATTTATTCTGATAGTAGGATGGTGCATTCTATAATATACCCACTAGCTGAAGACAGCTAATTGTATGGTCCAAATCTACTTTCCTTTTTAATTTGATAATCATTAGTGAAATGTATTAAATTTTCCCTTATTTGTGGACTTATCAGTTTCCCCCTTGCAATTCAGAATTTCTATATTTTTATTTTTTGGTACCAGGGATCGAACTTGGGAACTTGCACTTGCAAGGTAGGCACTGGAACCACTGAGCTAAATCCCTGGCCCAGAACTTCTATATTTTTATATGGTTATTGGGTGATAAGGACTTTTTACCTCTGTGGTTAAAAAAAAGAATGTCTTTTATCATTTATGTTGTTCATATATCGCTAAACCTTTTGAATTAAAGCTGTCTTGTGTGATATTAGAATTTTGAGCTAGCCCAATTTTTTCCATGTGTTTCTATACTTTTGTCCTTATTTTCAATCTTAAATGAATATAGACAGTATCCTTGTCTCCCAGGAGGAGCCCTCCTCCCCATTTACAGCTGGACTTTTCACCCAGAGTCCTTTTCTCCAGGCAAATTTAATCCAACATATTTAATACTCTTTCTGAAACACAGATATTTACTATTTTGTGTTGTCTGTCAGTCCTGGTTTTGCTTCATTTTTACCCTTTCCTCCCCTGTATTGGATTACATGAATTTTCTTTATTATCCTTTTTTGCTATTAAGAACTTTTATGTTCCTTTAATGTTTTGTTATTTACCTTGACATTTAATGGGAATGCTTCATTTAGTAAAAGATCAATATCTCATCCTCTTTTCCAATGGAAACATTTTAAGTGGCTCAAATTCTTTCATATGTTAGTCAGCCTTCTGTTACTTTAACAATTACTGTACCTGGGAAAAATCATGCCAAACATTTGGAGGTTTCAGTCTATGGATCATGGCTTTTGTGTCTGAGGCAAGACTGTCCATCGTGGCAGGAGTGGATGATGGAGTGAGCTCCTCATCTCATTGTGGCTGGGAAGCTGAGAGGGGAAGAGAAGGACCTAGAATCCTAATATCCCCTTCAAGCACATGATCCCAGTGACCTAAGACTTCCCACTAAGCCCTACCTCCTTAAAGTTTCTATCATTTCCCAAGAGTACCAAAATGGGGACTAAGTCTTTAATACACAGCCTTATGGGGGACATTTAATATCCATACTATGGCAGTGTCATCGCATTTTATGTTATTATTATACAGTATTTTAATTTGCCTTCATTTCTTATATCCATATTAAATAATTTATAATTGTTTTATACAGTCAGTAGTTGTTTACCAGTTATGTTAGGCTTATCGTTCCTTTTTACATTTCAGATCTTCTGAATTCAAAATCCTTTAAATAAGAGTCCATCCATAGTCTTTGATTTTGGCTGAAAATATTCTTTTGCCCTGGTTTATCCCACTGTCTCTAGCTTCATTAGAGTCCGTTGTAGTGAGTTAAATTATCATTCTAAAATAGGAAATGCATCCTTTCAAATGTCTGTTTTCAAGATTGTTATCTTCTTAATTTTCCTTCAATGTGTCTTATCTGATACATTTCTGTTTATATGCATGCAATTCATTATACCTCTTGAATCTAAGCTATTATTTGAACATTTTCTCCCCCTAGCCGTCACTACTTCTAGAACATCAATTGAATTTTAGAATTTTTTCTTCTAGCCTCCATTTCTTTAATGACTCCTTTTGTGTCTTCCATCTGCTTGCCCTTTTTGTACTGCATTTGGGGTCCCTTTTTTAGATCTTCTGGTTATCATTTTTATTAAGGTGTGTTCAATGTACTTTTACTTACCATTGACTTTTAAATATCAATCATCAAAATTTTCATTTTTTGATGCTCTTTTAAAATTCTACTTGGTGTTTTCTGGATACTGACTTTTATTTCCTTTCTCGTGCTTTCAGCTCAGTTTTTAAAAATGAATACAATACAGTAGGAGCCGGGGATTTAGCTCAGTAGTTTCGCCACCTGCTGCGCAGGCGCAAGGACCTGAGTTCGATCCCCGGTACCAAAAAAAATTAAAAAATGAATACAGTATTTTAACTACATTAAAAACACTTGTATCTATTCTGTTAACTGCTACTATCCTGTAGTTTCCTATATCGTACAGACTGTGTAAATTCAAATCCTAAATTGGACTGAGAACATTAAAAAACTGCAGAGGAAATGAACACAACCCCTAAAACAAAAAAATCCCATGCCAAGGTAGACAAGTTCTTCTTCATCATTCTTTTTCTGCTGTCCAGATTTTTCTTTGAGCCACTCATTGCATGAATAGTACATTTTAAATGCTGATTTTTGAATAAGTCTCATTTCTAACATGGGGCCTTGCATGAGCTTGAGACCATGTCCCCACGAGAGTGTTAAAACTCAGACTTTTTTGTAACTAAGTAAGGCAAATGCCTCCAGGAGAGCAGAGGGCTAAAACCCACCTTAAGAAGTTAGTTTTCAGTTCCTTCCTTATTTACGGCCTATGAGCATTTCAGGTCTTTTTGAAAGCTCAGCTATGCATTTTGAGTGATTTTATAAATATATATCAGTAGTAGTACTACTTGGTGCTCTGCTGTAAAATTTTTAGGTTATTATCTGACATGATAGAAATTATTACATGAAATAAAATCACAGGTTTGAATTTATCAGTTCTAAAAATCTGTTCTGTGCAATACTATTTTTATAGACCTATCATATTGGAACAAGAGTCAGGAAGTGTATTCTAGCCCTGACTTTGTTATTTGCTATTAGTGACCTAGAGTAAATCATCTAACATTTCTTAATTATTCTTAGATAACTGAATCAAGTGACCCTTCAGACTTCTTAGAGTTCTAACATCCATTGATTCTATGAAGTTGCTATGGTGTAAATCTAAAACAGCCCCTATAAAGCCTCATGTGTTTAGTAGATGACTGGATTATGGGGGCAATATAGTTGACTTGCTCTTAAGTGGGGTAAGGCCAGAAGAGGCAGGCCACTGGGCATGTGACCTAGAAGGGTCTATCTCCATTTCCAGTTCCTCCTTTCACTTTCTCTCCTTCCTGGCCCTACAGGGGGTGAACCTTTCCTCCACCCAGGCCATCTCATCCTGCCTTTCTGTTTTGGAGCAGGCCAACTATGGACTAAAAATGTGAGTCAAAATAAATCACTTCTCCCTTAAGCTGTGAGTGGCTAGGTATTGTGTCCCAGTGATAACAAAGTGACTAAGACAAGTAAAAATGACATAATGAATCTTCAAGATGTAATATTCCTTAGATGGGACCAGAGCATATTTCCAGCACCAACTACCTGGCTCAAGCCTTGATTTTTTTTCTTTCTTTGGCCTGGGTTTTTCAATGTACTGTGTTCATAATACTATGGTTTTTAAAAAAAAGGATACGTAACATAATATTTACCATCTTTTCCCCCACAACCCTACTGGGAATTGAACCCAGGGCTTTAACAATGAGTTATATTCCCAGATCTTTTTCATTTTTTGTTTTGAGGCATGAACTTGTGATCCTTCTGCCTCAGCCTCCCTAGCTTTACCATTTTTAAGCATACAGTTCATTAGAATTAAATATAGTCACATTATTATCCAAATTAAGCTTTACACTTTGAGATTTAGCTTTAGGCAAATAAAGATACATCTCTTTTATCTCCTTTCTCTTACTCTTAATTTGCTTTTTCCTTTCTATTGGCTGGAACAATATATCAAAGGAGAAATGCTACAACCTAAATTCATCTAACAAAAACTCTAAGACTGAATTTCTTGTGTTCCCTTAGGTTTACATTTTTATTTCTTGAAACGTTTGCTGGATTAATTCGTAATTTTGGAGACTTATAAACCATATAAATCTATGACTTCTGCAGTTTGAACATAAACTATTTAAAAAATATTAGGTTTAGTCATTTTTTCTTGAGTCTCTTTGATATTCAAGTAAGTCTTTAGAAATGCTTATGCTATTATCATATTGTTTGCTCTCTCTATGGTGCTGCTAAACTTGGACATGACCACTGAACTACACCCTGACCCTATTTTTGTAGTTTTAATCGGCTTAGTTTTGCTAGCTCCTTCTTTGCCAATGGTTTTGCATGTGATTGGGTTATCTAACATCACTTACACTGACTTGAGGAATTCTTGAGTATATTACAACTTTACTTTGCAGTCACTAGCACTATAGTGTTATATGTTCACAACATCAGCACCTATATAAAGATATAAAAAAAGGCAAGCGGCAATGACATAAGCGAATGTTATGTGGAGGAAGCCTAATTTGATGATGCACCTAGTTCACTAGGAAATTTTTCTGTCACAATTATTTCTGCTTCATTTACATAATAATGGCAATGAGTTTGAATAATAAACTCATAAAATGAGAAATTGTGCTCAGTTAGTCACTAGTGTATGCCTTCAATTAGATGCTCTTTCATTTAAATCAAAACTTTGAAATTGTCTTATCACTTCTAGTTAGATGTCAGCTCTATAAGGATCCACAATTTAAATCCCTGCACCACTAGAATAATAAGACTTTATCATACAATAATTCCAATAGGGGAAAATCAAACTTTTCTGGTAGTTGCAGAAATCTCCATTTGCCATTTTGATTTTAGAAAGAATGTAAAAAGAATGTAAGTAAAGCATATATACTTCATCAATTCCAAGATGATTTTTCTAGATTTTAAGATTTCTAATATCAGGATGCATATTAGAATCAAAGGTTACACTCATAAGGAGCTTTTTTTTTTTTTTAGGTATACATATGAAACTACTTCCCATACTACCCAGTGTCTGAAGTTAGAATTAAATCTAAAATCTAACAGAAGCTGGGTGTGGTGCTGTATGTCTGTAATCCCAGCACTTGAGAGGCTGAGGCAGGAGAATGGCTCCAAATTCAAGGTCAGCCTGGGCTATCAATCAGTCAATCTAATCTAGTAATGTGATATGAACTACTAACCAAAATATTAAGCTGAGACAATAGCTATGCAGCCTGCAACTTTTAAATGGATACATTCCACTACAATAGCAACATATAAATTCCTTATTGTGAACAGGCACTGTTTTAGGAGTTTTACTTAATTATATCATTTCTTACAATTACCCCTTTTAGATAGGTTACTCTAATTAGCTTCATTGTTATGATCATGGATGAGTACAACAAAGCACAGAGAGGTTAAATTGGGCAACATCTTATTCAGTGTGTGGATGACCTGGATGTTTCTCTTAAATGTTTTTATCTGCTGGTACGCAAACAAGTGATATTCTAGATAAAGCATTTTATGAAAGCATGCTACTAATTTTTAGTATCTGCCAAAAAGTTGAGATCTATTTGCAGAACAAACAGCCACGTGGTTTTCCTAATTAAAGCCCTTGAGTAGGCAGAATACCGATTGCCCACAAAGATGTTTGTGTCCTAATTCCTGGAACCCCAAAACATACTATTACCTAAGACAGCAATGAGATTTTGTTGATGTGATTAAGGATACAGGTCTCGAAATGAGATTACTCTCGACTATTAAATGCTCTTAAAAATAAAAACAATCTTTCCATACTGCAATTAATGGGAGATTTTGGTAGGGAAGGTTCAGAGCAGCAATAGCACAGGTTCTGAAAAGGAGGGCCACAGGCCAGGAATGCAGACAGAAGCTGGAAAGGGCAAGAAAAAGGAAGTAAGACCTTTGACACTGGGTTTTAGTTTAACGAGACCTGTTCAGGACTTCTGATCTATGTTAGGGTTGTTTGTGGCACATCTGTGCTGTTTTAAATCAAATTTTTTAAAAAGAAAGAAAACCTTGTGGCAATTGGTTATATACCAACAGGAATCTACTACAGGCGCATTTTGGCTAACCCGGTCGATGAGATCTGGTAGAAACAAATAGACATGCTAGCACGTGCTGGATCCAGGCAGGCTCTGTCTGCAGCGTCTACAAGTGTCCCCGGGAGCCCCGTCTGCCTCCTTTGCAAGTGGCTGGCGTCCTGCACATCCGTGGCTTGGTCTTTCCACTGCGTTACACACATCACTGGGCAGCGGCAGGAGGCGGGGAAACGCTCTAGATTTCATCGGCGTTTGCAGGTCTGCATCTACTGACGTTGAACGCTGGCTTGTTTTGTAGTCTCAGAAGTTGTTGATTTACTACAAGGTGTGACCGGGGAAAGCGTGCTCTGGGAAGGTGCTGTCCACCTCGTACCAGGGCCGTGGCGACCACACGAAGGAGCCAGGCGCTACCTGTAAATCAGAAAACCACGGCCACTGGGACACAGTCCCTGCCAGCTCAGCCCTTGTCCGACCTCCTGCAAGTCTCTCTACATTTCGCAAACCTCACGAGAGTTATCGGTCTCGCGGGGCTTCGGCTACGTGCCTGCAGGTAGAGCCCGCGGGAAGATTGCTCTGCCCACTTTTAACACTGATTCTCTTCTCGCGAGACCCAGAGCCAAACGGTCCCCGTTCTCGCGGGATTTTCAGGGCTCCAGTCTGGATGGGAAGTGATAATGGGCGGCGGAGTTTGGCTGAAGGCTGAGAGGATGGTTTGAGTGTCGCGGTGTCAGCCTCCTGGCTTCCCTAGGCGGCAGCGACGGCCGGGCCCCAAACAACAGAGTGGTGTCCCCGGCCCGGACGCCTCCGTTCCCTTCCCCCCACCGGTTGGCTCTCCGGGCTCCGGGGCCATGCTGGCCGTGGCCGCCAATCCCGGTCTGGATGGAGTCCCCCGCCGCCCCAAGCCCCGGCTTGGACGCCGCCAGCCCAGGTATGAGCTCCGAGCTCGACTCCTGCCCAACCCCACAGGTCCTGACCGCCTTCGGGTGAGAGCTCTTGAGTGACAGCTGCGGGTCGCGCGAGCTCCTTCCAGGCGGGGTCGAACTGCCCCTGGCGCTAGTGCTCTCTGCGACCTGCAGAGCAGCTTCGAGCTGTTTCCTGGCTGTAAAGCAGGGTCTTGTGACTGTCCAAAGAGTGGTATGTATGCAAAGCATTTATGTGACTTCACGAGTGACCCCCAGCGAGCGTTCAGTAAATGTTAGGTATTTTTGTTTATCTTCGTATGCCCCAGTTATTAGTAAATAGACGTTCGTTATGTAGATGAACGAAGTTTGTGATATTTACTTTGATTGCACAGAGAGCTTAATACATGATTATTGAGACAGGGATTTATATGCTCCCTCTGCTGGGTCGCCAAAAGAGCGTTGAAGATAGGTATGGTTATCTCTCTCATTGTCTGGGATGCTTTCTTGCCCACAAATTAAATAGGTCCCATCAATAATGGTTATATTTCAAGGCTACCAGGTATTTCATGTCTGTGCCCAGCAGTGTAATGATTGTTTATCTACTTGCTTTTCCTTTGAGGAAGGTGTCTGTCACTTTAAATAGGTGGCAAAACTAGAGGTAAATCTCACAAAGGGTAGTGGCAAGCTTGAATTCCGAGAGCAAGGAAATGATGACTTAAACCTAGGACTACAAATACAACTATCTAGAGCAGTCTGGCAGGTAAAAAAAGGATGAAGCTGCTGGTAGAGATTATGGGATGCTGTTTTGTCAGTTAAATGTAATGAAACAGTCACTTTGGTATTTAGGGGAAAAGTGCTGGCAAAAGGGACAGAATGCTCAAGGGACTTGAGGTAGTACATGCTTGACATGTTTGAGGAATAAGAAAGAGGGCAATTTGGAATGAAAAAGGGAGAGGGCCAAATCCGAAGGAACATTACCACCACCCTTCATCAACCCCACAGGAAATCCTCCCAATTTAAGCAGTTCTCCCTGGTGTTTGGCTACTAGCCCAAGTTTGATTGAATTTATCCAAACTCAAGAACCAAAAGGATACCTACAAATAGTTTTGCGATGTTCTTCGGGTTTTTTTGCATATGCTATCCCACCTGAAACACTCTCCTTCCCTTTTAGATTGCTTTCCAATATTTCTTTCTCATAACATTGTATTCTATTCTCCCAAAGCACTTTTTACAATTATATATATGTTTATGTACTTTTTAGTATATCTCTCTCACTAGGTACCAAGAATCTTTTCGTTATTGAGTGTCTGCTATGTGTGGGTCCTAGGCATAAAATTTTGAACAATACACACAGAGATAAGGAAATTATCTCTTGTGGAAGATGCAGACACCAGCAAGTAGGCGAGATAATAATAGGTGCCATAAAGGTAATAATATGCTAAGATACAGAGTAATAGGGTATCTTTAAGTAAGGGGGACCAGGAGTGGAAATGAGTTAGGAGTAATTTAGGAGAGAGCCAGTGGTGGCATGTGTTAGGCCAAAAGTTACCAAACTTGTCTATGGCCAGACTTGTCTATGGCCAAATCCTGATGCTTCTTTTTGTAAATAAAGTTTTATTGGAATACAGCCATGTTCTTTGGTTTGTGTTTTGTCTATGGCTGCTTTTGCTTTGCAAGGGCAAGAGAATATATACCCTGCAAAATCTAAAATGCAGTTAATATCCTGACTTTTTACAGACAAGATTGCCAGCCTTTGCTTTAGAGAGGGTGCATATTTTGAGGAAATAATATATTTTTGAAGTAGAACCAGAAAGATATTCTGATGGATTGGATGTAGGAGTGATATAAAAAGATTAAAGAGATTTTAAAGATTAAAGATTGACTAGTTTTCTGTCTTGAAAAGTTGGCTGTAAATGATCCCAGTTAATGAGATGCAGAAAACTAGTCATCGCTTATAATAGTTTTCTTTATTTTATATCCACTGAGTGGTACAATATCTGGTGAGTAATTGGTGCTTGAATTATATATGTTGAATAATAAATAAATTAGTGACTTAAGTATTTAAAATGAGAAGGCATTTATTTACTGGACAGGGAAACATATCATGAAAAACTAAGTGTTAAGAATTTCTGTAGGGGCGACTTCAAGATTTTAGTTCAAATAGGACTGTTATGAATATACAGTGCATTGATCTATATGTTGTTTTACCTATATGTAGGTCAGGGTGTTAATTTTGCATTAAAACTATCCTTTGGACCTGCCTCACAAGCACAAGGTCCCGAGTTTGATTCCCAGTACCAAAAAAATACAAACAAAAAACAAAAAAAACTATCTTTTGAAATAGCATAATAGTTCTCAAAAAAGTTTGGATACCAAGATTAGATTAGGGAAAGAGGTTTTTTTCCCTGAGTATGATTGTTATAGTAAAGCAACCTCTTCGAAGAACTTTTGAGGAACTACTGATGAGGAATACAGCATAAGCATATATTATAATCATGTATTGTAATCATGAATGTAAGAAAAATCTAATTTGAGGCCATCAGAAAGCCCCTAGGAAACTACTAATGGTCATCTGGTCTCACTGAAAAATATGTAAGAAAAATAAGTCCTAATATTCCTACATGTATAGCCATGTAATTCTTAGATTTTTGCTAGAAGAAATTCCATTTGGAGAATAATTTTTACTTATCTTCCTCTATTTGGTACCTTTTAATTCTTATTAATGTTGTGCTCTGAGAGATCTCCTCCCCATTTTCACAGCACTGTATGTTTGGAATAGAAGATAAAATAGGACTACAGGTAAGCACAGAATAAGTGCATAGAGAGAATTCTTCAAAGAATTATAGGATCCTCATAAGATACTAGAAACCATCTTTTAAAAATCAGCCATTCAACTCCTAGGAGGGAAAAAGCTGCAACATCATTCTGTAGTGAATTAGAAGTTTGCTTGGCTGGTTGTATACCAGTTGAAGCAGTGGTTT
The DNA here is from genome assembly GCF_053883595.1 of Heterocephalus glaber. Classification (NCBI taxonomy): domain Eukaryota; kingdom Metazoa; phylum Chordata; class Mammalia; order Rodentia; family Bathyergidae; genus Heterocephalus; species Heterocephalus glaber. Next base: position 12,074,648 of record NW_028258151.1, on the reverse strand, counting down.
AAAAGCACCAATACTAACAGTAAGACGAAGTGCCTTTCTCCAGGGAAAGGAGATGGAATAATTTTTGAAAAACAGATAAATCACAAAAACATTACTGCCCAGAGGATTTTAGGTTACTCATTGCCAAGTCTTACTCTATCATATAATGAATAATATATATATATATATATATATATAATATTCTGAGTTATTGGGCCAGGGATTTACCTCAGTGGCACCGCTCCTGCCTCGCAAGCATAAGGTCTTGAGTTCAATCCCTGGTACCCCCCCCCCAAATATTCTGAGTTATTAAGAATATTTAAATCAGGAGTTTTCAACTCTGACTGTGCATCAGTCTCTTACATGAATTCAACAATAACAACCAAACAGAATAATAAAATCAGATGCCTATGCCCATATCCATGGAATCAGAATCACCAGAGGTGATTTTTAAAACTCCAGGGAAGATTATGACACACAGCTAGGATTATTAAGAACCATAGGAAAAAAGTTATGTAAATTTTGTTCTGTTTATGGTAGATCATCTGATAATGTATTTTAGAAAAATATACATCTTATATATTTTGCCTTGTTTCAATTCTTTGGCAAAGGTGCTTATGTGGTACATTTTTTTCCTGTCTTTCTTTTTTATTGTAGACACATGGCATCCAGGAGAAAGATGTCTTGCCCCTTCCCCAGATAATGAAAAACTTTGTGAAGCAAGCATAAAATCTATCACAGTGGATGAAAATGGGAAGTCATTCGCAATTGTCTTATATTCAAATTTTCAAGAAAGGAAAATACCACTTAAAAGACTTCAAGAAGTAAGATCTATTAAAGATTGTCCCAGGAATTTTATATTTGATGATGAAGATTTGGAAAAACCATATTTCCCGGACAGAAAGTTTCCTTCATCTGCTAGTGCTTTTAAATTATCTGAAGATGGAGACTCTATTCCTTATACTATTAATAGGTATTTGAGAGACTACCAACGAGAAGGAGCCCAGTTTCTGTATAGGCACTACATTCAAGGAAGAGGTTGTATTCTTGGTGATGACATGGGTCTTGGAAAAACAGTACAGGTATTTATTTTAATTACTTTAAAATTAAAATTTATTAAGGTCGTTATATTTAGTATAAGAGTGGATACCATACACAAATCTCTATTTGTACTACCAACTCTTATGATAGATATTTTGTGTGTGTGTATGCAAATGTTTTTGTTTTTCGTTCACAAACTAGACAGTAAAGTCTCCGAGTTGACTAGTGTTTCATTTGTTATCCTCAGTACTTATTTAATACTTATGAAATATATTATTCAAAAATCTTTTGATATAATTTGGCTTGATTTTTACCTTTGGTAACATTTGCACAAGATATCAATTATATTTGAAGTACATTTTCTTAATAATATCCTATATAGCATGATTAAATTAATTTCCTGCCAACCTCTGTGTACATTGTTTTGAGTTTATCACATTAGAAGTTTCTTAATCTGGAATCCCTGAGTTACTAGTTCTACCGGTAGACTTTAAAGAGGCCTCCTAATTCCCGAAAATGTGTACTAGAGTTTGATGTTTGTGTACTTTTATGCAGAGATGATTTATGTTAGTTACCTGTTGGTATAGAACAAACTGTCCCCAAATTAGCATCTTAAAGCAGTAAACATTTATCACCTCACAGTTTCTGTGGGTCAGGAATCCAGGTACAGCTCAGCTGGAACCTATAGCTCTCGCTCTCACAAGGCTGCAATCACCTGCTTGGACTGGAGAAGTCCAGCTCTTTCTAATTCACATTGGCACTGGTAGGATTCACTTCCCTGGGGTTAGTTGGACTAAGACCTCCCTTGCTTCCTTTCCACATGGGCTTCATGGAATATCTCACAATATCAGCAGGGAGAGGAAATAGGCAAGAGAGTGTTAGTAGGGTGGAAATCACTTATAAGATAATCACAGAAAAGATGTTTCCTCCATTTGCCATTTTCTATTCAGTAAAAGGACAGTGGTATGTCCAGCCAATACTTAAGGAAGAGTAATAAGCTTGTGAATATCAAGAGGTGGGCATACTCGAAGCTGTATTAGGAACTGCCTACCATGGATCCTTAACTTTCTTTAGATTTTCAAAGAAGTTTGTGATCCAAAAAGATTGGAGTTTTGAATCTAGATTTTACACTAAATCACTCTGGATTTTCAGAAGTGTTTGTTTAGTTTGTGATTAAGTCATTCTGTGTTTTCTTCTATGTAACTGAATTTAAGCTCTTTTACTCAGTGGTACCTCTATTAGTTAGTGGAACTTAAAGGTAAGTGGAAAAACTTAGGTAGTACAGGTTTTTTTTTAGGTAAAGGTAAGTGTAACAATTAAAAAATAGACTAAAATGTTACCAGGTATGAAGCTCTGATGTGAAAAGGATAGGCCGCAATAAAGTCCTTCAGTAATCATAGCATGTTACCATTAGCTATACTCTATGTTCCTTTAAGCCCAGGTGTTTTAGTCAGCTTTGTGTCACTAGCAAAATACCTAGAAAAGTGAATTTAAAGGAAGAAGGGTTTGCCTTGGCTCACAGTTGCAGGAGTTTTAATCCATGGTCCACTGGCTCCATTACTTTGGGCCTGAAGTGAAGCAGAACAACATAGTGGCTCCAGTATGTGGTGGAGGAGTCTGCTTATTACCTCATGGCAGGCTGGAAACACAGAAAGAGGGAAAAGCAAGAAAGAAAGGGGCTAGGGACAAGATATAGTCTGCAACTGTATGCCCCCAGTACCCACTCCCTTTAGCTAGACCCCACCTTCCATCACCTTGAAATAATACAGTCACATTATTGATTCATCTATGGATTGAGCCACCAATGAAGTTAGAGCTCTTATTATCCACTCACCTTCTAAAAGCCCAACATCTGAATACATGAGCCTTTTGAGCAACATTTTACATCCAAATCATAATATCAGGCAAGTGGTCTCAGGCTACACATGGGAGGTGTTAAATAATCATTCATGGAATGAATGAATTTTTTTTCTCGTTAAATCATCATTCATGGAATGAATGAATTTTTTTTCTCGGGAGAGTAGGTGGTAAGAATAAAGAAAGGAACTTTCAGGAAACTGCCATCTGTGACCAAGATATGTGGAAGAGTAGTAAAGAAAAATAAACAATTAGAGCCCTGCTGTGGCTATTTTTATATAAACCTTTACTGTTTTTACATATGTTAGAATGTTCTTAGCTATACTTCTTTAGCCAATCCCTGTTCACCTTCAAACTCAGTACCTGGAGGGTGCTATGAAGAGGGACCTGGTGTTGGGGAGCCATCACCCCAAGTAAATACAGTTCAAGTTTCTGTGTACAGTTAGTCTCAAATTTGAAGCTGATCTTTCATGCTGAAGCTCATGTTTACAAATAAATTCCCTTTCTTTTCCATTTTATAGGATTATTTTAAAGTGGATGATTTTACTGCACAATTTCGTATTTCTTAACATGTTGAGCTCATGTTGGTAAGGCTTTGCGCTGTTAGGTTATATGCCCTGAATATGCTCTAAAAGTCTTGGAGGGATCATTTTGTGAGGATTAGGAAATAGCTTCTGTGCTAATTTTGATACTAAACTAGATTTGTCTGATCCTTGAGAATCTGCTTCTTTGATTATTGTTATTATAATTCAGAATAATTTCTACATAAATAGGCTGTTTGAGAGGCCCATGTAAAGTAAAGCATCTACTATAGATATAATGACAAAGTCAGTTGAAATGTGAACAATGGTTAATGAGTTTATAAGAATTTTAAGATGGTAAAGAAATGGAAAAGACTGTTGGTATTTACTATTTTAATTATATAGTTTCATCTTCTTTTCTTCTTTTTTCCTAAATTTTTTTTTTTGATTTTATCTTTTAAGTTTTCTTCTTACATTCTAACTTGGCGATACTATGAAACTGCACTCTTTTAAATTTTTTTTGTTTGTTTTCGGGGGTTTTTTTGGTGTCAGGGATTAAACTTGCAACCTTGCGCTTGCGAGGCAGGCGGCAGAACCACTGAGCTAAATCCTCGGCCCCTCTTTTTAATTTTTTGAGATGGAGTTCACTACATTCCCCAGGCTGATTTCAAACTCCTGGGCTTAAGTGATCTTCCTGCTTCTGCCTTCCAAATTCCTGGGACTATAGGTACTTGGCTTCTTTTTGTTTGTTTCTAAAGCTTGTTTTATATAGCAACTAGTTTCCTCCTCTTATTTCAAATTTAAAAGAAGGTAAATATCATGTATTCTACAAGGGATGAAGTTTGAAAAATGTTCACTTGATATGGTAACATAGAAATTATTGGTATCTTGAGCAAGAGCCATTTTGCTGGAGTTGTGGGGGCACCGGCCAGAATGGAGTAGGTGGAAGCATGGACAAAAAAAATATACATGCATCTTTAAGAAAGAGGCATGGCTTTGAAAGGGGACAAAAATGACCCAGTAGTATCTGAAGAGGTATGGGTTTTTAGGGAGTTTTTTTTGGTTTGTTCTGAGATAGGAGAGACTTTAGTGTATTTTAAATGAATTAGAAGGATCTAGTTAAGAAAGAATAGCTGAATATACAACATACATAAATATATGCACATATACATATATATATTCATATGTGCAACATTGTGGACACATAAAAGAAATATGCAAAATAAAGTTACATGTTAACTACTATCTTATAATCAGATTGTTTTTCATTTTGTGAAAGGTAGTAAACAGATTTTTCTGGACATCTAATTATGAAACTTTTCAAACATGATAGAAGAATTAAAATTATATGATGAAAATCCATAAATCCATTACCTAGATTTTGTTAACATTTTGTTATATATGGTTTTGTCACTTCTCTGTCCATCTGCCAGTCCATCATTTGCTACATTTTAAAATAGCAGACATTATTATTTTTTTTTTATTAAATTCTTTTATTGGTACATTGTAGGTATACAACACAATTACATTTCTCACTGAGAATTGTACCTTTACATAATGCATCTTGGTTCTTATTTTTTCCCCATTCCTAGCCCTCCCTTCACGCCCTCCACCCTTCCCTATTTTCAAAGACTTTATTTCCATTTTTTCCATTTCTCAGCATTTTTCCTTTCCCTTCTTTCCTTTCCCCTGCCCCTCCCACTACCCCTACCCCTTTCGACCTTTTCTTCCTATTTTACATTATCGATTATTCATTCTAATCATTGGTACATTTTAGGTATACAATATAATGACATTCATCATTGGAAATTTGCACCATTACATGGTCTCTCTTGGTTCTTATTTTTCACCCTTGCCCAGCCCTCCCTTCAACCCCTCCATTCCTCCCTATTTACAAAGATTTTGTTCCTATTTTTCCATTTTCTCATAGTAATTCCATTCCCTTTTATCCTTTCCTCTAGCCCTCCCACTTCCTTCCCCTTTGCCCCTTTTCTTCCTATTTCACATTACCTATTATACATTTAGTGCTTATTTACACTTTCAGTTTCTCACACCAGAGAAACTATTCAGTATTTATTCATGTGTGTCCTATTTATTTCACTTAAGAGTATTGCCTCAATGTGCATCCACTTAGCTATAAATGTCTCTAATTTCTCATTTTTTATGGCTGAGTAGTACTCCATTTTATTAAAAAACCACATTTTCTTTATCCAGTCTCCAGTTGATGGGCATTTGGGCTGTTTCCAAGTTTTAGCTATTACAAACTGCACTGCTATGAACATGGGTGCACATATATCACTGTGGTATGATTCTTTTAATTCTTTGGGGAAGATCCCCAGCAGTGGAATAGCAGGGTCAAATGGGACTTCCAGTCCTAGTTCTTTGAGGTATCTCCATACTGCTTTCCACAGTGCTTGCACCAGTCTACACTCCCACCAGCAGTGGAGCAGGGTTCCTCTTTCCCCACAGCCCCGCCAGCATTTGTTATTGGTTGATTTCATAATAGCAGACATTCTTTCTGGAGGGAAGTGGAATCTCTGCATTGTTTTCATTTGCATCTCTCAAATGACCAGTGATGTTGAACATTTTTTCATGTATTTATTTGCTATTTCTACTTCTTTGTCTGAGAAATGTCTGTTCATTTCAGATACCCATTTTTTGATTGGATCTTTAAATTTGGGAGGTCTGATCTTTTTAAGTTCTTTATAGATTCGAGATAGTAGACCTTTGTCTGAGGAAGAGCAGGTGAAGATTTTTTCCCACATTGTGGGTTGTCTCTTCACACTGCTGGTGGTTTCCCTTGCTGTGCAGAAGCCTTTTAATAAGAAGAGATCCCACTTGTTGATTGTTTGTGCTATTTCATGGGCAACTGAGGTTTTGTTCATAAAATCTTTTCCTACACCGATGTCTTCAAGGGTTCTACCTAACCTCTGTTCCAACTGGTTCAGCGTTTCTGTTTTAATATTTAGATCTTTAATCCATTTTGACTTTAGTTTAGTGCATGGTGAGAGATACAGGTCTAGTTTTAATCTTTGAAAAGTTGAAGCCCAATTTTTCCAGCACCATTTATTAACGAGGCTGTCTTTCCTCCAGTGAGGGTGTTTGGCTCCTTTGTCAAAGATAAGATGGCTGAGTGTGTCTGGCGTTGTTTCTGCGTCTTGTAATCTGTTCCACTGGTCCTCAAGTCTGTTTCTTTGTCAGTACCATGCTGTTTTTATCACAGTAGCTTTGTAGTAGCGTTGCAGGTTGGGGATTGTGATACCCCCTGCCATGTCTCTGTTACCTAGAATTGCTTTTGCTATTCTGGGTCTCTTCTTGTTCCAAATGAATTTTTGGATTGTTTTCTCAAGGTCCATGAAGTATGCTGCTGGGATCTCAATTGGAATTGCATTAAATCTATATAGCAGTTTTGGAAGTATGGCCATTTTCACTATATTAATCCTTCCTACCCAGGAGCAGGGGATGTCTGTCCATTTTCTGATATCATCTTCAATCTCTCTTTTCAGAGTGCCATAGTTTTCAGAGAAGAGGTCTTTGATTTCTTTCGTTAGGATGATTCCTAGGTCTTTCAGTTTTTTGGATGCTATTGTGAAAGGAATTATTTGCCCTATTTCTCTCTCAGTGAGTCTGTCATTGGTGTAGAGGAAAGCTATTGATTTTTGTGTGTTAACCTTGTAACCAGCTACTTGACTGAATTTGGTTATTAAGAGCAGACATTATTTTATCTTCAAACATTTATGTGTATCATTACCTAGAGTTCAGTATTGATTTACAATTCTTTTTTTATTTTGAAATAAATTTTACAATAAAATGCACACATTTTAAGTCTACCCATCCTTCCATGAGTTTTGACAAATAATATTTTTTTGTAAGCCAAATAAACCCTTTCAATATAGAGAACATTGTCGTTACTCCAGAAAATTTGTTTCCTAGTTCTGCCACCATGCCCAAGAGACAACTGCTATTCTGCTTCTTTTTAATATCATAGATTAGTTTTGCTTTTTTCATATAAATGGATCATACAGTTGTACCCTTGCATAAAGCTTCTTTTACTCAGCACCATATTTTTGAGATTCATCTGAGTTGTTGAGTGCATACTTTTCTTTTTATCATGGAGTGGTATTCCATTGTATAGAAGCTCCACTTTGTTTAATCTTTCTCCTAATGAACATTTGAGCTGTTTTAAACTTTTAGCTGTTGTAAATACAGGTGTTACAATCTTTATTGAAGAAGTATCTTTTATTTATTTTGGTTAGATAAAAAATTAGGAATGGGATTACTTGGTATTAGATATTGAACTCTTGGTATTATAAGAAATTGACAAGCCTTTATTCAAAGTTTTTGTATCATTTGTCATTCCCACCAATAGTGTATGAGAACTGAATTTGCAACCTATCCTTGCCAAACTTTGCTTTGTTGGTCTTTTTAATCTTAGCAGATTTGTTGGGTGTGTATGTACGTTCTTTGTATACTTTTTTTGAGGAATTTAAACTGCACAAATTTACAGTGTACAATTTGATAAGTTTTTACAAGTGGATAAGCCCAGGAGATAATCACCCCATACTACAACCAAGATAAAGAACATACTATCATCTCCAAAATTTCTCATGTCCACTTGTGCCCATTTTGTGGGCACAATAATTTATTACCTACTATCTTCACTTTTGGTTGGACTGAGAAATTAAAGATACTTGGGAGGGAATCCTAGTACAAAATCCTACATTTTTATTAAAATTTCCCAGAATTTTACACAATTCTCACACATGATTCAATAGGCAATCCCTTTCAGTCATCTATATGACATTTTTTTAACTACAGTGAACAGTTTCAACTGTAGTACATAGGTTTGGGAAGCTGACCTTTGGTATTCAGATAGCTCAGCCATGGACAGTGGTTCTCAATCATTGTCTCCTGGGAACTTGTTAGAATAATAAATTCTTGGCTTTGCAGACATACTGAATTGGTAGGGTGGAGCTCATCAATCTCTGTTCTAACAAATTCTTCAAACCAAGTAATTCTGGGTCTCAGTAAGGATAAAGAGAACCTTTGCTTAGGCTTTGTTTTTCAGAGGGGACAGAAGAATTTGATTAATTTGGTGATTTAGTTCACTAAAGTGTCTTTAAGAGAGTGTTTATCCTATGAAATGGTTATACTTAATATAATGACTTTTTTTAATAATAAAAATTTTTAAATGCAAATGATATTGAAAGCTTTTAATTAACCATTCATTCAAATGTTGACTTTTTTTTTTTTTTTGAGGCAGGGTCTCTCCCTTTGTAGTTCAGGCTGGTCCGGAACTCACTATGTAGCTAGCCTAGGCTGGCCTCGAACTCACAGCAATCCTCCTGCCTCAGCCTCCCTAGTGCTGGGATTATAGGCATGTACCACCACACCCGACTAAAGAAAGATTGTTTCAATTGAACTCGGGACCTTGTGCTTACAAGGCAGGCGCAATACCACTGAGCTAAATCCCGAGCCCTAGTTGACATTCATTCAGCACCTATTCTGGGCCATGCCCTCTGATAGCCATACAGGACCTAATGTGATAGCCTACTATAAATGCACATGTTCACTGTCCTTCAAGAGCTCATAAAATGATGATAAAAATAGATGTCACCAAGTGGTCATCATCTAGTCTGATATGTGGAATTAAGAGGAGGAGCCAGCTTGCCTGGAGTTGTCAAGGGAAGCTCCCTAGGGAAGTTGATATTTTGTTCTTTGCTTTGATTTTTTTTATTTTTTGAGACAGGATCTCACTATGTAGTTTAGGCAGGCCTTGAACTCAGGATGTAGCCCAGGCTGGCCTTGAACTTGGTGAAGATCCTCCTGCCTCAGCCTCCTGAGTGATGGAATTACCAGGCCCAGCCTTGTCCTTTGCTTTGAAAACCCATAAGCTTTCGGACTAATTTGAGTATCAGCCAGGACATTAAAGGTTTTTATTTTATTTTAGATTTTATTGAAGTCATAGCTCTAGTGTAACATGAAAAGTTTTTATTATAAAAGTAAAGAACTTGAATTCATTGCATCCAAGTAATTTATTTTTTCTTTTTTTTTTCTGGTACCAGGGATTGAATGCAGGACCTTGGGCTTGTGAGGCAGGCACAGCACCGCTGAGCTAAATCTCCGGCCCTATTTAATCATCTTAATTTGGTAATTGGCTTTCACAAACACAGAGTCTTAAGGATTGATATTAAGCAAGTACAAATAATGTATCTTATATATTTATTTCCCTATCTGCTGTGTGAAAAAGAGAATTACTCTTGTACTTATTGAGCAGCAGAGATAGAATTTTGCAAATTGTAAAGACTTTTTTGAATATTTATGCATGTATAATAAGGAAATATGGTGAATGTTTAAATTTTTGTTTTATTACAATAAAACGTGTTACTTTTATTCCCACTTAAAGTACTACTGCTCTGTTGAAACACGTCCCTTTTCCCCATCATTCTTACCATTTTCTGAAGTAGTTCAGAAAGTCTTCTTTCGTATCTTTATTTGCATTGTTTTAGCTGCCTGAAGGTCCTGAATTAATTCAAAATGTTTAACTTTCATGGTCATTTTGACTTTATGGAAGAGCCAGAAGTGGCATGGTGCCAGATCCAGGAAGAAGGTGTGTGAGGATGCACTGTAATGTTTTTTATTTGACAGAAGCCATGTAGGACATGGGATGTTGTCATGATGGAAGGTAAAACTTATTTGCGAATTTCTCAGGCTGTTTTCCTTGTACATTATTTCTTAAATGTTCTAATAGTACCTTATAATATTCAAAATTCACCAGTGTCTTGGATACAAACTCAGCTCACACAATTCCATCGTCATTTAAAAACACAACATCACCTTCATGTTAGATCTGGATTGACATGTTATTTTCACACAAGGACAACAGGGTGATTTCCATTGAGAACTCTGAACCTTGGGCTCAGGATCATAACCAGAGACCCAAGTTTCTTCTTCCAAAATGACATTTCTTGAAAAGCTGGAATCTGAAGTGGCACAGTTGTATAACTCCAATGAAATGCATTATTTGTGACCCATGATTTATGGCTCACTATAAAACACACTTTCTCTCAAACGTAGCTCACAACTGAGTGACTGCACTAAACAAGTTCAAATTTCTCATATGCTGTTACTAAGGTTGAACACTAGCCTTCTTGTATTGAAGATCCCCTTGGATGGCAGTTGGCAGCAGCATTCACCATATATTTTGATCATCCTGTGTGTATTTTAGATATTACATTATCAAAAATGTCATTACTTAAGGTTTGCACTTTTAAAAGATGTAGTAAACCTTAAACCTAATAGAAATGTCAGAGTTGCTGATAATTAAAGCTTCCTTAGATTATTTTCAGTATCATTTTTTGGATGATGTGATCTTTTTATAAGATTCAAAGCTATGCTAAAATTTGAGATTTCTTTGGGTCACTTCATGGTGTTCACTCAGAAAGAAAGTAATATAGAAAAGAATGTTGTTTTTTTTTTAATTCATGGAAAAAATGCCATATCTGGTGTGAAATTAATTAGCCCTCATAATTCCAAGCCCTTTTAAAGTAGAAACAAAATGTCGTAGGATTTTAAAATTGTGTTTCTTACGGCTTGTAGTGCATATTTTAAGATAGAGCTTTGTAAAGCAAAAAATGCGCTAGGCCTTCTTATAAAAACTTTTTTTAAGTAAGAAAATATCATGCTACTTTTATACTTTTCTGAAGCTCTCTGTATTTACATGTTTTTTTTCCTCCTAAGGAGATGAAAAGTAAGGAATGTGTGTACTTTTTCCTTTTTTGTCCTATAAGAATAGACAATTTTTGCCATGCCTTCTATTTGGTTCTGAGAGAAGGTTTATTATACTGTTTCCCAGCCTCACAGTTATTCTGCATGTCTTGAGCTGACTGTATGTGAGGAAAGATAGCCTGTAAAAATGTTTGCTTGACAGCATTTAAAAGGAATGTCTGTAAAAACAGAAAGTTTTCTCAAAGAAGTACTCTATTTCTGAAACGCAGTTTTTGGTCTTTTACTATTCTAGAGGTAACTGACTTACTTATTTTTGTTCTGTAAACAATTTTGGAACTATTTTATAGTAAATTGCATTGTTTTTATTCTTTGTAGATTAGTTTTGTAAGCCTTCATTATAAATTTTTCACTTATCTTGTGTGAATTAAGATTTTGATAGGCTTCTGCTGGATCAATAGAGTGCGATAGAGATGCGTGGACTTTCACCAAAAATGTCTGTTCACTTTGTTTGCCTTAGAGTTTGGAACTACTGCAAGACTTTTTCCTGGATATCCTTGCATGTCACAGGACTTGTGACAGGGTTTGGCTAGCAGAAATAAGGGTAGAAGTGATGAGTGCCATTTACAACTCTGACCCATGCAAATTAAAAAAGAATCTTAACATATTTGGTGAACTAAGTAAAGCCAATTCATAATTAGATCTGAAAATTTAGTTACTTTTTATGAAATGCCTATCAATTTCAAATTTCATAGAATTTCATGTTTAGAATTCATTTCATAGAATTTCATATTTCTGTGAAATATCTCAAAGATCTGAGATTCTTAAGTAAATAAAAGATAAAGTTTACATATCTGTTTCAGGGAATCTGACCAAGTTAGAATTAAGATTGTATATCATCTTAGATACATGAAGAAATTGAATTATTAATTGCTATAATTAGGAATACGTTCTTCTATAATTAAAAAAACCCAAAGATGAGTTAAGAGCAAAGGAGGGGTAGGATCTTATTTAAATTGTTATATGGTACCTAATATGTATCTTTTGCCTTTTCAGTAGCTATGTCTAGTTATCTAAAATAAAAAATAATACATATATATGTATATCAATGTGTGTGTGAGAGTCTTTTTAATTAAGGAGTAATTACAAACAGTAAGATTTATAGATCTTAATTACAGTTCAGTGATTTTTGACAAATATGTGTACCTGGGTAACCAATAATGCTTGTCAAGGTAGAGAATGTATTCCTTATCCTAAAAAATTTCTTTATGTCCCTTTGCAATGAATACCCTAGTTACCTGAACTTTTAATTATAAATTTGTTGTAATTCAATATTAATTATATTTCAAGAAGTAATCTAAAATGTTCTGAATATTTGTATCAAGAAACTCAGTATATCCTAAACTCAGATTACGCATTTTTGAACACAGCACATAAATACCTTTAGGTTTAACTGACTAAAATACTTGTAAAGTCTGTTTTCTTGCTGGAATTTTACAGTGTAAGTAATCTTAGACAACAAAGTATTACAGAAGAAATCCTGTTTGTCAGCAGGGAAAATCAACTTGTATTCTGATGTCCAGAATACAAGTTCTATAGATATAGAAGCTTATTGTGTTATGATGGCAAGGATGCTTACTTGGAATTGCTCTTGGTATTTCAAGTGATAGCAATAAAAATAATTTAAATTATTAAAAAAACACCAAAATAATAAAAAGGTGACTTTCCCAGACCAATCAAATGAGATTCTCTAGGATGAAATCCAAATGTCTTTTTTTTTTCCTTAAGGTCCTGAGGTGATTCCAATGTGTAGCCAAAGTAGCACTGCCTTAAGAGGGCCAGTATTTCTTGTTCAGCAAGGTGGCGAGTGAGAAGGTGGCACAAATACTGAAACCTGTTCCCTTGAAGCATTTGCATTGTACCTTTTTTTCCTCTCTATTCACCACAACAGTTACCTGAGGTGGGGCCCATGGCAGGCCTATCCCATGTATGTGTTGACATGGATGGAATTAAAAATAAAAGTAATTAAAAAAATTTTTAAAAATACTTGTAAAGTGTAAATTCTAGGCATTCATCAAAGATCTTCTACTTAGTTGATGTTAAAAATATTTAGGGGCTGGGGATATAGCTCAGTGGTGCCACCGCCTGCCTCACAAGCGCGAGGTCCTGAGTTCCATCCCCAGGACAAAAAAAAATTTGTTTTCAATTGTCCAATCCTTAAATCCTGTCATTTGCTCTTTTTTTCTTTTGTGGTACTGGGGATTGAACTCAGGGCCTTCAGACTAGGCTATATCCTCAACCCCTCACCCCCTTTTCATTAAGCTTATTTAAGCTTTCCTTTCCCAGACCCTTCCACTGTGCCATTTCTGCTTTGCAGCCAGCTGACCATAGACTGAAACTGTGAGTCAAAATAAACCTGTCCTTGAAGTTAGTGTCAGGCTTGTGTCTCAGCAATGAGAAAATGACTAAGACAGACATTTTCCATTAAACACTGTGTAAGACATTATTGTCTCCATTTTATTAAGAAGTTGAAATTTCTAGAGAGTTATTTACAATTGCCCAAGTCACATAGTTGATATAAACCTGGTTGGTCAGACTTCAAAGTTTTGCCATGAATATTTTAAAACTCAGGACAAGTTTTGACTAGTCTTGTGACAACATAATTTGCTCAAAATCTACTATATTGTAATATAGAAGGTGTGTATAAGGAACAAAACTTCTTTAAAGGAAAGGCGCCACAAAAATAGCTATTGTTTATTAAATCATTAATATGTACTAGGTTGACACTGCATACAATTTTTGCTCTTTTAAAAGGAAAAATAATTTTGATTATACCTTAGTAAAATGATACATTCTTATAAAAATACAACCTATCATATTTTGTTAGGTAGAATTTTAAAGACAATTTAATGCATTCACAATGTTATGCACTCCCCATCTCTCTAGTTTCAAGACTTTTTCATCAAAACAAAGGACCACTCCATATCCATTAAGGAACCACTGTTAAACTGGGTGTGGTGATACATGACTATAATCTCAGCATTTGGGGAGGCTGAGGCAGAAGGAGCTAATGCCAGCCTGGGCAACTTAGTGACATAGTGAGACTTTGTCTCAAAAGTAAAAAATAAAGGGCTAGGGTGTCCAAAGACTTTGGATTCAAAACCTAGTACAACACACATACACACGAGTAACCGCTTTTCATTTCTCCTCTTTCCTCATCCTCTGGCAATCCTGGTTTTCCTTCTGTCTCTTCCTTCTGGATTTGGCTATTCTGAATATTTCATATAAAAGGAATCTTATGGGGGTTTTAATGTCTGGCTTCTATCGCTGTGTATTTTCAAAGCTTATCCAAGTTATACCATGTCTCAGTACCTAATTCCTTTTTCTTTTATATGAATGACTAATATTACATTGTATGTAATAACAGGATTTATCCTTTCATCCTTTGGGCTGTTTTGACCTTTGCACTATTAGAATAATGCTTCTATAAATATTAGTGTCCAAGTTCCCGTAAGGACATGTTTTCATGTCTTGTATGTGTGTGTGTGTGTGTGTGTTTAGAATTACTTGGTCATGTAGCAATATTTTTGTTTTAGGAACTACCATAGCTATACCATTTTATATTTCCACCAACAAAGTATAGTACAAAGTTTCCCTTTTCTCCACATCATTGCAAATACTTATTTTCTATTTCCTAATACTTGTGAAGTGATATCTTTTTATGGACTTGAGTTGGCATTTATTTTTGTAATTGCCAGTGATGTTGAACATATTTTCATAAGCATTTTGGCTACCTGTATTATCTTTTTTGGAGAAAATATATTTAGGTCGTTTATCTTTTTTAATTGGTTGGGTTGTCTTTTTTATTATTAAAAAAAGTCATAACAATTCTTTTTTTTTTTTTGCGGTACCAGGGATCAAACTCACAACCTTGCGCTTGCAAGGCAGCCGGGGTGCCACTGACCTAAATCCCCAGCCCTATAGCAATTCTTTATAAATTTTGGATACTAAACCCTTATCAGATACATGATTTGTAAATTCTGTCTACTATTCTATAGTTTGTCTTTACTTTCTTAATACTGTAATTGGATGCACAAGAGTTTTTAATTTTTATGAGGTATGATCTTATTTTGTTGAACAGGTTCTAATTTTAATGAATGTGAATATATTAATAAATGAAATTGGGTCATTCTCCCTAAATGTTATTCTGCCTTTTGGTCTTTTCACTTAAACATAGGTCCTGGAGAGCTTTCTTTGTCTGCATGTAAAGATCGAGTTAATTCATTTAAATTACTACATAGAATAAAATAGGTATTCTGTAATATATTTAACTATTCCCATAGGGAGAGGCTTTTGAGTTTTGTCTGTTTAATAACAAATAGTGAATTTGTCATTGACATTGGAAATACTGAAATAGGATGGTCGAATTTCTGAGCCAAATGTATTTGTATCTTGAAGTTTGATGGAGACTGTTGACCTGCCCTCCAGAGACATTGAACAATAGATAATTTTTTTTCCATTCCAGAAGATTTCATCTTTTTCATTTCCCAATATACTTTTTCAGGACAATGCTTAATTTTTATTTATTTATTTTGGTACTGGGGATCAAACTCAGGTCCTCGTGCTTGTGAGGCAGGCGGCGGAAACACTGAGCTAAATCCTGGCTCAACAATGCTTAATTTTGAGGTAATCTTTTTATTTTCATGGTCAGCATTTTTAGGGTTCTGGCTCAGAAGTCTTTCTACAGCCTGAGTCATGAAGATATTTCTTCATATCTTCTCATCACTTTACTCATTTGACTTTCACCTTTAGATTCACCACTTCCCTGCCACTAATTTGTGTGTGTGTGTGTGCGCGCGCGCACCCTGTGACATAGCCATGAAGGCTCACTTTTCTTCCAGATATCTTGTTGTCTTAGAAGTTTTTATTGAAAAGATTGTTTCTACCATTTTTCTATGCTACCTTTGTTATTTAAAGTGTCCAAATGTGAATGGATCTGTTTCTGGTCTTTTCATTCTGTACCATTGTTTAGCTTGACTATCCTTATATTCACTTTTATGAAATTGTATTCCTTGTCTTTTTTGCTCATGTTGCATTTCCAAAGCTGTGATCAGTTTGTCACAGGTTCCTTGAATACATTTATTGGGATTTCTACTGTATTGAATTTGTAGATTAGTTTGGGGATGATGGACATTTTAATAATCCATGAATATGTTATATTGCTCCATGGGTTTAGGTCTTTTAATTTCTCTTAAGAAATATTTTATACTTTTGTGTGGGCCTTATTTTGTAAACTTCATTCATAATTATACTTTCAATGCTGTTGCCAGTGGATTGTTTTCATATAATTCCCCATGGCATATAAAAATAAAATTTATATTTTTGTATA
Source organism: Heterocephalus glaber (assembly GCF_053883595.1). Lineage (NCBI taxonomy): Eukaryota > Metazoa > Chordata > Mammalia > Rodentia > Bathyergidae > Heterocephalus > Heterocephalus glaber. Next base: position 12,058,136 of record NW_028258151.1, on the reverse strand, counting down.
TTGACCAGATAGCTTCTTACTTTACTAGAACTACTTTACATAGTTCTAGTAGTCATTTTGTAGATGCCTTAGGATTATCAGTATAAACAGTTGTGCCAGCTGGGAATGGTGGCTCACACCTGTAATCCCAGCATTCTGGAATGTAAAGCAGGAGGATCCTAAGTTCAAGCCCAGCCTGGGCAACTTAAATACTTAGTGAGACCCTGTCTCAAAAAATAAAAAGAGCTAGGGGTGTAGCTCAGTGCATAGGCCCTGGGTTCAAACCCTAGTACTGGAAAAAAAAATGCTACCTACAAATACAAATTTTACTTTTCATTAGTCTATGTATTTTATTTCTTATTTTACTAGGTAGGTAGAGGTCTGATCTTAGGGGAAAGTACTCAATATTTTAACATTAAGTACAATATTAGCTGTAGGTTTTTCATAGTTTCTTTTACCAGATTCAGCATATTTCCTTTAGTCCTAATTTCTGAGATTTTTTAAATAGTGAATATGCATTAAATATTATCAAGTAGTTTTTCTACCTCTATTGAAATAGTTACTGGGTTTTCTCCTTTAGTCTGTCAATATATTACTACATTAGATGAGTCAATATAACTTGTATTGACTCAGTTTTGAATGTTAAAGCAGATTTTTACTCCTGGTATAGACACAGTTTTGATCATGAGGTATCATTTTTACATGTGTCTGGATTCAGTTGGCAAGCATTTTAAGAATGTTTACTGCATATATTGGTCTCTCATTTTCTTATGTTTGTCTGGTTTGGCTAGCAGGGCTATACGGTCATTACAAAATGAATTGGGAAGTATTTGCTCCTTTTTTTCCCTCAAAGAGTTTATTTAAGGTTTGTGTTCTCTTATCCTTAAATATTTGGTAGGATTTAGTAGTGAAACCATTTGTTCCTGGAGTTTTCTTTGAGGGAAGAAAACTGATTAGTTAAATTAACAGATATGAGGCTATTCAGATTTTCTATTTCTTGTGTTGTCAGTTTCCATCAACTATATTTTTCAGTGTTTCCGTTTTGTTCAAGGCTTAAATTGTTAGCATAAAGCTATTCACATTTCTTAATTTTTCTTTTAATGTTTGTAGGATCTGAATAATACTCTGCATTCTTAATATAGACATTTTATGTTCTGTTTTATTTTTGATTAGCATGACTTGGAATTTATTGATTTTGTTAGCTTTTCAAACAATCAACTTCTAACTTTAACTTTTTCTGTTGTTTGTCTTTTGGTATTTCATTGATTTCTGCAATTATCTCCATTATTTCTCTCTTACTTACATTGGATGCATTTTGCCTTTCATTTTCTAGCTTAACATGGAAGCTCTGTCAGTAATTTCATACCTATATTTCTGTGTTCATAATTTCTCTCCAAACACTGCTTTATCTGTATCCCACAAATTTTGAATTGCTGTGTTTTCATTTTCATATAATTCAAAGTATTTTTTAATATTTCACTGATCCTTGGATTAACAAGTATATGGTTCATTTGTCATTACTTGTTTTTCTGGGTATCTTGTCATTATGATTTCTAATTCTCTAGTAGTTAAAGAATATATTCTGTAAGATTTTAGAATTTTGCAAAATTCATTGAAAGTTAGGGCTGGGGATGTAGGTCAGTGGTGCCACACCTGCCTGGCATACAAGGTCCTGAGTTTGATTTCTGGTACCAAGAAAAAAAAAAGGGTTGCTTTATGGTCCATCTAACTGAATATGCTATGTGCATCTGAAAAGAATATGTATTCTGCAGTTATTGAATATATTATAATATTCTATAAGTATTGATTAGCAGCTCAAGATGATTGATAATATTTGGATTTTCTGTGTCTTTACTATGAACTGTGGAGAGAGAAGTTAAAATCTCCTACTACCATGGTGAATTTGATTGTTTCTCCTTTTCTTCTAGCAATTTTCCTTCATGTATTTCGAGACTCTTATTATTAGGGTCCTGAACCTTTATAGTTGCTATATCTTCTTGAAGAATTGACCGGTTTCCCTCTATTTCTCAGCACACTCTGAAATCTTCTTTATTTGATATTAAAGTAGCCATTCCAGCCCGAGGATTTAGCTCAGTGGTTTCGCTGCCTGCTGTGCAAACACAAAGACCCAAGTTCGATCTCTGGTACCAAAAAAAAAAAAACCAAACAAACAAAAAAATAAAGTACCCATTCCAGTATCTTTTGCTTTCTTTTAAATGGTGTCGTTTTCCCCAACTCTTTATTTCAGGCTATCAGTATCTTTATATTTAAAGTGTGTCTCTCTTGTAGATAGCTCTTTTATCTGTTCTTACAAGCTCTGATAGAATATTTAGTCCACTTACATCTAATGCAATTTCTGTTATGTTTGAATTTGACATAACATTTGGTAATTTGTTTTCTATTTTTCTTGTCTTCTGTTCTGTTTCTCCTCTCTGCCTTCTTTTCAGTTGATAGATTTTAGAATTCCATTTTAATTCTTCTGTTGACTTTTTAGCTGTACTTTTTTCTTTTTAGTAGCTGCCCTAGTGTTAAGATTATACATGTATGTTCTCAGTTTTTCAAAGTGTACTTAATGTACCATTTCATGTAAAGAATGTTTCTTGTAATAAGTTGTCCTATAAGGAAACGAAGAACTACATATGCTAAGTGTAACCTAAGGTACCTAGTTAATACCTACTTATATACCTTAATTTTGAAAATTAAACCAAATTTGTTTTTGTAGAATGAACCCTTCTTAGTTTTGGTTTATATTTCTTTTTAAATATATTTGTTTTGTTTGCTTATATTTTGTTTTGCTTATATATGAGTAAGAAATTATAATGTTTTTATCAATTTTTTATCAATGTTATACTGAACTCACAAGAGAGCTTAGAACATTTAACCCTTTTTCTTAACCCTGAAAGAGATTGAGATTGGTGTAATATTTTTCTGAAGCATTAGATGTCATTTGTTGGTAAAACCATCTAGCCCTTAATTTTCTTTGTGTAAAACTTATAATTATATATTCAGTTTTCTTTTGTGGTTATATGAGTGTGTAAATTTTCTTTTTCCTTTGATATCAGTCTGGAAAAGTTCTGTTTCTCCATTTCAGCAAAAATTTCTCATTTGTTGACATAAAATTGTTACATCCCATACGCATCCTTACCAATACTGTTTTTGCCATTTTTACAAATGTTACTCAGGGAGACTAAGTACTTTTCCCAAGTTCATATAGCTGCCAAGCTATCAGAGCTAAAAATTTTAACCAGCATCTAATTGGTTCAGTATTTCTTGCTGTTTACTATATGTGGTTATGTGTTCTTTACACTATCTTTCTGACTTAAGTTTTGGGAAACAACTGTTATTCAAAATGGTGGGCATATTGATGAATTATATTAAATCATATTAAAATAATATTCTACAATTCCACCCATATTTGTTATATAAACAAATGCACACATTTATGAGCCAAATATTACCTTCTTTTAAGGAAAGAATATATACAGTTTATTTTAATAGAGAATATGTAGAGATAATTTCCATGGATAGAAACAAATAAGAAGGTAATAGTCCAACTGATGGAATTAAGAAAGAATGCATTGATTAAATAGCTGGCAATTGGAAGGTTTTCTTTTTAATATGTTCACAGATAATGTACTATTATGCACTTATTTCTTAATACAAATAATTAAAATTAGTACTAATGTTTTGTGATATATTTTTAATCCTGATATTTATTTTTACATACTTTGCCACTAATTGGGTAGTCCTACAAAAGTGAAATTTTATATATCATGATACATTATACACAATGATTGAAAATGATTTTTTTCCCATAGGTTATTTCATTTCTGGCTGCAGTTTTCCATAAAAAGGGAACTCATGAGGATATTGAAAATAACATGCCAGAGTTTTTACTAAGAAGTATTAAGAAAGAACCCACTTCTTCTACAGCAAAAAAGGTAAAGTATCTACAAATATTCAATTTAGGAAGCTGGTGTTGCAAAGGTATATAGAAGCACTTAAATATCCCATAATCTAGTATAAAGTTTAAAACATAAGAGTTTAGTGACCGTAAAATACATATATTATAGTCCTGATTTTTGAAGGATTACAAATTTTATCCATCAGTAAAATTGTCTCCACAATGACAGAATAGAATTTCAGCTTGAACTTTTTTTTGGCCTTTCATTCTGTTGCTAGATTGGATTTACTCTGATCAATTTGTTAAGCTTCCATGGGTGTACATGTAAAGTTAATTTAAGTTTTCTTTAGGTTATTTTTTATTGATGTGAGAATGAATAGGAGACAGGTTCAGATACTAGTAACAAAGATGTTTTCATTGACACTTAAAGTTGCATAGCAAACTAAATTGTTGAAATTATGAAACAAATTCTACAGTCAAGGAAGTTGAAATTAGAAGGAGTTGGTCTATGCTTGTCTTTGCCCCTACCCATGTGCCTGAGTTCTATTCATATGCATACTTTAGCTTCATGAATGTATGCTTATAAATGAAGAGTCCACCAAAAAATGTATATACACTTCAAGGAAAGAAAAATTTGGATAAATATTTTAATACTAAATTTATTGAGACAGCATGAAATAAATACAAGTTACCTTTAGCCTCTACAATTACAAGAGGTGTTCTAAGTGGTGGCCATTAACTTCCAGACATTTATTAATATGGCAGACTGCTGCTTAGGTCATTGGGATTGCTGCACATGCATTTTCATTTTCTTCTCTAAGGGTGAGCAGTATAGTGGGTTTTCTGCAATATATGACATCCTCTAGGGTTCCCCATATGAGGGTAATACCATCTGTTGAAAAAATACCATACTATTTTTCTTTTCATGAATTATGTATACATTTTTTGACAGATTGTATATATGTTATTCTTATAAAAAGAATTCTAATAAAACAATGAAATCCAAATACCATACATTATACTTATGTGTCTTTTATACTCAGCATCCAGGAAACTGGGTAGGAATAAAGATGAAGTGCTTTTATGAAAATCATTATTTCATTATGGTAATAAACTATTTACCACAAGTTTTAAAATAGAGCCTCTTTTCTACAAATCTTATACACAAGATGGCTAACAAATTCAAGTTTACCTTTGTCTCTTGTAAGGGTCATTTTAGTGTAAGAGTTTGAGACATAGTGAATTAAAGCATTAAAATTGTTACTGCCTCCAATCCCCACCTTGCAGTCTGGGGGTTTTGAGCCCAGGGCCTTCAAATTGAGCTATACTCCCCCCTCCCCCAAAGCCCTTTTTTTTCTTTTTTTTTTCTTTTGAGACCAGCTTAAGTTGCCCAAGGTGAGCTACAACTTGCAGTCTCTGGCCTCAGCCTTACACAGTGCTGGCATTTCAGGCATACAGCACCACACCTGCCTTGTTTCATAAATTTTGTGTATTTGTATATTTCTCTCATGCTTGATGGACAATATATTTGCCTAAGCTCAAAACTTTATTGTATAGCTTGACCAAAATCTTTTTTATCTTCTGTTACTCCATATTATAGATGACACTTCATTGCCAAACTGACTTTTTTCTCCTTAGAAAGGAAATTTTTGTTGTTTTTGAAGTGTTCAGGGCTTTGTCTTTGAAATTTAAAAATTTTTCTCAGCCTGAACTCTATAGAATTCTTCCAAATAACTTCCATTTTAGAAAAACATAGCCAATACTTCATGTAGGGAAAATTAGTTACTAATGTTAGAATTAGCTTCTGTGACAGATGACTGCTATAACTATTCCTTCTTAAAATTATTTGACTTTACTTTTCTTGACTCAGTCCTTCCAAGTGCCTCAGTTGCTTTGTTTTGTTGTTCTTCCGTTAGGTTCCTTCTTGGAAAATTGACTCTCTTGGAGATGAGAGTTGGGCTTTCTCTTCCATTCATTACAGGATCAACTTCCTCCGTATCCCAAGTATGCCAAGTCCCATCTGCTCCTGCATGTTTTGATCTGTTGGTAGTGCCCTACCAAGCATTCTAGCACTATTACAGATTTATTTTTATATTTTTTCTTTCTTTCATTGGCATCCATACATATGTGTGTTCAGTTAGTCACTTGAACTGGAATTCAAACTTCTTAATAAGATCACTATTGATATCCTATAGTATTTCCCTGAACTATATCCAAACAAAAATTATAACTTTGTTTGATGAAATTCTCAATTGATCCATTTAAAGCAGTGTGCTTTTAAAAGGGCAGTTTATAAAATAGCTAGAGAGATAAATTCTTTTATACATACACTGATGCCAGAATTATAACAGAATCCTGAAAAATTAATGTTGGAACTCCTTGAAAAAAGCTCTTTTAAATGAATTGAACATTACAAATTAAGTAATGGTAAGTTCGAAGTATGTATTTGTGTGGTATGATACATCCTACACACATTTAAAACCTTTTCAAGTATGAATAAATCATCAAAGAATGTGTGAAATAGATATGCCAAGAATAAATCCCTAAAGAAAAAGACCCAAACTATTCATTTCAGATACTGATTCATGGAATGATTCTTTATATTGAGACTAAGTTTATATTGTAATTCAGTCTTCATGAAAATGAATTATAGTAAAATCATTTGAAAATCTTATTATCTTACATATTAAAACTTTAGAGATTCTAGGTAGAATTCATAATATAGAGGAGGCAGATTTTTCTACCAATCATAATACCAGCATAAAAGGTAATTTCAGTAATGATTGAATAAAAATGTTTTCAATTACTTGATATGAAATATTTCTCTAGTTCCTGTTATAAAGCAAGAGGATTTTGTTGCAAAAGATGCTACTGTGAATGTGGTAGATTAACTGATGGACAGTTTAAGTAGAAATGCCCATCTGGACTGAGTCAGCATGATTCTGGGTGTAGAAGTTCCACCTGAAGATTGTTGCTGGAATGGTATAAAAAGAGAAAGGGAAGGGAAGGTTACATGCTGCCAATTTCCCAGGAGAAGCTTTGTTATGGCTGGTTTTCCTGATACAAACTTGCCTGTTCTCATTGGAGGAGGAGCTTAAGTCTTCACTGTCACCGGGGATGGCTAGAGATGGCTAGCTGCTGTTCTCTTTGGGGGAGCTCTAGTCTTCACCTTGACCATCACTTCCTGGCTCCAGTACAGATCCCTCAGCCTTCACCCCACTGGCCCAGACTTTCTAGCTTCTGCCACTGGCCTTTGGGTCTTCCTGGTGCAGACTCTTGATATGGACTTGCATGAGACATTGCTGTGAGATCTAGCCCTTTGGCTGGACTTGTGCAGGACATTGCCATGGGATCCAGGTGCTTGGCTGGATTGTTTTGGGTCTCTAATGTGGACAGCTCTCTTGCTCTCTTGGACATTTGACTTTTTGGATGAATATTATAAGATATCCCTGCATCAGATCTATTCCCTTGCAAACCACTGATTACAACAATGAACATCCTTATGTATATATCTTGGCAACTTTCGTATTTGTAACTGTAGGATAAATTCTTGGTATTGCAGTTGTATAGTGGATACTACTGGAATTTTGGAAACCTACTGAGAGTGCCCAGATGGAATTTGGACTCACTAATTTCATCTTTAATATACAAAAATTCAAAGGTTGGCACTATAATTGTCCTGCACTTGGAGCCCTGATTTTATACTTAAAAGTAGAAGAAAGATGAAACTGTAGGGTAAACTCCAGAGAGCAAAATATTTAAGTGGACCAAGTAGGACAAAAAAGTACTCATTTACGTTTGATAATAGGGTGGAGAAAAGGAGCTCTCACATTCAGTAGGTTAATCTTTATTTTCTTCTTTCTTTTCAAAACACAGTTATAGATTTGACTTTGTACTGGTGAAAAATGGCTAGATGAAATGTTTCACAGAAGAGAGGAATGGATTTAGAGCAGTATGTTATTTTTGTTTAACTGAAATTTTTACCATGTTTTATTGGTTCATTGCTGTCACATCACTGTCACAGGGCAAGTAGAAAACTTTAAGAAAGAAACTTACTGTTAATCCTGTTAAACTTAGGTTAGCAGTATTGGTAATAATGAGAAATAGGGACATTGAAATGGTTGATGGCAGCAATTTTAGGGTTACTATAGAAAAGATCACTGGAACCCAAACGAAATCATGTGAAAATTAAATAGATATACTAATAATTTTAACAAGGGCTGTTTTGTTTGAAGGCTGCATTAGTGAGCTTTCCATCACTATAACAAAATATCTGGGATAAACAACTTTAAGGAGAAGGGGTTTATTCTGGGTCTGTTGGCCTGCTGTTTTTGGACCTACATTGAGATACCACATCATTTTGAGAGCACCTGGTAGGGAAGCTGCTCACTTCAAGGGTACTGGAAAGTGAAGGAGAAGGAAGGGGCCAGGAACCTGCAAGGGCAATCCGGTGATGTAACTTCCTTCTACCAGACCCCACCTCTACTACTTTCCACTTACACCACAGGATAGGGACCAAACTTTTAACATACAAGGCTTTTGACATTCATACTCAACTTTCACAGACATTAGGGCAGAAGGCCTACTAATGAGTTCAAGAGAGAAGAGGACAGTTGAAATAATATTGATAACTCTTGAGCATCACTGCTATAAAGAAAATAGATTAATTGCGTGATAGCTGGAAAGAGGTACAGGGTTGCAGGAAAAGGTTATTCTTGCTGTTTTGTTTTTTGAATTGTTTGCTTCTTTTACCCTGGGGAACATTATATTTGCTTTTAGACGGATGTGGTCCATTAAAAAGGGAAAGCTAATCATAAAGGGAAAGTTAGGGGCAGTTTCTGCAACCTTGATTCTAGGTTTGTAAGAAGGATGGATGAGAGTGACTAAGTTCAAAGATTGTCTTTAGAAGGGAAATGAAATGGAATGCTCTGATACTCAACCACCTGTACCCTCTGAACTGGCAACAAAAGAGGATCTGAGAAAAACGAAATCAGAAATAATTTCTCAGATAACAGCAAAGATTGTGCTCATAGTGCAAGACATGATTAATAAATCTAGAGAGGACACAGATAAAAAAATAAAGGAGCTGAGGAACATGATGGAATCCCAACATAGGAAACAAATGGAATCCATAAAACAGATGCAAACAGATTTCCAGGAGATTTAAAAACTCCACTGAAAGTCTATGCAGCAGAATGAGCCAATGTGAGGATAGAATTTCAGATGTAGAAGAAAAGATTGCAATTAGTGACCAGGAAAAGAAAAATTTCTTTAAAATTATAAGGGAACACGAGAAATCAATCCAGCAGCTCCTAGACGATGCAAAGAACAATAACATAAGACTGATTGGAGTCAATGAAGAAAGAGGAGAGAGTGCAGATGACATAAAAAACTGTTCACAGAAGTGATGGCATAAAACTTCCCAAGCAGGGGAAAAGAACGTGACATACAGATAAGTGAGGCATATAGGACTCCAGCTAGCCTTGATCAAAAAAAATCTACACATAGGCATATAATTGTTAAGATTCCAGAAACTCAACAGAAGAACAAAGTTCTACAAGCAGTTAGAGAAAAGAAACAAATCACTTACAAAGGAAAGCCCATCAGAATCACAGCAGACTTCTCAACACAAACCATCAAGGCAAGAAGAGCTTGGAGTGACGTATTCCAAGCCCTAAAAGAAAACAGCCTCCAACCCAGATTGATGTACCCTGCAAAACTATCTTTCAAAATGGATGGAGAAATAAGATACTTTTATGACAAAGAGCACCTTAGGAACATCCTGAATACCAAACCAGCACTCCAAAGAATTTTACACAGTATCCTAGGAACAGACATTGAGGATCACAACCCCAGGAAACAAAGCAGAATGAACCCATCTGGTACAACAAGAAATCATGCCAGAAATCGTAAAGGAGGAGAATCCCAAAAAAAGAAAAAGTCACAGCAATGACAAGTCAATACATTTCAGTTATAACCATCAACGATAACGGTCTCAATTCACCAATCAAAAGAAACAGACTGGCAGAATGGGTCAAGAAGCAAAATCCAACAATATGCTGCATACAAGAAACACACTTAATTCAAAAGGAAACTCATAGACTGAAAGTTAAAGGGTGGAAAACAATACTGCATGTGACAGGAACCCGAAAAAAAGCAGGAGTAGCTATCCTCTTTTCAGATCAAGTAGATTTCAAACCAACACTGATTAAGAGAGACAAAGAAGGACACTACATCCTTGTAAAGGGAAGAATCCAAGAGGAAGAGATGACAATCATAAGTATCTATGCACCAAACACTAGTGCGCCTACCTATATAAAACAAATACTAATGGACATGAAAAGTCATATATGCACTAATACAATTGTAGTGGGGGACCTCAACACCCCACTGTCACTAATAGATAGATCAACTAGACTAAAAATAAGTAATGAAATAGTAGAACTCAATCGAACACTTGAACAAATGAACTTAACAGATGTTTACAGAGTCTTCCACCCCACAAAATCACAATACACATTCTTCTCAGCTGCACATGGGTCATTCTCCAAAATAGACCACATACTCACACATAGGACATGATTAAGTAAGTGCAAAGGAATTGAAGTTATCCCCTGTATATTATCAGACCATAGTGCGATGAAATTGGAGATCCATAGCAAAAGAAACTCAAAAAATTCCATAAACACATGGAAATTGAACAACACACTTCTGAATAACCAGTGGGTCACAGAGGAAATTAAAGAAGAAATCAGACAGTTCCTTCAATTAAATGACAATGACAATACAACATATCGGAATCTATGGGACACAATGAAAGCATTCTTACGAGGGAAATTCATAGCAGTGAATACGCATATTAGGAAAACAGAACGAGCCCAATTAAACAACCTGATGCTGAACCTCAAGCTTTTAGAAAAAGAAGAGCAGGACAACCCCAAAGCTCACACAAGGGAGGAAATTATAAAGATCAGAGGAGAAATCAATGCAATGGAGACTAAGAGAATGATACAAAATATCAATGAAGCCAAGAGTTGGTTCTTCAAAAGAATCAACAAAATTGACAAACCCTTAGCCAACCTTATCAGAAAAAGGAAAGAAAAGGCCCAAATCCATGCAATTAGGAATGAAAAGGGTGAAATTACAACAGACCCAGCAGAAATCCAGAGGATCATCAATACCTACTTCCAGAACCTATACGCCAATAAGATGGACAACACAGAAGAAATGGACAGATTCCTAGATACATATGAATTACCAAAGTTGAACGAAGAAGACCTAAAAATTCTGAACAACCCAATATCAACCAATGAAATTGAAAATGTAATAAAAAACTTATCAACTAAGAAAAGCCCGGGCCCTGATGGCTTCACTGCTGAATTCTACAAGACATTTAGAGAGAAACTACTGCCACTACTGTTTAAGCACTTCAATGAAATTGAAAGGGAAGCAATACTCCCAAATTCATTCCTGGAAGCAAGCATCACCTTGATCCCCAAAGCAGAAAAAGACCCAACTGAAAAGGAGAACTATAGGCCAATCTCACTAATGAACATAGATGCAAAAGTCCTTAATAAGATACTGGCAAATAGAATGCAGAATATCATCAAGAAGATCATTCACCCTGATCAAGTGGGATTCATCCCAGGGATGCAGGAATGGTTCAACATATGCAAATCAATCAATGTAATACACTATATCAATAGAGCCAAGGACAAAAACCATATGACTATCTCCATAGACGCAGAAAAAGCATTTGACAAAATCCAGCATGCATTTATGATAAAAACCCTACAACAAATTGGAATAGATCGTCTCTACCTCAAACTGATAGAAGTCATCTATGAAAAACCAACAGCCAATATCATACTAAATGGTCAAAAACTGAAATCCTTCACACTAAAATCAGGAACAAGACAAGGATGTCCACTATCACCACTCTTGTTCAATATAGTTCTGGAAACATTAGCTACGGTAATTAGACAAGAGAAAGAAATAAAAGGAATAAAGATAGGAAATGAAGAAGACATTGTCATTATTTGCAGATGACATGATACTGTATATAGAAGACCCTAAGAACTCTACCAAAAGTCTTCTAGACTTAATAACCAAATTCAGTCAAGTAGCTGGTTACAATGTCAACACACAAAAATCAATAGCTTTCCTCTACACGAATGACAGACTCCCTGAGAGAGAAATAGGGCAAATAATTCCTTTCACAATAGCATCCCAAAAACTGAAATACCTAGGAATCATCCTAACGAAAGAAATCAAAGACCTCTTCTCTGAAAACTATGGCACTCTGAAAAGAGTGATTGAAGATGATATCAGAAAATGGACAGACATCCCCTGCTCCTGGGTAGGAAGGATCAAGGTAGTGAAAATGGCCATACTTCCAAAACTCCCATACAGGTTCAATGCAATTCCAATTGAGATCCCAGCAGCATACTTCACGGACCTTGAGAAAACAATCCAAAAATTCATTTTGAACAAGAAGAGACCCAGAATAGCAAAAGCAATTCTAGGTAACAGAGACATGGCAGGGGGTATCACAGTCCCCAACCTGCACTACTACTGCAAAGCTATTGTGATAAAAACAGCATGGTATTGGCAAAGAAATAGACTTGAGGACCAGTGGAGCAGATTAGAAGATGCAGAAACAACGCCAGACACACTCAGCCATCTCATCTTCGATAAAGGAGCCAAACACCCTCACTGGAGGAAAGATAGCCTCTTTAATAAATGGTGCTGGAAAAATTAGGCTTCAACTTGCCAAAGATTAAAACTAGACCTATATCTCTCACCATACACTAAACTAAAATCAAAATGATTAAAGATCTAAATATTAAAATAGAAACTCTGAGCCAGTTGGAACAGAGGTTAGGTAGAACCCTTGAAGACATCGGTGTAGGAAAAGATTTTATGAACAAAACCTCAGTTGCCCATGAACTAGCACAAACAATCAACAAGTGGGATGTCTTCTTAGTAAAAGGCTTCTGCACAGCAAGAGAAACCACCAGCAGTGTGAAGAGACAACCCACAATGTGGGAAAAAATCTTCACCTGCTCTTCCTCAGACAAAGGTCTACTATCTCGAATCTATAAAGAACTTAAAAAGATCAGACCTCCCAAATTTAAAGATCCAATCAAAAAATGGGTATCTGAAATGAACAGACATTTCTCAGACAAAGAAGTAGAAATAGCAAATAAATACATGAAAAAATGTTCAACATCACTGGTCATTTGAGAGATGCAAATGAAAACAATGCAGAGATTCCACTTCCCTCCAGAAAGAATGTCTGCTATCATGAAATCAACCAATAACAAATGCTGGCGGGGCTGTGGGGAAAGAGGAACCCTGCTCCACTGCTGGTGGGAGTGTAGACTGGTGCAAGCACTGTGGAAAGCAGTATGGAGATACCTCAAAGAACTAGGACTGGAAGTCCCATTTGACCCTGCTATTCCACTGCTGGGGATCTTCCCCAAAGAATTAAAAGAATCATACCACAGTGATATATGTGCACCCATGTTCATAGCAGTGCAGTTTGTAATAGCTAAAACTTGGAAACAGCCCAAATGCCCATCAACTGGAGACTGGATAAAGAAAATGTGGTTTTTTAATAAAATGGAGTACTACTCAGCCATAAAAAATGAGAAATTAGAGACATTTATAGCTAAGTGGATGCACAGTGAGGCGATACTTTTAAGTGAAATAAATAGGGCACACATGTATAAATACGAATAGTTTCTCTGGTGTGAGAAACTGAAAGTGTAAATATGGACTAAAACATATAATAGGTAATGTGAAATAGGAAGAAAAGGGGCCAAGGGGAAGGAAGTGGGAGGGCTAGGGGAAAGGATAGAAGGGAATGGAATTAATACGAGAAAATGGAAAAATAGGAACAAAATCTTTGTAAATAGGGAGGACTGGAGGGATTGAAGGGAGGGCTGGGCAAGGGTGAAAAATAAGAACCAAGAGAGACTGTGTAAAGGTGCAAATTTCCAATGATGAATGTCATTATATTGTATACCTAAAATGTACCAATGATTAGAATGAATAATTGATATTGCAAAATAGGAAGAAAAGTTCCAAAGGGGTAGGGGTAGTGGGAGGGGCAGGGGCAGGGGAAAGGAAAGAAGGGAAAGGAAAAATGATGAGAAATGGAAAAAATGGAAACAAAGTCTTTGTAAGTAGGGAAGGGTGGACAGGGAATGGGGATAAAATAAGATCCAAGATGCATCATGTAAAGATACAAGTTCCCAATGAGAAATGTAATTGTGTTGTATACCTAAAATGTACCAATAAAAGAATTTAAGAAAAAAATAAAAATTTTTTAAAAATGGTTGTCTTTAGAGAAGAACATGAACAGTTGATCAGTAGTCACAGATGGGAAGGCAGAATATATGGAAGGAAGTACAGGCTGACTATTGATATAATAATAAGAAAAATGGGGGTTTTCTTCTAGTTGCTTTTGTTTTCCAGTGAATTTTCCATGTCTTCAACTGAGAGTATCTGAGAGAGATAAAGGAAATGGAAAATGAAAAAGAAAGAGAGCTCCAGAAGATCATATATTTCAAGAAAAACACTTGGGCTGTTTTGCATACTTACAGTACTGAATTGGCTCTTGAAGTTATTATTGGGAACCTGACTTTACTCTTTTCTGTCTTTAGAGAGTTCCTTTTATGTTCGTTATGGTTTGTGTCTAGATGTCCCCTCAAAGCCTCAGGTGGCCCTTTTTCAGAGGTGGCTGAATCTAGAGTGTGTGATGCTGGGATTAATGTATGTGATTACTAAATCAGTCCATTGATTGGTTTGGCACCTCCCTAATCCCAGTAGCCTGGATGCAATATAAGGGACAGAAAGAGGCTTGTCTTGCCCCTCTTACTTACCTTGTTACCTTCTGCCCACCATAAACTGTTTCTCCTCTGTAATGCCTATCTGCCATGTCACCCTGCCTTTGAGCCAGCTGATTATGGACTGAAACCTCTAAAAATTGAGCTAAAGAAACCTTTTTGTCTCAGCAGTGAGAAAAGTAACTAAGACAATCTTTCAGTAGTTTTTGGAAGTGAAAAACAATAGCTGCTTCTATAGACAAAATTAAGTATCTATCTTTAAAAAAGCTAATGAAGCAACAAAATAGCTTTTAAAAGTCTTCTATCACCAAATATAGTCAGTTCCTAATTTGTATTTATTCTTTTCTTTTTTTTTTTTTTGGTACCAGTGACCCAACTAGGGACCTTGCACTTGGGAGGCAGGTAGCAGAACCACTGAGCTAAATCGCCGGTCCTGTATTTATTCTTATTAGCTACACTGTCAACATCTAAAAATAAGACTGTTGATTTTTCTGGATTTCACTTTGAAGTTCCTTTTCATTTTTAAAAAGCATCAAAAAATGTTTTTTTCTTTTTTTAGATGTTTTTAATAGTTGCTCCTCTTTCTGTTCTCTACAACTGGAAGGATGAATTGGATACCTGGGGATATTTCAGAGTCACTATTTTACATGGTAACAAAAAAGACAATGAATTGATTCGTGTAATGCAGAGGAAATGTGAAATTGCTCTAACAACATATGAAACATTGCGCTTATGTCTGGATGAACTCAACAGGTAATAAGAATTATAATAATATCAATCAATATCCCTTACATTGTAATTTTTTTAGAATACTCTAAATTTCTTTTAGCTTGATTTAAGTTCATTTCAGATTTATTGAAATACATGGTTTGTAATAATTTATTCTCTGACAAGGAAAGGCCTGCATCAGGTTTTCTCACTGTGTTAAACTCAGTATAGGATACCTCTCTAAACGATGCCTCTGAAAGAATGATGAAACTTCCTAAGGCTGATGTACAACCTTTTATGCATATGGTGCCTCTGGTCTAGAACAGTTATTTTCATGAATAATTTTAATTATGAGAGTCTGTTGTAAATGTACAGTGGCAGAATACACTACACCACTGTAGCCTAGAATGTAAGAGGGATGTGGCTAGGAGACAACTTAGTGAGTTAAGTATGGAACATATCATAAACAGCATTGAAAACTCCCTAGAAGATTTTTTTCTCTATGTTTAGGACAATACAATATCCTCGAAGTGTTTTTAGCAAATTACAAAGATGATGAAAATGATTAGATTTGCATTTGGTAATTATCAGACTACTACATGTACAGATAGTGGGAAGCTAGGTTGATAGGGAACGACTAAGGTTTGTTATGGACTAAATTGTGTCCCCTCAGCCCCAGATTCATATATACAGATCCCAACCCCAGTACCTCAAAATGTAATCATATTTAAGGATAGGTCTTTAAGAGCTAAGTAAAGATGAGGCGTTTTGGTGGGGCTGCAATCCCACCAGCCCAGAATGCTTATAAGAAGAGAAACAGACACTGAGAACATGCATGCACAGAGGAAGGGACCTGTGAGGTCCAACTTGCTGGCACCTTGATCTTAGATTTCTTGTTTACAAGATTATAAGAAAATAAAATTCTGTTAAGCTATCCAGTGTGCGGTGGTTATCTAGCCTAAACTATTCATAGTTGTGCTAGCCACAGCTTGGGCCTTGGAAAAGTCATTAACTTTGATCTGTTGCAAGCTTAGATTTCACCGTAAAAGGATACAATTCATACCTAGGGTGTCTTTGGAAAAAATTACCTGGTAAGTCCTTAAAATGTTAAAGTATTGTAGTTATAATCAGTTCAAATTGTTGTTCTTCCGCCTGCTGCGCAGGCGCAAGGACCAAAGTTCGATTCCCCGGTACCAAAAAAAAAAAAAAAATTGTTGTTCTTGAACGAGTTAATGGCAGAAAACGAGGTTATTTTTAAAGGTAATACTTTCAGTTCAGCATAAAGACGCTTTGGTATAAGATAAAGATGAAGAATACCAATCAGCAGTTGTCTCACAGATTTTTTAAGCTCAAAATATGTCTAAGAGTAAAAAGGCCACTAATTAGCTATGTGGCTTTGGATAAAGTAGCTCATATAGAAAATGGCAGGATGAATTAGATCAGTCTTTGCCAAAACTGGCTGTTCAAACCCTTTAGAGAGTTTTATTAATCAACTTTAATAAACTTTAATTTGTATACAATAATACTGATTTTAAGTGCAGTTGGCCCTCTGTGTTGCTAAGTTACATATCCAGGTATTCAACTTACTACAGATGAAAAGTATTTGTAAAAATAAATGCATGTGTACTGAACATGTATGACCTTTTTTTTCTTTTTCATTGTTCTCTATACCACTATAACAACTACATAGAAGTTACATAGAAGTTTTATTAGAGATAAAAGGGAAGATATACATAGGTTATATGCAAATACTATGTCATTTTATGTAAGGGACTTGAGCATTCATAGATTTTGACCCTGGATCAATCATTCTCAGATACCCAGAGACAACAATATATATAGTTTGCTCATTTTTACCAGGGATGGGAAAACTTTCTGTAAGGAGTCAGATAGCAAATATTTTTGGGCCAGTGATTGTTCTCTTAAACTGAATTGTATATTACTATATTTGAGAGTGGATATTTAGTTTTTCTAGTTTTGGGTTGTTATAAATAAAATTTCAAGGAATATTTGTATCTAGTCCTTTTTTGTACTTATATTTGCATTTCTCTTGGACAAATATGTCGGAGTGGAAGTTTTGGATTTTG
This sequence comes from Heterocephalus glaber, assembly GCF_053883595.1. Taxonomy (NCBI): domain Eukaryota; kingdom Metazoa; phylum Chordata; class Mammalia; order Rodentia; family Bathyergidae; genus Heterocephalus; species Heterocephalus glaber. The sequence goes on along the minus strand of NW_028258151.1, from coordinate 12,040,605 downwards.
AAATAAGTAAAGGTCTAAATTTATAAAAAAGAGCCGCCAAGTCTTTTTCCAGAGTGACTGTACCCTTTTACTGACAGTCCAGTCGCCTCGTATCCTTGCTAGTGTTGCCATTGTCAGTATGTTTTCATTTTGGTGAAAATATAGCAGTATCTTGCTGTGATATAATTTGTATTTTCTGATTATATATATTTAATTCTACATATCGAATGTAGTATTCTGTAAATATCAGTAAGTCTACTTAAGGTATTCCTCAGGTGTTCTCCATCTTGGGTTGCTTTACAGTTTCTGAGAGAGAAGAATTAAAATTTTTTTTTCTCCTTTCTGTTCTGCAGGTTTTCACTCATGTATTTTGAATCTCTGTTATTAGGTACACATGAATTTATTTTGTGTTTTCCTGATGAATTAATGCTTCTATTTTTTTTAATGCTTCTATTTTTAAAAAGTATCCCTTTTCATTTCTAATATTATTTCTCATCTTGATGCTTTCTTTAAAGTTATTGTCAAGTCTTCTTATGCATATTAATTGTGTATGTTTATATTTTTATATTTCAGCATACTTGTTCTTTAGATTTGAAGTGGATCTCCTTGTAGTTAGCATATAATTGAATCTTGCTTTTTTATTTGTTTTGATAAGCTTTGCCTTTTATTTGGAGTATTTAGATCATTCACATTAGGAAAGTTGGATGTAGAGTTACCATTTTTGTCAAGTCTGAGATATGATTTTATGCCACTTACAAGCTAATAAGTTAGCATGTTGTTTCTGTTTAGTGGTTGCTGGCAGAAGACAGTGATCGCAGATTTTGTAATTTGTCCAAACCTCCACAGTTAAGTCAGTGATGGACATGACCTTTGAACACTAAACATCTACCTCTAGACCTCGGCTTTTTAACCAATATATAATAACACCCAAAATAATGTTGTGTAGTTAGATAAATACAACAAATTATCATATAGTACCAGTTATATTTTAATTATTTTTTACTGGTCTCCTTTAGACTGTGAGCTTATTAATATAGATTTTATCTTTAATTTTGTAGTGCAATGCTTATTATACTTTTAGCACATAATGGTTGCTGGAGAGATTTTTTCCAGCAGTTATTTTGTGACTGTTGTAAATTTTTTTTTTTTTTGGTACCGGGGATCAAACTTGGGACCTTGCACTTGCAAGGCAGGTGCCGGAACCACTGAGCTAAATCCCCGGCCCTGTTGTAAATTTTTAAACAAGAATTATGTAATCATGAGTCATATATTTATAAGATTAGGGAATCAGGATGTTACAATTTTTGTCATATTTATTTTGTCATTTATTAGTTCAAATGGCATTAGTTTGAAAAATATATGCAATAATTTATATTTTATGAGAGCAAATATTATTTTTGTGAGAGTAATGCTCTGTACATTTATCACGGATGGTCCACAGAGTAAACATACTACATAGTATGAAGTATATCTCTTTTTATTATTACCATTATTCTTTTTACTTCAACTTACATCAAAGTCATATATACATATGATTTAAAGAGACAGATATGATGAAAGAAACTACAGTTAATTCCACACCCCTCTCCCCATTACTGTTGCTTCAGCTCTTACTGATCTTAGTCTTTACCTCCATGTCCATAACCACGTTAATGCTATGACTTTTAATTTTTTCTTTAATTTTCTGTATCATTGCTCATTTCTTCATAAGGAAAATGAGGATTTTGCTATGTTTTGCCTTCCACTTCCTCACTTTAGAATAACTTGATCCATCTGTTTTGTGGAGTGGGAATAGATATCTATGAGGTCGAACTGCTTCATAAACAGAATGTTGAACATTTTTGTATTTCCAATTTCCAACGGTATCTAGTACCACCAATCCTAGCTTTTTAAGAGCTAAATAAAGCATTTGTTTCTTGGCTTTCTCCATTGCTGGCATAGGATATTGCTTTCTCCACTTTTGTAAGTCATCTTGCCCATTTTCTTTCCAACTTCTATAGTTTTGTGGCTGTTTCCTCTTTTCTCTTTGTACTTAAGACTTCACCATATTTCATTCAACTTTAAGAAAATTATGAAACCTGTAGAAAATGAGAAGATATTTTACTGTTATTTAAGTATTCTTGTCCCTCAGCCCTTTTACTTAGAAGTGTTAGCATGTGCAAATTATTCTTGGTTGAGTCAGTTATTTTACTGAGTGTTACAAAATTATGTTTTTCTAACTTACTATTTCTTCTACACTTGATGGTGTTCTCCTATAAAGGAAAATGTATCATTAATTAGGAATTAACTGCAATTTTGACTTTTTTAAAAAAGCGAACAGGCCAGGGATTTAGCTCAGTTGTTTTGCCTCCTGCCTCACAAGTACAAGGTCCCGAGTTCGATCCCTGGTACCAAAAAAAAAAAAAAAACCAAGTGAATTCTTGATCTTTTGTTTTACCATTTTGAATATCATTGTAGAATATTATGCCATTTGTATACCTTTGAAGAGACATTTTGAAAATGTTTATTAAAATCTTTTGCCTGTCTTTTCTTGGTTATCTTACATTGTGCTGTTGTTGTAGTAGTTCTGTATATATTCCACATACAAGTCCTTTATCTGAATATTATATGCAAATATTTTCCTCTAGTCTATAACATGTCCTTTAGTGTTGTCTTTGGAAGAGCAAAATTTTAACTTTGATGGAGTCCAATTTTGGCAAAATATTTTTATTGACCATGTATTTAGTATCATATCTAAGAATTTTTTGCCTAACCAGGAATCATACAAATTTTTTGTTTTATAAGTTTTGTAATTTTGCCTCATAGTTAAATCTATAGTCTATATTGAGTTAATTTTTTATGTATAGTGTGAGGTGAGGGTCTAAATTTTTTTTCATAATAAAACTCTTACATTTTTATTTATTCAGTGTTTTATACTCAGTGATAGTCATTATTCTTGATGCTGAAATATGCACATTAAGCTGGTTCCTGTGTCCTTTGGATATGTCCTCATTTGCCTCTGAATACGTTTGTGCTTTCTCACTCTTCAGTATTTCCCATGCTACATGCCTAAAATCAACTATTTTTCCATATTTCTGTAGAACTCTGGTTCCTTTTAGTAGATGGAACACTATTGGTGCTGATTGCTACTAGAGTAACAATTGATACTAAATCTTTGTAGTAAACAGAGTAATGTATTATAACTTTAAAATGTCAAGAATCTATATTAGTATTTTTTCATTCAGATTTAACATTGCAAAGTTTGCTTCTCTTTTGTAATTGATTTTTTACTTTAAAAATCTTTGTTTTTAGTTAATGATGTTTAAAGGAGAATTTTTTTATTCTACCATATTTAAACATAATCTCGATACCCTTTTATATTCTCCATACACATTTTATTTTTGTGGGTTATGACCAGTTAACTAGGTGTAAGAATCATCAAGGATAAAAAGGAACAAAAAATACCTGCAAAACTTGGGTAGAGAAAACAGCTCTCTAAAAATTCATTAGACTAAGGAGAGGAAATTTTCTCTACCTTTCTCCCTTTTGTTATTACTTTATAGTTTGGAATGGTCAGCCATTATTGTGGATGAAGCTCATAGAATCAAGAATCCAAAGGCAAGAATAACAGAAGCCATGAAAGCTTTGAAGTGTAATGTCCGCATTGGCCTCACTGGGACCATCCTTCAGAACAACATGAAGGAACTCTGGTGTGTTATGGACTGGTGAGTGACACTGGCTTTACTCTTATTAAAATATTACCAAATGCATACTTCTTTAGCTTAATGGTACCTTGTTTGCTAATTGTTAGTTTCTGAAAACAAAAACAGAAAACAGTCATTTAACTGGTTGCAGAAATATTTGATACCAAATATACCATAGTATACCAAGTAGGGAATCCCATGAAAACCTGTCTTTATGTTAGTTTGGTCCATGAAGTAAATATACATGCTGACTTGCCAATTCCATCATCATCTTTAGTTATAGGCTTAAACTCTCATAAAGAAAAAACATTCTATTTTCTTGACTTTTGTTTTTGCTCTTAATAAATAAGTGACAAGTATATTTCTTAGAAGCTAAAAGAATTTAATGTTTTTCTTTTTAGACAACCTAATAAAATCCTCAGATTTTTCTTATTGCCTTTATAAAGGGCTGTTCCAGGACTTTTAGGTAGCAGGATCCACTTCCAGAAGCAGTTTTCTGACCCAGTAGAACATGGTCAGAGGCACACAGCAACAAAAAGAGAACTAGCCACTGGCCGAAGGGCCATGCGAAGGCTTGCAGAGCAGATGTCTGGATGGCTTCTCAGGCGCACCAAGACCCTCATAAGTGATCAGTTGCCAAAGAAAGAAGATCGGGTAAGAACCACATTTGTGTGTACGATTAGTTTTTTGTCACATTTTATTATTTTTTTCCTGAAAAATTTTTTTAAGAGGAAGTCTATCTCCTTTAGTATTTTATAATATAATTTTGTGCCGTTTATGTTTTTGGAAAAAATTTGTTATATACAAAATTTCAGAACACATTAATTTAGCCCATTTGTTTTCCTTACTAACTTTATTGATCTGTTAGCTAATAGGTTTATTGTTAGTGTATGTATTAGTCAGCTTTCTGGTGCTGTAACATATATTTAAATATTAATATCTTAATTAATAATTAATATCTTTTAGGGCCATGGACTGAGCTGGTTTGCTCTGGCACGCCCGGAGAGGCAGAGACCAGTCAGTCTGGCTGTGGACTGACCCCATTGGCTTGGGTGGAGCCAATTTAAATCAACTTAAAAGGAGGAAAGATTTATTTGGCTCGTGGTATAAGAAGTGTCAATATATGGTCTTTGCCTCTGTTACTTTGGGCCTGCGGTAGGCAGGGTGTTATAGTAGGGAGCACATGGTGGAGCAAAGCTGCATATTTCATAGCAACCAGGAAGCAAAAAGAGACAGAAGGGGCCAGATTCCCAATATCTTCCTTAAAAGCTTGCTCTCAATGACCTTGTTTCTATGAGGCTTCACCTAGTAAAAGTTCTGTAGTACCACAAGCTGGGGACCAGGCCTTTGGCATATGGTTCCTTTGGGGTACGTTTAAGATCCAAACCATAACAGCATACACTAGACTCACTTCTTAAAGCTTTTGACACAATTCTTCTTCAAGGAAGTAAGAAGAAGTTCTCTCCCTAATGTGTTTTTTGTTTACATTTTGTCCTTTTCATATGGTCTGCCATCTACAACCCATTATATTCCTTGGTGCCTTAATTCTAGTTACACGACCAAAGTGGTTAAGAGCTTGATTTCTAGATTTGTTTTATGTACAGTCATATATACAATTACACAACTAACTTAAGTTTTTGAATTTGTGGAAAAACAATGATTAATTGCTTAAGAAAATTTGGATTGACTATAGTAGAATTTTTAAAAATATAGTAATCTTCTTTAAGTTTTAAAAATTCATTTATTTATGGAGATCAAACCCAGGGCCTCATGCACAGTAGGCAAGTGCTACCATTGAACCGCACTCCTAATCTTTTTTTCCTGGTTTTAAATTTTGTGATTTTTCTAGCTCATGCAGTGGAATAATGGTTCTATAAATTGCTGTGAAGTAAACTTTATTAATATTGTCTCAAATAAAAGTAATCCTGTCAGATGCCCTCTAAAGTAGGACATCCTATGGATTATTTTTTTTTTTTTAGTGCCGGGGATCAAACCTCAGGTCTTTGTGCCTGCGAGTCAGGCATCAGGCAGCCGAACCGCTGAGCTAAATCCCCGCCCCTGTCCTATGGATTATTACTTTAAAAAGATAGATTTGATATTGATATGATATGGAAGTTGGAGAAGGTGATATTATATATGACATTTAGTATTTATTTAAAGCAAATGTTATATTGAGATAGTTCATGAATCCAGACTTTTAAAATATTCTGCATAGTTGTATGTATATTAAATAGTTAATATTTAATGGGAACAAGAAAAATATAAATATGTGAAGAGAATTGTGCATAGAATTTTAAAACTTGGGCTTTGAAATCAAATACTATGAGCTTAAGTCCTGGTTCCCCCCTTAAAAGTTTTGTAACTTGCAGCAGTTTACTGAGGCAGTCAAACATGAATTTCTTCTTAAATGGAAATGATCTGCCTCACTTGCCTGCTCTGAAATTCATGATACATGAGAGATGTTTAGTACATGTTAAACTGTTTAACAATAAAAACTCAAAACCCCCTCCTTACGTTAATCAGTGATACCATCTTACATTATTTCTTTTTGTTCTTGTGTGTACATTTATATTCATTATTGAGGATCAAGATAGTATACTTTATATATACATATTTAAATCTAGTATCATTTTAGATATACCCAGATTTGCTCAATGCACATTTGTCATTTTTTGCAATAATATTCTTTGTAGTGGCAAATAAATATTTACAAATAGATGACTTTTATTTCTTGTTCATATTCTTCAAAGCCCTGTCATGGGCATGTTTAGTTTGATGTCTCTAGTTACAAATAGTTGTATTTCTAATTTACAGTACTGTGAAAAATACAAGCTAGATTATGTCATAATTTAGTGGCATTGTTCTATCAAATTTTCTTCTTTTTTTTGAACTTGGACATAAAATATCAACCTGTATTTGCTTTTATGTACATTTTATTAATCATTATCCTTACTAACCTTAGAAATTTATAGCAAGATACTAAATATAAGTAACTGTTTTTAGTTTTCAATAATAGGGAGTTTTTAATTTTTTTGTTTTCCAACTATTTCAGTAAGTATTTATTGTTCATCCCATTATTCTGAAGTATTCTCTTTTTCCTTATCCAATTTTTTGTCTCAAATTTTAATCATTTATTTGCATGATGGACTAATATATAGAACCTTGTGAAGACCCACAGCATATTGAGAAATAAGGAAGTAATTAACTTTTTTCATATTTCCTTTTAATTAAAAACAAAAATAAATATAAGGTTATTTGGAAATTAAATTATAATTTGTATAGTCTGGCATGAAGTGGGAAGCAAAGCATATAAGAGAATTGAGAAAAATCATAATGATGTAACTAGAGGAAAAAATAGTTTATGAATAATTTTCACTATTACAATCTATTAATCCAATGTACATTGTGATTATTATTTTTACTGCTACAAAAATGGTACTAGTGATTGCCTTATATTTTATCTTGCCAGATGGTTTATTGTTCTCTGACGGATTTCCAGAAAGCTGTCTATCAAACAGTGTTAGAAGCAGAAGATGTGACTTTGATACTTCAATCTTCTAAGCCTTGTACCTGTAACAGTGGCCGGAAAAGGAGAAACTGTTGTTATAAGGCAAGCATTTCAGTTTATTTTTACCATCTTGCTTTTGGTACATTATATTCTGCTCTGCTGTCAAAGTAGCAGATAATAAAATAACTTTTCTTCAGTTTTTTAACTTTAAAAGCTATAAATTTCTAAAGAGAATATTTAAAAAAATTTTTTTACAATGTTAAATAGTAACCACATACTAATTTGGTAGTCAAATATAGTTTTAAAAATCATTTTTAGAAATTAAACTTCAATTTGATATCTTCTCTTTTAGCTTTTATTTGGAAGTACCACACTTTTATCTTGAAATTTCATTTTCAGGAATTTGCTCATTATCTACTAGTAGTAAAATGACCTACTCTTTGATTGCAGGCTAAAATATTCTGACATATATACTGTCAGTTTGATATAAACTGTTATAAACAGAGTAAAAAAAGTTTAGAAACAAAATTCATTCATAGTTTTCTACTTTCTGTCTCTATTTTCTGCTCTTTTTTTACCTAGTTCATGTAACATATACATGTACATATAGGGACCCAATAGATATTTATTTTAGCTCATTTATTTTAGCTCATTTATTTTATTGTTTTAGGCACTTAACATTTTTGTGATAGCCCAGTTTCCTAGAAAAACTAGTGGAGAGAGAAGGGGTCTGTATAGCACTGCCCCTGAATAGCTTCCTGTTACCAGGAAGCTTGTAATGGGAGCATTTCCATCCCAGTGCATCATCAGGATAAATACATTCCAGAACAAGGACATTCTCTCCTTTTTATTAAAAACAACATTATCCTATGATTCACCAAAAATGATTCCACATTTGTGACTCATGATATTTTGTGCAAATAGTTGACTATCATTTTCTTAGGATTTATTGGGTTCAAAGTAACTAAATAATAATTATTATTATAAGTGATATATTTTCTGATGAAAACAATAACATAGCCTTTTCTTGTTCTTTTCTTCTGGTTATAGACTAATTCACGTGGTGAAACAGTGAAAACCTTGTATCTCAGCTATCTTACAGTCCTTCAGAAGGTAGCGAACCACGTCGCACTGCTGCAGGCCACTAGCACTTCCAGACAACAGGTGTGGGTTGGCTTTCTACATTTATTTGTGGTATATAACTGATATTTGATATAAAAATTTTTAATTAAATATCTCTGAGGTTTTTTGGTGTGAAATTTAAGAGAAAATTGACTTGCTGATTTAAAAATTTAGAGCCCTGGGGATGTAGCTTAGTCATAGAGGAGGTCCTAGGTTTGAGCTCCAGCACCAGTAAATAAATAAATAAAAATTTAGATATTAAGGAATATGTAGAGTTATATTCTTAAACTGAAAAAATTTAAGCTTAAAATAATAACTTCATATGCCTCTAATAATATTTGCATGTTTATTTTCCCTAATAGTCTTATTTCAGTAAGCAGGTATCTAATTACATTAATCTGGCTAAAAAGAGGTTTTAAAATAATCTGTATATTAAATATTAGACCTGTTTCCCAAACTGGAAAAAAATCAGTCATTTAAAAGTTTAGGATTAGATATAGTCATTTACTTGGGTAATTTTGTGTCTTATTTAGACCACAACCTAAATAAAAAGATCTTTTAAAAGCTTTTTATGCAATGATTTTATATTTTTTGTGATATAGTCAATATTGTTTAAATGAAATTTAGTAAGAATTTAATATTATTTTTGATAGTAGTCTTTACTCTTTTGGGAGTATTTGTCTTTCTTATTTTAGAAATCTTGGAAAAAGTAATTAATCTAGTAGCCTTGTCATTAAAAATTCATCAGTGCCAATTATGTTTAACACTTTAAGATTTAATATCACTTTAAGATTTTCTGAATTATTAATCTGACTTAGAAAAGGCCAGATCTTCCAAGTAACATGGTTTTTGTAAATAGAATTTTTTAATAAGTGGTTTTGATTTATACAGGTTTAAATTTGTTAAATTGAAATCTCTTTTCTTTTCCTTTTACCCTCAAGGAAACACTTATCAAAAGGATATGTGATCAAGTATTTTCCAAATTCCCAGACTTTGTTCAGAAGAGCAAAGATGCAGCCTTTGAGACACTTTCGGATCCTAAATACAGTGGAAAAATGAAGGCAAGTGCTGTTTTTTTGAGGGTTCATACTGACAGATGGCTATATAAAACATTCAGAGGTGTGGCCAGGATGTCAGCTCATCCGAACAGGTACCCAGACATTGAGACGAAGTGGTGGCTGTGGATAACTGGTGTTGCTGATGTCAGCACTTACAAGTTCACTGTGAACCCAGGGTACAGTTGTGTGCACAGTCGGTTCTCAGTAGCAGTTGTCTCAAATGTATTTCAAACTTTCCTTATTAATGTATTGGATTTTTTACCTATTAAAATGTATGCTGTATTCACATAACTAATAACTTGTCTTTAAAAAGGGAGATTTAAATGTTAATGCTAATCAGTAGGGTGAGGATAAGGCATGAGCCTACAGTTAGCAAAAGAAACTTCTTGTAGAGTTCAAGTGGGGAAAGCCTTTTTCTATACGGACATTTTCTACCTCTTGCTTTTTTTTGCTGCGAGGTTATAAGTTTGCAAGGGAACATTTGTTATACACAGGGAAAGTGACCTGTAACTGTGCTACTCTTGGTGATGTGTTAGTGAAGGAGAGGTATGAAAAGTAAGGCTAGGTTCTCCAGCCACTTCCCAGGCCCCTGGGTGTTGCTGGTGATAGCAGCTAGCAGCCTTTTGCCTTCTTTCAACATAGTGAGTTTGCTTAATCCCTTAACAGCTATCTGGAATCTTTATTTATGGATTTATAGTTTTTTATGTAACAGTTCTCAATTTTATGTTATAATTAAAAAAGTTATTTCTTTTGGCAAAAGGAATGAAAAAAAAGTATAGTAATTCAAAGTGGTCAGTTTTGTTTTTTCTAGAAATACTTTTAGTATTTAATCTGCATAAGCTCGTCACGACCTATAAGTTACTAGGGACCTCTAAGTTCAGTGAAATAAAAGAGAAGGTAGGAATACAAGTAATCAAGAGGACTGCATTTAAATTTTGTATTTTTTGTATTTATGAGTACATGTTTGCTATACCTATTGATCAACAAGATACTGGCAAACAGAATACAACAAATCCTCAAAAGATTATACATCATAGCCAAGAAGGCTTCATCCAGGGATGCAAGGGTGGCTCAACATACACAAATAAATGTAATACACAACAAAAAAGAAGCAAAGATAAAAATTACAGTATCACCTCAATAGGTGCAGAAAAGCCTTTGACAAAATCCAATATTCATTCATGACTAAAAAAACCTGATGAAAATAATTACAGAGGACCTTATCTCAATATGATAAAAGTGATTTATGACAAACACACTGCCAGTATCTTATTAAATACGAAAAAGCTGACAGCTTTCACTCTAAAATCAGGAACAAGACAAGGATATCCACTATCAACACTCCTGTTCAATGTAGTGTAGAACAGTTCTTTTTTCCCTGCAGCCTTGCCAACATTTGTTATTACTTGATTTCTGATAATACCCATTCTTTCTGGAGTAAGTTGGAATCTTGGTGTTGTTTTAATTTGAATTTCTGTCATGGCCAGTGATGTTGAACATTTTTTATGTATTTATTCATGTGTACTTTTGAGAAGTATCTGTTAATTTCAGTTGCCCGTTTTTTAATTGGGTCTTTTATTTTGAGGGATTTAATTTTTTTGAGTTCTTTATATATTCTAGATATTAGTCTTCTATCAGAGGAATAGTTGGCAACAGGTTTTCCCCACTCTGTAATTTGTGCCTTCACTCTATTGATTGTTTCCTTTCCTGTGCAGAAACTTTTTAATTTGATATGATCCTATTTGCTGATATTATTTCATGTGCAATTGGGGTTCTATTCAGAAAACCTTTATCTATGCCTATGTCTTCAAGATTTTTACCTGTTTTATCTTACAGCAGATGAAGTGTTTCTGTTTTAATGTCCAGGTCTTGAATCCAGTTTGATTTTATTTTAGTACATGGTGAGAGAGATGGGTCTAGATTCAGTCTTATGCATGTGTACAGCAGGTTTTCTCGGCACCATTTGTTAAAAAGGCTGTCTTTCCTCCAGTGCATGGTTTTTTTGCCAGTTTGTCAAAGATCATATGAGTGAATGTGCCTGGGGTTGTTTCTGCTCCTATATTCCATTGACCCACATGTCTGTTTTTGTGCTAGTACCATGCTGTTGTCACTGTAGCTTTGTAATAGAACTTGAAATCTGGGACGGTGATGCCTTCTGCTTTCATTGTAGAGGTCTTTTACTTCCTTGGTGAGGTGAATTCCTAAGTATTTGATTTTTCTTGATGCTATTGTGAATGGTATTTTATTTCTAAAATTTTTTTTTGTTGAGTTCGTTATTGGTATAAGGGAATGTTATCAATTTTTATGTGCTGACTTTGTATCCTGCTATATTCCTGGACTTGGTTGTTTTAGGAATCTTTTGATGGATTTTTTTGGGTCTTCTGTGTAAAGGGTAATGTCATCTCCAAATAATAATTTGATCTCTTCCTTTCCTATACAAATCATTTAATTCCTTTGATTCCTTTGATTTCTTTTACCTGATTGCTCTGGCTAATGTTTCAAGTACTATATTGAATAGGAGTGTTGATAGTGGATATCCTTGTCTTGTTCTTGATTTTAGAGGGAAAGCTGTCAGCTTTTTCATACTTAATAAGATGTTGGCAGTGTGTTTGTCATAAATGACTTTTATCATATTGAGATAAGGTCTTCTGTACTTATTTCTGTTGGGTTCTTTTTATCATGAATGAATATTGGATTTTGTCAAAGGCTTTTCTGCATCTATTGAGGTGATACTGTGATTTTTATCCTTGCTTCTATTTTTGTTGTGTATTACATTTATTTGTGTATGTTGAGCCACCCTTGCATCCCTGGGATGAAGCCTACTTGGCCATGATATATAATCTTTTGAGGATTTGTTGTATTCTGTTTGCCAGTATCTTGTTGAAGATTTTTGTGTCTTATGTTCATTAAATATATTGTATTGGTCTGTAGTTTTCTTTTTTAGTTGAATCTTTTTTTTATTTTTGGTACCGGAGATCGAATTCAGGACTTTGTGCTTGCGAGGCAGGTGCTGGAACCACTGAGCTAAATCTCTGGCCCTCAGGTGACTCTTTGTCTGGTATTGGAATCAAGGTAATGCTAGCTTCTAAGAATGAATTTAGAAGTACTCCTTCCCTTTCAATTTCATTAAAGAGATTTAGAAATACTGGCATTATATCATCCCTGAAATTCTTTTTCTTTTTTTTTTTTTTTTTAATTCTTTTATTGGTACATTTTAGGTATACAACACAATTACATTTCTCATTGGGAACTTGTACCTTTACATGATGCATCTTGGTTCTTATTTTTTCCCCATTCCTAGCCCTCCCTTCAGCCCCTCCACCCTTCCCTATTTACAAAGACTTTATTTCCATTTTTTTCCATTTCTCATCATCTTTCCTTTCCCCTGCCCCTCCCACTACCCCTACCCCTTTGGATCTTTTCTTCCTATTTTGCATTATCGGTTATTCATTCTAATCATTGGTACATTTTAGGTATACAGTATAATGACATTCATCGTTGGAAATTTGCACCTTTATATAATCTCTCTTGGTTCTTATTTTTCACCCTTGCCCAGCCCTCCCTTCGACCCCTCCATTCCTCCCTATTTACAAAGATTTTGTTCCTCTTTTTCCATTTTCTCATATTAATCTCATTCCCTTCTATCCTTTCCCCTAGCCTTCCCACTTCCTTCCCCTTTGCCCCTTTTCTTCTATTTCACATTACCTATTATACATTTTAGACCTTATTTACACTTTCAGTTTCTCACACCAGAGAAACTATTTGGTATTTATACATGTGTGTCCTATTTATTTCACTTAAGAGTATCACCTCAATGTGCATCCATTTAGCTATAAATGTCTCTAATTTCTCATTTTTTATGACTGAGTAGTACTCCATTTTATTAAAAAACCACATTGTCTTTACCCAGTCTCCAGTTGATGGTCATTTGGGCTGTTTCCAAGTTTTAGCTATCACAAACTGTGCTGCTATGAACAAGGGTGCACATATATCACTCTAGTATGATTCTTTTAATTCTTTGCATCCCTGAAATTCTTATAGAATTCAGCAGTGAGTTCATTGGTCCTAGGCTTTTCTTATGTGGTAAGTTTTTTATTACTGTCTGAATTTCATTATCTATCATTTCATTGTCTGTTTGGGATTTTTATACTTTCTTTGTTCAGTTTCATTAATTCACTAGTGTCTTTGAATCTACCCATCTTTTCTAGATTCTTCAATATTTTGGAGTATAAGTTTTCAAATAGTGATAATCTGGATTTCAGTGGTATCTGTTGTGATTTTGCCTTTTTTATTTCTCATTATGTTGATATGGGTCTTTTCTTTCCTTCTTTTGGTAGGTTTGGCTAAGAGTTTGTCTATTTTGTTTATTCTTTTGAAGATCTACTCATTGATTTTTTCTGTTTTTGACATTGTTTTCTTAGTCTTAATTTCATTAATTTCTGTTCCAATCTCTATAATTTTTTCCCCTTTAACTAGGTTGGGTCTGATTGCTCTTGTTTTTGTAGGCATTTGAGTTATATCCTTTGGTTATTTTGGGGGGCTTGCTCTGTTTTTCTAATGTGGACATTCACAGCAATGAGCTTTCCTCTTAGGACTGCTTTCAGAGTGCCCCATAGGTTCTGATATGTTGTACTGGCATTACCATTTGATTCTAAGAACCATTTAATTTCTTCCTTGTGACCCATTCCTTATTCAAGGATATATTGTTTAATCTCCATCTATTTGCAAAATTTCTATGTGTGTGGTTTTTTTTACCATTGATTACTAGTTTTATTGCATTATGGTATAATAATATACATGAGATAATTTCCATTCTTTGTATTTATTTAAACAAGCTTTATGAGCTAGTATGTGGTCTGTTTTGGAGAAAGTGTTAGGTGCTGTTGAGAAGACTGTGTATTCTGTTGTTCTAGGATGGAACACTGTAGATATCTATTAAATCCATTTGTTTGAAGGTTTGGTTCAACTTTGATAGTTCTTTATTTTTTGTTTTTTCCCAGTTGATCTGTCTCTTTGTGAAAGTGGGTTACTGAGTTCCCTACTATGTTTGTGTTGATGTTTATGTCCAGTAATGTTTGTTTTATGAAGTTGGGTGTGCCAGTGTTCAGTGGATATATATCTACACTTGTTATCCCTTCTTGTTGAACTGTTCCCTTAACCAGTATACAGTGACCTTCTTTGCCTCTTCTGATCAATTTTGGCTTTAAGTCTACCTTGTCTGAAAATAGGGTAGCTACTCTTGCTTGCTTTTGGGCTCTCCTTGCATGGAATATTGTTGTCTTTCCTTTGATTTTTAGTCTATGAATATCTTTTTGGATTAAATATGTTTCTTGTATGCAACATTCTGTTCTTTTTTTGGTACCAGGGACTGAACTTGGGACCTTGAGCTTGTGAGGCAGGCAGCAGCACCACTGAGCTAAATCCCTGGCCCTCCTTTTGTTTTTTGATCCAATCTGCCAGTCTGTGTCTTCTGATTCTGGAATGAGGCTATTTACACTTAGGATTATTATTGAAAGGTATTGACTTATTCCTGTCATTGCATTATTTTTCTGTTGCTGATTCCTTTATTTTTCCCCTTTGCTTAACTGCTCACCTTCCTTATTTATTTCATTAGACTTTTTGGCATCATTAACATTTTCTCTGTCTAGGATATCTTTGAGAATTTCTTGTTGTGCTGGTTTAGTGATCATGAATTTCTTAAGATGCTCTTTGTCATGGAAGTTTCTCTTATTTCTCCTTCAGTTTTGAAAAATAGTTTTGTTGCCTGGGTTGAAGGTTTTTTGTTTGTTTTAGGGCTTGAAATACTTTACTCAAAGCTCTCGTGCCCTTTAAGGTTTGTGTTTAGAAATTTACTGTAATTCTAATGGGTTGTAAATGATTTGTTGCTTTTTTCTGTAGCTTTTGAGATTCTGTCCTTGTGTTAGACTTCTGGAATTTTGGCTATGGTGTATCATCAGAGAAGGTCTTTTCTGAGTGTGAGTATTTGAGGTTCTATATGTGCCTCACTTACATGTATGTTAAATTCTTTCCTCATACTTCAAGAGCTTTTTCCTATGATTTCTATAAATAGATGTTTTTATGCCATTTGTGCTGCCTTCTGTCTTTTTCTAACTTCAATTAGTCTTAGATTACTTTTTGCATCTTCTAGCAGCTGTGGGATTCATTTTCCTTGTTCTACTTTTGTTTTTAAGGTATGTCTGAATATATGGTCATATACATCACACCTGTCTTCTAGTTTTGACATTTTTTTCCTCACATTGATCGTTTTCCACCCATACTTTCAATAAAATTTTTCATCTCCTAAATTTCTCTTTGGTACTTTTTCATGGACTTACTCTTTGCTAAATTGGTCTTTTGTGTTTTAAGTTGTTTTGGGCAGCTCTGCTAATTTTTAATTTGAATATTCTTTAAACTCACTGATTAATTTATTAAATCTCTCTGTTGAGGTGTATCATCTTTAGGCTCCCTGAGTTTGTTTCTTCTTTTATCATTTTATGCAATTCAGCCATTAGGTTTTTGATTTCCTTCCCATCAGTGACCATTGAATCAGCTTTGGGAGAGTTAGGAGTTTTGAGGGGCATTTTGTTGACTGGTTTCCTCCTGTTTTGTGTGTGTGTGTGTGTTTGTGTGTGTGTGTGTGTGTGTGTGTGTGTGTGTGTGTTGAGGTTTGGGGATTCATTAGAGTGGAGTGAGTCTGTTAGTGGTAGTATGATATCTTTTATTAATGTTTCCTTTCCAGTGATGTGGTCTTGTCTTTGGTTGCTTTTTGGTGTTTGTCTACCTTTTAGCCTTTTTCAATTTAGTAGGATCAGGCCAGGTTACTGTTTTGTAAGGGAAATAGCTATCTGTTATGTCAGTTTCAATAGACCTGGCTGCACATTTCTCATATACATTTCTCATGTACATTAAAACTTGTTTTAACAATTTTACCTTTTTTTCAGTGACTCATACAGATTGCAGTATGGTACTATTGACAGACAGGGCCGGGGATTTAGCTCAGTGGTTCCACTGCCTGCCTTGCAAGCACAAGGACCCAAGTTCGATCCCTGGTACCAAAAAAAAAAAAAGAATGACAGATAAACGAGTTGTGGTGAGTAGAGGAAAGGAAAAGGAAGAGAAAAGGGAAGGAGGTCAATTGGATAAAAGAGAAAGAAAAAAGAGAAATGACAATGATTGGAGGAGGAGGTAGACAAACACCAAAACCACTCAAAGTGAAGACCATATCACTGATACTATATTTTTATATTTTGAGTAGAGGGCTGGTATAGAGGAGATTTGAATGAGTATTTGTGACAGCAGAAGGAATACAGAAGGAAGGAAGTATAATTGGAGATTGAGGGAAGCTGTGAGGTCTGAACCAGCTAATATGCTGATAGGTACCTTGTGTTTGGATCCTTTATGCACATTTCTGGTGAGGGTTACCCTGATTTGCCCATGAAAGGTACTGTTTAGGTTAAAGCAGTGGTTAATTCTTACTCTCTCTCATATACAATCACCTCCCATACACATGTTCCAAGAGGACTCCAGTTGAGCATGCCCACATCTCATCCTCTAGCTCAACAGTCTCTGAGACTGTACCCCTGCTTACCCTTTTTGCCCTCTACAAAGTTGTCACCTTCCTGCTCACAAGCTCTGTGGTCTCTAGGGCTCTCTGGCTTTCAGTAACAGGGGAGATATGGTCCTCAGCTACTTGCCTGCAAGTTCTATAGTGCCTAGGGCTCCAGGTGCTCAGTAGACCTCTGCTGGTGGCAGTGGTGTTCCCTTGTCAATGCTAGATGAGTGGTGGGCAGGATGTCAAGCTGACATCCAACTCTCCCATGTTTGGGAGAACAATAGGGGAGTTCCTGGTCTGTGGTGGGCTGCTGTATTGTCTCTTTCTCCTGAGTCTCCAGTCTCTCTGGTTGCAGTCTGCAGCTCCCTTTGCCCCCTCAAGCTCTTTCTTGCCTATGACTCCTAGTGCTCAGCCACTCTCTGTTTAGAGTGGGGGACTTCCCTTGTCAACATCAAATGGTGGGTGGAGGGCAGGATGCTGCAGGGACACAGGTTCCTAGTGTTTGGGGAGATAATGGAGAGGAAGCATTGCTTGTTTTTAGTGCTGCTGAGCTTTCTTTTTGAAACACCGTCTCCAGTAGGCCATGATGATGATATTGTATTGGTCTTTAAAGTTTGTATTGGTGAGAATGTCATATGATTGATTATCACAACAAATAATTCAAATCTCAGATTTCCTAACAATTGAAAATCTATTTTTTCTCTATTTTGACTTTTAATTATTAAAAAATTTGAAATATAAAAAGCTCAGTTAGTTTAGAACCAGCACTTAACTGCTCCCTAGTTTAAACCAATATAGTATTTCCAGAAATCACAGCCTCCTTTGAAACCTTCATTAATCTTTGGTGCTTATTTAAATTTAATTCCTTGTGACTTTTCCTAAAGTTTTGATTTTTATACTTTTGCATATTATATTTTATATGTTTATTATATATGTTTTAAAACATACTTTTAATTAGAGTTTTGTGTCTAGGAATGATAGTATCTACTTGAGAGAATTATCACATTTAAGTTTTATTTTGATTTTCAGAAGAGAAAAAAAAAGCAAGCCTCAGTTGTTACTAGAGGATGGCTTGTATCTTAATCTATGAAGGAAGTAGATAATTTGCTTGTTTTATGACAGAGAACCAACTAAGCAGACATGATAATAATGAGCTAGGGATATATATTTTAGTACCATTTCTCACCATTTAATTAACAACACCATTTGATGATAGGTTGAATTGGTGATGCAAAACCTATAGGCTTGTCATAGAAATACTGCCTGTAGGTTAAGAATTCCAAGTAATTAAATTGTATGTTCTTTTTAAATTGAAGTGATAAAAGATCCTGGTTTTGCTTGCCTTATCATAGGTCAGCCTGCAGCTACAAGTACTCTGAGCATAATACCTGCTGTAACCTCAAAGCTACACTCATGACCTGCCTCTTTCTTCAGTGCCAAGGTCATTTTTTACCTCACCTACTATTTAAGGCAATATTCACAAGTTGTACTTCTTCACATTAAGAATCCTCACTCTTCTTTCCCTTAGGAAATACTATAGAGCTACTTAGTGAGAGGGGTGGGAAAAGACTAGGAAATCCAGCTCATTGTGGATGGAGTCACACAAAAGTACCATCTTTCCAGGCCTGAATTGAGAAAATTTAGATCTAAGATAACTTTTCTGTGGACAGTCCCAGATTTAGGATTCCTTTATAGGTGGATTGTCTTGTTTTGTGCAGGCTAATACACTGGGTTTGTATTGTTAAGTCCTCAACATGTATTGACAGTATTGTCATTTTTGAAATTTATAGTAGGATATTTTAATTTATAATTACTCATTTAGTGAATTTGTTTCTTTAAACTAGCATAATAAAGACCTCTGGTCTAAAACATTTGTTTTTATTACTTATTTTTACTATTACTATAAAATATTTGAAAATACCTAAGATTACAAGTAGGTATTATATCATCTCAAACAACAAAAGCAGATTTCTGTGTAGTATATCCTTGGTTTAATATGCTAATATCTTCAGGGAAATGAAAAGACAAGCCCCAAACCAGGAGAAAATATCGGCAAAATAATAAAAGGTCGAAATCAAAAGGGATGGTATCTAAAATATATAAAGAACCCTTAAAATTCAGCAGTAAGAACACAGCACAATTTAAAAAATGGGCAAAAGATCTGAATAGATTCCTCATCAAAAAAGACATAGATGGCAACAAAATATGTGAAAAGATGCTCAGTATCATATGCCATTAAGTAATTTCAAAAAAAAAACAATGAAATACCACTGCATGCCTATTAGAATGGCCAAAATCCAGAACACTGGAAACACAAAATGGAGGTGAGGATGTGGAGCCACAGGAGCTCTTGTTCATTATGGGTAGGAATGCAAGAGGGTCACTTTAGTGGACAGTTCAGTGGCTTGTCACCAAAGTTTGGTAATTAAAGATTTAAATTTAAATATAAAAAAATAATACCTTAAGTACCGTATGATTCAGCAATTACACTCCTTGCTGTTTACCTAAATAAGTTAAATTTTAATGAATTTTAATGTGTTAAATGAGTTTAATGTGTTAAAACCAAGAACTTCATATGAATTTATTCATAATTGCCAAAGCTTAGAGGCAACTAAAAGGTCCATCAGTAAATTAATGTATAAACAAATTGATACAACCACACAATGGGATACTACTTAGTGAAGAAGAAATTTCAAGACAGTCATATGTTGAGGCAATGGCATGGCTACTGTTAGGGGCTTTTAGCCAGGTTTGTTGAGAATCAATAGCAGAGAGCCCAACAGAATGATTTAAGATGTTTTGAGATTGGTCAGAAAGGAAACGCCAGGAAAGCTGCAGACTGCAAAGATAGAGCAGAAAACTTCGTTGCTGTGAAGGAACAGGACAGTAGAAAAGATGGCATTGGGGTATCGTGAGAAGCAGCAGGACTCAACCCTTTGCAGCTCAAAATTGCAAAGGTGAAAGACTTTGATTTAAGAAGAGAGCCCCAGAGCACCATATTGCAGATTAGCACCAGCCTATAAAATTTGTTCCTTAGGATTAGGTTCAGAGTGCTCGGTGGTCCAGACACTTGACCCCTATAACCAAGAGAGAAGGAAGCCTAGCTACTGCTCCAGCTGGCAGCAGACCTTGGTGTCGCCCATGTGGTGCTGGTTTTAGGTAAATGCAGAATGCAGAAGTTGTGGGGTGAGGAAGGCTTCCACTCAGAAGAAGACCCGGGAGGCCATGCTGTGTGCTTTTGAGAGGTCAGTGTGTGAAGCTGTAAGTGTGAAGCTGAAGTTGCAGCCAGAGACCCCAGAAGCCTGGTGAAGTCAGAAGGATGGATCATCTGAGGAAAGCTGCAAGGAGTGAGCAAAGCCAGTCCAAGAGAGAAGCCATGGGAGCTGCAACCATCTGCATTGCCATAGAGGCAAGGCCACATAAGCCCTTTGGAATGCACATCTTGTCACAGATTAGGCAAGGTCCTCAGTTTGATCCCCAGTACCAAAAAAAAAAAAAGTTCCTGTGCTGCATCTATTCATCCTTCCCTTCTCTAGAAC
Source organism: Heterocephalus glaber (assembly GCF_053883595.1). Taxonomy (NCBI): domain Eukaryota; kingdom Metazoa; phylum Chordata; class Mammalia; order Rodentia; family Bathyergidae; genus Heterocephalus; species Heterocephalus glaber. The sequence continues at coordinate 12,020,164 of NW_028258151.1, read as the reverse complement.
TTTTCATTTGTACAGGGGCTTGCAGCTAAGAATTTGTCTTAAATCTCAGAGGAGACTTCAGACTTAGACTTTTTAGCAGTGCTGAAACTGTTAGGAATTTGGCAACTCTTAAAGATAAGATGGACTAAATGCCTTTTGAATAAAGTGATGCACGTGAATCTTTGAGGGGCAGTATGGCTTGTGTCTAGATGTCCCCCCAAAGCCTCATGTAGTCATGGGTGGGGCTTTTCAGAGGTGGCTGAATCTAGGTTGTGTGATGCTGGGATTAAGTGTGTGATGCTGGTATCAACGGTGTATGATTACTAAATTAGTCCACTGATTGGTTTGATATAGTACTGAGTGTGGATAATGGGAAGGCCTACCATGAGTGTGAGTGCTACCAGCCCTAAAGGTATGCAGCCTGGGTACAATATAGGGGACAGAAAGCACTGCCGTTATTGCTGCTGCTTCACTGCTTTGCTGCCTTCTGCCTGCCAAGAACTGTTTCTCTTCTGTGATGCCCTCTACCCTACCACCCTGCTTTGGAGCCAGCTGACTATGGACTGAAACTTCTACAAACTGTGAGCCAAAGTAAACCTTTCCTCCTTTAACTTTGCATGTTAGGTATTTTGTCTCAGCAAGTAGAAAAGTAACCAAGATACTTAGCAATAAAAAGAATTGAGGATCACAATGTGATAAGACATGGAGAAACTTTCAATGCAAATTGCTAAATTAAAGAAGCCAATCTGAAAAGGCTACATGCTGTGCAATTTCAACTATGTGACACTCAGGAAAAGGAAAAACTATGGAGTCGGTAAAAAGATCAGTGGTTGCTTTGGTTCTAGAAAAGGGAAGGTTGAATGGATGCAGCACAGGAACTTTTTAGGGCAGTGAAACTATTCCTTGTAGTACTGCAGTTATGAATGCATGTCATGATATATTTGTTGAAATCCAGAGAACTATATAATGAGTGAACCCTAATGTAAACTCTGGACTATAGCTAATAATAATATACCAATATTCTTTATCAATTTTTATAGCTATACCACACTAATAATAAGTGATTCTTTTTTTCTAGTAATTTTATTATATAGTATTAATAGGAGAAAGGGGCAGAAGTGAGGCAGGAGAGGGAATATGTGGAACTTAATTAAAAAGAGTTATTTTCTTAAGTGAAATCTAAATGCATATACTTCACTGAACCAGTTGTTATGGCTTGGGTCTAGTTGTCCCCTCAAAGCCTCGTGCAGTCATAGGTGGGGCTTTTTTAGAGGTGGTTGGATCTAAAATGTGTGATGCTAGGATTTTTTTTTTTTTGTATATCCTTTCATTGGTACGTTTTAGGTGTACAATATAATGACATTCATCATTGGAGATATGCACCTTTACGTACTCTCTTGGTTCTTATTTTTCCCCCTTCCCTGCCCTCCCTTCAACCCCTCCATCCCTCCCTATTTACAAAGACTTTGTTTCCATTTTTTCACTTTCTCATATTAATTCCATCCCTTCCTTCCTTTCCCCTCCCCCTCCCCCTTCCCGCTCCCCTTTGCCCCTTTTCTTCCCATTTCACATTATCTCTTATACCTTTTAGCCCTTACTTACACTTTCAGTTTTCTCACACTAGAGAAACTATTTTCGGTACCTACACATGTGTGTCCTGTTTATTTCACTTAAGAGTATCACCTGTGATGCCAGGATTAAGGATGTGTGATTACTAAATCAGTCCACTGATGGGTTTGGCACCTGCCCCAAGCCAAATAGCCTAGATAGAATGTAAAAGGGGCAGAAACAAGCTGCTATTGTCACTTGTGGCTTGTCACTTGCTTTCTTTTGCTGTCTTCTGCCTGCCAAGAACTGTTTCTCTTCTGTGATGCCCTCTACCCTACCACCCTGCTTTGGAGCCAGCTGACTATGGACTGAAACCTCTGCCAACTGAGCCAAATAAATCTTTTCTCCTTTAACTTTGGATGTTGGGTATTTTGTCTCAGCAACAAGAAAAGTAACTAAGATACCAGTTATTTCACTAAAATATAAACGTAATTGCAAATTAAAGTTACGTTATATGTTCTTGAGATATTAAAATGTTGACTTGGGTTGTAACATTTTCATTTACCATTTGATTGGTTACCTAAGGAGATTCAAAAAACAGTATAACTTCTTTTGAGGGATTGGTGGTAAGAGTCAAGCTTAGTACAAGGTCTTCACTTGCTAAACTATTAAGAGAGTGTGTTATATTGGGTATAAATTGGTGGTTTTTTTAGAAGTTTAAATGTTTAAAACCAGGCATGGTGGTACGTACCTGTAGTCTCAGCACATGGGAGGCTGAGGTAGGAGTATTGTCATGAGTTCAAGGCCAGCCAGGGTTGGTTACATAGTTCAAGGCCAGCCAAGAATACATATTGAGACCCTGTCTCAGAAATAAAAAAGTGTAAATGCTTATCATTGATTAAATAAAATTGCTTAAGTGGTCATTTCATTTAGACTTAATGCAGAAAATTCCTTTTTTCCTCTGTGGATTGTTTTTCCACAGTGTTCTGGAGCTGTCAGTGCCAGATGTGGAAATGCCTATTTAAAAATAACAGTATTTCTGTTATACACAAGGCTTTGACTGTTTGCTTCCTTGCTAATAACACTGTGTGTGGGGCCAAGTTATTGGCATTTTGAGGTCAAAATCCAATTTAGAAGTCAGGGCTTACTATAAATAGAAAAACAAAGGGGAGAAAATGAGAAGAGGTATGTATCTGACTGATTATTCTAAGAAAATAAATATCAGAAATTTTAGAACATAGATGTAATTGAACATATTTTATTACGTCTATGAAGAGACAATTTAAATACTTCCTCTCTAGTTGCTGTTCTCTAGTTTCTTAACATATTGTAGATATAAAGAAAATGTATTTTGGAAATTAAATTAATCTATTTAAATGTGTCCCATTTTGCTTCCTTTTTATTAAAACCAGATGAGATGAAATAAGTCTTTAGGAACTCTACCTTCTTATTGCTAATATGATGATGAATAACATTTGATGTAATACCTAATACTTTATTTCTCTTAATGTGGACAAAATAAAAGGAATCAGTAAAGATGACTGTGGTTAGCATTATAGAAAAATAATTTTTAAGAAATTCTTACGTGACATTTATATGTATAAAGCATACTTTTATTTGGAACTGGTTCACTGATGATCTGTGGCTCATTTCCAGGTCCTTCAGCAGCTTTTAAATCATTTCAGGAAAAACAAAGATAAGGTTCTTCTCTTCTCCTTTTCCACCAAGGTGAGTATCATCTGAGGCACCTTCCTAACTGATCCAGCCCTCACTCCCAAGGCATAAAGCATAAAGAACATAGCAACTTATAGCCACATTATCTGTCTTAACCACACAATAATAAGTGATAGTGACATATGCAACTCAAAATTTTTAAATTAATACTTAGATATCAATTATCTCAGAGGGTTACTGTCAAATAGCAAACATTTGTGTTGATATTCTCTTTAATAATTAAGGTGCTATGTAAGACATTTAAGACATTTTAGGATTAAGAAAATAGTAAAATATGTTTTTATAAAAGACTTGACCAGTAATTTCTTTTTAACTTCGTTTAAGTTTTTCTTTTAAGTTTGTTTTTTAAATCAAAAGTTTTTAAATGTTAAAGCCAGTTTCAGAATGATGAAGAGAAATAGTGGGTCAGAAATATGAAAAATATTTATTAATTTTTTGTGCTGGTGATCAAACCCAGACCTTTACATGCTAGGCAAATGCTCTACCACTTGAGGTACAACCTCAGTTTATTGCTCATGAAATACTTATTGCTCATGGAATTTTAAGAAAAAAATCATTAGCACCAGTAATTAATGCCTGGCAAATCCATTCTCTGTAATGGAATGAAACTTATAAACCAAAAATGTGTGTTTGCCTGTCCCCCTTGCTTCCAGTTGCTCGATGTACTGCAGCAATACTGTATGGCGTCTGGGCTTGATTACCGGCGACTTGATGGAAGTACAAAATCAGAGGAAAGACTCAGGATCGTGAAAGAGTTCAACAGTACACAAGATGTTAACATTTGCCTTGTCTCTACAATGTAAGAAAATAAAAGTTGATACCTTGATTTTTATCTAATTGTTTTTATGATTTAGAGTAATTTTAGAGCTATTACTGGATTAATTTTCAATGGATATGCTTATGTTATTTTTATTTGACTTTAAGAAGCAGCCAAACTGCTATTAATTATAACTGAAATAGCAGTATCTTGAGTTTCACATAATGTTTTTTCTCATTTCTTTAACATCAATTCCCCTTATATTAAATAAAGGTTTATAAAGATAACAGTTTTTAACAATGGATGCTGCCTCCCAGATTTCTGAAGTAGTGTTGTAACTCGTGTCTTGTGGCCAGAACAGTCAAGTTTCTCATTCTCCTGGTAATTGGGCAGCACTGCGGCAGCAGTTTCAGGAGCTCAAGAGGGCCTCTGGACCTGTGTTCCAGGCCTGACTCTTCTCTTCCTCTACTGTGTCTTTATGAAGCAGCTCCACAGATAAACATTTTATAAAAGGCAAACTAGTTCTAACACCTATTTATTTATTTTGGTACCGGGGATTGAACTCAGGACCTTGTGCTTGCAAGACAGGCAGCAGAAACACTGAGCTAAATCCCCAGCCCTCTTAACACCTAATTATGAATTTCTGACTCAGCTCTTCTAAAGAAAATACACATATTAGAAGAATATTTAATTCAGTGTAAATACCTGAGTTATAGCAATCTCTTTTGGGAGTAATAAACCCATACTTTTTGACATAAGAATGTTATGGATTTACTCCCACTGTCTTTCAAAAAGAATTTCAAGGGACTTTAAAAATAAATACAAAATGCATGAAGAAAAACAGAGTAAAAATTATCTTAAAATGAGGATTCAGATATATTTGTAATGAGGTACTACTATAGGACTACTAAGATTATTCTTCATTTCCCAAAACTAAGTCAAAAGAAGAGAAACTTTGGATTTCTATTTTCCTATAAATGAATTTGAAAGGTCCTTTCTTGCATGATTCCTTTTATATAATGCATTAAATGACATAGAATACTGTATTCAAATCAGTTTTGTAAAACACACGTAAACATAATGTGTTTCAGAGTGGTAAATACATTAAACAACAGTCGAAATAATCCAGAACCTCTAATGGCAAGTAGTAATCTCTTCCTCATCTTCTGCTCACCTCCAGTTCAGTTTGCTGAGAATTGCTATAAAGATCCTAATTTTATCTCTCCATCTGTCTTACAAAATTGTTATTTAACCCATAAAGAGAATTTTACTTTTAATATGGGGTCTGACTGTGTTGCCCACACTGCCCTTGAACTTGTGATCCTCCTGTCTCAGCTTCCTGAGTAGCTGGAATTACAGGTATGCACCACTGCTCGGTTGAATTTTTAATTTTTAAAAACTATATTTTTCAATTTTAGAATCCTATTTTTTCCAAATCTACTGTATTTTACTTGCATTCTATTTTTATAATTTCTAGCCTTTCTTTTATTTCTTTAGTAATTTTAATCACTCTTTGAAAGAAATCTCCTTTTGGATGGCACTTTTGCTCTATCTCCTCTATACTTTGGGATGCTAAGCCTTCTCCTTGGTGTCCCCTCTGGCTCTTGGATATGGTAGGTGATTTATTCACCTATTTTGTATTTTTTTTGTTTTGAACTTACCTTCAGGAGGACTTTCTTCTTCTGTGGAAATCCTCTGGAGACTGATGGTTGGGGGTTTCCATTTGTATCATATGACTTTGCCTTCTGTAAGGCATCCCACCCAAGGCCAGGTAAGAAGTTTGGAACTTCGGTTTTTCTGTGACTGTATTCAAGAAGTAACTTTTTACATAAGCCATTACATAAATAACCTTAAATAATATAATAAATACATTCTTCAGCTGTGTTTTGCAAAAGACAAGTACAATTATTATTCATTTTTCTCATTTTGCAGTGGATTACATTTACAGTGGTACCTCAGTTCACGATCTTAATTCTTTTCATGATTCTGGTCACAACCCACATTGGATGAGAACCAAATCAAATTCAGTGCTTAGGTTCAATGTTGACCTTATGGAGAAATTTGATTCAGTTCTCGTCCAGTTTGGTTTGTGACCAGAATTGTGGAAAGAATTAAGTTCGTGAACCAAGATACCACTGTAACTTCTACTGAAGCAGAAGTGTTTTCACATTTGCATTAGTCATTACTTGGTCAGAAATCTAAATCTGTCAACTTTATACAGTGTGGAATGTCTTATGAAAGAGGGAGATTTAGTCTACTTTTACTATTCTTTCTTTTCCTCGAAATGTTTGCTATTTTTATTATTTGTCTGTAAACTATTTTTTTAACTTTATATCACTATTCTTCTGTGTTGGATCCATTTTTCTTCAATTCCATGCTATTCTCTCTTTTATTCTTGATTTGCTCCCTTGTTTTACTGAAAAGTATCCAACTTTTAATGATGTTTGGCTCATTAACTTTCTACATCTCTTCTAAGTCCGTGTTCGTACTCCTCTAAGTCCTTGTGGTATTAACATTATCACACACCTACCCTTCTACTTTTGTCACCTGCTCGTATTATCTGTCAGCTATTTTAACTTTTACTTTTTCAGAAGTATTAATGTTTTGGGTAAATCCTGCAACTTGTTCATATATTGGCTCTAAAATTTAGAGGCCAAAATCCAGCATTTTACATTATACCAATTTTGCAAACATTGTTTAATGCTGGGCCAAGTAGTACTAAGATAATGTCTCTGAGTATTTGTGATCTTTTAGCCAATTCATGGAGTCTAGTCTTAATATTAATTAAATTAGTTCTCTTTTATAATATTTCATTTCTTATGTTTGCATAGTTTAGTTTACTTCATATTTTAATCATGACTGTCTTACTCAGTTTTCCCTCCATGTATTTTTGCCCTTTACAATAAACCTGAAAATATTACTAATTCTTATTTTCATTTTCTCTTCTGTTGAGTTCTCTCAATTCTGAAGATCTCCCTCCAGAAACCTTTTATCTTTTGGTTTCAGTTTGGGCTGATTGTTTTCTAGGCATGGTAATATACCATCATCTTGAAGCTTTCTTTCACTGCTTGTCTGCACTGGATCTCTGACTTGTCATGATCACTTGGTTTCATCCCATGTCATCTTCACTTAGTTTCACTCATGGTTTTCTTAGAAAATTTAGTCAAGTAACTATAGGTTATGGCTGAAGGGATGTGTTATGGCTTATATCTAGGTGTCCTCCCAAAGCCTCATGCAGTCATAGGTAAGGTTTTTCAGAGGAGGCTGGATCTAGGGTGTGTGCTGCTGGAATCAAGGATATGATGCTGGGATTGATTCATGATATGATGCTAGGATTAAGGCTGCCCTGTACTATGTGTGAGTGCTATCTGCCTTAAGGGTGGGTAGCCTGGATAGGATGTAAGGGACAGAAAGAGGGTCACTGCTTGTCAGTTGTCACTTGCTGCTCTTTGGTACGTCACCTTCTGCCTGCCATGAACTGTTTCTCCTTTGTGATGCCCCTTTACCATGCTACCCTGCTTGGAGCCAGCCAACTGTGACCTGAAAACTCTACAAACTCTGAGCCATAATAAACTTCTCCTTTAACTTTGGGTGTTGAGTATTTTGTCTCAGCAAAAGAAAAGTAAATATACCTTCTCACTAAATTGATACTTTGGTTCCCTATAGAATCTTGATTGAAATTAGTTTCCTCTCAGATCTTTGAATGCATTACAGCCTTCTGTTATTTGTTATGTTGTCTTCTGTTATTTAGTGTTGCTAAGTAGATGCCAATGCCAATCTGATTCTTAATCTTCTTTGGGAACTCAGTTTTTCTTTATCTGTAGTATTCTGAAAGTTCACATTGGTATTTGAGTCTTAGTGTTGTTTATTACTGTACCAGACAATCTGAAAACTTATATTCTTTTTCAACTCTGGAAAATGCTCTTTTATTATTTCTTCAACATAGCTTTCTTTTTCTATTTCTCTATTGTTTTTCTCTTGCATGCCAAGTTATATATAAGGCATTCTTGCATTAAGCCTTCCTATTATTGTCATGATATCTCTCTACAATTATGTAAGTTTTCTTGGAAGTGCTGTTAAATGAATATTTAACCCTTTATAATGTTTAATATATAAAAATATATATGAATTTATTAAAGACATTTTTGTGGAGCATTGAGATATATTTATGGTATACTTTTTGATATTTTTATTTGGAACAAGAATAGAATGTAGAGAAGGGGCCAAAGGTATCACTCAGTGATACAATGGTTGCCTAGCATGTGCAAGGCCCTGGGTTCAATCCCCGGCATTGTGAGATGGAATAGAATGTGAAGGAACTAAGGAACCAATCACCTGCATGGTCATTAGGTTTCTATCTCAAGATAAGTACTCAGCTTGAAAAGGTTTTATTGCTTTGAGGATTAACCCTTTGTCATTATCCATGTAAGAACAGAGTAACAGGTTTAAAAGTAGACTTATGAGTTGTATTATCATCATAGAATCATCTCATCTCCACAGATAAAGTTTAGGGATTTTTTTTTTCTTCTTGTATTGTGCCTTTGCCTCTGCTTTAAACTCAGTCAGGCCTCACTTCTAATTTCATAATCTCTTAGAAGACTGCAGAATCTTTTTCTCTGGCTAGTAAAGGGCATCTGAGGTGAATTCATATCTAACTTTATCATCAAAGAAGGTAACTGGAGCAGTTGATTACATTTATTAAATAATAAGCCTTTAATTTGTCCACTTGCTTGACTTCTAAATCCCATCCACATTTATACTAAGCCATTCTTTTTGTCCTTTCCAAAAGTTTCTCCCTATCCCACATTCTTTCTTTGACTTCAATTCTTGGTGACATCTTTATACTATCATCACTAATAAGTAATTTTCCAAAGGACAAGTTTCAGTTTCTGTTGAGCATGTGTGTTACTTTTCTCTCGTTGCTGAGACAAAATACCTGACACCCAAAGTTAAATGGGGTAAGGTTTATTCGCTCACAGTTTGTAGAGGCTTCAGTTCATAATCTACTGGCTGCCAGGCAGGGCTGGCAAACAGGCATTGCAGAGGAGAAGCTACATGACATGTGCAGGGTAGGAAAAGCAACAAGGGACCTTAACAGCCTCTTCCTGCCCCTTTTATCTTATTCAGACTTAGGGCAGTAGCTCTCACACCCTTAATCCTAGTGCCTTTGGGCCTAGCATTGCACCTTTAATCAATGACACACTCTAGATTCAGCCATTTTTGAAAAAGTCCCACCTAAGACACTATGAAGCTTTGAGGGAGCATCTAAACACAAGCCATAACATTCTGCCCTTGGCCCCCCAAAGATGCATAAAAATCCCTTTATACAAGAAAGCATTTAGTCCATCTCCAAGAGTTGCAGAAGTCCAAACAGTTTCAGCATTGCTGAGAAATCCAAGTCCAAAGTCTCTGGAATTTAAGGCAAATTCTTAGCTGCAAGCCCCTGTACAAATGAAAAGAAAGTTAAACACTTCCAACATTCAGTGTCACAAAATAGACATTTTCATTCCAAAAGTTACAAATACGGGTATGTAGGAATGGGACCAAAGCTAGTCCAACCCCCCAGAGCAAACATTAAATCCCAATTTATGGCAAGTTGTGAACTCCAAAGGGCTTGGGTGGCTCCGCCCCTAAGGCACTGCAGATGGCTGTAGCTCCCACAGCTTCTCTCTTGGGCCAGTCCTTGCAGCTTTCCTCTGAGGCTGCAAAGGGTGGAGTCCTGCTGCTTCTTTGATGCCCTCAGGCCATCTTTTCTATTCTGTTCCTTCTCAGCAGTCAAGATTTTGTCCCTGTCTTTGCAGTCCACAGCTTTACTGGAACTTCCTTTCTGTCCAAACAAAAAACATTTTAAATCATTCTGCTGGCCTCTGCTCTTGATTCTCAACATAAATCTAGCTAAAATTCTCCAACCGTAGCCATGCCACCGCCTCAACATTAGACTGCTTTGAAATTTCTTCTGCCAGATTCATTAGTTCCCTGCTTTTATCTGTCTCAGGCAGAGTCTCTGGACATGAGCAAAATGCAGACAAACTTACTGCTATGCCATAACACACATTTGTGGAGTGCAGCAGCCCGTGCAATCCTTCTTCCCAGCAGAAACCTCCCAAGCCTGATCTTTACCTGCTTTCTCCTCTTCTGAGCTCTGACCAGAATTTCCCATACAGAACAGCCTAAGGTGTTCCAGCGCTCCTTCTTCAGTAAGGCATCTGCAAAAAACCAGTTCTAAAGGCTCTTGAGCCACATGGCCAGGTAATGTCAAAACAAGACTCCACTTCTCTGTTACCAGATTTTATCTTGGTTATTTTTCTCTCATTGCCGAGACAAAGTACCCAACACCCCACGTTAAAGGGGGAGAGATGTATTTGAGTTACAGTTTGTAGAGATTTCAGTCCATTATCGGCTAGGTCCAAGGCAGGGTGGCAGGGGGACAAACAGTCATGGTGGTGGAAGACAGCAAAAACAACAAGAGAACTTAATAGCATCTTTGTGCCCCTTTTATCTTATTCAGACTACCAGCATTAGGGTGGTAGGAAATCAATCACTCAAGTATAGTGGTTTGGTAATCACACACCCTTAATCCCAGCATCACACATTACAGATTCAGTGACCTCTGAAAAGTAAGCCCCACCTCATCCATATGAGGCTTTGGGGGGACATCTAAACACAAACCATAACAGCATTGTACTCAGGATGATTGTACAGTATTTAATCCAGATCCTAGCCACTTAGGATGAACTTCAATAGGTTAATTTTTCTGATTCTTAATTTCCTTATCTTTAAAATGAAGATAATATTTAGCTCATAGAGTTGTCCTGAGGATGAAGAACCAGTTTATATGAAAATATCTTGCCTAGTTCCTGATATATAGAGGAAATATTAATATCTTACCATTTTTATAGAAATTATAGGAGAGATTATTATTATTATTACTATTATTTTGGTATCAGGAATCGAACTCTGGACCTTGCGCTTGCGAGGCAGGCACCAGAACCACTGAGCTAAATCCCCAGCCTGGGGAGATTATTATTGTGTCCAGTGTAAAGCATTATTTACGTGTGAGTTAACTCAGCCTAGGCAGCTGACAAGGGAAAATCGGCAATATGAAACCTCAGAGAATGATTTGAGACAGGATGAAAAAGAAAAACATTTTGTTTTTGGATATTTTGCTTTGCCTTTGAAAAAGTACAAATTTCTTTTTAAAACTTTATTTCAATGTAATACAAGTAAATATTAATAAAATTTTTTTAAAATTTTCTTTTATGAAAAAATAAAGCAAAATTTCATAACAGATTAAAGAATAACATTAGTTAATACACTGTACCATAATCTTAAAGGAATGGCCAGAAGTACTTGTTAGATTAGAGTACAAGTCATACACAAAAAAGTCTCTTACAAAAAAGAAACAAATAGATAATAGCACAAAACTTTCTTTTCAATGAAGTAAGAGGACCTAGCAGTATAAATGAAACAAATTAGCATATATATTGAAATATTTTTGAAACCTCAGAATATATTATTTGGGGAATTATTAGAACTTCTTTGTACTTCCTATTTCTCTATCTTCTTTTTTTTCTTTAACATTTAATAGAAACTGTACAATAAATTTTTACTCTATTTTACATAAGATAGCCACTGTAGAAGTTTAGATAGATTAGAAGGAAAATAGACTGTTATGGAGCCCAGTCCTGTGGGATATTTTTTCAGAGTATGAAATTCAGAGTTCAGTTGGGGGAAAGGGTTCAGACTGCCAGATTAAGTAGATGTTAAAAAAAGGTAAAATGTAGGCCTTTGGGTAGATAACCAGGCACTGGGACCACCAATATTTCAAAGCCGCCGTTCTTAAACACACCCCCCATGTAGTCATCTGTGTGGATTCTCACCAATGACTTAGGAAATACCATTCCAAAGATGTCTTTCTCATTAGGCAAAGTCTCAAACATTCATTCAATCCCAGACAGGGATGTCCTCTCCTTCTTGCCCAGAATAGGAAGAAACCCACAACTTTGGGATGCTACTGACTCAATCTCTCCCAATTTTAGTCCTTATTTCCACTTTCGGTTTCTTACACCAGAGAAACAACGGAGCACTCAAACATGTTGATCCAATTTATTTCACTTAAGAGTCCATCCATTAAGCTATAAATGTTTGAAGCTCATCCTTTTTTATGGCAGAGTAGTGTTCTGTTGTATAAAAAAACACATCTTGTTTATCCACTTGTTGGTTGTTGGGCATTTGGGCTGTTTCCAAGATTTAGCAATTACGCAGTGTGCTGCTATTAACATGGGTGTGCATATATCGCTGTGGTATGATGCTTTTAATTCTTTCAGAAAGATACCAAGAAGAGGAATAGCTGAGTTGAATTGAACCTCTAGTTTTAATTTTTTGAGAAATCTCCACACTGATTTCCACAGTGGTTGCACCAGTCTACACTCCTCTACCAACAGGGTAGAAGAGTTCATTTTTCCCCACAGCCCCACCAGCATTTGTTATTGGTTGATTTCTTGATAGCAGTCATTCTTTCTGGAATGAGATGGAATCTCAGCATTGTTTTAATTTGCATTTCATGAATGACCAGTGATGTTGAATGTTTTTTCATATATTTGCTGTTTCTACTTCTTCATCTGAGAAGTGTCTTTTCATTTCAGGTGCCCATTTTTGGATTGGGTCTTTAAATTTGAGGGATCTGATTTTTTAAGTTCTTTCTAGATAATAGTCTTTTATCTGATGAATAGCTGGTAAAATTTTTTCCCATGCTCATCACTCTATTGGTGGTTTCTCTTGCTGTTCAAAAGCTTTTTAAAGAGATGAAAAAGTACAAAATTTATCATCCTTATAAAATAATTATTAAATATAGGGATTGTAGACCAGAAAATTCAAAATATGGAAAGATCACAGTCACAAAATATGTAAAATCTAAGAAGCTAGCTCTGCAGGACACTAGAATCTAAAACTTAGTAGACAAACATTATATATATTCAGAAGATACCTTTTCTTTAGAAAAGACTTCATTCCAGAGGAATGAGTATTTTAATGTTTTGGCTGACAGAAAAATAAATTCAACAAAACCAGTAAGTAATATTTCATATTAATAGAAACTATCAAAAATATATCTCTGTTGGCTTCTATTCCCTATGTATCTTAACCAAAGATCAAATTGCTTGAAAATAAACTTTTGGCTTTCATATAAGTGGTAAATGCTGAGTAGGAGGAAGCAGAGAGAAGAGAAATACTCAGTTCAAAATTTATAAATGATGCTAGAAGGATAAAGTTAACCAGGCAAGGAAGAGAGAAAAGAAAATTATCTGAAGGCAATGTGTGGAGGCAGTTTAGTATTTTGGTGGTTCTTTGGTTAAAGATCAAGAATGATTGGAATCATGCCAGCTGCAGAGAAGATGGGCCTGGTCATTGGGGCCTACAGAGTTGGTCTCTGGTCAGTAGGAACTTAGGGTTTTAAAATTTTCAGAGGACAGTCACACTTAGTATTTTTTTATTATATATTTAAAATAATTTTTGTGTAAAGTAGGAATGGATTCAAGTCTTAGGTAAGAGATCACTGGAGGCCAATGAATAAGTCAATATAAACGGTTTGACGTAAGACAGTGGTAAGAGGAAAGGAGAATGGACTCATAGATAAACACTTTCAAGATAAACTTGTCTGAATTAATATTGATTGTCTCGTAGTGGAAAGGGGAGTAGTGATGCAGAAGAAAAAGTGATATCTAGGATGGCTTTGACTTTGATGAGTGAGTGACTACATGAGTGGAATCAGGAGAAGAAATATATGGAGAAAAGAACCTTCTGACTCCAGAAAAGTATAAGATGCAGCTCATTATAAAGTCACCATTGATGTTGCTCATCTTGTTCTCTTCTTAGTGGGGATAGAGAATATGCAGCGTCTTTTTGCTATAAGTAAAGTGATTCTTCCAAGTTATTTACCCCCCCCCGGACTGTATTAGCAATTCTGTGACTTATACTTTTCTTTATGAATTTTAAAATAAGCTTACCTATATCTACAAAAAATAGCTTTGCCATGATTTTGATAGGAATTGTATCACAACTCAATTTGGAGATAATTGACATCTTTATGTTGAGCCTTCCAATCCATAAACATGGTGAATATTCCTATTTAAATCTGCATTGATCTTTTTAATCAACATTTTGTAATTTTAAACATATAAATCCTGTACATGTTTTATTGTCTTTATATTTAATGATTTTGTTTTCTTTGGTGTGGTTGTAAATGGTATTATGTTTTTAAATTTTGATTTCCACATATTTAATGTTTTATGGGTTGAGCATCCTTAATCCAAAAAGCTGAAACACAAATGCTCCCAAATCTAGTATGACATCACAAGTAGAAAATTCCACTCCTGATTTCATGTGACAAGTTGCAGTCAAAACAGATTCACAACACCCAGTTTATTTAGCATAAGGGAAAAAAAATCCCTCTTAGCTCCTTCAGATGTCATGGGCAAACTTGTCATCATGTACAAAATTATGAAATGTAATATAATTACTTTCAAGATATATGTAAGGTAGTTTTGAAACAAATGAATTCATGTTTAGACTTGGCTTCCATCTCTGGAATATCTTCTTAAATGCAAATATTCTAAAATCAGAAAAAAATTCTAAGTCTATAATACTTCTGGTCCCAAGCATTTCAGATAAGGAATATTCAGTCTGTATGTACAAATACTGTTTTTCTGGGGGGTGGGTTAGGTTAATCTTATACCCTCCAACATTGCTGAAGTTACTTGTTATTTCTAGCAAGTTTTCCTCCCATAGATTCTTTGAGATTTTTTACATAGATATTCATCCTCAAGTAATGCCAGTTTAGTTTTTTTCCTGCCTAATCTGAATATCTTTTTTTTTTCTTGTCTACTGCAGTAGTTAGAACTTGTAGTATTTTGTTAAGAGTGATGAGCAAGAACATAATCATCTCATCCCTGGACTTAAAGCATTCAGCCTTTTACTTATGAATGTGGGATTCGTTATGGCTTCTTTGTAAATGTTCTTTGTTGAATCGAGGAATTTCTTCTCAATTTCTAATTTCCTGAGAGCTTTTTTTTTAATTATTATTCTGAATTGGTACTGGATTTCATCAAATACTTTCTCAACACCCATTGATATGATGTGATTTTTCTTCTTTAGGTTGATTGGCTTCAAATGTTGAACTTGCCTTGTAATTTTGCAATAAAAACCTACCAGCAGTAATATATAATTATTTTTATATACTATTGGATTTACTGATACTTTTTTGAGAATTTTTGTGTCAAGTTTATGAGAGATACTGATATATAGTTTTCTTTTTCTTTTTCACATTGTTTGGCTTTGGTATTGTGGATCAGGACAATACTAGCTTTATACAGTGAAAGATACTTGTTCTTTTTTATTTTATGGTATAGATTTTATGAAACTGATATTAAGCCAACATTTTGGTGTAAGTTTGTAATCCTTAGTTACTCAGGAGGGTGAGGCAGGAGAGCAGCAAATTTGAGAGTAGCCCAGGCAACTGAACAAGACCTGGCTCAAAATGAAATTTTAAAAGGGCTGGAGATTTAGCTCAGTTGTATAGTGCTTGACTAGCAGGTGTGAGGCCCTGGGTTCAATCACTGGTACCACAAAAAAACTCGTGAAAATTCTTTTGTAAAAGATAAAATTTTCCAGTGGAGCTATTCTGTTCTTAAACTCTACATCGGGTGACAAACATGAACACAGCCATCTTCCCTACATAAACACAAATGCAGCCATCTTTCCCAAAATTATAAAACAAATTAAGTTTGTAAACTAAGGTACCACTGTATTATTTTATGTAGCTGAAATATACTAACAGTTTTTTTAAATTATGTGGGAAAATCTTACAGAAATATTCAAATATCCAAAAATTATAAAAACTAGCACAACCTATTTGTGTCTGCTCAAATGATCATTTCTTTTAAACATATTCTAGAGTAGTAGAAAAGAATGTGCTATACCTACCTTATTTGTGCTTTAATTACCCAGGTTTTATGATGTTAATGTATGATTTACTGTTTTGGCTGCAGAAACTTGGCTCAGTTGAGCTGTAGTACAGCAGTTTATGCTTTTGTAATGAGCTCTTTTCTGTTTTTTCCAGGGCTGGCGGACTAGGCCTCAATTTCATTGGTGCCAATGTTGTTATATTATTTGATCCTACTTGGAATCCAGCTAATGATCTTCAAGCCATTGACAGGTATAATACTGACTAAATTTAAAGTGATCTGCAAATTCTTTTAGTCTAAAAATACTCCTTAATTTTTTAGGTTGCTTATACTAGGACTAAAGAAGAGATGGGAAAGCTTCTAAGATAACCCTGATCCTCTAAATTCAAATAGCAGAACAATAATAGTCATTCTCAACCCCATTATTATAACAGAAATGACTAAAGAAAAAACAAATCTGTAATACTAAAATAAAATAGGACAGTTCACTACCGGTTGATGAGTCATTTTGTGAAATTCCTTGAAGATAGAAAACAAATAGAAGCTGTGTGATCAAGAAATGTCCACTACCAAAAGAGAAAAAACCTGAGTGATTGGTTGGTTCCTTATTAGTGTGCAGAGATTTTACATAGAAAGCTCATGAGTTCTTTGTGGAAAATCTGGCATTAAAAATTTAACACACCTTCCTTCAATCCCTAGAATCAAAAATAAATAAAATAGAATTTAAAAAAAAAGAAAAGAAATCAACAGAGAAGCTACAATCCAGAGTGTGCAGGAAAGAGAAAGAGTCTCAGCATAAGATTAGCAGCCAGAGGACATGAGAGTAGACCAGATTGTATCCTTGTGTGAAGTTAATTGATTAATGTAACTTCCCTCTCACACCTCATATTTAATGAGAGGTTATCTATAACAAGTGCTCCTTCATTGAAGCTGAAAGAATAATTCGATAATTTTATAGAAAGTGGGCAGTCTGCTGTAGAAAAGTTCCTAGAATTGACATTGGATCTAGATTATAAGTGTGTCAAACTTGAAGTGATCCCAGATCTTCATGGGACACAAAGAGAGGAAGTGGTTAGATAAACCCGTTGCCTGCATAGAAACCCCTAAACTATCTCCCCAATACAGTTCGCCTAATTCCACATTTTAATTGTAAATGTATATAAAGAAAAGCCAAAATATACAAAAATCAGTCACAAAGAAAGTTATGATATTTATAGTTGTCTAAAAAATTATTGAGTCTGTGGCTAAGACACTTAACTGCAGTTATAAAGAAAGAATTCTCTAAAATATGAAAGCTTGGTATAAAAACAAGAAATAAAATTCTATGTCATTTTAATAAAACATCAAGGTTGTGGGTAAAACCTAGAATTTTTCTTTCCTCGGAAAAAAACTAAGGTATCCTAATTAGTTTTCAAAATTTATGCTCCAAAATGTTTTTGAATGCTAGCAAAAAAATTAATGGGCAACAACTAAAATAATGAAGTAGCTGGGCATGGTGGTGTATACCTATAATCTCAACTAGCCTGGAGACTGAAGTAGGAGGCTCACCAAGCTCAAGACCAGTCTGGGCAACTTAGAGAGCCTATCTCAAAGTGAAAAAAAAAAAAAAAAAAAAATGAATAGGGCTGGGGATTTAGCTCAGTGGTTCCAGCGCCTGCCTCAAAAGTGCAAGGACCCAAGTTTAATCCCCGGTACCAAAAAAAAATAATAATTATTGTGGTGTAGTTCAATGGTGGAACACTCACCTAACATGTATGAGGCCCTGAGTTCAATTCTTAGTATTGCAATGGATACATACATACATACATACATAGACATATACATGTATACATATATGCATACTGTAAACACGTACATACATCTAAGTAAATAAGGTTAGTAATCACCTCATATGCTGTTTAAAAACTCAGATAATCAGGCCGGGGATTTAGCTCAGTGGTTTCATCACCTGCTGCGCAAGTGCAAGGACCCGAGTTCATCCCTGGTGCAAAAAAAAAAAAAACAAAAAACACAGATAATCAGACTTTACTTTCAAGGTACTCTAATTCTAAAGGTCTGCAATGTGACTTTATTATCTACATTTTTAAAATACTCCAGATTCTACATCAAAGGACTCTATTAACAGAATAAAAAAGGGACTCCATAGAATGAAAAAAATTTACAAATTATGTATTTGATTAGGCATTTATAGTAGCTAGAATATGTAAAGAATTCTAAAAACTCAACAATAAAAATACATCCAAATAAAAAATGGGCAAAAGACTCCAATAGACATTTCTCCAAAGATGATACGCAGGACATAAAGATACTCAACATCACTAATCATTAGGGAAATACAAGTGAAAACTACAGTGAGATGCCAGTTTACATATATTAGGATGAGTGTTAGTAAAACAACAAGTCTTGGCGATCACATGGAAAAATTGGAACCCTTATGCTTTGCTGATGGAATGTAAAATGGTGTGGCCACTATGGAAAACAATGTGATGGGTCCTCAAAAAGTGAAACATATATTATCGTATGATCCAGCAGTTTTACTGCTACTCTGGGTACCTACCCAAAAGAATTGAAATAAGGAACTTGGACAGATATTTGTTACTCACATTCATAGCACCTGTATTCATAGTAGCTGGGACATGGAGGTGTCCCAAATGCCTCCTTGCAAAAATGAATGGCTAAAGTACCAGCATATGTGTACAATGGAATATTTTTCTGCTAGAACAGATAAGCCAAACACAAAAGGATAAATAATTTTATGACTCCACCTATATGAGGTACCTGGAATAGTCAAATTCAAGAGATGGAAAATAAACTAGTTGTTAACATGGAATAGGAGGATGGAAGAATTGGGAGTTATTGTGTAATGGGTGCAAAGTTTAATTTTGGAATGCTGAAAAATGTGTAAGGGTGGATACTATAATGGTTACAAAACAATGAGAATTTACTTCATGCTGTGAACCATACCCTTAAAAGTAGTTAAAATGGTCACTCTTGTGTACATATATTTTACCACAATTTTTTTAAATGTCCAGTGTAACTGATATAATTGATCCTTATCTCCACTTTGAGAAACATTGAGAATTAAGTGTCGTACTTCTAAATGAAACTTCTAAAAGTTAAAAATGAAATATGACTAGTGCAGTTAATGATCGGGAATAGAGTCTTGGGAAGAAAAATTCAGCATAGCAAACACAAAACATAGCAATGTGTCAGAAATAAAGGCAAACAAAAATCTGAATGAATTAAACTCTTTAACAAAAAGAAAAAGCGAATGAAACAGAAAAGTTAGACTCAAGTTTATGCTTATTATGAAATATATGTAAAATACAAAAGACATGAAAGGTTGAAAATAAAATATAAAATAAATTTAATCAAAAAGGTAACAAAATTCAGTAATGAGTGGTGATATTAATATCAAAAAATTTTAATAGAATCAAGACAAAAACATTAAGCAAAACAAAGTGGGGCATAATCCGTCAAAAAAATGTACTAGTCATAACTTATCAAGCCAATACTTTCATGATAAAAAGTGGACAATCATAGTGGGAAATTTCATGTTACTTTCTCAGAAATTAACAGATCAACTAGGCAAAATAAGTAAATTATTTGAATAACAGTTATCCAGCATAGTTTAATAAATATATGTAACTTTATAACAAAAGAAAATGTTCTTTTTAAACATTTGTAAACATTTTTTAAATGATCATACATTTTCATAGAAATCACAAAAGCTAGATTCCATGACTCCAATAAATATTAAAAGCCTAGAAAATAACAATAAATGTGTAACTGATAAAATCTAGCCACATAGAAATGTTGAAGTATATTTTTATATAACTCATTTAAAAATAGAAGGGTGATTATTAATGGGATTGTGAACTAGGAAACTTTCAAGTTCTCGTTCCCTCCTGGTAGCATTAGAAAAGCAACTGGAGACTGACCAAAATAACTTCATAGAAACTCTATAAACCAGTCAGAGTTCTCCAATGACCAAGTGAACTCCCCAAGGTCAAACCATGGGAAATTCAGGCCATTCAAAACCATGGGAAGTTTTATAATGCTTTTACTCATCCTTGTCCCACCCTTCCATGTGCATTACAGCTGAGAGGAGGTGGCCTATTCTTGGTGCCTCCCTCAGGCAGAAAGCACAGGCAGAATTCCTGTACAACCTTTGACCTATCTGTGAACTTCCCAAGGGACTGATTTCTGTCTTACGGGACCCAGCACAAAGGTAGAAATGGTGGCATTACTTGGATCCTGGGCTGGTAGACACTGTCAAAGTCAGTAGTGGACTCTGTGAAACACGAAAGCTTCAGTAGAGCTGTATAGCTTTGGACACCTGGGCAAGGGCTAGGGAAAAGGAATGTAATAGAACACGTAAAGCCTTAAGAATCTGGTGTGAATCTCTTTGGGAGGACATTTAAAAGCAATCAGGTATATAGGGAACTCTGAATGCGCACACACACACACACACACACACACACACACACACACACGCACGCACATCCCAGCAGGATATATACCCAGAAGTGAACTGAGACAATTTGAAGCCTCCAGCCTAAGCTACTACTAAGGTTTTAGGATTCACCCTTGTAATTGGTGAAGGTCTTTTACCTTAGTCTGCATAAACTGGAAGAGGTGGCTGTTTTTTGAAATAGTAATTATCAACAAAGACCACATTGGGGGTAGTAGACTTATGGAATCTAGCATTTATAATGTATATTAAAAGTTATAGGACCACATTTGGGTGGATTAGATTTATGAGATCTAGCGTTTAAGATATATATTAAAATTACAGTCATTTTAAAAAATCCTTTACAAATATTTGACAATAAGGAGTATTTTCTGTTACAAAGTTGTAACAGAAAAATGTGACCTATTTAAGGTAACAAAATCTCTAGAAACTATCCTTGAAGAAATCAGACAGTGGACTTATGAAACAGAATTTAAAACAGCTTTCTTAAGTATTCTTAAGAGCTAAAGGAAAACATGGAGAAAGAACTAAAAGGAAATCAGGAAAAGGATATATGAGCAAAATGAGAATATTAGAGAGTGGAAGGAAATGAGGAAGGAAGGAAGAAAGGGAAGGGGACTGTGAATACAGAAATTTTGAATCTGATGTTTAACTTTGGATTTGAAAAATTCACTAGAGTGGTTTAACCCAGACTCAAATAGGCAGAAGAAATAATCAGCAAGCCCAAAGACTGATTATTTGAAATTATCAAGTCTGAAAATAAAAAAAGAAAGAAAACTGAACATCCAAAAAGACTTATGAAATAAACTCAAATGAGCCAATTTACATATTATAGTGTTCTCAGAAGAGAAAAAGGAAAATGGTTATTGAGAGAAATAATTATTGAAAAGCTTCCCAAATTTGAGGGAAAACATTGGTATGGGAATCTAAGAAAGTCCACAGATCTGGGTAGCGTGAATCCAAAGACTCACACCTAGATATATTATATCCAAACTCTCAAAAATCAAAGGCAAAGAAAAAATCTTAAAAGTAGCAAGAGAAAAACAACACATCACGTAGAAGGACTCTTCAGTAAATTTAACAGCAGATTTTTTAGCAAAGATTTTGCAGTCCTGAAAGCAGTGTAATGGTATATATAAAGAAAAAAACCTGTCAATCAAAATCAAATAAAAAAAGTTCAATTGAGAATTTAATATTGGGCAACATCCCTCAAAAATGAGGAAGAAATTAAATATTCCTAAACAAAATCTGAGGGTGTGCCTTACCACTAGATCTACACTAGAAGAAACACTGATGGGATATCTTCAATTTAAAATGAAAAGACACCAAATAGTGACTCAAAGCCATATAAAAGTACAGTTCTCCAGCAAAGGTAAGTACAGGGACAAATAAGAAATATCAATATTATTGTAATTTGGCTTAAAATTCTACTTTTTATTTTCTACAAGATTTAAAAGACAAATAATTTATAGATATGCCAGTATATAAAGATGTAATTTGTTACATCAATAATACAAAGATGTGCTTGGAGCTGTGTAGGAAGAAATTATAAATACAACTGAAGGTAAATTGGTATCAATTTAATACAGATTGTTAGAATTTTACGATATATGTTATTGCTTCCAGGGTAACTACAAAGTAAATATGTGTAGGGTATACATAAAAAGAGCCAAGAGGAGTAAAAGTGTGTCACTAAAATATCAACTGAGGGCCGGAGATTTAGCTCAGTGGTTCCACCACCTGCCTCACAAGCGCAAGGTCCCAAGTTCAATCCCTGGTACAAAATAAAAAAAAAAATCAATTGAATTTAAAGGAAGAGAGTAACTGAGAAAATGAGACAAAATAGTTATGAGACACACAGGAAGCAAATAAATGGCAAAAGTAAGTCCTTCCCTATCTCTAATTACTTTCAATGTCAATGGATTGAACTCCCAAATCAAAAAATAAAGATTCCAGAACAGATTTAAAAAGCAGTTCCAACTAACTATACACCATTGGTAAGAGATTCAGTTTAGATCTAAGGACATGCATAGGTTGAAAGTGAAAGGATAGAAAAAAAGAGATTCAATGCAAATATTAACTAAAAAAGAATAGAGATAGTTATATTATTACACAAAATAGTCTTTAAGTCAAAAACTGTCCCAAATGTGTGGAAACGAAACAACACACTTTTCAGCCACTAAAGGGTCAAAGAGGAAAAACCAAAGAAAATTAGAAAATACTTTCAGACAAATGAAGATACAACATATTAAAACTTACAGGATAAATGAAAGAAGAGCTAAGGGAAATTTGTAATTATCAGTGAGTACATTAAAAAAGAAGAAAGATTTTCAGCTCAGTAATCTAATGTTCCACCTTTTAGAGCTAGGGGGAAAAAAAGAAAAAACTAAACCCAAAGCTAGCAAAAGAAACAGAAATAAAGATTAGAATCAAGAGAATAGAAAAATAAAGAAAACTAATTAAACTAATAATAGATTTTTTGAAAATGTCAAGAAAATTGACCTTTAGACTGATTCAGAGAAAAGAGGTGCAGTTCAAATAAATGAAGTTAGAAATTAAAAAGGGGACATTGCTACCATTACTATTACAGCAGACTACTGCCAAAATGTAAAGTATTACGAGATTACAATGAACAGTTGTATACCAACAAATAAGTCAGCATAGGTGAAATGAACAATTTTCTGGAAATATACAACCTACCAATACTAAATCATGAAAAAACAAAACCTGAATACATCTATAACTGGGTAAGGAGACTGAGATAGCAATCAGAAACCTCTCAACATAGAAAAGCCCCAGATGAGATAGATGGTTTTATGAGTGACTTCTCCCAAACAAGAATTAACAGCAACTCTTCTCAAACGCTTCCAAAATTTGAAGAAGAAGAGACACTTTGTAATTCATTCTGTATGTCAGTGATACCACAATACCAATGCCAAAGACAGTACAAGAAAACTGTATTCCAAGTATCTCTTGTTAATGCAGAAATGCTCAATAAAATGTCAGGAAACCAAATTCAGAAATATGTTGAAAGGATGATGCTCTAAATAATATGTATTCCTGGAATGCAAGGATAGTTTAACATTTTACAAAAGTCGGTCACTATAATTTACCACATTAATGAAGGGGTAAGAAAACCACAGTGATTATCTCATTGATATAAACAAAGCACTTGACTAGACTGTCATGATTTAAAAAAAAACACAACAAATTATGAATAAGGAAACTACTTCAACACAAAGACAATTTATGCAAAACTCACAACTAATATGATCAATGGTAAGAGACTGAATGATATTTTCCCCCTCTTATCAGCAATAGGGAAAGGAGGCCTGTTTTTTTGTTTTGTTTTGTTTTCCAGAAAATGACAGCAATTGTATGGTTTCACTCATATATTACAGCTAGGATAGTCAAATTCTTAGAGATAAGTAGAATGGTGGTCACCCAGGGAATTGAAAGGAGTTACTGTTTAATGGATAAGGAATTTTAGTTTGTGAAAATGAAAAAAAAATCTGTAAATATGTAGTCATGATAGTTACACAATAGTGTGAATGTAATTAATGATACTGAACTATAAACTTAAAAATAGTAAATATTATGTATGTTGTGCTACAAAAAAATCAAGAGAAAAACTGTGTAGAAGTAAATACCAATGAAATCACTATAGATCAGTATAAATTCTGATGCTTAGATTTTTAAAATTAATTTTTTAAAAAGAATGAAAGTAAATGAAGCAAGAGTATAACAAAACTAGAAAAACAAGGTAAAAATAGAGAAATTTGTGTTATTACATTATTCAAATAATACAGACAGTACAAGTTTTAAATCATTAATTAAAAATGAGTAAAATAGTCTAATTTTTGACAAGTCTAATCTGACAAGTTGAGTGTAGCAGTGCATGCCTATAATCTCAGCACTTGGGAGGATGCAGGAGGATCGCCATGAGTGAGAGCCCAACCTGAGCTACATAGTTCAAGGCCAGCCTTGTCTCAAAGAAAAGGAAGGAAGGAAGGAAGGAAGGAAGGAAGGAAGGAAGGAAGGAAGGAAGTCTAATCTGAGGGAAAGTTTTAAAAACTCTAACCTAAGAGAAAAAAGCAATTATACACAAAAAGCTTAAGCAGACTTACTAATCAGTAATTATATTTACAGTTATATTGTACATCTTATGTACAACTTTATACAAATACTTTTTAGGAGAATAAAGACAGCAGTTATATTTATCATGTTTATTGTGAGCCAGGAACTGTTCTTAGTTGCCTCCTGTCTACAGTATCACTAAGTAATGGGCACTATTGTCCTCGTTTACTTGTGAGAAAACCAAGGCACAGTGACTTAGTAACTTGTTCATGTTCACAGCCAGTAAGTGGCAGGGTCAGCATCTGTGTAGTCTGACTGGAGAGCAGCCTTTGTGCACCCCACCCCCTCATCTTAAGACATTTGTTGTAATTTTGTATTTTTGTCTAGGTCATCAAAATCTATTAATTTGTTTTTCTAATTATTCCCTCCAAGCACAGCCCACTCCTATTCCCCTGCCTCCCTCTCCTCCTGCTGACTCTGGCAGGAGGAACCAAGAAGAGAATTGAAGGAGTTGTGCATACATATTGTGACCTACATATTGTGTGACATTCCCTCAGTACTTGTTTCTACAAGGTGAAAAATCCATCATTTACAAATCCTTCATTTACAAATCCTTATTTTATTATTGAAGCATAGGTACAAAGTAACTCTAAAAAAGTTTTGTCTGTAAAGATTAAAGGGGATGCATTGTAACAATCTATTCTGTTCACTAAGCGATGGGCTAGCACACATCCAAAAAGAATTTTCTTAGATCCATTTCTGGCTTTCTTTGAGCCCAAATTTCTTGTGAGAGAGAGAAAGGGATTGTGAGTCCCTCTCCTCCCCCTCCAGGTGCAGGCTGAGAGAGAATGCACAGCTGACCCCAGGCTCTGCTTCCTCACGGGAGCTTTTCATTCCGTGGGGGTGGGGGTGGGGGGACCTAAGATTTGCAGAACCTAGGGTGGCCTCAGGTGTAAGTCCTCTGTGAGGAGGAATGGGGACCACCAAGTATAATGGCATACACAGTGACCTTACAAACTTGAAAATAAATTTCCCCTTAACTGTAACACTTACTATAATCATGTAACCTTGCCACTGTACACTCCACCCCACCCCCCCTCCAGCAGCTGTAACAGGCTTTTAGGAACATGTGGCCTGATCTAGAGCATCCATTAATGCCCCATATGAAAAGCTGCAGGAAATAGACCCATGGTTAATCACTGTGGTGAGTCAGGTTAGACTTGGAATTAGTACTGCAGTCCATATCAGACCACCTGGGGTTCCAGTCAACCCACTGAATTCAGTCCGACCCACTGAATTGAAATCACTATGGATGTGGACTCTAAATCTGCAATTCCGTAGACCTTCCAGTTGGTTAACTACTTTTTCCTAAGGGTTTTTTTTTTTTTACTATTATGTAGTTTTATTAAAGTATAATTGGCATACAATAAACTGGATGTGCATAAGTGCACAGTTGCTAAGTTTTGACATATTTGTGCATCTGTGAAACTATCACCACAGTCAAGATCATGAAAATAACTACCACACCCCAAATTTTTCCTCTGCTCTTTGTAATCCATCCCACTGCCCCTCCCCACCTCATATCCCCAAGCAACCACTAATCTGCTTTGTGTCAGAATGGATTAGTTTATAGTTGGAGGAGTTTGAGAGAAATTAAATCATTTGGGAATAATCTATTCATATGGGGTGCCATAGAAGAAAAACCTGAATTTAGGAAGTTTGGGACATTAAAAAGTGATTATAGTAAAAGAAATAAAATTGATATATACCTTTTTTTCTGTAATATTTTTCTGAATAACTAATCTATTTGAATGTACATTTTTGCATTGTTGCTAAATGATATACCTGACATAAAATGTTCATTTTTAAATTAAAATTTTAATAATGTTCCATTTTTATGTCCAAAAACCAACTCAAGCTGAAAGTTATTTTACTTAATTTTTGTCTTAAATTTCTTTTGCAGAGCATATAGGATTGGACAATGCAGAGATGTTAAAGTGTTTAGGCTGGTATCCTTGGGAACTGTGGAGGAAATCATGTATTTACGACAGGTATACAAGCAGGTAAATATATTTCCCTTTTCCTAAGAAGTAAAATTTTTCGATTTTCAGAAATTAGGAACATTTGTGAACAAAGTGTTTTCATTTTACTCTATTATGGAACTGAATGAAAGATTATGGAATATACTTCTGAATATACTTCTGTGAAGCAGACTAATTCTTAGGTTCATTGAATTTTTAGTACTGAATGTTTCTTAGAACAGTACTTCTTAGACATTAATATGTAGTGTTAATATGAGTCACTTATGGATCTTGTTAACATACAGATTTTGCTTTAGTGGGTCTGGGAAAGAACCCAAGATCTTGCATTTTTAACTGGCCCCCGGGAGTACCTGTACAAGTCCACAGATCACAATTTGAGAAGTGAAGTCACACCTCCCTAAACTGTGGTCCAAGACTTAATAGTCTGCCACTGGTGGGTTACAGGTGCACTGACATTGGCCCCACTAAGCCTCTGGGGCAGCAAGAGTGCCTAAGCCAGCTTTCAGCTTTGAGTAACCTCCCCTGTGTATTCCAGCTAAATGTTTCTGTGTTACCATTTTCTACATGGGCTATGAGGTGAAGGTGCTGGGAAGCACTGCCTGAGAGATACTACACATAATGAAACTGAGACCACAGAGATGACCAGTAAATGAAACTGTAGAGGGATAGGACTCATGCATGCTAACTACTGTGCTGGTGCTATTTTAGTATTCATCTAAAATTGCATTAACTGTCTAATATACTTAAGATATCAATTACTGCTCCATTTATACTTCTAAATAAACAACACTTATTTCATTTATAACTGCTCACTTGAGAAGATCTGGAATGAGGTTCACATTTAATTGTAAATATTAAATTTAAATTGCTCCCTATATACTTGGTTGGCATCTGTTTAAAAGCAAACATCTGCCACAGGTGGTGGTGGTTAACCCAAGAATGATCCAATCTTAAATTCATGCTATTTTTCTTATTCTAAAAATGGAATTGTACACAGGAGATTTTGTTTTTTCTTAAATCAATTAGCTCTATAAGAGACCATTCATCTATTTGTTCTTTGGTATAACACAGCTAATTGAAAAAAAATTTTTTCTAATCTAGTTAATCAGTCTTGAAAAAACTAGAATACAAATGGTACTTTGGTTCACAAACTCAATTTGTTCTACAGTTTTAGAAAAGATGGCCACATTTGTGTTCGTGTGGTAAAGATGGCCACAGTCATGTTTGTCACCTGATGCAGAGTTTGCAAACAAAAACAAAATTTTCCCAAATGCTTCTGCTTGTGAACCAAATTGTTTCCAAACAACAGTGTTCATGAACTGAGGTACCACTGTAATTTTCATCTTAGAAGCTGCTCTTTAAAATATGCTTGACTCATCACAAGTAAGAGTGTTTTCTCCATTGTGTAATTTTTCTCAACCCATTATTATACACATTTTCTTGGTACCTGTTTATCTTTACTCATTTAATAAAATAAAATGGCTTGTTATATAATATACAATAAAAAATTTTAAGGAGACAAAGTAATTTAAGTTGTCAGAGCTCTGTATGACACATATAAGGATAAGATGTAAGGTGTGTAAGGGAAAGGCATTAATGCATTCATGATGGGGCCGTAATTTGTATGTCTCACTGCCAGGCAGCTCTGAACCATCAGTGGTACATGCATGACTGGTGGTTCAAGCCAGCAGGAACGTTAAAGATAGTAGAAAAGTGGCTTGAAATTTGAACCATCAGTGCCTATGAGACACATGCCGCCTCCCAAATATTTCTCAAATCTTTGGAGGAAAGAATTTTAAAATCCAACAACAAAAGGCAGCTATAAATATGTTTGAGACCAAGAATAATTCACTCAGTGGCACAAGAATTGTAAGAAATCTGAAAGAAAGCTGTTAGGATTAGATTTGAAGAAAGAACCAACACAGAAGAATCCTGGAAGCAAGTAGGTGAAACTTACATTCTCCAATCTTAGAGTCAGCAAATATTACAAAAAGAAGGGATTCTGGAGTAATTCTTTGATGAAGGAACAAGGTGGTTTAATCTTCACAGTCTTATCTAAGTTGTATCAAATTACAGCCAACAGAGAGGTTTAGTGGAAACAAGTGGAAATACTAGAAGCAAAGAAAGTATGACAGAGCTCCAGTTTTTTCCTGATATCCTGACGAAAGTCTCTCCCACTGGCCCAGAAGACTAAATGCCTGCACTGCCTCCTCCACACACACACTTCAAATAACCTGGGCAGTAAGCTTGACATCAGGATGTAAGGTATCTACAGGTAGATGAGCAGGCAGCCAAAAATAATTACTGGACAGTTTAAGAAAGAAAATACTGCAGAAGAAGTGAACTTTCCGGGCCACCGTACCACTGCCCCCAGAACCCAGGAGCACAGCTGTTCCCAGCTCAAAGGATGTGAACCTTCCAGGCCGCTGTACCACTGCCCCAGCACCTAGTAGTAGAGCTGCCCCCAGTGGAGAGAAGGTGAACTTCCTGGGCCACTGGACCACCACCACCAGTGCTGAAGAGGTGAGCATGGGGGCACCAGCAGCACACATCCCTCCCCCGCTTGAAATGAGAAGACACTTAAACAGGTCTCAAAACCAGACTCCCAGATCACCTAAAACAACCCCAAACAGAAACAACATGGAATAATCTGATACTCAACCACTGGGACTTCCTGAACTGGCAACAAAAGAGGACCTAGAAAAAATGAAATCAGAAATAATTTCTCAGATAACAGCAGAGATTGTGCCCATAGTGCAAGACATGCTTAATAAATCTAGAGAGGACACAGATTAAAAAAAAATAGAGGAGCTGAGGAACATGATGGAATCCCAACACAGGAAACAAGTGGCATCCATAAAACAGATGCAAACAGATTTCCAGGAGATTAAAAACTCCATGGAAAGCCTACGCAGCAGAATGAGCTAATGTGAGGACAGAATTTCAGACATAGAAGATAAGATTGCAATTAATGACCAGGAAAAGAAAAATTTGTTGAAAATAGTAAGGAACCACAAAAAATCAATTTAGCAGCTGCTTGACGATGCAAAGAATAACATAAGACTGATCAGAGTCAATGAAGAAACAAGAGAGACTGCAGATGACATAAAAAAAACTGCTCACAGAAGTGATGGCAGAAAACTTCCCAAGCAGGGGAAAAGAACTTGACATACAGATAAGGGAGGCATATAGGACTCCAACTAGCCTTGATCAAAAAAAATCTACACTTAAACATCTAATACTCAGGATTCCAGAAACCCAACAGGGGAACAAAATTCTACAAGCACTGAGAGAAAAGAAACAAATCACATACAAAGGAAAGCCCATCAGAATCACAGCAGACTTCTCAGCACAAACCCTCAAGGCAAGAAGAGCTTGGAGTGATATATTTCAAGCCCTAAAGGAAAACAGCCTCCAATCCAGATTGATGTACCCTGCAAAACTATCTTTCAAAATTGATAGAGAAATAAGATACTTTCATGACAGAGGAGCACCTTAGGAACTTCGTGAATACCAAACCAGCACTCCAAAAAATTTTAGACAATATCCTAGGAAAAGACAATGAGGATCTCAACCCCAGGAAGCCCAGCAGAATGAATCCACCAGGCACGACAAAAAATTAAATGCAAAGGGGGAGAATCAAACAAAGAGAAAATGTCATGACAAGGATAAGTCAATACGTATCGGTTATAACCATCAGTGTTAATGGTCTCAATTCACCAATCGAAAGAAATAGACTGTCAGAATGGGTAAAGAAGCAAGATCCAAAAATATACTGTTTACAAGAAACATACTTCATTGAAAAAGAAACTCATAGACTGAAAGTTAAAGGGTGGAAAACTACTCCATGTGACAAGAACCCCCAAAAAAGTAGGAGTAGCCAATCCTCTTTGCAGATCAAGTGGATTTCAAACCCACACTGATTAAGAGAGTCAAAGAAGAACACTATATCCTTGTAAAGGGAACAATCCAAGAGGAAGACATGACAATCATAAACATATATGCACCAAACACTAGTGCACCCAAATATATAAAACATACTAATGGACATGAAAAATCAGATAAGCACTAATACAATAGTAGTGCAGGACCTCAATACCCCACTGACACGAATAGATAGATCAACTAGACAAAATAAGCAACAAAATACTAGAACTCAGTAAAACTCTTGAACAAATGAACTTAAAAGATGTTTACAGAGTGTTGCACCCCACAAAATCAGAATAGACATTCTTTTCAGCTGCACTCGGGTCGTTCTCCAAAAGAGACCACATAGTCTCTCATAGAACATGTTTAAGTAAGTGCAAAGGAATTGAAGTTATCCACTGTATATTATCAGACCATAGTGTGATGAAATTGGAGATCAATAGCAAAAGAAACCGTAAGAATTTCATAAACACATGGAAACTGAACAACACACTTCTGAATAACCGATGCGTCACACAGGAAATTAAAGAGGAAATCAGTTCCGACAATTAAATGACAATGCCAAAACAACATATTGGAATCTATGAGACGCAATGAAAGCAGTCTTACTAGTAAGATTCAAAGCAGTGAATACTCATATTAGAAAAACAGAGAACCCAATTAAACAACCTCATGCTGAACCTCAGACTTCTAGAAAAAAAAGAGCAGGACAAACTCAAAGCTCATACAAGGGAGGAAATTATAAAGATCAGAGCAGAAATCAATTCAATGGAGACTAAGAGAGCAATACAAAATATCAATGAAGCTAAGGGTTGGTACTTCAAAAGAATAAACAAAATTGACAAACCCTTAGCCAACCTCATCAAAAAAATGAAAGAAAAGGCCCAAATCCATGCAATTAAGAAAAGGCCCAATCCATGCTGGAGGGGCTGTAGGGAAAGAAGAACGCTGTTCCAATGCCAGTGGGAGTGTGGACTGGTGCAACCACTGTGGAAATGAGTATAGAGATACCTCAAAGAACTATGACTGAAAGTCCCATTTGACCGAGCTATTCCCCTGCTGGGTATCTTCCCCAAAGAATTGAAAGAATCATACCTCAGTGATATATGTGCCCCCATGTTCATAGGAGCACAGTTTGTAATAGCTAAAACTTGGAAACAGCCCAAATGCCCATCAACTGGAGACTGGATAAAGAAAACATGGTTTATTAATAAAATGGAGTACTACTCAGCCATAAAAAACAAAAAATTACAGGCATTTATAGCTAAATGGTTGCACATTGAGGCCATACTCTTAAGTGAAATAAATAGGACACACGTGTAAATACCGAATAGTTTCACTAGTGTGAGTAATGGAAAGTGTAAATAAGGACTAAAAGGTATAATAGATAATTGAAATAGGAAGAAAAGGGGCAAAGGGGAAGGGGAAGTGTGAGGGGTAGGGAAAGGAATGAAGGGAATGGAATTAATATGAGAAAATGAAAAAATGGAAACAAAGTCTTTGTAAATAGAGATGGAGGGGTTGAAGGGAGGGCAAAGGAATGGGGAAAAAATAACCAAGAGAGATTATGTAAAGGTGCAAATTTCCAATGATAAATATCATTATACTGTATACCTAAAATCTACCAATAAAATAAAATTTAAAAAGAAAGAATGAAGAGGGTGAAATTACAATGGACCCAGCAGAAATCCAGAGGATCATCAATACTACTTTGAGAACCTATACTCCAATAAGATGGAAAACACAGAAGAAATGGACAGATTCCTAGATATGTATGAATTAACCAAGTTGAACGAAAATGACCTAAAAATTCTAAACGACCCAATATCAATCAATGAAATTGGAAACATAATTTAAAACTTACCAACTAAGAAAAGCCCGAGTCCTAATAGCTTCACTGCTGAATTCTACAAGACATTTAGAGAGGAACTACTGCCACTTCTGTTTAAACTCTTCAACGAAATTGAAAGGGAAGCAATACTCCCAAATTCATTCCTGGAAGCAGGCATCACCTTGATCCCCAAAGCAGAGAAAGACCCAACCAAAAAAGAGAACTACAGGCCAATCTCACTAATGAACATAGGTGCAAAAATCCTTAATAAGATACTGGCAAATAGAATGCAGAAGATCATCAAGAAGATTATACACGCTGACCAAGTGGGATTCATCCCAGGGATGCAGGGATGGTTCAACAAATGCAGATCAATCATTGTAATACACTATATCAATAGAGCCAAGGACAAAAACCATATGATCATCTCAATACATGCAGAAAAAGCATTTGACAAAATCCAACATGCATTTATGATAAAAATCCTACAAAAAATCTGAATAGATGGTCTCTACCTCAATCTGATAAAAGCCATCTATGAAAAACCAATAGCCAGTATCATACTAAATGGTCAAAAAATGAAATCCTTCACACTAAAATCAGGACCAAGCAAGAATGTCCACTATCACCACTTCTGTTCAATATAGTTTTGGAAACATTAGCTCCAGCAATTGGACAACAGAAAGATATAAGAGAAATAAAGGTAGGAAATGAAGAAGTCAAATTGTCCTTATTTGCAGATGACATGATACTCTCTATAGAAGACCCCAAGAACTCCACCAAAAGTCTTCCAGACTTACAAACCAAATTCAGTAAAATAGCTGGATACAAGGTCAACATACAGTAATCAATAGCTTTGCTCTACACAAAAAACAGACTCATTGAGAGAGAAATAGAACAAACAATTCCTTTCACAATTGCATCCAAAAAAATGAAATACACACGAATCAACCTAACAAAAGAAATCAAAGACCTCTACTCTGAAAACTACAGCACTCTCAAAAGAGAGATTGAAGAGGATATCAGAAAATGGAAAGGCATTCCTTGCTCCTGGGTAGGAAGAATCAACATAGTGAAAATGGCCATACTTCTAAAAATGCTATATAGATTCAGTGCAATCCCAACAGAAATCCCAGCGGCATACTTTATGGACTTTGAGAAAGCAATCCAGAAATTCATTTGGAATAAGAAGAGACCCAGAATAGCAAAAGCATTTCTAGGTAACAGAGACATGGCAGGGGTATCACAACCCCCAACTTGAAGCTGTGCTACAAAACTACTGTGATAAAAACATCATGGTACTGGCAAAGACACAGACCTAAGGACTATTGAAACAGATTAGAAGATGCAGAAACAACTCCAGACACACTCAGCCACCTCATCTTTGACAAAGGAGCCAAACACCCTAACTAGAGGAAAGATTTAATAAATGGTGCTGGAAAAATTGGGTTTCAAGTTGCCAAACATTAAAACTAGACCTATATCTCTCACCATGCACTAAACTAAAATCGAAATATATTAAAGATCTAAATATTAAAACAGAAACACTAAACCGGCTGAAAGAGAGGTTACGTAGAACTCTTGAAGATGCTGGTGTAGGAAAAGATTTCATGAATGAAACCTCAGTCTTACGTGAACTAGCACAATCAATAAGTGGGATCTCTTCTTATTAAAAAGCCTCTGCACAGCAAGAGAAACCACCAACAGTGTGAAGAGACAACCCACAATATGGGAAAAAATTTTCACCTGCTGTTCCTCAGACAAGGTCTACTGTCTAGAATATATAAAGAACTTTAAAAAACCAGACCTTGGGCCAGAGATTTAGCTCAGTGGTTCCGCTGTCTGCCTGGCAAACACAAGGTCCCAAATGCTGGGGAGTACCAAAACAAACAAACAAAAAAATCAGATCTCCCCGATTTAAAGACCCAATCCACAAATGAGCATCTGAAATGAAAAGACATTTCTTAGACAAAGAAGTAGAAATAGCAAATAAAGATATGAAAAAATGTTCAACATCACTGGTCATTCGAGAGATGCAAATGAAAACAATGCTGAGATTCCATCTCACTCCAGAAAGAATGGCTGCTATTATGAAATCAACCAATGACAAATGTTGGCGGGGCTGTGGGGAAAGAGGAACCCTGCTCCACTGCTGGTGGGAGTGTAGACTGGTGCAACCACTGTGGAAATCAGTATGGAGATACCTCAGAGAACTAGGATTGGAAGTCCCATTTGACCCCGCTATTCCCCTGCTGGGTATCTTCCCCAAAGAATTGAAAGAATCATACCACAGTGATATATGTGCACCCATGTTCATAGAAGCACAATTTATAATAGCTAAAACTTGGAAGCAGCCCAATTGCCCATCAACTGGAGACTGACTGGATAAAGAAAAGGTTGGTTTTTTTTATAAAATGGAGTACTATTCATCCATAAAAAAAATGAGAAACTAGAGACGTTTATAGCTAGGACACACATGTAAATACTGAATAATTTGTCTAGTGTGAGAAACTGAAAGTATAAATAAGCACTGAAAGGTATAATAGATAATGTGAAATAGGAAGAAAAGGGGCAAAGTGGAAGTGGGAGGGGTAGGGGAAAGGAAAGGGAATGGAATTAATATGAGAAAATGAAAAAATGGAAACAAAGTCTTTGTAAATAGGGAGGAATCGAAGGGTTGAAGGGAGGCCAGGGGAATGGGGAAAAAAGAAGAACCAAGGGAGATTATGTAAAAGTGCTAATTTCCAATGATGAATGTCATTATATTGTATACCTAAAATGTACCAATAAAATTTAAAGAAAGAAATTACTGTGAAAAAGGTACTATAGTGTACTGAATAATGACCCTCAAAAATACTAAATCCTAGTCCCTGGACCCTGTAAATGGCACTTTGTGTGAAAAAGAGTCTTTGCAGATGTGATTAAATTCAGGATTTTGAGATGGGCAGATTATCCTGGCTTGTCAGCCAGTATTCTTTTACAAGAAAGAGACAGAGGAAAATTTGACACCAGACAGAAGAGAAGAAGGCAGTATAACCACAAAAGTAGAAATTGGAATGATCTGTCCACAGCCTGAGGAGTTGGAGCAGCCTCTAGCAGCTGGAAGAGGCAAGGAGTACTCACCCCTGGAGCGTCCAGGTGGAGTATGGCTGTTTCAACACCTTGATTTCAGCTCACCGATACTGATTTCGGACATCTGCCTTCCAGAATTGGGAGAAAATATAAGTTGTTATGAGAGTCATAGGGACTAATAGAGGTAGTTGTAAAAAGAAAAATTAATATCAGAGAAAACAATAAAAGAATAAAATATTTTTCAAGAAATAGAAACATCTTCAAAATGCAAATGAGGTGGTAGCTTCCCCAAAATAAGAATAGACTACTAGAAAAATAATCCAGTAGAGAGATTCAGAAAATGAAAACCTCCTGAGTAGCCAAGAGCAGACTTTTTATCTAAAAGGAAAGGCTAAATATTTCTTCTAGACTGCAGATCAAAAAGATAGAGGTAGAACACATGTAAGAGAAATTAGGAAAAAGAGAATTCAGATCCAGAAGTTCCAGGATCAGTCTTCTTTATCTGAAGAAAGGCACAAAAGAAAAATAAGAGAAGAAACTAAAAAACAGAAGAAACATGGAGACATGAGAGTCCATGGAGTACTTTGATCCACTAAGTTCAAAGTAGGATGAGTGGAAATAGAGTCACATTTCTACCATCTTTAAGTGTAAAATGCCAAGAATAAAGTAAAAAATCCTTTAAAATTGCACAGATAAACATTCACGAAGAGAAACATCATTACGTACAGTAGTAGTAGAATTAAACAGACATCTCACTTCCTATTAGCAATACTGGATACTTAGGGGCAGTATCTTCACATGAAGGGAAGAGCCAACCCTCTTTTATTAAAACACACTGAACTTTTTATTCAGAACTTTCCCATAAAGAAAGATCCTAGTCCAGATGACTTCAGTGATGAATTCTATCCAATATTTAATATCCTTTTTGAAAACAGGTGGAAGAAACACTTCTAACTTACTTTACAAAGACAGAAGAATACTGATATCAAAATTTGACAAAGCCATGGCAGGCATAAAAAAAATTTAAACAACAGAGAGATACACAGCAGTATGTCTCATGAACATAAACGTAAAAGTCCTTAGCACAGCCTCTGTTATGAGTTCATTTGTGCCTCTTGCTCTTGAAAATATGTGTTGAAGCCATAACCCCTAGTATCTATGAATTTGTTCTTATTTATGTAAATAGGGTCTTTGCAGATGATCTTAAAATGAGCTCATCATCAGGATGTGCTCTAATCCATTGACTGATCTCCTTGTAAGAAGAGGGAGATCTGGATACAGATACGTACACACAAACAATGGAGGCAGAGATTGGAGCGACATCATTGCAAGCCAAAAAAACACTGGTTACCAATGTCTTCCAGGAGCCAGGTAGTGGCAAGGAGAGGTCAGCACCTAGAACCTTCAGAAAGAGCATGGCCACGTGTGCACCTTGATTTCACACTCAAGCCTGTAAGGAATGAATGCCTGGTTTGATCCAATCCAAGTTGTAATGCTTTGTTACAGCAACCTTAGGAAACTAATACAGCCTCTAAGACATATACTGAAAAGCTGACTATATTTCTGTATGACAACAAAACTGAAAACTAAAAGAGAAATGAGCAAATGTTTGCCATATATACAATAAAGGAGTAGCACTTAACAAAATACTAAAAACTCCCACAAGCCAGTAAAAGACCATGAGTAGACATTTCACTAAAGAAAAAAATACAAATGGTTAACACATATGTGAAAAGATCTTTAACCACACTCAATACAAAATAAAATATAATGTGTTCTACACATTCTGCAAACGCTTTTTTAAAAAATTTTTTTGGTTTTCTTTTGCAGGGTTTTGAGGGGTGGGTTAGGGAGATTAATGCTGTTCATTTTTGGTAGGCCTGTGTGTAAAAAGGTAGTCACATATGATCATTGATAGTACAACTGGTATACAATTAGTCTAGAGGCTAATTGAACCATTTTAAAATTTATAGCACCTTCTCCATACCAACTGGACCAAAATGCTTCTGTATATGCATAGGAAAGGATGACAAAGGTTTATATTCAGCATTGTTAGTGTTTGTTTAAAAATTAAACAGGAGACAGCCTGAGTATAGAATGATAACAAATTCTGACATACCAATATTATGGAGTACTCTGCAACAGAAAAAAAGAAATTATGAAATCAGTCAGATCAAATGTACTGATGGGACAAAACCTCTGAGATATTTTCATGTGAATCAGAAACAATTTGAAGAACAATATGTACAGTCTATCAGTTGCATTTGTGCAAAAGACTTTGTATGTATATATAAATAGCTGTAACTGTACTGATGGTAGAGGTTTAGAAGGGTACACATAAACCCTTGGACTCTGATAAGGGGAGATATGCTGTTCAAGGGACATTTCACTTTGGTGTGTTTGCTTCTGTTGTGATAAGGCATTCAGATATTTTATACTTTTAGAAATAACATCGTTTATATAGCAACTGTGCTCTGTTGAGTTTGGAACATTATATAAAGTCTAAAGTTTGGCATTCAGAAAAATGTGTCACACATGGATACACATATTTAGATGTATTTATAGAAGAATTGCAAGAACAGCACAGAGAAACCCCAGATTCCCCAGTTGGTAACATTTTACATGTTTTCTTTCAGCCATTATCTTTTTCCTTTTTCTGAGCCATTTGAGAGAATATCATAGATTTATCACAAGTGTGTATTTTCTCAAAACAAGGACACTGTCCTGTTTATATATCATATAAAAATAATAGTTTTAGCTGTGTGTGGTAGTGCACACCTATAATCCCAGCACTCTGAGAGAGAAGCCTGGGCAACTTAATGAGACCCTTTCTCAAAATTAAAAAAAAAAGGCTGGGGGACATGCCTCAGTGCAAAGACCCTGGGTTCAATCCCCAGTACCCCGAAATTAAGGCTTTGAGAGGTACATCTGGATCCATGCCATAATAGTTCCTGTCTGAGTTAGTTATCATGATGGTCGTCAGGTGTGATTTTTTCTATTTCCATTACTTCCTTTTTTGTTCATTGGCATTCTACCACCAAAAAAAAGAAGTTTTCCTTTTTATTTATTTAATCTGTGTGGACTCCTGGGTTCCTATTTTATCAACATTATAACCCATTGAATATCACTATTAATTTTGGGTTTCAAATTGTCTCATTTGGCCAGTGGGAGACCCTTCATGGTCACTAGTTATGTGGTTCTGACATGATCCATCTTTTTTTTTTTTGCACTTCTTTACTTTGGTAGGCTGAATAATGGTCCCCCCAGAGGTATGCATATGAATAGCCTCATCCATGTATAGTATCTGGGTGGGCCAAAGGTCCTTATAAAGAAGAGACTGTAGGGTCAGAGAAAAGAGATGAAGATGTAAAGGCAGAAGCAGAGGATCTGAAAGAAAGGTGGAATATGTCATAGTATTGGCCTTCAAGATGGAAGAAAGGGCCTTGAACTTAACATGAGGAACATTCTTTATGTTTTCTTTTTACTTCTTTTTCTTCTTTGTCTTTCCTGTTGTTATGATGAAATTCAAACATTTGAATTCAAACACGACTAGCCTACTGATAAAAGCACTTGGTTCTCACTTTTAATGAGAAAAAAAACTTAGTTTCAGTACAAAATAATGAGCTTTTTATAAATGTTGTGATAAAATTTTATTAGGAAACTTATAATGTCACATTAAGGCTTCCAAATTACCTTGGTAATTATTGTTAATAGACCTCCAGTCTGACAATATCAGTGTGGAAGGCAGTCAGTAGCAAGCGTAAAATAGAAAACTGGGCCATCAATTGCAGTTGTGTTCTCATATTCCCAGGATTAAATCCCATGTTCCTGGGAACATTGATACTAAACTGATCAAGTTGCTGTGTTGTTACATAACTTTTTCAAACTAAGCTCCTGACTGTTCTTTTTTTTTTTTTGGTGCCGGGGATCGAACTCAGGTTCTTGCGCTTGCGCAGCAGGCGGCGAGACCACTGAGCTAAATCCCCAGCCCTCCTGACTGTTCTTTTAAGAGAGCTATCTTGTAGGTGAGAAATTGTTAAGAGCATGTATTTGATTCAGCCAAACCCAACTACAAATTTTAGAATTGGCATTTCTTAGCTGGCACAGGTAGGTAAGTCATTTTTCTAAAGTTGTTTTTTATTTCTAAAATGGAGAAATTCCAGTTTTATTATTTCTGAAATGGAGACCATATCTTATAAAGCTACAAGGATTAAATGAGAGAATGTAAATAAAATCTTACACATGTAGTTATTTCATAAATGACAGTTATTAATAATAAGAATTTAAAGACTGGAAATGTAGTTGCTTACAGTGCTTGCTAAGCATGTGTGAGGCCCTAGGTTCAATCTCTTGGAACATACAGACACACAAACACACACAAAAAAAAGTTTAGTTGATTAGAGGAACTTATTACAGTACAAATAAACTGATGATAATCAAAATAGTTGTGTCACTTTTTAACTACTTTCATTGACAATAGATTAAAGTTATTTTCCATTCTGTGTATTTTTTCTTGCAGACATTTTAAAGTGTATAGGTGGTTAAGCAGATTGTGTTTTAATTTTACATATTTACGTCTAGTAAAATATCCAGCAAATAGAGTGCACATTAATGTTGACACAAAGATGGTATATTTCCTGAAGTGTCCTGTGTCAGTGTTCTTTCTCATACTCGAAATTGTTTCAAAGATGCAGCATTTCTATACAGACCTAAGGCTTTTGCTGTTAAATAACAATGTAATTAGGTACAATTAGTTTGACATCAACATGGCTATCATATAGTACTTACTTTGGAGTATAATTTAACTTTATTATGGTGATTATTTCTTCCATTTTTAAGTTTCTATTTCAATGAGCTGAAGAAGAAAAGTGTATTCAAGTATACACTTTCATTATTAAACATTTTGTCAGGTGGATATTCCATAGAAATGTAACCTTGACTTAGTCATTAGTAAACAGATAGAATAGGAAATATAAGATCTCTACTTCAGTAAGACTGGCCAGATTATTGTTATATTTCACCATAATAGCAACTTCTGCCAGGGAAGTTAAAACAAAATTTCCTCCCTAAGGAGATCTCAGCCTGCTCCAGTTAAAGCTGTGTGTATACAGGGAATGCCAGGAAATTCTGACATATTGTTGGAACAAACACTTCAAAAATATCTTGTGTTTTTTCTGTTTTAGCAACTTCACTGTGTGGTGGTTGGAAGTGAAAATGCCAAGCGATACTTTGAAGCAGTTCAAGGATCAAAAGAGCATCGAGGAGAGCTTTTTGGGATCTATAACCTCTTTACACTAAGATCCCAAGGATCTTGTCTTACAAGAGACATCTTGGAGGTGTGAAATTGTTCTCTGACCTTTTCAATGTGTTTTAATACAGTTTTATCTCCCAGGAAGCTTGAAACACAATTATTGGTGGCTTTTCAAAGAAATTTTTAGTTTTCCTTATCAAAAATGCCTATCCTTAGACATTTTTCTTTTAAAGAAATAGCAAATGAGTTATTGTACCTCTAAACTAAGGTTTTCCTATACACGGTTATAAATAATGCACACATACATACAGATACATATATGAGATAATATGATCTCCAAAGCCATTTTCAGACTTGCAGAGGAAGGTTTATTGTTTTGAAAACAGCTGTTAAAGTCAAGAACTCAAAAAAAATCCTAAATAAACAATAATGTTTTGATTAAAAGTTACCAAATACTCCCTAGGTTGTACTCTCATGTCTCATAGAAATATTTGTTTTCTGTTCCCAATAAAAATTCCGCACTAATATTTTACGCTCTTCCATTGTGTTCATCCTCAACATTCAGATGTTTCTTATTCTTCAAATGAAATATTAATATCTTTTTGAAAAATCTTTAAATTCTTTACTATACCAGAGTACTAAGGATATTAACTATTTTTCAAATTGACATTAATATGGTTTTATGAAATCCTAGAATAATCCTCCTTTCAGTTTCCTTATAATATAGAAGAGAAAACTGAATCCGGGAAAGTATCAGCCTATTTCCCTCAACTTCCAGAACTTTGTAGTAAATCTTAATGTATTTCATTTAATAAGCACCATACAGAAATTTTAAGAAAAAATTGATCCTTGTACTTGAAGAATTTAGACCATCTTGATGGGAGATGGAAGAGGATATTTACATAATGAACAAACAACATTAGGATTATTATGCTTAGCAAGTTCAGTAGTAGTTCAAAATGGCCACCAATTGATGAGAAAGAAGAAGGTGTACATTATTTGTATCCTGGAAACATTTGAACTGTTACACAGTATGTGATGTCTGCTGCTGAGTTTTTATTTTATACTAAGTACAACATTTGATCCTGAATTGGAAAGCCAAAGGAAGGGGACAAATAAGAACAAGAGATGAGGCGAGAGAGATGGAGAGAGCTGGGCCATGCAAGAATTTTGACTTTTGCTTTGAATGAAATAAAAGCAACTGGAGAGTTACAAAGAGAAGACATAACTTTATTTACATTAGCTTCACTATTAAGAATTAGACTATAGAAGTCTAATAGAATTTGATTACCAGAGGGCAGAAGCAAGAAACCATTTAGGAGGAAACTGCAGTGATGATGATGGTGGCTTAGGCCTGGGTGATGGTAGCAGATTGCATGAGATTGGTATTTGCTAATGAATCATGTACAGGATATGACAGAAAAAGAAGAGTTATGAATGGCACCAAGGTAGTTATACTGAGCAACTGAAAACAAGTTGTCATTTTCCTACCACAAAGGAGTTCCCCCAACTGGAGGATTTCTAGTCCTGCCCAATGCACCTGTTATTACCATTTGAAGAAGAAAGTGGCAGTGGTAGGATGAGGTTCCTGTCTCCTCACAGTAATAGCCTCTAAACATGTGTCAAAGGACCTGTTCTTCTCTGGAGATTTGTAGGAGACACTTGTTACCCTGGATACCAAGTGGCTAGCACAATCTGTGGTGTGTCTGTGTATACGTAAGTTAGGCACTTATAACTTTGGTCATGGCAGTATTATTTCCCTTTATTCTACTGGTATTAACTGATACAGCCTTAGAAAGACTGGATTTCCTTTTGAAGGAAAATTTAATATTCTAATATTTAAGCTATTTATACCAAAGGCTTGAAAGTGCAAATACTTTTCCAAAAGTTGTAACAAGCTGTTATATAATTAAGATAGTGTTTTTAGTTTCATATTAGGATAGACCTTTTCATTTTTGTGTCTACTAAGGGCTTCATAAATATATTTTTTAACAAATATGAATGGTATATATACCAGTGATTAGGTTACATTTCAGTTTTTCAATGTTTAGCATTGTCTCTGGTGTTTGAAATGTTGCTAATATGTCCTTACCAAATTATTACATAAGAATGAGTAATATGGATACAATTCTTGGGTAAATAAATATAATTTTTTCACTCCTCTGCCTCTCCTACTAGTGCCTGTAATACGAAGTACTATTAGCCAGGGATTTAGCTCAGTGGTTCTGGCACCTGCCTCGAAAGCTCAAGGTCCTGGAGTTCGATCCCCGGTACCAAAAAAAAAGAATGCTAAATCAAGCTGCACTCAGTTTTCCTTTTATAGTGCCAAGATTTAACAAGCCATTGCTGTTGTTTGGTTGTTTTTATCTCTCGTCCCCGTTTTACACAGTTATTTGCATTTTTTCTTACTGACATAGAGAGAAGGCCAAGTAGAAGCAGGGATCATGACAGCCACAACATGGTTGAAAGAAGGACCTCCAGCACAGGAACTAGAAACAGTAAGTCATGTTTGGGTGTGTAGCCCATCGTGCCTGGAAAACATCTATTCTGACAATTCTAAGTTTCTTTTCCTTTTTCTTCCATTTCTCACTGGGTAAAAGAAAAACAATCTTTTTTTTTAAGTCCTTTTAAAATATCAAAGTGTTCTCACTTTGTGTCCTCTCATTAATAATTTATGCTAATTTAATATCCATATTGTAAGAAAAAATTCAGGAGCAACCATTAGGTATTTATATCTTAACTACACTTTTAACTGCATCAAACTCTAAATCAGAAATTAAATGCACTGTGTAGATGACCAGCCCAACTCAAATAACTTTTTACTACCAGGTAAATTAAATGGAAAAATAGCCATTGTTGTATACACTCATTATCTGAATCAAAGTAGATGTTGTATTTCATTTGAGTCCTTGATCTTGTAATATTCAGTAGCTGCTCACCTTACATACCACAAGATGTATGTTGTCATC
Organism: Heterocephalus glaber; assembly: GCF_053883595.1. NCBI lineage: Eukaryota > Metazoa > Chordata > Mammalia > Rodentia > Bathyergidae > Heterocephalus > Heterocephalus glaber. Next base: position 11,976,543 of record NW_028258151.1, on the reverse strand, counting down.
CTAAGGTCATTTTAGAGGTAAAAAATGTGTGGAAGGTTTTTGTTATTATTACCAGTTTTTTCTTTTCTTCTTTTTTTTTTTTTTAAGAGATTGTCTTAATTGCTTTTTTTTACTGCTGCAACAAAAACCCCAACAACTGAGGTTAAGGGAGGAAAGGTTTATTTCAGCTCACAGTTTGTAGACATTTTAGTTCATAATCAGCTGGCTCTAAAGGTTGGCATAGTAGAGGGGCATCGCAGAACAAGCAGAATGCAGCAGAAGACAAACAGCAGCAGCAGCAGCAAGGTACAAGTGACCACAGCAACCCTCTTTTTGACCCTTATATTTTACCCTAAGGGCAGGTAGCATTCACACCCAGGGTGGGGCACCCTTAATCCCAGCATCACAATTTAAGTCTGAAAAAAACCCCACCTATGACTGCATGAGGCTTGGGGGCGGGGGCATCTAGACACAAGCCATAACAGAAATTTACCTATAAATTTATTCCAGCCCAGTCATCTTGAATTTGAAGTGAAGATTTTTTTTAAAATTTACAGAAATATATGAATATCAAATGTTGGCAGAAATATCACTAGATAACACTTTCCAAAGTTTTTTTTTTGCTTTTTGTTTTTTGGGTTTTTTTTACAAATAAAGCCTCAGTTATAGGAAACTGAAGGATGTATTTTACTCTGATTAATGTGAAAAGCTTAAATATCGGGCTTAAAGATATAGCAAATTTTACTTCAAAATTTTATTTTCTAGTGATTAAGATCCTATTGGACTTATTTTCAGTGAATTTGATCCATTCTGGAGCTGTAAATTCTTTACTTTGTTAACTTATAAATTTGTTCTTCAAGCATGATTGGAATTATCTGCTGGACCCAGTAAATCTCAGTAATTTTTAAGCAATGAGTAGCATGCTTTTCACTTCTAAGGCTAGAATTGTGGGTCCCTACATCTTACAAGCTGACTACCTCACTCTGTTTTCCTTGAAAATGATTTGATCATGCAGTACTCTAGATTGAACTTCTATTTATTTTGGAAGGAGACACAACTGTACCAGATTCTAATATTAAATCCTTTATATTCATTATAAATGTACTTGTAGGAAACACCGAGTACTTGTACCTAAACTATCTGACCAAAATCAATTTCCTTCCAGTGTGATAGTTACATTATCATGTTTTCTTCTGTTTCTGTCATTGCTTCTTACATAGCCCAAAGAGTCTGACTGTCAAGAACCCAGAGGACATCAAGGACCGACAGCAGGGAGTGATCTCTGCAGTGACCTTAGTGATAATGAATCTGTGGGAACCCCAACAATAAAGACCACTAAACACAGAGCATCTGACTCAAGCAAAGCCTCCGCATCTTCAGGACAGCTTACCTTATTCCAGTGTGGTTTCTCGAAATTATTTGAGGCAACATTTAAAGCAGTTGAGGGGAGCAATGGACACTCTGCCTCTGGGGAGGACAGTTTGGACGAGCAGCCCACGTGCCTCACCACAGAAGCCAGAGACACCGGCTGCCAGCAGACTCAGGATATTGTTGGTACTTCAGAACATCAGCAACCAGATAGCACACCAAGTCCCAATGAAAAATGTGTTTTTGATAAAAGAGAGATTTTAGGACAGAATGTTTCTTCTGAGTCTGATGATGAGAAAAATGTTAAAACTACAGCTGGACATCATTGCATTTTACAGAACGGCACAGAATCAGAAGATAGTGATGTCATTTTTCCCACACAGTACACAACTCAGAGGGTCCCCAACAATCGTATAAGGCTTAAGCTACCCTTAAATGGATCTGAAGATTATCATACAGAAAACCCTATAAAAATAAGAAATAACAATGATGGTAGAAAGATTGATGAGGGAGGAAATGGATTAATTTCAAAAAATTTAAGTGCTGAAGGCATGACCCTGAAGTCTATGATGAAAAGAAAAAGCACTGGTGATATTAGTGATGAATCAGATGACATTGACATTTCCCCCAAGTCAAGAGTAAGAAGGCAAAGAGCTACTAGTTCTTTGAAGTTTAAGAGAAAAAAGGAAAAAAGGGAACTTTACAGTTTCCCCAAAACATTGAAGAAAATAAACCCATTCTGTTTAGCAAATGAACATTGTAACTCTCAGCTTATTGATGAATTTTCATCCTCAGATGATTTATCTGCCCGCCACCTCTATTTCTCTAAACAAAGTCATAGAGCAAAAACTATAAAACACAGAAACAGTTTCTCTTCAAAATTACGTAGCTGTGATAAGAAAAATAGCACCTTCATACCAAGAAAACCAGTGAAATTTTCAAATGAGAGAGTTGTCCATCAGGAACAGATATATGAATCAATGGATAAGCTTTTAGGTAACTACAGACACACTCTAAAACTGTTCTCTGAATGATAGTTTGGTGCATTTAATAGGTCTGTGAAAGATTATTGAATTGGCTTGTAAAATAGCTCTATAATCAAGATGTTATATTGAGGTACAAATAAAGAAGCGGTTAGGTGGAAGATAAAGGGAAGACCAGCCAGATCATGTTAGAGAAGCCTTGCCATGTACCCCAGAATTCTCTGCATGTGTCAGGTCCTAATCACAGCCTTTCTGCCCAATAAATACCAGTCATTCCAAATTCAATAGTATAACCTATTTACATTGTTAATGGTTTAATCACACAAATGTGCATCCCTAGATATTATAGTTTAGTCAGATCTCATGTTTTAAAATTTTACATAGTCTGTTTAATTCATAGGAATCCTCCTCCATCTCTTTCGAACTTGGGTACTTGCACTTGCGAGACAGGCGGCGGCACCACTGAGCTAAATCCCTGGCCTTACAGTTTACCTCTTGAAGTACCTGGGCCATCTACAATGTTTTCTTCAATTTGCATTTTGCCAATTATATATTTTCTGTGCACTTGAGCATGTTCCTCTGTCATCTATGTTATCTGCAAATGAGGAATAAGCTTCCAAGACTGGATCAGACTTAGGTTTATTTCCTTTGGCAAGACAAAAGCTAGTGTTAGGTAAGACTATAGGAGATTCATGGTGTGCTGCTCTCTTTTTGTAATCCTAGCAATCATGCTTAATGCCTCTGTCTTTATCTGTCTGTCTATCCATCCATCCAATGTGGTAAAATGATTCTCAGTGTCCTTAGAGAGACATTGGCCCAGGCTTTCTCAACCCTATACAGGGAAGAATGTTGTAATGTCCCTTCCAGGACTTTTTAAGGGTTAAATCTATATATGAGAACCATCTGGAAGCAGAAGCGGCCAGCATTCGGGTTGTAACTCAAGACTTTGGTCATAAGTTAAAACAAATTCTAGTCATAACCCAGGTTGTTCGTATGTTGGGTCAGTTGGAACTCAAGGGTTCACTGTAATTTCTACTACATTATATCTTAGTATTGGTTATTCTGGATCAGTATTCTCATATACACAATGTCATTTTCCCTTGGCTTTCATTTCAGGAAAGCTTTCTTGTATGGTGTTATTACTTTTTCTATTCTTTTGCTTTGGCTTTCATTTTTAAGGACTCCTATTATTCAGTGTTTGATTTACTTTGCTTGCATTCAGAATTTGCCTTAAGTCCATTTTATCTCTTTTTTCACTTCTTTTTGCTTATTAAAAATTTCCTTCTATTTCACATAAGACATTATCTTTTGTGTTCATTTCCTCTTAGTTCCTTCTACCATAGTTCAGTCTTTATTTCTGAAATAATTTTTTAAGTTCTGAGACTCTTGAGTTCCATCACTCATTTCTGAGTTTTAATTCTGGCTTACATTTCCTTTTACATTCTTATAATCAGTTATAGTTTTGATGTGTTTTGTGAACACATCTCTCTGGCTTATTTTCAATGATAGGGACTTATTATGCTGCTTATTCTTTTCTCATAATTTTTGAGATTTGACCTTGATACTTTTCTTATGCTTATTTTTACACAAAAATATTTCCTTTGCATAATAGTTAATTCCTCTGTCTTGCACACTGTGATCCCCTCCCGGCAGTTTCTCCTCTTTGTTGAGTTTTATTCTGGACAGGAGCCCTGGTGAGTGAGTTTGGGGAGTTCCTAGAAGGTAGTGTGCTCCAATTCCCCAGGTCTTCTTCCTGCAGCCTCCCAATCCCCTCAATGCTGGCGAGCAAGACAGATTCATCTGCTGACCTCTGGCTGGCATGGCGTGCTTTCCAACAAATACCTATGACTGTCCTAGGGTACCTTGTTCTTAGGTCCATCAGGTGCCATTCTGGTGCTTCCTTCTCCTTCACACAGACCCTGATACCATGCAGAGCTTGTACTTCTTGGTGGGTTGTCCCTGCCTGCTTGTGTTTTAGGGCTCTTGGAGTTATCATCTCATCTAATTTGGGGGGGGGGGTACAGGGGATCGAACTCAGATCCTTGCACTTGTGAGGCGGCGGCAGAACCACTGAGGTAAATCTCCAGCCCTTCTCATCTAATTTTACTGTGATGTTGTGCATGGATTTTTGGTTTTGCTGTTCTGGTACTGTTTTCAAGTGGGGATTCAGAGAGATTGAACAACTGCTTCTCTGGCCACCAATCTCTGTCCAGAATCTGTTTAATGATTTTTCTTTTTCCTTCCTGGGTACCAGGGATTGAACTCAGGACCTTGAGCTTGCCAGGCAGGTATTGTGCTGCTGAGCTACATCCCTGGCCCCTCTTTAGTGCTTTTTAAGAGTTAGTATTACTTCCAGTGCCTGGCTTATTCCCAAAAGACTATTTGAAGGAAGCTAATATAAAAGCAGAGATATTTTTTCATTGTTCTGTTTGACTTATTTATACATCAGGCTTGCTTTTATTGTCAGTCTCATTTAAAAGTTCATTGCAATACATATTTTGGTACCATTGTAACAAAGTACTGGGTTATCCTTTGCTTGTGCTACAATGAGATTTTAGGTCTGAGGAATTATTGTACAAACTATGTTTTAAACAATTAGTTGATTTGGGGGTTTTTTCTGGCAAAAGATGACAATATTTTGAAACTAATGCTATTTTGAATAATGCATAAAATGTGCCATAAAAATGAAGAAAAATCGGAGTAAATTTTCTAGCAGAAGAATCCTTTTGAGAGTTTTGAAATTGTGCCACACATACTATCTAAAGTTTGAAATTTAAGACAAATGTTTTCCTAGTTCTTGTAATCTCATTATGTAACAGTGGCTTGTACTTCATGATTGGCCCTTTCCGGTTGAGAGCTTCAGAGCTGAACCAGCCCAAGTGCTAGAGATCATGATTGAGGTGCATTGCCAGCACTGTTTGAGGGAGCTTTGACAGGTTTCATGGCTAGCCTTCTCTTTTATGACCACAATTTTAAAATAATTTATAGTCACCTAAAAGCAAAGCAATAAAAAAAGAACAGCCATTTTTAAAATCTCTTTTGGGTAAAAGCCATGAGTTAATTTTTTTTTCATTTCCTAAAGAGCTCCCATCTTGACATTCTCTGGGCATATATATAAAAAAAAGACACAATGCAAATAATAAAACTGAACAGAGCCAACACAAAGGAACCCCCTGGTCACCAGCCTACACTCCCATTCCGTCACTGTACACAAGGACAAATTTAAGGAACAGATAATGTCAGCATTACTCCTTTAGTTAGTAAACAACTTTTTTTTTTTTTAACTAGAGAAATTCATGGAGAGGACTCTCAACTATGACTTTCTTGTGTCCCAAGCCCCCATTTCAGGTTTAAATTTAAAGATTGTTACCTAGCAGAAGAATCTTTTGGGAGTTTTGAAATTGGTACCATACATACTACCCAGTGTTTTGAAATTTAAGGAACATGTTTTTCACCTTGCTCTTTTAATCATACTGTGTAACTGTGCTTTGTTTTGCATGATTGACATGATCAGCAGTTCTCATATTGGTGAGAGGAGAAAGTCATTTCCAAGATAGCCTAGACCAACATATTTGAAGAATATTGTGATAGTAACATAAAACTTAAATGTCTTCTTTGAGGATTAAAAATAAAGCAGTAGGGTAGGGATACAGTTCAGTGGCAGAGCACTTACCTCTCTTGCACAAGGCCCTGGGTTCAATCCCCAGCACTGCCAAACAAAATCCTTTAAAAAATATTTCATCATCAAAATTGAAGCACAGATAACCTATTTTAATGTAGTGCTGGTGATTTTAAAGTATACATGAAACCGTATTACTTCATATTGCTACATCACCTAATAAACACTAATTACCTCCTAGATGGTGTTCAGGAAGTGGCTTACGTTCACTCAAACCAGAACGTGATTGGATCGAGCAAAGCTGAAAACCACATGAGCCGATGGGCAGCACATGATGTATTTGAGTTGCAACAATTTTCCCAGCTTCCTGCTAACATTGCTGTGTGCAATTCTAAGGTAAGAAGAATATAGGATAATACTATTTACCCTATATTTAATTTTAATCTTATTTTTCACAGAAGTTGCTCAATAGGAACTTCCCTAAGCACTGTAGTCCCTCAAAAGTAGCTACTAAAGCTGGCATATAAGTAATTGTAAAACACAAAACACCCTTTGGCGAACTGTAGTCACTGATGATGTTTTGGATTAAATGAATGATCTAGATCTCAGAATGTCTATAATATTGAGTTGCTTAATAATTTTTCTGAAAAAAAGTACCTGTACCTCCCTCCAAATGCAAAAGAATCTGAAGGAACTAAAAAGTTAAATCAGAAACAGAACTTCTGCTCATCTCATGTGGAAAAAGATATATGATTAGATTTCCAGAAAAATTTTTATCTAAAATGAAGACAAAGTGTGAACGTGGGTGACAGTAGTGAATTTGAAGTCTTGAAAACTTTCAAAAAATTTTTGTGAGAAGAAAACAAAATAAAGGAGAAAGGAAATGAATCAAGAGCAAAAGAGATCAGTCATAGTGTTAGAAGATAACCTGTTGTTCCTAAAGTCTCCCCAAAAACCCCAGACCACCTGCCTACAGTATTGTATCTTTCATCTGGGGCTCAAATCCAGAATCTTTCTGATTACCAGGAATTCTTCTGGGTACTTCATGTCTGTCATCCATGTTTCATTAAAGAACTTTGCCTATGTTTGAAAACAGTGTGTGCATATGAACACATGGGTGTGTTTGTGTCGACAGCCTTTTCAGGAACACCAGATGACTTCTGTACAGATATATGTATGTGAAGCCAACACATAAGTAACAGTGAACACTGCATGCCAGTAAGTCACCTTCTGAGGTATACTGTAGGTGAGTCTAGGTTAGAGCCTTTAATGAGTTCACAAAACAATATCCATGCTAACTGGAAAACTTGCAAAAGAGAAGTAATGGACACCATAGTACTAGATAAAATCTTTTATGATTTAGAGTTTCTCAATCTTTTGATAAAATTTTTGATAAGCAGTATGGCAAAAACTAGGAATCTGCATTTCAAATTCATCCATGTATTTAGGAAAGGCCTAATATATACTATTTTTTCCATGTCTCATTTGGTTTATTATAGTTTGTATTCTTATAAGTTAAGTTAATTGCTATTTATAGAGTATTTTATAGATGTCCTATAGATGTCCATCTCTCCTAAAATTAATTTCTAATTACACCTTTGTTATTTTATAACACGAACTATATAAAGTAATGTGCCCAATAAGAACATGTTTTGCTTTAAATTATACTTGAATATTGCAAAACCATTTGAAAATAGCTTATTTACAAAGATATGATGTCTGGAGGGAAAAACTTACGTATGTCTTAGGTTTAAGCTCAGACCACAACGAAATGCTTTAAGAATTTGAAGGAACTGATAATACCTTTATTGGGGTTAATTTGTTCTTATATGGAAGTATGTCACAAAATTTAACTGTATCTGTTTGTGATGAGGTGCCTCTTTTCTTTTTTCAATCAACTGTATGTTTTCAACTTAAGTTTACTTAAAGCTTTTTGAAAAGAAATGTACAAAGACAGCATTCAATTACGGATTAATCACTATGGGAACTGAAATGTGGTGACTGAGAGGGAGGATGTATTCTCCCCTCAGTTTCCTGCCAGCTGTCATAATCAACCTCTACTGCCTGAATCCAAGCCAAAATATAGACTGTGACCAACTCTTAAGAAACTATATCTGTATTTTTATAAATTGGTACAAGTATCAGACTATAAAAGAAGACTTAATCCTCTGAGTTGGATGACAGACACTTGGCACTCTTGCCAGTGTTTGACAGAGAAATAACGGGCCGCTTTGTAGTAAAACCTGGATTAATAGTAAACCCTTCTTTATGTTACTGCAGTGTGGTGTAAATGAGAGAACTAAGCGAGCTGTCAGCCTGGGCTGGGAGGCAATCTGGGGGGGAGTGACTTTTTTACAATCAGTGCAGGTTTAAGCACTATTCAGAATACTGTAAATACAGAATGTTGTGTTAGCAAGAACTTTTTTTTCTTGTATTTGTATTAGATTGGCATTTTATAGATTACTTAAAGCAAGGATTTCTATGAGATGTAGTAGATTGGATTGCAGTATGTTTATACAGCTCTTGGAGTCAGCAAGGAGGGATGGACTGTTTATGATGAGCAGACTTTGGAGCAATAGAGCATTCCATTATCCTGTTTTTCAGGATAATGAATGGCATGAGGGTTTAAAGTGATTGTTCACAAATGACTGGTTTATAAAGTAGTCCTGTAAGTGAGGTTTATGGGTTTCACTATGTAGCAGAAATAATTCTTACTGGGTGGTATTTTTTACAATCTTATCATTTGTTCTCCTCTAGCTAGTTATTAACTTTATGTTATTTGCATCATAAAATTATTTCATGTAATTTTAACAGTGATTAAGATTTGTAACATTGTTATATGAGTATGCATGAAATTATGTGACTAGAATTCTCATGAAAAATGCTTTTGTGTTTCTATCCCTAGACCTAAGATTGATTGTACCTGGTGTTTGTTTCAGTAAGATAGTGTGCCATTTGAGTAAAAAATACGTATTACTGGCAAGAGGTAGGAAAACCTAGCATCACCTGTAAACATGTATACTTGTACCCCTCTGAGCTAGAGGCCACAAGAAGCCATGGTGTCCTTCCCCACAGTGATGTTAACAGGATTCATAGACCAGTGTAGTTAGTAACTGATAACCTGATATGTGCAAAGCACATTCGACTCTTTGCAAAAAAAAAAAGTGTTGAAATTATTTATTAAAACAGTAATATGAATTTTTATTGTCACAATTATGATTATTGCTTACCAATGGGGTAATGAATAACATTCTTTAAGTCTATACCATGCCTTATTATTATTTTTCTTGCTAATAGTACCAATAGTAGACTATTTTAGTATTCCTTAAAATGTAGCAAGTCTAGTCCTCTAATTTAATTGATGATATGCCTTAATCTGTAGCTAGTTTCCCATGAAGAATGTTATTAAAAATGTGTTTGAAAGGAATTATAATCTAATCTTAACAGTTCTCTAGATTGACAAAAATTATCTTTACTTTCTAGGAAATGATATGATTCTTCTCCTGGCTAGTTATTGTTCCAAATGCATAAAAGATAGATATGGCTTCTTTAAATAATTTCTCAATTTAGAATAGTTCAAAGATTCTAAATATGTTTAAAATGCTATTCCTTCAAATAATGCCTTTTAGGTAATATTTTATAAGTTGAAAGGAAGTCTCATGGAACTCTGAATGACTTGAAGAACATTAAGCACTTAACAGCCCTTTTCAGATTATATTTTTACCCCTCTCAAAGCCATGGTACTACTAATTAGATGTGGCCACTTGGTGGGAATACCTATTACCTTGCTGTCTGAGAAGCTGCCTCTGCACATGTGAATCCTGGCTTTGTGTAGGATGAGTAAAGCAAAGTTAGGAGATATGAATCATCTTGTTGCAGAAGCAGAAGGCTTCTTGGAGACTATTTAACCCAAATATCTCATTTCACTCACTTTTTAAAATGAGAGGCTAAATGATTCCCTCAGAGCCCAGGGATCAGCGGTGGCAGTCAACTTTCATTCTTGCTGTCTTCCTAGCCTATGTCTTCTATCTGCTTTTCCCTTGGCTCCTTTGGTCTCTGTTTGAAGATTTCAGATTTACTTTCCCAGTATAATAAATCAGTCTTTTAATTTTCCAAGATACCTAGTCTGTGAAGAATTTCCTTTACTTTAGCAGTTAGACAAAAATAGATAAATAAAAAATACATAAATAAAATCAGGTGAGTTGAATGCATCTTTCTCTTTAGAAAATATATTTTTCAGATAGTTAAGCTCTTTCTATCTGGTCTAAAGAAAAACAGTCAATATCTGTCACAGTTTTTTAGGGCAGTATCTACTCTATCAAAGATGTTTTGGCAAAGGCATAATTTTTCACTTTTTTCCTTTACTTATTTTGGTGTTTAATCTTGGTTGTCAGTACAGACTGGATTGAGAGAGATCTAGAAAATTGGTAAAGCACACTTTTTGTTGTGTCTGTGAGTTTGCCTTCAGAGATGATTGACATGTGGGTCAGCCAACTAAGTGAGGAAGATCCACCAGGAACTGGATGGCACCTTCCAGTAGGCCAAACTCAGATGGAACAGAAAGAGGCAGAAACAGGAAACTCAACTTAGTACATGTTACACCCATTTTGAGCAAGTGAGGTTTTTTGCTGCTATTTTTACAGATTCTAGATTCTTCAGTCTTTGAACATAGACTTGAACCAGTAACTCACCAGGGACCTTCCAAGTCTTCAGCCTCAGATTGAGGCTGCAATCGTTGGTCCCTCTTGTTCTGGGGCTTCCAACTTCTTGGACTGAGCAGCAACTGGTTTCTCCAGCTTCCAACACACAGCCAGCCGTATGGGACCATTGAGCTTCTAATCACGTAACACGATCTAAATCCTTTTACAATTATGTTCATGCTCTTCCTCTGGAGAATCCTAAGTACCCTTATCCTTTGTCTGTACTTAGAATACCTTCAGCTTTACATTAATAATCTCCCAAACCTCTAAACCTCTCTGCCTTTCAAGATCTACCTCAACTGTGTCATCTTTTCCACAAAGACTGCCTTGATTCCTCCCTTGACTGGAAGTAAGCTACCATTCCTCATACTTTTACTCCTTCACTCACTACTACTTTATATGGCTCCTTCTTGTTCTGAGGTATGGCTTGAATTTTTGTTATAGTTATATAAATTTCTTTCTCTTTTAATAAACCCTGAGTTTTGAAATAGTACACTATGTCTCTGATTCTCCTTTGATAACTGAAAATAACATCTTATATATACTGTAGTTAGGACTTTTTAAAAACAAATTTAAGTATTTAGTCATTGTCAGAGTACAGCATACCCAACTATCATGTTCTGAGAATTTTTAAGCAGTTTAAATTATCTTTTCCATGAACAGCTTTTGAAGTTGTCCTGGAAATGATATTATACAGAACTATAATTTACTTAAACAGGATAAGAAGTTGTGATATTATGATATATATTTTTTTGTTTTTTAGCCACACTTCCTGACTTATAACTCTTTCTCCAAGGCAGGCAATAGAAACTAGAGTTTCTTTTCCCTAAGATTGGTCATAGGAACCCTAATCTTCACCTCTTCCCTACCCACCCCCAACACCCTTTGTCTTAGAGCTGGCCATAAAGAAATTCTATGACCTATTTTGTTCAGTGTAGGTCATGAGAGCCTCCTAATTCCATAGAGGTCCTACCCCTAACCCTGGGGTAGGGGAATTACTGCACAGACAGGCCTTGCTAGGTGTCCCCACCAGCCTAAAACAGTCATACCTGTGTTATGAAGTCTCCATAAAAGCCCACAGGGACAGGTTTCGGAGATCTTCTGAGTAGTTGAACATGGAGAAGTTTCCAGAGAATGACTGTCTTTATCACTTTTTTCATCGAGACACAATACTGACACCCATAACTTAAAGGAGGAGGGATTTATTTTGGCTCACATTTTCAGTCCATTATTGGCTGGCTCCAAGGCAGAAACAGCATGGTGGAGGGGTCTGGTGGAGGAAAGCTGCTTATATCATGTTGGCCAGGAAACAGAAAAAGAAAGGAGGAGATATACCCTTCCAGGTCATGCCACCAGTGACCCCTCTCTTCCCACCAGACCCTACCACCTAATAACACATTTAGTTCTGATCTCATCTGTGGATTGATCCATAGATTAATTAGTACAGCACCCTATAATCCAGTCACCTTGAAAAAGCTCCCCCTCTGAGCTCTTGAGCCTTTAGTGGAACATTCCAGGTCCAAATTACAATAGTGGCGTACTGAGATAGGGCCCTGCCCTATGCATCTTTTCATCTGCATCCTATGTAATGTTCTGTGTAATAATCTAGTAAACATAAATTGTGAGCCACTCCAGAAAATTAACTGAACCTAAGAAATGGGTTAAGGTAACCCTAAGTTATGGCTAGCTGGGTAGCCATGGGTTAAAATAAACTGGGCTTGCAGTTGACATCTTCAGTGGGAGGAGCAGAAGTCTTGGGACTGAGCTCTTAAGCTGTGAAAGATGACACTGTGTCCAAGTAGACAGTATCAAAATTATGCCACGCTTGGCTCGCAAGTGCAAGGTCCTGAGTTTGATCCCCAGTACCAAAAAAAAATAAAATAAAATAAATGAGAAGACACTCAGCTGGTGTCCATTGCTGCAAAATTGGTTGCTTGTTTGTTGGAGGGGAGAAATCCCCATATATCTGGTGTCAGAAGTCTTCTCTATTGCAGGGGTTATGAGAGCAGAGTAAAAAAAGATTCCTTGTGTTTTCTTAGACAAAGAGGTGACCTTGGTTTTTTGTGGCATTACTGGCCTTCAGCAGATTCACGCAGCCTGTACCTCTAACCATATCACCTACTGGCTGATTCTCTACCCTACATGGACCCAATCCAAGTTCTATCTCCCCCATAAATCATTCTTCAGGGATCACTCTGTTCCAGCTATCACTGTAGGTGTGGAGTATGCCTCATTACTGCTTATCTCATTGAATTTGTTCTTCCCTTGTGTATGTTACAAGCTCCTTAAGGATCAGGACCCTGGTGTACACTTCTGTAAGCACCCCCCTTAACGGTGGCAACAGAAAGTGGAAGTTCAGAAAGAATTTTTATAATTCTCACATGAAAATACTATTTTTGTGAATAACAGGTTCTCAACTCTTAGCTCCATGACTTAAAATATGTGCACTGGCAGGTAAAGTAATGTTTGAGCAGTGTAAGTGCTGGTATTCTTGATCTTCATTCATGATTTCTCATCTGTTGGTCAGAGTGTTGGTACATGAAGCCCACTCAAGAAGGAAACCTGGAGAATGGTGTCAGAAAGCTATCCCTATCCAGCCATTATCATCTAGCAAAATAAACCTAAAGAACTACTATGTGGCTTCATTTTCTGTCTCTGAAGTTTTTGTGAAATGGGCTGGGGATGTGACTCAGTGGTAGAGTGTCTGCCTGGAAAGCATAGGGCCAAGTTTGAGCCTCAGTGCCACAAAAACAAATAAAAGTCTGTGAAATGTTTTATTGTTTCCTTTCTATGATGCACAAGACCTATTTCAGTTTGACCTTAGCCAGTTTTTCTAGGCTCATTCCAAGATATTCATCAGGATTATTGGCACTAATTATGTGCCCAGCCCTACGCTAGACATCAGGGGTGTAAGATGAAAAAGCTCTTCCCAGACAACTTATTCTTCTATGCCTTTACTCCTGAGTTTCTTTTGCTTAAAATTCCTTTTTCACCTATGTCTGCTTTTTAAATGCCTATCCCTTATCATCTAGAACAGTTCTTCCCAAGTGGCAGAGGCAATTTCTTTGGGGAAATTGGCTTATTGGGGAGGCCAATTTATTTTTACTTGTGTGTAGTCATAACTACTATAGCACTTATGGTATTATATATTACAATACTGTGAATATATCTACAGAAACATTCAGCTGCAGGAAACAGAATAACCATCTCTAAAAGTGGGCTATATAATAGGTCATTGAACTAATTCATGTAACAGCAAGTCTTATAGGAGGCATTTTCAGGGTTGGTGTTATAGCCCAATGATATCACAGATTCAGGCTTTTTTATTTTCTGTCCCATTACCCTTAGCAACTTAAGTTTCAATCTGTAGGCCTTTTGCTTCATATTGCTGAATAATTACTGCATCTCAAGAACTTCTTCACACAAATGTTTCCAAATACAGGAAGGTGTGATTTTCCTTGTAGCTCTCCTTTTATCAAGGAGGAAACTTTCTGGAAGAACGTAATTGGCTTGACTGTCCCCCTTAGAACTGAGAGAGCAGTCCACCTTACCTGATCACATTTTAAAGAGAATTCTAACTTTAGCTAGACAACAAAGAGGGAGGCTGTGCCTATTGGGGAAGCCACCAACAATGGCTGCCACCATTTTTTTGGCTGTGAATGTCTTTTTTATCCCATAAAACAGTAGCTAGATATTCAGTTAGAGCTTACTAACTTTAATTACATTTCCAGTGGCCACTAAATAAAGCCATCTCAAAGAAACTATAAGTAAAAATGTAGAGAATTACTCTAATTTATTAGTATATGCATAAATCTTCTGTGGTGGGTTGTATTGGACAGGATAAATATTTAGCTGGAATTTGTGCCATTTTTGCATTATTATCTGATGAAGATAATATCCCCTTTAACAAAACCAGAATCAGCTCTTACAGCTTCTTTGGCAAGATTGTTGGTTAATTGGTGTTTTATTTTAGAGATGTCCGTAATTTTTCCCAAGTTAGTATAAAAATCAAATTTCAGTTAATCTATATACATGAGTATTTAACATTAAATCCTTCAGAATGGATGAGAAAGGCATATCCTACTGTTTTGTTTAATATGGAAGACTGTCCTGTTGCAGTTGAAATAATGCCTTACTAGCAAGAATTTTTTACCTTGTTCATAAAATTTTTTTGATAAATACCTTCCAAAAATTAATTTTTTCTTAGTTGTGTTGTATTTGTGTAAGTTCATATTCATACAACAAGCATTTATTGAGAGCCTGTATATGACTCAAGACTTAGTCAAAAAATTTGTGTGTGTGTGTGATTGCCCTCTGGAGTAAAGTAGCACATGATCCAGTTAAAGAGATAAGACCTAAACAATCATAATAGCTTCACACAGTACAAGAAGTTGTACCAACTCAGAGAGATCCCCTTGATTTTGTTGTATTCCCTTGGTGGGTGAAATTAGAAACTTTGAGCTCATGCAGCATTATTGGCTGCTT
Source organism: Heterocephalus glaber (assembly GCF_053883595.1). Taxonomy (NCBI): domain Eukaryota; kingdom Metazoa; phylum Chordata; class Mammalia; order Rodentia; family Bathyergidae; genus Heterocephalus; species Heterocephalus glaber. The sequence goes on along the minus strand of NW_028258151.1, from coordinate 11,961,409 downwards.
GGTTTAATATGATATATGTGACTATACAAATCAGATTCCACTTATATAATAAAGCTATCATATGAAAAATTGAAATACTGCAAGAAAAAGTATGCAGGGGAAATCTCATGAATCTCAACCTTCAAGCATGAGTGTGGCAAATGATGTTGGAAGAAGACAAGATTGAGGATATTTTGAGCTAGGAATGAATGCGATCATGTTTTTGGCAGCTAGTGAGAAAATTGGCCTGACTAGGCACTTACATTGGACAAGGAGCAACAAAGCCACATAAGGGTGTTGGGAACAGATCCTGAAGGGCCTTGCATGTGAAGAAGTGATCGGTAATGTTTAACTGACCTGAAGAGTCTGAGACATTAGAGTTTATACTCCAATAGGTAACTCCCAAAATGTGTCTAATACCTAACTATTCCATGGTGAAGAAGGTCAAGGGCCCGGGCTAGAGCAGGTAGATATAATCATTATTTTAGATAGAAAGACTGCTCTTTTCACGTAAGGAGAGAGCCCTTTCAAGTGCCTGGGCATAAAGCCAGGGGAAGCTTGTTTACCTTGGTCATCATGGTCAGATTTCCTTATGTGGAGGTATCCAGTATCTGCTAAATGAAAGTATGCGAGTTCACTGTCTACTAGTGGTCTTCACAGGATGACCAAGGCTCCTTCAGGAGGTCTGCACAGCCAGAACTGTTTTCGGAGCAATACTAAGTGTTCCCTTGCTCACATTTACACTGAGAGTGTCAGAGCAAGGGGGAAAACTGCTGGTGTCTTAGCATGAATTAAGCAGTGGCTCCAAATTATACTACTAGTATTGGATTCTTATCCACCATAGTTGTAGGGGGAAAAACTAGTTTCTCTTACAAACATTCTTGATGGAAATAAAAAGTATTATTAATTTTATCAAATAACTATTTAGTGTCTATCTTTTTATATTATGTATGATGAAATGAAAAGAATGCATAAAGCAGTTAGTTAGGCAGCTAAGTTACAAATTGGAATATCCACTTTTTTATGGAGTGTCTTTTGTGCCTGAAAGAATAACTGACACAAACAATTGTTATTCAGGCTTGGGTATTTCACATGCACTTTCTCAGAAATTAACCTAACTGAGAATCTTGCTTCAAGGAAAACAATGGACAATACTTTGTTGCTAGCGATACAATTCAGGTTTTCAAAAACAATTAAAATACTGAAAAGCTTGTGTCTGCCACCATGACTTCACATTGTTTAAAGATTTTTCTGCTAATAACCAAAATGATTATGCAACATTGTGTAATTGCATGAATATTTTGAAAATCTACATAACTCTGTTAATCCATATTTTCTGGATAACCAGTGAATATTAAAAGTCATGCATGGGAAAAAGAGTCACTCAAAGTAGAAGATGCACCAACAAAAATGAATTTTAACAATATAAAATTTTATTGATAGGTTTTAGATTTTTCATGAAATTAGCCTTAGTTGAGTTTTTGTATAGTATCAAAAAGGAATATCCATAATTATCTGAAAAAGCTATTAAAACTATTGTTTCCGTTTCTGACTCCATGTTTGTCTGAAGCCAGTTTTCTTCATATACTTTAACAAAAACAACATATCACCACAGATTGAATGCAGAAACAGGTATGAGAGTCTAGCTGTCTTTTATTAAGCCAGATACTAAAGGCACTTGCAAAAATATAAAACATAGCCATACTTGCACTAATTTTATATTTATTTGTCTTGGAAAATGTATTTAGTTTTTGTTTTAAGGAAGTCACTTATGGGCTGAGATGTAGCTCAGTGGTAGAGTGCTTGCCTATATATATGAGGCCCTGGATTCAGTTGCCAGTACCAAAAAAAGTTATTTATGTTAATATGTAATGACCTTATTATTATTCTAATGATTTAATACTTTAAATAACTATAACCAACATAAGAAGAAGCTCTTTGGCGTCCTCGATTTTAAAAGTAACACTGAAAAGCTTCAGAACTACTGTCTTAAGACCATATGGTATCACACACCTGTAAGCCCAGCACTGAAGGCACGATGATTGCAAATTCAGCCCAGCCTGGGCAATTTTGCAACTTATTGAGACTGTCTCCAATTTTAAAAAAATGTTTAAAGGGCTGGGTGTTTGTAGCTACTTGCAAAGGTCTTAGGGTTTAGTCCCCAGTACTCCAAGGAGAGAGAAAGGGAAAGGGGAAGGGAGGTACCTTATCATCAAAATTAGTTCCAGCATTGAAAACATCATTTCCTCTCCTGAGTAACTCAAGAATGCATATCAAAATAGGAATGAAAATGATCTGATTTTAGAAAACCCACTATTTACTACACCAGTTGCAATTTACTACAGCAGGTGAATCATTCAGACTTTAGTACTTTTTATTTATTATTAATAATAATCTGCACTGAACTTCACAAGTTAATTGCAAGGTCTCAGTGTCATCTTTGGCTTGATACATAGAATGTTCTTCCCAGACACTGGAGAGCGACTGAGGGCTTGTAACCAGTCAGCCTACATGGCCCTGCTGAGGATGGCAGCACAAGTGAGTGCCTGTCAGGAAAAGCACTGGCCCCACTCTTCTGTAATCATTTCATATAACAGGCATTGTTTCATCAGGGTCTTCAAGTAGTCCCTGGAGAAGATATTATAGTAACATAAATAAAACTCAGACATAAAGATTTAAACTTGAGATCAGAGCTACAAAATGCTATAGACTTAGTCATTACTACTTACTGGAGACCCTATGAAGACTGGTAGAATTGTGAATTTTAAGTATGAAAGAGACTAGTAGGGATAGCAAACCCAAATCTCCTATACCCTAGGTCACAATTCCCAAATCCTTCATTAGCAGAAGATAATGGAGTTCATAAGGTACACAGCCTCCTAAAGTTTACACCAAAGTAGGTGGAAGAAGGCCTGGCCCAGGTCCGTGGTGCTGAGTCTACTATTGGAACTCTGCAGGGAATTTACCTGATTGCCCTGCATAGAGGACTGAGGGTATTAGCCACAGTTCCCCTCTGCGTGTCTGCATGTTTTGGTGAAAGAAACTGCCATGGCACCACCTGGCCCATCCTGTGGATTGGCTGCCATCCTATAAATGAAAGAGATTTCAGTCTAACATATGCCAAAGAAGTGGAATTTATGTGCTTCTACAAGGGATGATCAAAAAATATAGTCAGTTTTTAAAAAATTATTGTAGTAAAAGACACATTGCCATTAATCCCCCTCAGGACTGCCCACTTGCTTTGAACACACATATTCCATCATTCTTGTCACTTTCTGAAGCAGTTCTGGAAGTCTTTTTTCATGAGTGTCTTTAGTTGTGCTGTTGTGGCTGCCTCAGTGTCCTCAGTTGATTCAAAATATTTACTTTTCATGGTCATTTTTACTTTGGGGAAAGGCTAGAAATCACATGGTACCAGATCCAGTGAATAATGCAGATAAGGACACAGCTTGATATTTTTATGTCTGCCTTTCCATTTGAGGGCACTCAGCAGCAGCACTCACTGTATTTTTTTGTTATTCTTCTTAAAGACACTCAGGAAAGATGATTTCCAGAACTGCTTTAGAAAGTCACAAGAGCAATAGGATAAATGTGTTTGAAGCAAAGGGAACTATTTTGATGGGATTAATGACAATGGGTCTTTTGCTGTAATATAAAATTTTACATATTCATTGTATTTTTTGATCACCCTTTGATATCCATAGTGTGCACCCCATAGTATTCATCTGTTCTCCCAATCCTGTCACTTTCTTCTGCCTCTTACATAGGTTTCTTACACAAGGAATCACCCATTTAAGTAACTCTGAATTTCCACCAGCTACTTCTTTCAGATTTAATTTGTTATGTGTTTATTTGAAGAGATACTTCCACTATTATGGATTTTAAAAATAGGCTCAGGACAGACAATATAAAATAGTCCTTTGTAGCTCCCTCAAAGCAAAGTATTATCTATAAAAGAGTTTTACTTGCCTGTAACTATTATACCTTCCAAAAGCAGAACAATAGTTACCAACTTTAATCTTCCTTTCCTCCTGAAAGAAGTTTTGGATTTGAATCTGAGTGGGGCTTTTTTCCTCAGATTTGAATGTCATTTTTAGACATATGCAGAAATCTGACTTTACTGACTTCATGGTGGGTCCTCTATAGCCAGCTGGCCTTGCTCCAAGAGAGTGAGTGAAGGTGATCAGATTTTTGTTGAATATGAAAAATAGCATTACAGTAACAGGCAGAAACCTTGAATCATTATGGGTGAGGTTTTCACACTTGTACAAAGATCCTTAAAAGTATGTCATTTTTAAACTCTCAGATGTCATTTGAATGAATTTACTGATAGTGTGCTATATGTTTTTATTGTGTTCCTAATGCCCTGCTTTGCAAAGGTATGCAAATTTATGACTTTTATCTGTTTACAGTTTAGCTCTTAACCAAGAAGAGATTTCTTTTGAACCAATGTGTAAATAGAAGCATTGCTGCCTCGGACTTCACTGTTTAGGGTTTAATGAAGAAGGAAAATGAAAGAGTACTTAATTTTTTAGGCTTTGTGGCAACATTGGGGTGATCTGGCTGATGTGAGGGTGTGGTCCCATGTGGTATGACCTTAGAGTGTTTCCTGAAGCTGTGTGCTAATCACAGGACATGGTGGAACCCACAGAAGTGTCCTTTGATGAGCAGATCCTTCAGTGAATGATCTTAGAATTAGAACTTTGAATCAGGTCCTCTGCTTGGCTTCTCAGTGGGTTAGAACCATTAGAACCTTTGATTACTTTGAAAATATCCATTTCTAGTTTTCCCATTGACTAAACAGCCTAATCATTTGGTCATTGTAAAAACAGTCAGTGTGGCTGTTAAATATAAACTGCTCTTTGTTCTTGTGTACTCTCTAAGGGGTATTGTGGAGAAACTAGCTGGGTAGGCAGATCCATTCCAATCCTGCTCAATAAGAGATTTCACTAATTGCTGGTAGCTTGCCATGGTGCTGCTTGACCATAGCTCATTCCCTCCCTGCTTCTGCAGCAGCATTCAGTCTGCATGTGAATTAGCTGGGGAGAAGAACATGGTCTGTGCCAGCTACAGGTGTGTCTCTAGATTAGCCCAAGGATGTTTGAAAGGTAGCAGAAATTATCGGTAGTATTTCTCCTCCAAAGTGAGTACTGGCCACTGATAATTACCTTTGGAACTCACTCGACTGGGTTGTAATGCCTCTTCCCTATTTGTTAACAGTTGGTGGGTATCCCTACCAATTTTTCTCATTTCCTTGCTATTCTTACCTAAGTGTTCTCTACAATTCTTTAGCAATTTATTTCCAAAACTGTCTTACTTCAATGAATATTAATAAGATTTTTCCATTAAACAGTCTCTAAACTATTCCAGTGCAGTTTCCTAGCATATAAAGATAGATTTTATATATATAGCCCAGTAAATAGAAAAATGCTAAGGTAATAAGTGGCTATGAGGTAGGAAGAATCCTGCTTTCTTATTCTTTTTTAAGCACACTGACATTAAGGATTGCTCTCCACAAATATTTTGAGTCAGTTCCTTACCCTTTCCTATAAAAAAAATCTACAACTTTTCTTTATATATATGTACATTTTAGGTATAAAATACATTTACATTTATCATTGGGTGTTTGTACCAGAACATGATGTATCTTAGTTTTTATTTTTTCTCCCATTACCTGTGTACCCTTTACCCCCTCCACCCTTCCCTATTTACAACAGAGTTTGATTCCATTTTTTTTTCTTTCTCATAATTTTTCCTTTCCCTTCTTCCCTTTCCCCTTCCCCTCCCACCATCTCCTAACCCTTGGACAACTTTTCTTTTTTTAGCTGAGCCTTTCAATAAATGTTGTTTTAATGAAAGTAAGGCAATTTGGCTAAGATCTAAGGCCTTGTATTCCAGAGAGTATGGTTTTGGCTCAATGGAATAAGAAAGAGTATTTATTATCGAACATCACTTTAACATTTGATACTGTCGGTGGGTCTACATGAAGATAAGGAACTTTCTTTGTTTTATTTAAATTCTTTTATTGATACATTTTAGGTATACAAACGTTTACATTTATCATTGGGTGCTTGTACCTGTACATGATGTGTCTTGGTTCTTATTTTTTCCCCATTACCTGTGTGCCCTTCACCCCTTCCACCCTTCCCTATTTACAGAGACTTTGTCTCCATTTTTTTCTTTTCTTATAATTTTCTATAGCAGTTGTCAACCTAAAAATTTGCAGTAAGAAGTTGTACAGAATTAAGGTTTTTAGGTCTAGTGAGTTCATTTTTTGTTGTTGTAGAGGTTTTGTTTACTTGTGCACTTTTTTTCTTTCAATTTCTTTTTTCTTCTTTACTGAGGAAGGATTGAACTGGATCTCCTAAACTTTCAAATGTATAAACTGTGCACAGTGTATTAAAATCTATGGGACATATAATATGTAAAGCAAAATAAAATACTTTTAAAGTCACGAGAAGTAAGAGGAGAAAAGGAGTGCACAGTGGACATTTCTCTAGCATTTTTCCCTGCAAAACTACTCTTATTTATTATAATCCTAATGTGTGTTTTTTATAATTTAAAACAATAAAACTATTATGTAACAGAATGTATACATTATACCTTTTTAAATAGTGGTTTTATGTTATATTCAAACATTTTACAGGTATGTCAGAAAAATTAAGTGATAACATTATTAAAATTATATCATAGCAGATAAAGTCTTTGAAGTGAGCCACTTTCAAATTAAACATTTAATCATAGGTAAGAACATGATTTTTAAAAATTTTAGTTTATTAGTATATTTTTGAATGATTTTGCAAGGATATATGAGAACAATTACTACTTTTAGAAATGATACATACTTTAATATTTTAGTTGGATAAAATTTATATGTTATACTTTATTTTTAATAACAATTATTTTTGCAAAGATAATATGTTTAAGTTCTAATTGTACAAGTGATATTAGGATCTCTTTAATTAGCCTTAGCCTACCTTTTACATTTTTAGACCTATTTTGCTATGGTCTGAAGGGAGAAGGATTTTTCCCTAATTTTTATATTTTCAACTGACTACTCCATATGCTTCAGTATTCTCTGATAAATTCAACTTTGTCAGTAACCCCATTTTTCACTCAGTTCATTTCATCATCAAATGGATTTTTAAATTCAGTGGTTTATATTACCTCGGAATAATTACTCCATTTCTTACATTTGTTGAGTTGTTTTTATTTTTAATAAAGATTTCAAAACTTGAATTTGATCTTTGCATACAAACACTGTAATGAAAATACCTAACAGTGTCCAATAATTTATGGAAATAACCATGAACATAGAAATTACTAAGTGATAAATTATATTTTAACAATGTGAGGCTTTCTAAATAGATTAGCAAAAATACCTCCGTACAACTATTATACAAAGTTCTTTTGTTCATAATTCCTTTCTTGCTTTATTATTGTAACCTTAATCAGAATTGCAGATTCTCTACCTTCAATACCTTCAGGAAATATTTCAGTACTCAGGAAAATATTGATAGATATTTTTGAAGAAAACTTTTAAGAAAAAATTAGGGGCAGTGGAAGCTTTTGCAGAAACTGGAGCTTCTGCTTTTTTCAAGTTGTGATCTCAAAATCTCCTGTCAAATACAGACACACTGATCCAGTGATCACCATTTCTACCCTCTTTTGAGAAGAGGAGTGGCTTTATTCTACTTCCTTGAGCAGCCCAAGCAGCTTTACCCCCTATCTCCTAATGTTAAGAAAGACAAATTACCTTTTAAGTTTCTAATCCACCTCATTTTATTAACTTCATAACTTGATTCTTCACTCCTATTGCTACATCACAGTGTTGCCTCATGGAAGACTTCCCAGCTTTGACCTAAATGATAATGAACAAACTGAGTCCATTTCGCATAATCTAGAATCTTTTTATCTTGGCCATAGATGTTGTACTTTGCTACAATAAGAAATTGTAGCTACAACTGTACTGTGGTATTATTTTCTTTGTATCAGCTATGGTAAAAGACTGATTATACTACTTTACTCTAAAAAGCAGTGAAACTACTTTTCTAACAAGAGCACCAAAATATTTATAAATTAAAATGAATATTGTTTTTCAAAAAATAAGAATTTTTGAAAATTGTGTAAATGGTGCTACCGCATGAAACAGGAGTCTTAATTCTTTCTGGTCACATACACCTTTAAGAACATGGCAAAAGCCAAAGTCTCTTATGTCTAAAAAAATATGAATGCTTACACATGTAGAAAATACAGCCATGGGGTCTTCTTAGACATCCATTTCTTAAAAACTCATCTAGAGGCTCAGTGGACACAGGTTAACGAGCCCCCACTCCTCCTGAATGGAAAGCAGACCCCCACCCCCACCCCACAACAGATGTCCATGAACTTGTCCTAGGAACCTATTCTGTAATACATTATCTTACCTGACAAATGGAAATTAAAGTGCTAGATTAGATGCCATAACATTTGAATCAGTTGATTTTGAGATGAGTTAACTGCATGTTTGCAATTGCGTATGCTAATCAGCTGACTGGATTATCTGGATTGATCCAGTCCAATCGCATTAGTTTTTAAAGGCAGAAAACTTCCTGGCTGAAGTCAGAGTGTGGTATGACCATGGAAGAAAAGTAAGAGAAAAACAGTTGTCAACTTTTGAAGGGAACCACACGACAAGTATTGTGGGCAACCTCTGGGAGCTGAAAACAACCAGGAAATAGATTTTCCCCTAGAGCAGCCCTGCCAGCACCTTGATTTTACCCCACCATAATCCATGCCAGACTTACATACAGAAATGTTATATAATAAATTTGTTTTAAGCCAGCAGTGTTGTAGTAACTTGTTAGCAATAGGAAGCAAATACACTACCCCGAAACCATACATATTTTATACTCTCCATCTTTAGAACTCCTGTTCAGAAAAAACCTTTTAGGTTTAGGCTCACAAATTCCTAAAATCTTTTTAATATAACTGGGCTAATTTTTAAAAAATTTGTTACACAACCTTGTTTCAATAAAGTGTTAAAGATATCAACTTAAATGGAAATCTGCAACTAGATACTTTCAAAAATAAGAGGTAGAATGCTGAGCCCTTGTAAGAGAAAAATGTTTTTCTCTCTTAATTATTGTCAAAAAGTATCAGGTTTTTAAAATGAGAAATATTCAGCAAGTGTTAAAAGACTCATGTGTCTGATAGCTGTGGTTTCAAAGACTGAATTTTCCTGAGGAATTTATAAAAATGATTTAAGAAGATGCACTTTGACAAAACATGAGCTTTGTAATTCTGCCAGGGTCAGAAAGACCAAGCATAATCATGTAGATAATTGAAAATCACCATTCTCTGACATGATCTCACCATGGCTTCATAAATTGCAGTGTATGAGGGGGCCTCTCTTAGCTGGCCCAGCTCCTTCTCTTTGGGTTTACTCCCTCTGCCTCCGTATAAGGATTTCATCTCTCCTTATAATAATGAATAAGTATTTCTAGGAGATCATCTAATATGATAAGCCTTTAGGAACTTCTAGGCACTCATCTTGTTTTGTGGTATAAATACATCAAATCTTCAAATTTACCTTTAGAGATCAACATTTTCCTCTCTTTATTAATAATGTGTTAAGATGTAATTTTTTTAAATAATGTCTTTAAGGAAAGTATTGCCAGTGTTACGGTTAGGAGCAAAGCTCCTAGTTCAACCTGGCCACTTACCATTCTGTGAGTGTCCATGTGAGCCACAGTGGCTTTCATTTATTTTCAAATAATTGTCAATTTATTCTCATTAGAAATGATTTCCTACTAAATATATACTATTATTTAAGTCTTTTCCAATAAAATAAACCTGAATATAAGTTAGAAAAAAAGAAAAGCTAAATGTGCCATATTTTTTCCACAATGGGCTTATCATTTAAATCACTTTAGGGTAGGAGCTTCTTTGTAGAGGTAAATATATTTATATTTCTGTCCTTTCAAATTTAGTAGCTTGACCACAGCAACTTAATAGGTATTTAGTAAATATTTGTGGAATGAGAAACCATTACCTACCTTCATTCTTTGAATGTGTCTTGCTTCAACCCTGTTGAACTCCTATCAAAAGAAAATTATATCATTAACAAGTATCTGTGTCTAATAAACAGTAGTACTCTTTGTATGTTTGAAAATTTCTTAAATGATAATATAACTGAGTATAAAACTCCAGATTCACAGTTTTGTTTCTGTGTGTTGAAGATATTATGCCATTAACTTCTTGTAGTGGTGATGTTAATGAGAAGTCCAGTGTTAGTTTGCATTTCCTTGTGGGTATCTTCTTGTCTTTTCTGTCCAATAATTTTTAAGATACTCTTTTTCTGTAATATAACAAAATACAGATTTATTGTCATTTTTGCCAATAGGGATTCTCTATTTTCTGTTTGACTATCCATACCTTCTTTAATTTCTATTATTAGCATTATCTCTTCCATTTTCTCTGTTCTTTCCTTCTAGATTTTAGAAATTTTTGGATGTCTTCTCTTAATTTCTCTTTTTTTAAATCCCTACAATAACTTCTGAATAATATCAGCTATCATTGTAGGGCTATTTATTCTACTTCGTAACCCATATTTTTGTCTCTATCTTTTAGATTTCAGAACTACATTTCTTTTGTAAAGTTTTATTTGGTTCTTTTTCAAATCTACCTATACAATTTCTGATTCTTGCTAGTGGATTCTGTTTCTTCCTTTATCTTTCTATACATGGTTATTATCTGTAATTCTTCAGATAGGAGTCTTCATATGTGTTGCATCTGCTTACTTTCATGGTGGTGGGTTTTATATGTTCTTTATAAGTTCATCTGAATTCTTTTTCCTTCCATTGGAATCACAAGCATTCTTTGGATTATAGAACTCTGCCTATGGTATGTTTTTGCATTCACCACTCATTAAGATCCATGATTTTCACTGGTTCTTGGCCAATTTTTTATGTTGGTTTTCACTTAGGTGCTGCAAAACCAGATTCCACAAATGGCAGCAGCTGTCATTCCATATTTTCTCAGTGATTCTACCTAGAGTAAGAGGACAGCCTGGTGAGGCAGGCAGCGGAACCACTGAGCTAAATCCCCAGCCCGAAGACAGCCTGATTCTATCCTGTGTCCCAGTTTAGGCTTACCTAGCTTTAAAATTGGATATCCTTTTTAACACCTGCTGTCGTTTTTGTTCCTTCTGTTTTTTAAAAGGCAGGAAATTAAATCCTTTCTGTATCCTCTCTACGAATTCCCATCTCCCCTCTATTTGTTTTTGTACCTGGAGATTTTGCTTTCTTGTTTTTGATTTTAAATACAGTTTTTTTATTGTTAAACTGTACAGAGGAAAAAATGCATCCAGTAGTTTTTTTTTTGAATGGAATGTAGACATTCTACCTATTCATATTTGTCAAGGAAATTGGAACCATATAGTTTAAAATTATTTTTTTCTTGACCCACTATTAGTAACAATTTACATTAAATAAGCTATAAAATCAATTTAATTCTAACTATAATTTACCAGCTATAGTTAACATCTTAAAATCACTAAATATTCTTATAATCCAGAAAAGATTGAAAAGTGCAACTTATGAAAATAGTTTATTTCTCACATAAAGATTGTTCACTTTATCTAATGTATAAAATTAAATAACTGAAAGACTACATAATAAATTTACAGCTACTAAATTTTAACATTTTAGAGAGTCATGACACTTTATGCCATAATGTATAAAATCATTAGTGTTTTTCTTACTTGGGATAGTAGGTGTCAGCATATGTATCGGTATGTCCACAGTCTTGATAATAGAAATATATTTTTCCTATTTTATCTTTCTAAAGATCTAGACTGACATCTAACAATTATTTCAATTGGAGAATGTAATCCACCTCATTTAGAGTGTATTGAGGAAAAGCAAAACATTCTTTATGTTTGGCCAGACTTAATTTTCAGACTTAATTTTTTTCAGACTTAATTTTTGCTTCCTTCCCCTTTTTCAGCCATCTAAAGGAAAACTGAATGTGGATACAGTGACACATAAAAAGACAGACCAGCCACCAAATGAAGAGGGCATCTCATTTCCCTTTTACATTTCACACCCCATAACCCAAAAGAAGAAAAAAATCTACCGAACAGACCAGAATACGTTCATAATTGGAGAAACACCAAAAGTAATCCGCAGGTATGTCATCTGTGACAACACTAAACTTTAAGAATAATTATCAAAAAAAGTTTAACTCCTCAGTAAATAACAGATTTTGAAATATAACCATATCTGATACCTGAATATTTCAGGTAAGTCTAAACTTTCTGATTTTTAAAAAAATTCCAAGTGTTTTCAAAAACTAATTTCTGACTTGATTTTTTTAAAATCATAGAAGAAAACAAAGTATTTAAGTGTATTCATTCACTGAATATTTACTGAGCACCTAGTATATGTGCAGGCATGCTGAGGGCTGAATATACAGCATAAAACACAGACATAGAGCTTATTCTGCAGTAGTAGGGCAGGGGTTGACATCAACCGTAACAAGTATAAAGTACAAGGAATGTAAAAATAAGTAACTATAAAATGGACAGACTGCCTTGACAGAAAATGGTGAGATGGCAGGAATGGTAGTGGGGCTTTCTGGTGAACAGTCAGCAAAGCCCTCTCTACATAGGGGACATGTAAGTCAGACCCAAAGGGTGACCAGGTGAAGAGTATCCCTGAGGAAGGAGGAGGTGTGGTGTTTTGGGGGAATAAAGAACAGGCTGTTAGACTCAGTGCACCATGTGGAAAGTGCCATGAGATGAAGGCAACACAGATGGAGTAAAGCATGTTAAGTCTCAGAGCCTGTGGAAGCAATCTGCATTATGTTCCAGATACAGTGCATAGCTGGTGAAGAATGATGTGACCTGACGTGTCTTCAAAGGATCCTTCCAGCGTCAGTGTGGAAGAGGGCAAGTGGATGAGGGCAGATGATAAAGAGCCAGGTGATGGTGGTTTGCACTAGTATGGTTGCCATGAGATAGAACCAAATGGTTTGGGAAGGAAAGGGACCAGCATAGATTTGTTGAGTGAGGAAAACTAGGAGGAAAGTTTGGAGTGAAAAAAGTCAAGAGTTCTGTTTTGCTTCTACTAACTTTGAGATTCATTGGAAATGTCAGGCAGTGGGTAATGAGTGTGCTACTCTGGGCCTGGGGATTGGAGATGTAAACTTGGAAGCTATCAGCATGGAGGTTATAAATGATTTTCAGAACCATGGCTCTGTGTCAACAGCCTGGGCACAGAGTACAGGAAGGAGGGAGGAACCCCAGGACAAGGCCTTGCGGGGGCAGCCTCTTTTGGGGGGGCAAGTGCAAAGTAGTCCTAGGGTAGGATCACAGAATAAGGTCCTGAAGTCCAAGTGAGGGTTTCAAAAAGACAGGGATACTTTATCAGGTTCTGCAGAATCGGATGGAATGCAAAGAGGCTAGGTGTTGGTAGTAGAGAGCTCATTGCCACCTTGGCACAAGCAGTCTGAGTGGACCAGTCTGCAGACACTGAGGCAAGAGCCATCCCAGAATGAGGGATCCCTGCAGTATCAGAAGGAGCCTTGTAGCTAAAGGACATTGTGGGGTCCATGAAGGATTGTTTTAAAGCTTGGGAAGATAATAGGTTCTGCTTTGAGTGTTGAAGGAAAAGACATATGGGGGGGTGGGAAGTATCTACAGAGAGATGATTCCAGAAAGACTGATTCCTGGAGGCAGAAGAGAGCAGCATGCAGACCACCCAATGACTGGCTTTTGAGAGGCATTCAAAGAGAAGGGACCAAAATGGGCAGATATGGTGACATTTTTCTCAGTGAATCAAGAATTGAAGCCATCAGTTCAAAGGGGATGAGTTATGAAATAAATTACTTGTAAAGTAGAGAGAGCAAGCTTAATAATACTGGACTTCTTTGGTGATGTTAAGTGGTAAAGCTTTCCATCTAGGCTTGTGGATTTTATTTAGCAAGCTTCAGCTTCTCTGTCGTAGGCACAGGGTAGAAAGATGTTAGGTTTTACCAGGGCTTAGAATGGAGAGTGAGAGAAACAAGGAAGCCAGAGGTGCTTATAGAGGAATGATGGTACAGATAAACCCAAACTGGTGAGTGAACAGGCAAGAGGACCAGTAAATTGGAGGGCTTGATAATCCAGCAGCTGAGCTACAGCAGAAGACTGATTTCTGTGATTTGGAGATGACAATGACAGATGGAATCTTGGATGTGGGGAAGTAACATGGAATTGAGATGAGTCTGTGGAGATCAGATATAGAAAGTGATGGACTAAGTGTTGGGTGGGACATCTACCCAGATAGTGATGCTGTCAAGAATGATGACAAAATATGGCGTAGGAATCAGATTCACTCCATGTTCAGTCACTAGCATGGAGCAAAGAAGAGAAGCAGGGAAAGAGGATCCATGGTCCTTTGTTTCTTTCAGCAATGTGTATTTTTTTTTTTAAGGATAAGGATTAGTTCTTGTCTCCCTTCCTCCCTGGTTGGCCAGAGTGAAAGCTGTGGACCTCCCTATGGCCACATGACTATCTGGATGTAGAGCTCAGCCCTGCTGCCATCCCTCAGAAAGCTGATGCAGAGAGAAAGTGTTGCAGCTCTGTACTTCCTGAGCTCCTCAAGAAAAGGGGATTTCAAATTTTATCATTTGTACATAACTCTTTTTTGATACCCTTGCTAAAGAATACCTATCATTAGTTTGATTTCCTTTTCTTCCTTTTTTTCCCTAAGTGGCTGACAGAAGTTTACTCTAGATTCCTATGTTTTCCTCACTAAGTGGCTAGCTTCTGCTTCTGGTTATACCTTGCAGTTTCTTACATTCTTAGAGAAAATTCCTTTGAAATCCCAGAATGAGGAAAATGAGTTAGAAGGCAAAAATAGAATGAATGTTAATCATAAGCCATCCTATAAGGGGCAGCCATGTGACATAATTTACTTGCAGGCTACGCAGGTTCAGCAGGGTTTGCAGCAACTCTCCCCCAAAGGTGACAGGCTGCAGGGTCATGGAGAGGTCATGGTGTCAGAACAGCAGAAGTGACTTTACTTTGGCAGCAGCTGAGTCACCACCACGTCTTGGGTAAATAAAAGAAATCAGTTTGTAACTCTGCCAATCGCTAAATCTTTATAAGCACAAATATTTATTAGAAGGCCATGAAATGGATTTGAAGATGATTAATAAACAAAATAATATCTTATTACTTCATTTGAAGTAAAAACTGGAACCTGTTAAGAACATGCTTGCTTTCCATTGGAAAATCACATTGGTGATTTTCAAGGCAGAAATCTGAGAGCTTGTATTTGTGTTACTGAGTATTCTGTTGGAGATGAGTGTGACTGTTAACCAGGGTTTGGATTTGGAACCTTGAACAAGACACTGTGGTAAGCACTGTGGAGCCATGACAAAGGAAGAGGCGCACATCATTGCAGACTGCCGCAGACACCAAAGTGAACACAGACTTGATATGACCATGCTCCTACAGTAAAGTAAATCATTATTTTCTGTTATGTATAGGATGAAATTTAAACTTTCGAACTGGGCACACAGACCACTTAGGGTTGTCAGCCTCTTTATTGGCAGGTTCCCCTCCAAACTGGACCTGTGCACATGTCCCCCTCCCTGGAAGATGTCCTCGCCATATTTATCTGGCTGACTTGAAGTGGCAGTAGAGAAGCCCTCCCCACCCATTTTGCCTAGCAGTCATCACTGGCTTGGGTGCCCTTCTGTGAGCTCCAGTTGGGCCCTGTACCTATAACCTCCACCACAAGCCTCATCACCACTCTATTCTAGTAAGGTCCTCATGTATTTGTTTCTTTCAGCTAGACTAGAAACTCCTTGAAGATACAGAACTAGATCTTGTTTACTGTTGTATATTTACTACTGTGGACCTACCACATAGCAGGGGTCATGAAATGTTTGCTGAATGAATACAACTTTGAGATTTGTAATAATGTGCTACAACACCATCTGTGTCTCTAGAAGTATTTACCAACATTGGACTTCCCTAACTCATCGTACAAACTCCACATTAGCAAAGCAATACCTTCTGTCTTAGTCTGCTTTGACTACCATAAAAAATACTACAGCTTGGGGAGTTCAACACACAGAAGTTTATTTCTCATTTCTGGAGTCTGGGAAGTCCAAGATGGAAGTACTAGCTAATTCATTTTTGGCTTGCAGATGGCCCCTCTTCTCACTGTGTCCTCACTGTGGCAGAGAGGAAGAGAGAGTAGAAGCAGGAGAAGTGGAGAAGGGAAAGATTAATAAACAAGATAGTATTTCATTACTTCATGTGCAGTGAAAACTGGAACCTTTTAAGAATACTCTGTGCTAGCTCACTAGCTTTTCTTCCTGTTGGATTGGGGCCCCATCCTTATGACCTTATTTACCTTTAATCCTCTTAAAAGCCTTGTCTCCAAATACTGTCACATTGGGTACTAGGACTTCAACATCATTTTGAGGGAGCACAACTCAGTTCGTAGCACCTTCACCTATATATGGAAAAGAGCAGAGTGCGTTGCCCAAGATACTTAAATAATTTTTCTGTCTCCATCTTAATCAGGTTCCAGGAAGCCCATTTCCTCATACATGAATATAGCAGCTTTTATTAGTATCTTATACTAAGAATACAGCTTAGTTCTTCAAATAACATCTCACTTCTAACCTCAGCTGTATACTGAAGTTGGACCAACTGGGGAAAAAAGAATCTAGATTTATCAGTTTAAAATTTTCCTTTAGCCCAGCTAGCTCAGTTGGTGGAGCATGAGACTCTTAAAATTTTCCTTTAGGCTCCTCAAAAAGTTTTGTGAAATTTCTGTTGTATTTATGGAAGGGAAAAGAAGAAAGAGAAGAAAAAAATGTCTTTATTAATTTTTAGAACCCTTTTTTGACTTATTTCATGGAACTTGAATGCAATATGGATTTTCAAATAAGATTATATAAATTATAATTCTCATGTCAGTCATAAATTGGCTCCCTGGAGGAGTAGCATGCTGAGATCCCATAATTCCCAGGAAATACCTAATAGTATAAATCAGAATAATTTTAAAAGCTAGTGATTTCATGAGCTAAAATTTCTTGTCAATAACATAAGAAGAGCGGGCAAATTCTCTAGGATAAAAGCATTTTCATTATGGAATTAAGCAGACATATGCTAAAGGAACAAAACAAACATAGTTTTGCTTCTATTTTTCCCATCATTGATGATGAGTTCCTCAAAGATAAAAAGTAATAAAAATAACCAGTGGTTTTATTCATTTTCTCTTTAGAAAACAATTTGAAGAAATGGCCTCTTACTTTAACTTCCCTTCTGTAAAGGAATTTGCTAAACATATAACTAATGCTACATCAGAAGAACGACAGAAAATGCTAAAAGACTTTTATGTTTCTCAGTATCCAGAGGTAAAAGAATTTTTTGTGGATTCAGCTTCAGAGTTAATCGGATCTGCCCACAAGGAAGAAAGGAGAGTCAAGAAGAAATCTAAAGAAAGAGAACCTCTTGTAAAAGAAAAGCTGTCAGATTCTAAAACTTTGTCTTTTAATGAGTTTGCCAACAAATTTTCCCAGACTTACAGCCCCAAAATAAATAAAGGAAAATCAGTTAGGTTTCGAGATCATGGTTCCTGTAGAGAAGAAGCACTTTCTAATGATGGGGATGTTAAGAAATCACCCACTACCTCTCCTCAAGAGATTGACAGTGGGAAAAGCAGCCATGCATCCAGAGGCACTGTGGCCTCTCACTTCCCGCACAGGAAGTTCAAGTCACAGGAGAGCACGTTAGAGAATACCCTAGAAGACGAATGGGACTTCACAAGAACAGGCATTGCAAGAAATGGACACCTTTTCAAATTGGAAAACAGAAAGACAGAAAATCCAGTATTAGAAAACACTTGTGTGGAAGGCTTACTCGGTGACACTTCTATTCTTGATGACCTCTTTAAAAGTCAAGGGAACAGTTCCACAGGACTGCCAAAGAAAGTACTTTCAGAGCCCGTGGAGAAAGCAAAGCAGAGACCAAAGGATTTCTGGGACATCCTGAATGAGCAGAATGATGACAATCTCAGTAAACTCACTGACTTGGCAGTGATAGAGACACTGTGTGAAAAGGCACCCCTCACTGCAGCCTCTAAAAGGAAAGCAGCACTGGAGCCGTCTCTCTGGAAACCAAATGAGAAGTTCTTATGGAAAACATTTAACCCAGGAGACACAGATGAAAATGCAACCAGTACACAAAAGGAGTGACACATACATATAAATGGATTCTTATACCAGTGAATCACTCCCCTCAGTATAGACAGGACTGTATTCCACTAATTCTATTACCTTGAACATCATTGTCAACATATATTTTTATTAAATTTTTGCTTTAGGATTTTTTTAGTCTAAAATATCATGAACTTGGTTTCCTTGATATCTGATTTGATCTCTTATAAATATGACTGTTAAAGTATAAACCTTTGTTATGAAATAAAAAACATTCTAGATTTTTTACCGGGAGACTTGGTACATCTGTCCTACTGGGTAATTGTATGACCTTAGAGAAGTCACCTGCCCTCATGTGCATCCATTTCCTAACATGAAAAGTACAGGATTGAACCAGGTCAGCATAAGGATCCTTCCAGTTTAAAAACCTTGGTGCTTTCTCCCAAGTTGCATTTAATCCGAGGCCAAAACATGCCCCCAAATCAGATGTATATAGACATATTGGCAGTCATTTGGAAAATGAGTGTTTTCCTTTTCCCTTGGCATCATGTTCTATTATTAAGTTATTTTAGTTGAAATTTGTAATTAGTACTGAATATATGGTGTTGTTAAAATGGTAATTTATAGCAGCTCAGAATCAAAGGTTAATGTTGCATAACTATGTGAGACATAATGCTAAAGTAATAGGATTTTTACCATTAGCCACAGATACCAATGCTTCAACTTTTTTTATACAACTTATGATTTAGTCCATGCAAGTAAAGCTTTATATACTTTTGTATTTCTTAAATAGGAAGAAATGAATATTTTATTTAGTTTAAAACTAATATTTTGTTGAATTTAATTTATATTGCTCAGATCCAAACTGGAAAGTGCTGTTGTTGAATTCATTCATTTTGAAACATTCAACCCCGGTATTCTGTGCGAGCCCCAACTGTACAGATGAGATCCAGCTACCAGTAAAAGCAAGGAGATTATGTCTGTAAAGAATTGTGTATGTGAAGCCCCTGGCATCATGCCTGGCACAGCAAAGGCAGGGACCTGGGGCTGGTACTGATCCACATTTAGATGCACTCTTGCAACTTGCCCTCAGCGAAGCTCACAGGGCTATGGCAGGAGGAAGCAATCATCCATAAAATGACAGTGAGTCAAGTTGTGGTCAGAGATCACTATTAGAAAAGGGGACTTGGGACTGTCTAGGATATAAAGCCATCACTTAGAAGTGAAACACACACACAAAACCCGAGTCTTTTCTCAAGAGCTGGAATGACCCAGTATGTTTTTCTTTAGGATAATCTTTTATCCCAGAGAACTATGAAATATATTTTATATCATGGCATACATATGTATTTATGCATATATGTAATTGAAATAAAAGGTTCATGAAATAGTATTTACCCTTAAAGCATCCAGTGTATATTGATATTTTTCTAGGAGTGAGTGTGTGTGTGTGTGTGTGTACTTTAATTCACCCATTGAATTGATTTCATGAAGAACACTGCTTCAGATTATATAGTTAAGTCATCTGTTTGCTACTGACTTATGTCCAGACTTATCAGATGCTACACTTCTCCATTAAAGGGCTTTCTATAAAATGACTGCACCGTAAAGGCTATTGTTGACTGGATATATAGATATTGTCAGCTTATTGTGTGGCCATCCATTGGAGGAGCTTTGGGAAGGTCCTTTGCTACATGGCCCTTTGGGGGACACATAAGACCCAAAATTCTAGCATTCTGCCCTGGCCCCCAAAGATTCACATCCACCTCACAGTGCAAAATGCATTTAGTCCATCCTCAAGAATCCCAGATTTAAAACTATTTCAGCATTGCTCAGAAGTCCAAATCTTTCTTTGAAATGCAAGGCAAAGTCAGCCGTAATATCCCATAAGAGTCAAAAAACTCTGTTTCCCAGATACAATAGCAGGACAGGCACAGAGTAAACACTTCATTTCAGTTTATCTACTTGACAGTGTAGTTCAGACATTTTAATAAAGTATTTCTTTCATAAAATACCTTTAAGTTTTTCACTTGAACATGACCTTAGAAGCACAGAATGATAGTCATACAAATGTTAGTCTTATACTCTTCAAATATAAAGAAATACTATTAAAGAGACTCTTCAGTGATATTCAAAATGGGAGTAATAATGCAGACCTGGAACTTACAAATTAGTATTCTCAACAGTTGTTAGTGAGACTGTTACCATTATTACTGTGTAAAGACTGTGCCATGCACAGTGCAGGGCCAGGTATGAAATGAGCCAGTCCGTGTTTCCAGAAGAAAAGATGTCAGAGTTCACTCTCTGCAGTGGAGAATTGGGAAGGCCTGGTTAAACCACTGGTGCATCTGGGAGCAGATGTGCTAGTTAGTGTCCCATTACTATAACAAATACCTGAGATAATCAACTTATAAGAGAAACGTTTTATTTGGCTCAAGGTTTCAGAGGTTCCAGTCCATAATTGGTTGGCTCCATTGCTTTTAGGCCTGTTGCTATGAAGTACCTCATAGCAGTAGCACATGCTAGGACAAAACCACCCTATATTGCCAAGAAGCAAGAAAGGAAAAATGAAAAGAGACTGAGGTCCTCCAGTCCCCTTCAAGGCCACACCCTCAATTGTTTGAAGACCTCACACTGAGCCTCACTTAAAGGCTCCACCACCTCCCAGTACCACTGCTTTGGGGAGCAACCCTTTGCCACATGGCCCTTTGGAGGACCCATAAGATCCAAATTCTAGCATTCTGCCCTGACCCCCAAAGTTTCATATCCATCTCACAGTACAAAAATGCATTTATATAGTCCATCCTCAAGAGTCCAAAACTTAACTGTTTCAGCATTGCTCAGAAGTCCAAATCCAAAGTCTGAAATGCAAGGCAAACTCAGCTGTGATATCCTGTGAAAGTCAAAAAGTTCTATGCTTCCCATGTGTAATGGTGAGACAGATACAGGGTAAACTCCTAATCCAAAAGGGAAGATTCAAAACATAGGAAGGATCAGACCAAAGAAAAATCAAAACATAACAGGGCAAATACTAAATCGTTTATTTCCATGTCCAGCCCCCAGGACACAGTATAATCGCATGTGGACTCCAAAGGGCTTGAGAAGCCCTGCCCTGTGCCCTTGTTGAGTACAGATCAAACAGCCAGTGCTGGGCTGGCTTTGCAACACTGCCTGCAACTTCCTTCGGCAGGTGTTCCACATTGCTGGCATCTTTGTCCTTTGGTCTCCACTGCAGCTTTGCCTCCACTCGTAAAGCTCCACACATTGCCTTGTCAGGGGATCCCTGCAGAGAGTCATGCACTGCCTAGCCTGCGAGGCTTTCCTGAGAGATCTTAGTGAAAGCTCCATGACCTCATAGCTCTTCCATTCTACATGTCTGCAAAACCAGCACCACATGTATGACACGTGGTCTGCCACCAACACAGGCTATACTTGGACTTACTTGAACCATGCATGGCTACAGCAGCCTCTGCCTCACTGGTTGAACATGGAGAAATGAGTCCTTGGGCACTTCTGGACATGCGGAACAACCTAGGGCTCTTAGTGAAATCTGAAACATTCATACCTGCACTCCTTTGAGCCTGTGATGGATGGGGTGGCCTTGCAGATTCCTGAGATGCCCTCAAGTATCTTTCTTCTTGTCCGGGAGCAAAGCATTTGGCTTCATCTTAATGGGGTTAATCTCCATTGGCTTCAATTTTTTCTTGCCAGTGTGCAAAGTCTTCAAATCATTCTGCTCTTCTCCTCTCTGCTCTCAATTATCACTACTAAATTTTGGGTAAAGGCCAGTGATACCCACGAATCACTTGAAATTGTTTGAAATTTCCTCCACAAGAATAGTCCATCACCTTTAAGCTCAGATTCTCACAGAGCATCTCAGAGCATGGACAAAGTACATGCAGATTCTTTGCTGCAGTGTAATAAGGATGGATTTAAGTCCAGTGCCCAAAAGAGTCCTTATTTCTGTCTGAAACCTCATCAGCATAACCTTTTCTGTCCACAATCTCAGCATTCTATTCTCATCCCTCATCAGAATTGCCGTTTAACCCACATTTCTAGGGTTTCTTTAGCCTGCTTCCCCAAATTCCTCCCATAAATCACTTTCCAAAGGCTTTTCCACATTGTCAGGTATAGTCATAACAATGACTCACTTCTCAGTACCAATTTTCTGTTAGTAGTCAGCTTTTCTTTACTATAACAAATACCCAAAGTAATCAGCTTATAAAGAGAAATGGTTTATTTGGGCTCATAGTTTCAGAGGCTCCAGTCTATGTTCAGTTGGCCACATTGCTTTTATCCTGGTGACAGCAGCACATTATGGTAGAAGTGCATGTGAAGCAAAAACACTCCTGTTGTGGCCAGAACATCAAAAGAAAAAGAAGGGACAGTACCACCGTCCCTTTGAAGGGCACATCCTAATACCTAAAGACCTCCTACTATGCCCTACTACATCCCAGTAGCACCCCCTTGGGAGCAAACCTTTACCATATGGACCTTTGAGGAACACAAGATCCAAACTCTAATGCAGTGATGGCAAACCTTTTAGAGCTTTCAGTAATAACACACAGCCAGCTGTAGCATGCATGCCATAAGTTCACCACCACTGCTCAAATGGATGCTATGAAGTTTCAGCAGTAGGAGTCCTTCCTACACACACCACACTGGTGATGTGTCACCAAGTTCTGCCAACTAAATGGGTGGTCTGAGGAAAATCTTAGCACTTCCAGCCTCCTTTTTCCCTTTAAATTAGAAGTGGATTGAATTATTGGTGTTCAAGCTTTTTTCTTTTTTTAAGTACATGAGCTCCATCTTAATCAAAAGCTCAATTATTAAAACAATTAAAATAGAGATCTGTTGGTTGAAGCCAACAGAGATAAGATCATTGCTAAGAAACCTTCCAACTCCAGGCTTCCATGATCCTGTTCACCACAATCTATTTGACTTCATTTTAAAGCAATGGTATGGTTTCTGGCTGCTAGTAATCACTGCACAGTTATTAGTAGTGGAAACTGACACAAATACCAAGAGACTTTGCACTTGATATCCTAGAGGCCCTAAAACACTTCTTCAAGGAAGTTAGCAACAGTTGCAAGTGGTGCAACTGTCCCAAAGTATTCAAGGCAAAGGAGCCTTTGCAGAGATGAGTTGATATAAACTCATCAGTTCATGGAGCATGAGAAAGCCACAAGCAATATAGGGTTGTTCTTTAGTTAAAGTTCAGCAAGTAGTTTTAAAATTCTGGTTCTCTTTCCTTTATGATGTTAAATATTCCTCCTTTATGAAATGATTATAGTAGATCATAGTTTTTAGGTTTTTTGTTGTCCCAACTTGATATAAAAGTTTGTAACAGCCAGAGATTTAGCTCAGTGCTTCCGCCACCTGCCTCGCAAACACAAGGTCCCGAGTTCGATCCCCAGTATCAGGAAAAAAAGTTTTTAACTATAGATGAATCCCAAAAGTTTTACTTGCCATTTACTAATCTATAAAATCCCCCAAAATAAGGATCATTGCCTACCTTACAGGTCATTTTTACATACAAGGAAATAGAGGTCTATAGGTTATTGCCCCAAATCCAGTTAACAGTGGATCTAGGACCTCACCAAGCATGTTATTGAACCTGTAGGAATTAATGAGATGCATCTGCCTTTAAAGAGCCCAGACTACAGGTCACTTTTTCAGCTCCTCATCTACTTCTTTAATCATCCTTGAGGAGACCTTATTCCAGGTTCCATCCCCCACTGCTTGTGCAACCTCCCCCTGTTGTTTCTGGGAGACCTTATAGGGTGGCCACAAGACACTTTCTTTGGTGACAGCCCTGTGCGCTGGCACCTGTCCAGGTGGTCCACATGGTGCTTGTGGCAGGTGGCAAGAACATCTCACTTTTTTTTGTTAAAGGGCAACCTCAGGAGAACTGTCTTGCCTCATAAAGTCTTCTAGGAGTTTATGTATGAAAACAGCCTTTTTGGCATTTACCCTCCCCAAGGAGACAGAGGCAGGTTCACTCTTCCTTCCACAGTTCCAGGCAGTGTTGTTCTCACCCCAAGGATAGCAAGTCACTCGGCCTGCAGAGGCTTTTAAATGCAGATACCCAGATACCCTTCTCAGGAGACTGTGGCTCAGGTGCCCAGGGCTTGGCCCAGGTGCACTTTTTATTGTTTCACAGTTGTTCTTATATGCCATGCTTTGGAGGTTTTCACCGGGCAAGACTCACCTGCCTAACCTCCAGTTCCCTGGGAGCCACTTGTTCCAGAGGGCATGGCAGTGAGCACTCTACCCTGCCTCTTTTGCTATAATAAGATTTGTTTAACTCATGTATATATCCTTCCTACCAGTGGCTTGATTGTTTCTTCGTTTGAGGTACTAGGGATTGAACTCAAAACTTTTGCACAGAACTGCATCCCCAGCACATTTTTTATGTTTTACTTTGAGACAGGCTCTGGCTAAGTCGCCAGTTTGCTCTGGCCAGGCTTGAATTTATCTGTCTCAGCCTTCCAGAGCGTTAGGATTACAGGCATGTACCACCACACCCAGCTCTAACTCCCTGAATGTTCCACTTCCCTGTGCTCCGGGCTCTCCTTGTACCTCTCTGTTAGTCTCTTTCTCACCTCCTTAGTGTACTCACTCTTCAGCTAGTCTTCTTCATTCTTCAGCTTGTCTCTTGGGACTCTTAGGATATGGTTCTCCTCTTGAAGGCTAGTCTCACAACAGTCTTTCAGGGTCCCTTCCATTCACTTTCATTCTAACAAGTCCGTGGATGATTGCAAGTCTTCCTCACCACCCTGACCTAGCTTCTGAGTTTCGAATTCACACCCTGTGGCTTTAGTGAAACTTTATCCCCTAGCGTGATGTAGGGGTCCCTCATACTCGTAGTATCCAGAGTAGAACTCTCCATCTTCAAGTCTGCACTCATTCTTCTCCTGTGTTCAGCTCCTAACTCAGTTCCTGACATTATCATCCACCATATATTGATCTCTTACCCAAATCTGAATACTATGTTTTTGTTTTGGATTCTTCCATTCTCTCGCCTACTCTATTTTCTCAGGAACCACATCTTCCACATTTTACCTCTTAAATATTTCTTTAGCCCTACCCCTTCCTTTCCAGATTTCTATGCCTGTCTTAATGTCTGAACCTTTAGGACAGCTTGAATTATTCTGCTTCTTAAATTTCTTAGAGAAATCTCCTGTGTCTAGTAGAATTGTTTTGTTGCAAAAGACACAAACTGACTGAAGCAGAAAAGAAAATTATTAGTATAAGGCTGGTTTGAGGAACACCACTCAGATCTAAAGTGTCCAGCTCACTCACTCAGTTCTGTTCTCCAGAAGCTGGCTTCACATGGAGAAACACTCAAAATTCTCTCTTCTGGTTCTTTGTACTGATAGTTCCACTGGTCGTGTTCAGTAAGTATTGAATTTTAAAACTGATCGCTTGAATTTTGTGAGACCTTTAGAGTGACATGAAGAGAAATGGGGTTGGAATTAAGAGTCTGGAATATGTGCCACACTCCTTATTTT
This sequence comes from Heterocephalus glaber, assembly GCF_053883595.1. NCBI lineage: Eukaryota > Metazoa > Chordata > Mammalia > Rodentia > Bathyergidae > Heterocephalus > Heterocephalus glaber. Next base: position 11,935,712 of record NW_028258151.1, on the reverse strand, counting down.
GACAGAGAATTTAATATAGTTGATAGAATGGATGTTGGAGGACCAAAAAGCAAAGAGAGAGTATAGGACCAAGGCAAAGCAGCTACTATTGCTAAGAAGCAAAGAGGAGCCATTGATATCCTGGGAATCCCGGTCCTAGCAACAAGAAGGTGCACTGGGGAGGTGGAGGCAGCCTCAGGCCTCCCTGCACTTGGTCCCCACAGTGTGAACCTGCTGACCAGGGCCACCTCCATGCTTGGGTCCTAGACTCAACCCACAGCCATCTAGAACCCCCCTGTTGGTGGAACCCAGCTGGGAAAGAGGTCTTGCTTCCAGGGAGTAGAGGAGGATGGCCTGGAGCTTAGTGACTCACCATACACCAGACGCGTGCCACACACCACACACCCTACATTATGCCCATACACACATACGCCATACACTCTACATTGCACACAGACCACATACACCATGCATGTACCCCACACACATCACACACCATACTCCCTACATCACACACCCACACATACATATTCCACACATATATCCCATACCACACACAGACTATATGCACTATATACACATATCACACCATGTGCCCATCACACCCACACACACATATACCACACAGACACCTCACACCATACACAGGCCACATGCAATACACACACATACACCACACATGCCACACACCACATGTGAAAGAAAGAAGAGAGGGAGGGAAAGAGGGAGAAAGAGAGAAAGAGACTTCCAGCTAGACAGGAAAGAGAATGAGAAAAGCTGGAGAGGGTGTGGGGTGGGGGATTCTGTCCCATCCTGAAATGTAATGGGATTTCCACAGTCATTATGAGCAAAGAGCCACCAAATCAGGAGGAATGACGGTGGGTGTGTGACTCCTCAGGATCCTCAGGTCTTTCTGGCTCTGACTCCTGGGAGTAGGAATGTGAAAGCCCAGCTACTGGGCCCAGATTAGGGTAACTCGGGCTGCAACTGCCCCCTGGCCAAGCCCCCAACCCTGCTGTCCTGGGTAACCCCTCAGTGTCTATCCAGTCCTCTAGCAAGTGGGTCCAAGATGGAGTTAGAGGTATAAGAGATTGGCTAGGGTAACCCTTGAGAAAGACACAAGTGGAAAGGGTTAGGCAAGTAACTACATTAGCAGGGCTGGGGAACAAAGGAGGGTCCCAAAATAATGTATTGTGGTAGTTAGAGCTAAATGAAGAAAGCTTCATTTCACTATACCCTTGTAGCTAAATGAAGAGACTTCTACATATAATACATTTGTGGTCATTTGTGAGATCTCAGACCCAAAGCAATACCACAGAGCACAATGACATGTTAAGATTACACATTGTACACATTCTTTGTCATATTGTATCTGGCCACCTGATCAAAACAAGGCACACAGCCTTCCTGGGTGCCATGGTCTGTACCCAGTGATACAGAAAGGGGAGCATTCTTTAAAGACTCCCTCTTCCTTGGGCTGAGACATGATTTAGATTAAAACATATCTGCCATAAACTTGTTTCCTAAGTTTCTTCTACGATGAAAGCCCTTGAGGAAACACTTAGTACTTGAAAAGAACAAAGAAGACATTTTTGAGATACTGACATTACAAGTAACCTCTAAGAAAAATGTCAATGAGCATAATAAACAGTGTAGTTCACTGCAGTCTTATGTGTATAAAAATGTATCCAAACTTGCACTTGGTGCAGATGTCTTTGTGACACTGTCCTTCTTTCTTGAAGGCTTCAATTTCTCTATATCTGATTTACAATATGCTCTACCTATACTTCTGCATACCCTATGTGTCTTTTTTTTATAGCACAATAGTTTTTTTGATGGCAGAAGAAAAAAATCTTCCTTTCACTTGTAAAAGGTTTAACTCATTTTTTTTCCCATTCTTGAATTTTCCCCCTTAAAAATTTGCTTTTTGTTTCTTCAAATAACGATATCCACCATGGCTGTATTTTACTCTGAAGGGAAAGTTGAAGGTCTATCAAGAAGTTTTGACTAGGAGGTTTTGACAGCTCCTTTCTTCACAAAGACCCTTTTCATATTAGTTTCGAGCCTGGGGAGGTTGGTAAAACTGCTGGGTTGGCCGAGTAGATCGTCTTGGCTGGCCATCACCTCCTCTACCGAACTCAAGAGTTTGGTCACAGGTGCCTTCTTCTTCCCATGCCTCTGTCTGAGTGGGCTTGATACTGCTTAATAGCACCTCTTCATAGTTTCCATAATCAATAAATTTACCAACTGCAGTCATACCGGAAGAATGGAGAGCTTCAACTTCTGCTCGGTAAAACTTGTTGTCTTCCCAATAAAGTGCAAAACATTCATCTCCAGTTTTCCACATTTTTGCATACTCCATAGGAATTGATGACTCCAGCACTTTTTCTGGCTTAATTGGCCCAGACCTTCTTTTGGGCCCTCTATTGTAAAATATTTTATCTTCATAGGGTATAGCTGTGACAGAGCCTGCTGACTTAATCGGTCCTATTCTTCTCCCTTTCAGGGGCATTTCTGTCTCTCCATTTGGAATGCCAATGAAACTATTACTTCGGACAGGATTCTGGTAATCAGTATTTACATGAAAATGTTTTTCAATTTTTATACCACTGAAAGCTTCATTATTTATTGTTCGTGATTTCCTGTCATAAAAATGATCAGGATTACCTGTTTGGCTTTCTCTTTTCCCACATTTTTGATTATTATAATCTATGAATTCTTGAGGAAGTGGATTTTCTTTTGGCTCTGCATAGGCTGGACCTTTTCCTGATCTGCTTTGCATAGCATTATCTCTTTTGTTAAAAGCACCATCACTGTGCTGAGAACTTAGAGGATATGAAGTATCTTTAGTCCTGTCATATCTAGAATATGGTCTATCACATTTGATTCTCTCCTCAGCTCATACTTCAGATCCTGAAGAAATACTTGGTCTTTCAGAAACTCTATTTCTAGGCAATCCACTGCCATCCAAAACTGACTTTCAATTTTGGATGTCTCTTTGAAAACGAGGAGGTTTTTCATGTCTTGGCTGCCTGGTATCATTACAAGGAAGATGTCTTGGTTGATTATTATCTTTTACTCCATTTTGTTCATTATTTGACATTCTGTGGTGTCCCTGATGAAACTGCTGTGGCTGTGACTTAGGTTCTTCCACACTTAAATTTCCCATTTTAGACTCCAAGAAATCAAATAATGTGCTTGGTGCAGAAGGCCTTGCATTTGCTAGGTCCACTTCATCTTCTGATCTTACTCGACCCCTGCCTTTTCCTCTGCCTCTTGGAGGTGGACCTGTAACAGGTTTCTGTTTATTGTTGTTAAGCAGTACATTCAATGCTGCTTCTAAGTCGTGGCCATTATCCATAAGAGGTTGCCTCGATGCATCCTTACTGAAACCCGTTTCTGTTATGTGCTTCAGTGCTTTCTCATCAACCAATTCTCTATAGACACCTTCATATTTCCCTTTCAATCTGGTTGATTTTTCTTTCTGTAAAACTTCTCTACCTCGGTTACCAACAGCATTCAGGTTGAGATTACTTCTGGCACCCACACACACACACTCCTCCAAAGGTCTTGGTTTCTTTGCTCTTTGCAACTTCTGCAAGAGCAGCAGTCCTTTGCTTTTCAAATTCATCATTATAATTTGTAGGTTTGACAGGCATTGTAACTTGTAACGTCTTTCTTCGATCAAGTTCTCTGCTATCTACTTGAACATGAGATGCACACTTCTGTCCAAAAGGCACAAAAGGAGGTGGTCCACCTTCAGTTCCAATGTTGCTTCTACTGTGTTTTGATAAGCTTCTTTGTAACTCCCCTTTCTCAATGAGGTGTTCCACTTCAACACCAAGAACCGTGGTGTTAAGAGTCATTCAAGAGCAGGAATCCATTTTTTGTATCAACAATGCCTGACAGCTTGACTTTAGTTCCAGGTGGTGTGTTCAGGCTTATTTTTGACATATAACTAAATTCTACTGCTGTGCAACTTATATGACCATCCGTCATCTGCAAGCGCAGCGTCCTTGGTGCAGCCTGAGATTCTTCGTTATCCTTTGGTGCAGCAACATTTCGAATTTTTTGAATTTTCAAAACACATGGACCTTCAAGCTTTTCTACCTTTCCACCACTGCTGATGTCACTGGGAAGGAATTTCTTGCCAATTGTTCTCAAATCTGTATTGAGAGCAATAAGGATGATGTCATTTATATTGACTTGTCGGGAGAACTTGTGCAAGCTTCAATGCCTTCGTCCGAAAGATACCAACCCGCCTGGGACAACAACGCTCAGGGGACCTTGGCCATCGCAGCTGCCTGGGCGGGGGCGATAGGGGGATGGGGTGGGGGTGGGGCGGGAGGGACGCCTCCTACTTGAGACCCCAAAAAAGAAGAAAAAGGAAAAAAAGAAAAGAAAACTCCTCCGGTCGGCCCCACGACTGGGCATGCTCAGTGCGGTGGACACTTCCGCCTGTAGGTTTTGCTCGCAGCGTTTTCCGAGCATCGGCCGCGGGGCCGGTCCGGGGCGGTGGCTGCGGCGGGGGCTGGAGTCCGAGGGCCGCGCCTCGTCACCCACTGCTCTAGTGTTTTGGTTGGGTTTTCGCGCGTGTGGTGGGAGGCGCTCTGCACGGCAGAAAGCCAGGCCGCACTTCCGGCGGCCACCCCGGTTCGGGCGGGATGGCGCCGGCCTGGAACCCGAGCGCTCTGAAGACGTCCCGGCCCTAGCCCATTCTCATAGGAGAAAAGTTTGCTTCCTGCTCAAGACTCGAGCCATTCACCTCGCCTCACGGTCCGCGGTGACTTAGAGTTAAGACTGTAGCTGGGGCTTTGAGTCCCCACTGAGGGACACCACAATGAAAGCGAATGAGTCACCCGAAAAACACTTGCACTTAGAAAACATGTAAAAATCAGGCAGTTGAGTCAGTGCGTTTTTCTTGACGCTGTCCCTTGGGAACCGTCCACATCCCTGCGCAAGCCTCAACCTGGGCCCTGGCCCTACCAGGCCGCAGCCCACAACCCGCCGGCCACGGGCAGAAGGGCTGAAGCGCCGCGTGCGTCCTTCTACCCTATATGTCTTGATCAAAATCTTTCATCAAAGGCACAAGAACCAAGGAGCCAGGTGCCAGTTTCTCACTGCATCAGGCCACAGCTTCCTGGTGACAGAGGAGAGAGAGTGGTCCAGGAAAACACTAGGCCGTGATGCGGGTCTGACCCCAGTGAAAGGCAAGACTAAGGAAGGAGAGAGATGGAAGCAGAGCACTGGTCTGAGGCACCAAAGCCTACCCACACTGGCCAGAAGTGGTGAGCCCTTAGTCACAACCAACAGCTGCCCGGGAAAAACAGGAACTTGGCTTGAAAGCAAGGCAGAAGCAGATTTTGCAGTCTGCTGCACTCCTTAGAGCTGATTTCCAGAAGACAGAGCTGAGCAGTGCCCCTGCAGGGCTGCCACAGCCACCAAAATACCAAATACAGCACCTCCTCTGGTTTCTCCGGGGCACCAAGACTGCTCCTCTTCCCTCCTCTTGAGATGCCATCTTCCTCAGTCTCTGTATCTCTGTATTTTCCTTATTTCCCTCAAATGTAGCTGGCTGCTGTTTCTCAGAATCCTTTGCAGGTTCATCTTGGCCTACATGGCCTTCATATGTTGGTATCTTATTTCTCAGCCTTCCATTCTCTCTGCTTCATCCTCTTCTCACTGACCACATCCCACCCACAGCTAAATTGTCAGTCCTAATCCAGAACCAAGTTCTACAATAAGCGCTACCAGAGAGGCCACAGGCAATTGGATGCAGTTCTACACACAAACCTGTGTCTGAACCTTATCACGGGTCACGGGTCCTCAGTAGTTCTCTAAGTGCACATCGCATCCTTAACAAATTCTGTGGCCTGAGATAAGAACCCACTATCAGAGATGATTAGAGTAAGGTACTTGAAGGTACTCTGTCAATTAACTCACAGAAGAATATGTTATTATTATAACAATTTCCACACTATTCTTGAAGTGTAACCCTGATCATCTACTTTCAGACTTTCTTATTTTCTAGAATAAACACTCCAAATCCCTATATTTGCATTAAAACTCTGTGACATATTTTCTGCTCACTCCTATTCATTCACAAACTGTTTTGGATCAGCATTTCCCAAAACTGTATTAGTTGGAACACTAGTTCCTTAAGATACGAGTACATGTGTGAAAAGAGTCAAACTTAGGCAGTATCCCCTCCTGGAAGGTTAAAAATATATACCAAATGTCCTGAGAAGTGCAACCTTTTAAAGCCAGTTTTCCCAACTAACTTAGCTACAGGCCCTTTCCATTTTTTCCCATGCCATACTATAAAATTCCTGTGGACTGTCAGCACTCCACTCAACATAGGTGGGGAATCCTGTTCTAGGCAGGTTGAGCAACGTATTGTTTCATCTTAGGGAGATTAAGCAAAGTTCTTGCTACCAGGACCCCTTAATGAGAGGAACTTTGATTCTCGTCTGCTATAGTTTGGATCTTGAATGTCCCCCAAAGGTCCAAGTATTGAAGGCTTGGTCACCAGACTGTGGCACTATTGGGAGGTGGTGAAACCTTTAAAAGTTGGAGCCTAGTGGAAGGAAATTAGGTCACTGGGGCCATGGCCGTGAAGGGAATATTGAAATCCTGCTTTTCTTGCTTCCCTGGCACTGTGATATGAATAGGTCTTTTCTACCATGCCCTTCTACCATAATGTACTGGACCATGACAGCTCCAAAGCAACAGAGACAAGGAACCAAGGGCTAAAACCTCTGAAACTATGAGTCAAAATGAATCTTTCTTCCTTTTAGATTTGATTATCTCATACATTGTGTCACAGTAATGGAAAGCTGACTAACACACCATCCATTTCATAACCTGAATTTCCCCCTTTTCTATACAGTGAGCACGTTAGAATGATTCCAATTTATCCATCTTTCTGAATCACATTGTACAAAGGAACATCTATTGCTTGCAACTAACAGACTGACACAGATCAACAAGCAGCCAGTGAAATGGCTGTGATCCCAAACTGGAAATTTCCCAAATGCTCCTTAATATTTGAATGGTTAAATAAATTGTGGTATAATCATAAAATGGGATGTTGTATAGCAAAAAGAATAAACTGTCTTCAACCATATGCAATAATGGGGGTGAACTTCATGTGTATGATTTGAGTGAAATAAGCTAGACCCAATATGAATCCATTTATATGAAGATTAAAAAAAACAACTGTGCTCTGCTGGCAGAAGGTCAGGATGATGGTTACCTTTGGCAGTGGAGGGGATAGGAGGACTTCTACTGCTGATAACCTTCTGATCCCCGAGCTGGCTCTGTGTTCTGCTTGTGTTCAGTAAGCATTCGTGAGCCCCCCACCCCTATGACAGAGGCAATTTTTTTTGCATGTGTGTTATATTGCAGTAAAGCTTCAGAGGGGATTATCAAAAGGCATCCGTCCCCATTGAGGAATCCATTGCACAACCATCTAAAGGGAGCACATTGGTTTTAGAACCAATAGAAATGAAATGTTGCCCCAAGTTATTCTAGCTCACTTCAATCATGTTTGATTCCCACATTTGTCTAAACATCTGCACTCACAACTTCTCCATGTCTGCACATGTCCAAAAGACATTTTGCACCAATCATATTTTTTATTTTCTAGATTTTATAATGGTTTGGCTTGGAGACCTTGCAGACCCAGGAAGTACTGTATCTCCCAGGGTTAGTTAAGTTCTACTTTACTTATAACAAATTTGCCTGTGGCTACCCATCCAGAGCCCATGCTCCAGCCCCCTCCTCTGTCTAGCTTTCCCACTTCCAGGAGGCAAACCACTTCTCTAATCACCAGCTCCTGAACACCTAGGGACCCTGCAGCCCGAAGCTCATCAAATCCAATACTCAGTCCGATATTTGGCCTGCCGTATGCCTTGTCTTTTCCTTCTCATGAGGCCACAATAAAAGTTTTACTCATGCTCTTCCCTCCTGACTTACCCAGCGCTTTCTGTGTGGCCTGTACATCTCCTGCTTCTAGGGATCTGTACCAGCTTTCTATTCCTAGTTCTTTTTTTTTTTTGGTACTGGGGATCGAACTCGGATCCTTGCACTTGCGCAGCAGGCCCCAAAACACTGAGCTAAATCCCCGGTATGTACCAGCTTTCTTTTTTATGTCATTTCTGTGTCTTTGTGTCTTACCCAATTCAAACAAGTCTCTGGTACACTGTAAAGCACATTCATGCATTTCACAATTTTTAAAGCACGTACTATATTTCAGACACAGTTGTAAATAGTAGGGATAGAGCAATGACCATGAAACAAGGTCCCTCAGCTCAAAGAAACCACAATCTAGTAGAAAGAGCTGATTAACAAGCCAAGAAATAAATGTGTCCAGATGCAATTAGGTTGCTAAGTGAATGAAACAGATCAAGACAGGTTGTTTTGTTTTGTTTTGTTGACTTGTTTCAGTGGTTGGAGAAGTTCACTTGTAGGAGGTAACTCTTGAGCCAAGGCCTGAATTGTTCCTTGTGCACCCAGGGACACCCAGAGGTCTGCACTGGAGGCATCCAAAGTAACTAGAAAGTTGTATCTACTGCAGATGCTCAACCAGAACAAACTGTCTCTTTCTCAGCACACATGGGAGGGCTTAAGTCCAGGAGAAAATAACTTCTTAGCACTAGCCTGCTCTAATCAAGTGGCCTTCCAAATGCTGTAATGCAGAAGTACCCAGGCACTGAGATGTAGAGGGTGCATTGGCCATACGCCACCTAGAAGGCAGCAACCAGCTGCATAAATGTTCACATACTGTATACAAATTAAAGTGAGTGTGTAGCTTTCTGGACTGTCTTTGCTTCCCATTATCCCTGGGAACCCACTGCTTAGTTCACCTTTGTAGCAACACCAGCCTGAGCCTGGTCACTGCAGTCCCAGCCCTTGGCCTGGGAGCCCTTCAGCTAGACCCATCTCAGGAAGAACAGGACACTTGCCCTGAGGCCATGTTTCCAATGCACAGATAAGTTCCATCTTTACTTTTAGATTTAGTTAATTTTGGACAGAATTTAAAATAAGGGTAGGAAATTTAAAATCATTGTCCCCTCACCCTCCGAGTGGTACATCTCGGGTCACTGACCTTTCCCTCTTCACTGGGAAGCTTGCACTCACACCCTGAATCCTAAGACCAGCACCGACAAACTCCCTTCACCAGGAAAGGGCCAGGAACCTCAGCTCTGAAAGCCAATCTCTTGTCTCCCCAGCACCTCCAGAAAGGGGCAAATTGATTTCACTTGGGACCCCTGGAGCCCAGAGCAGGGCTGGCTTGCCTGCAATGGAAGACACAGTTCATACTGCTGGGACACAGTGTCCTCTCCTCACAGCCTGTGCCAGGGACAGTGCCTCCCAAGAGCCCTTTCTGTGGGCTCTGCTGCTACCCTGGGTTATTTATCTTTGCCTGGGATTCCAGTGGTTTACTTTCCACCATTGATCTCCCTGGTGGACAAGTGTTTGGGTATTTACACAAACACAGTGGGAGACTTTTTGTCTGTCACTAATATCATACTCCAGGGCTAGAAAAACTCAAAAGGCCCCCTCATACCTTGTAGCAATTTAAAACCAGCAGACATCTCCCCCAGAGCCCAGAGCTGGCAGAGTCAGAGCATGCCTCTGTGTCCAGAATGCAGTGCTGATTATCTCTAAAATGCCATTGTCCTCTCCAAATTCCAGCTCTCTCCAACTCTTTCAGGCATTTAATGGCCTATGAAAGTCCTTTCCCTTGTATGTAGGCCATATCTCAAAATTTCAAGGCTCCCAGCTGTCTTGAAAATGTCAACAATGAATCTCTCTACTTATCAAGTGTTTTTCTATTTCCCCATTTGAGAAGGAAGTCTGCAAAGGCAGGACCCTACGTCCTGTTTAAGATCCAGACCTCAAGGGTAATGTGATGGCAATTCAGCCACCTTATGCCTAGGCACCTCTTTGGATCAATCAAAGCTTTCATGATAAGGGCTTAAACCCTGTAAAAGTGATTTATTTGCTTCAAATTACTGTTTAATATTCATTTGTTTGTGTAAATCTCCAAGTCACCAGTCATTAGTGTGAACCACACAACTCTTGCAAGTAAAATTTATATATAGAAATAGTTTCCAGTTTGAATCTGACATATCATACCTGGAAGGATTGAGAGAAACTATAAATAAAGCCTAATTCCTATATTGAGTCTCTGTCTAATAAAGATGTTTTTGTTGTTCACAAAACAAAAATCAAAACAAAGCAGCAAAAAACACCAGGAGGCTGGGAACTCCATATCCAGGCAGGAAGAACTGAACCCTGAAACTCACTACATCTTTGCGTATCTATACCAAGACTCCCCTTTCTTTCTGAAAGTGTCATTTGACAGATTTTTTAAAAAATTCATTTGGGGGTTTAGGCACACAGATTGAATCCAGATGCTCAGGGCAGGACCTGGGCTGTGTAGCCAAGGGCAGTTTTACCTGCACGATGGAGGGAAGGCAACCAGGGCACCAGGCCATTGGGGCCAGGGTCTGCCCAGGGCCAAAACATCATCGCAGAGAAAGGGATTTATGTGTTCTGTGCATGGGGTGAAGCTGCTCAGTGTGGTAGCTGCCAGCTCCCAAGGCTGTGGAGGAGACTTAGGAATGTGGCCCAGGATTCTCTGGTCTCCCATCAATCTGCTCGGGCATGAAGGTACAGACTGCACTGCCAACTTCATCCTGTATATTCAGCAGGACAGACACTGACAGTTGGCTGCCGGTCCCAGAGGGTTCACCTCCACCCTTGTCTGTTAACCCTAGCTGCTTTGTGCTGGCTTTGAGGACACCACAATGGCTCTGGTTTGCATATGTGGCCAGAGGAGGAAGCAGCAAGTGACTTGGAAGATACACACATCACAAGTGGCCAGAGGATCATCTGGGCATCACCTGAGGAGTGCCAAGGATCTTGTGCACCTGAAGCTTCCCTCTCAGTGCCCATCCACGTTTCTGAACTCTCACCTGGGGATCGGACCCAGGACCTTTACACTAAGCTACATCTCAGTGCTTTTTCTTTATTTTGAGACAGTCTCACTAAGTCCCTAAGTTGCCCAATTTAGGCTCCAACTTTTGATCTTTCTGCTTTAGCTTTCTAGAACACTTCGATTACAGGTGTGCAACACCACACCTGGTTACTGAACTCTTACTTCTATAGCTTCTTCAGTTTACTCTAATGCATACAGGGACTGCAGAGGCTGGGGCACTGGGGGATGGATGGCAGATACACTGTGGTGTGAAAGCCTAAGGCTGGAAAGGCAGGCTCTGGAGCCCAGTACTCTTGTGAAAGCTGCTGAGTTGAAGGCTTCTATCTTAGCAACAGAAAATGATTGGAGGGGGCCAGAGTGAGGAAGCAGGGAGAACCCAGTCTAGGGCCAGGCTTCTGGAATCATCTGTTGTGCAGTGGAGGAATCATTTTGTTTCCAGTCCTCTTGAGCCTATACTTTTAAAAAATAAATTACCAGGAAAATTAGATTTAAAAATACATACAAGATACATGTCCTATTTTTTCTCAAAAACATTGTTTTAATTGGGGTAAAAGAATATAAAATGTACCATTCTCACTATTTTTGAATGTTCATTCCACTAATATTATGGTACAACCAATCCTCAGAACATTTTTATTTGACAAAACTGAAGCTACCCACTAAACAATTCAGTTTGGTAACCACCATTCTGCTTTCTTTCTCTATGAATTTGATCATCTTAGGTATCTCATACAATTGGAATTATACAATATTTGTCCCTTTGTGTCTGGTTTGTTTCACCTAGCATGATGTTCTTATGGTTCAACCATCTTGTAACGTGTGTTGGAAATTCTTTCCTTTTGAAAGCTGAAAAATAGCCCACAGTTTCTTCATCCATTCATCCACTGATGGACACTTTGGTTGTTATACCTGCTAGGTATTGTGAAAAATGCTTCTGGGAATATGGGTGCATAGCTATCTCTTCAAGTTCCTGCTTTCCATTCTTTTGGACATTATCACAAAAGCAGAATAGCTAGGTCATCTGGCAGCTCTACTTTTAATATTTTGAGGAACTACCATCTCATTTCCGCAGCAGCTGCACCGTTTCATCTTTCTACTAACTGCACAACAGTTCCAGTTGCTCCACATCCTTGACAACATATGAATTATTCCACATATTTTTATGTTAGCCATCCTAGTGAGTAAGAGTTTTTCTGTTTCAAATTAAGTTCAGCAGTATAACATTACTCTGTCTAATCACTACAGCAAGTTTAAATCCCTCACCTTCTGCTCTTATCTCACTGGAGACCAAGAGCAAACATCTCTCACCCTGGCTCCTGCCAACTGACCAGACAAAGATGCATTGCCAAGCTCTTGGTCTCTGGCACCTACATGTGTTCATTGTTCAATCAGCACAGCACCCTACGATGTAGATGCTACTACTGTCCCTAGTTCATGGGTAGGAAACAGAGACACAGGGAAGGCAAGGAACTTGGCAGCATAGCAGGGAGGCAGGAAAAGAGGAAGAGTGGAGCCAGGCTCCCCAGGGAGGAATCAAGGGGAGCCCACCCCAGCACAGTGCTCCTGTGTTGTGCTGGAATCCTGGCCTCCTGATCATTCACATACCTCCTCAACCCATTCTTGTTATTGTTTTGTTTTCCAAGGTTAATTAATAGATCCGCTGCTCATTGGGGAAAGATGGAAGTCTCCTAGAGACCACTGGGCAGAAAGGAAAGACACTGACTGAAGCAGGAAATACAACTGGGAGAGTATATTTGGAAGGAGATGTGATCAGTCTGTTATTGGAGGAGTTGAGATTAAATCCCTGTGACTTCCAGGTAGGAGCAGCACCAAAGGCAGACAGGCCTTGAGTTCTCAGATCCTGAACAAGGATGAGACTGAAAATTCAGTTGAGAAAATGAAGATGAGTCTGGAGCATGAGTTCAAGGGAACTGAGAACATTTTGGAAAGAAGCAGAGGAGCCAGAGGGAAGAGAGCAGCCAAAGGATGGGGCATCGAGTGCAGAGAAGGGATATCAACAGCATGACCAGGTCTACACAGAGGCTATAACCTAGTGGCTTGGATTTGGCCATGTGGCAGTCCCTGGTGGCCTTTCTGAAGGCTGAGTGGACAGCATCATGGAGGCCCTGAAGGTAGAGGCTGGGTGGTGGTAGGCAGGATGGAAGAAGGCAGCAAGTGTGCAGATGAGTCTCTTTAGAAGCTCAGCTGTGGTGCAGAGGAGACAGAGGACAATCCCAGAAGGACAGTGTAGGTGCCATGTGGAATATTGGGCTAAGGATGGATTGTTATTTGGTCTTATAAGAAAAAAAAAAGTTGGATCAAAGTAATAGAGTTTCTTCATAGTTGGGGAGGGGGTGAGTATCAGAGCCTATAGAAAGATGAAAGACTGAGGGGAATTTGCAGGGAAAAGAGTGAAGCCCCACTTGCCCTGAGGTGCAAAAGGAGATAGTTCTTGCTTCAGATTCCTTTGTGGAAAGAGGGAAGGGAGCAGTTGATCAGAGGCAGAGGTAAACTGCCCACTAACAGAGATGGGTGGGTGTGTATGGGGACCAGGGAGAGGTGAACTTTAGAGGAGCCACCGAGAAACCACAGTGAGAGTCACCTGGGTTTCAGAGTTGTCCAGAAGCAGAGAGCCCAGCCAGCTAGAAAGACCGTGTCAGCATGGCCATGTGGCCTGTCTGTGGGATTTTCCTCTGCCATCCTGAATTCGGCTGTGCAAGTGAGTGAGCAGAGATGGCTCCAAAGTCAAGGTTTCACAAGTTGCCTCTGGCTATCATCGAAGAGATAGGAAAGTAGAGGAAATGCTGTCAAGAGAGGAAAAGAAGGAAACGAACCATGCTGGTTTTAAAATATGTCCACAAATTATTTGGTCCTTCTCTGTCTTCTCAAAAGGCAGCGTTTAATCCCCTGGCTTTGAATGCCAGTTAATCTCGAGATGGGCCACTGGGGAATAGAATATAGGAGTCTCAGTGCATGCTTTTTAATCCCAGGTCACAGGGACTTTGAAAAGTGAGACCTGAGGACATGGAGCAGTCACTATGCTGGATGGCCCCTAAAATCCCAAAAGACAGTGTGTGAGGGAGGGGCATGGCTGAATGTAACAACACTGGAGCTTCTTCTCTGAGGCAACATTTCTGGGTAGATCAGGCTCAAGTGTGGCTGAGGCTCAGGGAGGTGAACCAGTGGCATCATGGCTCCTGGACAGTGATGTCACCCAGGATGGGGAGGGGGGGCTTGGGCTGGGAGAAAGATCTACTTTCGGTGCAAAAGCCTTAGCATGCAGTGGGAGGTGGTTCCTACTAAGAAATGCAGGAGCTGAGGTAACCTCTTTGATGGCTTGAGCCTGCAGGGAGGGCCTCACACAAAGCCAAGGCCTCATAGCCCATAGCCAGCCAAAAAGACTCAGAACACCACCACCCTTGCATGCCTAGAAGGTGTGGGTGAGGGAGCAGGCCACAGGCCACTGAGCCATTCCCAATGCCAGATGTACTGAGTCCTGCACACTGAGGACACCAAAGACGTGACCCTAATCTGTGGGAGAAATAGCAAAGGAGAAAACCCTTAGGATTTTTGCCTGCCTCCATCATGCCATGTTGCATCAGAGTGGCAGGTGGAGCAGCATTTGCTCCCTTTTCTAAAGCAAGGTCTTGTCTTCTACACCTGTCCCCTGTCATGTCATGTGTGTGTGTGTGCGTGTCATCCCCCCAACACACACACACACACACACACACACATACACACAGTGGCTCCTGATTCCTGGTGCTTCTGGGCTCTGACTGCCTCCTGCCACACCTTGTCTCATCATCACCCCTTTTCCAGATGTCTGTTCTTCTCCAGACACAACATTACTGTGAGGTCACCTGAAACCACTGCTCTCAGGTCTGGCTTATCTGCTAGACTAGCTCTTTACTTGAGCAAGCCCTTCCTAGGAGATCCTACAATTCTGATTCCTCTAGGGTAGTAGTGGTGAACCTACGGCACACATGCTGCAGTGGGCTGTTTATATCATTGAAAGCTCTAAAAGATTTACCATCGCTGCTCTAGGGAATCTCCCCCAAGCCAGGCCTCTACTCCTAGCCACGACTGAAGCCAAAGGAGGCAGAGCTCAGGAAGCATCACCAAGCCTTGGTGCACATTCAATATTTATCATTAAACTTAGTCAGGTTCATGAGTCAGGGTTTACATACCGGGTCATATGCTTTTGAAAGGACAGTGATGACTCTGGGGTGGTCCCTTGGCTCTTCTGGCATCTCATATGCCTGCATGGCCCACAGTTACACTCCTGGCGAAGTGACATGAGCAAAAACATTTGCAAAGCTGCAGACACTGAGACAAGACAAGACTAGAGAGAGGCACCTGTGCAAAAGGGCCAGGCACACCGTGCCCTCAAACCTCAGGTTTATCCCTCTGTGTTTGCAGTTGTTTAATGTCGAGACAAGTCAACTTGAAGCTGTATAATAAATGAATTCCAGCTTGAGTCTTGGCAGGATTTGTTTTGCTTGAGAGAAGTTGTTTATGCTAAGGGATCCCCCTCTGCATAGCTCGATTTATATTAAACAGAGTCTTGTCCATCATCTGGATGCTGCTGTAAACAAGATAATCTTTGTCTACCAGGAGTGAGCTCGATGCCAACGACTTTAAATAAACACAAGCACCAGTTTTGTATTTACATTGTCTGAAGTAAGCACTGGCGAGGGTTGTTAAAGGCGCCTTGGGCCCCTCCTTGGCTAAGATACTGCCAGTTTTCAGACAGACCTGGTTTGGAGAGGACTCACTCAAGAAAGAGATTTCATACTTAGCAGATGAGTGCTACAGCCAGGGCTGCATTCTTTTGTGTGGTTTTTGTGTTTAAAAAATTCTACTTAGATAGTATGACTTCTTTTTGTCCTGGAAAGAGGAGGGCATGGGTTGGGGAGAAGACCTTAGACATACGAAGTGAAATCATAAACTTGAGCTATCAATACCTCCCTCCTAGGGCGAGGCTTTAGGTGCAAGTGGCTGCAAGGATTATATCATTCATAGGGCCATGACTCAGCTCTAAGGAAGGCATCCGTGCTTTGAGTTGGATTCCAGGTGGGAAATAAGTGGAATTTTGCAGAAGTCTGGGTGTCTGTTGCAACGCTAAAGCCAGTAACCACAGATGCCTACCACTCTTCATATAAATGAAGAGTGATAAATGATCTCTGTGGAGGAGGGAAATGAAAAGCCATTTTTTCCTGGCTAATCTCCCCAGTAAAGAAAGCAAGAACTAGGTAGAGTGTGAGAGTCACGCTCCCACTTGTATTCAGGGACAAGGCCTTTGGCAGTAGCAACTGTTGGATTAGTATTCCAGGCCACGGAGGCAGGACACAAGAGCTGAACAGGATGCTTATGGAATATCATTCAGATGAAGAATGGTGTTGGGTGAAGGGGGTCTGAATATTTCATGAAGCGAATCATGGTAGCTGTAAGATCTTTGTGACCCCTTGTTTGAGATTGTTGGGGATTTAAAATTTTCTCAGGTCTGATTTATAAACCTTCAAACTCAGAGGAGCAAAAAGTATTTTCACAATCAAAGAGGCAAATACCTCTTCAACCACTTTAAAACTTTACATACTTGATGGTGCTGTGGGTTAATTTCATGGGAAAGAAATGGGCCATTATAGCAACTATCAAATTTGGCCTAGACAACAGGTAGAATTTGTAGGGCAGGAGCTGGCAGTGAAGTCTGCCAGCTCTGGAACCAGATTGCTGGGGGCCTAGTGTGGCTCTTTACCTCTGTTACCTCAGGAAAGTTATTTAATCCATTTGTCATTTGATTTTCTGAAGGGAGTAATAATGGTACAGTCATGCATCCATTAAGGATGAGGGTACACTGTACATTCTGAGAGATGCCGATTAGGTGATGTGCAAGCATCCTAGAGTGTTCTTACACACACCTGGATGATATAGGTCAGGCACTTGAAGTACTTCCTTTTTGATGCCATCAAGAGACACAGAAAACAGATTGTGTGAGACTTGGGCTGGTATTACACAACATACTATTGGTGATGGTCAATCTTGACTATCAATTTGTTTGACTTGAGAGGTGCCTAGGAGACTGGTAAAGCACATTTCTGGATATGTCTGGGTGGGCTATGGATGTGACCTTGGGGCCTATGTCTAGTCCCTGGCCTCTTCCTCTGTGGCTCTTTCACTGCTCTCTGCTTCCTGGTTGCCATGAGGTAACTCTCCTCTGCCATGTCCTTCTCTCATGATGTTCCTGCATTGGAGCTAGCCAATCATGGACTGAAACCTCTGAAACCATGAGCCAAAATAAACTTTTTCTCCTTTAAATTATGCACATTAGGTATTTTGTTTCAGCAATGAAAAGATGGCTAACACACTGTTTTGTAGTAATTGTTTCATACAAGTAGAAGGAGTACAGTCTAACATAATGATAAGACGTACAGTATAATGAATACCCAAGCCAGTAACCTAGTTATTTCCCATTACTATCCAGTACAGTGGTGCCTCAGTTCATGAACTTAATTTGTTCTACGATTTTAGAAAAGATACCTATGCTTGTGTTTATGCAGGGAAGATGGCCATGCCACAGCCTTGTTACCCAATGCAGAGTTTGCAAACAAAAACAAAATTTTGCCAAACACTTCTGTTTGCAAACAAAAGTGTTCGTGAACTGAGGTATCACTGTATTGTATACTGTATATAACTGTCTGCACTGTACTGTTATTAGTGGCAGCAAGGTAGATGTGTTGACATCAGCATTACCACAAATATATGAGTAATTCGTTGCTTTGTGACATTAGGATGGCTACAGTGTCACTGGGCAATGGGAATTTGTTACTCTGGGACCACTGTTGCATATGCAATCTACTGTAGATGGAAATGTCATTATGGTACCTGATTGTACTTAGCTCATATGGGTATTGGGACGCTTAGATTAACTTTCATGTGGCACAGTGCAAGCCATTTGCATATTTTTTAACAGACTTTCTGCCTAGTACAATGTGTGTGGATTCACAGGCAGATGCTCAAAACACATTGATCTAATAGAACTGCTCCTAACAGTGCAGGCCAGTTGCAGAGAACCGAATCTACTCCAGCAACTTTAGCAAAAAGGCATATAGGACCCATGGGAGGGCTGAGAAAACCAACTCAATGTTGGGCTTTTGTGGATGATTCCCAAAGCCACCATGCCACAGCAAGCCGCCAAAGGAGTTACTTCCTCTTTTGTGCCCAAGAAATAGTCACCAGTCCTGCAGGTTCCAGAAACCATACAAGCTGAGTACTGTCCACCCCAGCTGCATGAAGGCCTCCTGATATCCACAGCTTGTTCAGAAACTGAACCTGAGTACTAATTCAAACTCACATGCTAAAGAGAATGTAGACAGAGGGAAGGTGAGATGATGAGGGCTGAGCCCCAGCCACCATGGACCTCAATAGATGTGAAATAAATGCCTGTGGACAGGGAGAAAGAAATAGGGCTTATATGTCTCCTTCCCCTACCCTCTGTGGCCTTGGATTTCTTGGGCATCTGTGGCTATGGGCATTTTACACTAATGCTGTAGTGAATACTAGAAGGTTCCAGAAATGTCTAAAGACAGGAAAAATGGAAAAATACAAATAGGGACAAAGCAGATATTGCTAAGTATCTAGACATATTGAAGGATAAATATATAGGTTGTGTGTGTGTGTGTGTGTGTGCGCGCCCGCAATCAAAAGCCTTAAAAGATCTTCTGTTGTTCAAGTAAACTGAGGTGTCTTTATTTGTAGGATTCTTCCAGACATCATTGTGGTATGAATTATTCTTGTTGGTTAAAAGTGGAACTAAAAGGAATGTAGCAAAATATTATTGGGGTTTATTTGTGCATAGTGAGAACAGGACCATACCATTATGTATCTCTTTTCTATGCTTCTTTATAGATCAATCAACATTTATGTACCCATTTTAACTATTAAAAAATTCATATGATTTTAAAAACCAAACAAACAAAAACTTTCTCCTCTCTCCTTTTTCAAGCATTTGCTATCTCAAAAGACCTTTTATCTGTGGAAGCAATAAACCACTAGGTGTTTTGAAAGTATAACAACCACACAGCTTTTACAACAAATTTATCTACTTGTCGATGGCTGGATTTTATCCTATCTCTTGAGCGAATTTGTCTGTCACCAACTTGAAACTGAAGTGTAGACTTTGAAGCTATGTTAAAGTTATGAAGCTAAGTTAAAGTTGCTGTTGATTTAACTTGTTTCTCTAAAAGCAGTGTCAACAGTCCTATGGCTTGGTCCCTCTGCTAGAAAGACTGAGGCACACATTCTCTTGGTGTGCACGGGAGAAAGAGGAACACAGACATTGGTGTGCACCAAGTCTTAGTTGCACTTATTTATAATTTCTAAGAAAGTTACTTTCTTTTCTGCTAATGTCTTCCAGAGTATTTATCAAATACCTGGGAATGGGCTATGTTTCTGGACTTGACATGTAAATGTTGGTTGGCTTTTTACAAAGGGGAAATCTCATATTATGCCCTGCAGCATCTAAATAGGCCCTGGGGGCTGCAGGGGCTGGGCTCCAGGTCACTCTGCCCAGCGCCTCCCACACATATTTACTCCCCAGTTCATTGTATCTCAGAGGTGCCATAAATATTTCTTGCATTTAACTGCCACGTTCACATTTTCTGTGCATAGATTAGAGCTTACATTGAAATAAAAGTTCAAAAGGAAAAAAAAAAGCAAGACTGAAATCTTCCCAGCTTCCCCAGGGCCCTGTCAGATGCTGTTTGAAGTCTGCAGGCAAGGAGAGTAACCACAAGGCGAGAGTAAATAGTTCTGCCCCAGTGTCTCCTCAAAGAAGCACACTCCTAATCATCTTATTTTTGTGCAGCCTCACATTCTCCCTGTGCCCAATAATGACTTGTTGGATATAAGCAAGCACCACATCTAATCAGGCCAGAGGACTCCTGCAACAGTGCTGCCAGTGTGGTGGGGGACAGAGGTGGTCAGGCAGGGACCCAAACCAGCCTTATCCTTGGGGAAAATATGTTTTCTTCTTCTTGTCGCCTCACATAAAGGTGATTTCAACAATTGCATTTGGCTCCTACTGCTTCTCTTTAAACTGTGTGGCAGTCGTCCTGGCTTTTTTTGTAAGCCCTCTTTAGTATGGGGAGTACACACTGTAGCCATCCATTTTTGCATCAACTCCTGGCTAACAAAGCCCCCCTGCCAAGCCCTGGAAGCCCCTGACAGTTTCCTGGTGTCTGTCACTACCGGTTTGTTGGGGAGGGGGGAGAAAGAGATTGGAGAGAGGGAGGGGAGGAGGGAGGGCGGGGAGGCAGCCAGTTCAGACAGGCTCTGTGTGTGGTCCCGGGCTTGTCCTGTTGCATGAAACCCATGCTTCATTCCTGGCACGGGTTAGACTTACACGTCACTGAATGAGTCCCTTATCCACTTTCCAAAACACTGATGAGGTTTGAAAGGGCTCTGTGGGCAGACTGTTACTATCAGCAAAAGCAAACATGCTGGCATATTTAGCTAAGCATTTTTAATATTTAAACACCATAACCCTCAGCTATTCACAGGCATTGTAGCCAAGAAGGAAGGCAGGCAGGAGAAGCAGAACGCTGCGAAGGTTCTCCCAGGTGGGTCACTGTCCCTTTGAGAGGACCACCCCAGGCAGCCAGGTTTGTTCTCAGCTCCAGAGCTAGAAACCAGGACTAGTGTAGCCTCCAAAGCTGGGGGCCCAGGCAGGCTGGGTGGCAGCTCACTGTGGGAGTCCCTCATAGCCCTTTTGTGATCACATGTGGTTTAAGGGTTTAAGCCTGACCTAATGTTCCCACTCTTCAAAATATAAAAGTCTAGGCAGCCCCACCGTGCAGAAAAGAGGCTCTCTGGTGACAGCACAATTACCATGCTAAGCTGGGAAGCTGCGGGTGTCCCAGACCAGGAGCAGGTACTGCAAATATTATCCCTGTGGGCCCAGTGTGGGTTCCCTGCCCTGGGGCCTGGGGCCTGTAAAAGCAGCCTGGCCCGGGGCTGTGACAGACCTCACCACCTCCACAGCGGGGACCTCCCCGCCTGGACAGGATGGCACCAGACACCCACTCACTAGACCTTGTCCCACCAGCTGGAAGTGGCTTTCTGGTTTATGGAGCAAGACGGACATATAAAGTCAGGAATTCTTGGCCAGAACAAAGCCAGTGCCTCTGCCCACAGCTTGGCTCAAGGAGCACAGCCAGGCCTCGGAGCCAGGCTCCCCCAGTGCCACCTGAGGGTCTCAATGGACTCCCTGTCTGCCAGAGCAAACCAGACCCTGGGAGGGGAGCAGAGTAGGCCAGAGGTGACAAGGGACATGGGGGAAGACAGGGAACTTTTTCTCTCTGGAGGCTGCACCAGGGAAAGCCTGTCAAGAGGTTTGCCAAGGAGTTCAGTCTGCTCCAGGACTATGGATGCACCAATAAATGGCCCCATTCAAAGAAGACAAGGCCTAAAGGGCTTCTCTAAAGCAACCGCCCCCCTGTATGCCAGCCAGAACAACTATCTCCTGCCACCCCAAGCTGCCACCCAGGTCCCTTCCTCCAGGTCAGGCTTTGTGTTCTGCCAAGTTTCTAACTGCTCCATGTCCCAGGATATAGTTTCATAGCAGGAGCTTTTGGTCTCCTATCTGTCTACAGTGTGCATGTAGACACTGCAATTCAGGGGTGTTGTAGGGCTAGAGAAGGGCCAGCTTAAAAGTGTCTGACCTAGTAACTTTCCAGTACACGGCTGTCACTGGTATGAATTAAATTTTGCAGCAATGTGGAGCTCCTGTGTCTCTGCTGGCAGCCTTAGGGCTGAATGGCAGCAGGAGGCCTGAGGCACCCCTAATCCACCAGGGTGTTAGGGTGTGAAGTGGGGGTGGGGGAAGGTGTCTGCCACTTTCCACCTGCACACATCTCTTTCACCACCACCCGTTCAGCCAGCCCTGGAGATAGAATTGAGGAGGGAGATCAGTGCCATGCCCCCACCACTGCAGAGACAAGACCTTTGCATCAATTAGAATAGCGTTTGCATGTAACCTACAGCATCCTCCGCCTCTACACTTCTTAGAATACCTATTGCAGTGTAAATGTTATGGAAAAAACTATTATACTGTATTGTTTAGGGACTAAAGACAAGAAAAATAAGTTTGTACATATTCAGTACAGATGCAAGTTTTTCCCAATATTTTCCATCCAAATCCACATAGGTGGAGCTGCAGATGTGAAGGGTGAACTGTATGAGCTCATTGATTCCTGATACCCAGGAGTCTCCAGAGCTTCTTCCCTCCAACCCCCTATGACACTGACCCAATATAGTCTTCAATACCTCAGTCTTCAATACACCTGGGGTGGGCCTCAGAGCTGCAGTCCAAGGAACCCAGGCTCACTGTGGTGCCAGGGATCACCCCCAGCAGGGGGCAGATGAAGGGAGTCAGGGAGGACCTGCTTCACCTCCATCCTTTCCCTCAAACCAGCCAACCATATGATGAGAACATGATGTGTTCTGCACAGTGCCCACTAAATATCTGGCGACCTCAGTTTATTCTGAAGAGCAGAAAAATCAGAAAAGACTGGCTAGAAAGAGGGCAAAAGGAAGTAGGAGGGAAATACTTTCAAACAAAAAAATTTCTAACTAAGATTTATCAAACTGAGAAACAATCCCGGTAAGTGCCACTAGGGTCAGAGTGGTGCTGGACTGGGGCAGACAGCTCGGCATGGGCATGTCCATCCTCCAGCCGCACCGAGATGATGATTTATCCATGCAATGAGGAGGAAAGGCAGCGGCACAGTTGTGGTTTAAATCAAGAATGTCCCTCAAAAGACTCTTGTGTTTAGAGATGGGGCTTTTGGAAGGTGATGATGTCCTGGGGCACTAACTTTATTAATTGATTAATCCAGGCAAGGCATGGCAGTGCAAGCCTGTAATTCCAGCACTCTGGGAAGCTGAGGGAGGAGGACTGCAAGTTCCAGCAACTTATCAACTCAGCAAGGCTGTTTCAATTTTTTTTGTGGGGGGGGACTGGGGATCGAACTAGGGACCTTGGGCTTGCAAGGCAGGCGCCAGAACCACTGAGCTAAATCCCCAGCCTGTTTCAAAATTTTAAAAAAAATTTTAAAGACTGGGATGTAGCTCAATGCAAAGACCCTGAGTTCAATTCCTAGTACAATGATAGATGGATAGATAGATAAATAGATAAATAGATAGAATTAATCCATTGATGAGTTCATAGGGAATGTACTGGGCCTGGTTGAACAAAGTAGGTCACTGAGAGCATAATCTGGGAGGGCATTCTTGTCCCCATGCTTTTCCTCTCTCTGCTTCCTGGCTGCCATGAGGTAGGCAGCTTTCCTCTGCCATGCCATGATGTTTCTACCTTGCAGCCATCTGACCATAGTCAGAACCCTCTGAACCATGACCAAAAATATCCCTTTCCTCCTTTACATTGTGGGAGTTAGGTATTTTGTCTCAGAAACCAAATGGTGACACTGTAAAGTGTTGGCACAGACCTGGAGCCGTGAGGACTTTGTTCCAGACCCTTGCCTTTCTTGTGCTTTTGCAGAGGCATGTCTGAAGGCCATGTGTCCACCAGGATGTCCTTTCGCTCTGGAGGATCCTATCTAGTGTCATCCCCAACAGGAACCAAGTATCTTTTTTATGCCCCTTTGGCCTTCAGTCCTTGGGCCCCGTTGTCTTGTGGGGTGGGGACTTGTGCCAGCTGGGACATTGCCCAGAGTTCATGGGCTCAGCCTTTGGCTGGCAGACTCCTTAGGTGTGACGGACTCATCATGCTGACTTCTGCCAATGACCTCCAGGCCTCAGATTCCAGTGAGGCAACTTCTGCCTCTGAAGTTGTAATGCAAGTCAACCTCAGTGAAAAACTGCAAACCACCAAAATGACCGTGCTGTGGGCCGAATGTTTGTCTCATATGAAAAACCCCTGATCTCCACTCTGATCGTTGGTATTTGGAGGTAAGGCATTGATATGTGATTAGGTCATGAGGGTGAGGCCCTCAAAATGGGATTGGTGCCTTGATAAGAAGAGACTCACTATCTCTCTCTATGCCATGTGAGGAGGCACAGTAAGAAGATGTCTGCCTTTGAGCCAGCAAATGAGCCCCCACCAGACATCTACTGTGCTAGCACTTTGGTCTCAGACTTTCCAGCCTTCAGAATTGTGAAAAATAAACTTGTTTTGAAAACTACCCAGTCTGTGGTATTTGTTTGTTTGGGTACCAGGGATAGAACTCAGGACCTTGAGCGAGGCAGGTGCAGTGCCATTGAGCTAAATCCCCAACCCCAGTCTGTGGTATTTGTGATAACAGCCTGAACTGACTAAGACAGACTAACAATAGAAAACTGGTTGAATAAATAATATAACCACACAGTGTAATGCAATGCAGCCATTTTAAAGAATGAATTAGAATAGTCATATGCTAACTGGAAATTATCTCTAATATGTAGTAGGTAAAACCAGCAAGGGCCAGAATTGTAAGTATAGAAAAACTCCTTTTATGTAAATAGAAAGTACATAATCTTTGCTGCTTTAAAGTGAACTTGAGTGTACAACCACTAAAATTTCTTTTGAGGAGGGGCACCTGGGACTTCATTGTACAATTCTTCATACTGTTTGATATTTCAAAATTCTATCCACCCTCCCCCAACCCTCTATGTATGTGGTCCTTTTAATTTAAAGGAGAAGGCCCACATGTGCTGGTTAAGTGAGGTGAAGGACATTTGGAGAGGGTATCCTGTGAAATGAAGGAGTTGACCAGTGGGAGGAGACAGAAGCCCCAACCAGAGTTTAGCGTGCTTGTGACACCACAGGCAATTTTAGTGCAAGCTGTTTCCGATTAATACCACAGCCCTCCCAATGGGTGGAATGTAAACCACATACCAATTATGAGAATCCCAAGAAGGAAACTCCCTCTTCTGTCTGTCTATCCACTCTCGTCCGCCCACCCACTCACACTGAACTGGTGTCTACCAAGGCCAGGGAAAAGGAGAGAAAATGGAAAGGAAGAGAGAGAGCACGCACAACTATGGACAAATGCACTCTGCATCACAGCTTCTTTCTTCCTTGCAGGACAGCACTCCATGCAGGGAAAGTTACATGCAGCAAAGCCTCTCACCCACATATTCAGAGCTGTGGCTGGCAGTGAAGAGAATCCCCTCTGCTGGCACTGGACAGACTACCAGCAATTGGCCCCCTGGAGGCTGCAGGAGGTGCCGTTTTCTGTTTTTCCAAACTGCATCCTACCTCTTCTAGCCTCCCGCCTTTACTTGGAAAGAAATGGTGAATCCATTTCCATCCATATTTCTTGAGCACCTCCCTGTGTCCTACATATGTTGTGAAGGTGAATGATAGGTTGCCCCACCCCTCTGAGGTTTCCAGTTCCCTAGGGTTCATCCTGGTGGCCATTGGAAAAGGACCCCCCCCACCCCACCTGGGGATTTAGCTCAATGGTTCCACTGGCTGCCTGCCTCAAGTTCACGGTCCCAAGTTCGATTGCAGATATAAAAAAAGAAAAGAAAAGGACCCCCCCCATTCTGGCATAGCTGACTGGGACCCAGGCAACAAGCCCGTTCTGTTGTCCCATGCTGTCCAGTGTGAGTCAGAAAACCACAATTTTATTCCTGGAGTTAGTTACTAGCTGGAGGCTAATTTAGGACACTGTTCCCTGAGCAATAGCCGTCAAGATAGTGTGGCCTTGCCCCAGGATATACTTAAACATCAGTAGAACATAATGGAGAGTCCAAGAAACCCATGCCCTCTACTCTCAATGATTTTGGATAAGGATGCTAAAGCAATTTGCTGGAAAAGAATTGCCTTCTTGAGAAATGGTGCTAAGACACAGAAAGAGACATGTGCAAAAGCACCTAGATCACCTGTAGAGAATTAACTGAGGACTGGGGTGTAGCTCAGGGAAAGGGTGTGGGCTTACTCTATGTGAGGGCCTGGGTTCTATCTCTGGCATGCACACACACACACACACATACAAAACCACTCAAAATTAACAAAAATCTAAATATAAGAGCTAAAACTAAAAATAAAGCTCATGGAAGAAAGCAAAGGGATAAATCTCATGACACTGGATTTGGCAATGAAGTTATACAGGTTGAGTATCCTTTACCTGAAATGCTTCGGATCAGAAGTGTTTCTGTTTTCAATTTGTTTCCAGATTTTGGGATATCTGGATATGAATACTGAGATAGCCTGTAGGTGGACCCAAGTCTGCACATGGAATTCATTTGTTTCATACACATCTACACATAGCCAGAAGGCAAAATATTGATGCATCTGCCTTTTGACTACAAATCATCACATGAGGTCAGGTGTGGAATTTTCTACTTGCAGTGTTATATTAGTTCTCAATAAGTTCTGAACTTTGGAGCATTTTAGATTTCATATTTTTGCATTAGGGATACTCAACTGTCTTAGTTATTTTCTCATTGCTGAGACAAAATACCTGACACCCAAAGATAAAAAGGCATAGGTTTATTTAGCTCACAGTTTGCAGAGGTTTCAGTCCATAGATGGCTGGTGCCAAGGCAGGGTAGCATGGCAGAAGGGAATCACAGAGGAGAAACAGTTCATGGCAGGCAGAAGGCAGCCAAGCAGTGAAGTAGCAAGCAACAAGTGAAAGCAATGACCCTCTTTCTGTCCCTTATATTCCATCCAGGATACCTGCAATGACCCTCTTTCTGTTCCTTATGTTCCATCCAGAATACCTGCCCTTATATTCTTTCCAGGCTACCCTGCCCTAAGAGGAATGGTAGTAGGCACCCTTAATGAACTATGCCAAACCAATCAGTGGACTAATTTAGTAATCATACACCCTTAGTCCCAGCATCACACATTTAATCTCAGCATCACATACTCTAGATCCAGCCAACTCTGAAAAGCCCCACCTATGACCAAATGAGGCTTTAGGATGACATCTAGACTCAAGCCATAGCATCAACCTATACTTTGTATCTTAGCTATAACACTAAAACCATAAGAAACAAAAGAAAAAACAAATAAGACACCATCAAAATTAAAAATGTTTGTGCTGCCAAGATTACCATCAAGAAAGTGAAAAGATAATCTTCAGAAGACAATATTTGCAGATCATGTATCTGATGCAAGGCTTGTACTGAGAAGATATAAAATTATTATAACTTAAAAATGAAAAGCCAAAGAATTTAATTTAAAAATGAACAAAGAATCTAAGTAGACATTTCCCCAAAGAAAACATACAAATGGCCAATACCACGTGAAAAGATGCTTGACATCATAGGTCATCAAGGAAATAAAAATCAAAAGCACTTACTTCACACCCACTGGAATGGCTAGAATCAAGTCAGATGATAGCAAGTATTGGCAAGGTAGTGGAATAATTAGAACTTTTCTGTACTGCTTGTGAAAATGCAAAATGGTGTACCCACTTAGAAAAACATTCTGGCAGTTTCTCAAAAGGTTAAACACAGTGTTGCCACCTGACCCAGAAATTCCACACTTAGTCGTAGACCCAAGAGAAATGGAAACAAAAGTTCCCACAAACTCCTATGCATAAATATTCAGAGCAGCATCAATCATAACAGCCAAAAGGCGGAAACAACCCAAATGTCCATGAATAGATGAATAGATAAACAAAACATGTCGATTAATGCAATGGAATATTATTCATCAATAAAGAGGAATGGTAGGGGGCACAAAAGATTTGAACTGATAAAGGAACAAGTAATGACCATGACAGGCTGCGACATACACAAGTTTTAATGAGTGACACTGGAACATGGTTTATGAACTGGGAAGTACCCCTCAATATAACGCCATCCAGATTCCCGGGGTAAGAGGAAGAAGTACCCTGGGGTACAGAGAGGTCATATGTGTCTAAGTGCTGTAGCTCAGGACCATGGTGAGGAGTCTATAGTTCAGAGAGCTCTGGGAGATACAAGACTTGGGGAGAGGGTCTTATAACACATGGCCTTGTCTTATCAATGGCCAGCAGGTGATGGACATGGTTTCATGGGGTATGAAAGCCCACTGCCCCTAAGTAGCTAAAACTCTGCTTGTTAGGCTAGTCTGAAGGCAACCAGGTGTGTGCAAAATGGAATTTGGTTCCAGTGCTCTTTTGAGTCAGTGGGTCTCAGCTGGTAGAAGAAATGAACAACCCAAAAGCCAATGCTCGGAAACCAACTTTGCCTGTACTGACACATGCTACAGTGGATGGCCCTCAACAATATTATGTTAAGTGAAGAAAGCCAGACCCAAAAGATTGCATACTATATGATTCTGTATAAAATGTATAGATGAGGCTAATCTGCAGAGACAGACAGTGGATTAGTGGCTGCCTGGGCTGGGTGGGGCAAGGGTAGGCAGAGCAATAGCTAAGGGCACAGCATTTCTTTAGGGATGATGAAAGCATTTTAAAGTTGATTGTGGCCATAGTTGCACAATTCTGTGAATGTAATAGAAACCATTGAATTGTGTGCTTTAAATGTGTGAATTGTATGGTATTCAATTAAAACTGTTCCAAAAAGAAAAACTGATTAAAATTTGCGCCCCCCCCAAACTGCCACCCGCAGGCTGCTTTCTCTAGCATTGATGCTTCAATATTAAATTAGCAGACCAGCCCTTCTTTCACAACACTTTACCACAAAAACTGTTGAGCAGGCCTGAATTTTAGCGAAGATATACTCCTATCCCGCAGCTCAAACCAGTCACTGGTCTGGATTTTCCACTGACCTGAACACTGAACCCAGATGGATGAGTAATAATGAAGCACACATATTCTTAAAGTATGTAGGAATAGTACAAAGAACTCCAATGCAAGTTTCACTGAGATTGATCAGTTGTTAGCATTTTACCACATTTCTCTCTCTCTCTCTCTCTCTCTCTCTCTCTCTCTCTCTCTCTCTCTCTCTCTCCCTCTCTCTCATATACACGGATACAGAGATAGAGATGATAGACAGGTAGTGATATAAAGATAAAGATAGCAAGCAACCAGAGAGAGAAAGAGATCATATGATATGTGGTCTTTGAGTCTGGCTTCTTTCATTTACTACACTCTTGTTAAGCTTTATCCATGGTAGCATGTATCAGTACTTAATTCCTATATATAAAGGAGCCAAAGATAATCTCTTAGGATTATCCTCTAAATAGTTCATTTCCTCACTACAGCCTTAGGTCTGTTAGCTCAAAAGTGTCTTGGTACCAAACTCAAAATAGTACTCATCTACTCACATCCATTTGTTTTAAGCACAGCCTCAACAAGATTTTTAGCCAAATTTAGGGCTTGCCTACTTTGCCTATGCCTTGGAAAATGATAGATGATAGATAAATAGATAGATAATAGGTAGATGGATGGATAGATCAGTATCTCCAGAATTTTTTTCAGAATTGCTTGAGATGTCCTTTACCCTTAAATCCTGAAGAGTGCATTTTGTCTGAAAAAAAAATCTTACTTATTGTCAAATTCAGGAGATTTTACATTGATACGTTACTAATATTTAATACAGCATGGACTTTTAACTTTGTTCTCATAATACCCTTTGCACCTCTGCTCAAATCCAAGATCCTACCCAAAACCACTCGGTGCTTTTGGTTGTTGTTTTTGTTAGGGGCTTTTAATTTCAAATTCATCCTCAATCTTTTTCTGTCTTCTATAAGATCATTTTTTAAGAGCAAAGGACAGTTGATTATTCAGTTTGGGTCTGTGTGAAGTACCTTTGTGAAGAGATTTGGATTTTGTATTTTTAGAAAGTGTTGCATAGTTCCAGTAACAGCCACCCCCAAAAGTCAGGGTCTTTGTAGATGTTATTCAATTGAGGCTCTTGAGATGGGCAGATGGTCCTGGGTTATCCTGGGATTCCTAAATGCAACCATGTAGATAGAGTAAGAGAGACATAGAGGGAGAACTGACGTCAACTGCAGAAGAGAGGCCCAAGGCACGGCAGCGGCTGAAACCTGAATGAGCAATGGAAGCTGGAAGGGACAGGGAAGGGACATCTCCT
This sequence comes from Heterocephalus glaber, assembly GCF_053883595.1. Classification (NCBI taxonomy): domain Eukaryota; kingdom Metazoa; phylum Chordata; class Mammalia; order Rodentia; family Bathyergidae; genus Heterocephalus; species Heterocephalus glaber. Next base: position 11,905,729 of record NW_028258151.1, on the reverse strand, counting down.
TGGAGCTACTGGAGGGAACATGGCCAATGGCTTCTAGACTTCCAGCCCTCAGAACTGGGAGGATGAATTTCTGTTGTTCTTGGCCACCAGGGTTTGGCAATTTTTTACAGCACACACAAGAATAATGACAATGGGGTCAGGGATTTGGCTCGGTGGTTCTGACACCTGCCTCACAAGAGCCAGGTCCCAAGTTCAATCCCTGGTACCAAAATAATAATAATAATAATAATAATAATAATAATAATGACAATGTCACTAGCACAGGAGAGCTGCTGTGGCCTTCCATGTCATCCCTCAGGCTGCTCATATGTTTAGGCACAGGGTGGCCTGTTGCCTTCTGTGATTAATCAGGAACTTGCAGGAAGATACATTGAAATTATATAAATATCCATTTGTCCTTGAACTCTGACTGACTAGTTTTAGCATCTTGCTAATTCTTGTCTAAATCAATTATTACTGTAACCAAGCATGATGATGCACACCTGTAACTCCAGCACTCTAGGAGGCTGAGGCAAGAGGATCACAAGTTTAATCCCAGCCTGTGCAATCTAGCAGCTTAGCAACTTAATGAGAAACTGTCTCAAAATAAAAAGAAAAAAATTTTTACAGGACTGGGGAATGTGACTCAGTGTGAAGGTCCTGGGTTCAACCCCTAGCACTTAAAAAAGAAATTCTGTGATGGATACACATGATGATTATCTAAATCTACCTCACCATAAATCTGATAGTTGGTGTTAAGAAAGCACATTCCCTTTTTTATATTTTTTTGAATTTATTGATTCATTTCTATCACTATAATTCATAATTATTTTATTTGAAAGGTGATTCATGGCTATCACAGCTTATTTTGATGTTCATATTGTAGGGGCCTTTTCAGGCAATCTTCTCTGTTCTTTTTCTTTTCTCCCCCCCGTGACACGTTCCTATCATCACTTGCCAGCACAAAGAATCACCTAAACTACATATGGGGCTGCACAGCACAACAAACCTTTACATCCAGTCTATTCAGAAAGATATTCTCTCCAGCTTTCTAAATCCCCTCAATTTCCACCACCAACCAACGATCTAAAACATCTAAAATTAATCCACTTCATTCTGCTAGGGGTTCAACGGAAGGGGAAAAAAGTCTTCTGAGAGGCACCCCTGTAAATTTATGTTTTGTGTGTGTGCACTGCTGGGGATTGACCCCGGGGCCTCCCATGTGCTCATCAGTCTCTCTACCACTGAGCTACACTACCTCTCTAGGCCCAGAGACTTAAGTCTAAACTCGAGTGCAAGTTCTGCAAGAATTTTGGATCCTTGACTTTTTTCCTCTAACACATACTTAGTCTGTCTTTATTTCTGTTCTCTATTTCTAAGATGAATTTTTCTTGAATCATCTGGGGGAAATGCATCTCTGCAAAGGGATAGCTCTTCAATAGCTACCATGTTTTATCATGCTTGCTGGGTCACTGTGGCCTCAGCAGGGCTAAGCCAGCAGTTCCCAAAGTAAACAGGACCCACACAGAGCCTTTTTGGGCCCTTTGTGGACAGCTGAATGAAGCTGGGTGTTCATCTTTGCAGGAAAATATCTGAACACAGCTGTTAGCCTCCCTCCTGCCACCCATGTGCTTGTGTTTTAAATATGAGCTGAACGCGAAGCAATTTCCATTTATAAAAATTCTTTCACCAAATACTCTTTCCAATAACAATATTCCCATGTGAGCCTTTTGCTTCTGATATTTTTCTTATAAATTAATCTGCTAAAACAGAGTTCTCTTGTCCTTTGGCTTTTAGTGTCCATAAATGATCCTGCCCCCACCCTGTGGTTTTGAGACCTTCTGCTTTGGCACAGGAACCCAGAAAGATTAGGCTGCCAGCTTTGCATTCTCAGGAGCTTATCTTATCCCATTACGACAGTCTGTACAGTGCGCTGGGCCAGATGTCCAGCTGCTGGGGCTGCAGGCTAGAGGGGAGATCGCCCAGCCAGTGTCTCCAGTCAGTTTCTGTGCACCTTCTTTCCATGAACTTCCACCTCTGGAAAAAGAGAGTTTCCCATTTTCTGTGTCCAACACTGAATCATATTTCACAGTCTCAGTGCTGGGTCCTACCTGTGCCAATCAGATGACACAGTCTGAGGGTAGGGCCCTGATGAAGGATTGCTGGGAGCTCCTAGGATGCTCTGAAGTGCTGCTAAGGTTGAGAACCACCTTCCCAGAAGACACCTCCACAGCATTCCCACCTATCCTCCCAGAATGCAAGGTATCAAACTAGGGAAGGAGTGGAATAAGACTTACCAACAATGGCTTCCATAAGACCACTCAGTCCTGTAGGGGATTTGACTACTGGGGAAGATTTCTCCCCCATGCAGATATTTTCTCTCCACTATATGGAGATTTGGGTCAAGTCCAGTGGCTTTATGACTAGAACTGTATAATATCACTCGCTTCCAAAGAGTGGTCCCTGGTCCCTTCCCTGCCTTGGAGAAACCATTATGGTAGCACCCTGTTTGGATTATGAGATGACTTTCATTCACTGTACTGTGCCATCCAGAGCCATAAACAGCTTATATTTTAATTTCTTTGTCAACATTGCATTTCTTCTAGTATAAAGAAAAAAGAAGCATAACAGAAATATATGTATAATACACACACACACACACACACACACACACACACACACGCACACACACATTGTTATTGTCTGGATCTTAAATTCCCCCACCTGATGGTGCTCTGTTGGGAGATGGTGGAAACTTCAGTCAGTGAGGCCTAGTGGGAGGAAGTTAGGTTACTGGAGACATGTACCCTTGAAGAGCATCCTGGTATCCCCACCTGCCCTCTGAACATTCTTTATGCTTCCCAGCTGTCACGAAGGGGGAAGATTTGCTCTACCGTGTTCTCCCTGCCACGATGTTCTGCCTCACCACAACCCCAGAGCAACAGGGCAGATCCACCAAGGACTGAAACTGTGAGCCAAAATAAATCTTTGCTCCTTTTATGTTGATTTTTCTTAAATATTTTGTCATAGTAACAGGAAGCTCACTAACAAACGTATATAAGCATATTTGTATATAATACACGTATATATACATATGTATGAGTAAACAAGTAAATTTATATATACATGCTATATACATGCTATATATACATATACATATATATATATACACACATATACATACATACATATATATCAGAGGACCCCAAAATGACGTTGGATTGAGGTAGAACTGGGAATGGAAGCCTGGGACAGTTGGCACTCTTCTAAAACCAGCAAGAGTTCTTAGTGGTATTGTTGGGGTACTTATGCCACAGAAAACCATAGAAAGTTAGGTTGACTCAAAGAAAATCATTTGCAATTATCCAGTGACCTAAGAGACTTTTTAAAATAATGGTATAACTTACGGAATTTGAAGATGATATAATTTTGAGTAGAAACTCAACTCTGAAATGTGAGGACAATGGAGGTGGGAACTGGCTCTCCCAGGCACTGATTACACTATGCAGCCATTAAGGTTCAAAGGAATTCTCTTCTGGTAAGTTCCCTGAGGGCATCACCTCCTCATCCATCTGTTCTGTCCAGCAAATGCCCAGCATCTAAGTGCTCATTCAATAGCAGTTGGAAAAATGAATGAATGAACTCAACACTAAACAAATTTTCATAGCAAAATTTATGAATTAAGTTTAAGTGTATATTTCAAAAACATTGTTAGTGTTACCCTACTCACTCTACCCCACAACCCTTTGCATAATTTCTCTAGCCAATTTAACTGACCATTTTCTTCTCTGATTCTTTCTTTCTTAAAAGTCTACTATGGTAAAATCACTGAAACACCTCGATTGATAAAGGAAAAATAATTTAAAAGGAAAGTAAGTATGAAGTGCCTTATTCTGTGTTTTAATATTAATGGGTGTGGCTTTTTTTTAAAGTATAAGCTTCTCTATAAAACAGTTGTTCAATTGGCTACTTCCTTCCTATAAAGTGGGTATTGCAGGGAGACAGGGAAGCTATTCACACATGTATTTATGGAAGAAAGATATTTTAAATATGTTTCAACCAATAATAATGTAAAAATACTCAGGAGACTTGTGATGTGGAGCCAGAAGGAGTCTATGAGGTGAGGTTATGTCTGCCCTAGTCCCCTTTGACGCACTGAGGAATGTTGCAAATATAGAGCAAACCAATAATCAGGGAAGGTAGAAAAGGAGGAGGGGTTCTTTACTCTCTGTGGCTTGGACTAGCTCTGTCTTTTGAAGGAAAGGCAAAATATACATCTAAGTAGTAAATGGGTTAGCATTTTAAAGCAGTAGAGATTTGAAGTAGTAGAAAAATTTTGAATTGTTTTGAGTCCTCATATTTCATAGCACCACAGGAACACCAAAGACTTTGCATCCTAATTAACTAAACCAATTATTCTTTCATGCATTCTAATAAAACACTTTCATCTCTTGAGAAAACCCAAGCAGTCTGTTACTGAGAGACACTGAAGCCTGACAGATGCACTACTGACTCCTCTGTCTGCACGAGGACTGAAACCCTACAGTCAGAACTGAAGAGACCTTGTTTCTTGGGTAGAAATGTTTGGATTTGTAAATGTGCTGTCCATGTTCACACACCTGCTTAGACCACAAATTTGCAAATAAGATGTGCATATCAGTTTATAAATGAGTATTTTAGAACTGGGAAAGCATACTAGGTCCTGTATTCTTGTGTCATAATCTGTCCCATGTGGTATAGGATTGCTGAATTCACCATTCCTCTAACTGGCTTTGTCTTTCAAATCCCAAACATTTGCCTACACTGTTGCCTCTGCCTGAAATTTCCTTCCTCCACTTCCCACTGAGCAAACACTCAGTCTTTTTCCAAAAGTTGGTGTTATTTCTGCTATGAAGCTTTCCTCAATCCCACAAATATAATTCATTGCTCTGACTCACATGCAGTCCCATATTTTAGCTAAGTGCTTCATATCATGTATTATTAAGTACATAAATTAAGTATTATCACTTATCTTTCTTCAGATCTGTTCTCATCAAGAGGCAGTGAGCCCCTTCAGGACAGAGATTGTGTTTCATTTATCTCAGGATGTCTGATGCCTAGCCCACTCCTCTTTGGTTGTTGCTCTAGAAGTATTCCAGGAGAAAATTTTGAGCAAAAATAAGTTCTAGTAAACCAAGAAAAAAGATTTAGAACCCAGGAAATAATGCCTCCAACCTACAAAGGCAGTGGCTGTGTGGCAGATTCTGGAGAGAAGATCCTAGGAAAAAAGCTTTTATGTGGAAGGAAAAAAGAGAGAATACCTAGTATGATGGAGACTCAGAAAGCTGAGGGGGGCGGTGAGAGAGGGGCAAAGCTATAATAATGGTAGACAGTGCTAAAAAAAAAAAGGCTAGTCAAAACTCTAGGACAAACCAAAAGCTTTATAAGAAAAGAAACTTTCATGCTTGGAGCCAGAGTAAACATTATTCCCATGGTCATAAAAATAGAAATTTTGATTATTAACTAAAAATAGTGATATATCTGTCTCAGGACAGAATTGAAGAGAAAGCACATAACTAACTTAGGAGGAATAAAATCTGAGCCTAAATTGTCAGTAGGACAAATGGAAAAGTTCCTTAAAAGGTCAGAATATACACTGGGCATTCTCTTTTCCTTTCTCCTGTCTCTCTCTCTTGCTATATGTGAGAGCTCCAGTGTTTTTGTGCTGGATCTATAATTGTTGAATCCTTCTGTCTTTCTGCTTCATATGTCTGGATTCTCTTGTGAGAGATAAACCAATCTGTCTTGTTTAAGCAACTTTTTCTGGATCTCTGAACTGGCACCTAACCCAGTTCCTATCTGATACAAAGGATGAAGCAAATTATTTAAAATATGGAGCTAACCATCCACAGAAACACAGCCTTCCCAGCTGTGGTAGACAACTTGGGACTTATACAGTTGTGTGTGGGGTGGAGAATGTGAGCACACTATTGGCTGCATGTAGACCCCATGTTGAGGGATGAGTGAGCATGTTGGAACAAACAGGATGAATCAAGGAGGTACAACCTCACCACAGTGAGTTTGCTTAGTTCTTAAAGGGATGCATCTGTTTGGTTATTGATTTCAATACCACTTTGAATGATGGAAATGCTGTCTGGGTAAACTCAGACTGGATGTTTCTGGTTAACCTCCAGAGCTAATGCTCTTCCTAGCCCCAGCTGCACTCTGCTCTCCCTCTTTCCCAACCCCACTGAGCATCAGTCCTCTCCATTTCCATGGTCCCCAGTAAGGAAGCGGTTAATGGTCATCCACACTATGAATTAAGCTAGTCATCAAATTTTTTTTTTTACTTCAGAGAGGAATGCCTTTTTCTAAATCACAAAAAACCCTTGTATGAACCGAGGGTTCCTTATCCTCCATTTCCCTTCAAATAAAATCCAAAGTGCTTGCCGAGACCAGTAGTGGCATCATCCATAGTCTGTCTCTCTCATGTCACTGCACTCATAGTGGGTTCCTCCTGATCACACTGTTCTAGCCAAGGGGCTCTTCTTCCTCTTCTCACATTTATCAAACTCATTTCCACCTTGAAACTCTTGTGTTTGCCTTTGTCTCTATCTGGGATGTGATACTCTGTATTTTCATTCATTGGGTTCTTGCTCAAATTTCATGTTCCTTCTAAAACCCTCCCAGTGCACTCTGCTCCATATCATCTTCCCCTGGACATCATCTTGTAACCTATTTTCCTTCCCACCTAATGTTTATCACAACCTGACATTTTCTTGTTCATTAACTTGTTTGGTGTTTGCCTTCCCCATTAGCCTATAAGCTCCATGAGGAGAGGGTGTGCCTAGGGCAGGTTGGGCTGCCCAGAAAGCAAATTACCAAGATGAGCATGAAGGTTTAAAGTGAACACTCTCAGGGAAGAAACCTTGGGAGGGGAAAGAAAAGAAAGATAAAGAAGGAAAGGAGAGGGAATGGAGTATAGCTGGGAAGGAGGAGCCAAGCCATGGTGCAGCTCAACAGAAACCTCAGCAAACCTAGGAGAGTTCTTCAGGTGGGCTATCTCTGCAGAATTGTCCTAAATCAGGACACATGGGCTGTGCCCTCACTGCCTTCATTGGCCAGTGCCTGGATGCCGGTTGCTCTTTAAAGGGAACATGATATTGAGGGATGCAGCTCTCTGTAGTTCAGGTTGGCCCTAAAAGGATTGACCATGGGGATACCCCATGGCTTTATTCCCTCAGGGGGATATGAGTGGTACTTCACCATATCTGTCACATCTGTCTTGTCCATCATTTGATCTCAGCTGCCTACAACAGCACTTAGTCCATTGGAGGTGCTTGGTGCATTTTTGACTGATAGATGAACAAGTTACATGCAGGCTTTGGTGGTATGATGTTCATCTTGTCTCCAAGTACCCATTGCATTTTATCACTCCAAGTCATTATGCTCCAATTTTATATTTAACCCCTAAAGGAGGGGATATTTCATTAATCTTGGAACAGATAAACAGACAGGGACAGTTCTTCACAGTCTCAAGTGCCTTACCACCAAAACAGAGAATCTTCAAGAGCCCCACCCCCACCGCCGCCCACTCTCCTAGGTGTGCTCTTTGCCTGCACCAGGGGCTACATGGGCAGATGTCCTCTCCCCATGCCCTGGCTGTGCCCTTGCCTAGTGAAAGCAAAGGTGCTTCTGTTTAGGCTGTTCCCTCAGCAGGTCTTGGTGTAACCATGTCAGCCTCTCAATCTGACATCTGTGTCCCCCAAAGCATATTCAACTGTAACAAGGCCCTTCACTCTACAAAGATGACTCATAAAACGGAGTACAGGCCTTCTTCACTTATCATAACTTCTTGTTCATTAACATCGATCCAGATGACAATTAAATTTAAAAATCTAGAATGTTAAGCTTGAGAATTTGATGTGTCTTCTTTTTTTTTGGTACCGGGGATTGAACTTGGGACCTTGTGCTTACAAGGCAGACGCCGGAACCGCTTAGCTAAATCCCCGGCCCTGATGTGTGTCTTAAGAAATTGAAAGGATACAGTCAGAAACTGTTTTGAGCATGAAGTCTTTCAAGCTATCATGAGCAACCTTTTTAGGGTCACCACAAGACCCCCTAAGTATGTGCAGTCATCATGCCTCACTGTGGTAAGCTGCTCACTAAGTTTCTGGACCCTTCTTCCTCTAGAATATGATAGGCTCACACACACACACACACACACACACACACACACCCCACACACCTTTTAGAGGTAGGCATGACCATTTGGTTTGTTCTATCCAATGGAATGACTATAAGAATTTCTACGTTTTTTGTTATTATAACTGAAACCACAGATTGGGACATTTATAAAGAACAAAGGTTTATTTTGTGTATGGTTCTGGAGGCTAGACATCCAAGAGCATGGCTCCTGCATGTGATGAGGGCTTCATGCTGCCTTATGACATGGCAAAGGGATTACATGGCATGACAAAGTAAGCCTACTAGCTTGGGCCTCCCTTCCTATACAGATAAAGCCATGATGCCCTCACGGGAGCAGTACCCTCATGACCTCATCCAATCCTAATGATCTTCCCAAGGCTCCACCTCCATTGACCATTTAAGTTGGAGCTTCATTTTCCAACACATGCTCTTGGGGATTACATCCAAACCATAGCAGGGAGAAATGTATACCATTTGCTGGCGAAAGTTTTAGGAACCAGTGAAGTTCCCTAAGTTCTCCTTGTGCTGCCTTGTCAGTGTTGCCAGCATGTAACAAGATGCTACACTGGTCAGCCTGGATCCCTGAATATGATACTGACACACAATGACAAGAAGTTTAAGCAGGGTACAAACCATTGTTCAACCACAGAGCAGTGGGAATCGTTTACTTATCTATGCTTTCCTGACCACTACACACTTTCTTTTTCTCTCTGTCTTTGTCTCTCTCCACCTCTATTTCTCGTATTTCTTTTTCACTCTTTTCACCTTGGTAAATCTAGATAGACACTTGGACACTGCTTTCAATATGCCCCCTCCCATTTTGATGCCTTTGCCAGCTAACCTAGAGTCTCTCCCAGCCACCTCAGTGATATTTTCTGCCTTTCCTAAGAGATTCTATGTTTCTACAGCTGATCAAAAAGTTATTCAAACCCCAGGGACTCTGGCCATGGCTTCTTCTGCACATTCATGGGCTGACCTCTCCCACCAATCCTGCTTCTGGACACAGCCCAAAAAAGGAGGCAGCTTCCTGGAGCAACTTTCCACCCAGTTTTCTCCATCAGATCTCACATCCCACCTCCCTGCCACTCATTAATCTCAGAGATAATATATTTTTCTAAGGACAAGGAGAAAGTGAACAATCTGTCTTGCTTTAAAATTCATGCTTGTGACTAGATAATTCATTTTCCCGGTCTCCTGGCCCTACTTCAATGCATGGGTCTAACTTTCTTTAAAATATGACTCAAAATTCACCTCATTCAGGAAACATTTCAGGATTGATTGCACAGGAATTAATCCATTCCTTTGCTTGTGGCCCCGGAACTTGGCTCATCAGGAGCACTGTATCAGTGTTCCCTTGATGACAAACCCTTTTGTAAATGCATTCTTTGATTTTTATGCTGCCTTTTCAAGCTAGATTTTACATGTAGGATTAGTTAAAATTCAGCATCAACATACAAAGAAATAAATTAATCTTTCACTAAGAAATATTGAAATAGCTTACTTTGGAAACAATAAAGAAATCATTAAAAAAGAAGTCATTTAACTGGAACATTCTCAGAGGCCAAATCTATTTCTTTAGGAAGTTGCCAAACACATGGATATGTATGTCCTATGCATGCAGTAAGTATACAGGATTTTCAACCAGCTTAGGAGACATATTTTTTCTTCTCCGTTTCAGGTTTTCTTTTTAATTAACATGTAATAATCATTCATATATATGAGACACAGTAGGATATTTCAATATGTTTTTGTAATGTATATTCATGGAGCCAGGGCAGTGTATATGTCTATTTTGTTATCACTTTATGCTTGGAGGCTTTGAGCTCTTCTCTCCTTCATAAAATACATAGTAAGTTATCATGAACTATATTCACCCTACTGTGCTATGGAACACTGGAATTTATTCCTCCATATAACTGTGTTTGGGTACCTATACCCAGTCTCCCTCTATGCCTTTTCTAGTCTCTAGAAATTACTATTCTACTCTCTTCTACTTTGAGATCAATTTTTTAATCTTCGGCATAGAGTACATGAAGTACTTTTCTTTCTGTGTCTGGCTTATTTCATTGACACTCTTTCTCCCAGCTCCATCCATTTGCCACAGATAACAAAATTTCATTCTTTTTATGGCTGAATAATATTCTATTGTGCATATATACCACATTTTCTTTATCTGTTCAACCATTAATGAACACCTTGGTTGGCTGGAAGACTTATTTTCTGAGCTGAATGTTCACTAATTTTGGTGAGTTGTTTTAACAGAAAATTTTGACAGTGTTTAATTTTGCAATATGGTTGCTGTTTGACAATATTACTCATCCATTCATTTGTTCATTCATGTTCTTTAAAAGCACTCAATAAACACTTGAAGCTGCTATGATTAAAGACAAGCACAAAAAGGAAAATATAAATTGCAATGTCTACTTTTGTGGAATTTTATGTTTAGTTATTCAAACAAGAACAGGTTAGTAGTTATTCAAACAAGAAAAAAGAAGGGTGTGAGTCCCCTTGAGTGTGACAACAGTCAAGCCAGATTTGGACACTGAATTTTACCAAGTGCAGTACTTGGCTTCTTAATTCTGTAAGGTGTCAGACAGAGAGTAGGATCAAGATGCAAAGCCAGTGACAGGCACCATGTTATTAAATTATGCATGGAATAAAAGTGTGAAGGAAAGTTGAAATTTTTCTTTTTTTTCTGCACTACATTTTATTATTGCTGCTCCATCCATAGCTTCCACTTAGTGAATATCATAGACCCAAGTTGGGGGACAGCTTAATCTACAAGAGCTTCCTCCATGCTTCCGCCCCAGGTAGAGTACTAATGGTATGGCACACCTCTGGCCATAGGGAGGAGTGTGGATGTGAACACAGTTTGAACAGGACTCATCAAAGGCCTTCCTGGGATTTGATGAACTGGGGCCGGGCCAGGGGAGAGATGGTCTACTTTCCTATCTGTGAAATGGTGGAGACAAAGGACTGGAATGCCTGGGGCCACAGTGACAGATTTGTGGGAAGATGAACCCAACAAAGCAAAAATAGTATTAAAATCCATGTAAAACCACAAACAAAACAACAACAACAAAAACCAGCTAGCCAAAGCCATTTTGAGAAAAAAAGCAGGAGGAATTACACTCACTTCAAAATATACTACAAAGTCATAGAAATCAAAACAGCGTGATACTATCATAAAAACATATGTCTAGGCCAATGGAACAAAACAGAGAACCTAGAATTAAATCTACACATCTGCAGCCACTTTGTCTTGACAAAGGTGCCGATAGCATGCTAAGTAGAGGAAAGATAATCTCTTTAATAAATGATGCTCAGAAAAGAAAAGTACAGAGTTACAGTAGGAATGGAGAAATAAATTCTGGTGTCTCATTACATAGCAGGATAATTAGATAACAATGTTGCACTGAATATTTTTTTAAAACTAGAAGAAAGAAATCTGAATGTTTTTATCACAAAGATAGAGGAGATAGATATGCTCACCCTTATTTGAACATTCCACAATGTATACAGTACATGTATCAAAGGTTTATGTATCAATTTAAAAAATAAATTCTATAAAAAAGAAAGGAAGAATCCAACAAACCACTCTGGAAAAACCAATATTCCATCATCTAACTTCTCTGCCAGCCTCAGACCTTAAAGTACCCCCTGCATGTCCCCCTCATTCATTTCATTCATGACTGTTGCTTTTGCTCTTGATGTTCCATAAACTCTGAATCTCCCCCTGAAAGTGACAAGGAATGAATGAAGGGTGGAATAGGACATTTGGGTATGCAAGACGGTAGTAAGGGGTATAAAATCAATTCTTCCCTGCTTGTTCTGCTGTTCACTTTTTTTCCTCTGTCCTTGGGTCCTATTAATTTTGCTCCTCTCAAATTTCATTGCTTGATCAGGTTTGTCCCTTTTTCTCCAGCCCCTGTTGTCACTGAGTGTCTCCCCTGTTTGCTTCTGAGATAAGAGTCACTGATTCTCCAAGTTGATGATGCAGTTGACAAGGGAGAAAGCCCAGCTCATTTTAGTGAAGTTCATTTAAGTGCAGTTCTTTTAGTCTACATAACCTTGGCTACTCCATTAAACTCTTCCTGGTATTTAAAGCATGTGAGAGCTAAGATAAAAATTTTAAAATATTAGCATAACCCAGGCCTCAACACAGCATCATCCCCTGGAAGTGAGCCTCATAGCAACAGCACCCACCAGGCCTCACAAGCTGCAGCTGACATGATCTTATTGTGCAATGAAAAGCTGAAGCCTTCCCACAGTGAAAACAGAACATGAGCTTGAACTACATTACACTGTTTTTCTTAAGTCTCAAGGTACAGCTTGGTCATACAGGAATACATAAGGAACTAATTTTAATTTTTTTATTTCTTGAAAATAAAAAATTTTAGCCTTAATCTCAAAGTATGACAGCAAAAATAAAAAAGTAAATGTAGCTGCCCCCGGCAGAAGATCCTCATCTTTGCCCCTCTACACATTGCCAATTGTTGAGTGTGAACATGGGGTTAAAGCACAAGTGAAGCTTCCAAGTCAAGACCATTTGTTTTGGGTCCTATTGTAATGAAATGATTCCAGGAGCCAGAAAGTTAAGCAGAAAATAAAGAAGAGGAAAAAGAAAGAGAGGAGGAAGGAGGGAGGGAAAGAAAGAAGGGAATAGGAGGCAGAAGGAAGTTGGAAAAAAGAAAGGAACAGAGTCCCTAAACAATAAGGACTGGGAGAGGAGGCAGGATTCAATATGGGTTGGGAACTATTCAGAAAGATTTTACCTGTAGGTCAAACAAAGCAGCTGCTAAACTGAGCAAAGGGAATCCTGGGTGCTAATTTGGTATGAAGCATTCATTAATAGATTCATATAATGTGAGTTGGGAAGGACATTTAAAGTCATTGAACCTAACTAGTCATCTCGTCCTTAAAACTTTCTGCTTGCATTCCCATCTCAAATCTGAAGTTTTAATCATTTTCTTCATGCTTATCCCAGGTTTTAGAACTGGGTTCTTAAACTCTTCTGGGATTTAGTCTTTCCTGAGTATTCTTGATAACTTTGTTCTCTGATATCAAGGTCATTTGGTATTACCTATATTTCCTGATTCTTACTTTTCCTGGACTTTTTTGAATGCTCCTCTCACACCCTAAAACTGTCACTTCTTCCTTAAGATGCTTGTTCTGATCTGAGCACCCTGTTCTCCAGTGTCTAGCACAGTCATTTTTGCTTGTGCTCCTGGAAATGCCTTCCCCAGTAAAGGGGAGCCCTGGACCAAAATGCTGGGAAGATGCCTAGGAGACTTACCTCAGGTTTATCAGTTAAGAAATGGTCTCACCTCCTCTGTGTCTCTTCCAAGATCCCATCCGAAGCCAAGAATTCTCTTGGCTGGCATTGCCAACATGTTCGCCAATGCTATTTAATTCTAAGGAGAATGCCCGGAGCACCCCTCCTCTGACCAGGACCTGTGGAAATCAGGGGGCAGATGTGACTCTGCTGGCCCTTCTGTGCCCATCTAGGTCATCGGATACACCTTACAAGAGACTCCTTTAAATGGCAGTGCAGCCAAGTGCTTACTCAGCCTCTAAGCTCAGACTACTTGGGTTCAAATCCAAGCTCTGCTGTTGATCAGCAAGGTGACTCAAGTTCCATGACCTTCTGTTATTTCATATGTCAAGTGTTTAAATGAGTGTCTGGGGATTAATAGATGCTGGCTATTTTTATCATCACCACCTTAATCACTTTTGGGTCATATTATAAAATGAGTTAAATGAATAAATAAGCTCAGCATTTAGTTTCACCAAATACTAATTATTAAAATAACAAATCTTCAGGGCACTGGCCACACGTCTGGGTGCCAAGCACTGTACTAGGGCCCAGTGAGCACCAGTGTTCGCAGCAGTGTTAAAATGGAGACCAGGATTGCTCCTACCTGCATAAAGGAAGTTGAAATTCAGAAAAAGTAATAAACTTTCCACGGTCATTCAGCTCACAAGAAGAGAGATCAACTACATGTACCCAATTGTCAGACTCCATACCTCAGATTCCAGATACAGATTTCCTATACAACAGTTACACATACAAATTTGAGCTCACTATTTAAGAGGTGAAATGGAATTCAGCAAGGACAAAATTGTGTGCATGTTTGTGTGTGCACCTGTGTGTTTGTCTGCTTAATCAGATTTATTGCTTAGAAAAAAATGTCTTAAGCATCTCTCTCATAGATACTGATGCAAACCTGTAAGTCAGAGATGGCCAAAGCATCCCATGTCAGCAAAATTACCCCAGAGTAAAAGTGGATGTCTCTTTCTTCTCTGTGCTTCAAGCCATTGCTTTTTCTTGCTGGTTTCTGACCTTGGATCTCATATACAAATTTTTGTTAGGACTAACAAAGTAGCTGTTGAATCTGTTCTCAAACAAGTTCCACCTCAATTCTTCCCGTTTCACCTGAGCTGGTCAGAATATAGTTGGTGCCCAGGCACAGGGGACCTAAGAGTGTGAGGGTAGACAATAGTTGTTTTGTTTTGTTTTTCAGTGAGATTAACACACAGAAAGACCACTTCACAAGGATGGCTGGTATTAGTCTACACAACCTTGTAGACCACATAATCTCCTTAGGAGTGGCAGAAAGTTGAATAAGGGAGTAAAACACAGATCTTACAGCCCTGAAGCTTTGATCATGACTCCTGGCCCCTCCCCGGACATTGGTCTGCAGACAGGTTGTGCATTTGTCATTTCTGGGAGATATCTGAATTTTTTTTTCCAGCCCACCTGTCCTGAATTTGCCCTATTTTGATCATTTTCTGAATGGGTGAGACCTTGCACATAAGGGGAGTCATGGCTCTCAGATCCCTGGGAACAAAACCGAGTTCCACTTACAGTATAGAAAATGATGAAAATAGGCTCAAGGGACCACTTGCTGGATATAGGGCAAATTCAGAACAGGTAGGCTGGAAAAAAATTCAGATATCTCCCAGAATTGACAATCCCACTGTAGCAAATACTTACAGCAGGGGTCTCAGTGTACCGCTAATGTTTTTAAGAACTTGGATTGCCCCCTGGAGCTTTCTGGATGTGATTTCCTGGGTATGTCTGCTTTATCTCTATGCACAGCCTCCCAGTGGTCAGAGTAGAACTTCAAGCTCTACATGAATAAATAAATAGATTCACTCTCCCACCCTGTGAAGCACTTGGCTGCATCTGGGATCTTACTGGTATCTGCTCTGGGCTTCTGTAGGCTTTCTTCAGTGTTGGCCACCCAGCCTTGCCCTGCACTCTGTTCTTGCTGGGAGGTGGGGCCTGCTGGAGGCAGGCTGCTGGACCACACAAGGACTGTTAATAAACTGTTTACTCCACGCTGGTGTCCGGGCCACTACACCCACTGTGGTCTACTCCACCTTAATGACCGGATCTCAACAGCTAATACCCCCTAATCAGGTACCTCAGAACTGGCTGGAGTTTCTCTGCTTATTTGGCAAGCCCTTTGCTTTTCATCTTTACCCTTCTTTCCCCCTCCTTGTTCTCCAGCTTTCTATCTAAAACAACCAAAGACCAAGTTTTGGACCTACCAAATAGCTTTCAGTAATTGCTTTTATTTCAGCATCCAGGCCTTTTGGAACAAGAAGACTGTTTTCTAAGAGGCCCCCTGAGTTTTAGCGACGGCTCCAATGGAAATGGCCAGCTATTGTCTTTCAGGTAGAGTTATGGCACTGGGTTCCCCCTTATGGGCAAAGGAAGCCCGTTTTCCTTTCTAGAAGAAAGGGGCTGTTTTCCTTTTTAGAAGGTTTTTGAGTACATTTAGCTTGGCCATTTATACACCCTAGGGAACTTCTTCAGAAACAGAGTCTAGGGCTGAGACCCCGGCCTTTGTGGTTTGCCCCCTTGAGAGAAGAAAGCCCAGCTCTCAGCCACTGAGACCCTCCTCTCCCTGACTCTCTCAGCCATTCCAAGGACGCTGACAGCCATAAAAAATCAGGCCTGTTAGCAACAGGAGAGATCACAGGCCTCCATTCCTGTTGAACCCCTGCCATAACAGCTGCCATCTGGCTCCCCATCACAGGCCGACGCAGTCCGGATTTATGAGGCGGCTAGGGTCAGGGAGTGAGCCACGTGC
The DNA here is from genome assembly GCF_053883595.1 of Heterocephalus glaber. NCBI lineage: Eukaryota > Metazoa > Chordata > Mammalia > Rodentia > Bathyergidae > Heterocephalus > Heterocephalus glaber. The sequence continues at coordinate 11,889,461 of NW_028258151.1, read as the reverse complement.
ATTGCCCTTTACCCCACACACACCACAGGCCCAGGCCTGGAAGCAGGCCAATGAAGGTCATCAATAAACCCTGAGGACAAAACAGTGCAGAGGTTGTTAAAGGGAACCAAGAGGGACCGAAGTGAGTTATTCCAATCACAGGCATGGTTATCTATCTGTGACGTTCAAAGTATGTGCACACTCATGCATTCCAACAGCTAAGGACAGTACTATAGCTCTGTCTCTGTCTCTCTGTCTGTCTCTCTCCCTCTCTTTCTTTCTCACCTTTTGTTCCATTTTTCTCTCTCTTTTTAAAACCCATAATGCTTATAAATTTTACAGTTGAGGATGTAAAAGATACATACTAGCATCAAATCAGTGCAAACAGGCTCAAACTACTTGATCCTAAAAGGACATCCCCTGCAATAGATGAAGAACCATTATCTAACCAAAAGTACTCAGTGGTTCCTCTATGGGGATGGGAGCTACCAGTAAGAAAGCAATAAAGAAAGCTAAAATGAAGGGCAGGCCAGGGGAAGCATTACAGATGGGACCGGGCTGTGAGGTGGAGGCCAGGCCCAGCCAGCAGGACTATGGCTCTCAACACAGGCAGTTCAGATATCCACTGTGGCCAACCTGCAGGCACAAACATGCTCCAAGCTCATCAGAAGAGTTACCTTCCACACCTTTTCCAAGATGAAAAATTTCATCTGAAACCTAAATTTCTGGTCATTAAATCCCCTTAGCTTTTATTGTGTGAATGTGGAATTGGCTGGAGATTATATTGCATTGATATGGGATCATGGGAGAGGGTGTGGAGAACCCAGACAAAAATGTAGGAAAATGATTTTGCAATATTGTGTAAGTTAAAAAGATGAAGCCATGAGGTCTGGGAGTTCCGGGACTGAGCTAGTGAACCAGAGATGTTTGGTCCAGCTTGCTTAGATAAATAAGAAAAGTTCCTCTGTACATCACATGCTGCTTTTACCTAGTGTATTGGGTAAGCCTTCAAGATGTTGGCTGTTTTACACAGGTGACACTTTCCACACCATCTTGTGTATGTGTTAAAGGCCAGAACCACCTCTACCTCCCTCCCCCCACCCCCCGCCTCTCTCTCGGCCTTGGTTAGGCACCCTCATGAACTTCTGTTGAATAAATGAATTAAAGGAATGAATGAACAAACGCAACCCCTGCTTCCATGCGCTCGCAGGGGCGCGCACACACACACACACACACACACAAACAAACAAAGATTCATAGGGAAGAGGACGTGGGATATAGGGACAGATATCTGGCTCCTACTCCATGCCTGGAGCTACTCAAGAGTCCTCAGGAGTGGTACATTGATTGTCCCAGGGTGGCCTTTGCCCCCTCCTGCTTCTGAGACAAAATGGGGCAGCATTCCCCGGGGGCCTCACAGCTACATAGCACAACTGGGACTCAGATTTTAAAACATGCCCTCCATCCCATACACTGTCTCTTTACTCCATACAGTAGTACAGCTGTGTTTCACTTTCCCCAGTTTCAGTTCACCATAGACAACCACGGTCTGAAAATGTTAAATGGAAAATTCCAGAAATAAATAAGTCAAGAGTTTTAAATTGCACTCTGTTCTGAGCAGTGAGAGGAAATCTCACACTATTTGAATTAGTGAACTTTCCTGTTGCTGAGACATATCAGCCAGCAGCCACAACTTAAAGGAGGAGAGGTTTAAGCCATTCATGGTGGGGCTTTAATTCGTATGTCTGGATGCTGGATGGCTCTGAACCACCATCAGGTGGCTTGCCACCCAGTGGGACAGTCATGCATGTACCACCAGTGGTTCAAGCAGGTGAGATTGTGTTAATTTGACTCATGGTTGTGGGGTTTCAGTCTATGGTCTGCTGGCACCCAGGGCAGCAGCATCATGGTAGAAGGACATGGCAGAGCAAAGCTGCTTAGTTCATGGTGACTAAAAAGCCAAGCAGGAGAGCAGCGCAAGAGAGGAAAGGATGAGGGACAAGATATAGATCCTAAGGTCACACCTCCATGGCCTACACAAGACACATCCAGGAGTATGCTTTACTAATCTGCTAGGCATTTTTCAGTCCAATGAAGTTGACATATCAGGTCATACTCCATGTCACCTGGGACATGAATCGTTCCTTTGCCCAGTGTATCCACACAGCCTATGCCACCTGTCCAGGAGTCATGTAGTAGTCAGGTTAATTTTCAAATTGACTGTCACTGTGTCATAGGGCCATGTTCAAGTGACCCTCATTTTACTTAAGAATGACTCCCAAGAGCAAGAGCAGTGATGCTGACACTTTTGTTGCTGTACATTTATATAACTATCTCATTATTCATTATATTATTTTTAAACTCATTGTGACTCATTTATAAATTAAGCTTGATCATAGGTATGTACATATATTAAAAATATAGTATCTACACAGTTTGTTACTATCCACAGATTCAGAAATCTACTGAGCATCTCATAAAATAGCCTTCCTTCTCTGATGAGGAATACTATACCTCAGGAAGGGTTTGGGTTTTGTTTTATGCACCACTTGACCTGAATGCTGTTTGGTTTCCATGGTGAAAAGAGGCCCTGGGCTTGTGAGGGGGTAAGCCGAGGTGAAACAACCTCCAGCCTAGCTTGCTGGATCCACCTTAGGTTGATGTGGCTCTGAGGCTCCTCTGCTGGGGCTTCCCTCCCTGCCTTGTTCCTTCCATCCTGCCCCAGGCAGCAGTGCTGATCTCCAGAGGCCGAGACTGCTTTCCTCATCTCCCTTGTCTTTGTCTTCCTTTCCCATCCTTTTCCTTGTCTTCTCTGGAATCTGATAAGTACTGCATGAAACAACTGGAAACTAACCATCCCCAGGTGTGTGTCCTGCAGAGAAGGACTCTGTCTGACACAGCTGTTCCTACCACTGCCGACCCCAGACTTGGATTTATCATTCTGCAAGTAAGTACGAGTAAATACATGACAGAAAGGGCTTCTTCCCCTGGCAACGCCCCAGTCTCACAATAATTAACTTGTTCTCTTTTCCTCCCTCTCTTACCAACCATGAAGCAATGACATTCTCTGACAAATGAGTTGCCCACGACTATCTTGCTGACAGGTGTTTCACATAAAGGATGAGCTGCTGTCCCATGCAAAGTGGGAGGCACATGTTGAAAACTGGAAGCTCATAGGTCAATCATCCCATTCAATATGATTTCAAAGGTTGAGCTCACACTGAAAAACAGCCCAGTGATTTCACATGGAAATTTACCTTTCAGCCTTCTCTTGGAAATGGGAAGTTCTCTTGGAGACAGTGGAATTTCATTTCCATCTGGCAATCATTGTCTGCCCATGCCCTTCCCTGTATGTAGTGGCTCTTTGGCCTCTTGATATCAAGGCTGAATGTCTGCTACTGTTCAGAATTTCATTTATTTTTTTGCTCTTCTAATAACAGAGATGTGATTGCTTTGTATCCATGTGTTGTGAATTGAAAATGGCTACAAATTCTGTCACTTCCCTCTTTAGCAAGTTAAGTCAGCCTCTCCTCTTCAATCTGCACTGGCTGTGACTTGCTTTGACAGAATGTGATAGGAGTGATGCCATATAACATCTGAACCTGAGCCTAAAGATATGGCCTCCTGGGTTTTCATATACTCCCTCTTGGAAGCCCAAGCCACTTGCAGGAGGCTACCTGGAAAGTACTGGACTACTTTATTCTTTTTTTTTCTCCCCCAGTGGTCCTGTTACCAGATTGGGAGTCATGTCCATGTTCTTGATTTCCTGAACAAAGAATTGAGCAGGACACCCAAAAGGAGCAGGAAGATCAAAGATTTATTTCAAAAATGATAGTACACTCTACAGGGTGGGAATGGGCCAGTGAGAAGAGCTCACAGGTCCCCGGAGGCTTGGTCCTAAGGCTTTTAAACTTTAAGGTTTGGGGTGGGATTGAGAAGTTGGTCTGAGGTTTGACTTCTGCCAGTGATCAGCTTGGTTCAGCTCTTTCATTGGGCCATGCAGTTTTTGACCTTCTATGGCCCTTGGAGGAACTGTGATGGTGTCCAAACCCCAAGGAGTGGGGTCAGACCTGCATATTCAATGACATGGCAATTAGGGCTGGGGTCAGCCAAGGGTTGCTGAAGACCTCTGGGCATATTTCTGGAGTCTTACTGTGTACAAACTAAGTTAGCTGGTTACTTTCTTCCATTGTATTTAGACTTGGATATTTTGGTCCTGGGCTAATGCTTAACTCAGAAGGTGGACTTAGCCCCAAAAGCAAGCTCCAGGGAGGGTCCTCCTGTGGTAGGGCCCTTCCCACCATGTTGGAGCAGGAACTTTTTACAATATAGTGGTATCAGCCTCTGTGTACACATATGCAATTCTGATGTAACTCTGTAATATAAATCCTACCCAACCAAACTGTAGAATGTTAATGTGTACCCAACCAGACTGTAAAATGTTAGTGCATGCCCATAAAAGGGAGACAAAGACATAAAAATTGTATAAAAGTGTGTAACCATGCCATATTTGGCACTCAGCCTTTGGATATAAATCCACTGAGTCAGTGCTGGCACAAATAAAGGTGCTTCCTGGGAAAAGGGTTTAGTGCCCCTTCTCTCTACATGAAGATTTCACAGTACTCCCTTCTCTGGCCATTTCCTTGGTTACCTCTTTTGTCAGTGCTATGGATCAAATCCTGAGTCCTGTGAATGCTGAGCATGTGTTCTATCTGTGCTACCCATCCCTGGCCCTGAAACTCTCCATCTACAACCTCAGCTTAGCTCCCTGCCAAGGGCCACCCCCCACCCAACAGCTTTGTAAGCAAGCCATCTTGAATGCTGCCACCAGGTCCCTTCTACAAATGACACCACCCCTGGCTGACATCTCATAGAGCAAAAGAAACAGGTGCCAGAGACTGGTCAACTCATCACATTGTGAGGAATAACAAGAGGCTGTTGCTATTTTATGCTTTTAACCTTGAGGGTGGTCTGTTCTGCAGCATTAGCTAACCAACTCCACATCATGATCTTAGGAGGAAGAGGTAGGTCAGAATGCTACATGTATCAAGAGAAATGCAAGAAAATAGACCTTTTATGACCAGAAGACTCACCCTACTGGGTTCACACAGGCTCACTGATTTCATCAATTTTCACTGCAGGTCTCTAAAAGACTTTGGTGGAAGCTTCTGGTTCCAAAGGAAAGTGGTCATTGACACAAGACCCTAACCCCACACAACAAGGTGTAAGCTCTGCTACTGACTACCTTCCCCTGGTGAGCAACCATCATTTCCCTGGGCTTTCATTTCCCATCTATGATTATGAGTTAACAATCTCTGTCCCATTAACCTGATAGAGTTGTGATAAGCCTCAAGGAGAGTTATACATCTCAAAATGTTATAGGCCTAGTCATTATTTGAAAATCTCTACAAGTAAAGCTTTACAACTCTTAGAAACCCCAAAAGCAAAATATATTTTTGTTTGATATGCTGAGCATCATGCCCGGCCCAAATGAGCCTCCACAGCAAACATGCCATTCTCTGTAAACAACAGGCTACTCTCAGTGAATAGGAAAGATGGCTGTAAAGGAAATTTAGGATGGAGTATACAATCTCTGCAGCGCTGAACAGTCCAGTATTATCTGCACACCTGTGCTGACCATCCTTGGACTCTCAATCATAAACGTTCCACTCCAGATTACAGCCCCCTTTTCAAGCCCTATATAAACCTATATCAACCTATTCTCTCCCAGCTAGCTGCTGAAATATCACTCTCTCCATGTCAGCTCATCCAAACATGGATGAAATAAATTTGGCTCTTCCCAGCTAGCTGCTGAAATCTGCCCCCAATTTTAGGGTTTATTTGCACCTGGATAAGAATAAAGCTTTTTCTCACACAAAGCCTGTGTCTAAGTGGACTCTCACATGCCATTTATAACACCGAGAGCATTTATATCTATTTTTATTTATTTATTTAATTTAATTTGAGATGGGCTCTCACTATTATGTCTGTATTGGCCTTGAACTCCTGGGCTCAAGTAATTCTCCTGCCTCAGCTTCCTGAGGAGCTGAGACTGAAGGCACCTGCCACTGCACCAGGTGATGAGAGCTGTTTATACTGGAATTTGTTTATCCAAGTGACCTTGAAGTCTTTGGAACTTGAACTTGAAGTCTTGAAGTCCATGTCTTTAGACCAAAGATGATCACTTCATATGCCAGCTCCCATTGCGTCTGCACTTGGAGAGGACTGAAAGTGAGGCTAGACTGGGCAGGGGAGAAAGGTGGCATGCAAACATTACCTCCCAGTGTTCCACAATGGTTTTTTTTTTTGGTACCAGGGATCGAACTCGGGTCCTTGCTCTTGCACAGCAGGCAGCAAAACCACTGAGCTAAATCCCTGACCCTTCACAATGTTTTCAAAGGGAGTTTTGTTTTTAAAGGGCCTTAGGCTGGGGTAACAAACTATGCATTAGTAGACATGGATTTGAGTGCTCATTCCTTTACCTTATAGCCTGAGTCTGTGGCTATGGACCATACATACTTCCCTGAAGCCCAGAGATGTCATCTCAACTGGTGAGAAAATAATGACAAAGATGTGTTAATTGAACACTCACTGGTGGTACAGGCACCAATGCATCTGATCCTCACAATGACCCCTTGGTGGTATCTGTTTGATCATTATCCTCATGTAATTCACAATAACACAAGCACATATAGATGTCCAATACAAACCACACCATTCATATGTCAAAAAGCCAGGATATGAGCCCTGGGATTTAGACCAAGTACGGGCAAACTTCTTTTAAATAATTGGCCAGATAGTGATTTTAGGCTTTGTTAAGCCATATGATCTCTGTCATAACTATTCAACTCTACTTTAGCTTGAAAGAAGCCAGAGACAATAATGTTAACAAACAAATATGGCCGTGTTCCAGTAAAACTTTATTTACAAAAGTAGGCAATTGGCTATATTTGGCCTCCAGAGAATGTACTTTTCCAATCTCTGACCCTGAGAAAGACTCTCCAGTAGAAATAATGCCAGCCACAAATGTGAGCCACATAGGTAATTTAACATATTCTGGGTACATTTCAAAATCTAAAAAGAGGTAGAAATTATTTTTAATACTATATTTTAAACACAATATATCCAAAATACTATTTCAATATGTAGTAAATACAGTATTTTAGAAATGATTAATAAGATATTTTACATGCCTCTTTTTATTTGTTTTACATGCTTGAAATCCAGTATGTTTTACACTTAGAGCCCACCACAGCTCAGACCAGGCACATTTCAACTGTTTCACTGCCACATGGCTGGGGCAACACTGAGGGTAGATGATTCAGAACCCAATCAACTTTATCTGCTTGAAAGGGTCTCACCAGGACCATAAAGAGTAAGAACCCACTATCAAAATGCATTTTAAATGGAGGAAGGAAGGAAGGGAGGGAGGGAGGAGGAAGGAAAAGAGAGAGGGAGGAGAGAATGAGAAAGCAAGAGAGAAAGAAAGAAAGAGAGAGAGAGAGAAAGAGAGAAAGAAAGAAAGAAAGAAAGAAAGAAAGAAAGAAAGAAAGAAAGAAAGAAAGAAAGAAAGAAAGAAAAGAAAAGAAAGGAAGGAATTTGGATGGGCAATTACAATGCTCCTTGACTTGCCACAGGTTTATATCTTGATAAACCCATTGTAAGTTGAAAATATCACAAGTCATAATTCAGTAATACACATGACCTATTGGATATCATAGCTTAGCCTAGCCTACCTCAAACATGCTCAGTTGGACCTCACAAGAGTATCATTCCTCGTATTGCTAGCTTGGAAAAAGATCAAAGTTTGAAATACTTTTTTACTGAATTTGTATTGCTTCTGTTGCACCATGAAGTTGAAAAATCTTAAGTCAGACTGTGGTAAGTTGGGGACTTGTACAGTTATGTGGTTCAGGTGGGCCTGTTGAGGGTGCCCAGCTCTGATTTGTATGCACTATTTCAATAGTTTGAGTTCAATTTCGCGACCTAGAATTCAGAATGCATTTTTTCTTAGAAACAGCACAGTAGATGGTAATAGAGCCTCAGGCTCTCCCACAAAACCTTAATTAATGGGTACTATGCTTGTTGAACAGTTTCTGGCTTAATCACTTCTAATGATCATTGGAAATGTTATTTTCTATTTGTTCCCAACTCATGAGGCTGGAAACAGATCTGCTAAGCTTCAGGACAAATACTGTGAGCCTTGGTAGAGTCTGCCCTTGAAGTCTAGACCAATTTCCCCTTACTCCAGAGAGTTGCCACACTCTTTCTCTTATCTGAATTCTGGAAGGCTACTTTCCCAGGTCACAGACTGCTCAGCTCCAACACCTTCCACATCAGTGTTGCCTAAGGTCCTAGCATATGATATGTATTTTTCCTTACAGGCAAATCTCAGGCCTGAAGAAAGACAACAACACAGTGTATAGCAGTGCTTCCCAGATTTTGGAATTTCATGGACCAACAAAAAACTAGAAGACTTATGCATAGTGCCAACTTGTAATTTTTCCAAGTAAACATATTTTTAAAAAAAACAGCCACCTACAGGCATCATCATAATACCAAATGATGTTAAAATGGTATTTTAAGGCCAAAGGGTGTGTGTGTGTGTGTGTGTGTGTGTGTGTGTGTGTGTCAGAATTCAGGACAGTTTATTCAACTGAATAAACTAGGTTTTGCGGGGGAAAGAAACATTGCCTTGTTCCCTTTATTTTTAAAATTTTGACAAGGACCATGAAAGCTGTGTCTCCAGGGAAGAGGCTGTGGAGCTAGCATTTTGGGAAACTCTGGCTTTTAGGAAGATTCACAGCAGTTAATACAGATAACAATTAGACAAGAGAAAGAAATAAAAGGAATAAAGATAGGAAAGGAAGAAGTGCAACTGTCATTATTTGCTGACAATATGATACTTTACATAGAAGACCCAAAAAACTCAGTCAAAAGCCTTCTAGACCTAATTGACAGATTCAGTAGAGTAGCTGGACATAAGGCCAACACTCAAAAAACAATAGCCTTCTTATACGCTAATAGCAGACTCATTGAGAGAGAAATTCAGGAAATAATTCCTTTTACAATAGCATCTAAAAAAATGAGATATCTAGGAATCAACCTAACAAAGGAAGCAAAAGACCTCTACACTGAAAACTACAGCACTCTGAAGAAGGAGATCGAAGAGGATATAAGAAAATGGAAAGATATCCCTTGTTCCTGGGTAGGAAGAATCAATATAGTGAAAATGGCCATATTTCCAAAACTACTATATAGATTTAATGCAATACCGATTGAAATTCCAACAATATACTTCACAGAGGTAGAGAAAACAATTCAAAAATTCATTTGGAAGCAGAAGAAACCTAGAATAGCAAAAGCAATTCTGGGCAACAGAGACATGGCTGGGGGTATCACAATCCCCAACTTTAAATTATACTACAAAGCTACTGTGACAAAAACAGCATGGTACTGACAAAGAAACAGACCTGAAGATCAGTGGAATAGATTAGAAGGTGCAGAAACAACTGCAGACATGCTCAGCCACTTCATCTTTGATGAAGGAGGCAACCACTCCCACTGGAGGAAAGATAGCCTCTTTAATAAATGGTGCTGGAAAAATTGGGTTTCAACTTGCCAAAGATTAAAACTAGACCTATATCTCTCACCATACACTAAACTAAAATTGAAATGAATCAAAGATCTAAATATTACAACAGAAACACTAAACCTGCTAGAAGATAGGTTAGGTAGAACTCTTAAAACATTGGCATAGGAAAAGACTTTATAACAAAACCTCAGTTATGTGTGAAGTAGTGCAAATAATCAACAACTGGTATCTCATCTTATTAAAAAGCTTCTGCACAGCAAGAGAAACCACCAACAGAGTGAAGAGACAACCCACAATGTGGGAAAAAGTTTTTACTAGCTGTTCCTCAGACAAAGTTCTACTATATAGAATATATAAAAAACTTTTAAAAAATCAGACCTCCCAAATTTAAAGACCCAATCCAAACATGTGCATCTGAAATGAACAGACATTTCTCAGACAAAGAAGTAGAAACAGCAAATAAACATATAAAAAAATGTTCAACATCATTGGTCATTTGAGAGATGCAACTGAAAACAGCACTGAGATTCCACCTCACTCCAGAAAGAGTGGCTGCTATCAAGAAATCAACCAGAACAATGCTGGTGGGGTTGTGGGGAAAGAGGAACACTGTTCCACTGCTGGTGGGAGTGCAGACTGGTGCAACCACTGTGGAAATCAGTATGGAGATACCTCAAAAAACTAGGACTGGAAGTCCCATTTGACCCAGGTATTTCCTTACTGAGTATCTTCCCAAAAGAATTAAGAGTCATACCATGTGAACCCTTGTTCATAGCAGCACAGTTTGTAATAGCTAAAACTTGGAAATAGCCCAATTGTCCATCAGCTGGAGACTGGATAAAGAAAATGTAGGGTTTAAAAGAAAAATAAAATGTAGTACTACTCAGCCATAAAGAATGAGAAATTAGAGACATTTATAGCTAAATGGATGCACATTGAGGCAATACTCTAAAGTGAAATAAATAGGACACACATGTATAAATACCAAATAGTTTATCTGGTATGAGAAACTGAAAGTGTAAATAAGGATCAAAATGTATAATAGATAATGTGAAATAGGAAGAAAAGGTCCAAAGGGGAAGGGGCAGTGGGAGGGGTAGGAGAAAGGAAAGAAGGGAATGGAATTAATATGAGAAAATGAAAAAATGGAACAAAGTCTTTGTGAATAGGGGTGGAGGAATTGAAGGGAGGGCAGGGGAATGGGGAAAAAAATAAGAATGACAATATATTATGTAAAGACACAAATCTCCAAAGATGAATGTCATTGTATTGTATGCCTAAAATGTACCAATAAAATTAATTTAAAAAAAGAAATCAACCAATAACAAATGCTGCCGGGGCTGTGGAGAAAAAGGAACTCTTCTCCACTGTTGGTGGGAGTGTAGAATGGTGCAAACACTGTGGAAATCACTATGGAGATTCCTCAAAAAACTAGAATTAGAGGTTCCATTTGACCCTGCTATTCTCCTGCTGAGTATCTTCCCCCAAAAATTAAAAGCATCATACCACAGTGATAAATGTGCACCCATGTTTATAGTGGCACAGCTTATAATAGCTAAATCTTGGAAACAGCCCAAATGCCCATCACCTGGTGACTGGATAAAGAAGATGTGATTTTTTAATAAAATGGAGTACTACTCATTCATAAAGAGTGATAAACTAGAGACATTTATAGCTAAATGGATACACATTGAGGCGATACTCTTAAGTGAAATAAATAGGACACAAGTGTAAATACTGCATAGTTTCTCTATGTGAGAAAATGGAAGTGTAAATGAGGACCAAATGTAAATAGATAATGTGAAATAGGAAGGAAAGGTCCAAAGGGGAAAGGGAAGTAGGTGGGATGGAGGGGAAAGGAAAGAAGGGGAAAAAATATGAGAAAAGAAGAAAAAAACAGAAACAAAGTTTTTTTGTAAATAGCAAGTGGTGGAAGGGTGGAAGGGAGGCAGGGGGAATGGGGAAAAAAAAGAAGAACCAAGATATATCATGTACAGGCACAAATTCTCAATGATGAATGTGATCATAATATACACCTCAAATGTACCGATAAACTTAATGAATAAAATATAAATAAATAAAAAACATCAAACTTCCGCTACTGATACAAATATGTGATGCTTGTATTTCCTGATATAGTTTCTAAGACATTTGTACATCCCTTTTACTTTTTTGTATCCTTTCAAAAATACAGCAAGGTGAGCAGGAAAGATGCTATATGCGTATTACAGGTTAAACAGTGACTTGTTCAGAATTCCCAAGACCACTGCTGGGGTGTGAATGTACAGCACTCTCCAAAATTCATGTGTGGGAACCTAATAACCCATACGATGGCATTAAGAGTAGAGCTTTTGTGGGCCAGGGGCTTAGCCCAGTAGTTCCGCTGCCTGCCTCCCAAGCCCAGTTTCATCCCCGGTACAAAGCAAACACAAAGATTAGAGCTTTTGGGAACTGATCAAGTTATGAGGGCTTTACCCTCATGAATGGACTAGGTTTCTATGAAAGAGGTTGGAGGGAGCCACTTAGTGCCTCTTTGCCCTTTCATCTCTTCTGGAGGCAAGCACACAGCATTCTCCCTTTTGCCTGGCAGCCCTGAAAGGATGCAGCTAGAGGCGCCATCTTGAAAGCAGAAAGCAGCCCTCACCAGACACCAAATCTTTTGGGCCCTTGATCGTGGACGCCCCGCCTGGGATTTAGCTCAGTGGTTCTACTGCCTGCCTCAGAAGCTCAAGGTCATGAGTTCGATTCCCAGCACACACACACAAGAACAAAACAAAAAACACTGATCTTGGACTTCCCAAGATGCAAGAAATAAATTTCTATTATTTATAAATCATTTAGTCTACAGAATTTTTTTATAGCAACATGAACAGACAGATCATCATCCTCCTTCTGTCAAAAAAAATCACACACACACACACACACATATATTTAAACTTTAGCACAGCTCAAGCAATGTAGCAATGTGTTTGGAGAAATTAATTTCTGTAAGAGGGTCTTCTTCCCAGTTCTGGGCAGGAGATCCCAGTCACTCCCTGTCTGGGACTCAGGGGCCAGACTCCTGGGCTCTGTCCCTGATCTGCAACTAGGGGGACTCCACTCAATGTTTCCCCTTCCATTTCCCTCCCATGCTCGATGACCCCATCTCCCTGTCACTGCCATGGCATTTTTATCACTGGCTGTACAAGTGAAATGTGGCAGGTATTGGCCTGGGATTTGCACAGGTACGTTAGTGACATTTCCAACATAAACCATTTGGGAAGGAAAACTGTCAGTAGCAATAGTTTCTCCTGTCACTGTTTCCTTAACTCTAGAATGAAGAGTTCAAGCTTGTGTTTGAATTATGCTCAATTTTTAAAGATTCAAAGCACACACGCGCGCGCGCACACACACACACACACACAATGCCATAAGGATGCCAAATAGCCAGCTTCTTGTTGACATTTGCAGCTCTGCAATGAGGAGTTCACTGTGACTATTCTGGGAACCATTGAAGTGGTCAGGGCTTATGTCTCTCCCCACCTTCATCCTCCCTTCCTCACTTCCCAAGGCCTTTTTTATTTCGATCCATGCTTCTGTTACTAATAGTTCCTTCTCAACTCGAGATCCAGTGCTTTGAAGCAACTATACAAGAGAACAAACATACTGTAAGCAAATGACAGAGGACTGAGACTAAACACAAAATTATTTTCAGGTTAATATTAACCTATTCCACCCTTCACAATCTCTGGAAATGTTATGTCTTATGTGCCCCTTCTCTGTTTTCTGATTGATTTCAAATGCAAGTGCTCTGACTTGATGAGTAGCTGCAGTCTGGGCAGAGTGAGGGATTATTATCAGTCTGCTGTGGCAAGTCTGGCTTCAGCAAAGTGTTAAAAGGATCATGAGAGGCTGCAACCTTGAACCAAGGCTTGTTCTTGTATCTAAGCTTCCTTTTGGAGCTTGAGGGCTAGGAGGAAGGAGGAGACACACAGGCCATTGATGAACACAATCTTTCTCCCAGAAGGACCTAGAATGAATCTCTCTGTAGAGGGACAGTGGATCTGTTGGTCTAAGATAGTGCATGCCTTCATTTTAACTTACTTTATTAACCTTGCTCTCCTCTCCATTCCCCTTCCCCCAAGGGCAAGCATATAGGGCACTGATGTGGATCCCTCTGTGTTTTTGTGGCTGTAGGAAGAGCGTGCTGTTGCTTTATATGCTATTAAAGCTGCCTTTCGACTTCAATGTCCTTACTTGGGCATCTTGTCAATAGACAGATTCAGATGCAGGAGGTGGGGGCAGAGTGCATTTCTAACAGGTCCCCGCTGGTTTTGACCTCACTTCCTTCTTTTCCTCTTACTCCATTTCTACTTACTGGATACACTGCTTAGTTTCAAATGGAACAAAACAAATGGCCCCTTGTCAGCACCACATACCTCTCTTCCTCCTCTTGGTGCTTTGAGATTGATGTGTGATAAAATATAAATTGGGCTTTTCAGTATGTTCATACTATAAGGCAAAGAACAGTGTAGTTTCTGGGGCAAGAAAAGTGGCTGCTGTTAGAATTCTCATATGTTGGTGAACATGGGGTACCCACACAGCCTGGGATGATGACATGACATTCTGAAAAAGAAAATAATTTCCTCATGCAGAAGTCGCCCTTTGTCTCTTTGTTCACGCATGGCTGCATGAACAGGCCAAAAGGCAAAAGAGCCAAAAGCCAAAGAATTAAGTTCTTGGATTTTCAGTTCTAACCAGGCTCTCAAGACTCAAAGACAATTGCCCTGAAAGCCCAGATTTTAATTTGTAAAAGTTGAGCATTTTGGAAGAAGAGGAACTGTGGCTCCTGGGAATCCTGCCCCTGGGGCTCCAGCATTCATTGCCCAGGGCAGAGACATTTTTCTGCAAAAAAAAAAATAGGACCGAGCCTTCTTGCTGGGCCTCCCCATCTCTCCCCTCCACCTTCCTTTTCTTCCTTCCTCCCTTTCTTTCCTTCTTTCTTTCCTTTTTTCTTTCCTTCATTTTTTCTTTCTTTCTTCCTTTCTTTTCTTTCTTCCTTCCTTTCTTCTTTCTTTCTTTCTTTTTTCTTTTCTTTTTCTTTTTTATTCCACCCCAGATGTTAGAACATTCACTTTCTGCTTTGCCATGCTTAAGATGCCAGCTAAAGAAATTCTGGATTCAAACAGCAAACTGATCCCCCTGAACAGTAAGACACATCAACATTTTCTGGTGTAAGAGCCAGGAGAGCAAGATATAGATGTGCACCACCTACCGGAAGAGAAAACCCAACTTCAGCACAGAAAGGGCTCAAGAAGCTCCATGTGGAGTCCTCTCGTAGCAAATAAACACTGGTGATTCCAGGGACAGGAGATTACAGAGGATTTCATCTGAGTTTAACATGAAGCTCTATTATACACATTTAATATCACAGATTTTTGGGGGGGGTCAGTAGAGGGGTACACGCTCTACCACAAAGTTACATACCAGCCTCTTGCAGCTCAGCATGTGATCCCATCCAGGCCAGGGGATATGGATGGGAATGACGTGCATGCCCACTTGGGTGGCCTGTAAGGAAGAAGCAGGCCTTATGCTGCTCTCTTCCCCTCTTGCTTGCCAGAAACTTGAGCAGTGGGCACTGTGGGTGCTATGCACTTCATGTGAGCACCCTCAGCCGTGGAGAGGGGATGGCACTGCAGAACAGCACCACATCCAGTGCGTTCTGTGCATCATGACATTGCACAAACTCTGCTGCTGGCATGTGACTCCAGAGAGACAGAAGTTAGGAGTCAGCTTTGATATACGGTGTGGTTGAAATATATGATGAATGTTTAAATTTTTAAATTTATTATAGTAAAAGATACATTGCCATAACCCCTCAAAATCCTCCCCCTCACTTTAAACATGCTTACCCTATTGCTCTTGCCACTTTCTGAAGCAGTTCTGGAAGTCCTCTTTTGTGAGTGTCTTTAGTTGTGCTGTCATTGCTCCCTCACTGTCTGGAATCGATTAAAAAATGTTTACCTTTCACGGTCATTTTGACTTTGGGGATGGGTCAGAGGTCACATGATGCCAGATCCAGTGAATAAGGTAGATGAGGACACATCATAATGTTTTTACGAGCCTAGTTGGATGGCACTCAGCAACACCCTCACTGGACTTTTTATTACACCTCATAAAGGCATTCATGAAAGAGAACTTCCAGAACAGCTTCAGAAAGTGGCAAGAACGATGGGTGTGTTTGAAGTGAGGAATAGCATTTTGAGGGGGATTAATGGCAAAGGGTCTTTTACCGTACTAATTTTTAAAATTTTAAGCATTTACCATATATTTGATAACAACTTGTTTATATAATGTTTACCTTGTAAACATTTCTAGCAACTTCATTCCTCCTCAATCTTTAAACCCATGGGTCTGGGTCCACCATCACACAGTAGCTGCCATTACCCATGATTTCACGGTATGGATTCAGTTATCTATGGACAACCTCAGTGTAAAGACATTACATGGAAAATTCCAGAAATAAAAAATTCATAGCTTTAAATAACTTTTATTATTATGTATTATTAAAAATTTTCTACCAGTTATTGTTGTTAATGTATCACCATGCCTATTTTACAACCTATAACCTAAGTATGTGTGTATAAGAAAAAACACTATACCTATCCTTAGTATCTGTAGGTGATCAATTCAGGATGCCCAAGGACACCAAAATACAAGGATGCTCAAATCTCTTACATAAAATGGCACAGTATTTGTATATAATCTATATACATCCTTCATCATAATTTAAATCATCTCTAGACAAACTTATATTACTGAATACAACATGAATGCTATGGAAATAGTTGTTAAGCTGTAGTGTTAAGGGAATAATAAGAAAAACTTCTGCACTTGCTCCATACAGATGCAATTTTTTTCCAAATATTTTTGATGTGTTGCTGGTTGACTCCATGGATGTGGAACTTATGACACACAAAGCCAATGTGTACAAGGTTTGATACTCTTCACTAGGTGTTTTAAAACAAACACCCCCACAGATAAAAGGGGGACTACCATATAGACCCAGAATAGGGATGAGCCAGGTGCTCTCTATGTACAACAAAACTTATATTGATCTGAGATAGATTGGAAATGTAAATAATTATGATAATAATACTTCAGATTGTTTAAGAAACATTGCCAGAGGGCATGGCAGAGCCACAATTAAAGGTCCCTGGGCTCAGATATTGTAGAACCACCATATCTCTCTGATATCACTAATTTTCCCTTCATATGAGAGAAAAAATAAGCCCTTTCTCTTATCATTTAAGCTGCTACATTTTGAGGGCCTGTTTATTACTCCACCTAACCTGTTTTTTCACTGTCAAGTGTATCTGCATGAGGGACTCAAGCTCATGGGACTGGACAGTCCAGGTACTGATGTGTAACACCATGACTCTGGATAGTCAGGAGGAAAGGAACATGGTTTCACTTTTAAACAGTGAACAAAAGCTCACTGTAGAAGAGAGCATCCTGAACACAAGATGGAACAGGGGGACAAAGCTGCAGGGGTAGATGGGCAGGCAATGCATAGTAGATGGGATTTGGATGGGTACTTATCATGGGCACCTGTGAGCCATCCTGGTTACTCCAGAAATGTACCCTGGTGGAGTCAAAAAGGGTTGGCTTTCTTATGCAAATAAATCAAAGGATGTGATCTTGGGGGTAGAAAGAGTAGAAAGGTCTCCATGAGACCATAGACTTTCACATTTGGAGCTCACATTCTGAAGTCTTTATCAATTTGCACCATGAAGAAAGTACTGAGAGGGTGGACGGGAGCAAACATATTCATTAATCACATCAACCAGCATCAGCAGGGCCTAGTGGTGACCTCCTAGCATCTGTTGACCCAGGACTTGAGGGAAGGACTGGCTTATGAACTGAAGTGGCCCCAATAGGCTCAGTGGTGCAGAGTCAGTCCTTTCAGTCTTGGAGGTTACATGGATTTCCCCAGTTAGATAAAAAGGGTGAAGAAAGTAAGATGAAGAACATTAAATATGTGAAAAGAGTGAGGCCAGGAGTTGATCAGAGATGAGAAGCAGCCTCCGGGCAGGGAGAAGAGCCACTCACCCACCTGTTCGTTCCCTGTCCACTCTTGGTGACCCCAGCACTTGGGGAGCAGAGTGGGGGCCTGGCCCAGAACACAACATGTGCTCTGCACAGAATCAGCCTACAAGAAAGCTGTGGCATTCCCAGATCCAGAATCCTGGGTCCTACACGCCATGCCCTTCCAATATCCTGGGGTAACCAAGGCTGATACTGCTCAAAGCAGTGATCCATTGTCCACCCTGTACAGAGCTTTGTCTTCAGGCTCCTCAATGAGGCTGGGAAGGGGCCCCTCAGGACAGAGGAGGCCGCAGGGAGGACAGAAAATGCATTGGAGCCCAAGAGCTTTGAGGTCTGTGGATTACTCAGTACAATAACGGCTGGGTGTTTGTTTAGCTGAAGTGGAACTTTTAATGTTTGACTCCAAAGTACACAAACAAGCCTGTTGTAGAAAATCAGGCTCTATTATAATATAAATGTGCATTATATAAAGCTAAATAAAAAGGGGGAAACAAAGAAGAAAGGATCTTAAAAGTACAAATAAACTATGAATCTTATAAAGTATAGGAGTGGCTGAGGGCAACGGAAAAGCGTCCAAGCTGGCACTTCTGTTCTTTGCCTGGCCTGACCAGTCTCCGTCACCATAAGCAGCCCCTGCTCAAATCCTCTTCAGATGAGGAGAGACCACATGGTTCTTCTTTCCTCAGTCCTCAACATCTGGGGGCTGTTCTAACTCCACTTGATCCCCTGCTTCAAGTTGTATGAAAATGAGTCAAGGAATGATAACAGAATCCAAGGAAAACAAAGAGCTAATAAGGGGCTCCCCAAAGCATCTTGCAAATACTCAACAAAAATAAGCAGCATCAAAACAGCCCCTCTCCTATCTCAAACAGTACCCCAATTTATAGGACTTTGCAGAAGGTAGCCCCATATGTCCCTGTTCTAGGAGGGTGCCTTAAATTACTGGAGTTCTGGTGCCAAGGTACAGTTTCACTCTGGATAATTGGTTGTTTATTTGTTTGTTTTAATAGCTTAATTGAGATATACAATCAATCCACCCTATCTATGGGGTCTGCATCTCCAGATTCAACCAAGGATCAAAAATATTCAAAAAATATGTATCTGTATAACAGATTTTTTTTTGTCATCATTCCCTAAGCAGTACATATAACAACTATTTACATAGCATCTATGCTGTATGAGGTGTAGTAAATAATAAATGATTTAAAGTAGACAGGAGGGCTTGCATGGGTTATATGCACTACTTCCCCACTGAATATAAGGCACTGAGCAACTGTGGACTTTGGTATCCTTGAGGGTTCTGAGGCCATCCCCCACTGAGGGAGACTATAGTTAAGCCACAGCTCATATATGATATAATTCACCTCCTTAAAGTGTGCAATTCAGTAGCTTTTAGTATATTCACAGATATGTTCAACTATTGGTACAATTTTAGAACATTCTTATTGCCTAAAAAAAGAAACCTGCTACCTTAAGCCATCACCTGACATTTGACAGTCCCCACCTCCCACTCCGGGCAATCACTAATTTATTTCTTGTCTTCTTATATTTTCCCCTTCTGGACATTTTGATGAGGAAAGCAAAATTTAAAGACAAAATTGCAGTCTTAAGTATTAGATAAAATCCTAAAGCCCATAACTAATACTCTCTTTCACTTTCCCTTTAATCTTCTCCCTCACTGTAGCTGCTGTTCTTTGTCCTGACAACTCTGTTCCTATAGATAATGGTTTTACCACATCCTGTTTTTATGATAGCCTGTTGTTCTTCACCTGACCAAGGACACCCAGATGTGCTAAATTGCAAACTGTCACTGCTTAAATAATTGCCTTTGTTTGACTACCGTAACTTTGCTTATTTGCCCCTCCTACAACAATATAAAAGGAATTACATAGTCCCTGCTTGAGGCTCAGACTTTGGAGTCACAAACTCCTCTGAGCCCACTGGCGTAATAAACCTTGGTTACCTCCACCTCTCTGAGTGCTGCTTGGTTCTTTCATGTGCAGTTCCTGCCATTACATTTTCATATGAATGGAATCATATGATAGGCCGTCTTTTGCATGAGGCTTTTTTCACTCACACAATATTTTCAAAGTTTATCCATGGTGTAGTATGTGTTGTTCTTCTTATGGCTGAAGAATATTCCAGTGCCTATGGATATGTCACATTTTGTTCAGCCACTTATCCATGAATGGACATTTGGGTTTTCCACTTTCGAGCTATTATAACCCTGCTATGAATATGTACGCACTACAAGATTTTGTGTGGAGGTATTTTCATTTCTCTTGGTTATATACCAAGAGTGGAATTATTGGGTTATATAGTAACTTTAAATTTAATCATTTAAGGAACTACCAGATTGTTTCCCAAAGTATCTTCACCATTTACCTTCCCACCAGCAGAACATGAGGGTTCTAATTATTTCACCTCCTTGTTAACTTTTGTATTGTCTGACTGTGATTCTACTCATTCCAGTGAAGTGGCTCTAATTTGCATTGCTCTCTAATAATGTCAAACACCTTTTCATGTGCTGTGGCCACTAGTGTCTCTTCTTCAGAGAAATGTGTATTGCTTATAAACAAAGAATCCTTTGCTCATTTTTAAATTGTATTATTTGGCTTTATACTATCAAGTTATAAGACTATGTGTTCTTTCTTGACGCAGGTCCCTCCTAGATATATGATTTACACATATTTTCTCCCATTCTGTGGATTGTTGTTTCATTTTCATGATGGAGCCTTCTGTAGCACAGAAGTTTTTATTTTGATGAAGTCCAATTTATCCATTTTTTGTTTTTTACTATTGCTTTGGGTGTCACATTTAAGACTCTCTGCCAAATCCAAGGTCATAACTCTACATTTTCTTCTCATTGTTTTATAGTTTTCCCCTTCCATTTAGGTTTTTTATTCCCCACCCCTCAGTACTGGGGATTGAACCTAGATATATCCCCAAAACATTTTTCGTTTGTTTGTTTATGGAATCAGAGCCTTGCTGAGTCACTTAGTTATCCAGGCTGGGCTCAAACTTGAGATCCTCCTGCCTCTGCCTCCCAGAGTGCTGGAATTACAGGCCTGGGCCACCACACCCAGCTTGATCCATTTAAGTTAATTTTTATATACGCTATAATGTAAGAGATCAATTTCATACTTTTGCATTGTCCCTAGCACCATTTGTTGAAAAGACTATTCCTGTCCCCACCGGGTAATCTTGAGGCCCCTATCACAAATCATTTGAATATAGACATCTGGGTTTATTTCTGAAATCTCAATTCTGTTCCACTGTCTACCTGTCTATACTTGTATCAGTACCATGCTGTCATGATTACCTTTTTTGTTTGCTTTGTCTTGTATTTTTTTTTTTTTTTTTGCTCTTCTGGGTCCTTTGCAATTTTATATGAACTTTGGAATTAGCTTGTTGCTATCTACAGAAAAGTCAGTTGATGTTATGGTAGGGATTGCACTGAAGCTATAGATCACTTTGTGGACTGTTGCCTTCTTAACAATGCTAAATCTTCTGATCCACAAAATATATATCCAATTACAGTATTTAAATCATCTTTAATATCTTTAAACAATGATTTGTAGTTTTCATAGGTTAATTTATATTTTTTTGTGTTAAGTTTATTACTATGAATTTTATTCTTTTGTAATATTGTAAATGGAATTATTCTCTTGATTTCAGTTTTGGATTGCTTATTTTAAATATTTAGAAATACAATTCATCTCCTATCCTATAAAATTATGGAACATTTAAAAATTAATTTTAATGTTTTTTTGAAGTGGATTCATTGCAATTTTCAATATACAAGATGTACTGGTTTAGATCTAAAATGTTCCCCTTTCCAAAGTCTCACATGTTCAGAGATGGTGTTTTGGAATTGATGGAATTATAGAGGCACTACACTCATCAATCGATTAATTCATGATGAGTTCAGCAGTTGAATGTGCTGTTAGGAGGTGGGGCCTGGTTGGAGGCAGACACTAGAGACATGATTTAGAAGGATGTATTCTTGTCTTTGGCTCCTCCCTTCTCTGTTATGCTTCCTGCCTGCCATGAGTTGAGCAGCTTTCCTCTGCCACTCCCTTCCACCTTGCCATTTCTGCCTTGGGGCCCGCCCACCACGCATGGACTGAACCCACTAAAACCATGAACCATATAAACCTCTCCTCCTGTAAATTGCAGATGTTGGTTTTTTTGTACCAGTGACAGGAAAATAACTAATACACAAGACTGTGTCATCTGTAAACAGAGACCATTTTTTTCTTCCTTTCCAATTGGGTGCCTTTTATGACTATCTCTTGCCTGATTGTCCTACTAGAACTTCAGATACAATGTTGAACAGAAGGAGCAGGCACCCTTGTATTGTTGCAAAACTTGATGAGAAATAATCCAGCCTTTCACCATCAAGTGCTACAATGGTTGTAGATTCCTCACATACGTACCTTCATCAGTTTGCATGAGTTCACTTCTATTCCTTGTATATTGACTCTTTTTAATCATAAGAAGGTGTTAGATTTTATCAAATGCTTACTCTGCATATATTAGGTGATTATTTTATTTTACTGTTATGATGTTTTATATTAATGGATTAAAAGAAGGTAAACTAACTGCTCATCCTAGGGATGAATCTCACTTGGACACAGCATATAATTCTTTTTATATATTGCTGGATTTGATTTGCTAATTGTAGGGCACAGGGAAAGGGGACGTTACTAGAAACTCTGCAGTTAGTCCTAGTCTCCTGCGAGCCATGGCAGCACAAGGCAAATTACAGGAAAGGTAGAAAAATGAGACTGAGAAGAAGCTGAGCTTTGGGTCTGATCAGTGCTGCTCTGGGCAGCAAAGACAAAAGCCCCCAGCTTACCGCACCTTTTATTCGGTACATCGGGAGAAACACAGTGTAACAAATGACTTGCAGAGAGTTCAGTACATCTTGAGTAAATAAGATGCAACAATCCAAGAACAAGGAGGAACTGAGTAGATGTTTGTTCCTCCCAGGATGTTTTCAGCTGCCAGGATGTTTCTTGTCCTGGAGAATCACAGGCAGCATCACCAGATCATTGAGGTCTCAGTTGTGACCGGAGGCCAAAATGCAATTATGTCTCAGAATTCCATAGCTGGGCTGTAGGCAGGAGAACTAGGCTAACCAAATGATTTTTCCCTAAAATTATGTAACATTGTTCCCGACAGCTAATAGTTTGTTGAGGGTTTTTATGATCCTATTATAAGCAGCATAGTTCTAGAATTCTCTTTTCTTGTGCTATCTCTGTCTAGTTTTGGTAACCAAGTAATACCAGCCTTATGAAATGGTTGAGAAATGTATCCTCTTCTATTTTTTTAAAAGATTTTTGTGAAGAATATTTATTTATTCCTCTTTAAATGTTTGGTAAGATTCACTGGTGAGGTGTCTGGGCCTGAGATGTTCTTTATGAGCAGTTTTGTTATTATTCAATTTCAGTTTCTTTATGTGTTTCAGGTCTATTTAGATTGCCTTTTTTTAAAGTCAATTTTATTAGTGTCTTTCTAAGAATTTTTTTATCTCATCTGTTATTTTGGTTTTTTGGAGTATAATTGTTTATAGTATTCTTTATAATGCTTTTTATTCCTATAATTGAATGGTTATATTCCCCTTCATTTCTTATTTTAATAATTTGAGCTTTTTCTCCTTTTATCTTGGTCAAGCTAGCTAATGGTGGATTAATTTTGTTGATCTTCTAAAAGAATTAGCTCTTGGTTTCCATGATCGTATCTATTATATGTAATTAATTTCTGCTCTAATTTCATTATTTTCTTTTTCTTATTGCTTTATGTTTACTTTGTTATTCTTTCTCTGGTGTTTTAATGTGGAAAATTAGGTTATTAAACTATTTCCAAGTTTATAATATAAGGATATAGCCATAGAATATCTTCCAAGCATGGCTATGGCTGCATCACATAAGTTATGATACGTTGTATGTATGTATGTATGTTTGTATGTATGTATTTATATTTTTAAGAACTGGGAGCTGAATCTAGGGCCTTCACATTGATCTATATCCCCAGTCCTTTATTTTTTATTTTGGGACAGGGTCTCACTAAGCAGCTAAGTTACTCAAGCTGGGCTCAGACTTGCAATTCTCCATCTGCCTCAGCCTCCCAGAGTACTGGAATTACAGATGTGCACCACCACACCAAGTCTGTTGTGTCTTTACTGTAATTCATCTCAGATTTTTTTGTATTCCCATTTTACTTTTGTTTTGCTGTGTTTTATTTAGTAGTGTTGGGGGTTGAATCCAGGGTCTGGGACATCCTGAGCATATACTCTACCACTGAGCTACACCTCCAGGCTTTTGATTTTTTTTTTTAATCTCATTGGCTATTTAGAAATGTGTCTAATTTATGAGTTTCCTGGGTTCTTTTTGGTTGCTGACTTTTAATTTCATCAGCTGTCAGAGAAAATGCTTTGCATTATTTGTCTTTTAAATGTATTGAGATGTAGCCTAACATGAAGTTTGTCATGGGGAATATTTCATGTACACTTGAGAAGAATATATATTCTGTTGTTTGGGGTGTCCTGTGGAAAGGTGTTAGGTCTAGTCTGTTTATAGTGTTGTCCATGTCTTTATTTCCATGATAATCTCCTGTCTATCTTTTCTATCCATTATTCAAAGTAGAATATCGAAGTCTCGGACTTGTCCTATGAAATTATCCATTTCTCTCTTCACTACTGCCAGTTTCTGCTTCATGCATTTTGGTGTCCTTTTACTAAGTGACTGTATGTTCATAATGGTCATTGAAAGGTAGATCTTTTATCATTATAAAATCTCCATTTAATCTTTAGTAATAGTCTTTCTTTTTTGGGTTTGTTGTTCCTTCTTTCTTTCTTTTGTTCTTGCTTATTTGCTTGCTTTCTTCTTTCTTTTTTTCTTTCTTGAGACAGGTTATATAGTTCAGGTTATCCTTGAACTCACTATGTAGCACAGGCTGGCCTTGAACTTACTGGAATCCTCCTGCCTCCGCCTATGAACTGCTGTGATTATAGCTACATACCACCACACCAGACCACATTTTTTTTCATTAAGTTGATATGTACACTTCAAGTATACAATATGCTGGCCTTCATTATTAGGAATTTGTACCTTTACATAATATATCTTGGTTCTTTTTTTTTTTTTCTGTATTACCCTGCCTTCTGTTCAACCCCTCCACCTCTCCCTATTTACAAAGACTATGTTTCCACTTTTTTCTTTTCACATATTTATTCCTTTCCCTTCTTTCCTTTCCCCTACCCCTCCCACTTCCCATTCCCCTTTGCATCTTTTCTTCCTATTTCACATTATCTATTATACATTTTGATCCTTATTTACACTTTCAGTTTCTCACACCAGAGAAATTATTTGGTATTTACACATGTGTGTCCTATTTATTTCACTTAAGTGTATCTCTTCAATGTGTGTCATTTAGCTATAAATGTCTCTAGTTTCTCATTCTTTATGGCTGAGTAGTACTCCGTTTTATTAAAAAATTTTCTTTATCCCATCTCCAGTTGATGGGCACTTGGGCTGTTTCCAAGTTTTAGCTATTACAAACTGTGTTGCTATAAACATGGGTGCACATATGTCACTGTGGTGTGATTCTTTTAATTCTTTTGGAAAGATACACAGCAGGGGAATAGCTGGGTCAAATGGGACTTCCAATTCTAGTTCTTTGAGGTATCTCATACTTATTTCCACAGTGGTTGCACCAGTCTACACTCCCACCAACAATGGAGAAGGGTTCCTTTCCTCTCACAGCCCCGCCAGCATTTGTTATTGGTTGATTTCTTGATAGCAGGCATTCTTTCTGGGGTGAGGTGGAATTTCAGCATTGAAATTCCAACAGGACACTTCACAGACTTGAGAAAACAATCCAAAAGTTCATTTGGAACAAGAAGAGATCTAGAATAGCAAAAACAGTTCAGGGCCTGGGATTTAGCTCAGTGGTGCTGCCGCCTGCCTTGCAAGCCCAAATCCCAAGTTTGATCCCCAGTACCACCAAAAAATAAAAGCAGTTATAGGCAACAAAGACAAGGTAGGGGGTATCACAGTCCCCAACTTGAAACTATACTACAAAGCTACTGTGATCAAAACAGCATGGTACTGGCAAAGAAACAGACCCGAAGATCAGTGGAACTGATTAGAAGATACAGAAGTAGCTCCAGACACACTCTGGCACCTCATCTTTGACAAAGGAGCCAAACACCCTCACAGGAGGAAAGAGAGCCTCTTTAATAAATGGTTCTGGAAAATTGGGTTTTAACTTGCCAAAGATTAAAACTAGAACTATATCACTCACCATGCACTAAACTAAATCGAAATGGATGAAAGATCTAAATATTAAAACAGAAACACTAAACCTGCTAGAAGAGAGGTTAGGTAGAAGAACTATTGAAGACATTGGCATAGGAAAAGATTTCATGAACAAAACCTCAGTCACATGTGAAGTAGCTCAAATAATCAACAACTGGGATCTCATCTTATTAAAAAAGCTTCTTCACAGCAAGAGAAACCACCAACAGCATGAAGAGAAAACCCACAATATGGGAAAAAATTTTTACCAGCTGTTCCGCAGACAAAGGTCTGCTATATAGAATATACAAAGAATTTAAAATATCAGACCCCCCAAATTTAAAGACCCAATCCAAACATGGGCACCTGAAATGAGCAGGCATTTCTCAGATGAAGAAGTAGACTTGACAAATAAACATATGAAAACATGTTCAACATCACTGGTCATTCGATAGACTACATTTTTAAAGTACATATTTGCAGTACATAATAGTAACATTCCTCATGGGGAGTTGGAACATGTACATATCACATCTGAATTCTTATATCATACCCATCCTCTCCTCCTCCCCACTCCCTCCATCTCTTGCTTCCCTTCCATTTTGCAAAAGATCTATCTCCATATATCCCATTGTCTATATTTTATTTTGCTTTTTACTTATACTTTGAGTGTCTCATGTGAGAAAAACAATGTGACATTTAAGCTTTATTTTTTATTCATTTCACTTAATATTGTGGTTTCAAGGTGCACCCATGTTCCTACAATGACTCAAGTTTATCCTTCTTTATGATAGAGTAGTACTGTATTGTGTATAAATACCATAATTTCTTTATCTGTTCATCTATTGATGGATATATAGGCTGCTTCCAAGATTTAGCTATTATGAATTATGCTACTACAAACATAGGGATGCATGTATTATGGTAATATGTTGTCTTTAACTCTTTTGAGAATATACCTAGAAAGGGAATAGTTTGGTTGAATGGAATTTCTATTTTTAGTTTTTTGAGGAATCTCTATACTGATTTCCATAGTGGTTGTACCAGTTTACCATCTCACCAACAATAAAGAATGGTTCTTTACTCCTCATATGCTGACCAGTTTTTGTTAATATTTGATTTCTTGATGATGGCCATTCCTTCTGGAGCAAGATAGAATCCCAATGTAATTTGCATTTCTCTAAATGGCTAGTGATGTTGAATATTTTTTCATGTATTTATTGTTCATTGTATTTCTTCTGAGTAGTGTCTATTCACTACCACCTCCCCCCACCCCCATTTTTGATTGGGTCTTTTATTTTGGAGCATCTAATTTTTTTTAGTTCTTTATATATTATAGATATTAGTCTTCTGTCCAAGGTATAGCTGGCAAAAATCTTTTTCCCTTTCTGTAGGTTGTTTCTTCACTTTCTCTTGTTTCCGTCACTGTACAGAAGCTTTTTGATTCAAGATAATCCCATTTGTTGATTCCTGATATTATTTCTTGTGCACTTGGGGTTTTGTTCAGAAAGTCCTTGTCTATGCCTATGACTTTAAGAGTTTTACATATTTTAACTTCCATCAGGTAAAGTGCTTCTGTTTTAATATTTACATCTTTGATCCATTTTTATTTTAGTTTAGTATATTGTGATAATATATGATTCTAGCTTCAATCTTCTGCCTGTGCATAGTCAATATTTCCAGCGCCATTTGTTAAAGGAGATATCTTTCTTCCGGCTTATTATGCTTCTGGCCTGGGGTTGTTTCTGTACCCTATATCCTGTTCCATTGGTGACATGTTTGTTTTTGTACTGGGGTATTTTTATCACTGTAGCTTTGTAATATAACTTGAAATCTGGGATCATGATGACTCCTGCTTTGCTCTTGTTGCCCAGGATTGCTTTCGCTTTGTAGGTCTCTTATGGAGCATTTTAACTCTTCACTGAGTTTTTTTTGTTATATGCTTTTCTTTTATTTCTTTCTCTTACCATATACATCTTATGTATCAGAATTGATTTCCAATTTGTGGTATTTATATTATCATTCTAATGATATATAGAAACATTACTCCTCTATACTTATATTCTATCCCCAAGTCTTTCTTTTATTAAAGTTATTTTTTACATATTAAATCTATTATTGTAACAAACCCCAATAATACATTATTACTAGTTTACCAGTGCTCTTTATTTTACAGTCCAATAGAGCTTTGCCCCATCCACCTCTTTTGTGTTATTACTGGCAAATACATTACATATCCTACATATTTGTGTGTTTATAGACTCCCCCAATACATTATATCCATATTTTTATAACAATCTTTAAAATCAAGAAAGAAGAAAGGAGAAAATGTGCATTTAAGCTGTTTTTCATACTTACGTAGTTAGCTATACTGCTTATTGTCACTGTCTAGGTCACTGGCTCTCAGCTTGAAGAATTTGCTTTAGTATTTTTTTTAATTTTATTTTATTGGTAAATTTTAGGTATACAATATAATGACATTCATCATGGGAAATTTGCACCTTTACATAATCTCTCTTAGTTCTCATGTTTCTCCCTTCCCCTGCCCACTCTTCAACCCCCCTACCCCCCCCCCACTTTACAAAGACTTCATTTCCAGTTTTTCATTTTCTCATACTAATTCCATTCCCTTCTTTCCTTTCCCCTACCCCTCACACTTCCCCTTCCTCTTTGCCCCTTTTCTTCCTACTTCACAGTATCTCTTACACCTTTAGTCCTTATTTACACTTTCAGTTTCTCACACTAGAGAAACTATTCAGTATTTACACATGTGTGCCCTATTTATTTCACTTAAGAGTATCACCTCATTGTGCATCTATTTAGCTATAAATATCTCCAATTTCTCATTTTTATGGCTGAGTAGTACTCCATTTTATTTTCTTAAACCCCCACATTTGCATAATCCAGTCTCCAGTTGACGGAATTTTGGGATATTTCCAAATTTTAGCTATTACAAACTGTGCTGCTATGAACATGGGTTCACATATATCACTGTGGTATGATTCTTTTAATTCTTTGGGGAAGACACCCAGCAGGGAAATAGCTGGGTCAAAGGGGACTTCTAGCCCTAGTTGTTTGAGGTTTCTCTATATTGATGTCCATGGTTGTTGCATGACTTTACACTCCCACCAGTATTGCAGCGGTGTTCCTCTTTCCCCACAGCCCCGCCAGCATTTGTTATTGGTTGATTTCATGATAGCAGCCATTCTTTCTGAGGGGAGGTGGAATCTCAGTGTTGTTTTCATTTGCATCTCTCAAACGACCAGTGATAGTGAACATTTTTTCATATGTTTATTTGCTATTTCTACTTCTTTGTCTGAGAAATGTCTGTTCATGTCAGATGCCCATTTTTGGATTGGGTCTTTAAATTTGGGAGGTCTGATTTTTTTAAGTTCTTTATAAATTCAAGATAGTAGACCTTTGTCTGAGGAACAGCAGGTGAAAATTTTTTTCCCAAATTGTGGGTTGTCTCTTCATTCTGTTGGTGGTTTCCCTTACCATGCAGAACCTTTTTAGTAAGAAGAGATCCCATTTCTTGATTCTTTGTACTAATTCATAGGCAACTGAGGTTTTGTTCATTCTTTTCCCACACCAATGTCTTCAAGAGTTCTACCAAAGCTCTGTTCCAGCTGGTTCAGTGTTTCTGTTTTAATATTTAGATCTTTAATTCACTTTGATTTTAGTTTAGTGCATGGTGAGAGATGTACGTCTAGTTTCAATCTTTGGCAAGTTGAAACCCAATTTTTCCAGCACCATCTATTAAAGAGGCTATCTTTCTTCCCGTGAGGGTGTTTGGCTCCTTTGTCGAAGATGAGGTGGCTGAGTGTGTCTGGAGTTGTTTCTGCATCTTCTAATCTGTTCCACTGGTCCTCAGGTTTCTTTCTTTGCCAGTACCATGTTGTTTTTATCACAGTAGTTTGTAATATAGTTTCAACTTGGGGATTTTGATATGCCCTGCCATGTCTCTGTTACCTAGAATTGCTTTTGTTATTCTGGGTAACTTCTTTTTTGTTGTTGTTGTTAAATTTTTTTTATTGGTACATTTTAGGTATACAATACAATTACATTTCTCATTGGGAATTATACCTTTACATACTGCATCTTGGTTCTTATTTTTTCCCATTCCTAGCCCTCCCTTCACCCCCTCCACCCTTCCCTATTTACAAACACTTTATTTCCATTTTTTCCATTTCTCAGCATTTTTCCTTTCCCTTCTTTCCTTTCCCCTGTGCCTCCCACTACCCCTACCCCTTTGGACCTTTTCTTCCTATTTTACATTATCGATTATTCATTCCAATCATTGCTACATTTTAAGTATACAATATAATGACATTCATCATTGGAAATTTGCAGCTTTACATAATCTCTCTTGGTTCTTATTTTTCACCCTTGCCCAGCCCTCCCTTCAACCCCTCCATTCCTCCCTATTTACAAAGATTTTGTTCCTATTTTTCCATTTTCTCATATTAATCCCATTCCCTTCTATCCTTTCCCCTAGCCCTCCCACTTCCTTCCCCCTTTGCCCCTTTTCTTCCTATTTCACATAACCTGTTATACATTTTATTCCTTATTTACACTTTCACTTTCTCACACCAGAGAAACTATTCAGTATTTATGCATGTGTATCCTATTTATATCACTTAAGAGTATTGCCTCAATGTGCATCCACTTAGCTATAAATGTCTCTAATTTCTCATTTTTTATGGCTGAGTAGTACTCCATTTTATTAAAAAACCCAAATTTTCTTTATCCAGTCTCCAGTTGATGGGCATTTGGGCTGTTTCCAAGTTTTAGCTATCACAAACTGTGCTGCTATGAACATGGGTGCACATATATCACTGTGGTATGATTCTTTTAATTCTTTGGGGAAGATACCCAGCAGTGGAATAGCAGGGTCAAATGGGACTTCCAGTCCTAGTTCTTTGAGGTATCTCCATACTGATTTTCACAGTAGTTGCACCAGTCTACACTCCCACCAGCAGTGGAGCAGGGTTCCTCTTTCCCCACAGCCCCGCCAGCATTTGTTATTGGTTGATTTCATGATAGCAGACATTCTTTCTGGAGTGAGGTGGAATCTCAACATTGTTTTCATTTGCATCTCTCAAATGACCAGTGATGTTGATCATTTTTTCATGTATTTATTTGCTATTTCTACTTCTGTGTCTGAGAAATGTCTGTTCATTTCAGATGCCCATTTTCGGATTGGGTCTTTAAATTTGGGAGGTCTGATCTTTTTAAGTTCTTTATAGATTCGAGATAGTAGACCTTTGTCTGAGGAAGAGCAGGTGAAGATTTTTTTCCCACATTGTGGGTTGTCTCTTCACACTGCTGTTGGTTTCTCTTGCTGTGCAGAAGCTTTTTAATAAGAAGAGATCCCACTTGTTCATTGTTTGTGCTACTTCACATGTGACTGAGGTTTTGTTCATAAAACCTTTTCCTACAGCGATGTCTTCAAGAGTTCTACCTAACCTCTGTTCCAAGTGGTTCAGAGTTTCTATTTTAATATTTAGATATTTAATGCATTTTGATTTTAGTTTAGTGCATGGCAAGAGACAGAGGTCTAGTTTTAATCTTTGGCAAGCTAAAGCCCAATTTTTCCAGCACCATTTATTAAAGAGGCTATCTTTCCTGCAGTGAGAGTGTTTGGCTCCTTTATCGAAGATGAGATGGCTGAGTGTGTCTGGTGTTGTTTCTGCATCTTCTATTCTGTTCCACTGGTCCTCAGGTCTGTTGCTTTGCCAGTACCATGCTGTTTTTATCACAGTAGCTTTGTAGTATAGTTGCAAATTGGGGATTGTGATACCCCCTGCCATGTCTCTGTTACCTAGAATTGCTTTTGCTATTCTGGGTCTCTTCTCGTTCCAAATGAATTTTTGGATTATTTTCTCAAGGTCTATGAAGTATGCAGCTCAGATCTCAATTGGAATTGCATTAAATCTATACAGCAGTTTTGGAAGTATGGCCATTTTCACTATATTAATCCTTCCTACCCAGGAGCAGGGGATGTCTGTCCATTTTCTGATATCATCTTCAACCTCTCTTTTCAGAGTACCATAGTTTTCAGAGAAGAGGTCTTTGATTTCTTTCATTAGGATGATTCCTAGGTATTTCAGTTTTTTGGATGCTATTGTGAAAGGAATTATTTGCCCTATTTCTCTCTCAGGGAGTCTGGCATTCGTGTAGAGGAAAGCTATTGATTTTTGTGTGTTGACCTTGTAACCAGCTACTTGACTGAATTTGGTTATTAAGTCTAGAAGACTTTTGGTAGAGTTCTTGGGGTCTTCTATATAGAGCATTATGTCATCTGCAGATAATGACAATTTGACTTCTTCATTTCCTATCTTTATTCCTTTTATTTCTTTCTCTTATCTAATAGCCATGGCTAGTATTTCCAGGACTATATTGAACAAGAGTGGTGATAGTGGACATCCTTGTCTTGTTCCTGATTTGAGTGTGAAGGATTTCAGTTTTTGACCATTTAGTATGATATTGGCTGTTGGTTTTTCATAGATGGCTTGTATCAGTTTCAGGTAGAGACCATCCATAGGGTTTTTATCATAAATGCATGTTGGATTTTGTCAAATGCCTTTTCTGCATCTATGGAGATAATCATATGGTTTTTGTCCTTGGCTCTATTGATATAGTGTATTACATTGATTGATTTGTGTATATTGAACCATCCCTGCATCCCTGGGATGAATCCCACTTTATCAGGGTGTATGATCTTCTTGATGATCTTCTGCATTCTGCTTGCCAGTATCTTATTAAGGATTTTTGCATCTATGTTCATTAGTGAGATTGGCCTAAAGTTCTTTTCTTTGATTGAGTCTTTCTCTGCTTTGGGGATCAAGGTGATGCTTGCTTCCAGGAATGAATTTGGGAGTATTGCTTCTCTTTCAATTTCATTGAAAAGTTCAAACAGTAGGGGCAGTAGTTTCTCTCTAAATGTCTTGTAGAATTCAGCAGTGAAGCCATCAGGGCCTGGGCTTTTCTTAGTTGATAAGTTTTTAATTACATTTTCAATTTCATTGGTTGATATTGGGTGGTTCAGAATTTTTAGGTCTTCTTCATTCAACTTAGGTAATTCATATGTATCTAGGACTCTGTCCATTTCTTCTGTGTTGTCCATCTTATTGGCATATAGGTTCTGGAAGTAGGTATCCATGATCCTCTGGATTTTTGCTAGGTCTGTTGTAATTTCATCCTTTTCATTCCTAATTGCATGGATTTGGGCCTTTTCTTTACTTTTTCTGATAAGGTTGACTAAGGGTTTGTCAATTTTGTTGATTCTTTTGAAGAACCAACTCTTGGCTTCATTGATTTTTTTGTATTGTTCTGTTAGTCTCCAGTGCACTGATTTCTGCCCTGATCTTTGTAATTTCCTCCTTCTATGGGCTTTGGGTTTGTCCTGCTCTTCTTTTTCTAGAAGCTTGAGGTTCAGCATCAGGTTGTTTAATTGGGCTCGTTCTGTTTTCCTAATATGCGTATTCACTGCTATGAATTTCCCTCGTAAGACTGCTTTCATTGTGTCCCATAGATTCCGGTATGTTGTATTGTCATTGTCACTTAATTGAAGGAACTGTCTGATTTCTTCTTTAATTTCCTCTGTGACCCATTGGTTATTCAGAAGTGTGTTGTTCAATTTCCATGTGTTTATGAAATTTTTTGAGTTTCTTTTGCTATGGATCTCCAATTTCATCACACTATGGTCTGACAAAATACAGGGGATAACTTCAATTCCTTTGCACTTACTTAAACATGTCCTATGTGTGAGTATGTGGTCTATTTTTGAGAATGACCCATGTGCAGCTGAGAAGAATGTGTATTCTGATTTTGTGGGGTGGAAGACTCTGTAAACATCTGTTAAGTTCATTTGTTCAAGAGTTCGATTGAGTTCTACTATTTCATTACTTATTTTTAGTCTAGTTGATCTATCTATTTCTGACAGTGGGGTGTTGAGGTCCCCCACTACAATTGTATTAGTGCATATATGACTTTTCATGTCCTTTGGTATTTGTTTTATATAGATGGGAGCACTAGTGTTTGGTGCATAGATATTTATGATTGTCATCTCTTCCTCTTGGATTCTTCCCTTTACAAGGATGTAGTGTCCTTCTTCATTTCTCTTAATCAGTGTTGGTTTGAAATCTACTTGATCTGCAAAGAGGATAGCTACTCCTGCTTTTTTTTGGGTTCCTGTCGCATGGAGTATTGTCTTCCACCCTTTAACTTTCAGTCTATGAGTTTCCTTTTGAATTAAGTGTGTTTCTTGTATGCAGCATACTGTTGGATTTTGCTTCTTGACCCATTCTGCCAGTCTATTTCTTTTGATTGGTGAATTGAGACCATTAACATTGATGGTTATAACTGAAACATATTGACTTGTCATTGCCATGACTTTTTCTTTTTGTTGGGTTCTCTCCCTTTATATTTAATTTCTTGTCATGCCAGATGGGTTCATTCTGCTTTGCTTCCTGGGTTTGTGACCCTCAATGTCTTTTCCTTGGATATTGTGTAATATTTTTTGGAGTGCTGGTTTGGTATTCATGAAGTTCCTAAGGTGCTCTTTGTCAAGAAAGTATCTTATTTCTCCATCCATTTTGAAAGATAGTTTTGCAGGGTACATCAATCTGGGTTGGAGACTGTTTTCTTTTAGGGCTTGGAATACGTCACTCCAAGATCTTCTTGCCTTGATGGTTTGTGTTGAGAAGTCTGCTGTGATTCTGATGGGCTTTCCTTTGTATGTGATTTGTTTCTTTTCTCTAACTGCTTGGAGAACTTTGTTCTTCTGCTGAGTTTCTGGAATCTTAACAATTATATGCCTATGTGTGGGGTTTTTTGATCAAGGCTATTTGGGGTCCTATATGCCTCACTTATCTGTATGTCAAGCTCTTTTCCCCTGCTTGGGAAGTTTTCTGCCATTATTTCTGTGAAGAGATTTTTTATGTCATCTGCACTCTCTCCTGTTTCTTCATTGAGCCCAATCAGTCTTATGTTATTCTTCTTTGCATCATCTAGCAGCTGCTGGATTGATTTCTCGTGTTCCCTTATAATTTTGAAGCAATTTTTCTTTTCCTGGTCATTAATTGCAATCTTATCTTCTCTATCTGAAATTCTGTCCTCACATTGGCTCATTCTGCTGTGTAGACTTTCAATGGAGTTTTTCATGTCCTGGAAATCTATTTGCTTCTGTTTTATGGATTCCATTTGTTTCCTATGTTGGGATTCCATCATGTTCCTCATCTCCTGTCTAGATTTATTAATCATGTCTTGCACTAGGGGCACAATTTCTCCTGTTATCTGAGAAATTATTTCTGATTTCATTTTTTCCAGATCCCCTTTTGTTGCCCGTTCAGTGGGTCCAGGTGGTTGAGTATCAGAGTGTTCCATCTCATTTCCCTTTGGGGTTGCTGTAGGTGATCTGGAAGTCTGGTTTTGAGATTTATTTACATGTTTTCTCATTT
Organism: Heterocephalus glaber; assembly: GCF_053883595.1. Lineage (NCBI taxonomy): Eukaryota > Metazoa > Chordata > Mammalia > Rodentia > Bathyergidae > Heterocephalus > Heterocephalus glaber. The sequence goes on along the minus strand of NW_028258151.1, from coordinate 11,854,032 downwards.
TGACTTGGGTGGGGGGCTGTTGGCACCTCCACGGATTACCTCCTCTGAGCTAGGAGAGGTGGGACAGGGGCTGGGAGCAGTGGTAGGGATGGTGGCCCAAAAGCCCTTTCCTGTGGCCTGGGAACAGTGGGAGAGATGGTGGCTGGGCAGCACCTTCCTCTCGACTAGGAGCAGTGGGACAGCGGCTCAGAAGCCCCTACCTCTGGGCCGGGAGCGGCAGAAAGGATGGTGGCCCAGAAGCCCCTTCCTGTGGGCCATGAGTGGCAGGACAGAAGGTAGCCCAAAAGCAGGGAGCAGAGGAAGCAATGGTGGCCGGGAAGCCCCTTCCTCTGGACCAGGAGCAGTGGGACAGCGGCTCAGAAGCCCTTACCTCTGGGCCGGGAGCGGCGGGACTCAGTACCATGGTCTGGTGGTCTGGTGTCCTCTGGGTCTTTGTAGTGTGGAACCAGGTGGCTATACAGAGGAGCGGGGGTGGGGGCTGTCCAGTGGATTGTTGCCAGGGCGCAGACTGATTTGGCGTGTTCCGCACGACTCCTGGGTCTCTTCTTGTTCCAAATGAATTTTTGGATTGTTTACTCAAGGTCCATGAAGTATGCTGCTGGGATTTCAATTGGGATTGCATTCAAACTACATAGCATTTTTGGAAGTATGGCCATTTTCACTATGTTGATCTTTCCTACCCAGGAGCAGGGAATGTCTTTCCATTTTTGGATATCATCTTCCATCTCTCTTTTCAGAGTGCTATTGTTTTCACAGAAGAGATCTTTGATTTCTTTTCTTAGTTTGATTCCTAGGTATTTCAGTTTTTTGGATGCTACTGTGAAAGGAATTGTTTGCCCTATTTCTCTCTCAATGAGTCTGTTATTCATGTAGAGTAAAGCTATTGGTTTTTGTGTGTTGACCTTGTATTCAGCCACTTTTCTGAATTGGGTTATTAAGTCTAGAAGACTTTTGGTGGAGTTCTTGGGGTCTTCTATATAGAGTATCATGAGATCTGCAAATAATGACAAAGTGACTTCTTCATTTCCTATCTTTATTCCTTTTATTTCTTTCTCTTGTCTAATAGCCATAGCTAGTGTTTCCAAAACTGTGTTGCTCAGGAGTGGTGATAGTGGACATCCTTGTCTTGTTCCTGATTTTAGTATGAAGGATTTCAGTTTTTGACCATTTAGTATGGTATTGGCTGTTGGTTTTTCATAGATGGCTTTTAGCAGATTGAGGTAGAGACCGTCTATTCCAATTTTTTGTAGGGTTTTTATCATAAATGCATGTTGGATTTTGTCAAATGCTTTTTCTGCATCTATTGAGGTGATCACGTGGCTTTTGTCCTTGTCTCTATTAATATAGTGTGTGATACCTATTGATTTGCATATGTTGAACCATCCTTGCATCCCTGGGATGAATCCCACTTCGTCATGGTGTATGATCTTCTTGATGATTTTCTGCATTCTATTTGCGAGTATCTTATTAAGGACTTTTGCATTTATGTTCATTAGTGAGATTGGCCTAAAGTTCTTTTCTTTGATTGAGTCTTTCTCTGCTTTGGGGATGAAGGTGATGCTTGCTTCCAGGAATGAATTTGAGAGTATTGCTTCCCTTTCAATATCATTGAAGAATTTAAACAGTAGTGGCAGTAGTTCCTCTCTAAATGTCTTGTAGAATTCAGCAGTAAAGCCATCAGAATCCAGTCTTTTCTTAGTTGGTAAGATTTTAATTATATTTTCAATTTCATTGATTGATATTTGGTTGTTTAGAATTTTTAGATCATCTTTGTTTAACTTTGGTAATTCATATGTATCTAGGAATCTGTCCACTTCTGTGTTATCCATCTTATTCGTGTATAGCAAATATTGATTATCCTCTGGATTTCTGCTGGGTCCACTGTGATTTCATCCTTTTAATTCCTAATTGCATGGATTTGGCCCTTTCCTTTCCTTTTCTTGATAAGGTTTGCTAAGCTTTTGCCAACTTTGTTTATTCTTTCAAAGAACCAACTCTTGGCTTCATTGATTTTTTTGTATTGCTCTCTTAGTCTCCATTGAATTGATTTCTGCTCTGATCTTTATAATTTCCTCCTTTGTCTGAGCTTTGGGTTTGTCATGCTCTTCTTTTTCTAGAAGCTTGAGGTTCAGCATCAGGTTGTTTAATTGGGTGGGCTCACTCTATTTTCTTAATATGAGTATTCACTGGTATGAATTTCCCTCTTAAGACTGCTTTAATTGTGTCCCATAGATTCCAATGTGTTGTTTTGTCATTGTCATTTAGTTGAAGGAACTGTCTGATTCCTTGTTTAATTTCCTCTGTGACTCATTGGTCATTCAGAAGTGTGTTGTTCATTTTCCATGTGTTTATGAAATTCTTGTGGTTTCTTTTGCTATTGATCTCCAATTTCATCTCACTATTGTCTGATAATATATAGGGGATAACCTCAATTCCTTTGCACTTACTTAAACATTTTCTATGAGTGACTATGTGGTCTATTTTGGACAATGACCTGTGTGCAGCTGAAACGAATGTGTATGCTGATTTTGTAGGGTGGGACACTCTGTAAACATCTGTTAAGTTCATTTGTTTAAGAGTTTGATTGAGTTCTAGATTTTTTTTTTTTTTTTTTTTTTTTGGTACCGGGGATTGAACTCGGGTCCTTGCACTTGTGAAGCAGAAGCCGGAACCACTGAGCTAAATCCCTGGCCCAGAGTTCTAGAATTTTCTTATTTTTGTCTAGTTGATCTATTACTTCTTTTTTTGGTGCCAGCCACCTAATCAGGACCTTGTGCTTGTGAATCAGGTGGCAGAACCACTGAGCTAAATCCCCAGTCCCTCATCTATCTATTTCTGACACTGGGTTATTGAGGTCCCCCACTACTATTGTATTAGTGTTTGTATGATTTTTCATGTCCATTAGTATTTGTTATATGTAGTTGGGTGCACTAGTGTTTGGTATTAGTACTAGTGTATATATATTAATATATATTAATGATTGTCATCTCTTCCTCTTGGATTGTTCCCTTTACAAGGATGTAGTGTCTTTCTTCATCTCTCTTAACCAGTATTGGTTTAAAATTCACTTGATCTGCAAAGAGAATAGCTACTCTTGCTTTTTTTCAGGTTCCTGGTGCATGGAGTATTGTTTTCTACCCTTTAACTTTCAGTCTATGAGTTTCTTTTTGAATGAAGTGTGTTTCTTGTATGCAGCATATTGTTGGATTTTGCTTCTTGACCCATTCTGCCAGTCCATTTCTTTTACTTGGTGAACTGAGACCATTAACATTGATGATTATAACTGATATGTATTGACTTATCCTTGTCATGACTTGTTCTTTTTGTTGGACTCTCCCCCTTTGCATTTACTTTTCTGTTTTTCCTGATGGATTCATTCTGCAGGGCTTTCTGGGGTTATGATCCTTGTTGTCTTTTCCTAGGATAATGTCTAAATTTTGTGTTTTGGAGTGCTGGATTGGTATTCATGGAGTTCTTAAGGTGCTCTTTGTCATGAAATTATCTTATTTCTCAATCAATTTTTAAAGATGGTTTTGCAGGGCACATCAATGTGGGTTGGAGGTTGTTTTCCTTTAGTACTTGAAATACATCACTCCATGTTTTTCTTCTTTTTTTTTTTCCATTTAGTTCATTGGTACATTTTAGGTATACAATATAGTTATATTCATCACTGGGATCTTGTACCTTTACATGATGTATCTCAGTTCTTATTTTTTCTCCATTCCCCTGCCTTCCCTTCACCCCCTCCACCCTTCCCTATTTTCAAAGACTTTGTTTCCATGGTTTTCCTTTCCTCATATTTTTTCTTTTCCCTTCTTTCCTTTCCCCTTCCCCTCCCACTTCCCCTATTGCTTTAAACATTTTCTTCCTATTTCACAGCATCAATTATACATTTTGATTCTTATTTACACTTTTAGTCTCATTCTTCTTGCCTTGTGGGTTTGTGTTGAGAAGTCTGCTGTGATTTTGATGGGCTTTCCTTTGTATATGATTTGTTTCTTTTCTCTAACTGCTTGTAGAATTTTGTTCTTCTGTTGGGTTTCTCGAATCTTAACTGTTATATGCCTATGTGTAGATTTTTTTTTGATCATGGCTAGCTGGAGTCCTATATGCCTCACTTATCTCTATGTCAAATTCTTTCCCCCTCCTTGGGAAGTTTTCTCCCATCACTTTTGTGAACAGTTCTTTTATGTCATCTGCTCTCTCTCCTGCTTCTTCATTGACTCTCAGTCTTAGGTTATTCTTCTTTGCACTGTCTAGCAGCTGCTGGTTTGATTTCTCGTGTTCCTTTACAATTTTAAAGCAATTTTTCTTTTCCTGGTCACTAATTGCAATCTTTTCTTCTACATCTGAAATTCTATCCTCACATTGATTCATTCTGCTGTGCAGACTTTCGATGGAGTTTTTAATCTCCTGGAAATCGGTTTGCATCTGTTTTATGGATTCCATTTGTTTCCTATGTTGGGATTCCATCATGTTCCTCAGATCCTCTATTTTTTTATCTGTGTCCTCTTTACATTTATTAATCATGTCTTGCACCATGAGCAAAATCTTTGCTGTTATCTGAGTAATTATTTCTGATTTCATTTTTCCCATATCCTCTTTTGTTGCCAGTTCAGAGAGTCCAGGTGGTTGAGTATCAGATTGTTCCATCTCGTTTCCCTTTGGGATTGCTGTAGGTGATCCAGAAGTCTGTTTTTGAGGCTTGTTTATGTGTCTTCTCATTTCCACAGTGGGGGATGGGTGCTTCTGGCACCTGCGCAGCTCACCTTCTCTGCCCTAGGAGCTTGGGATGGCGGCAGGGAAGCTTCCTTCTTGTGTTTAGTAATGCAGATATTGCATAATACTGATAAAGACAGAGAAAAAATCATTTTCATCTTCCAAATGGCCTATGCCAATGTCTGCAACTATGAGGTGTCTAAGGATGTTTTAAAAGTATAAAAGTTTTCACCATAATCATTACATAGATAAGATTTTTCCTTGGAAATTAGTATCTGATGAGGACTAAATTAAACATAGCTTCCTCATATTCATTAAATAAATCAATCTCAAGTACATATTCTCTGATAATCTTTTATTCAAGGCTTTCATAGATGCAAATCTGCTTTCAGGGAGTCCTCTTCAATATGAATTTTATAATGATTAGTAAGGGATGACCTCTGGCTGAAAAGTTTCCCACATGTATTGCATTCATAGGGCTTCTCTCCAGTATGAATTCTTTGATATGCAATAAGTGAGGAGCTTTGTCTAAAAGTTTTTCCACATGTATTACATTTGATCAAGACTAGTTGGAGTCCTATATGCCTCACTTATCTGTTTGTCAAGTTCTTTTACCCTGCCTGGGAAGTTTTCTGTCATCACTTCTGTGAACAGTTTTTTATGTCAACTGCACCCTCTCCTGTTTCTTCATTGACTCCAATCAGTCTTATGTTATTCTTCTTTGCATCATCTAGCAGCTGCTGGATTGATTTCTCATGGTCCCTTACAATTTTAAACAAATTTTTCTTTTCCTGGTCACTAATTGCAATCTTATCTTCTATATCTGAAATTCTGTTCTCACATTGGCTCATTCCGCTGCATAAACTTTCAGTGGAGTTTTTAATCTGGAAATCTGTTTATATTTGTTCTATGGATTCCATTTGTTTTCTATGTTGGGATTCCATCATGTTCCTCAACTCCTCTATTTTTTTATCTGTGTCCGCTCTAGATTCATTAATCATGTCTTGTACTATGGGCACAATCTCTGCTGTTATCTGAGAAATTATTTCTGATTTTTTTTTTTCTGATTTCATTTTATCCAGATCCTCTTTTGTTGCCAGTTCAGGGAGTCCAGATGGTTGAGTATCAGGGTGTTTCATCTCTTTTCCCTTTGGGGTTATTTTAGGTGATCTGGAAGTCTGGTTTTGAAACTTGTTTATGTGTCTTCTCATTTCAACAGATGCAGCCTGCTGTGCTTTTGTTGAGTTGAGTTTTGCTCACCCAGTGGTCTTGAATTCTCAGCAAGCCACAGAGCAGCCTTTACTCTGGTGCTCACTAGTACATCCATTCGTGGGTTCAGAGTGGTGGCCTTCTGGATCCCTGAGCTAACCTGTTGTCTGGGTGGGCTTCTGGCTGGGGCCTGTGCACACATGGAATCCTATCTAGGTATGCGTCTCACTGGGGCCCCTATGTAGCTGTTGTCTGGGAGGCCTTTGGCTGGGGGCTGTGCACCCCAGTTCCTGTTGTCTGTGCAGGCTTTGGCTAGGGTCTCCATATACGTATCAGTGGTATTGTGGTGAGCCTCTGGGTATTGCTTGTGTGCCTGTGTAGCTCTTTTCCAGGTGGGTCCTTTGCTGTGGCCGATGGTATGGTGACCCTCTGGCTGAAGTTTGCGTGCCTGCGCAGGTCTTTTCTGTGTGGGCCTTTGGCTTGGATGGGTGTGCCTGAGCGTCTGGGGTCCAGGCAGAGCCCTGACAGATCTCCCTTCAGCTGCACCTGTCTGGGCCACACAGCTGCCCCCCATGGTCTGCATGCACTTACCAGTGGAATGGCAGGTCTCTGGCTGAAGCTTGTGAGCCTGTGAAGATCTTTTCTGGGCAGACATTTGGCTGGAAGGAGTGTCCATGAGCCTCTTGGGTGGGGGCAGAGTGCTGGCTGGGATCTGCCTGCAGCTGTGCTGATCTGTGCCTCACAGCTACTCCCCAGGATCTATGTGCACTTACCGATGGAATGGTGGGCCTCTGCTCCACTCTATTACTTTCAACAGTGTCCTGGGCATGACACTGCTCTACAAATGAATCCAATCAAATAGGCCTTCTTTGATGGGATACTCTTGATGTCAGCATTTGATGTTTGTTTCTCCCACATGACTTATTCTAGGTTCTCTCCTGCAAACAAGCAGGCCAACAGCTTAACTTATATTACCAATCTACTCTATATTTTTTACCACAACCTTCACTGTTTTGGAGAGTACCCTTTAGCTTGACTTTCTCCCAGCTCTGCTGAAAATGAAAACAGTTCCTTTGGGAAGACAATAAGAGCAATCTTTAAAAAATTTTTCTGTCCTACATCTTCCTTATTTTCCAGAAAAATATATGAGTTAAGGCTCTGGAGCTGGAGGGTATGGCCAGCTCAATCTGAGAGATACCTGCACACTAGGAACCAAGCACTAGTGGGGGACCTGGGCTTAACCTGATTGAGGGTAACCAAAGGCCTCTCAGCTTGCTCAGCATGGAGCTACCACATCAAGAGTTCAGGGAAGTGTGACCAGGGCCTCAATCTTCTCAAGATTCTGTGCCTATAATAGAGCATCTATCCCATAAGTGGGGGCCATGACTTAGGGTTAGGGTTAAGGTCAGCAACAGGTTATGGAAAGCTGGTGGAGAAACACTGTCATCCTGCCTCTCCTGGGAAGGAAGCCTTCTGTGTGCTGTGTGCTAAGGAAAGAGAGAACTCCATGTTTTTGCTGTAGCAATCTAGTATTGAATCTCTCCTCTGCTGAGCTGGGAGTGGTTGAAACTGCAGACTCACCTCTTTTACCAAATTTGTAAATTTTCTTGAATAGGTTTCTTCTTTTTCTGTCCATTCCTTAGGATCATTTTCAGAAGCTTTAAATGGATTTTTAAAATAGTTTTCACTGGAGAGTAGATGTCTTTGTTACTCTCTTATTGCTGAGACACAAGTTAAAGGAAGAAAGATTTATTTTGGCTCACAGTTTGTAGAGGTTTCAGTCCACAGTTGGCTGGAAGAAAGGCATGGCAGGGGCTCATGGCAGAGGACAAAGAGCTCTTGGCTCAGTAGGCAGGAAGCAGACTGGGGTGAAGAGAGTAGGAATGGTACATACTTCCAGGCCATGTCCCAGTGACCACTTCTTCCTACCATTCTTCACCTCCCAACATCACACCCAGCTATAAACCCATCAGTGGCCTAGTCCCATGATGAGTATCCATTCACCTCCCAAAAGCCCATCTATGAGTGCATGAGGTGTTAGGGGGTAGATATCTAGTTATAAACCATAACAGTAGGCTTGTTGCTCTGTCATGGCAGAATTTGCTGTTATTCTGGGAAGCTTTCTTTTGGATCTGCAGGTACAGTGGTGCCTCAGTAAACAAACAATTCTCTCCACAATTCTGGTCACAAACAAAATTGGATGAGAACTGAATCATATTCAATGGTTAGGTTCAATGTTGACCTTATAGGGAAATTTGATTTGGTTTTCATCCAATTTGGTCTGCAACTAGAATCGTGGAAATAATTAAGTTTGTGAACTGAGACACCACTGTATTGTTACCATTTTGTATAAATATCAAGGAACTTCCAGCATGGCTCTCTTAACGGTGACATATTTAGCTAGGAGTCAGGTGTTGAAATCCTAACCTCCAGTTCCTATGAATGTGGCCTTATTTGGAAATAGGGTCTTTGCCAATATAATCCAGTAGTGGTAACATACTGGATTAATGTGAGTCTAATCCAATCACTGGTGCCCTTATAAGAAGAGAGAAATTAGACTCATATAGACACACAGTGAGCATGCTGTTTGAATGAAGAGATTGGAGGGATGTTGCTACAAGCCAAGGAATGCCAAGGATTGCCAACAACCATTAGAAACTAAAAGAGACAGTGGATCCTTTCCCAAAGCCTTCAGAGACAGCATGTCATTGCTTATGTCTTGATTTTGGACTTCTATCCTCCAGAACTGTGGTGAAATAGATTTCAATTATTTTAAGCCACCCTAGTTGTGGTACTGGGTTACAGTAACTTAAAAATCTAATACACACATCACATGGTAACTTTGTCTAGTAGGAGGGTGGCTTGAGAATTGTTTCCAAGAAAACATCTGAAAGGGTCACTTCTATTCTATTTCTCATTTAATGTTATCCTAGTCCTTTCATTGTTTCATAATCTGGCTCCATGGGGAGATTACATTTCTGTAAACTACTCTTTTGGTTACAGTACTTCTTAAATTTGAGAAATACTTGGTTTCCAGAACCTTGCTTTTAGAAGTACATTTTAACTGCCATACCCACAAATTTACAATCACCTCATCATGCTGTTTAACAAGGCCGTAATTAGTCCCCAAATCTGCCTATCTTCCAGATCTCTATGAGAATTCTCTTCACTTTGGTGATGGGGTTACTGCCTCATCAAACAACACAGCTGCATTGAGAGCTGAAAGGTGGAGCCAGCCAGAGATGTGATTAACCATCACCCACCCCCCCCACACACACACACACATTTGGCCTATTTTTATTATTTCAAGCAGTATGTAAAACACAGTTTGCAATAATTATATTTTTTTCAACACCTAATAATTTAGTGTTTATGGTACAAAATCTGTTTCTCCAGACCTTTTATTAATTTATTTTTCACATCTTTGTGTCTCTCTACAATATGACCAATCCCAAATAAAAGTGAAATTTAAGAGTGCCTACACTGATATGCATAACAGTAAAGAGTAGTTTCCAGTCCAAACTAGTAATGAAGTAGTTTAAACACTTATCCCACCCTTTATCTATAGGGCATATATTCCAAAACCCCAGTGGATACCTAAGACCACATATAGTCCTGAATCCAATATATACACAAAGAGATGTGATCAAAAATATAGTGAATGTTTAACTTTTTAAAATTTATTACAGTAAAAGGCACAGTGCCATTAATCATCCTCACTCTGAGCATGCTTATTTCCTCATTCTTGCCACTTTCTGAAGTAGTTCTGGAAGTTTCCTTCCATGAGTGTCTTTAGTTGTATTTTGATGGCTGCCTCAATTTCCTGAATCAACTCAAAGCATTTACCTTTCGTGGTCATTTTGAGCCAGAAGTCATACAATGATAGATCCAGTGAATAAGGTGGATGAAGATATACCGTACATAATGTTTCCTACAAGCCTGCCTTTCCATTAGATGGCACTCAGCAATAGCAATCATGGAATTTTTTTTAATCACAACTCATAAAACAATCACAAGTCAGGACTACAAGAACTGCTTCAGAAAGTGGCAAGAACAATGGGATAAATGTGTTTGAAGTAAGAGGAGTATTTTGAGGGGACTTGTGGGGAGATTCTGGCCAAAGGAGTGATTGAAGTGAATATGATAAGGAAGGGGCCTCGGAACAGCAGTTCCCAGGCTCCTGGAATCCATGGTTAAAATTTAGAGCAGAATTGCAGGACAACAGTAAGCAGAATTGAAAGCAAGGTGTTTTCAGAGATGTTTGCTCCGTCCATTGTGTCTCCTCTTCCCCAATAAGATTACTTAAAGTAGGTCGATATGTGTCATATAACACACTATCCCATTCCTTCCCTGTCCCCTGACCAAAACTCCTATGCAAGTGTTACAAATGTGTTTCTTCCTCGTCTTTGTTTTCATATCCTTAAGTTACAAATAAATAACCACAGAGGTCTCAGCTTATTGCTGTTTCCCTGACCCTTTCTCATACAGAGAAGCAGCCTCTCTGGTCTCTTGGTGATTAAACTAAGTCTTGTCTCCAAATAATCTTTACATCCTTTATGCTGCCTGTGACACTGTGAAAAGGATTCATGGTAATGTATCTTTTATTGTAATAATTTTTTAGACAAATCCTGTATTTTTTTATGTACCTTTATTTTTCTTTTTGGTACCAGGGATTGAACTCAGGACCTTGCATTTGCCAGGCAACCAGTGGAACCACTTGAGCTAAATCTCTGGCACATACTGTATTTTTTTAAATCACCTTTTGTACTATGTTTTTCCCTCAGTGCCCACAGCATTGCCACATAGCACCAGAGTTCATCTGTCTTCTTATGTTTTATGCCTAGGGCCTCTTCTATATCACTACTTTTATACTTTGGGGTCATTATTATGTTAAATAAGGGTTACTTGAACACAAGCACTGTGACACCACCAAAGCTGATCTGATAGCTGTGCCTAATGGGCAGGCAATGCATACAATGTGGATACTCTGGACAAAAAAAGGATTTACCTTCTAGAAGGACAGGGTGGACCATTTCATGATGCTACTTATACCAACATGCAATTTAAAACTTATGACTTGTTGATTTCTGGAATTTTCCATCATTATTTTTAGAGTGCAGTTGACTGCAGGTCACTAAACGCCCCCTAAGGTGGGGGACTAATGTATTGGTAGCTTTTGCATCTTTGGATAAAGACGTTTGTGAGTGGCCCTTGACAGTTGATTATGTAATGCTGGGTACGTAAAAGTTTTGAGAACCTTTGCATCATCTTGCATTGCTAAGGATATTAAAGTATAAGAAAAAAAGAATAGATTAAAACAGAGTAGGATATGGATTTACAATTTGCCACATGTCTACTGTACTTCTTAGAGGAATGGACAACATCCAAATAAGAAAACAGAAGTCCAAGGAGCAAGGCAACTTGATAGTAAAATGGTTGTTCTAGAAATGTAAGAGCAGGAATGAGATGCTGTATATACAGGACTCTGTGTATGTTTGTACCTACGTAGGTACTTGAGTGTGTAGTGCATCCATTCACGTGCATGTGAATGTGTGTGTTGATTGCTAATATTTGGGCACAGACTAGAAGGCAGAGTCTTCATATCAGATTTTATCTTGGGATCACCAACCTTGGCTTTTCTTTTCCATCTGCTCAGCTACAACATACCACCCCTCAGTTAAAAACATGCCAGGACATCCTGATGCCATTAATCCATAGAATTGTGGTCATATGGCTTACAAATCTGAGGAAGAAAACATGTTAGAACATGCCTCAGAACTTGCATTTTTTTAATTGCAAAAATTATCTTTGCATTTCCTTGGGCATCTAGAAGCAGGACACCCAGCCAGTGGCAACTTTTCCAATTCCATTATTCTTCCAAGATATAACTTTTACTCAACATCTGTTAGAATCTTGGAGACTTAAAACCACAATTGATTGAAATCCTTCTCTCGTTTCTAAAAGACCAAAGAAGAACCCAGACTTAGTAAGACCTTGACTCTCAGACTTCACATTTTGTAGATAATGTGGAAGCTTGGATTTTTAAAAAATCGATCTGGCAATGGCAGACAAGAATGATTGAACTTAGAAGAAACTTGAACCAGAAAGATACACAAGAACATAACTTGAACCACTTGAATATAACCAGAACAGGAGGTGGGAAAAGTGTGGACACAGTGGGGTCTTTGGGGGTAGAAAGAGGAGGAGATTCTTCAAAGACATCCTCAAGTCTATGGCTCCACAGAGAGGGAGGAGCAAGTGATGATCTAGATACTTGAGCCTAGCTGGTGAGACAGCCAGGAAATGTTCCCACTGGAGGCATGGGCTGACTTTTGAAAAACACATCTGAAAGCTACCCAGTCTCAAAGCTAGAGTTGCCTTTTGACATGAGTAATTTCCATGAGAACTTAATGTGCATTTCAAAGCCCCAGTGAGATTTACCAGACATATTCAGTTGACTCTAATGTGAGTATTTTGGGAATATGAGATGACTTACTTATTTCTTTGGCAGCTGGCTGCCCTCCCTAGGCTCTGGATAGTCACCATATTGGAGAAGGGAAGGTCTCATTGCATTTGCTGCTCCATAGGCTCTTGACCCATGAGCAGAAACTCAGAGCATCATGACTTTTCAACATAGTGCAACTCATCTATCTCTTCTTCCAGATTGTGTCTTGGGCAGGCCAGCAGGCACTTGTTATAATTTGGGCCTTGAATATCCTCTAAAGGACCTTGTGTTAAAGGCTTGATCCCAAGGGTGGTATATAGGGAGATGATGGAACCATGGAGAGATTGGTCCTAGTGGGTGGTCTTTAGGTGTCCTTGAAGGAGATTGTGAAACCCCAGTCCCTTCCCACTCTCTCTTGCTTGTTGGCCATGAGATATGCAGTTTTTCCTCTACCACACATTTCTCCCCTGAAGTGCCACATGTCCAAAGCAATGAACCCAATAGACCATGGACTGGAACATCCAAACTGTGAGTCAAGATAAACTTTCCCATTTATAAATTTATTATCTCAGGTATTTATTACAGTGATGGAAACATGACTAATAAAGTCCTCATATTTCAGAGTGACCATCACAATATTTTCATAAAGAGATTAATGATGAGGATTGTGTCATGGGTCAGACTTCAGTTTGTCTCTTCAGTTCACGTAACAATTTCTCTTTCTTGCTATACATGCTTATGTCCTACTTAGAAGTTATAAATTATTGGAGAATGCTGACCAAGTTATGCTCCTGCTGTTTCCCCCACTTTCTACGCTTGGTTCCCTTTCCTTCTACAGATTCAATGCTATCAAAAACTAATTAAGGCCCAGCAGAGACAATTTCGGGGAAGGAAAGCAGTAACAGTGGGTTGGCTAAAATAATTGACCAGAGCTGGGCACAGGACCCCACATCTATAATCCCAGGCTACTTGTAAGGCTGAGGCATGAGGATCACAATTTGGAGCCAACCACAGCAAGACCCTATCTTAAAATATAAAAAAGCAAACAGACTGGACATGTAGCTCAGGGCCCCATGGGTTTAATCCCCAGTAGTGCAAATAAAAAAGGAGGAGGTGGAGGAAGAGGGAAATTGGCCAGAAATGTGCATTTGGTGCAACTTTGGAATATTAAACTTGTATTGGTTCTCTCTCACCCCACTCTATGAACCTGCCTAGAAGTTCTTTACTTGGTCATTGTTAGGAAAAAAAAAAAAGAGGAAGAGAAACAAAGGTACAAGCTCAACAGGACAGGTTTATTTCAGAACAAACCTGAGAGAGACCACTCTGGCATTGAGACCAGACCAGTTGCTCTCATGCAGGCTACGGGATCTTTTATAGGGTCATGAAGAGGGGGATTTCCGTGAAAGGGAGTTGTGGCTACTTGCCAAGAACAAGGTTTGAGAAAAGGTAATGTTTTCCCAAGGATGAGGCTTGGGACCATGCAGGGAGTAGTGGTTGCTATCAGTAGCAGGGCTGACAGTGATATGAGTCACTGAGTGCAGCTATGCTGGAGGGGACAGTTTAGAGTCATCTTTGTCAGGATGGTGGCAGTTGAATTCCTTCATTCCAGTTGTTAGAAATGGAAAAATGGGCAGTGCAACTCTTCCTTATCTATTTCCTGCTGATTTGGGGTGGTGGTGGTTGATGTTTTGTCTGGACTGAAGAAGGAAGACTATATTGACATGGTCTTTGGCAACTGCCTGAGAAATGGCTTCAATCCTATTGGCGAGAAATCTTTGCAACAGATTGATTAGGCATAGCAAGAACAAACAGATGAGTAAAAAGAGGAGAACCGGCACCATAAAAGGGAGAGTTCAAGATAGGATAATAGACTTCCATGAATCCCATGAATTCTGCAGGGAGACCCCAGACATTTGTTGTACTGCCTGAACCTCAGTGTTTATTTCCTGCAGAGCTGCAGACCAAGAGATTAAATCACATATGAACAAAGGATGAGCATCAGAATGGCAGGAATGATTGGAGAAGGAACTGAATCCAGATCTGTTCTTAAAGGATTAGGATAGCAATTGTAACTAGCTGGCTCATAGACCTGTCTACAAAGTGTAGCTGGAAACTGTCAGTAGAGGTCAGTGATTAGAGCCCCCATTTTGTATTGAGCCTACATTGCTATTACTTTAATATCTCTTTGGTAATACTTTTTTACTGGATATTCAAGACCATTTAAAGTGAGACTTATGTTAATCAGAAGTATCCTCTTGCTATCTATCAGGGTCAGTTAAGGTTCCTCAAGCCTTACTTTTGGAACCATGTGCAGAGCCTCTCAGCTCTTCTGTCAGTGTCTGACACCAGGATGATGCTTGACCACGTGGCTTCCTGTGAAAACATGGAGATGTTTTTCTCTCTGGGTACCCTCCTTTTTACCACGTTGTACATTGGTTGACTCCTGTCCACTGGGGTCCACCAATCTCCCTCTTCAGGAGATTGAAGAACCCACCAAAGTTGTAGGATCTTGTAGAGAGGTTTCCTCATTCTTGGGTCCTTGTTGATCTTGGAGGGTCAGGGCCAAAATATTGGCTGCCCTCTTGGCCCAGTTATCTTTTAACTCTAGTTTCCAAACCTCAATTGTTAAATATCCAGGAGATCAGTTAAATCATTATTACTATGGGAACAGTAGGTTTAATCTTATGGTCTTATCTAAATATTAAGCACCTTGAAATATATAGTATGACAAGGGAACTGTTATTTTCTTACCAATCATGGTTGTCTTGGGAGTTGAATCTCTGCAGAATGTTAACAGATAACAATTATAAAGCTTTAGTGTGATAACTTGAGATCAAGGGAAATGTAACATTTTAGCATAACAATTATGATGACATTATTAAGTGACATGAAGAAATTTTTACCTAAATTTGTCATCCTTCAATAGAATGCCACTGAAGAAGAATGTATCCATCCATAGATGTGGCTCATGTGACATTACCTGGATCTCACAGTGTCTGAGCTTCTCCAAGTGTTGTAACACATACATAACATACAATACTGGCTATCTCATGCTGCATGGGCATGCGCATCTTATCACAAGTAGCTGGAAAACAAGTAAGGGGAGTCGCTGGTATGAAGAGATGTTCTTCAATTTTGCACCTTTGAAGACCTGTGTACTTGGGAAACAAATATATTTAATACACCATGAAGTCAGGAATAATGAGTGTCACAAACCAGGTCAGAACTGCCCAAGGAGGCAGCTCCACTCTGGTTTTTGTCATTAACCAGTCTAGGTGTCCCTGCTAGTTATGCAGAAAAGTTCGTGTCCAGTCTCAATCTCAGAAATGTGAGTTAAAGCCTTTGTCTGAAAGTGCCAATTAGACCTGAGAGGAGAGTTGGGATCTAAGGGAGGAGCAATTGATGATCTGAAAGTCAGGGCCACAGGACACCCCCCACCACCACCTAGTCTTCTTGAGCAACAAGGAGCTTTTAGAAGAAACAGCCTGGGGTCAACAAAACCAACAAGAGCAAACTTTTTTTTTTTTGGTACTGAGGATCAAACTCAGGACCTTGAGCTTATAAGGTAGACAGCAGAACCACTGAGCTAAATCCCCGGCCCAAACATATTTCTTTCTATATATTGCATACCCCACAAGACTTTTCTCAATATACTTGGGCCTTCTAATTTTGTCACATGCAAACTCCTCTCACATCAAAAATATATCTCTGTACTTTATAGTTTTCTTCCATATTTTGCTCTATCCTATTTGCTATAAATTTTTTTGTAACAAACTTTACTTCTAATGCTTGGATTTTAAAGTGTACATCTTTTCTCGTGTGTGTGTGTGTGTGTGTGTGTGTGTGTGTGTGTGTTCTCAGGTTGTTACATTGTAATTTTGGCTATCTGCCAACTCTCTGAGTAGCCTTGAAAAGTATCTTCTCTACTGAATCAGCAAAAGAACACATTAACCCTTTAATTGTAGTCTAAGAATTTACAAAGCACAAAAAATGTTTTAAGCATATCAATTAAACAAAAATACCCATTCAAATTGGAAGTCAAAAGTAAATTTATCAATCTTAGTTCCCCTAGGGCTAGAATTTTTTTTTCCAACTGGTCTCTATGACTGAGTTTTTAATTGTTAGGAATGCATTTGCTTGTTTAGACTCATGTGGGATTGGAGAGGCAGTGAAAGTTAGGCTGTAATAAGTTTGGTTCTCCTAAAAATTCATATGGACAACTTTATATAGAAATCTCAAAAAGAAGAAAAATTTTTGAGGAGCTCAAACAAAGGAGCTGCAAGTGTTGTAATTCGTTACTAGCACAGATCGAACAGACAAACAGACAAGCATGCAGAAAACAATTGCAATTAAATCAGAGTATACTTTTAGATGTACCAGTAATGAGTGTCTTTGAGCCCTTGTACTGATGAGGGTTCCCTTTTCTTCCTAGCAAATCTTTCCCAGTTTGGCATAATTTACTGGCTTGACTTTTGCTACCTTTAGCCCTTCTTTAATACAATAAAGAAAATGTAAATGGACTCTTTCCCCAGGGAGAGTTTAATAATTTCAGTGGGGCCTGGAGGACAGGCAGGCCTCTTCCTCCTCTATAGGGACATATGGGATCTCTTTGTCCTCACCTGATTTATTTTTGTACATAAGCCACTTTAACCTCATTTTTCTTTTTGCTAAATGGGTCCAATTGGCATATAGTGTTGTAATTTAGAGCCCCTTTGTCATCTTTCTGGTAGTCTATGTGTAACTTCTTTCTGTTTGTTTATTTGTCCTTGATAGGGCCTTATCTCTAGGGTAAGCAGAGAAACTGAGAGAGAGAGAGAGAGAGAGAGAGAGAGAGAGAGAGAGAGAGACGGATCAGAGAAAGCTTGGGGATAAGGAACCTCCTGCCACTTGCCATTTCCCCACAGGTAGCTATCAAGGTCATGAAGAATTTGGAAATCATATTGCCAAATTCAGACCATAGAGAATAAAATATGAAATATTTAGGCCAAATACTCCTTTTTAAAGCCCCATGCTAATCTGTCTGGAAGTCTTCCTCAGAGCCTGGCCCTGAGCAACCCCTAGGGGTCTAGGATTCTCTACATGGCCCAGCCACATCAGGTAAGACTTCTACAAGAGATTGGACAGATATCCCTATTCCACTTTCTGTGGAAGTCCACCACAGAGCCCTGCCCTGGGGGACCTCCCCCCAGGGTATTTGATAATGGGGTGTGGTTGTGGGACAGACTTTTACTTCCTGGGTGCATGAGGCAGGCAGGGGCAGATCTTGCCAGTCCTGGGCTGGATAATGTGCTGAATGGAGGGTTAACAGGAAATGGCAAAAGACATCCTGGAGCTTGTAAGGGAGGGGAAAAAGAGGGGGTCATAAAAGGAAGAAGTGAGGGATACTGTAGTAGTCTCCTCAATATTTCCCTGTATAGGCCATCAAAATGTTAAGAAGAAGGAGAAAAAGAAACAAAGGTATGAGGTTAACAGGACAGGTTTATTTCAGAACAAATCTGAGGGACTACTCTGGCATTGAGACCAGGTGGATCCTCTCATACAGACTATAAAGTCTGTCATAGGATCATGAAGAGGAGGAATTCAGTGAAAGGGGGTTGTGGTTACCTGCCAAGAGCAAGGCTTGAGAAAGGGTAATGTTTGTCCAAAGAGGAGACTTGGGAAGTGCATCGAGTAGTGGTTGCTATGAGTAACAGGGCTGATAGTGATATGAGTCACTGAATGTAGCTGTGCTCTGGAGGGGGAAAGTGGTCAGAGTGGTCTTTCTCAGGATAGCGACAGTTGGATTCCTTCAGTCATGCCATATGTCATCCTAATTTAGCAAAGGATTAACATTTTGACCAGCCCCTTGGTCCTCTACCTATTCCTCCTGCCTCATTTAAACAGTATGTCACCTTAACCTGCCAATGTTGATCAAATACCTAAGTGTACATTCTAGCAACAAATTCAGAGCCTTTCCTCAAATTAGTAAAACCTAAACAAATCACAAACCTGGAAAATAGCTAAGCTCTCTACCTATGCCAGTGAAAGAGTCAGCGTGGGGATGCGCATTCAAATGAGCTGATGTCTACCACGGCAAACTAGACTATACCTGCAACAACAGAGTTCCAGAGGCATGACAGGCCCACTACACAGATGTATTTAGCTTTAAAGAATAACTTGCCCACTGCCAACTCAGAGAAATTCCAGCTGCTTAGCCTTACCTGTGTCCTTTCCAGTACCTTTTGGAAAGTTACTACACAATGCAAATGTTCTCACCTTAGTGTGAAATAATTTGTTGAATCACTTTCCAATCTGATTTCCAGCTGAGAACAGACCTCAAGAGGGCAGAAAATTGAACAGAGATACAAACAAAGATGTACCCATCAGAGCATTTGGTGGGAAACAATTCTAACTTGAGCAGAAAAGGAATTCATTGGATAGATGAAGATGTAAATGACTGGAAGTCACTATATGGCATAAATTGGGAAGCCTGCAGGACCAGGTTCTGGAAATGAGTAGGAACAAAGAAGGGATGGCAGCAAAGAAGCTGTATATAAAGGTCACCCCATAGGACATGCTGCTTGGGATATCACCAGTGACACTATTCAGTGAACACTCACCACCAGGACATCAGCCCTCATAGCCATACCTCTTGTCTCCACTGTCACTTCAGTTTATGTCATTCTTTTATGAGCCCAAAGCCTGGATGGGAGAGTCTGGCTGAACTGGTCACACTGCCTGCCCCACTTGCAGAAGCCAAGTAGTGAAAGGTTTTTCTGAACACAAGAGAAGACAGGGCCCAAGCTCCACCGAGTTTGGTATTTCCTCTGAAGAGGTAGGCTGCTCAGAATGGGCTGCAAAATATGGCAAATATACCCTATACTAGATAAAATTGGAGATGACACTAGAGTGGCTGAGCCTCAGTATATCACATATTTTTACACATTTTAATAATTTGCACTTCAGAGACAGTTCATGTCCTCCAGTTTTAGGGATGATCAAGCCTCAAAGAGGTCAAGTACCTTGCCCAAGATCCCACAGTTAAAAGGATGTAAACAGGGATTCTGATGCGACCTTGTGGCAGCAAAGCCTATGCTCTGTCTTAGTGCCTCTCTGGGGCTGACACAGCAAGGGATAAGGAGGGCTGATCTGGGTGTCAGATGCCTGTGTGCACATGGGTGGTACTTAAAGTACTCGTCTTGGAGAAGATACATTAGTCACCGCAGGGTGCCATATCAAAGCACCACAGACTAGATGAACCTAGACAACAGGAATTTCTGTTCCCCCAAGCCTGGAGTTTACAAGGCAGAGATCAAGGTGTCATAAGCCAGTCGATTTGTCTGAGGGCTCTCTCCACGGCTTGCGGATGGTCATCCTCTCCCTGTGTCTTCACGTGGCTTTTCTCAGTTCTGATTTCTCCTTACAGGGACATTGGTCACATTGGATTACAGCCCTTCCTAATGACCTGATCAACTTACTTGCCTCTTTAAAGGTTCTCTCCCCAAATGCAGTTTTATTCTGAGGGATGGAGGATTAGGGTTTCAATATATGAATAGGGGATGGGGACATAAGAACAACAAGAGGGTCCACACGGCCTCTGTTTCAGCAATCTGGTGAGTGACAGCCCCATCTGCCTTTTTCCCCATCTGGATTCTTCTTCATTTTGAGCCTCCTCTTTGAGCACAAGGCAAGTGTGTCCCTCTTGGATTCCCAGTACAATCGCTTTCCTCCAGGTTAAATTGTCCTTCAGGCAACAATGATTTTCTCTGCTTTCCAGCAGGGCTCTGTCTGGTCCCAGCTGCTGAATTGCCAGAACTGTGCTGGGGCATCTACACAACTGGGGAGTCCTGTGGACTGAATTATATTCACATGCTGAAGCCCTAGGAGTCACATGTTGAAGGTCTTTCTCTGAGGAGGTAGTTCAGCAAGCTTTCTGGTAGCTCCTTCTATAAAAACCTTAATCCCATCACGAGCCACTAATCTACAGGTAATGATCTATCAAAGACTCTCATTCTAAATCCAGGATGACTGGATTCTGGGATCTTGACATATCTTTTCAGGGCCACTTTTCTACCTACTACCGACCCCATCTTCCCCAGTGTATCCTCCCCACCAGACTCCCCACCATCTTCCCACCTCCACAGCCTGGGTTACTCTGTCTGGCTGTCCTTTCCTCTTCAGCCCTTGACTCAGAACCTGGGACTGGGTTTAGGCTGCGAGAGGTCACTCAAATATTGCACATTGTTCCTACAAGACCTTCAAGGCCTAAGGCGTTTCACTTTCTCAGACTCCAAGTATAAACTGAATGAACAGATTAATAAAGAGCATCCTGACTGGGAAGAAAATGCTTTTCACGTTAATATGAGTGCATTTAGACAAAGAATATTTACCCAACTGGCAATGTTACAATTCTGGAGACAAGTTCCAACAGCCAGTTGTGCCTTGTTAGGGATTTGTTGATTTCGGGTGGCCTGGATTCCATTGTTACCTACAATACCATCAATGTGGGCCAAGTTCCAAATACCTTTGGCTGCATTCAGAATGTGAGGAAGAGGGGGAATTTTAAATAACCCTCCACACAGAATCTGAGGGCTCCTTCTCATGCCCCTGCTCTTCTTTTGATCACTGAATAAAACATTCTGTGTCCAGGGGTGGCCCAGTCCCTGGCCAGTTCACTGCCAATGTCCGGCAGCTGCTCAGGACAGAGACCCCTCAGAACTGCATACAAAATCTGCCAGAAGCCCAGCTCCAAGATGCAAACCCTGCATCTTCCAAATTTTTCAGCTAAAAACTAGACTGGCTGTGAGGGCCACTCAGCCCAGCTTACCACTCTTACAGTTCCTACCCTTATTTAAACACAGGAGGCTGAGGCTTTCTAGTCCCTCCACCCCCAATTCTATTTTTCCTCCATTATAGCCAGAGAACAGTGTTTGAGGCAAAGAGGTAAAGAGCAATGCTATTTTTTCAAATAGGCACCCAGGATTTTTCCTGTGAGGTCTTTTCCTCTTATGGCATTGGGAGTTTTAACAAAGGCTGGGGATGTGTTTTATTCCTTGATCAAAGTCCAGCACATTCCGGGTCACTTAGACCCAGAGTGATGTCTTCTGCCTCTACTCCAATTCTGCATTGAAAGTGGGATTCTTGTTAGGCAGACTCCCACACACACTCCTTCCCTCTGCCTCTCAACTCCAAGAGAAAGGCAAGACTATGTCACTGGAAATGTGGTAGGCAGCAAGGTGACAAAGGAGTGGTTGCAATGTGGGTGAGGATGGAGAAGAGACACACCTGTGGGCTGGTTAATAGCCTCTGGAATGTGCCTTATGGAAACTGATGCAGGTGGAATGAATTCACATACACATTTGTCTCCACTCCCTCCCAGTTCCCCACTAAAGTGACAGAAAAGAGATAAAAAGGCATCAACCCAAAAAGGCAGACCATGAAAGGAGAGGCAGGAAAGAGAGGTCAGTTAAACGTGTAAAAGCAGAAATCAGATCTAGCAGTGATAAACTGAGCAACTAGGGACAGATGCCAGTGCTGTCAGAGCTGGGGTGTCCCCTGCTGCATTCACAACTGGGAACCCAGAAATTCACAGCACATGGAAGCATAAGGTACTTTTAAAGAAGAAGATTCTATGTAGCTGAAACCAAGAGAGTTCATTGAAAATCTATAAAAGGAGTTTCAGATCCCACTGTCCACACAGCAACAGGCCCCGCTTCCTTACCCAGAAGGTAGAGTAGGTTGCTGTGGACAGGATAAAAGAAGAGGGGGCCTGGCTCAGGAAGCAAGCCCAGGCCAAAACAAAAGGGGAGGCAGAGTCCAGCCCACCATCACCCCTTTCCTCACCGAAGTCTGAGCTCTGCAAGTCAGACAAACACCCTCCCTTCCCAACCCACAGCAAGAAATTAGAAATTATCTTGCTGGGCAAATTGACTGGTCTTTGTGGATGTACCCTCCAAACTCCCATGGAAATTTCATTGCCACTATGACCATATTAGGAGGTGAGGTCTTAGGAGGTAATTAGGTTTCGGGGTTCTGCCCTCAGAGTTGGATTCAAGCCTAATCTCCTTGCCTAAGGAGTAGGTTCTTCCATACATGTGGCTTTATAGTACCAGCAACCTTGCCAACAGCATGCTTTTTTCCCAAGGGGTGCCCTCCACCTTGACCTTGGGCTTCCCAGGCTCCAGAACTGTGAGAAGTTATCTCCTATTGTTTGTAACTTACTCAGCCTGTGGTTTTCTGTGAAAGCAGTAGAAAAGTGGACTGAGACACAGATTAACACCAAAGAAATGACTTGCAGCAATGACATTTGAAAGTTTCTCAACAAAAATAGCCACTTATTCCCTGAAAACCTCACCAATAGAAAAAACTTTGCATGAGGAGTTTCCAAGCATCTTTTTAGTCATTCATTTTTTTTCATTTTTTATTAATACATATTTGCAGTATGTAATGCTTATGTTCCTAGCGGGGAGCTGGTACATGTATATAACACATCATGATTACTTTTTTTAATCCCCCTTTCCTTCCCCCTCCCTCCATCTGTTGGTCCTCTTCCCTTTTGTGAAAGATGTATTTCCCTACTTCCTATTATCTCCTTTTGTCTTGCTCTTTATTTATATTTTGGGTTTCTCATATAAGAGAAGCTATGTGATATTTAAGCTTGTGTGTCTGATTTATTTCACTTAACATTATGGTCTCAAGGTGCATCCATTTTCCTACAAATCGCTCAAGTTTATCTTTTATGGCAGAGTGGTAACCTATTGTGTGTTAGTTCCACATTTTTTTATCCATTCATCTGTTGATGAACATATAGGCTACTATAATGAATTGTGCTGCTATAAACATGAATATACATGTTTCATTGTAATATGATGTCTTTAACTCTTTGGGGAAGGTACCTTGGAAAGGAATAGCTAGATTGAATGAAATGTCTATTTTTAAATTTTGAAGAATCTTCATAGTGATTTCTATAGTGGTTGTACTAGTCTACACTCCCACCAGCAATGTAAAAGAGTTCCTTTCCCCAGTCAGCCCCTCTAGCATTTGTTATTATTTGATTTTTTAATGATGGCCATTCTTTCTGGGACAAGATGGAATCTCAGTGTTGTTTTAATTTGCATTTCTCTAATGGTCAGAGAAACCGAGCATTTCTTCATGTATTTATTCAACCAACAGAGTAAAAAGACAACCTATAGAATGGGAAAAAATTTTGCCAGCTATTCTTCAGACAGAGGACTAGTATCTAGAATATATAAAGAACTCAAAAAAATAGACTCCCCAAAATAAAAGACAAGTGAAATGAACAGACACTTCAAGAAAGAAGAGGTACAGCTGGCCAATAAGTCATTCACTGTTAAAAATGAATGAATTCTGGCATTAACAGATAACATAGGAAAATCTTCATGAAGAAAGATTGGGGTGAGGATAAAAGAAAATGAGAAATGAGGTAGAAATAAGATACTTTTTAAATATCCATAATTCATTCTTTAGTGAGAAAAAAAGAATGACTGCATCTATAATACAAGGTCAAGGTAGCACAGGTAGCACAATTGGGGCTAGGAGATCACTCCTCCATCCGCCTGAATTTGGGCAGCACTCCAGGACAAAATTCTCCTTCCATTTTCCTAAGAGAAACAGAAATAAAAATAATAAAGACCCAGGAAATCTCTAAACATATGTGTTAGACCCCATGGCCTGAACTTCAGGAACCTTTGCCTCATTCAAATTCAAGTTTCATTAAAGTTTCACACATAGAGACCACATCTCATGGCTGTGATTAAACCAGAGTGAACTCTGGGAGAGTCACGCATACTAGGAATCCCTAAGATGACTCAGCAACCTGTCAATCATTTGTCAATCATATTCAGAGAGATCCGCAGGGTGCACATCTTTTAAAAATTCAAAAGCCTGATTTATATTCACCCTTCCTGTTCCTGGCCATCCTGGTACCACTTTTCCATTCATGCTACCTTTTTGTTTCTGTTGGCATAGACCCGCCCTGAGCACATCTTCCCAACAACTTCAATAAATGTAGCTGCTTGTAGTTCTTTGCTCAACATGCACAAGAGTCTGGAATCTCAGATGCAACACACAGTACCAAAGGTATCATATAAAGTGAGAAGCACATAAAAATGATAATACGAATTTTTTAAACTTTCTTATAAAAGTTGGAAAATAAAATTAAAGAAAAAATTTTAACAGAGGACATAAAAACAAGAGACTTCAAAATGTACAAAAAATTGTAAGATTCATTCACCGCTCTGAAGGAAGAAAATTATCAAACATTTAGAAAGGAGAATTTCCCAGAACTCAAAGACCTAAGTCTCCTGATGGAAAAGACCCACCAAGTATTTGACACAATAAATAAAACAAGCAAAATACATCAAATCTGATCATCTTAAAATTCCAGATCGCTAGGAAAGGTGAAAAGGCTCTCCAGACTCTTCTCTGCTTCAGGGATGAGCGAGCAGCACACTGTGGATCTGCAGATTTCCGGAGAGGGGAGCTTGGCACAGGTGATTCCAATATGTATTTTGTTAGATCCACATAGCATTTTCAAAGCCAGGAAATTTTATATTAAAAAATTTCTGGCTTTTGTGGAAAACTGGAGGATTGGACAACACTGAGTCACTTCCCTAAACTGTCTGCGGCTGGGTCCTGGGTCTCCATTGGTCACAGTGCCCAGCACACATTTATATTCCTGCCTGGCCCTGCTCCTGCTGTGTGGGCTGATGGGAAGGCTGTGTTGGCCTGGGTCCCCAGCTGGGCAGAGAGGCTCTGCAGTGGCAGCTTCTGGCCACTGCCTTTCTCCACACAAGAAGGAGAGAGTGGGATGAATTTAGAAGGTAGTAGGTCCAAGATACAGAAGAAGCAAGCCCTAAAGGTACTGGAACGGAGACTGAATCAGATGAATGCTCAAGGATTCAGCCAGGCTCTGCAGCCTTCCAGCTGGGGTCTTGCTCCTCCATTTCTCCAGCTACACGAGGGACAAGGCTAGAACCTGTGTCATTAGGCAGCTTGGGGCTCAGATGCTAGGTTTGTGTGACCTGGGCTCCTTTCACAGTTGGCCCTGGAGTTCCTGAGCCTAGCTCTGCAGACTTCCTAACTACAGAGCCCAAACGCTCCTTTTGCTGCATTAGCTGGTGTAGAGCTTTCTGTTACCTACAAGCCGTGGCTCCTAAACAGTGTTCCTGTCAGGCATCTCTGCAGAGAGAAAGACAGCTTGCAATTCCTGCCATGAAAGGAGCCCAGAGGCTCCGGCTTCATAGACGTGGGCAGGACTCATGGTGCATGAATTTCTGTCCCTCATTTTTTCAGGGGACCTTGCCAGATTACTCACCTATGCACATACTCTATTTTCTTCTCTTAAAAGTAAAGTGTAAACCAGGCATGGTGGTACATGCCTATAACCCCAATATTCTAGGAGGCTGAGACAGGAAGATCACAAGACTGTGCCCAGCCCAGGCAACTCAGTGAGATCCTATCTCAAAAAGTAATCTATAAAACAAAGGGGCTGGGACAGTACAATTTAAAAAGAAGATGGCCACCACTGCTGTGCAGGGTGGCACCTACGTCCATTTCCTATTTCAGGCACAAGTGGGCCTGTGCATTCAGCAGAATCGATTTCAGGGTACAGCCATCCTCCTGGGATTTTTGTGTCCCTCCTCCCCTACGTGGTGCTCAGAGGACAGTGCCTGGAGGATGCACTGGCAGCTTCTTCTGGAAGTAAAGACAGCCCTTAAAAGAAACTGGTGCTTTTTCCCTGGGCTGTTTACAGAGCCTTAACCCCTGTGTCGTGCTCCCTCACAGGGAGGTCCTCTCTTGATTGCTGATAGTCTGTATACTTTCACCATGTGTGGTGGAACCATGGCCAGACCTGTGCTGCAAGGCTTCCACCCCACCACCTTCTTCCAACTGCATAGGGTGCAGCTAGGCTGTGTATGCTTGGCCCACCCAGGGAGCAGCTGCTCCTCCCTGGCCCTCCAGTCTCCCCAAGAAGCCTCTGTCCTCCTGGCTGGCACTTTCTCCCAATGTCTTCTGCCAAGGTTAGAGGCATGGCCCTGTGCACAGCCCTCCCAAGCCATTCTCCAAGCAGCCACTCGGTGCTGCCCTCAGCGGAGCCCAGGAAAGGAAGAGGACAGAAGGGTCGTGAAGGGAGTGTGGCCTCTACCTCACCCTCTGACCAAACACTCGAGCCCAGGAAAGGTGTCTTGGGCAACCCAGGTCACTTGGAGGCACTGGAAACACCCTGAAGGCCTATGTGGCTAAATGCCGCTGAGTGGTAGAGGGAGGCAGGAGGGTGGAAGGGCCACAGCTGCCAATCTTGCTGTAAGGACAACCAGCAAGGGACCAATCAGGGATTAGGTTGATAGTTCACAAAGACCCCTCAGGGCAGAGGCTGGAGGAAGGAGGAGTAAAGATGAAAGCAGGAAGGCCAGGCCTGGTGCACACCTACAACCCCAGCACTCTGGGAATCTGAGGGAGGTGGATCACAAATTTGAGACCAGCCTGGGCAACTTAGCCACTTAGCTAGAACCTGTCTCAAAATAAAAAAACATTGGGAATATATCTCAGTGTAAAGGCCCTGAGTTCAAATCCTGTCCTCCCAGTACAGCAAAAGAATAGAAGCAGGGAGCCCCTGCTTCTATGGATATGGAAGACTCCAATGGCCCTTGAAGCTGCTGCCCTCTTGTGCCTTCCATTCTACAGGGGCTGAGGGACAATCAGTCAATCGTGTTATAATAATACAAGTGAATCTTACTATCAGATAAGCTGGGAAAGGACATGAGGATTGTGGTTCAAGGAGTCAGCTAGACCTGAGCTTCAGCATAATTCCTACCTTCCCTGGTGACCTTGGCTGCTCTAGTTCATCCTCTAGGTCTTGCCTTCCTCACCTATGAAGTATCATAACAGTGCTGCTTCACAGTTGTTGGGCAGATTAAAGACACAAGATAGGTAGGCCTCATTGCAGGGCACCTGGCTTGTGGCAGGGTGGTAAAATAGGCAGGGAGGGCTCACTAGCATTATGTGTGTTACTTAAGTAGATGTTATCAAGTCAATGAGTCCATAGTAAATGCTACTGTTTGTTTTACAATTTAGCACCAGAACTTCCTATCCCTCACTCTCCAAGTTAAATCTAGTCCCACTGGTGCCACCTCTAAAGAGCTCTCAGTCATTCACATCTCCCATCATCATGGTCCAAGCCTCCCACTGTGACTATCCCAACTGCCTCCAAACCCTCCTTCTCTAAATCAGCCCTGCTCCGTTTTGCTGAATTGCATCATTTGCTCACTGATTTTAGTGGCTTTCTGTTGCTCTTCAAATGAAACCAGCATCACCCAGAGATGTGGTGCTGTACTGGAACTGAATTAGATGAGAACTACATAGATCTTTGCCTGGTAAGTGAAAAACACTAAATATTAACTGTTTTCTCCTTTATTCACTTCAGACCAGTATCTAGACATAAAGTACTCAATAAATACTGGTGAAATGATGAGTATTCTTTGTCCTATATAATATTGTGGCTCACCTATGCCCAACAGTGAGCAGATATTGATGTTTCTATTCCAGGATTCGGCTGAGTCTTGGGTAGATAAAGCTTATATTTGGTGCAGAATTAAGAATACAGTTACTACAGAATGGTTTGGAGAAGATATTCTGGTTGTAGGAGGAGGAGACACGTCATCAGAATTTTCTTGACAGAGGATGATTCAGGAGTAAGTTTTAGAAGGTTTTGAAAGCCCTTCTGGCTTTTATGTTCTCCCAGTGGCATACTAAAATGGAAAGGTTGTCATGTCATCTAATTCCTTTCCTTTGGAGATTGCTGAGTGCTGGTCTTATTCTTAATATAGATGCAAGATATACAATACAATGATGTGGGTCCTATAAACATCTTTGAATGGTTTTGTATCACAGTCTTAAGGCAATCTTTAAGCACCTCAGCCTGTGTGCTAGGAAATTTCAGGGTATCTTAGGGGCAGGCTCCACTGAATACATTTTATGATAGAGCAGCAGTTAACGGTGAGATTCAGAAATAGTCTGAACTGCCCACATCTTGTTCCCAGCCTCAGCCGGGTGGGCAATTCCTCCGAATCATTAAGGTTCCTGGGGATGCCGAGACAGAGTTCTGAGTCATTAATTACCAGATTTCCATATATGTAGAGGGTCCCAAAAGATATCTTTATCTCCTCAAACAAAACTACTCTGGGGAAAAGCAATGGCAGCCATGCCCCAGTCACAGGCTCAGATAATAGTTGGTCTATAGTGTCAGACTGCATGGGTGCAGATGGAGATGGAGCAAACCTTCAGCTATCCTAGCAGAGTAGTGAAGGCCTGAAAGGTGTGTTCAATTTTTCAGGGGGAGCTGGGCGTGGTGGTGCATACCTATAATCCCAGTATTCTGAGAGGCTGAGGCAGGAGAGTTGCAAGTTCAAGCTCAGCCCCAACAACTTAACAACTTAGTGAGACTTTTTCTCAAAAATTAAAAAGGACTGAGGATGTAGCTAGTGCAATGGCCTTGAGTTCAATCCCTGGTACTACCAAAAAGAAAGCATCAGTTTTGACACTAGAAGTGGGCTGCAATCATTTACCAATCCCTTTTCTTCTGAAAAAAACAAAAGGTAGTCAGTCATCACCCTGGTACTTCCTCACGCTAACACCTTCTCAAAGTCTTTGCTCAAAATAAGCTGCTGCACTCTGAACCAAGTCCTGTCACCGAGCAGTTTGAACTAGCTGAATACACGTGGGGATCCTGGGGATGCTGTTGAAAGGCAGAGGACTTGTCAGGAGGTTTCAGTGGGGCCTGAGACTGCAGTTCAAAGGATGCCACAGCTGCCCATGGGAAGCTCTCAAGTCTGAGGTTGGCAGTTCGTTATAGGGTGGGAAGATCTGTCACAGGGCAGAGTCCCAAGAAGTCCCCCGATAGAGATGAGGAGCCAGTCTCACCCTACTGCAGGGTAAATTCACTGACTCCCATCACAGAAAAAGAATTTTTGGGACCTGTCAGCCAGAGGCACAGAAAAGATTTATTTGGAAAAGTGCACAGGCAAGAGTAGCATGCAGGTGTTCAGAGAATGAGATGCATGATAGTGTGTGGCTGGGCATAGTTATGGGGACTTCAGGGCGGGAATCTGTGGAACTTGTAAATCTAAGGAAAGAGATGAAGGGGTGACACACAGATGACACCTATCACTGGTGATGGAGCTGTAGCCTTGCGTATGGGGAAAAGGCCTCTTTACAGGTAAAAAAGAGAATGGTCCAGGCTTAATGTGTCTTGGCGGGGGAGGGGGGGGTGACCTTTAAACTGAGTGTGTCCTGAAGCTATAGTTTTTACTAAAAATATAATTTTAAAATTATGATTTTCCTTGTCTCCTTTCTATCTTTATTTCTTTTATCCTACCTAAGAACTAAGCAGGATTAAAGCCTGGAAATGGTGCTTACTTCATTTCTAAAACCTTCCCTGCTTCCAGTATCCACACTAGTTTTTTTACACTCCCTAAGGCCAGTCACCCTCTCTGAGACCAGGACCCTAAAAACATGCTCACATGCTCTGTGCTCAGTGGTCCCCAGGCTTCCCAAGATGGAAATGACGGCTCCTGATTTTATTAGCTTCCATGGCTTTCCCAGATGCTTCTATTATTGATTTTTACAATGAAAATAAGCAAACAACTGGAAGAAAGGGAGCTTGTTTACATGCATAATTCTGTTCTGTTGGCTTTAAAACTGCTGGAATTTCTGTTTTAGCTCAAAATATCTGCTGACCTTATTCTCCAACTTCAGCATTTGAGGCAGACCCTCTGCTCAGTAATTCCATCTTTGGTGATGTTTGTGTTTATGTCCCAGACCTAGAATAAATAAATAACTACATGTTATTGAAATCACCTGTCAAAATACTCACTGCAGTTCTAGGAAACAAAGAGAAGTCTATCAGTGTGATAGCTCTCTTGCTTGAAGAATTTCAAAAGCTGTTTATCTCATTTAGTTTAGAAAAAAAAAAAAAAGGACCTGTAATTACTGCATTTTGACCCCAAGACAGCCAATTACTTCACAAAAGCCCTCTCCAGGAAGCCCAACATTAGCCTGGCTAATTAGCCTGACGTCACTCACAAACTGCTCTTATCACAATGCAGATGGACCCAGCCAAGAAGGGGCTGCCAGTCAGAGGCGACTGTGGGTGGCATTTCAGAGTGTGTTTTGTTTTTTACTACTTACTTTTATGGGTTCCTTGAAGCATGATCCCTTTCCCAAAGACAGACTTTCATCAAAAAGAAAGGTGCCTCAGACAAACTGATCTCCTTTATTGCATGAGGAGGAAGAAGCTGGGGGGGGGGGGGGGGGGGAGAAGAAGAAGGAAAAGGAGAAGGAGAGGGGAAAAAAGGAGGAGGAGGAGGAAGAAGAAGAGAGGAAAGGAAACCAACAGTAGCTGTAAATTCTTCTGAACGTGGTAAATGGCTTTTTACCTTTTAGGAAAAGCGTTTGTTGTTTCAGCAGTTTGGGCCCATTTGCCAGTCCCCATTTATCCTCGCCCTTGGGGGTTAACTTATGTTTGGATTTTATAAGGCTGAGTAAATTAAAAGGAAACAAATTCCCAATCTTGTACAATTCTCTCCTAAAGAGCCAGACATCTCCACCGGGAGCCCTGTGAGGTAGATGACAGTCATCAGACCCCACCACACAAGGACAAGTGGATAGAAGATGGTGTGTCTAGTTCCAGCTCAGCCCTTAGCCAAGCCTGAGAATCACAAGACCAGAGGTCTGCATGTCCTTCACTTGGCCTTTAACCCCAGGACACTCCAGCAATTGAAACAGGGTCGGCACACCAGGAGGTTTTCAAGGACAGAAGAGAAATGGGTGATTTCCTTGTCCTCTCAAGGGATAAGTACAAACTTGGGTGTCCCCTTGCTAATGCTCACCAGGATGCCTCATAAGATAGTGAGATGATTATTTGGGTTGGGTGAGTCTCAGAAAGCAGAATGTGGCCCAGGTCAGCTTGAATCAGCTTTGTTTAGGGGTCAGAATGGTCTGGGCAAGCCTCTGGTGGTGTTAGAAGAAAGTATTCTGACACTTGATAAAACAGTATGGAAGACTTCATTCAGGACAATCACAATAGGCATCAAGAACCTTGAAACCAGAGAAAGATAGGGCTTAACTCTGCAGGCAAGAATGCCTGCTAGGGATTGAATGTGCTAAGCAGAGTACAGGCACCAGCAGGTAGAAGCAATAAGGGTAGAGTGGTCATTAATGCATCTAGTTAATAAGACTCTTACTAAAGGCATCCAGGGCATCAGTTACTGAGGATGAGGGTGAGGCATTTCATTATATCTCAAGGGTGATCTGATATCCTGGGTGGCAGACCATTTGCTAAACTGGGTTAGCGCAATCTTTGCAAGTCAGGACAAGGACAGGGCCCATGAACAAGGCCTTGGTGAGAAGAGGACTCAGAAGACATAAGCAAAGCTAAGGGGACAGCATTTGTCAGTGGTAGCTGCAGGAGGGACAAAGGCAGCAACTCTGTGGTTTCAACAGCAGAGCCAGATCCTTGCTGTGCCTGTGGCAGGGCAGGGTGTTGCTGGTCTGGGAGGAGAGGGCTCAGTGGTGCCCTGGCTCCCAGCCCATAAGAACCAGGAGTTGAGCAGTCCCAGAGAGGGAGAAGGGAAGGCCCACTCCTGTGGGCTCCTGAGTCAGAACCCCCCCACACCCCAGGTCCTTACAGACAAAAAGAGTCAAGGCCCTGGTGACCCAGTTCAATGCAGCCAGCAGCACTTGGTGCCCACCAGCAGTGGGAGGAGGGAATGTTTCCTGGGTTGAGACACTCCCATAGGAAGTTCCCAGAGACTCACAGGAAACAGAGAGTAAGCCTACCTATCTGTTCTTACTCAAAGGCATGGGGTGGGATGGGGAAATGAATAATTATAAAATGGGAATTCCAAAACTTTGAAGGAACATTTTAAGAGAAAATTACCTCATAAAGCTCTAGGCACAAGCACTGAGCTTTCAGCAGGCCCTAATCTGTCATACCATAAACGGTCATCTACATCTCTGCTCTTGGAGCAGGAGAGTGTTTACCCACAGACCTGCTAATTTGAACATTCAAAGTTATTTTTACCATAAATTTCATGTACTTCAACCATGGTAGTGCCATGGATGTGTGCATGTGTGTGTAAGAGAGAAAAAAATTTTAAAGTTGAGACTGTGGCTCTCTTAGAAGTGTAACTAAACAGTTGACACAGCTCATTTTTATACTTCTTCAACCATGGGTGGAAAATTATAATTGACATTTATCATTTCTACATACCATATATCCCTCCAAGTAAATAAAATAATTCCATCAGCCAGCTGTAAGAAAAACAAAAGTCGGGACTTAGAAGACATAGGTTCCAGTCTCGACTCTGCACCATTTGTGTGTTCTTACATGGATGTCTGCTTGGGGTGTTATTTTCCTGTTCTCTGAGATAGGGAAATTGTAGTGCATGATGGCTAAGGTGACCTGTAGTTCTTGCATCTGTGAGTTCATAAAGCACAAGTTTCTTGTTCCAGTCTTTCATGTGCAAATTTCAGACTGAAAAAGTTCTTAAAGGCCTGGTACGGTGGTGCACTCTTACAATCACAAGACTCTAGGAAGCCAAGACAGAAGGATTGCAACTTTGAGCTCAACTTCAGCAATTTAGCAACTTAGGGAAATCAAAATCAAAGTATTATTTTTACCATTAATTTCATGTGCTTGAACCACAGGTGAAAAATAAAAAATTAAAATTAAATTAAAATTTTTAAAAAGGAGCTAGGAATGTAGCACAGGGGAAAGGCGTAGGTTCAATCCGCAATGCCACACACTAAACAGTTTTTATAAACATGAAATTTTAAGGTATCTTCATCTTTCAGAGACTACCTTTATTAAATTTTCCCATTCAAAAATTTTTTCAAATATTTCTGAATTGTGTGAGAAAATGGTAGAAATTCTTTTCTATCAGCTCTAAAAATTTATTAAGCACTCACTCTGTAAAAATCACAGCACCAGATTATATAGTGGCTTCAAAAATAAGAATGATTTGGTTTGTTCCTTGAGTAACTTACACACCAATTGGAAAAACATGAAATTTGCACTTGTAAATCTAGCTAAATAATACAGATGCCAAAACACGGATCTGGATGAGAAGTGTAGCAGGTGAACGGAGGAGGCAGAGAAATGCTTGTCAGACTTCTCTTGGGGAAGGTGGGGTTGCAGCTGGATTTGACGGAGTGGGGAGAGAGTACAGAGGTCCCTCTAGGAAGAACAAATGGTGTGACCCAAGAGAGGCCGGGTTGTATTTAGAGGCAGACTGAGTGCTTGGAGGCAAAAGAGATGGCTGCAATGGGTGAAGTTACTTCAGGTTGAAAGGCCCAGATTTAACTGCCAACTCCACATTGTGAGTTTTAACTTTTCTAATTATTGCTGGCACCTTTTCCATTTTCTTTAAATCTTTTATTGTTATTTTGCTTAAAAGCATAGTGAAACAGACTCCTTCTAGGAGTTGAAAGAATGTAGTGAACAAAAGAAAGAATTTCAGGATGTTTGCCATTTTTTCTGGGTGTGACCTTAGTTATCTCTAGTAATGCTTTGTTTCTTATTGTGGGAAAATGCACAAAAAATTCTCACCATTTTTAAGTGTATAGGGCAGTGGCATTAATTACATGCACTTAGTTGTGCAATCATCGCCACCATCCATTGCTAGAATTTTTCAGAATCCTGAACTGAAACTGTATGTCCACAAAACACTACTCCTCTGGGCATAGTGACATATGCCTGTAAAGCTAGTACTCTGGGAGGGTGAAGCAGGAGCATCAAGCCCAGCCTGGGCAACTTAACAACTTAATAAGATCTAGTCTCAGAATGAAAAATAAAAAGGGCTAGAGGTATAGCTCTGTGCAGACACCCTGGGTTCAATTCCCAGAACCTCCCCCCAAAATAAACAAATGCAAACTCCCCATTCTTTTTCCCCCTCAACCCTGATAACCACTGTTCTACCTTCAGTTTCTATAAATTTTACTGCTCTAGACACCTGATATAAGTGAAGTCATATAATATGTGTCCTTTCATGCTCATCTTATTTTTCTTTGCATAACATCTTCAAGGTTCATCTGTGCTATAGCCTGTGTTGAAATTTCATTGCTTTTTAAGATTGAATACTGTTTTGGTATAGGTACATACTACACATTGTTTATTCATCCACCGATGCACATTTTAGGTTGCTTCACCTTTGGTGTATTGTGAATAATGCTATTATGAGTATGGGCACACAAAATACCTGTAGATACCCAGAGGTGGAATTGCTGGATCACAGAATAATTCTATTTGATCTTTTGAGGAACCATCATAATATTTTCCACAACTACTGCCCCTTTTTACATCTCCCTCAGCAAAGCACAGGGTTTCAATTTCTCCACATACTCATCAACATTTGTTATTTCCTGTTTTGTTTTCCTTAATAGCTACCCTAAAGGATGTGAAGTGGTATCTCATTGTGGTTTTGATTTGCATTTTCCTAAAAATTAAATCCTGAGCTGAGTCACGCGGAAGACTCCTAATCACCCCGCTGCAGACAGGCAGGTCTGTGCACCCCCTACCGAGGTCCTGAGTCGCCCGGAAGATGCCGAATCACCCCACTGCAGACAGGCAGCCACCTGATTCCACACTACAAAGACGGAGAGGACACCAGACCACCAGACCAAGGTACTGAGTCCCACTGTTCCCGACCCTGAGGTAGGGGCTTCTGAGCTGTCGTCCCACTGCTCCTGGTCCAGAGGAAGGGGCTTCCCAGTCACCATCCCTCCCGCTGCTCCCAGCCCAGAGGAAAGGGCTTTTGGGCCACCTTCTGTCCCACTGCCCCTGGCCCAGAGGAAGGGGTTTCCCAGCCACCATCCCTCCGGCTGCTCCCAGCCCACAGAAAAGGGCTTTGGGTCACCCCTGTCCCACCTCACCCAGCTCAGAGGAGGTAATCCGTGCAAGCGCTAACAGCCCCCCACCCCAGTCGAAATGAGAACACACGTAAATGAGTCTAGATAATGCAAAAAAATAATAACATAAGACTGATTGGGCTCAATGAAGAAACAGGAGAGAGTGCAGATGACATAAAAAATCTCTTCACAGAAATAATGGCAGAAAACTTCCCAAGCAGGGGAAAAGAGCTTGACATACAGACAAGTGAGACATATATGACCCCAAATAGCCTTGATCAAAAAAAATCTACACACAGGCATATAATTGTTAAGATTCCAGAAACACAACAGAAGAACAAAGTTCTACAAGCAGTCAGAGAAAACAAACAAATCACATACAAAGGAAAGCCCATCAGAATCACAGCAGACTTCTCAACACAAACCATCAAGGCAAGAAGAGCTTGGAGTGACATATTCCAAGCCCTAAAAGAAAACAGCCTCCAACCCAGATTGATGTACCTGCAAAACTATCTTTCAAAATGGATGGAGAAATAAGATACTTTCATGACAAAGAGCACATTAGGAACTTTGTGAATACCAAACCAGCACTCCAAAGAATTTTACACAGTATCCTAGGAACAGACATTGAGGATCACAACCCCAGGAAGCAAAGCAGAATGAACCCATCTGGCATGACAAGAAATTAAATGGAAAGGGGGAGAACCCAACAAAAAGAAAAAGCCATGGCAATGACAAGTCAATATGTTTCAGTTATAACCATCAATATTAATGGTCTCAATTCACCAAGCAAAAGAAATAGACTGGCAGAATGGGTCAAGAAGCAAAATCCAACAATATGCTGCATACAAGAAACACACTTAATTCAAAAGGAAACTCATAGACTGAAAGGAAACTCATAGACTGAAAGTTAAAGGGTGGAAAACAATACTCCATGCGACAGGAACCCGAAAAAAATCAGGAGTAGCTATCCTCTTGGCAGATCAAGTAGATTTCAAACCAACACTGATTAAGAGAGACAAAGAAGGACAATACATCCTTGTAAAGGGAAGAATCCAAGAGGAAGAGATGACAATCATAAATATCTATGCACCAAACACTAGTACACCCAACTATATAAAACAAATACTAATGGACATGAAAAGTCATATATGCACTAATACAATTGTAGTGGGGGACCTCAACACCCCACTGTCACAAATAGATCAACTAGACTAAAAATAAGTAATGAAATACTAGAACTCAATTGAACACTTGAACAAATGAATTTAACAGATGTTTACAGAGTCTTCCACCCCACAAAATCAGAATACACATTCTTCTCAGCTGCACATGGGTCATTCTCCAAAACAGACCACATACTCACACATAGGACATGTTTAAGTAAGTGCAAAGGAATTGAAGTTATCCCTTGTATATTATCAGACCATAGTGTGATGAAATTGGAGATCCATAGCAAAAGAAACTGGAAAAATTTCATAAACATGTGGAAATTGAACAACACACTTCTGAATAACCAACGGGTCACGGAGGAAATTAAAGAAGAAATCAGACAGTTCCTTCAATTAAATGACAATGACAATACAACATATCAGAATCTATGGGACACAATGAAAGCAGTCTTACAAGGGAAATTCATAGCAGTGAATACACATATTAGGAAAACAGAACGAGCCCAATTAAACAACCTGATGCTGAACCTCAAGCTTCTAGAAAAAGAAGAGCAGGACAAGCCCAAAGCTCATACAAGGGAGGAAATTATAAATATCAGAGGAGAAATCAATGCAATGAAGACTAAGAAAACGATACCAAAAAATCAACGAAGCCAAGAGTTGATTCTTCAAAAGAATCAACAAAATTGACAAACCTTTAGCCAACCTTGTCAGAAAAAGGAAAGAAAAGGCCCAAATCCATGCAATTAGGAATGAAAAGGGTGAAATTACAACAGACCCAGCAGATATCCAGAGGATCATCAATACCTACTTCCAGAATCTATACGTCAATAAGATGGGCAACACAGAAGAAATGGACAGATTCCTAGATACATATGAATTACCAAAATTGAATGAAGAAGACCTAAAAATTCTGAACCACCCAATATCAACCAATGAAATTGAAAATGTAATTAAAAACTTATCAACTAAGAAAAGCCCGGGCCCTGATGGCTTCACTGCTGAATTCTACAAGACATTTAGAGAGGAACTGCTGCCACTACTGTTTAAACTCTTCAATGAAATTGAAAAGGAAGAAATACTCCCAAATTCATTCCTGGAAGCAAGCATCACCTTGATCCCCAAAGCAGAGAAAGACCCAACGGAAAAAGAGAACTATAGGCCAATCTCACTAATGAACATAGATGCAAAAATCCTTAATAAGATACTCACAAACAAAATGCAGAAGATCATCAAGAAGATCGTACACCCTGATCAAGTGGGATTCATCCCAGGGATCCAGGGATGGTTCAATATACGAAAATCAATTAATGTAATACACTATATCAATAGAGCCAAGGACAAAAACCATATGATTATCTCAATACATGCAGAAAAAGCATTTGACAA
The DNA here is from genome assembly GCF_053883595.1 of Heterocephalus glaber. Taxonomy (NCBI): domain Eukaryota; kingdom Metazoa; phylum Chordata; class Mammalia; order Rodentia; family Bathyergidae; genus Heterocephalus; species Heterocephalus glaber. The sequence goes on along the minus strand of NW_028258151.1, from coordinate 11,816,193 downwards.
AATCAAACATGCATTTATGATAAAAACCCTACAAAAAATTGGAATAGATGGTCTCTACCTCAAACTGATAGAAGCCATCTATGAAAAACCAACAGCCAATATCATACTAAATAGTCAAAAACTGGAATTCTTCACACTAAAATCAGGAACAAGACAAGGATGTCCACTGTCACCACTCTTGTTCAATATAGTTCTGGAAACATTAGCCAAGGCAATTACACAAGAGAAAGAAATAAAAGGACTAAAGATAGGTAATGAAGAAGTCAAATTGTCATTATTTGCAGATGACATGATACTGTATATAGAAGACCCCAAGAACTCCACCAAAAGTCTTCTAGACTTAATAACCAAATTCAGTCAAGTAGCTGGTTACAAGGTCAATACACAAAAATCAATAGCTTTCCTCTACACCAATGACAGACTCACTGAGAGAGAAATAGGGCAAATAATTCCTTTCACAATAGCATCCAAAAAACTGAAAGACCTAGGAATCGTCCTAATGAAAGAAATCAAAGACCTCTTCTCTGAAAACTATGGCACTCTGAAAAGAGAGATTGAAGATGACATCAGAAAATGGACAGACATCCCCTGCTCCTGGGTAGGAAGGATTAATATAGTGAAAATGGCCATACTTCCAAAACTGCTATATAGATTTAATGCAATTCCAATTGAGATCCCAGCAGCATACTTCACAGACCTTGAGAAAACAATCCAAAAATTCATTTGGAACAAGAAGAGACCCAGAATAGCAAAAGCAATTCTAGGTAACAGAGACATGGCAGGGGGTATCACAATCCCCAACCTGCAACTATACTACAAAGCTACTGTGATAAAAACAGCATGGTACTGGCAAAGAAATAGACTTGAGCCCCAGTGGAACAGATTAGAAGACACAGAAACAATACCAGACACACTCAGCCATCTCATCTTTGACAAAGGAGCCAAACACCCTCACTGGAGGAAAGATAGCCTCTTTAATAAATGGTGCTGGAAAAATTGGGCTTCAACTTGCCAAAGATTAAAACTAGACCTGTATCTCTCACCATGCACTAAACTAAAATCAAAATGGATTAAAGATCTAAATATTAAAATAGAAATGCTGAACCAGTTGGAACAGAGGTTAGGTAGAACCCTTGAAGACATCGGTGTAGGAAAAGATTTTATGAACAAAACCTCAGTTGCCCATGAACTAGCACAAACAATCAACAAGTGGGATCTCTTCTTATTACAAGGCTTCTGCACAGCAAGAGAAACCACCAGCAGTGTGAAGAGACAACCCACAATGTGGGAAAAAATCTTCACCTGCTCTTCCTCAGAAAAAGGTCTACTATCTTGAATCCATAAAGAACTTAAAAAGATCAGACCTCCCAGATTTAAAGACCCAATCCAAAAATGGGCATCTGAAATTAACAGACATTTCTCAGACAAAGAAGTAGAAATAGCAAATAAATACATGAAAAAATGTTCAACATCACTGGTCATTTGAGAGATGCAAATGAAAACAACGCTGAGATTCCACTTCACTCCAGAAAGACTGGCTGCCATCATGAAATCAACCAATAACAAATGCTGGCAGGGCTGTTGGGAAAGAGGAACCCTGCTCCACTGCTGGTGGGAGTGTAGAGTGGTGCAAGCACTGTGGAAATCAGTATGGAGATACCTCAAAGAACTAGGACTGGAAGTCCCATTTGACCCCGCTATTCCCCTGCTGGGGATCTTCCCCAAAGAATTAAAAGAATCATACCACAGTGATATATGTGCACCCATGTTCATAGCAGCACAGTTTGTAGTAGCTAAAACTTGGAAACAGCCCAAATGCCCATCAACTGGAGACTGGATAAAGAAAATGTAGTTTTTTTATAAAATGGAGTACTACTCAGCCATAAAAAATGAGAAATTAGAGACATTTATAGCTAAGTGGATGCACATTGAGGCAATACTCTTAAGTGAAATAAATAGGACACACATGTGTAAATACCGAATAGTTTCTCTGGTGTGAGAAACTGAAAGTGTAAATAAGGACTAAATGTATAATAGGTAATGTGAAATAGGAAGAAAAGGGGCAAAGGGGAAGGAAGTGGGAGGGCTAGGGGAAAGGATAGAAGGGAATGGGATTAATATGAGAAAATGGAAAAATAGGAACAAAATCTTTGTAAATAGGGAGGACTGGACGGGTTGAAGGGAGGGCTGGGCAAGGGTGAAAAATAAGAACCAAGAGAGACTATGTAAAGGTGCAAATTTCCAATGATGAATGTCATTATATTGTATACCTAAAATGTACCAATGATTAGAATGAATAATCGATAATGTAAAATAGGAAGAAAAGGTCCAAAGGGGTAGGGGTAGTGGGAGGGGCAGGGGAAAGGAAAGAAGGGAAAGGAAAAAATGATGAGAAATGGAAAAAATGGAAATAAATTCTTTGTAAATAGGGAAGGGTGGAGGCCGCGAAGGGAGGGCTAGGAATGGGGAAAAAATAAGAACCAAGATGCATTATATAAAGGTACAATTCCCAATGAGAAATGTAATTGTGTTGTATACCTACAATGTACCAATAAAAGAATTTAATACAAGAAAAAAAAAGAAAAAAAGAAAATCCTTTGGATAAACCTAACCAACCAAACATACTAGTTTAACAACATGATAGAGTATCAGTTGATTCCCCCTTGTGATCACATGGTTGACTAGGGCTATGGTTCATTATCGCCATGAGAGAATATGTGTCATTAGGCCAGGAAAAAAATCAAGTTTTAAATTTTAAGTATGAGTTGGATGTGGCAGCACTCACCCATAATCTGAGCACTCTGGGAGGCTGAGGCAGAAGGATGGCAAGCTTGAGTCTAGCCTGGGCAATTTAACAGGACCTTGTTTCAAATTTAAAAATTCAAAAAGGGCTGGAGCTGGAGCTCATTGAAAAGGGGCCAGGTTTAATGTCCAGTACCACCAAAAAGAAAAAGGAAAATAAAAAATTAAAATATAGTTTCTACTGAATATTTCCCACTTTTGCACCCTTATAAAGTAAAAAATATTTGAATTGAGCTATCATAAGTCCAAACATCCTAAGTGTGAAACACTCTGTACTGCATAATACTTCCTCCAACAGCATAGGAGAGAGAGCTGGTTTCTCCGCACCATCATCACCATTTGCTATCATCAGAATTTTTTATTGACATGCTCACAAAGGTGAGTAGTGACATTTCTTTTTTTTGGTACCAGGGATCGAACTCAGGTCCTTGCGCTTGTGCAGCAGGCGACAAAACCACTGAGCTAAATCCCCGGCCCAGTAGTGACATTTCATTGTGATTTTTTGAGAATGTTTCTCTTTGCTTTTACGTTAGTCCTACTTGGTGCTGCTGCCTTTCCCCCTGTGTTTCCACATAAAATAAATCTCTTCCCATGTTCCCTTCCCTTTCCTTACTTCATTACTCCCTATGGGATTAAAGCAATGGAAAGAAGTGTCCCCCTTCTCTCTGGGATTATAATGTCCTCAGGAAGCCTTAATTACGGCTTCCCATTTGCGAGTACTGTTGGGTGCACAGCCAGTGGGGAATGAAAAGAGGAAGCAGCTGGCCTGCTTTTGTGCTTGTTGATATTCATTTTCTAGTCACAGCTCTGGTTATCTGGCTTTGTGCTGCTCAGTGGGATGAGGAAAATGGAAACGTGTCACTGTTGTTTGAGCCTCCTGGACAGCAAAAATAAAGGCAGCTGTACACCTTCCCTTAACCATGTCAGATAATTCCTCCGAGTGCTCTTCAAAGATGATTTACATGTCACAAAGACTTTTGAAATTAGGAGAGCTCCAGACAAGTCCTTCAGTAAACACTGATTATGTGCCTACTGTGTGCCCGCTTCCTGGAGGTGTTCTGGGTCCTGCATCTACATCTAACAAGCCAAGGACCCTTCAAGCACCACTCTGGGGAAAGAAAGTCCTCACCCAGGGAGGTGGGCTGGGTGTTGGTGTAGAGACGGCATGGTGGTTGCAGCAGTTTGCAGGCCTCCACAGCTTATTTCACTCCCAGGAATCAACTCACCCCAGGTTTCTCCAGCCTGAAAGAGCTCAGAATCATGTAATACCTGCTAAAATCACAAACTCCTTGATCCTATCCAGAAGACTGAACCAGAAGCTGTAGCAGAGGCTGGTTTTAAAATAAACTATCCAGATATGGTATGAACAGATTTGTTACCCATTCCCCAACCCTAATTCCTGTGTGGAGCCCTAACCCCTGGGTGATGGTATCTGGAGGTGGGGCCTTTGAGAATTCCCAGGTTTAGATGAGCCCATGAGGAGGGAACCCTGGATGAGACTGGTGTCCTTGTATCTAAAAATACCACCAAGAGATGACACACATCACCCAGAGAGGACTGCATAAACACACAGGGAGAAGGTGGCCATCTGCAAGCCAGAGAGAGATCACTAAACCTGCTGACATCTTGATCTTGATTTCATTCTCCAGAACTGATGCAGTGAGAAGCCAGCTATCTGTGAGCCAGGAAGGGGACCCTCAGCAGGAACAAAATCACCCAGTACCTTGATTCTGCACCTCCCAGCATTGAGAACTGTAGGAAGTAATTCCTGTTGTTTAAGCCACCAGATCTAGGGTATTTTGTTATGGCAGCCTGTGCAGACTGATACATTATGATTCTCAGGATTGTTCCAGTTAAAAATCACAATCCGATGCAGTTCTGTCATCACAGATGAGAGTCTTAAAGTATAACAAGGTTAAAAACCACATCCTATGTCCCATGACTAGTAAATGACCCATCCATGATTGAATCTAAATTACCTGACTTTGAGACCATGTCCCAGGTCTGTTTGTCAAAGATGACAAATAGATTTCGCCTGTTTGTCAACTCTGGTTGATTGTTGTAGCTGCTGAGGGGACTGTGTCAGAAAGGATTTTGAGGACAAGCTTCTGTTCAGCTGATGTGGGCTCCATGACTGTCAGGGAGAGGCCATGTGGAATGGGAACCTAGGCTTAGATTCCAGCTACTCCCCTTGATGAATGTAGCAAGAGAGTTACTTAAACTGAAAGAGAACAGTATGACATGAAGTGTAGTCCACAAGCCAGCAACAGAAGCATCACCCAGGAGCTTCTTAGAGGGTAGCCTCTGGTCAGACCCAATCCTAGTGGATTAAATTGTCTGAGTGTGGAGCCCTCAAATCTGTCCCAATGTCCCCATGTGCCAGTTTCTGAAGCATCACACTAGAAAATATGAACAACAGTATCAGTGCCTCGGGCTGGCAATGAGTAACAAGACATGTAGACATTGGTCTCCCTGTTATTGGTCCTATTTCCATAGGCTTGCTCTATGCTTAGGTCAAAGAAGGTGTCTTTGGGGCTAGGAGTGTAGCTCAGTGGTAGGGTACTTGTTTAGCATTTGGGAGGTCTTGGCTTCCTCCCCCAGTACTGAAAAAAAATGCCTACTCTGGCCAATCTTCCATCTAAGCTCAGTGTTTGACACAGCCTCTCTCAAACCTCAGAGTCTGTTTCGCCTATGGTGTCATGTGAAACAAATGGAATGGCTCAGAGATGTCCTGAAACTCCTGGGATGTTTCTTCTAGCCTCATCCCTCAGAACCCACAGAGCCTGTGCCAAGGCTATGTATTTTTAGTCCAGGACATCTGCACTAACCAGCCATGAGCCCGCCTTCTAACCATGGGGCCAGCCTGGTGCAGTGACTACCCTCCTTCTCCACAAACCTTCCCTCATCTGCTCAGTAATGTGTTTGGGAGCCTGGGTGGATCTGAGACAGTAAGCATTTGATTGCTTACATTATTTTGGTTCAAACATGGCCCCTGGCCCAGGACTCATTTATCTATTTTTATATCGTACATGTCTACTTCAGTTGGGAATTCGCAGCTGCCCTATACTCTTTCAGCTGCTCACCCCTTTGCTAGCCACCCCTTGCCACCCTTGTCCTGGGCCAAATTGTTCTCTGGTATGGAAATTTCATGAGCACTGCCCCATCAGCAGCCTGCAAGCCAGAAATCCCATTTCCCTGCTGCCACCCACAGCCTCAGACCTGGCAACGAGACCACCCACCTAGGGCTCAACACAGGCACACATTCTCCCTTTAGGTAGATGCTCATAGGACCATGTGGGTGCCAGGCTGGGTGCCTCCAAAGCTGGGAGTGCACAGACAAGAAGCAAAACCAGCTCCCTGGTTTTCCAGAAGCCACCAGACCCAGACATGAAGAGTGCAACAGGTTTCTGCTCACCCAGACCCTGAGAAGGAAGAAAAGCAGCCCCTGGATGTGATGGACTCAGTATCCCATTACAGGTCCTCGGAGCCAAGCTGGCCCCTTCCCAGCCCGGCCCCCATCTGCAAAAGCAGCCTGTTCTGCATATGGGGTGGAAACTGTGTCCTGGCAAAACACATAAAGTAAATATTTAAAGGAAAAAAAGAGAACACAAGGAAACAAAATGCCTGCGTTTATGTTTCCATGGGCAGCTGCCAAGTCCCTCCCGGCCTCCCCCGGCCCAGGTTCAGTGTGCCATATGGTTTGGGAGCCGTGCATTAAGCCCCTCCGTGGTTGGGAAAACCATCCATCCACCGAGGCTGGCCTTGCCCTCCTGCATTTGTTGTTCATTTGTGAGTTTCTCACATCTCTCTGCCGATGGCTGTCAGTGTGTTTACGGGTTTTAGATTTCTGATGGGCGCTAAATCACTGCACCACACAGAGCCTGCTTCGGACCATGTCCAGGAGGAAGGGAGGCCACACAGGCGTTTAGAGGCATGTTGAAGAACAAAGCCCTTTTACACTTGTAATGCAAATGAGTTCATTGTCTGGTGAATATTCCTCCCATACGCAAGGGTATAAAAAGGGATTTTGTGTGTGAGCCTTATCCCCACTGCAGCTGAGCCAGCATCTTGGAAAGCCAGCCTGGCTAGGAACTGGTAGGAGAATCCACACTGTAGGGACAGGACAAATGTCAGGCCACTGACCAGCTATGCCATAGCCTTGCTCAATTCTCCCCCAGGGTGCAACTGGACCCCTAAATTTTCATGTTGAGAAGTATTGCAATCCACTGTTATAGACCAATTCCTGAGATGGAGGCACAGCATCAATGAGACAATTCAGGAAAACAAGTAGATACAAGGGAGACCTTTTCCACTAAAGAAGTTCAGAGAAGAGTTCTTGGACTTTATTATGTGCGTCCAAATCAGGCTTCTAAGCTTTTTGTCCATAACCTCTACTTACAACTCCTTATTTTATGCCTGGTGACATTTTCAGAGACAGAGCCATATGGAGAAAATTCTCTTCTTATTTCTTACTCAGTTGTATCCAATTCCCACAGGAACTCTGTTTGATTTGGGCCCTGTAACATATTATTTGGTTGTGGGAGATTACTTACCAGGAATCACAGGCGTCTTTAGTCTGTGGGTGTGTGGGTAGGTGAAGGGGCCAACAGATGTGTGTTCATCTTTGAAGACAGGGGAAGGCATAATACAAAATCATCACATTTCTTTTTTGCAGCTTCTAGCTTGGGTTTACAAAACAGCTGTCACCATCCTGATTTGGAAATGCATGAGCTACACTTCTTTACTATAATAAATTGTGCCTTGAAGTTACATGATTATTAAAGCAGCAGAATTTAGGGACATTAAGAAGTCATTTTACCTATATCTCCCTCACCTCTGGTCCTTTTAGTTTAGGTTTTTTTTTTAAGTTTAGAGTTTTGATAAGATATCCTAGTATGTCACCGTATTTCTAGAGTTCAAAGACCAGAGTGATTGTGCACAGCTAGACATTAAACCTCAGGAATATCCTAGGAGAGGAACACACTGTAACCAGATTATATGAGCCAACACCACAGATGTAGCTGAGTATGACCAGAGTAATATGCCACAAAATTAAGTAAGTCCCAGGGTGTGCATGGGAGGTAAGCAAATTCAGGTATGAGGGTGAGGCTCCACTAGGAAGTAGGCACCTCCCTGATGTCACAAAGGATGGTATAATCTCAGCTGTGATGCATATAAGATAGAAATGGAAGATTAAATTCCTTTATTTATTATTTTAAGGCTTATGTTTTCCTCAGAGTACAACTTTGACTCTACCTCATAGGTTTTGATATGAATCGTTTTTCTTCTCCTTAACTTGTGGATAATTTATTATTCCTTTGGACCAATTCCCCATGATGAATGTAATCATTGTGTACTGCAAATATGTACTAATAAAAAAAATTTTAAAGGATCTGGTGACAATTATTTTAGCATCAAAAAATATTACTCTAAACATTCCTTTTCTTACTCTGTTAATAGGCACCCACCATTCCAAAATGAATAGCAGTTCACCAGCATCAGGTGAGACATTCATTTCCCCACATCTTAATTGGCACCAACTATCATCAATAAAGTATTTTTATTTTTTTGCCAACCTGATTAGCAAATCATTGGGTCTCTTTATCATTATTATTAATATTCTCCTAACTGCTACTGATGTTGAACATAAATTCAAATGTTTAATATTCATTTTCATTCAACTTCAGTGAATTATCCACTTTCTTTCTTTTTTTTTTTTGCCTAAAAATTTGCAAGAACTTCTTAATTTTACTACCATATGTGTTTCAAATATTTTCTCTAGTCCTATAATCTTTGTCAGTATTTTTGTATTCTTTTCCAAGCAAAAAAAAAAAAAAAACCCTAATTTTTTATGTAATCAGATATCTCAGGTTTTCCCCTTAAGACAGTTTGATTTCCTACCTAGTTTTAAAGGCTTCTCCTCCTATAAGTTAAAAAGAATCTTAAATTCTTGATTTGAATTGCTTTAAATTAGATATATATTTAGAAAATTTGTACATTTATGATATATTTTTCTATGGCAAGGCTAACAAACTATGACTTTTATTAATAAATTTTATTAATAAGCTCATTGTTTATGTATGGTTTATGGCTTTTGCACCACAATGGCTTCATTGGATACTTATCACAGACTCTCTGCTCTACCTACCCTAAAATATTTAGAACTATCTGGCTCTTTGTATAAAAAGTCTTCCAATCTCTGCTTACAGAAGATCTTTGAATGTCTCTCTTCTTCAAATCCTTTTTTCATTTTAATAATGTTTTATAATCTTTCTTCCTCTTCAAAAAGTTGAAAATGATAAGTTTTACCTTATTGTTGTGAAGATTAAGATAATTTATTAAGAGAAGTACCTGGCTCATAAAAAGCTCTCAAAAAATAGCAGCCACTCTTTTAACCTGAGACAAAGACTTGATAGACAAGAAGACATAATTCTTGCCATTCCCAATGTCTTCACTATTGAAAACTTTTGTTTTTCAAGCAACATATTGACTTATTAAAATTGACTGTGAAATTAATAGAAAATTCATTCTGGAGATTTTGAAAAAGAAATGAATAAGAAAATTAAAATCTTTTTTGCTTTCTCAGATAAATTAGGGTCATTATGTATAGCTAATGTGATTTAGTTTGCTGTAGGCATGGAGATAAAGATATCAGGTGTTAGTTCTCCTACATCTGGGTACAAGAGATATATTTCTGTTCCCAAATCCTGTTTACATCTGGGTGAGTCTGGTGGGAAGGCCAGTGACAGTCATTCTGGGGCTCCATCCCACACACTCTTCAACCATTAAACATCCTGGGTTAGGGTGCTCATGCGGGACAAGGTAGACGTCCTCACTGCAGGGTGGACCCTGCTGTTACGACAGCACTCTGAATAGCCATCTTTTACTACTGCTGGACACTGCTGCCTCTGGGCACACAGGATGCCTTTCCCAAGGGTGACCCTGCTTACCACTGACTGAGCCTGAAGACCTCCTCTGCTATTCCACAGCCACAGGCACCCAGGCTGCCACTCTCCTGAGATTATGCCCCCTCTACTCTTTCCCCAGCCACAGCAAGAGTCTGCTCTCTTACCCAGTCTCGGAGTGTCTGCCAGCCCATTGTCTCTCAGCTGGGCATGCTGCCCTCTCCCACCCAAGAAGCGCAAAAGTTCCTTCAAGCTTTCTTGTCATAGAACCAAGTCCTCCTACACAGAGATCTTCAGGGGCCCTGCTATATTGTTTTTAAAGGCTAATTTTAACTCCCTATCTAAAGAGGAGGAGGGGAGATACTTCCATTTTCTCTTGGTATGGCTATATGAACAAAATAAAATTTTTTTTAAATCTGGTAGTTTTCAATTTGAGATGATATTCTAACAATATTTTGTAGCCTATTGTTATTGAATAGAATAGAAGCATATTTCCATATCTTTAAATAACCTTCAAAATATTATTTTATGAATATATACAAAATAACATATACATAGGGGAGGGTAAGGCAGGGGAATTGCCACGAGTTCAAGGCTAGCCTGGATTACACAGCGAATTCCAGGCCAGCCTGATTATATAATGAAACCTTGTTTCAAAAAAAAAAAAAAAAACAGAGAAAGGGGCTGGGATGTAGCTCAGTGGTGCTGCACCTGCCTGGCAAACACAAGGTCCTGAGTTCAATTTCCAGTATCAGGAAACAAAACAAAATGGAAAAAAACATAAAAATAGAATAGTTTCTGCTAAATTATAGGACTCTACCTACATCATTATGGTTTAGATATAAAATGGTCCTAAGAGTCTGATGTGTTTGCAAGGTGATTGGATCATAGGGGTACTGTTAGGAATGTAGCTGAATGTACTGTTAAGAGGTGGGGCCTCGTCAGAAGCAGGTCACAGGGAGCATGACCAGGAAGGGTACGTCTCCCTCCCAGCCTCCTCTCTTCCTGCTCTACTTCCTGGCTACCAGGACGTGAGCAGCTTTTTTCTGATATGCCCTTCTGTTGGGCTGCTTCTGCCTTGGAGCCAGATGAATATGGACTGAGGCTTCAGAAAATAAACATCTCCTCTTTTAAATTGTGGGTGTTGAGTATTGTGTCTCAGTGAGGAGAAAGTGACTAAAACACACATTTTGGCTTAGTCTTAGATTGTTGCTAGCATCCACTATTCAGCTCTGGTCTTGGACTTTGGAAAGTCAAAGAGCTGAATATAGACTTCAGCACATATCTGGTTTCTCCAGACCTGGAGAGGATCAATAATTATGGGATTCCACAGGTTCTTGTCAGATCTAATCAGTATGACAGCAGCAGTTGTATGAACAAAGCAAGATCAATCATTTAAGTTAATTATTAATACCTGAGGATGCACTTTTAGATCAGGTTAGCATCCTGAATACAAGGAGTAAATCTCCTAACATGTTTTATATCTTAAATCTTATCAACTAGTTAATGTGCAAGTGAATTACTGCCACTTCTAGAGTAAAATGCAAAAAAATTATACAGTTTGTGAAAACTATTAATTTCACATGCAAAGAACAACTATAACAACTATTCAATCATTAAGTAGGGAAACAGTTAATACAAATATTAAGAGGGTTTTAGCTAAGCAACATCAAAAAGAATATTGTTTCCTTTCAAAGCCAAAAATCATTTACTAAAATGTCAATAATATAGAAGAATATAACCATTAAACTATACTATAAATCTAACATTTAGAGAATTATTTCAAATAGGAGCATTGATAATATTAAGCAAAACAAATTTTAATAAATATGTTAACTATACAGTTGATGATAAATATAAAACTGTCTTTTGGGTTCCTTAATTCCACATGGGCTATTAATCTTTCAAGGAAAGATCCTATTTAGAAATTCTTATCTAGGAGGATGGAGCTCAAGCAGAATGTTATTGTTGCCTCCTCAAAATTTCACAAGGAGAAGACGAAATCCACAATAATGTACAACAATATGCCTGAAAAATCATAATTAAGCTAGACATCACAAGGAATATGAAATGAATGGAGAAGAAAGTGCTACAGATCTCGTTGTGATGCCCAAAACACACCTTCTCACTAACCATCTCAACACAACTGACTTTCCATTTTAACTGTTTCAAAAGATAGTTCTTTGAGGGGTTTGAGCCTACAGAAACCAAAAGCTTAAGCAGCAAGCTTCTCAGTATGTTCCTCTCCTTTAAACTGTTTTCAGTCAATGCAAAGGAATTTTGTGATTTATTCAAGTGATAGTGCAAACTTTCTCCCAGAAAACATCTTATTGAAAAGAATTGTTCCTGCATTGTATTCAGCTGTGTGCACAAAGTTTAATGGTGTTGTTAAATGTGCTACTTATGTATTTTTTTCCCATTGGTGTTACAGCTTGATTATAGAAACTGAAGCTAAATGCTGTTCATCTTTATTTTGTTGCCAAGCTCTTCCCAGAAGAGTGAATCTGATGGAAGAAATATTTATGAAATGGAAAGTCCATCAGTAAAAGTGTAGAGCAATTGTCTCAGACAATGGAACAAGCACGGTGAAGACTACAAGTGATTTAAGACCCAAGAGCATCCCAGGAGCATCCCAAGAGCATCTCGACAGCTCCCTGCTGAGAAAGCGATTATAGCTCTGGATTGCTGCCTGTAATCCTCAGAAAGAGATGCTTTTTCTTCAATTCTTTTTCATCTGAAGATAAACTACACAACGTAGAAGAGATTTTGAAACTGCCTTCTCATGTAATTTTACAAAATGTTCCAACAGAACAGCAGCTATTATGAGGGTCAAAGACTGCTTGAAGAAAAAGAAGCCTTCACATTGTATCGTGCATAGCCAGGCATGGTGGCACACACTGGCAATCCCAGCACTTTGGGAGGCTTAGCAGGAGAGTCACAAACTTGAGCCCAGTCTGGGCAACTTAAGGACTTAGTGAGACCCTGTCTCAAAATTTAAAAAGTGAAAATGAAAAATATAATTTTATTTTCTTTTTTTCTGCCTTCCCCTCCCCTCCCTTCAACCCCTCCATCCCTCCCTATTTATAGAGACTTTGTTTCCTTTTTTTCATTTTCTCATATTAATTCCATTCCCTTCTTTCCTTTCCCCTACCCTTCCCACTTCCCCTTCCCCTTTGCCCCTTTTCTTCCTATTTCTCATTATCTTTTATACCTTTTAGTCCTTCTTTACACTTTCAGTTTCTCACACTAAAGAAACTATTTGTTATTTACACGTGTGTCCTATTTATTTCACTTAAGAGTGTGGCCTGAATGTGCATCCATTTAACAATAAATGTCTCTAATTTCTTGTTTTTGATGGCGGAGTAGTACTCCACTTTATTTAAAAACCACATTTTTTTTTTACCCAGACTCCAGTTGATGGGCATTTGGGCTGTTTCCAAGTTTTAGGTATTACAAACTGTGCTGCTATAAACATGGGTACACATATATCACTGTGATATGATTCTTTTAATTCTTTGGGGAAAATACCCAGCAGGGGAATACTTGGGTCAAATGGGACTTCCAGTTCTAGTGCTTTGAGGTATCTCCATACTGATTTCCACAGTGGTTTCACCAGTCTACACTCCCACCAGCAGTGGAGCAGGGTTCCTCTTTCCCCACAGCCCTGCCAGCATTTGTTATTGGTTGATTTCTTGATAGCAGCCATTCTTTGTGGGGTGAAGTGGAATCTCAGCATTGTTTTCATTTGCATCTCTCGAATGATCAGTGATGTTGAAAACTTTTTCATATGTTTATTTGCTATTTCTACTTCTTTGTCTGAGAAGTGTCTGTTCATTTCAGATGTCCATTTTTGGACTGGGTCTTTAAATTTGGGAGATCTGGTTGTTTTTAAGTTCTATATATATTCTAGATAGTAGACCTTTGTCTGAGGGACAGCTGGTGAAAATTATTTTCCAACATTGTGGGTTGTCTCTGCACACTGCTGGTGGTTTCTCTTGCTGTGCAGAAGCTTTTTAGTAAGAAGAGATCCCACTTGTTGATGGTTTGTGCTAGTTCACAGGCAACTGAGGTTTTGTTCATAAAATCTTTTCCTACACCAATGTCTTCAAGAGTTCTACCTAACTTCTCTTCCAGCCGATTTAGTGTTTCTGTTTTAATATTTAGATCTTTAATCCATTTTGATTTTAGTTGAATGCATGGTGAGAGATATAGGTCTAGTTTTAGTCTTTGGAAAGTTGAAACCCAATTTCTCCAGCACTATTTATTAAAGAGGCTATCTCATGCTGGCTTCGGCAGCACATATACTAAAGAGGCTATCTTTCCTCCAGTAAGGCTGTTTGGTTCCATTATCAAAGATGAGGTGGCTGAGTGTGTCTGGAGTTGTTTCTGTATTTTCTAATCTGTTCCACTGGTTCTCGGGTCTGCTTTTTTGCCAGTACCATGCTGTTTTTATCACAGTAGCTTTGTAGTATAGTTTCAAGTTGGGGGTTGTAATACCCCCTGCCATGGCTCTGTTACCTAGAATTGCTTTTGCTGTTCTGGGTCTCTTCTTGTGCCAAATGAATTTTTGGATTGTTTTCTCAAGGTCCATGAAGTATGCTGCTGGGATTTCAATTGGGATTGCATTGAATCTATATAGCAGCTTTGGAAGTGTGGCCATTTTCACTATGTTGATCCTTTCTACCAAGGAGCAAGGGCTATCTTTCCATTTTCTGATATCGTCTTCAATCTCTCTTTTCAAAGTGCTATCGTTCTCAGAGAAAAGGTCTTTGATTTCTTTTGTTAGGTTGATTCCTAGGTTTTTTGGATGCTATTATGAGAAGAATTGTTTGCTCTATTTCTCTCTCAGTGAGTCTGTTATTCATGTAGAGGAAAGTTATTGATTTTTGTGTGTTGACCTTGTATCCAGCTACTTGACTGAATTTGGTTATTAAGTCTAGAAGACTTTTGGTGGAGTTCTTGGGGTCTTCTATATAGAGTATCATGTCATCTGCAAATAATGACAATTTGACTTCTTCATTTTCTATCTTTATTCCTTTTATTTCTTTCTCTTGTCTAATTCCTGTGGCTAATGTTTGCAAAACTATGTTGAACAGGAGTGGTGATAGTGGACATACTTGTCTTGTTCCTGATTTTAGTGTGAAGGATTTCAGTTTTTGACCAGTTAGTATGATATTAGCTGTTGGTTTTTCATAGGTGGCTTTTATCAGATTGAGGTAAAGACCATGTATTCCAATTTTTTGTTGGGTTTTATCATAAATGCATGTTTGATTTTGTCAGATGCTTTTTCTGCATGTATTGAGATGATCATATGGTTTTTGTCCTCGACTCTATTGATATAGTGTATTACATTGATTGATTTGTGTATGTTGAACCATCCCTGTATCCCTGGGATGAATCCCACTTGATCAGGGTGTATGATCTTCTTGATGATCTTCTGCATTCTGTTTGCGAGTATCTTATTAAGGATTTTTGCATCTATGTTCATTAGTGAGATTGGCCTATAGTTCTCTTTTTCAGTTGGGACTTTCTCTGCTTTGGGGATGAAGGTGATGCTTGCTTCCAGGAATGAATTTGGGAGTATTGCTTCCCTTTCAATTTCATTGAAGAGTTTAAACAGTAGTGGCAGTAGTTCCTCTCTAAATGTCTTGTAGAATTCAGTGGTGAAGCCATCAGGACCCGAGCTTTTCTTAGTTGGTAAGTTGTTTTTCTTTGTTGGTTTTTTTTGGTACTGGGGATCAAACTTGGGTCCTTGCACTTGCGAAGCAGGCAGCAAAACCACTGAGCTAAATCCCCGGCCCCTGTTGGTAAGTTTTTAATTACATTTTCAATTTCATTGATTGATATTGGGTTGTTTAGAATTTTTAGGTCTTCTTCATTCAACTTTGGTAATTCATACATGTCTAGAAATCTTTCCATTTCTTCTGTATTTTCCCTTTTATTGGCATATAGGTTCTCAAAATAGGTATTGATGATCCTCTGGATTTCTACCAGGTCCATTGTAATTTCATCCTTTTCATTCCTAATTGCATGGATTTGGGCCTTTTCTTTATTTTTTCTGATAAGGTTGACTAAGGGTTTGTCAATTTTGTTGATTCTTTTGAAGAACCAACTCTTGGCTTCATTGATTTTTTTGTATTGTTCTGTTAGTCTCCAGTGCACTGATTTCTGCCCTGATCTTTGTAATTTCCTCCTTCTATGGGCTTTGGGTTTGTCCTGCTCTTCTTTTTCTAGAAGCTTGAGGTTCAGCATCAGGTTGTTTAATTGGGCTCGCTCTGTTTTCCTAATATGAGTATTCACTACTATGCATTTCTCTCCTACAACTGCTTTCATTGTGTCCCATAGATTCCGATATGTTGTATTGTTATTGTCATTTAACTGAAGGAACTGTCTGATTTCTTCTTTAATTTCCTCTGTGACCCATTGGTTATTCAGAAGTGTGTTGTTCAATTTCCACGTGTTTATGAAATTTTTCCAGTTTCTTTTGCTATGGATCTCCAATTTCATCACAGTATGCTATGATAATATACAGCGGATAACTTTAATTCATTTTCACTTACCTAAATATGTTCTATGAGTGAGTATGTGTTCTATTTTGGAGAATGACCTGTGTGCAGCTGAAAAGAATGTGTATTCTGATTTTGTGGGGTATAACACTCTGTAAATATCTGTTAAGTTCATTTGTTCAAGAGTTTGATTGAGTTCTAGTATTTTGTTGCTTGTTTTTTGTCTAGTTGATCTATTTGTGACAATGGGGTATTGAGGTCCCCCACTACTATTGTATTAGTGCTTATATGATTTTTCTTATCCATTAGTATTTGTTTTACAGAGTTGGGTGCACTAGTGTTTGGTGCATAGATATTTATGATTGTTATCTCTTCCTCTTGGACTGTTCCCTTTACAAGGATGTAGTGTCCTTCTTTGTCTCTCTTAATCTGTGTGCATTTAAAATCCACTTGATCTGCAAAAAGGATAGCTACTCCTGCTTTTCTTCAGGTTCCTGTTGCATGGAGTATTATTTTCCACCCTTTAACATTTAGTCTATGAGTTCTTTTTCAATTAAGTGTTTTTCTTTTATGCAGCATATTGTTGGATCTTGCTTCTTGACCCATTCTGACAGTCTATTTCTTTGGACTGGTGAATTGAGACCATTAACATTGATGATTATAACCAATACACATTGACTTATCATTGTCATGACTTTTTCTTTTTGTTGGATTCTGCCCCTTTGCTTTTAATTTCTTGTTGTGCCTGGTGGATTCATTCTGCTGGGCTTCCTGGGGTTGTGATCCTCATTGTCTGTTCCTAGCATATTGTCTATACTTTTTTGGAGTGCTGGTTTGGTATTCATGAAGTTCCTAAGGTGCTCTTTGTCATGAAAATATCTTATTTCTCCATCAATTTTGAAAGATAGTTTTGAAAGGTACATCAATCTGGGTTGGAGACTGTTTTCCTTTAGGGCTTGCAATACTTCACTTGAAGCTCTTCTTCCTCTGAGGGTTTGCATTGAGAAGCCTATTGTGATTCTGATGGGCTTTCCTTTGTAAGTGAATTGTTTCTTTTCTCTCACTGCTTGTAGAACTTTGTTCTTCTGTTGGGTTTCTGGAATCTTAACAATTACATGCCTATGTGTACATTTTTTTGGATCAGTGCTAGTTGGAGTCCTATGTGCCTCACTTATCTAGATGTCAAGTTCTTTTCCCCTGCTTGGGAAGTTTTCTGCCATCACTTCTGTGAACAGTATTTTTATGTCATCTGCACTCTCTCCTGTTTCTTCATTGACTCCAATCAGTCTTATGTTATTCTTCTTGGCATCATTTAGCAGCTCCTGGATTGATTTCTCATGGTCCCTTACAATTTTAAAGAAATTTTTCTTTTCCCGGTCACTAATTGCAATCTTATCTTCTATATCTGAAATTCTGTCCTCACATTGGCTCATTCTGCTGCATAAACTTTCAGTGGAATTTTTCATCTCCTGGAAATCTGTTTGCATTTGTTCTATGGATTCCATTTGTTTCCTGTGTTGGGATTCCATCATGTTCCTCAGCTCCTCTATTTTTTATCTGTGTCCTCTCTAGATTTATTAATCATATCTTCCACTATGGGAACAATCTTTGCTATTATGTGAGAAATTATTTCTGATTTCATTTTTTCCAGATCCTCTTTTGTTGCTAGTTCTGGGAGTCCAGGTCATTGAGTATCAGAGTGTTCCATCTCATTTCCCTTTGAGGTTGCTGTAGGTGATCTGGAAGTCTGGTTCTGAGGCTTGTTTACATGTTTTCTCATTTTGATGGGGTGGAGAGGGAGTGCTGCTGGCACCTGCACACCTCCTCTGTGCTGGGAACAGTGGTAGGTTGGCCTGGAAGCCTCCTATTCTGCACTGGAAGCTGTGGCATGCTGACCCAGAAGCCTCCTCTGTGCTGGGAGCTGTGGGACATGGACCCAGAAGCCTCCTTTGCTCTGGGAGCTGTTGAAAAATGTAATTTTTAAAAGGGCTAGGGCCAGGGATTTAGCTCAGTGGTTCTGCTCCTGCCACACAAGCACAAGGTCCCGAGTTCGATCCCTGGTACCAAAAAACTTTTTAAAATAAAAATAAATAAAAAATAAATAAAAATAAAAGGGCTGGCAAGGTAGCTCAGTGGAAAAACCCTGGGTTCAATCCCTAATATCAAAAGGAAAAAATGAAAAACTATATCACACAGGAAGCAATACCAATTTAGCAGAGTGTATTAACAACCAAAGTTTGCTTGCAAAGAATATAGCTCATTTGCTGGATGTTCTGAAGCAGTAACCCACTCTATGGGGTTTGGGAAGGCTTTATGACCCTCCGTCTTCCCACTCTATGCTGAAAAGTTACTGGAATTGGCCCACATGGGAGGACAGCTGAGGTACAGTGGAAATTCAGATATATAAGGTTGGCTCAAAAGCCAATTTCAATAGTTGATTGCTACATTTTTATATATAATGTTTAAAGACATAGTTTTCCTCCAGAGCAAATATTAGAAATATTAGAAAATAGAAGAAAATATTAGAAATAAAAGTGAGTGAGAAATTAACCAGCTTTCCATCACTATAATGTAATATCTGAGAAAATAACATATAAAGAAAAGGGTAGTTTTGGCACACAGTTTTAGAAGTTTCAGTCCATGGTTTATTTGGCATCACTGCTTTAGACCTGTGGTGAGGCAGTCCATCATGGTGGAAGAGTGTAGCAGAGAAAAACTGGTCATTTCATCAGCCAGGAAGCAAAAGAGGAAGAGAAAGAGAAGCTGGAACCTCCCATAAGGTTCCACCTCCTAAATTCCCACCACCTCCCCAAAGGCACACCCTGGGACCAGGCCTTTGAGATACCTGGAGCATCGGCATCAGTCAGCTTTCCTGTTTCCAGGACACAATACCCAATACCCACAACTTAAAGTTGGAGGGGGTTTTTACTTGGCTCATGGTTTCAGAAGTTTCAGTCCATAGTGGGCTGGCTGTAAGGCAGGAACATCATGACAGAAGGGCCTGGTGGAATGAAGCTGCTCATTTTATGGCACCCAGGAAGAGCTGATTGGAAAAACCATCAACAAGGAAAGGACTAAGAAATGATATGGTTCTCAAGGTCATGCTCCATGACTCATCCAGAAACATCCAGAAATGTGCTTTACTAATCAGCGTGGCTTTAGCAGGATGAGATGGTTATGCTAGGAGGAAGATTCATTGCGGAACAGCAGATGCTCACCAACACACCACAAGCTCACTGAGCCGATGATGGATAAACTCAAGAGAGGTCCAAGTTGCCTTATTTGAGCAAGACACTGAAACAAGTTGGAACTACCTACATTTTTAACTTTGACTCCTTTCCAAGCCTTTCCAGAGCAAGTTTAGATTGCTGAATTTTCAAGATTTGAATGCACCTATGACATCACTGATTTGTAACACTTACTGAGCTGCCACTGTGTTTCACTGATGTCATGTTATTCCATTTACTCTGTGAAACAGTCTGGCAGTAGGCAGCTGTGATAGTCAGCTTTTTATCACTGACAAAAATACCTGAAGCAATTAAATTTAAAAAGGTAAAGTTTGTTTTGGTTCACAGTTTCAGAGATTTCAATCTGTGACCACTTGGCTGCATTGCTTTGAAGCCTATGGTGAAGAGGAACACCATGGAGGGAGTGCATGGTAGAAAAAAACTGCTCACCTCATGGCATCCAGGAGGAAAAGGAGAAACAGGAAGGGGCTGTGTCCCAATATCCCCTTCAAGGGCCCAACCCAATGGCTAACTTCTTTCACCAGACTCCACCTCCTGAAGATTCCATCAGCTCTCAGTAGTGCCACAGATAGATGACCAAGCCTTCAACACACTGGCCTGTAGGGGACACTTATCTGGATTCCAGCAGCAGAGTCTCCACATTGTGTGTTAGGGATCTGAGGTTAAAAACCGCAACTGGGAGAATGAACAGTGATGCTGGGATTCACCCCCATGTTCTATCTGACTCCAGAGCTCTTGCTTCCCCATTTCCCATTCCTTACAGCAAGCACACTGATAGCAAACCTCCAACCCTCATGATTGTCTCCTAATGCTACCCTTCCCCTCACTCTCAATCAGAACAAAATTCCATGGTTCTCTCTCACTTGAGTTCCAAAAGGCCACTGAAATTATTTGAATGCCTGTGAAAGAATATCTCATTTTTCTCCCTTCTCCCTACTTCATGGCAGGGAAGGACACCTGAAAGTGAAGGAATGAGAGAGGAATTAGATCTCCTACCCAAAGGACAATATATCATCAAACGGGACACTCAAGGCACTTGTCCTCCACTCTCTCCTTTGGTTCTCAGCATCTTGATGGCTCCCATGTAGGTGACACCACCAAGAATGGTGTCACAGCAACATAGGGCAGGCAGAGCCTGGCCCAGCCAGTGATTCATGTTTCCACTGGAAAATATTTGAAGGCATGAAATCATTTGTTTCATCCCCAGTCGGACACTTCCTGACTCAGCGACAGATACGTCCCATGAATTAGTGTCCTTCTGGGGTGTATCCCCTCTTCCATTGTTTGTGTCTAGCCCTTGCTAGGTCACTGCCACCATAGGGTCCCCACTGACATGCAGGCTGCCTCTCCAGTTCTGCCCCAGAATTCCAAGTGGGTTGAGAAAGAGAGAGTCCTTGTCCCTTCTGCACCAAGTGCCAAAAAAAGACAAGAAATTTGATTTGCTGTACTAATTTCTTAAGTAAAGGGGGAAAAGATACTTAGCACCTAATAACTTGTGGTCAATTTCCAGAACAGTCACTTTCAATCTGATGACCACAAGGAATTTTCACTAGGACCATATAGAATATATGTATGCAGGCCCATAAAAATCATGACACTGTATTCACAAGCAAATTACACAGTAGTATTATTCATAATCACATTTTTCATTTTCTAACATGCTAACATATGTTTGATTTATTTTAGTTTCTTTTCTATTCCCACATTCCCTCAACTGTTCCTACCCATATATTCTAAAATTTTATTTTCTGAAGGACTTTGAAAGAAGTCCAAAATCAGCTTTGTGATGATACCACCTGTAGGGCAAGGGTGAGCCCAAGGAGTTCTGACCATTACTTTGAGTCTAGTTTTGTGAGTCTAATTATGAGTCTAGTCTTTTAAGTCTAGTTATGGCTATCTATTCAGCATGTATTCCTGAAACAGACCACTCACATTATTAAGGTCAGGTTCAAAAGCTAACCTCTCTTAAAAATGAGTAATACTTCAGTTCATAAAATCTTTCCTTCTTTTCTTTCTCTCTCTTTCTTTCCAAGACAGGGGCTTGAACTTTCCATCCTCCTGCCTCAGCTTCCCAGAGTGCTGAGATTACAGGCGTGCACCACCACACCCAGCTTCAGAAAATCTTAAAACACCTCTTATAGTCTGATCTCTTCCTTATCTGCCATGGGAAGAAATTCCACTTAATCATAAATAAAGCTAGTCTGCTCCAATACTCCTGAGGCCCTGAATCTGCCCAGGACTTTCCCAAACAGCCTCCCGTTCACAGTGTTGATGCTTTCCTTCCAGGATCCCAGTGTTGAGCCACCATGGGATCTGGGGCTGCAATATTAGTGTGCGTTTGGCTTGTACACCGTCCCCTCCTCTCCTTCTGCCCTCCCAGAACACATGATGACAGCTGCTTTTGGGTAGCAAATTCTCAAGGAAAAACAAACATTTTATCTTTTAAAAAATTCCAGTAAACTCTTCATACTGATTTATAAGGAAATCCCTTGAGAGCTCAGTTCTGCATTTCCCATTGAAATTGTCACTTCTTTCCCTGGAGAGCCAGTGATCAACATGGGTGTGAGGTGCCTGCAAGGCTGGAGTGCCCTGTGGGCACAGACGCCTGTGAACAAGCCAACTCACAGACAGCCCCCAGCCGAGCATAGCTGGACTCACAATTTCCAACTTTAGAATCATGCAAAATGATTCACATTCCACACAACTCATACTTTAAAGTTTGACTTTTTCTCTTTTCCTGAGCTAACGATATGCATGCAGTCTGCTACTCTCTTGTGATCTGGATAGCTGCAACAAACCACAGTTCCCAGCCAACCGTGCATCAGAGAGGGAGACAATAGATACTGCAGAGTGTTGCTAAACTGTGAGGCTTGCTAGGTTTGGTGCGTGAAATGCATTTTCAGTTTGCAATGTTTTCAGGTCAAGATGAGTTTAGGGGGACCTCGTGGTAAGAACAGGAGCATCTGTGCTTTTAAAGAATATTTGTCACTGAAAGCAGTGCCCAGGCCTAGTTCAATCTTTCCCCAAAAATGGCCAAATCATGACATTGTTGACACCCCAGCCAGGTACCACATGATGAAATTTTTGGCCCCGAATCTGACAGGTGTTGATGGCTGCAGGCTCCTTCAGTGCCTCTGAGGACTACGGGGGGCCGGGGTGGGGCACGGGCTGTGCAGTGGGAGGAGGAAAGCACTGACCCCTAGGTCTTTGCTCCCTTTGTTTCTCCTACCAAAGACAGGAGGCAGACATCAGCTAGGAGCTGGGGATAGCCCAGTTGTCCTGAATTAGCACAGATGTGAACTGTGCTGAAGCAGAAGGACTGGCCTCACCTTTGTCCCAGGCATGTCACATCACAAAGCTATTTCTCTTTCAGTTGCAGTGCTCCATGAAGGATTTTATGTTTCCCAAGAAAAGGGTGGAAGTTTAAATAACACTATTTTTTAGTCCTTCTCTTCTTTCCCTAGATGCTTGTACCGTCAGCCCCACTAATTGAGGAGCTACTTCCATTAACTTTTCTACAAGCCAAGACTTTCCCTCTGGATCCAGCTGTGCCCACCCCTAGACACTGCCTGGATGCCATCTTCAGTAGTTACCAATGGGGAGCACAGGCCTGTTATTCTCTCCTGAACCCCATCTGTTCAGAAAGGCAGCTCATTCCGAGGGAGAAGCCTGGGGACTGAGCAGGTGGCCATGTGTGAGAAAGTGATAACACAGGCCGCAAAGCACAAGAACTGGGGAGAAATGCTCACAGCAAGAATTTTGTGACCTGTCTCACACCTGCAGAGTCAGCACTCAGTAACTGAAAGCTACAATTTTTACCAAAAATTATTAAACATTTTGGCTATTAACATATTCTTCCCCAAAATAAAAATATAGTTGCTTCTCCAAATAAAAAATAGATCCGAAAGTCAGAGAAGTGTGTGTGTGTGTGTGTGTGTGTGAGTGCACACATACTTTGTATTCCCAACATAGCTTTTAAGAAGCCCAGAAATTTTTTCTGCATCTGGTAACATAAGGTAACATGCCATTGGTTCCTTTACCTCCTTGAGGTCTAGTGGGCAGAACTCCTAGTCTTTGCTAACCTGTGCATACCTCTATGTGAACGAAAAGGGTATCCCACCCCATGGCAAGCACAGCCCTTCCTCAGAGCACAGAGCAAGTGAACAGGGAACAGGCTGAATTCTACCCCAACATTTAGTGAGGTCTTTTGTGCAGTGCCTGAATTACATGAGTGGGTAGAACAGCACAGATAGCCTGAAGGTTGAAGCAAAGAAAGGAGAAAAAAATGCTTTTTCACCAACTAGATTCCTGCAGCCAGAGGTGATCTCACTGGGATCGCCAAGAATCCCACAATCTGGTGATCTAATCCCACAGCTGGGGTCTTCTTAAGAATTGGTTGAGCAGTCGTAGCCCTCCTGGCTTCCTCTGTGCCTTCCATCCATTGCTTGTGATCAAGCTAACACTTAGTGGAACTCTGAAATACAAAAGGTGCTCAATAAATGTTGGGAGCTGGTGGAATGGAGTTGCTAAACAACCACTCTTACAGCATGAGGCTGTGTTGAGTACCAAGAACATAAGAGGTCTTTACCGTACACTAAGCACAATCCATACTTCTAATCAGCAAGGGAAAGAACCTGAGAGCAACTATAGGTCAGGAGCAGTCAAGTCCATTTCAACCTGGCAAGACTTCTTTCGGTCCAGTTAGAAAAGAAAGAAATGTCTTTAAGGCAAGAAACCCTAAAGACCTCTCACAGATCCTACAACTCTAGAGGTTCTCGCCTCCAACCTCAGAGCTTCTGCCCCAAGGGTCTTCAACACAATTATTGTAGGTATTGTATATGTATTGTCTCCACTGGAAAAAAATAAGCTTCTTGACTAAACTTCAGAGAACCATTTCCTCTTCAGCCTAGAGCAATTTCTCTATTTATTAAATTGTTAATAGCACTTCAACTGATGTGGCTTCTCAGGCAAGATCAACTCTGGGTGGGTGCCTTAGTTACTTCCTCGTTGCTGGGACAAAATCCGCAACATCCACAAGTTACAGAAAGAAAGGTTAATTTCAACTCTCAGCTTGTAAAGGTTTCAGTCTACAGTTGGCTGGCGACAAGGCAGGGTGGCATGGCAGAGGGACATGATAGAGGAGAAACAGTCCATGGAGGGTCGACAGGAAGCAGGAAGCAACAAAGCTGCAGGCCTCTTTTCCCCATTTATTCTATCCAGGCTATGAGCCTATTGATTGGTGCCACCCGTATCCAGGGGTCAGTCTTCCTAGTATCCACATTCAGAATTACGCTAAACCAATGATTGGACTAATTTAGTTAACATACACCTTTAATCCATATCCTAGATCCAGCCACCTCCAAAAAGCCCCGCCTATCAATACAAGAGGCTTTGGGGGCACAGCTAGGTACAAGACATAACAGTGGAGGAGAGCACAGACAGTGAGGCCTATTCTAACACCAGCCCTCTGAGCATATTGCCTATTCCAACGTTCAAGTCCAAGCCATATTGAAATCCAGCTCATTGGATATAAGGTCATTACTCAAAAAACAAAAGCCTTCTTGTACACAAATAGCAGACTCACTGAGAGAGAAATTAGGGAAACAATTCCTTTTACAATAGCATCAAAAAAATGAAATATCTAGGAATCAATCTAACAAAGAAAGGAAAAGACCTCTACACTGAAAACTACAGCACTCTGGAAAAGGAGATGGAGGAGGATGTAAGAAAATAGAAAGACATCCCTTGTTCCTGGGTAGGAAGAACAAATATAGTGAAAATGGCCATACTTCCAAAACTACTATACAGATTTAATTCAATGCCAGTTGAAATTACAACAATATACTTCACAGAACTAGAGAAAACAATCCAAAAATTCATTTGGAACCAGAAGAGACCTAGAATAGAAAAAGCAATTCTAGGCAGCAGAGACATGGCTGAGGGTATCACAATCCCCAACTTGAAGCTATACTACAAAGCTACTGTGAAAGGGGCTGAGGATTTAGCTCAGTGGTGCCACTGCCTCCCTCTAAAGCACAAGGTCCAAAGTTCAATCCCAGGTACCAAAAACCAAACAAACAAACAAAGCTACCATGATAAAAACAGCATGGTACTGACAAAGAAACAGACCCAAGGATCCGTGGAATAGTTTAGAAGATGCAGAAACAGCTTCAGATATACTCAGCCACCTCATCTTTGACAAAGGAGCCAACCACCATCATTGGAGGAAAGATAGCCTATTTAATAAAGGGTGTTGGAAAAACTGGATTTCAACCTGCCAGAGATTAAAACTAGACCCATACCTATCAGCATGCACTAAACTGAGATCGAAGTGGCTTAAACATCTAAATATTAAGACAGAAACACCAAACTTGCTGGAAGATAAGTTAGGTAGAACTCTTGAAGATATTGGCATAGGAAAAGACTTTATGAACAAAACATCAATAGCACAGGAACTAGCAGAAAGAATCAACAACTGGGATTTCATCTTATTAAAAAGCTTCTGCACTGCAAGAGAAATCACCAACAAAGCTAAGAGACAGCCTACAATGTGGGAAAAAAATTTTAGCAGGTGTACCTCAGACAAAGGACTACTATCTAGAATATATAAAGAACTGAAAAAAATCAGACCCCCCAAATTCAAAGACCCAATTCAAAAATGGACATCTGAAATGAACAGACATTTCTCAGACAAAGAAGTAAAAGCAGCAAATAAACTTATGAAAAAATGTTCAACATCACTGGTCATTTGAGAGATGCAGATGAAAACAACACTGAGATTCCATCTCACCCAGAAAGAATGGCTGCTATCAAGAAATCAACCAATAACAAATGCTGGCAGGGGTGTGGGGAGAAAGGAATCCTTTTCCATTATTGGTGGGAGTGCAGACTGGTGCAACCACTGTGGAAATCAGTATGGAGATACCTCAAAGAACTAGGACTAGAGATCCCATTTGACCCAACTATTCCCCTACTGGGTATCTTCCCAAAAGAATTAAAAGAATCATACCACAGCGATATATATGCACCCATGTTTATAATGGCACAGTTTATAATAGCTAAAGCTTGGAGGCTGGGGATTTAGCTCAGTGGTTCTGCTGCCTGCCTCGCAAGTGCAAGGACACAAGTTCAATCGCCAGGACCAAAAGAAAAAAAAAAAGCTTGGAAACAGCCCAAGTGTCCATCAACTGGAAACTGGATAAAGACAATGTGGTTTTTTTATACAATGGAGTACTACTCAGCCATAAAGAATGAGAAACTAGAATCATTTATAGCTAAATGGATGCATATTGAGGCCATATGCTTAAGTGAAATAAATAGGACACACATGTGTAAATACCCAATAGTTTTCTGTAGTGAGAAACTGAAAGTGTAAATAAGGATTAAAAGGATTAATAATGAAAAATTGATAATTTGAAATAGGAAAAGGTCCAAAGGGGTGGGGGTGGTGGGAGGGGAAGGGGAAAGGAAAAATTATGAGAAAAGAAAAAAATGGAAACAAAGTCTTTGTAAATAGGGAAGGGTGGAGGGGGTGAAGGGAGGGCAGGGGAATGGGGAAAAAATAAGAACCAAGATACATCATGTACAGGTACAAGCACTCAATGATAAATGTAAACATATTGTATACCTAAAATGTACCAATAAAAGAATTTAAGGAAAAAAAAAAGAAATCCAGCTCATCTCCACAAGGTTGAATGAAGTCTGCGCCACCCCAACATCATTAGAAGCCAAAGTTCTTTTCTTCTCTTGGGGACTTGACCTTATTTTCATGGCATATTTAAAGGCTTAAGTGATTGCATTTGTTTACTTTTTTTTAGAAACAATTTTTTTTGCAATAATCATCTCTTGATATATTGCATACTTTCCCTTACTTTGACTTTCTTTTGTTACGCTGGCAGATGACCTTGTTCTCTCCAATAGGTTACCTGAGGGGCTCCAAGTAAAAAGTTCCTAGATCCCGTTTGGTATAGAACTCATCCAGAGAAACACAACTGGGACGATGACGGTGCTGTCAAGACCAATGCCAGGGTGACTCATAAACACACCTGGGTGTGAGTATCTTCTTCACAGGGTACTGGAGAAGGGTGCAAAGTCCCTTCTCCAGTAAGGGTGTACATCCAGGTTGCATGTCCCCAAGCAGAGGTCCTGAGTTTGATCCCCCGTACCAAAAAAAAAAAAAAATTGGTCCAGGCCAGAGACCTGTGTCTAGGAGACATCTAAGAGAGGGAAAGGAGGGCCGGGGATTTAGCTCAGTGGTTCCACCGCCTGCCTCGCAAGAGCAAGGGACCCGAGTTCGATCCCTGGTACCAAAAAATAAAATAAAAAATAAAATAAAATAAAAATAAGAGAGGGAAAGGAGACTGCTGGATAGTCACCACAGGACAACAGGAAGCCTGCTATCTAAATGCCGGGGTCCACCAGTGAACAAAACATGCATGCTCCCTCCTTTGCTGAGTTTATGTCCTAGGGTTGGGAGTCAGACAGAAACAAGGACAGATGTGCAGATATCTCCTCATTTTGGGTGTGAGTGCTACAGTGAAGCTAAAAGGAGGGGCTGCTACTAAGCTAGGTGGCCCCTCTGTGGTGAGATGGCTTTTAGATGGAAGAGAGTTCCCCGCACAGGGACCAGGGACAGGAGGACAGTCACTGAAGCCACAGGGACTCATCCTTCTGCCACAGAGCCAGGGTTGATGAGGAGCTGACTGTAGCTGCTTCAAGCTCAGGGCTCTGTCACGAAGGCCAGAACCTTTCTTCCCTTGGTCTGTACACTGTGGCCCTCAGCTGTTTTGGTGAAGACACCAGGAAGATGGGAATGTCCTAGCTGGGGCTGCTAGAAAAAAGTCCCAAAGTCCCATCAGAAACAGAAACTTATTTCTCACACTATTAGAGGCTGGAAGTTTGAGAGCAGGGTGCCAGCCTGGTCAGTTTTAGCAAGGGTCTCTGCTGGGTTGCAAACACCATCTTGGGTCCTCACATAGCAGGAAAACTCTTATCTCTCTCGTGTCTTCTTATAAGGGCCACTAATCCTATTCACATAATCACCCTGGTGACCCAATTACCTCCCCACGGCTTCACTCCTAAACATTGGCACATTGAGATTTGAGTTACAGTATATGAATTGCAGAGAACCCAGACATTCAGTTCATCACAGACACCAACCTTGTTGCCACTCCCACTTGTTCTGTTCTTCATTCAAGCAGCCCTAAGAGAAGCACTGTTGTTCTTCACTGTGGCCCTGCCTATTTCTCATTTTGCCCCCTGAAGCTTCAAGAATAAGGGAAACCTCCTCTCCACATGAATCTCCTTCAGATATTTGAATTAGGGCTACTCGTCCTTGCTGTGAGACAGAATGGCTGCAAAGGGAAGAAACATTGGCTTTTGGCTTACACCCAGCACTCTCCTTGCTAACCCAAAGACAGGCATCAGAATGCTTTGTTCCTACTTAGTAGGCCTGCTGTGGACAGCAGTGAGGCTGTTGATATGAAGTGCCTGACTTGGTGACTGCCACAGAGAAGAGCAGCATGAGAGGTGGGAGCTTTCTGCTCCTTGCATCCTTGGTTCCCAGGTGTGGGTGTCACTAGTTTCTCTGACAGTTCTTGTCAAGTGGTTTCTGGAGCTGTTGCTGCTCTTTGGCTTTGGACGCTCTCTTGTGACTCAGACAGGCTCAGCCCAAGCCAATGGTGGATGAGGAAGAGGTGGGTCAGGAGCAGGCCCTCAGTGCTACTGGGGCAGAGTCCGAGGGGTCAGGAAAGCATGCCAGCCAGACAGGCAGGCTAAGTCACACTGAGGGGACTGCAGCCCACATCTCTCTGCCTCCTGTCTCCTTCTGTCTCTCTGAGTCTCTCTCTGTTCTCTCTCCCTCTCTCTGTCATTTATCTCTGTTTATGTGTATCTCTATATGTGTCACACACACACATACACACACACACCACTATTTGCCCATTCCTAGCGCCCTGTCACCTGTCTCTTTTCTATGATCCCACAGCTAAAAGCAGTAATTAGATCAACTTTACCTACCAGTCAAGACCCCAAACTGTGATCATGTGTTTTGTTTTATTTTGTTTTGTTTTGTTTTGTTTTGTTTTGTTTTTGCCAGGGATTGAACTCAGGACCTTGTGCTTGCCAGGCAGGCATAGAGTGATTATCTGTTCTTATGACCTCATCTACTTTGAGTTTTCTCTTCTACCTACTTGTTCTGCTCTTCTGACCACAGAAGAGATTCCGTCTAGATGGAGAGACAGAGAAGCAGCTGGAGAGGGTAATTCTACTTTCTCTATCTCATGTTATCAGTACACAACCCGCACCCAAAAATATGATTTTCCCATTTTTTCACCTTGTCATTCCTAGTGGAGTTTTTAAAATACACTCTACTCATAGTTCTTGAGCCTAGTCTACATTATTTAATCTAAGAGCCCATGTTTACAGAATTGGGCAGGTCCATTTCCAAGGCAAGAATTAGAAGAAATCCAAGAAACACTTAAGAAGGAAGTCAGAGAAAAATATATACAAAAAAGTAATGTTGCTTGCACACAAAGGGAGGCCAGAAATGCTGAGCAGAGTTTTTATAGATTTCTTAGGACCTTGTAATGTTCTCATTGTTTATTGTTTTCTTTAATTTCCATCCATTCCCTATAGTTGCAAGCAGTAATAATTCTTAAAACAAAGCAAAATAGCAGAGAGTTTGTGGGATTTATTTTGGAGGGCAAAAGACATACTCCTTACCTCCTTGCTCTTCTGTGCAGCCAGCAGGAAGATTCCTGGAAGAAAAGCAGATGAAAACAAATTGGAAACAAAGGTAAATCCTAAGGTCTCTGGGAGAAAACAAAAAACAAGATATATGAATTCAACTTGGGAAGGACTGAATTTAGAAAATTTACCCTCAAAAAAGTCACTCTTCCTATATTAGTCTGTTTTCTGTTGCTACAACAAAATACTTGAGGCTAGGTGCTTTACACAGAAAAGGAGTTTATATAGCCTATAGTTTTGTAGGCTGAAAGGCCAAGGTTAGGAAGCCCCACCTGTTCAGCCTTTGGTGGTGACCTCCTGAGTGCATCAAAACATGACAGAGATAAAGAAAGGCAACTGACGCTGTGCAGAGGAGCCAAGCATGTGGGGTGGCCTTGCTTTACAACACCCCACTCCTGTGAGAACTAACTCACTCTGTCAGATTAGCATTAATCCAGTGAGCAGTGCCCCCAGGAACCTAATTACCGTGTAGAGGGCCTCACCTCTTAAGAGTTGCACCACTTCTGCCCATCACCACAATGGGGGCCATACCTCCAGCACATGAATCTCTGGGAGAAACACCCAAACCACGTCCAAACCCTAGAAGCTCCTGACCATAAGCCATAGAAATTGCCCCATAGATTTCAAGTGCTACCCACACACTTGATGGTGCACAGCTGTGCTGCAGTCATTGATCCATCATACTGTAATCTCCCAAGATACCTGGCAAACAGTTCACTGAAGTAACATCAACTGAATCCTCATTTCTTAGAAGCAGAATTCATTTCCAGTAGGAATTTTCCAGTGAAAACTACAATTTTCTAACTGCCATGCCCAATCAGTTATCCATTTTCCATTCCCCACCTGTCAGCATTGGTTTAACAGTTATACTAGCAATAACAATAGTACTAGCCAAGATCTTCTGAAAATCTAATACACACTCGGCACTGTTTTATATTTAATATATATAGTAGCTCCTTATTTCTCACCACATCACCACAAGAAAGGGACAACCCTTATCACCATTTTATAGATAAGGAAACAGAGGTTTGAAAATCTCACTGCCAGTTAACAAGGGAGCTGAGATGTACTTACAGCAAGTGACTCCAGAGCTTTGACACTCAGAACACACACACCTGGAAGTTTTTACAGACCCCTGGGGCTTCTGCGAAACATAGCTGGGGACCCTGCACCAAACTATAGTTGGTCTCCCTCCATCAGGCACGGTCAGCTCTGGAGTTTCTCACCAACTTGAAAACACAAAACTCCAGGATTCCCTCTTGCTTCCAGGATACATTTGAAATTCTATAAGATGTCCAAATCCTGTTGGTTCCCACTCTATACCCATGCTTTCCTTCTCCTCTCGTTTCATCCATCTGGCCTGACCTCCCTGCCATCTCTGAGCCACTTGAAGAGACCTCACTTTCTCCAAACAGCTTTAGAAACCACCCCAACCCACTTTCTCTTAGTTTCCTCTCTTCTCATCCTACTTCTCATCTGCCCACTGGGTCACAAAGTAATGAGCATCCAGGTTCCACTCCCAAAATAGAAACAAAACTAACAGTGACATCAACAAGATGCAAGTTATTTCTCTTGCAAGAATTGTCTGAACATGTGCTGCTGCCCAGCCAAGTTGGACAGCCCCAAAGTGGGGCTGCTCCTTGGGTTCCTACTTCTTGGGCCATGGCTCAATCCACCATGTCTTAGCACCACCAGCCAGAGGGATGAGCAAAGGACACTACATTCTTTCCTCCACTACTAACCACATCGCCTGGCAAAATGAGGGTGGGTGCTGGAAGAGCAGCTAGAGATCTGTTCTACATCTAGCTTTTCAAGGAGGAAAGGAGGAACTGTTGTAGAAGAAAGGAACCCTGTCCCACAGATTGCATCCCCCGAGTGTATGTCTACTACCTTGGCATCTATTATGGTTTATAACTAGATGTCTCCCACAAAGCCTCATGCATTTATAGGTGGGGCTTTTAAAACGTGACTGGAGGTGTGATGTTGAAATAGTCTACTGATGAGTTTATAGCTAGGTGTGATGATGGGAGCTTAAGCCTTTTGGGAAGTGGCAGATCGCTGTGGGAGTGACTTGGAATGATATACATCCCTCCTCCTTCCTTCATCTCTGCCCTGCTGTCTGCCTATCATGCCATGAGCTCTTTCTCCTCTGCTATCCCCTTCTGCCATGCCGTGCTGCCCTGGAGCCACCTAACTATGGACTGTGAACCAAAATAAATCTTTCCTCCTTTAACTTGTGGGTGGTAGGTATTTTGTCTCAGCGTGAGAAAGTAACTAAGACAGAATCATCCTATATACCCTGAATGTATTCAATAAATATTAAAGAATCAATACACAGGCATAGAAATCAATAGCCCCATGGCCATTTTTCAAAACATGATAATGTTGAATTTCTTTATATTGGTGATAAGTTCAAAGTTTCCAACTAAATTGGCCCTAAATCTAGAACAGTTTTAAATATGTGGTGCTTACTCATAGAAAAGTTACCCTAAAAGAATATCTGAATGGGTGAGACCTTTCTGAACAACACACACACACACACGCACGCACGCACGCACGCACGCACGCACAGAGCTCCATCTTATTCAAATCCAGAATCTGGGAAACTACCTTATTTGTCCTCATACTTCTTTCCTAAGGCAACTAATACAAAGTTAACCAAAGCTTACACATTTGAGGTTTAAAACATAAAAGCATAATGATAAAACTACCTTTTCAGGTACTGATCTAAAGCAATAGTAGCTTAGATCATTCTCTGAGTCTTTTTATCAAATGATCAAAACTCTGGTTCTGTTTGGACCCTGGTGATGTGTCTGTATTTTGCCTCCAACAGAATTCTTAAAGAGAATTTGTCTCCAAATACTTATGAAAGAAACTGTACCTCTTATATCCTTTTTTTTTTTTCAGGTTAGAGCTGGATTTATATGTTGATTAATTCACCTCTGTACAGGTTAAACATCACAACACTGACAAAATTTAAGAAGTTATAAAGGAGCAATAGCTAAGGAAGAGAAACCATAAGTACCCCATTTTCCAGCTGCAAAATATTTCACCAGTTAGATTTCCGGAGCCTTGAAGGAAGCCTAGCGGGTGATAACAATGACATTGCACCTGCTTCATGACAAGCATTGTCCCACATGATTCATGTGGATTTTTTTCAATGCTTTGATAATTCTATTGATAAGAGGCTTATCAATTCTTTATTTATTTATATATTAATTGGTACATTCTAGGTATACAATACATTTACATTTATCATTGGGTGCTTGTAATTGAACATGATGTATCTTAGTTCTTACTTTTCCCCCATTACCTGTGTGCCCTTCACCCCCTCCACCCTTCCCTATTTTCATAGATTTTCTTTCCATTTTTTTTTCTTTCTCATAATTTTTCCTTTCCCTTCTTCCCTTTCCCCTTTCCCTCCCACCACCCCTACACCTTTGGACCTTTTCCTATTTCAAATTATCAATTATTCATTTTAATCATTTTCATTCTTATTTACACTTTCAGTTTCTCACACTACAGAAACTATTCGGTATTACACATGCGTGTCCTATTTATTTCACTTGAGAGTATGGCCTCAATATGCATCCATTTAGCTATAAATGACTCCAGTTTCTCATTCTTTATGGCTGAGTAGTACTCCATTTTATTTAAAAAAACACATCTTCTTTATCCAGTTTCCAGTTGATGGGCACTTGGGCTGTTTCCAAACTTTAGCTATTACAAACTGTGCCATCATAAACATGGGTGCACATATATCGCTGTGGTATGATTCTTTTAATTCTTTGGGGAAGATACCCAGCAGGGGAATAGCTGGGTCAAATGGGACCTCTAGTCGTACTTCTTTGAGGTATCTCCATACTGATTTCCACAGTGGTTGCACCAGTCTGTACTCCCACCAACAATGGAGAAGGGTTCCTTTCTCTCCACACCCCCATCAGCATTTGTTATTGGTTGATTTCTTGATAGCAGCCATTCTTTGTGGGGTGAGGCTTATCAATTCTATTGATAAGGCTGAAAGAAATAAAGCAGTCCTTAAAAGTTGTACAGAACTGCGGATTCAAACTGAGCCCACTAATTCAAACTGAGCCCACTAATTCACAAAGGCACTTGCTTTTACAAATATGGAGATATCCGGCTAATGATTATCACTGTTCTATGCAGGAATGCTTGATATGGAGCCCCATGCTGCTGTTTAAAAGACAGCTTTGTGCCAACATGTGTTGCTGACGTTTCTTTGTATTCATTTTCATAGCAAACAAGGAATTACAAAGAGCATGTCTACAAATGCCCAGTGGATTAAAGATCTCATTGTTAGCCAGGAGTGGTGATACAAGCCTATAATACAAGCACTCTTGAAGGCTGAGATGGAAGGATGGAAAATTTAAGTCTATTCTTGGCAACTTAGCAACTTAGCCTGTCTCAAAATTAAAAACAAAAAAGAAAAAGAAAAAAGGACTGGGGATGTAGCTCAGGGCAAAGGCCCTGGGTTCAATCCACAAGGTGGGTGGGGAGAAAAACAAAAGAAAGAAAGGAAGGAAGGAAGGAAGAGAGAAAGAAAGAAAGAGAAAAGGAAGGAAGAAAAAAGAAAGAAAGAAAGAGAGAAAGAAAGAAAGAAAGAAAGAAAGAAAGAAAGAAAGAAAGAAAGAAAGAAAGAAAGAAAGAAAGAAAGAAAGAAAGGGAGAGAGAAAGGTTGGTTGACTCCCTTTCTAAATGAGAATCTCAGGAGATTCTGAGTCCCAAGGAAGTACATGCTTATCTCCCAAGACAGAAAAGGAAAAGACAGTGTGAAGATGCTGCTGTGGACTGAATATTTGTGTCTACCCAAGATTCTTATGTTAACTCTGAACCTAGGTGATGGTGAGACTTTGAGAGGTGATTAGGTCATGAGATTAGTGCTCTTGTTAAAACAAAAAACCCAGAGAGCTCCCTCATCCCTCTACCATGTGGAGACATAAGAAAAAGGCATCACCTATGAACTAGGAAACGGGCCTTCCCAAGTCATGGAATCTGTGGGCACGTTTATGTTGGACATCCAGCCTCCGGCACTGTGAGAAATAGACTGCTGTTTATAAGCTGCCTAGTCTATGGTATTGTATTATAGTAGTCCAAACAGACCAGATGCTGACCCAGATTAGACATAAAAGGGGTGGTCTCCCACTCCCACTTGGGGCTTCCTCAAAGCACCCTCCCATCTGCTCCCTCTCCTCTGAGCACCCTTCATGTTGCTGGAGCCAGAAGCAGAGGCACAGCCTGCTAGAAAAGCACCCTGCTTTCTACCTGGCAGTCAACCCACCATGCTTCCCACAAAGAGGACTCACAGAGTTATGTGTCATCTGAATTTAATGCTCTGGCCAAGGAAGTCCCAATCCTCCATGATCAGCAGGAGGCCAACAGTGTGCCAGCTCTTAGATTCTTCCAGACCCTTCAAGGAAAAAGTAAAGATTTTCACCTCCCCTACTTCAGTAAATAGTCCATATTCTCTTCAGAAGACCTGGCTGGGAGGCACTGGCTCAAAATCACACTTGCAAGTGAACATTCTGGAATTTGGCTTTCCCTGATGCTATATTTACAGAGGCCACCAGCACATCTCAAGTACATATGACGCAGCTTGTGCCTGAGGTCTTGCCTTGTGGAACAGTTTCACTTAGACCTCCTTCACAATGCTGGCCTTGCCCATGAATCTTTCTCTAAGTTTTTCTCAAGAAGTTTCTCTTTATTCTATCCCAAAGCTGCTCAACAGTGATACTGTTAACAGTCGGGGCCAAATCAGGCATTGTCCTACAGGTTGCAGGATATCTACCACCCATCCCTGGCTTCTATACACTAGATGACAACACCACCAGTTTTCACAATCAAAACTGTGACATTGCCAGATATTCCCTGAAAACCAAAATATTCCTGTATGAGAAGAACCTGTGGTCCAGCCAGTCGAAGCTCACCCCTTTCTGATATCCCTGAGCCTTTTTCTGGGTTAGCTGTGGCACATCCCATTCTACCAAGGTCTCTCAACCCAACATTCTGTACCTTTAAAAGAAACTATAATATAATGGTCCCTGAACTTTCTAGTTATTCAAAGTTGCCCTTCCCCATCAATACTCAAATTTTCAGGCATTTCTAAAGATATCAGGGTGGACAGGGGCTTCTTTTCCATACTGGCCCAGCCCTTTCCTCACTTGATCCCTCCAGGCCTGCCAGGTATTCCCTGAGCTGTGGTGGAAGTAGATGATCAAGTTTAACCATCTTTACCAATGACCCTGAGGAATTATAAGGTAAAATGAAAAATGATATTAGATATCAGTTCTCATGGCTCATTGGCCATGCCCCAGTTATTTTTGTCCCCAACTGTTTGCCTTGCTCTGTGCCACTTGAATGCCATTCCCTCCCTGTCCCTCCTTTCCCCATCCCCAGGACAGTCAAAGACACCCCTTGCCTAAGTAAGGAACAGCATTTCCCTTTCATTCAACACAGAACACTGCAGAGAACCAGCTGCACCTTGACACCTCTTTTGGCCAGGACACTCCAGGACAATGACTAACAGCCTCTTGGTATGAACCCCATGAAGCAATTGTTAATCATCCTTGCTTAGTTATTCAAGATCCTGTTCCTTCTAAGCATCACACTGTCTACAAGAATCCAACGTGACACAGTCTCAAAACACAGATTCTGGTTTTAATTACTTTCATTTTATGGAACTAAGATGCCAAGAAATCTCTAGTTTTTATCTTTACCTCAAAGAACTACCCTAGTAGGAGATGCTCATGAGTAGCAAGTAGTCATTTCCACTCCAGCCACATACCCACCATGCTGCTTTCAAAGAACCACCTTCCTCTCAAGCTGTGACAATCAAAACTGTGTCCAGACATGGCCACATAGTCCCTCAGCTACAGTCACTGGTGCGCACAAAGCACACTTGGGTAAGAACTGTGAAAATAACAACAAATTTAAGGTACCCTCTGTGTCCTCCAAAAACTTAACATCACTTAGAAGAGTAAGAATTCAGCTTGCTAAATCACACAGAAAAATAGTTAACCAATAATAGGTCAGGATAACAAAAGATGCCATGAGATGGTGAGCCTTGTACAGGGTCAGAAAGGAGAGAAGAGAACGTTTTAAGAGCTTCCACCCAAGTGACTTCAGGTATTACGTGATATTATGCTGTAATCCATAGAATCTTAAATAATGCTTCCCTAACACTTACTCTCTTTTTTTTTCAATATTAGGGATTGAATCTTGGGCCTCACTTATGCGAGGGAAGCTCTACCACTGAGCTACATAGTTTGAGACAAGTTCTAAGATGCCCCAGCTGGGCTCCAACTCGCCATCCACTAGCCTCGCTTGTTATATTCTCTTTGATTAGAATTATTTAACTATCTGTCTTTCTTCATTTACTATGGAAGCACCATGAGCACAGACACTCACTCCCCTTTGTTGACCACCTGTAGTTCCCACCCTCACACCTAAGCTGTGTCTGACGTGCAGTACTGCACAATTAGATAGAAATTGATAGGCAGCTAGAAAGGGACGAGGCTCAAGATAAGCCTGTGGTCAAGGGCTGAGCTCATAAAAACTGTGGCCCCAAGGTGGAGACAGCCTGCCTAGGCTTGCAAGCCTTCCCAGGGATAAAAAATAGCTCAAAGCTGTAAGGTGACCAACACCAACTGGTCCAATAACTCTGAAAAGAGTAACAAACACTTAGAAACAGCATAAGGAACATGTGGATAGACAACCAGGACACTCCTACCCCTTGCAGAAATGCCTTTGTTCTTCTACTTGTTATGTACCCTTGCTATGAACCTTGTTTTTCTATTAAATAAATATTAGCTAAGTGACTGTACTGTAATCTTGTAGGTTAATTGTAGTTTGACCTAGGTAATGTGATTTTACTGTATAAAAACTCCCTAGACAAAAACCCTCAGAGGTAACCCACTTTTTGGAACCCCTCCTGCCTCTCAGGGCTTTCTCTTAATAGAGTTTGTCCTACTCTTCACCTCCTTTGTCTTCGACTCCGTTCTTCAGAGTCATGAGACAGGAACTCAGCACATCTAACAGGTTGGATACATATAGTAGGTTACTTTCCTATAGCAATAGGTCATCCATACATGTCAGGGGACAGCTTTGGAAAAGGTCAAAGGGGACAAGAAGCAGAGGACATTGAATGAGCTCCTGTCCAGGCTTTAGGTGTTAAGTTGATACAAGTTGGTTGGAGCAACCTAGATAGTAGACTGTACTTTATCAGGGATTTTTGAAGTTTTTTTTTTTTTAGTTAAACACAAACCCACACACATACATATTTAATCCTGGTTTTGTTAATTTAAAGAATCACTGAGCTGATTAGTAAAGTGCAGTTCTGGGTGTGCCGGGTGAGTCATGTGCTGGTCCCTCACACCTTTCTCTCTGGTGCTGTTTTCCTGCGCTCTGCATCCTGGCCACCATGAAGGGAACATTTTTGCCCCAGCATGCCCTTTGCCATGATGTTCCTGCCTTGGAGCCAGCTGACCATGGTCTGAAACCAAAACTTCGGAAACCATGTATCAAAACAAACCTCTTCTCCTTTACATTGTGGATGTCAGTGATTTGTCCCAGAGATGGGAAAGCTGACTAATACATATGGCTTAGAGGGAGGGAGGGAGGATGAATGTCCATATGGCAATATGAAGGCTGTTGGTGGAGAGGGAAGATTTTGGAGTCTGTTTCTGAAGGGATATTTTCCATATCCCACAGCCCTCCTCTTCTTCCATCCCTGATCTTTCTGTAAGTTTAATTCTCCCCAGAAAGGCAAGACAGTTACAAAATCCAGAACAAACCCAGGGCTTCTGCTCTGCTGGTCGCTGTGTGGAGCAGGGCAGAGGTGAACTTGGAGGAGGAGCAAGAGGAAATCACTAATTCAAATCCATAATCACCTCCTACATTGGTCCTTTGTTCATCTGTGCAATGCTTATTGAGCACCTGCTGTTTGCCAGCAGTCATCTGGTTTCTGAGGACCCAGAAGTACACAAAACAGACAAAAGACCAGCTCTCACACTTCACACCAGGAAGACTGGTAAATACAGGGTACTGAACCCTTCTGGGAGGTCTTATTCCCCTGATAATTTGCATTTCTAACCAGGTTCCAGGTGAAGCTGCATCCAGGCCCCTGCAGACCACCCTTGGAGTAGCACTGGGCTCCAGCTTGCAGCAAAAGACACAAAGGAGCTGTCAGCCAGTGGTCCAGGAAGAACCCAATGGAACATCTGAAAAAACAAGACAAGGTAACCAAGTACATCACTGAGCAAGGGGACAGAGGAGGCAAGAGGAAGAGGGAGGTGAGGAAGGTCAGGTATATCCTCCCTCTCTCCTGTTTCCTGGAAGTTCCAAGGAAAGCCCTGTCACTCCCTCCCCAGTGCCACATTCCACTGCCTGCAGTGGCCAAACACTGGCAACCACCGCCTGGTTGCCTGGCACCGTGTGGTCAGGGCCTGGGAGGGGGCTTCGCAGTGGGTGGCATCAGTGGCTGACTCTGCTGGTGGGCCTTTTCCCTGCTTTGAGCTACTATGGGTCTTCTCCACAGCCAGCCCGAGCCTCCGACCAGTTTATTTACTTAAACAACAAACATCCCATTGGCCATGGGGCCCAGCTGGGCTGAGCAAGGGTAGGTCCTGAAGGGGACGAGACACTGTGTCTTTACAGAGGCCACCCACATCGTCGCCAGGAGGAAATGACAGGCTGTGCACTCAAGAGCCCCATCCTGCTCAGGAATATGTGTGGTACCAGCAGCACCCTGGCCACACCACCCCTCCCTCGGCTTTCTCTCCGGGCTTTAAGTCTTCCTTTATTTTGTCTTCAGCGTTTTTATTCTTCTCATCTGCAATGGTGATAAAGAAAAGCAGATCATAAAAAAAGAAAGGAAAAAATGTGAAGCTTTCTTTCTCTAAAGAGAAAAGAGGGTTTGAATAAACAGAATGTCACCGAAAGGCAAACAAACAAGGCTGTTTTTGAAAGAACCAGATGGACTTCCAAATGGCCCTTCCGATTGCACCCCACAGTGCTGTACCAGGGAGGGAAGGGAGGACTGGGCCCTGGGGTCTGTGTGGGGTTCACCACTCAGCAATTGAAAGTCTGATTCCAAACCCTGCAGGCAGCTTGCGAACCCACAGGCGATTTGGGAAACCTCAAACCTCGCTGAAATGAAATAAAATCAAACAAGCCCTTCATTGCCTTGGATATTTTTTTAGCATGCCCTACATCATTACATTTTTCTGACAGATGACCAATGTCTTAAATAAGGAATTGCCAACCAGATTCTTTTATTATTGCAAAGTTGAGGAAGGGTTGGGTGTTTGTTTTTGTTTTCCATTTTTCTAAAACTTTCCCAGACGCTGCTAAATGGCCCTGTGCCTAGTTAGAGGGGTCAGTTTGACTGGCCTTTACTTCTTATCTGTTTGTCCTTTGTCCTTTAAATCAGCTATGGTTTTCAAAAATGATAACCAACTGACATCCAAATTCCTCTAATAATTTCCCAACAGCTAGGTGATTTGCACTACACAGGTTGATGGGGAGAACTTTAGTCTTAAAAACCTGTTTGTTTGTTTGTTTTATTCTCTAAGGATCAATCCTTTTTTTAAAAAGTAGATTTCATTTTTGGAGTAGTTTTAAGTTCACAGCCAAATGGAAAAGAATGTACAGAGTTCCCGCCTGGCCCCACCCTCTCCCACCACCAGCATCTCACGCAGGAAAACTACCCTTGTGGCAACTGCTAACCCTGAACTGACCCATCCTATAGCTCACATGAAGGTTCACTCTCAGTGCTGTGCTTTCGATGGGTTTTGGCAAATGCAAAAGGACACATGTTCATCACTGCAGTCTCACACAGATCAGCTCCCATACCCTAAAAAAATCCCCTGTGGTCTGCCCAGATAAATCCTATTTTGCAAAGAGAATCAACTTCAGTGTATGAGGTATCTCCTATTTGACATTTACATGCCACTCACCTGTTCAGGGAAAAATTTCTCTCCTGTCAAATTGAGGCAGAATAGAAGAAATAAAAGATAGGTAGGAAGGAGATGAGGAAATCATAACTTTAAAAATTATACTTTTAAGAAGACAGAAACTTCCACAACACATTCAGCAGCATTCATTCAGTTAGGCTCAGGCTCCTTCCCTTCCAGACTCATCACACCCAAAATTCCTCAGGAATGCTTACATTCATAAATTGGCTGAATTGAGAAAGAGCAGGAACCCAATCCCAAGATAAAAGAACAGATTGAGAGAATCCAAAGAATGTTCAAATTATCTATCTCAGAAAAAAATTTTAAAACTGGGCTTATACTTGTAACATGGGCCATACCTTTCTTGGGGGTGGGTTACCTTCTCCTGGGGTTTCTACCCCTCAAGAGAAATAGAAATGTTCTCCATTCTAGGAAATAAGTGCCTGCCCCTCTCTCTCCCTCTCTCTCTCTCTCTCTCTCTCTCCCCCTCTCTCCCTCTCTCCCCCCAGCCTGCACTCTATTTCTTTTCTTTCAGGGTATACTTTTTAATTTCTGCCTAATAAAACCCTTCCTGTGCCTCTTACTGACTGAGCCTGAAAATTCTTTTTCTGTGATGGAAGTCAGCAAACTTTGAATCTATTCTACATGTAGGTGAGTTAGGTTTCATATCTCAGCTTGGGGAATCTCCTTGGGCCCTGTCTCAAGGCATGTGAAGAAGGCAGTATTTTCCCTAATTGCTGCAGTAAGTCCTGCTTGGATTTCCAGCAGAAGTCAACACCACTTGGGTGGAGACCCAAGTCCTAGTGCCTGGTAGCCTACCAGAGCCCTGATTCAGAGGAAGGCGGCCTGGGGTCCTTGGTGGCCTGCCTGGTGATTGACATTTAAAGTTCTACAACTGGTGCTTTCTCTACTGCTACAGATATCTGGAGACCATCTTCAGAGCTTCTTTCACAGCATATTGTCACTGGTGACCTCAAGTAGATAGCTACACACAGCAAGGCCAATGGAGTAGAGGTCAAAGATAAAACTGGCCTACCTTGATAGCCTCTCTAGACTCAGCGTTCCTGGGCACAGATAAAACAAGCCAGGCAAAAGACGTGACCATAGCAGAGCACATTTCACCTATGGGCACTAGGTATTGAGGTGGAACAAAGAAACTCTGGGTTTATTGGCTCTGGTTCCTCCCCCATTTACTAACTGGATGTGAAGCAAGGTGCTCTGCTTCTCCAGGCCGTGGTCCTACCTGCAAGCACAACAACCATATGACATAGGTTGGTGAGGATTTAGAAAGCCAGTATCTATACAGGCTGTGTCATCATGATATGTGTTTGTAAAACAACCCTATTTCTCAATTGTTTCTTTGCTCTAAAAGAAACTATATGTGTGCAAGATAAATTTAGATAGGCACCTGAAGGTAGAAAGGTCTCATCAAATTGAACATTTTTGACAGGAAGGAAGGAAGGAGAGAGAAAAGAAGGAAGAGAGGGAGGAAAGGAAGGAGGGAGAGGGGTGAGGAGGGGAAGGGAAGGAAGACACAGCACAGAGCTGGTCCTGCTTTTCAACAGCACTTAAAAGAGGATTTTTCAGCTGCCCTTGGTTTTCAGACGGAGGCCATACCACGGAGCTTTATTTACTAGTATCAAAATTCTACTGTGGGAGGTAATTATGAACTAGAAGAAAGGAGAAAACTCTTCATCAAGGCTCTTAGAACTTGTTCAGGATAAAAGTATAATATTATATGATGACTGAACAATTTCAGAATTTCAGAATTTCCTAACATGTGGCCTAGCTTCAGAGGACATGGTGACATTGCACCAAAACGTAAATTCATCATTTCATCATTCTGGCCTCATTTTCATTGGCTGGAAAAGGTGTGTGTGTGTGTTTAGTTTTTAAACACTAGTGTGTCGGCACATTGTATGATCCTTACCAGGCAGGCCCAGAGCCCTGGAAGTCACACTCCACAGTTTTCTCCTTTGTTCCTATCCCAGCTTCTGCCTCTGAAGGGCTGCATCACAGTCACCTGGAGGGCTCCTTAGGTTCAGTGCTGGCCCAGCTCTAGATCAGCAGGTTTGGGTGGACCTGGGGTTGGCCTGCCTCTCAAATTTCCATGTGACACTGATGCCAGTGGAAGGCAACATTTGAAGTAGACTGGCCTAGGATAAGCTTTAGTGTCTAGCAGATGTTCGGTAAATATGTGCTGATTGAATCAAAAGGCAGGGCCTTGGGTGATGTATATGCCAGGAAAGGAAGGAGAACACTGTGTGCTGTGGTTTGTGTTGCAGAGTTCTAAACTCAGGAAGAACTTCAAAGGTCATCAGTCCAAACCACAGCCAAACCTAGAGTTTTCTTTAAGATCCAGTTTTATTAATCAAATCTATTCAAATCCTAAAAAACAAGTAATAGCATCCACTAATTTTTCTGTTTATGCTCTCTTCCCCTGTACCATGCTGGGGGACCCTGAGTGCTTATCCAGAGTTGTCATTACTGCATCCCTAATGAGGACCTATGGGCCTGACCCTGCATCACTCATGCTATGAGGCAAATTTCCTTGGCTCCTCATTCTAAAGATGAAAGATTAGAGGCAGTCAGTTGATACTCTGAGGCTTATCTGAAAGCTAACCTAATATCTGGGGCTCCCAAGCCTGTGGTGGGATTACCCCCTCCAGAGTGAGCAGCCCCTGCCAGTTGACCTGAGCCCATAGATCACACACTACTTTGGCACTTGAGGAGTTCAAGTGCGCAGCTTGTTTTTCCAATGAGGCACGGAGTGCCCATGTAGCTCTAGTATAGTAGAGACCAACCTATAAGAATCTTATGGGCACTAGATAGAGGTGCCAGGGCCTCAATGAAGCCACAGTACAGCCACAGGACTCTGCACCAGCACCCCAGGGGGTTGGAGATGTCTCCAAAGTCATCTGTCCAAGACTGAGACCTTCATGGCCTCCTTTTCCACATAGTTCTATCTGATAAGTACTTATATGTATTCATATCCAGAAAGATTTTTATGGAATAGATAGAAATATATATACAATGGTTTGCATCTAGATGTCCCCCTAAAGCCTCATGGGCTCATAGGTGGGGTTTTTGGAGCCGGCTGGATCTAGGGCAATAATGGCAAACCTTTTAGAGACTGAGTGTCCAAACTGCAACACAAAACCTACTTATTTATCACAAAGTGCCAACACTGCAATTAAACTTGAATACTGAGGTTTTAGTTTAGAAAAAAACAACTGTTATCTGATGCTTGGCTGCTGGGGCAACTTGGCTTGCGTGCTGATGGAGAGGGCTCTGTGTGCCTGCTGTGGCACACATGCCATAATTTTGCCACGACTGATCTAGGGTATGTGATACTGGGATTAAGGGTGTGTGGTAATGGATTAGCCCACTAATTGGTTTAGCATAGTTCTGGATATGGATAATGGAAAGGCCTACCCTGGGAGTAGGTGGCACCACCCAGAAGGCTTGTAGC
Source organism: Heterocephalus glaber (assembly GCF_053883595.1). Taxonomy (NCBI): domain Eukaryota; kingdom Metazoa; phylum Chordata; class Mammalia; order Rodentia; family Bathyergidae; genus Heterocephalus; species Heterocephalus glaber. The sequence goes on along the minus strand of NW_028258151.1, from coordinate 11,771,544 downwards.
CTGGTTGGGATAAAAGGGAATGAGAGGCTTACTTCATTGCTCCCTGCCTGACCTGCCTTGGACTGTTTCTCCTCTGCCATGACTATCTAGCATGCTACCCTGCCTTGGAGCCAATCAACTATGGACTAAAACCTCGACAAACTGTGACTTGAAATAAACTTTTCCTCCTTTAACTTGTGAGTGTCAGGTATTTTGTCGCAGCAACAAGAAAAATAATTAAGATACATGCATAGTTATAAAATATAGAAATATATTCACATACCTTTGTGGCTCTACTCACCAGTCTGGGTGCTTCACAGTACCATGTAAAAGAAAAGACATCAACAAATTTTTGAATGGACTTTTGATTACTTAGATAAATATGTCTTTCAGCTGGGGGTGTAGCTTAGTAGTAGAGCATATGCTTGGTATGCATGAGCCCATGGGTTCAATTCCTAGTGCCAAAAAAAGATAGATGATAGATAGATAGATAGATATCTCACACATCTTTGTGACAAGTAAAAATAGATACCTATAAAACACATTTATTTATTAATGAACATATAAATATATTATTACATTATATATATTAATAATATACAATAATATGCTTATATATACTAAGATGATACAGGTATATCTCAACCTGCTTAAGATCAGTTCATATGAAGCATATTGACCATCACAAGGCCAAACCATTTCCTGTGAGGTGATAACAACCATGCACACATGATGACAGTGCAGGCACCACCAGACAGAGGAGGGTGAACAAAGGAGTGTGTTCTCAGTTGACAGTAATGTTTGAGTGTCCTCTTTGAACCTAAGTTCAATCCTATTGGCCCCTTCAAGGAGCAAGTCTTTGACATTCTTAAAGGAGCCTGGAAGTCTTCATGATAAGAAAAGTCGAGTAAGTGTGGATCTTTTTATTTATTTTTCAGTACTAGGAATGGAACCCAGGGTCTCACAAATGCTACACAAGAGTTGTGCCACTGAACTACAGCCTCTACTTCAGTAAGTGCAGATTTAATAGTAAGTTGAAGAATTGATTCTACCACCAGATCAGGATAGGACAAGTACTCACCAGGGATGGGGAAGATAAGAGAGGAGGAAGGAAGAAAAGAAAAATCATGTTAGATTATGGCATATAAAATTATCATTTCTGGCCTGGGATTTACCTCAGTGGCATTGTGCCTGCCTCACAAGCGCAAGGTCTTGAGTTCAATCCCAGCTACTAAAAAATAAATAAATAAATAAAATTATCATTTCTGTAGGTCAAAAGTAGATCACTATCGACAAATTCATGTGGCTCAACCTAACAGATCAAGGAGCTATTCCCTTAGTATCCATCAGCATATTCAACTTTGCTTTGCCAAGGTCTAGGTGAATTTACCACTAATATTCCCTCACAGTCCTGCAGCTTCTCTTGTTTACTGGAATAAATTCAGGAAGTGCAAAGACCCCAAACCAACTCACTCACTCAGAGTGTAAGAATGAGGCAGTGTGCTACCTCCACATACCCTTTGGTTTTCCTTTTTCTGGGCCTCTGAAAGGTCCAGTGCTGTAAGCAGGGTATCTCTGTTGGCTAAGCTCAAGAGCAAATGCTTAGCATTCTCAGAATATACTGACACCAAACCACACATCCACTGGGAGGACAAAGGTGTCTTTCAAGGAGAACACCTGAGACGTTCATATATGGTAAATACACACCTAACACCAGTGAAGATAATATTCTACAACTATAACTGTAAGAGGGTAAAAAGAGTCACAAAGTGTGGGATTGAAATAGAGAGCATTATTCTTCTTAAGTAAACTGAAAGGTGGGATTCTGCTCTGTGACCAGCTCTGTAGCATTGGGAATTCATTCTTCCTCTCTGAGCTCCAATTCCTCACCAATCAAAGGACAAAATTGGATTCAGGTCACTCCCTACCTCCTGTGCATGGTGTACCACCTTATAAAATAGCAGCTTATTGATTTTCTAGACTTAGATCGTGACCATTGATGAGAAGAATGTCATCAATGACCAAACAAATTCACTGTTTAACTTAATGTGGTTTCAAATTAATTAATGCCAGCCTTGATGAAGGAAAGCTCCTACACTTCCAGTAAGAATGCAGGTTTATCCAAGAGGAGCAGAGACAAAAGCTTCAGGCATAATGACAAGTTTACCTCCACCAAAACATCCAGTCTTTGTCTGTTATAAGCTACAACCTGATGAAGAAGAAGACAAAGGGAAAATGAGAAGAAATTGCTGGCTTCAGCTGAGTGAACTGACCCTAATGATGAGCTCATACTTTAGAAAAACTTTTCTTTCAAACTTAATTGACCTGGGTCTTAGGTATGACAGAAATCAACTCTTACTGGCTATTGAAAACAAATGCATTAGACCGCAGAGATACTCAACAACTAAGGCTAAATTGGGATGGCAATAATATCAAGGTCAAAGTTCAAAACTATTCCGCAGGCTGTCCATTCTGCTCACAGCTACACAGTTAATGCCTAAGCAGACTGAGCCCACGGTATCTATTTGTTGAATTAATTTATGAATTATCTTTTTTTACAAGATTGGGCACAATGCTCAAGAATCTCCAGTGTTTTAGAAATGAGATAACTTGAGAGGATAGCAGAATTGAAATCTTTCTGAACTATGACGAGAAAATTCAATTTACTCTTATGTGATCTTTATAGCTTATTTCTATCCATCTCCACACTAAATTTCTACAATTTAAAAACTCATACAATGGCTCAACGTAGACCCCATATTTAAAATATACTTGTAAATAAATGTGAATAAAATGACTGATGTATGCTTTCTTTTTTGTCTTTTTTTCTTACAATGATGGGAGTGGAACCCAACATCTTGCTCATGCTAAGTGTGTGTTTTACCGTTGAGTGTTTTTATCTTCAGCAAATAATGGACTTAATGACTAACATGAAAAGAAAACCTTTTGTATCAGTATTTAATATCTTTTCACTATTTTGCTTAAATCTGTGTTTAACAGGAGTACTTATAAGGTTGAAATTTTTCTTAATGCTAAGCCCTTTAACAAAAAACAGAAGCCATCTGAGAGCAGAACACTGTAGTCCTGATGAGGATTGTAAGGCAAAATAAAGTCACCCTCATCTCTACCTGTCAAACGGGAAGGGTGGGGACAAGAGGAGTTGTTGAGTGGGTAACAATTTCTCCAGTTTAGAAAAAGCACTAAGGAAGCAAGGTAAATAGCTAATACTGTCCATGAAAGAAAGAGACACCTGTACTTCTTGGCACTTAGAGCTAACTAATTAATTCCTTTCTGGAATTAACATTAAGCAATTAGAGAAGGATTATCCAAGGACATTCAAAAAATCACAGAGAACTGGGCCGGGGATTTAGCTCAGTGGCACTACACCTGCCTCACAAGCTTAAGGTCCTGAGTTCGATCCCTAGTACCGGGGGCGGGGGCAGGAATCACAGAGAACTTCTTAAGAGGTGTTAAGCTTTAAGCTCTACAATTCTGCAGAACTACAAGTGAGAAAAAGAACTAAAGAGTCTTTATTTAAAACCACATAAGAAAATGAGGGGGGGGAGTAATTGTCAAATTTTAATTTGAGATTTGCACCAAAGTGCCTGTATTCTTTTAAAGCTTACTGTACAATAAATTATATTTTCAAAGCCTTTTAATCATTCTATTAAATATTTATGTTAGTAAACATAGATAATGGTTTTAACAAAACTTTTGATTTTAACAAGAAATTTTATTGTGATTAAAAGGGTAGGAAAATGCTCTGTATTCTATTCACCCTTGTCAACCACTATCAGCAAGGGATACCCCTTTCTGGAAAGCCCCTTTCTGGACCACAGAGCCTGACTACGGTGCCTCCTTTCACACTCATCTACAAGCACAGGAAAAGAAAGATTCCCCTGGAGTACATCTCACAAACCTGGGAACAATGAGACATCTTTCCAACACTGTCATCTCGGCTTTGAAATTTCCCATCTAAATTCTTTGTGTTTCTCACTGAGTAGATGAGTCACAGTTCTCAGGGCAAGCACAAAATGTGATTCAAATTAACATCTAGTGAATTTCCAGTTTTAAACTTTACCGAGTAATTACTGAAGGCCTTCTATACACAGAGGCCTGTGCTGAACATTTCTGAGCATAGAAAGATGACCAAGATGTAGACCTTGATTCAGAGAAATTACAAGCAGCCAGAATGGGGAAGATATGTAAAGAAAGAAGATCAAGCAAGACATATGATCTGAAAGTGGTACAGACAGTTTGCTGAAGGTGGCTTGTAGATGGGAGGCCTGGGGATGGCACATGGAGAAACTTTGATTTATGCTAGATCTTGACAACTAAAATGGCATTTGGGGAAAAGACGAATGATACAAAGCAATAGAGTTTCTTGGTCAAAAGTGGAAATCTCAAACTGGCAACCTGTGGCTAAATCCAGCCAACAGATGTGTTTTGTTTGGCTTCAGTAACATTTTTAAAATTTTTTTGAATCTCTTGCCAGTGTTCTAAAATTGAGATTTCATATAAAATTCTGGATCTTGCAGCTTCTCTTGAAAAAAATCAGAAGATGTTAATGCTGGATCCACATCCCCACTTATAAAGAGTCATCTGGATCTCACAGCAGCTGCTCTCTTTGGACAGGGCATGTGGCTCCTTAGAGTACTCCAGTTCCAATTCTGCCTGCCTCATTGTCATCTGTGACCTGTGAGCCTCCTGTGGTGGCTACATGGTGACTTCCGATTGAAAAGATCTGAGTGATATGCTGGTGTCTGTTTGATAACAGACACTTTTCTGAGAATCATAATAAAATAAAAATTTAAAGACCTGATTGTAGCATTGCCCATTTCTGTGGTGTAAATACTCTCACCGTGGCCAATTGCAAGCTACCATCATGATATCACTGAAACTGGAACAGAAAAATAATGAACACAATTCACTCCCAGAGGACATGAATTCCAGCCCCAGAACACTGCCAAGGCGCAAGGACCTAGCTTCAATGCAGACTTATCTGAGGGCATTTCTTACCCTGCCTAAAACCAGTGTCTGCCAGGGTCAGTGAAGGGACAGCATTGCCAGCCTGGTAGTGCTGTGGTGAGATTTTGGGGATTCCCAGTAGATTTGGTCACAGTTGTGACTAACTTCCTGCTTCATCCTTGCCCTGAACTCTTTTTATGTCATCGCTACGTTTCTTTTCCTAATGGAATTTGTATTTGGTTCTTTCCCTCACGTCTTTCTGTTATTTCTAGGAACGCCTCACTGTTGTTATAGATGGAGTTGTTACTTCTCTCATCTCTGTAACTCTATTCAACAAGGTACTCAGGGTATCCTGTTGCCTGTTTGTCAGGTGTAGAATCTCCAGGGATTGCCTCTTCCCACCTTATCTCAGTGTACATTAATGCAACTGGAGGCTTTTCCAGAAGGAAGGTGATAAGGTGGAGCTTTTCATCAGAACCGTGGGCTCCGCTGTGTGTGTCATGATGTGGTTGAGCAAGTCTAATTTATATCTTGTTTTAATGTATTGGCTCAAGATCTCCACAGCATGTGAGTGAGTGAGCAAGCCCCAACTGCACATGAGCAGCCACAGGTTTAAATTTTTACAGGAGCCTCTTCTTTCTCCTCAACTCTGAGCAGGCAACCCTTCTGCTATAGCTGGAATCTGGAAAGTCTCCTGAGGGCCCGATGTTAAGGGTTTAGTCCCCAGCCTGTGGCACTAATAGCAGGTGGAACTCCCTATAACACCACAGGCTAGAGACTAAGCATTAACGCACCCGAACCATACCATCATGCAAAGCAAGAACCCCTGGTTACCAGCCCTGTCTTCCTCGGTTCCAGCGACCCTTGTAGACCACAAATATCCATACACACACCACAGAGTACAACATGTGATCAAAAACTACCGGGAATGTTTAAATTTTAAAAATTATCTCGATAAAAGACACTTTGCCATTAACCCCCATCAAATACTTTCCCTCATTCCAAACACACTTACCCCATTGTTCTTGACACTTTTTGAAACAGTTATGGAAATCCTCTGTCGTGAGTATCTCTAGTTGTGCTATTGTGACTGCCTCAATGTCCTGAATCAACTCACAACATTTACCTTTTGTGGTCATTTTGACATTGAGGATGAGCCAGAAGTCACACAATGATAGATCCAGTGAATAAGGTGGATGAGGACACACGGTCATGCCTTTATGAGCCTGCCTTTTTGTTGGATGGCACTCAGCAGCACCCTTCATTGTATTTTTTATCATACCTCATAAAGACACTCATGAGAGAGGACTTCCAGAACTGCTTCAGAAAGTAGCAAGAATAATGGTAAAAGTATGATCAAAGCCAGGGGGAGTATTTTGAGGAGATTAATGGCAATAGTGTTTCACTATAATTTTCTTTCAATTTAAATTAAACATTCACCATATATTTTGATTATACCCTGTAAAAAAGAAACACTGTGCATAAGCTGTCTTCCACAACTGGATAGGTAATGAATATGCACTATGTATTTCAGGCCTTCCAGTCAGTAAACAAAGAACTCAGGCAGTGCAGGAAGGCTTTAGCGGGAGGGGCTTTGAAGCTGAGCCTTCCATAGGTCTGGAGATCAGCCTGTGATGAGTATTCCAACCAAAGGCACCTTTGTAAGCTGTAGTTCACAGGTACAGAAGAACAAGGTAAGCCTCAGCCATAGGGAGCCCATTAGGAAGTCTGCCAGGAGAGCCCTGGTCACTGAGGCTCCCAGCCAGCCTAGGGGCGTGCGATCAGTGCTAGGCCCCATGCCTCAAAGGCACCAGCTCAATCATCCTTCAGCTAAGCAGGACCCAGCAACCACCTACACCTTGTGGTCCTGCTCATTCACCAGCACCACGGTCCTCACTGGTGAAGCCTAGAAAGGGAAGTCACCTTTCCAAGGGGGAGTTTGGGAAGAGGAGATCAAGGATAGAGACCAAGGTGGTCCCCTTGGCCTCCCCACAGGAGCAGCAGGCCACCAGCCCTGAACTTGAGTCCATGTTGCAGTTCTAGTTTGCTGAGAGGGAGAGATTTGTTCCTCAAGTTACACGATTGTTTATATCGAAATATCAGCTCTCAACATCCAAGGAACTCAAATTAAAACAGAGCACACCTCAAATGTCAAACTGCCTTTGAGGAAGACTTAAAGACAGGCTTCTCCATGGCCTTGAGGCTCCAACTCCATTTTGTCTTATCTTCTTGGCACTGTTCTCCCCTCGTAGAAATAAAGTAGCCAAAGTGAGATCTGACTTTAGGCCCTGCCTCACTCCCCTCTCAGGAGGAGAGCTTCCGACCAGAGATCCCAGCAAATATCCCAAGGTTCCCTTTGCAGAGGTCATGGGCCCTCCCCGCCTCCCGGTCTCAGCCAGGACACCTACATGGCCTGATCATTGAGCTTCCATGCCATCCCCTCACCAGAATCCCCTAGAGAGCCAGCGGCAGCCCCTGCAAGGAGAGAAGAGAAAGTTGTGACAAGATTCCAGGAAGGCACCTATCAGTTGTTCACTGCACCCAGCCCTAGGTTTAAGGAGAAAGCACTGTAGAGCTTTGTTCTGTTTTCAAATTCTTTTATGCACATGGACCCATGCGTGGGAGTGCTTTGACTTTCACCATCCAGTTTCCTCGCTTTCTAGTTATTCACAACCTAGTAAGACACATCAAATCTAAATGTCATGAAACAGAATCTCCCATGGCAGAGTTTGTGGACCTGACACTATGGATGTTTTCAGTACAGTAATTCTCTGTCCTGTGAGATTGTCCTGCTCAGTATAGGATATTGGCCTCTTTCCACTGGAGGCCAGTAATAAGCCGTGACCATCAAATAGGTCAATGTTCCTGGGGGATGCAGGCCAAAATAACTCCGAGATAAGGGCAATTGCCCCATTTTTGGATGTAGTCATTGCTACCCAGGCCAGAGCATTAGGTTCAGGGACAAAATTCTGCATAGGGGTCAATAGCATGAGCTTGACAGTCAGCCAGACTCAGGCTAGAATTAGTAGCGTATGACCTTAAGTTGGTAGAGTTACCTGTTCCCATCTGTGTTGTGGGGATATCACTGTACCCACCCCATGGGGCTGCTGTAAAAATCACACATGACTGTGTACAAGTAGCAATGACTAAGAGGTGGTTATCAGTACCATGAGCTATTTCCCGGCACTGCAATAACGACAGGTATATTTTTTAGATGGTGTACTTTGGAAGAATATTATTTTCAGGCATGTGGGGGGAAGTGTTTGTTTGGTTTTTCTTTTTCTTCTTTAAATTAGATCTCTGCTCTGGAAGAACAAGAAAGAAAACTTCTTTGATACTTCTGTGGTTAGAACTCCTTGAATTTTCCCTCTTCAAAGACAGCCACTCCTTGTCCCTTAGGAAGGAGTACAGGTAGAGAAAACGTCAAACCACCTACTGATTGGCTGAGGCTTCAGGAGGCTGCTGGGGACAGAGCAGGGTGGCCACTTTGTGCAGCCTGCTCAGGCTCAGACGTGTTGCTGGCAAGGCAGATGCCTGAGCAGGTCCCAAGCTCCTGCCTGTTGGTGATAACACCCCTCTCTCCCTGTGTGTCTCTCCCTGGGTGGTCCCAGGCTGCAGGGGTCCCAGACTGCCTTACATGCTTCTCATGCAAAAGAAAAGCTCTTAAGATTGCACGTTTGCCTTCAATTACTAACACCTCCATACAAAGCATGTTTGCTCTCAAAATGTCAAACTTTGCTTTACCACACCCCATAGTTTTTGAATTGTGTTCTGTCAACATACTCAACTCTGAACTAAGATTGTTGAGATTATCTACTGGCATTGATCAGGCACTTTCGAGCTTCCCAACATGACATGAAAATTTGGGAAACCATACAGGGTGACTGCACTGTAATTTTATGACCCCGACTTTATTGCCAGCACACAGGCAATAAAGAGAAATAATAAATGGAACAGCATGCTGAAGCTGAGGAGACATGGCAGCCCTGCCTGAATTCACACAAGGCACTTAACCTTTCTGTGCACAAGTTTTCTCTTTCCTGGGAAGGGAATGTTAACACTACCTCACACTCGGATTCATAAAAAGATACAACAAATGCTGCATTTGTGGTAAGATTGTGCCTAAATTAGTGGCATTATCACTGAGCATGGTAAATATTAAGGCAGACAAAGGGTTAGCATTGGGGCTAGGGTGAGGATTAGGGTTCAGGTTCAGATAGAGTTAGGAATGGGGTTAGAGTTAGGGTTGAGATTATAGTTGGGGTCATAGTTGCATTCAGAGTAGATTCTCAACATTGTAATTGGCATACAAAAATATTAAAACAAACAAAAATAAAGTAAATTATTTAACTTATGTGTTTATTCATAGTACAATTTTTCTTAGTAAATTTACTGTTGGATTCTTTTTTATTATTTATATCACTTTAAGTATTGAGTTTTACCAATTTTTTACATTAAATTTCCCAAAGAAATTTTTAAAAATTAGATTGCCATTACTGGCTTTTGATTTTCTTATTGATTAAATTGCATGAATCACAAAATATTTAACCACAATTTAAGGTTCCACTCTCTATGATCAATTGTCTATTCTTGTTTTCTTGGTTACAGAATTGCTTTTATTTTAATGAAGTATGGTCCATACATTAAAACTCTTTACATTCACTTATCAGTAACAATAATCTATAACCCCATTAGCCAATATGATAAGTATGAACTGAAGAAAGACTCATGCTACTGGTTTCAGGTTTTTTTAAATTCCATAAAATCATCATGATTTTCATTTCTGCTGACCATTACATAATTTGGAATCAGTGATCAATTGAAAATTAAAATAAATATAATAGAAATACATGTGCACAAATATGTACCTATAAATACTCTTGAAAAGCCCTTTTACAGACATAACTATGTTTCAGAAAGTATTTCACAAAAAGTAATAAAGCACTTCAGAGATAAGACATAAAAGGACCACAGTATATTGAATGAATTCCCAAAATGGGTACATACATGCCCACAATTCTTTTCCCTTGTTGACACTCTCATTCCCATCAGAGACACCATGGGTGTGCTATATTGATCAGGGGTGTGGGGTCTGAGAAAGCTAATGTCTCTCTCGTGGTTCTTAACCAACAACCAGGGAAAAGAGCTACATGGGTACCCTGTCCTGAGCCTGGCCATCCTGCCTTTGTTGTCCAAGACTCTCCTCTGAGAATGAGGATAAGGTCCATGACCAATTTATGATCCAGTTATAAAACACACATAAGACCAAAGAAACCCAACACACTTTCCATTAGAAACAACTCTATGGAGCCTTCAAAGTATCCTGGAGCAGGGTGGTTCCTCACCCATTCTCATATTGCTGGAAGTTTTCTTTTTGTTCTGGGGTTTCCTTAAACTTGCTTATAGATTCATTTTGTGTCTCACCTAAAGGAGGCCAAATCACAAGGTGGTCCTGTTGTTAACCAGAGGTTTGGTACCAGCATAACTTTTTCTTTTCACAAACTTTCATGCTGAAAAAGACTATGACTTTTGATTTCATGTATTTGAGGATGTTGCCCATGTTTTTTTATCTCAAAATGTAATCAGATCTCAACACCAAGATAACAAAAAAGCTAAACTAGTTGGGGTCCCACAGAAGCTCTGGTCTTGGCATGTTGTTATTTTTTATTTTTGGCCTAATATCTTTGCCTCCAAAGGTAGGTCAGGGTCTTTTAAACACATTGAGCTATGTGTTCATAGGAAGACCCTGAGGATGTAATCCTTAAGAAACATTTGTCTGACAACCCTCCCGACTAGCTACTGCCCCAGAGTCTGATACATCCCTCCTCTCAACCACTGGTTTATAACTCTCATGTCAGCTGTGGCTGAAGAACCAGCCTTTATGTAGGCAGAATGCCTGGGATTCTCAAATTCTGGGAAACGGGTCAATAAAGGCAGCTGGAGTCCCTGTAGTTCATTCTGGTGCTAAGTAGCCATCTTGTCTATTTCTCACGGCATCCTTGTATTTCATCTCAGAGGAGAAATACTTGCCACAGAAGTCTTACTTCTTCAACTGCCATTCCTTCCCTACTCCCAAAGGTCTATTTAGAGTACATGTGGAGCCCAAATTAGATCCTACCTGGGCTTATCTAAAATGCAACACTGACCCTCTTAGATTTACCCACAAATTGACATCCAACAGTAAAACTACCATTTTTGATCTCATTGAATAACCAGTCACTACCCGAACCACATTTTGTTTCCAAGAGATTGGTAGAAGATTGCTGTTAGTCAGATTTCTGTTGTTGTGATAAAATATCCAAGATAATCAACATATAAGAAAAAAGGTGAGCTCCCCTGCCGCCATCCCAAGCTCCTAGGGCATAGAAGCTGAGCCAGTCCCAGCACCCAAAAGGAAGCTCCCCCGCCACTATCCCAAGCCGTGTGGGGTCCAGAAGCACCCCCTGCCCCCCGTAGAAATGAGAAAACACATAAGCAAGCCTCAAAAACAGACTTCTGGATCACCTACAATAACCCCAAAGGGTAACGAGATGGAACACTCTGATACTCAACTACCTGGACTCCCTGAACTGGCAACAAAAGAGGATCTGGAAAAAATGAAATCAGAAATAATTACTCAGATAACAGCAAAGATTGTGCTCATGGTGCAAGACATGATTAATAAATCTAGAGAAGACACAGATAAAAAAAATAGAGGAGCTGAGGAACATGATGGAATCCCAACATAGGAAATAAATGGAATCCATAAAACAGATACAAACAGATTTCCAAGAGATTAAAAACTCCATCGAAAGTCTGCACAGCAGAATGAACCACTGTGAGGATAGAATTTCAGATATAGAAGAAAAGATTACAATTAGTGACCAGGAAAAGAAAAATTGCTTTAAAATTGTAAAGGAACACGAGAAATCAATCTAGAAGCTGCCAGATGATGCAAAGAAGAATAACATAAGACTGATTGGAGTCAATGAAGAAAGAGGAGAGAGTGCAGATGACATAAAAGATGACAGAAGTGATGGCAGAAAACTTCCCAAGGAGGGGAAAAGAACTTGATCTGTAGAACTTATCTGTAGATAAGTGAGGCATAAAGGACTCCAAATAGCCTTGATCAAAAAAAATCTACACATAGGCATATAATAGTTAGGATTCCAGAAATCCAACAGAAGAACAACATTTTACAAGCAGTGAGAGAAAAGAGGCAAATCACATACAAAGGAAAGCCCATCAGAATCACAGCAGACTTCTCAATGCAAACCCACAAGGCAAGAAGAGCTTGGAGTGATGTATTTCAAGCCCTAAAGGAAAACAGCCTCCAATCCAGATTGATGTACCCTGCAAAACTATCTATCAAAATTGATGGAGAAATAAGATACTTTCATGATAAAGAGCACCTCAGGAACTTCATGAATATCAAACCAGCGCTCCAAAAAATTTTAGACAATATCCTAGGAAAAGACAATGAGGATCACAACCCCAGGAAACCCAGCAGAATGAATCCATTGGGTGTGAAAAATTAAAAGCAAAGGGGGAGAATCCAACAAAAAGAAAAAGTCATGACAAGGCTTTTAAAACTTTTAACTTCATCTCCCTAGTGAGTGTATAATTCAATCTTGTTATTGTATTGATTAGAATTTTTCTGATTCTAGAGTTGCACACCTTTCTTTGTGCTATACTGGCTATTTATCATCTTCTTATGTCTACATTTTAATTGAGTTGTCTATTAATGAGCTCTAAGAATTCTTTATATATTCTGGTCATAGGTTATATGCATTGTAAATATGGTCTGTTTAAGGACTACTTTTCATTTTCATAATGTCATTTAAAGTTCTAAATTTTGATGGAATCTCATTTATCAATTTTTTTCTTTTATACATCATGTCTTTTGTATCCTAGGTAGTTCTCGCCTACCCTGAATTCATAAACATTTTCCCTTATAATTTCTTCTTAAAGTTTTATACTTTTAGGCTTTCATATTTAGGTTCATAGATCCCTTCAAGTTATTTTCATGTATGGAAAAAAAGAGTTGAGGTTAATTTTTTATATATGGATACCAGGTGTTCTAGTGGCATTTGCTGAAAACACTATCTCTTCTTCGCCTCTTGAATTGAGTTTACATTCTATAAAATGCTAATGTTAAATAATCTTTCAAAACTCAGTGGACCATATATGTGTGGTTCTATTTCTAGATTCTCTGTTTTATTCAAATGATCTATATGTCTTTCCTTACACCAACACTGCCTTGATTACTGTAGCTTTAGAAGAAGTCTTAAAGTTAGGTACTAAACGTCTTCCAAAACTCTTTTTGTTTTTGGGTTTTTTTTAACTTTTCTAGGTCCTTTGTACTCCTACATAACTTTTAAATTTCAATATCCAGTTCTTCATTTATAGCAAGTATACACAGACCTGAATTTTTATAAATACCTTGTGTTTTCTAATCCTGCTAAATTTAAATACAAGTTCTAGGGGCTCCTAGAGATTTCTTAGTATTTTCTCTGTAGATGTTCATTTCATCTGCATATAAAGATTTTGCATCTACCTTGCCAATCCTATCCTAATTGTGTCATTTTATTGCCAGACTATTTTGGTGGGGCCTAGGTTTCAAAGTTTAATGGACAGATAAAGAGTAAGCATATCTGCCCTTGTTCCCCACCTTAAGGAGAAAGCATTGTATCTTTTCCATTCATATAAGGCATTCTCGCTGGAAGTATGGAGTACATGTCTTTAATCTGTTGAGAAGGTTCTGTTCTACTTCTAGTCTCCTGATAGCTTTTACCATGAACAGCTATAGAATTTAGTCCAATACTTTTTCTCCAACTAGTGACAGGATCATATGGCTTTTTCCTTTCCTCTGTTAAAATGATGACTTTTGGGGGTGGATCTTCCAATGCTGAACCAACACTGCCTTCCCTATAACAAAATCACTTTCTACATATTGCCAGATCTGACTTCCAATAGTTTGTTTTGTTAAACAAATTTCTATCTCTGTTCATACTTTTTTCTTCTATTATCTTTATCCAGTTTTAGGATTAGGACAATGTTGATTTCCTAAAATGTGGGGAGAAGTGTTCCTTCTTTTTTCTGCTTTAATTGTTTGATATAACTTATCGGTTAAAATGTATATGAGCCTGCTGTTGTCATATAGGTAGGTTTTCAAGCTAGGAATATACTTTCTTTAATAGGTGCTATTCAAATTTTATATTTCCTCCAGAGTGAGTTTCATTAATTTGTCTTCCAAGGTACTTCTTAGAAGTTGTCAAATTTATTTCAAAAAACATTTTTGTAATATGCTTTCTATATCCTTTTAAATTCTGTAAAATCTGTGGTAATGTCTCCTAGATCTTGATATTGTAATTTTAAAAATGTATAATTGACATTGTGTAACCGGAAGAAAAGGTCTAAAGAAGCAGGGGAAGTGGGAGGGGTAGGGGAAAGGAAAAAAAGGGAAAAGAAAAAATATGAGAAAAGGAAAAAAATGGAAACAAAGTCATTGCAAATAGGGAAGGGTGGAGTGGGTGAAGGGAGGGCAAGGGAAGGGGAAAAAAATAAGAACCAAGACACTCATGTAAAGGTACAAGATCCCAATGATGAATGTAACTGTATTTTATACCTAAAATGTACCAATACACTTAATGGGAAAAAAAAAGAAAAAAGGTTTGTTTTGACTCACAGTTTCAGAGGTTTCAGTCCCTGGTTGCTTTGACCTATGGTAGTACACTTTATCACAGCAGGGAGTGTGTGGCAGAGGAGACTGCTCACCTCACTGTGGCCAGGGAGCCAAGAAGAGAGAAGACAGGTTGGGGTCCCAATATCCTCTTCAAGGGCACCTCCCGAATGACCTAACTTCCTTCCACTGGGACCCATTTCCTAAAAGTTCTACCCCCCCCAGTAGTGATATAAGCTGCAGATCAAAACGTTCGCATTTGGGCCTATGGAGGAAATTTAATACCCAAATCATAAAAAACATCTATCCTTGGAGTTGAGTCTAACAAATGGTCACATTCTCCAGACCCCTTCAAAGAAGTCTTCTCCCTCGCATATGGGTTAAAGAAGAGAAGCAGGAATTGTAGCAGCAAGACCTGTTCACATACCCATTGCTCCTTAACAAACTACTCCCTAATGATATAAAACAACCATGATTTAGTTGTATCTCATGATTTTATGGGTCAGATTTATTGCCAGAAATTTGGGGAGAGCTCAGCAGACTGTCTTCAGTTTTATGGGAGAGCCACAAAGTCACTCAGTGGAACTGAACTGGCAGATGACTTCACTACCATAAATGACACTTTGGCAGGTTGGAAGGCTGAGCTCAGTTGGGACTGTAAACCCAAGTGCCATGTGGCTCCAGTGATTGACCTAGGAAAGATGGGAGTGCCAGGGTTGTGAGGCAAGTCAAGGTCCCATCTAGCTGTGTCATTCCTTATGATCTAGCCTCAGAAGTCATATCATGTCCCTGCACCATATTCTGTTGTTCGAAACAGTCACAAATCTGCACAGATTCAAGGATGAAGACATGGATTCCATGTCTTCATGCCAAAAAAAATCACAAGAGACCTTATGTGCCATTCCCAAGAGCTGCTCCCTCCAATCCTTGTTTGTCTAATCTGTTCACTAACTACAGCCCAGGGCTACGTACGCTCTGTCCCACCTTGGAGGGCTCCGTATGGAAGGGCCTCCACCTCCCGCCAACCATTACCTGTACCAGCAGGTATGTGCCACCAGCAACTTACGCCAGGCTCTTCTCCAGAAAGGCAATTTAACAAAACTTGTTCAAACCCCCAAGCCTCATGTCAATGAAGTGAGTCTTCTTTATTTCGCATATTGAAAACCTCAGTGACTTCACATTTTACACAGAATAAAATCAAAACTCCTTACTGCCAACTCTAACAGCCCCTTCCAGCCTGACCGGCCCACCTCTCCAAGCTTCCATTTCTTATTACTCGTCTAATTTATCTTCCCTGTCAACATTGGCCTTTCTTTTCTCCAGCTCCCCAAGCTCATTTCTACCTCAGGGCCTTTGATTTTGCTACACCTTCTGACAAGAACATTTGTGTCCTCTTCTTCATTTGATCATTTCCTTTTAATCCTTCTGGTCCATTCAACATGTCATAGCCTTTCCCCAGCAACTATTATAATCTCTGTTCCACCACTCTGGTCTATTGACTTCACATGGATGCCTAAAACTATCTCATTGATTAATGTTACCATACATAAGAGTAATATGTCTGTGTTCATCACACACAATTCAGTCTCTGACACATGGAAGGCACTCAGCTAACTCTGGTTGAGTGAATGAATCGAAGAATAAATGGATACTATTCCCCTAGCTGATCCACCAACCCCACTGGCTGGACGCAGTCTCCATTTGTCCCAAGTGAGATACCACACAACTAGGTCAGAGTCCTCTGCACAGCAAAACCATTTGGCAGAAGTTAGCATCAATTCATCTCTCACTTCAAGCTGCACCTGGACTCAGACATAGGGGAGCTATTCTCTTGCCTTTCCATATGAACACTAGGAACGAGAAGCAAATGCTGGCCCAGGAAGCACCAAGGTGTCCAATGCACTGGAAGTGAAATATGCATCTGAAACCAATCGTCTGGCCTTCACTGAGAACCTAGGCACCACATTATTCAATGTAGCCAAGGGAGTCAGTTAACATGGCTTAACTCAGCAGGGGAGAGCGCAACAGGGCTGGCTGTTGTTTGCATCTGGTTCCTCACCTCACTCCAGATGGGCTGCTTACCTTGCTTCCATTTCTCAGTTTCCTCAGCTACAAAATGTGCTGAGAACAGGAGCAGCCTCCAAAGTTGTTATGACAATTTAAATATTCGTATAGGACTTATAATGCTGCACAGAATCCAGCAAGTGACAAGTAAGTCCTAGGTGATTCTTAGTCTGGTTTCCAAAGGCTCCCACAACCCAGCCTCCACCTACCCTGGGACCTTCTATCCTTCACTCTGTTTACCTGGTCCCTTCTCTGAGTGAGACAGATCCTCTCATTTTCTGAGTATTCACTGTGTGAGTTCCAGCACTCACATGCTTGTCTTGCTGGAACACTCCAGCCCTACCTGTCTGAAGTCTTCTATTTGAGGATGCAGCAACTGAGGATCAAAAGAATTGACACCTGTCCAGAGCAAGTACAGACTTTTCATCGTCATTACTCCCTAAACAATTCAGTATAATTAACAAAGCACTTTCCTTGGTTGGATTAGATATTCTAAGTAATCTAGACATGGTTCAAGTGCACAGGAGAAGATGCTGAAGTTATATGCAAATACTATGTCTTTGTATATAAGGAACTTGAGCATCTTCAGATTTTGGCATCTGTGGGGAGCCCTGGGACCAAACTCCTGGGGACACCAAGGGTTACTACATTCCTCCTCCAGGGCTAACTCAACTTATTTGTCCACACAGCCTAGCCAAATCCCATGTTTCTTTCATGAGCCAGCTCAAACCTCAACCCTTCTAGTCTACAAAAGCTCTCCTCCAACCCCCTCTGCAACATGATATACATATATGTAATTCATCGATCAGTTAGTCGTGTAGCACCACTGCATTTTGGATCTGGAATGTCCAGACTGTGTGTTAAAGGCTTACTGACAAGGTGGTGCTGAGTATGGAGAGGTGGTGGAACTTGAAGAGATGGGGTCTAAGGACGGTCATTGGGGATGTGCCCTTGAAAGCATTGAAGACCCCAGCCCCTTCCTGGCTCTCTTTTCCTCCTGGCTGTGGTGTGAGTTGTTTTCCTCTGTCACTTGCTCCCACCATGATGTGCTGCCTGGCCACAGACCCTAAAGCAGCAAGGCCAACAGAAGGGCTGAAACCTCCAAGGCTGTGAGCCAAAACCAACCTTTTCAAGCTGATGATCTCAGCTGTTTATTACAGTAACAGAACGCTAACACAGGAACCTATGCTTCAAGTTATTTAAATCTTTTATTATTTATCAGCCGATTCTTTATATTTAAGTCCCATCTCCTTGGCTAGACCAGATCTTCTTGAGGACATCACTTCCAGGCTTGTTTTTGGTACCAGGGATCAAACTCAGGACCTTGCGCTTTCAAGGCAGGCACGGTGCCACTGAGCTAAATCCCCAACCCTCTTCCAGGCTTTCTATAGTGTGGGCACTTGAGACACCATCCTCAAGCTGCCACCATGGATATGTGGGATTTGCCCAGAAGGTTTTAGACACATCAAACAAATTGCCTTGTAATATGCAAGGTCCATTGGAACCCTTGACGCAACTGGAAGAGAGTACTGTGATAGCTCTTCTATGGACAATTCCAAAGACCCCTCTCTAAACACCACCCTCCACACTCAGAGCAGGGACGGAGAAGTGAATTATATTCACAGCCAGTTTTTTGGTCTCTAGGACTTGCATGTACCTGATTTTTAAAATGAAAGCTTAAAGGGCTCATATGATTATATAAAGCAAAGTCCAGCTCAGTGTGACTCCTTACAGAGAAACAATGAAGATTCCTCACACAGACGACTCAACAACTGGACTCCAGCTGACAGCTCAGAGAAGAGTTGCCAACTTGGTGGGTGACAGCCATGGAGGCAAGGGAGACATGAGGGAAAGACACTTAACAGGTTATTAGTGCTCTTGGCGAGTCTGGACGCAAAACATGGTGCTGGAATTGAGGCAGCTGCCTTTATTTTGAGGGTTTTTCTTTTGAGAAAGGATTAAAACAATTTAGAGCTGCAAGTAAACTCAGCATCAACTTCCTCTGAGCATCACAGCAACTTATTTATAAGGTGCCAATGACAGGCCCTCAGAAACTTCCTATTAGAGTCCTGCTCTTCTCAAAATTCACCTGTGGTTAGAATTTGACTTCAGAGGCCCTGGAGATAGATCCCAAGTCAGGAGCCCTGTTGTGTAGACACCTTGCAGACCAGAATTCATTCCCAACCTCCTTGTATAGTCTTCTGCTCTTATATTCAAATATTCTTGAGAGCTTCTGTATTAGTCAGCTTTGCAACCCTACAGTGAAAAACCTACTATAGGCTATTTATGAAATCAAGAAGTTTGCTTTGGCTCATAGCTTGGAGGTTTGGGTTCAGGTCAGGCAGCCCCATTGGTTTAGGGACAAACAGGGCAGCCATCACAGAGGAAGTGTGTGTCACAGCAAGGGCCATACTGTGAGCTGGGGGCTGGGTATTCTCTTTTGATGGCACACTCCTAATGATGTACAAGTGTCCCAGTAGCCACTGCCTCCTAAAAATCTGCACACCTCCCAGTAGTACCGCCCTAGGGACCACACTTTCAATACATGGGCCTTTCGGATCACTCAACCAAACCATAAGAGTCTCCAATATATTGAAGAAATCTCTTCCAATATCATTTGGTAAGGATTTGAACCATTTTGTAAATGAGTTCCAGCATCTATGTCCCTGCCTCTACCACCAGCCAGATTTAACTTCCGTAAAGCACCTCTCCTCTTTTTGTCAACCCCAAAATGATAGTGGGCACAGGTTGGAAAAGAAAAAGTCTTTCCAGCTTTCTCTTGTCAAAAAGCAAGAAAAGAAGAATCCTACCAAGATAGAAAAACATCTAAACAACTGTGCCAATCTAGTCAAACACCACAGAGAAAAGCCCAGGGCCCCGCCACACATGCACCTGCAGAGACCAAAGAGCCCAGGGTTTCTACCTCCACTCATAACTGAGAAGGCCACATCTGCTGCTACAGTGTCAGTGGAAGCCATATGAGAGCCACTACAAGGTCACTTTCCCTGTGCCAGCCAGGGCACATCAGTGCAGCCTAGTGAGCAACTCAAATTTAAACAGTTTACACTTCAAGAGATTCAGTTGTGACCCAGCTGGAGAACACATAGGCCCAATAATGAAATGGGAACCTGGTACCATGACAAGGCCAGCAGGGCCTTTTCCCAATAAGAAACTCTGCCACCAACTTACAAGACCTCAAGAGCTACAGCTGCAGCCTGAAGTCCGGTTGTAACTAAATTTTCAGACTTGTCCACTCTGTGGAGGCAAATGATGGTTAGCTTCTTGCTTTCCTACCTCTCCAGCTGAGATAACTGTTTTGTCAAAAACAAAACTAAAGCCCATTAATACCCACGGAGTTGAAATTCTACCCTTAAGCTGCAGGGAAACTGCAGGTTGTTAAGCAGGGATCATATTTTATTTACATGGTTTAAATTATTCTTTCTAGAGTATGTTGGACAATGTAACATGAGGAAGGAACATGAGTGACAGCAAAGACATCCATAGAGCAGTGATCAGGGTTGGCATGGACAAGGATAGGAGTTGTAGATACTCTGAGGTCAGACTTGAGACACAGATTTATGGTAGAACCAGAGCTTACTGTTGGGTTGGATCTTGTTTCTCATCAAAGCAATCAGGTATGTGGGAAAACCACTAACTGAGCTGGGAAAGGTCAAGGTAGGAGTGAATTTGAGGTTGTGTTTCAGACATATTAAGTCTGAGATGCCTATTATATAGCTATGTCACAAAGAGAAATAAACACCCTCAACTGGCAGCCTCATCTTTCTACCACCTCATTCAGAACCAGAAGCATCTATGCACACCATCCCCTATCCCTTCCTATTGTCGTGGAAGAAGTTCCAGGAATCACAGACCAATCCTCCATTTCTGTTCTACTGTTTCCTTTCACCTACTCAAAGACTTGTCTTCTAAAACATTCTCCTCTTAGATTTTTTTTTTGTACCAGGGATCGAACTCAGGACCTTGCACTTGTGAGGCAGGCACAGTGCCCCTGAGTTAAATCCCTGGTCCTCTCCTTTTAGATTTTGAGTACTATACTCTCCATTTTACTCTAACCTTCACCCCTCCAAGTTTCACAATCCATTCTATTACCTTTTCCTCCTCTCCTGGATCTCAGACTTGGAGATTTTGAGGACTAGTCCTTGGCTCTCTTCTCCATTCATAGCCCAGCTCAGTGAAATCATCCAGTTTCATAATGTTAAATAACTTTATAGCCTCTTGACTCTCAAAGTTTTATCTCTGTCTCCAAACATTCCCCTGAACTCTAGTCTACTTGACATCTCCCCTCAAATGACTTAGGCTTCTTTAAAAAAAAAAAAAAAAAAAAAAAAAAAAAAAGAGGGGAATGGAGGAGATCTGAGGTAAGAGAAAGTAAATAAAGCAATCAGAGGAAGGCCAAGCTCATCAAACCAGCATAGTGGGATTGTTAAGCATGGAGCCCATTTGATGTTTAAAGTGAAGCCAGTCATCCCTACTTCCTGATTTCCTCCAGCTGCTCTGGGGTAGGAAAAAAGAAGGCAGATGATTGTGTCTAGCCAAGCTTGAGGCTGTAATGATTTCTGCATGATAAAACGCCTCAAAACCTACTGGCTTAAAAGAGTAGCCATTTTATTCTATCTCACAGACCAGGAATTGAAGCAAGTGTCAGCTGGATGACTTCTGTTCCTGATGCCTTCACTGCTCAATAGTACTCAGCTGGCAAGTAGGCTGTTCTGGAGTTTGCACACACCTAGGCGTGGAGGGAGAGGAGGCTGGGTTCCCTGAGATGGTTGATTCAAGAACCTGCCTACAGTCGTCAGCTTGGAAGTTTCAGGGTAATTGGACTATCTCAGTCCACTCAAACTGCTATATCAATATATTTCAGACTGGCTAGTCAAGCCACTGGAAGATTCAATGTCTAGGGAGGGCCTTTCCCTCATAGATGGTACCTTCTATGTGTCTTCATGTGGCAGAGGGGAGCAAACATCCTCCCTGAGGTGGCATGGTGTCATTTTGTTTGTGAGGTTGGTTGGGATGTGTGTGTGTGTGTGTGTGTGTGGTACTGGGGATTGAACCTTTGCACTACATCACCAGCCTTTCTTATTTTTATTTTGAAGGTCTCACTAAGTTGCCTAGACTGGGCTCCAAATTGCAACTATCCTGCCTCAGCCTCCCAGAGTACTAGGATTACAGCCATGTGCCACTATGCCCTACTTGGAGTCTCTTTTATAAGGTCACTGATCCTATTTGTGAAGACCACCTCCCAGAGGGCCAAGTTCTTAGTATCATTGCATTGGGATTAAGTTTCATCACATGAATTTTGATGAGACACAAGTATTCAGATCACTCCATGGACTCCCTACTTAGTTGCCTGACTTCCCAAAAATGAGGATCCCAAAGAAGTCAGGAAACAGCTCCACGCTCATTCCAGTCTAGCTATGTTACTTATATGGCATTTTCTTGGTTATAATCAAATCATATGGCCATTCAGACTCAAAGGCAGGGAATTAGATTCCACCACCCCACAGGGAGGAGTACAATCACATTGCAGACGGATATGCAGAAGGGCCATCTCAGGAAAATACAATCTGCCGCACAGAGAGTGGCAATGAAAGGGACATTGTAGTTAGTTGAAGAGAAGGACTGAATCTATGGTCATGTCATCTAAGTGGGCAATGAGGTAAGGAAAGCCTAGAGATGGACATACTGATAGGTAAAAGTGTAGGTTTTGGTGAATTTGAGGTCTGGATGAGATTAAGGAATTGTAACAGCAAGATTAGAGCAGCATAGCATGCTTGTCAGAGAATAAGTACTTAACAATGAGATTTGGATAATTTCTTAGTTCCTTTCTCATTGCTGAGACCCAATATCCAACACCCACAACTCTAAGGAAGAAAGTTTTATTTTGGCTCACAGTTTGTAGGTATTTCAGTCCACAGTTGCCTCCCAGGCAAGTCAGCATGGCAGAGGGGCATAGCAGAGAAGAAATATCTCATGGCATGGCAGCATGAAGCAAAGAGAGACTAAGGGAGGAGAGAGGGAGTTAAACCGTTCCAGGCCATGCACCCAATGACCAACCTCCTCTGACCAGGCTTCACCTCCCAATGTTACATTTAGCTATAAACTCATTAGTGGACTAATCTAGTGATGAGTAACACACAGCCATGATCCAATCACCTCCCAAAAGCCCCACCTATGAGTGCATGAGGTTTTGGCGGGACATCCAGATATAAAGTATAATAGATAAAATTACTTCTATAAATGACAAAATCCAGAGTGTGCCAGTGGGAATGGATGACTAAAGTAAAGGGAAAGAAAGAGTCCTTAGTAGTGCAATGCCAAGGACAAATAGCCAAGGGTCAGAGGGATTATCTGTGTTGATGCTGAAGTCTCTGGGGGTGGGGACATGGGCTGGGATGGAAAGGAAGGTTATGTACTGAAGTCTGCACCTGAGGGTCAGCCAGGAAGCCAGTTCAAGAGCCACTATAAGGAGGAGCTGAAGGGAAGATGGATAGATGGCTTCACCTTTGGCCAGAGAGAGATAAAGACTGTATATATTAAGCAGGTGGCAAGTGGTAAGGAGGAAATCCCAGGTAGGACCAGGAGTGTTGGAGTGGAGACCCTGCAAGTGGGAAGACATCACTAGGAGAGACCTTGGGGCAAAGCCTCAAAGAAGAAGCTGTCATGTTGAACCACCTCTGCCAGAGTGTTGAGTGCCTCTCCTGGCTGCAGCCTGACGGGAGGAAGAAGTTTCCTTGTACCCCAGCACCCTCCTTTCCCAATTGAAGTTGGCTGGAGCCTCAAATGCAGCTGCCCTCTTTTCTGTGTTAAGAAGCCACTGCTTCAGTTTACTGTCCATGCCAAGGGTCCCGCTTATTCTACCTGCCCCCTTCTAACAGCCTATTTTCCTATCGCTGGTACTTGCTGTTCCTAAACCCTGAGTCCATGAAGCAGCATTTGTGGCTGGTGTCTGTACCCAGGGTCCATGCAAGGACAAAGAGAGAGGAGGGAAATTCTTCCTGCTGAAGGTTTACAGTACACTAAGTTGTCAGCCATCTGCAGCCACTTCCTCCTGGTGGCTGGATATTCCTCCTAATGCTCACATCCATTTTCTCATGTGTATCCAGTGTCTCTCGTTGTACTATCTTCTTGATCCCAGGATGCTGCTGCTTCTCTCTGTCACTCTCCAGAGACAAATGCTTATTGTTGCCATAGGAGGGCAGGAGAATGAAGAATCCTGATTTTGCCTAACTGATGGCTCCCTTTCTGACATGTTGGATGAGTCACTGTGACCTCCTTCTGTAACACTCAGCTGGAAAGCTGGATGGATAAGTAACACTTCCTGCACACCAGAAATAACATCATCTCCAAGCAGAGCCCTCCTCTACTCATAGAGTTTACCAAAAAGAAAGACTTGCAGTTGCCAAAAACAGCATCTTGTGCCAATCATTGATGTGAAGGTCCTGCCTCACGCAAAACCAGACTAATTCTTTAGGGAAAAGAAAATTGCGAGAAAAAAAAAAGAAAGAAAACATGCTAAAAGGAGCAAGAATAGCTCTTGGGAGGCCATGTTGAAATAGTGTGGACATGCAAGGGAGAACAGGAAGCAAACAGTCATGGGAGTCAAAAGAAGGGAAGACAAAATAAACATGGAAAATGGAAGCTAACAACACAAGGAAGCTGGAGAGAAATGCTAAAAGAAAATTGAGGAATAATGAATAACTGGTTATTTTCCTTCAGCAATTGGAATATGGAACGTGAAAAGCAAACCAAACTCACACTAGCTACTATAAGTAATGTAGTTTACAGATGAGAACTTCCTACATGAGCTTAGTTACTGTCTTAGTTCATTTTCTGATGCTGTAACAGAGTACCTGGCACTGGGAAAATTATTTTTTTTAAAAAAGAAGTTTATTTGGGCTCTTGGTTCTGGAGGCTGAGAAGGTGCCAGTATCTTCTTGGCCTTTGGTGAGGGACCTCATGCTGTTCCATGAGCGGGAAAATTGAAAAGCAAGAGGGTGCATGTGGAAGAGGAAACTAGGAAAGAGGAAAACAAATTGACTGTATAATGGTATCTTTTGGTGAGACCTAATCTATTCCCATGGGACCTAATCCATTCACTTGAAAATCAATTGAAATCTCAGAAAAAAAAATTAATCTCCCTACCTTAAAGGTCTAATCACTTTTTTTTTTCCAGTACTGCAAAATGAACCCAGGGCTCTCA
The DNA here is from genome assembly GCF_053883595.1 of Heterocephalus glaber. Classification (NCBI taxonomy): domain Eukaryota; kingdom Metazoa; phylum Chordata; class Mammalia; order Rodentia; family Bathyergidae; genus Heterocephalus; species Heterocephalus glaber. The sequence continues at coordinate 11,746,651 of NW_028258151.1, read as the reverse complement.
CATTGAGCCACCTTCCTAGCTCTTTTTATTTTTTATTTTAAGACAGGGTTTGGCTAAGTCACTAAGTTGCCAAGGCTAGTCTTGAAATTATTATCTTCCTGCCCTGGGCTCCCAGACAGCTAGAATTAAAGGTGTGTGCCACCATACCCTAATCACCTTTTTTTTTTTTTGGTGCCAGGGATCGAACTCTGGTCCTTGCGCTTGAGCAGCTGGCGGCGAAACCACTGAGCTAAATCCCCGGCCCCCCAATCACCTTTGAAAGGCTTCACCTCCCATTACAGCTACATTGACAACCAAATTCCAACCTGAATTTTGGTGTTGACAAACCACATCAAAACCAAAGCACCTACTTAGTAGTTCAATGTCAATCAAAGGCAGAGGTTTCAGTAAATAAGGAAAGTTACAGAACAGTGGATAGAATACACTACTGTGTATGCATTAACACATACATACATGTTTGTGTGTGTAGATCATATCTGATAGAAGGAAGGAAGCAATTGATAACAAAGGTTTGTTAGAAGTATGAGCAGGAAAGTAACTTACTGTTCATTGTGTCTTATTTTAAATGTTATATATCTTTCAAAAGTGTGCATATTACCTATTAAAAGTAAGAGATAGAGGAAGAAAAATAGATAAAATATTTTAAACCCTTGAAAAAAACCTAAAGCTATTTTCTGAGCTTCGTACGAGAATAAACATGGGCAGGAAGATTTTAATCCTAACCCTAACTCTAACCTGAACTCTCATCCAAACCCCATATTACCTCCAAATCTCAAGCCATGACTTGAGAAAGTATAATTCCACAAATGGATTGATTCCATCTTCCTTCCCTCTGATCCTCTTGGGGGCAAATCTCAACTTCGAGATGTACTATATAAACTAAAGCAATCCACTCAAATGTGAATTTTCTCAGTAAATCATTGACTATGAAAAAATTTCTGGAGAACAAAATACCACTGTGTCTACTTTTCTTTAATTATCTAGTCTCAAGTATCATAAATATTAAAATGCCCTAAACCTTGCATTTCTATACCCCTCTAAGTCCACCACCACAATCCCAATGGCAGCAATTTCTTCCTAGAAGGCTCAGTCTACTTGAAATTAGCTTTTCTTTTCTTTCCGCAGTAAGCATAGCTTTGTATGTCCATTAGTGAATATAAAATTGTTAAGTAATGAAACCTCAGTAGATCAATTCAGCTAAGGAAGAAATCTGTAAAGCTTGTACCTCTGTATTAACCTGAAGTAGCTGTTACCCTCAGATGGTAAAAGAACAAACACACAAAAGACAGGCAATTCGGGCAAGCCATTAACATGAAGAAAATCATTACAAAATTCAGTATCAATAAACAGAATAAAAACAGACTTGATACCCAAAGTTTCTCACATTGTGTGAAGAAGCATATGGAGGGCTGGCCTACTCTTCCCCCTCACCCCCATTGCTATTTTCGGTAAGCAGTAATTCACATCATTCTCTGGAAGGTTTTTCATTTGGCTGCGAGGTGGGACAGATGGCTTCAGTATGTTCCCAACAAGGCTCCCTGAGCTGCCTGGCTCTCCCTCAGTGGGGAATCTTGCAACTCCATTTCTGGAAGAACTTGGCCACTTTCTGCTCTTGAAGATTCTTTTTCTCCAAACACATGTGCAAGACACCAGAGTTGCTTAACTTAAGCAATGACAATTTACCCCAAACCCCAGGCAAGGAAGGCTGACCCACCAGCAAGAACCACAGACATAAAATGTAAAACAGTCCTATGGAATCATCTAATCTAGAAATGCCACCCCTGGGGAAGAGCTTTCCCAAGCCAGTAAAGAGCTCTGAAAAAAAAGAAGTTATTGTTGCCCTTTTCCCCACCCTCAGACAGATTGTCAGATGATGAAGACAGATGGGCCAATTCCCACCACCTACCTGACACTGGTCCCCTCTTACTCTGCTACCCTTTGACCACTTCCTCAATTCTAACCCTTTTCAAACCCTTTTCAAATACTCACCTAGCTTATTGCATCACTTTTCTAACTGGTCTACCTGCCCTAAGAATTTCTGCATTCCAGCATAGCCAGCTAATGCCAGTCCACACCCAGCACAAAACTCTTGCCTGGAATTGGTGCTCCAGAGTCATCATCATGCTTCCTGCAAGCCACAGACTTTGGAACTGAGACTGAAATGACCAAAAAGAGTCAAATAGAGAGCTGAGCAAGTGCATTCAAGGCAATGAAAAACATGTGCAAAGTCCCTGAGGCTAAGAAGAGTTTTGACACAGTCAAAGGACCCCCCAGAGCCCAGGGTTACTGGAAGGTTGTAGAGAAAGAGCGCCTCAGAGATCAACATGAGGCAGGAATGAATCGGTGCTATGTCTGTGTGATAAAAAGTTGGTGGCCAGCCTGTGGTACTATTGCAAGGCAGCAGAAACTCTGGGAGGTGAGGCTTAATGGGAGGAAGTTGGGTCATTGGGAGTACGCCCTTGCAGGGAGATATTGGGATCCAGGCCTCTTCACCTCTCTCTGCTTCTGGGCTGCCATAAAGTGAGCAGCAACTTCAGGGCACTCTTTCACCATGGCATATTTCCTTCCACCACAGGCCCAAAGCAACATGATCAAGCAACCATAGACTAAAAACTCTGAAACTATGAGCCAAAATAAACATTTCATCCTTGGCTTTCTGGTTTTGAAGGTCTTCATGGCTAACACTGCCATGACCTAGTTTCTGTTGGATAATCTCAGTGGCTGCTGCGTGGGGAATGGCTTGGGACGTGGGATGAGATGAGACTGGCAGAGAAGACTGTCTAGGCATGAAATGATAGAGGTTTGCAATTGCTCAGCAAACTTGGAAGCAAAGAAAAGAAAACAGACGCAAGATTTATATGGTAGGAAGATCAGAAAGAACTTACTGGTGGATCAGATAGGTGAACTGTAGAGTAGGTTGAGGTCCTTGCCTGGGGCAACTGGGAGATGGTGGCCACTTTGCTTGAGACATTGAAGACCGGAAGAGAAGCACACTTCACAGCAAAAACTTGAGTTTGGTTTCGGATGTGGGAAGTTTGAGATAGTCATGAGATACTCAAATGAGACATCCAGAAGACAACTGGTTGCACAGGAACGGAGCTGGAGCTTGGGGAGACATCCAGGCTGGAAACTAGAAATCTGGAGCTAGTCAGCCTGCGGATAGTCTTCCAATCCACGGCAGTGGAGCAGGGAGCTTGGGGCAGCCAGGACACTAAGGATGTAGCCAGGTGTCCTCCTCGCAGCTGAGCTCACCGCTTATCTGCCCCACATACAGAAGGGGCTTCTGGAATCTCCTCTCTCCTACTAATCATTGAGAGCTTTTACAAGCTGTCTTTTCCAACATGCTTTAAGCTTCTTCTTCGGGACATGTTTAAAAAGATTGGTTTTGAAATCCGAAGTATAGGAAAATCCTAGTAATAATGGGAAGGCTACAATCATGCAAACCCAAAATGGTTCCCAGTTGCCAGAGCACTTTCCAGACTGCTCTGCCCACACAGGAGCCAAGACAGGACTCATCAGCAGGAGACCAGCCAGCTCTGTTCAGGGCAAAAGCTGATCATCTATCTAATAGCATCTGATATCAGCACCCGGATTTCCTGCTTCTCCTCTGAAAACTCTCTGCCCACCCCCAGCCACAGCGAGACTCTGGATGAGAATCACGAGCCAGGCTAGAAGGGAGCCTGTGCAGGAAGGACCCGCTGAAAGCAGCAGAGAGAGATTGATGTGCAGAGCAGAACTGTCCCCGGCATGTGTTCACCATCTGTCAGGCGAAGGGAGCCCCGCCAGCCCTACATGGTTATTCAGAATTAAAAGAATATTCTTTAGTTTGACTGACACTCTGGGCAGCCTTGTCCAAGACGGCTGGGCTCTGGGATCCAGATGGGATGGAGCCCCTCCCCTCCTCAGGGAGATGCCTCCCAAGGGCTGGGCCACCCAGGGGATGTGGGAGGTGGGGGTCTCCAGGGCCCCCAGGAGAGTGTGGCTGGGCAGGGACAGGCAGGCCCAGGCCTGAGTGGGGACTTTTGTATGTGGCTGCACTTCAAAGACAAGACCAAGACTGAGAGAAGATGTTCTTCACACATCCGTGCCCGTAGGATCCAGCAGAGAATAGTGATGCCACGCTCACAAGGAGCCTCCTGCAACAAAATAATCAGCTTCAAGCTTCTTCCTGAAAACATGTGTATATACATATGAAGTGTGATCAAAAAATACAGTGTGTGTTTAAATAAAAAATATTTATTACAGTAAAACTCACATTGCCATTAATAACCCTCAAAATACTCCCCCTCACTTGGAGCACATGAAACTTAACATTCTTGCCACTTTCTGGAGCAGTGTTGTTCTCTTTTGTATCTTTAGTTGCATTGTCATGGCTGCTTTGATGTCCTGAATTGCTTCAAAATGTTAACTTTTCATGGTCATTTTGACTTTGAGGAAGAGCCAGAAGTCACATGGTGCTAAATCTAGTATATAAGGTGGATGATGATACACCATGATGGTTTTTTGTTTGTTTGTTTGTTTGTTTGTACCAGGAATCTAACTCAGGACCTTGTGCTTTCGAGGCAGGTGGCAGAACCACTGAGCTAAATCCCTGGCCCACACTATCATGTTTTTGTTTTTGTTTTTGTTTTTTTGTATTAAATTCTTTTATTGGTACATTGTAGGTATACAACACAATTACATTTCTCATTGGGAAATTGTACCTTTATATAATGCATCTTGGTTCTTATTTTTTCCCCATTCCTAGCCCTCCCTTCACGCCCTCCACCCTTCCCTATTTATAAACACTTTATTTCCATTTCTCAGCATTTTTTCCTTTCCCTTCTTTCCTTTCCCCTGCCCCTCCCACTACCTCTACCCCTTTGGACCTTTTCTTCCTATTTTACATTATCGATTATTCATTCTAATCATTGGTACATTTTAGGTAGACAATATAATGACATTCATCATTGGAAATTTGCACCTTTACATAGTCTCTCTTGGTTCTTATTTTTCACCCTTGCCCAGCCCTCCCTTCAACCCCTCCAGTCCTCCCTATTTACAAAGATTTTGTTCCTATTTTTCCATTTTCTCATATTAATCCCATTCCCTTCTATCCTTTCCCCTAGCCCTCCCACTTCCTTCCCCTTTGCCCCTTTTCTTCCTATTTCACATTACCTATTATACATTTAGTCCTTATTTACACTTTCAGTTTCTCACGCCAGAGAAACTATTCGGTATTTACACATGTGTGTCCTATTTATTTCACTTAAGAGTATTGCCTCAATGTGCATCCACTTAGCTACAGCTCAAATGCCCATCAACTGGAGACTGGATAAAGAAAAAGTGGTTTTTTTTATAAAATGGAGTACTACTCAGCCACAAAAAATGAGAAATTAGAGACATTCACACTATCATGTTTTTAAGAGCCAAGGTGGGCCTGGTGGCTCACCCATGTAATCCCAGCACTCAAGAGGCTGAGGCAGAAGGATTGCCACAAGTTCAAGGCCAGCCCGAACTACATAGTAAGAACATGTCTCAACAAATAAATATTTTTAAGTGCCTGCTTTTCCATTGGGTAGCACCTGGCAGCAGCATTTACTGAAGTTTTAAAATCACATTTCATAAAGCCATGAGCTTTTGCTTCGAAATCACTGAGACTTTGGGTCTGGTTGTTTTTTTTGCAGTGAAGCCCAGTTTATCTTGCCTGATAGGCTCACCAGCCCTTGTCAGCACCCTGCCATCTTCATGCACCCTGCGTGGTTTCAGAAGTTTCTATGGGAAGTTGGGAAAATGTCTTTGTAGCAAAACATTCAGAGGGAAAACTGGAAGAAGAGATTTAATTAAAGTTTATTACCACATTAGGCTTTCACAGCTAAGAACAGCACCAGGCCTGGGATCACACAAAGCTTGCCTAAGAGGGATTTTTTGGGGGAGAGAAATAAATAAAATCTGGAATCCCAGAAAGTCCCAATCCTTTCCCAATAATGATGCCACAATATGAGGAGCTGGGGATTCAGGGTGAGGGATGGCGGGCAAAATGTTTGTGGTTTGCTCAAACACCTCTCTGCTTTGCACAGGTATGGGCTCCTTCTTCTTATCAGGCTGTTTCTCTAACACTTCCATTTTAGCATTTGACCTAATCTCTCTAAAGATGGGTTGATAAAAATCAAACTTTAACTCCAGCACCTTTTGGTTAATGAAAAAAAAAAAAATTCTGTTCCTGTGAATCCATTCGAAGCTCATTGTGAGAAGTCCTGACCAGCCCCCAGAGCCCTTGCTGAGAACAGAGATTTGCCTGTGGCCAGGACAGGTCATCTTTGGTTCCTAGGACTTTTCCAATGTAGCTTCTAAAGACTCAACAGGTTTCTAGAAAGCTTTCCCTGAGATGCCCAAGGTGGCTCTTAAAACTGAATCTTGCCTTTCCCACTGTGTCATCAGTTACCCAGAGCAAACTCTCATCATCTGAAAGGGACCCCAGGAAGCCAGAATCTGACTTAGTGTTTGGCTCACAGTTCAGCACTCTTAGCAGAAAGACATCCTAGCCACTGGGCACAATGCTGCTCACATGAACACAGGCAGCTACAGGCATCCAGTGTCAGCCATTCCTTCTGCTACCAGGAGGTGGCTGTTCCAGGGAGCCCAAGATGATCGCCCAGAAATGTGGGATGTTGGACCATACCCAGGTGACATTCTGTGGCAGAAGCTGGAACAGCCCATGTAAGTGCCCAGGAGCTCTGGAATAAGGAAATGCTTGCCTTGCCTATGACTCATCCGAAAGCAATACTTTTCATTTTTGCTCCCTTTATGTCTCTCTTTCTTTGCTGCCTTCCTTCCTCCTTCCTTCCTTCTTTCCACCTTTCTTCCTTTCTACTTGTCTTCCTTTATCCTTCTTTCCTTCCTTCTTTCTCTTTCTTTCCTGTGTCACAGTCTAAAACCAATCTGTTCCCCCTCAGCTCCCATCTCTGTTGAAGACACACACCCACATACCTTCTGCCTCCTCAGTTCCAAACTATCTTCTAATCTTGTCTTTTTCTCCAAAAGTAACCCTTAATTTTATAGCATAAAAAGGCAACATTATCTAATTCCAATGGAGTCTTTGAAAATAATTAATAGTAAACTAAAGGGGGTCTCTTATAGAAAGTATTACCTATCACCACACCTTAAAATACATGGTTAAAGCATCCATGAAGGGACTGAGGAGGAAGGAACTTGTGAAATACTCCAGGCATGTAGGGTGCAGCCTGCAGGTGATTAGGGAATGATGATGCTCCCACAGCCAGTCTGTGTCTCACATTCAGATGCCACCCCAGATGGGGGCCAACTCAGGCCTTCTTTCTCTACTGTTATGGTTTAGATCTTACATGGTACCCAAAGGCTTATGTTGAAGGCTTAGTCCCCAGCTGATGACACTACTGGGGGGAGGGGGAAACTTTAGGAGCTGGGACCTACTAGAAAGAAGTTCAGCCACTTTGCAGGGCATTTGGGGACCTTGGCCCTTCTCTCCTCCTTTGCCTCCCAGCCACCATAAGGTAAACAGTTTTCTCTGCCCCATGTTTCACCAATGGTGTACTTCTCTGTCACAGGCCTAAAAGCAACAGGGCCAAGCAAGGTATGATCAAAACTACAGTGAATATTGGTGCACAGTGCCATTCAACAGAAAGGCAGGCTCATAACATTATGATGTATCACATCCACCTTATTGACCAGATCTGACACCATGTGACTTCTACCTCTTTCCATAAGTCAAAATGGCCATGAAAAATAAACATTTTGAATCAACTCAGGAAATCAAGGCAGCCATGACAGAGCAACTAAGTTGCATTGAAACTCTAGAATCATGAGCCAAAATTAACCTCTCCTCCTTTAAATTGATCTCCACTCTTATTAAAGAAATGAGGTTTCATGTGCTTAAAGGGAAGAGTCATTATTCCTATATTTGTAACTTCCCTGCCACTAGGGCACTTGGGTGCTTTGCTGAGGGAGAGAACATGAGTGGGAGCCAGCAGAAGGCCCCCAAACATTGGGATCAACTGTGGTTGAAGTAGTGGTAAGGAAACCTTCCATTAAAATCATTCAGACTGCCAGCACCAAGGAGCAGAGCTGCCCCCAGTGCAGAGTAGGTGAACATTCCGAGTTGCCAGACCACTGCTCCCAGTGCTGAGAAGGTGAGCTTCGTGGGCACCAACAGCACACATTGCCCCTGCCATTGAAATGAGAAGACATGTAAACAAGTCTCAAACCCAGACTTCCAGATCACCTAAAGCAACCTCAAAGGGAAATGAGATGGAACACTCTGATACTCAACCACCTGGACTCCCTGAACTGCCAACAAAAGAGGATATGGAAGAAATGAAATCAGAAATAATTTCTCAGATAACAGCACAGATTGTGCCCATAGTGCAAGACATGATTAATAAGTCTAGAGAGGACACAGATAAAAAAAATAGAGGACCTGAGGAACATAATGGAATGCAAACATAGGAAACAAATGGAATCCATAAAACAGATACAAACAGATTTCCAGGAGATTAAAAACTCCACTGAAAGTTTACAAAGCAGAATGAGCCAATGTGAGGATAGAATTTCAGATATAGAAGATAAGATTGCAATTAGTGACCAGGAAAAGAAAAATTGTTTTAAAATAGTAAGAGACCATGAGAAATCAATTCAGCAGCTGCTAGACAATGCAAAGAAGAATAACCTAAGACTGATCTGACTCAATGAAGAAACAGGAGAAAGTACAGATGACATAAAGAAACTGTTCACAGAAGTGATGGCAGAAGAATTCCTAAGCAGGGGAAAAGAACTTGACAAACATAAATGAGGCATATAGGACTCCAGCTAGCCTTGATAAAAAAAAAATCTACACACAGATACACAATAGTTAAGATTCCAGAAACCCAACAGAAGAACAAAATTCTAAAAGCAGTTAGAGAACAGAAACCACATACAAAGGAAAGCCCATCAGAATCACACCAGTCTCCTCAAGACAAACCCACAAGGCAAGAAGAGCTTGGAGTGAAGTATTTCAAGCCGTAAAGGAAAACAGCCTCCAACGCAGATTGATGTACCCTACAAAACTATCTTTCAAAATTGATGGAGAAATAAGATACTTTCATGACAAAGAGCACCTTAGGAACTTCATGAATACCAAACCAGCACTCCAAAAAATTTTAAACAATATCCTAGGAAAAGACAATGAGGATCACAACCCCATGAAGCCCAGAATGAATCCATCAGGCAAGAGAAAAAATTAAATGCAAAGGGGGAGAATCCAACTACAGGAAAAGGTCATGACAGGGATAAGTCAAAAAATATCAGTTATAAACATCTGTTAATGGTCTCAATTCACCAATCAAAAGAAACAGACTGGCAGAATGGGTCAAGAAGCAAGACTCAACAATATGCTACATGCAAGAAGCACACTTAATTCAAAAAGATGCTCATAGACTTAAAGATAAAGGGTGGAAAACAATACTCCATGTGACGGGAAACAAAAAAAAAAGCAGGAGTAGCTATCCTCTTTGCAGATCAAGTGGATTTCAAGTCAACACTGATTAAGAGAGACAAAGAAGGACACTACATCCTTTTAAAGAGAATAATCCAAGACGACGAGATGACAATCATAAATATATATGCACCAAACACTAGTATGCCCAACTATATAAAACAAATACTGATGGACATAAAAAATCCAATAAACACAGGCCAGGGATTTAGCTCAGTGGTTCCGCCACCTGCCTCGTAAGTGCAATGTCCCAAATTTGATCCCTGGTACCAAAAAAAAAAATCCAATAAGCACTATTACAATAGTAGTGGGGGACCTCAATGCCCCACTGCCATAAATAGATAGATCAACTAGACAAAAACTAAGCAACAAAATACTAGAACTCAATCAAACTCTTGAACAAATGAACTTAACAGATGTTTACAGAGTGTTTCACCCCACAAAATCAGAATACACATTCTTTTCAGCTGCACACAAGTCATTCTTCAAAATAGACCACATACTCGCACATAGAACATGTTTAAGTAAGTAAAATGGAATTGAAGTTATCCCCTGCATATTATCAGACCATAGTGTGATGAAATTGGATATCAATAGCAAAAGAAACCACAAGAATTTCATAAACACATGGAAATTGAACAATACACTTCTGAATAATCAATGGGTCACAGAGGAAATTAAAGAAGAAATAATAGAGTTCCTACAATTAAATGACAATGGCAAAACAACATATTGGAATCTATAGGACACAATGAAAGCAGTCTTATGAGGGAAATTCATAGCAGTGAATACACATACAAGGAAAACAGAGTGACCCCAATTAAACAACCTGATGCTGAACCTCAAGCTTCTAGAAAAAGAAGAGCAGGACAAACCCAAAGCTCATACAAGGGAGGAAATTATAAAGATCAGAGCAGAAATCAATTCAACAGAGACTATGAGAACAATACAAAAAAAATCAATGAAGCCAAGAGTTGGTTCTTCAAAAGAATAAACAAAATTGACAAACCCTTAGCCAACCTTATCAGAAAAAGGAAATAAAGGCCCAAATTCATGCAATTAAGGATGAAATTAGAACAGACCCAGAAGATATCCAGAGGATCATCAATACCTACTTTGAGAACCTATACACCAATAAGATGGAAAACTCAGAAGAAATCGACAGATTCCTAGATACATATGAATTACCAAAGTTTAACAAAGATGACCTAAAAATTCTAAACAACCCAATATCAATCAGTGAAATTGAAAACATAAGTAAAAACTTACCAACTAAGAAAAGCCCGGGTCCTAATGCCTTCACTGCTGAATTCTACAAGACATTTAGAGAGGAACTACTGTCATTACTGTTTAAACTCTTCAATGAAATTGAAAGGGAAGCAACACTCCCAAATTCATTCCTGGAAGCAAGTATCACCTTGATCCCCAACACAGAGAGTGACCCAACCAAAAAAGAGAACTATAGGCCAATCTCACTAATGAACATAGATGTAAAAATCATTAATAAGATACTGGCAAATAGAATGCAGAAGATCATCAAGAAGATCATACAGCTGGGGAATTAGCTCAGCGCAAGGACCCGAGTTCAATCCGTGGTACCAAAAAAAGAAAAAAAAAAAGATCATACACCCTGACCAATTGAGATTCATCCCAGGGATGCAGGAATGGTTTAACATTTGCAAATTAGTAAATGTAATACACTCTATCAATAGAGTCGAGGCCAAAAACCATATGATCATCTCAATACATGCAGAAAAAGCATTTGACAAAATTCAACATGCATTCATGATAAAAACCCTACAAAAAATTGGAATAGATGGTCTCTACCTCAATCTGATAAAAGCCACCTATGAAAAACCAACAGCCAATATCATACTAAATGGACAAAAACTGAAATCCTTCACACTAAAATAAGGAACAAGACAAGGATGTCCATTATCACCACTCCTGTACAATATAGTCTTGGAAACATTAGCCACAGCAATTAGTCAAGAGAAAGAAATAAAAGGAATAAAGATAGGAAATGAAGAAGTCAAATTGTCATTATTTGCCAATGACATGATACTCTATATAGAAGACCCCAAGAACTCCACCAAAAGTCTTCTAGACTTAATAACCAAATTCAGTAAAGTAGCTGGATACAAGGTCAACACACAAAAACCAATAGCTTTCTTCTACACAAACAAAAGACTCACTGAAAGAGAAATAGGGCAAACAATTCCTTTCAAGATAGCATCCAAAAAACTGAAATACCTAGGAATCAATCTAACAAAAGAAACCAAAGACCTCTACTCTGAAAAACTATAGCACTCTGATATAAGAGACTGAAGATGATATCAGAAAATGGAAAGACATTCCTTGCCCCTGGGTAAGAAGAATCAACATAGTGAAAACGGTCATGCTTCCAAAGCTGCTATATAGATTCAATGCAATCCCAATTGAAATTCCAGGAGTATACTTCACAGACCTGGAAAAAGCAATCAAAAAATTCATTTGGAACAAGAAGAGACCTCGAATAGCAAAAGCAATCCTAAGAAAAGGAGTCATGGCAGGGGGTATTACAACCCCCAACTTGAAACTATACTACAAAGCTACTGTGACAAAAACAGCATGGTACCAGCAAAGAAACAGACCTGAGGACCAGTGGAACAGATTAGAAGATGCAGAAACAACTCCAGACACACTGAACCACCTCATTTTTGAAAAAGGAGCCAAACACACCCACTGGAGGAAAGATAGCCTCTTTAATAAATGGTGCTGGAGAAATTGGGTTTCAAATTGCCAAAGACTAAAACTAGACCTGTATCTCACACCATGCACTAAACTAAAATCAAGATGGATTAAAGATCTAAATATTAAAATAGAAATGCTGAACCAGCTGGAACAGAGGTTAGGTAGAACTCTTGAAGACATTGGTGTAGGAAAAGATTTTATGAACAAAACCTCAGTTGCCCATGAACTAGCACAAACAATCAACAAGTGGTATCTCTTCTTATTAAAAAGTTTCTGCACAGCAAGAGAAACCACCAACAGCATGAAGAGAAAACCCACAATATGGGAAAAAAATTTTACCAGCTGTTCCGCAGACAAAGGTCTGCTATATAGAATCTATATGGAACTTAAACAAATCAGACTTCCCAAATGTAAAGACAAAATCCAAAAATGGGCATCTGAAATGAACAGACATTTCTCACACAAAGAAGTTCAACATCACTGGTCATTCAAGAGATGCAAATGAAAACAATGCTGAGATTATACCTCACCCCAGAAAGAATGGCTGCTATGATGAAATTAACCTACAACAAATTCTGGGAGGGCTGTGGGGAAAGAGCAACACTGCTCCACTGCTGGTGGGAGTGTAGACTGGTGCAACCACTGTGGAAATCAGTATGGAGATACCTCACAGAACTAGGACTAGAGGTCCCATTGACCTAGCTATTCCCCTCCTGGGTATCTTCCCCAAAGAATTAAAAGAATCATACCACAGTGATATATGTGTACCCATGTTCATAGCAGCACTGTTTGTAATAGCTACAACTTGGAAGCAGCCCAATTGCCCATCAACTGGAGAGTGGATCAAGAAAATGTGGTTTTTTAATAAAATGGAGTACTACACAGCCATAAAAATAGACATTAGAGACATTTATAGCTAAAGAGATGCACATTGAGTCAATACACTTAAGTGACATAAATAGGACACACATGTGTAAATACTGAATAGTTTCTCTAGAGTGAGAAACTGAAAGTGTAAATAAGGACTAAAAGGTATAATAGATAATTGAAATAAGAAGAAAAGGGGAAAAGGGGAAAGGGAAGTGGGAGGGGTAGGGGAAAGGAAAGATGGGAATGGAATTAATATGAGAAAATGAAAAACTGGAAACAAAGTCTTTGTAAATAGGGAGGGAGGGAGGGGTTAAAGGGAGGGCAGGGAAATGGGGGAAAAAATAAGAACCAAGAGAGATTATGTAAAGGTGCAAATTTCCAATGATGAATGTCATTATGTTGTATACCTAAAATGTACCAATAAAATTAATAAGAAAATAAAATAAATAAAATTCAGACCTGCTACTCTGACCTTTCATCACTGAAGGGCCATTTCTTTGGGTTGCCTGGGTTTTATTATGTGCTTGGCCCCAGGAATCAAAAAATTTGACTGTCAAAGGCCAAATGAAAGACCTTTGGAGGGTGCACCCTAAGAGGGGCAATAGATCCTAGTGGTTGGAGCTGTGTAATCTTGGGCAAATGACATCATTTTTTTTTCTCTTTTCTGTAAAATGAGCACCAGAGACTCCTCCTCTAGAGAGAAGGGTTTGTTAAGCTTTGAATTCTCAGGAGGTGGAGCCTCAGTGGAAGGATATCAATGATCCAAGGAAGGTAGCCTTTCACTTGCTTCTCCTGTGGTCTGTGTGAGCAGATGGGGCCAAGCGGGGCTAACAGCAACCCTCACAGGCCTTGGCAAAGGAAGAAAGGAAGGAATGGCTGCCAGGAGCATCTGGATGCCTGGTTGCAGGAAAGAAAGGAAACAGGCTTAGCAGACACTGTGATTCTGCTTCTTTTTTATTTTTATTTAATTTTCTTTTCTGATTCTGCTTCTTTGTTACTGCGTTAACCCTCATTAGGGGCAATGTGAGAATTAAAAGATAATGTGTAGAAGGCAGACCTGGCCCACGATAAGCATTCAACTATGGTACCACTATTTCTGTAATGCAAGGAACTTCTTGGGGACTGAGCCAGTCAGCATTTGAAGTTCATGACCCAGGAGCTTCATGGATTTTTCACCTCTGCCAAGGACCTTGTATCTTGCCTCTCTCTTCCAAGAGACTCCAAAACCCTCACCCCCACCCCATGAAGCCTTGCTCCTCCTGTGTCCTTCAGGAAAATTATCTCTAGAAGTATAATAATCACAATTGTATTCCCCACTTTCTCAGAAGATTGGGAGCCTTATGTAAAAGGCTTCTGGAGGTCTTGACAAGTAGCCCAGAATTCAGGAAATGGGTGTGCAGTTTGGTTCCCCATCAGATATTTCCTTAGCCTGGATGAAGGTTTGGCAAGATGTGGCAGGTAGGGTCAAGAAGAGGAAAGAGGGCAAAGAAGAAGACAATCAAAATGCGAAGGGGCCGGGGATTTAACTCAGTGGTTTCGCTGCCTGCTGCACAAGTGCAAGGACCCGAGTTCAATCCCCGGTACCAAAAAAAAAAAAAGATGTGAAGGACTCAGGGACATCACATAGCCAGGAGACATTCGTGCTCTGGCCAATACCAGGGCAATGTTCTTAGAATTGGTGGCAGTGAATATCCTTTACTTGTTTTCAACCTCAAGAGAAAAATGTCCAAGATTTCTTCTTTATGTTAAATGTTACAGCACTTTCCAAAAAAATCCTTTAACAGACATATAAGGTCCTGTCTATTCTTCATTGGAAAGTGGAGTTTATTTTTTAACCCACATACAGGTATTTAATTTTGCCTAATGGTTTTTCAGGATCTATTGTGATGAGCTAATGTTATATTTCTTTCTCCTTTATTTGATTAATATGATGATTGCATTGAATATTAAACCACCTTTGCATTCCCAGGAAAAAAGCTCAATGGCCATGATGACTTATTTTTTGTTGTGTATATTGTTCCATCCTATGCTGTTCCAGAGAGATACGGGGCTATAATTTTCCTTTTTTGCACTGTCTTTCTCAGGTTTTGCCATTCATGTTACCCTGGCTTCATGAAATAAATTGTGAAGTGATCCTTCATTTTCTACTCTCCAAAGAATTTTTATGATATTGATATTTTTCTTCCTTCAATAATTAGACATTTTATTAATATTGGTGGTTTTTAAAATATGTTCACAAATTATTTGGTACTCTTCCCTTCCAGAGGTAGAGCTTAATTCCCTTTCCCTTGAATGTAGGTTTGGTCTTATGACTTTCTTCCAAAGAGTGGATGGATGAAGGGATGGTAGGTCACCCCCAACATTAGATTATGAAGTTAGCTACGTCTCCTCTCCTCTCCTCACCTCTCCTCTCCACTCTTCTCCTCTCCTTTCCCTGCTTCTCCTCTCCTCTTATTTCCACTCCTTCCCTCCTTCCTTCCCCTTCTCTCCCCTCTCTCTTCCTCCTCTTCTTTTTTCTTTCTCTCCTTTCCCCTCTCCCTTCTCCCTTCTCTTCTCTTCTCCTCCTCCTTCCTCTCTCTGTCTCTCTCTCTCTGTCTCTCTCTGTCTCTCTCTGTCTCTCTCTGTCTCTCTCTCTCTCTCTCTCTCTCTCTCTCTCTCTCTCTCTCTCTCTCCCTCTCTAAGTAATCCATCTACCACACTAGTAGTAGCCCTGTAGCAAAGAAGCAATACTTGTGTCTCCAGCCAGTGAGGAGTAGAGGCATCCAGGGACCCTAGGAGTGAGGCAGAGCAGCTTCCCCAGCCCAGTCAAACCCTCAAGAACTTGACTGCAGCCTTGCAAGAGACCCTCAGCCAAAACCACCCAGCTAAGCCACTTCCAGATTCCTGACCCTCAGAAAGTAAGTTGCTAAGTTTTGAAGTAATTTGCAATGCAGCAACAGATACAAATACTGTTGTTAAGAATCAGTCTTCCTCAACTCATCTCTTGCCTGTTCTCAGTAGACCTTTAAATTCTATAGGAACATGTTCTACATAACCTTCCTTTAAAAAGTACAAGACTAGCAAAATATGTCTGCTGGAAGCTTGAAAATGTCTTTGTTTTGCCTTTACACTCGATTCATAATTTGGCTGGGTAGAGGAACCTGGGTTTAAAATTTATTTTTTCTCAACACCATAAAGGCAGCCAGTCATGCTGGCACATACCTGTAATTCCAAAACTCTGGGAACTTGAGGCAGGTGGACCACAAGTTTGAGCCTAATCTGGGCAACTTAGCAACTAAGTGAGACCCTATCTCAAAACAAAAATTAAAAATACAAAGGAGAGTGCCTGAAGATGAACCTCAGTGTGAAGGTCTTGGGTAAAATGTCTAGTACCACTAAAAAACAAAAGTATGACATTGTATGACTGCCTTCCAGCTTCCAATGATGTTACGGGAATTTCTCATTCCTTTCTGTCAGTGCTTTTTCTTCTCTCTCTTGAAACTTCTGGGATATTTGTTTCTTTGGGGTAATTTTAAAAAAGAATGGAGGTTTATTTTGTTCATGATTCTGGAGGCCAGGAAGCCAAAGAGCATCGCACTAGCAACTGGTTGGGGCCTTCTTGCTGCATGCTAATGTGGTGGAGGAATCACATGGTGAGACAGAGAAAGAGTGCCAGCCACCAATGCCATCATGGGGACCCTGCCTGGATGAACTCATTTAATTTTAATCATCTCCCACAAGACCCACCTCCAAATACAATGTGACTTTAGAGTTTAGGTTTCCAAGCTGTACATGGAATGTTCTAGAATGATAGAAATGTTTTGTGTCTGCGTTGTCCAGTGGAGGAGCCACTAGCCTATGAAGAACTTGACATGTGGCAAATGTGACAAAGAAACTGACAATTTTATTTTCAAGTAGTTTGAATTTTAATTTAGAGGCTACCATATTGGATAATCCAGCTCTAGAAATGCATCCATAAGTTCTGATGCATATTTTTTTATTTCTCTTCCTTTTTCTGGTTTCATTTTTAGATAATCATAATTGGTCCCCTATATTATATTTTATTCCCTTTTTATTCTATTTTTTAATTCTATCTCTGCCCCTTTTTTCTTCCTTCTTTTGGAATGTTTTATTTTCTATTTTGACTTTTCTGTTGATATTTTAGTTTTCTTTAAGTTTCAAAAGCTTTTCTTTTTTTTTTTTAAAAGCTTTTCTTATTGTCTTGATTCTTTTTAAATGATCTTGTTCATGATATAGCTATGCATTAGTTTACCTTATCTTTAAGAATTTTTTTATTTACAGTTTATATGGCTTCTGTGCATTTTCTCTTTCCTATAAGTTCCTTTTACTCTGTTGTGTCAGTGGTGCCCTTTAACTGTCTTTTAATCCAGAGCTATTTGTTCATCTTTAAGATTTAAGTGCTAACTGTCTGACTGAAAGCTTTGTGTGGGTCCTCAGCTTCTCACCCAGTGGAGTTCCGTTTAGAGTCATCAGATAATAAATCATCCTTCCTGCTGGAGGTCACTTCAATGCCAGTGTCAGGAACTCTTTTCTCCGGGGTCATTTAGATTCCTAAGAGAAGAATCCTTCAGTCTAGTGCCAGAAAAAGGTCATGGATGAGGCCAGAAGTGTGTGTCTACCTCCTGATATTCTGAAGACAAAGAAGGTGAAGAAAGTTTAATGCTCCACCATTCACTATGAAGATGTTCACTGCAGCACCTCATTTTACCCTCTTCTCCACTGTGTTCCCTGGTGTCTCCTAGTCCAGAGCAGATGTGGTTCCATTTCCCTACAAGACAAGCCCTCAGCCTTACTGGGGGAGAGAGTGCTAGTTGCCAGAGTACACAGGCAACTTCATTCAGACCTTCACCAACTCTTGTTTTTCTGTTCCAGTTTCCATAGCATCTGGTACCTTCAAGACCTGACAGATTCTGGGGGACAAGTAAGCTCTTCTCACCTGCTCCTTTCTGCTAACATTTTGATGGGCATTTTGGACTTGTTCTATTACTACTTCTCTAGCTGCTCCCATCTATTAAAGGCTTCCTGAACTCTATTTTGGACTTGCATGTTAGGTTTTACCTTTGTATTTCCTTTATTGTCACCTAAGTGACTTCTTTGGAGGACTAGGAGAGCAACACATGTGGTCAATCCATCATGGCCACAAAGACGTCTTTGCTTGTTTGTTTGTTTTTTTTAAATTTCAAATTCAAGTTCCCTACACAGCTTCTATCCATTAGCTGGCTCCATTCACCTGCCTATGTCTCCCACTATTTATTCACTCCAGTAAATGTCACACTCATTTCCAACTTCATTCTCTTGACCGATTGTTTTCTTCACTTGGTATTCCTTCCATACTTATCTTTTATTGATTTGATCTCAAACCCTGCTGTCTCCATGAATCATTCAATGACTGGTTCAGCCTATAACAGATTTTTTATTCTCAAATTCTTTTACCTTCTGTACCTTCCACATATATTCTGACCCTTTTTATTTAACCATGCATGCATTCCTTTACTTATTAGTTGGAAACTTATTTCTGAAGTATTTTAGGTTGTTTATTAAGGTGCATAAATACAGCACTATAACACCCACTACAAGAATTTGTGACAGAAAAGGGAAGAGCCAGAGTACATATGTATAATGGAACCAAGAAGGAGACAATATAAGAACACATACATCACATATTGAGTTCCCTGTGTTCAATACACCTAAAACTCCACTCCAAGTTGTTTAGCAGTCAATACAAACTCAATGTTATATCTAGAAATGAATGTTCATCATGACAGAATCTACCCGGGGACAGTTTGATCTTCCAAGCCCTCCCTACTACTAGGGAGAATAATGGTTGCCCACACACTACATGTTCTCATGAAGGTGATCCAGTCTTCCATGATAAACTACATCCTCGATTACACCATCTCAGACACAAGAAGGTGGACTCTATGGGACTAGTGTGAAAGGGCCATTGAGCTTTCCTAGTTAATATTGCAGAAGAAAGTTGCCACACTCTGTCACCAAAGGATACTTGATATTTTGTCAAAAGCAAGACACTGAACCACCCAGGCTAATCCAGGACAATGCTCTCCTTGAAACACTAGCAGGGTCTTGTGGACAGAGCATAAGACTTGAATTACAGGGCCAGCTTATGGCTTTTACAGGAATCTTGGTCTTTACAGGAATCTATGGTTTTTCTGCATCATTTGTTGTAAAATGAATAAATCCCCTACCCACGGCTCATACTAATATGAGAATCAATCGAGTTAATATCTAAATGCTGTGCAATGCTAGAGATTCCATATCCATGGATTCAGCCAAAATGGATCAAAAATATTTGAAAGAAAAAAATCCATATGATCCCTGGCACTTCAAAAAAAATCCAGAAAATTCCAAAAAATAAAACTTAAATTTGCTGCTCACTGAGCACAACTTGGAATCCACATGAATGCATTGATAGATGGGTCCAGTCTACTGTGGCTCCCAGCACTTCACAGACCTCAGCTTCTGGCCAGCACTTATTCACCTTGACTTCCATTAGCCTTGTGATGGCTGCATTTGTACTGAATCTGTACTGCATCGGTACTGTACAGACTTTCTCTGGGTCATTATTATCTAAAAAATATAGTAAAACAACTATTTACATAGCATTTACATTGCATTCATTACTGTAAATAATACAGGGATGATTTAAAGTATATAAGAGGATGTGTGCAAAAAAAAAAAGAGGATGTGTGCAGATTATATACAAATAATACACCATTTTATATAAGAGACTTGAGCATCCACAGGTTTTAGTAGACATGGGGGGCGGTCCCCTGAGATTTACCTCCTGGATGACTATATACTATACAAATGCAATGTATTATCTTCTTATTGTGTGATTTTTCCTGTGGTATAAATTACCCTTTGAACAGCTGAATTGTCAAATCTCTTATTTCTTTTTTCTTTGTTTGTTTTGGTACCAGGGATCGAACTCAGGACCTTGTGTTTGTGAGGCAGGTGCAGTGCCACTGAGCTAAATCCCCAGCCCAAATCTCCTATGTCTTGAAGATGCAAAAGGAAATGCACATGCAACACACTACAAAGCCTTACAATATATCAGTCTGAGCTGGGTCCTAAAATGTAAGTTCATCTCCCAGCTTCAAGTGTTCTGAACTTAAAACACAGCCTAACATAGCAGCAGAAGTGAATGTGTCAGGATGGTGCTGTGAGGGCCCTGTAGCTCCAGAGCTCCTGTCCACCATCATACTAGATGCCTGCAGTGTCACCATGAGGTTCAGAAAACATCTTACAGAGTACGAAAGGACCTGTTCAGGCACCAGTCAGGAAGTGGCAGGCATCTCTGAGTTCGCAGTGTTGGGGACTTTGTCTAACCAGGGACCATGGTGAGAAGTCAGATGGACAGAGTCCTCTGATATCTGTAACACACGTGTCCATGCACATGCGCACACACAGCTCTCATGATTCAGTGGCTCAGGGGTACTCATGGCAGGCAAATAACAGTAACAGTGAATGAAATCCTGTTTTTGGTGGAGAGAGCTGAGCAAGTTCTTTAAGTTTAGTTTAAAGCTAGATTGAGAGAACGATGCTTTATGGAGCCTTTGTTTAAAACTTTGTTTAGGATCTGTTTGATGCCCAATAAAAAGAACATTGTTTTTCTTTGTCTGAAATCCCTAGAGTAGAAGCCCCTCTGCTCTCAAACAGGCCATGGGAAAATGTCTTGGGTAGAGAGTGAGAGCCAAAGAAAGTTCTGTTTTCTACAACTTCCACTAGCCCATCCCTCACCCCACCTGCTGGACACTTAGGCTTTTCAGCTCAGTGGTCACCACAAGAGCCAGAAAAGGGTGAAAGGTAGATGGCAAAACCCACTTATGGCCACATAACCCTGCCTCCTGGCTAATGCCTGAATGGCTACAGGGTGCATGACCCTGGGACAAAAGGTCACCAACAGGTAAGCCTCAATGTAGAGTTGTTGAGACTTCTGGTGCTATGGCCTGGTAAGACTTAAACCACCTTCCCAGTGAAGACATCTAAGATGCTGGAAAAAAAAAAAACAAATTTGGTCAACCTGTTAAAAGCATCAAAACACTGATAGTTATCAGTCCAAGCTTAAATGGAGCCAAAAACCCTGGAGATCTGCTGTGATTTGAAATTCTTTTGCCCTCGGACATTTGCTGAACTTGAGGCATCTGAGCCCCAACTTTTACAGCCTCCTGGGGCATCAGGTAGAAGATGATACCTAGGGACCACCCAAGGTGGGAAATCTGATAGAAAAGTATGACCCATAGGTTGCCCCACCCTTCCCTCCCAGGAGACTGCAAAGGAAAGCTGCCTGAGGTCTGAGCAGAGCAGGGGAAAGGAAAACGATCCAGGCAAAGTCCTATCTGCAAAGCACCCCTAACCTGTGTTTGCAGCCAAGTACACACAGCCTCAAGTTGTGAAGTGAGCTAAAGCATTCCAGACAGAGGGTGGCCTCAGGTAGTAAGGGTAAGTGCAGATGCTCTGGGAAGAACGCTCCCTTGTTCCAAGTTCTAACAAATACCCACAAATAACTTCAGAACAGAGAGAGACACAATGAGCAGAAAATAAAACACACACAGAAAAAGGTGGCATGAATGAGAAACAAAGGTGCTGCCCCAGGCTCTAGTAGGAAACTCAAGGATTTTATTTCAGAAGCGCTTCTATTGACCACATCTGAACACCAAGACCCTGTAACATTTTAACCAAAACAGAGCACTAAAATGCAGTGATGGCGAACCTATGGCACATGTGCCGCAGCAGGCTGTTTGTATTATTGAAAGGTCTAAAAGATTCGCTAACACTGAAATAAGGGATTGTCCCCAACATGCAGGGGCCAAATAGCCAGCTGACTGAGACCTTAGTTCCCTGAAATTTGAAGCTCCTGGGAAATTAGAGGATGCACTTAGAGTTACTGTTCTTTTCTTTTCCTGTGCCCCAGCTGCGTCTAAATCGTGAGAAAAGTCGACTGTCCTCCTTTTACAGTTGGCCTTCCATATCCACCAGTTCTGCATCCACAGATTCAACCAAGCTGAGATAAAAAATGCTCAAAATAAAACTGCATCTGTACTGAACATGTATACTTTTCTTCTTGGCATTATTTCCTACTTACAACAACTACTTATATATCATTCACATTGTATTAGGTATTATAAGTCATCTGGAGATGAGTTAAAGATGTGCATAAGTTATACGAAAATACTATACTGGCATTTTATGTAAGGACTTGAGCACCTGAGCTTTCTGGTATCTGCTAGGACCTTGGAACCAATCAAGAGACAGATACAGGTGACAACTGTATTTCCAACTCCAAGGGCCCAGGTGCTGCACTGTGAATAACCATTCCAACTCCTCACACCTGCAGCCCAACCCACTGCTCTTCAGAACCTAAGATCTGGGGGCTCACAGAACCATCACCCTCTCAGAATTAGGCATTTGCTATTAATCTGAAGAGTGGCTAAAGATGATCGAAAACTATTTCCATCTGCTTCAAGGTCTTAACACTCTTCCAAATAATCATTTTCCATTTCAGTAACAGCACCTAGGACCCTGTGAACTCCAGATTTCGCCCCTCCACGTTCTCCACCCTGTAAGTTCCCCCATCACTTGGAAGGACACCCACAATGCCTCCACCTCCCAGAACAAAGAAGGGCTGGCTGGCTTCCCTCCTCCACCCAGTCCTCTCCAGTGCCATCCCTCACTGCCTCCAGGCTGACCACACACCAATGTGGACTCCAACTTCAGGACCTCAGCACTGAACCTCTGCTCGTACTGATGCTCTCACATGAGCATTTCTTCCTGGTCAGTCCCTCTACCACAGCCCTCACTGAAGGAGAATCTGTACTGTGAGTCTCCCAAACAGCCCTCCCCTCTCTTCTGGTACCAACCCTCCAGTCTTATTCTGAGCACTCCCCACCCCTTTCCCACTGTCAGTCAATGAGGTTACATTAAGCCAGAGCCCCAACTGCTCTAGAGGTGGGCACTTGCCCCAGGCTTTGCCAGTAAGGGCACTGCCTCTCCTAGCCACACTGATTGGTCCAGGAATGGAGGTGTGGTCCAAGCCAAACCAATCAGACCCAAGCAGCTCCAACCCTTCCTTTCTCGCTGTGCATCAGGAAAGAGAGATAAACTATTTTTCCTTTGGTGTTTTCTAGCTGATAAGATCTAAGCCAGGAGCAAGTTTGACACTACTTGAAAAAAACCAGAGTAGAGAGCAGGAGAGCTTAGGAAGCATTTAGCAAGCATGAGGCTCTGGCTTCAATTTCCAGAATCCAAAATATTTTTTTAAAAAGAAAAGAAAAGTAGAAGTAAATAATAAAATGGCTTCCTTTTGTCTGGAACCGCCATCTTCCAGTAATTTGCCAAAATGACGAACACAAAGGGAAAGAGGAGGGGAACCCAGTATATGTTTTCTAGGCCTTTTAGAAAACTTGGGGTTTTTCCTTTGGCCACATACATGCAAATCTACAAAAAGGGTGATATTGTAGACATCAAGGGAATGGGTACTGTTCAAAAAGGAATGGCACACAGATGTTAACATGGCAAAACTGGAAGAGTCTACAATGTTACCCAGCATGCTGTTGGCATTGTTGTAAACAAGCAAGGTAAGGGCAAGATATTTGCCAAGAGGATTAATGTGCATATTGAGCATATTAAACACTCAGAGTTGACACAGCTTCCTGAAACGGGTCAAGGAAAATGATCAGTAAAAGAAGGAAGCCAAAGAGAAAGGTACCTGGGTTCAACTGAAGCACCAGCCTGCCCTACCCAGAGAAGCACACTTTGTGAGAACCAGTGGGAAGGAGCCTGAGTTGTTGGAACCTATTCCCTATGAATTCATGGCATAAGCTGGGATGTAGCTCTGCCACGCGGCACCTAATTAGCAGCTGAGTACCCTAATCCCTATTTCAAAATAAGAAATCATCTGTGTAGTAAGGATAGTTTTCTTAATTGAAAAATAAAATAAAATAAAAGATTTGTGGAGAGAAAGAGAGAATTCCTGACAACAGTATTTGAGCTTCTGGACCATCTTGACTAGACAGTACTCTGGACAGCTCTGTCACAAATACAAGTGAAGTTCTTGCTCTTTCTCTTTGCTCCAAGGTGACTTGGATTTTTGTCTCTTGCAACCTAATATACTCAACAATACCAGCCAACTCCTTCATCCATCTTATTCTCCCTAGTGTCACTCTTTCCTCGACTACCTGTTCCATCAGCCCTGCTCCAGGCAGATGAAGCTAACTGGAACTGATGTCCTTCCAACCTACAGAGCCCACAACAGTATCAGGTTCATGTCAATGGTAGTTCACCCACCTTTCTGTCCTTTTCTTTATCTTTCATCAGCTCCTAAGTACAATGATCTTCTCATTCAGAGCTTCTGAGCCCCTTCTCCACTGCCCAGAGGGAGGTCTCAAGGCACCAAATTCTGAAAGAGCTAAAAAGCATCACCTACTTACAGCTTCTTTCTCCACCCTGTGCTAGACCTAAAACTTCCACAAGAATCACACTTCCGTTTCAGCAAAGGCCCAGAAGGATGGTTCAGGGAGGCCACAGTTTAGCATATTAACCACAGGACTGCACCCTGTCCAACTGTGTTGGAAGTTGACAGCAGCCTTCCAAAGGGAACAGAGGCTCCAGGGAAGGGGAAAAGAATACTCATGGTGAAAATAGTGGTTGCTTCCCAGTGAGGGGCTACAAGCGATTTTCCCCTTTCTTCTTGACTATATTTTTCAAATTACCTAAAATGTACAATGTTTGTGAGAAACGGGATTTTTTTCAAAGTCTCCAAGTTACCTCCTCCAAGAGTCCATCACTTAAAAATGGCAACCATTACTCAACCAAGCAGTAAAAGTAACAAGTGTAGTAATGGCACCAACAGGCTTTCCCTGTCTCCTGGTAGGAGGCTCTCCCCCTAAGGGATCGTGGTCAGTCTAAGCATGAGGGAATGTCAGGAAAGCCAGAGCTCAGGGTTTTCCCATGACATTCTTAGCCTACATTCTCCAAAAATCCAAAAATGCCCAAGTCATGAGAAATGAGAGAGGCTAAGGAGCAATTCCAGAGTAGCAGGAACCATAGGACACAGCAACTGGGCAAAGGTATGGTCCAGAAATGGGACATTAGAGATACAACTGACCCAGATGGTTAAGGCCTATAAATGACAAACTGTGTGCTATCTGTGTTAAATTCCTGATTTGATCAGGAAGCTATAGTTATTTTTTAGGAAATACAGTCTGACCCATTTAGAGTGAATGGGACATCAGACTGGATACAGACCACATGGGAACCTTTGTATAATTTTTGCACTGTTTTTAGCAGTCCCAAAATACTTCAAAATTAAAGGGTAAAAAAGAAAATGGGTATTAACTTTAGAACACAGAAAAATAATTTTTTAGAAAGAAAATGTAGCCATAGTAGTAGACCATGCTATGAATCCCTGGGACAAATTTCTGCTGTCAACACAACTTCTGACAGACAGCCAGGGAAGAAGAAAGAACAAAAGCAGAGCCCTACTGCACTGTCGGGAGTCTAAGACACAAAGCACTGATAAGGCCTGCAGGTCACCTTGGGCAGCCAGGCCCTCCCGATAGCAGGGAGGGGCAGGCACCGCCAGAGCTGAAGAGACACAAGCCAGAGCAGCGAGTGTTTCTTTTAAGTTGAAAGCTGTAGCTGGTGGTCTCACCCTGGGCATGAGCTGCTCCTTGGTACTGCCAGAGCATTTCCCCAGAGAGGCCAGGATGTGACGGCCAAGACCTCCTTCAGATGAAAGGATAGAGGCTGAACTTCCACATTCTGTTTGGATCAACTCAGGAAATGGAATAAAATCTCAACTTCACCCTTGGTAAAAAGATAAGCCACAAAAGCAAACAACTAGTGGCCTCCACCTGGGTTTCTCAACAAGTCCCGGGGCAGAGTGGACCTTGGAAAGTGAGCCCTTTATCGGCAATGGGGCAATGGCCTCCAGGCAGAATGAGCCTTGGACACTAGCTTCTTCTAAGGCAAGGACTAATTCCTCGGAGACATTCCCCTGGGAGTCCTTCTTTGCCAGGGTGACCACACTGAGTAGGAAATATGGGCATCCCTTCATCCCTCCATCCCTCTGGGTTCCACCTGTGCAGACCCGACCAAGGATTACAAATATCTAGGGAGAAAACCGCATCTATTGACCTGAGTATGTGCAGACTTTCTTCTCATGTCACTCCCTAATCAACACAGTATGACAACTGTGTACACGGCACTTACATGCACTACAAGGAATCTAGAGATTATTTAGGCATGTGTGGAGACAAGCTTGGGTTATACAGGAGTGGTGGTCATTGGACCAGTCTGTGAGGGCACTGATGGTGCCAATCTCTGTAGGCACTGAGGGACAACCGCACTACCTTAAAACACTGTCCAATCTTGTGCCTGGTCCTGCAGCCAGGTCTCCAAGGGGCCTTGGAATTGCAGGGCTTCGTGAACGCAAAGAGAGGCTACAACTGCCTTCAAGGAGAGAAGCTGCCCTCCCTCTTACTCCCTCTGTAATTTTAGGGAGCAGCCCCCATTACACACACACACCACACACCCGCGCGCACTCTTTTACTAATACATTAGATTCCGTTGCGGATCCCGGGCGCACATCTGCGGGTCCGCGGGGTCACACTGCCCTCTAGCGGCGGATCTGGGCTCAACTCGAGGCCCGACGCAAGTCCCTTTCCTGTGGGCCCCTCAAGGCACCGCTGCCTCCTGGAAGATGTGGAAGGAAGAAAAAAAGCCGGGGGCGGGGGGGGGGGGGGTTGCTGCTGTTCCTGGGTTTTGGCTGAGGACTGGTCCACGAGAGTCTTGTCGCCTGTGGTTGGGAAGGACGTGCCTGATGTGGAGATAGGAGTCCTAGGACCCTGAAAAGATGCTGAAATTCTCTGCTCTTGGCTGCAAAGGGAGGAAACTAATTAAAACTCGTGCTGCTTGCATCACAGGGCTGTTGTAAGTGGGATATACGAAGTGCGATCAAAGCTATGGTGAACATTTACATTTTAAAAATTTAGTTTTGTAGCAGGACATGGTGGCTCATGCCTGTAATCACAGCACTCAGGAAGCTGAGGCAGGAGGATCGCCATGAGTTTGAGGCCATCCTGGGCTACACAGTGGATTTAAAGCCAGCCTGAACTACATAGCAAGACCCTGCCTCAAAAAAATATATAAAATAAAATAAATTTACTGTAGTAGAAAGACACATTGACATCAAGATACTCCCCCTGGCTTCAAACACACTCATCCCATTGTTCTTGCCACTTTCTGAAGCAGTTCTGAAAGTCCTCTTTCCTTTTTTGAGGGGTGATCAAAAATATGGTGAATGCTGCTGACCAGTGTCACTAAATGGAAAAAGCAGGCTGGTAAAAAAACAGGCCAGTGTGTCCTCATCTACCTTATTCACTGGATCTCACACCCTGAAACTTCTGGCTCTTTCTCAAAGTCAAAGTGACCAAGAAAGGTAAGTATTTCGAATCAATTCACACAGGACATCCTGGCAGCTGCAACAGTGCAACTAAAGACACTTAGGAAAGAGGACTTCCAGAACTGCCTCAGGAAGTGGCAAGATAGGTGGGATAAGTGTATTCAAACTAATAGGGAGTCTTTTGAGGAGGGATTAATGACAATGTATCTCTTTATGTAATATTTTTATTTAAACATGTATTTTTCAATCACATTGTATAGGGTTTGCCCATGACAGAGAGAGAGAGAGAGAGAGAGAGAGAGAAATTTCTTGTCCAGGCTCAAAGGGATTTTATTCAAATCACACTCTCTTCCAGTGCTGTCCAGTACAGCTTTGCCCAGCTCTTGGATCTCACCCAGGGCATTGTGGTTGTGTGGAACAAACTCACCCAGTTCCACATAGCTCAGCAGCTGGGTTGGGGATGCACTCTAGCCCTACACACGCACTCACATGCACACACACACACACACACATGCATATATACACACCAGGGGACTGGCAGAAACCCAAGGACCAAATGGTCTTTCAGCTAAACACAGGTCTTGCTTGGTGAGGTCTCCACTCCTCCCTGCCTGTGTCCCATCAAGGTCTCCACAGAGTGGCCTCCCCCATGACACAGAATATCTGCTGTGCGCTTTTTGGCTTTGTTGTGTGAGGCTTCTGTCTTGAGAGTCTGTGCCCCAACAAAGGATCCTTCACATCCATTCACAAATGCTCACCACCTGACTCTTCGTTCCCATCCCCACACTGTGAAAGAGAGATGCAATCAGCCCTGTTCATCTCTTAGAGCCAGCCCACTGGGGCTGATGCCCAGCCTGTCTCTGTGACCAGAGACAAAGCACTGTTTGCATAAAATATACCTGTGACTTTCACCTGCCATGAACCACACATCAAAGTGACTGGGGCAAAAGAAGGAGGAAGGTGGGGAAGGTAGAGAAAACCAAGACCCCAGCTGCTTCTTGGACATTGACCTTGTGAATGTTTTCCTTCAAGGCAACTGCTTTTGCACTTTTCTTGCACAACAGAGCTACAGAGAGAGCCCAAGCAGAGAACAAAGCTTCATGACCATGAAAGATGCACCCCAGTCCCCCTTCACCCAGGTTCAGCAAACCTGTG
Source organism: Heterocephalus glaber (assembly GCF_053883595.1). Lineage (NCBI taxonomy): Eukaryota > Metazoa > Chordata > Mammalia > Rodentia > Bathyergidae > Heterocephalus > Heterocephalus glaber. The sequence goes on along the minus strand of NW_028258151.1, from coordinate 11,717,978 downwards.
GGAAAGAGACTCCATCCAGGTGGCAGACAGGGGCAGGCCCATATGGATCATGACACCTGATGGTGAGCAGTGGGTACAACGTTCCTATGGTCCTACTTTCCTGCTGTCCCTAGTAAAGCATCATTTTTATTAGAACATCTCGAGGTGGGTGTTTTTTTTTTCATTACAGGGGATCAAACTCAGGACCTTGTGCTTGCCAGGCAGGTGTGGCACCACTGAGCTACAGCCCTGGCCTTGGAGGTGGTTTTTAAATGGAGCAGGGAGCTGAAACTGTCTGGCACTTCTCAGCCTCCCTGAAACCAGACCAGGACCCTCCAGTTTTTGTGCTCGGCTCACCCTTGATAAAACATTCTGATTCCTCCAAGACTACTTTTTCTAGATCCCATTCTTACTGTGCCTTATTGACTCACAGCAAAAAAAACAAAAACAAAAACGTTCACTAAGAATAGAAAGCTTCTGGAGTTGGATCAGACTTGCCAGACGGGTTCCCAGGAGGGCCAAGCCTTAACAACTCTGATGATCCCCAAAGAGACATTACTCAAAGGGAAAGTCCAGTGTAGTCCTAACCCAGAGAGAAAAGACATGCACAATTTCCTCAGGAGTATTTCTCCATTCCACATAAATACATTTGTTGAGCATGTGCTGTAGGAACACTGTGTCCTGTGTAGGTAATACATTTATGTGGACTCAGTTCCTGTCCTTCAGAAAAAATAAGCCAAGTGCATAAATGTCTGTTACAAAACAGAATGAGAAGGGAAATGTATTAGTTCCCTTCCCATTACTGGGACAAATTACTCAACACCCACAACTGAAAGTGGGAGAAGTTTATTCGGCTTACAGTTTCCAGTGGGCTTAGTCCATGGTTAACTGGCTCTAAGGCCAAATCATTGTAGTAGAAGAAACATGGCAGAGAAAAGATGCTAATTTCATGGCAAACAGAAAACAGAGAAAGAAGGGAGGATGAATCCACAGATGAGTATATTGTTCCCTTGATCTAATCACCTTCCAGAAGCCTCTGAATACATGAGACATTTGAGGGATATTTCTGATCTAAATCATAACAGGAAGGGAAACAAAATCTTTTCACTGCTGGTCATGAGCCAAGCATGGATGCTGTGTCTGCTACATGACCTCACAACAGACTCAAGTGCTACACACTTTTATGCTCATTTTGCAGAGAAGAATCCTAGTATAAAAAATTAATTAATATTTAAAACTCACATGTTCCTAACTCTAAACCATACATCCTTGGCTTGCATCAAATAAAGGAGGTACAGGTGGTGAGAATTTTCAGAAAGGGAAAGAGAGAATTTGAGACAGTCCTTGACATTAGGGTTTCAGTTGACATGTATGTTGGGGGCATTCCAAGAGGAGGAAATGGCAGTGTCATGCCTCATGTGCATGTGATGAGGTGTCCTGTCTCAGCCAGGGACAGGTCACTGTGCACCCCACCCCACCCACCCACCATCACCAACCTCTAGCCTTAGCCCATCAATAGATGAATGGATAAGGAAAATGTGAGGTGATATATATATATATATGAATGATTTGGCCATAAAGAAGAATAAATTTGAGTCATTTGTAGGAAAATGGATGGACCTCAAGACCATAATGCTTAGTGAGATACATCAGACACAGAAGCTTAAATATTGCATGGCTTCTTTTATATGAGAAACCCAAAGTATAAATAAGTTAAAGAAAAAAACAAAATATTGATAAGAGGAAGCAGAGAAATAGATCTTTTACAAATTTGAAGGGGATCTAGAAATGAGGGGAAGGAGAAGGAATGGAGGGGAAGGGGAAGTATAAAGTATTAAGATGTGATACGTACATGTTCCAACTCCCCATGAGGAATATAATCACTATGTACTTCAAACATGTATAATAAAAACAAAGCTAAACATACCTCCCATATGACCCAGGCACTCTTTCTGCCAAGAGAAATAAAAGCCCCTATCCATACAACATGATTGCTCATAACAACTCCATGTATAGTAGCCCCAGACTGGAGACCCTCAAATGTCCACTGATAGGAGAACAGATAAATAAGGTGTGGTGTACCCATTCCATGGATCATGACACAAGAGAAAAAGGAATAAACTATCAGTACATGCAACAACATGGATGAATCTCAAAATAAGTATGTTGACTAAAAGAAGCCAGACCAAAAAGAGTACATACTATATGATTCCATTTATATAAATTTCTAGAAAATGCAAATGTATCTACAGTGACAGAAACAGACAACTGGTTTCCTGAGTTTGAGATAGGGTAGATGGATTACAAAGGGCATATGGAAAGTTAGGATGAGAGGTAGTGATCAATAGTGTTCTCATTTTGATTGTGGTATTCCTTCAAAAACATAATCAAGGGCCGGAGGTTGGGCTCAGTAGTTCCTCTGCCTGCCTTGCAGGCGCAGGGTCCTGAGTTCGATCCCCTGTACCAAAAAAAAAAAAAATCCAATTACACAACTTTAATACATACAAATGGTTTGTATATCACTAAATCAATGTTATCCCCCAGAAAAACTATTAAAACAATAACAAACTGCAGACCCCTGGGCCATAGCCTTTGGAGAGAAGACTAATTCAGATGGTAAGTAGTAGAGCTTGCTTTTCAATGTATCCTAATGATTCTAGGGCACAGTTAAATTTTGAGATTAATGGTTTAGGATAACCAAAGAAGAGGGAGGGCAGCAGCCCAAAGTTCACACCCTATACTGCCCTCCACACCCAGACATTCTTAGAAAGGTTCAGGGACTGTCCATTAATTGTTTTATGTTCCCACAATCAACACCAAGTAATGAAAACACCAGAAGGCAATTTGGAAACATCAGCCACTCACATATTGGCCCCACCTTCTAAGCCAGTAAACATAATCTAAGCAAAATGGCAACCCCACTTCCACCTAGATGACTTTCCCCAACTCTCTTCAATAGAAATTTTAAGCCATGAAGTCCATTCTTCTCCTTAAGAAGCTGCTCATGCCTTGGTCAGTGACTGACACTCCTATTGCTCATCTATTTACACTGCGTAGTGACTATAAGTCTGGTCAAATGTCGTCCATGTGGTGATACCAACCATATTGATGCAGTCTTGCTGAATAGGTCCCCGTTAGCCACCAGCAAGAGTCATGCCTGGATCTTGCAGATGGCCCCAGCCACTGAGAACAGCCTTCTCTTTTGGGGTGGTCTCATTCAACACCCACACTGTCACAGTTCTGAACTGGGTTCTAACTCTTAGAGTAGAACTCAAGCCATCTGTTTAACTTCTCTGAGCTTTGGTTTTCTCATCTATACAGTTAGCATGGCATGCCCTTGGGACTGGCCACCCCTACAGAACTGATGCCCTGGACCTAGCAGTTCATCTATTAACATCTTAATGGAGTCTTAGTGGCTTTGTGTGATTACTGTGGGAGGAAGCAGGAGCTTGGAATCAGGTCATGTTAATCAAGCCTATTCTGGACACCATCTGCCAACCAGTAGGTTTTGAATGAATTCTACAACATGCCCCATCAGGGCCGAGGAACAGGCTTAACTGGCAGCATTAGTCAACACAGGCTGCTATGATAAAACACCACAGACTCTATACATTAAACAATGGAAATTTCTTTTGTCATGGCACTGGAGGCTACAAGTCCAAGAGCAAGATGTTTCTTCAGAGCCTTCTCTCCTTGGCCCACAAACTGCTGAGTCCTCATACGATCAGTTCTTTGTGTGCACACATAGCTGGTATCTGTGTGTGTCCAAATTTCCTCTTCTTAGGACACCAGCCATACTGGATTAGGGCCTACTCTGACAGCTTTATTTTCACTTCATCACTGTTTTAAGGACCTTCTCTCCAAATACGGTACATTTAGAGGTACTAGAGGTTAGAATTTCAGCATATGAAGTTGGAGGGAAGCACAGTTCAACCCATAATACTGGGAAGACTCAATAGGAAAGATCCACAAGAAAAAAGTATATGCTTTGCATACAAAACGGGTTCGAGAGCCTGGGCTCTTGGCAGGAGACTTGGCATGGACTTGCATTCCAAGAGAAGGTCTCTAGCCCCAATATCATCCTCTGTTATAGAGACAGTACTCAGAGTAGCCAAGTTAGCAACAGGATGACAAACCATGTGAGCACCAGTCTTTAGTGCATAGGAACTATCAGGTGGCCACTAGCTCCACTGAGCTACGTCCCCGGTCTTCATAAGAATTATCTACCATAGCCACCACCCCACACTTAGAGGTCCTGAGAGGTCCTGTTGTTGCCTTTCTAGCTACTAGAGGGGGAGAGGCCAGGAAGGGTGTACCTGGGGACTGAATTCAGCACAGCACATCTTGCTGTGGAAGACAGGATCCCTAGAGCTCATTGTTCAGGCAAAGCAGAGCAGAGTCCCGGGGTTATTTAGAACAGTTCTGTGACGTGTGCCAGGTGGGAAAAGAGTGGAAGACCCAAGGATGAAGAAGACCTGTCTATAAGCCTAAGTTAATACCCCCACCCCTGTGGTTAAAGGGTGGCAGAGTCTTATGAAACTTTACTTTGTGTTGTCTTCCACTGGAGACCTCATAAAATTGGGTTCAAATATTTAAGTGGTAATTGTAACTAATACCACCTAATTAGTGCTAATGCAATGCCTCACACTTCCCCAAGATCTTTAAATGCATGAAGTCACACAAAGACCAGAGATGCTCACTCTTCTGCACACAGACCAGGATGCTCAGGCTCCCTGAATGCCTTAGAACTGCCCAACTCAGCCCACAGCCAAAGCAGACCACCTGGCAGCCAACCACTGGCAGAAAGTGTGGGTATATGGGTTAAGGGTAGAAAGGAGGTTTGACTAGCCACAGACAATGAACTGGTTGGTGGACAGAAAGGCCAGCTCCACTAGGGTGGAAGTCTATGGAAGTTCCTCTGCATATACCATCCTAGGAACTCTCCCAGATATGACTCTTCAAAGCCATCCTGGCAAATTCTTTCCCTTGTATGGCTCCCAAACAGTTGTCCCATCTTCTCCAGAACCTTACAATTTCAACATTTATTATTTGAATTATGATTTGGATTTACATGAGTATTTTTTCCTGTACATTTGTATATTTTTAAAACAAGAAGAAGAAAAGTTCAATTGTACATTACATCTCCAAGCAAATTTGCAGCCTCAACATTTTTAAAACTAGAACTTGTTCAGATGCAGGTGAGAATGGTCCAGAAGTAGGAGGCAAACTGATGTGAAGATGATAATTTGTATAAAGATGTGGCTGTAAAGACATTTATTGAGACACTGTTTATAATAGCAAAATACAGGAAACAACCTAAGTTTCCAATAGAAGCATTAGCTAAGTATACTAGAATATCATGTCACCATTCAAAGTGATGTTTTATACCCACAGACACCATTATTTAATGTTAAAGACTGAATGTATCTCCCTAAGATGGAGAACAAGGCAAGGATTTCTGCTCCTGTCACTCCTATTCAACATACTACAAGTCCTAGCCAGTGCAATAAGGCAAGAAAAAGAAAAGACGTGCAGATCAGAAAAGAAGGAATACAAGTAAGTGTCCTTATTTTCAGATGGCTTGAGTGTGTACATAAAATATTCTAAGAGATCTACAAAACAAAAAACAGCTCTTGTAGAACTAATAGATTTAGCAAAGCCACATGATACAAGTTTGCAAGCAAAAATTAATTGTATTTCTATAAATTACCAGTGAATAATTGGAAACTAAAACCAAAAACACAATACTGCTCATAATTTTTGTGAAAAGAAAGGATTTTTACCAAAATTCTAGCACAATTCTTTGTAGACAAAGATAAGCTAAATTTAAAATTTAGATGGAAAAAATAGACTCAAACAATTTTGAGAAATAATAAAGTAGGGAGAATTGTATACACAATTTTAAGAATTACTATTGTCACAGTCATGAAATAACATGGTACTGACAGAGCTATACAGACATAAATCAATGAAACAGAATAGAGAGTTCGGAAATAGTCCCAGACACAATGGCCAATTGAGTTTTGACAAAGTTCCAACACAGTTTTGTAAAGGGACAATTTTTGGCACAAATGGTGTTTGAACAACTGAACATGAACTTCAACCTACTCTTTACATATTATACAAAAAATAACTAAAACTGGATCATAGATCTAAGAGTGAAATACAAAACTTTCAGAGGAAAACTTGACAAAAAAATCTTTGTGACCTAAGTTTAGATACAGAATTTTGTGGATATAAAGCCAAAGACAAATCCATAGAAAAATATATTGATTATTTGCACTTCATCAAAGCTAAAAATATTTTCTCTACAAGACTCTTTTGAAAGAGTAAGATGAGCGACAGATTAGGAAACAATCTTTTTTTTTTTTTTTTGGTACCGGGTATCGAACTCGGGTCCTTGCGCTTGCGCAGCAGGCGGTGAAACCACTGAGCTAAATCCCCGGCCCAGGAAAAAATCTTTTGAAAATAATATCTGACAAAAGACTTGTATGCAGAACACATGAAGATCTCTTTAAACTCTACACTAAGAAAAAAAAATCCAATTAGAAAATGGTCAAAAAATTAAACAGGCATGTATATGGATGGCAAAAAATAATCTCATGAAAAGATGTTCATTGTTAGATATTTGCACCCAATAGAAGTACCTCTACACTAAATCCAAAAAGACAGTGAAGTTACTACAAATCTATACTCATTTTTGGAACCCTAAGGTGCCATGGAAGATAATTTCTATAATGTTGCCAAGTCCAAGCCACATGGAGACACCTCAGTTGACATTACCAGCCATTAGGTTGCATCAGTTGCAAGACGTGTGAAAAAGGGGACCTCTAGATGATCCCAGTCCCCAGCCACTGTCCTCCCAATCCATCCAGGCTTCCAGTTGAAGTGTCACATACCTTGAACCAGATGCAAGCCTTTTCCACCATTCCCTGTCTAAATTCATAACCTGTAGAATCTGCGAGCAAAATGAAATAGCTGGTTTAAGATGTGTATTGCTTAGCAGGAATAACAGAAAACATTGATACTCTTTGTTCTCTCTGAAAAACACACTGCAGATCATAAGTGTGCTCGCTAAATATGTACTACCAAAGATAAAGGTACTCTCTATTATTTCCCCTTTCATTTCTTTCTACCATATAGAAGAGGTATTGTGAAGAGGTGCTGTGTTGCTCTCAAACTTGTCAATATCAGTTCTATTTATCATTATAATCATAACATGAATTTTGAAAATATAAACCAATAGAAGCCAGGGATTTAGCTCAGTGGTTTCACCACCTGCTGCGCAAGCACAAGGACCTGAGTTCAATCCCCTGTACCAAAAAATTAAAAATAAACCAATGAAATATTGGCAGGAAAAGAAAATAAGTTGTCATTATTATTATGAAAACAAGAGTGAATGCTTTGGAAAGACACAACAAGGGTGTCTTAGTATGTTTTCTATTACTTTTACTATAACAAAATACTCAAGACAAGGTGATTTATTAAAAAAAAGAGGTTTATTTATTAATTTCTTTATTTATTCTTTAATAAAGAACAGAAGTTTACAATCCTTGGAGGCTAGGAATTCCAAGAGCATGGCACTGGCATCTACTTGACATCAAGTGAAGGACTTCTTACTACATCGTAACATAGCAAAGGGCATCACATGCAAGCAAGATAAGCCAAGCAGCCAGAGAGAGGTAACTTGCGATGAAGGCACTCCCTCAATAACCCATTAATTCAGCCAGAGGCCTGCCCCATACAATCTGTAAGTGCACACAGATCCCAGTGATCAGTGCTATGGACCAGAGCACAGCAGCTGCAGGCAGATCCAAGCTAGGACCCACCCCAAAACCCCACCACTTGGGCTAACAGGCCCAAGCCAAGGGCCCACCTGGAATAGAGCAGAGGCTCACCCTAATACCATCAGTAAGTGCCTGGAAACCCTAGCCAGAATCCTGCTCAGGGTCTGGGGTGCACATCCCCCAGCTAAAGGCCCTCCCAGATGACAGCTACATAATTGGGCAGGCCCTAGCCAGAGGAATACATAAATACCATCCCAAAGTGTGCACAGACCGCAACCAGAAGCTCACCCAAACAACAGGTCAGCTCAGGGATCCAGAAGGCAACTATTCTGAATCCAGAAATTGGTACACTGGTGAGAACCACATAAAAGGCCATTCTGTAGATTGCTGAGAATTGAAGACCACTGGGTGAGCAAAATGTTGCCTCAAGAAAGGCACAGCAGGGCCAGGGATTTAGCTCAGTGGTTCCACTGCCTGCCTCGCAAGCACAAGGTCTGAAGTTTGATCCCTGATACCAAAAAAAAGAAAGAAAGAAAGACAGGCACAGCAGGCAGCACCTGTTGAAATGAGAAGACACGTAAACAAATCTCAAAACCAGACTTCCAGATCACCTAAGGCAAACCAAAAGGGCAACAAGATGGAACAATCTGATACTCAACCAGCACTCTAAAAATTTTTTAACAATATCCTAGGAAAAGACAATGAGGATCACAACCCTAGGAAGCCCAGAAGAATGAATTCATCAATCCATCAGGAATGACAAGAAAATAAATGCAAAGCGGGGGGGGGGGGGGGGATTCAACAAAAGAAAAAGTCATGAAAAAAAATAAGTCAGTACAGATCAGTTATACCATCAATGTTAATGGTCTCAATTGACCAATCCAAAGAAAGAGAATGGCAGAATGGGTCAAGAAGCAAGATCTGACAACATGCTGCATAAAAGAAAAACACTTAATTCAAAAAGAAACTCAGACTGAAAGTTAAAGGGGAGAAACAATACTCCATGTGACAGGAACCTCCCCCCCAAAAAAGCAGGAGTACCTATCCTCTTTGCAGATCAAGTGGATTGCAAATCAACACTGATTAAAAGAGACAAAGGACACTGTATCCTTGTAAAGGGAACAATGCAAGAGGAAGAGATGACAATCATAAATATATATGCACCAAACATTAGTGAAACTAACTGTATAAAAAAAATTCTAAAGGACATGAAAAATCAAATAAGCACTAATACAATAGCAGTGGGAGACCTCAATACACCACTGTCAAAAATAGATAGAACAACTAGACAAAAAATAAACAACAAATACTACAACTCACTCAAACTCTTGAACAAATGAAGTTAACAAATGATGTTTACAGAGTGTTCCACCCCACAAAATCAGAATACACATTCTTTTCAGGTGCACACAGTTCATTCTCCAAAACAGACCACATAGTCACTCATAGAACATGTTTAAGTAAGTGCAAAGGAATTGAACTTATGCTCTGTATATTATCAGACCATAGTGTGATGAAATTGGAGATCAATAGCATAAAAAACCACAAGAATTTCATAAACACATTGAAAGTGAACAACACACTTCTGAATAAACAATAGGTCACAGAGGAAATTAAAGAAGACATCTGACAGTTCCTACAAGTAAATGACAATGCCAATACAACATATGAGACACAATGAAAGCTGTTTTACAAGGGAAATTCATAGCAGTGAATACTCACATGAAGAAAACAAAGCGAGCTCAATTACACAACCTGATGCTGAACCTCAAGCTTTTAGAAAAAGAAGACCAAGACCAACCTAAAGCTCATACAAGGGAGGAAATTATAAAGATCAGAGCAGAAATCAATTCAATGGAGACTAAGAGAACAATACAAAAAAATCAATGAAGCAAAGAGTTGGTTCTTTGAAAGAATAAACAAAATTGACAAACCCTTAGCCAACCTTATCAAAAAAAAGGAAAGAAAATGTCCAAATCCATGCAATTTAGAATGAAAAGGGTGAAATTACAATGGACCCAGCAGAAATCCAGAGAATCATCAATACATCAGGAACCTATACGCCAATAAGATGGAAAACACAGAAGAAATGGACAGATTCCTAGATATGTATGAATTACAAAAGTTGAACAAAGAAGACCCAAAAGTTTTAACTGACCCAATGTCAATCAAGTAAATTGAAAACATAATTAAAAATGTACCAACTAAGAAAAGCCTAGGTCCTGCTGGTTTCACTGCCAAATTCTACAAGACATGTAGTGAGGAACTACTGCCACTACTCTTTAAACTCTTCCATGAAATTGAAAGGGAAGCAATGCTCCCAAATTCATTCCTGGAAGCAAGCATCACCCTGACCCCCAAAGCAGGGAAAGGCCAAACCAAAAAAGAGAACTATAAGCCAATCTCACTAATGAACATAGATGCAAAAATCCTTAATAAGATATTGGCAAACAGAATGCAGAATATCATCAAGAAGATCATACAACCTGACCAAGTGGGATTTATCCCAGGGATGCAGGGTTGGTTCAACATACACAAATCAATAAATGTAATATACTATATCAATACACTATATGAAGACAAAAACCATATGATCATCTCAATAGATGCAGAAAAAGCATTCAAAAAATCCAATACACATTTATGATAAAAACAATACAAAAAATTGGAATAGACGGTCTCTACCTCAATCTGCTAAAAGCCATCTATGAAAAACCAACAGCCAATATCATACTAAATGCTCAAAAAATCCTTCACAGACAACAACAAGAGGAGGCTTCCAGGCCACCATACCACCCCTGCCAGCACAGAGAAGGTGAGCCGCTCCCAGCGCACAACAAAAGGAGGCATCCAGGCCACCATACCATCCCAGCCAGCACAGAGGAGGTGAGCCACTCCCAGGGCACAACAAGAGGAGGCTTCCAGGCCGCCATACCACCCCCGCCAGCACAGAGATGAGCCGCATGGGTGCCAGGAGCAACCTCACCTCCATTGAAATGAGAAAACATAGAAACAAGTTTCAAAATCAGACTTCCAGATCACCTAAAACAACACCAAAAGGAAATGAGATGGAACACTCTGATACTCAACCACCTGGACTCCCTGAACTGGCAACAAAAGAGGATCTGGAAAAAATGAAATCAGAAAAAATTTCTCAGATAACACCACAGACTGTGCCCATAATGCAAGACATGATTAATAAATCTAGAGAGGACACAGATAAAAAAAATAGAGGAGCTGAGGAACATGATGGAATCCCAACATAGGAAACAAATGGAATCCATAGAACAGACACAAACAGATTTCCAGATTAAAAACTCCACTGAAAGTTTATGCAGCAGAATGAGCCAATGTGAGGACAGAATTTCAGATATAGAAGATAAGATTGCAATTAGACCAGGAAAAGAAAAATTTCTTTGAAATTATAAGGGACCACGAGAAATCAATCCAGCAGCTGCTAGATGATGCAAAGAAGAATAACATAAGACTGATTGGAGTCAACAAAGAAACAGGAGAGAGTGCAGATGACATAAAAAAAATGTTCACAGAAGTGATGACAGAAAACTTCCCAAGCAGGGTAAAAGAACTTGACAAACAGATAAGTGAGGCATATAGGACTCCAACTAGCCTTGATCAAAAAAAATCTACACATAGGCATATAATTGTTAAGATTCCAGAAACCCAACAGAAGAACAAAGTTCTACAAGCAGTTAGAGAAAAGAAACAAATCACATACAAAGGCAAGCCCATCAGAATCATAACAGACTTCTCAACACAAACCCTCAAGGCAAAAAGAGCTTGAAGTGATGTATTTCAAGCCCTATAGGAAAACAACCTCCAACCCAGATTGATGTACCCTGCAAAATTATCTTTCAAAATTGATGGAGAAATAAGATACTTTCACGACAAAGAGCACCTTAGGAACTTCATGAATACCAAACCAGCACTACAAAAAATTTTAGACAATATCCTAGGAAAAGACAACAAGGACCACAACACCAGGAAGCCCAGCAGAATGAATCCATCAGGTGTGACAAGAAATTAAACTCAAGGGGAGAGAATCCAACAAACAGAAAAAATCATGACAATGTAAGTCAATATGTATAAGTTATAACCCTCAATGTTAATGCTCTCAATTCAACAATCAAAAGAAATAGACTGGCAGAATGGGTCAAGAAGCAAGATCCAACAATATGGTGCACACAAAAAATACATTTAATTCAAAAAAACCTCATAGACTGAAAGTTAAAGGGTGGAAAACAATACTCGATGCAACAGGAACCCGAAAAAAGGCAGAAGTAGCTATCCTCTTTGCAGATTAAGTGGATTTCATATGAAAATCTGAAACACTCTGGTCCCAAGAATTTCAGATAAGGGATAGTCAACTTGTATGTACAAGTCTATTGTGAACATGTGTTTTCATTCCTCTTAAGTAAAAACTTAAGAACAGGACTGTTGGTTCTTAACAGTAATACAAGAAATTTCTATATTGTTTTCCAAAATGGTTTTATCATTTTATATTCACATTAGCAGTATTAGAAAGTTCTAACTGGTTCACACCTAAGCTGACATTTGTTCTTTTAAAACTTTTAACTTCATCTCCCTAATGAATGTATAATTCAATCTTGTTAACTGTAAAGGAATTTATAGCATTTCTAAAGCAAGATGTTCCTTGAGGACCAGACTGCCACCACCATTCAGAAATTATAAGTATGATAAACTAAAGATTATTCATCAAGCACATAAATCAAAGACAAATGAACTTGTATTGAGTTTGGAGGATGATGATAGACTCCTGCTGAAAGAAGACAGAACGCTGAAAGCTGCAGGAATTGCCAGCGAAACTGAGATTGCATTCTTCTGTGAAGAAGTTTATAAGAACTACAAAGCTAATCCCATTTCATCCTGGTGACAGTGTCTCGAGAGCTTCCTTTCTGCATACCTGTAGGTCCTCCCGTCCTTCCTTGTTGGAAAATAATATAAGAAAAATATTTTTTTAATGTAATAAATGTTCATTCAAAAATCAAAAAAAAATTCAATCTTGTTATTGTACTGATTAGTATTTTTCTGATTCTAGTGTTGCACACCTTTCTTTGTGCTGTGCTGGCTATTTATCATGTTCTTGTGCCTACTTTTTAATTGGGTTGTCTATTAATGAGCTGTAAGAGCTCTTTATATATTCTGGTCATAGGTTATATGTATTATAAATATGGTCTGTTTAAGGACTACTTTTCATTTTCTTAACGATGTCATATAAAGTTCTAAATTTTGATGGAATCTCATTTATCATTTTTTGTCCATTTGCTGAAAACACTATTTTTTCCTTTGCTCTTGAATTGAGTTTATGTTCTATAAAATGTTAATGTTAAATAATCTTTCAAAACTCAGTGGACCATGTATGTGTGGCTCGATTTCCAGATTCTCTGTTTTATTCTAATGATCTATATGTCTTTCCTTACACCAACACTGCTTTGATTACTGTAGCTTTAGAGGAAGTCTTAAAATTAGGTAATAAGTGTCTCCCAACACAGTTTATTTTTCTTTTTATTTTTCTAAGTCCTTTGTACTCCTACATAACTTTTAAATTTCAATATCCAATTCTTCATTTATAGCAAGTATACATAGACCTGAATTTTTATATATACCTTGTGTTTTCTAATCCTGCTAAATTCAAATATAAGTTCTAGTGGCTCCTAGAGATTTCTTAGTATTTCCTCTGTAGATGATCATTTCATCTACATATAAAGATTTTGCTTCTACCTTGCCAATCATATGCTAATTGCTTCTTTTTATTGCCAGACTATTTTGGTTTGGGCCTAGGTTTCAAAGTTTAATGGACAGATGAAGAATAGGCATATCTGCCCTGTTCCCCAACTTAGGGAGAAAGCATTGTATCTTCTCCATTCATACAAGGCATTTTCGGTGGAAGTATGGAGGACAAGGGGCTAAGGGAAAGGGAAAGTGGGAGGGGTAGGGGAAAGGAAAGAAGGGAATGGAATTTATATGAGAAAATGAAAAAAATGGAAACAAAGTCTTTATAAATAGGGAGGGATGGAGGGGTTGAAGAGATGGCAGGGGAATGGGGAAAAATAACCAAGAGAGATTATGTAAAGGTGCAAATTCCCAATGATGAATGTCATTTTATTGTATACCTAAAAAGTACCAATAAAATTAATTTTTAAAAACACACACATAGGCCCAAAAAACCCCTATTAATTCTTTAATCCAATCAAGAGGATTTTTGGGTCTTCCAATCAAGAAGGGTTCATCCAATCAAGAGGGCAGAACCCTTGTGACCCAAGCAACTCCCAAAGATTTCACTTCCAAATACCATGACTTTGGGGATTTTATCTCCAACATATGAATTCCAGGCATCACATCCAAAACATAGCAAAGAACAAATAAATAAAAGTTATTACTATAGAAGCAAGTGTGGACAAGATAACTGTGCAGGATTATTGAGGAAATTCTTGAAAATCCAAAAGGATTCTGTGTTGAGATTGCTTAATGTCATTACATTGTCATTCCACTTTTTAAAAAAAATCAAAATTTGTAGCTGCTGTATTCCGTGGGCGTGATTTATTTAAGAAAGACAAGCTGTGATTCCAATCAGTGGACCCATGCTGAAAAGAAAGGACTTGGCCCTACATCAAAAGATTGGCATAAGAATATACTTTTATATGTTTTAAGTTAAAAGAAAATGTTTAATACACCAACCCTTTGACCCAGTAAATCCACTCCTGAGTATAAACCTAAGAGAAATGAAAACATATGTCCACAAAAATACTTAGGCAAAAATGCTCACAGAAGCATTACTCATGATATCCTATATTGGAATTTCAAACATCCATCAACAGGAGAATGGATAAACAAATTGTGATATACCACCGCATGAAATAATACTAAATAGAAAAAAAAGGAATAATTACTACAACAAAGATAAATCTCACAGACATGGGGCTGATTTTAAAAAGCCAGATACAAAGAAGGCCCACAGTGTATGATTTTTCTTATATAAAATTCTATTACAGACCAAATTAATCTATAGTGGGACAACTCCAGAAACTTTCTGGGGTAATAGAAGTTTGGGGCTGGGCTGGGGATTTAGCTCAGTGGTACTGCACCTGCCTTGCAAGCACAAGGTCCTGAATTCGATCCCTGCACACACAAAAAAAGTTTGTGGTATTTCAACAGGGTATGTCTATTTATCAAAACTATACATTTAAGATACTGTGTTTAAGTATATGTAAATTTTACCTAAAGAAAATAGAATGTAAAATCTCCATTTGGATATGGGGAAAAGGTGGAGGTGCAGACAAACAAGAATGGCAGGATGCTGATAATTGCTAAAACTGGGTGATGGGTACATTAGATGAGGTTACATTAGACTATTCTGATAACTTTGTCTATGTTTGAGATTTTTAAAAAATAATGTCTTAAGTTTTTCATTTTTTTAATATGTTTGAGCAATGTGTTTTGTCTGTGATTCCCAGCTCTAATCAATCTTTGTGATGAACTGACTAGCTCCCCACTCCAGCCTGGGTCCCTGCCACACAGATGCCCATGTGTTGTCCCCCAAAGGTCTAAACTGTACCTATGGCCTAGGTGAACTTCTAAAACCACAGCCATGACCAGGCACCACTGCTCTATGCCACACATTCTAACCCTTACAAATACTTGTTTTATAATTACTGCCCCATTAAAGTGTTAACTGGAAGGTAAAGCAATAGAAAAAAATAAAAATTTTGTTATCAGACAGAGCTGAAGTCAAATATCAGGTCTGACATTTTAATCTTCCTAATATTTAATGTCCTTGAGCTTCCATATCCTTTCTTCTAAAAGGAGGGAAAAGATTATGCAAAGACTGCTGTTGTCTCCCTTTATCTGTTAGCCCCTTTTCACAGAAACCTACTACTGTATTTCTACAGGGCAAACAGCCCAACAGCGTCTCGCAGACCACTAGAGGGCAGTAGTGAGTCGGGCCCACTTGACACAAGCAGGTTGGATAAACTACTGTGAGTTGCATTATTTGGCCTCGGAAGCAGGCAGAGCTGATTACAATCATGCCAAGCACCTAGTGTCAAGAGTCTGAAATGGGGCACTCATCCCCAAGTATAAGAAGAGGATAACAGCGCAGGGACCTGTCCCATTGTCCTGCTCCTGGTGCTGTCCCTGGGACTTTTCAGGTCTGGCATCTTAGGAGATCACATGGATGGAAGGATGGAAGGATGCAAAATGAACCATCCATCACAATGGCCAACTTTGGATGCTATTCCCCGGATCCCAAGACCTCCACAGGTAAGAGAGTCAGGAAGGAAGTAAGAGCCCAGTCCTCTTCCATGGAAATACAAGTGAAATGTGGCAGGGCTCCCTGCTCCTGAATGATTCCCAGACCATGGTAAACTTAGAAAGCAGTCAGTGTTGAAATCCAGACATATAAGTTTAGCTGCACAAGTCTGATTCTTCCTCTTGTCTCCATGGTACATGAAAGTGAAGAATATAGAGTTATGTTAGCCAGCCTTCCATCACTATGACAAAATACCTAAGATAATCAACTTGTCTCATAGTTTTAGAGGTCTATGATCAATTGGCCCCATTGCTTTGGGCCTCTGTTAAGCCATATATCATTGTAGGAGCATGTGGTAACAGAGGAAGCCGCTCACCTCATGGCCTCTAGGAAGCAAAAAGAGAGAGAGCAAGAGACCAGCATCCCACAATCCTCTTCAAGGTCATGTCCCCCATTGACATTACTTCCTGCCTCTAGTCCTCACCTTTTAAATGCTCCACAGGCTCAAGACCAAGCCTTTAACATATATGCCTTTGCGATACTTGCCCAAAACTTAGCAGAGGTATAGTGTTCGTCTTTTACCATGAATTCTGATGAAATAGCAATAACTAGACTGGTAGGTCTCCAGTGTCTTGTTTCAGCCAAGGTATGTAGGAAGGAGATGATCTAAAACAAAATCCCAGCATTTCTCCTCTCTGGTTAGGTGAATCTGTGCAAATTACTTAACTTTTTGTGCCTTAGTTTCCTCATCTATAAAATGAAGGCAATAATAATAGTACCTACTTCTTAAATTATCATAAAGCTTTGCATAGCCCTATGACTCATGTACACCAAATATTAGCTACTATCTAGTACTAGAAGTGACAGGGATAAAATCTTAAAATACAGAGCTTTCATATCCCTGTGTCATAAGCCAGTCCACCATATTGGGGTCTTCACTATCAAAAAATTCTCTTAAGGGCCAGGGATTTAGCTCAGTGACACCATACCTGCCTCATAAGCACAAGGTCCTGAGTTCGATCCCTGGTACCAAAAAAAAAAAATTCTCTTAAAAGACTCTCAGAAAGCTTGTTGGACAACAACTCAAATCAACTGAGGATTAATACATTGGAAAAGCTCCTGTGTCACACAACTAAAAATTATCTTTAAATATTTGTCCTAGGTTACATACACTAAAGCATATTGTTTTTCTCACCTAAGCTTCCTAAAATTTGGAAGCTCTTCCTCAAAGGAAAATTGACCAAAATTTGACACAAAGGTTTCCAGAAGCACAGTATCTACACTTTCATAATTGCTTCATGACTAGTTGTACTCACCGTTTTTTACTGTTGTAACAAAATACCCAAGAATAACAACTTAAAACAGGAAAAGATTGATTTTGGCTCATAGTTTCAGTCCATTTGCTTTTGTTGCTTCAAGGGCTGTAGTGCAGTAGAAACATAGAAGAAGGGCATGGGAGAGTGATGCTGACTACCTCATGCTTCAGAGCAAGAGAGGAAGAACCAGAGAGAGAGGAAGGGTCTGGGACAAAATGTACCTTCAAAGCCACACCTCCTGTGACCTCCTTCGTTCAATTAGGCCCCTCTTCCCTAATAAGCCCACTGGGCTATGAACTCAGTGGACCAATCCATTGATGAAGTTAGACCCTTTCTGGTCTAACCACTTCCCCAAATCCCCAACTCTAAACACTGCTGCATTGGGTACTGAGCCCCTAAACACATAAGCATTGGAGGGACCTATTGTATCTATAACATAACACTAGTTGAAAGGTCAAGTAATTCATCGTAATTGATATATGCTAAGATAAACACTTATACTGATTAGTGTGACATGACGTATTGCCCAAAGACTTCCAGGGCAGTATCGTCTGTTCCATTTTTTATACTTGTCCCACTGAGAAGGTTTTGTGTCCCCTCCCACTGAATCTGGAAGGGCTTGGGCCAGATATGATGTGACTTGCAAGGCTGACATACAAGACACTGAAGCACTCTCCTGGTTTTCCCTGGGATGCTGGTGCTCAGAACCACAGCCACAATGCTGTGGTGAAAACCAAGCATCCACTTAGAGGAGGGCCCGGTCTCTGAGCCTCTCTCCACTTTGCCTCTTTAACTTTTTTTCTTTCTGAGTTCTCCTACTTCACTCTCTTATGCAATTAATTACTTTGGGTTCCAGGAACAATGAGTCTGACCAATAAACATTTTTATGACAAGGAAATAAAACCCTAAGTAACAGGGAGCCTCACAGACAGATCACCCCATGGTGAGATGGCCCCCCTCAGTGGAGCAGCTAACCCAGGAGCAAAACTTAGGCTGCCCCCTAAGAAGGAGCAATTGTCTTATTATAGATAGCTAAGTTAGACAGAAATATCATAGGCAGTCAGGGAGGGCTGGGTCCTCGATAGTCAGTGCAAAAGATAAAAACACATTAAATCATTCCTGGAGATGCATCTGTTGGAGGCCAGGACTCAAGATAAAGATGAAATGACCACGCATGCATACTTCCCCAAAGGACAAGATAAACGATAACAGCTGTCCTATTGAAGTCTAGATAGACATCAGTCACCCTGGTGGTAACCAAGACCTCCAGACTCATTGTTTCCTAGAAAAAGTCTTTTGTTCTTGCCATTTATACTTGCTATGTGACTTGTTTCCCCATTGGATCATTATTACCTAAGGGACTGTACTTTTAACCTTATTGATTGATTATAAGTGTAACCCACGTTGTATCCACATGGTTTTGCTCTATAAAACTGCCCTGTACGGGCCGGGGATTTAGCTCAGTGGTTTGGCCGCCTGCCTCAAAAGCGCAAGGTCCCAAGTTCGATCCCTGGTACAAAAATAAATAAATAAATAAATAAATAAAGTTTAAAAAATGGGATATGAAGAATAGTTAATCAAAAAAAAAAAACTGCGCTGTAAAGTGGGGTCCTTGGCTACCCATTTAGGTCACCTCCTGCCTCTCAGGAGCTAAAATCTCTCAATAAATGTTTCCTACTCTTAACCTCTGCTGTTCCTAGAATTCATTCTTCAGTTTTAGAGAACACGAACTCAGCATATCAGACATCTAACAGGTTGGGAATTATATCATTTAGAGGC
The DNA here is from genome assembly GCF_053883595.1 of Heterocephalus glaber. Classification (NCBI taxonomy): domain Eukaryota; kingdom Metazoa; phylum Chordata; class Mammalia; order Rodentia; family Bathyergidae; genus Heterocephalus; species Heterocephalus glaber. The sequence continues at coordinate 11,698,830 of NW_028258151.1, read as the reverse complement.
CCTATTTCATCTTCTGTATCATCCCTGTATTAGTCTCAGGATGGGATTGAATTGCCCTCTGAAGCTATGATAACTTCCTGGAGCTTCACAGAACCAGTCCTAAAATAATGATCAACCAGACCATGGCCTGACCAAGATTACCTGCTCTCCCAGCTCTGCAAACCCCCCAACCCTTGCCTTTGTTCCCCTTTTCTATCAAACCTCTCAGAGATCCCATCAGCCCTTCAAAGACAGACCTTAGGTCACTAGGCCTTTTTTTCTGTTCTTCCTAGGGTGGCCACACAAATTAAAGCTCCTTTCCCCCATTCATCACTGTTGTCTCTGATTGGCATCTCAGAACCATTGTTCAAGCCTAGCCTATTGGGACTCCTGAAGCCAAGGCCTTCATCCCAACACTCCAGCAGCCTCCAACTGGGTCCCAGCCCACGACCCACTCGGTTGTGGGACACGTAAGTACACAGTCCATCAGAAGATCCTGGGCCCAGAACTGAACACAATGCCCATGTACCCTAGTCCCCCAAGAGACTTGCAATACCTCATTTCTACAGCTATCAATGTCCTCATTAGGGCAATTGTTTTTAAACTGTTTTTAGTAACATATTTTATTTCTACAAACACAGTATCACACAGAAAACCAAGTACAAATAAGACTGGTGCTACATTTATTGCAATGGTGGGAAGATTCAGTTTCCTGGATCTGCAAGGAACCCTGTTTGAGAATCTGTGCATGCTCTAGGACAGTGATGGTGAACTTACAGCTCTTGTGCTGCAGGGGGCACAAAGAGCCCTTTCTATTGGCATGTTCGCCCAGCAGCCGAGCATCAGTTAACAGTTGTTTTTTCCGAACTAAAACCTCAGTATTCAGGTTTAATTGCAGTGTCAGCACTTTGCAATAAATAAAAGGTTTGCCGTCACTGCTGTAGGACTAATACAGGTAGCACAACTGAGGCTGGGAGACCATTTCCCTTCTATCCACCTGAATTTGGACAATACCCTAGGGCCAATCCTGCTTCCACTGTCCTAAGAAAAACAGAAATAAAAATAACAAAGACCCAGGAAATCTACAAAGTTCCAGGCAGGCCAGAGTACAGATGTGTTAGATCCAGTGGCAATCTTTTCCCCACTGGAACTTCATGAAAGGTTCATACATAGGGACTACATATCAGGTATGTGACTAAAACAGTGCAAATTCTGGGAAAGTCATGTGTACTAAGGTGCCCTTGAAATGATTCGGCATCCTGTGGATCATTTCTGTCAATCACATCCAGAGAGAGGCAATGAGAGGCACCTGGGGTGGGGTGCACATCTTTTAAATCCTAAAGCCTGATTTTTCTTCACTCTTCTTATCTTCACCCACCTCCTTCTCAGCACTATTTTTCACATTCATGCCACCTTTCTGTTTCTACTGACACAAACCTGAGCACACCTTCCTTTTGTGACAGCCAACGTGACTCTATTTGTGAAAAGTCGAGTGATTCCAGGTGGTCTCTCCCTTGGGAGTCCCCTCCGTTAACGCATGACAGACCACCGAACGCTGTTTGATACAGCAATCTGCAACTATATGTTATCTACACCTTCCCATTTGGTAGAGCAGTCTGCAGCCATATGTAAACAGGATACTCCACACCTGTGTGATATTTTGTTTCAGCTAAACTGTGTGAAACTTCCCCTGACCCCCACTGACTTAGCAAAATTCTGCTCCTGTGAAATTCCACTTGTGCTCCCCCTCTTCCTGAGCCCTCCCCAGTTAGAAGAGCCACCTAAAAGAACCCCGCAAGCTGCTTTTCCTCCTTGAGTTTTCCAGGTGAGAGCCACTCTCACACTCAATTTGGCTCAGAGTGGTGACGATTCCTATAATCTCTCACAATTAAGTATAACACTGTTAACTTCAATAAATGTGGCTGCTTTTTCTTGTGGCATCAGGTGTACACTTGCAGTTCTTTGCTTGCCATACTCAGGAACCTGGAATCTATCTTTTGGTTGTGGCTCAGTGGTTCTGTGCCTGACAGGCAAGTGCAAGGTCCCGAGTTTGATTACTGATACTGCAAAAAAAAAAAAAAAGATTCCAAGAATCAAAGGTAGAATTCTGCTTACCACATTTATTTAATTAGTTCCCTATAGAAATTCTTCCAATGCTATCCATAGACATCCTCCTCTCCCCACACGTGGAACCTTAAAACCCACTATATAACACATGTTTATACACCACAGCTTTCCCAAAGATCTTCAGACTGTAGCAAAGGCACAAAAAATGTGTATTTAAAGTCCTGTGTCTGTGACACTGGCTACTTCCAGCTTTAGTGAGGTGAAGGGTTCTGGTCAGCTCCAGTTGTTGTTAGCCTAAGAAGAATGCCAGGAAGAGAGGCAATGCTAGCCTCCAGCATCCCACCTGCATTAGTTGACATTGAGGATCTGCTTTACATCATCTAGTTGGGCTTCAGGAGGAGCCTTTGGAAGGCCTGGCTGTAGAAGATCCAAGACGGGATCTGGTTCAGAAATCGTCCCTTTAACAGAAGAAAAGTTGAGAGAAGAAATTGTAACTCAAACACACCAGTTTATTCATGATCTATAAGAATTATTATTTATTGAAGTCCCAAAATCCTTGAAGTACATAGTTGCTGAAGTTTAAGGATGCTGTGACCCTTTCTCAGCACCAATTCAGACCTTTTAAACTCCTTTTGCACACCCTGGTAGGATCATCTCTAAAGAAATTTAAATCAAGAAAACTTCATCTATGCTACCTGCTCCCTCACTATCTTTCTCTTAATGAGCATCTGCTTTTCCTGCTGCTCAGTTTCCAAGGTGTCTTCATGCTCCTTCTGCCAAGGTTCTATTCAAATAAGATTCCAGAACTGGATAAAGAAGATGTGGGTTTTTTTAAAAAATGGAGTACTACTCAGCCATAAAGAATGAGAAACTAGAGACATTTATAGCTAAATGGATGCATATTGAGGCAATACTCTTAAGTGAAATAAATAGGACACACGTGTAAATACCGAATAGTTTTTCTAGTGTGAGAAACTGAAAGTGTAAATAAGGATGAAAATGATTAAAATGAATAATTGATAATTTGAAATAAGAAAAGATTCAAGGGTTTGGGGATGGTGGAAGGGAAAGGGGAAAGGGAAGAAGGGAAAGAAAAAAGTTATGAGAAAAAAAATGGAATCAAACTCTGTGTAGATAGGGAAGGGTGGAGGGGGTGAAGGGTGCACAGGTAATGGGAGGAAAAACAAAAACTAAGATGCATCATGTTCTGGTACAAACACCCAATGATAAATGTAAATGTATTTTATACCTAAAATGTACCAATAAATATATATATATTTTTTAAAAAATAATAATAATAAGATTCCAGGAGAGAATCAGAAAGATTTTCCATCACCTGGCCCAGTGAGGCATAGTGGGCCTAAGCCATTTATGTGAATGTATGAATGAGCTAATGAAAGAAAGTCATTCATAGAAAAATATGATGTGGCCATATGGAACATTCACTCTTACAAGGAGTAGAAGCCTTAAGTTCTGGCATGAAGTTCTCATGAAATGCATCTCAGGCTGTAGGTACAGACTTGGTGTCCTAAGAGTTCCACACTCCAGAAACCATCATTTCAGCATACCATATCCTGATTAATCCCACATTCCTTCATCCACCTGCTCCCTAGAAAACAGGATTCTGGCCAGAGAATTTGAGCTCCTCGGAGACCAATTCTTATTTCTTCAGCTAGCTCAGATCCTCTGAGATACTCTAAGGCAAGAGATTGGAGACAGCTTCTGGGAACCACAGTTAAACTCTTCTCCTACTAGCTGTGCCAATGAACCAACACAACTTCTTCGTCTAGAACTTTCTTTCAAGCAGAGTTTGTTATTTCACAGTAAAATCAAGCTTTTTCATTAGCTTTTGTCTTGAACTAAATGTTTTGTCTCAGTGAGGTTAGCCACAAAAAATAAATGTAAATTCCAGCCCCCTTTAAAATGTTGTAAAAAAAGAGTCCCTCTTTCTATCTCCTTCTTTGTCTAAAATGTCCTAGCCAAAAGGGCCATGTAGAAGGAACCAGGAAAGGCTGTGACATTAGACAGAAGAACTATAGATTGAAATCTCAGCTTTACCATTGCCAGATGGGTGGCCTTGATCCAGCTGATTCACTTCTGAGCTTCAGTTTTCTTGATTGTAAACTAAACTGTTTCTCTTTAGGAAACTAAAACCTAACCTTGGAAGATTTTTAGAATGTTTAAGCAAGGAAGCATATACAAAGCCTCCACGTACAACATGGTCTCCACAGGCAGAAACTCAATTCTTCCCCACTCCTGGCCCCATACCTCCCTTGGGTAGATGGCATGCTATCATTATCTTGCCTCTTTAGAATAGAAGGGTTGCTGTTAACCAGTTAATTTTTTGTGGTTATCCATCACTATAGATTCAATGATTTTTTCTAAATCCTATCAAGTTCCAAATTGGTTTTAATGATTAACTAATTTTCCTTTCTCTCCTGCTTCTCTTGGTTTTTCTCCTAGCCTGCTGTTGCCATCTGTTTGACTGAAGAGATTGCAATTTATTACCTAAAAAAATCAAAGAGAAAGTTTAAGAAAACATTCAACTTTTGACATGGTAGAATTAGATCATGGAGCAAAACATGTAGCAATAATCTGGTAAGCCAGGCTATTGTCCCAAGAACACATTTTCCAGATGTGATAGATTCCATTTAGGACCTCAATATCCTAGAGGACTAGGTCACAGAGTTCTCCGGAAGGCGAAGATAGCTACTCACAGGAAGTGTCTAGCCCTGGACATAGACAGACTGAGACAATGTGTGCAGAAAGTCTCTACTTTTTCTGCACTGGAAGTGGTGGGTTATGGAAAGAGAAAAAGAAGTCATGATTACCAGGATTTCATGGGCAAGAGAACCACAGGCTTCATCTCCAGCCATGACATAATTCAGTGATTCTTTAACAAATCCATCAGCACTCTTGATCATCATGCTGGTATCTAGATGATTTGTCATTGAGGTTGAAACAGCAAATGGTGTCAGCACCTACAATAAAAAATACAAACCATGGCACAGAAGTGATCCATCCCAGGGAAGACATTGAGAAATTAGTACCCATTTTACCATCTTTCCATTTCCCTACTCTTTTCTTCCTGTAAAAATACCAGTGATCCTTGTTGTTGGTACCGAGGTGAGGATCAGAAAGTTTGATTTCTCAAGACGAGGGCTTAACCACACAGAATCAAGGACTCTGATCCCCTCCCTAGCACACAGGTGACTGAGAGGACAGGAGCTCTACCAGCAAATAGAAAGAGAGGACATTGAACTAGAGATGAAGTTCGGACAAACAACAAAAAAGTCAGCAATAATTATATCCCAAGTGTTCCATGGGATATACTTTTGCTAAAAATCACTGATATTTATCTGAAATTCAAATTTAACTGCATGTTCTATATTTAACCCTCTCTCCGAAGATTGCTTCTAATTCATATAACCAAAATTGGAGCAACTTAAGCACTTCAGATTCCCATTGTCTCCCCCCAGGTAAATGCCATGAGTGGCTCAAACTTCATAATCTTTCCTGTCATGGCAAGAAAAACAAACACCCATACACGGTTGAAAGTTCAATATTGTTTCAACCTGTGCTCTAACCACACCATGGCCTGGCATGAGGATTCTTAATCAGGTTTTATTATTTTATTCCCAGACACAGACTACTTGACTTCTTTAGAAAGACAAAAAGACCCATGCTAGTTTTCTTTGTTTTACTTTTCTTCACATCACCTTTGAAATCACATTGTTTTATAATTTAATCTAATCAATCCAACTGCATTGGTTCTTAGGGAAATTAATGCTGTGATTTAATGTACCTAACATTTTTCTTCCTAGGATCCCAAAGGGTTGCTCCTTGAGAAATGCCAGGAACATTCTCAATCCTAATTTTCAGATAGGGAAGTAATAAGTTTTTTCATTCTTACAGGAGTTTTTTTAAATGTACAAGTTAGAAACTCAAAAAATATGGTTTAAATGTATATAATAGTCATTAAATGTTCCTGATAATCCTGAAAAGTAAAGAGGTATTGTAAAACTCATTTATAAATGGGGAAACTGAGGTTCGCAGAGTTTAAGCACGCTGTCCAGGATGATTCAGATGACAAATGGCAGAGCTGAGATGAAATCTCACCCAAGTTCATGATACATATACCTTCATTAATTTAACAAATATTTAACAAATATTACTAAGCACCAATTATGTGAATTTTTGGAGAGGTCAATTGGCTTTTGAAAGATAAAGCTTGTTCACCTTGAGAACAACAGCTTCAAGGCTCCTGGGCACTGGGAGGGGCATCTTTCTCATATCTCCATCTCCTTCATACCCGTGTCCTCATGGAACCCACCACCTTGGCAGCTACAGCATCTCTGGTCCACAATGATCAACTAAGATCATGCTAGAGTGTCACATGGCTAGGAAGCAGGAGGTTAAAGGAGTACTTCATGCTCAGAAGTCACCAAGGATTTCTGGTTCTTTCTTCTTTTGGACACATGCTAGAGCTGCACTTCCTGAACCTCTGTGGTGAGTGTGACCGTGAGTACCATGTGTTATTTCTGGGTCAGAGCACTTAATTGCCAAAATGAGGTCCTCTAGAACTTCCACTACCTTTCCTCTGACATATTAAGTGACAATATCCTAATGGCAGCTGCTCCATCAGGCTGGGTGCCTGAGTCACTACAATGAGCTGTCTCCTGCCAGTCACAGTGAACATGTCTGGGTGGAACTGATTCAGCAGTGCAGGATAAGGGACCGTGGTACAGTGACATGGCAGTTATAATCACTCACTGTCTTGGTTATGCTCTCTCATTGCTGAGACAAAATACCCGACACCCAAAGTTAAAAGGATGAAAGATTTATTTGGCTCACAGTTTGTAGAGGTTTTGGTCCACAGCAGGCTGGCTCCAAGGCAGAGTGGCATGGCAGACAATCATCACAGAGGAGAAACAGTTAGGGCAGGCAGAAGGTAGCAAAGCAAGCAAGACAAGCCTCTTTCTGACCCTTATATTGTATCCAGGCTACCAGGATTAGGGCAGTGCCAAACCAATCAGTAGACTGATTTAGTAATCACCCACCCTTAATCCTAGCATTGCACTGTGAATCAATCACACAGTCTAGATTCAGCCACCTCTGAAAAAGCCACACCTATGACTACATGAGGCTTTTCGGGACATCTAGACACAAGCCATAACCCTACGTGGCTTCACAAACAATGGTTTGGGCCAAATCCCTACCATTAACACACACTTGACTATTTAACAAGCTGGTAGTTTATAGTAACAGCCACCTAAGATACTCCCACCTGGACATTTTCATTGAAAATAATTGTGTGTAGCAATGATTTTAAAGATATGCTATTGAGTGTGTCTTTTTAATCTATAATAGCATGCCATAAAACTTTGTCTCAGACAAAAAAAAACAAAACAATACAACACAACTCTTCTGTATACTGTTAATTCTGAATTTCAGAAACTGTGGGGCTCTTTGTGGCTGAATCAAGAACATATAAATCACTGACACTCTTCAGCCTATGCATGGCAATGACAACCCAGGTCTGTTTAGGTGGGGCCAGGTGATCTCCATACAGAGCATCCCTTCCCTCACTGCCCAAGAACCAGAGTGTAGGGGTCACAGAGCCACAGCCCCCTAGGGAAGACCCTCTTCCTCCCTTAGTTCCAACATACATCAAGTGCCCAGTTTTCTTTTGTTCCTTTCCTACAATTCTTCCCATATAATCCCATCTTCTGTATCTGACTCAAAGAGAAAAAAATGGCCAGACAAAATCCCAGTTTCTGTCCCGGAGCACCACTGGGTAGCAAGAGGATCTGCAGCACTTTGGAGGAACCACATCTCTGCCCTATTTCCTCTCTCAGCATCAAGGTACAGATGAAAGCAGCAGAAACCATAGCAGCAGGCAGGATCATGGCGGCTGCAGCTGCCAGGGCAACATCACAGGAACCCACAGATCATCACCCAACCTGTTTCTCTACTGGATGCACACACACAACCAGTCCTGCAGGAGGCAGTGGCACAGGTCCATGATGTCCCAAGTTCCCACTCCCAAGGACCCACACCTGTGCACCTCACCTGGATAATGATTCCTTTCTTTCTATACTCCACTTGCAGCGCCTTGGAAAATGTGCGCACAAAAACCTAGAGTGAGACAGAGAAACAGCTCAGGCCCCAGAGCCATCTGACTCAGAATTTCAAAGGACACCATAGAGATGCAGTCAACATGGAGGAGACATGGGTCAGAGAACAGTTTCTCTGTTTCAGTTATGCAGGATGGAGAGCTACTGTTTAGCACGGTGACTGTGTATTGTACACTTGGAAGTTGCTGAGAGTGTAGATCTTAAATGTTCTCACCACAAAAAATAAATGAAAATGTGAGGTCAAGGGTATGTTAATTAGTTTGATCTAATCATTCCACAATCTATACACAGATCACAACGTGAGACTGTACACCAGAAATATGTATACTTTTTATTTGTCAATTATACCTTAATAAAGCTGGGTAGAGGGAAAGAAAGTAGTGGAAAAGGCAACAGTTTGTCTTCATTCCCAGGTCTGGGCAAAGTACCCTGATTATCAGGAACATAATTTTAAAATAGGTCCATGCCTTAGGGCCACTGCCTGGTGATTAACTTACCAGGAAGCTCTTCCTTGTAAAGTACATGCTATTCCTGGGGCTGTTTTTATAACAAGCAAGGTTTTTTGTGGCAGGGTCTCCCTTTGTAGTTCAGGGTGGCCCTGAACTCACTACGTAGCCCAGTCTGGCCTCGAACTCACCATGATCCTCCTGCCTCAGCCTCTCAAGTGCTGGGATTATAGCATGTGCCACCACACGCAGCTCTACCTTTGTCTAATTTACATTCAGACCCACAATTGGCTAGTTCTGTCTCGTAAGATTGCCTCCAGCCCAGCCTGTCCGTCAACTAGCTGTGTGACCCAAAGGAAAATGCCACCCAGGAGAGACAAGAGGAAGAAGGAAGAAACTCAATGACTTATCACTCACCTTGGAAGCTGAGTAGAGGGAGAATAGAGGCCAAGGACGGAGGGCTACCCCTGAAGAAATGTTCAAGATGAGGCCTTTCCCTCTAAAAAGCAAAGAAGTAAAGTTTCCATTCATTTACTGCCCGGCCCCACCCTGGGTAGAAAGCCACCACAGGGTCTTGTGTACACCCTCACACTCTGCCTTCTCTCGGAATCCATGCTGCTAAGTGCTCTGTGACAAAGAACTGTGATGGAACCTCCTCTAAGTTCCTCAGGATGACACTGCACAGTGGTGTAGTTGGCAGTCATGTGATATTAAGGGCTTATTACTGGAAACAGAGGCTCTGATAGGACAAAGGTCTCCCCACCAGAATACAGATCCTGCCAGGACAAAAGTCTCCCTGCCAAAGTGCAGATGGCCATCTCAGTTCCAACAAGATTCCAGGGGGAAGGGGTCCTTCTGTTTTAAACGAGCAGCAAGTCCCTTGGACACACAAAGATGCCTCACAACAGGACAAATATCCCCATCTCAGGTGGAATGTGACAGTCCATCAGTTATTCACACAGAGGGCCTTACTTGTTTTTTTGAAATGCAGTATCTTTAATCCTTCCCAGTTAGATGTTTGGAAGGGAGGGGAGAGGTGAGGAACTGCAAATGTAAAACCTTTTATTACTCTAGAGAAGCTAAAACTATCCACCATTTGTTTTTAATGACTACCACCTGAGAAAAACCAGCTTCTACACTGAGACTGTAATAAAGTGGTATACATAAACATGAAATAAATGAAGAACCTGATAGGCTGGAGCATTCATTCTGACAAAGGCTGAAATTCATAGTAATAAAGATATGGTCTTCGTCTCTGGTCAACTTGCTTCTTTAATGCTCAACATGAGTTAATTTTTTATAAGTTAATATGTGCTGAAACTGCTCATTTCTTCTTCCCTCCAATGTGTATTACCCTTGACCTTCAAATACAGAATCTGTTTGAAGAGATGTCCTGTCCTAGAATGGAATGTTTTCTCCCCCATAAGCTCCATGTACTTTTATTCTTGTTGTTATCACTGGTTAAAGCAGCAGCTGTATGAGCCCTGTCCCCCAGGGGTCCCCTGCTCAGCTGATTGATAGGGCAGAAGGCTGTATTGCTCAACACTTTTTCAGAAATAGATCTTACCTTGATTCCATGTGTCTCAGAACCAGCTGTGTCATCTACAAGAGAAGGCCAAAGTTAAGCCCTGACCCGGGACCAAGGAGCAATGAGCGGGATGGGGGAAGGACACACTGGAGGAAGCCAGGGGAAGAGCTGAACCTTCTCAGGTGGCCTTGAAATTTTCCATCACTCATTAAAGGTCATTCTGGCAACCTAAGAGTGGGGATGGAACTCCATGAGACAATCTAGACAAACAGCAAATTATTCAGAGGGCTCTATTTTCTTCCCCCGAAAGTCTTCTTGGCAAATGAGGCCATTGTAAAGTTGTGGGAATTGGCTTATGGTCTTAGGATAAAGAGCATGATTCCCAAGGTACTCTCTATTTTGAACGACAGGCAAAAGTAGCCTGGCCAGCATATCCCTTATCTACAAGCAGGAACTAGGACCAGCAGAAGACCTAATGAAGATCAGGTGCCTCTCACACCCATCTCTTCATCTCAACAGTGGCAGCACACATAGCCTGCAAGGGGGTCTGGGACACAACTCTGGGGACAGAACATATGGCTACTCCTGTCCCTTGGAATTACAACCTCATTGTGGTGTCCTATCCCTTCCCAATCTGTTACCCTCAAGGTCTTTCCTGACAGTTCTGCAAGCTAGATATTCTATTTAGAGAGATTTTCACCAAATAATTACAAGGCATACATTTTAGAAACTGAGAAAGAGGCAGTTTCACAGACTGAAACGTGTCTAACACACACTGGACTGGAACTAAGCCTTGTCCTCGGGGCAGGTTTGAGATGGGGAGGGTCAAAATGGAAGAAGGAAGACAACAGATAAACTGATCTTCCCCTGTGCTGTCTAGGGGCATTACAGCAGCTTCTCAGTGCACTCACTCCCACCACTGCTCTCGTCCACAGGCCTGGCTCCATGCCCCCAGATCATGCTATTTCTGGGGGGTTCGGTGGGGCTCGGGTCTGCCTCTGAAACACAGGATTTAGAGGGAGGCAAGACAAGGATGAGGGACTAGACTGTGTCACTTTGTCCCTGCCTTTCCAGCTCCACTGGGGACATTCTCTGAGTCTTGTTGAGACACCAGTATGTCCTCATCTGGGCCTTGTAGGGTGCATGTTAGAGAGACAACACTGGGCAGGTAGTCCCCGTCTCAAAACTTCCATATTTAGTTTCATCCCACCTTCCTGTTGCCCTCAGACTCATTCCACCATCTCTGCCCTTGACAGAGAACGTGACTATTTCCAGATGGCATCTTTGAAGTAATTAAGTGACACTAGTCATGCTGCCAACCAGCAAGGCTCATTAGGGCAAGGCATATTTAGAGGGTAACCTTTCATTTCTTTTCTTTGTTGCTTAGGGAACTCAGAATCTATCAACAAACAAAACAATTCTTTTAACAAATCAAAGTGTTTCTCTGCTAAAGGCATCAGAGGGTTGTCAAATCCATTTGGGGAAACCCAAATGATCAAACAGCCCAAGACTGAAAGATCAATGTGTAAAATAATGGGAAAGATTTTAGTGGTAAGGCTGCAGACAACAGTTGGACATGTAAAACTTAAAAGTACATTAGCTTGGAGCTTTAAAAAGCATAAAAGGAATGTGTTTACTCAATAATAACTAAGCAGAATACTAAAAAATACCAGCCTGCTTATAGAAAACAACCAGTGGTGAAGATAATTGTTTTCAGCCTGACTTACCCGCCTGAAAATAATTTCTTTTTGGTCTGCACAGCTTACATCTCCCCTCCTGTCCTTCTGTTGACAGCAACCTGGTTTTCCTTTGAGAAGTCAGTCCTCCTCCCCTGCCAGTCTAGGCTATTTAGATGAATGAGACTGAGTTTCTTCCTACTCTCTAGATGGTTCCAGCTCCTTGGAATCAGGGATCTCACTTAGCTCTGCAGCTCCATTGCAGCTCCCAGAGTGGTTATAGGACTGCTATGTATAGCTGTGAATTTTGTAGACTGAGCAAGGTGGTCAGCTATGGAGTGAGTACAGGCAAAATGTGCAGGGCTCATTTACTAGCTATATACTATGGTAGAGACAGAGGGCTCAATCCCCTCAAAGGAAAGAGAAACATCGTGTTCACGCAAAAGCAACATCTATTAACCAAGTCTCATGGCCCTTGGTTGGCTACATTCTGAAGCGGCATCATTTGCTAAATTATCTGTCCAAACTGTTTGCCTTTTCCTTACTCATGAAAAGGGACAGCATAGGACAGCATTGAGGGAGTCACAATATAAATGGTTATTCAGCTGACCTTAATCAAAGAACCTGAAATCTGAATGTGCCTAAGACATGGCTGGCTACAAAACTCATGAAATAATAGACGCACAGTCTGAAGTTCAGGGAGTTATCTAACTTTCCAGGTGCTGTCCAACTACTGTACTTAGTAGCCGAGATAGGATCAGAATGCAGTATGGATTCTGCATGGATCAGAGAGGGGGCATATTCCAAGATTCTCAATGGATGCCTGAAATCAAGGACAGTATCAAGCTCTATAGATGCTACGCTCTCTCCTACTGAGACACACCTATGGTAAATTTCTACTGATATATTAGGCATAGTAAGATTAATAATGGATGATAATAAAATAAAACAATTATAATAATATAGTGTAATGTAAGTTATGCTAATGTGTTGCCTCTCTTAAAACACAGAATTTCCCATGAAATATTTTGGGACTGTGATTCATCACAGGTAATCAAACAGTGGAAAGCAAAACCATGGATAAAGGCTTCAAATAAACAAATACTTGTTGAACACCAAAGGTCCAGAAAACCCAAGCCATACTTTCTGCTATTTTCCCCAACAGAGTGAACTTTCACCTATTTTCCTTTGTAAAAATTGTCTAAAATTAAATGTTAAAAATTGCCTTGGAATCCTGAATATGTTTTGACATCATCAGGCCTAACATGCTCTAACATGTAACAAAACAGAATGTAGAAGTAGGATTCAGATAACAGTGAGAATGAATCCATCACTGTATTTTCTTAGTGAAAACAGAATAAAATAGTCAAAAGGCCAGGACATGACTTCTCAGTCACAAGGGGCTCAATTTCAAAGATTTCTCCTTCCATAGGATAGGGGCAATTCTCTTTAGCTGACAAATTCCAACAGCTACTACATTTTAGTAAATTTAATACATAGATTGACCACATACCTTGACTACTGAGGTGATGTTACAGTGGATGAGACTCTGTAATAAACAACCACAACCAAGAATCAGCCTGACTGTTAGAGAAATTGTTTTGGGAAATATTCAGTGCTAATGAACCATAAAGTGGGCCAAAGCTTGTGGCTGCATGGTTCCATCTCTTACTTGGCCTGCAAATTAGTCTCCTGATTGACTTTTTTTTTTTCAACCAGGGATGCACTAGAATTGGAAAACATATACATATATGCAATCTTGAATAAGTCAATTAAAAGGTTCTTTGAACATGTAGGGAGGAATAGAACCAGCTTTTTAAAGGAAAATACCAAGAGTTCCTGACTTATGGTGGCTTGACTTTGTGGTAGTGCAAAAGCAATGTGTATACAGTGGAAATCGTGCTTTAAATGTTAAATTCGAATCTCTTCTAGGGCCAGTGATGTGCAAGGTCACACTGCTCTCAATGCTAGACAGCAGAAACAAGGTGCAGCTACAGTCAGCCCCCTCACCACTAAGGGAACCGCTGACATGCTGCAGTGTGCAGTGTGCTGCTATGCGAGGTGGGAGTAGGTTAGGTGTATTAAATGCATTTTTGACTTATGTTATTTTCAACTTATGATGGGCTTATTGGGATGAACTCCATCTAAGTCAAGGAGCAGTATCAGCTGGAGGAAGAAGGGCTGCCATATGTGGGCCTAAGAGACAATATCACAGAGGGTAGAAATGTGAGTAGTATGATAGAAGATAAAGGTTCTGGGCTATATAGGACAGTTAAATAAATAAACAAACTAGAATCTTCCAAGACACAGAGACACAGACACAAGCACAGATGTGATCAGAAAAAGACACCGTAACAGAACTCGCAGAAAACAAGTGAGGAAAGCAGAGACAACAGGGCTGACGTGGTCCAGAGACAAGTTGGGTGAGGGTGTGCAGCAATGTCCCAGGGACCTAGCACAGAAGACCTAAGGCCAAAAGGGGCTCTGGGAGCTCTGGGACTGGGGAGAGAAAGCCTGACGGCCCATTCCAAATGGCAGAACCCCCTGGCTTCAAAGGTCAGGGTCCTGGGAAAGGCTGATAAATAGAGCCTCTGGGGACTGTTACATGCTCAAAAACTGCTCATGGCCACCAATGCCAGTTGTGGGTCTGAGCAAAGCTGTCTGAATTTTTAATCCCTCCCACCCAAGAGTCTGTGTCACGTACATTCAGCCCTCCGTACTGCAGGCTCCATACCCTTGGATCCAATCAACTATACATGGATCAAAATTATTTTTTTGAAAATTGCATCTGTACTGGAAATACACAGGGTTTTTGTCATTATTCTCTAAATACAGTAAAACAACCATTTACATGACATTTGCATTGTATTAGGTATCATAAGTAACCTACAGGTGATCTAAAGTACACAAGAAGGGCCAGGGATTTAGCTCAGTGGTTTTGCCGCTTGCTGTGCAAGCTCAAGGAACTGAGTTTGATCCCTGGTACCAAAAACAAAAATAAAATAAAATAAAGTACACAGGAAGATGTGCCCAGGTTCTATGCTTTTTACCTACAGGATTTAAAGTTCACAGGAAGATGTGCCCAGGTTCTATGCATTGTACTTAAGGGACTTGAGCATCCACAGATTTAGGTATCAACAGGAATCCTAGAAGTAGTTCCCTTGGATGCTGAGGATGACTGTTTCTTCTTCACAAAAAAAAAAAAATTAAATAAATCTTCTTTGCTTAGGAAGACAGACAAAGCCAAAGAGCTGGACTGTTCCCATGCACACTCATAGCAATAAATTCATTGAGCAGGATTTCCCTTCTATCAAGCAGAGTGCAAAGCCCCCCAAATGGGACAATGGGCAGAAAAGTTCTGATGTGCAGAGAAGGGGGAAGATGTCCTTATTCAAGAGATAGTCATGAAAAGATGTCCTTGACTATGACATTAATTACTAAGGTGAAAATAAAGGGAGATTTCAAGATAGTCACCATACAATAGAGAATGTGCTTCCTGTCATTCCTTCTCCAGTCCTAATAATCATGTCGCCCCAGAGGCCAGTACCTGTGCTAGAGGAAACCATATTCAGAAGAGCTCAAGCCTACCTGGATTCTATCAGATGTAGTAAGGAAATGGCTCGGGACATGGCTTGGAATCATTCCAACATTATTGACTGATAGAAAGGGACAAAACAAAAATGTATCAGAAGAGTAGGTAGGAAATTTTCCTAAAGAAGCATGTACAAAAAATTTATATACAAGGTCATTCACTGCAACATAATTTAATAACTATGAGGAAATTGTAGGGAGCAATTATACATAATTTTGGGGAAAAATCATGTCACAATTAAATTATGATTAGGCCTAGTTTTCCTGTCTACAGACCAGCTATGGCATGTCAAGACATAACTCCATTCTTGCCTCTGGTCACAGCTGAGACCTCAATGTCCCATGCTGCTATGATACTCAAGGGCAAGATTATAACAGCTAAAGACATCTTGCTTCCTTGAGAACCAAGTAGTAAGAGAAAGGTTTCACCTGGGGAGGGGCAAATTTCTTATCAACTTAATTCCTCCCACCTACTATTGTATGAATGCTCTGCTTACAGTCCTCCTCAACATTAGACTATCCTGGGCTGGGGATTTAGCTCAGTGGTTCCGGTGCCTGCCTCGCTAAGTGCAAGGTCCCGAGTTCGATCCCCCTCATACCAAAAAAAAAAAAAAAAAAAAGAATATCCTAACCTAAGACCTTCATCAGCATAAGATCCTTATCTACATAGGATTATCTCCACCCTCAAGTCACCTGATACTTTCTCCAATCATTATGTGTACCCAATAAAATGTCTAACTCAGAGTCTTTGTCTTTGCCCACTCTGAGGCACTGACCTCCCAGATCCCCATATACTTTGAAAATAAGCAAGTCTCTATTGTCTTTTTTTTTTAGCCCTTGCCATCCCCCTTTCTAGGCAGTTGGAGGATTGATCGCCCTCCAAAGGAAATGAGGTAGAAAAAAATGATTTTCCAAAAATAGGAAACTCATTTAATAAATCATGGTATGTCGGCATACAATTAAAAACTATAGCTCCTTGGAATTTTAAAGGTATAGGAAAACATGTGATATCAGTTTTTAAGTATAAAACAATATGTACATATAATTCCATTTTGAAAATATGTGTGTATATATGTTAAAAGTGCTATTTCCAATTTTGGAGATTTTTAAAAATTCATATTTCTTTTATGTGTCTATTTTCTCAAATTTTTCTACAGTAATATATTTTACATTTTTATTTGTGAATATGTAATGTTTTTAATTCAACAAGTTTAAAAATGCTTTCAAATCTTACTTTCTTCTATATATAATACAAACACCATACAGTGCATGTGGTTATAAAATACCTTATCTATAAGTCATTACAGGGAAAATAATTTTTTCCTGAGTAAGAAAGTCAATTCTTACATCACCACACTGACTCTCTATGTCATGGATTAATGAGACGTGTTGGTTTGCTAAACTAATTCCTTTGGGCCAATTTCTGGGATCACTCTTCCTGCCAAATGGTCAACATCAGTTCTATGAAAAAAAAATTCACTTTAATATTGTAAAATATCATTTGGAAGGTTGGAATATATATTTAATACATTCCAAAACCATATATAAATTTTTAATCCCCAAATTTCTCTTGAACAATTTAGTTTTAATATTCAGTTTAATGCTGCAACTTAAAATACAATCAAGGGTTAAAATCAAGCTAACATGAAATAATCAAGCATCACTAAGATAATTATTTCAACAAACTTTGCATTTTGCAATTTACTTACCTAACACTCCGATTTCTAAACCTTTAAGGTTTTCTTTAATATAGTCATAGATGTCATCTTTGGTAAAATCTGTTTGTATAATCTTCACATTTCTCCCTGTAGTCTTCTCTGCATTAGAGACAACAAGTATTTCTTGATGAACAAGGGTATAAATCCCCCTCTTGACCATGAGGTTCCCTGATGCTAACTGTACTACCTACTACTACCTTTGTATTTCCAACTTACTACAGTGAGAAGTACATGCATTAAAACAGATTTAGTGCAGTGGTTCCCAAAGTGGGGACTACAGCTCCACTGGGAAACTTGTTATAAATGCAAATTCTGATCTCCACTACAGACCCACTAAATAGGCCCAGCCATGCATCTGAAAAGGTCTCCAGGTGTCCCTGGACATGCTCAGGTTTGAGACCTCTGGGCTAAGGGCTGCCTCTGCTTGGTAAGGGCACACACATACCAATCCATGTGTTTGTCCAGCACTGAGGCTGGACACATGCACAACTGCATGTCATAATCCTCTCTACCACCTTATGAAGTAGAGAGTATCACTTCTGTTTTCCAGAGCAGAAAAGTAAGCCTCAGAGAAGTCAACTAACTGCCCCAGAGCACTCGCACTCTGCTCACTCTAAATCTACTGCTCTTTCTACCAGTCTGTTACAGTGCCACAGGCAGGAGTTTGGGGGCAGATATAAAAGCAGAGTTTACCAATTCCTTGGTGTTTTGCTTTAACTTTGTAGTTAGATCCAATATTTCTGCATCAAGCAATCATGAGGCATAATTTGGGAGTTTGAGCTGCTTTGAATGCAAAACCAGGACTTACTTCTCAAAAGGATGATTGAAAAAAGCACAATTTAGCATTGTAAGAAAAATCTTCAAGAATTGATCTTACTAGTACTACTTCGCATATCCAGACAAAACAAAAGAGTTCATCAGTTCAAGAGTACTGAACTGCCATGATGTGACCCTATACCTCTCACATCCATCTCCTATCTCAAATCCTCCTAGAGAAGTAAGGCTCATTCCAGAAGGCCTGCAATGATCTTCTGGATTCTTCATAATCACTCATCCCTTTGAGTTAAAAAAAAAACTTACTAATTGCCAATGATTATTAAAGTTCAAATATCCAAAAAGAAATATGGTCAATGTTAACTAAGAACACTTCCAGGAAAATACTCATAATAGCACATTATAGTATTAAAGCTACCTCTTAGGGTTTTATGGTATACAACTTCTGCAACCATATGTGGCAGCTGTAGATCGGACCTTTTTAAAAAATCTGATGACCACCAGTAAGCACTAACCTTCACCTCCTGACATAGGGGATTGAAGGCCCACACACAAATCCTACTTTGAAAAGGAGTAGAAGTTATCAGACAGCTTGGGTATCCAGATGAGCAGGGCTGATTCTAAAGATGTAGGTGCAGGATCAAAGGAGAAAGTGGACCTATTTAGTGGACCTGAGGCTCTTCCTGCCTTGAAGAATCCTAGATCACAGAACCTATAGTGGGCTAAAGTCTGCACCTCAAACATTACCCTTCAGTTTGTAAACAAGGCTCCCCTTGGGACAGGTGGTACCCCAGGCTCCCAACAGCAGAGCAAGGATGGCAGATCAGGACAGGGGCAGGCTAGACTGGTGGTTCCCTGAACATCTCCCTTATTTGAAACAGGATGGGGATAACTCACCAATCTCAGTGGCAATGGTCTGGAGTTTTTCTAGCGTCCGGCTGATAAGTATAACATTGAGTCCTTGTCTTGCTAGCTGGCAGGGGGAGAGCAAAAAAACCCAAAAACAATAAAGAAACTACACAGGCAGAGAGGCTTGCTCCACAGGTGAACAAATGGGTCTCTAAGTGTTGCCCTTGGTTGTAGGGTGAGGTGCCTGCTCCATCAGGGCTGGACCCATGCAGAATAGGACAAAGGTTGCCAAGCTATGAACAAAATAGCCATAAGGGACTGGGCCACAGGTGACAGCATAGTCTTTAGTGCATGTCATGTGTTTACTATGTACCAGGAACTATTCTAGGTACTGTTCTTTACACACCCATGATCTGAAAGCCCCTTATCCAAAACACATTGGATTTGCTGTGTGTCCAACTCATCTATTGCAGACTATATACTATATACAGTCAGCCTTCCCATGGCTCCACATCCATAAATTCAACCAATCACAGACTGGAAATGTCCGGGGGGTGGTATCTCTACTGAATATGTCCAGCAGGGTTTTTGTTTCTTGTCATTTTTCCTTAAACAATACAATATAAGACTATTTACAAGGCATTTCTGTCATATTAGGTGTTATAACTGAATGATTTCAGATGTACAAAGGATGTATGTAGATAAGCAGAGAGAGAGCGCTGTGCCGTTTTATATGAGTGACCTGAGCACCTGTGGACTTTGGTGTGTCTGCAGAGACCCATGATAAAAACAGCATTTCTGCAGGCATTTGAGCTCCTTCTTATTCACCAAAACATTTTTCTGGTGAATCACTTGACAGGGGAACTTTCTTATTTTGTCTCCCAACAGAAAAGGAAATGGAATCGAAGGCCCAGGGTGAAGAGGTGGATGCTTCCCTGGCATCTTGGGCAATGCCTATGCCCAGGCTGAGCAATGTGCACATTGAAGTGGCCAGAGCAAGCGTGATTCCTTGGGCACATTTAAGTGTGCTATGCTGGGGAAAATTCTAAAATGTTACCAATGAGAAAAGTTAAAACTTTTTCCTGAAGAACAAAACAAAACAAACAAACAAAAAAATCAATACTCATTTAAATAGGTTGATGACATTTGAGTTTTAGTGACAAAGGCCTAGCTTATTGAAATCTTTTTCTATGGTTTTAGTCAAATGATTTATATTGTTACCTTTTTAATTGTGGCAAAAGACACATCTTTTCAAAAAAATTGTATTAGTACGTGTTTGCAGTACATTTATCGTGGGGAGTTGTACATGTACATAATGCCTCTTGGTTCTTTTTCTTTTTGTCCCCTCCCATCTCTCCTTTCTCCCTCTCACTCTTAGTCCCCTTCCCATTCACAAAACTTCTATTTCCATTTTTTCCTTCAATTCTCCTTCTTAAAAAAATCCCTTTACCCTTCCTTCCCTCCCCGCTTCATCTCTTCGTATTCTCATTCCCATTTGAAAATCATCTCCCTATTTACTATTATTTATCCTTTATTTTGCTCTTTATTTATACTTTGTTTCTCATGTAAGAGAAATCATGTGATATCTAAACTTGCATGTCTGATTTATTTCACTTAACATTATGATTTTGAAATGCATCCATTTACCTACAAATGTCTCAGGCTTATCCTATGGCAGTGTAGTATTCCCTTGCCTATAAATACCATATTTTCTTTATCCATTCATCTGTTGATGGTCATACAGGCTGCTTCCAAGATTTAGCTATTATAAATTGTGCTGCTATTGAAAGTATAAATAAAGATCAAAATGTATAATAGGTAATGTGAAATAGGAATAAAAGATCCAAAGGGGAAGGGAAAGTGAGAGGGGTAGGAGAAAAGAATAAATATGAGAAAAGGAAAAAATGGAAACAAAGTCTTTGTAAATAGGGAGGGGAGAGGGGTTGAAAGAAGGGCAGGGGAATGGAGAAAAGAAATAAGAACCAAGATATATTATGTAAAGGTACAAATTCCCAATAATGAATGTCAGCATATTGTATACCTAAAATGTATCAATAAACTTAATGAATTAAAAACAAAATAAATAAAATAAATTGTGCTGCTATAAACATGGATATGCATATATCACTGTAATATGACTAAGTCTTTCAGGGAAGATACCTAAAAAGGGAATAGTGGGTGAAATGGAATTTCTATTTTTAATTTTTGAGGACTCTCCATCCTGATTTCCATAGTGGTTGTCCTAGTTTACATTGCCAGCAATAGTGTAGAAGGGTTTCTTTTTCCCCACATCCTCAACAGCATTTGTGGTTCTCTAATTTCTTGATGATAGCCATTCTTTCTGGAGTAAGATGGCATCTCAGTGTTTTTATAATTTGCATTTCTCCAACAGCTAGTGATGCTGAACATTTTTTCATGTATTTATTGGCCATCTGTACTGCTTCTGAGAAGTGTTTGTTCATTTTATTTGCCCATTTTTATTAGGTCTTTTATTTTGGGGGGGTCTAATTTTTTTGAGTTCTTTATATAGTCTAGATGTCATTCCTCTGAGTAATGGCTGACAAAAATTTTTACCCATTCTGCAGGTTGTCTCTTCACTCTGTTGGTTGTTTTCTTTGATGTGCAGGAGCTTTTTAATTTGGTTTGATACCATTTTTTAATTCTCAATATTATTTCTTGTGCCACTGGGGTTCTGTTCAGAAAGTCCTTACCTATGCCTATGTCTTCAAGAGTATTACCTATTTTATCTTCCAGTAGATAAAGTGTTTCTCTTTTAACATTTAGATCTTTGTTCCATAAAATATCTTAACAAAAATATGGACTATTTCACAGATCTGGGTCATCCTTGGGGACCCATGCTAATCTCTGTCTTCACTCTTAGCAAATTTGCTGCCAAAACAAACATTTGCTGTGGTTTTAATAAAGAAATATAGGCCAGAGAAAGCAGAGAAGCAACTGAATTGTGGCTCAGACTACATGATCTCCAATAGCCACTAATTTACCCTTTAAACACCAATTCTCACCAAAACCATCCAAGTAAAAATCTCTGGAGTTGAAGCCTTAGCATTTATATCTTCTTCTACTATAATTTGTTAATACACATTACTGAACACACAAATACATTCTCATAAAAGATTCAAACAATACCAAGGGAAAAAATCCCCAATGCCCCCAGTCCCATCTCCCTACCCTTAAACCCTGCTGCCTTTTACAAGCTTGTTGATTCTTCTATAACTTTTTCTCTGCACTTATGGGCATAAATAGATACATATAGAAATAAAACTTTGCCTTGAAGGTTGTATTTCTTTTTATATTTTATGTGATACTCTATTGTCTCGCAATGCTCTTTGATAGTGGAAAAGACACATTCTCTTCCATTCACCTCTTTGAACAAGAAGCATTATTCATCCTTCCTGTTTAATTTCATTTGCAAAATTAGTCCCATGGCAACACATAGATGGTACGGCAACTGGGGGTGCCCTGCTGAACAGCCATTTACAAGTTAACAGACCTCACTGTGGAAGAAAGGGTATGAATCATGGTGTGCATTCCACTGTCTCTACCACCAATATCAGGCTTATTTATTGCCATTGTTACTTAAATTATTTGAGATAGAAAAAAATTCCACAAGTAATACTCAGGTTCAGTTCCTATTCCTACCACTTACACCTGTCTGCACAAATCAATTGTTCCACAGATGGGATAAGAGAATATATTAGGCAGTATGTGGCACTCACTGAGCTGGTCATAGAGGAAACACTATTACTTTATTTGTGATTCAAAGCTCTTTACCCAGATGCCTAGCTTGAGTTCCTTTTACTCGTTTTAATAGTTTATTAATGTTTAATGTTTGGCTTTTCACACAAACAATAGTCTTTTTTCCAGAGTCAGTTTTGTTTCCTCCTTATCAACATTTGGATATTTTTCTCCTCATTATCTTAGCTAACACCTGTTCCACATTAACCCACTGTTGTTGTGGCAAACTCATTTGTCTTGTGCTCTGCCCTCCAGGAACACTATCCATGTTTCCTACCATTTCTGGTAGATTTTTTGTTTTTATCAGTTAAAGAACACCTTCACTTATTTCTTTTTTCAAATTACAATTTTTATAAGCTGCTAGATTCAGTTTGCAAATATTGAACTTGGATCATAGCTCCTTGCTGCTCTCTCTGACCCCTTCTGGCATCTAAGTCATGCTAATCTGTCTGAATAGTTTATGAAATAATATGGGATGATCAACTCATCCCAGATCTTTTTAATTTTTTTTTTTTGGTTGTCTTGAGACAGGGTCTCAGTATGTAGTTCAGGCTGGCCTAATTGAAGAATAATTTTTCAACAGGGATAGGTGGTGGACATAGTTACCTAACATTTTTTTAATGTTTTGCATTGTGGTCAGTAAATGCAATGGTATGCCTTTTACTATTTGTATTGCAACACAATTTCCTTTGTAGCCTAATAAGAAGACAGCTTTTATGAACATTCCATATGTGTCTTTAAGGAATGTATATTTAATCTTTGTTGACTGCTCAGTTTTATAAACAGTTGTCTATTAAACTAAACTTGGGGCTTGACAATGAAAGAAAAATTAGGATGCAAAAAACATTTAAAGAATTTTCCCATATAAATTCCATTCCCTTCTTCTTATATGAGAAAATGAAAAAAAAGGAAACAAGGTCTATGTAAATGGGGAGGTGAGGACATGGGAGGGATTGAAGGGAGGACAGGGGAATGGGGAAAAAAATAAGAACCAAGATAGATTACATAAATACAAATACCCAATCATGAATGTCATTATATTGTATACCTAAAATATACCAATAAAATTAATAATAAAAAAAAGAATTTTCCCCGATGCAGTCAGGAGGCCATTAAGGGAGGACCTACATGCACCACTCCCCCTGCTGCCTGAGAGGGCAAACTTGGGTGAGCTGTGACTGCAGGTCACTGGACAGTTACATCGTGCCCAGTGACTCAAGATGCACATGGAGGTTGTTGGACTCTCGTTTTATGGACATTTTTACTCAGTACATACATTCTTTTCTACCTCTTTCTCTGCATCCCTTAGCCCCTGCACCTGTTCTCAAGTCCAAGTGAAGTTTTCCCACAAAAGAATTTTTACTGCTTTGTAATAAATCAACACTATTTATACAATATTAGCTCTCACCTTCCTGCTTCTTCAGAACACTGGTTTAACACTGTTTGAATCTTTGTTCTCAAACTGCAATTCCTAGGACTCCAAAGAAAGTTCTGCTTACTTTTGCACTTCCTGAGTTTGCATTGATCATTAAGGCATAGAAAATATCGGTTAAACTAGGAGGAGTGATATTCAAATCCTTTTTAGCCTTAACTATTTCTTATTCGTGTATTAAGATGTTACATTACAAGCTTCAACTAACTGAAGTTCTAAGACACAATAAATATCAGAACACAAGATAACTTCAGAAAGAGAATCAAGAAAAATGTTTGTGATATAACAAGAAATAAATATTTAGTCCTCAAACCTGGTTCTTAGCCCAGAGCTAAAACTTTCATAATTTCCTAAGTGATAGGGATGGTAGGATCATTTTTGTTATTTGATTTTGGTTCCAGGTTTTTGACACAGTTTCTAAGATCCTTAGGGTCTTTTGAATGAGAAGTGTCTTTTGCATTCTGATAAGTTGGCTGGGGTCCCAGGTTACTGGATATCTTCCAAGTGGGATCTGGTTGGCAGGGAATCCAACGAGATGATCAGAGGGTTGGAACCTTCAGCCCCACCTCCACCTCCAAGAAGC
Organism: Heterocephalus glaber; assembly: GCF_053883595.1. Classification (NCBI taxonomy): domain Eukaryota; kingdom Metazoa; phylum Chordata; class Mammalia; order Rodentia; family Bathyergidae; genus Heterocephalus; species Heterocephalus glaber. The sequence goes on along the minus strand of NW_028258151.1, from coordinate 11,674,294 downwards.
TAGAGGGAGTGCAGATTGAGTTTGTCATCAGTTGGTGATGATTTAATCAATCATGGCTGTGTAATGAAGCTGCCATTAAAAGACCATAAATGACAGAGTGTGGGGACACTCAGAAGCGTTGGCAGGGTGGTGAGAGAACATGGTTCCTCCACCCTCACCCCACGCCTTGGCCCAAACATCTCTTCGGTTGAATTGTTCAGGCGTTGTGCCCTTTATAATACACCAGCAACAGTAAATACAGCGACTTTCTGACCCGTCAGCCATTCTAGCAAATTACTGAACCTGAGGAGAGAATGGTGGGAACACCTGGTTTATAGCCAGCCAGAAGCATGGACAGAAGGCCTGGGACTTATGATTGGCATCTGAAGGAGGGCAGTCTTGTGGGATCAGACCCTTAAACTGTAGACTCTGCTCTCATTCCAAGTAGTTCTTGTCAGAATGAATGGAACTGAATAACATCTAGTTGGTGCCTGGAGAGTTGAAAAACTGAGCAGTGTGAGGAGTCTGCGATGTATCAGAAGTATTGTGTGTAGAAAGAGGTCGATGTCCAAACAATGTCTATAGACTCATGTCATAATGTGATTCTTGAGCCGTTCCCCAGTGGACCTTTCACTCATATAACAAATACATAACACAACAAAGAGAGTAGCAATGAGAGGGAATTTGGAAGGCTTATTTGGTTGCAACCACTGCCAAGCTGTGATTCCTGTCTCCCAAGTGGAGGAGGAGGGAGGAACAACATTACCTGTGCATCACCTCAAGTGAGAGGAGAAGAATTTTTCAACAGCACCCTTCATCTTATTGTTTTATATTCATTGTACTTTTTAATTTTTTGTTCCTCACTCCCTTTTTTACCTGAATTAGTTAATATAGAAGAAGCGATGCTGTGATAACAATCACTGAAATCTCTGTGGTTCACCACAATTTTATTTATTCATGTTCCTTTAACTATAGACTGATCTTTGACTCAGACACACAAAAACTTAATAAGCAAGACACAGTGGCCCCTCAGCTGCTCTGACAGTGGGACTTTCTGCTGCTGTGAGTTAGGCCTGCTACCCAGATGTTTTGAGCAATAAAAGTAAGAGTGTTTCTCCTGGATCAGATGCAGGTCAGAAGCAGTGTGGGGTCAGCTAAGATTCTATCCAAACATCTGCCTCAAGAGCAAAGAGATCTTGGGAGAAGTCAAGTTGACAGAAGAGCAAGACATTGCAAGGACCAAGGAGGACACAACACAGGAGGAGGCCTTGGCCAGGGCCAGTGTCTAGTCATAAGAGGCACTCACTAGGGGAAGTAGAGAACCACAGAAGGATCCGCAGGGAGAGAAAGTGTCAACAGTCACCAGAGCAAGGTATCCTCTCAGGACAGAAAAATCTGTGTGATCCTCTCCTTGCTCCTGTCTCTTACTCTCTCCCATCCTCCTGCTCCATAGATTCAGCCAGGTTCAGACATCTCCATTAACCATCATGAAAAGGAGAAATGCCAGACCAGGAAAGAGAGAAAAGGGACACAGCACCGTCCTCCCACCTCCAGTGGCCCAGCTCAGGAGAGGGAGAAGATGTAACTTTCATCAAATATGCAGCATTTTGATGGTGGTAGATGATGGGTCAGTGGTCTCTGTTTCACCTAAGAGGGGTCAGTGGCCTGACAAGGCCAGATGCAGAGAAGAAACTGCCACAGTGATGGGAAACAGAATGATTGATCATGCCTCATGAGTTCTAATTTAGAATACTAGTCATACTTTCTAGTTCTGAAAATGACATGATCATTTTCCACAACAGTTGTAAATTTGTCAATCACTTCTACTGTGATTAATTTCCACTTTCAATATTCTGACATTATATTGTCAGGAATAGAATAGGCTCAATATTAATGTGACAGTTCATCTTAGTTGTCAACTTGACTGTATTAAGAGACTCCTGAATAGGTAATTGGATCATGTGGTTGGTATATTTACCATTGGATTAATCCAGTCATCTCCATAAAGCTGAATGTGCTGCTAGAAAGTAGAGCCCAGTTGGAGGTGGGCCACTGGGGGTGTGCCTTTCTCTCACTGGCACTCTTTTCCTGTATTCTGCTCCCTGACCACCATGAAGTGAGCAGATTTTTCCACCATAGTGTTTCTGCCTTGGAGCCAGCCAAGCATGAAGAGAATCCCCTGAAAATATAAGCCAAATTCAACCTCTTCTACTTTAAATCGGTGTCAGATACTTAGTCTTACCAGTAGGAACCCTAACTAACACAATAATCTCAATTTTGGGCCAGGGATTTAGCTCATTTAGCTTCGCCACCTGCCTCGCAAGAGCAAGGTCCTGAGTTCGATCCCTGGTACTGCTCCAAAAATTTTTTTCAATTTTATTAATATGAATATTTCTTTTTTCTTATTCCTTACCTCAAGTTATATTTTGTCTGACACTAATATTGCTCCTTTTCCTTTCTTTTTTTGGTACCAGGGATTGAACTCAGGACCTTGCACTTGTAAGACAAGCACAGTGCCACTGAGCTAAATCCTCGGCTCCTACTCCTTTTTGTTTGCATTTACCAAGTACAGTGCGTATTTTTCCAGTTCCTTGATTTTCAACCTTCCTGTATTCAACACTGGGTTTTTTGGGGTTGTTTTGTTTTCTTTTCTTTTCTTTGCCTCATCTAAGTATCTATCATTTTTGGTAAATTTAATCACAACATATTTATTGAGATGCAGATTTGCTACACCAACCCCTCTATCTTATTTTAGTTTTTCCACTCACAGTTTTTTCTTTGTTATTTCTCTCCTTTTAATGACTGTATTAAGCAGGATAGGATATGCGATACAAATCAGCCCGACATCTCAATGGATTAACACAAGAAAAGTCTATTCTTTCTCACATAGTGTCTTCTGCAGGTAATAGGACAATCATCATGGCCCCTCCAGGCAGTGACTCAGGGATCAAGGTTATTTTCTCAGGATTGCTACTAGGATGGGGCAAGTGGTGAACCAGGTGCAAAATTTAAGGAGGTGCTCTCTCTCAAGCGTATGGTTAACCCAGGTGCCTTGCCTTAGTTCTGGCCCTTCTTTGTCCATCCTTCAACCTAAGACCTCCACTGTTTTCCCTCATGTTGGGTGACCAAGCGCTAAATTTGATGATGGTGTCATAAAGGCATCTTTACGTCTGCTTTTACTAAATATGTTATAAGAACAACAATAAAAGGACAAGCAGAGTTACAGAAGAACTAGCTCTATATCTGAACCAGTAAAACGTTTATCTACAAGGAAAAATGCACACAAAGCAATAAACGTTTTTTCAGAAGACACAAAACCAAAAGATACACTTTAAACATAAAAGAGAAAGGCTGCACTAGGAAGATGGGGAACAGGAAGGTGGGATGAGAATAAAAGAAAAGAAAATGAGACAGAGACCCTGTATGGATCAATAGCAATTAACTCAACTCTGTGTTTTTATTATCAATTAAGAAAGGAGAACAGAAAAAGAATGAGGTAAGAGATGGTGAAAACAGGAAAAGAGGAAAAAATAAGAGCATATCTGCCTGGGGAGGCCTGTATCTAGACAGTTGAGTATAGGATTCATGTGATCTCCCTGACATTTGCTATTTATTAAGCTGATTATACCAGTAAATTTTCCAAGACTCATGCTTAATTGCCTTGTCTATAAATGTTTGTTTTACAGCTTTCTTTACTCATTTTAAATTACTTTTCAACTAAGGCTACCCTTAACCTTATCAATGAATAAAGGCATAATTGCACACACTCTGGCCAAGACCTTTATATTTAATGTTCAATGGCTAATGAAAGAATCATCTCAAACTTAAAAACAGATGAAATGATTGCCTGATTTTTAAAAATATTAATATCACTCTAGAATAATTTCTAATAAGTCTGCTTAACCTCATCTGGTGCCCTTGGATGGGATGTCTTTTGTGTGTGTGTGTGTTTGGTACCAGGGATCGAACTCGGGTCCTGTGTGCTTGCGCAGCAGGCAGTGAAACCACTGATCTAAATCCCTTGCCCAATTTAAACTTTACTAATTCTCAGCTGATGAAGTTGCAGACCTCTCACAGCCAGCAAAGTTAGATACAGAGGAGCTGTTCGGACTTTGTAGTCTAACAGAGAAGCTATCCCAGAGCTGACAAGGTCGGGATTCTATGGAAAGTTAGCTGGTGTCTAATATGGCAATATTGTCTTACACTCCTTTCCCAAATGGCCGTATAAATCCCTGTTTCTCAATGCCCTTCCATAGGCTCTTTTGCTTTCTTGCTGGTTCTCTAATACAAAATTGAGTGAAACTTTAACAAGTACAAACATACACCTTTGTTTGAGAATTCGGTTTTTACAACAATGAGAATAAAATGTTCGCTAATCCTTTGAGCTACTTGCTAAACAGCCACAGCAATTACATTATAATCCTAATGTCCTACAAGATTTCAGAAACATACTACCATGCTCTACTAAAGAATATTGGAGTTTTTAAATTCAGCTTTATGGTATGTTTAAGATAAAACATAAGGCCATGGGCAGTGGTTGTAAATCAATGATAGAATGCTTGCCTGGAATGTGCAAGGCCCTGGATTTGATCCCCAGCACTACAAAAAATAAATAAATGAATGAATAAAATAAAACATAAGACCACAGGAAAGTTAAAGCCAAAAGAATATTCCAAGGTGATGGTTTCAAAAGGTGGGACTTTTTCCAGAAGTGATTAGGTCCTAAGGGCCATCAGTGAGTGGGATTAATGCACTTATAAAACGAGCTTCAAGGGTAGCCTGGATTTTCCATCTGAGGAGGATAGCACAAGGTGCCATGTTGGAAGCAGGAAGGAGACCTCACCAGACACCAAATCTGCCAGTGCCTTGATATTGGATTTCCCAGCCTCCAGAACTGGGAAATAAATTCGTATTATCTGTATTTACCCAACCTAAGTTTTTTTTGTTTGTAAGAACAAACTAAGACAGGCCCAGGGATTTAGCTCAGTGGTTCCGCCGCCTGCCTTGCAAGAGCAAGGACCCGAGTTCAATCCCCGGTACCAAAAAAAGGAACAAACTAAGACAAATAGTGAATATAATCAAAAGAAAAAAGGCACGGCTTTACTAATATCAACCAAAACAGGCATTAAAAATAGATAGCACTGAAACAGAAATAAACCTAGTAAAAAGTTAAATTCATCAGGAAGATAGAACCATTCTAATCCTGGATCACCTAATTAACTACCTTTACATGAAAGAGTAAAAAGGAAAGATACACCATCACAGTGGGAGATTTTAATTTGCCTTTCAGCAACTGTTGGATGAAGTACACAGGCATTTGGTAAGGACATTATTTAAGCCACATAAATAGTACACTTGATCAAATGGACACATATAAACATTGAATAAGATTATGTTCTTCTGAAAGTTGGCTCTCTACAAAACCTGGTATAACTAACAAATCTCTAGCAAAGGCAAAGAAAAAGAGAAAGCACAAATGATCAATAAATAATATTAAGGAAGACAAGATGAATATAGCCAGAGATACAGCTAGGATCTAAAGTACAGAAAAAGGAATAAGACAGCAAAATGAATTTTGTTACCTCCTGAATTCCTGGTAAAACAATAAAAATGTAATTTTCTGCCTAGAGAAAAAAATAAGATTAATGCCCTTATAAAGCAAACTTCAGAGAATGGTCAGGTTCTTCTGCTAACATAAATCCACTCAACAAGTGACAACAAAGATAAGAGCAGCCCCAAGTTCTTGTTAGCTGGAAAATAGGCAAGATCTGAATGCGTGACATTTCAGCACATGTATAGGGTACATAACGAGCACATAACCTCAGACATACATCATTTCTTTGCGGTGGAACATTCAAAATCTTCTCTCTTACTTGGAAGATTCAATTAATTGTTACCAAAATTTATATCACTGATATTTTCAAAAATCTCAGGCAATGCTAGTACCTGATCTGAGATAAATGAGAAGCCAGAGGAGGTGGATTAGGTTCAGATTGTCTGAGAAGCCATTAGCCAATGCCCTTTTCCATTCTATGAGCTCAGGATAAGGTATTCCTCAAGAACAGGATGAAGGATGAGGCAAATTGAGTTTTGACTGCAGAAAGACGCTGGGCAACTTCCACTCCACAGGCAGAGAATGCAGAAATGCTTCTCTGGGGAATCTGACCTACTCTGGGGAAAAGACCTGAGGACATTGGCAGAGAGACTGTCCCCAAGTCACACTCACCCCTATGCAATATACCTAACACAAGGAAAGCTTGGGCAGGTTCTTAATCCACCTAATCTGGCTTTGAAACCTGAAGTCACCATGATTGTTGGTGAGGCACAGCCAACACAGAAGTTAGAGTAGCAGCCAGACAGGCGGAGGAACCTTGATAGAACACAGTCCAGCCAAGAGACAGCTTTGTTGTAGAAGAAGAAAAAACTGTCTCCTCAGCGAGATCAGAGAGAATATAATGTCTATGAAAAGAAGAAAGTTTACTCTTAAACTGGGATATTGAGAGAACACAAAGGAATCACAGAAGTGTAAAGAGTTTAAGTTCCTTGGGAGGGTTAATTTTTTAATTGAAAAAGAACATAGAAAAAGTGAAAAAAATTCAGTTGAAAGATTGGGAGATAATTATGAACTCATTTTGCAGGAAGGAAAGCAAAGGAATGCAATAGAAATTAGAGAACAAAACAGAAATTGAGGATAGTTTCAGAGTCTGAATACTGGAAATTATAGAAATAATTTATCCAACATCTCAGTAACAGGAGTCCCTCAAAGAGGAGGTAACAAGCACAGCAGACTGACATGCCCTGTGGGGACCCTGTCTCCTCCATATTTGTGCTCACTTTTTTTTTTTCTGGTACCGGGAATCAAACTCAGGACCTTGCGCTTGGAGGCAAGCACAGTGCCACTGAGCTAAATTCCTGGCCCTGTGCTCACTTTCTGCAATGGTTGTTGAGCCTACTGGTGATTTTTGCAAGAAAATGATTGCCTTATAGTAAACACATTTCCTGCTTAAGTGTTTTCAAACATCTAAAAGAATGCTACAAAAAAAAAAAACCTTTATGCTGATAAATTTGAAAACTTAGGTGAAATGGATATTTCTAAAATAATATAAATTTCCAAAACCGATAAATTTAAAATCTCAAATAGTTTTATAACTACTAAAAAAGCAATATCACCAAGAATAATAAGGTGGTAATGATAGAAATTAGTTTATATTGTCTCACAAAGAAAACCCATCACATCCTTATAATCAAACATTCAAAAAACCAATCATTCCAAAATTGTAGAATCTTTTACATAGAATAAAAAGGTAAAATTCCCCTCCTTAGTTTATGAAGTTGGTAGAACTGTTATAAAAAATCTTTGAAAAATAGCCGGCATTGTTACTAATGCTGACTATGTGCATAACCTGTGATCTAGCAATGCTGCTCCAAGTTTAATCTTGAATCATGTGACAGTCCTTTAGGAGACAGAAGTGCTTTTATTAGCAAAAGGAGAAACAACCAAAATTTCCATCCACAGAGGAAAGGTTAACTCAATTGAGATATATATCAGAATGTTATAGTATAATGATGATGGAATACTCCACAGAACTGAAAATGGATGAGCCATGTTTGACATACATAAACATGGTTGAATTCTGAAAGCATATTGCTTATCAGCATAAAGAGTGAATTACAGAATGCCTATGTCTCAACTTACATTAAGTTCAAAACAAATAATACAACCAACATGTTGTTTAAGGAAACATGCGTGTGTAATAGAACTCTTCATTAAAACGCATGGAATTTACTAGCATAATGTTCATAGTTTTTACATTTGTAGAGGGAAGGAAAACATAAAGCACTGACATACAGGCAGCTTCGAGGGCACTGTTGATGTTCTATTTTTTTAAGCTGGGTAATCAGGGACAGATTCTGTTATATTTTATAACCTTCTGCAGTGTATCTGCGCATTATATGCATTCTTGTTTGATGCCTTCCTGGCACACACACACACACACACACACACACACCATCATGACACACTATAATGTACTTAAGATATTCAAAGCCTGTATCAGAAATTACAGCACAGAGCAAAGTAATGAACCTAGAGGAACACAGAAACGATGAAAAGCTGCTGATTTCCTTTAAGGCTAGACAAAAGGGTACAGCTGGTGACTTGGACCAGATGCTAAGAAGAGAGTCCTTGCTGGCATACGATGTTACCATGTATTGCAAAGGCAGTAGATGTTGAGGTCCCAGAGTAGGCAAGACAGTTATTTTTCCTCAGTTAGTCTGAGACAGAGCTAACCAAGTGATTTACCCCAAGGATCACCTCTGTGCTCATCCCTGTAGCTGCCAGGGGCATTACCCAGGTTGGCTTCCTTTTTATTTCCTGAAGGAAACTCAAGATATTTTTAGCACTGGTTACCTTTACAGGGAGAAGTAAGGTAAAGGTTGGTGGGAAGATGGCTTTCTCGCCCTGCACTTTACTGTATACTCGAATTTTCTAATTTTATGCCTGCATTACTTTTACCTTTAACAGGATTTATCTGGGGAAAGACAGTGTGGCTTTTTGTTATTTTCTTCTTTCTCTCTCTCTTAATTAAAAAATAGACACACAAACATCATTAGCCATCAGGGAAATGTAAAGGAAAACCAGAATGGGATTTCACCACACAACTTTAAAAAACTAAAGTCTATGAAGAAAGAAAGTAATCATTAAAGAAGAAAAGCCAAGGACTGCCCTGTTCCAAGGCTGAGCACAACAGTGATATCCCCACATCTCATTTCCCTCGGGGAAGACTCCCCACCCCCAGCTCCACTTATGAGTCCTGGAATCCATCAGAAAGATGGCTACAGAATTAAGCACCTTTGTCTCACAATTCACTTCATCAGCCTCCTGAAGGGGAGATTGTCCATTAAGTGGAAAACAATTTGCATTTTCAGCACAAAGGATGCTCTCTGCCTGGTAGGCTTCTCTCCTCTCCTTAATTGTGCCCTTTCCCTCAAGAGCTGTAGAGGGTTTAAAGGTTCCGTGTGAAGTGGTCTGGGCCGGGAGGGGGCCACAGAGAACATTTGGCTGTCTGGGCTGGCATTGTTCCCTTTGTCCCCATGAGCAGGTCTCAATCTTATTCCAGAATGTCCAGGCTGACAGGCTCCATACACGGGTTTTGCCGCCCCCTTTTCAGAGACTTAAGCCTCAGCAGCTCTGTCTTTCCCATAATTCCCCACCGGATGAATGGGCCTTGTTTTCCTGCTACTGCATGTTGGGGCCTGGTCAGGGAAGGTGCTTGTGGCAGCTAATCTATACCAGGTGGTGGGAACGAAGGGAAAGACAGGCTTCCTCTGTGCGGTGGAGAACAAAGAAAGGGCTTGAATTCAGGTGCTAAGGGAGTGAGGATGGTGTGAGAAACAGTGGCAGCAGGGTCTTCAGAGGTGTGGGAGCCCTCCACCCTTCCGGGCCCACCCCTCTCCACAATTCTTTCCCACCTGCTTCAAGTAATGCTTGAAATTCCTTTAACAAGAGGCAAAGCCTCTGCTGCCAGCCCAAATATAAATCCAGACTAATTAGAATGCAATATAGACTAGGCTTCTGGAAAGATGGAATAGGAGGACTGCTCCTCATTCCGACCATGAAGCACAACTAAAACACCTGAAAATCAGAAGAGTCCAAAGTGTTAGCAGATCAGTTAAGGGCCCTGATACCCAAGGAACAGCACAGCCATGATTCCCTGGCCTTTCTTTTTGCTTTGCCTCTTTCAGACTTATTTAAGAAATCTGTCGAATGAGAAATGTTAACAGGTGCAGATGCACAAAATCCCAAGAAAAGCTCCCTCTCACCAACAAAGGACCACAAAAGAGGAAACCCAGTAAGACAGAAAATATGTATAAGAACCCTCTACCCCAAGAAAACGCCTTGGAAGAAATTATGGCCCCAGCCCCATGCCTGTCAGCAATGGCTGAGTGGGAAGACATGGCTCCACTCTGGCGACCTGGCACTCCTTTGCCAGGTTGGCATCAGCAAATGTAGAATAGGGAACTGGGACTTTTATCCCAGTCACCACCCCAGTGTCAGTGGAAACCTGAAATCCCACCCCTTACCTCCTATCTGGACATGGTTTGTCCCCCAGAGCCTCCTATGCAGGGACTTTGGTCCTCAGTGCAGTGGTGTACAGGTGAGAGGTCTTTAGTCACCTGACATACTACTCTTGGAAGAGCTTAAGATAGTTCTCGTGGAATCTCGATTTTTCTCTCAAAACTAAGTTGTTCTGAAGATGCAAACCTGACTCTCCTGGCTCTCTGGTTTTGTGTCTCACCAAGCCATCACTCCTTCAGATGCTCTTACCTGACACTTCCACCAGGAGACCTTGTCAGAAGTTGACCCAAGGAGGCCACCCAGTCTGGGATTTTCAGCCTCCAAAACTCTCAGCTAAATAAATCTCTTTTCTTCATACCTAGCCTCAGGCAGGGTTGTGGGAAGAAAGGAACCCTTCTCTACTTTTGGTGGGAGTATAGACTGGTGCTACCACTGTGAAAATCAGTGTGGAGATTTCTCAAAAATCCAAGATTAGAGGTCCCATTTGACCTAGCTATTCCCCTGCTGGGTTTCTTCCCAAAAGAATTAAATCATCATGCCACAGCAATACATGTGCACCCATGTTTATAGTGGCACAGTTTGCAATAGCTAAATCTTGGAAACAACTCAAATGTCCATCAACTGATGAATGGAAAAAAAAGATGTGTTTTTTTTATAACAGAGTACTATTCAGCCATAAAGAAGGATAAACTTGAGACATTTATAGGTAAATGGATGCACCTTGAGAACATACTTTTAAGTGAAATAAATTGAACACACGTGCAAATATTGCATTGTCTCTCTGGTGTGAGAAACTGAAAGTGAAAATAAAGACCAAATAGAATAATAAATACAGTGAAATAGGAAGAAATTGTTCAAAATTATACAGAATGTGGGATAATTTGAGAATACTTAAAAGATTTTAAGCAAAAAAGGTATAGTATTATTAGGAAAAGAGCGGATAGATTAGCAAATGAAAATATTCTTTTTAGATCATGATGCACAGGGTATTACCACTGTTATTCTCTAATCATTTTTGTTCTAAAAATTTTTCATAGAATGGTTTTTATATTTTCTTTGTTAATATCTACTTATATTATATGAAAATAAAAATTTTTTAAAAAGAACCCAGCCTCAGGCATTATATAGCAATAGAAAAATGGACTAATAAATACCCCACCCAGCAGTAACAATCATTCTCCCCCTTTCTCCTTTCCTTGCCCAGAGAAGGTGACAGAGACTTCATGGAGAGCCAGGACTCTCCCACTGCCTGGACCCAAGGCCACCTCTCACCGAAGGTCACTGGAGGATTATGGGAGGCCAATCAATTCTCCAATCTGCCTAGAAAGGGGGGCAGCAAGGGCTAAAGAAAGAAAGACAATAGAGACATAACATCCTAATACATGTAGGGCTGGGAGGTCAGTGCCTCAGAGCAGTCAAAGACAAAAGACACTCCGAGCTAGCCATCATTTATTAGGTGCACACAATAATTGGAGGGAGTACTGGATGACTTGGGTGACTCTGAGGGTCTCATACGTTGATGAGGGCGGTTAGAAGAGCAAAGCAATCTTACAATAGTAAGTGGGCCTTCTCCCAGGTGAAACCTTTCTCTTTTTGTATTACTACTTGGTTCTCAAAGAACCAGGATGTCTTCAGGTGATGTAATCTTGCCCTTGAGTGTCACAGCATCACAGGACCACTGAGGCCTCAGCTTGTGACCAGAGGTACACAGGAGTTATATTTCCGCATACCATAGCCAGCCTGTAGGCAAGAAGACTAGGCTTCAGACAGCCCTAATCATAATTTAATTACAAAATGATTTTTCCTCAAAATTATATAGAATAGCTCTCGACAAAGGCTCTGTGGGTACCAACAAAGAGGAATTCCTACCACCCCTGCCAGACTGGTATCTGGCAGCCAGCAGAACCTCCACCCCACCCAGCAGTAACAAGGAGATAGCACACCCCCTAGTGGAAGCCAGGTGGGAACAGGTTCTCCACCCCTCCTGGTAGGGACAAATCCTCACCTCTCTTCCCTTTGCTTAAGGGATATCGGCATAGACTGGGATTTAAATAAAATCCAGAATCTCATAACATAAAACCAGAGTCTCCAGGATTACATTTAAAAATAAAAATACTCATTAATACAAAGAACCAGGAAGCTCTTACTCTGACCGAGAAAGGACAGTCATCAGATGCCAACAAGGTGATGACATAGATTTTGGAAATATCTGAAAAGATTTTAAAACAAAAATGATTCAACAAGCCATTAAGAACACATATTGCTATTGCTGTTTTCATGCACTAAGACCTGTGTGCAGGGCTTTTACTTTTCTGTCACCCAGGCACCATTTTTCTGTCTGTAGTAAACCCTTTGTTTTCATGGACTTTCCCTGAGCACAACTTCCAGTGATCTTCAATAAATGTAGCTGCTCGCCACTTACCTCCGGTATAATGCAGTAAAAAACAAAAGAGCTGAGTCACCCCCTCCCCTCCATTTAATTCTAAACACCACCCAACAGTTATTTCTGCTTCCATTATTCTTAGAGAGGTAAAAAAAAAATAGTAATAATAACATAACAAAAGCCTAGGAGATCACCATGCCCTAGGCAAGAGTACAGGCACCAAAGCTCTAGCTGGAAGAGAAGGGCAATTTGGTGGGAGGCAACTAAAGCCAGAGGTGTCTGGCCTTTAAATCTGAAAGGTTGCATTATTGGCCCTCGCTTCCCTTTTTTCCTGTTGCTGCTGCTACCTTTGGCCTGTGTACAGTACTTTTCTGTTACCCTGGCACCTTACTTGGTCTGTGTTACACCTTTGTTGGCATGGACCGACCTGGAGAACAACTTTTTGTGATCTTCAATAAATGTAATGACTTACTACTTAGTACTGGGTGTACACTTGGCAATGCTTTCCTGGTCATATGGCACCCACACCCACACAGGGTTGGAGATATCCAATCTCCAGGCAGTCGGTTTTATTAGGGGACACTTTGATAAAAGCTGAAATTGGTTGTTGATTATCTAGAGATGTCCTGTCAGGCTCCCGTGCAGGAACTAATTCAGAAGAAGGCTCTATAAGGCTATATGACCAAGGAATTCCACCTTACCAGGTCATGACCATGGGGCTCAAAGGACTGGGGAACTAACAGGAGATACCCTATCAGGTGCCCACTAATAGATGGGGACTAATTTAGAGATAGGCTTGTTAGGTTTCCCACCTCCTGTTCCAAAGCCATTTTGGAATGTGTATGCCTGGTCCAGCCCACCTGACTCTGTCTAAGTGCCTCCTCAGCTAGTCTCTTCTTCAGCCAGGAATGTTCAGCAGTGCAAGGTAAAACTGGGTAGATTCTCTGAGGATCCTGAAAAGTTTGCTGATAATTTCCATATCCTAACAGTGGCTTTTTGACCTGACCTGGAGAGCCCTGGTTTTTTTGTTTTTTTTTTAAATTAATTTTATTGGTACATTTTAGGTATATAATATAATGACATTCATCATTGTAGATTTGTACCTTTACAAAATATATCTTGAATCTTATTTCTCCCCCTTCCCCTACCCTCCCTTCAACTCTTCCCCTCTTCTCTCCTGGATGATTCAAAAACTGCCTCTAATAGAGGTAATAAACAGTGATTACTTACATAGGACTTTACACCTATTTACATCTTCTATCATCAACAGCTACCTAAGAACTCGACAAACAAGGGCCAGGGATTTAGCTCAGTGGTTTCATACCTGCCTGGCAAGTGCAAGGTCCTGAGCTTGATTCCTGGTACCAAAAATATAAATAACTTGACAGACAGTCTAGACCAGTGATGGTGAACCTTTCAGAGACTGAATGCCAAACTGCAGCCCAAAGCCCACTTATTTATTGCAGAGTGCCAACACTGCAATTTAACCTGAACACTGAGGTTTTAGTTTAGAAAAAAAACAGTTCTACATTAACATCTTTTGTATTAAAAGAAAAACACAGTAACACATTCTCCATAGGTTTGCCACGCTGCCACTGGCCTAGACCAACTTGCCCAGAGTATCACCATACTTCAAGATCAAAATAGACTCACCAGCAGGGACAGCCATACATCAAAGGGAACTAGATCTCCTGACTGCTAAAACAGAAGGGGTTATATTCATCTCTCAAAGAAAAATGTAGTTCCCATGTCAATCGGTTTGAAATAGTGAGAAATACAGCCAGAAAACGGTAACCATGCTTCTAACATCCATAAAGAACTGAGTCACGGATCTCTTGGCCAAAATCTGGAATTGGGGGTCTTAGTTACTGTCCTGGACATGGCCTTATTGGTGGGGGGGGGGGGGAGTGCCGGGATCAAACTGGGGTCCTTGCGCTTGTGCAGCAGGCGGCAAAACCACCAAGCTAAATCCCCAGCCCGATATTGCCTTTATTAATGCTTCTCATAACCTTATTATTTTAAGCTTACAAACTTAATCTTTTAGTCAAATTTGTTTCTTCTTGTTTGACAGCCATTAAACTACTGGTAATGGCCCTTGCTCAAAATCACTACCTGCCTCTAAATCCACGGTTGGACAAGAAATCCTTGGAGAAAGAATTCAGCTCTCCTGAACTCTTAGAGCAGTCAGAGAGAGGGTTCCTTGGTTTCCAGGGGGGTAGGACCAATGCCCCTATTCAGCTGGAAGTAGCCATGGAAGACGGAACTTCCTCCTTTTGACACCCATTAAAGATTTTGAAGGGCTGGGGCTCTCAGGGGATAATAGCAGTTGGAGCTGAGGGCCTCATTCCCTCCCACTCATTTAATTCTAAACAGTGCCCAACAGCCATTCCTCCTTCCATTCTCCTAAGAAAGAGAGAAAATAAAATAACAAAACCCCAGATCTCTGATGTTCTAGGTGAGAACACACACCTATTGGATCTCCTACTCTGTCAGTCAACTTCTCTCTACTCTCACCTCATTAAAGGTTCCTACTACATATCATGTACGTAAGTAGGATCAGGGTGAATTCTGGGACAGGAATGCAGGTTGAGAGTCCCTAAGATGACTCAGCACCCTGTCAGTGATTCCTGTCAATCACACCTAGAGATTCAGGGGGAGGCACCTGGGCAGGAGTGCATATTCTTCAAATTCCAAAAGCCTGATTCATCAGGGGCTGTTGCTGTTGCCTTTTCTGTGTGCTGTGACCTGTGTTCAGTGCTTTTACTTTTCTGGCACCATTTTTCTATCTGTGCCATATATTTTGTTGGCACAGACTTGCCCTGAGCATAACTTCCCATGATTGTCAATAAATGTAGCTGCTTTCTACTTGCTACCTAGTGTACTTGCAATTCATTGCTCATCACACATAAGAGCCTAGACTATGTCTGCCTATTCCATGATAACAAACGTACAGATTCAATAGGCTCAGTGGACCAGAATAAACCCAAAGAAATCTATACCAAGAAGCATCAGAACCAAACTTCTACAACTAAAGACAAAGAAGACCTAGTCATGGTGGGACACATGTAATTCTATCACTCAGGAGGCTGAGACAGGAGGATTGCTCTTAGTTCAAAGCTAGCCTGGAATACATAGAGAGGCCAGTCTGAACTCTGAACTACCTAGTGAGACCCTACTCCCCCCCAAATCCCAAAGCTAAGGAAAAAAACTTGTAAAAGCAGGAACAAGACTTTATCTATGAATGAAGAGCAATACAAATGGCATCAGATTTCCCATCAAAAATTGCAGAGGCCAGGAGGAAATAGCACAATATTCTCTGAGGTTCAAAGAAAAAGAGTGTCAACTGCTAATCCTATATCCAGGGAAACTGTCCTTTAGGAAAGAAGGAAGGAATTCAGACATTATGAAATGAAGAAAGCACTGTGATCCAACTGTGCTAGAAAATCATAATCTCCTCATAGATTCCTAAAATACATCAACATGAAGGTATTGACACCTTTGAATATCACTGTATTTTTTTTAGAAAAGTTCAAGAGATGAATAATAAATTTTTAACCTTTTTAAAATAGAAGACATTTTCTTTTTTGAATAAAGCCGATTGTTTTTATATTCAGAGACAGTGTTTGGAGTGAATGTTGCATGACTATGTGTAGAATACAAGGGAGAAACTCGCCAAGAAGACAACTTCAGAGCTGGATGTGATGGCACATACTTGAAGTCCCCTGTGCAGCAGGCTGAGGCAAGAATATCATCTGAGCTGAGAAGTTCAAGCCCAGCCCAGGCAACATAGTGAGACACCAGGTCAAAAAACAAAAAAAGATGATAACTTACCTCAAATGAATATGCTTTTCCAATCCCATCACCTGCTCCAGTGATAACTGCAAAAGGTAGGAATAGTTTTAAACAACTGAATTTAACTTTTCTTTCTCACTGGCTATACATTTTCTTGCAAGTTTAGTACACTAGATATTGCAAAGCAACATTACTCCACTCAATTCCAAAGTTCTCAGTCCTTGATTGCCTATCATCAAATATGCAAAATGAACAAATAGTTATTTTGTTTTGTTTCTATTTTTGTTTTGAGGGACTAGTGAGACTGTAGAAAACACTCCAAAATGCAACAAAGAATCTCAACCAAATAACATTTTATCTGGACTGCTCAGGATTTAGACAATAAAAGTCTTAATTCATCAAGGGCAAGCATTATGCCCTGTTATCACTCTCACTACCGGCCCAGTATTCATCCTAAGAATATTTCAAGGTTCTTTCTAAAGGTCAAGTTCTGCCTTCCTTTCACACACCCCCACACCTCATGGGATACACTATGGGAGACAGAGGACATAGCAAAGAAGACATCAAAACTCACAAAGGGATTGCAGGGTCCTGGGAAATCTACTCAGTAGAACTCTCTTTTGTTATACAGCACTCCAACAGGTCTTCTAAAGCTTTTCTCACCAACACTGCATGCATATTTAGTGATGGAGTTCTGGGATAAACCTCATTCTTACACACATTACTGATAGAGAAAATTTAAACTCTAGGTTAGTTATCAGGTAGCTAAAGTAGAATAAGTAATCTGTTCCTTTAAGATTTACCTTTCCCGTAACTCTTATTATTTAAGATGATAGCTAACTGAACCTTTGACCTGTAACCTAATTGTAGATAACATTTAACCTGGAGAAAAGCAAAGTAGAAATGTTTGGGTAGTTTACAATGTATGTGTTTTAGGCGCCATCTGTTTGTTATATGTCTGTGACTGTAACCATTAATAGGAACTAGTTGTAAAAGAGAAACAGAAATTTTACTAAGACCACCAGAAATGAGGTAATGGCTAAAAGAAAATATAAAAGGTAATGTTAAAACAAAGGATGGGGTGGACATTGATCAGATGAGTTTCTGGTGGTTCCCCTCGCTAGCAAGTAAAGGCTTTGTTTTTTTACCCAACTTCTGTGTCTCCGTACATTTCTTTCCACAATTCCAGAACATTACCACTTTAAAACTCACTGCAATTCAGTACACACACAAACCTGCAACTGACTTTTGCAATAGCAATTAAATATGAACCAAAAAACCACAGTATCTTACTTGAGAATAAGCACAAGCCAAGATGTACAGTCTCAAGCAGTGCACCAGCAGAAGCCACTCCTCCACTCAATAATTATCTCTGATTTTATCTGTTCCTAAAGGTCCCTTTTGAGTGGATGCATGCACACTATGTATTCTCATTGGTAAAGAGGCCTGTGCTAGACTTCTCATGAGTCCTCCTTTATCCTCCACTATGGATGAAGTAGGAGATTAGGGCTGGGACAAGATGGACAATTAACTGGGAAGAATGTGAAAGGTCACAAAAACTCAGAGGACATGCACAGAACACAGGACACAAAATGACTCTATGGCTCCTGAGCACTGTACATAGAACCAGTCAGAAAGTGCTATTTTCAATCTTTCAGTTATATCTGGTGGGAAGCCAAGCAAGTCTTTTACTAAGGCAGTTTAAATCTAGTGCCAGGTGGGGTGAGCTTTTGATAGGACAACTGTCCCAATGCCTTATTTGAATGATAGGGAAGCCAATCCAGGAATTTTGGATACATAAGACCCCTTTCCCTTATCCCTGAGACTACTGTGAGTCTTCCCAGAAGCCCACTCTCACCCTGTACCACATACCTCTTTTATGCCTACAATAAATGTACACTTTTGCTACCTTTTCTGTGTGTCTTGTTCAATTTCTTCAGAACACCAAGAACCTGGAAACAAGCCACTAAGTCAAACTATCTGGTAACATGGGGAATCTTCAAGGTCACCCAGTACAAGGGATAGAGTATAATTTAGATTATAACACTCAAAATTATGACTAATACCTAACAAATGCTTATGTGCGATGTGCTAACTAATGTTTATGCCATGGGCAATTTCAAGTGGATTAGATGCATCATTCCAGTTAATGCTCCAAACAAGTTTATGATGCAGAGACCAGCATTATCTTTAGTTGATACACAAAGAAGCTCAGGAGAGAAAGTTCATTAAACTTCATTAAGACCTCACTGCTAAAAAAAATGACAAAAAGATTTGAATCAAGGCTGTCCAATTTTGGGGGCCCCAAGTCTATGAAAATATACTAAATGAAATAATTAGAAAATCAAATATGGAGCTCGGGGAGTTTAAAAATTCAGTCTCTATTAGGTTTTCTTCTTGTCCCTCAATTAAGATATATGATCTCTAATGTTTGCCTGTGTCCAAAGACATTTTAGTCTTGCAAATGATGACTCTATTCAGTCTTGACTCATAAAGACAGGTTAAGATTATGGTTTTCACTTTTGAGTCCACAAATGGCTTGTTTCTGGCCCCATCTTATTTTGGAATGTGTGTTCTCAGAGGGCTCAGTCCTAGGATAGCACACAGGGTCTGTGCAGATTTCAAGTCCACTCAACACATGGCCTTCACATCCATGTAGCAGGGCACTGAGGTCTGTAACACTCAGGCTCAAGCCATTTAGCAAGTTCACTGGAGACAGCATACTATGGAACAAGCAAGAACCCACATGCGCGCGCACACACACACACACACACAATCCAAATGTAAGAAGCATCCATTATAAATCCATTGTCATTCTAAACAACTTCTCATATGGTCATTAAAAAAATTTCCAAGGCTAAACTTCTAAGGTTTCCAGGTTTAACAAATGATGATACAGGATGCCCAGCTAACTTGAATTTCAAAAGGGAGGGGGGGGGGGTTGTTGTTGTTGTTGTTGTTTTTGGTACCAGGGATTGAACTCAGGTCCTTGCACTTGTGAGGCAGGCAGTGGAACCCCTGAGCTAAATCCCCGCCCCTAACTTGAATTTCAAGGAATAAATTTTAAACAACAACTAAATTTTAGCATGATATATCCAGATTGTAATCTACTAAAAAATTTACTTCTTCTTAATCTGAAATTCACACTTAGCACTCTGTGTTTTTTTGGACAGCCCTGTAAGGGTGTTGTGTTATTTCCTATTTAGTTTTCTTTACTTTAAAAAAATTTTTTATCAGTACATGATTGAAGTACATAACGATTACATTTATCATGGGGTAGTTTGTACATGTACATAATGCAACTTAATTTTTTTCATCCCCTCCTGTCCCTCCATCTCTTGTTCCCTTTTTAAAATTATTGGACTGATTGATTGATTGATTGATTGATTGATTGATTTTGGTGTCCCACTTTTAAATATAAGCCCCGACAAAGAACTTAGCTTTTCCCTCAAGGCAACATGAAACTCTGACCTTAACACCAGGCATAGAGCTGAAATTCTTCACAATAGTTCCAGTAAATAAATCCCATTGAGAGGCAGTATTTAATTACTGCAGACCCGACCCAGATTCTGTATCTAATCATCTCAAAAATGTGGCTCTATAGAGATCTCTGTTGCCTTGATTTTGCAACACCCTCCCTAAAGGGGCTTGGATATTTTTTTAAATAAAGTAAATTAAAAGTAAATAAAGTAAATTTTTTGAATTTGAAAAAAAAAATTTTTTGGTACCAGGGATCGAACTCAGGACCTTGCGCTTGCAAGGCAGGTGGTGGAACCACTGAGCTAAATCCCCGGCCCTGAATTTCAAATTTTTAAAACACCTTTTAACAAAATGGAAGCACTCTAGGGTTTAGAAATCTGGACATGTGAATACAAAACTTTCTGCCTTATTTATTATTTATTTCACTAGAAATCTCTGAAAAGAACACATAGCTAGCAAATTTGAAAAGATACGGACAAGAGTTGAGGAGCCTTTTTCCTTAGTTACTCTCCTGAGGGTCGCATCTTGTTTTTCACACAATCTTAATTTCACTCATTCTCTTTAGTCCCATAAATGAATTGAATTAAATTTAATTTAAAATTGAACTCCCAAAGGAATTACATCTTTGCTGTCAGAGAAAAGATGTAATATATCTTGTGAGCCTTAACTAAGAATAGACAAGAACAACCCTTAATAAAGGAAAGTTGGAAAGCCCTCCTTACCTGCCCACTGTCCCATGGATGGCAACAAAGATGAGGGTACAGCTCTCCAGAAGCTCAGAAAAATACATTTGGAGAATCTCATGCACTTCACCAGGAAAGCCAGACACACTAGCAGCCCTACAAGAACTAAGAAGTGATCCAGAGCCTCCTCCATGACTACTGTCCCACAGCAGAAGCTGCTTCAGATCTGGCCTTGGATGCCACCTCTGGCCTCCAGGGGCGGGGCCACGTAAGGCCACCTCTTTCCTTCCAGAAGCCTGGGTGTGTTCCATTTACTCAGAGACATTTAGAGTCACTTCTTTACACAGTCCTCTAGCTAACAGGTTTCTGAATGAAGTATTCTTTCTGCTATCTTAATAGCAATGGGGGTCCTCTGTTACTGTGTGGTTGATGGAGAAGAAAAACCAAACCTAGACAAAGAAAAAATGGCAGGCAGGGGTTCTTCTCCTGGATTGGAAAACTGCTATAGTTTTGTCTCCTAAAAGTTCATGTGTTGGAAGCTTGGTCCCAGGGGAGTGATGGAGACATCAAGAGGCCAGGCATAGGGGACTTCGTTAAGTCACTGGGTCAAGAGGCTATCCTCAGGGAAATATTTGACAACTAGGGAGAGTTCTTCCAAGAGCAAATTATTACAGAAGCCTGACCCTGATCCCTAAGTATCTCCCTCACTTCCTGTTTGGACATGTCATCCCTGCCACTCACACGCAATTTCACTGTTTCCAATCTAAGTGGATAGATCAACTAAGCAAAAAGCCAATAAATTTCAGAGCCAAACCACACCCTTGAGCATTTGAACTTAATGGATACATACAGAATATTCCACTCCTCTACAACATTCTTTTCAGGAATACACGATACTTTTTCCAAAATAGATCATATACTAGTCCACAAAGCTTGCTTAAGTAAATATAAAAGAATAGAAATTACCTCATGCATACTATCAGATCACTGTGAAATGAAAATAGAGACCAATGACAAGCTATTCCAGAAAAGGCAAATGCTCCTGGAAAATTAACAATATGCTCCTAAATAACCAATGGGTCACAGAAGAAATCAAAACATTTCTAGAAGTTAATGAAAATGACAGTACAGCTCAAGATAACCTCTGGGACATTATGAAAGCAGTTCTAAGAGGAAAATTCATCACAATCAATGCTGACATTAGGAAAACAGAACAAGCCCAAATAAAGAACCTTATGAGAAATCTTTTTTCTTTTTTTTTTTTTTTGCAGTACCAGGGCTCGAACTCAGGACCTCAGGACCTCAGGACCTTGTGCTTGTGAGGCAGTTTGCCCTAATAAATGAGCAGCTATAAATAGGTGACCTGGAATTGACAGACTTGGGCCATTTCTTGGGACACTTTATAACCTTGGGAAGCCAGGAAGTTAAGGAAGGACTCAGTTCCCTATCATACTTGGATCTCTGTATCCCCACAGAGCATCAAATCATCTGCATATTGTAAGAGGGTGGTGCCTTGCTTTTTGAATTCTAGCAGGTCTTGTACTAGTTATACAGGGATGATATAGGAGATGAAATAGGACTTCCAAATGATATAAGGGAAATATTATAATTCCCAATCTGTTAGATGTCTGATACACTGAGTTTGTGTTCTCTAAAATTAAAGAATGAATTCTAGGAACAATGGAGGATAAGAATAGAAAATATTTATTGAGAGGATAGATTTTGAGAGGCAGGAGGGATCCCAAATTGGTAGCTGAGGTTCCCCAATTTACAGGAAAGTTTTATAGAGCGAAACCACATGGGTACAATGTGAGTTAAAGCTATGAACAACCAATAAGTTTACAAGTATAGTCATTTGGGTAGTAGTTATCCAATGGGGAAACAAGTAATATAAGTGTGCCTGGAAAGAGCAAAGACTTTTTCTAAGAAATGATGGGTCTGGAGGTTTGGTCACCCACTAGAGTGACTGATGTCTATCTATACTTCATTAGGCTAGGTGATATCACTTATCTTGTCCTCTGGGGAAGTATGTAGGCCTGGTCCTTTCATCTTTATCATGAGACCTGGTCTCCAACAGATGTGCCTCCAGCCATGGTTGTGTTTTTATCTTTTCCACTGACTCTCTTGAGGGCCTACCCCTATCTGACTGCTTATAATATTTCTACCTAACTTAGCTATCTATAATACTAGGACTAGGCCAAACAGATGAGGGCTATCTCTCAACCCCTGGGGAGGACTGTTCAGGTCAATTCCCCAATTCCATAAGTGGATTTTCAAAAGCAGAGATTTTTTGATTGTTTGTTTAAATTCTTTTATTGGTACATTTTAGGTACACAATACATTTACATTTATCATTGGGTGTTTGCACCTGTACATGATGTATCTTGGTTCTTATTTTTTCCCCCATTACCTGTGCGCCCTTCACCCCCTCCACCCTTCCCTATTTACATAGATTTTGTTTCCATTTTTTTTCTTTTCTCACAGTTTTTCCTTTCCCTTCTTTCCTTTCCCCTTCCCCTCCCACTTCCCCTACCCCTTTGGATCTTTTCTTCCTATTTCAAATTATCAATTATTCATTTTAATCATTTTAACCCTTATTTACACTTTCAGTTTCTCACACTAGAGAAACTATTCGGTATTTACACATGTGTGTCATATTTATTTCACTTAAGAGTATGGCCTCAATATGCATTCATTTAGCTATAAATGTCTCTAGTTTCTTGTGCTTTATGGCTCAGTAGTACTCCATTTTATTAAAAAACCCCACATCTTCTTTATCCAGTTTCCAGCTGATGGGCATTTGGGCTGTTTCCAAGCTTTAGCTATTACAAACTGTGCCGCTATAAACATGAGTGCATATATATCGCTGTGGCATGATTCTTTTAATTCTTTTTTTTCTTACCTTTAGTTTATTATGTTCTTTTAATTCTTTTGGGAAGAGCAGGGGAATAGCTGGGTCAAATGGGACCTCTAATCCTAGTTCTTTGAGGTATCTCCATACTGATTTCCACAGTGGTTGCACCAGTCTGCACTCTCACCAACAATGCAGAAGGGTTCCTTTCTCCCCACACACCCCACCAGCATTTTTTATTAGTTGAATTCTTTTTTTTCTTTTCTTTTCTTTTTTTGGTGCCAGGGATCGAACTCGGGCCCTTGCTCTTGCGAAGCAGGTGGCAGAACCACTGAGCTAAATACCCAGCCCAATGACTGATTTCTTGATAGCAGCCATTCTTTCTGGGGTGAGGTGGAATCTCAGTGTTGTTTTCATCTGCATCTCTCAAATGACCAGTGATGTTGAACATTTTTTCATATATTTATTTGCTGCTTTTACTTCTTTGTCTCAGAAATATCTGTTCATTTCAGATGCCCATTTTTGAGTTGGGTCTTTGTATTTAGGGGTCTGATTTTTTTTAGTTCTTTATATATTCTAGATAGTAGCCCTTTGTCTGAGGTACAGCTGCTAAAAAATTTTTCCCACATTGTAAGTTGTCTCTTAGCTCTGTTGGTGGTTTCTCTTGCGGTGCAGAAGAAATGCAAAGAGATTTTGACTCTTGGATGCCAAGAGAATGCAAAAGAAAGCATCCTTTAGATCTAAGACAGAAAAGCAGCTGGCTGAGACTGGAATCTGTATCATTAAAGTATAGGGATTAGGCATGACCAGAGGTAGAAGTACCATAGCCTCACTAATGAGGCATGGGTCTTGAACCAATCACTATTTATTAGGACCTTTTATAACTCTGATGATAAGAGTATTATAAAGGCTGATAGTCTCTTTTAAGAGTCCCTGTTTAAGTAGTCTTTGGACTATAGGCTTTAGTCCTTCTATCATTTCAGGGCAAAGTGGTTATTGTCTCTGGCAGAGAAAGTGTGGTCTTTGAGATGGATCTGAAGTGGTGTAGCTGTTTTTGCTTTCCCCACCATGTGTCCATCTGTCCACACAGCTGGGTCCACCACCTGTAATTCTTGGAGAGGGAAATTCCCATAGAGCTGTGCCTCAGCAGAAGCAGAATTTGAACTTGAGCTTTGGACAGTATATCTCTTCCCAGCAATGAAGTGGAAGTTTCAGGTATTATCAGAAAAGAGTGGATGAAATATAATTCTCCCCAGGTCCACACCACAGGCTTAGAGAAGAATCTTTCCACCATGGGGCATCCTGAGACACCTTGGACTGTAGCCATTTTTATAGAGCATGGTCCAAGGAGGAATGTAAGAACAGAAAACTAGGCCCCAGGGCCCAGTAAAAAGCTTATAAGCTACAATTAGGTCAGTCCAGGGCTCCACTGTTTGAACAGGAGTGACAGGAGCCTGAATATGAAGCCCTAGGGCCTTTCATTGGGAGTTCTCCTTGGTTCAGAGGGGGACATCAATTTTTTCCAGTGAGCTCCCTGGCAGGTGGGAGGCTTATATGAAGTCTTTTTTTGTTAGGCTTCCTCCTGTTGGTGACAATCCTTTTTCCATGTCCTTGTACTTCAAAAGTGCTATTAACTATTATTTGGTAGTTATAACTGGCTTTCTCATGCTGGGTTGACATGTACCTTTTAACACAAGTAGCTGGAGTGAGGGTATAAAGCACCATTAGAAGGCTGTTATTTTTACCAGCCATGGTTGTTTTAGTAGTTGAATCCCTGTAGAATGTTAACAGACAACAGTTATATATTCTAGAGAAACTTAAGATCAAGAGCCACACATAGTATGTTAGCATGACAATCATGATGACATTGTCTTTGTAACACTTACATGTCTATCTTAGTACGGAAGAGTCTTTAAGCCAAACACCTTCATCTGATCACAAGACATTAAATGACAGAGAAAACTCTTTTATTTGTTATCCTTTAGTAGGATGCCATCTAAAGAGAACATACATATTGGCCTACAAATGTATCTTACAAATGTGTTAGCCTCTAATTTTAATGTGACATTGTTTCAACTGTTTGGTGACTGAGCATCCTTAAGTGTGGTGACACATATAACATACATCACTTAAGTTTTTTTTAAAAACTACTATTTGACTGGCTACCTCATGTTGGCTTGACATGTACCTCTTATCACAAGTAGCTGGAGTGTAAGAGAAAGGCAGATACCTAAGTCAAAAAAGATCATTATCATAAACAATATCCTAAAAGAGTTGTACACCCAGAAGGCATGAATATATATATATATATCATGAAATAACAATGAGTATCAGTTACATGAAACCCTGTCAGGTAAAAGGCCAAAGACCAAGACCAGACCAGGCCACAACAAGCCTTTATTAGGGAAACAGATCTGCCAGGCTGTCTCTGAACAGAGAGACAAAAAGCAATATGGCCAGGGCAGGGAGAGTCTTTTATAGAGGCTGGGGTGGGGTTTGTAGGGGCTGAAGCAGGGTTGAATGAGGTAGTGATTAGAGAGTGGAGGAGCCAGTGATGTCACTAGGTGGTAAGAGGTGAGCGAGTATTACATTACTCTCTAGGTGGGACCAGGGATATGCTGGGAAGAAGGGTTTGTTCTTTGGTGGGAGCAACCATCTTGGCATGACATCACACAGAGGAGGGGGCAAGGCACGATAGGAAGAGGGCAGCTACTATACATAATAGCTGCTGAGGTAGTGGGAGACCTATCAAACCCATTGTCCCTTAATTTTCTTTTGTACCAAGAGCATTTTAAATAAAACCTTGTTTCCCCACAGAAAACTTAGACCATGACCAATGTATACATATCACAATAATATGTTTAGCAATGTATTTCCCACAAGGCTATGGAAATTATTGGGGTCCCCTTTGTGAACAAAGGCTGGAATAAATTATTTTCCAGGCAGCTGCTTCTTTATTTACCAAGGCGAGTCCTGTCCAGTAGTTTTCCTAAGCCAAAGA
This sequence comes from Heterocephalus glaber, assembly GCF_053883595.1. Taxonomy (NCBI): domain Eukaryota; kingdom Metazoa; phylum Chordata; class Mammalia; order Rodentia; family Bathyergidae; genus Heterocephalus; species Heterocephalus glaber. Next base: position 11,648,047 of record NW_028258151.1, on the reverse strand, counting down.
GTCTTTATTATTACCTTAACAAATTTTTAGATGACCTGTGAGAGCCAGATCATAAAGATTAACACATTATTTTTGACCAATGAAAGATTCCTGAGATATTATACATCTTTAAAAATCCAAAATGCCAAAAGAAAAAGTTCAAACAGCTGTATGTGTTTTAACAAATTGAAAAGACAGGCACACACACACACACATAGGACAACTTGTTTATAAACAACAGTGAACTCAGATGTATTTGGCCAAGTTGAATTATACTTTTATAATTTTTAGATTTATAATGATAAAAGACTAGTCAGAACTTTGTAGATCAATTAACAGAGATCTCTTATAATAAGAATCAAAAGGAATAAAATCTTCTACATCTGTGAAAGCAAAAATGGTTTTAAAATGGGCCTAAACTGACAGTTTATCTGACTGGAATACCCAGCTACACAGGCTTCACATGATTGATTTTAGTCACATATATCTTTCCTCTAAAGGGACAGATAGTTACAAGTAATTTTAACTATCTCCAGGGGGCTGTGCTCAGGCCAGGTTTGGGTGTAGAAGGAGACTAGATGACACTCTTTGGAGCTAAGTATGAATTTCAAACAGTGAGGGAAGAAGGCCTGCCAAGGCTCCAAGCTGCTGTGCTGCAGATGTCTACCTATGACAGTTTTTCCCATTTGGGAAAGAAACAAAGGGAAAGAAGGTATCCCTGTCTGTTTCTCTTGTTCTGTGCCCAATCTAAGGTGCCCCTTAGACTATCTCATCCAGTGCCAGGGGTGGCTCACTAGAGGTGCAAGGAAGTGGCCAGAGCCAGGTTAGCTGTTCTTACCATTCTCTAATTTTGCCCAAGGACTGAAAGACAAATAAATCTGAACTAAAACTTTTACATTTCTCTTTTGAGAGTTTCAGGATTAAACCTAGACCAGTTTTCTATATGGCTCAGTGATAAATGAAGGTCAGCTTTACTCTGAAAGGATTCCAGGGAGGGGAAACTCACCATTCCAGAAGCTTTGTCTTGAAATCCAGCAGCCACAGAAAAGGGAAGTACCTTGAATCAAACTGCATTATTTCTCAGGAGCAGGGCAGTGGAGAAGGGACAGAAGAGTGCCTTTAAGTATGGCACAAGAACTAAATCTTAACCATCTCAGGTGTAGGACAATTAAGATCAGGAGCTTTTTCAGAGTGGATCTGTGATCCTTAGCAAAACATGTCTCCAGAGACAAAAGCTATGACTGACTTCCACTGCATTGCCAAGCAGAAAAATCAAACCAATAAGCAAACCCAAGTGCCTGCTTTTTGCCTCTTGAAAGAGAATGAAAGTGTTCTAACTATATATTGTTCAGGGCTTACCCTTTTAATGAATTACTCTGTATCTATAATATCTAATTTATGATTGAAATACCCTACAGGCTGTTGAGCAGCTCCTTGATGTTGTAGAAACACTCCCAAAGCCATGTCTCACCTTTTATTAACATACAAACTGAAACGGTGTCCTGCAGTTAGGCACTTAGAAGTGCTTGTTTGAATATCTAGAGTGCTGTCTGGGAGTGACACCCCCAAGTGTCTGTCTCTTGGGTTCTTCTATAAGCTAATAGAGGGGTCACGCAATCTAACTATATCCTGTTATCTGAAGACTACAAAAGCCTGTAATTTCCAGGAATCTCCTTAGCTGTTTTAGAGTCTTGGACTGTGGAAAGGAAAGAATTGGTTTAATTCTTTCTTCCCCCAGTCTTTGGGTTCCCTTAGATATAATAAGGCCTAAATATTTTACCTCAAGGCTGCAAAGTTGTGCCTTAGATCTAGAAATATTATAAACCTTGTCTGTTAGAAAATTCAGCAGAGCAGATGTCTTGGCTAGAAAGGTCTTCTGAGGGAGCATATAACAGCATACCATCTACATATTGTAAGACTGTGACTTGGGAAAAACTAATTATTTCCTTTTATCAAATCAGGATGTAGGGATGTCCCATTTTTCCTCATAAATAGTTGACAATTTAAAATAATTGAAGAGTGGTTCTGCTGCCTCCCTTGCAAGTGCAAAGATCTGAGTTCGATCCCCAGTACCTAAATAAATAAATTAATTAAATAATTGAAGAACTTATGTCTCATGTTTCTTAGACCTTCAAGAATACCTGCCTGAAAATGTATTCTATGTAATCTCCTATCTGATTGGCAGGCCAGTGGGGGTCTTGTATAGGAACCGCTTGTGTTCTAATAGAAACCAGTTGTTTCCCTGGCTGCCTGTCTTTTTGAGCTTCCAAAATTAAAATATCTGTCTCTGTATGTAGTAGCAGCTTGTAATACTACTTGTCTCTCATTAGAAATCAATTTTTGATTTAAGAGCAACATTATATCTTTTTAATCTAGTCCATAGGTCTGAGTAAGTCCTCTAAAGACCTCAATGTACATATCAGGGTCATCTGAAAACTTTTAAGTCTCATTTGATCTGTCTAAGATTACTGAGAGAAAAAGATACATGAACACAGGTAGTCCCATATTTGCCATTTACTTCCTGCAAGGGATATCATCTTTGAGGGACCTCAACAACTTAGCTAAGGATATAGCCTCATGGAGATTAATTATAGCTGGCCTAGAAATTCCACCCTCAGCACCTGGTGGTTAGGGTGAGGAGTAGCCTTAGGCTTGGAAGTACTGAATGCCTTAAGGGTGAGGTGTCTCTCATTTTTCTATGGCCCACATTTATATTTGAACACAAGCAAGAATTACTTCTTAATATAAAAAAAATCTCAACATAAGATTATTTTGACCATTTTCTCTTTTACAGTATAATTCTAATTGTAAGATAGCATCATAGTACTTTCCTCTGTGTACTTGGCTTTAGGAGGTAGGCACACCACATGCAGGTGTAGAGAAATACTAAATTGCTCCTTAATATATTCCAAAGGAGTAAGAGGTTCAGATATAGAGTCCCAATTTGAAACAAGAGAAACAAATATGGCATCCCATAAGTCTCTGCTTGATTCCTGTGCCCCCTAGGGCATCCCCAGGGCATCCCCCAAGGTTTATACCACTCCAGGGTAGGTAGCTACCATCTGGAGAGAGAACCAGAAAATAAAACTGGACTGAACTATCTACCCTTTACCAGTGTGCGATCTTATCTTCCTCAGGGAACTCATATCCTTACTCCAGTAGGTACTCTGAAAGAAAAAGTTACAACTGACTTCAGCCCTAACAATCATGTTTAAAGAAGGAAGTATTTCTAGAAAACCAAGAGATTTAAACCACTGCTTTGTAGTTCCTTGAAAGAGAGAGAGGAATAGGTCAACAGTCAAATTAAGGCACTTTTCCTCAAAAGAGACCATCTCCAGAGATGGTAGGTCAGAGATTCTGCCCTGGGCCCTACAGCAGAGAAAGCTGAGAAATTTCTGTTGTCTATCCAGTCATTTAGGCAACTTTTATTAGCAAGACAAGGCTACTCCTTTAAGATCTATTTTAAATTAACTAAGTATTTGAAATTCATAGGTCCTACTAGCGGCCACGATCTACATAGCAAAGGCACTCTCATAGACTTCCTATGCAAGCTTGAATGAAGAGAAAGCCTGGCTAAAATGGTCTCATATTCTAGTTAGCATGTAAAAACACAAATGCAAGCCAGGGATTTAGCTCTCTGGTTCTACCGCCTGCTTCATAAGCGTAAGGTCCCAATTTCAATCCCTGGTACCAAAAAAAAAAAAAATTAGTAAAAAAAAAAATATATATATATATATTAGTGAAATATTTTGGGCCAGGGATTTAGCTCAGTGGTTTCACCACCTGCTGCGCAAGCACAAGGACCCGAGTTCAATCCCTGATACCAAAAAAAAAAAAAAACACAAATGCAAGTTACTGATTGTTATTTTCCCTAGTGTAAGACAAAACAGTTGTTGCAAGTTTGTCTTAGTCTGACTTTCTGGAGGGAGGAGCAGTCTGACTGCTAGGGATTCTGAAATAAACTTCCAAGTTGGAGAAATGTTTAAGGGGAGTTTTTAACTCAATAGCAGAGAGAAAAAGTCCAAATAAAGCTCAAGGTGGTTAAACATCCAAAAAAATCACCATATGTTGTGCCCAGATTGTAAGGTCCCAAAGACCACCAGGAGGCCGTTTCTGATGTAAGCACATGAGGGTCGTTTATTCAAGCTTAAGCAGGGACTCTCAATTGTCACCGACACAGCAGATCGAGATTGAGAGCCCCGAGTTCCAAATTAGCGGGGGTTTTATAGAGGTTACAGCAAGGTTTGGAGATTTTCCACTTAGCAGTTACATGATTGGTTAACATTTAGGGAGCATGAAGTGTACATTTTTGATTGGCTGAACTCATCAGGGGTAAGGGGGGATTATGTATAGGTTTTACAAAAGAAAAGAAGGACAAAGGTTAGTGGGCAACTGTCACGTATTGATGGTCAGCAGACACACGTAGTGATGGTCAGCAGACACGGTGACTAATGGTCACGACCACCCAGCACTGACAGTCAGCACATTGACGGACGGTTCCTACAGATAGTGGGCCCAGGATGTTCATTTCCTGGGTAAACAGATGGCTGAGTAATTAACTTAGGAACTTTGGTTTGTTACAGATTGTATCTTTTGTCCCAGAGCAAACACATTTTAACCATTAATTTGAGAGGCTAGGGGAATGGTGGATTTTAGCAAAATGGAGTCGCTTTGGTCTCACACATACAGCATTTTACAAGTCCACAGTCAACATTCCAAACTCCATAACCTATCCGAAAAGGTATTTCCCCCCTACACACATAAATGATGAAGACCATGCCTGAGGGTGGGGGAGAAAAGGTTCAGGTATTTTTACTCTATCAAAGATTTATTTTGTACATTTGTCTAGAGGTCTTACTAGTAGTAGAGAAAGCAGTCCAAACCTGTAGCTCAACTCTTAACAGAGGCTTAAGAAAGGCCTCTGACGGAATTGTTTCAGATCACTCTGAGACAGAGAATATCTGATGATCACTGACAGAGTCCCCCTTTCACCTCACTGAGGAGTCCAGATACAGACAAGATGTGGAGATTTTCTGCTGATTACCCAGATGGGCTGTCGGGAGCTAGTTTCTTCTGAAGGACCTTTGGGTATCCACAAGAGGTTAGCCCTGGCCATGACCCTTCAGTTGTCACCTTAGTTTCTGCTAGTTCCATGCAATCAGAGATCTGTCTCCGAAAGGAAGCCAGTTGCCTATCTGGTCAACATTGGACCCCCATTGGTGTCAGTGGGAGCAGGGATTCACCAGAGGACAACTATAGAAACCTGTCCTCTGCTATGACAGTGGTAGCTGCCCTAAAGACAGTTACTAGCTGGCAGAGTAACCACCATTTGGCATTCTATAAGGGAGAGACAAAAGTCTGAACTGTTTTTATCTGAGATATTTCATAAAAGGCCCATTTTACAACATTTTTAAGCAACCAAGTCCAAATACAACACATGCAAAACAAGAATAAAACATAATTTTAACAAAAGACAATGCATAAGAAAAACAAGAAATTTGCAAACATTTAAAACACACAACTTAAAATTAAGACACTTTTGAAACAAAAGCCAAAACAAAGGCCAGAATTTAGGAAACAAAAACCAGAATCTATAAAACAAATACCCAGAGCCTATGAAATGAAAAGTAACAATCTATGAAGCAAGAAGACCAAAGTTAGAACCTATGAAAGAAAATTCTTACCTCTGACCAGTAATCTTGATGGAAGACCTCTACAATGGTACAGGGGGAAGAGATGTAACTCCCAAACCTACTAGATATCCGAAATGTGAGTTTCTGTTCTCTAAAACTGAAGAATGAATTCTAGGAACAATGGAAGTTAAGAGTGGAGAAAATGTATTGGAAGAAAGAAAGCGTCTACCTAAGAGAGACAGAAGGGGGTCCAGAAAGTGGGTTGTCCACCCACCCCACTTTTCAAAGATGTTTTATACAGCAGAGTCATGTGGTGAGGTGGTACAAAGTGGGACAAAACTATAAGACCCAATGGAAATTTACAAGGTGGGACAAAACCATGACCAACCAATAAGATTACAAGTATAGTCACCCAGGTAATATTGATTAAATGGGGATCAAATGGGAAGACAAGTCACATACAAGGAATTTCCCATTTAGAATATCGATCACTGCTATCTATCTCTAGGGGAAGTAGTACTTCTTTTCCTTTTTATAATGCTAACCAGTGAATGTGCCTCAATTGTTCTCCATGTTGGTTTCTTGCTGTGTTGGCTCCTGGAGGGCTGGTGCCTTAAGGGAGAACCTGTCTACCTGCCAACAAGATATCTAATTAATTTACCTATGTATAATAAAAGGACATAGAGACAAGAAAGGAAGTCTTTTTATTATTGATTATTGAATAGGAAGAGGATGAGAAGGAAAGAAGAAAATTTAGTCTGTTCTGGGGAGAAGTTACACAGAGGGCCCTGAAAACAGATATGTTTCATCTAGTTAAGATAGGATTTGAGGGTGAAATATGAAGGTGAGACCATATAAGAATAAAGTAGACTGAACGAAGGAAGTTAACAAAATGACAAGACACAGAAATGCAAGGCATTTATATGTCCTCTGGAATTTGGGTCAGTCTGATGGAAATAGGGGAGAATGAGAAGTGAGAGAATGGGGCTTAAGAGGTCCCCTTGGGTTTAAGAGGTCCCCTTGGGTTAGTTTATAAAGGGGTTTTGTGAGCCCTGCAAAACCTGGAATCCAGAGACGAAAATAGCCAATGATTCCTAAGAAGGAAAGGAGCTGTTGTGCTGTGGTTGGGGTTGGGATCTGAGTAATTAAATGTATGCGGTTAGGGGGAGGAACTAGGGAAACGTGGAGAGCCAGGTGATGTTGAATGACAGAGGGGATTGAGATGTCCCAAATGCAAGGGTTGAGGGAGGGAGAAAATATGGGATAGAAGGAAGGCTTGGCAGTAGGTATAAGAAGGATGGAGATAGGGTGGGGAGCAGAGCCTGGAATAGTGAGGCTGGCAGAGAGCTTTGTTGAAATATCTCATCTGAGGAGCAGGATGGGACAGGTGGGAATGACTAGAAACAAATGAGTAAACATTTGGTTTCCCAGTTGGCATCAGAACAGAGGGGTTTTGAGAGTGCTTTCAATTTCCACAACAGTAATTAAGGCTAAAGTTAGCTGTCCTGAGAATGAAGAGAAGGTGGAATGGATCATCTTATATTGATCAGAAATTAAACAGTCTTAGCTTCTGCTGCGAGATTTACCTGGAGTTTGGTGACTGTGATTGTCCAAGGGGCATCTGAGACGTCTGAGGTGTGTCAATCATCTGAGGTCCAGCCTATCAGGACCCTGAGGGCACCTGAACCCAGTGAGTGTCTCTGGGAGGGGACCTCTGAGGTAGGCCCAGCCACCCCAGTGCATTCCACCCCCCAATGAGGGCTTCCAAACATGGGGCATGGCTTGGGAGGGAGTCCTGGGTTTGGACAGTCTTTGGCCCAGTGGCCAATCTGGTGACACTTAAAGTAGGGTCCTGAACCCCTTTTTTGAATCCCTGGAGGTTTTATTTGACCCCTATCAGGCTTCTAGCTCTTTTGGTGGGTTTCTTACAGTGGATGTAAGCAGTTATAAGTCAGAAATATACTGCTAGCACGTGGCCAATCATGATTATTGAAATGTTTGATTGATCAATTTCTGATGGGAATCTGAAAGCCAGATTTAATTTTTTGGAGCTTTCTGTGAATATCTGGGACAGATTGAGTAATAAAATGCATCCTTAAAATAAGTTGCCCTTCTGTACTCTCAGGGTTTAGAGCAGCAAACTTTCTGAGAGTAGAGGCTACTTGAGACAAACTGGGCCAGATTTTCATCTTGCATTTGAATAATTTCCTTTAATTTGTCATAATTAACTGCTTCATGAGTTGCCTTTTTCAGGCCTGCAACCAGCCAAGTTACCATGTAGTCTCAGCATTGCCCTGCCAGAACACGCCCCTGTGCATCAGTGTAACTGAAATCCCATGGGGGCTTGGCCCGGGGACAGCTGTAGCTTCATCCTCTAAATTGGGCTCAAGCTGCCTGCTTTTGTCCTATGATTGAGCTAGGGACATAATCTGTTCTTGCTCCTTGGGGGAGAATGTAGAAGTAAGGATCACACTAAAAGTAAGATTAAGTCATAAGATTGAGTGAGATATTGAAATTCTTGAACATATTTAGTGAGGTCTGTAAAGAAGGAACCCAAGCACTGATTAATCTGAGAAAGATCAGACAGAGAAAAAGGGGCATGAACTTGGACTATTCCCTCTGCCCCCATTACCTCCCAAAGCAGAAATTGAGGAGCATGGGGTAGGGAAGAAACGCCAAACTGCTGTTCAGACCTTGTGTGAGAGGGGGTTGGAATGGTCTTGTTAAGATAAAGAAGAGGATTGGAAATGTCAGATAAGTGGAGAGAGTAGGGACTGGAGCAGAGGAAGTTACAATAGGAGGTCCTGAAAAAAGCTGAGCAGCTTTGGCTTTTTTAGCTGGAGGGGGAGGGGGGGCTAGGGCTAGAACGGGCTGAGGTTGGGGGGGGGGAGGCAGACCCAGGGAGGAAGGATCAGTGGTCAGAGAGGAGTCATAGTGGGGAAGTGGAGGGAAGGGAGCTGACAGAGCAGATGAGATGAGAAGTTCAGTGGGGTCACAAGAGGCACAGAGAGAGGGGAGTCTGTGAAAGGCAAGGAATTCCTGGACATACAGAACCATTTTCCTAGCCAGCAACAATAATTGTCTAGTTCTCAGAGAATTGAAAAGTTGAAAGTGCCATTTGTGGGCCCATGTGGTTCAGTATTTAATTTGTATTGTAGTCAGGCAGTATTGCAAAAATAAATGAGATGTTTTGGCTTCAGGTTGGGAGTGAGATGGAGAGGTTTGAGGGTTTTAAGAACACAAACAAGGGAGAAGAGGGAATTGAGGAAAGGAGGTTGCCCATAGAGGGAGAAGAGGGAATTGAGGAAAGGAGGTTGCCCATAGTAATGTCTGATGCCAGAAACTGGGGTTTTTGGAAAAAGGAAAGAAGGTCTCTAGTCAGTTTCCCAAAGCCTAGAGAGTGGACAGGCAACCGAGTCAGGCATCCCCAAGATTTGGCAGCTGTCAGGGGAACCTGGCTCCCGAGAGTGTGACCAGTATGGGATTTTGAGCACACTTTGAGCCTGAGCTGGGTCAGACAGAGCACTCTGGGTGAGAAGGGGTGACAAGAGAAGAGTGAGGCAGACCTCACCTAGGGAGAGGGATTGAGATCCTAGGTGGACCTCATCTAGGGAAAGGGAGTGAGGTCCCAGGTGGGCCTCATCAGGGGACAGGGGAAGTGAGATCCCAGGATATCCAGCTCACATGGGAGGGGTGAAGAGGGAAAGTAAAAGAATCACTTACCCAACCTGAAGAAAAGACCCAGACTAGCAATGAGTTGTGGCAGGAAGAGGCCAGAGGTCAGATGTTGAGGATGGCCTCAAAGTGCTTGGTGAAGTTCGGGGTGGGGGGAGCTCAGACACTCCTTCAAGAGGAGCTCAGACCTCCCTGTCCAGGCCACCAAATGTAAGGTCAGACCAAGGCACGATTGAGACCACTGAGGCAGGCAAAATTAAAGCAACATGCGATGAGTTTATTGCCATCTGGGTGCAGGCAGGCCAAGGGTGAAAAGGCCATTGGCACTGGGAGGAGGGTGTGCAAAGTTGATATGGAGGAGTTTAGGTAGGAGAGGGGGCACTGGTCTAGAGGGTGATGGGCCTTTGGGCTGGCTGATAAACAGGGCAGTGATAGGAACACCAAGTTTCTTGTGATTTTTCATAGAATCAGCTTTCTTGCAGTGTAGCCAAGTGCAGTGGTAGTTGGCTCCCTATTATCTCTATGTTCCTTTGGATGCAGGTAGTGGTTCTGCTTGGGTGGGGGAGTCTGACTTGGGGGCCTGTCAAGTGTGAGGGTCTCTTTACCTTTGGGCATCCCCCTGGAAAAGATTCCCCTGAGTCCAAGGCTAAAATGAGGAAGAAAGCCTGTCTAGGCCACAACCAGCCCTGCTGCTGCTGCTGCCTTACTGCTCTGGACATCTCTCTTCTGCCTAGCAAAGCTGAGATAGGATGTCTCCCACCTCATCAGGAAGTCCAAGTGAGTCTTTGATTTCTTTCCTCTTTGACTCCACACCACTGTTAGGATTTATCCCAAGACACCAAATCAAGAAGCTAGAAAATACAGAGCAAGAATAGGGGTCCCCTGACACACTGTTCTTTATATAGACCTAATTCTCTCTCAAGGTCATTGTTATGGCTTGTTATTGGAGGATCATCAATCCTGACTGCCTAGAAAGGGGGCCAAAGGCTGACAAAAAAAAAAAAGACAATAGAGACTTGCATAATTTCAAAGTACATGAGGAGCCAGGAGGTCAGTGCCTCAGAGTGGGCAGACAAAGATGCTCTGAGTTAGCCACTATTTATTGAGTACACACAATAATCAGAGGGAGTATCAGGGAGCTGTGGTAATCCTATGTCAATGAGGATCTCATGCTGATGAGGATCTTAGTTCACTGAGGATGAACTAAGGACAATAAGGCAAGCATTCTTACAGTAGCAGGTGGGATGAGATAACAGGCTAATAAAAAAAGTTTTCCTTCCCCCAGGTGAAACCTTTCTCATTTTTTCATTATTACTTGAAGAACCAGAATGTCTTTAGCTGATGTACTCTTGCCCTTGAGTGTCACAGTATCACACTGAGGCATCAACTTGTGACCAGAGGCAAAAAGAGTTATGTTTCTGCATGAAGCTGGCTTGAGGGCAAGGTGACATTGGTCCTTAGACAGCTACAGTCATATGTTAATTATGAAATGATTTTTCCCCAAAATTATGTCAAATAGCTCTCAATAGCTTGTGTCTAGATGTCCCCCCAAAGCCTCATGCAGTCATAGGTGGGGCTTTTTCAAAGGTGGCTGAATCTAGAGTGTGTGATTGATTCATAGTGCAATACTAGGATAAAGGGTGCTAAGATTAAGGGTGAGTGTTTATTAAATCAGTCCATTGATTGGTTTGGCACCACTATAATCCCAGTACCCTGGGTACAATATAAGGGACAGAAAGAGGTTTGTCTTCCCTCTTGCTTGCTTTCCTAACTTCTGCCCACTAGGAAATGTTTCTCCTCTACAATGCCTGTCTGTCATGCCACCCCCACCCTCTGAGCCAGCCAATTATGGACTGAAACTTCTACAAACTGTGAGCTAAATAAACCTTTCCCCCTTTAACTTTGGGTGTTGAGTATTTTGTCTCAGCAATGAGAGGAAATAACTAAGATAGTCATAAACCAATTTGTCAGGGATAATGGGTTGGTGACAGAACAAAAGGAAGGTAAGAGGAAGGAGATGGGAGGGATTTGGCCAGGGCTTTGTTTCATTAGCCCAGTTTTTTCTGAGTGAAAAGTGGCAAAAGGGGCAAGCTGTCCTAGCCTGCAGAGGAGATATATCACTTCTGGGAACAGACAGATAATTGTCCAGAAGAAATCTTGGCCCTAGGCACTAAAACAAAGAGATCTCTGGGACATTTTGTGTTGTCTATTTAGTCACCTAGGTAATTTTTCTCTATAGCAGTGCTGGCTAGGCTTCATTCAAACCCACTCTGAAGATGTTTATGCCCTGGTATCTGTAATATACTTAAGAAACCCACAAATTAAAGTTTGTATCTATTGCCTAGCATCACAAATTATATGTTAGTAAAAGTACATTTATCAACACCCCCCACACATATGAAAACCAGATCCAGGAGAGGGAGGGACATTGGGACCTTCTCTGAGAGTAGAAGAAAGAGGAAGTGAGAGAGAAAGAGTGAACCATTCGTTGGACTCCTTCTAAGCATTAAGTCCACAGACCACCAAGTCACACAGGTGGCATCAAATACCACCTACCTGATAAGCCACTTGTATCTGCATAGCTTAAGATATGATCCCAGCCACCCAGAAGAAGGGACCCATGGCTTCCAGGCTAAGTTTATGTCCTTCAGTTCAGAAAAGGAGATGAAACAGCAGTTCAGAAATCCTTCTCTCAATTTGTATGCGTATTGGCCTGTATGTGTGCTGCTTATTTGGAAACTATGTCTCAGGTTTAATCTCTTCTACCCACTGGATAAAGAGACTGTGCTTTAGGACACTGGACTAGGCTGGTCCTTATATGTGTCCTCCTGGGTAAGCAAGATTCTGATGTCTCATCTGACCCAGAGATGGGGTATATTTTGCTTACCTAAAATGACACCTTTATCTTTGGCACTTTTATAGCCAAGTGCTCTTTTTTTTTCCTAGGGCTCAATTTAAGAGTTTCAGTTGTTGGGGAAACTGGATAAAGAAGATGTGGTTTTTTTATAAAATGGAGTACTACTCAGCCATAAAGAATGAGAAACTAGGGGCCGGGGATTTAGCTCAGTGGTATCAAAAAAAAAAAAAAAAAAAAAAGAATGAGAAACTAGAAACATTTATAGCTACATGGATGCATATTGAGACCATACTCTTAAATGAAATAAATAGGACACACATATGTAAATACAAAATAGCTTCTCTGGTGTAAGAAACTGAAAGTGTAAATAATGATTAAAATGAATAATTGATAATGGGAAATAAGAACAAAAGGTCCCAAGGGGTAGGAGAAGTGGGAGGGGTAGGGGAAAGGAAAGAAGGGAAAAGAAAAATTATGAGAAAATGAAAACATGGAAACAAAGTCTTTGTAAATTGAGAAGGGTGGAGGAGGTGAAGGGAGGACAGGGAATGGGGAAAAAATAAGAACCAAGATGCATCATGTAAAGGTACAATTACCCAATGATAAATGTAAATGTGTTGTATACCTAAAATGTACCAAAAGAATTTAAGGGGAAAAAATTAAAATAAAAAAGAGTTTCAGTTGTTGGAAAGGAGAAACAGAGAACCCTAAAGCCTTTTCAGGGTTTCTCCTTCTCCAATCTTTTTTTTTTTTTTTGGTACTGGGGATCAAACTCGGGTCCTTGCGCTTGAGGGGCAGGCAGCAGATCCACTGAGCTAAATCCCCAGCCCTACCTCTCTAATCTTTAGAAACATGCCTCCAAAAAAAGGAAATTTCAAAGTGATAGGAAAGGTAGAATATAAGATCAGTAAAAGGTAGGCTTTTCTCCTCACATGTCCACAGTGAATTATGAGGCCATCCAATCATGAGTCATCACTCTCACCCTGAGGACGTGAGAGTGGGGAATCTCAGGAGCTAACACTGCCTCCTGACCAGTGGAGGATCAACCCAGAAAGGAAACTGAGGCAATACCAGCTTGAATCCCCCTCTAGAGTGCAGAGGAGGAATCAAGTCAGACTGTCCCAATGAAACCTGTCCTCCAGTCTTAAGAATGGTTGCTAGTGCTATCTGTTCCTTTTAATAGGCAGTTCGAGCCCCCAGATGATTGATAGGCATGTCCATTTTTATTTTCTAGATATAAACTAGCAAATTTAATTTTATATCTAAATCCACTAGGGGAGGTCTAACACTATTTCTCCTGCCTTTGCAGCCAGAGCTGCCTTTTCTGCTCCCCACCCCAATATGGGGCCAACTGAGGAATATGTAAGACTTTTTCTCAGTTAGATACTGACCATGTCCCAAGATGATGTTTGTTTGTTTGTCTTTGAGTCCTCTTACCACTGTCCAAGCAGACCACTGGGATCATAAAACTTAGCCTGAATAAAAAAGGAATTAGAAGTTCCAGGTCTTATCTTCCTGGCCAACACACCAAGACATCTTACATCTAGTGAGGGTATATTTTTATCTACGGTCTGTTAAAAAAAACTACATCAATAAAAGAATTAGAGATATACATTCAGAAGGAGAAACAAAATCACTTCATTGAAAAAGGAAGAGAAAGGGGGAAGCAAAATCATTTTCTTGGGAAAAAGGAGAGAAAATAAATAGACAGCTACTTGTTGAAGTAAAGTGGAGAGTCCAGAGCCAGAACTCAGGGGTCTTTGTTTGCTTACATGGTGAGAAAGTGACTATCCTCCTTGAGAGTTGTTATAACTTGATTGGCTATTTGGGGTTCTGAAACCCCTGATTTTGCCATTGCCCCTTCCTCGGCCTATATATTTTTGGATAAGCACTTCTTTGGTCTCTTTGTGCTGTCCAGGTGCTTATCTTGTAAGATTTACATTCAAGGCCAAGTTAGTAAAAAGGATACATGCAGATTTTAGTGTATTAATATGGTGAGAAAGTAATAAAATATATGTACTTATATATGCAGGTGTGTGAATGAGTGTCTAGGTGTTAGTGCATATTTTATATACTAAGTAGTTTTTATAATATAGTCCTCCCTTCCCCACTTTGTTTCTCTTATGCTTAATTGGAGATGGAGGGAGGAGGGAATTGAGCCTTGGCATGAAGTGAGCCAGGCCAGGAGTGATCCAGGCCTTCTTATCCTCTCTTTGTTTTTCTTAACTACTCTTTCCAGAAGGGGTTAATCTTTTTTATTTGTATCGGGGATCAAACTCCTGACCTTGTTTTTGCAAGGCAGGCATGTTGCCATTGCGCTAAATAACTGGGGTTTATCTTTACTTGCCAGAAACCTCACTGAGACCCTTTAACTTTCCCTTCCTGTCTCCAACTTTCTCTACCCTTTACTTCCCAGAGACTTTAAGTGGTGCTTTTTTTGTACCAGGGATCGAACTCAGGACCTTGCACTTTCGAGGCAGGCAGTGGAATCACTGCGCTAAATCCCTGGCCTTTTAAGTGGCTTTTTAAAATAACATTCCAGGCCGAAGTACCACCCCCTGCCCCAGTGCACAGGAGGTGAGCAGCATGGGAACCAGCAACCCCCCCTCCCCCATCAAAATGAGAAGACATGTAAACAAGTCCCAAAACCAGACTTCCAGATCACCGAAAGCACCCCCAAAGGGAAAACCAGATGGAACACTCTGATACAGAACCACTTGGATTCCCTGAACTGGCAACAAAAGAGGATCTGGAAAAAATAACATCAGAAATAATTTCACAGATAACAGCAGATATTGTGCCCATAGTGCAAGACATGATTCATAAATCTAGAGAAGACACAAATAAAAAAATAGAGGAACCGAGGAACATGATGGAATCCCAACATAGGAAACAAATGGAATCCATAAAACAGATACAAACAGATTTCCAGGAGATTAAAAACTCCATTGAAAGTTTACACAGCAGAATGAGCCAATGTGAGGACAGAATTTCAGACATAGAAGATATGATTGCAATTAGTGATCAGGAAAAGAAAAATTGCTTTAAAATAGTAAGGGACCACAAGAACTCAATCCAGCAGCTACTAGACAATGCAAAGAAGAATAACATAAGACTGATTGGAGTCAACAAAGAAACAGGAGAGAGTGCAGATGACATTAAAAAAACTCTTCACAGAAGTGATGGCAGAAAACTTTCCAAGCAGGGGAAAAGAACTTGACATTCAGATAAGGGAGGCATATAGGACTCCAACTAGCCTTGATCAAAAAAAATCTACACAGGCATATAATTGTTAAGATTCCAGAAACCCAACAGAAGAACAAAATTCTACAAGCAGTGAGAGAAAAGAAACAAATCACATACAAAGTTAAGCCCATCAGAATCACAGCAGACTTCTCAATGCAAAACCTCAAAGCTAGAAGAGCTTGGAGTGACGTATTTCAAGCCCTAAAAGAAAACAGCCTCCAACCCAGATTGATGTACCCTGCAAAACTATCTTTCAAAACTGATGGTGAAATAAGATACTTTCATGACAAAGAGCACCTTAGGAACTTCATGAATACCAAACCAGCACTCCAAAAATTTTAGCCAATATCCTAGGAAAAGACAACAAGGATCACAACCCCAGGAAGCCCAGCAGAATTAATCCGTTGGGTATGACAAGAAATTAAACACAAAGTGGGAGAATCCAACAAAAAAAAAAGTCATGACAATGATAAGTCAATATGTATCTGTACTGGCTATTTATCATCTTCTTACATCTACTTTTTAATTGGGTTGTCTATTAATGAGCTGTAAGAGTTCTTTATATATTCTGGTCATAGGTTATATGTATTATAAATATGTTCTGTTTAAGGGCTGCTTTTCATTTTCTTAATGATGTTATTTAAAAGTTCTAAATTTTGATGGAATCTCATCTATCAACTTCTTTCTTTTATACATCATGCTTTGTGTATCCTAGGAAGTTCTTGCCTATCCTAAATTCATAAACATTTTCCCTCATAATTTCTTCTTAAAGTTTTATAGTTTTAGTCTTTCATATTTAGGTTCATAGATCCTTTCAAGTTATTTTTATGTATGGAAATAAAGGGTCAAGGTTAATTTTTTACATATGGATACCAGGTGTTCTAGTACCATTTGCTGAAAACACTATCTTTTCCTCTGCTCTTGAATTGAGTTAATGTTCTATAAAATGTTAATGTTAAATAATCTTTGAACCTCAGTGGACCATATATATGTGGCTCTATTTCTAGATTCTCTGTTTATTCCATTGATCTATATGTCTTTCCTTATGCCAACTTTGCCTTGATTACTGCAGCTTTAGAGGAAGTCTTAAAATTAGGTAATAAATGTCTTCCAACACTGTTTTTTTTCTTTTTACTTTTCCAGGTCCTTTGTACTCCTACATAACTTTTAAATTTCAATATCCAGTTCTTCATTTATAGCAAGTATACACAGACCTGAATTTTTATATATACCTTGTGTTTTCTAATCCTGCTAAATTCAAATACAAGTTCTAGGGGCTCCTAGAGATTTCTTAGTATTTTCTCTGTAGATGATCATTTCATCTACATATAAAGATCTTACTTCTACCTTGCCAATCATATGCTAATTGCTTCTTTTTATTGCCAGACTATTTTGGTTGGGCCTATGTTTCAAAGTTTAATGGACAGATGAAGAGCAGGCATATCTGCCCTTGTTCCCCACCTTAGGGAGAAAGCATTGTATTTTTTCCATTCATACAAGGCATTTTTGCTGGAAGCATGGAGTACATGGTTTATTTGTTGAGAAGGTTCTGTTCTACTTCTAGTCTCCTGATAGCTTTTACCATGAACAGCTTTAGAATTTAGTGCAATACTTTTTCTCCAACTAGTGACAGAATCATATGGCTTTTTCCTTTCCTCTGTTAAAACATTACTTATAAGGGTGGATCTTCCAATGCTGAACCAACACTGCCTTCCCTATAATAAAACCACTTTCTACATACTGCCAGATCTGACTCCTAATAGTTTGTTTTGTTAAACAAATTTTTATCTATCTCTGTACTTTTTTCTTCTATTATCTTTATACAGTTTTAGGATTAGCACAATGTTGATTTCCTAAAATGAGGGGAGAAGTGTTCCTTCTTTTTCTGCTTTAAATGTTTGATATAATTTATCAGTTAAAATGTATATGAGCCTGTTGTTGTCATATAGGTAGGTTTTCAAGCTAGGAATATACTTTCTTTAATAGGTGCTATTCAAATTTTGTATTTCTTCCAGAGTGAGTTTCATTAATCTGTCTTCCAAGGTACTTTTTAGAAGTTGTCAAATTTATTTCAAAAAAGATTTTTGTAATATGCTTTCTATATCCTTTTAAACTCCATAAAATCTGTGGTAATGTAGTCTAAATCTTGATATGGTAATTTTAAAAATGTATAATTGATATTATGTAATAGAAAGAAAAAGTCTAAAGGAGTAGGGGAAGTGGGAGGGGTAGGGGAAAGGAAAGAAGGGAAAAGAAAAAAATATGAGAAAAGAAAAAAAAAATGGAGGGCCAGAGATTTAGCTCAGTGGTTCCACCACCTGTCTCACAAGTGAAAGGACCCAAGTTTGAGCCCTGGTTCCAAAAAGAAAAAAAAATAAAATAAAATAAATGGAAACAAAGTCTTTGCTAATAGGGAAGGGTGGAGGGGGTGAAGGGAGGGCAGGGGAAGGGGGGAAAAGAAAGAACCAAGATACATCATGTAAAGGTACAAGATCCCAATTATTAATGTAACTGTATTTTATGCCTAAAATGTACCAATAAACTTAAGGGAAAAATAAAATAAAATAACATTCCAGGCTCTCTGATGCAAGAAATCAGGCCTGCATCAGCCACACAGCACAACCATCCACCAATTGCAAGCTGGCTGTACATTTTGTTTTCCCTTGACCTGAGGCACCAGAGGCATGAACTAACCAACTGACCTGATCCTGGACAAGGACAATGCCCAGGGAGAGAAGGTAAGTCCAGAAAGCCAGCAGACCCAGGGAGAAAGTACAGGGCTATGCAACAAATTCAGAGATTCAAGTGTTATCCCCCAAAGTGACTGGGTGAGAGACAACCACAGCAGACTACTGCAAAGAGAGAAGGGGCCAGACATAGACACCCCCTGTTGAGAAGTATACGCTCAAACTGGAAAAGACATGAGCCTTGCCCTCCATAGGGAGCAACCAAACCCTGTAAATGTCAATATTAAGTCTAACGGTCCACTTGAACCCCCACCCTGGGGCCTATACCAGCAGAGATCAGAGGACTGATCGTGTTTCCCATCTACCAACATGAGCAAGGATACATCCTGACTTGGACAGTGACCACAGACAGTGGTGAATAGACAGAGGGAGCTCTGGTGCAGGAAGGACACCTCTAAAAATCCATAGATTCTAAAGCTATATAGAGAAAATCATGACACTGTATTTCAAGACTGCAGATTCTAGAAAAAAAAACTACTCATTTAAAAACACAAAGGAGGGCTGGGATTTAGCCCAGTGGTTCCGCCACCTGCTTCACAAGTGCAAGGTCCCGAGTTCAATCCCCAGTACCAAAAAAATACAAAAATAAAAAATTAAATTAAATTAAAAAATAAAAACACAAAGGAATTTTTTGAACTCATTCTTTTTTTGATTTTTCTATTTTTTATTCTTTTCGCCTTTCAACTTTTTTCTCTTCCTTCTTGTCTTGTATTTCCTGTACTTTGCTCTCTGTTTTTCTTATTCCTTCTTTTTCTTGTTTGCTCCTTCTTATGACTGTTTTCTAACACTGTTCATTCCCTTTTACTCCTCAGTAGGACCCCATCTCACTTTTCTCTCCTCCTCATCTCATTGGCTAATTTTTCAAATTTTTCTCTTTGCATTCTCCAGTTCCCCAGCCCCTCCACTTTTACTAATATAACTATTAAACTTTATGAATCTGTAGATGCCTAGTTAATTTCAGTTACTGTTGAATGCTTTTCTATTATTAGTAGAGGCAAAGTTCTTCCATTTGATAGATATTTACAATAGGTCAATAGTGGGTTAATATTTAGTTTGCTTAGTGTTCATACAATGATCATAGATCTCTTTTCTATGGTTGAGGGTGGTACATTATTGGTACCTGGGGGTTGTCTTTGATGCTATAATTAGTTATTTTATCACTATAACCAAGGTGACATAATTGTTGCTATTAATTGATTTTCTTGGGATGCCAATTTCTGGATTGCCTTGGGGTCATTAATTATACTGTGGCGCATTTGTGTAGAATTGGGTACTGGGCCAAATATGCTGCACCCTTCTATCCCAAGTGAACAGAGGTGGTTGGATTTCAAGACAGAGGCAAAGGCCACTAGTTAGCCATGCCTAGAGGACACCACTGAAAGTAGACATTAACTATAAAGATCTCCATACTAACAAAAAAGCATTCCACTATAATTCTGCTATAACCCACAAGCCTCAACATTAAAAAAAGAGAAACATGAGAAAACAATACAACAAAATGCCTTCCAAAACTCCCAATTCCCCTGAAACTGACACAAAGAACACTGAAAGGAAGGAAACTGAAAAAACACATCTGAATTATTTGAAATGATACCAGAGGAGATAACAAAACAGATGAATAAGGCATTTCATAAGCTCATGGAATATGTAAGGAAACAGATAATCAGCCAAATGAACAAAACAATCAGTGAGTCTACAGAAGACACTGATAAAAAGGTGGGGAGCTAAACAAAATGGTGTAAAACATGAATGACCAGCACAGAAAGGAATTAGAGTCCATAAAATACTATAAATAGACATTCAGGAGATTAAAAATTCTATGATACATATTTAAAGTAGAGGTGACAAATGTGAAGAGAGTGTCAGAACTAGAAGACATGGCTGTTGTCAGTGATCAATGAATGAGAGATAGCTTAAAAATAAAAAGAGAACATGAAAAATGAATCCAAGAGCACCTAGATACCACAAAGAAGACTGATCTAAGATTAACTGGAATTAGTGAAAAATCAGAAAACAGCACAAATGGCATTAAAAACCTATTTACTAAATTATAGCATAAAACTTTCCAAGTAAAGGAAAAGAATTTAATATACAGATAAATAAGGCATACAGAACTCCACATAGCCACAATCAGAAAAGAACCTTTCCATAAAACTTCATAGTCAAAATCCTATAAGTTCCAACACAAGAACAGAATCTTAAAAGTGGTTATAGAAAAACAAGGAATCCTTTACAAAAGTAAACCCATTAAAATTACAGCATACTTTTCAACACAAATGTTAAAGACCAGGAGAGCTTGAGAGGAAGTGTTGCAAGCCCTAAAAGAAGACAATTTCTGACACAGGCTGATATGTCTTACAAAACTATCTTTCAAAATTGATGAAGAAATAAAATATTCCCATATTAAGGAGCACCTAATGAAATTCATGATCACCAAACCAGCACTCCAAAAAATTCTCAAAAATATCCTAAAAAGATACAATGAAGCTAACAATGACAAAAGGTCTAATAGAATGAATACACCAGGTAGGGTGAGCAATTAAATCAAAAGGAAAGATAGGGAATCAGCAACAGGAAAATAAGGCAATTATAGAAATAAGTCAATACTATGAGTACTAATCTCAATATGAATGGTCTCAATTCCCGAATCAAAAGACACAGATTGGGACAATGGATCAAGAAACAGATTCCAAAGGCATGCTGTATTCAAGAAACACATTTAACCCAAAAAGAAACTCACAGGATAAAAATCAAAGGATAAAAAACAATATTCCATGAAATGGGAATCTGAAAAAAAGTAGGTATAGCTCTTCTATATTCAGACAAAGTGAACCTCAAGCCAAAACGGATCAAAAGAGGCACAGAAGGTCACTACATATTGGTTGAGACAACAATCTCACAGAAAGAGATAACAACAACATATTAAGTATCCACAATAGCATACACAACTTTATAAAACAAATACTACTGAACATAAAAGATCAGAAAAACGTAAGCACAATTATAGTTGGGAATCTCAATACCTTACTATCACAAATAGATCAACTAGGAAAAAGTCAACAAAGAAATATCACAGTTGAAAAAAATTCTGAACAAATGAATTTAATACATATATACAGTGTTTCCAACAACAGCAGAATACACATTCTTCTCAGGACATGTGACTTTCTCCAAAATAGGCCACCTACTAGCCAATAAAGCAAGCTTAAAACTAAATGTAAAGAATTAAAACTATATTGTGCTCTCTTCGGCAGCACATATACTAAAAGAACTAAAACTATATCGTGCATATTATCAGATCATAGTGCATGAAACTAAAAATCCATGACAAAAGAAAACAAATTATGCAAATGCATGGAAACTAAGCAATACACTCTTAAATAAAGAATGGGATAGAGAAGAAATCAAGGAAGAAATAAAACAGCTTCTAAAACTAAGCAACAATACCAGTACAACATAGCAAAATGTATGGGACACAATGAAAGCAGTCCTAAGAGGAAAGTTTATAACCATAAATCCCCAAAATAGAGCAAGACAAAATAGCCCAATGATACCCTTTAAGGTCCTAGAAAAACAATAATAATCCAAACCCAAAACTAGTACAAGGAAGGAAATATAAAGATCAGAGCAGAAATCAATGAAATTGAGACCAAAAAAAAAAAAAAATCAATTAATTGAAGAGTTGGTTCTTCAAAGGAATAGACAAAATAGGTAAATCTTTAACTAATCTAACCAAAAATAAAAAGGACAGAAATGGCCCATTTAATGCAATTAGAAATGAAAAGGGTAAAATCACAATAGACACTGCCAAAAGCAAAAAATATTATTAAAAACAATGTCACATAGTATAGGGAACAGGGAAAGGGGACGTTACTAGAACCTCCGCAGTGTGTCCTAGTCTCCTGCGAGCCACGGCAGCACAAGGCGAATTAACTTATTATAGAAAGGTAGAAAAATGAGACTTTGAGAAGGAGCTGAGCTTTGGGTCTGATCAGTGCTGCTCTGGGCAGCAAAGACGAAAGCCCCCAGCTTACCACACCTTTTATTCAGTACATCGGGAGAAACAAATGACTTGCAGAGAGTTCAGTACACCCGGATAAACAAAGTGTAACAATCCAAGAACAATGAGGAACCGAGTAGATGAAGATTTTGTTTCTCCCAGGAAGTCTTCAGCTGGTGCAATCTTGTCCTGGAGAATCACAGCATCACTGGATCGTTGAGGTCTGTTGTGACAGGGGGCCAAAATGGAATTATGTCTCGAAATGCCATAGCTGGCCTGTAGGCAGGAGAACTAGGCCTAATCAAATGATTTTTCCCTAAAATTACTATACCAATAAATTGGAGAATTTAGAAAAAAATAGATTTCTAGATACATATAAATTGCTAAAACTGAACCAAGAAGATTTAAAACCCTGAATAATCCAATAACAGGGAATGAAATTGAAGCAATAATAATACTATAATATAATACCCTACAAACTAAGAAAAACCTAAGTCCAGATAGATTCACTGCTAAATTCTACAAAAACTTCAGAGAATATCTAACACCAATACTTCTCAGCTCTTTAATGAAATTGAAAGGGAAGGAGTACTCCCATAGTCATTTCTGAAAGCTACCATTACCCTGATTTTCAAAACCAGACAAGGATCCAACCAAAAAAAGAGAACTATAGACCAATCTCTTTATGAATATAGATGCAAAAATCCTCAACAAGATACTGACAAACAAAATGTGACAAAACATCAAAAAGATCATACATCATAATCAAGTAGGCTTCATCCCAGGGATACAAGGATGGTTCAAAAAACACAAATCAATAAATGTAATACATCATAGAAGCAAGGTCAGAAATCACATGATCGTTGCTATAGATGCAGAAAAAGCCTTTGACAAAATCCAATATTCTTTCATGATAAAAACACTGAAGAAAATATCTATACATAGAAAGACCTTATCTCAATCTGCTTAAGGCTATTTATGACAAACCTACTGCCAACACCATATTAAATGGGCAAAACTGAAAACTTTCCCTATAAAATCAAGAACAAGACAAGACGTCTAATATCACCACTCCTGTTCAATATAGTACTCAAAACATGAGCAAAAGCAATTAGATAAGGAAAAGAAATAAGGGCCAGAGATTTAGCTTATTTGGCACTGGGCCTGCCTTGCAAGCAAAAGGTCCTGAGTTTGATCCCCAAGACCCCAGGAAAAAAAAGAAATAAAAGGGATATTTATAGGACAAGAAGAAGTCAAATTATTATTTGCAGATGACATAGTCTTTTACATAGGGGACCCAAAAAATTCCAACAAAAACATCCTGGAATCAGTAACCAAATTCAGCAATGTAGCAGGATACAAAATTAACACACAAAAAACAATAGTGTTCCTGTACATCAATAATGAAGTCATTGAGAAATTACAAAAACAATACCATTTAAAATAGCATCAAGAAAAATGAAATACTTAGGAATTAACATAAGCAAGGAAGTGAAAGATCTCTACAACAAAAAAATGCAGTATTCTAAAACAGGAGATCAAAGAGGATATTAAAAAGTAAAAAAATATCCACTGCTCATGGACAGCCAAAATGCCATACTTCCATAATGATGTGTAGATTTAAAGCAATCCCAATCAAAATACCAACAGTATCCTTCACAGAGCTTGAGAAAACAATCCTAAAATTCATATAGGTCTATAGCCATACCACCTTGAATGTGCCTGATCTCTTCTAAAATTCATATGGAACCTGAAAAACCCCAAAATAGCAAAATCAATCCTGGATAACAAGAATAAAGCAGGAGGTATCACAATCCCAGGTTTCAAGTTATATTACAAAGCCATAGCGATTTTTTTTTTTGGTACCAGGGATCGAACTCGGGACCTTGTGCGAGGCAGATGTTGGAACCACTGAGCTAAATCCCCGGCCCCCTAATGGCGATTTTTTTTTTTTAATAGCACAAAACAGACATGAGGATCAGTGGAACAGAACAGAGGATGCAGAAACAACTCCAAGCACATTCAACTACTTGATCTTTGACAAAAGGGCAAAAAATACACTGGAGGAAAGATATTCGCTTTAATAAACAGTGTTCAGAAAACTGGCTATCCATATGCATAAGACTGAATCTACACTCATATTTCTTGTCATGTACTAAAATAAAATAAAAATGGATCAAAAACTAAATGTTAAAACAGATCTGCTGGAAGATAAATAGGTAAAACTCTTGAAGTCATAGGCATAGGCAAGGACTTTCTGAACAGAACCCCAGTTGCACAGGAAATAGTTCCAAAAGTCAACAAATAGGATCATATTAAATTAAGAAGCTTTTGCACAGCAAAAGAAACAACCAATAAAGTAAAAGACAACCTACAAAATGGGAGAAAAAAAATGCCAGTGGTTCCTCAGACAGAAGACTAATATCTAGAATATCTAAAGAACTCAAAAAAATTAGACCCCCCCAAAATAAAAGACCCAATAAAAAATGGGCAAGTGAAATGAATAGACACATCACAGAAGATATACAAATGGCTACTAAATATATGAAGAATCTTCAACATCACTGGCATTAGAGAAATGCAAATTAAAACAACACAGAGGAAAAAAAAAACACAGAGATTCCATCTTATCCCCAGAAAGAATGGCCATCATCAAGAAATCAATAATAATAAATGCTAGAGAGGCTGTGAGAGAAAAAAAAAACACATTTCTACACTGTTGGAGGGAGTGTAAACTAGTACAACCACTATGGAAGTCAGTATGGTGATTCCTCAAAACACTAAAAATAGAAATTTTATTTGATCCAGCTATTGCCCTTCTAAGTGTCTTCCTGAAAGAGTGAAAATCATCATATTACAATGATACATGCATATCCATGTTTATAATAGCACAAATCATAAAGCTCAATCTTGGAAACAGCCTATATGTCTATTAGCAGGTGACTGGATGGAGAAGATATGATATTTATATACAATGGAGTACTATTCTGCCATAAATTGGAGTCATGTGTAGGGAAACAAGCACCTCGAGACCATAATGGTAAGTGAAATAAATCAGACTCACAAGCTTAAATATTTCATGGTTTCTCTTATATGAGAAACCCAAATTAAAAGAGCAAAATAAAAGCTAGAAAATAGGGAGTAGGGAAATGGATCTTTCTCAAAAGAGAAGAGGATCAGGAGATGGAGGAAGTGGAATAAAGGAGAGGGACGGGAAAAAAGGAACTCTGATGTGCTATGTCCAAGTACCAACTCCACACAAGAAATGCAAACATTAGGTACTGCAAACACGTACTAATAAAATAAATAATAAATATTCTATTAATAGTAAAGTTGTAATGGTAGAGTGTAGTGCTGATTCTATGTGAAATATGTTCTTCATTCCAACACTGAATGCCAGCGATGTATATGTTTCTACCCTGACTTTGCTACTTCTAACTGTAAGGTCTTGATAATTACTTAAGATCTCCATGTATAAAATCATAGAGTTGTTTTAAAGATCGAATACCATGTAAATAAACAAAGTTGTTAATTTTTTAAAAAATATACCTTTCCCAAGGAAGAAGTTAAACTGTCATTATTTGCTGACGATATGATACTCTACATAGAAAACCCAAAAAACTCGGTCAAAAGACTTCTAGACTTAATTGACAGATTCAGTAGAGTAGCTGGATACAAGGTTGGGCCAGAGACTTAGCTCAGTTGTTTCGCTGCCTCCCTTGCAAGCGCAAGGACCCCAGTTCAATCCCCGGTACCAAAACAAAAAAAAGTCCACCAAAAGTCTTCTAGACTTAATAACCAAATTCAGTAGAGTAGCTGGATACAAGGTCAACACACAAAAATCAATAGCTTTGCTCTACACAAACAGCAGACTCACTGAAAGAGGAAGTGGAGAAACAACGCCCCCCACAATAGCACCCCAAAAAATGAAATACCTAGGAATCAACCTAACAAAAGAAATCAAAGAACTCTTCTCTGAAAACTATAGCACTCTGAAAAAAGAGATTGAACAGAATTTCAGAAAATGGAAAGATATCCGTTGCTCCTGGGTAGGAAGAATCAACATAGTGAAAATGGCCATACTTCCAAAACTGCTATATAGAGTCAATGCAATCCCAATTGAAATCCCAGCAACATACTTCACGGACCTTGAGAAAACAATCCAAAAATTCATTTGGAACCAGAGGAGACCTAGAATAGCGAAAGCAATTCTAGGTAACAGAGACATGGCAGGGGGTATTACAACTCCCAACTAGAAAGCTACTGTGATAAAAACAGCATGGTACTGGCAAAGAAACAGACCTGAGGATCAGTGGAACAGATCAGAAGAAGCACAAACAACTCCAAACACACTCAACCACCTCATCTTTGACAAAGGATCCAAACACCCTCACTGGAGAAAAGATAGCCTCTTTAATAAATGGTGCTGAAAAAATTGGGTTTCAACTTGCCAAAGATTAAAACTAGACCTATATCTCTCACCATGCACTAAACTAAGATCAAAATGGATTAAAGATCTAAATATTAAAACAGAAACACTAAATTAGCTGGAAGAGAGGTTAGGTAGCACTCTTGAAGATACTGGCATAGGAAAAGATTTCATGAATGAAACCTCAGTGGCACGTGAACTAGCACAATCAATAAATGGGATCTCTTCCTATTAAAAAGCTTCTGCACAGCAAGAGAAACCACCAGCAGTGTGAAGAGACAACCCACAATGTGGGAAAAAATCTTCACCTGCTTTTCCTCAGACAAAGGTCTACTATCTCAAATCTATAAAGAACTGAAAAAAATCAGACCTCCCAAATTTAAAGACCCAATCCAAAAATGGGCATCTGAAATGAACAGACATTTCTCAGACAAAGAAGTAGAAATAGCAAATAAACATGAAAAAATGTTCAACATTACTGGTCATTCAAGAGATGCAGATGAAAACAACACTGAGATTCCACTTCCCCCTAGAAAGAATGTCTGCTATCATGAAAACAACCAATAACAAATGCTGCCGGGGCTATGGGGAAAGAGGAACTCCACTCCACTGCTGGTGGGAGTGTAGACTGGTGCAACCACTGTGGAAATCAGTATGGAGATACCTCAGAGAACTAGGATTGGAAGTCCCATTTGACCCAGCTATTCCCCTGCTGGGTATCTTCCCCAAAGAATTGAAAGAATCCTACCACAGTGATATATGTGCACCCATGTTCATAGAAGCACAATTTGTAATAGCTAAAACTTGGAAGCAGCCCAATTGCCCATCAACTGGAGACTGGATAAAGACAATGTGTTTTTTCTATAAAATGGAGTACTACTCAGCCATAAAAAAATGAGAAATTAGAGACTTTTATAGCTAAATGGATGCACATTGAGGCAGTACTCTTAAGTGAAATAAATAGGATACACATGTGTAAATACCAAATAGTTTCTCTAGTGTGAGAAACTGAAAGTGTAAATAAGGATCAAAAGGTATAATAGGAAGAAAAGGTGCAAAGGGGAAGGGAAAGTGGAAGGGGAAGGGGAACGGAAAGAAGGGAATGGAATTAATACGAGAAAATGAGATAATGAAAAAATGGAAACAAAGTCTTTGTAAATAGGGAGGGATGGAGGGCTTGAAGGGAGGCCAGAGGAATGGGGAAAAAATAAGAACCAGGATATATTATGTAAAGATACAAATTTCCAATGATGAGTGTCATTTTATGTATACCTAAAATGTACTAATAAAGTTAATTTAAAAGAAAAGAGACTGTTTTGACTCCGGACTCAGGTAGGTGGGAAATGGAAACAGCAGGAGCAAGGGCCCCTGGCTGCATCTCCTGACAGGAGAGAGACCTGACTACAAGCAAGAGACCAAGCAGAGGCCAGGCTTGCTCTTTCACAGCTCACACGTGTGCATGCATCCCTATGAGACCAAACCCGCTCCCGAGATCAGCACTGACCCTTCACAAAGGCACATGACCCGGTCGTCCCCAGCTGCCAAAAAACTCCAGTCTTCTCTACTTCAGATATACTTAATGGATAGGGGAAAAAATTAAAACAGTAGAAAAAGTTCAAGTTAACAAAAATTGTAACTGTTATTTCCAATACAGTGGCCAAAAAATGTAAAGTATCAGGGAAATTAATTTCCCTGGTCCTATTCAGAAGTTATCTACTGACGTTTTTGGTAAGAAAACTAAAGAAATCCGGAAATTCGGGTTATCCAGCTACATTTCCGGCTCAGCCTCCTTAACACTCATAGATCCCTTCTAAAACACCTCTTTCCACACAGCAAACCTTAATTCTAAAGCCTAATTGTAACTCCAACTCTGCACCTGGAGCGCCTCCTTTCTGAGCACCATATCAAAGATGTAGAGCTGCTGGGCTGTTCTTAGGGTTCCCTCTGCTGGTCATGTCTGGAAGCAGACAGCAAAATCGGAAAAATAATCATTTCCCTTTCAGAATTCCAAGAATAACTATTGAAGACGGCGGAACGACTTTGTTTTTTTAAGAAAAGCTGGCTTTTGCTATTTCAAAACAACAACAATAATAAAAAGGTTGTGAAAAAATAAAAATAAAAAGCTAGCTTTTTATTCGTTTGCTTAACATTTTTGGTCTCCGGTTTTCAGAAAGGGTGCTGATGCCACAAAAATTATGACAATAATTTGGATGCACCAATATAATACTACAGCGGACTTTTACAAGTAAATTGAGGTCTGGGGATTTAGCTCAGTGGCAAGGGCAAGGTCCTGAGTTTGATCCAGGGCACCAAAAAAAAAAAAAAAGTAAATTGAAACAATAAAGAACTCTTTCAACTCAACCACAACAAAACAGTTGACATGATTCAGCAATGGGCAAAGGACTGGAATAGGCATTCTTTAAAGAAGATGCACAGGGCTGGGGATTTAGCTCAGTCGTTCCGCCTGCCTGGCAAGTGCAAGGTCCCGAGTTCAATCCCCAGTACCAAAAAAAGAAAAAAAGAAGACACACAAAAGGCCAGCAGGTACATGAGAAAATGGTCAGTGTCACTAATGGATTAATTAAGGAAACACCAATCAAAGCCAAAATACCCAGTAAGGTGGTTACTATGACAAAAATAGAAAAGAACATGTGTCATCAATGATATCAAGAAATTGAGATGACAGTTGGTAGGAATGGAAAAAGGTATAGCCACAGGGGAAAACAATACAGTATAGCAGTTCCTCAAAAAATTAAAAATAGAATTACCATATGATCCTACAAATCTACTTCTGTGTATTTATCCAAAAGAATTAAAGCAAGGTTGAGAGGAGTGTGAATGTCGGGAGAGTCGCTGGCTGTGCCAGCCACCTGGTTCCACACTACAAAGACGCAGAGGACACTGGACCACCAGACCATGGTACTGGGTCCCACCACTCCCGTCCCAGAGGTAGGGGCTTCTGAGCCGCCTTCCCACTGCTCCTGGTCCAGAGGAAGGGGCTTCCAGGCCACCATCCCTCCCACTGCTCCCAGCCCAGAGGAAAGGGCTTTTGGGCTGCCTTCTGTCCTGCTGCTCCCGGCCCCTGTTCCACCTCTCCCAGCTCAGAGGAGGTGATTCTTGAGGGTGCCAACAGCACCACCACCCCCACCTCCCCAGTCAAAATGAGAAAACATGTAAATAAGTCTCAACACCAGACTTCCAGATCACCTACAGCAACCCAAAGGGAAATGAGATGGAACACTCTGACACTCAACCACCTGGACCCACTAAACTGGCAACAAAAGAGGATCTGGAAAAAATGAAATCAGAAATAATTTCTCAGATAACAGGAGAAATTGTGCCCCTAGTGCAAGACATGATTAATAAATCTAGAGAGGAGCTCAGGAACATGATGGAATCCCAACATAGGAAAGAAATGGAATCCATAAAACAGATGCAAATAGATTTCCAGGACATGAAAAACTCCATTGAAAGTCTACACAGCAGAATGAGCCAATGTGAGGACAGAATTTCAGATAGAGAAGATAAGATTGCAATTAATGACCAGGAAAAGAAAAATTGCTTCAAAATTATAAGGGAACACGAGAAATCAATCCAGCAGCTGCTAGATGATGCAAAGAAGAATAACATAAGACTGATTGGGCTCAATGAAGAAACAGGAGAGAGTGCAGATGACATAAAAAATCTCTTCACAGAAATAATGGCAGAAAACTTCCCAAGCAGGGGAAAAGAGCTTGACACACAGATAAGTGAGGCATATAGGACTCCAAATAGCCTTGATCAAGAGAACTATAGGCCAATCTCACCAATGAACATAGATCCAAAAATCCTTAATAAGATAATGGCAAACAGAATGCAGAAGATCATCAAGAAGATCATACACCCTGATCAAGTGGGATTCATCCCAGGGATGCAGGGATGGTTCAATATATGCAAATCAATCAATATAATACACTATATCAATAGAGCCAAGGACAAAAACCATATGATTGTCTCCATAGATGCAGAAAAAGCTTTTGACAAAATCCAACATGCATTTATGATAAAACCCTACAAAAAATTGGAATAGATGGTCTCTACCTCAAACTGATAGGAGCCATCTATGAAAAACCAACAGCCAATATCATACTAAATGGTCAAAAACTGAAATCCTTCACACTCAAATCAGGAACAAGACAAGGATGTCCACAATCGCCACTCTTGTTCAATATAGTTCTGGAAACATTAGCCATGGCAATTAGACAAGAGAAA
This sequence comes from Heterocephalus glaber, assembly GCF_053883595.1. Lineage (NCBI taxonomy): Eukaryota > Metazoa > Chordata > Mammalia > Rodentia > Bathyergidae > Heterocephalus > Heterocephalus glaber. The sequence goes on along the minus strand of NW_028258151.1, from coordinate 11,617,230 downwards.
GAAATAAAAGGAATAAAGATAGGAAATGAAGAAGTCAAATTGTCATTATTTGCAGATGACACGATACTCTATATAGAAGACCCCAAGAACTCCACCAAAAGTCTTCTAGACTTAATAACCAAATTCAGTCAAGTAGCTGGCTACAAGGTCAACACACAAAAGTCAATAGCTTTCCTCTACACCAATGACAGACTCACTGAGAGAGAAATAGGGCAAATAATTCCTTTCACAATAGCATCCAAAAAACTGAAATACCTAGGAATCAACCTAACAAAAGAAATCAAAGACCTCTTCTCTGAAAACTATGGCACTCTGAAAAGAGAGATTGAAGATGATATCAGAAAATGGACAGACATCCCCTGCTCCTGGGTAGGAAGCATTAATATAGTGAAAATGGCCATACTTCCAAAACTGCTATATAGGTTTAATGCAATTCCAATTGAGATCCCAGCAGCATACTTCATAGACCTCGAGAAAACAATATAAAAATTCATTTGGAACAAGAAGAGACCCAGAATAGCAAAAGCAATTCTAGGTAACAGAGACATGGCAGGGGGTATCACAATCCCCAACCTGCAACGCTACTACAAAGCTACTGTGATAAAAACAGCATGGTACTGGCAAAGAAACAGACTTGAGGACCAGTGAAACAGATTACAAGATGCAGAAACAACGCCAGACACACTCAGCCATCTCATCTTTGATAACGGAGCCAAACACCCTCACTGGAGGAAAGATTGCCTCTTTAATAAATGGTGCTGGAAAAATTGGGCTTCAGCTTGCCAAAGGTTAAAACTAGACCTCTATCTCTCACCATGCACTAAACTAAAATCAAAATGGATTAAAGATCTAAATATTAAAATACAAACTCTGAACCACTTGGAACAGAGGTTAGGTAGAACCCTTGAAGACATCGGTGTAGGAAAAGGTTTTATGAACAAAACCTCAGTTGCCCGTGAACTAGCACAAACAATCAACAAGTGGGATCTCTTCTTATTAAAAGGCTTCTGCACAGCAAGAGAAACCACTAGCAGTGTGACGAGACAACCCACAATGTGGGAAAAAATCTTCACCTGCTCTTCCTCAGACAAAGGTCTACTATCTCAAATCTATAAAGAACTTTAAAAGATCAGACCTCCCAAATTTAAAGACCCAATCCAAAAATGGGCATCTGAAATGAACAGACATTTCTCAGACAAAGAAGTAGAAATAACAAATAAATACATGAAAAAATGTTCAACATCACTGGTCATTAGAGAGATGCAAATGAAAACAATGCTGAGATTCCACTTCACTCCAGAAAGAATGTCTGCTATCATGAAATCAACCAATAACAAATGCTGGCGGAGCTGCGGGGAAAGAGGAACCCTGCTCCACTGCTGGTGGGAGTGTAGACTGGTGCAACCACTGTGGAAATCAGTATAGAGATACCTCAAAGAACTAGGACTGGAAGTCCCATTTGACTCCGCTATTCCACTGCTGGGGATCTTCCCCAAAGAATTAAAAGAATCATACCACAGTGATATATGTACACCCATGTTCATAGCAGCACAGTTTGTAATAGCTAAAACTTGGAAACAGCCCAGATGCCCATCAACTGGATACTGGATAAAGAAAATGTGGTTTTTTTATAAAATGGAGTACTACTCAGCCATAAAACATGAGAAATTAGAAACATTTATAGCTAAGTGGATGCACATTGAGGCGATACTCTTAAGTGAAATAAATAGGACACACATGTGTAAATACCGAATAGTTTCTCTGGTGTGAGAAACTGAAAGTGTAAATAAGGACTAAATGTATAATAGGTCATGTGACGTAGGAAGAAAAGGGGCAAAGGGGAAGGAAGTGGGAGGGCTAGGGGAATGGATAGAAGGGAATGGGATTAATATGAGAAAATGGAAAAATAGGAACAAAATCTTTGTAAATAGGGAGGAATGGAGGGGTTGAAGAGAGGGCTGGGCAAGGGTGAAAAATGAGAACCAAGTGAGACTATGTAAAGGTGCAAATTTCCAATGATGAATGTCATTATATTGTATACCTAAAATGTACCAATGATTAGAATGAATAATCGAAAATGCAAAATAAGAAGAAAAGGTCCAAAGGGTAGTGGTAGTGAGAGGGGCAGGGGAAAGGAAAGAAGGGAAAGGAAAAATTCTGAGAAACGGAAAAAATGGAAATAAAGTCTTTGTATACAGGGAAGGGTGGAGGGGGTGAACGGAGGGCTAGGAATGGGGGGGGGGGAAGAACCAAGATGCATCATGTAACGGTACAAGTTCCCAAAGAGAAATGTAAATGTGTTGTATACCTACAATGTACCAATAAAAGAATTTAAGAAAAAAAAAAAAGGAAAATGCAACAAAATGCTGTACACAAGAAACACACCTAACTCAAAAAGAAACTCATAGACTGAAAGTAAAAGGACGGAAAACAGTTCTCCACACCACAGTACCCCAGAAGAAAGCAGCGGTAGCAATCTTATTTGCAGACAAAGTAGATTTCAAACCAAAACTAATTAAGAGAGACAAAGATGGTCACTACATCCTTGTGGCACGATGGCCATCATTGATATTAGAGTTATCCTCATCTACATACATGACATGGTCATCTGTATTTTCTGACCCATGTGGTACCTCGTTTGTGTTTGTTGAGCAGCTACATGCATCTTCATTCTTTTTGAAGTATGTCTGTATCCACTGTGGCACAAGATTCTCTTTTTTAAATTAATTTTATTGGTACATTTTAGGTATAAATATAATGACATTCATCATTGGAAATTTGCACTTTTACATAACCTCTCTTGGTTCTTATTTTTCCCCATTCCCCTGCCCTCCCTTCAACCCTTCCATCCCTCCCTATTTACAAAGACTTTGTTTTCCATTTTTTCATTTTCTCATATTAATTCCATTCCCTTCTTTCCTTTTCCCTACCCCTCCAATTCCCCCCACAAGATTCTTAATAGATTCTGTAAGGCTGCTAAGAATGCCCTGGCGCTGTGGTGGCTCCTGCTGATGAGGCTTAATTGGTCCCTGATGGCAAAGTTGCCTGCGTATCTTTCCTCCACCCCAGAGACGGCCACCACCACTGCCTCGGACTTGCCCTCCATTTCTACCTGTCCCACCTCCTCCTCCTCCTCAGACTCTTCCTCCGACTCTTCTTCCTGAGACTTCTGCTCCTCCTCTGACTCCCACTTCTCCAGGTCCTCCAACTCCTACTCCACCGAATCCTCCTCCTTCGACTCCTCCTCCAACTCCTTCTTCCACTCCTCCTCTTCCTCCAAATCCTCCCAGTCCTCTGAATCCTCCTCCTCCAACTCTTCCAAACCCTCCTCTGACCCCTCTTCCTCCGACACCTCCTTCTTTTCCAGCTCCCAAGGCCACACTAGAGTCTTGGTGGCTTCTCGCACCCCACCCTGGGAGGGGCAGGTGGTGGCCTTAGGGTCCCCTTCCCTGCCCTGCCCAGGTCAAAAGTCCGCACAAGTTACCCTCACAGTTATCAGACACACGACACCCCAAGAAGCCCAACAAGGAACAGAAACTGAGAGTGTGAACACGGTGGCATGGTGGCAACAAAGCAGTGACAAATGGCAGCTGGCGAGACCGAGGATCTGGCTCCAGAACGGCCACCTCAGGTCGCCGCTCAGCTGTTTTTCTCCGTCGCTGTGGCGCTGCCCAGCCTAACTGCCCTGCGCCTGGTGGAGAGGCTTCCTGGTCCTGCTTACTTTTTCTTCATTGCTGCTAGAGGCAGAGCATCAAGCAGAAATAAAATCATATGCTACACTCCTTCAAAATTACACAAAAGGAGAAGATACCTGAATAAATATGGTTAGAGTTGAGTAAGAGATGTTTGGGTTTTTAATTTTTATATTCCAAAAGATCCTTTTAAAACCAAACTTTCTAGCAATATGCTTAAAAAGCTACTATTACTGTGAAAATATATTTGACTACTAAATTAGTCATGCTTTGACATACTCAATATTTTTTACTTCATTCTAAATGAGTTTATGAGATATACACAAGTGACTCAGCCCACAGATTTAATTTGTGCCAGATATGAAAAGTAATTGTAGAAATGTATTTTAAAATGTAGCATGAAGAGAGATTCCTTTAACTTCATAATAGTAACTAGTGCAATTATACTCACTTGAAAACTAGTTATTCCTATTAAAAATAACCTTTGAATATAAAACTTTAGCAAATACCAATAAGCCAAAAAGAAATCATCCACTTGAGTCGCAGATAACACACCGAATCAGCCAGCTGCAGACAGGCAAGTCTGTGCACACCCTACCGAGGTCCTGAGTCGCGCGGAAGACACCGAATCACCCTGATGCAGACAGGCAGGTCTGCCCATGCCCTACTGAGGTCCTGAGTCGCACAGAACACGCCGAATCTGCCCGCTGCACACAGGAAGGTCTGTGCACGCCCTACCCAGGTCCTGAGTCGCGCGGAAGACACTGAATCACCCCACTGCAGACAGGCAGCCACCTGGTTCCACACTACAAAGACGCAGAGGACACCAGACCACCAGACCAAGGTACTGAGTCCCGCTGCTCCCGTCCCAGAGGAAGGGGTTTCCAGGCCACCATCCCTCCCACTGCTCCCAGCCCAGAGGAAAGGGCTTTTGGGCTGCCTTCTGTCCTGCTGCTCCTGGCCCCTGTTCCACCTCTCCCAGCTCAGAGGAGGTGATTCTTGAGGGTGCCAACAGCACCACCACCCCCACCTCCCCAGTCAAAATGAGAAAACATGTAAATAAGTCTCAACACCAGACTTCCAGATCACCTACAGCAACCTAAAGGGAAATGAGATGGAACACTCTGACACTCAACCACCTGGACCCACTGAACTGGCAACAAAAGGGGATCTGGAAAAAATGAAATCACAAATAATTTCACAGATAACAGGAGAAATTGTGCCCCTAGTGCAAGACATGATTAATAAATCTAGAGAGGAGCTCAGGAGCATGATGGAATCTCAACATAAGAAACAAATGGAATCCATAAAACAGATGCAAATAGATTTCCAGGACATGAAAAACTCCATCGAAAGTCTACACAGCAGAATGAGCCAATGTGAGGACAGAATTTCAGATATAGAAGATAAGATTGCAATTAGTGACCAGGAAAAGAAAAATTGCTTCAAAATTATAAGGGAACATGAGAAATCAATCCAGCAGCTGCTAGACGATGCGAAGAAGAATAACATAAGACTGATTGGAGTCAATGAAGAAACAGGAGAGAGTGCAGATGACATAAAAAAATTCTTCACAGAAGTGATGGCAGAAAATTTCCCAAGCAGGGGAAAAGAACTTGACATACAGATAAGTGAGGCATATAGGACTCCAGCTAGCCTTAATCAAAAAAAATCTACACATAGACATATAATAGTTAGGATTCCAGAAATCCAACAGAAGAATAAAATTCTACAAGCAGTGAGAGAAAAGAAACAAATCACATACAAAGGAAAGCCCATCAGAATCACAGCAGATTTCTCAATGCAAACCCTCAAGGCAAGAAGAGCTTGGAGTGATGTATTTCAAGCCCTAAAGGAAAACAGCTTCCAACCCAGATTGATGTACCCTGCAAAACTATCTTTCCAAATTGAAGGAGAAATAAGATACTTTCATGATAAAGAGGACCACAGGAACTTCATGAATACCAAACTGGCACTCCAAAAAATTTTAGACAATACCCTCAACCCCAGGAAACCCAGCAGAATGAATCCATTGGTCATGACAAATTAAAAGCAAAGGGGGAGAATCCAACAAAAAGAAAAAGTCATGACAAGGCTTTTTAAAAGTTTTTACTTCATCTCCCTAATGAGTGTATAATTCAATCTTATTATTGTACTGATTAGTATTTTTCTGATCCTAGAATTGCACACCATTCCTTGTGCTATACTGGCTATTTATCATCTTCCTATGTCTACTTTTTAATTGGGTTGTCTATTAATGAGCTCTAAGAATTCTTTATATATTCTGGTCATAGGTTATATGCATTGTAAATATGGTCTGTGTAAGGACTACTTTTCATTTTCATGATGTCATTTAAAGTTCTAAATTTTGATGGAATCTCATTTATCAATTTTTTTTTCTTTTATACATCATGTTTTTTTGTATCCTAGGAAGTTCTTGCCTACCCTAAATTCATAAACATTTTCCCTTATAATTTCTTCTTAAAGTTTTATACTTTTAGGCTTTCATATTTAGGTTCATAGATCCCTTCAAGTTATTTTCATGTACGGAAAAAAAGGGTTGAGGTTAATGGGGGGGGGGTACCGGGGATTGAACTCGGGTCCTTGCGCTTGCAAGGCAGGCAATAGAACCACTGGGCTAAATCCCCGGCCTGAGGTTAATTTTTTATATACGGATACCAGGTGTTCTAGTGCCATTTGCTGAAGACACTATCTCTTCCTCGGCTCTTGAATCGAGTTTATATTCTATAAAATGCTAATGTTAAATAATCTTTCAAAACTCAGTGGACCATATATGTGTGGTTCTATTTCTAGATTCTCTGTTTTATTCAAATGATCTATATGTCGTTCCTTACACTAACACTGCCTTGATTACTGTAGCTTTAGAAGAAGTCTTAAAATTGGGTGCTAAACATCTTCCAACACTGCTTTTGTTTTTGGCTTTGGCTTTTCTGGGTCCTTTGTACTCCTACATAACTTTTAAATTTCAATATCCAGTTCTTCCTTTATAGCAAGTATACACAGTCCTGAACTTTTATATATACCTTGTGTTTTCTAATCCTGCTAAATTCAAGTACAAGTTCTAGGGACTCCTAGAGATTTCTTAGTATTTTCTCTGTAGATGATCATTTCATCTACATATAAAGATTTTGCTTCTACCTTGCCAATCCTATCCTAGTTGTGTCATTTTATTGCCAGACTATTTTGGTTTAGACCTATGTTTCAAAGTCTAATGGACAGATGAAGAGTAGGCATATATGCCCTTGTTCCCCACTTTAGGGAGAAAGCATTGTATCGTCTCCATTCATATAAGGCGTTTTTGTTGGAAGTATGGAGTACATGTCTTTGATCTGTTGAGAAGGTTCTGTTCTACTTCTAGTCTCCTGATAGCTCTTACCATGAACAGCTGTAGAATTTAGTCCAATACTATTTATCTAACTAGTGACAGGATCATATGGCTTTCTCCTTTCCTCTGTTAAAATGATGACTTTTGGGGGTGGATCTTCCAATGCTGATCCAACACTGCCATCCCTATAATAAAACCACTTTCTACATACTGCCAGATCTGACTTCTAATAGTTTGTTTTGTTAAACAAATTTCTATCTATGTTCATATATTTTTCTTTTATTATCTTTATCCAGTTTTAGGATTAGGACAATGTTGCTTTCCTAAAATGAGGGGAGAAGTGTTCCTTCTTTTTTCTGCTTTAAATGTTTGATATAATTTATCAGTTAAAATGTTTATGAGCCTGCTGTTGTCATTTGGTAGGTTTTCAAACTAGGAATATACTTTCTTTAATAGGTACTATTCAAATTTGATATTTCCTCCAGAGTTAGTTTCATTAATTTGTCTTCTGAGTTACTTCTTAGGAGTTGTCAAATTTATTTCAAAAAAGATTTTTTTAATATGCTTTCTATATCCTTTTAAATTCTGTAAAATCTGTAGTAATGTCTCCTAGATCTTAATATTGTAATTTTAAAAATGTATAACTGATATTGTGTAACAGGAAGAAAAGGTCTAAAAGAGCAGGGGAATTGGGAGGGGTAGGGGAAGGGAAAAAAGGGAAAGGAAAAAATATGAGACGAGGAAAAAATGGAAACAAGGTCTTTGCAAATAGGGAAGGGTGGAGGGGGTGAAGGGAGGGCAAGGGAATGGGAAAAAAATAAGAACCAAGATACTCATGTAATGGTACAAGATCCCAATGATGAATGTAACTGTATTTTATACCGAAAATGTACCAATAAAGTTAATGGGGGAAAAAAAAAGATGTAAGATAAATGGAAGAGGAGAAACATACATTTTCCCCCAATGTTTGAAATAAGAGACAATATATGTCATACCACATGAACTTTTCTGGTGCTTCATTCAGTAAATTTTCATACTTCAAAACTACATTGCTTGTATTCCGTGCATTTTTTTTGGTGCTGTTGATAATGGCATAGCCTTCCCTCCATTATAGCTTAGCTTCTATGATCATTGTGTTATAGAAATCTGATACTTTTTCTATCCTTTAATCTTATATCTGATGGCCTAATGCATTATAAAAATTAAAGATAATTCCTTATGTTTTATTTAGTATATTATTCCAATATTCTCCACTTGTGATAATTTTAGTTACTCCTTTTACATAATTATTTATCTTGTTTGTATTTATTTTAAATATTTTCCATGGCTGAAAAAAATGTTAAATAATAATATTGATAGCAGTTTTTTGTTGTTATTTTTTAATTAAAATGAGACTGTTCTTAAACTAGATTTTTGGTAGGTGCTGAAAGATAACATTGTCCTGTTTTTAGCTGGATTTTAAAATTATTAATAGGTATTAGATGGCACAGAACTACTTAGGTGCATTAGTAAAATTTTAATAGACCTTTTAATGTTAAAATATTCCACTATTAAATAAATAGACTACAGTGCTGGTGTTTTCAGGTAAACTGCCTGGTCAGGGAGAGATAGAAGGATGCTATAAATGTGCATGGGACCACTAGATGGTGCTGTGCCCCAATTTTCTTTTTGCTTCAAAGCATTAATTTCATTGTTAAAGTATACTTTTTTTTTTTTTTTTTGGCAGTATGTAGAAAGTTTTATTATAGGGATGGCAGTGTTGGTTTAGCATTGGAAGATCCACCCCCAAAAGTCATCATTTTAACAGAGGAAAGGAAAAAGCCATATGATCCTGTCACTAGTTGGAGAAAAAGTATTGGACTAAATTCTACAGCTGTTCATGGTAAAAGCTATCAGGAGACTAGAAGTAGAACAGAACCTTCTCAACAGATCAAAGACATGTACTCCATACTTCCAACAAAAACGCCTTATATGAATGGAGAAGATACAATGCTTTCTCCTTAAGGTGGGGAACAAGGGCAGATATGCTTACTCTTTATCTGTCCATTAAACTTTGAAACCTAGGCCCCATCAAAATAGTCCGGCAATAAAATGACACAACTAGGATAGGATTGGCAATGTAGAAGCAATATCTTTATATGTAGATGAAATGATCATCTACAGAGAAAATACTAAGAAATCTCTAGGAGCCCCTAGAACTTGTATTTAAATTTAGCAGGATTAGAAAACACAGGGTGTATATAAAAATTCAGGTCTATGTATACTTGGCTCTAAGTAAAGAATTGGATATTGAAATTTAAAAGTTATGTAGGAGTACAAAGGACCTAGAAAAGTAAAAACAAAAAAAAACAGTGTTGGAAGACGTTTAGTACCTAATTTTAAGACTTCTTCTAAAGCTACAGTAATCAAGGCAGTGTTGCTGTAAGGAATGACATATAGGTCATTGCAGTAAAACACAGAATCTAGAAAGAGAACCACACATATATGGTCCACTGAGTTTTGAAAGATTATTTAACCTTAACATTTTATAGAATATAAACTCAATTCAAGAGCTGAGGAAGAAATAGTGTTTTCAGCAAATGACACTAGAACACCTGGTATCCATATATAAAAAATTAACCCCAACCCTTTATTTCCATACATAAAAATAACTTGAAAGGATCTAGGAACCTAAATATGAATGACAAAAACTATAAAAATTAAGAAGAAATTATAAGGGAAAATGTTTATGAATGGTAGGCAAGAACTTCCTAGGATACAAAAAACATGATGTATAAAAGAAAAAAATTGATAAATGAGATTCCATCAAAATTTAGAACTTTAAGTGACATCATGAAAATGAAAAGTAGTCCTTAAACAGACCATATTTACAATGCATATAACCTATGACCAGAATATGTAAAGAATTCTTAGAGCTCATTAATAGACAACCCAATTAAAAAGTAGACACAAGAAGATGGATAATGGATAAAGATGTTTGTTAGTTTTGGGACACTAGATAAAAATCTGTAACAGACCTAAAGTCCCAAAGTAAACTACTCAACTCCTTGTTTGCCCGGAACTGATGTTCCGGGCACCACAATTTTTAGAACAAGCTGCAAATGTCTGCTGACCATCAATACGTGACAGTCAACCACTAACCTTTGTCCCCTTTTCTTTAATTCTATATGTTAACTTCCCCCTCAACCCCCTATAAAAACAGCCTTGGACTCTGAGCCAGCTGCCTCTCTAAGTTATTTTCCTTTGGGAGTGCCGTCTGGCCAGACTAATAAAGATCTGTTTTACTTTCCAACTTGTCCGGTGTGTTCCTTCCCGGGTGTTCTTCGCTGCAGTCAGCTCCTCGGAGCGTTTGGTAAGGCTCTTGGTCTTACATTCTGGAGGCACCACTGGGATCCCTGGGTGCGCTTCACTACAGTCAACTCCTCGGAGCGTTTGGTAAGGCCCCCGGTCTTACATTTTAATAATGTATATTTGTCACAGACTGCTGCAGAGGATCCTGATCTCCTGTTCCATGCCACGATGCAAGGCAAGAAGACTCAGAGACAAAATTAAGGAGAGAAACTGGGAACTGGGATGATCAATGCTTGAGCAAGCAGACCCTGAGTAGTCAGAACCGTCAATATTTATTGGTGACATAATCATTGCTAAGTTGGGGTGAGGGGGGCTACGTGTGGTTGTTAGGGATATGTTGCTGACACAGGCAAGGCTTATAAAAAAAGAGACAAAGCATTCTTGTGCTAGGATCAGAACAGACCAGATACAGATTGTGGTTAATGATTAACCTTGTCTTTTCAGAAAGTTAAGGTTTTAATTCTGGGAATGGAATATGGGTGGAAGTCACTCTGACCTTGGCTATGTGTTATCTCATATTAAAGCCCCGCAGCTTCATGGGCCATTTCTCTGGCCTCTGCTGTGGCCATTGGCAGAGAGCTTGGCACTGACATGAACACCATCCAAAATGCTCCTATAAGTCATGTAGGCTTCAATTGGACTCACTTCTTAAAACAACCCAATTGCAGGGTTAACTCTTTGCAGCCTGCACTACTTACACCCTGCTTTGGGGATAATCAATAGCATGGTCTCCCACATATATTCAATAATTTTAAGCTTTTTCCATGATAAAGATCTACTGTCATTAGTGATCACTTATTAGAATACTGTTTCTCTTGCTGGCTAATCTTCCCAGCACTGTGTTTACATCTTGCAACAGCAGCAACAGTACAGCCATCCAGGCAGGTGAGTGAGCCACAGGCCTCTGTAGCAGTGGTAGCAGTCCTTGGCCTCCTCTGCTGAAACCTAACCTAGTCTTGTATTGGGGTTTTCAATGTTGGTGAAATAAGACTGTGCCAGTAGCAGCTCCTCCTGCAGTTCAGAGTATAGTCTCAGTGTGAAGAGTTTTGAAATGTCCTTGGAGATGAGGCAATCATTGCCCTTTGGTACAAGTGACCAAGAAGGAGAGAAAAACAGAATCATCCAGCCAAACAAAGGAAAGATAATCCTGAGAACACGAGTTGAGTCTCCTTGCATCTTCTGTTATTTCTTTTCTTCCTCTTCTCCTTTCCTTCTTTCTGACATGAGTAGACACTAGTGCTTGGAGATATGATTCTCTAATGAAGAAGTGATATGGTGACATTTACTGAATATTACTCAGCACCATGCACCTGGCTCAGTACTTGCCATTATGTAATTGTTTTAACTTACTCAATCACCTTATATTATATCAAATAAAATAAATCTGTAATTAGATAAGGGATTTTAAACCAGGTACAGTGGCACACACCTATAATCTCAGCATCCTTAAAGACTGAGGCAGGAGGATTACAAGTTTGAGCCTAGCATGGGCAACTTAGCAATTTAGTGAGACCCTGTCTCAAAATAAAAAATAAAAAAGGAAGGCCAGAGATTTAGTTCAGTGGTTCTGCCACCTACCTCACAAGCGCAAGGTCCTGAGTTTGATACCAGGAACCAAAAAAAAAAAAAAAAAAATTAATTAAAAAAAGTAAAAAGGGATAGGAATGTAGCTCAATGCAAAGGCCCTGGGTTCAATCCCAAGGACTGAAAATAAATAAACAAACAAACAAACAAATAAATAAATAGTTTCTTTATTAGACTGGTTTCTGTAGGTCAAAACAGAGACAAGCAAAGCAGGAATGGTTTGTCTACTCCCTAAATCCTTAGCTGGATGATGTACAGCCTAGGATGTCTAGAATCATCTGCCTGGAGAGAGGCTAAAGCATCAGATTTCAGGAAGCTCACCCCAACACCTGGCAGGCTGCCTTCTCTAGGTGGGCTGCTGCCCATGGAGTTTTCACAGGGGGTTTTATGTCTTCAGCTAGGAAGCAAAAGTCCAACAAGCAGCAGATCCAAGGAGAAGCCAGCTTTTTGAACCTTGGTAAGGCCTGGCCTCCAAGGTCACACAGTCTCAACCCTTGGGTGCTGAGCTAGAACCCTTGGCCTCACACATGCTAGGTAAGCGCTCACCACTGAGCTGCACCCATCACTGAGCCTTGCTTTCTGGATGGAGAGACAGAAAGGGAAGGGAGACAGGATTTTTTTTGCCATTTGTTTATTTAACACAAATTTAAAGTTTATCCATTATGTGCCAGGTTCTATTTTAGGTGCACTAGATGATATAGGAGTGACTAAAAAAATCTCCCAAAATGTCTCATTTTAGTGAAGACTGAAAACAAGTTAGGAAAATGTAAAATGTATGTGTTAGATGGTGGTGGTACTAAAAAGATAACTGGAGTGGAAAGTTGCATGGTTTGGCAGGGTGTCCAGGGAAGGGCACACTGAGAGAGACAGGAGGCGAAGCCCAAGAGCAGGAATATAAGCCTCTGACAGGGAGCCAAGGAGACAGAGGCTCTGACAAGGAGCTGAAAGGTAAAGCCAGGAGTCCCATATGGCCAAAGCACAGCTAATGGAGGGAGGGATGAGATCATAGGTGACAGGGTCCTGACTGCAGGCCTCCTAGGCCTGGTAGCCCTGGATCCCAGCAACCAAGAGGGTAGGCAGGGCCTATCCTAAGCAGAGACCAAAACCACAGCCAGCTGCCCTGGCCAGCAGAAAGTGGACAGGCCATTGTGGGTGGGGCACACTGGCAAAGGTGTAGCTGGTCCCTGTGTCCCAATGCCTGGCCAATCTGTTCTCAGACCTAAAAACCATGATAACCATCGTGAGATTCCTGTGATTGTTTATTCACTGGGCTCTGCCTGCACATTCATCTATATTCATATATATATTTTTTGGGGGGGGGGTACTGGGGATCGAACTCGGGTCCTTGAGATTGGGCAGCAGGCGGCGAAACCACTGAGCTAAATCCCCAGCCCCTTTCCACATATATTTATATAGAGCATTCAGACAGTCAGAATTTTATTTATTCAGAAATACAATGGTTATTCCTTGATGGACCAAGTATCTTCACCCAGATCCTCTGGTTGCTCTTCAGGCAAGGTACTGTACTAACTTCTAATCCTGCAAGGCTCAACAAGGCAATGATACTTTAACACTAAGCATTGCCACTTTCATGTTGACCAGAAAGTGGTGCTCTCCTGGCACTCTGGTCTCTGGTTTCCTTCTGAATGCAAAGCCTGCTGAAGGGGAACTGGGCCCGCAAACTGGCCTTCACTGAAATCTTTGGGGAAAAGAAAGAAGAAATGAGATTCTCTCTAGCCACCTCATTTGATTAATATGTCAGTTTTTTCCTCTTCAGCTCACACTTTACCACAAGGAGGCATCTAGTCCTGGACGTGCTCTTACTGAAGATAGCAATCACCCAAGAACTTCTTGCTGGATGCCTCTGCATCTAGCAAGTGCAGCCCTTAAGTGCAGCCCCAAGACAATAGGGCAAAGAGAGATTGACGAATCCTTCCTCTGGCCTTCTGCTGGGAATAAGGTCTTGCCCAGACTAGAAGACCCCAGCTCACTCTCAGTAAAGATTCCTTCACACCATCAAGGCCTCCCTCCCCTAAGTGGGCCTTCTAGGTGCCAGGACATTTCCAGGAGCTCTTCTGCCTTCTGTGTGTGTAACAAGAGAGGGGCCAACTCTCTGGTACTGGTCCTGAGCTCCATTTTCCCACCTCCCTTTGCAGAAGGGTCTCTTATCTGAGGCTCACACCCTTCAGGGCTTGATCCTCAGCACAACTCTTCAGCAGTGTTCCCCATGGTGGCTGAAAAGGACTCGTAAAATAGTTTTTTATATGATGGGCCACATTCTGAGCAAATATGGTTTCCAAGAGGTGACATGTCTATCACTAAGAAAGCTTTATTGTTAGACTGCACTGGAGTTGAGATAGGATAGAAGAAATAAAAGATAGGTAGAAAGGAGAAAGGAAATCATAGCTAAAAACTATACTTTCAAGATTGCAACTTCCAGGACCCAACCGAAGTTACACGAGGCTCAATCCATATCAGCATTCCTTTGGTTAAGTTTTAGACCTATCACACCCAAAATACCTCAGAAATACTGAAAGTCCACAAATTGGCTTAATTCAGAAACCTGATCCTCAGATAAAGGAACAGTTTGAGAGAATTCGATGATTGCTCAAATTACCTATTTAAAAAAAACAAAACAAACCTGGGCCCATACCTGTAGAATGAGCTAGTACCCTTCTTGTGGGATGGGGTTTCCACCCTGTTAAGAAAAGTGTAAATGTTCCCAGTTCCAGGAAATAAGCACCTCTCTCTCTTGTAGGTCCACATTCTGTCTCTTTGAATATGGACTAAAATTTCTGCCTAATAAACCCTGAGCCTCTTACTGGTGTGTCCTGAAAATTGTTTTTCTGAGATGGGAATCAGCAAACATGCAAGCCCATTCTATGTTTAGGGTGAGTTAGGCTTCAGGAACCTCCTCAGACCCAGTCTAGTGACAGAGTGACCTAGGCACAGGTGAGTATCTGAATCACTTTCAAGAATAATGATAGTATGTCAGGCACACTTGACCATTTTGCCACCACATCTGAGTAAAGATGCTTGGTGATATATGTTTTTCAAAATGAGAATGATCAACAGCTAAGGAAATAGGTCTCCTCAAGGATCCACTTTTGGGTTAACTCCTACTGAAAACAAAATGCAAATGAATGCTCAAAGTCCTTCCATTTGTACTATACAAAGTATGATTGACATATTCTGTGAATGTTTAAATTTTTAAAAATTTATTACAGTGAAAGACACATTGCCCTCAATCCCACTCAAAATATTTTTTTGTCTAGACACATTTTTCTGGTTAAATGCTCAGATAGTCCATAAGCACAATAAGAAAGAATCAGTGAGCTCATTCCTGGCTTAACAAGAATGGGTACTTCCTGTTTGTTTTCTATGTATCTGTAGCAGTATATCTTTAAATATGTTTACTTTGACTTTCTTTGTTTTATTTTTGTTGTTGTTTGATTTAAATTGAATTGTATTATATGCATTTTTCTGATACTTCCTTTTTTACTAAATGTGTTTTGAAGGTCTATGTTAGTACATCATGAACCTACCACATTCTCTCTATAAATCATAATCCATATGTTGTAACTTATTTTTTAAATTTTCTTGTATTAGTACATGTTTGTGATACATAATGAATACATTCATCATGGGGAGTTGGTACTTGTACATCTCAAATCATGTGTCCAAGTTTATGTAACCACTTTTATAGTGATGGATATTAGGTTGGTTGTACCTCATTCATAAGGGTCAATTTATATGTTGACTTGGCTGAGCTATGGCATTCATCAGTTTGGTCAAACACCAGTATAGATGTTGCTATGAAGGTTTTTTTTTTTTCGTACCGGGGATCGTTTCAGGACCTTGCACTTTCGAGGCAGGTGTGGTGCCACTGAGCTAAAATCCCTGGCCCACTATGAAGGGATTTTTAAAGATGTGATTAACATCTAATGATTGCTAAAAAACAGACCCAGAGTTTCATCCTGGAGTGGCTGGATTATACATAAACGGGACAACGCAAGTCAGGGGCTTGGAATGAACATAATTTAAAAATTGGTGACCACGAAATCTAGGGAAGAGATAAATAGACCCACCTCTCTAAATGGTGAAAATCATGGAAATATTTGTATCCTATATGAATGTTCACCGAAGAGTGAGCTCAGCAAGGAGAATTTTAAGAATTGAGTGGATAATGTGACCCTTTAAGAGGATTCCAACCTGAAACGTACTGATAAACTTAGTGGAAAAAAAATACATAAAAGTCTAGTGTTAAAAAAAAAAAAGAAGGGCTGGGGATTTAGCTCAGTGGCTCCACTGCCTGCCTCAAAAGCCCAAGGCCCCAAGTTCAATTCCTAGTATTAAAAAAAAAAAAAAAAGGGTTCCAGTTGGCCTCTTTCCTCAGCCCAATTGGCTCACAGCCATGGTGTCAGGGATAGATTTACACATGGGCTCATGAACTTCGCAGCAACATGAACTTCGCTCACCAAGGCCAACATGACCGCAGTCACCTTTGAGTCCCAATCTGCCAGAAGCAGAAATGGACACTGAGGTACAGCTATTACACATTCTGTGGAGTGATCAGGCAGTTACCTAGTGGCAGGTTGAGTATATTGTACTGCTTCCTTCATGGAAGCAACAGTACTTCATTCTCACTGGAAAAGACCACTTCTCTGCATACAAACTTGCTTTCCCTGTGGAAAAAAATACAATTTCGCACTTTAACTATTTTAAGTGCATAGTTCAGTGACACCAAGTATATTCTGCTGTGCAAACATCAGCACCACTTGTGTCTAGAATTTTTTTTGATCAAACTGCACATTACACTGGCAACTCTGCATGTGTAGTACTGTCTCAACAGGTATGTTTTTCAAAGCGTACTTGTTACAAACAGGTCACAGGCTTTATGAGGAAAGCCTGAATTTATTCTGTCTGGATGCAGGCTGAAATCATGAATGCTATCAGCATCTAGCTGGGAAAGAAACTAAAGTTTTTATAGGTTTTGAGAATGAGGCTATAATCTGGGTGGAATGTTTATGATTGAGGGTCTAAGGACAGTCTGTGCAAGTGTGCATATAATACTGGATTCTTAGGCACCAGAGAGAGTGTATATCTTGTTCCAAGTTTTCTTTATGACCATCTGTTCTGTTTGTCAGGGCAGCCTGTTGTTTGCTGAGAACAGCATGTTTGCTGTGAAGGTCTCACTCAGGCCAGGCACGACAGTATGCTGGTTTACTTTTAAGCCATAAACACATGAAGAACATACTTCTTAGTTTTACCCCCAAATATTAGTAGGTCATTTCTGAATAATAAAAGGATGGAGGGCCGGGGATTTAGCTCAGTGGTTCCTTCGGCTGCCTGCCTCTCAAGTGCAAGGTCCAGAGTTTGATCCCCAGTACCAAAAAAAAAAAAAAAAAAGGATGGAAATGACAACAGCTCACAGTTACACTTCCTTGATCTCGCACCTAGGACACTGTATTAGTCTGGGTCCAGTAATGAACCTGAAATCACACTGTAGGTTAAGCAGAGAAAGTTGAATATGAATTATTAAATACTAGTTAAAGTAAGACTGGCATATATAGTAAGAAAACTATGGCTAAGGGAAAGTACACAAGGAAGCTAAACTTGGAAAGGACCCCTTCCCCAAACCTGGGTTCTCATCTCAGGGACCTGGTGTCTCGCACCCTGGGGGACAGCTGAGAAGCTGGCTGACTGGCCCAGGCCTGATCTGGGGGCAGTCAATGGGAGGCAGGAAGCCACCCAGCTGACCGCAGGGGGGCACTGGTGACAGCATCCAGCAGCATGAGTGTACAGGTGACACACATCAGCCTACAGAGAATGGTTGCTCCACAGGAACCCTCTAGGGCACGGGGTGGAGTCAGAGACCTGAGGGCTGTGAGGAGCTGGTTTCCATGTCAGGTAAGGAGTCTGGGCTGCAGAGTGCTAGGAAATCAACTTGGGCATGTGCAGTGACAGGGCACAACCCAGGGGTCTCACACTCAAGCCACTAACTTCAAAGCAGCAGCTGTCTGAGGGCCCTTCTCCTGCAATGTACCCCTGGCATCGCATACTGAAAATGCTTAGTACAGTGCTTATTATCACTGTGATGCTTAAAGGAGATCTATCCATTAGCACAGAGCATATTTTGAAGGATTAATTTGGTGCCGAGAAGCAATAAGCTGATAAGTGTCCCAGGCATTTTATGTCTCAGGGTGTCCTTCAGCTATGTGCTGTTGATGCTCCTTAGACCACACCATCTAATGTTTGCATTCCTGCAGAGCTCCTGTCCCTCCTCCAAAATCACTTCTTAATGATGTCAGAGTTCACTGCTCTGCTAAAACAATGACTAAACCATACAGCTCTTTATATTTAAAATGAAATAACCTATTCCACATGAAATATAACACTGAGAGCAGTCACACATTGGTATTGGTGATAAATCAGAGGTGTCAAAATATCAGCATCTTGTTTGCACATCAGTTTCTGCTTAACCAAAACAATGATTATAATAAATTTGGTCACAACTGACAAACTACCTCCTGTCAATGCTCTCTTCTAAAATTCAAGAAGCTCCCTATTAGCCAAAGGCATTAGTACTGAGTGAGATCCCCCAGGAAAGGGTCTTTGATGTAAACACACCATCTCCTTTCCTTAATATCTGAAATTGAGGAGCCTGAAGCAAGAGAGTACATGGAAACATGTCAATATAAGACCCACATCAGCCCCATAAAGAATGGGAAGTTTTGAAATAATGTGAATACTGGCTCCTCGTCACCATTTAAAGTTGTCTTCAATTATAATACCCACTGGTGGCCAGGGGACAGGGAAACAGAAACTCTAGACCACCTCTGCTACACTAAGTGTGCATCTGTCTACTCACTCAGAAATTCCACCTCCAGTAATTAGAGAACTCTTTCCATGTAAAACTGATGTGTGCATAAGGATGTGACTCAGTATTATTTTTAATAGCAAAATAAGAACATTAAAATGATCACACACCATTACAAAGTGGGTTTTACCCTTGAGATGTGTCTTAGTTACTTTTCTCATTGCTGAGACAAAATACCCGACATCCAAAGTTAAAGGAAGAAAGGTTTATTTCAGCTCACAGTTTGTAGAGGTTTCAGTCCATAGTTGGCTGGCTCCAAGGCAGGGTGGCATGGCAGAGGGGCATCAGAGAGGAGAAACAGTCCATGGCAGAGCATGGCAGACAGAAGGCAGCAACTAAACAACCAAGCAGCAAGTGACAAGTGACAACTCTCTTTCTGTTCCTTATGATACAGGAGTTGAAATATGAAAATATTATATCTCCCTACAGGTTAGATATCTAATACATCGAGCTCATGTTCTTTTTTTTTTTTTTTTTTTTTTTGAGCTCATGTTCTCTAAAAATCTAAGAATGAATTCCAGGAACAACAGAGGTTAACAGTAGTAAAATATTTATTGAGAAGATAGCTCCTGAGAGGCAGGAGGGGACCCAAATGGGTAGCCAGGGACCACTCTACAGGAAAGTTTCATAGAGCAAGGCCCATGTGGGTACAGCGTGGGTTATAGCTATGATTAACCAATAAGGTTACAACTATAGCTGCTTAGGTAATAGTGGTCCAATGTTTAAATAAGTCATGTAACAAGTGTGCATGGAAAGAACAAAGACTTTTTCTAGGGAATAATGGGTCTAGAGGTCTCGGACACCCACTGGGGTGAATGTTGTCTGTCTAGACTTCATGAGGACCACTGTTTGTCTTTTGAGGAAGCATGCAGACCTGGTCATTTCATCTTTATCTTGAGGCTTGGTCTCTAACAGATGTGCCTCCAGCCACAGTTATGATGTGTTTCACCTTTGTCCTGACTCTCTCAAGAGCCTATCCCTATCTGACTGCCTATAATATTTTTACCTACTTTAACTGTCTATAATACCTATATCTTATCCAGGCTACCTTCCCTAAGGGGCGGGTAGCACCCACACCCTTAATCCTAGCATCAAATCCTTTATCCCAGCATCACACACCCTAGATCCAGCCACCTCCAAAAGGCCCCACCTATGCCTGCACAAAGCTTTGGGGAGACATCTAGATATAAGCCATAACAGGATGCAAGGATGATCCAACATACATACACTTAATGTAATGTTGCACCTTAACAGAATGAAAGATAAGATGTGACCATCTCAACAGATGCAGAAAAAACATTTGATAAAAGTTTGATAAGCTTGGATGATATCACTCAACAAATTAGGAATCAAAGGAAACTACCCTAACATAATAAATTCTGTATATGAAAAGGTGACAGCTAACAGTGTATTAAGGTTGAGTCCTAATGATGTAGCTCAGTGGAAGAGCACTTGCCTGGCATGTGTGAAGCCTTGGGTTCAATCCCCAGCACTGAAAAATCAAAAACAAAATATATAAGGGTGATGGTTTTGCCACCTGCTGCGCAAGCACAAGGACCTGAGTTCGATCCCCAGTGCCAAAAAATATATATATATTATTATATATATATGGTTGAAAAACTGAAAACTTTTCCTCTAAGATCAGAAATGAGACCCAGATATTCACTCTTTCTACTTCTTTTCAACACAGTTCTAGCCAGAGAAATTAGGCAAGAAAACAAGGATAATATAAACAACTTTTTTTAAATCTGAAAGGAAGAAATAACATTGTCTCTGCAGACAACATAATCTTAAATGTAGAAAACCTTAAGATTCTACTTTAAAAAATCCTATTAGAACTAATAAATTCCCATAATGTTACAGGATACAAAGAAGTCAGCATAAAAAATTTGCAAACAACTAGTCTTTGAAGAAGTACATTCCACCAACAATATGCAAGGGGTCAAATTTATTTACATCCTCACTAATGCTTGTCTTTCCTTTGTTTTTTGTTTTTTTATAATAGCCATCCTGAATAGGTGTCAAGTGATATATCACTGTGGCTACATAAAAATGATCTCCAAGTGCAAGGTTCAATCCTCGGTACCAAAAAAAAAAAAAATTAAAATGACCTCCCCAACACTGAGCCTTATGGGCCCTTTTCCTTCTCTCTTCTCAGTTCCCTCCACCGGGGGATTTTTTTTTTTTTTTTTTTTTTTTTTGTGACAGGGTCTTGCTTTGTAGTCTAGACCACCCTTGAACTTGCTATGTAGCCAAAAATGGCCCTGGAACTATAACCCTCCTGCCTCAGCCTCCTTAGATCTGGCTTTTCAGGTGTGTGCCGCCATACCCAGTTTAGAGTCAGGTCTCTCTTGAAAAGACATAGATTCATCTCATAGGATGATGAAGACTCTAGGTTGCCTGAGTTATCTACAGTCCACAGGGAGCAGGAAACAGCCATGTCAGCTGCAGGTAGGCAAGGGCTACATGGCAGGTACACAGAGGGAGCTGGCTCATCAGGTGCCTGCAGGGTGGTACTAGGCCTGGAGTGTGCAGTGCCTGCACTGAGAGAGTCATGGGAAACACTTGGGGAGCTGGGGGCCACGGCTGGCAGGTGGGCAAATGGTGGTAGTCAGGTATCAGGAGTCCCCCTGTCAGCAGCATGAGATTGGAGTACCCAGGGTTCACACTGAGAAGGTTGCTGCAAGGTGGTCACCAGGGCCACACTCCTGGATACACAGCTAGGACAGAGCCTCACTGGAGTCTCCACACCTCTACCTCCTCTAGTAACTTTGGAGCAGGAGCAAAATAAAGTGAAACACAGAAAACAAGCCTTTATCTCCTGGAATATCCCCCTAGTCCCCTCATTTTAAAATGTAGGTTTTGAGGGCCGGGGATTTAGCTCAGTGGTTTCACCGCCTGCTACGCAAGCACCAGGACCTGAGTTCGATCCCCAGTACCGAAAAAAAAGTAAGCTCGGGCTGGGGATTTAGCTCAGTGGTTCTGTCACTTGCCTCGAAAGTGCAAGGACCTGAGTTCGATCCCCGTTACTAAAAAAGAAATGTAGGTTTTATGCTTATTCAGGTGTGGTGAGGTCAGCAGATTAATACTCAGGTGCCATTGAAAAGATAGTTTGTTAGTCACAGTTCCAGAAAAGAGAAAGCAGCCCACATGGGGCCACACAGGGAAACGCCAGGATTGGTTTGGAGGTGGTGGTGGGGAGACAGGGGTGTTTATTGTGGTTTTCATGGGAAGGAACAAGAGTAGCTGGCTAAGTGGGCTAAGTGGGGTTAGGATGGTCTAGTTTGAATGTTTTGTGGGCTTTAGGAAGAAGTGACTGCCTGATGCCCAGTCTGGGGCTGGCTAGGGGAGAAGAATAGAGGCCCTGAGTAGAAGAATCTGAATTGGAGGTAGGTGTGGGGTACTGACTCTGGACTAGTTAAATCTTGCATGAAAGGCACACTCTCAGGGAAGTCATTTACTGATTCTCAGAACTGGCCAGCCCTGGCTAGGGCAGGTGCTCTAGATTGGCAAGTTTCCAACGAGAAAATGTCAGAAATGCATGATTATTTCTACAACCTCCAAATGACAAGGCATGCCACTGTGTTCACCACTCAATTAATTAGGTTTCTGTTACAGTCACAAAATTCCTGGGACTAAATAATCTACAATGAAAAGAGATTTATTTTGTTCACCATTTGTAGGTTCTAAGGCATGGCTCTGGTGAGGACCTCGTGGCAGGTGGCATGACAGCAGGAGCACATATGTAAAGAAGAGGTCACATCACAAAGCCAGACCAAAGTGGGGGAACCAGGTTTGCTCTTTTCGTAAGAACCCTCTCCAGAGTATGCACCTAGGGGTCCTAGGAAAACCACCTTCATCCTTTCCAAGAGCAGTGCCTTCCATGACCTGAGCACCCACTAGCCTCTGACTCTCCAAGGTCCATCCTCCCAACATCAACACACTAGAGACTTTGGTGGACAAACCACAGCATCAGATTAGAGGGATATTCCACTGCCATAGAGCAGGTAAGGAAGGATGGATCTGTAGCTGAGATACAACACTATAACTAGCACACCTACACAGAGATTAATTACCCTGCTTGAAGACTTTTAACCAGTTGAGTTCATCTCTTCTTTCTTCAATTCATTATTTCTGCCATTCATAACATCATCTTTAGAAAATGGATCCCCCCCTTTCCTTGTACCCCTGTAACAGTCTTTTACTTCCCAGTGTTCCTCTGACCCAAATAATCAGTTTAACTATAATGTGGATATTTCATTTCTTTGCCATAGATTGGTCTGGAGAAGGAAAGGTCAGTTTGGGTGAGCAGGGAGAGGTTTTCTAGGAGCTTTGAGGGTGACCTTATTAATGTCTCTTCATTTGACCTGAACTAGGACATGCTCAGGGATGCTGGGAGCCATCATGTGGTTATTCAGGAGCCCTGCTCAGAGCAATGCCAGCCAAAGGATAAAGCCAAGAGAATAGCTGAGGAAAGTAGCCCACTTAGAACCTTTGGCCTGTCTCTGAATTTCCTGTTGCTTTAGATAATACCCTTATGATTCAAAGCTATTTTAGATTTCAAGGAATTCCTTGAATCCCTTTAGATTTACTTAAATGCAAAAGCATCACAATTGATACAGGCTTCTGTAATCTTATTCATACTTCTGCTATGTTATCGTTCTTCAGTACAATGATTTATTCTACGCTTATCTTCCCAACTAGGCTTCGTACACTTTGCCTTAGATTTATTTTAGTTATCTTAATCTTTCTAGTTTTGTACATCATCCCTGGTACATGAAAGTTGCTAGGTACACGTTGGCTGACTGTGTGAATGGCATTACCCATTGCAACCCGAGAACAGAGGCTGCAGGACTCACATGAAACTGTTCACATCCTTTTGAAGCCGAAAGTATACGGGAAACTGTGATGCACTGTAGGGAAAACTCCAGAAATAAAATGCACTTGAGAGTAATATGGATGGAATATCTAAACCAAAGTATGGCACAAGCCCTTTATCTTTCTCTGGACAGGATCTCTCCAAAAAGCTGATGGGTATATTTTGCACTAACATCCCTTAAATCTGAGTTACTTCTTGGTAAATTAACCTCATGGAGCTCCACTACTTGTTTTAGGAAAACCAGGTCTCATTAGTGACAGCAGCAGAGATGAATATATCAGTGATGCTCTATGTTTAGACTGAAGAACAGCCACAGAACATTGAAGTGATGTGAGCATAGAGACAGCAGTGGAGCAAGAAAGGAAAATAAAAGGCAAGGAGAGAAAGAGCAGGACAAGAAGGGGGAGACATGCAAGAGGAACCCTAAAAACAAAAAGAATTTCATTCATTTATATTTATTCGGTACTTTCTATGTACCAGGCTTTGGTAGACTCTGAAGTGTTTTTTTTTTTAATAAAAGATTTATTTGAAGGTGGGGAAAGGAGAAAGAGAGAGGAACGGAGGGAGGGAAGTTGTGGGAGGCACTCTGGACAAGCAGGGAGTATTCGGAAGGGAAAAACTCCAACTCTGGAGTTATGAAGAACAAGATTGATGTGGACCTTTCAGGGAGCTTGCAGTCCACTGAAGGGAACAGACAAGAAATAAATAATTATCAATTTGTAATCATTGCAAGCTCTTCAAAAATAAAAGTGACTACTAATACCCAGAGGCCAGGAGAGCAGGATGTGAAACTGGGCAGGAATATGTGATGAACTAAGAACATACATGCTCTTATTCTATTCAGAGGCAAAGACTCTGGTGCTCAAAATAGCTGCTGCTGCTTATGAATTTAGACCAGGTGCAGGAGTATACACCTCTAATTCCAGCCACTCAGAAGGCTGAGGCAAAATGATGTCAAGTTTGAGGCTAGCCTGCACAATTTAGCCATACCTTGTCTCAAAATATTAAATAAATGCGAATATAGCTCAGTGGTAGAGTGTTAGCCTAGTATGCATGAGACCATGGGTTCCAGCTCCAGTACAGGGGTGGCTTTGGGGGGGGGGGCAGTTCCTAGGTCATTTTTTCCGAGTCTTGGAGAAAAGCATACAGGAAATGGGAACCAATATAGTTTAGGAAGCTCAGACCTGCTGTTGGGAAACCAGTGTGAGACTGGTCAGATTTGGTGGCTAGCAACAAAGCCAAAGAAATCTGGGAATCCACAACTGTGTGAGGCACATCTCTGGAGCAAGAATGGAAACAGAATGTCCAAGCCATCCTGGGCCAATAGAATGAGATCACATCTCAACTAAAAAAAAACAGTGCCCTAGTGTCTCAGTAGTTTATAGGTGAAAAGAAATATAGTACCTAAGGAACACCTTTATTAAGAAGTTAGGTCCAGGGCCGGGGATTTGGCTCAGTGGTGCTACCACCAGCCTCGCAAGCACAAGGTCCCAAGTTCGATCCCTCGTGCCAAAGAGAAAAGAAAAAAAGTTAGGTCCACATAACATAGTAAGCACTTATGCTTGAACAATTAGTCATTATTTGAAAATATATACAGTACTTACTGGGGGAGAGAGTCTCTGGTATAGCACGTGCTCAGTGTACATGAGACCCAGGTTTCAATCCCTAGCACAGAAACAGAAGAGAAAGAAGAGAAAAGGAGGAAATAAGGTAGGAAGGAATTGTGGAACTTATAAATTAAAGAAAACTAATATTTTTATTTCCTTCCTAATAACCACAATTACCAGATTAGACACCACTGCCCTCATTTCCTGTTTTTTACTGATTTTTGTGTGGTTTTATCAGTTGTTGAAAACTCAGCTTTGCAAAAGAAATGTAATGAGCGGTCAAATGTTGAAAGTGAACTATCTTCAGTTCACAATCAAGATTTTTTTGACAGATAAACCTTTCCTTTTCAAAAAATTTGTAAAATACCTCACTGTGCCCCCCTCAGCCCATGCATTCACTCTGGGCCCTCAGGGCACCAAGGAATGAAATTTGATTCAGAAACTATCTTGATTTTGAAACAGATCCATGCTTAAAACTGTGTGAATCCACTGCAGGGTTTTTCAGCCTGGGAGCACAATTCACCCAGTAGCACAAATCTCCACAACCAGGAAAGCCAGTGGATGCTGAATCTGCCTCTCCTGCCCTTGGTGGCAGAGTGACATAGCTCACCTATGCCTGACTAGCACTCTGCCTCTGAAGGCTTTAAGTGGACAAATAAAATACTATAGACAGAAAATGGTATTTCCGGTCCAAATGAGTTTCATGAGGGTTGCAGAAATCACTACATTTCTCTACGATTGCCTGCCTCAGGAAAAACTGAGGTGACACAGAAAGTGTGGGATTTCTACAAAACTGATGCAAAGGTAGGGTAAAGGGGTTGAGGCTCAATGGAAGAACATGTTGACTAGATCTGAGTTCAATCCCCAGCAGGCCAAAAAACAAAACAAAACTAATCCTAAACCATGTGTGATGGTACACATTCATAATCCCTGCACTCGGAAAGGCTGAGGCAGGAGGACCACAAGTTCAAAGCCAGCCTGGACAATTTACCAAGACCAAAAGAGCTGGAAATGTAGCTCAGAGCAAAGGTTCTGGGTTCAATCCCAGCACTGAAACACACCACACACACACTTCAATCCCAGCACTGAAACACACCACACACACACACTTCAATCCCAGCACTGAAACACACCACACACACACACACACACACACACGCACACACACACACATACGGGCACTTAGCCATCTAATTCCATCGCTCTCACCACTGCAGACTTCCTTCTACACTGGTGGACGAATTCACCGGAAAGGTCTGGTAAATAGCTTTAGGTAGAAACGTTTTCAAAATAAGACATGGACTCCTGCAATGTCTCTGAGATAGATTCATCATGTCCACTGTTCAAAAGTTGAATTGTGGGAATTTTTTCAAGTGATGAAAATGTTTTATATCTCAATAGGGATGTGGATGGTAGATGAATAAGTCAAAAGACATGTAATCGTGGGTAAATGGGTAACACGATACAGTAAAAGTTAACGACAGAACCTAGGTGGTGAATAAAGAAATGTCCACTGTAAAATTGTTTCAAATTTTTACGCACGTTTAAACGAGAGTTCTGCACTGCAGACAGCTGGGTGAGCCCTCGCGGGCGACCTCCACCCCCTAGCTAGCTGGACCCCACTCGGTGCAGTTCTGCCCGGAGCAGCTGCGCACCGCCGAGCCCTTCCGAGTCCCGGCCCCTCGTCGTGCAGCTCCGCCCCTGCAGCTCCGCCCCGCTCGCCGCCGCCCTTCGCGTCTCTGTTTAGTCGTCAGTCTGTCTGACCTTCGGCGGAGCGACTCGGGCGACCCGCATTCCGGCCGGGATGGCGGCGCCTGTCACGCGGCAGGTCCGCGGAGGCGCGGTCCCGGGCCCGCGCCCGCCTCCTGTCGCTGTCGGCCCCGAGGGGCTGCCCCTGGCGGCGGGGGTGGCCGAGCTTCCGCTGCTGGACGCGCGCGGGCGGCGGGTGCAGTTCGGGGCGCTGTTCCGGGAGCGTCGCGCCGTGGTGGTGCTCGTGCGGCATTTCCTCTGCTACGTCTGCAAGGAGTACGTGGAAGACCTGGCCAAGATCCCCAAGAGCTTCTTAGAGGCAAGTTTAACTAGGACGCGGTGGGGGACGTGTGGTGCCTCCACAGCCAGGTGTCGCCTGCACCTCCACAAGGGACAGACAGGGTACACACCTGCGTGCTTCCTTACTCGTTGCTGCGTATTTCTAAGCGTGCTAATCCCTGGGAAACTGAGACGGGAGGATCCCAAATTCAAGCCCAGACTGGGCAATTTAGCGACTTATCGAGTCGTTGCCTGAAAATAAAAAGGACGAAATGTAGGGCAGTGCGAAGTCCCTAATTCATTCCCCAGTACCGAAAAAAAAAAAAAAAGAACTGTACATAATAACTTTGATGCTTTGATGTTACCTGGTAACCTCTCTATTCTCAGACATCAGATGATAGTGCCCGAAAGCAAATGCTGGACAGTATTGGTACTCCCCTTTGTTTTGTGTTACCCTCCAAATAGCTGTTCATTTATGAAACACAAGCACACTAATATATCTTAAGGGTGCCAGTTTATATTTATCAATACGCTTCAACTTCCCTGCCCTTTGCTTTTTTCTGTGGGCATAGGTGGGTGTGGCCCTGGTTGAGCTTTTTGTTTTACCAGATTGAGTTTTTCTGTGCTGGGGCTCAAACCCAGGGTCCCACAAGGCAAGCTCTCCACCCCTGAACTGCACCCCGAGCCTTAGGAGGACTTTTTGGGTGAAAGCATTGGGGAGCCTTAGTAAAACTCAAGTCTACTCTGAGCAGATTTTATTAATTAGAATGTGAAAAAATAAAATTGATTAGCCCAACTTTGTTAGTTTTTATTTTTATGTGTGTGGTTTTTAAAGAACATTTAAAATGTATTAGCAATGGTTAAAGTATCCAAACATTATTATTAACTGTGGTCAGCTTACTGGATTTCTACAACGTTTTCTTCATCTAACCAGAAACTTCATACCCTTTGAACAACATCTCTCCATTCTCCATCCCCTTTTCGCCTGTCCTCTGGTAACAGCTATTCTTCTGTCTAATTTTTTATTCCATTTACTAAGTGAGATGATGCTCTACTCATCTTGCTGGGCCTGGCTTATTTCACTTAGTATAACAATCCTTTTTTTTTGGTCACAAACTTTGCTATTTGTATGTTGTCTCTCTTTTTGAGACAGGGTCTCACTGAAGTTCAGATTGGCCTCGAACTCATAGCGATCCTCCTGCCTCAGCCTGCCAAGTGCTAGAATTACAGGTGTGAGCCACCATGCCCAGCTGTATGTTATCTTGAGAAATGTCTGTTCAATCTTTTGCAGGGTTTTGGTTTTGGGATTGAGCCCAGGACCCCATGCCTTACAGGCAAGTGCTCTTGCTGACACACATTCCTAGCCCACTTTTGTCCATTTTAAATCAGATTATTTATTTTCTTGCCCTGAAGTTGAGTCCTTATAGTTTTGGGGTTTTAGTCTCTTACTAGATGTCTATTATGGAGGTTTTTCTTCCCAGTCCGGGAGTTGGCTCTTGATTCTGTTGTTTCCTTTGCTGTGCACAATCTGTATAGTTTGATACGATCTCCTTTGTTATAGGGGAACAGGAAAGGGGACAATGCCAGAACCTCTACTTTGGGTTCTGGCCTCCTGTAAGCTACCGCAGCACAAGGCAAAAAAAATAAAGACAGAGACTAGACTTAGAATGAAGAAGCTGAGACTTTGGGGCATGATCAGTGCTGCTGATGGCAGCAAAGACAAAGTCCCCCAAGTGCATCCAGTATTTATTGAATACAGTCATGGGAAGGAATAGGGAGCTAGGTATGCTTTGAAGGCATCTAGTGAAATACTGCCGAACATCTGGCATGATGGCGCCAGGCAGGGCTGTTAGGGAGTAAGCACTGCTTATTTTGCTTAGATAGAACAAATAGGTACTGGGACTGGGTACAATTACCAAGCAATCCATCAGGTCAGGGAGAAGCCATACTTCAGGGGAAAGGATTTTAATTGGGGTCATGCTGATCTGAGCCGCATTTAACTCTGCAGAGCCCTGCCAATTCATAGAGTGGGGCCTAGGTTTCCATGGCAGCCATTGAAAGAGGGGCTGTACTTGCCCAGTCTGCCATCTGAGATGCCCATTTGAGTCACATAGAGCTTTGGTCAAACTCCTGATATAAAACAGTATAGCTGAATTATGGAAAGCAAGAAGCAGGTGCCATTCACAGCCCACTAGTACTGGGCTGGGATGTCTGCTACAATTTGTCAGTTTTTGTTTTTGTTGCCTTTGTTTCTGGGGTCACATGCAAGAAAGTATTACCTGAACAGAAGACACAGAGCTTTACTCCTATGTTTTTTTCTAGTAGTTTTATAGATTCAGATTTTTTTTTTCTCACAGATTCAGTTCTTCACTTAGCAAAAGAATCATGTGGATTAATCAAACATTTTAGGAAATGTTTCTTGCTTTGATTCACAGTTGTTTTTTGTTTTGGGGGCTTATTTTGGTACCAGGGATCAAACTCTGGACCTTGTGCTTTCGAGGCAAGCGACGGAACCGCTGAGCTAAATCCCCTGCCCTTGTCTCAGTTTTCCTGTTCATTCCATTCTTGTAGAAGCCTATAGGTGGCATTAAAATAAAATGAGAGTCAAATTAGAGGAAGTTGTATAAAATGTAATTTATAATAATGCCTCTGTGTTCTTTTTTCTTTTTTCCTAAAGGAAGCAGACATCACCCTTATAGTGATTGGACAATCATCCTACCATCATATTGAGGTAAATATCTAGGAAATGGGGGCTATAACAGGTCAAATGTGTTTCATTCAGAAAAATTGCATTATTTGAACCATTGAGTATAGGCTACATTGGGTCAGGGATTTAGCTCAGTGGTTCTCCTGCCTGCCTCGAAAGCACAAAGTCCTGAATTTGATCCCTGGTACCAAAAAAAAAAAAAAAAAAAAAAAAAAGAGTATAGGCTACATTGGCTAAAAGTAGATATCATCGCTTGTTCTTAAAAAAATTCCAACTGTTCTCTCTTCAGCCATTCTGCAAACTGACTGGATATTCCCATGAAATCTATGTTGATCCTGAGAGAGAAATTTATAAAAGACTGGGAATGAAAAGAGGTGAAGAAATTGCCTCTTCGGGTAAGATATAACAGGTCTCAGATACAATAGGATAATGGTTTATTTTTTCATATATATATATATATGCGTGCATGGAGAAGCAAATAGCAGTTTCACAATTAGGCTGTATTTTGTGATTCTAGTAAGCGGGACCAGATCTACTACTCTTGAGAAGATTGATTTTCTGGATGTAAAGACATAGAAGGCTGCTGGAAAAGTACTATTAAGAGAAAAAAGCATGTTGCAGAATGGTGTTTTGGGTGTGATTCTATTTTTGTGAAAACAGACTGTTTTCATAAACACAAATACTTACTGTGGGTATGTGTAATGACAGGGTTTCAGAAAATATTGTAGTGTTTACCCCAGGGTGCAAGTGAGAAAATTGGCTCGGTTGGGGTGGTTTTTTTGGGGAGGGGGCATATACTGCCAGCTCTTCCTTTTCTTTTTTGTTTCCCATTTAGTTTATTGGTACATTTTAGGTATACAATACAGTTACATTCATCATTGGGATCTTGTACCTTTACATGATGTATCTTGGTTCTTATTTTTTCCCCATTCCCCTGCCCTCCCTTCACCCCCTCCACCCTTCCCTATTTACAAAGACTTTGTTTCCATTTTTTCCTTTTCTCATTTTTTCTTTTCCCTTCTTTCCTTTCCCCTTCCCCTCCCACTTCCCCTATTCATTTAGGCATTTACTTCCTATTTCACAATATCAGTTATACATTTTGATTCTTATTTACACTTTTAGTTTTTCACACCAGAGAAACTATTTGGTATTTACACGTGTGTCCTATTTATTTCACTTAAGAGTATCACCTCGGGCCAGGAATTTAGCTCAGTGATTCCGCTGCTTGCCTCGCAAGCACAAGGTGCCGAGTTCAATCTCCAGTACCAAAAAAAAAAGTATGGCCTCAATGTGCATCCATTTAGCTATAAATGTCTCTAGTTTCTTGTTCTTTATGGCTGAGTAGTACTCCATTTTATAGAAAAACCACATTTTCTTCATCCAGTCTCCAGTTGATGGGCATTTGGGCTGTTTCCAAGCTTCAGCTGTTACAAACTGTGCTGCTATGAATATGAGTGCACATAATTCACTGGTATGATTCTTTTAATTCTTTTGGGAAGATACTCAGTAATTGGTTTGTTTTTTTTTTTTTGAGGGTCTGTCTAAGTCATTAAATTGCCCAAGCTGGACTCCAGCTTGCAATCCTCCTGCCTTAGCCTCCCAGAGTGTTAGGATCACAAGTGTGCACCACTGTGTCTTGGTAGCTTTTGTATTTTTCACAAATACATTTTGCTTTAATAATTAAAAGAAAAATAATAAGTTCACCTGTTTGTATATCTCAACACCATGCCTTTAGCTCCTCCGTGTCCTTTTTTTTTGGTACTGGGGATCGAATTCAGGACCTTGGGCTTATGAGGCAGGAGGCAGAACCACTGAGCTAAACCCCCGGCGCCCTTCTCCGTGTCCTTTAATGAAAGAACTCTTACATAGGCTTTGAAACCCAACTCAAAGAGGCTCTTAGTGGCTCTTCAACCAGAGAGATAGCACTCCCTACACTTGAGTGGCACCTTATACTACTCTATACTCTATATGCTCTGTACACTCTATACTTATACTACACTCTGCTCACCAAAGGGGGCCAGATACCACCATGTAGTTAGCTGAAAAGGTGATGTATATTCGTGTTTAGGTCATCTATACTCCGTGCCTTTACCACAGTTCCTTGTTTTAGGCTGGCTGGTGTGATGGTCCACACCTGTGATTGCAGCTACTCAGGAGACTGATGCAGGAGAATCAAAAGTTCAAGGCCAGTCTGGGCAATATAGCAAGATGCTGTTTCAAAGTAAAATTTTAAAAAGGGAGAAGGGTGCAACTCAGTGTTAGAGCATTTCCTTAGCATGTGTGAGGCCCTGAGTTCAATCCCCAGTACTGCAAAAGAAAAACAGAAAGGTGCTTACTAAACTTTAGTTGAACTGTTTATGTATGTTTAGTTAGGAAGAACTTAGTTTCTTTTTTTAATTTTATTTTCATTAGGACATGTTTGCAGTATCTAATAATTATATTCATCATGGGAAGTTGGTACATGTATATAACACACCTTAATTCTCTTTACATCCCCTTCCCCTCCCTCCACTCTTGGCACTCTTCCCATTTGCAAAACACCTATCTCCCTGTTTCCTATTACCTGTCTTTTATTTCACTTTTTATTTATACTTGGGTTTCTCATAAAAAGATGTAATATTTAAGCTTCTTTGTCCAACTTACTTCACTTAGCATTATGGTCTCAAAGTGCATCATTTTCCTACAAATGACTCAAATTTATCCTTTATAGGAGAGTAGTACTCTATTGTGTATAAATACCACATTTTTTTGTCCATTTAACTGTTGATATACATGTAGACCCATTCCAACATGTAGTACATTCAAACATGTACTATAAACATGGGTATGCATGTATTACTGTAATATGATGTCTTTAACTCTCTGAGAAGAAGCCAACAGGGTGAAGATTTAGGTTAAATGGAATTCCTATTTTTTAGTTTTTGGACGAATTTCCATATTGGCTCTACTAGTTTACATTCCCAACAGTACAGAAGTGTTCCTTTTTTCCTATAGCCTCGCCAACATTTGTTATTTGATTTCCAGGTGATAGCCATTCTTTCTGGAATAAGATAGAACCTCAGTATTGTTTTAATTCCATTTCTTTAATGGCCAGAGAGGCTGAATGTTTTTTCATGTATTGGCCATTAGTACTTCTGAGAAGTATCTGTTCCATTTCAGTTGCCCACTTTTTAGTTGACCCTTTATTGCAGGGCCTCTATTTTTAAAAAAATTTTTTTAGCTCTTTATATATTCTAGATATTAGTCCTTTGTGCGAGGTATAGCTGGTAAAACTTTTTTTTCCCATTCTGTAGGTTATCTCTTCATTCTCTTTGTTTGTTTGTTTGTTTGTTTGTTGAGATAGGGTCTTGCTATGTACTTCAGGCTGACCTTGAACCCACAGCAGTCCTACCTCAGCCTCATGAGTAGGTGTGTACCACCGTGCTTGGCTTCTACAGTTTATAGGTTCTCATAGTATTTATTAAGTCTTCTGCATTTTGGCAGTGCCATTGTGATTTTTTCCTTTTTCCTAATTGCACTGATTTGGGTCTTTTCTTTCTTTTTTTTGGTAAGATTGGTTAAGGGTTTGTCTATTTTGTTTATTTCAAAGAACCAGCTCTTAGATTCCTTGAATCTTTGTATTTTAATTTAGCCTCAATTTCATTAATTTCTTTGTGATCTTTATAATTTCCTTCCTTGTACTAGCTTTGCATTTGGATTGTTCTTGTTTTTCCAAGGCCTTGAAGTGGATCATTAGGTTTTTTATTTGTGCTTGCATTGTTTTTCTGATGTTGGCATTCAAAGCTACAAACTTCCCTGTCATAGAACAGCTTTCATTGTGTCTCATAGGATCTGGTATGCTGTACTGCCATTATCATTTAATTCTAGGAACTAATTTCTTCATTGTTGTTGTTGTTTTACCAGGGATTGAACTCAGGACCTTGTGCTTGCAAGGCAAGCACAGTGCCACTGAGCTAAATCCCTGGGCCTTCTTCTTTGATGATTTCTTATTTGACCCATTGATTATCCAAGAGTGTATTCTCTAATTTCCACGTATTTGTGTAATATCTGTGGTTTCTTTTGCCATTGATTTTCTTTCTTTTTTTTTTTTTTGGAGACAGTCTTACTATGTAGTTCAGACTGGCCTTGAACTCACTATGTAGCCTAGGCTGGCCTTGAGCTAGCAGTGATCCTCCTGCCTCAGCCTCCCAAGTGCTGGGATTACAGGCGTGCACCACCACACCCAGCATTGCCATTGATTTCTAGTTTAATTGCACTATAAACTGATAACATGCATTGGATAATTCTGATTCTTTTTTATTTAAGCATGCTTTATGGGCTAGTTAGTATGTGATCTGTTTTCTATGTGCCACTGAGAAGAACGTATATCTATTGGGTGGAATGCTCTGTAGAGACCTATAAGTCCATTTGTTCAAAGGTATGGTCCAACTCTAATATTTCCTTGTTGATTTTGTTGGCTAGTTGATCTGTTTGTGATATTGGGCTTTGAGTTTCCCCCGCTATAGTTATGTTTATCTGATCTTTTATGTCTAGTAATATTTGTTTTACTAAGTTGAGTGTACCGGTTTTGAATGCATATATATTTATAACTGTGATCTCTTCCTGTTAAATTGTTCCTTTAACCAATGTATAGTGACTTTCTTTGCCTCTTCTGATCAGTTTTGGCTTGAAGTCGACTTTGAAAATAAGACAGCTACTCCTGGGCCAGGGATTTAGCTCAGAGGTGCGGCTGTCTGCCTTGCAAGTGCAAGGTCCCGAGTTTGATCCCTGGTACCAAAAAATTAAATAAGCAGGAGTAGCTATCTTTTTATTTATTTATTTTGGGAGCCTATTGATGGAATCTTGTTTTCCATCCTTTGAGTTTTAGTGTATGAATCTCTTTTTGGATTAAATATGTTTCTTGTATATGGCATTATGTTGGGTTTTGGGTTTTGATCCAGTCTGCCAATCTGTGTCTTTTGACTGGGGAGTTGAGACTAATCACATTGAGAGTTACTACTGAAAGGTATTGACTTATTTCTGACATTGGCTTGTTTTCCTGTTGCTGGCTCCTTTTTTTCCCTCTTCTGCTTAACTGCTTATCCTACCTGGTATATTCATTCCCTTACAGTAAATCTTCAACTTACAAATATTAGAGTTGTGAATTTTCACAGATATGGAGTTCACATTAGGAATATTCATAGATATGAACAAATTGAGGAAGTAGCTCATGTCTCTACCTTAGCATTTTAAAGTAACTGAAAAGTAAAAATAGTTTATTTACAGTACTTTTGTGTTTGGTTTTTTTATGATTTACATTTCATATTTGTGTCAAAGGTGTATAAGACTCATTTTGTCAGACTTACAAGCAAGTCTGATTTACAAACATTGTCCTGGAACAGAACTCATTTGTAAGACAAGGACTTACTGTAGACTTTTTGGCATTGTTGGCTTCATTGTCTCTGGCATATCCCTGATAATTTTTGGAGTGCCAGTTTGGTGGTTGTGAATTATTTCTTCCTTCTTCTCTTCCTCCTCCTCCTCTTTTTCTTCCTCCCCTACTTCTTCTTCTCCTCCTTCTCCCCCTCCTCACCCCTCATGGAGCCTACACTGGCCTTGAACTTGCAGCAATCCTCATGTCTCAGCTTCTCAATCTGAGATTGAAAGATACTATTTCAGGATTCATCAGTTTGGGTTGTTTTTTCTTGAGGTTTGAAACACTTCAGTCCAAGCTCTCCTAGCATTAAGGTTTGTGTGAGATATCTGCTGTACTTCTAATAAATGTATCTTTTTAAGTGATTTGTTGCTTTTCTCTAACTGCTTTTAAGATTTGGTTCTTGTTGGGCCAGGGATTTAGCTCAGTGGTTTCAACGCCTGCTACGCAAGGGCAAGGACCGGAGTTCAATACCCGGTACCAAAAAAAAAGATTTGGTTCTTGTGTTGGACTTCTGGAATTTTTGACTATGATATGTTGTAGAAAAGTGTAGTTGCTAGGTAATATTCATTAAGTGGGTATCAAATGGGGATCCAAGTCATGTAGCAAGCATGCATAGAACAAATAAGGATTTCCAGGAAGGGACAGGTCAGGAACCTTTCCTGTAAGAGATGGGTTAAGGTCTTGGTCCCCCACCCAGGTGATAGATACCTATTTAGAATACCAGTTACCACTGTTCATCCCTAGGGGAAGTATGCAGGTGTAGTTGGTCCTTTTTTCTTGAAGCCTGACCTTCAGTGAATGTGTCCCAGGCCACTGTTGTCTCTGTTGACTCCCTGGAGAGCCTAGCCCTGCCTAACTGCCTATAATAGATCTCATTAACTTAGCTGCTACAATAATGACACACACCTGTAATTCCAGCACTCAGGAGGCTGAGGCAAGAGGATTGCCATGAGTCTGAGGCCCCACTGTCCATACACCCCAGGCTGTGGCAACTGTGTATCTTTGATCACACCTCTGAGGTCTGTGTTAGATGTTGGCTACAGGGCAGGCAGTTTGCTGGACCTGATGATGCCAGCTCTTTCAGACCCAGGCCCCTCTGAAATCCATACATAACTGTCCTGGTTTCTCAACTCAGATTAGGGCCTTTGTGTTCTTCCCAGCCTGAGTTTAAACTTCTCAGGAGTCTGTGTCTAGCCACGCCCTCTTCACAGTTGTCTTTTGTTGACATCTCCCTCCCAGTCATTGTGGTTGTTCTGTATCTCAGTATTACACAGTTGACTCCTTCGTAAAATGGCTTCTAATTAAACCCTCTCAAATATGATGGGCACCACACTAGATTTTTTCTCCAACTCCAGCCTGCCATGCTGAAAGAGTCACTTTCTAAGTAAAACTCCACACTTTTTTTCTTTTTTTGAAGTTTACAATAGCTATGGACTTTTCTTGGGGCTAGCGCTGCTAGCCCAGTCTGTTATTTCTTCCTGGAGCTGTTGACCCTCCCCAGGCTTACCTTGTGTCAGTGGAGACAGATCCCCTCCTTAGAACCTGGGGTTAGTGGCCCAACTGCTTCATTCTTTTCTCTATGTTGTGTTCCATTCCTCCACCTTCTCTGTAGTTTTCAGTTTTCCTGTCCGCTTCTTCCTGATTCTAGAAAGAAACAAGGACACCTCCAGTGGAGACAGGACAATAGATTTGGATCTGTTCATTAGGCAGAGTTGCCATGACCCCTTTGCTGGTGTTTTTAGGAAAAGTAGCCTAACCTTTATTAAACCTGATGATGAGCTAGTATAAACACAATCTTGATACCCCCTCTTCCCTCTCCTCTTCCTCTCTCTCTCTCTCTAGCATAGGACATTTTAGCAGTATAGACTGGGAACCTTACTTCTTGGTACACTAGTTTCATGTGTTGTAACAGTCTCTGCATATGTAAAGTCTGTTTCTTTTAGCACTTTAGATATAAACTGTGAGCTTCCCTTTAGTAACACTTTACTCATTGATTACCACGGTAAAGATATGAAGTTGCAAATAAAGCAGGTGAATTCTAAACCAAATATATACATATAATTATAGGAGGGTATATTCAAATATATTTTGTATTTAAATGGTATATATACCTATATATAAGTGTAGTTGTAAAAATATATGTACATTTACATATACATAATGTATTTATGTAAGTACTTTATAAACTTAACATATGTTGAGTATAAGATGTGTTATGTGTATTACACATAACTATATTTACATAATACATATATTTTGCTTTTTTTTGGTACCAGGGATCAAACTCTGGACCTTGAGCTTGTGAGGCAGGTGGCAGAAACACTGAGCTAAATCCCTGGCCCTATATTTTGCTTTATAATGTTAAAAAAGTATATTGGCAAAGGAAAAGATTAGATTTTCATAAAATACGTTTTTATTTAAAAAAGGTTCCTTGCTGTATGACAAAGTATAAATCTCAGTCTTATTTGAAAATTAAGGCACTAAAAATACATAATTATAATCTAAAATGATGGTACCCTTATTATAGAGACAAAAAATAAGGAAATAAAGGTGTCAAATGTGAGGGACTAATTGGTTTGTACAAATCTTAAACAAGAACTAAATTCAAATTGACAAAATTAGATGGTGCTTGACAACAAACATTGTTCGGTTCTAGGCCATAGCATCTCTGTTAATTGTATTCCTAAAATTTCTGGGTTATTAGCTAGCCCTTTCAGATATATGCAATAATCTGGATTTCTGAACATTTATTTAGATTAAAAAATCCTTTTAAACAATAAAATTTAATCTCTTAGTCATCTGTCTTAAGTTAACCCTGTATTTGTTTTGTGGTAAGATGAATGCCCACCATATATAAATATAAAAGAAAGCAGAGTTGGAAAAAAGAAGGGAAATAATATTAAGAAACCAGGCAGAGCCAGGTATGGTGATGCACACTCGTAATCCCAGCATTCTGGGAGGCTAAGGCAGGGGGATTGCAAGTTCAAGCCTAGCAAGGACAACTTAGTGACTTTGCTAAGTTGACCCTGTCTCAAAAATTAAAACAAAAACAGGGCCGGGGATTTAGCTCAGTGGCACACACCTGCCTGGTCAGCAAGGTCCTTAGTTCAATCCCTGGTACCACAAAAAAAATTTAAAAACTAAAAAACAAGAGGGTTGGGGATATAGCTCAGTGCAAAGGCCCTGGGTTCAATCCCAAGTACTGCAAAGGAAAAAACAAAAAAAGAAGGAAAGAAAGGCAGGTCAAAAGCTGCATGATCATTGTGATACTATGTGATGATTAAATAGACTGATTGGCTGATTTTTGTCCACAGTTCCTGGCTCATAGCTCTCTCTCAAGGCAGGCCATAGAAACTAGAATTTCTCATCTACTAGGCAGACATAAAAACTAAAAATATATTCTCAGCTTCCCCTGTGTTTTTGTTTCAGAGCTGGCCGTAAAGGCATCCTCTGACCTGCTTTCTCTGGCAGTTAGTAGGACAGGACACCTGGTGGGATGGAGACTGCACACAGAACAAGAGGCCTGGCCCCGTCAGCATTGGATCACAGACTCTGTCCAGCCACGTTTCTGAATAGCTGTCTCTGCTCGGTCACTTCTGTAATGAAGTCTCCATGCAAAGCCAGAAAGGGCAGCGGTCCTGGCAGGTGGCACCCAGAGAAGAATGGCAGCTCCTTGCCCTTCCCATAAGCCTAGGCCCATGTATCGCTTCATCTGTGCCCTTAGTAACATCCTTCGTAATAAACTGGGAAACAAGCATTTTTCTGAGCCCTGTGAGTCACTCATTGAACCCCAGGAGGTGGTGGTGGTAACCTGGTGCATAATCTGAGGCTTGTGGCTGGCATCTGAGTGGGAGTAGGGGCAGTCTTGGGGACTGAACCCTCAACCTGTGGAACATGACACGTGTCCAGCTGAACAGTGTCAGAATCAGATTGAATTCTGGGACACCCAGCTGGTGTCACCACAGAGAAAAGCTCCTTTGCACCTGGTGCCAGAAGTTACCTGTCTGTCATGAGAGTACAGTAGGAGAAACTGAGCTAGAGTCATCAGAGTAGAAAACTAAAAGCAAGACACAGAAGGCAGAAATACAAAGAAAATTTAGTGCCAAGAATAGTAAAGAACCTGTTTCTCTGCTCAAAGGGAGTAGAAGTAAAGTTACCTGTCACCTGAGAGCAGAAGTAGGGACTATCTGCTGATGAAGCATAGTGAAGGGCTGCTGTGACAGCCGACCACAGGGGCAGAATAGCAAAAATGCTTTTATTTTAAATTTCAGGAAGGCTATATTCACTGGGGTGCCACTCCAGCAGGCAGCAATCCTGGGGCCCAGACCTCTTCCTTCCTGCCTTCTAAGGACACAGGAGAATCACTCCTGAGTGGCCTTAGGGTTGCTGTGCTCATTGGTCAGAATGCAAGGGAAGCCACAGAAGATGGTTTGGCTGTGGGCCCTCAAAGAGCAATCAGGGTTTGACTAACATTTAACAGTCTCTTTTGCAAGGTGATTTGAAAAGTAGTGTAGCTTCCTGTTAGCAGGTGAGAGACTAGACAGAGAGGAATGGGAAATCAAAACAGGAGCATTCTTGATTTCATAGTTCTACAGCTGACAGTTATCTTTCTTCCATTTCTTTTCTTTTTCTTTTTTTACTTTTTCCCAGCTTTATTGAGTTATAACTGACAAAATTGTTTATATTTAAGGTATACAGCATTGTGGAATGGTTACCACAATCAAGTTAATTAACAAATATTCAACAATAAGGGATCAGTTTATTAATTAGTAGTACATTGACATGGTGCCAAACAAGGGAAGAAAGTGTAGTATAACTAGAGGACAGGCTTTGAAATCACACAAAAGTTTCTTCTGGTTCAGATACTTGCTGTGTGACTTTAACATCTCCTTGGGCCGGGGATTTAGCTTAGTGGTTTCACCACCTGCTGTGCAAGCGCAAGGACCCAAGTTCAATCCCCGGTACCAAAAACCAAACAAAAAACAAAAAAACGACATCTCCTGGTCTCATTTTTTTTATTGTAAGGTGGTGATAATAGCACCTACTTCATAGGGATATTATAAAGATTAGATGAAAGAATGTTCTGGATATTATAAATATTAAAATTAAATGAAAGAATATATTATTTCATTATATTTTAAAACACCTTATTTTACATTTGAAAAATACTATTTTCTATACATTATAGATTATGTTTTAAGGCAAGGTGTGGTGGTTCCCATTTCTTTCTTTTTTTCTTTTCTGTGCTAGAAATGGAGCCTAGGGCCTTGTGCACTACAGGCAAGAGCCCTATAACCCAGCTCTATCCCCATACTGCCTTCTGTATGCTCTGGGTCTCGCATCTCTTGTTCCTATGAAGTAGTATTTCTGAACGGGGGTGTTCGGCAGTGCCTGGAGACGTTCTTGCCCCACACTGCTCAGAACAAAGGATTATGTGGGCCAAAGTGTCAACAGTGAAAGGTTGAGAAACCAGGCTTTGAAGGATGGAAAAAAATCTTTTTAATTTTAAGATGTGACATAAGAGAGAGAATGTTTTATAGAAGTACTGACATCTTCTAAATATCTAATGGAATAGAAAATGGCCATCTAAAGGTAGTTCTTGATATTTCAGGACAGAGTCCCCATGTCAAGTCGAACCTCCTCTCAGGAAGTCTGCAGAGCCTGTGGCGGGCAGTGACTGGCCCTCTCTTTGATTTCCAAGGAGACCCAGCTCAGCAAGGTGGAACTCTCATTTTGGGTCCAGGTAAGCCTCAAAGCCCACACTGGGCTAGACTCTGTTACAAGTCCAAAGGCCACCTGTTCTCCTTGTAAAGTAGATAGCTATGAAAGCAGGAAGCTTGATCTGACAGTCAGAGTGGCCTACTTTTGTAGGAGCATCTTTTGTTGTCAGAGGCTAGGTAGCTCAGTGGAGGTGAGCATTTCTAAATAGGGAGAAAGCATAAGCACTTTCTGCCAGTAGAAGAACCTGTGTAGTTATGATACCTAACAGAACCAGGCAGCTTGCACAGTGAGATGCAAGTCAGTGCCAGGGGCAGCACTTTCAGTAAGAGTCACCATAGGCCTTGTACTTTGAACAGCTTTATTTACTGGTCATTTGGGGCCACCCAAGATTCCTCTGGCTCCATGCTGGTCAGTGTTGAAAGCTGGATCTCCACTGCCTTTAATATTTGGCAGTGCCAGAAAACCTAAATCATTATGTTGTAAGCTAATTTCTCTTGATGATTCTTCCTCTTTAAAATGGTCCACATTATGGCCAGACATGGTGGTGTACGGCTGTAATCCCAGCACTTGGGAGGCTGTGGCAGGAGGATGGCTGCAAGTTTGAGAATAGCCTGGGCTCCATAGTGAGTTCGAGGCCAGCCTGAACTACATAGCAAGACCTTGTCTCAAAACAAACACAAAAAAACCTGAAAATAAATAAAATTGCCCATGTTAGGGAGTATACCTTTTTAAGAGTTATAAAATTAGCATTTACTTAATAAATTACAGATTTTTTTAAAGGAAGGCTTTCGAGGGAAGATTTTGACTATTATCTCAGACTTGTTGCAGCTAGAACTCTAAAGCTACCATCTTCCTTTCCTTCTCTCATGAATTCACATGAGTTAATTTAAAATGAAGTCCTTTGGAGCTAGAGGTATAGGTCAGTGGCAGAGCACATGCTCTGTGGGTTCAATCTCCAGCACCAAAAATAAATAAGCCCTGTTTTATGAGACTGAGCCCCATAAATTTGCCCAGAATGTCACTGAGCTATTTGGGAGGGGTGGTGCTAGGCATAGAACTCCGGGCCTCACATGTCCTGGGCAAGCTCTCTGCCAAAGAGCTGTACCCCTTCCCCCAGCTGAACTTTCAAGTGGTTAATTTCTATCCTCAGACCTAGAAGGGGTTACTTTCTGAACCCCTCAACTTGCACATCTCTGAAACACGTGTCCACACCTTCA
The DNA here is from genome assembly GCF_053883595.1 of Heterocephalus glaber. Classification (NCBI taxonomy): domain Eukaryota; kingdom Metazoa; phylum Chordata; class Mammalia; order Rodentia; family Bathyergidae; genus Heterocephalus; species Heterocephalus glaber. Next base: position 11,574,802 of record NW_028258151.1, on the reverse strand, counting down.
GCGGTGTGAGAATAAAAGACACTTGGCATGCACCATCTGTGTGCTACGCTAGGGATACACTTAGTGAAGAGAATGCTTCAGTGCTGCCATATGGGAAGAAAGGCAGCTCTTCCAAAGAAAGGAACTTGCTGCACTTAGTGCACAAATCTGTCGTGTTTAACTCAGTATTTCATTCTCCCTTATTTGATAATAAGCCAATTTACAGTATTGAACCTAATCTCACTATGTCTGGCACAGGAGTATGATATAGGAAATGGGCTACTTTATTGTTTAAGTTAAAACAACAAAGGTTCTGTGTACAAGAGTCAAAGAAAACCAGACCTAGACTATGAATTATAGAAGGATTGTGGACTTCTAACTACACGGTAACTGATTATCTCAATGCCTTAATTGGGAACTCTTTTGGGCTATGGTTATAAAACAGCCTATTAAATCAGTATTTGGGAGTATATTTTGAACTGAATGATTTGTTCCTTTATTATATATATATATATATATATATATATAAAATAAGAAACATACGATTTTCTGGCTTGATTTTTTTTTTTTTTTTTTACCGGGGATCAAACTCAGGACCTTGTGCTTGCGAGGCAGACACGGTGCCACTGAGCTAAATCCCCAGCCCTGGCTTGATATTTTTGTTAATCCTGTTCTCTGCCTGTCTGACAGGACATTTTATTTAATTATATTTAATAAAATCTAACAGAAGCTTATAATTTAAGAACCTTTCCTCTTGGCTCTCATTAAAACATTAAGTATTACTTTTATTTAATCGTAATCCTTGTCATGTTCTATTGCCATAATTAAAAATTATTATGGCATTACAGAAAGAATATAATGTACCCCAGGTAATTAATTTTTCCCTTTTAGGCTAATTGAAAGGTGAAAAAAACTTCTTTGATTTTAATAAGCAATAAACCTCCTGAATAATACTTAAAATGCAGACCTCAGCCTTTGATTCTTACTCTCTTCTAGGTAACAACATCCATTTTATACACCGCGACAGGAATAGGTTGGATCACAAACCCATAAACTCTGTGTTACAGCTTGTAGGAGTTCCCCACATGAACTTCACAAGTGGACCTTCGATTATCCACGTGTGACTGAATACAGACTCTGTCCCTTGCAGATGGGCCCCTGAGAATGTGACCTGAGTGCCAGGGAGGGGCGTGTTTAGGGTGTGATTTGCCAACTCTTCTCAGCCTTGGAGCTCTCAAAAATGGGATATATATTTAAAATTTTATCACTGTTACAGTTTTATGCAAAATAACTAAATATAAATATACAAAAGAAAATGTTAGGCCCAGGGATTTAGCTTAGTGGTGCTGCTGCCTGCCTGCCACACAAGGTCTTCAGTTCGATCCTGGGTACCAAAAAAAAAAAAAGATATATATAAATAAATATGAAATATATAAAGGGAAGGGAAAGAACTGAACACTATTTACTTCAATAAAAAAAATCTCAAATTCTACAATCAATATCACCATCTTTATACCATATATATTTTATATATATATGTTTTTCTATCATTAGAGGAAAAAAAAAGACAGGAAATAAATACCAGAATACTGCCAGTAAGTTTGTATGTCTATATGATTACAGGTTTTTTCATTTTCCAGACTTTTCTATATTTTCCATTGATCTCTAATGAGCATAACGGATTATTTTTGGCCAGGAAAGATCTTTAAACATTCTAGGACAAGCACCTGCCCATATAACATCTCCAGAGGGGAACAGATTGTGTAGAACCGCACGTTTTCATTCTCATACAGCCAGTGACCAAAGCATCTGATCACCATATGCCTGCTACCTATTCTACAAGGACTTTTCGGTGGGGAGAAGGGAATTGAGAGAAATATTTGCTGTAGGGTTATCTTTAATGCAGTGCTGGGGATTGAACCCAGGGCCTCACACATACTAGACAAGCACTCTACTACTAAGATTCATTCCTCCCAACTCGTGCTTTACATTTTTAAAATGTGCTCAGCATGGTGATACTTGCCTGTAATCCCAGCACTCTGGGAAGCTGAAGTAGGAGGATTACAAGTTTGAACTTCAGCCAATTAGTAAGACCCTGTCTCAACATAAATAAATGGCTGGAGATATGCAGCTCAGTGCAAGGCCCCAGGTTCAATTGCCGGTACCAGAAAAGGAAAAACAAATTAATCAGTGTGCTTTTAGAGAGAATTTTAAGAATTGTTTCAATTTTTAAGACTGGAACTTAAATGTACACTGTTCTAGACAACTCATTTCCTACCCCCAAACTGCTCTTTTCTGGACACCTGTCACCATCTTTTATTTTCTACAGTCTTAATATATTTGTTGGAAAGTGTCTCAGAAATTCTGTTAAAAACCGGGGATTTAGCTCAGTGCTTCCGGCGCCTGCCATGCAAGTGCAAGGTCCCGAGTTCGATCCCTGGTACCCAAAAAAAAAAGAGCAAAATCAAAATTGGTAATTATTAGAAAGTGTAATACTGCTTTGAACATATAATACTTTTGAGTAAACCCTTCAAAGTCTCAAAAATATATATTTAATGTATCCAGATATTTTAATGTGTTTTCTCACCTGTACACATGAACAGTCCTGTTTTTAATCAATAAACATAAACTTTGTTATGAATTTAATAATAAAGACTGATGACCTTTTGCTGATTTTAGACTTGAAACTGCTGAATCATAAACTTATGCAAAAATTTATATATATATGGTTTTTTAATACCAAGGATCGAACTTGGGACCTTGCACTTGCGAGGCAGGTGGTGGAACCACTGAGCTAAATCCCCGGCCCTATATTTTTCTAAGATATTCTCTATTTGTTGTTTTTTGAGACAGTCTCATTCTGTAATTCAGGCTGGCCTTGAACTCACAGTGATCCTCCTGCCTCAGCTTCCCCAGTACTAGGATTACAGGTGTGCTCCACCATGCCCAATTTAAAACAAATATTCTTTATGTGGCTGCAGGAGGTACAGTTACATAAATACAGTGCAGTGGTAAATTGCCTACCCAAACAAATGTGTTTAATGTAAAATTACCAGCCAGGGGTGGTGGCATGTGCCTGTGTTCTCAGCTACTGGGGAGGCTGAAACGGAAGTATCACCCAGCCCAGGAGTTCAAGACGAGTCTGTATATGCAGGATAAAAGGACCATCATCTGGGCTGGGGATTTAGCTCAGTGGCACTGTGCCTGCCTTGCAAGTACAAGGTCCTGAGTTCGATCCTCAGTACCAAAAAAAAAAAAGTAACATCATCTGAGCCAGGCATGGTGGTACATGCCTACAATCCAAGCACTTGCAAGGCTGAGGAAGGAAGATTGCTGCAAATTTGAGGCCAGCCTGGACTACACAGCAAGACCCTGTCTCAAAAAACAAACAGAATAACATCTGACATTTTATGGCACTAATTGTTTGCCAGGTGCTATCCAAGTGCTTCACTTAGATTAACTGTAGAATGCTATCATCATCATCATCACCCTGCTTCACAGACAAGAAACAGCTTTTTTCAAGCTAACCTTAGGGCAAAATGAGGCAGTTCCATCAGGGTCAAAAACAAGCAGATATGAGGCTACAGACCATGTTTGAAGCCCACTGCCCTGAGGAGCAGGAATTCATCCCAGGAACAGGAGGACACCGTTTCCTGGCCAACTGAAACACCCCCATCGAGAGTTAAAACTAAGTTGCCACCAGCCACAGTGCTACACACTTACAATCCCAGACTGAGGGATACTGAGGCAGGAGGATCACAAGATCAAATCTCCCCTGGGCACTTAGACCCTGACTCAAAAAGGGCTGGGCGCTGGGGATTTAGCTCAGTGGTTCCGCTGCCTGCCTAGCAAGCACAAGGTCCCGAGTTTGATCCCCGGTACCAAAAAAAAAAATCACAATGAGTTCTCATCCAGGGTAGGAAGATTACTTGAGCCCCAGAGTTTGAGGCCAGCTCAGACAAAAAAAAAGCAAAAAGCAAATCGAAAAACAATCAGAGGCTGGAGGGTGGAAGATATGGTTCCAGCCTCAGCACCCCCTTCCCCCAAAACGAATTGATGTTCAGATTCTTGTTTCAGGGACTGGGGCTGTAGCTTAGTGGTACATCACCTGTATAGCATGCACAAGGCCCTGAATCCCAGCCCCAACACCACAAAAAAAATTTTTTTTCATAGCGAGGATCGAACTCAGGACCTTGCACTTGCGAGGCAGGAGGCTGCACCACTGAGCTGAATTTCCAGTCGGACAAAAATTTTTTTTTAATTAAAAACTAGATAAAAATAAAATTTTTTAAAATGCTGTAGTTTTGTTTTTTAGGGAGATTCATGATGAACTAGTAACCTGCAAATGTTTGTTCATGTTGCCATCTACCATGGGAGCCAAAGTGATTAACAATGACCACAGGAAACTGGAAGACACTTTCTAAACAGGCAACATCATGTGCTTCAGAATTAATAGTTGTTTTAAAGCCAGGCATGGTGGCACACAGCTGTGATCCCAGCACTCAGGAGGCTGAGACAAGAGGATCACCTTGAGTTCAAGGCCAGCCTGGACTACATACCAAGACACTGTCTCAAAGAAACCAAAACAACAACAAAAAAAAGAATTAAGAGTTGTTTGAAGAAGAGCGTTCCAGGGCTGGGGGTGGACCTCAGTGATACCATGCTTGCCTAGCTTGTGCAAGACCTTAGCATCGCCAAAAGGAAGATGAATGTTCCAGAAGATAGATGATTTAAGATATTTAGTTGCGAGCCGGGGATTTAGCTCAGTGGTTTTGCCGCCTGCTGCGCAAGTGTAAGGACCCGAGTTCGATCACCAATACCAAAAAAAAAGATATTTAGTTGCCAAAAAAAAAAAGATCTTTAGTTGTAGACAGTATACATACACATTCTACAAAGAATGATTTTTTTATTTAAAGAGCTTTTAAATTAATTCCATTCATTTTGAATTTCAATTTTTCTTACACATTTAAAACAAAATAGTAGCTATTCCTGTACTAGCTTTGTTAGCAAAAAACTTTGGAGACAAGGGATGCCAGTTTTATGTCAGGAATTATCCGGAGATACTTAGATATTTTTCTACTTAGAAAACCAGATAAATTCATTCCTAACAGAGAGCTAACAATCCCTCTTTTTCCATCCAGTTTACAAAGTCTAAACAAAACCTTTGGAACTTCATTCCTTCAGAAGTGAAACATTAGGCCCCACCTGGAGGCCCATACATGCAACCTTGCTACTCACTGTAAGAAACCTTACAGCTGGGCATAGTGGTGCACGGTTGTAGTCCCAGCACTCAGGAGCCTGAGACAGGAGGATCACCATGAGTTTGAGGTCAGCCTGAACTACATAGTGAGACCCTGTCTCAGAAAATCAAAAACAAATTTTATTTTTTAAAATAACTTTTTAGCCAGGTACATGATGCACATTTGTAATCCCAGCACTCAGGAGGCTGAGGCAGGGTGATCACCATGAGTTTGAAGCCAGTGTGGGTTACACAGTGAGTTTAAGGCCAGCCTGAACTACATAGCAAGATTCTGTCTCAAAAAACCACCAAACAAAAAGAATATTTTAAAATACATAATGGTTTAATGGACAAGTGCAATTTGAAAACCCCCATTCTCAAGCACATGTGAAACATTAACAAAGATTATTATGTATTATCCCTAAAAGTACATTTCAACTATATTAGAAATAGCTAACAGGAAAAAAAAAAAACCTTCCATAGTCATTTATTTATTTGGATGTTGGAAATTGAACGGCACAGGGATGCTCTATCACTGACCTACACCCCTACCCTTTTAATTTTTTTGAGACAGGTTGTCACTAGGTTGCCCAGGCTGGCCTTGAACTTGTAATCCTCATGTCTCAGTCTCCTGAGTAGCCAAGATTATAGGCATGCACCACCATGCCTGGCTGTCCACAGCCATTTTTTTCCTTGGTTTATCAATCATAAATTTTTGTGAATTGAACCCAACAGGAAAGAAAAAGTCTTATTGTGGAAAAATTTAAAAATTTGCTTTTATAGTTATTGTTTATAAATTTTCATGACATATCTTCCTCAGTGATCATTTCACTAATTATCAGTTGAAACATTTGGAGCCAAGTTCTTCCCTCCACAGAATAATGTTAATTTGCTATTTTCAGAAATTTTATACTTTGGCATAATCACTTTTTTTGTTTTTTAAAATTTAAAACCAGGGCCAGGGATTTAGCTCAGTGGTTTTGCTGCCTGCTGCGCAAGCCCAAGGACCCAAGTTTGATCCCCGGTACCAAAAAATAAAAAATAAAAAAAATTTAAAACCAACACCACTATGATTATTACACATTACATATGTCTCAAATTATCACATTATACCCCCTACATATGTCTAATTATTATGCCAATGAAAAATTAAGAATTAAAAAGACATGAAAAACTGATACAGCAAAATAGAAATTGTGATAGGTATTTGAATTAGAACTCAAGATAATGCCAATACTTGTGGAATGTTTCAAAAGTAGTATTTGAATGTGAATTTATACCCTTCAATACACATATTGGGGGGAAAAAGGGCTGAAATTTAATGGACCATGTGTTCTGATTTATGTATTTATGTATGTATGTATTTTTGTAGTACTGGGGATCAAACCAGTACCACTGAGCTATATCCCCACCCCACTCCCCTTTGTTAAATTTTTTTTTATTCTTTACATTCATTACCATTTTGAATTCTCTGTTGTTTAATAAGAAAAAGTATTAATTTCTGTACATTTCGTACATTCATGAAGTTCTTTAGAATGAGTTTTCTGATGGCTGAAGACTAAATGGTAACTAAAGTTTTCTCTACATTTTTTATATTCCAAGATTTTGTCTCTATTATAAAATTCTTGAGTGAGGAAAGTAGGTTGGGAAAACATGGGCATATTTTTATGGTTGAAAATAAATTACCTGCAATAGCCCTCCTGTTGTTGCTCAAAATGACATTTGCATTCCAAAACATCTTTGAAAATGGGTCTCTCAGCACTATGGCTTTTAAAGTGTTCCATGATAACCCACTGGGATGATTCTGTCCCATAAATGTCTCTTTTTGAAGATAACTTCTTGGGCTCATCTCTGGATACCAAGTCTGGGCACTGTCTTCCTGTCACTTCCCCTACAACTATCCCTTCCTCCAATGAGGAGATCAGAGCTGGCTTAGAAATAGAAAGTCCAAGTGAAACCAAGTTGCTATAGTTCTCCAACATGACATCTTTGTACAAATACTTCTGTGCAGGGTTCAGGCATTCCCACTCCTCCCAAGAAACATCTACAGCCACATCTCTGAACATCACCAGCCCATGAGCCATGGTTTATTTCAGAATTGAGTGTATTAATTAGTCTTCCTCTTGATTCCACTCAAAAGAAACTCAGTCCAAAGAAGATGCTTCGGCATCCTCAAAAAAGGTTCTGATTCAAATTCTGATTTAGATTCCAGCAAAAGCCGCTGTCCAGCCCTGCCATCCGGACCTCACCTGCCTTTCACCACTAGACCTTTTCACTGAAGCTCCTACCGGAAGTCCCCTTTGTTAAATTTTGAGACAGGGTAGCCATAAGTTTCCCAGGCAGGACTCAAACTTTTAATCCTCCTGCCTCAGCCTCCCTCAGTACTGGGATACAGGCATGTGCTTAAAATGCTCTGGTTTTAAGAAATTTTAGAGTAGAAAAATCCATAATTTAAAAACATGGGGATGTAGTTCAGTAGTAGAATATCCCTGCATTGTGGAGAGAGTAAGAAGATATGAAAAATAAAACTGGCTATTGATTAAATAGAATACCAAAAAACCTGACAGATTCAATGAGCCAAAATTTGGTGATAAACGGGCACCTTTTACCAAGATGGTGCCAAAGACTGAAGGAGGCTTCTTCCCTTCCCCAAGCCAAAAGAAACCAGAGGCTTTAAAGGCCAGGAAGGCAGTGCTGAAAGGCAACCCCAGCCACAAAACGATCACAGTCGCCCATCTTCCAGCAGTCTAGGATATATATATCCTTCTAACCATTTTAAAAATTGAGTTAGTGCTTGAGAATCTTACCACAAAGAAAACACCAGGGACCAGGCATGATGGTGTACACCTATAATCCCAGCACTTGGAAGGCTGAGGCAGGAGGCCAGTTTTGGCTGAGGCCAAGGCTTTGAGGCCATCTTGGGCTACCTAGTGAGCTCAAGGTTAGCTTGAACTATACAGTGAGACTCTGTCTGAAAAAAAAAAAAAAGGATTTTACAAAAGAATTTACCAACTTTGCAAAGGATACTCCCACCTGTGTATATGAAAATAGAAAATGAAGTCATTTTTACCTTGTAACTTATATCAGGCTAATAATATAAGAAGGGAAAATTGTAAGTTGGACTCTGGCATGAATACATGCCAAATTCCTAAACTGAATATTGGGAAGCCATCAAATCATGTATAAAATATTTGATTTACCCTTACCAAATAGAGTTTACTCTAGAAATGTAAGTTTCATCCTATAGTAATAAGAAAATTCACCACATTAACATGTTTAAGGGAGAAAAATGTTAATATAAATATTTCAAAAAAACAGAAAACCCCAGTGATAAAATTTAGCATCTGTTCACTTATACTTGAAGCAATGTAAGAAAAAATTTCCTCACCCTGATAAAAACTATCTGGTAGATACCTACAGCAGATATTAGACTTGATGGGAAAATGAATATTCCTTTTAAGATGAGGATTTTGTGGCATGGCATGGTGGCACACTCCTATAATCTCAGCATTTGGAGAGGCCAAAACAGGAGGATTGCAAGTTTTGAGCTCAGCGTGGGCAATTCTTTAGCAAGGTTCTATCTCAAAATAAAAAATAAAATAGGGGGGCCAGGGATTTAGCTCAGTGGTTCTGCCACTTGCCTCGCAAGTGCAAGGTCCCGAGTTCGATCCCTGGTACCAAATAAATAAATAAATAAATAAGGGCTAGGAATGTAGCTCAATGCGAAGGCCCTGGGTTCAGTTAAAAAAAAATTGCACTAGAGTTCTAGCTAGCCCAAAACAAATAACAGTACAGAACTAAAACTCATTTATCACATGACATGATTGTCTACATAGAAAGCCAAAAGACACAAATCCTTAGAATTAATAAGACTAAGATTGTTGAGTATGAGCATTCAACAACCAATTGCATTTCTAAATAAAATAAATTATAAATCTTATCTATTTATTTATTTAGTTTTTTGAGACAGGATCTTGCTAAGCAGTTCAGGCTGGTCTTGAACTCATTATGTAGCTCAGGCTGATCTCAAACTCTCAGTAATTTTCTGTGTCAGCCTTCCAAATTCTGGGATTATGGGCATGGGCCACCATGCCTGGCTGGAAACCTGATTTAAAAGTAATGTATAAAAGCAATAAAATTTATAAGATATCCAAGAGTAAATATAAGATAAAATGTTCTATATCTTTATAAAACATTTGTTTAAAGAGATCTTAAAACAGGATTAAATGCAGATATAACATATGCATGAAAAAGAATTCTCATTATACTAAAACGTTAGTTCCCAAATTTTCCTATGGACTCCTACTAAAGCCCTTAAAGTTTTTTATGGAATTTGACATGCTGGTTATAAATTTATATAGAAGAGAAAAGGCTCAAGAAAAGCCAAGATATTCATAAAGAACAAGAAGCACTTTGTTCTGTGAGATATCAAAATATAGCATAAAGGGGGTGAGAGTAGTGTAGCTGAGCCCACCCGGCTAGCCTTGTTCTGGAACCTAGACCCACTACTTCGTTCTCCCTCACCTGGGGTGAACGAAGATAAATGACAAAGAGACACGACAGGGAGTTAGTTTAACCTGCGGGCAGCCATAGGGCTCTTGCCTCTTGGTAGGCGAGGAGCCCCTAGCATCTGGCTCATCTTCCCTTTATTCACCCAAACACAGGCACAAGCATCTGCTTTCCAATATCCATTAGTACATGCTCTGGTAAACAACTTAACCTCACCTGTCTTTCAGTTTTCCCTAGAACCTGCTATATGCAGTCATCCCTGAGTACAGCCTCTCTCCTTTGTGCTCACAGAGGAAGCCAATAGGCCTCAATTCTCCTCTGGTCTCTGACAGGGTAACTCAGTAGTAGAGTTTGTGCTTAGATGGACAAGGTTCTAGGTTCAATCTCCAATATATATATATATATATATATATATATATATATATATATATATATATATATATATATATATTTGCCACCATAGCAATTAAGATAATGTGGGGTTAGCAGGCTGTATAGGGAGAAACCAGAATAGACTAAGAAACCCTGAAACAGATGTGTACATATATAGATAGGGTTTGATATGCGGCCAAGTCTAACCTGCAGATGCCTGTAGGGAGGTAGACTATGAAATGAATGGTGCTAGGAGACTTGAGGATCCATAAGGAAAAAAGAATTATTAGCTCAATGTTTCTCCTACACTATTTCTTAAATCACTTTGCATGCAAATCTAACTCTCTTTGATAAAAATTCCTATCTCATACCAAACACAAATTCCAGAAGAATTAGAGCCCAAAATACGAAAAACAAAATAGGGCATATGAGTGTAATCTCCGCACTGCAGGGCCCTGGAGTATGAGGATCACAAATGTAAGTCCCACACTTGGACAGTTTATTGAGACATTGTCTCGAAATACAAAAATAAAAAGGGCTAGGGACATAGCTCAGTGGTAGAGTGGCCTGGGTTTGATTCCCAGTTACAAGTTAAAAAAAAATCCTCTTGGAGAAATCGGTGTAGTGTTGGGGTTTTTGTTGTTGTTGTTGTTTTGTTTTGTTTTTGAGACAGGGTCTGGATACATAGTTCAGGCTGGCTTTGAACTCACTATGCAGCCCAGGCTGGCCTCGAATTCACAGTCATCCTCCGGCCCAGCCTCCCAAGTGCTGGGATCACAGGGATGCACCACCACACCTAGCATAGGAAGAGAATTCTTAAACAGGATTTTTAAAAAATAAAAATGAACCAGGCATATGCCCGTAATCTCAGTTATTTGGGAGGCTGAGGCAGAAGAATTCCAGGTTTGAGACCAACCTGGACAACATATTGAGACCCTGTCTCAAAATAAAAAGTATAAAGGGCTAGGGGACATGGCTCATTGTGAAAGACCTGGGTTCAATCCCTAGTCTCCCCACCCCCAAAAAGAGAGAGAAAATAAATTGGGAAAAAATGTTTACTATCAAGAATACATCAGGAGCTGGGGATGTAGCTCAGTGGCACAGGGCCTGCTTGGCAAGCTCAAGGCCCTGAGTTCCATTCCTGGTACCAAAAAAAAAAAAAGTACATCAGAACTTCTGCAAATCAATTGTTTTAAAACAAGACAAACAGCCGGGGATTTAGCTCAGTGGTTCCGGCGCCTGCCTCGCAAGCGCAAGGTCCGGAGTTCAATCCCCAGTACCCCCCCCCCCAAAAGTCTGGAAAGCATGGGCTGGGGATTTAGCTTAGTGGTTCCACCGCCTGCCTTGCAAGCACAAGGACCTGAGTTTGATCCCTGGTACCAAAAAAACAAAAAACAAAAACAAAAACAAAAAAAAATAAAACAACAAGCAAAAGGCTAAGTGAACAAACGAGACACAGCTCTGCAGGGTTAGGAGGGACAGCCCAAAACCCCCTCACCCCACAGCACCTGGAAGTTCTGGGGCTCCCAGAACCACGTGAGGTTGGATAATTTAATAGAAGAACTGCAGAACTTACCAAGAATGATTACACTTGCAGTTACAAAGGGTTAAAATAAATGGGCCTTTTTAAATCTAAAATATTAAAAGTGAGCTGAGGGTAGAATCCAGAAGGACCACATGCCAAGGCTCCACTTGTCCCTGCCCTGGTGTCAAAACAGCATTACCTTCCCAGCCATGAAGTGTGGTGACAGAGGTCACACATACCTAAGGCAAAAGGCTGAAACCTGAAACTCCAAGCATTGCCTGACACGACACACACCCCAAGGAGAATTCCAACCCTATCCAGTTCAAACACAGGTGCACTAAAAATATTCTGTAAAATTACTTCAGGCTCTGTGTGTCAGATGCCCGTGAAACACAAATGAATTTCATGTTTGGACTTGAGTCCTATTCGGAAGATGTCTCATTATCTGCATGCAAATATTCCAAAATCTGAAAAAATTGGGGAATTGGAGGAATATTATCTTCACCTTTGGCTGGCAGACCACAAACCGAGGATTACAAGTTTCACCACTGAACATTGGAAGTTTCAAACATCATCTTGTGAGGCAGCAGTGCCACTGGTCTATAATCCAGATGATTCTTTAACAGGTAGCTATAATAATACACATTGTTTTTTTTAAAACAGGGTCTTGCTGGGGCCATGGATTTAGCTCAGTGGTTCCGGCGCCTGCCTCGCAAGCGCAAGGACCCGAGTTCGATCCCTGGTACCAAAAAAACAAAACAAAACAGGGTCTTGCTGTGTAGTCTGGGGTTGCCTTGAACTCGCTATGGAGCCCAGGGTTGCCTCAAACTCATGGTAATTCTCCTGTCTTAGCCTCTGGAGTGCTGGGATTTCAGGGATACGCCACCACACTTGGCTTGTACCACAGGATTAAAGAAACAAATGGCAATGATACCTAGCAAACTAAGGATACTGAATTTCTCTCCCAAGATGAAGGTGTGCATGATCAGGGTACTGTAGACCCACAGGCTTTGGCTCAGCTGGCAGCATTTCATGTAAATGGGAGCAGCGGGTACATGGATGTTATGGTTTATATCTAGATGTCCCCTCAAACCTCAAGTGCTTATAGGTGGGGCTTTGGGGAGTGACTGGATCATGAGTGTGTGATATTGGATTACGGGTGTGATAACTGAATTAGTATCAGGGGCTGTGTGACCCCCATAAGGGTACAGTGAGGATAGGAACAATACAAGACAAAGGGTTTACTGCATAACGGGGGTCCAGGACAGTCAGAGATCTTATCAGGCTAAGACCACAAGGCTCTGGACTTGCCAGTATTTATTGATCACACAACATTGCAGGGGGCATAAAGGCAGATGCAGGGAATAGTGGGCTAAGGTGCTGACAAGAGCCAGGCTTGTAAAAAGGGAGGAACGATGCAATTTTGTGAAAGACAGGTTGTGATAAGTGAGTGACCTGTGTTTTAGTTAACATTTGTTCTGGGAGAATGGCTGCATAAGAGTCATAAAATCCTCAGCTGTGGTGTTATCTTGCTATCAGAGGCACTACAGTATCACTGACCATTGAGACCTCAACTGTGACTGTTGGCATAGGGAGCTGTTTCACAAGTCACATAGGCCTAGGACAGACTCACAGTTTAATCAATAGCTAATACATTGTGGCCTGCCTTGCAAGTGCAAGGTCCTGAGTTCAATGCCTGGTACAAAAAAAAAAAAAAAATAGCTAATACATAAGCCAATTCAATAATATTTTATAGCTTGCTCAGCATGGTTTCAAGCAAGTCCCCAGCAAATTAGTCCACTGATTGGCTTAGCATGGTTCTGGATGTGTGTAATGGAAAGGCCCACCCTGGGTGTGGGTTGCCCAGCCAATAGGCTTGTAGCACGGATGGGCTAAAGGGAAAGGAAGGTTTGCTGCTTGCTGCTTCCTGTCTGCTCTGCCATGGACTGTTTCTCCTCTGTGATGCCCCTCTGCCGTGCCACCCTGCCGCAGAGCCAGCCAACTATGGACTGAAACCTGTACGATCTGGGAGCCAAAATAAACTTTTCCTCCTTTAACTTATGGATGTTGGGTATTTTGTCCTAGCAACGAGAAAGTAACTAAGAGAATGAGTGTCTCTTGTGTCACCTTCATATCTTTTATTCTTAAATGGTGAACAGTACTGCTGAAAATTAAGTATATGTCATGTATGTGTGCACATATATGTATATGTTTGTGTCTCTATGTAGATATCTTTATATATCATACAGCTGTACTATAGCATGTTTTAGAGTAATATTATGCGGTTTATACTGTACCTGCTTAGAACCTACAGTTTTACTAGGCTTCTCACTTCCTTTCTCACCTAGAATGATACAGCAGTGTCCTTCTAGGGCTCTGTATTGCTGGCTGTCTTGGGGATGAAGGGATCTGATAATAAGGGGAAAGGGGCTTCCCAGTGCCTGTTATGTGCTAGATACATGAGTGATTTAAAGAACAAATACAGCAGAATATCAGCCTTTAATCATTTAGAATACACTTAGTGCATTGGAAGAAAATTGAAGTAGCTAACAAGGAGGAGAATAAATGATAAACAGCCCTTTGCACTGTGCAGTCAATCTCACAGAACAGTTAGACCCCGACTTATAAATGAGTTCATTCCAGGAGAATTGTTCTTAAGTTGTATTCGTTAGTAAGCCAACAAAATGAGTTTTATACAGTTCACCTGTGAAAGTTTGTAACCTTCTGTACTTACTGTATGGAAACTTACTGTACTGTACTTATTGTACTTACTGTACAGAAACTTGCTGTACTGTGCTTGCTGTACTTACTGTAGCTTGAAGAAAGTCGAAGAGGACCAAGGTCAACTAAAGGTTTGTATATGAAGGAGGTTTGCATGTGAAGTTTGTTTGGTTGGTTGGGTTTGTTTTTTGGTTTTTTGAGACACAGTCTTAACCATGTAGTAATCCTCCTGCCTCAGTCTCCTAAATGCTGGGTTTACAGGTGTGCACCACCATGCCCAGGTGTATATGAAGTTTTAAAAGCAGCTTACAGACATCCCAAATATAATTAACCTTATTTATCAAGATGAAGTATTTGATCAAAGCTCTATGGAAGTAAAACTTGTTTTTAGAAAATTATTTTAAATATTATGACAATCTCCTTATAATGCCATTTTAAAAAATAGTTGAGTAGTCAGAATATTTTAAAGTTTTCTTTAGAAATCATCGCAGCCCACTGTTATTTAATTTCACACCCAGAGCAGCCTGTAATCATTGACATTTCCAGGCTTTCGCTTGTAAGGACTTAAAATGCCATATGCGAGTGTATTTAACACCTTGATGTAAATAAATAATAGTCTCATTTCCAGTCAACATGCATCATGACTCATACACCAACATTCATCCTTTTTGCATAGCCCAGTAGGTTTTCCAGTGCAAGGTTCTAGACTGAAGGCCCAGATTTTGATATTTTGTTGCTCATATCTTATTGAGAAGTATGAAAGCCTCCTGTGAATTAATTAATTGGCACCCAAGAAGGAAACCAACCAAAACCAGATTCTTTCAAAAATATATTAAGAGCCAGGCATGCTGGCACATGCCTATAATCCCAGCACTCAGCAGACTGCAAGGAGGATTGCTGCAGGTTTAAGGCCATCCTGAGCTACACAGTGAATTGAAGCCCAGCCTAAACTACATAGCCAGACTCTGTCTCAAAAAAAAAATTGAGAAAGGCTAAAAATGTAGCTCAGTAGCATATGCATAAACTATATGTGACTATATAAAAAATTGCAAATGTTTACCTATAAGGAAGGCAGGTGATTTGGGAATATCCCTGGATGATTCTTTATGTTTCTATATATTGCTTCATACTCTCTGAAGTTTGAACACTATGGGTATGTTACCTATTGCTGGGGACCAGCTTGAAACCATGCTGAGCGAGCTATAACATATTATTAAATTGGCTATTGATTAAAATTATGAGTCTGTCCTTGGGCCTATGTGACTTGCTAAAAGAGCAAAAGAAAGAAGGAGGGGCTGCCTGAGGTGTGAAAGCTAGGGTGTGCAGGAACATGGCACTTTTGGCGACTCAGACTGCAAGGCCATGTGGCAGAAGCACACAGGTCATGTGAAGGAAGGGCAAGAGGAGGTGCTGATGGTGAGGCCCATGCCAGGTTACAGAGGCCTAATACGTTGTCCAAATACCATTATCTGCTCCTAAGAACCAGGCCTGCCTGAGAAAATGGCTGGTTGCAGGATTAGGGCAAGAAAAGGTCAAATTAGGCTGGGTATAGTATTGCACACTAGTAATCCTAGCACTCTGGAAGGCTGAGCCAGAAGGATCTCAAGTTTGACCCTAGCCTGGGCAATTTTTAAAGAGACTCTGTCTCAAAATAAATGAATGCTGGGCTGGAGATTTAACTCAGTGGTTTCGCCTCCTGCTGCACAGCACAAGGACCTGAGTTCAATCCCTGGTACCAAAAAATAAATAAATAAACAAACAAACAAATAAATAAATGCACCAGGCATGGTAGCACATGCCTGCAATCCCAGCTCTTGGAAAGCTGAGGTAAGAGGATCACTTTGAGTTGGAGGCCAGCCTGGACTACATAGTGAGTTCAAGGCCAGTCTGAACTACAAGTTTGTGGGGTTTTTTTGGTACCAGGGTTCGAACCCAGGTCCTTGCGCTTGTGCAGTAGGCAGCAAAACCACTGAGCTAAATCCCCAGCCCCTGAACTACAGGTTTTGAGACCTTGTCTCAAAAAACCAAAACAATACAAAATAAATGAAAAAGAAAGAATGAATAAATAGATGAATAAAAGTCTGGTTCAATCCCCAATACCACCAAAACAAAAGAAAACACCCAAAGACAAGTTAAACCTGGAACCGGGACTGGGGTGAGAGCCTGGGTTCAATCCCCAGCACCATAAACAAACAAACAAACAAACATTCAAAAACACCTGGAACATCTTAGGTCAGAAAATAAGAAAATACCGGGCATGGTGGCATATCCATGAACCAGACATGCTGGTTAAAGAACAAGTCTGATTTTCAAATTCTTCACTTTGATTTTTCTAAATATATTTTAATGTTATATTGGGAGGTATATTTTAGGCAGAAGCATTAGGATTTTGTTTACGGTACTGGAGATTTAACCTAGAAATTTGTACATGCTTGGAAAGTGCTCTGCCCTGAGTTATACCCCAGACCTTTTTTAAGCCTTATTTTGAGCAAAGTCTTGGTAAATTGCCCAGGCTTTCCTCAAATTTGAAATTCTCCTACCTTAGCCTCCTGAGTAGGTATGATTACAGGCATATGCTTAGATGTCTGGCATACTTTTTAAAAACCTACTGAAATTTTTCTTTCCTGACAGTTAATACCATTCTTGAACTGAGTCTAGCCTTTTATATTGTTTTTAAATCTATGTTTTATACTGGGGATCAAACTCAGGGTCTCATACATGCTAGACAAGTGCTCTACCACTGAACTACATCCTGTATTTAAGCTATATTTAAATTTTAAAAATATAATATTCAATAATGCTCAAACTAATGAAGTTAACATATAAATGTGAAAGCATAATTGCTCTTCTTTAGACACATACTGTTCAGTAACAATTCACTTTTACTGACAACTTCTAGAAACAGACTGCTTATATTATAGGCCATCTTAGCGTTCTGGTTTTTCCTTTACATATCTCCTAACTCTGGGCAAAACAATTCATTAGTCACTTGACTCTGCCTTTAAAAATGGAGAAAGGAAATTACTGTAATAGAGAATCCAACCTACTTTAGCTGTTTGTGCTCTGCACAATTCAGTCATTCCCACCTTCCTTTTCCCGTGGAGAATGAACAGAAGGCTAGGATTTCTTCAAATATGGAGGAGTTTGTAACAAAAAGAGAGCAATCATCTCATATGCTTGAATCAGCACCTAGTTCTTTTCCAAAGCCAGGAGAGTCTTTGCAAGGACTTTTCTTTCCAGCACAACAAGAGATAAAGAATAAATTGCTTTTACACTTCTAGAACTGCAAAAGAGACTTGAAATTGATTACTTTCCTTTCCTTCTGGATAAGGACAGAGAAAGTCAGACAAGGATATCTTTCTTGTCCTACAACCACTGGCAGGAGAAACGAGCATAGTGAGGGTGAAGGAGACTGTTAGCGCCCTCCAATTACCTCATTATCTCTGCTGATGACTGCCAAGCATGCCAGCCTGCCGTCAGCGTGCCCCAGGGCAGGGGTCCAGTGGGGTTGGCCTGGCGGCCAGGGCCCAAGGCAGAGACAGCTTGGATCTGAGGCAAAGTTGAAGAGTCTAAGAGAGAACAGCCAAGTCCAATTGAACAAGAAGACTGAGACTCCAGCCAGAAGAGCTGGTCCAACTCGGTCAGGGAAGAGAGCTAGAAGTCAGTTTCCAAAGCTGAGACACGGTGCCAAGGAGGTGTCCGAGGTGCAGAGGAGGACACAGAGGGTGGTCTGGGTAGAGGTCTGTACCCATGGTTCTATGGATGGTTCTTAGTCTACTTTCTGTTGCTCTAATAAAAATACACAAAGCTGGATACTTGGTAAAGAAAAAAGGTTTACTGAGGTGACAGTTTGAGGTTCAAGAGCATGGTACCAGTGTCTTCTCGACTCAGGTGAGGACCTCATGGTAGATGGCACAGTAATGGTGGGAGCAAGCTGGGTATGGGGCACATGCCTGTCATCCCAGCATTCTGGGAAGCTGAGGCAGAAGGATCGAAAGTTCGAGCCTAGCCTGGGCAACTTAATGACTTAGCAACACTTTGTCTCAAAATGAAAATAAAATAAAAAATAAAAAGCGTTGGGGATGTAGCGCAGTGTGGAGGGCCTGGGTTCAATCTCCAGAACTAAAATATAGAGGAGGAAAGCAAAAGGGCCAAGTGGTACATTCAGAAGAGAGACTGATAACCCATTCTGTCAGAAAACAATCCAGTTCCAGGAGACCTGTATTAACCCTTCTCAGAGTGTTGACCTAGGGCTCCCCTCTTTTTTTTTTTTTTTTTTTAGGAACTGGGGATTGAACCCAGGGCTCTCACACTGAACTACATCTCCAAGTGTTTTGTTTTGTTTTTTTGTACAGGGGATTGAACTCAGGACCTTGTACTTGCAAGGCAGGCACAGTGTTGCTGAGCTAAATCCCTGGCCCTCCAGCCTTTTTATTTTGACAGGAGGATCTAGTTAAGTTGCTAAATTACCCAGGCCAGGCTTGAATTTGCAGTCCTCTTACTTCAGCCTCCCACAGTGCTGGGATTACAGGAGAGTGCCACCACACCTGGCTTGCTTTTATTATGTATAACTATACCTCATTTTTTTTTTTTTTTTAAAGAAAAGCTCATCAGAAGTAGACACAGCAGGAAATTTCTGTAGCCGAAATTGTTGCTAATTAACCTAGGGTTCTTTTGCTTGATTCAGGTGAACAGCTCTGTTTATTAACTCTGTCCACCCTAGTCGGGATAAAAACCCTAGAAAGATTCATAGGAGTTCTGGAGCTCACGTTACCTGAGAAATAAATCACAAGCAGGGTTAAATGTCCACCAGAGTAGCTCCTGCTGCAGCACAGGAGGCCAGTGCTGTGGCCTGGAAGGAGGAAGGAGGAAGGAGGCCCCCCTGGACTACAACCCAAGCAGTGCTGGGAAGTGGTACTTATGTAGCAGCTTGCAGTTCTGTTACAGTCGGTGAGGGCTGAACCCAGGGAATCTTCTGGAAGGCTTGCTGTGAAAGTTTGCTATGTAAATGAGGGGCCCAGATCTCTCCCTTCCTGAGCTTAGCCACCCTGGCGTGTCCTCTCTGTTCGCCCTGAAGTGGCTGTAGGGGGCCGGACATGCACTGCCTGCCCTGCTGCACTCATGTTGGAGTGGAGACCGCTGGTTTGACAGCCAGGCTGGACATGTGAGCACCTGGCCCAGTCCATTGGGGTGCAAGGCGGAGGGGCAGACAGCCACTGGCTGGCTAAGCAACACCCTTTGCAGCCTGCAGAGTAAAAATGAGGCAGGCGCTTCACTTCTCTGTCTCCAAATCATGATCTTAACTGTACCCTCAGAGTAGAATTTCAATAGGAGGTTACTAAATCTTCACAAGTGCCTCCTTTTCACTTACAAGAATGAAGTAATGAGAGAATGCACTGCCCAAGAACTGGGACACAGATAAAGGAGATTTTAATTTCAGAGTTCTGAGGGACTGTCTAAATAAAAATACTCTAAAATCTGCTTTGAGCTCAAACTGTTAACCTCTCTCTCTCTCTAGCATGGGTTGAACCCAGGGATTTTATACTGAGCTACATCCCTAGCCCTTTTTAAAAATTTTTAATTTTTTTTTATTTCTTAAATTTGAGACAAAGTCTTTTTAAGACATTAAGCCACTTGAGCCCAGGCTGGGCTTAAACTTGTGATCCTCCTGCCTTGGCTTCCCGCTGCAGCCTCCTGGAATGGCCCACCTCATGAAGATTGTGGGCCTTTCATCTGCTACACCTCATAGTGCCACTGAGTTATATCCCCAGCCCTTAATGTTGTAGACTTTTGAAATAGTATTCCTGTTGTTAATTTATTTTTCTGGCTATGGATGCTCTTCCTGTTAAAAATATTAAATAAAACAGCAGAATGCCAGGGAGGTCAGCATAGGCAAAGAGAATTCTGGTTATTTTAAGTCTTGTGATCAGAGTATAACTAAAGATACCATCACCTAAATAGACCTGATACTTCAAAGGACTCAGTAATTGCTAAATCTTTCTCTCACATTACCATTTGAAAAATGCTGGCGTGCATTAGATATAGTTAGATCACATGTTCATAGAAAAGAACAGAACATGGGAGAAATGAAAAGTACTACATGAAGGCTCACACTTTTGTTCCCCCTCTTGGCTAAACACTGCTATCAACACAAGGCGAGTAGGCTCCTCACATTACGAACTTTGGAAATCTAGGTAACCACTGTTAATAGTCTGTCTTAAGATAAAATCATAGATTTAATCTAGGCTTGGTGGCGCACACCTGTAGTCTCAGAACTTGGGAGGCTTGAGACAGGTTGACTGCTGCAAGTTCAAGGCCAGCCTTGGCTACATAGTTCAAGGGTAGCCTAAACTACAAAGTGAGACTGTTTCAAAAAACAAAACAAAAAACTCAGATTAAAAATAATTGGTTTAAAGTGTGCATATTATTCTGTAAACTGCTTTTTTCACTTAATACGGTATTAGTATCTGAAAAGACCCATGTGTTAAAAATTTGGTCTCCAAGCCTGGTATGATGTTCCATACCTATAATCCCAGCACTCTGAAAAAGTGAGGAAAGTGGGTCCCAAGTTCAAGCCCAGCTTGGGCAATTTAGCAATTTAGTGAAATAATCTTTAAAAAGGGGGGAGGGCTGGGGATGTAGCTCAACAACCTGGGTTTAAGCCCTGGTACCACAAACAAAACAAAACAAAACAAAACTCCATCTACATTGGGATCTGGTCTGAGGTTGAAAAGTGTTAATCTAAAATCCTGACCTTTATTCAACTCTAGAGGTTATTGGATGTCAGGAGCCCATCATTGTGCTCTGGCCCCTCTGGCCCTGGAGCCAAGTGTATTCCTATGCCCCAGGTGTCCCCAAACTCTCGCTGAGTGACCTAGGATGGCTGCCTGTCCTCTCCAGTGAGACCCCTCACCTATAAAATGTGTCACCTTCTGGCATTTGCCTGAGGGCTCCCTCCCCAGGGTATCCAGCACATGTGGTAGCTCAACAGTCATTCCTTTGTTTTTCTTCTAGAAGACTGTCTCTGAACAGACTCTGGGGACTTCAGATTCATGCTGGAGTTATCACAATATCTAAGCAAACAGAAGTGCTAAGGGTGGAACCCAGGGCCTTGTGAATGCTAACCCAGGTGCTCCACCACAGAGCCACATCCTCAACCTCTTAACATTTTATTTTGAGACAGGGTTTGGCTAAATTGCCCAAGTTGGTCTGTGATCCTCCTGCCTTAGCCCCTGGAGTAGCTGAGATTATAGGCGCACACTATTGTGTCTGGCTCCAACTCTTAAATGTAATAGTGAAGATTTTATTGTGCGTTCTTATTCCAATATGACTGCCACCTGAACCACCTAATTTTTATGAAAATTTAACTTATTTACTTATTAGATTACTTATTGTCACATTAATAAACACTGTAATGAACTGATTTTGAAATTTATATTACTGAAGTTACTATCATATCAACCAGTTTCTACTAATTTTAATGTATCATTTCAGGATTTCATCATATGATTTTAACAGAAATATACATACAAGAAAATGTCCTATAACTGTTTTCCTTTGAGGGTGAATTTACCTAGGAAAGACAGGTTTTGCTTTGGTAGTGCCAGAATAGGAATATTCTAAAGACCCTCTCTTTTTCTTTTTGTTTTTCTTCGGCTTTTCAGGGTGCTACCTAAAATGTTGAGAATCACAAGCAGGCACAGTGTTCTCTAAGCCCAGGAGGCTCAGGGAAGGACAACGTAGAGCCTTGGAGAGTGTATTGGTTCTCATTCCAGCTTGGCACCTTCTATTAGTGGTGTCCCTTGTCCTCACTGAAAATGACAGCCCTGGACCAATTAATGTCTAGGGTGTTTTCAAGCTCTGACTTTTATTATCAATAGTCAAATAATGAATCACAAACCATCCCAGCAAGCAAACTCCAGTACCTTTCCTGTGGTCAAACTCTCAGAGCCTAGATGTCAACCTATTGACGAGGGGAGTCAAATTGTTCAAAAGAAGTGTCCCAACAGGGTAGGGCACGGTGATGCATGGCTGCAAGGCTGAGGCAGGAGGGTCACTTGGAGGTCAAGGTCAGTTTGAACTACATAGACTCTGTCTCAAAAAAATGTTACCCACAAAAACCTATCAGATAAAAAATATGTAGCACTCTCCTGGCACTATTGAAAAATGACCTAAAAACAAAATATAAAGAGGATTTAAAACTTTAATATGGGCTGGATGTGGTGATGCACACCTGTAATCCCAGCACTCAGGCTGAGGCATGGGGATTGCTGCAAATTCGAAGCCAATCTGGGCTACATAGTGAGTTCAAGGTCAGCCCGAACTATGCAGCTAGACCTGCACAGACCAAAACAAACAAATAACCCCCCCCAAACCCCTTTAATATGTATATTTAGCATGTTGACTTTGTTTAAAAAAATGGAAGATATTCTGCATAATTTTAGTATATGTGCTGCCAAAGCGACCACAGATATTCTGCATAATTACACAGTATAATCATTTATCTTATTTCTTAATGAGGTTATATGAACAAAACTGTAAAATTATGTATTTGCAAAATATGAAAATACTTTTTTTATTTTTTGAGACAGTCCTGCTTTGTAATTCAGGCAGGCTTCAAACTTGCAGTGATACTCCTGCCTCAGCCTGGAGTGCTGGTAGGCATGTGCCACCATGCCCAGCAATATAAAAATGTTTAATGATATTATTTATGACTTTTTTCTTTAATTTATTGTTAGAATTTCCAGCCCAAACACTATTTGAAGGTGAGAGAAAATGAACTGATGTAAATGAACCTGGCATTTAAGAGTGACATTTAAGTAAGTCATTCTCAAAAATCGCAAGGTCGAATTCAATCCCTGGTACCAAAAAACCCCCCCAAAACAAAACAACAGAATTGGTAGGTCTCCCACTACCTCAGCAGCTATTATGTATAGTAGCTGCCCTCTTCCTATCGTGCCTTGCCCCTCCCGTGTGACGTCATCCCAAGATGGTTGCTCCCACCAAAGAACAAACCCTTCTTCCCAGCATGCGCCTGTTCCCGCCTAGAAAGTAACCTAATACTCGCTCACCTCCTACCACCTAGTGACATCACCGGCTCCTCTATTCCCTAGTCACTACCTCACTCAACCCCACCTCAGCCCCTACAAACCCCACCCCAGTCTCTATAAAAGATTCTCCCTGCCCCGGCCATATTGTTTTTGTCTCTCCTTTGTTTAGAGACAACCTGGCAGATCAATTCCCCTAATAAAGGCTCGTTGAGTGACCTGGTCTGGTCTTGGTCTTCGGCCTTTTACTGACAAGAACGTCACAGATACTTGTATTTTTGTTATTCTAGGGAACCACTGGGACAGTGCCCATGTAATATCTATTCAAAACAAGACAGCGTTTTAAATTTTCTGATAGTCTGGTGTACCGGGTGGCCTCTCTAAACAGTATGAAAGGGCTCCTTCCAATCAGAGTAGCTGTGACCCAAAGTTTCTGCTCACCAAAACTCATCTACAAGGCAGTCCACACACTCCTGTCTGCCTCTTTTTTTTCCTACTCATACAGACACATAAACAATTTTAAATTTAAGGCCTTCACGGATCTCCTGAGAAACAAGGGAAGACTGAACACGAACACAGTGCTGTACTAAGCTTATGACAAAGCTCTCAGGGAATTGAGGTTTGTAGTTCCGGGCTGAGGAAGCCGGTCCCACAGCCTCCTTCTTCCTCATTCAGCAGTATTTAAGGGGAAAAGTCCACAACAATAGAAGTCAAACAGTCCTTACCCAAGGAAGTCCAGGAAAATTTGCATTTCTGAGCAGCTTCCAAGGGGACAGACTCAAAATTCCTCTTCTCTCAAAGGCTGGTGGGAATCGCAGCATAAGGCATCAAATTGCTGGTGAAACATGAGTATATTGCAGATTTGGGAACACGGAACCTAAAGACTGACTTAACTTTTTTCGACGCTACCATGGGCATCTGTTTAAAGCCTCTCCAGAATGACAGTTGTGGTTAAATTCCAGAGAGATTAGACGTTATTTTAACTCAGTACAAAAAGGGGTATGATTCTACAATCTGCAAAACAGAAGTTCCAGGACTAGACACGTCCCTAGGCTCAAGCGCACCCTCGAACATCCTAGCTGCATACAGTACCGGTGCGCGAGATTGCAGAGTTTATGGGGCGCTGGGTCTTGAGGCTGTGACAGCACCTTCACGAGCCCTGCGCGTCTGTCTGCAGGCTGGGTACGCCTTGGGGAACCGGGCGCAGCAGGTTTGCACGGGCTTTAAACCTGAGACCAGCTCTACCTCAGTCTGTACGACTGCATGGTCCCATCAGCCTGTGCTTCTTTACATGCCGGCAGCCCTGGCGAGTCTCTCGCTTGGCGCCAGTACCACGGAGAACCCATTCACACTTTGCAGGGCCAACGCCTTACACAAGGGGCAGAGCACACAGACCTGGGAAGGAAGTTGGGAACCTAGGCGCTAGGTGGTCGCCCGGGAGACGGGGGCGGGGTCGGCCGAGGGCCTCGCACGCACACCTCGACGCAGATTGGCCGAGCCGCTCCGACTTCTTTATGGCATCACCTCGTACCTGCCTGTGGTGAGGCCCCGTGCCTATGACGTCACACCTCGCCAGCCAATCAGCGGTGGCAGGCGGCGGGCCCCAGCGAGGGCCGCGGGCCTTTTTTGTGAATGAAGCGCAGGGGATCGTCGTCCAGGGGTCCCGAGCGCCGCGACGCGTGTAGCTCGTCCGCGCGGCTCCATCAGCCGCCGCAGCAGCAGCAGCGTCTGCGGCCGGGGGTGGTGGTGGCGTCGTGCGTGTGGCGGGGCCGGCCCGGGCCATGGTGGCGGCACCCTGACTCGCGGCCGCCTCCATGAAGCGGAAGGGCGAGCGGCGGCCGGGATGGGCCGCGCCCCCCTGCTCTCTCCGCTGTTCTGCGGCCCCGCGCTCACGGAAGAGGAGCCGCCGCGCGGAGTCGCATGAGGACCTGTACCTGGACGTCACCGGTGAGCCCCCTCCCCCCGGCGGCCGGGGCCACCTTCCCAGGCGCTGGCCCGGGCCGGCTCCTGCGGCGAGTGCGTGCGGCACGGGGTCGCCTCGGACCGATCTCCCACCTGTTCTGACCCCCAGCCGCCGCGCCCCCCCCCCCCGGGGGCCCCTGGGACCCTTCCTCCTTCTTGGTGCTCCTTGAAGGGACGCGGGTGTCGCGTCAGGGCCGTCCGGGCCAGTCCGTCCGCGTGCTGTCTGCCCAAAGTTGTCATTTTGGAGAAACCGGAGCTGGCCGAGCTAGCCGGACGGCAGTCTGCGGTGTTAGTGCTCGGGAGCGCTGGTCCTGCAGTTAGGGGAGACTAAATCAGCCCAGCTTTGCAGCTGTGGATTTGCCAGGAGGGAAGCTGAGCTGTGCGAAGGCATTCGGTGGAGCAATCGAGGTGCGTGGATACGCGGTGTGAACTGCTCGACCTGCTACCGTATTGAAGGGATTTGCAGGGTGCCGGGATCCTGTCAGCCTCGGCTTGATTTCTTTTTCTTTTTTTTTTTTATACAGGGTCTCATTAAGTGGCCCAGACTGGGCTTAAATGTGGGATCCTTCTGCCTTAATCTCCCAGAATGCTGGGATTACAGGCGTGCACCAGCGTGTATGGCTACTTGGGAGGTTTTAATAAACTGTTTCCCGCCGCTCTTACCCATTGATAAGCCAGGTAGGCTGAAGGTGAGAACATTAATTAAGCGAGTTTTTAGACAAACACAAGTGCAGTACGAAGTATATTTTAGGTTAATGGACATTCTGGAAACTGAGGTTTATTTTAGATTATATAAAATCAAAATACTGTTGGGTTACAAGCCCAGATAGTGGAAGGCACCATTGCCAAGGTAAGGTAGCTTTGAGAGACCAAGGGTTGTGGTTAGTTTCCCCTGGGATTTCTCTGCCTACCCCTCAGTGATAGTCTTGGTTTTTTGGAAAAAATGATACTCTAATACAGTCCGTTTGGGGGTGATATACAAGACAAAATAACTGCAGAATTCAGATTACTCTTTATTTTCATTACTTTTTTTTTTTTTTTTCGGTACCGGGGATTGAACTCGGGTCCTTGCGCTTGCACAGCAGGTGGTGAAACCACCGAATTAACCCAGCACCCTCATTACTTTTTTTTGTGGAGAAGGCTTTGAGGCTTTGTGCTTAGCAAAAGGCAACTGGCCCCTGCCTTCCCAACTTGTTTCTCTCTCAATCATTGATTCCTTATTTTTTCATTATAAGCTTGTAAAGGCATGAAAAGATTTCTAGAACTGCTTCAGAAAGTGACAAGAACGATGGGATAAGTGTTCAAAGAGAGAGTATTCAGAGGGGGATTGATGGCAATGTGCTGTTTACTGTAACACTTGTGATCAGCCGTTGTATAAATACTGTGTTCCTTCTGTGGTCATTTTTACTCCTTCAGTTTTCTATGCATATTCCAAGTTTCTGAAAATTGTGCCATCCCTGCAAAAACAGCTAATTTTTCAATGGATATAGTTCCCTGTGGAATCATGATTTATTTAGTGGTAATAAATAAGTATGGTTCTAAGGGTTTGCTAGTCCTTATTGCAAATGGCTGCAGAAGAAGCCTCATTGTTATGCGACTGTCTGCACTGGATATGTAATTTTGTAGGAGTGAAAATGCCAGTCCAGAGTATATATGGATTTATCCATTTACTAGTGGACTTTGTGCTGTTCTGAATAATGCTGCTGCAAGTTTTTGCATATATATGTGTTTTTAGTTGGGTACATACCTAGAAGTAGAATTTTTGTGTTACATGACAACTCCATGTTTTATTTTATTTATTTTTTGGTGATTCTAGAGAGTGAACCCAGGACCTTCACCCTGAGCTATATGCTCAGCCCTTTTTGATTTTTGATTTTGAGACAGAGTCTCACTGATTCTCTGTGTATCCCAGGCTGGGATGAAACTTGACATCCTCCCACCTCTGCCTTGGGCTGCTCAGATTATAGATGTGAGGCACCATGCCTGGTTCGGCCCTTGACGGTTTTGTGGCAACCTGTTTAATCTGTGAATTGAATTCCTATAGATTCCAGGCTATTTTGTGTATGAGCATTTAAAATAGGGTTGTTTATGTCTGTTTCTCTTTTGTGATCCTTCGGTATATGTTCAGTATTGCTTAATGCTTAGCTGGCTATAAGACTACACTGGGCCTTCACTCTGACTAGGAGGAGCCTACTGACTTAATTCCCATCCCAACCTGATAACCTGGCCATTCATAGTTCTTCCCAAGTGCCCAATATGTTTTTTTTTGTTGTTGTTGTTTACTTGAGATTTACCCCTGGTTCAGTTTTGGTGCTGTATGAGAACAGAGCATAAAGACAAATGCAAACTACATCTGTAAATGTTACAGAAATACTGAATAAAGATCTGAATGAGCTGTTACTAGTCAAGGAAACGGGAAGAAAAGGGAAAGTGAGGGAGGGTTTTCCGTTGGATTTGGAACTAGGTAACTAAGGATAGAAGAAATATCAAAGAAAAATTGGCTGGATGCAGGCACGTATTTGATTTCTCCATGAACCTTTGTAAAGTCAAAGATTGGAATCTTTTTTTCAATTTTCTCATCTTCTGGGGCCCTTCCTTAAGTGACAGTGTGCATTCTCCTTTCCTCTTTATTAATAAGAGGAAACACATTTTAAAAAACTCAAACATTACTGCATAATATCTGTGTTTGGTCATTTATAGGATTCAATAGGGCGGACCTTTGATTTATTTCACTTTTTTTTTGTACTGGGGATCAAACTCAGGACCTTGTGCTTGTGGGGCAGGTGCAGCACCATTGAGCTAAATCCCCGGCCCTATTTCACAATTTTAAAAAAATTCTGATTAGTAAAGAAAATTGGTATTAACTAAAAGATTAATACTAAAATATTTGACTAAAAGATTCGTGTTAGTTTGCTGTACTTTTTTAAAAAGAGTTTTACAGTGTCTGCCATGAGTCAACCTTTAAGGAGTGTTTATAACAATAAATAATTTTAAGGGGGTTGGTTTGAGACTGGATCTCACAATGTAGTTCAGGCTGCCCTTGAACTTTTGACAATCCTGCCTCAGCCTCCTGAGTGCTGGGATTACAGGTGTGTGCCACCACGCCCAACTAACATAATTTTATGGGAGAAACTTTAGTGAAGGTCAAGATAGTGTACTGGATACTTATCCAGTGAAATCAAACAGATATACCACTCCCCTCTCCTTCCTCTTTCTTTTTAGGACCCTTAAAATTTACAGCAGACATCATTAAACAGGGAAAATTTATTCATTAATTTAAGAACTACTTATTGGATGCTTACTATGTAAAGTAATCATCCATATTCATTGTTTGCAGTGATGGAAGTATAGTTTTCTGGATAGAAAGGGAATGCTGTTGCATAGAGCTACTGAGTTAAGGAGAAAAATAAAGTTATTCTTTGTCAAGTTTCATGTTGTACTCATTAGAGTTGTAGGAATTGAAGCTCCTCAAAGTATGCAGTGTCCAATTTATCTCTGTATGTTTAAATTAGTGCATAATGTGAATTTGTGGTTTTGATTTAAGCGCTTGGTTAAATCACTTCTGTGGCTTCATGTTAGTTATCTGCTTTAAATCTTATTCCTTGGACATTCCAGGGAGATAGAGGGAAGTGGAATAATTGTGTTGCAGAAATGGTACTAATGCCAGGGAGTTGCCAGTCAGTGCAGATTGTGATTAGTTGCTCTGCCCTCTTAAGAGGGACGCACATTTCCTCAACTAACATTGACTTCCTGTCAGTTCAAGGAGAGCTGGACTGAAATTGAGTTGTGGATTTTTAAGATGGAAAGAAGGCATCCTAGGATTTAGTATGAATGCATACAAATGACATTTGGGGGGGGGGTACCAGGCATCGAACTCAGAACCTTGCGCTTGCAAGGCAGGCACAGTGCCACTGAACTATATCCCCAGCCCCCAGATGACATTTCTTTTTTTTTTTTGGTACCGGGAATCGAACTCTGGTCCTTGTGCTTGCGAAGCAGGCGCTGGAACCACTTAGCTAAATCCCAGGCAAGATAACATTTCTTGAAAAATTCTGATTGTCTTTGGGAATCTGCCTTGGTAGGACAGGTGTATTATATGTGTTTCAAAGCATTTTAAGGTGAGTGTGGTGCGCAGGCATGTAATCTCAGTGCTAGGGGCTGAGACAGGAGGATTGCCTTAGGCTCAAGGTCATCCTAGATAATCACGTGTTCAAGGCCAGTTTGAACAACATAGCAAGGCCTTGTTTTTTTTTAAAAAAAAAAAAAAAGAAAGAAAGAAAGACCCAAACCAAAAAACAAAAGAATGTCAAAAGATCATTTAGAGAGTCTTTTCCTGTTGAGGACCCAAGGTCCAGAGAAAAGTGAGGTGGGCAAATTGATGGTTTCTTTCTGATAAAACTTTGTCTGACTTTGAGGGTTTTTTCCTCCCCTTGGTACTGGGGACAGGACCCTTCACATGGAGCTGTGACTCCAGCCCTTTTTGTATTCTTTATTTTGAGGCAGGAGCTTTGCTAAATCGCTAAATTGCCCATGCTGGGCTCAAGCTTTTGATCCTCTTTCCTCAGCCTCCCGGAGAGCCGGTGACTTATTCTCCCAGCAGATAAAGCTGCTTCACAGAGATGTCCATATTTGGCTTATCGAACATCTGCTAGTTAGCCCTGTGCTACTTGGGCAAGTAGCCTACTATCTGTAAAGTTGAAAATTTTTTTTTTGTTTCTGGTGCTGGGGACTGAAACCAGGACCTTTACACTGAGCTATATCTCCATCTCTTTTTTCATTTTTTATGTTGAGACAGGGTCTTGTTAAGTCACTGTGTTGCTTGGGCTATATTTGAACTTCAAATCTTCCTGCCTCAGCCTCCCAGAGTACTGGAATTATGGCCATGCACCTTCAGGCTGTCTGTAAAGTTGAATTTAAAGAAATGAATAATTACTTAGAGAATCTGGACAAATGAACAAAACATACATAATTCAGGTCCTAAAGACTCATTATGTTTTCTAAATTGAATGACATTGCAGCCCCAATTTTTCCAGATATGTCATTCATCTAACAAGTGCATAATGAATAATTTTCTGAAGCGCTAAAAAATAGAGCACTGTGGGGATGGTCTCTGCTTCCATGGGATTTATGTTTGCAGTATTAATGGAGAAAACTGCACTTAAAAGGGCTCGAGGGAGAACTAGGGACTGGGTTATATCGTGGGAGGATCTTTGAGGCAAACTTTGATGGAAGAGCTCCTTTTGTGAGGCTGACTAAGCTAATGGTTAGGCATGAAGACTGGGGAAAGCTAGTCTTTGCCCCTATTGGGACTGAGCACAGTGGATTATTAGTAACCTTTTGGAGCTCTGCTTTTATCTGTCACAGATTTGGCATGAAAATGGAGTGAAGGGGATGTGTGTGGAGTGTCTGGCCTGGTGCCCACCCACACGCTGCTGGCTAGGGCTGCACACCTGTCCTCCTGGTTGCGCTGCAGACCCCGCTGCAGCCTCCTCTGCAGGCTCCTCCGCTCCAGGCTGAGAGGCTCACTGTGCTTGGGAAGCTTTCTCCAGCTCAGAAACAATCATTTCCCTCATGCTTGTTGCTACACCAAAGGTTCTGTGAGTCAGCACAGCAGAAGGGCAGTGAGTCCCTGTCTGCTGCTGAGGGATCTGGCTGTGATGCTCCAGAGGAGGAAGCTCTGCACCGCCTGGAGCATCTTTGCTGCCTTGGGAGAAAGGTTAGGGTCTCACTTTCAAAGATTCGTTGTATGGAGAAGAATAAAGCAATACTGTGACTTCATTCTTGAGCTGTTGTGCTGTTGTTTCTATTAAATACAAGGGCTTGTTGGTTGCCTGGTATGAAACTGTGGCCACGCTTATAGGGGTGGGTGCCTGGAAAAGATGCAGCCAGTCCTGGAAGAGCCACATGTGGCCAGAAATAAAAAATAAACACATATAGGACATTCTTTTTTTTTTTTTGGTACCAGGGATCGAACTCGGGTCCTTGCACTTGCGAGGCAGGCGGCGGAACCACTGAGCTAAATCCCCAGCCCTATATAGGACATTTCTTTACTGGATAGAATACAAATTTTTCAGCATGGTTAATTTAAAGCTTGGTTGTGCCCTGATTTGTCCATTTTAAGAGCATTTCACAGATGAATTGTGAAAGGTTTGATACTGGTGGTGGATGCTATTTGTAAGCAGGGCTTTTCTGTTTGTTTGTAACACCCATTGCTTTTCAGAGGCCCTTTCCATACTTAATGTATAGCACAGAGACATAAGTCATTATAAATTAATTCTATCCTCGAATTGAGTTTTTATTGCGCTGAGAATTAATTTTAATAACCAGCTATTTTTTTCTCCTTCCCATCCTAGCTACAGAATATTTTTCACCTAGGTAAATTGTTTAAGATCCTTTGCCTTAAAATAATAATCTGTAAGTTGAAATGAAAAACACAGATATCTTGTTTATCTGAACATCGCAAAGCTGTGTCTCCTTTATTTAAATAAAATTTTTTTTTTGGTATGGGGATAGAACTCAGGACCTTGCCTTTCTTTGTTTGTTTTGGTTTGGTTTTGGTACCAGGGATTGAACTCAGGACCTTTCACTTTCCAGGCAGGTGTGGTGCCACTGAGCTAAATCTCTGTCCCAAATAAAAAAATTTTTGAGATTATGTATCTCAGGCTGGCCTTGAATTCACTATATAGCTCAGGCTGGCTTTAAACTCATGGCAATCCTCCTGCCTCAGCCTCCTGACAAGTGTCCTTTAGCAGAGCCACCTTTATGAGGGAGAGAAAAGGGGGAAAAGGGGTCAAAGTGGACAAGAAGTGAAGAAATTGAGTTAGAGACTGAGAAGCTGGTCCAGCAGGAACTAACCAATCTTACAGTATTATTTCTTTCATTCTTTGGTTTTTAGCTTCCAAAGTTAGTCATTTAATTTCTAGTTTTATAAGAAGCACTGACTTCCAGTAGTAGGCAGGGATTGCTGTAGAAAACATTTCTCAAAATAAAGTTGATCCTAAGCTTCCTGAATTCCAGGATCTTGAGCTGGAATTTGTACATCTCACCTGGATTCTGGTTTATTTGAAAGTTTTACGCCCTTCTCTCTCTCTTTTTTTCTGTAGCTTTTCATGGATTCTGCTCCACCAAAGGTATTCACATCCTTGACTACTTTGCAGTTCTTTCTGGTGGTTATACACTGTAGAATTTCATGTTAGTTATGATTCTTGGTTCCATCCTTCCTGTTTCTTGTGTCACATTTAGTCATAGTTCGAAGATTCAGTTTTCTGTCATTGTAAGTGCCTTTGATATGTGTATGACTTAAGTTAAAATTTGTCTTTATATGAAAAGTTCTATTGGTTTCTGTGTGTAGATAATAGTACAGTGGTGCCTCGGTTCACGAACTTCTTTCCAGTCGAAGAATTGTGGCAAGAATTAAGTTCCCAGGCCGGGGATTTAGCTCAGTGGCGCTGTGCCTGCCTTGCAAGCACAAGGTCCTGAGTTCGATCTCTGGTACCAAAAAAACAAAAACAAAAACAGAATTAAGTTCCTGAACTGAGGTATCACTGTACTAAAAGTAATTTCTGTGTATCTTATTGGGTCAATTATGAATGCCAAATTTTGGGTGATGTATATTTTTGTTAATACTAAAGTTTGTCTTTCTAAGTAGAATCACTTTTCTAGGCTTTTGCTGAAAGAGTACTTAAAATTAATTGTTACAATTGTACCTACTAATCTTGATTTTTTTTTTTTCCCTAGTTTATTATTTCTGGGCTTAATGGATAGGTTTATATCTTACTTAGTAAATGAGGCAGGAGAGAAATTCTGCGAACTGTTAATCAAACTTAGGGAACAGGGAAGTGCTTATACAGTATATTTATTCTGTTTTTGGAGGAAGTGCTAAGGATTGAACCCAAGGCCTTGTGCATGCCAGGCAAGCACTCTACCACTGGGCTAAACCTCTGGCCCCTGTGTTCTGTTTTTTTTTTTTTTAAATCTAGAAAGTATTGTGATTCATTTTGATTTTCCAGGTTCTTCAAATAAGTGCAAAAGAGCAAATCTGAGTGGTTCCATATATATTTCAATTTAAAGAATGCTTAACTTTGTTTTCATGATCTTCTACATAGCTACTTTAATTCCTATTATCATTTATATTGTAGAGGAGTCAGTTCAGACAGGGATTTGATCCTGTTGTCTCAGAGTTGGGAAAGCTGAGGAAGCTAGTCTGGCTAACTTAATTCTAGCTGCGTATTACATATTGACTTCATTTCCCAGGTAGCTCACTTTTGTGCCATTAAAATTTGGTTGGCAGTGTACTTTTCACAAAAGAAAAACATCTTGTTCCTGATGTCATTAGTATTTGTTCTTCCTTCAAGCTCTCATTTGAAAGTAAAATTACCTTCTTGGCACTGCTGGGCAATTTATAACATTGATCGTTTTATACCCAATCCATAAAGCTGTAATACCATTACGCAGTCTGAATTCTGCTAAGCCCTTCATTTCAGGACCAACTCAGCTAATTCATTCTCTGCATTTTGCTCATTTATACTCATTTGTATGAATTGTGCTGTGGAATTAATGTATTTATTTAACAAGTATTTATTGAGCAACTACTTTGAGCAATGAATTGGGCCAAATGTTATTAAGGAGATGGGTGGGAGAGGCTGTAAAGATTTACAACTGGCCCCCTTTCCCAGAAACAGAAGGAATAGACTCTTGCTCATCATCTCAATGGAGACAGGTAAGGAAGCAATCAGTCATTATACAGTTTTGTTCTCTTCCTTGAAAGTGTCAGCTTGTAAGAATTTTGTGTTGGAAATGTCACTTGAACATTCCAACACAAAGTTAAGTATTTTTTCCCAGTATTTGGTAAAAATGATCTTTCTTATGTTGTCTCTTCTCTTGTGTTTGTGTATGCATGTTTTAATCTTTGAAAGAAACAAGAGGGAAAATTCCATTTTGGTATATAGCTAATCATATAGTTAGTGATTTATTGAAAACTTTCTATACTAAAACAGAACCAAAGTGAAAGATCTGCATTGCAATTGATTCTTTATCTCTAATTTGAATTTCAGGGTATCCCAGAGGAGGTAGTTTAAAATGAGATTTCTTGTTTATTCTTGGTAAGATGTAATGACAGTGCATATATGTATATAAAGATGTGCATATAAAGATTGTTGTAATTACATATGTATATAACATTTTTTAAACTGAGTATTCCTTAAATTGAAGGTGCTAAGGATTAAGATTGCTAGATATTTCAGGAACTAGGTTTGGTATGTGTGACTTGAACCAAAAAGCATTCAGATTTTCACATTCTTTTATGGGTGCCGAGGAAGAATTGCTGTGACATAACAGAATTCAAATTAATGCTCTTAACTCTTTGGGAGCTGTTCTCAAATTGCTTTTGGAGAGCTAGGTGTGGTTTCACATGCTTGTAATCCCAACACTCGGGAGGCTAAGGCAGGAGAATCTCATGAGTGTGAGGCTAGCCTGGACTACATAGCAAGACTCTTGTCTCAAAAACAAACAAAAATTGCTCTTGGAATTTATTATAATACTGTCATATAGCTTGTTTATAAGCTCCTCATACATGAAATTGAAGCCTCTTAGCATGGGTGTCTTTCCTTTTTTTTTTTGTTTGTTTGTTTGTTTTTTGGTACCAGGGATCAAACGCAGGTCCTTGTGCTCGAAAGGCAGGCAGTGGAACCACTGAGCTAAATCCCCAGCCCTGGTGTCTTTCCTTTTTGACAAAAAGCTTTTAGTGTAGCTGGCAGACATAACTAATGCTAGAGTTTTAACTCCACTATTTTACCAATTTTTTTTTTTGGTACCGGGGATCAAACTCGGGTCCTTGTGGTTGTGAGGCAGGTGTTGAAACCACTGAGCTAAATCCCCGGCTTAACGCCACTATTAATGTATTCTAATTTTAAATTGTTGTGACTTAAGGGGCTTAAAGTACCAACTCAACCACAATAATCCTGACTGCGTTTTATGGCCTGATTGTTGCAGTGGTTGCTATTAGAACTGCAGAGGAGATTTCTACCTAACTGCTGGTCTCTAACTGCTAGTGACAGTAGCACATGGGTGCTTCCATCTGTATATCATGAATACAGGTGTAAATATCACGAATTCTTTTTTTTTTTTTTTTTTTTTTTTTTTGGTACTGGGGATTGAACTTGGGTCCTTGGGCTTGTGCAGCAGGTGGCGAAACCTCTAAGCTAAATCCCCAGGTATATAACGAATTCTTTTTTTTTTTTTTTTTTTGGTACCGGGGATTGAACCTCGGGACCTTGTGCTTGCAAGGCAAGCGGCGGAACCACTGAGCTAAATCCCCAACCCATATATCATGAATTCTTAAAGATCGATGCCTTGATGAATGGGATCCTTGCAAAGGAGGTTGAGCTGGGTTTTAGGCTTTTGGAGGGTGGTGGTTCTGTGGATGGAACCCAGGGACTTAGGCATACTGGGCAGGTGCTGAGCTGTACCCAGCTTATTGGGCTGGGTTTTAAAACCTTCTTTCTTTTTTTTTTGGTACTGGGGATTGAACTTGGGTGCTTGTGCTTGCGGGGCAGGTGGTGGAACCACTGAGCTAAATCCCGGGCCCTTAAAACTTTGCTTATTGTCCTCCCAGAATGAGTAGGAACTGTTCCTGATCACAGGACTACATGAATCTCTACTTTTTCTTTGTTTATGATTTGCAGTTTTAGGGGTGGATTCCAGGGCCACGTGCATGCTTGTGCATGGCAAGTGCTCACCACTGGGCTATACCCCAACCCTGCTTTCTCCTTGGCACAGCAGTGCCGTTCCTGCAGGGGCGGATGGGGATAGACTTAAGAAACATCCTTTTCATACTTCACCAGAGCTGCCCCACAGTGCTTGTATGGGGCCATGAGCAAGCATTGCAACATGACATCTAATCTGAATGAAATAACAGCTTCTCAAAATGCAAAAAGTACTTAATGAAATCTTTTTTCCTGGAGAGGGCAGGAAAAAGAAGATATACCTCAAATCATCCTGTTTATTAGTGGCTGTCCAGATTGTTTTGATCAAATGCATTTTTAGAGTTTAAATTTGTGATTCAGAAGACAATCATTTGCAGCCTCAGTGCTAAAGGAGTCCTCTACTTTGCTCCTCTTTCCCTTTCCTTTTTACTTTCTCTCCTCCCTTTCTTCCCTTTTCTTTTTT
Source organism: Heterocephalus glaber (assembly GCF_053883595.1). Taxonomy (NCBI): domain Eukaryota; kingdom Metazoa; phylum Chordata; class Mammalia; order Rodentia; family Bathyergidae; genus Heterocephalus; species Heterocephalus glaber. The sequence goes on along the minus strand of NW_028258151.1, from coordinate 11,538,282 downwards.
CCTTCCTTCTCTCTATGCTGGAAATGGGTGATGGTAGCTAAGGAAATTTTTTTCTTTTTTCTTTTTGGTACCGGGGATCAAACTCGGGTCCTTGCACTTGTGCGGCAGGCGGTGAAACCACTGAGCTAAATCCCTGGCTGGAAATTTTTTTCTTAATGGGACAGTTTTGTTAGTTTCCAAAATAAAGATGTATGATATTCTGAACGCTAATATTAAGTTCTTAGCTAGTGCACCGTCAACCATTACCTTAATTGAGTGTGTTATTGTCACTGTGTTTTGTGGTGATAGGGTTGTGTGTGTGTGTGTGTGTGTGTGTGTGTGTGTGAGAGAGAGAGAGAGAGAGAGAGAGAGAGAGAGAGAGAGAGAGAGAGAGAGAGAGAGATGCTGGGTGAAACCCAGAGCCTTGATTTATTTATTTATTTATTTTTTGAGACAGGGATTTTCTGTTTAGTTCAGGCTAGTATTGAACTCACTGTGTATCCCAGGCTGGCCTCAAACATGGAGTGAACCTCCTGTCCCAGACTCTGGAGTGCTGGGATTACTGGTGTGCGCCACCACACCCAATGGAACCCAGGACCTTGAACATGCTAGGCAAGTGCTCTACCACTGAGCTATATCCTCAGCACTAGGGGGTGGGGGTCAACTTTGGACAGCTGATGTTGACCAAAGGCAGTCATGTGCCAGGGTGGGTTTGTTAGAACTAATAGGAGAGTGCTGGGTTGGATGCTAAAACTGCAAGCTTGAGGAGGCTCTTTCAAGGAAATGTTTAAGGAAACAGTAAAGACGAGGATACAATTGAGAACTTGGAAGTTGTTTGATTTTTATGAAAGGCTTTACAAGCATCACCACAGTTTGAAGGTTTGATGAGCAATTGTATAATTAGCATCCAGAAGAATTTTGGGCAGTAGCAGGTCCTGACCTGAATGAATGCAGAGTGAGTGAAGAGCTCTGAGTGGTTGCCAGCATCGAGTGCCAGGATTTTCATGGAGACTTGTTCATTCAGATTGGGTTCAAGTTTATTTCCAGGAACTCTTTGTTTTCAATTAAGTAGAAGATATATGTGTATGAAGTCAAGCACTGAGAGTCTTTGTTTCTAACCAGACAGGATGACAAGTGTTTGGCACTCTTGAGACTGTTTCAGGATAACTATATCCACTGGTTTAATCGCCCAGGACTTTTATCCTCTGTGTATGATATGCTTGCCCAAGAGTGACAAGGATAGGAAGTAGAGAAAGCACAGCTGACTAGATGTGGTGTAACTAAGTGCTGTTTTCCATAGGTACATTTTTAGCTGCTTTCTCCACATTATTAAAGCCATGTACAATATGTTTTCATTTTTTCCTTTGGAAAGAATAATTTTAGTCTGTTGTTCTTAGGGCAGGGGAGAAATAACTCATACTGCTAATCCTGTAAGAGGTGGAATTTAACTATGCTGAACTCTTCATCTGGGATCAAGATTCAGTAATGAAAGTCTTTGACTTTGGAAGCATTGCAGATAATCTTTAAGGAAGGAAAACAATAGAAACAAAGTTTTGTAAATGGAGAGGGATAGAAGGATTGAAGGGAAAGGAGGGAAATGGGGGGAAAAGAATTAAGATATATTATGTACAGATAAAAATTCCCGGTGATGAATGTAATCATTATCACATTATGTTTATCTATAATGTACCAATAAAATTAATAGTAATAAAAAAGAAATAGTCTTTCTTTCTTGTCTCTTTTTTTTTTAGGTGCTAGGAACCAAACTCTTAACTCTGGGCCTCGTGCATGCTAGGCAGCTACTGACCTACACACCCACCCCCAAATAATTGTTCTTTACTTTTTTGAGTACCACTGGGCAACGGTTAGAATTTACTTGAAGAAGTAGTGTTGGTGATCTCTTTCCCTCCCACTTTAAATCTGTTCCTTCACTTGAGATGTAGTCACGATTCTGGGTTCCTGACATATTTCCTTGGTCCATGCAACTTTCTGTGTGTGTGTGTGAGAATGCTGGGGGTAGAGCCCAGGACCTTCTGCATGCTAAGTGGTTACTCTGCTGCTGTGCTACAACCCAGCCCAGCTGTCCTTCTAATGTGGCCTCTAGATGGCCCTCTAGACCCCTTCACCTAAGCTTGCCTTTTTTTTTTTTCAGTTTTTCATTTTATTTATTTATTTATTTATTTATTTATTAGACAAGGTCTCACTGTTATTCCTACTCTTTCCTGTTATTTGTACTCTTCTGCAGCTTTCACTGCTTCAGGCACAGAATTGGAACAGGAGGAGGGCCAGGGATTTGGCTCAGTGGTGCTGCCCCCTGCCTTGCAAGTGCAAGGTCCTGAGTTCGATCCCCGGTACCAAAAAAAAAAGAAGAAAAAAGAGAATTGGAACAGGATGAGATGGAAAGTCTTAAACCCGGTTTGGGTTGAGACAGGATTTTAACAGCCTCTACCCAGTCATTGTCTGATGCTAAGGCCCGTGTCCAGGCCTATATAAAGTTTTTGTGAGGGTCATTGTTTTCTTTTAAAAAGATAACACTGATTAAAAAAAAAAGATAACACTGAGAGTTCAAAAGAGAAATGATCAGTGATCCTATTGCCTGGGAAGTTTATCAGTTTAGTTTAGACTTGGTTATGCTGTTATAACAATAAGGCTTCCAGATGTCAGCAGCTTCAAAATTTGATTCTTGTTTCAGTTTCAAATCTGTTGTGGGACAGCAGGGACTTCTGCTTACCCTGATTGCTCAGAGACCTAGGGCGATGAGCAGCCAGCTTGTCTATGTTCTCTTATGTTAATGGTCCCTGTGCCAGAGGAAAAGGGTCTTGAATCAACAATTAAGTACTTTTTCCCCACTTATAGCTCATGGGCCAGAGTTAATCAGATAGTCTCTCCGCACAGTGAAGGGGCTGGAATATGCCTGTTAGGCAGGGAGCCAGAAATACTTGGCGGACAGCATTAATGACTAGCACATTCAGCTTTTCATGTATCATCAGTACGTGTTTAGACACATAGTTATCTCTATAGAGAAATGTTTTTGTGTCACCAAGATAAGTAGTATAAATACTATGATTATGTCATTACTCTTCCCCACTGTATATACTAGTGGAACCTTTTGTTGCCATAAATTTATACTCTAAACTTGGACATCTTTTTTAGTGGATGCATTATACAGATGTACAGTACATTTTTCTTGAGAAAAATGTATGTAAATTCACTTGCATAAAACTGGGTAGAGAACTTTAGAGGTCATGGATGCCTTTCCTAGTCAAGTCATGGGTTCCTGTTACAGGCTGTAGTTTATAAATACAGGTTCTATTGAAAATACCTTGTGTTTATAAGCCTTTGTCTCCCTCATAAGAAACCACTTAATAATTTTTATACTGATATTTTGGATAGGTAAATTCATATACTTCCCCAAACAGGTACAAAGTGAAGTCTTGCACTGGCGCTTCCTGACCACATTCATGTGGTTCTTTGCACCCCTTTTATCTTCTCCAGATTTTAGTTCTTCATCTTTTCCTCCAGAATTTAAAAATCGGGGCATTGAGTATTAGACTCTGTGCCTTGGCACTGAGCTGCATTGCTAGACCTTTTTTTTTTTTTGGTTTTCCCCATTTTTGTTTTTGTTTTTTGGTACCAGGAATCGAACTCGGGACCTTGTGCTTGTGAAGCAGGCGATGGAACCACTGAGCTAAATCCCCAACCCCTTTTTTTTTTTTTGGTTTTCATTTTAGACCTTTTTGAGATAAGATCTCACTACGTTGCCTAGGGAGGCCTTGAACTTGTGATCTTCCTGCTTCAGCTTCTGGGGTACCTATGATTGTAGATGTGTGTAGCACTGGGGTTGCCTTTAACATCTTTTTTGTTTTGTTTTATGAGACAGTTCAGGCTGTACTTGAACTTGTGTCCTGCCTTAGTTTCCTGAGTGCTGGCCCCACCTTTAACATCTTACGTTACCATAGTTCATTTGTCACAACTAAGATGACAACATGGGATGTGAACTGTTAAGTAAGTAAACTGTATTTCCTCAGATTTTTCATTAATATTTTTTTTTCAGTTCTAAGAGACATTGCATTAAATATACTTTTTTTTGTATTGAATTCTTTTATTGGTACATGGTAGGTATACAACACAATTACATTTCTCATTGGGAATTGTACCTTTATATGATGCATCTTGGTTCTTATTTTTTCCCCATTCCTAGCCCTCCCTTCACGCCCTCCACCCTTCCCTATTTACAAAGACTTTATTTCCATTTTTTCCATTTCTCATCATTTTTTCCTTTCCCTTCTTTCCTTTTAAATATACTTTTTCAACTGTATGGTAGCTTTTTTTTTAAGGTAGCATATTGATTCTACATGATTCTGCACTTGCTATTCTCAACTGATGCCATATTTTATTGATTCTAAAATACAATAGTATACAGTTATTTTAAGTATTGCCAAGAAAGGAAACATGTTTCTGGTTATAATTGTAGGGTGGTGATTATAAGATATGGCACAATTTCAGAGATGTTTAAATGTGAAAAAAATGTATATTTTAGAATTGACGGAATATGATACATTTTGGAGAGCTTTCAACTTCATTGAGTTTCTTCTTCATTTTTAATGGGATCAGAGTTTCACTTTATAAATACATAAGATTCCTCCTATTTTCCTTTCCTCCAGCCTGATCTGGGTTGTGCATGCCTGTAATCTCAGCATTTGGGAGGCTGAGGCAGAAGGATCTCTGAGTTCTAGGACACCCTAAACTACAAAATAAGACCCTGTCCCCTCAAAAAAAAAAAGAAAGAAAGAAAAGAATTGGACAAGACACCCAGAAAAGGCAGCAAAAATATACATTTATTAAAGGTGGAAAAGAATTATGTTCTATAAGGGTGAGAGGGGTTGGCAAACAAGACTTCCAGCTCCTGTACCCCCAGGATAAAAGAAAGGGGTGTTTAGTATCCCAGATTCCTGGGTTGGCTTTCCCTTTGATGAAGATAAGGTACTGGGACATTTGTCCTATCAAAAACTGCCACTTTTGAAGGGTCCTATGGGAATACTTGATATAGGCGAAATAAATAAGTCCCAACCTGCTAGATGTCAGGTATCCCGAGTTCATGTTCTCCAAAATCGAAGAATTAATTCTAAGGAACAGTGGAGGTAAAGAGTAGGAAAACTTTATTGAGAGAGGGAAATAGCTACTGAGAAACAGGAGGGGACCTGAAAGTAGGCTGCCAATGAATCCACTTCTCAAAGGAAGCTTTATAGAGCAAAATCACGAGGTAGATACTATGTGGGTCAAAACTATGATCAACCAAAAAGATTACAAGTATAATCACTTAGGTAATATTGATCCAATGGAGAAGCAGTCCACATAGTAAGTGTACATGGAAAGAAAGAACAAAGACCTTTTTAGGAAGATATAAATCAGTCACCCACGTGAGTGACTGATGTCTATCTAGACTTTATTGGACCAGGTAATTATAGTATATTGCTTATCCCTTGGGGAAGCATGCACCCTGGTCATTCCATCTTTATCTCGAGGCCTGGCTTTCAACAGATGAACCTCCAGCCACAGTTGTAATGTGTTTTCATCCTCTTCATTGATTCCTTTAAGGTCTAGCCCTGTCCGACTGCCTATAATATTTCTACCTAACTTAGCTGTCTATAATATTAGACTTATTTTCCTTCCCATAGAGGATGGAAAAGGGCTTCTTCTGATTGGTCCACAGTGTTGAGCCTTAAGCCTGCCACAATCTTGGGTCCTGTGTCCTGTGCATGTCCTCTGGGTTTTCACGACCTTTGACACATTCTACTCATATGTAGCTTTTCTTTTTTTTTTTGGTACCGGATATCAAACTTGGGTCCTTGTGCCTACACAGCAGGCAGCGAAACCGCTGAGCTAAATCCCCGGCCCTGATACATTCTACTCAGTTGTCTAGTTTGCCCCAGCCCTAATCTCCTACCTCAATGGCTCACTGATGTTATTTTGTTTTTATTTTTCTCTTTTCATTTGGATGAGTTCTGTTGCTCTCCCTGCAGGTTCACTAATCTTATGTCATGTGTCATTAATCCCATCTACTGTATTTTTCATCTTATGCATTATAGTTTTCATCTTTAGAAAAGTTGTTTGGGCTCTTGTTGTGTTACAGTGAAGTGCAACAGCTCAGTCTTACAGCCAGTTATTACAGCTCAGTGTTATAGCTATCTTAAGGTCTCCCAAGGTGAAAAACTGAGGGTGTCACTCAGAGAGATGGAGGGAACCTTTTTGTTTTTGTTGGTACCAGGGATCGAACTCTGGTCCTTGTGCTTGTGCAGCAGGCAGTGAAACCACTGAGCTAAATCCCCGGCCCAAGGGAACCTTTTATTATGCTGGTGGGCCCAAAAGAGTACTCTGAAGTCTGAGCCCCGAACAGAAGTAGAACCAACATTATATAGAGATCTATGGGGTAGGGGGTTGGGCCTGCATATGTGCTCATAGAAGCTGAGAGGTGGAGTTAACAGAACATTCTTGAAACACACTGGGAGAGCATACTCACAGAAGGGAGAAAGAAGGTGGAGTTAACAGTACATCCTTGAAAGTCTGGTAGGAACATCCTGTAGCTCAAACAGTTGCATTGCTTGAACAGAACATCCTCTGGCAAAAACGTGGGGGGGGGGCGGTTGGCAACAGACAAAGGCCTGCCCTGTTGTGCATTATTTCCTTATCAGTTATATCTTTGGTCTCAGTATTATTTTTATAAATAACAGTTCTATGGAGGTATTATGTGTAATTCATTAATTTTTGTAGTTTTTAATGGTATATTTTCATAGTATTTAAATATGAACTTTGAAGTTTTAAATCCTTCTACAAGTTTAAAAAAATAATTAAGGAATTGTCTACCTTTTATCATAATGTAATTATAGATTTCTCCCTGAATATTCTGGTACCCAGTAGCAGTTATTAAACTACATTCACTTCACCTCCATCTCAGCCCTAGGCAACTACTAATCTGTCACTGCAGATTTCTTGTTAGGGATATTTCACAGAAATGGGATAATATAATACTCTTTGTGATCTTTTTGGACTGCTTTCTTTATGCAGCAAAATGTTTATGAGGTTCATCTGTGTAGCATGTATGTAGCAATACTTTATTTTTTATGGCTAAAGAATATTTCATCTTTTGTTGATCTGTTCATCCACTTAGCAGGAGGGGTTTTGTTTTTTTTTTGCCCTGGGGATCGAACTCAGGTCCTTGTGCTTGCAAGGCAGACTCTGTCACTGAGCTAAATCCTCGGCCCCTAAGCAGGTTTTTACTTGCTCCAAATCAGGAAAACACTGGGGATAACCCCAAAGGGGCATTTATTTGCAGGAGCAAACAAAGTGAGGTGCTTGTGTGTATTCAGGCAAGAAGACTCCTGATCACTCTGCTGAGGGTATGGGCCTGTGCTCACAGTGGACAGTAGTGTTGATAGGTGGGAAGGCTAGTGTTAGAATGAGCAGAGCTGGGTATGCTTTACCTAAAATGAATGGGTCAAGATGACTACACTTTTAGCAGACCTTATAAATTGGGGTTTAATTTGCAACCAAAAGCAACCTTAGAGGCCCCTCTTCAGTCATTGAAAGGGGGAGCAGCTTTTTGTTGCTAACACATGGTAGGCAGTTGTCTCTGAAAGACCTCTTTCAGGTTATTATGACTAATGCTGCTGTGAATATTCACATACAAAATTTTATGGGGACATACATTTTCATCCTCCAATCTTATGGGTGTAATAACTTCCAGTGACTTTTTTTTTGCTAATTCTACCTTGCACATCAGTTCTGATTGTTTATTTACTTGATGAGTCATACTTTTCTGCTTCTTTATATGCCTGGTAATCTTTAAGTAAATGCCAGATTTTACCGTAGTGGGTGATAAACGCTTTCATTTTTTTTTTTCTCCCCATTAAGTTTATTGTTACATTTTAGGTATAAAATACAGTTACATTCATCATTAGGATCTTGTACCATTACATGAGTATTTTGGTTATTTTTTTCCCTTTCCCCTGCCCTCCCTTCACCCCCTCCACCCTTCCCAATTTGCAAAGAGTTTGTTTCTACTTTTTTCCTTTTCTCATATTTTTTTCTTTTCCCTTTCCTTTCCCCTACCCCTCCCACTTCCCCTGCTCCATTAAATCTTTTCTTTCTATTACATAATATCAATTATACATTTTAAAAATTACAGTATCAAGATTTAGGAGACATTACCACAGATTTTACACAATTTAAAAGGATATAGAAAGCATATTACAAAAATCTTTTTTGAAATAAATTTGACAACTTCTTTTTAAAGCTCTATTGAGAGTATATAACACCCTTTTTTTTTTTTCCTACTGGGGATCGAACTTGGGTCCTTGCGCTTGTGCAGCAGGCGGAGAAACCGCTGAGCCAAATCCCTGGGCCAACACATTTTCTTTTTGAGACAGGATCTCACAATGTAATTCAGTCTGGCATTGAGCTATGTAGCCCAGGCTGGCCTTGAACTAATCCTCAGCCTGAGATTACAGGTGTGAGGCACCACACCCTGACAACTTCTAAGAAGTACCTTGGAAGACAAATTAATGAAACTAACTTTGGAGGAAATATAAAATTTGAATATCACCTATTAAAGAAAGTATATTCCTAGCTTGAAAACTTACCTATATGACAACAGGCTCATACGCATTTTAACTGATGAATTGTATCAAACATTTAAAGCAGAAAAAAGAAGGAGCAGTTCTCTCATTTTAGGAAATCAACATTGTTCTAATCCTAAAACTGGATAAAGATAATAGAAAAAAGTATGAACATAGATAGAAATTTAACAAAACAATTAGAAGTCAGATCTGGCAGTATGTAGAAAGTGGTTTAGGGATGGCAGTGTTGGTTCAGCATTGGAAGATCCACCCCCAAAAGTCCACTGAGTTTTGAAAGATTATTTAACATTAACATTTTATAGAACATAAACTCAATTCAAGAGCAGAGGAAAAGACAGTGTTTTCAGCAAATGGCACTCGAACACCTTGGTATCCGTATGCAAAAAATTAACCTCGGGCCCGGGATTTAGCTCAGTGGTTTCGCCACCTGCTGCGCAAGTGCAAGGACCCGAGTTCGATCCCCGGTACCAAAAAAAAAAAAAAAAAAAAATTAACCTTAACCCTTTATTTCCATACATAAAAATAACTTGAAAGGATCTATGAACCTAAATATGAAAGACTAAAACTATAAAAGTTTAAGAAGAAATTATAAGGGAAAATGCTTATGAATTTAGGGTAGGCAAGAACTTCCTAGGATATAAAAAACAATGTATAAAAGAAAAAAATTGATAAATGAGATTCCATCCAAATTTAGAACTTTAAATGACATCGTTAAAATGAAAAGTAGTCCTTAAACACCATATTTACAATACATATAAACTATGACCAGAATATATAAAGAAGTCTTACAGCTTGTTAATAGACAACTCAATTAAAAAGTAGACACAAGAAAATGATAAATAGCCAGTACAGCACAAGGAAAGGTGTGCAACACTAGAATCAGAAAAATACTAATCAGTACAGTAACAAGATTGAATTATACACTCATTAGGGAGATGAAGTTAAAAGTTTTAAAAGCCTTGTCATAACTTTTTCTTTTTGTTGGATTCTCCCTTTGCGTTTAATTTGTCATGCCCAACAGATTCATTCTGCTGGGCTTCCTGGGGTTGTGATCCTCATTGTCTTTTCCTAGGATATTGTCTAAAATTTTTTGGAGTGCTGGTTTGCTATTCATGAAGTTCTAAGGCGCTCTTTGTCATAAAAGTATCTTATTTCTCCATCAATTTTGAAAGATAGTTTTGCAGGGTACATCAGCCTGGGTTGGATGCTGTTTTCCTTTAGGGCTTGAAATATGTCACTCCAAGCTCTTCTTGCCTTGAGGGTTTGCATTGAGAAGTCTGCTGTGATTCTGATGGGCTTTCCTTTGTATGTGATTTGTTTCTTTTCTCTCACTGCTTGTAGAATTTTGTTCTGTTGGGTTTCAGGAATCCTAACTATTATATGCCTATGTGTAGATGTTTTTTGATCAAGGCTATTTGGAGTCCTATATGCCTCACTTACCTGTATGTGAAGTTCTTTTCCCCTGCTTAGGAAGTTTTCTGCCATCACTTCTGTGAACAGTTTATGTCATCTGCACTCTCTCCTGTTCCTTCGTTGACTCCAATCAGTCTTATGTTATTCTTTGCATCGTTTAGTAGCTGCTGGATTGATTTCTTGGTTCCCTTACAATTTTACAGCAGTTTTTCTTTTCCTGTTCTCTAATTACAATTTTATCTTCTATATCTGAAATTTTGTCCTCACATGGGTTCATTGTGTTGCATAGACTTTCAATGGAGTTTTTAATCTCCTGTACATCTGTTTGCATCTGTTTTATGGATTCCATTTGTTTACTATGTTGGGATTCCATCATGTTCCTCAGCTCCTCTACTTATTTACCTGTGTCTTCTCTAGATTTATTAATCATGTCTTGCACTATGGGCACAATCTGTGCTGTTATCTGAGAAATTATTTCTGATTTTATTTTTTCCAGATCCTCTTTTGTTGCCAGTTCTGGGAGTCCAGGTGGTTGAGTATCAGATTGTTCCATCTCTTTTCCCTTTGGGGTTGCTGTAGGTGATCTGGAAGTCTGTTTTTGAGGCTTGTTTATGTGTCTTCTCATTTCCACGGGGGTGGGGGGGTAGGGGTGGGGGGTGCTGTTGGTGCCTGACGGGCTCACCTCCTCTGCCCTGGGAGTGGAGGCCGGGGAGCCTTCTCCTGGGCTCTGGGCCATGTTTTTATAAATTATCTTGAGCTTTGTTCAGGGATGCAGTTAAGTTACTTGGAAACAGTTTGATAGTTTCAGGCCTTTTGTTTATGATTTGGGTGACTTGGATTAGTTCTGGCCTGGATCAATGCTTTGTTGAGGGCTAACAGTTGATCATTATTAAGGTGAAATCTTCCAGAGCACTTATCCAATGTCCTGTGATTTAGAAGAGAGAGAGAGAGAGAGAGTGTGTGTGTGTGTGTGTGTGTGTGTGTGTGTGTGTGTGTTGTACCCCGGGTCTCTGTGCTGAGCTACATCCTCATTCCTTTATTTTTTATTTAGAGAGAGGGTCTTGCTACATTGGTAAATTACCCAGGCTGAGCTTGAACTTGCTATCCTCTTGCCTCAGCCTCAGAATGAGGAGTTTTTACATAATATCACCAGTCCTCACCTGTGAGATTGTCTGGTATTGTTTGCTCTAATCCTTTCCAATGGCTCTCTCAGCATGGGACCTTTTGCAAATGTCTGGAATTTTATGTCTGCAGCTTTCTTCTAACACTGTGTCCTTTAAATTCTTGCTGCCTTGGTTTCTGTAGTCTTAACTCCCATCTCTGCAGTGCAGAGAGCCTGTGAGGTTCTGCCTCAGTTTACTCTGTGCAGTAGCACTTTTTTTTTCCATGCTCAGGAATCACTGTTGTCCATTGCTTGATATCTGGAGTCTTGAAAAAAGTGTATTTTTTAAAAATTACTTTTTCAGAGGCGACATAATGGTCCCTGTCATTCCACCTTGGCCAGCAGTTACAGATTTTGTTTTCAATTTAATACATTTACATTTTTTTCCCATTTGAAATTTCCTCTGCTATGAGGTCATGGGGCCACTTGATTTTGTGTTTTCAGATGGCTGGTCCCTGATGCCTGCTTTATTGTCATCATCATGTATTACATCCCAAATGTGTCTGATCTATTACAGGTTTCTCTTATACTGTGTATGTTTGTCAGGTGCCAGGAACACTGTACTTTGTGGCACTGGAGATGGAACCCAGGGCCTCGGGTGTGCCAGGCAGAAGCTACACCACTGGGGCTGGGGTTTTAGCTCAGTGGTTCCACCGCCTGCCTCGCAAGTGCAAGGACCCGAGTTCGATGCCTGGTATCAAAAAAAAAAAAGAAAAAGAAATCAGAAGCTACACCACTGAAGCTACATCGCTGAAGCTACATCCTCAGCCTTCTAATGTACTTTAATATCTGGTTAGCAGTAGGGTTAGACCCTCTGTAGAGGTTCCCACCCCCACCTCAGCCAGTCTTTTGTTTCTTTTCTTTATTTTTTGGTGGTGGGGATGGAACCCTGGGCCTTGTGTATGCTGAGCACCTGCTCTACCACTGAGCTAACCTCCAGCCCCCTGCTGTTGCTGTTTGTTCTTGCTTATTTTGCCAAATGAACATTAGGATCAACTTGTGCTTTCTACAAACAAAAATCTTAATTATATAAATAAACCCAGGGAGGGAAAAAAACTGCATTTATGCGAGGCATTAAATTAGGCTAAAAGAAACAAAGTAGCATAGTGATTGTTGCCTAGGTTTGGAGGAAGGAGAAATGGAAAATTCCCATTTGGTGAATTCAGTTTCAGTTTAGTAAAATGAAAAAAATTGTAGAGAACTATTGGACAACAATGTGCATATGATTTATACTGTGCTATACACTTGAAAATGGTTGATACTGAGTTTCATGTGTTTTTAAGCATAATTTGAAAAGTTAAACTCAGTTTCACATCTGTTTCTCCTTGCAGGGTAGACTTCGTTGTTGTTGTTTTGGGGTTCTAACCCAGGGCCTTGCACATGCCAAGCAAGTGCTCTATCATGGAGCCCTACCCCCAGCCCAGACCTGCAGACTAATGGTAATATTGTTTTTTTGTGTGTAACTATTCTCACCTGGATTGTGTTGGGCTCCTGGAGATCAAGACTCAAGTTTCACAGACTGTTCTACATGAAACCTTTTTGTGTGCGTGTGGGGTGGTGATGGTGGACTGAGAATCCAACCCAGAGGCATTTTACAGTTGAGCTATATCCCAAGTTTACTTTATTGTATTTTATTTTAAGACAGTATCTTGCTAAGTTGCCTAGGGTGGCCTGGAACATGTAATCTTCTTGACTCAGCCTCCCAAGTAGCTGGGGTTACAGGGATATACCACCACAAGTGGCTCTACTTGTATCTTAAACAATTAAGTGTGCCTGGCAAATAGAAGGGTTACTTTTAGGAACCGAACAAAGTTTTTGACATTAAAATTGTTTTGGAAATTTTAGGATGTAGCAGGGTGTGGTGGTGCATACCTGTAATCCCAGCAATCAGGAAAGCTGAGGAAGGAGGATTGCTGCTAGTTTGAGGCCAGTCAGAACTACAGAGTGAGATCCTGTCTTAAACCCTCCTAGCCTCCTCCAAAAGGAAGTTTTAGGATGTGTGGTTAATCAACAGAATGCCTAAATGTTCAATTTACTTGGTTTTTTTGAAACAGGGACTTGTTATGTGGTTCAGGCTGTTTTTGAACTTACTATGTAGCTCAGGCTGACCTTGAACTCTGATCGATAGACCTGCCTCAGCCTCCCAAGTGTGCCACCAATGCCCTGCCTGAATGTTCAATTTAAACAAACAAAAAAATGTATCTACTAGTGTAAGTTTTATCAGAATGTTTAATACTTTATGGTTGTTTTCAAAAGGTTAACTCCTGCTCTCAGGTACTGTTTTTCTGTTGTAATATCTGAATAGTGCTACAATGTAAAGCCATTTCATAGTTATAAGCTAAATATCACTTTATAAAATAGTAAATATAATTCAGTGTTGACATTAAAATTATTAGATTTTTAATGACTCCTCCTGAAACTGTCCTTTCCTTTATAGGAAAAGCAATACATATTTTAAAGCCTCCTTTGATTTAAATACATTTCTCTTCTAAGACTAGCTCACAATTTTTATGTCAGCTTGGGACATTGAGCAAGAGTTTTGCTCTCAAAATGGAAAGTCTGCACACACACATCTCTTAAGACCTTTGGGCTGCCTGTTTCTTCTGCGCGGAGGACAGGCTTGTGTACAGGGGCTCCTGCTGCCACCAAGAGCTCATTGTCACTGCTGTGAAAATCTGTGGGCTTGAGAGTGACTTGGGAGTGGGGTGGCAGCTCCGACTGAGCAGCCTGGGCTGAGGTCACTGAGAGCTCTGCACAGAGCTTCTCTCCTCGCTGCCACTCAGCTGTGCACCTCCAGGGTGCATCTCTCTGGTCCCACGGTCCCCACAGGAATGGCTTTGGGGGAAAGCTCACTGAGAGCAGCTCTTTGTATGACGTGGGTTTCACTATTTTTCCTTCATCTTCTTGGGAAAAAAAAATAGTTAAATCTTGAAAGCCACATTATGTTAATGCACGGCTTTGGAAGTCAGTTATCCAAGCCACTCCATTATGTCATTCCCAGCAGACTTTCCTTTAAGTCTAGCTGTGATGTGGTACTGCCTCTGAAACACGAAACTGTTCGGTGCTCTAGGTCTGTGTGCAGTGCTCTGGCTTCCCCTGCCTGTGAAGCAAGTTGCTTCCTCCTCTTGCTGTCCCGCAATGCTGTTGTCGTCAGGGGGGGAACAGCAGGTGCCCAGACCAGGGTGTCCTCTGTGAGGGACACTTTCCTGCCTTCTGCCCTACCTGCTAGTCTTCCACTGACTCACTTACTGGGTTACTGGCAGGTGTGGGTTGGTCCTGTTGTCCCCCTGGACCTGTGCTAGGGTGTGTATGTTTCTGACCCCAGCTGCTGTGGGGCCTGGTGAGGGGGGTGGTCAGGACACCAGGGCCCCCAGGAGAAGGAAAGCCAGGCCTACTACAGAGCACATTGTTCTGGGTGGTGAGGGAAAGCTGGATTATTGTTTCAGGTTTGCTTTTTTTTTGGTGGTACTGGGAAATGAACCCAGGAGTGCATTGTGTATTACTCTACTGAGCTACATTACCAGTCTCTCTGTCTCTCTGTCTCTCTGTCTCTCTCTCTGTCTCTATCTCGACAGGGTTTGGCTATGTAGTTCAGGCTAGTCTGGTCTGGAACAAAGGAAGCCTGCCTCAGCCTCCTGAGTGTCAAGAGCACAGGTGTGCACCACCACACCTGGCCACCTTTTTCATTTTTATTTTGAAACAGGGTCTTGTTAAATTGCCCCCAAGGATATGTTTGAACTTGGCAAGCTTCCTGACTCAGCCTCTTGAATAGCTGGTATCACACACATGCATTACCCTGCCTGGCTTGTGTGTGTAAGTCTTTTTGTAGACGTATGTTGTAATTTCTCTTAGCTCTCTACTTAGCAGTAAAAGGGATGAGCTATAGGGGTGTTGTGCCCAGATCGCAAAGTCCCCAAAGACCACCAAGGAGCCGTTTCCGATGTAAACACACGAGGGTCGTTTATTCAAGCTCGAGCAGGGGCACTCAACCGTCACCGACGCAACGGATCAGGATTGAGAGCCCCGAATTCCAAATCAGCAGGGTTTTTATTGTGGCTACTGCAAGGTTTGGGGATGTTCCATTTAGCAGTTACATGATTGGTTGATATTTAGCAAGCATGGGGGTTGAGGGGTGGCTACATGTAGAGTTTATGGGAAAAAGGAACAATCAGCACATTGACAGAATGTTCTATAGATAATGGGCCCGGGAGCATCTGTTTTCTGGGCAGACAGAGGATTGAGTTAGGAGCTGTGTCTCTTTTTTTTATCTGTTGTCCCACAGCAAGGACATTTTATCATTAGTTTATGGGCACAAAGGAGACTAGGGGAATAGTTGACTTCAGTGAAGTGGAATTTATGTCAAGGCCACTTTACTGTCTTATATTTAAGATGGGGTCAAACTTTAAAATGGAGTTAGTTAGGTCTCACATTGAAAATGTTTGTGAGAGAGTGAAAAAAAAAAGCAAAACTTAGCCAGGTGTGGTAACACATGCCTATAAACCCAGTACTCAGGAGGGTGAGGCAGGAGGATTGCCACAAGTTCAAAACCAGCCTGAACTACATAGGAAGACTGTCTCAAAAACAAAATAAAACAAAAAAATAAATGCTAACCTTTCCAGTGTCCTTTAAAAATAATATTTCCTGGGGCTGGGGATTTAGCTCAGTGGTTCTGCCGTCTGCCTTGCAAGCACAAGGACCCAGGTTCAATCCCTGGTACCCTCACCCCCCAATCCTGTTTGTTGGCGCCGCACCTGCCTCGTAAGCGCAAGGTCCTAAGTTTGATCCCCGGTGGGTGGGGGGGATAAAAATCCTATTTCTATTTTTAATGGACACAGTCACTGTGTGATTTACAAGGAACAGTATTGAAGGCACAGAGGGAGAGAGACCACCTGGGGATGCTTTGTGAGAGCAACTAGGCTGTTTACTTAGATGCCAGCAAGTTGAGTCTGAGAAGGGAGTCAGCAGCCACCAAGAAGAGAATAAAGGCTTAAAGGGGAGATGGTCCTGGGGAGGAGTTGCTGCTTTGAGGAATTGGGGGGCAGAATGAGGTCATGCTTCTTGCAATGGGCGGTGTGGATGTGAGTGTGGTCAAGTATCTTGAAATGGGTGGGCAGTGCAGATGTGATCCAACTTTCTGGAACCCAGGACTGGGGCATGGCGCTCTGTAATGGCCTTTCCTGCTGGTGGGCTCTGCAACTGCCTTCCCCTCAGGGTGTGACAGGTAGAGTGCGACATTTTAGTACAGATATCAAATGTGTAATGATTGGATCAGTATAATTGGCATAGCTGTCATCTCAGGCATTTTATTTCTTTGTGATGAGAACATTCAAAATCATCTCTGTCAGCTGTTTTGAAATAGCAATTAGTTGTCAACCGTGGTGATCCCACTGTGCTATAATATATTAGAAGTTATTTCTCCCATTGAACTTCAGCCTGTATTCATTACCTATCCTCTCTTCATAAACCTCCCGCACACCCTTCACAGGCTCTGGTACCCACTATTCCAGTCTGTTCTTTGAGATCAGTTTTCTATGCCAGATTTCACTTATTTCATTCTGGCTCTGGCAAATGACAATTTCGTTCTTTTTATGGCTGAATAATATTCCATCGTGTCTACATACATACATTTGCTTTATCCATTCACCCATTGATGGAAGAGTAGGTGGATTCCCTGTCTTTGCTGTTGTGAATAGTGCTGCAGTAAACATGCAAGTATAGGTGTGTCTTTTTTGGGGTTTTTTTTTTGGTACTGGAGATCCAACTCGGCTCCTTGCGCTTGCGAGACAGGCCTCGGCAAGGCAGGTGGCGGAACCAATGAGCTAAATCCTGGCCTTCTACCTTTTTTGAGTCCTAATGCCATCATATGCTTCCGCTAGCAGTGTAGGAATGTCCCGAGTACTCTGCATGTCCTCCAGCAATGGGTCTTGTCATTCTATTTTAGCCATTTTAGTGGGTGTGAAGTGCTATTTCATTGTGGTTCTAATTTGCATATCCTGGATGTTGAGTGCTTTTGTCCTATGCTTACAGGTCGTTTCTCTTACCTTCTTTTGTGAAGTATCTTCAAGTCTTTTGCCCTGGTTTCCATTTTTTTAAATTTAATACATTTTTTAAAAAATTTAATACATTTTAAAAAATTTCAATACATATTACTCCATGTCATGGGTGGGGGGAGACCACTATAGTCAAATTGGCATGATAATACTTTTTTTATTTTTAGTACTGGAGATCGAACTTGGGTCCTTGCGCTTGCAAGGCAGGCGGCGAAACCACTGAGCTAAATCCCTGGCCCCATGATAATACTTTTAAAATCTCCCTGGCTTTTTCTAAAGAAAAATTACTTATTAATTTGACTAGCGGCCTAGAATTGTGATGTGTCCTAGAAACTGTTTGGAGAGACTTTATTTAATAATGTTAGAGGTAAAGTATTATAAATAATAACTTGGTTCTGATGAGGTAGTGAAATATATATATGTTCACAATACTCATGTTTTACTCACTGCCAAGAAATGAGACAGACATTGACTTATCTTTTTCCCCTTTTGAAATGCGTATTTAAATAGAAAAATGACAACTTATCAAAGTTCTTGGCTTATGATCCTAGAATAGTATTTGCGGAAAGTGACTTCTTTGTTTCTTTTGTGTGACTTCTCCAGGTGCAGAGTGACTCTCATGACTGGGATCTAGATGTTTTGGGACGTGTTAGTGATGCCATACCTGATCTCACTCTTCATGTCATACTGATGCGTGCTGGCCTGAATCAGTTCAGTCATGCACAGCTCTTAGGACTAGTTAATAGATAACTGTAATGTCTGAAAGCACTCGAGGTAGATGGAAGTTAGCCATGTCCCACAACCTTCTTACCAAGTTATAATGCAAGGTAGTCTCAGAGGAAAAGTGCTTTCACACAGCTGTCATTCATTTCTTTTTTATTTATTTATTGTAAAATTTTATTTTTTTTTTTGTCATTTATTTCTTGTTTGTTTTGAGACAGGGTCTCCCTGTGTAGTGCTGGCTGACCTTGAATTCACTATGTTGCCCCAGCTGGCCTTGAACTCTCAGTAATTCTCCTTCCTCAGCCTTCCAAGTGCTGGGATTACAGGTGTGTGCCACCATGCCCAGCACAGCTGCCATTTATTAAATCAATATTTTTTAGCAAGCCAGTTACACAATAGATACTACCTTGTCCTCTAGCCTTAGCTGGCCTAACCACTCTTTATGGGAAAGGCTCACTTGAAGCAGACACAATATTTAAGGTGCAGGATTCTGTTAATTCTTTTTCTTTTTTAAATGTATTAAATTCTTTTATTGGTACATTGTAGGTATACAACACAATTACATTTCTCATTGGGAATTGTACCTTTACATAATGCATCTTGGTTCTTATTTTTTCCCCATTCCTAGCCCTCCCTTCACGCCCTCCACCCTTCTCTATTTACAAAGACTTTATTTCCATTTTTTCGATTTCTCATTATTTTTCCTTTCCCTTCTTTCCTTTCCCCTGCCCCTCCCACTACCCCTACCCCTTTGGACCTTTTCTTCCTATTTTACATTATCGATTATTCATTCTAATCATTGGTACATTTTAGGTATACAATATAATGACATTCATCATTGGAAATGTGCACCTTTACATAGTCTCTTTTGGTTCTTATTTTTCACCCTTGCCCAGCCCTCCCTTCAACCCCTCCATTTCTCCCTATTTACAAAGATTTTGTTCCTATTTTTCCATTTTCTCATATTAATCCCATTCCCTTCTATCCTTTCCCCTAGCCCTCCCACTTCCTTCCCCTTTGCCCCTTTTCTTCCTATGTCACATGACCTATTATACATTTAGTCCTTATTTACACTTTCAGTTTCTCACACCAGAGAAACTATTCGGTATTTACACATGTGTGCCCTATTTATTTCACTTAAGAGTATCGCCTCAATGTGCATCCACTTAGCTATAAATGTCTCTAATTTCTTATTTTTTATAGCTGAGTAGTACTCTATTTTATAAAAAAAACCACATTTTCTTTATCCAGTCTCCAATTGATGGGCATTTGGGCTGTTTCCAAGTTTTAGCTATTACAAACTGTGCTGCTGTGAACATGGGCACACATATATCACTGTGGTATGATTCTTTTAATTCTTTGGGGAAGATCCCCAGCAGTGGAATAGCGGGGTCAAATGGGACTTCCAGTCCTAGTTCTTTGAGGTATCTCCATACTGGTTTCCACAGTGCTTGCACCAGTCTGCACTCCCACCAGCAGTGGAGCAGGGTTCCTCTTTCCCCACAGCCCCGCCAGCATTTCTTATTGGTTGATTTCATGATAGCAGCCATTCTTTCTGGAGTGAGGTGGAATCTCAGCATTGTTTTCATTTGCATCTCTCAAATGACCAGTGATGTTGATCATTTTTTCATGTATTTATTTGCTATTTCTACTTCTTTGTCTGAGAAATGTCTGTTCATTTCAGATGCCCATTTTCAGATTGGGTCTTTAAATTTGGGAGGTCTGATCTTTTAAAGTTCTTTATAGATTTGATATAGTAGACCTTTGTCTGAGGAAGAGCAGGTGAAGATTTTTTCCCACATTGTGGGTTGTCTCTTCACACTGCTGGTGGTTTCTCTTGCTGTGCAGAAGCCTTTTAATAAGAAGAGATCCCACTTGTTGATTGTTTGTGCTAGTTCACGGGCAACTGAGGTTTTGTTCATAAAATCTTTTCCTACACCGATGTCTTCAAGGGTTCTACTTAACCTCTGTTCCAAGTGGTTCAGAGTTTCTATTTTAATATTTAGATCTTTAATCCATTTTGATTTTAGTTTAATGCATGGTGAGAGATAGAGGTCTAGTTTTAATCTTTGGCAAGCTGAAGCCCAATTTTTCCAGCACCATTTATTAAAGAGGCTATCTATCTTTCCTCCAGTGAGGGTGTTTGGCTCCGTTATCAAAGATGAGATGGCTGAGTGTGTCTGGCGTTGTTTCTGCATCTTGTAATCTGTTCCACTGGTCCTCAGGTCTGTTTCTTTGCCAGTACCATGCTGTTTTTATCACAGTAGCTTTGTAGTAGTGTTGCAGGTTGGGGATTGTGATATCCCCTGCCATGTCACTGTTACCTAGAATTGCTTTTGCTATTCTGGTTCTCTTCTTGTTCCAAATGAATTTTTGGATTGTTTTCTTGAGGTCTATGAAGTATGCTGCTGGGATCTCAATTGGAATTGCATTAAATCTGTATAGCAGTTTTGGAAGTATGGCCATTTTCACTATATTAATCCTACCTACCCAAGAGCAGGGGATGTCTGTCCATTTTCTGATATCATCTTCAATCTCTCTTTTCAGAGTGCCATAGTTTTCAGAGAAGAGGTCTTTGATTTCTTTTGTTAGGTTGATTCCTAGGTATTTCAGTTTTTTGGATGCTATTGTGAAAGGAATTATTTGCCCTATTTCTCTTTCAGTGAGTCTGTCATTGGTGTAGAGGAAAGCTATTGACTTTTGTGTGTTGACCTTGTAGCCAGCTACTTGACTGAATTTGGTTATTAAGTCTAGAAGACTTTTGGTGGAGTTCTTGGGGTCTTCTGTATAGAGTATCATGTCATCTGCAAATAATGACAATTTGACTTCTTCATTTCCTATCTTTATTCCTTTTATTTCTTTCTCTTGTCTAATTGCCTTGGCTAATGTTTCCAGAACTATATTGAACAAGAGTGGTGATAGTGGACATCCTTGTCTTGTTCCTGATTTGAGTGTGAAGGATTTCAGTTTTTGACCATTTAGTATGATATTGGCTGTTGGTTTTTCATAGATGGCTCCTATCAGTTTGAGGTAGAGACCATCTATTCCAATTTTTTGTAGGGTTTTTATCATAAATGCATGTTGGAATGTTGGATTTTGACAAATGCTTTTTCTGCGTCTATGGAGATAATCATATGGTTTTTGTCCTTGGCTCTATTGATATAGTGTGTTACATTGATTGATTTGCGTATATTGAACCATCCCTGCATCCCTGGGATGAATCCCACTTGATCAGGGTTTATGATCTTCTTGATGATCTTCTGCATTCTGTTTGCCAGTAACTTATTAAGGATTTTTGCATCTATGTTCATTAGTGAGATTGGCCTATAGTTCTCTTTTTCAGTTGGGTCTTTCTCTGCTTTGGGGATCAAGGTGATGCTTGCTTCCAGGAATGAATTTGGGAGTATTGCTTCCCTTTCAATTTCATTGAAGAGTTTAAACAGTAGTGGCAGCAGTTCCTTTCTAAATGTCTTGTAGAATTCAGCAGTGAAGCCATCAGGGCACGGGCTTTTCTTAGTTGATAAGTTTTTAATTATGTTTTCAATTTCATTGGTTGATATTGGGTTGTTCAGAATTTTTAGGTCTTCTTCATTCAACTTTGGTAATTCATATGTATCTAGGAATCTGTCCATTTCTTCTGTGTGGCCATCTTACTGACGTATAGGTTCTGGAAGTAGGTATTGATGATCCTCTGGATTTCTGCTGGGTCTGTTGTAATTTCACCCTTTTCATTCCTAATTGCATGGATTTGGGCCTTTTCTTTCCTTTTTCTGACAAGGTTGGCTAAAGGTTTGTCAATTTTGTTGATTCTTTCAAAGAACCAACTCTTGGCTTCATTGATTTTTTGGTATCGTTCTCTTAGTCTCCATTGCATTGATTTCTCCTCTGATCATTATAATTTCCTCCCTTGTATGAGCTTTGGGTTTGTCCTGTTCTTCTTTTTCTAGAAGCTTGAGGTTCAGCATCAGGTTGTTTAATTGGGCTCGTTCTGTTCTCCTAATATGCGTATTCACTGCTATGAATTTCCCTCGTAAGACTGCTTTCATTGTGTCCCATAGATTCCGATATGTTGTGTTGTCATTGTCATTTAATTGAAGGAACTGTCTGATTTTTCTTTAATTTCCTCTGTGACCCATTGGTTATTCAGAAGTGTGTTGTTCAATTTCCATGTGTTTATGAAATTTTTGCGTTTCTTTTGCTATGGATCTCCAATTTCATCACACTATGGTCTGATAATATACAGGGGATAACTTCAATTCCTTTGCACTTCCTTAAACATGTTCTATGTGTGAGTATGGTCTATTTTTGAGAATGACCCATGTGCAGCTGAGAAGAATGTGTATTGTGATTTTGTGGGGTGGAAGACTCTGTAAACATCTGTTAAGTTCATTTGTTCAAGAGTTCGATTGAGTTCTAGTATTTCATTACTTATTTTTAGTCTAGTTGATCTATCTATTTGTGACAGTGGGGTGTTGACGTCCCCCACTACAATTGTATTAGTGCATATATGACTTTTCATGTCCGTTAGTATTTGTTTTATATAGTTGGGCGCACTAGTGTTTGGTACATAGATATTTATGATTGTCATCTCTTCCTCTTGGATTGTTCCCTTTACAAGGATGTAGTGTCCTTCTTCCTTTCTCTTAATCAGTGTTGGTTTGAAATCTACTTGATCTGCCAAGAGGATAGCTACTCCTGCTTTTTTTCGGGTTCCTATCGCATGGAGTATTGTTTTCCACCCTTTCACCTTCAGTCTGTGAGTTTCCTTTTGAATTAAGTGTGTTTCTCGTATGCAGCATATTGTTGTATTTTGCTTCTTGACCCATTCTGCCAGTCTATTTCTTTTGATTGGTGAATTGAGACCATTAACATTGATGGTTATAACTGAAACGTATTGACTTGTCATTGCCATGACTTTTCCTTTTTGTTGGGTTCTCCCCCTTTACGTTTAAGTTCTTGTCATGCCAGATGGGTTCATTCTGCTTTGCTTTCTGGGGTTGTGATCCTCAATATCTGTTCCTAGGATTTTGTGTAAAATTCTTTGGAGTGCTGGTTTGGTATTCACAAAGTTCCTAAGGTGCTCTTTGTCATGAAAGTATCTTATTTCTCCATCCATTTTGAAAGATGGTTTTGCAGGGTACATCAATCTGGGTTGGAGGCTGTTTTCTTTTAGGGCTTGGAATATGTCACTCCAAGCTCTTCTTGCCTTGATGGTTTGTGTTGAGAAGTCTGCTGTGATTCTGATGGGCTTTCCTTTGTATGTGATTTGTTTCTTTTCTCTTGACTGCTTTTAGAACTTTGTTCTTCTGTTGAGTTTCTGGAATCTTAACAATTATATGCCTATGTGTAGATTTTTTTTTGATCAAGGCTATTTGGAGTCCTATATGCCTCACTTATCTGTATGTCAAGCTCTTTTCCCCTGCTTAGGAAGTTTTCTGCCATTATTTCTGTGAAGAGATTTTTTATGTCATCTGCACTGTCTCCTGTTTCTTCATTGAGCCCAGTCAGTCTTATGTTATTCTTCTTTCCATCATCTAGCAGCTGCTGGATTGATTTTTCATGTTCCCTTATAATTATGAAGCAATTTTTCTTTTCCTGGTCACTAATTGCAGTCTTATCTTCTATATCTGAAATTCTGTCCTCACATTGGCTCATTCTGCTGTGTAGACTTTCAGTGGAGTTTTTCATGTCCTGGAAATCTATTTGCATCTGTTTTATGGATTCCATTTGTTTCTTATGTTGAGATTCCATCATGCTCCTGAGCTCCTCTCTAGATTTATTAATCATGTCTTGCACTAGGGGCACAATTTCTCCTGTTATCTGAGAAATTATTTCTGATTTCATTTTTTCCAGATCCCCTTTTGTTGCCAGTTCAGTGGGTCCAGGTGGCTGATTATCAGAATGGTCCATCTCAGGTTGCTGTAGGTGATCTGGAAGTCTGGTTTTGAGACTTATTTACATGTTTTCTCATTTCAAGTGGGGCGGGGGGCTGTTTGCACCTGCACAGATTACCTCCTCTGATCTTGGTGAGGTGGGACAGGGGCCGGGAGCAGTGGTAGGGATGTTGACCCAAAAGCCCTTTCCTGTGGGCTGGGAGCAGCAGGAGGGATGCTGGCTGGGAAGCCCCTTCCTCTGGACCAGGAGCAGTGGGATGATGGCTCAGAAGCCCCTCCCTCTGGGCCGGGAGTGGTGGGAGGGATGGTGGCGTGGAATCCCTTTCCTCTGGGCCAGGAGCAGTGGGACAGAAGTTGGCCCAAAAGCCCTTTCCTCTGGGCTGGGAGCAGTTTAGGGATCTTGACCGGGAAGTCCCTTCCTCTGGACCAGGAGCAGTGGGACAACGGCTCAGAAGCCCCTACCTCTGGGCTGGGAATAGTGGGACTCAGTACCTTGGTCTGGTGGTCTGGTGTCCTCTGCGTCTTTGTAGTGTGGACCTAGGTGGCTGCCTGTCTGCAGCAGGGTGATTCGGTGTCTTCTGCGTGACTCAGGTCCTCAGTAGGGGCCTGCACAGACCTTCCTGTGTGCAGTGGGCTGATTCAGCGTATTCGGCACGGACTGGGGACCTCGGTAGGGGGTGGGCAGACCTGCCTGTCAGCAGCGGGCTGATTCGGCCTGTTCTGTGCGACTCAGGACCTTGGTAGGGCATGCCTCTGTTAATTCTTAATGGTTGTTACCAGTCAACCAGAAATCCTCAGAGGCAGTAGCTAGATGTAGAGGGGGGTAATTTAATTACCCAGGTTTAAGTCTCAAACACTCTCCCTAAATAAGAGTTTTAGATTATTTTTTGCATTTGAGACAGGGCCCTCATTTGTCCAGGCTGACCTTCAACTTGGAGGCTCAAATGATCCTCCTGCCTCATCCTTCTTCATAGCTGGGATTACAGGTGCTACAACACTATCTGATGAAGATTCAATGATTTAAAAGCAGAGTGTCTGTACAATAGTTTGACAATGTACATTATATTGGATACTACAAATGTCACTAATGAGACCTCATCTGTAACAACCATTATATTCACTAACAAACCACTAATTTTATCAACAAAATTTTTTGTGAGCTGAGTGTGGTGGTGCATGCATATAATCCCAACACTCGGAGCTGAGGCAGGAGGATTGCCAAGAATTCAAGACAAGCCTGAACTACATACTGATATCCTGTCTCAAAAAACAAAAACAATATTTTAATAACAATTTTCAGAGGCATGACAGAGAAGTTGCTGTGTCTCTTCTGGATTGTGACTTCCTACTTATTAAAGGTATAGATTATAGCATCTGTCCCCAGATCTACTGGCTGGCTCCATGGTGTAGCTTAGCCATTTGGTATATTTTATCCTTGTCACTGTATTTGAAGTGAATTAACAATAAGCTAGGCTCTTATATAAAATGAGTAAGAAGAGAGTAATTTGTCGAATAGTTCATTCAGCCTCCTGATAAATGAAGGAAGAGGTTAAGTCCCAGATAAGATCAAGTAACTGAGAATTATACAACATTGATTGACAAAAGAAACCAGGGTCTTTTTCTTTCTTCCGTGGTGCTGGCAGTGGAATGCAGGACCACCTGCATGCTAGGCAACCTCTGCTCACTGAGCCACACTCCCAACCTATACTCTCGCCTTCAAATAGAATCTTTCACAGAGAGAACATGTGAGACATGCTGGAGAGTTGTTTTTATTTTTCCACAGTGCTTGAAGTTGAAGGGCCCCCTTGCTTTAGAGGAGGAGCAAAGAGAGCTGATGGTGCTGGCCCTTAGTTAACTCCTATAAAGTGCACAGGCATCAGGCACCTTTGTATCTCCAGCTCAGGGCTGAAGGCCTGGCCCTGAGGGGGGTGGTGGAAGGCACCTGGTGGAGTTACTAATGCATTTTCCAATGACATCTGTGCCCTTACCACAGGTCTGCACTGGCAGGCAGATCTTGTCCCGGCTGGAAATAACTGCTCTTGCACATGGGGAGTAGAAAAGTGGGGCACTCCAGGTTGGAGAGCAGCGCGAGACGGACTTGCCTCCTTCTGTCTGCCCTCCCTCCATGGGAATTTACATTATTTTCACCTGTGAACTAACACTGAGCCCTTCTTAAAAACCCCCAGACTGGCTGGGCCTGTAGTTCAGTGGTGGAGTGCAAGTTTAGTTACCATTCTTCGTGCCCTGGGTTTGGGGTCAGACTCCAGCACCACTGAAACAAAACGACAAACTCCAAGACCTGTGGTATTCATTCATCTAGTTATTCATTCAGTCATGATATTGGGAACATACTAGGCTGAGCTGTACCCCCAGGCTCCAAGATGTTTTTGATAACCCAAGCAATATCCATAAAGTTTCCTTCTTTATTCCCCAATCCCAGTTCCATCTCCATAGTAACTATTACGTGGGAATATTCTTCTAGTTGCTCTTCTGTTTATTTTTGAAGGACCCTAGTTAGCAAGACAGACTCCATATTGCTGCTGAACGACCCACCTGCCTGCCCTTTAGATGAACTCAAAAGGAGGAAGCTTAGAAACCTCCTTCCCTTAGAGTCTCTTAGAAACAACAATTAATCAACTATTGTTTTACAAATGTTCTAACAGCAGGATGTTCCACTTCTGTACCTTTTGCTTGCTTTACTAGTTCTATCCCATAGGGGGGCCTAGGAACTGCTGGCCTCAAAGGTGTATAAAATGTTAATCTCCCCCCATTCGAGGCTCGAGTCCGATGCTCGGCTTGGGTCCCGGCTGGTAATAAACTTCTGTGTGGATTTAATATCGGTCTCTGGTTGGTTCTTTCTTGCTAGGTGTAACAATTTTCATATATTTCCCTGTAGAAATATGGCTCAGTCTTGTTTTATTTTTATTTTGAGACAGCATCTCACTATGTAGCCCAGGGTGGCTTTGAGGTCTCAATATTCCTGCCTCAGGCTCCTGAGTGCTGGGATTCCAGGTGTGCACCGCCATGCCCAGTTAAGGAATATTTTTAATATTTATGTGGGTTCTTTATATATGCTATAGATGTCTTCTCTCATTCAGTTGCCTTTAAAAAAAATAGCTTTAGATTTACAGAAATGTTACAAAGATCATAGAGTTCCTGAATACTCTGTCCCGTTTCAGTTTTCTCTTATGTTATCACCTGTTTCTCCCCCTCTCCTCTCTCCCCTCTCCCAGTCTCTACCTTGAGCTTGTGAGGCAGGCAGCGGAACCACTGAGCTAAATCCCTGGCCCTTTCTTCTTTTCTTTTAATGACACCAGTTTCATGAGATTAAGTGGGTCCAACCTTTTATGATGTCATTTAACCTAAATTAATGGCCATTTAACTCCCCTCAAAGGCTCTGTTTCCAAATATGTCACATAGTGAACTAGGGCTTCAATATGTGAATTTGACTGGGGGGATACAATTGAATTTATTGATTCATACTAAAGAGGAACATTGGGGCTGGGAGTGTAGCTCAGTGGTAGAGCATTTATCTCGTAGTCAAGGACTTGGGTTCCATTCCAAGCATCACAGTGAAACAAAAAACCCCAAAACAAAAGAACCCAATATTGTTGTGTTACTGTTACATACACTCCAGATTTCCATAGTTTTTACTATTTTTTTTCCATTTCAGCATTCAGTCCAGGATACTACATCTCATGTAGTTGTCATTGCCTTAGTCTAGTAAGGCCTGTGGCAGCTTTTTTTTTTTTTTTGGTACCGGGAATCGAACTCAGGTCCTTGTCCTTGCAAGGCAGACTGCAGAACCACTGAGCTAAATCCCCAACCCCTTGTGACAGCTTTGAGGAATACGGGTCCCATTTTGTAGACTATCTTTCAAATTGGGTTCGTCTGTACACTCCTCATGCCTGGCCAGGAGTTGGAATGAAACTGCTGCGGTGGAGCACACTTTCTCACCCACCCTGTTGCATCAAGGGAACCTGCGGTCCAGGTGACATCGCTGCTTAACTCTTGATCACTTGGTTAAAGTATGTTTCTCCTTTGTACAGTTACTATTGTTCCTTTTCCATATTGTGTTCCATATTGCAAGCAAGTCACTAAAGTCCAGCCTACACTCAAAGGGGGAAAGGGCTAGAGCTTGGAGGGAAGTGGCTCTGTGTGTTGTTTGCAGTTCTACTGTAAGGAAGATTTGTCTCCTGTATTTATTTATTCTATCAGTTATTTGTATCAGTACAGATTTATTCATATTATTCTATACTTTGGCTTATAATTAAGTAGTAAGTATTTTATCGTTCCATTTGTTCCTGTTTTGGCCATTGGGAATTTTTTTGGGTTGGCCCCTATATCCTCTTAGCTGTTACTAGGTAGCTCCTTCTAAAAGTGGCTCACTAGTTAAACCTTACCGGTTTCTGAGTTGTTCCCCTCTCCTGGAGTTGGAATCCAGGTTCTTGTTTAGAACAAGGAATTGACCGAAATGAGCAAAAAGTAGTGGTAAAGTTTATTTGAAAAAGTAAAAGTAAGAGAGAAACTGGCTCTACAGAACAAGTTTGGGCTGAGTAAAAGGAAAGAAAAAGCAAGGTAAAGGTACACCCTGCAGGATACAGGAAAGCCAGGATACCAAGCTCTTCTTGGTGGCTGTGTCCTTTTATACTGTCCAAATCTACAGGAAACCCATGAGAACTTCTACATATAGGTCCTGAGAGACAGTGCTGGGATTCCATACCTTAAGCTTACATGAGGTGTAGGGCGTCCTATTGAAAACCCGCTGGAGTTCTGGGGAGAAGTCTATGTTCAGGGCTTTAGAAACTGTTCTGAACATGTGTCCGGGACCTTGTAATTAACAAGTCACCCACTTCCCCAGCCACTTTTGCCACTCCCTAATCTCCTAATGCCCCCCCCATTTTTAATGATATCTCTTGAAAATTCATCAATTCTTTTTTTCCTTTTCTTTCTTGAGAATAGGGTCTTGCTATGTTCTGCAAGCTAGCCTGGAACTCCTGGGCTCAAGCAATCTTCCTGCCTTAGCCTCCCATGTAGGGGGGATGGCAGCTTATTTGCCTTATACCCAACTTTATCAACCTTTTCTTTTCTTTTTTTTTGTTGCTGGGCATCGAACTCAGGGCCTTGTGCTTGCCAGGCAGGCGGGGCGGAACCACTGAGCTAAATCCCCAGCCCAAGGAACAATTTGTAAATATCCATGTCCTTTCCTGGTCACCACCCTCTATACACTACTCAGGGCTGGGGATTTAGCTCAGCGGTTCCGGCGCCTGCCACGCAAGTGCAAGGTCTGGAGTTCAATCCCTGGTACCAAAAAAAAAAATATATATATATATACACACACACACACACACACAACTCTGATTTTTATTGCCAGAGACTTATGTTGTCTAGTTTTAGAAGTCATAGCAATGAAATCATGCTATATTATGATATTACCTTTTGTTTCTGGGTACTTTTACTAAAAAGTATGTGTGCGTTCATCTAGATACTGTATGTGGTCACATCTCATTTGTTTTCTTTGCTTTGTGATATTTCATTGTAAGAAAGCATCCCGGTTTTTCATTCTACTCTGGAAATGTGGATTGCTTTGTTTTTGTTGTTAGAAATAATGATTCTATGAACATTTTTGTATGTTTCTTGGTGAATATGTGTGTGAATTATTGTTATGCAAACCTGGAAGTGGAATTACTAAATCATAAGATATGTGATAGTCATTTAAAAAATAAATAGTTAGCTTTCTAAAGTAATTTACTAACAACTATAATTTTGGTTTCTGCTGGCCACAGGAGGGGAGTTCCTGCAGGGTTTGGACAATTAAATGGTCTGAAAAGTTTGAAAACTTAACAATTCTAGTGTAAAATATCATAGTACAAAAAAATCTGTAAAGTTTCCCTTTAAAAATCATTTAGAAAATATTTTAGAAATACAGGTGAGTAGGGAGACTAACAACATTAGGGTCAGTGAGAGGAGATGGCTTGGGCTTGTATGGATAGGTTTCCTCTTTTTCTCACATTGGTTTTTGACCAGCTGATTGAGAAGCAAAGTACTGTACTTAAACAAATGAAGGATAAAATGACCGGGCTTGATTTACAGTTGCACATTTCAAGCTGCAGGCAAGTGGAATTGTGTAAGCAGCCACTGCCATGTCTGACAGCAACAAGGATGAATTCCAGAGAGTACATCCACAGGCTCCAGAATCCTTAGTGTGACTGTGTTGACATAGAGTCTCTTCCACCCTCATCTGTGATACAGTAGCAGCAGCAAGAAATAAGCCTCTGCTATAAACTAAATCACTTTAGGGCTGTTTGTTGCCACTGTTCCTCTCCCACATTCTATGTAGCCAGGTTCCAAAAGAGGAGCAAGGATGGGCCAGGGATTTAGTTCAGTGGTGCCACCGCCTGCCTCAAAAGCACAAGGCCCCAAGTTTGAGCCCCCCAAAAAAGACCAAGGAGGCTGAGTCAGGAGGATCGCAAGTTTGAGCCCAGGCTGGCAACTTAGTAAGACCCCGTCTCAAAAAATAAGAAAGGCTGGGCATGTAGCTTAGTGGTAGAGCATCCCTGAGTTCAGTCTTCAGTACTTTACAGGAAGAAACAAGGAAGGATAAATTAGGTTTCTTCCTTTTTTGTGTATATAGTTCAGGCTAACCTTGAACTACTACTGGGATGTAGCCCAGGCTGGCTTCTGACTTTTGTTGATCTTCCTGCCTCATCCTCCCAAGTGTTGGAATTACAGGTATGCGTCACCACACCTGGCACTTTTTGTGTATTTATTTCCATTCTCTGCCCATTTATTTTTGGGTGTGTTAGATTTTTTTCTCTTTGATTTAATGTTCTTTGTAGTTTTATGCACTGATTTCTCAGACTGTGTTATCATTTAAATTTTGTTCATGCGTTTGCATATTGAATGGAAGTACTAAATCATTGTGAAATCAGATTTCTCAATTTTCTGCATTAGAGTTGATTGAGATCTTTTTTCATTTTTTATTTTAAACCTTTCCCTGCTCCTCTGATGGGAGTTATATTTCTGTATTTTCTTCTTTGGAGCGTAGTGGTATATTATGGTATGAGGTTGGGATTGAATGACCTCCCTCCCCACCCCCAGTACTATAGCCAGTACTCTGTCTATACCAGGTCCTGAATATTCGTGCTGGGTCCAATGATCTATGATGCTACTTCCACCAGGTTATGTGGCACTCTTTGTATCTTTTAATATTTTGGTAGGACAGAGGCCTTCCTCTTTTTCTATAAAACTATTCTCAGGTCTTCTTGGCCCCTGTACTATTTAGTTAGCAGCATTTAATATCATGAAAAGACCTGTGGAGATTTTGATCAGAATCAGTAAAGGGGCACTTCGCATCTTCTCATTAACCTATCTGCTTTATTCTCTGCTTATTCAGGAAGGATGTGCATGTCTTTTATTTTCTATTACACTTCATAATTGGTTAATGCAAGGAAATACAAAAGCTCTTGGTTTCTGTGTGCTAATTATCTGTATCTCAAAACTTCATAAAACTTTATTCTGACAGTTTGCCAACATTCTATTAATTTTCTAGGTACACAATCACGATCTGAAAATCAGGAAAATTTTGAGTCTTCCTTTCCAATGCTTCTCTTACTCTTTTTCTTATGTTGGCACCAGAAAGCACTTCTAGTTATTACGTTAAATAGAAGGGACAAGATTGGGGATTTTTGTCTCTTTTTTTATTGGGGGGGGCTTGGCTTCTGAAGTTAGGCAGGAAGTGTATTTACTATCAGTATAGACCTGGAAGATAATCTTTTATCAGGTTAGCTCCTTTGTGCAAAGACTTAATTGTGAATGAGTAGTGACTTGATTTTCCCAGTGCTTATGATTCAACCCAGGGATGGGCACATGCTTAGGCAAGTACTCTGCCACTGAGCTACAGCCCTCAGCCCGGAGTATTGATTTTTGTTTTCCAGTACTGGGGATCAAACTCAGGACCTTGTACGCTTGCAAGGCAGGCGCAGTGCCACTGATCTAAATCCCTGGCCCTCAGAGTATTGATTTGAATGACTCGTGTGTGCGTGCGTGTGTGTGTGTGTGTGTGTGTGTGTGTGTGTGTGTATTTAATGAGGTAGTCATGTGATTTTTTAATTCATTTTGATAGACTTTCTCTTTTTCTTTGAAGAAACTGGTAAGATTACTTTTCTTTTTATGAAGGGGCAAATTCTGGGGATTGAACCCACGAAACTCTACCATTTAGCCAACTTTTTTTATTTTTTCTTTTTGGAAAGAATCTCACTAAATTGCCTCAGGACTTAAACTTGTGATCCTCCTGCCTGAGCCTCCCTCACTGCTGGGATTATAGGCATGTGACATGACATTTGACTAATTTTCTTTTCATATGATACTAGTCATTTATATTTCTTTCTTGAATTGACTACTCATAGCCTTTATAATTCTTTTTTCCCCGTTGAGTTGTTATGTTGTCTTTTATGTGTTATAATTAATCTGTTATTATTTTTTTCTTTACGTTTCTCTTAGCTTTTCCCTTTACAATGTGAGTTTTGTGTTGTACTGTGTTATTTTTTTGTATGTGTTGTACTTAAAAATCCCCAGTATTAAACTATAAAATTATTTGCTAACATTTTTTACAGTTATGACAACTTTTAAAAATTGTTTTATTTGCTGTTTGTTTTACATAGTATGTGAAATTACAACCTCCTTTTCTGCCTGCCTCCCCCGCCCCCCAAATATGTCTTCCTTCCCCATTGTGCTGCAGGAATATTTTTCAATCAAGGTTAACTGAAACCTTGTGGCTTAGAGGGACTGACTGTATTATGGTTCCTATCTAACTCAAACCTGTTTCTCAGTTTAGAGGTTCCACTGTCTGTTCTATGATTAATTATCCCCAAATATTATGTCATTCTGTAGGAAATTGTTTTTTCATGTATCTAACAAATATGTATTAATGGAAGAGGTAACCAGCAGGAGGCCTGAAAAGTCAGAGAAGCAGGGATAGTGATGTGATGTGACAGGGACATTGTACGTAAATAGCAAAAGGAGCTCTTCAGTACTGTACCTATCTGTTTTTGACTACAAAGCCATTACAGAGGGGACCCATGGGCTTATAAAGGGATTACATGTTTTTAAACAAAACTTTGTAAAGAGCCCTGCTTCTAGCTGGTGAAGTTCCTAGTAAAACGCTCTTTACCCAGTACCCTGGTCTCTATAGTAGTGGGGTGTGGTAGTCCCCTAGTCTAACAAGAGAATACTGACAAACTGGGCCTGATAGAGGAGGGAGTGCAGGGGAGGAGGCTTCTGGGTCGATGTGCCACTGCTTCCAACAGAGGAGGTGAGCTACATGGCTGCCAGCAGCAACACCCCCCCACCCCCGTCAAAATGAGAAAACATGTAAACAAGCCTCAAAAACAGACTTCCAGATCACCTACTGCAACCCCAAAGGGAAATGAGATGGAACACACTGATACTGAACACCTGGACTCCCTGAATTGGCAACAAAAGAGGATATGGGAAAAATGAAATCAGAAATAATTTCTCAGATAACAGCAGAGATTGTGCCCATAGTGCAAGACATGATTAATAAATCTAGAGAGGAGCTGAGGAACATGATGGAATCCGAACATAGGAAACAAATAGAATCCCTAAAACAGATGCAAACAGATTTCTAGGAGATTAAAAACTCCATTGAAAGTCTACAGAGCAGTACAAGCCAATGTGAGTTCAGAATATCAGATATAGAAGATCAGATTGCAATTAGTGACTAGGAAAAGAAAAAATGCTTTAAAATTGTAAGGGGCCATGAGAAATCAATCCAGCAGCTTCTAGACGATGCAAAGAAGAATAACATAAGACTGATTGGAGTCAATGAAGAAACAAGAGAGAGTGCAGATGACATAAAAAGCTGTTCACAGAAGTGATGGCAGAAAACTTCTCAAGAGCAGGGGGAAAAGAATTTGACATACAGATAAGTGAGGCATATATGACTCCAAATAGCCTTGATCAAAAAAATCTACACATAGGCATATAATTGTTAAGATTCCAGAAACTCAACAGAAGAACAAAGTTCTACAAGCAGTTAAGAGAAAAGAAACAAATCACATATGAAGAAAAGCCCATCAGAATCACAGCAGACTTCTCAACATAAACCCTCAAGGCAAGGAGAGCTTGGAGTGATATATTCCAAGCACTAAAGGAAAACAGCTTCCAACCCAGATTGATGTACCCTGCAAAACTATCTTTGAAAATTGATGGTGAAATAAGATACTTTCATGACAAAGAGCACCTTAGGAACTTCATGAATACCAAAACAGCACTCCAAAAAATTTTAGACAATATCCTAGGAAAAGACAATGAGGATCACAACCCCAGGAAGCCCAGCAAAATGAATCCACCGGGCATGACAAGAAATTAAAAGCAAAGGGGGAGAATCCAACAAAAAGTCATGCCAATGATGAGTCAATATGTATCAGTTATAACCATCAATGTTAATGGTCTCAATTCACCAATCAAAAGAATAAGACTGGCAGAATGGGTCGAGAAGCAAGATCCAACAATAGGCTGCATAGAAGAAACACATTTAATTCAAAAAGAAACTCAGACTGAAAGTTAAAGGGTGGAAAACAATACTCCATGCAAAAGGAACCTGAAAAAAAGCAGGAGTGGCTATCCTCTTTGCAGATCAAGTGGATTTCAAACCAACGCTGATTAAGAGAGAAAAAGAAGGTCACTACATCCTTATAAAGGGAACAATGCAAGAGCAAGAGATGACAATCATAAATATATACCAAACACTAGTGCGCCCAACTATATAAAACAAATACTAACTGGCATGAAAAAAATCATATAAGCACTAATATAATAGTAGTGGGGGACCTCAATACCCCACTGTCACAAATAGATAGATCAACTAGACAAAAAACAAGCAACAAAATACAAGAACTCAATCAAACTCTTGAACAAATGAACTTAACAGATGTTTACAGAGTGTTCCACCCCACAGAATCAGAATACACATTCTTTTCAGCTGCACATGGGTCATTCTTCAAAATACACCACACACTCACTCATAGAAAATATTTAAATGCAAAGGAATTGAAGTTATCCCCTGAATATTATCAGACCATAGTGTGATGAAATTGGAGATCCATAGCAAAAGAAACGCAAAAATTTCATAAACACATGGAAACTGAACAACACACTTCTGAATAACCAGTGGGTCACAGAGGATATTAAAGAAGAAATCAGACAATTCCTTCAATTAAATGACAATGACAATACAACATATCAGAATCTATGGGACACAATAAAAGCATTGTTACGAGGGTAATTCATAGCAGTGAATATGCATATTAGGAAAACAGAACGAGCCCAGGTAAACAACCTGATGCTGAACCTCAAGGTTCTAGAAAAAGAAGAGCAAGAAAACCCCAAAGCTCATACAAGGGAGGAAATTATAAAGATCAGAGAAGAAATCAATGCAATAGAGACTAAGATAACAATACAAAAAAATCAATGAAGCCAAGAGTTGGTTCTTCGAAAGAATCAACAAAATTGACAAACCCTTAGCCAACCTTGTCAGAAAA
Organism: Heterocephalus glaber; assembly: GCF_053883595.1. Classification (NCBI taxonomy): domain Eukaryota; kingdom Metazoa; phylum Chordata; class Mammalia; order Rodentia; family Bathyergidae; genus Heterocephalus; species Heterocephalus glaber. The sequence goes on along the minus strand of NW_028258151.1, from coordinate 11,502,861 downwards.
AGGAAAGAAAAGGCCCAAATCCGTGCAATTAGGAATGAAAAGGGTGAAATTACAATGGACCCAGCAGAAATCCAGAGCATCATGAATACCTGCTTCGAGAACCTATACGCCAAATAAGATGGACAACACAGAAGAAATGGACAGATTCCTAGATACATATGAATTACCAAAGTTGAACAAAGAAGACCTAAAAATTCTAAACAACCCAATATCAATCAATGAAATTGAAAACGTAATTAAAAACTTACCAATGAAAAAAAGCCTAGGTCCTGTTAGCTTCCCTGGTGAATTCTGCAAGACATTTAGAGAAGAACTATTGCCACTGTTTAAACTCTTCCATGAAATTGAAAGGGAAGCAATACTCCCAAATTCATTCCTGCAAGCAAGCATCACCTTGATTCCCAAATCAGAGAAAGACCAAACCAAAAAAGAGAAATATAGGCCAGTCTCACTAATGAACATAGGTGCAAAAATCCTTAATAAGATACTGGCAAATAGAATGCAGAAGATCATCAAGAAAATCATACTCCCTCAAGAAATGAGTTCATCCCAGGGATGCAGGGGTGGCTCAACATACGCAAATCAATCAATATAATACAGTATATCAGTAGAGCCAAGGACAAAAACCATATGATCTCAATAGATGCAGAAAAAGCATTTGACAAAATCCAACATGCATTTATGTTAAAAACCCTATAAAAAATTGGAATAGATGGTCTCTACCTCAATCTGATAAAAGCCATCTATGAAAAACCAACAGCCAGTATCATACTAAATGGTCAGAAACTAAAATCCTTCACACTAAAATCAGGAACAAGACAAGGATGTCCACTATCACCACTCCTGTTTAATATAGTTTTGGAAACATTAGCCACAGCAATTAGAAACGAGGAAGAAATAAATGGAATAAAGATAGGAAATGAACAAGTCAAATTGTCATTTGCAGATGACATGATACTCTATAGAAGTCCCCCAAAACTCCACCAAAAGTCTGCTGGACTTAATAACCAAATTCAGTAAAGTAGCTGGATAGAAGGTCAACACAATAAAAATCAATAGTTTTTCTGTACACAAACAACAGACTCACTGAGAGAGAAATAGGAAAATAATTCCTTTCACAATAGCATCCAAAAAACTAAAATACCTAGGAATCAACCTAACAAAAGAAATCAAAGACCTCTTCTCTGAAAACTTTAGCACTGTGAAAAGAGAGATTGAAGAGGATATCAGAAAATGGAAAGACATCCCCTACTCCTGGGTAGGAAGGATCAACATAGTGAAAATGGCCATACTTCCAAAACTGCTATATAGATTCAGTGCAATCCCAATTGAAATCCAAGCAGCATACTTCACAGACCTTGAGAAAACAATCCAAAAATTCATTTGGAACAAGAAGAGACCCAGGATTTCAGAAGCAATTCTAGGTAACACAGAAATGGCAGGGGGCATTACAACCCCCAAGTTGAAACTGTACTGCAAAGCTACTGTGATAAAAACAGCATGGTACTGGCAAAGAAACAGACCTGAGGACCAGTGGAACAGATTAGAAGATGCAGAAAGAGCTTCAGAGACACTCAGCCACCTCATCTTTGACAAAGGAGCTAAACACCCTCTCTGGAGGAAAGATAGCCACTTTAATAAATGGTGCTGGAAAAATTGGGTTTCAACTTGCCAAAAATTAAAACTAGACATATCTTTCACCATGCGGTAAATTAAAATCAAAATAGATTAAAGATCTAAATACTAAAACAGAAATGCTGAACCGGCTGGAACAGATAGAACTCTTGAAGACATTGATGTAGGAAAAGATTTTATGAACAAAACCTCAGTTGCCCATGAACTAGCACAAACAATCAACAAGTGGGATCTCTTTTTACTAAAAAGCTTCTGCACAGCAAGAGAAGCCACCAGCAGTGTGAAGAGACAACCCACATGTGGGAAAAAATTTTCACCAGTGGTCCCTCAAGACAAAGGTCTACTATCCAGAATGTATAAAGAACTTAAAAAGAAATCAGACTTCCCAAATTTAAAGACCCAGTTTAAAAATGGGCATCTGAAATGAACAGACATTTCTCAGACAAAGAAGTAGAAATAGCAAATAAACACATGAAAAAATGTTCAACATCACTGGTCATTCGAGAGATGCAAATGAAAACAACGCTGAGATTCCCCCTCACCCCAGAAAGAATGGCTGCTATCATGAAATCAACCAATAAGAAATGCTGGCGGGGCTGTGGGGAAAGAGGAACCCTGCTCCACTTCTGGTGGGAGTGTAGAATGGTGCAACCACTGTGGAAATCAGTATGGATATATCTCAAAGAACTAGGACTGGAAGTCCCATTTGACCCAACTGTTCGCCTGCTAGGTATCTTCCCCGAAGAATTAAAAGAATCATACCACAGTGATATATGTGCACCCATGTTTATAGCAGCACAGTTTGTAATAGCTAAAACTTGGAAACAGCCCTAGGATCAGTAGGGGAAAGGAAAGAAGGGAATAGAATTAATATGAGAAAATGGAAACAAAGTCTTTGTAAATAGGGGGAGGGATGGAGGTGTTGAAGGGAGGGCAGGGGAAGGGGGAAAAAAGTTAAGAACCAAGAGAGATTATGTAAAGGTGCAAATTTCCAATGATGAATGTCATTATATTGTATACCTAAAATGTACCAATAAAATAAAATTTTAAAAAAAGAAGACTGACATCATACAGAGGTAAATAGACTTGAAAAATCAGTGATTGCTTCCTCCTGCAACATAGAAAATAGTCCTTAAGAAATTGAGCTTTAGGTTTGAACTTGAATGGAAAATCTCTTCCCAGGTCTATCTTGCTGTTTTCCTACTTTAATATTTAGATTTTTAAAAAGCGCTCTGGAAAGGGTATGGTGTAGCTCAAGGGTAGAGCTCATGTTCTTTCACCACACTATCAAAAACAGAAGCAAACAGAACCCTAGAATGTTAATAAACCCAAAGAAGTTACTAGCTGGTTCTCAGCTGAAGTGTGTGCAAAGGGTATTTTCTAGGTTATCTCACACTGTACTTTGTAATCTTGATGAAGAGTCAGCTTTTTGAAAAAAAGGCTGCAGCTTTACTTCTCATTTTGAATAGTTCATAAATGGTAGAAAATTCAGAAGCTATGAAAGGGCATACATCTTTTTTACAAGTTCTCTTGTGAGATCTCATGCAGTGTCTTTCGGTATTTCAAGACAGTTTTCCCCTAAAAAATGACTATGACTACCAGCTTCTTGTGTCTCCCTGCAGAGACTTGCTGTACAGTGTTACTTACACAATCCTACGTGTGTATATATTTTTTAAATTCACACGTGTAAATAATGGTGGTACAACTCAATGTGTTATCAGACTCTTGAGTTTTGCCAGTGTAGGAGAAAAATAGTTCATTGTTTAAATCTGCATTTCTGTTATTTTTACAATAACATAGAATTGAAGTTTATCATCTTCTTGGGATGAATTTAAAATACTCCTTCCTGTTTATCTTCTGCTTTGGTTTGTGTTTATGAAAGCTGTTGAAAAATGTATATCAATCTAGCAGTTGATTGTCTGTGTCACTTAGAAAAGCCCTAGGTGGAAGAATCAAGAAAGTATTTATGGGGCTTGGTTTTTGTTTTGTTTTGAGCATTTAAAGTCTGATGCATCCAGAATTATAGAATAAGACTACGAAGTGGGCAAGTTTTCATTTGAGGCAAAAATGGTGCTGTGTATTTCTGTGTATATATTACATTTAAATTGTAGAGTGTCATTTTGGGTAAGGATTTGCTGTTGTAGTCCTTCTGTTTTAATGGAAAGATGAGAAAATCTTTCATGGAAAGATTTTTCATGGATTATTAAAGTTAATGCTCTTGTGGAAAATGCGTTGCTCTTAATATGCTATTAATCTTGTCGTTTTCACTTGAGATTAAAATGTAAACGTAGGTGTTCAGACTATATACATTGCATGGGGCTGGGGATGTAGCTCAGTGGCGCCGCGTCTGCTTGGCAAGCGCAAAGTCCTGAGTTCGATCCGTGGTACGGGGGGGCGGGGGCGAGGGGGGCGGAATATACATTGCATAGTTGCTGGGAAGGATGTCAACAGTCCTCTCTGAGCAGACCCGGTGCAGTTGGAGGAACGCTGTCCTAACCCCAACCCTAGCTCTCACCCTAACCCCAGCTCCAATCCTAACGCTGGCAGAGGGTACTGGTGCCCCCTGGCGGCGAGGGCGGGCTGTCCTCCCCTCCGTGCCCTCGTCCCGTCTGCCTGCCCCGCCCGTCCCATCCTGCTGTGACGCAGGCTGGGACGCCCCTTCGGAGAGGGCCCGCGGCGCCTTGGCGGACCTTGCGGCCGCCTTCCTAGGGCATCTGCGCCGCGGAGGAGAAAAAGCAGAAGGGGACGAGGGAGTGGCCCCTCACACTTGGGGCTACTGAACTTCGGAGTGTGGCGCTGCTCTCTCCGGGCTGTCCTGATGCCTCGGGGTCCTACGCTGGGTGCTCCTGGGGTCCCGTGGGTGACCGAGGTGATCTCGGGTGAGTGCGGCTGGGGGAAGGAAGGAAGGAGGGAAGGAGGGAGGGACCTCGACCAACACGCACCCTGGGAGGTGTGGGGACCACAGCCGGAAAGAGGGCCCTGGGCTGGTGGCGGAGGAGGGGACGCCCTGTCGCACGACTTTCCACAAGTGAGCACAGCTTCACAGCGAGGGACAGGACGTGGGAGCACGACCTTAAGCCTGTCTTGGAGTGGGGCGATTAGTGACTTCAGCACCTCCCGCGGAGACCTCTCTCTGCTCCTGTCACCTCAGCGATTTGTCTGAATGTACAAAAAGAAACCCTAGTAGTGATCCTAAATTAAAAAAAAAAAGTGATCACTCAGAACAGTTGGGAAAACATACGGTTTGGTTTGTTGTGTTCTATGGCTGCAAATTGTAATTTTGAAGGAGTTTTGAAAGCATTCTCTCATTTTTTTTAAAGCTTCTTACTTTAGTGACTTTTTAGGATGTTCTGAAAACAACAAACTTCATGTGGAAGCTAGAGTCAAGGTGGATGGCTTGCCATCAAACACAGACTGGCCTTCGCTGAAATTTCTTGGTCCAGGGGAACTAAAATTTTATGATGAGAAGCTCCCTCAGAAATAAAACCACATGCTGGGCATGCTGGTGCACACCTGTAATCTCAGCATTCGGGAGGCTGAGGCAGGAGGATTGCTGCAAGTTTGAGGCCAGCATGGGCAACATAGGGAGTTCAAGGCCAGCCTAAACTACACAGCAAGACCCTGTCTCAAACCCACCCCCCCAAAAAAGAAAAAAAAAATCAAACCATATCATTACACAAAATGTCACTTAACCGCTATTGAAACAGTTCAAGGCAATTTCTCCTTTTAAAAAAATTGCTTATTATTCTCTACCAAAAGAGCCAGAATATTTTGAACTTACTTATTGTCACCCCTACTATTTAAAACTTGCATGGACAAAATAAAACTTTGACTTCATCAGAAATATTGCATCACGCTATAGGAAACTTTTTAAATTAATAACTTGAGGAAGGAACATTGCCATTTTTCCATTTCAGATCGCCTTTGCTTTGCCATTCTCTACAGCAGACCAAAGAGTGCATCAAATGAACATTATTTCAGCATAGATAATGAACTTGAATATGAGAAGTAAGTACTGCTTTTTAAAGATTGTTAGTAACTGTAAAGGTATGTTTACAAATAGGGTAGCTTTGGAAAATTATAAATCTGTTGGTTACTTATTGGAGGAATTTTTAAAAACCTGTGGTAATAAAATAGATTGGTGAGTTGGGGTGAAAATGAACTAACTTTCCTGCCCCCTTTTGGGTTTTTTTTTGGTGGGTGGTATTGAAGATTGAACTCAGGGCCTTGTCTGTGCTGGTCAAGTGCTCCACCACTGAGCTAACATCCCTAATCCTTCTTAAATTGTATTTTGAGACAGGGTGTGGCTAGGTTGCCTGAGATGGGCTGGGGTCAAATTTGGTATCCTCCTGCCTCAGTCTTCCAAGTAATTGGGATTATAAGTGTGTACACCACAGAGAACTTTCCTACATTTAAACATTCATATTTTATATTTAATGTAAGCTAGAGGCTTTGCCAGTGGAAAATATGTGTGGAAGATCAGATTTCTTAATTTAAACGGATTTTTCATGTTAGTTGAGGTTAGATTTAGGGTGTAGCATTTGTTGCATTTTCGGTTTTTCTGAGCTGGAGAATGAACGCAGGGCCTCAGACATGCTAGGCAAGTGCCCACCACTGCGCTTTAGCCCACTTGGTGCTTATATAAATAGATGTTGTGTACCAGAATATTTTTTCCACTAAGACAATTCCTTTGAATTATATAGCCCATATCAATTTGGTTTGGTGGATGCTTTCTTGTCATTTATTTAATCTTGTAGACCCAAAAAAGATATATCTAGAATATACATGTTTCTATTTTTCAATTTTAAAGCTTCTACGCAGATTTTGGACCACTCAATCTGGCAATGGTTTACAGATACTGTTGCAAGATAAATAAGAAACTAAAGGTAAAGTCTTTTTTACTTAAGATTTGATGTTAGTAGTTATTGTTGGCTTAATCTTGGGGAGAAAAGTAAGGAAGACCTATTTCTTTTTAAAACGGTTATTTAAAAATTTGAACAAAATAAGCTGGGCATGGTGGCGCATGCCTGTAATCCCAGCACTTGGGAGGCTGAGACAGAATGGCTGGAGTTCTGGGATAGCCTGGGGTACATGGCGAGTTCAAGGCCAGTCTGAACTACATAGCAAGACTCTGTCTCAAAACAACAACAAAAATAAAATAAAATTCTTTCAATAAAATAGTTTCTTGCCGAAATGACATTTTAAGATATCTTGAAAACACGATGGAAGTCTGGTGTTTTGCTGCAGTGGTGTTTAGGATATACACATGTGTGTGTGTGTGTGTGTGTGTGTGTGTGTGACAGTGTATATTTTCTGGAGTTTCTACTTTAGAAATACTTAAGTTTGTGTCATTTAATTATGGTTGGGTTGGTGATACTCAAATATTTGAAAAGTCAAAGTGGATTTTTTTTCTAGTTCAATAAACATCTTACTGTCTGACAGGATGGAACTGAAACGAAATGAGAAATTTTTCCCTTGCTGTGGTCCTTGTTCTTTCTGCCTTCATTCTGATAAGGGAGTAGTGCTGGCCAGCTGCCAAGAAAAATGGACTCTGCTTTCCTTCCTATCTTGAAATTCCTTTAGCACTGTGACTCTTAACTTTGATCCCTTATATATATGATTAAGGAACAAGAGAAACACACCATCAGCATATCCTAAAGGCTGTTACCACTGGACGTTAAAAAGTATGTTTTTGGGGCCAGGGATTTAGCTCAGTGGTTCTGCTGCCTGCCTCGCAAGCGCAAGGACCAGAGTTCAATTCCCGGTACCAAAAAAAAAAGTATGTTTTTGTTAGTTTGAACTTAGACCTCATTTCTTGATTTTAAAAGTTTTGAATTATTGATCAGGGACAGTAAAAGTGTTTGTGTACTGCTCACTATCAGTTTCAGATTAGTCACTATAAATTGTTGAGTAGGAAATACTGCATTTGGGCGCAGGCACTTAAAAAAAATGTATTCAGTGGATTACCTGTCAGACAACTATAAAACAAAATAAAATTTATTTTTACTTAAAATTTTAATTTACCTTAATGAAAAACTTTTGCTCATCAAACCACATTTACTACAAATTTATACAGAGATGGAAACTTTTCCTTCTTCCTGGGGTCCTAAATAGGAATGTAAACATTCATGGACTTGCCAATTGATGCCCACACACTTTTCCACTTGTTAGTGGCAGGTCTTGGTCTTTTGTTTCCTTTTTTTTTTTTTGGTACCGGGGATTGAACTGGGGACCTTGTGCTTTCAAGGCAGGCGTTGGAACCACTGAGCTAAATCCCTGGCCCTTGGTCTTTCTTTTGTTTCCCACAGGGCTAGGAAGCTGAAAATAAATCCCTTTCCCTGAACTTTTTCTTTTGCTTTAATTTTGAAAGAGGGCCCCTCCCCAACCTGTGCCCAGGAGTCTGTGGACTTTGATCTGTTGGGTCAGCCAAAATTACATCTTTGTTTTTTAATAATTTACTAGAACAACTTGTATCTGTTGACATCCAACCTAACTGAAGCATTACCGCCTGTCCAGTCAGTAGTGATAAGAAGTGGATTGAAAGTTTGAAAGGAGAAGCTTTGTACCATGCTTTTGTGGCCAGATGGCTGATTGGGTTCTGTTCTTGTTTTTTTAATCAACTTTGGTCTCTTAATACATACACATTTGTGCTAGAAAGTGGAACATTGGAACCCTGGAATGTGGATTTCAGAGAAGCCTCACAGCACACGCTTACTGGGCTGAACAGACTCTGTTCCCAGCCTTACTCACGTTGATTTCTGCTCATGTTTGTGAAGCACAGTTGGGGAAGTGCTATTTGATTGTGTGTTCCTATGTTTTGAAGTTGCATATCTTTTTTATTTTTAACTTTAGATTGCTCTATAATATGCATACAGAACTATGTACAGGTCCTTAAGTATACAGCTCAGTGAGTTTCCACAAATGGAATATCTGTGGGTAATTATCTCAGTAGATCAAAAACAAAACTAGCAGCCCCTGGAAGCCCCACTTGCCCTCTAGGTTGCACTCTCTGCACGCCCCTTCTTGCTTATTTAGGATCCTGATTTTCAGCAGCATTGATTATTTTTACCCTGTTTTATCCCTCCTTCCCTCTCTCCCTCCCTTCCTCCCTTCTTCCCTTCCTCCGTTCCTCCCTTCCTTCCTTCCACCTTTTATCTTGAAGTACCAGGAATTGAACCCAAGACCTTTGTGCTGAACTACATCCCTAATCCCACCTCCTTTTAAAAAAAGTGTTTAGACAGGGTCTCACGAAGTTGTTAAGTTCCCCAGGCTGGGTTTGAACTTTCAATCTTGTCTCATCTTCCCAGAGTGGCTTACTTTTGTACTTTAATGTCATGTTTTTGGAATAGACTACTTAAAAAGCAATTAAGAAAGAAATGGTTTCTCCCATATCTGTTTCCATCTTCTTTCAGAGGCAGTCTATGCTTTTTTGCTGTTGTGTTGTAGACCCCGAGACACTGACTTTTCTGTCCCACTTCACTAGTCTTAGATGGTATGATTATGAGGCTGAGTCAGAGCACTGTTGAGTGGCTGGCATCCTGCAGAGAACTTCAGACTTTGCTCAGAGTGTCACAGCTGTTGGTTTCACAGCCCCTCAGCACTTCTTGGAAATGACCCAGAGGTAGTGTGTCTCTATATCTGTTCATGTCACATCCCCTTCTCTCCTCTTGAATTTTGTATTCATTCTAATTTCAGAATGTCTTTATGGGAAGGTATCTGGTATTTGGGGGTTTCAACATTAATCTTTTCAAAGCTCTTGTTAATGTGAATGCTTTGTCGTGAGATTTCTAATGTGTCTTTATCATAAGGTAGAAGTTTTTAAACTTAAAAAATACTAACAACTATTTATTTTTATGCAGTCCATTACAATGATGAGGAAGAAAATTATTCATTTTACTGGCTGTGATCAAAGAAAACAAGCTAATGCTGCTTTCCTTATTGGATGCTATATGGTAAGTACTTAACTAGTACAACTAGGTCATCTCTGTTCTCATGAGAACACCTAGCTAGGATGTGCGAGGACATGCATGGCAGTGTTGTAAGAAGATGGGTAACATACCATGTTGGTTAGATTCCCAGGTGCTCTGTTAGGGTTGTTGGAAGTATGTTTTGGGATAGCCACTATTTACGTGAGACTTAAGAATTTTATTTATTTATTTATTTATTTATTTATTTATTTATTTATATGCTTGCCAAATGTAACGATCATATTCATCATAGGGCATTTGTACCTGTAGATAATATATCTTAATTCCTTAAGAATTTCATTTATTAGTAAGTTATGTTATGTTGGAAGATCTTTGGTTTTCTATTTATTTGTTTGTTTGCTTATTATGTGGTTCTGGGGGTTGAACCCAGGGTTGTTTTTTTGGTGGTGGGGGGGGACCAGGGATCAACTCAGGACCTTGCACTTGCAAGGCAGGTGCAGTGCCACTGAGCTAAATCTCTGACCACCCATATTTTTATTTTTATAGTCCCATTTTATTTTGTATTGAAGTGGATTCATCTGCAGGAACCCCTGCAGCTGTAGTTTTCCCTGAGTTGACTTAGAGCTCAGAGCAGGACACCTCCATCATGGTCTGATAGAGAAGCCTCTTCTCATCTTTTCTGTCCAGTGGAGAGGAGTAGCTCTAGGATGTTTCTTACACTCCCATCCCACCAGAAGTGTGAAAGATTTTTAAAAATTAAAGAAAGGATTGGTTTTGGAGCTTTTTAGGTAAGTTCTTCCTCACCTTCAAATTGCTACCTGGCTCTGTCATGCCTGTCTTCACCTTCTAAAATTCTTTTCTTGTATATAGTTTGATAATCTGGAATTTATAAAAATTAGACCAAAAACTAGTGAAGCTCATTGAAATTGAATATCAAATAATTTCATTTATTTGTATGTTTGTTTGCTTTGTTATTTTTGGTACTGTGGTTTGAACTCAGGGCTTTACCCTTGAACTACATCCCCAGGAAAAATTGATAGGAAGAAAATATTCCAAATGAACTGTTTACTTTTAAACTCTGAGCTGTTATTCATAAACAGACTTAATATGGGGTGGTAGGGAGAAATGTGAAGCTTTAGCACACAGGAATAGAGCATTCATAGTCCTTTTTTTTTTTTTTTTGGTATTGGGGATCGAACTTGTATCCTTGCGCTTGCGCAGCAGGTGGCGAAACCACTGAGCTAAATCCCCAGCCCAATAGTCCTATTTTTGTCTTAAGAACGGAAGAGGTTATATGTCACAAGAACCTAAAACATAGACTGATGTGTCCATCTTCTGTTAGTCCTTTTGTCAGATGGCCAAGCATGTCCTGTGTGTCATTAGAAGTGACAAGAGTGACTTGATTGTTCAAAGTATTGTCTCTGATGCGTCTGGGTAAATGGCTTTACCATTTTAGCTGTCTGAATCCTGGAATCTTTGATGACAAATCAGAGTCAAGTTAAAAGTCTTCTATTCCACTGAGAAAAGAGTTGAGGTTTAAAGATAAATGAATTTTTTTTTTGTTTTTTTTACAAAAGGGTATGTGCCCTGTTTTTTATGAAATGATGCTTGCTGCTCTGTTATGTGGCAAGTCAGTGACTGCTAGCCAGATTTGGGGACTGTGGTACTTAACCATGTCATTTCAAAGTAAAGGTGAAATTTTGAGTGGAAACGTAAATGCTTTTCAAAACAAATTCATGATTAAAGGAGCATTTTGAAAATAAAAATTTGAGATTTTGTTTTGTCATCTTGTAAAAAATATCATGCAGAAAATCTGTATTTGCACCCTGAGAAATGTAGAGAAAAGCTTATATTTATAGAAGCAGGACGCATATGTGTGTGTATATGTGATTTCTACATACACATTCACACACTGTATGTTTGATGTTTACCAATAGCTCTATCACCTGCGTTTTAAAAACTTAGTTACCTGGGCCGGGGATTTAGCTCAGTGGTTTCGCTGCCTGCTGCCTAAGCGCAAGGACCTGAGTTTGATCCCTGGTACCAAAAAAAAAAAGTTAGTTACCCATCCTTTCATTTTAGTATATATTTTATCTTTGTTATGGCTTGTATCTAGATGTCTCCCCAAAGCCTCATACAGTCATAGATGGCACTTTTTGGAGGTGGCTGGATCTAGGGTGTGTGATGCTGGGATTAAGAAAGGCCCACCTTGGGTGAGGGTGGCACCACTCAAAAGGTGGGTAGCCTGGAAGAGATAAAAGGGAAGGGCAGGCTGCTGCTGCTTCTGCTGCTATCGTTGATTGCTGCTTGCTGCCTTTTGCCTGCCCTGCTTTACCTGAAACCACTACAAACTGTAAGTCGAAACAAACATTTCCTCCTTTAATTTTGAGTGTTGGGTATTTTGTCTCCGCAAGAAAAGTAGCTAAGATATATATATATATTTTTGGTACTGGGGATTGAAATCGGGACCTTGCGCTTTCAAGGCAGGTGCTGGAACCACTGAGCTAAATCCCCAGGCCATCTAAAATAATCTTGATACTAAGATTATATTCATGTTTTCCCAATTGATCCAAAATATCCAAGCTGTCTAATGCATGGGCACATGCTGACTGAGGTGGTTGTGCCTCTGATTTCTTACTCTTCGCACTCGCTATTTGATCACACTGATTTGTGGAAGAGGCCAGCCCTGTTGTCTGGTAACATGTTCCACCTTTTGAGTTTCTCTGGCTTTTCTTCCTCTGGAGTATGTTTACTCCACACTTTCTGTGGAGTATATTTAAACTCCACAGAAATAACTTGAACCTGTGGAAGTTATATATAAACACTTATGCATTAGTAGTAAATGTTGCATCATACAAGGATACAAAAGTGATCACTGGAGTAGGTGGTAACCATCAAACCCTTCAGTATGTGGTTTTTTCCTTCTGACTGAAAGAAAGTATTCAATATGGTGTTGACACTCTTCATATATGCAGTTGCCTGTCAGCCATTCACCTGTGTTTAAACAATAATTCATATTCCAGTCATGCACTACATAATGATGCCAAGGCACTGATGGACCCCAGAAACCATGGTGTTGTTGCCTAGTGATGTCATAGCCATCTTAGTTTGTGTGAATTCATCCCATGGCCTTTGCATAAAGATAGTCATGTTGGGCTGGGGATTTAGCTCAGTGGTGCCACCGCCTGCCTTGCAAGCGAAAGGTCCTTGAGTTCGATCCCCGGTACCAAAAAAAAGATAAAGTCATGTAAAGATGCATTTCTTAGTCCGTGTCCCCATGAAATGATACCTGACTGTACTTGCCCAAGTTAGTTTTATTAAGGTTTTGATAATGTTTTTCTAATTATTTCTTGTATCCTTTATTTATTATCTGGCTTTCTTTTGTGGAAGATGAGCTTTCCTTCTTATGGTTGGGGCTATTTTGTTATACTCGAATAAAATTACCTACAGAAAAGAGACTATGGGTCATTTCCCTTTAATTGCCAATTTCAAAGTAGCGTTGTTTCAGTAGCTAAAAAACAGGAATTTTATAACCTGTTGTAAAATCATCTAAACAAAGGTTTGGGCACATTTACTCAACATTAAAAAAATGTGCAACAGTTTTCCTTTATTTTTTTAGTAAAATCATTAGCATTTGGGAAGTTGAGAATTTGCTAACTAACGAACGTCGTTTGTGAGTGAGATTAAAAAATGAGTAGTCCTCCTTCCATATCTGAGGGTTCCACATCTATGTATTCAACCAACTACAGGTTGAAAACATTTTTTTTAATTGCATATGTTCTGAACATATGTAGACTTTCTTCTTCATTATTCCCTAACCAATGCAGTTATAAACATCTATTTACATAGTGTTAGGTATTATAAGTAATCTAGAGATGATTCAAAGTATACTGGAGGATGTATGCAAATATCACACCGTTTTGTATAAGGAATTTTAGTATGGGGGGGATGGTTCTGGAATCAGTCCCTGAGGGGGTCCTAAGGGATCACTGTATAATCATTTGGTCAGCTGAGCTCATGGTGCACATACTATACTGCATTTGCACTGACAGATTATGGAAATTTTTTTTTAATTATGGCAGTCATTAAAATCAAGAACTGAATTGATTTAAAAATCAAGATTTTTAAACAAATGAAGCATATTAGTCATAATAACTTATTTTAAATAACTTTTTTAAAAGTACAATTAAATGTAGTAACTCATTTTAGAAATATTTTGTCTTTGAAAAGTTTTTACACGTACACTTCGTAATGGAGGTGGTATGTTAATACACAACTTGTTTACTATGTATGAAGCCCTGGGTTTGATCTTCCGCACTCCCCCCAAAATAAAGAAGGAGGAAAAAGTAAAATTATTTGAAAGAGGCTATTATATGGTGGGTGGAGTTCAGTGGTTTAGGTTCAGACTGAGCTGGCTTTGAATTTTATTTTAGGATCTGGTGCAAATTAAATATTCACTAAATGTTACTCCTTTTTTTCTTGGTTCTTCCTACTACTTTTTAATACTTTTAAATCTGCTTTTTAAATTAAAAAATAGCAAAGTTACCCTTTGGTCTTCCTGGTTATCAACGTTGGTTACATTTAACTGTCATGTATTTTATATTTTCCTGCAGCTTCAGCATTCATCTCTTCATAGGTTAAGTGCACTTTCCAGGATGCGTCTGGACAATTAACTATGGTTTCTATCATTTTTTGTATATAAAATAAATGCGAAGCATTCTGAATGTAAAATGCATGACACAAGCAAACTGTTGGTATATAGCTTGCAAATCTGGCTTCCTGGAGTGTTTAATAGATTATTTTGATGGAGCCAATTGTGGTAAAATGTAAGTTCCCTGGTTAAAATTTACCACTTTTTAAAAAACTTGCAAGCAGTTTTTTAATGGCCTTTAGCAAATGGCTTAACTTGTACACATTTATATGGAAAATTATGATACTAATTAAATTCTAAGAATATATTAACTCAGCAATCTGTGAGTAAAATCCTAAATTGTCTTGAATTTGAGATTGCCTCAACAGTTATGATAAGAGCTCAGGGATTTCATTTGTTATTTAATGATGATCTTTTCAACCTGTGGTCCATTTTTTAAAATGATTTAATCATCAGAGTACTTAGTGCTGGGTTTTAGGGTGGCTGCTGGAGGAAGGGACCATAGGAGGGGCATTAAGGTGCGCAGGGTGGAGGCTGTGCGTCAGAATCCAGTTCAAACAGCCTCCCCAATGGGGTGACACCAGACACCAGTGTGTGGACCAGAGGCTGTGTAAGCACCCATCTCCAGACACACACACACACACTCTCTCTCTCTCTCTCTCTCTCTCTCTCTCTCTCTCTCTCTCTCTCTCTCTCTCTCCCTCCCTCTCTCTCCCGGTTTGTGAAAGGCAGACAAACAGCAGCCTGGCAACTATAAATAGCAGCCAGGCCTGCAATCAGATGTGGTGGAGGGGAGGCAGCTGTTCTCCCAGCAGGGTCGATCAGGTTTACTTCCCTTTCTTACCCAGGGGGCTGGACTGACCTTTCAGCTAGCTGCCCTTGATGCTTGCCCCCGGGGGTGCTGCTGGTAGTGGTGGTGGTTGTGGTGGTGGTGGTATTAACTTTGGGAAGTAATGAAGAAAAGTCGCCCTCTGACTACTTATCCTTGATTACAGATTGGTTAAGCTTTCTGGAATTTTGGCTCCCTTTCTGTATCTGTCCTTGTTTTCAGATAGTACAGTTTCTTGTCTATAAATACAGCCTGAGTGGAAGGCCTTCTTCCACCAGTAACAAGCAGTGGAATCTTGGATGAGCAGTTATTGCCTCGGTTTGGAAAGTACCAGCCTGCCAGTTTATGTAACTCGTACAGTATTTGTAAATGGTTGTAGGTCCTCCTCCAGGTTTTACAATTAGGAGCCTCCATCTTTTTGGGGGGAGGGGTTATCAGGGATCAAACTCGGGACTTTGCGCTTGTAAGGCAGGTGGCAGATTCCATCAGTTTTTTAAAAAATCAAGACTTGTGCTTTGTGTTTGAAAATCCCCCCACCACTGGGACAGTTCACTTATTATTTTTAAAATAAGCTGTCTGGCCTTGGTGGATATGTGTTTGCTATTCCAGATTTCCAGTTTACTTTTTTCTGAATTGAGGATTATTGTGCCAAACTACTATATGTATATGTGAATAAAAGTAGTTTGAAAAGTTAAAACTAGTAAAATACAAGGCCATTTGATTATTTTTAAAAAGTGATTTGGGATTTTCTTTTTTCTTGCCAGTATTTGTGTAAGAGCTATGAAAGTAATTTTACTTACTTTTTCATGTAAAATTGTTCATGCTGTATATTCTTTGCCCTGTTGACCTTTTTCTTTTTAGCATTTGGTTGTAAAGTTGTGTTGATTCTTAACATTCTGTGTTAATCCGTGGAGTGATTTTTTTTTTTAAAAGATCAATCAGATTCTTGGCGTCATCTGGCTGAAATATGAAAATAATTAGCAAGAATTTTTAAATGCTGCACACATTGTGACATTTTTTCCACAAAGAATATTTGAAAATAATTTACTGGTTTCTCAGGCAGCTGCATTTGTTGTTTGGGATTTAAATGTTCTTTGTTGTTCTTAACTGTGGAGCAGGATGGCTTGTATAATGTTTGTTTTCTATTATTAATTAATTAATTTATTTATTTATTTTTGGTACCAGGATCGAACTCAGGTCCTTGCGCTTGCACAGCAGGCGGTGAAAACCACTGAGCTAAATCACCAGCCTGTTGTTTGGTTTTTAAACTGTATGTAGACAAAGCTTCAGATCATTGTGTATAAGAATAGAAGTATGAGTCCCCAGTACAAATAAAAAAAAAAAAGAATAGAAGTATAAAACATATATAACTGGGTTTGAATTATTTGAAGCCTGGATCAAATGATAAATGATTGAGTTATGATCCCTTTGTTTCAGCTACTCACTGCATCTGTCAGCCACTAAGTACCTTCTGGGTTTTAAAAGGTAGATTTGTACCCCAAGGCCAGAAGTAATCTGGTGCAAGCAGATAGGTTTTAAAAGTCCAGGCAGTGGCCAGATATGTAAATCTCAGCACTTGTGAGGCTGAGGCAGGAGAATTGTTGTGAGTTTGAGGCCAGCCTGGGATATATAGCGAGTTCAAGGCCAGCTTGAACTACATAGTCAGACCCTGTCATACTGCCACACCCCCTCTCCCCCAATTTTTTTAAAAAAGAGAGGTGGAGTCTCACTGTATTGCCCAGAAAGCTCTGAACTCCTAGGGACAGGTAGTCCTTCTGCCTCAGCTTCCTGAGTAGCTGGGAATACAGGCATGTTCCACCACCTCTAGCTAGCTGTGGTTTTATTCAGCAAAAAAATAGCTTTGTACCATGACTTTGAAAAACACTATTGACTTCTCAAGCATATTCTACTACAATATTTCATTCTTTCCAGGAAATTGCTATTTGTCCCTTCAGAGAAATTTCTTACCCTCTAAAGATGAGAATGGCTCATTGGTGCATCCCAGGCTACATCTCTGCACTTGCTGCTGAGTGTGCTACTGTCTGTTGATGCATAGCGCATTGTCCCAAACTAAGTGACTTGCAGTAACAGTTAACATTCTCTCAGTTTGCCTAGGTTAGGTATCTGGGAGTGGATTCCCTTGGGTGGGTCTGGGTCTGGATCTCTCCTGGGCCGCAGTTATACATCCGAGGGTCCCCTCCTTAGGTGGCTTATGCACATGCTTGGCAGGGCAGTGCTGCATGCTGGCAGGAAGACTTGGTACTCACCATGGACTGCATGAATGCATATCCTCCCACAGTAGGAAGGGTGGGGAGGGCTCCTCATTTTGGGAGGATGCATCTCTATGACCTAGCCTGAGAAGCCACACACGCTCTGTGAAAAGCAATATTCTTTTCCACACAGCAGCTTTTACTGTGGGAGGGGCTCGGGGAACATGGAAATACCAGGAGATAAGATTCTTTGGGGCCTGTCTTGGAAGCTTAAACTTTTGCAGCTCTCAGTCATTTGTTGTTTTCTGGTTCCAAATAGCTCTGTGGAATTAGAGTGGGCATTCTGTATATGTAACTTCTGATGAAAATATACCCAAAGAACTTGGGAAATGTCTATAGAGTCTAAATTGTTCAGAGCACAATGATAAAATGTAGGTTTAGAGTTAATTAGTCTGAGAATTTAACATAGAAATGACTTAATATGGTTCGTCTTAAGTGACAAACTTAGAATAATTTCACTTGGGAAGGACTTTTGAATCCAGAAGCTGAGTAGATGTAGAAGAAAAGTATGGATTGCTAGCAAATATTTCTTTGGTGGTTATATTAATAGATTTAGTCTCAATCTGTGAATTTCCTTCCATTTATCTCATCATGCTTTGTATTTTGGTACATTCATTTCATTAGATTTTTAGGGGTTTTCTTTTTGGTACCAGGGATCGAACTTGGGACCTTGGGCTTTTGAGGCAGGGGGTGGAACCACTGAGCTAAATCCCGGGCATTTCATTAGATTTTTAAAATTACAGTTTTTAAAAGTTCATCACTAGGAATTTAGGTTTTCCTCATAGGAAAAAATTACATTGTTCTTACATTCTTTGAATTGAACTTGTGTTCCAAGTGTAATCCATAGTTATTTAATATACTAGAGACTTATGTAAGAGGAGTTATCTTAAATTGGGTAGGTGCTGGGTGGCTCAGGTTCCTAGGGAAGCCAGAGAACCCAGCTCCACTGATTGTACAAAGCTTGTTTTACAGTGACAGCATTCTGTCTTCATTTAGAAGTAAATTGCCCTTTTCTTCTCTTTTCAAATGTAGGTTATATATTTGGGGAGAACTCCAGAAGATGCATATGGACTCTTAATCTTTGGAGATACATCCTATATTCCTTTCAGGTAAATATTTAGAATGATGTGATATCAGACTCTTGCCATAACTCTCTTTATAGTTTTTTCTTGTAGATAGATATTTTATGTTCGGTGTAAGTAACACTATAGACCCTAGGTTCTCGACAGTGACACTATTGCTATTTTGTCATGGATGCCTCCTTGTGTGTTACAGAATGTTCAGTGGCATCTTTGCCCTGTGCTTACTAGATGCCAGTAACATCCCCACCCCTACTTCAGTGATCAAAATACAGAATATCTCTGGACATTGCCAGATGTGCTGAAAGTGTAGGAGTAGAATGGGTGAGCCCCATTTCCCCTGGTTGAGAACCACTATCATTGATGAAAAAAGTAGGCTTGTAGACAGGTGAGAGAATTCTGGAGCTACATATGCAGAACTATGATTGAGGAATTTGGCTCCTGAAGAGTGAAGCACTAAGTTTCCCTAGTAATCAGAAGTTACTTTCTGGGGCAAAATCTGACCCCCGTTTCTAGTAGCAGAGCCAGCAGAGGTAGTGGGAGAGGCTGCTAATATGGAACCATTCCCAACAAACCCATTCAAGCAGTTGTATTCTGAAAGTGGTGGATAGTACTGTCTTTTCATAAATGCATGACTTCCTCATCTCGAACTATGTGATTATCTTGAAGAAATTAAAAAAAAAAACCTTGTGTTAATTTTCCTTAAATCAAATTCTAACAGTTTCTCTATTTGTTCATTGAAATAGTTATGTAATCAGAATGCTCCTATGATGCTTAAAGGGCAATAAATGCATGAAATAATTTTACTCATTATATAATTTTTTGATTATTTCATGCTATTGTAATTTCACTGTTCTACTCACAAATAAGTTGTACTAGGATTGTTACATATACCTTGAGTGTCAGATTTTGAAGATCCAGCCATATCTTTAAAAACATAATGTTAAGAATCTCCCTGTCCTTTGGGAAGGTTTCCCTAATAATGATCAGCAGAATCTTTTCAAATACCTGTGAACTCATTCCACAAAATAGAGACCTGTTAGGACCGTCTGCAGAAGTCAGTGATACATTGCATTTAAGTGTGCGTATTAGTGATGAACCAAATTAGAAGAATTGATTCGAGCCCAGTATCATCATCACCTTTCTTTCTGCCTCATGAGTGATCTCAGGAATTGTTTTCTGAGCTGGGTGGGAAGATGGGAAGATGATAGGTTGAGACCAAAGCATGTGTATCATTCACCTTTTCGAAACATAATAGCACCTGTGTTTCCATTAGGAGAAATACTTGGATTTGTGGTCTCTGGGTCACAGCTACATTGGTCATCTCTTGATACACAGTGATAAGTTTGTTTTTTCTCTATAACCATAATCCTTCCTATTCCCATTCCCATAGTTTATCCTACTTAGGTCCTGAAATCTGAACATCCTCACACATTTCACATAGTCTAAGGATCTATGAACCACTGTTGACATGGAAAATCTTTTGTGTTCATTTAAGTATAGGTACTGAAAACAGAATAAATGTTCCTGTGTTTAAAAATTAGTGAAATTTGGCATTGAGAAAAGAAGCTTGTTACTTCTGCTCCCAGAAGTTCCATCCAAAAGCTCTCTAGAAAACAGGACTTAGTTCAGAGTTGTTCAGCTTTGTGAAATTTGAATCTCTTCAGTCATTGATGTCAGATATTAGATTTATCTAAAGCAGTGTTTCTGTTGTGTGTGTGTGTGTGTGTGTGTGTGTGTGTGTGTGTGTGTGTGTGTCTGTGCCGGGGATCAAACTCGGGTCCTTGCGCTTGTACAGCAGGCAGCGAAACCACTGAGCTAAATCCCCGGCCCTAAAGCAGTGTTTCTCAGAGTGTGGTCTGTGAGCTTTTTGTCACCAGGCTGTAATGAGATACAGAGATTGAGAATTAGGTTTTAGAGATATTTATAGTAATATAGTAATTTTTGCTGTGTGGAATCAAATAATGAAAGAATTTGGGCTGGTAGCTTATGGTTTTTTCCCCTTCTATTTTTTCTAGCAATAATTTACAAGAATTTAGCAATAATTTACAATTATTTAGCAATTATTTACAAAAGTAAGATTACTACATTATTGTATGAGAGAATTATAATATTTGCATTCTGTTTTATATCTATTGTATAGAAGTATCAACCTGTGATCGGCTTAAAATATTAAAATTTGGTGCTTTGTCACATTTGACTATTCTATAGAACTTATTTAGAAAGTAGGCCAATCAGAATTGATAAAAGTCTGATAATACTTTGAAAGAAATTATCTTTTTTTTTTTTTTTTTTTTTTGGTACCAGGGATTGAACTCGGGTCCTTGCCACTTGCGCAGCAGGCGGCGAAACCACTGAGCTAAATCCCCGGCCAGAAATTATCTTTTTTATCCTTGCCAGTTCAAGTGCAAAGAATAAATATAAAGTATTGCTAACAAGAGTTTGCAAGAATCTCACTTAATCCTTTTATGTTCAGTAACAATATTTAATTAGATTTAATTCAACTTATTCAGTTCGTTAACCACCGAGTTTAAAAGTGTGTGTGTATACATGGTTTCCTACTAAATTATAGTAAATATTTTTCGTCTAAGTGCAAATATAGCACAAAGTGTAGTTTAACATTTTCTTTCTTTCTTTCTTTTTTTGGGGGGAGCGGGGCGCTGGGTATTGAACTCAGGACCTTGTGCTTGCAAGGCAGTCTCAGTGCCACTGAGCTAAATTCCTGGCCCATAGTTTTAACATTTTCTGGATACCTTAGGATCATTGTTCTAAAGGTCATATACTTCTATTCTCTGATATAATACTGTTTGCTTCTTAGGGTTTTCTTTGTTTTTTGTTTTGACAGCTGTGTATTTTCTTGGGAGATAGTTTGCATGATTGCTAATAGCTTGCTTGTTGACATCAGACAGACAGCGATTTGACTCAACTCTGTTGCTGTTCTCTCTGTGGTCCTTTACAAATTTAAACCTTGATGTGTTTGACTATAAATGGGAAAAAAATATCTTTAAAGAGGTAAATTACATCCCCCATATTGAAACACTTGGTGTAGTTTATAGCCCTCATTCACATTTGTTGAATGTTTTTTACATTCTTTTTAGGTTGATAAGAGTACGTCATAGTCAGGTTTTGCTGTGTATTTGCAGCTCCCACACCCCAGGATGTAGAACACCCCCATCACCCCAGATCTCCTTCCCCTTTGCAGTCAGTAACCCCAACTGTGACTTCTACCGCCATCAGTTATTTTTTATTTGCCTTTGAACTTCATATGTGTGGAATCATTGAACACGTGTCAGAGAGCTGGAAGCTAGCTTTTTTTCTGTACCAAGGATCAAACTCAGGACCTTGCGCTTGCAAGGCAGACACAGTACCACTGAGCTAAATCCCTGGCCCAGAAGCTGGCTTTTTAAAGACTTAATGTCTATGTCCAGTACCAAAAAAAAAAAAAGACTTAATGTTTATGGGGTTTACTCGTGTGTGGCAGACATCAGTAGTTCATCCTTTTTAATTGGTTATATAGCATGCCATTCTGTGAATATACCAGGGTTTGTCTGTTTTTTCAGCGACTGTTCAGGTCATTTGCAATTTAGGGCCAAGGTGAATGTAAGTTGTTATGAAAGCTGCTACTTTTTTAAACTAGTGTTTGACATGATTCTGTAGTTTTCAAGCAGTGCCCCTTTATGGAGTCTCATCTGTTTTTCCAGGTCTTTTAAGTGATGTTAGTGGTGAAATGTTTTCCCTTACAAAGGCTAAAATTCAGATTCAGAGCTGCTCTTCTGTGTATTTGAAGAAGGCTGATGGTTTGGGTGGGAAAAGAGGGTGTAGGTGTGTGTAAAGTTGGAGGTGTTCAAGGAATAAGCATATTAAATAAAGGAAGGTGTTCATCATCTTTTATATAAAGCAGGTTCTCCCAAATGTGTGAACCACATTGTTACCAAGACTGAGTGAGTACATCTTTAATGGGTGAGGAGGGGAGCTGCCAGTTGCTTGAGAGGACAATACTAGCTGACAGTTGAGGAGACATGGCTCAAGTCCCTTGGCTGCTGTTTGAGAATTCACCATTTCCATTGACAATTTGGATTTGGTTTGGTTCAAATTACTTTATTTTCTTAGTTTCTCTGTCTAAAATTTTTTTTATTCCATGAAAAAATTGTTTCTGTAAAACACAGTATTTGTTGATCCGTCATTCAATGGTTTATAAACTTGAACATACCTCACAGTCCTCTGGAGGACCTCTTAGAACACAAATGACCTGGCCCTGCCCCTAGAACTTCCGATTGAGTAGGAGAGAGTGGAACCTGGGAACATGTGTTTCTGTCAAGTTGGCATGATACTGATCCCACTGGCCTGAGTCAACCAACATGCAAGAAGCACTTTTCCAGGCCATTCTGATTTTCTTTCTGAATATTGCCAGTTAGCTGCTGGTAAAATTCTTAACTTCTATGTTGGATAGAGAGAGCTGTTCTAATTTTTACAGGACACACTTAAACTCAGAACCTTAAAGGGCAAAAACTGTTTTGCGTCAAACTCCCATCTGTCTGATGTCAACAAACCCTCTTGCAGCTGATGTGAGTCAGTAATTCTAAACACTTCAGTGAATAATATCTAAAGCTACTTTCCTCATTGATAGTATAACATTGCTATAATCAGTAGTTTCAACCCTTAAGGTTTTGCAAGAATTGAAAGTTAATGTGCAGTTTAGTGTTTCAGGTAAGACATTTGAATGTGAAAACCCAACTATATTGGGCAATTAATGATAGCCCTGTTCTCTGCCTTGTTCTGCCTTACACCCCAAAGAGAACCGCTCCAGTGGGACAGTGTTTGGCATGCCTAGAATGATCGTTATCAAATTCATTTTTATGTTGTCTAACTCCAGAATATTTCATCTTGCAGTAGCTCAAGGTAGCTGAAACAAAGCAAGCAGGGACAGGGAATCTCTTCTTTTTCTGTGTAAAATCTTCCCTGATAGAAAAATTTGCAGTGAGATTACTGTGGGTGTTGACACAGTGTTTAGGTGGAGTTGTCTGTCGACCAATTAAAGCACTTTCTCAAGAGCACTGCTTTTATCAAAGATAGTAGATGCCTTCATTCCTGTGGCTTTATTATCTCTTAAGAAGCAGAAAGAAGTTAACCAGTTAAATTGTTAAAAGTCCTAGCATAATGATAGGACCAAAACATTTAGTAACCATACATCTGGTATCTCACTTATATCTTGGTTTCTCAATTTTTTCCCTACTTGGATGGAGATACATACAAACACCTGCATATTTAGACACACATATACATTTATACACGATCAGAGGCAATCTTTCCTGGTAGCAGTGTGATTCAGTATTTTCCAGTTGAAAGAAAAAATTCAAATGCCCTGGTCTTTGGGAACAGGGCTAAATATTATTGATTAGTTGAATAGAAGGAGGAGGCTCAGTTTTCAAAGGCAGAAGTGATCCAGAGAGATCATCTGAACAATTAGATGCATGCGTGGTTTTAAATTCTATAGTCAGCTGTTTTTTTGAGCATGTGTACTACAGAAAATTAACTGAGTTGTGTTTCAATACTCTTGGAATTTCAGAGATGCTGCCTATGGAAGTTGCAGCTTCTACATTACACTTCTTGACTGTTTTCATGCAGTAAAGAAGGTAAGTAACTCTAGGATGCACTTCGTGTGTTATTGGAGAACTAAGGAAGAGTTAGGGGAGTCCTGGCTTTCTTCCCTAGGGAGCTCCCTGTTAGAACTGCTCCCAAGATGCATATGATTCAGAAGTATCCCATTTTTTAATTAATGTTAAATAAGATGCCAAACTGGGACATACTATATTCTGAATTTCTGGGTGCCTCTGTGCCTGAGTTGGGGGACAGCCAGGTAAAAGCAGGGGACAGGGCTGGGATGTGGCTCAGTGGAGGGGTACATGCCCAGCCTGGGTTCCATCTGCAGCACTGCACCCAAACCAAGATGACATGCAGAATGAGGGAACAGTAAGAGTTAGTTAGGTTGGTGATCCAGAATTGGTTTTGAGGGTATTGTGATTCAGAAAACAAAAAGTAAACAAATTACTGGTTTCCAGGTTCTCTTTGATTTATGTAATTTATAGGTCTGGTTCCTATCAATACTATTATGAGAGACAGTTCTATAACGCAGTAACTGTGAAACACAAATTTTGTTTGCTCACGCTTTCAATTTCTAGTTTGACAAAAGAATTTACAGAGCCAATTAGCGTTTATATGAAGCGAAGTGGAACACTACTGCTTTGTCAAAACCATGTTCAGGGCTAGGGGTGTAGTTCAGCAGTAGGTCATGTGTTTAGCGTGAGTAGGGCCCTGGATTGTACTCTTATCACCAACAAAACAAAACAAAAAAGCTGTTTGGCCATAACTCTAGTGTGTTATGACCTTGTGTGTATGCGTGTGCATATGTGCATGTATGGGGGGGGTGTCCTTCAGTATCTGCCTGGGAATGCGCCCCATAGCAGGCCCTGGTCACACACAAGGGTGTTCCCTTAGGTGTATTTCCTGAATGTCAGGGTAGCACCAGAAGCAGAAACCTGCAACAGTAGCTCAAGTTTTATGTGACTTGTTTTCTCAGAGGCCAAATAAATGCAGGTGTTTTCCTGGTGTAATGAAATATAGTGGCTTTCTGGGAAATTTGATGAAAATTGTGTCTTCGGATGAGAAGACTACTTGGTATACATATTCAGATGAGCGTCCCTTTCTTCCTGGACCAAGTGGTAAAGGGTGGGGATGTCTTGTGCTCAGATTGCAGTTCCATGACTGGGACCACTGTCAGCTCTGGGGCAGCATGTCAGGCCTCAATGTAGGCAGGGGCTGGGCCCGGGGAAAAAATATCAGGAGACAGAGGCAGCAGGGGTAAATGGCAGCTTCTGGGTGCAGCTAGTCTCTGCCAGGTAGGCTCTAATGTGCTACCGCAAGCAAGCATATTCACCTTTAAAGAGAGCAAAGACAAATGTTAAGGGGCTTGGAAAATGCCCGGTGTAGCATTGTATACCAGTTACTGTTGTTCCTTACTGACCTCCCATAATCCCAACACACAGGAGGCTGAGGCAGGAGGATTGCCATGAGTTTGAGGCCAACCTGAACTACATAGGGAGTTCAAGGCTAGCCTAGCAAGACCCTGTCTCAAAAGGAAAAAAAAATCTGGTATTGTACTCCAAAGTCCTGTGAGCTGCTATGATAGATCAGGTTTGTATTTTTACACTATAGTTTCATTCAAGGGTTAATAGCATCTGCATTTCAATTAGAACATTTTTTCATTTGTGGAAGATTTTGAATATTATTGCATATGAAACATTTGTAAGTGTGATATCATAATTTTAGTACTATTTCTAGTAGGATCATCTTATGAAACTCAAAGGAAAATAGGAATTCCTTGTAAACGTTTTTTTCCTGGTGCTGAGGATGGAAGTCAGGGCCTTATGGACACTGTCACTCTTCCACTGGGGGACACCCAGGCCTTGAACTATGTTAGAATGTCTCACCTACTAGGAACAGTCCTGGTGCAGATGTCATGAAAGATTCTAAATTTAAGGAAAGGAAATTTATCATGGATTTGGTCATGGAATTATTACTAAAATATATTAGTTCTCCTTGAATTTGTTTTCTGATATTAACTACAATCTGAAATATTAAATGGAAAATTCCAAAAATAAAATTAATAAATTTTAAATAACTTTCAGCACAGTGGATTGTTATAAATGTTCTATTTTAGTATTGGTTATTGTTAATCTCTTTGTGCCTAAGTTTTAAATTATCTTTACAACAGGTCCCTGTGTATAGGAAAAAATCCTAGTATGCACAGATTTCTGTACTGTGTGATCTTTAAGTATCCCTGGGGGATCTTGGAACATGTTCCCCACAGAGAAGGGGAAATGACTATAAACATATTTTGTAAAATGCGGACTGTTTAGTTGGTATTCTAGCCTTCTCCTTTTGCGTTCATAGTTTGGAATTTAAATTTTGAAAACTGGATTTACAAGAGTTACCCCTTTTGCACCGGCAGTCCCTTGTTGATCCAGAGTCCTGTGCTTCTGCCCTGTGTGGCTCAGTGGTCAGTGAGCCGGGAGGACACTGCTTGGAGGCCATCCACTCTTGATTTGCCCTTGTCTTAAAATCAGACACTCTGCTTAGTTTGCTTAGCGAGGTCACAGGATAGGATGGAAAATTTATTTTCTTCTTATGGAAAATGGGGTTTTATTTTTCCTCAAAAATTTGAAGTTTAGCATTATGTCACATTGATCTCTTATTATAAGACTATTCAGAAGAATTTGTAAGTGAAGGTATTGTGGGCTTGGGTTGAACTAAACCAGCCCATGGTTTCTTTCCTCATTATTATTTATTTTTAGAAACCATTGGAGTCTGCATTATAATTGAATCTTAAACTTCTCAGTCTTGTACCATAGGTGGTGTTGATCTAATAAGTTAATAGGATTACTTTGATGACATGATTTTATTATGCATGGATAAGATGATTAATAAATGAAAATTTAAAATATTTCGATTATATAACATTGTAACTAATCTCCAGATAATAGAAGTATGTGAAAGATAACAGCCTTACTTCCTTTGAAAACTGTATAATGGAAAGTAATCTAAATGTAATAATACTTTTATGGGGTACCTCCTGATATTTATTGTTGGGGAATTGTGTCCTTATTTGTATCTTTCTTCTTACAAGCTTTCTTTTGGATTTTAGGCAATGCAGTATGGCTTCTTTAATTTCAACACATTTAACCTTGATGAATACGAACACTATGAAGTAAGTTTTCAAGGATAATGTTTTTAACGCTTCCTCCCAGCTTAATTGAGGTATAATGAACAAATAAGTATTATCTACATTTAAGGTATACAGGGTAATGTTTAATACACATCTACCTCTTGAAATGTTTACCACGATCAGGCTAATTAATGTTATCTATCACCTCACTTAGTTTCCTTTGTGTGTATTTGTTGAGAACATTTAGATCTATTCTCAGCAAATTTCAGGTGTACACTGTGTACATTATATCTCTAGAACTTTCTCATTGTTTAACTGGAAGTTTGTAATTTACCAAAATTTCCCTACATGTTAGTTAGCTTTTCTGTTGCTGTAACAAAATACTGGACAAACAACTTACAAAGAGGAACGATTTATCTGGGCTCACATTTTTAAAGGTTTTGGTCAGTGGTCAGCTTGGTGTCCACCATTAGGCCTGTGGTGAGGTGGACATTATGGTGGAGGGAGTGCAGTGGGGCAATGCTGCTCCCCTCTTGGCGGTAAGGAAGCAGAGAGAAAGATGCAGGGGCCTGGGACAAAGCAACACCCTTGAAGGGTATTCCTCTAGTCACCTACTTCCTTCAACTAAGCACCATGTCCTGAACTTTCCACCACTTTCCGTTAGGTAGCCTGTGAAATATGAATCTATAAAGGGACTCACCCATTGATGAGGTCAGAGTGCTTGTGGGCCAGAGCCTCAGTCACTTCCTGAAGTCTCACCTGTGAACACCACTGCTCTGGGGACCAGACTTTGAGTATAGGAGCTTTGGGGGAACATTTAAGATCCAAACTGTAACACCCATTTTCTCAGTTTTGTTTTTAACTTTTTTATTATTATTATTTTTACTTACTGAAGTAAAAATCTTGTTTTTAAAAGCAGTTTAAATGTGCATACAGTAAAAAACTTCAAGTCTTCATCCCTTTGGCCCCATTCCCCAGGCCTAATTTTTGTTTTTGTTTTTGTTTTTTTATCTTTTTTTTTTTTGGTACGGGGGTATCGAACTTGGGTCCTTGCGCTTGTGCAGCAGGCGATGAAACCACTAAGCTTAATCCCCCGCCCTGTTTTTGTTTTTTGAGATAGGGTCTTGCTGTGCCGTTCCAGCTGGGCTTGAACTCATTATGTAGCCCAGGCTGGGCTTGAACTTGCAGTGATCCTCTTGCCTCAGCCTCCTGAGTGCTGGGATCACAGGCGTGCGCCATCATGCCTGGTCCTAGCCCCAATTTGTAATGGTGATTTCTACATTTGATTAACCTGTGCATTTTTCATAATGTTTACTTAAA
This sequence comes from Heterocephalus glaber, assembly GCF_053883595.1. Lineage (NCBI taxonomy): Eukaryota > Metazoa > Chordata > Mammalia > Rodentia > Bathyergidae > Heterocephalus > Heterocephalus glaber. Next base: position 11,474,427 of record NW_028258151.1, on the reverse strand, counting down.
ATTTTTTTTGAGTATTGATGAATTTTGTACACTAAGGTGAAATTTGTAAAAGGGAGCAATAAGATGAATAGTCATTATACATATGCTTACTTCTGAGACATATCTTCATATTTATCATAATCTTTTTTATATTAAATCAGGACATTTCTTTGCAATTTACTGAAAGTAACCATAAATGGCTTAAATAAAAGGGGAAATCATACTGTATTCCATAAATTAAAAATCTAGGAGCAAGTGTGCTGTCAAGTTGACCCCATCCCGGTGAAGATAGTTTTGTTCTCAGGCCAGCCCTCTCCAGCTGTGATAGAGATGACTTCCTGCAGCTGTGATCTACTACTTTCGCATACTCAGTAGAAAAGAGAACCCAGCTCCAGCAGGGGACCCATGAATACCCCTCATTGCCCTGACACAAACCATCCACTAATGCCCAAACCAGCCTGTGTTCTGCAAGAGGGGTGTGTATTCTTCTAGCCAGACTTAATTCAGAGCTGGAGTCCTAGGTGAAAGCCCTATGAGACTTTCCCGATAAAAATAAATGAAAGGTGAGATGGCAACAGAGTTCAGGCAGGCAAAATCTTAGATCTATCTTCTACATTTTAACTAATTTTTATATTTTTATTGTTGTTGTTGTTATAATGGGAATCAAACTCAAGGCTTTGGCACTGAACTACATACCTAGTCCTTTAAATTTTTTTTTATTTTATTTTTGAGACCAGATCTCAGTTGCCCAGGCTAGGCTTGAACTTGGGATCCTCCTTCTTCAGCCATGCCAGGCTGACAGTATATTTTTTTAAAAGGAAATAATTTGAGTCTAAGGCTCCATCCTTCAAATAGATGATGAGGAAAATGCTATGGTGAAAGGCCTTTTCCAGGTAGGAACACTTGTAGGCTCTTGATTTTGTATTCGCTATACTTATTTTGAGGATACTTCTTCAAATAATGGGGAAGGTGGTTCTTCAGTTTTTCATGTGGTTGTGTCCTGAGTCTTCAGTAACTTTTTTCACAATTTCCAGAGTAGCTATTATTAAAAACTCTTTGAGTGTAATGGAACTGTTCTGCTGATGAATTGGGTGAGTAATGATGGTCTGTTATTACTGTGATGTATCAAAGGTGTAAAAACATAGGCTTTGCTAGGGCAACGCTGTCTTTTCTGTAGTAGCAATCTATTTCTAAAGTAAACTTAACTACCTTAAACTATTGAGTATAACTAAATCATTGACACCTTTTTTTGTGCATGTCCCTATAAAATTAAATATTTTACCCATTTATGCCAAAGGTTGCAATTTTTGAATTTTTGGATGAAATTCCTATATAGAAAATTTCTACCTAGAAAATTCCTACCTAAAAAAAAAAAAAGAAAATTCCTACTTAGAAAAATTGAAGGAAAAAGAATTTGAAGAGAAAAATTTTTATTATGTTCCATTGTTATGTGCTATTCCAAAAATGGAATTTTGGGCATAAAAGGATTAAAACATTTCTCTTATTCTGTAAGCAAAATACTAAAAACACCAGTTGCCTTTAAAGCACAATGATAGCTTATATGTTATTAAGGAGTGACACAGGCACTAAAGAGCTTCCCTCTTGCTACTAGGAACTGGGGCGCTGAAGCTGTGGTGTCACAGGGTCATATCACAGATATTCTTCCAAACTCCAGGCAACTGTTTAGCCACAGACTACTTTGGATTAATCTATGTAGTGTGTTTAGAGATTTGAGATTAGTGTCTTGCATTGATTCCATCTTGCCTTTTTGGGCCAGGAATTTAGCTCAATGGTTTCACTGCCTGCTGCGCAAGCACAAGGACCCAAGTTTGATCCTTGGTACCAAAAAAAAAAAAAAAAAGATTTTCCATCTTCCCTTTTTATTTTTTCTGTTTCAACGTCTCTGAATACAGAATGCATCTCAGCAGTGTATAATGTCAGCAGTTGAATGAAAGCTAGTTATTGCCAACATCTAATCGCAGATTTCTTAGTAAGAACTCTAGATTCCTGGTTTCCACTTAAAAATCAGATCATCTGGCAGCATTTGTTCTTGTTCCTGCCTCGACCTTTATTGTGGAACACAGGCTTACCAGTTCCTCATGTTGTGAATAATTAAGTGAACAGGTTTTGGGTTACCAGCTTGGCTCCTTGTAGGTAGGTGTTCAAGGGACTGTTTATTTCTTTCTTATTTTTAGGTTCAAATATAAACACAAACCAATTGCTAAAGTTATTTATCTTTTTTTTTTGGTGGTACTAGAGATTAAAACCCTGATGCACTGAGTTACATCCCTAGCCTTTTTTAAAAATTTTGAGACAGAATCTTGTAAAGTTGCCCAGGTTAGGTTTGAATTTGGAGTCCTCCTGGAGTGCTGGGATTATAGGTGTGTACTACAGTGCCCAGCTTTTTTTTTTTTTTTTTAATCATTAGTTCCTTTTTCCTTCACTATCAAGTGTCTTCCTACAACTTGCTTAAAAGTTTGTTGTCTGCCTCATTAAGAGCTATGTCTCAATTATAATTAAACATGCATTATATTTAGGTGATAATTAAAATAGTAACTCATTCCAAAGAACGTAATTATGGGAAGTAACACGTTTTAGATATCAGTTATATTTATGTGGGGGGGTTTTGTGTAGATACTCTGTGGTCTTATTATCCTTATAAGTTTGGATTTTATGATGAATTAATTGAAGTATTTTGGTTGGTTTTCTTATTAAATAGAGAAATGATGTAAAGATGTGCTTCTATGAAAAGTAAGATATTGAGAAACTAGGAACCTAGTTTTTTTCTCTGGTCCTTTTATTCAAGGAGTCAGAATTCCTCAAATGAGAATTCAGTTAGTCATTCAAAAAAAAAAAAAACATGGGACTTTCTAGACCCCTTATACTAGAAAAGATTTATTAACCAAGTACACAGAGTATTTTGGTGGCACCAGTCAGCTCTGTTTTTCAAGGACTGTGACTACCTTAGCAAGAAACTCTGTTAAAACAAGGTAAGTAGCCCTAGGAGAAGCCAGCAATTCCATGGGTATACTCAGAACAGGGAGAATTGCTGTTTTCCTGACTTATGGTCATTAATACACAGCCAGTGTGCAAGAGCTAATAGATATGAAGTTCCTTAGAGACAGTGCTGAGAAGGGGGATGTGGAGAGGAAATTGAGTCCAAAAATGAATTTTGCTGGTCTTCCTCTGCAGAAAGCAGAAAATGGAGATTTAAATTGGATTATACCAGACCTATTTCTTGCCTTCTGTGGACCTTATTCAAGATCCAGACTTGAAAGTGGTATGTAAAACTGTGGGACCAGTATAGTTTATTATTGAGAGTACCCATTTTGTGTTTTCTTTCAAGAGAGACCAGAGTTAAAGTAAGTTTGACTTGAATTTTTATTTTTTAAGCATATGTGTTCATTTGTACAATTCTGACCGGATTTTTTTTTTTTTTTTGCTTTTTAGAATTATAGTAAAATTGTTATTCAAACTCCCAGTCCAGATACCACGTCTACCCTATTATAGGTGAAACTCCATTTTTTCTTCCTGCATTTTACAAGATCTGGTGCATTTTTTATGTAGGTTACCACCGACATTCTCCGGAGACTTACATTCCGTATTTTAAGAGTCACAATGTTACAACCATTATTCGTCTCAATAAAAGGATGTATGATGCTAAGCGCTTTACGGACGCTGGTTTCGATCACCATGATCTTTTCTTTGCGGATGGTAGCACCCCAACGGATGCCATCGTCAAAGAGTTCCTGGATATTTGTGAGAACGCTGAGGGTGCCATTGCAGTACATTGTAAAGGTATGTTTCTATAAATGCAATATCTACTAACACAGAATCAAAATGAAATAGAAAATCTGTATAGACCAGTGATGGTGAACCTTTTAGAGCTTTCAGGGATAACAGCCTGCTGTGGTATATATGCCATAGGTTCACCACCACTGGTATAGGCCCTTAAATGGTAAGGAAATTGAATCAGTAATACAAAGTAACATGACAAAGGAAAACTCTGGACTCCAAAGATGATATAAAATGGACAGCTGCAAAGTTATTTGGCTTCAGCAATATTAGGAAAAAGCTAATCACAACTACAGTGAGTACCATTTCATACCCATGACAGGGTGATATGGTGGTGCCTTTTACCAGAACAAAATAAAACAGAAAACAAAACAATGCTGCAAGGATGTCAAGATATTGGAACCCTTGTGTACTGCTGATGGGAATATAAAATGGTGTAGCTACTGTGGAAATTACGTGGCAGGTCCTCTGAAAATTAAAAATTTAATAATCATGTGATCCAGCAGTTTTACTCCTGCCTGTGTACCCCCCCCAAAAAAAAAATTTAGCAGCAACCCAGGTATGATGGTGCATGCCTGTAATCTAAGCACTCCAGAGGCTGAGTCAGGAGGATTGCTGCGAGTTCAAAGGCAGCACCTGGGCTACATAGTAAGTTCAAGACCAGCCTGTGCTACCGAGACCCTAAAAAAAATAAATTAGCAGCAGTGATGTAAATAGATCCTATACACAGAGGTTTAGCTCAGTGGTTCCCGCACCTGCCTCACAATCACAAGGTCTCGAGTTCGATCCCTGGTACCAAAAAAAAAAGTGTAATTTATGCCAGGGATTTAGCTCAGTGGTTCCACCGCCTGCCTCGCAAGCACAAGGTCCCGAGTTTGATCCCTGGTACCAAAAAAACAAACAAAAAAACCAGATCCTATACAATTGAAGTAGCAGTATCCTTTCCAGTAGTCAAAAGCTAGGATGTCCCAGTTCAGGTGTCCATCAGTGGAGGGATAGATATGCAGAATGTGGTACATTTACACAAGGGACTATTATACACCCTAAAAACAATTCTGATCTATTATGTGGAGGAACCTTGAAGACAGTGAAGTTGGCTAGTCAGATGAAGACAGACATTTTATGATTTACTCACATGAGGCACTTCAGTAAGTTCATATTGAGACAAAGTAGAGCTATAGAATGTGAGGGACTAAAAGGGGGTTTAATAGTTAACAAAGTTTTCACTTTGCAAAATGACATAGGTTCTGGAGATTGATGGTAGTGTCTGCATAACATTGTGAATGTACACTGAACTGCACTTGCAAAGATGGTTATGCTTATTCCCAGCTACCAGTTCTGAAGAAAAGCAGGCCATTGAATTACTTATCATAGCATTTAAAACAGCTTTCTTAAAAATGTTCAGTAAGCTAAAAGAATATAGATAACTAGATGAAATCAGAAAAATCAGACATGAAAAAAATGCTAAGTTTTATGTCTTAGTACTGTTTTAAAAAGTAATTCAGACAAAAACAGTATTGACTATTTCTTTTTTTATTATACGAAATTGTTGAGCTTATTCTTAGCAAGGGTACATTTGTGTCCTCCAGGGGGACATTAATGCCTGGAGACTTTTCTTTTTTCCAACAACTTGGCAGGAAATACTACATGGCATCTAGTGGATAGAGATGGGGATTCTGTTCCACAGTGTACAGGATCAGCCACCCCTCAACTCAACAAAAAACTATCCAGCCTGAAACATAAGTACTGTTGAGGTTGAGAAACCTGCAGACTGATGATCAGTTAAAAGAGGATTTGGTAATGATTGGATTTTTTTTGTTGTTTTCAAAAGAAAAGTCATGACTTATGGAAATGGGATTGTGCATTGGAAATTGAAATTCATTACGATGTGTAGTAATAGGATAATAATAGCCTGGGTGTGTTATGTAACTGAATGAGGAGGCTGGCAGTTGAAGGTCAAGGTGTCAGCAAGACTGGTTCCTGGTGTGGCCTCTGTCCTTGACTTGCCCACATGGCTTATTCCCTGTGTGCTCTCTCTTGATGTCTTCTTTTTCTTGCAAGGACAACCAGTCCTATTGGACTAGGGCCCCACTTTATGACCTCATTAAACTTTATTTAATACCTTCAAGGTCATGTTTCCAAACATAGTCACTTTAGGAGTTCAGACATCAACTTGTTGATTAGGGAGAGAGGTACAGTTCAGTACATATTATTCTGTTCCCTGGTCCCTCTAAATCCATGCCCATGGCATAGAAAGTACACTCATCTCATCCCAACAGTTCCAAAAGTCTTAATCCATTTCAGAATCAATTGAACATCAGGTCTAAAGCCTCATCTAAATATCCTTGAAATCAGGTACAAGTGAGAGTTGAAGTGTGATTTATCATGAGGCAAAGCTCCTTCCCATCTGGGAACTCGGGAAACCAGATGAATTATGTGCTTCTGAGATAACAGTGGTAGAATAGGCATAGGATAGACACTCATTCCAGAAGGAAGAGCTCAGAAGAGGTTAAGAGCTCTCCAGAAAGTTGGAAGCTTCACCCAGCAAATAGCAGTAGATCAAGGCTGGAAAGTAGAGTGCTTCCTTGGGATAAGGTTCTAGGTTTGATTCCCAGGGCCTCTAAAACAAAAACAACCCTTAGCCCTTATAAAAGAATCTTCTTTGATTTGATGTTTTTCGTCCCAGTTCTCTTGGGTTGGTAGTCTCCACCCTGAGGCCAAGGACACCCTGGCTGCTGTCACCAGTGGATGACCCACTTGTGAAACCAGCAAGGCCACAGCCTTGTTTTAGGCTTCTGAGCTCTATGGTTTGGTGGCAGTGGCCACCCTTTTGTTCTCTGAATTGCTCTTGAGGTCATAGCACTGTTGTCAGAACTTTGAAAACCTTGCCAAGCATCGTGTTGCATGCTTATAATTACTGTTAATCAGGAGGCTGAGGCAGGAGAATCACAGGTTTGAGGCCAGCTTGGGTGATTTAGTGAGACCCTGACTCAAAATTTATAAAAGGAGTTGGGAGTGTAGCTCGGTGGTAGATCTCTCCCTAGCAGGCATGGGTTCCTGAATTCACTCTTCTGTATTGTAAGAAACAACCCCCCCCCCTTCTTCATTTTATCCCATTTCCCTCTCTTATAGTCCAGATGGCCACTGTATCTCCTGATATCATCCATCTTTATTCTTGGCTTCTGCTAACAGCTGGTTAAATCTGTGGGCATCTCTGTATGAAGCAATTGCCCTGACACACCCTCGATGTTCTTTTTAGAACTTGCCTGCTTTTTTTGTGGTAGGTATAGACTGAGCATTGTCTGAAACTTATTTTTTTTTTTTTGGTACTGAGGATCGAACTCAGGACCTTGCACATTCAAGGCAGGCGGCAGAACCACTGAGCTAAATCCCCGGCCCAATTGTCTGACTCTTTAGTTTCTGGTTCCTTTTTACTTACTAATTCCTTCTTCAGTTCAACTCTGTCCTTTTGCATTTTACTATAATCCACGAGGAGAATCTCAAGGCTTTACTTCTAAACTTTCTTTATAGATCTTTGCTAAATATCCAAGGTGTTATTACTAATTCTGTTTTTGTTGTTGTTGGATTTTGGTACCGGGGATCGAACCCGGGACCTTGAGCTTGCGAGTCAGGTGGCAGAACCACTGAGCTAAATCCCCAGCCCTGTTATTACTAATTCTGCCTTCCATAAAACATTAGAACATAAATCAGCCAATTTCTTTGCCTCGTTATTACAAGAATTGCCTTTCCTCTAGTTTCCAGCAGTGCCTGGTTTCTGTCTACCTGAGATTGTACCAGAATCACCTTTAATACCCACGTGTCTGGCACCAGTCCCTGCAAGGCAGTCTAGACTTCTCCTAATGTACTCAGCAGAGTCCTTCTAGTCTGAATGACTCTAAATTCCAAAGTCATTTCCACATGATCACATATTTGTCACAACAGCACCCTTCCACTGTGCATTGGTAAGCGTCCCGGAGAAAGATAGAACCAGTCAAGTGTTTAATGTACATGTGGAGGAGGGGGACTCAGTGGTGTGGAGTCTCATGTGCCCCAGTCTGCAGTGTTTGCTGACTGCTGGATGCACAGGAGAGCCTATGGCACAGGCCCTTGGGTTGGGCAGTCTGCAGGAGAAGCCCATCTTGTTCCAGGAGCTGGCCCTGATTGTTTTGTTTGGGTCTTCTTCTGAGTGGATAAAGTCTACTCACATTTTGAAGAATTCACCACTTCAAATGTTCAGAGAATCCGAAGACTTCTTCCAAATTGACACAGCACATAAAATTAAGCCTCACAGGAGGTCATGACAGTGTAGATAGGAGTAAGGAAGGGCCAGGAAGTGGGGAGGAGAGAGAGGGAGATGGAGCATTGAGGGTGTAACTGAGTGATGCAAGGCCCTTTAATCAACCTTGAGAAACACTGTTGATGGAGGCAGAATCTTGGGAAGTCTTTTTAAAAGTTCTTGCCCAGAAAGTTCTGGAGTACATGAGGCCTGGTGTCACTGGTTGGTCTGTTTTCCTAGCTGGCCTTGGTCGGACTGGCACCCTCATTGCCTGCTACATAATGAAGCACTACCGAATGACTGCAGCTGAGACCATCGCATGGGTCAGGATCTGTAGGCCCGGGTCAGTGATTGGGCCTCAGCAGCAGTTTCTAGTCATGTGAGTAGATGGAAGCTTTTGTAATTCCTCAGGGAACATAGTCTGAAGATGGATGGGAAGTAGAATTTGTAACAATAGATAATGTGGTAGCAAAAACGTGTTTTAGTACCTTTCTGGAAAGCTGTATTTTGATATTGTTTAAATGCTCTAGGAAACAAGCTAGCCTCTGGCTGGAAGGTGACTATTTTCGTCAGAAGTTAAGGGGGCAGGAGAATGGACCACACAGAACTGCCTTCTCCAAACTCCTCTCAGGGGTTGATGACATTTCAATAAATGGAGTCGAAAATGAAGACAAGCAGGAACCTGAACCGGTAATCGAACCACCCGCATCGCGCTGTTGTCTTTGCTTTAAATGCTGTTGAGAACATTGTAGGGCATGGAAAAATGCTAGGTAAAAATAATAAAGCACATTTTGAGGGACTATTGTTACAGTTTTTTAAGTTTATAACCCTCTCTAGCAAGCTTACTTACAAGGGTTAAAACAAAGTTGTATACGTAAAACTAAATGTTTTCCTCCTTAAGCATGGGTGGCAGATAGAAATCTAAAGTGAACTGTTTATTCCTCTGTCCCTATCCCTTTTTCTCATTTTCTAACAGCTGATTTAGAGAACTATTAGTTCTCAAGGCAAGAACTCTTAAAAAATCAAGTCTTTAGAGGTTAGCAGTACTGAAAAAGGTGGGGGTGATAAATGGTTGGTGAAATTTTGAAAGAATGAATATTTCCAAAACTGAGAGTGCATTATTCCACTTTATTATCCTTTTGTTTGATAACGAAAGGGCAGTGGGTTCTGTGCCCTTGAAAATCAGCTTTGGTTGTTTTGAAATGTGACCTGTAGCTTGATTTGGAAAGGTGAAAAGTATTTTAAGAGGTCAGCAGAAACTAAAGCATCTGTATGCATCCTGTGTTAAGAAGTGGAACTCAAATCACTGGCTCAGTGTTTTTTTACTCACGCAGTTCAGTGATGACGACGAAGTCACTGGAGTCACACAAGGTGATAGACTTCGAGCCCTGAAAAGCAGAAGACAATCAAAAACACATGCTATCCCCCTCACGTGAGTCTGGTTTATTTTGTCATTGTTGGTCTTGTTTAATATGGGATCCCTTGCAAGCATTTTTTTTTCTGTGCATTTTTCTCCAGAGCAAGGATTGTGTTCCTTAAAATCTGGAGGTGCTCACCCAGGAAGCTATCAGCCATTCATCTACTTGTGTCCTCTGTTGTAACCTCAGGAGCCATGATAGGCAGGAGAGCAGTGTTAGGACAGTCAGCTCTGACATCCTCAAGAGAGTGACAGCAGACATAGGTCTCAGAATCACAGATTTGTTTGTAGTTGTTCTTTAAACTCACTGCCATCTCACAGGTTGTCTCTGTTGAAATGGTAGTCAGTTGTGACATGGTGGCTTCATGTCATTACATTGTTTTGGGGCAGCAGTAATACAAGACTCTAAACCATATTTTCATATAGTTGTGGAGAAGATTATTTTCAAGTTCTAGAAGAAGGTTTAACACCAGAATAGGAAATTATATAATTACTATTGAGCAGGCTTATGTCCACATGTACTTTCTTTTGAATATTCGTGTGTTAGTTTGGATTTGACCACATGAAATATGCAGGATTGTGAGAGATATGTGGAGAATCAAAACACATTGCTATGGTACTTTTGCCCTAGGTTTTCTTTAGTAGTTACGATTCTGTTGAAAAGAGCTCAGTTCTATGTTTGTTCATAATTCTGCCTCCTGTGATCATCTTAAATAGCCTAGGGTTTTTTCCCTGTGGCTTAGTTTAGTTTTTCTGTGTGTATATATTTATGCATTTTAACTGTGACTGATTTCAGTATCATAAAGTTAACATAGGGCAGGTATCTAACGAAAGATTGAGTCTAAACTTTTGTTCCCAAGTGTCAAGCCTGGTGAAACTGAAGACAACAGTTTTTGTCTACATAAGATGGCAAAACTCCATCCTTGCCCCCCTCCCGGTTGCATCCCAGTTGCTGTTTTGAGCCTTTACGGCGCCTGACACTCCCAGGTGGCTTGACGTATGTATTTATTTGTTATGTTATTTGCTTTGGCTTCCCAATATGAACATCTCTTCTTCCCCTCACCCCTTCCAGATGCCCCCTAGCTGTGCTGGCCTCTGCGCTGGGTAGCGTTGCCATGTGGTGGATTATGTGTGACTACATCCTCCCCATCCTGCTCTTCTGTCTCGATGGTTTCAGAGCACGGTAGCCATCAGGACCCTTGGGCAGATAGCTGCTGTGTAAGTGTCCCATTCCATTTCTCTCCTGACCCTCACTCTGGTGTGTTCGCTGGTTCTCGTGCATGTTCTTTCCTTGTCAGCTCTCCTGGCTTTGTTGGTTCGCCTGTTTTCCAAGGTCCTTTTTCTGAATACTTTTAACATATTTTGAAATAGCCATTTATAAATAAAGACATTGAAGTAGTTTCTCTTTCCTATCAAACATTTTAATTCGTTTGGGATGATGGTTTCCTTTCAGGCAGTCGGCTATTTATATAGCCTTCCTCTAGTTTTCTGTGTCTTGAGTGTGTGTTCTTTCCAATCTAACCAAAACAGAATTTTCTCCCATGGACCTTCTACTTTTAGCAAAGGTTTGGTTTTGCAGCCTTGAGGTCTAGTGAAGATTGTGTCCTGGTTTCTGCCATCTCCTGAGCTATCTCCTAAGTCTTCCATGTTCAATGTGCAGAACTATCTCCTGGTTTTACTTCCTCCCAGGCAGGGAAGTCAGAGTACAGCCTCCATATCTTGGTGTTAAGTGAGAGTGGAAGGCCTAGAGCCTAGCCTGCTTGCTCCTGTTGCTGTTTCTCCTTGATGTCTCTGGGCTCCACATTTTTCCTTTCCCAAAAATATCCAGAACATCTTTATTTGGCTAATGTAGATAAGTTTGTATTCTCTTCCATCATTCATCCTTGAAATGGAGGCCTTAAGAGCGAAGACGTGTTCCTGCAGGAGAATGTGGTGAGCAGCCTTTGTATGGAACGTCAGAGCTACAAGCCACAGAGGGAGAAGGTGCCCCCTGACTGAGCTTTCCCACTGCCTGCTTAGGTCTGGGCTGCATTCTTTATTTTCTGAAACTTTCTTCACTAATCTTTCAAAAATATCTTTTCTTGTCTGAGCTTGAACTTGGAAATTATAAAACAATGCAGAAGTTCCTTCTAGGATCTCTTCCAAAGTAAAATTCCATTCCAACCAACTTTGGTACTTTGTGGTTTCAGTGAGTGTTTTCATATGGCTAACAAAGATTTAGGAAACAATTTCCATTCTTCAAAAGTAAACAAAACCACTTATTTGTGATATTTTCATGAATATTTTAAAACAAACTTAGGTATCCAGATGTGCATATTTTGATATAGTTAATCTCAGGTTTTTTCCCCTTTATTTTCTTAGTAAGCTTCAGGTTCCTCTTATTCTGACTCAAGAGCATCATTCACTACAAAGATTGATTTTTGTTCCCATTTTAGTCCAAGTGGCAAAGATATTCTGGATGGGTGGAGTCACTGCTAATAATACTTATTACTGGGCCTGGGATTTAGCTCAGTAGTTCTGGCACCTGCCTTGCAAGCGCAAGGTCCCAAGTTCAATCCCCCATACCAAAAAATACTTATTACTAATGTTTACTGTTACATTTCAAGACTTAAACAGAATATTGTTTGACTTCTTTATTTTATTATTATTTTTTTGGTTTTTTTGCAGTACTGGGGATTGAACCAAGGGCACATCCCCAGCCCTTTTCTTTTCTTTTCTTTTTTTTGGTACCGGGGATTGAACTCTGGTCCTTGCACTTGCGAAGCAGGTGGCAGAACCACTGAGCTAAATCCCCGGCCCTTATTTTCTATTTTGAGACAAGATCTCACTAACTTGCTCAGGCAGGATTTGAACTTTCCATTCTGCCTGCCTTAGCTTCCCAGCATGCTGGGGTTACACACGTGTACCGCCACTCTTGGGTCTGCCTGCCTTTGGCTTTGGGCTTCCAGCAGTTACAGTGCTGCTGACAGGGTAATCTTTGTAGTCTCTGCCTCTCTTGATAAGGTGGGGTGCTCATGTTCCCTGGTTGTCATTAATCTCTAGGGTCAGGGGAGGGAGCATCACCTGGTTGGGTGGTGCTGTTGAGTGGCCCCGGGTCTGCTTAGCCTCGGGAAAGTTGCCTCTGGAGGCTTCAGGGCCTCAGGCCACCTATGTGAAGGCTCTGTGACAGTGTTACCCACATAGCTAGTGTACAGTTGCTCTGAGGGACTCTTCTTTTGGAACTGGACATTCAAGAGTTACGTAGCTTCTAGGTAAGACTCCTGGCTTTTCAGTTTTTACTTTGTCATGTGCCCTACATTGCAGATGTCACTGTATCCAGAGTATTTCAGCTCCCCAGGGCTGTGGTTGGGGCTAAAGAGAGGAGAAAAACATGTGTCGTGAACATTTTCTGGGAAGGAGCACTGGTGGGCCTGGGAGGTTTGTGCCCAGGTCCTCAGGGGGAAGGACCCCTGCTCTGTTTGGCTGGCAAACTCACCCTTGTCTGCAGTCACTTTCAGGTCGTTATTGGTAATATGTAAGTGTAGTTGCTGGAGGTCTCCCCACTTTGGGCATTAATGGATAACAGATGTGGTACCTGCTCTGTTATTGGTACAAATACAGTACCTGAGTCTTCCCAGGTGCAGCTGATGCAGCCTGAATTTCTGTCATTCCTTTAGTTTCAAAGTTCCATAGAAATTACTAGCTACTATTATCAAATTATTTCACCTCAGTTTATGCTTTATTTTATAGAGAAGTAAAAAATGGAGTGGTGATTTCTTGTTCTGAATAGTATGTAAACTTTTCAGTAATAATTTGAGAAATCAGGACCCGGATTTCCTACACAGGCAGTGTATAGGTTTTGTTTTTTCCTCATATTAATGATTTTATAGTGTGGATATTGTTTATGCTTTAGGCCATCAGTGACCTCCAGTTATTTGAAAAGCAGTATTTTTAAAAAGCCAGCGAAGTCTTATCTTCTCTATTTGTAAGGAGCATCTGAGGTAGCACTGGACTTCAAAGCATCAGCAATTTTTTTGTTGTTATTTTTCTTTATGCAAAATTCTAGATTCATTTCCTTAATACAGGTGAAAAGATATTTCCTCCTCACTTTATGTAATGGGAAAGAATTTTTTGCAGTTGGATAGGAGGAACAACTTTTAATGCTCTTTAGCTTAGTGTAGTGTGTAACTGTGGTTGACAATTGAGTATTTCAGATCAGCTAGGAGAGAGAATTTGAATGTTCCCAGATCACAAAAAAATGATAAATATGCCATTACTCTAATCTGATTGTTACCTGTTGTGTGCATTTATGGAAATGTCTCCTTATACCCCATAAATCTGTGCAATTATGTGTCTATTGTTTTTTAAGTCATTTTTTAGAAAGAACTTTTCAGTAATAAATCCTTGTTCTAAGAAGCAGAATTCATAAGCCAGAGCATCAGTCCCTGGAACCCTACAACTATGCCTGCATCTCCTCTTTCTGGTTAGGGTTTCAGTGAACAGACTGTGAGAAACACCAGCTCAGGCACTGGCTAATTGATCCAGGATTAGATTGTGTCCAAGAGGTCCAGGGCTGGTTTCCCAAGCCTTCAAAATCTTGCAGTAGCTGGTAGGCACCCCATGTCCCCAACTGATCCCCCAGACAGTCTGAAGCCACTGAGTGATGTGCTTTGGTTTGAGCAATGCTACAATGCCAGGACTTTAGGAACCTTTACCACATAAAAAACCTGGCGTTGGTCCTTAACCATTTCGCTGGTGACACACCCCTGTGACTCAGGATCCACATTAGTTTGGCTGCTTTCTATTTTATTCTTAGCCAGCCAAGATCTTACAGGCTGTTAATGGGCATCTCGCCCTTAGGTTGGAATACAAGAGCAGAAAGTATTTTTTAGTCAGTATTTTCTCTTCCAGATAAGTAAATGTTGACACAAATAAATGAGTGCATATGCAGCTCAGCTTTTCAGTGATTGAAGACTGTTATTATCAAATTTTTTGATGTGTTCTGCTGTTCTCCTATGATAGTTTAATGAAGCAAAAGCAAACACCCTCCACTTACGAACAGGGCATTCTCTGTGGTCTTCCTGACTCATGGATTGGCCTCCTAGGCAAACTGCTGTTACAGGAAGACTTTGAGTTTAAGGCAAATTTCACAACATGTAAGTGATCTCACTTCTTTTTTAATGGTACTTAAACATTTAATAAGTAGTCACAATCCAGGAAAAACATGATTTTGCTTGAACATGTTTTAAAAATTTGAATTGTTGTATAAAGTTATCATTGACATAATGTTTATTACATAGATATTCAGCTCTGACCAGTGAAGGTTGTGTAGCTAGTTCCTAAATTTGTATGCATATGCTCTAGAATTTTTGGCTTACAACTTGATTGTATGACTAGAAATCTAAATCTCCTTTTTCAGATTTGTTTGGCTGATGGATTTCTTTGGTGTGGGAATTGCTTATAATGTCAAGTTACTTCTTTTCCAAAAGTAAAGCACCCTGGTTATCTTTGTGTAACCCTCGGTGGGAAATGAGATGCTTCGTTTCAAAGAGTCTTGGCCTAAAACAATGTGTTTGATTTTTTTTTTTTTCCGGCAAATGTGTTTACGGAAAGTCCTGTCAATTCACAGTAAAACAATTTGCACTGAAGTGCAAAAATCCCTTCCTCTGTCAAGTATTTGAAAGTTATTTCAGTGCATATAATCTTATTTTTTTCCAACTATTTTCAGAGTAATTCTTCAGTCCAGTGTTCAGAGCTGTAAAACATCTGAACCTAACATTTCTGGCAGTGCAGGCATTACTAAAAGAACCACCAGATCTGCTTCGAGGAAAAGCAGTTTTAAAAGGTGAGAAAAGAATCCTGTTCTGAAAAATTCCAAGCATTGGTTTCTAGCTTAACCTTTTGGACTCCACTTCTGGAGACTCAAAAGAAGATAGGAGAAAGGAGCAACCCTGCGATGGGAAATAATCAGATGTGTTTTATGTGTTCATCATCTATGAAAATCTGGACCCCTTCAATGTAGGATTTTGTTTTCTTTTGTTGTTTAGAGGAAATTTTTAACACTGTAGTCTCTGGATCATGATATGGAAAAGCTTAGAATGTTCTTGTAACTTTAAGAATTTCCAAAGTTTTCTATCAGGGCTTGGAGAAGCACTTCTGTCTATGTACGGGATACAGTGTCATTGTGCAGTTAGCTGCATATTAAGTGTGATGTTACACATTAAGTATGATGTGGAAACGCACTAAGGCCCCTTTTGGGATCCCTCTTGACCTAGTGCCTCCTTGTCATCTTGACCAAAGCCCTCACCCGAGGTCCCATGTGTCTTCTACTTCTGTCCTGGCGTGTCTCACATCCTCTGCTAAGTACAGGCTCTGACAAGAAGATGGGCCCGTCCTGAGACCAGGCCAGTAGCTTGCTGTCTCTGGGCATTTGTCATGAACTGAGGGCAGACACTTGATTTTTAAAATATTCCCCAAACAGTTCCCTTGTGAGGCAAGGGTAGGTCATACAGTTCCTGGTGTCACAGGCGTGGAGGGTGCATGCAATTTAATCCAGTGGTGATTTTGTGCTTGCGGCAAACAGAGCTCTTATAATAGTCTATATGCAGCCCACAGGTAATCAGAACCAGACTTTATAGTGTCCTCAACTGTCCTCCTAGCTTCTTTTCTACTTCCATGCATGCTTGAGGCTTTGGGCCCATGTGCTTTATCCCAGTGCTGAGTTAGTCCCCGTCATGTCCCACAGCAGCTGATGCTTGGCATTCTGGGGATTCACCTCTGTCCTTCTTCACTGCTGAGTTTTCTGTGAAATTTTACTGCATAGCTGGACTCACATGAGAAGAGGACATACCTACCCTGAGTATTTGAGAATTGTTGGGTTCTGACTCAGGATTTTAGGATCTTACATTTTTTATTAGGAATATATCAAATGTCCATACTTGTTTTACTGTCTGATTCCACTTGACAAGAAAATTAGAGTGATACTAACAAGAGGCCAAAGATTTATAGGTGCACTGAGATTAATATCAGTGTTGTGACAGTAAGAAATAGGAAATGGACCGGAGAGTGTTTGAGGAACCGTGGTTTTATTTACTTTTATTTTTGGTGATGCTGGTTATGCAGCCCAGGACCTTGTACACAGGAGGAAAACATGTACCACAGAGCCACCCCCAGCCTGAGTCAGGTTTTTAAAAAAAGTGTCATGACCTGGATAAAGTTTCCTTGAAAAATAAGTGAAAAGAGCTAGCTACACATTGAAATTCTGAGGTGTATTACCTTAATTTTGTAACTGATTCACACTATATAGAGGGAAGTGTAGAGCAATATAAAATGTTTACAGATATGCAAATTTCTATATGTAGAGAAATAAGACAAAGGAAAAAATATCACATACTACTAACATTCTTCTGGTTGGTAGGATAGTTGGGATTTTTTTGTGGAGGGCACTTTTATTTTCCAACTCTTCTACAGTAAAGGGTAGAAAATGGAGTATTTAGGGCCGAGGATTTAGCTCAGTGGTACCACTGCCTGCCTCACAAGTGCAAGGTCCTGAGTTCAATCCCCAGTACCAAAAGAAAATGGAGTATTTTAACTCTGACACTTTTAGGTGATCAAACTGTCAAAAGTTAAAAAGCTTGCTGTTGGTTGTACATTTCGACATGCTTCGAGTGGACTTGCTCTTTCTAGGTGTAAGGACTCAGGCCTCCATTACAGCTCGCAGGCTTGCAACTTAATCTGCTTTTTTCTCTTGGATCGGACTTTTGTAGGTTATAGAGGAGTAGAGTCCAAGAGCTCAGAACAAGCTGGCCAAGTCCCACTTTGTTCCAATGAGGAAGCTGGCTTTGCCCCAGTCTTTCTGTCTAGGTCTGCTTTCTGTGTCATTTTGAGTGACCCTCCACTGTGCTTTTTGGAGTGTGGTTCCTGATTGCAGTGAGCGTCTGCCTCAGATCCTCCCCAGGATGCTTTTTAAGGGCTCTAAAGTAGGTTTTAGGTGGCATAAGATGGGCTAAATGGTGAATTGGCCCCCAAAACAGTTTCCAGGAATTTAGGACAGTGCCGAAAAACAAAACTCCTTTTCCTGCTCATAAGTATATGTCTGTAGGTTCTTTAGAGAGGCAAAGAAGGGAGAGCTCTTTGGGTTTCACAGTTCACTTAGCACCTTCCTCTGTGCAGGTTTTTGGGGTGATTTGGTGTGTTACCCATGTACTGCGGCTTATAAAAGAAAGGCAGACAGATTATGTGCAGTATCCCACCACCTGCTTCTTCAAAAGAACAAGAACCGGAGGCAGCCAAGCTGTGTAGCCTCCAGTGTTGGTTCCACCAGTTACTACGCAGTTTTGTTTGGAAGGTAATGAAGGAATTAACATATTAGTGCATAATCAGATTCAGAGAAAGATAGTATGAGCTAAGATTCTTATGTAATTCTAAGTTTCTAAATTGATATCTTTTCTTTAAACAGCACTCCCCCACCTCCAAGGCCTCCCTCTGTGTGTACCTGGATGGGAGCCTTCTGGGAGCCAGGTCCGGGGCTGTGGGTGACCCGGCCTCACAGGGAGGGGAGGCCTCTGTTTCAGGTCAAGTCACAGACACATCACCACTTGGTGTGGAGGAGCCTGGCTGTCTGCTCTCGGCCTCATCTGTTCTCCAAGGCTTCAGGAATGAAGACCAGAGCCCCCCTGCTGTTTGATCTTGATAGTTTATTGAGAGACTCTTTAGCTTTAGAGAACCCCCACACCCCAACCTGTTAAAAGAGCAGTTATTGGCGGGGTAGAGTATTGTGCCCCAAACATTTGTTGTTAGGAAAGAAATACCAACATATTTCTCAAGGCCAGTGTCCTCTGGATCTAAGCTACATCTGAACGTGTGCAGGCTGTGGTCTGGGTGACCAGGTGACTGAGTCCTTAGTGCTGATGAGGGGTGGGACCACCTTCTTCCCTTTCTCAAGTCCACGGGGGAAATTCATGGGCTTCTGTACCTCCCACCTCCTGTTAGAGTCTAAGACCATTGTAACCTTTCTCTTTTAAGAATTAATGAATCCATTGACTAAGCGGCTGAGTGAGATGGGCTGGTCATTGTTCTTGCATTTGGGTGTGTGGAGAGCTCTCCCAGGATGGGCCCTGACTGTGTCACAAGCCTTACAACTGCCCACCTGCCACAGTCACGTCATACATCCCCAGTGTTCCCTATAAGTGCATGTTAAGTGCATGTTTCCGGAAACTTCTGCTGTTTCTTTGGGGGCAGTCTTGTCTTCTTTTTCAATCATTTCATCCTGTTTTCTAATTTGTGTGAGTTTTTAATTTCAAGCTACATCTTTGGGAACCATCACTCTGCTCAGCTGCCAAACCAACCTCCTATCCATGGCTTTGGGGTGTTTAGTACCCAGTTATTCATATTGTGCGGGGAGAGATGCTCAGGTTCTTTATTTTGCCTCTCAAACCTCACATAAACCCTTTAGCTAGGAGGAGCTATACTTACTACTTTGATTTTTTTACATCCCTTCTGCAAAGGTCATGGCCATCACACCTGTTCCTGCATCTTATTCTTAGAGTCGCAGATCTTGATCCCTGCTCTTGCCACTTGTGGGTCTTGTGTTTTGTTACTGCTGTTGTCTCCAGAAGTACATCAGTGAAGGAGTCTCAGCATGTTCTCTGTCAGTATTCTTTTTTAAAATGGTGATTCCCTCTGATCTTTTAAAATATTAATTCATGTCCCTTTGAAATTCTAGGTATTTTCCCACTTGCCTCTGCCGGCTGACCTGACTGTTTTAAACTCAGTACTCTTTTGGGTCTCTGCTCAAGGCAAACAAGCCTCCTCCATCAAGCAGGCGCATCCTCTCACCTCCAGAACCGAAGTGGTTTTCCTGACTCTTGGTTCCGCTTTTGTTTTCCTCTGAAGGTTGCTTTTGAGTTGAAAGTGTCAAGGGCCACATTGGAGAAGGAAGGGAGGGTGAGAAGCAGGGTCCTTGGCGTCTCTGTCTGTGTCCCCCAGGCACAGTCCCCTCGGAGACATGCTACACCTGCCGAGGAAGGGGACGGGACCTGGCAGAGCTGGAAACTGCTCAAGTTGCTTGAGCTTTTTCTGTGACCAAAGCCTGGCTTTTGAAACCATCTGGTAATCCTTCTTACCTTCTCGTTGTTTCCACTTTCCCACAGCCTGGTTCCTCAGAGGGAAAGAAGGAAAAGGAGTGCTTTGCAGCAGATGCCCTTGGTGGCATTATGGTACTCACCTTGCTCTGCTGCCCTTGCCCGCCTGTCTTTGTTTATTTTTATTTCTTTCTTTTCTACTTCTTTTTTTCTTTTTTAATTTTATTTTTACAGAACTGAACCTTTTTCTACTCTGCCTTTTTCTCCTGTTCATCTTTACTTTATGGGTGATATTATACTGTCTTCTCCAAAGTTTTGTCATTAAAAAAATTATACAGCCGGGCATGGTGGTGCATGCCTGTAATCCCAGCACTTGGGAGGCTGAGGCAGGAGGATTGCCGTGAGTTCGAGGCCAGCCTGGGCTACATAGTGAGTTCAAGGTCAGCCTGAACTACATAGTGAGACCCTGTTTCAAAAAAAAAAAAAATTATACAAAATATTACTCTTTAGCATGTCAATATTTTTATTATGTTGCCTTCCTTGTCTGTGATAACTATCTCAGGGACACTTTCAAACCTTCATGGTAAAATCCTTTTCTTTTCTTTCTCTTCAGTCCCTCCATTTCAAGGACCAAAACAGTTTTGCGTTAAGTAAAAACTCGTGACCAGAACTGAAGAAAGATTCTAGGAACAGAAAACTCTAACAGGACTTAGGAGTTTATTTGAGAACAAAACAAACTGCAGAAGCCTTAGTTGCTTCCACCTAAGAAATTTACTCACTGAAGAAAACGTCTGCTGGAGTCTCAGTAGCTCCCGGAGTTTGGGTGTGAAAGAAGACTTGAAGGGCCCAACTTGCCATTTTTGCAGAATCGTCTCAAGCCAAATGAGGAAATGGTGTTGTAATTTAGTCTCAGGTGTAAGTGCTGCAGCCCCCTGCCATCTGGAGAGCTGATGAGTTCAGTGGCCCATGTGTCCCCACGGTGGCGGTTGTGCTCTCTGCTGGCATTCAGAAGAGCCGAGGATCTGATGGAGGTTTCGTACGTATTTATTTTCTATTCGCTCTGTGACCCTCTGTGGAAATTTGTAAAGATAAACCAGGATTTACTGAAATGGTACTTCCTGTCATCGGACACTATTGGGTTTCATCTCTTTGCTCTTTGTGATACTGTTGTCACGTTTACTCTGTGAAGTACCCAAGCTGCTTGTCTTCCACCAAAGAGTGCTTTATGAACATGAATCTGTGAAGACCATGTGAAAACACTGTTGCATGCTGTAATGCCAAATGGTACTGTGCTCACCTAAGACTTGTCAGACAATATTCATAGAAGCTTTAGAAGACTTCAGGGGAGAAACTGGTCTCAGAGTTGGAAGATTCTTGCCAAGTCCTTCCTTTCTCATCACTTAGGAACTACAAAATAGCAAGGCTGTGCATTACTGGGTTGCCAGTCACACAAAGTCTAGTCAGATTGCCTGCTATGCATATAGGGGGAGCTGCCCACTGTTGGTTTTTACCCTTTGAAACAGCAATCCCAAATAATGGTGGCTTTAAAAACAAAAATGTTAACACTTGTTTTAGAATCCTTTTCTCTAAACACTGTGGATTTTTTTTTTTCTTTTGTGATCAGTCTAGGGCCATTCATATACTCTGATTTCACCGACGATTACTTGCTTTTGGATTTTGGTTTGTAGTAAGAGTGAACTCACTGTTGCCTTTGGTTAGGGAATCCAACTAGTAACTCTTTGCAGCGTGCCTTCTCCCCTTCCCCTTCCTGAAACTCAGCAGGGCTGTGACATAAGCAATCACAAAACAGTTTATCTGCTGCTAAAAACAAAAACCAGGGCCCATAGTTAAAGACTGTTTTGCAGATCCCTTGTTCCTGCCATCCAGGGCTTTCCTAGGAAGCCATGTCCTGTTTACCAGGTCTGGCCTGTGCTTGTCTGGGAACTGGAGTGTGCCAGAGGGTAGGGCCTTCCCATGACCAGATGAATGTATCAAGACCCTGCTGACCAGGCTTCTTGCATTTGGAGCAAAGTAAAGTCTGTTTACCCAAAAAGGAACTGGAAGACAGTGGTTCTCTGTTTCAGTGTTATACCCTTTGGGTGAAGTGTGTCAGTGACTGGCTTGGAGAAGGGCAGCTCTGCCCAGCAGGCCATGTGAGTCGCCCTGAACCAGCATTTAAACATTTGGGGCTGAATGTAGGTGTAAGAGTTGGGTAGGAGGAGGAACATACCACTGTGCCAGGAGACAAAATGTTCACACTGTGCCCAAGCATAAAATCCTGATTCTTAGGGCATCCTTTAGAGGCCCGCTGCTCCATAGCTTATGCAGGTGGGTGTGAAGACCACACTGCCTTCTGAGCCGTGTGTGGCTTGGCTTTCTCTTAGGTTGGAGCTAGGAAGCACATCCCTGTTGTGGCCCCCTTCCCGGTCTGACCTATCCCAGTGAGTGGGCTGTGTGGGGTCTTGGCCAAGAGTAAAATCTTTGGCCCTTAGTGATAACCACTGTGCTTTTTTTTTGTTTTATAGATTGCCTTGTGTTGGCTGCTGAAGTTTCCAGCTAGAATTGTTGTTATCACTGTGGCTCTTGTTAAATATCCCTGTATCTAACAAGCTCGCGCAAGTTAGTCATAGGAAACTTGTAATTTGGTGAAGACCGTTCCATTCCTTGGAGTAGGCAGATAGTCAGGGACAGCACTTCGGATGGGTTTCGGGGGTCTGACTAATGGAAAGTCCTTCGTACTATGAGTAAGAGCAGACTCCCCACCAGCTGAAACCACAGAACACTCCACGTCCTCTAGGAGTCTGACTCAGTTCTTGTTACACATGACCCTGTTGCTGTTGGATCTGAAACAGTGCCTGTCAGATGGAGAGGTTCCTTTAACTTAAGACCTTAAATAGTATCGAAAGTCCACCCAAACCACTTCCAGTGGAATTAAAATTAGAAATGAATATTTATAGGGGCCGGGGATTTAGTTCAGTTATTCAGATGATCCCCGATTCAAAAAAAAAAGGAAATGAATATTTATAGGTGCCCTTGAAACTTTCTGGGGATTCAGATCATCAAGAGACAGAAAGTCCAAGGGAGGTGTGTGCACCTGTGAAGTGGGGTTCCTGGAAGTACAGAGGGTCCTCTGTCACATGACAAACAGCAGGGAAGAGCAATGGCAGGGAGCGAGCAGTGCCTCCTCCAGAGGTGACCTTACTCGGCCAGTGTGGCTGGACCCCAGCCACACGTGGCTCTGCCTATGTCCCAGTTTTCCAGGTGTAAACTCGATGCCCTGAAGCCAGCTCTCCTGCTCCATACCCCACCAGGGAGTGGTGTCTGCTTTTGGCTTGGGCCCAAATGCGTCTTAGCAGTGTCCCCAACTGTTCTCTAGAGGCCATTGTGTTTGACTGGGTCTCCGGTTGTCTCGAGCCAGCTATCCTGGGGCCACCCCTTCGTTTGAATTGCCAAGCTTGACAAATAACCAGTGCAGCCATTGGGTGTTTGTTCTAAGGGTAGCTCGGCTGCCCTTCATAATATTTTTAAAAGTTCTTACTGCACTCTGGAAAGGAGTGCTCATCAGAAACAATCTTAATCCGTCTTTTATTTCTTGAATAGTTCTCTTCCACTGAAATGCCCTGGTGAGGTTAGTTGCTGCTCTTCCTTCTCTCCTCAATCTGAGTATTTTCCATGTTGCTAAGTGAAAATACTATAGATGTGTTTAAAAGTCTGGATGATTTGCCTATACTGTGTGGGAAATTACCTCCTTAATTACCCAGTGGAACTGTCAGCAGACTTGTTCATTGGATTAGAGTACTGCAGTTTTAGATTAATAATTTGCAGACTTTTATCTAATGTGCACTCATGTACAGATTATTAAAAGTTTAAAAATAACTGAGTAATCAGTATTTGATCAGTTATTGTATTGATTTTTTTATTAAAATGTATATTTCTAATCATATTTTTTAAAGCTGAGAGAACTGGTTGAATGTTTATTTTCATGAAAGTATTTTTAAGATAAAGCTTCATAATGGCCTGTAAACTTTGCATATATATGTAGTTTGATACATATTGTTGCATTTGAAAATCTTGTGTATTATAACTGGTTTTATACAAAACACTGAATAGTGGCAGTTGTGTAATTACAATTGTAATTAAAAGTATTAACTAAGCAGTCTTCGGTTTATTGTCTTCACTTACTGAGTATGCTGAGTTATGGTAGGCAGCGGTGAAATATAAAGCGGATGATTAATTCTTTTATTTTTTTTGTACCAGGGATTGAACTCAAGACCTTGCACTTGCAAAGTAGGCACAGTGCCACTGAGCTAAATCCCCAGCCTAATTCTTTTTTTTTTTTTTGGTACCGGGGATTGAACTCGGGGGTCCTTGCGCTTGTGCAGCAGGCGGAGAAACCACTGAGCTAAATCCCCGGCCCCCCAGCCTAATTCTTGATTAATATTCAAGGGCACCCATGGTGAGAGACCAGTCTGGGTGACTTAAACAGCAGTTTATTTCCTCTCAATTCTGGAAGACCCAACTTCAAGGTGTTTGCAGGGTAGGCTGCAGGTAGTCACCTTCCTCTGCGCCACCACATGGCCCTTGCTCTTCACCCACCCACCCCTAGTGTTGCTCTGTGTCCTCGTCTCATAAGGACAGTGTAGTAGGATTGGATTGGCACCCACCCTCATAGCCCCATTTTACCATCACCACTCTTTAAAGGCCCCAACTCCAGTTCCAGTCCAGTCTGAAGCACAGGACTTAGGGCTTTGGCATTTGAATTGGGCAGGGGGACACGGGAACAAGATAATTTTGTATCAACCCAAATTCTTTGTCTCCCAAACTGAAGAATAAATTTGAAGACAAAAGGAAAAATGTAGGAGAATGTTTATTAGAAATGATAATGCCGGGGGGGGGGGGCAACACCAAGCTGGGTGTGGTGGCACACACCTGTAATTCCAGCTCTCAGGAGACTGAGGCAGGAGGATCTCTGCAAGTTCAAGGCCAGCCTGGACTATATAGCAAGATCCTGTCTCAAAAAAAGGGCTGGGGATTTAGCTCAGTGGTTCTGGTGCCTGCCTCGCAAGCGCAAGGTCCCAAGTTCAATCCCCAGTACCAGAAGAAAAAAACTTTGTAGGTATCTAAGTGGGGGGAAAAAGTCTGATGGACCTTCTTTGTTTTTGGCCTTATATATGGGGATTTGTTTTAAACAGGTAGCTTTGTAGGGTTTAAAGGAAATTAGTTATTTAGCTGGTTCATAGGAAACGAGCTCAAAGGAAACTGGTTACTCTGTATTCTGCATTTTTAAATTTTTCTAAGTCCAGCTGAGAGATTAGGGAGGGGCAGACAACTAAGTTAATGTATCTTCATAGAAGGAAAGGTCTTTATCTCCCTTCTTACCTAGCTTTTATCCTTCTGCTTATGTTTCCTTTTGCCTCTGTAAGCTTGGCTTAGCTGCTTCAATTAGCTAACTAGGGTGGGCTGTTTCATTTTATCTGACCCTATCACTAGGCAGCTCTGACTGCATACTTAGAATACTAAACTACAGCTCCACACCCAGCACCAGCAGACTATGTAAAGGCTCCAGAATGTTCCAGAACATCACGCCATGGGGACCTGCAGGTCCTAGACTGTGGCACTCAACTTAGCTGCCAAGGCCGAGCAGGGCTGGGACTAGTGCTCTACACATGGGCCTTCTCACGCAAGCAGTTGGATCCCAACTTCCACGCTGGTCTCCGAGGCCTCTCCTGGTCTCTGGCTGGGTAGGATCTGTGGACCTCACAGAGTCTGGGTCTAGGAATTTGACCTGAATTCTGTCCAGTTCTCCCAAGAAGCTGGGCCCAGCTTCACAGCAGGATAGAAAATTTCAAAGTCTAACCCTGCCTTGCCACCCCTCTCCAGACTTCTCTGATTCCCTTGCTGCTGGGGAGAGCTGCCTGTCCCCTGACCTCTGCAGGGTGTCTGAGGCCCAGGTGCTTGACAAGGGCCCAGCCACTCAGTAAAGTCTAGAGTTCTGTGGAGGGCCAGCTTGGCCTGTGGTGTCTCAGCTGTGCAGTATCTGGGCCTATGGATTCCTGCTGTCATCCTGTGTGGAGCCACACTCCCTTTCTCGTCTATTAAGTGGGCAGTCTGCTAAGCCCCTCTGCTTCAGTTTGAGGAAAATGGAGACAAAAAGAATCCCCACTTTAGCAGTTAGTTTGAAAATTAATGAGCTCATGCATGCATAGTGCTTAAAACAGCACTTTGGGCACATAGCCATCAATAAATTTACATTTTAGGTAATTATCTCTAGACAATTAGATCAAGACTTATTTTAATAGCAGATGATGGCTGCTCAGGATCTGATATTTTTTGGTACATAATTCCATGCACCTGTAATGTTAGGAGGCTTTAAAAAGACATGGAATAAATTACTCTGAAAAGCCTCTTGTGAGTGACTGTTGAGAGGCGAGTTGGGGGTTCATGGATGTCAGAGGCCCCTTCTTGAGGCCCCCGCTGGTGATTGAGATGATTGGAAAGAGCAAGTCCCAGAGATGTGCCTCTTAACCCTGGCCTGGGGTCTTTTGTTTGCCTCTGAGCTCACTGTGTTCACCTGAGGAAGACGACGAGTGAGTGTGGAGTGTTTGGATTGCACCAAGTACCTGGCTGGCCTTGCATGGGCTCTGATGCTTCTGAGGAGGAGCACCCCAACTCCATTCTGTCTCCCTCCTCTTGTGCATGTGAGTGCAGTGGTGCATGCCTTGCTACAGCGTTGGAAGGAATTCTCTGAAAATACCATTTTTCCTACCTCTATAGCATCCCATGACTTGGAATCTTCTGCCCATGCCAGGCTGTGCAGGTCATCACCTGTTTCCCAGGTATAGTGCTGGGTGAACATTCTCCTTTGAAAATTTTTCCTGGGCAGTGCTGGTTAATTCCTTAGGAAAAACTGACAAACAGCATTTCTGGGTCAAAGATAACACAAAATTTGAAGTTGATGTAGTTATTCAGAGCATGGCTTCTGAGCTCAGATTGGGTACAAACCTTGGCTCTTCCCATGCAGTTGTGTGATTTGGGCCAAGTTATTTGGTCTTTCCAGACCAAGCTGGCACTGTCACCCTTGCAGAGTTGTTTGTGGGTTAAATGCACTAATACTCGCTAACCACTTTGGAATGCGTGCCTGGTATGTACCAAGAGCCATATGTGTTATTACATTTGGTAAAAATTAAAGTACAGCCATGCTCCATTCAAGAAAAATGATGCAGTCCCCATGCTCCTTCCTTTTCTCCATTGGCAGTTGTGGTGACACTGGTGAGCAGGTTATGAATTAATAGCAGGACACGCCCCAGGATCAAGGTCAGGGGTTACATTGGGAACATTTTGTCTCCAAACACAGAATAACCCTATGGTATAGTCTCAGCGATTCTGTCTGTTAGAGAAAATGGACCCTTCTGGGTGGCTCCTTCAGACTCCTCCCTGGCTTGATCCCTGGGGCCTTGGTCCGTGTAGGGATGCAGGCCCTTCTGTGCCTCCTCAGTGCACTTGGCTTCCTTGCCTTCCCTCTGTGTTGTCTCTTTGCCAGCAAGTCTCCACGATTTTGACCTGCTCCTGGATGATGTGTTCCTGGACTGCTCTCAAGTCCCCAGGTAAGGTGGTGCCCAGACCCAGCATCACCTACACCAAGGCCTGTGTCGGCCCCTCCCATTCTCCCAGTGGCCAGAGAGCATGTTTTTAAGCAGGTGGGACAAGGGACTCTGGAGGAGGCAGTGTGGTTCCAGTGTTGATTTTCTTGGAGAGAGGCAAGGGCTGCCCGCGTCGTGGGCTTGTATCTCTGTGAAACAAGGCTTCCTTAATTCTCCCTCTCCAGAGAACGCTGCATGTCTGGCGCCTACACCTGCCCAGCAAATAGTCTGCGTCCTCCCCCCACCCCTAATCCCATGTTTTCAGCCAGCTTCAGGGAGCCTCACTGCCCCTGCTTAGCAACACCTGACAAGATGCCATGGAAGCACCTGGCGCTCTGGAGACCCTGTATAGTGAAGGAGTGCTCTGCCTTGTGCTGTGCCCTGAGCCAGGGATGAAAGGACAGTTTCACTGGTGGAGGCTGCAGCAGTGGGGAGCAGGGCTTGCGGGCATGCAGGAGCACTTAGGGCACCAGGGGTGGCTGAGCTGACACCTTGCTGCTGGCCAGGGAATCCCCACATGCAGCAGCCTGAGGGGAGACCTTGCCCAGTGTCACCCTCCCTGGGAGGGGGATCTGCTGTGACCCAGCTGGAGAATACTGGGGTACCCTAAGCAGGCTCGGGAGTAACATGTCCTTTAGTAGCAGCAAGTGGCTGCCTAAGCCTACTCTTCCTCCCAGAGCCATGGTGGATGTGGTGACATGCCCTGACCATCCCCTTCTTTTTGCAGTGATGGTTGGTTGTCTCTGACTGTAACCTTCCTAGACCGGCTTTTCACCTGGCTCGGGATTCGCAGCAACTAAAGCAACCCTCCTGACAGCCACACAGCACTGTCCTGCCTGCTCTCTCTCCTCCAGTAGTCAGAGCCCCTTGGAGAATCAGTTTCTGCCTCATTCTTCACTGGTCTTGGGATTTCAGCCCAGGGCGTTCCTAGCTAGTGAGCGACCAGGTTGGAAGAGCCCCAGATTGGTAGGGCTTAAAGTTAACTGAGGACCTGAGGCCCCCCAACTCTGAAGAAAAGTTTGTGCCCCATTTCTTATTTCCTTTTCCTTCCCTTCACTCACCCAGCATCAATTTGCACTCCTGAATTTAGGACTTGCTGCAGATACCTAAGCGCTTACCTCACTGTTGCTCTAAGGCAAAGCCAACAGCTAGTGTGAGTGGGCCAGGTACAGTTGCGTAGGTTGTTCAAAGTGGATGTGATTATCAAGGCCCTGAGGTTGCAGGGCCTCCGTACTTGAGCCTCCTGGGGTTGCACATTGCCTCCGTACTTGAGCACTCAGCAGCACTGGTGGGTTTATGTGCAATCTGATGCCCCTCCTTTCTCACGTGACAGAAACCCCACCTTAGATGGCTTTGCACTCCCACAGTTATACAGTTGCCCTCTGGAGCTGGGCACATCCTTGCAAAGAAACCACACTCAGAAGCCAGTGATTTCTCTGCTCACCTGCTCTGTTCCTCTGCTCGTGGAGCAGGGAGGTATGAGAGCCTTGCGTGGCAAGGGAATGTTCTTGTCATCTTCGGCCCAGAAGCCTTGTGGCCCAGGCAGAGGGTTTCCTGGAGCAGTGGGAGATGGGCAGGAGCCACTGTCACCCCCAGGCTTGGGGAACAGAGCCACCAGCCTTGCCTCTGGCCCCAAGCCTCCACCTGCAGCTCCCAGGGCGTCCTCTGGTTCCCGTTTGCCATAACAGTGGCAGAGTGGCCTGCTGTGTACCAAGGAAGCATTCAGCTGCCTACAGTGGCTGAAACAAGCACTTCACACTCCCTTAGGTGGCCCCTCTGTCCCTTGCCAAAGTGCACATGGCCCTTTGCCTAACAAGACTGCAGGGAGGGAGCCTCGTTTCTGCTGCCTCCACTGCCTCCTGTCACTGTGTCGACTGAGCTGGGGGTGGGCAGACAGTGCCATGTGATCCTCATGTTGTGGCATGTGAATCAGCTGCAGAACAGCCCTGTGGGTACCCAAGATGTGATGGTCCCTCCTTAGCTGGCATCCTTCAGCCTGGAGATGTACGGTGTGCAGATGCAGGTGGCGTGGGGTCAAGGACGCCCTCTGCGGCAGTTCTGAACTCCCCCTCTGGCAGGAAGGAGGAGATGCGGGCACAGCACACAGGGCAGACTCAGAAGGAAATGACATCTCAACATATGAGGTCCAATGGAAATATACAGTGAATGTTTAGATGTAATACAGGAAGAGACGCACTGACACATTGGTGTGAATCCCTCTTAGTTCCCTCACTTTGAACACCTTCTGACGAAGCTCTGGAGTCTTTTGTGAAAGCCTTTAACTGTACTGTAATGGCTGCCTTGATGTCCTGAATTAATTCAGATGTCCACCTTTCATGGTCATTGACTGGGCAAGAGCCAGAAGTCGCATGGTGCCAGATCCAGTGCTCTAGGTGGATGATGAACCACCCTGATGTTCATGCGAGCCCTCCTTTTCCTTGAATGGCACAGCAACAGTATTCGTTTTTGGTTACACCTCATAAAGATGAGGAAAACTACTTCAGAACTGCTTCAGAAAATGGCAGGAGTGATAGGCTAAGTGTGTTCAAAGCAAGGGGGAGTATTTTGAGGGGAATTAATGACAATGTGCCTTTTACTACAGTAAATTTTTAAAAATTTATAAACATTCACTTCACATAGTGTGCCCATCTTGGATATCGGAGTGCCTGAGTGGCATTAGCTGGCCAGATGGTACCTGCAGGCTATGCGTGGTGGCTTGGAGAGGGCACTTCCTGCCTCTTGCCATCTGCTGAGGTGTGGGTGCAGCTGCTACATGGGACTCATGATGCCACCACATAGAGTGGCTTCAAAGCCACCATGGAGGGCCGGGGATTTAGCTCAGTGGTGACGCCACCTGCCTCACAAGCGCAAGGTCCTGAGTTTGATCCCTGGTACCAAAAAACAAAACAAAACAAAAGCCACCATGGAGCCCTCACATGTGAAATGCTCGACAGGACATTTGATGTCTGGCAGAACAGTAGGAAAGGAGCTGAAGTCCAGCCAACACTGGTAAAGTGAGGACTGGCGTGGGGCTGCCTGGCATGGGTGAAGATGCCCAAGGCTAGTCACAGCACTGGGCTGCAGGTGGGCTTTCCAGAGCAGCCTGAGCCCACTGTCTGCCCAGGGTTCAAAGGTACCCTTGGATTTCCAGCTGGGGATTTAGCTCAGTGGTTCTGCTGCCTGCCTCGCAGGTGCAAGGTCCCAGTTCGATCCCCGGTACCAAAAAAATAAATAAATAAAAGGAAGTGCAAAGGATTTCCATCTGGTTGGAGCAAGGGTGGGGGGGCAGCCTAGTCTTCATCTGGATGTGTCGGGGCATGGCTGTTACTGTGGGGTTGCTCCCAAGGTCTGGGGACCTCATCCCCACCTCTACCCCCAGTTGCCACCTGGCAACCCAAGTCAGATGCCCGAGACCGTACAATTCCCAAGTGGACCAATGGGGTGAGGTTGGCTGGCCCACCTGGGCTTTCAGGGACCTAACTGCTTCTTTTGTGGGATTAATCTGCTGGGTTCTGTGGTATCAGGGTGCCTTGCAGGGGACTCTAGTCAGGAAGGTCCTGCTCGTGTCCAGGTCTAAACACCAGGTCATCATGTGGATGACTTGTAGCCCAGGATGTAGAAAGGGCACAGACACGAACTCTGCACCCATTGGCCCCAAGTCGACAAGGCAGCCCCAGTGACTGAGCAAAGCCCACAGGCCACAGACCCAGAGACAGTGCCATATGCTTTCTAGGAAACAGGACGTGCGAGTGCTGTGGGCTTGTCAAGTGCTTTTCACAAGTGGGAATTTCCTCTCAACGGATCTGTTTTGTCAATCTTCAAAGCCAATGAAGGCAAAATGACAACATGACAGCCTTACAGGTGCTGAGTGGTGACAGTCTTCATCCTGCACCAGCTGGTGACTATAACTAAACCTGACATATTACATATTACCAGGGTCTCTTCTCCCAGATCAAGTCCTCAGATCACTGTCTTTTCCAGGGAGCAGAAAAAAAAACAGTTCGCCAATACACATTAGTACTTGGATAGTCATTTAATAATGAAACCCAAAGCCACTGCCACGCAAACACCCTTAACTGTGACACATCTAGGGACTCAGGTTTCCACTGTGGCTCAGTGTGGCCGAAAGGACTGCGTTTTCTATGCACAGTTTGGAGGGAATCCCAGCTTTATTTGCATTTGGGCTCCAGTTCAGAGCCATCTGAGATAGCACAGAACTAGAGACGCAGAGCCTGGGACAGGGCTCCAGTGCCCAGGGCCACAGGCCTCTGTCATTGCCCCTGCCGAGTCACTGCTGCCTCTGCCTGGCTCTGTCTAGCACCTGTGGGCTCTGAGTGGGGGACAGCTGGGCCCTAGGCTCCAGCCCCATGGTCTAGGGTGGGACTACAGTGAGGAGCACTACAGCTCCAGGGCTATGGGGAGCCCACGCACATAGCAGAGGAGAGATTCGGCATGCCAGGCTGGGCCCTGCTCCATGGCTGAGGTGCATGCTTGTTCTGAGGAAAAGGTATGCTGTTAACCTTGGCTGGGAAACCTTTCATTTGGTGGGTTAAATAACATGATTTTAAAAATCATATACTTAGTACTCATCCTGAAAACCACCCAAACACTAAATATGCACACACACACATATATATATGTATTATATATATATATATATGTACTGTATATACTGAGTGTGTATATATACACACACAAAAACCACGAGGTAGTTTATATCACCATTAAAAAAATCAATACTTTGTCTATTTCTTTGTCACAGCGTAGTGACCACTGGCTGTACAACAGCTGTTTGGAATTTGTGGTTAAATGAAAATGAGAATTCAGGAAATTTCAGGAGGTTGTGACATTTACAAGTAAACACTCTCAGAAACTAAGCTGTGACTGCTCTAAATTAATAGTTACAATTCTGTGTTATTTCCTGTAATATCAGAAGAAGGATCTATACAATTCCGGGAACTATACAATTTACTAAGTGCTCTCAATAGATTATATTTTACAGCTTACTTCACTCTCCATGCTTTGGTGGAGGTTTTGATACAGTCTCTATGTACACCTTTAAACATTATTCCTGAACTTCTTTGGAATTCCTTCAATTAAAAAATGGTCACCATTCTTCACCTGCTACAGAAGTGCCTGACAAAAACCCTAATGCAGGGGCAGAGGGTAAGAAGCATGTGCATCCGACACCCCCAGACCAAAAAAGTGCAGCAACTTCACATGACACAGGGAAGCAACATCTATTGTTCTCAGGGTCTCCTCACAGGTGGGGGGTCACTGGTGCTGCCCCATTCACGCCAGAGCAGGGAAATCTTCAGGATCATCTGGGTTGGGGGCAATGTCTTGTATCTAAAGAAGAAAAGAAAGTTTTAAAGCTGACTGCCATGTCCCCACTCCCAGTGTGGCCAGGGGAGAGGACCTGGCACAGACCCTGAGGAGAGAGGGCTGCAGTGGGGAAGAAGGTGCAGGGCCTCCGTAGGGCAGGCCTGGGAGCAGCTGTGCTCCCTTTTTCCTCCTGCAAATTCAAAGTGTTAGTAAGACCCGGTAAACACAATAGTGTTTATCACCTGCTGCTGCCAGGCCTGGAGATACAGGGTGAACCATACAGTTCCTGCCCTTGCAGAACAGAGACAGGGAAGCAGGGAACCTCAGTCACAGGTATCTTGGGAATTGGGGACATCTAGTGCCAGGCAAGTTCTCCCTGACCCAAGCCTTGGGACTGGCCTGGAGGGGGTGGGTTGGTGCCATACACCTATGGCCTCATAACACCCCACAAGGAGCCCTGCTATTTCAAAGGTGTGAGTATGTCTTTTTTTGGTCCCAGAATCTTTTTTCACAGCTGACCGCAAGTATAGTCAGAGGAAAAGTCGAGTTTTTGCTGTTACTTAATAAAAACAAACTGTAGGCATTTTTTTCTGGGGCCACTCCCTGGTGCATGGGAACTGGGTAGCAAAAGAAACACTTCTGAGAACAGCCACAGAGAAGGGTTCCAGGTCACAAGAACAAATGTCAGCCCAGGCTGGACTCAAACTAAACGAGTGCTTTTATGTGTTCATAAAGCTTTCAGGAAGTGACTACCACAGGAGAAATGTGCTGGGTACTGGGAGACCAGTGGGAAAAGGTGGCCATGATTTCTGTCTGCTGGAGACAGCAGACACTAAGCAGTGAGACATGCTTGAAATACTGCTGCAAAGTATGGAACTCGTTTCTCACAGCTCCTGGCTGGTCTAGCAGACAGGATTCAGGAAGCCGCCGGGGAACAAGCTCGGATCTAGTCAAGGTGGGCAAGTGAAGACCGGGGTGAAGAGCACAAGCTGGGGAGCTGGCTGTGTACCCAGGAGGAGGGTGGCAGGGACGCTAGTTACTAATGACACTAAGACTTGGGGGAGGAATATCTGAGCATGGGCACCAGTCAGCCATGGTCAGAAAGCAAGGGTCAGGTGGCCTGGTTCTATATCATGCTGGGGAACCTGTCCCACACAGATGAGCAGTGGCTGGCTGACAGCACTCCTCCCTGCAGATGCTAAGTGTGCAGCTACAGCTGGTTCTGACCCAATGGGTGTCCACGATGTGACAATACCATTCCAACCCCCACCTGTAGACTCTCTCTGGCTGAAGTGGCAGGTACTCTAACAGCTGATCCCCCAAGTTAGGTCACAGCACACCCAGGGCACGCTGGTCCCCTCACTTCCTTCAGCAAACATCCAGGACTGACAATGCAACCACTCACCACCACTTCTGGTCTGGGTCCGTAGTTCTCCACCCTCCGGATCCTTCCCCGGCCTCCCCGGGCACCACCTCTGCCTCCTCGTCCAGGACGAGGGAGGTTCCCGAAGTTAATCTCCAGCTGAGATGTGATGTCATTGGCTGCTTTCCGGAAAACATGGGCATCCTCCTCATAGTCATCCTTCACTATCTAGAACACAGTGGCAACCTTAGTCAGACACACTCACAGCTGTCTTAGGACACTCCTGCTCAGTGACTACAGAAGATTTCCAGGATGCTACACAGGAGCTGGACACCTCCACCCCTCCCACCCCCCAAGATATGCCCCAGCCCCTGATGCAGGGGCCCTGTCATCTTGGTTCTCATGAAGGTGAGTGTGGTACATTTCAGAGTCACACAGTCCTTGGGCTGAGCTTGATCCAAACGTCACTGAATTTACTATTGTTTCAAGTGAGACCACACTTCTATCAGCTTAGCAAGTTAAGATGTAAGATTTAACATGACTAACAGCAAGTAATGTAGATGTTCCAATGTATTTTGCTGAGATTAAAAAGGTTTCTGCTTATTTTCTGTTTTATTTGTTCACAAACACTACCCTGATCCATAAGGAAATATCATTTCCCAGAAACAGAACGGTGAAACCCAACATGGGCACTCACTGTACTATCACATGTTAAGAAGTGGATGATTCACAGTAAATATCTCTCACTCAAAATGTGTGGACATCTTGTAAAGCAACAGAGCATGGTTATCAGAGGTTGCTACAAATGCTACACAAAGAAACCAAGTTGTTTTTTTGTTTGCTTTTCCTTTTTTTTGTTTTTGTTTTTTGAGACAAGGTTTTGCTTGCAGTGATCCTCCTGCCACAGCCTCCCAAGTGCTGGGATTACAATTGTACACCACCACACCTGGCTTGAAACCATGCTGCTTTTTAAGGAACTGCTTCAGTTCAAATTCTTTATATTTTAGATCAGGTAAATTTTATCTTTTGTTAAAAGAAAACTATAATAAGGCACATTAAAATTTTATTTGACTTCAATTCATAATTGTGGATTAAAAAAACCCCAAAACTTTAGTAAAAGCCAAACCTTCAGAGAAGAAAATGTGCCAAGGCCCTTAGATGAGAATCTCCAAAGTGCTATGAAGTTAAACATTCCTACAACTTGCCCCGAAAATGGAAAAATTTCCACAAACACTCTGATTCTATTTTTTTTTTTTTGGTACTGAGGATTGAATTCGGGACCTTGTGCTTTCTTAGCGGGTGCAACGCCACTGAGCTAAATCCTCAGCCTTAGCACTGATTCTTTTCAGCCATATGTTCACTAGAGGTTTACTTTTAACATCTGTGTCCCCCTTCAAAGTTTTAGTTTACAGTAAAGCTCCCTGAGGCTATAAAGGTGAAGGAATTCTTCAAGTACCAAACACTGGTTGCAAGTTACACACACACACACACACACACACACACACACACACACACCCCAGTAAGAGGCAACAGTAAACCGCTCTCTTAGCCAGGCAACAGGTGCACCAGGATAGAGGTGCTGGTTAGGTGTGTGGGCACCTTCAAGAGGGAACCTAGTGTGGGGGGAATGAGGAAGACAGCACAGTCTCAGGCCTGGGTCTCCTCCTCACCTCTGTGGCCCTAGCCACGGTGCCTGTTTCACAGAGTTGACTTAGATTTGACCTTTGTAGGCAGCAGACTTCCATGCAAACAGGTTTTATTACAGGCTTTTGTCTTAAGATGCCCAGAACAAAGTAAACTAATGACCCCACAATGTGGCTTTTGTTGCTTGAAGAGCTATCACTGGCTAGAATCTACAACTGCCCTAAGATTAACAAGAACCAAAGAGCGATTCACTGAGACCAGGCCCAATGACTCAGCTAACCCAGTTGCTTCCAATGTTCCCGCACATCTCTAAAGCCAGAAAGAATGAGAGCTGTGAACCCTCCTGAAAGAGGCTTCTATTTTTACCTGACATGTCAGCTGCATGTTTCTCACCCTGACAGCACAGCTGCTTCAGAGCTTTATTAAATTGCTCAGAACAAAGAAGAACCAAGACAGTGGACACCCAGCCAGCCTGACTAGCTAACGGGTTTGTCACCCACCTCACTGAGATCCCTAGGAGAGTAAGGCTCTGGCATCCTGTGTCTATAAAAGCTATTTCTGGTAAAACAAGACTTATCAGTAAGGCCCCCTAAACTTTGGACTGACCAAACAAGACAAAGGGGCTACTATATCATAAATGACCGCCTAAAGAACGTATCCATTCAAAAATACAACTAACCAATGTCTAGGTGGGAACATCAGTTTGGATTATAAATGTTCCCCAGAGGCTCGTGTATTAAAGGCTTCATCCCCAGCCTGTGTTACTACTGGGAGATGGGTGAGGCCTAGTGGAAAGAAGTTGGATCACTAATCTAGGGTTTGCCCTTGAAGGGGACAGGATACTTGGCCCCTATCTGTCTGTGTGAGCGGTTTCCTCCCCCACATGCTTCCACCATGATGTTTTGTCTTGCCACAGGCTCAAAACAATGCAGCAAAACAACCACGGACTGATACCTCTTAAACTGTGAACATAATCCTTTCCTCCTTGTTAATTGATTATCTCAGGCATATTGTCACATTAACAGAAAGCCTACTAACACAGGAACACAGACAAATCTACATAGTATTGTAAGCCTCCATCTAAAAATCAATAACTGGGCCAGGGATTTAGCTCAGTGGTTTCGCCACCTGCCTTGCAAGCAGAAGGAGTTCGATCTCCTGTACCAAAAAAAAACCCCCCATCAATAACTACTATCCAACAACAAAGAGTTATCTAGAGTATTAAGTTGGGATCATATGATACAAATTCTAAGTTCTGAAACTGGGATATTTTAGTGCACCCTTAAGTTCAGTAACTTAAAGAGAATCTGACTAATGACTCTATGGTCTTATCAATTTATGGTGGTGGAGATTTTCCCTAAAATATCTCCTTTTAAAACTTAAGGCATCTGATAAAGAGCTGAACATAAGCATGGAAAATAAGGCCTTCCCAACACTAAGAAATTTCTCACAGCTTGGGTGGTTGGGGTAGTACCTGACCCTACTGTCCAGCAGCCCAGGACTTCTCTGCAATTCCTGCAGTTACACAGAGGACACACAGCCTCTGACATAGTACAAAAAAGGGATCACAGGGTTTGGATCCCCTACTGTAGTATAAGACGACCAACTATTTCCAAGGAGATGAAGCTCATTAAGAATTAGAGCTACAGGGGCCGGGGATTTAGCTCAGTGGTTCTGCCGCCTGCCTTGCAAGCAGAAGATCCCGAGTTCGATCCCTGGTACCAAAAAAAAAAAAAAAAGAATTA
This sequence comes from Heterocephalus glaber, assembly GCF_053883595.1. Taxonomy (NCBI): domain Eukaryota; kingdom Metazoa; phylum Chordata; class Mammalia; order Rodentia; family Bathyergidae; genus Heterocephalus; species Heterocephalus glaber. Next base: position 11,437,182 of record NW_028258151.1, on the reverse strand, counting down.
GAGCTACAGGTAATCTAATTGTGAAAATACAGAGTAGTCATCTCCTGAAACAGCACTGGCCTGGAAACATTATGTACCTCTCACTCAAGAGTCAGAAAATGAATGTATAATGAACACAGTATTTGGACAGTCTCCATGCAGGGCTGAAAATGGGCTGTCCCTTACCAGCTTTGTATTTTAGTGTCAATACATTAAGTTTCAATTCTTTTTCATCCTCTGGTTACTCTTAAGCAGAAACAAGAAAGCCAATTACTAATGTTCCATTTTTCAAAACAGTAGGAAAGGTCTATTTAATTTCCACTGAGGTAAAAGTGAAAGATTACCTCTAGATACAAAAGGCAATGCTTACATCATCTCTATATTTTGACTCGTGAATCACCACTGCTTTGGAAGGAACAGTGGATTCTGGTTTCCGGATGTTAAACTCAGGTTTTGGTCTTGTCTGTTCTTGAAGATTTTTCCACTCATCCAAGGTCATCTCATGAACTTGAGTTTCCTCTTCTACTTCCAACTCAGGAACTCTACAAAGATATATAATCATAAAAAAAAAATTTCTGATGGGACTGAAATGTCTACCAAAGAAAAAATTATAACCTTAGTACAACATACTGTACTTTTGTGGAACTGCATCTCAAATGCAAGAAAACCCCTGAGTCACAAGCTTCTGCATTTTATTTTCATCATTTCATTCCATTCCTGTCAACTGAAGATACTTCCTGTCTCTGTTCAAAGCCGGCCATGAAAAATGGGGACATCACTATCCCAATACTATGTACACCTCTTGTGGGGATAGAAAATAATTTGGTCACTTTGGAAAACAGCCTGGAGGGTATTTAAAATTTTAAACTCAGAGTTGACATATGACCCACCAATTTCACTCAGGTATATTCCCAAGAGAAATGAAAACATATGTTCGCATCAAAGCCCACACATGAATGTTCATAGCAGCATTATTCCTAACACCCATGAACTAGAAATTATCTTCATTTCTATGAACAGATAAACAAAAGATATTTTAAAAAATATTCTTTGGCAATAAAAAGAAACAAAGTACTAATACATGGTGCACCAAGAACAAACCTTGACAACAGAAGGCTGGGTGAAATAAAGCAGGCACACAGAGCTAAGTCTTATTTCTGTGTAGGGTTCCATTTATATAAAATACTTATAAGAGGGAAATTCATAGAGACAAAAAGCAGATCAAACTGAATCCTTAATGGATATGAGGTTTCCTTCTGGGGAGATGGAACTGTTCTGGAACTAGATATTGGTGATGGTTGCATAACACTGTAGATGTACTAGATGCCACTGATCTGTGCATTTTAAAAGGATCAAAACTGTAAATATTATATGTATATTACCACTAACCTCCCACAGAAAAAATGCAAGGGAAATGAAGTATTAACATGGTATAATATAAATAAACCTGAAACCTTTCACCAAGTAAAATAAGCCAAATATTGAACATTTTACCTGAGGCAAATTCATTAACCCAAAATGGGACTAAGACGATGGATGAATAGTGTTTAGTAGGTACACAGTTTCTGTTTGGAATGATGAAAAAGTTCTGGAGATGATGGTGCTGATGGCTACATACAATGTGAATATAATTGATGGTAATGTCTTATTACTTAAAAATGAGCTAGGCGTGGTGGTCCCTGCCTTATAACCCCAGGACTCGAGAAGCTGAGGCAGGGGGATTCAAGTTCAAGGTAGTCTATGCTAGATAGCAAGCTCAAGGCCACCCTGGACTAGAGAAGACCCAACCTGTCTCAAAAAAAGTAATTTTAGGGCCGGGGATTTAGCTCAGTGGTTCTGTTGCCTGCCTTGCAAGTGCAAGGACCAGAGTTGAATCTCTGGTACCAAAAAAAAAAGTAATTTTATGTTACTTATATTTATACAATTTAAAAAACATTAATAATGCAATATACTCCAAACCAGTGAAAAGTATACAGTAAATGTCTGAGTTATATAGCATGAGAATTATATTTTAATAAAGCCGTTTAAAAAAAAAATAACAGTAGGCAGGGAGGGCACCAGGAAAGAATCAAACCTACACCTTCACCAAAGGGACAATGTAACTCAGGGTTCTATGAATATACAAGTTAATGATAAAAACTGTAAGCAAAGTTTGGAGAGAAATCTAATTGCAGAGCATCCAAAGCAGACACACAAAAGTGACCACTTATGAAGGGACTCAGGGAGATTTTGGGTTACTGGTGATATTGTATATATTGACAGGAGCTGGGGCTCTACAAGCACATGCATTTGTCAAAACAGATCATCATGAGGCCTGGGGAGGTGCACCATGGGGAGGGGAAAGTGGAAGCTTTTGCCTTTCAGGCAGAAACTGCTCAACTCATGTCTCTTATTATCAATACCTTCTGTTCCCAACAAGGAAATTTTCCTTTGGTAGCTCATCTCCAATGGTTCTGATGCTTTGAATGAGATCTGCTATGAGAGCCTGACAGATACTTGGACAGCAGTAAAGAGCTGAACACTGATATCATGCCCAACCCTCAGGAGCACACTCTGACTTTGGTGGATACGGGTACTGGTGTGACCAACATTTACCTCATAAATAATTTCAGAACCAAGTCTAGTACTAAAGCATTTATGGAGGCTCTTCATGCTTGTGCAGACATCTCCATGATTGGGCAATTCAATGTTAGATTTTATTCTGTCTTTTAGGTGGCACAGAAAGTGGTTGTGGTCAAAAGCACAATGATACACAGTATGCCAGGGGTCTTCTACTAGAGATCTTACACTGTACGTGCCAACCGTAGTGACCCCACTGGCCAGGGCCCAAAGTGATCTCCACCTCAAAGATCAGTCAGAGTACTCAAAAGAGAGGCAGGCTGAAGAAATGGTGAAGAAGCTCTTGCAGTTCACAGGCTATCCTATCACACTCTACTAGAAGGAAAGAGAGAAGGAAATCACTGATGAAGCAGAGGAAGAGAAAGAAGAGGAGGCCTAATGAAGGTTCATTGAAGATGTGGGTTAAAGATGAGGAGGAAGACACTGGTAAAGATGAGAAAAAGAAAACCAAGAAGACTAAGAAGGAATACATCAAACACAAGGAAATGAACATGATCAAGCCCCTCTGGACTAGAAACCCTGACGGCATCACTTAGGAGGAATATGATTTCGTTTTTTGGGGGGAGACAAGGTCTTATTATGTAGTTCAGGCTGGGCTTGAACTCACCATGTAGCCCAGGCTGGGTCTCCAACTTTCGGTGGTCCTCCAGCCTCAGCCTCCCGAGTGCTGGGATTACAGGTGGACACCACCACATCCAGCTCTAGGAATATGAAGAATACAAGAGTCTCACCAATGACTGGAATGACTACCTGCAGTCAAGCACGTCTCTGTAGGTCAGTTAGAAGGCAAAGCACTGCCATTCAACCCTTAGCGGGGTCCCTTTGACCTCTTTGAGAACAAGAAAAAGAACAACATCAAACATGTTCTTCAGGGACAGCTGTGCTGAGTTGATACCAGACGACCTAAACTTTATCCATGGTGTGACAGACTCTAAGGACCTGCCCCTGACATCTCCCAAAAAATGCTCCAGCAGAGAAAATCTTGAAAGTCATCCACAGAAACACTGTTAAGAAGTGCTTTGAGCTCTTCTCTGAGTAGGCAGATGACAAAGAGAACCACAAGATATTCTATGAAGCATTCTCAAAAATAAAAAGCTTGAAGTCAAGAGGACTCTACTAAAAAGCAATGTCCTCCTGTGTTGGGAGATGAGATTACTTCTCTGTCAGAGTATGTGTGTCACATGAAGGAGCCCCAGAAGTCATCTACTACATCACTGGTGAGAGCAAAGAGCGGGTGGCCAACACTGCTTTTGTGGAATGTGTGCAGAAGTGGGGCTTTGAGGTGGTGCAAATAACCAACCCTAATGGTGAGTACTGCATGCAGCAGCTCTAGAGTTTGATGGGATGAGCACGGCCTTCATGACCAAAGAAGGGAAGAAAATGCAGGAGAGCAAGGCAAAGTTTGAGAACCTCTGCAAACTCATGAAAGAAGTCTTGTTTTTTTTGGTATCGGGGATCGAACTCAGGTCTTTGCGGTTGCACAGCAGGTGGCGAAACCACTGAGCTAAATCCCCGGCCCCATGAAAGAAACCTTGGATAAGAAACCTGAGAAGGTGACAAAGTCCAACAGGCTTGTGTCTTCACCCTATTGCACTGTGACTAGTAGCACCTATGGCTGGACAGCTAACATGGAGCTGATCATGAAGGCCCAAGCACTCTGCATCAACTCTACAATATGTTAAATGATGGCCAAAACCACCTGGAAATCAACCCCAACCACCCCAGTGTGGAAACACTGGGAGAAGGGTGACAGATAAAAACAAGGCGGTAAAGGACCTGGTAGTGCTGCTGTCTGAAACTGTGCTATGTTCTGGCTTCTCCTGTGAGGACCCCAGAGCCACTCACCACACCTGCTGCATGAGCAAGCTGGTCGTGGACACTGAAGAAAAAGTGCCCCAGAGGAGCCCAGTATTGCTGTTCCTGACAAAACCCCACCTCCAGAGGAATGAGGATACAAATCAAATGGGAGAAGCAGATCAGGATTGTCTGCTGAGAAACCTGTGCCCTCTGTATAGTGTCTCTATGGCTCCACAGCAACCTGGAGTGGCCCTGTCCCACCTTGCTCCCTCTGCTGATGTCTAGTAGGCTTTTCCTCTCCTATCCTGTGTCTAAGGCAGGAAACAAGGGCCTCAAGCCCCATTCCCTCCATAATTTGATACCAGGGTTAGATGTTGTGTATGATGGTCTTATTTTGTTCTGAAATTAAAGTATGCAGAATAAAGAAGAGTTTTACACTCAAAACCCCACAGATCTCAAATTATACTAGCAACAATATGAAAAGATCTTAAGAAGACATTATAAGAGAAAAAACATAAATGCAAAATATGGGCTACAACCTAACTCATTTAGAGAGGCATTTGGTGGAAATTATGGTACAGCCACACATGGAGATGAAGCAACTAATAGTGAAATGAGGAATGCCTCTGTATACAGTAATGAAACAACTAGATATGGTGAGGAAAAGCAGGTGGGTGTGTAGTATGTTATCATTCACTTAAGGAATGGGAAAAAGCATAGTAATATATATGTTTGTATTATACTTTCTAACAACAGGAATATAAACTAGGAAAGAACAAGGACAGAAGCTAGTTGAAAATACTATGTACGTATTAAATGATGTGATGACTGAATTTGGGAGTAAATATTTTACATAATTCTAAAACAGATTAAAGAGCTGGGCATGGCGACACACACCTATAATCCCACTTCTGCCGAGGCAGAAGGATCACTGTAAGTTCGAGGCCAGCCAGGGATACCTAATGAGTTCAAGACCAGCCTGAACTACATAGCAAGACACTGTCTCAAAAAGAAAAAAAAAAGTTTAAATTAAAATCATCTCTAAAATTTAAAGGTAAAATGAATCAAATTAATGTAAATGTTTATCAACTTGCTGACATACCCACGAGGAGAAACTATTTCAAATGATTCTGAAACAAAATCTGATTAGTCATCTCCTTCAACATACCTTTTTAGTAACTGTATTAGTGAAGGCAGCCTTGGTGATGTTGTGTATAGCAAATGAGTAATAGGATGATGTCTCTGAAAACTAGGACTTTCAGTATATAAGAAAGAAAAGCAAATGAAGAAAGTTTAGGTAAAAATTTCCTACCCTAAATCTGAACAGGAATCATTGGAGAACTCACATTTTATCTTATATTTATATGTGCGCATCTATTTCCTCCCAGCTCTGTCCACTCAAATACCCTAGAAACAATCAGGAACCTAATAGTTTCTTCTGTCCTTCCTCCCTTGTTTCCTTTACTGCAGTCCTGGGGATTGGAGCCAGTGCCTTCACACCGAGCTACCCTTCTAGCCACCCCTCTTTTTTTTTTTTGGTACCAGGGATCGAACTTGGGTCCTTGCACTTGGGCAGCAGGCGGCAAAACCACTGAGCTAAATCCCTGGGCCTTCCTCTAGCCCCTTAAAAAAAATTTTTCTTTGGGGGGGTACCGGGTCCTGAACTCAGGTCCTTGTGCTTGTGTAGCAGGCAGTGGAACCCTTTTTAAAATTCTGAGATAGGGTCTCATTGCTTTACTGAAAATACCATACAGGTGAGATATAACCATGTGATGCTCATCATTAGTCATTAGGGAAATACACTTTAAAACTACATTTAAAATGAGACACCTATTATTATGACTAAAAATTATAAAAACTGATCCTATCAAGTATTGACAAAGACAGAGAAGAACTAAACTCATTTACTGTTGGTGAAAAAAATAACGATACAACCACTTTGCAAAAGAGTTTGGCAGTTTCTTTCTTTTTTTTGGTACCGGGGATCGAACTTGGGTCCTTGCGCTTGCGCGGCACATGGCAAAACCACTGAGCTAAATCCCCAGCCCAGCAGTTTCTTACAAAGTTAAATATACACCAACCATATAACCCAATCATTATACTTCTAGGTAATTACCCAGAAGAAATGAAAGTCTATATTGTATTCACACAATGACTTGTATATAAAAATGTTCATTAACAGAATTTATAGCAGAAACTGGGAACAGCATAAATAACCACCACTGAGTAAACAGATAAACTGTGGTCTATCTGTACAGTGGAGTATTACTTAGCAACAGAAAGAAAATTTGGATAAATCTCAAGTATCCTCAGTAAAAGAATACAGTCTAAAAAAAGAAAAAGAGTACAAACTATGATTTCATTTATAAAGAATCATGCAACTGCAAACCTGTACTGACAGAAAGTAGAAAGTAGGCCATTAGTTGCCTGGAGAAATCGGAGCAAGAGAGAAATTACAAAGGACACAACCAAACGTTTGGGGAGAGAGCTGTGTTCATTATTTTGACTACAGCCATGGTTTCACAAATATAAATACATACATACATATATATATATATATACACATACATACATACATATATATATACACACATATATATACATATACACAAACATATATATGTGAAAGCTAGTAAAACTGCATTAAATACGTGCCATTTATTCAATGCGAATTATATCTCAATACAGCCATTTTAAAGAGAGATATTAAGAAATTGTTAAAACTTCTAGATGTGGTAATGGTATCCTAATTATATTGTTTAAAAATGAGTCCTTTTCTAGATGTGACATTCTGAAATATTTGTGAGTGATACATCTTGGGGGAGGAGGAAACTGGCAGAGATATACATGAAACAATGGAACCCACTGTGGTCTAGCAGCTTAGACTTAGTACCTTCACTCTGGTGGTCTGGCTCCATTTCTGATTAGGAATCATAACCTTCTTGGGTCCTGACATGCTGGTGATCACCTTTAATCCCTATACTCTGAGAAGCTGAGGCAGAAGAATCACAAGTTTGGGGCCAGACTAGGCAATCTAGTGAGACCCTGTCTCAAAATAAAAAACAAAAAATGACTATGTAGTTCAGTGTGATGGCCCTGGGTTCAATCCCCAGTACCAAGAAAAAAAAAAAGAACAAGGTATATAAGAAATGCAACCTTGATGTGATTCATATAAATACCTAAAGTAGAGCAAATATAGAATTTAGCATGTAGTGTTTGTTACAAGTGATGCCTTCCCCACTGGAAATCAGCCCAATGCTGTGTAATTCACCTCATTCAAGAATCTAGGTACATGTCCTTTAACACGTTTACGACAAGGCTGTCATTTATATGTCTTGCTGACTGTCCTATCAGGCAGCTTCCTATTCTATTAGCAAAAAGACCAATAAAAGTGATTAGATGTTTGTACCACCAGTGGCACAAGCTTTCTGATGGGACAGTCATGCATATACCTACCACCACTGGTTCAAGCTGTTGGGAACTTGTTAAGGCTTCCCTTTCATTGTCCCTGGTTTTGACAAGCTACACTAAAACAATTATAGTATCAACAAGGCCAGGCTCCTTAACCTTATTCCCTACTGAGCAGAAGTTATTACCAAAAACACATACTGCAACAATTCTGTGATGCATGCTTCGTGTGTCAATTTGAATTGGCATTGAATACAGTTATATTGTGGGTTTGGCAAAGCCTGGATATTCCACAGGCAGAAGTGTATCCCTCTGTTGTATCTCTAACAGTGATAACACCATCTCAACTCTTATTCTAAATTCAATATCCCCTGGGCTGTTGTTTAAGTCTTTGGTTTATTATCAAATCAATAAACTTTAGTTTATTATCAAAAGCCTGGGGAGAGAATTTTTTTGGTTTTTGTTTTGGTACTGGTTGATGGAGCCAGGCCCCAGCCCCAAGGAAAAGAATTTTTATCAAAGCTCCTCACAGAGATAAGGTAGTTAAATTTATGTTAACATGAGTAATGCTAAATGCAAATTTACTTTGTTTATACATGCAAATTTGATAGTTATATTGTTTCTAAATGGGTGCAATTATAGAATAAATCAAATTGCCTTTACCACAGTTATCTTTATAAATGAATTGGGATAGTAGCAAATACTTTTGGTTTGCTTATTATGGGCCAGGTATTATACAAAATGCTTTATAGTAATTATAATTATCTCAGGATAATTAATCCCATAAGTTACAATTAATCACTCCATTTTATAGATAAGAAAATCAAGGCACAGAGAGGTTTTGTAGTTAACAAATAATGGAAGAGCCAAGTTTCAAATCCAAGTTATTACCTATCCAAAGCCCACTCTGACCTTGTGACGCCTTGAGATGCATGGAGGGATGGGCAGAGGTCAAGGTAGAGGAGTCAGGCACACAGAGACCAGAGATCTACTTGAACTGTCTACGCAATCAGGTAAAACTCCAGCACCCAGATATCTGATGGGAGCAGTGGTGATGGTGGTTAACTCCACATGGCAAAAAATGTAGCACACAGAAACCTTCACTGTTTAAGCAAATACACATGGAAACCAATTACAATAACAAATAATTCAGTGTAGATACTTTGTGTTCATGCTTTCTCAACATTTTCATAGAGCTTTTTCAAGTTAAAATAAGGGACTTGTACATACACATACACAGATTCTGGTGATGGAACCGTGGGCCTCCAATGTACCTTAGGGAATACTCTACTCGTGAGCTACACCCGACCCCACAGTCCTGAAGAAAGACCCCTCAGTGCTTCCCATCACTCTTCCTCATGCTGACAGAGCCAACTCCTTTCAGATAGTTTTTAACAGCAAGTTCATCTAAATGAGTATTAGCCCTGACCATCCACTGCAGTCAATACCTGCTGGGCAGCTGCAGGCAGGCGGTCTAACCTCTGTCCCCGTGTGAAAAGAGGAACATCACATCCTCCTTCCTGAGCTGCCAAAGGGTCAATGAGACTATCTCAGTGTGGCTGCCCACAAGGCCACTCCTCTGCCCAGCGCCTGCAGCTCTGAATGGACGCCCTTCTCGCTGCTGTCAGTGGAGAGAGGTGCTGATGCACACTCCGGGCACTGCAGACTGAGATGCTGACAGCTTCATTAGGCAGCACTGTATCTTCCTGGGTGACTACAGAATGATATTGCCTAATATAACGAATGTAACAGTATCTCCACAATTCTGTAGATCAGAATGATGCTAGTATTTGTTCTCTACTATTCTGCCTTGTATCACCTGAATGGGTACAAATGTTAATTGGTTTAAAAAGAATAGGATGTTTTCCTGAATATGTCTAGTTAACTCATTTCCAACATTCATGTACCCATGAACCTTATTTCCTTAGTTAACCCACTGTCTAAATATTCTTATTAATGGCTAATCCTGTTTCTCTAAACACATTTCTTACTTGTTTTGAAGAGCAAATTAACAGCTTTCATAATCATCAATCATTGTGGCATTTTTACTCTTGCAATAAGTCACAATAATAGCAGATGTTTACACAGCACTAATAACATGCCAGGCACCACTCCAGGTCTCTCAATCCTTCCAATAATCTTATGATGTAGTTACTATATTAGTCCCCTTTTACAGATGAAGAAAATTGAACTACTAAAGAAGAGATAATAAAAAACTTGCTCAAACAAGTAAGGGGTAGGTCTGGATGTGCATACTGCACATCAGCTCAGTGTGGACTCTCAACTGCTAGATACTCTGACTCTGGCAGCTGAAGGATGGGCAGGAATCCCACAGTTGAAGAAGAGGGTCCGGGAGAAGACGGAAAGACAGGGAACCAGCATTTCTGAGAGTCTGGTGAGGTTTAGGGGCAGGGGTAGGAAAAAGGTGTTTCAGAACATGAAAATAGGGGCCACAGGTGAACCTAGAGAAGGCAAATGGACCAATCTTGATGGTCCTGCAAGGGCCCTACAGGAGGCCACAGGGGTCAATCAGAATGCCAGTGTGAGGACCACTTTGGTATAGAAGGTAAATTCAGGAAGACTTGTAGGAAGAAACAGTCTTATGACCACAACTGGTTAGTAGAGATGATGCTAATTAGCAGAGAGGATGGACTTGTAGGGGCTACAGATCACCAGGGCAGGGTGGAGTGGAATTCAAGGAGGGAGCAGGTCAAGAAGGCAGTTCCATGGATGACTTCTAGACTTCTGATTTGTGCAGTTGGCTAGGTGGCAATGCTATTCCACCTAACAAGGCCCAGAGGTTTAAGGAGGAAATGATCAGCTCAATACAGGACATGGTGAGCATGATGAGGATTTGGGATGTCATGGGAGGGTGATGGACACATAGACCTGGGGCTCCTAGTGAAGGACAGAGCCAGAGATATATATTCTGGAGTCATTATATACAAGACAATTTAAGCCACAGGGGTGCATAAGATTCCATAAAGAGACTCTAGAGAAAGAGAAGAGGCCTGAGGCAGAGTCCCAAAGAACTGGATATTTAAAAGACCAGAAACGCAGGGATGAGTGTACAGTTGCCACTAACGTTAAGGCAGAACAAAAACCAGCATAGTAACATGACCATGGGAACTTGTGAAAATGTGTGTCAAGAAGAAATCGATCAAAGCAAACGCTTCTGTGAGGTCAGAGGAGACTCAGAGTGCAGCATCCATCAGACATAAAGACACAGTGCTGTTTTAGAAGGGCAACAAGGGTACGGGTTGGGCGTGGAGAGAAATGAGGGAAGAAATGGTGGAGGGGACTCACTCACAGCTCAGGACTGGGGAGCTAACAGAGAAGATTGAAAGCCAGAGTTTAAGTATGTTTAAAACCTCAATCAGAAAGCCAGAGCTGGGAGGAAGGAGAAGAGCAGAAAAGCAGCAGGAGGAGCTTACCAGCAGTGTGAGGGTTCATGAAGTCAGCAGGAGGACTGTGCAGCTCCCAGCATACAGCTCATTTCTCAGGGAGCCAAGTTGTGTTAGCAAAAGGAAAGATGAGGTATGGAGATGACGAATCCATAGAGTGGGGATGCTGGGCAGTACTGAGAGCTCATTTTAGAACACTGGTGCTCACCGTGTGGCCACAGGCACAGAGGAGGCGTTACCCAGGTGGGATTTGTGACCAGGTACAAGAGAAAGCTCAACAGGCAGAGGAGCTGAAGGGGCAGGGGTGCAAGAGGTGGCCGGGGACCTATACTACTTGGAGGAAAGGGAGGAAGGACTGGCTGGGACAGCATCAGGAGACAAGATAAGACAAGTCGCAAGAGAGGAGGCGAACAGCTACTGACAGAAAGGCTACAGTCAGTGGAGAGAATATTTGAATTTAACCCATTATTAAAAATCATTCATTAGATTATTCGAGCTACTACTTACTTTGCTCATGAGTCACAAGTACATTAAAAAGATCAGCCCTCTATGATATGATAAAGGGCTAAGCATTTAAAAACAGGAAAAAGACCCACAACGGCAAGGGGAAGGCAGATGTGACCCCTACTTGGCTGGAGAGTCCTCCTCCAAGGCGCCGTGGGCTTCCTCCATCGCTGGGGTCTCTTCTATCAGGGCAGTCAACTCCAAGTCACTGGAAAACAGGAAGAGCCTCTCCAGTCATACAGTGTGTTCACACTCACATCCTTTCCTTAAAGGCACATTCTTCAAGGAACTATGTATACAAATAGGTATCCATATCAAAATCAGAGCAAAAAACAAGTCTTGAGTTGCTTGTCCATATAAACCATTTCTGAAAATACTAAAAGTTCCTAAATAAAAGTTTCCATGAATGATCTAAAATTAAGAACAGACTAAAAGATCAGAAAAAAAACTCAAAAAACTTACTATCCTGGAGACTCCAACCAGTAAAAGGAGCCACTGATATTCTCAAACTATCAGTGTTATACGATTTGTTAAAAATAAGACTATGCCAGACCAAATTCTTAGAAAATGGTAATAAACTCTTAGAAAATGGTGGAACCAGAACCCACAAAAATGAGCATGCATGTTTACAACAAACTGGCCATACTACTCCAGAAAAGCAAGGCTCTGAGACACTGATGTAAACGCTGTCACACCCAAACACAAAATACGGAATGATAACTTGAATTTCTTTTTTTTTTTTGGTACCGGGAATCGAACTCAGGACCTTCTGCTTGCAAGGCAGGCAGTGGAGCCACTGAGCTAAATCCCCGGCCCTAGTAACTTGAATTTCAATTCACAAGATCTTAATTTTTCCATTTTATATTAACATTAATCCTATCTGAACATTAAAAAAAAAAATTCCCAGCAAAAGAAACTTCATTTTCAGTAGCTGCTAAAATTAGTCATTTCTGGAAATGGTTCCATCACATCAGCCTGAAAGCATCTTGTCCTAATTCTGGTTCCTGCTGTGAGTGTATCAAACAAGGCCCCTCCCTCCCCACAGCAAATCTCATACCCCTTCGTTGTACTCACCTTCACTTTCCCTAATGGAAAAGAGCACACAGCTGCACCACACTGCACTGTTTTAATGTCAAGTCAAAAATTACTATTACCACCCAAGAGCTGTGACTCTGTAACTCAAAAAACCAATCCAAAATGAGGACCACCCATGGTGGCACATTCCTGTAATCCCAGCACTGGCCAGCCTGACCTACATAGTGAGTTCAAAGCCAGTCTAAACTACATAGTGAGACCCTGTTTCAAAACAACAAACATCAAAATGAGGGCCACAGGAGATGTGACATTTCAGCACGGCACCTGGCAGCCCTTCAGGACCACACTGGTCATCTCTTCACACAATGAGGCTATCACTGCCCAGACGGTAAGAAAACAGTTGGAGCCAAAATGACTTTAAGGTAGTACACTGTGAGGTGAATCAAATAATTTAGGTGGTGCCTGTACTGTATTACTTTTTCTTTTTTTTTTTTTTACATACTTAGGATTGAACCTAGGGACTTCACACCAAGCTACAACTGCAATCCTTTTTTATTATTTATTTTGAGACAAGGTCTCCTTAAGTTGCCCAGACTGGGGTCCAACTTGTGATCCTCCTGCTTCAGCCTCCTAAAGGGCTGGGATTATAGGAGTATACCATCACTCCTGGCTCGTAAAGATGTATCAAAGTTAAATTAAGATTTGTCATCAAGATCCTACAGAAGCTCGGATTTAGAAATACTCAACAAGTTTCTCTTCAAGAACACAGATAAGCCAGGTGAGGTGGCTGACAGACGCCTGCAAGGCATCTGGGAGGCTGAGGCAGGAGGATTACAAGTTTGAGAACAGTCTGGGCAACTTAATGAGATATTGTCTCAAAATTTTAAAAAGGAGTTGAGGATTTGGCTCAGTACAAAAGTCCTAAGCTCAATCCCCCAGTAAAACACAGAAAAGGACAACACCACCAATGAGCAATGACAGTACTTCTAATGTTGCATTTTGGTATTATTTTATACATTTGTTTTTTAGGAGGGCAATTTAAGAAAAATTAAGCTTATGTATAAAGCTTGTGTTCTTCCAAAGAAAAACAACAAAAGACCAGACCTCCTCAAGCCTTCACTCTTGTGGAAAGTTGGTCCTGCACTATTGGCCCTGCCTGGCCCTCTTCTTCCTCGGCAGACACCAGGAAGGCACCATAACAGCAGTGCCAAGGACCGACCCTAACTGGTAAAACCAGGTGATCACAGAGAAGGGTGTCAGAAGACTTGGACAAACATCTAATTAGAGCCTCAGGTGAGCATCCATCTGCAAATGATTTTAAAATATCAAGATGTGATATCAAGGATCTATAAGAACTGTGGAAAGTCATAGAAAAATATAAATATACCAGAATTATATACAATAACTACACAAAAATTCTTCAAGGCATGTGTGATACACAGTGCCACATATATGGGGCATCAGCAAATCTGTGGTCAGCTGCCACAAATTTGATAAACAGACCTTTAAAAAAGCAGTTTCAAATCTAAATGCAACACAGCAAATCTGTCTTAAAAAGTTACCTCCTGGTTCAATCCAAGGTCTTCCCATCAAACAACAACAACAAAATGTCCAAAGCCCCAAATCAAGGATACATCAAGTATAAAGTACAATACAGAGACATCATTTTCAAAAACTTAAAATCCAGATATTTCCACTTAATCACAGGTTCTCAGTGGGCACATGTGTACTTACCTGGTGTCTTTTCCTGACCCCCAGGTGCGAATTCCACACCCACCTGTGTTGTCTTCAGGTCTGAATGCTCTGGAGGAAGAAAGAAGAATCCCTTAAAGTGGAAGCTGCTCTCCTAACTCCAAATCAGAAAAAGATCATAAAACCTACCCCAAGATCGGCATCCCATGAGAAAAACAGCATACTACCACAAGTTAAATAAATATTTACATAGAATAGCAGATTTAGATCATGTATTAATAAAATCTTAAAGTAAAAACAGCATCTACAAAGAAACTTACATTTTATCATTCCCACTGTATCTTTCAAAATCTCGCTTCCCTCTTGGGTCAAAAGTGTCGAAAGCTCTGATCCCACCTCCGCCTCGGCCTCGGCTTCGGCCTCGAAGTGCCCCTCTTGGGCCTCCACGGCCTCTTGGTGCTCGGTCTCGATCAAATTTGTCAATTAGTCTAGGAAGAGAGGGGTATAATGAAAAGTGCTGAGCTGGATTAAAGGTCCAAAGGCTTTTTGAGGAAAAAAAGTCTAGAAGAACATAATAACTATAGCTTTAGTATACTGGAAAAAATAGTGGCTCGAACAATCAATAAACTAAAGCAGAGTCAGTAGGTGACTTGCCCAAGGTCACATAGTTACTAAGCAGGGGAAAGAGCTTAGGTGTTAGACAGGACTTGTACTGACCTGAGCAGATTTGGTTTCCCACTTATAAAGTGTAGACGTTAACCAAAGACACTATACATAAGGTTCAATCCTATCCTAAAACTAAATCTTTAATTTGGGATGTTTCATACATTACGAAAAATGTTAAACTTCAAACTATAACCCCTCCCAAATCTTTCTTTCCCAAACACACAACCAGTTGGTGACCTTTGGGACTGAAAGAATTAATTGTGCTGCAACCTGACTTCCACCTCAGGACTCCCCAAACTTCAAGGGCAATGAAGGCCTCTGCCAACACTGACAGCAACTTTTGTTTTTCAGGTGCCTGACCTCTCCACAACATTTAATACTGCTAACCACTAATTTTCCTCTGACCTTTTGGGACTTTTTCCCTATTGGTCCTTAAAAATTACTTTTTACAATAGGTAATACTCAAACATGGTACAAGATACAGTGTTTCTTGATCTCCCAACCCCACTTCGCAGAGGCGGCCACTTCCAAATTCACATGCAGGAAGTGCTGGGGATTTAGCTCAGTGGCAGTGTGCCTGCCTTGTAAGCACAAGGTCCTGAGTTTGAGCCCTGGTACTGCAAAAAAAAAAAAAAAAAAAAAAGAAAGAAAGAAAGAAAAAAGAAAACAACCTCCAAATTCACATGCAGGGAGGGGGTGTACCCTTGCCTCCTGCATGGAACCAGATCCAGCACTCTACAGAGCTTTTCAGATTCTCTTTGGTCCTTACCTGTGCTGGCCTTCTTGCTCCCCCTCCCCTGCATTCGTTCTCTTGTCTCTGCTAATCTACTTAGCCTGTGTCTCTCCTTTAGTCTGTCTCTGACTTTGGGCCACAGATCCAGTACCTTCCTGGACATCTTCACCTGGACAACGCTGGGCCTGGCAAATACATGACAAATGCTGACACCCCTGCCCCCCACCCCTGGTTCCTTTTGTGGTCCTAAATGCATGATATAAGCTACTCCTCCCTCCCTGTCTCCTGTGCAGTGAGGATCCAGGCCCAGGGTGTGACTGCCACCAACTCTCCAGCCCTGTCTCTGGTCACTACCACTCTTCCTGAGAACATGCCTCTGTTCTACCAGTCTCAGCTTCTGGAGAAAGGACCATGTCCTTCTCATCATTTTAATCCTAGTTTAATAAGATAATTCAAAAAATTTGTCAAGGCTTCTAAAACATTTAAAGCAACAACAAATTACTTATTTAATAGCTGTCATGGCATCAAGAAATCAAGTGGCATTAGCAGCTCAAATACTAGCACTAGAGGGATGTCCCAGCCTATGTTCATGGGGGAGCATGTTACATGAAAAGCCACTCTATGACCGTGGGTTAAAAGATAATAAAACTGATCATTTTCTTTATGCAAAAAGATGAAGAAAAGAAATACAGAAGTACTGATAATTAACTTTATGCCGGTCTCTTATGAGAAACACTATCTTAAGTTCTCCAAGTTAGCTTTTCTGTCTCCCACCTCCTCCAACTAACCCAAACCGTATTTTCAAATAAAAATCTTTATAAAATGTGACTCTAAAATACAGTTAAATTATTCTAAAGAAAGTTTTAAAACAATAACAAAAGTAAGAGTAAACTCTTAACCAGGAAGCAAAAGAAAAGAAAAAGTCTACCCAAAAATTTAGATGAAATGAGGGAAGGGGAATAAAAATTACAAAGATGATATATGTACTAATTCCCAAAACAAATGTAATTATTATATGTATCACAAAGATATACTAATAAAAAAAGAAAAAAGAGACAAAAGGAAAAATATATATGGAAAATAATGTCACGGTGAAAATCTGGTCTAACTATACAGAAATTTAGATCAGATACCAACAAAATACCAAATTCTTTTAAATTATAATAGTGATTGAAACAAAGCCTAAAAACAGCACTGTGTGCTCTGGTATATTTTCATCCTTGAAACCATTTTTCTTTATTACACAGCCTTTCTCCCCCAGTTAAATACATTCATAATCACTTTTTTTTTGAGACAGGGTCTCACTATGTAGTTCAGGCTGGTCTTGAACTTATTATGTAGCAGGCTGACCTCAAACTCATGGTGATTCTCCTGCTTCAGCCTCCTGAATGCTAAGATTACAGACATGCACCACCATGCCCAGTTCTTACAATCAGTTCTTTATAATCATTGTATTATAAAGTGTATCTTCTTTTTATAAAGATTGGTAAAGACAGAAATCCTGTACATTTAGCAAGATTTGTGACAAACTCACAGGCAAAAGGAAGGAAAATAGCATTTGAGCCAAGCATTTTGTTTCGTGTACCCATAACTGTCTTGCAACAATCCTACTGCTACAATTTGGATTTGGAGGTCTCTCAAAGGCCCATGTATTATAAACTTGGTCCCCAGCCCATGGCACTATTGGGAGGTGGTGAAATCTAAGGATTGGGACCTAGTGGGAGGTTGTGGGTCACTGGGGCATGTGCTTGAGGTCAGGGTGGGACTCTGGTCTCTGAACAGCCTTCCTCTACCACTTCAGCATGATGTGCTGCCTTGCTCAAGTCCAAATGCCACAGGGCCACTGGGCCTCCAAAGCATTAACAACAATAGTTACAGGTATTAAATGGTCCATGTGGTACAGCTGATATCTGGGGCTCAGAATCTGGGAGTTAAGCCTAGTGCCAATTGGGCTCTGCTTCTAAAGGAAAACATGTCCAGCCTGGGTGGTGTGAGACTCCAGGGCAGCCGGCTGTGACCAGAATTCACACTGCTGACCCTTTGTGCGTTTGTTATCTGCTAGTACAAACTGAAGGCTGAGTTTAGATAATCTTTCAAGATTACCAACAGTTTACAATTCTGTTCAACAAATATATCAAAGAAATTTAAGACCATTTTAGAAATTTAATACCATTTTTCAATCAAATAAACGAAAACTGAACTTTGATTTATTACATTCAAGTCTGGAGAAAATGGGCTGAAAAATGCTCTCAAAGGTAGTCATCAAGCAAAGGATAGGAACGACAGTAGGGATTTATCACTATGTCACAGCTTCCCTGCACCTCAGTTTGTTTTCACACTACATGGATCCCTCCAACCCTGTACCAAAGTACAGAAAGGTTTGGATTTGGGCACATGACATCCACCTGAAACCACTGCTATATGGGTCTAACTGCAATTCAACTCCTAGGACTCCATCTAGGAGATGCCATCGGGTATCAAAAGCTGCTCACCAGGTATTACTGATAGAACAAAAAAACTGGGAACTGAGCAAAGGTCCAACATTAAGAGAATGGTACATTATGAGACATCTAAAAAAGAGATCATAATAAAGCCATTAAAAATGCTGACCAAGGGCCGGGGATTTAGCTCAGGGGTGCTGCCGCCTGCCTTACAAGCATGAGGTCCTGAGTTTGATCCCTGGTACCAAAAAAAAAAAATGCTGATTAAATACTGTTAATGACATGGAAAAAAGTTTATGCCATATCAACAGGAAAAGAAAGAATATAAAATACTCAGTGTAATATGCATTATGATCTGGTTAAAGCAGATCAACACAATAAAAAAAAAGGAAGAAAACGAGCCATAGTATTAAGAATAATCAAGATGGCAAGCAAGACTGGTAGTTTTGTCAGGCATGGTGGCACTCACCTGAAATCCCAGCACTTGGGAGGCTGAGGAAGGAGGACTGCCACTAGTTCAAGGCCAGCCTGGGTTACATAGGGATTTTGAGGCGAGCCTGGACTACATGGCAAGACTCCGTCTCAAAACAAACAAAATTTTAAAACAACATTAATAGTTTTATTTTTCTTTATAACTTTATACATTTGTCAACTTGTCTATAGTGATTATTATTTCTTTAAAGATCTTATGAACTTTCATTATCAGAAGAGTATTTGATAAGAAAACAAAGAAAATAACTTCTAATATCACAGGACTTATTTAAAAATTCAAATTTCCTTGAAAGTAATAATTCCTGAGCTAGGCATGGCAGTGCACAGTGCACCCTTGTAATCTCAGCACTTGGGAGGCTGAGGCAGGAGGATTTCGAGAGATCAAGCCAGTCTGGACTACAGAGAGTTCAAGGCCAGCCTGAACTACATAGCAAAACCCTGCTTCAAAATACAAAACCAAAAACCAAACCAAAACAAAAAAGAGTTTCCTACATATGCCTAACATGACGCACTGAGAAGAGCACATTGCTTTCGTGGTGTTCCCATCGAACTGCAGAGCCTCATTCTATGAAGACACATCAGACACACTCAGATTCTGGGGTGTGCTACAAGACATAACTGGCCCGCACTCTTTATAAATGTCAAATCCATAAAGAAAAAGCAAGACTGAGGAGCTACTCCAGATTAAAGAAGACAACATATAAGGCACATTCCTGGATTGGATCCCAAACCAGAAATATTTTCTCTTTTGCTAAAAGGATATCATTAGGACAATTGGTGAAATGTAAGCAAACATGCAGATTACATAATTTAGAGAATTAGATCATGGTATTGTATTAATGTTAATAAGTTTGATCATTGTACCATGTTTTCAGGAAATACATATAAAGTATTAAGGGACAGAGGGGCATTTGTAGGCCTTACTCTCAAATGACAGAGTCTTGAATTAGTAAAGTAAAATCAAAACTATGTCCTTAGCCCAAAAATAACTTCCTAGTCTAGAATTTTCAAAGAAATTTTAACCACTCCTATGTAATGTTTTCATGAATGCTTTTCATTGTTACCAGCTAGGGATGGAACCCAGGGCCTCATGCACATCATACAATCATTCTACCTACTGAGCTGTGCCTTTACCCTCGATTCATTTTTAATGATTTCCTGTACCGAAATAGAAGGTTAACTATGAGATAATGAAGATCTTTCCTATGTTATGTAAGGTAATGTGATTTGCCACCATTCCCAGGCCTGTGCGATGGACAGATCAGAAGGGTCACTTCCTGCAAACCTTTTGGGATCCTGCACTCTTTGAGGATGGCAGTACATACTTTTCATCTGTGCACTTCTCAGCTGTGAAGTCCACCTGCCGCTCGGTCTCATAGGGTCGATATTCCCTGTAGGATCGCCGTTCTGTTCTGTCCAGTGTCACTTCTGTCCCTTGGCTGTCATTCCATCCTTGTACCTCCCCTCTTCTAGGAGTACGCCCCTGGCCTGCTGGCAGAAAGAAAGCAGAGAGCTGGACACAACCTCCACAATAGCAATGTGAAACTTCACAGGTACTTTTAAGTTTCATTTTTTTAGATCACTGGAAAATCTGAGCAGTTGAGGAAAATTTCAGAGAAAGATGCACATATAACCACCTACAGTCTACCATTTTTTAATAAAACTTTACTATTAAATTCTTTTTTCCTAAATGTCCTAGAAAATAAGTTTAAAGTAAGATTTTAAAACATACAGGCTACTCTATAATTACAGGTATCTTAAAATAATTGTAATAGCTATGGATATATTTTGCTAAATAAGTTACTTTTCACAGGAGAAACTTTACCAAACATGGTTATAAATCCTCTTCAGAAAATTAAAGGAGAAATTTCCTACATTTCAGAGTACACTTTCACAATCCCAACTGCATATTAAACTGGAGTATGGGGCTGGAAATGTGACTCAGCCACATGGTGCCTGCCTGGCAAGCACAAGGTTCTGAGTTAGATCCCAGGTACGAAAGGAAAGAAAGAAGGAAGGAAGGAAGGAAGGAAGGAAGGAAGGAAGGAAGGAAGGAAGGAAGGAAGGAAAGAAGGAAAGAAGGAAAGAAAGAAAGAAAGAAAGAAAGAAAGAAAGAAAGAAAGAAAGAAAGAAAGAAAGAAAGAGAAAGAAAGAAAGGGCAACTATGGTTATCCATTGGGTACTGAGGTTTTCATTTCAAAATAGTCTGTAGTGTACATTTTTATTTTAAAAACATTTATTTCTTGCTCTTTGAGATTTATATATTTGGTATCATACTTCTCAAATATGAGCCCAAATTGGTATATTCCAAGTCACTCAAGACCCCTTGGCTCTCTTTTATCTACTGAGACTTTAGAACCCAGCAGGGGCAGGGACAGGGTGCTGGGGCTACTCTAGCAGCAAAGTTAAAACATTGTCTGATAACTCAAGAACAAATTTATTGGGCAAGGTTTATGCAAAGGCCCATGGGATATCATTAGACACAAGTTTGGGACATGAAAAACCTACATTTTTATAGAGAAATCTTGCCTTTTTCATATTTTGGAGGGTTAATGTTTCTTTAATATCATGTGTGAGATTTATCTACACTGAGATTTCATATACAATATTCAAATTAAAGATTCTGAGTGTAGACAAGCACAATCCTTCATACCAATTAGCACTAACAAAATCTTGAAAGTTGTTCCATAACTCCCGTCATAAATTTAGTACAATAACTACATGTATGGAATTAATGAGATCTTTGCTCCTGAAACTGCACACTTGAAAAGGAGCTACAATAATTAAGTTTCTAACTACAAAATCAACTAAAGATCTTTAACATACATTTCAAAAGCCAGATTGCTGAGAGGTAACAACTGATGGAAAGAAACGTTATGAGCATACTAGATTACAATATGAAGTGAGAGAAGTAGGTTGCAACCCAGTTTCTATCTTTTAAGTTTAGGAAAAGAAATAGCACTGTACATTTATGTAATACATATAAATCCAGGGCCTACACTGGGAAAATTAGAGGGTCTTTTTAACAAAAAGTTTTTTGTTAAGTTTTCTTAACAAAAACGTACTTTCAATTTTAAAAGGCTAAAAATCAGATTAACACCCCTAACTTCAGTCTCGCACTCTCCTAAAATATAGTCTATTTTCATTTGTTAAAAAAATATGTGGAGGGCCGGGGATTTAGCTCAGTGGTTCCACCGGCTGCCTCGCAAGCGCAAGGTCCGAAGTTCGATCCCGGATACCAAAAAAAAAAAAAAAAAAAAAAATTCAATGCTTTCACTTCCATTTTATTTACCTAAATTTAAGAGAAAAACAATGTAATTCAAGTGTTCTCACCTGCTTAAATAGGGTCATACAGCTGCTGTGATATCCAGTAACTTAAAAAAAATAATTTCCAACATTTTTATGTTGTGACTCTTAAGCGACGTCTCTGGACTTTTAACAAAAAGTAAATATAAAGTCAAAGCCCCAGTGGAAACTACGGGGCATTCTCTCGGGGTCGGAATGCAGTTTTTAATCAGGCCAGAAACACGCCACTACAGCCCACTGACTACACCGCCCAGCGCTGGCTGGAGCGGCCGCACGCACATCCTAGCCGAGGTCCTCTTCCTGCCATCCTGGGCTGCGGCACCAGGCTGTGCACGGACCTCCTAGATAACCCGGGGGCAGGAGACCGCGCGCATTCTGCGTGGAAGGTCAGCCACGCTTTCCTACAGCAGCTCGAGTGAATCACAAGTCGCACACCCCGTCCACACACCACGCTGCTCTGCGAGTTGAGGTGTGGGCTGGGAGGCTTTAGAGCGCCTGACGTCACAGGCCGCCCCTCTCCGTCCTCCACCGGGTCCGCAATCGCCTCTCAACCAGCATCCCACGAAGGCCGAGCGTGACCAGAGAGAAAACTCCTGCTGGGTGAGCACGATTCTGGTCTACGCACCAACGACCTCCCTCCACTCTGACCAACTCTGGGGTCCCACACCCCAGAAGGGCCTGGGGAACCCCCGTGTGGACCCCAGCCCCGAGGGATCACCCCACCGTCCAGAAGTACGGCCGAGGCAAGGAGATTTCCGTACCCGGCTGTGGCTGCGACGGTGGCAGGGCCCCCCTGGGACTCCCTGGGGCTGCGGGACCCTTCCGCTCCTTGCGGGACCCCCTGGGGCCGCCTGCGCCGAGCTTGGGCCCCGGGGTCGTCGCTCCCGCCTCGTCTCGCCTCCTGCGCGGCAGCTGCAGCTGGCGCCGGCGCTCGGCCTCGCGCAGGACGTCGAACGGGTCCGACTCGTCGTCCAGCAGCTGGTGAAAGCGGTTGGCCACTACGCAGCCGAAGGTCTCCTGCATGGTGGCGCCGCCCGGGCCGCCCTTCATGCTCCGCGCAGCACTGCGGGCCGGCCCAGCGCCCACGCGAGCGCGCCTCAGCGGAGACAGCGGCGAGAACCCATTCCGCCCGCCGCCGCAGCTTTCCAGCCCGCACCTACCTGCCCCGCCCCCACCGGACTACGGCCAATCAGAGCGTGAGAACACGTCGCTTTCCGGGCTGGCGCGCCGGGGTGCCCAATCACCTGCAGGTGGCTGTTGCGTCACGCGGCCTTCTGTCCCTCCCCTACGGCGTTCCGGGAGGGCGGGGCCAGCGCCGCGAGCTGCGGTCGTGTGGTCTCGGTTCTGGCTGCGTGTGGTCCAGGGTATAAGGAAAGACCCTGGCTGTCTGCGGTGTGGACCCCTCACACATTGAGCGCTGACTTTGCCAGGCGTTACATAGAAGGAGACCATAGCTCCGTGTGTTACTGTGAGTTCTGGGCGCCGGACCCAACCGAATCGCGAAGCTCCGAAAGGTCTGAGAGAGAAGGGTGGAGGCGCGCAGCCCACGAGCCCAGGAGCAGGGTACCTGAAATGCCAAGAGTTGGGAAAGACCTGTCTTTCGTCCTTATTCTAGGAGCAAGGGGAATCAGGCTTTAAACTTCAGCAGATTTGTGTTTGAAAAGGCCACTCTAGCTGTATTGTGAAGGAATAGTTTGGAGGGGGAGGTCACAATAGATCCAAAGAGCCGGGTGTGGTGGTGGATGTCTGTAGCCCCAGCACTCTGGGAGGCTGAGGCAAGATCTATAGTTAGAGCAACTTAGGGGAGACCCTGTCTCAAAAATTTAAAAAGGGCTGAGGATGCAGGTCAGTGTGAAGGCCCTGGGTTCAATCCACAGTACCAATAAATAAATAGAGCAAGCAAGTAGGGAGACTATACACAAGATTGTTGCAGAGGGCCAGGGATTTAGCTCAGTGGTTTCGCCGCCTCCTGCGCAAGTGCAAGGACCCAAGTTCGATCCCCGGTACAAAAAAAAAAAAAAAAGATTGTTGCAGAAATCTAGGAAAGAACCGATGATAGTGAGTTGGACTAGGGTAGGGGCAGTGAAGGTGAAAGGAGTAAATTCAAGGGCTGTTTTGGAAGTTGTATCAGCAGGACTCGGCAGGGTGCTCAGATCATCTTTATGGGTGATGAGGAAGGAAGAGGGTGTGAGAACTTATTTTTCTGGCTTGGGCATGTAAGAATGGGAGTGCTAGCCACCAAGAGATGGAACCTTGGAAAGGACTACTTTGATGAGAACCATGAGCTCAGCCTTGAACACGTTGAGGGTTGGGTTTGGATTGTTTTTGTTTTTGTTTTGCGATGATCATTTCAGGCCTGGAGCTCAGAGGGGACTGCCTCCAGCAAATCTGCCACGGACTCTGTGGAGGTGCCCTGGGCTGCCTGTCCTACAATCAATCACTCTTCTGTTTTCATTTTACACAGGGATCGGGTGCTGTAGGCCCCAGAGTAAGTGGAGCCCCTTCCAGGTTCAGCCTTAATTACCAAAAGTGGTGATCCTGTTGCCTTTGTTTTTGTTTTTGCGTTTTTGAAGCAAGGAAGGTCTCTCTAAGTAGTTCAGGCTGGCGTTGAGCTCACTGTGTAGCCCAGGCTGGCAGTCCTCCTGCCTCAGCCTCCCAAGTGCTGGGATTACAGGCATGCACCACCATCCCCGGCAAGGTTAAATAACCTAGCCTAGTAAGACAGTTTCTTTTTTTTTTCTTCTGGTTTTTTGAGACAGGATCTCGCTGTGTAGTTTGGGCTGGACTTGAACTCATTATGCAGTCTAGGCTGGCCTTGCACTTGCAGTGATCCTCCTCCCTCAGCCTCCTAAGTGCTGGGATTACAGGTGTGTGTGCCATCCCATTCAGCTCAACCTTAATTAATCTGAAGTCATTTATTGTAGTTCCATTCTCTTGCCAGGAATTGCTGAGGAGTAGGTTGTGTTACAAATCTGGCAGAATGGGCTGGAGGGGAAGAATTCTGGGGAAGTTCTTGCTCCTCAGAGGGAACTGAGGAGGAATCTCCCTGCTCTTCCTCACTTCAGTGCTTTGGTTCTTGTTATGTGAGAAGAACATGATGTCTGGTGTTGCTGTCCCTTATTGTGACCATAAGGACAGAGAAAACTTAGGTCTGTGATACTGACCTGTATCCCTACCACAGGTTGTATTATTACATAAGGTGATAAAAGCCATTATTGCTTAAGCCACCCTTAGTTTTGTTGGTTTCTCCCATCCAGAAGCATCCTGTTAGAGCATCTTGCTTAAGTGCCTCATGACCAGGTTTGACTTTCCTTTAACAGAAAATGAAAAAGGAATTCTTAATCCTTAGGGCTGCAAGATCTTTGTTTTACTCCCTTACTTAACTTTCTGTCATTCCTGAGGAGGTCAGAGATAATTCCTGTCCCATTCATTGCAGTATGTATTCATAGGGCTTGGTGTTCGGGCAACCAGCTGTACAGAAGGTTCTCAGTAAATATTTGTTGAATGACCAAATATTTTCAGGTATAGTAAGTCCCTGACTTATGAACATTTGAGCTTTGAAGATTCACAGGTGTACAAGATTCACAGGTATACTATATAACACTCACTTTGTTGGATTACAAATGAATCTGATTTAAGAACATTCTCCTGGAATGGAACTTGTTCCGAGGTTGGGATTTACTGTATTTTATTTGGTCATTGCCTACTTTGAATCAACAGAGATTAATGCCTATACTTTCTGCCCCCCAAAAATGGAAAGCAAGTATCTGAACAAAAACTTGTACTGTCCACAAAGACACTATTCACAGTAGCTAAAGGTTGAAACAACTGAAATATATATTAACTGATGAATGAATAAATAAAATGTAGTATAGCAGATTATTATTTGGCCTTCAAAAGGAATGAAGTATTGACTCATGGTACAACATAGATGAACCTTGAAAGCGTGCTAAGTGAAAGAAGCCAGAGGCGAAAGGCCACATGTGATCTGATTCCATTCATATGAAATGTCTGGAAGAGGCAATTTCATAAGAGACAGAAAGCACATTAGTGCTGGGGTAGGGTAGGGTAGAGGATATTGGAGAGAACTCAACAGGTATAGGATTTCCTTTTGGAGTAATGAAAATGTTCTGGATATACTGGTAATAATTGCACAAAATTGTGAATTTAGGGTTAGGGTCAGACCCAGGATTTGAGTCCTGACTGTGCCACTCATTAACTATTTGAACTTGGGCATGCTCCTTATTTCTGTGCCTCAGTCTTCTCATCTGTAAAGTGGAGACAACATGGTCCCTACCTCTGGGAGTTACCATGAGGGCTGAACAAGATAATGTGTAGGAAGTGTTTGCCACAGTACCTGCCCTAGTGTAAATCCTCAATAAAAATTATTGTGATTTTTCAGTGTTATTAGTATCATCATCATCATCATCATCATCACCATCATCATTTGGAATCAGGCATAATAGACAGTAGACTCATGTTTTGACACTTCAAAGATTGTTTTGTGCCCTGGCATCTCCATGTGCAGCAGAGACCACACTTTGAGAAGCAGTCTTCAAGCCAATATTGTTTTTCACGTCTTTAAGCTGCCTATGCCAAATTACAACATCATAAAAACATCTGCTCTTGAGAGAAGACCTCTTCCCACTGGACATCTGGAGTCTCCCTGTTTTCTTCCTAGCATAGCCAACCATTGACAGTTCTGAAAGCACATCTGTGAGCACAGTATCCTCATTTCCAAATCACAGATGCCCAGAAGAGTTGTGAGTCAGTTCTGGTTGCTCCTGTATAGAAGCATGGAAAGAGAATTAGAATCAGTAGTCTCTAGCTGGAATTACCAGGCCATAGGTTTCTGAAGGAGCTGTTGATCACTGTAGACTTTATAGTAGCATATGAAGCAGCCTGTTTTCACTGGCCATGTTCCTGCTGGGAGATTTGCAGGCTTAAATGCATTCCTGACATACAGCCCTACCACATTAGCATGAGTTATTTAAAACACTGTGTTTAATGTGGTAAGCTTAATAGACTGATCTAATAATCTAAGATGGGAAAACATCATTTAGTAATATAATATCAAACAGAACATACACATCCAAGTAGTGTAGAAAAATAAAGTACCCCATAAAGATAATGAAATGTGGATGCTGAATAAAACCATTGATTATTATATATAAGGTCCAGTGTTTGTTTACTCCCACCAATGGAAAAGCAGCAAAGTTTAACTGCATACAGAATGTCATTACTTTGAGTTAATAAAGAAGTTTCATGAGCAGTAATATAAAAGACACTGAAAAAAAAAAGGGGGGCTGGGGATTTAGCTCAGTGGTTTTGCCACCTGCTGTGCAAGTGCAAGAACCAGAGTTCAATCCCTGGTACCAGAAAAAAAAAAAAGACACTGAAATCTTCCAAGTTGACTTGAAATTCACAGAACAAATCAACCCAGAGTTTAACAACAGGTAATTTTATTACTTTCAGTTGCATGCAGAGAGAAATACCTGGGTAAAGGCCAAGTGGGAGGCGTTAGGCCTCTTTAGCACCTTTCATTCAGTAAATATTTGCTGTTTGGATGAATGAATTTCTTGTTTGCATACATGTGTTTGTGGAAAATAATTTTGCATGTACTAAAAATAAAGTAAAAATGCAACAAATTAATTAATAGACCAGAAGCTGAGAAATATGATCAAATGCTTCATTGATAATCACAATTGAATCATATGTGGTGCTTACGAGGTGCCAGCCATTGTTCTAGACATTAGTTATCTGTTCATTTAATCTGTATGCCAGCCTGATGATGTAGATGCTTTCCCTGCCCTGTGTTCCTATGGCCTGAATGCTTCTGTGAGCAGGACAGCTGGGCTCATGGGTGTGGGCAATCTGCCTTGACTGTGCTCTCCTAATACGCATTACTGCTAAGCATTGAGCTAAAAGCTCAGATTTCAGTGGGACATAGTCTCTTTCCTTAAAGACTGGTGCAAGCAAAAGACAAACATTATCAGAACAGTCCTAAAGTGTGTGGACCCATTATTACTTCAAAATATATGGTGGAGTACTTACTGAGGCTCCAGCAGGGGCCTATGGTATACTTAGATCCTTCAAAATGTTGCATTGCAGGACAAAAGCTATACTGTGTCCATGCTAAACCTGGACTAAGATGTTGAAATAGGACTGCCCTTCTGCTTATATTTCAGAATGTGTTCAAAATAAGCAGACACCTTTGTTCTCTTAAGGATTGTCTGTGGACTACAGCTTCTAATTCCCTTGAGAGCTTGTTAGAAATGCAGAGTTTCAGACCCATCCCAGAGCCACTGAATCAGAACCTACACATTACAACATCCCTAGGAGATGCTGTGCACAGTGAAATTTGAGAAGCTTTGAATTAAAATGAAAATTGAAAGTTGGCAATTGGGTCTGTCAGGATCATCAATGGAAGCCTGGTCAACATTTGTGGCTGGGGCAGTTTGGCCTTCCCTAGGACCTGGTACATTTGAGGCATTCTCTCTGGAACCTAGGCACATGATTAACAAAGGCAGTGTGAGCCCCAAAGAGAGACAGAGTCTTTGGCAAGAGCACAGGCTGTCTGGGGCTCCTGGCTACCCTGCCACCATGCTAGTGGAAAGCTGGAAAAAGATGCCTCCAGTCAGTAAAGACAAAACCATTTGGGTCCAGACAATGGAGACAGAAGCCAGCTCTGCAGGAGGTTGGTTAGGGTGCAACCCTAAAACCAATGTGAGAACTGCTCCCAAGCTCCCTCTACTGACAGAGTTTATAATTGTGCTGCTGGGAAAGATAAACTACTTCAAAGATCTATATCCAGTTTCACAGAGAGAGAGTTAATTACTTTTCTCATTGCTGAAACAAAATACCTGATACCCAAAGTTAATAGGAGAAGGTTTATTTAGCTCACAGTTTGTAGAGATTTCAGTCCATAATTGGTTGGCTCCAAGCAGGGTGGCACACGGCAGAGGGACAACAGTTTATGACAGACTGAAGGTAGCAAAGAAACAAGGGAATTTAACAGCATCTTTCTGCCCCTTTTATCTTAGCCACTCTAATCCTGAGGAGGGCAATAGGGAGTAGGGAGACCCAGTCTTTTTTTAGTTGTATGGAGAGTTTGGTGAGCTGGCCCTTAACTAGTGGTTTTCTCTACTTTTCCTCAGGATGGGCCAGCAGGGGATGTGGAGTTTCCAAATGACCCTAAGGGATTACCCTGGGTTATTTGGGCAATGAAAGCAGATCCATTGTCTGACTGGATAGAGGTGGGGAGGCCAAATTGAGGTATTATGTGAGCCGGGAGGCATTGTATGACTGATTCTGCCTTTTCTGAGGTTGTGGGGAAGGCCTCAGTCTATCCTGTGAATGTGTCTCGAAGGTATTTACATTTTTTAACTCATGGCATGTGTGTGAAGTCTTATCTGTGAGTCTTGGGCAGAGGTCAATCCTCGAGTTTAGTGGGTTGGGTTGAAGGAAGTCTTGCGGGGGGTACTGAGTGGCAGATGGAACAGTGTACTGTGATTTCTTCTAGTAGGGTTTTCCAGGAAGGGCCTGATATGAGTGTCTGTAGCAGTTGGCCAAGGGGCTTATATCCTTTCTGAAAGCTGTTGTGGAGAGGATCTGATGGCTCTGGGAGGCAGGGAGGAGAAATTTTCCTTGGCCTAAAAACCACCTGTCGGTCATGGGGAATGTTTTGTATTTGGAGATATTTTGGGGTGAGTAGGTGGGGGTGATGCCTGCTAGGGTAAAGTATTGGCCCTTGGGGCTTGTGGGTAAGGTTTTTGTGGAAATGGTAACTTCTTTGGCAGTTTTGGCTGGAAAAGAATTTCCCTGTGTTATGGGGTCTGATGGCTTTTGGTGGCCCTTACAGTGGTTGACTCTGGCTTGAGTAGGTAGGAGTGCGGCCTTCAGGAGACCCTTTATTAGATTGGAGTTTATGATGGATGATCTTATTGTGAGAAATCCTCTTTCTGCCCAGATTGCAGAGTGGTTGTGGAGGATATGGTAGGCATATTTTGAGTCTATATATGTTGACTTTGTATCCTCTTGCTAGGGTGAGCACTTGGGTTAGAGCTGCGAGTTCAGCCTGTTGGAAGGTGGTATGCTGGCACAGGGCTTGAGCTTTGACTACAGAGTTTATGGTGACAACTGCATACCCTGCCTTTGTTGGTGGAGTGAGTAGCCTTATATGAGCTCTCATCTATGAACCAAGTCTATTTGGGGACCTGTACAGGGAAATCTGAGATGTGTGGGAAGGGGTTACAGTGTAAGCATATGAGGAGACAGTCATGGTCCCAGGTTGGGAGTGTCCCTGTTGCTGGCTGCTTGGGAATCAGGGAAGAGGAAGGATTGAAGCTTGACCCTGAAGTGATGGTGATTGTAGGTGCTTCTGAGAAGAGTGCATAGAGTTGTAGGAGCCTCACAGCTCAGAGTAGATGTGAGAGGAGGTCAGATTTTGGAGGTTATGAGGGGAATAAAGGGTAATGGATATGTGGTGGGTGATTTTTAAGGCTTCTAGTAGCATGGCTGCCATGGCCACTGCTGTCCTCAGACAGGGTGGCTGTGCTATAACAGTGGGGTCTAGCTGTCTTGATAAGAAGGTGACTGGCCAGGGAGTTAGTGGGAATCGGGAAGTTATGTTTGAGAAGGTGAGTAATGATGGATTTTAGTTCTCGGAGGGCTGGATCAGGTAGGGGGTATTGATGCTGGGCAGAGTAGGGGTGATTCTTTTTAGGGGGATGCTGAAGGGCAGATGATGTTGAATGACGGGGTTGAGATGTCCCATATGCGGGGGTTGAGGGAGGGAGAAGATAAGGGATAGGAGGAAGGCGTCGCAGTAGGTATGAGAAGAGTGGAGATAGGGTGGGGAGCGGAGCCTGGAATAGTGAGGTTGGCAGAGAGTTTTGTTAAAATATCTTGTCTCATGAGTGGGGTTGGACAGGTGGGAATGACTGGAAATGAATGAATAAACATTTGGTTTCCCACTTGGCATAAGAGCAAATGGGTTTTGAGAGGCCTGGACACAGTGCTGTCAATTCCTACAACAGTATTTGAGGCTAAAGTTAGCTATCCTGAGAATGAAGAGAGGGTGGAATGGGTTGCCCCTGTACTGATCAGAAATAAAACAGTCTTACCTTCCACTGCAAGATCTACCCAGAGTTTGGTGGCTGTGATGGTCCAAGGGGCATCTGAGACCTCTGGGGCATGTCAGTCATCTGAGGTCTAACTGATCAGGTGTTTGAGGACACCTGAACCCAGCAGGTGCCCTGGGAGGGAACCCCTGGGGCGGGCCCAGCCACCCCAGTGCAGTCTGACTTCCAGTGAGGGACTCTGCATGTGGGTCATGGCTTGGGAGTTGGTACTGGGTTGGGACAGTCTTTGGCCCAGTGGCCAATCTGGTGACACTTACAGCAGGGTCCCAAGGGAGTGGATCCATTCTTTGGATCTCTGGAGGTTTTATTTGGCCCCTGATTGGCTTTCAGCCCTTTTGGTGGGTTTCTTATGGTGGATGCAAATAGTTATAATTCAGAAATATGCATTTGGTGGGCAGCCTCATCAGGACTAGTGAAAAATATTAAATGCTTGATTGATCAATTCTTAATAGGGCCCTGAGGGCCAGATTTAATTTTTTGGAGCCTTCTGTGAATATCTGGAGCAGATTGGGTAATAAAATGCATCTTTAAGTTAAGTTGCTCTTCTGGACTCTCAGGGCTTAGAGCAGTAAACTTTCTGAGAGTGGAGGCTAGGCGAGACATAAACTGGGCTGGATTCTCATCTCATGTTTGAATTATTTCTTTTAATTTGTCATAATTAACTGGTGTGTGGCTGCCTCTCTTAGGCCCTCAACCAGGCAAGCTACCATCTAGTCTCAGCATTGCCTTGCAGGAACGTGCCCCTGTTTATCAATGTGATTGAAATCTTATTGGGGCTTGGCCCAGGAATGGTTGTAGCTCTGTCCTCTAAACTGGACTAAAGCCACCTTTGTTTGACAGCATAAGTCTGAGACAGGGACCAACCACATTTTTGCTTCTCGGTTGAGAGCATTCAAGAAAGGTTGACACTTATGTCTTCCCAGGTTAAGTCATAAGATGGAATGAGATATTGAAATTTTTGAACATATTTATTGGGATCTGTGAAGAAGGAACCCAGGCACAGATTAATCTGAGAAAGATCTGACAAAGAAAAAGGGGCATGAACTCAGAACTACTCCCTCCACCCAAGCCACCTCCAGAAGCAAAAACCGAGGAGCAGGGAGTAGGGAAAAAACGCCAAACTGCTGTTTGAACCTAGTGTGAGATGGGATTGGAATGGTCTTGTCAGGATAAGGAGGAGGACTGGAAATGTTAGATAAATGGAGAGAGTAGGGGCCATAGCAGAGGAAGTTACAGTAGGAGGTCCTGAAGAAAGCTGAGCAGTTCTGGTGGCTGCAGCTGAAGAGGGAGGGAGGCTGCAGTTGGAAGGAAGGGAGAAAGTTGGAGGAAGGGAGGGAGCTGATGGAGGGGTTGAGATAAGAAGTTCAGGCTCACAAGAGGCACAGAGGGGAGACAGTGGAGAGCAAAGAATGACTGGATTACAGGACCTCAGACCATTTTCCCAGCTGGTGTCAATAATTGTCTAGATGTCAGAGAAATGAAAAGTCAAAAGTGCCATTTTTCAGACCAATGTGATTTATTATCTAATTTGTATTGTGGCCAGGCTGTATAGTAAAAGAAAATTAGGCACTTTGGCTTCAGGTTGGGGTAAAGGTAAAGCAGCTTGAGAGTCTTTAAAACATATGCAAGTAGGGAAGAGAGAGGAATGGAAGAGGAGGAGTTGCCCATGTTGAGATCTGAGGTCGACAAAACAGAGGTGACTTAAGAAAAAGAGAAGATGTCTCCAATCAATTTTTAAAGGCCAAATGAAGTGGGTGGGCAGCCAAGTTGGGTATCCCCAAAACTTGGAGACCACCAGGGAGTTAGACTCCCGGAGGTAAGTGTGACTAGAGCTGGGTTTGGGAGCATGACTTGAGAGTCAGCCCAGCTAGACCTCCAGCGCATAGAGAAAAAAGGAGTCAGAAAAAGAAAGAAGAGAGGAAAAAGGAACTTACCTGACCTGAAGAGGAGTTCTGGACTAGCAGCAGAGCCATGCCAGGGAAGGGCTGAAGGTCTGATGTCGGAGGTGGCATCAGTCAGCCCAGAGTGGTCCAGGAAGGGAGACTGGACCCTCCTGGGTGGGGGTCTCGTCTCCTGGGTTTTGGCACCGGATGTTAGGGTAAACCAAGGCAAAACCAAGACCACCAGAGCAGACAAAAGTGAAGCAGCAAGTCAGGTTTTATTTTCAGCCTGGGTGCAGGCTAGTCAAGGGTGACAAAGCCATTGACCCTGGGGCTTGGGCAAAAGGAAACTTTATAGAGGAGTTTTGGTAGGGGAGGAATAGTGTTGGGAGAAGTGGAAAATTTTTGTCTTGGAGTGGAGGAAGTCTTTTGTTCTGGGGCAAAGGAAATCTGGTGCTCTCCAGGGGTATCTGGACCCACAGGTGTTGCTTCATGGGGTGCACTGTGTATCTCTAACCAGGCCTTTGCTTTCTGTTACCTTTTGCACCTTGCAGGATGTGTAACTGTGTTGCCTGGGAAGTTTTTTCTCTTCTATGTGGGTGGGGCTCTAACACTCCAAACACCTCTTTGGCAGCTGAGGACCCTGTCTTTCCCCCTTGTGAAATTCCTTTGTTCCCCTTGGGTGGTCAGAGGTGGTCATAGATGTCCAGAGGGAGAGTCCCTGGAGGAAGGCCATCACCAGGGCCAGAACAGGCAGAGAAGGACTTCTGGGGGCGGGGGGGGGGGGGGCTTCAAAGAACACAAGGCATGGCAAGACCTCTTGAGTCAATACAAAGGACAATAAGCCTGAAGGGCCTTTTCTTCTAAGACAAATTACTGTATATATACATATATATACATATACGTATATATGTATATATACATGTATATATATGTATATATGTATATATATATATATATATATATTTTTTTTTTTTTTTTTTTAAACAAGAGAGTGCCTAAGGATTGGACTTGGAGAACCTAAGTCTCAAATTCTAGCTTTACTTACTGTCTTTGTAACCTCAGACAAATCAGTTAGGCTTTAGCCCCCGTTTCTTTGTATGTAAAATGGTGATAATCTGCTACCTTTCAGGATTTTTGTAAGGATTGCCTGGTATAATATAGGTGCTGTGTGTAGTTTACAACCACACAGGGCAGACAAACCCAGGCCAACTACCAAACTAGTACTCCTAAGAAGTATTTCATACTACAGGTAGGGTCAGGCTTCACTTGAAGGGTGGTCTAGCCTGTGCCTTTAGCTGCTGTCATGTGACCTCAGAGTCCCTGAATTATCTGACCTTATGAAATTAGTATCTTTGTTTGCCTGGGAGGCTTTGCCAGCAGCCCATCTCATCACGTTTGTGGTGGGGGCTTTGGGCACCAGTCTAGTAAGGTGGGGTCTTTGGGACATTCTGTATCAGTTTTAACCTCTAGCGGGGCTGGAGATCAAAGGTCAGCCATGCAGACTGACCAAACTCCAGTAAAAATTGTGGGCACCAGAGGCTTGGGTGAGCTTTTTGGCTTGGCAGTGCTCTGTGTGAATCACCACACACTGATACCAGGAGGATGACAGTTTCTGGAGGACACAAGAGCTTCACATTTGGATCCAGCCCAGATTCTGCTCTGTGCCTCTCTTCTTTTGGCTTGTTCTTTTTTTTTTTTTTTTTTTTGGCTTGTTCTAATTTGTGTTCTTTTGCTACAATAAAACTATAATCATAAATATGACACTTTCCTGAGATCTGTGAGTCATTCTAGTGAATTATCTCACCTGAGGGTGGTCACAGGCACTCTACATTTGTAGCCAGCTGGTCTTAAAGAGGGACGGTTTCTAGGGGTACCTTACTGCCCAGAATTGTGGCTGTTGTCTGAAATGAGGACAGTCTTGTTCTCTCTGAGTTTGCACTTTGACAAATTCACGGCAGTTGGAGTCTGACGTCTTAGGCAGATAGGGAAATCTGGGTACTCTACCCTTGGGCTTGACCAGGTAGAGCCTGCACTTTATTGATCACACCCCAGCTTTCCTGTCCAGTTTTTTCTGACACTTTCTCTACTCTCTCAAATGCTACTTAGAATATTGTATTCCACAAACACCCATGGCTCCTTCGTGCTCAGCAGCCTTGAACATGCTGATTCATCAGAAGCTGAAAATAAAAATCCATTTAGTGCAACTACCTATGAAAACATCATAGTCCAAAAAAAAAAAAAACACATCGTAGTGTAAGTTACTTTAAATGTACTCAGAATACTTACAATAGCCTACAGTTGGGAAAATTATCTAACACAAACCTATTTTATAATAAAGTGTTGAATATCATGTAATTTATTGACTATTGAAAGCAAACCACAGTGGTTGTGTGGGTCTGCTTTTAGAGCATCTTAAAATAGGAAATCATATAGTGAACCATCACAAGTTGAAGGCCATCTGTGTTTGTGCAGTCCCTTCCCTCATTGAGGAACTGTCTGTGGCCTGTGTTAACCAAAAGAAATGTAGCAGAAGTGATGTTGTGCCAGTTGTAGTTCCAGCATTTCAGGGGAATGGCAGTTTCTGCTTCATTTTCTTAGAATCCAGCTGCCATGCTATGAGGAAGTCCAGGCAGCCATGTAGAAAGGCCACATGGACAAAAGAAGCCCTTGGACCTTATGGAAAAGGAGAAAAATCACAGTCATTCCTGCATCCCTGGCAAATGTCCAAATGATGTTAGCCCTGCCTGCCTTCTGATTGCAACCGCCTGAGACATATGCAGTAAGACCAGCAGAAGAACAGCACTGTTAAGTTCAGTTGACCCAGAGAATCATAAGATAGTGACATGGTTGTGGCTAAAAGTCACCGATTTACGGGCTTGGAGATAAATAGCCAACCCAAAATGCCCAATACCTTGATGAGTTCTATTTCCATTGCACAGACAAGAATCCAAGGGGAAAGAGGACAAACATCTGGAACAAGAAGCATGGCTTCCACATAACAAAAGGCAATTCAGCCCACCAAACATCCATCTAAAAAAAGACCTCTCTTCTGACTGTTCTTTCCTGGCCAACCAGATATTTCAAGGCCCCCTTGATTTGTAGTCTAAGTAAGGCCCATAGGTAAAACTTCAACTTATTAAAGAACAAAGATGAAAACATTACATGGATTGACATGATGGTAAATAAGATGAATAAATAAAAGGATCAATTTTGTAAACATTTGACATTGTTTAGGCAACAGAGCAAGTAGGTTTTACTGTTTATTAGAAATGTTATTTTATTTTATTCTTTTGAGATAGAGTCTTGCTACATAGCTCAGGATAAACTGACTTCTAACTCGTGATCATCCTGCCTCTGTCCCTAGTGCTGGGATTATAGGTATGTGCTACCACATCCAGATCAGAAATATATTTAGTAAACATAATCATGTGGGTACAAAATACTCTTAACTAACTCTCTAATCTTGGGAGTATGTTTGAGATCTATCATTCATCCTGTGGATCATATGGGGATGAGACAATTTGTTTTCTCATCTACACTTTTGTTTGTTTGTTTGTTTTTGATACCAGGGATCGAACTCGGGTCCTTGCGCTTGCGAAGCAGGCAGCAAAACCACTGAGCTAAATCCCCAGCCCCTCATCTACACTTATAAGAATGACAGAATTTTCTCTCCTGGTTGAGAGAAAGCCTTTCTACCTGCTGTTTGCCGGGAGCCAAGTTCCCAAGTATGGCTCACTCTCTAAATTATTTTAAAGTCCTGCTCAGATGTCTCTTTGTCAGACAGACTTCCCCTGACCATCTTACTTAAAGCAACATCACCTTTGGGCTGGGAATTTAGCTCAGTGGTACCTTGCCTTGCACGCACAAGGTCCTGAGTTCAATACCTGGTACCAAAAAAGAAAAAAAG
Source organism: Heterocephalus glaber (assembly GCF_053883595.1). NCBI lineage: Eukaryota > Metazoa > Chordata > Mammalia > Rodentia > Bathyergidae > Heterocephalus > Heterocephalus glaber. The sequence goes on along the minus strand of NW_028258151.1, from coordinate 11,400,173 downwards.
CACATATCACCTTTCACACCAGATCTTCCTCTATAGCATGGGCTTCTGTGTTACCAGTACTGAGGCCAGTGACCAGTATGTGTTTAGAACTTAATGTTAGTTAAATGAATGAGGCAGGGGTTTGAGGGTGCATGGGAGTTGTATCTAAAAACAAACTTACAGCTGATAGAAATGCTAAGCAGTGTAGTATACTCAGTTCTTTTTCTTGGTATCAAATATCATTTCTGCCATTACAGTAAGTCTTTGGAAGTGGCTAACTTTTCTAAATTCATTATATAATTGTCCTCTTAGGGCTGACTGAGCATTAAAAAATGTAGTCTCTAAATTGTTTTTCCCTGCCTAACATCTCTGCTATCGATGTTGTCATTTATCAGACACTGATGGGCCATGCCATCAAAATGTGTCCTAACAGAAATTCAGGCTCTGGTGAGCACTGTGCATAAACAGAGTAGGCTGGGTGCCAATGCTAGCCTCACTGCATACCAGCCATATGGCTTTAGCAAAGCGACTTCATTTCTTTCAGACTTATTCTTTATCTGTCAAATGCAGGTACCATGCCAAGTCTGTTTGACAGAGCTATTGACAGGGTTAGATCCATAGAGGTGCTTTTTTTCCCTGACACAGGTTATCAAACTCAGGAATGCTCTACCATTAAGTTTCATCTCCAGCCCTTCTTAAAAATTTTTATTTATTTTTTCTGGTACCGGGGATTGAACTCAGGACCTTGCACTTGTAAGGCAGGCATGGTACCCCTGAGCTAAATCCCCGGCCCAAAAATTTTTATTTTGAGAACAAGGTGTTGCTATATTACCTCAAACTTGGGATCCTCCTGTCTCAGCCTCTCAGGCAGCTGGGATTACAAGTATGCACCACCACATCTACCTCATAGAGGTGCTCTAAATGCCTAAAAAGCATCATGATATTGTAAAGAGTTATGATTATGTCAAAGTAATAATCAGTCATAACTTTGAAGCATCTGGAATAACCAGAGAACTTCATAAGGGTTCTAGGAGAAGTCTGCCTCTAAGTTCCCAGAGAGACTGTCCAAGTAATTGGGGAGATTCGGGACAGATTGATCGTCAAAACATTGCTCATCTTGCCAGCGATTTAGCTCAGTGGCACCGTGCCTGCCTCAAAAGTGCAAGGTCCTGAGTTTGATCCCTGGTACTAGAAAACAAAAAAAATATTGCTCATCTAATTAATCATACTATCATTTACAGATTGTGCTTCAGATACAAATGTAATGTTTTTCTTTTGCAGTGCTGGGGATCAGACCCAGGGCCGGGGATCAGACCAAGGGCCTCACGTATTCTAGGCAATTGCTTTACCACTGAGCAACATTCTCTGCCCTACAAATGTAATTCTTCAAAGAATTTGCTGACTCAAATTGTATCAAGCTAGTTCATATCAGAGAGGACTTCTTGTGCCTTGGAACCATATAGTGGAAACCTATTGATTACAGTCTACCTCTCTGTGTATGTGTGTCTGTTTTCCCCCTTTGGGTTCTGTAATCTTTTGTCCTTATTACTTTTTAAAAAAAATTCTATAACAAGTGAATATTTCCATTGTAAAAGACTCAAAGAATCTAGAAACATACCAAGAAAAAGAAAGTCTCCTTTCATTTCTTTTGTAATCATGATTTTTTTTTAAACCATAGTTTTTTGGTATGTGGGGTAGGGATTAAGTCCAAGGGCCTCATCCATACAAAGCACGCACTCTGTGATTGAGCTACAGCCCCAGCCTCAGTATGTTTGTGATACATACCCACTGTAACCCTCTTGGTGAATTAGTACATATCCCTCTGGCATTGTGATCATTTTTACTCTTCCTTTTCCCAGATCTTCGTTTCCCCCAAAGTCTACTTCCCTGTTTCCTACCATCTCTCTTTTATTTATTTGAATAAATAAATCCTCTTTTAATTACTTATACTTTGGGTTTCTCATACAAAATAAATCATGCAGTGTTTAGCCTTCTGTGCCTGATTTATTTCACTTAGCATTATGATCTCAAGATCCATTCATTTTCCTACAAACGACTCAAATTTATCTTTATTTATGACTGAGTAGTAAGTACTCCATTGTGTATAAATACTGTATTTTCTTTTTTATTCATCTGTTGATGGGCATATAGGGTGCTTCCCTAATTGAGAGTTGTGCTGTATAAACATGGGTATGCATGTATCATGGTAATATGATGACTTTAACCCAAAACACTTTTCAATAAATACTGACAATGGGAATATAACTGCTACATTCCTAGTGGGGAGAACTGTGACCAGCACATAACTTGGCACTTAATAAATATTTGTTGAATGTTTGGAGGAGGGGGTGGAATGTCTAAAAATCCTTACTTTCAGCTAAGTATAAATCCTAGACATTTTAAAAGTCAACAAGGGCCGGGGATTTAGCTCAGTGGTTCCGCTGCCTGCCTCACAAGCGCAAGGTCCCAAGCTCAATCTCCAGTACCAAAAAAAAAAGTCAAGACATGTTTTTAAAACCACAAGAGGTATCTTGCAGACTTCTATGCAAGTAGTAAATTTGAAACCTAGAGCAAACCAATAATTTCCTAGAGAAGTCCTAATTAGCAAAATTGAACTGATTTGGGTTAGAAAACTAAAAGGATCAATTTCTGTGGAAGGGAGAGAGGAAGTTATTAAGTAGCTTCTCCAAGGAAACCCACCATGATAATTTCAAAGGGGAATTCTATCAATCCGGAATACATTTTAGTAGAAGGAAATTTCCTTTTTTTTTTTTTCCCAGTTCTGGGGATTGAACTCAAGACCTTTCCACTGAGGTACATCTCCAGCTATTTTTATTTTTTGATGCAGGGTCTTGGCTGTCTGCCAGTTCTGCCTTAGCATCTCAGAGTGTTGGGATTGCAAGTCTGTGTCACCATGCCTGGCTTCCTAGTTCTTTTTGTAAAGCAGATATTGCACTGATATTTAAAATAGATATAACTCAGAAATAAAACTATTGGTCAGTATAATTTATGAATATTGATACCAAAATGTTGATTAACAAAAACAGTTCAATACCACATTAAGAAAGTAGTGTGTCTGGGTAGGGTGGTGCACGTCTGAAATCCCTGCACGCTTGAAGGGCTGAGTTAGGAGGATCATAAGTTTGAGTGGAGCCTGGGAAACTTAACGTAGTAAAACAGTGTCTCATAAAAGAAAAAAAAAAGGCTGGGAATGTAGTGTGAAGGCCCTGGGTTAAATCCTCAGTACCACAGAAAAAGAGAATAATATACCAGGACCAGGTGATATTTATTCCAAAAATAGAAGGCTGGTTTAAGATTCAGAAATGAATTAATGTCATGTATTATATTAATAAATCTAAGAAACAAAGATCATAACGAAAACTTATGAAAAAAGTCAACAGTTATTCCTAAAAATTTCAGGAAGATGAGAGATTAAAGAAAATCTTAACATGATTGTGTATGTGTATGATTTTTTTTTTGGTACGAGGGATCGAACTCAGGACTTTGTACTTGGGAGGTAGGCGCGGTGCCACTGAGCTAAATCCCCGGCCCAATAATTTGAAATTTTTTTTGGTACCAGGAATTGAACTCAGAACCTTGTCCTTGCGAGGCAGGCGGCAGCACCACTGAGCTAAATCCCTGGCCCTATGATTCTTAAAATTAGCTTCTTATCAAGTGGAAAAACAGTATAGGCAGTTCTTATAGAATTAGAAGCAAGATTAAAATGCTTATTATTTAGCATTATATTAGAGATATTAGCTAATACAATTAGATGAGAGAAATCACAGTCTTGAGAATAAAGAAATGAAACTATTCATGTTTGTAGATGATATGATAGTAACCTAGAAACTCCCAGAAAACTAGTGACAAAGTTAACTTAGACAATAAAAGAATTTAGTAATGTAGCAGAATATAAAAGGAAATACAAAGATCAGTACCCTTTATATACACAAACAATAAATAGAAGATATAATGTGAGAGACAATCCCATTTTCTATAGTAGCAGACAAGATTAAGTATTTAGAATATACATTAACAAAAATGTGCTAGAGTTATAGGAGGAAAATGTTAAAACACTCCCAAAAGACATGAAAATAGACTTGAACAAAGGGAAAGGCACTCTCTGCTGTTTGATAGAATGGTTATAAATTCTCTTTAATTAGTAAATTTAATGATTGCAATAAAAATACCAACAAGCCATTTTACAGAGTTAAATAAGTTGATACTGAAGTTCATGTAGAAAAACAAACTTGCAAGAATAACCAAGAAGATGCTGAAAGAGAAAGACTGTGGGGCAGGAGATTTAGCTCAGTGGTTTCGCTGCCTGATGCACAAGCGCAAGGACCCGAGTTCGATCCCCAGTACCAAAAAAAAGACTGTGTCAGGCAATGGCTGTAAGTTTTTCACACATATAAGGTACCAATAATGAAAACATGTAAGTTACTCATTAACATGGTGTGTTACTGATGACCAAATAGCGACTAGACCAGCGAATAGAATATAAAATTAGAATTAGACCCAGTGGGAACCAAGTGCCAACTGAAATAGCATCTCAAATCACGAGGGCAAAGAGGAAATGTTTATTTGTTTGAGACAGTCTTGCTGTGCGGTTCAGGCTGACCTTGAACTCATATAGCCTAGGCTGGCCTGAAATTCACAGTGATCCTCTTGCTTCAACTTTTCAATTGCTTGGACTATAAGCCATCCATCACTACACCTGGCTTTAAAGAAGAAAGTTTTGATAAATTTATATGACAAATTCTGTGAACCTTGTTGGGCATGGTGGTGCTCACCTGTTATCCCACTGCTCTGGGAAGTTGAGGCAGGGTGATTGCAAGCTCAAGTCCAAGCTGGGCAACTTAATGACTTAGCAGAACTCTGTCTCAAAATTTAAGAGGTGGGTAAGGGTGTGGCTTACTGTGAAGGCCCAGAGTTCAACCCCCAACTCTGCAAAAAGTTAAACAATTTTAAACCCCATGAATCTAATCAAAAGACGATGGATAGAATGGGAGAAAACATTCAGAGCATACACCACAGACAAAAAGATAATGTTCTAGACCAGTGATGGTGAACCATTTATTTATTTTTTCCAGTACCAGGGATTGAACTCAGGACCTTGATCTTGGGAGGCAGGCACAGCGCCACTGAGCTAAATCCCCAGCCCATGGTGAACCTCTTAGAGCTTTCAGTAGTACAAACAGCCCACTGTGGCACACATGCCATAGGTTTACCACCACTGTTATAGATCCTTAAATATTAAGGGACCTCACACCTAGAACAGTGGCCATAATCGAAAGACAGTCAGCAAGTGTTGACAGGGATGTGGGAAATCCGAGGCCTCATGATGTGCAGGTGGGGTATGAAATGGTGAAGCCACTGCAATATGACTGGTTGCCATGTGACTGAGCAGTTTTACTACCAGCTGTAACTGAAGAGAGGTAAACACATTTATCCACATAAAGCCTCATACACAAATGCTCACAGCACCAGTCCTCATAACAGCCAGAAAGTGGAAACAACTTAAATGTCTTTCACATGATGAATGGGTAAACAAACTATGGTACTCCCTATAATGGAGTATTAGTCATCCATAAAAAGAATGAAATAGGGGCTGGGGATTTAGCTCAGTGGTTCAGCTGCCTGCCTCACAAGCACGAGGTCCCGAGTTCGATCCCCGGTACCAAAAAATAAAAAGAATGAAATAATGATTTATACCATGACACAGATAAACATGGAAAACATTCTAAATGAAAGATGCTTATCACAAAGCTAAGTTGAAGACATTCAACAAAATCACTGATAGATTGTTCTCAAGTGTCAGAATCATGAAAAGGAAGGAAAACACTGAAAAATGTTAGCGGAGAGAACTAAGGATAAATGACTAAATGCTACGTGAGATCCTGTGTAGGATTTGGGGATAGGAAAAGGACATAAGTGGAAAAAATTGGTGAAATTAGAATGACCACTGTTTAGTTAATAGTACTGTACATATGTTATTTTCTTGGTTTGGTTAGTGGCTGTGGGGATATATGAGATGGTAGCATTGCTAGGTGTGGTGTATACCTGTAATCCCAGCACTCTGATAGGCTGAGGCAGGAGGATTGCAAGCTCAAGCCCAGTCTGGGCAGTTTAGTTACTTACTAAGACCCTGTCTCTAAACTAAGGCATAAAAAAGGACTGGGAATGTAGCCTGAGTTCAAGCCCTAGAACTGATTAAGAAAAGTGAAAAAAGGGCTGGGGATTTAGCTCAGTGGTTTCACCGCCTGCTGCGCAAGCGCAAGGACCTGAGTTCGATCCCCGGTACCAAAAAAAAGAAAAGTGAAAAAAAAGATGGTAGCATTGGGGGAAGTTAAGTGAGGAATACCATAAAACTATATTATTTTTGCAACTTTTTTATAAATCTCAAATCGGCTCAGAATAAAAGTTTTTTTAAAAGAATATCAACAATAATTACACTGCCAAGCAACTTCTCCACAGTTGATCTCTGGCACACAGAGGGAGGAGGAGTGGAATTTAAATTAAAAACGTATCTGTCCTCACTTATCTTAATTAAATGGCAATAATCACCATGAAATGTCACAGCAGAAAGTTTTCACAGATTCAAAATGTTCTACCTATGACACAAGCTTACATCTCAGGCACTCGGGATATACTCACAGGTCCCAAGTAGTAAAAAGAGAAGCCATCTACGAGTCAGTTCAGTGACCTCTTAGAAGATTAAAGTGTTCTTCGAAAGTATTATTAATCAGCTGCCCTAATTAGAATACTTCATGTAAATATATTTGGACTTTATTCTAACAAGTCAAATTAGTGTGATTTAGAGTGATAATTGATCATTTTGGGTCTGAAATAATGAATCTGTCTGAGCACTCACAGTCCCTTTTAAAACTACGTGGAAGGCACAACTGTTGGATCTCCAGATTCTCAAGGACGGTTGAAGGTGTTGATGAATACTTAGAAAATGTGCTGGGCATGGTGGTGCATGCCTGTAATCCCAGCACACAGGAGGTTGAGACAGGACGACTGATACAAGTTTGAGGCCAGCCTGGGCTCCATAGTGAGTTCAAGGCCACCCTGAGCTGCATAGTGAGACCCTGTCTCAAAACCACAAAAAACAACAAAAAAACCAAAAAGCGCCCCCCCCAGTCACTCCTTTGTCACCAAGAGAAATTCTTGAGGTCAGTAATCATAGTAAAATTTATTTGAAGAATAATTGAAAGTTTCTTGTATGAATTTGTCTTTTTTCATCTTTTTTTTTTTTTTTTTGGTACTGGGGATTGAACTCGGGTCCTTGCGCTTGTGCAGCAGGCGGCGAAACCACTGAGCTAAATCCCCAGCCCCTTGTGTGAATTTTATAAAGGTGTTTGCTCTTTTATATTGGTATGTAACATGCGTCCTAAGTACAAACTATCACAGCTTCTAGGCAAGTGTCTTTGCACCACCTTCCAGCCAGCACTGCTACTCCCAAGCTCTCTCATGTGATAGTTTGTGTCCGTATGTTACTGTGAACATGGCAGTGTCAAGTTGAAGGAGGTTTGGCAGGTTATGCCTAATGTCACTGGACTGCTAACCGTGATTTGCGTATGGTTACTTAAGTTATATTGTCTTCGCAGAAGGATTTTACCGTGCTCATATGAAGGTAAGACTGTCTATGTGACCCCCAAATTTGAAAGCCCATGTATTGCTATGACATTGTAGTTTTTGTTATAGTTTGAATTTTAAATGACCTCCAGAGGCCCATGTGTTAAAGACATGGTTCCCATTGAAAGGTTGTGGAGCCTTTAGGAAGTAAGGCCTGCTGGGAGGCCTGTATGTCTTTGAGGGGGGTATCCTTAAGGGGTACCTCAATCCTTTCCTCTATTTAACTTCTTGGCCGTGACGTGAACTGTTTTCTCGGTCACATGCTCCTGCCATGATGTGCTGCCTTACTATAGGGCCAACCAATCATGGACTAGAACTTCCAAAACCAGGAGCCAGTCAGGCATAGTGGTGCATGCCTATAATCTCATTATTCAAGAGGCTGAGGCAGGTGGATCACCTCAAGGTTAAGGCCAGCCTAGACTACATAGTGAGTTCAGGAACAGCCTGGGGCCAGGGATTTAGCTCAGTGGTTCCGGCGCCTGCCCCGCAAGAGCAAGATCCTGAGTTCGATCCCCGGTACCAAAAAAAAAAGAACAGCCTGAACTACATAGCAAGACCCGCATCTCAAAAAACAGACAAAAACCCAGGAGCCAAAATAAGCATTTCCTTTTTGTAAGTTGATTATTTCAAGTATTTCATTGTAATGATAGAAAATCAAATAACACAGTCCTATTGTGACAAAATGTCTTTACAGGACTGATTTTTACCCATAAGGGAGTATGTAGGTGGAAATTTGTAGCTGTGCACTGGAGAACACTTCTTTCAGCAACTTTTCTACATGTGGTGCTGGACTCAACAGCCTGGGTACCCCAGGAGGGCATTCACATACCCAGACTGGGATGACATACATCAACAGCCCAATGCTTCTCCTTCCCTGTAGCTGCACCCTTAGCCATATAACTACAGTACCCGCCCACACAATGTCAGGGTGTAATTCCCCAACCTTGGGCTCCATCATGTGTCTTGCTTTTTTATTATTGGTACATGTTTGCAGTGCAGAATGATTAAATTCATCATGGAGAGTTGGTACATGTACATAACACATTTCAGTTCTTTTTTTCACCCCCTTCCATGTGTCTGCAGAAAAGAAGCAAGCTGCCATAATGCCTCATCAAGCTTGCTCACTCCTATGATTCCATAATCCCCAGGAAGAAATATCTGAGCAAGCTGTCTAGTCCAAAGAGGATGAGAAATGCATGGAACTGAACTTCTCCAGGCAGGGCCACATTAAGAGCAGAGCGTCCACCAGCCTGCAGATGCATGAGAAATGTTTATTGTTGAATGTCCTTGACGTTTTGAGGCTGTTATGCCTTTGTAGCTAACTGGTGTATATATCAGTTAGTTGAAAAGATGTAGAAAGACATAGAGCAGATATTGGCAAGGCACTAAACCCCCACGGCACTTACTGGAGGCACAACAGAGAACATAAAAATGGGATGATGTGGAGAATTAGTCTAGAAGATCCAAATTCTTAAAATTGGTATGTTAGTCAGCTTTCTGTTACTGCAACAAAATACCCAAGATAGTCAACTTAATAAGAGGAAAGGTATATTTTGGCTCATAGTTTGTTTCAGTGCATAATCAGTTGGCCCTATTGCTTTCGACTTGTGGCAAGGCAGCACATCATGTCAAGAGCATGTGCTGGAGGAGGCTGCTCATTTCATAGTGGCCGGAAAGCAAAGAGGAAGAGAAAGGAGCCAGGGTCCCAAAGTCTCCTTTAAGGCCACACCCTGGAGGACCTAACTTCTTCCCACTAGGCTCCACCTAAAATTTTCATCATCTCCCGTAGTGCCTCAGGCAGAGAAACAAGCCTTCAACACATAGGCCTTGGGGGACATTCAAGATGCAAACTATAGCAATCAACATTCCAGAAAACAAGAACTGCAATATCTAAAGCACATTTAAAATTTTGAAGTTCTAAGGCAAAGGAGAAGTCTGCAGAGGAAAACATGTCTGCAAGTGCCAAGCAAGACACATGAAAAAAGATACACACCTGGATGTATTATGCTGAAATTTCAAAATTCCAAGGACACAGAAGAAATTCTAACAGCTCTGGGGAGTGGAGGAGTGGAAAGGAATAAGAATTAGATTATATTGTACCTCTCATCTGAGGTACCATATGCTGGAAAATACTGCAGCAAAGCTTGATTTAAAAAAAAAAACAACTTGGTATATAATTTAGTCCTGGCTAAATTAGCAGTTCTATGAGATGAAAAAAATAAAGCCTTAATAAGAGGGCTCTGAAGTTCCTACCCACCCTTGCTGTTAACAAATGGTCATTGAAAACAAAAATTCCAGGGGACATACTCCAACCAAGGGCTTTCTTAATCACCTTTGTAGAGCCAAGATGGAAGTAACAAAGATCTCCAAATCATGACCTCCACCCTTGCCCTTTTCTTCCTACCACTGGCTCCATCTTCCATCTTCTCCTGCAATGGAGTTCACATCATGTATGTAGAAACCCTAGACTGCAAGTCCTAGCCCAGTCTCCAGCACCCTAAGAGCCTTTGCTGGCTGGCCCTCAGGTCTAGATAGAGCTAAGACTGAGAGACGAGGTCTGCAAGTGCCCTGGAAGTGGCTTTGGGGCCTTTGGACAGGAAATTCTGTAACCCCAAGTAGTCAGAGGTATGGGCTGTTGGAAGGCCTCAGGAACTTCACTCACTGGCTAGAGAAGAGCCAGAGCAAGGTCCTACAAGGCTTGGTCCCATGGCAGAGGCCCAGCTGCCCAGGTATAAGGGTAGTATTAAGACCAACAACATGCAAACTGAATCTGAGAGGAAGACATAGGATACAACAAACAAAGAATACAGCTGGGAGTTATGGCATGTGCCTATAGTCTCAGCTACTTGAGACACTGAGGTGGGAAGATCACTTGAGCTCAAGAGTTCAAGACTAGCCTGGGCAACATAGTGAGATCCCATTCAAAGAAACAAAATAAAGGAATAGATAAATATATGGTGGAATACAGTAGACCCATGCTTAATAGAATGTAGCACATAATTATAATAACATCAACAACAACTGACATTTGTTGAAAGCTAACTATTATAATACTCTAAAGTATTGATGAGGATCAACACTTTTTGTTATGGGGAAACTGTCTTTAGACAGGAAGAAGTTAAGTATAATACACAAGTTCACGAAACAATGTCAGGATGAGGCCCTTTTTTTGAGACAGGGTCTTGCTATGTGGGTCAGGCTAGCCTTGAGCTCACTATGTAGTTCAGGCTGGCCTTGAATTCACAGCAATCTTCCTGCCTCAGCCTCCTGAGTGCTTGGATTACAGGCATGTGCCACCATGCCCAGCTCAGGATGAGGTTCTTAACTTCAGTACCAGTTTATGATAATGTTCACAGCATTCAAATCAATTGGGAAAAATTTTGCTTTTTCAATTTTTGGAAAAATCAGTTTTTTTATTATTTAAGGTAACACTATCTCCTCTAGCATCAGTGATTTTAACATTGTAAAAGATAACTTCTGTCTCATTTAAAGTCCAAAATGGATATTCCTGATTGGCAGGTGACTCACAGTGATTCAGGATCGAGATGTCTTCTATCTTAGGATTCTTCTACTTTCAACATTTTCCAAGGATCCAAATTCATCTGCATCAGATGGAAGGGGAAAGAGTATGAAGGAGAATGGGAAATGTTCATGGGCCAGGTCTAGATGGGGTCCCCAAGTTGTGCCCACATTTCATTGTCTGGAGCTCACTCAATATGTGCTCATACTTCACTGCAAAGGAGGCTTACAGATTGCTGAATTACCTGGAAGAAGAGGAAATGATTTGGTAAGCATTTTCTGCTACAGCTATCCATTTGGGTTTTAAAGGAGAAAAAGCTAGGAACCTGGAGGTGTAGCTTAGTGGTAGGGTGCTTGCCTGCCATACATGAGCCAACTATGCACTGAAACCTCTATAAAACTCTGAGCTAAAAGAAACCTTTCTCCTTAACTTGTGGGTGTTGATTATTTTGTCCAGCAATGAGAAAGTAACTAAGACATAAATATACCAAAAGGTACTCAAGTTTGACATTGTTAAGGAAATTCAAATTTAAATGATAAGTAATTTTTGCCCACCAGTTTGACAATAATAAAAATTTTATAATGTTCAGTATTTTTTTCATTACGTTTATTGGTACATTTTAAGTATACAATACAGTTACACTCATCATTGGGATCTTGTACCGTTACATGATGTATCATGTTCTATAATGTTCAGTATTAAAGTAAAAGTAAAGAAATATATACTTTTATAATCTTGGTAGAAGTGTAAATTGTCACAGCATCTTAGGAAGGCAATTTGACTATGTCAGTTAATTTTTTTTATAGTTTTCATCTGAGCAACATTTTACAAATATGAATGAGATCCAGGTGTGCTGGTGCATGCCTGTAATCCCAGCACTCAGGAGGCTGATGTAGGAGGATCACCACTAGTTCAAGGCCAGCCTGGGCTACATAGTGAGACACTGTCTCAAAACAAAACACAACAACAACAAAAGAAAAAGTGTAAGAAGTGACATAACTTGGAATGTTCATTGTATTTTGTTTAAAATATTTAAATAATTTCTGAATATCCACAAGAACACAATAAAGAGAATAATATTGTTAAATGGTCTGTGCTATGAACGTATACTGTGGAATACTATAAAGTGAATAAAAGAGATGAGGAAAAGTTCATTGTATAACATGGAAAGAACTTCAGGGCATTTCACTTAGAAGCAAGTCATAGAACAATAGGAACAGTTTGATTTCATTTATATTTTTACAAATAATCACAAAATAAAAATTAAAAAGAAGAAACAAAAATGTCACAATATATACCGTGGACTTTTACATGCTTATGTTAATAAGTGTGTTTTAAAAGTTCTGGAAGATAGAGTACTACTAAACTAATAACAAAGGCTGTGCTGGGGGGAGCAATGGAAAATGAATTTAAAATAAGTCTTTGGGAAATCATTGATTATGTTTGAGGATCAAGTCTCATGCAAGTTATGGGACTAGAAATAAGAAGTAGCCAGGTAGGGCCGGGGATTTACCTTAGTGGCACCATGCCTGCCTTGTAACCCCAAGGTCCTGAGTTTGTTCCTTGGTACCAAAAAAAAAAAAAAAAGAAGTAACCAGGTATGGTGGCACATCCCTGATATCTGAGCACTCAGGAGGCTGAGGCAGGCAGATCAAATGTGAGTTCCAGGCCAGTCTAGGCTATGTAGTGAGTTCAAGGCCAGCCTGAACTACATAGTGAGACTCTGTCTCAAAAATAAATAAATAAATAAATAAATAAATAAATAAATAAATAAATGAAATAGAAGAAGTGAGAGGAAGGGGGCAGGGAGAGGATGCAACTATAGGCAGAACCCAGATGTGAAGTGTGAGAGAAAATGAATAGAGATGTACAATAAAGGGAATCCTAGTTGGGTATGGTAGCACAAACCCATAATCTGAGCACTTGGGAGACTGAGGCAGGAATATCTCTGCAAATTCAAGACCAGCCTGAACTACATAGGGAGACCCTGTCTCAAAAAACAAAGCAAACTAAAGAGAATCCTGAGTTGTACCAGAGTCAGATTTCAGAGTAAATTTGGGGACTATTTGAGGCCCAGGGTTAGCTGTGTGGTGGAATGTTACTGGCAATAGTGGCTATGGTGAGTTGACTTTATCTTTTGTTGTTAGAGAAAACTAACTGACAAAGGAAAGGGGAAGTTTACATAGTAAAAATCATCAATCTTGAGTCCATAAACTTGGAAATTATAAAAATTGTTACAATCCCCATTGGTGTGACTTTATTTTGGAAGTTTAACTCTGCTCATTGACTTTGGTAGCCTACTGAGATTGTTCTTTTTGGTGAGTTATGAACAAGTAAATTGATAAATGATCAACATACACATGTACACACACACGCATACACACACCTGCACACGCACACTGGTTTTCTAGTTGGCTTTCCTCCCCACGGTACCTAATACACCGACTTCCTGTTTTTCCTCTGCTTGGGGTTGAGTCCTCCCCAGCCGAGCCACTTATCAGTGTTCTCTCCTTAATCACTCATAATAATTCTTCATTCTGTAATAGGTCTTTGTTTCCATATGCTAACTAAATGTGCCACTTCTTTCATCTCTGCATTTTATTGAGTCTGAGGCCATAGTAAAAATTATTTCAATACTAGAAATTTATTACTCAATGTATTCTGAGTGCAAGACCTAGCCTTATGGATGAATATGATGTGTTAGTCATCTTTCCATTGTTCGGACAAAATACTTGAGAAAATCAACTTATAAAGAGAAAAGGCTTCTTTTGGCTCATGGTTTTGGAGATTCCAGCTCCTGATTGATTGGCCCATGGCTCTGTTGCTTCTGGGCCTGAGGCATCACATTTTGGCAAGGAGTGTGTAGCCGAGCACAGCTGCTTCCCTCAGGGCTGGAGAGAAAGAAGGAGGGGCCAGGGTCCCACATCGCCTTCACAGACACAGTGACTAGAGACCTCCCACTAAGCCCCACATCTTAAAGGCTCCACCACCTCCCAAGCTGGGGACCAAGACCTTAAGGTGCAAACTATAGCACTTGCCATATGGAGGAGATACAGAAGTGGTTGATAAGCATCTGAAAAGCTGCTCAACATTATTACCCATTAAGGAAATGCCAATTAAAGCCACAATGATATACTACATCACACCAAATAGAATAGCTATAATTCTTTTTTAGAAAAGAGAAAAATGACAAATATTATTGAAGATGTAAAGAAATTGGTATGCTTACACACTGCTGGTAGGAGAGTAAAACAGTGCAGCCTCTGTGGAAAACGATTTGGCAGTTTCTCCAAAAATTTAAACATAGTTACCATATGACCCAGTAGTTTTACTCCTCGGCACATATCCAAGAGAAATGAAAACATATGTTCACATAGAAATGTGTGTGCAAATGTTTATAGCAGTATCTTTCTAAATGGCCAAAAAGCAAAAACTTGAAATGCCCACCATCTGACAAATAATAAACAAAAATCTCCTCTAAGTAATAAAACCTTATGTGTCATGAAAGCAGACTTGTAAAGAGATTCACTACTAGCCAGGCATGGAGGCATATAGCTGTAGTCCCAGCAGTTGGGAGGTTGAGGCAGAAGATCACCACCAGTGTGAGGCCAGCCTGAGTTACACAGTGAGTTCAAGGGCAGCCTGGGTTGAGTCCCAAAAAAGTATTAGCTAAAATATATCAGAAAAATACAATCAATTTATTATGTTTCTTTTTTTTTTCAGTACCGGGAATCAAACTCAGGACCTTGTGTTTGTGAGGCAGTTGCAGCACCACTGAGCTAAATCCCCAGCCCCTATTATGTTTCTATTTAATAATTTTTCTTTTAAGAATCAGGTTTATTGCATCAGCATCCACAAACTCAAGTTAACTACATACAGATCAATGTTCTGTCTCCCACCACTTCATCTGGATGCCTGAAAAATAATCCCTCCCTGCCCCCCTCCACCCCACCCATGCTGGGATTGAACCCAGAACTTCAAGCATGCTCAGCAAGTGCTCTGTTACTGAGCTACACCTTCAGCTTGAAAAACAATTCTTATGTCTTTGGAAATGATTTTCTTACTTGCAAACTGCCTAAAATGAAACATGAAACATTGCTTTTATTGTTTCAGTAGATCTCTCCATTTATTCTTTAAAAAATTCTTTTTAAATTTAAAAAATGTTAATAAGCAATGTCTTCCTTGTTATTGGTAACAGGTCTCGTATATCTTTCCTGTTTAATTTATGATACTATTATAGATAGTATTTTTTATTAATAGACTTTACTTTTAGAACAATTTTATATTTAAAGAGAAATGAGTAGATAATAGAGTTTCCAAATACACCCTGCACATTTTCTCTTACTATTGACATTTTACACTAGGTAAGGTAGGTTACAATTAATGAAGCAATGTAAATCACTTATTATTAACTGAAGTCCATAGCCTATGCAGATTTATTTTTTCTGCCACTACTCATTTCTATTCCAGAATTCCATTCAAGGTAAAACATTGTATTAATGTTCATGTCCCATTGGCTCTTCTTGGCTGTGACAGTTTCTCAGACATCCCCTGTTTTCAATGATCATGAAATTTTTTAAGGCATTCTGGAAAGATATTGGATACTTTTCTTTTGGAACTTGTCTGATCATTCTCCCCACAAATAGGTAAGGAAGTGGGAGGAAGCTCACAGAGGTGAAATGTCACTTTCAGTATGTCCTGTCATGGTACCTCCTGTCAAAATGATTTATGACTATTGACAAGACATTGATCACAAGGCTGAAGTAATGTCTCCCAGGTTTCTTCATTGTAAGATATTCTTTGTCCCCTCTTTCCATACTGTACTCTTTGGAAGGAAAGTGCATATTTAAAGCTAGAGAGATATGCTCTTCATAATATTCTACATATTATCTACATAATTTAATTGGAATTTGTCCTAGTCATTTTCCCATCACTTGGGACAAGATACCCAACATTTGCAACTTAAAGGAAGAGAGCTTTATTTTGGTTCATGGTTTCAGAGGGTTCAGTCTGTGGTTGTCTTGCTCCAAGACAGAAATAGCATGGTGAAAAGATTTGGGTGAAGGGAAGCTGCTCATCCTGTGGCAGCGAGGAAGCAGAGAGTGAAGGGAGGAGCCTGGGGGGGCAATATATCCTGCCAGATTATGTCCCAAGTGACCCACCTGTAACCAGGCCCTACCTCATAACAGTGAGTCAACTATGAACTCATCAGTGGACAATTACTCTGATGAGTATAGCACCCCCATGATCCAATCACCCTCCAAACACGTGAGGCTTGTAGTAGACATTTCAGATCTAAACCACACCAGAATTCTTCTGCATGGGAGATTTGACTATTCTTTCCTATTAATGTATTCAATCACTTATTTACATAATATGGACTTATAGGTATGCATTTTATACTATGAATTATATAACCCTATGCTACTTCATTTATTTTGTTCCTTGTATCATCACAGCTTTGGCCATGAGAAGCTCTTTTCTTTTTTTTTTTTTTTTTCATCACAAATAGGATTTTATTTATCACTATTAAAAATCTGGATTTTAAACAGACTCTTGGACTGGTGGTTCATATCCATCAGCTCGTTCAACTTTAGCTCCAGTCTCATCTCCAGTAGCTTTTCCAGAGCTACTACCTTCACCATGAAGCTCCATGAGTTTTCCCAATTCAAACTTGGGCTTCTTCAGCATTTTCACTTTTCTGACAAAGACATCATGAAGAGGATAAATAGACTGGCAAGCTTTTTCTATGTCTTTCCCAATGCTGTCTGGAATCAACTTATTTACCACTTCCTTCAGGTCATTTGTCTGCACCTCTCGGGTCATGAGTTCCATCATCTTCTTCCGGATTTGGCGGACCTGTTGGTGCTGAGCATAAGAGGTCTTCCGTATCTGATTGTTCCTTTTTTTAGTAAAACCAACACAAAACAAACGAAGCAAATAACCATCGGTAGTCTTGACATCAACATGAGCTTCGATCATGGTCTGCCATTTCTTGACCGTGGAACACATTTTGTCACGGGTGAGATCCATACCATGGAAGTTAGGCAGTTTTTGCCCTGAACATCTTCCGTAATTAGCTTGAATTTTCTAAAGGCAACTTCATCGTTCTACGGATCAGCAAGGCTCACTTCAAACACATGACCCTTGAGCCCATCAGATGCAATTTTGGTTCCTTGAGTTCTGGTGACTAGTGTTTTTCCAATATTTCTTATGTTGAATATAGCCGGTGCCTTCACGTCATACCAGTCGTTTTTAGAAAATGGGTCAACCACTTTCTTCTTGGCTCCCTTTTTGCCGCCTTTCGTAAGGCGCTTGTTCTTGCCCACCGCCATGGTGCTGCTCAGAGAGCCAAAAGAGCGGAACTATAACTCGCGCGAGAACTTAGGCGTATGGGACCCGGGCGGGCAGGGTGAGAAGCTCTTTTCTTTGAGTCCTGTGTCCCTTTAAAAATATTCATAAAATGTATGTTGTTAAAAATACTCATAAAAATGTATGTTGCTTTTGTTTTAATTTTTGAGTACTTCTGTACCTTCTGGTATTCAGACTGTGCTTTAAGCTGATCTTGTACATTTCCTATACCAGTCTTGGCATCAGCCATTTCTCCAAAGATCCCTGGTTGCTGTTACTGAAGGTTGATACTAGAAACCGAAATCGGGGAGCAGATGTTTCAGTGCTTTTTTAAATGCTATAAAAAGCCATGGTGGGCTGGGGATTTAGCTCAGTGGTGCCGCCACCTGCCCCAAAAGCTCAAGGACCCAAGTTTGATCCCTGGTACCAAAAAAACAAAAAACAAAAAAACCATGGTCAGGTAATGGTTTCTGAAACATGTCACTGAAAACAAGTAAATTGGGCACCATCAAAATTCAAAACCTTTATTTGTCAATAGACACTATCAAGAAAAGAAAATCCTACTGAAAGGGGGGATATTTACAAATTAGGTCTATTATAAAGGTCTAATATTCAAAATATGTACAACTCCATAATAAAAAAAAAACCTAATTAAAACTAAGCAAAGGATTTCAATAAACATTTCACCAAAGAAGATTTACAGTGGACAATAAATATGGGAAAAGATGCCAAATATTGTCATTTATAGGGAAGATGTAAATAAAAACCGCAATGAGATAGCCAGCACACTCACTAGAATGACAATCATTTCTTTATTATTATTCGTTAAGTTTATTGGTACATTTTAGGTATGCAATATGATGACATTCATCATTGGGCATTTGTACCTTTCCATGATATATCTTGGTATGACAATCATTTCTAAAGGAATATAAATGTACATTGGTAAGGGCATGAAGAAATAGAAAGCATCATACATTGTTAGTGAGAATGTAAAATGCTGTTGCCACTGTGGACTACAGTCTGGCAGTTCCTCAAAACATTAAATGGAGTGTTACTATATGGCCTAGCAATTCTACTCCTTAGTTTATAAACAAGATGACTGAAAACATATGATCATTGTATCATATCAGCATTATTGATAATAGCCAATAATGAAAGTAACAAAATGTGTATCAACTGATCAATCAATGAACTTCGAAAATACTATGCTAAGTACAAAGAATCAGACACAATAGGCAATAGGAAAATCCAGGTGGACAGAGACTATGTTAGTGGCTTCCAAGGGATGAGAGGAGGGGAAACTAGGAAGTGTGGAGTTTCATTGTGGTGATGGGAATGTGGAAATAGGTACTGGTGGAGGTTGTGCATCATTATGAAAATACTAAAAATCACTGAATTGTGCACTTTCAAGTGGTTAAGATGACAAATTATTTGTTATGTGAATTTCATCCCCATATAAAACTTTAAAGGAATATACTTTAAAAAGTTTTAAATAATATGATCACACACAGAACAAATGTGGTCTATACAGCCAGACAAAATATCCCCTCTTCTTTGAGGCTTTCACCATTTTTATAAATGGAATTAATCCTTTAAGTGCGACACTTCGTGGATAATCACCATGAATTAGTTATGTGTTAGCCTTTTCCTGTCGTCTTCTTAAAGTCAACATTGTTTCATTCTATTTAATAAACAATAGTGCCTGCACTCAGGAGGCTGAGGGAGGAGGACTGCCATGAGTTTGAGGCCATCCTGGGCTGCATAGTGAGTTTAAGGCTAGGCTGAACTACATAGTGAGACCCTGTCTCACAAAATATAAAAAAAAACACAAAACAAAAAACACTGAGAAACTATCAGCTGTTTAGCACATTGCCAAATGTTAGAGACACCAAAATATACACATCCTAAACTTCTAGCAACATACCAGAGGTAGAGTGAGGTGAGACAGTGTGGAAGCTCATTTCCAGGAAGTGAGAAGGGACTGAAGTAGAGACCTGAGAAAGAGAGACAAGGAGGACAGTCCTGAGGGCAAAGGAGGAAGAAGCAACTCGGGTCTGAGCTCCAGCAGTGGCAGGAGGGATGGATGAAGGGAATACATTCAGGAGACAGGTTGGAAATACAATCTACAGGATTTGAAATTTCATTGTGAAATGGAGAAAGAGAGTCAAAATGAAGGCATTGTTTGTTCTTGTTGTTTGTTTTTTCTTTTTTTAAATTAAAAGCAAATGAAAGATTGATTCTGTAATTCCAGCATGCTGGGATGCAGGAGGATCATAAGTCCAAGTTCAGCTGGGCAATTTAACAAGACTTTGTCTCAATGTAAACAAACGAACAAACAAACAAAAAGAAGGCTGGCAATGTAGCTCAGTGCAAAGGCCCTAGTTTCAAGAAAGAAGAAGGAAGGAAAGAGAGAGGGAGAGAGAGAAAGGAAGGAAAGAAGGAAAGAAAAAAAGAAAGGAAAGGGGAAATGAAAGGAAGGGAAAGGAAAGGGAAGGAGGAAAGGAAGAAAGGAAGGTAAGGTGATTCTACTGATATGAGGTACCTAGAATTGGCATATTTACAGATACAGAAAGTAGAAGAGAGGTTACCAGGGGCTGGAGGTAAGAGGAATGGAATTTCTCTGTTTAGATATGATGACAAGGTTCCGGTCATGATGAGTGTTGATGGTTGCCCAAGGCCCCTGAATTATACACTTAAGAGTGGTTAAAATGGCAAGTTTCATGTTATATATACTTTATCTTAGTAAAATGATTTTTTAAAAAGCAAATGAAACCCGGGCATGGTGGGACATGCCTATAATCCCAGAACTCAGGAAGCTGAGGCAGGAGGATCACTGAGAGTCTGAGGCCACATAGTGACTGGGCTACATAGTGACTTCAAGACTATTCTGGGTCTTGCGGAACATGCTGAATCAGCCTGCTGCAGACAGGCAGGTCTGCCCACGCCCTACCAAGGTCCCGAGTCGCACAGAAAACGCCGAATCAGCCCACACCCCGGCAACAATCCACTGGACCCCCCCCCCCGCTCCTCTGTACAGCCACCTGGTTCCACACTACAAAGACACAGAGGACACCGGACCGCCAGACCAGGGTACCAAGTCCCACTGCTCCCGGCCCAGAGGTAGGGGCTTCTGAGCCACCGTCCCACTGCTCCTGGTCCAGACGAAGGGGCTTCCCAGCCACCATCCCTCCTGCTGCTCCCAGCCCATGTCCCACCTCTCCCACCTCAGAGGAGGTAATTCATGCAGGTGCCAACAGCCCCCCACCCCCCGTCAAAATGAGAAAACATGTAAATAAGTCTCAACACCAGACTTCCAGATCACCTACAGCAACCCCAAAGGGAAATGAGATGGAATACTCTGATACTCAACCGCCTGGACCCACTGAACTGGCAACAAAAGGGGATCTGGAAAAAATGAAATCAGAAATAATTTCTCAGATAACAGGAGAAATTGTGCCCCTAGTGCAAGACATGATTAATAAATCTAGAGAGGAGCTCAGGAACATGATGGAATCCCAACATAGGAAAGAAATGGAATCCATAAAACAGATGCAAATAGATTTCCAGGACATGAAAAACTCCATTGAAAGTCTACACAGCAGAATGAGCCAATGTGAGGACAGAATTTCAGATATAGAAGATAAGATTGCAATTAGTGACCAAAAAAGGAAAAATTGCTTCAAAATTATAAGGGAACATGAGAAATCAATCCAGCAGCTGCTAGATGATGCAAAGAAGAATAATATAAGACTGATTGGAGTCAATGAAGAAACAGGAGAGAGTGGAGATGACATAAAAAATCTCTTCACAGAAATAATGGCAGAAAACTTCCTAAGCAGAGGAAAAGAGCTTGACATACAGATAAGTGAGGCATATGGGACTCCAAATAGCCTTGATCAAAAAAAATCTACACATAGGGATATAATTGTTAAGATTCCAGAAACTCAACAGAAGAACAAAGTTCTGCAAGCAGTGAGAGAAAAGAAACAAATCACATACAAAGAAAAGCCCATCAGAATCACAGCAGACTTCTCAACACAAACCATCAAGGCAAGAAGAGCTTGGAGTGACATATTCCAAGCCCTAAAAGAAAACAGCCTCCAACCCAGATTGATGTACCCTGCAAAACCGTCTTTCAAAATGGATGGAGAAATAAGATACTTTCATGACAAAGAGCACCTTAGGAACTTCATGAATACCAAACAACACTCCAAAGAATTTTACACAATATCCTAGGAACAGACATTGAGGATCACAACCCCAGGAAGCAAAGCAGAATGAACCCATCTGGCATGACAAGAAATTAAATGGAAAGGGGGAGAACCTAACAAAAAGAAAAAGTCATGGCAATGATAAGTCAATATGTTTCAGTTATAACCATCAATGTTAATGGTCTCAATTCACCAATCAAAAGAAATAGACTGGCAGAATGGGTCAAGAAGCAAAATACAACAATATGCTGCATACAAGAAACACACTTAATTCAAAAGGAAACTCACAGACTGAAGGTGAAAGGGTGGAAAACAATACTCCATGTGACAGGAACTCGAAAAAAAGCAGGAGTAGCTATCCTCTTGGCAGATCAAGTAGATTTCAAACCAACACTGATTAAGAGAAAGGAAGAAGGACACTACATCCTTGTAAAGGGAACAATCCAAGAGGAAGAGATGACAATCATGAATATCTATGTACCAAACACTAGTGCGCCCAACTATATAAAACAAATACTAATGGACATGAAAAGTCATATATGCACTAATACAATTGTAGTGGGGGACCTCAACACCCCACTGTCACAAATAGATAGATCAACTAGACTAAAAATAAGTAATGAAATACTAGAACTCAATCGAACTCTTGAACAAATGAACTTAACAGATGTTTACAGAGTCTTCCACCCCACAAAATCACAATACACATTCTTCTCAGCTGCACATGGGTCATTCTCCAAAATAGACCACATACTCACACATAGAACATGTTTAAGTAAGTGCAAAGGAATTGAAGTTATCCCTTGTATATTGTCAGACCATAGTGTGATGGAATTGGAGATCCATGGCAAAAGAAACTCGAAAAATTTCATAAACATGTGGAAATTGAACAACACACTTCTGAATAACCAATGGGTCACAGAGGAAATTAAAGAAGAAATCAGACAGTTCCTTCAATTAAATGACAATGACAGTCAACATATCGGAATCTATGGGACACAATGAAAGCAGTCTTACAAGGGAAATTCATAGCAGTGAATGAGCATATTAGGAAAACAGAATGAGCCCAGTTAAACAACCTGATGCTGCACCTCCAGCTTCTAGAAAAAGAAGAACAGGACAACCCCAGAGCTCATACAAAGGAGGAAATTATAAAGATCAGAGGAGAAATCAATGCAATGAAGACTAAGAGAACAATACAAAAAAATCAATGAAGCCAAGAGTTGGTTCTTTGAAAGAATCAACAAAATTGACAAACCTTTAGCCAACCTTGTCAGAAAAAGGAAAGAAAAGGCCCAAATCCATGCAATTAGGAATGAAAAGGGTGAAATTACAACAGACCCAGCAGAAATCCAGAGGATCATCAATACCTACCTCCAGAACCTATACGTCAGTAAGATGGACAACACAGAAGAAATGGACAGATTCCTAGATACATATGAATTACCAAAGTTGAATGAAGAAGACCTAAAAATTCTGAACAACCCAATATCAACCAATGAAATTGAAAACATAATTAAAAACTTATCAACTAAGAAAAGCCCACGCCCTGATGGCTTCACTGCTGAATTCTACAAGACATTTAGAGAGGAACTGCTGCCACTACTGTTTAAACTCTTCAATGAAATTGAAAGGGAAGCAATACTCCCAAATTCATTCCTGGAAGCAAGCATCACCTTGACCCCCAAAGCAGAGGAAGACCCAACTGAAAAAGAGAACTATAGGCCAATCTCACTAATGAACATAGATGCAAAAATCCTTAATAAGTTACTGGCAAACAGAATGCAGAAGATCATCAAGAAGATCATACACCCTGATCAAGTGGGATTCATCCCAGGGATGCAGGGATGCTTCAATATACGAAAATCAATCAATGTAATACACTATATCAATAGAGCCAAGGACAAAAACCATATGATTATCTCCATAGATGCAGAAAAAGCATTTGACAAAATCCAACATGCATTTATGATAAAAACCCTACAAAAAATTGGAATAGATGGTCTCTACCTCAAACTGATAGAAGCCATCTATGAAAAACCAACAGCCAATATCATACTAAATGGTCAAAAACTGAAATCCTTCACACTCAAATCAGGAACAAGACAAGGATGTCCACTATCACAACTCTTGCTCAATATAGTTCTGGAAACATTAGCCACGGCAATTAGACAAGAGAAAGAAATAAAAGGAATAAAGATAGGAAATGAAGAAGTCAAATTGTCATTATTTACAGATGACATGATACTGTATATAGAAGACCCCAAGAACTCCACCAAAAGTCTTCTAGACTTAATAACCAAATTCAGTCAAGTAGCTGGTTACAAAGTCAACACACAAAAAATCAATAGCTTTCCTCTACACCAATGACAGACTCCCTGAGAGAGAAATAGGGCGAATAATTCCTTTCACAATAGCATCCAAAAAACTGAAGTACCTAGGAATCAACCTAACAAAAGAAATCAAAGACCTCTTCTCTGAAAACTATGGCACTCTGAAAAGAGAGATTGAAGATGATATCAGAAAATGGACAGACATCCCCTGCTCCTGGGTAGGAAGCATTAATATAGTGAAAATGGCCATACTTCCAAAACTGCTATATAGATTTAATGCAATTCCAATTGAGATCCCAGCAGCATACTTCATGGACCTTGAGAAAACAATCCAAAAATTCATTTGGAACAAGAAGAGACCCAGAATAGCAAAAGCAATTCTAGGTAACAGAAACATGGCAGCGGGTATCACAATCCCCAATGTGCAACTCTACTACAAAGCTACTGTGATAAAAACAGCATGGTACTGGCAAAGAAACATACCTGAGGACCAATGGAACAGATTAGAAGATGCAGAAACAATGCCAGACACACTCAGCCATCTCATCTTTGATAATGGAGCCAAACACCCTCACTGGAGGAAAGATAGCCTCTTTAATAAATGGTGCTGGAAAAATTGGGCTTTAGCTTGCCAAAGATTAAAACTAGACCTATATCTCTCGCCATGCACTAAACTAAAATCAAAATGGATTAAAGATCTAAATATTAAAATAGAAACTCTGAACCAGTTGGAACAGAGGTTAAGTAGAACCCTTGAAGACATCGGTGTAGGAAAAGATTTTATGAACAAAACCTCAGTTGCCCGTGAACTAGCACAAACAATCAACAGATGGGATCTCTTCTTATTAAAAGGCTTCTGCACAGCAAGAGAAACCACCAGCAGTGTGAAGAGACAACCCACAATATGGGAAAAAAATCTTCACCTGCTGTTCCTCAGACAAAGGTCTACTATCTCGAATCCATAAAAGATCAGACCTCCCAAATTTAAAGACCCAATCCAAAAATGGGCATCTGAAATGAACAGACGTTTCTCAGACAAAGAAGTAGAAATAGCAAATAAATACATGAAAAAATGTTCAACATCACTGGTCATTCGAGAGATGCAAATGAAAACAACGCTGAGATTCCACTTCACTCCAGAAACAATGGCTGCCATCATGAAATCAACCAATAACAAATGCTTTAATAAATTTTCTTTTTCTTTTTTTTTTTTTGTTTTTGGTACCAGGGATTGAACTCGGGTCCTTGTGCTTGCAAGGCAGTCGGTGAAACCACCGAGCTAAATCCCCAGCCCAGTTATAATAAGTGTTGATCACTGACATATCTCTATGAAATCTTTCTAGGTTTAATTTTTATTTTAAAGTTTTCTTGAGCTAAATTTTTTTTGCCTTGTATGAATTTTGTAAAATCTTTCTTTTCCCCTTGATTCTCATCTATTGATCTACATATTCATTTCAATTAAACTACTAAACCTGAATTCTTAGAATATCTCAGGTGTATCTAACCTGTGGCCTGTGGGTTGGATACTTGAGCTTGCCTGAGCTGCATTGAGTGGTAAGAATTGTCTTGGGCCACATATAAAATATAAAATATAGTTAATGTATTTAAATAACAAAACTTTTAAAATTTTTTTATTATTATGCAGATGTATCCAATCAAGTAAAATTTTGGCATAAAAATTTAAATCTAAACACAGGAAAAAGACAATGGCATTAGACTTAGGATACATAAAGCTTACATTCCATAACAATTACACAGGTATTAGCCATATAGACTGAGACTACTCAAGGGAGTAAGGGATGTTAGTTTTGGAATCATTTTTCTTTGACATACGCACAATTTAAAATATCAGTAGTTAAACTAACTTGTATCATTTCATCTTATGCCTTCTACTTAAAGGATTTTGACATATAATGACTAAGAGATTGTTGTAAGAGTTGAGACATTTCCAGAGGTTACATTGAATATTGGAAGCATTTGAGGCAGATTAGCAAATACATTAGTGAGGTTTCTGCTGCAGTAACAAATATCTGAGATAAACCACCTTAAAAAGAGAAAAGTTCTCTTTTGGCTCACAGTTTCAGAGATTTCAGTCAATGGTTGCTTGACTTAGTGGCCTTGGGCCTGTGGTGGCACAGTACATCATGGTGGGAACAGGAGATGGGAGAGTCTGCTCACATCATGGGAGCCAGGAGAAAAAAAGGAGGGAGGGAGGGAGAGATGGGGGCGGGGGGGGAAGAGGAGAGGAGAGAGAGACTGGAGTTGCAACAACATTCCCTTCAAGGGCATATCCCTACTTACATAATTTCCTCCAACTAGGCCCCACCTCTTAACAATTCCACCATTTTCCAGTAGTGCCTTGGGCTGGGAATGAAGCCTTTAATATATGGACTTTTTGGGGAACATTTCAGATTGAAACCGTAACAGCAAGTCAGCCATCTCAGTGATATGTTTTAGGCACATTAGATTTAAATAAATGTAACCTTCCAGAATGGGCAGGTCCAGAGAAACAGTAGATTGATTAGTGATTTTCGGAGATTCCAGAGAGATGGGGCAGTGGGGAGTAACTGTTTAATGAGCAGAGGCTTTTCTTTTTGGTGACAAAAATGTTTGGAACTAGGTAGTGGTGATGGTTGCATTATATTGTGATTGTTCTAAATGCCACTGAATTGTACACTTTCAAATTATAAAAATGATAAATTTTGTTATGTGTATTTGCCACAATAAAAAATAAATGTACTTTATTATAAAATTTTAATTATAGGAAATATGTTGGCATACAGTAAGCAAGTAAATGGCAGCAGCAGTCCCCCTACCCACACAGAGCCTGTGTGGCCATTTCGGTGACTGTCCTCCCAGCTGTCCCTATATTTATGTAATTACATTTCTGTTTAGTGAAGACTTTCAATGACAAGTAACAGAAGATAGAAACCCTGTTTTTTGGGGCAGAAATGCAGCTGGATATCAGAAATGAACTGAGGCCTCCCAGAGTAGAAATGGCACAGAGAGGCCAGGAAATACTCTGATATCTCCTCTTGGTGGCCTTCAACAGTGAGACTTCATCTTCTCTCTCTAGGTTGTCTTTCTTCACTTCTCCATCCATACACAGATCATGGCAGCCCCACACTGTAATTGGGCAGTTTCTTCAAAAATGGCTTGCCAAACAAAAGTATTCCAGGTCCTTCTTGTCTTGAACAAAGAATTGGATGAGACAAGCCAAAAACAGGTGACAAAAGTTTTTTAAAGGTGAAGGGTGATGCGTGAAGGGGTAAGGAAAGAACAAAAGAAAAGGTAAAAGCAAAAATAAAAATGCACCCTGTACCTAGGGACACAAGGTGGGCTATTGTGGAGAGTCAAGATAGCAGGCTCCGTGGGCCGGAAATTTAGCTCAGTGGTTCTGCTGCCTGCCTTGCAAGCACAAGGTCCCAAGTTCAATCCCTGCTACAAAAAAAAAAAAAAAAGATAGCAGGCTCCTTCAGGGTTGGGTCTTTATGTTGTCCACATCTCATGGGAGCTCATTAGAAGTTCAAGGGCCATATGGGGTTCTGGCCCTTGTCCTGGAATCTTATAATTGACAGGTCCCACCCACTTCTCCACACAGTTTTGCCACACCCTATCCCCTATATCAATACCTCCCCATGTACTTGCTAACATCCCACTGCCATAGAGATGGGTAGCTTTCAGGTCCCAGTCCACATTCTGTTCATGGTTTAGCCAGCTCTAGCCAGGGAGTAGCATCAGCCAATAGAAGAATTCATTCAGATAATTTGCCTTGAAAAAGTTTGATACAGCTTCAAAGATTTAGTTGTTTTCCAAGTCACAGAGAAAATCATAATGGCAATAACAGCTTATTCTATATGACCTTTAACAACATAATTTACATGTATAGTTAAGGACAATTTTCTGTATAGTAGATACTTCATAATGAATCACAAATGGACATGTGATTTTATTTTTCTATTTACTTATTTCTTTTCAAAGTTGATACGTGGTGTGTTAGTCAGCTTCTGTTACTACAATGAAATGCCTGAGATGATTAACTTATAGAGAGAAAAGTTTTTTGACTCACAGGTTTGGAAATTCCAGTCCATGACTGATTGGCCTTGTTGCTTTGGGCCAGTGGTGAGACAGTTAACACATCATGGTGGGCATGCAGGATGGAGCAAAATCAGTACTATCATGAGCCAGGGAGCAAACTGAAAGAGGAAGTAGCCACAGTCCTCTTCAAGGACATACCCTTCTCAGTGACCTAAGGTTTTCTACTAGTTCTTTCCTTCTAAAGGCTCCAATAATATCACTCAACATCCAACTATAGCATATGATATTCTTTTTTTTTTTTAATTTTTTCCCATTAAGTTTATTGGTACATTTTCGGTATAAAATACAGTTACATTCATCATTGGGATCTTGTACCTTTACATGAGTATCTTGGTTCTTTTTTTCCCCCTTCCCTTGCCCTCCCTTCACCCCCTCCACCCTTCCCTATTTGCAAAGACTTTGTTTCCATTTTTTTCCTTTTCTCATATTTTTTCTTTTCCCTTTTTTCCTTTCCCCTACCCCTCCCACTTCCCCTGCACCTTTAGACCTTTTCTTCCTGTTACCCAATATCAATTATACATTTTTAAATTACAATGTCAATATCTAGGAAACATTACCACAGATTTTACAGAATTTAAAAGGATATAGAAAGCATATCTCAAAAATCTGTTTTGAAATAAATTTGACAACTCCTAAGAAGTACCTTGGAAGACAAATTAATGAAACTAACTCTGGAGGAAATATAAAATTTGAATAGCACCTATTAAAGAAAGTATATTCCAAGCTTAAAAACCTACCTATATGACAACAGCAGGCTCATATACATTTTAACTGATAAATTATATCAAACAATTAAAGCAGAAAAAAGAAGGGACACTTCTCCCCTCATTTTAGGATCTCAACATTGTACTAATCCTAAAACTGGATAAAGATAATAGAAGAAAAAAGTATGAACATAGATAGAAATTTGTTTAACAAAACAAACTATTGGAAGTCAGATCTGGCAGTAGGTAGAAAGTGGTTTTGTTATAGGGATGGCAGTGTTGGTTCAGCATTGGAAGATCCACCCTCTAAAGTCATCATTTTAACAGAAAAGGAAAAAGCCATATGATCCTGTCACTAGTTGGAGAAAAAGTATTGGACTAAATTCTACAGCTGTTCATGGTAAAAGCTATCAGGAGACTAGAAGTAGAACAGAACCTTCTCAACAGATTAAAGACATGTACTCCATACTTCCAGCGAGAATGCCTTATATGAATGGAGAAGATACAATGCTTTCTCTTTAAGGTGGGGAACAAGGGCAGACATGCTTACTCTTTATCTGTCCATTAAACTTTGAAACCTAAGCCCCACCAAAATAGTCTGGCAATAAAATGACACAACTAGGATAGGATTGGCAAGGTAGAAGCAAAATCTTTATATGTAGATGAAATGATCATCTACAGAGAAAATACTAAGAAATCCCTAGGAGCCCCTAGAACTTGTATTTGAATTTAGCAGGATTAGAAAACACAAGGTATATATAAAAATTCAGGTCTGTGTATACTTGCTATAAATGAAGAATTGGATATTGAAATTTAAAAGTTATATAGGAGTGCAAAGGACGTAGAAAAGTTAAAAAAACAAAAACAGTGTTGGAAGACGTTTAGTACCTAATTTTAAGACTTCTTCTAAAGCTACAGTAATCAAGGCAGTGTTGGTGTAAGGAAAGACATAGATCGTTGGAATAAAACAGAGAATCTAGAAATAGAACCACACATATGTGGTCCACTGAGTTTTGAAAGATTATTTAACATTAGCATTTTATAGAATATAAACTCAATTCAAGAGCCGACAGATAGTGTTTTCAGCAAATGACACTAGAACACCTGGTATCCATATATAAAAAAATTAACCTCAACCCTTTTTTTCCATACATGAAAATAACTTGAAGGGATCTATGAACTTAAATATGAAAGCCTAAAAGTATAAAACTTTAAGAAGAAATTATAAGGGAAAATGTTGATGAATTCAGGGTAAGCGAGAACTACCTAGTATACAAAAGACATGATGTATAAAAGAAAAAAATTGATAAATGAGATTCCATCAAAATTTAGAACTTTAAATGACATCAAAAGGAAAAGTAGTCCTTAAAAAGACCGTATTTACAATGTATATAACCTATGACCAGAATATATAAAGAATTCTTAGAGCTCATTAATAGACAACCCAATTAAAAAGTAGACATAGGAAGATGATAAATAGCCAGTACAGCACAAGGAAAGGTGTGCAACTCTAGAATCAGAAAAATACTAATCAGTACAATAACAAGATTGAATTATACACTCATTAGGGAGATGAAGTCAAAACTTTTAAAAGCCTTGTCATGACTTTTTCTTTTTGTTGGATTCTCCCCCTTTGCTTTTAATTTTCACACCCAATGGATTCATTCTGCTAGGTTTCCTGGGGTTGTGATCCTCATTGTCTTTTCCTAGGGTATTGTCTAAAATTTTTTGGAGTGCTGGTTTGGTATTCATGAAGTTCCTGAGGTGCTCTTTATCATGAAAGTATCTCATTTCTCCATCAATTTTGATAGATAGTTTTGCAGGGTACATCAATCTGGGTTGGAGGCTGTTTTCCTTTAGGGCTTGAAATACATCACTCCAAGCTCTTCTTGCCTTGATGGTTTGTGTTGAGAAGTCTGCTGTGATTCTGATGGGCTTTCCTTTGTATGTGATTTGTTTCTTTTCTCTCACTGCTTGTAGAATTTTATTCTTCTGTTGGATTTCTGGAATCCTAACTATTATATGCCTATGTGTAGTTTTTTTTTGATCAAGGCTATTTGGAGTCCTATATGCCTCACTTACCTTTATGTCAAGTTCTTTTCCCCTCCCTGGGAAGTTTTTTGTCATCACTTCAGTGAACAGTTTTTTTATGTCATCTGCACTCTCTCCTGTTTCTTCACTGACTCCAATCAGTCTTATATTGTTCTTCTTTGCATTGTCTAGCAGCTGCTGGATTGATTTCTCTTGTTCCTTTACAATTTTAAAGCTATTTTTCTTTTCCTGGTCACTAATTGCAATCTTTTCTTCTATATCTGAAATTCTATCCTCACACTGGTTCATTCTGCTGCACAGACTTTTGATGGAGTTTTTAATCTCCTGGAAATCTGTTTGCATCTGTTTTATGGATTCCATTTGTTTTCTATGTTGGGATTCCATCATGTTCCTCAGATCCTCTATTTTTTTAATCTGTGTCCTCTCTAGATTTATTAATCATGTCTTGCACCATGAGCACAATCTTTGCTGTTATCTGAGTAATTATTTCTGATTTCATTTTTCTCAGATCATTTGTTGCCAGTTCAGAGAGTCCAGGTGGTTGAGTATCAGATTGTTCCATCTCGTTTCCCTTTGGGGTTGCTGTAGGTGATCCAGAAGTCTGTTTTTGAGGCTTGTTTACGTGTCTTCTCATTTCCATGGGGTGGGGGTGGGGTGTGCTTCTGGAGCCTGCTCGGCTCACCTCCTCTGCCCTAGGAGCTTGGGATGGCAGTGGGGGAGCTTCCTTCCAGGTGCTGGGACCAGCTCAGCTTCTCTGCCTTAGGAGCTTGGGATGGCAGTGGGGGAGCTTCCTTCCGGGTGCTGGGACCGGCTCAGCTTCTCTGCCCTAGGAGCTTGGGATTGCGGTGGGGGAGCTTCCTTCAGGGTGCTGGAGCATATGATGTTCTCAGTTCAGTCATCTCTTTGGCTTCAAATGAAAAGCCCTGGAATCATTTTTTGTTTCCTCTTTAATACAACCTGCTATGGTTTGGATAAATGTTCTCCTAAGTCCCATATGTTAAATCCCCTTTGGGGAACTGTGGGACCTTGCTTTCTTCCTTTCTCTTTCATATCCCAGCCACAAGGCACATAGTTTGCACCACCACAAGTGCCTCAATACAGATCCAAAGCAAAGAGGCCAATCAGTTGCAGACTGGAACCCTTTAACTATGAGCCAAAATAAATCTTTCTTTTTTATAAATTGATCATCTCAGGTATGCTTTTACGTAACAGAAAGCTGATTAACACAGGAAGCTTTTACTTGTGTAATGCATGTTCTGCATGTTCATATGAGAGTGTCTTCAACAAAAGGAACATTTTTGTTTGGTTTTTTTTTTTGGTACCAGGGATTGAATTCAGGACCTTGCACTTGTGAGGCAGGCGGAGGAACCACTGAGCTAAATCCTCAGCTGACACAATGAACATTTTAAATAAATTTTTAAAAACTAAAATCTGTAATCTATGGTTTTGTTAAGAATATCTTTGTGAAAGTATAATTTATATTACACAGAATTCTCCTATTTTAAATGAAAAATGCAGTGTAATAAACTTACAGAGTTGTATACCATCACTATAATCTAGTTTCTGAGCTTTTCATTCACTCCAGAAGATACCTCTGCCCACTCAATCCTCTTCCCACTTTAGCCCAAGGCAATCATTCGTTTCCTGCCTCCACAGATTTGTAAAAGTGGGATTTTTGTACAATATTTTATTGCTTTTGTGGAGCCCTCATGATGCCTTCATCTATAAATATATAATATAATGTTCAATTTCATGTGAGAGATTATTACTTTTTATTTTGATGCAGGATCTTGCCAAGTTTCCCAGTCTGGCCTTGAACTTGCGATTCTCTTGCCTTAGCTGGGATTATAGGCAAAGAATAATTTTTATTTAAATATAATACAAGTACAAAGTTACACATGCAAATATTTAAAGAATATAAGTGTATATTTATAGCTGGAAATCTTATTTTTAAATCTTCCTGAGTTGTCTCCATCAAGAATTCCTTCGTGGCTCTGTCCATTTTCCTGCCAGTCACTACCTGGACCTTCTGAAATCTTGACCAGATGTTGCAGTCTCCATGCAGGCCTCTAGGAGGCATGAGTGAGTGGCCAGTACTCCTTCTCTTTCTACCTTGTCCTCATTATCCAGGGCACTACCCTGTGCATCTCTAAGATTGCAACAGGCTTTCCTGAGTGGTTGGAATTGTTGTACAGGGGAGGAAGAACTCTCACGTGTACACTGAATATGGCTTTTCCTGAAGTTCTGGGTAAAAGTGCTCAAGAAGCTTGACCCTCTGCAGGGATTCCTCTTTCTTGCCCTAATCCCTTGCCATGCTTTCCTACAAAAGTGCCTCTTTCTAAGCTGTCATAACAGCATCTCCCACCCCTGTCACTTTTCAGGTCACCCTAGACCCTACACACAAGGAATGGGCTTCTCCCTTGAGTGTTAATCCTCATGTCTGAGTTACTCAGTCTAGATTAGAATAATATCCCGGGCATTAGGACTGGGTAGTGGCTCCAACTCCTACAGAAGAGTTTGGGATGGGAATAGGGTGGACTTTTATGTTCTAAGTTTCTAGAAGCAATTTAGAGTAGATGTGAACATTCCAAATTTGGTTCTCTTGATATTTCTCCACCAATGTGAGTCCAACATATATTTTATTCTCTGGATGGTCCAGGCTCACTACTAAATAACACACACAATTATGCTGTCCTTTCCATCATCCTATTTCCCAAGAACAAATGTTAATTCTCAGAAGCAATACAGTAAACTATGAAGAGAAACAAGTATTTTCCTGCTGGCTCATAATTCATAAGCCACTTCCTCATCAGTGGAATCTGTTCTTTATATTCTTCACTGGACATAAACAGTATTGGTCCTTTTACCTTATTCTAACCCAACCATTCTCCATTCTCTGTTTTCAAATGAATACCTCTCAGGTCTTCTAGGAAAACAATGCAGTCCTCAGATTGGCCCACAAACTGTACTTTTTACTAGCAATTTCTTTGAGTATGTTAGCTCAAGCTGTAAAATCAGTGCTTTCAAAAGTTCTTGATTAATCTCATGGCCAAAGTTATACGGTGTCTGGAGAGGGTAGCAGGTGGTCGTTCCATTCTTACAGTATATAAATTATTATATACCCTCAAACTACATAACTTCTCTTTGTCCATTTGCTAAGCAACTCATAAATCCGGTGGTATTTTGTGAGCCCTGTTGAATGATGTCTCCAAATATCACCAGTATGAACTGTTTATAAGACAAAGTAAATTCATTGCTTTCTACAGTAAAGGAGAACCACACCACCTCAGAGCTTTGGAATGTGTCAATGTGGGAAAAACAGACATTTATTGAAAATTAAAAGTTTGGCTTAAAGTAGATCTTTTAATGTAGAGACTTAATTAGAATTAAGTAAGGATCAGATAAAACAATTCAGGATTAGTGGAAAGGAGAGGATTTTGAGACACAAGCTGATGCCTTCCTTTGAAGAGTTACTGGGTCTTCTAGAAAGTTTCTGTAATGAACTGTCAAATCTTTGCTGTCATCCCAATAAAGAAATTCACAGAAAAGTAATGAAGGAAGTAGAATAGTAAAATCATATTTTTGTACAGAATAAGCTAATCGGAGGTGTGTGTGGTACATTCTCAGTGTCTACAGCCTGTGTGGATTTAGATGGTTTTGGTTCTTTTCCCCTTTCTAGTCTTTCCAAATGAATTAGTTCAAGTTGCTCTTTGTGTTGTAATAGATAAGCCGACTTTTACATGGGCACACATTTTAAAAATTTATTTTTTTACTCAAAGTCTAAAAGAAGTCTTCTTTATTACTAAGCTTCATTTACTCTTGGGGCAATGGTCCAATGGACCAAGCATCAGCATTACAGAGAGGGCTTGCTAAGTGCGGATTGGGTGGAGCCCAGTAACTTGCATTTCTATACAGTTTCTACTTGGAGTTACTGATGCTGGTCCTCCATACACTTGAGGATTAGGCCCATGAGACTTTGGCTTTGCTTCTTGGATCCTCTGTATCAGAGTGAGAGATTTGGAAATGGTGAACAGATAGGTCAACTCCTTTTCAACTTCTTTGCTCTGAAAGTGAAATATCACTTAGGACAAAACTTTATTGACAGCAACTTGTTGCTTTGCTCCATATGGATACACAGAATACTAGAAGATGTATTCCTTAGTGCTTAACTTTTTTTTTTGTACTGGGGATCAAACTCGGAACCTTGCGCTTGCAAGGCAGGCAGCAGAACCACTGAGCTAAATCCCTGGATTTTAGAAGATGTATTCCTTGGACAGAAAAAGAACCTTCACAGAAAACAAACCTGTAGTAGATAGCTATCTACCTCTCCTAAGCCTAACCCTTTAATCACTGAATCTCCAAGAGCACCCTTTTTTTTCCCGTGTACATGAAACATGCTTGAGTCTCCCAGAGATACATCTAATTTATTACATACAGGGGCCAGGTGGTTCTCTTTACAAAGCCCAGAATTTCTCCTCACAGATTATTGCCTATAAATCTATACATACACCTATAGAAAGTTTCCTGCTTTCCAGTATATAGTGTTGAAACAAAGACAGGATAAGACAGCCAACCTGATGGGGAAAAATGTAGACAGTTGTCACTTGTCTAAAGTGATGACAAAATCCTGCAGGGCTGTTAAGGTTTAGATCTAGAATATCCCTCATAGCCTTATGTGCTCAAAGTTGGGGCTTTTGAGGGGTGATCAGATTATGGGGACACTATAGTTGATCTGCTGTTAGGAGGTGTGTCACTGAGGGTGTGAACTGGGAGGGCATATCTCCCTCCCCAACTCCTCCCTTCTTGACTTCCTGGCTGCCATGAGGTGAGCAGTTTTTCCTCTGCCCAGGGCCTTTTATTATGCTCTTTCTGCCTTGCAGCCAGTTGACCATGGACTGTTACCATGAGCCAAAATAAACTTCTCTTCCTTTAAGTTGGGTGTCAGATATTGTGTCTTGGTGACAATAAAGTGACTAAGACCAGGGCAAACATTAAAATGGGGTGGGTGGATATCACTGACCACTGACATGGCCCTGTTGTCCATGTTCTCTGTGACCTCTTGTGGTTATGAATTCTTTGTAACACTTAGTATACATCTGATCTAGTTGTACCCAGCCAATTCACCATGCCTATAACCATACCCCAGGGAGAATTCTGAAGTCTAATCTTTGTATTTCTTTGCCTTCATATTGTCCACTTAATGGGGATGACATTAGGCCATTTGTGACAATAGAGGAAAATTCTGGGTTCTTGATCTTGCTTTGGTTTTCTTTTTTCCTATTTGGGGCCTATAAACTATCAGGTTTTGCAATACCTAGAGGTGCCAAATGTTTAGATTTTTTATATAGCTTTTATTTCTGCTTGTAAACTGGTAAGTTCTCTCCTGAAGTCCATTTCTTTTTTGTAATAGCAAGTCAACATATACCATCACACTAACGCTACCAACCACTTCCCGTGAAGCTATTGATTTGAACTTACCAGTTGGACAGTCTTACCAATCTCTCACAGCCTGTGATACTAGTTTCTTTACTTTTTAACCTAATAACCAATCTAGCTTTACATATTTTGGATTTTTGTTATATTAAGGCAATTTAGGCTGTTATAACAAATGGACCAGAACATGTATAATAGCACAGGCATGATGAACATTTATTCATCATTCATATAAAACCCCATGATGCTCTTAATGGCTGTAATATCCCTCCTTATGGTGATAGGGGAACATGACCTCTTTTTATATTGCGACTCTACTATCTCCAAAGACCTCAGTATCCTTGCATTGATTCTGCAGCCAGCTGACAAGTAGGAAAAGAGATTGTTATGGCTTGTACCTCTCAAGGCCTCATGTGCTCACAGGTGGGGCTTTTCAGAGGTGCCTGGATCTAGAATGTGTAATTATGGATTAAGGGTGTGTGGTAACTACATTAGCCCACTGACTGGTTTAGCATAGTTCTGGGTGTGGATAATGGGAAGGCTCACCCTGGGTATGGGTGGCCACCAACCAATGGGCTTGTAGCCTGAATGGAATAAAAGGTTAAAGGAGGTCATTACTGGCTTCTTCCTGCCTGCCATCCAATGGACTGTTTCTCCTTTGCCAATGCTGCCCTGCCTTGGAGCCAGCCAACTATAGACTGACACCTCTACAAACTGTGAGCTAAGATAAACTTTTCCTCCTTTAACTTATTTGGTATTTGGGTATTTTATTGCAGCAATGAGAAAGTAATTAAGACAGAGAATATCCTCCTCTTAATGTGCAACTGGAAATAACACATATAACTTCTCTCACATTTCCTTGCTGACAGCCAGTCATGTGCCATATCTAGATATACAGAGTATAAGAACCTACCTGGGAAGTAAGTCCCTTTGTAGCAAAGAAAGTAAGAACAAATTTTGATAGACATGTAGATGCATTCCATAGCAGGCCATACTATCATCAGAGCCATCCAGTTGAAATCTGACTTGAGTATAAGTCCTCTACCCACCAGGAATGGCTTTAGACTATTAGTAACATTGTAGAAATAAGAGTGGATTAAACAAGAGCAAAGTTTATTTGTTTGTTTGCTTGTTTAGAGACAGGGTCTTGCTATGTAGTCCAGGCTTGCCTTGAACTCACTATGGAGCCCAAGTTGGCCTCATACTTGTTCCAATCCTCCTGTCTCAGCCTCCTGAGTGCTGGGATTACAGGCATGTGCCTCCACCCCCCCTCCCCAATCTCCAACCTGCTACCAAAGTTTATTTATGTCTCACATAAAAGACATCCAGTCTTCAGTAGTCTAAACAGGTACTACTCTTTCATCTAAAGGTCAAGATTTAGATGCCTTCAGTCTTTCAAAGGGATTAGTAGGTCTGTGGCTATCACATTCACATTTCAGACTAGAAGGGAGAAAAAGAGACTAAAGCACTGTCTTTGGAAGAGTTTCCTGAAAATCCACCCAAAAACGTTACCCAGGCCAGGGATTTAGCTCAGTGGTTCCACTGCCTGCCTGCCCTAAAAGCGCAAGGACCTGAGTTTGATCCCCAGTACAAAAAAAAAAAATGAGTCTGGTCAATGTAATGATGTACCAACAATATAGGGATTTTATTATGAAGATAGAAGGGGAGAATATATATTTGCATGGCCAGTGAGTGCCACGGGCACTGTAAATGTAGAAAGAAGAACTAAGTGGCTTTCAAATACATTTGGAGGGCCGGGGATTTAGCTCAGTGGTTCTGTTGCCTTCCTCACAACCACAAGGTCCCGAGTTCGATCCCCAGTACCAAGAAACAAAAATAAAATATCAAATACATTTGGAGGTGATAATGGTCTAACATGGCACATTTATTTCCTCTGATTGTCAAATGAATTGGGCAAATGCAAAACCTACAAATATTTTAGGGTTCTTTTTTAAGAGTCAAATTCCAATTTATAACCAGCCTAAATAATCACCAATGGTCATATTCTCATTTGTATGATCAGTAAGTTTTATATGCTCAGTTTGATGTTTTCCTAATCACATCATATATATTCACTTATGAAGTCAATCAGATAACACAAGTTAATGGAGCCCTATTCGTGCTCTGTAATTTGAATGTAGCTAGAGATGAAAATAAGACATAAGACCTAAGTATACTGAATTCAGGAACCACCACAATGAATAAATAAAGTCAAATAATATTCCAATACACATGAGAAAATATTTTGCAAACTTACTGACCTATCCATTATATTTGGAAAAGTACAGTCTGAGAAAGTTATTAAAGATTTATGAAAAAAATCCCTTAACTATATGGATGGTCACTAAAGCAAACAATACAATAAAAAATCCCCTGTAATTTCATTAAGGATTTGTTTGAGACATTATGGGTTTTCTTATGTAATTGAATACTATGAGTCACTTAAATCACTGAGAAAGAATACTCCTGACATATATGTTCACGATTTATTAAGTGGAAAATGCATAGCTTTCTAGACAGAATATGCTTTTTTATGTTCAGTGCTGTCTACAAGCCATTCTCCCATTACACTTTCTATGGTACTAGGGATTGAACCCAGGACCTCCAGACTGAGCTACATCCCCTGATATCCTTTTCCTGCTTTTTTTTTTTTTTTTTTTTTGTACCTGGGATGAAACTCGGGAACTTGCACTTTCAAAGCAGGTGGTGGAACCACTGAGCTAAATCCCTGACCCTTCCCTGCTTTTCTTGGAGACAGGATCTCACTATGAGGTTCAGGTTGGTCTTGAACTCACTATGTAATTCAGGTGTTAAACTCTCAAATCCTCCTGCCTCAGCCTCCTGAGTGCTAGGATTACAGGTGTGCACCACCATGCTGGGTGACTTTTTTCATTTTATAATTTTGAGACAGGGTCTCACTAAGTCTACATTTCCCAGGCTGAGGTCACACTTGGAATCCTCATGCCTCAGCCTCCCAGAGTACTGAGAGTGCAGATAATCTCCCTCTTCTTTGAGAACTGTCCTTCATATTTTAAAGATATCAGTCCACTTTTTATTACAAGATGGGGTCTGTTGGTTGGACCACCTGCAAGTAGGGCCAATCAAATTCTGTCTCTTAGTAATTTAAAAGTGAGGTTTGCAAATGCCAGCTGCTTTTGCTGATGACTATACAGTATCACAAGTAAGGGCCTGAATATATGGTTGCGTTTAGCTTAGATATGTATATGGAGAAGCAAAGCAGGGTGTCCACAGAGAGAAAAAAAAAAAGGAAGCATATCAATATAGAGAAAGGAACCGAAGCCAGAAACCACCCTGGTGTCCCCACAGGGTTTTGAAGACTGGTACCAGGTTCTAATCCTGACTTTAGAGTTGTCTTTTAAAATTTTTGGTTTTTGTTCTCCAACCTGGTCAGATTTATTCTTCCTTGATGTAACCTAAATTAGATCTCCTATTTGAAACCCAAAGAGCCATTTTTTGAATTTGTTTTTTTGTTTGTTTGTTGTTTGTTTTTTTTGGTACTGGAGATCGAAACTCAGGTCCTTGCACTTTCAAGGCAGGCGCAATGCCACTGAGCTAAATCCCTGGCCCTCAAAGAGCCATTTTTAATAGAAGTTTCTAATATATTCATTGCTCATTTGGAGGTATTCTGGAATTTGTGATGGTGTTAGCTTCTAGGCAGTACTTTTAGAAAGCTGCTGTCCCTTTAAATGATGGTTAACCTTTCAAGTTGTTTTGTTTCAGTTGAATCCCTCAGGAGAAGACCACAAGAAATCAGTTTAAACCA
This sequence comes from Heterocephalus glaber, assembly GCF_053883595.1. NCBI lineage: Eukaryota > Metazoa > Chordata > Mammalia > Rodentia > Bathyergidae > Heterocephalus > Heterocephalus glaber. The sequence continues at coordinate 11,360,064 of NW_028258151.1, read as the reverse complement.
GCCAAAGCCACTCAACCCCTCTCCCAAGTGACCTAGAGTAAATTTTGCTCCATATAATCTCAATATCATGCTGAATTCTTCACCCATTGGGCAGTCCCATCTGCCATCTATATGAAGAAGGATGAACTCCAGATGCATAGGGGCAGAAATGTGTCCACTTCTGCTTATGATGATGGGTCTTTGCTCTGTGAATAGGTATGTTTACCCATAAAAAGCCCTTTAGTTTTTTTGTTTAGGGAGAGGTCCTTACCTGGGGGTGTGTAATAAACCTTTTAAATCCTGGTTGTACTCTTTGATTTTGTACTCACCTAGGGGCAGATCCACTGCATTAGGTTACCACAGTAGATATGGCAATTTAATGCTAAAAATATTCCATATTCTCGAGTTGAACTTTCCTAGGCAAAGTTCTTTGAAAATATTTTGGAGAAGTCAGTTTGGGATGAAAAATGTATCCAATTGGGTTACACGGGTTTTCTTGTTCTTTGAGTTAAAAATCTCATTGGATTATGGGAAAACCTTCACCTTAGATTTCTTTGTAAGAGGATTCTTTGGAGCTCAGGTTTGAGTTTGCTGCCAAGTAGAACACAGGGAAAATTACTTTGGAGAATTATTAAGTGTCAGGTAAAAGGCTGAAAACCAAGACCAGATCAGGCCACAACAAGCCTTTATTAGGGGAACAGATCTGCCAGGCTGTCTCTGAACAAAGGAGAGACAAAAGCAATATGGCCAGGGCAGGGAGAGTCTTTTATAGAGACTGGGGTGGGGTTTGTAGGGGCTGAGGCGGGGTTGAGTGAGGTAGTGACTAGGGAATGGAGGAGCTGGTGATGTCACTAAGTGGTAGGAAGTGAGCGAGTATTAGGTTACTCTCTAGGCGGGAACAGGGGCATGCTGGGAAGAAGGGTTTGTTCTTTGGTTCTTTGGTGGGAGCAACCATCCTGGGATGACATCACACGGGAGGGGGCAAGGCACCATAGGAAGAGGGCAGCTACTATACATAATAGCTGCTGAGGTAATGGGAGACCTATCAATAAGGTAAAATACCCTATGAATCTCTAAATAAACAATCAAGCATTTTATACTACTTTTTGTCAGGTAAAAAGGCCGAGACCAAGACCAGACCAGGCCACAACAAGCCTTTATTAGGGGAACAGATCTGCCAGACTGTCTCTGAACAAAGGAGAGAAAAAAGCAACATGGCCGGGGCAGGGAGAGTCTTTTATAGAGACAGGGGTGGGATTTGTAGGGGCTGGGGAGGGGTTGAGTGAGGTAGTGATCAGGGAGTGGAGGAGCCAGTGACCTTACTAGGTAGTAGGAGGTGAGCGAGTATTAGGTTACTCTCTAGGTGGGACCAGGGGCATGCTGGGAAGAAGGGTTTGTTCTTTGGTGGGAGCAACCATCTTGGCATGCCGTCACACAGGGGAGGGGGCAAGGGACCATAGGAAGAGGGCAGCTACTATACATAATAGCTACTGAGGTAGTGGAAGACCTATCATTCCAGGCTTTTGTTTTATGACAGTTGGGTGAAGGTCTCTTCTTCTGGAGCTGCTTCCTGCTGACCAGGGGCGAAGATTAGGGCTAGACCTGGATCTGATGAGGCCTGTGGCAAGTGGGGACCTCTTCTATTTGTCCTACTGGCTGGTACCCTGCCATGATGAATTCCGTGACTGTCTGGTTGGTGAATGCCCTCATTCATTCCTGCAAGAAATTTTGAAAACAGCAAACCAGACAGGGTCCGAAGAGTAAGATAAGGCAGATGGTGACCAATGGTCCTATCAGAGGAAGGAGCCAGGGCAGCCAACTATTTAGGGAAAAGAGATTTTCATTTACCCAATTGTTCATGCATTGATCAATGTTTGAGGCCCTTTCAGTGAGCCTTTTTGCTGCATCTCGTACTATACCCGATTGATTTGTATAAAAACAACATTCCTCTCCTAGGAAAAGACATATACCGCCCTTCTCTGCTGTAAGGAGATCTAGTCCCCTCCTATTTTGGAGAGTGACAGCCGCTAAGGAATCTATTTGGTTTTGTAAAGTTGTGATTGATCTAGCTATTTCTTTTACGCTGTCACTTAGCTCTTTAGAGAGAGTTTGGAATTGAGTTAGCAAGGTACCTAGGCCCCCTACTCCTGTCCCTAAAGCAGCAGTGATGCCTAGTCCTACAAGTAAGGGTATTAATTCGACAGCTCATCTATGTCTGACCTGTGTTTTTGTTGGCACTGATAAAGTTTGATTGTTTGGGGCTATGTCAATGTTAGGGCTGAGGTAAACTAGAGTGCAAGTCCCTGTCCAGTTAGTTGGCAGGCACAGGTGGGCCGAAGTTCTACAAAGGAAGATCCCTTGACTGGGTGAACAGAATTGGTTGTGTATGTCGAAAAGATGTGTGAGTTTGTTATTCTCCATTTCCCATATTCCTAGTGTTCCTGCCAACACAGCGCCTGTTAAGGGTTGAAAAGGTCTTTGGCATGAGATTTGTTGGGCATTGTTGGTCTTATTTTCCCATTGGAGGAAGAATCTCCTGGTATCTACCAGAAGCCATTCTGGAGAATGGTTAAATGTTGGAATAAGGAGGCATTCTGAGACTGAGGGGGCTGTGTTGCAAGGAGTCCAGGGATGTATAGTCATGCAGGGCATTATGCTGACCATTGCAAAACCCAGAATTTTTGTTGAGAAGACCCTGTGTCATAATTTTTGGAGCCCCAGTGAAGCAGACAGGCTGAACAAAGGGGGCATCTTGGGCGACCTTGTAGTTAGTATGACCTGATGAGGCCTGTAATTGTAACATGTAATTACACTTCCAAGAGGGAAGATATCCCAACATGGAGCCCATGGACAAGTTACGCTGAAAGCAAAGTGGGGCCTGAAAGCTCAAGATGATGTTATCAGCTATAGGTCCGAGTATAGGCTTTTCCTTACTCTCATATAGAGACAGGTTAGCCATGTAAGATTGAAGGAGTTGGGCTGCACAACCTGTATGTGTTTTTCTTGTCATATCAGTGATGTGAAAGTCGGTGAGGGACTGTTTATTAAATAACTGTAAAGGGCTTCCCATCTTATATTGAGGATGGTAAGTAAGATTGGTTGTAGCCCAGACTTTTGTAGGTACCGGGATGGCTGTATAAGAAGCAGTGGATAGGGACATACAGAGCCAACTGTTACTGGCTAGTGGTGGGTTTCAGCACCAGAAATGTCAGGTAAAAGGGCCGAAGACCAAGACAAGACCAGGCCACAACAAGCCTTTATTAGGGGAATAGATCTGCCGGGCTGTCGCTGAACAAAGGAGAGAAAAAAGCAACATGGCCGGGGCAGGGAGAGTCTTTTATAGAGACAGGGGTGGGATTTGTAGGGGCTAGGGCAGGGTTGAGTGAGGTAGTGATCAGGGAGTGGAGGAGCCGGTGACCTTACTAGGTGGTAGGAGGTGAGCGAGTATTAGGTTACTCTCTAGGTGGGACCAGGGGCATGCTGGGAAGAAGGGTTTGTTCTTTGGTGGGAGCAACCATCTTGGCATGATGTCACACAGGGGAGGGGGCAAGGGACCATAGGAAGAGGGCAGCTACTATACATAATAGCTACTGAGGTAGTAGAAGACCTATCACTTTTATCAACATCCATTTGCAAAGCCATTTTATCTGCATTTTCAGCTGTGAAGATAAATCATATAAAAGTGATGATGTGCTCAGTGTTCCACACAATAAAGGATAGAAAATTTTGTAGCAATCAAGCAACTTCAAATGTTCTTTCAGATATTACATGTTCAAGGTGAAAAAAATCTTGTTTAGATTTTAATTGAACTTGAAACTTTATATTTTGATTTCCTTTTTTTTTTTTTTTTGGTACCAGGGATCAAACTTGGGACCTTGTGCTTGCGAGGCAGGCAGCAGAACCACTGAGCTAAATCCCTGGCCCTGAAACTTTATATTTTAAAAAGGGAGTTTGAGGTACATATCTTTATTGGAAGAACCTTACTTTTTAAAAATAAAATTTTTGTTTTTTTTAAATTTTTGGTACTGGGGATCAAACTTAGCACCACACCACTGAGCTACATCCCCAGCCCTAGGGGCTTACATTTTTTACAGAGATGGGTTTTAGTATTCTTCAGAGTTAGTACACATTATGAGCTGTTGATTATCTACATCTAGGGCAGAGCAAAGGCATCAGCAATGTGATCCACACACTTCAGATAGCTTCCTAGTTTTCTGAAAAAGGAGCCAGTCAAGCAAAGGTCTTGCCTGACCTCAGCTGTTTCTGGAATCACCCTCAGCCCAGCTCCAACATTCCTGGCATAGCTTCCATTCTCTGTGGAAGAAAGTGGAGTTGCCAGGTTACTGTTGGTAATTTTTAGAAGCATTAAGTCAGAGTCCTGCCCTTTGGGTGATTCATCTTGCACTCTGGAGCAGGTTATGAATGTTAAACAGTAACCACTGGTTGTTGTTTAAACTGTGGGCTCTGGTTCATCCCCTAACTTGAGTGTCTTTGATACATTCCTTTTTCTTTCTACCACCTTTCTAGGATCAAAAAGATGAGTTGTATTTCCCTTCCAAATGACTCATAAGAATATAGCACAAGTATTTGGCATTAAATTGTAAAAACAAAATGTTTACTACATTAAGGAAAATTAGAGCTGAACTTTCAGCTTTCCAGGTTGACTATTAAAATACCAAACTGGAGTTGTGAGTTTTGGAATATGAGAAATGGGATCCAAAAATGTGCAGGGAACCTATTTTTCGGCAGTTTCCTCTTTTTGTCTGGGGAACTCTAATATAATGCAAAAGCTGTTTTTAGAGCCTCCTGAAGAATTTATTGAGTTATATGATATTGGACAAACCTCAAGTTTTCTCATTTGTACAGTGGGAATAATATCTAACTCCTCAAATTGTTGAGTAGAATGGAAGTGAAGCATTCATGTTATTGTACATCAGTAAATATGATTGTACTAGGCTTGCAGAAAATGCAGGCTACTCTCTCACTTGTTTCTTGAGAAGATACTTTTTTACTTCGATCAAAGTTTAAAAGATACAAAGCATTATAAGTGCTATCTTTTGAAATCTTTTCACGTCTAGTCTCCAGCTGCTTGATTTCCCTCCAGAAACTAAAACTGATATATCAGCTTCTTGTGTATCTTGCCAGATAAATTTTGTGTCCCTAAAAGCAAAAACGTGTATTTAGCGTTCCCCATTTAAAAAAATCTTCATAAATGGAGAATTTGTCTGTTTTCTCTTTTAAAAAATTTTGAAAATGTATATTGCAATTTGTTCGTTTCAGTAGTTTCATTCGCTTTTAAGCAATTGTGGCTAGATTAATTTAGGCACAGCAGCGTGTGCGAGAGGTATGGCTGCGTGTGCAGCTCAGTCACCTACGATTATTATGTAGGTATGTACTAATTTAATGACGGATTCTAGTCCTGTATAACTAGACATTCATTCACTCATTGATTCATTCATCAGATGAACGCCTGCCACAGTCAGGCAGGGCCCGGAACACAAGGGTGAAAGGACAGACCCGGTCCCTAACTGCAGCCCAAGCTCTGCTGTGTGGCGCTTCCGACCCTCGCAGACCCCGGACCTCCATCTTTAACCGAGGGGACCCAGGACGCCAGCAGGGAGGGGTAGCTCAAAGAAAGCTGGCTCTCCTAAGTCACGGTGATCCGCAGCTGGGCATAAGAAACCAGTTTAGAAGCTACAGTAGTAGCAAACCAGTGTGGCGGCACACGCCTGTAATCCTAGCACTCAGGGATTCGTAGATTTGAGGCCAGCCTGGGCACCTTAGTGACTTAGCGAGACCCCGTTTCAAAGTAAAAAATGAAAAAAGGACTCAGTTCAACCCCCAGTACCAAAAAAAAGGAACAACTAGAAAGCAGTGCAGAAGAAGGGAGACCACAAGAGCACAGGGGAGAGAGCGGAGGGCGGGGCGGGCGACCTTGCCCTTTAAACTGGCGGCGGCGGGAACCAAGACCCAACAGCAGCGTGCGGGCGGGGCCGAAAGGGGCGCGCGCCACCCCCGACCAACCACTGCCCTCGGCCCCACCCCCTTCCCAGGCCTCTCCAATCAGCAGCTCTTTTGTGCAGGACGGCTGGGACTCGGCGCCCGGCGGGTGGATCCCAGTGAACGCAGACACTCGCGCGCTCTTTAGGAGTTTCGAACGCTGTTGGGTCTCAGGCAGAAAAAAAATACTAGCGTGGCGGCCAATGGCGTGGCAGTGAGGACCCGCGCGCCGACCCGGCTCCTCCCCGCTTGGCTGGAGCGCAGCCCGGGCCCTGCCATTGGTCCGCGCGACCTGCCACTCGCAGCAGCGGCCAGTCCGCAGAGACCTTGAGGCGGCTGGCCCCGCCCAGGCGCGAAATGTAACGCGGGAAAAGCGGAGCAGGCACCGCGGTAGCAGGTTGTTATTTTCGGGGCTCGGCGCCTCAGCCCGAGTCGGGGTGTAAAGAGAGCAGAGAGCGAGCGCGGGCTGGCAGGGGCAAGGGCGCTCGCCATGAGCAGGCGGGACTGAGCCGACTCTCGGAGCAGCGCGGGCAGGCGGGCCGGCGGGCGGGCGCAGGGCCGAGGGCCGCGGACTGCCGGTGATGATCCGGGGCGCAGGTGCGCCCATGGCGGACGCCCCGCCGCTACCCGGGGTCTTCCGCCACAACTCCCCGAAGAGGGTGCTGGTATCAGTCATCAGGACCACCCCGGCCACGCCTCCGTGCGGAGGTGGCGCGGGGGAGCCCGAGCCGCCGCCGCCGCCGCTAGCGCCCACCAGCCCGGGTTTCAGCGACTTCATGGTGTACCCGTGGCGCTGGGGCGAGAATGCTCACAACGTGACGCTCAGCCCCGGGGCCGCGGGCGCCGCCTCGGCCGTCCCGCCTGTAGCCACCGTCGCCGCTGCGCACCCGGGGCCCCGAGGAGCGCCCCCGCCCGCCGCCGCGGGGGGCGAGGACGAGGAGGAGGCGAGCAGCCCTGACGGCGGCCCCCTCAAGGTGAGCGCGGGCTGGCGGGCGCGGGGGCGTTAACGGCGCTGACCGGACGGAGCGGAGGCTGACAGGAGTGACGTCACTGCCGCGCGCCAAAATCGGCTGGCGCGGGCAGGGTGTCACGTGACCGCCCGGGCTAGTGCCCTGGACCGGACGCAGTGGGGCTTCTGCAGTCTGCTCGGAGGCAGGGGCGAGGGAACTGGTTGGCCTAGGAAGGGAAGGCAGCGCCCTGTCCCGGCTAGACGACAGCCACAGAGCAGCAGGGACTCTCAGGCGTCTTCCCGATCGAAAGTTGAGCCCTCGCTGGCTCACTTTCCACCGTCATAGTACTTAGTAGGTGCTGAGAGCACACTGGCTAACAGTACGCTGTTGTGTCTGACTTCGAATTGCTCGCAGTATCAGACTAGGGCCGGGGAGAATGTGGTCCCCTGGTTCAAACCTACATTTTATGGGTCAGGCAGCGAGGGTTAGAGGGATCGGTGATGTGAGCTCCCCAAGATGACACAGCTAGGTAGTAGAGAGCTGGGGCTATTGGGTCAAGGTTTCGTGGCTCCTCGTGCTGCTGCATGTGTTCAGGACCCCTACTGTGGAGTTAGGCTTGTCTCTATAGACTGTAAGCGTCAGGATTTTCGACTTTAATACCTTACCCTCTAAATGCTTAGTAAAGCTGCGCCATAAATATTTGTGATGACAAAAATGATACAAGTATAAAGTTAATATTCTATTTCTATTTGCTAAGTGACTATATAAGATAAACAATTTGTTGAAGATAGAACAAGCAAACCCTATAGTGGATAAGTATTGGCAAATACTGTATAAATTGAAATAAGTTTTGTCATCATTTCACATGCAGTAGCAAGGATTGTTTGGTTTTTGAGGAAATTTATACACTTTTTTACTAGTGGCAGTTATTGAAGACGTTGACTTTAGTGTTATATTAAGGTTATAAAATCATCTTTTGACACATTTATATCTTGAAACTACATCTTAGTAAAAATGTGGAAGGGCAGTAGAGATGTTTATGGTAGTTCTGAGTGTTAGTGAAGGGGACAGTTGTTGGCTGGCTCTACGTAGCCTTGTCCACCTTAAGTATTTTTAGATATCTAGATATTTTTCTTGTGAACATATTTTGCATGTTTTAGTCCTTTATAAAAAAAATACATTACCTAATGAAGCAAAATGAAAGTATACATCCACAAATACTTTGTGGAAATTTTTTTATTTAATTTTATTCTTAATTACAAATTAACTTGGACTATTCAAGAACATTAATAGTATAGATAAATGAAATCTTGTAACAAACTTCACACAAACCTTCAATAAAAGTTGCTAACAATGGATCGGTTTTATTATAATCTACATTATCTTCCTCTTTTCAGGGATAAAATATGCCAGAAGTTTTGAAAAACATGTAGAAGTGAAAGGGCAGTTTTATATTTCTTTTTTCCCTTCTCAGTCTTTCATAAATTATTCAGTAAACTGATTTTAGTTTGACCTTTTATTGATGGGGTAATCTAAACACAGCACCAAAAATTCATTCATTTATTTCCCCATCTTAAGAAAGGTCTGAAACATACTGTTGCATAAGAGAGTTAACTTGACTGTGGTCAGTATGCTGGACTAAAGATAGGGAGCCTTGGTCACTTTTACTTTGTTTTGCTTCTCTAAAGTAGATGTAGTAATTTCTGTTCACCTACGTCATATGGGAGCCATGCTCACTTTTTGGAAAAGATGACAGATTTGTAATACAGCCAGTGCTCTTAACATGCTCCCTCCACCCTTCCATATGCCACTTAGAGGCACAGACAGCTGCGAGCTAGAACATCTTTGTTCATTTACTGTGTATTTGTAGCCACTGCTCCCAGGGGAGGTGTTAACATCTGAGTCCTCCACATCCTGTGTCTGCTTTCTTTTCCTCTTTCCTTTCTTCTTGCTCAGTGCTGCCTCCCCTGCCTGGGAGGAGAACATCCATCATCTGTCAACTTACTTTAGCTCCTCATCACAAGATTGCTTAGCACTACTGGTGTGTAACTATATATGGTGTTAACCTTCTGGTTGTAGAAGAGAGCAGGTATAATTCCTCTGCCATAGACCACTCCACTCCCCCTACCCACAGTCTGTGCTCCTGTGCTGCTATTCAGGCTACATACAGTGTGTTATGTCTCTACTGTGGAACCTAAAGGGGCCTGATGTCTCAGGACTTGCACTGCCTTTCTTCTGTCCCCTTTCTATATTCAGATATCCAGACTGCAAGTAGTCTGACAGCTGATCAGTACACAGTGAATTTCCTTTTTTTTTTTTTTTGGTACCAGGGATTGAACTCGGGTCCTTGAGCGTGCGAGGCAGGTGGTGGAACCACTGAGCTAAATCCCTGGCCCAGTACACAGTGAATTTTGATCACCACCTTAAACCTAGCATGTTAGCATAGTAGCCTCTACTTATTATCTGGCACACAGTGAGCACTTAATGGTGTTAGCAGCAAACTGCTAGAGTGTGTTGAGCATTTGAATTGTTTCATTCATATAATCCTGTTCACCTGCAAGGAAGGAGAAATTAGAGAAGAGTACCCAAGATTAAGATTACTTGATAAACTGGAAGAACTGAGAACTTTCCAGAACCCCCCATCCCTACATCATACTGCCCATGGATATACCATATATGACTTTTTAGAGTTTTTAAAAATGCTAAGCTGATGTAAGTAGACTTAGGCAATTCATACAGCTTATATCTTATCTATATGTCAATTGAGAAGCCTTTATTAGAAATATGTACAATATAATAGATTGGATTTTAAGAGTTGGGAAGTTGTGAGGCTAGGTCAGGATGTGGGAGGTAGAGTAGGAAGCAGATTATGAGGGTCATAGGAAGTTTGGATCCAAATCTGAATTCAGAATGGAAAATAGGATCAGTTACATTTTCTAACACCACACATCTCCCTCTAAGACATCTTTTTCTTTTTCTTCTAGCTTGTGTTTATGCCCTTTTATTTGAGTTTGACTTATAAAACTGTGATGAGGACTTTTTAAGTCCCCCCCCCATACCAGGAATTGAACTCAGGACCTTGTGCTTGCCAGGCAGGGTCAGTGCCACTGAGCTAAATCCCCAGACCTTAAGTTTTTTTTATCATCACATGACAAAACACTTTCAGAATCACTAAAGGATGCACATGTTTTTGGCAATGTGATCATTTCTTAGAATTTCATGCTAGCATTTGTGAATCATCAAAAGTCTTGATAAGATTTGACCCTTAGGCTATAGTTGCACTTGGTTGCTGAGGAGTTCACACATTGTAATTGTCAAAGTGTACCTAGAAATGTGGTTTTCTTATTGTTAAGGCCAAAATGGAAATAGTCCTCTTTGAGTAGTATTGTGTGTGTTGATATGTATTGCTAAAGGATGCTCTTTATTCATTTATTTAGTGTATTAGATCATTTCCTTGTCTTGTTTTCTCAGCTGAAAGAATGCACTTGATGCACCCTTACCTCTATTTGACTAGTACGTTGTATTGTAATTTTCAGCACTCTTATTTGGAAAATGTAAATGTTTTGCTTGTGGAGGAAAATTGGTTTTTAGAGTTCCTGGGAGCCAGATACATGGTTTTGTTTGTTTATTTCCTTCCTTCACTTTTAGACATGCTTTTTTTTTCTTTTACTAGAAGCAAAGACAATAGTAATGGCTAATCTTAAATTTTTTATTTAATGAATCAGTAACTTCAAATTATAATACAAGCAACCATATGTCATCTATTTTAAAATATTATGAAAAGGATCCTTTCATGGCACAGGACTTGTATCACTCAGGTTTTTAACTAACCATATTTTACATTCCATTTCTTTCCTAAGGGAATCAACATATTTATTAATTATAGATGCTATATTCTTAGATTTATTTATTTATTTTGCAGTATAGGCAATTGAGCCCAGGACCTTGAGCATGCTAAGTAAGTGCTCTACTACTGAGCTACATACACCTCATTTTTTACTGTGCATTTTTAAACAAAATTTAAAGAATTGTTTATAATATGACCGTCATCAGCAATAATCCATGTAGCTATTATGGGTCAATAAATGATGTCAGTAGATCCTGTAAATCTCTACTGTGCTGACTCCAGATTAATTTTACTAAGTAAGAATAGAGCTAAATGTGGCTAGTGAGCCTTATAGCCAAGAGGTAAAGAAAGTGGAAGAATTTGATAGCCACCAATGATTGCTACAATGTGGTGTGCTAACAGTAGACTTAAACAGTAAGTCAGTCAAGGACCTTGCCAATTTCTAGCTTCATTATAAATGGGAACTTATTGAGAAATTAAGGTTGGGAAAAGACCTCTAAAATGTACCTCCTTCTGCAGTATTGATATCAACAAAGAATTGATCTAATAATAACATGCCCAAATCGCTTAGCTTAGGCCAAAGCTGCAGAATGCAACTTCAAAATCTCAATCTCAGCCTCCCTACATGTATGTCTGGTGAAGTTGACTCCAGGTGGAGGTGTGCTCCATCATCTGTATTCTAGGACCCAGAAGAAATGTCTCCAGCCTGGGACAGTGGGCAGAGAAAAAAGAGGGATGGTAGACCTAAGTGACGGCTTTTATAGATTTTGCTCAGAAGGCACTTACATTATTTTCACTCACATTTTATTCACCAAAGCAAGTCATAAGGCCACACTGGCCACAATTGTGAGAGGGGTGAATATTTTTGTAATATTGTAATGTGCCACAGTGCCTTCTTACATTTCTTTTTCTTTAAATTGTGGTTAAAAAATCCCATTTAACATCTTAACCATTTTTAAGTGTACAGTACAGTAGTGTCAACAGATTTTCAGAACCCATTCATCTTACAAAACTAAAACTATACCCGTCTAACTCGTCTTGTCCCCTTCCCAGCCCCTAGCAACCACATTCTACTTTTTGGGTCTAAGAGTTTGACTGTGTTAGATACCTCACGTAAGTGGAAACATGCAACATTTTTCTTCACTTGTGGCCAGTTTATTTCACTTAGTATAATGTCCTTAAGATTCACCCATGTTGTGACATATCACAAGATTCTTTTAAGGCTATATGTACATACCCCCACATTTTCTTCATGCGATCATCAGTCAGTGGACATCTAAGTGGTCGTTATCTCTTGGCTGTTGCAAATAAAAATGCAATGCACATGGGCATGCAAAAATCTTTGGGGTTTTATTTTCAATTCTTTTGGATATGTAGTTTTTCCACATTTAATCATTTAAAAAAATCAATAACTATTAGGGCTAATGAAAATTTATATTGTCAATTTAAACATACTTCTCCAATCTAAAGAAGTGAAAATAGGTAAGGACTTCATTAACATTTGGAAATTTCTGTTGATTTTTATAATAAAAATAGCAAATTAGAATTTCTGTAAGATTGAAATCAAGTCATTAACTTGCATTGGAAAATTTAAAAGCTCTGGATTTTAAAAACATAATTTGTTTTAGTATGTAGGGATTGAATTTTTCAAGGTAGAAATTTGATTAAAGGTTATTTTGCTTTATCTTACTATCCTTTGAGGTTTCAGGCTTTTGGAAGGCTTCAGGTTTTTATAATTTTTTAATGTAATTTGTATATGTAAAAATTAACTGGAAAATAGATTAGTTTTCCAGCTTTTTATATCAGTTTTAGACATATAGAAGATAGCACAAAGTTCCCATGAACTTCAAACCCCATTTCCTGTTGTAAATTCATATGTCGGTATGATACATTTATTGCAATTAATGAACCAATTTGTTTGTTATTATTTTCAGTTAGCAATAATTGCACCTTGGATAAACCTCATTGGCTACAATACTGCCATTGCGCAAAGCTTTGTTTGTTATTATTATTATTTTTGTGGTACTGGGGATCGAACTTGGGACCTTGCACTTTCAAGGCAGGTGCAGAGGCACTGAGCTAAATCCCTGGCCCTGTTTGTTATTATTAACTAAAGTAGATAGTATATTCAGCTTTTCTTAGTTGTATTTATTTATTTATTTTGGGGGGTTTAACAGTGTTTTAATTGTTACAGTTGTCAGTGTGAAGTTGCATCTTTTTCATACCATTAAATCATTGGTTTATTAAGACTGTATTCTATGTTATGCTCTGTAGCTAAGATTTAAAGGACAATTTTCAGTCACAGTCAAGTATTTTGATGCTTTAAAGCTGGGCGTGGATCACTATGAGTTCAAGGCCAGCCTGAACAGGGTCTCATAGTGAGACCCTGTCTCAAACAACTAAAAGCGGCTTTGATTCTCAATGTAGAATATATGATAGGTGAGGATTGATTAAAGTCAAATTTTGTAATTATTTTTTATATCTTCTTGAGATTAGTGAAACTACATTTCTGTAATTCAGATGTCCTCTAAAAAGAAAAATTTAGGCAAGCTATGGGCAGGCTCTGAGCTCCCAGCTGGACAGGTGCAGCCAGCCGGGTAAAGGTCTCTCACTCTGCAGCCCAGGCTGGCCCTGAACTGTTGGCAATCCTCCTGCCTCAGCCTCCTGAGTGCTGGGATTACAGAATTTATAAATGGCACAGGTTTGAATAGTTTTGAAGACTGAAATTTTGTGAACTTGTAAAACAGAAGACCTGCTTGAAATGTGGTTTCAGCAAGGCCTCAGTTTCCTTCCTATAGCCCTTGTAATTTGGACAGCTGCTACTTTCACATTTTCATACATTATTGCAGTAATGCTCCACCATGTTGACCCTGCTTTGCCTTATATCAGTGTTACTGGAACGATGGCTCCAGAAAAGTGCTATTTGGGGCGATGCTAAATATCGCAGCATTTTTATGCCTTGCTACCATTTATGTTCGTTATAAGCAAGTTCATACCCTGAATCCTGAAGAGAACCTTATCATCAAATTAAACAAGGCTGGCCTTGTACTTGGAATATTGAGTTGTTGAGGAACTTCTCTTGTGGCAGATTTCCAGAAAACAGCCCTTTTTGTTGTACATGTCAGTGGAGGTGCGCTCTTTCCTACCTAATGCAGCCCAAAATTCACGGTAAACAAATCTTTTGGATCAGACTGCTGTTGCTTATCTGGTATGGAGTAAGTGTACTTAGCATGTTAACTTGCTCATCAGTTTTGTACAGTGGTGACTTTGGCACAGATATAGTACAAAAACTTCACTGGAACCCTGAGGAGAAAGGTTATGTGCTTCATGTGGCCACTACTGCAGCAGAATGGTCTATGTCGTTTTCCTTCGTTGTTTTTTTCTTGACTTACATTCGTGATTTTCAGAAAATTTCTTTACGTGTGGAAGCCAATTTACATGGAATAACCCTCTATTGCACTGCTCCTTGCCCTGTTATCAATGAACGAACACAACTACTTTCCAGAGAATTTTAATGAAAGGATAAAAGGTTCCTTTAATGTTTATGATTCTCAGGGAAAGGGAAAAAGTTCACAAACCCTGCTTATCACACTCTGAAATTTTCAACCAGTTAAGGCTATCTGTGACACTGATGCATATTGATAATCGGGAGACATAAAGCCATTTGATAGTTATTTTAAAGGATATCATTTAAAAATATTTATGCCTATACTTTTTATCCTAGAAAATAAAACCAAAGGACTACAAAAAAGAAAGAAAAGAAAAATTTATCCTTTCAGAAAAAAAAAATGTTTTTATTCAGAGTGAAGAATTTCTTTTACGTTATTGGGGTTTCATTTTTTTCCAACCTTTTCACATTTTAGATAGATTAGAATTATTTACCTTTATGAAAACAATACTGAGATTCCACCTCACCCTAGAAAAAATGGCTGCTATCAAGAAATCAACCAACAACAAATGCTGGCGGGGTGTGGGGAGAAAGGAACCCTTCTCCATTGTTGGTGGGAATGCAGACTGTTGCAACCACTGTGGAAATCAGTATGGAGATACCTCAAAGAAATAGGACTAGAGGTCCCATTTGACCCAGCTATTCCCCTGCGGGGTATCTTCCCCAAAGAATTAAAGGAATCATACCACAGCAATATATGTGCACTCATGTTTATAGTGGCACATTTCAGTTTAGCTAAACTGGAAACTGGATGAAGATGTGGTTTTTTTATAAAATGGAGTACTATTCAGCCATAAAGAATGAGAAACTAGAGTCATTTATAGCTAAATGGATGCATATCAAGGGCATACTCTTAAGTGAAATAAATAGGACACACGTGTAAATATTGAATAGTTTTAGTGTAAGAAACTGAAAGTATTAATAAGGATTAAAATGATTAAAACAAATAATTGATAATTTGAAATAGGAAAAGGTCCAAAGGGATAGGGATGGTGGGAGGGGAAGGGAAAAGGAAAAATTGCGAGAAAAGAAAAAAAAATAGAAACGAAATCTGTGTAAATAGGGAGGGGTGGAGGGGGTGAAGGGTGCACAGGTAATGAGGAAAAAAATAAGAACCAAGATACATCATGTACAGGTACAAGCACCCAATGATAAATGTAAACGTATTGTATACCTAAAATGTACCAATAAATGAAAAAAAAAAGAATTATTTACCTTTTTTGTGTGTGTGTGGTTTTGGTTTTTTGAGACTGGGTCTTGCCATATAGTTCAGGCTGGGATTGAACTTGCTATGTAGCCCACGGAGGCCTTGAACTGACTGCCATCCTTCTGCCTCAGTTTCTTGAGTGCTGAGATTACAGGCATGCACAGCCACGCCTGGCCAGAAGCTTTTTAAATTTATTGAGACTTGTTTTGTGGCCTAATATACAGTTTATCTTGGAGAATATCTTTGTGAATCTTCTGCCTAGTTGCCCTATGCATTATTGAAATCTACAATTAATTTTGAACTATTCCTTTAATTTTGCCCCTTTTTTGGCTTCATATATGTAGGGGCTGTATTGTTTGATGTGTATATATTTATAATTGTTGTTTCCTTTTCTATCTTTATTTTTAACCTATTTGTGTTTTTTGAGCTAAAAGAGAGTCTTTTGTAGATAGGATTTCTGTTTTAAGGCCGAATAATATTCCACTGGATGTACATTCTACATTCTAAAAAAGTCATCAGTTGGTAACATCCTTTAGAATAAGGTCTGCTCCATGTCCTTTGGAAGTAGCACCTGCACAAGAATGCAGACTGTGTCTTCAGGACCCCCACTGGGAAGGGAAGGAGGAGGGCTAAGTGGAAATGCTGCACAGCTCTCCTGCCACATCAGGGAGCCCTTTTCTTAATTCAGTGTTTATTTGCTGAGTTCTGTAAATCTCCACTTTTGGGGGCTGTGACAGCTGATTCTGATAGTTTTTCCTTGATTTTGCAGTGGAAGAATGGACTATTGGAGGGACACCATTTTTGCTGATATCATTCAAGAAAGATTTTTATCTTTTCAAATATGTCGCTTTAATGAGTAGAATTCAAGAATTTATACTAAGGCTTACAAATTTTTAACAGGATGGAATCCGACGTGGCCGACCCAGAGCAGATACTGTGCGGGATTTAATCAATGAAGGAGAGCATTCATCCAGCAGGATCCGTTGTAACATCTGCAACAGGGTGTTTCCTCGGGAGAAGTCACTCCAGGCTCACAAAAGGACTCACACAGGTAAATGGAGCATGTTTAAGCCGTTACTAGAGGTAATACTTACTTTCTTAAAGCTAATTTGATGTTTGGGCTTATAAATTAATTTTTTGTTGTCTTCTGTTTCCTTATGTTGCCACTTTATGAATTTTAAAAACAAGCCCTAGGTAGTTAGTTTCTTTTGTTTGAGGAGGGTGCTTTTAATACTGGTTCCATGTGACTCCTAAAGTTATCATGGTACTTAATCTGGGTGTGACAGTCATGTTATAATTAAATTTAGTTCTACCCTCTGCCTACTTGGTATTTATTTGATATGTTCTTTAATTTTATTAAAATTCATTTGTAGGCCAGATATTAAAACTATAATTGTCACATTTTCAAAGAGAATGTTTTGTGTGCTCAGTGTGCCATCAAAATGTTTGATCTTGGGGCCGGAGATTTAGCTCAGTGGTTCTGTTGCCTGCCTTGCAAGCACAAAGACAGGAGTTTGATCCCTGGTACCAAAAAAAAAAAATGTTTGATCTAACCATCAAGTCTGTCTACCGTGAACTGAATTTTAGAATTAAATGTATTGTAAACAGCTATTCCAAGATTATACATCTTTATTTGTAGATAGAAATTATGCTTGTATTTTAAGTACCATCAGAGAGCCAAAAATTTATTTATAGAGGGGGCTTGTTCTTTCTGGAAGTTGATCCAAGAGGAAGGAACCTTGTAGTTCATCTAATAATTCACATACAGGGAAACTGAAGCACCAAAAAGCCAGTTACCACTGGCCTAAAGTCACCTGAACCCTAAATCTAGAGGTCTGCCCTGCAGTACAGTAGTTATCAGCACATGTGATGCTTTAGCACTTGAAATGTGAGTCTAAACTGAGATGCTCTGTAATTGTAAAATGTAGTTAATAAAAGAGGAAATAATCCCATTCGTAATTCTTATGTATTAAAATGAAAATATTTTGGATACACTGGATTAAAGAAGCATATTATTAAAACTAATTTCACCTGGTTTTCTTTTTCTAATGTGCCTTCCACATGTGGTTTGTGATATATTCCTACTGGCCAGTACTGATCTAGGATTTCAACTTTAAAACTCTTTTTTTTCTACTATGCTCATCACTTGTTTCTTACTTTTTTCTTTTGATTTTGAAAAGATACATTGTAATATGATAGAATATAGTTTCCTTACCTGAAGTCCCTCTCAGATAATTGGCTTGCTGGTCACAGAGCACTTGTTGGCACTGGGAAGATTCAAGAACGTGGCCTTAATGTAGACAGTGCAGTCTTAGTTCTGATCTACTGTTCCTGCAGTATGTGTCACTGATCCTTGTAGACCTTGGCCTGCTACACTGTATACCAGGGAACTAAGCCCAGGATCCCTAAGGATAATTAAGCTCTATAGTATGTGCTTAGTCAAATGTTTTCCTCTCACTATTTTATTTTATTTTATTTTATTTTATTTTATTTTTGTTGGGTTTTTTTGGTACCGGAGATCGAACTCGGGCCCTTGCACTTGGCCAGGCAGGCAGTGGAACCACTGAGCTAAATCCCCAGCCCATCCTCTCACTATTTTAAATAATGCCCCTATTTCCTGTAAGTTATATTCACCTATCATGACTCCTTTGTTGCTAAATGATGAGAAGTTTAGGGAGAACTTGTTATTGTTCTTTGGGTCATATCAGAAGAACTAGTGTATAATTGTTGCCTAAAGAATAGGTTTTACAAAGTTGGGTGTGGTGGTATATGCCTATAACCCTAGCACTCTGGAAAGCTGAAGCAGGAGGATCACAAGTTTAAGCCTAGCCTGGGCAACTTAGTGAGACTCTGTCTCAAAAACAAAATAAAAGGGGTAGGGATGTGGTTCAGTGTGAAGGCCCTGGATTCAACCTCTAGCACCATAACCACCAAAAAATTTTTTTCCAAGAGATAATAAAATTAGTTATTGAACAACATTGTGGAACACTCTTGAGCCTAGCACTGTCTTGACTATGGGAATTTAAATGAAATATAAGGCAGTAGGAATCTTTGCAGGAACATCCATGATGTGTTGACATGTTTGGAGGTAGAGAGAGGTAGGAAGAGTCACTGAGGAGCCTGTGGAACTGGGAAGATTCAAATGGACAGCATGAGGTTTTCAAGTGTTAGAGCAGGATGAGGAGGAATTGCCTCCTAGCTGAGTTGACTGGAAAGAGGAAATAAAGATATGTCTTGCCTCCGCCTAGTAGCTAATAAGGTTGGTGAGACTCCATAGTGCAGTATTAGGAGACCATTTACAACTCAGCATGCTATTTTTAATTGTCCAGGGAGCACTGTTGGCATTTGTGATGGTTTAGGAGGAAGCTAGGAGGGTCCATTCTGGGTAAGTGAGAAAATAAGAGTGAGCGATATTGTAAAGAATCCGCAAGAGCTGATTTGGTGGTTTGGATTTTGGGGAATGAACAGTGTGGGATAAGATGGAGATGATCACGTCAAGGACTTTAACCTGGGTTCCTAAAATCTCAGGGCCTAAATGAAACACTATGGTCCTCAGAGGAGCTGATGCTGTCCTTGCTGCCAGTAACCTGCCCACTGGCTCTGTTTGTTACATGTGCACTGTTGCAATGGAATAAGACCTATAGAAGGGTGGTTTTTCTCCCCATCCCTTCCTTTTTTACAGTCTTGGATATAATACAACTTCTGTTTCCTTAGGTGAAAGGCCCTATCTGTGTGACTATCCGGACTGTGGAAAAGCCTTTGTTCAGAGTGGACAACTCAAAACACATCAGCGTCTCCATACCGGAGAGAAGCCTTTTGTTTGTTCAGAAAATGGTATGGTTGTAGAAGTCGTGGAATAACTAGTAATGAGTTAATAGTTAAAATATATTTTACTTGCAGTTTTTGAGGGGAAAGATTTTTGATAGAAACTTTATGAAACATAAGCTTTCTTTCTTGCTAATTGTGATCCATGCTGAATCTTGTGGAAATGATTTTCAAATATACTATCATATTCATTGTGGGGAGTTGGTACACATACATAACACATCTTAATTCTTTTTACGTTTCCTTTCCATTCTCCCTCCTCCCTCCATCTCTTGACCCCCTTCCCATTTGCAAAAGATCTATCTCCCTGTTTTCTCTTATTTATATTTTATTTTGGTCTTTATTTATACTTTGGGTTTCTCATATAAGAAAAACCATGTGGTATTTAAGCTTCTGTGTCTGATTTATTGCACTTGATATTATGGTCTCAAGGTGGTCTTAGGTGACCTTTTATCACAATTTCTAAAGATTTTTTAAAGCAGTTATATTTGAAATTCAATACAGTTCTGTCCTGTTTCTCTAGATTCTTGATTACTGTTATAAATGTTACAAAAGTGTTTCATCTAGTGAATTTGCTTAAGCTTATGTACAATGATTACTTCAATATAAAATCCTAAATATTTGTTATAAAAATTTGCTTATTACCAGCAAAGCCGAGGGGAATGTTTTCAAACTTACAGCTTTGTTTATTTTGGGGGATGTTTTCTTATGATAAACTCCGGGAATTGTAGTTTCTGGGTCAAATTTTGAGATATGTATGATATGTGTTTCCTGTGGGGTTGGACAGATTTACATGGGAGTAACCATGTTGGGTCCTCTGGTCCCTCACTAGCATTGAGGCTGTGCAGAGGTGTGCTTGGTTCTGGAATGCCGAATCTCTCCTCTGCACTTTACTTTTCCTGTATACCAATGAGACTGGACATTTTAGTATCTCTGCCGGATGTCCACATTCTAGCAAGTGTTTCCCTCTCTGTTTTACAGGCTGCCTGAGCAGATTCACTCATGCAAACCGCCATTGTCCTAAGCACCCTTATGCCAGACTGAGGAGAGAGGAGCCAACGGACGCACTCAGCAAGCACCAGGCTGGGGACAACAAGGCTGCTGCTGAGTGGCTGGCAAAGTAAGGCTAGTGATGCTGGGCCACTGCGGAGGTTCCTGTTGGGCTGAGGTTTGGGTTAGACTCTCATTTTAAATAAGTTGCCTTTACATATTTATAAAACAATTCACAATAGCTGTTTATTTATAGAATTGTTACAAGTGGTATTAGGATCTATGCATGATAGAAAATTATAAAATAATTAGGTTTCATTTTTTCCACTGTTCAAAAATATGGAGCACTTTATAAATTTGCTTATCATACTTGGGCAGGGTATGCTATCTCTATCTTAGTTTTAAATCGTGCTGCTGAGGTGATCTCACAATTTACTTATATATATATGTATGTATGTATGAACCAGGGCTCGAACTCGGGTCCTTGTGCTTGCACAGCAGGCGGCAAAACCACTGAGCTAAATCCCCAGCTCTCACAATTTATTTTTAAAGGAAGTGTTTCCCTTTTTTTTTTTTTGGAGTGGGTGGTGGTGGGGTTTGAGAGTCTCGCTTTGTAGTGCAGGCTGACATCATACTCACAGCAATCCTTCTACCTCAGCCTCCCAAGTGGTATTACAGGTGTGTACCACCATGTCTAGCATGTTTGCCCATTTTGAAAGTATTTTGTGTACATTAGGTTTCATTTGTCAGCAGCTGTGCCACCTCTTCATTTTATGTTAGAGTTAGCTATGTGCTGGTGATAGCAGGGATAGAAGTTAGAGACTTTTCCCATGTAAGTTCCAAAAAACACCCAATTTAATTTTTTCTAATGGCAATGAAGGAAGCAGTATAAAATTTTTCTCTGAATATTTGATGTAACCATTTATACAGAAGGTTGCAAGTTTTTGAATTTTTGCATGAAAGTCATATTATCTAGAAAAATTCAAGGAACAGAAGCATTTTAATTATGTTCCATTGTTATAGGCATTCAAAGTATGGAACATTATTGCATAAATATGTAAAGGACTCATCCACCGTGGACAGGCCAGCAGCACCTCACTATGCCTCCCGGCCCCAGCTTTCCTGGCTTGTGCATTAGGATCAGGTCCACAGCTCCTCACTGGGCTGCAGCAGTTCTGTGCCCTCTGGAAATGCAACTGTCCCCGCCACATGAGCTGCTCCTTTCTGAGCATTGTGGTTGCTGCTGTTTCAGGCCTGTATCACATTTCTTCCTTCTCCCTAGAGTGGTCCTTCCCTCCTTCCTTCCTTTCTTTCTTTTCTTTTTCAGTCTGGGGCCTTTGCATTGATCTATATCCCTAGCCCATTTCATCCTTTTCTTTTTGGTACTGGGGATCGAACTCGGGACCTTGCGCTTGTGAGGCAAGTGGTGGAACCACTGAGCTAAATCCCCAGCCCTCATCTTTTAATTTGATACAGGGTCTTGCCAAGTCGCCCAGGCTGGGCTTTAACTTGCCATCTTCCTGCCTCAGCCTTTCAGAGTACAGGGATTCCAGGCATGCACCACCTCGCGTGGTTCACTTCTGCTTCTTATTCAGGTTAAACCTCGCTTCAAGAAGGCTGCCCTGACCACACCAACCCCAAAACAGCCAGCCTTGGAGCCATATAGTAGGTGCTTCTGCAACACACTGTGTTTCTCCTTTCACAGCATCTGTCACACATTTACCTGTTTCACTGTCTTCCTTACTGACTGGAAGCCCAACAAGAGCAGAGTTGTCTGTTTTGTTACTGCTTATAACCCTAGGGCCCATAGTTTATGGGCCTTAATATTCAAATGAGCAAACGGCATGTTTTTGTAGATAAAATGGACAAGAATCAGATGATGGACTCTGATAATGCACTTTGATTATCCAGGTGCAGGGAAATTGGTTAGCACTGCCACAGAAACTTTCTGTTTGAGTAGGATGTTCCATGGGTACCTTAACAAGCTGATGACAGGGTTGTAATTCATGTCTCACTGCCAGGTGGCTCTGATTTGGATCCATTGCCTGACATTAAATAGCTAAGCACTGGTGATTCAAACTGCCCAGTGGGACAGTCATACGTGTACCTCTGGTGGTTCAAGCTGGCGGGAATGTGACCAAATTTTTCCATTCTCCTTGTATCAGTCCATTCTGGTGCTATAACAAAATAACTGAAGCTGGGTAGTTTATAAATAAAAGGTTTATTTAGCACACAGTTTTGGAAGTAGAAAAGCCAAGATCAGGTGTTTGCCCCATCTGTTTGCTGCTGGTGAGGGCCACATCACAATGCCAGGAGCACCTAAGAAAGAAACTGTGAGACAGGAAGCCAGAAAGATTCAGGGGCCAACTTCATTCTTTCTAATGGTGCACTCTGGTGGGAATCAAATGGAGTTCTAAGAAAGCTGCATTAATCCCTTCTGAGGGCAGAGAATCCGTGACCTAATAATAACCTTGCACTAGGTTAAAGGTTCCTTAAAGGAACCCCATCCCTTAAAAGGTTCTGTTGCCTTCAGCATCACCACACTGGGGATCAGGCTTCCAGAACATGAACCTTTAGGGGTACTTAAACCATATCCAAACCGTCACATTCCTCTTCTTCATTGTTGATTTCTACAGCTGCGTAATCTAATTTTGCTGAAGCAGAAACCTATTAGTCCTTATCTTTATCTTCTCTTCCATCTACTCAGTGACCAAGCTATGGATTCTGCCTCCTTAGTAACTCAAACTTAGCCACCTGACCGCTCCCAATCCATTCTCTGCTGTGGCTAGAGAATGCCAACCTTAGCCTCAAAAGTCTAATCCCCGTATATGGCAGTCAAAGCCCTTCATTTCCTGGTCCCTGGGGTTAACACATATCTGTTGCCATTCTTCTCTAGTCACCTCTCAAATCATACTGAACTAACTGCATGCTTTTATGCCTCCATGTCTTGCCAATACTTTCCTGGTTTGACTATTCTAGATTTCCAGAAATCTGGTAGTTCTATTGCTATTTTTTATACATAATTTTAAAAACAATTTTTTGAGGTGTAATGGACATACAATAAATTTAAAATGTTCAATTTGATAGATTATGACATATGCCTAAGCAAGAGACCATCACCCGATCAAGACAATGAACAAATCCATCACTTCCAAACCCTCATGCCCCTCTGCAGCCCCTCCTGCTTCACCCTCCCTACCCTGCTCTTTTCCAGACAACACTGATATACTGACACTGTCATGTAGTTTGCATTTACTGGAGTTCTAGACAAGTGTAGTCAGTGTGTATTGGTTTATCTGACTACATAATTATTTTGAGATTCATCCATGTTTAGTGCATCAACAGTTCATGCCTTTTATTGCTAGTAGTCTAGTGCCTGGATACACCTTGACAGACTTTTTTTTTTTTTTCCCATTATAAGTTAAGCTACTATGCACAGTAATAGACAAGGGTTTGTATGGACATTTTTCCTTGTTTTTTTGTGGTACTGGGGATGGAACCCAGGGCCTGGCATATGCTAGGTAAGCACTCTACCACTGATTGATGTAGTACTACTGTCGTTTAAATATGAATTTCTTTAAATTTCTTATTCTGCTTCTGCTGCTGCTGCTGCTGCTTTCTCTTCCTCCTTCTCCTCCTCTTCTTCGTCTTCCTCTGCTTTTTCTTCTGCTTCATCATCTGCTACTGCTGGTGCAGCTGCAGTGGTGGCAAATCCGTGCTGTAGCTAACTGTATTATTGAAAGCTCTGAAAGGTTTGCCATCGCTGAGTTTGCTTAGTTGCCCAGGCTGGCCTCTAATTTGTGATCCTCTCACTTCAGCCTCCTGAGTAGCTGGGATTTGTAGATACCAAAAGCATTCAATGTGTGCATTTTCTTTTGTGAATTATTAGTTTGCTATGTAATAGGGGTGGTGGTTGTAGGTTTTTAAATAAACTGTTGCAGATATTAATCCCTTTGTCACATTTTTCTTTAATGTTTCACAGTCAACTGGTAGAAGTTACCATTCCTCAGTAGGCAGGATAGATAGGTTTCTAATGAATTTTTTTTTTTTTTTGGTACCAGGGACCAAACTCAGGTCCTTTGTGCTTTTGGGGCAGGTGGCAGAACCACTGGGCTAAATCCCCGGCCCTCTAATGACTTTTTAAACTATTTCTGTTTGACTCTAGTCTTTTCCTATGTGAGCCCTAAGGTAGCAGTGTATTTATTATTCCCATGCTGGCGATGGAAGTCAGGGTCCTACACATGTCGGGGAGGTGCTGTACCACTGAACTACCTACCCCAGTCCACAGCCATAGCTGATGACAGAAACTCACTGAGAGTTGATACACGATCTGGGACACCACCACTTTTGATTAACCAAGCTGGAGCATGAGTTCACTTCTTTGGATCTGAGTTTTTACCTCGGTCAGTGGCA
Organism: Heterocephalus glaber; assembly: GCF_053883595.1. Taxonomy (NCBI): domain Eukaryota; kingdom Metazoa; phylum Chordata; class Mammalia; order Rodentia; family Bathyergidae; genus Heterocephalus; species Heterocephalus glaber. The sequence continues at coordinate 11,335,405 of NW_028258151.1, read as the reverse complement.
GATTTATATGTGATATGTGAAATCACTTTAGCACTTTATGAACTGAAACACAGAAAAGCAATATTCTATTGAAGAGCTTTATTTTTAAAAGAAGAATACAGTTGAGGATGTGCTGTGTGCCATGTAACAGCTCTTGGCATTCCACACAGGTACTGGGAGATGCGGGAGCAGCGCGCCCCAACCCTGAAGGGCAAGCTGGCTCCCAAGGCCGACCAGGAGCAGTGCGACCCGCTGGAGTGCCTGCAGTCAGACGGTGAGGATGACGAGAAGAGCGTCGCCCAGCAGCGGCTGCAGGAGCAGCGCGAGCGGCTGCATGGGGCGCTGGCACTCATCGAGCTGGCCAACCTAACCGGTGCACCACTGCGCCAGTAGCTGATGCCAAGCAGAAGCTAAGCACCTTACTTGCTTATCCTAGGCTGCTATTCTGTAGAATTTATGAAGAATGTCATTACCCCAGAAACTGGGGTGAGAGAGAATTGCACTTTTTTATATGGAAATGGATTGGATGTAAAGTTTAAAATTATTTTGTAAATATGGACTGTACCATACAGGGTAGAAGACTACATATTGTGGGAAGCTAGATTTTGCAAGTTTAATGCATTCATTGGAAGCAGTTCTCACAGGAAGCACTTTCTGAATAAGACACTTGTGTGAAAAAACAGAAAATGGTACAAAGAGCCAAAGAAGGTTGACATAGATTATTTATAAGATCATTTTTAACAATGTATATTTGTATGTTTTAACAATACTGTAAACACTGAAGCAAGACAGTATAAAATGTGTTTGTAAGATATGTATTTTTAAATTGCTCAATAGCATGCCCAATAAGGCTAGAGAAATGGGAAGCTATTTGGGAAGATGTTCTAAGTTAAGGTCTTGGAAGAAAATAGATATTTGAGGGTCTTGGTAAGATACACAATAGTTCAGAGTTTTGAAAATTGGAGTAAAATCAGTCTTATTCTAACCCACTGTAATGTTTAAGTTTGAAAAGCACTTGTCCATCCCTCACATGTTAATTTGGGAACTTTTGCACATTTCACATTTCTCATTTGCTGAAAATTGAGTGATTAATCTTGCAAAGTCTAGGTAACATAGGACTTGGTGTTTTTTATATATATGATGGGCCCTGTAATGAGATTTGGCACTTGGATTTTTATTAATAAAAGGGACATCTACAGGGTTGTTTTGTAGTGAAATGTTTTAGCTCTTTGTTAGCAAACACTAAATTTTAATTGTACTGCTTATTTAGAATTATTAGCAAATGGAAGCCTCCATATTTATATTTTCAGTGCATAAAGCCATCTTCTGCTTTACTTCAGAATAACATGCCAAGCTATTATGTGTTCACTAAATTTAGCTATCAGTTAAACACTGCAGAAAACAATAGCTACTCAAATATATAGATTTCTGGGATAGTTTTAACTGCAAGTGTATTAACTTGTGTGGTGGTTTAAAACTATTTTTTCTCAAATAGATGAAGTTAATAAACACCACTTTATGTACTGAAGTGTGACAAATATCAAAAACGGAGCAGGGCACCTCCTTTTTATAAGCAAAAAACTCATCACATGAGCTTTTGTTGTAAGCTGAACGAAATGACATGCATAGCATGGTAATTTATAGATTGCTTAATTGGAGTAAACCTCAAAATTTAGAGGGAAAGATGGGCTCCTCGGCTCCTTTTTTTCTTTGAGTTGAAGTGATACTCTCCAAATGTAATTTATACGTTACCTAGAATGTAGGCTTCTTATCCAAAAGTCCTGAAGTGTGGAAGTACACAGGTAATTTCAAATGAGTAGCCTTGGGGGAGGGGAGCCATGTAAATGTCTTGAAGAGAAGCAGAAAGTGTGAAAGAAGATATGACAGTTAGAAATTATGTGTATGATGAGGACATACTTTAAAAATATAATTCCTCTGTACAGTAAATTACAGATCTTTAGGGAATTTTTGTAATAAGAGAATTTATATTTGTAATGGTCTAAGAATTGTTTGTAATTTGGTATATAGAGTTTTAACTTGGAGCACTTATAAGCATGGTAACAGACCATAGCATCTGAATTTTCCTGGTTTAGGTTTCAACATTTAATCTAAAATTTTTCCTCTCAAGGATAATTTATATGAACTGAAAAGCAACACTCGGTCAGTCTTGGGAAATTAAAATTTTGATACTTAAATAAGGGCAGTAAAAAATTTAAAAGTATAAATATTTGTCATTTCACAGATGATAAAAATCTAAGGTCTTCAAAAAGCAAGGATTTTTGTTTGTTTCTCCAGTCAGCTTTTGTAAACCATAATAGTTATATTCACAATTATTTTTTATTTGTATAATTGGAACAGTTTAAGAAATTATTTTAATTCTTTACAAACATTCAAAAAGTTCTTTTGATATAAGCTATATACTTGGGCAAAATATATTGGTGTCTGAAATTTGAGGTGTGTTAAGACTGTTTTTGTTTTAAAAATGTGGTTTACATTCAGATTTTTGAAGTGTTTTATGCTTCATACGGCTAAGTTGTAGTTTGGCAGAGTTAACAGCATAGAATAAACATGCTGTAATTTTAAAAGATGCTTTGAATAAAAATTTATTTTAATTTAAAGTTTAAAATACATAGTCATTCTTGACATTTTATAATTTATTTTTCTATTAATATAACCATGATATAAAAATTTAAAAAGACAGAAATACGACGCTCAGCCTTCCATTCTTTGACCAGCATTATTTTGGTGCATTTTATAGTTCACTCCAGTCTTATCCCAGGCATCTCTTTTGCACAGTTGTAACCTGAGTGAATTATTTTTTCTTAAGTTAAAATTGTGGCCTTTTAGATTACAGATATTTGAATTCCTTCTGTGGTTCACTAGTATTATTATTATTTTTTTTGTACCGGGGATCGAACTTGGGTCCTTGCGCTTGCAAGGCAGGCAGTGAAACCACTGAGCTAAATCCCTGGCTGTGGTTCATTATTATAGTGTTTTACTACACTGGTATAGGTAAGTATTAAACTCCATCCAGCCTTAAGTAGGGCAGTAAGGAACTGGGATTGCACTTCACGTCTATGCCGAATGTTTTGATTCTGGGGTCACCTTTGTTAGGAGTCTAGCCATTTTTTTTTTTTTTTTTTTTTTTTGCGGTACCAGGGATGGAACTCAGGACCTTGTGCTTGCAAGGCAGGTGCGGTGCCACTGAGGTAAATTCCCGGCCTGCAAATTGGTTTTTTGCATCAGTTATTTTTTGGAATATCTTTAATTGAGCAATTGCAATGACAAAGGTCATTCTGTCTGGACTTTGTGGAAAATGAATCTCTCAAAGAACTCTGCTGTTGAGTTGTAATTGATTTGAACAGGATAAAGATGGGATTTTAATGGTGACTTCAGAATACTGGTGGGTTTTTTTTGTACCAGGGAGCGAACTAGGGTCCTTCGGCTTGTGCAGCAGGCAGCGAGACCACTGAGCTAAATCCCCAGCCCTCAGAATACTGTTTTGTAATCAAAGTAACCAAGAACAATAGATCTTTTGGAAGAAATTAAGATGATTTTCAGATTTTGGTTCAACTTGAATATGAATTTTTTTCTATTTTAAAACAGACCTATGTATCTGTTCTTTCTGTGTGTGTGGTACCAGGAATTGAACTCTGGACCTTGTGATTGCAAGGCAGGTGCCGGAACCACTGAGCTAAATCCGCAACCTTATATCTGTTCTTTCTTATTGGATAATTTGGGCCCTCTTCAAAAGTTCTGCTTTAGTTCCTTTATCAGGGCCAAAAATGTTTGTTTTCAGCCTCTTGGTTGTTCAGTGGCTAGAGTAGGAAAGCAGTTGTCCTGGCATCTATACAGTTACACTTGACTTCAACTAGAAACATTTCACTTTTCTACAAAGGTAAAATTTCAGATTTTTAAAGTTAACCACTTAGAATGAAAATATGAAACACTTGCTTTAAAAATTGCTAGAGGTGGGGCCAGGGATTTAGCTCAGTGGTTCTGCTGCCTGCCTCACAACTGCAAGGTTCCGAGTTCAATCCCTGGTACCAAAAATAAAAAATTGCTAGAGGTGCCAGGGATTTAGCTCAGTGGTTTCGCCGCCTGCTGCGCAAGCTCAAGGACCAGAGTTCGATCCCCAGTACACCAAAAAAAAAAGATTGCTAGATAGAGGACGTAGACTCTGGCTAACAGGCAGTCCTGGGAGGTCTCCTACTTTGAACTAGAACTGCAGATGTTAATTTCTATCCCTTTGGGAAGGGAAGAAATGTTCCCTCAGGTGAGGACAGAACTTGCCATAAAGCACTCACAGGCACCAGAACCCAAGACTTAATCCTAGGTGTTTATCAAAGAGAAATGAAGTTGGTCCGCACACATGTTAAGAATGTTCAGAACCCATTTTCCATAATAGCCCTGAACTGGAAACAACCAAAATGCCCATCACCTGGTGACTGGATAAACAGATACCACTCAATAACAGAAAAACGATGAGTGGCAAGGATAATCAACGGAGTTAAAAATGCCTTAAGTTCTAGAAAAGCATGTCATTTACATTAAATTCTTTTTAAAAAGGCAAATCTACAGAAATGGGAATCATTGAGATGGGAGGATTAACTTCAAAGGGGCGCCAAGGGAACTTTTGGGCAGTGGTGGAAATGTTCTATGTTGTGATTTGAGCTATTATTACTATATATGCATTTATTAAAACTCATAACAGCCGGGCCCAGCGGAATACGGTGGTGCTCGCCTGTAATCTGGTCACTCTGGGAGGCTGACGCAAGAGAATCGCAAGTTTGAGCCCAGCACAGAGACCCTGTTTCAAAAAACCCCAAACTTTATACTCCTAAGATTTCATTTCATTGTCTGTAAACTATACATTAAAGAAAGTATTAAAGGAGAAGAGACAGAGGGAGCAAAACAAAACCTGCGGCTTGTGTGGAGTCCAAGGCAGGTAGGGTTCCTCCCCTACCCACTCCCTCTACAACCCGCTGAGTCCGGAGTCAGCAGGCGGTGCCTGGATCCCCGGGGTGAAGTCCAGATAGGCGGGCGGGCTGGGCTCACGAGTCGCCTTTCCTGTTCCTGCGGCGCTCTCTTCCCGGCCGGGAAGGGGACGGGCCAGGGCAGGGACGGGACGGGGGTGGGCAGCGCGCGGGGGCAGAGCGGACCTGATCATGACCCCCGCGGGCGCCGAGCGGCTGCCCTCCCGCGCCGCCCGGCTGCTATCCGCGCTGTTCTATGGCGCCTGTTCCCTGTTCCTCGTGCTTCTCAACAAGGCGCTGCTGACCACCTACGGGTGAGGCCGGCCGGGTGAGGCGGGCTGGGGCTGGGGCCGGGGCCGGGTGGGTGCCGGGGACTAGGACTCCACTGTGGGTCAGGAACGTGAGTCACAGCCTGACAGGGTCGCTGTTGCGGGGCTGGGCTTGTAGAGCCACAGTCACATGCTCTCCTGTGCCCGCCGCTGAGCAGGAGGAGGGATCCATCCAGGGTGGATCTTAGAGCTAGCGATTTTGATTCAGATCTACAGGTTCCACAACCAGATGAGCTTTGAGTCCCTAATCTGTTTGTGTTGCTCGACCATTCGTTCCTGGATAACCACCATGTCCAGGGAAAACAATAAATTTGTATGATGCCAGGGTTTTTGTTCAATTTTTATTTTTATTAGTACATGTTCGCAGTACATAATGATTACAGTCATTGTGGGGAGGTGGTACATGTACAAAACACATCTTCATTTTTATGCCTCTTTCCCCTTCCCTTCTCAATCCATTCCTCTCCTGGTGATGCAGGGTGTTTGGGGATTAGTGAGAAGTAAACCTGCAAACTCATGCTTCCTTGAACCTCTTTGTAAGAACTAGAAAATCCTGTTTAATTCTGCTGGTGCCCCAGCAGTCTCAAGAACTGTGGGTTTAAACCCACTCCCGGAAGTTAATAAGTCTGCCTCTTGAGACTGGACATGTAATCACCAAGTTCCTCAGTCAGGGAAAGTGGGTGATTGTAAGCCTGTGTGCGAGCTGTCAGTGTGAGGGCTCTGAGGTGGAGTCTGTACTAAGGAACACCTCCCAGGTTTCTCTTAGTCTGATGAAACCCTGGCAAGCTCCTCAGATAAAGCTGGGTCTCTGTCCCACTGCACAGGAGCTTCCTGAAGTGGGACTGGGTCCTTCTAGTCCTCCTGCTCGTGCTCTGTCCACACCCTGGCTTTTCTGATCCCTCTGTCTCCTGAGCTCCTGGTAACCAAGGTCATGAGGTCCTCGTGGTCTTTTCCACATGGACTCTGTCAGCTTTCCCTAACTGCAGGCTCCATGTTCTGATCATCTGTCTGGATCCTGTCTGATCCAGTCTGCTCTCCTATGCCCTCTGTATCTGTGATGCAGGATGTCTGTCCCCAGCCCCACTCTGCCCCTCCTTCCCCGAGTGGCTTCCCTGGCCCCTATGGGCGCTGTTTCCTCTCTGTTTAGCTTGCTCAGGCCACCTGCCAGCTTACTGCCACACTGGGCAGCTCCCAGTGTCTTGAGTGCAAATCCACATGTGGCTGACTGGTTTGACTTTGACCTTGCCAGACTCTCCTTCCCAAATGCCTACTGCTTCTCTCCTCTCTGGAATGACTGGCACTTTCTCCTTTCTCCTGGAGCCTCTGGTGTCTTCCTCCATTCCCTCCTCCAGTCCTTTACTGAGAAAATAGAAAATAGAAACCATCAACTGGGGCGCTTCCATCTCCTTCCTGCTGAAATGAAGGTGCGAGGCCCACTCCTCTGGCTCCTTCCATTCTGCTCTCTTTTGCACCTGCAGCTTCCTTGTCTGCAGCCTGAGGACATGCTGCTTTCCTCTCTTCAGAGTCGGTCTCCACTTCCTTATATTCAGTCTATAGGAGTTCAGTTCAAAGACTGGAGAGAGGGGAGGCAGGAGGATCATTTGAGGCCAGTTGTTCAGGGACAGTCTGGACAACATAGTGAGACCCTGTCTCAAAAGAGAAAAAAAAACTAAAAAGTTATTTCCATGCAGAAATATACAAAGAAGACAATAATTATCCATACTCCCCCTACTTAGAATCAAATTATTTTTCAGTTCTGGGGATTGAACCCAGGAATTCTTACTGACCTACATCCCCATCCTTTTTTTTTTTTTTAACTGTGTATTGTTTTATTGGTACATTTTAGGTATGCAATATAATGACATCCCTGGAGATATGCACCTTTACATACTCTCTTGGTTCTTATTTTCCCCCTTCCCCTGCCCTCCCTTCAACCCCTCCATCCTCCCTATTTACAAAGACTTTGTTTCCTTTTTTTCATTTTCTCATATTAATTCCATTCCCTTCTTTCCTTTCCCCTACCCCTCCCACTTTCCCATCCATTTTTTATTTGTGTCATAAGACAGGATCTCACTAAGTCACCAAGGTGAAGTTGTGATCTTGCCTCAGCCTCCCAGAGCACTGGGATTACAGGCATGTGCCCAGCTACAGTCTTGAAATGTCTATTCACCTTTTTAAAAGAAAAGTCTTTTTGTTGTGATTGTTACAAAGAATTCAAACAAGAGAAATATTAGGTTGAAATTTAAAAATTTTTATATAATTGACACTAACCAACAGTTTCAGACATCTTTTTGAGATGGAAGGATGAATATGTGGATACATAGATGGAGACATAGATACATAGGTTGAATTTCTTTTTATAAAAATGGATCATTTTATAGATATTACTTATTTTCTCATTTACTTCTTAATGGTTTTCTTTAACCCAAAAATTAATTGGAGAGAGTGGGGGAAATATTTAATTATTTAGCTATTTTGAGGATTACTTATACCTCTCCCCTACTTTTTATTATGAGATGTTTCAATGATACTGAAAAATTGAAGCCAGGCATGATGGCGCATGCCTGTAAACCCAGCACTCTGGAGGCTGAGGCAGGAGAATCAAAAGTTTGAGCCCTGCCTCAGCAACTTAGTGATTCAGAGAGAAACAGTCTCAAAGTAAACAAACAAATAAATAAAAATTTAAAAGGGTTTGGGATGTAGTTCAGTGCAAAGGCCCTGGATTCAATCCCCAGTACCATCACCACCATTTAAAAAAAAAGGAAAACAGAGTACCCATCTACCCAACACTGAAATGAAATAATTGTTCACATTTTGTTATTTTTCTCCCTCTCCTACCAACCATTGAAAGAAAGTTGCACATGTCACAATATATGAATACTATCTCCGAAATACTTCACCTTTCCTGACACATGGACATTCTCCTGTATTGTACCATCTTCCCTCTTAACAAATTTAATAACCTGCTAAAATAAACTAATCCCTAATCTATAATGTCCCCAAGATGTTTTTGTGCTTTTTTGAATCAAAATTGAATCAAGGCTCATACAATGCACATAGTTATATCTTTTAAAATTGTTTTAATCTAGAGAGGTTTCCCCTCCCACCTTTTCCCTATTCTGGTGATTATATGAAAAGCCATGGGCCAGTTGTTTTGTGAATCATTTAGGTTATAGAATAGATGGTTTGTATTTTGAAGTCTCCAGTAATTTATTTTCCTCTATTCTTGGATTGAAAGTTTGATTAAAAGGCTTGAGTTCACTCAGTTCAGGCACTTTTGGTAAGAGTGCTTTACAGCCGGCACTGTGGACTTCATGTTATATCCTGTTGGGGACCCAAGTTGACTTATGTAGTGAAATTTCACTTTAACTGAATTCAAAGGAGAAAAGAGAAGCTGATGTTCAAATCAAAGAACTGTTGAGTTTTAAATGTAATCATCCCTGGCACCTGTGAGGGATAGGCTCCAGGTTCCCTGACATCTCCCAAATCCACAAATCCCTTACAGGAAACATGGCAATCTTTACATATAACCTCTCACACTCCCTTCAAAGAATCTCTAAAGTACTCATGGTACTTGATGCAATGTAAATACTGTGTAAAATAGTTGTTACCCAATATTATTTATGACAAGAAGAAGGTCTGTACGTGTTCATTACAGATGCAGGCTTTTCCCCCAATATTTGATCTGTAATTGGTTGAATCCATGGATGAAGGAGTCAAGATTTGAAGGGCAGCTGTATATATTGCTTCACTACAAGGGTTAATGTTTCTAAACTATCTCTTTCAGGTTAAAAGGTCATAGAAGACATTAAGAAGTTACAGCCATTCGGTTTATTTTGAACCCATGTTTTAGTTTTTGATATTCATAGCCTGTCAGCCTTGGGAAACAACACCTACTTGGTCTTTCCTAGATTTGCCTGCTGCCCGCCCTGGCTTATCTGACAGAATAGCTGCTGGAGTTGAACCCATCCCTGCTTGACTGGGCTCTGGGTTTCAATGAGTATAGTACTTGTGGCTCTTTCCCTGTGGTGTCTTAGGCTGGAGCTCATTCATTCCTCTGTGTCTCTCCTTGCTGGGTCCCACTATTAGGCAGGGTTTGCTTGGGTGTTAAGTGGCTCTGTTGTTACTGTTGTTGAGTGTCCTTTAATAGATTTTCCTGTAATGTTGTGCTTTTAGATCTGAAGATTCAGTTTTTTCCCCTTCTGTCAGGAAGAGGAATTTGGCTTTTATCTTTGACTCCTCCTCTTGACTTTTTCATGCTAGGCCTAGAATTAGCCCTCTGCAGTGCTGTCAGGCCATCTTCCGAGTCCACTCTTCTTTCAGAGTCTGCTTATCCTGTGTGTACTCTGCTTACCTTGGATGGGGGCAACTCCATTTTCAGCCACAGCCCTTTAGTGCCTAGTGCCACTAAAGGTATTTATTCATGTGGCAGTTATGTTGTTTCTGACCCTCAATGAGTTTCTGAGACCTGAGTACACTCTTTTCATCTCCTTTGACCTTTTTTAAAATTAGGAAATCTTTCTTCTCCATGCATTGTATGTCTTCTAGGCTGGCTCTCTGTGGGATCTGTTGTTATTGTCTTACTCTTTGCCTACACTGTTGTTGACTTGTTTTTGTCCCCTGCTACAGATTATACTCTCTGAGATGCCTAGGAAGGGTGCTGGAGAGCGTTCTTGGGCATGGAGAGAAGGGGGAAGAGGGCTTGGTCTGAGCTCGGGTTATGACAAAGACTGACCCAGAGGCTCTGGAGATTGGGTGGCTCTACAGAGTTGTCTTTAATGGGGTGAGGGGCCCTGGCCTTTATACCCTGTGTAGACTGGCGATTGGAATGCAGTCTGCTCTGGGGTTGGGGGCTGGGGTTGGGGTGCTGCTGTCAGGCCACTTTCAGCCCCATCTGGGGAATGAATGGTTCTGTCTGGAAAGGGGGATATAGGGGGAACCAAGCAGCATCCATTAGAGTTACTTATTTATTTGTTTTTTGACAAGGTCTTGTGTTTAGGCTGACTTAAACACCCAGTGTAGCTGGCCTTGAAGGGGCTTTGAACTCATGGCAATCCTCCTGCCTCAGCCTCTCAAGTGCTAAGATTATGAGATTAGAGGCATGCACCACCATGCCCAGCTACAGTTAGTTTTATTCTCATGGTGGTACTGTGCAACCATTCAGTCTATTTTCTCCAGTTTTTTCTTTATTCTTTTCTTACCCTAGCTGAGATAGATATGTTTCCCCTTTAATATACTGATCGAGGGCAGACTTTTTTGGTGATATTTTAATATTTTCAGCAGTCCAAGAGAATGAGTCTGAGTATGGATGAATGGGGTGAGGTGATGGGCCATCCTTTTCAGTATGGTGTGAGGTAGGGATTAGGATCTACATTTAAATTACTTGGTGCCATATTTACTGCTCTCAGTGTCATCTTTGTCATAAATCCAGTGTCCATATATGTGTGTATCTGACCCTATCTCTTTTTTGTTCTTTTGTCCTATTGGACTGTCATTGTGCACATACCACATAGTTTCATTTATTGTAACTAAATCTTGACATCTAGAGTCATTTCTCCAACTTTACTGTTTTTCAAGATTAGTTTAGGTGACATATGCCTTTCGATTCAGTGTTCAGTTTCTGTCCATATGTGTACTGATATTTCTTTGACTCTATAAATTAGTTTCAGGATAATGGACCTCATTATGACATTGAATTTCTAACCCATAACCTATATTTAGGTCTTTTTCAGTTTTTTAAAAAATACCAAATTATAGTTTTCTATATAGAGGTTTTCTTGTATTTAGTGTCCTTTTTAAAGTTATATTTATTAACATTAATAACATCTTCAGATTCTTTGTTTTTTCTGTATATACAATCCTGTTGTCTGTTTTTCCCCACAAAAGGCAAAAGACAGTTACCAAATTTAGTAATCAATGATCAGTTTTAAAAAATGAAAAAGATATGAACAAATAAAAAGTTAAGGAATTTGATGTTGTTTCCATTATCTAAGCCTTTTTGTTTTGTTTTGTTTTGTTTTGGTACCAGGGATCGAACTCAGGACCTTGGGTTTTTGAGGCAGGTGCCAGAACCACTGAGCTAAATCCCTGGCCCTATCTAAGCCTTTTTAATAACTTTTGTCATTATGTCTTTTATACTATCTTCAATTTTTTATATGTTGCTAAACTAATTTGTTATTCCATGTCCTTTATAGCTTCCCTTCACCAATTGTTCTTGGAATTGGACAGGTAAGTAAAAAAAATAAAGCATCCATGTGCATAATTGTATTTTAAGTACTTTTGTTGATGATTGTGGTTTACAATGATATTTAGCTGGCAAGGGATCAGAGATCACAGTGTTTCTGGTAATACAACATGAAACATTGGTATGCATTTTATATCATTCTGCAATTTAGGAACAATATTTTAAGTTTGTATTTGAGTGCAATTACTCTATCCCAAGGGGCCAGAAGACTAAGCCTCTGTGTAACAAATGAGTGAGCTGGGGGCTGGAGGGACAGGAGAATTCTGGTCCCACTGAATTGTGGACAGGATACATAGGTTAAGCCACTGTGCTGATAAGAAAAGTGTTAGAGTGATGAGGGGTGACCCATTTTTCCCTTATTTCACCCCCCTTCCCTGGCCAGAAGTTTTTCAAAAGAATGAGGGAATTTGAATTTTTACATCAAATCTCCAAATTCCTAAATCCTGGCACCTGATTCACATTTTTATAAATTTCTCTATGGGACAATCAAAACATGTTTACAAAACACGTTTGTAATTTTTGCTTATAAGTACAAGAGTGAGTTTGGATAAACTTTCAAATTAAAGCCATTTGGCTCTCTCTGAAATTTCCCATTAATATTAATTTGTGGTTTGTTTATTCTTTTTTTTTTTTTTTTGGTACTGGGGATTGAACTCTCGACCTTGTGCTTGTGAAGCAGGCGCTGGAACCACTGAGCTAAATCCCCGGCCGACTTGTTTATTCTTTTGGTCACATGTTGATGATTTCCAGTAAGCAAACAGTTATTATCAAAACTTTTCTGTTGCTGTTTTGACTTTTCTTTGATTATAGGGAGAAAAACTTAAAATTATAAAAATTATAATTGTTTACTAAATTTTAAATTGTGAATCTGGAAAAGTCTATCATATATACGAGTAAACATTATTCTTGTTTGATGTTTTGTTAAAATTCTTTGCAACATTACTTTAGGAGAAAAATTTTAACAAGAAAAGAGTATATTATATTAAAAACACATCTTTATGTTTTAACGTAAAAATATGTGGAAAAACACATTAATATGCCCTTGGAAATCCCCAAATCAAAAAAATTTTGTTTTCTAACCCACTGGCTTATATTCAGTTAATTATAAGCCTTTCTGATTTGGAACTGGGTTTACCAGAAAGAGACTCATTAGACCCAATTTAAAAGTCTGAATTATACTTATTTTAATTAAGTGTTAGTATATTTCTTCAAGAAATATAAAGTAAGACAAAAATACAAAGTCCAATTATAATTCAGGAAGGACTTGAATAATATGAGCATGTAATAAATATTTGTAAACTCATTAAGATCAAGATTTAGAATTATAGCCAAATTGTTTTTCTGGTGTGAGAAACTGAAAGTGTAAATGAGGACCAAAATGTGTAATAGATAATGTGAAATAGGAAGAAAAGGTTCAAAGGGAAAAGGGAAGTGTGGGGGGGGGTGGAAAGGAAAGAAGGGAAAGAAAAAAATATGAGAAAAGAAGGAAAAAACAGAAGCAAAGTTTTTGTAAATAGGGAGGGGTGGAGGGGTGGAAGGGGAATGGGGAAAAACAACCAAGATATATCATGTACAGGTACAAATTCTCAATGATGAATGTGATCATAATATATGTATACCTAAAATGTACCAATAAACTTAGTAAATAAAAAAAGATTTAGAATTGTATTCATGGTGAAGTAGCTCGTAAAATTTTGCATGCTAATATGAAGAAAACTGTAAAATTTGCTTAAGAAGATGATACTGAGTTTATTTCAAAATAATAATACAGAGTATTTTTAATATACTTAGTGTATTTTAGATTTCTTTTTTTTCTGAGACAGAGTCTTGCTAGGTAGTTCAGGCTGGCCTTGAACTCACTCTGTAGCCCAGGCTGGCTTTGAATTATGGCAGTATTTCTACTTCAGCCTCCCAAGTGCTGAGATTACAGGCCTGCACTACCACACCCAGTCTTTTTTTTTTTTTTTGGTACCGGGGATCAAACCCAGTCTTATATTCCAGATTTATAGGAGTTAAATGAGATTGAAGAGAAATATGAATCCATTAAAATTTTTTTCCCTCTTTCTTTGGCCTCTTGATTTGTTTTCTGTGTTATGGAAATGTTAGATTTTTGGGTTTTTGGCAGTGTTGGGATGAAAGCCAGGACCTGTCGTGTGCTAGGTAAGCACTCTACTACTGAGCTACATTCCCAGCCCAAATATTGGACTTTAAAAAAACCAAAAAACATGTTCGGTGCAGAGTTTCCTGTGTAAGAATGCCCCTCCCCTTGGCCCTTACTGGGGCAGGTGACCCCATGCTTGGTGTGTGGCCAGTATAGGGCAGGATCAGCATGTGGCCTCACAGTTGCTGGTTGCTGTAATCACTCTTGGGTATACCACTCCCTCATCCCGCAGTCACTGGCCTTTGAGCCTGAGATAACGTGTACTTGTGTGTTTATTTGGTGTTACACATTTTGCTTGTAGTTCTGATGGCAAGAAGAACAATTTTGGCATGGTGTGGTTGGTTTTTTTTTTTTGAACATGAAAAAAAATTTTGGCTTGCTCCCTTTCTAATGAATGTTGTCCCATGATGTCACTGCATCTCAAACAATCTTTCTAGATATTTTGCTGTAGTTTCTTTTCTTTTTCTTTAGATGGCAGCCACCATAATGATACTGTATGTAGCCAAGCTGAATAAAATAATTCACTTTCCGGATTTTGACAAGAGAATTCCTGTAAAGGTAAGTAACAAAAGCTGTGACAGAAGATGTAGAAATATAGACTTACAGACTGATCTGCTTGTGCAGGTCTGATTCTATACACACTGTACTTTCTGCTTGCACTGGGTAGAAGGTTCTTACTAGTAAAGATTTTATATCTTTCATGCAATATAATGCAATAACAGTAAAAGCATATGCTTAACAATTAACATTAAATATTATGTGTCTTCTGAAGTGACACAAAGGTTGGCAGCCTCTCTTGGTCAAGGAATAGGCCACTGCTGTTGCAATGGTCTACTCTGTCACTGTATCATGGAAGCACCCCTACGTGACAGGTGCATAAACCAGTGTAGTTGAGGTCCAGTTAAACTTCATTTGGATAAACAAGAGATAGGCTGGATTTGGTCCTCGGCCCTATTTTGTTCATCTGGTTTTTGTTTTCATTTGTAGCTTGGATTGATAGAATCTATGAGTGGAATGAAGGATACAGTTTTATATACGTTGAAATACACAGCTTCTTTCCATTTGGAACTGGAATCATAAGATCTACCTTTCCTTCCTGGGAAAGTGAAATGGAACCAACTTTTAATGAATAGCTGCAAGGTGCCTGATGTTAGAGCGGGGATTGAATTCTTAGAGCAATGCTGTATGGCAGGTGACAGTAGATGATTACGATGGCACATGGATTTAGGGAGGTTTAACCAAACACAATTTTTTGAGAGTGATGTCATGTGGCTTGTCTTTCTCCTATGTGTTTCTAATGTCTGGTGTCTTAGTTACTTTTCTTGTTGCTGAGACAAAATACCCGACACCCAAAATTAAAGGAGGAAAGATTTATTTAGCTCACAGCTTGTAGAGGTTTTATTCATAGTTGGGTGGCTCCAAGGCAGGGTGGGATGGCAGAGGGCATCACAGAGGAGAAACAGTTCATGGTGGGCAGAAGACAGCAAAGCAGCAAGCAACATATTTTATGTAGTATAATAGTTAAACATTTTAACATAATTTAAGAATTTCAAATGCTGAGTGTGGTGGCACCTGTAATTCCAGCACTGGGGAGGCTGAGTCAGGAGAATTGCCATGAGCTTGAGGCCAGCCTAGGCTGCATAGTAAGGCCAGCTTGAACTGCATAGTGAGACCCTACCTCAAACTTCAGCCCCCCCCAAAATAACTTCAAAATTGTGAAATATGTATAGACAAAAAGATAATCATATCTGATTGTATAGTTGAATGAATAATTAACCTTTAAATGATTATATAGGTTATGAAATGGAATCACAAAGTCTTCCTTACCTACTATTCTGACTGCTACAATAATAACAACCTTTTTGTTCATTTTTGGTTCCTATAGTGCTCGGGATTGGTCCCAGGGCTTTGCACATGCTAAGCAAGCACTTTCAGGTGAACTGGCAGGGTTGGTTTCTGGTAAGGCCTCGTTTCCTCACTTGCAGATGGTCACCTCTCTGTCCTTACATAGCCATTCCTCATTCCTCTGTGTGTGTGTGTGTGTGTGTGTGTGTGTGTGTGTGTATCCTGCAAAGATTCCTGTTATTTTATATTCTGGCCATTCCTTGGTATGCCACTCATTTTAAAGTCTGCTGATCTGCTGGGTGTGTAGCGACATCTTATGGGCTATGTCATTTCCCCGATTACTTACAAGGTTGAGCACCTTTTCATTTTGGGGGGGGGTACTGGAGATCAAACTCGGGACCTTGCGCTTGCGAGGCAGGCAGCGGAATCACAGAGCTAAATCTGTGGCCCTTCATTTTTAAGTCTTTTCTCCCACTTCTCTGTAGTAAGGTGATATCACTTCCAGTTAAGACCTTTTCTGAGTGTCCCTTTGGATAGCCTTCTCTGTGAAGTATCTGTTAAAGGCTTTTGTCCATTTTTCTATCAGGCTGATATCTTTTTGGTCAGTCTTTAAGGATGGGTGTTCTGGACAAGGCCAAAATTGCATTGTTTTTTATGATTTAGTCTCAGAAGCCACATAGCTTTTCTTTTTTTTTAGATATTGGGGATTGAACCCAGGACCTTCTCAATGAGCTACATCTCCAGCTCTTTTATTTTCTTTATTTTGAGATCTGGTTTTGATAAGTTGCTAAGTTGCCCAGGCTGAGCTCGAGCTTGTATCCTACCTCAACCTCCCAGAGTGCTGGAATTACAAGTGTGTGCCACCACACCCAGCTGCTTCATTTTAACTATATTAGTAAATGATTCTTCTTAATTTTAAGAAGGAATAAAGGCTCTACCTCTGGGTGAAAGGGAGAAGCATGTGAAGAGAATCATCTTAAGAGAAGCCTGTGGGATGAGAGACACATCTGTCACCTTTGATTGTGGATTTATCTTTTTCTCTTGGCCTGTTTGTCAGATTTTTGGTTGTCTTTGGTTTTTTGTTTTATATATATATATTTGAGACTGTATTATTAGGTGCTTAAAAATTTAAATTGCTAAATCTTCTCAGTGAATTAAAGTGTTTAAAAATATGAGGTCAGTGGATCTCTTCTGGTTCATTTCTTTCAGTGTTACCTTGGAAATCACAACAGGCATAAATAACTTACCAAATTCCAAAGCTAATGAGTAAAGGTATCTCTTCATTCTTTGTACCTCTCCTCTTAACTCTATGCTCTTGTTGTCAAGCACTTTAATAGTCTACCTTATTAAATCTCACAACATATTTTTATTTTATGTTTAGGTATATACTTACGTATTTACCATTTCCTTTGCTTTTCTTTCCTTTTTGGATCTCACACTTCCCACATTCTGCTGTGATGAATTCCCATAGTTTTTGTCTGTGTTAAATTGAATTAAATTTGGCTTAAAGCAGGTGCTGTACATATTTTAAATTTGGTTTAAAGCAGCCACCATACATATTTTAAGTTTGGTCAGAGGTTTCTCCATATGCATAGTGAGCTGTATTCTAACTTGATGTGTAAACAGACTGTTATCCTCTCTTGTAACTAAGCCTTAGCCATTCACAAGCAGCTTAATGTCCAGAAAAAACAGCTGGGAGCTGTAACCCACCTGTAACCACATCTGTCGGTCCCTGTACCTCACTTCCATTTTCTGTAGAATCTGCCCATATGGAGATTCTGCCCATATGGAGCATTACAAGCTATCTTTGGACCAGTCTGCTGCCAAATTCTAAAGTCAAAGCCAATTAAGACGTGAAACTTGATTTGTTGTAATTTTGTCCTTTAACATCTGAAAAAAAAATCTAGATTTTGGCTTTGTTTGTGAAAAGTATGCTTTGGGGAGCATCCCAGTTTGGCTGAAATTTGAAGATAGAATTCTGCTGTCTTCTAGCTGCTTAGGCTTCCATTTTCCCTTCTTTGGCCAGAAGATTCCTCACTGTCCTCCCATGGCATTTATGCTTTTATGAAGGTTTTAAATTATTTGACTAGCATTTTAAGTTGTCCTTGCCAAAGTGATTAGCATAAATCATCTAATGGACTTTTTCTGTAAACTAGAAGTCAGTATTGTTTTTATTTTGAATTATATAGGAAAATGGGGCAACCGATCTTTTTTGATATCCAAACCTTTTAAAAATTTATTATTATCATACTAGAGATCAAAGCCAGGGTGCTGCACTATTGAGGTATGTCCTCAGCCCTTTTTATTTATTTTATTTATTTTATTTTTATATTTTTTGGTACCGGAGATTGAAATCGGGTCCTTGCGCTTGCGCAGCAGGTGGCAAAACCACTGAGCTAAATCCCTGGCCCAGCCCTTTTTATTTTGAGACAGGGTCTCCTAAATTGCCCAGATAGAACTGGAACTTGCAGTCCTCCTTCCTCAGTCTCCGTCAGTGCTGGGATTACTCTCATGCACCACCATACCAAGTTATACCCAAATCTTTCAAAGCTATAATACTATCAATTGTGATATTGTTGAGTCATTTGTAGGCTGTTAACCAGAATGTTAACTAGTAAAGGGCCAAGCCCTGAGTCCATTATCTTCTCTTCTTTCTAGCCTCTTTTTTTTTCTTGCTTAAATTCTTTTATTGGTACATTTCAGGTATACAATACATTTACATTTATCATTGGGTGCTTGTACCTGTACACGATGTATCTTGGTTCTTATTTTTTCCCTATTACCTGTGCTCCCTTCCCTATTTACACAGACTTTGTATCCGTTTTTTCCTTTTCTCATAATTTTTCCTTTCCCTTCTTTCCTTTCCCCTTTCTCTCCCACTTCTCCTACCCTTTTGGACCTTTTCTTCCTATTTCAAATTGTCAATTATTCATTTTAATCATTTAAATCCTTATTTACACATTCAGTTTCTCCCATTAGAGAAGCTATTCAGTATTTACATGTGTGTGTCCTATTTATTTCACTTAAGAGTATGGCCTCAATATGCATCCATTTAGCTATAAATGTCTCTAGTTTCTCGTTCTTTTATTTATTTATTTATTTCTATATTTATTGGTACATTTTAGGTGTACAATACATTTACGTTTATCATTGGGTGCTTGTACCTGTACATGCTATATCTTGGTTCTTATTTTTTCCCCATTACCTGTGCTCCCTTCACCCCCTCCACCCTTCCCTATTTACATAGACTTTGTTTCCATTTTTTTCCTTTTCTCATAATTTTTCCTTTCCCTTCTTCCCTTTCCGCTTCCCCTCCCGCCATCCCCTAACCCTTGGACCTTTTCCTATTTCAAATTATCAATTATTCATTTTAATCATTTTCATCCTTATTTACAGTTTCAGTTTCTCACACTAGAGAAACTATTCGGTATTTCCACGTCTGTGTCCTATTTTGCTTAAGAGTATGGCCTCAGTATGCATCCATTTAGCTATAAATGTCTCTAGTTTCTCATTCTTTCTAGCTGAGTAGTACTCCATTTTATAAAAAGCCACATCTTCTTTATCCAGTTTCCAGTTGATGGGCACTTAGGCTGATTCCAAGCTTTAGCTATTACAAACTGTGCCGCTATAAACGTGGGCACACATATATCACTGTGGTATGATTCTTTTAATTCTGTGGGGAAGATACCCAGCAGGGGAATGTCTGAGTCACATGGGACCTCTAGCCCTAGTTCTTTGAGGTGTCTCCATACTGATTTCCACAGTGGTTGCACCAGTCTGCACTCCCACCAACAATGGAGAAGGGTTCCTTTCTCCCCACACCCCTGCCAGCATTTGTTATTGGTTGATTTCTTGATAGCAGCCACTCTTTCTGGGGTGAGGTGGAATCTCAGTGTTGTTTTCATCTGCATCTCTCAAATGACCAGTGATGTTGAACATTTTTTCGTATATTTGTTTGCTGCTTTTACTTCTTTGTCTGAGAAATGTCTGTTCATTTCAGATGCCCATTTCTGAATTGGGTCTTTGAATTTTGGGGTCTGATTTTTTTTCAGTTCTTTATATATTCTAGATAGTAGTCCTTTGTCTGAGGTACAGCTGCTAAAATTTTTTTGCCACATTGTAGGTTGTCTCTTAGCTCTTTTTGTGGTTTCTCTTGCAGTGCAGAAGCTTTTTAATAACATGAGATCCCAGCTGTTGATTCTTTGTGCTAGTTCCCCTGCTACTGAGGATTTGTTCATAAAATCTTTACTTATGTCAGTGTCTTCAAGAATTCTACCTAACTTATCTTCCAGCAAGTTTAGTGTTTCTGTTTTAATATTTAGATCTTTAATCCACTTCAATTTTAGTTTAGTGTATGGTGATAGGTATGGGTCTAGTTTTAATTTTTGGCAGGTTGAAATCCAGTTTTTCCAACACCATTTATTAAAGAGGCTATCTTTCCTCCAGTGAAGACGTTTGGCTCCTTTGTCGAAGATGAGATGGCTTAGTGTGTCTGGTGTTGTTTCTGCATCTTCTAATCTGTTCCACTGGTCCTCAAGCCTGTTTCTTTGCCAGTACCATGCTGTTTTTATCACAGTAGCTTTGTAGTATAGTTTAAAGTTGAGGATTGTGATACCCCCTGTCATGTATCTGTTGCCTAGAATTGCTTTTGTTATTCTAGGTCTTTCCTGGTTCCAAATGAATTGTTGGATTGTTTTCTCTAGTTCTGTGAAATATACTGTTGGGATTTCAATCGGGATTGCATTGAATGTTTATGGGAGTTTTGCAAGTATGGCCATTTTCACTATATTGGTTCTTCCTACACAGGAGCAAGGGATGTCTTTCCATATTCTTATATCCTCTTCGATCTCTTTTTTTCAGAGTGCTATAGTTTTCAATGTAGGGGTCTTTTGCTTCCTTTGTTAGATTGATTCCTAGATATTTCATTTTTTTGGATGCTATTATAAAAGGAAATGTTACCCTAATTTCTCTCTCAGTGAGTCTGCTATTTGTGCACAAGAAGGCTATTGTTTTTTGAGTGTTGATCTTGTATCCAGCCACTCTACTGAATCTGTCAAATAAGTGTAGAAGTCTTTTGGCAGAGTTTTTGGGTCTTCTATGTAGATTATCATATCTTCAGCAAATAATGATAATTTAACTTCTTCCTTTCCTGTCTTTATTCCTTTTATTTCTTTCTCTTTTCTAATTGCTGTGGCTAATGTTTCCACAACTGTATTGAACAGGAGTGCTGATAGTGGGCATCCTTTTTTTGTTCCTGATTTTAGCATGAAAGTTATCAGTTTTTGACCATTTGGTATGATGTTGGCTGTTGGTTTTTCATAGATAGCCTCAATCAGGTTGAGATAAAGACCATCTATTCCAATTTTCTATAGGGTTTTTTTTATCATGAATGGGTGTTGGATTTTGTCAAATCCTTTTTTCTTCATCTATTGAGATGATCATATGATTTTTGTCCTTGGCTCTTAATATAGTGTATTGCATTTATTGATTTATGGATGTTGAACCATCCTTGCATCCCTGGGATAAATCCGACTTGGTCAGGGTATGTGATCTTCTTGATGACCCTCTGTATTCTGTTTGTCAGTATCTTGTTGAGGATTTTTGCATCTATGTTCATTAGGGAGGTTGGCCTGTTGTTCTCTTTTTTGGTTGAGCCTTTATCTGGTTTTGGAATCAAAGTAACACTTGCTTCCAGGAAAGAATTTGGAAGCCTTGCTTCCCTTTCAATTTCATTGAAGATTTTAAAAAGTAGTGGCAATAGATCTTCTCTAAATGTCTTGTAGAATTCAGCAGTGAAGCCATCAGGACCTGGGCATTTCTTTGTTGGTAAAGTTTTAATTCCATTTTAAATTTCACTCGTTGTAAATGGGGTGTTTAGAATTTCTATATCTGTTTCATTTAACTTTGGCAGTTTGTATGTATCTAGGAATCAGTCCATTTCTTCTGTGTTTTCCATTTTATTAGAGTACAGGTTCTTGAAGTAGGTATTCATGATCTGCTGGATCTGTTGTGACTTCACCTTTTTCATTCTTATTTGCATGGATTTGAGCCTTTTCTTTCCTTCTTTTTGATAAGGTTGGCTAAAGGTTTATCAACTTTATTTATTCTTTTGAAAAACTAACTCTTTGATTCATTGATTTTTTTATATCATTCTCTTGGTCTCCATTGCATTGATTTCTGCTCTGATCTTTATAATTTCCTCTCTTGTATGAGCTTTGGGTTTGTTATGCTCTTCTTTTTCTAGGAGTTTGAGGTTCTATATTAGGTTGTTTATTTGACTTCTCTCTGTTTTCCTAATATGGGGATTCACTGCTATGATTTTCCCTCGTAGAACTGTTTTCATTGTGTCCCATAGATTCCTGTATGTTGTACTGGCATTATCATTTACTTGTAGAAACTGTCTAATTCTAGCCTCTTTCTTGTGCATATCTCCTGATAATAAAATTTTATAACAGTTTGGGGAGGATGATACTTAATATTGCCATATGTTTCAATGGATAATATATCTGATTTGCACACATAATGTCCTTTTTTGGGGGTTGATTTTTGCTTTTTGGGGACAGGGTCTCACTATGTAGTTCAGGCTGGCCTTGAACTGACTATGTAGCCTGGGCTGGCCTCGAACTTGTGGTGATTTACCTGCCTCAGCCTCCCAAGTGCTGGGATTACAGGCATTTGCTACCATGCCCTGCAAAGTTTTAATGGAAAAATAAATGTTGAAGTCACCATGATAGACATAGATTATTATACAATTTTGAAAACTCTGAGTTATCTTAAGAAAGGGTACTGTTTTTTTCTTATGTAAGAATAGACTTTTCATTTTGTTTGTTTAGTTAATATACTTTGAACAGTATTTCTTTTGACAGAAAATAATTCAGAAGCTTAGAGCTCAATGAACCCAATTCAAGTACAACTCTGACATCATTTGATGTAGTAGTAGATAATTAATTATTGTAGGCCTTTGAAACAAATACATTTCAAAGTTATGTGGCCAGTATATACAACTTTTTGAAAGGACCACTAACCGGTGACATTCCTGTGAGAGTTATGTTCACCTTTGCCCAGAAGAGTACAGACATGTGTAGAAAGAAGTCTGCAGCCTTCTGAGGCTTTCCCTAGAGAGTATAAATACCCACCCTTAACTCCCCAACTCAGCCCAGGATTGTTCCCTCTTCCCCAGTGGACTTTGACCAGATCCTACGAATGTGGGCAAGGTAAGGTTTTAGTTCTTTACAGTTATCTCCCTCCCTCTTCCCTAGGATAAATGATGTCAATATTCACCTACCTATTTAGATCACTTGGGGAAACTTTTGGATGAATTTTGGATTCTGGAAAATTTAGTCATTCCAGGCAAAGGAACTCAAATGATTTGATTACTGATGGGATGCAAATGTCACCATTTTGAACATGTGGAGAATACATTCTTGGAGATCTAACCAGATATTCTTTCTTTTCTTTTTTAACTGAAGCTGTTTCCTCTGCCTCTCCTCTACGTTGGAAACCACTTAAGTGGATTATTAAGCACGGGTAAATTAAGGTATGGTGCAGAATGATGGTTGGTGGGAGGTTCCTCACCGGTGGCTTCCAGTGGCTTCCAGTGGCTCAAAGACAATGTTTGATTTTCCCAGATACTGCTTGGGCTATGTACAGAAGGCAATAATATTTTGTAATTTAAGAAAGTAACATGTTTGGCCTGGCCAGGGATTTAGCTCAGTGGTGCCGCCACCTGCCTCGCAAGCACAAAGTCTGGAGTTTAATCCCTGGTACCAAAAAAAAAAACCAAAACGTAACATGTCATTCTGAGTTTAATTTGATGATGTGTTTAGGAATGTTAAATTTATTTTTTCTTATATTCATATTTCAACATAGAATATGAGATCTGTAGATATCAAGGCAGGAAAGGCATGATTTATCCAGATAATTTCTTTATATGAATTCAATTATGCATAACTTTTGGTTTCATCACCATTTTATACTTGATCTTAGCCAAAAGGCTGCGGAGCGGTCATCACCATTTCATACAAGCAGAAACATTTTGCCTGATTTGGCATAGGTCAAGTTGTGGGCAGGGAAAAATAAGCAGCAAACATTATTTTTCAGCTTGTGCTACATGCTTCTGATATACATTTACCTCAGTGTTCTTTGATTGATTAATTTTGTTAAAAGTCACTGTGAAAAGTGAAAATATGGTTTGTTGTTTCCTTCTCGGATTGGGACAGTTCTGGGACATTTTTCCCACCTCACATTTACATGAAGGCTTCCCGTGGCTGAGTCTCTTATATCTTATGCTCTGTAGCCAAGGATGTGGCTTCAACTAACATCACAGCTGCCCTTTGCACCGAGGGGTCTGTCACAGACCAGAGCTTCTTGGTAGCATGAGACTTTTCTCAGGGAGGAGGGGGAATGAGGCTGAGAGATAGAAGGAAGGGAGACTTGTTGCTTCTTTGGAGTGTCATGGAATGCATTCCTTTAGCCCATGTATTTTCTATAAACTGGTAGTTGGTTATAGGAGCTTGATCAGATTCAGGTTCAAATTTTCAGACAAGATCTGTTTATTGGTGATGTTGGGTTCTTCCTAGGGCATTACCAATAGGGCACATAATGCCACATTCCACATTGAATGAGATTATATTGAGCAGTTCCTCTTTTTATGATTTTTAAGGAGTCAATCTTCAGTAGAAAGCTCCCTCAAATTTTCTCCTAATGTTTTTTCCAGCCATTGATAATTATCGTGAAGATGCACTATTCCAGAATAAAACTTTTCTTAGGGATGTTATAAGTGATAAATTAGTGTCTTCACTAACCCTCAGTGGTGACCACTGAAAATTGTTTTTGGCTTTTCCTATCATTGTGAATCATGGATTTTCATGCGCTTGATATAAGTCATTTGTCGGATGTGTGTTGTGCAAATATTTCTCTTCAGTCTGTGGCTTATCTTGTCATTCTCTTAATACTTATTGACTTTCACAGAGCAGAACTTCTTAATGAAGGCCCATGATCAGTTTTTTTTCTTTCATGGATTGTGCTTTTGATGTTGTATTTGAAACTTCTCACCAAACCCAAGGTCACCTAGATTTTCTTTGATGTTATCATCTAGAAGTTTTATAGCTTATGCTCCACATTTAAATTT
The DNA here is from genome assembly GCF_053883595.1 of Heterocephalus glaber. Lineage (NCBI taxonomy): Eukaryota > Metazoa > Chordata > Mammalia > Rodentia > Bathyergidae > Heterocephalus > Heterocephalus glaber. The sequence goes on along the minus strand of NW_028258151.1, from coordinate 11,310,741 downwards.
ATGATCCCTTTTGGGTTAACTTTTGTGAAAGGTGTAAATTCAGTGGTTTGCCTGTGGATGTCCATTTGTTTGAGCATCACTTGTTGAAAAGTCTGTCTTTTCTCCAATGACTTGCCTTTGCTTTTTTGTCAAAGATCAGTTGACTATATTTGTGTGGATCTATTTCTAGGCTATTTCTTTTACTGGTCTATTTGTTTTATTAATATGATATGTTTCCATTCTTTATAAAAATAATTCTTTCAATGTTCTAATTGTCCCATGTCAGGCCACTGGCAGTTCCTTTGAGTTGCATCTGTTTTTTTGGGGGACCAGGGAGCGAACTCAGGACCTTGTACTTGTGAGGCAGGTGCTGGAACCACTGAGCTAAATCCCTGGCCCTCAGTTGCATCTGGTTTTTAAGGCCCACTAGTTTTTGTTGATGTCCTTGTTTTGTGCTGCATGATGTATTGGGCTTACCTTGCGCTTTTCCTTCTATTTCTCTAAGGATCTCCTGGTTACTTTTAATGTTAAATGTTATGTAGAGGCCACAATCTGAACACTGACTAATTTTGAAGGAAAGAAACAATATGATGACGAATAACTTTCAGGATGTAAAAGAGAAAGATGACTTCATCGATTTTCGCCTGATGAGTTTGAAGAATTGGATTGATATTGATTGAGTATAATCTTAGGAGACTCACCAAGTTATCTCGTAATTTTCGTTGTAGCACTTGTAGGAACTGCTTTAACTATTTTCCAAAGTACCAGCACCATTATGTATTTCCACCAGCAATGTATGAGGGTTATAACTTCTCTGCCTCCTTACCAAATTTATTTTTGTCTGTCTTTGATTACAGTCACTCTGGTGGTTGTGAAGCAGTATCTCATTGTGTTTTGATTTATATTTCCCTGATGACGAATGATGTTGAGCATCTTTTCATGTGCTCATTTGTATATTTTCTTCAGAGAAATGTGTATTCAGATTCTTTGACTATTTTTAGATAAGGTTTGTTATTATTATTGAGTTATAAGTGCTCTTTATATATTCTGGGAAAATATATATGATTTGTAAAATTTGATCCTATGCATTGGAGTTTCTTTTCATTTTCTTTTTTTTTTTTCTTGAGACAGGGTCTCACTGTGTAGCCCAGGCTGTCATTGAACTCACTATGTAGCCCAGGCTGGCCTCAGTCTCACAGCAATCCTCCTGCCTCAGTCTCCTGAGTGTTGGGATTATAGGCCTGCACCACCCCTCCCAGCTCTTTTCATTTTCTTTTCTTATTTTTTTTGGTACCAGGGATCGAACTTGGGACCTTGTGCTTGTGAGGCAGGCGGCAGAACCACTGAGCTAAATCCCTGGCCCTCTTTTCATTTTCTTAGTGGTGTCGTTTATGGTACTGGGGATCAAACTCAGGACCTTGTGCTTGGCGAGGTAGGCATGTTGCCGCTGAGCTAAATCCCCGGCTCTTAATGGTGTTTTTTAAAGCATCAAAGGTTTAAATGTCTAAAAATTGAAGTAATGATTTAGGTGAAATGTACATCACATAAAACTTACCATTTTAGGCATTCTAAATGTACGATTCAGTTGCATTAAATATATTCACAATGTTCTGTAGCCACCACCACAATCCATTTCCATATTTTTTTTTATCATTCCAAGCAGAAACTCTGTATCAGTTAAATAATAAATTCTGATTCCCCTTACCCCCTAGCTACTGGTAATCTCTATTCTACTTTCTGTCTCTGCAAACTTGCCTACTCTAGATAACTCATACCATGGGAATCATACAATATTTGTCCTTTTTTGTCTGGCTTATTCACTTAGCATGATGTTTTCATGGTTCATCTGCATAGAATGTACTTTATTCCTTCTTAAGGCTGAATAATATTCCATTGCACATATATATCTCATTTTACATATCCATTTATACAGGTTTTTAATTTTGATGGAGTCCATTTTACTTTTGTTGATTGTGCTTTTAGTGTTGTATCTAAGAAGACTCTTTGAGCCAAGGTTATGACAATGTATTCCTATGCTATCTTCTAAGAGTTTTATAGTTTATAGAGATTTTAGTTCCTTACATTTAGGTCCTTGAAATATTTTGAGTCAATTTTTTATATATGATGTTAGGTAGGAGTTCAGCTAACTGCTTTCTTTCTTTCTTTCTTTCTTTTTGTACTGTGGATTGAACCTAGGGCCTTTGCAATGATCTACTTCTCTGGCCCCTTTTGTATTTTGAGACGGGGTTTCATTAAATCATTAATTTGCCCAGGCTGAACTGGAACTTGTGATCCTCCTGCCTTGGCCTCCCAGAATGCTGGGATTATAGATATGCACCACTAGGCCTGGCTCTGATCTCTTTTGCGTGAGGATATTCAGTTGTCGCAGTACCATTTGTTGGAAAGACTCTTCTTTCTCCAATGTATTATTGTGATACCCTTGTTGAAAATCAATTGACCATAATTTTAAGGATTTATTTCTTAATTTGGAAAATTAGTGGACTTAGTTAAAAATGTAAGACAGATTCAAAGCAAGAAGACCAGCCAACACTGGTTGTCTGATGTTTCACTCACATCTTTTCCTGACAGCTTGCCGATGTTCACCGTGCTCAGGAAGTTTACCATTCCACTTACTCTACTCCTGGAGACCATCATACTTGGGTGAATTTCACTTTCCTTTCTCTTCATTCTTAGTGTGTCTCCTACCCCTGCATTATTTTTATCCAGGGAATTCTTGCCATCTAGCCAACTTTTCAGGTAGTTGATTTGAATTATTTGTTGTAATTACCTAAGGACAAATAGTTTATTCACTTAAAATCAGTTGCTTGTTTCCATGATCCACTAAGAACTTGATGAAGGATGTTTTAAAACTGTCATTTTACATTAGACAACACACATTTTTTGTTATAAAATTATAAAGGAAAAAAAGCATCTCAAAACACATATAAATCTATTTGATGAGCCCAATGTAATAGACACCAGTTTTGAAATACAGAAGAAAAATTATCCCTATACATATGGGATGCAAGTACAGAATATCAAGGAAAGGGATTCTGATGCAATGATGATAACATTAGACTAAATTTATTTTCATACTATTGGTGTAAACATTTCTCATAAGGATACTTAGGATGACGTTGGGAAAGGTAGTAGTGAGTTTTACTGTGACAATTACTTATTGATAAAATGTAGTTGATGGTTTACTGATTTAAGCCTCAGCATTGAATTTCACCTTTTAAAATCTTTACTCTATTTAAGTCCATTTGAACCAGACCTTGAGGTAATTCCTCTTCTGGTTTTGTCCCAGTGTCTCTCTACTGAGAACAGAAATACTAGTTTATAATTAGATTATAAAAACTGCTTAAAAAATAAATTATTCCGATTTACAGTTTTAGTGACTATGTGAAACACTTAGATTTTAGTTATAAAACTATAAATGTTATATTGGTTTGTTTTAAAAGCAGAATCTGCATCTTTATTTCTCTGTTCTCCTCTTTCCTCCCCTGCTTGCTTCCTTGTGCAGGAAGCATTACTCCCTGGACATCGTGGCCAGCGTCTTCACCATTGTCCTTGGGGCTGTCGTGGCAGCTGGGTAAGACTTTGCTCTGTTTCTGCTCAGTGACTTCTCTGTGGGTGTGACAGTAGGTCCAGCCTCATCCTTGGATTTCATTTTCCATCTGGCTACAGCTGAATTGAGCAGCTGAGTGACAAATCTGTTGTTAGTGAAATCCTATGGTCCTGTGAGAGTCCAACTGGGTTCCTTGTTTGTCAGAGCATTTCTGAGAATATGTACAGTGAACATTACCATCATTAATAGAGTTATTCTTTGCAAATAAAACAAAACAACTGTAAACTGTTTCCTTGTATTACAGCTCAGTGGGAGAGTTGCTTAACTAGCATGTGCAAGGCTCTGGTTTTAGTCCCTGGTAGGACACAAAAAAATCTTTAACTTGAGAAGTTCTTAGATGTTTGCTTAAAAATTATAGATTTGGAGTTGCGAGTGTGGCACAACTGTAATCCTAGCACTCTTGAGACCTGAAACAGGAGGAGTCCAAATTTGAGCCCAACCTGGGCAACTTAATTTTTTTAATGAGACCTTGTCTCAATTAACCAAATTTAAAATGGGCTGAGGATGAACAAAGTTTGAAGGTCATAGGTTTGAGCCCTGGTACCAGAAAACCCAACAAAAAACCCCAAACAGATTTGAGCTGGAGTTGTGGTTCATTGGTTGAGTGCATGTTTAGCATGCACAAGACCTAGAGTTTAATCTCTAGCAACACACATGCACATACACACACACCCACACACATACACACCAAAACAACAATAACAACAACAACACAACAGCAACAACAACAAAAACCCTCCACAACAGATCTGCAGAGCTCTTGTGTGTTGCTTGTTTTATCATTTCATGAGACCTTAGCACTCATTGTTGCAGTAGTAGAATGTAGTAGGATCCATAAATATCTGGGGCTACCAGCCCACACTGGCACATAACTCCTAGTCCCTGGGGAATACTGTCACTAGATGTGCTTGTATATTCAGGAAAGAAGCCAGCACAGCTCAGAACTACTGCTTAATCTTTCATATACAAGAGCCAGAATGCAGACTTGCAGACTTCAAGGTTACATTTGAAAGCAGATGCTTGGTTCAGCTAGTACATGTGTACAGTTACATTTCCTGCATTCACACCTGACTTCAACCACTTGAAAGTTGTTTCTCAGCCTTTTTGTTCTTCTGTTTCTTCATCTGTAAAGGTGATAACAGAAAATATTCCTTATTTATTTATTTATTTATTTGTACCAAGGATCGAACTCAGGACCTTGTGCTTGCCAGGCAGGTGCTGAGCTGCTGAGCTACATCCCTGGCCCAATGCCTCTTTGATTGAAGGCAGGGAAGAAGAGGTTGGAGAAATCTCAGTTGACTTGTTTTGTTAACTCATTTAGACTCAAGGATTCTGGATCATTACTTGCATTTAAAAACAATTATTTATTTATTTATTGCAGTAGTAGGGATTGAACCTGGGGCTTTGCACTGAATGACATCCTCAGCCCTTTTTTATTTTGAGACAGGGTCTCCCTAAGTTGGTAAGTTGCCTAGGATTGTATTTGATCTTGTGATCTTCCTACCTCAGCCTCCCAGACTGCTGGAATTACAGGTGTGCACCACCACACCTGGCTCACCAATTGCATTTTAAATAAAGATTTGAACTCCCACTCATTATAGCTGGGGTCTTATCCTAGTCTCCTCATTTACTCCTGTTTACCCAGGACAGGCAATTTAAATTCCCAGTGTCTCAGTTATTTTGGTCCTTGATTTTTAAGCCAAGATTGAAATAGCATCCACCTCACAAGTCATTGTGAGAATTAAATGAGGTAACTCACACAAGGAGTTGATACAAGAGTTGGCGAAGTTCAGCAAAAACCCACTGAGCATGTCCTGCACACCAGGCATCATTCTGCATGTTAGGAATCTAATAGACAATAAAACTAGACAACAACCCTGGCCTTCATGAAGCTTCTGTTCCAGTTGTAGATAAAGATAATTAGCAAAACAAGCATGTGAAAAAACATTGCATGCTAGTGACTTATTAGAAATAATGATAGGTTGATTATCATTATCTGTGTGTTTAGTCCCTGAGTGAATGGAGGATTATTATTTACTTTTCTTCTGTTTTCTTTGCTTGCCCAGTCCTCATTGTAGACTGAGGCCAGTCCCCTTGAAGCTCTGTCATATCCCTCTGAAACACAGCCAGTACAGATGAACAGTGGCACTCAGAGAAAGTTTTAATCACAAAGAGTGCTCAAAGCACATCCTGTGAAGAAAGTAGCTAAAAAGAAGAAGAGCTTTGTTGAAGATGCCTTCCTCCTACAGTGACCTGGGCCTCCTTTCTCTTCTGGGTTCCTTAGGACTCACTTGGAAAACCACTGACAGCCAGTAGAAGGCTTTTAAAAAAGTGGTTTATAAGTGGGTGGTTCTTTGGTGAGGAATGCACTTCAGATGCTGTATGTGTGTGAGCATATTTACTCATCTCATTTAGCATGTTTAATGATATCCTAATGAGTTGAAAGGTAAATCCTGCTTCCAAAAGCATCTTTTGCCTATGAGCCAGTGGGGAGGAACTATTCTCAACTGTCCCCTTCCTCCCTAGGAGTCATCGAAAGGACCCTATTCAGGGTTGACATTCATGCTGCTGAGCTGCAGGCCCACTGTGACTCCTTTACTTCTCTTAAGTTAGCTCATCCAAATGTATGAACTTGTAGATCAGACTTTGCTGTAGGAATCAGTTTATGCTGCTGTAACAGATACCCTCATACACTGCTGGTTCAACACACATATAAGGTGTGATCAAAAAGTATAGTGCATATTTAAATATTTTAGAAAATATATTACAGTAAAGGACAGATTGCCATTAATCTCCCTCAAAATACTCCTCTTTTCCTAGAACACACTTACCCCATTGTCCTTGCCGCTTTCTGAAGCAGTTCTGTATGTCTTCCTCCTCAAGTGTCTTTAGTTGTGCTATCACAGCTGCCTGAATGTCCTGAATCCATTCAGTATATTTACTTTACATTGTCATTTTGACTTTGGAGAAGAGCTAGAAGTGGAACAGTGCCAGATCTGGTGAATAAGGTGGATGAAGACACATTGTAGTATTTTTATGAGCCTGCCTTTCCATTAGATGTTACTTGGCAGCAGCATTCACTATATTTTTCATCACATCTCATAAAGACACTCACGAAAGAATGCTTCCAGAATGCTTCATAAAGTGGCAAAAATGATGGTATAACTCTGTTTGAAGCCAGAGGAAGTATTTTGAGGGGGATTCATTGTGACCTGTTTTTTACTGCAATAAATTTTTTAAAATGTAAGCATTCAGTATATATTGTGCTCATCCCACATATGTTCTGCCCAAGTTCTGCTTGGGGACTAGCAGAAGTGGGTGCTTGTGGGAGGGCTCCAGAGGTGGCCTGTGGCTCAGGGACTATTGAGTAACCCCTGCCCAGATGGGGCTCCCTCAGTCACCCAGGTAGGAGAGGGGTTGTCGGGAGCTGTGAACTGGATCATAAAGCTTCTGTCCAGCAGTGACAAGTGTCACTCCCTCTTACCTCCTCTTCATAAAAGCCAGTCACATGGCCAGAAAAAGTTGAAAAATAGTGTCTGCAAATGGGCCTACATGACAAGTCCTAAGGATTGCTCTGGAATCGGCTCTTATCTAGGCAACGAGAAGCTTCTGTGCACATCTCTTTGCTTCCACTGCTGGCCTAAGCAAGGGCCAGGCAAGGGGAGGCCTCAGTGGTAGGGAAGGGACCCTGGCAGGGAACATGAGTGTCCCAGTGGCATACTCACATTGTCTAGCAAGATAGGCATGATTTCATCTCAGGCCTCTAGAACCCTGCCCTTTTCTACTTATTCATGTTAAAAATTATAGACAGATCTAGCCTGCACCAAGCACACTGGTGGGGCTCTGGAGAGAGAGGTTGTGGGTCACTGGGAGTCCCACCCCATCCATTCCCATGCCAGGCACACTGGCAGGGACCTGCCAGAAGTTGAGGACCCCTCGCCACTGACCATGCCCATGGCAGTGATCCACTTAGCTGCGCAGGAGCCTGCAGGACCCCCCCCCCCAACTCTAGCCTCTTGGCTATACTGCTACCTGGTTCCACACTACAAAGACACAGGGGACACCAGACCACCATACTGGGTAAGTTGTAGGGATCATCACCTGCCATCAGAACCTGAATTATCTTCAGGGAAGGGCAGTTGGAACCTGCAGTACAACTTTGCAGAGTTCAACCCTACAGGAGGACAAGGAGCTCAACTTGGGACTTCCCACCAGAAATCTGCCTGAATCCCATGGGTCTGCAACTGGCTTGCTGAGACTCGCTGACTTATATCTGCACACTGCTGCCCACGTTGTCTATTGTGACAGCAGAGACATACCCTCAAGGAGGCCCTTCATTTTCATTTTTTTTATTTCCAAAATTATTATTATTGGGGTTTTTTTCCCTCCTATTTTTAATTTTTTCCCTATCTTTTCAAATTTTTATTTTTCTCTTCTTTTTTTTTCCTTTCTCTCTCTCTCATACTCACTCTCTTGCTGTCCTACATTGTTCTTCATCTCCCTTTTTATTCCTGTTCTGGCCCTAATTTGAATTTCTTCTTTATTTTTCTTCTCTTTTTCCTTCTCTCACCTGTGTCCTCTGGCCTCACTGCTAACCTTCCCCCATCCTTCTACCTATCTATCCCTCCCTCCCCAGTTCCTTCTAACTCCCCATCCCAAAGGGTAAAATTGCTATATTGAAGAGTTTATTCACTAAAAACATATGTTGGGTTGGTATTCAATTTTGATTTAATTCACACAGTTAAAGGTGACAGATTAATAAGTTTCACAAATTGTCATTTTCTAAGATGTACTTCATGCTATGGTGTTTCTGATTGTATCACTTGGGCTAAGGTGTTGTGATTGATCTAGTCAGTGGTCCTTCCTGGTATAATGAAAATGAGATAGCCTCAGAGTCATTAGAGACTCAAAACCTAAGGACCAGCTGTATCTGGAAGACACCTCTGACAAGCAATCATTCCTTAAGGGTTCCAATTACAAGCAACAAAGATACTTACAATAAGCAATTTTGAAGTATCAATCCAGGAATTCAACCAAGGACAGTACCAAAAACAAAATTGAGAAGACATTTAAGCAAGGCACAAACTCAGACTTCCAGCCCACAAAAGGCAAATTCTGGGGGAAATGAGGTGGAAAAGTCTGATAATCAACCATCTGGACACCCTGAACTGATAACACAGGAAGTAACAAAACAGATGAATGAGGCTCTAGAAAAATTCAAAGCAGAAATAATCTCCCAGATAACTACAGAGATGGTGAGCAGAGTGAAAGACATGATTAGAGGCTCTAGAATAGAAACAGATAAAAAAAATAGATGAGCTCAGAAACATGCTAGAAGCCATGAATGCCCAGCATAAGAAGGAAATGGAAACCATGATCACCCATCATGAGAAAGAAATGGAATCCATGAAACAGATTCAAACAGATATTCAGGAGATTAAAAACTCCACTGAAAGAATGCACAGCAGATTAAGGGAATCTGAAGATAGAATATCAGATATAGAAGTCAGGATTGCAGCTAAGGACCATGAAAACAGAGATTTCTTAACAATATAGGTGACCACGAGAAGTCAATCCAGCAGCTAGATGTTGCAAAGAAGAATAACATAAGACTGATAGGAGTGCACGAAAAAAACAGGAGAAAGTACAAGTGAAATTAAAAAACTGTTCACAGAAGTAATAGTTGAAAACTTACCAGACAGAGGTAGAGAGTTGGACATACAGATAAGTGAGGCATATAGAACTCCAACTAGCCACGAAAAAAAAAAATCTACACCTAGACGTATAATAGTTAAGATCCCAGAAACCCAACAGAAGAACAAAATCCTACAAGCAGTTAGAGAAAAAAAACACATCACCTACAAAGGAAAGCCCATCAGAATCATACAAACCCTCAAGTCAAGGAGAGCCTGGAGTGAAGTATTTCAAGCCCTAAAAGAAAATAACTTCCAACCTAGACTGTTGTATCCTGAAAAATTATCTTTCAAAATTTATGGGGAAATTAGATATTTCCATGACAAAGAACACCTGAGAAATTTCATGAACACCAAACCAGCACTCTAAGCAATTCTAAATAATATCCTAGAAAAAGACAATGAAGGTCACAACTCCATGAGGCCCAACAGAGGGAAGCCACCAGGCAAGGTAAGAAACTAAAGGGAAAGGGGGAAACATAAGAAATAGAAGAGCCAACAAAAGTAAAACATGACAAGGATGAGTCAATATATATCAATTATAATTATCAATGCTGATGGCCTCAATTCACCAATCAAAAGAAATAGACTGACAGAATGGATTAAGATGCAAAATCCAGCAATATGCTGTATACAAGAAACACACCTAACTCAAAAAGAAATTCATAGACTGAATAGTAAAAGGATGGAAAACAGTTCTCCATGCCAGGAACCCAGAAAAAAGCAAGGGTAGCAATCTTATTGGCAGACAAAGTAGATTTCAAACCAAAACTAATTAAGAGAAACAAAGATGGTCACTACATCCTTGTGAAGGGAACAATCCAAGAGGAAGAGATGACAATCCTAAATATATATGCACCAAATAAGAATGCTCCCAACAATACAAAACAAATATTAATGGACATGAAAAACCAAATAAGTACTAATACAATTGTACTGGGGGACCTCAATACCCCACTATCACAAATAGACAGATCATCTAGACAAAAAATTAACAACGAAATTCTAGAACTGAACCAAGCTATTGAACAAATGGACTTAATAGATATTTACAGAGTGTTCCACCCCACAAAATGAGAATACACGTTCTTTTCGGCTGCACATCGGTCATTCTCCAAAATAGACCACATGCTAGCTCATAGGACATGTCTAAGTAAATGTAAAAGAATTAAAGTTACCCCCTATATATTATCAGACCATAGTGCAATAAAATAGGAGATCAATAACATAAGAAATTGCAAAACCTCAACAAAAACATGGAAACTGAATAACGTCCTCCTGAACAACCAATGGGTCACAGAGGAAATTAAAGAAGAAATTAGACAGTTTCTACAAGTAAATGACAATGCCAGTACAACATACAGGAATCTATGGGACACAATGAAAGCTGTTCTACTTGAGAAATTCATAGCAGTGAATGCCCACATTAGGAAAACAGAGAGAACTCAAATAAATAGCCTAATCCATAGCGCAAGGACCCAAGTTCAATCCCTGGTACCAAAAAACCAAAACACCAAATAACCTAATGCAGAACCTCAGGCTCCTAGAAAAAGAAGAGCATAGCAAACCTAAAGCTTGTACAAGAGTGGAAATTATAAAGATCAGAGCTGAAATCAATGCAATGGAGACTAAGAAAATGATACCAAAAATCAATGAATCAAAGAGTTTGTGTTTCGAAAGAATAAAATCGATAAACCTTTAGCCAACCTTATCAAAAAAAAGGAAAGAAAAGGCTCAAATCCATGCAATTAAGAATGAAAAAGGGGAAGTCACAACAGATCCAGCAGAAATCCAGAGGATCATCAATACCTACTTCGAGAACCTGTACTCTAATAAAATGGAAAACACAGAAGAAATGGACAGATTCCTAGATACATACAAATTGCCAAAGTTAAATGAAGAAGATATAGAAATTCTAAACACCCCAATAACAATGAGTGAAATTGAAAATGTAATAAAAATTTTACCAACAAAGAAAAGCCCAGGTCCTGATGGCTTCACTGCCGAATTCTATAAGACATTTAAAGAAAAACTACCACAATTACTCTTTAAACTCATCAAGGAAATTGAAAGGGAAGCAAGGCTTCCAAATTCATTCCTGGAAGCAAGTGTTGCTTTGATTCCAAAACCAGGGAAAGACCCAACCCAAAAAGAGAACAACAGGCCAACCTCCCTAATGAACATAGATGCAAAAATCCTCAACAAGATACTGACAAACAGAATACAGAGAGTCATCAAGAAGATCATACACCCTGACCAAGTCAGATTTATCTATCCCAGGGATGCAAGGATGGTTCAACATATGTAAATCAATAAATGTAATACACTATATCAACAGAGCCAAGGACAAAAACCATATGATCATCTCAATAGATGCAGAAAAAGCATTCAACAAAATCCAACACCCATTCATGATAAAAACCATACAGAATGTTGGAATAGAAGGTCTTTATCGCAACCTGATTAAGGCTATCTATGAAAAACCAACAGCCAACATCATACTAAATGGTCAAAAACTGATACTAAGTTATCAAAAACTGATAACTTTCATGCTAAAATAAGAAACAAGACAAAGACGCCCACTATCGGCTCTCCTGTTCAATGTAGTTCTGGAAACATTAGCCACAGCAATTAGAAAAGAGAAAGAAATAAAAGGAATAAAGATAGGAAAGGAAGAAGTGAAACTGTCATTATTTGCTGACGATATGATACTTTACACAGAAGACCCAAAAAACTCCACCAAAAGACTTCTACACTTAATTGACAGATTCAGAGAGTAGCTGGATATAAGGGCAACACTCAAAAAACAATAGCCTTCTTATACACAAATAACAGACTTACTGAGAGAACAATTAGGGAAAAAATTCCTTTTACAATAGCATCCAAAAAAATGAAATATCTAGGAATCAATCTAACAAAGGAAACAAAAGACCTCTACACTGAAAACTACAGCACTCTGAAAAAACAGATCGAAGAGGATACAGAGAAATGGAAAGACATCCCTTGCTCCTGGGTAGGAAGAACCAATAGAGTGAAAATGGCCATATTTCCAAAACTACTGTATAGATTTAATGCAATGCTGATTGAAATTCCAGCAATATACTTCACAGAACTAGGGAAAACAATCCAAAAATTCATTTGGAACCAGAAGAGACCTAGAATAGCAAAAGCAATTCTAGGCAGCAGAGACATGACAGGGGTTATCACAATCCCTAACTTGAAATGATACTACAAAGCTACTATGATAAAAACAGCATGGTACTGGCAAAAGAACAGACCTTAGGACCAGTGGAATAGATTAGAAGATGCAGAAACAACTCCAGACGTACTCAGCCACCTCATGTTTGACAAAGGAGCCAACCACCCTCATTGGAGGAAAGATAACCTATTTAATAAATGGTGTTGGAAAAACTGGATTTCAACCTGCCAAAGATTAAAACTAGACCCATACCTATCACCATACACTAAACTAAAATTGAAGTGGATTAAAGATCTAAATATTAAAACAGAAACACTAAACTTGCTGGAAGATAAGTTAGGTAGAACTCTCGAAGACATTGACATAGGTAAAGATTTTATGAACAAATCCTCAGTAGCAGGGGAACTAGCACAAAGAATCAACAGCTGGGATCTCATGTTATTAAAAAGCTTCTGCACTGCAAGAGAAACCACAAAAAGAGCTAAGAGACAACCTACAATGTGGCAAAAAATTTTTAGTAGCTGTACCTCAGACAAAGGACTACTATCTAGAATATATAAAGAACTGAAAAAAAATCAGACCCCAAAATTCAAAGACCCAATTCAGAAACGGGCATCTGAAATGAACAGACATTTCTCAGACAAAGAAGTAAAAGCAGCAAACAAATATATGAAAAAATGTTCAGCATCACTGGTCATTTGAGAGATGCAGATGAAAACAACACTGAGATTCCACCTCACCCCAGAAAGAATGGCTGCTATCAAGAAATCAACCAATAACAAATGCTGGCAGGGGTGTGGGGAGAAAGGAACCCTTCTCCATTGTTGGTGGGAGTGCAGACTGGTGCAACCACTGTGGAAATCAGTATGGAGATACCTCAAAGAACTAGGGCTAGAGGTCCCATGTGACTCAGACATTCCCCTGCTGGGTATCTTCCCCACAGAATTAAAAGAATCATACCACAGTGATATATGTGTGCCCATGTTTATAGCAGCACAGTTTGTAATAGCTAAAGCTTGGAAACAGCCCAAGGGCCCATTAACTGGAAACTGGATATGGACAATTTGGGTTTTTTTTTATAAATTGGAGTACTACTCAGCCATAAAGAATGAGAAACTAGAGACATTTATAGCTAAATGGATGCATATTGAGGCCATTTTCTTAAGTGAAATAAATAGGACACACATGTGTAAATACCAAATAGTTTCTGTAGTGGGGAAATTGAAAGCATAAATAAGGGTTAAAATGATTAAAATGAATAATTCATAATTTGAAATAGGAAGAAAAGTCCAAGGGTTAGGGGATGGTGGGAGGGGAAGGGGAAAGGAAAGAAGAGAAAGGAAAAATTATAAGAAAAGAAAAAAAGTGGAAATGAAGTCTGTGTAATTAGGAAAGGGTGGAGGGGCTGACGGGACCACAAGTAATGGGGAAAAAATAAGAACCAAGATACATCATGTACAAGTACAAGCACCCAATGACAAATGTAAATGTATTGTATACCTAAAACGTATCAATGAAAGAATTTAGGGAAGAAAAACCCTGTAGACAATGTTAACAGATTGTAGCTGCACCGAGGTACGACTGGCAGATTAGCAGCCCCCAGAGCTGGCGTGGGGCTGTGTCTGTGGACAGAAAACCGGAGCAAGGCGCAGTCAGTGGAGCAGCACAGTGCAGCATGAGCCTTATGTGAACAGGAACCATCAGGCAGCTGTGCAGCTGCCTGCAGCTCATGACTGTGGCTGGCTGAGACTCAGTTAGTTGTTAGGAAAGTATATTCCTAAATCAGGCTTTGAGCTAGTTCAGGTACTAAGTCAGAGTATAGTTAATTATGTAAGGACTCATGTATGGAGACATCCTCAGGCCATGCATGGTTTATTTAACACAATACTTCACTGTCTTGGGGAGGAGCAAACTCTTCTTGATGCCCTGTCAAATATGAGTAGGTAGCCCGAGGATTTAGCTCAGTGGTGCTTCCTCCTGCCCCACAAGTGCAAGGTCCTGAGTTTGATCCCCCATACAAAAAAAAAAAAAAAGTGAGTAGGCAAGAGATGTAGAAGACCCTTACTTTGAGATAGGGTCTTTCTATGCAAATCCAAACTGGCCTTGAACTCATCATATAGATCCAGCTGGTCTTGAACTCATGGTGTTCCTCTTGTGTCTCAGCCTCCCAAATGTTGGGATTATAGGCGTATGCCTTATGCCTAGCTGAAAATCCCTTTTTGTGATTGAGCTGGAGCATTCTGGTGTGTGATCACCTACATTTAATGTACACTTTTCATAAATGTATGGAAAGATAGTAGTACCAATGGAAGCCTCAAGCAAAATTATGATTTAATTTGCAATGATGCAATGTTTGTCTACTTTGTTCCCTTTGGTTAGAGATAATCTTATTTTGATATTGAAGGAGAGTCAGGATATGGCACCAAACACATGCCACTTTAGGATAAGGGTCATTCTGAGCTAAAGACACTAGAGAACCAACAGATGCAGGAAGGTTTGCTGCCTTCCCCTTTCTGCCTAGGAGCTGGGCATATGGTTTCCTTTGGGGCAGGTGACCCCTTGTACCATCTGTGCCAGGAAGAGGAGAGCAGCCCTTACCACTGGGCAGAGTCAGCCAGAGATGATTCCACATAAATACACTTTAAAATAACCTTTCTCCTCCATTATTTCCCCTCATATGGCTCCTAGTCACTCCTCACAATTTATTTGTCCCTGGATGCTGAAACCCTTTTTCCTTCCTAAAAATGTTTTAAAGTCCTCCTGTCTTAACTGCTTGAGTTTTACTGTCCTGTGAACTCTTCTGCACATAAAATATTAATAAGATTTGTATTCCCTGGGCTGGTGATAGAGCTCAGTGATAGAGGGCTTGCCTGGCCTGCATGAGGCCCCGAGTCTGTCTTTTGTTGGTTAAATTAGCAGACACAGTGCTTGTAGTCCCAGCTACTTAAAAGGCTGAATCAGGAGGAGCACTTGAGCCTAGGAGTTCAAGGCCAGCCAGAGCAACATGTGAGATAGTGTCTCAACAAATGAATGAATGAATGAACCAATAAATGAATGGTAAACAAGTAAATAAATTTGTATACTCTCAGGTGCTGAACCTAAGTTAGAGGAAAAGTTTTCTTCCTGGCAATTTATGAAGTACAACGTGGCTCTGGTACTGTCGATAAGATGAAGTGCAAGTGAATGCCCACATCATATACCAGTTATCATTCTCCCTCTTGTCGCTGTGTTGTATCTTTCTAAACATTTTTATAGTCAAGTTATTCTGTGTAAAGTGGATACTGGCAAGAAGATGTTTCCAGATCGTGGGAAGAAAGGAACCTTGGGAGAGTGACACATACTGCTGATGCCTGCCTTAGTCTTGTGATGGACAGGGCACTGTTTGGGCACCAGATGGAGGTATTCCTTCTCCACACAGCCCTTCTTGCCCAGTCCCTCCTTGTGTCCCCATTGGCTGTACTGAGGCTGGGCCCATTTACTACAATAAACAAAGGGCTTTGCGGTGAAAGGAAGTCAGGGAAGGTCCCTGGGTCTTCAGGGACAATTAAGTTGAAGCTGCCCGATTGGCTGGGTTTGTTTTTGTCTGGAGGCAGAGCAGAGAGAGGCATTAAGCATTCAACTGCCACAGAGGCAGACACATGCCATAGAAAAGGTGTTACTAGCACTTCACCGGGATTTGATTAGAACTTTGAGGCCAAGTTGTAAGTTTCTAAATAATTATCCCTGTTTTATGTTCTTCCTACAGTTCAGACCTTGCTTTTAACCTGGAAGGTTATATTTTTGTATTTCTGAATGACATCTTCACAGCAGCAAATGGAGTTTATACCAAACAGAAAATGGACCCAAAGGTACCAGTTCTTCCCTCCTATAGCTTTTGCTTTTAGCTTTGCCAGCTGGCTCCACAATGACCGGAAAGTGAAAATGAATTAGAATGTTGATGTGTAATTTATGTAATATGATCTACCAATTACTAATTCTTTTTAATTATCTCATGTGTGCGTGTGCATGTAAGTCCTTGTTACTCCTAGTCTTGAAAAACTTTGGGAGAAAATTAGATAGGGAAATGAAGATGCCACTATTTTATTTTATTTTGTTGTGGAGCTGGAGATGGAATCCATACCCTTTTACATAGTAGGCAAATGCTGTAGCACCAAGCTACATTCCCAGACCAAGATGTCACTATTTTACATGTTCACTCAGGGGGAATCAATCTATCTGTCTGTCTTTTTGTCATCTATCTAGAAAAGCAAATTCTTTTTACTCATTGGCCATTGTAACTTTGAACTTTAACTTTTCCAAACCTCAGTTTCCTGTCTATGGGATGAAGTGACTGGAATGGCGAATGTGTGTAGTCCTCCAGAACAGCTCTTCTTACCCTCAAATGTGGTGGCCCCAACCCCAGCTGTTACTGGATGCCTTGGATGAACCTGGCATATGGTTCTTAGTCCTAGGTTCTTTGTGTAGAGGACAGAGCTCACTCCAGCCCCAGGCTCATTTCCATAAGCAACTTTAAAAAAACCAACTCTACGGCCATTTGTTTCTTTTAATGGCAGTAGCTTTACAAACCCGAGGTTGTTGCCTTTGAAAAACCACAATATGTCACTCTTTTGGTGTAGATGAGGTATGGTCTCTTGAATGAAAGTAAATACAAAACAAGGCTGTTCTTCAATGGAGGAAATGGATGTTTTAAAGAAGGTGTTTATGTTAACATTTTTAATCTTTTATTTTGTTTCAGATTCCTCATTTTGAATAACATGCTTTAGAAAAGCTTCATAGAATGGTAGAGACAGTCAACCTTGGAGGCCTTCCATTTTCATCTATTTTATTTTTCATCTATAGTTTTTGGTGTTAAACAGCAACATTTTGCATGAGAAATTTGCTGAAAACATTTCAATACAGAGTTGGTCAGAATGCATATTCTAATTTTGGCTAGATATGTACTTGTATTAATAGTTCCAGAAAATCTCATGCTTTATATTTCTAAAGTTGACTGTGGCTTTTGTTTTGTTTTGTTTTTGCAGGAGCTAGGGAAGTATGGAGTGCTTTTCTACAATGCCTGCTTCATGATTATCCCCACTTTTATTATTAGTGTCTCCACTGGAGACTTCCAACAGGTGAGCCAGTAATGATCATTGGAGTCTTACTTAGTCATCTTTTAGAATTTTATTTTATTTTTTCATAGCAAAACCTTTATTGGTACATTTTAGGTGTACATAGTGATAACACTCATCATAGGGAATTTGTACTTGTACATGATACATCCTGCTTCTTTTTTACAATTTTAATATTTGGCATTAGGTACTAATGAAATTAAATGTGTAAAGGTAGCCAGGCTTACCAGGAGGGTACATAAAAACAAGATGCTTGAGAACCAGGTTCAGCTGTGGCCCAAGATACTCAGGACAATGAAGGAAGACCGCCTCTTGAGCCCAGGAATTCAGAACCAACCTGGGCCACATGGTGAGACCTAGTCTCAAAAAACAAGTTTGATAACCTTAATGATCCTTTGGTACTATCCTTATGTTAATATTTTTCTTTAGACAATTGGGGAGTAGCAAGAAGTAGTAACAGAACTTGGAATTTGAAACTTTTTGGAAAACAATAAAAATCTGAATTTGAGTACCACTGTTCACTGCCCCTGTTTTGTGGTACTGGGAATTGGACCCAGCCTCTCAACACTGAGCTATATCCCCGCCCTTTAAAATTTTTTATATGTTGAGACAGGGTCTCACTAAGTTGTTTAGTTGTTCAGGTGGGACTTGAGCTTATGAACCTCCACTATATCTGGCTCCCACTTTCCATTTTTGCTGATGTGGAGGTCCTGGAAAAACTACATCCCTGAGAAGGAAATTTTGATAGTTTTCAAAAGGGTTTATGTACTTTATTATTATTATTATTATTATTATTATTATTATTATTATTATTATTTTGTGGTACTGGGGATTGAACCCAGGGCCTTTGCACTGGGCTATATCCCCAGAATTTTTTTTTTTTGTACCGGAGACTGAACTCGGGACCTTGTGCTTGCGAGACAGGCAGCAGAACCACTGAACTAAGTCCTTAGCCCTCTCTAGATCTTTAAAACATTTTTTTCTTTGAGACATTTCTCACTAAGTTGCTATGTTGCTCAGGCTGGACTTGAACTTGTAGTTCTCCTGCCCTAGGCTTCAAGAGTGCTGAAATTATAGGTGTGCACCACCATGACTGCGTAATTGCTTCATTTTTATATTTATTACCGGGAATAAAAATCTAGAAATTTTTATAAGCTCTTGGAAGACCTATTTGGGAATGAAACATATCTCCTCATAGGAACAATATGATGAATGACATAGTGGCCAGAAACAGGATTTTAGGCACCTTATGAGTAAAACAGAATAGGAATATGATGTTTATAACTTACAATAGTGTTTCTCTAGTAGTATGTGTTCCCATATCTGAGTCATTGATTTACAAACTTACGCAAGGTGTTTCTGGAAGTTGCTTGTGCCTGCCATGATCACCATGATGCTAAGATTCATAGAAAATGTTTTTCAAAGCATCATTTGTGAGTGTCTCATTGCATTTCCACACTGGCCCTCAGAAGAGCATACTGTCATTATTGTCATTTTACAGGAATAGAATTCAGGGCTTAGAGTTTAAGAAACTCTTCTTGAGTTCAGCAGGTGATAGAAACACATCTTGCTATGATCTCAACTATTCTATTTGTGTATGAATAGTGAGTGTTTCCTTCCCTCACTGGTGAAAAACTATAATCTAGCTCTTGTAGTTTATAAAAAGAGGCCTAACATATACAAACAATCTTCATCTTTTTAAAAACTTCATTTTATGTATTTTATTACTTGTCTCTTTTGAGATATGGTCTTGCTATATTACTCAGGCTGTTGTCAAACTCCTAGACTCAAGTGATCCTCCTGCCTCAGTCTACAGGAATGTGCTACCATGCCCATCTGGGCCTCATCTTAATAACATGGTTTGACTTCACATTTTTTGGAGTTTACTGTGGTGTGAAGGTGATGTTTATTCAATAGAAACCATATTTCAAGTTTTACATAGTGTTCTTCTTCTTGCCAGTAGCTTCACATTGGGGGGTGCAGTTTCAATGCATATAATATACTTTGGTCGCTCTTTATGCTGGTGATTCCATTTTAGATTTTGCACCAAATACAGCATAAAGAAGTGACTTCATGGATGCAAAGTCACATCTTGTTTGCCAAGATTGGTTTTGTTGTTCTGAACTATGATTGGTGAACTGGAGCAAGATGCTGACTCCTTTTGCTTGTGGAAGAAGTTGAATGCATCCTTTTCTCTGGCTGACTGGTGCCTGGGTGTGAGAGAGAGGGACTGGACTAGAGACCACAGTGACTTGTATGTGTGACCCACTCCTGTGCGAAGTCCATCCTGACTCTGGATTTACACAGTTGCTAGATCTGTTAACAGGACTTTGATTCTACCTCTGTTCAACAAAGTCAGAGACGACGGCTCCTTTTGTTATCAAATCAGGCCCTTGGAAAATAGTCTGAAGTGAACTTGGTTTAGTTACATGATTCTCTGAAAAGGTCCAAAGTCCATCTGGTGTTTCATAGCTGATAATTTAAAAAAAATAGGGCTTTGTTTTTTCTTGGTTGAAAAACAAACCCAAAGTGCAAAATGAAAAAGATTCAGATTTCCACATACTTTGAGAGAAATAGTAAGTCTAGAAGTACTTTATTGTTATTAATCTTTTTTTTTTTGTACCAGGAATTGAACTTGGGATCTTGTGCTTATGAGGCAGGTGGCAGAACCACTGAGCTAAATCCCCGGCCCTGTTTGTTATTAATCTTTAATTACTTCCTGTTTTAAAATAAATGTCCTGCTGTATTATTTCCAAAACTGCCACCTGCGTAACCTTATTATTATTAGACATAATATAAACCAAAATCTATAAAAACTTAGGTTGGAGAAGAATCTTCATATTTTAATGAAAATTGCTAAATAACCCTCAGTGGTTTGTTTGTGTTTTTTTTTGGTACCGGGCATTGAACTCAGGTCCTTGTGCTTTTGAGGCAGGCAGCAGAACCACTGAGCTAAATCCCTGGCCCACCCTCAGTGTTTTTTGTAGTATCAGGAGTACATAGTTGGTATTTACTGTTTGCATAAATACTTGTAGCTCTTTGAGAAAATGTTGTTTTTACCTTTAGTTTGAAGTTTGGGGCTTATTTTTTCTTTTCTTTTTGAATATTATTTTAACTTCAGATGAGTGTTTTCCATAATTTTATTATTTTGTGTATTATTATTTTGTGTTCTTCTGGTCTTTTACTGCTTTTGGCTTCATTATTTTGGCTTTAATTCTCTTGGATATTTTCACCTCCCTCAATCGGCTTTGGGCTTCCCTGTAAAACATTTAAAATTATGATTTTTTTCTTTTATAAGTAAGCATTGTGTGTGTGCGTGTTTGTGCATGTATGTATGTGTCTGTGTGCTAAACATGAGTTTAGCCCAGCCCCAGAAGTAAGCATGTAAAAAAATTTATTTTATGATAGAAGCTTTGAATCATATACAAAAGCATAGAGAATAGCACAACCCATGTGTCATTCAACCAGTTTCAACAGTCATCAACCTTTAATGTATATCATTTTGATAGAAATAGGCAAAATATTATTAATGGATCAATGTCACCAAAATGTGACAACGCTCTACTAAGTAGAAAATTCCATTTCAATTATTTAAAAATTTGAATTATAAACCTAAAATGATGTAAATAGTTCTAAATATATAGAGTTGGTAAACTTGAACAGAACTTTGATTCTTTTTTGTTGTTGTTGTTTGACACAAGGTCTCACTATATTGTTCAGGCTGGCCTTGTACTTGCGGCATTCCTCTTGCTCAGCCTTCTGAGTGTTGGGATTATAGGTGTACACCACCATCCCTAGATCCCAATCATGTTATTGAGTCATCCTGAAATTGTTTTTGGAGACAGGCATGGGACACATGAAAAATACTTGTTTTCATTGTTTCCTGCCATTTCAAAAGGATTAAGTTTACTTTCTCAGTAAGGAATTAAGTTCCTAGGAAGCAGAAACTGAACCTTAAACTTCTCTGTCTACCATCTTTTCTCCCTTAATTACTTGATTGTTTTGTAGTACTTTATAGTTTATTTTCCATGATGCAAGTTCTTGAAAACAGTTTATGAACTTGAACGTTTCTTGCTAATATTGTTAATTTGGTAATAAACTCTTTTCAAAGATTATTTATAAAAATAATTCAAATCCTGATTTCATCATTACAAATTACCAAATATTTTTAAGGTAAATAGTACCTTCAGCAACAATAGCTATCATTTTATATTGGCCACCAATGATGTTGAATTTCATTTAGTCCTCACATCAACCTTTTAAGGAAGTTGTTATTGTTGTTGTTTTTAATAATCCCCATTTTCTAAGATGAAGCTGAGGTTCAGGGAGGGAAAATAATTTGACCAATCTCTGGTCTAGGATTTTTAAAATTGGATCTTCTGTTAAGGAAGGTGGTTCCTGCAGCAAAACACAGTCAAAGCAAAATGTCATTTATCTAATCGTTAGTTTTTTGTCTTTTTAATAATAGGCAACTGAATTTAACCAGTGGAAGAATGTCCTATTTATCATACAGTTTCTTCTTTCCTGTTTTTTGGGGTAAGAAACCATAGAAAATAGAAATGTTAGTCCATAGTATCTCCTGATAAATCAAATCTAAATATGTTGTCTGTCCGTTTTGCTCTGTCAAATCCCTTTGTTTTTTCCTCTGGAAATTACATTATTCTCCATGGGGCTCTACATTTGCAGATTCAACCAAATGTGAATAGAAAATACTTGAAAACAAATTATGCCTGTAATGAGCATGTATGGATCTCTCTCTTGTCATGATCCCCGGAATTAATGATGGCAGACCTTTTAGAGCATTCAGTAATAACAAATAGCACGCTGCAGCATACATGCTGTATTTCACCACCACTGCCCCAAACAATTCAGCACAATTGTCTATGAAGCATTCGCATTGTCTTAAGTCTTCTAGAAAACCTAGAGATGATTTAAAGTCCACAGGCAGGTGGATGGGGTAGGTTACATGCAAATCCTATACAATTTTATATAAGGAACTTGAGCAACTGCAGACTTGGGTATCCATGGGGGTGTGGAGCCAGTGCCCTGGGGAGATGAGAGGGACACTGTCCTCCTGCAGCAGGGGGTTACCTGGGACCCAGGACATCAGGGAGCACAGCCTGAAAGGCCAGGAGCAAGCACTAATGTCACATTCCACTGCAAAATATGACACTGCCTTTGGTTCCTGAAGGTTTGTCTGAAATGAAGTCAGTGCTCCTCTCCCGCATAGTATTTTCACCATGTCATTAATTTTCCAAGATTCTCACATAAATATACAGCAATGACAACCTTTTCCTGGAGTGCTGTACCTGTGACACACAGGCAGATGGTCTGAGGACGGATGTCCAGGCTATTGTCTGACAATTAGGTTTTTATTGTTGAAATCTTCTTTAAGGGTATTTTCCTGTTGAGAGGCCATGTGTCCTTTTTAATCTTCTGAAAATTGAAAATTCCTTTGCATGAATAGATGATACATGCAACTAGTTAGTAATTCATAAGCAGGGAACACCAGCCACCTCCCTTCTTCCCTCTTTGTAGCACTACAGTTTTTCCCCCTAGGGGACACCTGCTGTTGTTGGAAGTCTTGGAGATATCCCTCCTGAGCTGGGCCGCACTGGTATTTATGCACATGGAAAGGGTCTTTGGATCACTGTCTCTTGGGATTACTCCTCAAAACATGTTTTTCCTGTGAGAAAGGTGAATATGTCCCTTATTTTTAATTTTTACCACAAAGACTACAATTTTCACTGTTTAATTGAACTAAGACAACTCATGGTTTCTTTGATCAACGCTCTTTTTCAAACTTGATAGTAACTGCAGTGTTGTAGTCACATGCACTAAGAGCATTCATGTATATCTTTCCCTCATTAATTCTCCCTTTAGCTGTCTGATTTAGTGTTTATTCTGTTATTGGAGATTTAACTATTTTATATTTCATCTATAAGAGTCACACAGTTTTTTCCCTCATACTTCTTCATTCCCAACATTCTTTCTGTACTTTGTGACTGTACTTTTTAATTTTTTAATTGTTACATGTATAACTATTCTAGATTTCTGTATCTGATGATTCCAGAAGTATGGGATTTGTTGATTCAGCTGACTGCCATTGTGGTTGGGTTTCTTGTGGGTTTGGTGACCTGTGATTGTTAGCATATTGTTTAATGTTAATCAATCCCATGGTCTAAACTTGGGGATTTGAGAAACTTCCCTGCAGGGACAGAGTGTTTTTGCTTCTGCTTGTCAGCAGGTATTGCGTTAGACCTGGCCTACATCAGGTCTTGTTGAGGGTCTGGTTCGTGTCCCTCCCCAGATGGAGTTTGGTCCAAAGCTCAGGTTCTGAATAGTGCTGCCCCCCAGTGTCCCCTCCCTGTGGCAACCTTACCCTCTTCTGATCCTCTGCTTTACAGTGGAGAAGAGAGTGGCTTCTTGTGTTTCTTTCAAGACAACAACATCTCAAATAATGTGTCCTTTCCAGGCATGTGTCATTCAGTGGCTGGGTCCCTTAGGGTAGTTAGCCATTGTTGGAAGCATGAGTTTAGTGAAATATTTAATCTTCCCATTGTTGATTGAGAACATTTAACCTTGAAAAAATCTGAGCCATAATTGTGAGTCACTTTGTCCAGCCCCTCCCATTACGAAAAACACCCCATACCATGAAAACTCAGATCAGCTCCCTTCCCTGGCTAAGCAGTGCTTCAGTCTTTTCTCATGTCATGATAATGTGATAAGGTGCTGATATTGTTTTCCTTGCACTTTCCTATTTAATCATTGTGTGAAGGAAATCGATAAGCAAACCCTCTAAAATCAGCAGCCTTGTTACATGGGAACCTGCAGTAAACACTGCAGCTAAGTGAGAATCATAAATTTATATCAATAAAGAATTAGAAATGCAAGTTTAGAAGGAAGAACAAAAACACTTTATTTGAAAGAAGGAAGAAAACAGAGGTCAGACAGCTACCTTGTGAGAAGGCAGAGGATTTGGATCCAGATACATGAGGACCTTCATCCTCAGTCTCTTTTATTAGTGTGGCAAAAGACTCTACCCCTTGGAGTTTGTTATGAGCTGATTGACTATTTCAGACCCTAGGACCCTTTATCCTCTATGTGCAAATTCCTAGGTGAGGTCTTCTTTGTCCTGTCAGGATCTTATCTTTAGAATTTATGGGTTTATTAAAAAGGACTTTACACACAAGGTCCAGTTAGCAGTTAAGTAAAGGGGGTGCTATACATTTAGTGCAGCCACATAGTGAAAGAATAATAAGATAGGTGTGTGGGTTTGTGTGTCTCTATAGATGTAGGTATATATTTTTTATACTAAGTGAGTTTTCTGTTATATAGTCCTCCTCCCTCTTTGTCTCCTTTGTACTTTGCTCTACTGTGGGGAGGGGCACCTAACTTTAGCTGGGCCCAGGTGCCTGGCAGAGCCCTGCTGCTTCTCCTCTTGCTCCCTATAGCAAGGGTTTTAACTCTTTCAAGTCAGGATTTGCCAGAAACTGTATTGAGGCCTTACCCTTACCTTTTCCCTGCCTGTCTATCTGCCCCATTTCCTTACAGCCTCGGTGAGTGATGTTGCAGTGCCATGGCTGTGAGCCCCAAGTCAGTCAGGGGCTACCCCATCTCTATACAAGAGTGAGGTGTTTTTTTTCACTTAATGTACATCTTAGAAAACAAATACTCCCTTGGTAAAAAATATTGATTTATTATCAGCATTTGTTTTGTCATAAAGGTATAGTAATTATGAAGAAATCAGTGGACATGATGAAATCATTACACTTTAGCTTTTGTACCACTCTGAGGATGAAATCAAGGTAAATGTTAGGCCTTAAGTGGTTTTCATGAGGGCACTGAAATCCTAGTGTTGTTCTGGCTGTTCAGGGCCCAAACTCTGGGATCAGATGGCCTAGGGTCGGATAGAAGCTCGCTGCCTGTTTACCTTTAGGTTTTCCTTTTTATCTTTAAAATGGGATAAATGAGCTAAGGTACCTGATTCTTAGGGTCGAGTTATATGGATTGAAAGATTTAATACTAAAAAGAGATTAGGATGTGCTAAATACATAGAAAATGCTCAATAAGAAATGTTGTTAATATTTCTGTTTCCTGAGGCACCCTAGTTAGCCTGGTGATCCTCTGTCACCCCTGGAAGATTTGGCCTGACCTATATAGCCCAGGGCTTCAACAGTTTTTCTTCTCTCCTATATACTTTACCTTCTTGGATCAGTTTTTAATTCTAAAGCAGCTCTGGAACAAGCTTCAGTTTAGAGCATGGTAGAGTTTTCAGAATTCTGCTTTCCTGCAAATTTGGAGTAAAAGGACACAATGACTGATCCCAACCATTCTCAGCCCTTTGCAGTAGAGCTGTCCTGAGCTTCTGAGTGTGTCTTTGTATTTCAGGACAAGTGGCCCTGGGCTTGGGTTGTCCCCTTTTCTGATGTTGTTCGGTGGAGCTCAGTGGCCCCAGTGCAGGACACCAGAGGAGCCAGACTCAGCTCTTAGTAAATTTCACTGCTTTAAGTCTGCATTTCAAACAACTGCTATTCTAAGTTAAAATATAATTAAAAAATTATCACACTTTACCAAAGCATGTTAAGAAGCCAATGGCACGGTGAAAGGGTGGCTATTCAATTTTCTTAAGACTTATGGAAAGGACTCAGCATGTGGAAATGGTTCCCTGTGTGATCAGGGGTTTGTAAGCACCACATAGCCATGGAGTGCAGATCTTCAAGAGGGTAAATGCCATTATAGGGGCTGAGATAATATAGTGCTTCAAAAGTAAGATATAGACCGCAATTCAGGTTAAGAAACTAGATTTTTAAAAAATCTAGGTCTGCAGGTCTTTTCTAATCTTGCTGAGTAATTACCAGTTCCAATTCATTCTTTCCAGCAGCATGCACCAGCCCTGGGTCCCAGGAGGGATACTCTGTTCTGTTTCTGCCAGAGCAGCAGGTCCTTCAATCGTACAGAAGCAGTAATAGATTCCTTGATTCCAACATGAAGATAGCAATTTCCCTACTTACAGCACAAAAAAATGCTCCATTTATGAATTTTCAACTTATATCTCTGAAGATACAGATGCAGGAAAAACGATTTTGCTGACACCTTGAGCAACAGAATCTGTCAAGGGTGTGAGCAGTTGCATCGCTCTCAACAGGGCAGACCTTAGTGGAAAATCGATGCTTCAAAAGATGCACCATGTCTATCCCGTGAGCTTGTGCATCTCTGGCACAGCACAGAGTCCTGGGATTGGAGAAAGTTCTTCCCACAGGTGGGGAAGCTGGGGTTCCTTGAAATTCTTTAAAATCTGGACCTATAAGAGAATAATGTGCTTGGTTCCTGAATAGAAAAAAAAAAAGAAACTTGGATTCAGTTTGTCCTATTATAGCTTCACAACAGAGATCACTGCTGTGACCTTAAAAGGTATGAAGAGCCGGGTGCAGTGGTATAGGCCTGTAATTCCACAACTGGGAAGCTGGAGCAGGAGGATCCCAAGTTCAAGCCCAGCCTGAGCAACTTAGTGAGCAACTAAGTCTCAAAGTAAAAAAAATAAAGGGCAGGTATATAGCTCAGTGTCAAGGCCCTGGGTTCAATCTCCAGTACCAAACGCAAAACAAAGCATAAAACATTAAAAAAACATGCTAATTCAATTCAGTTCTGACACAGTCCACCTGGAGCTAATATCAGATCCCATAGGTTGAGGGTTCAGCCCCTAAATTCAGACCACTTCTGATCAACCAACAAAACATTGGGGTCTCATGACCCCCTCCTCGGTTTTGAGTAATTTGCTTGAGTGGCTTACAGGACTTAAGGACACTGTATGCCCTTATGGGCTTATTGTGAAGGATATTTTAAGGTGACAAATATGCAGCCAGATGCAGAGATATCTGGGCTGTAATCTGGAAGGGCCCCCAGCATAGGGACTCTCATCCCAGTGGAGCTGGGCTCTGACCCCCTTCTGGCCTGTGGTTGAGTCACTTCTTGTCTACCTTCTGTTACCCTTCATGTATTCGGATGTCCTGAAGCTCTCTAAGCCCTGTCGTTTGGGTCTGAATGGTGGCCTCATTTCGTAGATGTGAGTGAATCCTGGAAAGTCATAGAGAAATGTGACTGGATGAAAGGGTGAGAGCTGCTACTGGTGGAGGGGTGGGGAGACCTATACAGGCCATCTGCTCAGATTCTTTGTGGCCTCTCTGGGCAGAGTCCCTTCCTCCTGGATCTGGGGTAGGGTCCTTCTGAAATGGGTCTTATGATCTGGTACCAGACCAAATAGATCAGAGATTTTGTTATGGCCAATTCCAAGACAGAAAGGGGGGAAAGATTAGAGTATGTAGCCTATCTTGGGGAAGAGAATTCTTCTTTTCACAGCCTTGGGGAAGGAGTTAGGAGCCAAGAACTATTATGGGGAGTGGAAGGACTGTATAAGTGGCCTCTTGTTATTTGAACATTGTGTTAAATTTTCATATGTGCTGGTGTGTACAGTGGTAAGGGAAACAAGTGGTAAACTAGGTCATTTGAATTGTGTTTGCCATGATCATGCCACATAACCTTGGCAAATTGGTAATTTTTTGTACTATTTTTAGAAACAGGAGGAAGCTTTTGAGTGGGATTTTGGTTCTTGAGTTTCCAACTAGGGATCTCCACACTGGAACCCCCATAAACTACATACTCAGTTTGATTCTGTTGTCTGTTGTGCATCAAATATATGTGCTATAATTTTTCGAATGTACACAGTTGGAATAATTATTTTAAAATACCTAATGGCAAAATAGTTACTAAGACGTCAGCAAAGGTTGATAATATCTTTGCATTTTATTAATCTGTAGCTGCTGACATGAGGTGGTGGACGTCTTTGGTGTTGAAAGTGATGTGGTTTCCCTAGCATGGAGTTAGTGAAGGTGCTCTTATTTCAAAGTCTTAGTCTTATCCAATGCACCATATGTTACTTATTTGCAAGTAGAAGCAGATTCTGAGGGCCGGGGATTTAGCTCAGTGGTTCCGCCTCTTGCCTCGCAAGCAGAACGACGGGAGTTCGATTCCTGGTACCCCCAAAAAATAGTGGAATCTAGAAATAGATTCTGTTTCTTTAAAAATCATTTTAATGTATTCTGATCCTAGTGATTTCTATTCGCTCTCACTGGGGACATCTAGTGGACACATGGAGAAGTGCATGGTGTCTGTCCAGCCTTTCAGGCACTGGGGAAAGTTGTCCAGCCTTTCAGGCACTGCGGAAAGTTGGGGAGAGAGAGGTCCTTTTCCTCCTCTGCCTCAGAGCAGCTGATGAGGGAATGAATGTCCTCGTCACCCTCCTGAGAGGTGAATCCTGGGGTCGTAGATCCATCTCTACTGATTCTGAATACAAGCGAGGTGATTCCATGAAGACGCAGGTGATTTCCAGTGTTGCATGACTACAACCCTAGGCTTGGGATTCTTAAGCAAAAATAAAGAATAGATATCACTGCCCTTGGTTGAAGGCTGCCCTCAGGTTTCCGAAGGCTGTGGGGAGCCACCAGCTTGAGCCACCGTGGGCTCTGATTTCACTGCACCCTGAATGTCTCCACAGCAGAGGGTGTGGATCTTCAGCGCTCTGAAACCCAAGGCCCAGCAGGGTTGGCATCCAATGAGATCAGATTGAGTGTTTTAATCTTTTCTTTTTTTATGCATGAGTAGGATTATTTATGGCTCTTTACATTAACAGCCAGTTTATTAAAATCAAAACAATTAGAAAACTTAGATTTTTCTTAAGCCTCCAAGTTCAATTTCTAAATATTAGTATTCTATTTACAAACCTCGTAATGTTTCCATAAAAATAAAGACATTGACTTTTATGATATGATGCATGGCTTGTTAACTCAAGTTAACTGATTAAAATCTTAAACTGTTTTACCATAAATTAGTTCCATTCACAGCCTATTGCACCAAACAGATTTAAACTGCACTTACAGTTGTGATCTGCATGATTTTTCCTGAGCTATTCCAACCCCTGAGGCTGACGAGCAAAGCTAGTAGATCACACACTTAAGCAGCCTTTTGAAATCTAATAAACCAAACTTGAAAATGTAATCAATTAGTTTTTTTTCCTTGTGGTTTGGGGATTGAACCCAGGGCCTTATGCATGCTGGGGAAGTGCTCTAACATTGAGCTACACCTCCAGCTCATCAGGGCAGCTTTTTGTGAACACATTAAAATATTGTGGACACGCCTACTCAGACTCTCTTAGTTCTTTCAAATTAAAATTCAAGTCTCATATCAATTACACATTTCAAATTAAAACCTCAAAGTTGCATGAACTTGCCAAATTGTTTTAATTACCTAAATAACAAATGCATACATTATTCCAAAGCTTATAGAATTTAAATTCATAATTAAGTTTACTCCTCAACAGAATGAAAAGCTTGATGTGCTTTGTGTCTTTTTCCCTCTGCTATCCCTGGTAGTAAACATACTCGGGCCAGCAGAGGCTGCAGTGCTGATCTGTGAATGTCATTCTGTTGGTGACAGTGGGAGGTTTGTTCCTTGCACCTGAGACTCAGGTTGGAATATGGCAGGAAGAGCAGCCTGGGTCCCAGGTGCACCAACCTCTCCCTAGGGTCAAGTTCGCTGTGCTGTGGCAGTGCGGATCCACATTCATGCCTTCTACTTGGGACTTAGCTTGTATAACTCTCAGCCTGGTGTGACTGTCACCTCTTTTGACATTTAATTATCTGATTTGGATGCGTGGGGTTTTCAAACCCATTTAGGTTATGGTTAATTTCCCTCAGTACTGGATAAGAATCAACTCTCTTCCCTACTTCTGACTGGATTCTGCATTCTTTTCCTGTGTACATAGTTTCTTGTCTGCTGCTTCATCACAGTTCTAGAGTCATTTTATTGGCAGGCTAGTGTCTGTGTTTACTGTCAGTGTTAAATGCCTGAATTAACTTTGGTAATAGGGTACAAGGGTATCATTAACAGGTGAAACCCACTCATTTCCATTTCTTTTACCCAAAGCTGGCCAGTGCTGAGCTCAGTTTCCCTCCTAACACCTGTGTCCTCAGCCGCTCTGGCTGCACGTGTGGAAATCTCCTGTGAGCTTTTCAATCTTGCCTGGCTGGTCTACCTCACACCCATGGATTGGGAACCTCTCTGGACACCATTGTGTGTTAAAGTGCAATAGGTGATTCTGATGCACAGAGAGGTTAAACATGCTGTTATAACACAACTGTGAAGTGAAAGATTTCAGGTCATTGCAAAAACTTCCTTCTCCTTACCCCCATTTCATGGAAACAGTAATGGGAAACAGAAAACAGGAAGGACCCTCAGCAGGTCTGGCTGAGGCATCCTGTAATAACTCCATTACCAAGGTGTCCAAAGGTGTGGGTCATACAGCCTTTATGAAGTTTGCTTAACTTTGCTTAAAGTACTTTGTGGGGGCCACCAGCTGATGCTCACAGCTGTCCTGACCACTGGGCTGGAAGCCTCACACTCAGTGTCTGTGTCCTCATCCAGGTATCTGCTGATGTTCGCCACGGTTCTGTGCAGTCACTACAACTCGCCCCTCACCACAGCCGTAGTCGGAGCCATCAAGGTAAGTGGGCGGGGCCTTGCACAGACACCTGAACTGGGGAACTCACCATGATCCAGACTGTACCCTAGAAGCAGAGCTTAACTTTACTGTTGTTGTTGATAGAAATGTAGTGAGAATGGAGGCTTGTGACAGCTGGGTCTGGGTGGCCTCTTCATACTACTTCCGATTTCCTAATGCATAAAACAGAGTGGGGATCTTTTAAATTTGTTTTTTCACTTTTTATTTTAATGTAATGCAATTAGATATTATTAAAGTATAAAAACAATTCTGTGAAAAAATAATTTTTCATAAGAAAAATAATTAGAGAATAGTAGTGGTAAATACACTGTGCATCATGATCTTAAAACAATATATTTTCAATTGCTAATCTGTCTCTCAACTCATTTTATCATCAATACCGACTTTGAGAACCTGTACTCTAATAAGATGGAAAACACAGAAGACATGGACAGATTCCTATACATATAAATTACCAAAGCTGAATCATGAAGATATAAAAATTCTACACAACCCAATATTGTGGCAAATCTGGGAGTCGAAATGATCTTACAGAGACCAGGAGAGTTGGGTAAAATAAGAAAGAAGTTTGTTGCCAGGCAATGGCCAGTCTCAGGAAATGAGTCCTTATAGACTGAACCTGAGTTAAAATAATTTCTCCTTTATATACCTTTTACAGAGTAAAGAGTTCAAGTAGCGGTCAAAACAGCAAGGGACTTTTTATGGCTTTAAGGTTGGGGGCTTACATAAACAATCTCAAGGCTATTTTCTTATCTCTCCGGGAACAGCCTGGGGAAAGTTCACCCAGTATTTTTAAAACAGGGACAGGTTAACACAGACGGGGTCTACACAGAACACAAAAACAACATATTTTACAGTTCATAGACAGATTGCCATTAGTAATTATTCATTCCAAGTTATGTTTGGCAACTCTTTACACTTCAGTATCAGTCAGTGAAATTGAAAATGTAATTAAAAACCTGCAAACAAAGAAAGATCCAGGTCCTGAAGGTTTCACTGCTGAATTCTATACAAAATTTAGAGAAGAGCTAATGACACTACTTCTCTGGATTTCTGCAGGGTCTCTTGTGATTTCACCCTTTTCAATCCTAATTGCATGAATTTGAGTCTTTTCTTTCCTTTTTTGATAAGATTGGCTAAGGGTTTATCAATTTTATTTAATCTTTCAAAGAATCAATTCTTCAATTCATTGATTCTTTGCATTTTTTTTTTTAGTTTCCATTGCATTAATTTCTGCTCTGATCTTTATAATATCTTCCCTCGTACAAGCTTTGGGCTTGAGTTGTTCCTCTTTTTCTAGACGTTTGAGGTTCAACATTAGGTTGTTTATTTTAGCTGTTTCTGTTTTCCTGATGTAAGATTTCATTGCTGTATATTTAATTGCATCCTGTAGGTTCTGGTATGTTGTATTGGCATTATCATTTAATTGTATATACTGTTTAATTTCTTTAATATCATCAGTGACTCATTGGTTGCTCAGGAGGGTGTTATTTAATTTCCATGCGTTTATGGCGTTTTTGTGCTCTTTTGCCATTGATTTCCAATTTCATTGCACTATGGGCAGATAATCATAGGATAATTTCAATTCCTTTGTATTTACTTAAGCATGTTCTATGAGCTAATATGTGGTCTGTTTTGGAGAACGACTCGTATGCATCAGAGAAGAATGTGTGTTCTGATGTTGTGGGGTGGAACACTCTGTAGAAATCCACTGTGTCTATGTGTTCACAGGTTTGGTTCAGTTCTGATCTTTCTTTGTTGAGTTTTTTGTCTAATTGATCTATTTGTGACAGTGTGGTATTGAGGTCCCCTATTACAATTGTATTAATGCTTATTTGATTTTTCATGTCTGTTAATATTTATTTTACATAGTTGGGTCCACTGGTATTTGGTGCATATATATTTATGATTGTCATCTCTTCATCTTGGATTGTGCCCTTTACAAGGATGTAGTGACCTTCTTTGTCTCTCTTAATCAGTCTTGGCTTAAAACCCACTTTGTCTGCAAATAGAATAGCTGCCCCTGCTTTTTTCCAGGTTCCTGTTGGATCGGATATTGTTTTCCATCCCTTGATTATCAGTCTGTGAATTTGTTTTTAAATTAAATTTTTTCTTGTATGCAGCAAATTATTGAATCATATTTCTTGATCCATTCTGCCAGTCTGTTTCTTTTGATTAGTGAGTTGACACCATTTACACTGATGGTTATAACTGAAATGTATTGGCTTATCCTTGTTTTATTATTTTCCTGTTGTTGGTTATCTGTCTTTTCAATTTGTTTAATTGCTTGCAGTGCCTGATGGGTTCTTTCTATTGGTGTTCTTGGAATTGTGGTCTTCATTATCTCTTTCTAAAATATCCTTCAGGGCCTTTTGTAGAGCTGGTTTGGTTTAGTGGTTATGAATTTCTTCAGTTGTTCTTTGACATGGAAGTATCTTATATCTCCATTCAATTTGAAAGATAGTTTTGCAGGGTATATCAATATGGGTTGGAGGTTGTTTTCTTTCAGAAACTGAAATACTTTACTTCAAGCTCTCCTTTACTTAAGGGTTTGCATTGAGAAGCCTGCTGTGATTCTGATGGGCTTTCCTTTATAGGTGATTTGTTTTCTTTCTCTAACATCTTTAATAGTCTATTCTTTGTTGCTGAATTTCTTGGATCTTGGTAATTATATGCCTTGATATAGATTGATTTTGGAAATGGCTCAGTGGAGTTCTATATGCCTCACTTATTTATGTGTCAAATTCTTTTTCTATGCTTGGGAAATTTTCTGCCATTACTTCTTTGAACAGGCTTTTAATGGGATTTGCAGTATCTCCAGCTTTCTCATTGACTGATCAATGTTATATTCTTTTTTCTTTGTACCATGTTGCAGCTGTTGGATTGATTTTTCACGGTCCCTTGCCATTTTTAAGGTATCTTTCTTTTCATGGTTGTTAACTGTATTCCTCTCTTCTAGTATCTGTCTGCCTCTGTTCTATCTGTTGGATATACTTGCAATGGAATTTTTTTTTTGGTACCAGGGATCGAACTCGGGTCTTTGCCGTTGCATAGCAGGCGGCAAAACCACTGAGCTAAATCCCTGGCCCTGCAATGGAATTTTTAATCTCCTGGATGTCTGTTTGAATTGGTTTCATGGATTCCATTTCTTTCCTATGTGAGGCAGTCATAGTTTTCATCATTAATCTAAGCTCTAGTTTTTTGGGGTTTTTTTTTTTTCATTAAGTTTATTGGTACATTGTAAGTATAAAATACAGTTACATTCCTCATTGGGATCATGTATCTTTACAAGGTGTGTCTTAGTTCTTATTTTTTCCCCATTTCCCTGCCCTCCCTTCACCCCTTCCATCCTTCCCTACTTACAGAAACTTTGTTTCCATTTTTTTCTTTTCTCCTATTTTTTCTTTTCCCTTCTTTCCTTTCCCCTACTCTTTGCACTTCCCCTACTCCTTTAGACATTTACTTCCTGTTTCACATTATCCATTATACCATTTGAACCTTATTTACACTTTTAGTTTTTCACACCAGAAGAACTATTTGGTATTTACACATGTGTGTCCTATTTATTTCACTTAAGAGTATGGCCTCAATGTGCATCCATTTAGCTATAAATGTCTGTAGCTTCTCATTCCATAAGGCTGAGTAGAACTCCATGTTATAAAAAAAAAAAAACCACATCTTCTTTATCCAGTCTCCAGTTAACAGGCATTTGGGCTGTTTCCAAGTTTTAGCTATTACAAACTGTGCTACTCTAAACATGGGTATACATACATTGGTGTGGTATGATTGTTTTAATTCTTTTGGGAAGATACCCAGCAGAGGAATAGCTGGGTCAAATGGAACCTCTAATTCTAGTTCTTTGAGATATCTCCATAATGATTTCCACAGTGGTTGCACCAGTCTGCACTCCCACCAACAATGGAGAAGGGTTCCTTTCTCCCCACAACCCTGCCAGCATTTGGTACTGGTTGATTTCTTGATAGCAGCCATTCTTTCTAGGGTGAGGTGGAATCTCCGTGTTGTTTTCATCTGCATCTCTTGAATGACCAGTGATGTTGAACATTTTTTTCATATATTTATTTGCTGCTTTTACTTCCTTGTCTGAGAAATGTCTGTTCATTTCAGATGCCCATTTTTGAATCGGGTCTTTAAATTTGGAGGGTCTGATTTTTTTCAGTTTTTTATGTGTTCTAGATAGTAGTCCTTTGTCTGAGGTACAGCTGCTAAAAATTTTTTGCCACATTGTAGGTTGTCTCTTAGCTCTTTTTGTGGTTTCTCTTGCAGTGCAGAAGCTTTTTAATAACATGAGATCCTAGTTGTTGATTCTTTGTGCTAGTTCCCGTGCTACTGAGGATTTGTTCATAAAATCTTTTCCTATGCAAATGTCTTCAAGAGTTCTACCTAACTTATCTTTCAGCAAGATTAGTGTTTCTATTTTAATATTTAGATCTTTAATCCACTTGGATCTTAGTTTAGTGCATGGTGATAGATATGGGTCTAGTTTTAATCTTTGGCAGGTTGAAATCCAGTTTTTCCAACACCATTTATTAAAGAAGCTATCTTTCCTCCAGTGAGGATGGTTGGCTCCTTTGTCAAAGATGAGGTGGCTGAGTGTGTCTGAAGTTGCTTTTGTATCTTCTAATCTATTCCACTGGTCCTTGGGTCTGTTTCTTTGCCAGTACCATGCAGTTTCTATCATAGTGGCTTTGTAATATAGTTTCAAGTTGGGAATTGTGATATCCCTGTCATGTCTCTGTTGCCTAGAATTGTTTTTGCTATTCTAGGTCTCTTCTGGTTCCAAATGAATTTTTGGATTGTTTTCTCTAGTTCTGTGAAATATACTGTTGGGATTTCAATCGAGATTGCATTAAATCTGTATGGAAGTTGTGGAAGTATGGCCATTTTCACTCTATTGGTTCTTCCTACCCAGGAGCAAAGGATGTCTTTCCATTTTGTTATATCCTCTTCTATCTCTTTTTTCAGAGTGCTGTAGTTTTCAGTGTAGAGGTCTTTTGTCTCCTTCGTTAGATTGCACTTGATCTTAGCCAAAAGGCTGAGAAGCGATTCTCCTTCTTTAGATTGATTCCTGCATATATTCATTTTTTTGGATGCTACTATGAAAGGAATTGTTTCCTTAATTTCTCTCTCAGTGAGTCTGTTATTTGTGTACAAAAAGGCTATTGATTTTTGAGTGTTTACCTTGTATCCAGCTACTCTACTGAATCTGTCAATTAAGTCTAGAAGTCTTTTGGCATAATTTTTTGGGTCTTCTATGTAGAGTATCATATCTTCAGCAAATAATGACAGTTTAACTTCTTCCTTTCCTATTTAACTTCTTCCTTTCCTATCTTTATTCCTTTTATTTCTTTCTCTTGTCTAATAGCTGTGGCTAATGTTTCCAGAACTATGTTGAACAGGACTGGTGATAGTGGACATCCTTGCCTTGTTCCTGATTTTAACGTGTAAGTTTTCAGGTTTTGACCATTTAGTACAATGTTGGCTGTTGGCTTTTCATAGACTTTATTAGCTTGAGATAAAGACCATCTGTTCCAATTTTCTATAGGGTTTTTATCATGAATGGATATTGGATTTTGTCGAATGCTTTTTCTGCATCTATTGAGATGAACGTATGGTTTTTGTCCTTGGCTCTGTTGATATAGTGTATTACATTTATTGATTTATGTATGTTGAACCATCCTTGCATCCCTGGGATAAATCTGAATTGGTCAGGGTGTATGATCTTCTTGATGACCCTCTGTATTTTGTTTGCTAGTATCTTGTTGAGGATTTTTGCATCTATGTTCATTAGGGAAGTTGGCCTGTATTTCTCTTTTTGAGTTGGGTCTTTCTCTGGTTTTGGAATCAAAGCAACACTTGCTTCCAGGAATGAATTTGGAAGCCTTGCTTCCCTTTCAATTTCCTTGATGAGTTTAAAGAGTAATTGTGGTAGTTTTTCTTTAAATGTCTTATAGAATTCGGCAGTGAAGCCATCAGGACCTGGGCTTTTCTTTGTTGGTAAAGATTTAATTACATTTTTCAATTTCACTGATTGTAATCAGGATGTTCAGACTTTTTATATCTTCTTCATTTAACTTTGGTAATTCATATATATCTAGGAATCTGTCCATTTCTTCTGTGTTTTCCATTTTATGAGAGTATAGATTCTTGAAGTAGGTATTGATGATCCTCTGGATTTCTGCTGGACCTGTTGTGACTTCACCTTTTTCATTCCTAGTTGCATGAATTTGAACCTTTTCTTTCCTTTTTTTTGATAAGGTTGTCTAAGGGTTTATTGATTTTATTTATTCTTTCAAAAAACTAACTCTTTGATTGGTTGATTTTTTTGTATTGTTCTCATGGTCTCCATTGCATTGATTTCTGCTCTGATCTTAAAAATTTCCTCCCTTGTATCAACTTTGGGTTTGTCTTGCTCTTCTTTTTCTAGGAGCTTAAAATTCAGCATTAGGTTGTTTATTTGAGTTTCCTCTGTTTTCCTAATATGGGCATTTACTGCTATGAATTTCCCTTGTAGAACTGCTTTCATTGTGTCCCATAGATTCCTGTATGTTGTATTGGCATTATCATTTAATTGTAGAAACTGTCTAATGTCTTCTTTAATTTCCTCTGTGACCCATTAGTTTTTCAGGAGGGTGTATTTGATTTCCATGTGTTTGTGCAGTTCTTGCTGTTTCTTATGCTATTGATCTTCAGTTTAATTGCACTATGGTCTGATAGTATACAGGGGATAACTTCAATTCCTTTGCATTTACTTAAACATGTTCAATGAGCTAGCATGTGGCCTATTTTGGAGAATGACCACTGTGCAGCCAAAAAGAATGTGTATTCTGATTTTGTGGGGTAGAACACTCTGTAGACATCTATTAAGTCCATTTGTTAAAAAGGTTGATTCAATTCTATTATTTTGTTGTTGATTTTTTGTATAGATGATCTGTCTATTTTTGACAGTGTGGTATTGAGGTTCTCCACTACAATTGTATTAGTGATTGTTTGGTTTTTCAAGTCCATTAATATTTGTTTTGTATAGTTGGGGGCATTTGTATTTGGTGCATATATATTTATGATTGCCATCTCTTCCTCTTGGATTTTTCCCTTTACAAGGCTGTAGTGGCCTTCTTTGTCTCTCTTAATTAGTTTTGGTTTGAAATCTACTTTGTCTGCAAATAAGATAGCTACCCCCACTTTTTTTCCTGCCTCCTGTTGCATGGAGAACTGTTTTCCATCCTTTTACTTTCAGTCTAAGGATTTCTTTGTGAACTAAGTGGGTTTCTTGTACACAGCATATTGTTGGATTTTGCTACTTGACCCATTCTGCCAGACTATTTCTTTTGATTGATGAGTTGAGGCCATTAACATTGATAGTTATAACTGATATGTATTGGCTTATCCTTGTCATGTTATTTTCCTGTTGTTGGCTCTTTTATTTTTTATTTTTCCCCCTCTCCCTTTAATTTCTTGCCTGGCCTAGTGGATTTGCTCTGTTGGGCCTTATGGAGTTGTGACTTTCATTTTCTTTTTCCAGGATATTGTTTAGAAGTGGAGTTTGGAGTGCTGGTTTGGTATTCATGAAATTTCTCAGGTGTTCTTTGTCATGGAAGTATCTTATTTCTCCATCAATTTTGAAAGATAGTTTTGCAGGGTACATTAATCTGGGTTGGAGTTTATTTTCTTTTAGGCCTTGAAATACTTCAGGCTCTTCTTGACTTGAGGGTTTGTGTTGAGAAGTCTGCTGTGATTCTAATGGGCTTTCCTTTGTATGTGATTTGTTTCTTTTCTCTAACTGCTTGTAGAATTTTGTTCTTCTGTTGGGTTTCTGGAATCTTAACTATCATATGTCTAGGTATAGATTTTTTTTTGATCGTGGCTAGTTGGAGTCCTATATGCCTCACTCCTCTGTATGTCAAATTCTTTCACTCATTTTGGGAAGTTTTCTGTCATTAATTCTGTGAAGAGGGGTTTTTTTTATGTCATTTGTACTTTTTCATGATTTTTCATGGATTCCTGTCAGTCTTATATTATTCTTCTTTGCATCATCTAGGAGCTGCTGGATCGATTTCTCATGGTCTCTTACTATTTTTAAGAGATCTCTCTTTTCATGGTCACTGCCTGCAATCCTGTCTTCTCTATCTGATATTCTGTCTTCACATTGGCTCATTCTGCTGCAAATGGTTTCAATAGAGTTTTTAATCTCCTGGATATCTGTTTGAATCTGTTTCATGGATTCCATTTCTTTCCTATGCTGGGCATTCATGGTTTCCATTTCTTTTCTATGCTGGGCATTCATGGTTTCCATCATGGACCTGAGCTCATCTTTTTTTTTATCTGTTTCTGTTCTAGAGTCTCTAATCATGTCTTTCATTCTGCTCAGCATCTCTGTGGTTATCTGGGAAATTATTTCTGTTTTGAATTTTTCTAGAGCTTCATTCATCTGTTTTGTTACTTCCTGTCCCATCAGTGCAGGGTGTCCAGGCAACTGATTATCAGATTTTTCCACCTCGTTTCCTCCAGAATTTGTCTTTGGTGAGCTGGTAGCCTGATGTTGTGCCTTGCTTAGGTATCTTGTCATTTCTATTTTTGGTGTTGGTACTGTTTTTGCTTCAATTCCTAGGTTGATACTTCAATATTGCTTATTGTAAGTATCTTTGTTGCTTGTACTTAGAACCTTTATGGAATGACTGTTTCTCAGAAGTGTTTTCCAGATACATCTGGCCTTTAGGTTTTGAGTCTCTACTGACTCTTAGGCTCTCTCATTTTCAGTATACCAGGAAGGACAATTGATTAGATCAATCACAACACCTTAGCCCAAGTGATACAATCAGCAACAACAAGAGAATCAAGCACAGTTTAGAAAATGACAATTTGTGGTAGTTATTAATTTATCACTTTTAAACCTGTGAATTAAATCAAAGTTGAGGACCAGCCCAAAATATGTCTATAGTGAATAAACTCTTCAATATAGCAACTTTACCCTTTGGGATGGGAACTTAGAAGGAGGTGGGGAGGGAGTGATAGATAGGTATGATAGGGAAAGGTTAGAAGTGAGGCCAGAGGGCACAGGAAGATCACACGAACTCTAGAAAGCTGTTGAAGAGAAGAGGAGAAGACAGAACAAAAGAGCAAACACAAGGACAAAACAACCTAACAGCAATAGGGAGGCTAGAAACTATATTCATTTTTCTTTTAAAACTAATGACAATCAAGAATAGGAAAAAGAGAAGAAAAGAAAAAGTAAGAAAAAAAGGAATTCAAATTGGGACAGGAACAGGAATAAAAAGGGAGAGAAATGAAGAATAAGGTGGGAGTGAGAGAGTGAGAGAGAAAGAGAAAGAAAACAGAAAAAAAAGAAAAGAAAAAAGGAAAACATTTTTTAAAAAAAGAATAGATAAAAATTAGAAAAAACATTAAAAATAGGAGAAAAAATTACTTTGAAAATAAATAATAATAGTAATACCTCCTTAAGGGTATGTCTCTGATATCACTATAGACAGCATGGGCAGGAGTGTGCAGATGTAATTCAGTTAGTCTCAGCAAGCCAGCAGCTGTCCCCTGAGGTTCAGGCTCATTTCTGCCTGCAAGGCCCAAGTTGAGATCTCTGACCTCCTGCTAGGTTGAACTCTGTAAGGTTCTTCTGCAGGTTCCAGCTGCCCTTCCCCTGAAGATAGTCCAAGTTCCAATGGGAGGTGGTGATCCCTCCATCTTACCAACTACGGTGGTCTGGTGTACCTTTATTACAGAGATTTTCTTCACTTTTCCAATGGGCTTCAGTTTTCATCTAGGAGCCTCAGAGAGGCCCTCTTTCTCTTGTTCACTTCTTTTCTATCTTCTGGAGCTCAGATCAATGTCCTTTCTGACCCACTGCCCCTCTGTGGTGTGGATCCAAGTGCTGGCTTGGCCCAGTGGCCAGAAGTGGGGGGGGGCACACGCTGTGTTGGTGCCCACTCTGCTTCGCTGCTCTGCACTGAAGGGGCAGGGCCACTGGCCAGCCCGTGCTGCTCAGGACCTCTGCTGTTCTGCGATGAAGGGCTCTAGTTTTTTATCTGTGTCTACTCTAGATTTATTGAGCATGTCCTTTATTTTGATCATCACTTTTTTATTTTATTTTTTTTGGTACTGGGGATTGAACTCAGGTCCTTGTGCTTGCGCCACAGGCGGCGAAACCACTGAGCTAAATCCCCGGCCCCTATCTTGATCATCACTTTTTTTTACCTGAGTGATTATACTCTCTATAACCTCATGCAACTGTGTTTTCACTTCTGCTCTTATCATTTCCAATAATTCAGGTGAGTGACTTCCAGTTCCTTTATCTTGTTGTCCCCTGGACTTGTCCTAGGTGGGCTGGAGGTCTTGGATTGGATTTTGCTTCTGCATCTTGTCATTTTCTTTTCTTTCTTCTTTTTTTTGTTTTACTTTGTTTTCTGTGTTCATTTTTGTAAATTTCTTATGCCAGATAGCTTTATCAGTAGTATCAAGGCCTTCCTAGGTAATATCTATTCCTCAGTGATGTCTTCCGGGCATATGAGGTTCTTGGTGCTTGTGTCTGTTCCAAAATCCTACCTTCCCAATTTATTAAGGATCCAAAGTTGCTATTTATTTGGTTTAGCACCCAGCCCTTTGGTACTGGACTATGGTGATCGTTATGGCCCCAGACAATCACAGTGTTGTCATAAAAGGGAGAACAACTGATTGCAAAAGGTATGCTATCCTGACTAAAGTAGTACAGTTAGCAATATCAAGAGCATCAAGCAACCCTAGAAATTAACAAATTGTGGTAACTATTAATTTGGTACCTTTAATTATAGGAAGAAAAACTACAGTTTTATAACATAATCCAACATAAACCAGGGACTTCTATGCAATGAGTTTCCCCTTAGTGGAGTGATTTTATCCTCTGGGTGGGAGAGTTTAAGAGGGGTAGGGGGCAAAACAGATAAATGAAGGGAAATGTAGTAGTTGCAAGGCTGGAGGACAACAGATGATCTTAAGCTTTGGGAAACTGGAGAAGCAGGCAGGAGAGAAAGCCTGAAGAATAAAGCAAAAGAATATTGGAGTAAACCAGAAAGACAAGAGGAGATTTTCACTCACATGAAAATATAAACTCAAGAGTAATAGTTGAGGAAAGAGAAAAAAAATGAGAACAAAATAAAAATAAAGGTAAAATCCTAAACAATGAAGAAGAAAAAAAACTCCAACCAGACAGAAAAAGGAAAGAAAGCCAACAAAGAAAAAAAATAAAATTTCTCTAGAATCCACAGTTCTGTGGTAGTGACCAAGGGAGGTAATGTCCCAAAACTGTGCTGTGTACCCCTGCCAGGTCTGCAGTAGGATTAGTGCTGGGTACACGGTTGGTCTCGTGGGAGCTGGGGCCAGTCTTCAGCCAGCAGTTTTTCGGATGTCTCCTCCCACCCCAAGCCTCCTTACTGTGGGTGCTGTTGCACTCTCAGGCAGGGTAGCCCAGGGCTGCTCCAAGTCCTGTGTACAGTTGGCTCCATTTGGTCTTTGCACAGCCTCTTCTGTTTCACCCCCACTGGCCCTTCTCTAGCCCATCCTGTAGCTTGTCAAGGGGCAGGGTGGGGTGGGGGTGGGGATGCTATCACCACTGGGAATGTAGCCCAAGGCTTCTAGGTTCCACCTCAGTGTCCTCTCCAGTGGTTAGGTGTGAACCTGGGGCTATTTAAATCCTGAGTGTTTTCTTTGAAGCTACTGGTTGCCACTCCTTTCCCCCACCTCCACTGCCCTTAGCTCCTAGGGCACAGGACAGAGGAAAAAAAAAAAAAAGGAAAAGAAAAATAGGGGCTGGAGATCCTTCCCACTGGGAGGGAACAGATTATTTCTGGTCACTTACCTCTGTGTTTGCTAGTAAAATTTGTTGCCTGGCTACAGTGTCCTTTGTGTGGAGGAAGGCAAAAGAGGCAAGAGACCTTTTCCCCCGAATCTATTCTGCGTGGCTTGAGTTAGCTGCACTTTTTCAGTCCTTCAGTGTCTTGGGGACTTCCCAGTACAGAGAGTCTTGCTCAGCACTTCTTGCACCACTGGTAGCCCTGTGGGCTGATGCGCCATTTTATGAAGTACTGTGCCTATGTTTTATGTGATCTAGTAGTCTCTCATTTCAGACTGATTTTGGCATCAGGATGTATGTCTCTCCCTTTCTTCAAATTACCTGTGTTTTTAGTTGATTTCTCTCTGAGTAGGTCCAATGTTACTCCTCCTCCATTCAATCATCTTAAATTTTAAAAAGGAGGGACAAATTATTACTTTAAAATTGGGGTAAGTGGGAGGGGATGATTTGGGAAAATGAAGAAGAAAGTGGGGAGAAGATATTCCAAATGTCTATGAATACTTTGTGATATACAATTTGGTTTTCTGGTGGAAGCTGCCCACTAGAAAGGGAAACCTAGAGGGATTGTTTTCAACCAGATCCATGCTTACTTGTAAGGCAAGGAATTAGCAGGGGTTGTGTTCTGCATGCTGTTCTTCCAGAACAGCTTAGTTTTTCTATTCACATGAACTCCTGGAGTGCGTGAGAACCTACCTGGGTCAGCAGTGGACCTGTCTGCTGGCTGCGGAGGCTCATGGAACACAGTGGACAGAGCAGGGTCTGAGGTCTAGTCCATTTCTCTACTCTGTCTAAGCTTAGGGCCACCATGATTACCGTTCACTACCAATGATAGCAAAAAGGCAGGAGCTGGTAGATCAGACAGAAGCTGATTGTGACAATTCTGCCATCTTTTGCCTGAAATTGTGTTTTTTACCACAGTTTATTTCTTTCTAAAGCCACACATAATGACTTTCATTCATTCATTTAACATTTGATGAATACCTTCTACCTAAAGTTTCCATGCAAAGTAATTAAAATGTCTACTTTCAGGTTTTGCCATATGTATGTATTTCCCCTAAATCCTTCACTTTTAATGGTGAATTCCGTTTTTTGCAGAATGTGTCTGTTGCCTACATTGGAATGTTAGTAGGTGGAGACTATATTTTCTCTCCATTAAACTTTGTAGGATTAAATATTTGGTAAGTGACATTTTTAAAAACTCAGTTGATTACAATAAGAATTTTAAAATTAAGTTTATTGGTACATTTTAGGTATATATGATCACGTTCATCATAGGGAATTTGTACCTGTACATATTATATCTTGCTTCTTATTTTTCCCATTTGATTAATATGTAATAAACAAAAGTGCAAAGATAAATCTTATATTTTAAGCTGGAAGGTAGTTTCATATTATAGTTTTAAAAATTATTTTGTTTAAATCTTCAGTTCCTCTCTCTTTTTGGTGGTGCTGG
This sequence comes from Heterocephalus glaber, assembly GCF_053883595.1. Taxonomy (NCBI): domain Eukaryota; kingdom Metazoa; phylum Chordata; class Mammalia; order Rodentia; family Bathyergidae; genus Heterocephalus; species Heterocephalus glaber. The sequence continues at coordinate 11,266,248 of NW_028258151.1, read as the reverse complement.
AGATTGAATATAGGGCCTCATGAGCTCTGAGCCCAGCTCCAATTTCTCTGTTTTTTTCTCTATTTCTCTGCCCACATTATTCCTCGTGGGAACAGTGTCATGAACATCCACAGGACCAGGATCTGAGTTCATTCCCACATCTTCCTCCCAGAGGGGTCTCCTAAATTATCTGCCTTCCTCTTGCTGAGTGGGGCTCACTAGCTTATGCCCATTCTAAGTGCCATATACCAAGGATGCCCTAAGGATTGACTAACTGGGATTTTTATTTATTTATTTTTTTGGTACCGGGGATTGAACTCAGATCCTTGTGCTTGCGCAGCAGGCGGTGAAATCACTGAGCTAAATCCCCAGCCCCACTAACTGGGATCTTTTTAATTTTTGTACTGGGGATGGAACCCAGGGTACTCTACCATTGAGCTACAAGCCCAGGCCTTTTTAAATTGAGGCAGGTCTTGCTAAATTGCCCAAGCTGGATTCCAACTTATGATCCTTTTCCCTCAGCCTCCTGATTAGCTGGGATTACAAAGATGTGCCACTGTCCCTAGCTGGCTAGAATACTTTTCAAAAGAATTTTGGTGTCCCAGACCTGGGTGCTATTTTAAGAATGGAATATAGTTTGTTCAATAAAAACCAAGTGTGTGTTTTCTGTCTGAGGTTCCATATTAGATTTGATTACTGCTTCTGTCCCCAAAGGTTTGTATCTAGGAGGAGAAATTGACATCAGATCATCCACAAACCTTAGGAACCCCCAGAGAGCTAAATTGTCACCTCCAAATCAAGCTGACTATATTTGTACAGATGTCAGCTCTGCTGCTTAGCCATGGAATTCCCAGGTATTTATTCTTGCTGTTTTTTTCTCCTTTCAGCATGGCTGGAGGCCTGAGATATTCCTTCTTAACACTGGGCAGGCAGTTCAAGCCTAACCAAACTGATGAGGAAAATGTCCCGCTGGAAGTGAAGAGTTAGGTGCTGGGGCAGAATTGCAGCCTGACTTGCAGACCAGGCATAGGGAGGGCATTCCTTGCCAGAATTACACAGCCAGAGGTTTCACTGTTGGGACCCGCACTGCCCTGGTCAGAGCACAAATGGGAACCTCTGCAAAACACAACACGACCTCTGTGCTAGTGCGTGGTGAGCTTCAGGGGCCTGAAGAAGGACCTCATGTGGAGCCTGGCTGGCCGGAAGGAAGCAACACTTTCAGAACAAGCCCTGGGGATGGCAGGAGAGGATGTTGGTTCCCACCTGTGCTGTGCCAACCTTTGCTGCTGTGCGCTGAAGAGGATGCCATGCATGATCCTAAGGCCTCAGCATCTGGCCTCATAGCAAAGGTGCCACCACAGCAAGGTGCTATGATAACAGCTTTATTTTTTAGTTTCAACAAATATGTTTTAATAAAATTGGCCCATTAATGGCCAGGAGAGTCATTTGTTAGCTTTGTTATAAGCTATGCTGGTGTCTTTCTCTAATCGTCTGAATAGAATAAAGTCATTTCTATGAATGTCTCACCCTGCGATGTTGCTGCACACAGGGGGAAACAGTAGGTCAGTTATTCACAACACAGAACACCTCAGCTTCATGGGACAATTAGATGCTCCTTTTAGGGCATGTTTTAAGAGAAATTACAATATAACTCAAAGGAACAAAACACTCAGGGTGAGTCCTGTCAAGTGGCTTATCTATTTCTCTGCACATTTCCCTCCAGGTTTGTTCAGGACTTTAACCAAAGGTGCATCTCTTGACAAGCTTGCCTACCACTCAGACTGATAGATGGTGACTGGGAAGGAGTCCCGATGGACAGGGCTGATCTTTGACCTCCCCATCAGGAATGGGAAGTTCTCATCCCCTTGTGGGGTGGGTGGTGGAGCAATGGGCATTTCTCCCTATCCTTCTCCAAAAGTTCAAGTCTTTGCCCAGATAAACTGGCAACAGACAGCTTAGCAAAAGAAAAGGTATACAGATTGATTACCTGTGCATTGAGCCACTTAAAATATAAAACTCAAGAGCCAGTTGGATGAATTCCTTAGAGGAGAGAGAAGGGGGTGTGTGGGCTATGTTAGAAGAGTAGCAAGTGATTATTAGTGGGGATGAATGGGCTTGAAGGACAGACAGTGGCCGGAGACGAAGTTCCTTTAGGCTCTTTGGTGTTTGATGTACAGTCTCCTCCTCAGTGGTAGGAGCTCGGTTTTCTTGGCCAATGGAGTTTCTGTAAGAAGACTGAAGGCAGTTGTGATCTTCTGTGGTAGATCCAGTCTTTAAGTCAACAGGTTACTTCAGAGAAGAGCTCCAGTGGACATCTGCTGATTCCTGAGCCTTTGCCGTGAAGCAGTCAGCACACAAAGGTCCCATGTTCTGGGGCGCTGTTTTCTGAGCTGACACAGGGTAGAGCCCCAGTCTGGGAGCCAGGAGCCCTTCTTTCTAGTCCATTCATTACCGGTCATCTCCAGAGACCTTTACAAGTCACTTTGTCCATTGTGGCTTCCATTATTTTACATTCAAATTCAAGTAAATCAGTCAATCCTTGACTGCAGTGACTTTCTAAATTCCTAGAAGTTGCGCCAGATGAGGCAGCAAAGGAAAAGATGACAGATGGGCCCATGTGTTTCTTCTCTTTACCTTAAAAAAATTATTTTAAATTCTCGTACAATATACAACAAAATTTATGATCTTAACCATTTTCAAGTGTACAGAGAGTATGAAGTATATTTATGTTGTTTTGTAACCAATCTCTAGAGCCTTTTCATCTGGCAGAACTGAAAATTGGTACCCATTAATCAACCCCCATCTCTCCCTCCTGCCCCTTCCTGGCCACTATTCTGCTTCCTCTCTCTGGGAATCTGACAATTTAAGATATCACAAATAAGGGCCATCATATGGTATTAAGTATTTTTGTGACTGGCACAATATCCTTAAAGTTAATCCACATTGTAGCATGTGTTAGAATTTCCTTCCTTTTAAAGGCTGAATAGATTGTGTCTGCACCATAATTTGTTATCTGTTCATCTGTTGATGGACCCCATGGGTTGCTTCTACTTTTTGCTCCTTCTGAATGATGTTGCTATGAGTATGGGTGTGCAGGTATCTCTTCAAGACCTTGCTTTTAATTCTTTTGGATTAATACCCAGAAGTGGAATTGCTGAATTGTATGGCAATTCTATTTTTAATGTTTTGAGGAACCGCTATACTGTTTTCCCTTGTGGCTATACCCTTTTCCATTCCTACCAACAGGGGTTTCAGTTTGTTGACATCCTTGATAAATAACATGTTCTTTTCTATTTTTGTCATAGTAATCACAGTGTTTTGGCTTTGATTGGTGTTTCCTTAATGAATCCATTAGTGACTCTGACCATTTTCTCATGTAATTGTTGACCCTTTGTCCATCTTCTTTAGAGAAATGTCTACTCCAGTCCTTTGCCCATTGCTCAATCATGTCAACTGTTTTGTTTCTGTTGAGTTGTAGGAGTTCTTTATTGTTTCAATTTACTTTTAAAGTCCGCTGGAGCATGATGTTGGTGTTTCCAAATTATTGTCATAACTTTCCTGGCATCAGCAACCTTTCTGAAAACTGGAGACCAAAAATGCCAAGTAAACAACTAAAAACTAGCTTTTGCTCTTTTTAAAAAGTCAACTTTGTTTTGAATTTTGAAAGGAAGTGGATTTTATTTTATGACTTTGGCACCTGCTTCCAGAAATGGCCAGCAGAGGGCACCCCAAGAGCAGCCCAGAAGCCCTGGAAACTGAATGGAAGGTTGGAATTTTTGCTGTGGCACTAAAGAAGGTTGGAGGCAGGTACAAATCAGTTTTTTTTTTGTTTGTTTGTTTTTTTAAATTCTTTTATTGTTACATTGTGGGTATACAACACAATTACATTTCTCATTGGGAATTGTACCTTTACATAATGCATCTTGGTTCTTTTTTTTTCCCCATTCCTAGCCCTCCCTTCACCCCCTCCACCCTTCCCTATTTACAAAGACTTTATTTCCATTTTTTCCATTTCTCATCATTTTTCCTTACCCTTCTTTCCTTTCTCCTGCCCCTCCCACTACCCCTACCCCTTTGGACCTTTTCTTCCTATTTTGCATTATCGATTATTCATTCTAATCATCGGTACATTTTAGGTATACAATATAATGACATTCATCATTGGAAATTTGCACCTTTACATAGTCTCTCTTGGTTCTTATTTTTCACCCTTGCCCAGCCCTCCCTTCAACCCCTCCATTCCTCCCTATTTACAAAGATTTTGTTCCTATTTTTCCATTTTCTCATATTAATCCCATTCCCTTCTATCCTTTCCCCTAGCCCTCCCACTTCCTTCCCCTTTGCCCCTTTTCTTCCTATGTCACATGACCTATTATACATTTAGTCCTTATTTACACTTTCAGTTTCTCACACCAGAGAAACTATTCGGTATTCACACATGTGTGTCCTATTTATTTCACTTAAGAGTATCGCCTCAATGTGCATCCACTTAGCTATAAATGTCTCTAATTTCTCATTTATTATGGCTGAATAGTACTCCATTTTATAAAAAAACCACATTTTCTTTATCCAGTCTCCAGTTGATGGGCATTTGGGCTGTTTCCAAGTTTTAGCTATTACAAACTGCACTGCTATGAACATGGGTGCACATATATCACTGTGGTATGATTCATTTAATTCTTTGGGGAAGATCTCCAGCAGTGGAATAGTGGGGTCAAATGGGACTTCCAGTCCTAGTTCTTTGAGGTATCTCCATACTGATTTCCACATTGCTTGCACCAGTCTACACTCCCAACAGCAGTGGAGCAGGGTTCCTCTTTCCCCACAGCCCCGCCAGCATTTCTTATTGGTTGATTTCATGATAGCAGCCATTCTTTCTGGAGTGAGGTGGAATCTCAGCATAGTTTTCATTTGCATCTCTAGAATGACCAGTGATGTTGAACATTTTTTCATGTATTTATTTGCTATTTCTACTTCTGTGTCTGAGAAATGTCTGTTCATTTCAGATACCCATTTTTGGATTGGGTCTTTAAATTTGGGAGGTCTGCTCTTTTTAAGTTCTTTATAGATTCGAGATAGTAGACCTTTGTCTGAGGAAGAGCAGGTGAAGATTTTTTCCCACATTGTGGGTTCTCTTCACACTGCTGGTGGTTTCTCTTGCTGTGCAGAAGCTTTTTAATAAGAAGAGATCCCATTTGTTGATTGTTTGTGCTAGTTCATGGGCAACTGAGGTTTTGTTCATAAAATCTTTTCCTACACCAATGTCTTCAAAGGTTCTACTAACCTCTGTTCCAGCTGGTTCAGAGTTTCTATTTTAATATTTAGATCTTTAATCCATTTTGAAAATCAGTTTTTGAATTAAGGTTTGTTGGATGGAGAGAGGTGCTATTGAAGGAATCTATGAGCATCAAAGAAGGTGAAGAGGAAATGTAGTTCAATGACTTAGTTCTCTGGATTTCTTTTTTTCTTATCAAAAGCATCATAACCACAACTACAGGATATGATAAAGAAAGTTAGTTTAGTTTCCTTGATATGTTGCATCTCGTGGCCACTGTACTGCAAATAACAGCTACGCCTTTTGTAAACTTGGACTTTTTTCTACTGTTTTAGTTTTTTTCCTACATTAACTATCTTTCAAGCACAGAGGATTGGAAGGTTTTTGTTTGTTTGTTTGTTTTGGTTTTTTGACATCTTGGGTTGCTTAAAGAATAGGACCTAATTTAGAAAAGTTATTTAAAATATATTTTTATGCCTTAGGAAAGTAGCAAAGTTACACGTCAATAATTTCAATGTCGTTGGTGACTTTTTTTCCTTTTGCATTATCACTTCGTTTCATTGCCTGGTTACCTGGGCTTCTGAGTTGTTCTCTGTGAATTGATATGTGTATCTTGCATACATTTTGAACGCTAGGACTTGTCAAGGGTCAGAAACTCACCTGCCCAGAGGATCCCCTTGACACACTCACCGGCGGGACTAAGGGGTCCCTTGCTATCTGGAGCCCCGCTCCATCCAGCTCACCATGCCCACCTGCAACCAGTGAGATGGTGAGAACCCCTTGACAAGCCCACCTGAGAGTAGCTTAGCCTCACAGGTGCCTGCAACCCCAGACCCCACCCCAACCCTCCCCGCCTCTGGCCTCCTGGCTGTGCTGCTACCTGGTTCCACACTACAGAGGCACAGAGGGGTATAAAGGCCATTGTCCTGGGCTGCAGAAGTGAACAACAGGTAGAGGGCCTCTCTCAGGCTCCTTGATGAAAATTGAAGCCCACTGGAAAAGTGAAGAGAATCTCTGCAATAAAGGCACACCAGACCACCGTGCTTGCTAAGTTGGAGGGATCATCACCTCCCATCAGAACCTGGACTATCTTCAGGGGAAAGGCAACTGGAACCTGCAATAGAACTTTGCAGAGTTCAATCTTGCAGGAGGACAGGGAGCTCAACTTGGGACCTGCAGCCAGAAATCTGCCAGAATCTCACGGGTCTGTGACTGGCTAGCTGAGACTCATTGACTTATATCCGCACACGGCTGCCCACGTTGTCAATTGTGACAGCAGAGACATACCCTGAAGGAGGCCCTTCATTTTTATCTTTTATTTGTTATTTTCAAAATTACTATTATTATTTTTTTGCTCACATTTTTAATTTTTTTTTGTTTTCTACTCTTAAAATTTTAATTTTTCTCTTTTTTCTTTCTTTTCTCTTTTGTTTCTCTTTCTCACTCCCTTGCTCCCTTGCTGTCCCACATAGTTCTTCATCTCCCTGTGAGTTCCTGTTCTGGCCCTAATTCGTATTTCTTCTTTATTTTTCTTTTCTTCTCTTTTTCCCTCTCTCGCTTGTGTCCTCTGGCCTCACTACTAACCTTCCCCTATCCTTCTACCTACCTATCCCTCCCTCCCCAACTCCTTCTAACTCCCCATCCCTAAGGGTAAAGTTGCTATACTGAAGAATTTATTCACTATAAACATATGTTGGGTTGGTCCTTGATTTTGATTTCATTCACACATGTAAAGGTGATAGATTAAAAAAAAAAGGTGATAGATTAATAACTACCACAAATTGTCATTTTCTAAGATGTACTTGATGCTATGGTGTTGCTCATTGTTTCACTTGGGCTAAGGTGTTGTGATTGACCTAATCAGTTGTCTTTCCTGTTATAATGAAAATGAGATAGCCTCAGAGCCATTAGAGACTCAAAACCTAAACACCAGCTGTATCTGGAAGACATCTCTGAGAAACAATCATTCCATAAGGTTCTAACTACAAGCAACAAAGATACTTACAATAAGCAACTTCGAAGTATCAACCCAGGAATTAAACCAAGGACAATACCAAAAACAAAAATGAGAAGACATTTAAGATGGAAGCTATGAATGCATAGGAAAGAAATGGAAACCATGAACACCCAACATAGAAAAGAAATGGAATCCATAAAACAGATTCAAACAGATATCCAGGAGATTAAAAACTCCATTGAAAGTATTCATAGCAGATTGAGCCAATGTGAAGATAGAATATCAGATATAGAAGACAGGATTGTGGTTAGTGACCATAAAAAGAGAGATTTCTTAAAAATAGTGAGGGATCATGAAAAATTGATCCAGCAGCTGCTAGATGATGCAAATACGAATAACATAAGACTGATAGGAGTCCACAAAAGAGCAGAAGAAAGTACAAATGACATAAGAAAACTGTTCACAGAAGTAATAGCAGAAAACTTCCCAAACAGAGGAAAAGAATTTGGCATACAGATAAGGAGGGCATATAGAACTCCGACAAGCCATGATTAAAAAAAAATCTACGCCTAGACATATAATAGTCAAGATCCCAGAAACACAACAGAAGAACAAAAGCCTATAAGCAGTTAGAGAAAAGAAACAAATCACCTACAAAGGAAAGCCCATTAGAATCAGCAGACCTTTCAATACAAACCCTCAAGTCAAGGAGAGCCTGGAGTAAAGTATTACAAGCCCTAAAAGAAAATAACCTCCAACCTAGGCTGTTGTATTCTGCAAAATTATCTTTCAAAATCGATGGGGAAATTAGATCCTTCCATGACAAAACCTGAGAAAATTCATGAATACCAAACCAGTACTCCAAACAATTCTAAACAATATCCTAGAAAGAGACAATGAGGGTCACAACTCCATGAGGCCCAACAGAGTGAAGCCATCAGGCAAGGCAAGAAATTAAAGGAAAAGGGGGAAAAATTTAAAAAGCCAACAACAGTAAAATATGACAAGTATGAGTCAATATGTATCAATCATAACCATCAGTGTGAATGGCCTCAATTCACCAATCAAAAGAAATAGTCTGGTAGAATAGTTCAAGAAGCAAAATCCAATATACCGTGTACAAGAAACACATCTAATTAAAAAAGAAATTCATAGAATGAAAGTAAAAGGACGGAAAACAGTTCTCCATGAGACAGGAACTCAGAAAAAAGCAGGGATAGCTATCTTATTTGCAGGCAAAGTAGATTTCAAACCAAAACTAATTAGGAGAGACAAAGACGGTTACTACATCCTTGTAAAGGGGACAATCTGAGAGGAAGAGATGACAATCATAAATATACATGCACCAAATACTAATCCCCCAACTATACAAAACAAATATTAATGGATATGATAAACCAAATAAGCACTAATACAATTGTAGTAGGGGACCTCAACACCCCACTGTCACAAATAGATCATCTAGACAAAAAATCAACAATGAAATACTAGATCTAAACCAAGCTTTTAAACAAATGGACTTAATAGATGTCTACAGAGTTTTCCACCCCACAGAATCAAAATATACATTCTTTTCAGCTGCACATGGGTCATTCTAGACCACATGCTAGCTCATAGGACATGTTTAAATAAATGCAAAGGAATTGAAGTTATCCCTTGTATATTATCAGACCATAGTGCAATAAAATTGGAGGTCAATAGCATAAGATACTGCAAGAATCCTACAAACACATGGAAATTGAAAAGCACTCTCCTGAACAACCAATGTGTCACAGAGGAAATTGAAGAAGAAATTAGAGAGTTTCTACAAGTAAATGATAATGCGAATGTAACATACTGGAATCTATGGGGCAGAATGGAAGCAGTTCTATGAGGGAAATTCATAGCAGTGAATGCCCATACTAGGAAAACAGAGCTCAAATAAACAACCTAATGCTGAATCTCAAGATCCTAGAAAAAGAAGAGCAAAACAAACCCAAAGCTCAGACAAGGGAGGAAATTATAAAGATCAGAGCAAAAATCAATGCAATGGAGAGTAAGAGAATGATACAAAAAAATCAATGAATCAAAGAGTTGGTTTTTTGAAAGAATAAATAAAATTGATAAACCCTTTGCCAACCTTATTAAAAAAGGAAAGAAAAGGCTCAAATGAATCCATGCAGATGGGGTTCTCTTGTGGTAGTTAGCTGCAATACACTGAGATTTGTAATTGCTTCCAGTTAGAGCAAATGCAGTTTGTGTCCTGTACCTCCATTCGCTTTTATGGGGTAGAATACACCTCTGAAAATTTTAGACTACAAACTCCAGTTCAACTGCAGAACAGTTCTGGGAAGTCAGTCTTGTTATTAAGGAACTATTTGGAACTCTCCAAGCTCTTTTACTGGCACAGAACTGCATGGTAAATTCTAGAGCAAAATAGAGTGGCAGCCAGAAAATAGTGCCCTGTACAAATCTGTAATGCTGAGAGACAGATAGTTGAATGGAACCATGCAGATAGGGTTCTCTTTTGATAGTTACCTGCAATACACTGAGACTTATAATTGCTTCCAATTAGAGCAAATGGACTTTATGTCCTGCACTTCCATTCACTTCAGTGGAGCAGAATACACCTTTAAAAATCTTAGAGTGAAAACATTGCTTAAAACAGCAGAACCACTATGCGAAATTAAGCTTGTAATAAAGTTTACTAGATAAACTTTGGAACATGCCAAGCTCTTTTGCTGTCACAGAGCTGCATGTTACCTTCTAGGTCAAATTACCATTCACAGTGGCAGCCCCACAGTGGTGCCCTGTACAAATGTGTAATTCAGAGAGGCAGACAGTTGAAAGAATCCATGCAGATCATGTTCTCCTTCAGCAGGTATGTGCCATAAACTAAGACATGTGACTTCATCCAGTTAGCAGGAAATGCACTTTATGTCTTGCACCTCCATTCACTTCAGTGGGGCTGAATACACCTTTGAAACTCTTAGAGTGCAAAACTCAGTTCAAACAGCAGAACCATTCTTGGATATCAGTTAGGCTTCTAACATGGAGTTGTTAGTAGGGAAACCATTGGAACTCTCCAAGCTCTTTCTCTATCACGGAGCTGCATGATTATTTCTCATCCAAACTGCCTTTCACAGTGGCAGCCTGAGAGTGGTGCCCTGTACAAACCTGTCATGCAGGCAGTCTAATTGAACACTGCAGATGAGGTTCTCTTTGGGTAGTTACCTGCCAACCACTGAGACTTGTAACTGTTTCCAGTTAGGAACCAAGTGCATTTTATGTCCTGCACCTCCATTCAATACAATGGGGCAAAATACACCTTTGAAATTTTTAAAGTGCAAATATCAGTTCAAACAGCAGAACCATTCTGGGAAATCAGGCTTCTAACCTAGAGTTGTTATTAGATAAACATTGAGAACACTCCAAGCTCTTTCTTTTTTCCAGTGCTGCATGTTACCAACTAGGCCAAACTGCCATTCACAGTGGCTGCCTCAGGCTGGTGCCCTGTACAAGGGTGTACTGCAGTCAGACAGTTGAATGAATCCATGCAGATTGGTTCTCTTTGAGTAGTTACCTGCCATACACTGAAATTTATAACTGCTTCCAACTAAAACCAAATGCATTTTATGTTCTGCAACTCCATTCACTTCAATGGGGGTAGAATACACCTCTGAATATCCCAGAGTTCAAACTTCAGTTCAACTCCAGAAATATCTTGAGAAGTCAATTAGGTTTCCAACATAGAGTTGTTATTAGGAAAACAGATGGAACTCTCCAAATTCTTTATCTGTTCACAGAGCTGCATGGTATCTTCTAACTGAAACTGCCATTCACAGTGAATGCCTCAGAGTGGTACCCTGTACAAATGTGTAATGCAGAGAAGCAGATGTTCAAATGAATCCATGAAGATGGTGTTCTATTTTGGTAGTTACCTACACTGAGAAATATAACTGCTTCCAGTCAGGAGCAAATGCACCTTATGTCTTGCACCTTCAAGCCCTTTAATGAAGCAGAATACAGCTTTGAAAATCTTAGAATGCAAACTTCAGTTCAAACAGCAGAACCATTCTGGGAAGTCATTTAGACTTCAAACATAGTGTTGTTAATTGGGAAATATTTGGAACTCTCCAAGCTCTTTCTCTGTCACAGAGCTGCACGGTACTTTCTAGACCAAACTGCCATTCGGAGTGGCAGCCTGAGAACGGTGCCCTGTACAAACCTGTATTTCAGAGAGGCAGACAGTCAAATGGAACCATGAAAATGAGGTTCTCTTTGGATAGTTCCCTGCCATACACTAAGTCATGTAACTGCTTGTAGTTAGAATCAAATGTACTGTATGTACTTTACCTCTATAAACTTCAACAGGGCATAATAATCATCTGAAAATATTCCAGTGCAAATTTCAGTTCAAAAAGCAGAACTATTCTGGGAAGTCACTTAGGTTTTTAAAATAGAATTGTTATTAGAGAAATATTTGGAATACTCCAAATTCTGTCTCAGTCAGAACTGCGTGGTATCTTGTAGCTCAAACTACCATTCACAGTGGCTGTCTCAGACGGTGTACTATATAAATGTATGATGCAGAAAGGCAGACAGACAAATGAATCCATGCAGATGAGGTTCTCTTTGTCCACATACCTGCCATTCACTGAGACTTGTATGTGCTTCCAGTTAGGAGGAAGTACACCTTATGTCCTGTACCTTCATTTCAATTGGAGAGACTACCACTCTGAAAATCTTGGAGTATAAACTGTAGTTGAAAGAGCACAACCAATTTGGAAAGTCCTTTAGGCCTTTAACATAGAGTTGTTATTATGGAAACATTTACAACTCTCCAAGCTCCTCTGTCAGAAAACTGCATGGTAATTTATAGGCTAAACTGCCATTTACAGTGGCAGCCTGAGAGTTGTGCCCTATACAACTCTGTAATGCAGAGAGGCAAACAGTTGAATGAATCCATGCAGATGGATTTCTCTTTGGGTAATTACCAGCCATACCCTGAGACTTGTATCTGCTTCCAGTGTGGAGCAAGTGCACTTTATGTCCTGAACCTTCATTCACTTCATTGGGGCAGAATTATACCTCTGAAAATCTTACAGTGCAAACTTCAGTACAAACATCAGAACCATTCTGGGAAGTCAGTTAGCCTTCTAACATAGAGTTGCTTTTAGGGTAACATTTAGAACTCTCCAAGCTCTTTGTCTTTCATAGAGCTGCATGGTGCTTTTTAGGTCAAACTGCCATTCAGAATGGCACCCTGAGAATGATGCCCTGAACAAATCTGTTATGAAGAGAGACACACAGCTGAATGGAATCATGCAAATAAGGTTCTCTTTGTTTTAGTTTCTTGCCATACACTAAGCCATGTAACTGCTTATAATTAGGATCAAATGCACTTTATGTACTTTACATCTATTCCCTTCAACAGGGCATAATAAACATCTGAAAATCTTCCAGTGCAAATTTCAGTTCAAACAGAAGAACCATTCCTGGGAGTCAGTTGGGCTTCTAAAGTAGAATTGTTATAAGAGAAACATTTGGAACCCTCCAAACTCTTTCTCTGTCACAGAGCTGCATGGTACTTTCTAGTTCAAGCTACCATTCACAGTGGCTGCCTGAGACTGGTGTCCTGTAAAATTGTGTAATGTTGACAGGCAGACAGTCAAATGAATCCATGCAGATGGGGTTCTCTTTGTGTACATAACTGACATTCACTGAGACTTGTATTGGCTTCCAGTTAAAAGCAAATGCAGCTTATGTCCTGCACCTCCATTCACTTCAATGAGGCAAAACATAACTCCGAATGTCTTGGAGTGCAAACTGTAGTTCAAACAACAGAACCATTCTGGAAAGTCCTCTAACATAGAGCTATTATTATGGAAACATTTACAATCATCCAAGTTTCTCTGTCACAGAACTGCATGGTACTTTCTAGGCCAAACTGCCATTTACAGTGGCAGCCTGAGAGTTGTGCCCTGTAGAAATCTGTAATGCAGAGAGGCAAGCAGTCAAATGAATCCATGCAGATGGGGTTTTCTTTGAGTACTCACCAGGAATATATTGAGGCTTGTATCTGCTTCCAGTGAGAAGCAAGCACACTTTATGTACTGAACCTCCATCACTTCATGGGGAAGAATACATCTCTGAAAATCTTTGAATGCAAACTGCAGTACAAATGGCAGAAGAATTCTGGGAAGTTGATTAGCCTTCTAACAGAGTTGTTTTTAGGTTAACAGGTAAAACTCTCCAAGCTCTTTCTCAGTCACAGAGATGAATGGTAATATCTAGGCCAAACTGCCAGTCACAGTGGCAGCATGAGAGCGTGCCCTGTACAAATTGGTATGCAGAGAGGCAGACAGTCAAATGAATCCAGGCAGAAGGGGTTCTCTTTGGTACTTACTTGCCATTCACAGAGACATGTATCAGCTTCCATTTATGAGCAAAATTAATTTATGTCTTGATCATTCACTTTGATGGGATGAAATACACCACTTAAAATCTTACAGTGCAAATTGCAGTTCAAACAGCAGAAACATTCTAGGAAGTCAGCTAGGCTTCTAACATAGTATTCTTATTAGGGAAACATTTCCAATCCTCCATGCTCTTTCTCTGTCCTAGAGATGAATGTTATTTCTAGGCTAAATTGCCATTCACAATTGTAGCCTGAGATTGTTACCCTGTACTACAGAGAGGCAATTGAATGAATCCATGAAGAAGGGGTTCTCTTTGGGTACATACCTGCCATTCACTGAGACTTGTATCTACTTCCAATTGGGAGTAAAAGCACTTTATGTATTGCATCTACATTCACTTCAACAGGGAAGAATACTTCTCTGAAAATCTTGGAGTCCCAAGTGCAGTTCAAGCAACAGAAGCATTCTGAAAAGTCATTTAGGCCTCTAACATAGAGTTGTTATTATGGAAACATTCCAAACTTTCCAAATTATTTCTTTGTCACAGAGCTACATGTCACTATCTAGCCCAAACTGCCATTCACAGTGGCAGTCTGAAAGTGGTGCACTCTAGAAATTAGTAATGCAGAGAGGCAAACAGTGTAATGAATCTGTGCAGAAGGAGTTCTCATTGGGTACTTACCTGCCATACACAGAGACTTGTATCTGCCACCTTTGAGGAGCAAGTCCATTTCTGTCCTGAACCTCTATTCACTTCAATGGGGCAAAATATATCTCTGAAAATCTCTGGCTGCAAACTGCAGTTAAAACAGCAGAACCATTCTGAGTAGACAGGTTTCTAACATAGGGTTTTTATTTGGGAGACATTTAGAACTCTACAAGATCTTTCTCTGTCACAGCACCATGGTACTTTCTAGACAAAAGTGCCACTGACAGTGGCAGCCTTAGATTTGTGCCCTGTAGAAATCTGAAATGTATAGAGGCAGACAGTCAAATGGGTCCATGCAGAAGTAGTTCACATTGGGTACTTACCTGCCATTCCCTGAGACTTGTATCTGCTTCCAATTAGGAGTAAATGCACTTTATGTCCTGCACTCCCTTTGACTTCAATGGGGCAGATTACATCTCTGAAAATCTTTGAGTGCAAACTGCAGTTCAAATAGGAGAACCATTCTGAAAAGTCAGTTGAGCTTCTAACATAGAGTTACTATTCAGGAAACGTTTAGAGCTCTCCAAGCTCTGTCTGTAATGGAACTGTATGGTACACTGTAGGCCAAACTGCCATTCACAGTAGCAGCAGGAGAGTGGTGCCCTGTAGAAATCTATAATGCAGAGAGGCAGACAGGTGAATGAATCCATGCAAAAAAATTTCTTTGGATACTTACCTGCCATTCACTGAGACTTGTATCTGCTTCCAGTTAGGAGTAAATGAACTTTGTGTTCTGCACTTCCATTGACTTCAATTGGGCAGATTACATGTCTGAAAATCTTGGAGTATGAACTGCAGTTCAAATAGCAGAACAATTCTGGAAAGTTGATTAGGCTTCTAAGCATTTAGAACTCTCTAAGCTCTTTTTGTCAGAGCTGGAAGGTACAATGTAGGCCAAACTGCCATTCACAGTGGCAGCCTGAGAGTGGTGCCCTGTACAAATCTGTAGCGCAGAAAGGTGGACAGTTGAATGAATCAGTGCATAAGTGGTTCACTATGGGTGCTTTCTTGCCCATCCCTGAGACTTGTATCTGCTTTCAGATAGGAGCAAATTCACTTTATGTCCTTCACCTTCCTTCACTCCAATAAGGCATAATACACCTCCTAAAATCTTCAAGTGGGAACTGCGGTTCAAAGAGCAGAACCATTCTTGGAAGTCAGTTATGCTTCTAACATAGACTTTTCATTAGGGAAATATGTGGAACTCTCCAAGTTCTTTTTCTGTCACAGAGCTGCATGGTAATACATAGGCCAAACTGCCATTCACAGTGCCAGGCTGAGATTGGTGCCCTGTATAAATCTGTAATGCAGAGAGTTATAAAGTTGAATGAATCCATGCAGTTGGGGTTCTTTTTGGGTATTTACGTGCCATTCATTGAACCTTGTATCTGCTTCCAGTTAGGAGTAAATGCAGTTTATGTCCTCCACCTTCATTCACTTCAATGGGGCAGAATACACCTCTGAAAATCCTTGAGTCCAAACTGTCGTTGAAACAGCAGAGCCTTTATGGTGAGTCAGTGAGGTTTCTAACATAATGTACTTATTATGGAAACATTTACAACCCTCCAAGCTGTTTCTGTGTCACAGAGCTGCATGGTACTTTCTAGGCTAAACTGCCATTCACAGTGGCAGCTTGAGAGCGATGCCCTGTATAAATTCTTATTGCAGTGATGCAGACAGTCCAAGCATTCCATGCAGATGGGGTTCTTTTGGGTTCTTACCTGCCATACACTGAGACATGTATTTGTTTCCAGTCAGGAGCTAATGCACTTTATGTCGTGCACCTCCATTCACTTCAATGGGGCAGAATACACCTCTGAAAATCTTTGAGTGCAAACTGCGGTTCAAACAGCAGAACCATTGTGGGAACTTGGTTAGGCTTCTATGATAGAGTTGTTATTAGGGAAATATTAGAACTCTCCAAGCTCTTTCTCCATCACAGAGATGCATGGTATTGTAGAGGCCAAACTGCCATTCACAGTGACAGCCTCAGAGTGGTGCCCTGTACAAATCCATAATGCAGAGAAGCAGAGAGTGGAATGAATTCATGCAGATGGGGTTCTCTTTGTGTACTTACCTGCCATTCACTGAAATTTGTATCTGCTTCAAGTTAGGAGCAAATGAACTTTATGTCCTGCATCTCATTCACTTCAATGGTGCATATTGAGCCTCTGAATATATCAAGTGAAAACTGCAGTTCAAATAGAAGAACCATTCTGGGAAGTTGGTCAGGCTTCTAACATAGAGTTCTTATTATGAAAACATTTTGATCTCTCCAAGATTTTTCTGTGTCACAGAGCTACATGGTATTTTCTTTTTTAAAAAAAATTTCATTTATTGGTACATTTTAGGTATACAATACGTTTACATTTATCATTGGGTGCTTGTACCTGTACATGATGTATCTTAGTTCTTATTTTTCCCCCATTACCTGTGCACCCTTCACCCCCTCCACCCTTCCCTATTTACATAGATTTTGCTTCCATTTTTTTTCTTTTTTCATAATTTTTCCTTTCCCTTCTTCCCTTTCCCCTTTCCCTCCCACCACCCTACACCTTTGGACCTTTTTCTATTTCAAATTATCAATTATTCATTTTAATCCTTATTTATACTTTCAGTTTCTCACACTAGAGAAACTATTCAGTATTTACACATGTGTGTCCTATTTATTTCACTTAAGAGTATTGCCTCAATATGCATCCATTTAGCTATAAATGTCTCTAGTTTCTCATTCTTTATGGCTGAGTAGTACTCCATTTTATTACAAAACCACATCTTCTTTATCCAGTTTCCAGTTGATGGGCACTTGGGCTGTTTCCAAGCTTTAGCTATTACAAACTGTGCCACTATAAACATGGGTACACATATATCACTGTGGTATGATTCTTTTAATTCTTTGGGGAAGATCCCCAGCAGGGGAATAGCTGAGTCAAATGAGACTTCCAGTCCTAGTTCTTTGAGGTATCTCCATACTGATTTCCACAGTGGTTGCACCAGTCTGCACTCCCACCAACAATGGAGAAGGGTTCCTCTTTCCCCACAGCCCTGCCAGCATTTGTTATTGGTTGATTTCTTGATAGCAGCCATTCTTTCTGGGGTGAGGTGGAATCTCAGTGTTGTTTTCATCTGCATCTCTCAAATGACCAGGGATGTTGAACATTTTTTCATATATTTATTTGCTGCTTTTACTTCTTTGTCTGAGAAATATCTGTTCATTTCGGATGCCCATTTTGCTACATGGTATTTTCTAGGCCAAACTGCATTTCAGAGTGGCAGCCTGATAGCCTTGCCCTGTACAAATCTATAATACAGAGAGTCAGAGAGTTGAATGAATCCATGCAGTTTGGATTCTCTTTGGATACTCACATGCCATTCACTGAGACTTGTTTCTAATTCCAGTGAGGAGCAAAAGTACTTTAGGAGCACAGGTACTTTATATCCTGTACCTTTATTCACTTCACTGGGGCAGAATACACCTCAGAAAATTGTTGAGTGCAAACTGCAGTTCTAAAAGCAGAACCATTTTGGGAAGTTGGTTAGGCTTCTAATATAGTGTTCTTCTTAGGGAAACATTTAGAACTCTCCAAGCTCTTTCTCTGTCACAGAGCTGCACGGTACTTTCTAGGCCAAGCTGCCATTTACAGTGGCAGTCAGAGATTGGCTCCATGAACAAATTTGTAATGCTGAGGCAGACAGTTGAATGAATCCATGCAGCAGGCATTCTCTTTGATAATGTACCTCCTATACACTGAGACTTGTATCTGCTTCCAGTTGAGAGCAAATGCATTTTATGTTCTGCAGATCCATTCACCTCAGTGGGGCAGATTACACCTCTGAAAATCTTTGAGTGCAAACTGCATTTCAAAGAGCAGAACTTTCTGGGAAGTTGGTTAAGCTTCTAACATAGAGTTTTTATTATGGAAACATTTAGAACTCTCCGAGGTCTTTCAGTGTCACAGAGTTGAATGGTACTTTGTAGTTAAAATTACAATTCACATTGGCAGGCTGAGAGTGGTGCCTTGTATAAATCCTTATTGCAGCAACGCAGACAGTCCAAGAAATCCATGCAGATGGGGTTCTCTTTTGTAGTTAGCTGCCATTCACTGAGACTTGGATCTGCTTCTGGTTATGAGCAAATGCAGTTTATGTACCGAATCCACCTGGGGAAAATCTCTGCATGCCAACTGCAGTTCCAATAGCAGAACCATTCAGGGAAGATGGATAGTCTTCTAACCTAGACATGTACTTAGGGAAACACAGATTTCTCTGAAATCATTTTTTGCCAGCAAGCTGCATGGTCATTTCTCAGTCCCATGGCCCTTCACGTTTGGCAGCTAGAGAAGTGGGGCCCCGGACAAATCCATAATGCAGAGAGGCAGATGGTTTGAATGAATCCCTGCAAATGGCGTTCTCTTTTGGGAGTTACATGCCACACACTTTGAAGTGGAACTGCTTCCAGTTCGGAGCAAAGGAATTTTGTCCTGCACCTCCATTCATTTTAATGTGGATGAATCCACCTGGGGAAAATCCTTGCATAGCGAACTGTAGTTAAAAGAACTGAACCATTCAGGGAAGGCATTTAGGCTTCTAATCTACAGTTTTTCTTAGTGAACCGTGTAGAACTCTCCCAGGTCTTTTGTGGTCCCAGAGCTGCACGGGCATTTCCCAGCCCCAAGGCCCTTCAGGGTGCATAGCCTGAGAAGTGTGTCCCTGGACAAATTCATAATTCAGAGAGGCAGATGGGTCAAATGAATTCCTGCAGATGGAAGGATTACCGGCCATACATTGAGATTTCAAACTGCTTCCAGTTAAAAGCAATGACACTTTATGTCCTGCACCTCCATTCCCTTCAATTGGGCCAAATCCACCTGGGGAAAATTTTTGCCTGCCAACTGCAGTTCCAACAGCAGAACAATTCATGGAAGTGGATTAGGCTTCCAAACTATATTTGTTCTTAGGGAAAAACTTAGAACTCTTGCAGTTTTTTCTCTGGCCCAGAGCTCTGGGGTTGTTTCTTGGCCCCGTGGCTCTTTGTGGTGGTCAACCTGAGAACTGGGCCCTGGACAAATCTATAAGGGAGAGAGGCAGATGTTTGAATGAATCCCTGAAGATGGAGTTTCCTTTGGGGAGATACCTGCCATACACTGAGATTTTGACCTGCTTACAGTTAGGAGCAAAGGCACTTTATGTCCTGCACCTCCATTCATTTCAATGGCACTGAATCCATCCAGGGACAGTCTTCAAGTGCCCACTGAAGTTCCAACTGCAGAACCATTCATGTTTGGTGGTTATGCTTCTATGCTATATTTGTTTTTATAGAGAAACTTAAAACTCTCAAAGCTCTTTCTCCTCCCAGAGGTGCATGGTTATTTCTCAGACACATGGCCCTTCCCGATGGGCAGCCTGAGAAGTGGGCCCTTGGACAAATCCATAATTCCAAGGCAGGCAGGTTTAATAAATCCCTGAAAATGAGGTTCTCTTTGGGGAATTACCTACCATACACTGAAACTTGGAACTGATTACAGTTAGGAGTAAAGGCACTTTATGTCCTGTACCACCATTTACTTCTATGGGGCCAAATCCACCTGGGGACAATTTTGGCATGCCAACTGCAGTTCAAGCAGCAGAACCATTCATGGGAGGTGGTTAGGCCTCTAATCTAGACTTGTTCTTAGGGAAACACTTGAACCTCTCTGAGCTCTTTTTCTGTCTGAGAGTGGTGCAGTCAATTCTTGGCCCCCTGGCCTTTGAGTTGGGTCGCCTAGAAGTGGGGCCCTGGACAAATCTGTTATGCTGATTGGCAGACAATTGAAATGAATCCCTGCAGAATGGGTTCCCTTTGAGGAGTTACATTCCATATACTTAAGAGTTGGAACTGCTTCGGTTAGGAGCAAAGGCACTTTATGTCCTGCACCTCCATTTACTTCACAGGGGCTGAATACACATGGGGGAAATCTTCACTTGCCAACTGTTGTTCAAAGAGCAGAATCACTGAGGGAAGGTGGTTAGGCTTCTAACCTAGAGTTATTTTTAGGGAAACACTTAAACCTTTCTGAGCTCTTTCTATGTCTGAGAGCTTCAAAGTCATTTCTCATCCGCATGGATCTTCATGGTGGGCAGCCTGAGAAGTGGGCCCTGGACAAATCTGTAATGCATTGAGGCAGATGTTGGAATGAATCGTTGCAGATGGGCATCGCTTTGAGGAGTACATGCCATACTGAGACTTGAAACTGCTTCCAGTTTGGAGCAAAGGCACTTTATGTCCTGCAACATCAATTCAATTGAGCTGAATTAACATGAGGAAAAATTTCACTTACCAAATACACTTCAAGAAGTAGAACCATTTGTGGAAAGTGGTTAGGCTTCTAACCTAGAGTTTTTCTCAGGGAAAATCTTAGAACATTCTGAATTCTTTCTCTGCTTTTGAAGTGTCCGGGCATTCCAGAGCCCCACATCCCTTTGCAATGGGCAACCTGAGAAGTAGGGCCCTGGAGAAAGCTATAATGCAGTGAGGCAGATGGTTCAAATGAATCCCTGATGATGGGGTTCTCTTTGGGGAGTTACCTGGCAGAATTGGAACTGCTTCCAATGAAAAGCAAAGACACTTTATGTCCAGCACCTTCATTCACTTCAATGGGGCCAGTTCCACTTAGACAAAATATTGGTGTGCCAACTGCAATTCAAACAGAAGAACCATTAGTGGAAAGGGGTTTGGCTTTCGTCCTAGAATTGTGCTTAGGTAAACATTTAGAACTCTCTCAGTTGTTTCTATGCCCCAGAAATTAGCAGTCCTTCCCAGCCCCACACTTCTTTGGAGTGGTCAGCCTGAGAAGAGGGGCCCTGGACAAATCAGTAATGTAGAGAGGCAGACAGGATGAATACGTTCCTGCATATCAGGTTCTCTTGGGGGAGTTACCTACCACACACTGAGAATTGGAACTGCTTTCAGTTAAGAGCAAAGGCACTCTATGTCCTGTACCTCCATTCACATCAATAGGGCCAAATCCATCTGGGAAAAATCTTGTTATGCAAACTGTAATTCAAACAGCAGAACCATCCCAGGATGGCAGATAGCCTTCTAAGCTAAAATTGTTCTTAAGGAAACCCTTAGAACTCTCCCATCTCTTTCCCTGCTCCAGAGCTTCACAGACATTGATCTGAGCAATGCCCTTCTCAGTGGGCAGCCTTAGAAGTGAGTCCTTGGAAAAATCAGTAACACATTGAGGCAACCAGGTTGAATTAATCCCTGCAGATGGGGTTCTCCTTGGGGATTTACCTTCCATACACTGAGACATGGACTGATTCCAGTTAGGAGCAAAGGCACTTTATGTCCTGCACCTCCATTCATTTCAATGTGGATGAATCCATCTGGGAAAAATCTTCATGTGACAACTGCAGTTCAAAGAGCAGCAGCATTCGTGGAAGTCAGTTAGGCTCCTAACATAGAATTGTTCTTTCAGAAACACTGTGAACTCTCCCAGTTCTTTCTCTGCCCCAAAGCTGTGTGGTTATTTCTCGTCCACCCAGCCCTTTGCACTGAGCAGCCTGCAATATGAAGTCCTGGACAAATCCATAATGCAAAGTGGTAGACATGTTGAATTAAACCCTCCAAATGGGGTTCTCTTTGTACAGTTACGTGCCATTCACTGACACTTGGAACTGCTTCCAGTTAAGAGCAAAGGCATTTTATCTCCTGCACCTCCATTCACTTCAGTGGGGCCGAATCCACCTGGGGAAAATCTTTACCTGCTCTGATGGTTGAGCAATTGTGTCAACCTGAGAAGTTTGGCTAAGAGAAGCTTAGCCAAATCAGCTCAGCAATTCCACATATTAGGGAATGGACTGCTAGGGCTGCTCCTAGACTGTTATAAATGGGAAATGAGGAAGGTCATGGTCTGTTCTGTTCTTTGGAGGAGCGCCAGTCTTTGCCTTCCAGTGTAGACCCTTCAGGCTTCCAGTGCAGACTCATCAGCCTCCTGATACAGATCCCACAGGACACTACAGGGAGCAAAGATTGTGCCCATAGTGCAAGGCATGATTAATAAATCTAGAGAGGACACAGATTAAAAAATAGAGGATCTGAGGAACTTGATGGAATCCCAACATAGGAAACAAATGGTATCCATAAAACAGATGCAAACAGATTTCCAGGAGATTAAAAACTCCATTGGAAGTCTGTGCAGCAGAATGAACCAATGTGAGGACAGAATTTCAGGTATAGAAGATAAGATTGCAATTAGTAACCAGGAAAAGAAAAATTGCTTTAAAATTGTAAGGGACCCTGAGAAATCAATCCAGCAGTTGCTAGACAATGCAAAGAAGAATAACATAAGACTGATTGGAGTCAATGAAGAAAGAGGAGAGAGTGCAGATGACATAAAAAAAACTGTTCACAGGGGCCGGGGATTTAGCTCAGTGGTTTTGCCGCCTGCTGCGCAAGCGCAAGGACCCAAGTTCGATCCCTGGTACCAAAACAAAACAAAACAAAACAAAAAACTGTTCACAGAAGTGATGGCAGAAAACTTCCCAAGCAGGGGAAAAGAACTTGACATACAGGTAAGTGAGGCATATAGGACTCCAACTAGCCTTGATCAAATGTAATACATGTGGAAAAACTTTTAGACAAAGCTCCTCACTTATTGCATATCAAAGAATTCATACTGGAGAGAAGCCCTGTGAATGCAATGCATGTGGAAAACTTTTCAGCCAGAGGTCATCCCTTACTAATCATTATAAAATTCATATTGAAGAGGACTCCCTGAAAGCAGATTTGCATCTATGAAAGTCTCAAAGCTTATCAGAGAACATGTACTTGAGATTGATTTACTTAATGAATATGAGGAAACTATTTTTAACTTAGTCCTCATCAGATACTAATTTCCAAGGAAAAATCTTGTCTATGTAATGATTATGGTGAGAGCTTTTATACTTTTAAAACATCCTTAGACACCTCATAGTTGCAGATATTGGCATGGGCCATTTGTAAGATGAAAATGTTTTTTTTCTGTCTTTATCAGTATTATGCAATATCAGCATTATTAAACATGAGAAAAATTGGGTTTCAGGGTTGCTAAATTTTTCAGAAACTTGTATGAGCTGCTAGCATATTTATTAAAGCTAATGTAATAACAAAAGAATTGATCTTAAAAGTAAATGCATTTTTAGAGCATAGGACCAAATAAAAGGAAAACAAAACTACAAAAAAAATAAATGTTTGATAATTCCAGTCCATTGCTCTGAATTAATCTAACCCCAGGGGTGACCACAGGATCCAGTTTTGTGGACCCTTCTTATAGCTTTACCATCTCAACACTAGCAGAATTTTTCTTGATTTAAACACATTGCGATGTTGAGTATATTAATGATTGAGTCTAACATAGCATTATTATTATATTGAAAAGATTATCTGTGGTTTCTTTTCCTCAATCTATTGCCCATGGAATTTTAGGGAATGTTGTCTTTCAGCCACTTCACTCACTTATTCCACTGCCTCTGGATTTGAATTTTTCTAGTTGTTAATTTTTTTATTTAGTTAAAAATATTATCGTTGACTTCTTTTCTCCAAGTGATAAGAAATTAGAATCTTGGAAAGAATAAGTAAAATCACTCAGTGTAGATTGTGGAACAATTCAGAATATGTAGAAATTATAATAGTTGATTTTTTTTATCTGATGTTTTACAGATATGTGCTTTGTTTTTGTGAGATTTGCAGACATTGGAATGATCTATTTTATGTATCCATCTAAGGATAAAAATCATTTCTTTATTATATTGTCTTGTTGATTATATCTAGAATTGATCATTTTTCATGTGTTTTTCAACATATGAGAAGTGGTTCTCCACATTGCTCTGTATTATATATGGTGTAATGTTTACTATCTCTATTTCAGTACTTGAAAGTTGATACATAATTAAATGACAGACTTTTGGGTTTTGTTCAGCTAATGATGTATACCACGCAACACTATCTTATCAATTCTAGTAGTTATTTGCTGGTTCTTTAATTTTTCCAACATATGACATAATGCTATTTGGCAGTGAAGACAGTTTTATATGTTCCATCTTACTCTCAAGGATTCATTTTTTCTTTTTTCCTTGTGTTTTCTCTCCATCCATTGATATGATTTTTTTTTTTTTTGTACCGGAGACTGAACTCAGGTTCTTGCGCTTGCGCAGCAGGTGGCAAAACCACTGAGCTAAATCCCCGGCCCCCATTGATATGATTTTAAGATATTGGTTTTTGAATTTTGCAATGTAAAGGGTGATATTAATTATTCAATAAATCAACTTATGTATTTTTCATAATTTCTTTTCATTGTAGTCTACAATCCTAAGTGAATATTAGCAATGCTCATATCTGTTGAGTGATTTGCAGTATTATCTTGCTGTTTCTCTGCTCCTAACTGGAAGCAGTTCCAAGTCTGACTTTATGGCAAGTCACTTCCCAAAGAGAATCCTATCTGCAGGAATTCAGTCAACCCACCTATCTTTCTCAATTATCTATTTGTCTGGTGCCACCCTTCTCAGGCTGCTCATGAAGAAAGGCCTTGGTCCAAGAAATGACTGTGCAGCTCTGGGGCAGAGAGAGAGCTGGGAGAAATCTACATGTTTCCCTAAGAATAACTGTAGGTTAGAAGCCAAATTGCCTTCCCTGAATGGCTTTGCTGTTTCAAGTGCAGTTGGCATGCAAAGATTTTCCCCAGGTGGATTTGGCCCCATTCAAGTGAATGGAGGTGCAAAAAATAAACTGTCTTTGCTTCTAACTGGAAGAGGTTTCAAGTCTGACTATAATGGAGGTTACTCCACACAGAGAATCCCATCTGCAGGGATTCATGTGACCTGTCTGCCTATCTGCAGTAAGGAAATGTCCAGGGCTGCCCCTCTCAGTCTGTCAACCACCAAAGACCATGGGGCTGAGAAATGACTGTGCAGCTCTGGGGCAGAGAAAGAGCTGGAAGAGTTTAAAGACTTTACCTAAGAACAACTTTAGGTTAGAAGCCAAATGGCCTTCTCAGAATGGCTCTCCTATTTGAACTGCATTTGGAACAGAAAGATTTTCCCCGTGTAGATTTGACCCCATAGGAGTGAATGAAGGTGCAGGACAGAAAGTCCCTTTGCTCCTTACAGGAAACAGTTTCAAGTCTGACTTTATGGCAGGTCACTCCCAAAATAGAACCTCATCTGTAGGGATTCATGTGACCATCTTCCTCTCTGTATTGAGAGTATGACCAGGGCCACTCTTCTCCGGATGCCAACCATCAAGGGCTCTGGGGCCAAGCAATGGCTGCAGAACTCTGGGCAGAGAAAGAGCTGGCAGAGTTGTAAGTCCTTTCCTAAGAACAACTTTAGGTTAAAGGATGAACCACTTTCCCAGAATGGTTCTGCTGTTTGAAATTCATTTGGCATGCAAAGATTTTCCCCAGATGGATTTGGCCCTATTGATGTGAATGGAGGTGCAGGACATAAAGTGCCTTTGCTCCTAACAGTAAGCAGTTCAAAGTGTGACTTCATGGCAGGTGATTTCCCAAAGAGAATCCCTTCTGCAGGGGTTCATTTGATTTGTCTGCTTTTCTGTATTACCAATTTGTCCAGGGCCAACCTTCTCAGGCTATCCAATGTGAAAGGCCATGGGGCTGAGAAATGACAGTCCAGCTCAGTAAAGGAGAAAGAGCTGGGAGAGCTCAAGTTATTTAACTAAGAACAACTCTAGGTTAGTAGTCAAATCGCTTTCCCCAAATAGTTCTGCTGTTTGAACTGTACTTGGCACACAAAGATTTTCTAAGTTAGATTCAGCCCCATTAAAGGAGATACAGTATATAAAATGCCTTTGATACAAACTGGAAGCAGTTCCATGTATGACTTTATGTCAGATCACTCCCAAAAGTAAACCCTCTCAGTAGGGGTTCATTTGACCTGTCTGCCTCTCTGTATTACCGATTTGACCCAAGCCAACCCTCCCCAGCTGCCATCAGTTTGAAAAGACCATGGGGCGGAGAAGTGTCTGTGTAGCTCTCTGGAGAAGAAAGACCTGGAAGAGTTCTGGTTGGTTCTCTAAGAACAACTCTAGGTTAGAAGTCCAACTACCTTCCCATAATGGTTCTGCTGTTTGAACTGCAGATGGCAAGCAAAGATGTCCTAACGTTAATTCAGCCTCATTGAAGTGAATGGCACTACAAGACATTAAGTACTTGGGCTCCTAACTGGAAGAACCTTCAAGTCTGACTTTATTGCAGGTCACTCCCCAAGGAGAACCCTATCTTCAGGGGTTCATTTGACCCATCTGCCTGTCTGCATTAAGGATTTGTCAAAGGCCACACTTCTCTGGGTGCCCACCATGAAGAGCTGTGAGGCCTAGAAATGACTGCTCTGCTCTGGAGTAGAGAAAGAGGTGGGAGAGTTCAAAGTGTTTCTTGAAGAACAACTCTAGGTAACAAACACATTCCCAAAATGGTTTTGCTGGTTGAACTGCTTTTTTCATAGAAAAAAGTTGGATTCATGAATCCAGTTGGATTCATCCCCATTGAATTGAATGGAGGTTCAGGACATGAAGTGCCTTTGCTTCTACCTGGAAGCAGTTAAAAGGCTGTCTTTATGGTAGATTACTGCCCAAAGAGAACCCCATTTGCTAAGATTCATTGGACTTCTGTGCCTCTCTATACTAAGGAGTTGTCCAGGGCCACTGTTCTCAGGCTGCCAACCATGAAATGCAGAGTGGTCGAGACTCGACTTTGCAGAACTGGGGCAGAAAAAGACCTGGGAGAGTTTTACATGTTTCTCTAAGAACAACTCTAGGTTAGAAGCCAAACTGTCTTCCCAGAATGGTTCTGATGTTTGAACTGTAGTTGCTATGCAAAGATTTTTCCCCAGGGGAATTTGGCCCCATTGAAGTGAATGGAGGTACAGGTCATAAAGTGCCTGTGCTCCTAACTGGGAGCAGTTC
The DNA here is from genome assembly GCF_053883595.1 of Heterocephalus glaber. Classification (NCBI taxonomy): domain Eukaryota; kingdom Metazoa; phylum Chordata; class Mammalia; order Rodentia; family Bathyergidae; genus Heterocephalus; species Heterocephalus glaber. The sequence goes on along the minus strand of NW_028258151.1, from coordinate 11,238,987 downwards.
CGAGTCTGACTTTATTGCAGGTCACTCCCCAAAGAGAACCACATGTCCAGGGATTCTTTCAACCAGTTTGCCTATCTGTATTAAGGATTTTTCCAGGCCCGCCCTTTTCAGCCTGCTAATGGGAAAAGGGCAGAAGGGCCAAGAAATGAATGTGCAGTTGTGGGACAGAGAATGAGCTAGGAGAGCTGTAAGTCTTTCCCTAAGAACAACTCCAAGTTACAAGCAGTACCCCCTTCAGAGAATGGTTCTGCTGATTGAACTGCATTTGGGATGCTAAGATTTTCTCCAGGTGAATTCAGTCCCATTGAAGTGAATGGTTATGCAGGACATAAAGTGCTTTTGCTTCTTACTAGAAACAGTTCCAAGTCTGACTTTATTGTGGGTCACTCCCCAAAGAGAACACCACCTGCAGGGATTCCTTTAACCTGTCTCCCGATCTGTATTAAGGATTTGTCCAGGCCTGCTTTCTCAGGCTGCCAACTGGGAAAGGTCAAGGGTCATAGAAATGACTGCCCAGCTCTGGGGCAGAAAAGCATCTGGGAGACTTCTAAGTGTTTCCCTAACAACAACTCTGGGTTAGAAGCAGAACTGCCTTCCCAGAATGGTTCTGCTGTTTGAACTGCATTTGGTCTACAAAGATTTTCCCCAGGGGGATTCAGCCCCATTGAAGTGAATGGAGGTGCAAGACGTAAAGTGCCTTTGCCCTAACTGGAAACAGTTCCAAGGCTGACTTTATGGTAGGTCATTCCCCAAAGAGAACCTCATCTACAGGGATTAATTCAACTCATCTGCATATTTGTATTAAGGATTTGTCAAGGGCCAACCTTCTCAGGTTCCCAACCATGAATGGCCAAGGGTCGGAGAAATAACAGCTCAGCTCTGTGGCACACACACACACACACAAAAAAAAAACCCACCTGGGAATCTTCTAAGTGTTTCCCCAGGAACAAATCTACATTAGAAGTTGAACCACCATCCTAGAATGTTTTTGCTGTTTGAACTGCATTGGGCACACAAATATTTTCAGGGGGATTCACCCCCATTGAAGTGAATGAAGGTGCAGGACATAAAATCCCCTATCTCCTATCTGGAAACAGTTCCAAGGCTGACTTTATGGTAGATCACTCCCAAAAGAGAACCCCATCAGTAGAGGTTCATTCAACCTATCTGCCTGTCTGTATTAAGGATTTTTCCAGGGCCACCTTTCTCAGCCTGCCAATGGAAAAATGCAGAGGGGCTGAGAAATGACTGTGTAGTTGTGGAGCATAGAAAGAGCTGGGAGAATTATAAGTGTTTCCCTAGGAATAACTCTAGGTTGGAAGCCAAACCACCTTCCCAGAATGGTTTTCCTGTTTGAACTGTGGTCAGCATAGAAAAATTTTCCCCAGGTGAATTCATCCCCAGTGAAATGAACAGAGGTTTAGGACATAAAGTGTCTTTGTTCCTACCTGGAAGCAGTTAAAAGGCTGACTTTATGGCAGATCACTGCCCAAAGAGAGCCCCATCTGCCAAGATTCATTGGACTGGGGCTGGGAATTTAGCTCAGTGGTTCCGCGGCCTGCCTCACAAGTGCAAGGTCCCGAGTTTGATCCCCGGTACCTCACCCCACCCCCCCGCCCTCCAAGATTCATTGGACCTCTCTGCCTCTGTGTATTAAGGATTTGTCCAGGGCCATGGTTCTCAGACTGCCAACAGGTAAATTCTTCTGAGAAATGACTGCAGATCTGGGGCAGCAAAAGCATCTGGGAGACTTCTAAGTGTTTCCCTAACAGCAACTCTGGGTTAGAAGCAGAACTGCCTTCCCAGAATGTTTCTGCTGTTTGAACTGCATTTGGTATGAAAAATTTTCCCCATATGGATTTTTTTCTCTTGTTTTTCCCCTTAAATTCTTTTATTGGTACATTTTAGGTATACAGTACATTTACGTTTATCATTGGGTGCTTATACCTGTACATGATGTATCTTTGTTCTTATTTTTTCCCCATTCCCTATATACCCTTCACCCCCTCCACCCTTCCCTATTTACGTAGGCTTCGTTTCAATTCTTTTTTCTTTTCTCATAATTTTTCCTTTCCCTTCTTTCCTTTCCCCTTCCCCTCTCACCACCCCTATCCCTTTGGAACTTTTCCTATTTCAAATTATCAATTATTCATTTTAATCATTTTAAACCTTATTTACACTTTCAGTTTCTCACACTAGAGAAGCTATTCGGTATTACACATGTGTGTCCTATTTATTTCACTTAAGAGTATGGCCTCAATATGCATCCATTTAGCTATAAATGTCTCTAGTTTCTTGTTCTTTGTGGCTGAGTAGTACTACATTTTATATAAAAAACCACATCTTCTCTATCCAGTTTCCAGTTGATGGGCACTTGGGCTGTTTCCAAGCTTCAGCTATTACAAACTGTGCCACTATAAACATGGGTGCACATAGATCACTGTGGTATGATTCTTTTAATTCTTTGGGGAAGATACCCTGCAGGGGAATAGCTGGGTCAAATGGGACTTCCAGTCCTAGTTCTTTGAGGTATCTCCATACTGATTTCCACAGTGGTTGCACCAGTCTGCACTCCCACCAACAATGGAGAAGGGTTCCTTTCTCCTCACACACCTACCAGCATTTGTCATTGGCTGATTTCCCGACAGCAGCCATTTTTTCTGGGGTGAGGTGGAATCTCAGTGTTATTTTCATCTGCATCTCTCAAATGACCAGTGATGTTGAACATTTCTTCATATGTTTATTTGTTGCTTTTACTTCTTTGTCTGAGAAATGTCTGTTCATTTCAGATGCCCATTTTTGAATTGGGTCTTTAAATTTGGGGGGTCTGATTTTCTTCAGTTCTTTATATGTTCTAGATAGTAGTCCTTTGTCTGAGGTACAGCTGCTAAAAATTTTTTGCCACATTGTAGGTTGTCTCTTAGCTCTTTTGGTGGTTTCTCTTGCAGTGCAGTAGCTTTTTAATAACATGAGGTCCCAGTTGTTGATGCTTTGTGCTAGTTCCCATGCTACTAAGATTTTGTTCATAAAGCCTTTTCCTATGCCAGTGTCTTTAAGAGTTCTGCCTAACTTATCTTCCAGCAAGTTTAGTGTTTCTATTTTAATATTTTGATCTTTAATCCACTTGGATCTTAGTTTAGTGCATGGTGATAGATATGGGTCTAGTTTTAATCTTTGGCAGGTTGAAATCCAGTTTTTCCAACACCATTTATTAAATAGGCTATCTTTCCTCCATTGAGGGTGGTTGGCTCCTTTGTCAAAGATGAGGTGGCTGAGTATGTCTGGAGTTGTTTCTGCATCTTCTAATCTATTCCACTGATCCTCGGGTCTGTTTCTTTGCCAGTACCATGCTGTTTTTGTCACAGGAGCTTTGTAGTATAGTTTCAAGTTGGGGATTGTGATACCCCCTGCCATGTCTCTGTTGCCTAAAATTGCTTTTGCTATTCTAGGTCTCTTCTGGTTCCAAATGAATTTTTGGATTGTTTTCTCTAGTTCTGTGAAGTATATTGTTGGAATTTCAATTGGCATTGCATTAAATCTATATAGCAGTTTTGGAAATATGGTCATTTTCACAATATTGGTTCTTCCTACCCAGGAACAAGGGATGTCTTTCTATTTCCTTATATCCTCTTTGATCTCTTTTTTCAGAGTGCTGTAGTTTTCAGTGTAGAAGTCTTTTGTTTCCTTTGTTAGATTGATTCCTAGATATTTCATTTTTTTGGATGCTATTGTAAAAGGAATTGTTTCCCTAATTTCTCTCTCAGTGAGTCTGTTATGTGTGTATAAGAAGGCTATTGTTTTTTGAGTGTTGACCTTATATCCAACTACTCTACTGAATCTGTCAATTAAGTCTAGAAGTTTTTTGGCTGAGTTTTTTGGGTCTTCTATGTAAAGTATCATATCATCAGCATGATAGGGAAAAGTTTTAGATAACTTAGCAAATTGAATACTAAGGTAGTTGTAGAAGCAAAATAAGTAATGTATTCCTTTAAGATTTGCTTTTCCCATAACTTTTGTTGTTTAAGGTGATGGTTATCTGACTCTGTTCCCAGTAACTTCATTATAGATAACATTTTAACCTAACAAAGTTGCAATGCCTGGGTAAATTTACAATGTATGTGTGCTTATGTTGTGTCTGTGACTTGTAAATAGGAACTGGAATTATATTTACACATCAAAGGCCACGGGGGATGAGATAATGACTAACAAAGGTATAAAATAGGAAACTAACAAAGAACGCAGCGCAAATGCTGACCAGACCAGTTTCCAGTGGTTCTGCCTGCTTGCAAGTAAAACTTTAATTATTTTACCCAAATTCTGTGTCTCCATGTATTTCTTTGCACAATTTCTAGAACAAGCAAATAATGACAGTCTAACGTCTTCTTTTCCTATAATTATTCCTTTTATTTCTTTCTCTTTTTGAATTGCTATGGCTAATGTTTCCTGAACTGTATTGAACATGAGTGGTGATAGTGGGCACCCTTGTCTTGCTCCTCATTTTAGTGTGAAAGTTTTCAGTTTTTGACCATTTAGTATGATGTTGGCTATTGGTTTTTCATAGATAGCTTTAATCAGGTTGAGATAAAGACCTTCTATTCCGATTTTCTGTAGGGTTTTTATCATGAATGGGTGTTGGATTTTGTCAAATGCCTTTTATGCAACTATAAAGATGATGTTTTTGTCCTTGACACTGTTAATATAGTGTATTACATATATTGATTTATGAATGTTGAAACATCCGTGCATCCTTGGGAAATATCTGACTTGGTCAGGGTGTATGATCTTCTTGATGACCCTCTGTTTTCTGTTTGCCAGTATCTTGTTGAGGATTTTTGCATCTATGTTCATTAGGGAGATTGGCCTGTAGTTCTCTTTTTGGGTTGGGTCTTTCCCTGGTTTTGGAATCAAACTAACATTTGCTTCCAGGAATGAATTTGGAAGTATTGCTTCCCTTTCAATTTCCTTGATGAGTTTAAAGAGTAATGGTGATAGTTCTTCTTTAAATGTCTTGTAGACATTTCTTCTGGGCTTTTCTTTGTTGGTAAATTTTTTATTACATTTTCAATTTCACTCATTGTAATTTGCGTGTTTAGAATTTCTATATCTTCTTCATTTAAGTTTGGCAATTCGTATGTATCTAGGAATCTGTCCATTTCTTCTGTGTTTTCCATTTTATTAGAGTACAGGCTGTTGAAGTAGGTATTGATGATCCTCTGGATTTCTGCTGTACCTGTTGTGACTTCACCTTTTTCATTCTTAATTGTATGGATTTGAGTCTTTTCTTTCCTTTTTATTTTTTTTTTTTGAGAAGATTGGCTAAAGAGTTATCAATTTTATTTATTCTTTTGAAAAACCAACTCTTTGATCATTAATTTTTTGTATCATTCTCTTAGTCTCCATTGCATTGATTTCTGCTCTGATCTTTATAATTTCGTTTCTTGTACAAGCTTTGGGTGTGTTATGTCTTCTTTTTCTAGGAGCTTCATTAGGTTATTTACCTGAGTTCTCTCTGTTTTCTTAATATGGGGATTCACTGCTATGAATTTCTCACATAGAACTGCTTTTGTTGTGTCCCATAGATTCCTGTTTGTTGTAGTGGCATTATCATTTACTTGTAGAAACTCTCTAATTTCTTCTTTAATTTCCTCTGTGACCCATTGATTGTTCAGGAGGGTGTCATTCAATTTCTATGGTTTTGTGGGAGTTTTGCGGTTTCTTATGTTATTGGCCTCCAATTTTATTGCACTATGGTCTGATAATATACAGGGGGTAACTTCAATTCTTTTACCTTTACTTAGACATGTCCTAGGAGCTAGCATGTGGCCTATTTTGGAGAATGACCCGTATACAGCTGAAAAGAATGTGTATTCTCATTTTGTGGGGTGGAACACTCTGTAAACATCTATTAAGTCCATTTGTTCAATAGCTTGGTTCAGTTCTAGAATTTCGTTGTTAATTTTTTGTCTAGATGATCTGTCTATTTGTGATAGTGGGGTGTTGAGGTCCCCCACTACAATTGTATTATTGCTTATTTGGTTTTTCATGTCCATTAATATTTGTTTTATATAGTTGGGGGCATTCGTATTTGGTGCATATATATTTATGATTGTCATCTCTTCCTCTTGGATTGTTCCCTTCACAAGGATGTAGTGACCATCTTTGTCTCTCTTAATTAGTTTTGGTTTGAAATCTACTTTGTCTGCAAATAAGATTGCTACTCCTGCTTTTTTCTGGGTTCCTCTTGTGTGGAGAACTGTTTTCTAGCCTTTTACTGTCAGTTTATGAATTTCCTTTTGAGTTAGGTGTATTTCTTGTATACAGCATATTGCTGGATTTTGCTTCTTGATACATTGTCAGTCTATTTCTTTTGATTGGTGAATTGAGGCCATTAACATTGAGTGTTAAAATTGATAGATATTGACTCATCCTTGTCATGATGTTTTGCTGTAGTTGGCTCTTTTATTTTTTATTTTTTCCCCCTTTCCCTTTAGTTTCTTACCTTGCCTGGTGGCTTCCCTCTGTTGGCCTCATGGAGTTGTGACCTTCATTGTCTTTTTCTAGGATATTGCTTAGAGTATATTGTTTGGCGTGCTCATTTGGTGTTCATGAAATTTCTCAGGTGTTCTTTTTTTGTGGAAGTATCTAATTTCCCCATCTATTTTGAAAGATAATTTTGCAGCATGCAACAGTCTAGATTGGAATTTATTTTCTTTTAGGGCTTGAAATACTTCACTCCAGGCTCTCCTTGATTTGAGGGTTTGTGTTGAGAAGTCTGCTGTGATTCTGATGGGTTTTCCTTTGCAGGTGATTTGTTTCTTTTCTCTAACTGCCTGTAGGATTTTGCTCTTCTGTTGGGTTTCTGAGATCTTGACTGTTATATGTCTATGTGTAGATTTTTTTTTTATCATGGCTAGTTGGAGTTCTGTATGCCTCACTTCTCTGTATGTTCAATTGTCCACCTCTGTCTGGGAAGTTTTCTACTATTACTTCTGTGAACAGTTTTTAAAGTCAATTGTACTTTCTCCTGTTTTTTGGTGGACCCTTTTCACTCCTAATTGCATGGATTTGGGTATTTTCTTTTCTTTGATAAGGTTGGCTAAGGGTTTGTCAATTTTGTTTATTCTTTCACATAAACGACTCTTGGCTTCATTGATTTTTTTTTTTGTATCATTCTCTTAGTCTCTATTGCATTGATTTCTGCTCTGTTCTTTAAAATTTCCTCTCTTGTATGAGCTTTGGATTTGTCTTGCTCTTCTTTTTCTAGAATTTTGAGGTTCACCATCAAGTTCTTTATTTTAGTTTGCTCTGTTTTCCTAATATGAGTATTCACTGCTATAAATTTCCCTAGTAAGATTATTTTCATCATGGCCCAAAGATTCCAATATGTTGTATTGATGTTGCCATTTAATTGTAGCAATTGTCTGATTCCTTTTTTAAATTCCTCTCTGACCCATTGTTTATTCAGAGGTGTGTTGTTCAATTTCCATGTCTTTATGAAATTCTTGCAGTTTCTTTTGCTATTGAACTCTGATTTCATTGCACTATGATAAAATACAAGAGACAACTTCAATTCCTTTGCACTTACTTAAACATGTTCTACCAGCAAGTATGTGGTCCACATTGGAGAACTATCTGTGTATAGCCAAAAAGAGTATGTATTCTGATTTTGTGGGCTGGAACACTGTGCAAACATCTGTTAAGTTCATTTGTTCAAGAGTTTGATTGAGTACTAGTATTTCATTGTTTATTTTCTGGGTAGTTGATCTATCTTTTTGTGACAGAGGAGTATTGAGTAGCCCCACTACTATTAGTGGTTATTTGATATTTCATGACCGTTAGTATTTGTTTTATATAGTTGGGTGCACTAGTATTTGATGCATATATGTTTATGATTGTCATCTCTTCCCCTTGGATTTTTCCCTTTACAAGGATGTAGAGTCCTTCTTTGTCTCTCTTAATCAGTGTTGGTTTGAGATCCATTTGGTCTGCAAAGAGGATAGCTACTTCTGCTTTTTTCTGGGTTCCTGTCCCATGGAGTATTGTTTTCCACCCTTTAACTTTCAGTCTATGTTTCTTTTTGAATTGAGTGTGTTTCTTGTATGCAGCATATTGTTGGATTTTGCTTCTTGACCCATTCTGCCAGACTATTTCTTTTGACTGGTGAATTGAGACCATTAACATTGATGGTTATAAATGATATGTATTGACTTATCCTTGTCATGACTTTTTCTTTCCATTCACTTCCTTTGCAAAGAAACAGCTTGTAGACCTGTGAACTTTTTTCCAGAAAAGAACTTCATGTTAGAAGCTAAACACATTTTTCAGAATGGTTCTGCAATTTGAACTGAAGTTTTCACTCTAACATTTTCTCTGGTGAATTTGCTTCCGTACAAGTCATTAGAAGTGCATGATATGAAATTCAGCTACTTCTCCAATGATGTAGCTCCAACTGCCATTGTTTGGAAATCAACTCCATTGCAGGAGTGAAATAAAAGAGTAATTACTCAAGTATCTGCCTCTCTACATTATAGATTTGTACAGTGCATCTTCATGAGGTTTCTGTTGTGACTGACAGTTTGGCCTAGAAAGTGCCATACAATTCTGGTGTAAACAAAAGCATTGGAGACCTCTAAGGTTTTCCTAAAAAGAACTTGAGGTTAGAAGACAAACACACTACTTAGAATGGTTGTGAAATTTGAACTGAAGTGTTCATTCAAACATTTAATCTGTTCTCCTCTCCTCCATAGAAATCAATGGAAGTAGATTAAGTGAAGGTACTTCTAAGAGAAAGGAGCTAGAATTGCCATTGCATGGAAATCAAATCCATTGCAGAAATGAAGTAAAATTGTAATCACTTGTGTTTATGCCCTCTGCATTACAGATTTGTACAGTGCAGCTGTATTCTATTGTGAATGGCAGTTTGGCCTAGAAACAGCCATACAGTTCTGCTGCAAAAAAAGGACTTGGAGACCTGTGAACATTTTCCTAATTAGAATTTTATGTTGCAAGCCAAACATACTTTTAAGAATCGTTCGGCATTTTGAATTGAAGTTTTCACTCAAACATTTTCTCTGGTGGAATCTCTTCCATAGAATGCAATGGAAGTGAATGACATAAAGTGTGGTTAATTTAAGAGAAAGCAGCTAGACTACCATTGTGTGGAAAGTAAGTTTATAGCAGGAGTGATGTAAAACAGAAGTCACTGGAATAATGGCCTCTCTCCATTACAGATTTGCACAGGGCATCTATATGAGGCTTCTGTTGTGAATGACAGTTTGGTATGAAAATTTCCATACAATTCTATTGCAAAAAATGGTCTTGGAGGGCCGGGGATTTAGCTCAGTGGTTTAGCTGCCTGCTTTGCAAGCGCAAGGACCTGAGTTCAATTCCCGGTATCAAAAAAAAAAAGGGTCTTGGTGACCTGTCAAAATTTCCCTAAGAAGAACATTCTGTTAGAAGCCCACCTCACTTATCAGAATGGTCCTGCAATTTGAACTGCAGTTTGCACTCACACATTTTCTCTGGTGTATACTCTTCCATAGAAGTCAATTTAAGTGGATGACATAAACTGGAGTTACTTCTCCAAGAAAGCAGCTAAAACTGCCATTGTGTGAAAATGAATTCCATTGCAGAAGTGAAGTAAAACATTAGGCACTTGAAGTTTTGACTCCAACCTTGTCCCTAAGGCCTTTTCCCCATTGCAGCCAGTGGAGGGGATGACAGCCAGCGCAGTTACTTCTCAAAGAAGGCAGATGGCTCTGCCCTGAGGTGGTCATCAAGTCCACTCCAGAAATGAAGTAGAACAGTAGTCAACTGGCGTGTCTGGCTGTCAACATTCCAGGTATGTACAGCACCTCTCTAGGAGGGTTGTATTGCCAATGGCAGTTTGGCCTAGGAAGTGTCATCCAGTTCTACCGCAAAGCAAGGGCTTGGAGAGCTGTCCACTTTGTGCTAGGAAGAAATTGAGGTTAGAAGTTGAACACACTTTGCAGAATGGTTCGGCAGTTTGAACTGAAGTTTTGACTCCAACTGTGTCGCTGAGGCCTTTTCCCCACTGAAGTCAATGGAGGGGATGACATCCAATGCAGTTCCTTCTCAGAGAAGGCAGCCAGAACTGCCCTGGTGTGGCCCTTGAGTCCACTCTGGCAAAGAAGTAAAACAGTGCTGAATTCAAGTGTCTGGCTTGCTGCATTCCAGGTTGGTACAGCACCTCTCTATGAGGCTTATATCGCAAATGGCACTTTGGCCTAGGAAGTGCCATCGAGTTCTGCTGCAAAGTGAGGGTTTGGAGAGCTGTCCACTTTGTGCTAAGAACTTGAGGTGAGAAGCCGAACCTACTTTTCAGAATGACTGGGCAGTTTGAACTGAAGTTTTGACTCCAACTGTGACCCTGAGGCCTTTTCCCCACTGAAGTCAAGGGAGGTGATAATATCCAGTGCAGTTCCTTCTCAGAGAAGGCAGCTGGATCTGCCCTAGTGTGACCTTCAAGTCTACTCTGGGAATGAAGTAACACAGTAGTCACATCAAGGGTCTAGCTCCCAGAATTCCACATTTGTACAGCACCTCTCTATGAGCCTTGTACTATGAATGGTAGTTTGGCCTAGGAAGTGCCATCCAGTTCTGTTGCAAAGCATAGGCTTGGAAAGCTGTCCAATTTGTACTAGGAAGAACTTGAGGTTAGAAGCTCTACCCAGTTTTTAGAATGGCTCAGCAGTTTGAATTGAAGTTTTGACTGCAACCATGTCCCTGAGGCCTTGTCCCCATTGAAGTCAATGGAGGGGTGCGGTGGATTGACTAATGGTCAACTTGTAATGCCCAGCTTAACTGAATCAGCCTCATCTGTGCATGAAAGAGCCACCTGAAGATTGATGCCAATAGCCATAAAAAGAGAACTGGAGGGGAAGATCTTGACCTGTTGATTTGCTAGGAGAAGCTTGCTTTGGACAGTTTTCCTGATGCAAACTAGGATGTTCTCATCAGAGGAGGAGCTCAGGGCCTTGCTGTTACTGGGAATGGCTACCGTTTTAATCAGAGGAGCTCTGATCTTCACCTTGAACATCACCTCCTGGCTCCAATGTGGATCCCTCAGCTTGGTGGCAGAAATCCTTCATCTCACCAGCATAGATTTTCTGGCTTCCACCACCGGCCTTTGGGCCTTCCAGGTGCAGATCCTCAATATGGACAAGCATGAGACATTGCCATGGGCTCTAGACCACTGGCTGGACTCGAGGAGGACATTGCCTTGGACTCTAGGCCTTCAGCTGGACTTGTGTGGAAACTGCTGGGATCCAGGCCCTCAGCTGAATCCTTTGGACTTCTAGTGTGCGGTGAATGTCTGTCAATCCTTTGCATTTGACTCTTTGGGTAATTATCATAAAATAACCTTATAAGTTATGTGTCCTGTATTTAATGTATTTCCTTGCTGAATCCTTCTGACTACAACAAGGGGATAACATCAAGTGCAATTCCTTCTCAGAAAAGGCAGCTGGAACTGCCCTGGTGTGGCCATCAAGTCCACCCCGGGAATGAAGTAAGACAGTAGTCCCATCAAGTGCCTGGCTTGTAGCATTCCATGTTTGTGCAGCACCTCTCTATGAGCTCTGTATCTCAAATGGTAGTTTGGCCTAGGAAGTGCCATCCAGCTTGCTGCAAAGCAAGGCCTTGGCGAGCTCTCCACTTTCTGCCAAGAACTTGAGCTTAGAAGCCAAACGCACTGTGCAGAATGGCTTGGCAGTTTGAACTGAAGTTTGGACACCAACCATGTTCCAGAGTCCTTTTCCCAATGGAGACCAATGGAGGGGATGACCTCAAGTGAAGTGACTTGTCCAGGAAGTGCCCCGGTGTGGCCATCAAGTGCATTCCGGGAAGGAATGAAGATGGTAGTCACATCGATTGTCTGGCTCTCCCTGTTCCAGGTATGTACAGCACCTCTCTAGGAGGATCATTTCCATTGTGGCAGTTTTGACCCAGAAAGGGTCCTCCAGTTCCACTGCAAAGCCAGGGGTTGGAGAGTTGTCTACTTTGTGCCAAGAAGAACTTGTGCTGAGAAACCGAATACACTGTGCACAATAGCTTGGCACTTTGAACTGAAGTTTGTACCCCAAATGTGTCCCTTAGGCAATTTCTGAATGCAGGTCAATGGAGGGGATGAAATAAAGTGTGGTGACTTCTCCTGGAAGGCAGGAGGCACTGCCCCAGTGTGGCCATCAAGTCCACTCTGGGAAGGAAGGAAGAAGGTAGTCACCTCGCATGTCTGGCTCTCTGCATTCCACGTGTGTACAGCACCTCTCTAAGAGGCTCATACTTGGAGTGAAAGTTTTGGCCAAAATAGGGCCCTCCAGTTCTGATGCAAAGCAAGGGCTTGGAGAGCTGTCCACTTTATGCCAAGAAGAACTTGAGCTGAGAAGCCAAACACATTGTGCAGAATGGCTTGGCAGTTTGAACTGAAGGTCGGACACCAACGTGTCCGGGAGGCCTTTTCTGAAGGGAGGTCAATGGAGGGGACGACATCAAGTGTGGTGACTTGTCCTGGAAGGCAGTCGGCACTGCCCCGGTGTGGCCATCAAGTCCACTCTGGGAAGCAAGGAGGACAGTAGTCACTTCATGAATCTGGCTCTCTGGGTTCCGGGTTTGTACAGCACCTGTCTAAGAGGCTCATACCGGGAGTGGAAGTTTTGACCAGAAAAGTCCCTCCAGTTCTGCTACAAAGCAAGGGATTGGAGAGCTGTCCACTTTGTGCCAAGAAGCACTTGAGCTTATAACCTGAACACACTGTGCAGAATGGCTCGGCAGTGTGAACTGAAATTTGGACACCAACTGTGTCCCAGAGGCCTTCTCCCCATTGAAGTCAATGGAAGGGATATAACAGCAAGTGCAGTTAATTCTCAGAGAAGGCAGCTGGAACTGCGCTGTTGTGGCCCTCAAATCCATGCCGGAAATGAAGTAAAGCTGTTGTCACCTTTAGTGTCTGGCTCTCTACAATCCAGGTTTGCACATCACCTCTCTAGGAGGCTTATATTGTGGATGGCAGTTTGGCCTAGAAAGTGCCATCCAGTTTGGCTGCCAAGCAAGGGCTTAAAGAGCTGTCAACTTGGGCCAAGAAGAACTTAGCTTAGAAGCTGAACACACTGCACAATGGCTCAGCAGTTTGAACTGAAGATTTTATGCCAACCATGTTCCTTAGGCCTTTTTGGAATGGAGGTCAATGGAGGGGATGAAATCAAGTGCAATGACTTGTCCGGGAAGGTAGGCGGCACTGTCCCGGTGTGGCCATGAAGTCCACTCCGGGAAGGAAGGAAGGAAGAAGGTACTCATCTCACATGTCTGGCTCTCTGCATTCCAGGTTTTTACAGTACATCTCTAGGAAGCTGGTTCCAGGAGTGGAAGTTTTGGCAGAGAAAAGTCCCTCCAGTTCTGCTGCAAAGCAAGTGTTTGGAGAGCTGTCCACTTTGAGCCAAGAACTTGAGCTTAGAAGCCGAACACACTGTGCAGAATGGCTTGGCAGTGTGAACTGAAGTTTGGACCAATTGTTTGCCAGAGGCCTTTTCCCCATGGAGGTCAATGGAGGAGACAACATCAAGTGCCGTGACTGGTCCCCAGGAAGGCAGGTGACACTGCCCTGGTGTGGCCATCAAGCGCACTCCAGGAAGGAAGGAAGAATGTACTCGCCTCGCCTGTCTGGCTCTCTGCATCCTAGGGTTTTATATCACCTCTCTAGGAAGCTCGTTCCCGGAGTGGAAGTTTTGGCTGGGAAAGGGCCCCCCAGTTCCACTGCAAAGCAAAGCAAGGGCTTTGAGAGCTGTCCATTTTGTGCCAAGATGAACTTGAGCTTAGAACTGGAACACATTGTGCAGAATGGCTTGGAAGTTTGAACTGAAGTTTGGACAACAACCGTGTTCCAGAGGCCTTTCCAAAATGGAGGCCAATGGAGGGGATGACATCAAGTTCAGTGACTTGTCCAGGGAGTTAGCCGGCACTGCTTCGTGTGATCATCATGTCCACTATGGGAAGGAAGGAAAATGGTAGTCACCTTGCATGTCTGGCTCTCTGCTTTCCAGGTGTGTACAGCTCCTCTCCAGGAGGCTCCTATCTAAATTGGCAGTTTTGGCCAAGAAAGGACCCTCCAGTTTCGCTGCAAAGCCAGGGGTTTGAGAGCTGTGCACTTTATGCCAAGAAGAACTTGAGCTGAGAAGCCGAACACATTGTGCACAATGGCTCGGCAGTTTGAAGTGAAGTTTTTACCCCAAATGGGTCCCTTAGGCTTTTTCAGAATGGAGGTCAATGGAGGGGATGAAATCAAGTGAGATAGCTTGTCTAGGAAGGCAGGCAGCACCTCCCCAGTGTGGCCATCAAGTCCACTCCGGGAAGGAAGCAGAAGGCAGTCACCTCGCATGTCTGGCTCTCTACATTACAGGTTTGTTGTACAACACCTCTCTAGGAGGCTCATGCTGGGAGTGTAAGTTTTGTCCAGAAAGGGCCCTCCAGTTCTTCGACAAAGCAAGGGCTTGGAGAGCTGTCCACTTTATGCCCAGAAGAACTTGAGCTTAGAAGCCGAACACTGTGCAGAATGGCTCAGCAGTTTAAACTGAAGTTTGGACGCCAACCATGTCCCAGAGGCCTTTTCCCGATGGAGGTCAGTGGAGGGGGATGACAACAAGTTCAGTGAATTGTCAGGGAGGGTGGCCAGCACTGCCCCCGTGTGGCCATCAAGTGCACTCTGGAAAGGAAGGAAGACAGTAGTCACGTGGAGTGTCTGGCTCTCTTTGTTCCAGGTTTGTACAGCACTTGTCTAGGAGGCTCATTTCTTGAGTGGCAGTTTTGGCTGAGAAGGGCCCTCCAGTTCTGCTGCAAAGCCGGGGTTGGAGAGCTGTCCACTTTGTGCCAAGAAGAACTTGAGTTGAGAAGCTGAGCACACTGTGCAGAATGGATCAGCAGTGTGAACTGAAGTTTAGATGCCAACCGTGTCCCGGAGGCCTTCTCCCCATTGAAGTCAATGGAAGGGATATGACAACAAGTGCAGTTAATTCTCAGAGAAGGCAGCTGGAACCGTGCTGGTGTGGCCCTCAGATCCATGCTGGGAATGAAGTAAAACAGTAGTTACCTCTAGTGTCTGGCTCTCTGCAATCCATGTTTGCACATCACCTTTCTAGGTGGCTTGTATTGTGGACGGGCAGTTTGGCCTAGAATGTGCTGTCCAGTTAGGCTGCCAAGTAAGGGCATGAAGAGCTGTCAACTTTGTGCCAAGAAGACCTTGATCTTAGAAACCAAATACACGGTACTGAATGGCTTGGCAGTTTGAACTGAAGTTTGGACCCCAACCGTGTCCCAGAGGCCTTTCCCCCATGGAGGTCAATGGAGAGGATGCCATCAAGTCCAGTGACCTGTCTAGGAAGGCAGCCAGCACTACCCCAGTATGGCCATCAAGTCCACTCTGGGAAGGAAGGAAGACCGGAGTCACCTCCCGTGTCTGGCTCTCTGCATTCCAGGTGTGTACAGCACCTCTCTAGCAGGCTTATATCGAGAGTGGTAGTTTTGGCCAAGAGAGGGCCC
The DNA here is from genome assembly GCF_053883595.1 of Heterocephalus glaber. Classification (NCBI taxonomy): domain Eukaryota; kingdom Metazoa; phylum Chordata; class Mammalia; order Rodentia; family Bathyergidae; genus Heterocephalus; species Heterocephalus glaber. The sequence continues at coordinate 11,223,438 of NW_028258151.1, read as the reverse complement.
TCTCTCCAGTTCCACTGCAAAACCCTGGGTTTGGGAGCTGTTCACTTTGTGCCAAGAAGAACTTGAGCTTAGAACCTGAACAAACTGTGCAAAATGGCTCTGCACTTTGAACTGAAGTTTAGATACCAACCATGTCCTGGACGCCCTTTCTCATGGAGGTCAATGGAGGGAAAGACATCAAGTTCAGTGAGTAGTCCGGGAAGGCAGTAGGCACTGCCCCAGTGTGGCCATCAGGTTCACTCCAGGAAGGAAGATAGATGGTAGTCACTTTGTGTGTCTGACTCTCTGCGTTCCAGGTGTATACAGCACCTCTCTGTGAGTCTCCTATCGCTAGTGCACTATTGGCTGAGAAAGGGGCCTCCAGTTCTGCTGCAAAGCAAGGCCTTGGAGATCTGTCCACTTTGTGCCAAGAAGAACTTGAGCTTAGAAGCCGAACACACTGTGCAGAACGGCTTGGCAGATTGAACTGAAATTTGGCTCCTAACCATGTCCCAGAGGCCTTTTCCCCATGGAGGTCAATGGAGGCGACTACATCAAGTGGGGTCACTTGTCGGGGAGGCAGCAGGCACTGCCCCGGTGTGGCCATCAAGTCCAATATGGGAAGGAAGGAAGACCGTAGTCACCTCATGTGTCTGGCTCTCTGTGTTCCAGGTTTCTAGAGTACCTCTCTAGGAGGCTCATATCAAGAGTGGTAATTTTGGCCAGGAAAGGTCCCTCCCTCCAGTTAGACTGCAAAGCAAGGACTTGAAGAGCTGTCCACTTTGTGCCACGAAGAACTTGAGCTTAGAACCCGAACACACTGTGCAGAGTGGCTCAGCAGTTTGAAGTGAAGTTTGGATGGCACTCAGGCCTCTCAGGGCTTTTCCCCATGCAGGTCCATGGAGGTCAATGAGAGTTCCAATCCAAACAACTCTCTTTGGCTGTGTACACACATGGCAACAAAAAATATAGTTGATAGGGAAATTAAGTCAAACTCTGTGAAGTTCCATTCCTAATATACTCTAAAAATCATTGATCATATGCTCTTTCCCTGTCTCTGCATCTAAAGATAATTCTGGTCTTTCTCTCCCTTCCCCACATTTCCGAGTAGGAAAGGTGCTGAGAGGATTGGTCAACCACTGGCCTTTGGTCATATAAAATCTAGAGAATGGAAGAACTAATAACAGTTGTGAAATTCATGAGAGATAAAATCAGTCTACAAATTAAAGAGTTGAGCTCAGGTAGATGGAGGGAGTAAAGAGCGAATCTGCAGGTGTTGGATTTAGTGGGGACAGTGTCGTGGAGAAGGATTGCTGGTCAGAGAGGAGAGATCTTGACACAGTAGCCATGGAGGACACATTAGGTGTGAAAAAGATGAATAAAAAGAACTGTATAGAAGTCTTTCTGTACTTTCTAGTACTTTATGAAAGTACTAGATGCTCCTCAAACCCTCTCTGTCCTGTGCATCCCCTTTTTAAACAAAAACCAAAACTGTTATTTTAGGAGAGATGGTGGGACACATTTCATATTCTATCAACTATTTGCCATTGTTGCTGGCATGACTTTTTAAAATGCCACTTCCCTAATGACAGTGTCATATGATAGCTGAGCCTTGTCCAAGTTATATCTAAAAGATGGCTCAAGAGTATCTACCTTTTGTCCATGTCCTAGACTCTCCCCTCCCCTCACCCCTGCCTTCTTATATTTATAATGACTATGACATTTACAGGGGAAGAGAGATGAGTAGAATGACCTTGACCATCAGACTGCTGTCATTTAAAAATTGTCCTCTACTAAAGTATAGATTCCTAATATGAGGCAATTATTCAGTACACTTTTCTTTATCAAATAATTATCATCTGGCTTTTTGCTCTAGCTGTAGCCACCTGGCTTAAAAAAGCATTGCATTGTAAGGTACAATTTCTAGTCAAATCTCCTCTTGAATACTTCTGCTATTTCTCTTGTTAAACTGAAAAAATTTTGGCTGAATCTTGTCTCTATACTTGGATGTTAATGTTTGACCCAAAGCAGCCTTTGTGCAGAGCATATTGTACCCTTGCTTCATGTGCTAAAAAATTATAATCTAGCATAAAAGTATAATTAAGCAAATGAGCCTCAACCAACCACATCAGTCAGGCTTCTGCCTATCACAGGTTGCCAACTGGTCAGACTATGCCCATATAAAGCAAATGTTCCATCACACCATGCTCATATAAGGCAAATGCAGCATTATGCTATGCTTGCACAAGGCAGCTGCCAACTGCAGCCAATCAGGTTGTTCCTAGGTGCCACTTCCTTTTTTATGACTAAAAATATAACTTTTACCTGTGTTGAGGTGTGGCATTCTGAACCATCTTTGGCCTGAAGAGTTACTCCATTCTAGTACCATTTGATAAATTTTGGTAACTTTATCTGACCTCCTTTTTCCTTTAGTATTTGCCTTATTTCTTCCCAGTTCAGTGCTTCTTCAGAATAATAATAATAAACACTGTTTATGGGCAATATAATAAGTCATTTTTTTTTTTTGAGACAGTGTCTCACTACATAGTTCAGGGGCTGGCCTTGAGCTCACAGCGATTCTCCTGCCTCAGGCTCCCAGGTGCTGGGATTACAGGCATGTGCCACCACACCTGGTCTATAATAAGTCTTTTGTATTCAAGATTTCTACTAATTCTCATAAGAATTCTGTAAGATAGGCATTGTTTTGCTCATTTTAAGGTTAGAAATTTAAAAGTTGAAGAGGTTTTGTGACATGTCTAGAATATAGCTATTAAGTAATGAAATTAAAACCTGAATTAACTACCCTAGATTTCAGGCTTTTCACTGTGATTCTGTGAAGAACAAACTGAATTCATGAAAAACACTCGAGACTATTCCTAACCTGTGTCATCAACCATAGCTCCCCTCACCTTCTTAAACTCCAGCCCAACGGGATCGTTAGGATTCTCTGTACTTGACTTCATAACTTTGCTTCTCTGGCTGTCCTCTCATTATGTACCCCTACATGCATCGTAGGTGGTACCTTACTGTTTTAGTCACTTTCTAGTCACTGGGACATAACACGTGACATCCACAACTTCAAGGAGAGGTTTATCTTGGTTTATGTTTTCAGTCCATAGTATACTGGCTCTAAGGTAAGCTGGCATGGCACAGGGGCATGGTGCAGGAAAGCTGTTCACTTCATGGTGGCCAGGAAGCAGAGTGAAGAGGAGACCTGGGCAGGGAGATACATCCTACCAGGTCATGCCCCATTGACCCACCTCTTCTGACCAGGCTCCACTTACTAACATCACATTCAACTATAACACCCCCATGATTCAGTCACCTTTCAAAAGCCCTGCCTATGATTGCATGAGGCTTGGTGGGGGGACATCTGGATATAAACCATAACTCCTACTCTACCTACCCATCCTTGAAAGGACCAACTCAAATGTGCACTGTCCTCAGGTTATCTCCATTTTCTTCTCTCCACTGAATGTGATCTTACTTCTTTCTGCCAATTAGTTGGAACCTATCACACAATACATTATATTCTGCCTCAAATGAGAGCTATTCAGATGGATCTCTTTAACTTTATCCTTCATTTTTCCAATTTGGTGTGATAATAACAAACATGTACAATACTTACTAGGTACTGATGAATATGACACCCTTACAATAAGTGTGGAAGGTTAGTAGACATACTCCTCACCCTTGTTTTGCAAACCAGAGAACAGGCACAAAGGTGATGATAAACAAGCCTGAGGTCCTAAAACCGATGAGTAGCAAGGACAGGGTTTTCACCTTAGCAATCCAACTCCAGTGCCCACCCAAGGAACCACTGGGCAGGCTTCCTAAACACAGCAAGATCACAATATGCATTTGCTGAGTCAAAGAATATAAGAAGATACAACTGAAGGAATGTATGTCAGCCAACTCTGTATAAAATTAACCAAGCCAGTCACAGATTTGAATTATTTGAATCCAATTGCCCCAAATTTGTGACATTAGAATAGTTATATATTCTATGTTTACTTTTTTCATTCATTCAAAAAATATTTTCTGAAGACCCTGCCCCAGGCCCAGTGCTCGAAGCTGGGTGTGTTTTTTCGCTTAAAATCAGAATGAGTGCAAATTGCAGATGTCTGCCATTTGCATGGAGTTGTGTAGAAATGAGATATCTGGGGCTTTATAGCTAACTTGGCTTTATTCTTGTTATGAATCACAGACTTCTTCCTGCTCCATTTGGCACTGTCTGGAGACATTCTTGTGTCACCTCTAGAGCATGGATGGTACTGGCATTTGGAGTTAGAATGTAGGAATGCTGCTGAACAACCTGTAAGGCACAATACAGCCCCCATGACATAGAGTTATATATTCCAAAATACCAACAGTGCTGAGGCTGAGAAATTCTATAGCAAAATGCAAAGAAAAATCCCTGTATCAAAAGTCTAAGGATGAACAGAAAGTTCCTGTTGAGGGTGTTCATCTCTGACTCCTCAGGAAAGGGAGCACATAGGATTAATAAAATAAACCACAACAATAGCTAAGAAATAAACAAAGCACACAGCAAAATAAAATCAAGTTTAAGAGAGTCTATGAAGGATTTTGCAGATGCTGTCAGTGGTGCTGGTGTTCTGGAAAGAGGAAGATTTGATTTCCAGCCTCCTCCAGAAATTCACTTAGGAAAATCTATGAGCTCTCCTTGTGTGCAGCAGGGTAAAGTTGTCTGAGGAGCAACTGCTTCATCTCAGACAAAACATGGCATCTAAACCTGAGGTGGACAAAGCATCTAGCTTGTGAAGGTTAACCTTGTGGAGGTTAAACATGAACACAGAGACCACAACCTGCAGATCAGCCCTCTACAGAAGAGGGTAGGATGGCTACAGCTTTCCTGCCTATGCAGGAAATTTGGGGCTTTAAGAAGCTCCAAACAGAGATCTGCAGGAACTCTGGGGAGGGATTCTCCCCATTCTCATTTTCCTAAAATATTCTTGCTCAACCATAACTCCTAGCCGGAAAGGAAATGTTCATTATCATCAAGTTCAAAAGGGAATAAGAATATGGCATAGTACTAGAACACCTGTGTCTAAATCCCAGCTTTATCATTTATTAGCTGCATTGACCTTGGATAACTTTACTTAGTATCTCAGTGCCTCAGTGAAACAGGGGATAATTACCCACCTCATTGGGGAAATTAAATACATTAACACATATTAAGTGATTAGCATAATTCCTTGCTCACATGAAGCACTATATAAATCTTGGCTGGTGGTGGTGGTGGTGGTAGAGTATGGCCATAGAAAAAAAGAGGTCACATCTCATTTTTATATATTTCTCTAGACTTAACATAGTGCCTATGTTACTTCCAGGATATGTTACTGTAATTAAACTCTGATTTTACTTTGGTTTGATACCAAAACATTAGTCAAGGTGTTCTTTTTTCAAGATTAATAAAATTTTAAGGTTTTGCTAGGTTTGATTTTAAAAGAACAGGTATCCTGAAGGTTTCATATATTGACTTTGTCTATTAATTTTATCAATTATATATAGATAGATAGATAGATTTTCAAACCTACATCTATGACTGTGGATTTGTCTAGTTCTTTTTGTTTCATTTATTTTAAAGATGTGTTATTGGATGCATACATATTTAAAATTGTTTTCCTGTTGAATTGATCCTTTTTATCATTATGAAATATCCCCCTTTATATTTCTCATAAGGTGCCTTGCATTAAAGTATATTTTGTCTGATAGTAACATGACAATACCAGTTCATTTGGGGTAGTGTTAGCATGGTATATCTTTATTATACTTTTCTTTTCATGTAAATATCCTTGTCCTTATATTTAGGGTGCATCTTCCAAGCAGAAAACATTTGGGAGAAATTTTAAAATCCAATCTGGAAATCTTGATCTCTCAATTGAAGTGAACAATGATGCAAGAACTTCAAAACAATTTAACTCCATTTACCCTCCTTCTGCCTTTCTGCTATTGTTTTAAAATATTTCACTTTCACAAATGTTACAAGTTCCATAAGACATTATTATTGTCATTGCCTTCAGCCATAAATATTTTGTCACATTTTTCCATTCCGGAGAATCTTCTTTCCTTCCTGCAGATTTTTAGGGTCATTTTTTTTCAACTCAAAGAAATATACTTTAGGATTCCTGGTGTTTGTTTTATGGTATTAGGGATTGAATTCAGAATGTTTGTACTGAGCCATATTTCTAGCCATTTTTTTTCTTTTTTCTTTTGACACAGGGTCTCACTAATTTTCACAGGCTAATTTCACACTTTTTTGATCCTTCTGCCTCATCCTCTGGGGTCCTGGGATTACAGGTATGTACCACCTCACCTGCTACTTGAGAATTTCCTGTGTTGTAGGTTTGCTAATGACAACTTTGATCAACTTTTATTTTATTTTATTTTTTGGTACCGGGGATTGAACTTGGGCCCTTGTGCTTGCGCAGCAGGCGGCGAAACCACTGAGCTAAATCCCCAGCCAAGTTTTAATTGACTGAAAATTTCTTTAGTTTACTACAATTTTTTTTTTGGTACCGGAAATTGAGCTCGGGACCTTGCGCTTGCGAGCCAGGCAGCAGAACCACTGTGCTAAATCCCCGGCCCCCACTACAATTTTTGAATAACGACTTTTTTCAGGATACAGAATTCTAGATTGGTAGATTTTGTTTTATCCAGCAGTTTAAAAATAGCATTCCATTAACTTACACTATAATTTTTTTTGAAAAGTTAGCTAGCTCTATATCTTAGTGCTTCTCTTTGAAGAAGACCTATTTTGAAGCATATATTTTTTATACATTTCTATATCCCATCTTTCTCCATCACATAATATGAGCTGCTTAATGGCAAGAACCGTGTGAGACTCATTCACCACCAGCATCCAGAATTGTGCCTGAAGCATCTATATTCAACATATATTTTAAAAACAATTTATTAGTGAATGAATTGTACATAATGAGTACAGTGCAATGCCTCACACAAAGTAGTCACTTAACAAAATGAATGAATTGTTTATTGATAAGATCTACACTATTATTTCTAAATTTACAATGTCATTCCCTGTTGGCTGTAGTGTACATTAAATTTTAACAGTGCAAAAAAATTTTCTTAATCACTTTAGCCTTTTTGACAGCCTCTATTTATATATTATATATTGAAATAGTAACATCTAAAATAAGATGTTAGTAGAGGTAAGATTCTTTTTAGGTTATTTATTGCATTAAAGTTGTACAAAGCCAAAATGTGTTCTTTTGGAATTAGCTTTCAGATAAATTTACATCATAATGTAATCTCCAAAGAATGGAAATTTGTTAGACACAGAGATTAAAAGAAGTTTCCATTGATTTTAGCAAATGAAGATGGTATTCATTTTCAGAAAGCATCAGTCTTAATAACCATCAAGGACACTTGTATCTTAGTGAGGCTTCTTCTTGCCAAATGGAATGAAAATTCTATTTTTAAAAACAAATCAGTTTTGTAGTTCACTTTCATATACTTTCTGCAGCCACAGCACATCTAATCTTGTCTGCTTACAAATAGTACAGAATCAATTTAAGTTTCACCTAAATGATTACTTTGATGACTTCTAGGTCCTCTCTGTACCACTTTAAACACAGGAGGCAAGCCTTTGACATGCAGTGCTTATCCAACTCCCAGTTCTGTAATGGAAAAATGAAAAACAGCCCATGCATTAGCCAGAGAGAACTGTTGCCGTGCCATAGCCAATAAAAGGTGTAGGAAATGGAAAAACTGACCATTTCTTTCTGAGTCATATTTTAAAATGTGGTTTCATCTTTTGAATTTCCCAAACACATGCATGTATGACTGCTATAAAGACATGTCCCTTGGATAATCCACGATCTGGAACTTATCTAATGATGAGAAGAGCTGAAACTTACCTATATTTATTTTTTTAAAACACTCATCTGGGACCAAGTTTTCTTAAGGTCAGAAATAGCAGTGGATACCTGCTTGCATTTATTTGTTTACTCAACACATATTTGTTGTACACTTATTACTTATTGGGTGGCTGGGATAGAATGGCAAATAAGATAGTCAAAACCAAGTTGGCCAAGCAGCTGGCACTCAGTGGGAAAGACTGAAAAACGTGACAGGGCCAGGGCAGTGAAGGGCAGTATTCAATGCCTGTAAGAACATAATGCCTAGGAGTTGGTCAGATGATGGGGGGTTATGTTGGAGCGGAGATAGAGAAATTGATGGAAAAAGGAGCTCTGGAACATCCCTAAGGTCAGTAACTTGTTGCATCTAGAGGCATGAACATACTAGAACTTTAGACTATGAACACATTCACCAGTGTAATGGTTGCCTGCAAGGCAGATGAACCATAAATTGAACTGTTCTAGCGCTAAGAAAATATCCAACCTAGCTACTATTATTGATGCTTATTTCTTATATATCCCACTATTATATGATAATACTGGCAACTATTGGGTGCATGCTTGTAAAAGTCCTTGCACTGAGGGCTATAGGGGCCATCTCATCTCATTCTTTACCAATCTAATGAGACTGTACCTTTCAATCCATATAATCAAATGGCCACAAAGCCTTGGAAAGGATAAATTGTTCAGCTTCACAGAATAAGTCATGAAGCCAGGTTATTAACCTAGGCCTGCCAGACAGCAGATCTGTTGTGTTGGTAGAGGTCAAAATATGTGAGTGAGTATCCAAAATTTTTCAACAATTATTCATCCAGTGCCTACCATGCACCAGGAACTACACTAATCATAGAGCCAATGGGACCTTAAATATTCTCTGGCTGTCTTCTTGTTTTAGATGTGAGAAAACAGGACTACAATAAGTTAGGGATTTAAAATATTAAGTGCATACTATCTTGCCAACTATGAATAGGAGAGAAAAACTTAAAATAGAACTGAAGAAATGATAGATTTATGGATTTTTATTTTAAAACATTTAAAAGATATGGCATATAAATATTAACTCAAAGTTACCTTTCTTTTCTTAAATTAGTCACTTAGAATGAACATGAATTGGAGGACATTTGATCAATAAAACAATGAAATGACATTAACCGCTATCTTTCTCCAGTACTTTCAGAATGAAGATTGTGGCTTATGTGCCTTTATATCTTTTCATTTTCACAGTATTATCTTCTAAGATGTTTATAATGACTTTTTATAGATTGGCTGGGGGCTAATCTAATTGAAATGGCAACTGAAAGAAACTTGACTCCCCAATAGTGAGTTCTTGGCTTTTAAAATTGGAGTTTAAATGTTAGCCTTTCAAAAACTCAAAATTTAGTTGCAACAGTGTCACATGAGATGTACTCAGTGAATTAACAGCTGTGTATAGTTATCAGTTTGTTTAAATAGAGAATATTCATTTTTAAATTTTGGCCCATGGTTCCCATGTATATTTCAGAAGGTGCATAAAATTCCAGATACTTTAAGCAAACTATGGCAGCCATCAACCTGCCTCAATTCTTGGAAAGTGTGTATAAGAGAAAAATGTCTATGAGTTAAGTCACATCCAAACAATTTGGGCAAATTACAAAGCAGAAGGAGTTCATACTGATACTAATTACTCATCAAGGGAGATTTTTTATAAACCATGAAGGTAAACCTTACTCTAGTTCCAGGAATTCTTGTCTATTTCTACTTAATGGAGTCTGAATTACAGGACTTGATTTAAGTGAGGGCACTAGATATGATGATTTTTGTTTTGGCCAGTAAGAAATCAATGATCAAGGACAGCTATTTTCAAATTATGTTTCATAGAAAGTTGATAGGAAACAACTACATAAAAATAACTTTGCAAAAAGGCTTTACAAGAAAATGGGCTTAGCAAGCCAGATGAAATCTAAGACAAATGAGTGTTTTTACTGACAGTGTTTCAAAATGGTCAATTTTCTACTGTGCCTCTCTGAGCTGACTTGAAGACTGCCTTTATTTGCAAAGTAATCTCACCTTTATCTTTGCTTTATTATGTGCAGTCACAGTCCCTAGCCACTCTAACATTCTATTTTGTCACTTAAAAACAGAGTATTTCATATCATGAGGTTAAAATGAGAGTTAAGTAAAAGTTTATATTCATGTATAATTACTCTGTAAATGATCAAGTATTACATAAATGTCTGTGTTTTTAGGCACGGCCACAATTGTGGTGTTAAAATTATGCCTTTTGCTTTATTTAGACCTATATAAAGTCATTCACAGCTTAAAAGAATGAAAACTTTGCTATTCTTGAGCAACCTCATCTCTGGTTGGGTTACTTTGACCTCTGTTTCTTATAATTTTAGCTATAGCCTCATTACTGTATCTGCCCCTCCTGTTGCGAATGCATACACATACATAGCATTTTCCAAAGTGTGAAACTGTGAGGAAACATATAAAGAATGTTCAACAGGTGTCACTTTGGCAGGCCATCTCTGAGTCTCCAACACAGAACTGTAACTTGCAGAGTATTTTCTGAATTTACTTTACATTGGAATTCCTTTTGTTCTGGACTATATGTGAGTACCAATAGTTTGCAGAATGCATGTTTGAAAATCTGTTATATAGGCTTGGCAGAAATAAAATAACTTCAGTGCTAAAGACAGGAACATCTCAGAGCCTGAATCTCCAATAATCTTACATTGCCCTTTGGTATTGGTCTGTAGTTTAAGAATGACACTTCAACATAAGTAAGAAATTATGGAAGCTAAATGTTTGGAATCACACTTGCTTAACTTTATCATGAAAAAGGTTTTGACAATGTATCAGCTAACCACTCCACAGGCAGCAAAAGCGTCCTGAGTAAGCTAAATTTCCCAGGATATGAATACTTTTGAGTGTATAGAGTTTTCTGGTTCAGATAACATTGTAGGCTAAAAATATTGATAAAATACATAGGTAGACTTTGTAGACTTTGTAAATTCAATAAATGAATAAACACAATGAAGCATGTTTGACAATTCTGGATCTTTGTGTAGGATTTTAATTTTATTCAGTGAGTATTAGACGGTGCTATAGAATTAGAGGGTCCTGAGGGATTGGCTAGAATATATACTGAGCCAGAACATTTCCTAGAAGCTTGTTTTTTAATCAACAAAAATTAAAGGTTTCAGGCATCAGCCATATCCTGTTATTAACGTTGCAACAATGATAGTCTTTGGAGAGGGAAACTCTCCAAACATGACCTTCCTCCTCTCTGCCACAAAACCTCAGTCACAGCTGATTAAATTAGGTTAGATGGCTGCCCTGATCTGAGCCAGCAAGATTCCTTCTCATCAGAAATGAAAATTAAAACTAAAGTTCTGAGTCAGTTGGACAATTGTGAGCACTCATCATTTTAATTTGGGGTCACAGGAGACCAAAGCACACAAGCAACAGAGAGCAAATGACATAGGCATTAGGATATAGATTCAGCCATTGTATCAAAGAGAAATAAATTGCCTGAAACTACAAAAGAAATCTTGTTTTTCTCTCCCAGGTAACAGATTGATTAAAAACAGTCCAGACTGGATATTCCAAGTCTCCTTTCCTGGAGTCTGAGGCACTTATGTTCTTGGGGTCTACCATCTTAGGGTTGCATGGTCCAAAGTAGCTCTGTTTTGGACAGAAGGATGAATAAAGGAGCAGCCCTCTTGGTATGAAAATTGCATACACCCTTCCACGTGAAACAAGAACTTGGTTACGTGGCCATACTTACCTGCAAGGGAGTCCAGAAAATATAATCTTTAGCTGGGAGGACATGTGTACAGCTAAGCAAAGGACTTCTATTGTTAAAGGAAGAAAAGAAGAACAGATATTGGAGAACAATTAGCATTCTCTGCCACAAGCTGTAAGATAAAAAAGGGGATGCTCAGAGAGAATCAATAGAAAGGAGTCAATATGCACCCAGAAATAGAAATGACAGCAGAAGACAGAGATACAATCAGAGAGTTGGGGAACAGTTGTCTGTGACTTTCCATGTCCCAGATATCCATCTACCCCTACTGCAATAGAAAATGGCTTCTGTACTTTTTCAATAAACTCCCACTGTTTCTTAAACTACACTGTGTCAATTTGTTTCTTGCAAGAGAAATGATACAGACAGCACTATTGTGTTTACTTATTTTATTTTTCCCCACTTATTGACATATCCCCTATAATTTTTCCTGTCCCAGCTCTCTGATCTCAGGTAACCACCATTCTAGTCTCATGTTCTGTAAGGTCCAACTTTGAGATTCCACATATGAGTAAAATCATGTACTTGTCTTTCTGTGCCTGGTTTATTTCATTTTGCACAATGGTCTCCTGTTCAATCCATGTTGTCACAAATGACAGGATCCATTCCATTTTGTGTGGCTGAATAGTATTCCACTGCACATATATATAGTGTTCACCAAAAAAATGTATACACACTTCAGAGAAGGAAAAACTTATATAAATATTTTAATACTAAATTTATTGAGACATCATGAGATTAATACAAGTCACCTTTGGCCTTTACAATTACAAGAGGTGCTCAAAGTGGTGGCCATTAGCTTCCAAACATTTATTAGTTTGTAGCTTGGGTAACCTTGGTCATTTTCAATTTCTTCCCTAAAGGCTGGCTGTGTATGGGTTTTCTGTGATATACAACATCCTCTAGAGTCCCCTATGTGAGGGTAACACCATCTGTTGAAGAAACATACTATTTTTCTTTTCCTGAAGTGGGTATACATTGATTGGAGATATAACTCCAATCAATGTATATATGGCTTTTCCCTGCTATGCCCTTCTGCCATGCTGTTTCTTGGAGCCAATCATGGGCTGAATCCTCGGAGCTATATTCTTATCTTGTTTCAGGCAATTTATTTTTGTCTTTAATAATACAGTGATTGAGTCTATGTCCTGATAAATGAATCATCTGCTTTCAGTTGCTTGTGCGCTTTGGCCTCCCGTGGCCCCATATTAATATGATAAGCACTAATAATTGTCCAATTGACTCAGACCTTTAGTTTTAATTTTCAATTCTGATACCTGAGCCAAGTAAACCTCTCCTTTAAGTTGTGGGAGTCAGGCATTTTTTTCCAGTGATGGGAAAGAGACTAATATTTTGATAAAGATTGCATTGAATCCATAAATTGCTTTGGGTAGTGTGAACATTTTAACAATATCAGTTCTTCCAATCCATAAAGATGGAATGTCTTCCATTTACTTATGTCCTCTTCAATTTCTTTTATCAATGTTTTATAATTTTCCTTGTAAATGCCTTTCATCCTTTTGGCTAAATTTATTCCTGAATATCTTATTTTGTGTTTGTTGATATGGTAAATAGCATTGGTTTTAAAATTTCTATTTCAGATAATTTGCTATTGGAAGACAGCAGCACTACTGATTTTGTGTGTTGATCTTGTATCTTGCAATTTTGCTGACTTCATCTATAAGTATTTCATGATTTTTTTTTTTTTTTGGTGGCATTTTCAGGGTTTTCTATTTGTAGGATCACATCATATGCAAATAGTGAAAATCTGGTCTTCTTTTCAAATTTGGATGTCCTTTTTTCCTTTCTCTTGCCTGATTGCTCAGGCTAGGGCAGTGGTGGTGAACCTTTGGCACGTATGTTATTTTGTTTTTCTTTTAAGATGAAACATGTTAATGTATGAGTTGCTTTTTCTAAACTAAAACCTCAGTATTCAGGTTTAATTGCAGTATTGGCATTTTATGATAAATAATTGGGTTGCAGTTCGGGTACTCTTCTCTAAAATGTTCACCACCACTGGACTAGAATGTCTAGAGTTATGCTGAATAAAAATGGTGAAAGCGGGCATTCTTGTCCTGTTCCAGAACTTAGAAAGGTTTCAGTTGTTCCTCATTCATCATAATATTAGCTGTTGACTTATTATAAATGGTCTCTATTATGTTGGGGTTTTTTTTCTTCTGTACATAATTTGTTCAGCATTTTTATAATGCAGGGATATTGAACTGTTTCAAATGCTTTTCTGCATCTACTAAAATAATCATGCAGTTTTTGTCCTTCATTCTGTTTATGTGCTGTATCATGTTTATTGAACCATCATCACATTCCTCTGATGAATCACATTTGATCTTTTTTGGGGGGGGGGGGTCCAGGGGATTGAACTCAGGACCTTGCATTTGTGAGGCAGGCGGCAGAACCACTGAGCTAAATCCCTGGCCTGATGAATAGCTTATTAATATGCTGTTGGATTCAGATTGCTACTATTTTCTTTGGAATTTTTGAGTCAATGTTCATCAAAGATGTTGGCCTACAGTTTTCCTTTTTCTATTGTATCTTTATCTGGTTTTGGTATTAGAATAATGATTGCCTTATTGAAGGTATTTGGAAGAATTCCTTCCTCTTCCATTTTTGGAATAAGTTAAAGAGAATTAGTATTAGTTTACTTTAAGTGTTTGGCAGAAGTCAGCAGTAAGTAACATTTGGTCCAGGGTTTTTCTTTGATGGGAAGTTTTTATTATTGATTTCTTCCCACTACTTCTTATTGTTATGTTTGGCTTTTCTACCTCTTTGTGATTCAGTCTTGGTAAGGTACATGTATCTAGGAATTTGTCCATTTCTTCTAGATTATCAAATTTTTACTTAAGTTTTCCTAAAATAGGTGATATTAATTGGAATAGAAGTCCAACTGTGATAGGCTGAAGCCACTGTCTTCCCCTGGCAGTGAACAGGACAGAATGGGGGCCATTAGGATTTTCCCAGGGTTAGGTTTCACCAGCTCAGCACCAAGTCCCTGAGCAAAGTTATATGCTAATTCCCCTGCCCTACCCTAGCAAATGGAATCTTTCATCATGTTATGTTGCCCAGATTTGGAGTGGTATTGATGAACATAGTCCTTTGGCCATTGCAGGTGATACTGTGTTGTGCCTGAATTTCATAATTTCAAACACGTGCACAGTCTCAGGGCTCACAGAAGCCCACAATGTGGGTAGATGCAGGCCAAAATACAAGCATGTCCTACTAGGGCACAAATATCTGTCTGGCACTGGCCACTGTAATGTGAGAGCACTGGCCTGGCTATAACTGTGCTGCCCCAGGGTGGGGGACATGTGGAAGAAAACGTATCTTGGTCGCCAAACCTGACATTTAATATGGGTTGCCCCTGAGTCTCACAGCCACACTGGCCTGCACAGACTTGGGTAGAAAGCAGATGTGCCCTGGGCTCACCACAAAGCTGGAAATGATGTGATGAAACTCAAGTCTATATCGCTGGTGCACAGGTCTTCTCCACTTGATGCCAGGGCCAGTCTGGATACTCTGGCCTATGTAGACATCCCTGCAGATTCTACCAGTGCTGGGTCTCATTGCGTCTCTCCTCACCATGGGCTGCTTGGAGTTGGTAACTCTTTCCTTCCTGCCTTCTTAAATGTGTCATTTTGTCACACCGCCCGTGGCCGATTTCCACAGATTGCGCGCGCGCCCAGGCCGATGGGGCTGTACCCATACCGATCACGTGAGAGGTTCAGGCCGAACACTCCTGGGGGCAGCCATTTTCTTAAAGACTATTTACTACTGTATGCTAACGACTTTCTCCGAGTACAGTACTGGGATGAAAAAATCTAAAATGCTTCTGAGTCTAGTTATTAATTCTGGGGACGAGGCGGAAAGAAAAAGCCTCCTCACTTAGACCCAAAGGTGTGTTATTCAAGGTGTTCTTCAACTTGTCTCCTTAATCCTTAGGAAAAAAACGAGTCATAAACAAGCACAGAAGATGAGCCCTTAGCCTTTTTTTTTTCTTAGCCTTTTAAACATACGATCCAAGCGGCACGATTTAAATGGAATTGTTAGGGGCGGAGAAGCTCTCTCGAGCTCCAAGAACCTAGTCCTGGCCCTTTAAGAATGCGCGCGAAGGGGCGGGGCCTAGGGCGGAAGTTGTGTTGCTGGGTTGAAGGCCGGCAGATGAAGGGCGGAAATAGTATGTTCAGTTTGGAAATCATGGCGCAGGAAAAGGAAGATGTTAGAGATTACAATTTAACTGAAGACCAGAAAGCAATCAAGGCCAAGTATCCTCCAGTCATTCAGAAGTACGAATATTTGGATCATACAGCAGATGTCCAGTTACATGCGTGGGGAGAGACTCTGGAGGAGGCGTTCAAGCTGTGTGCCATGGCCATGTTTGCGTACATGACAGACACTGGGACCATAGAGCCCCTCCAGGCAGTAGAAGTAGAAGCCCAGGGAGATGACTTGCAATCTCTTCTGTTTTACTTTTTGGATGAATGGCTTTATAAGTTCAGTGCTGATGAATTCTTCATACCCTGGGAAGTGAAAGTGCTTAGTATTGATCAAAGAAATTTCAAATTATGTTCCATTGGGTAGGGATAAGAATTTTCACTTTCCAAGCATCCTCAGGGAACAGAAGTCAAAGCAATAACATATTCAGCAATGCAAGTCTATAATGAAGAGAAACCAGAAGTTTTTGTGATCATTAACATTTAAGACACACAAAAAAAGAAGACCTACGAAGAGCTGCCTTTTTCTTCCTCTTGAGAAGATAAAATAATTTCATTTCTCTAGTGTCTTTTGACAAATGGAAATGTATAGAACAGAAGTTTTTAATTTAAAGTGTGACTTTCAGAAGTAGAAAATCAACTGGGCATGGTGGCATATGCCTGTAATCCCAGCTACCCTGGGGGCTGAGGAAAGAGGATTGAAAGTTTGAGGCCAGCCTTGGCAACTTAGCATGACCTTGTCTCAAAATAAAAAATCAAAAGAGAAAAAAATATGTCATTTTGTTGTACTGAAGTCAGAAGGTAGGTTAGTGCTTGAATAATTGTTAATTGGCTTGTCTTCTGTTGGGAAGACAGCGGCAAAAAGATCTTAGCAAACATCTTGCACTGCCTCTAAGAAGATACTTTTTTCTGAGGTCCTAGGCATTGCACCAGGACCTTCTGTATGCTAGGCAAGTGCTCTACCACTGAGCTACATCCTCAACCTCTAAGAAGATACATTTTTATGGTACTGAGGATCAAACCCAGGGATACTCTATCACTAAGCTACACTCCCAGTCCCTTTTAAAGTGTTAGTATAGTAATTTTCTTAATGTACTCTCTATTTCATAGCTTCCAATGTATCCTGGCCTCCTCCGTAGGGATCCTCAGTATTTATAGGACAGAGAGAGACATGGGCTGCAGCAGAGCCTCATGGGCATCTGAGAACAGAGGATACCAGCCTGGAGAAGGTTATGTTATATTTATTGAGCACTCACAATATTCTAGGTATTATGCCAAGTGCTTTGCATGGATTACCTTATGTAAACCTCATAGGAATTCTATAAGTTAATTACTGTTGTTTGTCATTTTCTGTATCCTTGGAAAATAAAGCTTGGGAAGATCTCTCTGTGCAGGTAATGGAACATAATTTGAACCTGAACCCTAAAAGCCTTGCTCCACACATGCCTTTCACCACCACCTGAGCCAGGTATGAGCATGTGGAACTACAGCAGAATAGGGCTGGGACCAGGCTGACTCACTAAAATGAGACTGGCACTGAGGAGCCCTACACAATGACATGTGAAAAAACTTAATTGGAGGCTTGTTTGAGGGCAAGTAGGTAAGTAGTTGAGTATATTTAACCTGAAGGGTTGGGAGTGCCCATTGGTCATAATGATGGTAGGCTGAGGAGTAGGAATGGAGTCCGTCAGAAAGAAGATTTTCCTAACAGATCTACACATGCCCTAACTGATATCAAGGAAAGTGTTTACTGTGCTTAACTCTTCATACTAGAATACTAGAATAAGTGAGTGACTTTCAACATTTCAAGTTTAAGGAATAAGAATTCTACTAGGTATAGATTCTAGAGGTGGTTCATAACAAGAGCGATCACATGAATTGACCTACAAGAAAATGATTCTCAGCTTTGCACCATGGCAGTATCATAGCCAATGAGTTTCATTGGGGCATGATTATTGCTAATTGAGAATGATTCTCAAGTTTCCAAAGAGAGAAAAAATGACTTAGTTTCTCAGCCTTCTAGATGGCAAATTTTTCTTCAGTATTATTTCTACTCATTTTACTGCTAGGCTTATGTGTCTTGCCTTTCCTGCTGTTTATTTGTCATTAACATAGATAGCTAGGCTAACTTTAGATGACTTTTTAGAGAATCCTAAAATCATAGAAATCAAGCTCAAAAGATTTTCCAACAAACTTGAAATCTAATATTTGCCCATGAGTATTCCTTCTTGTACTAAAATGGAGAGGGAAAAAGGACAAAAGAGAGACTAACAGTCTCAAAGCTGGACAGATACTGACAGTCTCAAGATTGATGGGTCTCAAGGCTTGCCCCTCCTGTCTGAGGGCTTCTCTCCCCTGCTAAACCCACGAAGGTCACTGTGCCCAAAAGATGAACTGCCAAAACACCACCTGCCTTTACCTCCCTATCTCCCTATGTCTTAAAGATAAACTGTAAAAACAACATTTACCTCCACCTCCCTACCTTTTGCTAAGTTCTCCTTCTGTAAAATTCTGCTTGCTTCCCCACCCTGGCTAAAGAACAAATAAATGTGAGGACAAACTTAGAAACAGGGCTCAGCCTCTAGAAGGTGACTTGTGCTGGGCCCCTAGCTAGCGAATAAAGCTGCTTTCTCTTCAATTCTCTGAGTGCCACTCTCTTCTTTGGTCTGCCTGCCTTCCCAGTGCCATTTCAGTACAAGGACCTCAGGGGTGGGGCAGGAAAGATATTTTCTTTTATGCTGTTGCTGACAGGCTAGAGAGATATGAAAGGTAAAAAGAGGTACACTATTTTCACAGTTGGAATTAGGAAAGAGAATTTGTGATTGGATCAGAGAGAGAACCTACAATCTAAAACATAATTAACAGAGAATAAAACCTCAGAGAGCTAGCTATGGTTAAGTCCCCCAAAGACACTCCACTCTAGGTTACTATTGAGAGAAACCTTTTAATTTGTAGATGGGAGTAAATAAGATTTACTAGTACATGCATTGATAAGATTAATTGGCTGTTCCAAACATTTAGGTCAGCAATTTTCAACCCTAGTTATATCTTAGAATCTTGGTGCCCAATAAAACAAAAGCCTTGGAGTGGGACCTAGGTGTTAGATTTTAAAAAATCTCTCCAGTTGATGCCAGCATGCAACCAAAGTTGAGAACTACTGATTTAGGCATATTTAAGAAAGAAAAAAATGCAATGATTATCATGGGTTACTTGGTGCATTGTTAGGTAGTTTCAGAGTACAAGGGTTGTGAGGATGGAAGCATTGATCATCTACAAGAAATTTTGCCAAGGAAACACCCTCCAGAGAAGGCATTGGTGAGGCCTGGTAGAGTAGCAGATCTCTCCTATTCTGAAGAGTAGAATCTCTTCAGCCAACAGGGTTTGCATAAACCGTGGCTGCTCGTAGCAGCCTCAGAATGTACTGACTTAGTTTCTTCCTCACTATGGTGCCTGCCTTATGCAGAATTTGGAGGAATGTATCAGACATAAAATGAAGAGAGTTAGAGAAGACACCACAATTCAGCAGTATCTTCACAGCTGGTAGAAAAAGCAGAGACTCACCTTGGAAGCTGATAAAGATTTTAAACATTCATTTGAGAGGAGTAGGGAAATCAACCAAGATAATCATACCATACTACTACTGGAAAGAGGTGGCCTCAACAAGAACCCTAATGTCTCTGTTGCTGTTGAAGCCAGCAAGTTGCTCAAGGCCTATAGTAGCCAAAAGCTAAGGACAAAATGATGAATAAACACCCCCCAAAATTCTTAACATTGGTAGTTCTTAGGGAAATACAAACCAAAACCACAATGATACCTCATAACCATTAGGATGGCCACTATCCAAAACAAAATCCAGAAAACAAATACTGTTTTGGAAAACTTATGCACTGTCTATGGAAATATACAATGATGCAGCCACTATGGAAAACAGTATGGAATTTCCTAAAGAAATTTTAAAAGAATTATCATATGAAACACTAAGCCCACTTCCGAGGTTATTGTATACCTGTGATCATATCAGCATTATTCACAATAGCTGAAAGATAGAAGCACCCCAAATATACATCCATGGAGGAATGAATAAATAAAATGTGGTCTGTACTTATAGTGGAATATTATTCAAACTAAAAAGGAAAGGAAGCATAGATAAACCTTAAGGACATAATGCTAAGTGAAATAGGCCAGTCACCAAAATACTATATGATCCCCTTGTATAAGTACTTAAACCCAGAAAGTAGAATGGTGCTGTCAGGGGGTAATGAGGAGTTATTGTTTAATAGATATAGTTTTGGTTCTGTAAGATGATATTTATGCAGACGAAATGGTGGTGATGGCTATACAACCATATGAAAATACTTGATACCACTGAACTGTACACATAAAATGTTTAAGGTGGTAAATTTTATGTTCTATGTATTTCACCACAATTAAAATTATATGTGTGAGTGTATCCAGATATTTTTAAGTGTAATAACAGTATGGTACAAAGGGTAAAAGCAGAATCTATGTAATTCTTTGCTTTATGTGTATACACACATACATTCAAGTCAGGAACTATTAGAAGAATAAATAGAAAAATTTTTGAATGGGATGGAAAGGATTGAACTGACATCCTGTGTTACTTACATTTTTGAAATCTGAATGATGTAAATATATTGCCTATTAAAATAAAATTAAGATACTGATGAAAAGCTGAGGAGAGGCAAAGTTAGAAGAGAACCTGGTGGAGAATGGGCTGATCCTCCCCAGGCCTCCTGGGGGCCTTAGGATTTAGTGCTCATACCAGCAATGGCTTCATGCCAAATATTTGGGGTTCCCATTTGTATCTAGCTGAGACCAATGTGAGATTGAAGGGAAAATGCTCCTAGGAGACAGGGTTCAAGAGCCTAAGAATTTCCAAGCAGACAGCAGTGGAGCTGTACCCTGAAACAGAACTAATAAGTCCCGGCATCTTTCTGAGGATAGAGGAATATGGAGGCTTAGGAGAGCAGGAATGTGCCTAGAGAACTGCATGCTACATAAGAAAAAACCATGGTCCAGAGAGGGTATGAAGTGTGGCTATGTCAGCCTGGAGGTACAGGGAACATACCTAGGGCTCAAATTAAAATGAACATAGGCAACTTTGAATACTGGGCTATGTACATAGAGACATGAAAGAAGACAGTTGGAGGATCACAAATACTACTGTTCACAAGTGGAGTCAGTATGTCTTAGTGGTCCCTTTCTCTCATATGGAAATACAACGTGCCAACTGATATCTTGATAGATCAGCTCTCTCCATGGAAATTAGGTTTACAAGTCATATTTTAATCTGCATTCCAACTCAGCCTGACCAGAAGTGAAATGTGAGTAATTTTTGTGTGTTCTACAGTTCCCTGTGTTCTTGCCCGTCAGTGCTCATTCACTACTTGGCTCCTTGGCTGAAGAAATAACATGGGTCTGGTGAGGGAGATATAATTTTACCTGTAAAATTGTTCTATGTGAGAGACTGCCCTATTGATTATTCCCAAAGCAGGCTGTGAGCAGTGCAGGCTGTAAAGAGTTAACCTTACAAATGGCTTGTTTATAGAAGTGAGTCTAGTCGAAGCCTACGTACCAAGGTCAGAGTAGCATGCACCCAAATTCTGTTCCCAACGTTAAAACCTTCTTTACTAAAAAAACGAGGTTAATCATTAACCACAACTTATACTGTCTGTTCTGATCCAAATTCAAGAATGTGTTGTCTCTTTACAAGGCTTGCTTGCACCAGCAATGCATCCATAGCAATTCCAGGTAGTCCCTCCATGTAGCCCCTTTACCTCAATCTAACTATGATGTCACCAATAAATATTGACAGCTCTGGGTATCAGGGCCTTTGCTTGTTCAGCCTTGCTTACACAAGCCAATGCTGGCTCATCCTGGCTCCCTATATCTCTGTCTTTTTAATTCTATGTTTTTCTTCTCACCTTGAGTCATAGCACTGAGCAGGAGATCAGAACCCACTGCAGAGGTCTCCAATAGTTCTAGAATACGTTATAGTCTTGTTTGGTGTATTTCCAGAAGGAGTATCACCAGGTCAAAGGGTATGTGCTCTGATAAACATTCCCAGGTTGTTTCCTAAACAGGCTACTCTACTTTGCACTTCTTGCAACCATTTGTGAGGCTGCCCCCCATGTCCTCACCAACACTATGGACAGTCAGTCTTTTCTGCATCTGCCAAACAGCTAGGGAAGGAATGTGATCTCATAATCCTTAGAGTACTGAGAGTCATTTATAATCTTCTAATGTGAAATGTATTTTATATCCATTAAGAAAACCTTCCCCTTTGCCATTACAATGGAAACCTGTCTTTTGATTTTGTGTCATTTTTGTCACTTTCCCATCCTTTTGTTCATGGTTCCTGGGAAGTTATAAAAGCTTTCCCCACTTTAATTTCATTTGTTAAAAATTCTCTTTTGTGTCAGGCTTTTTCAGTTTTAGTGTGGGTAGGGAATATTAAGAGAATCTTATTTTGAACAAAGGCAAATTTCCACCAGTTAAAATAATGACAACATTCCATAAAACTGGGTTTTTAACTTGCATACTTGTTCCACAAAAACATAATGGGTTTGGTCCCTGCCTGTCTAGGGACATTTTTAAGTTGTTCTCATCACTGTAACCTAAAACTATGTCTTTGGAAATATTGCTACCACTGAGCACATGCATGACTCATTTTTCTTTCCTTGGGAAGCCTGCATTCTCTTCTAGTATCCAAAGATTGTATTCACAGCCTTAACAACAGTCTCCAGCAAACAGATCATAATGTGTAGGAGAAACAAATTTGAAAAGGAGGAAGTTGAACTTTCATTATTTGTCAGTTATCAGCATGGAGCCTCTTACATATTTCATATGACAAGTCATTAATATCATGTGCTAAAAGACATACATTAAAGGAGAATTCTCCTTGGACCTGGGGTGGGGGGTAGTTCAGTGTAAAGTGTTTGCTTAGCATCCATGAGGCTTGGCATGCATGAGGTCCTGAGTTGAATCCCTAAGTATCACACACACACACACACACACACACACACACACACACACACACACACACACAGAGAAAGAAAGAAAGAAAAAGAAAGAAAAAAGAATTTTCCCAAAGTATTTTATTCAGTAATATTAAGAAATGTTTCTGGAGATTTGACCTAAGGCCTCATACATTCGAGGCAAGCATTAACCTGTTACTGATTGTCTTATGTTGATTTTGCATCCTGCAACTTTACTGAGTTTTAAATTAGCTCCAATGGTCGTTTAGTGGAGTGTTTAGGTTTTTTGTAGATATAAAATGTTGTCGTTACGCAAAAAAAAAAAAATGTTTCTAATATAATGGTTTCATTAACTTCAAAATGAGCCAACTTTTAACTTATCATTAATGTAATCTGCAGGATTTTCCAGAAGTTATTTATCCTAAGTCCCATTTCTAGGAATAATAGACCTGCTATTAAGTTATTTTATAAACAAAACACAAAATATATAACAATAATTCATGGTGGTGAACATTCCAGAATCCCTCATAGGAACTCAAATCCTCCATAAGGATGTGTTTCCAAAGATCTCCACCAGAACACAGTTCAAAAGGTCTCAGTAAGGGGCCGAGGATTTAGCTCAGTGGTGCTGCCGCCTGCTTCACAAGCATAAGGTCCCAAGTTCAATTCCAGGTACCAAAAAAAAAAAAAGGGCAAAATGTTGTTCATTTTTGTATCATCCCTGTCCTATGTCTACTAGGGGCTGTTGAGTAATGAGCTGTTGGTCAAAACAACAAACAAAAAAATGAAAAAATAGTATAAAAACTACTGTTCCTCAAAGCCAAGAATAGGGACACACATACACACACACACACACACACACACACACACACACTCACACACACAGCCTAGCTCTGGGCTCAAATGAGACTTCCATGAAGATATGAAATCTGGACCCCAGACTTAGCATAATTCCAGTTTGACCCCTCTGCCTCTCAGGCCCTCCAAACCACATCTTTGTGGGACATTAGTGTTTTGGATAACTAGTACCTGGAAAACAATCCTTTTCAGGTTGTCAGATTTAGCAAATAAAAATGGAAAATACTCAGTTAAATCTGAATTTCAGATAAACAATAAATAATATTTACCATGAGGATGTCATATACAATATTTGGAACTTATACCAAAATTTTTAATGTTTATCTGAAATTAAAATTTAGCTAGGTGTCCTGTATTTTATCTGGCCATTCTACTTCCAAGGCAGTCACCTTAAGATACCTTTAATGAATAAAAATTTCTTTCTTATGATGAAATAAAAACCTGTATTCTACCCACTGGTGGGCCTTTGTATATTGAAAGATGGCTATAGAGACATTAAAGTCAGACTGTCATGGGTTTAGTTTTGTTACTGTGTGACTTTGGGCCGTTAACTTTGTGCTCTTGTTTCTAACCTGGGTTATTAGTACTTACATTACAGAGAAACTGTTATGCCCAAAATAATCTCATTCAGCCTAGTTAAAAATGGTAGATGTAATCAGCCACAATTCTAAATAGTGTTAATGGAAAGACTTTTCACAAGAGTAAATCTTGGGTGAGGAAAAAGAATATAAGGTAAACGATTAGAAAATGGCTACCAGCCCCATACCATAGAATTTATTTTAACTCTACCCTTATTCTGTGTCTGGTCAGTGGGATGTTAGGTTCCTAAATCACTTGTCTAAAAAGTTCAAAGAGCATTCCTGTCATAGACAGAGGTTTTAAAAGTTATCTTTCAACTTTAATAACTATAATCTTGAGACTATTTATTATAGAAAATGAATGTTAGTTACAACATAATTCTTGTTAGCCCAGTAATGTGTAAGTGAACTTATTTAGCAAAGTTACAATAATTAATGTAACTATTTTTCACTTTTCTAAGGTAAACAGTAAATAAACTTTAAATTTCTTTACTCTCCTTATAATAATTAAATTACAGTTGTTTCTATTAAAATGTAACATAAAGTTTTATTCTTCCATGTTATTCTGTCCACTTCTAATACTGTTCTGAGGTATTTCTTTGTCTTCCTCCTATGGAAGCTCCCTAGTTTCCCACTGTTGTGCCCAGGCCCCTTGAATGTGCTAGGCAAACACTCTATCACAGAGTTACATCCCCAGCCCAGCTGCCCACATCCTACAACTGGGTACCGCAGTGAACAGAACTTTCTCCTCCCTGAGCTGGCCACTGGTTTCTATTAATGAAGGTCCAGCTCATCGGATAATCACATCACCAGTGGCCATTATGCTGTCAACAACTATTTTTTCCCCTCATATATGCTAAGGATGTTTGTCTTATATACTGTATTTTACTTCCTCTTTCCCAAATGTATAAGAGTTGCTGGATTTTAACTTTTATTTGTAAGTTGTCAATCTAGAGCTGTCTTCTAAATCTTCACTTATAATGTTTTAAAATTGTTTTTTGATATAGAAACTCAAACTTTGAAACAGGATGACTAAAGAGTCTTAGGTTAAAAACAAACAGATCCTCACTGCACAGCAGAAAGAAGATATTCTGACCAGCAATTGTTCGGTAACTGCATCCAGGTAGATTAACAGATAATAGGTGTGACCAGATGGGGACTCAGTTGCTCTGGTGTCTCCTTCACAGGTGGGCAATGGAGGAAAGCCAAATGACACAAATGAAAGGAGGGTTCTGCAGTATTCTGAGATTTTCAGAAAAATAAAATGTATTGTACATTTTCAAACATGTATTCTAAACTGTGTACCAGAATCATGTGACTGTTCTTCCCTAATATTTGCCCACAAACCTGTTGATCAGTGAATATCACATATCACTTTAATTCTAGCATTTATGTCATAAACCTAGCTTTGGAACTCTTTTTTTCATCTGGCACTGAGGGAAAAAAAAGGATTATATTCCAAAGGCCATCCTTGATCCTGAGACTCAAGCGCCACATATCAGAGATAAGAGGCAACTATAAGCCAAGATCAGTGATTCTTAGCACAGGATAACTCCTGCACCCAGATGGAACCATAATTCAGTCTAATCCTAAACAGTGTTTGCATATTGTCCACTAAAGCCAAGAAGTACAAATCAATTCTACATTTTGAATTTACATCAGAATGTCAGAGATCTATGTTTCTTCTTGCTTCCTCATCGCCACTTTAAATCCTCTGCCTTTCTCTTCCTAACTTTCCCCACATTTAGCTCTCTGTAATGTTTTCATAAATTATGTGAATTCTATTTTTTTTAAAATATTCTTTCTCATCTTCTGTTTGTAGGGGAAGAAGGATGGGGAAGAATATGTTTTTAGTTTCTTATTTTTTAATTATTTTATTTTATTGCAGTACTGGGGATTGAACCCAGGGTCTTTGCACTGAGCTACATTCCCAGCCCTTTTTAAAAAAATGTTTTGAAGCAGGGTCTCACTAGTCACTAAATTTCCCAGATTGGGCTCAAACTCAGGATCCCAGAATTTGCCTCAGCCTTGAGTGCTGGGATTATACACATGCATCATCATGCCCATGTCTTTCTTTCTTTAAATCATTAACTCAAGTTAGGAACAAATAGGCAAGAAAGGTCAATATGATATGAGCTTGCACCAAAAGTAAATCTAAGAAGATGCCAGGCATTGTGTTCAGCCAGTGGCGGGCTATTAAACATGGACTTCTTATTTACTAGTCTTGGGCAGGTAATCCTCAGCACCTCCATTTCAGTGAATTTTTTGACCAGCAATTTGGGATAACTCTTATGTCAAAGTGCTGGATGAGAATTTTTAAAAAACATGGTTTCTAGCACAGAGAGACCTGCAAGAAAGTTCATTCCTTTCAGTACTCATGGATGCTGTGTGTGGATACCGTTGAGGGTACGAGTGGAGTAGTCAAACTCTTCAAAATAGTTTCAGTATTCCTTTGGCTTTTGTCTAGAAGGAAAAAGACCCTGGAAAACAGCTAAAAGCTAGTGGATATGTTTATATGGTATGGAAAACTATCTCAATTGTTTATAAATTGTTTAACAACAAATGATAGGCCAGCTGGTTCATGGCTGCTGCAAAAATCTCTAAGTAGTATTGCTTCATTATTTATAAAAGTCTCTTGAATAAACTTCATTTCAAAGCCCATAAAACAGTGCTCTGCTTATGAGTTGTTTTGTGCACTTCGGTTTTCTTGGGACACTATGAAGCAGTTCCTCTGAATTCCAAAGTAATCTCACTGGCACCAACCAAAGGGCAAATTACAATGGACTGGGGATACTGGGGAGAAGCTGCAGGGGCAAGTTTTATCTAGTGCCAAATTTACTTTCCCTTCTTCAGAAAAAGGGTATAGACCTTTTAGAATGCATGTGGAGCAAATGTGGGATCTTCTGGGAAGAAAGTTTGAATTAAACATTAACCCTAAAGTTAAGTTAAATCTTGGGAGCTTCTAGGCCAGCAGCATTTAGGTGTCAAGGACAGTAAGCACATTTTTTTAGCCATGAGAATTAAGTATTCCCCAGTGGAGAGACACTAGTGTTTCCAAGTAACATCGACCTAGAGGCACCAGGACAAGAGAAGAGAGTTAGGAGAGGAAGGTAAGCAGTGTTTACTCAAAACGGGGTTTACTCCACCCATCCTCTGCAGAATGTTTATTTAATAACTTCCCCGTGTCCTTCCATTGTCCCTGTGAGTGGGTCACTAATAGCTTTTTGTGCTGTGACTTCTTTTGCTTGTTGTTTAGCATGTCAGACAAACTCCTCTGGCTTGGGATAAACAATGTTTTGCTTAGAAGTTTCTATTGCTCAATTTCAAATATTCTCCATATTGCTGTAGAAAATGAAGTTTTGAAGAAACATTCCCTCCTCAGTCTAGACTGCTTTGAACAAGTAATTGAATTTTGAAGTATCATGCATGCTTTATGTGGAAGAATAGGACTTGAGTATTTAAAGAGATTTTTAAACCAGTCTCTTTATATCATAAAGTTAAGGGATTAGAGTACAACTTTTCTGATTTTGTATTGTTCTAGGCTGTTTTCAAAGACGGCCTTCAATGATCCTTGCCTCCTGGTAATTTCTGACCTTGAGTGTGGGCAGGACCTAGGGACTTTCTTCTAATAGAAATGGTAAATAT
Organism: Heterocephalus glaber; assembly: GCF_053883595.1. Taxonomy (NCBI): domain Eukaryota; kingdom Metazoa; phylum Chordata; class Mammalia; order Rodentia; family Bathyergidae; genus Heterocephalus; species Heterocephalus glaber. Next base: position 11,195,466 of record NW_028258151.1, on the reverse strand, counting down.
GAGAGGCTGTCACTTATGTATTTAGGTTATGAAAGACTATGACTCCATCTTGCTGGATTCTACTGCCTTCTTAGTACATGCTTTTTGAGGAAGACAACTCTCATGTTGAAGGGACTCACAGAACGGAGGGTGGCCTCTAGCCGAAAGCCAGCAGGAACTAAATCCCTTGGTCAACAGTAATAAAGAAGGGGATATTGACACCAACCAACCAATGAGTGAGCTTGAAAGTAGATCTGCTACCAAATGAATGTTGAGATGACTGTGGCCCCCAGCTGGCACTTCTATCCTGGCCAATTGGAGCCTTGTTCAAGAGCTAGAAAAAGATCAGCTAAGCCTTGCCTAGATTTCTAACCACAAAACCCATAAAATTATTGGAAGTCACCAAGTTTTAGAGCAATTTGTTGTCCAACAATACACAATAACACAAGAATCATACTATTTTTAGTTTTAGAGAGTAAATAATTATTCTCTAAACTGTTTTTCTGGCTGTGAGGCTGGAACTGAACCTGTGGAGCCTGCAACAGTCAGCACATCCCCCCGCCGGCTCAAACTGGACTCCTTGACCTCCTGCTGATTTGAACTCCCACACTGACCCTGGAAGCCACTTGATGGAGCTGCCTGCAGCTGTTCGGAGTTCTGAGCTCAGTTGGTCCCTCTAAAATGCTTAACAGGTGATCTCTCTCTCCTGAAACATCCAAACCCCCAAAACTTACCAACCACTGCAGTCCACTGTTCTGCTCCACTGGCTCATTTCTCTGTGGAAGTCTCTAGGGTCGCCAGTAGTCACAGTTGTCTGCATGTTTGAGCCACCTCTCCCACACAGCGAGTCTGGGTTCAGATAGGAGGCATCACCTGTTAGTGGGAGACTTTCTCTTTGCTCTCCCCATGGCCTTCAGTTCTCACTTCAGATCCTGCCTGGGTTCTGGGGACCCACTTCCCTCCTTCTTGCTTTATCCCACTGCCTGGACACCAAACCTTGGAGAGGCCCTCTCTTTGTTGCTCACCACTCTGCCATCTTCCCAGAAGTCTCTAGATTGTTTTCATTGGCCTTTTTCAGTTTAAAAATATAACTGGGGATAGAGAAATGAAAGTATAGTGACAGGTCCCCCAAGTCAGACCCCTGCCCAAGCAGACCTGCTGCCCACATCCACAGGAGCACAGAGATAACAAGAAGCCAGCAGCTGCCCTGCTGCTCTCACCACGGCCCTGTGTATCACCCAGCCCCAGGCCCCACCCACGAGACTCTAAAATTTTCCACCCTCTTGACCAGTGCCCCCTCACCTACCTAAAATGACTCATATCACCACAGGCACCCTCCTCTCAGTGCCAATGGCCTTCTCAGCCTTGGCCCATCTGCACCCAGATGGCAATAAACTTACTGCATGTTGCTTAGACTTTCCCTGCCTCGGTGGTCACAATCCTGCCTCGATCTGACCTTGTATGACATCGAAAACTTAAATTAACAATCGCCCTTAAATTTATCAGTTATTCTGAGATTAGGATGATGAGTGATTTTATTTTCCTTAGTGTTCTATGTATTTTCTTAAACTTTTCTATAATTAATGAGAGTAATTTTAGAGTCAGAAATTGACAACAAAATGTATCACTGACTAGATTAAAATTCCACTCTCAAAATGTAGTCAATATAATCAAAGGAATGCACTGAGTAAAAATTATCCACTGAATTAAAAAACTTTCAAACATGGTTTCATAAAAGCAAGTGGTTCTGCCACTGACATATTAAATTGATATTTAAGAGATATTTTGTGAAAGTGGGCAAAAGAACACAAAAGCACTAACATAATTTGGAATATATTAGAGTGACGGCATCACTGATAAATGTCACCTTATAAAGCACTGTGAAACTGACCAGAACAAGCAGGAAATCTGAATGTCATTCCTTATATATCCTTATTAGACCTCTTTGCATCAGTTGACATTATATATGTCTACACCCATGAAATGCAGTTTTGAAAATAACACACCAATGTTACTGGGTTTTGGGGCACGGGAGTCTCCTACTGGGGGTGGTTTTCCAGTTCTTTCTGTCTTGAACAAGAATTGAATGAAACAATCAAAGATGGTGGCAAAGTTTCACATTTATTTGAGGTAGGTAAAAATTAAAAGTGAAGGGCAAGGGAGAAACTGGCAGAGCAAGCTTGGGTTGAGTAAAAGAGGAAAAAATAAAAACCAAAATAAAATAGTCCTGGGTAAAAGATAGGACACTGAATAAAGCCATGACAGAAAGTGCTTAGAATACTCTCCTTTTATTCATTTCACACATCAGAGTTCTTAGGACGAGTCCATATATAGTGGACCTTTGAGTTATAACCAGCCTGGCATAGTAACAACATGAGTTATGACCAGAATTTTAATTTTAACTTACAAAGTCTTGAGTTATGACCCAAACGCCAGCCACTTGTGCTTCCAAATTGTCTCAGATATAGATTTAACTCTTAAAGAGTTCTGCAAGGAACAATACAACCCGTGTGGTGTTAATGGAGAAATCCTCGGCCAATGTCTAAGGACAATGAAATCTGCCTGTGTACAGGAGAGAGACTTTGAAGGCTGTAAGGAGCCAGAGCCTTCAAGTGACCAACTTGGATTACAACCAGCCATCACAAATGAACTAAATTTGTAAATCAAGGGTTCACTGTATGGGGTCTTGTATAGGGTGCTGTGTACATTCTGGGATCTTGCCATGCCCTCCCTTCTCACCTAGTCAAAGCCATGCCCTATTTTCCTATCTCACCAAGACATAGTGAACAAAGAGTTCCAACATTTATCCCTGTATATTGTCAATGAACAGAAAAGCAAAAGGTACAATATTCAAAAATCTAATTCAAGTAAGTCATTTGGGATACTTTGCCAGCAGAGGAACAGTTAGGACTCTGGTAGTTAAGTAATGAGACAAGTTTGCAAGGGAACTCACTGTACATCTATAATGGCTGAAATGGAAAAGAATACTAAATATTAACTACCTCAAATCAGACCATTTAATTGGAAAACCAAATTTATAGCATTGCTAATTTTTTGGTACCAGATAATTTGATGAGACTGGAACAATGTAAATTAGCCTAATTATGGAATATACGATATTTTCAACACTCCAAAGAAGAGCCTATGATTATTTTAACATGAAGTTTGCTAGTCTGGAAAATTCAAATGTGGCATGGCTTCCTGAGAGAGGTCATCATTATGTCCTCCTTATAAAGCTGCCATCTTTGAAAAGTATGCACATGTCTGGTGTAATGGTGATGCCCAGTGGAATGATAGTGGTCTCAGCATGAAAAAAATCTATATAGTCATTTTCTAGCTATGTGACCCTAAACAATGACAACGTCTCTAGCTTCATTTAAATGATTCATGAAATTCAAATAGTATCTTAGACTTTACAACAACATCTCACAGTTTTATTTTGTTATTTCTTCTGGGAAAGCTTTACATTGCAGTTGGTTACGCTTATGGTGATTGTCTTGTCTTACATTTGTGTGTCAATTTTGGTTTATGAAACTCTTAATTCAAGTATACGTCTTATATGAGGTTCCTAAGTGGTTATTGTAAGAGTGGATAAGAATTAAAATAAGAGTAGACAATGAACTAGGACTTTGGACCAAGAATGTCCTTCCTCCGGCAACATGGAATGCAGCCCCCTCCCTACTAAAGGGAGGTGCAGCCCTGCCCTACTAAACTTCTGAGATTTTAGGAATTTAAAATGCAAAATAGCCATTTTTTTCCTCCAAACTCTGTTTCCTTTAAACCCTACATGCTAAGTAACTGGGTTAAAAAAACCTGACTTCCAACTGATTATTTTTATTCACAGAGCCACCTGTGGTAGGTGACCAGTCAACAACTGAGCAATTCCCCTGTCCTCAGGGGCCATGTGGAAATTCCACTTTTCAAATTCCCCTCCTGAAGAAACCAGAAGCCTTTTAAAATTCTATTTAAATTCTATTTATTTTCAATAAAAACTCTCCTAACCTCTTCCTTTTTGTTCATGACTTCATTCTTCTATCTTGTGAGACTACAAGCTTGATCTATACTGAATTAACTGTTTCATTATTATTCTATTCACCTCCAAACAGATTGTTTACGAGTCAAGTCATCCCTAATAGAATCAAAAGGAACTTAGTTACTAAAGTATTGGAAGACAAAGCCAAAGTGTCTTTGCTTTCCTTGTGTGACCCCAGGTGGCAGTGTCACTAGATACATACAGAGAAGCTGCCAAAGTACTGTTTGTGGTATCAGATCATCCATCTGACAATAAAGAACACAAACTTCAAAGCACTTTGTCAAAAAGGAGATAACTGCACTTTGTTACTAGTCCACTTGTTGTAAATACACAAAGCAAGTTTTAAATAGGTCAAAAAAAGGCAACAAGATCCTCTCTTCACTCTCATTTTTTTACAGGTCAGTCTTGGGCAGTTGTGGGCAGTTTTCAAGCCCTTTCCACTTTTTGCCATAAAAGTGATACAGGGTGTATGATCTATGAGTGATACAGGACCTCCAAATAATCCAAATAATGTGAGGGAAATATTACAACTACCACCCTGCTACATATCTGGACATGCTGAGTTTGTGCTCTCTAAAATTGAGTAATGAATTCTAGGAACAATGGAGGTTAAAAGTGGGAAGAATTTATTGAGAGAAAGAGCTTCTGTTTAAGAGAGACAGAAGGGGGACCAGAAAGTGGGTTGCCTGCCCAATCCACTTCTCAAAGGTGTTTTATTAGGCAAAGCCACAAGTAAGGTGGACACAAGGTGGGATAAAACTATAGTCAACTAACAAGATTACAACAACTATAGTCACTTAGGTAATACTGAGTAAATGGGGATCAAATGGGGAAGCAAGTCATGTAGCAAGCATGCATGGAATTCACAAGCATTTCTGGGAAGGAATGGACTAGGGAGGTTTTCATCCCTACTCAATGTGATTGATGCCTATTTAGAATATCAATCACTATTCTTCATCCCTAGGGAAGTAGGTAGGTATAGTTCTTCCTCTTTTTTGAATCCTGACCTTCAGTAAATGTGCCTCAATTGACTTCTGCATTGGCTCCCTCTAAGGCCCAGCCCTGTGTAACTGCCTAATATATCCAACTGTTATGGCTGTGTTTGATGTTCCCCCAAAGCCTCATGCAGTCATGAAGTGGGGCTGAATCTAGAGTGTGTGATGCTGGGATTAAGGGCATGTGATTACTAAACCACCTGAGTGATTAGTTTGGCACCACCCTAGTCCTAGTAGTCTGGATGGGATAAAAGGGGCAGAAAGACACTGTTAAGGTCTCTTGTTGCTTTGCTATCTACCATGAACTGTTGCTGCACTGCCACCCTGCTTTGGAGCCAGCCGATTATGGACCGAAGTCTCTATGAACTATAAGCCAAATAAACCTTTCCCTCTTTAACTTTGGATGTTGAGCATTTAGTCTCAGCAACGAAAGAAAAGTAATTATGACACTAACTAACTTAGCTGTCTACAATATTCCCCCCTCTGAAGAAATATCCCTAACTGCAGTTAGGGGAGAAGGGGCACAGTTTCCATCTAACTGCTTCGAGCTGAGAAGGATCAATGTAGGGGATACCACAGTCGGGGGCCCTCTCCAGACAGCTCAGATAATGGGCCTCAGATAAATGTCATGTTATAGTTTATCAGCTATGAACTTTCTTTACAAGGTTGATCTGGTGGATCCCAGTAAAAGGAGTCTAGCAAATCTGTCATTGGTTCTATCTGTATGATCACTTGGAGCTTGGCAGCCTCTAGGCAAGAATAAACAAAGTTTTCAAGAATTAGAGCATATATATATATAATCAAAGCATGAACACTAGAATGGAAAGGCAGGCTGGGGAAAGAGGCACATTTAGAAACTATTCTTAAGGTACTGGAATAGTGATTGTAACCCCCTGGTTTATAGACCTTTTACTGATAGAGGTTATCTGTAAGTCATATTTTGTTGTTTCTCTAGTTTTTTGGTGGTTGAAGGAAAATTTTAGCTAAGAAATTTAAAAAACTCCTGTTGAGCTCTTATAGATTCTACTGTAATTTTTCTTAATGACCTGTAAGAATGATCAGCTGCCAGTGTAGGTGGAAACTACCAGAAGGGGTCAGTGATTGGAGCCCTTTTTATATCTAGCCTTATTACTATTGTCTTGACTTTGTATATCTTTTAATTATACTTTTCTACCAAGTGCCTAAGACAAAGTTAAAGTGAGATCTGTGTCAATCAAACCTAACCTCTTGCTATCAGGGTCAGTTAAGTCTCCTCAGGTATTACTTTAGAACCATGCATAGAGCCTCTCAGTTCTTCTTTCAGTGTCAGCTGTCAGGATGGGTCATGGCCTTGCTTGACATGTTGCTTTCCATGAAAGCAAGGGAGACTTTTCCCTCTTGGTGACCCTCCTTTGCCACACTGTACATTTATTGATTCTTATCCTCTGGGGTCTGGCAGTCTCATTGCTCAGAAGGTTGGGTGACTCACCAAAGTTGTAGGATCCTGTAGAAAAGGTTCTTTCATGTCCTGGGTCCCCACTGACCTTGGAGTGCCAGGGCCAAAATATTGGCTGTCCTCTTATCCCAGTTACCTTTCTAGTTCTGTTCTCCAAACTTTGGTTGTTGAACACCCAGAAGAGATCAATAACATTAGTATTGCAGTGGGGGCAGTGAGCTTAACTATTATAATTTTACCTGAATACCAAATATTCTGAAATATAAAGTACAGCCAAAAGACTGTTATTTCTTATCACTCATGGTTGTTTTAGTAGTTGAATCCCTGCAGAATGTTAACAGACAACAATCATATAGTTAACAGAGAAAACTTGAGGTCAAGATCCACACATTAAAAAAAAAATCCACACAATATTTTAGCATGACAATCATACTATCTTTGTAACACACTTAAATGTCCATCTTAGTATATGATAGTCTTTTTCAGTCAAACATTTCCATCTAATAATAAGATATTAAATGACACAAAGAAAACTCACCTAATTTGTTATCGTTTAACAGATGCCATCTAAAGAGATTATACCAGCCTATAAATGTACCTTAGAAGTTTATACTGTCTAGCGTCTAATTTTAATGCATGACATTGTTTGGATTGTTTGGTGCCTGAGCATCCCTAAGTGTGGTGACACATATCACATCCACATCACATAAGTTTTTAAGAAAAATTATTATTTGGTAATCTCATGCTGGCTTGACATGTACCTCTTTTCACAAGTAGTTTGAGCCCAAGAGAAAGGCAGATATCTGAGTCTAAAAAAAGGTTATTACCATAAACCATCCTGGTTTTATATCTTAGAAGACCTGTATACCTGGGAGGCATGAATACATTTATTACACCATGAAATTAGCAATAGCATCATAGCTATATGAAAACTTTTGTTCTTTAGTTTTTGTACCAAGAGCATCTTTTAATAAAACATTGTTTTTTCTATAACTTAAGCTTTTAACAATGACCAATGTAAACTTATCACAACATGTTTAGCAATGTATATTGGGGTATGTGTCCCATAAGGCTATTGAAAATTATTGAGGTTCCCTTTGTGAACAAGGGCTGGAACAAAATATTTCCAGGCAGCTGCTCCTTTATTTACCAAGGGGAGTCCTGTCCAGCAGTTTCCCTAAGCCTAAGAGTCCCCATTCAATTATTTTAACAATTTTTAGATGATCTATGAGAACCAGATCATAACAATTAACACATTGTTTTTGACCAATTGAAGATTTCTGAGTTATTATACACAGACAATAGTATGTATTACATTTGCAAAACCAGTATTGACGTTATTGCAATCAGCTGGTGGTGGTGGAGGACGGGAAGCATATCTTTAACTCTAATGACATTTATCTATAAGCTGACTTAAGTTATAGGCAAATATTTAAAAAATCCAAAAAGGCAAAAAAAGGGAAAAATTGTTGAGCTCAATTGTTGAGCTCAAATAAAACAGCTGTATGTATTATAACAAACTGGACAAATGGACAAACATAACATGATTTGTTTATAAACCAGAGTGAACTCAGATATATTTGGCCAAACTGAATAATAACAACCTTTCACAGTTTTTAGGTTTGTAACTATAAATAAGACTAGACAGAACTTTTAAAGGTCAATTAACAGAGATCTCTTACAAGAATCAGAAGGAATAAAAACCTTTTACACCTGTGAAAGCAAAGACAGTTTTTAAGATAAGCCCTAGGCTGACAGTTTATCTGACTGGAATATCTAGCTACACAGGCTTTTCATTGTTACTCTGATAGCCATAGTTATTGGACAGTCACATCTGATAGCCAAAACTGCTGTTTGGATAGCCACATGTAATTGTTTCTTCTAGAGGGACAGACTGTTAAAAGTTAATTTTAACTATTTCTAGGGGTGGGTGCATAAGTTAGGTTTGGGTGTAGAAAGACTAGATGGTAGCCATTGGAGCTATGGGAAGAAAGTCTGCCAAGGCTCTAATCTGTCCTTCTGCAGATGACTTGACTACCTATGAGAGTTTTTTTTTTTTCCATTTTGCCTGTAACCCTTAGACCACACTTAGGTATAGGCCTTTTTTTTTTTTTTCAGAGCCTCAGCATATCTCTGATAATAGTGGCTGGTCTGGCAAGAAGTCCTGGAGAGAATTCTTGAGAGGCAGTCCTCTGGGGACGAGGGCTGTGACTCTTCTTTAATACCTGCTTTTGTCTAAAACTGTTGTTAAACTCATAGAGTTCTCTATGAATGTCTTGTTCTGTCAATGGACTTATTTGTGTTATAAAAATCAGTTTTCCCTGTGCTACAAAAACCATTCTTGAGGGGAGAGGGAAGTAAGAGAAGTTAATCTCTAGTTCTGCCTAAGGACTGAAAGGCAGATAAAGTTGGACTAGAATTTTTATATTTATTTTTTGAGTTTCATGGTCAAATCTAAACCAGTTTTTTTTTTTTTTTTTTAATATGGCTGATGGATAAGTGATGGGTCTCTGGAAGGGTCCCAAGGAGGGCAACTGACCATTTCTGGAAGCTTGGTTGTGAAATCCAGCAGCCACAGAGAAGAAAATTGCATTGGATCACACACTGTTGAAAACTGTGTTATTTTTCAAGGGCACAGCAGTGGAGAAAAGACAAAAGAGTGACTCCAGCTATGGCACAAGAACTAAATCCTAACCATCTCAGGTGCAGAAAGACAATTAAGGTCAAGAGCCTTTCCAGAGTGAACCTCTAATATTTACCAAAACATGTCTCCAGAGACAAGAGCTATGGTTGACTCTAACTGCTTTGCCAAGCAGAAAATTAAATCAATAATCAACCTGAATGGCTGATTTTTAGCCTCTTGAAAGAGAGAGAAAATGAAAATGTTAATGTTTCCAGGTTAAAATATGGGTGTTTTTTGGGTTTCTTTATAAGCTGATAGAGGGATCATGCAATCTCACTATGCACTATCTGCTATGCAAAGGTGATAAAGACCTTTAATTTCTAGGAATCTCATTAGCTATTTTAGAATCTTGGGCTGTGGGAGGGAAAAGAACTGGTTTAATTCTTCCCCATCTTCAGGTTTCCTTAGATAAGCTAAGGCCCAAATATTTTACCTCAAGCCTGCAAAGTTGTTCCTTAGATCTAGAAACCTTATAACGTGTCTGCTAGAAAATTCAGCCTTGGCTAGAGAGCTCTTCTGAGGGGACACATGACAGTATACCATCTACATACTGCAAGACTGACTTGGGAAAAACTACAGTATTTTCTTCTACTGAATCAGGAACTAAGGATGTCCTCATCTCTCTCCTGATAAACAGCTGACAATTTAAAGTAACTTAAGGCCTTAGTTCTGTCTTTTATTCCTATCTTCCATCTGGTTGGCAGGCAGGTGGGGGTCTAGCATAGGGACTGCTCATGCTCCCCTGGCTGTCTTCTGACCTTCTAAAATTAACATTTATCTCCAAATGTAGTAGCAGCTTATAATGCTGTTTGTCTCTTACTAGCAGCCAATGTTTGAGTAACATTACACCTTTCTAATCTAGTTCATAGGTCTGAGTGAGTCTTCTAAGAACCTCAATGTACTTACTAGGATTGTTTGAAAACTTTTCTAGGACTCATTTGATCTGTCTTAGGTCACTGAGAAGAAAGGACATATAAACTCAATTAGTCCTGTAGATATTTATTTCCTGTAAAGGATATTGTCTTTGAGGGGCCTGAACAAACTAGCTAAGGATGGTTATAGTCCCATAGAGGCTTCAATTGCAGCTGGCCTAGCAGCTCCACCCTCAGCCCCCAAAGAGTGGGTAGGGGAAGCCTCAAACTCAGTAACAGTGGGCAAGGCTTTGACTGAAGCTGCCTTGGAAACCCTATCCTCACGTTCCAAAGGGCAAGGAGTAGCCTCAGGCTCAGGGGTAGTGAATGCCTTAAGGACCAGGGGTCTAGCTTTCCCATGGCTTACATTTACATTCTGAACACAAGTAAGGATTACTTGAATGAAAAGAAAAGTCTGAAAAGAAGGTGATTTTAACCATTCTTTTTCTTTCTTACAGTACAATTTTAGTTGTGAAATACTATCATAATATTTCCCTGTGTTCCATTTTGTCAGCTTTGTCACTCTTTTTACTTTGGTATATTTTAAAGGAATAAAGAATTTTGACATTGAGCTCCCCTGCTGAGATACAAAAAGAAAGAATTGGTGTCACTCTAATTTCCATTTGCTTTCAGGCAGAATTGCTCAAGGAAATCCCTGGGTAGATTCCACTCCAGGGAGGTGGCTGCAATCTAGAGAGACCCAGAAGATAAATTGGACTGGACTATCTACCCTTTTACCAGTTTGTGCTCTTTTCTTCCCAGGGAACCCGTGTTCTTAATCCCAAGGTATTCCTAGAGCACAAGTTCAACTGATTTCAGCCGTAACAATCACGTTTTAAATAACGAAGTATTGCTAGCAAAACCAATAACCAAGAGATCTAAATCACTGCTTTTTAATCCCTTGGGAGACACTGAGGCAGGTAGATTAAGGGGCAGGATTTTCTATCCTGTAAAGATCATCTCTAGAAGCAAAAAGATGGCTCAGAGAAATTCCTCCGATGAAGAGTCCTCCAAGGCACCTATGTCATGTAGGCAACCTTCCTTAGCAGCAAGACAAGGCTATGCTTTATTCAAGGTTTAATCTAAAATTTCTGTGTCTCTGAAGCTTCACAGGTTTTATACTCAGGGCCTAGCAGCCACAATTCATGTTAGTAAAGACACATTTATTAGTTTCCTGTGGACACGTGAAAAGAAGAGAAAGGGTGACTAAAATTCCTTTTTGTTCTAGTTAGCATATAAAAAACCACAAGTGTAAGTTGCTAGCTGATTGCTATTTTCCTTTATGAAAGGCAAACTGTTGCGAGCTGCCTCAGCCTTATTTCCTGGAGGGAGGGGCAGTCTTAATATAAGGTGGTTCTAAAGTTAACTTCCAATGAATCAGAGAAAAGCTCAGGGGGAGTTTCTAACTTAATAGCAGAGACAAAAGTACAAATAAAAGCCTAAGCCGCCTAACCCCCCCTCCCCAATCATTACATAGCATTTTACAAGTTTACAGCAAAGGTTTTAAAATCTACAACTTATCAGCAAAAGTTTTCTCTTCCCCTACACACACAAATGATGTGTGTAGAGTAATCAGTATTATGTCAACATTTCAAAAGCTCCCATGAGGGCAAATGCTGTAAATGGGAGCAGTTCTTAAGAATTGTCTGAAATATTTTCAACCACCTATCTTTTCCAAAAAGCTTCTTTTATTACTAAAAAATGAAAATCCTTAGCTCTTTAACAGGGGGAGCATTCAAACAGGCTAAGATAAAATCATTCCCTTAAATTTGTCTCTGAAGTGGAAATGTGGATCATATACAAAGCACTAGAGAATAAAAACAGTTTCAATTGCCTTCTCAGATGACATGTTTATAACCACATGCATCAACTGTAGCATGTGATCTCACAGGTTAGAATTACCCTTTCCATCAAGGGCTTCTACCTGAGACTAATGCCTTGACAAAAAAGGAATTGCCATTGCTTAAAAATGGCATCAATTTATATCACTGGAAACTCCAAGGCTCGTCACTGGCGGCCTCCATTAAAAAGGCCAAGCAGGAAAAATATAACCATATTCCCCTGAATCCAAACACCACCATTAAATACACAAAATTACAGAGAATGCCACATCACTTGTCATGCCCAAAGTAACAATCTGCTAGCCTTTTAATTATAGCTGATGCTATTTTCATATTTTAGGAATATTCTACAATTTGATTTTTAAATGAACACAGGTCTAAGAGTATCACTATGAGAGGTGACCAGAAAATTTTAAAAAACTTATTACAGTAAAAGATATATTTCCAAGAATGATGGGATAAGGATGTATGAAGCAAGGGGGAGTATTTTGAGAGGGATTAATGGCAATGTGTCTTTTACTGTCATAAATTTCTTTAAATATCCACCATATTTTTGATTACCCTGTAGAGCAATCATTTATGGCAATTTCTGTTAAAAACAATATGCTGTATCCTCAATCCACTCTAATTGCTGGGTCTGGTACCATCCAGGGCCAACAAACATATCGCTCTTTCCCAAAGTCACAACCATGAAAGGTAAATGTTTTCAACTGATTCAAGACATGAAGGCAGCCACAACAGCACAACTAAAGACACAAAAGAGAATTTCCAAACCTGCTTCAGAAGGTGGCAAGAATGATGGGTTAAGTGTATTTGAAGCAAGGGGCTGTTACTGGATTCTGGGGTCTCCTTCAAGGGGTGCTTTTTAGGTTCCTTGTCCTGAACAAAGAATTGCTCAAGACAAGCAAAAAAGGTAGCCAGGTTTTGCATTTATTAAAGGTAGGAAATAAATATACTCTCCACAGTGAATGTATGTCAATTAAAAGCAGGAAAAGAATTACTCTCTGCCAAGTGTGGAGTAGGCCACTGAAAGAGGTAACAGTGGCCACCAGCTTAATGGAGTCTGTCTTTTGTATTTCCTGTTCCTCAGACTAATGTCAGGTCTAAGCCATCCTATCAAAATCTCTCTAGAGTTCTCAGCAGAAGAACTGAAGATATCACTTTCTGATTGGTTGCAGGTGCAGGGCTGGACACGTATCTCTTGGATCTCCATGACTGACAGGTCATATCCCCTTGCCCGGCTGCTGGCCATGCTCTAACTTCCTTCCTTGGGGGACTATTTTAAGAGTGGTTCATTGCAATGTGTTTTTTACTGTAATTAATTCTTTAAAAAATAAACATTCATCATATTTTTGTTCACATCTCAAATTACCTTAAAAAATTCAGCCATCCTATTACCTATCCTCTGGTTTCAATTTATGTTTTAGTGATTTATTAACTAATTCCTCCTTGACTTAAGGGGGCAGGAAATCTGCAGCCACAGTGTCATCAACAGTGGCTAGCACATGGCTGGTACTTATTAAAAGCATTTGCAGAATGAGTGGTTAATACTAATTTATTATTGGACGTACCCAAAACTTAGTCTGTCATACTATTATATAAGCTTTATTTAAAATAAACAATAGAAGTTCACTTTATTTATTTTTGGTACCGGGCATCAAACTCGGGACCTTGTGCTTGTGAGGCAGGTGGCAGAACCACTGAGCCAAATCCCCAGCCCTAGAAGTTCCCTTTAAATAACCAGGTATTCCATATATTCAAGTGAATATGTTTTATTAAATGCAGGCTAATATCTTATATAGTATGTGAGTATACATAATAAATTAAAATGTATATATTTATTAAATATAGGTAGATATAATACCAGAACATGGTTATTTCGGATGAGAAATCAAAATAAACCCATTTTAATGTATCTTTTGGTCACTCCAAATTGATACTGCTTATAAAAAATACACCAATTTTCCCTGGGGAAAAAATTAATTCCATAGCAATGTAGTTAAGGGACATGTTTTTATTTCATAGCTTTTTGCAAGCAAAAATTGCTTTGTTACAAAATGAGTTCAATGATACAGGTGGCTACTGTCCACTCAAGCAAAAGAAAACCTCATATTTATACAACTGCACTTTATGATTATATTCTTACAGTGTAATAGGCCTAGTATCCAGGATGCCTCTGGCTGGCTGCCTTTAAAGCCACGGCACAGAAAAACTGCCCCATACTTGAGTATGATGGTACTGGCAAGTGGTTAAGTAAATGCCTGTGAGTTCTCTGTCAGATACTGCTTGAAGAATTGTGTGTGGATATGTTTGTCTTGCTGCCCCCCAACTTTGACTTTACATTTGTATCATCTTAAAATATATCCCTGGTCTGTGTCTTCCCGCTGTTTGGAATTTCCATATAAAACAAGAAAATACATCATGAGGTGTCTTTAGTGTCAGCTATCAATGTAGTGCTGTGGTTGTCAGAGAGAATGGAGACTTACCTGTAGTACAGTAACTGACTTTAGTGTATGCTTAGTGTACATGTTAGGTGCAGAAATATTAGCCCACATCAGACTCTTTCTTCCCTATCACATATGATGTGACTTTAGCCCCAGAATATCTGACCAAAAAAATGATACAGATCAAATAAAAAGGCATATACACAGATAAGGCCATCTGCAGAATTTTAAACTCATCTCTTGGGGGTATTTAACAATAATTTCTACATCATACTTTACACTGTTCAAACTTAAATAATAAATGTTTAAGGAAGGCCCAGAGGAATGGATTGCACTATCTCTTGGAGGACTTGTCCGGTCTGCTGGCAGGTGATCTCCTCTGAGGCGTGGGGATTTTGGAAGGCTTCCCTGTGGATGGGCGAGAAACTGCTCGGGGTACAGGTCTGTGTGTCTGGGGAACTGGCTCCACATCTGAGCACACAGACTGGATTTCCGAGATGTCAAAGTCGGACGCATCACTGCCTCTGCGGCTGCTGGCCCTGCTGCCAGCTTTGCTCCCCGCATGGCTTCCGGGTCGGCTGGGAGTCCTCTTGGGATCTGAGAGAAGGCAGAGATGGGTCACTCCTACTGCTGATCCTTCCACAACTCAGGCTTGAAAGCTGACACACCTCGAACCTCAGCCTTTCTTTCTGACACTGTAAGTATACTTTCTCTGTTACACAGGGCAGGGAGCCTTACTCTATACATAGTACAGCAAAAGCTAGATTTACATACAAAAGGTAAGTATGGACACCTCACTTAAAACAGGATTCCATTTATTACAAACAGACATAAGAAATGCTCCTGTCACGTGAGCTATGCCTTCTAAAGTTTGGCAAGTGTACCCAGTGCACATGGGGCAGACTCTAGGTTTAAGTCTTGCCTGAGGACAGGTAACTAAAAATGCAGGAATTTAAAAGCAAAGACTTCAAAATTTAAAGAAGCTTCAGACTGGGTGAGCTTAGGATTCAGGCATTCAAAAGCTCACTATTCTGGGAAGATTTGTGAGAGGTGAGAGGTGCTGGTGTCAGGCCCAGGATAGCTGGGTTTTCCAACCATCTGACACAGAGCCCCTTGCAATCTCCAGGCAGGAGCCCAGACTGTCCAGCTGGACTGGGTTGAGTATTGTGTCTTCTTTTCTTCTGGTCTGTAGTCATTCTCTTATCTTTCTTTAGTACTTTCCAAAAGGTATTTCTTAGTCGCTTGCTCCCAAAGCTCATTTATCCCCTCACTTTGTTGGATGACTAGAATTTTAAGAATGCAGCAACTCAGAATTTCCTTCCTGTGCTGGGGACATGGATCAGTGACAGAGCACTTGTCTAACATGTACAAGGCCCTACTCTCAGAACTGCAAAGAAAATATAATTCTTCCCCAGTTGGGAAGAAAGGGGACTTTCATCTTTCTATTAGTCTACTGCAAAGCCATTAAGAAAGAAATGCGGCCTACTCACCAGCAAACTGTGTTCGGACTCTGGCAGCTGCCGTTGTGATCAAGCCACTCTCCTCCCCAGAGTGAAAGCCTTTCCCTGATAAATACCCCGGAAGTCGAAGCTTGCTGCCTTGTATTGGTGTTCCCTGTATTTAATTGAGAAACGACATCTCAAGAACTTGCTCAAGTTCCATACCATTCCACTGACACCACTTCTTTACAAATGGTAGTCATCTGTACAAGACTTCTTTAGGAGGTGGAAACTTTTCAGTTAAAAGCACAGGGCTCTTGCTTGCTTCCTCCTCCCATTTTTTATTCTCAGTGAATTCACTGGAAACCTTCCAAAGGAAATGAATTTGTGGTTGAAGAAAAAATACAAAAATGAAGGTCCCCAGTATAACACAAAATTGATGGCAAAGAAAAAAGAAATGAAACTGGGGACACAAGGATCTTCCAGCCTGCGAGCAAATACCGAAGTTAAGAGAGTCACTGCATAAAGGATGGGTGACTTTCTGAGGTAGAGAAGGGGTGGGGACTCTGAAAACTTTGTTTGGAATTCTGCTGCCTCCAATGTTTAACTAGGCAGAATTAAACAAACAGAAACAGAATGAAAAGTAAATAAATGATGCCTAGAGACCATCATTTAAACAATGTGAAGTGCAAAAAGGAAAAAAAAGTGATGTTTTACACTGGTGCCATGACTTCACTTCTCAGCTCTGTCATTTCCATGGCCCCACACTCAAGATTTATAGGCAACTTTTTGGGATAATTCTTTAAAAATTCTTATAGGAGTTTTCAGAGAATGTCTAAGCAATTATAAGATTTTACAATAAGTCTGAAATCACTGCATTTTTCCATATTACAACATTTTGAATATTCTGACAAAGTTAAAAAAATAAGCCTCTTGAAGATTATTACAGATGTCATATTCCTCAATTAACATGCAGCCAAGGAGCTATTTGGAGATAATGGATCTGTATAGATTGTATGTACATTAAAAAATAATTTTCTTTTTAAAGATAGTTTTAAATGCTTAAGAAAGAATACATAGGGCATTTCAATACAAAAGAATTGCATTTACTAATATAAATATAGTATTTCTATCATTCATTAATGTATACTACATACGCTTTGGTGCAGTATTTATATAGGATTTGTATGCATAGAATGCTGAAGTGCTCAAAATACTTTCACACACAGAACCATAATTAACTCTCACACTCACCCAATCATCGCTTTTTTAAAAAAATTTGAGAAATTAGGGCCCAAGGAAGGACATAATCTGACAATGCTGACTAGCTAAATTTCTAATTTAAAAGAATCTGAACAATCCACAAGGGAATGTGGACACATATCACTCATGGTGGCAGAGGTTATTCCCATGAAAGACCAAAATCTTTCTTTATAGAATGCCATGTCTTTTTATTTTATTGTCACAGATCCTTCCATGGAAAGAACCCATACTGCTGGGATTTTTGTGGGGTTTTTTGGTTGATTTTTATTTAATGTTTTGGTTGGATTTTATTTAATGAAGTTATTTAAAATGAAATACATAATTTTGCATTAGTCCAAATAACAGATTTTGAGGGAGATTCTACTTTTAAAAAATTTGAAGCTGGATATGGTGGCACATGCCTGTGATCCCAGCAACCGGGAGACTGAGGCAGGAGGATTGCCAGGAGCTTGAGGCCAGCCTGGGCTACATAATGAGTCCAGGGACAGCCTGAACTACAAAGGCAGACCCTACCTCAAAAAACCAAAAAAACAAAAACAAAAACAAAAAAACACCCCCCTCAAATTTGAACACAGCATCTTAGTTCTAAATATTTTTAAAAAATTAATATGAAGTGTGATTGAAAAATATGATTTAAATTTTAAAAAATCATTACAGTAAAAAACACATTGCCACTAACCTCCCTCAAATACTCTCCTTCACTTCAAACACACTTAGCCCATCATTCTTGCCACTTTCTGAAGTAGTACTGAAAGTCTTTTTTTCATGAGCATTTTTAGTTGTGCTGTTGTGGCTGCCTTAATGTCCTGAAATGACTCCAAATGTTTACGTTTCGTGGTTATTTGACTGGGGAAGAGCCAGACTTTGCACAGTGCCAGATCTAGTGAATAAGGTGGAGGAGGACACATCTTGAAGTTTTTATGAGCCTGCTTTTCTGCTAGATGGCACTTGGCAGCAGCATTCACTGTATTTGAAGTACACCGCATAAAGACACTCCAAAAAAGGACTTTCAGAACTGCTTCAAGAAGTGGCAAGAATGATGGAATAAGTGTGTTTGAAGTTGAGGAAGGGGATTAACAGCAATGTGTCTTTATGGTAATACATTTTTTTATTTAAACATTCACCTTATACTTCGATCTAACTGTATGTATGTTGCTTGAACTTCTTTAAATCTTCTCAGTTGTTGCTATAATCCAACTATAACAACTGGCAGACACCTCTAGGTGTAATCTATGGTCCTAACATTCCCCACCGAGGGTGGGAATGGAAATGAGGAGCTGGGGAAAATGAAGAGGAAGGAACAGGAAAAGCTGAAGAATGAAATGTCTCTACCACTTAGCAACGGGACTGCCATGAAATTGTCAAGGTAATGTACTCTTCTCTGGCTACCTCTTACTATTAATGTGCTATATAAGAGTCTTGGCCTTTCAGTTGTATTTAATTAAGATGAAATAACCTCCTTCATTTCAAGAAAAAATATTTAGCAAGTTTTCCCCTAATTATTGTGACTAATAAAATATGTGATTTTTGGGACCTATGTTTGTCATTTCAGAGAAGTGTGTTAAAAAGATACATGATTGACATTTAATTGAATGTGAATATGGTATAGGAACTATTTTTGATAAATTTTATAGCCCTTAAATATCTTATGCCCAAATATCATGCCCTATCGAGAAATTATAGCATTCTTATATTAGTTATTGCAATCTAACAAAGGTACTTTTGGGAAATGAGAAGTAACTTTCTGCATATCTAATCATGCCCCTCCAACCTCCTGCACTGATCACTGATAATTTATGTCACATATACCTTCTGTTGTTGGGCAGAAATGACCTCAATGGACAATCGGAAGGTACATGCCCACAGCAAACATTCACTAAAATGGTTCTCTTGCAAATGATACTGCCTCTCAATCCCATCTGAAGGGGGCATGTTGCATTTCTTGCCCAAATGATGTCTATGACCAAAAACATTCTACTAGCTTTAAAAGAAATTTTACTTAGGTCTGAATATAATCTCCTGTCTTTTACTCCTGGGGGAGATATAGCAGAATTAAGTGTGAGGGAGAACAAATGTGACAATATCAGACTGTTAATCTCTTTTCTGTTAATCCCTTGCTCTTATGTCTTTAAAGAACTGCTAGGTTGATACTTCTTTTATAGAAGTCTATTAAAAGATGCAATATTATCAAAATCACGTATACTAAGGGAGTGTGAGGCAGTGTTAGTGGGTGATAGTTCCAATTAAAGAGGACTGTTAAGGCTGGGATCTGGGGCCTTACAATACCTCTGCAGAAGACACGGCAAAGTCTGGGCACTCTGCTGGCTTACAAGGAGTTGACATTTTGCTGTTTGTCAACCATGGTTTACCATAATTGCGTGTTAAAGGATGGAGAATCTGTATGGAACAATGGCAAATCAAATGTAAAGGATAGAAGATAAAAACCAAAGCCAAAGAAAGAGATATTTATAGCTGGGAGTCACATTTCACAGTCAGAATAACAATTATAAATAGATGGAAAGATCTGATGGCAAATCATATAGACCAAAAATAGAAAAAAAAAAAAAGAGAGAATGAAACTTTTAAAAGAGAATTCAATCTGAAAGATAACAAAACCCCTATAAAGATAATCTCTGTATGGGTCACTAGGCAAAGGCATATTTTTTAAAACAAAAAAAGCCTGAATTTCCCATACTGTGAGAAGGGACACAAATGAAGACAAGTAGTTCTACAAACTCTAGGGATATAAAACATTCAAAAGTATACTCAAGACATTGTGTTGGAGGAGAAGTTTTCATCCCAGGGTCCTACCTTGGGTGTGCTGGTGGCAGGGACCTGTGGGGAGGTCCCCTGACCAGCTTGGCTGGACACAGAAGTTGATCTGTTTGGTGAAGCTCCCCGAGAGGAAGGCCGGGATCTGCGGCCCCGGGGTCGGAAAGGAGCCATGCCCTGACTGGCACCGTCTGCTAAGATGAACTTCTCACGCAGTTCCATGTTGGTCCTTCCTTTAGCTGGATAACACACCGACACAAAACAACACACACAAAAGAAGAAGGAAAACAGGCACTCAATCATTAATGAAAAGAACGACCACCTAGTAAGAGATAACACTGAGAATTTCAAGAACATCTTTTTGCCATGCCAACTCCAATTCGGCATAACAAAAACTTAAATGCATTCCTTAACAATGCATTCCTTTTGGATACAAGTGAGTTTGGGAGGGGGAAAGAGGTGTGCTTATTCTAACACTAGACACCAGCAAGAATAACCACTATAAAAGAAAGAATCAGCATGAAAATGGAAAGCTCATGCTAAAATACTGTTAATCCACCAGCTACTGATGCCACAAGGTCTCACTGCCCTTTCATCACACTGAGAAGACAAGCTAGGAGGGCAGGGACTGTGTCTTTTGCATGTGCTATTGAGGTCAGGAGAATGCTAGTATTTAACAGGGGGATTAATTAAACAGGAGATTATACAGAACAAGAGATGGCTCATTAGTCATGATGACAACACAGAAACTTTCAGATTTTTCACTGACGTGAGGCAGCTAATATTTTTACTTTATGCCTTGAGAAACTTTTCCCAACATGCAGTAAGAAATGCCAGACCCAAGGATCCGTGAGGTAGTCAGTGATACAGCACTCAGACAAACACATATGCACATGGAGCACAGGCCTCAAGAACCCGTCAAGCAACGTGTTAGCATGTGTCAGATCACTTATGTAACACCTGCATTTGCAACACACTGGAAGTGTGCCCAATTTCTAGAATTTAAATTTGGAAGCACCAGCTCACAGTTGGATACAAGTTAAGCCATATGCAATGAAGCATGTTATATTAAAACAAATGATTAAAGCAAGAATGTAGAAGTAGAAAAGAGAAAAGGAAAGAGGGAGAGGCAAAGAGAGGGGTTGCCAACCTATAGTAGGCTGAGTAGTAGTAATTGAAGAGTTTGATTCCGAACGTAACATTTTACTCCCATGATGATGAACTAGAAAAAATGACACAGGATACCAATCACATTTAAGAATACTGTTAGCAGAAGAAGAAACAAAGTACAGTAGTTGAATATGCAAAGAGTGTTTCAGCCTGCAGCACACATTTTAGAAGAAAAATGGCATCAAGAAAAGAACACTTCAAAGGTTTGGCTCAACAAGAAAAATGCATTTGGAAGACAGCCACAGTCACGCTGGTTCTCTAAACTAACAGAACAGTATGCATTCTAATTTTTTTTTTTCATAAATGGAGCTGCACTGGGCTATCACTTTCAAAATAATAGATGTACATTGTCATGTGCCATGTAATGCATTTTCGGTCACTGAGGGACTGCATAGCATATGATGGTGTCTGTAAGACCACACCAGAGCTGAAGCATTCCATTGCCTTGGTGTACACTTGTGATACTGTCATCATATAAAAGCACAGCACATAGAGCTATGCACAGGACATAACGCTTGATGATGATAATGACTGTTACTTGTTTATGTATTTACCACATTGTATTTTACTGTTATCTTAGACTGCACTCCTTATAAAAGCTAATTGTAAAACAGTAGGCTGTGTTTGTTATACCAGCAGTACCCTTGTATATCTCACGTTAACTCTATCTCTTGATTACATTATTTTCTCTTGTGGTTGATTTAATCTTATGTTGGTTTGTTTATCACAGCCCTGGGAGCACTAAGTTATACCATATAGACACCACAGTATATAGCCTAGGTGTGTAGCAGGCTATGTACATCTAGGCTTGTTTAAATACACTCTACATAGGCACAATAATGAAAGTGCTTAACAACACACTGCCTAGAACATATCTCCATTAAGTGATATATGACTGATAAAAGAAAATGGGTGCTTTTATTCTTATTTTTACTTGTCTTTTAGATGTCTACAGCCAACAGAGAGCAGGACCACTTTGTATGGTTGTGTAACAATCCACGGTGGCCTTGCCATCAGGCCTGCTGATACTCAATAATCTGTGATCCTCAGATGACAGCAAGGAATCCAAGGGGCTCCACTGGGGCAGTCTTCACCTCCCAATTGGTAACCTAAATAGACAGCATTGGCGTAGACTCTCCAAAAGGACTACCATAAGCTCAAGACTAAAGCAAAATCATAACAGTTTTCTTTTTTTCAAAGTAAGAAAGATGTGCCAATTGAGTTGCTGGTACCTAACTAGAAACTGCAATCAAATGTTCACTTGTAAATCAATTAAGAATTTAAAAATTGATTGTAGGATCTGAAAATTGAAAATTAATAGCTAAGCTAGGATTCTTAGGCTTGTAGATATGCAGTGAACTACAGTATTATACGGTTATATTTTTAATATACTAATCTGTGACTTCAAATTAAGAGTAGAGGTAACAGTTCACTGCTATTTTTTTAAGTATTGCTTTCTTCAAGTCTCCTTCATTTTATAAAAACTTTGAGTTTTAAACTTTTACTATCCAATACAGTCACTATTGTCTCAATTTTCTTTCCTACCTTGCTATTCAATGACAAACCCTTTTGTTGGTGAATGTAAGTGTTCATTTAAAAAATGACACACAAGAGAGTCTCATAAAGAAAATCTAGTCTAGTATTTCCTGCCCACCTGTCTCATATTTATTCCAGAAGTAGTAAAGTGGTGAAAAAACCCCAAAACAATGAGAAAAATATGGTTTACATGGCTGCCACAAGTTCTTTGGGAACTTTAGGCTAAGGACCAAGGTGAAACACTATTATGTCCAGTATGTTTTCAATGCTGGAAGGTAACACAAAGCTGGTCTATTTACATGGTGCCATCACCTTGAACTAAGCATCTCCTTACCCCTGCAAGGATCATTTTTCACTAAGAACTCATCAAGTGCCATCCATCCACCTCCAACACGGACCATCACAGTACTTCGCAGGATCCGAACCAGCCGCAGCTGCTGGGAGTCTCCAAACTGCACAGTAAAGAAAGAAAGAACCTCTAATTGTCAATAGTAATTCTAAGCTAATGTGTGATGTGTGATGTGTGATCTGCAGGAGCTTAAGCAACCAACTTTACTCTCTTGTTTAGTTCATAGTGATTAGTAAAATCTCAGAATAAGGAGGTTGTCATGATCTGCATTAGACTGCCGCATGCTGATTTAGCCCAAAGGAAACAGATGAGAAAAAGATTCAAAGGTTATCAAGTGTAATACTGAAGCTTTATTCTAAAAGTATTTTTTCTTTCTTATAATAGAATCAACATTAGTAAGGTAGTAATTGAGAAATGTTTTTAGAAATTAAACACAACCATGAAAATAAGCACTGGCCCACATGCCATGGGCTTATACAAAGTAAACAGATTCAAAGGAAAATATAATAAATTATTTTTTCTCTCCACTAAAATTACGTTTTGTGTGGTACTGAACTGAGCCATATCCCCATGCCATTTCAATATTTTTACTGTGAGACAGTATCTTAGAAAGTTGCCCATCCTCGGCTCAAACTTGTGATCCTCCTGCCTTACCTCTCAGAGCACTGGAATTACAGGCCTGGGCCATCAAACCTCACTTAAAATTACCTCTTACATTAAAACTGTTTTCCACTGAAATCTATGGCAGAAATCTTTACAAACACATTTTGTTTTAAGAAAGTTTTGTCTTATGGAGAGTAGAGTAATAAATGAGTATGACTAATAAAAATTTCACAGTCAATTAAAATTTCTGCATCCCTAAATGGTCTGAGAGACCAATTTATTAAAGGGTGGATGAATATGCCACTTCAGATTAATGTAATATTGTAACAGACACTGACAAGTTATTAATGATACAGCTTTCAAATCTCAAAAGGTTTCTCCAAAGCTTTTTGTACCATAACTGTTGACACTAACAAACAAATATCTTTTTCTTGCCCTTTTAACAAATCACCAGTCACTTGGATATGTTATAATTTGGCAACTCCTGAGTAAATGCTATGCTAGAGGTAGTTCTGGTCATAGATTTATTTGTTTTGAAAGCCTGTGAGAAATGATTTTATAGTTTTAAATCATTTCTAATAGGCTTATATTCAACCTATGAAAATACTGTACTGCATTTCATGGTTGCCAACCCAGCAGACAACAAAGCAAAATAAATAATTAAGCATAAGCAGCTTCTTTTCAAAGCAGGGAAAACACGACAGTGACACTTATTTGTCTGAGCTCACTATGAGAAACTGAAAACTTTAAGTGGAAACGATTTGCTATTTTCAATAAGCTTTAGCATTAGATTTCAGGAAGAGAACCCTAAAACAAAATCAATTCAATCCCATTCAAGATCCTAAAACTCAGCAAGACCTAGAAAGTATGTACAACACACAGCAGGACCTCATGCATCGTAAATGTAGAGCTGTGGAGACTGCTATTTCTAAATCTGATTTTTAAACACTGAGACTTGAGCATCTTATAAGTGAACCTGTTCCTGAAATGTAAATATAAATTTAAATATAAAAATATGTATTTATTTTGTTAGAAAAAAACTGGTGCAGCTAGTAAGCAAAGGGAAATGAGGGGATTTAAAGAAAATTACCCTTAAGGAACCAGATAATTTTGGTCCAAGATTATGTTGAAAACACAAGTTTTAAGGAAATAACTAAAAGTACTTTCCAGAGATGAAATTTCAATTCTATTAAATATGAGCAATTTTCCATTTTAAGAAAGCATTCTCCAACCAACTAACATTGTTTTCAGAATTTCTCTAGTTTTCCCAATAGCCAAATGATGAGATAAGAAAAAAACAGATTAATGTTCTTTGTGCTTCAGTAAATAAAATCTTTTCAGGTATTTCTCTTATTCTGCCCACAAATAAAAGACACTATTTCACTTGTTGACTCAGAAAATAACAGTAACGGCAAGGTAACAATGTATTATAGCAAATGAAATTTTACCCTGATTTAATTATTACCATCCTATACATGTATCAAATTATTGTGCTGTATCCCATAAATACGGCAATTAAAATATTTCCTGGAAAAATTCTATTCAAAGTACCTGAATATTTCTATTTTATTTTTATTTATTTATTTATTTATTTATTGGTACTGGGGATCGAACTTGGGTCTTTGCACTTGCGCAGCAGGCAGCGAAACCACTGAGCTAAATCCCTGGCCCTGAATATTTCTATTTTAAATAAATTATCTGCTTGCAAGAGATGAGAGTAAAAAATAATTCGAAATTTAAGATGTAATATGGCTTAAAATGAAG
This sequence comes from Heterocephalus glaber, assembly GCF_053883595.1. Classification (NCBI taxonomy): domain Eukaryota; kingdom Metazoa; phylum Chordata; class Mammalia; order Rodentia; family Bathyergidae; genus Heterocephalus; species Heterocephalus glaber. The sequence goes on along the minus strand of NW_028258151.1, from coordinate 11,170,249 downwards.
TGGCAGAGTAATATCTAATATATGTCAGGTACTATAGATAGTAATGTTCTTTGTGAGAGAATATAATAAAAAATCTTGAATGTTTAAATCAGAACATTTCTTTTGTCTTTAGTTTAAAATTCCAACCATGCTGCAGTGCCACTTGGCAGTTTATACTAACTTAAGTGTTATAGACACGTGGCCAAGAAGGAATAATATTTGACTTTAAGATTTTGTGTACAGGGATCAGGGATTTAGTTCAGTGGTTCCACCGCCTGCCTCGCAAGCGCAAGGTCCCGCGTTTGATCCCCCATACCAAAAAAGAAAAAAAAAAAGATTTTGTGTACATGCAACTTCCTTCAAAATGAATGACATCACTGAAAATCTCCAGAGTTAATGTTTCTACATAAAGGGTGACAAGCCCTAAATCAATGATTTAAGACAAATGGGAAATAGTTGCTTTGGAAAGAACACATTACTATAGCCAAGTATCATGGAGCCCTCTCAGTGCTCTGTCTTCCCTCACCATTGTTGACCCTCCTGAGCTCCTGTACACTGTGGCTCCTAAACAGTTAAACACCAATGAGGGCACACAGATGTATGGAGAATTAAATTTGCGTTCAATAAGTACCTGCATAAAATATATGCTAATACTATTACTGTAAATGGGAATTTAAAATTGTATTTGTAGCACCGTAGCCAGATAAGCTACAATTCATTATCTGGTTTGCTTAAAAGTAATCTCCTTATTTGAGATGCAAGGCAAAAAGGAATCCCAGATCAAGGACCCTTTATAGCACTTACAGAAACACCACGCCAACCAACAATGTAGTAACTAGGGGGACAGCATGGGAAAATTGGCCATGGCAAGCTTTAATGACTATGAATTAAAGTTTAAAAAAGTTATTTGGAACTTCAGAATATACATTCCACTGGTTTATACCTGATTTCCCAGGAAGAACTGATAAAAAAATGAAAAATGGAAGAAAGACACAATTAGTTTAACAGGAAACTTTCTATATGATTTGAGAACATACCACACACTCCCATACTCTGGGCTTCTGGATACAGGAACTAGTTTAGAGATGTGCAGATATCCAGTTGTCCCAATTTCAATAAAAATAATCAGAAAATTTTCTCTACAAATTTACTGGAAAAATCTTAGGAATTCAAATTTAAGTTAAAATTCTGCGTATATACAGGATTATTTTTTAATATGAAAGTATAAAAATAAATAATGTTGCTAAGATAGGTAAACTCAGCACATTTTCTATCTAGTTACTCTGTATCAGAGATGTTCCAAAAAGAGAAAAGTAAAGACAGAGTGATGAAGTCACATTGTTTTGTTCTGAAGGTGAACTAAGTTCATCAACATTACAAATATAATAGAAGCAAAAATTACTGCATATTTCTCACACTTACAAAAATGAGTCAACATTTTTACTTCACGCTTTGGAAAAACTTTGTTATTGAAAATCTGGAAACTTACCTCTAATTTTAATAAATTATAAACTAATACAAAGCAACCTGAATTTATGAGATTTAAGTGTTTCACTGTAAATAATACTTTTCCTTAAAGGTAATGGGCATATGCTGTAAAGGTAAAAAATATGCCCTAATATAAAAAAAATTCAGGTGATCTTTATATAATTTAAAACGAAAATGTTGGAGTGTCATATGCCAGTGAATTTTGATATGATGTAAAAATAACGAGGATTCCTTCTGGAAAACAACACAGATCAAACTGTATATAAATTTCAATTTCTATCCCCCCCCGTCTTTTTTCCCCCTGGTACTGGGGATCGAACTCAGGACCTTGCACTTATGAGGCAGGCACAGTGCCACTGAGCTAAATCCCCAGCCCTCAATTTCTACCCTTTAAAGGAACAACAAAGTTATTTGGAAAACTTACCCTGTATTTGTTATCACCAATCTGTTCAACTTGAAATCGTTTTGCACATTTACACTTAGCTACCTGCCTTGTGACCTGCCAAAAACAATGATGAAATATTCAGTTTAAAGTTAATGTTATTACATAGTGGATTCCTTAAAACTTGTGACACGACAACTAAAGTGGAAATAAATAAAATAGTTGCATGAATTGCACATGATGTCCTGGCGGAGGGCTACTGCAAGCAGTGGAAAGAGAATGAGTACCTCATCTTCAATTTTGTCAGCGTCTGTGATGGGTTTATATGCATCTTTATTTGGGTGAAGAGCTGCTACAAATTCATAGTAGTCAATGTATCCATCACCATCTCTGTCAAAGATGTCTGCAACTGCACTCATCTCCAGGCGACTGGTTGGGAACTCTAAAATTTGCAAAACAACCGAAAGTACTGTACCGTAGCTTGTTAATTCCATCTCAAGACACTTTCGATTTCTTTAATCAGAGTCTGGCTGGTTAAATTATCAGAGTAATCCAGTATGTTATAATCCTTAAAAATTGATTCATATCATCACAAATGAACACACACACACACACACATGACCTAAATTTATCTTTACTATTCAGGTGAATCGTATGAAAATCCTGTTTTTGTAGGTTGAGAACTTTTTAGTATTTGCAATTTCATTCAGTTCAACTACTCTACTTACTGAGTAATTTATATGTAATTTACATTAAGAGTTACTTCTAGTAAAATCTGTTAGGGAAATTACATACAAACAACCAAACCATCAAAAAAGAAGTTGGCAAACACCTTAATTTAAGAGTTTCTATAGGGTTCTAATGACTTACTGACAATGTTATATTAAAATGTGACATAATAAAGAAAAAAGAGAACTACATTTATTGATTTTCTATTATATGCCAGGCAACACACAAAAACTCTAAAAATCAAACATTGTTAACTTTATTATACTAACAGTGACACAGCTTCAGTAAAGGGACACATCGGTGGTCACATAATTAGTAAGAGTGTCTGACTTCACAGCCATAAATTTAACCAAAGATACTTTTTTTAAAGGGTGATGACTTTCTACCTAGTTTAAAGGCAATGATTTATTAGCAACACAACTTTGTTGGGCCCACAGTTTTAAACTGTGCTTATTTCCCTTAAAAACTGTCAGTCATCTCCCTTGAGACTTACTTGAGGAAAGAATTCCATCAATAAATTCTTGCCGGGTGATCTTTCCATCCTGATCTTTATCAATTCTCCTGAAGAAGTCCATCACTCGAGATTTCTTGTGATTCATCCACCGCATGTATTTTTTGCGCCAAATATCAAAATCAAAGTTAGCAAATTCCCTCAGCTAAAAGAGCAAAAGGTATTTTGGTTGAGTTAGTGCTGGTTCACATTACATTTTAAATATTTTATATTTATATTTTCTGAACAAGATTTTAAAAAATCATCTTCCAGATAATGCACAGATCTCTCCCATTTCAAAGGAATAATTTTGCAAAGGTGACTCAGAAACATTTTCTTCTGTAAAATTTATTTCATTAATGTCACTGAGTTTTCTTTACAAATAAAATCCTTAAAATGTTAATTAGAAAATTTCCCATACACCAGTCACCAAGGCAGTGTGCCCGAAGTCCCAGCTCTAGTCCCATGCCCCTGCCAACTCAGCAGCTCCTAACCAAGCCCCAGGCTCTCTCCCTCTGCACTCGTGGCACTCTTCACTCTCACAGATGTCTAAAAATGCCCCAACGTTAGGATACACAACTCCAATCTTAGGTCCCAGAGTATGTATTATTCAAAGCTCTGAATTATAAACAGTTTCACTGGCCAGGAAGTTCCATCAGGAACTACGTCAAGTTAGAGGTTTTCTTATGGAGTCAGCTTCTCACTATTAAAACACAGTATTATTTTGCTTCATTGATTTCCTAAATCCAAATTTCACTTATCAGTCTTTTTACAAAGGAATGCATGAGCTCAGAATTCATCTTTAAAGTACAATATGCATTCAAACAGCAAGAGTTTGTTTACATAAAAGAAAATCAAGATTTTGATATAGTGGTGTAAGAGAGGAGGGTGAGTGACAACATGGAGATGAATACATGAGTTTCCAAACCTCTTCCAGCCTGTCTAAGGCATCATTGAGCTTCCTCCTCCTTTCCAACGCGAGGAGCCAGACTTGCTGCCATTTGCTCACCAGCAGGTTTACCCTGGGATTCTTGGTTTCAATTTGTGTCTGTGATCCAGAGGGATATAAGCTGGATGCTGGGAAGCGTTTTCCTGTTAAAGTACAACTTCAGTTAGGATGGCAGAGCTTGTTTCCATCACTCTGGTATGTGTTAATGCCTGGCTTTTTTTGGTGCTCGCCAACTTAATTCCTGGATATTCCAAGTAGAACTAAGCTACTTTAGATGATGCATGATGTCAAAGTCTAAATCTGTCTTACTTATTAAGGACCACATACTGATCATGTAAATTAGAGAAATTTATCTTGACAGGAACATTTAAACATCAGAAATGCTCTCAATAAATTTGTGCTTAAAACATTTTCCTGCTTGAAAGTCACTCCACTGCAGTGACAATGCAGTGCCCTGTGATCCTCCTCTTTGTTAAGGCAAGAAAAAGAAATCACCCCTGTGTGGTGACATCCACCTTGGGATCAGTTACCACTGACTCAGCTGCCCTTTTTAGAGCATAAAGAAGGCTGAAAGGACAGCAAGCAGGAGATGGAGACATCGGAGTCAACAAAGTCAGAGTCAGACGCTTTACAATCTCAATAAAACAGAACACAGAACATAGTGTGTATAGGGTCCCAACTTTATCCCAATTCCACTGCATGTTTCCTGCACATAGTCTCATACCCAAGTTCACTGTGTCCCTCCTTCTGGCTGTTTTTTCCTTAAGTTTCTGTAATGCTATAAAACAATTATTTCAATGTATTCTTCTTATCTAACTTGCCATCATTATTCTCTTGCTCAGTCGCTACTTTGTAAGGCAGGTAAGGCAAGGATAGGCTGACTGGCGTTGGCATTTTTGATCTCTAGTTTCCAAGGCTGATTATTTTCTGGCTAGGTCTTATTTTCAGAGAAACACAGTAGTTAATTGTTGTCTAGGAAAATGATTGGTCTATAGTCATATAGGATGTCCATGCTGGGAATCATATAGATAATATTTATTGAGGATTTAGCTATACACCAGGCAGCACACCAAGCACTTCATGGTACACCAGCTCATTTCACTCTTGCTGCAGTCTCTGGGACTGTAACTATCCCCCTTTAAGGATAGGGAAATGGAGGTCTGGAGGGAATGTAAGTCAGCCGTCAGAGTGTCTGCCTAGTTGCTAAGTGGTGGGGACAGCCAAGGAGTCTGCTTCCAGTGCACCTGGTCACTTTGCTGTTTCCTTGGCTAACATAGTTATCACAACAGTTCCAACCCCTCTTATATAAAAAAAAAAAAATTAAGGCACCAGTCAGAAATACTTAAAATGTGTGATACAAATTGTTTCTTATAAATATTCTCTGAACTATAGCTTTTATTTTTTTTCCTGAGCTATAGCTTCTAATGTGATTTTTGTCATATTAATGGTGCCTGAGAAGTAGTAAACAGAGCAGGGCAAAAATCTATCAGATCACTGTCACTAATGAGCAGCAGGATTAGGAGCTTTTATCACTTTCCTTATGTTCAATTATAATGCTATTTACATAACAAGAAAAAAGGGATAACTCAAATGATGATTTCTGTTCTTGTGAACTTTTCCAATTCTAGCTAATTTGAAAGATGTACTTCCAGCAAATAAAGTTAAATACAGAAACCTAGACACAGCTTTTCATTTTTAAACAAGTTGTTGTAATTCTTGAGCTCATGTACTTTAAAAAAATCTTTCTGTGATACAATACTCACACTAAATCAATTGCTCAAAAATTTCAAACAATAACTAAGCTTAAAAGGAAACCAGCTTTTTTTGTTTAACCATTCTCATTTTAAAGAAATTGGCCATTGCATACTTCCTGCTCGCCCCTTATCCAGGACTGGAATGTGGGACTGCAACGAGGGAGGATCAGCTAATCTCCGCTTATAGGTCTTGGTGACTTTATCAACATCAGGCTGCTTTCTGGTCATTTCCTCCATGAAGGACTGCAGTGAAAGAGATTATGTCAGTTAAATGAAACAATACCAGACTGAATCAGTCTTAAGAATAAAGTAAAAAACACAAGGACAAAATTGTCACACTATTATTTCTGAAGAATGAATTACCATGTTGTATCTTTAAAAACTGCTAAACTAGCATAGTAATTTACTGATTTCTAAAGAATGTGAAATCTTACAGCTGGTAAGGAGAATAAATTAAAAATTTAAAAAGTAACTTTAGTTAGAAGACTATACATGGGAGCAGTCATATGAATAACATCAAACTCAAGCTTCAAGCTTTTCCCCAAGAATTTCTCATGAGGATTTGACTGCAAAGCAACTAGTTAGTTGGGGTGTTCCGAGGACTCTTCTATGACACACTTCACCTACATATTCGAAATATTTAAGATGGCTCTGAGAGACATTAGATGCAAATATTTTAGTCATAAGCTATTTCAAGGAACAAAAGTTAAACCGTATTACAACTATATTAAAGGGTTGACTATCTTACCATTTTTACCCCATCTCCTCGGTTTATTATTATTACTTACTAGGTATACTTGTATCTGAAACATGTGGCAAAGGCTAAGGAAAGGCAGGGACTGTGGTAGGGAAAAGGTATGGCAGACAGGAATGAAAAGGGAAGGAGACATTTCTGGAATATTTATTAGAGAACTGTGACCATTTCAATATCCCTGATCAGAGAGAACATGACTTAAGAGGGGGCCAGTACAGGCATTCATACTTCAGACTTGTATTAAAGTACAACAATAGCACTGTTAACTGCTTAGCTGAGCTGACATGTAATGCTTCTCATTGTAAATACATATTAAACAAACTAGAGTGAGTGTGATGCCCATCATTCCAGACTTTAAACCAAGTAGGATACACAGGGGGAGTAATTTTTCTACACTTGATCTTATCCAAAAGGCCGAGAAGCAATGGGAGTCATTTTTCTAAGACAACTACCCCTCCCCCCACTACTGATGGTCATCTTCGGAGACAGATGAAATGCAAACACAAAACAATAAAATCAGTGCCAATTAAAGCCATGAAGAAGAGTGAGATTGGCAAGAGAAGGAGTGGTGTGAAAGGAGTAGAGAGTTAAGGACAAGATACAGGAGTGAGCAGAGCTGACATGCAGAAGGCAAAAGGTTACAGTGTGGGGCAGTGCCAGTCTAGCATAACTTCAAAGAGGACAGACAAAGCAGGAGAGTTTTGCAAAGGTCTAGTGGGTAAATGTGAAGAGAGAGGTTTTGGGGCAACTGTAATTAGAAACCCAGTTGTTAGGAGACGGGGCATACATTGGAAGAAGCACAGGTAACACACACAGTGATCTTTTGACAAGAACTGAAGTTAAAGAAAGAAGCTGCTGTGACTAACAGGGTTTGGGATTAAATTGAGTTCACCTGGTGCTCTGCAATGAGGGCTTTCACCTCCTCAATCTCCTGGGGGATGTCTTCTTTGTCCTTCTCATTGAGTGTAGTTTCAGCCCACTGCAACCAAGCCAGCAAAGCTTCCAACAACTCCTTTTTAGCAATGAGCCCAGCCAGAGCACTTGCTAACCTCTGCTGATGCTGCTTTGCCCAGGCCAGTACCTGTTGGAGAAACAGATTTTTCTGAATGCCTTCTAACCCAGTGAATGATTGCATTAATGTAAAATACACAAATTTTAAGTGTAAATGAGAATAATCCTAGGCTAGACCCATATGCCATTCTTCAGTGCCACCAAAACCCAACTTGAGGAAGAGGTGGGAGTCCTGTGTGATACTCCTCACCTTCAGAAGTTTAATGATGTTATCAATCACCCAGGTTTCCTTTTGCTTTCTAATTTAAGTTCAAATATGCATTCTCTGAAGGGTCAAGTGTACTTACTCCACCTAGCACAGAGCAGAAAGTGAAAATGCTAAGATCTGAATCAAGGAGTTAATTTACACTGTGTGTATCAGCTCGCTCAGCAAGTACATATTGTTCTGAGACAATATTCAGTACTGGGCTATTTAACAGACACAATATGGGAGTGGGACAGAATGCTGTACAGTGAGCTAAAAGTCTGCCTGTAAGAGTCTCAGGGACATAGCTGAAAATTCCTTTTTTTTTGTACCAGGGATTGAACTTGGGTCCTTGGACTTCTGAGGCAGGCAGCAGAACCACTGAGCTAAATCCTTGGCCCATGAAAATTCCTTTTAATTTTTTAAACAAAAATAAATTTGGGAGACTGATAATACATGTAAGAAGGATATCATAAAGAACACCTGCCATGGGGGGGAACCCCACTTTACCACAGCTGTAAGTGCACCTTAATTGCTGAAAATTTCCCATACCCTTCAACTCTTAAGGCTACAGCTAAAGACTAGTGGAGACACACTGACCTCCTCAAACCTGGCCCGGATGATTGTTATCCAGTGCTTAATGGTGGTGACAGAATCAGGGTGGCAGATGGCCAAAACGGCATCACCCATATTGGTGGCTTTATTGAGCTCAGCTCTTTTTTCTTCCAGTTTCTTCATGAATTCCTATAGCAGAAATAAAGACTTCAATTAGCTGCTGTCAATGGCTGAAAACAAAACTGGTGACATTAATTTACTGTCAGGATTAACTAAACGAGTAAGAACTTTAGTTGGATTATTCACAGTTGGAAGTCATGTACTAATTGAGGAGGGAAAGAGGAAAAAATGGAGAATTAAGTACTTTCTAATATGCATGTCAAAAGACAATACAGAACAGTATCTCATGCTTTAAAAATATATATCATACAAAAATAATTCTTCAAAGTATATATTTGGAAGTAGGATTGGGAGATACAATATTGCCAGAGATAGAAATATTGTCTGCAAAAAATTCAAACAAATAAGATAGCATTAATTATGCAGGAAAGACAAATACAGTGTATGCCAAAAAAGTACCAAGGAAGAGGAAAGGCTGGGCAAAGAGCTATAAATGTTTGGGAGTATGGGAGAGAGGGCCCACAGTGTACAGATAAAGATTCAAGAGGAGGCTGGAGAGAGTGGGACTGGCACCAGGCCATGCTGCATGACAACTGTCTCTTTCAAAGGGCAACAGATAACCTCTCTGTCATTGTTTTTTGGTACCAGGGATCAAACTCAGACCTTGCACTTTCGAGGCAGGCAGTGGAACCACCGAGATAAATCCCTGACCCCAGATCTCCTCTCTGTTCCTGCAGGTCTGGCTCTGGAGGAACAAAGCCCAAACCATTCCAGGGTAATCTTTCAAATAACCTATGTGTCTCACACATATACTTGTACTTTCTACCATCAGAACTGTATCCGTAGTACACAGAGCACTGATCTCTTGAAATTGTTGTTAAAAACTGAGGATCTTTTCCTGAAATATGTGACATGTTTCAAAAACCTTGTATATAGAATTTTGGACCTTGCCTGCACTAGGAGGAACTGCTAAATTAGTGACAGTGAGTGCCAGGGACTTCAATGAAGACCACACCATACCATACTATCCAGCCACGTGAATAGGGGTGCTCATTTATTATTCTTTATTCTAGCTTCAAATTCAAATGGTATATATAACATTTCATTTCTCTAGATAATGTTATATAAGCTTGCATCACTTTTCTTAATGACAAGGCAAGTATTTCATTGCTATAGGTTAGCCAACCCTTCTTTGAGAGAGTATAAATTAAAACAAAAAGTCTCCATGTAATCCATGAAATGAGTGATGTATTTCCAACTTGACCTTGAAAGGCAAGGTTATTAGTGGTGTTAAAAGATTCTTTGAAGCTGATATAAAATGTTGACTTCAATACTACTTTGAGTGTTAGTACAGTGAATTCCTGACTTTTTGTGTCAAAGGTTGAAAAACATTTGTTATGAACTATCTGGACCACTCCTTAAGGGTTTTGCCAAGTTTCATGCTCTGCCACAGAAAAGATCTTAGTTTGAAAATTAAATGGTCACATTTTTACTTGGTTAGTTATTCATTAGGATATTTAATTATGGAACTCATACATAGGTTATTTCTAAAAAGATTTCAAAAGGCTCTTGATCAAAAACAGAAGAGGCTTAAAAATAAAATCTAAGGACTCCAAATTTTATTAAATGACTTGCTTCCTTTGCTTATAAAAGTCAAAGATATTAATTTATAATTCTACTGGCATAATTTTATAAATGCCAAAATGCTCATTAAGGAAGTTTCCTTCTTGAAATCCATATAAAAGTTAACAAAATTGGGCCGGGGATTTAGCTCAGTGGTTCTACCGCCTGCCTCAAAAGTGCAAGGTCCTGAGTTCGATCCCCAGTACCACTCCCCCCGCCAAAAGTTAACAAAATCAATCAATTTTGGTCAGAAGCCAAATAACCTCCTAGGAAAATCAATGTGCTTCCTAGAGGTATGAAATGGTGACTAATTATAGAATAACCATCTTCTCTAATAACCTGTGTGCATGTGTGGGGATATTTGCACATTAGCAAAGAAGATGGAGATACATGCTGAAATGTACCGATGTTTAATTACTTCTCAGGAAGGAAAATATTCATGAACTTGGTATCTATAATCAAGTCTATTTCATCTACTTTGTTTCATTTTCTCATTTAGTTATATTTAGTGTTTAGAAATTACTCACTTTATGCTGGTCAATGAGAGTTCGGAGAGTATCCTCATCATCTGGGAGAACACCATGGAAACGCAGGGTTTGCTCTGCCTCGGCCAGCCACTCCAAGAGAGCATGTACCACTGAGTGGAACTCTTCTGCCTAACAGTGCACACACACACACACATACACACACCAAGCAAGGTCTCAAAATATGCACGTTAGTGAAATTCACAGAAGTGAAGAGTAGATTCCTCCCCCAATGAAAAATAAAGTCTCAAGATTTAAGCTAATTATGTACATTACTCCCATTAAAAAGATAAAGGTGCACAGTGCTGCATTTTACAAATATAAGAAAACATCTAATATCTCAATAAAGCTTATGGTACAACAATTCATCATTTTTAACAACGTGGTTTTAGGTGAATGGCAGCACACAAGACTTCCAAGCTAGAAATTACTCAAGTAATACTTTTTTTGTGAAGATCGGCAAAGTTCCCCCACTGTGAGCAAATGAAAGTCTCAAGGGAGGCAGAAGACAGGTCAAGGCATTGATGCTATCAGAATTTTCTCCTGACTGCCCAGGGGGAAAACTGAGAACCCTAGCAGTTCTCCACTGCAGCTTTTCTAGCTGAGGCTTCAATACTATTCTCATCATATCCAACTATCACTGGAATGGTTCTCACCTGACGTAGGGCTGCTTCTAGCCGCGTCTGCTTTGATATAGAAAGTGCACACACAGTCTCCCAGCGTGTGCTCAGCTCCTGCATCTGGACCTTGACCCAGGAGGAGTCATCGCGGCTGCCTTCTATAAGCTCCCGGGCAGAGCGCTTCAGGGCCTGTACACTGCTGGTCCTCTTCCCCAGCTCTTTTTGGAAGACCTAAGAAAATCATAGTTTTAAAAATTAAGTTTTAATTTAAAACCCACAGTAACAAATGTACTGGTTTAAAATACATATGTGTATAAAATGTCATTTGCAGACATCTAAGACCCGCAGTTTAATGGGCACAGTTCTGGCAGAACTTTCAGAGGGTAAGAGCACCACCAAGAACACAGTCTTGTTTACCTTTGTTTAGTCTTGCAACATTCTCAAGAGGAACAAGACAGAGTATTTTGTAAGTGACACATTGACACAAATGTATCCAACTGGTTCTCCTTCTGTGATTCTTTCAACAGGTGCCCAAACTCTCAGATCATTGTGTGAACCACCTTCATGCCAGATGCAGGACCACCCCATCAGATAAGACACATGACTCAGCGATCTTGTGTCCATCCCAGGCCTCAGAGAGGATGACAGAATCCCACATGGACCTTTTTTCCATAATGTGCCTTTCCCTTCATCGCATGTTGGGTACTAACATATGATTTCAAATTTTAGAGAATTCTTATTTTTCATCCTAGAGGAAAAGCTTTTTGGGCTTTTTTTCTCCGTCTAATTTTTTTTTTTTGTCTGTTTGGTACCGGCAATCAAACTCAGGACCTTGTGCTTGCAAGGCAGGCATGGGAACCACTGAGCTAAATCCCTGGCCCTCCCTGCCTAATTTTGATGAACTTTGATATGCCAAGAGTTAAACTGACTTCTTTGGCTTCAGACTTAATCAAGAAGTGATCCCAGGGTACTTCATGTCAGATCCATGAGTCTGCTTACAAAACATGACCTTTCAAATAACCAATCTTTTATCTAAGATCAGTCACAAAAGGGAGCCCATCCAAAATAATCTAAACAGGATTATGGAGTCTCTAATTTTATTCTAACGGTGTTAACTGAGAAGTGCCTGCGGATAAACACATACAAATGTATACACACACATACATACCCACAGAACAATAAAGATTCCATTTGTGACAGACTTCCTAGTGTACTCTGTACACTTAAACTTCCTGAGCCTTCCAACTGTATTACTAATGCTAAATGATTCATTCATTCTTGATGACTTTTAATATATAAAAAGTCTGGCAGTGACTAAGGTAATAAATATTGAGACAGTGAGCTTATAAAAATGGCACTTATGCAAAAAGTAACATTACACTATTCATTAATCATTGAATGTGTGCCAGGAAATGGAAAGTTTTGTATTTATCGTGCACAAAATGTTCCTTTCAATATAAGCAAAGCAATGCAATATTTAAATTTTCATAGGCCTGGTCACTGTGCTTTATTTCTTCTTTTATTTTCTGTTAATATTCAAGTATCACAGACTCTCTTTGATGGGACTAGTAATAGAATAGAAACAAAAAAGGGAAAACAAATATGCAAAAAATCAACCATCTAAAAACACATAAATCAAATAGCATAACCAAGGAAGTACAAAAAATTTTTAAAAAATGAAATATATTCTCTGAACTTTGAAAGTTTTGTAAGGTATTTGTACATCAAGTCAACTCTGACTCAGCCATTCCACATTAAGACCATGCTTCCTATTGCTTCCAAAGTCCTCTGAATTGTATTTAATCATTTGATAATAATTTAGGACCTCAAATTAGCATCAACTGGACACCTCAAATGTATCTTTGATTTGTATAACATGTGTATACGCAGACTGCAAGGAAACCAATTTTCTTGAAATAATAAATCTCTCATAAGAACACACCATTAACTCATAAATTGCTTCAGTGTAAGGGACAAGGTTAAAACAATTTCTAAAAGAGAAGAGCACCTAATCTTGGCCCCCATGAATCATGTCACAAATCTATTCACTTACAAAATGATCTCATTCCAGGTCACTGAATGCATGCTTTTTAATTTTATTATGTAACTGTTTAAATGAATAACTTAGTGTAAGATTCTTGAAACATGTTTTAAAGCACCCAAAGGATGAATCACTTTAATTTTAAAAAGGTTTTAGATCTGGTAATTAAAAAAAAATATCTCACTGATAACTAAAGTAATTTTTACCAATTGCTTTTAAAGTCAGCATCCTAATTCTGTTCAAATGCACATGTATTTTAACAATAAAGACAGAGTACGACATAGTCTCCTGATTTTAAAGGGCTAACTTAAGTGGTTATATTTCCCTCTCTACTACAAATAATCAAGCATGATAAATTAAAATGTCCCACAATACAGTACCTTGTGATTATCAATCAGATTCATCACCAAATCAATGTCTCCATGGACAGGCTGGTCTTCTGCTAGCTGGGGTTCAACTCTATATAACCAATCAATGAGGGCCTGCAGGGCATCTGTGAACTGTCCAGAGAATAACAGTGCTTCCTCCAATTTGTTTTGTCTGGGGGAAAAGTTGGAAAAATTAATCTGAGTCACAGAAAAGTGAGTTCACTCAGGCAAGTTAAATGGCACTCAAGAAGAATATGTTTCTTTGCTCTCCTTAGAAGACAAAACTTTTCTCAAGTATCTTTTCTTCCTTAAGTGCATGGTACTTGTTCTAGGAAAATTTCCTAATCATCAACTTTGGAAATCAAAGAGCCTTTCAGATTGCTGCATAATAACATGCCTTTTAACTTTAGAAATATATTTAAATGATGAGACAATAAACAACTTCTTTAGCATACAGTTCTATGAATTTCAACATGTAACACTTTGCCGCAACCAAGATACAGAAGAGTTTCCCCAGTTCCCCTATGCTCTCTCTTCATAGTCACACTCTGCCCCCATTTTTAGCCCCTGACATTCACTGATCTGTTTATCACTGTAATTGTCTTTTTAAAATGCCATAAATAAAATCATTTACATGACTGTAAAAAGGATATAACTTTTTGAGACTGGAGAAGTCTCCAGTCAATTTTTTTTTTTTTTTTTTTTTAGTGAACAGGCACTGCAAAAATATATTATGAAGTTCCCTGGAACTGAATATAACATTGTATTTAATCCTCATACAGGTTAGGCATTTCTGGATCAAAAATCCAATAGCTAAAATGTTTCAAAATCAAACTTTTTGAGCAGCAACATAGTATCTCAAGTGGAAAATTTCATACCATGAAACTGATTCATGCACAATATTATTAAAACTAAAAAGTGACCTTCAGGCTATATGTATATTGAAACAAATGAATTTCATAGTTAGACTTGAGTCTCATTCCCAATATATCTCATTATGTATATGCAAATATTCCAAAATCTAACAAGTCTAAAATCTAAAACATTTCTAGTCTCAAGCATTTCAAATACAACATATTTAACCCCTTTGACAAAAACTAAATATAAAACTAAAAATCAGCAAAAAATTGAAAACATTAACAAGATATTTGAACTTTTTAAAAGTACTATTATACTTTCTTAAATATTTGAAAATTTGAAATAAGTCTTAGCCTTCACAAAAGCATAATGAGAAAGACAGAGACTGGAGGGGTGGATGGGAGCTAGAAGAGAAGCTGGGGCCACAGCAGTAGTGCCAGGCACACCACAGGCAGGAACCTGTTTTATTTCATAACCAGTAGTGAGCCCCTGAGGGGATGAAGCTGAAGGGTAAGAGCCCATTTACATTTCTAAAAAGCCCTCCTCATGGTGAAGTGGAAATTAGATTACAGGAGGAACAAAAGTCTATCTGGAGAGACCAGTCAGAAGCAGCTGGTGTAGCTGGATGAGGTAACAGAGGAGTGGAGTAGGATATCACTTTGACTGTAATGAGTAGTTTAAAATAATGATGAACAGCAAAGATTTCTCAGGTCAGGCAGTCTATGAGTGGGTATTAGGATGAGCAGATGTTCCCCAGGCAAAGTGTTCCTAAAATGTCTCTACAAAGCATCACTACCTTCTACTTTAAGGAGGCCTACAAAGTTACTGAACTGCCTGAAAGAACATCTCACCTCTCCACAGACTTTCCACATATGGTGTCCCACTTGTCTCTAAGTTCACTCAGCATGTCGTCCAGCTTCAGGTTGTCGTCAGCCAGGGAGGTTTTCTCCTTTAGGGAACGTCCAGTTCGGTTGGTGGTATCGTAGACAGAGTGCTTGGCTCCGAGTGATTTCTGAAACTCCTATATATTTAACAAGAAAACAGTGTGTGTTTCCTCATGTAACTTATAAACAAACAAACAAAAGGCACTGCAGGAGGGTCTCTAACATGGGAGACAGCAAGGAATCAGGTTGGAGTGCTGAGTGTAACACAAAAATGTAACAGCCCCCCTCCCCCCCCAATTTAAACTTCCGAAGTGAAGGGTTTATTTTTCTCAGAACCCAGCTAACCCTAAGAAAATAATCTCAAAGCAAAAAACCCTTTTTTTCTAAATTTTTTTTGGGCGGTGCTGGGGATCAAACTCAGGTGGTCTTCATGCATACAAGGCAAACAGTGTAATTACCACTTAGCCCTGGACCTGTTTTATAGATAAGCAACAAACACCACAATATGTATTTATGATAAAATAGAAATGCTAATAAATTACTGAAAAAAAAGTTTGGGATTAGAAAATGTGGCCAATGCTCTATGAATAACTACAGGTCCAGTGTAGACAGAGTGATTCAATGATGAATACATTTTTTAAAGGCTCTTTTTTGTTGTTATTATTCAAAGAGATTTACTGTCACACACTTTGGATAGTTACAGTAATGGTACATGCAATTTTATCTCTGAGCCAGAATGATAGGCAAGTAAGAACTGGCCTCTCTCTAGATTGTTTGGACCTGTCACTATTCATACCACATGGGAAACCTACATCCTTCCTGCTCAGTTATCTAAAGCCCTACTGATACCTCAAAAGATTTACAGCTTACTTTTCCACTATCAAGTCCTTATATTGCTAATAGAACACATCTATACTTTGCTGCTGTTTATACTGTCAAGGAACCTTTTATGTTTGTATATGTATATGTGTGTAGGGGTAGTGAGAGAATTGTATTCTTTCTATGCACCACAATTATAAGCATTTACAGAGCAGGGACATTGTCATTGTAGGCTCTCATCATTTTATACCTAATAAATATTTATAAGATTAAATAGAGTAGAAAAATGAGACAAGTGATATTGAATATACAATCTCAGAGATAAGAAGAAAGGTAGGTAAGTCTACTTAATGGTCAGCTTACAAGCTCATAAAATACCAAGGCAATACTAACACAGTGATTCTCAATCCTAACAGTGCATTAGAATCAAACTAGACAATAAAATGGTATGTAAATGAATAACTTCCCGAAATAATCTCAAAGTTACAATTACCTAATAAATTTTTATTGCCTTTAAAAGCTACACTTTAAATGCTTCAACAAGACATACAAATTTTTGTCTTGTATTAGGAGTTAATTACATCTGGACATCTTTTAAGTACTTAAACAATTACAATATCACACTATTTCTAAAGTTTGCTATCTGTATTATCTCCTCATGTTATTCGGAAAAGAATGACTGAATTTAGAATCATGGTACTGACATGGATTTTCTTTACACAGCAGATGCATAAACAAACATCATAGCTGAGTAAAAGATAGATTAGAACTTTGCTAAGGCAAAAGTCCCAAAATGATGAATAGTGAAGACTTCTTTTAAAACTGGTTTAATGGACTACCTTGGTATGTGTCTTGGAGAAACTGGCGACTTTGGCAGTATGTAATATTAGGTAAAATAGGAAATATAACAAAGTTCTTTGCATATTCATGTTCCTAAATTCTTTAATATGCAATATACTTTTATAAGACTACATAACATCCATGTTTAAGATCAAATAAGGCATTCTATTTTGAAGAGGAGGCTCTTGTTTTTCCATCAGGGGAGAAGGATGGAAGGTGCTGCTAACTGTCACTGTGCTTCTTAGGATTGGATGTGACAGCTCACAGGCAGAGGCTGCCTGCAGAACAACACATTCATAAGCCCTATTTCAGTGGAAGAACAGATGCTCAGTATGTTTCCTCCTGGGATCCTCAGGTCATGACCCTTTGAGGTTAGACTCTGGGATGCCAAGAACCAACCTGGGTGAAGATAAGGCTAAGAATTTTCTGATGATGGTAAATCTTACACTGTCCTGTTTTTTTAAAGCCTTTTAAAAATGTTTCAAGCCAGAGGAATAGGGAAAAAATAAGAACCAAAATACATCATGTAAAGGTACAAGTTCCCAATGATGAATGTGAATGTACTGTATACCTAAAATGTACCAATAAAAAAATTTAAGAGAAAATAAAAAAAACGTTTCAAGCAGCAATTTATATCTAGATGCCTAAAATTATACCTAGCTGCTTGTTTGCAGGAATCATTCTCCTTTACTTACATCTTCACCCTGATGGCTGATGGTCAATTTACAAACAGAATTATAGAAAGACCCAAATAAAAAAAGAGTTAGGAAGGGTACCAGGGAATGCCCTTGAAAATCATGTGGAAAGAACAAATATTTAAAAAATATGTTTCTCCATGCATCAAGTCTACACAAAGAAGTAAATGACTATGTGTCTTTGAGGATATGGATGGATTTTATATACATGCTTATGTGATAAAATATCAATTCTTAGGTAGTAGCAATCAATTTATCTTTCATCTGTTTAAAAGAATCTATACCAGAAATCTATATTACTTTTTACTACAGAATTATCTACAAGGTTGTCTTTGATCTATGAAAAAATACAAGACATGACAGTGGTTGTGAAAACTGAAATGCCAATGTTCACACTGCTAAAACTCTTCATTCATTCTAGAATGTAGACGTATTCCAGTTGTAATTTGGTGTGTTTTTAACAACCTTTGAATATTAGTGAAATATGGTCACTAGAAGTAAAGGTGCTATTGCCACCTGACCAACGTGGAGTTACTGGTTTTAAATTTAGCATAGGTTCACAATGGTGGCCTTTGTTGCTCAGAAATGACTAAACACATGATCAAGTAAGAATTTGGAAGTGATCCTGAAATACATAATGAGGCAATATGCTTTCCTTAAGAGACTCACCTTATGCTGTGCAAGCTGTGTTTTTATTTTGTCTGGATCATTGGCAATTTCCAGGTCAGAATCCAACGACTTTTCTGACTCTTCTAGCCATTCCATAAGTTTACTCCATGCTTCATGGAACTGTAAAAGAAATTCCTATCTTTGTCCAGAAAAACTTCGAGCATATATTTGAAATATGGCATATTTTAAAATAAATTAATGTGAATGGCCATGTTGAAAATCATTAATTCAAAATTTCTCTTAAAGAAAATATGCTTTCATCAGCAAATTATAAAATGCTTTGATAATGCTTGGCATTTGTGGCTGTGCCCAATGGTCACTTTGTTGTAACTCATCCAACATATCGCTTTAGCAAAAACCTCAATGAGCCTAGAAATAGCGATGGAGCTCAAGGGAAAACTTCCTTTCTTCCTTTTTTGCTTAAACTTTAACATAAATTCTCAAAAACATATTTCTGTATTTGTTTTATGTATATATGTTACATATTTATGTCCATTGCTGTCTCTTTACCGGTCTGAATTTACATCTATGGTGTTTAACTCCCATTTTAAGAAAAAAGGACAAAAGGGGAAGGAGGACTATAGAGCAGCTTATAAATTTTGTTTTGTTTTGTTTTTTTGGTACCAGGGATCAAACTCAGAACCTTGTGCTTGCCAGGCAGGCACGGCACCACTAAGCTACAACCCTGTCCCTGTAAATTTGTTTTTTAAAGTAGCAAGAATAAAAAGAGGCCATTATATTCCTATTTAATACAAAGGTAATTTAATATCTTTACTTCTGCTACCAGAATCTTCAAATTCATGCTTATGCCTTACATACTGGTTTTATATGTACAAGCACCCCAATATTTGAGTTCTAAGAAAATATAATTCTCTTTGTCATCTTAGGCCTTGCAAATATTCTGTGCTGCATGTATCTGATTTTAGCCACAGTATCTTTTGTTTATCATACACAAAACTAGTGGGCTTTAATTTTGTGTACTCAATTGTGAAACTGGTTATAAATTATTTCTTATAACCAATGTAAATGAACAGATACTTACCAGAAACAAAATAATTAACATAAACTCCTTGTATACCAAAGCATATTAATAACTGAATAACAAAAAGAGCAAACCCAGGCACAGAATCACAAAGGCCCACTAGAGATGATCGCATTACAAACCTACTTTCCCTACATATCCCCCCCCACAACTCAATTTACATGTGAAAAAAAGCAAGGTCAGAACAGGTACATGAATTGCCAAAATTAGAGAGCTACAATCAACATCAAAGCCAAAAATTGAGATTAAGAAGAAATGAAAAAAAACAGCTAGTCTAGGTGCTGGGCAGTTTGACTTCAATTAACAGAGGCTGTAATAACTGGACGTGAAGTTTAATAATATAAACCACAGGCTCTGAAATGGGTCCTGCCTTTGAAGGTATTTTTAAATGATATAAATAAAGGAAATGCTTTTGGGGTGAAACAGTAGAAAATATGTATATAATTAGTTAAACAAAATGAGACAATGAAACATATTAAGAGGAGATAGGAGGAAGAGAGTATCTTCATGAATCAGATGTTTGTAATTCAAGACATAGTACAGAAGGCATTGTGCTACATAATGAGAGACAAAAATGTCAGACTTAGAATTACTACTGTAACATTAGCAACAAATTCTATTCTAGAGACTCACTTCAAATACTGAGCATATCATACCTCCCACTCAAAGGATATATGGCATGTAATTCCATAACAATACAATTTGTCATTTCTAAGCCTTCAAAAATTTATACTGATAGTTGAACACTGAAACATCTGACTCTTATGATGTTGTCTTATACCATCCAACTGGGCCTAAACAATGAAGTACAATAATGCTAAGCAAATGCAGCTGAACGGGTCAAAAAGGGTAAAAAAAATTCAGCCTTAATAGTATACTAAACTTTTGGTAGAATTATTAAATGCAGTTTTAAAAAGATATATATCAATAAAGTGTGTATAATTCTTACTTTATAATTCTTTATAAAACTTTATAATTCTTACCACAGTTTACAAATACACTTAGAGATGTCACAATTTTACCTGCTCTTATCTAGTCTAGGATTCAGTGTTAATAACAGGCAGAGAGAGGAGAAAAAATTCCTTGTGAAATTCTCTAGGTTAAATTAAGCATCCCCAAAAGATCTGAACAATTACTTTCAAAATGAGAAGAAGCTGCATCAAAATGTTTGGGGGGTAGAGATGAAGGGTTGTCAGCAAGCGCTGAGAAAGGTGGGGAAGGCCAACCAACTTAGAGCCAGAAATCTCCCTTCTGTAAGCTGCCTGGAGGCTACATGTCTGTCTCTTAGCTCTCAAGACTGAGGAAAGTTCAGCTTCGGAAGTAAACAAGAGTTAGTAATATAATAAAGTATAATGCTATACTCTGAGTATAAGAGTGGAGGCCAAAAGGACAGAGGAAAAATAAACAAACCCAGTAACAAAATTTGGAGCTCCTTTTTGTGCCTTAATGATAATGGCCCCTCTGCGAAGCCAAGCTATAATTAGTCTTTTCAAGATTAGCTGCCAGGTCCAAAAAGTGATGTCAGCATGCCAAGGTAAGCCACAGCCCTTTTAGGAAATGAATACTCAGCTCCTGATTATTGCCACTAACATAGCCTGCAATGCAAGTGTTTTAACACCATGCATCTTAATAGCTACAACTCATTTACTGTCAGAGAATTTTCACAAAAATTTCTTACCTGCTTGGCTCTCTTCCTTGCATCATCCAAGGATCTTCCTCTTTCTACTAACCGTTGAACTACTTTTTCCCACCGATTTTGCACACTGATAAGTAGATTCTTAATTAGGACAACATCTTGTTTCTGACTGAAATACTTCAGGTGAGTTCCAGTTTTGTCCAGTTCTATTATCTGCTCACGGTGAGAATTTACTTCATTGGCAAAGACCTTCTCCCCACCACCAAAAAAAGGGGACATAATCAGAAACAAGGGAAAAAAGGATCCATCTTAGAAATGTTTCTAGTATCATAAAGCTCATTATGCTTTATAAGACAAGAGAAAGTTTTCAACTACCAAAACCACGCTTCTGACATTACAGCACCTGGTGTCTGAAAGGAGAATGTTATCTGTTTGAGTTGTTGCTACATACCTTATGCTCGTCAATTTGAAACGAGACTGTGTCCAAGATAAGACTTGGCCTGGAAGCCACATTCAGGGTCTGCTCCGCTTGAGTGAGCCAGCTGATGAAGTCCTGGAGGGAGTTGTGAAACTGCACTGCTAAATTGAGAGCCTCTTCCAGTTTAGCCTGTGAAGATGGATTATTAATATAGTATCTGATGTTGAAGGGCTTTGGTTATTTTGTTTCAGTTTAATCCTTCTTTGGAAGATTCCTTTCCCTTTCATCCTGTATCTATGTTAACTAAACATCTGTGATTGTAATGAGTCTTCAGTAAAATACTGCCAAACCAAGCTTCTTAAAAACCCATCTAGTAAGAAACATTTCCCTGCAGCTAGAAAAATATTCAACGTACACTAAATTGTGTTTTGTGGCAATTAACAACAACAACAACAACAAAACTCCAACAAGACAGAATGATAAGAATAAAAACTTACATTCACACAATTGTTGGAGTCAAAACCCTATGAAACACACTTTATGCTCTATCAGTGATGCTATACAATCTAGTATTTGTAGCCTACTGTTTTTCTTATAGCAATAAATGGTATTATTGAGATTTCTCAGATTATTCAGATTATTTTTATATAAATGCTGATAAAATGTATAAACATCTCTCTTGCTCTTCCTCTCCTTTAATGATTGTGATTAAAACAGAATTAACAACCTTGAACTTGAGTGCTCATAATATATAGAAATATACCTAAGTGAGACTTGGTCTATTAAATATCTTCATCTATATTGAATAGATTCCTTTAACTGTTGTTTTGGGTTAGAATACTATTTTCAACTGCCCTCATGAAATCTTCAAGTATAAAAAAATTTAAACATGAATCATTAAAAGTTCTACTTTTGATAGTTCTTAGAAATAAGGCAAAACCCATGAAATAAACAAACTGGCTATTGTATTACTATAATAGTGATTTTTAATACATTAAGGCACATACTTTCCTTTCATTGAGTTTCATTCCCACTGATTCCCATTTTTCTTTCAGGTTATTTATGTCTTGATCAACATTTGTCTCTGCAGATTTGGGGCATCTTGCAAGCATCTGTTGGCCTTTCTGCATCAGGCTCCTGTATGTTTCTTCTTTAACATCAAAGGCAGCACAGACTTCCTAAATTGAGATACCCTCAAGTTATATGGCTTTTAAGAGAACAGTATCTAACAGTTCTATTTTTTCAGGTCATCAATCCCAAGCTCTTCATCAAATGTTCATTTCTGGCACACAGAACTGCCATGGTTAGACTTTTCACTGTATTGGAACAGTACCTAAACCTACAGACCTGCTCAGTACTGAGAAAGCCCAGAACTGGTGCTACCATTGCCAAACCACTCTGGCATGCTAAGGTTTAGCATTAGTTTTCATGTTATCAGGAAAGGTTTCACTGCACAGTACCTAATCAGCTCTCAAGTAATTTAAGCTCTCTGGGTCTCAATTTCCTGCTCTGTAAAGTGGGACCTTCTATGTCCTTCCTTGTATTATGACAAAATAACTATACTATTTGATATAATTTAATCCTTGATCCAGAAAACATGCAATGGATAGAAAGCAAAGTACAAGTGCAAAGATATTTACACTGATTATTCAGTTTCTTGGATTACAACAGTCATACTTGTGGTACTATGAATAGAATCTCACTTAAAACATTTTTAAAGCTTCCAATTTTAATGTAGTGTATATCTTCTATAGAGAATATAGGAAGATTTTGCTTAAACAAATTCAAAATCTAAGGCCAATGAAACAAAAGATATATTCCATTTAAAAAAGTTAAGACTGGCCGGGGATTTAGCTCAGTGGTTCCACTGCCTGCCTCTCAAGCACCAGGTCCCAAGTTTGATCCCCGGTACTAAAAAACAAAACTAAACAAAACAAACAAAAAATTAAGACTGGTTCTTTTCCACTGACTGAATTATGATCTGGGTCAAATCATAGTTCCCACTGAGAAACATATTATGTCTCACTAAGATTTTCAACCTTACAATTTTATAAACTGGGACATAATTCATATAGCGTAAAATTCAACATTTAAAAGTGCATATTCCAGTTTTTGTTAGTAAATTCATAAATTTGTGCAACTACTTACCACTAATTCTAGAACATTTTCTTTTTCATTTTTTTCATTAAGTTTATTGGCACATTTTAGGTATATATTATGATCACATTCATCATTGGGAGTTTGTACCTGTACATGGTACATCTTGGTTCTTGTTTTTTTCCCCATTCCTCCTCCCTCTTTTCCACCCCTCCACTCCTCATTTACAAAAATTTTCTTTCAGTTTTTTCTTTCTTTTCTCATATTTTTTCTTTCCCTTCTTTCTTCCCCCCTTCTTCCCTTTTGGAGCTTTTCTTTCTATTTCACATTATCTATTATACATTTTGGTCCTCATTTACACTTTTAGTTTCTCATACCAGAGAAAATTTTAAAACTTGCAGTAAAGGACATATTGTTATTACTCCTCCTCAAAGTACCCTCCCACTTTGAACACACTTACTACACCATTCTTGCCACTGTCTGAAGCACTTCTGGAGTCCTCTTTTGTGTTTTTAAGAAGTGATTAAAAAATATGGCGAATGCTGCTACCTAGCACCATCCAAAGGAATGGCAGGCTCATGAAAACATTATGGTGTGTCTGCATCCACCTTATTCATTGAACCTGGCATGATGTGACTTCTGGCTCTTCCCCAAAGTTAAAAAAGACCATGAAAGGTAAATATTTTGAATCAGTTCAAGACATTGAGGGCATCCACAACAATGCAACTAAAGACACAAAAGAATGACTTAGAGAACTGCTTCGGAAAGTGGCAACAATGGGGTAAGTGTGCTTGAAGCAAGGGGGAATATTCTGAGGCTTGGAAATTGCCCCAGAAATTGGTGAGCGTATTTTCTGGTATGAGTGTGGCTGGTGGGGTCATGTAGCCTTGTGTACTATGGTCTATATCTGGTCCCTCATCCCTTCCTCTTTGGCACTGTTCCCTGCTCTGCTTCTCTGCCACCTTGAAGTGAGCAGCTTTGCTCTGCCACACCCTTCTGCTATGAGATTTCAGCCTTGGAGCCAGCTGACTATGGATTGAATCCCCTTAAATGTGAGCCAAATTAAACCTCTCCTCCTTTAAATTTTGGGTATCCGGTATTGTGTCTAGCAAAGGGAAGGGTACTAGTACACCACTCAATCCAAGTAAGAGTTTTTTGCTTTCAAGTTGTTATATTCTTCTGAATTAACATTTTAAAGATATTTGTTATTAAAATAATATCAATAATTTATTTGTTCAAGGGTTCATTAAACTTATAATAGATTCTATAAATGCAACAGAAGCACTACAGAAAAGCAAGTTGGTATCTTGAAGTTACTACTTAGGCTTTATTATAGAAAAGGAAAGTAAGTACTCCCAAGTTATTATGCAGCCTTCACTTTTTCAGTGAAACAAGTGGGTACCAAACAATCACAACTACACACAGTAAATTTCTCAAGTAATATACTCTACTAACTTTTACGAAATTCTATACTGCACAACAGGACTTATTTTAGTCATTCAGTATAAACGTGAAAGAGTAAGATATTATCTAAGTCAGTCTATTGTACTTTTCACATCTGTAAAATGGTTACTTCTCCATAACACCAAGTTCAAAATTATTTCCAAATAAGTAAAATTTTATTATCTTACAACATTAACTACTAAAGAGTACGTATTTTCATGTATGATGGCTTGCTTCTTTGCCAAATCCTTGTTTCTAAAGATAGTAGTTTTGAATGCTAAACATTAAAAACATATTTTGGATGCAAATTCACAAGCGTAAAAAGTAAAGAAACAGTTTCATAGATATAAATGACTGTTTTTTTCTCAGAATTTTTAGAGCTGAATTACAAAGATATATGAATAGAAAATGTCAATAAATCAATGGCATTCTAAATTTGTCAGTCCATATTTCTAAGAAAGAAAGCCAGAGTTTCAAGTTTCCTTATTTTCTTGTTCTCATTCTTAAGAGTTCCCAGTGTCATAGAAACTGGGTGGGAACAGCCCACAGACAAATGCTCCAGACTGGACAGTTAAACTTAAAGAAGCCTGCACCTCTCTCCGTATCTGGTAAGGTGTGAGGATGAAGACAAAGCTCTGACATCATTGAGACAAGCCATTTCTTTTAACAGAACAAGAACATATTTTCCAGTTTTTCATGAGAAACATTCTTACATTCACACACACACACAGACACACAGACACACACATATATTTGAACAATAATTTTAAGTCCAATTCTTAGGTTTGGAGATTTTTCTTTACACTACAAAGCATAACCACGTATAACTTATACAATATTATACTACGGCCATACAAGCTTTCATATGGTGGGGGCATTTCTGCTTCCAAAAAGCCCTCTAGACTTCTAAAATTTCTTCTTATATGCTGAGAAGACTAACTTCTGAAATAAGGCTAGATTCTGACTTGAAAGATTTAATCAATAAATGGTTTTGTTTATATCACTTACAGAGTGATTTCTGCTATAAAATTATATCTCATTATTATTTATGTATCACCAGGGCCCACCCAAAATACTCTGTTAGCTTGAGGCTAGACCTGCAGGAGATACTGTACTTACCATGTGGGCATTAAGCTGCTCTTTGGCTGTTTCTGGCAAACCTCCCAGGGGCTTCGATGCCAACAGGTGACGCTCTGTGTCAGTCAGCCACTGCTCCAAATCCTCAATCTCACCATGGAAGCCTTTGGCCTGAAGTGATAGGGAGTTTTAAGTGTGGGTTATAAACACTCACTTTCAGGCAGAAAACAAGGTTCAAACAGCCCCAGCCTGCTGGCCTCCCTCTACCTGGACTGCCAGGGACCACTAGATCTGCTACTTTTCTTCATCAGGGAGCTCATCAGATAAGAGCATTACGCTAAGAACTAGACAGCTACCTCTCTTCTGCTCTACTCTTTATCCTATTCATTCTCCCTAAGGTATAAAAATGAAACAGCAGTCTGCGAACTAAGGAAAGAAATTCATGCTCTTTTGGTCTTGAAAACCACAGAAAGTTTCAGAATCTCTAATCACCTGGCGCAAGGCACCATCCAGCTGCTGCTTTCTTTGTTCTGTTTTTTCCAAAACATTTTGCCAGCGTTGATTTAAAACCTCTAGCTTGTGCTGAAGGTTGCTTGCTTCTTCTCCTGCACTTGATTCAATTAGATCATTTCCTGCTTTATTAACAGCTTCCACTGTGGACTGATGGGCTAATACATCATTTTGGAGCACCTAAAAATATTACGATATTATGTTCACTAGTTGGTATTGCATTCAACATCAGTTTTAATACAACTGTTTTATTTTTCTGGTTATAGAACATGATGAAACAAAAGCTTCAATAACAGAGTTTTAACATTGCACTTTAAAATGATGGACTTCCTTTTCCCTTAACTTTGTTGCTTTTCTAGATATACCTTTAGATTATCAGCACCTCCTAAAACAATTATGTGAGAACATTTTGGTAGTCATTCCCATTATAATGACTGCAATTGATGTACTACATATCAAGAGACTGTAATTAAATGGTTCTAAAATTTTGTTTTACACTGCTTAATTAAACTTCATTCTCATGTCTCAATTTAAAATACACTTTTACTCCTACCTATTCATTTTTCAAATATAAAATTATCCCACACCTAAGACATACATTTTTTTTTTTTTTATACCAGGGATCAAACTCAGGACCTTGCACTTGCAATGAAGGTTGTGGCACCACTGAGCTAAATCCCTGGCCCAGACATACATATTTTTTTTTTTTTTTTGGTACCGGAGATCGAACTCGGGTCCTTGCGCTTGTGCAGCAGGTGGCGAAACCACTGAGCTAAATTCCCAGCCCTAGACATACATATTTTATAATTAAGGTTCTGAAAGGGAAGAAAGGACTTACTGACTATTCCCTTATCTTATCTCAGTGGAGAAGTGCTAACATTATAATCTTACCCTACACTCACTGGCAATAATAAGGCAACAGGACATCTCTTGTCCTCTGTAAGATACCACACATCTAGAGGGGACAGACCTGAAGAGATTTTCAGAAAAGGACAGTAGCCACTTGACAGCATAGATTCTCTGACCGAATTCACTTATTTTCTGAAGCATTTGGTGAAGGAGTGTTTTCCAAAGGCTGTAAAACCAACTGCCTAAGGAGTTATCCTTATAGAAAGCATGTACTTTGTTAATAGGCGGGAATCACTTTTTCAAGATGTAAGAGTTAAATATTTCTCCTTGTTCAAATTTAAAAAACAATTCTATAAAATTCATGTTTCCAAATGGTCTGGGTCCCACTACAAGGTCAGAGCATAAGAGCAGGAGAATGCAGGAAAGGAAGGAGAATGTTCCATTCCTTCTTCCGGCAGCTCTGCTGGGAATTCTAACAGTCTTCTGACTTTTGATCTTTGAGAAAATGAAGAAAAAGAGGAAAAAAGAAGACATTTCTAACTATTCAAAAGCAGATAAATGATTCAACGATCCCCACAGGTCCCTTGCCAAAACATCTGGATCCCCATACTTCCTATTTCCACCTCTGCTATATTATACCCAGTTCTAATCACTGATGCAGACTTTTTAATACCACTACCAGGTCTGTGAAAATGTAAATGCTCTATAAACTCACCCTATGAAAATAAACACATTTTGTTTTTATGCAGAATCAGTCTGACCAGTGATTATTGCCCTAAGCAAAGGTATAATGTAGACATTAAATAGTGAAGCAGGCTTCCATGTAAACATTAACTATACAAAATAAATCCTAATTTTTCAATCGAATATGGCTTGGTATGATTATCCATGTAAATAAGACCAGGTGAAAGAATAAGAAAGATGGGCCGGGAATTTAGCTCAGTGGTTTCGCCACCTGCTGCGCAAGCACAAGGACCCGAGTTCGATCCCCAGTACCAAAAACAAAACAAAACAATTAGGGAACAACTACTATTATGAAAGAAGAACTAGGGAAGAACTAAAGCAAGAATGGTCAAAAACCATTTTAAATGCTAATAGCCTACTTTCTATTTGAAATGCTTAATATGTAATAACAGTTACATACGTGATGCTTGGCAAGTTCAATTTCAATGGCTTTCGGGTCACCACCAACAGGCTTCTGTTCACTTAGCAAGCCCTCGGTGTGTGTCAGCCACGCCAAAAGCTCATCCAGTGCGTGCTGAAACTGACCCAGGGCCAGCAGAGCACCCTCCAGCTTGTGCTACCAAAAAAGCAGAGGAAGAAAATCCACTTATGAGTTTGATGTTTAAAATGACATGCATCTATAAAACAAGGGCAAAAATCAATTGTTTCGTGCTGTGTAAGTCTGCAAGCATATCCCATGAAGCCTAATCATCATATCCTTCTACATTTTTAGTTTAACATCTTTCATGGATAAAAAAACAAAGGCATAACCAAGGACATTTCTAATGAAATAAGAGGATCTGGGTACTTAAGACAGGTATGTATGTAATTGCCTAATTTCAGTTTTAATAATCAATTTACATTAACATCAGAGATTGACAATGTATACCTTCTTAACAAAAGTCTTGGCATTTACCTGTCGGTTGATAATTCTCTCATCCAGGCTATCCCATATCAATTTCAGTTCCATTAATGGGTCTTGAACTGTGTGTTTGTCATTCTCCTCTGTTACTTTCTTCAGCAAAAGTTCTGCTTGATGGTTCAGTCTTTCCATTTCTATCTGTTGTTGATAAGCCTCTGACTTAAATTGCTATTTTAAAAAGACATATGCAAGGAAAATGTTTTATCCACCAGTAACTTTAGGCCAAAAAATTCTGTGGGTTAGAGCTTTGTATTTTCAAGGTTGAGCTTATTTTCAGCATCTAATTATATATTAAAAAATGAGTTAAAATTACAGGAAAGAAAATTAAATATATTAACATATATGAAAATCAAAAAACAATGTCTCTAAGAAACTCAGTATTACTTTCTCTAAACATATACTCATCTTGCACAAATTATTTTATTTTTTTGAGGCTATGCTGCATTCACTAGAACTGTATTTAGTGATTCCCATGCCTCACCCACTGCTGCCACAGAATAATTTTATTCCCTTCTCCTGGTGCTTTCTCTATTACTAACATACAGTTAATAATCTTGGGTTGGCAACAACAGGTTAGGAAATGATTGATTGTAATAGAAAATTCTCATGTCATAAAATATCTTCTTAAAATATTTATTGAATCTGTAATATAGTGGGTATAATTTTCTTTCAAATTTATGGAAGTAATCATTAAAAAACAGCAACTAAAGTGAACAGTTGTTATGTTCAAATTATTCTCAACCAACTTATAAGGAAAATAATTTTGTCTTCCAATTAAGCTAAGGACACAGCAGTGAGACAGTCAGATAACCTTCCTGAAGTCATCCGGCTAGTCAGCTGGATGAACTGAGACAAATGCATCTCAGAGTGAGTGCTCCTGAGCAGCCTACTGATGGCCAGTGTACAAAAGTATTCAAACTACATTCTCCTCCATACCTCTAATCGTACATAAAGTAGATTGTGTGTTTACAATCGGACAAGATAAGTAAAACCAAACAAAACCCCTCAATCTAATGATGGCAACAACAAAATTCTCAAAAAAAGAATTTGTTTCTAAATAAAATAGTCAGACTTAAGAGATGAAAATGCTACAATTTTAAAGCCAGATTACAATTTTACATAAAAATCTAATTGAGACCACCATCAGGAGAATTAGGGAAGAAATCACTGATCTCACTTTGGTAAATAATCATTGGTACAGGAGAATTCAAAGAGAAGAGTCTAGCCATTTTCACAATTGGAGATCAAAAACCACAAAAGCAAAAATGACAAGGGAAAACAGACAGAAATGCTGGCATGATTCATGAGGACAAGAGAAGAGGCCAAGGCGCAAAGTGCAAATGTGTTGTTAATGTCTTTCCCAAAATGTTTGCATTTTAGTATCATAATACGGATGTGCTTTTGGCCTGTAAGACTAAATAAATTACTCAGAACACATGAAAATAATAAAAGTGTTGCTGTATGTGTTAGATTGGTTATGATCTAACAGTATAATTTAAATATGTCTCTTCCCCTCTCTTCCCACACACATACACATTCTATACTCCTTCCTGGCTCCAACATGAAGATATCTTAAAAGCTATCCATTAACTCCTATGAGTAGCTGTTTCTGGGTACAAAACTTTTTGAGTGACTTAGAAAAATTGTTTTTTCTCTTTTTTTGGGTATATTCTGATTTTTCTACAATTAACAGGTATTAATAAAAGGAAAACAACTTAAGCTTTATTTCCTTTATTTAATGAGCACTTGTCTAGCTTACTACATGTAGGCACTGTATTAAACCAGTTTCAAAATCAAAATTTAATGCTTTGGGCCAGGGATTTAGCTCAGTGGTTCTGCTGCCTGCCTCACAAGTGCAAGGTCCTGAGTTTCATTCCTGGTACCAAAAAAAAAAAAAAAAAAATTAATGTTTCAGTTATGTAAAGTAAATACATTTATGTAAGAATTCTGTGACTCAAGAATTTAAAAGTGGAAGGCTGGGGGTGCAGCTCTGTGGTAGAACATTTCCTTAGCAAGCACGTGAGGCCATGTGTTAGATCCCAGCACCAGAAACAGTACAAACAAACAAACAAACAAACAAAGAAACACATGAAAAAAGAACTTTAAAAATCCCAGGAAGTCTTTGATAAATTACAAAGTTTCCACAAATACCTTTAGCTCTTCCATCTGCTGTTTGACAGTTTCAAGATCTGTTCCGACTGGAGACATTGAAGCTAATTTACCACCTGCAATATCCACCCAGTCAAATATTGCCTGAAAGACACATTAGTCCAGGTGTTACCATAATGGTGCATCTGACATTGTTATAATCTCATAAACTAATAAAGACATTATGGAATGACTCCATTTTATAAAAATTAAAATGATTTACCTCAATAAAAGCAGTACTATAATGGAAGAGTTGTCCCAATTTTGCAATGCAAGTTTTCAGAAGAAATTCTTTACTGAATAGATTCTCAGGATAATAAAACTTTTTCATAAAGATCTAAACTCATCTATTTACTGAAATAAGCAATTCACTGTTCAGCTATTTGGCTCAACTAAACCCCCATGTAATATTAACATTAAAATCTTACACATGTAAATGATTAGTATTAAGACCATTATTCTGAATTGCAACACAGACTTCAGAGTCCTCTACTCTTTTTATTCTTTTTAGGTGATATAAATATTCTAGAAAGGCTCAACACATTCTTTATTATTTTGCACTTTAATGAAGTTGCCAGACCATATAGCAGGGGGAAAAATCCTGGAAAATAGCTGGTATTTTAAAGTTATCATTAATCAACCCCAACTAAGAACGTAAGCCATAACCTGGGAAATAAAGTATATTTCACTTTATAATGAAACCTTGGACCCTCTGGAACTTCGAACATCTAATGATACTAGCACAGCTATTTAGTAAACCAACATGCCCTTCATGACAAACAGGAGGTGGTAATGACTAAGTCCAACAGGACCTAGGAACAGTCTTGCTTTTCCAGCATAGTAAGCCCCGTGTGCAAGTCATGCTGTCTGCCTGTGGCCTCCTAAGTGCCTGCACGTAGTGGCAGTGCCATCTTCAGCCCTGGAGGACAGTGTAGCTTAACAGCTCACCACTGTGACCTGGCCTGACAGGCAGAAGGCTGGCGCTCCATTAGTTACTATTAGCCAATGTTATTTACAAATGAATTATCACTTTGGTTAAAAATGGGGGTTATAATAAGGTGCTATTTGTAGTGAATTTTTTCATGTATTTCCAAAGCTCAAAGACCCTTTCAGCTGACATAAAGCCTGGCTGGTGATATTTATTTTGACAAACAAAGACATGGAATGGCATAATGAAAAAGGAAAAGACGTTCTTTTCTGAGCTTTAAGAATAATATTCACTTAAGGTTATGGAAATACTTAAAGGGGCTTTTTCCATATGGTAAGAAGGGTGAAAGATTAAATGCCTGCCAGCCTGTTAGGAAATGGAGCACAGGCAAGGAAGACAGCGAAAAAATATCCTTGAATATGTCTCGACTGATAAGAGAATTTTTTTGTTTTGTTTTGTTTTTTTGGTACCGGGGATTGAACTCTGGTCCTTGCGCTTGCGCAGCAGACGGTGAAACCACTGAGCTAAATTCCCAGCCTGATAAGAGAATTTTTAATATTAAAAAATCAACTTGTAAACGGTTAATGAACTGAATGAGAGCCTTTAAGAGATGTGAAAAACAACTATTAAAACAAATTATATATATCTATGAAAAAAAGAAAACACTTTTTACATACTCGATTATGACCCAGTAATTCAGAAATCTATTTTGGTACATGGAGAACACTGGCTTCAAATCAAATTTCCTTACTTTTGACTTTAAACTTGGTCATATTTTTAGATGGTGTTTACTCCTTTCATCTTATTCCACTCAACTTCAGAAAAGAATTGAAACTCAGTTCCATTTCACTGTCTAGAGCTGAACCATTTATGAAAAAGACTGTAGGAACATTTATTTTTACTTTAAGAAAAAGTATCATATTTCATCTTAAAGTAAATTTCACTGTGTGTACATAACAATATGTGTAGATGTGCATATGAGTCAACACACCTAACGGTCAGAAATATTTTCTTAAAGGCAAAAACAAACCAAAGTAGCTGGGAAAACAACAGGGGAAGATTTGCCCACAACTGCATGCACACTTCCAGACCTGGGGTGGTGCCAATATATACATTTAAAGATATCAATTAGTAGGGTCCTCCTTCTGGCTACAACAGGCAGACACACTAACGGCTTTACCTGCAGTCCATCCTGGTACTGAACTGCAGTCTGCATGGCCTCCTCCAGTCTGTCAATCCGATCTTTCCAAGCTTTGTTTAGAGAATCCCATGCTGAATTTAACTAAAAATAGAAATGTTGTAACTCTTTCAGTATCAAATTTGAATTTTAATTACTTTTAACAAATATGTTTTGGTTAACCAAATTTTTAGAAAAGAATTCTGTTAAGAGCAGAGAAGCCAGCTGTACCTCATCCATGCTCTTCTTGACAATGGGCTTATCAGGCTCTCCACATGCAGCAATGAGTTCCGAACCCAGGTTAATGACCATGTCCAGCTCTTCCTGCAGCCCATCTATTTCTTCCCTTATGGCCTAGAATAAGAAAATGGAGCCTTAAAATGTTAAGAGTTGTACACAAAGATGCTGATGGTAGTCATTTCTAGGAGGTGGGATCAGAATTATTTTCATTTCTTCTGTTTTCCAACTTTCTGCTACAAATTTTCTCACAAGGCAACAGAAGTACTTAAAAAAAAAACAGCACTCTTTAAAACTGCGAAATCTTTATTATACAGACAAAAGTAAACTGTAACAAATACCAGAACAAATTCTGAAAAACACCGACACTATAAAGCACAGAAAGACATTTTGTTTGCCAAATCAATTAGTTTAACAATATGCATTTAAAGTGAACATAAGTAAAATATGAGCCCAAAGACCTTACAGAGATTAATGTACTTGTTAAGTACATCGAGGACCACCTTTGAGTTTACATTTTATGCTATTACCCTAGGTAGCACCTATAAACTGTAATAGTATTACAACAGAATGGAAGACCCTACCTTTGCTTTCATCTTCTGGTTAAAGACACATTGATTCATTCAACAACATTTAAGAAGCATGAACTAGGCCCTACGCTAGGCAATGGGATAGAGAGGAAAATAGATCTGGCTATTCCTCTCAAGGGGTCCACAAGTCCAGCAGAAAAGACAGAAATATAAGTAAGCACCATCAGTCACACTATGTGTAGAGTATTTCGCAGGAGGAAAGTATTATAGTGACAGAGATGGTACTTACAGTAGATAGTTCTGCTAAGTATGCAAGAGAAGATCTGCATGGGTGGGGTGGGGCTACTAATCCAACAGAATATTAATTCTTTTTTTTTGTATCAGGGATTGAACTCAGTCCTTCACGCTTGCAAGGCAGGAACTGTGCCACTGAGCTATGTCCCTAGCTCTGGAACATTAATTCTTGAGTATTTGCCACAAAAGTGGCACAAAGGTCATTGCAAGGGAGGAAATAAAATATGTAGAATCACAAAGAGACACTAGGAAGAATAAAGCAGTGTGTGTAGGGGTCCACTTTCCAGTTACCAGACTAGAGGAGCCTGGTACAGGAGTGGCAGAACACACGCTTTTGGGAGCATGGGCATGGGCTAGGTTGGGCTGTGAAAAGCTCCACAGCCTGTCCTAGGCAGTTTGGGTTTTATCCAGCAGGTGTACCACTGAGGGCTTTTAAGCAACAACACAATAGGAGCAGGTCTAGAAAAAGTACTACTAGCAGCAAGGTTAGAAGGCTGGCAAGAAATGGAGGGGGAGGGGAAGGAGGAGGGGAGGGAAGGAGGAGAG
Organism: Heterocephalus glaber; assembly: GCF_053883595.1. Classification (NCBI taxonomy): domain Eukaryota; kingdom Metazoa; phylum Chordata; class Mammalia; order Rodentia; family Bathyergidae; genus Heterocephalus; species Heterocephalus glaber. The sequence goes on along the minus strand of NW_028258151.1, from coordinate 11,135,276 downwards.
GTAGACCAAGGCCCTGGAATAAGAAAGAAGCAGTGGGGATGGAGAGAAGTTATTTTGCATTTACATTTCTAAAGGAAATTTGTGGGTGCATTCTATTTCCTACTAATCCTTATGCATTCCATGTTCAGAATCAAATATAAATTTTATGATTACTTCCTAATATTTACCAGCCAAATGAAGGCTTCATTTGGCCATAACTTGCTTTTTAACTTTAAATGAGATTTTCTGCTTACCTCTGCTGCTTCCTGCTGCTGTTTTACTACTGAGGGATCAATTCCTGGATCTTCCAGGTCCCGAATTAGATCCTGGGTATCTTTAGTGGTAACTACCAGTGACATGTGATCACACCAGAACTTTTCTGCTAGTTCCATGACATCCAATAGTTTGGCTTCCCTTTCTTCCACTAGTGTGTGTATGTTCTCCCAGATGAAAACCATTTGGTCAAGTTTATCCCGAACAGCTATGAAAAAAATATTGGTTAGCTCCGCTTAAGCAAGAAAGCGAAACATTTTAGTTCATACTGAAAACAGTGATTCAATGTGCTAAGTATCTAAAATTGGCTTGGGTTTTGGCTGATGGCAGTCTAGTGGGTATCACTGGGCCCAAGAGCTCTTCCAGACAAGGCAAGATCTGTGATTCTCCTATTTCTGCTGAACCAAGGACTTTCCTGACAAAAGTCAATGCTCAAAGCTATTGACCTCAGAGAAGACCTAAGTTTACCAAGTTTTAAGTTCACTAAGGTTGCCCTTAATCCAAATGAAACTGCAGTATCACCTGACTGTATTGTTTATGCTCTACAAGAATAAAGTTGTCTGTTTAGTCTCAGAAATACAATAATGTAGGATATATATATTGGGTTTGTGGCTAGAGTATCTTATCATGAATTTCCACAATGCACATGTTTTTCCTATTGAGCCCCAAGGCTCTAAGACAGCTAATGTCCTTCTGTGGTTATGAGATAGGGAAGGCCTGCTATGTAACACAGGTTAGTAATAAAGAAAAAATATATATTTTAAAAAACCCTATTTGGCCTTATTAACATCATGCTTTAACTTGCTTGTTTAAAATATCTGAAGAACATATGGTTTTTGTATAATAGCAAACCTTGTACTCAACTGATTTCACAAACAAAGGAAGACATTAATAAGGGATCTGGCACACAACTCTTTAACCCTTAGCACATCATATCTGTAAGACCTTTTTGAAGATCTGGCATTTTGTTATGCATTTGGATTGTCAGAGAACAGCATAAAATTTAGGGTTGTTGTGAAAGTAAAGTTGAATTGTTTCATTACTCCATAATTATTACCTCTGGCAGATGTGTCTTTATCAGTGCCCCCAGATCTAGCAATCATTTCCTCTCCCCTCAGCTTAAGAGTTTCATACAATGGTTGTAACTTTTCCATGTCTACCGATATGTTCTTATTTTCACTGATCTGCTCCTTGATCTTTTCAACCTCAGCAGAGATGGAAGGTGGCTGCCTCAGACGCTCCACAATACGCTCCAGGCTCTCATGGATCTGGTCAATCTTGTCATGGAACTGGTGATAAAACAATGGGATCATATATGGGAAAAAGATCTATAATACTACATGTGAGATTTAAATGAAAAACATCTAATTTATTATTGCAACTAAAATCATAGTCCTTTTATCAAAACATGCAAGAGTTAGTTAGATCTAGCTAGCATATGAAGACTCGACTAAAATTATACTTTGTATGTATCTCTGCATCACACTACTTACGCAGAACAGTTTCTTATATGCAATTTAAGTGTATTCATTAATGATATATGTTAGCATGTAAGAGGACCACTTAGCAATAGCATCTGTTTTAGTCTACTGCTTCATCTTATCATAATTCAAATAAGTTTTAAAAACTGTGCTCAATAAGCCTACTAAAAGAGATTTTCTCCATTTTCATAACTATTTTGGCATCTTACAAAGTTATACTATTAAACGTGAAATTCATTGGCAGTTTTCACTAGATTTAAGGGATCTCTTAAGTTATGTATTTCTGGAACTAAAAAAAAGTTTAAAAATTAAACTAAATAAAACTTTGCACAACGCTGTATCTAGAGTTTGTATTTGGGGCTGAGGAAGTAGCTTGGTGGAAGAACCCATGTTTATACATGGGTTTCAAAATTCAGCTCCTTCTCCAAAAAGTTTGTATTTAGTTAACAATTAAGCAAAGTTATAAAAAACTGGTTCACTCATAATTTCTACACTGGCTTCAAAATTAAAAGAACCATTACTCAGGATTATAAAAAATGGAGACTCTAAGGTTCTGAATCTAATGATAAAAATGAAATCTTGAAAATGCAAAGCCTATAGATAATTTCAAATTTTAACTTCTTGCAAAAATATATTTTCAAAAAAGAAAAAATATCCATCTCCAACTTTATATTCTTAACCTTTTTATCTGGCTGATCATTTAGTGTTTCCTCTTATTGGCTTCTTAAAGATGACAGGGACACTTTCTATCCCCCAAGGGCAACATCACATTCCATCAGGAGGGACACTGAATTAAATATCTGTCACTTAAAATTATTTTTATTATATCTTAAAGCAGGTGAAACTATAAAGGCTGGATGCAAGCAAACATCACCTCTGAGAGGCAAAGTGTCAATAATCTGAGTGTAGTGAAATAATTTTGGTTGAAATTTAATCAAGAAATCCATGAAAATGTCTCTTCATGCTTTGCTGTTTAGAAGAACAAAATTCTATTTCTAGTGTAAATGATTACCTGAGTTGACTGAGACATGGCTTCATCCAGTGCCACGGCACGCTTTTTGACATCTTCTTTAATTTGACTATACAGAGTGTCAGCTGCCACATACTTCTCTTGAATAGAAAAGCCTTCCCCTGGGCTCAATTCCAGTAACTGTGGCCCAGTCTTGTTCATCTTATCTATGTGTGGCTTGTGTTCAGCAATCAACTCTCGCAGTTGCTATAACAAACCAAACAGCTTCTTAGTATCTCAGGGTTACACCTCCATATTACAGCTGTCTACGCCCCTAATTCCTCCAGTTGGCAAGAAACTCCAAACAAATGCCCTCCTCACTGCAAGGCATTTAGCATGTGATGGTGCATACAACTCTGCCCCGGATGAGATGGCTCTAACACATAGGCTAAGCAATCTAGTAAAGCCAATGCCCCTTTTCAGGGATACATGAAAAATGGTGGTTGAATGAAAAAAATGACTCTCAGTTCATCATGCATTTCATACCAACAGCAGCACATTCTGACAAGAAAGTTAGCCGAGGGTCATTTAACACAAAAGCATTAACTCCTATGTCCTCATAGGGAACAAACTATAATTCTTAGTATTCCTTTTTGCACGTTTATGATATTTATAAAAGCATAAAAGAGAGAGGAAAGGGAGGGAGAAAAGAAAAAGAAAAATGGAAAGAAGCTCAGTAGAAGGCAGATACATATGATGCTGACAAAAAGAAACTCAAAGGATGTGAGGGTGATGTATGCTCACATGAAATTGTATTTATATACATGAACCATTATAAGATGGATACACATATATATTACATTGCACCAAAATAATATGGTAAATGTTTAAGTAAAACGGCCCCCAAAGTCTCATGTGTTTGGAAGGTGACTGGAATGATGGGGGCAATACATTCATCATTGAATTAACCCATTGATTAGATCACAGCTGAATGTACTGTTAGAAGGTAAGGCCTGTTTGGAAGGGGCACATCACTGAGGGTGTGACCTGGAAGGGTGTATTCTTGTCCCTGGGCTCCTCCCTCCCCTCTCTGCTTCCAGGCCACCAAGGTGTGAGCAGATTTCTGCCACCACAACCTTTCACGAGGCCTTTTCTACCTTAGAGTTTGCCAAACATAGACTGAATACCCTGAAATTGTGAGCCAAAATAAGCTTCTTATTTTGGGTATTTTGTATTGGGTATTTTGTCCCAGTGACAGGAAAGCTAATACAATATCCCTCAAATTATTCCCCCTCACTTCAAACACACTTATCCCATCATTCCTGTCACTTTTTGAAGTAATTCTGAAGTCCTCTTTTGTGAGTGTCTTTATGAGGTGTGAATTCCAATGCCAAGTGCCATCCAAAGTACAGGCAGACTTGTAAAAACATTACAGTGTGTCCTCTTCTACCACGTCCACTCCATCTGATACCTGGTGACTTCTGGCTCTTCCCCAAAGTCAAATGACCATGAAAAGTAAATTTTATGAACTGACTCAGGACTACAAGGCAGCTACAAAAGAGCAACTAAAGACATTCACAAAGACAACTTCCAGAGCTGGTTCAAAAGTGACAAGAACGATGGGCTAAGTATGTTTGAAGTGGGGGTGGTACTTTGAGGGGGGTTAATGGCAATATATCTTTTACTATAATAAAACATTTTATTTTATTTTATTTTATTTATTTATTTATTTTTGGTACCAGGGATCGAACTCGAGACCTTGCACTTGCGAGGCAGGCACTGGAACCACTGAGCTAAATCCCTGGCCCTAAAACATTTTAAATTTAAACATTCACTGTATTTCTTGATCATGCCTTGTATATTAAGCCCACTGTACATATTTATGACATATGGACATTAATCTACACTTAACAGGAGCAAGAATGTCACAGCCTCACATATACAAAAGGGAAAAAAAGAGGTGAAACAACTTGTCTCTATACTTCAGCATAAATCTTTTTCATAGATTTCACAATATTGCTATTTTGATGTTTTCACGATCTTGTGTATTTTCTCCAAGTCCAAGGGCTTTGTCTGTGTGATGGTTCTGACTGTTACACAGAAAGAGTAAAACTTACTCAACATGTATAAGTTGAAAGCAATTTAACAGGTGTAAACTGAAAGCGCTTCAAAATCACATTTCTCTGACATCTGAATATGGGATCTTCTTTTTCCCAGATGGTATATACTGCATATTGTTCTATAAAAGTCATGCTGCTATTATGAAATACACAATGCATTCTACCCATGCAAGTCTTCTCACTAATCCCAGGAAACAAGTTAAGCAGCTGTAAGGTAAGTAAACTGCAGACTAGAGTATTGCTAAAATGCCATACTCAGGTAATCTGTCTAACAACACTGTTCAAAACTACTATTCTTTTTTAAGCATTAAAAATAATCAAAACCACAATTCTTTTTCAATGGGGAACACCACATTCTCTTTTTACCCTGAGCTTACCCGATGTTCTTCTTGCTGCTGTCTTAGAGTTTCATACTCAAGGGCTGGAGCAGGAAGCTGAGAGATGATTCTCTGTGTTTCTGTCAGCCAAGGCCAGAGTTCTTCATATGTCTCCCAGAACTGGCTGACAAGGGACTGTGCCCGCTCTAGCTGCAGATACCTCTCTGAGTTTGTCTGGCAGATGGCATCATAGTTTTTCAATACCTTGTCCAGTTTGTTCTAGAAAATAAGATGAAGCATAAAAAAAAAAAGAAAAGAAGATGAAGCATGTTTAATTGTTAGGCCAGCTAGCAGAGATGTTCCATGGTGAGCTCTCTAGCACGATATGCCCTGCAGAGTAGACATTCAACAAACGTATGTGAAATGAGCAAGTCAATGGATCATTTCTATGTATAAGACCTCATTTTAAATTAAGGAAGGCCCTCATGTTTTTATGACTAATATACTGAGCTCTCCAAACAGTAAGCAGAATTCTCCAGCTATTCTTACAATGCTCTCAAGGTTGGAAAACAATTTGCCTACGATTCTCCCAGCATTTATATTATTTTCTGCGGAAAAAAGAACTATCATTTGGAAATGAAATTATAAAAATTCCAAGTCAAAAAAATTATATATATTAGAAGCAAAGTACTACCCTCTAGACAGATCTTATATGGCAGTCACAGTGATTTGGATAATGGTATAAAGTCACAGTAAAAAACTGGTAAGATAAGGCATAGGAGCAACCCAATAAACCACTTCATGATGATCTACAATTTTCAAGTCTGAATCTTTGCAAAAATAATAAATATTGAATTACAGACAAATCACTATTTAAATAAAGAAGTATCATCATATTGTGTGATCTATTATTTTATCTATGGTACACCTTAAAAACAAAGCATACCCTTTAAAAATGTGATCTTAGGGCTGGGGATTTAGCTCCGTGGTTTCACCGCCTGCTGTGCAAGCATAAGGACCCGAGTTCGATCCCCGGTACCAAAAAAAAAAAAAAAGGTGATCTTAGGCATAGACATTTGTATATACCAAGTCCTCCAAAAAAATGTATACATACTTCAGTGGTTTACTGAACTAATTGATGTCTGGAAGCTAATGGCCACCACTCTGAGCACCTTGTAGTTATAGAAGCCAAAGGTAACATATTAATCTCATGATGTCTCAATAAATTTAGAATTAAAATATTTATACAAGTTTTTCCTTTCCTGATGTATACATTTTTTGGGCAGACTCTATATTTATTTATTTTTGCCACAGGCTATTTTCCTAACAGAGGCACTAATTTACAGGATCTTAGTTAACACTACACACATTGGATGCTTTCTTATTCAGCCTACTTTTGCCCTAATATGGTTTACTGCAACTTTATACAGAATGGATTTCAGCATTAGAGAACTAAGTATTCTGGGTTTTGTTTCGGCCTGAGTCCCAAATGTTCCTGAAGCCTATAAAACACAGCTGACACACATAATAATGTTATTTTATACTGATAATAACGGTAGTAATACAGCTTATATTAAGTAAATGTTTAATGTATACCAGTTAACCAAAGATTCAAACTTTAATAGCTTTTATGCCTATTAAAAAAGACTGTCATGATGATTCCCTGAAGGAATAGTCCTTTCACTGTTATTCTGTAAGCTTAAAAAGTGTCTTATTTAAAAGTAATGATTTTGCCGCTTAAACAGCAGCTGTGGATAAAGGGAAAGTGCTTTTCTAGGACCTTAAGCTCAACACATGCTGTTTATTCAAGAGCCTCACAAGCAGTAACATAGTCAAGATTATACCTTCATTGATTGCTTTTCCTCTTCACTTGATGTGGCCATGATTTTATCCCCTGATTTAACAAGTTCATCAATAATATCCTTGTGTCTCAAAATCTCCATGGTGAATGTCTGTGATTTCCCAAGATTTAAAAAAAGAAAGAAAAACGTATGACTAAAATAAAAACAATTAGGCAAAGTAGGTGAAAATGTCAAGTTACACTGGAGGGGTCTTGAAGAGTAAATCATGCCAGCTTATTTTCTAAACTTGGATCACAGCAGCAAATAATTTCAAAGGCAACTGGAAATGTATTTCTTCACCTTTTGAACCTGCAGCTGAGCAGAAGTCTGGTCTTGCTCAAGCCTGATGTCACCCAGAGACATCAATTTCTTTTCTGTTTCAGTAATCCAGGATAACTCAGCATCAGCAGCTTGGTCAAACTAAACAAAAAGTAAATAATTAAGTCAGCAAGTTCCTGAAACTAGTACCAGAAAAATATCTATCTAGGTTTGTAAAATATTCTAATTATACAAGAGGAAACTGAGCTTATCCCTTCACGGCATTCTGAAATAATTCACAAGGATGACTTCCCTAGAGTAATTAAACACAAGGTCTTAAAACACGATGAATCCATTGACACTGTATTATTTTAGGTTGGCTAGCCCCATTGTCTTCTGTGTTACTTTGCTCTTTAAGAGTGTAAGCCAGGGCTGGGGATTTAGCTCAGTGGTTCTGGTGCCTGCCTCGCATGCACAAAGTCCCGAGTTTGATCCCCGGTACAAAAAAAAAAAAAAAAAGAGCATAAGTCAAATGTAAAGATACAAAAGTCAACAAAAGCTAGAAAAAAAAAAAAGCTAATCTTTAACCATCTATCTTACCTATCAACTCAACTCGTGACATGCAGGTGATATTCTGCTATCAAAGCACATGATTACTAGGAAAAAGAATGAATTATATTATGTATGTGTGCATAAATGTATGTGTAGATAGATGTCTCTATGTATGCAGGGTATACACCCAAATGATTCATGTGTAATTTTTAAACATCTCAATAATGGCAGAAAACATTTTCAAGAGCAGTCTTAAAAATATTTTAAGAAATGTTATTTTACTGATCCCACCAGTAATTCATAGACATAGTAGAAATTCACAAGGCACAAAAAATAAATTTAAAAATTAAAACCTGGTGTTAATATTGCTAGAATTTTAGTGGGTTTTCTTCCTAAAGTTATGAGAGACTTGTAAAGATCTGGGAAAATACTGGATAAACCACTTCATATCCTGCTTTTTAGTTTATTATGAACATTTCCCATATAATATTTTTACATGTGAATTTTAAAAAGCACCATTGTAATTTAGCATACCTAAATATTTTCATTAAGCTCTCTGTATTTTTCAGTTATGATATAAACAGACCTGTAGAATATCCTTATATATAAATCGGGTGGCATCTCTCATTAGTTTTAGTGTAGATTCCTAGAAGTGACTACCAAGTCAAAGGGCATTTCAACTATTTTCAACATGTTCAATGCCTTGTGTTAGATAAACCACAATGCCTTTCTGGGGTAAGCAGCTATCACTGATGAATAAAGTGGACAAATGATGAATAAGCACTGATGATAAATGGTAACTAACAATGGAAGAATTAATGGGGAATGCATATTATAAGTATTTAGGTCTGGTACTGCCAAAACTTCTAATTTGTCAAGAAAAGCTGGAAACCCAAATGAGAGTCGAGGATGAGAGTGGAGGAATCAACTATGTGAGGGAAGAGAAGGAGATAGGAAACTAGATTAGAAAGTAATTTCTACTTTAAAAGCTCTATAGAATACTATTGTATAGACTCATGGGAAAATGGAATAGATGAACTTTTCTCAGTTCCTCATGATAACTACACCTAAAAACTCCGCATTACATACAAAATATACGTAAGAAGATTTTGCAAAGCAGAGAGAGGAGGCAGGCCTGTGGTGGCCCTTGGACCTTGAGGAAGTGTGTACACTGCTGAGTTGTCTAGGTTTCCTTTGTACTGCACCTAACTCCAGTAATGGAGAAGTGACAACCCAGTTAACACCAGTAAGCCCAGACAAAGCCCCAAGAAAATCCTGGCCTCTAGCAAAAGGATAAGGAAAGGGGCACCCTAGCCAGAAAACTTAGAAAATAACCACTCTACCCCAACCAACACCACAGAAAAAAAACTCTGAGCCTACTCATACTCATGCCAAGAAGGCTGAATAAGGGGCTACATGAGGCCATAAAAAGGTTCCCAATATCCCTCAGGGTGACACTAAGGCTAAACTGGGAGCCAGAACTTTCATCTTCACAGACTAACAATGAAGTCCATACCCTTGGCTGTGGAGATCAAGAGTAGAGCCTGGACTCCCACCTCTTCTCCTCAGAGGTAATGTCAAAGGAAGTCTGGTGGAGTCAGGACTTCTACCACTGCTCAGTCTCTCCTCACTGTGGCCACTTTTGCTTGCTGTGTTGTCAGCGGAGACTGAGTGACAAGCTAGCTCAGCAGAAATCACAGCCATCATCCTCTCTTAAAAGCTGAGAGGCTGGGTGGTAAAGCTGGTCTTCTCTCTCCACCAGGAGGCACCTCCCAACTTCTTCCACCAGAGTGGAATCAGAGAAAGCAGTTCCAATGGAAGTTTAACATCCAAGACTCCCAACATCTTATAAAAGAAACAGAAGACCTCAAACTGACCTGAAGAAATTAATCAAATAGGTGCCAATATCTAGATGGCAGAGATGTTAGAATTACCTGACAAAGATTTTAAGGCAGCCCATGGTGAAATTAATGCTTCATGGAGCATTTTTGAATATTCATGGTTGAAACAAATAAAAAATCAGAAAGCTCAGCCACTGAAAATCCCTCATGGAAATTTCAGAACTGAAATAAAAATTAATGTAGAGGACACAAGAAAGATCAATGAAGTAGAAAACAAAATAGCAGAAATCACCCAAACTGAATAGCAGAAGACAGACCGAAGAAACCAATTAACAGAGCCTCGGGGACCGATGGAATTATAATAAAAGGCCTAATATTCACTTTGAGTCTCAGAAGGAGAAGCAGCAGCAGTCATGGCTGATAAAGTACTCAAACATTCTTTTTTTTCCAACATTCTTGAAATGATGAAATTACAGAAATGGAGAAGAGACTGATGGTTGCCAGGGGCTCAGGAGGCATAGAGTTGGAAAGGACTGGCTGTAGCTATAAAAGGGCAGAACAGGGATTTTGTGTGATGCAAGTGTTGCATATCTTGACTGCATCACTGTCAGCACCCTGCCTGTGAGACAGCACGATAATTCTGCAAGATGTTACCACTGGGTAAAACAAGTATAACAGGGTTTCTTTGAGTCATTTATCTTACAACTATTTGTGCATCTCAGTAATCTTAAAACAAGTTTAATTTAAAAAAAGAAAAAGAAAAGCAGCTTTGTGGGTCACCTAAGATCTGCAAGTTCCTGCTCACATTTTCTCTTAAATTTCTCTAAGATAGGATATACTCATTTGCGCATACCCACAAGAAGGGTTCTGCTGTACCCTCATCATGGGGTATAATTTATTTTTTAATGTTTGTCAAGAGTCTAGGCAGACTTTCTTTAATTATAAGAAAACAATACACTTTCTGAAAACTGTAATCTTAATCTCTTTCAGTAATTTTTATGATGCTATTACATTTCAAATGGAACTACTCAGTAATTATTGATCAATAAGCAAACAAAAGAAAAACATTGCATAGACTAATTTAGCAGCCTCAGATGTAGAGAAAGAAGTGAACGTCTGCTTAGTGTGGATTACAGGTTTTTAAGGCATATATAACAGCTGGAAGTAGAACCTGACTAAGTGATTTACCTAAAAGAGTCTAAGACTGACGAAAACAGTCTAAGCTTTTCTACTTGAGCATAAATCCTGCAAGATATCTAAATAAAATTTAACAGTCATGAATTATTTGTTCTACTGATCCAGGGGAAAATAAAGCGACTCATAACGCCTCATCTGTTTGTACTGAAGCTGCTAAGAATATGACATATATATGATAGTCTTAATAAAGAAAGTCAGGCTTTTAAGTGTTAATATTGGTTTAACACAATGTCTCTCCCCCCATTAAAAAAAAAGAGGGCCTATGATTTACCTCAGTGGTGCCTCATCTGCCTCACCAAGTACAAGGTCCTGAGTTCGATCCCCGGTACAAAAAAAAAAAGAGTACCCAATGAACACCAGTATGATGATACTATCTAGGTTGTCAAGTGGAAAGCTGAAACTCAAACACTGTTTCTTTAATCAAATATTTGCTCTGCCTTCTGAGAAATTATAAAAATTAAATTAGCAAATATTTATTGTTACACAACCAACAGAACAGCCATAGAACCGTGACTCATTCAAATGGTGAGCTAACCCATGTATTTCTAATGGACTGTAAAAACAGCTCACACTTACATGTAAGGAACATGGAAAGAAAAATTACTAGGCCAAATGTTAATGATTTTGGATGCTTGTACGAGCAGCAAAGATTGACTTCAAATAAACTGTCAATAATCTTGGCACCCATACTTCCATTTTGGAAACTATTTTAATAGGTAGTCACTGTAGTCTAACCAGTGCCTTTAGCCACTGTAACAGCTACTGCAGTTAAATTAGCATTTCAAAAGTTTTATAAAAGTTAATGCAAGACTCCCTAAGAAGCTATCTCTAAATGTTCCTGAAAAAAACTCAATAACAGGCCAGCACCCTACTGAACATATTCAGTATCTCCTTTAATCCTGACAACAAATATATAATATTGGTATTACCATTAATTCCACTGACAGCCAGGAAATCTGAAGTAAAGAAAACCTAACTATTTTGCCAAAGATTACTCAGCCAGGACATGCCATCCGGGAGCCTAGTTTCAGGGGTGCCACTCTTGCTCCCTGTGCTTGAATATGCCTTGAGCTTTGGGAATTCAAATTGTGTGGTTTCACTAAAACTGGCTCAAGTTTCACAACAATCATGAAGTACTAGGTTTTAACAAAGTAAAATATTTCTCTAACTTCTGACAAACTGTACTTTTCCAGAAAGTTTCTCGTGAGTGGAAAGAGATTTTTAAGATAGTGACCAGCATGCCTTAGCTCGAGGACACACTCTTTATTCCCTTCCTGGGCTGGGGACCTCATCACTTTCTTTTCATTAGCATTTCTTTCCATTTTGTTACTCATTATTCATAACATGGACCCTATCTTCTCATCCTCAACACTTGGAGAGTCTAAACAATAAACAAATCCTTTTTCTACAGGGGATGTTTTATTCTGCATCTTTAAAATAAATAGACAGTATTTTTTCTCTAAGGCTGATTCCTGATGACCTGGTGATCTGTTTATTTTACTCCATCTGATGCACCAACTCTGGGCCTTCCTGTCAAGGTTTTTATGGGGCCCACTTACATAAGCCAAGAATCAGGGGGCTGGGAACTTAGCTCAGAGGCACTGCACCTGTCTGGCAAGCACAAGATCCTGAGTTCAATTCCCAGAACCAGAAAAAAAAAAAAGAAACAAAGAAACTGTGATTAATGGAGTCACTGAAATTCTTAAGCCAACTGAGGTACAATAACTGAGCAACTTCTGAGGGCTGTACATTCATAAGAGGCAAAGGACAATGAACTGCTCTAAATCTGAACAACCACCATGGACTAAACTCAGGATACAAGTGTAGAGATCTTTTAGGCAAGAATGCCTTTACCTATTTCTACATGGCTCCTTTAGTCAAATTTGCAATTAGAGAAAGAAAGCAACAAAGATATACTGCTTAATGCAAAAACATGTACCGTTTCTCACTCAGATAACAGCATGGATGATGAGAGGGAGGCAGTCTACCTCAACATCACCATATCCTAAGTTGCCTTGTTCCACTCAGATTCTTTCCTAAAAATAATAAATGGGTCCAATTATTTTACTCTATTTTATTTTTTGGTACCGGGGATCGAACTCGGGTCCTTGCGCTTGCACAGCAGGCAGCAAAACCACTGAGCTAAATCCCTGGCCCGGGTCCAATTATTTTAAACAAGAATATCTTCTTCAAATACCACTGTGTGGAAATCTGCAGAATCAGTTTTGGGGGAACTTACTGACTAGTAACACTGAGGACATATAGTCCTCATATTTGCTCATAATGGAGGCTGTTCAATTATTTTCCCAATCGTTAGAAACATTGCTCAAATTTACATATTGTGTTTTCCCCTATGAGTCAAAATTCAATTCCATGTCTTTTCAAAACTGTTATTTGTGATATAAGATTAGCACACATATCAAATCTGAACTTAAATAGAGTAAATGCAAATGAGAAGTATATTTGTTCACCCCTTTTCCTTCTCCCTCTAAACTTTAATCCTTTTCCACGTTTTTTCTTTGTTGGTTTTTTTTTTGGCATTCTCCAGGTTGATGTTTGCAAGTCAATACATTCTGAGATAGTAGCTTAATAGTTCATAACAGTGCACTTTTTTAACCCTAAAAAGTTGTAACATTATAATAGAAGTAAACTACATATAAACAACCGTAACACTGGACAAAATATGAAATATCTTAACAGACATTTGTTTGAAATGTAGAACATTTAATCATGTAAAATTTTTCAGGTCATTCAGGGACAAAACCATTAAATTTATAGATTTTTAAATAACCAATTAATGTTCAAGGCACACCCCCTCACTTAATCACTTGTATGGGGTGGGTAGGAGCCTGGGGAAGGGTCACTGTTAATAGTGGATATTATTAAAGATGTGTCTAAGAAAAGATGAACTGAGCCCAGCCCATGTCCATACTTCATATAGAGAAGAGGTGCAGAATGGCTGTTTGTTTATATAACATAAAGCAGACAGTTCAAAATCTGTGATTAACACTGAAGTCTAAGGCTGCTTTTTTCATCATTACTTTCATATTTTGAAAATAAACACTTGTATCACACTGTATTCTGGTCTTACTTAATATCTATTACTCTGTGCAAGCTTACAAAGTAATTTCAGTGACATATTAGCTACTTTATAAACATGAAAATGATGAGTTTTGAAGCTTATTTCTTAAGAATGAGTTCTAAGACATTTCTTAAGTACAAAACTAAATCTCTGCTAAACCAGAAAGACAAGTACCTACACTGCTCTTAAATCTACCAGAGTGATGTCTTATCATTCTTTTAGGGCTGTATTTCTCATGTTCCATAGTCCTGACAGTTGGAAATATTTTCACTACAGACTTTCATTTAGCTTTAATAAAGGTACTTTCTTCATTTTACTGAAGAAATTTAGAAGTACATCACTCCTCCAGATTTTTCCTTTCTATGTTAATTACAGGGAAGCACCATAGTGAGGTAGGTGAGATCTAGGTTAAATTCTAGTTGTAGCTCTGATACTTCCTAGCTGTAGGGACCACAAGCAAGTGGTTTTACCACTTATGGCACACTGCACATGTTATCTTGATTTAAATACTTGTGTGTCCTTTCCACCCTATTGGAGGTATTCACTGTGCAGCCTTGCAGATGTTCCAAAGGAATGCAGGTAAAAACGCAGATGAACAGGGCCAGGAATTTAGCTCCATGGCACCGCACCTGCCTTGCAAGTGCAAGGTCCCGAGTTCGATCCCTGGTACCAAAAAAAAAAAAAAAAGAAAGAAAATGCAAAAATGCATGAGAACAACCAGAAGATAGTACTGGCATTCACAGTAGTTCTATGAACTACTAGTGTGATAACCTTCCTTTCTCTCTTTTGCTCTCTCTCTCTCTCTCCTTCATAGAAGGATATAGCCAGTGATGGTGAACATTTTAGAGCTTTCAAGGACAACAAATAGCTCACTGCAGCACGAATACCAGTTCCACCACCACTGATTATAGCCCAAAATTCTTACAGAGTTTTTGGTGCATTTTTGTGTATTCTTAGGAAAAAAAACTCAGTATTTTCTATATGGAATGATTTCATCAGTAAAACATACATACACACACACACTTTTCCTAAAGGATATATACTAAGTTCCCAACTTTGGACCATTTGAGTTGCAAACTTTCACGTGTGTACAGTGTAGACTCACTTTGCCAGATATGAATGAATCTGACTTACAAACACTCCCCTGAAAAGAAACTTGTCCCTAAGTTGGGGACTTACTTATATTCAAGGTGCTACAAGACTTACACTGACCTGCTCAACTTTTTTTTTTTAACTCTGGAAAACATCTTTAAATCCTTGAACAGAACTCTGCTACAGCTAATGACCTTGGCAGGTATCAGAGCATACTAACCAATACTAATTCAAGCTGAGACCCTGCCCTTACTCCTGTCTCCCTTCACTGAGCTAACATAATCAACTTCTCAAGAAAATCCTATTCCCAAGAGTACAGAATATTTGTCTTACTGTTTAGAGCAGTATTCAGTGCCAATTTTGAAATGTTCAAATAAATTTCAGTGAAAAAAAATTCAGTGTTTTTAAATAGTGGAATAAACTTCACAAACAAACACACTTACTCTGCTGTAATAATGAGGCATACAAATTCCTCCAAACTTTAAAAACAGCCAGGAAAACACATTCCTCAGGCATGAGTGCCCTCCCTCACAAAAATTTCTTAGGCAAGGCTTTTGTTATCATTGTATTCCATCAGCTTTGTGATTCTAGAGCACAGTACTAAAATGAGGAGTGTAACATTATGCTTCAGAACCATATAAATTACACTTTTATGGTAATGTTAGAAAATTAATTTTGGATGCTCCTAAAGAATCTGTTTGATTTCTGTTTCTTGTTTTTGTCTTGCATTAGTAAAAGCTTAGTCACATACCTTCCAAGATGTGCTCCCAAGTATCCTGCAGTACCTTCTAACCTCCACCCACAAAGTCCTGAATCAGAGCCTGCTGACTTAAGGTAAACAGGCACAGAGACTTCCACAAAAAGTCAGTCAAGTGTTTATTTCCAGGGCCCCACTCACTCACTGCCCACCACTGTCTGTGGGGCTGTGGCTAAGAACAGGGTGTCTATAAAACTCTGAAGTATAAACTCTGGTGGAGACACAGGCAGGTCAGAAACTGTAATATTTTCCCCTTCAGTCATCTTTGGAAAAAACTCCACGTCACCAACAAAACTGCTTTTAAGAAAGAATACTTTCTCTTTGAAAGAGCTGTATGTAAATGAACAGCTAATACTGACTTACATACCAAGCCAAAATATTTACAAAAAGATTTAGGCTTATTTGAGGCATAACATTAATATTAGCAATGTGTATATATGCAGACAGAAGCATTTTGTTTGGAAAGCAGGGCCGATCTTCCCAGTGTCTGACTTGTAAGGAAAGACTGGGAAGCAATGGGCAGATGGCAGTTAACAACATACAGATTTGCCTTGCCTTAGACTCAAATGTAGCCTAGTCAAACTCTATTCAAATCCACCCTTTCATTTTTGAAGTATAACAAATGAATGGAAGTATTATTAACAGACATCTTTGTTCAGGTAAAGGCTTCAGGAACAGCTGGAGAAAATTTACTGCCTAAACAATGAACCACTTGTCTCCACCTGCTGTGATCGCAGAATGGCAGCATCAATCTCCTCCACCTTCTGAGTGATGGTATCGCTCACTAATCGGTAGCGTTTATTGTCTTCGGCCACCATCTTCCCCAGTCCTTCTCTGGCCCTCCATGGCACCAGTTCCAGCAAAGCACTGCTCACTTCATTAAGGGAATCCAACAAGGCTTTGTTGTTCTTAGCTTCCCTTTTCAGCTCCTGAAAACACAAATATGGGTAACAGTTTCATAACTGTACTTGGCGCTATAGTCCTTTGCTTGCCAATAAGGCCAGGCTTTGGCCCCTAAGAGGTTCAGTTCAGTTAAACAAACTTCTGTTATCTAAAATTATTTTCAAAAAGGAGAATTTTCCAGAACAATTCATTTGTCTATGTGGCAAGATTTTAGCTTCAAAAATTAAAATAAACATTTAAAATTTGTAAAGCAAAACCAAGCAAGTTATCCTATATTATTCTTTGCCTTCTGGGAACCTCTATGTAATCAAAGAACAGAAAAAAAAAAGAAAAAGCTATTACAAGTCAGAATTAAATGACCTTTAAAATGAAGACATACTAGTATTAAATCATTTGGCTGACCCCTCTCAGGCTTGGGGAGCCTGAGCTCATCGACTCCCTTTCGCCCACAATTGATCATACTGTTGAAGGTTGGTATCTCTGAAGAATTATCAGCAAGGCAGTATTCCACTTTTATGCTACAATCAGAAAACCCACACTGTGCTACACATCTTTATGAAAGAAATGCTGTTATTCCAACCAAATCACATGTGCCTCTAAAACAGTGATACTTTTCTACCTTTTCCTGTTTTCATCATTCTGTCTTTTGTGTGGTAGGCTATACTTCCAAACATAAGACTTGAAACAAATAATAAACATTTTATTTCTAGGTTCCTAAAAGTTTAAATAGCTGATATGCTGCCCATTTCTGTTGAGTCCGGCCCATTACGGCATCCTCCAGCATGTTAGTGACGACACAAGGCAAATACAATTTTGTTCCTGTGTGGACTACAATTCCCTGTAAAAGAATGAATGGACACAACGTGTATAAATCAGGCATACCTTCTGTCTCATGTATGCTTGGCTTGCTGCTTCTCCTTTCAGAACCTGTGTCTCGTAAGAGAGTAATTCCATCTCCACTTTGTCCAGCCAGGTACACAGCTCCTCGTGCGTGGAGTGAAGCCGCCCTGAGAGCTGCAGCACCTGCTCCAGAGTCTTGGCAACATCAGTGCTCAGTTCGGTAATGTCTTTGTACCTTGCTTTAATGGCTTCCAACTTATCTTGAATTATTAAAACTTCGTCACCTAAAATTTCAACAATATGTTATTTCTTAGAAAAAGAAAAGAAAAAACAGGAGGACAGTTTCTATAAAGAAATCTTATTAATGAACACTGATGAATTTTTCTTGGGAAAAAAGAGACACATTTTTCTAAAAATGACCTGACCCAGGAGAAGCTCTCACTTAGGTTTTCATCATTCCCAGGATTTCTGACAAATTTAATCAGCTCTAAAATACAATGCAAAAACAGAGAAAGGCTATAGTTTTGAGAAAAGACTTTAGCTATAAAGAAAGTAGAACCTTTAAATCTATCCTTTGACACGTTCAGTTTTCAAAGCAGAGGGTATAATACCTGGATTAAGGTCACTGACTTCATGACTTAGATGCTGGCTTATCCTGAGCAAGTTACTTAACTTCTCTGTGCTCTTAGTAGGTCATCATGACTCATCTGCCCCATTCCAGCAGATCCTTACTGTCCCTTCCCTCTTTTTCAGACACACAGAAATTGAGTCCTGGGCTTCGGGCTTCTAGTTTAAGGCCCTGGATACTATACTGCATTCTTCCAACTCATAGTGAATGGTAACTGCTCTCCATACACTCATGTTGCTAAACTGGATATAGGTTCAATAAATGACATCTTCCTATGGCCAAAAGAACCACTAAAACAAGTTAGTTTTTCTGAGATACTCTAAAAATAGTTCATACATCCATTATACCAAGTATCTGTTTTTTCAGTGCTTCGGGTGTGGAGAAACGAAGCCTGTGAATTGCCATAACATGTGTCACCGCCATGCAATCTACCCTAAAAGAAAACTGTCTGCAACCTCCGTGTTCATCTGCCTTCCTCAAGTGGAAAACTAATGTAACTCCATCACGGGCTTCACCGACCAGATCCTGTGCCAAAGTGCTTCAGGTTATGAGTAATGTATAACAATGTCCATTGGGAACTCGAGTGAGATCATGAGAAAAGAGTGAGATCATATTATTAAACCCCTCTTGATTGATCTTCAAAACATTCTTCACAATGAAAAATGGGAATGGACTTAAAAATTATAAAATGTTTTGTCTTTTTCCCATCCCTAAAATATTTTGAAAGCAATGCAAAATGATGACTGCACGATCCTTTGATTAAAAAGATATCTCACCTGTGGTTTGTTTAAGAAGTTCTAAGCCATTGAGTAATGCCTGATCTACATTTTGTTTTCTGAGTAGTATGTCCTCTTGTAGAACCTAAAAATACAAGCACCATTTTTGTGTAAGGAAGAAAAATTAAATCTCAGATTAATTAGGCTTCAGAGATAAAATATTTGAGTAAGTATCTCACATTTTCAAACATTCACTGTTCTCATATGTTTGTCTTTTCTTTTTACCACTGTGCCCAATGTCCCATGCTCAACTACCATAATTCACAGCAGTCTGCTTTTTGGAAAATACTTAGGAATATATGAGAACTGGTTATGTAGAGGCACTGGTTAATTATGGATCTTTGTAGACAACATTAAAACAACAAAATGAAAAGTGAAAGGTCCAGCTAATTGTATAAATTCGATCTCATTTAGAAGTGACTTCATTAAAAGTATCTTGTATAAACAAGCAAAGCCTTTTTGAGTATAATCTATTATCCAAATCATAATGGACATAAAACAAGCAAAAATAAGGAATGTTAATAAAACAATGACAACTAAAATGAATAAAATAAAATGAAATGAAATAAATCAAAATACCCGCAGTTCAGCCTGCTGCTCCCAGAGCCCCTCAGGGCTGTAATCTTGGACTGAGAACTTGCTCAGTTTGTCATGCACTTCATTCAGCCAGGTCATCAGCTCAACTTCATCTTCCCCAAAAATCTTAGTATTACACAGGGCCTGCTGGAGGAGCTCAGACCTGCTGAGACTTTTCTCTTGAATCTCAATGTACCACACTTGAGAGCAATTTAATTTATTCTGCACCATATCTTTATCCTCCCTGGAGCTCAAAACCTTTAAGGACTGGCCAATGCTAACAGCCTGGTGTAAGTGTTTACTGTGACTGATGATGTCATCTTCTAGGGCCTACACAGGGTTTTAAAAAAAAGAAGAAAAACAAAAAAGAATGGAGAAATAAAGATGACAAATAAATAGCATGAAACGATGACATCTGAAATGGATTTACTTTGCAAGTACATATAACATAACAATAGTACATAACTCAAATTTATGTCACAAGACCATGAAATAAATGGAAATGAGTCTTACTGATGTGTGATTTATAGCTTACTTTGTGCTGAGCAATCTGTTCCTCAAGTTTAGATGCTTGGGTTCCTATGGGTTCACAATTTGCCAGTCTCTTTTCTATGGTGGTGAGCCACTCATTCAGTGGTTCTAAAGTTTCATGAAACTGCTGTGCTACCACTGAGATGCCTTCCAACTGACGATTCCTATGAATATGCCAAGGTAAAGGTCATTAAGGGATGAAGAATGTGTGAAGAATTCAACAAGTCTTTAGTCATGCTTAACCATTCTATTCTAAACACTTTTTATAAACAATATTTAAGGTTAAAAATTAAATCTCTAACATTTATAGGATACACTGAAATGGTTCAATTAAATAAAATTAACATTGAACAACAGATCAAACAGAAACATTTAATCTAAAAGTAACATTAAGCAACAGTTCCTGAATCTAAGGAAAGTCTGAAGCAATCCTTTAAAATGATATTGCTAATCAGCATAGCAACACTATGCTAGTATCAAGAGTTGTTGTCTTTTTATCATGTAAAATTCTTACAGAATTACATGATTTGAGAAACCTCGCTTACTATGAAAACAGAAATTATGGAAAATTGACACAAGCTACACAATATAATTTCTGTATCATATCACTATATATGTGTACATTTTTTAAAACTTTCTGTTGGGATACATATGGATGAAATTACTATACAGTATTCTTTTAAACTTTTAGACTGTCATTATGAATTTTTTCTAAATTCAATTATCCCATCATTCAAACAATGGAAAAAACCATTCTGTACTACAGTATCTGAAAAAGGTCAAACAGGGCATCATAAAATGGAAAGATATCCCCTATTGGTTCTGGGTTGGCAGAATGAATACTGTCAAAATGGCCACACTTTCAAAACTGGTATACAGATTTAATGCAATCCCAGTCAACATACCTACAGAACTAGAGAAATAATCCTAGAATTCATATGGAGCCAGAAGAAACCCAGAATGGCAAAAGCCATCCTAGGCAACAAAAGTAAAACTGGAGGCATCATGATCCTGGACTTCAAGTTATATTATAAAGCTACAGTGATAAAAACAGCATGTTCCCAATGTTATGAAATGGCATGTTACAAAAACAGACACATGGACCAATGGAACAGAATAATGGATGCAGAAACAAGCTCAGGCACATTCAGCCACCTGATCTTTTGACAAAGGGGCCAAAAACATATGCTGGAAGAAAGAAAGTCCTTTGAAGAAATGATGCTGGGAAAACTGGTTATACCATGCGGAAGATCGAATCTAGACACATATCTCTCACTATGTACTAAACTAAAATAAAAATGGATCAAAGATCTAACAGAAACAATCTATGAAAGATAAAATAAGTAAAACCCTTTTAAAAAATAGGCATAAGCAAGGATTTTCTAAACAGAACCTTGATTCCACAGGAAATAACATCAAAAATCCACAATGGGATCCAGCCCACACCAAGCACACATGCGGGGTACTGGAGAGAGAGGTACTGAGTTGGTGGGAGTCTTGCCCCATTCAGCCTGAGCCAAGCAAACTGGCAGGGACCAGCCAGAAGGTGAGGACCCCTCACCACTGGCCACTCCCACACTGGCAATCCACTTAGCCACACAGTAGCCTGCAGGACCTCCCCCCAACACACACACCTCTAGCCTCTTGGCTGGACCACTACCTGGTTCCACACTACAAAGACCCGGGAAACCAGACTACTGTACTGGGTAAGTTAGAGGGATCATCACCTACCATCGGAACCTGGACTATCTTCAGGGGAAGGGCAACTGGAACCTGTAGTACAACCATGCAGAGTTCAACCCTACAGGAGGACAAGGAGCTCAACCTGGGACTTGCCACCATAAATCTGCCTGAATCCCATGGGTCTGCGACTGGCTTGCTGAGACTAATTGACTTATATTGCCACACTGCTAACCACGTTGTCTATTGTGACAGCATAGACACACTCTGAAGGAGGCCCTTCATTTTCATTTTATTTTTTATTTCCAAAATTATTATTATTGGAGGGGGTTTTTTGCTCTTATTTTTAATTTTTTTCCCTATCTTTTCAAATTTTTATTTTTCTCTTCTTTTTTTTCTTTCTTTTCTCTTTCCTTTTTCTCTCTCTCACACTCACTCTCTTGCTGTCCCACATTGTTCTTCAACTCCGTTTTGTTTCTGTTCTGGCCCTAATTCGGATTTCTCCTTTATTTTCCTTTTATTCTCTTTTTCCTTCTTTCGCCTGTGTCCTCTGGCCTCACTGCTAACCTTCGCCTATCCTTCTACCTATCCCTCCCTCCCCAACTCCTTCTAACTCCCCATCCCGAAGGGTAAAATTGCTATATTGAAGAGTTTATTCACTATAAACATATGTTGGGTTGGTCCTCAATTTTGATTTAATTCACACAGTTAAAGGTGATAGATTAATAGCTTTCACAACTTGGCATTTTCTAAGATGTACTTCATGCTATGGTGTTGCTGATTGTATCACTTGGGCTAAGGTGTTGTAATTGATCTAGTCAGTGGTCCTTCCTGGTATAATGAAAATGAGGTAGCCTCAGAGTCACTAGAGACTCAAAACCTAAGGACCAGCTGTATCTGGAAGACACCCCTGAGAAGCAACCATTCCATGAGGGTTCTAATTACAAGGAACAAAGATACTTACAATAAGCAATTTCAAACTATCAACCCAGGAATTAAACCAAGGACAGTACCAAAAACAAAAATGAGAAGACATTTAAGCAAGGCACAAACTCAGACTTCCACCCTACAAAAGGCAAATTCTGGGGGAAATGAGGTGGAAAAGTCTGATAATCTACCACCTGGACACCCTGAACTGATAGCACAGGAAGTAACAAAACAGATGAATGAGGCTCTAGAAAAATTCAAAGCAGAAATAATCTCCCAGATAACTACAGAGATGGTGAGCAGAGTGAAAGACATGATTAGAGGCTCTAGAACTGAAACAGATAAAAAAAATAGATGAGCTCAGAAATGCTGGAAGCCATGAATGCCCAGCATAAGAAAGAAATGGAAACCATGATCACCCATCATGAGAAAGAAATGGAATCCATGAAACAGATTCAAACAGATATTCAGGAGATTAAAAACTCCACTGAAAGTATGCACAGCAGATTAAGGGAATCTGAAGATAGAATATCAGATATAGAAGTCAGGATTGCGGTTAAGGACCAGGAAAACAGAGATTTCTTAGCATTATAAGGGACCACGAGAAATCAATCCAGCAGCTAGATGATGCAAAGAAGAATAACACAAGTCTGGTAAGAGTCCACGAAAAAACAGGAGAAAGTACAAGTTGATAGGTCTCCCACCACCTCAGCAGCTATTAAGTACAGTAGCTGCCCTCTTCCTATGGTGCCTTGCCCCCTCCCCTGTGTGACATCATGCCAAGATGGTTGCTCCCACCAAAGAACAAACCCTTCTTCCCAGCATGCCCCTGTTCCAACCTAGACAGTAACCTAATACTTGCTCACCTCCTACCACCTAGTGACATCACCGGCTCCTCCATTCCTTAGTCACTACCTCACTCAACCCCGCCTCAGCCCCTACAAGCCCCACCCCAGTCTCTATAAAAGACTCTCCCTGCCCCAGCCATATTGCTTTTGTCTCTCCTTTGTTCAGAGACAGCCCGGCAGATCTATTCCCCTAATAAAGGCTTGTTGTGGCCTGGTCTGGTCTTGGTCTTCGGCCCTTTTACCTGACACAAGTGACATTAAAAAACTCATCAAAGACCTAACAGTTGAAACCTTCCCAGACAGAGGTAGAGAACAGGACATACAGATAAGTGAGGCATATAGAACTCCAACTGGCCACGATAAAAAAAAATCTACACCTAGACATATAATAGTCAAGATCCCAGAAACCCAACAGAAGAACAAAATCCTACAAGCAGTTAGAGAAAAGAAACAAATCACCTACAAAGGAAAGCCCATCAGAATCACACAAACCCTCAAGTCAAGGAGAGCTCGGAGTGAAGTATTTCAAGCCCTAAAAGAAAATAACTTCCAACCTAGACTGTTGTATCCTGAAATATTATCTTTCAAAATCAATGGGGAAATTAGATACTTCCAAGACAAAGAACACCTGAGAAATTTCATGAACACCAAACCAGCATTCTAAGCAATTCTAAACAATATCCTAGAAAAAGACAATGAAGGTCACAACTCCATGAGGCCAACAGAGGGAAGCCACCAGGCAAGGTAAGAAACTAAAGGGAAAGGGGGAAAAATAAGAAATAGAAGAGCCAACAAAAGTAAAACATCATGACAAGGATGAGTCAATATCTATCAATTATAACCATCAATGTTAATGGCCTCAATTCACCAATCAAAAGAAAACACTGGCAGCATGGATTAAGAAGCAAAATCCAACAATATGTTGTATATAAGAAACACACCTAACTCAAAAAGAAATTCATAGAATGAAAGTAAAAGGATGGAAAACAGTTCTCCATGCCACAGGAACCCAGAAAAAAGCAAGGATAGCAATCTTATTTGCAGTCAAAGTAGATTTCAAACCAAAACTAATTAAGAGAGACAAAGATGGTCACTGAGATAACAATCCTAAATATACATGCACCAAATAAGAATGCCCCCAACTATACAAAACAAATATTAATGGACATGAAAAACCAAATAAGCAATAATACAATTGTAGTGGGGGACCCTCAATACCCCACTATCACAAATAGACAGATCATCTAGACAAAAAATTAACAACGAAATTCTAGAACTGAACCAAGCTATTGAACAAATGGACTTAATAGGTGTTTACAGAGTGTTTCACCCCACAAATGAGAATACACATTCTTTTTGGCTTCACATGGGTCATTCTCCAAAATAGACCATATGCTAGCTCATAGGACATGTCTAAGTAAATGTAGAAGAACTGAAGTTACCTCCTATATATTATCAGACCATAGTACAATAAAATTGGAGATCACTAAAATAAGAAACCGCAGAACTCCCACAAACCCATGGAAACTGAATAACACCCTCCTGAACAAACAATGGGTCACAGAGGAAATTAAAGAAGAAATTAGACAGTTTCTTCTTTTTTTAAAAATCCTTTTATTGGTACATTTTAGGCGTACAATATAATGACATTCATCATTGGAGATATGCACCTTTACATACTTTCTTGGTTCTTATTTTTTCCCCCTTCCCCTGCCCTCCCTTCAACCCCTCCATCCCTCCCTAGTTACAAAGACTGTTTCCATTTTTTCATGTTCTCATATTAATTTCATTCCCTTCTTTCCTTTCCCCTACCCCTCACACTTCCCCCTCCCCTTTGCCCCTTTTCTTCTTATTTCAAATTATCTATTATAGCTTTTAGTCCTTATTTACACTTTCGGTTTCTCACACTAGAAATTAGACAGTTTCTACAAGTAAATGATAATGCCAGTACAACATACAGGAATCTATGGGACACAATGAAAGCAATTCTAAGTGGGAAATTCATAGCAGTGAATGACCACATTAGGAAAACAGAGAGAAGTCAAATAAATAATCTAATGCAGAATCTCAAGCTCCTAGAAAAAGAAGAGCATAGCAAACCCAAAAAAGCTCAAACAAGAAAGGAAATTATAAAGATCAGAGCAGAAATCAATGTAATGGAGACTACGAGAATACAGAAAATCAATGAATCAAAGAGTTGGCTTTTTGAAAGAATAAATAAAATCAATAAACCTTTAGCCAACCTCATCAAAAAAAGGAAAGAAAAGGCTCAAATCCATGCAATTAAGAATGAAAAAGGGGAAGTCACAACAGACCCAGCAGAAATCCAGAGGATCATCAATACCTACTTTGAGAACCTGTACTCTAATAAAATGGAAAACACAGAAGAAATGGACAGATTTCTAGATACATATGAATTGCCAAAGTTAAATGAAGAAGATACAGAAATTCTAAATGCCCTAATTACAATGAGTGAAATTGAAAATGTAATAAAAAATTTACCAACAAAGAAAAGCCCAGGTCCTGATAACTTCTCTGCTGAATTCTACAAGACATTTAAAGAAGAACTATTGTCATTACTCTTTAAACTGATCAAGGAAATTGAAAGGGAAGCAAGGCTTCCAAATTCATTCCTGGAAGCAAGTGTTGCTTTGATTCCAAAACCAGGGAAAGACCCAACCCAAAAGGAGAACAACAGGCCAACCTCCCTAATGAACATAGATGCAAAAATCCTCAACAAGATACTGACAAACAGAATACAGAGGGGTCATCAAGAAGATCATACACCCTGACCAAGTCAGATTTATCTATCCCAGGGATGCAAGGATGGTTCAACATATGTAAATCAATAAATGTAATACACTATATCAACAGAGCCAAGGACAAAAACCATATGATCATCTCAATAGATGCAGAAAAAGCATTCAACAAAATCCAACACCCATTCATGATAAAAACCATACAGAATGTTGGAATAGAAGGTCTTTATCACAACCTGATTAAGGCTATCTATGAAAAACCAACAGCCAACATCATACTAAATGGTCAAAAACTGATACTAAGTTATCAAAAACTGATAACTTTCATGCTAAAATAAGAAACAAGACAAAGACGCCCACTATCGGCTCTCCTGTTCAATGTAGTTCTGGAAACATTAGCCACAGCAATTAGAAAAGAGAAAGAAATAAAAGGAATAAAGATAGGAAAGGAAGAAGTGAAACTGTCATTATTTGCTGACGATATGATACTTTACACAGAAGACCCAAAAAACTCCACCAAAAGACTTCTACACTTAATTGACAGATTCAGAGAGTAGCTGGATATAAGGGCAACACTCAAAAAACAATAGCCTTCTTATACACAAATAACAGACTTACTGAGAGAACAATTAGGGAAACAACTCCTTTTACAATAGCATCCAAAAAAATGAAATATCTAGGAATCAGTCTAACAAAGGAAACAAAAGACCTCTACACTGAAAACTACAGCACTCTGAAAAAACAGATCGAAGAGGATACAAAGAAATGGAAAGACATCCCTTGCTCCTGGGTAGGAAGAACCAAGAGTGAAAATGGCCATATTTCCAAAACTACTGTATAGATTTAATGCAATGCTGATTGAAATTCCAGCAATATACTTCACAGAACTAGGGAAAACAATCCAAAAATTCATTTGGAACCAGAAGAGACCTAGAATAGCAAAAGCAATTCTAGGCAGCAGAGACACGGCAGGAGGTATCACAATCCCCAAGTTGAAACTATACTACAAAGGTACTGTGATAAAAAACCACATGGTACTGGCAAAAGAACAGACCTGAGGATCAGTGGAACAGATTAGAAGATGCAGAAACAACTTCAGACATACTCAGCCACCTCATGTTTGACAAAGGAGCCAACCACCCTCATTGAAGCAAAGATAGCCTATTTAATAAGTGGTGTTGGAAAAACTGGATTTCAACCTGCCAACGATTAAAACTAGACCCATACCTATCACCATGCACTAAACCAAGATTCAAGTGGATTAAAGATCTAAATATTAAGACAGAAACACTAAACCTGCTGGAAGATAAGTTAGGTAGAACTCTTGAAGACGTTTGCATAGGTAAAGACTATGAACTAAACCTCACGGGTTTGTGCACGGGAACTAGCAAAAAAGAATCAACCACTGGGATCTCACGTTATTAAAAAGCTTCTGCACTGCAAGAGAAACAACCAGCAGAGCTAAGAGACAACCTACAATGTGGGGAAAAAAGTCTTAGCAGCTGTACCTCAGACAAAGGACTACTATCTAGAATATATAAAGAACTGAAAAAAATCAGATCCCCCAAATTCAAAGACCCAATTCAAAAATGGGCATCTGAAATGAACAGATATTTCTCAGACAAGGAAGTAAAAGCAGCAAGTAAATATATGAAAAAATGTTCAACATCACTGGTCATTTCAGAGATGTGATGAAAACAACACTGAGATTCCACCTCACCCCAGAAAGAATGGCTGCTATCAAGAAATCAACCAATAACAAATGCTGGTGGAGGTGTGGGGAGAAAGGAACCCTTCTCCATTGTTGGTGGGAGTGCAGGCTGGTGCAACCACTGTGGAAATCAGTATGGAGATACCTCAAAGAACTAGAACCCAGCTATTCCCCTGCTGGGTATCTTCCCAAAAGAATTAAAAGAATCATACCACAGCGATATATGTGCACGCGTGTTTATAGTGGCACAGTTTATAATAGCTGAAGCTTGGAAACAGCCTAGGTCCTCATCAACTGGAAACTGGATAAAGATGTGGTTTTTTAATAAAATGTAGTACTTACTACTCAGCCATAAAGAATGAGAAACTAGAGACATTTATAGCTAAATGGATGCATATTGAGGCCATACTCTTAAGTGAAATAAATAGGACACACATGCATAAATACCAAATAGTTTCTCTAGTGTGAGAAACTGAAAGTGTAAAGGATTAAAATGATTAAAACGAGTAACTGATAATTTGAAATAGGAAGAAATGGTCCATAGGTGTAGTGGAAGTGGGAGGGGAAGGGTAAAAAAGGGAAAGGAAAAGTTTTGAGAAAAGAAAAAAAATGGAAATGATGTCTATGTAAACAGGGATGGGTGGAGGGGGTGAAGGCCACACAGGTAATGGGGAAAAAATAAGAACCAACATACATCACGTATAGGTACAAGTACCCAATGATAAATGTAAACGTATTGTATACCTAAAATGTACCAATAAAAGAATTTAAGGAAAAAAAAATCAACAATGGGATCATATCAAATTAAAAAGCTTCTGGACGGCAAAAGAAATAATTGACAGAATGAAGAGACAAACTAAAGAATGGGGAAAAAATTTTGTGAGATAGTCCTCAGAGGACTAATATCTGGACTATAAAGAGAACTAAAAAAAAAAATCATACCCCAAAACAAAACATCCAATCAAAAATGGGCAACTGAAATGGACAGACAATTCTCAGAAGTACAAATGGTCAATAAATCCATGAAAAAAATGTTCAACATCGTTGGCCATCAGAAAAATGAAATTTAAAACAATGAGATTCCATCTCACTCCAGAAAGAATGGCTAATAATCAATAAATCAAATAACAAATGCTGGTGAGGTTGCAGGGAAAAAGGAACCCTTCTACATTTTGGGGGGAATGTAAACTAGTGCAATCACTATGAAAATCAGTATGGAGATTCATCAAAAACTAAAACCAGAAATTTCATTTGACTCAGCTATTCCCCTTCTAGGTATCTTTCAGAAAGTTTAAGTCATCATATTACGGGGATACATGCATACCCACGTTTATAGCAGCACAATTCAGAACAGCTAAATCTTGGAAGTGGCCTGTATTTCTATCAACAGGTGAATGGATAAAGAAAAAGTGGCATTTATACACAATGGAGTACTATTCTGCCATAAAAAAAGATAAACGTGAAGCATTTGTAGGTAAATGGATGCACCTTGAGAGCATAATGTGAAGGGAAATAAATCAGACCCATAAGCTTAAATACTACGTGGTTTGTCTTACATGAGAAACTAAAAACATAAATAAATCAAAGAGCAAAATAAAAGACAGATAATAGGAAACGGGGAAATAGAACTTTTGCAAAAGCGAGGGAGACCAAGAGATGGAAGGAGGGAAGGAGGAGGGCAGGGGAAAGGGACGAAAAAAGAATTAAGATGTGTTCTGTACATGCATCAATTCCCTATCATGAATGTGGTCATTATGTGCTGCAAACATATACTAATAAAAAGTAAAATAAAAAACTGTCTTGTAATGATGTTTAATTCACTATGATTGAAATTATGAGCAATACTTATCTGAATCATAATTATCACTAATAACCCTCCATTGAACAAGACTGTGAAGAAGGTTTTAGGAAAAGACCAGTTCTAGGAGTAGAGCTGAGATGCAGACATTTATTCATTTATCTTAAACAACAATATAGAGAGTATCTTCCATGGCATCCAGGCTGCAATGTCCTGGGACATGACACACAAAGGTTAATCTATTGACATATATTAAAGGACAACAAGACTTTTTGCCTCTTTAGGAGCACCTCGTTCTGCAGTCCTCAAACTGTAATTCTAGTCCATAATTCAAGATTAGCAAATAGTTCTGCTAATTTCTAGTTTCAAAGAAGGCAGGGATTGATGCAACACATCCACTCTGTTCAGTGGTTCACCTATTTTCAATCCAACCAGTCTAGATGACTACATTTCACTGTGGCTGCACTCAACAACAATTTCTTGTCAATGCAGAATTAAAATACTGGTTGGGATTCTGTAATAAGAAAAACACGAGCAAAAGTCCAGTGGAGCCAGGCTCTTTTTAGGCTTTGTCACTTTCATGAGTTACAGTTCTCTTCTATCTGCCTCTTTTCCTAGCCAATTCCATTTATTCCCTTCACACAGCTGTCACGTCTCTGCCCAGTCCAGGTTCTTCCCATTATACACCCTCCCCAGCAGTCTTCAAAACATCACATTTCTTTCAATGGCTATAAATCCTACTAATCTATACCCTACTGAGGACAGAGGTGATGATCTGTCCAGCTCACCTGTGTAACCCAGGGCCTAGCTCTGTGCTTGATGCAAGGTGGGCAGACAATTACTATGCAATAAATGACTCACCCCAAGGAAGATGCTTTCTTAATCCAAAGAACTGGGATACAACTGATACTATAAGATACTACCATTAGGAGACCGGGGGAGAAGTCACAACCCTTGCTACCTACATTCACATCCATGATAATCACAGAATAAAGATTTGAAGAAAAGCATTATCAAAATACATAATGTCACTGCTGCTCTTTTAAAAGAACTGCAAGTATGTAAGTTACCTCATTTCAGCTTTATTAAGCAATGTCTCCCATCTAGTATCCAAAACACTCAGCTGCTTCAAAATCTTCACTTTATCTGCAGGCTCTGCTGTTGCAGCGATTTTTTCTCCTTCTCGTTTGATTGCCTCCACAGTAGATCTGCGGTCATCCAGCAATCTTTGCAGAAGCTTGAGAAAAAAACATTAAATATTTTTAAGGCAAAAGAATAATTTAAAAATACAATGTAGAACATGCTTTAAGTACTTTTGGTATGTGACAAACATGTTATACGGTGCACACATGAAAGGATCTGAGAAGTGGAATTTTAAACTTACTTGGTTTAATAATTTACCACTACTGTGTCAGATACTCATGGTAGGGCTTTACAGAATACACAAAACTAATATGGATAAGGCCACTAAACTCTTCATAATTAATTTTTAATATAAAACAATAGAGGGGAAGGTACTGTTTGGACTAACCCCACTGAATCATGGGAAGAAGAGAAATTTCCCCTCACTTTAATGAAGTAGGAATGACTCAAACATTCAACAATTATTTGCTCATTACAAATAAAAAGATTACTATGAATCATTACTATTTTCAAAACCCTTTCCCATAATCCATGACTGACAAGGAAGCTGAGACTCAGAGCAAACTCATAAGTTAGCAAGGCTAAAAGGAGCACCACTCGGCTCCTTCTCTAGCTAGAAGTAGATCCTAAACTCTTTAATGAGGAAGAAAATGAAAAAAGAGTCTTTCAGTATCATTACAAAGGAAGACAGTATGGAAAGCCCACTAAGCTGGCTAAATAAGACTAACATTCCAGGATTTAGCAGTAGGAGCAAAATTCAATTTAATTCTAATTAAACATCACAAGATGCCTGGAATGAAAAGGCTGATACAGAGAGCCAACACTCAGGATTACCTTGTTCTGCCCTCATCAGAGTCAACTGCTCCTGAACAACTGCTATGCGCAGGCACTGTGTTAACAGCAACCAGGAAGGCACAGGTGTACAACACAATGGAGGCTTCACTGCCTCCTGAATCTGATCCTCTCTGGTAGTTAAGAACTAAAGACTCGACAGATACCAAGAAGTAAAATGCTAGAAGAATATTCTGAGATCATGGCCTCCAAGGTGAGAGCTAAGAGGAATACATGTTTAAAAAGAAGATGCACACAGGGGCTGGGGATTTAGCTCAGTGGTTTTGCCGCTTGCTCTGCAAGCGCAAGGACCTGAATTCGATCCCCAGTACCAAAAAAAAAAAAAAAAAAAAGAAGGTGCACCAACTCTGCCGACACAAGTTGAGTTATTTTATAATCAAAGTAGAACAGATGGTTTAGCCAGCAAGGAAAACTAATTAGGTAAATTACCTCAGATAAACTTTAGTAGCAAAGCTTCTGGTAATTAAGAAGACAAACTCAACAAGTGGATTTTGTTGGCTAAGCATCATTAATTAACTCTGGGAGAATAAACTGAATTGTGAATGGTAGCAGTTATATATTCAAAAAAATGACACAAATGAAATGTGTTTCCAGTTATGTTTCCTTAATGCTTACTTCTAACTGTATTTCTAATGCGCTGAAGTTTTCAGATAAATTTTAGAGAAATAGTATGAAATGTATAAAAGTAAGGAGTAGGTTTTAAATTTTAAAAATAAGGCCAAGTATGGAAGTTTTAAAAACATTTTTAACTGACAAAAAATAATTCTGTATATTTTTGGAGTACAATGTGATACACACACACACACACACACACACACACACACACGCATGTGTATGTTGTAGAATGATTACATCAAGCTACTTAAAATACCTAGCACCTCCCCTGCTTACCATTTTTTTTGTATTGAGAACATTCAAAATCTGTAGCAATTTTGAAATATATAATACACTATATTAACTTTGTTAAGTGAACTGATCCAGGAATAGAAAGTTTTTAATTTAAAAAGTTTTAAATGTAAAGAAATTAGATTTAACTAAAATTAATTAAAGTAATATACTCCTTTCCTTTTAAAGTCCTCAAGGGAAATCTTACCACTGTGCTGTGTGCTAAGCCCCTTCTGACATAGCAATGCAAGTCACAGCTGATAGGCTGCCAGTGAAAATGTCATCTAATTTGTCCTAACTGACCACTGTCATTAGATGCCCAAAACTGTATATAAGGATCGCAGATAGTTATCTCTATATTGACTGTGTTTTCCCAATTTGGACATTTTCAGCATTGTCAAAAGATACAATGGCACATTCCTAAGCATATATGGATTAAATATTTGCTTCTTGATTAACAGAGTGAAGTAGGAGAAACTGCTAATACTTAATCCATAAAAAGCTAGTTTCATGGGAATAGCCTAATGTATAAGTGAACAATATTTCTGTCCAAATGTCCAAGTGAAACCTTCCTTGAGTACCTTATTTAAAACCATACATAGATCCCCTCTTTTAGCACTTCCTGCCTGGCCATTCTTGCTCTGACTTCGGATTCCTATCGCTTGTCCCTGCTGTATTTATGTCTAACTTGCCATTTTACATATTCACCTAGTTTACTGTGTCTCTCCATATCCTGCCCTTCTCATTAAACTTCAAACTTAATGAGGAGCTTTTATTATTTTTGTTCAGTGATATAATCCCCAGCATCTAGAACAATGCCTACATTGCAGCAGATATTCATAAGTGTTGGTTTAATGACTAACAAAATAATCTGTAGCAGCAAGCCAGTTGACCAGGATAGCCTACTGATATAAATAAAGCAGTACATTTTTACTCTTTTTAAGAGTCAGTATGAAACACAAGACAACAGCATCACTAACTTACCTTTTGCTCTTGTATCTGGGCCTTCACTACTTTGAACTCAGCTGATGGGGGCTTCTGATTGGCCACTAGCTCCTCAGTGTCCACCATCCAGCTGAGCAGGGACTCCACGGCATCCTGGAACCTCCCACAGTGCAGCAGGGCCTCCTGCAGCTGGGCTGCTCGCTGAGCCACCTGTGAAGGAGCAGGTGCCTCAATTTATTTACTTACAATGAACTCTTGCCACTGGCTACCACTTTTTTTGCTTATTTTCTTATTCCATCACAAATTTTTTTACTTTTCACTTAAAATCTACCCAAAGCATTGATAATAGGAAGGATAGGAGTGAAAAGGGATCAAACCTTAGCAAGTAAGTCATGAAGATAAGGTTCCATCTTACACAGTCAATACAGAAACTAAATCTTTGAGAGTTGGAAATGCCCAATGCATCTGTGGTTAGCAAATATTTTAACATTACTGAAAAACTGTGTTTTAGTTATTTCATCATTATTGGGATTCATTTTTTAATTTCCTACTGATGAATATTAAGGGTAATGATAAAAGACTGGAATTTAAAGAAATTATTATAGCCAAGAGTAAAATTATATTTTGGTATGCAAAACAACTATAAAGCATTCAGTTAGATTCTACTAGCACCAAGTACTGAATCTCTTTTCAGCAAACCAGGGCCTTTGTCTTCCAGGGTCTTTCTAGTCTTTGGGTACTACATAGAGATATCACATTGCTGTTTTTCACAGATCTTCTCCTTTTAAACTGAAAAACATTGGCAAGATACTGTAAGCACTATGGAATAAACTTAACACCTGACACTGTTTCCCAATTTGCGTTTAAGGAACATTACAATGTGAGTCACTGTCAGAAAGAAAATTACCTTCTTATTGAGACCTTAAAAGATGATTGGTTTTAAGATCAGACAAATGTTCAAGATTTCAATGCATGGAAAACAACAAGAACAACCACTACGACGACTAAATGAGCACTGCTATCCTTTAGCAATCATCTGATCATTTATGTCATGTGCCACTGTGCATCAGCATTACCTCCCTAAGATAACAGAGCACTATTTCTAGGGTTTTCCCTTATGAAAGTTTAGGTGAAATAGTATATAAAGCTGATAGTCTATAGTGAGGGTGGAAAACCTTTGGTCTTGGGCTGACAGAGACATCACTTCTTTCACTTGCAGTGTAAAATCAGTTACCAACATTTGAGAATGGGAAGGTTTCACATAGAAAGGGAGATTTCCAGATTCTTTTGAAAGCAAGCAGAATATGTGGCAACAGTGCACCTGCATCCCTACATGTCAGTGGTTTGCTGGAGCTAAGAGGCTTCCACCCACTAGAGGAACCATCCTCTCTGCAACCGGCCCAGTGGTCACAGCTGCTGCAGTCACGTCTGCTGTGTCTGTAGTCATGTCTCTATCAAAACTGACACAATGACAGGGAGAGGCCCAGTTTCTCCCAGCTCCCTTCATTCATTTATGCTCCCTAACTACGATAGCTCTTGTGGGCATTTGTGTTTGGGCCATCCAGTTTATAGCAATATATACAGTAGACATATTTAGGGAAGTTTGGCTACTCTAAATCTGAAGAAAGGTCACAATAAATGCTAGTGAATAAAAATTAACAAAAATGATGAGGGGGATGAAAAATTACCTTCTTATTGAGAATTTTCCACCGTGCACTGACATCTTCCAGGTCATGCTCCAAACCCTGAGTGCTGGTGTTTTTAGCAGCACTGTGAATAAGCCCTTGACCCAACCAGTTTACATCTTGCTGTTTAACCTGCAAGGGTTCAATCTCTTCCTTCTGGAAAACCTGCAGTTGGAAGAGCCACAATTATATATTTTATTTTTTATTTATTTATTTATTTATTTATTTATTTATTTATTGGTACCGGGGATCGAACATAATTATATAAATTATACTAACAACCACCAAATACAGAGTGGGTGTTTAGTCGTCAGATAGTAAAAGCTTTGAGTTATTACAGAAGATAATTGTTTCCTATCCATAGGTCATAGGTACCCTGTGAATAATAGTGTGAAAGTAAATTAAATAAAAAGTTTTAAGATTAAAATAACTCAAGAATATCAAGAATGAAATTGTACACTTAATCAGATTATCTATAGAACAAGAAGATAGTATTATGTGTCCTTTACTGCTTCATTATCATAGCCTCAGAAATGTCCTATTGTCCCAACTTAACTCTAGCAAAGGATTTGCAGAATGGGCTAAGGAGCAGAATGATAAGATGGGCCTAAGATGAGTTTCACTGGGGAGGAATTCTCAGAGCTTAGAAGGACACTGCTAGCTGGCAATTGTATCTTGAGACTCCACTTGGAAATGGAGAATCATAAGCAAGAAAATAAGGTGGGCCAAGATGTCAAACACATGCCCTGCCAGAGGATAGACAGAAAAGGAAAAAGACACAGGCGTGTGCTGAGACACTAAGGATCTTGCACATCCAGCCCCTCTGCTGCTTATAAAAATGTCAGCGGGCTTGCAGGAGGCACAGTGGCCTCATCCCATGGATCTGATCACACACATCAGCAGCACAGCAGCTCTGGCCCTCTGTTTACCACCACTCCTACAAGCACTGCCAGCAGTTTCTCAGCCTTCTCTCCCTTACTCTCCATCCCCATGCAACTTATGGTCCCCCAGGTGCCCGAGTCTAGCCAAGGAGTCGACGTGTTGAACTGCAGGTTCCACAGAAGCAGAACTTGCCGACTGTTTCCTTACAGCAGTTCTATGCCCCAGACCCACCCAAGTGACTCGGCATGTGATATATACTCAAAAATTACCTGCTGAATGAATACTAGTGTAGAAAAGTTCTATTTCCATCTCAGGTGAATGGCATCAATCCCTTAACAGAAACTCTGGGAGTGGACACATCAATTCTTCCATAGGTAAGGCTGAGGTCAGACAGATATTACACTAAAACACAGTTTGGGATTCTGAGTAACTGTACTAAAGCCTATTATATAAGTAATCAATGAATGGATAAATAATAGATGGAAACATAATAAAGGCAAATATTAAAATAGCACTTCAAAAGAAAATTACAAGCACAGCATGAAAACTAATTTTGAAAGATGTAGAGGCTGCAGCAGACAAGCTCTCCAGGCCCTGGCCCAATGGTTGGCACACAGGATATTCTTTTTTTTTCTTTTTTTTTGGTACCAGGGAACGAACTCAGGACCTTGTGCTTGTGAGGCAGGTGGCGGCATCACTGAGCTAAATCCCCGGCCCAGAACACTTGAGTTACTGTGTGAATGAGTGTATTAGGGAACAGCAAACAAGTTAGTGAGCATTTCCTCTGAAAGTAGCCTTCAAGCCACAGGTCCAACAATACTAATTATAAAAATGTATTGCACACAAACATTGTAAGATTCCCCCAAATCACTAAAAAGAAAGAACTTAAGAAGTTTCTGTATATTTTCAAAATAACTTACCAAGAAACTCGGCAGGAAGTTGCAACAAGTTGATGAAGATAGAATTTGGCAGTACAACTCTATTTCTTTTACGTACCACTTTCTAAGCTACTACTTCTAGGAACTAATAGCTTTGAATACGCTTAATTATTTATCAAAAAAAGTGTGGGAGAATCTAGAAAAACTGCTATATTCTTAGTTGCAGGAACTTGTATGGCATATAATTATTCAGGGAAAAGTTTTATTCTCATTCTCTGACAATTTTCAGGACAGGGTAAAAAAGCAAACTAATACAAAGTTCTAGTAAATTGCCTTAACCTCTGATCGTGACTTTGAGATAATTTTAAGAGTGTATACGAAAGCAGGTCTAGGGCACTCTGGTAATTTTCCAAAGTGCTTCAAAAATATACTAAGGATTAAAATAGAAAAAAAATACTATCTACAAATAAACTGTAAAATCCCTTACAAGGAAAAGAAAGTATTTTGCTAGGCCTTTAAATCAGCAGGCCATCTGCTGTATGCCAAAGAAAAGGGCACAGTTGACTACAGCAATTATTTCACAGACTGAGAACTTCTCTGATAATGTCTAAACTCCATTATCAGTGGTAACAAGACACCTATGGAGAGACACTCCCCCCAAACTTACACAAAGAAGCAGGCTAGCACACACAGAGAAACTTTAAATAAAATAGCCCTGGAGGTAAAGTTTACCAGAAAAGCTTAGTAAAAGTACCAAAATAGCTCAAGTTCCATCTGAGAGGGGAAAAAAAAAATTACAGGGTTCAGAAACAACCTCTTGCTTATTACAAGGCTGCACCCTTTATTTTCTTACCTCATCCTAAATCATAAAATGTTAGGAACCATGTACTAATAAACTAAAAAAAAAGGAGCCAAAATGTCTGCACAAATAGCACAGTAACTTTAACTTTTCTCTACTCTCACATGCAGAGCTTCTGAAAACATTTTCATCACTTTTTAAAAGGTCTTAAGACCACAACAATATAATACTGTGCTTGTACCTTCATGACTAAGCCTGTTGAAACTTAATAAACCCAATATAACTGCCCTTAAATGGCAGTGTCTTCAGCCACAATTTGTGTAAAAGCCCAACAATAAACTAAATTCACAGTTGGAGGCATTCTGAATGAAGCAGACAGCCACCGTCTGCACCGTCAACAGCACAACCCTCAACAGCCGGCAATAATCATCCTTCTCCAAAACTGGTCTCTAATTAATCTGTAGTAATGATTAATTCATCAATATCTGGCATCTTGCAGGGTGCCTGTCAAACTCCCCAATATGGACTTGATCATAACTAGAAACCAGTGACCACTCTGAAAGAGAACCACAAGCTTTTGGTATTGTAGATTCACGTTTCCATAAATTACCTGGCCTGACTGGAAGCCATTGCAGACTGTGTCCAACATCCCTTCCTGGCCCTCTGTTTTTCTGGATGTGGCTCTCTTTCTTACTGGTATGAATTTCAGGGAACACTTAGTATGAGTCCTCTCCATGTCCTGGGCAAAAAGGGAAGCTTCCTCTTTCCCTTTAGAGGCTATGTTGGATTCTTCTGAATTGTATTGTGTCGACAATGTTGAATTTTCTACCAAATCTGTGCTACCACAATCTACATCCCTGTCTCCCAGGTCTGTTTGAGACAGCTCTGAATCTTGAGGGAGATCCTTCATGAGTTCCACACCTTGTACTATGATTTGTGAGTCTCCTGGTTGGTAAGTTTGCTCTTGTCCAGGGTTAGAAAGATGCTCGTTTTCTCCATCTCTTGGCATAGTTAATGGATCACACTGAGTGTTGTCTTTCAAATCATCCTGCAGGCAACACTGGATTGCCTTTTGACCATTTACACATTGTGTTCCCTCCAGTGGAGACACGTTATGTAAAATCATTTTGAAGTTGTCCTCAGGGTGGGCACTTCTACATGAGAGCAGGGGGATTTTCTGTTCACTAATGGAATTAACAGAAAGAAAAGGTCTATATTGTTCTGTTATATGAATATCCTCAGCAGAAGACAAGCCTCTAATTCGGGACCAGTCTCCATTTAAAAAGCCCTGTTTTTCTCTCTCTGCAGGAGGGCTACATAAACCAGAGTCATCCTCCTCTGAAGTAAGAGAATTAGCACCCTGCCTGCATTTACTGGTCCTGGTAACAGCATCTGACATATCAATAGGTTCCACAAAAGAGCTTTCACTTTTGTTTGCATAATCCATAAAATTGGCTGGGACAAACATTCGCCATGACCGTCTATGCTCCTTCTTTTCTGCATGAGATTTGGCTTTGGATAATCCTGTAGTTCGAATAATATCACTATTTAGTTTGAGTGCATCAAAGATCATCTTTTCATCTAGTTTGTTAGCTTCACGGCCTCTCAGCTCAAACACACTAGAAGAAGTAAGGGCACCATTAGAGCATAAAGAACTAAGATCCAGTGCTCTGTGACTGTAGGGTAAAGTCCGATCTGTAAAATGCCTGGAAGACAGGCTACCTTTTGAGCCAGAGTCTATCTGTTCATTTAGTCTGACTGTATCATAGATTGACCTTTGTGGGACATAGCAGTCTTCAATATTTAGGTCCTCTTCTTCCTCACCTTTTCCTACACATGGGGGATTCTGACGTAAACAGTCTGGTCTGCTGAGTGGCTTCCCCATTTTGTAGACAGTCAAAACAAATACTGCAGCTCTTGACACACAAAGTAAGAAATAAGGTAAAGCATCTTTCAAAAGCAACTACTTCTAAACAGCACTATGATGTATCTTCAGCACAAAGACACATGCTCAAATAATACATGTTGTCATATAAGGTACGAGGTGTTTAGGTCATCAGTAGTGCATCCTGGTTGACTTTAGAGTGATTTTGAAAAGTAAAGTGCATCAAGAAAGGAGAATAGAAATCTTCCTCTACCTCTCCCACCCCTAAAGTTCCCTTTTACACAATCCAAAACAGAAAAAACAAACACACACTTAACCCTTGGCTCAAACACTCCAAACATTCCACTGTCAGTCCATTTCCTTTTTCAGTCTAATTCTGCAACTGAGGTTTCCAGATTAAAATTTCCAAGTGAGCAAGCATTTTAACAGGCTGAATGTTAATTTGAACAGAGCTCTGGTTAACTGTTATCCACTTAATATGCCTTTCAAAACTCCCATCTCCTTTATAAATAAACCATGCATCAGAAACTTAAAAGGCAAGCGCAGTGGCCATGTATTGTTCCTATCAAGGCACAGAGCAAATCTTTAGAAGAAAAATTGTTATAGAAAAGTTAGATTTTTCTTTTACTCTTTTGGGAGGGTAGCTATAAATAATCTTGATTCAAAAGGCAGTTTTTCTTCCCATACTAAGCTTCTTCGAGGCAGAACTACTACCCAAAGAAAAAAAATCAGATGGCCAGGGCAGTTCAATCCAGCGACTGTTTAAAGTAAACAATTCAAAAGCACGTTTGTACTAACATTAACTTCCCTTTAAAAAAAAAAAATCCCAAAGATTCTTATCTGATCCTCTTTCAGAAGGCTTATTCCACCTGAGGGAATTGCAGCAAGAAAGAAGCTCCCGGGTTTCCTCTTAGGCACAGGCAGGGCAATTCACATTCAACTGCAGACCAAACCACTATTCGGTCCTTGGAAACTGACCAACTGCCGTGGCCGTAGCTTGGCTTTCATTTCAGCTAGCGCTGGGGCGCGCCGGAGCTGGCAGTGGACGGAGAAAGGGAGCCCCGGCAGGGTGCTCCTGGGCACCGCTCCTCAGGGCTGCAGGGTCCTGGCGAAGGCATCCTCTCCGGCTCCAGGCAGCATCGGCCCGCGCGGCCCAGTTGTCTCTCATTCCCGTGCTACACCCTCCTGCGACCTAACTTCGCAGTCATCCTTCCCCAACTCCTAGCCCTTCCCGGAGCCGGAGCAGTTTCAGGGGGAGGGACCTGGAGGCCCGCAGCTGCAGGAACCCAGCGGTGACATCAGCACCAGGAGCCTGCCTCTCGTACTGGGGCAAAGGGGCAGGTGGGGCTTGGAGACCGCAGAAACCCCAGGAGGGAGGTGGAACCCGACACCTTGGGAAATCCTGGGAACGGGGGTCGCTGGGTTCTGAGCCTTCAGAGGAAGCCACACTTTCACAGTGAAATCCGTGGCTTAAGCAGTATCTGTGATGTGAAGTGCAGATCCCTGAAGTCTAGTGTTTTGTCATTCTCTTTTAAAGCCTAAATTCAAATCTAACTCTCCTCCAGAGAAAATTATTCCTGCAGGCACCATGCCCTCAACAGGAATATCTGTAGTTAACTAAAATCCATGTAGTTCTCTTGAAATTAATGTAAGACCCAGGCAAAGGTCAAAGGTAGAAAGTGACTGGATATTAAATAAAACCACACCCACAGATTTTTATCTACTGAACAAACACCCTCTGAAAATACTGTTTTAAAGTAAGTTCAGTGAGGCAAACCTTAGCTTGTAGCAGAAATTGCAAATTTTATTTAATAAAGTCTATCCTGCCTTTTATGTAAAGAGCAACATTTCAAGAGTAGCAGATACAAAGGAAGGCAGTCTGTCTTTTTTCAATTTCATAAAATAATCATTTAACATGAATAAATGGCTTCCAAATGAAGAAGGAAGTTTGGGGGAAAACCACCTTATACTTTCTCTGATAATTTTGTAGAAAAGATGGGGGAGAAGACTTTTGTACCTTTAATGAAAAAAAACCCCAAGATAATTTTTGTAGAATCACAAGGTTAATTTAAAAAAATCACAGAAACCTTTACAGGTGACTCATCCATTCAACAATTTTCAGATGTGAATCAGCAGGTAGCCATCATTAGGCTAAAAATGTATTTCATCTATAAAGAAAACATACAAGAATATCTATCAACATCACAGTACCAATGACTATTTTTCATGGTCAAGAAACAAAACATTTTAATAAGCACCTGTTCCTGTGGAGTTAAGGCACCAAGCTGTTAGGAAGCACGGCATAGAGAAAAAAAGAAAAATGTGCAATCAACTACAGTGGACTGCGTATGAGGATGAGAATTAGTAAAAAGCAAGAGTCTTACTCCCAACTGCCACTATCTTGCTATGTCAGCCTGAAAAGGTACCTATTTGTGGCAGTATATTTCCATGAAATCTAGATGAGTTACTTTCTCTAAACAGTTTAAGGTCCTTACAGAACTTTTTATGAGAAAAATGGCCCTAATTCAATCTACCTTAGACTCTAACTCTGACTCACTGACACAATATTACTCTAGCCTTATGAAAAGTTAAAAAGAGCAACATATAACTTCACTCTTGAGGTAAGTGGTATAGCATATTTAAAAAACTTCACAGATAATTCATTCATAAAACCCAGCCATTCAACAAACAGTGCTCACATCTGGCCAATAAAAAGGACAGACATGAGAAAATGATGTGCATGGAAATGCAGCCACAGCTGACCTTACACAGTTCATAGGGTGGGGAATGGACAAGAAAATGGGCACAGCATAGCTCAGAGCAGGCAACAGAGCTTAATCTGTATCATTTATTTAAAACTGGATTCTTATTTTATTGAACTACTTCAATGTATCATACTCTGGTTCAAGTTAAAATCTGCATTATTAATTTTACACTGGGATTTATGATAATTTACATACATTTCTAACTTGAAATTGCATTCAAACACATACGTGGGTAACAAAATGACTCATATATTGGGCTGGGGACTTAGCTCAGTGGTTCTGCTGCCTGCCTCGCAAGCGGAAGGACCCGAGTTTGATCCCGGGTACCAAAAAAATTTTAAAAATTAAAAAAAATGACTCATATATAGAAGTGAACTTATTTTTTTTCCCTTAATTTTACTCTATATAGCTATTTTAAAGTGATAGTCCTAATGTTAATAAAATTAAGATATATTAAACTGTTAAATATTATAATCTCTAGATCAGTCACATTTTCATGAGAGAAACACACAATGAATAAGATGAAAAGAATTTTACTTAAAAATAGTCAACACTATTATTTCATACACAGTAAAATCAGAATACTATTTTTAAAATGTAATTCTATTTACTTTACATCTTGATGTGATACAAATAGACTATCTAGTAAAGCAGGTGATTTTGGAAAGGTGTGCCAGTTCTAACTGAATTATGAGGAAAACAGTATAATTCTGCTAATTTATAGTTAAATTAAATCCTTAAATTGTCTATGTAAAAAAATGCAATATTATTCATGAAAACTGACAAAAGTCCCTCCTGGCCCAATAGTTCTTGAAATGTGGATTAGAAACCTAACAAGAGGTACAGTATGCGTTTTGTGAAGCAAATACAAAAACAGGCATTAGGAACAACAGTTTCTATTGTTCTTTCTCAAGCAGATAAGCCATTAGCTAATGAAAACTGAAAGCATCCTATAGTTTTCAAACTAATAAACTTTAGGTAAAATGACTAAAGGCTTTTTCAGAATATTCATGAGATGAATATGCAACAGCTCTTTATTTCACTGAAAAGAAGTTTATATTTAAAATAAAGAAGATTCAGACTCCACTGCAAAAGAAAAAAGCTTAGAAACAAGGAACAGATTTATTGTCTGATCTTGGGAGCTTATCTTATGTGAACTTTAGTATCTTTAAGGATCACTTGCTTTTCTTTTTGTAAATTACTACAATACTAAAACTACGCTTTCCCCACGTTCGAGGAGGTTTTCCAGTGACAATGATAAAAAAATCTACATAACGGGGTGATTCTATTATATAAATCTTATTAATTGAAATATATATATTTATGCACAGAAAATGTCTAAAAGGATTTTTAAAAAAAGTCATTCAGCAAATGAAATCAATGTACACTTTAAGGATGACAATTGATTTTCTTCAGAGAAAAAAAAACTAATAAAATTTGAAAATACTTTTCATATTAAAATACTGACAAAAGAAATAAAGTTACTTGAAACCAAGACAATTACAGACACATGAGAAGAGAATACATGAGCACAGGCATTTTCTTAGGGTGACCTGGTTTTTGAATGGCTACAAAAGCTTTTCACTT
Organism: Heterocephalus glaber; assembly: GCF_053883595.1. Taxonomy (NCBI): domain Eukaryota; kingdom Metazoa; phylum Chordata; class Mammalia; order Rodentia; family Bathyergidae; genus Heterocephalus; species Heterocephalus glaber. Next base: position 11,091,254 of record NW_028258151.1, on the reverse strand, counting down.
AATTTGTTGCCTTCCCCTACCCTATGCTATTATTATTTAATAAATGATTAAAGACCTAAACATTTAAAAAATATGTTTACCAGTCACATTTTCTTATCAAGAAACCAATGTACAATTTCACACCAGAAAGTAAATTGTCTTCTGTCTCTCCTTCACACACACGCACACATGCACACATACACAAACTTTCCACATTAATAAATTATGGCGGTCTCCTTTATCTAAGGAGAGCCTATGATAATCACAGTAGATGCTACAGTTTTGCTCTTTTTTTAGATCACTGTACAATGAAAATATAGATTTATCCAGTTTAAAAAAATAAGCAACAACAAACTCCCCAAAATTCCTGTTTTATAAAATCTTTAGCTGCAACTACCTTAGAACATTTTAAGAATGAAGCAATAGTGGTTAAGATAGGCTATATGACGGTACGGGTCATAGCAGTAAAACCAGAAAGGGGACCTACACTGCCATGTTTTGACAGCTCTTCCAGATTAGTACTGTATTCCTTGTATGACATAAAAGAGAAGGCAGCCAGCCATCTGTTATGCCTAGTTTGGATGAATAAAAATATAGCAATATCACACAGCAGATCAACTCTTAACACTTAGTAGCTAGGTGTGGTCTCTACATGGGGTCTTCTGTACTACCCAGCAGATGTGGTATTCTTTCATCCTAAAACCTTAAATGTCACTTTGACGTAGTTTGTTAAATAATGACACCTTCCTATAAATGTCCACTGATCTAGGTAAGTTTCTATAGTAAAAATATTTTCACCTTTAAAAATACCAGAAGATGGTATAATGTAATCCCTTGGCTAAAAAGATCTCATTAACACAAATCCAGTCTTCTAAGAAACTATCCCTATCTAAAAGGCCTTCTGAACAGCTTTATCTAATTGCCCCCTCCCCATTCTTAACAAAAACAAAATAATTCATCATTTACCTTTATTTCACAATATGAATACACTTAAACACTACCATTAAAGCATTATTTGAATGGTTTATCTTTAAAGCCCCACGAGGAATATAACCATTATGGGCTACAAACATGTACCAATGAAAATAAAAATTTTTAAAAATATGACATTGTAGAGGTTGTTTTCAAATAAATTAATGACTTTCATAAAAAATACGTGCTCAAATGGCCTGGTTTCTCTAGCACTATGATATTTTGCATTTTAGCTATCCAAATACTCAAGTAACGATTTCTGGGTTAAACAATGCCTTCACCTGGACCAGAAAAAAGTTATAACAGTGTAATTAGGCATGTGTGCTGGTCTATGTCTCTGGTTTCAAGTTGGCTTAAAAATCTGCTCTGTATAATGGTATTCCCAATTTGGATATAAAAGAAATGTTTGTTTCAGGGAGACTTGTACTAGAAATGTGTTAATTTGTGAAAATAAATTACAACTAAGGCAGCAACAGAGTGGCCAGAAGTAAACAACAGGACTGAGGGAGACTTTTTATGATAGTCTAGACAGAGGGGTACAGATTTAGCCAGAACATGTGTACATTCATTAAAACATCTAGTCCTGGGCCGGGGATTTAGCTCAGTGGTTCCATAGCCTGCAAGCACAACGTCCCGAGAGTTTGATCCCTGGTACCAAAAAAACCAAACAAACCCCCCCCGCCCCAAAACCAAACAAACATCTAGTCCCTTTGGTCTTCACTAAACTAAATTAATTCAGTATGATGATAATGATTACTTCATGATGAACTGAAACCTGATTGGTTATTAATGACATCATAATAGAACATATTCCTCATATATTCTGGTAAATATAAATGTGGAAAAGTTAATATCAATTAATAATGTATCTGTGTTTAATCTTGAGTTAGGGGTCTTTGGACAGGACTCAGAGGCAGAGGGAACACCAAATAGGCTTGCTTTCTTCATGCCAGAGACGTACAGAATCTACTGTTATTTAATCCAACAGTTCATGAAAGTGTGCAGAGAATTTAACTGTAACAGCACAGAAGTATAAATAGAAAACTGGTACTTCAAGTTACCAAGAGTACAGAAAACACCTCACTCTTCAGACATGTGACTAGCATGTGACTAGCATGTTAGTCCAGTGACTAGCATTAACATGGTCACAGAACCTATACTATCAAAATAGTTTAAAACCTTCAAGCTAAATGAAGGTAACACCAATCTATTTTCAAAACCTCATAATAGTTTTCACTGAGGCTGAATCAGAACATTTAGTTTAGAACAGCATTCATTTTTAATCATTATGTTTGAGTTGGAACCTTAAACATGAATGAATGTTTTCCTTTCAAGGAAACCTAAGATAAATATTAACAGCTAATCGTTAGATTAAATATTAGGGTAAAGTGGAAGCAGGGAAGTTGTCTTTCTGATTTAAATAATCTATAATGTTCTCAGTGAATATAAGATACTTCGAGGATAATAGCTATTAAACTTCAGGCCTGGTCTGAAATAAGTTTAATTTTTATTTTAAAAACAACTGTTACGGGATCATAACAAATTATAAAGCTTCTGCACAGCAAAAGAAACAACCAACAGAGTGAAAAGGCAACCTACAGAATGGGTGAAAATTTTTGCCAGCTACTCCTCAGAGGACTAATATAAATACAAAGATAATAAAATATAAATTTAAAGAACTCAAAAAATTAGACTGCTCAGTAAAAGACCCAATCAAAAAATGGGCAGGTGAAATGAATACACACTTCACAGAAGTACAAACGTGAATAAATACATGAAGAAATATTCAACATCACTGGCCATTTGAGAAATGGAAATTAAAACAACAGTGGGATTCCTTCTCACTCCAGAAAAGAATAGGGATCATCAAGAAATCAAATAATGACAAATGCTGGCGAAGCTGCAGGGAAAAAAGAACTTTTCTACATTGTTGGTGAGAACGCAACTTAGTACAACAACTACAGAAATCAGTATGAAGATCCCTCAAAAAAAAAGCCCAAAACCCTAAAAATAAAAATTTCATTTGACCCAGCTATTCCCCTTCTAGGTACCTTTCCCAAATAGTTAAAGACATTATGTTACAGTGATGCATGCATACCCATGTTTATAGCAGCACAATTCTTAACAGCTAAATCTTGGACATAGCCTATATGTCTGTCCATCAGCAGATGAATGGATAAAGATAATGTGGTATCTACACATAGTGGGGTAGTACTCTTTCATAAAGAAAGACAAGCTTGAGCCATTTGTTAGAAAATGGATGCACTTTGACTTAATAATGTAAAGTGAAATAAAGCAGACACACAAGCTTAAATATTGTATGGTTTCTCTCATATGAGAAACTCAAAATATAAATAAAGAGCAAAATAAAAGATAAGAGGAAGTAGAAGGATAGATCTTTCTCAAATGGGAAGGAGCCCAAGAGATGGAGGGAAAGGAGGAGGAAAGGGGATGATTTTCTGTAAGTGGGGGTTTCTGGTATTTTTTCTTAAAACGAACAATGGCTGGTTATTCAGGCTGTCTAAAGTGCCTACAGTGAAGATGATATGAAAATTTCCCAGAGAAAAGATCAGATTCCAAAGTTGACAAATGAAGCTGACACAAAGCACTGCATTACTTCTGTCACAACATCCATGTTCTGACAGTGACTACCTGCTTGGACAAGGGACCTAACTGCTCTGGGCCTTGGTTTCTTTACAGTAAAAGGAGAATAATAATAGTATTTATCATCTTTCATGACTAGATCGTTTAGGATAGTGCTTCACACAAAGTAAGGCCACAATAAATGTTCATTGTTGTAACTGCTATTTTTAATAGACAAATCCATACAAATAAATAGAATTATTGGTTTATAAGCTGTGATATATCTTTACCATAGCCATATCCATATTCTTCCTTTTAGCCTTTGACACTGTAATTTTATATGCAAATCTGACCACTTGAACACTTTTTTTTAGTCGCTGAGTTTCAAGATACAAATGTGTGTCGTGAGATTTAATCAACTCCTTCTAAAATAATCACAAAACAAACAAGCACAGCATGCTAACTGGCTTATTTTAGGAGAAGTGATCAATCTTTTTCTTCACATATAAAACAATCTCTGCAACTATTAATAGTAATGATGCTTATTTGGAGGATTTTTAGTTTGAGAAACACTTTCAGTGCAAAGGTGAGGAAGCTCTTCCTATCTCTTGCTTTTCCTTACTCTGAATTCTCCACAGGGACAGCCACATTTTTCACTGTACTTATGCTTGGACACACAAACAGGAGGCATCTGCATGTAGTAGCAGCCCTCATATTATTTTCTGCCCACTCTTCTTATAGTTCATTGAAGCAGGGAGGAGAAATGAAAATCCAGTCTTTTCTCTAACACAAATTCACAGAAAACCTGGAAAACCCATAATTGTCTCACAAACAACAAGACAGCTAAACTGCATTATTAAAAACTGTTTTGAGAACTGTCATTTAATCTTAAAACTTTTGTCAAGATTTGACAGAAAATGCCAAGTTAACAGTCATCCCTAAGCTTGCTCTCTCTTTGAAGCAGCAAACTGCCACAGAACTATGTTCTTTTCACATAAAATGTTTTACTTTACAAATCAGAAATATAAAAATTTGGCAGTATAGTGAAGGAAGCAAAGTCAATACTAAGGTAGTTCCTTAACCTTCAAGAATCAAGATCCCAATATAGAATCACTGATTTTTAAAACTGGAAAGAACTGTGCTTTGAAGGCATTTAATAAAGAGCAAACAATAACGGTAACAACAAAAACAATGTTATTTTGCAGTTATTTTTAAAAATTCAGTCATCTCTTCAATCATGTTATTAAAGACAAGTGAAGGAAACAATGTGTCATTCTAACACCTTACAATTTGGAAATTCATTTGATTTACAGTCACTTCCCATGGATAATAATCTATAGGTTTGATTTGTTGTTTTCGTTTTCGTAGAGCTACGGACTGAAACCAGGGCCTCACACATGCTAAAGAGATGCTCTACCATTGAGCTACACCTCCAGCTCAATCTTGGTAGTTTTGAAAATCTTGTTTTTATTTGTTCTTAGTACATCCTCTACGTGCTCACCATGCTATCTACCTCCACTAGTCTTTACCAGAAAGTAAACACATTTTATGAACAGCACCAGACCTATAGCAACCCCAAAGGATTCGATCTTACATGTGCAGCAAAGACTTGACATTTAGGGTCCTCCAACCAGGGATGAAACCTATCTCTGTCCTCTGCTGAGATGGGACGTCTGCTTCCACTGTCAGAAATGAGGCCAAACTCAAAGAAAAGGAAACTGGGCCACCATTGTAATCTAATGTTCCATTCATTATGTGTTACTGAAGCTGTCAAAGAACAGACATTTCTTGGTAGAGGAGTTTATGTAGTCCAATAAAAAACAATTTACTCCTAATCCTCCAGAGATCATGAGCCTAAGAACTTTATTTTATGAAACCAGGATAACAACATGGAAGGCCACACTGCCTTTAAAAGGATGAACTTTTGAGGAAGTTTGCAGAAGAAATTAAGAAGTATGTGAAGACTATAAAAAGAGAAAGAACAGGAAAAGACTATAATTCACCATTTAAAGAAAATTCTGGGAGATAAACTTTGCATTGGAGTTTAAAACACAGCTCTGTTCATAACAAATGACAGTTATCAGTGCCCCCAGAAATGGGCTCCATGATGTCAGTTTCAAGCTTTCCTAGGACTTTTTAAAGCATCTCTCTAACTTCTTGATAGCATCTCTGGGCCTTACCCTATGAAACCCAAATCCCCAGGAAGCTTGGAGCTACACCAAGTGCCTCCATGTTACCCCCGTATCTGCTCATTCAGCGCCAAATTCTGTATGACAACTATTCTAGAAAAGTCTAAATATAGGTAGTTTGTTAGACCAATTAGAAATGTCTTTCAGGAATAAAAACATGAAGTAAAAATGAAGAATTCCCTACCTTGAATACAGCAAGCTGCTGATTAATTGTCTCTATCTCCATCCCAACAGGACCTTGTGACTCTTCATGTTCCTCAGTCTTTTGGAGCAGAGTAGAAAATTCTTTAAATTTGCTGTAGAATTCTTTAAGACGTTCAAGCATTCCTTCAACCTGCTCCTCTCTAGCATGTGCTCGGTCTAGTAACTTGTTACACTGTTTGCTTAGGGCCTCCAAGTCTCTTCTGATTCCAACAAGGTCAGGAGAAGCTTCTTCTGTGGCCAGCATCATCTTGCAGGTTTTATTGGCATTGTCATTGCTTGCAATGAGGGCTTCTAGTTTCTTCAGAAAGATTTTTATAGCATCCTTTTGCTTTTGTAATGTTTCTACATCTCTTCCCACTGGAGCCATGCTATCCAGCTCATCATCAAACTCTGTAAACTGAGAAAACATTTCTCGGATGGTATTCTGGAAATGTCCAATGCCCTGAAGCTTGGTTTCTAAGAATGAGCACTTTTCATCAACCTGCTGATTTAGTGTACTATGCTCTTTTGCTAAGGTTTCTGCTTGTAATAAAATATCAGAGGTTCCTTTCGAGTCTGAGGCTTCTACCACAAGATCCTGAGCAAGTCTCTTGGCCAAATCTATCTGGTGCTTCAAGGTCTGCAGTGCTTTCTGTTGAGTCTGCAACATGGTCAGGTATTTGTTACTGTAAGCCTGGGGCCCCAGGGAATCATGGACATCTAGCTGTTCCTTTGTACTCTGAAGCTGCCTGTTGGCTTCTTTAGAAACTTCTTGAAATTCTTTAAACTTCTGGGCCATGTTCTCCAGAGAGAATTTCTTACTGTGAAGTTGTTCAGTGACCATGTCCACCTTCTGGATCAGTGCTTTATTCTTATCTGTAACTACCTCTTTATCTACTTCACAAACACTGAGTAGGCTATTGGCTGTGTTGTTCAGCAGTTCTACCATACCAAAGTGTTGGTCCATTTCCTTCTGCAGAGACTTCAGCTTGGAAATAGAATTCTCTGTTTCAGCAGGATCCAAACAAAATTTGAATACCTCCAGGCTGTTCTGACATTTATCTATCCACGGATGGAGGGTCTCCACACATTCTTTGTACTTGAGGGCTTTTTCCAAAGAATCTTTTAACTTGTCTTCTCTTTCTTTCACCTGCTTATTAAATCCATCCCAGTTGTTTTTAATCATGTTAAGCTGTAACTGTAAGGCTGCCTTCTCAGACCCTTGTGTTTTCAATAATAGATTTTCACCTTCTGCAATGGCTTTTTCATAAATACTAAACTGTGCAGCCAAAGTTTTACTAAAGTCTTTCTGATCTTTAATTAATGATTCCAAGACTTCGAGTCTGGCTGATACTGGATGAGACTTCTTTTGCTCTTCTTTCTTTGTATCTAGCCAAGCCTGAAAATCTCTAGACCTTTGCTGAAATTGATGAGAGCTTGCACAGGCTGACTGAAGGTGCTGGACAAGATTTTCTAAAAGTGAAATTACAGATATGATTATTTTACATCAAAAGGTGAATTTAATCTATGGAAGGCCAAGAAAAAAAATCTCCAAACAAATTTACAGAAGTGTCTGACATCAAGAACTACAAGAATGACCGACACGGGAAAGAAGAAGTACGTACAACAATAAGAAAAGAGATGAGGTAAGAAGCAAAGCAGGAGAGAGAGAGGAAACAGTGACTATGAAAATAAGGAAAACTGCATCAAGGTGTAGGGTAGGGTCATAGCACACACTGCCTGCTCTGCTAACATATTCCTCATTCCAGGGTCAGAAGAGACAACCAAAGTTCTAGGCTAAGGTGATAATCTCTCTCTTGGCAAATCTGACCTTTTTGCCTCTATGACTGTTACATACAGTGGAGGTTTAATTATTTGCCCATAGTCTTGCAGCTCTGAAGAGGTTAAGCTAGGATAGAAACCCATATAATTTCTAGGTGCTACATTATGTTGCCTCCATGTCAAATAAATGAGTAAGTCTGAAATGGCTTCTGTAATCAATAAACAAATCCAATCAATTAAAAATATAAATTGAGAATTCACTATATACAGGACTTAGAAACTAGTGCTCCAGAGCAACAAAATGTGTCTTCCTCAAGCAAGACCCTCCTGACTTCCTACAACCCACTATGTTGCCTCTAACAAATACCAATAGATCTGCCACAGAATTATTGCTGCAGTAGGTAGTGAAGAAAACACAGAAATGCACATATTTCTCTAAGTTATCTATGACAGAGTGAGACAGAATAATAGCAGATGGGAGCTGAGGATATGGTTCCATGGTAGAATGCTTGTTGAGTTTGCACAAGACCTTGGGTTCAGTTCTCAGTCCCAGCAATAAAAAAAAGTAGCTATGATTATGATATAAAGCCTTTTCAAATATCTAATCATCTGTTTTTCGGTAGACTTAGGTAGTATCACATAAAAATGTTTACATCTTTTCAAAACCAACTTGGGATACCTAATATTTTAATGGGTCTTTCTTAAGCAGATTTTGCCAACACAGCATCTGTCTAGGATGTGAGTGGAGTTTCCCACTCCTGGATGTGCACAGTGCACCACCCTGTGCTCGTGTCCAGCCTACTCTTCACTAGTCTCCTTACAGCCCTGGATTATTGGAAACAGTAATATATGATATCTAGGCTACTTATGACATCTATTTCTGACCAGGAAACACAAGTATTAAGAGAAGACAGGGCCGGGGATTTAGCTCAGTGGTTCCTGCGCCTGCTTTGCAAGCACAAGGTCCCAAGTTCGACCCCCCTGGTACCAAAAAAAAAAGAGAGAAGACAGACCTGCTTTCTGTTCAATATCCTTAAATGATTTTAAGATGCTGTCCAGTTGCCTACTAAGTTCTGCTTTCAAATACTCCTCTTTAACCAGTGCTGACAGGTCCTCACAGAGTGCCTGGGCCACTTTTATCTGTTGTGTTTCCTGCTCTATTTCCTGCTTCAGTTTCTGGGCTGTTTCCAACTGCTGGTTCATAGCATCAGGGAGTGTGCTCACGGCCAGGCTGCTGCTGAGTTTACTCTCCAGCTTACTCAGTTTACTGGAAAGGCTTCTCAGCAGGCTTTGATACTGTGTGCTTTTGATAATGGCTTGGTCAATCCAGTCACATCTGTCACTCAGTTGTCCCGTGAGGCCATCCCACTTTTGGGTCACAGCTGCCAGTTGCTCTTTCACAACCTCATGCAGAGAAGGGTCTTCTCCAGGTCTGCTCAGAATGCTCTGGCCGGCTGCCCTGAGCAGTTCATACTGAGGTTTCCGGGTGTCAAATTCTTGCAGCAGAATCTAAAGTAAATACAAATTATTGTATAGTAAGTTATAGAAAACACAGCTTTAAGCATCCAAAGAGACAGAAATGGTACTTATTTATTAGTTTCTGGTTTTGTTTTTTAATTACCACTCTTGTACTTTTTATTTTAAGGACTGTGCAATTACACTGAACTAACTGCTAATTCAGAGTGTCATGGTGCTTCAGAGAGAAAACACTTTCTCTAAAATAATCATATCTCCCAAAGGGGAAGAATAGAATAAATCTTTTTTGGTAATCTAAGCAAAATTAAAATGTAATCCCAGCACTTGGAAGGCTGAGGGAGGAGGATTATCATGAGTTCGAGGTCAACTTGGGCTACATAGTGGTTCAAGGCCAGCCTGCACTACAAAGCAAGACCCTGTCTCAAACCCCACCACCACCACCCCCAAAAAGCTGCAAAACAATACATCATGAGTATAATATATTCTAACACTATTATCACTATGCATTTTCCTTAATGTAGAGTACTTCGGACTATTTCATAAAACCTGCAAAGAGAAAACATGGATAGGAAAAGACAAATGTGGTGATAGGATGATGTAAACTGTTTTCCTTTGTACTTGAAAAACTTATATGAACTTCTGTTAATTTTGCCTAGACCCTTGTGGATTTGTCAGCTTGAATTAGACTGGTCTATTGCACTGGGTTTCAAGGATTCCTCTCTGCTTCCTTCATTCTCTGTCCCATTCTAATTTTGTCTCTCTTCACCTCAGGACTGACTGCAGGAGTTGTACAGATTTCATTATCAACTATCTCAAACAAAATGAATAAAACCTTAGAGGAGTAATTTCTAAACAATAAAATTATGGCTAGCTTCTCATAAAAATGAAACAATCACATTAATACTTCAAGGAAGGTCCTTTTAAAATTTTTTAACGTGGTCTGTATCAACCACACTACCAGTGGAATAATCTGGGGACTTGGTCCACTCATGAGCTCAAAGTGCCTCCTCTGGGACAACTTGTGGCTGTAATTGTCTATAAGGCACAGCGTGGGACATCTGAAACATTACAAATCCCCTCGAAAGCACCAAGCACTCAGTGTACAGAGCTAACATATTTATGATGAAAGTGTTGGTCTCATTCAGTCAAGATGCTGAGCTTGAAACAAATTATTAAGTCATACTCACCTGCACCTGTTGCCTTTGTGTGTTCAGCATATTTGGGTCAATGGACAAGGGCCCGAGAACACTGACCATCAGTTCTTTTTCCACAAGCCACTGTTTTAACTGAGCTTCGACAGTCTGGAATTGGGTTAGATTATTGGAGGATTCTTCCAGTTTTTGTTGTCTATCAACTGTTAATTTGTTGAGTTCTTGCCACTTAGAATCTTAAAGAAAAGGGTAAAATTGGTGTTTAGTTTTTAATACACTTTAGTATGACTGGAAAAATGTATGGTATGACTCAAAATGATGTATAATGGGTATCATTCCATTTTTGTAACTCTTCTTACATAGCTAATTCAGGGTCTAACCTAAGTGGATTAACTGCATTTAATGCCATAGATTTTGTAGACCTAGTGGTTGTATATCAAGTGAAGTATAAGAATAAAATTAAATCTTATTTTAAAAGATATTGTACTAACTGGAATATTCCCTGAAGCAATCAGGATCTTGATATCTCTCATTTCTCCTGGAATTCCTATAGATTCTGTTCATTCAACTAATAGACCAATGACGATTAATCCTTTTCAAGTATCAAATCTTCAAGTATCATTTTTAAATAAGTGACTGCAAAATTTGTATATCTATCCCAAATCATCCTTTCCTATTCAAACTGCACATTAACAACCAGCTATGGAAAATTATAGCAGGAAGTATCACCAGCTCTTTCAATTCAACATTGAAAAATAAAATTAATATTCTTCTCAAAACTAATTATCTTTTCATCTTGCAGATTTCTTTCAAAGGTTATCATCTCTGCCATGTCACTTCAATTTAATACTTCTGAGTATTCTTTTAGGATGATCTATACTCTCCTACCTCCCTGATTATAAGACCTTTAATCCATGCTATAACTCCACTTTGGGTCCTCCTCATGTTTTACCTAGAACACTGATTCTCGAGCTCCAGCTGCAGCAGTTACCAAGGGATCGCTGACACCGATTTCTAACCCCTCCCCATGGTTTCTGGTGTGGGGTCTGGAAGGCTGCTCATAGGGCTCACATGGCCCCAGGAGCCACCAACCCAAGTACCAACAAGCCTTCTAACTGGTACCACTATTATTAGTGTTTCTCAGCTGCAATCCATTTGGTTCTACAATACTTATCCTTAAAAATATATATCATTTTAAAATGTGGCACCTTCCTGCTCAAATCCTTCACCACCTAACCCCTCACCACCTAGATCAGTGGTGGTGGAACTATGGCATACATGCTGCGGCCAGCTGTTTGTTACCACTGAAAACTCTAAAAGGTTTGCCATTATGATTCTAGATGATCAAACCTGAAGACCTGCCTGGTATTCAGGACCTTTCCCAATCTGGCTTCAGTCCACTGATCTTAGGGGCTCACACTGAGATGCTTAGAAGTCAAGGTTTAGCCATCAGAGCACTTTCTAGCATGTGAACATATCCACTGCTCCAGAAATGTTCATTAGTGGGTGTAACTAGCTATCTGAGAGATGTTTTTCACTTAGCATAACACACTAAAGGACTTATTTTCATAAAAACATGATCCCTGAATCTTTATTCGAATTACATTATTCTATATGGCATGTTCTGATTACAAAATAGTGCAATTAAAGCCGTTGGGATGGAGAAACATCAAAACCACTAGGAAGCTGAAATACACATTCCTCATTCACATTCTTTTCTAAAATGTCTTGATAATACTCTGCCCAAGTAACTACCATCCCCAGACAGCCACCGAATTAGGGACAAGGTAATAATAATGCAATAGGAGTCCCTATTGTTGAAGTAAATATACCTTTAAACATTAAGATTCCTTAAGCTAACCTTTTTCAAACCAAAACATACAGATTTCTAAACTACCACAGTACATCTGACTCTAAAGAAAGGATAATATTTAGTAAATACAATGAAACAACTGAAAATTAATTATAATGACTGATAGTTCAGACTTCTGTAGCACTTGCTATGTTCCTCTGAGCTTAAAGCTCACACATTAACTTACTGAATTCTCCAAAGCAGTATTACAAAGCAGAACAAATTATTATCCCTGACTTATACTCATTTTCCATATCATAATAAAAAAATGGTAAGACAACAGGCTTGTGAAGAAAATTCTATACCTATGAGGAGCAGTTTATAAAAGGAGAGGATGGGGTGGGAGGATAACTCTGGGTAAGGAAGGAAAACCACCAGTCTTCTGCAGCAAGCTACTTTTCAATACTGGTTGGTGGAGAGAAGACGAGCATTAAGCATGGGGTTTGAGGAGTCCCAGAAGTAACTTGGTAAAGGAGAAGGGATCCTGCTTTTTCCAGACAAATGAGTAAAAAGAAATTAAACATTAATGAAAAAAGTTACTCAATGCATAGCATTTTACTAACAAGTATCTACCTTCTTCATAGAAATAAGAGTTACCTGCCAATTCTAACTATAATATAATTTGAAATGACACTTTTAAAGTATGCAAAAAACAGTTTCTGAAATGTTAAAGGAACTCCAAAAATAACTGAGGCTACCAGTTATTTTCTGGTAAAGATCATAATTTTAAAAAAGATTATAATAAAAATGAAAAATGATTGTGCTTCTGTTTGGAATTTGGTGGAAAAATATAACATACCTATTTCTGTCAATATCTGTTTCCATTTAGGGGCCTCTGGAATATCTGGGTTCTCCTCCAACAGCTCTGTCAGTTTGTCCTTCAACTCTTGCACTTTGTTTACATTTTGCTTCAGTTCTGCCTCAAATGACTAACAAGGAAAAAACATAATTATACTAGAATACCAACATCAAAAGACAAAAACACAATTATGATACACTTTTTTCTCTAACATGACCAAAAGAGGAAAAAATCCACTGTTAAATGCTAAAGTGGGTAAAAATCCAGATTCAGTGGTTAATTATTTTCCTTTCCTTGTCTCTTCTAGTCTCCAACTCTGGGATAAAGGAATCCCTCAGAGGAACACTCTATGGAGGTAATGACTCTTGTTCTCATTACTGAGAAAGAATTTCATATTTGTAAACCATTATGAAAAAAACTAAGATGTCATCAGTTAGATTATACAATTAATAAGAAAACCAGTTCTGTTAAAGCCTGCCAGAATTTGAGAACTAAGGAATAGCCCTTTTGTGGACAACACAGTAAAGAGTATAAATGTACGTTAGTAATTTGTAGAAATTTTTGTCATCATTACCACTATGGAAAGACTTTTTCCCAATCTTGACAGCGCTAAGAAAGAAATATCATCTAACTATGAAAAGGGAAGCAGTAGCTACCCTATTTTATACAAGTCAGAAGAGATTTCTGGTCCAAAATTTTTCCAATAGTTGACTGGCTGGTACCCAAAACCGATACCAATTTGAAGGTGACACAGTTACACCAAACAGCTTGCTTGCCTTTGTATGTCAGTGTGCACAAAAGATAACTATTATCATCAATCTCTACAGAAAGGCACATTAAACAAAACTGTGCAATTATTAGCTGAAGGTTATAGATCTAGAAACCAGGCAGAGCTCCTGAGCCCAGGGCTCAGCTCCAGATGTCAATCTGTTCTCCTCCCTGTCTGCAGTGAGTGCACCCCAGGATGTACCTTATTCTGCTCAACTTGAGTCTTCACAGCTTCAGTGTCAGCAGGTGTTGGTGTCTGATGCCATTTTGTCGCAGTCATGTTCATTTTCTGTAACCACTGCATCATTGCACTTGATTCTTCCTGAGCCTTCTGCAATTTGAAGAGTTTAGTATTCAGTTCAGCTATTTTGTCCTTGAGTAAGAGGCCAAGATCTTCATAACCATGACTTATGTCAGTCATATCCTTTTTAATGGATGTTAAACCTAGGAGTGAGAAAATAATTATGCTGACATATGTCTGAGTATTGGGAGTAAAGGTCTAGAAATAAAAGTCTGTTTTACATGATATTCCCTTTCATTTTGTCACTTGTAAGCTCACTATGATATATCACAGACTTTTTAGAACTAAAAGGTTAGTTCATCTTATAATGCTATTTAATAACAATTCAGGAACATACAAGTGAAATTTAAAAAGGCATTTTGAATAGAATAAAATATTCAAATAATAAAATGTATTCCTCTGGCACCAAATTCAACAAATTAGCTCAAAAAGACATTATTCCAAAGGACAATGTATCTCAAACTAAAAAGGAGCAAACAAAACCACTGGCAAGAGTCAGGGATTTAGCTCAGTGGTTCCACCACCTGCCTCGCAAGTGCAAGGTCCCAAGTTCGATCCCTGGTACCAAAAAAAAAAAAGTGCCAAATTAAAATACTGGATTTCACTAATTTCAGATGAATAATTTTTATAGAAAGTTACATAAATATATTTATGAAGATTGTGACTATGTGTATTATATGCTTTAACTTTTTAATACAGCTGCTTAGAATTTCTCAAAAAACTCATGCTACCATTAATAATCATTTAAAATGACTATTCACCTTTACTTGTCAAAAAATCCTGTGTATTTGTGTCTGTCCCTTCACCATTTAATATTACTCCACCTGCAAAAATATGAACACCAAATTAATTATTTTCCAAGAATATCTATACATTAACAGCATGTCATTAAATCAAACACTATAAACAGTAATCATTTAAAAATGTTTCTACTTGAAAATGTAAAATATTATTTCAACTTCAAATGAAGGCCCTCGTATCTTCTCTTCTACATAAAATGTATTCTGGGGGTGGGTTCTGGGGATTGAACCAACCCACTGTCTTGTACATGCTAGCAAAGTGCTCTACCACCAGGCTATATTCCCAGCCCTATAAATTTAATTCTTAAAGTACAAAATGATCATCTTTTAAATACTAGACTTCTACCCATTTGTATTAAATAAATTAGTCATTAAATATTCACAACAATTTCCTGATAAAGTTGCTCTATAGCTAAAGTTATCTTAATAAAATTCCTGAGTTCAGAAGGTGCTTGGAATACATGGTGTTGAAGGAAGCATGATGACAGGTGAGCAAAGAGCACCTGTTTTACCCAAGGACTGAACATGGCCTGGGAAGCCACACAGTGTTGTCACAGGCTTCGTGAAGGCCGAATGATTTTATTTATTTATTTTAATTTTTTTTTTTGGTACTGGGGATCGAACTTGGGACCTTGCCCTTGCACGGCAGGCACCGGAACTACTGAGCTAAATCCCCAGCCTGGCAGAATGATTTTAAAAGGCAGGACAGAAAAGCTAAAAATAAAACAAAACCCAGAGTGAGCACAGTGGTTCAGGTGTCTTGAGTTTTGCAGTCCGAGTATCTGAATTAAAATCCCAGCCCTACTAGCTATGGGCTTGGACAAACTCATCAACCAACCTGGAGGGATAACAACACCTAACTGGTAAGGGTACTGTGGGGACTAAAGATAGTTTACCTACTGTGAACAAACAGGAACTACTCAGTGGGTAGCAACTATTACAGTATTTCTCTTTCATTTTAGAACCCTCTAGCATTGGCACCTTTCTAGAATCAGATATTTTTTAAAAACTGTACTTTCTCATACTAGTATCCATTAGCCACCTATCCAAAACACAAAGACCATTTCTCAAATTTACCACACAAGAACAAAGTGAAACAAATAGAAACATTTAATTTGAATCTTGAGTTCTGTCTCTTTAAAAAAGTTACACACAGTGTACACTGGTAAGGAAGTAAAAAGTGAAAATAACCTGTGGCTAATTCCTACCCTACCTGAGAGTAACTAAGACTCAAATATATATATATATATATATATATATATATATATATATATATATATATATATATAGGACATGAGGAACTAAACTAAGATAAAACAAAAGAATTCCTTTTCTTTAGGAAAAAACACACAAACTTGACATTTCAGGAAATCTGATTAGGAGAGAGAGCAGAGGTCTACACAGCACGTACAATATGGGCATTCCCAACAGAGGATTAGTAGAGTGGAATAAGTGGCTGGTGGAGAAAGGCCCCGCTGGAACATCAGTGTGACAACAGGAATAGCTGGAGCCTGGTCGGCCTAGATAAACCACAGTGGGCACGCAGAAACTCTGAATCAACGTGTGTGATCGCCTTCTGCCTATTTTTTTTTTTTTAAATCTTGATGCAATATGTTTTAAACTAAAAACTATTCCTATGACTTACCTACATTCAGAATCAATATTTACACCCTCCCCTCCCCTTTTGTTCAGAAGAGTGGCTCAACCACAACTGAGACGGTGAGAGAGAGGTGCCAGTGACACACAGAGAACTGCTTTCTTTGGAACAGAGTACAGAATATAAAGCTGCCAGGAATGAAATGAGAGCTCCACCCTGTAAACAGAGCCTACTTCCTTCTATCACTTTATTCCCAAGAGAATAGATTCATTTTTTTTATTGTTAAATATTGTGTGAATAGAAATACTTCAAATAGGGTATCAATAGCTCCAGGGAAAAAGAAGAAATTAGAATGCTTAGTCCCCTTTCCCAAAATAACGCTCCCTATTCTTACGTATTACTTTGGAAATATTTTTAATATAGTATTTAATAAAATGAAACATGGCAGGGATTGAAGGGATTAGTACAGATACTTTTCCATGACAAGTTTTAGTGTGTTTAGAAAATATCATCTTTCTTGTCCTGTCACTTTTACCTTGTATTTCTGAGGTAACTTTCTGCGTATAATATAAAAAGTAACACAAAAATAAACATAAGTAGCCCCAATTCTTATAGCTCTACTGTAAATAAAGTGCATACCTGATTTAACTGCTGCTATTGCCTTTGCAGGGGTGGTCACAGCACTTATGAGGTTACACAGTGAGATGCCACTGTTGTTTACTTTCTGAATCTCTGGTGTTTTTAAACTCCACTTTTCTTGTAATTTCTTGAGATATAAAAACACATTTTTCAGTCTTAATATCAAAGATGTAAATCAGAATTCAATTTCTTAAACATATTTTAAAGCATATTTTAACAACTGGGGACTCTTTTTGTGAGGGATTTAATGGAAAAGAAAAGTACCATCTTCACCTGCCCCCATGGCCCAGGTCACTGTCAACACCGTCAGCAGTGAGAAGGGGACGGGGCCATTCTGCACTCTGCTCCCAGCCATGGTGGGATGAGGCTGTGCCCTGCTGCCACAGGTTCCTAAGTAACTGTCAACTGCAGGTCTGTAGTGGGACCAGCCACGTTGCAAGAGGAGATGTACACAGGAATTCAGAATTTCACGTCACAGCGAGTTTTCACCATCAAAATTTCAGTGAATTTTTAAAAATGCCTACTTCCACAAACTTGGAAATGAAAACCTGTCTTAAGTGATTATAATTTTTAACAATGTGGAGTCAGATGACAAAAGACTCACGGTCTATTTGTACAGGAGACTCAAATAACTTCAATATTATTAAGGTGATTTACCCAACCTAGAGTCAAATTCTGTTGTGAGAAATGGTATCAAAAATGACTGTAAGTAGAGGTTTAACAGAGAAGGAAACCTGGATACTAGAACACTTAGTAACTCAGTAATATGCCTTTAAAAGAACGAAAACTAACTGAAAGTATTTATACCCTTCCTCAAAAGGATGTTTAAGTACATGTTATCATTTCCAAAAATCATGAAAATCTACAGCGCATATATGAGGCCCAAATTACATGATTTTATATCACAGAAAACTACCTTTCATTACAGGCAAATAAAAGTCAGTATCAGATTTAATGAGTCACCTTTGTTTCTTCCAGAGATTTTCCTAAATCTTCTGCACCAAAGGAAGGCTGCAAAATGGGAACCTGCTCTGTTGTTTCTTTTATCCATGACTTCAGTGATTTCACAAGGACTTGGAAAGCTTCCAGTTGTTCTTGACAAGAAGTTGCAGCTTCTTTTCTAGTTAAAAAAAATCATACCAAAATATAAGCCACAAAAGAAGTTCCAAAGGATGAATTACTAATCAATAATTGTTTTTTATTTGTTTTTGTTTTTGTTTTTGTTTTTTTGAGACAGGGTCTCACTTTGTAGTTCAGGCTGCCCTTGAACTCACGGTGATCTTCCTGCCTAAGCCTCTTGAATGCTAGGATTACAGGTATGTGCCACCATGCCTGGCTTAATCAATAATTTTTATTCCCATATTGGGCTTAATATTGAAAAGCACCCTCCATGCAAAGTATCACCCTTTGATACAGGAGGAAAGTTTTTATAAGTGGCAAGTGAAATGAGCTAAATAAGTATTCCTCAAAGTAAAGACAATAGTCAAAAACTCTGTAACCCATATGTAATAGCACTTTCAAATGCTACATAAATTCTAAGACTACATAGTTTTAACATTACTTAGATTCAGTGAGCTTTGTTCTCTCCATGTTATATGATATTCAAGGCCAGCATGCAAAGAAGCAGTTACAAATCTCCCACAAAAGGAACACATAGTGCCACCTAGTGTTTTCTGCCCTGCCCTACAGTCATGTTGGATGGGTTAAACAGTGCTTCAGGGAGCTAAATCAGAGTTCTAGTGGGAGCCTCACTCGTGGACTCAGGAAGCTTCACAGTGAATTATGTGGATCCCTCTGTGTGCTCAGCACCATGAAAGAGCATACAAGCCCAGAACATGCACTGTGGGAACAGCTCCATGTGGCATGTGAATGACACACACACGCATAACCTGCGTGCACACCCCCCCCCCCAAGTGTATGGCCCTTTGGCAGACAAAAGTGCACTGGAGCTAAATGATTTACTAATGAGTTCATGGTTTTAAAGTTGGACCCACTTGAAAGAATACATAACCTAAAGATTACCAGAAAACCAAGAACATTTCTTCAGTGAAGTGTGAATTAAGTATCGTATGACATGATAAAAACATAGCTGTATGAGCAGTATAAATAACATCTAAAAGTTCTAGAGAATTCCAAATAAATTAGGTAGCTGAAAAGGAAACTGCTCTTTTCTATCTTTTAGGGGTTCTTCCATAGGAGCTTTAGCAAAACCAGTTATGTATGCTAAACCGATCCAAGATCAGAGATGCAAAAAGCTCAGTTACAAGGCTTATCCCTGTGCAGCTTGTTAGTTCAAGTCAGGTTCATTCTTTTGTTTTTTCATGGTCTTGTGGTTCATCTAATCTTTAAAAAGTAAACTGCTAAACAAAAAAAGGCTATTAAGAAATGGCCATAATGAAATTATGCATAGCTTCTGAAATGGTCCAGAAAGCAAAGAACCGTGCACTGTCTTTCAAGGTTATTTTTCATCTTTGCAAATAAAAACGTGATATTTGCCGAAGGTTTCAGAACCTACAGTGAGTTCAAACTGTTTTCAGTGATACACTATCACCTCCATTTTTCTTGCGTAATGTTTTCCACTTTTATGGAAAAACACTGAGTTTTCCTCCTTAATGTTTTTGCAAATAACGTACTTAATGTTTATAGAAAAAATTATCAAAATATGAAAACACTAAAGTAACCCAATATTTATTCTCAGGTTTCCAAATTTTCTTCAGTTATCAATATAAGTAAATACAAATCATTCATCTAATTAGTATCAAGAGGAATAAAATGCAGTTTTTAAAGTGGTGCTTACTTTTCTTTGATGGTATCCTCCATTTCTTTGAATTTCTTAGACAAATTATTTGTTTTTTCAAAAACCAGAGCTTTATCACCTGGTAAGCCTTGGCTGGATATCTCCATCAAGAGATTATGTAAAGCTTCAAGATCTTTCTTGTGTTCTAAGAATTCAGAAGTTGATTCCTACAAAGCATTTAGATTTAGTAAGTATAAATGCTGCTATATTGTCTAAGGACCCATAGGTATGTATGGGACTAGAATGGCTCTGTTGAGAACTTCACAGAGGAATGTCATGCTATAGTTAACACGAGATATAATAAACATGCAGATAGGTTATCTGAAAAAGAACACAGTTAATTTTATTTTATTTTAAAATACACTCTGTATTTTGACTCTCGGTGGGTTCTGGCATATAAGATAGTGTTTATAACATCTATGATAACTAGTATTTATTTCTATTCAATAGGCAAAGGTAAAGGAGAAGGGTCTGAGATTTCCAAAGGAGGAAAACATCCATCTTTATTAATCTATAAGCAATCAAAATGACAACTGCTAATATAATTCTGCCAGTCAATGTATGAGTTTGTCTTAATTATTGATTAATTAAGCTCAGCTTCAGAAGTACTAAGAAGACTTGCCTGCATATACTGAGACAATTCAGTGACATCTTTTCCTGGCACATCTACCTCAGTAAGAGCCTGAGTTTTTGTTTCTAAAAATGTCTGTAGCATTTCTGAGAGGCTTTCAAACATTTCTACTTTGGTTTTCAGCTCTTCCATTTTGGCAAGTTTTTCTTTGTGTTTCTGACTGGCTTCTGAAAACCGAACAGACAGGTCCTTCATTTTAGCCTGCAGTGAGGAAGCAGTGGATGGGTCTGTAGTTTCCATAAATTGCTTCACTTTTTCATTCATGGCATTTATACTGCTCTGACGACCTGCAATATCCTGTTCCAACATCTGAAATAAACCAAATATTGCATAAATTTTATAATGATATTTACAAATATTGGCAGTGTTTTAAAAACTATTATTCATAACAACGTAAGCTTGAAACACTTGTGATTAAAAAGGTTAACAGTTGGAATTGAAGGACAACTTTGATTTGTCTCTTGAGGAGTCCCATTCAAATCTCTTTGAGGGAGAGTGGAGAACAGCTAGCTAGTTGTGCAAAGAGGCAGGGGGCTGCTGCTACTCGGCAACCCTCAGATCTAATGGAGCCTGGGTATTAGGCATGGTCCTAATTTTTAGAAGGCAAAACAATAAGATTGATCTGACACATTTTATCAGATAAGCTTCCTGTGCAGCTGGCTACAGCATAATAAGATAAGACTTCATGTATGATAAGCTCTCCACAAGGAACGATACTCATGACAAGTAGACAAAGCCCTCCTAGGCTCCACCATGGAACAAATCATACACATTTATGTTTGTACTTTTCATACTGCTCTATTCAGTAAACAGCTTTTCCTTATAACCTTAAATTTATCCTAAATCTACCTATCCTTGGTGTTTACAAAACTTTTTTTAAAAAACTGTTAAATGGAAGTTTTTTTCTTTTTAAAGTATTACTTACAATATTTCTGCTGATGAGATCCTGAAGTGCAGCAGAGTTCAAAGGCACCTGATCCTGTTCCTTCACAGAACTCTCCACACTTCCCATCCAGTCCAGCATCTCATCCAGGCCATCCTGCACACTCAGGGAGCGGGTCAGGGTTATCTGGAGTTTTTCATTTCGCTCATTAACAGACTTGGACAGATCATCGTATCTCCCCACAATGTTATCTAGCCCAAACAGCAGGAAACGTTAACCACAAAGGGCTCTTTGCCCCATCCATTTTCTTAAAAATACACCAAGGTGAACTATAAAGCTTCCATATAAAATTAGAGAAGGAAAAAAAGTTTAAATGCTAAATTCATAATCAGATTACCATCTAAAACCCTAAGAAATAAAGAAACAAATCTAGTAGAAAATAAAAAATTGGAATTTTAGAAAACAAATATATCAATGGCATTTAGAAAGAAATTTTTGGATGTATAAATATTTGAACTGTCCCAGAGAAATGAGAGAGTACTCCAAATATCAAACTTCTGGAATAAATACTGGGTTTCATTCTGACATTTAAAATTAGCAATACTTACTGATAACTATTTAGGGGGAAAGTGACATTCATACAAATATATTCTCAAGAGACTACACAGTGATAAAAACTTATCAAGAATTAATTTTTAAATATAAAAATTATTACTCCCTTTGTTGTACACAGAATGCTAAGCTTTTGTTATCCTCCCTAACCTCGGAAGGTACTAAAATGCACAAAAACTGGCAGATGAAAATCAAGTAAGAAAACAGAACAATGAAAATCTACTTAAAACTAAGATTATGCTTTTAAAATATACTCAAAATTTACTTAAAAGGGAAAATAAACACACTAACTTATTTCATATGAGATCAACTTTACTTTCAATTCTAATTATTAAGATGATAAAAAATCCTTTCAAGAAGTTCAAAGGACAATGCTTTCAATGTACTCCCTTCCAGCAGCCTCTGGAAAACAATCTTTTTAACTGCGATTTTATTTATCACTTATTGTCCAAGAACCTGAAGAGTATTTTCAATTATTTCTGAATACTTTAGCCTGAGAAATAGTTTTGATCCAAAACAATTTTATAGATGAAATACCTTACATACTTGTGTTTGGTCATGGAATATAATCCAAACAACAAAACAGTATCCTTTACTGTCCTAACACTACATCATGAGAAAATAGCTTGATGAATTTTCACTGAATTTGGAGAATAAGTTAACATGATTGATAGGAATCATCATGGGCCCGACTAAAACACAATTTGGGACCCAATGCTCTCTCCAGGTAAATACCTGAATGCCGAATGCCGAGTGGGAGAAGGCCTTCAATATGCCTCAAGGTGCTACAAGTAGAGGTTCAAGTCCTAACTGAAAGTCTCAAGAGCTCTAACTTGCAGCTTGAGACTGTCAGGTGAGTTGCTCCTAACTGAGCCATGCCTGTGCAGTGGCATCAGTGATATGTTTAGCTATGACACCTGATTTCCCAAGCAAAGTCAGCTATACTCATGCAATTGGCACATTTGGAGTGTTCCTGTTTGCTATGGACTGAAGGCACATGTGGACACCTACCCCCTAAAGTGATATCTGGCCTTTGGAAGATGGATATTGTTATATGGTGATATAATAAGAAATAGGTATATATGCAGTCTCTGGCCATGGTTCCCAAAGTAGAGTTTTAAAATCTCTTGTAATTTCCTGAGCAATAAAAAGCACCAGAAGAATCTTTTCTTCTGATGTTGGGTCTTTGACCCCAGTTCCTGATCCAGAGCTTTTAAGAGCTTTGTAATTTCTCGAGTGACAGGAGTCTCTGACACAGCTCTTGAGTCTCTTGGAATTTCCTGGATGACAGGAGTAACTGTCTACCTAACAGGTGACTTTTGGCAGGTTTCTGGGTGGCCTCAGTATGGTGGGTAGTTGTGAGGGCAACTGATGATGTAATTAGAAGACTGGAACTTCCAGTCCCACTCACTGACCTCAATACAAGGAGGCAGAGGGCATGAAGATTTAGTTGATACCAACAGCCAAGGATGTAATCAATCATGCCCATGGGGTGAAACTGCAATAAAACACTGGAAGGATGGGTTCCAGGAGGGCCCTGATAGTTGAACCATGGAGGCTCCTGGAGAGTGGCACACCCAGAGAAGACAAGGATGCTGTGGTCCCTTCTCCCTTATCTCACCCTACGCTTCTCTCCTGCTTGGCTGTTCATCTGTATTCTCTGAAACATCCTCGTACTAAAGAGCTGAGTATAAGTACATTGCTCTGAGTTCTGTAAGCTGCTCTAGAAAATCAACTGAATCCACAGAGCAGGTCAGGGGAATCTCAATTTACAGCTGGTTAGGCCTAAGCTCAGGTCTCCAACTGTGACTTGTAAGTTGCATCTGAAGTGGGGAACTGTTGGGGCACTGTGGGATCTGAAGCCATCTCTGTGTAGACAGCTTCAGAAATGAACTGAATTAGGATATCCAGCTGGTGTCAGCTGGAGAGTTGCTTTGTGTGTGGGGTAAACCCCTACATACATGGTCACAGAAGTGTTCCGTGTGGTGTTAAGTGGTACATGAGAGTAGGTAAAGCATTTAGTCTTTTCCTTCTCTCCCAGGAGGTGATCAGGTCATGAGGGTGGACCAGTCATGAATGAGATTAGTGGCCTTTATACATGAGGGAGAGGGTGTCTCTCCACTGTTTTCTACCATGTGACAGTACAGCATGGAAGTGGTCATCTATAAGCCAGGAACAAGGCCCTGGCCGGAAAGCTAACTGTACCAATGCCCTGACAATGAACTTCCAGCTTCTGGAAGTCTGAGAAATAAATATCTACTGTTTTGTCTGTCCAATCCATGGTATTTTCATTATAGCAGCTTGAACTAAGTGTATTCTGTACTTGTTGGTGAAAAATACTGTCACTGAAGTAAATTCTTGACTTTACCGACTAAAATTATTTTAGATAAAGTACAAAACAAAATCCAATGTAAGAAAGTTATTTTTTAAAGTTGTTGGTTTCCTTATAAATCAGAAAGATTCTAAAGTCTTCTTTATCATACAGTTTCACACATAATCCTAGAAAATGATGCCAGAAAGCAGCTTTCCAGTCTTAATGTAACGTATGAAATTTAAACAACTCAAAATGAAACTATGTACAATTAACAATAGAGACAATGTCAAAATGTCTCCTCAACACAAATATAATTAAGATACTGTTTCTTTCTCCTTCAAATCCACCTCCCTAGAGCTGTAGTCTCCAATGTGGATTACAAGACGATGCACTGAGGTAGAGGAATACAATGTTACAATTTCCATCCATACTTTCATATACCTTATAATTCCTTTTTTATAATTATAAAATGCTTTTGCATTTTATAATTATAATGCACATGATATGATAATATGGTAACATGTGCATATAATTCGTAAGTACATGTGCATGTATGGGGGCAAGTTGAAGTTACTGATAGGGGCACATGATCAAAAAAGTCTGGAAGACTGTAAGAATGAAAAAAAGAGGGCTGGGGATTTAGCTCAGTGGTGCTGCCTCCTGCCTCGCAAACCCAAGGTCCTGAGCTCGATCTCTGGTACCAAAAGGAAAAAAAAAAAAAAAAAATAATGAAAATAGGATTTCCCTCCTAGAGAATGACTTTAGATCAATGAACAGAAGTTTTCATCTTTCTGTTCATAAAAAATTTCTACTTAGATTTTAATTCACTATCTATTTGGGGTGAAATAGTAGTCATCTGCTATAGAAATTATAATTTCCCACAGGCACGCATACCAATATACAATGACTTCAACATTCAGCATCACCATTTCACAGAGAAAGATCACAAATAATATAACATCTAACTGTGATTTTCTATACAACTATTAGAATATTTAGAATTTACCTGTCAGGCAGGAAACAAAAACACTAAATATCTTACCCAGTGTTTTCTGGATGTCATTCTTGGCTGGAAGTAAGGACCCTCTGGCATCTAAAAGCACTTCCACTGCTTTTTTCAGTTTCTCTACAGCAACCTGCTGACTTGATATCTGTCCTTGTAGAGCCTATGGGATTAAATGTTTTTCAATTATATGTGAGAGGACTAAATAGATTTCAATATGGAAAAAAATGATCTACAATAAAATAAACTAGCCAGAGTCAATTTTCCATTATAAAAACTTTCATCATATGAACTTTCTCTGTAGTTCTCAGAATGAGATCATTATAATGCAGCATTAGCCAGAGAAGCATCAACCAGTCTGGATAATACAAATTCAGTCTTGAAATAAACTGCTGAGTGTAGGTTCAGAATAATTTTCCTGGTCCTTGACCTTACAGCCCCCCTCATTTAGCCTAAGTTCCCTACTTATGCACCCTCACTACCACCAAAGCCAAATCAAACACAGAAAACCTCGGAGACCATTTCTGACTCCAGGTAAAGAGATAATTAAGGATTTCTTCCATCAGTAGGTCCTGACTTCATACTGAGTCATATTTACTTCTGTGAATTCAATAAAAGCTACTAGATATCTTACAAATCTCCAAAAGCTTTGCTACATTCAGTGAAAATACAAAAATTAAACAGACAGGAATCTTATGCCCTCTGGCAGAAAGTGTTAAGCATCAAAGGTGAGTAAGTAAACCCATTACTGGATGTTGAGAGGAAGGGCAATCAGAGAGAAACGAAGGCCACCACCATAGTGGTGCCACAGTGAGGTCCTGAAGAAAGTGTGGATCTGGGCCTGTAGAGTGGGAGAGGGAGAACAAAGGCACAAATATGAGGACAGAAATATCTCAGGAGAAGAGCCTTATTCATCTTAAGGATATATATGGTGAATAAATGGAAACAGGTGGAAAGGCCTTAAATGTCAGGCTAAGCAGTTTACATTTTATCTGGTAGCAGTGGAAAACTATTCAAGGCTTTGAATAAGGAGTGAGTATGTGTTAGGGACCGATCTACAGGAAGGCCAAATTTGTAGCAATGCATGGGAAAAATTCGGGGGAAAGGAATGAGGAAGAGAATCCAGCTAGGAGGAACCTTAGCAGTAACGACCAAGGAGGGCTCCTGAGGACTGAGAACAGTTCCCCTCTCCAGGCTGCTTGGCAGAGAAAGTGGAGTTAGGTACAGAGCTAGGAAGTCCCATGGACTCGGTCATGTTACCTAAAGCTGTGCTGCCCATCACAGTAGCCACAAAATAAATACATATGACTTTTAAATTGAAATTAAATTACATAAAAAGGGCCAGGGATTTAGCTCAGTGGCACCGCACCTGGCTTGCAAGTGAAAGGTCTTGACTTTGATTCCCAGTACCACAAAAAAAAAAAAAAAAAAATTGCAGAAAAAATTTCTCAGTTGCATCAGCCACACTTCAAGTGCTAAGTAGCTTCCAGTGATGAATGGCCACCAAACCAGAGAGAACAAACAGGACATTTCCAAATGCTCTGCTGGTCAGCATTGCTCCACATGGCGGGAATCAGGGCCAGAGGAGAAAAGGAGAGGAGCCTTAAGTTTTCCATCCAGCCCACATGATCAGCAGAATTTGTACACACAAGTGAGAGCACGTTTAGGGGTAAAGGAGAACTTACTATGGAATTCATGATTTCAAAGTGCTCTTGAGATTTTATACAGAAAAACTGGCAGTGGAGGAAAACTCTGAACACAAGAGGAACTGGACATAAAGAAGTGGAAGTCAGAGAAAGCCCAGCAACATCAGAGGAGATGATGAAGAATCCGGAGAACCCTTGTGTTTATGTGATGAGGAGAGGGAGGCACAACACATGCCATCAAGGAAGTCAAAATGGGCCCAGAATCATGCTGACCCCTAGCTAATTACCCATGTACCCAGCATGAGACACTCCCAGACTCTATCTTCTCTTAAACCATCTTTCCCACATGTAAACCCAACCATCCAGTCCTGAAAAATTTTACCTGCGAGATATAAACAGACTGCTCTGTAACCTCTTACGGGGATTACTGAAAGTAAAAAAAGGACTCTTAAATATGTTCCTGCCTCCAGTGGTTTCCCTAGAAGAGCCCCTAATATATTAAATACATCTCTGACCATATATCACTCCCCTGTTTAAAATTGTTCAGTAGCTTCCCTTCATAATAAAGGCTAAGATTTGAGAACATTATAATGAAAATGAAACCTATCCCTTCACTTTGAATCAACTTCCTGATCCAGAAATGCCCAACAGCTGTCTCAGCTGTTTCTGAGACCAGATGCCTTCACATCTCCACATACCAACATTTTCATGCAACTTACCTCACCCCCATCATCAGCCTTGCTCCTAGTCACCCTTTAATACTCAGCTAGGAAGTCTTTCCTAGTTCTCGCCTCACCTAATTGAGTTAAGCACTTCTCCTGGAAGGTCCCATAAGTACCCTGTGAATACCACTGCATTTATCTGTCTCCTCTATCAAACTACAGCCTTCTTGAGAACTGGGAATTTATCTCATTCAGCTTTCAATAGCCATGCCTAGGCCTGAGCTTGCCTTGTATCAGGCCTTGATAAAAGTTTCTGGAATAAATGAGTAAATTGATAACAAATGCAGATATCAAGCATAAAACCTATAAAGGTCATCTTCTACTTCAGCATTATTTATTATTTCTTAAAATAAATGCCTCTAGTTAATGGCAAATTTTTCCTTAACTAATTTTTACAATATAAAAACTATGTTACACAGGCAGCCCTTGTATACACAGGTTGAAAGACTCACCAAAGCATGTCCAACATGGAATCTGAGATCTGAATACCAGATCCTACACCTGTACCCAGAGGTCAAAAAAGCAACATCAGAGTGCATCTATTTGGGGAATTCTCCCAGAAGTTTAGTTAAAGTAGAAGAAATCCCACACACATGAACTTTACCAATAACCAAACTGAAGTCCAAGCCACACTGCACACTGCATATTTATTTAGGAGAGGAAATAAAGTTAAGGGTACCCATACATGCTGTTTTGTAAATGTGAGTTCTCTAAGGACAACGACAAGGTTTTAAAATCTGTATCTCTTCACAAAACTTAAAAATGGGCCCAGAACACTGATGTTTCCTGAATGATTAAACAGATATAAAGTTATCATGGCTCTATAAAAATATCCACTACCAAACGGCCCTGCCTATTATCTTAACACTCAGCAATGAATTACAAAAGAAGTATTTCTTTTTTTGCTTCTTTTCCTCAAAATATCTTATGCCTTTGCTTTCTGTAATTATAGACAAGAGTTAACAGTTTTTATTCCTAACATGTGTCAGGTTATAATTTAATGGAAGTGGTGTATATAGTACTATTTTGGAACAAAACTACAAGTTAAATCATTCAAATACATGCCTACAACATTCTGAGATTTCAGTTAAATTAAAACACTGAAGAAGCATCCCTGACAGGGAACACTACAAGATGATGACTCTGGTCTCCTCCCTGCTATGAGTACTTGTCCTGCTCATGGAACTTTTCCACCTTAACATCATCCCAGAGATCAGGGCAGCCTCAGGTTGACACAGCCAGTCAACATGATCTGGAACCCAGCTGGTTCCAAAACAAGGCCTCATGGGGGTCTCTGACGTCTAAATCTTGTCTTCTGAGCCTCTTTTAAAAGAGGCTGAAATCTTGTTTTATCAGTTATTTCTCTGGAAGAGGATTTTGAGTGTCATCCTAGCCTAGTGGTATCAAACTGTTGATAATGCAGCTAACAGCTTTGTTTTTAAAAATAATAATGCTAGTGGGCCGGGGATTTAGCTCAGGGGTTCCGCCTGCCCCGCAAGCACAAGGACCCAAGTTCAATCCCTGGTGCCAGAAAAAAATAAAATAAAATAATGCTAGTAACAACATGCTAGTGGGCAGAAATGTTTCAAGTAATTGAGTGCCTTAAAATTACATTGATTATCCCCAGAATATAAGTAGAAGTTAGTATGTTAAATACAGAAAGACTTGTTTTACTGTAATAGTCATGTGTTTATATTACTAAAAGAAAAATAATTTTAAATGTTAGTAAAAAAAATGGAGACTACCTGATACCTATAAAAATTTATCCTCACGACACAGAGAACATCTGTGAGAAAAAAATAAATACATATGCCAGAAATAACTTTAATTACACATTTAATTTTTAAAATTAGTCTGTTGCTTAATTAGAATTCATTCTCATTTGAGATCTGTCCTTTTCGTATTTCTCTAAGGACTAGAGGAGCTTTCTTCAGCACTGAATAAATAAGGTTTCTGTTCTAAAATTAATCCTTATATCAATTTAATTAAAGATCTTAGTGGTCTTTTGTGGTTTTTACTTTTTTATGCTTTTGCTCTGATTAGATTACTTTTATCCAGGATACAATCTGTTCCCCAACACCAATCTAACCTAAAAACTATTATTTCTATTATTTAGACTTTTTTATATAAAAACTATTAACTGCTTAGTTAAATGTAAAATAATCAATCTTAACAATTATGTTAAACCCTTACCAAAAACTTGGCCTTCAATATCACAGTATCTCCTCTGCCTTCACCATACATACATAAATACATACACATAATAAAGTAAAAAGTGAAAACTTAACACATATCTGTTCTTGTGGAAAAGAGGATGAAAATAAAAACAAACAGGAAGCAGGCCAGAAAATGCACACTGAAAAGAAAGAGCCCCAGGGACACCACATCAGCTGAGGGATACTGACCTGGGCTAGGATACCTCCCTGGTGCCCACTGTAGGGTGGGGTGAACTCTCCAGCTTAGGAAGGTGCAGTACCCTCCTCCCTTTGCATCCCCACTCCACTTCCCTCCTCTCCTCTTTTGCTTCTGTAATGGCTAGTGTCTAGATTTCCTCTAGAGCCCCATACAGTCACAGTGAGGCTTTTCAGAAGTGGCTGGATGTAATGTGTGATGCTGGGATTAAGAGTGTGTGATTACTAAATTAGTCCACTGATTGATTTGGCGAAGTTCTGGGTTCGGATAATAGGAAGACCCACCCCAGGTGTGAGTGCTATCTGCCCTAAGGGTGTATAGTCTGGATAGAATATAATGGATAGAAAAAGGGGTGCTGTGGTCGATTGCTGTTCTTCACTATTTTGTTTCTTTGCTGTCTTCTACCTGCCATGAACTGTTTCTCCTCTGCCATGCCCCTCTGCCATGCCACCCTGCCTTGGAGTCAGCCAACTGTGGACTGAAAGCTCTAAAAACTGTGAGCCAAAATAAACCTACCTTTTTTACATTTAGGTGTTGAGTATTTTGTCTCAGCAATGAGAAAGTAAGGAAGGCAGCTTCCATCCCCTTCACCGGCCTTCCCTCTGCTTCGCCCTCACCTGCCACATTTACTTTGCTTTAGACTTAGCTTCAGTTATGCTTTCCATCTATATGCCCACCCCACCCCCCAAAGCCACAGGTGCTTAAAGGCTGGCTTTTGGAAGGTGACTGGATTATGGGGCAGTATAACTGACTTGCTGTTAGGAGGTGGGATCTGGCCTGATGAGGTGGATCATTGTGAGCATAACCTAGAAGGCTGTCTCTCTCCCCTGACTAAGCTTCTTGTCCACTGCAGCTCTCTTCCACCACACCCCTCTGCCATGCCATCCAACTATGGACTGAAACACGAGCCAAAATAAACCTCTCTTTCCTTAAGTTGTGGTGTCAGGTGTCAGGTACTTTGTCCTAACAACATGGAGAGTGACTAAAACAGCCTTCTTCCAGACAGATAGCACTGGACTTGCACAACACCTAACTTTAAACTCAACCAGTAAGGTACTTGTTTTCCTTGTTGATAGCACAATGATGATTTTTTTTTACTCTATAACTATCAGGCAACTAAATTCTAAAAGGCAGTTTTTAAAATGGCAATATTCCATTTACTTTCTATTCACGGTGACAATAAGCTAAAAGAAAACAGGGTGGCGGGAGGGGAAGGGGAAAGGGAAGAAAGGAAAGGAAAAATTATGAGAAAGAAAAAAAAAGGAAACAAAGTCTATGTAAATAGGGGAGGGTGGTGAGGGTGAAGGGTGCACAGGTAATGGGGAAAAAAATAAGAACTAAGATACATCATGTTCAGGTTCAAACACCCAATGATAAATGTAAATGTACTGTATACCTAAAATGTACCAATTAATATATAAATTTTTTAAAAAAATCTAAAAGAAAACGTAACAGAAATAGAAATGAAACTTTCAAAATCAAAATTATGCTCATATTGATCTGCCATCGTGTAAGAATTTTAAAATATATTTAAAAAAATAAGAGACTTTCTCCACCACTATGAGTATAACTCAGACTCTCTTAATCATGCAGTTATGATATCAAGCATTTCTGAAAAGGTGAGTGCTGGAGACTGGATTCGGAGTCTAACATGGTAGGCAAACAGTCTACCACTGTAGCTATACTTTCAGTACACAGGCAGACTTGAGAACTATGCCAGGTAATAATCAAAGTACTTTGTAATCTTTGTACTTCTATGAATCATAAGGACACTCAATAGGCACCCCAATCTTGGCCTGTAGAAATTCTGAATATTACAGAGACATCTTGTCTTCCCTACCACTTGTCAATTCTTGAACAAATATTTAATGAGTAACCTCTTTGGGCCATGTAAAAGTGTAAGTGCTAGGAATGTAGCAATGAATAAAACAGACAAAACTATCTGCTCTCACAGAGCATAATTATAATGAAGAGGAAAAACTGAGTAAGATTAAATGCAAGGAGAGGAGTAGTGAAATGTAGGTAGTAAGGTGTAACAGTAATGTCAAATCAGCTAAACAGCAGGAAAAACTGGTGAAGCAAAGTCACAACTCCCTGTGCAGGGAGAAGGATGCTCTTTCCACCCTTTGTTCTTTAGGTAAAACTGTCACAAAGTATGGGAAACCAAAGTCTTTCAATATTCATGAAGGACTAAATCTCTCTTTCTCTCTCTCTCTTTTTTTTTCTTTTTACCTTAGTCTCTTCTAACTGCCTCTGCAGATTTTGGGGGTCCACAGCAATAGGTTCAAATAAGTGTTTGTTGGCCAGGGCCTCCGAAACCTGAAGCGCAGATAGAAGTCCACAGGAAGCATCCTCGTAGTGTTGATATTTATCCACCAAGTCTTTAAGATTATTTCCAAGAATATTACACTAAAAAACAAAAGAAAGGAGGCAACGTAGATTAAATCCCTGCTTTGTTGTGTGTAAAATTACCCTAAGATCTGTGAATTATGGAACTTGGAAAAAAAGAGACTTCAACCAAAGTTGTAGGGCTCAGATTTTTACCTTATATGAGAAAGTAAAAAAGTAACCACAAAAATGAGGATATAGTTCTAGATTTACATCAACTCAAAAGAGTATTTATAAGGACTGAGCCTTAACCAAGAATGGAAGAGGTGGGCGTGGTGGCGCATGCCTGTAATCCCAGCACTTGGGGGGTTGAGGCAGGAGGATTGCCTGAGTTTGAGGCCAGCCTGAACTACACAGTGAGACCCTGTCTCAAAAAAAAAAAAAAAAAAAAGAAAAGAAAAGAAAGAATGAAAGATAAAGATATCTCACATCAGATTCCCTGGGTTTTATTCCCTGGGTGCAGAGATCTATAAGGTGTTTAATAAATCATTTTCATGTGTTGCACAAGATTGATTAATACAGAAGACAAACAGTTTGCATTAAAATTAAGCAAAGTCAGAGTCAATGATGCTCTTTAAATAATTTATGCAGCTTGGTAAGTCTATGCAGCTTGGGTTCTTAAGTATTTTTTCTAATTTTTTTTTACTTGTTTAGAGATTTAAAAGAACCAAAAAGTCTGTTAGTCACTAAGTATGAAAGTAATACACTGATGATGAAGTAGACCTGTAGGACAGTCTTATATGTTTATGTGAAGAGAATTATCTGAGATGAAACTTCAGGTCCCAACATAGGCAGGCTGTTCCAGCACTGGTCAAGACATAATTGCCATCTGGTGGTCAAATGGATATTGGAGTTGTGCTAGGGCTTCCTGGAATCAATCTCAAAGGAAATACTTTTAAGCTCCTAATCTTTAAATACATTTTTCAAAAGTAAAGTAGATGTAAAGGTTTTTAGGTTTCCTGCTTCTAAGTCAAAAACAGAAGTTCAGAGAACACAGTGCAAACTATAATCACATATTGACTTTCCTCTTGAAAGAATATAATAAATTTACCTTGGAGTAGAGAGACCTAAAGCAATCCGTAGCATGATCTAGCTTGCTCTGGACTTCTCTGTGAGTTGCAGAAGTGTCAACATTATCCTTGTCAACCTTGTTGCCATCTCTCTTACTGCAAGATTTGGCAGCTTCTAACACCCTGTTTCCAGAAATGGTGATGAACCTCAAGTCGCCTTTGTGAGAAATAACATCTTCTGAGAAGCTCTTCTGTCTGTTCAGCTTGGTCAGTAAGCCACTGAAATCATCCACACCTGCCTCCAAATTTTCAAGTTCTTGTTCTGACTGCTGGAGCCAGTGCTCAAACTCGCCATAATCAGCATCAAACTTTTCTAATTCTTCCTGCAGGGAGTGTGTTAACTTCATTTTCTTCTCTGACTCGGCCAGTGTGGTTTCATAATGTGCTTTCAGCTCCTTCATGTTCTTCTGCAGTTTATCTTTCTCCTCAGGAGCGAGATAATGGCCCTGATTCTCAAGCAACGCTTGTGCAGACTGTGTGGCTATGATAACTGCCTGGTGCCGGGAGATGATCTGCTCATGTTGGGCCTGAGTGAGAACAAAGTGACCACAGCTTTAATGCTGCCAGGAGGGTCCCACAGTCTCAGGGCCTCAGGACTGCCAGGCATGAGTGACCTACAGGGCTCCAACTTGCCTCTCCACCCACTTCTAACACAACATGCAACTTAGCTTTTGTCTATGTCATCCTCAACCCCCGGCCCCCGTACAGAAGCACTGGGATGGGGAATTAATCTTGCTCACTGGGAAATGGCAAGTGCCTAGAATTGTGCTATCCCAAAGAGCAGAGCTAAAACAACCTGTCTGCTTTGAAGGTCAAGGGACTCAGAGGCACTGCTATAAGATGGCCTTACTTCTAATTAGTCCCCAATTAGTCCACTGAGAGCAGACTCCTAAAATTTGTATCCTCACTCTCTGCAACAATGCCAACCATATGATAAATAACTCTTACCCCACAGACTACATCTTTGGTATCTGAATTATATTCATATGCTACTCTCCAGAAGGGCTTTGCACATAACTAGATCTAGAATATCTAATAAACTATCTAACCAGTCCTTCAATAGCTGGAGAAGGGCTGGCCTGGGCCATGTCACAACTGCAGAAGGCTGGAGATCCTGGTGCAGGCCATTGGCCACTGCTCTACTCAACCAGCAGGTGAGGACTCCTCCATACTGCCAGATTCTTATATTCTTTGAGGTCCAAAGATCAGAGGGAAATGTCATATTGTAGACTGAAATAAGAGCTGTTCTATGTGACATCTTTATGTTTGGTTCACTTACTGATACTTTTGTCAGATTACTAACTTTTCTTAATGTTTCTGTAACTGACTCATAAACTGCCTTTAGGAATTCATCAAATCTTCCATTTAAGAGACAATTCTAATAAGGTCCTATATCAGTTTCTTGAAACCATGACACTCCTGCTCTTCTCCTGGCTTAATTTATATTTTCTATACAAACCTCACAGAGTGCACCCTATCCCAAAGATTGAAAAAGGAAGAGCTGGAGGAAAATAGAACTGCAAAAGTTCCTAGAGTTCAGTCACCCAAAGGGAAACACTGAGGTAAAATGATTAATTGTATGACACTTTAAAAATGTTTCTTCAAAACCTGCCTTTGCTACTATAGGAGCATTAATAATAGTTTTAATTTCCACCATGCAGGGAGTTTTTTGAAGGGCTTTTATGTCTCTTCTCACCAAGAGACTGCACTGTCTAGAGGAACTGAGCTCAGAAAGGGTTTGAGCCTAGTGCAGTGTAGCAAGGCACTTGGTAAACAAGAATGAGATGCAGCAGAGCAACCATGCATATGGCCAAGTTCAAATCCAAACTGATATCCCCAGGTATAACTAGGGCAAGCTATTTTAGTTCTGTAAGTTATAGTTTTCCTGTAAAATGAAAATAAAAACCTCAAGGTATAACTAGCAGAGCTAAATGAGAATAGACAGAAAGATCTAAGAGTCCCTGGCCCACTGTCACTGCTGTATAAATGTTAACTATGACTATGACTTTTTATTCATTTCTTATAATATGGTTTCAGTTACACAGACAATGCCATAGCCAGTATTTTATTTCTCTTTTTTTTTTTTACTTGCTTGGAAATCCTGTAATACGTTATATTTGACATAATGACAACCTAGGACAAAAAGGACTTTATTCTCTGTGGTCACTGTGACTTGGTATGAGCTAAGTCGTTTCTATCTTTTGCTGACCTGGAAATAGAATTTGACCGTATCACCATGTTGAAACAACATACCTTAATCTTCTGGTATTGCTGGTTCAAATTCTCCTCAGTGACCCCAAGGTGCACATCAACATCAGCAGCCAACAGGTTACCGTTAACTTCGTCTTCTTCTCCAATCACTGACTTGCCATCGCCTTCATCAAAATGGGTCCCATTCTGTTCAATGACCTGTTTGTGTTTTATCCCTGAGTTTTTGTCAACGTTTGACAACCAGTCCAAAAGGTTTTCTATTTTGGTTTTGCTCTCTTCCAGCTGCTTCACAGCTGCAACCTAGACAGGAATATTTACATCAGGTTTTAAGAATGAAGGCTGAGGTATAAAGACACTCCAAAAGTAAAATCTGAGTAACTTTCAACTGTGAAAACTGACATGCACTGAAACTGTAACACAGTAAAATTAAACCTTGAAGCAACAGTTACTCTGATATATTCACTGCTCTTAAAAATCGTGTACATTCCAAAGTTTTAACTGTAACTGATGAGTTATCATATATTTCACAATCCTATCTCAATTTTAGGAAAAAGTTAAGAAAGACATTTCACCAAACCTTTCATAGTATTTGGTCAATTACACACCTAGAATCTAAGAATTCTAGTTTGGGGGCTAATTATCACTCATTACCACCTGATACACTTAAAAAAAACCAACCGGCTATTATATTAATCATTTCTGACAAAGCAGTAATGTACCACGCATTTGAATAAGGACCTTTTCCGTTTCTTCCTTGATTGCTGTCTTCACAACTTTATCCAGCTCCTTCTTTGACTGTTCGGCCTTCAAATTAAGCTGCTCATACTTTATCTTTGCTTCACTAAGTTTTTGTTCAATCAAAGCCTTATCTTCTTGTGATAGCTTTTCACCATTCTCTTTTAAGAAGTTTTCTGTATTTTTTACAATTTCTGCCAATGCTTGTGCACTTCCTTGCATATCTTTCTGTAATTCCTTAAGACACAAAAGAAAAAAAATACTGTTAAATTATTACCTATATAGCTCTCATAGTTGTAATTCTAAAAGAGGGAATAAGCAGAGTATAACCCATGTAGTTTGAAAAGCATATTAAATATGCTAATCTGAGTTGGTTTATTGAAGTTGTATTTAATATTATTTGAAGAAAAGGTTGAGATTTTCATGCTTAAGAAAAGAATACAGTTTTTAGAATGTAATTTGTGAAACATTGATAATACAGACATGTTTGGTACATATTATATGCAAATATAACAAGTACATTTATAAAAACTTGTAAATACACAGTATTATTTATTGTTTTTAAACATTTATTTTTAATATACATTTATTACTCAGGATAAAAAAAGTTCCCCCAGTGAATGAAGATACTTTCTTTTTCTAAACATCAGACTCAATAATAATATGTAATGTTTGCTTCTTTGCTTTGGCTATTAGGAAGCTCACCCTTCTCCACACATATACGTTTTCTGACTATCGATTGATGAAATTTTTATATATAATTTTCTCTATTCTTTCCCTTTTTTATTATGCATTTTCATTCTCTATATTATACTGTTTGAGTTTTAATATTTTTCTTCATATGTTAAGCGTTCTCAAACTTTTCTAAGAAGTACTTGAAACAGATTCTGTTTATTGAGCCATTACTGTGTGACACTGACTGTGCTAGTGACTGAATTCACAATATTTACTTAACTTTTACAATAATGTAGCAACGAAACCACAACAATGAGGAAACTGAGGCTCGGAAAGATTAAGTTATAAAGCTAACCATATATAAAGCCTGGAATTTGAACCAAAAACTATCTGGTTACAGTGAGAATGCTCTTTCTCTTGACATCAACATAAATATACCTTCATCTGTTGTTTTTGTTATGTTTTTCCATTTTCAAAGAAGATGAAAGGAATAAGACAAAGCTAACAAGAGAGAGAAAGAACCCAAAGCGACGGCTATTTGTCTTGATTTGCAAGTGAGTAGGTTGGCCTTAAATGGGTTCCAGTTTTAATTCATACAAATCTCCATTTTATCTCCTCCATTCAATAACTTATCCTAAGAAAAACAAGGAAATTACCCGGCCTGCTTCAAATTGGAAATCTAACTTTTAGTGTAAAGTTTACAGCTCAGGACTACTAGGTGTGTCTTGCTTCTAAAAAAATCTAGAATTACTGGTGTTATTCTGTAGTCCTAATGGCCCTCCAAACAGTAATCAAACCTAGTGGGAACACAGAGCTGCTGATACAAAGCCCAAGTTTACCTCTTGCTCAGACTTGTACTTCTTTAACTCCACTGTGCCATCTCCAATCACAAAGGCTTCCTGGTGACCGATGAGGCGGTTTTCAGTTTGAGTGAGAAGATCACATATCCCTTGGAGCTTCTCTTTGTACTCCTGTTGATGTTCTGCCGTGGTCTAAAGTGGAAAAAACCCAGACATCATCAATTGTGGTCATAAAATCACCCTCTGATAGCTCCACTTTATTAGCAAACACTTTTCCAAAGTTCCTCTACTAAGCTTTTATTAAGTATGCTGTAAACATAATAGCAGTGGGGGTACAAACTGAGCAAAGAGAGACAGAAAGTATGCGCATGTCCCAAATACAAGGAAAGAGATCCCTGGGATAAAGTCACTCAGTAGAATACTGGCCATGCATATGTATAAGAGATGGAACTTCTGACCAACAGGAAGAAACATCCCATTTTCTTAAGCTCTTGAAGCTTGCAACACACACAATTAATTCTGCAAAAGGACACCAAAAGAGAAGTTAGTCGTGATGTGTTTGTTAACGTAACTGATATGCATATATAGGTTATCATGCTAGAGACAATGCCTGGTGCTTCAAGAAACAATAAAAGAACATTGCATGCAATAATGTTTACCTAATCACTGTATCTAATTGTATTCCCATTTCTTTGCTCATTCTTGATTAGTTACAGTACTGTAATGCAATTCACTGTATCTTCTAAAAGACTGAGTTAAAACCAGTTTGCATGCATCTTTCATTTTCCTATTAATACATGTGCTCACTTCGGCAGCACATATACTAAAAATTTTCCTATTAATACATATATTGATCATTGATCTTATAGACATAGTAAACAGAGCTCATGTTTCCTAAAACCCTAGCACATACTAGCAAGATACTAAGTGTTTATAACTTCTTTATCAGTGCTCACAATACTACCAGGTAAATACTGCTATTATCTCCATTTTACCAGTGAGAAAAGGGAGGTTAAGTGCCTTGCCCCAGGTCTTACACACAGTGAGGAAGGCAGCGGTGACACAAACACAGGCAATGTGGTTCCAAAAGCCATGCTGAGTTGCTGTGCCAAACCATTTCCTCGAGGAAAAAGATACTACTCTTAACCTTCTTTAGCCATGTGCCCTCAATTTATTCCTGGAAATTTCTGAGTATATGCATCTTTCATATTTGTAGGGTAAAAAAATGAGTCCCATTTAAAATAAGTAGTGTTAGGGAGTCATGAAAATTAAAATCATCTGAACTACAGCATCATTATAAAAATGGCATTGTTATAGACTGCTGGAACACTCCTATAATCCACGAGCAGCTACATGAAGGCTTCATGCTGAAGAAGTAAAAACAAAGAATTCCCACTCCACAAAGAAAGGCAAACCTTCTGATCATCAAGATCTTGTTCTAGCTGTAACTGCATCTCTAAACGTTCCACCTGCATAGTTACTGATGCCTGCACATCAAGAAAACACTTCTGAGTTGCATTTAAGAGCCGCAGCAGTTGTCTGCTTTGGTTAGGAGACAGATCTTGTGCATATTCAGAAATGAAGAACTGCACATCAAAGGCAGTAGTCTCCAGCTGCATTTTGGTATGCCCAAGGTCTTTTAACACAGTCTGTGAACAAAGTGGTACAAGTTAGCAATGAGAGTAAGGCTACAGATAAGGGTTATATTAACAAGAATATTCATTTTAAAAAATGTGGTTTGGAAGTTTAAAGACTTCTATTCATTAGTCATCAAAAATCAATCATCTAGAAACAGGTAATTTTAAAAT
This sequence comes from Heterocephalus glaber, assembly GCF_053883595.1. NCBI lineage: Eukaryota > Metazoa > Chordata > Mammalia > Rodentia > Bathyergidae > Heterocephalus > Heterocephalus glaber. The sequence continues at coordinate 11,051,476 of NW_028258151.1, read as the reverse complement.
ACAATGGTAGTTAATATTATAAATAAAAGGTAACTTCTCCAAGAATATTTTATCTTTGCCTGCTACATCATATTTAAAATGGAACTGAAAAAAGGCAAAGATTCAACATAGGTACATGTACCACACATTAAAATATTCCTCGCTATCACTTACAATATCCATTAAACTGAGGTAATAAATAACAAGGTCATGAGGAATTTGAAATGTGAATTAACTGGGCCAGGGTTTCAGTTTTATGACTCTGAGGCAAGGAGCCTAATAATGTTTGCCGAAAATGTGTTCAAATTAAGAGCTTGCAAAAATATCGTAACGAAACTATCAAACTACTTATACTGTCATGTATTTATGAAACTAATTGTATATGACTAATTTATAATTTATGTATTTTATGTGACTACCATATAAATTCATAAATCTAAATCTAAACAGTGGTTTTAAGAGTTCGATAAGACTTCTGGGATAGCTTCACATAAAGTTGTGATTACTTTATAGTTGTGTCAACTATGAACAAATATCAATTAAAGACAAAGGAAATAATTCTTTGTAGTCTTAGGAAAGTTATAGTTTTCCTAAACACTTAAATTAAACCCATAGGTTTTGTAATGTACGTTGCCATATTTACTTTGACACTTGCCTTAAGGAACTCCAAATTTTTCTTTACATGTTTAGTATCTTCAATGTTCACAGTCTCAATATATGTCACAGATCTGCTCTGCTCTGATATCCATTCTGAGAATGACTTAAGTTTATGCAGAAATTCTTCATAGGAAACTTCTAGTTTGGACTAGAAAATAAAATTGTGCATTCATTTCTTTGTGTCCCCCAAATTTCAAAGTCATACAAATAGTGATTCTGTGTCAAGAGCCTAACATTCTAAAAATAAATTATCTTATAACTAAATTTTCAAATAAAGTTTACTGAAACTTTGCCATTTCTATGCCTACCATTTCAGAGTCAATTGCAAGCATGATCTGTTTTATTCTTTCTGAAGACACGTTGCTCAGGGAAGAAAAGGCAGTCTGCAAACTCTGATGGCTTATACTCAATTCTTCAAGATATATTCTCGGAAAGTCACTGGGAAGAGACTTTGAGAATTCTTCTGCTGATTTCATACTCTTTCTTAAAATCACAGCAATTGGAGATAGTCTCAATTCAAATGTCTATAAGGAAGTATGTCCCAGATATAGTTACCACTTAAAGAAAAATATAAACATGAAACAGAAGTACTCCACCTTTTCAAACCTCACATTAACTGACAGCATCCATAAACAGGCAGCTACTACAGTTTAGAGTAGGAATATCCCCCAAGGGTCCATGATTGTGTCCCCAGCTTGGTGCCACAGGGAAGTAGTAGAAACTTTAAGAGCTAGGATCTTAGTGGGAGGTTCTGGGTCACTGGGAACATTGCTCAAAGTGGACATTGCTCAAAGTGCAAGCCCAGTCTCTCCTGTGATTCCCCACCATGAGGTAAGTGGTTTGGATCTGCCACACACTTGTCACTGTGATGTGCTGCCTCACCACATAAGGCACCAGGGCCAATCAATGGTCAGGAACTGAAACTTCTAAAACTGTGAGCTCCAGTAAGGCTTTGATTTTCTGAGGTGTCTGTCAGTCATGGAAAGCTGAGTAACATAGCACCAGACAATTCTTACCTCTAAATGTTTAAGTTGATTCTTCAAAGCTTCTAGATTGTTATCCACAGACTCTTGGTTTTCTAAAGGAGGTGTCATATCTTGAAGCAAAGCTAAATACTCATGCATTTTTTCAGTGTGCTGTAAACACTGCTGCAATTCATTGGAAAACTAAAAACAAATTTGAACATTTTAACTCAACAGCCTTTATGCAGATTTTGAAAACAAATAAAATATAAGGAATTATTCCTGAATGTTTCATGTAGGTATGTGACTGTCGGTCGATCCTGATACACCAACTCCACTGGATGAAAAAATTCTTAGCATGTTAGTAAAGCATGCTCCTGGGTATGTCATAGAGATGTGGGCATGATACCATATGGCCCCTCACCTCTTCGGCAGTGTTACCTACTCTGCTCTTAGGCTGCCATGAACTGAGCAACTGTGCTCCTTCTGCCATGAGGTTTCTGCCTTGGAGCCTGTTAACCATGTACTGAATTTCCTGGAGCTGTGAGCTAAAACCTTTTCTCCTTTATGTTGTGGATGTCAGGTATTGTGTCTCAATTATGGGAAAGTTAACTAATATAAAATACTTCCACATAAAATATATGAATTGACTTACTTTTTCCATTGAGCTATCTCCAGAAGTCATTTCTTTTAATCCAGCAATACATCCCAAATGGTTTGGGAAATCACTGCATAGGTCTTCAAGCCTCTCATCTCTTGGTAAGTCTGATCCACACACAACAGAGCTTTCTAGTCGCATTTCCTGTATAGTTTGTAAGTTAGGGGAACAGTAGTTTCCTTCCTTGCTTTTAACATCACCAAAAATGTGTGGCTTTTCTTCCACTATCTCAAAAGTGGTACATGCTTTCTGACTCAAGTCTCTCATTTGTTCTTTTTCTGAATCTCCATCAGCAAGCCGCTTACAGAAAGCATTTTCAAGTTGCACTGGAAGTACTTTAGATGAAGTATCTCTTTGCTCTAGATCATACTCCATCTGAGTTAATTCTCTCATCAACTCAAACACACCTGTAATTTTGGGGCTGTGTTGATTTTGCTTCAGTGTATCAAGGAGAAGCTCAGAGTTTACATTTGCAATATAAAAAGAATCATCTCTACCCTCTGCCTTCAGTTCTGATGAGTTATTTATGGGGGATACTCCAGAGTAGTCACTGATTTTCAAGTTGTTGGGCACATTAGATGTTTCATTTACCAAATGTAATGAGCTTATCTTTTTAATTAAAATTGGAATCAAAGCTTCAGAGTCTGCACAGGCTGAAGGGTCACCCACCTCTTGAGGATTCATATTACTTTTCAATTTGCTTTTTAAGATGTCCTTTACATTCTCCACAAATACCTGAGATAATTCAGCAATCTGTCTCATCTTTTCTTGGTGTTCTGGAGACAAAGTTTGTTCTCTTGGTGGCTGTTTCTCAATTCCTTCTTTCTTACTGTTAATGTTTAAGAATGAGTAGTCAGTATTTAAAGTATTACTGGAATTATCATTCCTTATTTCACTTATACAGACCTCTGACTGCATATTATCAGCATTTTCCCCGAGGTCTTCCACATTTTTAAGGGTCAAGACTGGAAGTATGACTTCATTGTTTTCTGATGTGAACTGAGGAATTTCTGTTTCTCCTTGTGAGACATTTTCTTTAGTAATAAGATCACTGTGGTGGAGCTTTTTATTTTGAGGCTGGTCTTCTTGTGTAGGAGTCAAATTGTCTTTTGTAATATTAACTCCTAGTTGTAAATCTTCTCTCATGGACAAGTCAGCTATCGAAACATGGCCAGGGGTATTTTCACTTGGTTTCAGCACATCTTTTGCTTTTATGTTTTTAGCACCATATTTTAGGAAAGTAAGCAGATCAAGCTCTTTCTCAGGCGCATCAGTGAATGAATCTTTCTCAGTAGTGTTACTTCCTTCAGATAATCCAACACCTGAAGTAATGTCGTCACAGATCACCTTGGAAACTGGTGTGACAAATATTTCTTCAAGATCCTCGAATTGAACAGGGCTTTTACTAACCACTGTTTGTACATTTTTTGGTTTCTCCTTAAGAGTTCCAGTTGCCTTCTCAAGGCTTCCTTTCTGATCAAGGTCTTCATTGTTTGTGATTTTTGGAAATGGATACTGACTTTTAACTAAATTGAGGCTCTCTCTTGTACTTTTATTAAGTGGAAGTTTGAGGTACTTATTTTCCTCTTCTTCTGGCCCCCCTGTAAGTACTTCTTTACCTAAGTGTGTTTTGTGGGCTGACATAGCACCTTCCATTAGTATACTGATTTTGTCATCTTTCCCTTTTACTGGATCTCTCCCATTTCCTTGGTGATCTCTGCCAGTTATAGAAGCTGTGAATGACAACTGGTTTTCCTTAGGTTTCCCAATTAACTCAGGCTGAGAACAAATGATTTTATCAAAAGATGGGTTGATTTTGGCCGTCACATTCTCAAGACAGACAGATCCTGGCCCTTGAGTCACCTTGATCTTTGTGTTCATTAAATCACCCTCTAATTCTGAAACTGAACTGACACTGCTATGTAAAATACCTTCAGGACGAAAGATTTTTCCTGATTCAGTGTCTTTAGTGACAGGCAGCAATGTATCTATAAGTACTACCTCATGACTCAACAGATTTTCTTCCCTTTTTCCAACATCCCCAGTTGTGTGTTCCTGAAGGTTGTTTCTTTCAGTAACTAAAATGCTCTTCCTAGTTGATTCCAACTGCAAAACACTTATACTTTGCTGTGTTACTAAAGAACTAGAATCGCACATTTTATCCAGGAGAAGCATTTTAGTACTTTGATTTTCACCACTATTTTGCTTTACAGCCATGGAACACAACTGGTTATCTTCAGCTTTATCTTGGCACACAGATTTTCCATTCTCATCTCCCACTTCTCCTTCTTCATCATCACCATCATCACCATCATAGTCATCATCATCTTGATCATTACTGTCAGACGTACAATCCCCATAACTTTGTTCACTTTGCATAGAATCAAAATGGTCAGTATCAGATTGGCCAATTACATACTCTTTTCTTCTCCAACTGCCAGCGTCATCAAATTCTAATGAGTCACCACAGCTCCCTTTACTTCCTACAATTTCACAATCAGTCAATGAGTCAGACTCACCACCTTCGAGGTAATTTGTATGTTCCCTTTCTGATAATGTTTCCATCGACCATTCATTCACCTTGTCTGAGCTAACTGAACTTAAATATTTTCTGTCACTAGAATCTAACTCAGCTTTCTCAATACCTGTGAGAAAATCTTGAAGACATTGTGCTTTGTCCCTCACATTTACATTGCCAGCTAGTCCTCCCTGGGGAACCACAGAGCTTTCATTCTCTTTTGAAATATCATAGAAAACATCAACAGGAAGAACCATTCCATCATTTTCCTCTTGCAGTGTGTCATAGTCCTCAGGCTGAAGACAATCCCGGATATCACCTTCAAGAAGCAGAGAATCATGGTCATCATCTTCAAACAAGGGGGTATCATAAAAATCATCATCACTATCTGTGTCTGTTCCTGCATCACTCTGCTGATCATCCAGCAGTGATGTTTCATAGTCACCAGCACTGATGGTTTCTTCAAGCACAGGAGTACCACAGATATGACATGCACTGGCATCATCGGTACTGCACCCTTGGGTCATGGCACCAAAGAACTCTTCCATTTCAGATACATTTTGCTTGCCTATAGGTTTCTGCTGAGAAGCAGTACGCATTTGTTCATTCTCACCAAAAGTATCTGACATATATTTATCACTGGGATATTGTACTTGAAGATTACGACAAGCAATATTTAAAGACTTCTGTTCACCATGTTCTCCCTGTAAAGTGATGTTAATAGCTGCAATTCCAAGAAACTGGTCTTGAAAACTTTCTCCCATTCTTTGATCTGATAACATGTTTTCGTTGCTTAATGATAAGGAGGCTTCATACTGACTTCCATCACTCTCTGGGGTGTGCACATCATTAAAACTTTTCTGATTATGCCTTAATTTATCATGACTTAATAAGGTACTTAGCCTGGGAGAGTAGTCAAAGATAGATGAATCCTGGTTTATGTTATCCTCATTCTTTGTTTCACTGATATCACAAAGTCCATCAGTTTTTGATTTCATAACAGGGCTTGTTATCAAATCATTTGCAAAGTTTTGACTTTGATTTTCACAGTTATCAAGTATGTTTCCAGAGTCATGTCTAAGCATGCTAGATTCTGTAGGTTCAGTCTGTTTTACATATGACATAGGATTGGGAATGCACATGCTAAATGAAGTGTTAACTTCCTGATCAGCTGCTATGTTTGCCATGTTTTCTGACTGACAAAATTTACTACTGATACCATTATTTCCCATTTCATCAAACTTTTCATCTATGACACCCTTTTGATTTTTAGGAGTCTCTGTATGTCCTGGTTCTCTACAACGACATTTATCAGACCTAGTTGTTGAAGCTGTACATTCATTCTTTTCTTTACTTGAAGCAAGATTAAGAAATAAATCAGGGCAACCTAAGACATCAAGACTGTCGTTTATGGGTGTGTCCTCACCAAATTCGGCACTGCAGCCTTCCAGGAGCATACCAACAGCCTCCTCCAAGTCTCCATCGTACAGCAAAAGCCTCTGTCCTGTGCTTGCATCCATATAGCTATTAACCATCAAATAAGATAAGAATAATTTCTCAGTCTGTTCCGAGCTCTGAATTGCCATTGACTCTTCTCCATCAAAAACATCTTCTTCTTGCCTGTAATCATGAACTGTAGATGGCTGGAATTTACAAAAAGAGAGCCATCTTCTGGCATTTTTACAAGTTTCTAAATCTCCTAAATCTGGCATTTTATCTGGCAGTACTATATTTTTTAAAATCGATGCTGTATTGTTATCTATAATTCCTAGCTGCTTAGCAACATCCAAACCAATGACTTTAGAACTTTCTGGAATATAGAGAGCCGCTATTTTCTGCCTGCCATTCAGAATTTTGTAGGCCAATTCATTTGTAATCAACTCTTGCTGCAAGGAAGATGATGTGGGGAATATTTCACCAGTGTGAGGCCAAATAAGACCAACATAGCCTTGCTGAGCCTCCAGGACCAAAAGAGCACTGATAGAAGTGATTAAGTTGCACTGGACTGCTTCATCCACTGTTAAGCGTTTAGCTGGGCTGGAGCAGATGATCCCACCCGTCTGAACCTGATAGGTGAGAATACTGTGGGCAGTATTTCCATCAATCACTCCCTTTGCCATGGCTTCTTCAACAGTCAGCTTTTGACCAGAGGTACACTCGATCAGACCACCAGACAGAAGCTGTGCACCTAATAACCGAAACATGGTCTCACGGTCTATGAGACCTTCATGAGCCGCTCTTAGAATGCTTATGCTTCTTCCACATTTTAATGTTATTCTACCCCCTTCTTGTGGTCTCACAGGTAGAAGCCACATTCTGGTACTTTCTTGTAAAATACTTCTTTGTACCATATCTATTAAAGACACCTTCTCAGAGGTGAAGGGGTCAATAAGATTTCTGCATGTATTTTGCCTTTCTAGGACTTTAGAAAATAATGCTGAGGAAACCAAGTTCTGCTGGAAAGCCTTCTGTAGAGTCAAGTGTTCTCCGGTGGCTGGGATAACCAGAAATCCAGTAGAAAACAGGATCTCAAGAACTTTAATGGCCATGGGCTCTGATATCATCCCTTGAGCCAAAGCATCTAGTACAGGAATTTTGGTAGATGATGAAGCAGAAATAATCTCCTTAACTTTATTTAGTTCTTTGAGTTGGCACAGAATTTGTTCATCAATAAGGCCATGACTTTTGGCATCTTTGAGGTTAAAACACTTTCTTAATTCTGGTGAAATTAGACCAGAAATAAGCAGCTGTGTCTCAAGCAACCTGATTCCTGTGTCATAGTCAATGAGGCCTCTTAAAACTGCCTGAAAGACTGAAAGGACTTCTCCAGTTGTCTGATCAATGGTGCCTGCAATCACTTTATTCAGCTGAAAGGAAAATGCAAAAATCTTAGGTCAATCTGTTACACAAAGGTAGGCAGAATTCTATGCAACTTAGTTTTTGTTTCTTATTTTTTAAGAATACACTTCATCATAAAAATCCTCTACTTACCAAGGTGTAGCAATGCTGTGAATGTTAGGCAGCTCAAATGCACAAGTGATCTATGTCAGTGATCTATTCAACAGCACAGGATGTGATAAAAGCTTTGAAAACAACATGCATCTGTGAACTGAAAACTTAATATTGTGTACATTATCAAGGTTAGTGAGGACACAGCAGAGTAGATGATGATAGTGAGAGAACAGAACACATACCTAGAAGGCAAATCATGCTTTCTGTATTTGGGTGAGATTAAGGTCTAGTGATATGAAAAAGAGTATCAAATCCCATGCTACTGATGTTTACAGCATACTGACTACTTCAAAGACACTTAAAAATTAAGGAACCAGAAAAACTGTACATACCCCCAAAATGTGACAATTATGCAGAAAGTATTCTCGGGGAAAATGGAATTACATATAAGTGAACTTTTAAAATATTGAATATTGTGTTTGGCATGTTGATATGCACTGCCAAGTTAAAATAAACTTTAAGAGATGTCTATTTTAAGAAGATACTAGAGCATCCTCACTATAATATATGGACTCATATTATTTGAATAACTCATGGGTATCTCTGAAAACCAAACTCCATAGCACATCAACGCCACCACCAGAGATGACCCAAAGTCTCTTTTATAACATTTTATACTAAAAAACCTACTGTAGTAGAAAATGGCTTTTAAATAGGAGAGTTAGAAAAATGAATGATTCTTTTTTTACCATGCAAGGCAGAGATTAAGATGTCATAGAAACTAGTGATCAGCAAGTGTAAGACTGCATTTAATAAATGACACTAAAATCTCCAAACATGTAAATAAACTTCATCCATATTTTATCTATGTAAAAAATTCAAGGTAATATATTATTGACATATATCTCCAGTCATGCAATAAAAACTAAGTTTCTTGAAACAGCTTCATGTTTAATAAATAATATTACCTTCTCCTCTACAATTATATCTCCTGAGGTTTGTGATACTTCCAGTTGTTTCAGAGATTCACTAAATAATAAATTATATCCTTCTTTAAGAGTTTTCACTTGTTCTTCCAATTCCTTTCTTTCTTCTCCTGTCATTCTAAAATAACCATGAAGTATGAAAAAGAATAAATGCTAGTTTTCAAGTATAAAAAAGACATATTAGTTTCTATGACATCCTGATACGGTCTTAAAATTAAAATACAGTCCTAGGTATAGTACATATTGCTCAGGTCTTGGAAGAACTGATTAGGAAAACTAAGGATGGCCCTAGAAACATCTAGGAGTCTTTTCCTTGAGAAAGGGAATGAAGGAAAGGGTATGGACATGTATCTGTATCTCTCCAGCATACAAATTTCCAGAATAAAAAAACTGCTATTATATGATGTGGGAAAGATCCCACTGTTAGTTCCATCATGGAAAAAGGACAGTAAGGTAGCATTTCTCAAGCCAACGGTCATTTAAATGGAAGAATAAATGAAGAGAAATTTACAAGGAAATTAACTAGATTCCCCTAAACTATAATGCAAACCCATCTGGAATAATCTTAAAGTTCAAAATGGGTTTAAGATAAGGTGGTCCTTCTCTGAGTCACTGGTTAAAATACATGAAGTTTCTTGTTGTGAAAAGCAGGACCAAAACACAGTATGAAAACTATAGCAAAGAAATGAAGCACATCTTTACACATTTTCCACAAGGCAGGCTCAAAGAGCACTACTTAAAAGTTTGAGAGCGGGCTTAGATTTCACTCCTGCCACTCACTGGCTACTAATTCTTCACTCCTCTGAGCCTGTTTTCTTATCAGTAATGTATGTGGATAAAAAATACATCTTAGAATTGTGCTAAAGATGACAATAAATAAAACATTAAGTTTATATACTTTACATTAATTGTAATTAGAGTTCTATTTTAAAAATCTCAATTAAAATTTACCACCATCTGCTTTGTTGACAGTTTTTAAGAACATGTCCCCAACTCTGTTGAAAGACCTAAAGAAAATCAACATACTTGTCTCCATGTTTAGCCAGAAAGAGCTGCATAGTTTGAAGTGCTTCAGATAACTGTTCCTTCTTAGTTGATAATTCTTCACTGGGAATCTGCAAGATAAAGAAGGCACTTCAACTCTTCCCCTAAAAAGACAGTAATAATTCTTTTAAAAACCTAATCAAGTGATAGGTCTATTTTCTTGATGACTCAAATTAATAACCTATTACTGACAGGTTATTGGCCTGGATAAAAAGAGTGCTTTATTTCTAATGCATTATTAAGAAAGGAGGTTCTATCTGTCTTTAATGCCATCATTGTCATGAGCAACTAGTTCATATACGTGTTCTTGCCTTTGTCCCAGCCCAACCATGAATAAATGTGGCCTTAATTCCAAGGGAGCCAGAAGTTCAGCAATGGCCCAACATCATCCTTATATATGACAGTACTCAAAACGATCTCTGAATTTAGCATATTATCTCCAAAGAGTATCTTTATTTCGCTAAGCACCTAAATACAATTTTCCTTTTAAAAATGTGTGGTGAAAGTATTATTGTACAGTCTGCAGATAAAAACTAAACAATGCTAGGCTGGAGGTTTAGCTCAGTGGCATCACGCATGCCTCGCAAGCTCAAGGTCTTCAGTTCGATCCCCAGTAGTCCGTCGTCCCCCGGCCCCCGCAAAAAAGAAAAATTAAACAATGCTAAGACTCTCACCTGTAAAAGCCACTTTTGAGTCAGAGCAATAAAACTGATCTGTTAGGGAAAAGCAGGAGGCTGTAATAACACTTTCTCCTAATTCCTTAGCATATGATTTCAGAATCCTTATTTCAGGGAAGTGAGAGGAAATAATCTACCCTATGCATACTATTTAGAGCCGACTTAAAGTCTAGTTTTCATGATTACAAGTAATCATGAGGCCATAGAGAATTTTGGATGATACAATTATGTACATGAAATTTATTGTCTAAATTTTCTTTAACAGAGATACCATCAAGGATTCTTTGGAGAGCTATAATTATGCTCATGATCTGCATTAAACAGTAACTGCAGGACCAGGGATTTAGCTCAGCAGCACCATCCTACCTTGCAAGCACAAGGTCCTGAGTTTAATCCCCGGTATACAAAAAAAAAAAAAAGTAACTGTCTACTTTTGTGTGTCTCAAGTCCAAATCTGATTTAGTAATACTTTGGAGGATTTGAAACTGCAGAATGTGAAGCTACCAAGGATTTATAATCCACATTTCTGAAGAAAAACTTATTCTCCCAAGAAATCTTTGCTAAGGATCATGTGCCTATTTTAGTTATCTTCCTATGTGAGAGAAAAAGGAAGATGTTTTAAATTAAGTTATCTTCATTAAATTACTTTGAAGGTTTTGAATTCAAAATACCAAATGTAGATGTTTTCAAATTTCTCCTTTCTTCCACACTACAGGACATTAGGTAAGACTGAGAATACAGCTTTATCTTAATTAACATTTCAAGTATATAATCAGTCTATAAACTTCTCCAAATGAGAACTCGAGATAAGGTACATCACAGACAAAAATCAGACAAGACAGTAATGTCTTCTGTTTAATCACGTCAACACGGTGAGGTTTAACTGATGGCAAGTGACACTGAGGCAGAGCTAGAAGAGGGCCTAAATCTTCACATTAAATGACAATGCCTGAAATTTCCAAATATCAGGTAGGGGCAGGAGGACAGTGTTAGAAAAGTATTCCTGGGATGGGGGGCTTAAATCTTGGTGGAAAATTTTTTTTCTTTAAAAACAGCAGCAATTTCTACCATCAGTAGCAGCACCATTAGAATTATATCTTAACTACCAATGTCCTGAGAGCTTCCAGTACTACAGTCCAAAGACATCATGGAACAGTAACATTACACACAGCTATTGCCATCCAATTAATGACGAGTAGTTGGGAGCCAAAAACAGTCTTTAGGACTGAAGAAGCCCCATGGGTAAGGGAGAGAATCTAAAATTTCTACTAATTGACTGTAGACACTTCCTTATTAAACAAAAATGATCCAGAAAAGCACATCTGAAGTTATTATTCCAAGATGTTAATATCCTAACTTGTATTTGCATTGTTCTTAGTTTTTATATTTCCATCTGTAAGAATGAGACTGTGTATCTTCACAAGATGGAGGGCACAGACTACTCTGGAGAGAGAAAAGGATGACTGTGACTCAGCTGTTCTCATCAGTCACCTGCCCTTGAGGGAAAGCAGTACAACCTATTAGCTTACTAATCGCAAAGCTCATATACATAGTTCAGGCTTTGGAATCAGGGATACTTTCTTCTGCCACATACTAACTGTGTTTCTTTGGGCAAGTTACCTAACCTTTCTGGTTTTTGTAATAACTGTCTATAAAAATTATGGTAAAGAATTTAACGTGTTAGGTGAACTCCACAACTCAGTATTATTATTAACCAGGAGCTCTGTGAATACCTTTTGCTTAGAGAAGGGAGATTTTCCAGCCTTCTCTCCATCTCTTAGTGTCTTGCTGATACTTGATAACCATTTCTGCAATTCTTTGGCTTTGTCAACATGGTCTTTCTTTTCTTCTTCCAGTGATTTCTGACAGGTGTGAGTTGGTTAAAAAAAAAAAGACACATTCCAATAAATCACTAAGCTATTAAACTGATCTCTCCACTAAAAATAAAAATATAAAAATGTCTTCTCATCACACATGGGTTACTGAGATATTTTATTCATTCACTTAACCATGTTTATGTCACAAAGCAGATGTACTTCCAAAATATTTACTGTAGCAAAGAAAGCTGTGATAAACATTCTTTCATCCCCAGTCTAACTTCCCAGCAGCTCCATGAATATGACAAAGGAACTCGGCTTTATTCATGAGGCCCTAGATGATTCTAGATGGCTGCCTTTGCATTAGCATTACAATCTGGATTGTCTGGACAGAGAAGTATCAGGCAATGGAAACTGATCATGTCTACTCACAGAAAAATAAAAAGAACAAGGAAAAATCTTCCCCTCCTCCAATACCCAATACATTCATAATGTTAGCTTTTAATTCAGAGAGATTACAGTAAACATTTTAATATGTAAAGAAAGTTACTACATACAGAAAACAAAACTTTTTATTTTTCTGAAGCAGTGCCAATCTGAGCCTCAGGGATAAGGGAATGGATTCCCATCTTTTCCTTCGACTCCATGGTGCTCTGTAGGGTGCTGTTTCACCAAGCACAGCACATCATTTAATAAGGGGAATGAAATCCCCAGGTTGGATCCATACAGGGAAAGGTAGGTCTGAAGAAATGATGCTGTGAAACGCTGAGGTTCATCAAGCTTATTCCACATTGCAGGTAAAACAGGATTATTTTATTTTATTTGAGTCAGGGTCTCATCATGTAGTTCAGGCTGGTCTTGAACTCATTATGTAACCTAAGCTGGCCTCAAACTTATGGCTATCCTCCTGCCTCAGCCTCTGGAGTGCCAGGATCACAGACGTGTACCACCACACCCAGCAAATATGTTTACTTTAGTGTGGGTAAGATTCAAAACAACTATCCTGAAAGCTAAATGGAACCATTTTAAGGGCATCAAATTTTTTGTTATTTTCAATTAAAAATTATTATGTCTTGAGCAGTAAACTATTTTGAAGCTTCAAGAAACAAACAGTGATTTGAGTCAGTTGCCCAATTCCTAGACTACGCGTTTAGCCAATTCCATCTACTCTAGACAGATGGCACGCGGCAGCCAGCACGGCCCCCTTTACAGTTACTTAAACAAGTCTATTAGGAAGAATAGTAAAGACTAGAAATTCCTGTCATCAAAGGTTCAGACACTTCTATCAGTTTAAGTCCTGTGTAGAAATCAAAATCAGCTTTTTCTAAGGCTTCCTTATAAGTCAGCTTTCTTTTGGTCTGGGGACATAATATGTTTCTGATGTATGACTTGTGATCCTTGAGTCTGGTAGCGACAAGCACATCTATGATACCTACTTGGAGAGCCTCTTCTACTGACAACCGAGCATGAGCCTGAGGTTCTATCAAGCCCCCTGTCAAGTACTGAAACTCTAGGCATCGGATTCCCATTTCCCTACTTATGATATTGGCATTTACAGCTTCCACCACTGACATCACTTTGTTAGTGACAGGATGACCAATCCCTGTGATCACCAACTCACACTGTCGCAGCTGCTGGGCGAAGCCCTCATCAACAAGGCCTCTATGCAGAGCTTCAGCCACCCTGTACTTCTTGCCAGTCAGGGGATCGATTACCCCCCCTGTACTGACTTGGGCCTCCAGACACCTGAGGGCAGTAATCCGGTCCACCAAATTTCTTCTGGAAGCCTTTAGTAAGGAGATCCTCTCCCCACTTGAAGTCAGCCAGTAGCCTGCAATAGGACTATGCAGATCTTTCTTGGGAACTAACTGGCTCAGCAAAGAATCAGCAAGCTCTGTAAGTGTGATGAGGCCTTCCTGATACTTTTGGACCAAAACTTTGTCAACTGTCCCCTGCTCTATGGCTTCATTAATATTAAACTGTAATCCTGTCTTGATATCTGTCAGCATATGAGAAGGTTGCCCATAGGATTCAAAAAACGTTGCTTCCTTCCATTGATACTGCTGTTCTGAAAGCTCAAGATAAATGCTTTTGTCAATTAGATTTCTCTGGAAAGCCTCATATGCACTCAGTTCTGCTCCTGTTTTAATATCAACCACAGAAATTTTATGAGTTTTTGCTACACTGAGATTGGAAATGTCCCTTTCCCCAAATGGCAACAGAAAGCACTGGCAATCTACATCGAACACACACATTTGCAACAATTCTGAGTAATACAGAGCTTGCTTGTTATTGGGATTAGGAAAAACTCTAGTATTGCTGGATGGTTCATGCAAAAACTGCAAGATGGCATTATTTAACAAGCCCAGCTGTAGAGCAATTTCTGGAGGAACACGGATGCCTCTCACAGGGTCAATGACGCCCCCACTGGCAATCTGAGCCTCTAAGATATGTTTACCTTTTTGTCTGTCAAGCATTCTATTTTCCATAGCTTGGAATACTGACAATGCCTTAGACGAACAGGCATATCCCAGGGCCGCCTTCTCTGCTTCAAGAAGCCTAATTCTGAACTCAGGCTCAATTACCCCTTTAAGAACTGCATCTTCAACAGAATATGTCTGACCTGAAATGGGATCAATTATAAAACCTGTTGCAGCTTGAGCTTCTAAAAAGGCTAAAGCTGTCATTTTGTCTATTATGATTTTCTTGGCTGCTGACACAAATGAAATCTTTTCTTTTGTAGACTCTAGATAAAGCCCTGCAATTGAGGTGGCTTTTGTCAAAAACTTGCTAAGACTTTTCTGAACTTCCTCAACAGTCTTCAGACCAAGTCGCAGCTGCTCCATAATTCTCATGTCCAGAAGCTTAGCTTCGACCAACTGCTGGGCAGACACAGTGTGCCTGAGCCCTTGGAACTTAAACTCATCATCCCTAACTGAATACACATGATTGCCATCAATGTGCTGGGAAGTCTCTGCTTCTGAGTCTTTCTTAAAGAAATCTCTCCCGAGTCCACCAGACGCTCTGCACCCTTCTGGCATCCGTTCTTCAGCACTAGGAACTGGGTTCTTTTCTTGTTTTAATGATGTGACTTCTGTATGCATATCATACTGCTTATTCTTAACTATCTGCAACAGGAATTTTTAAGATGTTAAGAGTCATCTAAAGAATTTGTGTCACTTGACCCATTCTCAATCCAAACACAATTCCTCAAATTATTAAGATACATCAAGAAAATTTTCAGATGGTGTTTCAGCAGTAAGTAATATTATTTTGAGAGCTTCAAATTTACTTTAGGTGATAATACAATTAAAATGGTATGACTGAGATGAAACTGGGTCACAGAATATGTTAAAAGTTAAAGTTAACTGCTTGGTTCTTCTAGTTTTTTTAGAATCACAGTTTTCAAAATGTATTTCCACAGATATAACAAGATACGCATTAGATCTGTGTTTCATCTCAAGAGATTCACACATAAAAGGATATTTTATAATATTCAAGTCACTAAAAAGTTATAGTATTATAATTCTCTCTGAAGTACAGAAAGCCAAACATATTTTAAAAAGTTAAAAATTTCATATACGAGATCAAAATAATTAAAGAAGAAACTCAACAGTAGTGAGCTGGTAAGGGCTCAGAACAGCATATACCTCCAAGGGGGTCAAAAGCTTCACCAATTCCATCTCATGTTTGTCATCTTGGTACCTAACAGGTGGTCTCGAGTTGTGCAGGGCTTGATCTCTTATTTTCTCTATTTCTGATAGTCTTGTAACAGGGTTTGTCTCATCAAAAGTTATCTGTAACTCAGTGCTTGTTTGAGAAAAATACTCAGAGTAACACTGCTGGCTTTTCTCTCTCTCAAGTGGAGCCCCTGGTGGCCAGAACTGGACTTCTTTTGGTATTTGTTCAACAACCTGATGCTGCCATTTCTCTTCCACCTGCTGTGGCTCTTCAGGCCATCTGAGCAGAGGAGACCTGGCCCTTAGGTGTCCTGTGCTCCTACAGAGGAGCTCTCCAGAGTGCTGATGCTCCCTCACAGTCACCTCAAAGTCTGGTGTGTAGGTGCAGTCTTTGCCAATATTCTTTTTCTGGATTTCACACTGAAGCAAAACTAACTGGTGTTCATGCTCCTTTATCTGTTGGTCCATTTTCTTCTTCAACTTTTCAACTTCACATTTCTGGGCTATCAGCTCATCTTCCAGTTTCCGACACTTCTGGTAATGATTTGCTTCCACATGCTTCCCTTGTTGCATTTGCTCACGGTATTGTTGGAGCTGACTTTCAAGTTCTTTAATATTTGTTTCACAAAGCTTGGCATTTTCTTGAGCCCTGCAGTTTTCTTGCTGAAGAGATGCAAAGTCAAATTTAATGCCTGATATATCCTTTTCAGTGATGACCTTGGACTCCATTAATTTTTCCATCTTTTTCCGAAACTCCTCTGCAGAATGTTTGAATTTATCAGACTCCTCCTGAAACAGAGCCATCTTTCTGTGGGTCATCTGCTCTTCAATGGTCTTTAAGTGCAGTTCATCTTGTACCTTTTTTAACCTGTTATTTAACTCCTGAACTTGAGCTTGCTGCAGCTGAACTTTCTGCTCCCCACGTCGCTTTTCCTCTTTGGAAGCATTCAGCTCAGCATTCAGATTTCTAACCTCTTTTTCAGTGTTCTGGATGATAATGTTCTGCTGGTCACACTTTTGTTTAAATTCACTTACTAAATTCTGACTTTTAACCAGATCTTCTTCTAGGCTTTTAATTTTTCTGTGGAAATCCTGTTCTGCTTTTGTCTGTTTATGTAAGTGTTCATTTGTATTGCGTAACTGATCCTTAAAACCATCTGCCTGGGTTTTCAGCACTTCACATCTCTGCTGGATGGCTTGTTTCTCTAAGACTACATTTTTTGATTCTTCTTGAATTCTCTGCATCATTAATTTGGTTTCATTATTCTGCCTAGTAAGCTCATTAACTTTTTGTTTCAGCATTTCTGCACACTCATTACTTTTCTCCAATTCTTTATTAAGCTTCTGGATTTTATCATTATTTTCTTTCTCAGCTTTAATATTTTGAAGCAACTGCTCATGGCTTTTCTCAAACTGTTCTTTCAGGTGATCTGATTTTCTCTGGGAGAGTTGCCTTCTTTCTTTACAGAATTCCTTCTCATCCTGAAAAGAATGAATTTGGGAATTTAAATACTGAATATCTCTCTCAGCTATAGCATGTGACCTAGTGATTCTGTCTACTTCTTTTTGTAGTTTCCCTTTCTCATGATGGAGAGATTCTAATTCTAACTGATAACTCTCCTTTATTTTCTTGAGATCATTTGCTTCTTGCATGACTTCTTCTGCTTTATCTGTGGTTTGGTTCAACTGCCTACTAAGTTCTCTGAGTTGCTGAGAATATCCCTCCTCTACTTGATCCTTCCTTTCCAACTCCAACTTAAGATACTTTAGCGCATTATCTGTTTTATCCAATTTATCTTTTAGCAAACGAGCCTTTTCCTCAGATGAAGTCTTCTCAAGCTGGAGGGCATTAAGCTCATACTTCAAGTCTCTCATGTCCCTCTCTGCCCTTCTATTGGCAATGGTCAGTTCATCCACTTGCTGTCTGAGTTCTTCTGCTTTCTGTTTGTCATATTCTTTCTGAAAACCTTCTATTCCCATCCGAGACATGGGCTGTGTGATTGCACAAGCTGGTAATGTATTTTCTCTATATGAATACTGAATTTCATTTATTTTTCTTCTTGCTTCCAATTCAATCTTTTGCTTTTCCTTCAACTGTTTCTCTGCCACCTGTTTTTGAAATGTAAGATCTCTTTCCATCTGCTTTACAAGCTTCAAGAGTTCTTCCTCACTGTCTTTCTTTCTTCTTAATTCTTCCATTAACTTATTTTTTTGTTGCTCCAAATCATTCAAATTTGAATCTTTCCTTTTAAGATGATCTTCCAGTGTTCTTCTTGTAAAGGTGTTTTGCTCTAACTGACTCTGAAAATTTAGGAGGTTTGTTTCCACAGCTACTCTTTTGGCCTCGGCCTCCAAGGTGAGCTGCCTCACCCGCTCCAGCTCGAGTTCCATGGCTTCCTTCTCTCTCACTATGGTCTCCAGTTCCCTGCGGTACTGCTGGGCTTCACTCTCAGCCCTTATCTTCTGCAGAGCAATGTCTTCTACATTTCTCTGCTGTTTTCTCAGTTCAATTTCTGCAGCCTCCTTGACCTTTGGAAGTTCTTCCTCTACTCGAGACTTTTGCTTTTTTAGTTCAGCTACCATTTTTTCCAATTCTTTTATCTTTCCAGTAAGTTTGCTATTCTCAATCACTGTTGCCTTCTGACGCTGAAGCAGATCCGAATATGCCCCATATTCAGAAGTCTCCTTACACCTTTTCATCTACAAGAGATGTTTTTAAAGTGTCAAACCCTTTCTGTTCAAATTAATTTTACAACATCTGAAGCAATATCCTTCTGAGTACTCACAAAGCCAAATGAACCCAATGCGGAGCAAGCACCATCACCACCACCAGCACTGCATTCCTTGGAGAGCAAGCTTCGGCAAGTCAGCAGCAAGAGGAGACAGAAAATCCTCCAGGGTGGGTTTTCTGAAGATTCTTTTTTTGACTCTCAGAAATAATTTCATTTAAAAAATTATCTAACTCATGTTTTATAACAAGAAAGGGCCTTACAAAACATGTAGTATGATCCCAATCTTTTACAGAAGAAGTTGAAAGGTTAAATCATTTTCAAACTCACATAACGGGTAAGTGACAAAAAGGATGCTAACACTTTCACAACAGAGTTCTTTCTGCTCTTAGGGAAAAGTCTCCTCCTATCCAATGAGAAAAACATACAGCTTTCAGGAACCAAATAAAATAAAAGAATTTAGTTTTTAGTAGCTAGCCCAAAGGACACCTAAAAAGATGCTTACATTCCCATGTTTTATGGTTAAAAAGATCAAAATAGAGAACTTCAGAACACAGAGCCAAACTCAGAAATAATACTTAACATAGGAAAGGAGGACGATTATATAAAAATTTGAAATTCTTAAGTTGAATTTCTCATTTATACTTGACACATGGTGGCAATTATAATAATCAAAAGTGCTAATGCAAAGGCAGCCCTTGTCCCTGAAGGCTTGAGAATTTGTGCTTCATATATTCACATATGTGGTGATTGTTATTACTGACATGTTTTCTATGAATCCACCTTGACAAGAACCTCTAGATACCTCACAAACAAAAGCTATTTGTTAAATATAAATTTATTTTAAATATACTCAAGGATTCAGCTCCAGTTATTAAATAAAAACAAGAATTTTTAGTTTACTGAGGTCATAATCTCAGCTGGGAAGAGTCCATTTCATACTGACAGTTCTGATTACAATGTAAGATCACTTTACTAGTATGCTGATAGTTTAGTATCATCACTCAAAATCACCATAGATGACAACAATTTAAACAAGAGTAGAAAAAGCATTTTAGATAGTAGGGTTTCTTTCATTGGGATGCTTTAGTAATTTCCAGAATTTAATTTATATTATAGACCAGTGCTGGCAACCCTTTCAGAGCTTTCAATGATAATAAACAGCTGGCTGTGGAAAGTGTGCCACAGGTTTGCCACCACTGTTATGGACCATATATTATTTTTATTTCTTTAATTTATTGTTGTCTAGTAATTTTGACAAGAGTCTCAGTCATTTCCTTTGCTGACCTAAATGCAGTTTTCTTAAGAATTCACACAAAAACAAATCAAATCACAACCTGATGTACTCAAGGTTCTTCTTTCTTTACTTTGATTTATCAGGTCAACTCTTGGTGACACTGAAGTGTTTTATCTATTTAAAATACCAGGTTTTAATTTTTTATTACTTCTAACAGGGTCTTCCCTAGTTCTTTAAAATGTAGTTTTTGCTAAGAGACTCTGAGCACTTGTTTTTTCTTGATCATGCTGTTTTCCTCAGGAAAAAATATATCTGTGACTGAGTCCTCAATATTTACTTAGAGTCATTTTCATGATTTGTTAATAATCTTTGATTGCCTGGTAACTCTAAATATTTTAGCAAATGCTAGCAAAGTTATGATCTAATGTTGATTTGCTTTCTTATAGATCTCAAGTTTATTCACATAAAAACAACTTCATGTCTTCTCTAAATTTTTTCTGATGCAATTAATATATAATTTGCTCTCAACATAAACTAAAGAATTTTTTCATCAAATCTAATATCCCTTACAGACACTCTATGACATTTCTCTACTTTGGTATTATTTCTGAAATTAACTGGTACCAATCTTTGATTTTATGCTAATTATGAAAAACTCTTGTTTCCAGACTAAGGTTGCTCCACTCCTGTGGCTTTTCAAGAAACACCACTCTTTTGAGTCTAAAAATTGAAGCCTAAAAATCTATTTTTTGTAGGCCACTGTATTAACATGATCCTTAAGTGGTGGTGTTTTTAATCTATTTAAATTTCAGCCTTTGCATATCATCTTCCATAAATATACTTTTTGATTTTTAATTTATTATAAATCTTTGACCTTTCAAAGGATGGCAATCACGATTTCTATTTATTTTTGGCCTTTTAAAATATCTTTTGTTTCTATCAACTTCTGCTTCATCAGAAAAACTGAACCAAGTAGCCTATATATATATATATATATATACACACACATATATAAAATCACAGAAGCAATATGAGAAGCCAAAGAATTATTTTCTTTTATATTTAACTACTATATATACAAATCAAAAATGTGCATGCCATTTAAAATGAAATAAGACTTCTCAAGAATTAAAAAGGTAAAAAAATTATGGATGCTCTTTCATATAGAAGCAGTACATGGCAATTATTAAGATGATACAAATATTCTGGTTCTCTTTCCTGAACCCTAAAGGAAGCTTGCCATAGTTGCAATTAGCTCCATTAGTGATTTAGTGTCAGAAAATAATGTTAACTCGGAACAGACTGAAATAGTTTACAAAAGCACTCACATTTTCAGAAACAAAGAAAGTAACAACTAATAGGCATCTAGTACCTTTTTTGATCTTTCATTGTATGAAATAAATTACATCAACTATAATCACCTTTAGAATTTCAACAACAACCCAATTACAATGCTGATGCCCCATATTTTGCAATTCACTTATATTAGAATTCAATCTACTATTTTTGTCTGTTCTGAGGCTAGGAATAGAAAGCTTATAAAGATAACAGAGCAAAGAGTAATTCCTTCAAGATTAGAAACAACAGCCTTTCATGACAACTTATTTTTATAAGTAACTCCTTACACTCTATTTCTGAATGCAATTTTTTTTTTTTTGGTACCAGGGATCAAACTCAGGACCTTGCGCTTGTGAGGCAGGCGCTGGAACCACTGAGCTAAATCTCCGGCCCTCTGAATGCAATTTTTAAAGGCAGAGTCAAAGCTTAGAAGTCCTCCAGATCAGAATAGTTACATAATCTTTTTATCACGCATCGTATCATTTTGGCAAAAACACAGAGGCCTAATCTCCACGATACTTAAATAGCAGTCTTGTTTCATACAAACTCCTACTCCTTTAAGTTGATGTCTTTTTAATATATTTAAACTGTAATCATTTCTATGAAGGTATAAATCCACATAAAATGCATAAAACAAATGTGTTCATGCAGTATTTCTGTAGAAATCATCATGGTAGTAATGATACTTTAGAGAAATATACTTCTTAGCTGTGACAAAACTGAAAAATTTCTGCCACACTGCCAACATTTCCTAACTTAAGTAGAACCACTTAAGACAATGACACCATCATATTAGGATCCTGAAAGAAAAAATGTGCATTTATTTTCTTGTTTGTTTGCAATGCTGGAGATTGAACCCAGGGGCCTCACGCATAGCAGAAAAAGTTAAAATTTAAAAATGCTTTTCTATTTGAGAGAATCTTTAAAAATAAATAAAAATCCTAGGCCATCACTCTTTTTCAATGCAACTGTATAATTAAATAATTACTTGCATATTATATATCAGCCATATAAATTTATCATGAAACTTATCACTGCTTTCCCAAACCATATCAAAGTTCCCACTCATGTCTAGTTCCTTTTTATTTAACTGCCCATAGTTGTTACCTCCTCCTCTTCCAGTCTTTTTAATGAATCACCGGCAAATTTAATGTATTGTGTCATGAGTGTGACCAGAGCAGTGTATCGTGTCCGAAGGTCCATGAACTGCAAATAAAAAAATAATAACAAAAACATAATTTCCAGTTGCCTTTAGCAAGTTGAATGAATTTTCAGTAATAATTATAGGATTATTTAGGAGAGTAAAGCAAACGACTCCCCTATAATCAGTGGTAACTGGGCAGCCTGTCTACACCATACTAAATACTTCTATTAAATTTAATTATGAAGTATAATATATCTCTGAAATAATAACTAATCTTGAATTGATCTTGATGTTAAAATGGTTTTTTAAGTACATAATAAAATGGATTGTTATGGAATAATAAGAAGAGTTCTGAAAATGAATAGTGGTAAGGGTTGCACAACATTGTGTTACACTAAAATGTCATTAAAGTATACCTTTTTTTCTGGTTATTTGGACAAGGTCCTGCTATGTAGTTTAGGCTGGCCTTGAACTCACTATGTAGCCCAGACTGGCCTCGAACTCATGGTGATCCTCCTGCGTCAGCTTCCCAAATGCTGGGATTTGGGACGCCCGGCTAAAGTGTACATTTTAAAATGGTGAATTTTATGTTACATATGTTTCAGCATAATAAAAATAAACTTATCTTTTAGAATGTTGTTTCTCCCTTTTATACCCTTTTCCCCTCTCTGATACTTTTATTACCTCTTGAATAATGAGATCTGCTGAGCTCTGCATTCTCCGGCGTTTCACTGGAGATTTCTGCTGTGAATCTACCATGGCCCAGTAGGTCATCGTTTGCAATTCATAGTCCTGGGTAAGTCAATATGATAAAATTACAGTAATCCCCTGAAGCTTGCATAGAGAATTAAGCCAAGGAACTGAAATCTAGTTTCACTGAATTATGAATAAAGAAAATATTCTAAAACTACATTTTTAGAAATCAATTTGA
The DNA here is from genome assembly GCF_053883595.1 of Heterocephalus glaber. Classification (NCBI taxonomy): domain Eukaryota; kingdom Metazoa; phylum Chordata; class Mammalia; order Rodentia; family Bathyergidae; genus Heterocephalus; species Heterocephalus glaber. The sequence goes on along the minus strand of NW_028258151.1, from coordinate 11,028,167 downwards.
TCTTTGAATTATTTCCAAGGTCATGATAAAAGAAGAAACATAAGACAGTAAGGAAAGTTCACAGGTCTTTTTGGAAGTTCATAAAAATGTTTATTACAATATTCTAGTTGTAGTCAGCCTCGCCTTCCCCCAGCTCGGCAACAGAACTGTGGATCTGGAAAACTGAGAAATCGTTAATAATATTCTGAAAAGTATAAGAAATGTCCCATCTGTTAGAAAGTTAGACCACTTGCCAACGTTACAGAAAAAAGAAAAAGAGAAAAGTGACACAAAGCAGGTTCAGAGCTATGTATTTATTCTGGTTTGGACAAGTGTGAGGGCGGGAGGTGTGAGAGGTGGTATTTTTTGTTTTTTTTTAATTTTTAAAATTTTGGTAGGGGTGTGTGTGGGTACTCGTGACTGGGGGAGAAGAGAAAGAGAGAAAATAAATCAAAAAGGGGCTTTCACCTGACTCAGATTTCACAAAAAATTATTAGGGAAGTATAAAATTAGTTCAAATAAGGATTTTCTCTTTACATTTCAACACAGAGTTAAATGTTCTTAAAAATATAGTATTAAGGGGGCTGTGACTCAGCAGGCCAGGCCTGGCTGGAGGCCTCAGGACTCAGCCGTGTCGTGCTGCCTGAGCGTTGGTGTGCTCCATGGGCAGCAGTCCAGGGCCGTGATGACAGACTACAATGAGGAGCAGCGAAATGAGCTGGAGGCACTGGAGTCCATCTACCCCGACTCCTTCACAGTATCATCAAAAAATCCACCCAGCTTCACCATCACTGTGACATCGGAGGCTGGAGAAAATGATGAAACTGTCCAACTACCCTCAAGTTTACATACAGTGAAAAATACTCAGATGAAGCTCCTCTTTATGAAATATTTTCCCAGGAAAACCTAGAAGACAATGATGTCATAGACATTTTAAAATTATTAGCATTACAAGCTGAGGAAAATCTTGGTGTGGTCATGATCTTTACTCTAGTGACAGCAGTGCAAGAAATATTAAATGAAATAGTAGATCAGATAAAAATAAGAAGAGAGGAAGAAAAGAAACTAAAAGAAAAAGAAGCAGAAAAAGCAGAGAAGGAATTATTCCATGGCACCCCTGTTACAACTGAGAATTTCTTATGTTGGAAAGCCAAGTTTGATGCAGAACTCTTGGAAATTAAAAAGAAATGGATAAAAGAAGAAGAGCAGGCAGGAAAAAATAAATTAAGTGGCAAACAGCTGTCTGAAACCGATCATAATCTTGACACATCTGATATCCAGTTCGTGGAGGATGCTGGAAATAATGTGGAAGTAGACGAGTCTTTGTTCCAGGAACTGGATGACTTGGAGCTGGAGGATGTTGAGGACGACCCAGACTACAACCCTGCTGGCCCAGGGAGTGACTCAGAGGACTGATGCACCATCTCCGGAGAGCTCCACAGCCACAGCATCTGTGACTGGGCTGAGAGGCTTTTAATTTTCCTTTCTTTTTTTTCTAAGAAAAAATAACTCTCAGGAGAATATTCTTCTGATAACTTTCACCATTGAACTTAATAAACTGACCATAAAACTTCAAAAAAATAGTACTAAAAACCTGAATATTAAATCTTACTAAATCAAATCTTACCTTTACTGTAGCTGAGTACTGTTCTGCATATTTTTGACACTCATCCATTTTGTTCTGTTTCATTTCTATTTCAGATACCAGCATCTATAAATATAAACAGTTAAAAGAAAGAGGACAAGGAATTCTATGCTATTCTACTTCTTAAAGATGCTCAGGAACTAGGAAGTGTCCACATATCTTAACAGTACAGTTCCTGAGCCCTTTGCACTTAATAAGCAACTTGCCTTATAGGTAAATTGTGAACCACCAGATGAAGACTCATAAGTGACCCAACCTCATGGGGCTTCCAAAGCAGAAATTACTAAACACCATAGCAATTATTTTGAACAGAATTGATGCCCTTAGCTACCACTATTTCTGATAAAAACAGAGTTAGAAATTACTGCTGGCCCCTAAAGACTGAAGAAAAGTTTCAAGGCCTTCAACTGTTTGCCAAATATGACTGTTTAATATTTACTACTAGGCATTTTAATACATGCAGGAACCCACAAAATTATTGCAGCCAGCAAACTATCAAAGAGATTTCTATACCTATAAATGATCATTAGGAAATTTGAAAAAATATCCCAACATGCCTGTTTTTTTTTTTTTGGTACCCGGGATCGAACCATGCCTCTTCTTTATTATCAATGCTTCCAAAAATGACTTCAAGGAAATAAAAGTTAGTAGTGTTTGTAGGTTTGGGTGGCAGGATTTTATTATTGATTATATGTTTCCCACTTTTCTCTAAAGAACTGCTTTCTGTTTTAACATAAGAAAGGAAGATAAGGCTCACGAATGACCAAATGCAGAGACCACCTTGGCACAAACAATCATCATTACATACCTTCTGCTGATTCAACTGTGTGGCTAAGGTTTTGCTGTTTTCAGGCTGATTCTCCTGAATCTTTCTCTGAGTAGTTTCCACCTGCTGGATCCAATCATCTAAAGGATGATAGGTATCTCTGTAGTACTTCAGGCATTTCCCAATCCCCTCTAAGTCTCGTAACCTAAGAGAACAGTAACAGAACAGTGCAGTTTCCCACAGAATCCATGAAGAGCTAGAAGATGCAGGGAAGAGTGAGACAATAACCACCCTCTACTTCTCCAGGGACAGCATGGGTCAGTGTACCTCACTGAGCTGCGGCGCCTGGAAGCATGTTTCCAAGGGACATACACTGGCTGTGAGTGGAGTATGAACACTACTCTCTAGCAGTCAGGAAATATGGTGGTACTGATTATGCTAGGGATAAGGCCAAGACATAGAAGCTAAAACTTGGAAAAACTAGAGACGACTTCACTGTAAGTTTTATCAATCAGAATGTCTTGAATAGCCAAGACTAATATCAAACAGCAGTTCTCTTTTGAAATCAGAAGACAGTTCAATGAATTGTTGAACGTGGTCTCGGCTCTACTTAAATACCTGCTGCTATTTTAAATTCAACACATTGGACCTATGTATCATATATTTTACATACATGAAATAATATGTATATGCACATAATTTTGCTTCTCAAGAACAGAACTATCATAATGCATTCAATTTATAAAGATTTATTTTTATAATGAGAAAAAGATACTAATCCATTTCTTTTCAAATGGCCCCCAAAAGTATCCCATTTACTTTCATGTTTTTAATTCAGTCACTGAGCAAATGATTTCAGTTTTCTTGTATCCTCAATTAAAATGAACATCAAGGCATTTCAATTTACTCACATTTCTTAGATCAAATATTGCTACATGGAGCCCTAGTAAAAAAGTATATGATTCAGTTATTTGAATATCAGTTGACAATAACTACAGAATATATTATTTTTCATACAGAAAGGCAAACAGATTATCTATGCAAATGCCAGAATACATTAATGGTTTTAATAACAGAGTTGAAACATGTTCATTTTGAAGTTTAATATCTTGCTAAAGTCTACCTTATAAGAAATTAATATAACTAGGTAGCAGTCTTGCAACTAAAAGCCTGATAAGCTTAGATTTTCTGCAGTATACATAGATATTAATCTGTGCTTAAACTGAACAAAAAGAGATACCAACCTGTTGTCAATCTGCACATGAACATTTTGCCACCTTTCAACTAACTGATCTGCTTTTTCTTTGTGCCAGTCAAAATCAAGGTCCCGTTCTTTATACGTCTTAAACATTTCATCACTGATGGTTTTTGCTTTCTGCAACTCATCCTCCAGAGCATGGAATACCTCTCTCTTTTCATCTACTTCAGATCGCCATTGCTAAGATACATTAATTGGTGAGAGTTACAAAAATGTATCAGCCAGTCATGGGGAACACATTGTTTACCCAATGTTACAATTTATTTACCAATGACTATATAAAATCAGAAAAAGGAAAGATTACTTTTCATGTATAAAATGTTGTATTAGCTTTAACCTTACTAAATGGCCAATATTTGACCACCCTTTGATCTTTAAAATTGATAAATTTTATAGTTTTGCCCAATAGAATTTGCATATCAATATTTCATAAGCAAACTGTTGCCTCAATAAATAAGTTTTTTCAAATGTTTGTTAGTAATCCCATTGTTTAAAATGAATACATGCATTAAAAAACCACTGAGTTAACTTCACAATGCTTTGCCGTAGTTTTATTTGTTGGTTTATATGTAGAAATTCAGATACATATGAGTACAATCACTAGGCTTTCCCTTTCTTAGATTAACTCTTCTCTTTACTTTCCTGGTATCTTAAAAATAAATATCTCTATTACAAATAATTTAATTTTAAATTTGAACTCCTCTTGCCATCAACATGAAGTGACTATGAAAAGCTGCTGACAAAAGATTCAAACTTCAAATGAAAAGCCCGTTCTTCAAACTAAAATAACCAAATGCATATATTTACAGTAAGCTGTGGAATTATAGACATATGAAACAGAATTAATACATCCAAAAGTACAAGAAAGATATCCGGTGCTTTATGTCTGAAGATGAACTCAGTGTCAGAGAAATACCTGAGGAGTATTATTTCAAAAAGTATGCACAAGTTAAGATGCTCACCTTTAAAGTACTTATTAGGTTCTCAATATTATTCTTGTCAGCTATAACTGCTTCTTCTTCACACAGTTTGGTTTCATAGAGTTTTACAAGGGCTTCTGCAGCTTGAGTGTTTTTTAATACTAAATTGACCGTTTTCAACCTTTAAAAGGGAATTAAATAATAGCCCCATTGTTAAATATTTATTTTTTCATAATGCAGCCCTAAAACACCATTATCACAAATGACATAGTGTATTCTCCATCTGAGAACACTATTAAGAACACACTGACTATAAAATGGCCATTATTCGGCTGATTTGGAGGGGAGACAATATGAGAACTGAACTCAGGGTCTCTGTACTGATGAGCTACATTCCCAGGCTTTGTTTTTATTTTGTTTTGTTTTTTTAAGATGGGGCTAGCTAACTTGCTAAGCTGCCCAGGCTCAGCTTGCACTTGCAGTCCTCTCAGCTTCCCAGAGTGCTGGGATTACCAGCATGTTCCCCATCGTGCTAGGCTTGACTCTTCTTTTACTAGACAACACGTGCTCCAACTCATGCCTACCTCACAGGCGGTATCTTAGAAAAGAGATTCGATCATAAGGCAGTTTCTACACTTGTTTAGGCCAAGCATGAGAGAAAAACCTGAAGGTCTAACAGCTAAGCTAAGAAACTGAAATGTGGGAAGAAACGTGCTATACAGTAATCTCTAAGGCACATCCTCTTCCAACATGGAGAAGCACCATAATGCACACAGATGTTTAATACATCTCTTAAGACAAAATAAAACTGAATATTTATGTTCATATAAATGAATTTTTAAGTTAACAGCATATAAGGTGACAGTTGTTTGAAGCAAAGTACATATGAACACAGCTGTTACACACTTCTCTATGTATGTGGAAGACATGGAGTAGACTTGGTTCATGTTCTGAACGACCACACTGAGCTCAGATCGTAGGGTGGGTACAGATGGAGAAGTTGCTGCCTGACTGAAGAATTCTTCACACTTATTTGTGATTGATCCCAAATCATCTTTAAGTCGTTCCAGCTCTTTCCTTAGTTTCTACAAAACAGAGAACGAACAAAACAGGTATTAGGCAACTACGCCAAATAGTTTTCTTAAAACAATATTTTTCTTAAAACAATTTAGAAACCAATTTTACACTATGACCACTGACTTAAAAAAATTTATATATTCTTCACTTTTTCTTCAACAAAGAAGCTAAAATATGGCATTCCAGTTCTACAATCAACAATACAATTTCTTTACTGTCTGTGTCCTTAAACCCAAACACCTAACTTAGCACTCTGGCACACAGCAGGTGTGTGAGGCCTCTGAGAAGCCCAGCAGGATGACCAAAAGGGTACCTGCTCCTGTATTTCCCCAGGTCAGAAGTGGAACTGAACTATAGGACCTGGGTTACAAACAGCAAGAAATATATGATTAGACGTCACCAGTAACCAGTGTGCAAAGCTAAACACGTAAGAAATTACAGGAGGTGACATTTAAGGTCACTAAGAGACTACCTTAAGTTATTTTTTCCAACACAGGTATAACTCTCACCTCCTGCTCTGCGATTCTGAACACACTTTCATGCAAATCGTCTCTTTCCAGGGGAGTTCGGATCTGTCTAATCAGTCGATCTTCACAGTTCTCTAACCGAAGTCTAATGTTTCTAACTTCAGAGATGTACAGATTATAAACTGATTCCTCTTGCTCCTCTGTGAAAATAAATGTTGTTTACAAAGTATCTTTTCTATTTTGGATGCTCTTGTTCCTGTTTTAACAGCAGCTTTACTATTACAGGTTTACAGCTAGTCAGACAAATTGTTCAGAATGGTTCCTGTTATCACAAACTCACTTTAGGGTCATTTACCTTAAAATGACTTAAAAATTAAGAAGAGTTAATAAAATTTCCTTAACGCCATCTGAAGTACTAGTTCTGATTTATGATGTCTAAAGAAACTAACATGTTGTTCTTATGTTCATAAAAAATTAAGTTATGTTGCAGGTTAATCATAAAACTTATAAATACTTAAAAGTGAAAAGGAGGTAAAATATAAATTTCAATAAAAGTGAACTAAACAAAACCTTTTGCTTTAGCACTTGTATAAAATTGTATATAGGAAAACAATTAACTTTTCTCAAAATGAAGGATCACCATTCTGAATATTAGCTAAAAACAGAGAAAATGTTGAAAATAGATGAAGAATTCATCATTTGTTGCACTATATGGTTAGCACCTTTTTGTTAATTCATCATTAGAAATTAACGAATACCTTTTTTGCATCTTCCTATTTCAAACATTTTTTCTTGTCTTTTTTTTTTTTTCCTTTTGCAGTGCTGGGGATAAACCAAGGACTTTGTGTATGCTTACCAAGTACTCTACCGTTGAGTTACACCCCCAATTCTCAGCTTTTTCCAGTGTTCCAGCAATTGTGTCACTTATCATAGGCCAAGTGTATAATAAACTTGAGATTGAGATTTCCACTGAGAGTGGAAAATAGTATGGATAAACAACCACTGGGAAAAAAAGACAAATCCCTATACTTTACCTCTTTCTGCAGATTTCAGAAGTTCTTGATAATACTGCTGACATACATTAACTTCTTTTTCCAGTTGTGCTATATCTGAGCCAGAAAATATTTGGGATTCCTGGCTATCTTCCAGAAAATCTTCAAAGTGGGACTGTAGATTACTTAGAACCTGCTGGTGCTCACCAGGCAACATGGTCTTTATCTAAAAAGGAACAAAGGCCCATGTACTAAGAGTTAGAGTGGAATGGGATCTCAAGTTGATCTCATATAATATTCCAGCTTATATTAATAGTCATAAGTAAAAGAATAATTTGAAATTCCTACTTTTTTATTAGCAATTTCTGGTTTTGAAAAACAAGTATAAAATTCAATAAATGAAATCAAACTATACCCATTCTCTGTATATCTAAACACTATGTCCTATCTTCCTGTCTTTCAGCAAGCATGGAATAAAATCTGTGATCTCCAGATTACAGTTTAGATGAAGAACTTCCATCAGGAACCTCATGTGCTCACAGGAAGGACTTTTGGAAAGTGACTGAATCATGGGGGGAATATAGCTGACTTGCTGTTAACAGAAGTGAGTCACTGGAGGCCTGACCTAGAAGGATGTATCTACCTCCCAGTCTTGTCCCTTCTCTCTTTGCTTCCTGGCCACCATCACGTGAGCAGCTTTCTACTGCCCAGGCCCATCCACCAGGTCTTCCTGTCATGAAGCCAGCTGACTATGGACTGAAAACATTAGCCAAAATAAACTTCTCCTCTCTAAGTTGTAGGTGTCAGATATTTAGTTCCAGTGAGGAAAGTAAGACATTCTTAGAAAGTGTCTTGTATATGACAGGCATGTAACAGGTATTTACTGAATGCTTAAACATTAGCATGGATCTGCTGGACTCCATCTTATTAGAGGCAAATATCAACTATACTCCACTCAGGACAAGATGTCCAACATTTTTGGACATACTAAGATGATGTGTACATTTATACTTACTGAAGCCACGTTGCTAGCTCGAATTCTATCAATTTCATTGATGAGATAATGCCAGGACACTACACTCTTCATGTTTACATGAGATTCATGCCAAAGAGCTAGGACATTCTGATATTGTTGCTCAATTCTGAAACATATGAGAGAAAGCACATCTTTTTATTGCTTCTTCTGAAAACATGCTAAACCTTGGTCCTATGGAGCCTTGTCAAAGCACTGATTGTTTAACCTTCAGAAAGCCTCCATACCAGCTGTTTTTAGTATCAAATGCATACACACCTATTTGCACAGTCAGCTGCTTCTTTGTTTGGTGGAGGAACAGTGAAGCACACAGATGGAACCATAGCCTCATTCCCAGTAGGACTAATGACCTTCCATTTAGCACGATGAGAGTTGTTTGCCAAAACACATTCATCATCTTTGTAAATAGTTATCTAGTTTTAAATAAAGAACAGAACAACTTAATGAGGTCATTATTTTTTATTTTTTGGTACCAAGGATCAAACTCGGGACCTTGTGCTTGTGAGGCAGGCTGCAGAACCACTGAGCTAAATCCCCGGCCCAATGAGGTCATTATTAACTAAACCTTTCCGTACTCGATTTTGGGATTTTCTCATGAGGTGTGAAAACTTTACCAAAAGTAAGCATTATGATACCATTTTAAAAACACATGAATAAGCCAGGTGTGGAGATGCACATCTGTGATCCCAGTACTCAGGAGGCAAAGGCAGGAGGATCACCATGACATCAAGGCCAGACTGGTCTGCATAGTGAGTTCAAGGACAGGCTAAACTATACAGTGAAACCTTGTCTCAAAACACCAAAACAAAAAAGGAATAATAACAGAAACTGCTCTGTTTTAGGAATTATAAGTACCTCAATTTGTCTGTAGTCACATATAGCTTTGATGGGAATAGAAGTTTTGAGTGGACAGTCAGAATTCCTTGGCTTGAGCTGAATTATGGTTTTGGCTCTCCCCATCAGGCTTGCTACTGTGTTCTTGTACTGCAGAAGCTCTTCTTTCTCTTCCTAAGTAACAGAGAGAATGGATTCTGAAAAGCAAAAGACTTGTACTCTCCATTCCCTCAGGGATTTACATAAAAGAAACTTCACCAGCAAAGTATTCCCTGACCACCAGGTCTAAATTTTCAGTCTTTTCTCAATCCCTCTTGCTTCCCTCTTCCCTTACTTTGGTCGTCAAACATATATTTTGTTCAGGTAATATGTAATGTTTAGCTCCCTCTCCAATATGTAAGCACCATGAAGGTAGATTTTTGTCTGTTTTGTTCACTGCTTCATCCCTGCAACCTAAAATAGTGCCTGGGATAGAGAACATTTTTAATAAGTATTTGTGAAATGAACAATTAAACACACCCATACAAAGAATACCATTAAAGTATTTTAAAACAAGAAGGCTATCACCTAAAAAAAACCAAAAAACCTTTGTTGTATTTATTATTAAAAAATACTAAAATAGTGTTTAAATGCTTACTTGAATAAGGTGGAAATACCAAATGCCAATAAGATATAAAGTTCTGCACATATAAAAATAAAATAAAACAGTAATTGTTAGTACACATTAGTAATGAAACACACAGGTTTTTGTATTTGTACCATTGATTCCTGAACAAGGTCTTCCAGCTTGTGAATGCTGCTTGATCTGTCACAGCTGTATTTCCGCTGAATGGCATCTTTCAGATTCTTTAAGTAATCAGTAGCTTCTTTGGCATCACTGAAAAACTAAGAAAAGATAAAATGTGGCAATTAAAATATGCTAGATGCCTGTAAAGCAGAGTTGTCAAGTTTGGGAGTCCAAGCCCCGAGTACCACTCATAACTGAGCACAAAATAAAGGCACACACACAAAAATAGGTACATCCTTATCTGAACCAAATCCTGGACGGTTCTAAGTGGATGCTAGGTCTTTAAAGTTTGTATGTGTATATCATGTTTTGGCTCTGTATTACTGTGATAGAAAGTCTATTTTACTTTAGGGTTCTATTTTGTTTGTTTTTGGTACCAGAGATGGAACTCGGGACCTTGTACTTGCGTGGCAGGCGCCGGAACCATTGAGCTAAATCCCTGGCCCTCTATTAATTTTTAAGTAGGGTGGAATTCTAAGAATATCTTAAATCTCCTGAAGAATAAAATGAAGAGCTCATTTGGTTTATTGTCTATAATAAACAGCATTTCCTTAATAGGAGATGTTGTTTGTAGAATAAAAAGATTATATGATATGTTAGTAAAGATTTCTGTCTTAAAAGCATGCTACAATCTCTCCTCTAGGATATGAAAGCAACCCTTATGTCCTACAAGAGAAAAACTTTAGTTATATTACATACATGTCTGCAAATTCTAGTAACTTATGAAGATTTCCGAAAGCCAAAATCCCAATACTATCTTTTGAAGCTGTGAGTCCATTCCATACCTCAAAATAAGCAGTGTTCTCCTTTATGTGCTGTTCCACACACTGGCAGAGCTGTAAGATCCAGCTCCACTGTGTCTGCATTGCTGCTTTGTAGGCCTTAAAGATAAAACACAGTCACTGAAGCTGGGTGGAGAGAAGTAAGTACAGGGGACTGGGACGTGGCTCTGGGGCAGAGTGCTTGCCCAGCATGTATGAGACCCGGGCTTCTATCCCCAGCATAAGAAAAAACTAAAGGCAACAAAAAGAATGAGGCATGTGCATGTTGATGCTGTTTGAACAGTAAAACACTTCACTATCTAAATAGATGATGGACTGTTCTGACAGAATAAAACTTGGACATCAGGGTAGTCAAATGTTTCTCTGAAAAAGGGAGTCCACAGATCCTATCAGTGTGATTCTGAGATTATGTTAATTATAATACATGAATTTTATTTAAAAATTGTTTACTTGAACTTTAATACAAAGTGGATCTTTCATGAAGGCAATAAATACTGTAGAAAGGATATCTACTTCATAAATGTCACCCTTTTATAGTCACGGTGCAATTCGCTGCCTTCCAGGAGAGGGCACACTCAATGCTTTAATAACTGCAGTAACAAGCCTGTCATCTTTCCTCCCTTTGGAACACTCCTTCCTGCTGAGCTATGTTCAGGCAGGCCTTCTGAACATAATGTACAGGGCAGCACTGGAAATCTGCCAACATATTATGCTCACATTATCTGCTCGATCAAATTTGGCTACCTCTGTGTTTGTTGTTTTTTGGTGCTGGGGACTGAACCCAGGGCTGTGCACAAGCTAAGCATGTGCTCTACCACCGAACTCCTCCCCAGCCCCTCACACTATTTCATTTACTCTGAGTAAACTGGCGATAAAAGACACATCACTGTACACTGTTAGATTGATATTTTACGTGAAAAAACGAGTCAGGTGTTGATAATTAATTAAATACTATCTATCTATCCATAATGAATACTGGATAGGCCAATGGCAAGGTGACAAAAGCGTCATTTTACCCCATAAAAAACTTTCAGTTAAGTATCATTTCTACATAAAGGTAATCAGATTCACATTCCTATTTTCCATTCCCATCAAAACTCTTAACATATAATCTTATTTCCTAACTGCTTTCATCTCTCTATCCTAAGGAATACTCCATTTTTAGTTTATTATTGCACAAAAGTATACCCAGAACCTCCATTATTCTATTTCCTTTCCGTACTGAAGGCACTACTCTTGTCTTTAACATTTCTAAGTGGAAGTTCACATCAATACAAAACCTTACATATATCAAAAAGATCAAATATAACATTCCTAAAATATTCCTAATGAGCCCTAATATTTTCCTAGCAATTTCAGAGGGCAAAAACTACGTGATTCCATCCCTCAATTTTGACTCTGAAGCATGTCAGCTTTTATCCACAGCATTTTCCCACTGGCACTATATTACTGCACCAGTGTGCCAAAGTTGGATACTCTCCACCCTCCAACATAATCCCCTTCACATTCAGAAACAATAGTCACAAACTCTTGACTAGAACAAGTCAGCCCTAAAAATTAAAAACATCACCTGCAACAGCTCCTCGAGCAACCTGATAAATCCAATGTCAATTCTCAGCTTCTGTTTTTGAAATGTTCACTACACACCATGAGTAGGGTGCTATCCCAATATACTCATACATCACAACACCAGCTCATAAATAAAAGTATTAAATTAAACCATAACATATCTTGAGAACATATCTAGTTCCAAGAACTAGACTAAGGTGGTCAGAGAAAATTATTTCTTCTCATTCTCATTGCAATTCTATGGAAGCAACTTCCAGATTTTTGGTAGGGAAATGGTTGCTAAGATTATATCTACTATAGTCACACAGTCAGGAAAAAATAAAATTTCAAAGCTTAAAGACAAGTCCTTCATATCTAAAATACTGGCCACAGAAGACAACAAGGTACCTTTATTCTAAATGCTAGCTGACATATTTAAAGAGCAAGAGAATGAAAGGCAAAATCAGCACAATTTGTTAGAAATATTATTTTTAAGCCACAATGTAATAAATTTAGCAGTTTGCATTTTTCAACTTAACAGCAATGAAAGAAGGATAATAATCATATATCAATATTCAACTCAGACTGTAAAACTTTCTTTTTTTTTTTTTTTTGGTACCGGGGATCAAACTCGGGACCTTGCCAGCCAGGTGGCAGAACCACTGAGCTAAATCCCCAGCCCCTGTTAAAACTTTCTAACTCACCTCAATGGTTAAACGGGCTGGGTGATTTTCTAGAAGAAGCTGTTCTGCTATCTCCTGAACTGATTTAATATTCTCTTCCTTTTGTTCAAGTTCTCTCATTAATTCCTAATTTAAGAAAGAATTAAGGAGTATGTCAGAAAAAAAATCTAAACCTAAAATACAACTCAGAATGCAAGTACCAAGGCTGTACTTACAACATGGTAATCTTTTTTCCGGGATATGTGGGTATTTCTCTCACTCCAGTCATAAGCAACTTCCTCTTCTTCTTTTTCATTCAACCAAATAAGTTCCTTAGTTGCACGAGTTACAAAATTATGGAGTGTGTCCAGGTGCCGTTCTTGATTCCTGGATGTATTCTTTATAAAGAAAATTGTTGTAAGAATCATCTTTGCCAAGAGATAAAGGAAATAAAAGGCTTTAAAAACAAAAACAAAATTTACCAAGAGTTTTGCATACTGGCTCTCTAATCTGTGCAGCTTTTCTGTGTAAGTTAGCTTAAGAGGTGCTGTCATTTGAATCTATAATACAGGATAAAAAGACATCAAGTTTAAGGATCTTAAATAACTCTTACTCTTGAGACATCTATTACTGAGTTACAATGCAAGGTGTCCATGTAAAGAGCAGAACAATGAAATAGATAAAAATTCCAGATTCACATACCTCGCTGATTTTAGCTTCTTTAAGGCTAGATTCAAATTCTTCTATAGCTCGGTGAACATCTTTATGATTTTCTAAATGGCTTTCAACACTTGATAAATCTGAGCCCCATTCAGTACGATCCAGCTGCACCTTTAATGCCAAAATACTAGATTTAAAAAAAAACAAAAAAACTGACAGCAATAAGGACTGAAATGCTCAAGTAAAAATATTTTTTTACCTGCATCTCATCAACCCAATTCAAAAGATCCTGAACAAATTTCATGTTGACTTCCTCTTCTGTTAAATTCTGATCGAGCAAAGATGACTTTAGAAGGGGTTTTCGGATCTGCATCAATTTTAGAGACTGCAAGGAATTTGGCTCTACTCCTGAACTGAAGTTTGGAATTGAACCTGATGGGAAACCAGGTGTATAAGCTGGAGTGACAGATGGAGTTAGGCAAGAAGTCATCCCCGATGACAGGCCAGACGTCACACTAGAAGAGGTCAGGGAAGGTGTTAAACTCTGGGGCAGCCCTGAGGTCAGAGTGGGGTTTAAGGTCTGTGCAAACCCTGAGTTCAAACTTTGAGAAATTCCTGATATCATGAGCTTCGTCTGTTCTGTCGTCAGCATGCGTCCTTTGCTATACACTGAGGAACACTCATTCCTTAAGGCCAGAATCTCATCACGCAGTTTTGCAACCCTGAAAAGAAAATCAAAAGGGAGAACAGCAGAGAATAGAAGGTGCCTATCACAAAGAGTGAACCCCAATGTCAACTATGGACTTTCTTTAATAACATACCAATCATAGCCTATCAATTCTACTATGTACCACTAAAGCAATATTTATAATATGGAAAGGGTGAGGTACAAAGGGGTATATAAGAATACTACTTTTAATTCAGTTTTTCTGTAAACCCAAATTGCTCAAAAAAGCCCATTTTTTAAAAAGTCATTGTAATCATACTGGTAAAATTTTGCATGGTGACTTTTTTTCACTGATTGTTATACCATGTGCACTTTCCATATTAGTCTGCATCATTTATAAGGACCATAAATTATTATTACACTTTAATGTGATTGTTCTCCTATTATTTGATATTTAATTCCAAACTTCACTTATAAAATATTTCTGGTATAAACATAAAGCTTTTTTCTGTTTTTACATCTTTAGCATCTATATTTAGATTTACTGTAGATTTCTAAAATGAAATTACTGAGTAAAACATGGCTTACAAATTTTGCTTATCTATATATATGCATATGTATGTTTGCGATATATATGTCTATATATTTATATATTGATATAAATAAAAGCTTTCAGGCTGCAATATATGGTTCTATTCCTAACCTCAAACCCAGTTTTTGGAGACATACATGTTTATACACATTTTCCCCAACATTTGATTATGAACACTTTCATACCAAGATAAAAAGACTGAAAACTTGAATTAAAATGTCAATTTTCTTATATTTCCCCTTTTCCAAATGTCAGTTACAGCATTTATTCATTCATTAATTTACTGTGTGGTGCAGGGACTGAACACAGGGCCTTGTGCACATTAAGTATGTTGCTTCCTCAGCCACACATATGTAAATAATATACATGCATTTAAAATCTTCATTGTAATAGTTACTAGTGCAGCAATTATTGTATGCAGTATAAAATGTTTTTTCTATGAATCTTTGAAGAAATGATATACTTTTCAACTAAAAAGAGCTAAGAAATATATTTCATACAATGTTATATATTCTGATCACAAGTGCCTATGAAATAATTACTCAAAAAGACAGGATAGGACTAGATAGCACTCTTACCTCTGTATCAATTTATCTGCCTGGTAGTATTTTCCATCAATAAGAATCTGTACATCAATAACATGCTGGCGTAAAAGATTCTCACATTCAAGTATGTATCCGGCAATTTCTGCTTCATTCTGAAACTGCACCCCTGATTCTAATCTTTTGGAATCCTGTATTTAAAAGAACTCAATATTATGTTTATGAAATAAGTGTCAGAATTAGCCTTCAATTTAAAACTCCAAATATTAGGACAGAAGCCTACTTGGGCTTGTTTTATTTTTGGTTCAAAAATATGTTCTCCCTTTGCTCACTGGCTCTCCAGAGCGCAAATATCAAACCATCATTATTAATAAACTAAATTTTTTCAGTAGAAGAAATATACCAAGAATCAACCAAATGTTATCCAAAAGTTTTCGTTCATCGAAACACACTCTGAGCCCTCTCCAGCAACACCAATGACTCCTACATTGAACTTACAGACTGGAGAGCATTCCGGGCGAGCAACAGTTTGTCTTCGCAGATGACACTGTCCCTTTGGACCCGGTTGGCAATCTGCTGCAGCATTTCCAACCTAAAAGAAGAAACAAGAGAAAAGAAAATCAAAGAGTATGCTATCCATGAAAAATACTGCCAACCAGAAGCCCACACCAGTAATTCAATACCTGTGTCCTTCAAAGGATTCATTGCCGAAGCTAATGCAGGAGTTGATCAGTGTTGGACCACAATGAACCGAGAGAAAATTTTCATTTGAATCAAGACTAGTTCGAGTGCTGGTAGTGTTACTAAACACAGAATCACTGCTGTGGTAACTGTAACTACTACTATGCATTTTTAGTCCTGAAATGATGTTCTCTGACCATTAAAAGTTGACTAAGAAGTAGATCTGGGAAAACTCTACTTCTAACAGTGAGAAGTGGCAGCTGAATATTACCACTTTAGTGGCTCCTTAAATAGGTTTCACCATGCATATGCAACACACAGCAAATGATATGCTGATAACTATTCCAAAGAATCTTGCCTAAAGCCATTCGTTTGCTCCTGAGGTTTGCCTTTTGCAGCTTGCATTAAAACCCTGCAAGTACAGACAAATCAGGCGGACTGGGGCGTCACTGGAAAGACAGGCCAAATATTTTCACCAAGAGTCACCCGAATGCAAACACCTAAAAAACAACCCAGATCCCAGAAGCCCAGGTACTACTTGTGCAAGTTACTCTGATGATACGAATCATCCACGGAAAGAGCACAAATGTTGATCACAGCCTGACTTCTGCAAAGGCTGGGTCTGAACTGAGTAACACAGGTAAAGAGCTGGAAACCATCCAGTACTCATGAATAAGAGAAACAAAACTTCATTTTCATTTTAATCCTGTATCATTTGTCCAAAGACTTAAATTAACTGGAAACATCCATTTACCTTTTCTGAGACGAGATGCACTTAGGGTCTGAATACAGGGCCTTCACAGTGAGCTACAGCCCTAGCTCTTTAAAAATTTTTCTTATTTCAAGACAGAGTCTTGGTAAATAATCAAGGTGCCAAGGCTGGGATCAAACTTTCAATCTTCTCGCCTCAGCCTCCCAAAGTGCTAGGATTACAGGTATGTGCCACCACGCCTGGCTTCCATTTACCATCCTTCATGTGATGTGCTTTCAATAATGTTTTCTAAAGCTACTATGGTTACTTCATATTTCTAAAAGCTTAAGTGCTAAATGGAGTATTAATGCAATGGTTGCAAAGTTAATTTGTGCTTGTTTCACCTTTCTACAGGTTGTTACATGGCATAAGAGTGGCTCTTTCCTATTTTTCTTCTACACACACCATGCTGTGTAGCTATTACTTCTGAAGTACACTTAATGCCAAAAAAGGTGTTGTGTCAAGAAAAGTGAAGGCATTTATCCAATCACACTCTGCAATATTTTCCTACCTGCACCACTCCAAAGCTAGACTGTCATTTCCCTACTCTGAGGATATTTTTCTTTCCAAAGTTAAGAAAGGAGAAATTTGAGAGCTGTATCAAAAATTGTGAGTAAATGCAACTATTAAAAAAACAGTAACACTGCCTAACATTCATTAAGCCATTACTATGTGCCAGGAAATGAGTCATTTTACACACAATTAGTCCATCTCAAACACATTACTACCAAATGTGTTAAGTATTATTACATTCTGTTTA
This sequence comes from Heterocephalus glaber, assembly GCF_053883595.1. Classification (NCBI taxonomy): domain Eukaryota; kingdom Metazoa; phylum Chordata; class Mammalia; order Rodentia; family Bathyergidae; genus Heterocephalus; species Heterocephalus glaber. The sequence continues at coordinate 11,010,764 of NW_028258151.1, read as the reverse complement.
CAATGAGGAAACTAAGGCTCAGAGGTCAATGAACATGTAAAGTATAAGATCACACAACTTGTATTTTTATGTATGGAAATAAAGGGTTGAGATTAATTTTTTATATACGGATACCAGGTGTTCTAGTGCCATTTGGTGAAAACACTATCTTTTCCTCGGCTCTTGAATTGAGTTTATATTCCATAAAATGTTACTGTTAAATAATCTTTCAAAACTCAGTGGACCATATATGTGTGGTTCTATTTCTAGATTCTCTGTTTTATTCCACTGATCTATGTCTTTCCTTACGCCAACACTGCCTTGATTACTGTAGCTTTAGAGGAAGTCTTAAAATTAGGTAATAAATGTCTTCCAATACTGTTTTTTTCTTTTTCTTTTTCTTTTTCTAGGCCCTTTGTACTCCTACATAACTTTTGAATTTCAATATCCAATTCTTCATTTATAGCAAGTATACATAGACCTGAATTTTTATATATACCTTGTGTTTTCTAATCCTGCTAAATTCAAATACAAGTTCTAGGGGCTCTAGCGATTTCTTAGTATTTTCTCTATAGATGATCATTTCATCTTCATATAAAGATTTTACTTCTACCTTGCCAATCCTATCCTAATTGTGTCATTTTCTTGCCAGACTATTTTGGTTTGGGCCTATGTTTCAAAGTTTAATGGACAGATGAAAAGTAGGCATATCTGCCTTTGTTCTCCACCTTAGGGAGAAAGCATTGTATCTTCTCTATTCATATAAGGTGTTTTTGCTGGAAGTATGGAGTACATGTCTTTGATCTGTTGAGAAGGTTCTATTCTACTTCTAGTCTCCTGATAGCTTTTACCATGAAAAGCTGTAGAATTCAGTCCAATACTTTTTCTCTAACTACTGACAGGATCATATAGCTTTTTTCTTTCCTCTGTTAAAATGATGACTTTCGGGGGTGGATCTTCCAATGCTGAACCAACACAGCCATCCCTGTAATAAAACCACTTTCTATATACTTCCAGATCTGACTGTTAATAGTCTGTTTTGTTAAACAAATTTCTATCTATGTTCATACATTTTTCTTCTATTATCTTTACCCAGTTTTAGGATTAGCACAATGTTGAGTTCCTAAAATGAGGGGAGAAGTGTTCCTTCTTTTTTCTGCTTTAAATGTTTGAGGTAATTTATCAGTTAAAATGTATATGAGCCTGTTGTCATATAGGTAGGTTTTCAAGCTAGGAATATACTTTCTTTAATAGGTGCTATTCAAATTTTGTATTTCCTCCAGAGTTAGTTTCATTAATTTGTCTTCCAAGGTACTTCTTAGAAGTTATCAAATTTATTTAAAAAAAAGATTTTTGTAATATGCTTTCTATATCCTTTTAATTTCTGTAAAATCTGTGGTAATGTCTCCTAGGTCTTGATATTGTCATTTTAAAAATGTATAACTGATATTGTGCAATAGGAAGAAAAGGTCTAAAGGAGCAGGGGAAGTGGGAGGGGTAGGGGAAAGGAAAGAAGGGAAAAGAAAAAATATGAGAAAAGGAAAAAAATGGAAACAAAGTCTTTGCAAATAGGGAAAGGTGGAGGGGGTGAAGGGAGGACAGGGGAAGGGGAAAAAAATAAGAACCAAGATACTCATGTAATGGTACAAGATACCAATGATGTATGTAACTGTTATTTTATACCTAAAATGTACCAATAAACTTAATGGGAAAAAAAAAGATCACACAACTTGCAAGCTGAGGAAATAAATGCAATCCAGGATTGGCCGGAAGGCTCCTGAGTCCTGAACTCTTTATTGCATTCTTTAATTAATATAAATAGATCATTCTAACCCTTACCACTGAACTGGAATTAGACATCACATTCTGCTATGGCCTGAATGTATCTCTGAAGTGCACGTGCTGGTGACTTAGCCCCAAGGCAGTGGTGCTGAGAGATGTGACTTGGGAGAGGTGATTAGACTACCAAATCCCTGCCCTTATGAGCAGGTTCATGCTGCATGGCTGCAGGGGCACAGCACCCTGACAAGGCAGGTCTGGCTGCTCTGCCGTGTGAGAACCCCTGCTCTCTCATACATGCATGCATGGGCACCCTCTGTGTCTGCTATGTCTGTCTGTCTCTCCTCCTTACCTTCTCTTCCTTTCCACTCTCCACCAGCAGAGAATGCAACACAGTGACCCTCCCCAGATACTGGTGCAACACTGTGCTTTCCAACCTCCGGGACCGTGAGAAACCATTTTTCTTTTTGTGTGTGTGTGGTACTAGGGATTGAACCCAGGACCCTCACACATGCAGCTACATCTGCAGTCCTTTTTCATTTTTATTTTAAGACAGAGTCTCACTTAGCCACTAAGTTGCCCAGGCTGGGCTCAAACTTGTGGCCACCTGCCTTAGCCTGCTAGAATTACAGGCATGGGTCACCACACCTGACTAATATTTTTTTCCTGTACTATAATTGGGGTTTCCAGTACTATAATGGTGTTCCGGCACTGAATATCCCAGCTGTTTTTATTTTGTATTTTGATACAGGTCTTACTTAGCTGCTTAGATGGGACTCAAACTGTGATCCTCCTGCCTCACTCTCCTAAAGGGCTGGGATTCTGAGCATGCACCATCATGTCTGGCTCCAGCCAATGTCTTTTCTTTTTAAATTGCCCAGCATATGGCACTGTATTCTGTTATGGCAACATGAAGTAGATTAAGACACATATATTAAATTCATCTAATACTGTGACAACTAAAACTCTACTCTCTATCTTTTTTCTCTGGTATTTTTTTCCTTTACTTCAGATGATTAGCTTCGTATCTCATTTTAACCACCCACAGTTACTGGCTCCATAAAACCTTAATCCTGTGAGTTTCAAGAGTATTTTAATTCAAATGATCCAGTTATAGAAATATAGCATTATGCTTTAACAACCATGTAATCAGTAACTTAATAAAAGACTGACAAGCCCTCATGTTTTCAACATGTTATTTCATATTCTAGCAATGCTGAAGTCAATGTGTGAGACATTAACTTCATGACTGTATTAAGTGTCTCTTAGTAAGTGTCTCTTAAGTGTTTCTAAGCATTAACACCACAAGGAACAGAAAAATCGAGCGTGTTTCCACACTCTTGGAGCTCATATATGAGGTACAAGTAGCCCTTAATCAAATAGAAATAAATACAAAATTTCAACCAAGATAAGTTGCTGTAAAGGAACAATAGAATATGAGAGTGGCAATCAAGACAGGTGGGCCAGTGCAGGAGACCACATAAAGTTTCTTGAGGAAGAGCTGGGCTCTGAGAATGATCAGGAATAAAGAGATAGGGAGGATGAATCAGATGCCCCTGCCAAACCGAGAGACCGCACAAGCCCAGTGTCCTGCCCTACAGAGCGCCAGCAGGCCAGAGAGGCACCTGCTCACACAGGCCTGCGACTGTGTAGGTCACACACACGAGGAGTGCAGGCCACAATGCCACAAGCCACAGTCGCGCTCTGAGGACCGTACAGAATCAAATCTCCCCACATGGCTGCTGTATACCTCAGTGGCAAAGCACTTGCCCAGTAAGTGCCAGGCCCTGGGGTCTGCCCCCACCCTGCACCACCACCATCGTCACTACCACCAAAAGGTTTCCCAGTGATGAAGCCACACCTTCCCTGGGAAACAGTCTTGTGAGAGGACAGAACAGTGAAGAGTCAGTGGTGTTGTCATGAAATCAACGCTTCTGCAGAAGTGTGGCAGACAGGGAGCCTGAGCAGGCAATGACTGAATGTTCTCTTGACAGGAACCTATTGCGTTAAATGGTGGTTGCTGGAAGTTGGTTCCCACTGCCCCAGAGAAAGAAGCCCATGGACAAAAATGTAACAAAAAAGTTAACTGCTAACCTACAGGCTTCTAATGACATAAAAGGGAGTTCACAAATTCTTATAGGTAACTCTGATTGGTTTTAAACTACTGATGCCTGGCACAGGAATCCCAGCACTAAGGCAGGCTGAGGCAAGAAGATCTCCAAGTCCAATTCTCACCTAGGCAATATAGCAAGAACCTTTCTCAAAATAATAAAGAGAGGAAGGGTGTGAGGGGCTGGAGATGTACTTCAGTGGTAGAGTGCCCCTGGGCTTGACTGCCAATATAAAACTCAGAAACTATTAATACTTATGAGATGAGACTTGACACACCAGTCCAGCCTCCCGGGTCCGTTATATTAATTGCTGCACTGATTTACTCACTGTAACTTCTCCGAAGAGTTTGTGTCTAAGAAAATGGAGAGTCAGAAAGATTAACTTACTTATCAAAGTTCATGCATTCAAATAAATGAAAATGGTAAGACTGGTCCTCCATCTGCCTGACTCTAAAACTCTAGTTCTTTCCCAAAGAACAAAGTGGCTCCTCCCACCTTATCCCAGGACAACAAACATCGTCCTACCTCTCTACTTCAGGGCGAAGAGCCTTCTCCCTCTCAAGCATGGCGATAATGAGTTTGCCCCACTCTCTCTCTATGTCATTTGGATGATAACCTTGAAGTAGTTTGATGCGCCCAAATTCTATCCAAATCTTGAGGAAACAAAAAATGTTAATGTGAGGCAAAGATTTTTAAAGAAATGAAGATGACACCTGATAATACAAGGTAAATTGCCACTTACCTCTAATAATTTATAGAGGCGTTTAATTTTTGATTTTTCTGTCTCCTTTGGTGGAATTTCTGTTTCTTTAAACTGTAAATACTGATTATAAAGTGCCTAAATGAAAGAGAAAAAAAATTAAGGGTCAAACTTCAGACACTTGCTTTCATTATCTCATTTTTCACCACTGCAAATGCTATTTACTGTGTAATGAGCATTCAGTGAAAATTCCTTTACAAAATTAACACACAAGGATAATACCAATTCCCAGGCAGCTGGTGACCTGGGTTATATAAAATTGATGAGGATGTAATTAGTGATGTGAGCCATGTTTCAACATGTACCACAGGGAATCTGAATAATAATGAACCACAACAGGCCTTCTAGGGCTTTATGAAAGTCAGTATCAAAACAAAAAAGTATATCCTTTAAAAGATGTACTTTCCAAATGTTGCACCTTAGCTATCAGGTTTTGGAAAAATAATTTGATGCAATTCCCACAAAGAAAGAAAAAAAATTTCTATTTCATGTTCTATCCCTGAAAACAGAATTCTTGGCTAACAAGGGCTAAAATTTGGTTTCAATGTCCCACTGGCCAATGAAAATTGCTTTTCTTAAATGAAGGTTGACACTATTAGTTGATGGGCTTATTAATAGAGAAGTCTCAACCACATAGTTCAACTATACAGTTGATATTAATTGGATAATATAGATATTAATTTGCAAACCTCTTAAATATAATTTATTATACTTTTATAAAGATTTTCATAAAAGTTATACAGATAAAATGCTTCCTCATTTAATACGTATATGCTATTTTAATTCAAGCTGCATTAAAACATAAATCTTCAGGTAGACACATTTCTGTAGAATTCTATTCAATGGCTTTCTGGTTAAAAATTATTTAGCATTTCTTCATAATATATTTTCTTTCCTGCATTATGTCATATTCTATTGTAGGTACTAGCAAATAATCTGCATAGTCAAATTTCTTTGACAAATTTAAGAATCTGCATTAATCAGAGGCAAGTACAAATTCACCCAAAGGTCTAGACAATAGGAATGCACCTGGAAATAAGTGTATTTGAAAGTAAAAATTGTTTTGACTGAAAATATCACCTTTTAGGACATTTGTTGGGCATTAAGCACTCAATGTCACGATGCGGTACCCAATATTTGTGGCACCATGGTAGTAGAAGGGAAAAGCTTTCTCTTCCTGGAAAAGTTCATATTCACATAGGGAGACATCATACAAACAACGCTAGGACACTTTAAAAATGCATCTTATTGAAAGATGCCTAATAACTTCATGCCAAGGACAAACTCCCTGAGGCAATGTGAATATGAGCTGTGTTCCAGGTGCTTCATACAGATGCGTGAACACAGAGAATAACTTAACAAGGCCCACCCTGGGTTATTATAGTTTTCACGATTCCAGTCTGAACCTGAAAGCAAAGTTTACAAATCAAGGAATTAAGGCTTTATAGTTAATACTTATATTACCAATTTGTAAATATAGAGTGCTTTGCTATTTCAAACCCATATGGACAAAATGAGTCAACTTACTCTGTGATAAGTTTACATATCTATATCTTTTATATTGCTACATCTTTGCCTCAAATAGTCGGACCTAAGTTTTTTAGTATTAGCAAATGTTTGGCTAAACCATTTGCCCACTAACACTAGCCTCATGAGCATCAATTCTGAATTTACTTTCACTGAAAGTTAGTTATGTACTTTTGAATACGTGATAAAATTCAGGACACATCTCTTGCTCCACAGGAGAAACCTCGGAGGCAGCGTGTAACAGGACTCCAGCGAGGTGTGCTCCCCACCACTGTGGCCTGTGTGCCACCTCCCACGAGGCCTCCTGCCCGCTATGTGGGCTCTGAGTGCTTCCCATCACCAAAAACAACACAGCAATGCTCCATCCAGGGTTTGTTCAACTCTCAACAAATGTAGCTTAGAGACTATCAATCTCTTTAAGAGCTACTGCTTTAATGTTTTAATTATTAATATTTATTTATATTTTCTCTGTGTAATAGGAAAATAAGTAAATTAAAATTCTGTCTACTTATTCATGGCTTGCCAACAGCAACTTTCCTCATATGTCTAAAATTATGGAATTATCACAGCTTTAGTTAAAAGTTTACTATCAAATCAATCCTGGTAAACTTCCATTTGACACCAACCTTTAGTTCTACAGGATTATTAGGAAATGTTCTCTCAGACATTATGGTCACATGGTGTCTAATCCACTGGATGAGGTAGTTCACCATATTCTGGTATTCAATCCATTTGACTTCAACATCCTAAAGTGATAAAATGACAAAGTTTGTGTCTATAGATAATAACATTCACATCTAACACAATTTAGTCAGAAATCATCGTGTGAATTTTTTATATGCTTAGGCTTGACAGAAAGAACCAGCTAAATGGGTTTTTACTTTCGATTCAGCCACAATTCTTTCTACAAAACAGCTTTAAAAATCTGCTATCAACATCTGGCCACTAACATTTGCCTAATGAGTGTCAATTCTGATCCAAAGATAGTGGCCACCTGGGGCACTGTGTTGAGAAGGCTTCTGGGTTTGCATCCAACAGAACACCAGAAATAACCAATGCCAGGGTCAATCTGGGGTGCTTTCCAGGGCTCAAGAAGGAGCAGTTAATAGCTTGCCAAAACCAAGCCAGTCATCTCTGCCAACCATTTGAGATCTAAGTCTACTGAATTTCTGACACTCAAAAGAGTTACACAGTATCTAGGGAACCAGTAGGAATGAACTGGATGTGGTGGAGTTATTCAAGTACTCATTAAGCAAACTTTTTAAAAAGAAAAGGGACTGGGATACTGTCAAGTGCTATATTCATTTAAGTATTTGATGAATGTTTATTATCAATGCTTATTATGTGCTCAGTGTTGTGATATAAAATAAAACTTTAAGACATATTACCTGGTGTCAAGGAGCTGCTGTCTAGTTAGGGAGCCAGGAGAGATTTATAGTATAAGCAGATAAGTAAAATGAAAAGCACTGTCTACATGTTCAAAGAACTGTAACAGGTAATACTGCATATATTGGAAACTGAGATAATAATCGGGCAAGTATATATGCCTTGAAATGGTCACTAAAGGTTTCTTAGGAAAGAGTATCTCTACAATGTCCTACAATGACCAATAATTCTTTAGTTGTGGGAGAGGGATGAAGAAGGGCATGGGCAGAGTAGATAAAAGACAGAGCAGCCCCAAATGAGCCAGGACCCTGAAATGGAAATGCCCTGGCTACTAGTAAATGGTTCATTTTGAGAAAACACTGACAAAAATGTAGGTAAGAACAATTACTATATTTAGAGTTTTGAATGTCAGGACATCTAGATTGGATTTAACCTGCAAGTAATACATCACCATTGCACATTTAAGATAAAGATACAGGTTTTAGGAAGATTTGGCAACGAAATGCAGATCTGATGGGAAAGGGAAAAATGGGGATGGGAAGCCACAGCTGTCACCCTAGTTCTAGTGCCAAGGGGCAAAAGGTGGGAGTAAAGTGGAAGTACTAAGAGGAACACGAAACATTCTGAAGCAACATCCAGTATCAAAGACCAATCATGACAGGTTACTCATCAGAACAAGCTGCCTGGGGGTCCAAAGGCCCAAGACCTTTGTGAGGAAGAAAAGGAGGATGAGGATAAAAGTAAGTCTAAAAACAACACACACCCAGACGAGTAAGAGACCAGAAAGGGGCTCCCAAATTTTCAAAGTAACAGAGAAACAAAAGGCATTTGCAAGGAAGAGGGAAGAAGGCCAGGTCAGGCATATCCCCGACATGTGTGACACATACAGTCCTATTCTCTCCCAGAAACACATAAATACTTGACACCAAGACCACTGCAAAATCCCTGAGTGGATTATACTAACTTTTGAGAAACAGTAATCTGATAAATATACAATATGTGTCAGAGACCTAGTTCTGTTAATATGACCAAATCCAATTACCTTCCTCTAGGCCACCCCTAAATCTGAAAACATTACCCTTTTAATTTATTGCAAGGGACTGTTAAGCGCCTTCGGGGCACGGCCCACCTCCTCTGAAGGTGTAACTCTCTCCATATCTGCTTCAGAATAAATTCTACCTAGCTTCTGATGCCTGTGTGTCTTGACTGAATTCTTTCCTCAAATGCTCAAAGGACAGACAAGTAAGGGATGGCTCCTAGAGCTATCAGGATACCACTTCCAGGTGAAAGAAAGATGCTACCATGAAATGGGTACAATATCTGTTGATTAAATAGCACATTAACTCAAATTCTTGTTATGTGTGGTGCTGTATTGAGCTACCTCCCCAGATCTTTTTTTAATTTTTTTAGACAAGATCTAAGTTGCCCAGCTTGGGCTCAAACTTTTGATTCTCCTGCTTCTGGTTCCCAGAATGCTATCAAAATCTTTAAAATATATTTGACATGTAAAAACTGTAACGGAGGTGTGGCAGCACACACATGTAATCCCAGCTCCTCAGGAGGCTGAGACAGGAGGATCACAAGTTTGAGGCCAGCCTGGGCAACTAAGTAAGCACCTATCTAAAAAAATTAAAGGGCTGGGGATATAGCTCAGTAGTAGACTGCTTGCCTCACATGCACAAGGTCCTGGGTTCAATTCCCAGTGCCCCCCCCCAATAAATAGATAAAAATAAGAAGTAAGAACTGTCAAAGCACAAAAATTTCAGTCAAGTGGTCCTCACTGTATCAGTAGCTTCTAGTGCAGAAAACTAAATACTCACATTTGCACCGATGCCCTCATCACCCTCAGGGACTTTGGGAAATGCATCATAGAGAGATGACACATAGGTTATAACCGATTTTTCATCAGGGGAGGAGACATCGACATCTAAAACCAGCAACATACATTATTTCATGATGTTGGTAAGTTACTTTTGATCAGGCTTTCATGCCAGTTCAGACCTACCCAAGAAAAACTCACCTTCAGGGTCCAGAAGTCTTATAACACCAATTTTTTCTGCTACATAAAAAGCGTGCTCTAAATTTGCAAGGTTGCTTTGAACAGCAACAGTATTCATGTCGATCAGGTCGGGCCTAGGAAAAAATTCACTGAGTTAATTAGGTTTTCTTCACATGCCTAATCATCCTAACCATTATACATATGTCTATAAAATAACTTCTGCAAATACCAAAACTGTGTTACAGCACAAATTTTCTTCAAATTGTTAATATCGTTTACTTCTCTTAGAAGCTTGTATGCTGGAATCAAATGCAGCCAGGAAAGTATAAAAATTTGGAAATATGTAACTTTCAACAAAGTCTACAAATGCCCCATAAGCATAATATACATAAAGCACCTGCCCCACTGAAGCAATTTAAGTTCCAGTACTGCAAGGACATCCTAGCGACCCAATCAGAATCTCTCAGCATTTCTCCCCAAACACCAACAGCTCCTGTTTTGCTCCATGTCTCAGCATTGCTTTCCAGATGTCCCTTTCTTCTTTTACACCCAGACTCACCCTCCCTAGCAGAGATGAAGCCACGAGGTCCTGTGCAGTGCAAGCTCTCCCTGATCTTCTTCTCCCACCCTCATCCCATTTCTCTGTTTTCCGAATTCCTTACACTCCCGCCCTGAATCACTAATGTGGCACTCAGGATATAATCTTGTACTTCCTTGATTTACTCATTCACGGTTTTCTGTTGTACAACTTATTTCTCTCAACTAGTCAGCCCAGACACAGCCAGAACCATGTATTAATTAACATTTGTACTTTATCTTCCTATTGAGACACATACACACAGTAGACCCTCAATAAATATCTACTGATAAATTAGTAAGTAGATTGGTTAGTTAGTAATCTGAATAATAAATGAATGACTGGAATAAACATCAGCTTTTTTCTTAAGTATGCAGGTCCATGTGTACACTGGCACACTCACTTGTGTATCTGTCTGCACTTGTGCCTCTCATACACACATAAAAACAAACACACACACACACAGAGCTGCATCTCTTTCTAACTTGTGAGACTCACATGATACTGTGAACTAGGGGGATACTCTTAAGCTAGCCCTACCTACATGAGTCAAGAACAGATCCTCAAATACTCCTTGCACAGAAAGTGGCAAAACGTGGTAGCTGGAAACATCACTCAAGGCCAGAAGCTACTCAGGAGGATTAAAAGAATCCAGAAACAAATGTAAAGACAACAGTTTTCAAAAAGAGTAGCACTCACCCCTAAAACTCAGAGTGAGACTTGCTTATCAACTCATAAAAGGCAGCTCTCTACAGTACCCACAGTCTCTCTGCCTCTTTGCAAGTAATCATTTAGGAAACCATAGAAAGAGTGAGAGGCGGCTCAGAGGTATTGTGGATGGGATGCAAATTAATCTGAATACTATTTAGAAGGCCATTTACAGGAGAAACTCTTTAAAAATCTGTCATTAATTTTGTAGAACATTAAACAGCAATTTTTATTCTTATTTTTATCTGGCAAGAAGGCAGACTCCCAAAAAAATACCTACTTATAGTTTTACAATACTTGAAAGTGTTCAAAATTTGAGAAGGTTGCTACCATTTTCTATATGCTCATATTCCAGGAAATTATGATTTTCATATGCCACCAATATCAAAAGTGATCCTACAGGAACAATACATCTACTGAAAACAACAGAGGTAAATGAAAGACCTCCAAAAATAGTATTTTTAATTCACACCAAATCATGCAGAATCTGACAACATAAAGATTACTAAACAGATCTACCAGTCTAGACAAAACAAATAGGTAAAGTTCTTTTGTTTAAAAAATTATTCTGTTTCCCTAAAGTTCACACGTTTTGGAGAAATAAAAACCATACTCTCTGAGTCTGCCAAATCTCAGAACAAGAAACAGCATGTTATTATGAGAACCCTGCAATTAGCAGAGAAAGTAAACACTGAGTAATCCCAGAGCGAATGAATAAAATCATTGAAGAATCAAGTTTTTTGACCAAGAGGATAAAACATAAAACTTCCTTCAGAATGACATAGTCCTTTCAGGACAAAAGCAGCTGCACAATACAATGAGCTTGAATAAGTCTCTTTGATCCTGATCTTTAACGCTTTAGAGGAACAAATATTGAGGCACTTCTCCTACATGAAAAGATTGTAATAAGAAAATCAGCCTTCCTTCCTCTCCGGGCAAGATGGCGGGGGGTGAGGCTGGGGTGACTCTGGGACAGCCGCACCTTTCCCGTCAGGATCTCGCCACCTTGGATGTTACGAAGTTGACGCCACTTTCACATGAAGTAATCAGCAGACAAGCAACAATTAATATAGGTACCATTGGTCATGTAGCTCATGGGAAGTCCACAGCTGTAAAAGCCATTTCTAGAGTTCACACTGTCAGGTTCAAAAATGAACTAGAAAGAAACATTACAATCAAGCTTGGATATGCTAATGCTAAGGTTTATAAACTTTATGACCCAAGTTGTCCTTGACCAGAATGCTATAGGTCACGTGGAAGTGGTACACCTGATGAGTTTCCTACAGACATTCCAGGGACCAAAGGGAACTTCAAATTAGTCAGACATGTTTCCTTTGTTGACTGTCCTGGCCACCACATTTTGATGGCAACTATGCTGAACGGCGCAGCGGTGATGGATGCAGCTCTCCTGTTGATAGCTGGTAATGAATCTTGCCCTCAGCCTCAGACTTCTGAACACCTGGCTGCAATAGAAATCATGAAACTGAAGCATATTTTGATCCTACAGAATAAAATTGATTTGGTAAAAGAAAGTCAGGCTAAGGAACAATATGAACAGATCCTTGCATTTGTACAAGGTACAGTAGCAGAAGGAGCTCCCATTATTCCAATTTCTGCCCAGCTGAAATACAATATTGAAGTTGTCTGTGAGTACATAGTAAAGAAAATACTGGTGCCTCCTAGAGACTTTACTTCAGAACCTCGACTTATTGTCATTAGGTCATTTGATGTCAACAAACCTGGTTGTGAAGTCGATGACCTTAAGGGAGGTGTGACTGGTGGTAGTATCCTAAAGGGAGTATTGAAGGTGGGCCAGGAAATAGAAGTCAGACCTGGTATTGTTTCCAAAGATAGTGAAGGAAAACTCATGTGTAAACCAATCTTTTCCAAAACTGTATCACTTTTTGCGGAACATAACGATCTTCAGTATGCTGCTCCTGGAGGTCTTATTGGAGTTGGAACAAAAATCGACCCCACCTTGTGCCAGGCTGACAGAATGGTGGGGCAGGTGCTTGGTGCAGTTGGAGCTTTACCTGAGATATTCACAGAACTAGAAATTTCCTATTTCCTACTTAGACGGCTTCTAGGTGTACGCACTGAAGGTGACAAGAAAGCAGCAAAGGTCCAAAAGCTGTCCAAGAATGAAGTGCTCATGGTCAACATAGGATCTCTGTCAACAGGAGGGTGAGTTAGTGCTGTCAAGGGTGATTTGGGCAAAATTGTTCTGACCAATCCTCTGTGCACAGAAGTGGGAGAGAAAATTGCCCTTAGCCGAAGAGTTGAGAAGCACTGGCGTTTAATTGGTTGGGGTCAGATAAGAAGAGGAGTGACAATCAAACCAACCATAGATGATGACTGAAGAATCCCAGTTAAATAATACATCTGGATGGAGTTGGAATTTCTCTGAACAACCTAGGGGTGTATTTTCAAAGCAATACTAGGGAATTAATTTCACAGCTTATTACCTTAGTAGGTAGCTGTAAGGTTATTCTCATTTTTTGGTGATGAAAATCTAACCTCTAGTACTAATATGAGGTCTACAATAAATGTAAAGGTTGATATCATGTTGGATTGAATTTACATTTTAGCATTTCCAAATCAGGTCTAATTTATACATAAATACAGCTTTGAAAAGAAACTGCTAAAACCAGCCTTCCCTGTAGTGCACATGCTACTGAACCTATCTGAAATAAAGTTTTTCTTTTTCACGATTCATCTTTGAATAGCTCCAGGCTAAAAGACTGTTAATGCCAGTAAAAATTGGAAGATATAAATTTTCCTCAAAAACCATCTCTCCTTTGTTAGGCCTCATATTTTATGTTTTTAAAAAAATTTTTTTTAAATTTTTTATTAGTACATGTTTACAGTACATAATGATTACATTCACTGGGGAGCTGGTATGTATACATAGCACATCTTAACTCTTTTTTCCTCCCCTTCTTGTCTCCCCCTATGTTACTTTATCCTTTAAATTTTCATTGGAAAGGAAATTAATAGGTTCAAATGAAATCATCCTCTAGAGCTGGGGATTTAGCTCAGTGGTTCTGCTGCCTGCCTCGCAAGCGCAAGGTCCTGAGTTTGATCCCCAGAACCAAAAAGAAAGAAATTGTCCTCTAGAGTGTGAATGCTTGTCCCACAGATAACATTTCCCCTATTTTTTTTGGACTGGGACATAGGAAACCTGAGCCAGAAGTTCTCCCCCTCTCCCTGTGGTCCCCTGCGATTATTTGTGCATTGGTTTATACTTGAAACCTGACAGCCTCCCCACATTGGCAAAACTGTTGTATCAAGTGATTGTGGACAACTAACAAAGATCTCTCCAGGCTTTTTTTCCTGGGTAGTTGTTTTGTTTTTTGTGGTGCTGGGGATCCAGCCCAGGGCCTCACGCATGTTAGGCGAGCACTCTACCACTGAATTCCCCTCTCCCCCAAGGCCTGTTTTTTCTTAACTGTGTAATTGCTAGGATTATGACACAGATTCTAATAAGGATCTTTGGACCTTACAAGAAGAGGTCAAGAGTAAAAGATGTCAGAAAGCAAAGGGTGAGTCCTTCTGATTCTTCTTTTTTTTAAACCTTTCTCCCTGTGCTTTTATACACATTTCTATTTATTTATGTCTTCCCTTCATAAGAGATTCATTTAGAGCTGTGACTCCTAACTGGCTAATGTTAGAATTGCTAGGTAAGCTTTTAAAAAAAGGTAGCCCACAGATTATGATCTAAATTAGCTTGAGGTAGAAGCTGATGCACTGATTTTTTAAAAATTAATTTTATTGGTACATTTTAGGTATACAGTATAATGACATTCATCATGAATTGATATTTTTTGTTTGTTTGTTTTTTTGGTACCTGGGATCGAACTCAGGACCTTGTGCTTGTGAGGCAGGTGCTGGAACCACTGAGCTAAATCCCTGGCATGCATTGATATTTTTGAAAACTACATGTTTAGAGAGTTAAGAGGTAGGCGTATTAAATAACAGTATCTCATTGAGTTTTGGTGGTCTGATAATACTCTATAGTTTGCTTTTCTTAAATTTGCATTGAGATGGATTTCATGCCACAGTGATTGTATTGTGCTCTTTTGGATATTGAAGCTGCTTTGTAGAAGTCTAGAAGCTGGGGCTCTGGGTCATTTTAAGTTTCTAAGTATATTGAAGAAGTATACTAATATTATGCTCTTGATTGACTTTGAAGGGTTGTATTGTAGCATGAGGACCACAAATAAAAGAAAGTTCTAAATAAAAAAAAAAAAAGAAAATTAGCTAAACAAACATGGGAAAGGGGAAAAATTAAAAACTGAAAAAACGATAGCTTGAAAGTCTGGAAAGTTGTGGCTGCCCTGGCCTACCTTCTAGCTGGTGCCACCAGGTCTCTCAATGTGCCTCCCTCATGTCCCTGGAGTGCCTAGGAGGCGCTGGGGCCCTGAAGGTCCCTCTTTCTTTACAGTCACACTGGGACAACACAGCCTTTCCAGGCCTCTGCTGTTTTTCACATACAGAAGATATTTATTTTCATTCTAAAGGTTTCATTTCAATGTTTCATTTCTCCTTTTTGTGAAGAGTCAGCAGAAAATCTCATTGCTCTCATAGGTCTGACTGGCCCAAGTATTAGACTAAACTGTACGTGCATAGAAGGCCATGAGCATATTCTTCTCTTTCAGACAGCTGAATATAACTATTCTAACTTCCCTATCCTATAAAATCTTTCCCAAATCATAAAATGCAATCCTTGAAGCCACACTTCTCATTTTTAAATTATTCTAGATAATGTAATCTTTCTAAAGACTGAATCATCACAGTGATTTTTAAAACCATGCATTTAAAGCAAGTGAAATTATCCCATGCATATTCTCAGACCATAGTGCAATGAAAATGGAAATCAATGGCAAAAGAAACCACAAAAAACTTCATAAACACATGGAAATTAACTAACATCCTCCTGAACACCAGTGGGTTACAGATGAAACTGAAGAAATCAGACAGTTTCTACAATTAAGCAATAATGACAATACAACATACCGTAACTTATGGGACTCAATGAAAGCAGCCCTACAAGGGAAATTTATAGGGATGAATACCTGTATCAGGAAAAGAGAGCAGGTTCAAATAAACAATCTAGTGTTGAACCTCAAGCTTCTAGAAAAAAGAGCAAGTCAAGCCCAAAGCTCGTATAAGGGAGGAAATTATAAAAATCAGAGCAGAAATTAATGCAGTGGAGACTAAAAAAAATTGCAAAGACTCAATGAATCAAAGAGTTGGTTCTTTGAAAGATTAAATAAAATTGACAAACCTTTAGGCAATCTCATCAAAAAAAAAAAGGGAAGACTCAAATCCATGCAATTAGGAATGAAAAGGGTAAAATCTCAAAAGATCCTGAAGAAATACAGAAGATCATCAATACCTATGTCAAGAACCTGTATTCTAATAAGATGGAAGACACAGAAGAAATGGGCAGATTCCTAGACACATATGAATCACCAAAACTGAATCAAGAAGATACAGAAATTCTAAATAAACCAATATCAGCCAATGAAATTGAAGATGTAATTAAAAACCTACAACCAAAAAAAAAGGCCAGGCCTTGACAGATTCACTGCTAAATTCTACAAGAAATTTAGAAAAGACCTAATGCCACTACTTCTCAAACTCTTTAATGAAATTGAAAGGGAAACAGTACTCCCAAATTCATTCCTGGAAGCAAGCATTACCCTGACACCAGAACAGAGAAGGAGCCAACCACAAAAAAGAATTACAGACCAATCTCCTTAATGAACATAGATGTAAAAATCCTCAACAAGATACTGGCAAACAGAATGCAGCAAATCATCAAGGTTATACACCCTGACCAAGTTGGATTCATCCCAGGGATGCAGGGATGGTTCAACATACACAAATCAATAAATGTAATACACAGCCGGGGATTTAGCTCAGTGGTTCCACCGCCTGCCTCACAAGCAGAAGGTCCCGAGTTCGATCCCAGGTACTCCCCCCCCCAAAAAAATCAAAACAAAATAAATGTAATACACTATATTAACAGAACCAAGGATAAGAACCATATGATCGATCCTCTCAACAGATGCAGAAAAAGCGTTTGATAAGGTCCAACATTCATTCATGATAAAATATATATATAGGGTAAAAAGTTATTTTTAAACGGCTGTTGTTATATTACAAATCTATTTTGCTTAAAAGTAATGTTTACTTTTACCCATCTTACAACACCCATCTTAAAAATTTTCTCAAGACAAAATACATATATTCATACACATATGCATTAATCATGTGCATACGTACATATGTAAATATGTAAGCATCTATGTAGATGTTGGTATACACGTGGATCTAGGCTCATACAGTATAAAAGCAGCTCCACCTACATTAACAGCCAAAGCTAGCTTAACAATAAAATTGCATAGAAGAGTTTTTTGGAGGATATACAACCCCAAAATTTCTTTCAAGTCAAACACCATATTAATACATTAGCCCACATAAGAAGTAGGTAGGATTCTGTGGGGAACTGTGACTGACATTATATTAAAGGCTAAAGATGCGACTACGTAAGACTTCACGTCCTATCATGCCAAACCAGTACACTCAGCCACAAGGAACATGAAACCAAGTTGAAATATTTGGAAAGAAAGTACTCTGACACATACTAGAGGGGACAGTGATTAATGTTAACTAACAGAAAGGAAAAATGAAGTTAGTTAAGAAAAGTGTTCTTCACTAGAGACATTTATAGCTAAATGGATGCATAATGAGACCATACTCTTAAGTGAAATAAATAGGACACACGTGTAAATACCAAATAGTTTCTCTGGTGTGAGAAACTGAAAGTGTAAATAAGGATTAAAATGAATAACTGATAATTTGAAATGGGAAGAAAAAGCCCAAAGGGGTAGGGGAAGTGGGAGGGGAAGGGGAAAGGAAAGAAGGGAAGGAAAAATTATGAGAAAAGGAAAAAATGGAAACAAAGTCTTTGTAAATAGGGAAGGGAGCACAGGGAATGGAGAAAAAAATAAGAACCAAGATACATCATGTACAGGTACAAGTACCCAATGATAAATGTGAACTTACTATATACCTAAAATGTACCAATAAAAGAATTTAAGCAAAAAATAAAAAAGAAAGAAAGAAAAGTGTTCTTAGTACTGACACAAGATTACAAACCCTGAACCAAAACTGTGGCAACAGCTAAAAGGATAGAAGACCTGTCAACAGTCAAGGTCTGAACCAGGATTTTAAGTGTGCAAAAATTAAATGATTTAAATTCACACAGTTTATTAGGTTGTGTTGGCTCCCAATTAGAACTCAGTAATTATATAAGTGGACAGAAACAAGAGTTTGACTGCTCACAGATCTCCCATCCATGTCTGAAAAACTTTTCTCTTAGGGAAAGGAACATCTCATTTACTCAATAACCCTCAGCTGTAGAGGTTATTATCCTGAGTTTACAGGTGAAAAAACTACAAGAAGTTCTATAACTTGAACAAGAATACCAATCTGGTACAAGGCAGTCAGGATTTGAAGCCAGGTCTGTTTGAGCAGAAAGCCTGAGCTCTTTGCTGGACCACCCTGGCATTTTAAACTGAGAACTAACTAAACAGTAACATCCAGCATGAAGCTAAGAACTCAAAATAAGGAAAAATATGCTCCTAGGGGAAATGATGATGATGGCAATAGCAAGATAGCAAGTGCATCCATGCGTGTGTGTCTGCCTGTGTGTGCATGCATATATTCTGACAGCTAACAAATAAACCACAAGAAATAAGATGAAGGACCAGGGTGTTACCAGAATGGTACTCACCAACATACACCACACCAATGCTTTCCACAGTTAGAATGGCTTTAGGGCTCTAATCTAGATTAAGAATAGACAGAAAAGTCTGGATACCTGTATTTCAACAAGGATAATTCTTATCAGGTGAATCTTAACAAGCAAGGTTGGTGACTAAACCATTTTAGAATCTATTACTCTAATTTTCTTTTCTTTTTTTTTTTTTAGTACCAGGGATTGAACTCAGGTCCTTGCGCTTGCAAGGCAAGCGACAGAACCACTGAGCTAAATCCTCTGCCCTGTTACTCTAATTTTCTTTTCAAATTAAAAACATTTTGTATTGCCAAAAAAAAAAAAAAACCCAGAACTAAAACAAAACGAACTCCACCATAGCATTATCACACAATCATGTAACAATGGAAACACAGAAACACAAAGCACAAAGATATATATGTGTGCCCTATTGACTTATGCACCTTGTAAATACTATAAATTTTTTAAACTGTTTTTATTGTTTAAATCCAGAAGAAAATAATACATTGAGAGTTGACAGAGAGCAGGACGGCTTGTGTTGGCCTCACTCTGGAATACAGAGTAAAATTAGGAAGTCTGGAGAAAACAGCATTTCATCAGAATTTTAAAACTCATCATAATAAAAACCAATTAACTTTGTGAGTTATCGGATCATCTCAAAGAACACTAGGTAATAACTTCCTATCTCAATCTTTCAAAAAAGAAAAAGTAGAAGAGTGGTTTCCAGGGGCTGGAAAGACGAGCCACAGGGAATTAGCATTTCATGGACACCGAGTTTCAGTTGCACAAGATGGAAGACTTCCAGAGATGGACTGTGGGGATGGCTACACAACATGTGAATGTACTTGATGTCACTAACTACACATTTAAAAAGGCTCGGGTGGTACACTTTATGTTGTGTTGTATCTTAGTACAAATTCTCTTTAGGTAATTTTTTACATATTTGAGAAAAATGCTACATTGAAAGAGAACAACAACAAAAAAACCCCACACAACAAAAATCACAAAGCTGTACTTCAGGTGCCTTGTGATTCAGCCCTAGCTTGCTCTCTGGTTGACTCTGGATACACTTCCTACAACTTGTGTCTCAATTTCTTCTAAGAAAAGTAAAATCAGGAACTACAGAAGCTACACCAAGATCCCACAGAATTCCAAATCCACCTAAGGAGCATGAGGAACCGTGCGTGAGCCAGGACTGAGGAACTGATGGGCTGCAGCTGGCATTGGGATAAAATAATCCAAATGATTTGCCCAAGGTCTCAAGAGAGTACAAAGCAGCTGTGTCACTAAGTATGCAGAGCAATGTGCACTGCTAATAAAATGTAATGAGAGAGGATATAACTTGATGCTTTGGTATGCTACTTACACGTTCCTAGTCAGGAAACTAGGAAGCTTGTTCATTCACTCACTCATTGTTTAGCAGATATGAAGCATAAAGAATACAGTCTTGATATACATGCAGAGATCAGAGAGCCAAAGGGGGCTCAAGAATACTCCAAGAGGAAGCTGGGGAAGAGCCTGCTGGCAAAGGGAAAATGCACACATAAACTCTGCTAGAGGAGCTGACTACAAGGCGCCAGCACCAAGGGGAACCTTCTGAGAGAAGAGGCTGGAGAGGTGGCAAGGGGCTAGGACACGGCCAAGTCTCACAGACTTCCTCAAAGAACTGAAACTCTTTTCAAAGCACTGTGGCAAATCATCAAAGTGCACTGAGGGGGATTCTACGAGATAAAATGATGAGACTGGAGTCAGACAGAGAAAAAATCTGAAGAGATACCAAGTACCCACACAGAATCCAGGCAGAAGACTATGGTGGCTTGCAGAAGAATGTGTGCGGCAGCAACAGGGAGAACTGGAAAGCCAGGAGATTCTTAGAAGGTCAAATCCAAAGAACTCTGTTCTATAACATGGGTTATAGTAAATAAGGCAACAAGCATGAATGTGAGACAACAGAGAAAAAAGAGAGGATGGAACATGCAATCCTGAAACACTCCAACATAAAAGTTCAGGGACTATTCAACAGAGTCAAAACCTCAGAAGTGAGATGAGGTGTAAAAAATGTCTTCTAATCTAGTCCTCTGCAGTCACTCTGACCCTGAAAGTGTTTCAGTGGATTACAGAACCAGAACTAGATTAGAGTGGGTTGAGGAATAAATATCAAGCTAAGAAGGTGGAGGATATAGACAACTCCTTTGTGAGAGGGTTGGTCTGGAAAGAAAGGAAGTAGCTAAAAAAAAACTATGGAGTTAAGGGAGAATGTTTTTGATTATTTTATTATAGAAGAGTTATTAAAGCATGGTTAAAATCCATTGAGAAAGATTTAGTCCAGGGAAATAATGAATACATGTGAGAAAGGGGTTTCAGCAAAGGCTGAGATGATGAGATGAGATGAGATCCACAGCAGGAGGCACTGGGCTCTGGACAGGCAGCTGTGTCTAAGAGGCACAAAGGTGATGAGGACAGGTGCAAATAAAGGTAGGTGTGTATCTTTGCAAGCAAGAAGAAAGACTTCCATCTTCCAGGCTGCCATTCTTCCCAGTGCTGGAAAGGTACAGGAGGAACAGGAAGAAAGTCAGTGTGAGGGAGGGAAAAGGTAAGTAACAGGGACACAAAAGCCTGCTGGTCAGACAGCACTTGCTGCTGAATTTTTAGTGAGATCTCTACCATCCCGGTGCACTTCACGACACACAAGGCAGACAGTGGGGCTCACACGGGGTCAGGTTTTGCTAGGAAAATAATATTTACTCGGCAGTTTGCAGGGAATTGAAAAAGAGATTCTATGCAAGTTTAAAGGAAAAATGAAGAAAACTGCATTTCAGTTACTCAGAGATCATCTTAAAACATCGACTACTCCAGAATACAACTCACACAGAGACACACAGAAAAGGTGTATGTCACAGAACATCAGGCCATCAATAGACCACACAGTAAAGTAAGAGCACGCACTCCGTAAGTCTCACTGCTGGGACAGTGCAGCAGTTACCACAGCACATTCCTGAAGATGACTATTCAGACCAGAACGTGTTCAGACCGAGCATATTCGGGCTGTTCTTGTTGGTGCAACCATCTCATCTCCTTCCACCCCCTCCCCCCACCAAAAAGATCTGCAAAATGGTCTCCTCCCCATCCTTCAGCAAATACACATAAGCATTCATAAGATCCACGCACAACTGCGCAACAGGGTGTGGACATTCCTCTTTGCTCATATTTGGGCACATATTACTGAAAGAAACAAAGCCAAGAACTCCAAGGTGGCAACAAGCTATGAAGATAATTTTCCTTTGTTCTCCCAACTAGATGCCTGACTTTATTTCGTGTCTTTCTTTTTTTTTTCTGCCAACAGTGTGACTATTAAAAAGCCAGAGAGCAAAGATTAGAAACACTATTAATTTATAGCAAGTTTTGTTTGTACTTCAAGATTGGAATCTAACAACTCTGATAATTAAAAGATCCTTAAAGAGTTATGACTTTCAGTGCACAAAGAACAACCCATCCCTACCTCCCCCCAGACTTTAATAAATACAGAAAATAGTACTGATTTGAGAAGTAACTCCTCCACTATCTGTTTTAGTGAACTGGCTAAGAGTAAATTCTAAGTAAACCTTGGTGGCTAAGGGATAACTACCACCTCCCCAAAACACAGGGGCAGAAATCAATTTACTTTTACTTTAGTGGAAAACAGAATCTTGAACTACTTCATATCAGAGAATAAGATGAGAAATATAAATTTATAAGAGTCACAATAAGTGCTGAAACAATTAGATGGACTATGGAAGAAGAACAAACACATGCTGGCTGCTCCTCTAACAATTAAAAAAAAAAATCTTAGCCAGGGATTTAGCTCAGTGGTTCTGCTGCCTGCCTCACAAGTGCAAGCTCCCAAGTTCGATCCCTGTACCCCTCAAAAAAAATCTTAAGAGAAAAGAAACAGAACACTGAAGGAAAACAGGGTGAAGGATATTTGGAGTTTCTGAACAAACAGGGGCTTTACTCAAAGCCCACCTCCACCTTCCGGGACAGTGCCCTGTTGTTATGATCCCAGGCACACTGATGCACACACTCTCATACATTCTATCAGGACAGGCCCACAGTTGGCCACTCTAACTCTTTAAATGACCACAACACTTTGAGACCGTGCCTATTTATTTAATCACCACTACCCCCCCACCATTAACACATTCATGTTTAGACCAATACCTTGCACATCAAACAGATGCAAAAATAAGCCTGCAATTTCAGCTGACACATGTGTAAAAGCTGTATATAAACAGTTTTATGAATAAAAGGGCAAAGTAAAAGAAGGAAACTAAAAAAAAGTTGATAGGATTTAGACCTGCTCGATTGCCATTTAAGTTAGAAAATGTTCCTTTTTCAAAAGGGCTCATGGAAGGGAAATGGTGCAGACAGAAACAATTCAGAGGCCAGGGATTTAGCTCAGTGGTTCTGCCGCCTGCCCTGCAAGCGCAAGGACCCGAGTTCCATCTCCGGTACCAAAAAAAAGAAAAACAAAACAAAACAAAAAATAATTCAGAAATGTAATTTAAAAACATAAATGTAATGCCCTTTGTCTTAGCAATTCCACTTCTACGACTTATCCTACACACATTCACACATCTGCACAAAAACACAAAGTTCAATGCAACCATCTTTTTCATACTAGAAAAACATGAAGTCACATAGCAATACTGAGAATTATTAAAATCACAGATACTAGATAAAGTAAGACTGGCAAGGCGTGCCTACTGTAGAACCTGCTACCAGGTTTACCAGGCTCCCAAAAGAAAGAGCCACCTTTCTATAGGGCTGTGAAACTTTTTCACTTTTCTGTTTCAAAAATGGAAGCGGGAGAATGGAGCTATACCTTACTTCAGATCTATAAGGATCTACTTCTTGCAATAGTGGGAGGCCTGTTATTACAGGGAAATTTTGTGAGTTAATCTAGGAAAGACCGCAAGGAACATACTAATACATGTAGGTATTTCCTCTGAATATTGACATGCCAAGTAATATCCCCCAAATTGTATGTAAAAATACATACTACACAATAAAAAGGGTGGCTGATGTGAGTGTGACAGTAACTCACACACCTCCTGTGGACACAGATGCACTACAGTACATGCAGTGTAAATGAGCTCTACGAGGGTTCTGATGTGATCATGGGTAGAAATTCCCATTTCTGGTCTCACCATTCAGACATTTTGAGTTCATTTTTGAAATGTACACAATCTGATTTTGCCTCGTAAACTGAAATGCCATATTTTTTTTTGGTACCAGGGATCAAACTTGGGACCTTGCACTTTCGAGGCAGGTGGCGGAGCCACTGAGCTAAATCCCAGCCCCTGAAATGCCATTTTTTAAAATTAATAACCTTCAGGGCTCTGTGTTCCCATACCTCGTGAACACACATACACACACACACGTGCACACCCTCATACATCTAGCCTCTGAGCCTGAGGACTGAAGGAAAGAACCACCCAGGCAATGCTAATCTAACTTCCTGTGAGAACAAACCTTGAAAGGAATCCTCCCAGCGTTAAACCAGCTCGATCCAGCTTCTAAGGTGGATAAAATCCAAGCGTATGAGTCAATCACCAGCCTCCAGGTCAGACTATTAAGATGACTCCAACCACAGCCTTAATAGTCTAACCTTCCCAATTAAAGCATCTTTAAACATTTAATACAATAAAATATGATGACCCTGTAAATTTCTAATTCAAAATGCAAACAATGAACAAACTAATTGCTACTCAATTACATACTGTTTAACTAGAAAATATTTAAATGGCACACTCTGGTATACAACCTATTCCCAAGATTTCCAGTCTTGCCTGGGTAATGTGTTTTAAACAGACTTAAGAAAAGAATGCCTGGGGCCAAGGAGACTCAAACAAATAAATGGGATAGATTAATAAACAAGAATAGGACAAGCAGCAACGCGCTGGCAGAAATAACCTCTCTTCCAAAGACACACAGCATTTCTGTCTCAACACCCGGAGTGTCTTTCCATATCATGGCCTCTGGCATGTGTTGGCCTGTTGTTTCTGGCCTGTGGGGACGGACACATTCACACTTGAGCCCAACAAGCACATGTTTTTACTTTGAACAATGTTTGGCTGGTGTACTAGAACCTGGCTTTCCTCAGTGTGCTAGGACAAATATCCACATGGAGAGACGGACAGAAGTCAGACAGTTCCGGGGCTGAATTTCAAACTGGCAGGCAGAGCTGTCTCTCAGAAGGCAGCAAACCAGTCTTCCTGTGATACCTAAGCACACAGCTGAACTCTCCGCTTACAATTCCTGCCTCTGAAGAATATGCAGTACTGTCAGAAGGTTTACTCCTCTACACCTTGATGACATTAATGCCCCTAGTATTTAGTGGCTACTCCCAGAGCCCCTCACTATTGGCTCTCAATAAATTCTACTTTATCCTCTCCTGCTTTTAAGCTGCTTACTCATCAAATGCTTTTGTAACACCCTTCTCATCTACATACAGTACATCAAATCCAGTCTTCCTTGCTGTTCTTTTGAATGATAATTAAGGTTACAGGCAACAGTGAGGCTTATTTAACTAAAATTTACTAACAGATGTGGTTTTCAGTGAAAAGATTTTATAATGCATTAAAGAACATTCAAGCTATACAAACAAAACAAGTGGAAACTACTACAGGCATGTGGCTTTTACTTACATAATCCTTTTCCAATGAAAACTGAACATAACAAATAGAAGTTCCTAGAAGGAATGAGGAACAAAACTGCCAAAAACAGATTCGATGGACAACACAGAAGCTACAGACTGGTTCCTTATAATCTCTTCCACTAAATCATGTCACTTTCCACTTTGTTCCCTAGGCATAACCCAGGCTCTTCATCTGTTTAGAATAATACGACACACTAAAACTAAAGAAAAGATCATTTGCAATTTTGCTGTTAGACTACATATTCTAATCTTCTTTTATTATCTACAATTTTCCTCCTTGTATCATAACTTGTTGATGATGCTATTTTCACTGTTGGTTAATACTAAGCTAAACAACTAATGTCCCTTATTCATTTTTAACAAGGAGCAAAGACTTCAGTTGTTAGCTGTATATATGTTTAATCCTTTCCTATATTCATCAATAATCTTCATGTACCTTTACTAAATACCATAAGTCTTTGAGGTTGTACTATCATAACTGTTCTGGCCAACTGTTCCATTTCTTGAAATCTAGTCTCCCTAAAGGAGATTATCTAAGTCATTACAGGAAGTACAAGAAGACCTGAGAATCCAGACCAATCGCCTCCATTACTTCAAAGATTGGTTAGTAACCCTCTGAGTTTTGGTTTCTTTATTAATATAAAAAGCAAACACAATCTATTTCAGAGCATTGAGGTAATTTTTTAAAAACTCACACATTTTTAAAAGCTGGGACAGAAACATCTACACGGTCAACATTCTGCATATATTTCTTGGGGACTCACTTTGTGACAGCTACTTTTCTCTTTACTGTCACAGATCATTTTAATTCTTTGATAGCTATAAATTCCTTATTATATAAACTTGTTATTTTTATTTCATATAATAGTTCTCTGAGGAAAAAATTTTGTTTTCTATGCAAAATTTTATGACACTGAATTACTAATAAAATATTGCTTCCTGATATTAACAATTTTCAAGTCATATTTTGTGTGACAGCACTAATACAAATGTGCTAGACAATCCAAATTAATGTACTTGACTAGTAACTATTGACAGTATAATTTACATTAATACAAAATCTAAAGGATGCCATTACTCTGTTCCTATGTCAAATTAGTATTTCTAAAATTTTTATAAGACATTACACACACATACACTGACTCATTAGAAATAATGGTCTACTTTACTTTTTGTTTTCCCTTTTGGTACTGGGGATTAAACCTAGGACCTTTGGTCTGAACTGAATCCTCAGGCCTTTTCCCCCTCAATAAGTTATTCTGAGATAGGGTCTTGCTAAGTCACTACATTGCAAGGCTGGGCTCAAATTTGTAATCCTTCTGCCTCAGCCTCCTAGAGTGCTGGGGTTACAGGCGTGTGTCACCATGCCAAGCTTCAGTTTATTTTTAAATCTCTACAGCAGTGTTCCCTAGTCTATCTATGGTATGAAAACCTAACACACTCAGGTACACATCCTTCCTTCCTTGCGCCACTGCCTCCAATAGGAGGTTCTATCCTGTTAAGCCCTCATGCTCTCTCCAGATCCTGCCTAACAAAGCACTCCACATGGTTAGAAAGCAGATCCACATGTGATCTCAGATCATTTTTATTACAGAAGCCAAATTAAATCCATAATTACAGAAGACAAAATTCATATAAATAAACATTTTATCTAAATAAATACCAAAACAAAGCCCAATTAAATGGATTTGTCCTCACAGCAATTCAAATACACCACAAACTTATGGGAATGCTTGTTACGTAAAAACAACTGCTAAATGAGACACTATTCTCTAAATGTGACTAATACTGTCCAATATTCCAAAACCTACTCATGGTGATGGTTTGTTTATAATTTTGTCTATTCTGTCTTTGGAGTAAAATCAAGTCATTCAACTGCAAGAAATAAATTCAGTTCTACCCCATCCAATCAATTCTTACACATGCTAGAAGAAAAGTACTTGTCTTCATAAGAAAAGAAAGGACTTAAAAAATACAGTTCTATAGATGAAAGATTTCTTCTAATGAAAGAAACCACAGTGATATTTTATCAGGTACAGGATATCAGGTACAAAACCTCCGCAACAAATAAATCTTGTATTTAAACCTGATATATGGCATTTTTAACCACAAGTTTTTAAAAAAAGCAAACTAGGAAAACTGAAATTCAAAGTTAAAGCTAAACAGTTTTCTAAAATGATCACTATTCCAAATTAAAAGTTAAAACAAATACCATTCACAAGGTTCAAGTGCTCACCAAAAGCAACAAGGGCCCTGCAACATTAAACATCCGTAAGAAATAACATACACAGTGACTTATGTAAGTACTTAGTAGAAAAATGCACAGCCTCTGTATGGCAAATTGTTCTTATAATTCTTCATAAGTACTGAAGACACACTGCATACAGACCACTGATTTTTAAAGTACATTATTTTAGAAAAAGAACTGGCTTCTAAAAACATTTGCTTCTAACGTAGAAAGTTTCAAAGACAGCAGAGCACACCCTTGAAGATGCACCATGACATAAGCTCTTTAGGTATCGCAATGAAAATCTTATCATCCCTGTATAGGATGTGTCCAGCTACACAGCCCTCCAGCTTTAAGTCAGCGGGGAAGTGCATTTTGACAAGGGCAATGTCTGTAACCGTTAAACCCTCTTAGCATTGTGCTACTGCAGGAGATCTGACACTTTATTTTGATCCAGTATAGACAAGTTGATCTTGGTTTTTCTTTTTAATGCAACAACCTACACCCTCTTCTATTTAAATGTTGTTCCATAAAGGAGAGAGACTTTAAAAATAGGTCACTCTCGGGTGTGGGTACATGAAGGATTCATTTCTATTTTATAGATACTAATATTTTCAAAATAAAAAAGGAGGGAGAGATGAAGGGGAGAGAAAAG
Organism: Heterocephalus glaber; assembly: GCF_053883595.1. Classification (NCBI taxonomy): domain Eukaryota; kingdom Metazoa; phylum Chordata; class Mammalia; order Rodentia; family Bathyergidae; genus Heterocephalus; species Heterocephalus glaber. The sequence goes on along the minus strand of NW_028258151.1, from coordinate 10,982,552 downwards.
GAGTGAAAGAAAGAAAAGATAGGAAAAGGGAGGTAGAGGGGGTAGAATGGGATTTCAATTCAAACAGAGCTGGATTTGAATGTTAGCTGTAATTTATTAACAGTGTGACCTTGGTAAACCTCACATTCTTCATCTATAAAATTGGAGTAATAACAGGTCTTGCTTTATGGAATGTTAAGATTTGAATGAGATAACACATGTAAAGCACTTCACAGAATGCTTCAAACCATTAACTAATCTACACAATTATTTTTACCGTAATCAAATAAGTTTTTCAGTTTAATGAGTTTATAGCTTAGGCTTAATCTATTTAGAATTGTATTCAGTTCTTCAACAACATGATACAAACTTGGTAAAATTAAGGAAAATAACTGAGATCAAGAAATATAGAGGGCCAGGAATTTAGCTCAGTGGTGCTGTCCCCTGCCTCACAAGCAGAAGGTCCTGAGTTCAATCCCTGGTACCAAAAAAAAAGAAAGAAAGAAAGAAAGAAAGAAAAGAAATACAGTGCTTTTAATCAGTATTTTCTGTGGATTCAGTTTCTTGTAAGGCAACAAAAGCTCAGACTTAAGTATCAGCCTGCCTACATTTTAATAGCAAGCCTGCTACTTGCTGGGTGTGAGACTATGCACATATTTACTCTGCCTCAGTTACCGCTCATTAACTAGGAATGATAATATGGATGTATGAGGATCACATTAGTTATGTAAACTTCTTAGACTACTGCCTGGCAATAAGTGCTTTATTCAGTTTTATTTATTTAATAAATTTTATTTTATTTTATCCCATTCTCCCCCTCAAGCACCCTCCCCTCCCCATGTACAAAAGCTTTATTTCCATTTTCCTTCCATTTTCTTTTTTTCTTGTTCCTTCCTTCCTTTCTGCTTCCCTCTTCCCTTGTTTCCCTTCCCATCTGGACACTTTCTTCCCATTTCCCAACATCCATTATACATCTCAGTCCTTATTTCTATATTCAGTTTCTCACAGCAGAGAAACAATGTGGTATTTAAACATGTGTGTCTAATTTATTTCACTTAAAGAGTATGGTCTCAAGGTCCATCCATTTAGCTATAAATGTCTGAAGCTCATCTTTGTTCAGTTTTAAATGTGGATTTAGCTGTTAATAATTCTCACCAGAAAACTGTTCGCTACTCCAAAATTGGTCAATGAATGTTAAGCCCAACTACTCACTAGAGTAATGTGACTGGGTAACATGATTTGAAAATTTGTGAGCTGCAATCTAGGTCAGATTTTGCATATCAGAGCTTAGTATGTGCTGTGACTGGCAAAATCCAAACACATTACAGCTATGGGTGTGTGTATGTATGTGTGCACATGCACGTGCAGGCGTGCACATGGACTGAAGTTTGGAGTAATGATCTCTTAGTGGTAGGAACATGATGTTTGTATTTCCTAGCTCTCTGTCATATACACATAATGCTTCTATAGTAATAACAGGTTATTTTAAAATTTAGGAATGAAAGAAACAGCTCATGTTTGTTTAAAGGGAAATAACCCACAAATTGTATACCTGTATTTATGGATGATGGCATTAAATAGTTTTCCATCTCTCCAGCAGGTAGTGAAATTTTCACACCGTATTCCAGCATAACCTTCTGTTGCCTGCTGTGTCCACAGTAGCAATTTCTCTTTTGCAGACATATCTTCTGACTCTCCAGTAACATGGATATCAGATATCTAAATACAACAGAAAGTGTTAAAACTGTTAGGAAAGAAGGGAGCTAACATAGACAAGAGCCTACATGTGCCAAGCACGTTACAAGTGCTATTTTAATTAATCCTCATTACTCTCATTTATTAGCTAAATATATTTTACCCGTTTTATATATAGTAAAGCTAAATTTAACAGATTGATAAATATAACTTATTTGTATCCAATTTAAAAACACCTAAATTTTTACCATGCCAAAACTTTTCAGCATTGGAAAAATCCTGCATCAAGGGCTGGGGATTTAGCTCAGTGGTGCTGCACCTCCCTGGCAAGCACAGGGTCCTGAGTTTGATCCCCAGTACCGAAAAAATAATAATAAAGAAAGAAAAATCCTATATTCTTCTTTGTTAATCAGATCTGTTAAAACAACTTAAGCAAATGTTTTCTCCAAATCCAATGGATTAGAAGTAAAATCTACAAATTACTCTATACTACCACCTGCAGAGCAGAATTTGATCCAGCAGGTATTCTGCGTAAAGAATAAAGAAAGAAATAGCACCTTCTCCTATGAACTCTCTTACATAATAATTTGGCTGAAAGTCTTTAATTTTCTTGTGAGTCTCGCTCAGCTTGTTCAATAGGAAATCTTTACCAAGTGATTTTCACCTATATTTTATACTCATTGTTATTAAAAAAAATCTTTTCCATTGAATAATAAGTCACTAGTTTCCACGATTTGAACCTTCCCAAGAGTATCTCTTTGACAAGAGTCTTACTTAACCCCTGAGAATTACACCAAGGCCCAAAGTGACTTTACCAGGGTTCCACAGTAATTCCAAAGCTGGGATTAACACCAGCAAACAACTGTTCCCTCAGCCAGAGCAAGACCCAAAGCCAAGGGATCAAAGAGGCAGGAGGCAAGCCAGGATCAGGACAGGCAAATATGAGTGGAAGCAAGACACAGAGAGGTACAAATCATTCTGTAATAGGAACATCTGTAGACCAGCGAGCATCATGAGATATGTTTCTAGTCCTGCCCACCAGTGCCATGGCTTTGCATGATTCACTTCATGTCTGTGAATCAACTTCCTCATCTATAAAACGAGAAGGGCAGAGGCCAAAGTAGATAACATTTAAGGTCCTTTGTGGTCTAAAATCTTATTAAAAAGACTGTGAACACAACACAGAACTCAGAGATCTAAATACAGAATCAAACAGCTAAGAGTGGAGAATAAAAAACTCCAGACTAAAGGAAACTTTTTGACATGCAGGCAGTGGGGAGCTCAAACAAGAAGTCCTTTTTATTCCTCTCGACTGCCACAAGAGCCAGGGCACAGCCAACCCAGGGACCTGGGACACAAAGACTGTGGCAGTTGAGGCCCTTGCCAGGCCAGGCAGCCACTCCATTGCTACTTGTAGGAGATAATGGTGGCCCTCATCCGTCCTTTCTTCAGAGCAGACAGCCAGCCAGGCCCTTCCCTGTGGAGCTGCGAGTGCCACAGCCCAAAACACTTGCCTTGACAAATGGCAGGGTGTGAAAGCAAGGCAGTGTCTCAGTTCTAGTCATCTTTCCTAGGAATTCATGCTGATCTCCACAGCATCAGAAAGAGTATGAACCCATTATATAACACGTAAGAGGAATTTCTCTTTTTGTAATGTTAAAAAGTATCACTACTTTCTTCCTCATTTCCAAGGATAGCTTGGTCTAAAACTATGCCAGTGATCCTTCCTGCACGGCCCATGCATTTACACTGCCACAGCTTACTTGCTCAAATTATTCAACTGCTTTAAGGCTGTCCCCTCACTTGTAAAATGATGAGGATGATAAGTGTTTCAGTGTGTATGACAATTCAGCATTTGCACAGTGTTACACCTGGCACATAGTAAGGACATGTTCAATATAGGTTAGCTTATTTGTTGTCACTGGTGTTATTCTTTTGACAAAGAAAGAAGCAAAAACTTGGCTGTATTCTTCTCCCCACTTTTCCCACAGAAAGGAATAAACATTAAAATTTTTAAATTGATTCCTCAAACTAATCAAAATCTATGAAAACAACTTGTTAGTTCAGAAAAACTAATCTAGGAAATGGTATATAAGAAGTCGAGCCTCTAGGTAAAATTTCCTAACAGGTACCTAGGAGCCTTTACAGGTGATGAAATCAACTGCTCCTGGGAGCCTGTAGAATGCAGGAGCTACCTGGTGGAATTTACAGATGTAATGAAGGGCAAAATGGGGGTGAGGGTTGCCTTTTGGTGACTGAAGAAGATTCCAGCCCAGTCCACTTACAAAGTTATCACCATTAATAAGGAAAGTGAGTAAATGTCAACCACAGAAGCAAGTGTGAGTGTTACACAGTATTCTGCGTGAGGAAGGGTGTTGAGATCTGAAATGGTTATATAGCAACCAACAGAAAACAATTTATTAAGTTTCCAATAGATGAATTTCAGACTATTATCTCACACTATTTCATGTCTACTCCTTGGGTGGATCTAAAGATTATATGAAATAATCCATTGCTTAGTATAGTGCTTGGCACACAGAAAACTCTACCACAATTTTATCATTAGTGTTTGCTGCTTCAAGCTTCTCACCAGCAATCCATCAGCCGGCATCAAACACAGACTAGTTTATACCAGAGTTCCTCTTGGAACTTTTTGCCCTCAGGCCTCACCTCCAGGTCACTGTTGGCTTCCACTCAGATGCAGGTTCTTCCAACTCTGAGCCTCTCAAGTCCCTAATCATTTGGTTTCATTTCTCTTGACGAGATTCCCACCACTCCCAAACTTTCCAGAAATATCCATGCCATGGTAAACAAAGTCTCTTAGATCTTCAATATCTTGCACTGCTTCTACCTTTTGGCTGAATCCCAGGCCTCCCTACTGCAATAGCTCAAATGCAGCCACACTCCAGGCTCTAGTAGGTAACAGGCAGCACAGGTGTATCCAACCCCCACGGTGATGCAAACCACACCTGAAGGTATGTTACTTTTTACACTAATGGACACTTTTGACTTGCTACTTTTCCTCTCCTGAAAAATGATCCCCACACCTCATACCCCAGTGTTGAGTGCACGAGTATATGCCTACCAGCCAATCCACGATTTCACCTAGTACCCTACCCACACAGTCCTGTGTCCTCTCCACTTCAGCCATTCCCAAATCAGCCCCTGCATATCACCATCTTGAACCAAAAGTAGTCATCTCAGATACTGAATTTCTGACAGCAACCTCTTTGAGAAATGCACATTGCCTGTGGGTTTCCCATGTATATGTGAAAAACCTTAATAAACGTCTATATACTTTTCTCCTGTTAACCTGTATCTATTGCTACAGTGTCCACTCTAAGAACTTATTAGGGTTGAGGAAAGTTACTTTTCTTCCCCTAGACAGCCCAGTACACCCTTCTCTTTGTCTGTTACCACACCATCCACCACTTCGACCACTTCCTTGTCAGTCAGACAACCCCCTCACTACTTGCCCTTACCCTGAACCACGCATCCAGCCCTGTCTTCATCAGTCCAGGTGTCCTTCTTCTCCACTGCTGCCCTGCACTGTAGAGCCAGAGAAAACCAGGCGAGCATGTGGACCACTGCCATTGGGAATTCGCAGCCTGCCAGCTCAGATGCGTACAGAAAGGAAACCCGGCAATTCTTCTCAGTGTCCCATCTGGCTAATTCTCCCGTGAATCACAGCATTTCTTTCAGTTCTTCACTATTTCCCTAGAGTTCTGAAACCATCACCTCTTCTTCATGTTAATCACTTTGTCTTCTCTCCCTTTATAGAGAAAAGAGCCATAAGAGCAGGACTCTCTCAACTCCCTGTCCTGCTACTCAAACTGTGAGTCCACGCAGCCTCCTTTTCTCCTGTACTTTTCTTTCACCTTCTTCTTCCTAAGAATCTTACTCTATAAATTATTCTCTCTCATCTGGGTCTTTCCTCTCAGTATTTAAAATGTCCAGGGCTCTTCCAGACTAAAACAAATAAAAATAAATAATCTTCACAGACTTAGTGCTCACCTATCACCTTCTCTCTTCTTAGTAAAGTTAACTAAAACAGCATTCAGTGTGGTTGTGTGTGTTGCCTTTATTTTCACTCATCTACCAATCGTGATTTAGTTTCCACACCTAGTATGGCCACTAAAATTGAGTAGAGATGACAGATAAGAAAGTGAGGAAGTCCTTGCTCTTGACTATTTTCCTCTCCAGGAAGGAAATTACTGCTTGTCAAACAAACAGAAGTGGCAGGCAGGAGATGCTGCAGATTTGAAAGACACCATGGGAGAGCATCTGTCACCCCTTTGACAGTCTCCCTCATTCAACACACTCATAAATGCCTACTTGCACCATTCATAGGTACTACTTATACAGACAGGGAGCATGCAGTCTAACACTGGAGAAGTACTCACAGCTGACCCCATTCTTCTCATTTTCTAATCCTTGTCTCTCACAGGTATCTGTCACTGGCTCCTGTGCTACCCAACCTTGATGCTATTCCCCAGGGTTTGGGCTTCAGCCCCCTCCCCTCACTCTCCTGGCTAATCTCTCTAATCTTTCCTACAAAGGCTTCAACTGCTCGCTTCACAATGATCACTCCTAAATCCCTGTATCCCACCCACTAGCTTATCCCTGAACTCACCCCAACGCCCTCATGAAGACCTCCATGAAACAGTAAAACCAACCATGTACTGAACACTCGAATGGCCAAGACTTAAGCACTTCAGACATTTATAATCCTTAAAACCTACAATCTCATTTTATAAAGGACAAAAAGGCATAAAGCAGTTGGTTACATGATTTGCTCAAGTTCTTACAAACTACTAACAGGTAGAAGTAAAAGTTGACTTTACCTTTTGGTTTCGGGGGGGGGGGTAGTGCTGGGGATTAAAACCAGGCACTCTACCAATAAGTTATGCCCCCAGCCCTACAGTGGCTACTCTTAATCGCTGTCATACCTCACAACCCTTCCAAATTTAGTGTATCAAAAACAAAATTTTCCTTTCTCCTTTGTGTTCTTCCTTCTGTATTCCTGCCTCATCTTTAGCCAGCCGGCCCCCCTGACATCATCCTTGATGTGTTTTCAGCCTGTGTCTTCCCATTCAACTGGTCATACAGTCCTAACGCAGCCCCATCACCCCTCCCTGCCCTCTAACACGCACCCTAAAACCCTCTCCTGTTCCGGCCACACTGAACTACTTCCAGTTCCCTGTGCACAACTCCATTCCCACAGGGACTCTATGCATGTGTATGTGCCACTTCCTATCCTCTCCTTCCCCCTCCAGGGTCTGTGTGAAGCGTCAACTGCCCACTCTGTGCATACTGCTGTCTTAGCAGTATGTGCTATATACCATTATCATCTGTTGATATATCTTTTCCCCTGTAACAAATGGGCAACATACAAAGAAAAACAATGTTTTTCTGGGCATGACAGTGCCCACCTGTAATGAAAGCACTGGTGAGGCTGAGGCAGGAAGAGCACAAGTTTGAGGCCAGCCTCAGTTACACACGGAGACTGTCTCAAACTCACTGCACACCCCTAAAAAGGACAATGTCTTACTCATCTCAGTATTCCAAAGTCTGGCTTGGTCAGGGCATGGCACACAGCAGATATTCGGTAAATGTTCAATGAACAAACACTTTCTGAATGAGTCAGAAAGCTTTGGAATCTGCACTGATTCATTTAGGCAGCTAGGATACTCTACACTTCTACTTTATCACACCCTGCCAGAGGCTTTCCTACCATGGTAGGCATGCAATCCCCATTAAACAAAACTTATCCACCTTAAAAAGGTCAATCAAATAGGTTTTTGGCTTATTAACACATGACAAATGACACATACGATATGATACTTCATCAAACTGATCTTGGCTGATACAGCACTTGTCTAACATGTGCAGGACCCTAGGATCCTCAGCACCACACACAAAACAAAACAAAGTTGATCCTGGGACTGGAAAAGCAACCCAAATCTAGCATTTGTTCTCCAAGTTCAAAATGTAATTTTAAGAGAATATAAGGGGGTGGGGAACAATTTGAACAAAATGCTCCATCACAAGCCAAGTAAACTCCAGCCCCCATCCCAACTGAAGATGCAGTTATGACAGGGCTAAAGCAGCAGCAGCCCCGCAAAGCTCCTGCCTTCTTCTTCTAGAATGGAGTTTTCAGGCTGGTGGAAGGTTCCAGGTGTGACATGACATGTCTTGGTGTGCCTCTTGGAACTTCCTATTTTACTTATAATCAAAATCACGCTTTTGGCTATGTTCTTCAAGTTTTCAACTAACTGAGCAACTTCACTGAGCTTTTTCAGCTTCAAATGTGAAATTTCTGTAAAAAATTTATCAGATTTAGCAAAATAATTTGGAACCCTCTAGGGCATAACAAAAGAATCCAAGTATCCAATAGATTCCAATAGATTCAGGATTCTAGACCTTGGGAGTAAAGAAGTCACCACTTCTGCTTTTCCGTTTCATTCCATTTGTAAGCAAGCTCAAAAAGTGAATTAAAAATACTGAAAACTAACGTCAGCCTCAAAAATAACTGATCCCAACAATGAAACACCCTCATAATCTTTCCTAAGTTCACACTTCCTTTTCTCAGGAAGTCTCTTCCCTTAGACACAACACTGACACTTTATTTCTTATTTCCATTCTCTCTTGGCAGAGCTGAGACAACATCTAATGACTGAAATACCAATAATTAGAACTAAAAACAAATGGTTCAGAGGACCATAGATGAATCTCTTAGTGGGTAGACGAGCATGGACAGGCAATTCTCAAACAGAGGTATGTTAGTTACTTTTCTCTCACTGCTGAGATAAAATACTCGGAACTCAAAGCTAAAGGAGGAAGGTTTATTTGGCTTACAGTTCATAGAGGTTTCAGTCCATAATCAGCTGGCTCCAAGGCAGGGTGGCGGAGGGGCAACAAAACAGTTCATGGTGGGAAACAGCAAAAACAACAAGGGAAGGGGAGGGACCCTCAACAGCATCTTTCTGCCCCTTTTATCTTAGATCACTTAAACCAGGTAGCACTCATACCCTCAATCCTAGTGCCCTTGAGCCTTGCGCTGCATCATGAATCAATTCCAGAAAAAGCCCCACCTATGACTCCATGAGGCTTTGGAAGGACATTAAGACACAAGTCGTAACACAAGGAAAAAGTGTGACCTAAATTCACAGTTCTGTCTATAGTCACCAGACATATGCCTGCCACTGGACAGTCCGGGGTATAAAATAATGAGTTGCTTGTGTAAGTCTGTCCAAGTGCTCATAGATGCACTGTGAACCAGTATTTCAACAAACCACTATAGGATATAACAAATAATGAGAATAAATAAATGTTTTGTTTCTGCAAAGACAGCCAGAGAAAGCAGTCCAAGAGCTCTCAAAACATAAAAGGGTGAATTAATCTGATTTTTCTGAATCCTCTTCATGTATTTTAGCTCATCTTACCACTCACACATTCATCTGCTAGTTTCCTCCATTCCTAGTGAAGCTATAAGAACTTGGTAATATGTATATGTTAGCAGTCCCAAGCTTTTTGCAGGGAGAAAGAGGTTTTATATTTCCATTCCCTCTCTTTTCCTAATGCCACCTTAAATTGAGGCAACTACTTACTATCTCTAGTTTAGACTATTACCTCTAACCTCCATGTCAGTACCAAAAAATGTCTTTGAAACTACAGCCACGATAGGCCTAGAATAATGCGGTGATGAAGAGAGCGTGTACCTTCTTCTAGAACTAAGTCTCAGTGTCAGGATTAGTAATAGCCTCCCAACCCAAATGGTCTTGCTGTACCAACTCGTGCCCTACTCCCATTCCTAATCCAGTTCATTCTTTACTCTGTAGCCACAAAAATCATTTTCTGCCTTATGATCCCTCCAGATCCAAGTCACTCATTCTCCTTGTCTTCTATGACCAACCCACACAAACATCAAGCTGGACGAACCACATGCTTCCTTTCTCCTAGGGCTCTTTATTCGAACTACCTCTCTCCTCTTAAAACATTTTCTCCAAAATTTGGGAAACAATTCCTTTTACAATAGCATCCAAAAAAATGAAATATCTAGGAATCAATCTAACAAAGGAAACAAAAGACTTCTACACTGAAAACTACAGCACTCTGAAAAAAGAGATCAAAGAGGATATAAGGAAATAGAAAGACATCCCTTGTTCCTGGGTAGGAAGAACCAATATTGTGAAAATGACCATATTTCCAAAACTGCTATATAGATTTAATGCAATGCTAATTGAAATTCCAACAATATACTTCACAGAACTAGAGAAAACAATCCAAAAATTCATTTGGAACCAGAAGAGACCTAGAATAGCAAAAGCAATTCTAGGCAACAGAGACATCGCAGGGGGTATCACAATCCCCAACTTGAAACTATACTACAAAGCTCCTGTGATAAAAACAGCATGGTACTGGCAAAGAAACAGACCCGAGGATCAGTGGAATAGATTAGAAGATGCAGAAACAACTCCAGACGTACTCAGCCACCTCATCTTTGACAAAGGAGCCAACCACCCTCATTGGAGGAAAGATAGCCTATTTAATAAATGGTGTTGGAAAAACTGGATTTCAACCTGCCAAAGATTAAAACTAGACCCATATCTATCACCATGCACTAAACTAAGATCCAAGTGGATTAAAGATCTAAATATTAAGACAGAAAACACTAAACTTGCTGGAAGATAAGTTAGGGAGAACTCTTGAAGACATTAGCATGGGAAAAGGCTTTATGAACAAAACCTCAGTAGCATGGGAACTAGCACAAAGAATCAACAACTGGGATCTCAAGAGAAACCACCAAAAGAGCTAAGAGGCAACCTACAATGTGGGAAAAAAATTTTACCAGCTATACCTCAGAAAAAGGTCTACTATCTAGAATATATAAAGAATTGAAAAAAATCAGATACCCCAGATTCAAAGACCCAATTCAAAAATGGGCATCTGAAATGAACAGACATTTCTCAGACAAAGAAGTAAAACCAGCAAATAAATATATGAAAAAATGTTCAACATCACTGGTCATTCGAGAGATGCAGATGAAAACAACACTGAGATTCCACCTCACCCCACAAAGAATGGCTGCTATGAAGAAATCAACCAACAACAAATGTTGGTGGGGGTGTGGGGAGAAAGGAACCCTTCTCCATTGTTGGTGGGAGTGCAGACTGGTGCAAGCACTGTGGAAATCAGTATGGAGATACCTCAAAGGACTAGGACTGGAGGTCCCATTTGACCCAGACATTCCCCTGTTGGGTATCTTCCCAAGAGAATTAAAAGAATCATACCACAGTGATATATGTGCACCCATGTTTATAGCAGCACAATTTGTAATAGCTAAAGCTTGGAAACAGCCCAAGTGCCCATTAACTGGAAACTGGATAAAGACGATGTGGTTTTTTTATAAAATGGAGTACTACTCAGCCATAAAGAATGAGAAACTAGAGACATTTATAGCTAAATAGATGCATATTGAGGCCATACTCTTAAATGAAATAAATAGGACACACACGTGTAAATACTGAATAGTTTCTGTAGTGTGAGAAACTGAAAGTGTAAATAAGGATTAAAATGATTAAAACGAGTAATTGATAATTTGAAATAAGATAAGGTCCAAAGGTGTAGGGATGTTGGGAGGGAAAAGGGAAAGGAAAGAAGGGAAAGGAAAAATTATGAGAAAAGAAAAAAAAATAGAAATGAAATCTATATAAATAGGGAAGAGTGGAGGGGGTGAAGGACACACAGGGAATGGGGAAAAAAATAAGAACCAAGATATATCATGTACAGGAACAAGCACCCAATGACAAATGTAAACGTACTGTATACCTAAAATGTACCAATAAAAGAATTAAAAAAAAAAAAAAGAAATTGGATCCAGCTCGTCCAATAGCAAAAAAAAAAAAAAAGAAAAAAAAAACAAAACATTTTCTCTGTATTCTAGCCACACAGTACCTATTAGGTGCTCAGCAAATTTCTACCAAATAAGAAGATATTAGGGCTGGGGAGTTAGCTCAGTGGTTTCGCCACCTTGCTGTGCAAGTGCAAGGACGCAAGTTTGATCCCTGGTACCAAAAAAAAAAAAAAAAAAAAAAAAAGAAGACGATACGGAGGGGGGAAAAGGAAATAATTTAAACAAGTATGAAAGATTGGAAACATGTTTTATCTTTTTATTTCATAAGAAGGTTTAAACCTGCTTTGTGAATGATGTCATAAGTTTAGAAATTAAATGGTTTCCAATAATGTCATTTTCCAATAACAACAGAATACACTGACCAGTGCATAAAAGTGCCCAGCAGATTGTACAAGCCCAGAGACCTCTCAGTGAAAACCCAACAACATGTACAGAAACTGAACTTTAACTGAAATCATCAAAAAAACAAACAAAACCTGACACAGTATACCCTAGAATGTCTTGTCAATGAAACAAGCCAGCATATCCATCTCACAATGCTTCGTTCAGTGCTTACTGCTGAATGAGCTGCACCAGCCTCTCCATGGCAGTCAGCGGGATCTGCAATGTGAAGTCCTCTGGCAAAGTCAAAGCCACCATACTGGCAACAGGAACCTCCTATTTCAACAGATGAGGTCATGCCTATGGCATGCACTGGGCACACAAGAGCAGCCAGCTCCAGAGTCTCCTCGGCACTCTCTAAAAGCTTATTCGCGTTTTGTTTTATTCTTATAAATAAATATAAAGGGAGGGACGACGACTGGAGACTGATTCCAGGGCCTTGCAAATACTAGACAAGTGTTCTACAACTGAGCTACATCCCAGCCCCTTATTCACATTTCTAATAGTATCTATTTCATTTTTCTATATAATGTAACTGTTTAAAAGTTCTATCAAGCTCAGTATTTAAATAATTTATGTGAAACAGTGGAAAAAACATTCCACTTACAGAAAGCCATAAAAAGTAAAGACTGAGGAATCGAGAGAATTCAAACTGGAACAAAAGGAGCCACTTAGTGAAAAGGTAGAGACTGAAAGAAGCAATGCGGGGGCACAGGGTTTCACTCTGCGCTAAAGCAGCCTACCAGTGAAGGTGAACCTTTTAAGCCTTCAGTGAGGCACACATGCCACAGGTTCGCCACCACCAGACTAGGCTATGAACCAAGGTCTCCTACATTCCAGTTCAGAACTGCCAAGAAGAGAGTGAAACTTCTTCTTCAAATTTAAATAAAGAAAAAAATCTATCCTTACAAGCAGACTAACCTCTCTTCTGTGTCAGTAGTCACAGCAGGTGCCACTACCCACCCCCCGACCTGGCTTGCAATACACCACTCTGGGAAAAGGTCACACAGATTAGAGGTCCCAAATCTACTTCACAGCCTCCCTGCTTCTCCTCAACCCCACAGCCAACCCTTTTCACTAGCAGCTCTAGCTTCTGTATGGACACAGCAGCTGATGCACAGGACTCCACACATGTTCAGAGCAACAGGCAACAGGCACGCATGGCTCCCTCACATCAATGGGTGTTGGGGTTTATGAAAAATTTTCCCACTAACCTGTGTGCGGTGGCACATGCTAGTAGTCCAAGCCACTCAAGAGGCTGAGACAGGAGGATCACTTGATCCCAGAAGTTTGAGGCCAGCTTAAGATACAGAGCAAGACCCTTCCTTTCCCATATCAGAGCTAATCTCAATAATGCCTGTGAAATGAGTCCTTTCTAATGTAGAAATAATCAAAAGTAATTTTAAGAATTAGCTCCTCTCAGGGACATTTCTGTTCAATTTAACAACATTTTAAACTAACTGTGGAATCTGAGGAACACAATCAGCCCATGGATGGGCACTTAGTAGGGATTCACTATTTGCTGAGGAGATGAGAGACTGAAAGGGGGTGAGATTGTGGGGAGACAGAAGGTAGCAGCCTTCTCTGGTTGTACAGAACCTTTGTGACCAGAGGAGAGAAAAAGCATCTAGGTAAAAGCTCTGAAGACTTATAAAGCTCTTCTATTCAAAGGACGGCTACAAGATGTTTCCCCTTTTCTACAGGAGTGGAGGACAGTAAAGGGATAAAGGTTATGCAGCGCTTTCTGTTTCACAGGTATAACTTCATTTAAGCCTCAAAGAAAACCACCTCAATTTTTCAGATGTGGATAACATGACCTGGGTTAAATAAAAGTCTTCTGACACAAGAGCTCATCGTTCTCTTTCCTCTACTCCATCACATCCGCACTGACTCCCAACAACATTTCAGAAAGAATCTTACCCATTGATGAACCGTGTCATTCTACCATAGCAGAAACTATTTCTTGGGACACAGAGCGGATGTAGAAATGGTAGTGAGACAAAAGATCTGTGCAGATACAAAATCCTTATGGATTTAGAGGTTAGATACAAAAATGTTCCTGAATGAAAACTCAATTCCTTCATAGGTTTTTTTTTTAGAAAAATAAGAAAGATTTCCTTCTCTATGAACAAGTTTAGATATTAATGGGAATAAAAACAGTAGGTTAGAAAAGGTGGGACTCCAAAGTCTTGGGCAGCTCAAGAGTGTCTTTACAAAGTTACTTCTGGAGTAAAAGTGTGAACACCAAGAGGAAGACTGGTGACTTGTATTCAATTCCTGATCCCACCAGGGACCAGTCCTGTGACTCCTCTAGCTCTCAGTTTAGTGTGAAATGAAGGTACAAAACAGTGCCACCTCACAGAGCTGCTGAGAGACAAAGACAACAGGTGCACGGTGCTACAACAGGGCCTGCCCTGCAGTGAATGGAGGTAATGGTGGAAGGGGGAGAATTATCACTGCACTCATTTATTCTCACCATTTGGCACTACAGTCAGGCAACAGCAAATTCCATATTTAATTTGTCAACACCGGCAAATATTTACAGGGCAAGATACTTGCTTCCAAAGATGATTTCCTCAAAAATATTTTAACTACTTTGGCAGAAATAAATGTAACCAACATATTTTTACTCTGTTTCCAAGTTTTTTAAAAAAAATGTGTGAAACTGCTGCATAAAATATTTTTAACTGCAAAGATGGCTCAAACATTTTGAAAATTCTAACTGGTTACAAATGGTCTATGTGAAAGGAAGGGTTAAATGGAAGACAAAAAAAAAAGCAATTAAAAAGTTGGTAAATATCTACTCTAAATTGAGGACTACCACGAGCAAATTCTGTTTCTTATACAAACAGAAAAACTAACACAAAAATGACTATCTTTTTTATAGGGCAAAAGATTTTAAACTTGCAGGTCTTTCATTTAATTTCAAAGATAGAAATATTTATAATGCTGCTGGGGACCCAAATTCTATGCAAGTTTTTTTTTTTTTTTTTTTTTTTTTTGGTACTGGGGATCGAACTTGGGTCCTTGTGCTTGCGGGGCAGGTGGCAGAACCACTGAGCTAAATTCCTGGCCCTATGCAAGTATTTTAAAACTAAATTTTCATAAGCTTGTTATGAAATCTAAATGACCAGGATTAGTCAAAGTATCAATAAATGCATCAGCATTTTTAAAAAAGAAATAAAATGGTTCAGAAAGAAATGACGTGGTCCACTGTAGAATGAATTATCTTTGTCTTCAAGCTCTGGGGGACAAAAAGCCAGCACATGAAAGATACATTTAGATTTTATTCTAGTCCTTGAAATCTCAGTATGAATTCTATTGCCTAAGCTTCTGAAAAACTTGGTTAGAGAAACAATAATGAAAAAATGTATTTTAAGGTGTATTTCTTTCACATTCTGAGATATTTCATAATTTTTAAAGTTTTTAATATAAAAACTAATGTAATAGAAATACTCAACTCTTCATTATTCAGATACTGACAATATACAATCTGTATAAAATGCAGGGTCCTCACTTATGCTTTCCTTGGCTTCTTACCTTTAAGTAACTGCACTGTCAATCTGCAAGTCACCAAAGAATGAAAAGGAACACAAAAGTAGTTCAATTTTCATAAGTTAATTAGTTCTGTGGCAAGTTGAAATTCATCACCAACACAGAAGCCTCATTTTCAAAGACCTACCTTCATACCGTAGCCCCTGTCTTTTGTCATAAAGCTACTCTGGGCTATAATGCATGCAGAAAAGTGCTATGTTTTACTTAGCTTGGAGTGTTGGTTTTGGTTCAATATTTTAACATAACATATTTTTGACAGAAAAATAGAGAAAGGGGGAAAGAAGCAGTAAAAAAACTGAACAAACAAAAAAGTATACGCTATGTACACAGATTCACAGAAATTTAAAACTAAAAGAGATGTAAGTAGGAAAAAGACTATAAATCACATCAGTTAAGAGTTCAGTTTGGTAGACAACTTTGGGTCAAACCTGAGCTCTATTGCTTGCTAGTTAAGTAAGCTGAACAATTTATTTATAAAACTAATGACAGAATTACTTCATATGCTTCCTTTAAAATAAATACTCCTGGGCCAGGGATTTAGCTCAGTGGTTCCGCTGCCTGCCTCGCAAGCACAAGGACCCAAGTTCGATCCCTGGTATCAAAAAAAATAAAAATAGAAATAAAATAAATACTCTAATGTAATGTGGGAATGCCTAGGCACATAGTAGGCCTTAAAAAATACCCTTAGTCATATTATTAGAATCATGATCTAGTCCAATATCCTTTTCTAGAAAACAAAACCGAGACCTAGAGAAATGAAGACTGCTCAAGTCACATAATGCTTTCTGATGACAAAGCCTATGAGAACTCAGACCCTGTACCTTCTAGGACCATAATCCATTACTTACCAGAAAAATCTACACTGTGAAGAAAATGAGAGCAATATACAAATAAGACACTGCCTTTTTTTCCCAACTCACCTGCTTAAGCTAATATACAGCATGTTTATGAGTGGGACTTTTACTCATCAGCATGCCAGGAAGGGCTGGCTGACTGGCTTCCCAGAGCCCCTGACCTGAAGGGCCACTCCAGGTCAGTGAATCATTGCAAGGAGTTAAAGAGGTGGTAAGTTGGTCATCTGTACTGAGAACAACTGTCACAGGACCAGGGGAGTTCAACTCAGGCTAGGATGATCACAAAGAATTGTACACTATTCTACTTGGAAGCTAACTCAAATGTCATTAAGCTCAATAATGGGTCAGACAGGAATGATATTAACAAGGGCTTGAAGGAATAAATAAAAGGAGTGTTGGCTAACAGGCCATTTCGGGCATGAAATATTAATGAAAGGACTAGGAGCTCTCAATTGCATCTAATTATCCAATGAAAAATGAAGAATCCAATGCAAGATTCAGAGTTCTGCCAACAGCCTTAACCAAAGACAATTAAGCAGTTAGAGGAGGACACCACCAAGGGAACAGAATGCTGTAAGGGAAGAATTTCAACTGCTGGATTCTCACTATGTCAAACAGCAGTCGTCATCCACAATGAAGGGAAGTGAGATCTCACACTCCTCCAATGAAATAATAACTACTCCCTCAGTTTTGATCCAAAGACACCAGGCTTTATTAGGTACCTACATATCATGATTACTTAATAAATCCTTTTTGCATTTTCATATCTTTTATTAGTCCATGTTTGCAGTCCATAGTGTTTGCATTCCTCATGGGGAGTCGAGTCGGTACAGGTACATAACACATCACAATCCCTTTTTTTCTCCCCTCCCTTGAAGTTTCAAAAATCACTGGGCACTAGAATTACAAAGTAAGGGAAAATTCTTGCAGTGAGGATAATTTGTTTTAGGAAACAGATTCAAGGATTTCCATGAATGAAAAAAATAAAAAATTATGTAGCTTCTTTAAGCCAAGGTATGCCCCCCTTAAAAAAAAAACAGCTGGAAAACACATGAAAGTAAACAAAGTGCTGACATTCATAAACATGTAGGAGCCAAGGAGTTTTCTTTTACGCTGGCCTTTATGCGAGCCCTACATGAGTAATGAAAGACTGGATGCTTTCCTCTTTTAAATGCAACCACTGTAAAATGTAAACAGAACTGATGACATAATACTGGCAGGGTGTGTGGTGTCCATAAGCAGGGACACCTTATGAAGAACTCAGCAGCCAAGGCCAAAGATGACTGCGTACTCTAACACAGTAAAATCTCCATGATTTCAAAGATCACTGTGCAAGTGATCTCTGCCCACGATACAAGAGCCTGTTCAAAAATGTTAAACAGCATGAATACCATTTGTGTGTAGATTTGTGTTAAAAGACAGAGTTAGAAAAAGCTTAAAGAAAAATCTGTCAGTTATATGTTGAAGGTATTTGGGTTATGTACTCCCCAGGCAAGTAAATTACATTTTAAAGACAAGTAAAAACCCCAGATAAGTAACTTTGTCTAAAGCTAAATATCAACATTAGGAATAAAGATCTCAACTTCCTGGTGGTCTGTGTCATACTGAAATTTTTGTGAAATGCTGCCCTAATGATTTCTAGCTGCAGATCTGAGCCAAGGAGGAACTCATCAAAACAAAGGAACAGAAGAGATTTGGACAACTTCATCTGTGCCTCCCTCATCACGTAAGAACTGAAAGCAATTATGCGCATGAAAACTGGTCCAGAACTGGAATTTGACTTTTTAAACTTAGGAAACAGCAAGTCAGTATTGACTGGTAATTATACTGTATCATAGGTACTCAATATCTTGGACAATACCCAACCTATTGTCTTTTCATGACTGCTTTCTTTTTTCAATTTTTAATTGACACAGTAATTGTACACATTTACAGAGTGCAGTGTGACATTTTAATACACACAATAAATTTGCAAAAATCAGATAGGGTGACCAGCGTAGTTTGAAATATTCAATTGCCACGACTAGTCTCTAAAAGTCTCTAACGTTTACCTACCACATAGCTAATATTCCATAGGCTATTCCATAAGAAAGTCAAGAAACAAGAACTAGAGAATTTCAAAAGATGTACATTCTTTTAAACTGGTGTTTTTCTAATATTCCAATAAGTGCACAGGGTTTTGAAATTAAAGTTTGAAAAAAGGATGTGAGAAGCACAAAAATAAAACTGTAATAATCAAATGTAAGACTATGCAAAGAACTGTACAGCATTCACATAAACTAATATGCAAATGACTCTAAAAAGATAAATTACCAACCCTCAATCTGACCTGAGCATGTAGAACACTTACTTACACTTTAAGCTCAAGCTCCGCATCTGACTTACCTCATTTCCAAGTGTGTCTTTGGACCCTGAGAACACAGTACAGAGGGAATAGCAACTCCTTTTTTTAAACTGACAATGGTGAGTTTCACAAGGGCAAAATCTCTCAGTGTTTTGCCTTTCTTGGACACTGCTGTAAGTTTTCGATGGGTTTTCAGCAAACCCACTTTTTTCAAGTGATCTCTCAGTACCACAGTGAAGGGAATTTAAGCTGGCTGCCTTTCGGAAAGAAAAAACATCAGTTCTTCTCTGGAATGTTATTTCTTCTGTGTTGACATCATCTACACGTTTCTTCCTCTCTGCACAATACAGAGTGCTCTCCTTTTCTAAACTCTTTTCACCCAGTGTACTACCCTGTGCTTCTGTTTCACCACCCTTAACAGGGGAAGCTTTCACTTCGTAGGAGCAACTGCTTGCAGCAGTCAGCAGAAGTTTCTGTTTAACCCTGCCAACTTCAGTTTGTGTCTTCTCCAGCTGGAAACCATCTTCCAGGGTGGGGTTCAGGGCAGCAGCGTCTTCTGGTGCCAGTCTTCTGCACATAAAACTGGGCTGCTCCCCTGAAAGCTGAACATCATTCTTCTGGCCTTCATTTCCACTCTTTTGCTCTACCAACTCTGTGGCACCTACAGTCTTCGGGATCGGTTTTCTTCTGAAATACTTTCTTCCAGGAGAATGTTTGTCAGGGCTCAGTGGAGTTTTGGCAGGATCTAAATACTGCTCTTCTTTCTCAGCTCTCACACAGCCACAGACATTCCCCATTTGAGCTGAAGGAAATCACAGCTTCACAAACTCACTCACTTCAAAATCCAAGCTTCCTCTGAAGTCTGAGAACTCCACTCTGACCTGTAATTCCTCACAGACTTTGTGGCCATCCTCTTCAGCCCGTGGCCATCTTGCTTATGAGAAAGGCACACACAAGAAATGCCGTGGCACCTTGCCCAGCCTGGTCCCTGTGTCTCATTAGACACCAAGGCTTATTTCTGGCCACCAATCCTCTGAGACAAACATCACTGCTCACTGTCAAATTACAACACTGAGGAGCTTTCAGGGCAAATCCTGAGATTTACTGCCGGAGAAGATTATGACCCTCAGTTTTCTGAAACGCACACACACTAGCAAAGTCCGCGCTAACCTTTGAAACTACTGGTGGTTCAACAAATCTGAGCATAAACAGAAAGCAAGCACAAGTCAGGAGAAACTTAGCAAGGTGTCTTTCAAATTTCATTTCAAAGTGCCTTTCAAGTTTCTTTAGATAGCCTCTACCATAAAACTTTTCTCCTTAAGAAACACAAACTAGTTTCTTAATTTTCACACAAACAAAAAGCTTGAAAATCTCTAAATTACACTGACTCTTACTCAAAAGAAGCATAAAAATATAATTCAATAATCATCAGAAGAGAAATACTGAATGCTTAAAACACTAATAAAGTTGTTTCTAAAATCAATCTTTAAAAAAAAAAACTTGGAATATTTGTCACACAAAATAAATTTCTAAGCCACTGCCATTATCTGATCATTAGGATCTTCATATGAGCAAACAGATGAGTGAAATTATTTAAATTATTAGCCAAAGAAAGCACCTGTGCATTCTTATACATGAATCAGGGCACTTAAACTTTGCATATAACCTTTATAATTGTACCCTAGTTAAATATTATGCAGTTTTAGTAGGGCCCTGCTGGAAATCAGTATGGAACCTGATTATCTAAGTTGTGCATACTTTTAACACTGAGTCATAGATATGGTACAAAGGGAATTAGCATATTATAAAATGGACTTGCATGAAGGCAAAAATAATTTGATCATAAAAAATAAATTGATAATTGTCTTTCTCTGGGTAGTCTTCAGACTGATCAAAAGATGTAACTGAGTTTATTTTATCAAGTAAGCAAGTTAACAATGATGGTGCAGATGCTGATCATAACACACCCTGCATTGTAAGGTCTTCCTTAATCATTTAAAAAGGAAATTAAACATTCTCCAGTGCCAAAAAGTAAGTATCTTAGAAGAAGGTTGGGCAAAAATAGGTCTTATTGGTTAGTTTCTTGTTAATTTGATTTTCAATGTCTTCATAGTCAATGGAACATTATTCAGGAGTATTTAAATAGATAAAGAGGAGTTTGTACTCACAATGGAAGACAGGCAATCTGTGGCCTGCACTCCTTCACTCTTACCTCCAGCCCAGCCAAACTAAGCAACTGTCCATTTTTAGGCCACACAAACACTGCTCCCTCTGCTGTAAATGGCCCAACTTTAGTGTCTGCCTGTTAGCTGGCATTCATCCTGCAATGCTTATCTATAAAATCTGTAAAAATTTCTCTTATTCTCTAATCCCTTCCCAACCCTGTCACAATTTCCCTCCCACACATGTCTATTTTTATTTATCTCACAAGAGATTTATCACCCTTGGTTTTGGTTAATTTTATGAACATTCCCCTAATAGACAGGACAACATACTCCATTATCTAACATGTGTGGTACTAGCATACAGTGGCTAATGATGTAGGATTAACAGTATGCTAACACCTACTTGTAGATTACCTGACTGAAAACAGATTCAAATTGCAATGCTCCAAACAAATGATTTCAAAACAAAAAAAAGGTCCAACACCCATTCATGATTAAAAACCCTACAGAAAACTGGAATACAAGGTCTTTATCTCAACCTCATTAAGGCTATCTATGAAAAACCAACAGCCAACATCATACTAAATGGTCAAAAACTGAAAACTTTCACACTAAAATCAGGAACAAGACAAGGATGCCCACTATCACCACTCCTGTTCAATACAGTTTTAGAGACATTAGCTACAGCAATTAGAAAAGAGAAAGAAATAAAATAAAGATAGGAAAGGAAGAAGTTAAACTGTCATTATTCACTGACAATATATTTTACATAGAAGACCCAAAAAACTCCACCAAAAGGCTTCTACACTTAACTGACAGATTCAGTAAGTAGAGTAGCTGGATACAAAGTCAACACTCAAAAAACAATAGTCTTGTACACAAATAACAGAATCACTGAGAGAGAAATTAGGGAAACAATTCCTTTTACAATAGCATCCAAAAAAAATGAAATATCTAGGAATCAATCTAACAAAGGAAGCAAAAGACCTCTACACTGAAAACTACAGCACGCTGAAAAGAGAGGTCAAAGAAGATATAAGAAAATGGAAAGACATCCCTTTTTCCTGGGTAGGAAGAACCAATATTGTGAAAATGGCCATATTTCCAAAACTGCTATACATATTCAATGCATTGCCGATTGAAATTTCAACAATATATTTCACAGAACTAGAGAAAACAATCCAAAAATTCATTTGGAACCAGAAGAGACCTAGAATAACAAAAGCAATTCTAGGCAACAGAGACATGACAGGGGGTATCACAATCCCCAACTTGAAACTATACTACAAAGCTCCTGTGCTAAAAACAACATGGTACTGGAAAAGAAACAGACCCGAGGATCAGTGGAATAGATTAGAAGATGCAGAAACAACTCCAGACATACTCAGCCACCTCATCTTTGACAAAGGAGCCAATCACCCTCACTGGAGGAAAGATAGCCTATTTAATAACTGGTGTTGGAAAAACTGGATTTCAACCTGCCAGAGATTAAAACTAGACCCCTATCTATCACACCATGCACTAAACTAAGATCAAAGTGAATGAAAGATCTAAATATTAAAACAGAAACACTAAACCTGCTGGAAGATAAGTTAGGTAGAACTCTTGAAGACACTGGCATAAGAAAAGACTATAAACAAAACCTCAGTAGCATGGGAACTACCACAAAGAATCAACAACTGGGATGTCATCTTATTAAAAAGCTTCTGCACTACAAGAGAAACCAACAGAGCTAAGAGACAACCTAAAAGGTCGGAAAAAAATTTTAGCAGCTGTACCTCAGACAAAGGACTACTATCTAGAATATATAAAGAACTGAAAAAATTCAGACCCCCCAAATTCAAAGACCCAATTCAAAAATGGGCATCTGAAATGAACAGACATTTCTCAGACAAAGAAGTAAAACCAGCAAATAAATATATGAAAAAATGTTCAATATCACTGGTCATTCGAGAGATGCAGATGAAAACAACACTGAGATTCCACCTCACCCCACAAAGAATGGCTGCTATCAAGAAATCAACCAATAACAAATGTTGGTGGGGGTGTGGGGAGAACGGAACACTTCTCCATTGTTGGTGGGAGTGCAGACTGGTACAACCACTGTGGAAATCAGTATGGAGATACCTCAAAGAAGTAGGACTAGAGCTCCCATTTGACCCAGCTATTCCCCTGCTGGGTATCTTCCCAAAAGAATTAAAAGACTCATACCACAGCGATATATGTGCATCCATGTTTATAGCGGCACAGTTTGTAACAGCTAAAGCTTGGAAACAGCCCAAGTGCCCATCAACTGGAGACCAGATAAAGAAGATGTGGGGTTTTTATAAAATGAAGTACTCCTCAGCCATAAAGAGTGAGAAACTAGAGACATTTATAGCTAAATGGATGCATATTGAGGCCATACTCTTAAGGGAAATAAATAGGACACACATGTGTAAATACCGAATAATTTCTCTGGTGTGAGACACTGAAAGTGTAAATAAGGATTATAATGATTAAAATGAGTAATTGATAATTTGAAATAGGAAGAAAAGGTCCAAAGGTATAGGGGTGGTGGGAGGGGAAGGGGAAAGGAAAAATTGTAAGAAAAGGAAAAAATGGAAATGATGTTTTTGTAAATAGGGAAGGGTGGAGAGGGTAAAGGGTGCACAGGTAATGGGGAAAAAATAAGAACCAAGATACATCATGTACAGGTACAAGCACCTAATGATAAATGTAAATGTATTGTATACCTAAAATGTACCAATAAAAGAATTTAAGGGAATAAATAAATAAATAAATAAATAAAAGGATTTTTTTGAAATGATGTTCCTTATTTATGGAAATTATAGAAGGCAAAAGCCTCAGTGACTCTGAGTGAGGATAATTACCACTGTTATAATAGCTTTGTGTCTTGGCATAATCAGAAACTAGTTCTAATCTTTAGTTACCAAAGTACTATGAAAAGTTATTTCATTTAAATAAGGGACACTTCCAATCTAACCAAAACACAGGTATGTTCGATTTTAAATAGACGTTGGTCTAATTTTTAAATATTTATGTTTAAATATTTATGTTATGACAACAGTCATAGCATCCTGTAATTTAGAGCAGACCACCATCCCATCAAACCCACCCATCACCCCACCCCCTGAGTAGTCTACTGCTTTCTGATCTCACTGATCTCTGATCTCGATTTTAATCATCCTTTAAAAATTCTCCTTTCTATCTTCTATGCCCTGTGGCCACTCCCTTCCTTTCTTCTTCAAAATGTCATCTCTTGAATTCGATTTTTATCCCTTCTGGAGTCTTCCCTTTATCACTATATTCTGAGATCTTCACCTCAGCTTCTGAGTTTATCTCCCTGACTATGGACTCTGCTCATTTCTATCTATTTTACATAAAATTGATCTGGTTCCTAAAACACAACTTTTCAAGCTCAAAATGGTTAAATTACTTCATCATAGCAATGCCATCAGTTCCAGGTACTTTCTACTATCCACAGTGACCCATAACTGAATTCAAAATTCAGACACCACCTGCCTCCCCAACTCTGTGCTGGTGAGGTGACCGGCTCCCTCTCGATAAGCCTCTGACTTAGCCATCTGCAGTTCCTACAGTTTCAAGCCTACTGGAAGTGCTGGGACCTAATCCACTTGGGGCAAATTCCAGGTTGCCTGAGAAAGCTACTGAAGAGCTCCCCATGAAATTAACTTTTGAGCCAGTTCTACTTGGACCTTTCCCAATTTGGGGGAAAAGGTATAGCTATGTGCTACATATGCAAGTCCCTGCCATAGTTCAGTGCTTGGTACCCTTGGCCCCTAAGGCTGGGGGTGTTCCGCATGACCGTAACAGCCCAGCTGACCAGACATTCACCTTCATTAGCTATCCTAAATTCTGGCTGGCTAACATCTTTCCTCTGCTTACCTAGATCCTCTCCAAGGCCCTAGCTACTGACACCACTTAGCTGCTTGTTCCTGTCCTGGAACTAACCTAGAATCCCATCCCTGTACTCTCCATCTGCCAGATACATCCTGTTCCACATGAGCCCCATTATTTGGCACCATTCCCCTACAAATACTGTATCTCAGCCAATTTTTTAAAAAATCTTACTCCTGGAGCCAGGGATTTAGCTCAGTGTTTCCACCGCCTACCCCACAAGCGCAAGAACCCGAGTTCAACCATCCCCGGTGCCAAAAAATAAAAAATAAAAATCTTACTCCTCTCAAGATTGAGTCAAAACCCTACCTCCTTTCAGAAACTATCTTCTTCCCCAAGGTCACACTGCACAGGAGTCACGATGTACTGTGTGCGGCTGTGGGGGAGGCTCTGTGCTAACGGAACATCCCATAAACTGACAGGCGGTCAACAAGCCAATGCTAGCTCCAAAGTGAGGATTCGCCTTACAGCAAATGAAGATTTTTTTTCCAAAATGTATCATTTTAGAAAAACTAAATCAAAATCAGTCCTGATTTGAAACCAATGTATTAGATAATTCATAGTCAATAAAGTTGAACTTGCTCTCTCCTCAAATCAAGTTTGAGAAAGCACAGATGTACACAAATACATATGCAGTACAGTACTTTGCTTCTAACTCAGATCTTTTCCTTGTAATTCTACTGCCATCTAGTGTCAGCCACAGGAAGAAAAGTGTATTCAGAACATGCATAAAATTCTAAGGATTGAGTCACAAAATACTTAAGTGTCTCAAACAGGTTAATACTGTCTAAACAACAAAAGAAATGCGTCTGAATTCAATAAAAAGAAATCTGTCTTCTAGCTCTAAGATTATAAGCACTGTCCTTAAACTCCATTTAAGTTCACAGAGAACAGGAAAAGATACGCCAAGCTCATAAACAGCATGTTATTTGAAAGCAATTCAATCATGTTATTTAAGAAAAACAACCTGAAATCTATTTCATCTTTCATACAACATAAAACACCCTTCATATTGAACTACTACAAACTAGCCATAAAAATTTTTTAAATGATAATTAAGGAAAATTGGACTTACCTGAAAGTGCAAAATTATTGTCCATATTAGTCCCAAAGTTAACTTGGGATTTCCATCTGTTATGTCATCATTTCTAATATTCACTAATTTCACCTGTTTTATATGTAATGAAGAGATAAACTTCATCAAAAATTGGTACACAAGTTATCTTTACCCACATGAAAGCAATTTTAAATTATGTAAAGAACACAGTAATCACCAAAATACTATTTTATTCTTATCTTCAATTATTTTAGATAGCAAATTACCATATAGGGTAAGCACAAAGGAAAGATGCACATATTGTGGTTTTTATCCTCTAGAGTACTAAAAACATTCATTTGTCAAAAACGTAAGTGAAAAGTTCCAAGTATTTATGATCTTAAAATTGGAAATAATTTCACCTTCTGAAAACAACTTTTACTTTATTCTTATCATTAAGCAGGAAACTGTTTTGAACCATAAAACCATTTTAACAACTTTTCACACTTCCATCAAAAAGAATTATGAAAGTCACTATTTTTATTAATATACCATAAAGATAAATCATTGAGCATTTTGAAGGCTGCTCAAATTTTAAAATAATACTTAGATATAAAGATTATAAGCTGCTAAATTGTACATTTGGATAAATAAACAAAATGAGATCTCTGCCAGGGATTTGGCTCAGTGGTTTTGTCGCCTGCTGCGCAAGCGCAAGGACCCGAGTTTGATCCCCAGTACCAAAAAAAAAAAAGAACTGAATATTATGAATTATATACCAAGAATTATATATCATGATATCTAACATTTTACTTGGTGGGAAAACACTACCAAGAACATTTCAAACAAGGTGACATAATTAATTATTAACCCTTCTGGAAACTTTCACTAGAAGGAAAAATAATGAGGCATGACCCAGAACATTTGAAATTCTTAAGCACTGAGCACTTACTATAGTACTTAGTAACTGAAAGCTTTTTAATGTGCATAATAAACTAAACAAAGAAATAATAAAATCTACTGTTTCCTTCTCCCCCTTTTTCTTTTTTCCTACCCCATTAAAAAGAAAAAATTTTGCCACTCTTAATTTTTCATTGTTTTCATTCATTTTCAACTCTTTGGCATCTTCCTTCCTTTTTCCTAATGGAAAAATTACCAAATCAAAGATCATACCCACTTGATATCCTTTATTTTCCATGATTTCTCCTCTACACTCAAGCTAGTTGGGGACCTGTCAGGAATGATTCATTTTTAGCGACTCATACATTATTATTTATTAATTATACAATATTATTGTTTCGGTATGAATCTGTACTCTTCAAAATTGAGGGGTCACTGAGGCGATGGTGTGGAGAGGCCTGTAAGAGATGCTTACCTCACGAGGGCCTCTTCTCAGGGAGGGATGAGATGTCCTCAGGTAAGGGGCTTGGTAGACAGGTGAGCTCCTGCCTGTCCCTGTGCCTTCTGCCAAGTGAGGATATAGTGCTCCTCCCCTCCAGAGAACAAAACCCTCACCAGACTCAAACTCCTTGAATTTGGAGTTTTGTCTCTAGAAAATTTGAGGAATAAGCTACTGTTCTCTATGAATTACCTTCCCTGCCTCTGATATTCTATTACAGCAGAACTAGACAATCATCTACTTAGAAAAAAACAGAAAACTGCTTCACCACTACTAAGATGTTTACAGTAAGTTTTTAAAGTATGATGTAAAATATTTATAAAAATATTTTTGTATACTAAGTATAAAAAATAAAGTGCTGCATCCCCATTACCAAGAACAGTTCACAGGCATTCTTAACATTTTGCTGCTACTAAAATGCCATTAACTGCTAGGCAAATGCATTCCAGTTCAAAAAAGGGAAAATCAAATGGAAATGCAGCCACTTATAATTCCTCTGAGCTTACACCTAGCATTAACTTCCTTTCTTGGGAGTAAATATTTGAAAACATGTTTTAAATATCTGCCTCACCAAGGAACAGCTTAATTATTATAATTCACAAATTTAACCTTTTCATCCCAACATATCTCTCTATATGTTTAATCACATATATTTAGGTATTAGAATATGAAAAAATCATACCTGGCGTCTTTTCAAATAGTCCAGTGCAATTTGTACATTCTGTAGTCTGTGAAAACGCATTCGACCTTTCTCTCTGGGCTAAGAATAGAGAAATGCAGGTATAAAAAACACTACAGTTTGATACTAGTTACCATGCAAACTGAAATATGGTTTTTGGTCATTTTAGAATATTAAAACCGTATTTACTGTTTAAGCCCATAAAAACTTTTAAGACATTTTTAATTTCTTTGGATTACTGTGATTGAATTTAAACTACTAAAGACTTTTTTGAATATATTTTAAATATATATTTTATTCCAAATATTTAATCAAAAGGAAAAGAGAAAATGCCATACAATACATAAACTTTTCCTATTCACTAACAGAACAATTCTGGCCTACAGATATACAGCTATGGATGCACAAAAATAACTAAGTATCATTCCCCATTTTACCTTCTTAATAAACACTATTAGTAAGAAGATTTTTATAATTATATATATGGCAAGTTAATAAAAATGAGATATAGTAGCATGCAGTTAGTATAAAAATCACCAGGGAGAAAGACAGGTTTACACGGCCATGATAGAAGAATAAGGAAAAGCAACTAAAACTATGTATTTCCTCTTTCTTGTAACTTTTTCACAAAATTAAATTGTATAATAAGCAGAAAGGACCAGTTTTATGCCACATGAGGATGGACATGGTTATTTTCTCAGTCTCAGGAAAAGTGACAAATCCTAGTTATTTTCCTTAATGCCATTTCCTTAAGAAATGGTACAAATTAACAGAAGGAAAACGTAAGGAAACAGAGTTGAAAAAAATGCTTAACAAAAGTACAAAGAATGGAGCTGAAATTTACCACACAAAATCTTCCAAAGGGAAAAAAGAAAACCAACAGCTTGGCTTCTTAAACATGAACAGGTTGCAGAAAGCCAAAGATGCCATAATAAAATAAGACAGCAGACCATAGAAGGGAAAATACATTCTTGAACAAGTAAAAATGATGTTGATAAATTCACCCACTGGATCCAACAAAGCACAATTTCCAAAGAAATCAGGGAGCACTTGGGATGCAGATGACAAAAGCAGCACATCTGTCCTTCAAAGGCAGGCCGACACCAACCACATGTCATGGAGATTAAACAGCTTTGTTCTATTAGGACCCTGGATTTTTAAATCTTCCTCCTCCCTTTTCAAAACTATAAGACATTATTAGATAAAAAATGGCCATCAAATATCTGCTGCCAGTAAGTATGATTTAAAGTAGAAACTTAAGTACTAAATAAAATTTCAATCAGTCCCTTCAAAAAAGTAGCAATAGCTCCTATGTTTGAAATATCAATTCCAGAAATGGAATGAATTTGTATAAAAATGAGCATGCTAGATATAAGACTTCTACATTTATATATAATGTATATAAAATTCTTCAACTAAAATGTCATATACTTTAAACAAATATGTGCAATTACCATGCAGTGCTCAGTAGTGTATAAACAGTTCAACTGCTTTATCTGAGGACAAATTTAAAGAGATAATATTTTCTTGTCCAGTTTTGTTCTGATACACACACATCTACCTCACTGTAAGAGGGTTTTGATTCTTTCTATATTTTTCTCTAGAGGAGCTGAAACCGTGAGTTACTTCTCTACCAAGTTAGCGCTCACCATACTGGACCAGCTAGGTTAGTTGAGTTATGGGGGCCGACACCTACCCCCTTATCCTCATCCTCCACATCCTCATGCTGTTCATATTCGCATGCTTCTGTTGAACTCACCAATCGTAAGGTCTTCAAAAAATCTCGCTCCCTTGGCTAATGAATATAACAGACAGAAGATAGGACAGCAAAGACACAAGACAGACCAGAAATGAAAAGAAGAGCATGAACAGAACATAATGAGGGAGAACAGGTAACCAAGAAGGGGAAGTAATGTTCACAAAAAAGGAAATGACACCTGCAGAATGGGTTAGACCATTTTCCAGAAAGCGATGCTTATTTCCTTGCTATTTGTAAGTCTTTTAATATGTGGTTATACTATGCATCCAACTTCTGCTAAGCAAAACAACCCACAAGTAAAAAAAGCAAGAACAAAAATAGCATTTTAATTACAAAACTGATTATATAAGTGAATTAATAAAAGTGCTTCAATCTCTCAAATTCACATCACTTGAAGTTGGAGAATGCTTAGGTATCTAACCAAAACTTTTTCTTTCTGGCAGAACTCACAGCTCAAACAATGAATACTATAAAAATTGGAAAAGTCTGTGTTGCAAACACAATGATCATTTGTAAAGAGGATTACATGTTCTTCAAAATAAATTAAGAAATGTAAAACTTACCAAGGTATCTCCGGAAAGAACCTCTAAGAGAGAGATCAAATTGTGTCCATCCCTTAAGTCTTCATACAGATCATTCACATGTTTTCGAACCTACACAAAGAAAAAGCAAAACTTTCATCACAGAACTCAAAATCATCCTTCACATTTTTTTTAAGTAAGTACATTTTTTATTTAAAAGTGTATTTATTTATTTTTTAAAGTATGTTTAAGTATATTTTTATTTATTTTTAAGTATATTTTTAATTTTTTTTAATTATAGTTTTTGTTTTGCATACTTCACATTCTTAAACAAAACAGGGAAAGAGAAAACATGCCTCAAATAGTATTCACTCCTATACTTATTTTTCCTTTTAATTCTCATTACTTAAAAATTAAATTTTTAAAAAACTAATGAAAGTAAATTTCAAATTAATACTTCATAAAGATAATACCAATTATTGCATCTTAGCATACTAAAATAAATATAAACCTGGACTACCACATGGGGCTACAATTTTTCAAATATAGGCCGCACCCTAAATTTGCTTATGATTCCTGATACAGCACCTAGAGCCACCTTATCAAGTGTGTTGTACTTCCATGCTCCACCCCATCCATCCACCCATCCCTAAGTCTTGCTGTCTAGCCTACAAGGTCTGGGACGCAGGCCACACACTTAACATCGTATAAACCCATACATGTGAGCCAGGCAAAGGGCACATAAGACTCTGTGCACTATTTTTACAACTTCCTATGAGCCTATAGTCTTTTTAAAATATAAAGTTTTTTAAAAATCCATATATTTCAGATTAGGAGGCTTCTATCCAAATGTTCATCTGCACAACATAATTCTTGGGGCTGAGAGTTTTCAAAACTGAGTGACAAAATCAGCCTGCAACTGCTTTCCCCATTCTACAGGCCAAATTTAAACCTGTGACTTTAAAGCTCAAGCCATCAAAGACTCCCCAAAAGCTTGGTTCAGTCAGCCCAGTGGGGACAGCTCCCATAACTACAAGATCTGTGTCAGATAGACAAAAGTCAAAGCAGGCAATTATGGTTGGTGTTCCATGTAGGCTGTCACATTTCCATTTTCTCACCTTATAGTAATTCTGGGCTGTGTTACTTTGTGCTGGTCCCATAAGAGGAGCCAAAGAAGTGGTGCTAAGAAAAGAGGAGGAATCAGAACCCCACCTACTTCACCTGCTCTGTGTGCTTGCCAGTCTTTGGAATAAACTTTGTAGGTGTGAGTCAAACTCTTTTGCACTTGAAAAATGTCAGATAAAATACAGCTCAGGGCCAGGGATTTAGCTCAGTGGTTCTAGCACCTGCCTCGCAAGCACAAAGTCCAGAGTTCGATCCCCAATACCAAAAACAAAAACAAAAAACACACATTTTATGCAATCCTTATTTAGAAAATCTATAAATATTGTACTTCAAGTAAATCCAAAGGGATTATCCATTCTATTGGAATATTTATTTAGAGATACCATTAAATGACAGCTCTCTTGCCAGGCATGGTGGCGCACACCTGTAATCCCAGCACTCGGGAGCCTGAGGCAGGAGGATCACCATGAGTTCGAGGCCAGCCTGGGCTACATAGTGAGTTCAGGCCCAGCCTGAACTACAAAGGGAGACCCTGCCTCAAAAAAACAAACAAAAAAATGACAGTTCTTTCAATTTCTCAATTATGTTTTAGAGTCAAACAAATTTCAAGGACCTTACTGCACGTGCATACACAAACACACACACACACACACACACACATATGAGGCAAGGCACATCAGCTCCTAACGAAATGTGTACTAGGCACTGTAATTTTCTACTTGTACATTAGAGCACTGTAAAAATTTACCAACTCCCAGACCAAGGCATGAGCTTGAATTATAAGGCTATGATCTACTTAAAAGCAAGCCAGAAAAATTAAACCTGTGAATTTTCACACATTAAATGCACCTAAATCTATGTACAAGGGGTGATCAAAATATACAGTGAATATTTAAACTATTTTAAAAATTATTACAGTAATTATTACAATCCCACCCTGGACTACACAGTGAGACCCTGTCACAAAACAAAAACAAAACATGGCAAGAGCAGATAAGTGTGCAAAGCAAGGAGGGGTATTTGGTGCAGGATTAATGGCAATGTGTTTTTACTATAATACATTTTTTAATTTAAACCCTGTAACTTTCCATCACCCTCATATTTGTCAGTGTTTCTCCAGCATAACCAGAAAGCAGCCTAACTCTCAAAGAGCCTTAACAGGATCCCTGAGAGATCACATTTATATAAATAACATGCAGCTACTGATCCTCAGCCAGCTGCTTAGTCTCTTCAAATAAATGTCTTCATTGTACAGGTCCACACACAAGGACAGCGAGAAGCAAGCACGTGATAGGACAGGCCACCCGGAAGAGTAACTAACACAGCACTGAGTATTCTGGAGAGCCCTGCCAGACTCAGTTCTCCACAATCTACTTCCTACGTCTTTCCCACCCCTGGACAGTTGGAAGTGGGGTGTGATTCTAAGCACTTATTTCACAGGAAGGCAATTTCACAGTATGCCTTGCCAGACTGCACTAAACCCTCTACATTAAAAAAAAGAAAAAGAAGAACAACTTTCGGAAACCAGGAGTCATTTTTCATCATTGTATTTATGTTTTAATAAAGAAAAATTAAATTAAGCATGTTTAGAAAAGGAAAATAATAATGTGCCATGAAAACTCAAATTAGGAAGAAAGTAAAGAAAATTTGTCATAAGGAGGAAAAACAATTCAGAGACCTACATCACAGTCTCACTTCTGACACTGGCCTCGTGAACTTGAACCAACAGCCTAAGCTCTCTTGGCCTCAGTTTCTTCATCTGCAACATAAAGGTCTGAAAATAGCTTCTACTTCAAATTAGAGAACAGCAATCCTATGATCTCAGAATAAAATGATTTTTTAATTAATGACATCAATTTTAAAAGAAAATGGTAAAATGGAAAATGCAGTACTCTTAACCCTTATGGCTTAATTTAATAATTTTAGAAGAAAAACAGATACAGACTGATCAAACATTTTATAATACTTCAAACTACCCTAGACACTGGCTACCCTCTAATACTGCCTGTTTTTCTTGACTCATGACTATTCTCGAAGGATCACAGAAAACTGTATAACTTAGAGCTATCATGGCTATTGGTAGAGCTCAGTGGTAGGGAAGCTTACCTAGCCTGGTGTGAGGCCCTGGGTATGGTTCTCACCCCACAAAACAATGAATGTACAATGTAACAATAATAAACAAGGTACAGGGCCAAGGATTTAGCTCAGTGGTGCCACCGCCTGCCTTGCAAGCACAAGGTCCTGGGTTTGATTCCCGGTACCAAAAAACCCCCCAAAACAAAGTACATGCAGTGAGTTATTACAAGGTATCTACAAAACAATGAATGTACCATGTAACAATAATAAAGCACACACAGTGAGTTATTACAAGGTATCTGACCCTGAGTACTTTAGAAATAGTGCTCATCTTCCTCACCACAAATGACTGGGGTAAAAACAGAATGTTATCAAAAAATTAAAAATCAACATTACAAGGAAAGGGTGGTAGTGAATGAGGTGTGGGGGAAATACTGGAGTTCTGGAAATTATCTGATGAAGAGAGCCATTAAGGAGATAGAAAAGAAGGGAAATTAAACAGTTTAAGCCTACACAGAAAAGACATAACTTGTTTATTGTCCTAAATGTGAGTCATAGTCATTTGGTCTGGTTACTTTTCTTCACAGATGACTACACTAAATGGCCACACTTGTTTTAATCTTCTGTTTTCCATTTTCAATAAAACAGTCTTCTCTTTTTGGATATTTTCCTCCTGGGGAACAAAAAAATGTCTGAACAGATAGTGCTAGAAGAAGTGATAAGCAAAGTAAAAGCACTATGAGAGATCCTGGGAATAATTATATAACTTGAATTACATAATGAGGGTAAAGAATTTTCTGTATTTCACAAAATTCTCCCAGAATTTTGCAGTGCTTTCTACAAACTACACCAACCTTCTGCACCTACAGTTTATCCATAGCGGGTGCTAATCTTGTTATTAAAAAATATTCTAAAGGAAGACAATACATAAGAAAACATTCTGTGGGAGGAAAATTCTAAACAAAATGCTTGTAGTCACACGCAGTATTTCTCATTTATTTTGAGTGTAATTAAGAGTACAATATGCCATGGGCTGGGGATTTAGCTCAGTGGTTCTGCCACCTGCCTCGATCGCCAGTACCAAAAAAAAAAAAAAAAAAAAAAAAGAGTACCATATGCCAGGTTTGTATTAGCCAGTTGGATTGATCAAAGAGAAAAAATACTACCCAATAAATAAAAAGTACTACTTCAAAAATTTCATTTTGTTAACACTATGGGCTAAACTAAATTCAACTTTGGAGAGAAGAGCATACAAACATTTAATGTTTAAAATGGTCTATTTTTCTGCCCATAGTACTAAAGCATGCAAACTAGTGCCTTTGCACTTAGCAATCGCTCCTACCCTCACCACCTTTTTTTTTTTTTGGTACAGTACTTCACCAAGACACTCCGATTGGGCTCAAACTTGTGATCCTCCTGCCTCAGCCTCCCAGAATGCTGGGATTACAGCAGGCCTGCACAACCAACCATGCTTGGCTCAAAACTGTCTTTTTTCAAAAGTCTGACTTTGTAGTGGTTCAAGATGATCTACAGAAACTCCACAGGAATTTTACTTCCCATATTTAAACATGCTGGTACCATGTGGCCGCAGTTCAATATATGTCACCAAATATTACTGAGCATTGTGACCTTTAGGCTTCATTGTCAACTTGAGAGACCTGGGAGATGACCAGGGGATTAATAAAGCTCACTTCTGGGTGTGTCTGGATGGCTCACAGAGGCGTGGCTTGGGGTAGGACATAATGGTCTCTGCCCCTTCTCAGAGCTGTTCCCAGTCTGCTTTCAGCCGCCGTGAACACAGCAGCTTGGGTCCCCACACCCCTCTGCCATGATGTTCCTGCCTTGCACTCAGTTGCTCATGGACTGAAACCTCTGAAATCGTGAACCAAATAAACCATTTCCTTCTTTAAGTTGTAGGGGTTGGGTATTTGGGCCCAAAAGGAAAGCTGGATAAGAAGAAGGAAAGGGAAAAAGGAGCAGCAGCAGAAACAGCAGAAGGAGCAGCAGCAGAAGCTGTAGCTTGGACTTTTCTTAGGGATAAAGAACCACTGGAGGCTTCCAAGCAAAATGAGGAAATAACACTGTATTGTGGGAAACCAGAACATGCTGCCCAAAGCCTAACAATGAAGGGCTACTGACAATCAGAAGGAACAAATGCACAAAAGCTCTCTGAAGTCCGCATATCTGCCCCAAAACAGGACACAGATTTACAAAGACAAAAGGTGTCCTCTCCTTCTACTAGAGAAATGAAGGCTTACCCACTGAAGATCATTCTGAAACTTACTGGCTAGGACATGGTCCTAACAGAGCTGACACGGATAGGCTTTACTGGCCATCCTGTCTCCCTCAAGCTGCCACCCCTACAGACTCAAAGTCTTTTTCCTTTGTCTTAACTAGTCTCTAAAGTTTTACTGTGCTTTGTAGAAGCTGGAATTCAAAAGCCACCTCTTTAAGAACATTCATCCCCTAGATGTCTCCCATGTTTGTGTTTCTCTTGTTAACCTTTTGTTACAGGAGTCAGTTCCAATCAAGAATCTATGAGGGCTGTTCTTTCCTACAGTAGCTCTGGCCAATGTATAAGGTTCTGGTAACTATCATCTTCAGCACAGCACAGGTAAAGCCAGAGGCCCACTCTGTACCCAGTACCACAGAAAAGGTCCCTCACAAGAAAGCAAACCAGACGGGACATTCAGTTAGTATGCATAAAATCACCCCAGCACAACAGCAACAAATAGACAGCAGCCACATAAAGTACCCTCAGTCCTCTCTTAACGAAGTCTTCCATCTAAGGAGACAGTATTCTGGAAGACAATCAGCTGTCTTTAGAAAGCAGAATAAATAATGAAAGAAGGCTTGTCCCGAAGGAGATCGCCTCACTGCCTTGTACTACACTGAGTGAAAACAAGGGAGACCACGTGCTTTAGTGAAAACTGAAAAAAACCTTTCAATTCTTTTTCTTTCTTTTTTTTGGTACCAGGGATGGAACTCGAGATCTTCCGCTTGCGAGACAGGCGGCAGCACCACTGAGCTAAATCCCTGGCCCTTCTTTTTCTTTTTTAGTTCACAAAACATGAAAAATAAACCATCAAATACTCCTAGGATAGCTCCATAAAAGTCCTGTTTAAAAAAAAATTAAAATTAATACTATATATTATCGTATCAATAATTGAGAAATAAATTAATGCCCATAATATACCCAGAAGTGCTTTAAAAATAATGTATTCTCGGGGCTAGGATATAGCTCAGTGGTATAACGCCTTCCTGGAAGGTGCAAGGTCCTGAGGTCAATTCCCAGTACTGAAAAAAATAATAATAATGTGTTCTCTTAGGATATTATTTTGTTTTTGGGGACAGGATCTCTGTAGTATAGGCTGGCCTTAAACTCACAGCAATTTTCCTGCCTCAGCCTCCTGAGTGCTGAGATTACAAGCATGCTGCTCCATGCCCGGCCAAGACATTGTCTTATTTGAACACTCATTTATTACAATTTCAGTACTGTTTTTTCAAGAGTTGTGAAAGAATAAACCTAAAACTCAGTTTTTGCTTAAATTATCTAAGTTAGTGTACTGAAATATTTTTATTTGATGTGATAAAAAGTCATACGGCTATACAAAATTCTATCTTTTTCACTATTTCTTTAAAATGATGTTTGTTGCACATCCTAAGGTATTAATGGATAAAATGAAGTTTCAAATCAATGTTGGATATTACAGTGATCCATGTATACTCATGTTTATTATAGCAGCACAATTCATAATAGCTAAATCTTGGGAGGGGTCTATATGCCTATCAACAGATGAATGAATAAAGAAAATGTGGAGTACTACTCTACTATAAAGAAGATTAAATTTGAGTCATTATTCAGAAAATGGATATACCTTGAGACAGTAATGTCACGTGAAATAAATCAGACACACGAGCTTAAATACTGCATGGTTTCTCTTATATGAGAAACTCAAATCAAAGAGGAAAATAAAAGGTAGACAATAGGAAACAGGGAGATCTCTTGCAAATGAAAAGAGGACCACGTTACGGAAAGAGGCAGGAGGAGAAATGGAAAGGGGACATAAAGAGAATCAAGATGTGTTACACACATGTACCAATTCCTCACAATGAATGTAATCATTATGTATTACAAACATGTACTAACAAAAGTAAAAATTAAAAACTGAATCAATGTTTACATTATGCAGTGGAAATAACCCATTACTTCACAGTGTACTGTTTTTTGACAAAAAGGGTTTCTCTTTCAATCTTTCAGAATGATGATCTATAATCAATTTAAAAAGTCTTAAAAATACAGTCTTTTCTAATCTCACCACAAGGTGGAACTATAAGTAGTTAAATAAAATGAATGCACTGATACTACTGATAAACTAAGATTTAGGGGCATGTTAGTCTCAGTTGCCCCTACTTATATTTACATTCTCTTCAGAACAGTCTCTTCATGGTTTGCGGAACTTTGTTAAAAGGCCATTTAATTTTTTAAATTAAGTACGTAATTCTCTTCTGTAACAGTTTGGGCACTGAGTTGGTTCTGGCTGGATTTGGGTTTCAACGTTTCCTTATAGCTCTTTCCTTGTATTAACAGGAAAATCTGCAAGAGTTTACCCCTCAGCTTACAGATCTTTCTTTGCTCACATGGCTGTACAGACTTTGGCGCTGAGTAATTATAATGAAACTAACAGAAAAATAAATTCAGAAACCAATGTATCTCTGCATACTGATATCACTTTTGGTCTCTGCCCACTGTTCTTTGGAGTTAAGTTTTATTAAAAGTGTTTTCTAGACAACCTCCACAATACAATGCCACACAAATGAGCACAGGTCTACAAAGACATCCACATTATCCGTCTTATCTGTAAGGAAGCAAAGAATGTCTAGTAATTATTGTGTGACCCTTAAAAAAAGAAACGGGAAAGGATCTTAGATCAGCCCAAAGACTGTCCTGGTCTAGTATTCTGTTTCTGAGGGCAAAGTCCAGCCATATTTGGCAGGAGGATATGGGCCTCACCTTTTACGAGTTTTCTTTTAGGGCCGGGGATTTAGTTCAGTGGTTCTGGCGCCTGCCTCGCAAGCCCAAGGTCCCGAGTTCAATCCCCAGTACCAAAAACACACACACACACACACACACACACACACACAAAGAGTTTTATTTTGTCCTCCTAGCTCATTGTTCCCCTTGTCAAATCTTCTTTAAACCATTTATCATGTCAAAAATCATGTTAAGTCCTACTATCAAGAGTGGGCTTTTTGCTTTTGTTTTGCAGTTCTGGGAATTAAATCCAGGAGTCCTACCACTGAGCCATATCCTTAGCCCTTTGTTTTTTGAGAGAAGGTCTCCCTAAATTGTTCAGGCCATGCTCAAATTTGACATTGTCCTATCTCAGCCCCCTGAGAAGCTGGGATTACTGGCACATGCCACCATATCCAACTTACCACTAACAATTTAAACAGATACCGGTGAATTTTCAAATTCCAAGTTTTACTGAAAAACCTGACTTGTGAATACTTTATAATAAAAATCATGCAAAAATTATTTTAAAGAATTTAGTTTTATTGGGGCCGGGGATTTAGCTCAGTGGTTTCGCTGCCTGCTGTGCAAGCGCAAGGACCGGAGTTCAATCCCCAGTACCAAAAAAAAAAAAAAAAAAGAATTTAGTTTTATTTAAATTTTGCCCATAACCAAAATTCAAAACTAGTTCAAAGAACATGTATTTCTTCACTAAAAATCCTTTCATAGTCACTCTGATAATATTATCCCAAATTCATAAATTGGATTCAAATTAATCATTAGCAATTGGGGCCCACAATGTGAGGTCACTTTATCAGACTGCCCTTCATATCTACCCTGGGTTTGACAGAAATCTGAACTGTGGCTGGCACCACAGTGGACTAAGTGAAGTGGAGGGCATGGTGGGGGACTCAGGAGTGAGCAGCAGTCTGAGAGTCCTGCGAAGCTGTTGCACAAGGACAGAACTATACAGATACGACAAAAACTTGAACTGCTGTGTGACTGTGGTTCATGTGCTAGTTGTGGCAACTATCCTGATACATCTCACCCAAATCACCTTTCAGAGCTTTTGTCAAGAGAGCTACATATCGAGATTCAATACATAAACGGATACTTGCCCCAAATAACTATTTTCTCTCCTTTTGGCACCATTTAAAATACTGGTCTTTGATAATGTAGTTGTATATTGAAAAAAATAGCTACAATCTCAGGGCATAAATGCACAAAAATGAAAAAACTACCTGAGCCCTCCAAAATGAACGTTAGAGCCAAGTGTACTGACACACTTGTGAGTCCAACACTCAGGAGGGTGAGTTAGGAGGAATTACTGAGTTTAAGGCCAGCCTGGGGTACATAGTGAGATCTTGCCTCAAAAATAAATAAAAACAAAAAATTAACTTCATGTACTTCCTGGATGATATTTCACATTGTTCTGTCAGTTCTCAAACAGGGAACCAGTTGCTGGAATGGTTATAAAATGAGTCAGGCTCCGGGCTAGGAGGAATCAAGGTTCTCCTAGCAAGGGGTGCGTGCTAGACAGAACCACTAGTGGACAGGAAAGGTAGCCCTGAGGAAAACAGATGGCTCTGGCCACTTCCTGGTGTCCCTTTGAGGCCATTACTATATAATCCGGCGTGAGAAACTATTGTAGGAGGGGACAAGGACACCAGTGGTTGCTTCACCTCTTTTGTAAAATCTCAAGAATTAGAAGATCTAAGGATCTTTCTGTAGTTTTAGGTCTTTATAATACTC
The DNA here is from genome assembly GCF_053883595.1 of Heterocephalus glaber. Classification (NCBI taxonomy): domain Eukaryota; kingdom Metazoa; phylum Chordata; class Mammalia; order Rodentia; family Bathyergidae; genus Heterocephalus; species Heterocephalus glaber. The sequence continues at coordinate 10,942,381 of NW_028258151.1, read as the reverse complement.
TGATACTCCCTGTTATTTATATGCAAACTGAACATAAGCTTATTTTATCAAGTCCTTACAAATAAAGAACTAAGAACAACTGGTTACATCCTCTTCATTAAACCTCTAAAATACCCAGGATTATGAGCAAGACAACTGTCACCAGATGAGTGCTACAACTATTTTTAATCAAATGATAAGATCCCACTGCCTCTGCTACAGTTCATCCTAATGCTTAACCTCTCCTTCCTGTCAATGAATGTTGACTTAAATCCAGGTCCCCAGTACCATGACTTATATTTTCTAAAACAAAACCACTGCAAATCATATCTGGAATAGTAGTATGTGTAGAATGGAATTATATAGGTTCCTTAATGAAAAAAGAAAACTAACAGATGTCATATACATTTTTGGTAAATTAATCTCTGCAACTGAAATATATTTTCTGTAAGAGAAATAAAACTCTCAAAGATATCATGAATATCTTTGAAGTGATCACTTCCTAAATGACATTACAACTACAGCAAGTCCCCAGATTCCAGTCCACTTCACAGAGATCTATGGACCACAAATGCCCACCAGCTAGTTCTTGCAGTTGTTCAAGACCATAATCACAGAGGCAATGATGCCTTTCTGTCTCATGCTAAGGCTTAAATCTGAGAGGAACTGATTTTTCTTTCCAGCCCCTGTTCTGAGCACTCTGCCTTTTACAACAACAAATTTCATCAAAAGCAGGTTTGAGGTAGGTTAACACCTAACAAATCAGAGCCGTATTTCCAAAAGTGAACCACGGAACTTAACTGTTGGTTTACTCCAAGATGTGTAGGTCCCTTCACCCTGGCAGTAAAGCTTCATTTCTAACCCCAAAAGCTAAGGGGCTCTGAAATGAATGTCTGTTGAATAGTTAGATCACATTCTCAAAACTCCACTGTCATATTTCTCAGCTTACACTCACAGTACTCACATTCTACCCAAAATTCCCATTCCTCCTCTAGCAACTGAAATCTTACTTGTCCTTCCATGACAAGTTATAATGTCATCCTCTTCCTTACCATCATATTCCTTGGTTTATAACAGGTCACTAATCATCATTTTCCTTATAGCACACTATATGCAAACATAAGTCTTTCAGAAGGACAGGGCACTCCTGTCTTAGGTCTTCCTTGTGAATGTCTCATGCCTTACACAGTACCTTTCAAATACCCGATATTCAAGGAATGCTTATTGAGTAAATAAAAGATAAATCATTTGCACTTTGTATATGACCTTGGCCCTGCTCTCAGCTGTGAGCCCTTGAGGGCCTGGCTCAGTCATAGGAGGAGGAAGAAAAACACAGGAAATGGATTCACAACCCCATCAAACCACTTCCTATCAGGGGATTTGTCCTTGCTCCCAAAGCCCATCATAGCTATCTATGAGAGTTAGTGCCTGTCATCATGTCCTGCCACAACTAGAGCTAAATAAATGCTGCTGAATGACTACCACCCAGAGAGGAAGCGTCCATTTCTGCATGTCAAACCTCCTAAGTATTTCCCATTACCCATCTAAGTTAGTTTAGTAAATGACTGGCAGAAAGATATTCAGACAAATTGAGACTTAATAATGAATCAAAAACTAAAAATTTTTAAATAAAAATAGGCATATATAGATCAACAGAGCCGAATTAAGAGTCAAAGGGCTCGGGATTTAGCTCAGTGGTTCTGCCACCTGCTTAGCAAGCGCAAGGTCCCGAGTTCAATCCCTGGTATCAAAAACAAAGGGCTGGGGGGATTTAGCTCAGTGGTTCTGCTGCCTGCCTCACAAGTGCAAGGTCCCAGGTTTGATTCCCGGTACCAAAAACAAAACAAACAGAATTAAGAGTCAAGAAATAGCCCGATGTATTTATGGAGAACTGGTTTTTGACAGAAAGGTAATCCAATGGAGGACAATCTTTTCAATAAATGATTCTGGGACACTCAACATCCACATGAAGGAGGATTCATTGAACCTTCTCTTCAAAATAAATTGTAATTTTAATATAATAGCTAAAGCTATATAATTGTTAGATTAATCACAGCAGTGTATTTTTGAGTCAAGGAAAGATATCTTTTATATATGACACCAAATGCATACGTGTTAGAAGAAAACTAAGTAACAAGAGTGTTTAGATCCACTTTAAAAGCAGGTAAACATCTGGATGCAAATGGCTAATAAGCACATGAAAAGTTGTTCTACATCATTAATCACTAGAGAAACACAAATCAAAATCACAACGAAGGCCAAGGATTTAGCTCAAGCACAAGTTCCACCCCACCCTGAAAAAAAATTCCCCCTTGTACTCCCCCGCCAAAAATCACAATGAGATAGCACCTCACACATACTGGAACAGGTAAAATAAAACCAATGGAGTAAGCAAGAACATAGAGAAATGAGAATTCTTCAATATTATTCATGGAAATGAGAAATTACACAACCACTTTGGGCAACAGCTTGGCACTTTCTAACAGTATTAAATTACACTCAGCATATTACCCAGCAGTTCCACTGCTAGGTAAATTCTCAAAAGAAATAAAAACATACACACAAAGACTTACATTACTATTTACCACAGCACTATTTATAAGAGAAACAAGACAAAACAATCCAAATGTCCACCCATCTAAGTGGGTAAAGAAAATATGATGCACCCACAGGATACAGTATTACCTAGCAATTAAAAAGGAATGAAAGAGTGCTATAGTTTTCAGAGAAGAGGTCTTTGATTTCTTTTGTTAGGTTGATTCCTAGGTATTTCAGTTTTTTGGATGGTCTTGTGAAAGGAATTATTTGCCCTATTTCTCTCTCAGTGAGTCTGTCATTCGTGTAGAAATAGGAAGAAAAGGGGCAAAGGGGAAGGAAGTGGGAGGGATAAAGGAAAGGATAGAAGGGAATGGGATTAATATGAGAAAATGGAAAAATAGGAACAAAATCTTTGTAAATAGGGAGGAATGGAGGGGTTGAAGGGAGGGCTTGGGCAAGGGTGAAAGATGGGAACCAAGAGAGACTATGTAAAGGTGCAAATTTCCAATGATGAATGTCATTATATTGTATACCTAAAATTACCAACGATTAGAATGAATAATCGATAATGCAAAATAGGAAGAAAGGGTCCAAAGGGGTAAGGGTAGTGGGAGGGGCAGGGGAATGGAAAGAAGGGAAAGGAATAATGCTGAGAAATGGAAAAAATGGAAATAAAGTCTTTGTAAATAGGGAAGGGTGGAGGGGTGAAGGGAGGGCTAGGAATGGGGAAAATAAATAAATACATACATACATACATACATACATACATACATACAAACATGAAAAAAAAAAAAAAGGAATGAAAGGCCAGGGATTTAGTTCAGTGGTTCCTCTGCCTGCCTTATAAGTGCAAGGACCCGAGTTTGATCCCCGGTACCAAAAAAAAAGGAATGAAGAATGCTACAACATAGATGAATCTCAAAAACATGATATTATGTGGAAAAAACCAAGACACAAAAAGAGATACTATAACTTAAGATTTTATTTATGTGAAATATCCAGAAAAGGGAAATCTATCAGTGGTTGCTCAGGATTGGGGGTGGAGGAGACCTGCAGAGCAAAGAGACATAAGATTTCTTTTTTATGTGATGGATCTGTTTTAAATTTAGAGTATGGTGATGGGTGCACAATTCTATAAATTTATAAAACATTACCATTAAAACAAGTGAATTTAGAGGCCAGGGATTTAGCTCAGTGGTTCTGGCGCCTGCCTCACAAGCGCAAGGTCCTGAGTTCGATCCCCAGTACCAAAAAAAAAAAAAGTAAATTTTATGGTGCATAAATCATGTAGCAATGAAGCTGTTTTTAAAGTATCTTAATCACATTCCCTTTGAGAACGCAAATGGCAGCAATGGTTGTACACAGGAAATGTTTACATCCATCACAATTAACAAGAATTTTAAAAAAAGAATTACAAATAGTGCCTGAAATATCAGGTGGGGTGTTAAGACTGTTCTAACACATGCCAGTACATAGAAGTAAAAACCATTTGAAAGGATGCATGATTTCTATTTATTGAAAAAATAGTTCAAAGATTATCCATTAATATTTAAAACATAGGACAAATCATAATACTAATAAAGGTGGGAAAAGTGCCAATGCTAACTCCCAGAAAGCCTTTTACTCTAGACCAAAAAGGAAGTTTATTACTAAGACAGCAAAAAGTAAATGGAAAAGTCACATGTAAAAGGTTACAAGTAATCTAATTTGAGTGATACGGGAAACATTTGCTAAGCTTTGTATCAACATGGACTTCAAACCTGCCCGCTTCCTAAACTCTTAAAATGGCATTTGCAATGATTGTATTTCTTGTGACCATATCTTGACTCAAAGATGGTTAGGACAGCAATAGAATTTTGCCTAACCAGTGAAGTGATATACTGAACTGGTCTTTTTAAGCAGCATTTTGTCAAACAGGTCAAAGAGGGAGGAACTCACTCAGAAACGCATTTATGGTAGAGAATTACACTCGTACAACCACAGCTGGTCTTTCATAAAGGAGTGGAAAGTCACCTTCACAAATGAACTCAGAGGAAACACCAAAGGCCATCCCTTCCTCAGCATGAAAGTGAATATACACAAAACTCTACCCTAAGTATAAGACAAAACCTTACCCTAAGAGGTCAGGGGCACAGGACAGCTCAGTTGTACAGTGCTTGCTGAGCACATCCAAGGCCCCTAGGTTCAACCTCCTGCACACACAAGGATCAGAAACTATCTGGGGTCAGATAGTTTGCATACCTCCCACCCAAAAAGTCTAGTTAAAATGTAAACACTCTTTGGACAGGTGGCACATTAATCATTATCAGCCCTTGACTCCTTTAAAAGAGACAAATGTTCCACTGCCTTCCTTTGCTATAGCAAATTAAGGGTAAAAAAAGACTATATTTTTATAAAGTAACATTATCTTGTTCTTTTCTCACAGTAAAAATATTTTTAGAAAAGCTGAAAAGTATTTAACACTAAATTATCTTACAATGTAGGAAAATATACATAAAAAGTAAATAGGTAAACCACTCAAAGATAGGAAGGTAGGGAGGTGAAAGGTAGATAATATACATGTACTTGAAATGATAATGTATGTAATTTTTGCCTGTGCTCCTCTTATTGTATACCTCTGATTACATGACAGACTTTCCTTCAACTCATTTCCTAATCTGAACTTGTCTTAATTTCAAATAGATGTAAAAATTTAAAGAACACATTAGAAAAGAAATAAATATAAAATTCTTATTACATGAAAATGAAATATAGGAAATGGAACTGTCTGGTTGAGAATTAAAGTAAAAGAGTGGCACAAAAATAGTCTCTTCAGGGCTGGGGATTTAGCTCAGTGGTTCCACTGTCTGCCTCGAAAGCACAAGGCCCGGAGTTCAATCCCTGGTACGTACACACACACACACACACACACACACACACACACAAATAGTTTCTTCAGATATTTAAGAGCTGCCATATGTCTTACATCATTCTAGGAGGCTGGCCCAAGAGAGTAAGTGGAAAGTTACAAAAGGCAAATTTTCAACATGAAAGAAATAGCTCAGTTATACTTCAAGTGGACCAAAAGTATAAACTGTTCATAAATTAGAAAATTAATGACCTAGACCTAGGCCTAAGAAGGCCTAGACAAAACATGCCTGCAGTGACCACCAAAACAACTAAATCCCTTCCAAATAAAATTAATTATATTTGCTTAAGTCATAGCTTAAAACTTTCCTGCAGATTCCCCTAAGGGGTGTTAATACATATGCTTCAACAAAAGAATTTTAAGACAAGAGAATTTGGGAAACTGGATTAAAGTTTTTTTACCACAGAATTTCCCAGTCTTCAATATGCTAAAGTGGAAACATGATTTGGGAAATGCTCTTCTACTCCATAAATAAAAATGAATGAGTGAGTGAGTGAATGTGTACGTGTTTATTTGACCTTGTCAGCTCTGAAAAAATGAAATTTTCAAACTCAGCAAGAAAATATTAATCAAAAAAAGAAACAAAATATTAATCAAAAATTAAATAAATTTATAACAGAAATTTGAAATTTTATTTAATAAACAAAGAAATGATAAAAGATGTTTAAAACATTTGGGAACAAGAAGTTGTGATAAAAATCAAAATATTAAAACTCATTAACGCTGATAAATGAATAACTAAACCATTTCCATGGGCCGGGATGTAGCTCAGCAGCTGCGCCTGCCTGGCAAGCAGCGCAAGGTCCTGAGTTCAATCCCCGGTACCAAGGGAAAAAAAATTATTTTTCTATTTTTAGAACAACTAGGAAAATCTATGCTTTGTCCTTCTGGTATAACTGTACTTCAATGGAATTTATACACTATTCTTCAAGAATTCAATAGGTAGTGCTGGTTTTGGAGAGCCAACCTATCAAGGCGGAGGACATTTAACAGAAAAGGAAAAAACAAAACAAACTGGAAGGCTGCTGGATGCTCTTGAAGTAGCAGATTATTTGCCCAGGCAGGGCAAGAAGGCGTAAGCAGCTGTGGCTCTACCACTCTCCATGAGCGACCTCGTCTAGGCTAAACTCATCCAGACACAATGGCTCAGAAACACCCACACAGCCGCTGCCAAGCGCTCACAGCATGCCACTTCAAGCTGTGTGCCCGTGTGAGGGAGGAAAGGTGTTCGTGTGGGCCTTGGCCAGACCATGAAAGCTCACCATTTAACCACCACCTGGCACTGTAAATATTATTATAAAATCGCTACTGTAACCAGCATGGCAAAAGGGAACTTTAAAATTCTTTATCCTTTTTTTTTTGGTACTGGGGATCGAACTTGGGACCTTGTGCTTGCGAGGCAGGTAGAGGAACCACTGTGCTAAATCCCCAACCCTCTTTTTCCTTTTTAACAAAATACCATATATGGCCTCCTTTGATTTGGTCAGCAGGAGCAAACAAATCTGAACAGATGGACCCAAAGTGGCCTGTAACACTAGGGCTACTCATTATGGGTGTTATGGCTTATGTCTAGATGTCCCCCCAAAGCTCCTGAAGTCACAGGTGGCTGACTCTAGAGTGTGTGATACTAAACCAGCACTCTGATTAGCTGGGCACTGCCCTAATCCCCGGGAGTCTGGATAAAAGGGGCAGAAAGACACCGTTAAAGTTCCCTTGTTGCTTTTGCTGTCTTCCACTGCCATGAACCGTTATCCCTCTGCCATGTGCCACTCAGCCTTGGAGCCAGCTGATTATGGACCGAAAACTCCACAAACTGTGAGCCAAATAAACCTTTTCCCCTTTAACTTTGGATGTCGGATATTTTGCCAAAGCAAGGAGAGGAAAATAACTAAGACAATGGGCATCTCCTCTTTTCAATGTACAGGCAGTACTAGAACTCAAACCCATACAAATGTGAACACCAGGACCAAAACTGCTACTGTTATGAAAGACAGAACAAATCTGAGGCTTTCAGATAATCTTAAAGATCTATAGTTTAAAAGTATGTAACAATCTATTTTACACACATACATACATTCTCATTAAACAGTTAACTGTGCCCAAAGCTTTGTTTTATTTAGTATCTAACATAACTCTAGTAAAAGGATGCTATTTTTATCTCTATTTTATAGATGAAACTAAAACTCAGAAAGGCTTAAGGTCAGAGAGATAAGATAGAAAAAATAAAAGATAGGTAAAAAGGAGACAAGAAAATTAACTAAAAACTCTACTTTCAAGAGGACTGTAACTTCCACTGGGTTGATCCATATCAGTATTCCTTTGGTTAAATCTAGGCTCCTTCCCTACTAGACTCATCACATCCAAAATTCCTCAATACTAAAAGTCCAAATTTCAGCTTAATTAAAAAGGCAAAGAGCAGAAAACTGATCCTAAAATAAAGAAGCAGGTTGAGAAAATCTAAAGGATGTTGAGAACTGTGCCCATACCTATAAAATGGGCTACTAGTATCCTTTTGGGGTGGGCAGGATGTCTTCTCCAGGGTTTCTACCTGCTTGGAGGAAAGCATAAATGTTCCCTGTTGCAGGAAATAATGGGTCTGATTTCTCTGAGCACCTGCACTCCACTCTTGAGTGTGTCCTAAAATCTCTGTCTAATAAACCTTTTCTGTGTCTCTTACTGACGTCCTAAAAATTCTTTTCCACGAGGAGGCAGCAAACCTGCAAACCTACTCTACAAAAGTGTGGGCTAAATTCCTCATCTCAGCTTCAGAAACCTGTCAGACAACACCACTAGAAATTATCTAGGGGAGATGAGCCCCAGCAGCTTAGCCCAGGACTTGTGCTCTTAACTGCCACACTGTGCCACCTTCCCTGGACTCCAAGGTAGAAAGACAAAAGATACTGCAGAGTGCGGGGCGAGCTTAGATAAATGAACTCCAAGGACAGACTCAGACATGGATGGCCTGCTTCCTGTCTTCCAATCCCCAGTGGACCTTCCTTCCCAAATGTGCCTGAAATTCCACCAGAGATTCCTTTTCCAGCAGGATGGCTACATCACTCCATCATGCACAGACTACGATGGATCAAGTAGGTTCACCAGATCTTTTCACTGTTCCTGACAGCAACTGCTCTGAAAAAGAGGGTACCTCAGTGCAGGCCAACGCACTGGGCCTCTGAGAAAAAACTACTCTACTGGGAGAGGAGGGACTATTCTTGGGGGGGGGGGGGGTGTGTGCGCGTGCGTGCACGCACGGACCTTCCCACTAAGATACATCCCCAGTCCCTTTTTTTAATTGTGAGACACTGTCTTATTAACTTGCTAAACTGCCCAGGCTGGGATAAAACTTTTGATCCTCCTGTCTCAGCCTCCCAGAGTACTAGGATTAAGTATGCACCACCATGCCTGGCCACTTTTTCTTCTTTAGTGTATGGCTCCCTGATTCCAGAATTTAAGTTCTTAACATTTGTAAAATAAGATATGCATTAATCATAACACCCAATGGATTACCCTGAGAACAAGACCAGTACCATATTTCACTCATTTAATGAAATATGATCTCAGTCTTCTAAAAATAACTAAAATTTCATCTTTTAAGAATGCTGTACATATAGCAGCAAAAACTGGCCTTACTATGAACACCATAATGTTCTTAAATTTTATGTGAAACCTAGTAGTATATTTCCATGAGCTTTTAAAATCAAAAACAAGAATACTTGGAACAATCTTTATTTAAAATGCTTCAAGCAAAAGTGGAAGAATGTTAATATTGTACATCAACAGCAAAGTGCCACCAGCATGAGTTTCAGCATTTTTAGAAGTATGCAATAGATTTCCAGCTTCAAAAGTTTCTCTGTAAAGTTGGTACTCCTCTATTTTCACCAAAAATTTTTTCTGTATTATATTAACTTCAAATGCCCATGAACTCCCAACACAAAGGCAAGTCCAACTTGACTGAGCCCTGCTGCTGCCTTTGACAGGCCATGACCTTCTCCTGCCTGATTACTGCCTTCCTCTGTCAGCTTCTTGGAAAATGAGTTTCTGAATTCTCCCTAGAGTTTGTAACCTAGTTACATTTGATTCTATTTGATTCTATTTGATTCCATGGAAAGAAGGATCCTAGGCCAGTGATGGCGAACCTTAGAGACAAGTGCCCAAACTGCAGCCCAAACTCATTTATCACAAAGCACCAACACTGCAATTAAACCTGAATACTGAGCTTTTAGTTTAGAAAATAACTCATATATTAACATCTTTTGTCTTAAAAGAAAAACAAATAACACACATGCCACAGGTATGCCACCACTGTCCTAGACCTTCAAAGAAACTTGGCTGCATCTGCAATGAGGCTGGAGAGAAGCCCTTATCAACCATGAGAAAATTGCCAAGAGAGAATAATCTAGTTCTAGCCAATATTGTTCCAAATTCTGAACTGGTAAAAGTAATCTTAGACAACTAAGTGAGTCTCATCTATGAACATGAGTGAGGCTGCTACTACCTAGCTACAGATGGAGAAACAGTATTGTGCAGGGGAAAGATCATGGGAAGTGGTCAGGGAGTGAGCCCTAAGTTTACCCCTACTGCTTACTTATGACCTGTTTGACCCAGGGACCCAGTTTCTATGTCTAAAATAAAATTAGGTCTTTTCAGCTTTCAAAGAAGGAATTTATCCTACATCTATTTTTCTTGCATGTGGAGATCAGAAGGGAAAAATGAGGCTAACTGGCCTCTGGTGAGCACTGAGGAGAACAAGGGCATGCAAGCGTGCTAACACACTGCAGGGAAAAGCAAAAACACCCGAGGTTAAGTTGTTTACCCGGAGAAGTACCGTGGAGGGAGGGAGACAGATGAGTCCTGTAGAACTCTAATTGCTCATGTCCATGTCTGAGTGAATAAAGCCATTTAGGGCTCTGTCGAAGGGAGACGTGAGTCCCCTGGCTCCCCAGATTTTAACCTGTTTCTGTGTCTATTTTTCATCTTCGTCACCCCGTGGTCACGTTTGAACTCAGCTCACAGGCTGGTTCCCACACATGCAGAATAAATTTTCTCTCATTCCTACTAAAGCAACCCTTTCACTTCCCCCTCATAGTAGTTCTATAATATAAACCAGTGGGGGGAAAAAGTTTAATTTGGTTCAACACTCATTCATTAAGCACCAAATTCTTTCACATGAGCAAAGAAAAATAGCAACATAGCAGATACATTGGTGGGTGCTGGGGATGCAGTGTATAACGAGATGCAGACCTCTGCCCTAGTGTATTTAATAACAGTCTCCTGCTTCAATTTTACCTACTAGAGGTATACACTTCTGATCTAAAGGCCTCAAAAACATGATTGGGAATATGTTATCCACTGATCAAAGTGCAATTTTTTTCTTCTTTGAAAATGCCTTTCTCATTATTATTCTCTAGCTAAAGCAGAGACCTTCCTTCTGGAATGCTGCTTGGCTTCTTTCCGTACTTACTTATATCTCTAAATTCTTGCAAAGTATGTGGATTAAAGAACAGAAATAGAAATCTGTGGCCACAGAGAGGCCAGGGGAAACCAGCAAAGGTGTAAAATACACGGGGGAAATGCTGAAATCAGAGACGAGAGAAGAGGCGATACATCCTAGCACAGTGTTCTTTCCACTTCTCTACATTTCTTCTTGATCATTCAAGACACCGTATCTTTCAACTGTAGCATGATAGGCTGCTGTGATGAAGGACTAAATCTCAACTCTGCACATATGTGTTGGACAAATAACTAATTCTCCCTAAGCCTCAGTTTCCTCCATGGTAAAATGAGGATTAAATCAGATAATATGTATATTATACAACATAGCCAGTCTAGCATCTGGCAAATAGCAAGTACTCAAGAAATGGTAGAAAGAGTGGTAGTAGTAATAATGATAACAATGACTAAGGAAGTAAAGAAGAAAAATATAACTGACCACAAGGTGGAACTACAGTTATCTGATGAAATTAGGGAGTAAAAGTTTGATGCTCTTAATTTGAAAAGACAGTTTATGACTTTATCACAAAAACTGAAATCATCTGTAATTGCTTAACTGACCCTCATGAGTAAAAAGAAAAAAGTTATCTTCTTGGTCTGTATGCTTCAAAAATGTCAACATGAAAATCTGTAAAAGGCGGTGGAACTGTTCCCAAATACAGCAGGCTAGAGAGAAATAACAATTAAACAGAACACCTGACCCTGAACTGGATCCTGCCCTGGGAGGGAAATGCTGTAAAAGGCTCAACTAACAAAACAGAAATGTGACATAAAAATATTGAACCAATGTAAACTTCTTAAGTTGATAACTGTGGTGTAAAAGAATATCCATAATATTAGGTAATACATACTGAAGTATTTAGGGATAAGGGGCCATTGTTTATAATATCCTCCAATGGCTCAGATTTTCATTAAAAAGGCAAGATACACATGGTGTGGGGGAATAATATAGCAAACAAGATAAAATATTTAACAAGAGTTCATCTGTGTGACGCATATACCAGTGCTACTTGTGTTGTTTTTATTTCTGTAACTTTTTAAAACTTAAAATTATTTCCAAACCATTTAAGTTGTAAAAGTTAACCTCTGGCCCATCTCTCCTAGTATTTCACACATCTTACCACCTACAAGTCATTTGATCATATAATCATGCTGTTGGAAAGTGTCTTAGACCCCATTAATGTCTTCCAATGCACTATTTATTCTTATTCCATCTCTGACAAATTATAACTAAATCTCCAAAAGATTTTGGTGACATTCCATGATGGCTAGGGAGTGCCCTGCCCCATGAAGTGTTGGGTGAAAGTAACAGGTAGTAGGCTGAATGAGGGCCCAAAGATATCAGGTCCAAATCCCTGGGAACTATAAATGTTCTTACTTAGGAAAGGGTCTGTACAGATCTGATTTAATTAAGATTGCTCTGATTGGGAGATCATCCCAGTAGGTCTTAAATCCATAATCATGAGTGTCCTGTTATAAAAGGGAGGTAAGCCAAATGTGTCACACAGAACAAAATGAGGATATGGCACCAGGAGGCAGAGACTGGGGTGGTGTGGCCACGAATGAAGAGATGCTAGCAGCTCAGAAACTGACAAAGGCAAGGAACATACAGCAACGCTGACACCCTAAATTCAGCCCCATGAGACTAATTTCAGGCTTCTGGCCTCAAGAAACACAAGAGAATAAATGTTGTTATAGCAGATCACCAAGTTTGTGTATCACAGTAGCCACAGGAAACTAAAAATATACCCTTAGATGATAAAATAATGAATGCCCACTGCTGGACACTGAGGATATAGAGAGATTTTTCTAATTTAAATCTTCATCTCAGAAATTACCTAGTAATCTTCTCTTTGAACTAAATACACATTGTGATCACTGTATACGACTGCCCTGCTGGTACCTGAAAACACGTGTCATACTTCCCTGGCATCCTCTCTCCTTGAGGCCAATTCCCCACTGGTCTCCATCATTCCACTCCAAGATGGTGCTGAATCGTCAGCACTATGGATCCAGCTGCTAGGCAATTCTTCTCAGAAAGCACTGTCATGAACTGAACAAATTCCCCAATAGAGGCTCAACTTTCACAGGTTTTTTTTTTTTTTTTTTTGTAACGGGGATTGAACTCAGGACCTTAGGCTTGTGAGGCAGGCAGCAGCACCACTGAGCTAAATCCATGGCATTTTCACAGATACTTTAAGAACGAATTTTATGCAGCTATTGCCCCAAACATTCCTTCCACCTGTAGATCTCATCAGCACACCTCCCGCCAGCAGCCACCTGCCACAGGTTTACTTCTTCAGCACTCACTCACTCCCTGTCAGGAGGAAACGGTCATGTTGTGGAATGCAACACTCACATTTAGACCCTTATGCCTGTGTATGGAATGAACTGTTCTTCCTAAAACGCCCGCTGGAGGGTCATTCTTCTCAAAAACCACCCAAAGCATTATTAGCTAAGCAGTCCCTTCTTTTCCTCCCTGATCCACCGTTTTCTGCGAGGTCAGATCAACCTCCCTGCAGCAAGCCCTCTCAGTCCAGAACCATGGGCTCACAGAGCTCCCCAGCTCACAGCCTCCTCAGCAGGCCGTCTAAGTCAACAGCCCTACGCAGAGAGAGGGTCCCTGCCTGCAATAGCCCCTCCCAACTCCAGCTCTGAGCTCTGAAAATCCTTACTTTTTATTCATCTATTTGGACCCTTTATCATGACTGCTTAATGATTTCATGTATGTATATTTAATATCTCAACAAAATGGCGAGTTGCATGAAAACGGAGAGCTTCCTAAACTGTATTTCAAATAAGAGTCGTGATTCCCTTTCTTGGTATCTTTTGGAAAGAATTAAAAGCATCATACTTCAGCAATATATGTGTACCCATGTTTATAGTGGCAGTTTGTGATAAATAGCTAAATCTTGGAAACAGCCCAAACGCCTATCACCTGACAAATGGATAAAGAAGATGAGGGGTTTTTTATACAATGGAGTACTACTGTGCCATAAAGAAGGATAAGCTTGAGACATTTCTAGCTAAATGAATGCATCTTGAGACCATACTCTCAGGTGAAATAAACAGACACATATGTTTAAATGCCACATTGTTTCTCTGGTGTGAGAAATCGAAAGTGGAAATAAGGACCAAAATATATACAATATATAACAGATACTGGAAAATGGGAAGAAAATGTTCAAATGAGAAGGGGAACAAGGGAGGAAGAAAGGGGAAAGGAAAGAAGAGCCAAAGAAAAGAAGAAAATAGAAGGAAAAAATGGAAACAGCTTTTGTAAGTAAGAAGGGGAAGAGAGGTAGGGGAATGAGGGAAAAAAAAGCAAGATACATCATGCACAGGTACAAATTCCGTATGATAAATGTTATCATGTATGACCTAGTTTTGCTTCAAAAAAAATTCTATACAGCACTGTTGGATGTAAGCATAGTGTTTGGAATTTTCTTCCTGATGAAGAGTCTATCATCACTGTTCATGATGAAAATCACCATTCTATTTAATCATTCTTCTTTTTTTTTTTTGGTACCAGGGATTGAACTCGGGCCCTTGAACTTGTGGAGGCAGGTGGCAGAACCACTGAGCTAAATTCCCCCTCTCCCCGCCCCTTAATCACTCTTCCTGATGAAAAGACATTCAGAATTTCTTAATCTTAGTCTACTATTTACCTACATGAAACCATTTCTTACTCTTCCATATACCTCTTAAAATCTTGAAATGTCAATTATTTTTTCACATTTATAAAAACTTGATTTGCAAGATTTGCTCCTAAATTTTATACTTTGGGACTCTAACCAGATATTTTCCTAAAGGCACACAAACCTTCCTCAATTACATACACTGTTAACTGTATATCACAACAAAAAGAAATTAAGTGTCAAGTCCTGTTTGTAAGGGAAGCAGACCAATATCCAAATGTCAAGTTCAGCTTCCCTCCTTTAACTTTAATCACTCAACTCCAAATTTATCCTCAATAATTCAGTGTATTAGGGCGAGCAAAGGATCTGTAGTCAGGCCAATGGGGAATAATTTTCACTTTCTCCTTAGACTTCTAATATTAACTTACTTAATCCCTCTTAGCCTTATTTTCTTTTTTTTTTTTTCTTAGCCTTATTTTCCACACCAGTCCTAAGAATTAATAGTTGTATGATCTTGGAAAATTCCAGAATCTCTCTGTCCATCAGTTCTATAGTCAATGACAAAGGAATAACAACAAGCAGACCTGTCCATAAGGATTGTTGTGCAAAATATAGTAAGACATGAGAGGGACAGATCCTGGAGTAGGGTTAATGCTCAATCAATATTAGCAGCTATTATTATTAATATTGATAATAACATGATAAAGTACCTAGCATCCAGTTTGGGTTCAATAAAAGCTACTATTGTTTTCTAAATCATTTAAAAATATTTATTGGGTATCCCAAATGAAACTGATGGTTACTGATATACTGATTCATTAATCTGTTACAGGGGTTTTCATAGTGTGCCCCAACTCGAGAGCATAACTTAATTATAAATAAAAACTACCTTGTCAGAAATGCCAATTTTCAGGCCCCGCCCTAGACCTAGTGAACCAGAAGCTCTTGGGGTGGGGTCGAGAAGTCTGTTTTAACAAGTCCTCTGACTGAATCTGATGCACCTGAAGTTTAGCAACCACTGGTATAAATCTAAGGTCTTGGGAAAAAAAATTAGTCATAGATATTAAGAGCCAAAATATCACATTCTACTTTCATAAGTCAATAATTCAAAAATTCCCCTATCTTATCTGTGGCCACAAAAGTAAAATTATCCAACTAGCAACTATCAAGAACACAGACCAAATAGACTTTTTTTCTTTTCACTAAAAGCTACCACAGAGTGTGTCCTCAGCTTGGGAATTTATATTTCCCTCCAGCCACCAAATCAGCAAATAAACAACAGTGTGACTAATTCCCTGAAGTCACAAAGTCATTCACTTTACTATGCAAAGAATATCCTTGCTGTGAGTAAATTTAACCTTTCCAAAAAAACGAAACACACAAAAATGTAAGTTAATGAGTGTCTCCCAAGCAGTAACCAAGCAAGTCGCTAAGCATCAAATGGGGTGTGGTTCAGCACTGGAATCCAGGGCATCTTCCTCTCTAAACATATTTACATATCAATAAATTAAAATTTAGGGAAAAAAACAGGAAAATATCCTACTACACAATGTCATGGATAAATTTGTAAGACAGCCTATCGATGCTGAAGAATGTAATTCCACACTGTAAACAGCCAGTTAGATGGATCCTCCCCAGGGGAAGCACACTATAGCGACTTCTCCAGGCTCGAGTATTCCAAAAATCATCCAAGAGGAATGTTACTCCTCTTGAACCCAGCCTCTCAGTCATGGCTCAAATTCTAATTCTGAGTCCAAGTAAACAATTAAAAGCAATCTTCTAATCTCTGATAATAGTTCAAGTGCTTTAGATAATGTTTCCCCTTCCCCCCTCAGCTAGTCCCTCCCCCAAGGCAAAAGCTAAGTCTTTAGTACAGTTCTCAAATCTCAGGTGTCAATCCTTACATCACTGGGCTGTAATTTCTAGACAGCAAGACAGAACTGCATGTGATTAGTAATAGCAAGTAGTCATATAAGACCCTCTAGTTTATAGAGAGACTGCACCCAGTGTCACAGGGAGAACAGGCATAAAGAAACACTATAAATGATAGAAGAGTGCAGCAACTTTATATTTTAGAACAACTCTCCAGTAAAATCTAGCTAATTGAAGCCACAGGTATTTTCAGTAACGTTCATATTCATATTTTCAACTCATCCACACTCTAGTGCTTCCAGTTTATTTTTTTATTATGCATTTTTTATTTGTACATGTTTACAGTACATAATGGCTACATTTATCATGGCGAGTTTTTACAAGTATATAACACATCTTAATTCTTTTTTGTCCCCTTCCTCTCCAGTCTCCCTGCTCCCTCCAACTCTTGATCTCCTTCCCATTTCCAAAAGCTCTATTTGTTTTTTCTTCAATTCTCTTTAAAAATCCTTTTCCCCTTCCTTCCCTCTCCCACTCTATCTCTTGCTCCCCTTCCCTACTTCCTATTATCTATCCTTTATTATACTCTTTACTTATATTTTGGGTTTCTCATATAGAAGAAACCACACAATATTTAAATTTGTGTGTCTGATTTATTTCACTTAACATTATGGTCTCAAGGTGTATCCATGTACCTTACAAATGCCTCAGGTTTATGGAACAGTAGTACTCCATTGTCTATAAATACCACTCTTTACCCATTCATCTGTTGATGAACATATAAGCTATTTCCAAATTTAGCTATTTTAAATTGTGCTATAAACAAGGGTATGCATGTATCACTGCACTATGATGACTTCAACACTTTCAGGAAGAAACCTAGGTGGGGAATAGCTCGGTAAATGGAATTTCTAGGTTTAGTTTTTTTGAGGAATCTCCATACTGATCTCCATAGTGGTTGTACTACTTTACATTCTTGTCAACTACAATGCAGAAGGGCTCCTTTTTCACCAACAGCCTCACCAACATTTATTATTATTTGATTTCTTGACAATAGCCATTTTTTCTGGAGTAAGATGGTATACCTCAGTGTTGGTTTAATTTGCATATCTGTAATGGCCAGCAACACTGAATATTTTTTCAGGTATTTATGGGCCATCTCTACTTCTTCTGAGAAGTGTCTATTCACTTCAGTTGCCCATGTTCTGATTTGGTCTTTTATTTGGGGGGGGTGTCTAATTTTTTTGAGTTCTTTATATATTCTAGATGTTAGTCCTCTGAGGAATAGTTAGCAAAAATTTTCCCATTCTGTAGGTTGTCTCTTCACATTGTTGGTTGTTTCCTTTGCTGTGCAGAAGCTTTTTAATTTGATATGATCCCACTGTTGACTCTTGGTACTATTTTTTGTGCTATTTTTGTTCAGAAAGTCCTGTCCTACACCTATAAGTTCAAGAGTTTTACCTAGTTTATCTTTCAACAGGTTAAATGTTTCAATAGATTAAGTGATTAAGTGTTAGTATGTTTTAACATTTGGATCTTTGATCCGCTTTGATTTTAGTTTAGTATATGGTAAGATATATGGATCTAGACTCAATCTTCTACATGTGGATATCCAATTTTCCCTGCACCATTTATTAAAGTGGCTATCTTTCCTCCAGTGTATGTTTTTGACCCCTTTATAGAAGATCAAATAGTTGAATGTGTCTGGGCTGTTTTTGCATCCTCTATTCTGATCCACATTTCTGTTTCTGAGCCAGTACCATGATGTTTTTATCAATGTAGCTTTACAAATACAACTTCAAGTCTGGAATTGTGTGTGCCTACTTCTTGGTTCGTATTACCTAGAATTACTTTTGAGTCTATGCTGGTTCCATATGAATTTTTGGACCATATTCTCTAAATCTGTGAAGGATGATCTTGATATTCTGATAGGGAATGTGTTAAATCTACAGTATCAGTTTTGGAAGTATAGATGTTTTGACTATATTGGCTCTACCTATCCAGGAATATGGGATATCTTTCCATTTTCCAATGTCTTCTTCAATCTCCTTTTTCAGAGTGATGTAACTTTCACTGTAGATGTCTTTTACTTACTTTTTTAGGTTAACTCCTAAGTATTTAATTTTTCTTGATGGTAGTTGTGAATGGCATTGTTTTCCTAATTTCTTTCTCAGTGAGTTCATTATTAGTGTATATGAATGCTATTGATTTTGTATCCCGCTAGGAGTCTTTTAGTGGAATTCTAGGAAATTTTTAGTAGAATTTTTTTAGTCTTGCAAATGGTGGATCATGTCATCTGCAAATAATGATACTTTGACTTTGTCCTTTCCCGTATGTATCCTTTTTCTTTCTTTCTCTTGCCTTATTCCTCTGGCTAATTTTTTTTTTCTGGCTAATGTTTTGAGGATCTACTGATACTAGTTTAAATTGTGCTAAAGAATAATACATAAATGTTTCTGCCATCAATACTTTCCCTCGAAACCATGATTTGCAAGGTAAATAACCTGGTCTACTGAGTGTATGAAAAGACTTACAGAGGCAGCAGACACGAATATGTTAACTGGCTTTACTCCTAAAAGTACTGTAAAGGTGGGTGAATCAAACAGAAAACATTCATGCATGCTCACCAGCTTAAGGGCACTTAGTCACGCATACAAGTGAAACCCCAGAACCCTAAACTTAAGTGTAACTGAAAAAAGTCAGAGATGTCTGTTCACCAACAAATGTAAGTTTTTAAAACCAGTCTATTTACTTTAAACAAATGCAATTTTAGCTCTGATAAGCATAAAATAAGGCTATATTAAATTATTTTCTGGAGAAAACGTTGTATTTTTTAAATCCCCACCAAATTTTTTAAGAAAAAATGTTTCTACATACTGATTTAACAGTAACTCCACAAGCATTTCAAAGCTGCACAGGGTCTACCTTTCTCAGTTATATAAACTCTTTACAAGCTGACCACATCAGAATCATACTGGGCATGGAGTATGAGCTATTATACAGCTGTATAGATTATAACTTCCTAAATTTGTCAGCAAATAGTTGAAACTACAAGAAGAGAACAGAAAACACAAAGGACTGGTGAAGACACGTCTGCTTGCTCCAGCTCCTCACTGTCCAAAAGGGCAGAATTACCCAGAACTGAGCTCCTTGGAGTCATAATGAGGTTAAAAGAAGTAATTCAATAACCTTAAATGAAAATTAACAAAATAAAATAAAAATTTTAAAGACAAAATTTTTAAGAATTATTTAAAGGATGAGGACCATGACCCCTGCCTGTCAGTGCTCCCAGGCAGGGCTAGGGGTTTCCAGGGCTTAGAGTGACCCCCAGCACAACTGCACCTCAATGTAAGAGGCAGTCACCCTGCCTCTCTCCCGTTCAACTTTCCCCCCTGCTCTTTCTTTCTTCCTTTCTTTCTCCTCTGATCTTTTTCCACTCCTCTTCCTCTTGCCTTAAGGACTACTTATGATTTCAGTCAAAATGTACAAGGCAGAGAACACACACAGAAGTATGCAGATTTTATTTTATTCTGTTGTATTCATTGTGTTGCTGGGGATTAAACCCAGGGCCTTCATATCAGTCCTTTTTTTCTTTTCTTTTTTTTTTGGTATGGGGATTGAACTCAGGTCCTTGCGCTTACCCAGCTTTCTTTTCTTTATTAATGCAACAAGGTCTCCCTAACTCACCAAGTTGCCCAGGGTGGGCCAACTTGCCTCAGCCTCCCACAGTGATGGGATTAGGGGTGTGCACAATCATGTCTACCCTTAGATTTTACCTGAATGATTTTATTCCCTTTTTCTCTCTCCTTATTCTTCAATTACCCTTTCATTGTTATCACTTCATTTCTTATAGTCACAGAATTTGAATCTTCAGAGAGAAAAAAATCTTACTAGAACTGTAACTTTTCCATCCCCTAACATATAAATATTTACAGATTTCTTCAACTACTGAGATTTATTAGGTCCAATAATAGCAGGTTTTACTAACGTCACAGAATACACTGTAATCAGTGGGTATTTCTCTTCCCACCTCTATCATTACCCACAAACCACACACCACGT
The DNA here is from genome assembly GCF_053883595.1 of Heterocephalus glaber. Lineage (NCBI taxonomy): Eukaryota > Metazoa > Chordata > Mammalia > Rodentia > Bathyergidae > Heterocephalus > Heterocephalus glaber. Next base: position 10,921,894 of record NW_028258151.1, on the reverse strand, counting down.
AATTATAGATGCCCAAAATGCTATGAAATGTTCTACAATTTAAACTTTTGAGTTGATATTCAAAAGTTGTTCTGCAGAGCTATACAATCAACTACTGCCCAAAAGTCTAACATAAGCAAAACAATTCCAAGATGTAAAAGAAATAAAAACTGACCTTCATGAGATGCTGATTTATCCATTTTGTAAATGTTTTCTTTTGTACTTTGTCCCGTTCATCTAGAAAATTAAAAGAGAGATATATGGTTGGCACGATCTATGCATGGGAAACTTGGTGGTCATGCAGATAAGATAAAATAAGATAGGACATTCAAAAGACATTGTTCAGTGCATCTGAATTCTCTCAAATTTTGACAATTTTAGGCCATTTGTAAGAAAATCTTAAAGGGTGGTGGTCAGATAGGTCTCTTCCTGGTGTTTATCTGCCAGCCTTACTCCACTAACAAACAATGTACTCTCTGCCCATTTGTTGATAATCCACCATCACCACTACCACACCAGGAAGGTCTCTAACCTAAACCCTTCTAGCTTCCAGTGCACGCACATGGAACTCCCCAAAACACTTTAACATATTTACATCCCATTTGCTCTTTCCAGCCATACTATCATTCCCATTTTACAGAAGAAACCCAGTCTCCAAGAGGTTCCAAGAGGTCTCCATAGTAAAGTCTTTATAAAAGCCACAGCCTAACTTCAGACTGGCTAGAAGTGGACCCCAGTTTATTTACTCATTATGCTGCTTCCCTCCTAGATCCCTGTGTTGAATGATCTGATAATAAAGAAACGTTACACCCAGACCCTCACTGCAGTGAGTGATGGTACCCTGATCACTACAGATAGACACAGCACAGAGAAAAGGAGGGAGCAGAGATATATGAAGCTGTTATTTCAAAGGAGAATCGGTCTTCCAACCCCACACCAAGAGCTATCATTTACTATAGTCTTCCTCCCCACTTTGAGGCAGTAATTCACTGCTTTGTTCCCTCCTTCCTTGGTGTCTGAGGATATCTCTTTTCCTTTCCCTGGTACTCTTCTCTCTGTTCCTACCACAGTTCAGATATGCCTCCTCTGTGCCTAGGGATTAAGATAAATGCTGCTGGGGCTGGGGATTTAGCTCAGTGTTTCCGCAGCCTGCCTCAAAAGCTCGAGGACCGGAGTTTGATCCCCGGTACCAAAAAAAGATAAATGCCGCTGTCTTTCCTCATTCCCAAACCTCTCTAACCTATTGTAATATGAAATTTCTTTGAAAATGCTTGCCCTATTTATTAAAAGTATTTATGCTCTTTACAATAATCTGAATATAAGCAAAAATATAAAAACAAATCACCTAGGGACAATATGTGCAAGAGCAGACAAAGATTATGAATGCTAGTATTAAAAAATCAGAAATAAAAAAGTGAATGCCTTATTGTGTAAGTTGGCAGAAGTAGACAGGTAAACCATTAAAAAACACCAAAAAAAGCTAATGCCCACAGGTTCTCAACCTCACTTCACACACAGTAATATAACATAGAAAAACTTTTTAATCTCTAAAAGTAACAAGATTTTATGGAAAAAAAGAATGTTTATGTTGAAAGGACACAGGGAACAGACATTCATTTACTGCTAGTGGAAATGTAATCTGATTTAAATCTTCTATACCGGCACCTTTTAATACATAGCCACTAATCACATATGATTAAGTTTAAACCTGAATTAATTCAACAAAATAAAATTAACAACTCAGTTTCTGAATGGCATTAGTGACAATTCAAAAGCTTAAGAGTTTCATGTAGCTAATAGCTAACACTGGAAAACATAGATACAGAACATTCCCTCCATCACCATAACTCCTATTAGACAGTGCTGCTCTGGTGCAGAACTCTACTGGACAGCACTGCTCTAGAGCCATTTGCCAATCAAGGTACATAGAAAAAATTGAAAATATGTACACCCTTCCCCAGCAAATCTACTTCTAGAATGTATTCTCAAATTATATTCACGGTGTGTACAAAATGTACTATAAGAATACAAATCAAAATATTCACAATAGCAAAATAAATTTTTTGAAAAAACAGTAAGGACATGGGTAGAAATGTTCTAGCAAAGCTACTCAGTGATGGCATATTATTTACTACTCTCCTACACTTAAATGCCAACATGAAGTTTTTAATTTCATGGGCCTTTCTTCTCCGAAGCACCAACCTGAAATCCCTTCCATTTCCTATCACTTCCAGGGAGAAACAAAAAGATAACTAAATATAATCTATCACTTGGTTCTGCCTATAACAAACAGTTTTCAAAAAATGCCCAGAATTCTAGTCTGGTTCTTGACTTATGGTGCTTTAGTTCACGAACTTAATTCATTCCACAATTATGGAAGAGATGGCCATGGTCCTGTTCATCACCTGATGCAGAACTCACAAACAAAAGCAAAATTTTGCCAAACTCTTCGGTTAGCAAACCAAACTGTTTGCAAACACAAGCGTCTGTGAACCGAGGTGCCACTATATGTAATATTTAAAGACTGGAGAAGGGGTTGCAGAAAGCAGGACCAAAAGGTAAAGCCTTGTTAATTCTGAGTATATTTGCTCCAAATTTATGCTAAAATAGTCAGATTTGCCTGATTCCAAATGTAAAATCCCAAAGCACTTTAATAATAACAATGTCAAGAACAACATTAATAATTGTTAACCTATACAATCAGCCACACAGTATTTATTAATTACTGTTGGTCCCATAAGGGGTATCATCTACAACTTATTTATCTTTGTATACCTCATAATAAATGCCACAGTGTTTTTATGCACTCAACAAATAGATGTTCATGGTTTGAATTATGTTTCAGAAAGGACAAGCTGACTCAGGAAAACAGTGTAGAACTGCTTACATATTTATACACGGTAGTGTATAAGGCTATATCTCTTAAAGCAATAATGATACCATAAATGTTTTTTGACTATTGTAAAAAAATTCAGAATGAACCTGAATTATAATAAGTTTATAAGGCAAGAACAAAGAAAGAGATCTGGCAGTCCTCCTTATTGATGCAGATGTTGAACTTCCCTCATTTGCTCACTCATTTAGTCACTGATCAGGTGCTTTGAAGAGCCCAGGGCCACAGTGGTACTCAGACCACCATGCTGGAGAGGAAGAGCATGGGCCTTGGGCTCTGAAGGTCGTCCCCTGAAGAAGACACTTGACAGACAGGCAGTGTGGCACGCATACCAACTGAAAAAGGATGAGAACTCAGTACATTCGCAAGCATGAATGGAGAGGACTCAGGCACTCAGGTGAGGCTCAGAGGGAAAGACAGGTAGCAAGACAGCCACCTGCAGATTTCTCCACCAAAAAGCAATACCAGTTCAGTAATTTAACACTGAAAGAGCCATGGTGACAACCGAGTTGCTTCCACTACCCCAAGATACTGGCATCTTTCAAATGATAGCGCTGAACACACTTGAATCACAGGCAGCAAGCTAGGGAATCCGCTCTACTGCATAGAGTGAAGTTGGACAAGGGATTACCAACAAGGAAAGCCCCATGCACCAGAGTCTAGCACTCATTTCATCATTTCAGCGGTGCTTGTCTAAATTCCCAGCAAAAAGAAAACAGAACAAAAAAAGTACTAATAGTAATATTCACATTATTCCCATCCAATTAACAACCTAGGATGCTAACATTAAATCCTCAATAGAGAAAAAGCATTAAAATATTTTATTAGACATTTTTGTAACTCAAGAATAGACAACTTCTCTATTAAGTTACAAAATACAGGATTAAGGTACTCCCATAACTATCCTCCAAAGTTTAATGTATTTAATCTTTGTGTACTAATATGAACTCTTACAAAACTACTCTATCTCATCAAACTTAATGTATTATATGTATTATATAATAACTCTGTCCTCTTAGAGATTAACAAAATAGATTTCTTATTTTCTCAATTAATAAAAACCAGGCATAAATCTTAAGAAATATGAAAAAGTAGAACATAGGTTCTAAAGACCAGTTGCCTAATTTCTTACCCAAGAAGCTTATCAAGAAAGCTAATTTAGAGCCAGGGATTTAGATCAGTGGTTCCACCTCCTGCTGCACAAGCGCAAGAACCCGAGTTCAATCCCCGGTACCAAAAAAAAAGAAAGCTAATTTAAATAATTTGGCTCCGAGAACAGAGGAAAGATGAACTTAGATAATGTAACTATTAACAGGTTCTTTTGCTCACTGAGTTTGTGTTATGGTTGTTGTTGCTAGACCTCCAAAGCACTGCTGAAACAGAAATGATGCTAAATATCTGGTAGCTATTACTGAGGTAGTATCTGGGAATTATGATGTACAGCTCAAGTACACAAATAAAGTACAAAGCGTGAAGCTAACTAACACCTATCACTCAGCATTAGGAAATTCAGACACTGGTTTCTTTCTTTTTTCTTTTTCTTTTTTTTTTTTTGTACTAGGGATCGAACTCAGGACCTTGCACTTGTGAGGCAGGCAGGGTGCCACTGAGCCACATCCCCGGCCCTAGGAAATTCTGATGACACTGGTTTCTAACAGTAATAACCTAAGCCTTTTCTTTCAAGCCAAGATAAACCCAGAAGAGTCCCAGGGAAGCTCTTTAACATTAGAATGTTTCTGCAGCACCACAATAATGAGAAAAGAATTAATGTGAACTGTCAGTGTATCAACCTTCAAGGGGGCAATTTACAATCAGAATAATTTAAGTCTGGGAAGATTGTGATTTTACCACTTTCCATACACATTATTTTGAAAGGGAGTATTCCACATCACACCATCTAATTTTCCAATTTCAAGTCTCATAGTGATTATTTCATTTCAGTCAGTGATCTCTAACACTGAGATTTGTATTTAGGGCAATGTTGCTACGACAACAAAAAAGGGGGAATGTCATCCCTGTGATCGTAACCAACTCTCAGTTTTACAGACTTCACTTACTATTCTGATATATTATAATCTTTGTCTGTTTGAATATTACTTCATTTGTAGTTTTCAATGAAAATATACACTTATGTTTACCTTAGAAGGTACAACATAACTGAAAATATGTAACTCTGAATGCAAATAATAATAGAATTTAAGGAAAAAATTTAAAAGTGCAGAAAGAGCATTCATTATAACAACCTACACTGACTGGTTTTCAGGAGAATCCAGTCAAAACGCCCTTAGTGTCACACACATAGTAAATACCGCGTTAATATAAAGCATCCCACGCACAACAGGCAGAAAAGTCCTTCCACAGAGCTTTAGAAGTTACCAGGCCTCCAGCCCGATCTCCGAGTGGTGCCCCATGCCCCGTGCCACTCCCACCACACGAGCCAAAGCAGGTAGCAAGACTATCCTTTCCCAGCTCCGAAAACACAAACTTGGCGAGACAGGGAAACCTTACTACTAACCCATGCAGCACATTCGTCCCACCAGCCTTGCGTTCCAGTCTTGATCATTTTTCATGACCTGCAGGAAATCTGTGCAACAGCTCCCAAAACTCTCTCTGTACACATTCTGTGTCAGAGTCCTGCAAACTTTCTCTGTACAAAAGAAAACACTGATGAGACACTCCTACTTGCTAGCTGAAAACTAGTCAACGCCCCCTTTTAAGCAAACATTAGCAAAGCCAGACTCCTCTACTGCTTCCTACAGCACACACACAGCTATTACTAAAAAGAAACTAAACTATTTTCCTTTTAATCTTAAAGCTCTTTATAATAAGTCACTTAAAAACAGAGTTTTGATTCCTTTTTTCTTATGAGACAAACCAATAGGATGTTGGATTTTACATCTGAACTAACTCTACATTCTCTCCCTTCTAACACCCCAGGCAGAATTCCCCTGCAATAAAAACACCCAGCCCAAATTGCTTAACTTTTCTAGATACATGTGCTACAAAGGTGACTTAGAAAACAAAGCTCATTTTTATAGGCTAGACATATCCTTCAGGTATCCTTCAGATACCACTATCAAATATTTCTTTATGCAAACTTAATATATAAATTGTCATTTGGATCTTACAACAATTTTAATTTAGAGCTGTGAAAGCCAGAGTTTGGAGACATGAAGAAACTAGGCCAAGAGCCAGGCACAGTGGTACGTACCACACCTGTAAGTCCAACCACTGGCAGGCTGAGGCAGGAAGAACACATGAACCTAGAAGTTCAAGGCCAGTGAGACCCAGTCTCAAAAAGAAAAAGAAAGAAAGAAATTGGTCCAATGGGTAGGTAAGGAACATAATGGAGGCTAGATACTGGGAAGTAGGAAGAAAGTGTTCAAATGGGAAGGGGAAGTGGGGAGGGAAAAAACAGAATGGAAGAAAAAAATGGAAACAAATGTAAATGGGAAAGGGAAGAAGGGCTGAAGGGAGGAAAGGGGAGAGAAATGGGAAAAAAGAAAAATAAAGATATATTATGTACAGGTACAAATTCCCTATGACGAATGTGATCAATATGTATGACAAATATGTAATAAAAAAATTTTAATTAAAAAATTAGTCCAAAATCTCATAGCATAAGTGAAACCTTAAATGTGATTCTAAAACCTACTCTTTTCTGTCAGATAGTAGACCTCCTAATCTAATAATGCAGGAAAAAAACAAAAAATCTTCAATTTATGAGATCTCCACTTACGAACAGGAATAAATAAATGAAGTAAAAAACTGAGAACAAGCAGTAGACCAAGCGCCTTCAGCAGTCCTGTTTATTTGAAATATCAGACAAAAGGGCCTTCCTGAACAGAAACTCTGAACTATAACTCCAAACAAGTAAAGTGATCACTATGTTCACAATACAGGCCAGCAAATCTTACGTGCCAAGGGGAAGGTCCCACAACACTGCTAGATAGGAGTTCGTGGGGGTACTCGGAAACATCCTAATGTGATATGTAATTCTGTTCTAAAAACACTAGATGGATAAACCAATCAGCTGCTGTAAGTCTAACAGCCCTTAAACACTTCCTTGAAGATGGCCTAACGCTGCCAACATCTGGTAAGAAGTTCAGATGCACTCGTCAGTATCTGAATCTCCTCTACAGAGAAGCCTCGGTCTGCTCACCACACAGAAAACAGGGTCAGAACAACAGTGACAGCCCTAGGAGAGCCCCTCACGTCTGCAGCTGTCCCCACGCATACCCATGCAGCACATCCATACTGCCTCTCACGCTCAGAGCTGCCCTTGAGATTATTCAAACTTAGATGAGAAGGGTAGGATCCCAAAGCTGTCAAGAGTAGGGTATGCAGTTTGCCAAAGCATATTCAGTATCATAATTTCACACTTGGAAAACAAAACTCTAACTTTTAAAAAATGAGTTAACAGCAAATAAAAGGTAAACCTTAGCCTCACTGTGGTACAGACACAAAATAGATGGGATTTACCTTGTGCAGATTAGGGATAACAAAGAGTAAGGGAGGAAAACCACAATGTTTTACTCAGAGGTTTCATCAGAATTTAGAACAGGGAGGAGACTTCTGCATTTATCAATAGGGATCAAATGTGAATTTTATTTATTTTTGTGTTGGAGATTGAACTCAGAGCCTTGTACATGCTAAACTCAGTCTACCACTTGGCTACCCCCCAGTCTAAAATATATTTTAGTGTTATAATATTTTAAATAGCATGTAAAAAGTATACTTATTTATTGGGTACCATGTGATGTTTCAATATATGTACACATTGTATAATGTTCAAAACAGGATAAGCATATATTTCCTCTCAAATATTTATCCTTTCCTTGTGGAAACAGTCAAAATCCTTCTAGGATTTTTGAAACAGTATATACAGGCACTCTCTTGTGCAACAGTGCACAGAACTTCTTGATCCTGTCAGACTGCAACAGTACCTGTTGAGCGAGCTCAGCCTCCCACTCTGCTCCCTAGCCTCTGTAATAACCTTCTCCTCTCAACACTGGGTAGGGGCGGGGCTGAACTCAAGGCCTACTGCAGGCTAGGCAAGTACTCTACCACTGAGCTATAGCCCCAGCACTTTAAAAAAATTTGATTTAGAGACAGGATATCACTAGCTTGCTCAAGTTGGGCTTTAGCTTGTAGTCCTCCTGCCTCAGCCTTCCAAACAGCTAAAATTGCAGGCATGTGCCACTGCACCTGACATCAGAACAACCTTTTGAGATTCCATCCTTGGGTGGGATAATGTGGTGTTTGTCTTTCTGTGCCTACCTAGCTTACTTCATGATGACTTCCAGTTTTACTCACACTGTCACAAATAATAAGATCTCGTGTTTTTAATGGCTGAAGAATATTCCATTATGTATAGTTGTCACATTTTGATAGACAATTAGATTAATTTCATTTCCTGACTTTTGGGGGTGTGAATTTTGACAGTTATAAATTTTGAAAGACCAAGAAATATCTTACAAAAGGGTGGAAGACAAGGGGGAGAAGGAAGGGGAAGAAAGAGGAAGTAGCTGGGTGGTGGTGGTGAAAAAATATGGGAAGGAGAAGGGGATCTTCTGCACCACTGCCTACAAATAGCTCTGCAGTACAATCCAGGGAAAGTATTAGAAATGAATGGCTGTAAGATTTTTAGCATTATAGGAGGAAAATAAAGTGACAGGAAAAAGTAGCTAGGGTCAGTATGAAGGCCAGATCTTGAAAGGAGTGGATACTGCAGAACTGGTGCACTGGGAGCTAGGGAGGATGGATCCAAGTGACTGCACAGCACCACCTGGCCCCTCAAAGTCTGGCCTCAGGCCACTTGCAGGCTCCCTGCCCTGCCTCACCCAAGCAACACTTCCACTGCCCATGTGACTCAACCTGCAACCGCAGCTTCACTCCCATTTTAATTGAAAAATATCAGCAAATATTCCCATAGAAACCTTGTTATGGTTTACTTCTATTAGTACAGAACTACAGCTGATGCTCATTTTCCAGTTAGCCCAATTCCTCTCTGCTGGTCTTGTGACTCACTTGTGTGGGACAGCAGACATAGAAGATGCTACTTAACAACTCTGAGCCTCAGTCACAACCTGCCTGCCACCCACTCACCCTCCGTCCCCACCTCACTTTTGTGAGTTGTTTTTGGGCACTAGGCACAAACCCAGGGCTGTGATCATGCTAGGCAAGCACTAACCCTGATTTCCACCCCCTGCCCTACCACCTCACCTATGTTAAAAGGGGTGTCTCATTAGAACAACCCCAAGTTACACTATGAAGCATTCAACCTAAAAAAGTTCCCAAAATGTAGGGCTGCAATGAGAAAAGCATGCTAACATGGTACCTGCCAGGGGTTTCTCAGCTCAGTTTCTCAGTTTCTCAGCTCAGCTTGCCCTTTCTCAGGGCAAGGCCCGTAGTTCTTGGGCCACAGCTCACCTCACAGTAGTGCTCATCTGCAGCTATGGTTGTTCTTGACAACAGAGACTCTCATTCTTGCATGATCGAAAGAAATATTTTTAGATTTTCTTTTACATTTCAAGATTCTATTGTTCGTGGCTTACACAGAATTCTTCCTCCTTTGTAGAAATTAAGAGGATGTAAAGATTCCAGGGTTGTCCCTTTCTTAGTACTGGTTTTATTAATTTAAATTCCCAGTGTTGATTTTTAATTTTTTTATAACCATTATTTGTTAGTCTATGAAACTAAACAAAGTAACATTGATTTCTAAAGCAATCCATCTTAATCAGGGCATAATCAATGTACAGCTTCTGTGCTAGATACTAAGTATGGTTAAAACCGTATCTTAAAGGAGCTACTGGCCTATCTAAATTATAGTCTTCATTAAGAAGCTTTATATTTTCAAAAACCATTCATCACTCTGCCAAAAAGAAACTGAAGATGGGGGAGTGGTTCAAGGTAAGGCTAGAACTAACAATCTCAAACATCAGCTCCAATAAAATCTCTAGATTTATACTACCTAGAATTACTGGAAGAAATTATACATCATCAGAAACGTGAAAAATTTTTAAACAAAATTATTTTTAAAAATACCAAAAAATGGGCTGGGGATTTAGCTCAGTGGTTTCGCTCCCTGCTGTGCAAGTGTAAGGACCCAAGTTCGATCCCTGGTACCAAAAAAAAAAAAATTATTGTTTTAAAATAGTTGGGTGGGAAGACTTTCAAAACAAATTAAAACTCAAAAGAAAATGAACATATAAAGGCTAACAAATTTGACAAACTACTGATATAAAAGTAAACAAAATTTTCCACAGCAGAAAATATCTGCTCCATACATAAATACCAAGAATAGATTAATAACTCCTACTAATAAGAAAAAAAGACAGTTTTTCCTAAACAAATAGTATGAACATACAATTCGTAGAAGGAATACAAATAACCATTAAAGATATGGAGAAATATTCAACCTCCCTTCTAACCAGGGATGCAGATAAAGAAAATGATTTCATATTGGCATAATTTATAACAATGGCAACACTTCATGCAGAGAAAAGTGGAATCTCAAATTACTGTAATGTGGATGTGTAAAATGGCAAAGACTTTTTACAGAGCAATTTGCAGTATCCATTATAAATTAAAATGTACATACTTTCTGAACCAATAATTCCACTTGTAGGATATTAAAGAAATATTTGTGTATATACGATTAACATAAAAGGATGTTTACTGTAGCAAAAATTTGAAACAATTTAAATGTCTATCATTAGGAGACCTGATGGAGTTACAGTTCTCTAAAGTCACAGAACTTTTTTTTTTTTTTTGAGAAGGTCTTGTAGTTCGGGGTGGCCTTAAACTTATTATGTATCCCAGGTTGGCCTCCAACTCCTGGTAATCCCAGACATCATCATGTCCAGCTAATCTTATAAATTTTTTTTTTTAGTTTTTTGACACAGGATTTCACTATGTAATTCAGGCTGGTCTTGAACTCACTATGTAGCCAAGGCTGGCCTCGAACTTGCGGCAATTCTCCTGTCTCAGCCTCTTGAGTGTTGGGATCATAGGTTATGTGCTACCACACTCAGCTTAATCCTATAAAATTTTAATGAAAGAAAATCTACATATACTTCAGTGACATGAAAAGCATTTCCAAAACAGTTAAGTGACAAAATGCAAAATAATATATATACAAAATATGCATATCATAAGAAAGATAAATTCCATTTTAAGAGTGGAAGCTGGGGGAGAGGGTCGGTAGGGTATCATTCCTAGTTCATGCCACATTTCTGTATTACTAATAACTGCAACTTTTAAAGTGTTTTGAGTTCACTGATCCATTCATGTACTGAATTCTCTGGTAGACTCCATAGAAGATAGAGTAATAAAAGGGCTGAGACACAGGCCCAAGGCCCACCAGGTGTGAGACACAGCTCTGCCCTCAGGCAAGGCCAGGTCCTCCGTGTAGGTGGCTGCAGGAAGGAATGAAAAAGGGAGAAGGGAGGGGCAAGGGGACAGCTGCTCCTGTGGGATACAAAATGATGAGGCTGCAGAAAGTCTCGGAAAGGAGGGAGAGTCACTGGCTGAGAACATTCAGAAATTAACTGCCCTGCTTAGAGGTCTCCTTGTTCAAAATGTGACAGCCAAAGAACAAAATGCAGTAGGGTTGCAGAGGGATCTGTCACAGATCCAGAAAGAGGATGGTTAGAATGTGCTAGGGAAGCAGGTGACACAACAATAGGTGCCATCAGTCTCTGCCCGCAAATGCTCTTTTGTGTATCTGCCCACCAGCCACACACCAGTCAATGACCGCAACCTCCTGTCACCGCAGCTGCCTGTCAGCCGGTGACCAAGAGCACTGGTGGCTGGGAAAGGAAGTGTGGGGTTCTGTTCCATAAAGGAACTTACAGGCAATCATTCTGATGGCTGGGCAAAAATGGAACATAAAACTCTCATAATGTGCTGTTAATTGACTTTCTCCTACATGAACATCCTGAAGTCCTATGAACATAAAGAAACTCTACATTGCTACACTAAGAGTTGTCTATGATCTAACTTCTCTAGATCCTAGACACTGTAAAGAATGGAAAGTTTCTGCAATGCTTATCTATATAATACTAATTTTAAGAAATTAAACTTGTTGTAAAGTTTAAAAGATGAAAGATTGATGCAATCTGAAGAGAAACCAGAGAACTGTTGTACAGTTTAAAATGTCAGTCTTTCCAGATTTCTGGAAAGTCTGATTAAAAATACATCCCCCAAACACAAAGATATAAATTGATAAAAACAAATTAAACAAACATTATTTCTACATTATTTATATGTAAGATAAGGCTACTACATTTATGAATACCTTAGAAAATTCTGGTTTAAAGTCTTTAGATTTGAAAACTTTTACAATTATAACTACTACATATAAATAAGGAAATCAGTTCACTTTGAAATTCAAATTAACACAAGATACTCTCAAAAGTAGAACCTCCACTATCTCAGATAAAACATAAACAACAAAATACAGTGAATACACATGGCATCTCAAGCCTCTTTAAAATTGTTTCTGAAAGAATCCTATTTCCTTTTATGCTATTTCCTGTCCCAAAGAATGCCCTCTGTAGACAATTTTGGCTAACGGAGGCAGCTATGATAGAGACAAACAAGACTTAGGAGTTGGAAGGAGGACAAGGGATCTACACAAATGTGGGTTTGAATCTTGGCATCAACACTGGGTAGCAATTTCAGTTTGAGAAAGTAATTTAACCTCTGTCAAACACAAATTTTCTCATCTATAACTAGAGCCACCTTCTTCAGATACCCTATCACTCTATTATTATAACCATTAAATACAATGATACAGTTAAGTAAGATGGCACAGTACTGGTTTTCTAATCACTTTAATCAATAACAAATATGAATCAAGTACCTGCACCAAGTTACTATGCTATGCATGGAACTTCACATCATCTCACAATAATAGCTACCACTGTGTTTATCACTGGCTTTATTTTACTAATTTTTTTTAAAACTAAATTTCAGAGTTCTTAATCTAGCCCAAGGTTTCTGGAAGCAAAGAAAAGCGATGCTAAGGTTTGACCCAGATTTTGTGATATCTTTTCCACTACACAAGAACAAATAGTAGGGGTGAGTCAGATTCATATAATCTTCAACATCAAGATACTAGGAAAGGACATAAGACAGATGCTCTTGGCTTTTACTATACCAAATCCGGAAGAAAGAAAACTAAAATAAAATGTCCTCAAGCTGCTAAGGAATCAATTCCCTCAATAAACTGCATAAATGCCTCTATTTATGAAGGAATTGGGGGAAAGGCACAGAGAAATTTTTCATTCTGCTCAAGGTGAAAGTGTAAATCAATACAAGGACAAAAAATAAAACTCTGGGAGTCCTTGTCCATCTTTCTGGTACCAGACTGCAGGTTACTGTATAATGCAACACTCTGTTCACCTTGAGTATAATCGGTCTTTCTTGATTAGGTTGATAGATACTATGACTTTGTCAGTGTCCTATGGAACAAAACGAAACATACTTCACTACTTGGTCTAACATTCACCTTATTCCATTTTTCATGAAACAGGCTTACAAAGAATTCATAGTCTTTTCAGGTAGTTGTCTCTTATTTTCACCCAGGTTTCGAGACTATATTCTCAGGTTGTGAGGCCACACTGACTCATGGCAGTGGAAAGCACAGGCCTGATTCGCACACGTATAGCACTTCTCACTCCTATAATACAACAAAGCCAGTCACAGAGTGAATCAGCAGCAGGGAAAAAAGGTTGTGTCTGGGCGTGCTTCACAAAGGAGGTGGCCTCCCATCCAAAGTTTCTTCATTAAATGAGCTTTACACCTGGCAGAGACAACTGCTTTTGCCCCAGGACCACCACGTTGGGCTTGTGGGCTTCAGAAGCCACTCCCTAGCTGACCCCACCGCACCCTAGAAGGGCTCTGCCAGCCCCAGAGACTGCACTTCACCCCCTGTGCAATGGTGGGCAAAAGCAAAGGCACTCACTCAGGCAATGGCCTGGCCACCACAGGCCTTCTCCCTAAGGCTTACTTCCTCCGGTGGGAAAGAGCCTCCCACCTGCCCAGCTAGGGAAACACGACTGGAGAACAGATGGAGACAGTCACAGGAGAAGAGGGCTCTCCTCCAGTTCACCCACTAGGCAGTATCACCCCGGGTGGCTCATCTCCACACTTCAGTGCTCTAGAGAAATCTTTCCTATCACCCACATGCACCGCCTAAAAACCAGAGGCCAACTGTGAAAACATGGATACTCTTCTCAGATACCTTTCCAGACATTTTCAAACTACTCTAGGCATCTTTACTGACTACTATTTGAATAGTGGTCTAATCTTTTAAATTCCACATTCACTCCTGCCTGTCTCCATGAGAAAGGAATGTTTTCTTGAAGGTGAGTGGGTGGACCAGTCAATGTATTTGTCTTTGTCCCCACATTTTTATTAATGTGTACATAAATTATGTAATGAAAGTCAGGGCTAGGAGGACAAGGAATGAATGATGATGTGTGATACACATAAGGAACTTTTTCTCCTAGGTACATCTAGGAGACAGAAATAGGTACCTTGAGTTAGTGCTAATGGGGGCTCTACTGCAACAACCTTCAGGAATAATCAGAAGTGTTTAAATGTTTGCACCGTTCATGTGTTCCTCACTACAATGCTGGACATGTGTACGTTGCTAAATGCCAGGCCTTGCCCTAAGATTTCACATCTTCCTACTGCAAGATGATAAGGAAACTGAGGCATTGAGGAGTTGATCATTTTCTTAAGGACAAAGAAAACTGAAAACTAAACTAACTAGAGATAACTGGGACTCAAACCCAGGCAGCTGGACCAAGAAGCCTTTCTCTTAAACTCTGATTCTACAGACTCTGGAGTAGAATCTAAACATCCAAAATTCAGACTAAGATTTATATGACATTCATTTCAACATTAAATACAATTCTTGCCTGATGTTTATCAGCTATTGTTATCAATGTTTATTAGCTATTGTGAATTATTAGCTACCAGTAGAAAAATGTGAAATATACAAAAATAGAAAAATAAGTCAGCTGTGGTGTGGATACAAAAAGATTCTCTCACAGACAGCTAAATTAGGCTGAGACCAGCCCAAGACAGAGCAGAGATGCGGCAAACCAGGCCTGTGGTTGAGGGCTGGGCTGAGAGAAACGAGGCCCCGAGATGGAGACACCACCACGGCCAGGCCTGTGAGCCACCCCGAAGGGAAACAGCAGCTCAAAGCTGTGCTGTAATCAGCACCGTAGGCCCAGTGAGCCCGAAACATGGAACAAACATGTATTCAGATGATCAGAACACGCCTACGCTCACTTCTGCCCCTTCCAGAAATGCCTTTCTCTCTTTTTTTTTGGTAATGGGGACCGAACTCGGGTCCTTGTGCTTGTGCAGCAGGCTGCGGAAACCACTGAGCTAAATCCCCGACCTCCTTTGTCTTTTTACTCCCTGCCACACACCCTGCATTTGTAGTAGGTCAGTGTTAGCTAAGCAACTGTACTTATAGTCCTACAGGTTGATTGTAGCTTGATGCAAAGGCAGCCAATGATGTGATTTTACTGAATAACCCCCCAGACACAGTGCCTCAGCAGCAACCCCTTTTCAGGACCCCTTCTGCTTCTCAGGAGCTTTCTCCCTACTCTTCACCTCCTCTGTCCCCTACTTCATTCTTCAGAGTCCTGAGACAGGAACCTGGCACATCTAACAAGTTGGGAGTTATTGCCCTGAGCACTTACATATTCATTAATTAAATATTGATGAAGTCTGGTAACATGTGAATGCCTATACTTCAATATCAGTAGGGGAAAATATTTAGTAAAAAAAAAAGAGTATAATATCAGTGATTAAATCTAGGTAATGAGATTATAGATTATTTTATTTTAATCTTTTTTCTTCCAATTTTTCTTCAAGGAATATGTAATGTTTACAACAAGGGTGGGGGGTAGGCCATGGGTACTGTGATATTTTTTGTTTTTAAGAACTTTTCAATTTGTAAAATACTTCTAAAAAATGCTCCTAAAAAAACAACTTATACCTTCCTGGCTACTGCTGGTGGCATCTTGAATATATGGGATTAAGCTGAAATCCCAGTCTCAGATGACCACTTCGAATACTGAGCAATCTTTCCCCAGAGGCAGCCACTGGGTCCCTCAGAGGACAGGGCACTCCCCACCCTGCGGCCACCTGAGCGTGCAACAACCTCTGCCCAACCACTGAGATGAAATTTATAAAATAAAATTTACTTCAACGGCCAGAGGCATGCCTTAGGAATCTGTTCCTGTCCAAACCTATTCTACAAGATAAAAGAAGGGATCGGGGTGGGGATTTAGCTCAGTGGTGCTGTGCCTGCCTCACAAACTCCAAGGTCCCGAGTTAGATCCCTGGTACCAAAAAAAAAACAAAAGAAAGGATGAGGGTGGAATAGAGAAAATAGGGAATTTTAAACTTCAGGTATCACCTGGCACCTGGTGACTAAAATGCTCAAAGCAAATCACTAAAAATATCTATAAACCCAGCCTACTTTTTAAATACAAATCTCTGTAACTTAGTAATGACCTGAACTGCAACCCTATAATGTTTAACAATATACAGATATAGATATTTAAATCAGGTGTGGTGGCACACACCTGTAAACCTAGCACTCTGAGAGGCCAAGGTGGAAAGATCACAAGTTTTAATCCAGCCTGGACAAGTTGGCAAGACCCTGTCTCAAAATAAAAACGAGCTAGGGCCAGGTGTGGTGGCACACACCTGTGATTCCAGCACTCGGGAGGCTGAGACAGGAGGATGACTGAAAGTTTGAGGCCAGCCTGGCCTACATAATGACTTAAAGCCCAGACTGAACTGCATAGCGAGAACTTGTATCAAAACAACAACAAAAAACAAACAAACAAGCAAACAGACAAAAGAGCTGGTGATATAGCTCAGAGCAAAGGCCCTGGGTTCACTTCTGAGTATGAGAGACAGAAACAGGGTGACAGCAAGAGAGAAAGAGAGACAGAGACAGATAGAACCCTGTGACTGTACTAAACATATTAGCAGGTCACCGCAATTTAAACCTGTTCTTCTTTTGTCAAAAGCTAGCCCTTCTTAAGAAGGTAGCATTTGTGCTCACTTTGGCAGCACATATACTAAAACTGGAACGATACAGACAAGATTAGCATGGCCCCTTTGCAAGGATGACACGCAAATTTGTGAAGCATTCCATATTTTTAAGTAACAAAATAGATGCATGAGGCTCTAGAAAAATTCAAAGCAGAAATAATCTCCCACATAACTACAGAGAGGGTGAGCAGAGTGAAAGACATGATTAGAGGCTCCAGAACAGAAACAGATAAGAAAATAGATGAAATCAGAAACATGCTGGAAGTCATGAATGCCCAGCATAAGAAAGAAATGGAAACCATGATCGCCCAACATAAGTAAGGAATGGAATCCATGAAACAGATTCAAAGAGATATTCAGGAGATTAAAAACTCCATTGAAAGTATGCAGAACAGATTAAGAGAATCTGAAGATAGAGTATCAGATATAGAAGACAGGATTGCGGTGAAGGACCATGAAAACAGAGATCTCTTCAAAATAGTAAGGGACCATGAGAAATCAATCCAACAGCTGCTAAATGATGCAAAGAAGAATAACATAAGACTGATAGGAGTCCATGAAAAAACAGGAGAAAGGACAATTGACATAAAATAACTGTTCACAAAAGTAATAGTAGAAAACTTCCCAGAGGGAGAGAATTGGACATGCAGATAAGTGAGGCATATAGAACTCCAACTAGCCATGATCAAAAAAAATCTACACCTAGACATATAATAGTCAAGATCCCAGAAATCCAAGAGAAGAACAAAATTCTACAGGCAATTAGAGAAAAGAAACAAATCACCTACAAAGGAAAGCCCATCAGAATCACGGCACACTTCTCAACACAAACCCTCAAATCAAGGAGAGCTTGGAGTGAAGTTATTTCAAGCCCTAAAAGAAAATAACTTCCAAGCTAGACTGTTGTATCCTGAAAAATTATCTTTCAAAATCGAGGGGGAAATTAGATACTTCCACCACAAAGAACACCTGAGAAATTTCATGAACACCAAACTAGCACTCCAAACACTTTTAAGCAATATCCTAGAAAAAGACAATGAAGGTCACAATTCCATGAGGCCCAACAGAGGGAAGCCACCAGGCAAGGTAAGACACTAAAGGGAAAGGGGGAAAAATAAGAAATAAAAGAGCCAACAACAGTAAAACATCATGACAAGGATGAGTCAGTATCTATCAATTATAACTACTAATGTTAATTGCCTCAATTCACCAATCAAAAGAAATAGACTGACAGAATGGATTAAGAAGCAAAACCCAGCAATATGCTGTATACAAGAAACACACCTAACTCAAAAGGGAATTCATACACTGAAAGCGAAAGGATGGAAAACAGTTCTCCACGCGACAGGAACCCAGAAAAAAGCAGGGGTAGCAATCTTATTGGCAGACAAAGTAGATTTCAAACCAAAACTAATTAAGAGAGACAAAGATGGTCACTACATCCTTGTGAAGGGAACAATCCAAGAGGAAGAGATGACAATCCTAAATACATATGCAACAAATACAAATGCCCCAACTATACAAAACAAATATTAAAGGACATGAAAAATCAAATAAGCACTAATACAATTGTATGGGGGACCTCAACACCCCTCTATCACAAATAGATCATCTAGAAAAAAAACGAACAATGAAATTCTAGAACTGAACCAAGCTATTGAACAAATGGACTTAATAGATGTTTACAGAGTGTTCCACCCCACAAAATTGGAATACACATTCTTTTCAACTGCACACAGGTCATTCTCCAAAATAGACCACATGCTAGCTCATAGGACATATCTAAGTAAATGTAAAAGAAATGAAGTCATCCCCTGTATATTATCAGACCATAGTGCAATAAAATTGGAGGTCGATAACATAAGAAACTGCAAAAGTCGCAGAAACACATGGAAATTGAATAACACCCTCCTGAACAGCCAATGGGTGACAGAGGAAATTAAAGAAGAAATTAGACAGTTTCTACAAGTAAATGATAATCCCAGTACAACATACAGGAATCTATGGGACACAATGAAAGCAGTTCTACGTGGGAAATTCATAGCACTGACGGCCCATATTAGGAAAACAGAAAACTCAGATAAATAACCTAATGCAGAACTTCAAGCTCCTAGAAAAAGAAGAACATAACAAACCTAAAGCTCGTACAAGAAAGGAAATTATAAAGATCCGAGCAGAAATCAATACAATGGAGACTAAGAGAACAATACAAAAAAATTAATGAATCAAAGAGTTGGTTTTTTTAAAGAATAAATAAAATCGATAAACCTTTAGCCAACTTTATCAAAAAAAGGAAAGAAAAGGCTCAAATCCATGCAATTAAGAACAAAAAAGGTGAAGTCACAACAGACCCAGCAGAAATCCAGAGGATCATCAATAGCTACTTTGAGAACTTGTACTCTAATAAAATGGAAAACACAGAAGAAATGGACAGATTCCTAGATACATACGAATTGCCAAAGTTAAATGAAGATGATATATCGGGCCAGGGATTTAGCTCAGTGGTTCCACTGCCTGCCTTGCAAGCACAAGGACCCGAGTTCGATCCTCAATACCAAAATAAATAAAAAATAAAAAAAATAAATGAAGAGATACAGAAATTCTAAACACCCCTATTATAACAAGTTAAATTTAAAACATAATAAAAATTTTACCAACAAAGAAAAGCCCAGGTCCTGATGGCTTCACTGCTGAATTCTATAAGACATTCAAAGAAGAACTATCACCA
The DNA here is from genome assembly GCF_053883595.1 of Heterocephalus glaber. NCBI lineage: Eukaryota > Metazoa > Chordata > Mammalia > Rodentia > Bathyergidae > Heterocephalus > Heterocephalus glaber. The sequence continues at coordinate 10,902,194 of NW_028258151.1, read as the reverse complement.
TTACTATTTAAACTCATCAAGGAAATTGAAAGGGAAGCAAAGCTTCTAAATTCATTCCAGGAAGCAAGTGTTACTTTGATTCCAAAACCAGGGAAAGACCCAACCCAAAGAGAACTACAGGCCAATCTCCCTAAAGAACAGAGATGCAAAAATCCTCAACAAGATACTGGCAAACAGAATACAGAAGGTCATCAAGATCATACACCCTGACCAAGTCAGATTTATCCCAGGGATGCAAGGATGGTTCAACATACGTAAATCAATAAATGTAATACACTATATTAACAGAGCCAAGGACAAAAACTATATGATCATCTCAATAGATGCAGGAAAAGCATTCAACATAATCCAACACCCATTCATGATAAAAACCCTACAGAAATTTGGAATAAAAGGTCTTTATCTCAACCTGATTAAAGCTATCTATGAAAAACCAACAGCCAACATCATACTAAATGGTCAAAAACTGAAAACTTTCACACTAAAATCAGGAACAAGACAAGGATGCCTGCTTTCACCACTCCTGTTCAATACATTTCTGGAAACATTAGCCATAGCAACTAGACAAGAGAAAGAAATAAAAGGAATAAAGATAGGAAAGGAAGAAGTGAAACTGTTATTATTCACTGACGATATGATACTTTACATAGAAGACCCAAAAAAATTCTGACAAAAGACTTCCACACTTAATTGACAGATTCGGAGAGTAGCTGGATACAAAGTAAACACTCAAAAAACAATAGCCTTCTTATATACAAATAACAGACTCAATGAGAGAGAAATTAGAGAAACAATTCCTTTTACAATAGCATCCAAAAAATGAAATATCTAGGAATCAATCTAACAAAGGAAGCAAAAGACCTCTACCCTGAAAACCACAGCGCTCTGAAAAAAGAAATCAAAGAGGATATAAGAAAATGGAAAGACATCCCTTGCTCATGGGAAGGAAGAACCGATACAGTGAAAATGGCCATACTTCCAAAACTATTATATAGATTTAATGCAATGCCGATTGAAATTTCAACAATATACTTCACAGAACTAGAGAAAACAATTCAAAACTTCATTTGGAACCAGAAGAGACCTAGAATAGCAAAAGAAATTCCAAGCAACAGAGACACAGCAGGAGGTATCACAATCTCCAACTTGAAACTATACTACAAAGCTCCTGTGATAAAAACAGCACAGTACTGGCAAAGGAACAGACCTGAGGATCAGTGGAATAGATTAGAAGATGTAGAAACAACTGCAGACATACTCAGCCACCTCATCTTTGACAAAGGAGCCAGCTATCCTCACTGGAGGAAAGATAGCCTCTTTAATAAATGGTGTTGGAAAAACTGGATTTCAACCTGCCAAAGATTAAAACTAGACCCATACCTATCACCATGCACTAAACTAAGATCAAAGTGGATTAAAGATCTAAATATTAAGACAGAAACACTAAACTTGTTGGAAGATAAGTTAGGTAGAACTCTTTAAGACATTGGCATAGGAAAAGGCTTTATGAACAAAATCTGAGTAGCATGGGAACTAGTACAAAGAATCAACAACTGGGATCTCATCTTATTAAAAAACTTCTGCACTGCAAGAGAAACCACCAACAGAGCTAAGAGACAACCTACAATGTGGGAAAAAAAGTTTTAGTAGCTGTACCTCAGACAAAGGACTACTATCTAGAATATATAAAGAACTGAAAAAAATCAGACCCCCCCAAATTCAAAGACCCAATTCAAAAATGGGCATCTGAAATGAACAGACATTTCTCAGACAAAGAAGTAAAGCAGCAAATAAATATATGAAAAAAAATGTTCAACATCACTGGTCACTCGAGAGATGCAGATGAAAACAACACTGAGATTCCACCTCACCCCACAAAGAATGGCTACTATCAAGAAATCAAACAATAACAAATGCTGGCGGGTGTGTGAGGAGAAAGGAACCCTTCTCCATTGTTGGTGGGAGTGCAGACTGGTGCAACCACTGTGGAAATCAGTATGGAGACACCTCAAAGAAATAGGAACCAGCTATTCCCCTGCTGGGTATTTTTCCAAAAGAAATAAGAGAATCATACCACAGTGATATATGTGCACCCATGTTTATAGCGGCACAGTTTGTAATAGCTAAAGCTTGGAAACAGCCCAAGTGCCCATCAACTGGAAACTGGATAAAGAAGATGTGGTTGTTTTATAAAATGGAGTACTACTAAGCCATAAAGAATGAGAAACTAGAGACATTTATAGCTAAATGGATGCATATTGAGGTCATACTCTTAAGTGAAATAAATAGGACACACATGTGTAAATACCAAATAGTTTCTCTAGTGTGAGAAACTGAAAGTGTAAATAAGGATTAAAATGAATAATTGATAATGTGAAATAGGAAAAGGTCCAAAGGTGTAGGGGTGGTGGGAGGGGAAGGGGAAAGGGAAGAACGGAAAGGAACAATTATGAGAAAAGAAAAAAAAACGGAAATAAAATCTATGTAAATAGGAAAGGATAGAGGGGGTGAAGGGCGCACAGGTAATGGGGAAAAAACAAGAACTAAGATACATCATGTTCAGGTACAAACACCCAATGATAAATGTAAACATATTGTATACCTAAAATGAACCAATAAAAGAATTAAAAGGAAAAAAAAAAGAAGGTAGCGTTCTACACATTCAACAAAAGCAGCTCTTGAGAGGCCCTGAGCAGAGAGCTAAGCACTGGCAATGCAAAACAGAGTGAATGAGAGATTGGGAAGCCAGAATTTTCATACCTGTAAGGTAAATGCTGCCACAGAACTATGAAAAGATTAGCCTGATTTTATTTTTTAAATCAAATGTCTTTTCTATTTTTTCACATGAAGTAAATCTTAAGTGTTGAATTCAAAGATTTCAGCAATCATTTACATCCTATAAACCAGCACCCAAAACAAGATCAGGAACATTTCCATTTCCCAAGAAAGCCCTCCTGTGCCTATCTGCATCAACATCCACTCCCTCCCTCAGGCAACCTCATCAATATCATAGTAGAGCAGCCCTGGCTGTGCTGTTTCACAGGGATAGAAGCACACGGTCTTTTCAGTCTAGCATCTTCCATTCAGAATCCTATTTTTGAGACTGGTCTACATCATTGAATGTAGTACCAGTGATTTGTTCCCAGGAATGACTCAGTGGTATTTCTTTGTACTGACATACCCATTTGCTTACTCACTTGCCTGTTGTTGGATGTGCCGGCATCTTCCAACATAACAGCAGTCTGCTTGACTATAAACAAGACTGACCTGATTCTGATGGTTTTGTTTCATCTCTTTGATATGTATCTGTGTGCTTTAAAGGTAGGAGGCAGAGAGGTAAAGAGTATAAGGCAAAATTAAGATGGAAGTGAGAGTAATCAGGCATACGATGACAGACAACAATCACAGATGTTAGACTAGAATAAAAAGCCTTTGCAGAAAACCACATGCTAGGAGTTGAGGCTCCATCAGTAAAGCAACAGAGAACAAGAGAGTAAGTTTCAAATGGATTCATGGAAAAGAACGAGAAACTAGAGACACTTATAGCTAAATGGATGCATACTGAGGCCATACTCTTAAGTGAAATAAATAGGACACACATGTGTAAATGCCAAATAGTTTCTCTAGTCTGAGAAACTGAAAGTGTAAATAAGGATTTAAATGATTAAAATGAATAACTGATAATTTGAAATAGGAAAAGGTCCAAAGGTGTAGGGCTGGTGGGAGGGGAAGGGGAAAGGGAAGAAGGGAAAGGAAAAATTATGAGAAAAGAAAAAAAAATGGAAATAAAGTCTATGTAAATAGGGAAGGGTGGAGGGGGTGAAGGGCGCACAGGTAATGGGGAAAAAATAAGAACCAAGATACATCATGTACAGGTACAAGCATCCAATGATAAATGTAAACATATTGTATACCTAAAATGTACCAATAAAAGAATTTTTTTTAAAAAATGGATTCATGGAAGCCTTTTCCTTAAAACTCAATTTTACAGAGCACCAGCCTCATGTTCCCACTCTATTGTTGACTCCGAGGTTTACAAAGAGTTAGTAAAACTCCCTTAGATTTATTTTTGCTCTCTGTAAAATAGAAATGACACCACTCATTTCCACTTGTACAGAAGTTGAAAAGAAATAATGTCATCCACTTAAGAGAATGCTTAGTACAAAACAGCACATAATTCTTAATGCTATTTGATGATTTAAATGCACTCAATATCTCAAATATTTCCTGGAATCTAAATAAGGGCAACATCAGAAGCACACCTGTTGGATTCTGCTAATCTCAAACCACTGCAGTGAATGCACATGTGTCAGTGGGAGCCTAATAATCTTTTTTAATGAAGTTTACCAAATTTTTCTGGAAAAGAATTTTCACAAGATATTGAAACTATGAGCACAAGATAACAAAATGAAGCTTGGAATTAGCAACATGCGTCATGGATGCACATTAATAAATTAAGACAGTTGTTCATAGCTAATGCTACCCTCGGAAAAACCAGGTTGGATTATCCAGCTACAGTAACAGCACACCCAGTGAAATATCAAAGTGCAGCCAGGAACACAGCTCACAGTAGCAGTGCCTCGTCAGACAGAAAACTTGCTCACACAAACCATTTTGGAAACTCACTTAATACTACTGATGATGAAACTTTCAATTACAAAGGAAGTAAGATTTTCCATTCCTTTCAGCAATTGGAATCAGAAAGGAACTAAAAATAGTAAGTAGTGTTATCTGTCACACGAAGTGCTCCCTGGTGGAAGCCAGTAACATTTATAAAGTAAAGCTTCTAAAAGGAAATACATTAACTCAGCAGAAAAAAATGTATCACTTAATTGGAGATAGAGACCTTTAAAGGTAGACACAATACAGTGCCACAGTGTACGCAATGTCTGACTTTGTACAATTTTTCTGTAAAATTTTATTTCTGCAGATGGGGTCTGCATTACTGATCCTTTCTAAATTTTGTGCAGTTAACTTACTTTTGGCATGTCATCTACAACAATCAAATGTACTCAATTCCCCCTGAACACTTACCAACCACGTTTTTTTTTTTGGTGCTGGGGATGGAACTCGGGACCTTGTGCTTGTGAGGCAGGCACCAGAACCACTGAGCTAAACCCCCAGCCCAAACCAACCACTTTATTACTGGTTTCTGCTCACCTGGCAGCCTCCTGACTACCTACTGGCAAAATATTCATCAAATCTGAGCTGCTTTAATTACAGTATTTATTATATATCCCCTGAGAACATCCAAGAACTATGTAAAGATGGTCATCAAAATCACGTCACACATATTAGATCTGAATTCAAATTCAAACTTTAATTTAAAAAAAAGTCTTTTGAACCATGAATAGTTTCACATGGTAAAAGAAATTACTTCATAGTTCCAAAATAAATTTCTAAAACCAAAAATATTTTTAGCTACGGATAAAGTACCTAAATTAAACACGTATGTTCTTTATTTCATAAGTCCTGAATAATTTCAACTAGTTACAAGTTATTCAGAAGCTAAATACTGTTCAGAATCAGAAAAGAATTAAACAGGAAACAGAATTATGAAGTAAATATGACTGGATTCTCCTTTCCAGTTCATTAGTTCACAGTGCTACCAAGCAATACCTTTTTCCACTCTGAAGTATGTCCCAGACTATAGAAAATACCAGAAAAGCATGAAATATATAAAAATATGTATAGTCCTAGCTCATGGCATTTCAAATCTAATGGAGGAAATAAAACAAAATGGGAAAGCTACTGACGAGTGACCAGTGCGACCTTGAGATGCCTGACAGACCTGGGGGAGGAGAGCACCCCAAGGGGATGGACAGTAGCAGAGTGAGTGCAACACAGGACAGGAAACTGGCACCAGTGGAAGCACACTGACTCCAGAGCTGGCAGAATGCTCTCACAGAGTCATCGTGTGTGTGCGTGTGTGTGTGTGCGCGCGTGTGTGCGTTTTGTTTTTGAGACAGTGTTGCCTAGGCTGGGTTCAAACTTGCATTCCTCCTGCCTCAGCCTCCCGGAGTGCAGGGATCGCAGATGTGCACCATGGCACCCAGCCAATCACCCACTTCGTATTCACACACTATGTGAGGTTGACAACTACATTTAAAGCTGAAGAAATTGAAATACTAACTGATAAGAGCAATTCGTCTAACATCACCTAGCTGGTAATTAGGCCTTGAACACAGGTCTTTGGCTCACCAAATCCCCCATTCTTGCTAAACACTACCAGCAAACAGACTAACTTCAATAATATACAATTTATGAAGCCAAAATTTTGGCTGACCTTAAAGCAAATAGATAATATTTTGAAATGTATTCACTTATTCTCTTTTTCCCATTTGGCATAAAATGTTTACCAAATAATATGAGATCACAAAAATGCTACCAAAAACTGTAGCTATCATTTCTGACTCGCAAAACAGGGTTATTCAGCAAGACTACATAATTTTTTGCTAGTCACACTATTATTTAGAGATTTTTCCAAAATGTTTCATCCCTGTCTCCCCTCTCTACCTCTTTTCAGAGACCCAATGAGACAAGACCCACCGTCCCACCCCCCTACACACACACACACACACACACACACACACACACACACAGACTCACTCACCGCCTCTAGCTATAATAGCAGAGCTATAGAGCTGGCCGAAGAATAATCCACACAGGCACATCAGAAGAGAAAGGAGGAGCCAGGGACTTTGGCCCTGGGAAAGGTACACTCAGGAAAGCAGGAGCAGAAGGCACGAGCGGGTGCTGGGCACCGTCCCCTGTCGGGACCTGAGGAAGGGGCCACCCTTGGTTCCCCTGGGTGCAGACTAGACACAGAATCCTGTAAGTCTGGCTGGGGCAACTGCCAGGGGCTCATCCTAGTGGGGAGAGGGGCTTCCACAGCAAAGACGCAGAGCAGATCACTTGATAACAGCTGACCACATGGACTTCAGCAGAGGGCAAGACTGGCAGGCACCAAGGTGAATCAGGGCAGTGGGGGACACAGCCTGAACCACACAGTGGGCCCCAAGTTCACCAGCTGCTGACCTGATAATCAGTGGCCTCCAGGTTGCCAGGCATTCACACAGAAAAGAGGTGTACTCCCCCCAAGAGGCAGGGCTCTTGTCAAAGACCCTAGCAGGCACAAGCACCCTACAGTACTGAGAAACCACAACTTTTCCTAGGTATCCAGAGAAAAAGAGGGAAGTGGTGAGGGGCTGTTACAAGAACCAAGTATTTTTATCCAATAGAAACAATCAACAGAGAGACTGTTAGGTTCACATTAGACTATGCTTTAAAACCCACTCGATTTTAGCACACTTTCTTTATTAAAGATGGTAGAACTCATGAAGAGGATCAGATCAACTAGAAGATGAATGAGAACATATTATCTACATTTCCAAGTTGAATCATGAGTTGACTCTTTCAAGCTTACTACACAGAATAGAAAAATTTCTCGTTTTCAGTGAGTGTGGCCAAATAACAAAGTCCTGATAAATGAAATGACAGTGGAAGTAGTGCACAAGAGCACATGAAAATTTTCTTTGAAAGACACCTGTGGCATACCCTTGCCCTTTCTTCCCTCCTTCTTTAGCTCTACTGGCTTGGGAGGCAAGAAATCCATGAATGAGGCTCAAAACCACCTTGGACTCAGGCAGCCCATAAAGCTGTGGGAGTAAGTTACAGTGGACCCTCGGGTTACGACTGGCCTCACAAAGGAACAACATGGGTTACCACCAGAATTTTAGTTTTAACTTACAACCAAAGTCTTGAGTTAAGACCTAAACGGTTGTAAACAAAGACTTGCAATGCCAGAAAAGCATATTTAAGCATATGTAAGTATCAGTCTAGGCCCAGATGCTCATGTTTTTGGACATGATTTCAGTCAGTGCTTTATATAATCACTATGGAGTGATTTACTGCCATCAAAATAGCCCCGAAAAAGCTAGAAAAGAAGCTAAGGGGGCTGGGGATTTAGCTCAGTGGTTCTGGTGCCTGCCTCGCAAGTCTGATTCCCTGGTACCAAAAAAAAAAAAAAAAAAGATAATCCATCAATGAATGATAATGGTGAAACATTTTGTGCCAGTAAGGGGTATTTTCGCAATTTTAAATCGAGAACTGGGGTTCATAACATAACTAGGCATAGTGAAGTAGCCAGTGCTGATAAAAGGGCTGCTGAAAATTACATACTCTGCTTCAAAATGATGACACAAAGAAATGGCTTTTGCTCTCATCAAGTTTTCAACTGTGATGAAACTGGCCTTTTCTGGAAGAAAATGCCCAGGAGAACATACATTACACCAGAACAGAAGTAAATGCCAGGCCACAAGCCTGTGAAGGATAGGCTAACCTTACTGCTATGTGCCAATGCAAGTGGTAACCTCAAGATAAAGCCTCTCTTGGTTTATTACTCAGAGATCCCTAGAGTGTTCAGAAAACAGATGTCCTAAAGAATAGGCTAGGGGTCATGTGGAGATCTAACACAAAAGCCTGGGTTACGAGTACTTTTTCTTGAGTCATCAGGGCGGCTTTCTGTATTACTGTTAAGAAATGTCTAGAAGGCAAAGGTTCACTACCCAAGGCTCTCCTCATCAAGAACAATGCTCCTGGCTCACCCATGAGATTTGGAAGAATTGACTGAAGAATTTTCCTGGCTCTCAGTCAAGTTCCTCCCACCTAATACAGCTTCTCTACTGCGGCCTATGGACCAGCAGGTTAGAGCTAACTTTAAGAAGCTATACACCAAGGAACTGTTCCTGAAGTACTTCCAGATGGTCTCAGATACAGAGTTAACCCTTCAAGAGTTCTGGAAGGAACATTACAACATCCTTTCCTGTGTGGGGTTAATTGAGAAATCCTCCACCAATGTCTAAGGACACCAAGATCTGCCTGGAAGAAAGTGTGGCCTAAAATTATAGAGGAGAGAGACTTTGAAGGCTGTATAGAGGCCTGAGCCTTCAATTGACCCTGTGGTTGATGACAATGTCACTCTAGCAGAGTCCATAGGCTTGCAGGTAGACAGTGGTGATGTGGAGAAACTGGAAGAGGAACTGTCTACAGAGGAACTTCAGCAACTTCTGGGAGAGCAACACAGAATGCCAGCTGAGAGGCTTTCTGAAGAGAAGGGGAAGTATCAACAATCAGTGCAGCAAAGTTCTTCTGAAATAAAGGAATTCCTGAAAAAACGGACAGAGCTACAAACATCTGTAGAGAAGACCCAACCCACCTAGACACATAAAAAGCCAATCGCTGCATTCACTTGCTTAATGACAATGTCATGTCATACTATAGAACAGGGTTAAATGACAGAAGCAGACCTTAAACCAGTTTTTAGTTCTGAAAAGGCTGAGACCTAGTGAGCTGGAAGCAGGTCCTACTGGGCTATAGACTGTCCCAAGGAGAGAAAGGACACCAGAGAGCCAGATTCCTGATGTTCTTATAGAAGGGGACTCTCCTTCCAAACAGTAACCAACTTCCATTTCATTCTCCCTTCCTGCAAGCCAAAGATGTCAATTTGAATGGTGAGTACAGTATGAAATTGTTATTTCTGGTAAACTAGGCCCATTTTAAACTTTTTGGTGAATACACTAGGAGAATTATTGGTGTTTCTGGTAAATTAGGCGTGTTACGCATCCCTTTTTTACTATGAAAAGGTTTGTTAAGGGGTGCTTTGGGAGGTTTGGAACACATGGGTATTTCTATTATTTCTTATGGGAAAAGTAGCTCTGACTTGAGCAACCAGCCTTCACAAATGAATTGAGTTCATAAGTCAAGGGTCGATTGTAAAAGGGAACCTCAAACCAGGCATGGAGGTGCATGCAGCACTCTGAAAGGTAGAGGCAGGAGGATCGCAAGTTTGAGCCCAGCCTGGGCAACTCAGCAACTTAGGGAGACCCTGTCTGAAACTAAAACACTATAAAAGTGCAAGGGATATAGCTCAGCATGAAGGCCCTGGACTCAATCCCTAGTAACACATGCACACACATACAAACACACACACACACACACAAAAGGAGCCTCAATCAGTGACAAGGTAGCTATAACCATGCCAGCCCTGGACTGTCTTCTACTGGGTTTCTGTTATGTGAGAAAAAAGTAAACATTCTCTTTAATTCATTACTTTTGCAAAATAGAATTAGACAATTCTAATCCTGAACAAAACTCAGTATTTCCCAATAAACCTGCTATGGAAAGCTCTGTGAATGCAACATTTTAAGGAAGGTACAAGATATCATTTGCAAAGCATAAAGTAAACCTGCAAAAATCAAGCCAACTCAAAGGCAGCAGAAACCATAACCTTTCCCCATGTACGTGAATCCTGTCTCAAAGAAATTCCCTAACTCATTCACGGGGAATAAACAGCCACTCCCCAGCCTTCCGTGGTTGGATGGGCTTTTCTGGCCCCACCTAGCCACTCGGTTGTAAAGGGAAGGGGCAGTGCCGCTCTGCTTCCTCTTCAGAGTAAAGCAGTGCCCTTGTCTGTACCTCCTTACCCTAGGGCAGTGTATGAAAATGTGTCTGGTAGACCAAACGCTAATTATGAAAGTAAACATGAAAAACTTGCATTGTTTTTTCCTTTCCCTTATAAGTAGAAAGAAAAATCTAATCTCAACATCATCAATGAGAGAATGGTTGAACAATGTAATTCAACAATACATCTTTACAGGAATAGTATAATCTTGTTTCTCAAAAAAATGAGGAAAACAAAGTGTAAGTACAGATGGATATGTCTTATGAGCCTGGAGAAAGGTTTGGAAGAATAAACAACAAACTCTTAAAATGAGAGGGAAACAGAGAAACTGGGTAAAAAGGAAAACAACTTTGGCTCAGTCTTGCTGTTGGAACAAATTTGTGCTGGTTTCTTTAAGTTGAAGGCTGATGATTGAGAGCTACCGTATATAATCAGTTAAACACTTTTCAAGAATGATCCCTATCATTTCAGAGTACGGAAAGGGCAGCTATGATATGATAAAGCAGAAAGGAAACGGGAAGATTATGGTGTCCTTGTGGGTACTGCTGAGGGAATGATTGCTAGAAAGTGACAAGACTACAAAATCACATCAATAAGCCAGGAGTGAGGCAGAGGTGATAACTGATAAACTATTAGTTACTTTTCTCACACTGCTGAGACAAAATACCCGACATCCAAAGTTAAAAGAGGAAAGGTTTATTTAGCTCACAGTTTGTAGAGGTTTCAGTGTATAATCGGCTGTCTCCAAGGCAGGGTGGCAGAGGGGCAACAGTTCATGGCATGAAAGACAGCAAAAGCAACAAGAGAACCTTAATAGCATCTTTCTGCCCCTTTTATCTTTTCCAGACTACCAAGAATAGGACAGGGTGCCACACATTCTAGATTCAGCCCTATGACTGAAATAGCCCTATGACCACATAAGGCTTTGGGAGCCATCCAGACACAAACCATAACACCTTCAAAAGAATAACTGACTCTCTTTAGAAAGACAATAGAAGATTCCACATACCAAAGGTATACACCATGGCTCTAAAATTCCTCTGTTTGTTTAGTTTCTTAAATGGAATTGAACTATCCTTAAAAGTCATTAAGTTATTTGGTATTTAGATGAATTTTATTCCATTTTTTTTTTTTGGTACCAGAGATCGAACTCGGGACCTTGCGCTTTCAAGGCAGGCAGCGGAACCACAGAGCTAAATCCCCAGCCCATTTTTTTCAATTATTAAGAATAACATATTTCATGGCTATTTATCTAAATGGCTCAACCAGAAGGCTACCAATTACTGGCCTTGAATCACTCAGAGTTAGAGAAAATTAAGGAAGATAGGATAATATAGAAGCCACAGCCATGCTGTCAGAGAGGTCATGCTGGCCCCAGCCACCCTCCTGGTTGAGGGTCTAGGAGAAGGTACAAATGACTGAAGACCATAGTGCCAAGATAGTCTTTTCAGCAATGACAGAAAGGAAATCACGGAATCTTACACTAATGGAAAACCTCAAGTGAATATTAATTCTGAACCACCTAACATAAAACTTTTAAATGAAAACGGACCACATAAACATTTGCAAAAATAGTGTGCAAAAACAATTCAGACATAGGTTTGTGGTTTTCTTTTTTGGTATTAGGGATCAAACTCAGGACCTTGCGCTTTTGAGGTAGGCAGTGGAACCACTGAGCTAAATCCCCAGCCCTGGGTTACTCTCTATAATGTGTTTTTCTTTTTAAAAAAATCTACCTTCCAGATAAATAAATTCTCGAACAGCACAGACAACTACATTTCTAAGGAGAAAAAAAAATCAAAGAATCAAATAACTGTAGTTATTGCAAGATGACTAATGAAATGAAGATGGCATCTGCTGTGGTTTGGATCTAGAAGGTCCCCCTCAAACTCACATGCACTCGGGCTGGGCTTTTGTAAGGTGACTGGATCATGGAGATGCTGTCCTCATCCCTGGACCACAGATGAGTTCTGAGGCAAATGTATTGTGGGCCCAACTTGGGGGAAGGTTAATGGGGGCATGAGGTGAAAAGGTGCATCTCCCTCCCCGGCTCATCCCTTCTCTCTCTGCTCCTGTCTGCTTTCCACCACTGTAGGCCCTTCCACCAGGCTGTTTCTGCCTGGGAGCCTGCCAACCATGGGCTGAAACTTCTGAAACTGTGAGCAAAAATAAACCCCTCCCTTAAGTTATATGTGTTAGGAACTATGTCTCAGCAATGAGAAAGTGACTAAAACAGTATCCAAGGAACATGTCAGATACTGTCTATAAATTCCACATCATATGAATCCCTGGTCTTTCCAACGTAGCAACGGTCTCTAATTGAAGGAACCACAGTGTGTTCAGTTGAGTACTTGAGGGCCCATCTATCTGCCTAAGGTAAACAGAACTAAGAGAGAAATGAAGCTAGTTTCAAGACCACACCATATAATCCCATTTATGTGAATGTCAACTTCACTAGGCAATCTGTAGAGACAGATTAATGGGTGCCTATAAGGGAAGCTGGGCTAGATGGAGAAAACAGGGAGTGACTGCTAAAGAGCATGGGATTTCTCTCTGGGATGATGAAAATATTCTAAAGTTGATTGTAGGAATGGCTGCACAGCTCTGTGATTATTCTTAAAACCAGTGAGTTGTACTCTTTAAATGGGTAGATTTGTGGTATATGAAGTATATCTCAATAAAGCTGTTACCCAAAAATATATAGTGGACAATGTAGTTAGTTCTCTATAAACATGTTCCCTACAGAAATTAAGAAACAGAATAATTCATGTTTAAAATAAGATTTTTAACTGTAGAAATATGATATTTCCAAACAAAAATACAGAAAGGGGATTTACTTGATGGGTTTGGTACATTACGGAAAGGCCAGCTGTCTCAATTTCTTATATAGAAAAAGTGACAGACACATTTGCTATACAAACGACTGTATGATTCCTTGAATTTGAGTAAAACCCATCAAACCCATGAAGACATATAATTACCATGTGTATTACAAATATGCTTATAGGTACACTTCACTTGCAGTTTTAACTTTTCATTTTGAAATAATTTCAGGCTTTCAGAAGAGTCACAAAAATAGTATAAATAATTCTCTGTATAAGCCTTCATCCATATTCTCTAAATGTTAAGATCCTTCTCCATCTTACTCTCAGTAATCCACTCCTCCTGCCTAAAATGAAACAAAAAAGCAGCAGAAATTTTTAAGAAGTACTTCATTTCCAAAAATTACAGCCTTTCCCAGGCAATAGGGAGATTAGGAAATTGGCATGGTCTTTACCAGCAATACACTATGTTAATGCCTCCTCCCTAGCTAATTACTAAATGAAGAACTGAACTGTACACACAGCTCCAATGAGGCTGTCAGATACTGATCAGAAGATGCCTGGGAAGTAGGCACTCCAGGTTAAGGAATAATCCTTTCGCTGCTTTAGGGAAAGGGCTGGCAACAAATGTAATCCTGTACTTGCTTGTGTTTATAGAAATTCTGGCACCAGAGGCCTTTAACCATGGCCTGATCAACTTGCTTTTTACTTAGCTAAATAATGGCTGAAAGATCTGAGCTCTAGTTCTATGAGGTATCTCCATACTGATTTCCACAGTGGTTGCACCAGTCTACACTCCTACCAGCAGTGGAGCAGTGTTCCTCTTTCCCCACAGTCCCACCAGTATTTGTTATTGATTTCATGATAGCAGCCATTCTTTCTGGGGTGAGGTGGAATCTCAGTGTTTTCATTTGCATCTCCCAAATGACCAGTGATGTTGAACATTTTTTCATGTTTATTTGCCATTTCTAATTTTTTGAGAAATGTCTGTTCATTTCAGATGCCCATTTTTGGATTGGGTCTTTAAATTTGGGAGGTCTGATTTTTTAAAGTTCTTCATATATTCTAGATAGTACACCTCTGTCTGAGGGACAGCTGGTGAAAATTTTTTCCCACATTGTGGGTTGTCTCTTCACACTGCTGGTGGTTTCTCTTGCTGTGCAGAAGCTTTTTAATAAGAAGAGATCCCACTTGTTGACTGCTTGTGCTAGTTCATTCACGGGCACCTGAGGTTTATTTGACCCAGCTATTCCCCTGCTGGGTACCTTCCCCAAGGAATTAACAGAATCATACCACAATGATATATGCACACCCATGTTCATAGCAGCACAATTTGTGATAGCTAAAACTTAGAAGCAACCCAATTGCCCATCAACTGGAGACTGGATAAAGGAGACTGGGTTTTTTAATAAAATGGAGTATTATTCAGCCATAAAGAACGAGAAACTAGAGACATTTATAGCTAAATGGATGCACATTGAGGCGATACTCTTAAGTGAAATAAATGGGACACACATATGTAAATACCAAATAGTTTCTCTAGTGTGAGAAACTGAAAGTGTAAATAAGGACTAAAAGGTATAATAGATAATGTGAAACAGGAAGAAAAGGGGCAAAGGGGAAGGGGAAGTGGGAGGGGTAGGGGAAAAGAAAGAAGGGAATGGAATTAATATGAGAAAGGAAAAAGTGGAAACAAGTCTTTGTAGATAGGGAGGAGTGGAGGGGTTGAAGGGAGGGCAGGGGAAGGGGGGAATATAAGAACCAAGATGGACTATGTAAAGCTGCAAATTTCCAATGATGAATGTAACTGTATTGTATACCTAAAATGTACCAATACAATTAATTTTTAAAAAAGATCTGAGCTCTGAACTGTCTAAAAGCTGATACACATTACAGTTTAAACAGGAAAACTGAGTGGGTTCTTTTGGACTGAGTGGTTGATGCAGATAGAAGTCGTACAAATAATAAGGCAGGACTAAAAGCAGCTGAAAACAAATTACAATAAAATACACTGTATTTTGATAATTATATAACACATTTCAATCATTAATTGTCAAAGATGTATGAAATCCTTAATTCCATTATGCTGAAAACACATCCTTAATTTCTGATATTCTGTCAATATAGGACTACCATAAACACTTTAAACATACCTTGAAAGTTTTTTTTATTAAAGCATCATTTACTGAGCACTTACTATATGCCAGGTATACTACTGAGTACTCTTCATGTACTAAGTCACTAAATCTTTCAATTACAGTATGAAATGGGTATTATAATTAACTCTCCCTTTTGTGGATGAGGAAATTGAGGTACAGAAATTTAATAAAACTATACAGACAAGTTGTAACATGGTTTTAGAATATGTCTACAAATTAACACTTCTACCTTCAAAAGTGGAGTTAATTCCAAGCCCCAGAAGTGGGGGAACTCCAGTAATGGAATAAAATTGATCTGACAGTGTCAGACTTCCAAGAACAGGTCAAACAAACTTCCTTCTTGCTCTCTTCTCTCTCATTCTAAAGGAGACCCTTGAACAGCACCTGGGCTCCCCAAAGGCAAGGAACTGAAGTTTCCTGTCCCCAGCCCACAAGTGAGTCATTCTAGGAGATCAAGTCTGGTGACATCTTTACATCAACCATCCATTCCTTAATTCCTGGCCCACACAAGAATTATAAAATGTTTATTGTGGGCAGAGGGTGTAGCTCAGTGGTAGAGCATATACATAACATCTACAAGGCTCTGGGTTCAATCCCTATCACCCAAAACAATGAAAATAAAAGCTTATCATTTTAAACTGCTAAACTGGGGGACATGTGTTATACAGCCAGAGATAACTAGCACAGCTAAGACTTGGCTGAGCCAGGATCAGACCCAGGCAGTTCAGTACCTCATGATTCGGGTAAACACAAACCACATAGTTACTTAACCAAGCTATAGTTTTTCCAAACATCACGTATGTTTCCAAAGGCCAACTGCACAAATTACACAGGCATAGTAAGAGTGGTTCTCAGCCCTGATAAACATGAAAACCTTTTGGGCAACTTTTAAAATATTTCGATCCCTGAGGTTTCACTCTCAAAGATGAAACAGGCCTGGAGTCAGGACCTGACATCCTAACCCCAGGTGAGAAATCTGTGTAACTCTGAGTCTTCAGAACTGTGCTTAAACTCTTTTAAAAACTAGGATGAGGATTAATCAGTTTTCATTCACTAGCACTTCAAAACAGAAAGATTTTACACACAATCATTTTTACCAAATAATTATATACAGAAACTTGATTTATAAATCCAAATACAGCTTTTGCTCTCAACACACACTGATTATCACTTAATGCACCTTACAGCTGAGCATCTAAGAGCCAACAGCAAGTTCTGTTAGTTACCCAGTCTTCTGCTTGGTCATGGCCCAAATGCCAACTTTAAGAAATAGTCTAGAAATTGTAAAATAGACTCATAACTGAAAATGACAAGGGGCTTAAGAAATTATCTCTTGTCACCTGCTTGCCCATCGGGCCCAGCAAAGACTTACAGCAGAAGTGAGCTTCAAAAGCATCCGCCCAGACCCTGGCATGGCTGCTCCAGACACCCTGTGTGCGGCCACATCCACAAACATGCCATTGCTGCTGAGCAGCTTCTGCAACCTTCTCTCAGATTATAAAATTCTTTGAGGATAGGAATCTTATCCTACTCATTGGTAGTCTTCTTCCACCTTCTGTTCATCTCATAGTCGCCTAATAACTCTCTGCTCAACTGAACACTGTGAAATATTTGCTCGGAAATATTTTTGCTATCTAGTCTGGAGAGTTCCCCTAATGAAACTGAACACTATAAACAAACATTAATATACAGTAATTCAAAGATAGCAATACAGCCCACTAATTAAGTCAGGTATGAAGAAGTCTCTAGATAAAAGCTTAACTGTTTCTTGGCCAAAACCTTGTACCATGCACATGTACCACACTCAGGTGCCTAGAGAAGAGAGAGTTGCCCTGGTCTGACCTCTTTTACCCTCTGTGAACCTCACTGCCCAGTTTTCCTGCGCCCCCCAGTGGCTAGACTGAAAACTGCAAGTCATCAATAAGCAAAGCAACAAGCACCTTCTCCTAAGACCCTTCTTGGTTAAACCACTTCAATCGCAAATACACTAGCTAGTCTGGCAGGCAGCCTTTTCTTTTATCTCCTTAAATCACTTCGGGTTCCCATCACACACAATGTGTCAGTCTCTGATCCCTCTGAGTAGTAGCCTGAGATCCCCTAGGTGGTCTCTGTTTAGAAATCCACCACCCTTAATACTCAAGGAACATCTTGAGAGCAATGGCCTTGTTTTATCTACCTCTGCGTTCTCGGCCACAAGTACAGAGAAAACATTCAAAAATTTGTGGAAAGAAAAGAAGGTTAAAGAAAGAAGAGCATTAGGAAGAAGGATGTTAGAAAGGAGGTAGAGAAAGGAGGCAGGAGATGACATTAAATTCAGGCTCAGGAAATAATTACTGATTGATTGCCTGTCACTATCTAACTATGTGAGCAGAGGCAACTTACTCACCAGGCCCCATTTCCTCAGTGTAAGATTACTGGGCTGTAGTTCATGATATGAGTCCCTGTAATCTGTAAACTCTAATATCTTGCTGCTTTATAATAAATGCCCATCATGCTTATACAAATCCCTTCAGAAAACACTTCATTTTCAATGAAATTTTCAAAGCCTATACTATTTCTGACAGATGTCATTCCCCCACAGTTTTTTAAAGAGACGGGGTCTAGCTACATTGCCAAAGCTGGCCTCAACCTCCTAGAATCAAGGGATCTTCCTCAGTCTTCTGGTAGCTGAGA
Source organism: Heterocephalus glaber (assembly GCF_053883595.1). Taxonomy (NCBI): domain Eukaryota; kingdom Metazoa; phylum Chordata; class Mammalia; order Rodentia; family Bathyergidae; genus Heterocephalus; species Heterocephalus glaber. Next base: position 10,884,078 of record NW_028258151.1, on the reverse strand, counting down.
CTACACAGATACATGCCATTGTGTCTACTGACCTTCCACTAATTTTGGGTTTCAAAATCTTTTTAGAGTTTCATAATAGATACAGACATGGAAATGCAGTAACTTAAAACATGTGTTATCTTTGAATCATTACAGAATTATGGAAAATTCTCTGGAAGAAGCAGTAAAGAACTAGAGCTGCCAACAAACAGAGTGAATTCCAACCAACCATTTGGTAGAAATAATCCAAGAAACATATTCATGGCAGGGCACCATTTAGAAGGTTTTGGGAGAAAGGTGCAGCACAGATGTATGCAAAAGAGAGTTCTGAGTCTCCAAAGCAAAAGTTTAAGACACAACAGAACCAATCTGCTCAGGAAGGGGAAGTGTGAAAGCGGAGAGAAGAAATGAACAGCAGATACGGTGCCACCCAGACCCAGGTGTGGACCATTCCAAGTGTGCAGACAAAGCCTTCAAGGATTTGACTGAGATTTCAAATCTTGGTCCCTGACAAATAACAAGAAAAATATTCTAGGAGTGGAGCTCTGAGAGCCTCCTCTTCAACCTTCCTAACAGAGAGTACATCTCTCCCTTCCAAAAATATCTCAATTCTAAAGACACCTACATAACAGTACCTCTCAGACTCAGTAAATCTGGTTTGGGACTGGCTGTGTTTCCTTGAACGGATGTGGGCAAAGAGAACCTGAGCGAAGTTGTCCCAGTTGGCCAGGCATGTGCACAACGTGGCAATCTTCTCCCACTACAACTTCTTGAGACCAAAATCCCAGTCCATCAACATCAACTCTGAAAGTTGAGCCTGTTTCCTGAAGATTCAGTACAGTAACTGATTCATGGATGCATTCTGTAGAAAATTTATTAGCCTGAGACTTTAAGGCAATTTGCTTAATACAATTTCTATAGTACAGTAGGAAAAGCTGTAGGGGGCCCTGCCCCCCCGCTGGAACTCTTGAGTGCCTTCTATGGACATGCCCGGGCTTGCTGCAAATCTACCCAGCAACAAGGAAGTAGCCCCAGTACACTCCTCTTGCTCCTCCCCTCTCGCCCTACGGTATATATGTTGTAACAGCTTCCGCAATAAACGAGACTTGATCAGAAACCTGTCTTGTCTCCATCTCTCGTGTCCCCTGTCCCCTCTCATCCTCGCTCCCCCTCTAGGGTCTCCGTTGACTTACCCGCGGGCCGGGACAAAAAGCATTTTCTTATAAAATAAAGATGGCTCAGTATAATTACTCCCATGTTTTATGTCATTTCTAGACTGCAAATGTGACTGTGGCTCACTGATGACCTTTTTGTACATACTTACTGAGCACCTAGGATATAGGTTCAAGCCCAGCTAGGTGCAGGCAAACAAAGGTAGTTTTGCACAGGCTTTGAACTCCTGACTCTCCTGTTATTTAATAAAACAGCAGTGCCGGGCCAGCCTTCTAAAGACATGAAAGCCTTCTCCACAATGGTTGCAAGAACTTCACAAGTCCTAACTATCAAGGAAACTCTAATTCTCTTAACCAAGAAACACAAATGGACAAATCATGTTATAAAAATCTAATTAGTCGGTGCTTTTCTTCCCCCATTTCAACCTGGCTGAGGCCCTTAAGCTACTCATAGATAACATATTAAGGAAACCTATCAATATTAACATACACAGCTGCAGTTGGTCAAAAGTCACTACATTTTCTAAAACACAGTACCTTGGTTTGGTATAAATTGACTTGGGGGGGGACCAGGGATCGAACTCAGGACCTTGTGCTTGTGAGGCAGGCAGTGGCACCACTGAGCTAAATCCCCAGCCCTTGACTTAATTTTAAAAGGTAAAATGTAGCAAATTAAGACCTAGCATCCTTTAATACAACCAATGTTCTATCATTCATTCATTCATTCATTCATTTTTTAAAATTAATGTTTATGAGTTCAATCCCGGTACCAAAAAAAAAAAACAATAAAATTAATGTTTATGGGCCAGGGATTTAGCTCAGTGGCACCACACCTGCGTCACAAGTGCAAGGTGCTGAGTTCCATCCCCAGTACCCCTCCAAAAAAAATTAATGTTTATTAAAAAGTTGGAGGCATAGATCAGTGGTTCAATACTTGTCTAGCATCCACAAGGCCCTAGGTTCGATCCCCAGAACTAATAATAATAATAATAATTTAATATGCGTCATGAGCTGAAGACACACTACTAAATAAAACAAAAGTTCTGCCATGTGGAACAAAATTCTAACAAGATAAATACAACAAGCAATAATAAAGGACACTGCTGGGTATGATGGTGCATATCTGTAATACCAGCACTCAAAAGGCAGAGGCAGGAGGATCACCACAAGTTTGAGGCCAGCCTAAACTATATTGCAAGACTCTCAAAAAAAACAAAAAAAATCATAACCAAAGATATATATGATATTAAAATGATGGCTAAGAAAATGAAAAGATAAACCACAGACTGAGAGAGAATAATTGCAAAATACTTACCAGATAAAGGATTAGTATTCAAAATATACAAAGAACTCTTAAAGAATCATTAAGAAAATAACTCAATTAAAAAGTAGCCACAAGGGCCGGGGATTTAGCTCAGTGGTTTTGCTGCCTGCTACACAAGCGTAAGGACCCGAGTTCGACCCCTGGTACCAAAAAAAAAAAAAAGTAGCCACAAGGACCAGGGATTTAGCTCAGTGGTGCCACTGCCTGCCTCACAAGTGCAAGGTCCTGAGTTCGATATCTGGTACCAAAAAAAAAAAAGTAGCCACAAGACGTGAACAGACAACTCAATGAAAATGTACATATGGTAAATAATCTTATGAAAAGATGCTCAATTTGTACTAGAAATTGCAAATTAATTACCAATAAGATACCACTGCTTACCTATTAGAATGACTAAAATTTCTAACAATAACAACACGCTGACAAACATGTGGAGCAACAAATTCTCATTCATTGATGGTAGAAATGCAAGATAGTACAGCCCTTTGGAAGAAGTTGAGGACACTCCTACACACCTAAACACGTCTTACCATACAACCCAGCAATCCCACTCCTAGGTATTTACCCAACTACCTTTAAAACTTATATTGCTACAAAAATCTGAACATGAATTTCAAAGTAGCTTTATTTAGAATTGCCAGAGCCTGAAGCAGCCAAGATGTTCTTCAACGGGTGAAGGGATAATCAATCTGTGGTACATCCACACCACGGGCTATTATTTAAAGAAGTGAGCTATGGAGCTGCAAAAAGATGAAAGAAACTTAGTAACATATTGCTAAGTGAAAGAAGCCAGTATAAAAAAGCTACCTACTGTATAACTTCAACTATAGGACCCTCAGAAAACGCAAAGGACAGAGACACCAAAAGATCAAGGGTTCCCAGGGATTGTAGGGCAGGAGGAAGAGAAGAATATATAGGTGGACACAGAAGGGATTTCGGACCATAAGACTATTTTGTTGGCTACTGTAAGAGTAGACATGTGCTATGCATTTGCCAAAATCCACAGAACTGTGCAACACTCTAGCTACAGACTTAGTTAATCATGTATTATAACCAATATACCACGCTAATTTAAAATGTTAGCTGGGTGCAGTGGTGTGCACATGTCATCCCAGTGTTACAGGAAATAATACTGGAGATGAAATATGAAATAGTATATCTCCCAACCTGTTAACTGTATGATACTCAGAGTTGTTGTTCTCTAGAAATTGAAGAACAAGTCCTAGGTAGGAACAACGGAGGGGAGGTTAAGAGTAGGAAGATAGGGCCAGGGATTTAGCTCAGTGGTTCCGCCGCCTGCCTCGCAAGTGGAAGGACCCGAGTTTGATCCCAGGTACCAAAAAAAAAAAAAAAAAAAAATGAGTAGGAAGATATTTATTGATAGGAAAGCTTCTGAGGGCTAGGAGGAAACCCAAGTTGGTATCCAGGAACCCCACTTTACAGAGGAATTTTATAGGGTGAAACCCACATTGGTACAATGTGGGCCACAGCCATGAACATCCAATAAGGTTACAAGCATAGTCACTTAGGTAACAGTGGTCCAATTGGGAAACAAGTCACATAATAAGCATGGATGGAAAGAAAAAAGATTCTCCTAGGAAGTGGTGGGTCCAGAGATCTCTGATCACCCACTGGGGTGGCCGATGTCTATCTAGACTTCATTAGGCCCAAGGTTTGTTTTTTGAAGAAATATGTGGATAGATCTGGTCATCTTGCCTTTATCTTGAGGCCTGGTTTTCAGCCGATGTGTCTCCAGTGCAGCTGTGGTGTGTTTCACCTTTGCCTTAACCCTCTTAGATACCTATCCCTATCTGATTGCCTATAATATTTCTATCTAATTCAGCACTCTGGGAGCCTGAGGCAGGAAGATCACAACTTTTAAGCCCTGCCTGGGCAACTTAAAGAGACTTAGCAAGACCCTGTCTCAAAATAAAAAATTTATAAAGGGGCTGGGGACACAGCTCAGTGTGAAGGCTCTGGGTTTAATCCCCTCTACTACTACAAAAAAATGTTAAAAATAAGTGAAACTGTGGGGCTGTGGGAGAGTACAAGAATATGCAAACTTTCTGCTTTCTGCCAAATCCAAATTTTTCTGTAAACCATAACAATTTTCTAAAGTTTATAAAACATTCCTGTCCTCAAAAACCTTATACTCTGTCTACTTCCAAAATGAAGTTAACACAAACAAAAAAATTAACAGAAGAAATAAAAAATCAAAACCCACATATAAGAAAGCCAGTAAGACTACACCAACACTTTGACTAACAAGTTACTATCTACATAGTTTCACCAGGGTCCCTCAGCCAAGCCCCTTCTGGGCTCTCACTGCAGGAGAATCTGCCTTTGGAACAACTACTGCAGGGTGATGATCCGCTAAATTGTCCCCCCACCCCCCATTAGACTCTTTAAACACAAAGCAGTTTAGTGTTACCACATTAACCAGGAAACCATCAGTCTGTAAAGAACCTGAGGCACAGAGAATTTAAAGCAATCACAACAGAAGGCTGACTCCAGGGCCTTATGTCTGAGCCTTCCATCATACAGTGTTACAGAACCGCTGCAGTGTGTGTTACTCCAAGCTGGCAAGGGCAGCGAGTCAACATAACCAAAAAAGATCACAATTTCTCCTAATTTCAAACTCTGTTAACTAAAACTTATTGTGTAGGATGCCTCATTTTGTTCCACACACCTACCCAGAGCTCGGGTCTCAGGTTCATTAGTGGGTAAGATGAAACTCTGCCACCCTCGATTTATTTGAACACTGTAAAATAATACGCATTTGAAATGATGAATCAGGACCTTCCCCACTGTGTTTTCACTATGCTCTTAATATGGGACTCTTACAGTTAAACTCACTGCCTTTAAACACGTAAACAAAGAAATACCCCAGCAAGTCACCTAAATTATAGAGGGAGAAGATAAAAACTTGGAAAAGGAAAAAACCTTTTATAAACATATCTCTTGTGGTCATTATAAATACAGCCTTAGAGCTACCATATCCCAAAATAACTTGTCTTTTCATAAAAACTCTGATCATACAACTACTAGGAGGTAATCTTAACTCCAACTTGTTTTAGAGAGCAATCTCTTTAAAGGAGCATGGGATCATAAACACTACCTTAGGAAACTGAAAAGTATTAAAAGTTCACAGATTCTTTTAACACAAGGTCCCAGATTTAGACTAACTGTAATCCTCATGCCAGTATGTGTGTCTGCAAAGAGCAGTTGTCCCGCTGACATTCTGGATTTGTCTGTAATGTAATAGTTAAAGAATGTGGTATCACTTAAGAAAACACTGTAATTCCCTGTGTTGAATGCAGAGTACTACAATGTTGTCCTAAAATTATCATTTCTAACATTTCTAAATATACCAACCATCATAAAATAAGTATTAAAGCCCTGTGTCAAAATATTCAGGTCTATGTGACCCCATTAAAAAGCTATGAATCTTGTCTTCTGGCCTATAAGACACTAGGACAGTGACTTACACATAAGTATTAAAACTCCACAAGAAAACAAAATACCAATATTATTAATGAAATGTACTCCAAAAGTAGGGAAGTGGGGAAGAGACACACCCTTGTATGTAGGTTCCAGACAGTAAGATTGAGCAATGCCAATAAAGTGAACATGTCAAAATCTTCACTTTAAAATCGGGTGTATTTTTAGTCTTTTTTAGCACATCTCTGTCATATAAGCACTCATAATTTGGTAAAACCAAATGTCAGATCCATATATAAAAATACATGGCAACTTTTCAATATAACATGTAAATTATTTCATGTGACAGGAAAAAGGAATAAAAAATATGTAAATTTACTTACTAAATGAATGATGGAAGTACTTCTAAGAGTAACATTTTTACTGTGATGCAACTCTCCAGACTGGAGGAATGGGGGGCAGGAGCAAGTGCAGGCAGAGCAGGGGCTGCACTCTACAAGTCAAGAATCTCCAACCTCCTCCCAGAACTGCAGCCACACGACTGATCAAGTCATGACTTCCAAAGTTAAAGAAATGAACAATAGGGTGGAGATTTAGCTCAGTGGTTCCGCTGCCTGCCTCACAAGCACAAGGACCTGAGTTCAATCCCCGGTACCAAAAAAAAAAAAAAAAAGAAATGAACAATATCCTCTTTAAAACTACCAATTGTTTTATTCTAAACTTATCTAAGAGTATATCAAAAGTAAATAATCAGACTCTGGGTCAATTAGTGGAACAGAATAATTAAAATTACAAGTAGTTTTAATACAGAAATACCCTCAAGTGACAGCTCACACATGAGCTCTACTCTCAGGAAGCTGCTGCCACAAATCTGTTTCTTGGACTCCATGTTGTAGCCAGTGTCCAGGATGACCCCAATAACCTTGCCTTCTACAATGCACACCCTCATCCATCTCCTCTCACACTGCAGCACCTGGGTTATCAAATGTGACCATATGGCAAAAATAGTATCTTCCAAGACTGCATTATACAAGGCAGTCTTTCATTTGGGCACTGTTGTCCCTTGATCTGGGAGCCCTCACTCTGGAGAAAATGAGCACCTATACTGAGAGCCTGCTGTGGCTTCCAGCCAGCAACATTCAAGGACAGAGCCTGGCCAACAGCACACGTGCCAGCCTGCATGGCAACCTGCCAGCCCCAGCTAGCCCAGGGAGGCTACACAGCTCAGTGGCCACCTACTAAGGACTGGGGAGCCAGAAACACTCAGCCAAGCCATTTCCAGATGACTTCTCATCTTAGAAAGTGTGGTTTCTGGGTAAATTTGTTACACAGCAATAAATGATCCAGTCATCTTTTTCGCAGTACCCAGGGAGAATACCTGAGCTATCCATCCCCAGCCTTGTTTGTTTTTATTTTGATTGTCCAGGCAGGGCTAATTTGCAATCCTTCTGCCTCAGCCTCCCAAGCAGCTGGGATTACAGACATGTTTATTTTTTGAGTCTCTTGCTGGCTCTTACAAGTTACTGGTCACCATATGTATTGAATTCTTTCACTCTGTCTCTGATGTACACTGCATTTTTTCCATTTCCTCTATAACCACCCAGATTTGAGTCCCTTGTACCTTACTACAACAAATACCACAAAAGCCTCCGCACTATACTATACCTCTAAATCAGGGATCCTGAATTTAAAAACGGTTTGTAGGAGATATTCAGGCAATGTTAGGGACACAGTAAGATGGAACACTGGTCTGGTTAACCTCCTAAGATGCTGTCTTTTGCGCAGCCCCAACCAACTGGTGCCATGTGAGGTTGTGTCCCAGTGTTCTCAAATCACCTGCTTTTACAGAAGAATCTGAGCTCTGAATTTTTACATGGTATTTCTCAATTTTTAACTTTTCGCTTAAAAACCTCAACCACTATTGCCCAACTTGCCTTTCCACCTGTAGTCGCTGCTGGAACATTCTTTTGTTTGTTTGTTTATTTATTTTTCCGGTAACGGAGATCCAACTTGGGTCCTTGCACTTGTGAGGCAGGCAGTGGAACCACTAAGCTAAAATCCCCGGCCTCCTGCTGGAACATTCTTAAGGGCAGACTGACCTGTCCCGCTAAAACACTCCTGTACTTCCTGCCCCATCACTCCCTACTCACGTCCTAAAGCCAAGTCACGTATTGCTTCCTCAGGGGACACTTCCCTGTCTGCCCTGGCCATCCTCTTAAGTCCTTCAACAAAGAACTGTCAAGACACCTTTCAGCCATTCACCATGTATCAGTTCAGTAGTTTTTAATGCTATCCTGAACTTTTCTGTGAACTTGGTGTTTTCCTTTTCGAACACTTACACTGCTCACTAACTATTCTGTAATATTATATCTATAGTATACTGAATTTGGTTCACTTCCATTCAGAATTATAAAACACCCAAAGTCATCATTTACTATATTCTGTGCTAAAAATTATACGAAGATGAAGGACAATGCCTGACCTCAGGAGTTTACAGATTCTTTTAGAAAGCAACATACAAACAGCTTCTATTGCCCAGTGTGATAAAATGTTAAGGAAAAAAGCTACACCAGTAACTGAACTCTTCCAAGAAGGACAGAAAGAATTACAGAGAGGAAGTCACAACTGAACTGGGCCAGGGAGAATCACAGGTCACCAAAACAAAGAAACCCCATGCACACTCTTCAGCTTTCAATGAACTCCAGCGGTCACTGTCAACTCGAGCCTAGCAGCATCCACTAACAGCATCACTCGCTAATCACATGATTTCACACTGCCTCACTCATTTGTCCTTATGCTTATGTGTCCCCTTATCTCTAAATAGAATATAGCCACTGTGATTATACACAGAATGAGTGTCAAAGGTTTTATGAGATATGATTTCAAAACAGCAATACTACTCTTAAAATAGACAGCAAAGCACTTCAAAGCCCCAGAGCTTGGACACTGGTTCCTAACACTCACCTCCAACAAAACCAATGGGAGCTCCTTTAAGAAATGGCTGATTCTGGGTCCGGGGATTTAGCTCAGTGGTTCCGCTGCCTGCCTTGAAAGAAGCAAGCACAAGGTCCTGAGTTTGATCCCCGGTACCAAAAAGAAAAAGAAATGGCTGATTCTAGGGCTGGGGCAAGAATTAATACAAAATGAGCTTGCTGAATCTCACAGTGTCAGAAAAGTAAGGAAGTGCTCAAAAAGCTAAGCACCAGGATGGGTCGAGTGCACACAGGAGCCAGCCTGACAGAGCTTCCAAATGCCGAAACCAGGGCAACAAGAGGAACAAAACAACATAGTATTAGATTATAATCCAAAGCATATCCTCATTGATGTAAATGACTGAGTGAATAAAAAATTAATGAGAGAAATTACCTTCACAAGAGTTCCAACTCCCTTTCCCCTGAGTACGGGCTACATTTAGGATCTGCTTCCAAATTCTAGATTATATCAGACTGAGAGGCGGGGAGAAGCCTAGCCAACGCTTCGTGGGTCAGACAATCAAGATTAACACCATAGTGCTACGTCACACTGGCAGCCTGTACTCATGATGCATGTTAGTAACAGTACTTCACTCTGTGACCTTTCTCACAAAAATCCATAACACCAATCTAATCACAAGAGCATCCACTAAACTCACCTTAGAGGACACCAAGAATTCCTGACCAGTACTCAAAACTGTCATGGTCAGGGCATGGATGGAGCTCAGTGGCAGACCGCATGCAGAGCATGTGTGTGGCCTGGGTTCAATCCCCAGCACTCCACCCCCAAAAATAACCTGTCAAGGTATCAAAAACAAGGAAACGTAGGGAGAAAGGAAGGAAGAGACAAGAAAAAAAAGTGAAAATACAAAGAAAAAATGAAAACAAAGCTTTTGTACATAGGGAGGGGAGGAGGCTTGAGGCAGAGAATGGGATAAATTAAAAAACATTAAAAAAAAAATTTTAAAGAATGAATAGTAAAAAAAAAAAGGAAAGTTTCTGGGCAAGGTGGTAAACACCCGTCATCCCAGCATCCAGGAAACTGAGGCAGGAGAATCTCAAGTTACAGGCCGCCCTCAGCTACACAGCAAGACCCTGTCTCAAAAAAACAAAAACAACAAAAAACTGGACATACTAAGATAAAATGTTAACAATGGGAAATTGGGGACAGAGTATTTAGGAACTATCTATATAATCTTTGCATTTTTTCTAGTCGAAAACTATTTTAAAATTGAAATATAAAATTAAAAGTTCATTTCAAACTTTTAAAAATGGCCATAGGTCATAGTTGAAAAAAGGTTTCTGAATAAAAAAATACCTGGACTTCATAAGCTTTATGGTAAAGACATTTTATAACTCAGGAAGCTAAGTGGAGTGGTCCACACCTGTAATCCCAGCACTCAAGAGGCTGAGGCAGGAGGATTGCCGTGAGTTCAAGGTTAACCTGAACTACCTATCGAGACTGTCTCAAAAGAAAAAAAAAAAAAAAAAATATATATATATATATATATACACTCTGCAACTAAATTATCCTGGCCCTCCATTTTTTTTTTTTTTTTTTTGGTACCGGAGATTGAACTCGGGTCCTTGCATTTGCGCAGCAGGCGGCAAAACCACTGAGCTAAATCCTCGGACCCCCCATTTTTATTTTTAAAAGCTTTTTAGCACTGGGGATTTAGCTCAGTGGTTCTACCGCCTGCTGCGCAAGTGCAAGGTCCAAAGTTCGATCCCCAGTACCAAAAGAAAAATCTTCTTAGCACCAAACTTCCTCTATCACATCCAGGGGTTTTATTTTGAATAGCATTACAAGAGCAAATTGTTTAATCGAGATTGATATATATCAAAGAGATAATAAGTTTTGAAGAGAATAACATTTTGACAACTTAATATGCAATTTTTAACAATCATAGGAATAGAATACACACACAAATACTATTTGGGCAACCTAACATGGTCCAGTATGTTTTGCAGGTTAATTTACTTGAAATTAAGAAAGAATGCTGCTTATCTTCACACTGATGAAAATATCTGTCATCACTGGAGAACAGGACTCACTATAGACAAGCAGATGTCTTCCAATGCTGAACGCCATAAGCAAACGGGCTTATTCCCCAGCCACAAGCAGTGCATCATGCACGGTCTGTCTCTGCAGAACCGAACAGGCAAGACCATGGTAGCTTGTTTTTAAAACAGGAAAAGAGCTGGGCTTTTGAACTGCTGGTTAATTGAGCTTCTTATTCCTTCCCCTGATGTCATGCACTTAGCACCTAATACATTTTTAACCCAAAATAACCCTAGGATCAAATGTCTTGTGCACTGATACCAAGCAATGATGGGTCAGAAAATCACTCATCACCTGCATGTGAGCCATGCCCTGTCCCTTCCAAATTAATGCACCCCGGGATCAGACAACAGTTGCCACATCCCAAAACGCCAGAGAAAATAGAGTCTGAATGAGAGGATTACAAATTCAAGCCCATCCTGGGTAAACTGGCGACTTAGAGAAACCCTTATCTCAAAATAAAAAACGGGGCTCAGGGGCCGGGGATTTAGCTCAGTGTTTCCACCGCCTGCCTTGCAAGCGGAAGGATCCGAGTTTGATCCCTGGTACCAAAAAAAGGGGGGGTGGGGGGGCAGAGGATGTAACTCAGTGTGAAAGCCCTGAGTTCAATCCCTAGTTCCCTAGTGTGTGTGTACGCGTGCGTGTGTCTGTCTGTCTCTCTCTCTCTCTCTCTCTCTCTCTGTTTCTGTCTCTCTCTGTCTCACACTAATAGAAAAATGTCAGGCTTTTTTGACTGAAACCAACAGAGAGCTTTTAGGTTTTCTAAACCATACATTTTCCCTTTATACCAGTTGCCAACCTGCACCACAGCAGAGCAGTCTCAGTAACTTTCACTCCAACTGACTGCAGTGCAATGCACCACCAGAGAACCAAAGCACATCAGCTATTCCCAGGTGGTGGTGCACACCTGTAATCCCAGCAATCTGAAGTGTGGCAGGAAGATCACTTCGAGTTTGAGGCCAGCCCGGGCAACAGAGTGAGCTCAAGGCTAGCCTGAACTATTACCCTCCCTCAAAAATAAGTAAAGGGCCAGGGATTTAGCTCAGTGGTTTCGCCGCCTGCTGCGCAAGCACAAGGACCCGAGTTCGATCCCCAGTACCTAAATAAATAAATGACAGCAACTGAAGGACTTTTACCATCTCTACTTTTTGTTACAATCACCTTATTCAGTTCTGATTAAATGAAACAAATAAAATGACATCTTATTTATACTCTCTTTGGAAACTCCATTACATGACAGTAACGAGGTTTATTTATAGGATATACTCCTTCAGACAAAGAAAAAGTAAAGGAGTTGATTAGAACAGTATCTGGGAGGCGGTAAGAAAAAGAACAAGTGATACCCAACATAATGGAAAGCAGAAGCTCAACCAGCAGCAAGGAGACTGATAGAAGCCACTGGGTTCACACGTTAAAATCCCCAGAAATGGGGGCCCTGGGCATCTACAGAAGCCAGGGTGGAACTTGAAATGGAAAGGATTAGTCTAAATGACTAATTAGTCCTTCCTTAAATGACTGCCCAACTGCCAAAAGCCTGGAGGTTTATTCAGTGAAAGAGTAAAACAAGAGTGTCTCTTGCCTCCTTGATATGAGACACAGATCCAGAAGTAAAGTAAGCAGGAATTCACATGTGAAAATTTAACACCCTAAGATCAATACCCACCCACAAAGTTCCCAAAGGCAGAGCTGACACAAGTGCTCTCCAAGGAACATGCTCAGCTCAAGAGAAGACCTCAAAATCCCTGTAACAGCAGGGCCAGGCCAGCTCAGCCTTGGTGCAGGCAAGAGCTGACCAGCCCCCCACCCACCTCGAAGACAGTCCCTGAGGACCTCTGACACCTGGGCAGGGGCTCGGCAAGGAGGACTTCCATGGAAAGGCCCACCACGGAACCCGGGCACCGAAACAAATGAGAGATTTTTAAAGGTAATTTAGAAAAAAAACAGAGCTTGGAAGAGATTAAAAACTTTTAAAAAAATCACTAATAACCTTACAGAAGAAGAAAGACACTGTATCTATAAAATAATAGGATGCATAAAAATAGAACAACCAGAGCATTAAAGTGCATTTTTGGGAAAATTTAAAATATGGTAACAGAAAAAGGATTTTCAATGGAATAGTTACAAGATCAAACTGAGGCAATCACTTAGAAACCAAAACAAAAGAAAAAGTTACAGAAAATCAAAGAGATAAGCAAGGTACCTACAAGTAACAGGACAGTAAGCTGAGAGAAATACCCCAAATTAAAGGACGTGGGGGCTGGGGATTTAGCACAGTGGTTCCACCACCTGCCTCACAAGTGCAAAGTCCTCAGTTCGATCCCCAGTATCCCCCCCCAAAAAAATTAAAGAATGTGAATTTCCAGATTAATAGAACAATCAAGCGCTTAGCACAATGTATAAAAAGAGAACTACATAAGAGCACATCATCAAGAAATTTCAGCACACCAGGACAAAAACCCTAAGACTGTTGTTCTCAATTCCAGCTACATTTTAGAATTTACAGAGAACCTTTTCAAAAATACCTATATTTTGGCTCTACTCCAGACCAATTACTTCAACTCTAAAGTGAAGCCTGACCTAAAACTTGCAAGAAAGAAAGAATTGCTCTTGAGAATGCTTACCAGCAATAAAGAAAATCTAGAAGATAATGATTAGCATTTTCTGAAGGAAAAATTATTTCCAACTAAATATTTATCAATTAATTGTAAGGGCATTGATAAAAATTTTTTTTCCAATACTCCAAGGTCTCAGAAAACTTCTCTTCTTTTGGGTTTTGTTTTGTTTCTGAGACGTGGTCTTGCTATGTGGTTCAGGCTGGCCTTCTCGAACTGCTGCCTCAGCCTCCCAAGTGCTGGGATTACAGCTATGCTCTATCACACCTGGTACAAAATTTCTTTTCCATGCACCCTTCCTCAGAGCGACACAAGAGAAAGCAGTTCAAAAAAGCAAAATCGCAAACCAAGAAAGAAGGGAACAGGGGATCCAGGAAACAGGGCTTTAACTCAGAAATAGGTGAATAGCATTCCCAGAACAATAGTTACCAGTGCCCCAGGGGCAGAGAGGAACCTTCCAAATAGACAGAATGGGAAATGGGAAGAAAATGCTCAAATGGAAAGGGGACGAGAGAGGGGGGAGAGGGGAAGGAAGGAAGGGACAAGAAAAAGAGAATAAAAGGAAAAAGTGAAAACAAAGCTTTTGTAAATAAGGAGGGGAAGAGAGGTTGAAGGGAGAGCAGGGAAGTGGGAAACAAGCAAGATATATCATGTACAGGTACAAATTCCCTATGATGAATGTTATTATGTATATCTAAAATGTACCAATACAATTTTTTAAAAAACAACGGAAAGAACAGCACACCAAGAGAATAAGAACGAAAAAAGAAAATACCTGTTGTATTTGAATGTCCTGAGAAAAACGTTTAACAACTAGAGAAGTACACAGAAAACTCAGCAAAAGCAAAAGTTAACTCTGGAGGGCACAGCAAGCTGCAGGAGAAAGAGAAGTCATTATACTGCTCTCAGGCCTCAGCTATGAACAGCAGACCTAGACAGAGCCAGATCAATGAAGGTATCACTGACAGTGAGGATGGCATGCCAGGCAGCAGAAGGAGCAAGAGACAGCTTAAATATTCACCTTCCAGAGAAGGAACCCAGCACACACATATCAAGAAGCAGACCTGAAATGTGTTATCTGTTGATACAATCTGAAATGGCTAAAATCTGAAGTACTTGTCTCTGCCATGCTGAGGTGGTGGGCAGAGGGGCTGTGGGAGACCAAACACACATTTTTGTTGCACGCTTTATACAACTATTTTACTTTTATACTATTTACATGAACAATTGGTTAAAACCAAACAGTTACAAAAATAAATACTGTCACATAGTAACGTAACAGTATTGGAAGAAGAGGAAAAAGAAGAATATATTGGAAAATACTTATCTATCATAAGCATCAATAGTAAATATCTGCAGTGAGTATATTCATATAACCATTTCATTTAGAGACACGGAAATAACCACCAGAAACTCTAAAACATGTTTCAGATGGCTTTTAGGAATAGGTAGAAAAGAGGAAGAAGGAAAGTTGAAACTGTTCATTTTCATTACAAACCATTTCATCATCACCAAAAAAAAAAAAAGAAACCTTTCATCATTTGATTTGGCAACCACCTGTACATAGTACAATAAAAACTTTAATTTTTTTAGTACTGGGGATTGAACTTGGAACCTTGCGCTTACAAGGCAGGCAGCAGAACCAGTGAGCTAAATCCCCAGCCCTAAAAAGTTTAAATACATTTTTGAAAAGCATTCAAAGGTATATTTTTAATTTGACAATTTGTTTTACTAAAATTAACATTTTACAGTTAACTTTACTGATACAATTCTAATTGTTTTCCAAGCGATAATACAGTATTGATTGCTCAATTGCATGATTTATCTATTTATAATATTTATAAAGTTATTCATTATAATATTGATAGGCATATACTTCTGAAGTTTCTCTAAGAGCAACAGTATGATTTTTTAAAACTATCTACTTGCACACATGCAAAATTTTCATGTGTTCAGGTGTCTTTTAAACTTTTTGCTTTATATTCCTCCAAAGAATTTTTAACCTCATCTTTGTAAGTACACCGGGGATCCAAAGACTTTTCGCATGTTCACATGGGACTTGTATATAATAAAATGTTTAAGTAATTCTGAGAGAATCATAAGTTCAAAGAAGCAAAAATATAAAATTTACTAAATGTTCTAATCTTATGGGTAGATGTCATCTAACAATCAAGAGAAAAACTAAAGCTGATTTCTAATTCCTTAATATCTATTGCCACTACTACTTGATTATTTTTATACTAATTTATTTAACTTCTGTATTTAAGAAATAATCAGAAAACAGGTTTAAAAATTGAGCATTATAAGCTGAGTGAATGACATGAATTAACTTGAGTAATATATTTGAATATTATAATACTATACACATTTTCTGAGCTCTATGAACAGTAAGCAAAAATTTTGTTAGCTTTACAGATTCAAGTACTACTTTTCTTAAACTCTTGAGGAAAATTTAAGTCTATCTTTTAAATTTGGTAACAACAGGAAACTCTACCAAATATCAAAATCAAGTATCACTTTAACAAAATATAGCATGTAAGATTCTAATAAATATTTGTATTTGGACTTTATTCTTATTAGTTTAACAAAATCTGAATAACCAGTAAGATTCAAATACTAGGGATTATATCGAATACTGATCTTATTGCAGACACCTTCTAACAGAACCTCATGACAAAGACATCTTTCAGGACAAAGCATGAGCTCATGGGAACACACTAATTAATCTTATAGAGCACATTCCCCTATTTTTTTAAAGCAAGACCTTTGCCTTGCTCTATACACACAACACCCATTGACAGCCATGGGAGCCTGATGAAGGAGAGGAGCACCCCTGGCCTCTTGTAAAGGGGAAAATGTGTCTGCTTTTGACCGTTGTTTGTAGCTGGCCTCCAGCCAATCCAATATAACCATCACCATTCAGAAATGTTGGATAATTTGTCTTCTGTGAATTCCAGACTTTTGAAAAGGTCAAAATTCAACTTGAGAAAAAAGAAATCATTGTGTTTAAAAGGCCTAGGACACAGAATGTTGTACAGTAGTAACACATAGTACAATATTGAGAAATGATCTAAAATATTATACTGTAGCTGACATGGAAATATCTATAGAATAAAGCCTGCCATTTTGGAGATGTTTTTAATGTACTAAACAAGGCACACCATCCCACTTGCATCTACCTAGACATTATCCATATTTTGTGGGTAAGGAACATGAAACTTTTGAGAGCTTAACTGGTAAAACGCTTATGCTCTCTAAACACGATGGGGAACCTAGTATTAACTCCAAAACAGAGGTAGCAATATTGTCTGGAAATAGCCTATTCCTATGGAAATCACTTTAACATTTATGCTGCAATCTTATTTGATACTTTGTTTTCCAGAGTAGGTTTATTTTCTTCTTTAATCTCTATAACTGTGACACTACTGCCTGAACATACCTTCAGTCTCTTAAGTGCTCAGAAGATCACAAAATACAATATAAAGAATTTGGAGGCCAGTCTTTGATCTGAGTACAAGCGTCTTCTATTGAAGCTAATGACTCCATTTTCTTCTGATGCATGTACTTATCGGACTTTCACAACATCAGGCTCCAGACTGCCAGAGGCACACCTCCCACTCCGTGACAAAGCTGTGAGGGGATACCTCACCTCCTGTAGCCCCTCATCTGAGTCTTCCCAGCAAAGACTTAGATGACGGCCAGCACAGTCAACTCTCATTCTTCAGATCAAGAATTGGAAACTGTGTGATCTCAACCTCATCTCATTCTAAGATGTCCCCTGTCGGTGGTTCATGGGAGGAATTGGAACAGAGCAGGTATAATTTCTTTGCAACTTAATCTTAAAGTGGGACTATGGTGCTAGAAAGGAAGGGGGCTTTCCCATCATATAAATCATGGTGAAGAACAAAGGTCAAGAGTCACAACTTCACCAAATCGCCTAAAGTCCTTGAATATTAAACATATGACCATATTCAGCTTATCAAATTATGACAATTTAGCTAGGAGTTTTGGGGGGATGCTGCATGAATTTGAATATATCACATAATTTTCTTCACAAAATCATGCTATCAAGATTTAGGTTTACGCTAATATGTATATATTACGTAATTAAGAAGCAAAACATACCAAGAGCTCTAACTACAATTAGATTTAACTACAATTAATTTTTACTATAAGTACTGAATACTGAATGATAGTCACATTATCTGTGACTCTGCAAAGGAGAAATCAGAAGGATTTAGATAACTGCAAATACTGAATATTAGATAATTACAGTGACTCTGAAATACATTTCTAAGAAAAAGTATCATGTAATAAGCTTTTTTAAATGCCCAAAACATAAAATAAAATTTAAGGTAGGCTCTAGTTATACAGGGACAAATTTGTTTTGACACAGTATTTTTCACTGATACATAATTTAAAGAGAAAGAAGGAATATAATACATTCATGCTCCAAAAAAATATTCAATTTCCTGGGGCTTTTAAGTATATATCTTAGTGTCTTTTGACAATTAAAATTTGATGAGGCAATATACAGATTTACTGCAATAGTACATTTCTTTGAAACTGTATCATAGAAGAGATTCTAATGGCTAACGTACTCCATTAAATATATTTTCACAGAGGAGGCTTTCCAGGAAGATGGTGGAATGGTGAACAGAAAAGAAACAGCCTCTCTGAGATTTGGTGTCCAGACACTAGAATATAGCAACATGAGGAAGACAAGAGGAAGAGAAGGAGGGAAGTAGGACCCAGAAAGAATCTGAAGTGAGAACTGAAGCCCACAGGGAAGGCGAAGAGAGAGACCTCAACACAGAAGGAGGAAGTGGCAAGTGGCACTTTCTCCCTGAGCTCTGACTCACTGCATGGAGGGGGAGCTTGAACCTGCAAACACAGTGACTACTAAAGACCCCAGAGGCCTCCACGGAGAAACATACCAGTAGAACAGAGCAGTGGGCACAGCGGTCTGCAGTAGCTGGTGAGTTATTTGGGTTCAGATGTCCCCTGGGTGATGGTGACTGGCCAGCAGCCATCTTGGAGGGAGGTAAAGGGACCATGATAGTAAAGAGTTAAGTCAGATTTATGTGACCAAAGAATGACCTTGATACATGCCTGTTCCTGGGAAGACTGGCTACCCTTTCCAGAACAGTAAATATTGATATAGAATAAAACATCTTGAAAATGGAATTCACCCCCAGCTCCTAGCCAAGATCCATGAAGTCAAAACATTGCACTAAGTCACATACGCCTATTGTCACAGGGCCACCTTTGTCTCACATGGTACAAAAGTAACAGGAGTGGCAGCAAAAAAGAGATAGAGAGAGCTGCTGCACTGGACCACTCTGCAAGTCCCAGAACAAAACCTCATTGTGCCAAGTGTTGCTTCCTGATCTGGTAATGTATTGTACCCTATGTTTGACTTTCGAATTCCCTGTGTTTCCTTGATCCTTTTCTTCATTCTAAAATACTTGTCTAGTTCAAATCTTGGAGTGGTGTGTAGTGGTTTTATTCATGGATTGAGCCCCAAAATCTGATTAAAGGTGCACCTCGGTTGGCAAATTTACCTTGTCAAAACAGGAGGCCAACTGAGCTTGGAACTCAGAGCAACTGGAGGCTGGCTCCATCTAGTGGCTCCCAGCATCAGGGTGAGGCAAACTGGGTTCAAGTCAGCAGGAGGTCAAGGAGCCAAGTTCAAGCCAGCAGGAGGCACATGGACTGCTGCAGGCTGGACAAATGAGGTTCCAGCCTCACAGCCAGAAACCAGCCTGAACTTCAGAACTAAAGGTGCAGAGCTGCTGGGATTATCCAATACCCCACAATAAATCTACAGCTGGCTTGCTGGGATTAATCAACACAGACCTGGACTCTATCTGCCCATCCTGTGTACCAGTGACAACAGAGACACATCCTGAAGTGGACATTTTTTTTCTTCTGTTTTTTTGTTTTGTTTTCATTTTTCTTGATTGTTCTTGTTTTTATATGAATGTGAAAATTGTTTCCAGTTTTTTTGTTGTTCTTCTCTTCTGTTCTTGTTATTTCTTCCTTTTCTCTTTCCCTCATCTTCTTTACCAGTTTCTCAAAATTCGCATAATCTTCCTCTGTCCTCCAGCCTTGCTCCTAATCTCTTCCTCTTCTATTTCTCTGTGCTTTTTCTACTTAATCTCTTTTACATTTTCTCCCCTGAGGGTAAAATCGCCATATTGAGGGGCTATTTACTGTATACAATTTTCTGGTTCATTTTAGATTTTGTTATATAACCACAAATCTAGTTCATACAGTTGAAGGTGGCAAATTAATAGTTATCACAGTTTGTCATTTCCTAGACTGTGTTTGGCACTATTGTTATTGCTGACTGTACTACATTAGCCAAGGTGACATAGTTATTCTTCCTGGTAAGCCAAGACTGAGACTGTCCAACAATAAATACTATACAATACTATACTAAACAATACTATAGACCAGTGCCAAAGTACTAGGGGCTAGGCCAAATAGGTAGCAACTTCTCATCCTCAATTAATTGAAGAGGTAGAATATTGCAACAGACTCAAAAGCCAAAAGCCAGCTAGCTACATCTGGAAAACATCTCTGAGAGGTAGTCATTTCCTGAGGGTTCTAAATACTAGTAATAAAGCTCCCGCCATAAGAAATTTATAAGCATCAACCCAGGAATTAAACTATTTTCACAGAGGAAATGAACATACCCATATTAAACCAAACTCTGACCCTCACTAGAAATTACAGTAAACCTTTTATTCTGTGATAATAATTCCCAGTAGTCCCTTTCAAATGTGAACACTTTCCCCCATGACTGATTAATAAAAAATAGAATTAACAAGCTGTTACTGTACTTTTCAATGTAAAAATTGAATTTTGTTTGTATCTTACTGCCCTAACATTTTCTTTTCACTTTATTTTCATGAGTTACTTTTTCTCAGCAGTCATGTTATTAACTTTTACTTCAATGCTGTTGTCCTAAAGCAATGTCTATCCTATCATCTTGTCTGACACTGTTTCAGAGCTGGTAAGACGCTAAGCCAGATATATCATTTCAAGCTGATAATGTCTGATTTTTTTTAATTCACTGTACAAAAATACTTAAAACGTGGATCTCTTTGAATTCTGAATTATTTTCCAGATTAACTTGGAGTAAAAAATTTTAGTTTTTATTATATAAAGGTTTTAATATGTATATGGGGATTGTGTGTGTGTGTGTGTGTGTGCACGCGCACGCGTTTGGGATGCTGGAGATCAAACTCATAGCTTCATACATGGTAGGCAAATGTTCTACCACTGAGCTACATTCCCAGCACACGTCCTTAATTTTAAACATGTAAGTATATATTTATTAAGTGTTTATTCATTAAAATCACTTAGTTTATCTTTTAAAAAGTTACAAACAACAAAGACTTCTTGACCTAAGTTAATCCATAATTCATAAATCATGTACATCATGTAGTTTCTAAGGAAACTGAATTGTCTGGGATGGGAGAAACAAACTAGGGAGCCAAGAGTTCTAATTTCCTATGTGGCTATTAGCAAATCAAATACTTTCCTTATGACTCAGTCAAGTTTATATGGAAACAGGGTAAAACACAGGGTCTCTGGAAAATCACATTCAACATTTGAAGACAAAATTTCCATGTTATCTTAAAAAACAAAACTTGATATTTCCTGTAATTTGAAAATATCACCATGGAGGCGAAAGACTGTCTCTGAGCTACTACAGTTGCTTCAGCAGCTCATAAGTAAAAAACAGCAAAATTCACATTTTAAAAAATCATTTCTTAGTAAAGAAGAACGATTAAAAAATGAAACAACTGGCTAAACCATCAATTTCAGTATATAATTTTTTTCACTATATAATTTTCATTAAATAAAGCAAGCTTGGATGTCAGTCTTCAAATAAGTAGGAACAAAATAAGCTGCTAACATTTACTGAGTACCTATCATGTGCCCAATGGCACTATTCTAAGAGTGCAATTTAATTTAATCTTCAGACTGAAGGATAATATTATTCCCATGTCAGAAATAAGGAAACTGATGCACAGATGAGATATGTGCTTTGCCCAGATTTAAATGGTGGGGAAGCAGCATAATTTGTTCTAAAACCAAAACTGACATAAAATATATAATGATTATTTGATGACTCACAAAAACAGAACATTTTGTGGAACATATAAAATATTCTTTCTGAAGCCCAAACACAACTGTACCAAAATACAGACACCAGGAAGACACCATGTAACAGTCCCAAATCTCCCCACAGAAACCAGTTTGCATTTCCCTGAAGATCCCCGGAGTGCTGATCAGCAACCTCATGCAGACCACAATAAGCAATGGGCTGTCTGAATTCATAAGTCTAGGAATAACAGTACAACTACAAACTGATTTAGATAATATCAAATTATTTTCATTCTCATGTTTTCAATTTTTAAAAATAAAAGTATTATTCTGTTACTCTCCACTTCCTGATATGTTAGGCAATTTAAAACTACATATCCTGTGTAAGCACTTAAAATATGCTATCCTACTAAACAAGTTATTGTCCAATAACCAAAATTCTGAAATAAAAACCAGGGTGATTGTGAAGCAGCCCCAAATCTCCAAGGTAAAACTCAAAAAAATGAACATTTTATTGGAGAGATCAAACTGTCAGATAAGCACTCAGGATGACATCTTTCAAGCAAAAGCAGAAAGCAAGGCCAGACAGGCAGAGGAGACTGGACCACACATAGAAGAGGGCTGAGGCCTAATCAATGGTCATAACAGAAGCCAAAGGGGAATTTGTAAACAGCTACAGCTGGAGAGTGGTAAGTGGGGGCAGGAGAAAAGAGGTTGACAGAGCAAGTTTGGCAGTGCTGACCAGAAAGGGAGCCTTGAGCAGCTGCCACAAACAGTCTGGTGCAGGTCAAGAATAGCTGCTTGGCGGAGATGGCTGAACCAGGATCTCACTGGGCCCAGTCAGGCCCTTCTTTCTGTACACTAGTTCACTTAACCCTCATCATAAACCAGTGCAGGACGATCCCTATGTGGTAGATGAGGCAATCGAGGCTCACAGAAGCTAAGTAACCTCTCCAAGGTCACTCACTAAGTGACAGAGCCAATGATGTGAACCCAGATCTGAAGCACATGGTCTACATTCTACTATTTGTTAAAGGAACAAATATTATCAAGACTGAGAGAAATTAAAGGAGATCTAAATAAATACTGTGTTCATGGATCAGAAGACTCAATACTGTAAACATGTGAATTCTTTAATGAACTTTACATTTAACACAATGATAATCAAAATAACTTCAAACATTTTGGTAGAAATTGGAAAGCTGACTTTTAAAATATGGAAATTAAAAAAGCAATGGGGGCCGGGGATGTAGCTCAGTGGTGCCTTGCCTACCTGGCAAGTCCAAGGACCTGAGTTAGATCCCCAGTACTGGAGGCAGGGAGATATCCAAAACAACACTGTAGAAGAACAAAACTGTAGGACCCTCATTACTGTAACAATTAAAAGTATAATCAAGGTGGTATAGTAATGGCATAAAATTAGACCCATGGGCCAATGGAACAGAAGAGGGTCCAGACAGACCCAGCCATGTATGGTCAGTCGATTCTCAACACACATAAGGTAACTCAACGGGAAAAGTCTTTTCAACAAATGGAACTGGAATAACTGTAGATTCATATGCAGCTAACATATGTACCTAGCATCATATACAAAAATTAATGCAAAATGGTCCATAGCCCTAAATAGACAAAACTGTAAAACTTCTAGAAAAAAATGGTGAATATCTTTATAATCTTGAATTAGGCAAAGGCTTTCTAGATAAGATATAAAAATCATGAAACACAAAAGAAAAGACTGATTGGGCTGGGGATTTAGCTCAGTGGTTCCCGCGCCTGCCTCGCAAGTGCAAGGTCCCAAGTTTGATCCCCAGTACCAAAAAAGAAAAAAAAAGTCTCAAGAAAAGACTGATTGACTGGACCTCTTGCAATATTAAAAAAAAGAAGCGTTCTTCATAAAGACCTGTCATTGTCATTCCCATTTCCACAAATGTGATGGCTTCTCATTTAGCTCTTCTGACAAGAAAACTGCACTAGCCTTCTGTCCAGCACAAAGGTCCAATGTACTTGGATGCTGCATTCTTTTCACTGTGTTGATAAATTGGCATCCTGGTTAATATGCTGGTCATCTCAGAGTCTATTTAGCAAGAAAAGTCCTTAAATGGGGTATGTTAACAAAACTGTTTCCCCACTCACAAGGCTTCCAAAGAGAAGCTGGGCTATTAACGACTTTACCCAAGTAAGGCTCCAGTGACTCCTGGCCCACCCACCAAAACCCTGGCACTGTCTCAGTAACTGTTACGGTTTCTTCTGAAAACTGGTACTGTACTCTATTTCCAAAAATTACCTAAGGGCCGAGGATTTAGCTCAGTGGTTTCGCCGCCTGCTGTGCAAGTGCAAGGACCCGAGTTCGATTTCCGATACCAAAAAAAAAAAAATTACCTAAGATTTCCCATACTAATTTTTTTTCAAAGATAAAAACATTTGCTTCAATCTTTTGGAATAATGTTTGCTACAAAACGCTCCAGGATAAAGTTTGAGAACAAAACTCTGAACCATTCAGAGATGAATCAATAATTCTGAATACAATAAAAATAAAACACGCTTTCCCTTCTTATAAAGAAAAAAATAATGCAGAAGAAAAAAGTGGTCCACCGCCTAATATCTTGTGACCATTTGTTATTAAAATAATGAAATTATACACAATTAAGTCTAACCAACTATTTTAATAAATGAAACTATGGATGTGGCTACTTAAATCAGTATGAAAGACTATTCTATTTACTAAATGCCACTGAAATTAAATTTGATTTCTCATAACTTGTATAAGTATTCTACAATTGGTTTGCCCTTAGTGAGCTTCAATTTAGAGGTTAAAGTAAACGAACCACTGATATTTTTATAATTAGCAGATAGCACACAACCTAATAATAGAAGCTGGACAACATTTTCTACCACCTGCTGGTAGTCTGTGTCTATTAGGGGGTGATGAAGATTTCAGTAATTTCTGCATAATGGTTAGTTGTCAGATTCGTTGCACAGGGCTTAGTATGATGGCAGATGCTGGCTGTCAGATGTGGATCCCGCAGCGATGCACAGCCCCAACCACCCACCACCTCTTTGGCTGAATGTGATGGCAAATCATTCAACATGGGATGGCAAAGTGAGCAGCTGGGGCAAGACGGTGAGAGGACCACAACAGTGGCTCTGCCCACCCTCTCCTGGAACAAACTCATCTCTCTCTGACCCCGTGATCCAATTCTACCCCACCCCAAATTCCTTCTCTCTCTCCCACTCCAAATCAGACACATTCATCACAAATATTTCAGGAATGAGGCTGGTATCAGGGAACAAATCTCACTGCGCTCCCTGAACAAAACGGCTTCTGGATCCTTTCACTCTTCAATGCCAAGCTGAGACCTTAGCCAAACAGGGACAAGCAAACCTTCCAATGTATTCATCTTGGTCCACAATCTGGCCATTTGCATGGTGGCATAAGTAAAATTTTTAAATGATTATTGCCATCTTACAGTATTTATCACACAGTTAAACATTATGAACACGAAACATAAGCACCTCTAATATCCCTCATAGCACTGCCTCAAAGTAAATGCAAACTATTAAAATAATTAATAAACTGGTTGTTGTTTGACATTAGCAAGCGTTTAGCTTAACCTCCTACCCTTCATGTGGGCAGCTAATAAAATCATAGTGAAAGCTTCCCACCGAAGACTGTGACAAGATACTAAGAAAGCTCAGTTATGTCTACTACCTTGAACTAAGACAGGATTGATAGATTTTAGATTTTCAGTTACCAGAGTATAGCTTTAAAAATTCCTTCTGCCTCATTTTCACATAAGGAATACTATGAACAATTTAAATTTTGATTTGCAATTATCTATTGATTTTAAGTACAGCACTTTTACTTATTACTATTACTTTACTTTCTTGCATTTATGTCACCCAGGAGAACTACTGTGTTAGGCTATAGAAATTAAAATAGGAAAATCTGTACCTTCAGTAAACAGCTAAACAGTACATTTCAGGTATAACACCAGTATTGTATTTGTGTACATACACACCCCCACGAGACACCGTGGTATTTCCTGAGTAATACTGAGTTGTTTTGTTCTGTGGTGCTGGGGTTGAAATCCAGGGCCTTACACATGCTAGGCCACATGTTCTGTCTCTGAGCCACCTCCCCACATACTGAGATTTTAATGTCAGTTATTCATAACACATTCCATTATTAAAAAAACCCCAAGTCTAAGGCTTTCTTGTTCAACTATAGGTAAAAATGTGCGTGCTCTATGTCAAATATCTTCCTATCTTTTAAGAAGATAATCATTTTAGCTCCCTTGAAACATGTAATCATAGCATATAATGTTCGAGCAGTAAGAGGCAACAGAGGTAACTTAATGCAACTACCAGATAAACCAACATCCTACCATCACCACCAAAGGGGCGAGGGTGAGTCCAGCATGTCACGGAAAGGAAACAGCAGCACCAGACTAACCCTAGGTGCCCTGACTGCACCTGTTTACTTTTTCTGTCACATGCTATCCCCATTAGAACATGAGGAAGCCCTCTTCAAGTGGGAATTCCTGGATTTATAAGGGACCCTGACCCCCTCAAAGCCCTGTCTTTCCCTGCAGCTGCCAGAGTTGTCACCAGGGGAAAGAGAGCCTGTTCCCAGCCCCAACCTGAGAAGAAGAAGCAGGAAGTGGGGCCCCTGACCAGTGGGGAGGAAGAACCCAAGGACATCTCAGCTCCTGGCAGAGAGGAAACTCAGAAGAAAGCCAGCTCTTCTTGTCAGGCTACCAGAAGGAACAGGCATGCATCCAGGTGTGTGGAGTTTCTGAATGGAAATAAGCCACAGCAACAACAGGATTCTGCAGTATCATCAATAGGATGCCTTGGGTTCCTAAAGGAAATGAGGTATTCTGAGGTCCAGAAAGTTAATTAAAAAGAAAAAAACTCTGAAATACATCCATTTATAAATGGAATATTATCCATCATATAAAATGGAGAAGACAAAAACAACTGAACAGGAGGAAAAACAACAATTAAAAAACAAAATTTTAAAGAGGGGGGGAGACAAGCAGAAGACTAATTTAAAAAAAAACAAAACCTTACTGTGAGCTACCAGCTTATGAACTGTCAGCCAAGCTGTCCCACTGCCTGGTAAACACACAGTGACCTGTAAAGGTCTTCCTCATTTTCAGTATGCCATAACCTGATTATCTATGTCAAGGCTGTAATGGAAACAAGAGAAAGGACTTACTTCCCTTTTTTTTTGGTACCGGGGAATGAATCTGGGTCCTTGCACTTGCGCAGCAGGCAACGAAACCACTGAGCTAAATCGGCCCTAGGACTTACTTCTCTACTAATGGATAATGTGATAAAAAATATTAATTCTTCAGTAAGAAAAAAGCAAATATCCTGAACTTTTTGTAACTGATGCAAATCTTGGCTGCTATATAATATGGATGGCACACCTTTTAAACAGTTTACTAAATTTATTTATTTATTTTTTTTGCTACTGGGGATCGAACTCGGGACCTTGAGCTTACGAGGCAGGCAGCAGATCCACTGAGCTAAATCCCCAGCCCTAGTTTACTTAATTTTAAATTAGGATATTGTGTTTATTTTAAACTATAATTGCTCTCATAAACGCAAACGTTCTTTAGCTGTTTAATATAAAAATACTAGAAGGAACACTTTAACCAGATCATAGCTAATTCTAAGGTAAGAATTTTCTACTAAATTCAAAGAAAAAAATTTCAGGAAAAAAAGACCTGAAAACATGCTGGGCATGCAACTGCATGCCTATAATCCCAGCACTCCAGAAGCTGAGCCAGGAGGATCACCACGAGTAAGGCGAGCCTACGCTACACAATGAGTTCAAGACCAGCACAAACTACATAGTGAGACCTTGTCTCAAAAAGATAAACAAACAAACAAACCTGAAATATAAACTATATGCCACAGGAGAAAACATTCTGAAGTTTTATAAGGAGCATAACGTTTTGGGGTTTTTTTCGTTTTTGGTACCAGGGATCGAAATCGGGACCTTGTGCTTGCGAGGAACACAATGTTTAAAATGGGACATCTCAAAAAAAAGTTAATACTCTGAAATTTATGCTAAATAAACTGGGTACACATTTTGAATGTAGTACATTACTAAAAACCTTAAATTCTGCCATAATACACACGATTCCAAGTTACATGTGTAAGGACCTTCAAACCTCAGAATAATGTATATCTAAATAACCTTAGATACAAATATTCTCATTTTGAGATGCATCATTATGAAGTAAACATGTAATAAATTTCTATTATATTACTTAATTCTGCTATTAAGAAATACTTATTTGCCTATAGTAGCTGCAAAACTAAAGATATTTTGTTTCTTTTATCCCCCAACAATCTTTTGCTATATTACAAATAAATGTAAATAAAATTAGTATCCTACCACAAAAAATATATATATAAATTTGGGAGACACTTTTCAGAGAAAAGTTCTTAGTGAATAATGAGCTATAGGAAAGGAGGCAAAAAATTCAAAAGTGAAACAAGACTTTTTGTGGTTGATCCCTTATTTGTATTTTGTTTTTACAGTTCTATTTCCTTTGTGTAAAGTTTTCTACCTCATTATTCCTGAACTTCTTTATGATACTCTTGAGGACTACACGCCCCCCAAAATTAAGGCTTAAATAATTAAGAAACATATATGTATTAAAATACATTTCTCTTATTCTAAGAGTAATAAATATTACCAACTAGTGAAATCAATATTTCTCACTATTCATTTAAAGACATTACTAAGCCTAAATGTTTTTTGTATCAGTAACTCAAAAAAACTGATTCTCAATGTGAAAAATAAGAATACAAGTGCAGTAATTATGACAATCCCAACATATCAAATTACACATTAGTTATTACTATTACATCTATTAGACAAAGTAAAGGTTGACATAGGGAAGACAGCCTCCCTATATGACTTGTATTTTAAAGCACAAAAATCATGTGTGTGGAAAAGGAGCAAAGAAAAGCTATTTCACTTAGCTAAATTTTATTTTTATTACACAAGGTATTTTTGAATGAACTATGATGTTATGTCTCACTAAATAAAAAGCACTCTTTGATCAAGATCTACCCACGAATGGAAGAAGGCCTAAGAGAATGAGAGAATGCTTCTATTTCGGGTACCACTGCATTAAAAGTCAGCAGAGATGGCACTGGCGACAGAAACAGCACCTGCCACAACAGCCCTCACAGCGGGGTCGGCCTCCGCTCAGGCCCACAGCACACTGCAGAGGATGCTTCTGCAAGACCGCTCTGTCACCCTGCTCTCCATGCCACAGTTCCCGCCAATAGCATCTGTCCCTGAGACATTACAGCCCTGCTTTCAGACAGGGGGACCTAACTGTACCACACAGTGCAGCCACCAAAAGCAAATCCCAAAACTGGAAAATGAGTTCTTTATTCTTGAGATTGTTGTCAAAATATGAGAGGATTACTGAATCAAGATGCCATGATATCCTCAAAGTACCTCGAGGCAAATGAGAAGTGCACAGTGGCAGGGTCAAAACAGTATAGGGGGATAAAGCGGCACAACCTGCAGAGCCAAACAGTCAGGGGAAGGTGTGTCTCTGCCACCACTTCCTTGTCTCTAAACAGGATGACGGCCCTTCCTCCACATGCAATTCCTATTACTGGTAATTAGCATGCTTTACAGAAACATTAGCCTAAAAGAGAAAGGTACAGAGGGGACAGGGTGTGAACAGAAAGTGAAGCCATAAATAAGGCCAATGCACATACACCCCTATTCTGTGCTGTGGATACAGGAAGGATGTATCTTTATTTCATCCACACTGACGCATCCACACCAAAGTATACAAATGCAAATTTGAAGTCTGGAGCATTTATACCAACTCTATTTTTACACTGGGCAAATTAAGCCTGTATTTATCTGGCATGAGTTTGTCACCTCTTTCCAAAAGAGATTATGACAAATTCAGGCAATTTTTAAATCACAGTGGAAGTGCTCTATTTTAGAAGTGAACGTGCCCCTTTATAGATGATACCCAAAGGGAGATGGAAGAAACCTCAGAAGCCAGAACCCCTGCACCTCTGCCCCAGGGCCCAAGTTCAGAGCACAGCAAGAATACAAGGAGGTCACACTGGTACAGTGGTCCCGGGTAGATTAATAAACACTGGAAATGCTGGACCTCTCTCTTCTAACCAATGTCTTGGTCAATGATGATTCAAACAATATTATCAACAACATTACATGAAAAGCACTACAAGAATGTCATATAAAGCATATAATCTACTATTAACAAATATTTGCTAGCATCTAAATTAACACAGGCATGTAAGACAAAATAATTATTTTGTATGATTTAGATATTTGTTAATAACATAATTAAAGTTTATGGTTTCATGTTCTGACTCAAAAAAGGACTAATTTCTTTCACTTTTTTCTCCCTTCCTAGTCTTATTTTATTTTTTATACATTTTACTTGTTACAAGTGTTATAAACCTTAGCACATTATTGTTACTTTGCTCTGAACTGTTATCTTTTTTATTAGTTCATGTTTGCAGCACATAATGCTTACATTCCTTGTGTGGAGTTGGTATGTGTACATAACACATTTTCATTCTTTTTTTATCACCTTCCCTCCCCTCCTCCCCATCTCCCTCCATCTCCTGACCCCCTTTCTATTTGAAAAAGATTTCCCTTTTTCCTATTATCTTTTATTTTGCTCTTTATTTTTACTTTGGATTTTTCATATAAGAGAAATCATGCGATATGTAATCTTGTGTGTCTAATCACTTCATTTAACATTATGATCGCAGGTGCATCCATTTTCCTACAAATGCCTCAAGTTTATCCTTTACAGTAGAGTAGTATTCCATCACTCCTTTTTCTTCCTCTGCTTTCCCTGGGGATTTAGAGTTCTAAAAATAAAATGTCTCTAGAGGCCATCCCTCTTCTTTTTAATGAAAAAGTCAACTTTGGGGTAGAAAAATGAACACTTATAAAGGAATACTCATTAACATCATAGTCCCTTTCTCCCTAAAACTGCTTGCTAGCATGGTTTCACTTTTTCATCCCCACTTAATTAATTGGTAAAAAATTGAAGAACCTTGGAAAACTGCTATAATTCTTTCATTTCCAATAAACCAAACTAATGTGACAGACCTCCAGGAGAATGATGAGCTATGTTTCTGTGCCCTTGTGATATGACCCACTGCACACAGCTGTATCCACTTCCCACAGCCCCATCCACTTCCCACAGCCCCTGCCAGGACAGAGCAGGCGAAGCACCAGAGGACCAGGGAGCACTGCCCCAGACACGCTCATCCCAAATGCTGCCACGGTCCAGCACGCTGGGCACAGCTCTGGTCACTCCTGACAGGCATGCTGGCAGTTCACTAGCAGGTCTTCTCTATGAAGTAAAGTACTGAAGGGTCACCGTCCATGTGCCAAGCCGAGGTGCCGGAAGTGAAGAGGGAACCCTCAAGCCTCCAACTGCCAGTCTGCTTAATCGGTTTCTCTTCATTCACATTTTAGATGCTCTAAGTACAGACAGTCTAAGCAGAAGGAGAAAGCTACTTTAAGAGGAATTATTGGGCTGGGGGTTAAGCTCAGTGGCGTTGCACCTGCCTTGCAAGCACTTTTCAGTCTTTTCTATCACATGTAAAGTACAGAGTGTTAGCAATAATGTTCATGTTTAATTTCAACCTGCTGTCCTTCCCAAAGTCTGTATAGCCCTTTGCTCAGTTCTAACTTCACATTGTTCTAATGACCAAGTGTAAGAGCAACCTGGGACACCCTAGGGAGAGAGCTCAGCAAGCAGTGCCCAGACTCAAACTGTGAGAATATAAGTGGTGTTGAAAAAAAGTACGAAGAATTAAATAGATATTTTTTTCTAAATGAAGAGGGAAAAGAGACAAGTAAAAATACTCACAAAAACTTCAACCAGTACTATCACATTTCCCTTGCAGCTTCACATTTTCTAAATATAACTTTTCTTTAGGTAACCTTTCTGATTTAATAATCTTAAACAGGAACTGAAGCTGGGCGTGATGGTGCAGACCTGTAATCCCAGCAATCCAGGAGGCTGAGGCAAGAAGCCACAAGTTCAAGGCCAGCCTGGGCAACACAGTGCATCTCAAGCCAGCCTGAACTACATAGAAAGACCCAGGAAAGAAGGAAATTTAAATAGTTCCAAAGGCAACTTCACAGTTTAAATCAGCTGAGAAAGTAACAGATTTCCCAAGAGACTCTGAAGGCCACTCAATTTTACCTTCCTTTTCAGATGAAAACAAAAGGTGTTCTTTCTATATCCAAGATGGATATGTGAAGAGCCATTTATGAATTTTGATGGAATACTGTGGGAAACATGTTCTGTTCTTTTTAACAGTAGTATTAGTATTTTATTACAAAGCCCTACAGCAAAATATCATGTTTCCTTTGAGTATTTTCTCCCATCCAAGTAATAACTAGGCCTGACCCTGCTTAGCTTCTGAGATCAGACGAGATCAGGCACATTCAGAGTGGTATGGTTGTAGACTGAATATTTTCTTTCTATTCAAAACAGCATTAATACAAATTATCCCCCAACATTTCCTATTTTATGTCATATTTTTACATATTAAGGGAAATCATAATTTTTCAAAAGGTTTCAGATACCATCTCTGGTGTCCATTATAACAAACTGATACAGAAAAGGTTGTGCTACATGGTATTTTACCAGAACACTCTAAAAATTTCTGTGACAGGTAGAACAATAGTTCTTTAAAAATAACCACATCTTCATCTACAAGACCTATGAATAATATGTCATCTTACTTGGCGAAAGGTCTTTGCAAATGTGATTAAGGATTTGGACAGAGAAGACAGAATGGGCCCAGTACAATCACAAGGGCACTGCTAAGAGGGAAGTAGCAGGGCCATACAACAGAGGACATGTCGAGAAGCAGAGGCCATGTACCTAAGAATAAGGGCCACCTCCAGAAACCAGAAAGGAGGAGAAAATTCACCTCTCCTACATTGTCTGGCAGGAACAGTTTTGCTGATATCTTGGTTTAAACTCCTAAGGCCCACTCTGGACTTCTCACCTCTAGAACTTGAAGAAATGGTATTGTTTCAACCACTAATTTTGTGCTAATTTGTTATAGCAGCAGTAGGAAACTAATACAATTTCCTTCTAGGGAAATGTGTCAGGATTTATAAGTAAGAACCACTGCTATTATGAAGGGAATAGGAGGAAGAAAAAATAAAGGTGAGAAGCAAACATTCCTGCCTCCTGGAGGCTCAGCCTGGAACTGTTTACATAGGTAAACCATGGTGCTTTCGTTGGGTTTGTTTGTTGCTGTTGTTGCAGTCTGGGAGCTGAACCCATGGCCTTCACTCTGAGAGCTATATCCTAGACAAACACACACACACACTTTTCTTTTGGAGATAGACTCTAAGTTATTAAGCTGCCCAGGCTGAGCTTGAACTTGCTATCTTCCTGCTTGGCCTATCAGAGTGTCAGGGTTACAAGCATAAACCACCACATCCAGCTGTGTGGGTAAAACACAATGTGTCCACCTGCTAATGGACTGACATACACCATCATGAGAATCGTAAGACAGACCTAATGCAGCAACATAGACTGACTTTTCATGTTAAACACACCTTGTACTGTGTACAGTGCGGCATCCTTCACGGGTTCCAGAGTTTGGACAGAGTACGTCACCTCTCAAGTGAAATATGTTTACAAAATAACACTTATCTTTCTTTTAACTGGTATAAGACATACATTGTCAACTAGAGACACTGATCAACATCAAACTCAGAATAGGTCAATAGGACTCTGGTCAAAACCAGAAGATCTTGATATTTTGGTCAATTTTATGTGGGATGCTTTTAGAATACAGAAAAGGGTCCTGGTCCTAAGAGTTTCAAACACTTTGATATGTAACCACTAAAACAAACCAATATGATTATGTTTTGTGAATTGCAAATTTCCTAAAGAAACAAGACCCCTACTCACCCAGCCACTTTTTCCAACTGCTAAACAAAAAAGCTTTTACTTTTATACGCTTAGCACTGAATCTAATCCTGGCTCATCATTTCATCAATGTTTGTCCCTTTCTCCTTTCTCCTTCCCCTGCCTTTTCTAGCTTCAGAAGGAGACATTACAGCAAGCTCTTCGTTATCCGTACCAAGGGTGACACTCTTTCAGGGCTATTCAGAAATCTCAAATTTCTAATCTCCAAAATTCAGCTGACAACACCAAAAACAGTGATACACTTCATTGTTTCTTAAAGTAATTCATGACATCCACACAAGGTCCACGTAAGCTCTGAGATGGTGAGAACCACATCTGTGAGTGAAGAGGCAGAGGCAGCCTTCCTGGGGAAAGCCAGCACATCTGCAAGGGCTCGGAGTACACTGTTCCTCAAATGGGGCTGTGACCAAAAGCTCAAAGCATGAAAATACCATGACTCATAACTTAAAAGTTCTAGAAATGGGCCAAGGATTTAGCTCAGTGGTTCTGCCTGCTGCCTTGCAAGCAAAAGGACCTGAGTTCGATCCCTGGTACCAAAAAAAAAAGTTCTACAAATTACAGAGATTTCTCATAATACCAGTAGGTCTCTTACATTTAGAAATACTAGTTTTACTTGGTGAAATTACAGAGAACAACGTTTAGTGGTTCTTGATTATAATTAAGAAAAAAGTAATTTGATCTGTTTGAACTTATTTTTAACAAAATGTTTCTAACAAAACAAACTCAAAGATACTTTATTTTTAATTCAATTCTTTGAAGGCAACATCAGAAGATAGCTTAATATAAGAAAAAGGAAAAAAATCTTTAAACATGCTTCACAACTGTGTAAAACTTAACAGGTCCTGAGGAATATCCACAGATCTCTGCTGGGTGTCACATCTGCAAGGGTTGGGTTAATATTTCGATGAACAAATGAACACTGTCCTTACTGTCAGTGTTTACAGGCCATTGTCCTTTCTTCTCTTAGGAACTGCCTACTGAAGTCTCCAGACTGTCTTTCTACTGAAGAATCATTTTTCTTGTCCCTTTATATAAATATTTCCGGGCCGGGGATTTAGCTTGGGCTGGGGATTTAGCACAGTGGTTCTGCCACCTGCCTCACAAGCTCAAGGTCTCAAATTCAATCCCCAGTACCAAAAAAAAAAAAAAATTCCTATGTGAAGGACACTTATGCTTTGTCATAAACAAAATTCAAACAAATTAAAATGTAAGCCATTATTGAAATGTCATGAAATAACTCCAAAGCATGAGTAATCTACATAAAATTATCCCAGTGACTGCTGCCTCACGTTCAAGATTATCTGTAGCCTCTCAACAGGTGGGATAAGGTGATCAACAGCACAGGCTCTAGGGACGGACCGGTTTTTAATCCCAACTCTGCACTTCCAAACTGTGGCCTGGGGCAAGTTATTTAATCCTTGTGACTAAATTTTATCAGATGCAAAATGAAAGTACTTTAATTACTTACTTTGAGGATGGCATAATTCATAAAAAGCACTTAACCAAGAGGACAGGTAGCACACGCTGAAATGGGTGTCACCTATTTTCAGTGCTGTGCTAGAACCAGCTCATAACAACTTGAGGAAGGTGACTGCGAGGTTTTCAGAACAGTGTTAACCAGCTGTTTAACACAGCCGTCATTAAGTATTAAGTGACATCCACCTACAATTAAAACAATGGTAATAAATACTCAAACCTCATCACTTACTAACAGCTTTACTGTATTTTAATATTTGCTCTCAGGTTTATTTACATCTACTGCATCTGTATGGTGAAAACAATATATACTGATGCATTACAGTGCATCTCTTGCCAGGTGCATTCAGTAGCATCAACATAGCAACTTGAAACTGGCAATGGTTAAAAAAAAACATGAACATGAGCAAATGCTATAAACTGAGACATTTTTCTATGGAGCTGGTTCCCAAATGTTTACCAGCATACCACTGCCTATTCAAGTGATTATTTTAACAGATTACCTTTAATTTCTTTTACATGGGAACAAAAAAAGGAAGAGTGGAAAAGCAAAACGTTAGTTACCTCTTGTCCCTACATGGTACTGAGCACACAAACTTGATGGCCAAGCTCAGGTTTCTTTTCAAAATCATGTCCCTAAGGGACCACATACCTCTGTCTATAGCTGCACCAGAGAGTGGCTTTGCCCTTTCTGTACTGCCAAAGCCCGACAGAGTCAGTATACTTTAAAAATAACAAGATTAATCTGCCATGGTTCAACACAGAGGCCACCTTAAGGAGATAAAAGCTGACTGCCAAACTGTAATCAGATAGCCTACACATTTCTCAAAATTGTTTTGCCCTTCTGACATTACATAGCAACTCAAGTCAATATCACACAGGCCTCCAGCCACTCTAGTTGAACACAAGCATTAATTTTCAAAATACGGGTCAAGTACCCAACTGCCTTCCAATGCTCACTGCCTGTCTTGTGCTAGGATGTAACATAGAACCTGCATAAATAATTGTCAGGAGCAATTCTACATAATTTTGAGGAAAAATCATTTCACAATTAAATTATGATTAGGCCTAGTTCTCCTGCCTAAAGGCTGGCTATGGCAAGTTGTGATTTAACTCCATTTTTGCCTCAGGTCACAGCTAAAACCTCAATAGTCCAGTGATGCTGGGATGCTCCAGGACAGGATTACAACAGCTAAAAACATCCTGGGGAGGGACAAATTCCTAATCAACTTAAATTCCTAACTGAACTAGGATCTTCATCTGTATAAGTTCCTCATTGTTCTAGGATTATGCCGAAGCCCTCTGAGTCATCTGTTTCTCCTGATGTACTGAATAAAGGTGTGGCAGGCTTGAGGTCTTTCCTCTTTGCTGCCCAGAGCAGCACTGATCAGGCCCAAAGCTCAGCTTCTTGTCTAAGTCTCATTTCCTTTCTTTATTAATCATCTTGCCTTTATTAATTATCTTGCCAGTGAGATCAGGACTCACTGCAGGAGTTCTGGTAATGTCCTCTTTCCCTGTACCCTACAAATAGTGTGTTCAGAGGGACCAGCCCACATGCTTCAATTCATGTCAAAAATGTACTGGTGTTTACATAACTCAGAATAAAACCTGCAAGAAAACTTAACTGGCTAGGTCCTCAAGACTTACACTATTTGTTCAGGTCCAAGAAAGTGAGAAAGCATAATGCATGCATCTAGTGTCAGGAGTATCAGGATTTTCCTAAGGTGGCATAATTAAGAAGGAAAAGCACTAAACTGGACAGTAGAACATGTAGGCCTCCTTTAGTTCCAACTCTGGTGCTAACTAGTTCTATCACTTTAATATCTGTAAGCCTAACTCTTCTCAAACATAAAATGCTACAGCTCAATTATACAATCATAGCTTTATGATTCCACTCTATTTTTCAGAATAAGTGTACTGTCACTACAAAAAGGCTCTTTCCTCTCTGCCAGAGGCATTGTGATAACATAGTTTTATTAAACTGACCCAAATTTAAGTATAATGTTCCACTTATATTAGTGGGAAATACAGAAATCTAACATGATGTCTTAATTCTCCAGCCACATAACAAGTTGGCATTTTTATAGTTAACTAACACCAAAACAAATGCATGAACAAGAGCCATGGTTTTTCCTTTTGTATAGTTTCACCAAAGCTCAGCTCAGGGCTTCCACTGAACAGAAAGAACTCAATAGACATGTGGATAAACTGGATATGAAGACTCAGGATTTCAAGGCTACAACATCTCTATAGTGTAATCATAATAAAAAAGAATGCAAATTTTTTGTAAGAACTGTATTTAAAAAGACCTTCCACCTCTGGGTATGATCTCTGGGGACTAGATTCATTCTTCCTTCAACAACTGAAAATAGAGACAAAGTTTATAGAACCACAATTTCCGGACACTGGACCACAGGGAGCACAGGTGACAGTGGAAAAGGGACACAGGCAAAGTGGAATGCAGAGAGGGAGCAGCACCAGAGAGGTGTGCAGGAGGAGGTCACAATTGGAATGTGCTGGGCTGCACCAGAGCAAACCAGGTCTGCACAGAGCTGCATCCTTACTGAGCATAGCACACATGTGTACAGCAAGGAGACCACCTGAAGGCAGGTGAAGAGGCACTGAAAGACAGGCAGACTCAGAACACTGCCCCTACAGGACAAGGGTAAAGCTAACAGCAAAAACTTCTGAGACCCTTGAATCACTAACATGGAAGACTAGGCAGCATTACATTTCTAGTTACTTGAGGCTGTGATATTTGTGCTGACCCTTGTAATGTATCTCTAGACCTTTTATATTTAAAAGTTCTATAAACAGCTGCTTAAAATGCTATGACATCTCCAAATAACACTGTGGGCAATGCTTCCCTGAGTTCCCGAGAAATGTGTAAGCCAATCCGTCCAGGAACTTTGCCTCTGCCGGTGAAAGGCACACTCCTATTCTGAGCTTCCCCTCAAGATTTTTCTCCACAAGATCCACCACTACATTCCTTTTATCTAAACTGAGTCTTATTTTTGCCTTATGATTTCTCCTGTCATTCACTACAGCAATGGTTCACTTTGCTTATCTTCCTACATAAAGAAACGATGTACCACAAAGTGAGATCATCTGTATACTTCTTAAAAATTATAAAAGTGGGCCGGGGATTTAGCTCAGTAGTTCCACCAACTGGCTCACATGTGAAAGGTCCCAAGTTCAATCCCTGGTACCAAAAAAAAAAAAATTACAAAAGCTGCTTCAAACTTCTTCTGTTTGGCCCTTTTAATAACTGCCTGGAGACAATCAATTTAGCTACTGTACTTACTGGAGCTATCACCTCCCAGAATTAGCTTGGCCACACCACTGAATTCAGAAAATTACCTAAAGTCCAAAAGCTTCAGTAGAAATTCAATCTCTTAGAAAAATTATTAAGCATTTACAGTATGCCAAGTGCTATGATAAGCAGAGGCGGTATCATTAACGAGACAAAGATATTTTCTATAGTTTTCTAAACTTTACATGCATTCTATGTTCTGCTAATATACTATTTTTAAAAATCAGGCCAGGGACTTAGCTCAGTAGTTCCGGCGCCTGCCTTACAAGCACAAGGACCCGAGTTCGATCCCCGGTAGCAAAAAAAAAAAAAAAAAAAATTGAATTTGCTGGGCCAGGGATTTAGCTCAGTGGTTTTGCCACCTGCTGTGCAAGCTCAAGGACCCGAGTTCGATCCCCAATACCAAAAAAAAAAATTTAATTTGCTTCCTTAATTTGATTTTCCTTCTCTCTACTGTATTTTCATATCATCCTTTAGCATTAAGTACTTCCTTATAAATCCTAGAGTTATTTTATATTCCAGAGAAAAAGTATGCTATAAAAGAAATCACCTAAAACGTCTTTATTCCTGCTTGTCAGAGAAATAAAGCTGTGGGTGCAGAACACACAGAGCACTTTGTTCACAGCAGGCTGGGTCCCTTGACTGCTGCACAATGCATCTTGCTGGTTTTCCCCAACGGACTGAGCTCTCCTAAAGAAAAGCAATGTTGTCTTTTCTTTATCATTGCATATATCATGGATTCTCAATTTTTAAATTTTAATTTAAATAAATGAATAAAAAAATACAAAAATGAAGGTTGGATAAGAAATGAAATACACAGGAAGCCTGCCTAGTTAGCACTCCTGAGAGACCAACCCCACATCTGTCTGACTCGGGTCAGCGCTGTGGATGCAGGAGCAGATCAGACCCTAAAAACAACAGCAGAGCTCACTGTGGGCCACATTGGCCCCCAAGGACCACACAAACCACGGGCCCATGAATAGCCTATGAAGATGCCAGACGGCCAGTGAAGTCCACGTCACTTAATCCGCACAACATTGCTTACAAATGATACCTGCCAGAATCGTATAGAGGAATCTCTTCCAGGTAACCAGCTATATCTCACACACACACACAAATCTGCACCAATGTTCTTCTAACTTCCTACTTTAGTTGTAGTAATGATATTTATACTTATTCCACAAGCAATAAACACTGGTTTTAAAAGCTCAACTACAGAGACTGAAAAATCATCTCACTGTGGACTTAGTTAACCACTTTGGGGTGTTGTTGTTTTTTTTTTTTGGTACCAGGGATCAAACTCAGGTCCTTACGCTTGCGAGGCAGGCAGCAGAACCACTGAGCTAAATTCCCGGCCCCACTTTGGTTTTTGACCTTTCACATCTCTCTGTTTATATATACAACTTTTTCTTTTTAATAAAAGTACCAAACATATTAGATCTCCACCTTCTAATTTTCCTTAATAATATGAGAAAAATATTATAGATCAATATCTAGAAACCTAACTCATATTCCTTATTAGTTGTTCAATATTTTAATTTCAAAATCTATTCAACTATCCCCACCTGATGGTCATTCACCTTATCTCCACTATTTTGCTTAACAAACAATGTCTCAATAAGTAACTTTTAAATGGGGCCTGTAGGATGGATTCCCAAATACTGGTGGCAGGAGAGGACTGTTTGCCCACATTCCTGCCAGTACCAGATGTTATAATAAATGCGTCTGGACAGGCCACCTCTGGCATCGTCATGGCAGCCAAAGCAACCACCAACCTGTCTCAGCTGCTGCCACTAGAGCTCATGGACAAGCGTATAGTATCAAGAATTCACATTGTGATGAAAAGTGATAAAGAAATTGTTGGCACTCTTCTAGGATTTGACTAGAAGATGTCACTAAGTTTGTGATCACAACAGAAGGAAGAAGGATTACTAAATTAGATCAGATCTTGCTAAATGGAAATAATATAACCATACTGGCTTCTGAAGAAGGACCTAAAGTATGAATGGATTTCCTTGACTTAGGCTACATTCCGTTTTGTCTTATAATGACAAGAAAATAGAATTTTTTAAACTTTTTAATGTTTAGATTCTATAAAGCTGTTTCCCATTAAAGGGAAATGCTTTGAAAATGTATGGTATACACATTTTTCCAAGGTAATCATGACTACCTTGGAAAAAGAGAAATTTGTTCTTCAAAGACTAAAAATAAAGATGTTTTTGGTTAAAAAAAATTAAGTGCTTCTGGAGTCTGATGAAAATACACGTGCCTGCTAACTTTAAAAAATATTATTCTACTTTTTTTTTTCCTAAAGCCCTTTAGGTTCCTCCCTAGACTCTCCCACTGTCAAAATTTTCTGGGAATGGGGATGTAGCTCACTGGTCAAATAACTGCCTAGCATGCACAAGTCCCTGATATCAATCCCCAACACTATTTAAAAAAAAAAAAAAAAAGCCAGCTGTCACCAATAAACCAATGGATGTGCCATAGAAACACACTTCTAAATTTCAAAGAACCAATTTATAATGTTTTCTCTTTAAAATGTTATTTTAATGAAGGTCAGGTAATGAAGGCAAAGGTAAAGCTGTAATTTTTAATTTAAAAAATAGTAAAGCAAACTGGGCATGGTGGCACAAGCCTATAATCCCAGCACTAGGTAGGTTGAGGCCAGAGGAACATTGAGTTTGAGGCCAGCCTGAGCTAGATAGTGAATTCAAGGCCAGCCTGGACTACACAGCAAGTAGTAGTTCTGTCTCAAAAAGAATGGTAAAGCAACAACAACATTATCAATGTTCAATTCGCACTGACACTTCATAGTCAATGTGGAATAATTAAAATATGCAACACTGGATCTATTAACACATACACTGCACAGGCACATTCTTATTGGAAACAAACTTTCCACAACATATCTCTCCCAACAATATATGTCCCTGTTGCTGTCACAGAGGAAACTGGGGCAGAGGGGGGGACAGCCAGAAGAAATGTAACTGAGCAGAGGAGAAAGGGGTGGGGGAGGGTGTAAAATGTATGTGCGGAGACTCAAAGATGAGGAATGGAGTCAGACTACCATTCACTTAAAAGCCTGTCTCCCAGCTTCCCAGAAACACCAAGAGATCAGGTCCCCTTCCCTCACTTTCCTTCTTGGCACTCACCCCGCCCACACGCACAAAGCACAGGCCCACGTGAGACAAGAGTAAATCCAAGCCTGCCAACTCTTCCATGGCTGTTCCTCTTCTCTATACATGGTAGAATTGAGGCCACAGAGCAGGGTGCTCACCTCTGCTGCTCTCCTCTCCTCTATCCCTCTGGATCACAGTACAGGGGGAGGCCCGAGGTCCAGCAGATCCTCAGAAGGCAGGCCATGGAGAGGGGTGACTGGTGGCCTGTCCAAAGCTTGGATCTGCCGCCTGGTGACAGCCACACTGCTCCAACAGCTGCAGCCAAAAAAGGCCACCAGCCTTTCATGGTGGGGAGTATTTTAACTGCATGCTATCCTTTTAATTTAAATGAAGTCCAATCTATTTCTTAAAGCCCTGGAACAGTGATGAGCCTGATGCATGCAATCTATCATCACTGGTCCAATGCTTGTCCCTAAAATACAGTAAACATCAATGTAACTCTGAAATCCCAACACTCTTCCCCCCTGCATGTACAGAATAACTCTGACATCACTGCCCTATTTCTGCCATGCTTCACTGTTCCACCCATTTCTTCTATGTTCTTTCCCTCACTAATTCTCTAATAATTCTTGGCTTTTTTGTCAAATGAGTTAGATATACTTAATGAAAGCACCTCATCTACCAGTAAGTAAGTAAAAATAAAGGAAAAGATCAATGTGACGAACTGGAAATCAGGAGACCTCAGTCGAGATGTTGTCATTTGCCTAACTGTCCTCACTTTTCTGAACTTCAGTTTTCCCCAAAAATAAAATGAAAAGGACTGAAAATCCACACACTCAATGTTTCTACCTTTTCTCTGTGTCAATCACAAGCAATGGGTTGGCAGTAGAAGAGAAGGCTCAGTGTGCAGAGCTGCTCCCAAGTTATGTAAGAGGCGAGGAGCAGGGAGAACAGGAGAACAGCTCTGAGGAGCTTCAGCAATCCCCGAGCGGAGGGCCCTCAAAGCAGAAGACCATGTTCCCTGTCCTGAAGCAGGAGCTCCACCCAGACTCAAAGAACTGGTTGAAAAGCCTGGGGAAAGAAATAGTCCATCAGGAAGTGTCTGTTCAAGTTCATTGCTAAAGTGAAAAACAAAAAGTTCTATGAAAGAAATCATCCACTGAACCAGAGACAGAGGAGCCTCTTTCAGGTTTTTCCTCAATACTTCAAATGGTGGTCACTTACCTAACAACACAAAAGAAACACTGACCCAGATGTCCAGGAATGGCACAGTGATGCCATGGGTAGTAATTTTTAAATTTCCATAACAAGGTCATTTGCACCAAGCTGACATACCATTAATGCATATATAATGAGAGCAGAAAAGGTTTTAAAAACATAAAT
The DNA here is from genome assembly GCF_053883595.1 of Heterocephalus glaber. Lineage (NCBI taxonomy): Eukaryota > Metazoa > Chordata > Mammalia > Rodentia > Bathyergidae > Heterocephalus > Heterocephalus glaber. The sequence continues at coordinate 10,841,093 of NW_028258151.1, read as the reverse complement.
TCCATCCAAAATTCTAGATCATTCAGTGTCATAATAAACAATTCCCCAAAGTACTCCTTGATTCAGTGCCATTCACTGTCATGAAGACCAGCACAAGTCATAAAAAACAAATGCAGCCGGGTGTGGCACCACACACTTGCAATCCCGGCACACTGGGAGGCTGAGGCAGGAGGATCACAAGTGCAAGCCCAGTCTAGAGACTTAGTGGGACCCTGTCTCAAATTTAAAAAAAAAAAAAAAAAGGAGAGTGGTGAGGATGTAGCTCAGTGAAATGCTTCCGAGTTCAATCTCCAGTACTGCACCCCCCCAAAAAAGGAAAGAAAATTAAAATAAAGTTATAATAAACTGTATCAAAAGCCCAGAAAGCATTATAAAGGAATTTTCAAAAGGAATCAATTACAATTTCTCAAAAAAATTTTAAAAACACAAATATGTAGATGGCCAGGGATGTTTTAGCTCAGTGGTTCCGCTGCCTGCCTTGCAAGCACAAGGTCCTGAGTTAGATCCCCAGTACCAAAAAAAAAAAAAAAGATGGATACCATAAACAGTGAATGACAGAAAATGATGCCAATGATAACCAAACATTGTATCAGTGTAAAGTTATACATTCATAGCTCAGCAAAAAAATATACAAAACTCTAACATTCTTATATCTAGATTCTAAGAATCTAACAATGTACTGTACATGGTGGCATATAAATGCTCAATAAGTTAATAAAATATAAATAAATAATTAAAGGAAGTATCACAGGATGACTAGGAACCTTGGAACCTCATTTTAATGTGTAAGCCATGCCAAGACCAACCAGCTAGTGTAAGAGCCAGGAATGGAAATTAGAACTCTTTAGTATTAGTCATCGTCTGCCTCGCAAGCACAAGGACCCAAGTGCAATTCCCCAGTACCAAAAAAAAAATATTAGTCATTGCCTTCTTCAGGAATTCAGAGTGATTAGAACTTTTACATTACATACGTAACTCAATAATCTATGCAATCATCAGTCATACAACTCTATTTAAAAAGTTATATAATCCAGGGCCAGGGATTTAGCTCAGTGGCACAGTGCCTGCCTGGCAATCGAGAGGCCCTGGGTTCGATTCCCGGTACCAAAAAAGAAAAGTGGGGAAAAAAAAAAGTTATATAATCCCAACGACTGCTTTCTTATCTTAAAAAGTTATGCATCTGAAGCCTGTAATTAGACAGAAAGGCACTAACATAATAAGATTAACCAAAAACTATCAGGACACAAAACTGCTGGAACATTTCATGACACTTTATCACTTCTACATAACAGAAGGTATGCAGCAGTCACACTGGAAAGGGAAACAAATAGGATACAGAACTTTATGCACAATGGTCCAAAGTTTAAAATGTTATATGTAAAGGAGAAAAGAGTAATGGAAAAACCAAAGGAAACAGGTGAGAAAATTAATTTGTGCATTTGGGTAGCAGAACTTCAGGTATTTTTCAATTCATATTTTGTGCACCTGTTTTCCAAAAATGTTATCATGTGTATGGTGCAGGTTCTCTTCCCATGTTCCTTCAAGTACTACCTTTTACACGGAATACTATGGAAATTTCAGCTTTAGTCAGTGGAATAGTTTTGTGGTTTTTTGTTTTTTTTTTTTTACCTAAATGTGCAACACTATAAAAAGCTGCTTCAATTGGCAATGGAAATAAAAGATAATGAAGTTTTTTGCCTTAAGTAACTACATCCTCTACTGTCAACAACAGAATTTTTGACTGAAATTTATGGATTATGGTTACTCCAAGCCACGTTAAATAAAAATTAAATCATTTTTCTCTCCTCCCCAAATATGGACCTCTATCAACTACAGAGTGTATTTAATCACTATTTATTTAAACTGAGTCCATTCACTTCTCACCACATATGGTAGGGTTCATATTATTAGTAACTTTGTGTGCATGTAAGGTGGGCACAATTGTCTAGCAGAAGACCAGAATGCTTGTCAACAGTTGGCCACCCAGTCACTGCAATAACAGGAGTCTGGGCCCTGACTGTAAAGTAAGGGCACCAGCACCCACATCACTCGCATCGGGTAACCACTGCAAAAATCAAATTGCATCACACATGCAAAAACATAAATACGTAGGTGCTATCGTCACTGGGATTATCAATCTAACTAGGACTGATAACACCACGTTAAGAGCGGCTCACTCAATCTTTTGCTGAGCCATGACTGAAAGCCATTTCTCACTATAAACCCTCAGGGTGGGTAATATATGTACAGTATAGCAAAGTTCTTGAAAATGAAGCATAAAATCTCCAACTCAGTGCTGGTTAGCTGTAAGCAAAATCTGTTATTAAAATATTAATTAAAGCATGAGAACACTTTTCCTACAACGCAAGCAGTGAAGCACAAGGTCAAATCATTCAAAGGCAGTATTCAGGACCTCTGCCCACACCATCAACCTGCACACAAACAACCCAGAGCCTCTCTCCCCACTGCATCCTGCCTTCCTACCAATGCCGAATGGGCTGGGATCACAAGGCCCAAGGGGTTCAGGCCCTCCTCCTGAGCAGCACTCACTCATCATGAAGGTGGGCCTGGCCTGGCCTGGCCAAACTGCTTCTTGACAAGCTTCTGCTGCAGGCCCTGATTCCCTCACACACTTTTTAAACACACTATCAGCACTTAGAATTAAGCCACATGTTCCAATTTTCTGAATATCTACTTTCTCTTGTCCCAAGTACTTAACCAGTTTTTCTAGGAAAACATCAGGTACAAAACAGAATGGGGCTGAAGGAAGGGTCTTTTATAGGTAATGTTCACTCAACTTCTGGCTTAAAGCAGGAGAAAGGTTGGGAAAATCCTGCTTGGGTGCTTTTAAAGGAATGCTAATTACAAAAGTATCTCACTCCATTTATTTTGTCATTTTACTACTACTAAAGCATAAATTTAAATTTCTATGTAAGTTTTCCAAATGGAAAGGGATAGGTATTAAGTACCTGGTTTTTCCACAAAATAAAAAAGTATCTTTGCCTCTTGCTTTCTGTTAACTTAGAATACTTCAAACCTGGTTTAGACCTTCCAAAAATATTCCCCCCCAAAATCATAAAGATCACAAATTAGTTATAGCTTCTGAGTTGCCTGAAAGACATTCAAATTACACTGCAAAAAGCCTTCATATAGCAAGCACAAGGTCCTGAGTTCAATCCCCAGTACCAAAAAAAAAAAGCCTTCATAAACTGAAGCTCTTGCTTAATGAGGTAAACAACTCAAGCCACACACAAAACGAATCTCTGAACTTCAACCACTGTTTTTATCTAAGTATCTGTAGTATTTTCTACTTTCTGTTATGTGAAGTTATCGCGAATATCACAAAATGAAGAGCCAAATACTCCTTTAATCATTCTTTTTTTTCCTAGCAAAAGTAGTCACTGCGGTCCCAAGATTCACAAATATTTAGCAGCTTTGACTCTTCTAAAATACGCCATGAGAAAAATTTGGTAATCTTGCTCTAATTCAATTCCTATTTTAATATCAACATGATCATCAATGTAAAACCATTCCCTTTTTTTTAAACTGGGTTCTTATGTATTTTATACATACAACATTATAGCCAGGCTATCTGAAATCATTACAACAAAAATAAACTTTCTAAAAATAAAAAATAAAAACTTTCAAAAAATTTAAACTTTTCTATTCAACTCCACTTCTGATTACATTTTAAAAAGAAGTCATTCAATATTCTGAGAGTTTAACTTTCACATATTTTACAGGACATGGACTACTAAGTTTAGTCTACCCAACTAATTTTAGACTCAAGTGTTACACAGCATCATTGCTGCCAACTAATTGGACGCCAGCCTGCTGCAGTAGCTTATGCAGATACACAAAGCAAACAGTCAGCAGCTGAGCTCTGCACCACCGCACACTAGTGTGTACTCCAGGAAGGAGAAACACAAAAGAGGGACCTAAGGACACTATGACCACAGGAAAGGAAGTAACAGGTCCATACTTACTACAAAATATCTATACAATACAATGGTTCAAAGATATCAAAAGAAGATAATGACTGAGAAAATCAATGAATCCAAAATATATACAAGGACCTCTTAAAACTGAGTAAGACAAAAACAAGAAATCTGAACATGAACCTCACCAAAGGGGATAAGCAAATGACGGAAAACCATTATGAAAAAATGCCCACATCCTATCTCATTAGGCAACGGCAAATTAAAACAATAAAATACCACTGCCAACTATGAGAGTGCCTCAAATGTGAACCCAGGACATCACTGCTTTTGGCCTGGATTAGGTCTTGAGATGGAGAGTGCAGCAGGTTAGGGGGCACTGGCCTCAGCAATACATTAATACCTTTCTTTTTTTTTTTTGGTACCGGGGATCGAACTCAGGTCCTCGCACTTGCAAAGCAGGCGGCAGAACCACTGAACTAAATCCCCCGCCCTACATTAATGCTCTTAAGAGGGTAGGTTAGCTCTCTCCAGAGGTTAGGTCTAATGAAACCGGATCAGTCACCAGGATAGCAAACCACTACAAAGCAGCCTGGTCCGCCGCTGTCTCTCTTGAACACAATGCTCCTTCTGCACTGCCTCCCTTAACCCCTTTCTCTTTCTCTACCATGATGTGACATAGCATAGGACCCTCACCAGAAACTGACCAGATGTGGGTGCTCAATGCTGCCTTGGATAGAACCATGAGCCACAGCAAACCCAGCCTCAGGGATTTTGTTACAGCGATGCAAAACAGATTAAGAAAAACAGATACTGACAAGGATGTAGAGCAACAGAGACTCTCAGTCATGCTGGTGGGACTGGAAAACAGGCCAGCCACCTTAGAAGAAAGCATAGCAATTTCTCACAAAGCAAAATATACAATACAATTCAGAAATTGCACCCCTTTACCCAAAAGACTTGAAAATGTAAGTCTACACAAAAACCTGCAAACAATTGTTTATAAGAGCTTTTAAAACAAATGATCGGGGGCCGGGGATTTGGCTCAGTGGTTTTGCCGCCTGCTGCGCAAGCGCAAGGACCCGAGTTCGATCTCCGGTACCAAAAAAAAAAAAAGTCTCTAAAACAAATGATTAAAAATGAAAGCAACCAAAAAAAAAAAAAAAAGAAATGAAAGCAACCAACAGGTGAATCCACAAACAAACTGGGTACTACACCAAATGATTCCATCAATGTAATACTGTGGAAAAGACGAAACTACAGAAACAGCTAAACATCAGTGGTTGGCCGGGGGCTCAGGGATGAGGTGTCAGTGGGAATTTAGGGGGCAGTAGAACTATTCTGTATTGTACTATGATGATAGACACATGGCATGCATCTTCACAACCCATAGAACTATGCAAGAGTGGACTCTAATGTAGACTATCGATCTCAGTTAATAATGTATCAATATTGACTCTTCAACTGCAACTAATATACCAATACAAGGCCTCAAGAGAAGAAACTAGAGGTGTGCGGAGAGGGGAAATAGCAAATGGGAACTCATACTTTCTGTTCGGTTTCTCCTTAACCCTGAATCTGCTCTAAAAAATGTTCTATTTTTTTGTTTTGTTTTGTTTTGTTTAATGAGAGAAAAAAAAAGGCTACTGGGCTAAGAGGAGCCAGAGGACCTGAGTTCTTAGTTCTTCTTCATTCACTGACTTCTTACATAATCTCTACTGCTCATAGTATTTCATTTTATCTACCTCACTGGGTAACAAAAGTGGGATAAACTAAGCTACCAAGCAGCATCAAGAATACGTATTGTCGGCCTGTGCATTTAGCTCAGTGGTGCCGGCACCTGCCTTGCAAGCGCAAGGTCCCAAGTTCAATCCCCGGTACCAAAAAAAAAAATAATAATAATATATATTGTCACACTGGCATGGCCAGAATGGAAAACTACAGCACTGAATACAGAGGTATCTTAATTCCCCTATGACAACAGTATCTTTGTATAGTGTCTTTATTATCAAGATTCACTGAGAAATATTTTCACCCTCAGAAAAATCAGGACTTTGTCAACTCCCTTTGACAATTCTTTACAGGAAACATTTCAGACATATATCAAAGCAGCCATGTTCATTGGTGACATTTACCAAAACTTAATTATTTTCAAATCTTCCTCAACCTAAATATATACTGAAAATGTTCATATTAAAATTTTACTTCTTTCATCGATATCCAATAATTAGAATTTATAATCCAGCTAAGATAAAACAATATAAGGTCCAAAATCTATTTAATATTTAAACTAACTAAATCTCTATGAATTCTTAAACTACTTTTCATGTTTCCACTTAACATACCTCAGAAAAGTCTAGTTTTAGTCAAAATCAGGTTCCTATTAAAAAATTCTCTTAAAATGTATTTCTGCAACATTTTCCAGTCAATATAATGACACTCAAAATAAAGTACACAGTTTATAGTCAAATATATACTTGATGTCCAAATGCCAATGCTACCAATATGATTTCAGGAAAACTCTCTAAGACTCAATTTCCTTATTTGTAAGCTGGCAGTAAGTTTTACAGAGAGTTACAAGAACCAGAAATTTAGACATTTCTCATTTAGAAACCACTACCACTTCACAGGGGCTTTCCGCGTCTTCACCTCTGCCCAATCCTCCACACTGCTGCCAGCCAGCACACGGGTAGTGGCATGCTGAGTACCACACCAAGGGCTCCCTCCCTCTCTCCTGAGAATAAAGCCCAAATTCGGGCCTGGGCATGGCATTCAGGACACTTTTCACTCTGACTCAACAATACCTGCCATGATCACCCATTTCCACAGTCTCTATCCAGTGACATTCCTCACACCTACTGCACATCTCATCAGACACTGAGAAGGATCCCTGTGCCTATGCCAATGAGGGGGAACAGTCAGGCTAAACTCTTCTCTTGGAATTTTCCTTCTTGATGCTTTCACCTTCTCACAAAACAAAATCTAAACACAAAGTTCTCCCCCAGTACCCAAAATTTAGGCAGATTTGCTTCCTCTCTGGGAGACATGAAAGAAAGGTAGAAAACAATACCAAATAAAATTGCATTTTAAAAAATAGCATTAAAAGCTGAGCATGGTAGGACACACCTATAATCCCAGCACTCTGGGAGGCTAAGGCAGGAGGACAGCAAATTCAAGCCCAGCCTGGGAAACTCAGTGACTTAGCGAGACCCTGTCTGAAAATAAAAAATAAAAAGGGGCCAGGGATGTAACTCAGTGCAAAGGCCATGGGTTCAATCCCTAGTACCACTAAAAGGAAAACAAACAGAAATTGCCTTAAAGGATAGGCCAAATGAGGAAGAGGAGGTGGAAGAGGGCTTATTTGATCACTTATAGAAACAATTATAGAGGGAAAATATAATCACAAAATTACTAACACGCCAGATGTGGACACAGAGGTCCTTCCTGTTTTTCCTTCAAACACCATTATAATTAGAAAAGCCCATGCAAGTAAACAGAACCATCTGTGTTTCTTTTTAATTAATATGAAATAATAAACATTCTACTCTACAAATCATCTTCTTACCCTCAATCTGTTTGCTTGGTTTAGAGAAATGATTTTGGTGTGCCTTCTACATTTTCACATTTGGCTGTGGAACTTAAAATAGATGCCCCGACAGCCCACCAGTGGCGGTGAACCCATGCTCTCGAGCCCAGCTAGCCATTTGTTACCAGTGAAAGGTCTGAAAGGTTCACCGGCACTGGCCTGGACGCCCCATCTCTGTGTTGCCTGGCTGGCTCAGAGGTTTGCGGTTTCCAGTGTTGTGATGACACTCTGGTTTAAATGCTCCAGCTCCCTACAGAGCCACACTCTGGGCACATGAGACTCACAAGCAGAAACCTGAAAGCTCCACTGCCAACTACAAAGTAACAGTGAGACAACAAATTGTTCTCAGCACTTCTCCTTACATTTATTACCTAAAACTGTCCAGCCAAAAATAAGCATCTCCAAACTGCCCAAAATTAAGGGGGGGGGACACCCCTAAAAGTTTTAAGCATAAAACTTTTTTAAAGTACCTGACTAAATAAATGTTGAGCTAACTAAGTTGGAACAAAAGAGACTGAATGAGCATCAGCATAATATCTAAAGTTCAAAGTTAAAGTCACTAACAGTATCTAATAATTGCTAACATTTCTGAACTGGTATGTGTTCCTTTGGGTGTGAGGCAACAAATTCTTTGGTCAACTTTAATCCTCATTTTTTGGTGGGAATTACTCAAATCCATGTTGCAATGTCATAAAATATTCAACTGTGTCATTCTGGAAATCCTAAGAAACTTCAAGGGAGCATTCAGATATTCCCTCAAACTTCAGGGAAGTCAAGTGGATTGTGTTATGGTTGCTAGCATATGTCCAAACTTCATGTTTCCAATTTCAGCACTGACACTCTATCCTCTGGTGCCAGACACTGCTGGTTACAAAGCCAGCAGCCATTCTTTCCTTATTGTGTACAAACATAACTGGTTTTGTTCAAGGCACAACTGGCATGAGGGGGTAAAAATGATCAAAATATGTTATGTCTGTGTATGAACCTGATAAAATGAAAACCATTAATCTGTATAACAAATAAAACAGTGAAAGAAAACATTCCTCATTTCCTATCTAGTGGACAGGAGTGCGCCCTGGGACAGTTCCGCTGTGGAATTCAGACATGAGGGCAGAAGAGCAGCCATCTTGTGATGATAAAATGACCATGTGATACACTGTAGTAGCCAAGCAGAAATAAAAGGGTTTAGGTCCCTTCTGGTAAAGGGAAGTATTCTATGGCCCTGGCCTGCCTGCTTTGAATTTAGAAGTAACTCAGAAAAAAGAAAACATGTATTTGGATAAGCACTACCACCTATTTTCTGTTAGAAACTACCGAACAATCTCAAGGAACACTCAAGAGATTACACCCATTTCTTTTTTAAAAGCAAACTAGAGCCCAGACTAATACTATTATAAGTAGCTGCAATACTGCATTCTCATGATGCAGCAGTTATTACATAACTGACTAGTAAGTCATGAATAGAGCACAAGCACATACAATTTGAAATCAGGTTTTTGCAGAATCCTGAAAATCACTAAGAAAGATCCTCACAGGCTGCTATCTATAATGAGAAAGATCTCCTGAAATCTTTACATTGCAAGATCAACTCACCTGAGTGCCACACAGATTTACAGAGTAAAAAGGTTATCACCAATCACCTATCTACACAGGCCATAAAACCAAACAAAAAATGAAAACTACAATAGTTTTAGTTCCTTCTGTTGCCATGCACATAAACAATTACTAAAATACCTGTGAAAAACAGAAACTTTGCCTGTTGTCTAAACAATAAAAGTTTTATTTTATTTTTTAGTGATTTTATAGAAAAGTAACCAAATTATCCAATCAGCTTTCACAGAGAATGATAAGAATATTTTCCCTACAGTTGTCCAGGGACAATAAATTGCCAGATCAATGGAGAAATAACCATTTTGTTGGACCAAAATAATTTTAAGATTTTTTTTTAAGTCTAAAATGCACAGAATTCTTAGTGGTTACGCCGCCTGCTGCGCAAGCACAAGGACCCGAGTTTGATCCCTGGTCCAAAAAAAAAAAAAAAAAACCATTAAAATGCACAGAAAAACATCTACTGAGTTCACATTAATTGTCTCATTTTCTTACTTAACATAAGAAACAGAATGTTGAGGGCCAGGGATTTAGCTCAATGGTGCTGCCACCTGCATCGAAAGCACAAGGTCCCAAATTCAATCCCCGGTACCAAAAAAAAAAAAAAATTATGGGAAAACAAAATCTTTTATGACAAACAGCAGAATTTCACTGATGTCACTAAAGTGACAGCTAATAATCATTTATAATAACAGTACACAAGTTGGCTTTCTTATACTTGAGAAAGAAGACAAGAGAGACCACTCTATATTTTATGCTAAGCTAATGATGTTTTGTACACAGTAAAAACACTGGATAATTTACTACTGGTACAAAGCCACTCCCATGGACAGTTTCCCAGCATAAATAATAATAACTATGTTCTATTAAAAAATAAGTACCTTTATAACCCTGGCTTTGGTATCAGCTAATGACAGTTTCTTTTAAATCAGATGGCCCTGAATATTTTGACTATGACTATATTTTATAACAGGACTTGAGCATAAATCAGAACACCACACCCTTCTTTGTAGCCAAGAACTCCTGTGTGATTCTAATTCACCCAAAAGTTCCCTGCTTCCCCTCAGAATTAAAAGACTAAAGCAATGGGCTGGGGATTTAGCTCAGTGGTTCTGCTGCCTGCCCTGCAAGCGCAAGGACCCGAGTTCGATTCCCGGTACCAAAAACAAAAACAAAAAAAGACTAAAGCAAGACACAAGAATAGACCACACCCTAAATAAGTGGGACTCATTCACCACTACCCTTATATTTCTACAGAGGGCCTGGTTTGAAGTCCTTCCAAGGCTGTTTGAGGACCAGGCCTAACTCCCAACTTCTCTATCTAATATTCATAACTCCTAACATTATAAGTAGTATAATTCTACTTTTTTGATGACAGGCAGACTTTGAATTGCTCCAGCTGACTCTACCACTTACACTGTTCAACAGCTGGGGCATATGATAACTTGGCAACCTGATAATATGCTGGATGAATGCAAATGCATTCTGTAACCAAGGAACTTAGTAAGAAATAGAAATCAAAATAACCTCTCTTAAGTTCAAATGGGAACATAAAATGTTAGGAACACTGCATGATTTCAGAAAATGAGCAACTGTCCTTTGAAAGTTTAGTGAACAGATACTCTGCATTCAAAGCCTACCATTCTTTTCTGATTAGCTCAGCCCCATAGTAAGTCACCAGGATAATAAGCACTATAATGAAGTCACTGTATTGGACGCTGATGGGAAATCATAACTGGCTTCCAAGCACATCGGAAAACAATGAGTTTTCCAGGTCTCCAGCTTTTCATGGAAATACTGGCCAACATGCTTACTTCTCTTTCCAAGACTAAATGAAATATGGAACATGTATAAAGCCAAAGGCAAATTGATGACCTAAGCATTTTAAAACCATAAGGAAAATGGGGGACATATCCCTCAGTTTTTCAGTGAAATCTTCAGGGAAATGTTTGAAGAACTATATGGCTGAATGCAATATAGAGTATTTTGTTATTCAGTTTGGGAGTTTCTATTTCTACTTTTTACTAACAGAAAACTACATGCATTTTAACCATATAATTCCATTCAATCTACAAATACTGAGTTATGAACCCCAAGGCAAATATTCAAAAGATGCAAACCCACTCAAGTCCAACCTATGGAACAGACCATCACATGCTACTCACACACATCCGTGAGCCACCGTTGGGTGTGGAGTGCTGTTAGTGCCACAATAAAATGATCTATACACACTTAAAAACATTTCAAGAGACAAGAAGATTTAACATGGGAAAGTGGGATTCCTTCTACGTCTAACACATTCACCTGTGAATTCAACGCTAAAACATCAACATTTATCAGGTTGGCAGAGAATTCCTGAACATAAATGGCAGGCAGAAAACTTCAAAACATACTTCTCCACATTTAAATTTACAAAAACTCACTAACTAAAGTCTTTCACCCATCGTGCTACAAAATAATTTTTTGCCATACACCAAATCAGGTAGTCACAGACCATAAACTTTTTTCAAGTAGAATGAAGGAAAATGATTTAGTGCTGCTTTCTGGGGTGAACGGGTTCACGTATTTAAGAATACAGAATCTTTTAATAGCCTATGCAAAGCAGAAACAGCAAGCCTTTGGTAATCCCATAGAGAATTAATCGATATCCACCCTCCTAGAAAGAATTGTGATCATGTTTAATGCGCAAGAGCTTTACAAAGGGAGAGAAGACGCAATGTGCCCTTGGAAGCAAATCTCCCTCCTCCCCATTGTGCCGCCTACCCAAGGGCGTTTTCAGACCAGCGCTGCCCACGCCTGCGCTGGGGCCACCGAGTCCATCATACACATCCGCTTGGCCACCGTTCCCAAGACAGGGCCAGACACCTGTCCCCTTGTGCCCAAGCAGGGCGGCTCCGGCAAGGCGATGCCAAGCCCGAGCGCGGTACCCACCTTTGTACCTCTCCAGGACGTCCTCATAGGCCTGGAGGTACTCTTGCTCTTCTACGTACAGATACGCGGCCGGGGACAGGTACCCCGCCATGTCCAGGCTCGTCCCACGATGCTGCAGCCCCTCTGCTCCCCGCGGCCGTGGAGGTCGGATCGCAGCGGACAACCGAGAAGGCGCGGGCCGGGAGGACTCGCCCAGGCCCGGGGCAGCAGAGGGGAACCTGGGCCCCTGGCTGTCAGTGGACCTCGGCGAGCCCGGGGGCGCGGGGACCCTGCGCGGGCCGCGGAGCCGGAGCCGGAACCCGGCGCGCTGCCCCCACAGCCCGCTGTGCCGCGCCGCGCATCTGCGGCACGGCCCGGCCCCCCGCTGCAAACGCTGCCTGCTCTGGGAGGGAGGGGGAAGGGCCCGAGGGCGGGGCGGGCGCAGGGGCGCGGTCAGGCCAGGCTGGCGCCCCTCCGCGGCTGGCTCAGCTGGGGCTACCCGAGGCAGGGCCTGGGGCGCAGAGCCGCAGAGCCCGCGCGGCCCGCGGGGCGGCAGCTCTCCCGCACGAGGGCGCCCACAGAGCTGGAAACCCTGGTCCGCCGGCTCCCAAGGCAGCTAGGGAGGGGAGAGGAGGGGAGCGCAGGGCAGGGCGCGCCTGGGCACGCAGCCAGCGGCCGGCACACAGCCGAGGCTCAGCCCGCGGTACTCCTTCGCCCCAGAGCCCGCCCGCCGGCGCCTCTGCGGCTGAGTGCCCCACTGCAGTGGGCAGCGGTCCCCCTCCTCCTCCCCCTCCTCACGGTGCCGGGTCGGCCCAGTGAGAGGCGTGGTCCCCTAAATCTGACGTGTTTACCGAAGTGCTGGGGGAAACTAGTGGCACGGGCCATGGAAATAGCTGTGTTTATTAAGAGTAACCTGAGGTCGGGCTGCCTGGATGCGACCCTAGCGAGTTTCTAGTGACAAGGGCAAGTTTCTTATTCCCCCAGAGTCGTCTTCATGGATACAACGCTGATGATAATAGTGTCTAATGCATGAAATTGTGTGGGGTTTAGCATGCACTAGGTACCATTTAACTACTACTATTATTATTACTATATTATTATTAATTATTAGAGTAAATCAGCTCGTTGTTGGCCATCCTGATCCATGTCAACTTCACATTTTGTCCAAATCTCCCTTCCCTACTTTCACAGGGACCTACACTTTGTTCTTCGTGATTTTTTTTCCTTCTATTTTGCTATTGGTTGTTGTGAAATCTGGACCATGTTCCCTTAATTCTTAGATGAGGATGTTACTCCTGAAAAAACTGTATGCTTTTGAAAAATATTTATTTCATTTATAGCACTTAACTCCATCTGGCCTACTTTTATTTCTCAAGATAAAACAAGAATACATCTTTTCTCTCCTGACCACTGGTTTATCATGTTTGATCCCTCCTCCCAGTAAACCTCTAAAATCACTGTAGTGTGCATATTAATGCAACTCAGCAGACATTCGTGTGCACACTGGTTCGTGACAAAAAAAACAGGTTTCTATGGAACCTTCTTGAGATGAAAGGGTTAGCAATTAGATCGCCAAGAATTACTCTACTCACAGACCACAAAGAAGACAGTTCTCACTAAACCATCTTCCTCCCAACAAGTATGGTCATTTTGAAAGCATAAGTCTGAGTTTTCATGAGAGACAAATATAGTGATGTACATTTACTGATTTTTACTGTCCATTTAAAGAGCCAATCAAATGAACAGAAGCGGCGTATAAAACAGCTTTTGCCCCAAGCATTCTTGGAATAGAAATATTGGGTCGATATGCTAATAATAATGGTGTGTTCCACTGGGAAACAGCAAAAGCATAGGAGGAAAGAGCTTGGTCTCTGGAGTCAAGACTGCCTGAATTCAGATTCTAGCCCTATGGCCTTTGGGTGTTTCTTCTGCTCTCTCTACAGAGTTCTGAACTGAAAAAACTTGTAAACCACAGTTCCTACTTTATAACATTCTTTTTCGGGGGGGGGGGGGGGACTGGGGATTGAACTCATAACCTTGCAATTGCAAGGCAGTGCAGTACCACTGAGCTAAAATCCCCGGCCCCTTTATAGCATTCTTGACAGGCTAAATGAGAAAACACAAGTGTTCAAAAGAGCAGCTGACCATCAGTAAGCTAAGATTTACAGAGAGCATTTTCCACGTGCCAAAACGTTTGCAAAACATTTTACACTCACTATCTTACTTATCACAATGAAGACCTTTGATAAACTGGGGTTGAGAAAAGTTCTGTAATCGTTCAAATAAACACAACTAGTTAGTGGCAGAAGAGAAATTAAAATCCAAGATTGCCTAAGTATAAAGTCTGACTCTGCTTTGGTCATTCAATTCTAAATTCAAAAATTCTGATTTTAAAATAGCATTATCACTAACAAGCCATGTACTTTTACAAGGTACTTGAAAAATAAAAAACCTAACAAAATATCCTGAAGGTAAGAAGAACAGATCAGTATTACTCATATTAAAAAGGCATTTATATAATGGGTGTTACAAAGCATCTTTCCTTACAGCTTGTCACCATATTCTCACATTGGCCCTGAGAGATAGGAAGTAAATATATTATAATCTCAGATTTTAGGGCTGGGGATTTAGCTCAGTGGTTCCACCCCCTGCCTCACAAGTGCAAGGTCCTGAGTTTGATCACCAGTACCAAAAAAAAACCACCAAAAAAAACCCCTCAGATTTTAATATGATCAGACTACAATAAATGTATAAGCTCTATCTAAAAATCTAAGGTAGGGCTGGGTTAATCAGGGACAGAGAGCTTGCCTTACAAGCCAAGACCCAGGGTCTTGCTCTTTCAGAAGTCATGCCTCAGGACTGACTGCACTTAGGCTCCTACAGTTTCTGCATCTCCCTACTCTGTCCATGGAGTTGAACCCTCTGAAGAATCGGGTGTTCTGCTTCCCTTATTTCTTCATATTCTGTAAATCTAAAGCGGCACTTCCCCTCAGAAACTTTCGGGGACCTCCCAAGCCTCCCTTCTCCCTCCAAGTTAATCAGACTCTTTCCTGAGTTCCTTTATTAGGCAGATGCTTACAGCCATTACAACTTATCTCTCAAACCAAGCTGTAACTGTCTGAAAACACATTCCTTTATCATTGTAAACTACTTGACTTTTTAAAGGCAGAACTTTGTGCTATCTTTATTTTATTGCAGAAGCTATGTATTTGTTAAATATGGGTGAATTAAGGTACCCCACAGGCCATATGGCCCTTTCCACACTCAGTAGACACTTTTCACAATCAATTCTACCTTTATGGCCTTAAAAAACTAATAAAAACATTAAAACTCCTCCTTTTTTATTAGTTAAGTAATGAATACTATCACACCCATTTCTGAATGTCACTTCAGGTCTTCCACAGGATAAATTTCAAAGAGACAATAAGTTTCAAGGAGGGCATGAAAACATATGGGATTAGAAGTGGAATTATTAGTGATGTGTTTTCAGATTATCCATAGCACCAAATTCCCTTAGATAAAATATACTTTATCATCACACTCGGTGATCAGTGCCCAAGTTAATTCATAACATATCTGGGTCTCATAATTTAGCCACCTTATGAATTATATAGGTGTCTGTGGCCCGGCTCCCAAGTCATCCTCCATGTATGATTATTTTTTACAACTGTGTAACAAACACCCACTTTACCAACATCAATTTAAAGCAATATGCTTCCACACTGTTGTTCATTTTGTTTTGTTCTATTTTTGAAGACCTAGTGTCAGTTTAAAAGTAGGTGTGATGCTCATGTCTGGGATCCCAGCAGAAAGGAAGAGGCAGGAAGATCATAAATTCAAGCCCAACCTGGGCAACTTAACCACTAGCAACATCCTGTCTCAAAAAATAAAAGGGCTAGGGCCAGGGATTTAGCTCAGTGGTTCTGCTGCCAGCCTTGTAAGCACAAGGCCCCGTGTTTGATCCCCGGTACCAAAAAAATAAAAATAAAAAAATAAAAAAGGGCTGAGGATGTAGCCCAGCATGAAGGCCCTGGGTTCAATCCCCAGGAGCACAAATGATGATGATGATGTAGACACTTCTGAGGTCTCGGCCACTTCACAGATATTCCCACAAACTCAGCAGACATTTTCACATGGCCTCTGCCCTCTGGGAGTCGACAGTCTCTAACTATGTGTGCACTGCACTACACCTCATCGGCACCTACATGTACACTGCAGCCTGTTAGAACCTCTAGGTCTTCCCTTCCTTCCCCAACTACAGTGTACACTGACGGTTACTACCAACTTCTCCTGACATATGCCAGGTGGTTTCTTTCCCAATTTTTATAATCACATCCACCTGACAAACACCCACAGGAACATTCACTTTCCACTGAAGAATGCATAGAACAGGCATCCTTCTTTGAAGCCCACCTTGCCGCAGGCCCCAGCTCCCACACACTCCCTTGAACTACATTTTCTTCCCCCTGAGCCAAACCACCTCTCCCTTCCAACAGGCAAGGATGCGCGACAGAGTGACTTGACACTTTTGGTACCCAGGAAGGCAGGAGGGGTGGGAGCCAGGCCAAGGCCACATCTGGTCACTCTCTCTGGGCTCCCAAGCAGGCTCCACACCCCTCCTCCTCATCCTCTTTCCTGCTCCACCCCTTCTCTTCAAAGGCGGGGAGAGGCTGGCCAACATCTCACAACAGAAGCCAGAAGAAGCTCCATGCTGTTGCCCCAGAAACCCAGACTAGAGAAGGACTGGCTGGGCTGTTTGTTTTCCGGTAAACCAGAAAATCCCACTAGGGGGACTCTAGGGGGGTTCTCAGGGCCCTGGGTGGCTGTAATCTAGGCTGGTGCCCTCCAGGCCCCTTGGAGGAAGAGAAAGCCCTAAGTTTACATTATTGTGGGAAACAAAAGAAACTGAGGAGCCCTTCAAAGGAAGAGTAGGGACAGGAGAGGAGAGGAGAGGAGGCTCAAACCTCTGGCTCCAGAAAGAAACTAAAAAACCACTGATCTCTAGCCCTTTGCAAGAGAATCTATAAGGGCCTACTCCGTCCTGCCCTGTACCATTTCTAGGAGGGAAACAAAACTGTTGAAGAAGTGGAGCAACGACCATCCCTGAAAGGGCTCTCTCTTGCGCAGAACATACAGAAATAAACCACACTGGCACTGCAGGGTTAAAGGGTTGATTTCCACAGTGCTCTCATCTTTCAGCTGGGTAAAACAAGCCATCGCTTCTGGTTAGGCTTTTATAGCCAATGCAAGGGGACACCGGTTAACAGAACTGAAGTACTGGCCCCTCCCATGTATTAATTAAGCAGGAATGCATGATGGTAAACCCTCAAAAGCCCCAGGGATAGAAAGCTGCTAGGGACACATGATGCCAATGGAGATGGTACATTTTTTTTTTAAAAAGACATCCAAGCTGCTGAACTATGCAGTGCAATCCTGTGTACCAAAAACCATGTATTTACTCAAGTTGGATCTGCGTAGCTCAGTGCCCCTGGACAAAAATGAAAATGAAGGCTGTTTTCTCAGGGCTTCCAGAAAACACTGGAGGAATCACTGGGTTAGTATTCTCCAGTGGCTGAGGCATGTAAGTAGGTGCCTCTATATATTTCCTCGAATTTCAAATATATTGATTTATCCAATGAGAAAGCATAGCCAAACAGCTTAGTCACCAGCAGGCAAGGAAATTGCTCTAGCGGTAAAAGGAGGCAAAAGTAAACATGGTCATCTTCCTCCCCAACCTGGAGGGCAAATCTTGCCTAGGGTATGGCTCCCAGATATGCCCCCGGGAACAGACAGGGGGATTTCTGAAACTGGCCCCACTCCATCCCCTTCCCCACCCAAGCTTACCTGCTATCCTGAGCACCGCCCTCTCGGCAGGGTCCAGCACGGAGCCCCCTTGAATCTTTCTTTTGGATCGCTCATGTTTAGGCAAATTCCAGGGTAAGGTGTCTCCGGGAGCTGGTGATGCTGAGCCTGATTTCTGGCTGAAATCATCTTCGTCAGAAAAATCCACAGAGGAAGACATGGAGCAGCGATAAGATGCGTTCCCGGAGCTCTACAGAGGGTGAGACAGAAAGAGCATCAAAAGCAGAATGCTCACATGTGCTCATAGATTCACACACACACACACACACACACACAAACACACACACACCCCAGCCGCTGGGCACCTCCAAACTGGCACCCTGCATCACCCTCAGAGACTGGGGGATATACCAAACAAAAATAAAATGAAACCCAGGGCTCACCATCTTTTCTCGGCCAAGTCTCCGGCAGTAGAAACAATATTCAGGCAGTTCCAGTACATGAAGATTTGCACAGAAGTGTGTGGCCTGTGGTCGGCCACCAGCTCACAAATGACTGGCCCAACAATAAAGCCAGAATCAACAACCTTCCTGTTACCAATCTAGAGTGTTTGGCTCCCCCACCAGGACAGGAGAAACATTTTCTCTGCCTAGACTGCTGGTTAATTCATTAACAGAACTAACTCCAAGTTTCAAAACACAGCACAAATGCAGGATGTCGGGTCCCAGCTCCTTTCCGCTAGCATCCCTTCTCACCAGTCGCAGTCCCGTGTCCTCTTTATTCAGTTTTCTTCCTGAGGCTGAGGCAGGTTCCCAGAAAAAACCAAGGAAGGGGGTAGGGCTGATTCTGAGAAGAGCCTTTTCTCAAGACTGGGTGAAGCACAAAAGACTGTTTTCAGAAGCACAAGGCAGTGCCAATAAACAAACATCGGAACTCAGTTTAGAGTTCTTGAGATAACTTAAACTTCCAGCAACCGAACAGCTGCCAATAATATAAATGAGAATGATGCAGGCAGTGACAGGAAAAGGGTCTCAGCTCCCACTCATCATACAGTGAAATGAGAAACAGTGCTGTTATGGGAGCACTTTGCCTGAAGGTTATTCCTCCCTGATCCAGCCAGAGTAGGTCTGCAGGATCAGATCGGATCTTGCATGAAAGAGTTACATCTTCCTTTGAAGAAAAAGGCACAAGACCTTATTCCTTCCCTCTTTACTGGGTTGTACCTATTTAAAGAGCCATGGGCTGGCTTGCTAAGGAAACCAAGATGCTGAATATCTGGGCTGTGAGCAGTTATAAAGGATCAAAGGGTAATATTTACCTTCCCATTCCTTTTTGCTAAGGCTCAGAGTGAAGATGTGAAACTGGTGTAGCTTGAATTCCTGAAATGTAAGTTGCAGCTACGGATTCCTAAGAAGCAGGCTGCAGGCAGAAATCAGTGAGGCATGCTCTGATTGGAAGCAAAAACACTGAGGGGCTCACAAAAGCAGAGCCAAGGCAACACAAGCAGGCTGTGTGAGCAACGTTCCAAAGCACTCACCCAACATAGGTAAAATAAACTACAAATGAATCAGTACTACTACTGGCCACCCCTCCATCTATGCAAGCATATATGTAGCTAACACATGGCCAATACCATCATTTCAAAAGTTCACATATTATTTCCCACAAAGTAAGGCATGAAACACGTATCTTTAGTTCTAGGCTCCTCCCCCAGACACACTTCCTATTTATTTCACAAGAAATTTCCCTGGCAATAGAATTTTTTTTTTCTGGTACCAGGGATCAAACTCAGGACCTCACACTTGGAAGGCAGGCGTGGGGCCACTGAGCTAAATCCCCAGCCCTTCACAAGAAATTTTATTTCCTTGGCTAACTGAATAAATTTATTTAGATTTTGTGCACAATGCTACTGACAATAAGGCATTAGGCAAACTTGAGGCAAATAAATAAGTAAAATTGATTTTCTGTGTTGTAGCTATAGTCCATAGAGAGTTCTGAGTGGCACTGAGTCAGTCACAGCATGCTATTATCAATCCAATTTATTTTCCATTCTTTTCTGAAAATTCAGCTTATGCTTTCTGAGGTTTTATTGTTGGCTGGTTCTGTGGGGAAAAGTGACAGTCTTTAAAAGGGTATCGGGTTTCTTTGGTTGCCTCTTGTCTGCCTCAAGATGGCTTCCTACCTGTCCTTAGCTAAGGTCACCCCTTATCTGTGGGGTTGTATTTCTTGTTGTCTGCACAATTTTAGTGAGTATAGTAATTAGACTGTTTATCTTTACAGATAGACTTGGAAAATAAATGTTAAAGAACTGTTCCTTTAAAAAAATCCACTGGTTATTGATTTTTTTTGCAGAGTAAATTTTTTAATGGCCTGAGTCTCAGCTGAGTGAACAACAAAATGTGATTTATGCCATGACATAAACACTATTAATCAGACATAGCCAGATGGGAAGGGTGACTACCCCAGACCCAAGGGTGTTGATGGGTGCAGCCTCCAATCTGGTCCGGTCTTGTAAGCAGATAAGAGAGGAAAGGAAGAAAAGGCAATCAGCAACACCTCCTTCATCAATGTATCATAGGAAAATACAGACCACACACATACACAAACTGAGGGAAATTACATAAATTTTAATGGTAAAGACTTTCCCTAGCTGCATGATTGAAGTGTTTTAACAATTACAAAATTAGACTTTTTTTCTCACAAAAAAATTTCATAATCACTTTTTTTAAATGTAAGGTAAACCATACAAAATTAAGCCCATTGGAACACTGAAAATTGAGAATGGTTTTAAATGAAGCTGCTTTGAAGTGGATGGATCCAATAAAGCTATTATTTTATTATTGCTTCTCAGCCTTTTGGCTAAGATCAAGTGTAAAACTATTATTTTATTGATTTCAAAGGACCTGCAAATTATGTTTTATTTGAGGTTTCTAGAGAGACTAGTATTGTAGAAAATAGTTTATTTAGCGTTTGAGTAAGGGAACAAGCTAGTGGGCCTGAGATAGAGTGGGGTGACCAGCCACACAGATAAAAATTAAGACTAGTGAAAGAACCAGGTCTCTGGACAAAGAGTGAACTTCCTCAAGCACCATGGGATGCAAGGTACAACTACTCCCTAGTAAGTTCCTGAATTCCAAGGAAATTATAATCCAAACTCACCAGTTCCTTCAGAGATCCCAGTTTCCTGTTAAACCCTACAAGTCAAAGAACTGGGTTAAAAGCCTGGATCCCAACTGTTTATTTTAAATCCACAGAGCCACCTGTGACCACTAAACAAGGTGACCACTGAACAACTGAGCAATTCTTGTGCTCTGTTTACCTGTAATTAAAATGTTCTAAGTCAAAGGGCCATGCAGCCACCCCATTAGGGACCCCTCCTAGAAATCCAGGAGCAGTTCTCCTTCTCCTTATCTCCAATAAAACTCTCCTTCTTTTTTCAGTACCAAGGATTGAACTCAGGACCTTGTGCCTGCAAGGCAGCGAGGCATCACCCAGCTAAATCCTCAGCCCTCCTAACTTCTTCCTTTGGTTTGTAACTTCATTCCTTGACGTTTGCAGAACCAAGAGCCCAGTACACATGGTATCAGTATGAGAGTACAGTACTACTGTGTTTTGTTTGCAGACATGTTCTCTGAACAGCCTGGAGCCTAACCTCTGATGTACAGCTTGGTAAGGCAAAGCAAATGAAGAGGGCTCCTGGGACCAGCAAAGGCCACAGGCTTTTGCTATCTCTTAGTGTCTCATCTCTTTTGCTATATTCTTAGTGTCTAAGGTTTGGCTCCTGTTAAAATACAAATCTCTATGTCCATCAGTAGGTGAATAAATAAGTTACAGTATATCCATGCCATGGGATACTCTGGTAATTTTTTTTTTAAATGTTGATTAACATTCAACAAAGAGGAAAGAATTCACATAGAATGATTCCTTTTAAAAAACTGCATATAGGGCCAAGGACTTAGTTAGCTCAGTGGTTCCACTGCCTGCCTCGCCAGCGCAAGGTCCTGAGTTCGATCCAAAAGAAAAAAGCCTGCATATAAATCTTGGAAATAGCCAAAATGCCTGTCAATTGATGAGTGGATAAAGATGTGGGGTTTTTTTTATACAATGGAGTACTACTCTGCCATAAAGAAGGAAGAGCTTCAGACATTTATAGCTAAATGGATGCACCTTGAGACCATACTCTTAAGTGAAATAAATGAGACACACATGTTTAAATACCGCATTGTTTCTGTGGTGTGAGAAACCAAAAGTGGAAATAAGGACTAAAATGTGTAATAGATACTGGGAAATGGGAAGAAAACATTTAGATGGGAAAGGGAACAAGGGAGGAGAGAGGGAGAAAGGAAGGAAGGGACAAGAAAAAAAGTGAAAATAGAAGGAAAAAATGGAAACAAAGTTTTTGTACATAGGGAAGGGAGGGGGCTTGAAGGGGGGATGGGATAAAATAAAATTTATTTTTTAAAAAAATTACATAGTCTCACAAGCACAAGGACCCGAGTGCGATCTCTGGTACCAAAAAAAAAAAAGAAAAAGAAAAAACTGCATAGTGTGCGTGCATATGTGTAGATAGTCAGATGTTCACCGTTATGTAAAATGTGAGTGATGACTAAGATTATGAATATACTTTCTTATAATTTTTAATCTAAAATAAATACATAAAAAGGTTAACAAAAGGAAATGCCCAAATATCAAAAGCTGTATGAATAAGCAACTATGTAAGGCAGTGTTTTTAACTGTTTTGGATGCATGGACACCCCTGAAAAGTTAGTGGCCAACAGAGAAATCGTTCTCCAGAACAAAGAAGATAAACAGCTACACATGGCCTCTGCATACGAAGTGATGGGATCCCGACCCACTGACCCCTGACCCCTGACCCCAGGTTAAAGCTCCAATTCACATCATCATTTGTCATGGCCACTTGGCAGGCATGGAAAGAGCTCTTCTACCAGTGAGGGAAAGGGTAATTAGGGCAGTGAAGACACAGTCGGCCTCGGTCGTAGTACTGTTAACATTTGGCTGCTTTTGTACAAGGACTGTGAGCTACCTCTGGATGGATATTGGGTCTCTGAAACCCACACCCCCTAAAAAATAAACCTAGGTTGGGACAAACTTAAAAATCTTATGTTGTGTCTTCTACAATCTAGTTATTAAATCAGTTTTAACAATTGAATTAGATCACTGAAAGCTTTAAACTGACTTTCCTAATACCCAGTTCATTCACAGGGCATAAAAATAACCCAAATCTCCTAAAGGCAGGATAACTTCATAATGCAACATATTCAAAAGGGGACTGAACAATGACTTCTTTAACTGAAGCCCCAGGAGGGGTTTGAGATAAGTACAATGGAACTACCTAAACTGGCTCTGGTCCCGCCTTAGCACACTAATCTGTAGGGAAATTATGCGGGCACACGGCATTCTCCAAGGCAATGGGAAACAGTACAGAAGTGAGGATCTGTAAAACAGCCAGACTTTTAGAATCCCAGAGGTTGGAGGGTAAACTTTCTGAAGCCAATGTACTTATTATTTAAACACATTTCTGCACGTATATTTCAAAAGAAATTTATTTTTTTAAAAAATGAGGAAGGCCACGGATTTACCTCAGTGGCACCGTGCCTGCCTGGCAGTCAGGGGCACAAGGTCCTGAGTTTGATTCCCAGTACCAAAAAAAACACAAAAGAGGAAACAATTGGACAAATTCTAACTGCATAACATCCTAGAAGACAACTGTCCTAGATTATGCAAAACGTTAGTGGTGTATCCTGGAAGGCCAGTTCCAGGTTTACAAGACAAAAGAGACCTAACAAATTCATGAACTTTTGACTGGATTCTGGTTTGTTTGTTTTTTTCAACTACAAAGACATTTTAGGGACAACTGGGAAAATCTCAACACAGGTCATGGGTTATTTAGTAGATAACATTAGGAAGTGATTGTTAATTTTCTAAATTGTGACAATAGTATTGTGGTTATGCAAGAAAGTGTCCTTTTCCTTACGAGATTCAGGCTGAAGAAACTTTTTATGTCTGCATTTATTTTCACTAAGTGATTCTGAATAAAAACAGAACTAGTGAATGTGACAGAGGATAACAAAAACTATTCATTGGACCATTTCAACTTTTCTGCACATCTGAATATTTTCCAAATGTAGAATTGGAGGGAAATATGCAGTAAGGCACAGTAAAGTCTTTCTTCAGTATTTCTGTCTTTGTTTTTTAAGATAGAGTCTCGCTATGTAGTTCAGACTGGTCTTGAACTCAGCCTAGGCTGACTTCGAACTCATGGCGATCCTCTTGCCTCGGCCTCCCAAGTGCTGGGATCACAGATGTGCACCACCACACTTGACTTTTTTCAGTATTTTGAAGAGTTCCTTGGTCCAGGCCATATTCACAAGGCCAGCATTCTTAGGTTGTGAGGACACAATAATACTTTTGATTTAAGAAATTTCTTATAGGGCTGGGGATTTAGCTCAGTGGTTCCACTGTCTGCCTTGCAAGTGCAAGGTCCTGAGTTCGATCTCCGGTACCAAAAAAAAAAGAAATTTCTCATAAAATCAGGAAAGCACCAGAAACAGGGGCCTACCTACATCAATAAGCCACCATAGAAAGTAATCTTTTTGCCTCCACCCTAAGCATAATTTCAGACAAAATATGGAAGAAGTTCCTCTGTATATTATTAATTTAAAACACAGACCAGTGAACACAAAGTAGGTACAAGGTTCAACATCACATGAATTTTACATTTCGTATAAACAAAAGAGATCAAAATTTAGTAAAACTGAAGACCTAATTTCATTTACATATACTAACTTCTTACAGTTTTATACAAGTAAATGGTTAAGTCCCAAGTCTAAACTTTTCACCAATTTTTTTTTATTTATTTAAAGACATAAAAAATTTTGCAGAAGTATATTATCTGATTCTAGAGATTTCAAGGAATACAACCTCTACCACAAATAAACAGGCATAGAATAAGACAGTTAAGAAACTATAAAAGGGGCCGGGGATTTAGCTCAGTGGTTTCGCCGCCTGCTGCACAAGTGCAAGGACCCGAGTTCGATCCCCTGTACCAAAAAAAAAAAAAAGAAAGAAAGAAACTATAAGAAAGTGAGTTTAACCCCTTAAAGACAAATTGAGATAGGGTAAACTTGGGGGACCTTGTGCTTGCTTTAGTAAACCAACTGAACAATTCCAGTACTTTTTCATCAAATAAACAGCTGCTAATCAGTCTCTCACCTGGAAACTGCCATAAAGTACTGGGGGGTGGTATTGGTGAGGCTTCGACTGGTGCTCAGTGCCCCCTTTAGGAGAGACTTCCAGGAGCCCACAACTCTGAGGGGCAGAAGAGCCTGGGCAGAGCTAGAGGAAGGGGCAGCTGGAAGGTGACTTGGTTTTAACCCAAGGCAGAGGCTTCCTTCAGAAGAAGAATTCAGGAACCCAGGTTTCTACCTGGTGGAGAGCCCGGTACATCAGCGTGTGAAAGAAGACTGGGATTCGGAACCCAACTCTTTCCAGGGTGCAATGGCTGTACACTGGTTGGAATGTCCCTTGCTACTCTATTTCTGGGGACACTGAGCTTGCTTGATGGGCCACAGGAGGGAGAAATTTTCCAATATCATTTTCCTCTACCTGTGCAGCCTCTCTCACAAAGTATCAAAGTACTCTCAAAAGTATCAAGTACTTCTCTTTGATAAAGGTAAGTATCAAATATTCCTTTCCTTTTTTTTTTAAAGCTCAAAAGTTTTCCACTGTACACAAAGGCCACGTTTTCTTTATCTACTCACCCCCTAATGAATACTTAGGTTGATTTCATATCTTGACCATTATGAATAATGCTGCAATTAAGGGAATTCATATAACTCTTCAACATTAATTTTGGGTCCTAGCAGAACCATGGCTTCAAATTCTAGACAATTTTGGCTTAGTACTAAGACATTCTGCAAGACTTCCTTCCCTTCAGCTTAAACAGTATATTCTGAAGCAGGGTGGCATGGCAGAGGAACATGGCAGAGGAGAAATAGCCCATGCAGAGCAGGCAAGGAAGCAGCAAGCCTCCTTTACCCTTTTATCCCATCCAGGCTATAAGCCTTTTGGGTGGTACCACCCACACCCAGGGTGGGCCTTCCCATTATTTACACCCAGAACTGTGATAAGCCAATTAGTGGACTAATCCAATAGCCCATACCCTTAATCCCAATATCACACTCCCAAGATCCAGCCACTTCCCAAAAGTCCCACCTATAAGCACCCACGGCTCTGATACAAGCCATAAAGAGATGTGTGCTATGATCCATCATTCACATGGGCCAGAAAGCATAAACACAGGACCTTGCAAAGACCAAATCACACTACCATCTATGCTATCTAGAGAGTTAAAGGTACATGCATGTTATGGCAAAGAGTGAATCTTGGGTAAAAGGAAAATTGTTTGGATTCTCTGGGTTTTGATTTTCTAATCTGAGAAACAGGAACAATAAGAGCACCTGATACATAGAGCGGCAGTGGAAGAATAATATACAAAAAGGGCTTAGAGGGCCAGGGATTTAGCTCAGAGGTTTCTCCACCTGCTGTGCAAGTACAAGGACCTGAGTTCGATTCCCGGTACCAAAATAAATAAATAAATAAATAAACTAACAAACTCACTGACCCCATTACTGGAGACAAGAACAAAAACTTAGACAAATACATTAGTGTGAAAAACAAGAATGCCTGTTCTGTTCTTCGCTATTGACACATAAGCTAGGTTATGTCTTTACACTGCCTTTACGTTTCCATTTTCATTACTGTCTTCATTAATGAGGCTGCACAAAATTGCTTTAGCTAATAGCTTTTATGTAGTTATTTCTCTCATTTCAGTTACTACATAAATGAAGTGGAAGAACTGCTTTTTCATTTGTAAAAATTGTTTATTATTGCACTGACACAGTCCATGAAACTTTAGTTACCCCCATCCCACCCCACCACTTTCTGAGGAAAGCAGACCTGTGATGTGCATGCTACATGCACACAATTTTGCCACCATAAGCCACCCTGCCTGGGACCAGTCCCCAGAGATAAGGAGCTACTGCCTCTGAACTGATGAGATGGGGACCTCTGCCTAGCTGAGATGCTTCACACTGGGAGGTGGCAATAGCAGCCACCTCTGCAGAATGAAGGCTACAGCATTTTAAATCCCCTAATACTGAGGTTTGTCCTAGAGTACCTGAGATCCATCCAGAAAAACTATGTGCCTCAAAGCCCCTCCATCTACACTAAGGGCTATGTCAGTTTCACTTTGTCTTTGCAATAGATTTGTTTCCCGAGGTAATCAGGGCCCTTCCTTTCTTGACTCTGTCGTTACAGGAAGTCATGTCGAAGGCAGGAAGCAGGAGCAGCCTGCAAAAGAATACCTGGTTTTTCTTTTCACAAGACTAAATCTGTCAAGGTTGCCGTTGCAAAAAAAAGGGCAGAGGCCTCTGGACAAAAAGACATTTAAAGTGGTACATGGCTGTACTCCTACCATTCAGGGGAGGCTGAGGCAGGAGGATCGAAAGTTCAAGCCCAGCCTGGGCAATTTAGTGACTTAGCAAAACTCTGTCTCTAAGTATAAAAAGAAAAACAAGAAAAAAAAAAAGGCTGGAATGTGGTTCAGTGTGAAGAGCTAAGCACCTGTGGGCTGGAGAAGCAGGGATTTCTTGATATGTGACTGCGAAGGGGTGGTCACAGGGGCACATGAGCATAAGCTGGGTGCAAATGTGTCTTCCCCTTCCCTGACACCTTGGCATGCATCTCACAGGACCCCAGGTCCCTAACAGAAACTGGAGATGGAGGATGGAGGGAGCACCAGGATGGTTAAGGGGAGAATGGAGTCAAAATGATTTGAGCTAGGAAAAACAAGTACTTCTTATACTCAAGTTAGAGACTGAGATTCAAACTCACAGGGCAGGCAGTGACTGGTTCTTATTTCCATTAGAATCCCAGTTCTTTTAAATGCGCTCCTGACGTTGAATGAATTCATTGGCCTGGCAGCTTGGCTTCAGACTCAGAGAGGAAGCTCTGCTAACAGGGACTGAAGTGCTGTATGTGTGTCTCTGTCTCTCACACACACACCTAACAGGATCACCCTGGCAGCTACCTTCTCCTATAGTCCCTCCTTCCCTGGCATAATTTTTTTCATTTTAAGGCTACTTTGGGTCATTTTAGAACCAAGAAGGGAATCTATTTTCTTACTTGCTTCTTTGTCTGTTTGCTTGACGCCACAAGGAGATGGGGCGGGTGGGCATACAAGCTCTCCAACCAGTGTGCCAGAATGAGAACTGGGAAGAACACACGGCGCTTACAAATAAAGTACAAGTGCCCACAGAGGAAACTAGGAAGTAGGAGGCGATAGAGGTTGCAGAGGGCTTTGCATACAATGCTGGAGCTTGACCTTGAAGGAGCTGGACTGCTGTGAAGGCTACAAGCAACCTGCCTTGTAGAGAGACGGTGACTGACAGTGTGGAGAGTGGGGTGGAGGGGGTCTGAGACAAAACCAGACTGCAGTCCTTTCAATAGTCCAGCAACAAGTGAAGAGGACTTCCACTACATCCCTGTGCTTAGAGATGGAGAGAACAGGGTACACTTGAGAAATATCTAGAGGCCAGAAAAAGGGAAGGCCAGAAAAAGGGAATGGTAGGGCTGCTGCTGATAGGCAAGAAGTGCGGTAACTCACCGAGGAGTGAAAAAGCAGCTGGAAGTCAGGCAGGACGGTAGCAGCCAGCACAGGAGGAAAATGAGTGGGTCACAGGCAAGCCACACCTGGAGGGTCCAGATGTGAAGCACCCAGCGCATGGTCATTTCAACTGGTTTTCAGCACAGGGCTGGTTGCACACCAGCCTCCCAGACACCTGCACTGCCCTCTAGCCACACTGTGGCCGTGAGGGTGCAGCAAGTGCAACATGAGACAGACCCTGGAAGCCTGGTCTTACAGGAGCTCCAGGTGTTCAGCACCACACAAGGCCCTGCTGCATCACTGTATGCTGGTAATAAGGACCTTATTACCAGAATAGTAAGTGCTCAGTCCTTTATCTGTCCTTCTTCTCATGTACACAAAGAACAAGTGTGCATAAGCCATCCTGTCCATTTCCCCCTCAGACAGGAACTGCATTGGGGACATAATATGCAGGACACTTTTATTTTTTTAATGTGTAACATGTATGGGCCATGATATTATTCTACTTGAAAACATAAAAATAACAATCTCCATATTTCTTACGTCTTTTACAGGGTATGATAAAAAACACAAATGGTGAATGCTACTGAGTGCCACCAATGGAAAGACAAGGGTCTTCATATGAGAAGCTTAGTAACAGTATGCAACAAGCTTCGCCTTGTTCAGTGCAGTCAGTCAGTTGTGAGGTACAGTTAAGAGAACATATGTTGGTTTTTGTTTTTTGGGGTTTTTTTTGGTAATGGGGATCAAACTCGGGACCTTGCACTTGAAAGGCAGGCACGGTGCCACTGAGCTACATCCCTGGCCCCAAATTCCAGCTTTTTAAGAAATGTCATCACAAGAGATGAAACAGACCAATGGAAATCACCCAGTTCTTCTCACAGGAAAAAAGTGCACCAATCAAGACCAATAGGAAGGTATGTTGGTTGTGATTTTTTTACCTTGCTGGAATTATCCAGGCTGTTTGTACCTAGAAACACTGGTGAATTCTGAATATCATGAGGGCTTCTTAGAGCACTTAAGAAATGATGTGTGTAAAAACCAGTCCGAGAAATGGGCAAATGGTTCATCACTTCTGGTACGGTAACTTCTGAAAAATAAAGACATTACAGTGTGTTCTTTTCCACCTTATTCACTGAATCTGACACTGTATAACACCTGGCTCCTTCCCAAAGGCAAAATGACCAATGAAAGGGAAACATTTTCAATCAATTCAGGACACGGAGTCAGCCAGTACTAAAGACATGAAAGAGGACTTCCAGAACTGCTCCAGAAAGTGGCATGAATGATGGGATAAATGTGTCCAGAAGAAGGGGGAATATTCTGAGGGGAATTAATGCCAATGTGTCTTTTACTGTAGCAAATTTTTTCAACTCAAACATTTACTGTATTTTGCAATCACGCCATGTAGCTATCAGCAGTAAGCTGTTCCTACTGCCCCTACAAGGCAATTGCGCCTCCCTCCCTCTCTCACGGTGCCCACTGCAGAGCCCTCTTCTCACTAAGAATCCCAGCTCGAGCTTGGCAACCCCACACCCCTCTCCACCTTAGTCACCTTAGTGTGCTCTGGTTATCTGTGTGGATTCCAGTCTCCTGACCTTCCTTCCTTTCCAGCCCTCCTGGTCCTGGGATATTGCTTGAATTTTGTTTTAACTCTCCCTTTCTCAACAGGGGCTTTCCCAGACACTCCAATAGCTTCCTCCAACAATAACATAGAGCAAAGAACTTCTGAAAATGTGTATCTGTATCCAGAAAACAATATGATAGCCTTTATCAGAAACAATACACTCAATAGCCGATCTTTGTGCTGTGGCTCATTCTCCCCCTGAACTTGCCTATGTATATCCACAGCACAGGAACCAGCTGGACAGTTGGCAACTGAAGAATCCAGGTACCTTCAAAAGTGTATTCAAAGAAAAAAATTTTTGAGTGACAATTACCTTTTTTTTTTTGTACCAGGGATTGAACTCAGGACACCTCATGCTTGCCAGGCAGGCACTGTGCTACTAAGCTACATCCCCGCCCATGATTACTTTTGTGTCAACTTCACTAGGCCGTGCTGCCAAGTTTTTGGTAAAACATCAGCATAGATGTTGCTCCAAAAGTATCTTTAAAAGTGCTTAACATTTAAATCAGTAGACTATGGTAAAGCAGATTACCCTCTACAGTGTAGACGGACCATATCCAATCAGTAGAAGGCTGAAAGGACAAAGGGTAAGCTTTCCTGAAGAAGGAATTTTCTTCAAGACTGCAAGAGAAAAACACTGCCTAAGCTTCCAACCTGATGCTTTGCAAAAGCTGGAATCAGGACAGTAAAACCAACTCTTACCATAATTTCCAGCTGCCCTACAGATCTCAGATCTACCAGCACCACAATCTCCTGAGCTAATCGCGCATATGTATGTGTGTATCATAACCACTATGTCCTATAGGTTCTGTTCCTCTAGAAAACTCTACTAGGACAACTGGCTACTGCCTTTATCAGAGGTTTATGACTCACCTGGACTACATTCAGGGAAGCAGAAACATCTGCTACAGTTCCCATCTCACAAATTTACAGAAAGAAAGGATCTGCAAGACTTTTACCAGTCTGAGTTAGGAAGCCATAATACTTCCTCGCTCCATAACTACCCATACCACCATAAGAAAGTTATTTAATGGCTTTGGTTTGCTCATGTTCTAAATGTACATAACCACAGCTACTTCAATGAACGTTAGACAGGACTGACAGGGTAGAATGTATGTGAAACCTCTAACATGGTGCCTGCCTAACACACAATACCCAATACCTTTTCACTGCATTTCATTCTAAGATGAAAAGGTAACATGAAAATGAGGTTAAAAGTATGTAGGAAAGCAGTGGTTATAGTTATAGAGCCATGAAGCATACCACTTTGAGGACCTGGAAAACTCCCTTCATATCACTTGTGTACTCTTGCCTAAAATTATAATGATTCACTGTTTTGGTTTAGTGCTTTTAATTTTTTTTCCATTAAGTTTACTAGTACATTTTAGGTATAAAATACAGTTACATTCATCACTGGAATCTTGAACCTTTACATGAATATCCTGCTTCTTCTTTTTTTTCCCCTTCCCCTGCCCTCCCTTCACCCCCTCCCCCCTTCCCTATTTGCAAAGACTTTGTTTCCATTTTTTTTTCTTTTCTTATTTTTTCTTTTCCCTTCTTTCCTTTCCCCTACCCCTCCCACTTCCCCTACTCCTTTAGACCTTTTCTTTCTATTATACAATATCAATTATACATTTTTTTAAATTGCAATATCAAAATTTAGAGGAGATTGCCACAGATTTTACAGAATTTAAAAGGATATAGAAAGCATATTACAAAAAATCTTTTTTGAAATAAATTTGATAACTTCTAAGAAGTACCTTGGAAGACAAATTAATGAAACTAACTCTGGAGGAAATATAAAATTTGAATAGCACCTATTAAAAAAAGTATATTCCTAGCTTGAAAACCTACCTATATGACAATAACAGGCTCATATACATTTTAACTGATAAATTATATCAAACATTTAAAGCAGAAAAAAGAAGGAACACTTCTCCCCTCATTTTAGGAAATCAATATTGTGCTAATCCTAAAACTGGATAAAGATAATAGAAGAAAAATGTATGAACATAGATAAAAATTTGTTTAACAAAACAAACTATAAGAAGTCAGTTCTGGCAGTATGTAGAAAGTGGTTTCATAGGGATGGCAGTGTTGGTTCAGCATTGGAAGATCCACTCCCAAAAGTCATCATTTTAACAGAGGAAAGGAAAAACCCATATGGATCCTGTAGTTGGAGAAAAAGTATTGGACTAAATTCTACAGCTGTTCATGGTAAAAGCTACCAGGAGACTAGAAGTAGAACAGAACTTTCTCAACAGATCAAAGACATATACTCCATACTTCCAGCAAAAAAGCCTTATATGAATGGAGAAGATACATGCTTTCTCTCTAAGGTGGCGAACAAGGGCAGATATGCCTATTTTCCATCTGTCCATTAAACTTCGAAACATAGGCCCAAACTAAAATAGTCTGGCAATAAAAAGACATAATTAGCATACAATTGGCAAGGTAGAAGTAAAATCTTTATATGTAGATGAAATGATCATCTACAGAGAAAATACTAAGAAATCTCTAGAGCCCCTAGAACTTGTATTTGAATTTAGCAGGATTAGAAAACACAAGGTATATATAAAATTTCAGTTCTATGTATACTTGCTATAAGTGAAGAACTGGATATTGAAATTTAAAAGTTATGTAGGAGTACAGAGGACCTAGAAAACTAAAAAGAAAAAGAAAAAAAAAAAACAGTGTTAGAAGACATTTAGTACCTAATTTTAAGACTTCCTCTAAAGTTACAGTAATCAAGGCAGTGTTGGCGTAAGGAAAGACATATAGATCACTGGAATAAAACAGAGAATCTAGAAATAGAACCACACATACATGGTCCACTGAGTTTTGAATGATTATTTAACATTCTATAGAACATAAACTCAATTCAAGAGCAGAGGAAAAGATATTGTTTTCAGCAAATGGTACTATAACACCTGGTATTCATTTATAAAAAATTAACCTCAACCCTTTATTTCCATACATAAAAATAGCTTGAAAGGATCTATGAACCTAAATATGAAAGATTAAAACTATAAAACTTTGAGGGCTGGGGATTTAGCTCAGTGGTTTCGCCGCCTGCTGTGCAAGCACAAGGACCCGAGTTCTATCTCTGGTACCAAAAAACCCAACCAAACAAAAAAAAACTATAAAACTTTAAGAAGAAATTATAAGGGAAAATGTTCATGAATTCAGGTTAGGCAAGAATTTCCTAGGATACAAAAAATATGATACATAAAAGAAAAAAATTGATAAATGGGATTTCATCAAAATTTAGAACTTTAAATGACATCATTAAGAAAATGAAAAGTAGTTCTTAAACAGACCATATTTACAATACATATGACCTAAGACCAGAATATATAAAGAACTCTTTTTTTTTTTTCTCGGTACCGGGGATTGAATTTGGGACCTTGCGCTTGCACAGCAGACGCCAGAACCTCTAAGCTAAATCCCCGGCCCCCAGAATACATAAAGAACTCTTACAGCTCATTAATAGACAACCCAATTAAAAAGTAGACACAAGAAGATGATAAGTAGCCAGTACAGATATGTACTGACTTATCATTGTCATGACTTTTTGCTGGATTCTTCCCCTTTGCATTTAATTTCTTGTTGCGCCCAACGGATTCATTCTGCTGGGCTTCCTGGGGTTGTGATCCTTGTTGTCTTTTCCTAGGATATTGGCTAAAATTTTTTGGAGTGCTGGTTTGGTATTCATGAAGTTCCTAAGGTGCTCTTTGCCATGAAAGTATCGTATTTCACCATCAATTTTGAAAGATAGTTTTGCAGGGTACATCAGTCTGGGTTGGAGGCTGTTTTCCTTTAGGGCTTGAAAACATCACTCCAAGCTCTTCTTGTCTTGAGTGTTTGCGTTCAGAAGTCTGCTGTGATTCTGATGGGCTTTCCTTTGTATATGTGATTTGTTTCTTTTAACTGCTTGTAGAATTTTGTTATTCTGTTGGGTTTCTGGAATCTTAACTATTATATGCCTATGTGTAGATTTTTTTTTGATCAAGGCTAGTTGGAGTCCTATATGCCTCCCTTATATGTATGTTAAGTTCTTTTCCCCTGCTTGGGAAGTTTTCTGTCATCACTTCTGTGAACAGTTTTTTTATGTTATCTGCACTCTCTCCTGCTTCTTCATTGACTCCAATCAGTTTTATGTTATTCTTCTTTGCATCATCTAGCAGCTGCTGGATTGGTTTCTCGTGTTCCCTTACAATTTTAAAGTAATTTTTCTTTTCATGGTCACTAATTGCAATCATATCTTCTATGTCTGAAATTCTGTTCTCACCTTGGCTCATTCTGCTGCGTAAGCTTTCAATGGAGTTTTTAATCTCCTGGAAATCCGTTTGCATCTGTTTTATGGATTCCATTTGTTTCCTATGTTGGGATTCCATCATGTTCCTCAGTTCCTCTATTTTTTTATCTGTGTCTTCTCTAGATTTATTAAGCATGTCTTGCACTATGGGCAAATCTCTGCTATTATCTGAGAAATTATTTGTGATTTTTTCCAGATCCTCTTTCGTTGCCAGTTTAGGGAGTCCAGGTGGTTGTGTATCAGAGTGTTCCATCTTGTTTCCGTTTGAGGTTGCTTTAGGTGATCTGGAAGTCTGGTTTTGATACTTGTTTATGTGTCTTCTCATTTTGACAGGGGAGGGGGGGTGCTCACCTCCTCTGTGCTGGCGGGGATGGTATGGCGGCCCAGAAGCCTCCTCCTGGGCGCTGGGAGCAGCTCACCTCCTGTGCACATCTCACCTCCTGTGTGCTGGGGCAAGGGGTGGTGTGGAGGCTCGGAAGCCTCCTCCTGGGTGCCAGGAGCAGCTCACCTTCTGTGCACAGGGGGATGGGGTGGTTAGGCGGCCTAGAGCTTTTTATTTCTAATCAAGCTTCTCATAGATAAAAAAATATTAAGTAGGGGCCGGGGATTTAGCTCAGTGGTTCTGGAGCCTGCCTTGCAAGCTCAAGGTCCTGAGTTCGATCCCCGGTACCAAAAAAAATAAATAAATAAAATAAAAAATATTAAGTAGTATTAGTTATTTATACTTTCCTGTGAATATAGTCATCATACTATGTCCTGAAGAAATGTTCTGACAAAACGTAAAGGGGACACTGAGGCTCAAGTACCGAAAAATAAACGGCCTATTTCATAGTTACTCCTAGAGCCATGTCTGCCCACCATAGAAACAGAGAATCAAGCAGTGAAATGAGTCTCTGTCCCAACAGAAATGCAGTAGCGCCCAACCTGGAAGCTATTCAGGAGAAATGTGGCCAGGAACCCTGGCTTTTAATTTAATGTAAAAATCTGCCCCTCAGCCTTCCCAGTCCAGAGCAACCACTCCTCACTGCCACTCTACTAAGTCACAGAGACACATGGCCTTATCTTCTTACTTGCCTCCCTGATGATCCAGGGATAAAACAATCTTCAATGCAATCTGATGGGAGTCAGATCTGCGACCAAGCATTGGTGCCAGGATGTCTAAAATGCTCCCACAAGAGTCAACTCACTCAAAAAAAAAAAAAAAAGTCACTCACTCTTCAGGGTCCCCCTACCTGTGACAGCTTGTACAATGGCTGGGATAATAACATATGTAAAACATCTTAAGCAACTAGGCAATTGCAGGCAATTTCTCCTCTAAAGGATGGTGTGTATCATCTGAAAGCAATTAAAACCAAGGGGGAAAGGCAAAAATGTGAAGAAAAATAAAACTTCTCACAATTTTGTAAATTCTTTGCCTTCTTATTATTAAATACCCCTCCCTAAAAATTCTTCATGCCTGAACAGGAAGTACAGGAGGAATTCTGGGAGTGTTAAGATGTAACAGGAAAAGGAAAGCTTCAAAATCAGAGGCACTGGGCTTCAATGCTTACTTCTGTCATTTACTAATTACTGTATGTGGCTCTGTAGCAGGTTCTAAGCGGTGGCCACTTTTGAGAACCCTGGATTCCTCACCTAAAAACAGGGCCCTATCAATGGAAGCACCAAAAGCAAGAAGAGAGGCAGGAGGGGCATCAAAGAGGAGAAACAGGTCATGGCGCCCACAGCATAGCAAAAGCAACAAGAGACCCTAACAGTGTCTTTCTGCTCCTTTTATCTTATTCAGACTTCTGGGATTAGGGCAGTGCCAAACTAATCACTCAAGTGTAGTGATTTAGTAATCATCACACACTCTAGATTCACCCACTTCAGAGAAAGCCCTGCCTACGACTGCATGAGGCTTTGGGGGACATCAAGAAACAAGCCATAACAACTAGTTTCTTCCTATTTATCTTCCCCTCCTCCCATCAACATTGCTGCAATATGTGCCCTGAAGCTTGTCCTGACATAAGTAAAAGCACAATGTGGTCCCACAACCCAGTTACACTCTCCTAACCATCCATCAGAGGTGAGCCTGCTCTCAGCCAGGCAACCAGGGAGACAGCGGTCTGGCAGAGGAACTCTTGGCCCAGACTTACCACTCAGCAAAGTAACTTCAGACATGTTACTTAGGCATTCGGAGTTTGGCTCTCTAAGAAAATCTACACCCTAACATTGCCATCAGGATTAAAGAGCTAGGAATACCCACAGCCTAGCCCAGGGCCTGTATCACAAGAAATGCTTAAGAAATGCCTTATTAATTAGCACCAATAAAAATGCTGTTGATATGAAATGCTGGTGTGCCTTTAGAATTTCATTTCTTTTACAGTCTCATTTATGGTTAGCTCTGAAGCTACAGAGAGCTGAGGAAGTTCCAAGAGTTTTTAAAAAAAACAGGAAATAATGGCAGTCATTTGTTTAAAAAAAGTAGTGCTCTTGTTTCAGATAAAACTACTTTTTACTTCCCTAGTATCCTGAACTGTCTTGTCTCAGACTTCCTGATTCTTCTGCTGTTTTAAACAACTTTGCCTGGAGTCATGGTGATTACCTGTATTCTAGAAATACACTTGAGAAATCTGTGTTTGCCTGCTTCACTCCCATAAATTCCAAAGATGATTAGGTTGTTTTTTAAACAATGTAAAATGTCAGGGATTCATAAATTAAATCTTAAACATGAAGGGATAGGTTCATTCCACAAAAGGTATAAATAGGACATTATTTTTAAAAATATATATATGTATAAAAAACTAAGAGGGCTTAGCTAAACACAGCACATAAACAGGGAAACAGAATAGCATAGAAGACAGTGGGTTCCAGTTCTAGCTCTGAAAGTAACTGCACATAAAATATCTGGCGTCTCAGGTCACACTCCTGCACCTGGTTTCCTCAGGGTGACAATCCACGGTGGATCATGCTTGACGCTCCCAAATGCCTAGGAATCCATCATCTCTAACGCTCTTGTAGTATCCAAATTTCAGGATCTTTAATGTTTTCTCTTCCAACTTATAAAGAGCCTGTTTATATATTTTGAGCTAGTTTAAATTCTCATGAATCAGAGATATTATGTACTGAAGAATACATGTAATAAAGAAACAGAAACTATCCTCTCCTAGTCCCATAACTCACCTTTCCCTCCAAAAAAACTATGAAGTTGTTCATTGCTAAAAACCAATAGATAAGGAAAATAAAAACTAAAACAACTTGACACCACAATTGCTATTTCATAGTTTATCATTAAATATAATACACGAGGGCCACGGATTTAGCTCAGTGGTTCTGCTGCCTGCCTTGCAAGTGCAAGGATCCGAGTTTGATCCTTGGTACCAAAAAAAAAAAAAAAAATATATATATATATATATATATATATATATATATATATATATATACATATACATATATTTTCTTTATTAAAGCTTTTATAATCAACTCCAAACTAAAAAAACACTGTGTAATTAAAAAGTTGATTTAGCTTAACTGAAATGATAAGAATGTGAAATCTGAGATTTGAAAACAATTGAGTCACTGCAGTACTGTATCTCAATACACTATTCCCCTGCAGGAAATGAAGATGCTGCGTCATCTGCATTATGTCTGGGAGATGAGGAACAACTGACTGACTGTACTGTACAGCCCTACATGAAAATGAAATTATTCTAGAAATGGGAACTAAAATCAGAGTCTTGGCAGACAATGACTATAGTACTTTGATGGTGATGTCCAGATTTTCAACTTTCAGTGGCTCCAGGGATGGAAGCTACAACTTCAATCACACATGGCTCTGATCTGAGCGACCCATTTTAGGGAGCCTCCTTACTCACACAAAAATAAGGAGAGGGTTTCTCAGAATATATTGCAGGCTTAACATCCTTACAAGCCTTCTTATGGCACAGTATATAAAAATGCTGGGTAAAATAAGAACAGTATATTTTTAATGCATCAGTGAAATAAGGAACATGTCCAGAAGAAAGAGAAGAACAAAAACACAAATACTAGACAGCGATGCTGACTCCCTGTGAATCTAAAGCTTTGCGTATAGGCAAGAACTTGCTCAGGGCAGAAGACAAAGCCAAGGAAATCTGATCAATTAAATCCCATATAAAGTCAGGGGAATGAACTAGGAAAAGCAAAGCAAGGATACCCTGAGATAGCAAGAACCCTTGTGTATCCCCAGTTTGAGGCTAGACATAGGAGCAAAAAGATGGTCATACCACAAGCCAGTCCTTGTGTGTGTCTCATGGCCTAAATTTCATTCCCATACAGTATGAAAAACTATAAAGCTGAGAATTTATTCTCAGATTCCCAATAGAGGCCTGGAAAAAAATAAGAAAAGATCCCCTTTAAAAAAATGTACCTTCAAAAAAAAAATGTACCTTCAATCTAAGCCCCCAAAATTACCACAGATAGAGCCTGGAGATGTAGCTTAGTCGTGACACACCTGCCTCACAAGTGAAGGCCCTGAGTTTGATTCCTGGTACTGGAAAAAAAAATTACCACAGATAAAGTTCAACAAAACATCAACTTGTAATAAAAATGCACAAAACATAATATGAAACTCTACTGGGAAAACCACAGAAACAACACAGACACAAACACCCTGACAAAAACTTCAGCTACGTGACCTATCCGACATTAAATGTAAATGTTTTTTACAGGTTTAAAAAACAGAAAAGGGAATCAAAGTTACAGTTAGGAATAAAATATAGTAATATAAATTAAAACTCAGTAAACCAAGAAGATTCAAAGAATGTATACAAGTCAGGAAGAAAAGCACAAACAAAAGGAAATTTTGCCCTGTGCAGAAAACACGCACACACACACGGCTAATAAACATATGAAAAGATGTTTGGCACCATCAGTGACCAGAATGAAACAAATCAAGCCTACAATGAGATTAACAGATTACATGTGTTCAATTACCAAAAATTTACAATATCATAGCTCCTCCTTGTTGCTCAGAAAATGTTGATGGTACAAGTATTTTGAAAAGTAGTTTCATATTATCTCCTAAAGTTGAACTTTCATATATAGCCCATAATTGAGCAAGCTCACTAAGCATGTACTCAAGAAACTCTCTTGCACATGTACAGTAAGATGCATGTATAAGAAAACAGACTAGCATCATAGAGTAGAGGCAAGAAACAAATGCCCACTACTAGGAGAGTTAAAGAACAACCTGTGATTTTGTTCACTCTGAAATCAAGCTGAAGAAAGTACATCAATATCCAAAGGTATGGTTACATATCAGCAAAAGACTATTAGGTGAAAAAATGAGTTCCAAATAATTACATAAAGAATGCTAATCTTTTTATTAAAATGACTAAAATTTTAAAACAAACTTTTCAAGATGTCACAGAGATGCAATAAAAATCTGTGTAAAGGGAAACAAATATGATACACCATGTTTCAGACTGATAGTTTCCTTGACTGGGACGACTCAGCCCAACAGAAAAAGAGAGCTATGGTTAGATATAGGTTCCTGCCATGATCTCGGCATTGTTTTAACTGGAGGGTAAAGGGTGTTCATCACGTAGATACTGAGACAGTACACAGATAAATTAAAAGAAGCATGTGGTACATGAGCCAATCATTAAGTGTCACATAGACTCTACCTTATTTTCTTCTATCCCTCTTAATCCCCATCCTGACACCTAAAGCCCCTGTCAATCATAACTACATTTAAAGTGCGTTTTATAGCTCACAAATCTTGTCAAAAATATTATCTCAGGCCCGGGGATTTAGCTCAGTGGTTCCACTGCCTGCCTTGCAGGCACAAGGTTCCGAATTCAATCCCTGGTACCAAAAAAAAAATTATCTCAATCAGACACCTGTAGTCCCAGCTACTCAGGAGGCTAAGGCAAGAGGACTGCTTGAGCCCAGGAATTCAAGGCCAATTTGAGCAACATGTAAGACCCCATCTTTAAAAAAAAAAAAAACAAAACAATAAAGGACAGGTATTCTACAGTTTCCTATAGTAAAGAACAGAGAATTTGGTATTTCAAGACTTAAATATAAATAAATAATTGGTTCACCTCTTTCTCCATACTTTTATGTAGAAGAATGACAGCAATATACACTTCAGATTACTGCAGGCACTAAGTGAGATAACTTTTTTTTTTGTACCGGGGATTGAACTCAGGAACTTGTGCTTGCGAGGCAGGCACAGTGCCACTGAGCTAAATCTGCAGCCCAAGATAATTTTTTTTTCAAGGAATGGAGTCTTACCATTTGCCAAGAATGCCCCCCAACTCTTGGCTCATGCAATCCTTCTGTCTCAGCCTCCTGAGTAGCTGGAACTACAGGCATGCATGATCATGCCCAGGTCACCTGTCCTTTCTAACCTCCACATGCATCTCAAATTACGTGATATTTAAGCGACCTCAAAAAAATGGTAAAATTAGGCCTCCAAATCACCAAGGATACATACCAAAATTAATGCCCTTCAGAGCGAAGGTTCCTCAAATCAGTGGATTCTCTTCCCAGCCACCTGTGAACAGGTTCATATGGGACCCTGATCATCTTTACTAGCATGATCTTCAACTGCACACAAACACACACCTTCTGAACCGAGCTGACTGAATCTATTTGGAACCCAAGCCAGGGATGCTTCAAGATGTTCACAGGGCCGTAGGCATGCTCTTATTACAGTAGACATGTGTATCAGACACTTCAGTAAATCTTTCCACTAAATGTCTGAAAGGGCTTTTATTACTTAAATAATTATTATTAAAAAAATTTTTTTGGTACCGGGGATCCAACTCAGGACCTCACACTTGCCAGGTAGGCAGTGTGCTGACCTAAATCCCCGGCCCTGTTAAAAATGATTTTTGTGTAACCTTATACTTGTATATATAATTACATTAAAGTTGAGATGTAACTTTTCACTGGAAATCATAACACGTTTTGTAGTCATTTAATTAGAGATTAAATGGAATCCATAACACATGTCTAGGTTTCAGTCATTCCAAGTGCCTGACGATTGTGGACCCTGAGAACAAGCTAAAGTGTCTGGCGGACACCTCGCCTAATGAGGAGGCCAGACTGCCTGACGCAGGGTTGCTTGCCTCAACATCTGAGGTCCGATGTGGAGCTGCTGGGTTGTTAGCACAAGTGGACCCCCACCACACCACACATTCTAGACATCCTTGTACACTGTCCGGAATCCACATGCTTCAGGCAGCCCTCTTCTCACAGACTACCACCCTCCTGCTGCTCCACATCTCCTCCACTGCTGCATTCTTTGCCAGCTCTTGCCAGGCACTCTCTGGAAACTTCGCTTCATGTCAACAAGCTCTGCCTCCTCATGGAAAGCACCATCTCTACTGCTGGTCTGACAAACCTGCCCACATGTGTTTACCAGGGGTCACGCCCTTCCCTCTGCACCCTTCCAGCTGGGGCTGCTCCTTCTCCTGCAAAGCCTGCCCCTACCTGAGGTCCCCACCTTTATCCAGTGCCACTCTCTTCTCCACCCTGGTTTGGTCTCTGTCTGACCCCTGGCTGAACCACCTCCTTCTGGAAGGGCCCTCTGGCTCAAGGCTTCTCCCTGAGCACAGACATCACCTGGGAAAATGCTCACATTCATGTGGATGAACCATCTGTTTTAAAACCTCAAAGGCTCCAGCCTGCTGAACTCAAACACTGTTCACTTTACTTCTCCTCTGCCAGCCACTTCATGGCCCCATCTGGCAGATGACCTCAACTGGAACCAAACTAACTCTCTCGCCAACAATGTGACCTCCAGTTTACGGCTCTACAATTCCCACTCCTCTTCAAGCTAATCCTGACCTCCTATCCTCTCTGTTTCTGGTCAGATCCACTACTGCCCCTGAGATTTCCTGTTCTTCGTCCACTCTCATGATGCATCATTTCAAGCCTTAACATCATTAGATTCAGTCGGCTTGGTTCAGACATCATTATCCAGCCACCTTCTGCAGGGCTATCTCTCCCACCCTTTAGCTTGCTGGCTGCAGCATTTAGCTAACTCCCAGTCCTAAATGCTGAAACCTGCTTTGAAAGCACCACTCAACCAGGCAGCCTGACGTTCCACAAATATACAAGCATCCAGTACCAACTGGGCTCTCTCAGTACTGCCTCTATTTAACACCTCTACCTATCCCAAAATTTATTTCTGCTCTTTCCGCAGCTTCATCCTGTCCAGACTCAGAAAAGCCCCCTTTCTTCTCTCTAAAACATCTCAAATGTCTCTCATCTTATGAAAGACCTTTCTGAATCCTATAGCTAGCCTACTGCCTAACTTCCTCAGTCCCTTCCTAGGCAAACTTTTTTTTTTTTTTTTGGTACCAGGGATCGAACTCAGGTCCTTGCGCTTGTGCAGCAGGCAGCGAAACCACTAAGCTAAATCCCCGGCTTAGGGAAACTTTTTTAAAAACAACTTACAAATGGTCTTTCCATATCCCCATATCTTCATTTTTCCCATTTATTTTAACACTGACTTTAGTTTTTATCAAAGTAAAACATGTCCGTAAATTATGAAGAAAATAATGATAAAAAGGCATTTGACCACAAAAAGATCTTACCCAGATACACAGCTGTGTCACTGATACAGGTCTCTAATTAAATGTCACCTTATAAAACAATGTTCCCTGACTCTGCCATGTAAAGTTGCAGCCCACCATCCCATACTACCTAGCACATTTCTCCCTTACCTAAAGTCGTTCATGCCACATACCACCTCCTAATATAACATATATTTATTGCTCTCCCCTTTCTTGAGATCTATTTTCATAGATTGTTTGCATGGAACAAACAATAAATATATGTGGGATTAGTGAACATCTATTCTAATTATAATATTAGTATTAAATGAGAAATTGTTGGTTTATTTCAGCTGATGTCCCGAAGACTAGAAATGATACAATAAATTCCTCTATCCCCCCAATCCTAAAGGAAACCACTAGACCACTCAATGTGCCTGTTGACTGGTGCCAATCTATTTTTACTGATTTGCCACAAGATAAATCCAGAAATTGGTAGAATTTAGAAACTTTTAGAGTAATTTGACATTGTCTTAGAAATTCAACTGGTCAGTAGACTTGCCTTGTTGAACAGACTGTGTCAGGTGCTGCCAAACTCATGTGGTGAGTCACCTGTGCTGTGAGTTAAAGACCAGCCATGCATTAAAGGGCCAAGTGTAGACCTGCAATGGATCAGAAGTTTAAAAAAAAATCCTCCCCCACATATGTGAAAAGCACAGTGCTGGGCCATCTATTGAGGGCATATTAAGTGAATGCCACACCACTGTGAGAAACACGACCTAATCACCCACTCCAAAGAGAAAAATGAAGCCAGAAACCAAGAGAAGCCATTGCTTTGGAGTATCACAGAGACCTCTTGAAGGACAAAATATGACTCTCCTGAAGTTTAGGGAGTATACGGCTCTTAGAAAAAGAATCTAAAGATACAGACGGTAGTTGGAGTAAAAGGCCCACCTGGAGTTGAGCTGCCCCTCTATGGCAGGCAAAGGAACATGCACTGGAGGACCTGACGTGGATTCTAGGAGAGGGAGTGCAAGCTTCAGTTTCTATTCAGAGGGACAGCACTCGAGAGGACTTTGTGGCCAGGAGTGACAAAACAGAGGAGGTAAGCCATCAGAGCTCAGGGAAACAATGCAGAGAAAACAAGCAGACAGCTCTTCCCACCCTAACCCCAGCCCTCAACACTTCCGGGGACACCAATGCCAGATCATAACCACATGGCCTGTACTAAACTAAGCCCTGGCTGCCCAATCCCTCTTCCCGTGAGTCGGTCCCAGAATAGTCAGAAGCAATCCCTGGGGGGGCAGGAGAAAAGGAGGAAGGAAAAGAAAAAAGAAGCCTACTCCGTCTCTTGTACTTCAGCCCAAATCTGGCTCAAACTGAGGGGAAAAAAAATACTGAATATGAAGTTGTGATAATACGTAAGGCCAGAATAGCATTATGTTATTATTACACTGGGCTAGAATACCTGATCTTGAAAATTACCCAAGGACTTTCCATTATCTAAGAGCAACAGTTATGGAATCTACCCAGAGTCTTTCCTCAGGACTAGAGAATGAGTTAAGCAACAACTGGTAAGAAAAAACAAGTTTGATTTCTCTTTGCACCCGAACCAACAAAACAGATTATACACAAAAACTGTGGTCTCTGGCTGTCCCACTCACCTTCCCAGATTCAACCACTTTCAGCTCATTTATTTTTTATGGTATTGTACACAGTTCTAAATAATACACATACAGTGCTGTCTCTCTGGATTCATTAATTTCAGATATTATCTACTGAGTTCCTGTTATGATAAACAAAGATCATAGTTTTCTTATATAATTTGCACTGTACTTAGATTCATACTC
The DNA here is from genome assembly GCF_053883595.1 of Heterocephalus glaber. Classification (NCBI taxonomy): domain Eukaryota; kingdom Metazoa; phylum Chordata; class Mammalia; order Rodentia; family Bathyergidae; genus Heterocephalus; species Heterocephalus glaber. The sequence goes on along the minus strand of NW_028258151.1, from coordinate 10,796,239 downwards.
AGTGATTTCGTGGTTAAACCCACGTTAATATGATTCACTACTGGATTAAATAGTATACTATGATTAAATTCTTATAAGTAGACTGATCCACACAATAACACTATGGTCCCCATTCTATAATTGTGGGATGTGAGCTACAGAGAAGCTAAGTAACTCACTCACCTGTGCAAAGACCCTGAGCTGCTAAGTGCTGAAGCCAGAATTTAAACTCAGGCCGCATGGCTACAGAATGTTTACTGTCAGCCATCCTGTTACTATGCTTTTGTCTGCTAAAAGGTTTGTCTTAACTCAAGCAAAATTAAACTATACTCAGCCCAATCAGACTGGTGGTATTACCTTATGAGAAATTTTTTAAAATTTCTATTCCCATGATAAGCATAATTTTCAAGACTATCAAGAAACGTATTCTGGATATATGAAATATAATCCAACTTGACAATCTGTCACAATAAGTGGGCCTATCATTTTCTTTTTTTCACTCCTCCTTACTCAGAATGCTCACCTTACAACTGTTACTCCATGAAAGTTAAATAATAACTATTTAGAAAAAAAAGTAGACCTGGGCCAGGGATTAAATGCTCAGCAGCACTGCGCCTGCCTTGCAAGCACAAAGTCCTAAGTTCGATCCCTGGTACCAAAAAAAAAAAAAAAAAAAAAAAGTAGACCAGCAATACATAATTAAATATTTATTTATTTTCTTTGGTACTGGGGATCGAACTTGGGTCCTTGCGCTTGCGCAGCAGGCGACAAAACCACTGAGCTAAATCCCTGGCCCAATTAAATATTTATTGAAGTCCCACAAGTCCTTGGGGCTAGAGTTTAGGACACAAAGCAGTCTCTTTCCTCTAAGGGGACAAAATTCTTCTAATTATCAAAGTCACAATAAGAGACAGAAGTACAATGAAGAAATAACTTTGGAAAAACAATTTCAGCATGTTTCAAAGAAAGTAGTACTGTTGTGTTTTTCAACTCGTCTGGCTCTGTAACTAGTGAAAGAGATATTTTAATAACTCAGTGAAATACACAGTGCTTAGCAATATTAATACTCTCTTACTCAAAGTCATATATGCCTAAGGAAAAAAACAACAAATGAAAATAACTAAGAATATAATACAAACAGTAAATAAGTGCCAAAAGAATCAGACAATACCTGGTATCCAACTGACTCATCTTTCCACTATCTGCTGCTTTCAGGCCCAACAGTTTATTTTTATATTTAAAAAGAGTCCATCCAGGTTTTTAAAAGTAGCCTATGGGCCCCAAATCCCAAAACTCTCCAACCATGTTCAATCTTTCACCCTTAAGAACAGGCAACAGTTCAGACTCAAAAACAGATCAACAATCTGCCAATCCAAGCGGTTTGTTTGTATGGCAAGAATCACAATTTCTGTAATTTATAGTTAGTGGAAGAAATCAAGCCTGGCTAACTCCAGCGCACACTTTATTAAATGGGTGGCAAATCTTGTTTCACAGAGACAGGGAGCACACCAAGCTGAAGGAGTGAAAAGGAGGTAAGGTGCCCAAGGTCTTGGCTAATGAGTTTTTAGATGCTTCCTGTTTAAGGCTACAAGAAATTGAGCACAGAACTTCACTTTAAACTATATGCACACACTGAATGTATAATTTTTGCCCTATAAAGACTTATGCTCAGTAATATTTCACCTTCTTGGAATGCAGAAGGAGAAGAAAAGGCTGAAAATAATATGTCACAACTGATTATTATCATAGTTCAAGGATACTGGTAACTTGATGCTAAGAAAAATGGACTCATTTTCAACACTGATGCTGGCTATTTAAAAGTAATTATTTTTCTGTGGCTGCAAGTTATGAAAATTCGTAGCATGAGAGTACATGCCATACAAGGACCTCACTGCTTTTTAAATATATCCAAACCCAGCTAGCGTGAGGGTAAATGGATCTGGCAAGTAGCCAAAAATTATACTCCACTCTCAATTATCTGTGCCCATTTCAAACGGGGCTAAAACATAAAAAAAAAAAAAATTACTGGTAATTCTAAAGGATCCTAACTAAAGACAGTTTCAAATTCCTTCAATTAAGCTTTAAATAGAACTTTTTAAAAAAGTGTAAAAACTGGCTTGCCTCCATGTATGGTAACAGAAAAAGTAGAAATGTGAGCAGCAAAATGAAGCAAATTATCTGCCACTGGAAACCACATTCTGAACAGAGTCACATAATGAAAAGTGATGTCAATGTTAAAGATTAACTCAAATAGTTGAGGCAACTCAATATCTTCCATTTTAGCCATCATCAAAATTTCATGAGCTCTGTGAGAAGAAAGAAGTGTAACTTGCTAGAATAAGGTCATACAATAATGGAAACAGTCTACTTCCTATGAGAACATTGTTCAAGCAGCTATTATTTGCATGTTAGTAACCAAAGCCAAGTAGTATGATGACATGCTTCCTTCACAGCAATAAATCTACCAAGAACAAAATTCTTTCAGGCAGAAGTCAGCTTCTAGATATGTTATGGTTTGTGTTTAGTTGTCCCCCAAACCCCCATGCAGATGATGGGACTTTCTTTTTCTGAGGTATTGAATCTGGAATGTGTAATGCTGGGGTTAAGGGCATGTGATTACTAAACCACTACATGTGAGTGATTAGTTTACCACTACCCTAATCCCGGTAGTCTAGATGGGATACAAGAGGCAGGAAGACTCTGTGAAGGGCCCCTGTTGCCTTTGCTATTGTGTGGGCGCCATGTTGTCTCTTCTCTGCGATGCCTATTTGTCATCCCTGCCTTGGAGCCAGCCAATTATGGACTGAAACCTCTCCAAATTGTAAGCCAAATAAACCCTTCCCCTTAAACTTTTGGTGCTGGGTCTTTTGTCTCAGCAACAAGAGAAAAGTAACTAACACAAGATATTAAAACAAAAGAATGTGGCTATGTAATTCCTTGCCTATTTCATATTATTTAAGTTTTAAATAATAAGCTCTGTAGATATCATTCACCAGTATGGCTTTTAAATATCAAAAGACAGCCATGGGAATACTGCCCTCTTCTACCTTTTAAAAATCTTCTCATAGGGCTGGGGATTTAGCTCAGTGCTGCAGCCACCTGCCTCGTAAGTGCAAGGACCCGAGTTCCATCCCCAAAACCAAAAGAAAATCTTCTCATAATACAGATCTGCAATCTGGAAATGGTATTAATGACTTAGGCTTACTCTGTGGTAAAATTAAGGACTATTTTTTCAAAATTAGAATATCACTATCAAACTAAGGTATTAAAATAAATGCATTAATACCACTAAATATCCAGCATTCAGATTTTCTCACTTTTCGTTTCTGGGCTGGAGATCCTGCTCAGTGATACAGTGCTTCCCTAGTGTGCACACAGCCCTGGGCTCGAACTCTGAGACCACCAAAAACCACTCTTTTTGACATCAGATTTGTTCACCTAAACAAGGCATACATATTACATTTGGTTGGTAAATCTCTTTCCATCAACAAGTTACTACTCCCACTTTTTTCTTCTTGTAACTTATTTGTCGTAGAACCCAAAGGGTATTCGTGGTACAGCTTCCCCATGGCTGAACTTTGATAACTATATGTTCACCATATCACTTAAAATATTCCTCTGTCCCTCTGTGCTTTAAATCTGGAATTAAACTAGCAATTTAATCTGATTTAGGGTCACCTTTTTTCAGCAAGAAGATTTCATAATCTGGGCATTCTGATCCCAGCACTCTGGGAGGCTGAAGCAAGAGAAACCCAAGTTCAAGCCCAGCCCAGGCAACGTAGTAACTTAGTGAGACTTTATCTCAAAATTAAAATAAACAAAGACTGAAGATGCAGCTCAGTCTGAAGGCCCTGAGTTCATTCCCCAGTAACACCAGAAGAAAAATTTTTAAATGAGAGTACTTTGTAAGTATTATTGTGTACCTCCTACCAAGAAGCACATATTGTGTGGCTCCTCTTTGGCATATTAGCAGTCATTGTTGATCACTGTCTAGGTTATTTCATTAGAGTTGCAAAATGGTGACATTCTAATTTCATCATTTCTTCTTCTCCCTAAAACCATCTGATTACGGTGTAAGATAATTCTTACACAAAAGAGAGGATAATATTTGATTCTTTCCTTAAACACATTTCAAAAAGTGAGTTGGTTTCCTTCCATTCCCCAAAGCTTGTCAATAAGGTGGTTTTTTAAAATATCATAGATATCACTGTGCTTTGATCCACTGTGATCATTTTCAAATTGATTGGCCAGTAGGGGCCTAAGTAGTAGCTAACCAAAGTGGACTTGCTGAACTCTACTGATACCCAAGAAGCCCAGTGCAGGCCACGCAGGCTGTGAGCAGGCGTTCAAAGGTGCATAGCTGCTCTTCGGAAGGAGTCATACTGAGGACATGTGTGATTCCTCCAGCCACAAAGGCAATCTACATTCTTCTCCTTAAAATTTCTCATCCACTTCCCTAAGTGCTATCTGAGATAGAGGTCTCCTTCTAAACAGATTACAAGGATGAGGGATATCTACCTCTATCCAGACTTACGACCTTGGGCCAATCACATACCCTGTGACTCAGTTTTGTCAGTTTAGGTTAATGATATACCCTACCCAATGCACAGGGTGACTGGCTAGATTAAATGAGGCAATGAATATGAACATGCTTTGAAAATATGAAACACTACTTAACTATAAAATGCTACTGCAAGGAAATAATTTTCCTGAAACATTACTCTCATTCCCAAAACTGATCTCTGCCCTCCCAAGGCTCAAACTGAATTCTATTTGGGTATTTTCAATTTTCAAGGTTTGATTTTCTTGAACCATACATCATTTCACAACTAGGGGAAAATATCGACAATACCAGCAATCAGAGGAACCCTTACCACTCACTTGGAGGTGATTTAGAACAATTCAAAGAAGATGGTATTTGGAAAAATTAAGAATTAAACATTTGGAAGGGCCGGGGATTTAGTTCAGTGGTTCCAACGCCTGCCTCACAAGTGTAAGGTCCAGAGTTTGATCCCCAGTAACAAAAAAAAAAATTAAACATTTGGAAAAAATGTCCCAGAGAATTGGAACCCTGGGTGCAGAAAAGAAATTGCTTATTGATTATCAGTCCTTTGATCCACAGTTATTCATAAAAGTTTGAAAACAGTGGCAACCTCAGTGTTTTAAGTTTTTCTTGCCTGGAGCAACAAGAATTTCAGGTTTTTTAAATGGCAAGTGACTCTGAGCACAAGAAAAACAAAAAGAATGGCAAGAGGCCTTGTTTGGTCAAAATGCTGACCTGGAAAAAAATGATCAGAAAGACAAGCTTGTTTTGCTCCAAGGGGAGCACATGAAGCCCTTCAAGTAAATCTCGATTCCATGAGTTGCCTGGGAGACTAAAGACTATCTATACCAGCGCTGTTCCTGCAGTACAGCCCACTTAACCTTGCATACTGCTATTTTTAGTATATGTCCTGCCTAAGCGAGCACAACCTTGCATACTCATGTGTACCAGTTATTCGTATGCCTGCTGATAGGACATTTATAATAAGTGAAATCCTGTACTGTGTAAGGCTTCATTACTTAAAAACCTAAAATGCAGTGTGTAGTAACTCAGTAAAATGAATAAGCTTCACTTAAAATTATTTTCAGGCAGTTAGCAAAAGAAATTTGACTTTATTAATTCATACTCTAGAAAAGCAAAGAGGAAAAGGAAACAAATGTTTCCTTTAAGAACTGAGTAATTGCTGATTAACTGGCCTAAGTAGAATGACTAAACAGGCAAGTCTGCCACAAGGGAAATGTCCTGAGGTTATGCAAATAACTACTTGGTCTTACACATCTGAAAGGGAAAGGGAAAGGGAAGACCACCTAACAATCCAAGCAGGAGAGGCACAGGGAAACACCCTGCTGTATTTTCAGTAAGATCAAGGACATGTTCTTAGTTTTTCCATTCTGTGGTAATAAGCTCTGGACTATGGAGATGACCTAAAACCTTGTTATATTAATTTTTAAAAATTAAAACTACGCAAAGTCTCAAAATATCCTGCAATCTCACATCAAGCTCCGCTGCAATGAAAAAGCAGAAAATGCCCCAAGACTTAGAAACAGAAACCAAGTGTGTGACTGCACAGCTGGAGCCAGGGATGCCTGGGAAATCATTTTCTGCTACTTTCTCTGGCTTCTCTCCACTTAAATGGCCTCCTAACTGAAGATGAGTGTCCTTAAAGGAAAGTCAACAGTCTTGGACCTGCAGCTCTACTTCAGGTATCTATACTTCACAGGGGAAAATCAGACATAATAAAGGACCCACCCTCCTGCTAAAAAGACAAAATTACAACAAAGTTGGCAGAATTTGTGATTCCAGAACCAGTCTACAATCCAGACCAAAAATAGTCTCGAATGTTCCACTTCACTCCAAGTGCAGGTCTTATTGACAGCTAGAGAAAAGGAAGTGAAATACAGAAAGCAGAAGAGAGGTACAGACACAGCTCAATTGGCTAAAGCTTGCAATTACCTTCTGTAACCATATTTGAACAGCAGGCTGGCACTGTCTGAAGCTTGGTGCTGTGACTAGAAGACGGTGCTACTTGTTACAAGTCTAGGTTACAGCCTGTTCACACATCAAGTTACGTTACAGTTTACTATGTACAATGGACCCTTAACTCATGAACTAAATTCATTTGCGACAGCTGGTTGTAACTCGTGTTGGTCAGTTGAGGCTCAGGCTTCTCTACACAGCCTTCAAGGTCTCTCTCCTGTACACAGGCAGATCTCAGTGTCCTTAGAAACAATGGCCCAGGATTTCTCAACCCACACAGGAAACGATATTGTAATACTCTTTTCAGAACTCTGTAAGGGTTAAATCTATCTGAGACTATCTGGAAGCACAACCAGCTGGCATTCCGGTCATAACTCAAGACTGGTCCTAAGTTAAAAACTAAAATTCTGGTCATAACCCAAGTTGTTCATATGTCAGGCGGGTCATAACTCGAGGTTTCACTGTACTAGAAACATTTAGGCCAAATTTAAAATACGTATAGAAGCTTGGCCTGATGGTGCTGGCCTGTAATTCCAGTACACTGGGAGGCTGAGGCAGGAGAATCACAAGTTCAAGCCCAGACTAGGCTACTCAGCAACTTAGGGAGACCCTGTCTCAAAAAAAAAAAAATGGACTGGGGGCCAAGGATTTAGCTCAGTGGCACAGCACATGCCTGCCAAGCGTGAGGTCCTGAGTTTGATCCCCACCCCACCCCCCAAAAAAATGGACTGGGGATGTAGCTCAGTGCCAGGGCCAATTATAGATCACTGTTAGGGTTCAATCCCCAGGACCATAAAATTAATTAATTAAAAGAAAAGAACAGAACAGAAACACCTTTAGGCCACACTTATCCAACAACCTCTGTCCAAACTCTCAACAATGAAGGCCCCAACAGCTCATTTTCAGCTCTCTTCTTTTCTCTATCAATACTCATTTCCTGGGTCACCTCACCCAGTTCACTAGATTTACTACTGACTCCAAAGTCCAGATGCATGTCTTCCATGTTTCCAGATATTAGGAAATCTCACCAGTATTTCAAACTTAACACATTCAGAATGGAAATTTTTATTTGCACCCCAGAGCCCAAACCTGGCTCTTCCCAGGCTCACATTTCAGAACACAAGGCGTCTGTCCTTCAGCTCCTGGGTGTAAACTGTCAGCTCAACACTCCCATCACTCACTTGTGGTGGGAGCTCAAAACTAAAGGCAGCAGCTTGCAGGCCAAGGCCTGGTCAGCCACAGAAGGAGCTGCAGCGTGGGCAGTGCCCTCTCTCTCAGCTCAAGCGTGGTCCCAAAACTCCAAGGTGTGGGAACGAAGGCAATGCTGTCTTAGGGTGAGAAAAACTGGGGTCCATGAAATGCAACAGGAATAGAGCAGTGCACTTCATTATTTTCTTGTGCTCTACAGCTTTTCTCTCCTTGTACCTCAGCCCCAATTCCAAACACAAATGCTTCTCAGGCTGAGAGTCCCACATGTCAACAGGCTTGTGTGAGTGGGCAGCTGGGCAAAACGGTTCCTGCGGCATCCCAGGTCCTTGACACAGAAGGAGGAAGCCAGGAAGATGCCTGCAGAAGTAAGGTCTGGGGCTTAGGGAGGGCTTTCAATGCCGCCTTAAAGCAGGCTTTGATCGACATGATAGCTGTAAAACCTGAAGATCTCATCCATCCATAGCTGCCACCTGTGAACATAGGAAAACGGACTCCAAGTGACTGCAATATCTCAGGAGGGCTGACAAGGGTAACCCTCTAAAAGGGTGATCACTGGATTTCCCATTCCCTACTCACACTGCTCAAGTAGAGAGCTGGGTTTGACTGTTAGCTCCCTTACCTACCAGCTCTGTGACCATAATGAATTTCTTTCTCTAAAAAGTGAGTACCTACCCCAGAGAATCACTGGGAAAATTAAATGAGGGGGAAAGAGAAGAGCACAGAGAACAATGCCCCTATACTACCAATGAGGTAACATGCAATAAACACAAGAGCAATGGTGATGATGTCTAATGGCAGTAGAAGTCCAAAACCAAAACATGCATGTCAAGACTCTATAGCCCTTAGGGCAACCTGGGTCTTTCTTTTTCCTTTCTTTCTTTTCAGTACTGGGGACTGACCCCAGAATCTCTGCAGAGAGATACATCTCCAGCATTTTTTATTTTTTATTTTGAGAAGAGTCTCTAAGTTACTAAGTTGGCTGGATCTTGTAATCTTCCTGTCTCAGCTTCTCAGAGTGCTGAGATTACAGGCAGGTGCCACAGAGCCCATCTCCCAGCAAGCATCTTCTACCATCTTAGTATACAGTACAAATCCCAAGATGTATTTGTTGAGAGAAAAATAAGACTACATTTTTTTTTGTTTAATCAACTTTAAAGGCATCTACTTCTCCAAATGAGTAACACAAAAACACATATATTATTAATTTTATATTACTGACCTGTCACAAATTCTTATCGACACATTTGAGTATGAATCATGAACTGAGAATGAATAGATGGGTTGGCTGAGGTGCCAGGCGTTCTTTCCTCCCGGGGACAGGCCCCAGTATATGTGGCTGAAACTGCACACTCATGCTTTCTGATTCATCTCCTTTGCAGCTACTTGTGCTTCAGTCTTTCTTGTTCTTGCTCATAGGCCTATGTCTTATTCAGACTAGAAGTGCTTTGTATAAAGTCACTCAAATAATTCTGAACCACCCAAGAGCCTGGGTTCAATCCCAGCACTGATTTTTTTTTTTTATTTCATCTCCAAGCTACAAGCAGAGAAAGCTGCCTTACACAACAGCCATAGGCTCTTGGCACAGGCTCAATAGGGCAGCTATAGCAGGTACCACTGCCTGCACCTGGCCATGTCCATTAGATGACACAATGTCCCAGTAAGGCCACACAGGATATAAAAACAGAAGTATCTGCAGAGGCCAAAAGGTTCCAGAAGACTGCACAGAAAGCATGTGACACAGGAGCCCACAGCCTCATTGCTCTGACTCTGGCAATTTCTGGTCTCCATAACAACCTAGAGCCAATGCAGTCAGACCAGGAAATGGAGAACAGTCCCCAGAAAGCTGTTTTGCCCCAGCACCTGAGTGGTCTCCACTGCTTCCCACTATTCACTTCCTCCCTTCCAGCTGCTCTTCCAGGAGACAGAGGAGAAGCCCTCCTGGAATTTCCCACCAGCAGTCTAGGCCTTGGATCAGAGGAAACCAGGTCTTGAGTCCAAAGACAGGTCCTCACCTCTCACAGACTCCACTGCTGCCATGGTTACAAGCTACCCCCACCCCTGCTCCCTGATTCACCCTGTGCACATTTCGTTTTCCTAACATCACGACACTCACTGTTCCAGTGTCCGCACAGGCACAGAAAATAAAGCATACAACAGTGGATGTCTAGAATGTGTTCTGAACCCATCTATTTTTCCAGCTTTCTTTTGTGCTTTCCTCATATACATTCTCACCTTCAAATAGTTCTTGTATCTTTGCTTCTCCACTTCTTAAACCTACCATCTGCTGCCTGGCCAACTCCTACCTCATATTAAAGGCCAACTCAACCTCACTTTCCCATACAGCAGGCATCCCCTAACCACCTATCTGTCATAGAAGGGAAGCCCTACCCATTCTCTGAATTCCCACAGGTCTTAGTACTTACACCGCTCACTTCCTAAACAATGCTTTATGTATAAATATTATTCCTTCATTTACTCAATAAAACACATCCAGATGCCAGGTGTCAAAAGATACTCTGAGTTGGACTATCAGTATGCCCTCAGAGAACTAACTCATGATCTATGAAAGAGAGGGAGGGAAGAAAATACCATGTATTGTCTCTCATTTATTTTATTTTCAGTCATTAAATGACTGACTGTGGTATTGGGGCTTGAACCCAGGGCCTCTGCACTGAGCTACATCCCCAGCTTTTAAATTTTTTTTTTTTTTTGAGACAAGGTCTCACTAAATTGCCTAGGCAGGACTCGAACTTTCGATCCTCCTGTTTCAGCTCCCCAAGTGCTGGGATTACAGGCCTGCTATGGAGTACCTGGCTTGCCTCAGAGTCTGTTCTAAGCAGGTCACCATGCCATCTCTTTCCCTGTGTTCATCCTCACAACTCTGCAAAGTAACTATTGCTACTATCACTTCATAATAAGGAAATCAAGGCTTGGAGAGTTGAAACAACTCAGCAAAGACTACCATATACCATGTTTCCATTCTCCGCTGTCCCTGACACCTCTCAGACTCGGCCTGTCATAGCCTTGCTATTCCCCTTGGAGGCTGATCTCTATGGTCTGTATGATCCAAGCTCCTCTGCCTTCTGGCTTCCAGTTAGGTCAGGCCTCTGGGGGACACTGGTGGGATCCAGAAGGGCAGTGCTGCTCTTTCAGACCTACTGAGTTCTAGGAGGTGCTGCATTCCTCAGCCACAGCTGGGGGCAGGGCTCTCCCATGGCTGCACTCTTCCTCCCAAGGTCCAGTAAGACCACTGCCTTCTGCTGCCCCTTCAAGCCCAAGAGTGATAGGCAGGCTGGTTCCTCTTGTAGGCAGGTGAGGCATCTTAGCCATACCCACAGCTCTGCGAAGAGCCTCCTCATAAAGCCAGGTATGATGGTGCCTGTAATCCCAGCACTTAGGAGGCTGCAGCAAAACTGCTGGGAATGGAGGTCAGTGTGGGCTACATAGTAAGACCTTGCCTCAAAACAAAACAAAACAATAAAAAGAAGTCCGCTCATAAAACTGTCTTCAATTAAACCCACTGAGTGTGCCAACTGTTCCTGCAGCTACAGAATGGGATTTGAATCACATGGGTCTCCCTGCAGTGCTGCTTTTCACTGCAATACCTGCAGGGTCTGAGTCTGGGCAAAGTGCTGAGGATTAGAAAGGAGGGCAGCAGGGATCACAAGTCATTCCTAAAAGGTAAACTGGAGTTCACTGGGTAAGAGAGTGAGGACAAGGACAAGCAGCAGCAGGTTCAAAGTCCCCAAGCAGGAGAAAGTGTCTTACTAATCAGGCAGTCAGGCAGAGGGCTCAGGCAGGAGAGTAATGATGGCTGAGGGTTTCTATGCTTTGATGATAATCACATCCCTCTCTATCCTGTCTCACATGGGGAGGTTTAACCAAAGAACTGGCAAGAGTCCAAGCAAGAGAAAAATAACCTACTCTCTATCTTCACCCGACCCCCATCACAGGAGACAAGCTCAATACCGAACTTAATATACGAGTTCACTCACAGCACACAGCCTCCCTGCCCTACCTAACACAAAGCACCTCACACTTCGTACTGAGGATGCCTGGCCCTTCCAGCCTCTGGGCTTCTGTGAGTGTTATATGAGATACCTGTTTTCACTTTCCTCGGTACTGCTGGCGAGGGAACCCAAGGCCTCACTCATTGCTGGGGAGGTGCTCTAAGACTGAGCTAAACCCCCAACCTTTTCTACTTTATTTGGAGGCAGACAGGGTCTTGCCAAGTTGCCGAGGCTGGTCTTGCACTTGCAATCCTCCTGCCTCAGCCTTCCAAGTAGCTGGGATTCCACCACTGCATGCATCTTTCAGGACTCACCTCAAGTGTCTGCTCACCTGTAAGTATTTTAGCCATCCATGGTGCTTCTCTTGTATGTATAACTCCACAACAGTACTCTCATAGCACAAAACATGCACCCTACCTACTTGTTTGCGTATCTACCAGCTGACTCAGCTTTGAGCATCTACAACCAGGTACCATGGGAAAGTAACAGTGCAGAGGTGACTGCTTGCCATTTGGAGGCAGGCTGCCTAGATCCAAATTCTAAATTCTGTCCCAAATAACAGGTCACTCTGGCAAGTTATTGACCTTTCTGGACCTCAGTTTCATGATCTATGAAATGGCAATAATAACAACATCTACCCCACAGAATGAAGTGAGTTACACAAAACAATGCCTGTCACATACTAAACCCTCAATAACTGTTATATATCGGTGTAACCCTTATTTCCTGTATAAAAAGCATATATTTGTTGAGTAAGTTTTCCACTTCTTATTTCTCTGTGCAGATACAAAATTCTGCTTAAACCATGAAAACCCCAAAAGACTCTTCGTCTCTAAACACACAGTCTCAGGCCACACAGCAGTGTCTGGGTCCCTGGCAGGCTGCCCTCAGGGTGCCCATGAGACTGTAATGGAGCTGAAATCTTCCCCTCCCCTCATGACAGCGCAGGCCTGAGCCATCCTGAGCAATGCACTCTCCCTGCTGCCGCGGCGGTGCTGGCATAGCCAAACTGCCCCACGGCTGGTCACACAAAAGAGCAGTGCTGAGCAATTACACATGGCGCCCCCAACACTCAAAACTGGTAATAAATGACTTAGTTATTGATTTATGTGTTCACTTACTTTTTGGATGAGACAAAACATTGTTTTGGTTCTCTTGTTTTATTTTTATTGGTATATGTTTGCAGCACATAATGATCACATTCTCCTTGGGGAGCTGGTAAATGTACATAATACATCTTAATTCTTTTTACTTTGCCTATGCTACACTTTTTATTGATATTTTGGAGCATACTCTTTCCACTTATTTTTTTAACAAGTAAAAACAATCTGCTGTGCTATGCCCCAGCAGGAGCCTTGTACTCATCATGTTTACTAGGTCTCTTGATTTCACCATTTTCTCTCATGCCTGATTTGAGGGAGCAAGAAATATAAACATGCATATATACATATATATATAAATATAACTACAGAGCTTGGGTGTAGTTGCTATACCATGTGGCTTGTGTAAGTACATTTGCACAACATGAAACCACCTAACAACACATTCCTCAGAACACATCACCAAGCAACACATTACTACACTCATGTTACAAGTGGTGAGTGATAAATACAACCTTTTCCATGAGGGGATTCAGTGCCATGCCATTGCTATTGCCTGGTCCCTGAGTTTATCATTCTCCTGGCCTTCCAACAATCTCCACGTGTGCCTGAAAAACACTTACCCCTACAGAAGAGCAGCTCTGTTTTAATAATTTACAAAAACTCTTTATCAAGTTAATTCTTGATGGCTCCCCTAACTGGCACAAGAAACAACAGTATGCTACAGATGTAGCTCAGTGGTACTGTGCTTTCCTAGTACGTGCAAGGCCCTGGGTATAAGCCCCAGCACTGGGAGAAAATTCTAAACAAGAAATGACAGTAACAGGCTCCCCACACAGTAAGGAATCACACAGATACCTTTTTTCAGACTAAAGCAAATGTAAAATTATTGCAGTCATGAAACACTTTTTTAAGTTTTACAATGGAATTTTATAAATCTTAAGTCCTTAACTATCACAACCTTGGTTAATAAGTCCATGTGCCAGAGCCTCCCCTCCAAAAAAAACCAGCACACACAGGACAATGTGCTTAAGAAGGGAGCAGGGGGTGGAGAGCAGCTCCTGAGTGAGCACCAGGTTTCTCAGGAAAGGCAACACCACAGCCAACCGAGACCCAGGCACCTGGCTAGGAGAGACAATGTCGCTGCCTAGACAACCTGCAAGTCACACCTGAGAGCCATCCAGAGTCCCCTGGGATAGCTGCAAGGGGAAGTGCAGGCCTCCAAGAGCCTTCCAGAGGGGTTCAGCCACAAGCACAAACCCCAGCCCCATGTCCCCTCACTGCTTCTCCCATCCTGACCCTTGTCAGCTCTGTTGCTGCATCACTGATCTTGTCACTGCTGCACACCAGCTTGCTGATGCTATGGCCCTGAGCCTCTTTCTCGATCCCAGCTCCAGGCGCTGGGAACTCACCAGTTTTTATATAGATTTGCTGACAGTGCCCAACTCTGACACCCCTGGCACCTTCCAGGAGCCCACCTGCTGCCTCACATGCGCAGGAGCCATGCTGGGATAACAACAGGGTAACTTAGGTGTCTCATTTTTCTTTCTTTTTGCAGTACTGGGGATCAAACTCAGGGCCTCGCACATGCTAGGCAAGGGCTCTTACCACTGAGCCACATCCCCAGCAATTAAGGTAATTTCATCTGAAAAACTTTCTGAGCCAATACAACGACCATACCACTTGACAATGTGTGTAACATCTAACAAAAGACACCTCCTCTCTACTTACAGGGCTCCTGGCCGAAGATCCTTGAACAGAGTGATAAAACTCAGGCTGGACGCGGCTGTTCTTCTTGATCTTCCGCTTCCTGGCGGAAGCTTCCTGCTCACTCTGGTGACAAGCCTCCTCTGTGGGCTTCACCTCTTCCAGGCGGGCAGCTGTAGCCGCTAAAACTCGTCTTCTGATATGCCGAGGGCTGGCTCTGAATCCCTGTGGTGGAAACACAGAATAAATCCAGATTTGTACAGAGTCAGTCTGGATGTCTCTGACTCTAGCTAGCTACCTAAAGTCACTGTGCTCAATAAGATCATTTATATCCACAAAGGGAGCATGTAGGACACCCAGTGCACACATGCAAGATTTGTTCACAAGCACTCTGTAAAGCACCTCAGGACTTCAGGGCTCCAAGTTTTTCTACATTAAAAAAATGTCCTTAGCCAGTAAAATGACACGTTCTAAACTAGGCACTCTAGGAGGCTGAGGCAGGAGAATTCCAAATTTGAGCCCAACGTGGGCAAGCTAGCCACCTAGTGACAACTTGTTTCAAAATTTTAAAAAAAATTTTAAAGTAAAGAGGGCTATGGATGTAGCTCAGTGTGACAGCTTGGTTTAAATCTCAAGTACTGCAAGAGAGAGAGAAAAAGGAAGGAAGAAAAGTAAGTAGGGCCTTAATACAGTGAAAAAGAAGAAAGGTGGGCACCCTGCTTTGCTTGAGTATCAAGTAGGCAGTGTGGAAAGAAGGGAGGACTGAGGAGCAGAACAATCATTCCAGGGTAAAGTTCCACTCGATATTCCCAGAAGCTGACTCTTTTTGAGAGAAGGAAAGCAGAGATATAAAGTATAAGATAAAACACCATTAAGGGAAGAGGCACAACCCAAATGGAGGCCAGGTGGTGGACCACAGGGCACAGGCTGTGAACCAGATAGGTTTGGGTCCAAATGCTGACTTGGGAGCTAGCGCTATACAATTTGTTAAACATTTCTGAGTCCTACAGGTTAGAACACCTATAAAATCAACCTTCTAGGGCCAGGGATTTAGCTCAGTGGTTTCGCCTCCTGCTGCACAAGCGCAAGGACCCGAGTTTGATCCCTGGTACCAAAAAAAAAAAAAAAAAAAAAAAAAATCAACCTTCTACTCACTAGGCTTTTAAGTTTAAATTAGTTAATACATGTAAAATTCCAAGCACAGTATACGTGGGGGGAAAAAAACACCAAGTGCTTCACATTTCCCTTCTGAGGAAGGACAACTCATTAGACAATGGTAACAAGTTCAGCAAACAGTTTTGGATAACCTCTGTCCTTGTGTAGCTTACAATTTATTGGGGGCGAAAAGTTTAACACCAAGTTCACAAACACATGGGAATGTGAAATTAGGGGTGAGAGTGGACAGCTCAGGACTCAACGCTACCAGGTCTCAGAGAAGGAAACAATGAACAGAGGCAAGAAGAGCCTATACTGGGATTCGTTGAGTGGGTGGCATTGGAAGAATGAACAGAATTAATGTTCCAGGAAAAGGGAACAACATTTAAGGAATGAATGAGATAACAGATAGATGGATGGAATATTTATACAGCAACAAGAAACACTACTTGCTGATGTACCAGGACGAGAGTACAAACAACGATAGTGAAAATTAAGGGGGCAATAAATGCTCCAGAAAGGGCTTGAGTTCGTAGGTCTTCTGAATTTTAAAAGAAGTGTAAAAAGTTCTAAAGGTTGCAGGAAGAGCACAAAGAAAGGGGAGTGAGCATTTCAGAGGGAAAAGCAGCATGAGAAGAGGCCTGAGCAGATTCTGTGAGACACTGAAGATTACTGTGTGCAGGGTTTTTCCCTGATTGGGACCTGACCCTGGGCTCGCGCCTCACTGAGGAGACCTGGCACACAGGCTGAAGGGTATGAAAAGGGGAGGGAAACAGTAGAGGGCAACCCACAGAGTCAAAAGTAGCTCTGAGGGGAACAGAAGTCAGGAAGGAGGAAACAAAAATAGAGATGACAAAACTGAGGTCACTGCTGGGCTCTTTCTCTCCATTTCCAAACACGTTAGCCTGCTCCATAGTCCCTAAAGATCCCCATATGTCAGCCAGGAGGTGCTACAGCAGCTGCCAGAGAAGAGGATTAGGAAAAAAGGGAGCTGGAGCCAACTGCAAAGCCATGTTCTAGGCCAGAGTCTGGACCAGACACGTCAGAACTAACACCCACACTGGCCACTCTCAAGCACGCACACACCTTCCCTTCCTTCAAACTAGCACAGCTGAGGGTGAGCTAGAGTCAGCCTAACCACTAGGAGGCAGCAGCTGCCATAGCCCCACATTCATTCCAGTCACAAATGTGTGTGCTGATAGAACAAATCATTTGATAATGTAGTTAGTAGTTTCTGTAGTGGAGTGAGTCAAGTACATTTCTTTGGAAAGAATGTAGGTTCTCCTCTTTTGGGTCCAAATTTTTCTTAATTTGTATTATTACAAATTATAGTCTACAAATATTTGCACATTACCAGCAGCCTACAAATTCTAGGAACATTTAGTGTGGAAAACTGCATGAAGAAAAAAAGATTAAAACATGTAGTACAGCTATTCTGGAAAGCAGAAACCCATAGAATCCATATCCCTATATCTACCCTAGGAAAATTCCACCAAAATGTCCAGGAGATGGTCAGTGAAGAATTATTTATGATACCAAAGCTGGGAAACAAATCAATCTTTCCTAAACTTTAGCTTCTTTCCAGATCTGCACACTGAAGACCTCTGTGACTTCTGTTCTATTCGAATTCACTGGTACCACTTCAAAACAGCTCTTTAAAAGCACTGTAGTGTGGTACACAGACTTTGCAACCAGAGAGTCTGGGCATAGTGCAGCCTCTATCATTTCTAATTGTGTGCTCTTGGATAGTTACTTTAAAACAATACTTCATAAGGTTGTTGAGAAGAATGAATGAATGGATTTATGTGGAGTACTTAGTACATACGTGCTAGCCATATTGCTATGTGTATTTCTTGTGTGAATAAATATATTCTTGAACAAAATTAGATATAAAGAGGAAAATGAATCACCTGGTGTACCTTGCTGACAGGCACTGTGAGGTACAGGCCATCAGGAGAGTTCCTTCCTCTACAGAACCCCAGGTGTTACTCTCCAGGGTCACACTACTGGCCCCAACTACCAGCTCTTACAACTCACCAGGTACGCGATCCCGGCTAGTTACTTCCTTGTACCCCAGTGTGTTAGTCTATCAAAAGCATGTAATACTCTACCTTTTTCCCAGAATGATGGTGGTGTTTAAATGAGACAGTCTGCACTAAACACTTAGAACAATACATAGCACATAAAGAGTAATTAACCAATTATCATCATTATTACTACTTTCTAGATCTTAAAGCAGCAATTTACATATCAACAGTTCAGAGATATGATTACAAATACTATAAACAATACAGTCATCGTTGGACAGTCACTTTTTAAAATTTCCCTGAATCACTACATAGAATTACAGCCCTTTAGTTTATGATACTAATCTGTTCTAAATGCTATAATAATTTAAAAAAAAAAAAAAGCCACATTTAACACAAGGAAATTTTATTTTAAAACAGTAGGTGGTGCTATAAGCGCTCACAGGTGTTGACAAGATTTGATAGTGTTAAATAAATTTCTCTCTCTATTCATTGGGATAACATACCCTTCAACCATTAGGTCATGGACACTTGGGAATTTCTCAGACTCCTCACATTTTTATCCCAGCCTGATTTATCAGCACTGTCTGGATAATAACTTACCAAGATGTATAGTGTTGGGGGGGTGGGGGGGTGAGCACTACTTAAGATCTACTCCCTCAGATTATCTACACGCATAATACAATATTATTAACTATAGGTACAAAATTGTAAAAGATCTCTAGAATGTATGCATCTGGCATAAACAATTCCCCCTTTCCACCTCCCATCAGTCCCTAGTGACCACCATTCCACTGTCTGACTCTATGAAACTGTTTCAGACTCTTCATACAGTAGAACCATGCAGTACCTGTCTTTCTGTGAATGGGTCACTTCATTTAGCACAATGTCCCCCAGGTTCATCCGTGCTGCATACAGGAGGATTTCTTTTTTAAAGCTAGTAAGATCCCATTGCATGTATATACTACATTTTCTTTATCCAGTTGACTGTTAACTGACATTAGGTTGTTTCCATATCTTAGCTATTGTAAGGAATGCTGCAATAAAGATGAGACAGCATATGTCAAGCTTCTGATTTCAATGATTTTAGATACATACCAGAAATGGGACTGAGTATCATACGGTGACTCTATTTTTAATTTTTTGAGGAACCACCTGTTCTATACTTTTTTCCATAGTTGCTACACTATTTTACACTTCCACCAACAGTGTACAAATTGTCCATATCCTTGACACCACTTTTTTATGATATCTAACCTGATAGGTATGAAATGATGTCTATGACGTCTTGTTGATGAGTGATGTCTTGACATATATTTAAACCAAGGTGCTCCATAGACGGCTCTAGATCTGGCCTCTTAATAACTCAAAAGGGTCATTAGTAAGCATATGGCCAGCCCTCAAGGAATTAATGTCTTTGTGCCTGGACTCTGAGTATTAAGTAGAGGCTGAAAAAATCAGCAGGAATTCATTCATTCCAGTGGCGACACCAAGGCCCTTTGATGGTGCCTAGTTTTGTCTGTTATAGTCAGACTTTCATAGTTCTACCATATATTTGTAATTGATCCTCTTTTGCTTTAAGTCAAAATCAGATTCTGTTGCAGGCAAACAAAAACTGCCTATTACATATACCTTCTGTTACCCTTTCAAATGGTTAGCTACTTTCCTTGAGGGATAAATACTCAAGACTTTACCAGACTGTTTGGTTGTATAGACTGGCACAAAAAGGGAGCAAGTATTAATAGCATTTATTTCTTGAGTGTCACTGGGGTCCTACACCTAATAATATACCCACTTTAAGGACAAACAAACTGAGGCTTTTAAGGGATAAGTAAGGGCAGAATCTGCAATCAGAAGAGGCCAGACCAAGACCAAGGTTTATCCTATGCCAACCAGTGCCTTTCATCATTGAGCACTCACACGGAGATGATGTGACAATACTGCATTGCTAACTGTCTATGTAATATATTCACAGGGCTGATTAAAATGAGAAAAGTTCTATAAACAATGTAGATACATGAGACAAAAATTGACAAAAAATGTTTTCAGGTAAGAATTACTGTTATATAAGACTGAACTATCATCAAGTGTACTGAAATAGCTAAACAAATGGAAACAACACAGGTACCACTGGGCATTTCTACAGAATTGCTTTTGTTACTGCTATATCTGAAAAACTAAGATGCAAAGGATACAAGGCATAAATCTACCATATACAAATATTATGAGCTTAATAATCTCATTTCTAAAGCATATAATACCCCATAAAAACTCAGAGGCTGTCCTCGTCCCAGGCTAGACATAAGGTATCCATCAGAAGTGCTTTGAACCCATGTATCAAGTTAAAAAGAAGGGCCAGGGACGTAGTTCAGTGGTGCCACCGCCTGCCTGGCAAGCACAAGGTCCTGAGTTCAATCCCCGGTACCAGAAAAAAAAAAGAACGATGAGGCAGATTTGGGTGGGGGAAAACTATGTCTTTATCTTCACTGGCCTCTAATTGAAATTTAGCATTAAGTTCAATTATGAATGTAGGCTATAAGCCTGGTATTATTAGCAGTATTTGTGACAAAATACTTTTGCCAGCAAAAGTAATCACAGTATTTAAATATTAAATTGTACTGGCTGCAGACATCTTGAAATAACATTTATACTCATTATTTCAAGATCACAGTAGTTAGTAAATCTTCCACTAGCTCTTCTTGTTTAATGCATCAAGAAAGTACACATATCGCTCTGTTAAAATGGTTTTAATAATTTATAATTAATTTCAGTATATTATGGTTTCCTTTATAATTCTACGTATTTTATTTTATAGGATGAGTCCATGGGCTTCATCATTCTGCCAAAGGAGTTGGATACAGAAAATCTCAAAAAATTCCACAAAGGGCTGAAGATTTAGCTCAGGGGTTCTGCCGCCTGCCTCACAAGCACAAGGTCCCGAGTTCAATCACCAGTACAAAAAAAAATCCATAAGGAGTTTCTGACAAACACTTCTAGCTGCTCACAAAACCCTGAATTTGCCTGTTTTTTAGGGGCACAAGCAATACACTATTTCCCAGGCTCCCTTGGAGTTAGGTAAACCCATGTGACTGAGTTCTAATCAAAGAAACATGGACATAAATAATGTGTGCTGCTTCTAAACCTAGCACATAACACTTCCCACAGCCACTTCTCCACTCTCTTCTCCTCTTTTGTCTGAGAAGACTTTCACAGCAACCTCGAGAGTCACAGGCAATGCCTGGGACCATCAGACTGGGCCCCTGAAAAAATGTACAAAGGCCACTCCTCCTGTTTACCCATTTGTATCTAAATGAGCAACAAATATACTTCTGTTAAGCCACCTCAGGAGTTTTCATGACCTTGACTCATGCTTTATGAAGCTTTATGATGCATCAGAAGCATCTGGAAGGCTCAGTAGAACCCAGACTGCTTACCTCACCATCCCAAGAATGACTATGGTGAAATGACCAGGGCTGGGGATGTAGCTCAGTGATATAGCGCTTGCTCAGCATGCATGAGGCCTTGGCTTCAATTCCCAGCACTGAAGAAGAAACAAAGAAGAAAGGAGAAGAGGAGGAGGGAGCAAGAATGAGGAAGAAGGATCACCAGAAAGTAAGTGCTGGCAAGAATGTGGAGAAAAAGAAACCGCAGTACACTGTTGGTCAAAATGTAAATTAGTAAGCCACTATGGAAAACAGTATAGAGGCTCCTTGAGAAGTTAAAAAATAGAAGAACTATTACATAGTTTATAAATGCTACTACACTGGGTATGTGCATCTAAAAGAAAATAAATCAATCTGTCAAAATGACACCACACTCCGTTTACTGTAACATTCATAACAGGTAATGACTGAAACAACCTAGGTGTCCACCAACGGATAAATGGATAGAGAAAATGCGACGTATATACACAGTGGAGTGCCATTCAGCACTAAGAATGACATCCTGTCATGGGCAACAACAGGGACAGAACTGGACATCATTATGTGGAGTGAAACAAGACAGGCACAGGAAGACGTGCACTCCCTCATACAGGTATCCAAAAAGTTGATCTTACCAGAGCTGAAAACAGAATGGTGGTTACCAGAGGCTATGGAGGACAGAGAGTAGTGAGGGAGGAAAATATTGATCAGCGAGCACTACAGTTACAGTGAAACGGGAATGGAAGTCCTGGGGTGTACTGTCCAGCTGGGTGATATAGATAATAATGCACTGTACATTTCAAAAGGCTTTTAGACAGGATTCTGAATGTTCTTACCGTAACAAAACGCCAAACGTTTGAGGAGATATGTTAATGCAACATACACATGTATCAAAACACCAAGTTACTGCATTAATATGTGCAAATTGTTGAGGGGGGTGGGATGGCCTTCCACATGCTAAGGATGCACTCTACCACTGAGCCACACCCAGCTCCAATATGCACAGTTTTTGTGTCTTTATGTATCAATTTAAAATAGATTTAATTTTTAAAAAGACTGCTGAGCCCCACCCTTGAAGCTTCTGATTCAATTAAACCTGGAATGAGGCTGAGGCTTTGCGTTTCTAACAAGTCCTCCAGCTCTGACCCCCACTGTGCAGTCAGTGGGGTTGATGTTGGTCACAGCAACACTGGATCCCACTGTGCCATATGAGGGAGACCTTCACAATGAGAGTAATTTAGCTCTTTGCAGTTTTAAAAACCCCACGTTAAAAGACTGGTCCTGGGGCTGGGGATTTAGCTTAGTGGTTTCGCCGCCTGCTGTGCAAGTGCAAGGACCCGAGTTTGATCCCTGGTACCAAAAAAAAAAAAAAAAGACTGGTCCTGGATGCCACTCTGTCAGAAGAAAAAGATGAGAAAGTATCTAGAACTACCTTCTGTTTTCGGACAGCATGTATTCCCAGGCAAATAGGAGGTAACAGGATAAAATTACCTTTTTATTGTTTTTTCTAATAATTAATCATTCTTAGTATAGCTCATTCCTAGAGGTTCCCAGTGGTATGATGACAGCAAAAAATCTATTTTGGAAAAGTCTAAGGAACTGTATATGATAATAAGGTTTCACAGGTTAGCAACACAGTATTTCTTTTTTATTGACTAATAGTATATCAACTGCTGCTTTGTTCCACTGATCAGATCAGAAGCTTGGCAACCAGAGCCTTGATTTTTTTTTTTGTTACCTAGGATCAAACTCAGGACCTTGCACTTGTGAGGCAGGCAGCAGAACCACTAAGCTAAATCCCCAAAACTGTATTTTTTTTTTGGTACTGGAGATCAAACTCAGGACCTTGAGCTTGTGAGGCAGGCAGTGGCACCCCTGAGCTAAATCCCTGGCCCGAGCCTTGATTTTTTTTAAAAAACTGCAAATGCAATTCATAAATGGAAATCTTTTAGATCTCTTAGTGATGTCAATCACTCCCTCCTTGGACATAATGCCCTACTCAAGTCCCTACTACCATGGTATCCTACCCTGCAGTCACCGTAGTTGGATCTTGGCACCTGGGCCACTTGGCACAGTAGCTATAAAGAGAAAGATAGAGAGGGAGGGAGGAATTCTAGAGATCAGAGCTTTTCAAATTTTATATATATATTATAATATATATAATATATATATTATATATATATGAATGATGTGATCTCATTGGAATGGTACTGTTTTGTGACTAGAAGTGGTTAGAGGACTTTTTAATTATCTGAGAATGACCAGAAAAATTATAGGATCTACACAAAATTTTATGCAGAGTTGGGAGAAAACTAAACCTTCATATATATATATATGCCACCTACAGATCTTTAAAAAATGTAGCTTCTGATGCAATGAGTATGAGGCAGGGCTGAGATTCTTCATTTCTAACAAGTTCTCCTGGACTCCAACGCTCCAGGCCTGCAGACCAAGCTCTGAGTGACAACAATGACAGAGGAAATAGGGTGTGGCAAAGCTGTCTGGGGAAAAGAGCAGAGCCTGTCAATCACAGAAGATCCTGGGCACAGCCAGGAGTCATATGCAGACCTTCTCCGCGACCTCCCACAAGATGTGGACAGCAAAAAAGAAGAACAGACACCACGGGAGCTGGCATCATGAATTCCCACGACAGCCTGCCCCCATTTCTTAGGTGCAGCACGTGCTTTTATTTTTGCTTTTACCTTCTTTTTCTCTTGTTTAGTCCAAGTTCACTCTCCACTGGTTTCTCCCATACCCATTCACCCCTCACTTTTCAAATAAACTTTTTGGCAGCTTTTTTGGCTTAGTCTCCTCCAATTCCTTGTTCAAGGCAAGAAGGACCTGGAATACCTTTGATTATTGAGCCACTTCTAAAGGATAACAATGGAGCCAGGGATTTACCTCTGTGGTTCCGCTGCCTGATTCACAAGCACAAGGTCCTGAGTTCAATCCCTGGTACCAGAAAAAAAAAAAAAAGTTGGCTAAAGGATAACAATGATGCATGATTGGATGGAAGCTGTGTAGCCCTGGTATACGTGGAGAGGATCCAGGTACAGAAACCATAGGGAAGCAAATGACAGGAAGAGCAACAGCCAGTAGAGGCCCAAAATCTACAACCAGTGTCCAACTCTTACCTCTGTGAGACCCTAGTATGCATCTTTTCCTTAGATTTCCATTCAGTTATACATACAACGTGCCCTAAAATATAACATTCCCTTAGTCTGCCCTCAAATGAACCTAAGACACAAAACACAGTCTCCATGGTTGGGGTGGGGAAAAGAATAAAAGGAGATTCAGTTTCAAACTAATGCAGGTATAGCATCTTCTCCTTTAAAGAGCTTAACTGTTTTTAACTATAAATGTTAGATTAGCTGAAGCAGGGATCACAGGGTACACTCAGAAAATGACTACATTCTCCCATCTAGTTGATCTTTCAAATCCACAATGAGGGTTTAATTTTTTCCCAACCCTACATAAAATTTTGTGTAGATCTATAGTTTTTCCAGTCATTCTCAGATAATTAAAAAGTCTTCTAACCACTTCTAGTCACAAAATAGTACCATTCCAATGAGGTCATATCAACCCTGCTGGTTTCCTCTCAGACAGGGTTTTAAACGACTCCAAACTCTTTCAACATATATGCAAGAAATCCTCGTGCATCCTCTGCCCCCACAAATTCCAGGAGAGCAGATCTTTCCCAATGTAGTCACTTCTCATGTCACTGTTCAGTTACCACAGCTGGCCAGCCATGGTCTCTTTGCCACACAGACTCCGTGGACATAAACATACCCCCTATTGGTCCTCTGAAGATTGTTTTCATTAGAAAGGAAAAAACCAGGCTGGGGATTTAGCTCAGTGGCACTGCACCTGCCTCGCAAGCACGAAGTCCTGAGTTTGATCCCTGGTACCAGAAAAAAAAAAAAAAAAAACCCATGCCGAATGAAATATCAAAATTAAAAAAAAAAAAAAGAAGGAAAGAAAAAAACAGAAACAAAGTCTTTGTAAATGGGGAGAGGTGAAGGAGTTGAAGGGAGGGCAGGGGAATAGGGAAAAAATAAAAACCAAAATACATCATGCACAGGTACAAATTCCCAATGACGAATGTCATCATATTGTATATCTAAAATGTACCAAAAACTTAACAAATTTTAAAAAATGATTGTTCTCATTAGACTTAAGAAGGCTTGGGTTGGGACTCAATTGCAGCATAAGTAATTTTCTAATCTCTAACCCTGACCTGTTCAGTAGGGTAGCTACTAGCCACATGCAGCTTTTTTCATTTAAATTTTAATTAATTTAAATTAAATTAGAAACTTTCTAGGTCCTCAGTGTCCTCTCTCTACCTTGCTGGTTTGTGGAGAAAGAGCCCAGGATTATGTGTGGATGGCTCAAGGGGAATGCCTATAAACAGCATGGGTCCCCCCTTACAATTCACTAACTAGACCTTGGTTACATGGCTATCACCTAACTGCAAAGAAAGCTAAAAAATTCGTGAGGCCACATGTCTAGAAAATGATATGAATGAGCAAAAGCACCACAGTCGATTCTGCAGCCACTGAGCTGTTTGCAAATATGGATTTCATAGCCACATCCGGAGCAAGTCCAACATGGGGGTCTAATTCCTCTCCAGTAATGTGAGCTTTTCTGACAACTCCTCCTAGGGCCTCAAACAAAACTAAGACAAAAAGAATTCCACTTACACAGCTTAATATACAGCAAACATAATCTGAGTACCACTTATCTAGCACTTCTCCAGCACAGCTCAGCTATTAACTGTGTCAGCTCTAATTCTTTACAGTTTCATAAACAAGAACAATTTCTAGTTCTTAAGCACTTCTGAGCAACAAGCACCACATACATTACTCTTGTGCTTTTTCTAGGAAGTGAATACCACTTTAATGTCCATTTTACAGATAGGAAACAGACACCAAGAAGGTTCTCCAATAATGAGTAAGTCCCACGCAATCTGCTCTAGATTTGAAACTCAGGCAACCTGGCCTGGGGTCTCCAACAGAAGTGAGGAAACTCTGGCCAAATCTGTCACACCGTCTGTTCTTGCAAAGTTTCACTGGAACACAGCCAGAAGCATTCATTTACATATAATCCAGGGCTACTTTTGTGTTACAGAAGCAGGGAGAAAAGAACACTGTACTAACTCTCTGGCCCTTCACAGGAAACTGTTGCCCACCCTGCGCTACAGTGGTGGGAGGGCCTTAGGCACTCTGCTTCCATGTAAACTGAAAAGGAATTTGACTTGGTGTTTTGATCCACTATCTGTACTCTCCATCAGCCACCTAGTCTGTGAAATCTCAGGTCAGTCTACTTTCCCTCAGGCAGCCAGGGCTCCTCCATCTGTTTGTAGTCTCGCAGGCAGATTCAACAGCATCTGTTGCGTTGTTTCACCAACACAGAGCTGATACTACCAAAGCATGCACTAACACTACTTTTCTACTAATGACTATGCCTATTCCCTCATAGTTTTTATATTTAGGTTGTAACTACCAAGGAAAACGTTACACAAATTTATCAACCCTACTGTTTTTGGTATGATAGGCTTCAATTTTCTACCTCCACCCCCTACCCTCTAGCTTTGAATGTTAGGGATAAAGTCATCCGCCACCAAATGACAGTGGATGTTTCTGGGCAATGGCTATCCAGGAAGGCAGGGCTTCCTCTGCTGAAGCTGGCCTATACCAGTGATCAACCTATGGCACGCATGCTGGAGTGGTCACGCAGAGCCCTCTCTGCTGGCACACAAGCCAAGCTGCCCCAGCACTGCCCCAAGCCAAGCATCAGATAACAGTGCACACAGGGGCAGTGTTGGAATGTTGGAATAAATGAGTGGGTTTCGGCTTACAGATTCGGGCACTCAGTCTCTAAAAGGTCTCCCATCACTGGTCTATTCTCTATTTTTTTCTTAAATTTAATTCATCGGCTATCTGCCTTTTATTCAAATGAACCATAAAAAGAAAATATATATGCTTGGCCTTTAAAAGCCTCTCAGTAGGGCCGGGGATTTAGCTCAGTGGTTTCGCCGCCTGTGCACAAGTGCAAGGACCCGAGTTCGATCCCTGGTACCAAAAAAAAAAAAAAAAAAAGACTCTCAGTATGGAACCAACACTGCATTTGTATTAAAAGATAAAAGGAAAGGAAAAATTGCACTACATTCAAAACTGTGATGAAAATAATTTATCAGATATTGTGGGGCACCACGCGGACTGCCCCCCTCATCAGCCCACTGCTCAGAGTGTGGAAGCTTGTGGCTTTGAGCTAAAGTGCTATCTGGGAATTGCCTTCAGCCTGGAGCTTGCTGCTTGGCCCTGTCAAAGAGGGAGGGGAAGTGCTTACCTCAGGGAAACTCTGAAACTTCCCATTAGCACAGTGGGGTATCTGTCATAATCACCACACTTCAATGTCTCCCTTACTCTTTTAGGGTGTTCTGCTGTTTCCCAAGGCCCTCCCCAAGAAATCCCCTGTATTACAAAGTCTATTTCATGAGAAGCTGATCTGAGAAAAACATCAAGTGTGCTTTCCTAAATGGTGCCATCAATAACACTTAAAACCATATTTAACAGTCAATGCCATGAGAAAAACATCAATAAAGAGCTTGGGCCAGGGATTTAGCTCAGTGGTTCCGACGCCTGCCTTGCAAGCGCCAGGTCCAGAGTTCAATCCCTGGTACCAAACAAACAAACAAACAAACACAAATAAACAAAAAAAATGAGAATAAAAGCAAAACACTGAGCAGTATACACCTCCAAAACAGGTAACAGGATACAGAGGCAGTAGCCATATGAAACAGCAAAGCAAGTAGCAAATAAGTGTCCTGGAGAGAGACTAAGGAGGGCGAGCATGCCTGCAAAATGGGAACAGCAGCCTGTGCAGTCTGCTCTGACAGCAGCCAGAGCTCAGCTTGGCTCAGCAGAGGCCCAGAGCCCCGAGCGTCTCCAGACAGTCATGCGCAATGACAAGTTCTATAAATAGCACTGCAAGCAGCAAAGTATAACACAGCTTCATAATTACAGACCAGGAGGCCTCACAGATGTTCTCCAAGGTGAGCACAGTCTGCTTGCAGGAGCCCTCCGCTGAGATGCCCACACACACGGTATCACTAGCCACCACGTCTACACAGAAAGAGTTACAATTTTACATGTCTCCAAAGACAGTGTCTTTTTCAAAAGAAGAAGCTTGGAAATAAGAAAGAGTGTTTTATGGAATGTTTGCAGCTTCCTAGTGGCAAATCCTGAGAAGCCAAACAGCTCCTAAACAGTGAAATGTCTGGAGTGGCAGCCACGCTATGCAGAGGCCATGAAGACAGTCAAAAGAGGGGGCAGCACAGAGCATGGGGAGAAAGAGGCCACACCACACAGAGCGGAAGTCAACCCAGACAGATGCCTTCATATGGCCCAGCCCAAGTGTGCCACAGAAAATATGGGGTAGGGTGAAGACAGGAAGGAAAAGATGAAACAAGGGTCAGGGCGGGGACCTGTGCTTCTTTCTCAGTGGCAATCCTTCCGTGCCTTCCAGTCGTAAGATATAAAAGTCATCCGATCAGACAGAGCACAGGAAATAACTCCAAGACACAGAAGAGGACCTAGGTTCAGACCTGGAGGACAAAACAGAGACCCCCGCTTCACACCAGGCTCAGCCACAGGCAAATGGAGCTGAGCTGGCTGAGGTGGCAGGCAGGCAGGGGATGGCAGAAGCAGCACACCTCACTTGCTGAGTCCCTACAGAGGACCCAGGCATCGAGGGCACAAAGCCAGGCAAACATTTTTTTAGTCTAAGCAGAGCAGGCTGTGGACAGCCAGGAGGGGACAAGGCCCCAGGACACTCTGCGCCTCCTTCTCTCATTAGCAGTCTGGAACCTCCTCCAGACTCTGGCCACAGACATCAGTGGGCAGCTGTTCCGATGGCAAGTGTCCACCTTCTAAGGGTTGTTAAACATTCTGAACATCAAGCTAGGCATGGTAGCAGACGCCTGCAATCCCAGCACTCAGGAGCCTGAGGCAGGAGGATCACAAGTTTGAGGCCAGCCTGAGCTACAGAAGGAGCTCAAGGCCAGCATGAATTACACAGAGACCCTGTCTCAAATAACCAAAAAGAAAAAAAAATTTTTTTTAACACCATCTCTGCCAATGTATGGAGTTAATAAAAGGTATTCAGGGTTTGGGCTGGGGCTCAGGCAGGATCTCAAGTCCCACGGCTGAGTGACAATACTAAATTAGGAAAGCAAGGTAGCTGCATTTCCCAAGCACCGCTGCCCTAGTCAGAATGTCCCCGAAACAGAACCATAGCGCTAAGGCTCAACGGAGCAGGAAGCACTGACCACTGCCGCCTGCAGTCCTTGAGCATAACCTTGGTCATGCAGAGGATGGACATGCATTTGGTCCGTGTTCAAGCCTTAAATGCTTTACTGGACTGCAGCATAATCCTTCCCAAAAATCTGCTTATGCTGAAGGCACATATCCCCAAGAAGAAAAAAAAAAAGTTTATTACCTAAACCACCAGTGGCGTGTCTATTATACATCTTGCTTTTCTTTTAAGACAAAAGATGTTAATGTATGAGTTATGTCTTCTAAACTAAAACCTCAGTATTCAGGTTTAATTGCAGTGCTGGCACTCTGTGATAAAAAATGGGTTTGGGTTGTAGTTTGGGCACTCGGCTCTAAAAGGTTTGTCATCACTGATAAACCTTTCAATAGTTGACACTGAATAAAGAGAAAAAAGAGAGTAGAGCTCACTAGATTGAAAACAAAGATGGTTAATGAGAGGTTAGATTGAACTATCTGTGGCTGGTCCATCTGTGGGTGGCAAAGGCATCTTTCACCACTGACATGTAGCAGGTGGACTGTAGCAGAGGTCACCTTGTGCTGACTGCTCCTTCTAAGGTTACGCTACTGAATCTCGAACAGCATCTAAGAGCGTTGAAGAGATTCTGTTACTGCTTCTTGCTTCTCTTGCAGTTATTTGGGCAATAGCTCTGAACTTTTTAACCTAGGTCATATGATTCTGGGAGAGTCTACATTTCCCAGTAGATTTATTTAAGTGGAGTTCATTTCAATTTGGCTTCTTTAGAGTGTTCACTGCAGCTTGACTTACATAAAATGCACTGATAGGCCTGACGGTAGAGATATGCTTCTTTTTCATCACTCTGTCCTTCAATACTGCTACTTATTTTATGTTCAGCATAAAGCAGATTTTTACTGTTTTGGTTCTCATTTCTTTTTAAAGATGTGTTTGTCTGAAATTTTCAGAAAACTCAAATTAGGAACTTAAGCACCCCTGAAATGCAATACTTTTTTGGAATTATGTGTATAAGTGTGTGTAACCATTTTTACCTCCAAAACATACCCCTCCAGAATAATCATTGGGTTTTTTTTGATTTTTTGTTTGTCTGGTACCAGGGATCAAACTCAAGACCTTGCGCTTGGGAGGCAGATGTGGTGCCACTGAACTAAATCCCCAGCCCCAGAATAATCCTTGTTCATTCACATCATCTTGATATTTCCTATGCTTACAGAGATACTTAAAAATAATCTAACAAAACACATTTTTCACTTTGCTTTTTATATTTAACAAGAAAACATACAGCATTTTTATGTACCTTCTTTTTGACAACCAAGTGATTTTCCAGAATATGAACATACTGTGCTTTAGCTAACTATTCTGACTGAAACTGTGATACTTCACAACTTCCCTAGTATAAACATACAATCAACAAGATATATGTATCTTGCTTTTGTTTTTGTTGTTGCTGCTGCTGTTGTTTTGTTTTGTTTTGTTTTGAGACAGAATCTCACTATGTAGTCTGGGCTGGCCTTGAACTCACTACATACCCCAGGCTCCCAGTGGTACTCCTGCTTCAGTCTCCAAGTGCTAGGATCACAGGCGTGCAATGCCACACCCAGCTTGTATCTTTAAATCTTCTTTAGTTAAAAGCAGAATTGGCAGGCCTTAGGAAAAAAAAAAATCGGTAACACCAGATTTGTCTCTAAAAATGTGCAAATTAAATTTCTAACACTATGTAAGTGCCTTTCAAATTCTATTTCCCTTCGACACTGGATAGTGTAAATCTTTTCATCCCTCACCAGTCTGATGGGCAAAAACCTAGTCTTAATTTGCACTTATTTACTAGTAAAGTTAAAATCTTTTTATACTTTATGAGCCATTTTGTTTTCTTCTTTGAATTATTTGCTCAGATCCTCTGCTTATTTTTGTACTATATCTAAAATATTGGTTTTTTAGCTTTTTATAGTAAAATTATCTGTTACATATGCAGCAAGTATTTTTGCCTTAGTTGCAATCTACCTTTTCATTTTTCATTCAAACCAGCTAATCTTTTTCCTTTATGATCATTCAACTTTTGTTTTGCTCAAGAACATTTCTAGCAACTGCAGAAGTTTAAATATTCTCCTGTATCTTTTTCTATTCCTTTTTAAGTTCTTTCAATGTAAATTTATAATTCATCTGGAATTAATTACATGTATATTTTCAATCCATCTGAAATTAATTTTTGACTAGTGTGAGGTGTACACAACAAATTTTATTTACTCCCACATGGGTAACATGATCCAGTAAACTATTCTTTCTTCAATGTGCTTATAAACCAGCTGTCTGGGGAAAAAAAAATCCCCAATGTAGACTTATTAGTCCAGTGCTCCAGAGAAACAGAATCGACAGGAAATAGAAAGTGGATAAACAGCTGCGAAGCTTTACTCTAAGGAACTGGCTCGAATGGTATGAAGCGTGCTAAGTCCCGATCTGCATAGTGGGCAGTGGTGCAGAATACCACATACAGCCAATCTTTTAGGTCAAAGACCACTGCTACAGCCAAGCCTGGTGGCACATATTTCCAATCCCAGCACTCTGGGAGGCTGAGGCAGGAGAATGGCAGGTTTGAGTCCTGCGGGGACAACTTAGCAAGACCCTGTCTCAAAATTTTAAAAATAAGAAGGACTAGGGATACGGCTTAGTGTGAAGGCACTGGGTTCAATCCTCAGTACTGCAAAAAAGAAACAACATCAGGAAGGAGAAACCAATCTTCTAGTTGAAATCTGAAGACAGGTGGGGAATTTTCTCTTACTTGTCAGGGGAGAAAAGAGAGGTTAGTCTTTTCTGTCCATTTCAGACATTCAACTGATTGGATGAGGTCTCCCCACATTATGAGGGTGATCTGCCTCATAAAGTCCACACATTTAAATGCTCATCTCATTCAAAAACATCCTCACAGACACCCAGACAATACCAACCAAGCCGTCTGCATGCCCAATGACCAGCCAAGTTGACACTGTCATACAGCACCTGCTAACACCCATCCTATAAACACTTCCAGGGCCCGGGATTTAGCTCAGTGGTTTCGCCACCTACTGCACAAGCACAAGGACCGGAGTTCAATCCCTGGTACCAAAACAAAACAAAACAAAACAAAAAACCACTTCCATCATGCCATAATATTACTGAGTATAAAGCGGAACCATATGCATACAACTGGCTCACCCTAGCCTAGAGAAGCCAGCTCCAGGCCATCGCTGGATGGAAGATGATTTGGTGTACTTTATACTTATAAATTTATATTATGTACACACATATATACATAATCCAGTCTTTCTGTGTCCAAAGATGAACAAGAAAGTCTGAGAGGATATTATCTTACTGACACAATTTATAAGGGTTTCTTCTCAGCTTTGATCATCTTAGATTTCTGCTAATATTCTTTATGGTAGAGGAAATTTTACTATAGGTAATAAACATATCTAGGAAGTGAGACATTTTTGGCACTGAAAATATATAAAGACATGCTTTTTAATTTTCAAAAATATGTGTCAATTATTTTAACTTAATCCCCAGAAGTGTGGGTTATCTTCCTATTGCAGGAAAGATCTTTCATTCTACTTTTTTTGGAGACAGGGTCTTGCTATGCTGCCTAGACTGGTCTTGAATTCATGGGCTCAAGGGATCCTCTTGCCTCTGTCTGTGGATTACGGGTGTGTACCACTAGGTAGGCTCCTCCTTCTACCATGTGTACTTAAAATGTTCCTAACAACCTAACCAGAGCCCAAAATGAAAACAGGCTCAAGTAAGCTATTGCAGAATGGAAGTGGACTAAAGTCGACCTATCAGTTTTAGAGTGAAACTCCTCCAACAAAGGAGTGATGCTCCCAAAGTATCACTGGAAGACTGGTATCACTGGGAGGTGCACAGGAGGGCTGCCAGTTCTATACGTGGCCATTTGAGTTTTTTTTTAAAAAACCACATTACAAATGCTAGCTTTAAGAAAGAGTATTCCTCAATTTAATAAGGTAGGAGGAGAAAGAGGATCAGGACATTTGATTTCAAGTCGAGCTTTGACTCAACTGGCTAACATTTTATTAGTGTTTGCTTTTTTTCATAAGGATTAGGGAAAATCAATTTGGGTACTTCCATGGTCAGCTAATTTAAAAAGCTTTCTTAGCATAATCATGCCACACCAATAGGCTCCTAAAAATAGCATTCACAGGAGCAGTGTTACTTCCCATTCAGACCCCATGGAGGCTGGCAAGCCCCTCCTCACAAGGCAGGTTCACCTCACCCCGGCAGAGGAGAACAGTGCAATGCTCACAGGATGCCTGATGTTGGGGGTGGAGGTGAGGAGATAGGCAGAGTCCAGACCAGAGACCACTATGATTATGGCAGAGAGGTCAGGAGAGAGAGACAAATTAAAGGAGAAAGGTATCATAGCCTAAGCACGAGACCTGCCCTAGCCCTTGATAGCCCCTTGGCTCTACCCTCCATTGTTTTGGAGTTTCTTCTTGTTTTGTTTTGTTTTTGAGACAAGGTCTTGCTAAATTCTTTAAATTGGGATCAAACTTGTGATCCTCCCAAATCAGCCTTCCAGAGTGCTGGGATTACAGGCATGCTCCAGCACACCTGCTCCCTCCATAGCTTTGGTGCACCTGGCCAAACCATGTATACCCAAACTCCTGCTGGGATGTAGTGTTCATTTATTCCAAGGGACCAAAGGGGCTGTGGTCTCTAGATTGTGTACCCTTCAGAGAGGACATCGCCCTGGAAGAACACTCAGATGGAAGTCCTGTCTCCTTCCACTCTGTCCTGCACCTGCTCCACACTCCACAAAGGTAGCCAGCAACAGCCGCCAAGAGGCAGAAGCCACTCACATTGATTAACATGTAAGAATTAGCTGCCTTCTATGGTATCTCAGCTGATAAAATCAAATCATCATGTCAAAAGGAGTGAAAACTTCCAAAGAAGATTATAAAGTCAACAAACTTATACTGTCACCATCAAACATTTATTCCCATCTTGGGGTAATGCCCAACTCTTCAAATGATTCATTTTAACTATGAAGGCAATTCAGTAATAATCACAATTATACGCAAATCTCCAAAATTATCCCTACATGATGCAGTATGACTAAGTATGACTTAATACATCAATTAACAAAAAGAACTTAAATACAAAATACCCAGCTAGAGTGGTAAAATACAGAATACATAAATAAATCAAGATATATTCTGAGCAAGCAACATTAAGTAGGGCAGTGTAAAAAGGATAACAATGTTTATTTACATGGTCCTGAATGAGGCTGGTGACAAAAGTGGTTCCAAAGAATTCTAAATTCCTCTCTTTGTCATCCAAACACAGACTGCCAAAAAATTTCTCCAGCAATAAGATGGTAAAACATTCAAGCTAAACATAATCCTGAACTCTATTTATATTTACACTGTCCAGGTGGAAGGATCATGGAAACAACTATTTCCCTCAAAACCCTCAACTTACTCCTCTGCTTTCAGGTCATCTCATCTCCCAGCGTATATATTTTTAGCATCCCTTATTAATCCCTTTGACTCCCTTCTCTCTACTCATCATTTCCTGAAGCAAGACGTAATTTCCTGACACAGAAAGGATAAATACAAATTCCTGTTCCACAACTGAATTACTATAAGGATACCAGGGAGTTTAGACTTTCATTGCCTTGAAAACTGATTTATTCTGATACTTATCTTCAGAAGCAGATTCAGAAAGTATGTTGCCAGAAGAGAATTTACAATGAGAATATATCAAGTATAAATTAAATTACTCTGAATGAAATCATGTTTACTTTTCATATAGTGCAAGTAGATTATTAAAAACCAACCTTTAGTATGCGGGGAGTGGCACCAAGGTCCACTCAGAGTCCATTTATCCATTTGCCATTCATCTTCCTTTTTCTCCACTTGTACTGGGTCTCATTTATTCAATAATTCAACAACTACATTGAGGCCCACTGTGTCGGGCACCAGAAACAAGAGGGACAGACGTAGAATGCACAGACCTGGGCAAGCAGGCCAGTGGGGAGGAGACATGTGCACAGTAATGCAAGGGTGGCCACAGAAGGGAGCAGGCTCAGCTGACACAATGCGGAAACCGAAGAGAGAGTAGGGTCTTTGGGGGAAAAGAAAACCACTATGTGAAGGAAGTCAGGGACATGGCTTCAACTACCAGTGAGAATTCAGCAAGGTCAAAGGCAAGGAAAGGCTCAACAGTCAAAGTGAGCAGGATGCATGAAGACATCGAAAGCAAATCACAAGATGGGAGACCAGGGATTCGGTCCGAACACCATGTCGCTCTACTCACGCTAAAGGTAGTTAGTGGTGACTCTAGAATTGTCTTTCTTTTTTTTAAAGAAAACTGGAAAATCTCCAAGGTTCCTCAGTAGAAAGCTTATCAAACCTTCATGAGTCAATGGGATTATGCTCTTCTCAAGCTAGTACACTTACGCTTCACTGTAGGCATAAGTATTCATAGAGAATTTAAGAGCAGGCAGAGAAGACCAAATATGAAGTATCAGGATCCAAGACATCTTCATGATCATGTTCATGATTCTGCTAAGAAAATGCAAATATTTCCAGGCAGGGTCATATTTCAAAAAACAGTATGGGTTAGTAATCTCAGTGGAAACTGGCAATGAACAGGAAGGAAAAAAATGAGCACCCAAGAGGGAGAATTTGTCTGTTTCAGAGTCTAGTCTGCACTAGCACTGGTACCCACAATACAAAAGGTATTCTTGAGTAGCCCAGCTAATACTGAATAGCACACCACTTTATGTGTTAGCCATTTCTTGGTATATTTAATAAAACAAATCTAAACCAAACATAATACCAAACTAGCACTAGTCCCAGAGTCTCATAAAGGAATGCCATCAAATCCTAAAAGTATAAAAACAAGACAAAATAAAAGCCTGAAAAACTTAACGTTAAACATTAATAGAACTGTCTCAGAGCTTAGAGAAAATGTGGGAAACACTAGATTTTTATAAGGCAAATACAACACTGACAGAAAAATCTGACACAGATTGCCTCAAAAGAGGAAACTTTGTACCAGCCTCTGATATAGGCATAGTGTTACCTCAGGTCACAAACAGTTTTGTTTGCGAACAATCTGATTCACAAACAGAAGCATCTGGCAAAATTTTGGTTTTGTTTATGAACGCTGCATCAGGTGATGAACATCACCACAGCCATTTTTCCCACATGAACAAGAACATGGCCATCTTTTCTAGAATCATAGAATAAATTAAGTTCAGGAACCAAGATACCACTGTATTAATGCAAAAATACTAATTAAAATATCAGTGTAAAAAAAAATCAGTGAGTAGAATCAACAACCCGCTAAAGGGGGAGATAACATGATGAAGGGGGATTTGTTATAGGAATTCAGGATAAGTCCAGTGTTGGAAAATCTATCATTATATTTCACTACTATATTTCAGGACACCCATACAAACATACCCTTTAGCAGAGAAAAAGCATTGGAAAAAAATTCAGTATCTTTGATAAAAACATTCAACAAAATGGGGACAGATGACTCATTGAAGACCGTATCCTTTCAGGAAAGCAGTAAGGCTTATCAGATATTTCAACACGGGATTTAGTAACAGGAATTGTTTAACAGGTATTAGAAAAGTGAAACAGCAAGAACAGGACACAGAGGTAACCTAGAGATAATAAATTCAAGGAAGCAACTACTACCCATAGGAGTATGGGACAAAGGGACGAATACAGTCACAAGCACACTATGTGGAGATTCACGGGAGGAGCCTCAGAAAGCCGGGGCTCAGCACTGTGAGGAGAGGGGACTGCTCGGCCCAGAGGAAGGACCCTCTGCCCTGGGGCTCACACCTGGGCCTGGCTGCTGGTATCCACAAGGGAAAATGATAAGGCTCGTCCTAGCAGTCTAGAGATAGAAGGCTGAGACCCCTGTACAGGGCATCTCTGAGACAGGAAGTGCATTCCTTCCTTCCACCTTCCCAACTGTACAGAAAGAAGTCCTGAGTCTGAGCTGGCTTCAGTATTGTAGTAGAGGGGGTCAGAGGAGTTACTGGGTGCCAGCATTCAAACTTCTGGCAAAGAAGCTACCTGAGAATCACATATGCAGTGTCTCATTGGAATATTTACTCTGTATTCCCATCAAACATCTTACTGGTTTAAGTTTTTGTATGTGTCTTGATTTATTTAGTAATGTGGGGCTATGTTATGTTCTTTATGGTTTCCTGTGTTTATCAGGTTGTTACTTTTGTATATTTGTTCTGTCCCTGGCTCTGACTGAATGGGTGTCAGGTCTCTCCCTTATCTCAGCTGTCTACTTTTTTTTACCTCAAACCCCCGAGACAATATTATTAACGTATTTCTTTATTCCTTTTCCAAACACATAAACTCCTCATCTCAAGTTTTTAAATTCCCCATACTTAGCTTTCTCACAGTCACTCCTATCTCCTCTAGTATTATTTCTTGATCCTCCCCATCCTAAGCCTTTGGTTCTTTCATATCTTACCTGTCAGCAAGTTCTGACAACCATATAGCTCTCCTCAATCACAAAGTAAACCCCCCTTTACCATATCTTGCCCTTGCCTCCACAAATATCCTCTGAAAACTCTCAGTACTAACCCCTAAACTCAACTAAAAGTACCCCAATAAAATCAGACCCCACCTCAATCTCTTCTTCTCATCCACCACTATTCCTTCCCCCTTCAAACCTCCCCTCAGTGCCAAACACCACTTGTCCAACCACCTCCAATTCTCCCCAACCCACCTCACCTACCTCACTGCAGAAAGACAATCAACTGTCATACTGTCATAGAGAATAGACAAAAAGAGGAAGAGTAACTGCAAGGACTATCATATAGAAGTGTTCTAAGATTGAATCTGTGGATGCTGTAACAGAAGGAATTCTTTCACCATAAGGACAGAGACAAAATCACTTAAAGTAAATAAGAGAAGGAGTGCTGGGGATTTAGCTCAATGGCACTGCACTTGTCTCACAAGTGCAAGGCCCTGAGTTCGATATCCCAGTACCAAAAAAAAAAAAAAAATAAGAGAAGTAAATACCACCACTGGACATACAAAGCTGAAAATTATTCACAGGGAGACAACATCCTACTAAAAATCTCCATAGAAGCCTCAAATTGTCCTCACTTCTCCAGTCTCCAACCTGCAGTAAACCACTCCCAGAAAGGAGGGGGAAAACAGGGGGCCATATGCAATTTAAAAAAAACAGATATAGACAGATGGACAGATGGACAGACAGACAGACAGACAGACACACACACACACACACACACACACACACACACGAGAACGGGGAATCAAGGAAACAAAAGATCTCCAAACGCCTCCAACTCTCCCAAGGCAAAGCAAGGGGTCCCAAAGAGAAAAGAAAACAAATACAAGGAAGAAGAAATTTATGAAAAGTTCTTGGGAGAGTTGAAGAAAATAGATGAGTTCAAAGAGGAAGTGAACCAAAAGTTCACAGCAATTTCACTCAATATGAGCACGGCAAAATTCGAAGAAACAGGTAAAAAACTGGACACAGTAAACAAAACAGTTCAAAATTTGAATGACAGATTCAACAAGGATATGGAATCTGTGAAAAGATGTCAGACAGAAATACCTAGAATAAAAAATAGTACAGAATTCATAAATCACAGAAACAACCAATGGGAAGACAAAAGTATCTGATATGAAGGACAAAATAGTGAATTATGATACAGAGCTCAAAGAAGCTAAAAAGAAAATAAGAGAACAAGAGAAGACTATCCAGCAGCAACTAGATAACAAGAAGACCAATTTAAGGCTAATTGGAGTTAAAGAAAAACTAGAAGATAGCACAGATGGATTCACTAACATGCTTACAGATATTGTGGAAGAAAATTTCCCAAATATAAGAAAAGACTTGAAAATGCAAGTGACACTTATAGAACATCAAACAATGATGATGAAAGGAAAAGCTCACCAAGGCATATTTTTGCTAAATTCCCAGATATCCAGCAACCCCCCCCCAAAAAAAACCAGAATTAAGGCAGCTAGAGAAAAACAAAAATCACATATAAAGGTAAACTAATTAGAATCACATCAGACTTCTCAGTACAAACCCTGAAGCCCAGTAGAGTTTAGATTGAAGTATTTCAAGCCCTAATAGCAAATAACTTCCAACCAAGCTAATCTTCCAAATAGATGGAGAAATAAGGTATTTCTATGAAAAAGACCAGCTCAGAAGACATATGAGAGATAAACTATCTCTACAGTATTTTAAAATATTGACAGAAACAATGAATGAGACACAGCTAAAAACAGAGGAAAATAGGGAGGTCAACAGATAAACAGCAACATAGAACATCAGGAATAGAAAAACAAAGGATACACCAACAGATAAAGAAGGCAATGACAGTAAATAACCAACACATCTCAATAATATTTCTCAATGTTAAGGGACTCAACTCTCCAATTAAAAGACACAGGATGGCAGACTAGATCAAAAAAATAGAATCCAACAATCAATAAACTCATTTAATCCAGAAAGATATTCACAGACAAAGAATGTAAAACAATATTCCATGTACCAGGATCCACAAAACAATCAAGAATAGCAATTTTAATATCAGACATGGGAAACTTAAAACTGACTAGAAGAGACAGAGAAAGTCACTACATACTAGTTAAAGGAACAATCAAAAAGAGATAACATTGATAAACATATATGCACCAAATACTGGAGCACTTATCTTCATAAAATAAAAACTGCTGAAATTAGAAAATCAAATAAACATTAACACAATCATAGTAGGGAAATTTAACACCCCACTTTTTTTTGTAGTACCAGGGATCGAAATCAGAGCCTTGCACTTGTGAGGCAGGCACAGCACCACTGAGCTAAAGCCCTGGGCCTAACACCCCACTTTTACAAAGAGACAGATCAACTAACCAAAAAACCAATAAAGAAATTTCAGAGCTGAACTGGATCCTTGAACATATGGACTTAATGGATATATACAGAGTATTCCACCCCTCTACAAGAGTACACATTCTTTTCAGCAACACATGGTACTTTTTCCAAAATAGATCACATACTAGTCCACAAAACCTATTTAAGTAAATACAGAAGAAGAGAAATTACCCCATGTATACTGTCAGACCACTGTGCAATGAAAATAGAAATCTACCAACCAAGAAATCTCAGAAAAGGTAAAAGCTCCTGGAAAGTTAACAATATACTCCTAAACAACCAATGGGTCACAGAAGAAATCAAAGAAGGAATTTAAAAATTTCTGGAAGTTAATGACAATAACAATACAACTCACTGAAACTTTTAGGACACTATGAAGGCAGTTCTAAGAGGAAAATTCATTGCAATCAATGGTCACATTAGGAAAACAGAGGAGCTCAAATAGACAACTTTATGAGAAATTTTAAAATACCTGAGAAACAACAAACCAGCCTCAAGCCAAAATTAGGGAAGGAAATTATAAAGATCAGAGTGAAAATCAATAAAATTAATAATTTTTTAAAAAACGGTAAAAAAAAAAATAAATGAATCAAAGAGATGGTTCTTTGAAAGAACAGATTAAATAGATAACCCTCTACCAAGACTTAACAAGAGAAAGTGAGAAAAGACTCATATCAGTGCAATTAGAAATGAAAAAGGAGAAATCACAACAGACACTGTGGAAATCCAGAAGACAATAACTACTTTGAAAAATTATATTCCAACCAATTAGCAAATTTTGAAAAAATGAACAGATTCCTAGACACATACAAACTACCAAAACTAATCCAAGAAGATATGCTTAACAATTCAATAACAAGTAATGAAATTAACACAGTAATAAGGAATCTACAAGTAAAACAAGCCCAGGACCTGTTGGATTCACTGCTGAATTCTATAAACCTTTAAGGATGTTATATCACTGATGCTCCTGAAGATCTTCAAAGAAATTGAAAGGGAAGGAGTGCTCCCAAGCTCATTTATAGAAGCCAGTATCACCCTGACCCAAAACAGGATAAAGGCCCAACTAGAAAAGAAAACTACAGCCCAATCTCCTTAGTGAACAAAGATGCAAAAAATCCTCAACAAGATATTAGCAAAGAGAATGCAGTGCATTATCTAAAAGATCATATAGCATGATCAAGTAGGTTTCATCCCAGAGAGATCCAAGGATGGTTCAACATATAGCAGTCAATAAATGTAATACAATACATAAACAGGAGCAAGGTCAAAAACCATACGATCATATCAATACATCCAGAAAAGGCTTTCTATAAAATCCAACACCCCTTCATGATAAAAACCCTGAAGAAAACAAGTAGAAGGACCATATCCGAATAT
This sequence comes from Heterocephalus glaber, assembly GCF_053883595.1. Taxonomy (NCBI): domain Eukaryota; kingdom Metazoa; phylum Chordata; class Mammalia; order Rodentia; family Bathyergidae; genus Heterocephalus; species Heterocephalus glaber. The sequence continues at coordinate 10,754,470 of NW_028258151.1, read as the reverse complement.
GATAAAAGCTAGATATGACAAACCAATAGGCAGCATCATACTAAATGAGGAAAAGTTAAAAACATACCCCCTAAATCAGGAATAAGATAAGGATATGCACTATTCAACATAGTACTTGAAACATTAGCCAGAGCAATTAGGCAAGAGAAAGAAATAAGAGACACTATAGGAAAAGAAGAACTCAAATTATCATTATTTGCACATGACATAATGCTCTACATAGAAGACCCAAAGAACTCCACCAAAAAACTCTTAGAATAACCAACTTCAGCAAAGTAGCAGAATACAAGATCAACACACAAAAATCATCAGCATTTATGCAGACCAGCAATGAATGGGATGAGAAGGAAATTACGAAAATAATACTATTCACAGTACCGTCAAGAAAAATGAACTATGTAGGAATTAACCTAACCAAGGAAGTAAAAGGCCTCCACAAAGAAAACTATAGTACTCTGAAAAAGGAGATTGAAGAAAATATCAGAAAATGGAAAGATATTCCCTGCTCTTGCATAGGCAGAATCATTGTCAAAAGGTCACATTCCCAAAACTGTTTCACAGATTCAATGCAATGCCAATCAAAATGCCAACAGCATACTTTACAGATCTTGAAAAAACAACTCTCAAACCCATATGGAACCAGAAGAGACCCAGAATAGTAAAAGCAATTTTGGGCAATAAGACCAAAGCAGGAGGCATAGCAATACCTGACTTCAAGCTATACTACAAAGTAATAGTAATAAAAACAGCATGGTACTGGAACAAAAACAGATATGTGGATCAATGAAACAGAATTGAGGATACTGAAACTTCCCCTGACACATTCAGCTACTTGATCTTTGAAAAAGGGGCCAAAAGCATATGTTGGAAGACAGAGAGCCTATTCAACAAGTGGTGCTGAGAAAACTGGTTACCTGTGTGCAGAAGATTGAAACTGGTCCCCTTTTCTCTCACCATATACTAAATTAAAATTAAAATGGATCAGGGAGTTGATCCTCAAGCAGGTTTGCATCCATAAGTGGAGTTCGGGCCCAGTATCCTCTCCTCTACCTGGGCGGGCCCTGCTCCAGCCCCCAGTGGAAATGCGCTCAGCCAAGAGGGTCCCAGCCACCCCAGTGCGGCCTCCACCACATAACAGGCATCTAGCTCGAGTAGCATACCCTCGCTCACCTAGTGCCAGCATCCAGTGCACTCCTAATCAGGTGGAGAGCTCTCCACAAACAAGCCTGCCTGCCAGAGAACAGCTGGAGGATCCTGAGCAGGCCCAGGACTCAGATCCTCACTCTCCAATGCTTGGCATCGCACGGACACCTATGAAGGCCAGTAGTGCAGACCCTGAGAGTCCACTGGTGAAACAGCTGAGTGAAGTATTTGAGACTGAAGTCTTGAAGTCGAATCTTTCCCCAGAGCCTCTTCTGCCCCTGGGAGCAGTTTCATCATCTGAACTGGACTTGACTGTGGATACTCACTTGTCCCTGGAGGACAAGACTAAGCTCCCCTCTAAACAGGTGTTGTCCAAGGAAGAAGCTACACAGCCCACAGCAACCCCCATGGCCAGCCAGAGTTCAGACAAGCCCTCAGGAGACCCCAAGACTCCCTGATCTTCAGGTTCTAAGCACAATAGACAGAAACAAAACAGCAAGGTACTAGGGAGATCTCCCCTCACCATCCTGGAGGATGACAACTCCCCTGGGACCCTGACAGCACAACGGGGTAAGTGGCCTTCTCCCCTGAGTGAAAATGTTAGGGAACTGAAGGAAGGAGCCAATATTGGACCTGAATGACTTCTGAAAACTGGAGGGCGTGCATGAGAGCCTGCCCAGAACCATGACAAGGAAAATCAGCACTTTCCTTTGGTAAAGAGCTAGCCCCACCGTGGGCTCACCCTGGACTCTCGGGGCCTGGTGATCTTGTGTTGTCTCAAACCTTCTTCCCCAGGGAGACTGGATTTTCAAAGGCTTCTTTGACTTCTCTTAAAGTGCCAATTCTGGGACTTAGAGCTTTACTGGGCTTCGTGTCTTAGGTGTTCTTGTATATTAAAGGAAGTGATTTTAAACAATGATAAAAAAATTAAAATGGATCAAAGATCTAAACATTAAAACAGAAACTTTAAACCTACTGTAAGATAAACTAGGTAAAATATTTTAAGACACAGGTGTAAGAAAGGATTTTTTAATCAGAATCTCAACTGCACAAGAAATAACACCAAGAATTAGCAAACAGGATCAGACTAAAATCCTCTGTAAGGGGCCAGGGATTTAGCTCAGTGGTTCCACCACTTGCCTCACAAGTGTGAGGTCCCAAGTTCAATCCCAGTACCAAAAAAACCCCTCTGTACAGCAAAAGAATCAATCAGTAAGGTGAACAGACAGCGTACAGAATGGGAAAAAAATTTTGCCAGCTGCTCCTCAGACAGAAGGCTAATATCCAGAATATACAAAGAAATTTAACCACCTAAATTTAACAATCCAGTCCAGAAATGACCAAGAAAAATGAACAGATACTTCACAGAGGAAGAAATACAAATGGTCAACAAATACATGAAAAAAATGCTCAACATCTCTGGCCATTAGAGAAATGCAAATTAAAATGCTAAGATTCCATCTTACTCCAGAAAGAATGGTAATCCTTAGGAAATCAAACAATAACAAATGCTGGCATGGCTGTGGTGAAAAAGGAACCCTCCTGCATTGTTGGTGGGAATGTAAATAGTACACCATTATGGAAATCAGTAATGAGATTTCTCAAAGAGCTGAAATTAGAAATTCATATTACTTAGTGATCCTCCTGCTAGGTATCTTTCCCAAAAAGCTTAAGACATTATACTAAAATGATGCATGCATAACAATGTTTACAGCAGCACAATTCATAATAGCTAAATCCTATAACAGCCTGTATATTCATCAATAAATGATTGGATTTTTAAAATGTGGTATCTATATATAATGGAATATTACTTGGCTATAAAGAATGACAGATTTGAGACATTTGTAGGAAAATGGATGCACCTGGAGATTATAATGTTGAGTGAAAAAAAAACAGACACACAAGCTTAAATACTGTATGGTATCTCTTATCTGAGTGAAACAAAGTACAAAGAAAGTGAAAAATAAGGATGGATTGAAAAGGATTAGAAGGTGGAGCTCTTGCAATATAGGGAAAGGGTCCAAGGGAAAAATCACGAGGCATGAGAAGGAAAGGAAGAGGAAATAAGTAGAAGATATCCCATGTGCAGAAACCTAATAAACTCAATTAATGTAAACATTACATGTCATAACATGAGCTAAGATCAATAATATCAACAAGCATAAAAAATAGGATAGGGAAATTGGAGGAGGAAGGAGGGGCAGGGAAGAGCAAGGGGATTTGAAAAAAGAAACAAGCTGAGCTGTGTACAAGATGACTGCAAAATGCATGAATTGCAAACATGTACTAATAAAATAAAAATTTAAACTTAAAAAATAACAAGAGAAATAAAAGGAATAAAGATAGGAAAGGAAAAAGTTAAACTATCATTATTTGTAGATGACATGATACTCTACATAGAAGAACCCAAAAATGCCACCAAAAGACTTCTAGATTTAATAACCAGATTCAGTCGCACAGCTGGAAACAAGGTCAACACTCAAAAATCAATAGCCTTTCTGTACACAAATAACAAATTTACTGAAGAAACTTACTGAGAAATTAAGGAAAACACACCTTTCACAATAGCATCGAAAAAAATAAAATACTTAGGAATCAACCTAACAAAGGAAGTGAAGTATCTTTACATTGAAAACCACAGATCGGGGCCAGGGATTTAGCTCAGTGGTTTCGCCGCCTGCTGCGCAAGCACAAGTACCCGAGCTCGATCCCCAGTGCCAAAAAAAAAAAAAGGAGAATGTAAAAGAAAAGAAAACCACAGTGCTCTGAAAAAGGAGATTGAAGAGGATATCACAAAATGGAAAGATAACCTTTGCTCATGGGTAGGAAGAGCCAACATAGTAAAAATGGCCAAAATTGTTATATGATTTAATCCAATCCCAGATAGGAAGAACCAACATAGTAAAAATGGCCAAAATTGTTATATAGATTTAATCCAATCCCAATCAAAATACTATTAGCATACCTCACAGAACTACAGAAAACAATTCTAAAATTCATTTGGAACCAGAAGAGGCTTAGAATACAAAACAATTCTGGGCAACAAAGGCAAGGCAGGGGCCTCACAATCTCTGACTTGAAATTATACTATGGAGTTACAGCGTGGTATTGGGGGAAAAAAAAAGCAGACTCAAGATCATGGGACAGATTAGAAGATGAAGAAACAACTCCAAACACACTCAGCCACCTTATCTATGACAAAGGGGCCAAACACCCTCATTGGAAGAAAGATAGCCTCTTTAATAAATGGTAGTGGAAAAACTGGCTGTCCACATGCCAAAGACTAAAACTAGATTCATGTCTCTCACTGTGTACTAAACTAAAATCAAAATGGATCAAAGATCCAAATATTAAAAAAGAAACACTAAATCTGCTGAGAGAGAGAATAGGTAGAACTCTTGAAGACATAAGTGTTGGCAAAGACTTTATGAACAAAACCCTGATCACATGGGAAATATTACAAAGAATGAACAACTGGGATCTCATATTACTAAAGAGCTTTTGCACAGCAAAAGAAATCACCAACACAGTGAAGACACAACCAACAGAGTGAGAAAAATGTTTGCCAGCTGATCCTCAGATAAAACACTAATATCTGCAATATATAAAGAACTGAAAAAAATCAAACCCCCATAATTTAAAGACCCAATCCAAAAATGGGCATCTGAGATCAATACACAGTTCTCAGATGAAGAAGGAGAAATGGCAAATAAATATATGAAAAAATGTTCAACATCACTGGTCATTCAAGAGATGCAAATTAAACCAATGCTGAGATTCCACCTCACTCCAGAAGGAATGGCTATTATCATGTAATCAACTCTTAACAAATGCTGTCAGGGCTGTGGGGAAAAACGAACCCTTCTCCACTGTTGGTGGGAGTGTAGACTGGTACAACCACTGTGGAAATTAGTGTGGAGATTCCTCAAAGAACTAGGACTAGATGTTCCATCTGACCCAGCTATTCCCATTCTTGGCATCTTTCTGAAAAAATTAAAAGCATCATACCACAGCGATATATGCACACTCATGTTTATAATGGCAAAGTTTGTAATAGCTAAATCTTGGAAACAGCCCAAGTGCCCATCAACCAATGAATGGATTAAAAATGTGGGGTTTTTAAAAATACAGCTGGAGTACTGCTCAGCCATAAAGAAGGATAAACTTGAGACATTTCTAGCTAAATGGATGTACCATGAGACCGTACTCTTAAGTGAAATAAATCAGACACACGTGTCTAAATATTGCATTGTTTCTCTGATGTGAGAAACTCAAAATGTAAATAGGGACCAAGATGTATAACAGGCGTTGTGAAACAGGAAGAAAATGTTCAAATGAGAAGGGACACTAGGGTGGCAGAAAGGGGAAAGGAAAGGCAAAGAAAAAATGAGAAAAGAAAGATAAAATGGAAACAAAGCTTTTGTAAATAAGGAGGGGAAGAGGGTTTGAAGGGAAGGAAGGATAATGAGAAAAAATATGAGTCAAGATCTATCATGTACAGATACAAATTCCATATGACGAAAGTGATCATTATGTATATCTAAACTGTACCAATAAACTCAATAAAAAATTTTTAAATAAATGTTAATAATAAAATTAAAATTTAAAAATAAAAAGGAGGTGCCTCAAGGCAGAGACAAGTCCTATTCCACTTCACTGTAGTCCATCTAAGTTCTGACAGAAAGCCTGAGTCAGCAAGGTTTGCAGACCCAAGCCCTTCAGAACAGCACACTCGAGTGCGCTGCCCTCTCTGTGCTGTTGGTTCTGCAGGAGTGAGACTGGCAACAGGCGAGGGAGGTGACAAAGCTCTCCTGGACCCCTGGCTTCATCTTATAGCTCCCAGTGCCCAGCCCAGGGGCCTATGCCCGGCCCTGACTGTGCAGGGCCCTACCCTGAGGATCTATTAAAGTAGATGTAATAAAGGTATTATTAACTAGATTTCAGTCACTGGAAGGCTCAAGTGCAAGACAACACTGAAGCTTGAAGGAACTCGGGCACATTGTCCTGCCCTTTATAAAGCAGCTCCTCTTTGGTATAAAATGTTGCCCTGAAAGCATCAAATGTGCAAAAATCTCTTGAGACCCTTGGGTTTCAGGGCCCAGAAACTAAAATACAAGATTAAAAGTCTTAAGTTATACCTCCTCTTTCACATACAATGTTCAGTGACAGAATTCCAGAATGCCTTACGTGTTCATGCTTACGTGTTCATGGAGCACCCTGACTACACATTTCCTCTTTTGACGCCATCTAATGATTTGGGGCGGGGGCACAGGTACTGGGGATGGAACTCGGGACCTTGCGCTTACAAGGCAGCGGTGGCACCACTGAGCTAAAATCCTGGCCCAGTAATTTTTTTAAATCTTCATCTCAAGTGAATTGCTGTATGAAACCTAATATTCTTTTTTTTTTTTTTACACTGTATATCCTTTTCTTGGTACATTTTAGGTATACAATATAATGACATTCATCATTGGAAATTTGCACCTTTACATACTCTCTTGGTTCTTATTTTTCCCGCTTCCCCTGCCCTCCCTTCAACCCCTCCATTCCTCCCTATTTACAAAGATTTTGTTTCCTTTTTTTCATTTTCTCATATTAATTCCATTCCCTTCTTTCCTTTCCCCTACCCCTGCCACTTCCCCTTCCCCCTTGCCCTTTTCCTTCCTATTTCACATTATCTATTATACCTTTTAGTCCTCATTTATACTTTCAGTTTCTCATACCAGAGAAACTATTTGGTGTTTACATGTGTGTCCTATTTATTTCACTTAAAGAGTATTGCCTCAATGTGCATCCATTTAGCAATAAATGTCTCTAATTTCTCATTTTTGATGGCTGAGTAGTACTCCATTTTATTTTTTAAAAACCACATTTTCTTTATCCAGTCTCCAGTTGATGGGCATTTAGGCTGTTTCCAAGCTTTAGTTATTACAAACCGTGCTGCTATGAACATGGCTGCACATATGTCTCTGTGGTATGATTCTTTTAATTCTTTAGGGAAGATACCCAGCAGGGGAACAGCTGGGTCAAATGGGATTTTCAGTCCTAGTTCTTTGAGGTATCTCCAAACTGATTTCCACAGTGGTTGCACCAGTCTACACTCCCACCAGCAGTGGAGCAGGATTCCTCTTTCCCCACAGCCCTGCCAGCATTTGTTATTGGTTGATTTCTTGATAGCAGCCATTCTTTCTGGGGTGAGGTGGAATCTCAGCGTTGTTTTTATTTGCATCTCTCCAATGACCAGTGATGTTGAACATTTTATCATGTTTATTTGGTATTTCTAATTCGTGTGAGAAATGTCTGTTTATTTCAGATGCCCATTTTTGGATTGGGTCTTTAAATTTGGGAGGTCTGATTATTTAAGTTCTTTTTTTTTTTTTTGTACCTGGGATTGAACTCGGGTCCTTGTACTTGTGCAGCAGGCAGCGAAACCATTGAGCTAAATCCCTGGCCCTGATTATTTAAGTTCTTTATAGATTTGAGATAGTAGACCTTTGTTTGAGGGACAACTGGTGAAAATTTTTTCCCACATTGTGGGTTGTCTCTTTACACTGCTGGTGGATGAAACCTAATATTCTTATCACCAACATGTGCAGTCATTTTTCCAATGTTCATCCATTTATATAAGATACAAAGAAGCAAAAAAAATATTCAAATAATTGCACAAACACCACTGAACAGACAGTAATGTTGCCACTGGGCTGCTCTCAAAATACTCATTTGTCATGATGGAATGACATATCCAAAGTCTTGGCATGAAAACCTGTTTAAGATAGTAGTGATATACTATGTGAAAGACAAGGTTATACAAACAGACAGAAATGTGAACACCAAAATGACCCTTCTATTGTGGAATTCAAAACTCAAGTGCTCTGCTGTCCTCCAATCATATATTTGCAACCCGGCCCAAATTAGGCTGAAGTGATAACCCACTAATTCTGGTCACCCACTGGTGTCCTTGGGGACTAGTTTCAGGGACACACTCTCAGCTCCCTAGATACCAACACCCCCAGAGGCTCAACCCTGTAGGGTAAATAGCACAGAATTTGCAATTAACCTACGCATATCCTCCCATACACTTTGAATCATCTCTAAATACAATGTAGATATAAACAGTTGTGTTATATTGTTGGGGAATAATGACAAGAAAAAAAGTTCATACATATTCAGTATTATTTTCCAAATATTTTCAACCCATGGCTGGGGACTCCACAGATGTGGAATCCATGGATAAGGAAGGACAATTGTCTAGCTGTAGTCTTCAACATGCAAATTCCATTTTTTTAAGGTACTAGGGATTGAATCTAGGGCCTTGACACTGAGCTTTATCCACAGCCCATTTTTTATTTTGAGACAGGGTCTTGCTAAGTCACTAACTTTCCCAGCCTAAGCTAAAATTTGTGATCCTCCTGACTCAGCATCTCAGAGCCTACAACACCAGGCCTGGCACAAATAGCACTTTGATTAGAGAGGTAAAGGTTGGAAGTTTGGGAAGAAAGGCAAACTCAGTAACTCAGCAGCACTGAGGGCAAAGTTAAGTCTAGGTAAGACACTGAAGAAGGACCTGGGGAAAGATGGGTGGAGGCAGGTTAAAACTGGGAAAAAGAAAGTGCAGGAAACAGTAGAACCAAATCTCAACTACCTTCTGTTCTCTCAAATATGCCTGGTGATCCCAATTATTTTACTCATTTAATTCATCTATTCACCAAATATTCACCCAACATCAAACATCCAACAAATATTAAGTGCATCTTCCCTATCAGATACCACACAGAATGTTACAAAAATTATATCATACCTGCCTTGGGAAGACAGATGTGTAAGTCCTCACATCTAAAGCCTGCACCCAGTTTCAGAAGGGATAATGTGGAGGAGGATTAAGGGAAGACTGAGAAATAAAGGGAGGAAAGAGGTGATGTTTAATCCTCATTCTGAAGTATGCATAGGAATCTCTCTCTCTCTCAAACACACACATACACACACACAGAGAGACAGACAGACAGACACACACACACACACAGTGTAGGAATTCCAACAGGACAAACAGCATGAAAACAGAAGTGGGTCCGGAACACTGGGCAGCTGGATCTAGCTTGAGTTGTGGATATGCAAGCATTGGGGTAGGTTGGAGCTGAGACTGAGAAAAAAGTATACTAATCCTGGAAGCAGCAGGAGGCCATTAAGCAAAAAGAGACCATTAAGAAAAAGGACAGGAAGATCAGATCTGATTAGAGATAGCTAACTCTGCCAAAAGCATAATAAAAGGTGAACTGGAAGCCAGGCCAAGGAGACTGGATAACAAGCTACTGTAAGAGCCAGTTTCTATACTGTTTCGGACTTAGGAGCTTTTACGTCTATCACTATCACATTTATTGCATTAGATGCTACTCATCTTCCCAGCTATTGCCCTCACCAGGTGACTGTGCAATTTACTCTACAAACAAGGGCATTTCTGAATACTGAACAGGGCCACTGACCAGATGAACACTAAAACCACAGAGATCAACTCAAATTCTCCTCAGCAAAAGAAAGGCAACACAATCTGCCCCTCACTGGGGTAGATGGCACAACACATATTCTGATCCAAGCAAAGTGACAACTCCTACTTTCCATGTAGTGTTTTTAAATTGGGGAAGCTAAAAATAATACATTAAATTACTTTTTGATATGTCCTGAACTTCACATTCTAATACACTAATTATAAATGCGTCTATTTAAGAGGGGAATGGTTTACTGATTTGTCCAGCATCAGGCCCCTGTTCAGGATATACATCATATGTAGATACGGTATATATGGGAATATATTTATCTCAAATATAGAAATACAAATGATGTGTACAAGAGATGGCATGGAGAGAGAAGAAAAGAGAGAGAGAAAAAAAAAAAGCACTAATGGGTCCACTGTTAGAAGGGGAAGATCACCTTTTTGTGGACGCGCCAACAGTGCTGCCCTCTGCACTCTGGGTGTCTTCAGGCCAATTCTTCCAAAGATCAGCTAACATCCATTAAGGAAACACAAATTAATCTGACTATTAACCTTAAAAAAAAACATAGTTACAAGCTGGGCATGGTGTGCACACCTGTAACTCCAGCACTCTGGGAGACTAATCCAGGAGGACTGCAAGTCTGAGGCCAGTCTGGACAACTTTGTGACTTAGTAAGATCCTATCTCAAAATTTTTTTGAAAGGTCTGGAGATGTTGCTTAGTGTCAAGGAGCTGGTTAAATCCCCAGTACTACAGAACACAAATAAAATTAGAAAGCTACATTTTCTTAAACAAAAGAAGCATATTACAAAGCCAAATACTGATACTTACTAAAAGAATTTGTTATTATTTCCTTGAAGCATATAGCTAAGAGTTATCAAATATATCTGAGAAATATTTTAGTTTTCTGGATTATTCCACTATATACTCTCCCTATCAATTGGCAGTATCTATGTTTTTCTAAGCTACCCACACTACTTCAGCTTTAATCAAAAGGCGCGTTGCCATAGTTTCTCAGAGAACAGCTCAAGGCACGCTTGAGTCCATTCTTTAGGTTTCTAGAGAAACTGTAACTGCAGTAGCCAGGCAACACTGCCCATTTTTATTTTCCACCTAGTACAGCTTATGATCTGGCTGTTTAGCTAGGTGTTTTTGATATTTTAAGAGAGTCTAAACAATTAAGAGTGCTGCTTAAAATGTAGCCTTTGGTTCCTCTGTTCCATCATGTCAGTCATGTAACCAGCAGACTGCAGTTTACTCAAAGACACCAGACTGCATGGGGACTCAGCCTAACAAATACGGACTGCAGCTGCAGAAAACACCACCACATTCTTCTAAAAACAGTGCAGAAAACGCACTATTTCCATATTATCCATGACATATTACTACATGATTTACTAATAACCACATGACACATTTTCTAACTCAGACATATGAAATCTAGAACATGCCTGATGAAGGAACTCTCAGAAAAGAAATTAAAATGGAAAATCATTTAAGGATTTCAAAAATTAAAACTCAGAGCCTCATATTTCTTAAAGCTAAAATTCCATTCTATCTGAGCCCTACCTTGCTTTCAAAGTGGCAATTACCACTATGTCCACGTCCTGAAGAGCAAGCTCAGTGATTATTCTGAGCCTCCAATGTTAAAGAATGTGAATAACACCAATCCCTATGAACTTTAGAAAAAGTCAATGCCAGCTTGGCTCATTGTGATCCAGCCCCACCTCTCTGCTTTCAGGTGCCTCTGAGCATGGGCTGAAGGAATAGAAGCCAGGCTTTGAGTTTCAGCTCTAGGAATCATGTGACAGCAGGCAAGTGATGATTAGATGAGGCAGGACATAAGGAAAGATCCCTGGGACAAAGGAAGTGCTCAGAAAATGTCAGCTGTTATCATTTCCCTGGAATTTGGTCATCAACAGGACAGGGATGTGGGTCACGATGGGCTATCATTATTATCAGAACAGCTTAAACTTTAGGCCCTGAAAGTCACCCTGTTTCCACTATCACTTGAAGAAAAAAAAATACTATAAACCATCCACTTACTGATATCTCAAACTTAAATATATACAAATCATTTAACATTTTTATTGAGTATCACTCAACTTCCTCTCATTTTCTCTTTTCTAAGAAAGAGGAACAGAATCTAAAAAAGTATTTGAGAGACACAAGAACCACATTTACAGTCAGGCACAGAAGGCAGATCAGGAGCACAGGAAAGTGGAGATGCTCCAGTCATGTTAGATAATAGGTATTTATTAATGAAAGAATGCATCGTGAATGAATGAAGGTTCTACTTTGATGTGGCTATTACACTACAGGGTCCTAGAATATCATTTAATTTTATAAGTATTTACAAAGAAAAAAATGACATATTATTTCACTGATTATTATGATCCAGATCTAAAATGTCCCCTAAAAGTCTCATGTCTTAGGAGGTAGGGATTTTGGAAGGTTACTGGATTAATCCATTGATGAGTCTGCAAGTAAATGTGCTGTTAAAAGGTAGGCCCTAGATGTAGGAGAGGTCACTAGGAGCACGATGTGGAAGGGCGACTTCTTGTTCTCATCGCTGTTCTTCTCTCCCTCTGCTTCCTGGCTGCCCTCAAGTGAGCAGTTGTCCTCTGCTATGCTGTTCTGCCACGCAGCTTCTGCCTTGAAGCCAACCAACCATGTACTGAACTCCTTAAAATCATGAGCCAAAATAAACCTCCCCTCCTTTAATTTGTGGATGTGAAGTGTTTTATCACAGCAACGGGAACCTGACTAACACACTGATGCTCACAGAACCTTGTGAAAACACAGACATGGTTATTGCTACATCTGGTTTATCAAAAGAAAAACTAAGTAGCTGCAATATTAAGTGACTAACCAAAAGGAAGCTAAAAGTTTAGTCCTTTAATGTCTAAGTCAAGATGCACTCCACCATACTACTCCATTTCTCAAATGCTCTAATCACTGTGTATGGAGAAGAGAGGCTGAGAAACATCGCACAAGGAAGTTTTTATAGCTCCATATATTTCCTAAACATGTACTTCTGCACTATAAGAACAACCAAACTTGGAGTCTATGACCTAGAGGGAACTTCTGTCTATGATGCTGCAGGGAAAAGATCAGAGCTAACATTTCAGGTTGTAAACTGTGGAGTGGGAATGGAGGACTTTGAGAATTACTATTTTTCCAACTATCAAAGGTCATTAAGAGAAAGTTATCTGCAACATCACACATTTGAACCATAGCAGAAATTAAGGTCAAGCTGCCCTACAAAAGGTATTCCCAGGACAAGTTTTTACCCGGTAGAAATTTTTTTAAATGATCTCAACCTTAGCTAGATAGCAATACCTCAAAATCCTACTGTAAGAATTCTTAACTAGGGCCTATACTGCCCTAGCTTTTCGCAGATGAGTGTTATGAGGGCCCCAGCAGGTACTTGGAAGTACACACAAAAACATGTATTTTCCAGTGCCTGCCTCGCAAGCACAAGGTCCTGAGTTCGATCCCTGGTACCCCCCCCAAAAAAATATGTTTTCCAAAAATGTGAGCCACTGCTTTCATCAGTCTCAGGGTACACTCTAAAATTAAGATCACACAGAGGACTTCAGAATAGTGGAAGTTTGACCTCATTGTATGATTTAATTTAAAAGTTTAAAGTTTCTGTAATAACTGCATCACTTACAAAGAAAAGCTGGACAACTGCAGCAAGTTTGGAGAATATACTGGGGATTCACCCTGAGATGCCCTAGAATAGCTTTTGAGCAGATGGCAGTTCCCCTCTCGGCCTGTCTGCGGTGCTTGCCAAGGTCTGCTGCCTCTTCCGAAACCCTAGCCTGAAGACAGAGTAGGTGCTGAGTCTCAGAGAGAAGAAGCCCCCCAATTCTGGTTTGAGGGGCAAGAAAAGTAACCCTTGATATTTAAAGAAAGCACAGGAATCCCCCATTTTTTAATTTTCTGAGTTCTCTCAAGCCCCGCCCTACACAATCCCTCAAGCAGGTTCCCAAAAGCAGCACACAGAATCCAACACTTCCCTCATTCCAAGAGAGCAAGGGAAACTCCCACTGCTTCATTTTCTGTCTTTATCTCCCTGCCACTTCATCCTGGACACAAGCACAGTCACGGAAGTACGTGACAGAACAGAAAAACAAAAACCCCAACTTTCTGGCTAAACAACCAAAAGGGAATCTGAAGGTACCAGCCCTACAGAAATTAAAAGGAGTAAAAGGAATGTGCTAAGCAACTTTAGATCAATGAATTACACAACTTAAATGAATAAATTTCTAGAAAGACAGAAATTACCAAAGTGATTCCAGAAGAAAAAGAACATCTAATGTATAAAGATTATAAAAATAATATATATAAATATAATATATAATGTGCCTTATACAATAAGAAACTGAATTGATAACTTAAAATCTTCCCATGAAGAAAACACCAACCCCAAATGACCTCACTGGTGAACTCTACCAAACAATAAGAATTAGCATCAATAATTTACAAATTCAAAATGTAGAGAAAACTCAAAATGGATCACTGACTAAAGATAAAAATCAGAGCTAATATTTTTAGGAAATTTTCCTGGCTTTGGGTAAGGCAAAGAATTCTTAGATGACACCACAAGCACAATTCATAAGGAAAAATAAGTGATAAATTGGACTTACAAAAGTTTTAAACCTTTAGTTGGATGAAGTGGTACATGCCTATAATCCCAGCACTCTGAGAGGATGGGGCAAGAGGATCCCAAGTTTAGGCTCACCCCAGGCAATTCAGAGATTTATGAGACCCTGTCTCAAAATAAAAAATAAAAAGAGTGGAGGATGTAGCTCAGTGCTAAGGTCCTAAATTTAATGCTCTGTCCTGCAAAAAAAAAAAAAAGTTTTAAATCTCTGCACTTAAAAAGGCACCATTAAGTAGGCAGAAAGACAAATCACAGATCATAAATCATTTATCTATTAAAGGACTTATGTCCAGACTACATAAAGTCCTCTTATAATTTGAAAAGAATCCAATTTTAAAATGAACAAAGATTTGAACATTTACAAAAGAGGATGTGTGCACTGCTAACAAGCACAGGAAGAGATGTTCAGCATTATTAGGGAAACTGCAAACCAAAACTACCAGAGACCCATTAGAGTAGTTATAATAAAAAAGACAAAAAAAGTACTTCCAAGGGTATAGATGCACTGCAACCCTCAACACATTGCTAGTGGGAATATTAACTTTTACAGCAACTTTGGAAAAGTTGGACAATGTCTTAAAAAGTTTTATCACACAATCTAGAAACTCCATCCCTAGGTATGTGCCCAAGGGAAATGAAAGTTTAAGTTCACACAGAGATTCTAAACATGTTTATAGTGGTATTATTCAGAATAAACTTTGGTGGGCCAGGGATTTAGCTCAGTGGTTCCGGCACCTGCCTTGCAAGCACAAGGTCCTGAGTTTGATCCCCAGTGCCAAAAAAAAAACCAAAACAGAATAAACTTTGAGAGGAAACTCCAATGTCCATCAACCGGTGAACAGATAACAAAGTGTGGGATCTTCATGGAAGGAAATACAATGCACTGCAACATGGACAAACCTCTGAAACACCAGGCTACCTGAAGAATGCAGATGCAGAAGACTACACACTATATGACTGCACTTAAATGTAACATCTAGGAAGGGTAATCCTATACAGATACTGAAAGCAGATTGCTGTTTGCACAGGGCCTTGGGGTTGGAGCAGAAATCTTTCTAGGGTCACAGAACATATTCTAAAGGCTATACCTCGATACAGTTTTTTCAATTTTTTTTTTTTTTTGTACCAGGGACCGAACTACGCTTGTGAGGCAGGCGCTGGAACCACTGAGTTAAATCCCCAGTCCTCAATTTTTATTTTTATTAGTATGTGTTTGCAATACATAATGATTACATTCACTGTGGGCAGCTGGTACATGTACGCAACACATCTCAATTCTTTTCACATCCCCTCCTCCCCTCCTCCCCTCCTCCTCTAGCCTCCCTCTGTTGGCCTTGGTAAAGTTTTTGAACAATTAAATTAGGCCTAGGCATTTTAGGTAGAAGTAATTTCCATATAAAAGAAAACCAAGAAATTGGAAAACCTGGCTAGGGAAAATAGTAGGAAAAGTTTACAGGCCTAGAACCTAGACCTCAAGAGGCCTCCATGCCGTCCATTCTCAACCCTACCCCACACAGGAACAGACCTGGGCTGGCTCCCTGGAGAGGTGAGAGCTGGTGGAGAAGGGTGAGCACCCAGAAGCTGGCCAAGGACTCCTGCGTGGGCATCAGAGCAACTGCCCAGCTGGGCAGTGCCCAACCCGCCCTCGCACAGCACAGGGTTAATATCAGAGGCACTAAATCCCAAGAAGTTTGTTAAAAAACAAATAGACACACTATAAAAGAGCAGGGAGTCATACCCAGGTATACACATGTAATCTTTACCTTCTGGGAGGCTGAAGCAGGAGGATGGCAAGCTTGAGCCTAGCCTGAGCAACATCTTGAGATGCTGCCTCAAAAAGGCTGGCCTGAGCCTCAAAAGCACAAGGTCCTGAGTTCAATCACCAGTACAAAAAAAAAGACTGGCCTGGGTTCAATTCCCAATACTACAAAATTAAATGAATAAGTTAAAAAATAAAGAAAAGGGATGACTGCCAGATAACACAATGAATCAAATGGATGAGTTTTGTCCAGTTGTTCAATAAAGCCAGGTGTCCTAGGCAGTCCTTGAGGTTGGCCCAAGCCTGGTGAAACCACTGTGGCAGAACTAACCACATCAGTGAAGGGAGAAAAACAGTATTACTAAGTTTTTTGGTACAGATCTAAGCAGCTGTGCTCAGCCAAAGGCGACTAGGGTCAGAAGGCATTACAGACTGAAAGCTAGGGAAGGCTAATCTGGTCTTGTGGAGGGAAAGAGGAAATTCACTGCTGCGGTGCTGCCCCTAAAGCCTGTGCACCAAAGCCCTGGTCCCTAGCGCAGGGCTGCTGGGAGGTGGTGGAACCTACGGATCTCCTGGGGTCACAGCAGGCACCCACAGTGGACCATGGTCCTCACGGGGAGAGCAACAGGCCAACCAATCCTGGACCAAAACTTGTAAAGCTGTGAGTCAAGGAAACCTTCCCTCTTTACAACTGGCTATCTCAGGTATTTGATCTATAATGAAAGCTGAGTAACCACCCATACGATGAGGTGCAGAGTGCGCAGGACAGGTCAAAATTCAGTGAGAGCAGTTTTAAGGGACGATGGAATACTCATGTACAGGACCAGAGAGAGGGAGGGAGGGAGGGGAGAAGGGAGAAGGAACAGCCCAGCGGACAGACAGCAACAGACAGACACACAGATAAAGACTTCAGATGTGTCATCTGCATGTACCAAACACCAACATGCATAAAAACATTGTATGTCATGAACGTGAACTAGAGATAGTAATAAAAAGTTAGAATGAGAACAGGGAAGGGATTTAGAGGAGGGAGGGAGCCAGGTGAGAAGGGAATTAAAAAAGAATCAAGCTGTGTTATGTACATGCACCTACGCCCTAAAATGAATGTAAACTTTATGTACTGCAAACATGCACTAGTAAAATAAAATTTAAAAATTACATAAAGATTAGAAAGTTCCCCTTACATCTTTGTTCACTATTCTTCCAAAGAGGTCAGACCATTTTCATTTTGTTTACATTTATTTTGTAAATTTATTTTGTTTGTGTAGATGTATACAGATCTCTTTTCCAATAAAAATGTATAGAAAATAAATCTAACAGAAATGTAAGGAAATCTTTTCCAATCACAATGTCAAAACCGCTACAGCCTCAGACAAATCAGCAGCAGTGTTTGACGTGTGTAAAAGCGATAGGAACTTTGTGAAGGAAGAAATTCCCATAGCCATATATATTTTTAAGTCAATTCACTGGGATATCAGGTACATACAACAAACTGCACCCATCTAACATGGAAGTTCTCAAAGTATAGTTAGCAAATCCATAGCGTCCATGAGGACCCACAGAGTCCACAAGTTAAGAACTATTTTCATAATAACCATGTTAGTATTGACATCTTGTCAGTTTTGATAAGTGTTATTTTTCAGGGTGTTCTTCCATTTCATCGAAGTTGCTAAATTTTTTAATGTAAAGTTATACAGTACATTGTTTTATCCTTTTAATGTCTGCTGTGTAATAGTTATAACCTCTCCACATATCATACTAGCGTTTTGATCAACACAACGAGTTATAAACCACTGATCTTTCCAAACAAACAACTTCGGCTTTATTTTCTCTACTGAATGTCTTTTTGTCCACTTCATCCATATGTGTTCTCAACTCTATTTCCTTCTTTCCGCTTACTTTGTGTGTACATGCTTTGGTTCAATCCCCAAGCTTTTAATGCCCTGCCTCTGTTGACTGATTTTAGACCTTTCTTGTCTAATACAAGCAATTAAAGGTGCAAGTTTCCTTCTAAACATTGCTCTGGCTGCATCCCACAATTTTAAGATACTGTATCTTCATTATCATGAAGTTCAAAATTTCTAATCTCCTTCATGGCTTCTATTTTGATGCATGAGTGATTTTGAAGCATGCTGCTTAATTTACAAGGTCTGAAGTTTTGCTAGAGACGTTACTGTTACTGATTTCTAATGCTGTTAAAATGTAATTGTCTGATTTCAATGAGTCTAGCAGAGTGAGGTGGACTATAAATACCAGCTAGTTTAAGAGCTGACAGGGTTATTTAGATCACCTACTCTTCATTCATTCTCTCTGTGGACATTCTGACAACAGAAAGATGTTTCAAAACTGTTGATCACCAACTATTACATTATCACTGCCTATTTCTCCATTTACTTCTGACAGTATTTACTCCATGTATTTTGAGCACTCTGTCATTAGGTAGGAACTTAGCTACAGTTAAATCTTCTTAAACAATCGTTCCTTTTGTCCGCATGAAATATCCTTCATTTCTATTAATAATATCTGCCTTGGTATCTATTTAATCCAACATTAATATAACCACTCCAAATTTCTTGTGCTTGTTGTTTGCATTACTTATATGTGTTCACTTTCACGATCTTTTTTGTTTTTGAGATGGGGGTCTTACTATGTTGCCAAGCTGGCCCCTAACTCCTAGGCTCGAATGATTCTCCTGCCTCAGCATCGGCACGCACCACTGTGCCCAGCTTTGTTGTTCACCATCAATGTCACTGTCAGTGTCTTTCTTCTTGAGGTGTATCTTTTGTGCTGGATGCAGTGGCCCATGCCTGTAACCCTGCACTCTGGGAGGCTAGGGCAGGAGCGCTGAAAATTCCAGTCCACCCTGGGCAACTTAGCAATTTATGCAGCCCTTATATCAAACCAAAAAAAATAAAAAGTGAGCTGGGATAATAGCTCAGTGCAAAGGTCTCAGGTTTATTCCCCAGTACCACCAAAAAAAAAAAAAAGAAAGAAAGAAAGGACATCATTTGCAAATAGCATATATGTGTCTCTTAACTGGAGTGTTTAATTCATCAATGTTTAATACTGTCACTGATATGGTTAGATTTAGTTCTAAAATTTTATTATTCTCAGACTATCTCTTTTTCTTTCTTTTTTTTTTTTTTGGTACCAGGGATCGAACTCAGGACCTTGTGCTTGCCAGACAGGCGCAGTGCCGCTGAGCTACATCCCCGGCTCTACCTCCTCCATTTTTTGACCCTGTGTTCCCTTTTTTCTGCCTTCTTCAGATTGTCTGGATATGTTCTAGATTTCTGTTTGGGTTTAATCTATTGGCTTTATATTATTTCTATTGGTGGCTCTGAGGATTAAAATAGGCAGACTTAACTTCTCATGAACTTCAGTTTAAATACTGCTTCAGATAAAATGTGAAACTTACAATCACAGATACTTCATTTTCTATACTACAGTCATCAAACATCTCATATCTACACATGAGGGCTAAGGATATGGCTCAGTGCTTGCCTAGCACACATGAGGCTCTGAGTTCAACCCTCAGCACTGAAAACCTATATATATTATAAACCCCACAAGATGCTGTTAATATCTGTGGTTTAAACTGGGTGTGACGGTGCACAGATGTAATCCCAACACTCTGGGAGGCAGAAGCAGGAGGATCCCAAGTTCCAGCCCAGCTCAGAAAACTTTGTGAGACCCTGTCTCAAAACAAAAAATGATAAGGACTGGGGATGTAGCTCAGTATGAAGGCCCTGGTTTAATCCCCAATACCACACATACACACAGGCTTTAAACAATTATATGCATTCTAAAGAAATTAAGAAAAATAAAATGGTATTTTGTGTTTATCTTGATCTTGCCATTTCTCATGCTCTTCATTCAATATGCCACTGTATTTCTCAGAAATAGTTGAAGAGATTGCCAGAGCATCCCATTTGACCTCCACTAGCTTTACACCTCTAATCTTTCCTCTTAAATTCATCGTCCAATGCTTCTTGGCACCAAAATGACTGTAAACACAACATAAATTCAGGCATTGAAATTGGATGACAATACTGGTTATAAGGTAAAATGGTTATAAGATATATCAATAAATAACTCAATATATGCCTATATTGTTTTTCATTACAAACTGAAATAAAACATCAAATAAATAAAATTACCATTCAAAACTTACAAAACATGAAAATCCCTTTAATAAAAAAATGTCAGGGGAAATTTTCAACTTCTTTTTTGAGTAGGAAAAATTTACTGAGAGAAAGAAAGCTTCTGTCTAAGAGAGACAGAGGGGGACCAGAAAGTGGGTTGCCTCTTCAACTTATTTTT
The DNA here is from genome assembly GCF_053883595.1 of Heterocephalus glaber. Taxonomy (NCBI): domain Eukaryota; kingdom Metazoa; phylum Chordata; class Mammalia; order Rodentia; family Bathyergidae; genus Heterocephalus; species Heterocephalus glaber. The sequence goes on along the minus strand of NW_028258151.1, from coordinate 10,734,085 downwards.
TGAAGTGCCTGAATCTGTGTATCTATGAAATAAGCACAGGATATGTTAAGGCATAATTTTGACTTTTTTTTGTACCAGGGATTGAACTCAGGACCTTGAGCCTGCCAGGCAGGTGCTGTGCCACTGAGCTACATCCCCAGCCCAATTTTGACTATTTCTAAAATTTTAAATGATGAGAATCTGTTTCTCTTCCCCTAGAGGAGACAGGGTATTTGAAAAGTTACAAAATCCATCAGACCTACTCAACTTACAAAAGTATTCATTCAGCAAACACCTATTAAGTACTACTATAGTATGTGTCAGACACTGAGCCATAAATTGGGAATTTTTATTTCCTTCAAAACTTACAATCTTGTAAAGGAGACAATAAAAAACTCAACTCATTGCGGGGTTTGTTTTTTTTTGTTTTCTAGTATCGGGAATCAAACTCAGGTCCTTGTGCTTGCCAGGCAGGTGCAGCACAGCTGAGCTAAATGCCTGGCCTGATTGTTGTGGGGTTTTGGGGGGGGGGGGTTTCCAACTGTTTTTATGAGGAAGCCAAGGAAGTTTCCCCAAGATGACTTATGAACTGAGTACTGAACAAAGAGGATGAGTTAGTCCTTTGTGCTTGAGTATTTTTGTTTTTGTTAGCAGTGGGTATACGCAGAGAAGAAAGGAACAGAAAGAGGTTTTCTCAATTGGAAATAATGTGGACAAAAATAAAACCCCTGAAAGGCCTGGATTCACTTGGAGAATCACAAAATGCATGAACACATTGTAGGCTCGACCTATCACAAGGACATCAGTACAGGGATCCCTTTGATGTTATACTGTATTTAAAAGGATGAATCCTTATTACCTTGATGGAAGTGGGAAAGACTACACAGGGCAGAAATATGGCCTACCCTATGCTTTCTTCTCTATTGTGGATTCTAGAAAGATAGAAGCTCCTGTCCACAGCATCCTCTGCAGTGAGAGGTGGCCTCGAGACACTTCTGGCCACTGGAGGGGAAGCAGAAATCTAACTGAAAAACCTTCTGGCAAAGCTTCCGATTTCCTGATTCACAACCTGGCTGGCTCTGCCCCTTTCCCTCTTTCCTACCTTGAATCTTGGCATGAGGTGTAGAACTGTGCCAGCCATCCAACACCTTGGAGGGTAAGGACACAGCAGTGGTAAGGCAGCACTCAAGATAAGCCTGCAACCAACTCTAGATTTCCCACTGTGGAAGAATATAAACCCTTGTTTATTAACAACCCATGTTAAGTCAGGTTTTCTATTATTTGAATATGATTGTCTCCACTGATGATAAGAGTTTGAAGAATTAATTTGTATTTCAGAATGATCCTTATTAAATTATCATGGACATATTAACGAGAGGGATGCAGTAGCTCCAGAGGCTTATTATAGTTCCTGAACCAAGAAAACTACAACAGGGCTGGCTAACAAGGAAAGTGGAGATATTTAAGAGAGGACAGGGCAGGGTGAACAAGGGAACAGTCTGTCACATCATCTACATTCCAGCTTGAGCAGCTGGAAGGGTGCAAGTTAAGGGTAGAGTCAGGCTCTAAAATGGAAGAAGAAATAGTGAAGGGCTGATGATTTCAGTTCTGGACATACCCAGTTTGAGAGGCCTATGGTACATCCACATGAAAGCAAGGGAAAAGACTCTGCACCTGGAGGTCTCAATTTGAGACATCAATTCCAAAGGAGCCATTATATGGGGTACATTAAACAGTTAAGTATGGTAAGATCCCACAGGTACAATCTGAAGAGACATATCTGAGGTCCAGCAAATCTAAAGTAGAAAATAAATTAGTGGTTGCCTAGGGTTGGAGGACGGAGAAGCAAAGGGAATGAGGGCAGAGGTTAACTGCTAACAGGTGTGGGCTTTCTTTGGGGAGTGATGAGAAATTAAAATGAAATTGTGGTAATGATTGTGCAATCTTGTGAATATATTAAAAGCACTTGATTATACACCTTACATGGATGAACTGTATGGTATGTAAATTGTATCTCAACAAAGCTATATTTTAAAAAAATAAACCAAAGACAGGGAGTGTCAACATATAAGTAGTAACAAATGCAGGAAAGGAGGGATCCAAGGCCAGGAAAAGACTGTGGGGGAGGAGGTTGAGGATACTGTCCAAAAAGCAGGAAGGAAGTTTCAAGAAGAATCAGTGGCCAACAGTGTCAAATACTAGATCATCAATTAAGCTAAAGACTAAAACATTGAATTAGCAATTTGGAAGTAATGGTGAGCTAAGTGTGACTGGTTTTAAGTAGCAGCAGCAGAAGCCAGATCATATTAAACTAGGGAGTAAATGAAAGGTGAAGAGTAGGACACAACAAATAGAGGGCCTTTTCCAAAAAACTTTTCTTGCCAAGAGCCAGTGGGATAGACAGAGAGAGGCAATTTATAATAAAACAGGGAAAAAGGATGATTAATGGAACGTCCTCCAAGAGACAGGAAAAAAATAATTCACAACATATTTTTTTTTTTAGTACCGGGGATCCCACAACATATTTTTATTTCTATTATTATTATTTTTTGGTACCGGGCATCAAACTCGGGACCTTGTGCTTTCAAGGCAGGCGGCAGTACCACTGAGCCAAATCCCCGGCCCATAACAACACAAACATAAAGAGTATCGGCTGGGGATTTAGCTCAGTGGTGCTGCCACCTGCCTGGTAAGCACAAAGTCCTACGCTCGATCCCCGGTACCAAAAAAAAGGAGTAGCAGATAAACGAATTTTCCATTGGATTGGGAAGGAAGAGTTAAGATGTCAGTTAGCTTGAGGAACAAGAAATTTAAGGAGTTATTACTCGATGCATTGATGTTTCCCATGAGTTAGGAGACAAAGGCTGCGAGTTAAGGAATAGGCCTCAGGTGAAGAGGAAGCAAACATTTAAAACAATAACTGTAGGATAATTTTCAGGAATGACGCTGAAAGGGCAGTACACACATTTTGCATACTTTTTTTTTTCTTTTTGGTACCGGAGATCGAACTCGGGTCCTTGTACTTGCGCAGCAGGAAGCAAAACCACTGAGCTAAATCCCCGGCCTACATTTTTCATACTTTAAAAAACTCTTAATACATTTTGTGGCCAATGAAAATGGTGTCAGAGACTCTAAGAGAGACCCGACAAACGTGACCTTAGTTACTTGGGACTGGACCACAGAACAGTGGAGAACTTCTACTCCCATACTCCTTTCACTACACCAGAACCCCCTGTTAACACCCTGATTCCATTTTGCAAGCCAAAACCCAAAGAAAGTTATTATTGAGGCTTAAGGTTATACAGATTCAAACTGCTCTGATAAAAGCTTTTGTTTCAACTTTAATCTAGAGTGCACTTAACTGGCTTAGATGCAAAAAAAAAAAGAGGGTTTTTTTTTCCCCCTGCTTTCCGCAACTCTTGTTTTCTCCCCTGCAAAGGAAGGGCCTGGGCTACAGCAATACTGGCTGTACAATGTGCTCTCTGGACAGGGTGTACTAGCTGTACAGCTGCACATGCAACCGCCGATCCTCTCCTCACATCTGTGACTCACACTTGGAAGCAGCACAGCAGTTCAGTTACCCTAACAGAAGAAACTAATAACTATAGAATTTCAGCACTGATATTGAGAGTGACCTCCAAGTAACCACTAAGGGCAGAGCTGTATCTCAGACCCTCCATTAGCCCTAGGGTCTAACAGCACTGCACAAAGAAAATATTAATGTATTTATGTCAAAAACTGAGTGACACGAAATGAACATCATGTCACGTGCAGAGTTATTACTTCTGAGTTAATTAGTATAAATTAATCTAGATCTAGAGTTTGACTTTACAAAAAATGTTTATAAAGATAACCTACTTATAGAGGACAGCTCAATAATAAAGTATCATTTTCCTTAACCCACTAAACTGGGTAACCTTTTTCACATTTTTTAAAAACTTAAGCTTATTTTCTAACTGATAACTTAAAATTGTATATATTTATAGGTTACCATGTGACGTTTTGATACATACATTTAAATTGGATTATTCTTAATGAAAGATGCAAAAGAAATGAGAAGCTGTGAAATGTAGCTATTTTTCTGACTATGGCTTAGGACAGGGACACTGTGGGAACCTGGAGCCCAGGAGCACTTGGATGGACAGTTCATTTCAGTTAGGATATGTTGGACAGCAAGTAGGAAAAAAGTGAACAAATTTAACTATTCGGTGTTATAAGAAACAACCACTAAAAACTCAGCCTCTTCCTTTCAATGAGAATTTTGAGTACGTTTCTCTATGGGCTGTGCATACCACACACAGTTAAGCAGCACGGGACAGACAGAATTTCTCCAGGGGTCATCTTAGTCTTTACCTTGGTATGTGACTTTAAATGCTTAACCTATTCATGACAGGGCCATAATCTGTATGTCTTGCTGCCAGGCGGCTTGAACCATCAAGTGGTATAACTGTCCCATTGGGCAGCCTGTGACACTGGTAGTCGTGCATGATACAATCATTCAGGCACCACCAGTGGCTCAAGGCGCCCAATGGAACCATCATACATGTACCACCAAGCTGGCAGGAATGTGTTAACATTCTTGGTTCCTTTGCCTGAAATAGTAAAGACATTTACTCAGACAACAGAGGGAAAATATATTCTCCCCTCTCCTTATATCAAACAAGGCTTCCTTTATTCCAAGGAACTGATTAACAGGGATCATTTACCACTATTCACTGTGAGTATTCTCAAAGGCATTATAATTGTCTTCAGTCCAAGAAGTACTCCTAAAACTTTTTTATAATCTAGAATACCTCACTTGCCCATATCACTTTCTGAAATTTCCTTACAATCAAGACTGTCACTACATGATTTTCACCACAGGAATGAAAGGTAACAGTTCACCACTGTTTAAAGTGATGGCATAAAACATCCTAAGTCCTCAGGAAAAGTACACTTCTTGTCTTGTTCTGTTTTGTCTGGTGGTACTGGGGATTAAACCCAGGGCCTCATGCACACTAGGCAAGCAGTGTACTACTGAGGTACATTTCCAGCCCTGAAAGTGTTCTTAAATTCGAGAATTCTGGAAGTCAGAAGAAACACTTGGTTTCTAGACTGTGTCCTACATAACATGAAATCATCTCATTATCATTTAGAACAAAACAAAACAAACAAAAAACACCATACAAGTTTTTATAAGACATAGGAGACATGTATTTCTGTCTATTGAACTTAACTGTTGTATCTGTTCAGGCTCTGCTAGATGGATTAACAATTCCACATTGTCATATGCTATCATTCACTCACTGAAAGTTAAAGGACTACTGCGAAGGTAGTAAAGAAAAGTTTTCCAGTGAAAAAAAGTTGGTGGGATGTACAGATCCAAAACATCTTATAAACACGTACATTATCTGTCAAATTCCATGAAGAAGAAACTGAATTGAAGAAACATGTTTATTACATACTCAGTGAGGAGGAAAGGACTGCAGCACCTCCCATGACAGAGTGGCTCTTCCCTGCCCCAGGGCTTCCTCCCTGGAGGACTTTTCTCACTACCTGGGAAGGAACCTGTCCATTTACTCTTTCCTGTATGTGTGGCAGAAGAATGGCAGAGGCAATATCCTCTGCCAAGGAAACCAGCAAAGTGCTTACCAAACTTCTTCATCTGTTCCAGGGCTTTCCTGAAGCTCTTTCATATTCAAAGTGAGTCAGCATATCCTAAACTCATTTTCCTCACTTGACCACACTAAAAATGTTAAAATTATCTAGTTACTGAAATTGGAATGAATAATAGGAACACTAACATCTTGTTTCAATAGGATTATGATTTGTCAGAAAATCAAAATATTTTGATAGTTGTTTTGCAGTAGCTGCTTCTAAAATGCAACAAGAATAGCCATTGCGCTATTCAAGTTCTAACATTTTTAGTATGCTAGAGTCCAAGTAAATGTGGATATATATAATCTTGTAGGAAATGGCATTATGAGAGAAAAAGGGAAGGAAAAAATTCCCTTTGAGTAGTTTACCAAAGGAACTTGTTGATGGATGGCCCATCAACAAAGTAAGGTAATATTGTATTTAATTTTCTCCAGAAAAAATATTCAAACTAAATCTATTTGTTATAATTAGTAACTTACATGTTAGTACAAACTTCAGGGCAATTTTTTTTTTTTTTTTTTTGGTACAGGGGATCAAACTCAGGACCTTGCGCTTGTGAGGCAGGCAGTGGCACCACTGAGCTAAATCCCCAGCCCTAGGGCAATTTTTAAAAGCCTAAAAAGATGGTGTAAGAGCTGATTGTCACTAGAGCCGGAGATTCAGCTCAGTGGCACCATGCCCGGCTTGAAAGCGCAAGGTCCTGAGTTCAATCCCCGGTACTGAAAAAAAAAAAAAGAGTTGAGTCACCAAATGTTGAATTCTGAAAAGTGTTCTCAGAATGTGCATTTTTCTTCTCTGCCCAGCTCTGTGTTCTACTGGCCCAGGTACAGGAACTAACCAAGAGATGGATCTCATTCATTCAGTAAATGTTTGTTAAGAATTCACTGTATACAAGGCACTGGGCCAGCAGGGTTACTGCCCTGAACAAGAGACATAGTCCCTGTCCTCCAGGAGCTCACAGGGTAATAGATGAGAGATGTGAGAAGATCAAATCATACCAGGAACCTTGCAGAATGAGCTAAGGCATTCAACAAAAGCCCTCAGCTTTTCTAACCAAATGCAAGCTCAGGACAAATTTTTCACTGAGAAATACCTAAACCAGACAATCCTATTTCATGTTTTCCATTTGGGCTTCAGCTGAAATCCCTGAGGCTGATGTAATCATCCATGACAGCATTATGACTCCCTCTCTCATTTATGTATATGCAACTGGTGCTCTGTTTCCAAAGTCAAAACCTTGCATTTTTTGCATCTTTATCACACTTTACTTTGTCACATTTAAATGAGATGTTTTTACTAAATCAGTCAGATATTCAAAAACTGTCACTTCACAACAGATATGCTTTATGTTGTACCCCATTAACTTGAATTAATTTTCTAAAGACTTGAAAATTTACAACCATATCTTTTTTTCTATACATTTTAAGATAACTTTTATAAAACACAGTGATGGCCACCAAATACTGAATGTCTACTCTGAATTGACACTTTTAACCATAACTTCTTGTCATCTTCCCCATACAACCCAGCAAGACACTATCGGCCCTATTTTACATATAGGGAAGCTGAGCACCCAAAAGTTAAGGCAGTTTCCCAGCACAACACAGCAAGTTAAAGCCAGGAACTGAACCTTCGATTATCTGACAAGTTAACTCAATTTCTCAGGAATCGTAAATTGGGCACAAATTTCTCACCTTCAGAGCCACGTCCATAATTAATTATTCACTGTGCAACATTATAATCAAATTAACTGCAGTCAAAGCTTTTCAGCAATCAGAATCCAATGAAACATCCAAGACTAGTAAAATAAAATGTGAAATACCTTAGGCAAATGGTAAATAAATGTAGAGTGTGCAACTATGTAGTCTGCTTAGAAGGGTAAATTATCAGAAAGCACAGGCCACGCCTGGCTATGTGAAACTTCCCCCAAAACGGAAAATTCTGCTAAGTGGGGCTTGGTCGGGAGTCTGGGACAGCTTGTGCTTTTTGTTTTGTTCTGTCTTCACTGGAGCTGTTCCTAGAGAAGAACTGCCCAATCACAGCGCCCAGGTCGCCTGCTCTCCGTTTTGAGCGTGGCAGCTAGCACAAACGTTTAAGCACACGCCATCGGGCAAGTCTCCATAACCAATACGGTCACGTCGCAAAAATCAGCATGGGTAGCTTTATGAGGGAATAGGACTGTCGCCCTGGAAATCTAAAGTGAAATGCACACGGATGGGAGACTCCTGCACCGGCCTCCTAAAAGCTTTTCTCTGTCGTCTATGCAAGAGCACAACTACAGGAGACAACTGACGCTTCCGCTGCAGACAACAGACTGCAACCTAAGCAGCCATCCATCCCGCGGCTTAGGGACTGCCTCTTCTCTCCCCTCTAGCACAGTTTCCGACACACTGGGACGTTCGCTGGGCACTAGTGTGGAATCCCGTAAAGAAACCCGTCACTCCGGGCTTGGGGCAGCATGCTTGACATTCAGTCTCCTACTAGTTCCTTAACACGCATACGATTAATATTGGTACTCGGGAAAGAGAACTTCTTCTGACCTTGAACGTGCGCGCTAAATAAATTACCTCAGAACGAAAGTGGTGAGACCTCAGAACAGCATCTGGGGAGAGAAGAAAAGAACGAGACTCCGTTTAACTCCCTGCTCCTTCAACCGCCGAGTCACTAAGGACTTGCCGGGAACGAGGATCGGCAGCCTCACGCAGCGGGCACAGGGGCGGGGTGGGGAGCCGGGCCATCGGTCTCTAAGGTGATTTCTCCGCAGGAAGTTTCGGGCAAAGTTCTGGGGGTGTCGGGGGCCCCACACCTCCACACCTTACTTTCTCACCTCGAAGCTCGCGCGAAGAATGAGCAAAGGTGAGGCTGCCGCAGCCCCAGACTGTTGGCAAACTGACCCTAAAAATGGTCCCTCCCTCCCGGCCCTCGGCATCGCCGAGCTCCGGCACCCGGGGCCTGCAGGACGGAGGGGAGGGCCGAGGGCAGGGCGCGGACTTGGAGCTCCCGCAGAGCCGCGGCCGGCGGGCTTACCTCGGCTCCTCGAGCGCCCCGAGAAGACCGATCGCATCGGATGCCTCCCTTTCTGGAGCTTGCGGTGCCAGCAGCAGAAGAAGACGATGGTGGCGATGGTGCCCAGCAGGAGCAACAAGAGGAAGAGCGCGCACTGGATGCTGTAGGGTCTCAGCAGCACGAGGAAAGCGGCGGCGATCATGGTGCGGGCGGCGGCGGCGGCGGCGGCCACGGGCACCCGCGGGCGCACGGGGCTCAGCGAGTCCCGCCCGGCGCTCGCGGCTCCTCGCCCGGCCCAATGGCTGCGCGCCCCGCGCTGCGCGAGCCGGCCCCAGCCGCGGGCAGCGCTCGCCGTGAGTCAGCAGACGGCGACGCGGCGGCGCCGGGGCTGCGGGGCTCGGCCCCTCCCCCTCCCTGCGCGGGCGCCCCCGCCGCGGCCCGTGCGCAGCCCCCGGGCGCAGCCCCGCCGGGGACGCGGCGCGCGGGGAGGAGTGGCGCCGCCCACGCGCCCGCGGCTGCCCGGGCTCCGCGCATCGTCCGGCGGCCGCCCGCCGAGCATCCCCGCAGCCGGGCGCACGTAGCCGGCGGAGGGGCGAGGCGGGATGCGGTGACATCACGCCGGGCTGCGGCGGCGCGGGCGCGCGGACGTGGATGCGCAGGCGGCGGCGGCTCCCAGGCCTGAGCGCCTCCGCCCGCCGCGGGGCCCGCGCGCCGGGCGCGTGCGTGCACCTGTCCCGCTCCCGCAGCCGAGCTGCGGGGCGCCCGACGTCAGGGGGCGCTCGCGCCCCGCCCCTGCCGCCCGAGACGGGGCTTCGGAGGAGGCAGCCGGTGAGCATTTCGGGGCCTTCCCTGGGGACGGGGACCCTTCCCGGACCCCTCTGTAGACGCCCGCCGCTCCGCCCCAGACTCGGTGCTCTTCGGCCGCCGCCAAGAAAAGGGCACCTCGGAGCCTCTGCCGCCCGGGCGCTACCGCGAACCCTGACCGGTAGTGCCTTTGAAGGGGGGGCGACGCCTGAGAGGTGGGGACCTGGCGGATGAAGGAGCTAGGGGTCGGCGTGCAAGTGTTTCGAGGAGAAATTGTGCGGCCGTGCTAGGCAGTCGTGCTCCTTCGTCCCCGCGGCCCCACCCCACATTTCTGCTGCGGCAAGACGCGTTGCAGTTGGTGTCCCGGACTTTTAACTGTGGTCGCTGGTGCAGCACCCACGCCGGAGGTCTGGGTGGAGCCCGCGGAGCCTTCCTGCGGCCGGAAGGCGGCGCCGACGGCAGTCGCTCTGCGGCATCCTGCGGCCTGGGCGGGCCAGTGCCTGCCGAGCTCCGGGTGTCCCTGTCTGGGGCAGATGGTTGGTTGTGGTCCCTTTACTTGCTGGAGAAAACTGCAGTTGTAGTGACAACACCCTACTGTATCTGTGAAGTTTCTAGTAATTAGGTTGGATTCATTCGGAATATTTAAGAGTCTAAAGAAAACATCATAAAAATAATATGTAAAACTCTGAAAGCAGTTACTTCATCTGAATACTGGGTTTACGCGTCTGTAGGGATCTCACCATCAGTGTGGTTTTCTAACTACCCTGAACTTAACCCTACTACCCTAAGCTTAACAGTTGATGTTCGTTCTGAAAGCTGGCGACATAGTTCCAGGTGTAAGAAAGGTGTTTCCTAAAGCAGTCTCTTCAAGGTCAGAGTCATGCACGGGGAATACAATGGATTTCTTATTTGCAGCTGGTTTGCTCAAACACTGAAACTGTTGTACTGTTTGTTGCCTGTCACTCGTTCAGTTGTCAGCATGGAAGGTGGCAGGGTGTAGAGGGGATCTTGTCATTGTAGCTGCTCTGCGTGCTGGGAGAGCCTGCATAGATCCTGGGCGCCAGAGGGTTGACAGGTAGCTCTGCATCACAGGCACAGGGCTGGAGGTTTCCTGATACCGCAGCCCGCTGCTTGAGGAGCTGTGTCCCTGTCCATTATGCGGCATTGTTGAAGAGCAGCCTGAGAGCCTGAAGTGTGTGGCCCCTGAGAAAAGCGCTCACTGAACGTTAGCGTGGTGCAGTGATTTAAAACCAACTGCATCAACCTTTGGCAAACCTAAGACAGAGATAACAGAATTTGGAAAGATCGTCTCTTTGCTTCTTGATTAAATTGACTAAAATTGCGAGTGAACTGGAATGGCTTAATTATCCTTGAACAGAAACAAGTCTAAGACCAGAGACACAGCACAGTAACCAGTTTACCCTAAACTCTGCATTTTTAACAACAAAAAGCAACTAAATAGCAATCATGGTTCTCTGAGCTGTAACTTTGGCTCGGTTATCATCCTGAGTCCTGGTGCAGCCATTTATAAGCTTCAAGTGCACCCAGAAGATCATTTATTTCTGTTGGCAGCAAATGCTTAGCTACCAGGCAACAGGATTGTAGATACTTCTTAAATGCATCCATTTCTGGTTTTTGTGTCAGTTACCCTAAGAATACTACAGTGAACAAACCAAATACTTGGAAGAATTGAAATTTTGGTTCTCGTTATTTTTTCTGATTTACTTCTAATTTATCATTTCCTTTTCCAAATAGTGGCATGTTATTAGCTCCTTTTTGCTGTGTGTTTATGTGGTGCCTGATGCATTGTGAAATCAATAAATATTAAATCAGCCCACTGGTCCTTTTTGGAAGTTAATTTAGTAGAATTTGTACCTTTTTCTTCCTGAAAGGTTTTATACCTTTTTTCATTTTTTGTATAAAAGTCACAAAAAAATTTAAAGTTTAGAGATAGAGATCAAAAAGGAAGGTCTATAGGGGCTGGGCATTTAGCTCAGTGGTAGGCTTGTCTAGCAAGCGTGAGGCCCTGGGTTTGGTCTTCAGCACCAAAAAATTTTTAAAAAGACAAAAGAGGGAAAAAAAGGAAGGTCTATAACCATAATTTCTCATACCAAGAAATAAAAAATCATAACAGAAGAGTGTATATGATTTGCTGGCTTTTTATGAAATAAGCTAGCATTGTCACCCAAGAGCAGACAGTGGAGCTAGGGAAATAACTAGGAGAGCGTGATGTCACATGTGTAGGAGGTGACCCAGCACACAGCCCTTCTTGTCTCTGAATTCTTAACCAAACTGAGAATACACACCCAAAAAGATGTTAAAATACTAACATTATTCGGGTAAGGTCAGATTAAAGAATACAGCTTGTCTGAAGGCCGAAATGGGCCATCTTCCCCCAACTCAGTATGCCCAGCTGGCACAGCTGAAGGACAGGGGCAGGAGAGAACTGGCCTCTACCAATTGCTTCACCGAAACTGGAGGCTAGGAGCCTGACGCCTCCCAGTCAGTAGAACACTGAATGTGAGCCGGCAAAAGACAGGGTCATGTTACAAAAATCTGTTTTGAAATAAATTTGACAACCTCCAAGAAGTACCTTGGAAGACAAATTAATGAAACTAACTCTGGAGGAAATATAAAATCTAAATAACACCTATTAAAGTATATTCCTAGCTTGAAAACCTACCTATATGACAACAGCAGGCTCATAAACATTTTAACTGATAAATTATAGCAAACAATTAAAGCAGAAGAAAGAAGGAACACTTCTCCCCTCATTTTAGGAACTCAACATTGTGCTAATCCTAAAACTGGATAAAGATAATAGAAGAAAAAAGTGTAATATGCTTTCTGTATCCTTTTAAATTCTGTAAAATCTGGGGTAATGTCTCCTAGATCTTAATATTGTAATTTAAAAAGTGTATAACTGATACTGTGTAACAGGAAGGAAAGGTCTGAAAGAGGGTAATTAGGAGGGGTAGGAGAAGGGAAAAAAGGGAAAGGAAAAATATGAGAAGAGGAAAAAAATGGAAACAAGGTCTTTGCAAATAGGGAAGGGTGGATGGAGTGAAGGGAGGGCAAGGGAAGGGGGAAAAAAAATAAGAACCAAGAGACTCATGTAAAGGTACAAGATCCCAATGATGAATGTAACTGTATTTTATACCTAAAATGTACCAATAAAGTTAATGGGGTGGGGGGAGACAGAGTCATGTATGAGAAGGAACCTTTAGTCATCTGCTCTGCCAGATGTCAGAGACCAGCAAGCCCTCCCCAGGTTCCCTGTTACCAAGTCTTCCCACCTCCCAAAGCTAACAGTGAGTGATGACTTTGATAGGATGGCAGAAACATCTTCCACAGTACTTCCTTAGAGGTAGCAAGTCGTAACAGAGTTTCTAATTTATGGGTCAGGCAGAAATATCAGAAAGGGGAAAACTTTTCACCCTGTGCTGAGCACAGGGGGAATTGAAGATGACTCCAATTTTGAGCTAAGGTATATAAACTGTTTGGGAAAGAAAAATGACAAACTGTCATAGACCCATTGAGATGGAACTGTCAGAATTATCAGTGTGAAAATATCCAGCAAGAGCAGGGAGTTGTGGTGGAGAGGTCAGAACCAATGTGGGAGTCATCAACAGTAAATTGAACCCACGAAAATGGAGGAAATAACTAAGCAAGAGAAATCATAGAACAAATTGGGATCAGAGCTTTGGAAAGAGTTTCCATCTGTGAACCGGAAGAAAGCAAGAAAGCAGGACGATGGAACCACACTGGGAGTGTCCGAGTCAGAAGAGGCTAGGAGGGGTGCCGACCCAGGAATGGCCACTGGGAGGCCCCCAGAAACCATCAGAGAACTGATTATGCCTGCCAGCCGATAGGCTAAACCAGGAGAGAATGGGTTGCATAGGGAATCAGAAAAGTGAGAAAAGGAGAATCCCTGTCTACAGTCTCTGGGAAAATGTAACTCTAAGAGGGTAAGCCGACAAGCAACTGAAGCCTGAGCAAAGACCAATAATGATCCTTTTGTCTGGACAGAGGTATTGGAATACATTTCTGAGGCACTCTGGAGACAGCCAACAGTGAGAGAGGGGAACTGCAGAGGGGAGGAGAAGCCTTCCCCTGGGAACCCTATTTACAATGGGCCCCAAAGCACCTTGAGTCCTCCTCCCTTGGGCCGCTTCTTTCTGCTGCAGAGCTGCAACAGAACCTGAGTAGTAGTGCCGCTGGCTCCCTGCCCCTGGTCTTCTTTTCTCCCTACCAACCTTGGTTAGGAAGATTCAGACTGGAAGAATGACTTTGACGGAAAGATAAGAAATGCCATGGAGTGTAGCCGAGGCTTGCTGTGCTTTTTACAAACCTCTGTGGACATAAGTAAATTACACAATTGATAACCACACAAGGACATTACAGTGAAATATTACCCACTTGAAAACAAACAGATTAGGTGAGAACAGGTCTAGCAATAAATTATTAGAAATCACACTGGTTTTGGACTAGTAGTCTGTGTGTGTATTGAAAGGCAAAGGAGCTATAGCATCTGGAAAAACCCAACTCATCAATGTTTGTTTGTTGTTGTGGTACTGGGGAGCAGGCGGCAGCACCACTAAGCTAAATCCCTGGCTCCCCCAATTCATGAATGTAATCTTAGAAATCTGGTGATTTCCAGCCACTAGAATCAGAAAAACCATAATGTGGATGAATTGCTATTGCCTTTTAAAAATATTTTGAGTTTAGGAAGGAAAAACAATTGTAGTTTTCAGTAATATCAAATATTATTTTCAGAAAATATACCTTGGGAAGGGATTTTGTATTTATTTTACCACAATAAAAATATTTAAAATAATTAAAAGGAACCATAACAAAATATTTCAGATAGTCATTTCAAATTGTTCTTTCAACATTTTAGAAATTTTAAAGCCCAACTAAAATTTGTTGTCCCACGAGTTTGCCAGGCTGCAGGATCCATGGTAATGCTGTGAAAAATATTTTGTCTATGAGCATTGTAGAGTTTTTAAAAAGTCTGCTGAGTTTAGGGGTTTAATAACATCAATATAATTGATTTCACATACTCTATATAATGTTTTGCCGACAGGTTTTGGGAAATAATTATTTATTATCCACAACAAAATAGAATTTGCTTGCATGGTTTCCACAACGAGTGTAGGATTAGTCATGTGGCAAAATACTGAGTTATTTGGCCAGAAAATTTACTCATAGTTGTGAGAATTTGAGAACTGTTCACAAATAAAATTATAAAGCTCCTAGAGTTATAAATCACTAAGAAGTATTGTTCATTAGTATTCAGATAGTGTAAAATACACCATTTCTAAGAATGTGCCGTTTACAAAGCAAGTTTGAAAGCCAAAAGTATTGTCTTCTAGATCCAAGATGAAAGTTACCATATAAGTTACAAGCATTTCTATATTCTTAAATGAAAAAAGGCAGTTTTATAGTTGTCTAATAAGTATGAGATGAATAGCACCTTGTTTAATACTTACAAATTAAATTTCAGAATATCTTGATGAAACTACAGCAACATTATATAGCTATATTTCTTTTGTTTCTTACAATACTTTGTGATTTAGGTCTTTTGCATTAAATATTTTATTCTTGCAGATTTATATGCTAATGCATTCATGTTCTCATAACCTGAAAGAATAATAGCACTAAGAAAGCAGAAGTACCAAATGTACTAGGAACAGAAAATTGAGATGAGTAACTGATGATTAGTAAAAAGAATTTTTTTCAATAACACATAGTTATAGAGGTTATTGAAATTATCTCAGTGTAATGACATCCCATGAATCTAGAACAGAAAGAAAAATATATTTTAAAATGTCCTTGTAGCCCTGAATACTTTGTGGAGTACAGTAGGAAAACCAACAGCAAACACGCTAAGCCAGAATATAGTAGTGTTTTTAGTTCAAAGAAGAAAACCAGCAGCTAAATTCTGTTCTTGGTGCTCATATCTCTGCTATAGAAGTCTTTAACCTGGAATCCATTCATAGATGAGTTTCTGGGGACCTGAAATTGTCTAAACATCTGTGTCTCTTTTAAGGGACATGATCCATAACTTCTGTTTGATTCTTAATGAGTTACCCCCTGCCCTCAAAATGAGAAGAATCATGTGAACCATACAAATCAACACAAGCACTCAGCCTTCTGAATGCAGTGTTATGTCGTCCTCTCGGTCCACCAACACTGGCATCAGCTGGGTGTCCCCTGAGACTAGAAGAAGCATCTCAGGCACTACCGGTCTAGGCCAGTGATGGCGAAACTTTTAGAGCTTTCAGTGACACAAAGAGCCCGCTGCATCCCTCAGGCCATAAGATTCAGCACCACTGGTCTAGGGGGAGCAAAGGAAGCTTCCTCTCTAACCTGCAGAAATTCAGGGAAGGCTCCCTACCCCAAGACTTGAGTGGAGGTGACGTTCTGTGAGGTTCCCTGTCTACCAGCATCTTTAAATACATCAGGAGGGAGTCGGTGAGTTCCCCAGGGTAGCTCTTGTTGACCTGTTAGTGCTAATCCCAAGAGGAGGAAAAACTGGGTTGACTACCCAGGACCACTTCCCAGCCTTCTCTCATGGGACGAAGGGCCAAGTTGCCTTCAGATCAATTCAGTATACCAGTTTTTATCTAGGTATTGGAATGGATAAGCCCTTCCAGAGCCAACAGCACTGCCCCTAAAATCTAGTCTTGTGTTCAGAGTAGATTTGCCATAGTCTAAGTCCTAAAGAGGAACAGAAGGAGATATTAGGCTCCCAGAAACTACTGCACCCCTTTTTTCTCCTTCTCCTCATCCTCCTATGTCTCTTTCTCCCCTTCCTCCTCCTTTTGCTGCCATGAGATGACCCAGATGCTAACACCTTGATATGAGACTTCCCAGCCTCTGGGAAGTTTCATTATGAATTATTTACTCTGTAGTCTTCTGTTATAGCAGCACAGAGTGGACTATGAACCTGCCTTTGGTATCCTTGTCAGCTCCTCCCTACCACCATAGTCCCAGAACAGTAGGTCTCAACATCACAGGCATTAGGTTAATGAGATTCATTAGGTTAATGGGTTAATTAGCCATTTCTTTTTCTTTTTCTTTTTCTTTTTTTGCTGTCTGGGGATGGAACTCAGGACCTTGCACTTTCGAGGCAGGCGCAGCGCCACTGAGCTAAATCCCTGGCCCAAATTAACCGTTTCTTAAAGCCCTAGCCCCTCTCCACTTGTTGTAAACCTTCCACTGAAGCCTTCATGTTTGATCTAATCTTGTGTGAGGAGAATCTGGCCCTATTTCCTTCAGTTAAAAATAAAAATGTAGGGGCCGGGGATTTAGCTCAGTGGTTCCACCGCCTGCCTCGCAACCGCAAGGACCCGAGTGTGATCTCCAGTACCTAAATAAATAAATAAATAAATATTTTTAAATGTAGGCAGGCAAGGGGGTCATGCCTATAATCCCATCTCTCTGAGAGACTGAGGCAGGAGAATCAAAAGTTCAAGGCCAGCCAGAGCACCATAGCAACTTAATGACCCTTCTCAAAATAAAACATAGAAAAGGCTGGAGATGTAGCTCAGTGTGAAAGCCCTAGGTTCATTTTCTAGTACCCCCAAAAGTTATTATTAATAAATTAGTGTGCTGTTAATATACCTCAGAAATAAACTCATAGGGGGTACTTTTATGCCCATTTTATAGATAGAAAAAGTCATGAAAAGGCCACAAGGGTAGTAGGTATTGGAGCCAGTGGTATGGATTCAGACAGTTTGACCCCAGAGCCTATGTGTAACCATTCATGTGACCCTGCTTCACCATCTATTATATTTGGAAATATAGATTCAGATTGGAAGACCATTTCAAACTACTAACATAGGAAAACTTTTCCAAAAAAGTAAAAAATAAAAAAGTTAATCTTTCAGTTTTCTGTCTTTCCATAGAAGATTTGTATGGTTTGGTGGCCCTGGCTATTGTAGCAACTTCTGTACAATAGAGTTAAAAGTTCACAGCACTGTCCCAAAATGCTACTGCTGCTGAGTCTCCTGTTCCCCTCAGTTTGACCCTCTTTAACCTTGAGGGTTAGGTCTCATACTTTAGACTCTCTGTACCTATCTGTCCTCCTTCCTTGCTTTTATGATTTACTGGGCCACTGCCAGCTTGAATACCTCCATCATCTCCTTGGGCTCCTTTCCTCAGTAACTGAAGGGGTTGGTTCCAGGAACCCTGTCAGGATCCAAATCCATCCACATGTGATTGAGTCCTCTACATAAAGGGTCATGGTATTTGCATATGACCTACACATGTCCTTCTGTGTACTTTAACTCAAGATTACCTATAATACCTAGTACAATGTGAATGCTATGTGAATAGTTGTCCCACTATATGGTTAGGGAATAACGACAAGGACAAATACCTGCACAAATTTACTATGGACTCAGTTTTTCTCCAAACATTTTTTACTTGAATCACAGATGTGGAATCCATGGATATAGAGGTCAAACTGTGCTTGCATTCTCCACTTTTAATTAGTCTCCTGATTCTGACTTGCCCTATGGCTGCCTAAACCCAGGCTTGCTAATGCCTGTGACAGAAAACGGTCTGTGATACTCCCTTCCATTTTCATTACTCTATGAATTCATTGATAGCAATAAATATATATGTGAATATGTTTTTATAAATGATCTCCCTACACATATACAAAGTAAGGAAATTACTTGATAAAAATGTATAATGAAGCTGATTCTTGTATTTTTAAAACTTTAATGTTGCTTCAAGGTGGTTTGAAAGAATATTAGAATAAGAAGAGAAACGCTTGGTAATGGGTAAAAGGGGGAAACAACTTAAGATGATTTATTAAGTAAGTTATCTGAAATGTGTGATTCAGCATATTAATTATGTTTAGACCTAAACTTTTGAGATTATGAAAGTACAAAATTAATGAACACATTGGAAATGGTAGCCAGTTATTTCATTAATATGTGATATTAACATAGGGTATAATGGGATAGATATCTCAAAGAAAAATTAGCTTGTCTTTTCATGTTATAATTGATTAGATAAATTAGTACTTGAAAGTTGAATTAACCCTAATTTTATGCATATACATTGATTCTGGGAACAGAGTTATTTCTCTTTGTGAATTTTTAAAATTAGCCTAAAAATTATTAAAGTTGTAGAATACACTTAGAGCAAAAAGCATTAATTATCTTGTCTTACTGTCAACATGAATAGTACATTCCACATTAATCAAAAACAGGTAAAGTGACGGTGTTTTTACATGCCTTATAGCTATCCTATTATAGAACTTGTAATTGATTTTACTCTAGGTTTTTGCATCTGCATCTGTTTTTGATAAATCAAGGAGAAAGGCAGGTAAATATTGGGGGAACATATAGTAGCAAAAGAATAGTGAGAAAACACTCATAAAACTGGTATTTCTCTGAAGAGATTTTGGCAGCCCTGGAAACATTAACTCCTTCTGAGTCTCTTATGTAAAATTTCAGATAGTTTTACCCATGGCTGCTGACTTTTTGTTGACAGTTGATGAAGATAGGCAGCATTGAGGAGCAGATAAGATCATCTACCCCTGACTTCTGTGCTGTTATCTCTCTGCAGTAGAAGTCACCTTCTTGAACACATCAAGACGAAAGTTAACCAGGTACACTGTCTAAGCAAGATAAGAAAAAGACAGGTCATTTAGCTCATGGTTCTTTTGCCAGCTCAGGAGCAACAGAGATTTTAGTTCAGATGATGAAGCTGTGTGTAAAGCCAGTGGCATGAGCAATACCAGTGGTATTGATCCAGTGATAGAGATCAGAGTGCTTATGCAGAAAGAGAAAAGAACAGTTTTTTGCCTTGTTTTCTTTTAACTAACCCTCGCCATTGGAAATGGAGCTTGACCAGTGGTATGATGAACCATGTCAAAACATTGAAATCAGAAATACCAACCCTAATCAGTGCTGTGGTAATACTCCAGTAAACACGTTGGTTAAGTCAGGGTGCATTGTCAGTATCAGATGTCCAAAGGGAGATAACACATGAGAGTTCTGGCACCAGAAGGAATTTACTGGTTGACAATAAATAAGTAGGCACACAGGCAGTGAGAAGGTATGCGGAACCCCACCCTGCTATAATAGATAGGAACAGAGGGCTATACATTAACATTGGGAGGATTTTAGGAAGCTTTAACAAAGGTGCTATTTCAGAAAATGTAGGCTGGACATAGAGAAAGCATGAGGGGGAACGCTGTGCAGTAGGGCTAATCACAGAAGCAGCGTACCAGCCCTGGACAAAAGAGAGAGAAAAGGCAGTGATTTTTGCAAACTGAAGGAAGTGAGTTATATCAGCAGTGCTGCTATGAAATCTGAAGCCACCCCAAGGAAGGGAGCCGGGAAGATAAAGTCTCCTATCACTGTCCTCCCTCCTTTTCTGAACAGTAACTAGACATTCCAATGGCTGACCTCAGCTGGAAGGAAGGCAAGGGAGACCATTGAGGTCACCTCTAGGATTACAGAATGGAGATGCTAGAGAAGATCTGAGGGACGCAGAAGGAGTCTGGAGCCCTGGGTTCTGGGCAGTTCTGCAGTCTTTACCCATGATGATGAGCAGGTCAAGACCCTTGTCTCTGGGAGAATGGAACTATAGGGCCAAAATGTAGACGGGAGTCAGGTAAGCAGCTAGGTCCACAGAACAATCTAACCACTAGAATTAACCTGTTGCATTGCTGACTTGATGAAAATCCTGGTTTAGTTTGCTTGCAGTGAGCAGCTGGGAGCTATTGTCAGGGCCTGCTGGAGACGCCAGTTCCCTCATTTTAAAGTGTAAATATTATTTGTATCTACACTGAAGGCTTTCTGTAAGGGTTAAACAAATTAGTAATTAAGGTTAAATCCTTAAGACAGTTATATATACACATATCGATGTATGTATTTGTATATGTGTGTATATGTATGTATATATGGTAAGACAGTGAAACTCAATAAATGTTAGCTACATTTTTACTCTCATTAAGTGAAAGAGACAGGATTGGTAAGATCTGAAGACATCATGTAGGGCTATTAGGGAACTAAATTAATTCCTTTATTAGGTAATGGCTATAAACATGACAATGCATGATATCATAATATATTCATAAAATTAGCTTCAACAAAAGAACAGTCATAAACTCTGGCCAAATAAGAATGCTTTTCTTTTCCTTCCCATCAAGGAAAGTTTAAAATGGCTCAGGTCTGTATTCCCTCAGACATACTGAATGTTTTTAGGCTTCTCATATTCTACTCATCCCTCTAAGCAATGCTATAGTTTGGCAGGGCTATTGAATCATCATAAAGTATATGACATCTTCTTAATCAGGATATTGCAGGAATTACTTGAGAATTTAAAATGTGCGTGACATCATGTGAAAATAGACGAAGTGGAAGAAGTCAGTTGAAATCTTCCTAATAGACATTACAGAACCTAGTAACTTTCCTTCACAGGGTAAGAACCTTTGATGAGAAAGCCATTTGTTCATTCAGCTGCATGCAATATGTACTGTTGGTGTTGGAATGTTCTGAGCCTGATCAGACCCATTCCAATCTTGACTTTTCTTTCTTTAGCAATACTGTATGATTTCTAAGAAGTAATATGGATATCTCCCTCCCTCATGTCCCACCTTGCCAAGAGGCTAAGCTAAAACTAGTTGTGTATTCCTCAGAGATCACTGAAACAGCTACAAGATATTTAGAATTACACTGGCACTATTTCCTGGCTCTTTGGATTCATTTGGGGGGAGTTTTTGTTCATATTCTGAACCGAGTAATGTAAGGAGCTTTTATGTCTGTATATACCCAAACTGATATGTATACAAAGCAATATAAATCTTTTGAAATCTATGAAAGCATACTTAGGTTTTGCTGTAGTGCTATTATTTGCCTTTTATAATTTTTGTTTAATTCATAATAGAGAATTTACTTAAATACAAAGGCATATGAGACACTTGAACTATATGTTGATGTTCATTTCTTAAGTTTGGTTACTTTTGTTTCTAAGAATTTCAGACTGGCTTTTGAATTATTGCATTAATTTTATCATTGATTTGTTAAAAGTAAATATAAATGCATTGAAAAGTTATGTTTTTAATTACATTTGCTATACAACTACCCCTTTTCCATCTTCTTTCTTTCTTTCTTTTTTTTTTTTTTGGTACCGGGGCTCGAACTTGGGTCCTTGCGCTTGTGAGGCAGGTGGTGGAACCACTGAACTAAATCCCTGGCCCTTCCATCTTATTTTTTGATATCATCTTTTTATAATGTGATTGTGGCTTATGACAGACATTGTTTTTCAACCCCATTAGTGAGTTGTGAAAACAATTTAATGTACTGTGACCTGTGCTTTCAAAAATGAGTTAAGAGTAGATAAACAGAAACCAAGAGGATATGTTGCATGTAGTAAGAGTAAATATATTTTATGAAATTTTGTTTTAGTTTTCCTTGTGCATATACACATGCATGCACATATGTGTTTGTGTTTTCTGGATCAAAATGTGTTTTCTGTTCCTTCCCTCTGTCTGTCCCCTAAAATGTGTTTTTGTGTGTGTGAGTTGCCGTAAAAAAAAAAAAAAAAACATAAAAAGCCATTGGCTTATATTATCCAGCCACATATCTTGAGTTTTATCATGGCTGTGGTTATGTTCAATTTATCAGTCTAGCAAGTAGAGATTCTCAAAAGATTAATTAAGTTTATTTGGGGCTGAAATATCATTACCATGGGGATACATGTGCTATTCTAAACTGTGAGTGCATTTAAGAAGATCAAGGTAAGGGGAGGTTTTGAAAAGGTGAAATGAAGATTATCTAAAATATTCGGAAACAATAAGCCTTAGCTACAAGGATCAATAGCAGGGCTCCCAGCACTTAGGAGGCTGAGGTAGGAGAATCTCTATGAGTTCAAGGCCAGCCTGAACTACATTATGAGACCCTGTCCTAAATAAATAAACATGTACCTTGATTTGGTATAATTGTCTTATGTGTTTTATGCTTTTTGGCCTGTTAGTCTGGCTGTTAATCTCTATGATAATTAACTTTGTAAGGACATAAAATAAATGAATCTGATGCTGGCAAAAATAAAATAAAAGCTTTATTAAAATATACTTTACTGGGCTGGGGATTTAGCTCAGTGGTTCCGGCACCTGCCTCACAAGTGCAAGGTCCTGAGTTCGATCCCCGGTACCCCCCCCCCAAATATATATGTATATATACTTTACCATGCATTTCATTCATTTAAAGGGTACAATTTAGTGTGAGGGTTTTATATATACATATATTTTCACAGGGTGTCTTAGTTATGTTTCTCATTGCTGAGACAAAATACCCGACACCTAAAGTTAAAGAAGGAAAGGTTTATTTAGCTCACAGTTTGTGGAGGTTTCGGTCCATAGGAGGCTGGCTGTGAGGCAGAGTGGCATGGCAGAGGACATCACGAGGAGAAACAGTTTATGGCAAAGCAGGGCAGGCAGAAGTCAGCAAGAGACAAGCAAGTGACAAACAACAATCAAGGACCAATAATGACCACACCCCTCTTTCAGTCTCTTATATTTTACCCAGGCTACCTGCCCTTAGGGCAGCACTCACACCCTCAATCCTAGCATTGCATCATGAGTCAATCCCAGCATCCCATCCTTGATCCCAGCATCAGACACCCTAGATCCAGCCACCTCTGAAAAGCCCCACCTATGACCACATGAGGCATTGGGGAGAAATCTAGATACAAGGCATAACACAGGATTTTGCAACTGTCACCACAATTCAATTATTTTAAAAAACATTTTATCTAAAAAAATTATCTAATTTCTGTCTCAATAAATATGACTATTCTCTTTCAATATTAGTTTGACCATTCTCAGTCTCTTGCATTTCTATATATGTAAATTTTAAGGGTTGGGAGTGTAGCTACATGGCAGAGTACTTGTGTAGCATTGTGAGGCCCTAGGTTTAGTCCCCACCCAACATTACAAAAGTTAAGATCACATTAGCAGTTTCTGAAAATGACATACATTATTGAACCAATAGTGTCCATAGTGTACTTCATGCTTGTGAATGTGACTGTTACCAGTTCCATGAATTTCTCCCTGAATAGAAGTTGGAGGGCAAGGAAGGTAGCTTAATGGTAGAGTATACACTTAGCATACATGAAACCCTGGGTTCAGTGCCTAGTACCTACCTCCCCCCAAAATAGTTGAATAGAAATAGAAGAATATTCTGACTTTCCCAACTACACGACATTTCAGTAACTTATAAGTGACAAAAGTTTGCTGCAAATGTTTGAGGCTAGGACCAAGATTGAAATTTTTGTGAACAAGAACTGCCATTGACCACTCATAGAACATTGAATGGCTTTGGAAATAAACTTTTGCTACAGACTGGATAATGTTTCCCAGATGAATTTATTAAGAAATCACAAGACAAAATTACATGATGAAACATTTATATGCAAAAACTGTATTGAAGTAAAGTCTTTTCAGTAACAATTTGTGATTCAAATAATGTCAGTTTCCCTTTTATACTTCACTTATTGGCAAAAATTAAATGAAATATTCATTCTCACTCAGATTTGCATTGGATATAAGTTCAAATTATAGTTCCAGCCTTGCCTTTCTTTCTTTCTTTCTTTTTTTTTTTTTTGGTACCAGGGATTGAACTCGGGATCTTGTGCTTGCAAGGCAGCCAGTGGAACCACTGAGCTAAATCCCCAGCCAGCCTTGCCTTTCTGACTACAAAATAAAAACCAAGAAAATTTCCGTGTTTCACAACCATTTTATTGTTCACTTCAGGATTTTTCACCTGACCTTTAATCTGAAGTAATTAATCTGCATGATAATGACCCACTGAAAGGTAAATATTAAGAGAACTTAAAAGAATTATGCAGTAGTCTTCTAAGAGATAAATGTGCTCAATTAAAATTTTCAGCTCATATTGGGAGGTAAAAGTTTCTTAGTGATGTTTGTACAATTTTGCAAATATATTAAAAGCCATTGAAAACATACTTTTAAATGGTTAAAATGGTGAATTTTACATTGTGTGAATTTTATCTTAAAGTTCTAAACTCATGGATTTACGTTAACATATTCTAATCCTGTACTTCTCAGTGTGAAGAACATCTTCAAAGAGGAAATATGTAAAATCTCTTTATAGACCAGTATTTAAAAATGAGCATTTGCAATAGATTTTGATGATATCTAATAGAAACTTTGAACTCCAGTTAAGCAAAATTTATTTTTGACTCCACTCTTTCTATTGGTTAATCTGTCTTACAAAATTTCAAATTTTGTAAATAAAAATATTATGATAATTTATTTTCCCTCTTGTTGTATAAGTATCTACAGTATATAATGTCCTACATTTGTACCTCATCTTTTAGTGTCTAAAATATTTACTGTCTAAGCCATTTACACAGGAAGTCTGTGAACTAATGGTATATCCTTAGTTTAGCTTTGCTTATGGCAAGCATCCATAGAATTTATGGATATACAGTTCCCTGGGGAATGTCATGCAAGTTACACAATTCTGAAAAGTAAAATAGAGATAAGTCACAGCTTCCACACTCCCCATTACATGAGGTGACCCTGAAACCTAACTTAGAGGCCTCCCCATTATTCTGGACCATGAAGTACATACATGAGATGAGAAAGAAGGACTTCAGAAGCCAGCAGGATGCCTAAGATCTTTCCCAACTTTGCCTGTGCTTTTTGATTGCTTATACCTTTAAAATTATGAGTAAACCGTTATACTGGGTAAGATCTCTGATATTTCTAGGCTAGTTTGCTAATACAGTCCTATGTGTAATCATAGTACTATTAATGTGTTTAAAAGCATAAAGTTTTCAAAAATCAAGATCATCCATTTTTAAGGTTGGAATAAAGTATAATGGCTTTTACTTAAGATAGACAAAAGAACCATATTTTCTATATAAATACTTAGTACAAATTTAATAAGAAACATAATGTTACCATCTGCTCAATGGTCCATATATTTCTTGAAGATTTCTAAGCTCAGTTCCTTCTGTAAAGTTTTATTATTTATAACTAAATGTTTTTTTCATGAAAACAAACCAATACATACAAGTGCTAAGGATGTTAAGAACTAAAAGTTCAATTTCATTGTTTCGACCCAAATAGAACAGTTCTTCAATTTGTACCAAGAAAAATCTTCCATCTTAAGACTTTAGAATTATTTTTTTTTAAAGTAAACGAAAAACAACCTTCCAAAAAAAATTTTTTTTTTTTTTGTACCAGGGATCAAACTCGGGTCCTTGTGTTTGCACAGCAGGCGACTTCCAAAAATTTTTATTGTTCTCCCTGGGTCAGTTTTGGTTCTTGGTCCTGGTGAGGTCTACTATTATTTTTCTACTACATATTTTTCCTAAAATATATAAATTCAGCCATCTGTGATACTATTTATAAGATTGCAACTTATTTTTTTAGATTCTTCATAGCTATTTGACAAGAAAAAAATTATAAAGGTGTAAAATTTTTTACATTACACTGCTTTATTTTGTAAGGGACACCCCACTGTGTATCACATCCTGAGCAGCCTCATAATGATCTTGGAACATAAAGGCTTTTGAATCCAATGAAAACATACAGTGAAGTTTGTAGGTAGGAGGAAGAACTGTAGGAAGCATGTAGTGAAAGTTTACCTGAGTGGGTAGTGTCATTATGAAACATAGATTTGTAAATATATCATATATATCATATATACATGTAATATATATCCTATATAATATATATCCTTTCTGTTTTGTTTTTAAGGAAAAATAGTAACTTTGGGGCTATATGCAGAATAGCATCATCCACATGGGCATTCCCATTGCCTCCTACAGTTTCAGAAAAACCTGTGATAACTAATTAAGAAAATGCAGAAGATCTTGCAGACGGATGAAATCATCAGTACTGAAGCTCTTAGAAAAGGAAAGAGGAAAAGGACAGAGACAATGGACTCAGAAAATGCAAATAATGACATGGATAAAGGACAGGTTGGTTTTCTGTTGCCTTGATTTAATTTTATTGTCTAGCACTACCATAATTCCTCTCATAATAATTTATTTGTACTTATCCTAGTCTATTAATTTATTCTTCCATTTAATTCTTTATTTAATTAAGGGAATATGGTTTCATGCTCTCTTTTTAATGTCAAACAGGTTGAGTTAGAAACATATTCAATAGATGATCTGCCTAGTTTTGTTTAATTATGGCCAAAGGTGACATTGTTCAAACTTTGCTTGTGATTCTGGGAAATTAAAGATGCACAAATTGTCAGAAAATATTTTTCCAGGCCAGGGATTTAGCTCAGCAGCACAGCGCCTGCCTGGCAAGCTCTAGAGCCTGAGTTTGATCCCAGTACCAAAAAAAATATCCCCCCAAAAAGCATATTAGAGAAACTGAATACCTCTTCTTTAAAACTTACTGCTTGCTCTTCTTTTCATATTCCAAATTCATAGCCACCTCATAATCCATTCCCCTCATATACTTTAGACAGCCAATTGATGTGCTTATTCTGTATTATTTGTATATCTTTCTAGTACATGTATTTGTATATGTCTTTGTATTACATGTAGTGTTTTGTGTTTATATATTATTTCACTCTTTAATTATGTTGCATTCTTATGGTTTAAAACTTTTTTAAAAGATAAACAGTGAAAATTCCCTTCATATTCCTGTCTCCTACCTACCCTGTTCAAACCCAATCCTACCCCTTACACACACCCCTCCTCGCTACAGGTAACCACATTTCTTGCCGTTCATTTTTATTTGTCCTTCCTGTGTTTCTTTGTTCAAATAAAGTAAATATGAATATACATTCTTAGTCCTGTTTGGAATAAAAAGTAACTTACCATTTATACTGCTTTGTATTTCCCTCTATTGCCCTATAGTTTGAAGATCTTTCCATTAATAGCTTTCTCTTTTTTACAGCTCCGTATTACTCCACCCTTTATTTAACGAGTCTCCTATGATACATGGGGTTGTTTTCAATCTTTTAAAATTATAAATCACACTGCACTGTCAACCTCCTGTATACATCATTTACCAGTATTGATATCATAATACAAACCTTAATTTGTTTCTGATTGTTCCAGTCAGTGTTATTTTAATAATAAGTTATAATTATAAAATTTCAGGTATATAATATGATGTTATATGATAAATATAAATAATGAAAATGTTACTGTAGTGAAAAAATGAACACTATCATCATTTTACACAGTTATCTATTTCCATTTATTTGTAGGGTGAGAGTAGCTAAAATCCTTTTATTTAGCATGAATACTAAACGTAGTACAGTTTTGTTACTTGCAGTCCTCATGTTGAACATTGTATCTCTAGACTTGTTTGATTTTGTATCCTATGTATCCTATGACCTATGTTCCCATTTTCTTATTTTTTATTTTGTTTTTAATATTCCCATTTTCTAACCCCCTTCCCCACCTGCCACAGGTGAACCACTGTTTTATTCTCTATGTATATTTGAGGGGTTTGTTTGTTTTATTTTAGATTCTAGATATGAATGATACCATGAAATGTTTTTCTTTCCATGTCTGACTTACTATAATGTCCTGAGGTTCATCCACATAGTAGCAAATAGCGAGATTTATTCTTTTTTAAGGCTGGATAGTATGCCATTATATACATATGCACACATACATATGTATGTATGTAATAGTTTAATTATTATTTCATCCACTGTTGGACACTCAGGCCATTTCCATACAGTCAGTACTATTTTCAGCATCTGTCTGTATTGCTGCCTGCACATCTGCTGCCTTGCATTTAACCATTGTTTTATTTGTACTGTGTTTATTTATTGGTTCCTCCAGTGATGGATCCCTAGATTACCTCCAGCATCTTGCTTCCACAAACAATGACAAAATCTTCATATGTGTCTTCTAAGATACAATGTGAGCCGCAAGGTTCTGAGTTCGATCCCTGGTACAAAAAAAAAAGATGTAACATGAGAATATCCTTGGGATAAATACACAGGAGGGGGATTTATGGCTTACAAACTACATGTTTATTTCGGTTCATTTGATTAGATATCATAAGACTGTTTTTCAGAATGTTCATCACTCTACCTGCGCAGCAGCAATGCATAAGGGGTCGCTGTATTTATATTCCTCTTCCAAAACTAAGTGTTAATATCTGTATTTCTAATTTTTGCCAAATTGACAGATGAAAATATCTCATTGTAATTTGCTATTGCAGGTTTAAGGAGACACAGCAGTGCTGATATTAAAAGTTCTTGGACATATTTCATTGCATGTGCATATTAAAGTTTGTTTTGCTTATAGACCTAAGAATCAATTGCAAGGGAACAGTTGTGATAATGTCAAATGTTTTCCAAAGTAGTATACCAATTTTTTGTTTCTACTAGCAACATATAGGAAACCCCAGGGATCCATGTCCACTCTATGCATGGTTTTGTCAAACTCCTTAATGTTTGCCCCAAATGATATTTCATCATGATGTTTCAATGATATTGTGCCCCAGACTTGATTTTCTTTTTCTTAACTGCTAATGAGGTTGAGCATCTGTTCGTATACTTATTGGCCTATGTATTTCCTATTTTAACTTGTTCATGTTATTTGCTAATTTTTCTGTTGAGGTTCTAGGTTATTTTTCCTTTGTAGAGGAAAAAAGACACACACACACACTCACACACCTTTATCAGTTAACACTGCAAATACATGTCTTCCATTGGTTTGATGTCTTTCCCCTTTCTTTAAATGTTCATTAACTAACAGAAGTTCTTAATTTTACTTTAGTTTAATGTATTACTCTTTTATTATGACCAGTGATTTTATATTTAAAATCTGTCCAGAGGTCAAAATATATCTACAGTTATTTTCTTTTTTTTCTTTTTTTGGTACCAGGGATCGAACTTGGATCCTTGCGCTTTTGAGGCAGGTAGCAGAACCACTGAGCTAAAGCCCCGGCCCTACAATTATTTTCTTATACAGCTTAAAGATTTACTTTTGATGTTTAAGTTCTGGATCCATCTGCAGGAGTGTGTGTATGTGCGCGCATGCGTGTGCGTGTGCATGTAATGAAGTAGGGGTCCTTCATCTTTATCTTTTTACCAAATCATTCATCAGTTTTTCCAGCTTCGTTGTTGAACAGAATCCATCCCCCCAGGAGCCTCTGTGCCACTCTAGCATAACTCAAGTTCTTCATGTTTTTGTGTCTGTTTTTGGCTTCTCTATTCTATCTCTTGACTGTACTGTCTATCCCTTTACCTACTTGTATTGTTTTAATTGCTCCAGATTTTCAGTAAGCCCTTGTACATGTAAAGAAAAACTCTATTATACTTCCTGAGAATTTCTTTGGATATTTTTAGCCTTCTGATCTTTCACCTAAATTTTAAAATGAAATTTACCTCCAATACTTTCAGATTTTTGGCAGAACTGTATTAACTCTATACTTCAATTTGAGGATAATTATTATTTTTATAGTATGGCTTTTTATATTTAAACATGGTATCTACAGGGATCAAACTCAGGACCTTGTGCTTGTGAGGCGGGTGTTGGCACCACTGAGCTAAATCCCCAGCCCTGAATATGATGTATTTCTAGATGACAGTGCTGGAGATGGAGCCCAGGGGCTCACACATACTCGGCAAGTGCTCTGTCACTGAGCTGTAGCACAGCCCATGGTCATCTTTCAATAAAGCTTTTTCACAGTATTCGTAATGATCTTGCACATATTTTGTTATGTATTAATGACATCTCAGAGCAAGATTTAAGCATAAATGTGCAATATATAAGCTATAGGGATCGGAAACTGTGAAGAGGCACATGAAAATTTATTTCCTAGAGATTTTTAAAGAAACATTTTATGGAAGTACATTAATGGAATTTATGGAAGTATATTAATACATACAAGGAATGCATATACCAAGAATGTACAGTTTGATGAAGTGTTACAAATGGAACCTATCCACACCAAAAATTAGACCACTGGCATCCATAAAATGCCCTCCTGCACCCTTGTGACTACCACCCCATACTTGGTCCTACAGGTAACTACTTTTCGGACTTAACATGTGGTGCCCTATTGAACACTGGCCACTATTTGTAGTTGGCACATGGAAGCAATAAATTTTGTACTTCTCACCATCTTGTTAAGGTTTCCTATTTTATTAAACAATATTTATGTATAACTCTACAGATGAAGGAAGTCCAGTTCAGATTATGAGGCATTTGACCTAAGACAGGCCGTGGCACAGATTTTAATGGTCTTGTTTATTCTACTGTGTTGTGCTAAGACAGTATACCCCTGTGAAGTAGCTGTTCAAAGTTCGCGGCCTCAGTTGCTTGCAGATTTTTTTCTTAGAACCTAACTAATAATTGTTTTCAGAAACCCCCACAATTTCTGGAAAATTGCGAATATCCTCAGCAATTGTTTTTTTGGAGGGAGGTTTGCAAGTAGCTAATCCAAGAGTGTTATTCAGTTCTCCTTGCTGCTTGCTGCCCTGGAACCCGTCTACCACGTGTAGCTGTCTCCAGTGCTCTCGGTTTGGTTTTGTTCTTAAAGCCCTAAGATCTCTAAGATGCCGCCAAAATGCCCTGCACCTCTAAAGCTTTATTAGTACAGTATTTTGTTAAATCACATAACTGCAGGAGATGTAGCATATTTAGGGTTTAAATTAGTGTTTACATTTCTTTTTTTTTTTTTTGGTACCAGGGATCGAACTCGGGTCTTTGTGCTTGCACAGCAGACAGCGAAACCACTGAGCTAAATCCCCGGCCCTAGGGTTTAAATTATAAAAATAGATATTTTTCTGACCATATCTGAAATTCACGGTTTTTCACAATTCGAGGGTGGTCTAGGAACATAACCCCCGCAAATTTGGGGGGTCCACTGTGCTGCTTGGTATTGTTCGCTGAAGCTAAGCAGAAAGTCAGAATCCTGGTTTCTACTTCAAAAGAGGCACATATGCAGGAAACTCTGTTCTTCCCTTATCCTGAGAACTTCTGGATGGTCAAGGACAAGCTGGGAGCTGTTTGATAGCACAAAGTGCTTGTGGGAACAGAAATTTGTGGGCCTGATGAACCCTCTCTGGCACACAGAGCTTGGGAGAAACCACTCCAGGTGCCATGACCCTTCTTTCCCTGTGCTTGCCCATATTCTAGAGAGTCCCATATTCGGGAAACGCCTTTCTGCCTGGAGAGAGCTCCAGTGAGGACGAGATACCCTTGGCAGAGCTGTCCAAGGAGGAGTTGTGTGCCAAGATAAAAAGCCTAAAAGAAAAACTAACAAACACTCGGAAGGAAAACAGCCGGCTGCGACAGTCTTTGGTCATGTTACAAGGTAAACTTGGAGGAAATTGGCATGTCAGATGAAAGGGAAACCACACAAGCAATGAAAAGTATTGCAGATCAGCTGCCATCAGTACTTTAGAGAGTTCAAGAGTGGTATTTTAAGAAAAGTCACTTGATTATAAGATTTAAATATGGAAACATTCTTTTAAAACATCTACTTTATTGGTCAAAAAAAGTTAGATTTTCCTCCAAAGTACCCAATATTATATTCATTTAATAATGTTCAACAGATATTTATTGAGCATTTAATAATGGCAATTCACATGGTACTTCCTAGAGAGAAAAGATGAGTAAATTACATTAAAGTGCTCATGATGTACATATCTCATTCCTCTCTGCTAGGAAAAGCTCTAGAAAATGGGGTTTGTGAACCATTCTGGAAGCACTGGAATTAATGATTCCATAGCTTACATTTTTGTTTTTGTGTTGGGAACAATAATGTGGAAAAATAACCCATTCCATTGGAGACATATAAAGGATAAAGATCAGCTTAAGCAAATTGAAAACCACTTGTTTTAATATTTATTCGTAGGATCCCCTGTTGTGTTTGAGTGGTTTTTGGTTTTTGTTTAGCTATTTGTTTATTTTTGCAGTACTAAGGACTGAACTTAGGGCCCTCTACCACTGAGCTACATTCCCAGCCCTTTTTATTTTTAGACAGGTTCTGGCTAAGACAATCTCTCTCCCAGGGCTCTACATCCCACCCCACTGCTCTAGAGAGGGGTTAGAACTTGCAATCCCCCTCCTCAGCCTCCCAGTGCTGGATTACAGGCATGCAGCACCACATCTGGCTGTTTATTTTTTAACAATTGTGTTTGCATTTGTAGTTACTATGCATTTTTTTAGACAGCTAAATATCTAACAATGATTTCCTATGTTGGACAGCATTGTGTTGTAAAACAGTAAATACACAGAACATTTTGGAAATAGATACCTTGGCTCTTGTGCACAGAATTTGTACAAGTGTCATGAGAAAGAAAGTGAAGAAGGGCCACCAGGAATGTGTGACAGTCATCCAGACTCACCCTGTAGCCACCTGCCCTAGAGCAATGGCTGCAGAGTGAAAGTTTCATGACCTTTATCAAGGCAGAATGGTAGAAGACAGGTGGAATATGGTGATGAGTGAGGTTAGAAGTTGACAGAGTACTAAGTCACATGTTTCCCAAGAATATCTATTAGATTTAAGGCTTTCATAATTTTAAGTACAAGTAGCCACATGTGTGTGAAAAGATATTTATTCCATTAACAAGCTATTACCTCCAATTTCTTCACTTTAAACATTGCATTTTTATAATGGATGTTTTTTTCCTAGTAAGGTTTTTGTGCTTTTCAAAGACAAGATAATTTCCATTTTTATATAATCTGTTCAAAACATTGGAGGAGATGAAAAGCTTGTTTATAAAGTTAGAATAAATTGCTCATTAAAAGCATCAATTTGGGCCTGGGATTTAGCTCAGTGGTTGCACCGCCTGCCTCAAAACCACAAAGACCAGAGTTCAATCCCTGGTATCAAAAAAAAATAATAATAAATAAATAAACACCATCAATTTTGGAGTGACACACTATGGTATTTTTTTTTCTTAAATTCTTTCATTGGTGCATTTTAAGTATACAACACAATTACATTTCTCATTGGGAACTTGTACCTTTACGTGATGCATCTTGGTTCTTATTTTTTCCCCATTCCCAGCCTTCCCTTCACCCCCTCCACCCTTCCCTATTTACAAAGACTTTATTTCCATTTTTTCCGTTTCTCATCATTTTTCCTTTCCCTTCTTTCCTTTCCCCTGCCCCTCCCACTACCCCTACCCCTTTGGACCTTTTCTTCCTATTTGGCATTATTGATTATTCATTCTAATCATTGGTACATTTTAGGTATACAGTATAATGACATTCATCATTGGAAATTTGCACCTTTACATAGTCTCTCTTGGTTCTTATTTTTCACCCTTGCCCAGCCCTCCCTTCAACCCCTCCATTCATCCCTATTTACAAAGATTTTGTTCCTATTTTTCCATTTTGTCATTTTAATTCCATTCCCTTCTTTCCTTTCCCCTAGCCCTCCCACTTCCTTCCCCTTTGTCCCTTTTCTTCCTATTTCACATTACCTATTATACATTTTAGTCCTTATTTTCACTTTCAGTTTCTCACACCAGAGAAACTATTCGGAGACACACTATGGTTTGAAAGCCAATTCTGCGTATTAGCTGCACAATTTTGGCCATTTCCTTATCTACAAAATGGGTACAATATATCATTTTCTTGTTGCTATGAAGATTGAATGAGATAATTAGATAAAGTTCTTTACCCAGTGTTGGTACAAGAGAACTCAGTAATGGTAGTTATTATTGTTATTATCTGTTCTTATTTACAGCATAACCCTCCCCAAATTATAGACTATTTCCTATTATAAATATAGACAAGGAAATTCTAAATAATGAGTATGAAGCAACTTCAATAACACATGGACATGTGACAGTTTCCCGCCTCTCTGCACTCCCTGATTGCCATTTCTTTTTCTCCTCTACCGAGTCCTGACACCTCCTCCCTTAGTCTCACTCCTTAGTTCAGTTGATGACTTTGCTTTGTACTTTTCTGAGAAGAGACTGCTCTGCCCTGTACTATGCTGCTATGCTCCACTCCCTCTGGGACTCAGGCATGATCCTCTATAGGTAGCCAATTTCCCCACCATGCACCGCCCCCACCCCTTGCTAAATCAAGCATGTTGCTGTGGAGATGCTGCCTTGCTCTTCTGAAGATCAGGGTTTCCTTCTCTGATGAATCATTCTGTTTAGCATCAAACATGCTACCATTTCTCCCATTAAAAAGAACACTTGCAGGTCATTTACTTCTGTCGTGTCTCTCTCCTTTCTTTTATAGAATGCTCCTTAAAAGGCATGACCATGCACACGCCAGCTTCCTGTTACTATTTCTGGATCCCATTTGAATAGTCCTTTTAATTCCATTGTAATTGCTCTTCTCTGGATCATCAGTGTTCTTCATTCAAATGGATGAATTTGTTAGGGCTGCACTGACAATCTACTGCAGACTGGGTGGCTAAAACAACAGAAGTTTTTTTTTGGTACCGGGATCAAATTCTGGACGTTGCACTTGCGAGACAGGCAGTGGCACTGCTGAGCCAAATCCCTGGCCCCAACAGAAGTTTATTTTCTCCCAGTTCTAGAAGCTAGTTTCACAGTTGAGAGCTATGCTCCCCCTGCAGGTGCTAGGGAAGGGTCTGTTCAGGCCTTGCTTGGCTTAAGGCAACAATCCTAATGCCAGTCTTCACATGGCATTCTCCCTGTGTGTTCACTGCTCTCTGTAGAGATATTTCCCTTTTTATAGGGACACTAGTTGTGTTGTATTAGGGCCCACCCTACTGACCTAATTTCAACTCGATATTTATTAAAACCCTATCTCCAAATGAGATCATATTCTGGGGGTGAGGACTCCAATATATCCTTTTGGGGGACACAGGTTCAGTCCCTAATGTTCCATATTGCTAGCCCCAGCAGTCACTTCTCAGTTGTCCTCTTAAGCACACTGTAACCAGCATTTTGACATAGGTGGGCAACTCTCTTTCCTTGAAAAGTTTTCATTTCACTTCCAAGGCACTGTCTTTACCACTTTTTCCCCTGAATCCCTAGTCTTTTTATCTCAGACTATTTGTTAATTCATCATCCCTGATGATATACCTCTCTCAATTCTTGGACTTTTCAAAAAATTTTATTTTTTTTAATTTTTGGTACCAGGGATCAAACTTGGGACCTTGCATTTACGAGACAGGTGGTGGAACCACTGAGCTAAATCCCCGGCCTTCTTGGAATTTTTTTTTTTTTTTGTATCTGCCTTCACTTCCTACATGATCCTTCTCAGTTATTGGTTATCAGTGTGTACCAATGAGCTGTGATTATCAGATTTTTAAAAATACTTATTCAGTAGTACATGTTTGTACTACATGTGTGTGGTATGTAATGAATACATTCATTGTGGGGAGCAGGTGCGTGTACACGACACATCTCAATTCTCTTTACTCCCTCCTACATCTCTTAGTCCCCTTCCCATTTATAAAAGTTCTATCTCCCCATTTCCTGTTGTCTGTCTTTTATTTTGCTCTTTGATTTATTTATACTTTGGGTTTCTCATATAGGGGAAACAGTACAATATTTAACCTTGTGTGTCTGATTTATTTTACTTAATATTATAGACTCAAGGTGCATCCATTTCCCTACAAATTTATCCTTTTCTATTTATCCTTTTCTGTGAGCAGAGTAGTACTACATTATGTATAAATACCACATTTTCTTCATGCATTCATCTGTTGGTAAGTATATAAGCTGCTTCCAAGATTTAGCTATTATGAATTGTGCTTCTATAAACATGAATATGCATGTAATATAATGGCTTTAACTCTTTCAGGAAGATACCCAGAAAGGGAATATCTGTGTTAAATGGGATTTCTAGCTTTAATTTTTTGAGGAATCTCCACACTGATTTCCATTGTGGTTGTACCAGTTTGCATTCCCACCAACAATGTAGAAGGGTTCCTTTTTCCCCACAGCCTCACCAGCATTTGTTGTTATTTGATTTCCTGATGATAGCCATTTTTTCTGGAATAAGATGGATTGTCATTTCACTCTGCTGGTCTCAAACCACATTCTCGACCTTTGTCCTGTTTCTCTTCTTCATCTTGGTTAATACTGACTCCTTTGCATTTATCTAGTGACTGTGATGTTGAACAATTTTTAATGTATTGGCCATTTGTACTTCCTCTGTGAAGTGTCTATTCATTTCAGTCACCCATTTTTTGATTGGGTCTTTTATTTTGAGGAATCTAATTTTTTAGTTCTTTATATATTCTTGATGTCTGTGGAATAGCTGGCAAAAATTTTTTCACATTCTGTAGATTGTCTCTTTACTCTTTTGGTTTCAAATCACATTCTTGACCTTCATCTTGTTTCTCTCTTTCTTCCTCATCTTTGTTAATACTAACATTGATCCAGTTCCTCAAACAAAGAAACATGATACTATCTTCTGTTTGTACCCAACATTCAGTTTGAGATTTTGGTAGAATCAAAAATCAGTAATTTTTCACTCAGCTTTATTTAAATATGACAGAAAGCTAAAGATAATTACTTGAATCCCCTTCCTCTCTTGAAACCCTACCAAAAATAACTTTAAAATTCACAAAAGCAGAAAGACCAATAAAATTCAAGAGAAGACCACAATGGATACAACATGCCAATAAAATTTTAGAAGCTGAAAGGAAAGTGGATGAGTGGGTGAAGACTCACTTATTCTGGAAAAATATGGAAAAGCTGATATTCTGTGTTCACAATGGTGGAAAGGGAACAGAAGTAAAGAAAATTTAAAGAATAAGCCAGATCATACCACAGAACTTCAAAAAGCTTCAGAAATTTTGCCTATGAAAAGGGTTATGGCAGTACTAATAGTGAACAAATTAGAAAAGACATTGAAAAACCTATGTAAAACCCTTTTTTACTACATTCTGCTGGAAGTACATTCTTCCAGCATAACATGCAGCAGTCACTCCTCAGCATTGCAAGAGCCAAAACTTTTCTCTCAGGAGATGTAGAACCATTGCTATAAATTCAGGAGCACTGAACACAGCCAGGAAAAGGTATAGGATTAGTTGAAAAAATTCTCTAACATGAAAATCAAATCAGATACCAGACGAAAACTACACTAAGAGCTGATGTTGCATCCATGAAACAAAAACAGAATATTCAAAAAACAAAGTGGGAGAAAATCTAAAAATTCAATAAAATATCTGAAAGTTAAAGTTAGGAAGATATTAGGCAAGAAGATAAAGCAAAAGAAAATATAAAAGATTTTTTAAAATAGAAGATTAGTCCAAGAGCCCTAACATGCAAAGACAAAAGGTTTGAAAAGAGAAAAGAGGGAGAAGTTATTAAGAAATCAATACAACAGGACGGGGGATTTAGCCCAGTGTCATCGAGCCTGCCTCACAAGTGCAAGGTCCTGAGTTCAATCCCTGGTACAAAAAAATCAATACAACAAATTTCTAGAATTGAAGCCTCAAATTTCTAGACCAAAAGAAACCACAAGAACATAAATAAATTTACATGCTATGTATTTAAACCATTTTTATAAATTTTATTGTAAATATTTAATGTATACAACAAATTTTGCGGGATGTATAAATAGTGAAATGGTTGCTATTGTCAAGCAACCTAACACACCCAGCACTCACATAGATAACCCCTTTTTGTGGCAAGACCTTAACATGAAAACAATAATTTGAAACCGGAAAACAAAATAATCAACCTTATCCTTACTTTCTGATACATATTTCCTTATTTTCCTACAGTAAATTTTACTTTTGCTTATAAATACTGATAAGAGGTTCTGAACATAAGTGATCTTTAACTATGATGAATTGACTTTTACATCTAAATTTAAGTATACTGTCAAAAAAAAAGTTTCATAAAATAAAAGAAAGCTACCACCAAAATCCCAGTGCAGTGAGTGAAGACTTCTCCAAGGCATAACACTGTGGAACTGCAGACACCAGAAGCAGAGAGAATAGCCCAAAGCTTTCAGACAGGGCAAACATGTCACAGGCTCAGGATGAGACTCTGAATGGCATTGGGCTTCTCACCAGCCATACATACTTCAAAGTAATTAAACAGTTGGGCAGGGGATTTAGCTCAGTGGTGCCGCACCTGCCTGGCAAGCACAAGGTCCAGAGTTCAATCCCTGGTACACACACCCCCCAAATTAATGCCTTCAAAATTCTGAAGGGAAAACCTAGAATTCTATACCCAATGATATTATCAGTCACTTGCAAAGGTAAAATAATAATATTTTTACAACTATACAACCTCAAAAATGTACTTCCATACTTTTATCTTTAGAAACTAAATCCAAGATATGCTTCTCCAAACTGAGAATATAAGTGTAAAGAGAGAGACATGGTATCTAGAAAATGGGTGTCTTTCCATTTCAGAAGAGGAAATCCATCATGTGATAGAGAAGGGACGCCTCCAATGAGCATATAGTCCAGGTCAGGAGGGTTCCCCAAGAGACTGCCAAGAAGATATACCTGTGGATGACAGGGTGTATGCAAACACACTCAAAGATTTCACCCCCTTGGTGGGAATTTTAGAGATGTTTTAGTGAAAGAAATATTTTTTTTAAATCAAGTCACTAAAATATGAGAACTATAGGGAAATCATTTTTTGGGGGGGATCATTTTTTAAGGAATGGAATTTTCAATAATATTTACATCTGTACAATATGTAAACACAATATTTATGGAAGTAGCAAACCTGTTCCATATAGAGGGATGATGAGAAGGGAGAAAAGAGGATTTGTTGTGTCTAAGTATTGTACCCCATTCTAGGAGGTGGGAAGTAGGTGACAGAGAGCTGAGGGCTCTTATTACAGAGCTGATAGTAATAATTCTGTCAACCTAGAAAACAGCAAGAAATAGTTGTGTGTGCGTATCATTATTTAAGACTCTGAAGGCAAATATCAGAAGCAACAAATAAATGCAATGGAATGGGAGGTCTTTGGGAGTGGTCACCAGGGATGCTGAGTGTAGGGCAAAGGACTTTAATTTTCATAAGCTTTAGTTCATTTTTTAAAAAAAAATCTCTGATATATAACAGGTACTCAAATCTAGTAATGATGATTTTTTTTTAAAACATCGGTTATTTCTTTATATATCACAAATTACCAGGTTTTGGGGGTTTTGTTGTTGTTTGTTTTTGTGGTACTAAACCCAGGGCATTCATCCTGAGCTACATCCCCAGCCCTTTTTCTTACTTTTGTATTTTGAGACAGGGTCTCACTAAGTTGCCCAGGCTAGGCTCAAACTTAATCATCTTTTAGTTATTAACCTAAAAGAAAGAAAAGAGGCCAAACACAGTGGCACAGACTTGTTATTCCAACTACATGGGAGGCTGAAGCAGGAGGATTTTAACTTTGAAGCCAGCCCGGGCAACTTGACAAAACTGTGTCTCAAAATAAAAGATAAAAGCTGAGATGTAGCTCAGTGGTAGAATGACCCTGAGATCAATCCCCAGTATTGCACAAAAAGAAATAAAAAGAAGGGAGGGAGGGAGGAAGGAAGTGAAAGGAAGGAGGGGAAGAGTAAAGAGAATCTATTCACAATAATATATAAACAACTATAAAATATTTGCTAGTTACCCTAGCAAGAAATGTGTGGGATTTGTGAAGAAAAAATTATAAAACTGAGAAATATACAAACCTAAATAAATGGAGAGACATCCCTCATTTATAGATGGGAGGAAAAGATGCCAATTTATCCCAGAATAAATGTTTGAGTGAAATACCAATCAAAACACTAAGAATCAGGTTTTTTTAGTATCTGACCAAATTGATTCTAAAATTAACCTTAAAAAGTAAACAGATAAAATCAATTAAGAACATCCTGGGCCGGGGATTTAGCTCAGTGGTTCCACTGCCTGCCCCGAAATCGCAAGGACCTGAGCTTGATCCTGGAACCAAAAAAACCCAAAAAACAATTAAGAGCATCCTAAAAAAGAAGAACATGAATGCAAAACCTGTCAGCATTAAATTGTTTAATAACTAAATCTTATAGAGCATTTGCTACGAATCGGACTCTGTTCAGAATGTTTACCTGTCACCCAGGTGAGTAGTCTGTTTTTTCCATTTTAGTTTAAGAAACTGAGACAGCGTAGTTAAACAATTTGCTCAAGTCTACACAGATAATAGGTGGATACTATCTCATAATTAAAAGTGACTTCCTAGCACAAAAGTTAGCAAACAGGATACATGTCCCCAACATAGTACTTACTATATAATAAAGAAATATCCTAGCAGCCTGGTGACATACCCTTGTAATCCCAGCTACTCAGGAGGCTGAGACAGGAGGATTGAAACTTCAAGGCCAACCAGGGCAATTTAAAGTAAAAAAAAAGACTGGGGACTGCAGATGTAGCTCAGTGATGGAGCTCTTACCTAACATTTGTGAGGCCCTAGGTTAAAATTCCTGTACTGGAAAAAATCCTGGCAGATTACTTTGGATCAAGCCTTGGCTCTGATGTCTGTCTGTCTGTCTGTCTGTCAGTCATCTAATGTATAACCTTGTGTAAGTTGCCAAACCACTCTGCACCATCAGAGATGAGAGCTTTTTCAGAATACTCAGGCACATACCCAAGTGCTACTTAAGAACTTGCTACTGTGATATTTGCTTTCTTTGCAAGTTGACGAGCCTAGCTTTTTGTGGGTCTGTGACCCATGCAGTGAGGACAAAGGCTTTACTGTCATCATTTTAAAATTCTTCAGATGCATTGAACAAGGGACCCCACATTTTCATGCTGCACTATGCCTTATAAATAATGTAGCTATGTCATAAGTCCTAGAAGTCAACTGAGAAAAGGATGAATTACTCCACAAATGTTGTGGAGAGAACTGATACTACATGTCGAGTTCTCATTTCTTACCATGTGGCACATGAAAAGCATAGTTATACAGTTTAAATAAAACTCCATATTCTCAATTTGAATGGAAAGTATTGGGTTGAACATAAAAACTTCATCTTTAAAAAATAATATATATTGCCTAATACTGTTAACTGAATAGGCTTAGAAACAGGAACTCAATGGTAAAGAGCATTTCTAGCTCTTGGATGTGACCTTGTAGTAGTCTGCCCTCCTACCAATTTTAGGTGAGTTGGGAGTTTTTGGAGGCATTTTGTTGCCTTTGTCTTTTCATGTTTCTGGTCTTTTTGTGTGTTTGTTTTTTGTGCTGGAGTTTGCAGATTCTTTGGCCCAGTGCCCTGTTTGGAGGAGTGTTTATGACCCCCAGGCAATCCAGGTATTGGCATAGAGAGAAAACCAGTTAT
Source organism: Heterocephalus glaber (assembly GCF_053883595.1). Taxonomy (NCBI): domain Eukaryota; kingdom Metazoa; phylum Chordata; class Mammalia; order Rodentia; family Bathyergidae; genus Heterocephalus; species Heterocephalus glaber. The sequence continues at coordinate 10,692,459 of NW_028258151.1, read as the reverse complement.
GCTGTGTTACCTCCTCTACGGTAGTAAATTCAGCAACAACAAAGCACCGTACGTCAACTGGATATTGATGAGCCCTAGGAACCACTCATAAACAGCCCTTCCCCAAAACAAAGAGGCCGCTGATTGTAGTTCCCCCTTATATTAACTTCTCCAACTTCAGAGCACTGGTTTCTGCTGGATCTTGGCCGCAGTGTCAGACCGCAAACATACCACCAGGCCACAGGTGGTATGACTGCTCTGAAGATTCCTCCACCGACGCCAGCCCCCGCACAGCCCCCGAAAGCTTCCTGGTGTGCTCCCAGGCCTCCCAGGGGGCCCCAGAAGACCCTGTTTAGTCCTCGCCGACTCCAAGTCTGGCTCTCACACCCTCTGTGGAAAGGAGTGATTTCAGTCCTGAAGCCAGACTCTTAATGAATGTCGGTCTCTTCTTCAATAAGGTCGGCCTGCCAGTTGTCAACTCTCTTGGCCTGTGTTGTGGAGAACCCGGGGCCTGGGAGGTGGGGCGCATGCTGCCTGGGTCTTCCAGGCACCAGTGCAGGCCCAGCAGGTGGTGGCACGGGCTCATGACCGAGTTTCCTCAACTAGTAAATTGCAAGGAAAAACAGAGAGGAGGGCTGGGGATTTAGCTCAGTGGTTCCGCCACCTGCCTTGCAAGCACAAGGTCCCGAGTTCGATCCCTGGTACCAAAAGAAAGAAAAACAGGAGAAAGTGAGATCGATTGTAGTGTGTGGTCCTGTCCTGGCTGGACCCTGACTCAAACAGGAAAACAAAACAATCAGATCTGAAGGTTGACAAGGGTTTTGTTTTGCAGTGCTGGGGATTGAACCCAGGTTCGGAGCATGCTAGTCAAGCATTATACTGCTGAGCTACATCCCCGCCCCTTGACTAGGTTGGGGTTTTTTGGTACCAGGGATCGAACTCGGGTTCTTGCGCTTGCGCAGCAGGCAGCGAAACCACTGAGCTAAATGCCCGGCCCTTGACTAGCTTTTTTGATGACATTAAAGTATTATTGTAATTATTTCCGAAGTAGTGGTGCTATAGGTATATTTTAAACAGTTACTACCTTTTAGAGTTGCATACAGAAATATTTACAGGAAAAATGTGTCTTCAAGCAATCTTGGGAAGAAAGCAGAGGGGGGATAGACTGAAAAAGGTTGGCCACTAGTAGAAACGGTAATTTTACTGTTTTTGTTTAAGATTTTCCATTAAAACTTTTAAAAATGTGTTTGGGGGAGCTCATTTGTAAAATGATATTTAAACTGCACAAAATGTATGAGTTAATACTTAACTGATCTTAGAATAAAATAGAGAATATACTAAGAAAATACTGCTGTTTTAAACTAAAATAAAAACTAAAACTGTGTGTATGTGGACATTTACTTCTTTATTTTGAGACAGGATCTCCTTGTGTTGCTCAGAACCCTGAACTGGGCATCCTGGCCTTGAACTCCTGAGATCACGAAATCTTCCTGCCTCATTTTCCAAGTGCTTGGAACTATAACCATGTACCACTGTACCTACTTTTTTGTGTATACTCCCCCCAACCCTGTACCAGGGATCAAACCCAGTACCTTGCACTTTCGAGGCAAGCATGGTGCCACTGAGATAAATCCCCAGCCATTGTGTATACTTTTAAAATGTCAAAAAAAAAAAAAAAAGATAAATGCTCAGAAATATTTGCAATATAAGACAAAAGGTTAGAGTACTTATATGTAGAGGCATTATAATAATAGCTGTCACGTTATGCATTTGGCATCCTTGTAAGCTCTTTATAAATATTTTGTAAGTTCTTACAAAATAGAAAAATATTAGTACACCAAGATTTCAGAGGCCATTCAAAAAGAAATTCAAATAATCAAAAAATAAATATATAATTTTACAGTAATTAAGTATTTGCAATTTAAATTTTCCTCTGACTTTAACCTATCACAAAAAAAGTAAGGATTGGTAGTGCAGCGAGGTGGCTGATTTCTTAAATTGCTAATTGGGGTGTAACTTGGAAAAATCTTTCTAGAGAGCAGTTCAGCCACATTGAGCTCGAAAACATTCATACCTCTTAAGCCTATGTTGTGCTCTCAGGAATTTTTAGCATTATGGTTAGAGATATGGTTGTGCTAGGAGTTTGGTAGAGTTTTGTTTGTAATAAAAAAAAAAAAGGAAGCAGTATAATTTCCCTCCAAAAGCTTTTAAATATACAGCACCAATATCTTGGAATGTTTAGGAAACCGTTAAAATTGTGTTTCAAATGGAAAATAAGCCATCAATAGGTACGTAGATACCTTCATTGCAGAGTATTATTAATTGTGGAGTAATGGAATACTAGTCAGCCACAAAAGGACTGATTATTCATACATACAACCACATGAATGAATCTTAAAATATTATGTGGAGCAAAAGCCAAAAACAGGACAAAAAACTGTATACTGTTTGAGTCTGTTTATATGTAGTTCTAGAGCAACTAGTACACTAATCTGCATGCCTCTGAGGTAAATCCAGACTTTTTCTTACAAGGTTGCTGTTGTTGTTGCTGTTGCTTGCCACCACTGAGATGAGGTCTCACGGTGTGGCCCAGACTGGGCCCTGGGCTCATGACCCTCCAGCCCTCAGCCTCCCAAGTAGCTGGGATCATAGGTGGGCGCCACTGCCTCTGGCTTTGCTCTGTGTCTCAGTGGAGTGCGCACTAACCCAAGGTTAGTGTCAAACTCATCCCTCTTATGCACTTCATTCCTGCTCAGACTTCGGGTAAGAAGACTCTATGTTAGTTATTCCTCAAGAAATCAAATTTTCCTGTTAGGCATGGTGGTGCATGCCTGTAATCCCAGCACTCAGGGTCACTGCAAGTTTGACGCCAGCCTGGGCTACACGGAGTTCAAGGCCAGCTTCAGCTACAGAGTGAGACCCTATCTCAAAAAAGACCAAAAAGCAAGTCATATTTTCCAAGAAGATTTAATAAAATAGCCAAAGTATTCACTTTAGAGTTTTAATTGGAAAGAAGAGCCATGATGATATAATGCTATGTATATATTCTACTTATATAAAATAAAATACATGAATGGAAATAGACATAAATGGATAGAAGGAACAAGGATTTAATGAACCTGTACTTTCATAGTTAGAAAAAATAGTAATTATTCGTAAATTGCTATTTAAATAATTATTCTTAAATTATTCTCACTCCATGCCAAATTCCCTTTTTCTCTTTACAGTCTCTTTTCAGTTCTTCAGGTTCAGAACTTGTATTTCCTATTCCTCTAATGACCCCGCTCCCCGTTCTCTTCAGCTGTTTAACTCCTGCTTAGCCTTCAGCTCTCAGATCAACCTTGACATCCTCAAAGTGGACTTTCTTGTCCTTCTCTGATCAACCCCTACCTTGTCATGAGCTGGGTCAGGCACCTTATGCCTCTTGTTTGTAGCACTTGAGAATCACAATTTTTAATTTCCTTGCATGAAATTCCTTAGATAAACTCCAGGACTAAGGACATTGTGTTCCAGACTGCCAACTCTGCCCAAGACTTCTGAAACCAATGACAAATTTGGAAATTTTCCCAAACCACCCTACCTTCAACAATTTGCTTAAAAAATTCAGAACTCATTCAAACGTACTGTGCTCATGGGAGGCAAATTAGAATCTGAGGAGAAAGAACAGAGGCCAGTAGGTTCCAAATGTGAAATGAAATACCAGTTGGCAAGGTCCCGAGTTCGATCCCCGGCACACACACAAAAAAAGAAATACCAGTTGTCCTCAGGATTCCTTACCCTTCCAGCACCTGTGTGTGACACGTGCGTGTACTGTAGTACCACACCTTCAGGAGACGGCCAGAGTTCCTGGATCCCAAGTTTTGCTGGAAGCATCACTGAGCAAGCGGGATTGATAATTGATCTCCCACCCACACTTGCACTCGGTCTCCAAATTGGATGGTGGGTCTTTCTGGACTGATGGCTGTGGCCAGCCTCTACCCTTGAGCTTTTGAGTGTGAATAGCCCCACACTGTCACCGTTTCAGCATAAACCATTGAGTGTGGCTCTCAGGCTTACCATGGTCAGCGATGACATTTCTATCATTTCAGGAAGTTCTAAGGGCTTAGAATTACAGGTTACCTCCCAGGAACTGGGACAAAGTCCCAACCCTGTTTGAGTAAGATAAAATTCTTACTACACAGTATGGTTATGTCAAAAATGTCCTTCCTAGGGCCAGGGATTTAGCTCAGTGGTTCCAGCGCCTGCCTCAAAAGCACAAGGTCCCAAGTTCAATCCCTGGTGCCAAAAAAAAAAAAAAGAAAAAGAAAAAATGTCCTTCCTTCTCCTAGACTCTGAGGTCCCAAAATGGCTCCCAGTTCCATCCCGGCATATAGCATAACAGTCTATGCTGTACAACGTGGATTTGAGTGCGAGACAATCTGAACTTGAATCTCGGCTCTTCTTTCCATGAACTCGGTGACCTCGGACAGATTACCTAACCTCTTGCCTAACTGACCTCACCTGCATATTGGGGATAGCGATAATTCATATATCAAGGTGCTCCACTGCTTGAACGAATGGACATCAATAAAGTTCTCGGGGTAGTTTGTGACACAGTAAGAACTGGGCAAATATTTAATATTATTAAATGCTCAATAAATAATCACTGATGAAATAAGTGGCACATGAGAAGTGCTTAGTAAATATTTGCTAAACCAACAGGAAGCAAGATCTTCTTAGATTTTCTGATTAATATAGTAGTACCACAAGCACTGATGTAGATGAACATGCCATTATTCAAAAGATTATGGCTCACTAATATGCTTTAAGGAAAAAAAGGAATTTCAGAGTGTTTTCATCTCACCAGCAAAGAGAGCCCTCAACCATATAGTGAAGAACTGAACCAGACAGGTTTTAAATTCTCTGCCAACTCCAGAAACATGTTACATGTCCTTAGGAAACAAACTAGATAAAGCAACAGAGAAGGCCATCTTTACATGGAGTCACGAAACCTTTGAATGTGTAAGTTTCCAATAACAAAAGGCAACAAAAAGAATATTCAGATGATTACAAAAATTTGTCTAATGTTTGACAACACAGGTTTGGATTGCAGCAGTACATTTTTATTAATTTGATAGAATTTGACACCCTGGTAAACCATAACAAAGCTCATAGAAATTTTATTTGAATCTGTGAGAAATGGCTAATTTTATCTTGGCACTCATGCTGGCCTAATGTGAGCTTCTAGAAGGTGATTGATTTTTTTAAAAATCAGTATTGTCACTAAACCAAAGATTCAACACCTTAGGGGCTGGGGATTTAGCTCAGTGGTTCCAGCGCCTGCCTCACAAGTGCAAGGATCTGAGTTTGATCCCCGGTACCAAAAAGAAAAAAAGATTCAACACCTTCAAATAATACTCCTAGCAATTAGAGAAAAGAGTCAACTTTTTAAGATGTTCTTTTTAGATTCGAAGTAATGCATACTCATTTAAATACAATAACAAAGTGTTTTAAACTGATTTATTCTTAAGCAATTATTAAATCATTTAATAATGAAAATAGTTTCCAGATGCCCTCCCCACAGTGCTTATTTTCCAAATGTAGCAGCATTAACAGTTTGCTGCACCGACTTCTGTGCACAGCACACAATGGGAAGAAGAACTGCACCTTTGTCAGCCTGTTTGTAATCTGCTGCCTCTGCTCCCCTCAGTCTTGCCACAGGCCGTCGCCCAGTTTGAAGAACTGGTTGGGCTGGCGGAGACCCTGCTGAAGGGCGGAGGAGCCGTGCCTGTGCCCGCGCCCGTGCCCGCGCCCGCCCTCTGGAGAGCAACATATAACTCCTCGCCAGACTCGTTTGCCTCAACGTGCAGTAATTCTGCTTCTGCCTCCGGTTCACCATTGTCCCTGAAGGTTGAAGGCGAGCATCCTCCAGATGAGAAGCAGGTCAGTTGGAATACCTGCCCGATCATTCTGGGCAACAGTTAAATACAAACATTAAAATGAGGGTAGAAAGTGATCATTGCTCTATCAGATAACTTTTAGGAAAGTTTAGATCATAGCCATTTCTGTTTCATAGACTACAGGTATTCCTCACTTAAGGACCTACTTGTTTAAAGCCTGTTCAGACTTTCCATCCAGGCACCTTCGACTTACGACCTGCACTCAGATTCCGGCGCAGGAACACAGTGGCAGTGCAGCCTCCTGGCGGGCTCTTCCTCAGCACAGTGCTTTAGTTTGATGTTCAGTGCTGCGCGGAAGTTATCCAAACACAGTCATCAGGTTGGAGTTTCCTTTGACCGTTTCTTTGTTCTGAACATTGTACTGTGAGTGCTATGTACAATTCCTCATTTAGCACCCAATTCATTTAATGACCCTGTCGCAGGACCAGAACTCGGTCATTAAGGGAGGAGTGTCTGCACTTTGTTTTTACAATAAAAATTACTATTTGTGAAACAAATACCCAGCTGAGAAAACTAAAGACAAATCATGGACAAATTGAAGTTTTAAAAATTTATTTTTATTAGTATATGTTTGCAATACATAATAATCACATTCACTTTGGAGACTTGATGCACACACATATTGGATCTTGATAATTTTTACCCTCCTCCCCCAAAATGAAGTTTTTTGTTTTGTTTTGTTTGCCAGCAGGCGTGGTGCCACTGAGCTAAATCCCCAGCCCCTAAAACTATAAAATTCTTAAACCCATAACAGAAAGGTACCTAGGCATTAAGGGATATAAAATTTTTTATCAATGAGAAAAGATAAATTTCAGCTTCTCCATGCTGGATGAGTTTAATTCTTTTTCTATTTTTCCAGTTTCTCTTGATCAGAAAACAGAAGCCAGAAAGACAGGAGTTTAGTTAAAATCAGGTATCAGCCTTGGGAAATAGGCCTTCAAAAGTGACAATTAAATGCTAGCAATCTAATAGTCACAATATTTCAGTCTTAGTATGTCACTTTCCAGTTTCCCACACATTCAGTGATTTCGTATGACACAAATTTATTATTTCAGAGTCCTGAAGGTCAGAAGTCTGGTAGGTTTCACTGAACTAAAACCAAAGTGTCAGCATATTCCTTTCTGCAGGCTTTCAGGGAGAATTTGTTTTCTGCTCATTCTGGTTGGGGTCAAAGTTGTTTCCTGTGTAGACCTGAGTTTCTCATTTTTTTGCCAGCTGTAGCCAGGCTGAAGGCCTTTCTGGTAGATGGTGGCCCACTTCTGCCATCTTTGAAGCCAGCTGTGGCAGGCCAAGTCTTTTTCTCTCGTTCAATCTTTCCTGCCTCTGTCTCTCTTTTTTGACCTACCCTTCTGCCTCCCTCTTCTGCTTTTAAGGTTCATCTGAGTAGATTGGGCCTATCTGGATAATCTCCCATCTCAAGGTATTAACTTTACTAGCATCTACCAAATTATTTTTGCCCTGTGAGGTAACATATTACAGGTGGCAGGGATTAGGGTGTGGGCATCTCACAACACCCTTATTCTGCCCACCATATTTCATTTTCGGTCTTGAGGATAGGACTGATTCTTAGAGCATAAAGTCCAGGTTATATGACAAGAATTTACATATAACCTAGCACAAATGCTTCATAAACACTGAGAATTCTCTCAAATATGTTTAAGCCCTGAAATGTAAAATATATATTAAAAGTATAAAGTAACTCCATAAAGAATGATGATATTGTTCTCTTATATGTTTTAACTCAATTAGTAATATATTTCTCCAGATAATCACTTTTATTTTTCTAATTTCAATTATCATTTCTTGTTTTTTTAGTTCAAGATTGAAAAGTGGCAGATTGCCCGTTGTAATAAGAACAAACCTCAGAAGTTTATTAATGATTTAATGCAAGTACTTTACACAAATGAGTACATGGCCACACACAGCCTGACTGGGGCAAAATCCTCTACATCAAGGGACAAAGCCGTAAAACCAGCTATGAATCAGAATGAAGTTCAAGAGATCATAGGTGATAATATGATTGTATTATACTGTCACATGAATTTGAAATTATCTTACCATCCAAGTTCAATTTATTCTGTTAGGATCTTTGTAAAAATTATTCTTCTAGGGCCAGAGGTTTAGCTCAGTGGCGCCAGTGCCTGCCTGGAAAGCATAAGGTCCTGAGTTTGATCCCCGGTTCAGAAAAAAAAAATTATTCTTCTATGAAAGAAAAATTTTAGAATATTCTAATATTCTCATTAAATATGAAAAAAATCTATAGAAAATTTTTATTAAAATGGTTATTAAAATAGGACTGAAGTTTGTATCACTGGAAAGTTTGACTTAATAAAATTCACAGCTTTAGAAAATAAAAGTTTCAGGGCCAGGGATTTACCTCAGTGGTTCTGTCACCTGCCTTGCAAGCACAAGGTCCCAAGTTCGATCCCCAGTACCAAAAAAAAGAAAAAAGAAAAGAAAAGAAAAGTTTTGAAATATTCTAAAATAAAACTTCACTAAAAATGTGTAACTTGTTTTCTCTTTCCAATCTTTGTCTTTTATTCTTTAACAATAGAGGTTAATTTGGTTGTTCCATTTGTGGTTTTTAAATTAATGTATCTCCTTAAATTTGATCATCTAAGTTACCCAATTAATATTTTTACAAACATCCAAGAAATTTAGACATTCTCTGATTCTGAACTCTATACATCTCATTTCTTGGTTAGAAAAAGATCACTTGGAGGGGCCAGGGATTTAGCTCAGTGGTTTTGCTGCCTGCTGTGCAAGCGCAAGGACCTGAGTTCGATCCCCAGTACCAAAATAAATAAATAAATAAATACATACATACATACATAATAGGAAACAGGGAGATAGATTTAAAAAAAAAATCACTTGGAATTCATTGATGTCAGAAATAGATAAAAATAAATCCCTAACATCTTGGAGCAAAGATATGTAGCATTCAAAGCAAGTTATACCATGAAATTTAAATGGTACTATAGAAAAATAAATATGTATGTTCTCCATCTATGAACTAGACCTTCTGATATCTTTTGCTTTGCTTTGAAAAACCTACCTATATATTCACCCACTTAAACATCTCATGAGAGCACTGCTTCTGTAATGCAGACAGAAATGCAGTGTAGGATGTTGGATGTGTGACCTCAGTTCATCCTTCAAGATGCGAAAGTCTCATAAAATTATTTTATGTTATTATCTTTTACAGGAGTAACAAAACAGCTATTTCCCAATACAGATGATGTTTCAATTAGGAGAATGATAGGGCAAAAACTAAACAACTGTACCAAGAAGCCAAATGTAAGCAAAAACCTTAACTCTCAGGATATTAAGTAGATCCTTTTGGTAAGTCTTTTAAATCGTCACAGCCCTTTCAATGTGTCAAGATGTTATATTACTTATATCTGAGGAATGACATTCTTCACATACTTACTAAGACTCCTGGTGACCTGTGAAATGTGATTGTCACTGGGGATGATGAGGTGGACTAGACAGGAAATTTTAATTTGCTGAATGCCGAGTTCCATTGCAAAGATTTCCCTTTCCCAGAACCTCTCAGATATTTTGATACTCTTAATTTGCCTGTGTGCCCCAGAAATCTCTAAGAAGGTAGTATAGTATGTACCATAGCTTCCCAAATCGTTTTACTGAGGCACTATTCACAGATCACGTATTAACTTGGGAGCAATAGTAAACAGGAGCCAAAGCACAGGCACAGTACTATTTAGCAAGTGTTTCTGCAGAACAATGGAGACCCAGATCCTGAGAAAGTCTCTGTGATGCATCCAGAGACTGCATGGAGGGTGAGGTGCACACCCCACTGTCTGGAAGTGTTGCATAGCCTCCATCATCCATGCTGCTTCTCATTAAATCTCGGCCTAAGTAATCAGTCATTGAAGTTTAATAAGAATTTTTACCAATGGTTGGCCCTTGCCTTGAGCAAATCTGGTAAGGAAATCTTGTCTGCTTTCACTGCACAAAGTCCTGGCTAGTTCACTTGTGCCTGCTCTTCTTCTCTGCTTTAATTTGGATCTGAACTGTCCCTAAAAGGCCCATGTGTTGGGGCTTAGTCTCCAACTTGGCACTGTTGGAAGGTGGTGGAAATTTTAAGAGGTAGGGCATTGTAGGAAGTCTGCTCTGCAGGGATGTATTTTTGGAGAAGATCATGGGACCTCTACCTCTTCCTCTGTGTCTCTTGCTTTCGTGCCATGAGGTGAGCAGCTCTGCTCCCCTGCGTGTTCTCTACCATACTGTGCTGCCTCCCCACTGCACAAAACAACAGCCCCTGATCAGGGACTAAAACTCCAAAACTATGAGCCAAAATAAACCTTTTCATACTTTCATCTTCTCAGATACTTGTTATTGTAATGGAAGGCTGGTTAACATGTTATTTTGGGGCCGGGGATTTAGCTCAGTGGTTTCACTGCCTGCTGCACAAGCACAAGGACCGAGTACCAAAAAAAAAAAGTTATTTTGATGGAAAATATGTGAGAAATATGTATGATTGTGTTACTAATATTTTCATTCATTCATAGAAGTATAGAGGTAACACAGGAGAGGGAGTTCAGTCCATGTGTTTAAAAGGTGCCCCTTTTCTTTACTTCTCTCTTTGACTTAATTTTGGCTGTTCTCCCCCTGATTAACTGCCTCTGGCACCACGTTACTTGTCTCCCCTTTTTTTGACTGTTTTAGGGGGGTATGGATTGTGTCTAGTGCAACATCTCCCCTTCACCTCCTACCAACTGCTGTCACCTCCTTCCCCCTTGAGGTTCCCTTATTGAGTTCATTATACAACTAAGGCCAGCTCTGATGAGAGTAACGGTAGTGACCCTTCCTTAAAAAAATATATAAGGTAGTGGGAGTCTTTTTCTTGTCTCACACATCCTGGTGAACTGACTTACAGAGTTATAGAAGATAAGATAAGGATATTTGTACCCCTTTTCTCCCCCAGGGATTATAAATTTCAGAATAGCATGAAAGTCATAATTTCCCAATTATTAGGTGATTTCTTAAATGTACCCATAGAATTTCTCAAACATGAGGCTAACCAGTTGTCATGGTGTATAATGACCAAGCTCCTTTCTGAATGCTGTGTAACTAGACCTCCAAGTCAGACGTCTGTCTTTTGGAGCACATTATTATATTTCAGAATTCCATACAGTACTTTAACATCCTAAGCTCTGCCTTTGTAGTATCTTAGGCTGTGAAGGATAGGCACAAAACACATCTCTGTCATATATCAGCTGGCAGAATGTTGAAGAAATGAGCATCAAAAGATTTTTGATCTATTTTACTTGTGTTTGCAATCAGTAATGTTACTAAACTACCTGAATATTATTTAAAGTTGGAACAAAGGACAAAGCTTTCTCTTTGAACACAGTACAGTCTTATCTTCTGGGCCTGAGCCTATCTTTGTACTGCCAAGTTGCCTACATTAGAAAGGCATATATTTTGAACAAGAAGTGAAGATTAACACCAGAATGGAAATCTTGTTTATTTCATTGGAAATATAGCTAAATTCAAGTTATGTCCAAAAGACTAGGAAAAACTCAGTGCTGGGAAAGATAAGGTCACTAGAGCCACTTGTGCTTTATGATCAGTTACAACACCATCAGTTGGACAGCTAAATATTTAAGGTGACAGCATTTATTCAGGTGAGGGTCCCATGATGGGTGGCTCTTCAATGTTGGGAGCTCATGCAGAAGAGCTCACAGGAAAAAACAGGAAGCCATAGAGATTGAAGGCTGAGCATGCTCTTTCATTACCCAGTCTGGCAGAAGCCAACTAGGGTCCTAAGAAAACTATGAATCCATTCCGAGGCTGGTGCCTTGAGACTAGTGACCTAACCACCTTCCACTAAGCCCCACCTCTGGAGAGTCCACCACCTCAAAACTACCACACTGAGGACAATGCCTCCAGCACTTGAAACTTTGGGACAAACTATATCCAAGCTACAGCACATGTCCTCCAGAAAAACAGAGGGAGGAGGTTATTTTAAGCAATTGCCTTAAGCAGTTGTACGAACTGGCAAGTCTAAAAATTCAGGGCAGGCTGGAGACCCAGGAAAGGATGATGTAGTCTTAAGTCTGAAGACAGCGTGGAAGCAAATTCATTCTTGCTCAGGGGCCTCAGTCCCCGCTTTCTTTCAAGGCCTTCACCTGATTGGTCAAGGCTCCGTCCACATTATGGAAGGAAATGTGCTTTATGCAGAATACTGATTTCATGAAATAAAAATCTCATCTAAAAACAGCTTCAAAGAAATATGTAATCTGTCATTTGACCAAACAATTTGGTATCATAGTCGACACACAAAATTATCACAACTAATGCTTTAGAACAAAAAGTCTGGTTTGGAAGGCTGCTCCACCTTTTGATAACTCTGTGAACTTCAGTTTAAACAGGGTTTGAGTCTTCTGTGTTTTAAATGACATAAAGCAAATTTAGGAAATTGCCAGAATCTTAGGAAGCAATCACTAAGTATAACTGAAGAATGATAGAATTGTTAATTATTTTTAAGATGGTTAAATGGTATGTTTGGGCATTCATTGTACTTTGTATGTTTTTAAATTTACCTATTGAAAAGTTTTTTAAAGGTACTTCAGGGCTGGGGCTGTAGCTCAGTGTAGAGTGCTCACTACCATGTGCAAGGCCTGGGTTCAATCAGCAATACCATAAGAAGAAAAAAGCATGTCAAGTAAAAATACTTTAACTGATTTCTGGGCTGGAATTCCTCTAATATATCATAAAATAATTCCTAAAATACCTCAATAGTAGTAGTTCTTATCAACAACTTGTAGTTTTGGGGGGTTTTTTTGGTACTGGAGATCGGACTCGGGTCCTTGCACTTGCCAGGCAGGCTGTAGAACCACTGAGCTAAATCCCCAGCCCCAACAACTTGTATTTTTAAGAAAAAATTTATAATAGATACAAAAATAAATGACTCGGAACTTAAAAATACTGTAAAACTTTTAACATAAATTTGGCCTCTTTTAAAAAATTTTTTTGCTTATTTATAGGCATTGAAGGTATCCAAAAAAAAGGACTTCCATTCTAAATCCAACACTGGACTGCAGTGGGGCACCTGTGCCCTCCCTGGCAGTGAGCATGGAGACATGTGCAGGGACAGCTGGGGACATGCGTCACATCCCTGGGCTCTCCTGATGGAGCACACACGTGCTGAAGAAATTGCATGTAGATTCCATCCTAAATACTAGTATGCATCAACCCAAGGAATTTCTACTGTCAAATAAGCATGCAGGATGGTTTATTTGGAAATAGGCAGTTTTCTTTTCCCAGATACTTATACAGTTAACAGGATAGGCAGAGCTCTCAACATAACAGTAACATCTTCCACTCTGTAGATCACTGTCTGAGCTAAACACTATGTATTTATTATTACCAGTGACTCCCCATCATAGCTTTTGGATCTTTAGCATAAGCACATTTAGAAAAGTAAACAGGTAAATAATCATTGCTCACATTGTTCACAAATATGAGAGCAGCATGTTATGCCTAAACTCATAATCATTTCTAACCAAGAAATGTTTCACCAGGGCTGGAGATTTAGCTCAGTGGTTTTGCCGCCTGCTGCGCAAGCGCAAGGACCCGAGTTCAATCCCCAGTACCAAAAAAAAAAAAAAAGAAATGTTTCACCAATAAAATTACAGAACAACTCTATTATCTAAAAATGAATAATATGAAAAAATGAGAGCAGCAAAACCTTTTTGATAATAAACTATTCCACCCCATACCTGCAAAACATTTTTTTGTGTTAAAACAATGTATAAGTCCTCAGAATAATCTTTTTGTTTGTTTAGCAGATGTGTTCTTAAGTTATTATCCAAAATAAATATAGATATGGAGGGCCGGGGATTTAGCTCAGTGGTTCCGCTGCCTGCCTCACAAGCACAAGGTCCCGAGTTCGATCCCCAGTACAAACATATATAGATAGATAGATGTGGAATATAAAGCCTCAATATCACCTAAAACGTCCTATTATATGATATACAACATGTATTTGGTCAGTTATGTTGCTACACTGCTTAGTTTTAACTGGTTTATTTTCATTGTAGCAGAAAAATGAATTGAAAATAATCAATATAAGTTTGATAATCACACGAAAAATGCCATTTTGTTAATCACAAAAAGATAAAATATTATCCAAAGGGTTCTCCCTGATGTTAGCTTGTCACAGTTGACCATTGTGCAACGCAAAGCTGTTCTTCAGTGCACAGGGCCACGTTTAAACTTGGGAAGGAAGATGTTACATAGTTACAAAGTTCAGCTCTGTGGACCCAGGGAACATTCCATAAATGTTGCTTGATAACAGTGTGGTCATATAAAATGATTGTTCTTAAGGACATAAATTATGTAATATTTGCTACTTTTTATTAAATAAATCTCATTGAAAAGGAAAAAGGGTTTTTCTTCTTTACTAATGTACAAAATTCAGAGAAAAACTTTTAGGTAGACAGCTTCTTCACCCACACACTGAGGCATTACCATTATAATTTGACTACATAGTTCTAGATTATTTGTCTTAAAAGAGCCATGTTCTGCAAGATATATAGACAATGTTCAGGAAATACACTTTGTATTTTTATTGAAAAAAAGAGGGCTGGAGATTTGGCTCAGTGGTTCCACCGCTTGCCTTGAAAGTGCAAGGTCCCAAGTTTTTGATGCCTGGTACCAAAGAAAAAAAAGAAAAAAGGATACACTTTTTTTGGGGGGGGGGTTGGATACACTTATTAAAATTTATTCTCTTTGCTCTTCAAAAAAAAAACTACTTAGAGGGCCGGGGGGGAGGGGTTAACTCAGTGGTTGGATCCCCCAGAACAACAACAAAAACTACTTAGTAATACAAGTATTGCCTACTAAAGGTAAATAAATTGCTTTTGCAAAACCTAACTGTAATATTAAGACAGAACTTGTAGGGCCAGGTATTTAGCTCAGTGGTTTTTCTGCCTGCCTTGCAAGCACAAGGTCCTGAGTTCAATCCCCAGTACCAAAAAAAAAGAGAGAACTTGGATAATCTTTTCCTAAAATATTTTTAAATATGTTGATATCTGTATAGGTAACAGAATAAATGTATTTTTGTATATTAATTATAAATGAGTTCCAAAATAAGAAAACTAATGAAACTGAATAGAGTCCCAGAAAGCCATTGATACACATGTAGTACATGTATTATGTATTCACATATATAAGAATTTAGAATGATTAAAATAAAGCCTTTAATAAGTTGGGAAAGAAAGGTTCATTCAGTGATACTATAACAGCTTGTAAATGGAAAACAATTGTACACCCCAATTTCAAACTTTATTTCATTTTATATTTCATATGTATTCAGTTTTCCATATTTATATTCTCTGAATGGGAAGGATATTCTCAATCCAAAGCCAGTGCAGCAAAAGTGCCAACGAAAACTCTCCTGATGCTCAGCCTACAGCAGCCTTGGGCTCACCTGGCTATTAGAGATATGGGTTATAGATTTCTAGGTTACTGTTTCCTTCTGAGAAAACACACTTTTGCCTATGCTTTTTGAAATCTACCGCTTGTGCGACACCTTGATATTCTTGCATTTTCTGTCTGATTTAACTTTTTTTGGCAACTTTTAAAAGTCTTTGGATTTTGCAGATTGTCACTTATTTTGCTAAAAACAGCAGGATAGTATATTTTGTTGTTGTTCTGGTTTTATTTCTTTTTATTTTTTTGTTGTTGTTAGAGGAAGAAATGGGTAAGTCATTCCAGTTGCATGTTTATACCGGAGAGTTCTTTTCAGTGTTTCTGTAGAAGTCCTGGATAAACATGGCACACTCAATTAAATTTAAATCAGAAGAACTACAAATACTTTTTAGTAAAATTGTATCACAGGGAATATTTGGGACAAACTTACAATCAACAATTACACATCTGAAATTCAAGTTTAACTTATGTTCTATATTCATATTCATTGAATCTGGCTCTGCTACTATGAAACTTAATGTCATTCTAAGTCTCATTCTTTTTGGGGGGGGGTGGCCAGGGATCGAACTTGGGACCTTGCGCTGGCGAGGCAGGCAGCGGAACCACTGAGCTAAATCCCTGGCCCCACTCTAATTCTTTTAATATGTTTCCCTGTGCTTACATGTGCATGCCCTACTGCTGTAGTCTGAATATAGTTATATGAAAAAAGATAATAGAGAAAAACAGTTGTTACAAATTAGAATTTTGGAGGCTGAAACTTAAAAGTTAGGGCTGTGAGGTAGCTGAGTGGTAGGACACTTGCCTAGCATGTAGAAGGACCTGTTTTTGATCTATCATCAGTACTAGAAAAAAAATTTATACTTGGGTTTGAAGATATAAAACTAAGGTTTGACAGTGTCTATAATATAGCAAGAAAAATTAATAAAAAGGATATATGATAAGGGACATTTTCACAAACTCTAGAATATCAGAGAAAGAGATTAAAAGAATCTGAGGGAGGATAGAAAATACTAACCAAGTGAGCAGATACATTATGTCCATCTGCCTTTTTTAGGGGGGGGTGTACCGGGGATCAAACTTGGGACCTTGCGCTTTCAAGGCAGGCGGCAGCACCACTGAGCTAAATCCCTGGAGCATCTGCCTTTAAATGATAAGAAATTTAATTATTTTATCAAAGTATTTATCAAAGTATCCACTTTTTTCACTTTTCCCCCTGAACAGTTACTATTTTTCTTCTTGCAATCCATAAGGAACCTGTAGAGCAATAATTAGAAACCAGGTATGTAAACTCTCCTCATGAAACAGCTGATGAGTAACTCCAGTCTAAGCACTTGCTGTATTCCCTGGAGAGGGTGCCTTGTTAAGACGCCATTTTAGGGAGGGCCCAACTGAACCTGGGACTCAGAGCACCCGCAGGTTATCTTCATCTCAAGAGTCCCAGTATTAAACTTCCACAGTGACTGGGTGAGGGACATTCACAGGATATGTACATAGTCAAAGAACCATGGTCAGACTGGCAAGTGACACCCAGAGTATTATAAGCTAAATGACTCAGGCCTTACCACCATGACTAGAGGCCAGGTTTGGCCTGAGTTTCTATGGATTTGAAAGCCCCAAACCAGCACACCATCCTAATCCTACTGCCAGCTTCATGGGATTATCCAGCATGAATCTGGGAACTGACCACCTCCCTGTCTACCTGTGAGAGCAGAGTCACATCTAGAATTGGGCACTCCCATGAAACTGTAGACTCCAGAAGATAACCACAGGCATGAAATCATAGAGAAATTTCTCTCTCTATTTTTCCTTTGCTATTGATCTTTTTGTTATTGTTGTTGATTTTTTTCATTTCTTGCTTTTTTTAATGAGTGTGAACATTGTTTTTATTTTTGTTCCATTCTTGCTTTTGTTTTCTCCTTTCTTTCCTTCTTGTCTTCTTCACCAGTGTCCTGAGGCTTGGGTAAACTCCTTCAGCCTTGCTTCTAGTCTCTTTTTCTTCTTTCATTTCTCTATTTTTTACCCCTTAGGGTAAAATTGCTTTATTAAGTTAATATTTACTGTATACAATTATCTAATTTGCCTTACAGTTTGTTATGTAACTATAAATCATGTCTCTATGGTTAAAGGTGGCAAATTATTAGTCAACACAGTTTGTCGTTTTCCAGACTGTGTTTGATACTATTACTGATTGTACTATTTGGCCAAGGAGACATAGTAGTTGTGATCAACTGATCTTCCTTGTATCAGAGTCATGAACAATACTACCACAGTCCAGTACCAAAAAACTGTGTGCTAGGGCAAACAGGCTGCAACATTTTATCCATAATAAACAGAAGAAGCAGGATCCCGGGGCAAACTCAAAAGCCAAAAGCCAGCTATCCCTAGAAGACATCTCTGAAAAGTTGTCATTTCCTTAAGAGGTCTACATACTAGTAATAAAGCTACATACCATAAGCAATTTATAAGCCTCAATGCAGAAAACAAATAAAAAAATAGAAACTGAGAAAATATGGAAATGATGCAACCCAACACCCCCAACTCACCCATGGCAAATCCAGGGACCACTGAGGTGGAAGAAACCAAAAGCCACCCAGCTGAACTTTCTGAAATGTCAGTACCACAACTAACAAAACAGATGAGTAACTCTTTTGACAAAACCAAAACAAATAATTAGATAGAGAGATGATGACCATAATGAAGGAAATAGTGAAACTAGAGTAGATACAGATGTAAAAAATACAGGAATTTAGGAAAGACAGGGAAACCATGAGTGTCTAACACAAAAATGAATTAGATGTCATGAAACAGATTTAAACAGATATCCAGGAGATTAAAATTTTTATTGAAATAATGCTGATATGTCATGCTGGAAGTATGGGATGCAATGAAGGCAGTCCTACAAGGGAAATTTATACCAGTGAATTTCAACATCAGAAGAACACAGCAAGCTCAAATAAATAACCTAGTGTTGAACCTCAAGATTCTAGAAAAAGAAGAGCAAGTTAAACCCAAAGTTGTATGAAAAAAGAAATTATAGGGGGCAGGGCGGTGCTGCCCGCGAGTCCCTCTTCCCATGAGACCACTCTGTCAGCCACTGGACAGGGAGGCGGAGGATGGAATAGGGCTTATCAGCCATTTCCCTGTCTCACCAGCAGCCTGGTGGCCCGAACGATGTTGGAGCAGGAGCCGGCGGGGTGTGCGGAAGGAGTGGACTTGGCGCCACAGATGAGTAATGAAAGAGGCTTTGAAAATGTAGAACTAGGAGTCATAGGAAAAAAGAAGAAATTCCCAAGGGGAGTCATCCACTTTGTTAGTGATGAAACAAAGAAGAATACAGCACAGATGAAGATGAAGTTGAGGGCCTAGAAAAAAAAGATGTTTTGCCTACTATTGATCCAACAAAACTTACCTGGGGTCCCTACTTGTGGTTTTACATGCTTCAGGCTCCCACATCAACCCTCTTAGTGTGTGACTTTCTTGGAGAGAAGATTGCATCTGTTTTAGGCATCAGCATCCTAAAATACCAATATGCCATTGATGAGTATTACCAGATGAAGAAGGGGGGGGGGGTGGAGAGGAAGAGGAAGAAAAAGAAGACCAAATGTCTGAAGAAGCAGAAAAACAATTCCAGCAGAAAAAGACACAGGCTAATTCCACTGTTCAGACATATCAAACAGAAACAGTGGTATCCACTTCACTTGTGAATCTTAATTTTGAAACGGAGGAAGACTGTGAAGTAATTACAGCAGGCAAACAAACTCCAGGCTCTGGACCCCTGCCAGCACAGATGAGGTGAGCCACTCCCAGCGCACAAGAGGAGGCTTCCGGGCCTCTGTACCATCCGCCAGCACTGAAGAGGTGAGCCGCTCCTAGTTCACAAGAAGCTTCTGGGCCGCCGTACTACCCCCGCAAGCACAGAGGAGGTGAGCCACGTGGGCACCAGCTGCACCCCCCACCCCCACTGAAGTGAGAAGACATGTAAACAAGTTTCAAAACCAGACTTCCAGTTCACCTAAAACAACCCCAAAGGGAAAAGAGATGGAACCCTGTGATATTCAACCACCTGGACTCCCTGAACTGGCAATGAAAGAGGATCTGGAAAAAATGAAATCAGAAATAATTTCTCACATAACAGCAGAGATTGTGACCATAGTGCAAGACATGCTTAATAAATCTAGAGAGGACACAGATAAAAAAATAGAGGAGCTGAGAAACATGATGGAATCCCAACATAGGAAACAAATGGAATCCATAAAACAGATGCAAACAGATTTCCAGGAGATTAAAAACTCCATTGAAAGTCTATGCAGCAGAATGAACCAATGTTTGAGGACAGAATTTCAGATATAGAAGATAAGATTGCAATTAGTGACCATGAAAAGAAAAATGTCTTTAAAATTGCAAGGGACCACAAGAAATCAATCCAGCAGCTGCTAGATGATGCAAAGAAGAATAACATAAGACTGATCAGAGTCAATGAAGAAACAGGAGAGAGTGCAGATGACATAAAAAAAATTGTTCACAGAAGTGATGGCAGAAAACTTCCCAAGCAGTGGAAAAGAACTTGACGTACAGATAAGTGAGGCATATAGGACTCCAAATAGCCTTGATCCAAAAAAAAAAAAATCTACACATAGGCATATAATAGTTAAGATTCCAGAAACCCAACAGAAGAACAAAATTTTACAAGCAGTGAGAGAAAAGAAACAAATCATAGACAAAGGAAAGCCCATCAGAATCACAGCAGACTTCTCAATGCAAACCCTCAAGGCAAAAAGAGCTTGAAGTGATGTATTTCAAGCCCTAAAAGAAAACGGCCTCCAACTCAGATTGATGTACCCTGCAAAATTATTTTTCAAAATTGATGGAGAAATAAGATACTTTCATGACAAAGAGCACCTTAGGAACTTCATGAATACCAAACCGGCACTCCAAAAAATTTTAGACAATACCCTAGGAAAAGACAATGAGGATCACAACCCCAGGAAGCCCAGCAGAATGAATCTGTTGGGCTCAAGAGGAAATTAAATGCAAACAGAGAGAATCCAACAAACAGAAAAAGTCATGACAATGATAAGTGAATATGTATGAGTTATAACCATCAATGTTAATGGTGTCAATTCACCAATCAAAAGAAATAGACTGGCAGAATGGGTCAAGAAGCAAGATCCAACAATGTGCTGCATAGCAGAAACATATTTAATTCAAAAAGAAACTCATAGTCTGAAAGTTCAAGGGTGAAAAACAATACTCCATGTGACAGGAACCTGAAAAAAAAAGCAGGAGTAGCTATCCTCTTTGCAGATCAAGTGGATTTCTAACAAAAATCTGAAACACTCTTATCCCAAGAATTTTAGATAAGGGAATAGTCAACTTGTATGTACAAATCTATTATGAACATGTGTTTTCATTCCTCTCAAGTAAAAACTTAAAAACAGGACTGTTGGTTCTTAACAGTAATACACGAAATTTCTATATTGTTTTCCAAAATGGTTTTATCATTTTACATTCACATTAGCAGTATTAGAAAGTTCTAACTGGTTCATGCCTAAGCTGACATTTGTTCTTTTAAAACTTTTAACTTCATCTCCCTAATGAGTGTATAATTCACTCTTATTATTGTACTGATTAGTATTTTTCTGATTCTAGTGTTGCACACCTTTCCTTGTGCTGTACTGGCTATTTATCATCCTCTTGTGTCTACTTTTTACCTGGGTTGTCTATTAATGAGCTGTAAGAGTTCTTTATATATCCTGGTCATAGGTTACATGCATTATAAATATGGTCTGTTTAAGGACTACTTTTCATTTTCTTAATGATGTCATTTAAAGTTCTAAATTTTGATGCAATCTCATTTATCAATTTTTTTCTTTTATACATCATGTTTTTACATCCTAGGAAATTCTTGCCTACCCTAAATTCATGAACATTTTCCCTTATAATTTCTTCTTAAAGTTTTATAGTTTTAGGCTTTCATATTTAGGTTCATAGATCCTTTCATTATTTTTATGTATGGAAATAAAGGGTTGAGGTTAATTTTTTATATATGGATACCAAGTGTTCTAGTGCCATTTGCTGAAAACACTATCTTTTCCTCAGCTCTTGAATTGAGTTTATGTTCTACAAAATGTTAATGTTAACCAACCTTTCAAAACTCAGTGGACCATATATGTGTGGTTCTATTTCTAGATTCTGTTTTATTCCAATGATCTGTGTCTCTCCTTACACCAACACTGCCTTGATTACTGTAGCTTTAAAGGAAGTCTTAAAATTAGGTACTAAATGTCTTCCAACACTGTTTTCTTTTTCTTTTTACTTTTCTAGGTCCTTTGTACTCCTACATAACTTTTTTTTTGCGGCGGGGGGGGTGGGTAACCGGGATCAAACTCGGGTCCTTGCACTTGCAGGGCAGGTGGCAGAACCACTGAGCTAAATCCCCAGCCCCACATAACTTTTAAATTTCAATATCCAATTCTTCATTTATAGCAAGTATACACAGACCTGAATTTTTATATATACCTTGTGTTTTCCAATCCTGCTAAATTCAAATACAAGTTCTAGGGGGTCCTAGAGATTTCTTAGTATTTTCTCTGCAGATGATCATTTCATCTACTTATAAAGATTTTACTTCTACTTTGCCAATCCTATCCTAATTGTGTCATTTTATTGCCAGACTATTTTGGTTTGGGCCTATGTTTCAAAGTTTAATGGACAGATGAAGAGTAGGCATGTCTGCCCTTGTTCCCCACCTTAGGGAGAAAGCATTGTATCTTCTCCATTCATATAAGGCGTTTTTGCTGGAAGTATGGAGTACATGGCTTATCTGTTGAAAAGGTTCTGTTCTACTTCTAGTCTCCTGATAGCTTTTACCATGAACAGCTGTAAAATTTAGTCCAATACTTTTTCTCCAACTACTGACAGGATCATATGGGTTTTTCCTTTCCTCTGTTAAAATGATGTCTTTTGGGGGTGGATCTTCCAATGCTGAACCAGCACTGCCATCCCTATAACAAAACCACTTTCTACATCCTGCCAGATCTGACTTCTAATAGTTTGTTTTGTTAAACAAATTTTTATCTATGTTCATACTTTTTTCTTCTGTTATCTTTATCCAGTTTTAGGATTAGCACAATGTTGCATTCCTAAAATGAGGGGAGAAGTGTTCCTTTTTTCTTCTGCTTTAAATGTTTGATATAATTTATCAGTTAAAATGTATATGAGCCTGCTGTTGTAATATAGGTAGGTTTTCAAGCTGGGAATATACTTTCTTTAATAGGTGCTATTTAAATTTTATATTTCCTCCAGAGTTAGTTTCATTAATTTGTCTTCCAAGGTACTTCTTAGAAGTTGACAAATTTATTTCAAAACAGATTTTTGAAATATGCTTTCTATATCCTTTTCAATTCTGTAAAATCTGTGGCAATGATTTCTAGATCTTGATATTATAATTTTAAAAATGTATAATTGATATTGTGTAATAGGAAGAAAAGGTCTAAAGGAGTAGGGGAAAGGAAAGAAAAGAAAAAAAATATGAGAAAAGGAAAAAAATGGAAACAAAGTCTTTGCAAATAGGGAAGGGTGGAGGGGGTGAAGGGAGGGCAGGGGAAGGGGAAAAAAATAATAACCAAGATAATCGTGTAAAGGTACAAGATCCCAATGATGAATGTACCTGTATTGTATACCTAAAATGTACCAATAAACTTAATGGGGAAAAAAAAAGTCCAGGCTCTGTTCCACCATAGAATGAAATGACTATCAGACCTTGAATGCTAAATTTTTTTTGTACCGGGAACTTTCACATTCTCTCTTCAGTGGAACTTAAAACAATTATTTATATTTTAAATTATTAACTTATCTGGAAAGGAAAAGTTTCTTCATTGTTAGGCTTAATAAAAGTTGGGTCTGAAGTTTGGATATTTCTACTCTACTTTCACTTGTGTATTGAATTAGTGCTTTAGCTTTTCTTTTGACAGGGGTTTAGTGCTGGGAATCAAACCCAGGGCATGTTAGCAGGCACTTTCTCCCTGAGCTACACCCTTAGCCCAATGTTTTGATTTTAAAATGATCCCTACAAAAACATTAAGGCCTTAATAAATTTAGAAGAGTTAAATTAGCAAACTCATGTGTTATTTATGCATTTATAAAGAGAAAAAAGGAAACTTGATTAAAGCTAACTGGGGCCAGTAATCCTATAATTTCAGATTAAAATGAAGATTCCCCTCTTACATTTTCTCATGCTATGCCTTACATTTTAAGCTTTACATTTAATATATCTGTTAATTTCTGCTAAGGATGGTTCATTGAGTTTATGATAAAATGAGATTGATGGAAGCAATTTTTGAGTTAATTGAGAATAACTATTTTATGGAGAAGTGTTTATGACACCAATATTAATATGGGTTTCCATTTTTTAATTCGAGTCACTTAATCTTGTATTCTTTTTCAGTAGTTATTAAGATTAATAAGCTTTGATCATAAAGTTAACACTAGTTGTGGAATAAATTAATGTAACATCTGATTATCCACATGGCATCTTGCTTCTATCACTCATTCAGACTCCCAGAGTTAGGGGGTGAGGAGCTGGGAGACAGATAAAGATTTAACTATCAAGAGCTTTTAAATATTGTACAAGGAATAATTGTAACATAATAAAATTAGTTACTTGTCTTTCACCATTTTGAAGTAGCAACAGTAAGAAGGGCAGTTTACTTTAACCAGGTTGGCCATTTCTCTACCTACTTGGTTATTTGTAAACTTTACAGATTTATATACTAAGAAGCTTATTTGAAAATGTTCCTAAATATGTGTACAGAACCTTGAGATGTTTACAAATGTGGATAAAAACAATGTGTTGGAAAACTGTGGAAATGCTGATCTTAAAAGCTTTTTCGCAGAACTGGGGATATAGCTCAGGGGTGGAGCGCTTGTCTAGCATGTGCATGACCCTGGGTTCAACTCCAGTATTAAAAAAACCCAAACCAAAACAACACTCTAAGAGCTTTTAGAAATTGTTATGTTAACAGCCTTCTAAACAACATTTAAGCTTTCAGTCATAAACTTATGGAAAATACAGCTTAAAAGAAACTTAAAATACATACAGTGGGCCTATTGTGGAAGTCTACTGTCAATAAACATGAATTACATTTTTAACTGAAGCTCAAGTTTTTCAATTGATAGTTAAAAGATGAAATTGAAAGCTGAAGTTCTTTGAACTAAGTTCTTTAACTGAAATTTGAAGAATTTAGGAAAGATAAACTTTTCCTAGGAGTCTTTAGTTATGTGGATTCATGCTATGGTGGTTCATAGTATGTGGTCATCTTTGTTTTCATGGGTATAAACTATATACCTTAGTGCTTAACAATCCTGAGATAATGTAATTAATGTCACCATAAATTATACTTTACTAACAGCTCTAAAGCATGCTAGCCCAACTTCTTCCCATTTGTTTTTAACTTTGAGATAGCATCTTTAGCTCAGCTATTTAGTTATTAACCAGAGGTTCTACCACCTAAGAGTTTACCTAGAAACCTTTCTGATTGTAGAAGTTAGTGACTTATGAAGGTTTTATGTTTTTTTTAAATTTTATTTTCACCACTTGTCCAATAGTGGCCAGTTTGTAATGTTTAAATAGTTACTCATTGTGCCTTAAATTTTTATACTTTTTTGTTTATGCAAGTTATAAAATTTCTTATAAATGCAAAAAAAGAGAAATTGTAAAGATCAGAGCAGAAATTAATGCAATTGAGACTAAGAAGGCTACACAAAGAATCAATGAATTGAAGAGTTGGTTCTTCAAAAGATTAAATAAAATAGAAAACCCTTAGCCAATCTTATGAAAACAAAGGAAAGAAAGACCCAAATCCATGTAATTAGGAATGAAAAGAGCAAAATCACAATGGATCCTGCAGAAATCCAAAAGATCATTAGTACCTATTTTGAGAAACTATATTCTAATAAGATGCAAAACTCAGAAGAAATGGGTAGATTTCTAGATACATATGAATTACCAAAGCTGAATCAAGAAGATGTAAAAATTCTAAATAACTCAATATCATTCAGTGAAATTTAAAAAATAATTTTAAAAAACTACCAACAAAGAAAAGTACAGGTCCTGACAGACTCACTGCTGAATTTCACAAGAAATTTGAAGATCTAATGCCATTAATCCTCAAAGTCTTAACAGAATTGAAAGGGAAGCAATACTCCCAAACCCATTCCTAGAAGGAAGGATCACTCTGATACCAAAATTAGAGAAAGATCCAATCAAGAAAGAGAACTATAGGCCAATATCCTTAATGAACATAGCATATTACTAGAAAGACAATACACCATGACCAAGAAGGGTTCATCCCAGGAATACAAAAATGGTTCAACATACACAAATCAATACATGTAATACACCACATAAACAGAAGCAAGGATAAAAACTTCTCAACCATCTCAATAGATGTAAAAAAAGCATTTGACAAAGTCCAACACCCACTCATTATAAAAACCCTAAAGAAAATTGGATTAGAAGGTCTTTATCTCACTCTGATAAAAGCCACCTGTGACAAACCAACAGCCAACATCATTCTGAATTGTCAAAAACTGAAAGTTTTCACTCTAAAATCAGGAACAAGGCAAGGATGCCCACTATCACTACTCGTGTTCAATATAGTTCTGGAAACATTAGCCAGAACAATTACACAAGAGAAAAAAAAATACAAGGAATATGGATAGAAAAGGAAGAAGTTATTCCTTATTTCCTAATCACATGATACTCTACATAGAAAACTCCAAAAACTCCACCAAAAGATTCCTAAAATTAATAACCAAATTTGGTAGTGTAGTATGATATAAAGTCAACATTCAAAAATCAATAACAGGGCCAGGATTTAGCTCAGTGTTTTCGCCCCCTGCTGCGCAAGGGCAAGGACCCGAGTTCGATCTCCGGTACCAACAAAACCCCCCAAAAACCAAAAATCAATAACATTCTTGTACACAAATAACAAACTCATTGAGAGAGAAATTAAGGAAATAATACTTTTCACAATAGCATCAAGAAAAATGCAATATTTGGGAATCAATCTAATGAAGGAAAGGAAAGACCTATACATTAAAAACTAGACTATTCTGAAAAAGATTGAAGAGGATATCAGAAAATGGAAAGATATCCCGTTCTTGGATAGGCAGAACCAATATAGTGAAAATGGCCATAGTTCCAAAACTATTATACAGAATTAATGCAATCTCAATCAAAATTCCAATAGCATATCTCATAGAATTAGAGAAAACAATTCTAAAATTCATATGGAACCATAAGAGATCTAGAAGAGAAAAAGCCATTCTGAGCAGCAAGAGCAAGGCAGGAAACATTACAATCTCTGATTTGAAGTTATACTATAAAACTATCATGTGCTAATACACCGATCAGGTTTAGACAGTGAGTTTTAGTCATGTTCTCTTTAATCCTAGTGTTGGTTTCCAGTTTAGAATTAAGGAAACAATTGACATCTGCTCTTAGTAATAACAACATACTGAGATTTTTAAATTAAACAGTAATTCAGATTTATTACTCTTAAAAATGAAATTCTGTCTTTTGACACCATAGTGCCCTTTCTATGATTTTTTTTACTGAATATTCTTGGCCTTAGATTTAAATCCCTATGAAATTAATGTTTTATATCTGCATTTAAAAAAATAGATATTATATAAGTGATTCTCATACATAGCACCTATTGCTTTTCTAGTAAAAGAATTAAAGATTTTGTACTGTGATTTGTATTCACTGCCCCAATTCACATAGTGGAGTCTTGCTATACTACTAAATCTTATAGTCATGTACCCCTACCAATCAGATTTCTGAATTTCAGAAGACTGGAATAACTGTGACATGGATATCCAGACTACAAATTACAGTGAGGCTACAATTATATTCATCTATCTTGGCTTTGCAACATAATTGAGAAAGCAGGTATAGTTTGGTTTTAGCCTAAATTATGTACAATCTCTTATGTATTGATTTGAGATTTACTAACAGATTTGGGGGGCATAGATATAAGAGTGCCACTACAGAGACAAGACCTCTCCTTTCAGGCCTGTTGCCTGAGTATACAGATGTGTCCTGATTTCTGGCCCACTGGCCATAATACTGTGCCTGATTAATGTCCTACGTTTATTTCCCCGGTCCACAAACTAAGTGTTCATAACAAGATGAATTGTAGACTAGCAATATCTGATGCTTTGCATATTTATTTATGTATTTATTTATGTACTGAGGATTGAACTCTAGACCTTGTGCCTGCTAGGTAGGCACCAGAACCACTGAGCTAAATTTCCAGCCCCATTTGATGCTTTTAAATGTTTGCTTCTTAAAAAAAACAAAAAAACTAAAACCCGCAACTGAATTTTGAGATGGATGTTTCAATAAAAAAGATTGTTTTAAAAAAAAAACCATCATGATAAAAATAGCTTGGTACCAGCCACAAAACAGACCCAAGGATTAATGAAACAGAAGAGAGGATGCAGAAACAACGGCAAGCACACTTAGCCACCTTATCTTTGACAAAAGCGCCAAACACCTTCACTGGAAGAAAAATTCTTTAATAAATGGTGCTGGGAAAACTGGCTTTCCACTTACTGAAGATTGAAACTAGACCAATAACTCTCAGTATTCACTAAACTAAAATCAAAGTGGATCAAAGATCTAAATATAAAAACAGAAATAATCTGCTAGAAGAGAGAATAGGTAAAACTCTCGAAAACATAGGTGTAGGCAAAGATTATGAACAAAACCTCAATCACAC
Organism: Heterocephalus glaber; assembly: GCF_053883595.1. NCBI lineage: Eukaryota > Metazoa > Chordata > Mammalia > Rodentia > Bathyergidae > Heterocephalus > Heterocephalus glaber. Next base: position 10,664,291 of record NW_028258151.1, on the reverse strand, counting down.
AGGAAATACTACAAAGAATCAACAGCTAGGGTCACATCAAATTAAAATGCTTTTGCGCTCTGAAAGTGCAGACCCCCGCAGAATGGGAAAAATTTTTACCAGCTGTTCCTCAGACAAAGGAGTAACATCTAGAATATACAAAGAATTTTTAAAAAATCAGACCCCCATTTAAAGACCCAATCCAAAAATGGGCACCTCAAATGAATAGACACTTCTCAGATGAAGAAGTAGAAACAACAAATAAATATATGAAAAAATTTTCAACATCACTGGTCATTCAAGAAATGCAATTAAAACAACCCTGAGGCCAGGGATTTAGCTCAGTGCGTGGTGCCTGCCTCACAAACACATGGTCCTGATTTCAATCCCTGGTACCACCCCCCAAAAAAAACAAAAACAAAAAACACTGAGATTCCATCTTACTCCAGAAAGAATGGCTGTTATCAAGAAATCAACCAATAACAAATGCTGGTTGGGCTGTGGGGGAAAAGGAACCCTTCTCCATTATTGGTGGGAGTGTAAACTTACAACCACTATGGAAATCAGTGTGGAGATTCCTCAAAAAACTAAAACTCAGGCCAGGGATTTACCTCAGTGGTGCCACCCCCTGCCTCGAAAGCACAGGGTCCCGAGTTCAATCCCCGGTACCAAAAAAGAAAGTGATATTTATATACAATGGAATACTATTCTGTCATAAAGAAGGATAAACTTGAGTCATTCTTAGGTAAATGGATGCACCTTGAGACCATAATGTTAAGTGAAATAAATCAGACACACAAGTTAAACATAAAAAAGAAAGCTCTAGGGCTGGGGATTTAGCTCAGGGGCATAGCACCTGCCTCAAAAGCACAAGGTCCTGAGTTTGCTCCCTGGTACCAAAATAAAAAAGCTCTAAAAGGTTTGGCATCACTGCTTTTCATAATACGTATTATTTTTTGTCATAATATATATTATTTAAAAATGTTAATGACATACATAAAAGATAAGTGAAGGCTTATCCAATTTAAACAAGAATAATCAGATATCAGAAATGCATTATGTGATATTGGACTGGATCTTGATCTGAATCAAGGCTCTCAAGATATTTTATGTCAGTCATTGAATGACAGTGATCTTGGGAAGACGTACCCTACAATTGCCCCTGCTTTATGCTTGGGGAATATTTCTCAGCCATGAGCAGTAAGAGTTTGGGCTGATCTCCCTGAATTAGTGATGAACCTGGGATTTAAAGGAAGACAAGGCAGCACTGAGAGACCACCAGAAAAAAGAGCCAGAGAAAGAACTCCAGAGTCCTGAAGAGAGTCCCCGTAAGTACTTAGTTGAGTTCAAGTAGATCAGCATCTGCACTTGAGTAAAAGGCCCAAGCAGGAGCATATACTGCTCAGGTTTCAGATGATAACTGCCTGCTGACTTCCAGGTGGGGAAGGGCACATGGCTCGGAGTCCTTTGCCTCTCTTCCAATCCCTTCTTTAGTTGACTCAATTACATCAGACTTTCAACCACTTCCCATAGGTATATAATTGCTGTTGACCTTTATGTTTGGCTTTCCAGGCCATTGGTCATCTGATAATCAGAAGTTGCTCAGCAATGAACTGATAGCATGGCTCTACTTCCTTTATTTCTTCCTTGTATGGACTCCTGAGTCAATTAGTTTGGTTGTTGGCCCTATAATGTGATTATACACTGTCTACCTAATGGTGTGTCCTCATGATGGGATTATCTTTACTAGAGTGCTCCTAGGTAGGATCAGGACAGGAGTAAGTGGTTATATGTGTGTTGAAAAATTTGAACAATCAAAAATTGAAATTTGAAAACCATGCCAATTACAGGCACATCTAAAAACACGAAATGGGTAGGGGATGGGATGTAGCTCATTGGTAGAGTGCTTGCCTAGCATGCACAGGCCTTTAGGGTTGATTCCCAGCACCTCCCTAAAAAAGAAAAAAAAGAGAAATACAGATGAATCTGAAAACGAAATAAGAGAAACCCAAGCACACTGAAAACGTTGCTGAAGGAAATTAAAGGAGACTTAAGACAATGTGAAAAATACTGTAAAACAAGCTCGGAAGACTAATACTACCTGATTTCAGACTTATGAAACAGCTTGCATAAACAATCAGCTCTCAAATTTCAATAAGAAAACAAGTAACTTATCTAAATAATGGATAAATGATCTTAGACACTATCAAGGAAGATACAAAAGTAGCAAAAGAATATATGAAAGGATGCTCAAAATTACTAGTCTTATGTTAGTGCAATTTAAAATCACAATGAGATATTGCCATATATCTCTTATAAGTTCTAGGTCTAGAATAAAGAATAATATCTCTTAAATAATTACTGGGCTGAATGGCATGAGTGTATCTGTGCTCTATAATATTTTCCAAGGGCTTCACTGAATAAGTTTTTTTTCAGTACTGGGGATTGAACCCAGGGCCTTTGAACTAAGCTAGATCCCCAGCTCTTGTTTGTTTGTTTGTTTGTTTGAGACAGGGCCTTGCTAAGTTGCTAAATTGCCTTGACTGGGCTCAAATTGGAGAGCTACCTACCTGCCTTCGCCTACCAAAGGGCTGGGATTTCAGTTCACCGAATAAGCCTCACCTGCAGTTTATAAAAAGTAAATGTTTCACTGGCCTCTCACAGCACATTAGAAAACATCTTTTCAAAGGGCCTGGAATTTAGCTCAGTGGTTCCGCTGGCTGCCTCGTAAGTGGAAGGTCCTGAGTTCGATCCCTGGTACCAAAAAAAAAAAGAAAACATCTTTTCAGTGCAATTTTCCCCTAGGCATTTAAGAGCTTTAGAAATGGTGGTGGGTGGGTGCTGGGAGCTCACTGTGACGGGTCCCTCTGGTTCTCAAGTTTTCTGTACAATTGTGTCCCTTAAATGTAGCTGGCAGGGAAGTTCCTGTAGGTTAGGGTACTCCTGGAAGTCCAAGAAATATTACAGATTAATCCAACACTAGCTACAAGCATAAGAAATCACACGCTACCTTCTCATACAGACTGGCAAAAATAGCTCTTAGACTGAGAAATTAATTATCAAAATCACATAAATTAACCAAATGCAAAGTTAATAGGAGATCACAGTTCTCCCAAAGAAATACCATACTTAAAAGATTCAAGGTGGGCCGGGGATTTAGCTCCGTGGTTTTGCCACCTGCCTTGAAAGCGCAAGGTCCCGAGTTAGATCCCTGGTACACCCCTCCAAAAAAAAAATCTGAGAAAAGAAAGAGAACACTGAAGGAAAACAGGGTGAAGGATATTTGGGGTTCCTGATCAAACAGGGGCTTTACTCAAAGCCCACCTCCACCCTCCGGGACAGTGCCCCGTTGTTATGATCCCAGGCACACTGATGCACACACTCTCATACATTCTATCAGGACAGGCCCACAGCTGGCCACTCTAACTCTTTAAATGACCACAACACTTTGAAACCGTGCCTATTTATTTAATCACCACTACCCCCCACCATTAACACATTCATGTTTAGACCAATACCTTGCACATCAAACAGATGCAAAAATAAGCCTGCAATTTCAGCTGACACATGTGTAAAAGCTGTATATAAATAGTTTTATGAACAAAAGGGTAAAGTAAAAGAAGGAAACTAAAAAAAGTTGATAGGATTTAGACCTGGTCGATTGCCATTTAAATTAGAAAATGCTCCTTTTTCAAAAGGGCTCATGGAAGGGAAATGGTGCAGACAGAAACAATTCAGAGGCCAGGGATTTAGCTCAGTGGTTCTGCCGCCTGCCCTGCAAGCGCAAGGACCCGAGTTCCATCTCTGGTACCAAAAAAAAGAAAAACAAAACAAAAAACAATTCAGAAATGTAATTTAAAAACATAAATGTAATGCCCTTTGTCTTAGCAATTCCACTTCTACGGCTTATCCTACACACATTCACACATCTGCACAAAAACACAAAGTTCAATGCAACCATCTTTTTCATAGTAGAAAAACATGAAGTCACATAGTAATACTGAGAATTATTAAAATCACAGATACTAGATAAAGTAAGACTGGCAAGGCGTGCCTACTGTAGAACCTGCTACCAGGTTTACCAGGCTCCCAGAAGAAAGAGCCACCTTTCTATAGGGCTGTGAAACTTTTTCACTTTTCTGTTTCAAAAATGGAAGCGGGAGAATGGAGCTATACCTTACTTCAGATCTATAAGGATCTACTTCTTGCAATAGTGGGAGGCCTGTTATTACAGGGAAATTTTGTGAGTTAATCTAGGAAAGACCGCAAGGAACATACTAATACATGTAGGTATTTCCTCTGAATATTGACATGCCAAGTAATATCCCCAAAATTGTATGTAAAAATACATACTACACAATAAAAAGGGTGGCTGATGTGAGTGTGACAGTAACTCACACACCTCCTGTGGACACAGATGCACTACAGTACATGCAGTGTAAATGAGCTCTACGAGGGTTCTGATGTGATCATGGGTAGAAATTCCCATTTCTGGTCTCACCATTCAGACATTTTGAGTTCATTTTTGAAATGTACACAATCTGATTTTGCCTCGTAAACTGAAATGCCATATTTTTTTTTGGTACCAGGGATCGAATTTGGGACCTTGCACTTTCGAGGCAGGTGGCGGAGCCACTGAGCTAAATCCCAGCCCCTGAAATGCCATTTTTTAAAATTAATAACCTTCAGGGCTCTGTGTTCCCATACCTCGTGAACACACATACACACACACACGTGCACACCCTCATACATCTAGCCTCTGAGCCTGAGGACTGAAGGAAAGAACCACCCAGGCAATGCTAATCTAACTTCCTGTGAGAACAAACCTTGAAAGGAATCCTCCCAGCGTTAAACCAGCTCGATCCAGCTTCTAAGGTGGTTAAAATCCAAGCGTATGAGTCAATCACCAGCTTCCAGGTCAGACTATTAAGATGACTCCAACCACAGCCTTAATAGTCTAACCTTCCCAATTAAAGCATCTTTAAACATTTAATACAATAAAATATGATGACCCTGTAAATTTCTAATTCAAAATGCAAACAATGAACAAACTAATTGCTACTCAATTACATACTGTTTAACTAGAAAATATTTAAATGGCACACTCTTGTATACAACCTATTCCCAAGATTTCCAGTCTTGCCTGGGTAATGCGTTTTAAACAGACTTAAGAAAAGAATGCCTTGGCCTGTTGTTTCCAGCCTGTGCGGACACATTGACACTTGAGCCGGATAAGCAGACATGTTTTTACTGTGAATAATGTTCGGCTGGTGTACTGGAACCTGGCTTTCCTCAGTGTTCTAGAACAAATATCCACAGGGAGAGACGGACAAAAGTCAGACAGTTCTGGGGCTGAACTTCAAACTGGCAGGCAGCGCTGTCTCTCAGAAGGCAGCAAACCAGCCTTCCTGTGATACCTGAGCACACTGCTGAAACTTCTGCTTACAATTGTGTTCTCTGAAGTCAGAAACGTTACGGTTTGGAAATTCATCATTAAGAATGATATAACTGGGCTGCAGAGGCTGGATCCCTCTGACAAAGAACCAGCCTAACATTCTCAACTTAGTGCACAGTTACACTCAAAGAAGTTTCTGAGGACGTTTCCTGTCCATGTCAACTCTCGTAGTTTTCAAGTTAACAAGGCCCGGAGTCCACGTTCACAGAACAGACGCGATGTAGAACTCTTCATACACAGCCCTAGTCAATTTCGGACACAATAAAACATCGATTCACTTAAATTTTATCTACTCTTCCTTGAAATCTTACAAACTTCCTTTGTGTGGTGAGATGTCTCTTACTTCCTCCCCTCCACTATGTGTGATCTTTTGTCACTACAGATTTGTTAGTTATAAGGGGGTTTACGCTGGTAAGTCTAGGGAAAAAAGCTTTAAAAGAATGCTCGCAGTGAAAGACTGTTTCCATGTATTTTATCCATATGCGGTCATTTCGTGGGAATAATGAAAAGGTTGAGCCGTAATTTGGGGGAAGCAATATCTGGTAAAAACGCGAAAGAGCATTTTAAAACCATTGATCTATTATGCAAATTAATATTTGACTGAAACACACACACACACACACACACACGCACACAATCACACCAGACACACAGGAGAAAGCAGGAGAGGTGAGAGAGGATGGAGCTGGAAGAGTAGCCAGGGAAGGGAGAGGGGCAGCTGCCCTATTTGGGGAACGAGCCGCAGCCCGGAGGATCAAGCTCGGACCGCCCTGGCCGGCCAGGGAGGCACAGGCGGCAAGGGGCGCAGCGAGGACGCTGTCTCGGGGAGTGGGGGACAGGGGCGACCCGGTCGGAGGTGAGCGCCCATTAGGGCTGTGCCACCCACCAGGCTCGTGCCTCCCGGCCCCTGGCCCGAGGCGGCCTGCTCGAGACACAGGTTTTTCCCAGCTATTTTCTATGGTTGGTTGAATCCATGTATACAGAACCCATGGATATGCACAGTCGACTGCATTTTAAACATAGAGAATATTTTGCCTCTTTGTACAAAGTTTTGAATAGCTAACTTGATAGAACCACTTATATTTAACCCTCTTCCAAATAAGGATCTGTCTTGACACCTTTCGATAGAGAGGTGCATTCTGTGATCTAAATGGAAAAGTAATATCGTAGAAACATTTAGCAAAAGCATTTCTACTGTATTTAAATAGTGCTATCTTAGAGACAATGAAAATTTAATTGTACTTTTAAATGGAGTCCAGACAGAATCTACTGTTTTCCTCTGTAACCCATCCTATACTGAGCTCCACCAGGATGTGCTTATTCCTGTGTATTTTTATGCCACCATCCAGGAAAGATGGGACGCCACTGGGTGTAGCTCTCTGCTTAACGATTCTGAAGGGACAAAAAGGAATGTTAGGGCCCGGGATTTAGCTCAGTGGTTCGGCCGCCTGCCTTGCAAGCGCAAGGCCCGGAGTTTGATCCCCAGTTAAAAAAAAAAAAAGAAAAAAAGAAGTGTTAATATGTCACTTCTTTGTGTAGTCTGGCTTCACTTTCTTCGTTTTTTCATATAAATATTAATTTTCCAGACTTTAGTATATACTATGGCGTAGCTCTGTGGTCTGCTATATGTATAGCCCCAAATTAAACACAATATGCTGAAAGAAAGGAGTAATAAAGATTTTGATGTACAAAAAAGAGCCCTTTTGATTGATATAAATTTTCTTGAAATACATTATACATGCACCAAAGATATTTCCTCATTGATCTCATTTTAGTAGTACATTTTCATTTATCTGGATGTATTTGTATTTCCTCCCACACGATATTTTTTCTATGCAATTAATCTCAAAACAAAGCTACAATAATATTGTTCTCATCTTAACATTTATTTATTCTTTTACTTATTGAATAAAATATAGGCATCTTCAGAGTTGTTTATGATTGGTCTATGATAAAGGTATTAAATAAATAAAAGATGAGATTCAGAGTTTGATGTTTGACTGAATTAGGATGTGGTGAAGGAACTTGAGTATCAAAAAACTCCATGAATTTGTTAGATAGCTAAGAGATTATTGATGACCATTCCAGTTTTAAAATGCTGTATGGTGGAATCTTTTTAACACTGTCTCTTTACTATTTTTCATTCCCAAAGGAATCCACATGGCTTTTTCCCTATATGTAGATTTAGGCTCTTTTTCGGTTTTCTCACTTTTTACATACTCATATACTCTGAATCTTTTTTTATGCCTGTTTTGTTTCTGATTATTCTGTGCCACTTGCAAGATTTCCTTCTCAGAGGAATCCTTGCCAATTTCAGAAAAACCTCCCCACTGGTTGTAGATGCATCTCTCAATGACTAATGGTTTGCCCACTTTCTTTTTAGGAAGGACTGTCAGGACCTGTTCTCAAATACAATGATCTCATTTGTGGTGATGATGACGAGCCTAACACGTATCATAGTGATGTAAGCAAATCATATTTCTGTTTTTTCAGTTCTTTCATTAAGTGCAGTGGTATGTAGGAGGTGGCTGGACTTGGGTTACAAAAATTGGTGTTTAAGTTTTCCAGAATTTTGCGAGTTGATTATGAACATAGCAGTTATTAAAAATTAAAGTATGTTAATATCTAGGTGTATAAATTATCATAACCTGGGTAATATTAAACTGAAGTTCTTCTCATGTATTGTATCTATGTAGTAGAAATGCCACAGTATTGTGCTGGTACAGCATCCGGGGAATAGTTACACCATGGAAATAAAATACAAATGAAAGCTTCATTCAGTTATCTGTTGATTGTCTGAACTTAAAGGATATCATGTGAATGCAGATTAAACTTCAAAGTGTGATGTGTCTTTTTACTGCTAGACTGTACGTAGCATAAAAAATTCAAGAAGTTGCCTTACATACTGCCTGCCTTGCAAGTGCAAGGTCCCGAGTTTGATCCCCGGTATCAAAAAAAAAAAAAAGAAGTTGCCTTGCAATATTCAAAAACATAAATTAGCAGAGATGTTGATATCATCATTGATGAATGCGTGGAACTGTAATATATATCTTCATTGCTCCACTTTTATCTTATTCTCTAATGTAAATGAAAATAACACTCACCCACCTTGTTGGAAGTGTACGCACTTGCAAGTCATATGACCAATTTTTTTTTTTTGTACCAGGGATCGAACTCGGGACCTCACACTTGCAAGGCAGGCAGTGGAACCACTGAGCTAAATCCCCAGCCCTGACCAATGTTTTTGACAGAATTGGATCAAACATTCAAAGGCAGATTTTATGACACTCTTGTTGGTATAGATTTTTAAAAGTTGATAAGGAATTTTTCAATAAATAGGTCACATTGAAGTTATAGGTATAAATTGAAAAACAGAATAAGTATTTTAGTTTAAAATTTATTTTCAAAATTAGATTTAAAAAATCATTAATACAATAGACTTTAGGGCCTGGGATTTAGCTCAGTGGTTTTGCCACCTGCTGTGCAAGAGCAAAGACCTGAGTTCAATCCCTGGTAACAACAAAACAAAACAACAAAAAAACCCCAACAAAAATAGACTTTAAAGTGTTACCATGAATTTTACTTACATATGTAAAATTATTTTTCAGATTCTATTTCCTAAAATGCCAAAATGCCAAGGTGACTTTTCTTTTCTTTCTTTTTTTTTAATAGGACTATTTTATGATATTTACCCAAAAGGCCAAATACAGAGGAGTGCAAGAGATTAGCCACACACTAGAGGCCCAAAGAATCCAGCCAAGGGTCTGGATCCCACAGCAATGTCCCACACAAGTCCAGCTGAAGGACTACAGTCCAAGGCCACATCCTCAGTGGGTCCACCCGGTGGCCTGGAGCTCACAGCAATGTCTCATGCTTGTGTATATTGAGGATGTGCACCTGAAAGGCCCAAAGGTCAGTGGTAAAAGACAGAAAACTTATGCCAGTGGGGGGAAGGATTTGTGCCACCAGGCTGAGGGATCTACACTGGAGCCAGGAAGTGATGCTCACGATGAAGGTCAGAGCTCCCCTGACGAGAACAGTAGCCATTCCTAGCTACAGCTAGGCCCTGAGCTCCTCCGACGAGAACAGCCAAGTTCACATCAGGCAAACCACCCAAAGCAAGCTACTCCTAGAAAATCAACAGCCCCAGATCTTCCCCTCCTGTTCTCTTTTTTTTTTTTTTTTTCTTCCCATTGAGTTTATTGGTACATTTTAGGTATAAAATACAGTTACATTCATCATTGGGATCTTGTATCATTACATGAGTATCTTGGTTCTTATTTTTTTCCCCTTCCCCTGTCTTCCCTTCACCCCCTTCACCCTTCCCTATTTGCAAAGACTTTGTTTCCATATTTTCCCTTTTCTCATATTTTTTCTTTTCCCTTTTTTCCTTTCCTTTACCCCTCCCACTTCCCCTGCTCCTTTAGACCTTTTCTTCCTGTTACACAATATCAATTACACATTTTTAAAATGACAATATCAAGATCTAGGAGACATTACCACAGATTTTATAGAATTTAAAAGGATATAGAAAGCATATTTCAAAAATCTGTTTTGAAATAAATTTGACAACTTCTAAGAAGTACCTTGGAAGACAAATTAATGAAACTAACTCTGGAGGAATATAAAATTTAAATAGCACCTATTAAAGAAAGTATATTCCCAGCTTGAAAACCTACCTATATGACAACAGCAGGCTCATATACATTTTAACTGATAAATTATATCAAACAAGTAAAGCAGAAGAAAGAAGGAACACTTCTCCCCTCATTTTAGGAACTCAACATTGTGCTAATCCTAAAACTGGATAAAGATAACAGAAGAAAAAAGTATGAACATAGATAGAAATTTGTTTAACAAAATAAACTATTAGAAGTCAGATCTGGCAGGATGTAGAAAGTGGTTTTGTTATAGGGATGGCAGTGTTGGTTCAGCTTTGGAAGATCAATCCCCAAAAGTCATCATTTTAACAGAGGAAAGGAAAAACCCATATGATCCTGTCAGTAGTTGGAGAAAAAGTATTGGACTAAATTCCACAGCTGTTTATGGTAAAAGCTATCAGGAGACTAGAAGTAGAACAGAACCTTCTCAACAGATTAAAGACATGTACTCCATACTTCCAGTGAGAACGCATTATATGAATGGAGAAGGTACAATGCTTTCTCCTTAAGGTGGGGAACAAGGGCAGACATGCTTACTCTTCATCTGTCCATTAAACTTTGAAACATAGGCCCCACCAAAATAGTCTGGCAATAAAATGACACAATTAGGATAGGATTGGCAAGGTAGAAGCAAAATCTTTATATGTAGATGAAATGATCATCTACAGAGAAAATACTAAGAAATCTCTAGGAGCCCCTAGAACTTGTATTTGAATTTAGCAGGATTAGAAAACACAAGGTATATATAAAAATTCAGGTCTGTGTATACTTGCTATAAATAAAGAACTGGATATTGAAATTTAAAAGTTACGTAGGAGTACAAAGGACCTAGAAAAGTTAAAAAACAAAACAAAACAAAAACAGTGCTGGAAGACATTTAGTACCTAATTTTAAGACTTCTTCTAAAGCTACAGTAATCAAGGCAGTTTTGGTGTAAGGAAAGACATATAGATCATTTGAATAAAACAGAGAATCTAGAAATAGAACCACACATATATGGTCCACTGAGTTTTGAAAGATTATTTAACATTAGCATTTTATAGAATATAAACTCAATTCAAGAGCCGAGGAAGAGATAGTGTTTTCAGCAAACGGCACTAGAACACCTGGTATCCATATATAAAAAATTAACCTCAACCCTTTATTTCCATACATGAAAATAACTTGAAGGGATCTATGAACCTAAATATGAAAGCCTAAAAGTATAAAACTTTAAGAAGAAATTATAAGGGAAAATGTTTATGAATTCAGGGTAGGCAAGAACTACCTAGTATCCAAAAGACATGATGTATAAAAGAAAAAAATTGATAAATGAGATTCCATCAAAATTTAGAAGTTTAAATGACATCATTAAAATGAAAAAGTAGTCCTTAAACAGACCATATTTACAATGCATATAACTTATGACTAGAATATATAAAGAATTCTTAGAGCTCATTAATAGACAACCCAATTAAAAAGTAGACATAAGAAGATGATAAATAGCCAGTACAGCACAAGGAAAAGTGTGCAACTCTAGAATCAGAAAAATACTAATCAGTACAATAGCAAGATTGAATTATACATTCATTAGGGAGATGAAGTTAAAAGGTTTTGTTTTGTTTTTTGGTATTGGGGATCGAACTCAGGACCTTGCACTTGCAAGTCAGGCGCCAGAACCACTGAGCTAAATCCCCAGCCCCTAAAGTTAAAAGTTTTAAAAGCCTTGTCATGACGTTTTCTTCTTGTTGGATTCTCCCCCTTTGCGTTTAATTTGTCATGCCCAATGGATTCATTCTGCTGGGTTTCCTGGGGTTGTGATCCTCATTGTCTTTTCCTAGGGTATTGTCTAAAATTTTTTGGAGTGCCGGTTTGATATTCATGAAGTTCCTAAGGTGCTCTTTATCATGAAAGTGTCTTATTTCTCCATCAATTTTGAAAGATAGTTTTGCAGGGTACATCAATCTGGGTTGGAGGCTGTTTTCCTTTAGGGCTTGAAATACATCACTCCAAGCTCTTCTTGCCTTGAGGGTTTGCATTGAGAAGTCTGCTGTGATTCTGATGGGCTTTCCTTTGTATGTGATTTGTTTCTTTTCTCTCACTGCTTGTAGAACTTTATTCTTCTGTTGGATTTCTGGAATCCTAACTATTATATGCCTATGTGTAGATTTTTTTTTGATCCAGGCTATTTGGAGTCCTATATACCTCACTTATCTGTATGTCAAGTTCTTTTCCCCTGCTTGGGAAGTTTTCTGCCATCACTTATGTGAACAGTTTTTTTATGTCATCTGCACTCTCTCTTCTTTCTTCATTGACTCCAATCAGTCTTATGTTATTCTTCTTTGCATCATCTAGCAGCTGCTGGATTGACTTGTCATGTTCCTTTACAATTTTAAAGCAATTTTTCTTTTCCTGGTCACTAATTGCAATCTTTTCTTCTATACCTGAAATTCTATCCTCACATTGGTTCATTCTGCTGTGTAGACTTTTGATGGAGTTTTTAATCTCCTCGAAATCTATTTGCATCTGTTTTATGGATTCCATTTGTTTCCTATGTTGGGAATCCATCATGTTCCTCAGATCCTCTATTTTTTTATCTGTGTCCTTTCTAGATTTATTAATCATGTCTTGCACCATGAGCAAAATCCTTGCTGTTATCTGAGTAATTAAGTCTGATTTCATTTTTCCCAGATCCTCTTTTGTTGCCAGTTCAGAGTTCAGGTGGTTGAGTATCAGATTGTTCCATCTTGTTTTCCTTTGGGGTGGCAGTAGGTGATCCAGAAGTCTGTTTTTGAGGCTTGTATACGTGTCTTCTCATTTCCGGGGGACGGGTGTGCTTCTAGTGCCCCTGTGGCTCACCTTCTCTGCCCTAGGAGCTTGGGGTGGCAGCAGGAGAGCTTCCTTCTGGGTGCTGGGTCTGGCTCAGCTTCTCTGCCCTAAGAGCTTGGGGTGGCAGCAGGGGATCTTCCTTCTGGGTGCTGGGTCTGGCTCAGCTTCTCTGCCCTAGGAATTTGGGATGGTGGTGGGGGAGCTTCCTTCTGGGTGCTTGGACCAAGGTGACTTTTCAAATTTTTTAAGTGTGAAGAAAGTGAAAATAGATACAGAAAATAATGATAGGAACAAAAATCATTGAGGATTGTCTAAGTTAAAGGAGCCAAATTTTGAATATATCAAACAACCCATCATTGAAGAAAAGCTGTCCTGTTCATCAATGGAAGAAATAGATAATTTTGTGCTTCCAGACTGTTGGAATGAAAAACAAGCATTTATGTTTATAGAACATTATAAATGGATTGAAATAAAAGAAAGCAAATTAGGATGCAAGGATTGTTCAACAGTTTGGCATTTGGAATTGAAGACAGAAAAGCATGTCTATGTGTCCAAGGAATGGATTGCATATTCAGTAACCCATATTGGCAGTAATAAAACCACCAGGCAAGCTTCTCTGTGGAAAAAATCAGGGAACATGACATTTCTAAATCCCTTGGTAAAATTCAAGATTTATTAAAGGAATCAATTAATGATTCAATTTCTTATGTAGTATATACACAAAATAATAAAAATATTAATTCCACTATAAAAGTTTTAATACTGTTTACAGTTTAGTAAAATATAATAGACCTTCACCTGATATTGAGGGGCAGTAGAATTATAAGAGAAAAATGGAGAAGTCATTTGTTCAAATACACAATACAGTGCAACAAGAACAGCAGAACATATTGGAAAATAAATAAAGACGTAGTTATTTAAGAATATTACCAATGAGAATGCCAAAATCTGTATCATAACTGATGAGGCATTGACAGCGTCAAAGAAGAGCACCCTTGTGATTTACCTTTAGTGCATAATTCATTCACCTCCTGCACTTACTATATTGTTTGTTGCTTTAAACGAATTGGTGTCAACCACAGCAGAGTGCACTTTTAATACCTTGTTGACTACCTTAAATGATTGTGGTTTTACAAATGAATGTTTGAAAGCAAATTTAATTGCTCTTTTTTTCTGATGGTGCTAATTAGATGGTCGGAAGAAAGTGGAGTAGCTACAAAATTGTTAGAAAATTTTCCTGAAATCATTATTTGAAACTGTTTAAATCATCAATTACAGGTGTCATTTCTTATCTGAAATATAACAAATTAATCATTTAAAAATATTTCTTAGCCAGGTGTTGTGTACATCTGAAATCTCAGCACTTTGGAGGCTGAGGCAGGAGGATTGCTGTGAGTTTTAGGGCACCTTGGGCTACATAGTGAGTTCAAGGCCAGCCTGGACTACAAAGGGAGACTCTGTGTCAAAAAACAAAATTTCTTGATAAGATTATTCTCTGTATTAAAATCTGGTGAATGTTAGAATTGAGCATTTAAGATCAACAACAAAAGATTTATTCTCTTTATTATCAATCTAAAACTGCAGCTAAAGAAGTTGAAATATTAAAATTGATCATGTAATGGGATCAAGATGGGCAGCATTAGTTTACAAGCTCCTACTGCTGTATGGCGTGCATGTCCTGTACTATGTATGCATTTTTCTCATTGTCATTCTCATTCTCATTCTGGCCTTGCAAAAAAATTAGCTAACATTATTTTCTTACATCTTACTGTGATGGTAGATATTCTTGAAGAATTTTCATTACTTTCAACTGCATTACAGTCAAGGTCAACTAATATTCAGAAAGCACAAAAATTGATCAAACAAATCATAGGAGCTTGGAAAGTTTAAAAATTGGTAGTGGAAAATACATATCTCAATTGAAGATTGATTAAGTCAGAGAGTTTAAAAATATTCTATTTGGGCCAGGGATTTAGCTCAGTGGTTCCACCGCCTGCCTTGTAAGCACAAGGTCCAGAGTTTGATCCCTGGTGCTGGGAAAAAAAAGATATTCTATTTAATAAAAATAACAAATTTGCACTCTTCCTAGGAATATGTTACTAGAAAATATAGTTAAACACATGAACTTAGGCTTTTATCTGATGGAAACCATGTTGAAAATATTTTTAATTATTTTGATTTGCTGGAACTATCTCATGGGCTTATGAAAAAATAACTTCACCATGGACAGCTGGTGAAAAGAATTTATTTCATTTGTGTGAAATTTTAAAATATGAAATTGACTTGAATGATTTTAGGGAATTTATAAATAATATAAAATCAAGCAATATTTTAATTCCTACAATTATACACAAAGTTAAGATTATTAGGACTATTGCAGTCAATATTGCAGAAGCTGAAAGAGGTTTCAGTTTAATAAACATAAAGTAATTTGTACAAAGAAAAAATAATCTAACAATAGATCACATCAGACTTAATGACAATAAGTTTATTGGGAAAAGAATTAGCAGATTAGGGTGCAATTCCATTTGTAAAATCTTGGTTAAATTGTAACCAGGGAATGGCTACAGATACAAGAGCTTGGCAAAATTAACAAAAGCCTTTTATGAGAATCAATTGGCTATGTAGAACTCAGAATAAAGAGTATTTTCTTTGTTTTTACCATCTGTATATTATGTGCTATGCATTCTTTATGTACTTAAATTTTTTAGAGAGCCAGTTAAACTAATATCAGCATGTTTCTGATTAAAAGGCATTCTCTAAAGAGAAAATTGGTGATCATTTCTAGGAACTACAGTTTTTCAGAGAGTGACCCACATCTGCTATAGTGGGACAGTATATTCCAAGAAGTCTTGTGCAGACCATCCAACCATTTCCACTTTGCAAAATAAAAAAAGACTCCTAAGTTCTAAGGCTTAGAAGCTATAACAAATAAAGAGAAATGGAATAAAAACCATAAGCCTTTTGGTTCTCATCTCTCATTTTCATATCTGTTACTGTATAGTATATTGTCCACTAGCTATATGTGACTATTAAGCACTTGAGATGAATTTGGTCAGACTAAGTAAAAGTGTAATCTATTTAATTTCAATTAAATATAAAAACAAGTAATAAAAATATTTTTCTGCTTAACACTACTGTTTTTTAGGTACATATTTCTGTTATTTTGTGTAAGATGATTGCTTGTCAAAGTTGTACATCATTTCTAAGTGGATATATCACTAAGTCTTTATCAACAGATCAATTAAGGCAAATTATTCAATGAATTCATGTAACATTTAAAATGTTTATATGAATATTTTATGCAGACTATAGGAATTCTAGGAATATTTATGTAAATTATTATTGGTAATTAAATTGAAATACTTATTTTAATTATAATTGAATTATTTTTCTAGTTTATACATGAATATGAGCAAAAATTTAAATTTAAAATAAAAACATAGTGAAAAAGAACCAAGTAGAGATGCTGAAGCTAATATATCTGGAACAGTCAGCAAGACTGCAAGAACATATGTTGCGGATTTCATGATGAATGTCAACTGCAGTTTACATTGGTAGAAAAAAACAAGCTGTTGTTTATGAAAAAATTAGGAGATATAGGCGCTGGGGATTTAGTTCAGTGGGACTGTGCCCACCTGGCAAGCACAAGGTCCTGAGTTTGATTCTCGGTACAAAAAAAAAATTTAAAAACTTAGGAGATATGAATGCATATGTATTCAAATATACAATGATTTTAATAAATTACCTTTCAAAATTCAAAAAAGAAACTTGCACATTGTACCCCATAAATGTGTACAACTGTTCTGTGTCAATTGAAATTACCTGAGTTCAGAATTATATGTTAAACAAAAAATTTTAACAAGTGTAAAGGAATATGAATTTATTTCACATATAAAATAGCTTGTATTCTTGTGTTTGCTTCAGCAACACATATCCTAAAATAGCTTGTATTCTTGAATGCAAGAGGACTAGTTTTAGTTAAATAAATGGTAAACTAACTTTAACTTTTAGTTATAGAAATTGTTTGGAAATTATGAGTGAAGCCTAAAAAGATAGTTTATAAAAAAATGTGTAGAGTTTTCAGTTAAGCCACTAAACAATTGCTTGCAGAATATGGAACTAACCGTATCAATGATCAATTCAAAATCTGAAAAATTACAAAACGTTTTAGGTTATGTAATGTAAGAGAAACTGCCCAACAAATACTCTAATCATATTTTATCTTAGAGGATATAAAAATTATGAAGTATCTTAAAATCATGCCCTAAAATCAAATTTGTGCAGCTATTTTTAAATATTTTCCATATGTCATTAGGCTTTCTGGTGGTAGGTGAGAAAAATATTTTTTTCAGGGCAGTTAAGTCAAAAATAAGATTTCATTAGAATTTCGAAACAAGCTTGATAGGGGCTGGAGATGGAGCTCAGTGGTAGAGTGCTTGCCTAGCATGCAAGAGGCCCTGGGTTCAATCTATAGTACCACATACACACCAAAACAAACAAAAACTTGATAAATATTTGTGCTTAGGTTTTTCAAAATGGTCTCCAAGTGTCAAGGTACAGTTAAGTAAATGCAAACTGTTAATCAACACCAGCTTATAGGGTTGCTGAAAGAATTAAGAAAATAATTTTAGTGATTTTTGCATACTTCACCAGTTGGTGGAATTAGTGAAAAGTTCTACAAAACCTACTGTGTATTTAACTCCAATTCAGGATTTTCTTGCAATAACAGAAATGCCAGCCAAACATTTAATAAAAACAAAAATGGCAGTTTGATTTATTTTCTCCCCAATATCACATGGTATATGAAGGATCTAAATTTGAAGCTCAAAGGATAAGAAAAAGCTTATTTGTGCCCTACATAGGCAAATACGGTGTCAGAGGTTTCAGTCCACAGTCAGCTGGCTCAAGGCAGAACCATCATGGCAGAGGGGCATGGCACACAAGAGTGAGCAGCTGCTCACTTCCTGGTTGCTGGGAAGCAGAGCCCAGGGAAGAACACCTGAGAAGGATATATCCTCCTAAGATTATGCTCCTGGTGTCCAACCTTTTCCAACTGGACCCTTCCTCCTCTCTTCCTGACAACACATTCAGCTATGAACAGAAGATTAAC
The DNA here is from genome assembly GCF_053883595.1 of Heterocephalus glaber. NCBI lineage: Eukaryota > Metazoa > Chordata > Mammalia > Rodentia > Bathyergidae > Heterocephalus > Heterocephalus glaber. Next base: position 10,646,275 of record NW_028258151.1, on the reverse strand, counting down.
CCACTGATGAGTATAGCCCCCATGACGCTATGACCTCCTCAGAAGTCTTAATTCAGTCAAGAAAACAAGAAAGATTAACTGGAACAACAAATAAGAGAATATGATAAAACTGATTCTCTAAACATTTCTAAAAAGGAGGTGCAAAGTATTACAAATTATTCACAGTGTGTAGTAATAGCATCAAAAAACCACCGTCATGAATTTAAAGGCGATTGGGTTTTGCTTGAAAGGAAGAATGTCTGGAAGGCTAAAGTAGGAAACAAAACTTCTGTACATAGGGAGAGGAGGGTGCTTAAGGAGGGGAATGGGATAAAATAAAATTTATTAAAAAAAGAAACAATATCTCCATGTAAAGTAAAAAATAATTGTATAAAGAAAAAAATAAAGTAGGAAATATGACAGCCTACTCTAATGCATCAAGCAGCTTGTATTTAAGAACCAGGCATAGACATGAGCTGTCCTCTCTTGTCCTGTGCTCCAGTAGGCTCTTTTTCTTACTTGTATCACTTATGGAGAATTCCAGACCTGAAAGGAGCAAAGAAATTGCATGATGAACCTATGGACTAATCCTTTATACTCTTTCAAAATCAAATGGTTTGTTCTATTCTTATTGTTTGCAGGTAATAACAATGACATCTGATTCCTGAGTTATTTATTGTGTGAAGAATATTCTGTCTTGGGATAAATGTCTATACACTATTATTGTTAATAAGACTATTTGAGTTGCTAGAGTTTAAAACAGAGCACTTCAGCAGAACCAAAAAAAGTTTTTTCTTTTGGTAATGGAGACTGAATCTAAGGCTTTGCATGTGTGAGGCAAACTCTCTACCAGTGAACTACATCCTTGGCTTTTTTTTTTTTTGATACAGGGTCTTGCTAAGTTATCCAAGTTGGCCTAGAACTGCCTTAGCCTCTTAGTAGCTGGGATTACAGGCATGAGCCACTGTGGCCAGACTAAATAGGGTTTTAATAATAGAATTGCATTAGAAGTGTTTGTTTTATGAAAGCATAATAAAATTGGGTGCCATTTATACATAAATTCTTTTGGCCAAGTTGAATACTCTGTAAGTAAATTAGTGGCTCATGGTAGTCAGGTTAGAAACACCAATCCTGATATTTTCCCTTTTTTTGGAGACTGATGACTATCAGATTAGGGTTTTTTTGAGACAGGGTCTCACTATGTAGTTTACACTGGCCTTGAACTCACTATGTAGCCCAGACTGGCCTCGAACCCGAGGTGATCCTCCTCCTTCAGCCTCCTGACTGCTGGGATTACAGGCATGCACCACCACACCCGTGAGATTAAGGTTCTTAATGGGGGTGTTATGGCTTATATCTAGATGTCCCCCCAAAGCCTCATGCACTCACAGATGGGACTTTGGAGAGGTGGCTGGATCATGAGTGTGTGATACTGGATTAAAAGTATGATAACTGGATTACTCCACTGACTGGTTTAATATAGGTCTGGGTGTGGGTGGCACCAACCAATAGTCTTGTAGCCTGGATGGAATATAAAGGGAAAGATGGAAGGTAGGCTCACTGTCTCCTGCCTGCACACCATGAACTCCTCTGTCATGCTCTTCTGTCATACTGCACTGCCTTGGAGCCCACGAACTACTGACTGAAACCTCTACAGACTGTGAGGTGAAATAAACCTTTCCTCATTCAACTTGTGGGTGTCAGGTATTTTGTCCTGAGAAAGTAACCAAGACAGGATGTTTAAAATTTATCGATACCTCGATGACGTACTCTTAGTCAAAAACCAGTTCTTTAGAGTTCTGAATACTACTTAGCAGCTAATGCTTAGATGTTTCTGTAAGTAATCATTCAATATAAATGAGGTAAGCCAGTGAAGAACTGATAGAAACTAAAGTTGAAATCTAGGATTCTTTCATACGTAATGAATTGAAGGAAGACTATTAACATAAGATTGCTAATGTAAATTTAGCAATCCATTATAACATTAAGGTTTGTCTAAGAGAATTAAATTACGATTATCAAATCCAATGGTGGATCTTCTTCAAGACCTTAATCATAAAACAGAATAATGGATTCACACCCCAAGTAGAACAAGACTTCTCAATCCACAAATATTTGCCCTAAAGTGTTCCATTTTGAAATCTGAACCAATCAGCAAACTTTACCCCTTCTTATTTTAACTAGTCTCCCACTTCACAAGACTAGCCAGAAAATTACCCAAACCAAACTCTTCTTTTTTTTTTTTTTTGGTACTGGGGATCGAACTCGGATCCTCCCACTTGCAAGGCAGGCGGCGGAACCACTGAGCTAAATCCCCGGCCCCAAACCAAACTCTTCTTAACTTCCTAAAACTGAAAATTTGCCTTAGGTTGTCTCTTTTGCCATGCCAAGCTAAATAAACTTGGCTTTAGGGGACTATAAGCATGTTTCTAATTTTCTATTGGTGAACTTTAAATCTTTTTGTTTTGTTTTCTTTTGCTTTGTAATTCAGGCTGGCCTTGAACTCTTTATGTAGCCCAGGCTTCTCTAGAACTCACGGTGATTCTCCTGCCTCAGTCTCCCAAGTGCTGGGATTATACGCATGTGCCACCACACCTGGCTTCAAATCTTTTCTTATAGACACAACTCTTTTCCATCTACCCAGAAAAAACAACAACTATTGATATTTAATTAGGGTCCCCATTTCAGGCATGGTTTGCTTGGTGGTTTGACATGGTTCTTGTCATAATATATATCACTGGCATTTTTTTTTTTTGGTATCACTGGCATTTTTGAAAAATAAGCTTTTAGAAATCTTAGGTAAACACTGTTAGGGGAGGTAAAAAAAAACTCTATCCATGTTATACTGATAGACTATGTAGTGCCAAAATTTAACCATTCCCTCCCCCATTTATTACACATTGAGTTATTTTCCAGTTTTTACAATTATAAACCTGTAATAGATCCTTAGGATGAATCTCTGCAACGTCAACTACTGAATAGAATAGTAGGAGATTTTTTCAGCACATCCTGCTTTGCTGTTTCCCAAGGGTTTTAAGTCCTATAGGACCTAGACTGCACTTGCGGTAGAGGGGCCCCGCCTGGGGGGGGGGGGAGAGTGGATGCGTATGGGAATGTGTGGAAGACCCTGCTGGGACTACAATTCCCAGCATGCCCCGCGGCGGGAGGTCGGAAGCAGAGAGTGCAGAAGCCGGTCCCGGAGCGGCTGCCCCGCCCCGTCCCTCCCCGCTCCGCCCCGCGGCCTCGAGTCCTCGTTGTCTGTGGCGTCACGGCGTCGGCGCGCACGTGGGGCGGGGCGGGGCGGAGGCGCAGGCGGGAAGGGGTTCAGTGGGGACGCTGTTTCTCTTGGGCGTCGGGAACATGGGCGACCCCGAGCCAGAGGTGAGCGCCTAGGCCAGGCCAACTGTCGGGCTCGCGTCTCTCGGCCGCTTGGCCCACGGTGGCCGCCCTACGCCCGCGCCCTGCTCCCGGGGCGGTGGAGACCGGGGGGCCGCGCGCGGCCCTATTCGGCCGCGGGGTTCCCGGGGCGGCTGTTGGCCGTCCGAGCTTTGTCTTCCCTCGCGCCTGGCGGGAGGTCTGGCCTCCGGGGATGCCTGGAGGCTAAGGTGTTCTGTCTTCTTTTGCAGGTCGTGGACTCCGTCTCTCCCTCCAGACCCGAGGTTCCCGCGTCCGCGGCTGAGGAGAACGAAGACGACATCCAGTTTGTCAGTGTGAGTAGCCCGGTGCGCCTGGTGTGCGGGCCGCTGTGGAGCAGACCTCACCGGGGCACAGTCGCTCGGAGTTCGCGTGCCAGCGCAGGGTCGCGGCTGCTGGGACGCTTGGCCCAGCGCGAGGTCTGAGCCACCGTCGTGCCACGACAAAGAGGACGCCCGAGAACGCGTAGTGCTCTCCCGACTCCTCCCTGCCTCCATTTACGTTCGTGTTGTACTTCAGATAGGGTTTTGCTTTGAATTGGTGAGAATGTCAGGCCAGGGGCTGGACCGGGATAAAGTGAAGGGAAACGAGAAGGGCGGTGAGCGCTGAGCCTCTTAGTGCTCTGTAGCTTCATAGCCTCCGGGCTTCCCTAACCTCAGATCGTCATTTAGGCGTGGTGCTCAACACTTGATACTCAGGGTGCACCGACCTGCGTCACCAGGAATATTCTGTTTTTCTGAGTTTATTCCTTTTGGGACAGTGTTTTGCAGACATATCTGAAAAATTTATAACTGAACGGGCAGGTATCTTGAGCATCCCAGATGTTATGAATCGAATTCAAGGCAGGTCCTAGGGATCTTCATTTTGGAAGAAATACAGAACACAGGGATTTCGGACCACATTTATAAAGCACTGGTTTTGAAAGAAAGATATTGTATATGGTATATTTCGGGTGCTTTTCATTTGTAGCTGTTATGTTTTTACAACTGCTCTGCTTTAGTTAGAGGACACTTCTATCGCATTCTGCTCAACATGAATGCTGTAGTTTTAGTTTGGTATTAGAATTCTCCATGGAAAGTGTATTGATAGAAGCTGTTGGCCAGCTGTATGAAAGTGGTAATTATACATTGTGCTGTTGTGGTGATCCATTGTTGTATAGTGTTTTAATGGGTTTGCTGTCAAGTTTGTTCTTTACTTTCTTACCCTTTGCCATAACCTGTCCTTTAAGGGTTTCTGATAGGGGATGAGAATGCATTGCATCCTGCCCCACTATTCACTGTGGACTGTTTTTCAGGGGAATGTATGCTGGGGATTGATTGCAGAGCTTTGCATGTTAAGCCACGTGTGTTTGATAATAGAATTCTATGACTTTTTAGGACAAATATTTCAGACCTTTCTTGAGTCTTGGTATATTTATGAACACAGTACTCACTCTTGATTGGTATTTCATGCAAATAAAAGTAGGAATAACATTCTTCTTTGTGAATCATGGCCCTTTGAGTAGTTAACAGGCTTTTGTTCAGCTGAGATTTAAAAGTATCTTTAAATTTTACTTAAAATGTAGATTGCTTCTTTCATCAAGAATAAAGAATATTCATTCAGTGTATTGTACATTCAACTTGATATGATCTCTTACAGTTATCCCTGTTTTCAATAAAGGTTTAATGGTTTGGCAGCTTTAAATGGAAAATTAATTACATATTTTAAGTGCAATTACAGTACCAGAAGTGGCCTATAAAAAACTTTGTTGGCAGGTGGAAAGGTGTACTCTAGTAATCGCAGCACTCTGGGAGGCTGAGGCAGGAAGATCACAAATTCAAGCCCAGCCTGGGCAACTCAGTGACTTAGTGAGACCCTATTGGAGAATAAAGAAAGAAAACAAAAAAAAAGCTGGGGATATAGCTCAGTGTCAAGGCTCTGGATTCGCCCTGGATTCATTCCCTGATACTCCTACCCCCCAAAGAAAAGAAAAGGCCTTTGTGTTTAAGTGGTACCACTTCATGACAATTAGTGATAGTTTAACTGTATTTTAAAACAGACACAATCTTCTATTTCCTTGTAACCTGATCCTTTACTTGATTCCTCCAGGTAATCCTTATCCAGTAAGGATGAAAAACATTTCTTTGCTTGAGTTCTTCAGATACAAAGAGTACATTATGATGTCACTTTTTGATTTACTCTGGCTTGAATTTCTTAGCTTTTACTAACCTAATTGTCTCATCTTAATCCATGTGATTGTGGCATAGCAGACTTCCTGTGATTTTTAAAATACAGAATGTGAAACCAAATGCAGCCTCCTGAAGGAAGGGTATGGTAATAGATGTGGAGATGCAACAATCAGCCCTTTCATTTAAGTTTTATTGAAATATATAGAGAAATGCACAATTCATAAGTGCATATGTTTGATTTTTGCAAAGGCAGTGCATCTGGGCAAACAGCACCCAGATCAAGAAACAGCGCTGCCCTAACAGCTTTTCATTTAGGTCTGTTGCTTGCATTATCTGCTTAGTAATATGCTTTTTTATCCAAGAATGTTTTTTGTCAATCTTTGAAAGACAGATCTTATACCTGACTTACTTCCAAAAAACTTGTAGCTGGTAGTTGTTAGGATTGTTAGATAGGTTAGATACAATGTTGCAAAAACTGCTAAGGGAATCTTATCAGAATCTTCATGATATGTAGTACAGAAGGTTGAGATTTCAGCCAAAATTATTGGTATTATATGGAATTGTTGAAAATAGAATAATCAAGGAAATCAAGACAGTTTCATAAATAACAAGTATGTAGGTTGGATATTAATACTTTAGCTGCAGTAGAAGGGATTTATTTAAAAAAAATGAAGGTTTTTGGCTGGATCTCTTAATCTGTAATTTACCTATTAAACACAAAGAGTATTGAAGTTTATAATAGGCAGAACCACAAGTTAATCACTTTAGCTCTGTTAGTTTAATTGGAAATATCTTATCCTAAGTGTCATTATTTTAGTATGGTGTACAGATAGAAGTAAATAGTTCTTAGTCATTTTATAGAAGGTATGTAGTGCTTTAAAAGGACATCAGACTCTTCAGTTCTTTAGTAGTTGGTTATTTTTAAAATTTTTTTCGGTACTGGGGATTGAACTCGGGTCCTTGGGCTTGTGCAGCAGGCGGCGAAACCACTGAGCTAAATCCCCGGCCCAGTAGTTGGTTATTTATATGTGTTTAAAATGGCATTTTGAGCAGAAGAAAAAAGAAGAGGCATGAAAATAGGAAAGCAGGAGAATGTGATTTTGAAGAATGCAGTCTTTTTATTTTTGGCTTTAAAGTTGGTGAGAGAAGGATGGCCAGATTATATATCCTGAATGCTGGCACAAATTTGAATTACAAAGTAGGCAGTTGAGAGCTATTTGAAAATTTTTTTTTAACTGGGCAGGATTTCTGAAGTAAAATATGTCCTGAGCTTCTCTATATGGGGAATAAAATACAATTATATAATATGGTTTTAAGTTAGGTTTTTCCTTGTATGCCTAAATCCATGTTCTTTGTTTTAGAGAATTCTTTGAAGTAAGCTACTTTTTTTGTAGACCATATTTTAATGTAGTAAAATCTTTTTCCAAATAGAAAATTTGTACTTTTGCTTTGAGAATATTTTTTTTTTTTTTTGAGACAGGGGCTCTACTGTGTAGTTCAGACTGGCCTTGAACTTACTATGTAGCCCAGGCTGCTGTCCAACTCATGGTAATCCTCCTCCCTCTGCCTCCCCAGTGCTGAAATAACAGGCATGCGCCACTGTGCCTGGCGAGAATAAGTTTTTAAATTTGAGGAATGACAGCTCTTTATTTTGTTTGAGTATGTTTTTAAAATTTATATTAATTTAACTGTTCCTGAGCTTTTGTCATGTTTGTGCATGTGCCTTTGCTGCTAAATTGTATGGCACTGAGAGTTGAATCCTTTTGTTTTGGTACAATAGAGGATGAGAGTAATGATTTTATTAGGTGATAGGTAGTATAAATTCAAATAAAGTACCTTATAATTGGAGGACCATGTGCATTTGTACTTAATAAAAATGTAAAAAGGCCTGGGGATTTAGCTCAGTGGCACCGTGCCTGCCTCATAAGCGGAAGTTCGATCCCCAGTACCAAAAAAAAAGAATAAAAATGAAAAGTCATTATAAATGTTTATTTTTTGCTGATATTTGCATTATGAATGTTACTTCTTAGGTGAATTATCAACTTATTTTTGGTCAGTGTTATAAAGTATTTAGAACGGGAGTAACAGGTAGCTTTTTTTCTGTTTTTGAAGAAAGATAAAATGTTATCTCAGAATCTTGGATAATAAATATTGATTTAAAAACAGAATTTATGGGCCGGGGATTTAGCTCAGTGGTTCTGTGCCTGCCTCACAAGCGCAAGGTCCCAAGTTTGATCCCCAGTACCAAAAAATAAAAAGAGAATTTATACTTTGAAGTACCTCAGAATTACAGTGATCACACAGACAATTTTGTGTTTAGAGAACCAAGTATACCTCACTGTTTAATTGTCTCTCTTTTTTTTTTTTTTTTTTGGTTCTGGGGATCGAACTTGGGTCCTTGTGCTTGCATAGGAGGTGGCGAAACCACTGAGCTAAATCCCCGGCCCCCCCCATTTTTTTTTTTTTTTTTTTGATACTGGGGATCGAACTCGGGTCCTCGAGCTTGCGAAGCAGGCAGCGGAACCACTGAGCTAAATCCCCAGCCCTTAATCATCTCTTAAATGAGATAAATAGCAGTAATTCTGGGTCTTGCTTTGTAAACAGTTGTAGGGATTTGATGTGGTGATGTGCATGAAAAGCTGAGCCTGGTGTTGAATGGTGTAAGCTTCAAAGAAATGTTATTGATCAGTAGTAAAATAAGTGGAAGGGTATATGTTTTGAAATCTTAAGTTCATTGTGGTGGAAGTTTTTCTGTATTCACCATGAAAATTAGCTAAAGTATGATTGATTTGTGTACTGTACTCGTTCTTTTTTTTTTTTTGGTACTGGGGATCGAACTTGGGACCTTGCGATTGCAAGGCAGGTGACAGAACCACTGAGCTAAATCCCAGGCCCTGTACTTGTCCTTCCTTGTTTTTCCATTTAGTACATTTGTCACTTTGGCAGTTTGTCTCTTTTTCTCTTTTCAGCTGCGGATCAAACCCAGGGGCCGGAGCATGATAAGCAAGTGCTGTACCACTAAGTTACAAGTGGCCCCTTGGTTCACGAACTTAATTCTTTCCATGATTCTGGTCACAAACCCAATTTGATGAGAACCAAGTCAATTTTCCCCATAAAGTCAACATTGAACCTTACTGTTGAATTTGATTCAGTCCTCATCCAGTTGGATTTGTGACCAGAATCGTGGAAAAAATTAAGTTTGTGAACCGAGGCACTGCTGTAGTGCTCCACCCCTTCTTGGCAGTCTGATCTAGTTTCTCTTCTCATTTCTCCTGCTCTACTGCTTGTAAATGAACAAATGAATAAAATATTCTGACTTCTGTTTTTTCTTATTTTAGTTTTTTATCATGATTGGGGTGTGTGTGGGTGGGTACTCAGGATTGAAGTAGGGCCTCTGGCATGCTAGGCAAATGCTGTACCACTGAGCTACATTCCCAGACCCTGATTCTTACTCTTCTGTCTTTATTATTATAATCATGAAATTGTGATCTTTTGTAGTTCAGAAATGGTTGTATATCAGTGTAACGGTTACGGAATTTTGTCTTATTTATCTCACTGTTGGCCTTTCTACTATTTCTGCAGCTAATTTTTTCTAAGTAAGTAAGTGTTTGGTTTTTTGTGTTGGGTTTCAAACTCATGGCCTCACACATGGTAGGCAAGTGGTCTACCACTAAGCTTTGCCCTCAGCCCTCTGCAGGTAATTTTTAATTATGTTTATGACCATTTTTCCTTACTGTTTTTTATGCCCATTTTAATTTGCATTGTGTCCTACCCTTTTTTTCTTTACTAATCTGTTTATGAAAATTCTGACCTGATTCTGTATATTTCTGCTTATTTGAGGACTTTCTTTTTTTTCTTTTTTTCTTATTTATTTACTTATTTTGGTACGGGGGATCGAACTCGGGTCCTTGCGCTTGCGCAGCAGGCAGGGAAACCACTGAGCTAAATCCCCGGCCCTTATTTGAGGACTTTCTTGGTTTACTATTTCTGTGGTACTATTGTGTAATAAAACTTTGTAAAGCACATTTCTTGAAGATCAGGTGATTATCTGAATGGTAAAAGCTGTTATAGTTCTATCTCCTGCATGCCCTTCTTGAGTTGAACATACGGTTTTGATGGTATTAATACCAGGGGTAGAAATAGGTGATACAGATCTGTTGACCATACATACATATGAGAATGTCTGTTCTCTTGTTCCTTTCATGTTTTTTATTTTGATACGGGGGATCAAACCTCAGGGCCTTGTGCTTACGAGGCAGGCCTGGAGCCACTGAGCAAAATCCCCAGCCCTCATCTTTCATCTTTATAGTTTGCAAAAATCCTACTTCTTTTACAGTTCCCTGTCCACAAGTTCTGCCTACTGGTTTTATCTTGGTGTTTGGACCCAAAAGGATAGCCTAGGAGAAACAAGCTATCTTTGAGGCTGGGTGCCTTGTTTAGGGAAGAAGAATCATTAACTAAATCTTAGCTATTTCACCATCAAGTAACTTTTCCTGTTCTAAGAAATAACATTTCCCTCAGCCACATTCTGTTCCTGTGTACCTTCTGGCTTCTAACATTACACCACTAGATTTCTTGAAGAAATAATCTTCACTGGTGACACCCCTCCCCTTCCCCTTCTGGCAAGTGCTCTGCCTGCATCCCTGGCCCTTTTATTTTGAGACAGGATCTTGCTGAGTTGTCCAGACTGGCCTTGAACTTGTAATCCTCCTGTCTCTGTCTCCAGAATAGATGAGATTATAGGTATGTACCATAATGCTTGGCTCTCCTTATTTTTTCAAGTTCTCACCACTTTTTCAGTATTGTTCTCTTAAGCATTGCCAAATTTAGTGACATCTTCTTGATGCTCAGTGTTTTTGGCTTTATTTAGCTCAATGTTTTGGCTACAATGACAGCTTTCTGTTGTGACAGTGTTACAGTTACAGTTATAGAATTTAGTAGTCTCCTAGGGGGGGAACTCCCAAATATTTATTTCCAGGTTGTTCATGCCTCTAGATTACAGGCTTGCATTTCCAGCTGTCAGATACCCCTGTGTACTGTGGGTACTTTAGCCATCACTTTTCTATTTTTGTATTCCAAATTTATACTAATGATGTAGTCACCCAAGCTTTAAAACTTCACAAACCTCTTTGACTCCTTGGTTTTGTTCTTTCTTTAATAGCCAGTTTTTTTTTTTTCTTCCTGCTTTGCCCATATTCTTTGTATATGCACTGCTTCACTCTTAACCACTACTTGGCATTAGTATGTGCCTGTACTGATTAGGTGTCTGGCTTTCACCTACGAGTCTCATTTATTGCTTTTCTTTTACCTATAGAATAAAATCTAGGCTTTTAGGCAGGCATTCAAGGCCTAGTCCATGAAGAAGTCTGCATGAATGGAAAGAAAGGTTGGAAAAGACTTTGTATTTGATATATGTGTGGGAGAGGACGCTAAGTTGTTGGTCAGAGATCTCCATATTTTGGGGTTGGATTTTTTTTTTCTTCTGCAATGCTGGCGTTCAAGCCTAGGGCTTCAAGAATGCTAGGTAAGTGCCTTACCACTGAGCTCCGTGAATGAGCTTGGATATTGTAACAGACTGTTTGATACCCATCCCAGTTGAAAAACATTGAACCATAGAGTCTGCCCTTTTACCAGTATTTCTGTATTAATTTTCCTTTCCCAGGCAGTTGGCATGGCTTTAGTATCAATAAGTGTTTAGGCTCCTCTGAGGTCCTGTCATCATTTTAAACTTGTGTACTCTGAATATTCCTATTTCTTTTGTTCTGTTTTTTTCTTCTCCTCATAGGCTTCTTCAGAACCAATCCCAATTAAAAATTGTAAAATTTTAAATGTTAGCTTGGTTTAAATAGCTGTTATAACATTTTAAATTTGCTTAATTATTTTATAGGAAGGACCATTAAGACCTGTTCTTGAATACATTGATCTGGTCAGCAGTGATGATGAAGAGCCTAGCACCTCTTATAGTGATGTAAGTACATTACATTTGATTTAAGTGTCTTCATTTGTACCCGTTAAGAGGTTTTTCTAAAAGAAGTTATCAGATCAACGATGGCTGTATTTAGGAGCTATTGTGCTTTAGAAAATGGCCTATTTCTTTTAGTGTGGTCCATGATAGCTAATCCAAGGAGTCTTTTGCCAGAACATCTACATCTAATTTTGTTTCTTTAGTTTCAAAGAAGATGTGAGATTATAAAATGACTAGGAAATTCCTGGAGGTGGTACCTGATAAAAGAGAAATGTAATAAAAACTGTAAGCATTTTGGCTCCTCTTGCCTATTGTCTTTCCTGTACTGTGGATCCTTCCAATACCATGTGACCATAGAAAAGTTGTTTTAGAGCTACATGAAGATCTTGAGGAAATGGAAAATAGGGGAGGGTTAACAGCTATTACTTCAATCTTTATTCCTTTTACCCCACATACCTGGAATTTTTAATCTTAAATTGTGACTTGCTGCTTGTGGATTAAGCCCTTAAGCCAATACTTTCTTTTTTTGAAAATTGAATTGAGTCCATTGTAGCAATCTTGCTTTTCATTTGTCTTTCCCTTAGCCCAGATTTTATTAATGGGCTGTTTTCTTGATGGATTAAAGAACTTTTACTTATGACACAAGGGATTGAGACTTGGAGTCAGAATACCTAGGTTTGAGACCCACCTTTACTCTTTGCTATTACTGATACTTCAGATAAACTAACCTTTTAATCTTGTACTTTTGTTTTTGTTTTTTAATTAAATGAGAATAATACCTATCTCACAGAGTTGTGATCAGGATGAAGTAAGGTAACAAGTACATAAGCTCCTTAAAATTACAAACCATAAAGTAGGAATATTCAACTGGAAAGTTGTTACTCATAGTAAATGACAGAATTTTGAAAGGGGCTTAAAAATAACTCTAATAAGGGAGATTTAGAATTTTTGTTGTTCTCAATGTGACTTTCCTCATTATTAGCTTCCACTTGCTGACTTATACATATTGAATGGAATTTTTTTCTTTATTAATTCTTATTACCAATGGTCTTACCTCTCATCTTAGCATGGGACCAGGCAGCTGGTCAAGATAGCACCACTATTTTTACTTTCTACTTTTTCATAGACATAGTTGTCCTGTATTAATGACCATAGTTGATATAGGGTTTGGGGTAGTGAAGCTTGTGGATTTGACTTCTATTATTCCTTTGCTAACCTGTAGTGGGTTGTGTTTTTCATTTTTATTTGTAATATTTTAAAAATTTAATTCTACTGACTGGACATGCATCTCTGCGTTTGAAAGTTAACGTATTAAAAGCATATTTTTTTTTTCCCTTGGTTTTCTTGTTCATGTGGATAACCCAGAGAATGCCTGCATCTAAGGTGCCATCCTCTGAGAATCATCGCTCTAGCTGCAGTGTTCCTCTTCCCATTGGAGACAGCAGCTCCTCCTCTGGGAGTTGTGCCAGCAGTCCACAAAGGATAGTTTCTCAACTTTCCTCTGTTGAGAACCCATTGGAAAACCAGAAAAATGATCAAAATAATTCTGATAATAAGATCTCTGAGACAGAATCACTTAAACTATCACAAAATTATCAGACTTTGCCTTCATCTCCACTTCTGGTCCCCCAGGAATCTTTGGACTCTTCTGAGATCAAAGAGGATTTACCCATAGAGTCTTCTGCTTCACAGCATGGACAGGATGCCATCCTCTATCTCCAGACACAAGTGGCTGAGATGTCCCGAGTAATACGTGATCTGCAGTCCAAGAGCTGTTTTAGGTTTCATCATTCTAGGCCAAATGAGAATTCTTCAGTTCCTTGGGACCTCTCCACATCTAAGGAAGAAAATTTATCGACAGGTGAAGAAGCTGATTGCAAATCCCCAACAGCTGATGAAAAAGGGCAGCCAACTGATCCCGCCCAATCTAGTTTCACAGGTCTTTTGAAGAGAATGGAACAGAGAGGTGTTATAAAGAGGGTAACATTACAATCTGAAACAGAATTGTGTGAAGGGAAACCTGATTGTGTAACCTCTAAAAAACGTTTGGTTCCTCCATTACATCCTCTTTTAAGAATTGCTACCACTGAAGTTTTTAAGGACCCTGCTGATTGTCACCCTTCTTCCTTCATGGGACACAGGGTATATCCTGTGTCCAGGGATACCTCTCCTTTCCAACCAAATCCACCAGCTGAGGGCCCCATTGTAGAAGCATTAGAGCACAGCAAAAGAGGAAGCACAACATCTCCTCTAGATTCTACCTCAAAAGAAATGGAGGTCATGGGTTGTAGATTCTACCATGCTGCCTCCATTGCAGCCCGAGCTGCTAGCTATATGGCTTATATGACTCAATATCAGCGTAAGCTCTGGGAAGACATGGAGGATTTAGTTCATAACCCACAGTTTGATCGTGGAAAAGCAAGGTGTATAATATCTGATGGTATGGATGCAGGCCTTTGGCAGCTTTGTACTACTAGAGACATAATGGACTCTGTAGTCAGAGTTATGGCCATGGCAATAGACTATAGAAGGCAGGCCTGGCTCCGACTTACATCTCTCAGTAAGAAAACGCAAGACAAGGTCTTACACTTGCCCTTTGATGGTACTTCTCTTTTTGGACAAGATGTAAATGCTGTTGTTGCAGAAGAAAACAGTATTAAAGAAAATGACTATAAGGATCACAATAAATACTATAACCAACATCGATACTTTAATAGTCATGATCAGAAAGCATATTATCACAGTAGAGGATATTCCAGGGGGGATTGGTACAAACCCCGAAGCCATCCCTATAGATATAGAAAAAAGGGAGACTCTCCAGAACGACATGGATACAAGAATTAACATATTCAGCAGAATAATCATCCGAGATTCTACTTTACTTGTTTCATCCCATTCAAATAGGATCGAGTTTATAGGCAGGAGATCATCAATAAACTGAATGCATGTCTGGAATGATCATAGTGAATGTTTGAATCCTAGACTTTGGGAATGAAGTATGTAATGAAAAGACTTCAAGCTTTATTGGCCAAGTGAGTATTGGAGATTTTGCTGTAACGAGGGTTGGACAAAGGTTAGCCATTATTTCTGGTCCAAAAAGGCCAGAGGAGGGCACTTAGGACTCCAAATCCGCTTGTGATTGAAGGAAGTATATAGATATGTTCCTCAGGAAAATTGTGTTGGTAAACCAAGGACCAGCAGATTTTGAATCTGGAAACAGTTTACTGCTAGATTTCTATTTACTAAGAGCAGAGGCAAATCCTTCATGTTTAGGTTATCAGTGCTTTGTTCAGGCATCAGCTTGATAGATCTTTGATAGATCTTCATTAAATGACAGCTCTGCTAATAGTCTCTGTGTCAAGATGGTCAACTCACCAAGAGTTCATGCTACTATCAAGCTCTGTGAGACTTTAGAATCAGCTATGAAGCTATGTGCCAGTTGGAATTCAAATCAAATTTTCCAAATCCAGTTTGCTTCCAGCTGGAATGGCTTTATGGTACAAGTCTGCTATGGATACCAGCTGGAAAGACTTTTCTACCTGTAACAATGTTGTAGAAATTTTTGTAGTAACTGTCTTCATCAAGACTGATGGCCACCATACCATCAAACCTCATAAAACTACATGTGTGATAATTCTTTGTTGTCATTGGTCCTAGTAGTCTTTGACCTATCAAGCTGCCATATCAATAAGTGGAAAGACTGTCATAGAGGTCTCACTACCATCTGGGCCTTTCACCAAGATGGCCTTCATAAACCTATCTTCTCAGCAGTTAATTTGTTTGAGCTTGGTAATGCATCATACTCTAAATATAAAGATGTGCATAGCAGTGCTCTGGAAATAAAAGATATTTACACCCTCAAGACATGCACATCAATTCTTTAGGAGTAAGATTCTTATTCAAAACATGGCTGACAATCTGGTCCTCTTAGCAAAATAAAACAAGGTGCCATCAGTCTAGCTTTTGTTGAGAAATCCTTAAAATTTAAAGCAAAACTGTGGATATCATGAAGAGAACAAGCCACACAACTCTGTTTCTGGATATCTAACTGATGATATTCATTAAAGATATTTTGAAAGCCTGAAATCAAGACTTCAAATGATTTGTACTGGTTAATTGGTCACTCATTCTAGTCAAACTCAACATAAGAGATGACTTATGTTTTCTACCGTACTGGAACTGGCAGCAGATACCTCAGTTACATGTGCCACAGTATCTTCTCTGTATCTCAAGGCAGTGGCTATGTGGTATACCAGCTCTGAGGGCCTTGTCTTCACAGCATGGCTTCGGGAATGGAGAAAATGTCAAGGTTGAGGGGTCTGAATACATCAACTACTGTTACTTGCTTGGCACCCATAAAACTTTTTTGGACAGACTTATATAATTCTGTAATTCCTTTGGTTTTTCAAACGTGTCTTTTTTTATCTGCTTGATCAAGGTATCGTAGGTATACTGTGAGTGGCATGTAGCACTGTTTTAGGGTTTATGTGGTTCCTTTTTGTCATAGTTCTTGCACAGTAGTGGTAACATTTTCTTGATGTCCTTTTTCATAGATTATTAGAAGCTTATTCCTCCCATCATAACTATACTGAGCATACTTTTTAAACCTACTTTTCTTCCTCTTGCCATAGAGGTTGAAGACATGATTGTCCCTGCTTGGAAGAAGTTTCTTTATTGTCAGATAATTTCAGGGTACTGTATTGGTCCTTTCTGTCCTATTTGTAGGTGAAGCCTGAACTAGTCTTGATAAAGATCACTTAGTAAATTTATCCAAGTTGTATCTAAAGTTAATATTTACCTTATTTTTTTCTGTTTTTCACAAAGTTAGATCCGTGTCAATGCTCTGTAAAAACTGTCTTTAAAAGAAAAAAAAACAAAGATCCCACAAAAAAACTAAGGGCCTAAGAATTACACATAGATTTTTGTAGCTTATAACAAGTATTGTACCAGTGGAACAGTCTTGTGCCCTTGACACTGGTGCTGTAATTTTCTCGTACAAAGACGAACCACCTGACATCCCACAGGAGAAAGACCTTAGGTTTTATGTGGCTGCGCATAAGTGTTACTAATTAAGGCGCTTTTAATTTCATTTTTCCCCATTTCTTTCCTGAATTACATGGTATGTCACCAGCTTGGTGATTTTTGAGATACCCTTATTTCCTAAAAACTAAACCAAATTAGTGCTTATACTCCCCTTCTCCTTTTAAATTATGGTTTAAAAAAACCCAAAATGTAGCACCTTAATAGTTTTAAGTGTATAATTTATTACTGTTAACCACATTGTTGTGCAGCTCTTTCTTAAATGTTTTAAAAACGTTGTTATTCTCTTTTGATACTTACGTTGGTCAGTTATAAAGTAAAAGTGACATTGCTTAACCACTTAAGCCCATGTATCTCTAGAAAATTCAGTTTTCCTAAAGTGAAAAAGTATTAGAAACCAACAAATTGGTGACCAATTAAGTAAATTGGTGAAAGTATTTGACAGTTGAATGGGGATAGGGACAGAATGCAATAGAGTGGGAATGGTGTTTACCTGTATATTAGTTTCCTGACTGCAGAAGAAACAATATCCCAGTACCCTTAGCACATTTATTTTTTTGTAATCTCTGGCATACTTGAATGATGATGGTGTTATAAACCTAAAAGTGGTTACTTGGTCTAGAGAGACGACCCCAGTAGGGTACAGAACTCATAATATTTAGTCAGATACATAGTCATTGTGCTTGCTATGTGCAGAGCCTGTGACAAAGTTCTTTATTAGGCTAACCTCTGATTTAAAATACCTCTAGGTTTTTTAGGAGGCCTTGAAATAGCTGCAAGTTTAATGATTTAGTATTTTCAAAAAAGATGTGTCTAATTACCTTTTTCTTCAAAATGTTATTTCTTGACTAGACAAAATGTATATGAAGAAAATATGATTTCTTGTAGTTACTATGTATAAAGAAATACTATCTCCATTGTTATATGAAGTGCCTTTTAAAATTTCACACTTATGTTTAAAATTTATTTGTTGTCTTGCATATATTGCAGGTGGTATTTGTGTGAATTTTGTACAGTATTTCAGTTTGTTTGTCTTCATTATATAATTGCACTATCTAAATGTACTCTCCTGAATGTTTTCTTTATAGCACTGTTGACTCACTTCAGAAAGTTGTATACTTTTCTCTCCCTTATTCAACAGAAATTCTTTTTATTTTTTAGTGATTGGCCTGGTTTTCTAGACATTGAGGCAGCTTCATATGTTCTAGATTTTCTGATTGAGTCATTTATCTCATATTTAACCTTGTTCTTAGCCATAGTAACAAAATGTGTTCATTTGGTAAGAAGCAAGGACATCTTAAAAAGCAGTAAATTTACTGACACTTTATGTATGTATATATATATACATATATATATTTATTTTAGACTGTGTGATAGCTTCCTTATCAGTATGTTACATTTACACTTTCTTTAAAACTGTGGTACCTTTATCAATTTAATTTCATTTATTTACTTAGCCCTCAAATGACATTTTGAGGGGAATATATGCGTTTTCAGGCTCCTTAGATACTATTTAGTACTTTATAATAGTACTACACTAATAATTTACTGAATTATACCTAAGTGACCTGATAATGTCCTGTCCTTAAGGGCCTGATACATCCAGGATAAGCGCTCAGGTATTGTAAACGAGGAGGTTGAAAAAAGAAACGCAGAATCCCTTCTGTAAAATTGAATACAAACATGAACACAGAATTAAGTAACATACTTATTATTTTTGAAGATACAATTAATTGGGATTCTGATGAAGGTTTGAAAATATGGAATAGATCTCTTTAGAAATAGTTTAAAGATTGCAATAACTGAAAAATTTTTTTAATGTGAGACGTATTTTGCCCCAGTCTTGCACTGTTCAAGTTACCTTTCTCTTGACATTTACCATCACACTTGATGGCTAGTCCAGTAATTGTCACATCTGCATGCATGTCGTTCAGTTGGCCAGATTCATTTGATGCAGTCACTACTTTTTTCACTTAAGAAAATGTACAGGTGGAAGTTATCAGTAAACTGATGATGATTATCGTGTCAAATGCAGATCTTTTTTTTTTTTTCAAATATGAGTTTGTAAACCATTAAAATTTATGGAAATTCCCTTTCCTGAATGGTGATGATATTGGTAAATTAAATCGGTTTTCTCTTATTAATGGGATATTCTTGTACTTCTTTGTCTTTTCATTTGTTTGAACTTACTGTAATGAAAACTTTGGTAGTAATGTTTGGTATGTGTGGCTCCTGTGGAATATGTCTGGAAGTGATTGCATTCCGGTCTTGTCCTTTTGATGTTACCCTGTCATATTCTTTGTATTGATCTTTTCTTCCCCTTTATGTAATACTTCCTAAAGTATGTCTGATTGAACTTTAATCTTTTTGAGGTAGATTATATTTTTTATTCTACCAGTGTATACTAGCTAGGATTTTGGCATGGCTTTGTATTTGTATACTTAAGTACCATGTCTTGGGCATTATTCTAAGAGATTTTCTAGTTTTCCCAAATGTCATTTTCATTAAACGTAGATAGCCAGTCCAGTCTCAAAATGTCCCTGGCTTTTGTCCCTTTATCAATTTTAACACCTTAAGGATAGTATTTTTCTCATCTCTGTGTAATCACATAAACGTGTTACTTACATATTATTTATGGTCAAATTCATTTGAAGCCCATAGCCTGGATTTATCTATGGCTTATGTATAGGTCTGATATGTTTATAATTAACTAGTTTTCTGTAAGTCTTAAGGGCTTTACTGGTTGCTTTTTGAGGTAACTGTCTACTTCCAATAGTTTGTCAGATTTTCTGATGGCTTGTCAAGTTCAGAGTGCTTAGATTTAGGACTTTGAAGATCTGTCAAGTTTTATTGTTTTCTAGTATTCTTGAGTATATTTCTTGATATAAGTGAAAGTGAATGTTTTATATGTGGCGGTATTTCAAAAAATTCTACTTTGACCATAAATGCTTCAGGTATTGTGTTATAGATTCTGTTAGTCTTTTTTAGCCCAATTTTCATAAGCAGTACATTTTGCTCATGTGCTTTCAGTTTTCTTTCAGCTGTAAGAGTGGCTCTGTTCCAGTATTCCGTTTTAAGGCCTACAGTTAGACCTCTTATTAACTTCCACTTTTATCTGTGATGGCTATTTCATACTATATTGGTTTATAATGTAGGTATGTGTTAAGTAACTATAGTGGTTTTTAGTCCTTTACATATCTTTAATTAAGTGATGTGGATAATGTAATAAATACATTACCCCAAGTCATTAAACACAGGTTCAAGTTTTCAATTCCATTTATGTTTTTTTTGTTTATTTATGTACATTTTATTTTGTATGTGCATGTGTTTGAGATGGGGGTGTAAGTTCAGGCTGGCCTTGAACTCACTTTGTAGCCCAGATGGGCCTTGAACTTTGACCAATCCTCCTGCATCAGGCCCAAGTGTTGGGATTACAAGTGAGCACACCTGGACAGTCAATTCCTTTTTTAAAAATTATCATATATATCTACTTGACTTTTCCTGCCATTTAGGCGTGTGATCCATTCCTTTCTGCCTTGAGTAGGAAATAGTTAATGTGTAAGTAGTATCATTTAGGTTCTTAGCACAGAATTGCTTTTGTGTTGGTATTTCTGTCATGACTTATAAGAGCTCCTGTGTATTCTGAAACGTTTTGGAACCACCTTGGTAGCCAGTTGTCTATTATTATCTTCTTCTCTCGGAAGGAAGTAGAAGATAGAGGCTCTACATCAGTAGTCTGTATGTATTAGGCTCTCCTAAGAGAGAAATTCATACTTACTTTGCAGATAAGGAAGCAATACTTGAGAGTCATTAAGGAGCTTGCTCAAGTGGTGTTGCTGAGCATTAATAGACTTCAGACTTTCAGTTCAGCATTGTACTGAGCTACCTCTGTGTATTTTAAAGGCCCTACTCATATCTTTACCTCTGTGATCAACTAATTTTCTTTCATTTACCTAAATTTTGTTCTCAATTCCTGGTTGTTTCACTTGTCAGATCAGGAACCCTGTCCTCTTAGTTCTCTGATTGAGATTTCATTGTGCTGGACTAAGATGATTCTCTAATACTTCCTCTAATTGGTTTCTGTTTCATGGAGTGCTTGTTTGTATTCTGTTCATTTTCAGCACTGGTCATTTTAGTCATAATTACTATTTTTATTGGCCTACCTTTTAATACTCATTTTGCTGTACTCATTTTAAGATATATGCTAATATATTTTTTAAAACTCATCTTGAAGATATTAGCTTAGTGGAAGAAAAATGGAATGATTTAAAGCATTTGGTATTTGAATTTTAAAGGCCTTGATCTCAGTATTAAAAAGTCCTTATTTTCTGAACCTATTTTCTTCTCAAATGAGGTAATACCTTGGAAGTACTTTAAAAATATGAAAGCCCAAAAGACATTCTTTTTTTTTTTTTTGTAATTGTGCTGCTGTGGGGTAATATTTAGTTTAGGTGGATACATACTTTTAAAAAAATGTATATAATAGCATGTTCATTTCATGCCATTCGATCATGTTCTTGTTTACAATTTTTAATTTATGTTACCAACCTAACACTGGCCTAAATCCTTGAAAAACGTATTTAAAGTAAAATAGGCTCTTTTCTCAAGTACAAACTAAACAATAAGAAAAGAATATAGAATGAAGAGTTAATGGTGTACAGGTGTGTTTGTATGATTTTTAAAAAAAATTTTTTATACTGGGTATCGAACTCAGAACCTTGCACTTGCAAGGCAGGCGCTGGAACCACTGAGCTAAATTCCCGGCCCTGTTTGTATGATTTTTTTTTTTGTACCAGGGATCGAACTCGGGTCCTTGCGCTTGTGCAGCAGGCGGCGAAATCACTGAGCTAAATCCCCAGCCCTGTTTGTATGATTTTTGATACATGACATTTTTCATTTTGTATTTTTTGTTGGAAGCAGTCACCTTTTTTTTTTTTTTTTGGTACTGGGGATCGAACTCGCGTCCTTGCACAGCAGGCGGTGAAACCACTGAGTTAAATCCCCGGCCCGCAGTCATCTTTTTAATTGTCAGGTATCTTTCAATACCTGCTATGTGCAGGCAGGTACTAAGGAAGGTCTAGGAATACTGAGGGTAAGAGACAATATATCGTGAGGGATTTAGCTCATTGGTTCTGGCGCCTCGAAAGCTCAAGGTCCCAAATTCGATCCCCGGTACCCCCCCCCAAAAAAAGAGGGGCAATATATCAAGAGAAACAAATACCAGTACAGTAAGGTTGCTGTGTTTAGAAGAATGCCTGTAGTGATGTTGGAGCAAAAAAGAGTCATCTACAGGTGTTAGGCAGACTTTTCTCATCAAGTGTTTGAGCTGAATTTTGGAGTTGTCTGTTGGGGAAACAGGAGCCAGCCAGTGAGGTAGAGGAGTTAGTGTATGCCAAGGGGAAACATGAGGTGTGTCTGGTTTCAAAATTATAGGGAGTAGCTGTAGGGCAATAGAAGTAAGAGATACTAAGCTGAAGAAAGGATGTTACCCATGTAGATATATTGGTACCTATATATTCATAAGTTACTAAGTTTGTATAGCTCTTACTTGTAAGGTTATAGAGAAGTAGTCTAGAAAATGGTTTGTACCATAGTCTGCTGTGGAAATCTGGAACAATTTATTCTTTCTTTTAAAAAACCTGAACTGGTCCCAAGGGATGCTCTCAACAGCACCTCTGGCCTCAGAGGAGCTTAAGGAGTGAGAGAATTGAAGGTGGTTGAGAAGAGTTTTGAAGATAATCTGCGTAATATCTCTTAGGTGGAGCATGGCATTCTGTTCTGGATATACAGTTGTATACTTCCGGGTCAACTTCTGACAGCATGGTGGCACCTTTGTTCACAAACTGAATTTGTTCTAGATTTTGGAAAAAATGGCCATGGTTGTGTTTGTCATCAGATGCAGAGTTTGCAGACAAAAAATTTTGCCAAACACTTCTGTTTGTGAACCAAATCGTTTGCAAACAGAAGTGTTTGTGAAGTGAAGTATAGTAGCAGTGTACTTCCTCAGTGTAGTTAAATGTAGCTAATTTCCCTCCTGATTTATGGATAATTTCTGGGGGCACTTGAGAAAAGTGAAGATACAGAATATTTTGCATTGACATTGAGAGGTACTGTTTTGAAGTAAACTGAACTTTGTGCAAGTGGTATCTCCAGCAGCCTCCAGATACAATTTGTCAACTTTGTTTTTTGTCGTTTGTCTTTCTGCTATTATTGCCACTTTGACAATTTCTCTTCTGTACATTCATTATTGTTTTCCTTTCCTTTCCTTTCCCGTGAGGCAGACCAGTAGCACTCAGGGTTTAAAAGTAACTCCCCTTTGTCACAACTTCATATTCAAAAATATTTAAAATTTTCCTGAGATACAGATTTGTATACTTTTTTAGTGTTCTGTACTAAGAGAAGATCAAAGTCATTTTCCTCAGAGGCTTTTTACAGAAAGATACTGGCAGTTTACTCAAGAATACTGGAAGAATCTTATTTGATAAATTTGATGGTACTAGCCTTCTTAACTAAGTACTTTATGGAATGGGGTATATCTGTATGTATGCTCTTAACTTTATTCATATAAAGCAAATTTCTCTGTACTTTGTAAACAGTTAAACGGGTGGGAAGGAGATTGCTTTGTGAAAAATAGAGTTTCCTGGTTTCAAAATTTTGCTACTGGAGGTGGTAAATAAATATTGTTACTTCGCTGTGTTTATCTCTTCTGCTTTATCTATATTTGGGTATAAAAATTCTTGAGAAAAATTGTTGCTTTTCAGATATTATTTAGGGAGGGGGGCTATCAGCAAACAACTTTTGGGAGTGCAAATTTCAGACCAACCTAGGAACAGAAGCTTTAGAATAGGTAATAATAAACTAGCTTTGAAATTGAATAATGTGTTTATTTCAAAAATTGTTTTCAGGGCCAGATAGGATATTAGCTCAGGGCTGCCACTGCCTGCTTCTCAAGCACAAGGTCCTGAGTTCAGTCCCTGGTACAAAAAAAAAAAATTGTTTTAAAACCAAGTGCATTAGTCTCTGTGATGATTTGCCAAGTTAATTCTTACACTTTTTGTTCTTGGTTGTTCTTTGGACTTCTTTTTAAGTCAGAGTCCCTTACATAGAAGTTAAAGACATGGAGGAATGGTCTTTAATCAGTGCCAGCTGACATTCAGGATATTGAAACAACAATAAGTAAACCTCTGCCTTGGATTGTTGTCTGTACATCTCCTTATTCACTCTCCTACAGATTTCATCTTTCCTATTACTGGATTCTTAAGTATCCAGAAAGTATCTTTGGTATGTCAGATAGGGAACTGGGTTGTCACTTAGATATATCTAGAGAGTACTTTACTCTGTAGTAGATGGAAAAGAATTATTCCATTTCACAGAGCAGTCTGGTAGCTATGTTCAGATTTCCATTAAGTCCATAGCAAACAGAAACTGAATACTTTTTGTTATTCAAAAAATGAAATGCTGGGGAGTGGTGCCTCTGCCTGCCTTGGAAACGAAAGGTCCTGAGTTTGATCCCCAGTACCCCCCCTGCAAAAAAATTGCTTTCCAGCAGCCTTGAGTAATAATGATTTAAAAATATAAACCACTTCATCATCAAAAGCCACCAAGTATCACAATGAATATAATCATTATGTACTGCAAGCGTACTAAAAAAAAAAAAAATTAAAGCCACCAAATAATACAGTGCCAGAGGCTGTCATGTGAAGCCTTGCTTTTCGACTTTGTTCCTAGGAACAGCTTTGAAAAAAGCAGAATCACTCTTTTTAACTCTGCATTTCCTTTGAGTTGAATTTCCATATAATTCTAAAAAATGGATTTAGCTAGTTACAGCAGTAAGAAATAATTTAAAAGTGCAACTTTTGGGTAAGCCATTGTGTGAGAAGAAAAGTGAAAGATCTGCCTGTATTTAGTAATTGAGAAAATATATATATGGGACCTTCTTTTAAAAGTTTAAAAAATATGTTTAAAGCCAGTTTTCTTAGCACTCAGTATTAAGACCATTTTTAACTATTAAGAGTGTATTGTTCAAGCAGGCTGTTGGTGGTACATGCCTGTCATCCCAGCACTCTGGGGTGCCTCTGGCTGAGGCAGGAGGAAGGGAGTTGGAGGCCATCCTGGGCTCCGTAGTGAGTTCAAGGCCAGCCTGGAATACACAGACCCTGTCTGAAAAAAAAAGTGTATTCAAGAAATACACATTTGTAGATGAATTTTAAGAGTTTGCTTGTGAAGTCATTTATGTATATATTCTTATGAGACTGGTCAGGTAAAAATTTAACTTCTGGTAAAACTTTCTTTTGAAACATAGAGGAGAACTTAGCTTTGTGATTGTAAAAAATAAGAACACTGCTTCCTCTGTTTACATTCCAGACAGGAATAGAGGAAGGTCAGTACTTAAGTTAACTGAATAAGCTAATATTTTTAAGTTTCAGTTTTTAATTTGATTAGTATACTTTTTTTTTTTGCTACCGGGGATTGAACTCGGGTCCTTGCGCTTGCACAGCAGGCGGCAAAACCACTGAGCTAAATCTCCAGCCCTGATTAGTATACTTTTAATATTTTAATGTTTATTACAAAGTTAGTGCATGGGCTTTGGGATTTTTGAAAAAGCATGTCTGAGGTGGGTGTGGAGGCGCATGCCTGTCGTCCTACCTGCCTGGAAAGCTGGAGCCAGCAGGATCATATGAGCCCAGGAGTTTGAAACCTGGGTGACATAGTGAGACCCCCTTCTCTAAAAAAATAATAAAAGACGGACATATGTAAGTAAAGAAAAATAACAAACATTTCAGCTAAATATGTGTATGCTTTAAAGTGATAGTGGTAGTTGACCTCAAACCTGTGAAAGTATTTTCCCAATAACGCTGTTAAGCATGCTAAGCTTTGAATTACTTGTTTTGTTTGAGATTGATTCTCTTGTGTTGCCCAGGTTGGTCCTGAATTTGTGGGGTCAAGTTATCCTCCCATGTCAGCATCCTGATACTTGGGACTATGGCATGTGTCACCACAGCAACAAACACCCCACCCCTACCCCCCTGTTGAACTCAGGACCTTGTGCTTGCCAGGCAGGTAAGGCACCACTGAGCTACATCCCTGGCCCCTTTTTTTTCTTTTTTTTTTGGTACCGGCGATTGAACTCAGGACCTTGTGCTTGCGAGGTAGGCGGTGGAACTATTGAGCTAAATCCCCGGCACCCCCTTTTTTTTCTTAATTCTTTTTTTTTTTTGGTATCAGGGATTGAACTCAGGACCTCGCGTTTGCGAGGCAGGCGGTGAAACCACTCAGCTAAATCCCTGGCCCCTTAATTCTTGATTAATATGTTTCTGTTAGGTTTGGAAAAAAAAAAAAAAGTAACCCAGTCCTTAAACCTCTAGGGACAAAAATTTGATAAAAAGTTAAATTTGCCAGTAGATTATGATCCTTCTACAGAAAACTTTTCCATTTATAACCTATACTTACATAAGTATAGGCTAGACATTGAACATGTTTTATAAGACAAATTTGTAGTTTAAATTAAATCCATTATATTCCTAAACAACAAAAGATTGAAACATATCTGTAATGCAGTTTGTCTTTAGTCTTGTGAACACATTCAGCTTTATCCTTAACACATTTTGTCTTTATTCTCATTCATTAGTAATTAAAAATTTTTTTAACAATTTTATTGCACATGCTCATTGTAGAAGTAAATTAGAAATAGAAAAGCCTTTCTAGACAGAAATAATCACTATTAGTTACTGTTAACATTTCTTACAGCTTCTAGATTTTACACACATTGGACAGTTTTCACTTAATAAATGATAGGGAAGAAAGACATTGAAATATAAATTTAATGTTCACACCATTGATTAGTAGGATTTTGTGTCATTGCTCATTGATTTGCACATACTTCATTTTACGGTTTATACAGAAGATCACAGTTTCACAGTTAAACATTTAAAAATTTTCAAATAAGTCATTGTTAAATTTGGTAATTAAATGAAAGGTTTAATTTTTTTTCTTTTGAGGCAGGGTCTTGCTATGCAGTTCAGGCTGGCCTCAAACTTTCAGTGATCTTCCTGCCTTAGCCTCCTGAGGGCTGGGATTACTGGGAATTATGGGTGTGTGCCATCATGCCCAGCTATTGTTTTTTTTTGGTACTGGGGATCGAACTCCAGTCCTTGCGCTTGTGCAGCAGGCGGTGAAACTACTGAGCTAAATCCCTGGCCCTATTATATTGTTTTGATGAAGATTTTGTCAAAATAGAGAATTCTCATTGCTTGTGACTGCTGATTTCTTTTGATCAAGATTTAAGTTCATGGACTGAACTAGTTTTTAGTGAAGTAGTTTATAGTCTGCAGCAAAAAGAGAAAAGGGGGCCGGGGATTTAGCTGAGTGGTTCCACCGCCTGTCTCGCAAGCACAAGGTCCCAAGTTCGATTCCTGGTACCAAAAAAAAAAAGAAAACGACAGTGTGGGTAGTTTTTCACAAAGTAAATTTGTTCAGTTTGGGAGACTACTAAGGGAAACTTAGATTGCTTGTTGTCAGATTGTTTTTGTTCTTATAAAATTGATCATTAGTATTAGTTTATTTTAATGCCCTTATTGACAAAATAAAGCAGTCTTGTGTCTTTTCTTTTTAATCCTTGTTATATTAACCTACAATTCCTGCTACCCCATTGTAGATGTCATAAAAAATTGATCTTCCATTTCTGTCCAAGTTACACCCTATTTCTAGACTTGGAATTTTTCTATATCTGTACCAAGCTACATTAAAAGATAAACATTGTTCTTTAAAACAAAAGAATTTTTTATTTTCACCAGTATATGCTTAAATTTCATGGACATTATATTCTGGCTTAACCAGTCTCCTGAATCTCATTTCTAGAACACAACCCAAAGTGCTTAAATTTGCCAAATTTGCTATTACCTAAAGTTTTCAATAAACTATAAAGAATTATATTTGAGCATATGAAAATTTCATAGTGACTAAAACAATCTACCTTTTACCTCTTGACTGTACAGTGTCTTTCTTCATTCTGTACAGTTCTGGTATAGAAGAAAACTGATGTGGAGTGATCTAATATGCAGGCAAACAAAGATTCCCTTCTCTGATATTTTTCCTATGCCAAAAAATAGCTGAATGAATTGACAGCTTATTATTTCTTGTCAGTATGGATTCTTTAATATTACTAGGTACCTTATAAAGAAGTTTGCTGAGAGTGACATAGTGAGTACTTCAAGAAGGATGACCCTGGAGGTCCTAGAGGAAGCTTAAAGCCTGGCACTCTTACCATGGACTCAACCAAGTTAGGTTTAGCTTGGTAAGTTATATATCTGAAAGTCTGATCTTTCTTTAAAAAACTCCAAGAACCTAAGCAATAATTCAAGCCATAGGCTTTGGAGGAGATGAGAAATCCAGCCTAGGAAGAGCACTTGTGGACATTATTTTATGATATGCACATTAAATGACAGTTCAGCATTTTGGCACTAATGGAATAGTGGAAATTCCCAATCCTAAAAGTGGAGTGGCCCCATTTATCTTGATTTTGTA
This sequence comes from Heterocephalus glaber, assembly GCF_053883595.1. Taxonomy (NCBI): domain Eukaryota; kingdom Metazoa; phylum Chordata; class Mammalia; order Rodentia; family Bathyergidae; genus Heterocephalus; species Heterocephalus glaber. The sequence continues at coordinate 10,618,186 of NW_028258151.1, read as the reverse complement.
GGAAACGTTTAAGACACTTTCATTTACTCTGAAATTAGTTCCTTTTTTGCCTACATCTCTGACAATACCATAGGTTTAGTTTTGCAGCTGAATTGGTAATGAGGTAGGTTTTCTTTCCTTTGGATTCTTTTTTTTTTTTTTTTTTTTTCCCGTACTGGGCATTGAACTCGGGTCCTTGCGCTTGTGAGGCAGACGGCAGAACCACTGAGCTAAATTTCCAGCCCTCCTCTGCTTTTTAAATGTGCTTCCAGGTCATAGAAGAATATAATTCAGTGACATCTAGAGGCCAGTCCTAATTGTGTTACTAGCAGTGAGAATACAAGGGACTTGGCTTTTTGGCGAGATAGTATCCATAGATAACTTGTTACTCATGCCTGGCTTTAACCAGCAACCCTGTGTGTGTGTGTATTGGCGGGGGGGTGGGGTGGGTTAGGGATCAAACCTAGGCCTAATGCATGCTAATAAAGTATTCTACCACTGAGCTACACCACAGCCCTAACCAGAGGCTTTGACAACAAATCCAAGATTTATGAGGGAAAAATACATGACTGTCACAGTCTGCCTTATATACTTAATTCTCAATTAAAAGCCCTTTAGGGCTGGGGATTTAGCTCAGTGGTTTCACCACCTGCTGCGCACGCGCAAGGACCAGAGTTCAATCCCCGGTACCAAAAAAAAAGCCCTTTAAAAAAATCTATCTTTTCATTTTTCAAGTAGTAACTTACGGCTGGGCATGGTGGTGGTTGCTAGGAATCCCTGCTACTCAACAGGCTCAGGTTTGCAAATTGGCTATCAGTCTGGACAATTGAGGAAACCCCTTCTAAAATAACATCTAGGAAAGGGGCTGGGAGTATAACTGAGGGATAGAACACTTACCTAGTATGTACAAGATCCTGGGTTCAATTCCAGCCCCCACCCTGCCAAGTGTTCAATTTTAAAATTGGTGAAGTTTCACAGTTGAGTGCTTGCTTTCTCTGGTTACCATTCCTTTTCCTCTACTGCCAGCAGATTGTCTTCTGAACCTGCTTTTAATGTAGGTGGCAAAAATTCCTTTTTTACTTTTTTTCTTTTTTGAGACAAAAGTAGAAACTTTGTCCTTGAGGGCAAGGAGAAAGAGACTGCATTCATTTCTAAGGTATCTTGTGTTTTCAGCCTCAAGATTTGTGGATCTTGCTGGTCATGGTGGCACATGCCTGTAATCCCAGCACTTGAGAGGCTGAGGCAGGAGGATCACTGTGAGCTCAGAGTTTAAGGCCAGTCTGAATTACAGAGTAAGACCCTGTCTCCAAAAATAAATAAATAAATAAATAAATAAATAAATAAATAAATAAATAAATGTGAGTCTTTTAGTTCTTAAAGTCGTGAAAGATAATAAACAGATAAACAGAATTAGGAAATAGGACAGGCAATCTTTTTTCCTAAGATGTAGCTAATGAATGATAATGTAGGGGAAGAATAGCTAAATTAAAGAAAATAATTTTGGTAAAGTAATAATAGATTTTATTGACTTCAGAAGGTAATACTAATGATAAATGCTTAAGGAAATGAAAAGGCTAATTATGATTTAATAATCATTGTATACATGCATCAGATTATAACACTACTCCTTAAATGTTTAGTCATGTGTCAGTTAAAATGTTTTTCTAAATGAATTTATTTGGAGGGTTGGGGATTTAGCTCAGTGGTTCCATTGCCTGCCTCAAAAGCACAAGGTCCTGAGTTTGATCCCTGGTACAAAAAGAAAAAAAAAAATTAAATGAATTTATTCAGAAAACAAATGAGAATAATTTGGTTTTTTTTTGGAGACAGGGTCTCGCTATAATGTTCAAGTTGGCCTTAAGCTCACTATGTAGCCCATGTTGGTGTCGAATTCATGGTAATCTTCCTGCCTCTGCCTCTGAATGCTGGGGTCACGGGACTGTACCACAAATGGCCAGCATGGTATAATTCGAAGGCAGTTAAGTTATGAGAACATATTTACATTTTATGATTAACAGATTAAAATTTCCCCCATTATACTTTTTTTTTTTTTTGAGATAGGGTTTCATTATGTAGCCCAGGTTGGCCTGTAACTTGCAGCAATCCTCCTGTCTCAGCCTCCGAATTGCTTGGATTACAGGTGTGTGCCACCACACCTGGATCCATTATATATAATTAGTATTTTAAGATTTATTTTTAGGTTTGCAATCAGTATATGTGTTTCTAATACAAGTTAGAATCATTAAGTTTAAAGCAAACTTTTAGAAGAATAAATATTATATAAAGCATTCCTGAATGAATACAACTTAAAGAGGAATTCAGAATGGTTTTGTTTTGGCTTAGGAAACAATTAAATGATAGTAGAATCATCAATTCAAGGGCAGGTCTTCAAGTAAGACTACCTTAGTTTATCGAAAATGTGTCTGCCTTCCCATCCCTAGAATATTACATGTTAATATACATGAGGAATTACACAGAGGCAAAAAGCTCATTTCCTATCCCTGATACCACGTGGCTGGTAAGTGACTCAATGTTTGAGTAGGAAAATTTTTTTTTTGGTACCAGGGATCAAACTCAGGACCTTGTGCTTTCAAGGCAGGCAGCAGCACTAATGAGCTAAATCCCCGGGAGAAAATATTTTTTCCTTGGTAGCAACCTGAAATACCATTTAGATAATAAAATTTTTTTATGGATTGTGGGCTCCAGATAAATTTAGCCATAATACATCAGTTTGTTCAAGAATGCAGCCCCAAGGGCCAGGGATTTAGCTCAGTGGTTCTGCCACCTGCCCTGCAAACTCAAGGACCGAAGTTCGATCCCTGGTACCAAAAAAAAATAATGCAACCCTTCTTTTAGTTTTATAGAGAATTGTAATTACTATTTTTTTAGGTAAACAATTTATAGCTTATTCATGTACTCTATTTGTTAAAAGGATCTTCGTTTCCAAGGCCATCCAGGCATAATTTTTGCTGGAGTTGAAGACCTACAAAATATTATGTCTTTCTCAGGAAAGGTAACACATTCTAGGCCCATGTTTTAAAAAAAATACCCATTTAGTGCCTACATTTTATTTGTTTTTTGGTACTGGGGATTGAACTCAGGACCCTGCACTTGCAAGGCAAGTGGTAGAACCACTGAGCCAAAACCTGAGCCCTGGTGCCTACATTTTTTTTTTCTTTTAAATTCTTTTATTGGTACATTTTAGGTATACAGTATGTTTACATTTATCATTGGGTGCCTGTACCTGTACAAGATGAATCTTGGTTCTTTTTTTTTTTTTTTAATTCTCTAGGCATCTTTATTACCTTCTTTATGCTGTTTTTTTGATTGCTGTGATTCACACAACATGGTGAGTACAATTCCTTAACAGAAACACAGTTCCGATATTCATCTTCTTCTTATTAAGGTTGTCTTCCTAAATTCTGTGGATGGTGACAGATTTTTAGTCACTGATTGTGTTGTAAGTGGATATTTGTCATCATCTTTCAAATTCCCTGATCTCTGACAAGTCTTATCAGAGAGGTTCCAACTCGTAGAACTCCAGTCAGAAAAATCTGATTTGTATGTCTGTAAATCCTCCACTGCTACTGCTTTATTCGGAACAGAATCTTTCATTTCAGTGGTGGGCTTCAAGTGAAGACATTTCTCAGGTGATTCTTCTACTTGTCTATTTCCTTATGTTTTCCCTTTTCATCTGCAGCCCCAAATAAATGATCAACAGACTTCTGTGGAAGATTCTCAGAGATACTCTCAGAATCCCAAGGTGATGATTCATCAACTTCTCCTAATCCCAGTCCAAACACCATATCACTTTTATAATTTTTGTACCCTTTGTCAGCATGCGTCAATTTGTCATTTGTTTGCTCTTGTGAAGCATTTTTAATAACACAAGTCCCATTTTCTTCTTTCCTGATTGCCGACTTGGTTGGTTCTTCTTTTGGGTCAGGTGATGATGATAAAAAGGAAGACTGAGGAAAGCTCTGGATTTTGAGTGATGTTTTAGAAAGGGTATCAACCACATCTTTGTTCTCACTATCAGAAATACTGTTGTCAAGCAAGGTTCTGTTTCCTGTTTCCCCAATGCCATATTTGCTTGATTTTTCCTGGATTGCCAAGCAGCAGCCCAGAGCTCAGTTGGGTTTATTTTGGGGACATTCTTGTTATCAAAATTATAGTCATCCTCATCCGATCCAGGCCAGGAGTCATCAGGACCAGGTTTATTGGAAAACCTTTCCACCTTATCCACCGTGTGAATATACGTTTCTACCCATTATAAACAATTCTGCTACTTGCTGTCTGTTTTCCCTTAGAGCAGGCAAATGTGGTGTGAGGTCATCCTTATTTCTGGCCTCAGTATTTGCATGGTGTGAAAGCAGTTTTGCTGCTATCCATGTGTTTTCACTACAGACAGCATAGTTGAGAGCAGTGTTGCCTCTGACATCTGCAACATTTGAATCGGCACCATGTTCCAAGAAAATAGTCACACACTCCTCCTGGTGGCATTGTACAGCCTTAATCAGAGCGGTACTGTTCTCACTGTCACAGGCACTGACGTCACAGTTCCTCTCCACCAGGAGAGTCACCATTTCCGGATGGCCATAGGCACAGGCAAAATGCAAAGCAGTCCTGTGCTTCTTGGCTCTGTCAGTGATGAGACTTTTCTGCAGATGGAGGAGATACCACACCCTGGCCATGTCGCCCACACTGGCAGCCTCGTGGAGCTTGCCCATGGCCCTGGGGCGGACCCTGCGCTGCGGACACCTGCAGCTGCCCTGAAGGCCTGCGGGGCCCGAGGGCACCTGGCCCCTACTTAAATCTTGGTTCTTATTTTTTTCCTCATTACCTGTGCGCCCTTCACCCCCTATACCCATCCCTATTTACATAGATTTCGTTTCCATTGTTTTTTCTTTTCTCATAATTTTTCCATTCCCTTCTTTCCTTTCCCCTTCCCCTCTCACCACCCCTACACCTTTGGACCTTTTCCTGTTTCAAATTATCAATTATTCGTTTTAATCATTTTAATCTTTATTTACACATTCAGTTTCTCACACTAGAGAAACTATTCGTATTTACACGTGCGTGCTATTTATTTCACTTAAGATTATGACCTCAATATGCATCCATTTAGCTGTAAATGTCTCTAGTTTCTCATTCTTTATGGCTGAGTAGTACTCCATTTTATAAAAAAACCCACATCTTCTTTATCCAGTTTCCAGTTGATGGGCATTTGGACTGTTTCCAAGCTTTAGCTGTTACAAACTGTGCTGCTATGAACATGGGAGCACATATATCACTGTGGTATGATTCTTTTAATTCTTTTGGGAAGATACTAGGCAGGGGAATAGCTGGGTCAAATGAGACCTCTAGTCCTAGTTTTTGAGGTTTCTCTATACTGATTTCCACAGTGGTTGCAACAGTCTGCACTCCCACCAACAATGGAGAAGGGTACCTTTCTCCTCACACCCCCGCCAGCATTTGTTATGGGTTGATTTCTTAATAGCAGCCATTCTTTCTGGGGTGAGGTGGAATCTCTGTGTTATTTTCATCTGCATCTCTCCAATGACCAGTGATGTTGAACATTTTTTATATATTTATTTGCTGCTTTTACTTCTTTGAGAAATGTCTGTTCATTTCAGATGCCCATTTTTGAATTGGGTCTTTGAATTTGGGGGGTCTGATTTTTTTCAATTCTTTATATATTCTATATAGTAGACCTTTGTCTGAGGAACAGCTGCTAAACATTTTTTCCCACATTGTAGGTTGTCTCTTAGCCCTGTTGGTGGTTTCTCTTGCAGTGCAGAAGCTTTCAAATAAGATGAGATCCCAGTTATTGATTCTTTGTGCTAGCTCCTGTGCTACTGAGGTTTTGTTCATAAAGTCTTTTCCTATGCCAGTGTCTTCAAGAGTTCTACCTCACTTATCTTCCAACAAGTTTAGTGTTTCTGTCTTAATATTTAGATCTTTAATCCACTTTGATCTTAGTTGAGTGTATGGTGATAGATATGGGTCTAGTTTTAATCTTTGGCAGGTTGAAATCCAGTTTTTCCAACACCATTTATTAAATAGGCTATCTTTCCTCCAATGAGGGTGGTTGCCTCCTTTGTCAAAGATGAGGTGGCTGAGTATGTCTGGAGTTGTTTCTGCATCTTCTAATCTATTCCACTGATCCTCGGGTCTGTATCTTTGCTACTACCATGCTGTTTTTATCAAAGTAGCTTTGTAGTGTAGTTTCAGATTGGGGATTGTGATACCTCCAGCCATGTCTCTGTTGCCTAGAATTTCTTTTGCTATTCTAGGTCTCTTCTGGTTCCAAATGAATTTTTGGATTATTTTCTTTAGTTCTGTGAAGTATATTGTTGGAATTTCAATTGGAATTGAAATCTATATAGTAGTTTAGGAAGTATGGCCATTTTCACTATATTGGTTCTTCCTACCCAGGAACAAGGGATGTCTTTCCATTTTCTTATATCCTCCTCGATCTCCTTTTTCAGAGTGCTGTATTTTTCAGTGTAGAGGTCTTTTGCTTCCTTTGTTAGATTGATTCGTAGATATTTCATCTTTTTGGATGCTATTGTAAAAGCAATTGTTTCTCAAATTTCTCGCTCAGTTGTTTTTTGAGTGTTGACCTTATATGCAACTACTCTACTGAATCTGTCAATTAGGTCTAGAAGTTTTTTGGCAGAGGTTTTTGGGTCTTCTATGTAAAGTATCATATCAGCAAATAATGACAGTGTAAGTTCTTCCTTTCCTATCTTTATTCCTTTTATTTCCTTCTCTTTTTTAATTGCTGTGGCTAATGTTTCCAGAACTATATTGAAGAGGAGTGGTGATAGTGGCCATCCTTGTCTTGTTCCTGATTTTAGTGTGAAAGTTTTCAGTTTTTGACCATTTAGTATGATGTTGGCTGTTGGTTTTTCATTAATTGCCTTAACCAAGTTGAGATAAAGACCTTCTATTCCAATTTTCTGTAGGGTTTTCATCATGAGTGGGTGTTGGATTTTGTCAAATGCCTTTTCTGCATCTATTGAGATGATCATATGGTTTTTGTCCTTGGCTCTGTTAATATAGTGTATTACATTTATTGATTTATGAATGTTGAACCATCTTTGCATCCGTGGGATAAATCTGACTTGGTTAGGGTGTATGATCTTGATGACCCTCTGTATTCTGTTTGCCAGCATCTTGTTGAGGATTTTTGCATCCATGTTCATTTGGGAGATTGGCCTGTAGTTCTCTTTTTGGGTTGGGTCTTTCCCTGATTTTGCAATCAAAGTTAACACTTGCTTCCAGGAATGAATTTGAAAGTATTGCTTCCCTTTCAATTTCCTTGATGAGTTTAAAGAGTTATGGTGATAGTTCTTTAAATGTCTTGTAGAATTCAGCAGTGAAGCCATCAGGACCTGGGCTTTTCTTTGTTGGTAAATTTTTATTACATTTTCAAATTCATTCATTGTAATTGGGGTCTTTAAAATTTCTGTATCTTCTTCATTTAAGTTTGGCAATTCGTATGTATCTAGGAATCTGTCCATTTCTTCTGTGTTTTCCATTTTATTAGAGTACAGGTCCTCAAAGTAGGTATTGATGATCCTCTGGATTTCTGCTGGGTCTGTCATGTCTTCACCTTTTTCATTCTTAATCACATGGATTTGAGCCTTTTCTTTCCTTTTTTTGATAAGGTTAGTTAAAAGTTTATTGATTTTATTTATTCTTTTGAAAAACCAACTCTTTGATTCATTGATTTTTTTGTATCATTCTCTTAGTCTCCATCGCATTGATTTCTGCTCTGATCTTTATAATTTCCTCTCTTGTACGAGCTTTGCCTTTGTTATGCTCTTTTTCTAGGAGTTTGCAGTTCTGCATTAGGTTATTTATCTGAGTTCTCTCTGTTTTCCTAATATGGGCATTCACTGTTATGAATTTCCATGTAGAACTGCTTTCATTGTGTCCCATAGATTCCTATATGTTCTACTGGCACTGTCATTTACTTGTAGAAACTGTCTAATTTCTTCTTTAATTTCCTCTGTGACCCATTGGTTGTTCAGGAGGGTGTTATTCAATTTCCATGTGTTTGTGGGAGTTTTGCAGTTTCTTACGTTATTGATCTCCAATTTTATTGCATTGTGGTCTGATAATATACAGGGGATAACTTCAGTTCTTTTACATTTACTTAGACATGACCTATGAGGTAGCATGTGGTTTGTTTTGGAGAATGTCCCATATACAGCTGAAAAGAATGTGTATTCTCATTTTGTGGGGTGAAACACTCTGTGAACATCTATTAAGTCCCTTTGTTCAATAGCTTGGTTCAGTCCTAGAATTTTATTGTTAATTTTTTGTCTAGATGATCTGTCTATTTGTGATAGTGGAGTATTGAAGTCCCCCGCTACAATGGTATTAGCGCTTATTTGATTTTTCTTTTCCATTAATATTTGTTTTGTATAGTTGGAGGCATTCGCGTTTGGTGCATATATATTTAGGATTGTCATCTCTTCCTCTTGGATTGTTCCCTTCACAAGGATGTAATGACCATCTTTGTCTTTTAATTACTTTTGGATTGAAATCTGCTTTGTCTGCAAATAAGATTGCTACGCCTGCTTTTTTGGGGTTCCTGTCATGTGGAGAACTGTTTTCCATCCTTTTACTTTTAGTCTGTGAATTTCTTTTTGAGTTAGGTGTGTTTCTTGTATACAGCATATTGCTGGATTTTTCTTCTTAATCCATTCTGTCAGTCTATTTCTTTTGATTAGTGAATTGAGGCTATTAACATTGAAAGTTATAATTGATAGATATTGAGTCATCCTTGTCATGATGTTTTGCTATTTTGGCTCTTTTATTGCTTATTTTTCTCCCCCTTTCCCTTTAGTTTCTTATCTTGCCTGGTGGCTTCCCTCTGTTGGGCCTCATGGAGTTGTGACCTTCATTGTCTTTTTCTAGGATATTGCTAGAATTGTTTGTAGTGCTGGTTTGGTGTTCATGAAATTTCTCAGGTGTTCTTTTTTTGTGGAAGTATCTAATTTCCTCATCAATTTTGAAAGATAATTTTGCAGGATGCAACAGTCTAGGTTGGAAGTTATTTTCTTTTAGTGCTTGAAATACTTCATTCCAGGCTCTCCTTGATTTGAGGGTCTGTGTTGAGAAGTCCGCCGTGATTCTGACGGGCTTCCCTTTGTAGGTGATTTATTTCTTTTCTCTAAGTGCCTCTAGGATTTTGTTCTTCTGTTGGCTTTCTGGGATCTTGACTGTTATATGTCTGTGTGTAGAATTTTTTGATCATGGCTAGTTGGAGTTCTATCTGCTTCACTTAGCTGTATGTCCAATTCTCCACCTCTGTCTGGGAAGTTTTCCACAATTACTTCTGTGAACATTTTTTTAATGTCAATTGTATTTTCTCCTGTTTTGTAATGGACTCCCGTCAGTCTTATGTTTTTCTTCTTTGCATCATCTAGCAGCTGCTCGATTGATTTCTCATGGTCCCTTACTATTTTTTTTTAAATTTGTTTCCATGGTCCTTAACTGCAATCCTGTCTTCTATATCTGATAATCTATCTTCAGATTCCCTTAATCTGCTCTGCATGCTTTTAGTGGAGTTTTTAATCTCCTGAATATCTGTTTGAATCTGTTTCATGGATTCCATTTCTTTCTTGTGTTGGGGATCATGGTTTCCATTTCTTTCTTATGCTGGGCATTCATGGCTTCTGGCATGTTTTTGAGCTCATCTATTTTTTTTTTATCTGTTTCTGTTCTAGAGCCTCTAATCAAGTCTTTCAGTCTGATCTATCTCTGTAGTTATCTGGGAAATTATTTCTGTTTTGAATTTTTCTAGAGCCTCATTCATCTGTTACTTCCTGTGCTATCAGTTCAGGGTGTCCAGGTGGTTGATTATCAGACTTTTCCATCTCATTTCCCCCAGAATTTGCCTTTTGTTGGGTAGAAGTCTGAGTTTGTGCCTTACTTAAATGTCTTCTCATTTTTGTTTTTGATACTGTCCATGGTTTAGTTCCTGGGTTGATACTTTGAAGTTGTTTATTGTAGGTACCTTTGTTGATATATGGTTGCTTCTCAGAGCTGCCTTCCAGATATAGCTGGTCTTTAGGTTTTGAGTCTAATGGCTCTCAGATTGTCTCATTTTCATTATGCCAGGAAGGAGAACTGATTAGATCAATCACAACACCTTAGCCCAAGTGATACAGTCTGCAACACAATAGCATCAAGTACCTCTTAGAAAATGACAATTTGTGGTAGTTATTAATCTATCACCTTTAACTGGGTGAATTAAATCAAAATCAAGGACCAACCCAACATATGTGTATAGTGAATAAACTCTTCAATATAGCAACTTTACCCTTAGGGATGGGGAGTTAGAAGGCGTTGGGGAGGGAGAAATAGGTAAGTAGAAGGATAGGGGAAGGTTATCAGTGAGGTCAGAGGGCACAGGCAAGAGAAGGAAAGAGAAGAAAAGAAAAATGAAGAAATATGAATTAGAGGCAGAACAGGAACACAAAGGGAGATAAACAATGTGGGACAGCAAGGGAGTGAGGGAGAAAGAAAAGAGAAAAAGAAAAAAGAAAAAGAAAAATTTTAAAAGAGTAGAAAAAGAAAAAAAATTAAAAATAAGAGCAAAAAATAGTGATAATTTTGAAAATAACAAATAAAAGATAAAAATGAAGGGCCTCCTTCAAGGTATGTCTCTGCTGTCACAATTGACAACGTGGGCAGCCGTGTGCGGATATAAGTCAATGAGTCTCAGCTAGCCAGTCACAGACCCGTGAGATTCTGGCAGATTTCTGGCTGCAAGTCCCAAGTTGAGCTCCCTGTCCTCCTGTAGGGATGAACTGTGCAAGGTTCTATTGCAGGTTCCAGCTGCCTTTCCCCTGAAGATAGTCCAGGTTCTGATGGGAGGTGATGATCCTTCCAACTTACCAAGCACGGTGGTCTGGTGTGCCTTTATTGCAGAGACTCTCTTCAATTTTCCAGTGGGCTTCAGTTTTCATCAGGGATCCTGAGAGAGGCCCTGTCTCTGTTGTTCACTTCTGCAGGTCAGGACAATGGCCTTTATGCCCCCCTGTGCCTCTGTAGTGTGGATCCAAGTAGCTGTATAGCCAAGAGGCTGGTCGGGGGGCTGTTGTTACAGTCGCCTGCTTGGCTAAGGTGGCGACTGTTGGTCGTGCCCGGGAGTCCTCACTGGTTCCATCTCCTGGTCACAAGCGGGCAGAGCGAGCCGGACTGAGCAGGGCGCACTCAGCCTGCGCCTGCTCTCCCTAGCGCCTGCATTTTAAACAGGTACTACTTTTTGTCTTCTGAAATAGTAAATTTGCTTTTCAGACAGATTATTAGCTGTGCATTCAGATTAGCATTGGGGGAGGGTAGTATCTGCAGTTTATAAGTCAGAGAATCATTAAGTGTGCTTTAAACTTTAGAAGTATAAATATATGTAAAGGTTTTTTGAATGGCTACAACTTATTACTAAAGGATGAAAATTTAGAGAAAGTTTTAGTAAATGCTGCTTCTATTAATCTGTATTATCATATGATTTGTAAAAGTATGTTTTGAAGTTAGTAGACTGTCACCTACTGCTTGGTACAATGATATGTAGGTTGGCAAAGTAATGAGAAAAGGAGCTGGGGTTCTTTATTGAAAATAGCATTGTACTTAAAATTCCAATTTGGCCTTGCTAAGATAAGTTCCCTTCAATATATTCTTGGAAAATTGCACTGTTTGATGCAAGTCCTACCCACTTCAGATGAAGATTGGGGTTCATGAATGTGACTGATTTGTCTAAATAATGGTATTTTATTAATAAGCCAGCCTTTCTTGTGGAGAGAGTTTAAACCATAGGTTTGCACAACATTGGTGCTCATTCTCGATGTTGTGTATTCTCTGGGTTTTGACGTGGTGTGTGTGTGTATCATGTATCCACTATTGTAATATAGAGAATGCTTTCACTGTCCCCCAAATTTATGCTTTTCTGGCTGTGTTGGCAGGTGTCTGTAATCCCAGCACTTGGGAAGCTGAGGCAGGAGGATCATGAGTTTGAGGCCAGCCTGTAATTCATAGCAAGTTCAAGGCCAGGCTGGAGTACATACATAGTGAGACCTAATCTCAAAAACAAAAACAAAAACAAAACCTCAAAAAAATCTGTGCTCTGTCCATATCATCTTTTTTCTTTTTTTTTTTTTTTTTTGGTACTGGGGATTGAACTCGGGTCCTTGGGCTTGCACAGTAGGTGGTGAAACCACTCAGCTAAGTCCCTGGCCCTGCCAATATCATCTTTAACTCCTGTTATCAACTGATCTTTTTAGTGCTTCCATAGTTCTGGAATGTTATGTAAAGTAGGGATCATACCGTGTGTACTTTTAAAAATTAGCTTCTTTCATTTAGTAGTATGCCTTTAAGGCTCTTTCAAGCTGTTTTTTTGCTTGATATCTCACTAACTTTTAGCACTGAATTATTCTGTTGTCTGGATGTACCAAAGTGTACTTACACAGACACTTACTGAAGGATGTTTTGGTTGTGTCTATGTTTCGGTAGTTATTAATAAAGCGGCTGAAAACTTTGTGTAAGTTTTCAATTCATTTGGATAAATGTAAAAGAGCCTTATTATTATTATTATTACTTATTTATTTTTTGGTACCAGGGATCAAACTCAGGACCTTGTGCTTTTGAGGCAGGCGATGGCATCACTGAGCTAAATCCCTGGCCCCGAGCCTTATTGTTAATAAGTAAGAAACTGCCAAACTTTTCAAAAGTGTTTGTATCAGTTTGAGTTTCCACCAGAAAATGCCTGAATGCCCATTGCTCTGCATCCTTGCCAGCATTTGGTGGTATCAGTGTTTTGAATGTTGGTCAGACAGGTGTATAGTAGTATTGCATTTTTGTTTTACGTTGTACTTCCTAATGACATAAGATCTCAACATCTTTTTACATGTTTATTTTACTCTCTCTGTATATTCTGTTTGTTCTTTTGTTTTGTTGTTTTTTTGGTACTGGGGATCGAACTCGGGACCTTGTGCTTGTGAGGTAGGTGCTGGAACCACTGAGCTAAATCCCTGGCCCATCTGTATCTTCTTTGCTAAAGTGTTTAGTTCAGGTCTTTTGCCTGGTTTTTTAAATCAGGGTATTCATTTTCTTGTTGTTGACCTTCAAGAGTTTATATATTTGGATTTCAGTTCTTCATTAAATGTGTCTTGTGTATATTTTCTATATGTTTATGGCTTTTGTTCCCATTCTCTTCATTCTATCTTTCCCAGAAAAGTTTATGATTTTGATAAAGTATGCTTATCTATTACTTCTTTCAGTTATTTCTTTGGTGTTATATCTAAAAAGTTATCACCATAACCAAGGTCATCTAAATTTTTTCTTCTGTTACTTCTAGGTGTTTCATAGTTTCTTCTTTTACATTTGTTTTGTGATCTATTTTGTGTTCATTTTTATGAAATGTGTAAGGTCAGGGTCTAGATTTCTTTTTTTGCATGTGATTTTCAGTTGTTCCAGTGCCATTAGTTGAAAAGATTTTTCTCCGTTGTATTGCTTTTCTCCTTTGTCAAAGATCAATTGGCTATATTTATGTAGGTCTATTTCTGGACTCTTTGTTGTTTTGATCTAGTTGTTTATCTTTTGCCACATTCATACAGTCTGGATCACTGTAGCTTTATAGTTAAGTTTTAAAGTCCAGTAATATCAGTCTTCCAAGTTTGTTTTTGCTCAGCATTGAATTGACTTTATGTATCATTTGCCTGTTCTGCACTTCACAAAATAAGCTGGTTGGATTTTGATTGAAATTGCATTGCATATATAGGAGAACTTACATCTAGAGAATATCGAGTCTTCCTAACCACGAACATGGTCTTTTTCTCTATTTAGTTCTTTGAGATCTTTCATCAGAGTTTTGTGGTTTTCCTCAACTATTACATATATCTTATTTTGGGGGATATTAAAATAAATGGTAATATGTTTTAAATTGTAAGTTCTACCTTCTCATTGCTGGTTTATAGGAAGGTATGACTTCTTTTAAATTAACTTTGTATACTGCAACCTTGTTATAATCATTTATTGGTTTTGAGAGGTTTTTTTGGTCAGTTACTTTATATTTTCTACATAGATGAGTTTGCTGACTGCACATGAGTTTTATTTCTTCAATCTGTGTATCTTTTATTTCCTTCTCTTATCATAATTCATTAGCTTAGATTTCCAGTGCAGTGTTGAAAAGGAGTGCTAAGAGGAGACACCCTTTCCCTATTGCTTATCTTAGTGTAAGAAATTTTAAGTTTCTCAACATTAAGTGTGATATTCATTGTAATTTATTTTTTTGTAGATGATCTACGTCAAGTTGAAGTTTCCTTCTATTCTTAGTTTGTTAGGGTTTTTAAAAAATTGTGAATTGACACGATATTGTTAAATGCTTTTTCTTTGTCAATTGTTACGATTTTTCTGAAGTCTAATAAGATGATGGGTTATTTCATTTTTTAATGTTCAACCAACTTTACATACCTGGGATAAAGCTCATTTCATTATGGTGTATGATTCTATGATACATTGTTGGGTTTGATTTGTTAATATTTATTTGTTGGCAATTTTTCCGTCTACTGTGTTATGAAACATACTATTTTTAAAGTTACTTTTATTAATACTCTTTATATACTTAATGATCACAATCATCATATGGAATTTGTACCTGTACATGATAAATATATCTTGATTCTTCCTTTTTTTCATATTTCTTTCCTCACCCTTCAATCCTTCTTCACTCTGAAACATATTGTTTTGTAGTTTTCTTATAGTGTCCTTTTCTGGATTTGGTGTTAGGATAATAATACTGGATTCTTTGGGAAATAATCCCTCTACTATCTCTGTCTCTACTCTAAAGGAAATTTTAGAGAATTTAGTATAAATATTTGATATAATTTACTATTGAACTCATCTGGCCCCAGTGCTTTCTGTTCTGAGAAGTTGTTAATTATTGATTTAATTTCTTTAATAGTTATAGGTTTATTCAGATTGTCTGTTACTGCTTATGTGAGTTTTGACAAATTATGTCTTTTCAAGGAATTGGCTCATTTCCTCTAGGGTATTCTTTATGGGCATAGCATAGAGTTGCTTATAGTATTCCTCTTACCTTTTTGATGTCCTTGTTAACTTTCCTTGCTCTAAAATCTCCCTTGACACCAGCTTAAATAGCATGTGGTTTCTCTTATGTGAGAAACCCAAAATACAAAGACCAAAAGAAGAGATAATAGTAAATAAGGAGATAAATCTTTTGTAAATGGGAAGGGGACTAAGAAATGGGATGTGTGTGTGTGAAAAAAGTACTAAGATTTGTTATGCACATGTACCAATTCCTCATGAAGAATGTAATACGTACTGTAAATGTACTAATAAAAAAATAAAAATTAGACAAAAAGAAAACTGACATCATAGAAAAAAAAATCTCCCATCTAGAGGTATTAGGTAATTCACTTTCAGTTTGTGTTAGCAAATATATCTTTATCTCTTTGTTTTAATCTGTGTGTATATTTTTAAAGGGGTTTCTTACAGGCAACATACAGTTGGGGCTTCTTTATTCTAAGAAGATAGTCTTTTAATTGATATATTTGGACCATTGACAAAATGATTGATTAGTTGGATTCATATCTACCATATTTATTACTGCTTTTATTTGTTGCCCTCTTTGTTTCTATTTTTGTCTTTTCCTGCTTTTGTGATTTTGAGTCCTTCACATGATTTGATTTTCTCTTTTCTTAGCCTATCAATTGTACTTGGCTGATCTACAGAATATCACAGGAAATATGAAATGCGCAAGACAGAGCCAGCCATGGTAGTGCACACCTGTAATCCTAACTACTCAGGAGGCTCAGGCAGTAAGATGGCAAGTTTGAGTCCATCCTGGGTAACCTGTAGTGGCTTAGTGAGCCCCTGTCTTAACAAATCACAGAAGGGCCAGAGAAGTAGCTCAGAGTGAAGGCCCTGTGTTTCAGTCTTCAGTACCTAAATAAATGAATGAATGACTGGAGCTGTGGGTGTGTGGTAGTGCACCTGCTAAGCATGCTTAAGGCCCTAGGTTCAATCTTAGGTAACACATATGCACAAAGTAGGTTCTTAGAAATATGATAACAAAAGCAAATGGTTCCTTAGTATAATAGCTGTTTGATAAATATATGTATTTTATCTAGATGTCAGTTTTGTATTGAAAAGAATGAAAATTGTTTTTTCCATTATAGGAGAATTTTAAACAGAAAGATTACATTGACCACGAGAAAGATAAAGTTGCTTTAACTCTAGCTCGTCTAGCTCGCCATGTTGAAGTGGAGAAACAGCAGAAAGAAGAGAAGAATAGAGCGTTTAGGGTATGTGGCTATTTTAATTGCTGTTTTATTGATTTATCATTGTGTGTTTAAAAATCTAAAGACAAACTAATGAAAAATTTATGGTTAAATCCACATTCAACATCTACCCTAGATACCTCATTGATTTAGTAGTGATTTGAAATAGTTTACATCTCTGTTTTTAGTTTGTTGGATTCTCATATAGATATATAGGGAAAAAAATAGAACTGTATATTATGTTTTTGAGAACTGAAAATCATGGGATTTCTCAAAACAGGGCTCTGGTTACTTTATCAGTGAAAAGATTCTGTCAGGACTTTTACAGAATGAGCTCTGTTGAAAAGTTACCTTTATTTGCCACACAGATACAACCCACTTTCTTAAGTTTCAGCCTATCTCTCCAAATTAAATGATTGTTAAATAGAAATGTGAAGCATTTTGTAAAGAATCTGTGTGGAAAATGAAGCCTAGTTAAAGAGTCTTGGGTGCTATAATGTCTTTTCTTGATTTTCTTTAGAAGGCACCAGATGAAATGAAAGCACTCCATCACTGCTGACAAATGTCAGAATTCTACTTGTTATCAGATGCATTGCATAAAAAGTTCATACTAGAAGTCTTAACACTGGAGATTCAAACCACAGTTCTGCCAGCAACTGTTTGTTTATTTATTTATTTTGTATATCCTTTTATTGGTACATTTTAGGTGTACAATATAATGACATTCATCATTGAAGATATGCACCTTTACATACTCTCTTGGCTCTTATTTTTTCCCCCTTCCCCTGCCCTCCCTTCAACCTCTCCATCCCTCCCTATTTATAAAGACTTTGTTTCCTTTTTTTCATTTTCTCATATTCCATTCCCCTCTTTCCTTTCCCCTACCCCTCCTATTTCCCCTTCCCCTTTGCCCCTTTTTCTTCCTATTTCACATTATCTATTATACCTTTTAGTCCTTATTTACACTTTCAGTTTTTCACACCAGAGAAACTATTTGGTATTTACACATGTGTGTCCTATTTATTTCACTTGAGAGTATTGCCTCAATTTGCATCCATTTAGCAATAAATGTCTCTAATTTCTCATTTTTTATGGCTGAGCAGTACTCCATTTTATAAAAAAAAAACACATTTTCTTTATCCATTCTCCAGTTGATGGGCATTTGGGCTGTTTCCAAGTTTTAGCTATTCCAAACTGTGCTGCTATGAACATGGGTGCACATATCTGTGGTATGATTCTTTTAATTCTTTGGGGAAGATCCCCAGCAGAGGAATAGCTGGGTCAAATGGGACTTCCAGTCCTAGCTCTTTGAAGAATCTCCATACTGATTTCTACAGTGGTTGCACCAGTCTACACTCCCACCAGCAGTGGAGCAGGGTTCCTCTTTCCCCACAGCCCTGCCAGCATTTGTTACGGGTTGATTTCATGATAGCAGTCATTCTTTTTGGAGTGAGGTGGAATCTCAGCGTTGTTTTCATTTGCATCTCACGAATGACCAGTGATGTTGAACATTTTTTCATATGTATATTTGCTATTTCTACTTCTTTGTCTGAGAAATGTCTGTTCATTTCAGATGCCCATTTTTGGATTGGGTCTTTAAATTTGCAAGGTCTTATTTTTTTAAGTTCTTTATAGATTTGAGATAGCAGACCTTTGGCTCAGGGACCACTGGTGAAAATTTTTTCCCAGATTATGGGTTGTCTCTTCACACTGTTGGTGGATTCTCTTACTGTGCAGAAACTTTTTAGAAAAAAGAGATCCCGCTGGTTGATTGTTTGTACTAGTTCATGGGCAACTGAGGTTTTGTTCATAAAATTTTTCCTACACCAATGTCTTCAAGAGTTCTACCTAACCTTTGTTCCAGCGGATTCAGTGTTTCTGTTTTAATATTTAGATCTTTAATCCATTTCTATTTTAGTTTAGTGCATGGTCTAGAGATGTAGGCCTAGTTTTAGTCTTTGGCAAGTTGAAACCCAATTTCTCCGGCACCGTTTATTAAAGAGGCTGTCTTTCGTCCAATGAGGGTGTTTGGCTCCTTTGTCAAAGATGAGGTGGCTGAGTGTGTCTGGCGTTGTTTCTGCATCTTGTAATCTGTTCCACTGGTCCTCAAGTCTGTTTCTTTGCCAGTACCATGCTGTTTTTGTCACAGTAGCTTTGTAGTATGGTTTCAAGTTGGGTGTTGTAATACCCCCTGCCGTATCTCTGTTACCTAGAATTGTTTTTACTATTCTGGGTCTCTGCTTGTTCCAAATGAATTTTTGGATTGTTTTCTCAAGGTCCATGAAGTATGCTGCTGGGATTTCAATTGGGATTGCATTGAATCTATATAGCAGTTTTGGAAGTATGGCCATTTTCACTATGTTGATCCTTCCTACCCAGGAGCAAGGGATGTCTTTCCATTTTCTGATATCCTCTCCAATCTCTTTTTTTCAAAGTGCTATAGTTTTCAGAGAAGAGGTCTTTGATTTCTTTCATTAGGTTGATTCCTAGGTATTTCAGTTTTTTGGATGTTCTTGTGAAAGGAATTGTTTGCCCTATTTCTGTCCCAGTGAGTCTGTTGTTTGTGTAGAGGAAAGCCATTGATTTTTGTGTGTTGACCTTGTATCCACTACTTTACTGAATTTGGTTAGTAGTCCAAGAGGAGGCTTCTGGTTCAGCATGCCACAGCTCCCAACCCAGAGGAGGCTTCCAGATAGGCGTGCTGCAGCTCCCAGCACAGAGGAGGCTTCCGGGTCAGTGTGCCTCAGCTGCCAGCACAGAGGAGGCTTCTGGGTTGGCATGCAATGGCTCTGAGCCCAGAGGAGGCCTCTGGGTCAGTGTGCCACAGCTCCCAGCCAGAGGAGGCTTCCGGTTAGGCGTGCCGTGGCTCCCAGCATGGAGGAGGCTTCCAGGTCAGCGTGTCACAGCTCCCAGCCCAGAAGAGGCTTCCCAGTAGGCATGCCTCAGCTCCCAGTGTGGAGGAGGCTTCTGGGCAGGTGTGCTGAAGCTCCCAGCACAGAGGAGGCTTCTGGGTTGGCATGCCACAGCTCTTAGCCCAGAGAAGGCTTCTGGGTTAGTGTGCCATTGCTCCCAGCACAGAGGAGGCTTCTGGGCTGGCATGCCACAGCTCTTAGCCCAGAGGAGGCTTCTGGGTCATTGTACCACAGCTCCCAGCCCAGAGGAGGCTTCTGGGTAGGCATGCTGCAGCTCCCAGCGCAGAGGAGGCTTCCGGGTCAGCGTGCCATGGCTCCCAGCCCAGAGGAGGCTTCTGGGTTGGTGTGCAACGGCTCTTAGCCCAGAGGAGGCTTTTGGGTCAGCATGCCACAGCTCCCAGCCCAGAGGAGGCATCTAGTTAGGCATGCCATTGCTCCCAGCACAGAGGAGAGCCACACTGGCACCAGCTCCCCCCCACCCCGCCCCGTCAAAATGAGAAGACTCGTAAACAAGCCTCAGAACCAGACTTCCAGATCACCTACAGCAACCCCAAAGGGAAATGAGATGGAACACTCTGATACTCAACCACCTGGACTCCCTGAACTAGCAACGAAAGAGGATCGGGAAAAAATGAAATCAGAAATAATTTCTCACATAACAGCAGAGATTGTTACCATGGTGCAAGACATGCCTAATAAATCTAGAGAGTCGCTGCCTGCTGCACAAGTGCAAGGACCCAAGTTTGTCCCCTGGTACCCCCCCAAAAAAAAATCTAGAGAGGACACAGTTAAAAAAATAGAGGAACTGAGGAGCATGTGGAATCCCAACATAGGAAACAAATTGAATCCATAGAACAGATGCAAACAGATTTTCAGGAGACTAAAAACTCCATTGAAAGTCTATGCAGCAGAATGAGCCAGTGTGAAGACAGAATGTCAGATATAGAAGATAAGATTGCAATTAGTGACCAGAAAAAGAAAAATTTCTTTAAAATTGTAAGGGACCATGACAAATCAATCCAGCAGCTGATAGATGATGTAAAGAATAACATAAGACTGATTGGAGTCAACGAAGAAACAGGAGAGAGTGCAGATGACATAAAAAAACTGTTCACAAAAGTGATGGCAGAAAACTTCCCAAGCAGTGGAAAAGAACTTGACATACAGATAAGTGAGGCATATAGGACTCCAACTAGCCTTGATCAAAAAAAATCTACACATAAGCATATAATTGTTAAGATTTCAGAAAATGAACAGAAGAACAAAATTTTACAAGCTGTTAGAGAAAAGAAACAAACCACATACAAAAGAAAGCCCATCAGAATCACAGCAGACTTCTCAATGCAAACCCTCAAGGCAAGAAGAGCTTGGAGTGATGTATTTTGTATTTCAAGCCCTAAAGGAAAACAGCCTCCAACCCAGATTGATGTACCCTGCAAAACTATTTTTCAAAATTGATGGAGAAATAAGATACTTTCATGACAAAGAGCACCTTAGGAAGTTCATGAATACCAAACCAGCACTCCAAAAAATTTTATACAATATCCTAGGAAAAGACAACGAGGATCTCAACCCCAGGAAGCCCAGCAGAATGAATCCATAGGGCACGACAAGAAATTAAATGCCAAGGGGGAGAATCAAGCAAAATGAAAAAGTTATGAGAATGATAACTCAGTATGTAACAGTTATAACCATCAATGTTAATGGTCTCAACTCACCAATCAAAAGAGATAGACTGGCAGAATGAGTCAAGAAGCAAGATCCAACAATATGCTGGATACAAGAAACACACTTAATTCAAAAAGAAACTCATAGACTGAAAGTTCAAGGGTGGAAAACAATACTCCATGTGACAGGAACCCGAAAAAAAGCAGGAGTAGCTATCCTGTTTGCAGACCAAGTGGATTTCAAACCCACGCTGATTAACAGAGACAAAAAAGGACCCTATATTCTTGTAAAGCGAATAATCCAAGAGGCAGAGATGACAATCATAAATATCTATGCACCAAACACTAGTGCGCCCAACTATACAAAACAAATACGTACATGAAAAACAATATCAGCACTAATACAATAGTAGTGGGGGACCTCATTACCCCATTGTCACAAATAAATAGGTCAACTAGACAAAAAACAAGCAATGAAATAGTAGAACTCAATCAAACTCTTGAACAAATGAACTTAACATGTTTACAGAGTGTTCCACCCCACAAAATCAGAATACACATTCTTTTCTGCTGCACACGGGTTGTTCTCCAAAATAGACCACATACTCACTCATAGAACATATTTAGGTAAGTGCAAAGGAATTGAAGCTTTCCCCTATATATTATGAGACCATAGTGCAATGAAATTGGAGATCAGTAGCAAAAGAAACTGCAAAAACTTCATAAACATGTGGAAATTGAACAACACAGTTCTGAATAACCAGTGGGTCACAGAGGAAATTAAAGAAGAAATCAGACAGTTCCTTCAATTAAATGACAATGACAATACAACATATCGGAATCTATGGGACACAGTGAAAGCAGTTTTACGAGGGAAATTCATGGCAGTGAATACTCATATTAGGAAAACAGAATGAGCCCAATTAAACAACCTGATGCTGAACCTCAAGCTTCTAGAAAAAGACGAGCTGGACAAACCCAAAACCCATAGAAAGGAAATTATAAAGATCATGTCGGAAATAAATCCAATGGAGACTAACAGAACAATACAAAAAATCAGCGAAGCCAAGAGTTGGTTTTTCAAAAGAATCAACAAAATTGACAAACCCTTAGCCAACCTTATCAGAAAAAGGAAAGAAAAGGCCCCAAACCATGCAGTTCGGAATGAAAAGGGTGAAATTGCAACAGACCTAGCAGAAATCCAGAGGATCATCAATACCTACTTCCAGAACCTATACGCCAATAAGATGGAAAACACAGAAGAAATGGACAGATTCCTAGACACGTATGAATTACCAAAGTTGAATGCCAGCAACTGTTTTAACCTTAGAAGGTCACTTGTTTTTTGTTTCACTGGGTATTATAAATAATATTTTTGTAGCCTCTGTTTTATTAGCTTTTAAATGATATAATGTGAACTAATATTTAAATTTAGAAGGTTAGTTTGAGGACTTTATGGTGCAATACTAATTAGACTGTGATATTCTAATTATATGTTTAAAGTATTTTTTTCCAAAAAAACAGTATTATTTCTGTTTTCCCAAACTTACTCTTCAATTTTAAGGAAGTTGTATACCCAAAAATGTGTTTCTATATATTTGTTGTTGTTTTCATTGGTCATTTGCAAACTTTCTTTTTCCCAGATTTTCCACTAGATGCTGGCTTCTTTTCCTAGGTCACATGGATAGTAAAGTTTTTGTGATAAGCTCAGAATTTTATATAGTAGTCACCGGGACAACTGAGTTTTTTCCTCAAAGAAAGCTTCAACCTCCACTTATGTAAATATTGATTATATTAAAGATTTTACCTTAGCATTGAAGAAATATTTTTGAAAGTTGGAAACTTTTTACATTTTTTGCTTAATCAGTTAAAAAAATAAATTTTTCCCCTTTCCTGTCACCCCTACCCCCATCGAACTCAGGACCTTGCACGGCACCACTAAGCTAAATCCCTGGCCCTGATTTTATTTTTCTTACAGGAAGAAAATTACTCAAAACAGATACTTTAGTCTCTTGCTTGATATTCTTCTATGATTTTTTATTTGATTCCCTTTATTGATAAATTGAATTTTAAAACTAGACAACAAAACAAAAAAGAGGCAAACAAAAGATATCCAGAAAGGAAATCACTGAAATGGAAATAGAAATAATTTTTGAAATTGTAGTGAGTGGTAATTCTAACTAAAAATACAGAAAATGTCTTCTATTTTAGGCGTTTGTGAATTGTTGGTGTCCATAAAGCAAGTCTTTTTTTTTTTTTTTTTGGTACTGGGGATTGAACTCTGGTCCTTGAGCTTGCACAGCAGGAGGCAAAACCACTGAGCTAAATCCGCCCCAAGTTGTCGTTTTTTTGTGTGTGATAGAGAGATTTTAAAGGAAAAAAAAAGACAATTCATTAAAGTCCTCACTGGAAATTTCACTTTCAGCGGTCAGTTCTTACACTGACCACCTGACTAGTTCCCAGCTTTGCTTATATATATTGAGAAATTAAAATGACTTGGAAGGACTGTAACCCTAGAGTATGTGAAAGTAACTTTGGAACAGGGGAGAAGGGTGCCTAATTTCATACTGTTTGCAGTGAGTAAATGTTTTTGAGCATTGACTGTGTATATTCACAGAGTTCAAATTCTGTGGTAAGATATGCCAGAGAAGTTTCTAAAAAGGTTAACGTCAATTTTTAGAAATTGTTTAAGTACCAGCTGTTAGCTGGTATGTAGTAATACTTAATCTTCATTATAGTACTTTAATTGGAGAGTTTTTATTATGATGAATTTTCAGAAGGATCTGGTGATGTGTGACATTGGGATACTGCATACTTAATGAATAGAAAAATTGCAGCGCACATTAACACCTAGGACTAGGAGACCCTGCATGAAAGGGCTTTAATATTTTGTATTCAGACCAGTATTTCTATACTTAATGCAGTTGATTGCAGAGAATTTTACATGAGCTGTTTAATATGGGTTAACATTCTTGATAATTAGTATTCTGTAGCTGTGCTTTGAACACTGTTGTGTAAATTCAGATTAAATCTTGATCCCTCTTTTCCCTCCACTTCCCCATCATTATATGAAATCTTGTTATATTGCTAATCAGGCTATGCTTTATTCTGTTTGTCTTTCAAATTTGATGTTTTTGAATCTGATTTCTGCTTTTTTTTTTCCACTGGGGCTCTAACTCAGGACCTGGCACTTGCCAGACAGCCGCTGTGCCGCTGAGCTTTTATCCCCGGTCCCTGCATTTGATTTCTTTTTGAATACTGTTGTCTTTCAGTATTTGCAAGACTCTCAAATATCAAAATTTGTGACTGCCCAAGACCCTCATATAAAATAGCATTGTATTTGTTGTTAGCTACTCACATCCTCCTCTCTTCTTTAAATCATCTCTAGGTTATTGATAATACCTACTGTAATGTAAATGCTATGTAGTTGTTTCACTGTACTGTTGAGGAAATAATTATAAGAAAAAAAGTATGTGGATGTTCAGTACAGATGCAATTTTTTACCCCACAGTTTTCAGTCATAGGTTGGTCATATCCATGCATGTGGAACGTAAAGGCTTGACTGTAATAGAAATCTTGTCAGAGCAAGAATGATGTACTCATTGAGTGCATGAATTCTAGAATTGGATTGCCAGAATTTGGATCCTGACATTGTTATATATTGCCACTCAGTTTATTTGACCTCTTTGTACCCCAGTCTTTCCCTCATAAAATGAGAATAATAATAATACCTATGCCATAGGGTTATTATGAGAAAGCCAAAGTCCTTTCAGAACAGTAGGTCAGTATTGTTATAATACAGCATGATTAGTGATAGACTCATAGATTTGTGGGTAGTATAACTAGGAACATTTAGAGACTTTCAGCAGTTTAAAGCATTTGGTCCTGGTCTGCAGCCTGTTTTGCAAATACAATAGAGGTTTACTGCCATACTTGTTTGCATACTGTCTGTGGCTGCTCTTGTGCTACAACAGCAAGTTAAGAAGTTGTAGTAGAAACTAGCCTGCAAAACCTTAAATACTTACTGTCTGGCCCATTTTGGAAAAGCTTTGTCAACCCTTGATCCAGATAGCAACAAATGTTTTATTCTGGCACGTAATAAATGCCAATAAATGTGATATATTACTCTTGAACAAATATTTATTAGGCTCCTTTTTATTTCCATTCCCAGAGATAGCCTTAATAATGTTTAATATATAGCCTTTTTGCCCTCTTTAGATGTAGTTGTATATAAACTAAAATTCTTTGTTAGTATTTTGGTTCATTTGTTTAAAATAATTTGTTATCTGCTTGATACTAAAGGTATGTTCTCATAGCACTGTTCTTTTTTTTTTTTTTGGTGGGGGGCAGTAATGGGGATTGAACCCATCCATGTCCTTCTTACTGAGCTACAACCCCAGCCCTGCTATATATATATGTATATATATGTAAATATGTAAATATATATTTATATATACATTTATATATAATTTTTTTTTTTTTTTTTAAAGCACAGGGTCTCTCTAAATTGCAGAGCTGTCCAGGCTGGGCTTGCCTCCCAAAATACTGGGATTACAGACATGTGCCACACCCAACTGGAGATTTTGATTAGTGTTTCTAATCAAATGTACATAATATAATTACTTAAACACTACAGTTGGAGATAGATGTAGGTTGTAGCAAACTTTGAGCAAATAACATTGGGATCAGCATCTTAGAGCATGAACCTTTATTTTGATATGTATATCTTTGGTATAAATTTCTAGACTTGGAGTTGCAAGATAAAGAGTAATCAGTATTTTCTGACCATTGATGTGTCAGATTATTTTCCCCAAGGAAACTGGTTAGTAATCATAAGTCAATTATATTTTTTCTTAATATCTTTAGGAAAAAATCGATTTTCAGCATGCTCATGGGTTACAAGAATTGGAATTTATTCAAGGACATTCCGATACAGAAGCAGCAAGACTGTGTGTGGACCAGTGGCTAAAAATGCCAGGTATTCTTTAGAGATTATACTGAAGTTACTGAGCTTTCTGAATGCCTTAAGGCAGAAAGTATGTCTGTTTTATTCAGGTTCTAATGAACATATAAGACTGAAATTCAGTTTTCATGATACTAATATCACCTCATAATGGCCTCTTTTGCCAATTGATTTCTTTCTTTGGCCCAAGTATATATTTTGGTATATACAATGTAAGCCATCCTTGAGCTCATCAGATATTGCTTGCTCATTCATTCACTCATATATTTAATGCATTCATGGCAGGGCTTTATTTGGATGTGTTGCTGCTGGGTGGCTCTGATTTGAATTTGATTGTTGGATGTTATAGAGCTAACCTGTATATACTCTTGTTAATATAAGATGCTGAAACAAAAACAGGCATTGTTATTTCACAGCCATATGATTATTAACATGTTCTTACTGGTAGAGCCACTGGTGGTACAAATGGATCCAATCACTTATTTGTCTTTTTACTCATAAAATTAAATCAGAGTTTCCTTTGCCCAGCAACAAAACATGAGTTACGGCTCTGTCGTGAATGTGTGAAGCTCAGTGGTAAATTTCTCTTTTTATTATCCCTTTGTGGTTCCTTGATGGTTCTTCTCATTTTTGTTGGGATTTTCATTTATAAGTGATAAATGATTGTTGTATACATATACACACTGTACACACATAACCTATTTGTTTTTCAATTTTAAGAGTATTTCAATTCTGTAATTTTTTTCCCATTAGAGTGTCAAACTCAGAAAATGGGTAATTCATGATATGAAACTGTAATTATACCTCATCAGAGGAAAAGGTCAGATGAAGATGTATTAGAGTTAGATGAATGTAATCTTGTGTCCAGTACATTCAATGTACATAGTGCAAATTTGGATATGAATGTAGAACATCAAGAGGAAGAACACAGGTGATAATAGAAAGAAACATGATAGAACATGAGCATATGGAACGGTAAAATGCAGAACTGCTAATAAAAAATACTAATTGCAGTAATCCTTTTGAGTTGTATAAATTATTTGTATCTGATAATATAGTTGAAATTACAGTTGAAACAGATGTGTGGCTTTAGTGCAAAAAGAAGAAAACATCAGAAATGCTGGGAATCTGTTACAATTAGTGAGATGAAAATTTTTATAGGAACATTATTAATTACAGGGATAGTATCATTACCAGATAATAAGCTTGTATTGGCCTGAAATTAGTATGTGTCCCAATGGATCTATAAAGAATGCCATGCAACATGATTGTTTTTTGGCTATTTTGAATTGTTTACATTTCTCTGACAATACCATGTACAGAATTGAGGCTCCCTTGAATAAATTTAGAAAAATCATGGAAGGGGCCAGGGATTTAGCTCAGTGGTTCTGCTGCCTGCCTTGCAAGCGCAAGGTCCCAAGTTTGATCCCTGGTACCAAAAAAAAAAAAAAAGAAAGAAAGAAAAGAAAAATCATGGAAGAAATTAGTAATAATGCATTTTCAGGAATGCAGTAAAACCTGGAAAAAATTTAGATATGGTGAGGACATCTGCTTTTTCGCCACTACATCAAAGGAAAACAGTACAAATAGAGGATAAAATTATATAAATTATGTTTGCCTGATTGTTGCACTTATGATTTACATGTTTATGCTGAAAAAGTGGAACCCCTTCGAACCATGACCAGTTTTATGATGTTTTGAAGTTATTGAGCAGCTTATTATATGAGTACCACACATTATATGCAAATAGTTATTTTTTGAGTATACTCCTAGTACAAGAACTTTTACAATAAGAAACATAGTTTTGCGGCACAGTACAGCCAAATTGAAAATTTTTACCGATATGAGCAAAGACAGCAAAAAATGTGGTGAAATCATGAAATTTGAAAATAGTTCCAGTGTAAAATTTGTTAAATGGACCTATAAAGGAACCATTTGTATGTTAATGACTTGTACAAATCACACATGTACAGTGATTGAAGGAAAACCTAGAAACATAAAACCTGATCTTATCTTTGATTATAGTAATGCAAAGTTAGGCGTTGGTTTAGCAGGCCAGATGTCATCGTATTACAGTTCCTTAAGGAAGACACTAAAATGATAATACAAAACTGTATTACCATTTGTTTTAAAATACCATTTATATTACCAATTGTATTAAAATGGTAATAAAAAATTGTAATACAGTTAATTTGGGGTACAGCAGTTGTAAATGCATTATACACACCAGCAACAGGATACACGTAAGATTTCCTTGTTAAAATTTAGAGAATTAATTATTGATAAGCTGTTGTCCTGTAAAGAGATCTCTTGTTGTAAATTACTTTAAAAAATATTCCTTTAGAGAAGTTTATTTAGGATTGGCAAGAAATAATGCACAATGATGGCTGGGAATTTAACTCAGTGGTTCTGCTGCCTGTCTCGCAAATGCAAGGTCCCAAGTTTGATCCCTGGTACCAAAGAAAGAAATACACAATGATGCAGAGAATGTGACTGAAAATTGTATCTGAAAAAACAGATTTAGCTCAGTGGTCCTGGCGCCTGCCTCGCAAGCACAAGGTCCCGAGTTCGATCCTCGGTACCAAAAAAACCCCCCAAAAAACAGGTGCCGCTATGGCTGCAAAAAAAGCCAAACTCATTATGACGTTTTGCCCATGAACCAGCCACTTTTATATATGAAATGTTTTAAAGAGATTCACAAATATAAATAAATTCTTTAATGAAGTAAATAAATTTGTTGATTATTGTAGTAATTTTTAAAATTGGTATGCATACTATTAATACAGTAGTACCTTGGTTCATGTTCTGGTTTCTCTCCCTGATTCTCGTCACAAACTGAACTGAATGAGAACAGAATCAAATTTGCTCATAAAGTCAGCATTGAACTTAACCATTGAATTTGGTTTGGTTTTCATCCAACTTGGTTAGCAACCAGAATCATGGAAAGAATTAAGTTTGTGAACCGAGGTACCGCTGTATTTAAATTTAGGCAGTTATTCAGATTCAGGCAACTAACTAGAAGTGGTCTGTTTTATAAACTTTTTATTAATTAATAAAAAGACAAATAAAAATAATTAGATCCATTTGTACCACCAGTTGTTCAAGCCAGCAGAAATACCTGCAATCCCATTACCAAGGAGGCTGAGGCAAAAGGATCACTGTGAATTTGAGTCCAGCTTTGACTACATAATGAGCTCAAGTCCAGGCTTAAATGCAGAGTGAGACCCTGTCTCAAAAATAAATAAAAAGAAAAAGGGTTCTCTAAGGAAATTGAATTTAAACAGATCTGGAGGACTAATACTTATCTATCCATCAGTGTAGTCTATGTAGATGTTTTGTAAGGAGGTGTCCATCTAAGATTGTCTGAAGCAGTGGGCGCCTCCTTCATTAATCTTTGCAGACTTGAACTTTCAGGAAGGGTTGCTGTGGAACAGTTCTCCTCCAACTAGGAGGAAAATACCACTGTGATTACTCCCCTAGCTTTTTAAAATAGAATATCCAGAGTTCTTAGTTGTGGCTTTAATCTACCAGAAGGTTTAATTGCAAAAAATCATCAGACATATCTATACATGAGGTTCAACTTTGTTGAACCCTAGATATCTTCTTGTTCTAAACTTAGTTTTCAGGGAACTTTGCTCTAAATACAGTCAAAGCATATATTCTTTTTTTTTTGGTACCGGGGATTGAACTCTTCGGGTCCTTGTGCTTGCGAGGCAAGCGGCAGAACCACTGAGCTAAATCCCCAGCCCTCAAAGCATATATTCTTATGAAAATTATTATTATTATTGTTATTATTTTTGGTACCAGGGATCGAACTCGGATCCTTGCGCCTGCGGGGCAGGTGGCAGAACCACTGAGTTAAACCCCCGGCCTGAAAATTCTAATAATTTATATGTATAAGTATTTAATATTTCATGCCTGATGGGATAGATGTTTTGATACTTGGCCACTCCCTCAAACTGTATTTCTATTTACCTCTCAGTCTACTTGTGTTTAACAAACTACCAGTCCATCTACCCCACCCCAAATGTTTAAAAAGACCTTGTGTGGTGCATGCCTGTAATCCCAGCACTTGGGAGGCTGAGGGAGGAGGATCACTGTGAGTCCAAGGCCAACCTGGGCTACAGAGTGAGTTCAGAGCCAGCCTGAACTACATAAGGAGACCTTGTCAAATAAACAAATAAATACACACACACAAACAAACCTTTTCTATGTTTTTTTCTTTGCCTGTGAGGCTACTGTATGGCCCCCAGATAATACTTCATATCTGGGGATTGCTGAACCAAAATGGTTACATATCATGTCTAGTTATCAGTTAAGTGAATTGTGGTTTATTCCTTATTAGGTTAATTGTTCAGCCTTTTTTTTTTTTCTTTTTTGGTACCAGGGATCGAACTTAGGACCTTGTGCTTGTCAGGCACAAGTGCCGTGCCACTGAGTTAAATCCCTGGCCTTTGTTCAATCATTTTTGATCTTCAGAGTACTTTATTCATTCCTCTAATGAATGAATATGTCTCTTCCACCAGACAGGATGCTCTTGGAGGACAGAAAACAAGTATTAACTAATTCTTTATAGTATCTATTCATTAAAAAACAAAAACCAAAATACCATGCCTGGCACTGTGATGCTCAGTACATATTGGTTGAGTATTACATTGAAATGGACTGTGAATGTTTGCATAATGAACATGGAGGCCTAGAGTTTGTCTTCTGAATTTGACTTACCCAGTTAAAGGAATTTTATGGCATTCCAGACCTTGACTCTACTCAGAAAATATGACAAATGACTTTGCTTCTGGAGGTGATGTTTTATAAGTCCTTCTTAATGAGCATTCCTTTCCCCATGGAAGAAGTTAGCGATTGGCTTGGTGGTGTTCTTTAGCTGCATCAGAACTATCTGGGAACTCTGCAGCACGTGGTGCTCCAGAGATTCTTGGCCATCTGGTTCAAGGGAGGTTTCTAGGTGGATCGTGAAAAGAGCTAGAACCATAAACCTTTATCATCTCTAAGATTGCTTCTAAAAATGTTTATCTCATATGAGTCTAAGATTTTCAAGTTCATATCAAGTGGTTGTTGGCTAAGTAATAGCCCCCTTAGGCCTGATCTCTGCCTTCCAGATTTGCCGAATATTTTAATGCATAATAATTTGAATTCTTGAGCATCTGTTTATTTCTCTAAGCAGACCAAGTGAGAATAAATGAGTTGTTAAATTTTTTGAGATAGGGTGTCACTATGTAGCCTAGGCAGGCCTCAAACTCATGGCAATCCTGCCTCTGCCTCATAAGTGCTGGAATTACAGGCATGAGCTACCACACCTTGCATTAAATGAGTTATTTAGCTCAGTCTTCATAGTGCTTATATTTTGTCTGCCTTCAAGTCATTCCTGGCTTGTAAATGTCAGATAAAGTTGAACCTGGAGTTAAATTCTGTAGTTATACTTTTTTGTTTTCTTAAATCAGGGTAGCTTTTTGCTTGGTTCCTGAAATAATGTAAAAGTGAAGTTTGGGATCTGTTGCTGCAACAGCTGCTGTGATACACTATTGGACTGTATTTGGTATGGTAATGGGCTTTAGCTGTGCGCAGTGGCTCATGTCTGTAATTCCTGCTCTTGGGGAGGCTGAGGCAGGAAGATAGCAAGCCTAGGCAGTTTAGCGACTTCACGAGACTCAGTCTTAAAAGAAAATCTTTTTAAAGGGCTGGAATGAAACTCATTGTGAAGCCCCTGGGTTCAATATCCATTACCACCAAAAAAAAAAAAAAAAAAAGTTTCTTTTCTTTTTTTTTTTTTTTTCTTTTGGTTCCGGGGATCGATCTCGGGTCCTTGCACTTGTGCAGCAGGCGCTGAAACCACTGAGCTAAATCCCCGGCCCAGGGTTTCTTAAGAGAACTGTAGTATAGTTAGGGAAAACTAGAGGAGTCATTGTTTCATTTAATTATTTAAAAAACAAGATTTTACCTCCCAGTATCTTTAAAGGACTCATTAGTCTGTTCCAAAGTCAACTATCATAATTCAGTCTTTTGATTAAAACTACTTTGAGTATTTTATTTATAATTATTTTTAGAAAATCCATTTGTTGTTGTTGGTTTGTTTGTAGTGCTGGGGATTGAACCCATGGCTTAGCCCATGTTAGGCAAATTCTGTATGCCTGAGTCATATCCCCAAAGCTGGACAATATCTTTTATGCCAGTTTGCATAAATTTAAGTACTTAAATAATTTTAAAACAATACTGTCTATACTATTTAAGGAAAAAATGTTTAAATCCTGTTTTGCCTTTCCAGTAGAAAGGTTTTTTCTCTTTTCATAGATTGCTTTTTCTGACTTAATTTTTATCCACTCTCTACAGCTAAATAAAAGTTCTAATGGGGTGGAGACATTTGGAATGTGGATGGGCAGTTGTAAAAATGATTATAACTCTTACTACATTAAAAAATCAAAGATGGTGCTGGGGATGTTGCTCAGTGATAAAAGTAATTTGCCTACATGGAGAAGGCCTTGGCTTAATCCCTAGCACTGAAAAAAAAAAGGATAAATATAAAATGACTAGGACTGTGCTCTTTATTATCTGTTGTCTGAATACATTCACAGACAATTTGATAGTGTGATAAAAGTATTCTCCCAAAAAGGACTAAAACAGCAGAAAAGCAGTTAAAACCTTAAACATATATACCATTCAGAAATTTTAAAAATTAGATTATGTTAAGGGAATTTTTCCTGTTCTAGTTGATGCTTAGGGTTTGTAGAAACTGCTATAAATTACCAAGTTTTTTATAAATCACCCAGTTTTCTGTTGTACAAAATAGTCAAAGCATTTGAGTGAAACAGTCCCTAAGAGACAGTACTAAAATAGAGATAGTAATCAGATTACCAGTGTATTGAAGTCCTCCTGGCCATTTTATAATTTTTCAAAATATGACATAACTAAATTTTACATTGTACATATGTTTTATGTTGGGTGTTTTCCTGAGAGTGAAATTTGTCTAGGGAGATTAATCATATAAGAAGCATGTGACTGTAGAACCATAATTATGAAGAAAGAAAAGGATAAAAAATAAACCTGGGTAAAAAAAAAAAGAGTGGAAAATTATGGGCAACTATTTAATATTTGAATTTGTTGTTGTTGGTTTGGTTCTGGGGATCGAACTCAGGACCTTGCGCTTTCGAGGCATGCACCGGAACCACTGAGCTAAATCCCTGGCCCAAATATTTGAATTTTTTTTTTTTTTTTTTTTGCTACCGGGGATCGAACTCAGGTCCCTGCACTTCCTCAGCAGGCGGCCAAACCACTGAGCTAAATCCCCAGCCCATATTTGAATTTTTAAATGGAAAAGGAAAAGGGACAAAATAGGTTCAGTGGAAGGAGAGAGAGATAACAGCAGCAAGCAGATCCCTGCTCAGTGTTCTGTAGGTTTGTTGTCACGACACCTGTGTTATGGGATGTCCAGGCTGGAGCTCACTGATTCCTCAGAGGACAACACTCTGATCCTCAGAAGTTTGCCCTCTTTATTTCCCTCTTGTCACCTCAGTTACATCATTTAACATGCTTTTCACAGAGCCACGTCTTGTGTATGATAACTCAACCATATGATTTAAGATAATTTGAAAAAAAGAATTGGAAGAAAAGATGCTTGGCAATTTATGTATGTGAAATTAAGGAATAGGAGATTGATTTTCTAATGCATATTATCTTCAGCATTTCTTGGCTGTTGAATTTAAGGAAATGGATTATTTTTCTCTCAAGAGAATGCTGCTTAGAGGTGTTAAGGGCTGTTTTTGTCCCAAATAATTATATTTATGTTTAGGTTACTGTAAATTTTATAAGAGACTATAATGATGTAGTTATACTTAGGACCACCTAGGCAATGTTTTCATTGTTTTGTTATAATTTTGATCACCAATCCAAAGAACAAGTACCTGACATAGTAACTTATGAACTTGTATTCTAATGATACAGGACTCAAGATAGGTACGATTAATTCTGGAACAAAAAGTTCATTTCGAAGAGGAGGTCAAATATGGAAGTCTGGGAAAACAATTTCATGTCCTATAATGCACTGTAATAGGGAATTTGACAATGGGCACCTTCTCTTAGGACATTTGAAAAGGTAAGTAGGATATTCAGGATAGTAAATGCTGAGGATCAAGTGAGTTGCAAAGTGATTTTTTTGTTGTTTTAGGTTGTTTTTCTGCAATTCTGGGAATCAACCCAGAGTTAAGCACATCATAGATAAGTACTATACCACTAGCCAGATAACCCCAGCCACCAGTGTGATTTGTTAATGAGTGGGAGGCACCTCTGTCACTGTGATTATGGCTTTATATTTGAAACCCAAGTTGTTTGTGCTATTTTGGTATTATTATCTCTATATTTAGGTTTCTTAGAAGGCTCAGTGAAGTCAGATTTTTCTAGTGATATTCTGTCTTGTTTATGCTGTAGACGTTTAAGTATGTATATTCCCTTAAATGTCTATAAAACACTGAACAGGATTTACTTTTAAATGCAGTTGAATGAATTTTAATGAAATTCAGCCCATAAATATAAATTTCAAGATACACTTAGAGATACTTGATCTGTCCTACAGAAGCAAATATGGCATTACAAAGTAAGTACTAATGGCAAACCAGTGTAAGCAAAAATAACAATGAAGAGATATTCTATCTATGAGACTTTATCAGTTTGCTGAGTTTTTCAAAGAACATGGAAAGGTAAACATCAAGGGAAGATGATACTAAAGATATTAAATTTTTTTTATTCATTAAGTTTATTGGTACATTTTAGGTATACAATATGATGACTTTGGGAAGATATTAAATATTTCCCCCAGTTTTCTCACTGACAGTTGAAAGATAGGCAGATCGAGAGTTTGGGTCTCTATTCCCTTTTCCAGATGTGTCATTCTGCTCATGCATTATCTTACCTTTAAAAAAATTTTCAAAGCAGTTTAAAATTACCTAAATCTGCTAAATGGTTAAATGAACATTGAAAAGATTTGAAAACATTTATAAGAAACAGAAATGTCTGGCCAGGCATGGTAGTGCACATTTGTAATCTCAGGACTCAGGAGGCTGAGGTAGGAGGATTGCAGTGAGTTCAAGACCAACCAACCTGAACCACACAGCAATTTGCATGGTTTTCTTCCTGTCCCTCCTCATTTTCTTTCATTTCCAATTTCTTCCTTCTCGGCCTGGTGTTCTTGAAAGTACAGTGTGCACACGAATTATGTAAGAGTTTTGTTAAAACACAGATTCAGGGGCTGGGGATTTAGCTCCGTGGTTTCACCGCCTGCTGCGCAAGCACAAGGACCCGAGTTCGATCCCCAGTACCAAAAAAACCCCCAAAAAACACAGATCCGGTTGGCCTGGGAGGGAGCCTTAGTTTTGTATTTCTAACATGCTCCTACATGATGCCAAGGCTGTTAATCTTTTTTTTTTGGTACCGGGGATCGAACTCAGGTCCTCGTGCTTGCGGGGCAGGCAGCGGAACCACGGAGCTAAATCCCCGGCCCCAAGGTTGTTAATCTTTGATTCACACTTTGAGTAGCAAGTTGTTAGTGATTTGTGACCTTATAATAATACTGAAACATTATTTAATATTTTAGTAGAGAAGTACAAAAAATTTTTGAAGGTGTATGTGTTTACTTTCACAAATGAAGCAAAATAGTTCATTCTCTGAGTGCATATCTTTCTAATGTTACTTCTTTTTTGCTGAGTAGGTTTGATCACTCTCCATGTGATCCAGCAATTACTTTACATGGACCTTTCACCAGTTCTTTTGCTTGTGTAGTATGTTACCAAAACTTTGTTACTCAACAGCAATATAGAGATCACCTATTTGCTAAGGTAAGAGCGTGTCCTAATAGTGGGGTTTTTTTTCATACTTCTCTTAAGCTTGCAATTCTAATGATGCACACATATGGATAATAATTATTATTGTCTATGGAAAATAAAATGATTTGGGGCACTGAATTATGAGCAGATAAACATAATGCTACAAGTTAGGAGTCCTAGAGATTATCTTTGAAATCCTCCCTTTCATGGAGTTGCTTTATGAAATTAAATTACCTTGTTCAAGATGCTCTGTGAATTGGTCACATAATAAGAAATAGAACCTTATTCTTTTTTTTTTTTTTTGGTACCAGGGATTGAACTCGGGTCCTTACTCTTGCAGGGCAGGCAGTGGAACCACTGAGCTAAATCCCTGGCCCTAGAACCTTGTTCTTAAGTCCATTACCTGTCAGTGCACTGTGAGGTAGTAACTCCTTTTATTAATGCTAGTATTAAGAAATAGAACTAGTGTTTAAGACTGTGCTATTTAAACCCTCATTAAGTGTTAAATCTCAAGGGACATGAGTTGTTGCATAGATATGCAAATCCACATAATATAGAGCTAATGGGTTTTTATCATTTGATACAGATATCTTTAATGAATTGATAACATTGCAAAAATAATATCGTCCCTCCACATCCATGGGCTCTGCATCAGTGTATTCAACAAACTGTGGATCAAAAATATTAAAAAAATGTGCCTGTGCTGAGCTTTTTCCTTGTCATTATTGCCTACACAATATAACCACATATACTTAGCATTTATACGGTAGTAGGTATCATAAATTATCTAGAGATGGCTTAAAGTATGTGAAAGGATGTGCACAGCTTACATTCAAATACCATGCCATTTTATATAAGGGACTTGAGCATCAGATTTTGATTCTCATAGTGAATCTTGGAACCAGTTCCACCCACAAATACTGAGGAATGACTAGATATTCATTGTGGAGATTTTTAAAAACATTAACAAGAAGAAAATAACTCATCCTGAATCTCTCAGAGACGGACAACCCCTCTTAACATTTTGATACATACATTTTTAGTGTTTCTCCATATAGGGATAGATATTCTTACATAAGGTATTTAAATTGTCTTATAATTAGAAATAATAGTGTTGTAAACATAAGTCCTTAAGTAATTACTGAGTAAATGCATACATTTCTGTTTTCAGCCAGTGAATAACATTGTTCTGTAGGAATATATTACAGTTTACTATTAGTGTATTTGTTAATTAATTTCCTTTGGATGTATTTTTAAATTTTTCTATCATTAAAACATTATTACATTAAACATCCTGCCAGCATAAAGCCTATGAGAACATCCATATTTGCTGTAGATAATGAGTGAATATTTAGATTTTGAAATAGCAAGGTGCTAATGTCCAGAGATCAGTAGGCTTTTAAAAAAATCATGTCTTCAGAATTGCTTATATCTAGGCATATCTGCCTGCAGGGGTTTGAGGTGTGTGGCACTGTCTCCCTCTGGTTTAATGTGACCTGATCCTCTCATAGAAGACCCAAAAATCCAGAAAAAGATTCCTAGAATTGATAACCAAATTCAGCAGTGTAGCAAGATACAAAATCAACACAGAAAAATCAATAGCATTTTGATGCACCACTAATGAACCTACTGTGAAAGAAATCAGGAAAAAAATACCATTCACAATAACAGCAGGAAAAAGTACTATACTTTGGTATTAACCTAACTAAGGAAGTGAAATACCTCTACAATGAAAACTATAGTACTCTGAAAAGGAAATCCAAGAGGACATCAGAAAATAGAAAGATATCCCCTGTTCCTGGATATGTAGAACCAGTTTAGTCAAAATGGCCATATTTCCAAAATTGATATACAGATTTAATGCAATCCTAATCACAATGCCAACAGCATTCCTCAGAGAACTAAAACTTGCTAATGTTTCAAATGCTCATATTCACAGGGAACCAGAAGAGACCCAGAATAGCAAAACCCATCCCTAGCAAAGTAAGAGGTATCCCAATCCTAGACTTGAAGTTATATTTCAAAGCTACAATGATAGAAACATCATAGTATTGGCACAAAAACAGAATTGCTTATATCTAGACCTGTATCTAAAAATTAATGTAGGGAAGAGCAAGGATTCTATGTAGATTCACAGCAGAGAATTAAAGCTTATACTCTCAAGTATATCTAATTCATTTCTGTAGTCTTCTCACTCCTTGCCCCCATACTAAAGAAAATACCTAGAACAGATGTGCACTTTTGAAACAAATTTTGTTGTATAGGCAGGCATTAGTTTTTGAGCGCCTGCATCTGTAGAATGAGATGAGAGAGCTTCTGCTCTAGAATGAACATGCCTTAATGGTAAAGGAGTTATGAGAAAGGAGAGAGATGTGTCAGAGAACTTGACACTGTGTTATGGAGGAGAGTAGATCCTCAGGGGTTAGGGATGGAAACTACAAGTGATGGGATCAGGCGGAAGGAGCCTAGGCAGAATTGTGACTGTGAGAATGGGGAGTGTGCAGCAGAGAGGGAAAACAGCAGAGTCTGAGACTCCTCTTCTAGCTTGCTTACAATATTGGCCTCTGGGTAGTGTCTAGGAACTTGGATTTGGGGATGGCTCATACCATTCTTTTTATGTGAGTGGCTCATGATGTCTAAACTGTGCAAACATTATGGTCTATGCTGAACACCTGCTTTCTTTAGAGGAGTCTGAATTTTGGTACGTGCTAGGCAGAGGCTGCTGTAAGACCCGGGCCCTGAACACTGAATCTCTAATAAACTTTCCCAGTACACCGACCATTAACCTGTGTTCTCCCAGTTTGTTGCCAGAGGAATTAAATGTGTCCTGTGTGCCTCCACTGAGAAAGATCCTTTGTAATCTTACATCTAATTTCCTCTGAACTTCGCTTCATGTGCTTTTTCCCTCTGCCAATTTTGTTTTGTGCCCTTTGATTGTAGTAAGTTGTAGCTGTGATTACAACTCTGTGCTTCACCCTATGAGTTCTAGTAAATCACTGCACCTGAGGCTCCTCTTGGGGTCTCCCAACATGGTACTAACAGGATTTAAACTTGACATTTGCAAGAGGGAGCCATTACGGAACCATTGTGGAGGGCACACTGTTATAAAACAGTGCCATGATGAAAAGAAGTATTTATACATTAGAGCTGGAAATACTTAAAATTCTAGAACCTAGTTTCTTCACTTCTGAGGGAAGGGGGGCACCAAAAGAAAATGGTATTAGATGGCAGTCGTGTTCAGAGTGGATTCAAAGATAGGGACAAGAGACCAGTTTAGGTGACTTTTCCAGTAATTTAGTTTTGAGGAAAAGGTTTTACTCAAATAATATTTAGAATGAAGACTTTCAAGTGAAGAAAGAAATGATAGGAGTATGTATTGCCATGAAAAATGGGAGGTTTGGGGAAAGAAGGGAAGAATGGTACAATATGACTTAATTTCCTGATATTTTTAGTGTCACTAATGACTCTCCCTTTTTCAGAACTAGAGTTCTTTCAGGGGATGTTTGTTTGTTACATACTCTAAATGTTTTTCTGTATTGTAGTGAGCATTTTTATCTTTTTCTTTTGTTAATATGAATTGGTAGTTTAACCTTAAAATTAATTCTTTTGTTTGTGTTCCCCAAATTTCATTAATTTGTTCATTTTTTTTCCTGAGACTCACATATTCCAGGCTATTTTGCCCTTTCTTGCCTTTTTTCTAGAAAGTAGATTTATGATATTTAACTTTCTTTCTTTCTTTTTTTTTTTTTTTTTTTTGGTACCGGGAATCAAACTCGGGACCTTGTGCTTGCAAGGCTGGCACTGGAATCACTGAGCTAAATCCCTGGCCCAACATTTAGCTTTCTGAGAAACAATTTGGTAAAATAGAACAAAGACTTTGATGTCAGACAGACTTAGGCTCCACTGTCACTTCTATGCATGCTGTAGGCAAATTACTGAACCTGTGAGCTCAATTTAGTTATGTCTAACATGGTATTATTATACTTGCATAGAAGATTTCAATATATAATACTCTGGAAGGCACTTTGGGCCTGGCCCATAATCCTGAATAATACTCGTTTTGGCATATTTTATTGATGTATCTGTCACGAGGGCTGTAAAGGAAACTAGTACACATTAGGTTGCATTTGCAGGGAGAAAGGAAGGAAGGGACAAGAAAAAAAAATGCAAATAGAAGGAAAAAAAGGAAACAAAGCTTTTGTACGTGGGGAGGGGGCTTGAGGGGAGGAAATGGGATAAAGTAAAAAATAAAATAAAATTTAAAAATAAATAAATCAACCAGAAGAGGTCGCTAGAAAGTTGCATAAGCTTCATTGTTTTCCATACCTAAGAATTCTGTGTTGTAAAGATGGCATTCTCCAATGAAAGAGAATCAAATTATTCATAATTTGCATTATTTTCCTCCAGTCCTCCCCATTTTCTTTCATTTCCAATTTCTTCCCTGTAGGCCTGGTGTTCTTAAAGTACAGTGTGCACACAAATTACTTAAGAGTTTTGTTAAAACTCAGATTCATTTGACCTGGGATGGAGCCTTAGATTTGTATTTCTAATGTGCTCCTACATGATACCAAGGCCATTGGTCCTTGATTTCACACTTTGAGTAGGAAGTTGTTAGTGATTTGTGACCTTAAAGACACCTGGTGGATATTATATCACTGGACAACATCCTACTTTTTCCCCCTTTTCTGACAGTAGTGGTGACTGTCCTTAAGCTTCTGTGTTCCTTGGTGAATTTGCAGGTCAGTAGGAACTTTTGCACTTTATTGTTTTTAAGGGTATTGGGTCATCAAAGGTATGTTTTTCCTCTATACTAGCTCATCGCCCCCCCATCCCCACCCTTGGTCACCACTAACCTACTTTCTGTTTAACATATTCAACATCTCATATCAATGGACTCAAACAATATGTGGCCTTAGTGACTAGATTCTTTCACTTACCATGTTTTCAAGGCTTATTGATGTTGTAGGATGTATTAGTACTTCATTTCTTTTTATTGCCAAATAATACCTTGTTGTATGGATATGAGCCACATTTTATCAGCTCATTCCTTGGTGGATGTTTTGATTGTTCTTACTTTGTTACTGTTACTAGTAGTGCTTCCATCAATAATCACCCAGATCTGTGTGAATAGGTATGTCACTGTTCTAATAAGGTAAAGTTGCTGGTCACATGATAGCTCTTTACGTTTTTGCAGAACTGCCTGTTGTCCAGTGCACTGCATTATTTGAGTTTCCCACTGGCAGTGGGTGCGGGTTTCAGTTTCTCCACATCTTCTCCGACACTTGCTATCTAACCTTTTGAATGCAGGTACCTTTGTGGGTACAAAGTGATATCTTGTGGTTGTACTATTTTTGATATATAAATTTGTGTCTATTTTATTATAACCACAAACATGATTAAAGGGAATTGATTAGTTTAACCTACCATTTTTCTATATTTCTTATTCCTTCTCCTAGTTTGTAGAAGGTGTTTGCAAATATGCCATACTTTTGTAATAAGTATATTTCAGTAAATTTTTATGTAGAATCCCTTTTTGGTACTACTGAGCAAATAATTTAAACAGGCTTTATTTTTAATCCATTTTGACTCAGCTAAACTGAAATTGTTTTATTTACTTAGTTTAAGCTCATCAAGTAGAAGAAATTTGTATAAATTGGTAGTTAATAAATGTCTTTATTGCTCTTATTTAGAACAGTCTAATTAGAATCCAGAATGTCTTCCCAGGCATTTCTTCTTCTGTGTGGCTCCCATCACATTAAAACAGGAACGGGTTAGGAGAGGAAGTGATGAAAAGAGCATAGACTTGATTACAACGATACAGATCTGTATTTGAATGGTAGATTTGTCTTTAGGGGCGCAGTGTGTTTGCCAGTCAGAGTGGAGATGGGAATTGTGAGTAATGAAAATGGCATCTCAGGGGGTTGCTGTAAGGATTAAATGGGTGAATGTTCAGAATTGTAGTGTGGTGCTTGACCTATACTGGATGCAGTGCAAAGGTAACTCCCTGTCCCTCTCTCTCTGTGCCCCACATAAATCTCGTAAGCACTATGCAAACTTGTTATATTCCTAGTGTTAATTTAACAAGGCACAATATAATTTTTAGGGTTATTATTCTAAAGATCATTAAGAAGTTAAATTATATTTATAATTTCACCTACAATAAACATGCAAACTTTCTCTCTCTCTCTCTCTCTCTTTTCTTTCTTTTTTTTTTTTTTTTTTTTGCTACCAGGGATCTAACTCAGGACCTTGCGTTTGCCAGGCAGGCGTGGTGCCCCTGAGCTATATCCCCAGCCCACAAACTTTTCTCTTTTAATTTCCAATTTTAAGATAGAAAAATGTGCTTAACCAAGTTTGGAAACTCAGATGCTAGAAAAGGCATACCTGTTTGACTCTATCAAAAATTTAAAGAGTAATGGAAAAGAAAATGAGTAGATAGATGTCTGTAAAAACATTTGTAAAATGGAGGATGTTAGAGAAATTAATTCCAATAACTATAGACTGATACAAATTGATGAGGGGACAAAACAATTAAAAAATAAACACTAAGGATATGAATAAGAAATTCACATAACAAATCCAGATACCCAAGGAAATGGTCAAACTCAGTTATAGACAAAAAGTACAAATTAAAATAGCAGTGAATATCATCTGGCAGACTGGCAAAAATTAAAAGATCCATAATACTGGGCGCCAGGGATTTAGCTCAGTGGTTCTGCTGCTTGCCTCGAAAGCACAAGGACCCGAGTTCAATCCCCAGTACCACAAAAAAAAAAAAAAAAAAATCTATAATATTAGTTGCTGTCAGGCTCACTCAGTGCTGGGGGATGCATGAATGAATAGAGCTTAAAAAAAAGCAATCATACAGTGTCCTTTAATATTCAGATATGTACACTCTTTTGACCTGTAAGAGCCACTACTGATAATGAGAATAAAAAATCTATGAGCAGGGCCGGGGATTTAGCTCAGTGGTACCGGTGCCTGCCTGACAAGTACAAGGTCCCAAGTTTGATCTCCAGTACTCAAAAAAAAAAAACTATAAGTAAAAGTATATATTTAAAGATGTTTATAACAATCATTATATCTGGGGAGGGAAAGATCAAAATAAAAACAGCCCTAGAAATTAATGTTTGACTCATAGATCCATCCGTACCATGGAGTAGTTTGTAACTTATAAGCATAAATTAGCACTATACTAGTAGATTTTTAGGAATTCCCAGTATTAGTTACGGGATGAGAAAACTAATAGGCAGCAGGAGTCTGTAAGATGACAGTAGTTCATAAAACAATGACATTCCTCATGTAAGTTTATTTCTGTATATCTTTGTAAATGATTAAGCATAGAGAAGATTGTAGAATACTTTTCTTTTGGAGATAGGGTTTCTACATAGTTGAGGCTGGGCTTGCACTCACTTTGTAGCCTAAGCTGGCCTCAAACGTCCAGTAATCCTGCTTCAGCCTCCTGAGTTCTGGGATTACAGGTGTGGGCCGCCATGCCCAGCTGTATTTGTAAACATGTTATATTGAAGAATAGAGTGGACAGAACATAACATTAGAAAAAGTGTATGTGGCGCACACCTGCAATCCCAGCACTTGGAAAGCTGAGGCAGGAGGATCACTGTGAGTTCAAGGCTAGCCTGGGCTACATAGTGAGACCCTGTCTCAAAAAAAAAAAAAAAAAAAAGTATATATATTGTGATCACATTTTTGCTTTATTACGATATATGAATGTTTATATAAAATGAAAAATACATAGAAAGTAAATGTTCTTTGGGGCCGGGGATTTAGCTCAGTGGTGCTGCTGCCTGCCTCAAAAGTGAAAGGTCCTGA
Organism: Heterocephalus glaber; assembly: GCF_053883595.1. NCBI lineage: Eukaryota > Metazoa > Chordata > Mammalia > Rodentia > Bathyergidae > Heterocephalus > Heterocephalus glaber. Next base: position 10,574,692 of record NW_028258151.1, on the reverse strand, counting down.
GTTCGATTCTAGGTACCAAAAAAAAAAGAAAGTAAATGTTCTTTTACATTTATTGTCACAGAAAGATGGTTATAATTTGGTTTTGAGAAAAATTTTAAATGTTAATACAGGACCTTGTTTATGGTAGAAGTTTCATAATTCACACTGAGGGAAGAAAAATGTTCATATGAGTTGATACAAAATTTTCCAAATAAATAATAAATAGGAAAGTTGCAAGTTAACTTTTTAGAAGTATTGATTTTTGGTTGTCTGTAGTGAAGCTTTGTTTTACATTTCAGGAAGGTGCAGATGATGGACACAGCAGCAGCCTTCCTCCTCAGGTCGTTCAGTGCTTCGCATGTCCAGATTGCTTCCTTCTTTTCAGCAGAAAGGATGACTGTTTGAAGCATATGTCTGGAAAGAATCATTTCCATCAGAGTTTTAAACTAGGTGGTATGTTAATAACTCTTCTGAAAATTATTCAAACACCTTAATCTTTGCTAATTCATCAGACTTCTTGGATTAGTCTCTTTTTTTAGTACCAGGAATGGAACTCAGGGCCTTGTGAGGCAGGTGAGGCACCACTGAGCTACATCCCTGGCCCAGATCATTATTTTTTATTTTTTATTATTTATTTATTTATTTATTTTTCCAAAGAAGACATACATATATTGGTACATTCTCAGTATACAATACAGTTACATTCATCATTGGGATCTTGTACCTTTACATGAGTATCTTGGTTCTTATGTTTTTCCCCTTCCTTTGCCCTCCCTTCACTCCCTCCACCCTTCCCTATCTGCAAAGACCTTGTTTCCATTTTTTTTCCTCTTCTCATATTTTTCCCTTTCCCTTTTTTCCCTTCCCCTACCCCTCACAATTCCCCTGCTCTTTTAGACCTTTTCTTCCTGTTACACAATATCAGTTATACATTTTTTAAATTACAATATTAAGATCTAGGAGACATTACCACAGATTTTACAGAATTTAAAAGGATATAGAAAGCATATTACAAAAATCATTTTTGAAATAAATTTGACAACTTCTAAGAAGTACCTCGGAAGACTAATGAAACTAACTCTGGAGGAAATATAAAATTTGAATAGCACCTATTAAAGAAAGTATATTCCTAGCTTGGAAACCTACCTATATGACAACAGCGTGCTCATAAACATTTTAACTGATAAATAATATCAAACAATTAAAGCAGAAAAAAGAAAGAACACTTCTCCCCTCATTTTAGGAATTCAACATTGTGCTAATCCTAAAACTGGATAAAGATAATAGAAGAAAAATGTATGAACATAGGTAGAAATTTGTTTAACAAAACAAACTATTGGAAGTCAGAGGATCATTCTTTTTTAATAGTGCACAGTTGGTATACAGAATAATGGGTTTCCTACAGCATAACATACCTGGATCAGATCGCTCTTGAAATTACTTATCCTCATATTAGTTTTATAAACATAAAAGTGAAAGATCTGTGTTTTATTTATTATTAATTTTTTGGTACTGGGGAATTGAACCCAGAGTCTTACACATACTAGGCAAGGATTCTAGTACTGAACTATACCCCAGCCCTTTTTATTTTATTTTGATACAGAGTCTTGCTAAGTTGCCTAGGCTGGCCTTAAACTTGGAATCCTCCTACCTCAGCCTCCTTAGTAACTAGGATTACAGGAGTTTGCTGTCATGCCCAGCTTTAATTCTTATTTCTTTTAAAAAAGATTTCAGGGGCCGAGGATTTAGCTCAGTGGTTCCACCGCCTGCTTCGCAAGCACAGGGACCCAAGTTCGATTCCCGGTACCAAAAAAAAAAAAAAGATTTCAGTATTTACTTGTACCCATAAGACTCACTTACTTTTAGAAGTGAAGAGAAAATTGGAAAGAAAACATTTACTCAGGATAATATTTTATTTTTTGGTACCAGGGATCGAACTCAGGATTTTGCGCTTGCGAGGCAGGCGGTGGAACCACTGAGCTAAATCCCTGGCCCAGGATAATATTTTTGTTATATCCATGACCTCTAGGAAGTTGGGTGTTTCTCTGCCATTAAGACTCATATTTTTATTTGTATGTAAGTTATCCTTTGTATTTAAGGCTACAAAATGGCTTCTTTTAGGTTTTTATTACATAAAATTAGCGTCTTTTACTTTGTTCAGATGATGTTGAGAAAGGTAAAAAAGAGAAAGGTTGGGCCATCCTGTGTTCAAATGACTTTGAAGTTACAGTTTATCTTGTCTTTCAGATGACAAGGGAATAGCACGTCCAATACCATTTCCATCTTTTGCAAAGAAACTTTTGATCTCTCTGTGCAAAGTTGTTCCCTTCCAAGTGAAGTGTGTCACCTGCCACCAGACACTGCGATCCCACATGGAGCTCACTGCCCACTTCAGGTTTGTACAGGTCCAGTCTTCAGCTGAGAGAGTTGGTTCACCAGTCAGAGGAGTCAGCATATGCTTTCCCATTCATTATTTCTCTCCTTTGAAAATGAGAATGTACATTTTCCCAGAAATTAGACAAATTTAGCATAGTGAGAGGAGTTAGAGGTATGGGGGAAAATGGATATATTCATATTACTATGAATGTAAATAAGCTAATAGTTCTAAGCCGTGTGTGTGAGTTGAGAAGAGAGTTATAAAAGCACCTCGTCTTAAGCTAACCAGAATGGAATGTATTATCTATATCGGAAAGATTAAGTGTCAGTGAAAGGCTAAATTTATCAAGTGATCAGAAAGGATTCCAATATGATTTTTCTTTTGTCTTTACAGTGGAAGATTTTAAGCAATACACCAGACTGTGGAGAATAGCATAATGAACCCAAGTGTACTTTACCTTAGCTTCACTTGTTAATCAACACATGACAGTCATGTTTATTTCACATTGCTACCTCTACAAGTTATTTTGAAGCAAACTGTAGATATCATTCCATCCATAAATACTTCAGGATATATTCATGAATAAGGATTGTTCTTTTAAAAAAAAAAATGGCTATAAAAAAATATGGCTGTAATGCCATTATCCCACCTTAAAAAGCAAATTTTGTAATATCAAATACCTACTCAGTTATTGGGATTTCCTGGAGATTTTGTCAAGCTTTTTATAGTTGGTTTGCTATAATTGTGATCTAGAGCCTGTAGTTTGCATGTTGATGCTGTTCTGTCTCTCTCCATCCCTCTCTCTCAAACTAAAAGTTTATTTTCTAAGTGATACAATTGCATTTGTTTAATAGGCACAATTCTCACAAACCTTTAAGCAAAATAATGTTCTTAATAAAACAGGCAGCAGAATCTAACAATCAGTAGGCTGGTTCTCAAACTTACATTTCATGAGTTTCAATGTTGGTCGTGCCTTTTAATTTTTTATTATGAAAAATTTTAATTACATGAAGTACACAGAACACTGTGACACCCAGGTACCCAGCAGCAGCCTCAGTAGATATCAACACTGCCATGGAGCTTTTTGTTTTGTTGTTTTTGACAGTACTGGGGATTGAACCTAGAGCCTTCTCACTGAGCTGCATCCATCCCCAGGTCTTTCTAAAATGTTTTCTTATGAGAAGGAGCTTGGAAAGTCACCAGGTTGCCCAGGTTGGATTCAAACTTGTGATCCTCCTGCCTCAGCCTCCCAGAATGCTGGGGTTGTAGGCATGGCTTTATTTTATTTCTGTTTTTTTCTTTGGTACAGGGGATCGAACTCAGGTCCTTGTGCTTGCGCAGCAGGTGGCGAAACCACTGAGCTAAATCCCCGGCCCCATGCATTTATTTTTAATTTATACTTCTGTATATTCCAAACTTCCTTTATTTTTTAAGATTCTTTGTTTTTTAAGGTTAAGTGTACCTTCATTGAAGTGTGCAAATCTTAACTATTACAGTTTTGACAAGTGGATGTCTCTGTTTAGCCCATACATTAACTAACTGTAATATATATTGCTCCCGTGTCTCTTCCCAGTCACCCCTCGACAGTCTCTGTTCTGATGATTTTTATCTTTACATTAATTGTATCACCTCTACAAATGCATGTAAAGGCAATCATGTTGGCTCATCTGAGATTTGTCCATATTGTTTAGTACCTTGTTCCTTTTTATTAGTGGACAATAATCTGTTATATGAATATAGCGCAACTTGTTCATCACATCAGTATTGATGAACTTTTGTGTTGTTTACAGTTTATAGCTATTGGGGTAAAGCTGCTATGAACATTTTGTGCAGGTCTTTGTGGGCATAGGTTTCATGGCTCGTTTAGGAGTAGAATTGCCTGATCGAAAATAGGTGTGTATTTAACTTTATAGGACACTACTAAACATTTTCTCCCAGTATACATTCCTACTAGCAAGGTATTGATTTTATCTTTGCTAGCATTTAATGCTGCTAGACTTCATTTCAGCTATTGTGTCTGATTGTGATTTTAATATGCTGGTTCTGTGTGTGTGTGTGAGACTAAGGATTGAACCTAAGGGCTTTGTGCATGCTGGGCTAGTATACTACTGTTGAGCTACATCCTCAACCCTTTCTATTTTTATTTTGAGGAAGGGTCTCTTTAAGTTGCCCATGCTGGGCTTTAACTTGTAATCCTTCTGCCTCAGCCTCCCGAGTAGCTGAGTAGCTGAGATAATAGGTATGTGACATTGCACCTGGCTAATGTTCTTTTTTTTATCAACAATGATGGACACTTTATGTATTTGTGGGCCATTTGTATATATTTTTGTTTGTGAAGCTCTATTTAAGGCATTTTGTCTGTTTTTAAAGTTGGATTGTTTACTGTTTTAATAGTGAATTGGAGTTCTGTATATATTCTAGATAGGAATCTTGTTAAATTTGTATCTGGATTATAGGACTTTGTAGAATATATGTGCTGTAGTTTGGAAATGGATTCCACCCCAAAAGTTCTTGTGTTGTAAGCTTGGTCCCTGCAAGTGGTGGGACTTTAAGAACTGGCCATGGAAAGTAATGAGATTATGAGGGGACCCTGTTGGAGGGGTTCATGCCCGTCTCAAGGGAGGGGCATGGTCTCATGAGACTGCATTAGTCCTTCTAGGAGGAGGTGTGATGAATCAAGGTCCCCTCTCTTTTCTCACAAACACTCCTGCCTACGGTGTTAGGATGGAGCAGCAGGCCCTGGCTAGATGAAGCCATCTGATCTTGAACTTCCCTCCTCTAAGCTACATGAACCTCTCTTTTGGAAAAAGTACCCTGTTTCAGGTATTTTGTTATAGCAACACAAAATAGACTAAAATCATATGAATTTTCCTGAGTGTATTTACCCAGCCTATGATTTTGCATATTCATATTGTTGATTTTTATCTCTTGATGAGCAGAATCTTTTAATCTCATTAAGTGTAGGCTTTGCTGATTCTTATTTCAGGAATGTATTTTATTTCATTTTTTAAAAAGTGTCTGATTTTTATGTTTATTTATCTGAATTTTTTGTTGATTTAAAAAAAATAACCACCATTTTATTTCACTGGATTTTTTTTCCTCCTTTCGTCTGATAATTTTTGTTGTTTGCCCATTTTTTAGTTCATTAATTTCTGTTCTTTAACACAATCATGATGGGGTTGTAATTTGTGTCTCACTACAAGGCGGCTTTTACCACCAGTGGTTCAAGCCAGTGGGAACATATTAAACTTTGTGTTTAATTTGCTTATCTTTTCCTGGTTTATTAAGGTGGAAACATAGATTGACTTTGGATCTTCTTTTGCAATGTTAAATACATTTAAAGGTATAAATTTCCCTGTGAGCACTGCTTTCTCCCAATTCTACTGATTTTCATAAAGTGTGTTTTCATTTTTACTTAGTTAAAATATTTTATCCTTTCTTTCCTTAAACAGTTAAACGTAGAATTACTGTATGACCTAGGAATTTCTATTTATAGGAATATAGGCAAGAAAAATGAAAATATTGGTCTACACAAAAGACTTTTACATTGTTTATAGCTGTGTTATTCATAATACCCAGTAATTGGGAACAGTTCAAATGACCATGAACTGACATATGAGTAAACACAATGTGGCATATCCATACGATGGAATACTATTTGGCCTCAGGAAGGAATTAGATACTGATACATGCAAGAATCCACTTACTGTATAATTTCATTCATACAAAATTCCAGAATAGGCTGGGGATTTAGCTCAATTGTTCCAGTGCTTGCCTTGCAAGTGCAAGGTCCCGAGTTCAATCCCCAGTACCAAAAAAAGAAAAAAAAATTCCAGAATAGGAAATCTTAGAGACAGAAAGTTATAGCATAGGGCTCAGTGATTGGGATTGGGAAACATGGGGATCAAAGGATAGCTGAAGGGTCTTATGTGCTGCGGTCTTCTGAAATTGACTGTGTTGATGGTTGCACATGCTTGTGTTGGTCTTTCTGAGTCTTGTTCTTTAGCATAAAAGCAAATATGGACAAGGAATATTCCTGACATAAAATTAATCTGTTCTTAAAGAATAAAAATGAGATTGCCTAGAAGCTTATCACTGTTTCTCCAAATAGTTTAATTATCTCAGTGTTTAAGATATTCAGATGATCAGTCAATACATTTGATACTGATTTTACTGTTCTAAAGTTTACCTTAATATTTTTTAACCTTTTCTAGTTTTAACCTTTTCTATATGGATTAGAAACAAAGTATAGGGCCGGGGATTTAGCTCAGTGGTTCCTGCGTCTGCCTCCCAAGCACAAGGTCCTGAGTTCGGTCCCCGGTACCAAAAAAAAAAACGGAAACAAAGTATAATTTGTGATAATTCAGATAATATATCATTAAATCACCTGCACCTATTGAAAAGTAATTTTTAACACTTATTTATATATTGTTTTTAAAAAATTTCCTGTCATAAAAAGCAGAGATGATATATTAAGAAAATACCTTTGAAAGAGTTTTTTTTTCTTTTTAAATCCAATTTAGGGTTCGTTGTCGAAATGCTGGACCTGTAGTGATAGCTGAGAAAAGCATTACCCAAGTTGCAGAAAAATTCCTATTAAGAGGTTATTGTCCAAATTGCAACCAAGTCTTTGTGGATGAAACCAGCACCCGAGCTCACAAGCAGAATTCAGGACACAAAATTCGAGTCATTAACTCAGTGGAAGAAGCTGTCTTACTTTATTGCCATAGCAGCGAAGGGAATAAATCATCTGACTTGAATTTACTGTTAGATCAACCAAAAATTTCATCCCTTAAAAGATCTGTGTCTGTTATAGAACCCAGCTCACAGGACTGCAGTATCATTCCAAAGAAGAAGATGAATTTGGAAGATAAAAGTCATGAAGATGTGCTTTGTGTCCAGAGGCAAAAGTCAGTAGTTAAAACTTGGTTTTGTGAATGTAATCAGCGATTCCCAAGCGAAGATGCAGTGGAAAAACATGTTTTCTTAGCAAACACAATGTGTTACAAATGTGTGGTCTGTGGAAAGGTGTGTGAAGATTCAGGGGTTATCCGTTTACACATGAGCCGGATTCACGGAGGGGCACATTTAAATAACTTTCTTTTTTGGTGTCGGACATGCAAAAAGGAATTAATAAAGAAAGATACTATTATGGCACATGTAACTGAATTTCATAATGGGCACAGATACTTTTATGAGGTGGATGAAATAAAAGATGAAACTTTGCCATCACCCTCTGTGGTGAGTAATTTGACTGCTAACAAACCACCTTCAACTATTACTGTTGTTGATCATTTTCTGACAAACAGTCCCCCAAGGGGTAAATGGCAATGCAGAATTTGTGAAGAAATGTTTGATTCCCAAGAAAGTGTAAAACAGCATTGCATGTCTTTGACAAGTCACCAGTTTCATAGATACAGCTGTGCTCATTGCAGAAAGACTTTCCATAAGATCAAAACATTACACCGACATTGCCAAGATGAACATGACAATGAGATAAAGATTAAATTCTTCTGTGGGCTTTGTGATCTTATCTTTAATGTGGAAGAAGCATTTCTAAATCACTATAAGGAATACCACAGCATAGATTATGTGTTTGTGTCTGAAAAAACTGAAATTTCAATTAAAACTGAGGATGATTTTCCAGTTGTAGAGACCAGTAACCTGTTAACGTGTGGTTGCCATGAGAGTTATATCTGTAAAGTCAACAGAAAGGAAGATTATAGCAGATGTCTCCAAGTCATGTTGGATAAAGGCAAACTGTGGTTTCGCTGCAGTTTGTGTTCAGCCACAGCACAAAGTTTAGCTGACATGAACACGCATGTCCAACAGATACACAGGGAAGAGGAGAAAGGTGAAGAGAAGCAACAGTATGTAGTTAAGTGTGGCATTTGCACCAAAGCATTTCACAATCCTGAGAGTGCTCAGCAGCACTTTCATAGAAAACACGCCTTCTTACAGAAACCGAGCCTGGCTCATTTTGCACCTGAAAAGGGAAACATATACAAGTTCACTGCCAGTGCCTCACATACAGAGGAGAAACTGAAACAAGCAGTGAGCTGTCCAAAAAATCTGGATATGAAGAAGGGAGCTGAAGACGACCCAAGCTGTCAGACCATAGGTATGGATGTATCACTTGGCTAATTCGTGAATTAGTGTAGAAACCCACATGCACGTACCCAGCGTTTTTGTGAGTTAATGATCCAACTTTGAAGGAAGAAATGGGATGGAATGATGTATTTCATCAATTACTGCAGTATGTACTTCTAAGGGATTTGTATCCCTCCTCTTCATTCATCTACTTCCCAAACTTAAGGGGAGAAAGAAAGAATATGTTAGCTTTAAGGGACATATATTTTAGATCTCATTTTCTGTTCTTTTACAAAGGACACCAGGATTCTGAGAGATGAAGGAAGTTGATAGTTTTTCTAAAAGTCAGATTTGATAGCTATTCTGGACTTTATCATTTAGGTTTTTCTTACGTATTTAAGTTCATTAAAAAAATAAAACAACCTGGGCATGGTAGCACCCATCTATAATACCAGCACTCTGGAAAGCTGAGGCAGGAGGATTCTCAAGTTCAAGCCCAGCCTGGGCAGCTTAGTGACTTCGCAAGACCCTGTCTCAGTATAAAAAAAAGCTGGGGATGTAGCTCAGTGCAGAGGTCCTCGGTTTAGTCCCCAGGACTGGGAAAACAAAGCAAAAACAAAAACCCAGATGAATTCTTTTTGTATATATTTGGCCTTGTTCTTTAAGTATTAGAAATCTTAAAAGTAATTTCAGCATTTGTGTATTTTTATGATTTACTTAGAAGCAAAGCTTTAGCATAGAATTAAATACCAATTAAAGTTAAAAGTGGTAGCAAGAGAAATTGAAGTGTAAATCTCCTTTTTTATACTTCCTTCTTCCTAACGATTGAATTAAGTAGTTAGTGTAATATTTTTGTTTTGTTTAGAAGTTTAATTTTTTTAGCCTGTTAATTTTAATTCTATACCCTTTTAAATAAATGTTAGCTCTTGGTGAGTTATATGGAATATGGAATGGAGACAACCAGAATAAGAAACTCATGCCTAATGAAATATTTTAATGAATCACTGAGTTTTTGTTTATTTTTACTTATTTTATTTTTTATAAGTATTGTGAAATGAAGTCTTGATGTATAGCCCAGGTTGGTCTCAAGCTGTGTGCTTAGGTGCTCTTCCTGCAATCAGCCTCTTGAGTGGCAGGAACTCTGGGTGTGCCCCTGTATACCCACCCAGCCAAGAACCAGTGGAGCTTACAGGCTTGCCCTGTAGCTTAGGTAGGGTCAGCATCAACTTCAGTCATGGCGTGTCTTCCCTGAGAATGGGTTAAATCATGTATAGTCTAGTTAGATCTAGTGCTCCTGTGAGGCAGTGGCTACATCACGTTGTCTTGCTGTATTTTGGGGAATTTGTATTAGTATACGTTTGATAGAAGATGATTGTAATATCTAAATCTAGAATTACTGAGGACTTGCATTGTAAGGTGGCTTCGAAACAGGAGAGGATGGCCATAGTATATTTGAAAGATCTTCTGTTAAGAGTAGAAGCTATTGGGCTGGGGATTTAGCTCAGTGGTTTCGCTGCCTGCTGCTGTGCAAATGCAAGGACCTGAGTTCCAACCCCGGTAGCAAAAAAAAAAGTAGAAGCTATTCATTCTTAAAATAATTTAACATTTTAATTACCACTACCAGAAGCTTTAAATCCTTGTCAGTGTGGAAAGTATGAAGCAGGGGAAAAGGGAAGGAGATGAAAGGTAGGAAATGGGCTAAGATGAAACTAGAGCATGTGAAAACAAAGGTGTGTTATGGTGTTACTGTACCACCAGCACCTGTTTCCAGCATCACTTCATATCAGGGTTATAGGTCATCTTATTTCTGTTTTGAGGGTATTTAATCATAGAGCCAGAGGGCTGCTAATAAATGTCTAGATTAGAATAATAGATTAGAATGGTGGCACGAGCATGTTTAGTGGGTAACTTCGAAAGTATATGTTGATGGATGGTACAAGTTCTTGTTATTTGGTGTTAAAACTTTTATAAATGACTTTTTAAAAAGCTTTATGATCAAAGGCAGGTATTTATTAAGAAGGATGTATAATTCAATGTGAGATATTCTGAATATTTTTTATCTAAGTATAAACTGTCATGTACAGATTTAGGTTTCATGAAGATTCTAGATAGAAATGAATAATGTGCAAAATTTATATTTTTACATATTAGGCCTCTATATTTTAGGCTTGAGAAGTTGAATGTTTTTAGCAAAGTCTTAACTGAATGTTTTTGTGTTCTCAGAGGAAGAAGTTGTTGAGCTTCCAGATTTGGATTTCCTGCGAACCATGACTCATATAGTCTTTGTAGATTTTGATAACTGGTCCAACTTTTTTGGTCATCTACCAGGACACCTTAACCAAGGAACATTTATTTGGGGCTTTCAAGGTATGGTTAATAAGGAAAACACTTGAGACCCCCTCTTCCCAGAATGTGATTTAAAATGTTCCTCTTGAACCTTCCTAAATGGAACATACAAATACAGTGCGAATATTGTTACTTTGCATTATAGTTACCCTGCTAGTATATTTTTGTTTTTACATGTCTTCCTGGTAAACTTTACTATTTGGTGATTCAGAGTTTGTGTTTCTTTTGATACGAATTTTCAAAGGCTTTATTCAATGGCTGGCATTGTTGCTTGGTTTAAACAAGGTTACTGATTAATTCTCTTTTCTCCCTTCTTAAATACAAGCAGGCTGAAAAGTTATAAAATATGTTTCAATTTTAACACTAATGAAAACTAGAGTTAGCTTTTGAACTTTGGTTTATTTGGTACAGGACTGGTGTCATTTTGAGCATGCCACAACTGCCTCTGTAGTTAATGCTTGCTGCTTATAAGTATGCAACTTCAACTAAATCTTTTTTTTTTTTTTTTTTTGGTACCTAGGATCATACTCAAAACCTGGTACTTGCAAGGCAGGTGTGGTGCTGCTGAGCTAAATCCCTGGCTCTCAGCTTAATCTTTCTACAAACCATTGACTGGACCTAGGAGATTATTTGGTTTACAGATGTTTACTATAGTGACAACCTGATACAGTTCCTATTGAGGAAACAGCATGTAAAGAACAGGATTGGGATTAAAGATGGAAACATACAGACCTGAAGAAATCAGCCAGTGTAATGTTTTATTAAGTCTAGCTGTGATGGTTCATTAGAAATTCTGGCTTTGCCTATCATTTCTGTCCCCTCCCCAGGCTTGGCATATTTGTAAAAACCACGACTTTTGCGTTCATATAGAATGATGCCATTAAAAGACACATTACTTTTGATTCTGCTCAATGTTCCTGTGAGTTTTAAGATAAATAGGTAGAATTAGGAAAGTTGATCTACTTTCCCAGGACTGTAAAACAAGGTGCTGGTGCCTGTTGTAGAGCCAAATTCATCTTCATTCTAACCTAGATATTACTTTCTCTTAGGAGGAATGCTTTTCAATATGTGTGTCTCCTTCATACAGGTGTTCAGTCTTTTCCTGTTTGACTTTCACTTAAACCTATTTATTTCTGAAATAAATAGGAGGAAACACCAACTGGAAGCCTCCACCCAACTGTAAGATCTATAATTACTTGAACAGGATTGGATGTTTCTTCCTTCATCCTCGATGTAGTAAAAGGAAAGATGCTGCTGATTTTGCCATATGTATGCATGTGAGTCATTGTTTATTCAAAGCCTGAATCTAGGATCCACTTGGGATTTCTCCTACTTAAACTGTAATGATAAAATAGATCATCCTGTACATTTATATGAACCCTTTTGCATCAAATTCTTATCAATGTTGTCAGAGCAGGGCCCAGCAGACCCTCATATATATTGTAGACCTTTAATTATTTATAGAATAAATTATTAAGAAATGGTACTGTACTTGATCTGTACTAAGATATTTTCATATTTTAACATCTGAAATTGAGTGACACTTTAATAGTCACTTTTGGCCTAGGTAGAATTTGCATTTACATCTGCCTTTTCCAGTCACCTGGAGAAACGACTGCCCTGGGACCCACTTTATATCAGATTCTCTGCTTGAAGGCTTTTGTGTCACATGATAGAGGCACATACTCTGCAAATGTGATTGCTGATTATGGCTTAAACCACAGGAGATTTCCTTTTCCCACTCGGCAGTGCCAGAATTGAATCATACAGATTACCTTGCTTAACTTTTGTCTGTGGTGGAATTGTTTCTTACTCATCTTTACATGGAGTGTATAGTCCTTGGCGTTCCTGCTTTATGTGGGGACTTCCTATTGGACTGCAGTGTGGCTTTTGCTTTTTCCCAAGTGGTGTATAAAATAGCTTATACTTGATGGCATCTTATCTTTGATTAAATGTGGCAAATTTCATTTAGGAAGTTAGGGGCTAGGGAAAAAGCCTTATATACTTTTGTAAGTATATGTTCATTTGAAAATAAATGTAACTTGACTTGAAACTCATGCTGATTTTTATCAACCTGTGCCATTTGTTCCAATTTAGGCTGGTCGTCTAGATGAACAACTACCCAAGCAAATTCCTTTCACCATCCTCTCAGGAGATCAAGGTTTTCTGGAGCTAGAGAATCAATTTAAGAAGACTCAGAGGCCAGCTCATATATTAAACCCTCACCACTTAGAGGGAGATATGATGTGTGCCTTGTTAAATAGCATATCTGATACCACCAAAGGTACGCAGCTACAGTCACAGAGCAAACTGCCCAAGAGGAGGAGACTTCACTGCTGAGAGGACCAATAAACTGTTGTCCACTAGTACTTTGTTGCCTGCTCACTGAACCTTTGCTGTCACACTTCCATCTTACTTGTATCTTTCATATCTCACTTTCATTCTGTAGTGTTTCAGGAGGATAATTCACAATCATTCTCCAGAGCCTTTTTTTTAATCTAGTAGATAAAAATCTGTAGTGAACTTGCAAACCTCTTGCCTCAGCCTCCCAGAGCACTGGGATTACAGGCATACACCAGTACACCCAGTTAATATTTTGTAATTTTAGACACTCAGAATTGAGATCTTTACTTTGTTTCTGAAATTTTAAATTTATCTTCAATTTTTAGAAAGCAAAGTACTTATATGTGAAAATCAGAATGTGATAAATAATAATATAACAGTACCAAGAAAAAAACGAAAAAGACTATTTCAGAGGCTGATTGTGACAAACGAGCTCTTGATCTGGTCCTTGGGCTGAGTCCTGCTATCTTACGGTCATGGCTGCCACTGCTGGCTGCACCTCTGTGAGACCATGCAGTGAAAAGGGTGCTGATATCCAGCTTCACTCTCCAGTGTTTATGCAGATGCAGTTCTAGGGACTCCTCAAGTTTTGTTTTATGTCTTTTTGTAATTTGTGAAATAAATATGGGTAGAAAAAAGAATAAAAGAATAATTTTTAAACATCCTAGTAATTTGAATCCATGAATAAGATTTGAAGATACTGGTGAAAAAGTGGCTTCCTTTTTGCATTTTTATTGCATGCCTTTATGTTTTCCAGCTGTGCTTGTCTCTCAGCTATATTTTTCTTGTAATAAATTTAAAACCATATTTTGATTGAAACTCATTATGAAAAATCTTGCTGTAAGCACTAATTACAGTGGATCAATTCACCTCTGCAAAATTAGAAATCACTAATCTACTTAGCCCAACTGTACTCTTTATTTTTTTTATTTTTTTGGTACCAGGAATTGAACTCGGGACCTTGGGCTTGTGAGGCAGGCGCTGGAACCACTGAGCTAAATCCCTGGTCCCCCAACTGTACTCTTTAAAGCAGAATAAGGGGCCGGGGATTTATCTCAGTGGTTCCACTGCCTGGCTCGGAAGTGCAAGGTTCTGAGTTCGATCCCCATACCAAGAATACAAACAAATAATAAAGCAGAGTAAGGAGGGACCAGGGATTTAGCTCAGTGTTTTTGTCACCTGCCTCGAAAGTGCAGGTACCCGAATTGGATCCCAGTACCAAAAAAAAAAAAAAAAGAGTAAAGAGTGCAGACTATAAAGGAAATGAACTTTTGTATATGTATGTCAGGCCTTACTACTGAATACTACCTTACTATTCTGTAGTTTTTGTTTTGTCCAGTTGCTTTTCCTATCTTTGGTTTTCTTCAAAACAAAACAACAAAACCTTTCTCTTCCAGTCTTTTGTTTCCTATTTGATACCCTAGAAAATTAGTCCAGGCTGGCCTCTGACTCGTGGTGATCCTCCTGCCTCAGCCTTCCCTGTGCTGGTATTACAGGCATGTACCACCACGCCAAGCCCTAGAGAATAAATTTTTACCTTCAAAGTAGACCACCAACCTTTACCTTGTGCTGCAGCTTTTGGAAACATTTCTTTTGTGATTTTGATGTTAAACGTGCTGTGGATTTGTCTGTTTCCATTCTCTTTGGAATGGGAGCTGCATATGAGTAGGTCTGTATGGGTATAGTAGGGTTGGAGGTAAGATACAGGGTATTGGTAGCTGATGCTTAAGCCCTTCTGAATGTCTTCCATGGTCTGGGTGTTCCTTTTTTCCTTTATCATTTGGAGTCAGTACTCACTTGACTTTATTGCTCTTTGAAGGCACATATGTATACTTTATTCTGAATTTTTGTGACTTGGAGAGACCATGCAGTACCTAAAGAAGGGTGTGGGCTCTGAATACTGGCAAAAGCTTCCTGCTCTGAATTGAGGCTACTTACTTGCCTTTGGCCTCATCTAGGTTCTAAGAATCAGCAATATATATAAAGTGTCTAGTACAGTGTACACTTTAGGTGCTCAATAAATACTAGCTATTTTTACTAGTACTATAATAAAAAAATGATTCTTATCCACTACACTTTTAAAGTAATGAAAGTAAGTGGTCAAAGAAATGAAATGTCTTTAAATCAGGAGATTTTATCTTTAGATTGAAGTGTAATGAATTATATAATGCTTTTGTAACTAAAATTCAAGACAAGTTTAAGTGAATCATGTTCAGATGTAGTTGTCTGATTTAAGACGTTTTTCTTTATGGAAGACTAAAATCCCCTAAATTGACTGGTAGTGAATTTTATCATAAGAAATCGAAGAAAAATCACTTTCTTGGGTAAAATTTTATCCCACTCCATTTCCTAACAAATGATTTTGTAAATAGTAGGGTAGTGATTTCTGTTAAGAAACAATATTTAATATATATATTGGGACTCAGAATCTTTCAGTTTCCATATCCACTAATAGTAATTCTCATTCTCTCATCTCTCTCTTCTCCCCCAGCCCTCATTCATTGAGATGGGGTCTCATTATGTTCCCCAGGCTAACCTTGAACTCCTGGGCTCAAGTGACCTTCTGAGTAATTGGGACTGCTAGAGTGCTTCACCATGTCTGGCGTCCCACTAATAATCTTGTTACACTTTTGGGTAATTTTCATTACTACAAGAATGCCAGGATAACTCTTTGTTTTAGCTAGGCCTGATGTTCTATCTTCAGGTTTAACAACCAGACCGCTCCATGTGGCATTGCGGATTTGAGGTAGGAGGCTCAGTAGGCCTTTTTGAGAAATAATAGTGAAAGCTTTCTTTAAAAATAAACATGTATTTATATATGACTTAAAATTGCAGGGGATATATGGTCTCAACACTCTTAGTTACTAACCAACAAACGAAACTCATCTTTTTGTTTGGGTTTTCTTGTTTTGTTTTGCATTACTATAAATTTATATACTAAGTAACATAAAGTGATAAGTTCTGTCATTTTTATTATTTTTATACATAGTCTGGTGATTTTTCAGGTTTTCAAATTTCCACCAGAGCACAGAAAAAGGACAAGATTGAGTCTCATCTCCCCACCCCATCTCGGGACAGGGGTCAGGGGTTGGAGATTAAGCTCAAGGCCTTTGCACACAGCTACGTCCACAGCCCTTTCTCCCTACCTTTCCAGGAGTTTACTGAGAAAAGGAAGTGGTTTTTATTAAACCAAAAATTCCTGTGTAGTCAGAATTTTAAATAGTGTCGTGAGAGTCAGTGATCATATGGTATTGTATGGGAAAGTTACATTAGCAAAATTTTTTCACTTAATTGAAAGCTTTTCAGGAGATACTCAGTAAAAATAGAGATATTTAAAGTTGCTAGTTCCAAATGTTGACATCCAGTCATTTTGACCCTAAGGTGTTAGGTTTTTCTTGGTGGAGGGGATGTAGCTGTATTCTACTGGTATTTTTTCAAGTTTTTGTTTTGGTTAATTGGGATAAATCAGTGGCTCCTTGCAGCAAGATGAGCCTTCAGAGTAAGTCCAGGTTTGGCTATGTTATCTCGGTTCCAGCACCGACATCGTGATTACAGATGATACATATATTAATCCTTGTAGAGACATCTGTCTAGTGATCTATCCCTAATTGACCCTACTATAGCCTTATCTTCAGTTCTATTTTTGTAATACACATTCTCAGTTTCTTTTTTCTTTTTTTTGGTACCGGGGATCGAACTCGGGACCTTGCACTTTCAAGGCAGGCAGCGGAACCACTGAGCTAAATCCCTGGCCCTACATTTTCAGTTTCTTAAAACTTAGCAAGAGTTAAGAATCCTTTCTGTGATCCTAATCAGAGGTGCCAGGTAGACTTTTTGTTTTTCACAAATACATTTTCATTCCAACTTATGTTTCAGGGATGGATATACTATGTAGAGGTAGCCACCTAATGTGAATTATTTTAAGAGTGAAAATAATGAAAAACGTTCTGCTATAGTTTAAGAGCATTGCAACATTTACATAAAGATTATGAGTTTTCTTAGCATTCAGGCAGACTAGTGTTGGAAAATAAAACAAGGTTATGAGACTTCTGGCACTTTTTTAAAAAGTATTTGAAAAAAAAGTAAATTGATTATCTGCTGGATTTGGTAAAGGGAGCTGATTGACACTGTAATTGCCCTGGGACCCTTCGTCTCATAATTAAACCAGTACAGTATTTCCATCTCAAGAGGCTGCTCCAAGTGATGATGCCAGGACTCCAAAGACAGGGAGGAGCTATTCCAGTACAATGTGTGGTTCTAAAACATTTACAAGACATTCCTATTGTTTCTGTTACCCTGCCACCTCTACTTGGCGTAAACATGCCAGAATGCCTAGAAGTTAATACACTCAGTGCCCAGTGTCTTTTCCCTTGCGAATGAGGTGCAATGAAGAGGATTTTGCTAGTAGACAATTTTTCTTGAATCTGAATATGCTGCTGCTGGGATGGTTCATTTACGGCATTTGCTGTGACTCCATCTTGGATGAATGAGGTGTACATATTGAAATACGGTTGACATCGTGTCATTTCAACAGCTTTACACAGTTTGGGTTTATCTTAAAAACTATAAAAATTCTCCTATACTGGGAAAATATAGGTGATTGAGGCAGCACCATGGAATAGGCATCATAAAAAATAGTTCTTGAATTTACTTCTAATGCTTTTGTTTTCTGGTGTTAGGGAGCAGACACTGGGCCGTGCCCACACTGGGCAAGTTCTTCACTGTAATTCTCAAATCCTGTCCACCTATTGTTTTCTTCATCTCTATATTAGACTAGGTGGTGGTTCTAGGGCCATCCCGTATGGCACAGTTGACTGTGCAAAGATGCTGGAATTAGGAGACTACTCATGGTTTTCTTTGTAGGTGGGGTTGATGGAGGCAGAAGAAGCCTTTCGTAAAATTTGCAGCTCAGTGTTAAGCTAACTCTTGTGATCCAGACCTACAGTTCTGCCCAGGCCTTGCATGTAGTAGGGTCTTGTTTGGATCAGTTAGGATGTGCTGCCTTTGACTAACTTTGACTTTGAATTGTAGTAATATTAATTTCAAAGTATTTTCTCTGTGTTCATAATGTTGAAAAGTGTGCTTCTGTTTTTCACACTGTAAATGAAATATTTTATTTCCCCAAAACATTGCTTGAAATATTTGAAGTAGTTTGCTTGGATGACAGAAGATGATGATTTGTAACAATGTATTTCAGCAAAAACAAACCAAACAAAAATGATGGAATACATGAATTTAACTTTTAATTATAGATAATTGAACCCAGGGTGTTATTCATGCTAGCCATGAACTCTACAACTGAGCCACATCCCCAACCTCTAAATCTTTAATTTTTTAATGTATGTTTTCTTGGCTCAGAAACTAATATATACACATGATTTGTAGTCAGTTACTTAACTCCTGATTCAGTCACTGACAAATATATAGGTGTCTACTTGTACATATACATATCTGTACATACAGATTTGTGTGTACCTATATAATTATATATTAATAAAAGTTGGTATGTATCCACTTAAATTTTTAGTTAAAAATATTTAGCCAAATACTAGGTCACTGATAGTACCATGGCTCAGATTTTCAATGACTTTTGCAACATTTAGTCAATTATGTCATTTTTTATAAAGTCCTCAGTTTGATTGTAAGACAGCAGGTAAGTGAGCTTATGCCGTACAGTGGCATTAATTAAAAGTTATGGTGTTATCTCTGTAGAGGTGAATGCATATGATTTTAAAACTGCAGAAGACTCAACTTCTTGCTATCATTTTTAATATTTGTTTAGCATTAAAATAACTGGTGAATACATGTTACAATACTAACAAATGAGTTAGCTTGGATATAAGGGAAGCCATTGAAAATAATGCTTTTTGAGAGTATGTAATTTATGGTACAGTAACTTGTTCAGAAATGCATTTGCACTTATTGATTGTTTCTTACAGAATGTGACAGTGATGATAACATGGGTGCAAAAAGTTCTTCTGTAGAAGAATTCAGAGCCACGGAAGGTAACCTAGTAGAGTGAATCCTTTTTTTCTTCCTCTCTCACCCCTTCACTCTCTTCTTACACAAACAGTATTGCCTAGTTAATTTGCTTTATGTGCCTTTACTCAGTCCCTTGTGTAATGCAGTTAATTTGACTTAAGCATAGTAGAACTTTATGCTTTTAGGGCTTGAGCATTTGAGCCTGGCATTGAAACTGATTTGTCCTTTTGATGAGCTAGAAAATCCTCATCTTTCTTTTTTATAGCCAAAATTACTCAGTTAAACAAAATTGGGAGAAAATCTTCAACTTAATTGGAAGCAGTGTTTTTGCCCAGCTTGTTTTCCAGACATGGTCTTTCAAGGTCGAACATAGCACTTAGAGCCACGTAGTGAGTTAAGAACTGCCAGCTATGTTGTTTATCAAGGCCACTAAAAGATAGCAAGTACTGGGCCGGAGATTTAGCTCAGTGGTTCTGCCACCTGCCTTGCAAGTGGAAGGTCCCAAGTTCGATCCCTGGTACTAAAAAAAAAAAAAAAGCAAGTAAGGAATTTAGATCTTGCAGTATTTATTTGTACCTCATGGCTAATTCCAGGAAAATGCTTGTCAGAATTACAACTTTTTAAGTAACCACACTTTGGAAACTTTCACAGTTTTGGGGGTTTTTGGCTAACTCAAGAAATCTGATATGTATATAAGTATATATGTACCAGAACTTCTACCATTTTGTAACCCATGCAGTGCATTATATGGTTCAGAAACTGAAATTTTACATTTTTATGATTCTGTAGTTTGGAAAAAGAATCAGTATAAAGGGATTCAAGAAAAGATAGTTTAAACTTTCCACTAGTTATTATTTGATTTTCTTTCCAAGAAAAGATCTTGTTTTTCAAGAAAATCAAAGTCTAATAGAAAGTATGAGGACCATACTTTATATTCTACACAAGTTAAGGAATATGGTCTCTGTGTTTCTTCTAAAGGCTTATTTCTTTTCCTCTTTACCCAACAAGATGTAGTTCAAATGTCATCTCTTTCGTTGAACCACATAGAATTAACCATTTTTGTAGGCAATTATATACGGTTAGTGCTTCTCAATTTTTCCTTCTCTCCTCTCCTCCCCTCCCCTCCCCTCCCCTCCCCTCTTGTACCAGGGATTGAACTCTGGTCCTTGTGCTTGCACACCAGGCAGTGAAACCACTGAGGTAAATCCCTGGCCAAGTTTTCTTTTTTTAAATAGAATGCTAACTGCTGCCTCTACCAGGCTGCCACTGTGTCATACCAAGTGGATTTAAAATATTTCTGTCTATATCTCTCAACTTTACTGACTTCTCTGAGAAATTAGGATCATGATTTATTTATTTTTCCTTCAAATCTCTCTTTTTTTTTGATACTAGGGATTGAACTTAGGACCTTGCACTTGCAAGGCAGGTGTGGTCCCACTGAGCTAAATCCGCAGCTGTATTTTTCCTTCAGTAACACCTAGCATACCAGTTGGCATTGAATGAAACTTATTATTGAATAGATAATTTCATAACAAGCTTAAAATATGAGCCACAAGGACCCATGTCACTATAACTAGAAAAGGAAAATTAATACAAAGAGTATTTGGGAGATTGAGTTATTTTGTTGACAAAAGCATTAATTTTGCCATGAAAATAAAGTAATGCTGTTGTCCAGACTGGGATAATAAAGTTTAAAAATGTTTAAATATCCTCTCAAGTTTCTAATCCCATACCTTCCCAATACAAAGTATAATTGACAAGTGATGGCAAAAAGCAGGATAAATTTGTGTGTAGTTTTGCTGTGGGAGAGGGCTAACTTTCCTTTCTGCGTGGATTTGTATCCTTTGTTGTTCTCCATAAACCGATGTCAAATTCTGACCATGCAGGCCAATCCCAGTCATAGGAACCTTATATGTATACTAAACAGGGAAATGGAAGCCACAGGATGTGGTAAGAGTGCGACGTTGGATTTAGACTAAGTTACAACTTGGCTCTTATTCTTTTGTTTTTTGGTTGTTTTTTTTTTGGTACTGGGAATCAAACTCTGGACCTTGCCCTTAAGAGGCAGGCAGAGTGCCACTGAGCTAAATCCCCGGGGCCTTTGGCTCTTCTTTTTACAAGTTGTGTAATATTGGACAAGTCATCCAATTTCATATTTTCTTATCTGTATTATTTTTGTTCTTGATTTTGTTATTGGAAACTAGGTATTCAAATACAGTAGATATGTGGTAGCTCTGGAAATCAGGTTCTTTTACCTCTTCCTCAGAGTTGTAGTGTTCTTGATTGCTGAACGCGGCATGTGCATCTTAATTGTGCTTCAGTTTTCTCATGTTTGAAAATGCAAATAGTAGTAGAATAACACGGGAAATGGTAAAAAGGGGATGTATTGGTTGTTGCTGCTGTTTGTGTTATTACAATCATTATTCACATCATTCATTCACCTTCCTACAAGTTCTGCTGTGGCAGTGTGCCTACTAAAGCCCAGGAAAAAGATGACAGCAGTATGTGGATGGTTGCCCACGCAAAACTATCTTTCTATGAAAGGCAGCAGTTTATCTTACTCCGAGAGGTCCTTCAATTAATTCCAGACATCTATATTTTTATTAATACTAACTTCATATTGTGGTCAATTTTTTGATTTTGTTTTGTTTTTTTGAGATGAGGTCTCACTGTATAGTGCAGGCTGGCCTTGATCTCATTATGTAATCCAGGCTGGCCTCGAACTTGTGATCCTCTTGCCTCAGCCTCCTCAGTGCTGGTATTTCAGGCATATGCCACCATGTCCAACTTTATTGTGGCTAATTTAAAGAACAAAGAAAGGATTTGAGAAACTAGAGTGTTAATTTTAAAAATTTACTTTAAAAGCAAACTGTTACTTTCAAAACTGCTCGTAACCCTGGATCACAGCAATTTTGTGTAAAAGGAGCGTACTGAAGGGTGTGTAAGACCCATGCCATTTTTAGAAATGTCTATTGATGAATTATTTTAATTTTATGAATTTTATTATATTGAACAATGAATACTTAACAGGAAAAAATATCCAAATATAAAGCATTGAATTTTTAATATTTATTGAGTGTTTATAAGCACCAAAATTTTCAACATCTGCTGTTTTGGTGTACAACGTCTAAAAAATAACAACAAATAAAATCCCATATGAACTAAAATGAAAATACTAATAGAACTCTACAACAAAAATAATCTTTGCTTCAATTGTCACACCCAAGGCAGTCTTCACATATGAAAAGTGTATGTTCCATGCACAAGTATCACTTACACTGATGGCACTTATGTTTTGTTTTCCTGTCCTTTTTTGTAGGGCACAGCTGAAATCTTTTTGGTTTTCCTGTCGTAGTAGGTCTTTGTGATGTTGCACCTGCCTGTTCCCCTGTGATCTCATTGTTGTGCTCCACAATTTTTTTGTGTAGTTCCCTGGGCAGAACCGTTTTGTTCTTCTGTTGTAAATGATTTCTTATGAGTCCTAGTCCCAGTCTTCTAAGAAAAATTCTTTATGATATTTTGCTCTTGCTGTTTTCTTTGTGAACTATCAGACCATTCATGCCACACATTTAGGATCAAGTAAAACATGACTATTGGCCGATGCTTTGCATTTCAAGTGATGTCATAGTTGCAGCATAATTCATCAACAACATCTATGCCACAATCTCAGGCTTCAATTTTGTCGAGATTTCTCTGTCGATTTTTCCGTCATGGTACAATGTTGACATCAGCAGTGCCAGTTTGTTTTTCTTTGTCATATTCGAGGCCAGTGTTATATCTTTCTGAAATCAAAAGATTGTACTGTATAAGTTTTTGAAATTACAATATTTTATTGGTAATTTCTGCTTTGTTCTTACATACAGTTCCTATTCTGGTTAACTTGTCCTCTGTTAGCAAACGTAACATCCGTCAGAAACTGGTAAACCAGTTGTTGAATGTCAGATTCCCATTAATTTGGGAGATGGAAGCAGCAAGTCTGTTCATAACGTCATTTGGTTCATTACCATACGAGTAAAGACCTGGTGGCTGAATTGCAAGATAAATTTCTAAATTCAGTGTATATGTCTTTGTATCTAGCAGGGCATGTATTTTTGTGCTATATTTTGAAGACTTTGTTTTTTGCATATACTGCCTAAAGGTACAGCAACCAGGTATTTCATGTACCATTGAACTGAATTGGGCTACTTCTTCAAGAAAAATCAAAAGGAAACTTTTGATTGAAAAAACAATCCTAAATGCAAGAAACTTAACAATGAGTATTTCTTGAGTAAAACTCACTTGTTGCTTCTTTGAAGCTCCAGCAAACACTTTGCTGTTGTCTGCCAAGTGGGTACATGCACAGATGGTTCCTGTTTTCCCCAGGCCCAGCTACTGTGAGTCACACTCATTCCATTGTGGCAAATTAGATGTTTGCAGAACAGAAGAATGGCATGGGTGTATTTTACCCCTGTGGAGCTTGTGGATACATATGCGAAAATGCTACATGGAACATTATATGTGCAGAAATCAGTTTGACTTTTGTACAGGTGTATACACCTTGCCGTTCATCGTACCAAGTGAGTGAAGGCAAAGATTGCATCTGTATCCCTCAGGAGCAGCTACTGAGATTTACAGCTAGCAACCATTATGCTAAAGTACATAATTTCATTAGGAAAGTATGGAATGGGCTGTGGTAACCCACAATAATGCCCCAAGGGTCTTGTGTGTGTCAAAATACAGAAGTCTCTTCATTTTATATAAAAACTGAGGCTTCTAAGCATTATCTTCAGATTCACCGATTCAAAATGATTTAGGCACCATTTCTGTATAGGTCTTCTATTACTGGATTCTTCTTATTCTTCATAATTATCTCTCAAAGTTCAATTAAGACAGAAAGGAGAATAAGAAGAACTTATAACTAGCTGCAGAATAGAATAATAAAACAGACTTTCTACAAGTGCTTTTTATTTCTTCTTGAGGCTTTGACTTGCTACCTAATGTTCTTTAATTTCAATCTAAAGGATTCCCCTTAGCATTTCTTGAATGGAAGATCTACTAGTAATGAACTCCTTTAGTTTTTATTTATCTGAGAATGTCTTAGTGTTTTCATTCAAAAAATAGTTTTGCCAGGTAACAAATTCTGGAATTCTTGGTTGACAGGGTTTTGTTTTGTTATCACTTAAAATGTCATCCAAGCTAGGTGTGGTGGTGCATGCCTCTAATCCCAGCACTCGGGAGGCTGAGGCAGGAGGATTGCCACCAGCGCAAGGCCAGCCTGAGGTACATAGCGAGTTCAAGGCTAACCTGAACTACAAAGGGAGACACTGTCTAAAAAAAAAAAAAAGGTCACCCAGTGCCTTCTGACCTCTGGTTTTTGATGGAAAAATCAGCAGTTAATCTTACTTAGGATCTCTTATTTCTTATATGTGACAAGTTGCCTCCCACCTCTCTGCAGGGCCCCAAAGATTATATGCAGGGCCACTCACATGCTAGACAAGCACTCTACCATTTAGCTATATCCCCAGACCTTTTATTTAAGTTCCTCAGGCAGGACTTGAACTTGGGATCCTTCTGCCTCAACCTCCAAAGTAGTTGGGATTATAGGCTTGTGTCACCATGTCCCCTGAGTTGCTTCCCTTTTGTTACTTACATTGTCTTTGACTTTTTTTGGTGGCAGTGGTACTGGGGATTGAACCCAGGACCTTTTCACCAAGCTACATCCCCAGCCCTTTTGTTATTTTGAGACAGGACCTCCTCGCTAAGTCTCTAAATTGCCCGTGCTGGGCTCAAACTTGGCAGTCTTCCTGCCTCAGCTTCCCATAGTGCTAAGATTACAGATGCGGATCACCACACCTTCTTTGATTTTTGGCAGTTTAATTATAATGTGCAACTATAATTTTTAAAAGTTATCCTCGGAATTCATTGAGCTTCTCGAATATGTTGATTCACGTCTTTCATTAAATTGGGGACTTTTCTAGCCATTATTTCTTTAAATATTCTTTTTGCCCCGTCTCCCTTTTTCTTTGAGTACTTCTGTAGTTTGTATGTTAGTCCGCTTGATGGTGTCTGTGTAAGTCAGCTTTTGTCACAGGACAAAAGAGCCTGATTTCTGCAATTTAAAGAAGAAGTAGTGTATTCTTGGCTAAGGGTTTCCAATTGTTTAGTCCATGGTTGGCTGATGGGTCATGGTGCAAGGGCAGGGGAGCAAAGCTGCTCACTTGGCATCAAGGAAGCAGAGAGGAAGCCCCGGGGACCAGGTACAGCCCTAGGCCCCACCTGGTCCACTGACTATCCCGACTGTGCTGTGGCTGTCTCTGCCTGGCTCTCAGGCCAGTTGAGTGGACAGAGTCCCATGGGCCTCTTAGGCCATATTCATTTTTCTTCATTTTTCTCTTTCTCACACTGGAAATGTGAATTCTATCTTCACACTCTACTTTGTGCTTAAATTTGTTCAGCTTTTCTAGTGAATTTTTCATTTCAGTTATTGTACTTTTCATTTCCAGAGTTTGATGAATTTTATTATAATTTATCTCTGGATACGTTCATTTTGTTCATATATTCCTACTGTCTTATTTATATTTTTGTTCTTGAAAACTAGATATTTAAATGTTACATTGCAGTACCTATGGAAATTAAATTTTACATTTTCTTCCTGTTTTACTGTTTTTGGTTGTTGAATGCTGCATTTGTGCGTTTATTTACTTTTCCAAATGCTTTGTGCAAAAACATATTCCTTGTTATATGTGGTTACTGAATTCTCTGTTCTTTTAGATGATATGTAGCTAGTGTTCTGACAGATTTACTTGAATGCTAGGAGCTACAAACAAAAACCACCTTTCCCAGTCTTCTCAGAGGGCCTCCTTCCACCCTTAGGCCTGTCTGAAGCCTACAGATTGGCCAGGGCCTACTCTCGTGTTTTCTCAGCCAGTGCCTGGCTTTAGCTGAATTCCCTAGTCCACACAGGCACTTGAGAATTCCCTACTTTCCCAAAGAAATTCTCTCCTGGATTGTTCTCCCAGGCTTTGGGTGGTCTACTATATGTCAATCCATGGTCTTTTGCCCCAATTTGCTGTCTGTTTTGTTGTTTTGGTACTGGGATTGAACTCAGGACCTTGTGCTTTCGGGGCAGGCATGGTGCCACTGAGCTAAATCCCCAGCCCTGCTGTCCATTTTTTTGTCTGCCTTATGATATTTTTCTAGCAGTGCTTGCTGATTTTCTGCTCGAAGTGGGTTGTGAGTTAGTTGAAATAGATGGACTGTAGTTTTCCTCCTGTCTTTATGTTGTCTCCTTTCCTTTTCTTTTAATTCAGTGTTTGGTCACTATAAATCTTTGGTTGTTTTCCAGCATTTCCATAGTTACTTCTGATTGTTCTGTTCCTCTGTTTCTGCCTATGTTCCTGTGGCAGTACAGAGACTAGACTCAAACTTCAAATTCTGCCTCTCTATAATAAGCAACAGCTAAAACTACCCACTTCTAGAAACAATGAATTAATAATATGTTTTTTTTGTTTTGTATTGTTTTTGTTTTTTTGGTACTGGGGATTGAACTCAGGACCTTGCACTTTTGAGGCAGGCAGCAGAACCACTGAGCTAAATCCCTGGCCCCTGGTGGCTATATGTCTAAAATCAAGCTTTTAGGCCAGGTGTGGTGGTACCCACCTATAATCCCAGCACTTGGGAGGTTGAAGCTAGAAGATTACCACAAGTTTCAGGCCAGCCTGGGTGGGCTACATAGTTCGGGACCAGCCTGAACTACATAGTGAGACTCTGTTTCAGAGAAACAAATAAAATAAAGTTTTACCTTTATTCTTTTGTTAGCTTTTGGCAATTACTGGCTGTCCTCATTACTGCTTAGCTCACAGGTACATTGCTTCAGCACCTGCCTCCACTTTGATGTGGCCATCTTCCTTCTCTTAGATGGATGCTACTCACATCTGGTGGAGATCTGCCTGAATAGTCTCATTTTAATTGTGTTCACAAAGACCTTACTTCCGGATTAGATCATTTTACACAGCTACTGGGCTGCTGTTTTGAGTGTCCCTCAGAAAACTTGTTGAAATCAGTTGCCACTGTGGTATTTTTAACAAGTGAAAAGTGGGGCTGCAAAGCGGGTTTTGCGCTCCTCAATGGATTCATATTTTCTCAGGCATGGTTCATTACTCAAGAGTGGGTTGGTGTAAAATCAGTTTCAGCTCTCTCTCGCTCCTTTGCACCCTGCCTTCTGCCATAGGGTGATGTAGCAGAAAGGCCCTTGCCTGCCGAATGCAAGTCTCTTAACCATGTACTTCCAGGTCCCAGAACTGAAGGAAAGAAACTTCTTTACAAATCACCCAGTCTTGGGTGCTCTGTTACACCAGCATAAGACAGACTAAGACAGCGGTTAGGACAGTGGTACTGAACCTGTGGCATATGTGGTGCAGCGGGCTCTTGGTATCACTGAAAGCTCTAGAAGGTTTGCCACCTGTGGGTTAGGACATGTCCTCTGACAGAATATAGTTCACCCTAACCACCAGTACCCTAGAGGTGTCCCTCTTCATTCCCAGAGCTCACAACTACTGTTATGACTGGAACACTGCAGATTTGTAGTGCTTGACTTTGAACTTTAAATGGGGTCGTATGGAGCATCACTGACCAAAGGTTTCCCCTGATGACTAGAATGTTCAGTGTGTGCACTGTCTGGCATAATTGCCACCAGTCACATGGATATTATGCACTTGAAATGTAGCTTGATTGAGGAACTGAATATCAATTTCATTTAATTTTAATTAATGTAAATATCTGTAGTCATTGTCCGTCGTAGTAGATAGCCCAGGTATCGGCTATATTCTTTTGGGTCTGATTTCTTTTAATCATATTGTTTTAGAGCATGGAACACAATCATATTGTGTTTCAGCATGTAACTTTATTTCTAATACCTGTTTATACCACAGTCCGCCCATCATTTATGTGTTGGCTGTTATAGTGACTGAACTGCGAACATTGCCACTCACGTCTCTCCCGCATGTCCTCATGTTTGGGGACACACCTGGGAGAACTGCTTGTGTGAATAGTGCCAGACTTTTTCCAGAGTGATTGAGACGAGCTCCTCGTGATCTACAACCTCACTAGTCTGAAGAGTATATGATTAGTATACTAGTATTCCTGTGGTTTAGTTTATATTTTTCTGATCAGTAATGTGTTTTGTTTGTGGCTGTGTTGTTTATGGTGCTGGGGATTGAACCCTGTGCCTCATGCTTGCTAGGCAAGAGCTCCCCCACTGTACTGTACCCAGCCTTGAGTAGTAATGTGTATTGGGCATTCACACATCTTTTGAATGCATTTTCAGACATCTGGACATTTTTCTGTTCTATTACCTTTTATTGATTTTTCTGGGTTGAAAAATCTTAGATGTTTCTGGATTCAAGTTCTGTGTATTGCAATTTTTTTTTTTTTTTTTTTGAGTCAGGGTCTTGCTGTGTTTCCCAGACTAGTCCCTAACTCCTGGAATCAGTGATTCTCCTGCCTAAGCTTCCCAAGTGCTGTGGTGCCTTTTGATTTCCAAGTTAGTAGTCATTTCCATAATGTTTTTTAATCTTATCAAATCTTTATGATCATAAAGATTCACCTCTATATTCCCTTCTAGAAAGTATTTTTGTTTTGTCTGTCACAATTAGATGTATAATATATCAGAAATTTATTTTTCTATATTCCCTGAGACAGGTGTAATTGTTTTCTGCTATATGGCCTATCAGCTGACCTACCACCACTTATTCAAAGGGTATTTTCCTATTGTTTTATGGTGCTACCTCTGTTATGTTTCCATATATGCATGGGCCCATTTCTGATGTGTCTGTGCTGTTCTCTTGGTCTACCAAGTGTTGGGATTGCAGACATGCGCCACACGAGCTGCTGATGAATTCACACCTTATCTAAGTCAGGTCACCTTGCTCTTCGCCAAGTGTGTTCTGGATTTCCTTTGCCATATTTCATCCCTTTGAGTTCAGAGGGTGAATCACTGAGTCCAGGCTGTAGCTAATTTACACAGTTGATACTTGCTCATAGTATTTGGATGCAGACAAGGTAACAAACCAT
The DNA here is from genome assembly GCF_053883595.1 of Heterocephalus glaber. Classification (NCBI taxonomy): domain Eukaryota; kingdom Metazoa; phylum Chordata; class Mammalia; order Rodentia; family Bathyergidae; genus Heterocephalus; species Heterocephalus glaber. Next base: position 10,545,525 of record NW_028258151.1, on the reverse strand, counting down.
TGCCCCTGCTGGGAGGAGGACGAGCCTGGGTTCTGCAGGGCTTGCTGGTGCTTATATACCAACAGGCTCTGAGGGACCAGATCGGTTAGATGATCAGCATGAGGAGCTAGTGAAGGCCAAGAAACTGGCACTAAGCTCTCCCCCAGGTAGCATCACTCCCAGAGAGGAGGTGGAGAAGCCTGTGACCCCAACAGCGGTCTTCACTGTTCCTTTCTTGCTCCTGGGATGCATGGTGGGCATTCAGTGGACATTCTGGAATGAGTTATGTGTGAATCTACGCTACATGCTTCTCGGACATATGTGACCATGAATTTTCCTCTGCCTTAGAAAGCTTTAAGCCTTTAAGCTAGAGAGCTTAAAGCTTATTTCACCCAGCTTTATTAAGGTACAGTTGACAAATTTAAAAAAGCTAAATTCTTAACAGCCTTAAGATTTTGCCATTTCCTAGCATTGCCATTCCCTTTGTTCCATGTGTCCGACCTCAGATCTTTTAGGAAAACAGTGATAATGATTTTTCATTGTTGAAAGAAGGATCATATATCAAGTGATTCTATTGACTTCCCAGATGTCTAATTAGAAATAACTTCTAATTCCTTATCATATTAAGTTCATATATATCAAGTTCAACCTCAGATCATACCTAGATCCTTGTATTTCAGAATTATCAAATTTTACTATAGAGAAACTCCAATATATATATCCTAAATGCTTCCATTTTGATTTTCCTTTCCTTCTTGAAGGTAAACCATGGTGACACACTCTTGTAATCTTGTGCTCAGGAGGCTGAGGCAGGAGGGTCATTGTGTGTTCAAGTCTAGCCTGAACTACATTGTGAGATCCTGTCTCAACCCAAGAAAGATGAACATAGTGTTAAAACTTACATAAAGCACATGTTGATTAACTTTCTGTCCTGAGTTTTAAAATTCTGTTTCTCAATGCAGATGTGGAATTAGAAGAAGCTATTAGGAGAAGTCTTGAGGAAATGTGATGAAAGGTATGACCGCACAGTGCCATGTGGCCAGAGAGGCTCAGGCGGACTGGAAACCTACCAGCATGGACGTCTCTGCAGCCCGCCTTTGCTTTCCATCGCTCAGAATCTCTTTTATTTGCTGTGTATTTTTTGTGCTGTTGTGCACAGCTATATGCAAGGAATAGAATACATGTTGTTGCCCTGTAAATCATGTATTCTAGTACATGGGTATCACAGTATCCCAGCTGACTTAGAATTCATACACTTAGATTAAAAAGGATTTTTTTAAAAAAGCTCTTGACTGTTGTTTTATGTTTTCTGAGGAGCATTACATCTTTAATTTTATTTGTACTGTACAGATGATTCTAGTTTATATTTTTAGGAGTTAAAATAAAAATGTAAGTAACTCTTTTTTCCCACAAATTCTGTGTCTCATGTGGTACTTATGTATAATACCTTTGAGATGTTTGTTTTTGATTATTAGAAGTTAATAGAAATTGATGATGGAAACAGTCTTTGTGGGTATCATGCAGATATACATTCTTGCTTTAAAGCAGCACATTGCTAAAATAACAGCCTTTTTTTTTCATCAAAATAAGATGAAATCTTTTCTATTCCTTTTACCTGCTTATTAGACATTTATGTGACATGTATGATCTCTTGTTTAGAGGAAATGATGTAAAAATAAATGCATAGAATTAAATTTATTTTTAACAATAGTCCTTTCATGTATTTGTGTAAACAATTTCCTTCAAAAATAATGAAGTTCTACTAAGGAATGAATCTTTAAGTCTCGAAACTTTGTATTTCATATGAAGTAACTTCATTTTAGTTATTCATTGAGTTGTCTGCCTCTTACATTTGGCATTATATATTTAATTCTTAAACGTTAAGTCCTAATCGTGAATAATTTTTTTTAAATGACATAAATGGAAGATTATGAAGGGCTTGTCATATTACATTTGTGTACACTATATGGTTCGTGTTATTTGGCTAGAAATGTCTTCTAAAAATTTTAGTAGTATTTACCAAACTTAAAATACTTCTGTAAATATAAAGTTTTTCTTTCAATTTAAGAAAAGTTACTATGGGAAGAACCTGCTCGTTCTTTGAAACACTAGCTGTTTTAGTGTAAAATTGAATTACTGGTTTATTTTACTACTGTAGTCTTCAATCCACATTAGAAACCAGCTTATGCTTTTATCTCTTAAGATGTCACTGTGTCCCTCCTATTTGCATGTGTTTTTTGTTTTGTTTTGCGGAACCGGGGGTTGAACTCCGGACCTTGTGCTTATGAGGCAGGCGCTGGTGCCACAGAGCTAAACCTCAGGCCCTGCAAGTATGTTTTTAAAGAAGTCATTGTAGTTTGAAAATGTATTAATCATGCTTCCAAAATGAGCGCGTGCTTTTGATAGTCACGTTAAAGCGGTCAGGTGAAGCTTTAGGAGATAGTGTGCAGGACCTTACATGAATCTTCAGGAGCCTGCTAAGAAGTGGGGAGCGGAAGGGGCCTTCAGGAGGGAGAGGAGTCCACAGAGGGGCAGGTGGACAGTCGGCCGGACCCTGCGCTTGTCCCTTGGTGAAGAGGCTTTTAGGATCGATCTGTATGGTGGAATAACGGAAGCTTTTACTGTAAGGGGAAGGGGACATTCCATCGTGAGCCATAAAAGCGTTTGGGTTTTTAAAAAATGTTTTTATAATTGTCATTGATTATATTTCTACTCGCTAAAATAATTTTTAATTAGTTCATAATTTGAACTTAGTTTAAACACGAGATAGAATCAATGGATGACAAAGTTACGTGGATTTGTCAAAAGTAAATTTTTTTTTTTTTTCTTTTTGGATTTTTTTGAGACAAGGTCTCGCTTTGTAGTTCAGGTTGGCCGTGAACTGACTATATAGCCCAGGCTGGCCTTGAACTCAATTTCAGTCCTTCTGCCTCAACCTCCCTGAGTGCTGGGATCACAGGTGTACGCCACCAGGCCCAGCTGTTTTTAATATTGATTTTTATTTGTTGATTTTGGTGCTGGTATTTAACCAGGGCCTTCACACTGAGCTGTATCTCCAGACGGTTTTTATTTTTAATTTTTTTTTTTTTTTAAATTTTGGAACAGGGTCTTGCTAAATTGCCCAGGCTAGGCTCAAACTTGTGATTCTCCTGCCTCAACCTCCCAGAGTACTGGGATTGCAGGAGTGCCTTATTTTTTCATGCATTGGGCCATCATTCATTCACGAACAGGCATTTGTTGAATACTCTGTGTAGTCCAAACTGGCCTTGAACAGGCAGCAATCCTCTTGCCTCAGCCTCCCGTGTGCTGGGATTACAGTGCTAAAACACACCTTTTTAAGTAGATTTTTGTATTCCCAGCCCTACTCCCTCTTATACTGCCTTTGACAGCATCTGACCTAGGAGCCTCACTGCTTTTTATTGGCAGAATTAAATGGGTGTGAAATGGCCTCACTACCAGTTACTGGGTTGCCCTCAAATTCCTCACCCCTTACTGTCTCCCCGCCCCTCTTCCCTCCCCGACTTCGCCCCCGTGTCGTCCCTCCCCCTATCCTTGTCCCTTCTCCCTCCCCGTTGTCCCGCCTCCCTCCCGCCCGCTGCTGCCCCGCCCTCGCCCGCCAGCCCGCTGCCCCCTTCCCCTCCGGCCGCGTGGCGATGGCGCAGGCGAGGATCCAAGCCAAGGCCAACGAAGGCCGCTTCTGCCGCTCGTCGTCCATGGCCGACCGCTCGGGCCGCCTGCTGGAGAGCCTGGACCAGCTAGAGCTGCGGTGAGTGCGCGGCGGCCCGGCTGCGGAAGTTCCTGCCTCGGGTCGCCGGCCTGAGGCGGTGCTGAGCGGGCTCGCGAGGGCCGCTGCTCTGCCGCGCGCGGACACCGGGGCGCGCTTCCCTTACAGCGCGGCGCACGTCTCGCCCGGCGCCGCGAGCTCCCTCCCGGCCGGCGCCCTGGCCCCTGGGCTCGCGGGCCCTCGCTGCCTTGCTGGCGAGGAGTGGGTGCGGTGGGGCGCGGCGGCTAGAGACAGGCTCGGGCGCCCCCCCTCAAGCTGAGTCACTGTCCTGGCTCTGGAATCGGGGCCCCGCACGTGGCGTCCCAGAAACACTCAAGTACTCCTTTTCAGAAGAAAGCCTCTGGCCTTGAGTATCAGATCTAGCGTTTGATTAATGTAAGATGAATTCTGATTACCGCTTGCTTCATTAACATTTGTACTGAGGAGGAAACTGATTAATATGTGTCTAATTGTTCATTTCAAAGGCTTTTCTAGTAATTTAACTTGTAAGTTTTGCTTCTACCTTAAAAAGTGTAATACCGACTGAAATCTAAGGAAGTATTTCAGAAGGTTAGCAAAAATAGAAAAACGCCAAGGCTGCTCCTATTAAAGTTTTTCTTGAAACCATATGGCAGCAAAGCCTTACAGGTTAAGGAATCAGACTCCTGCCCAGAAGGGGGCCGACTTTAAAAGAAATCGGAACTCTTCTGTCACTGCTCCAGTAGTTCAGTTTGATATGAAGGGTGACTATTAAGTAGTGGGTTGGGTAGAGTACTGTTAGTTTGTAATGAGTTCTTCAGCCACACTGATCCTGTTGGCTGTGGAGAAACTTATTCCATTTAAAGCCGAAAGCAGGCTTATACCAGATGCTTTGTGTATGAACGCGCCATTGCGGTGCTTTAAATGCTCTAAAATGTTTGGCTTCTTCTACAAACGTAAAGAGGTGATTCCTTTCTCTCAGGGTTTTCATGACCATTTCTGTGAAATCTGAATTTTGCCTTTGTCACTGGCTCTGGACACCTATTATTGTTACTTCTTAACTAATCATAATTTATAATGATACGTGTTAACATGCACTCATGAGCACTGTCTGCAGACAGGCCTGTCCCTGTGGAAGTCACTGTGGTCTCAGTTCTGGATTGGGAAACCGAGTCTGAGAAATAAATGGGTGTCCATCGTCACATAGCTGTACAGCAGGGGACTTAACATTTGCACTGGCTCTCCAGGCTTTCACACTTTATGCCTGAATTTTATTTTATTTTATTTTTCTGGTATAGGGATCGAACTTGGGTGCTTGCGCAGCAGGCAGCGAAACCACTGAGCTAAATCCCTGGCCCTATGCCACAATTTTAAAGTCAAAGATGTCCTATTCCAAAATGTCAGACTGATATTTGAGTGAATGTATGACTTTACTTCATGAGCATTGAGCACTCACTCTGTTCCATAGAAAGCCTGGAAGGGAGTTAAGGAAGGTGTGCAGATGGGTTTGGAGACGGGCAGAGGGCAAGTAAGAGCACTGGGTGGTGAGCTGCTCGCATATTTCCCAGAACTGACAGCCAGCAGGGCCTTCCCTCCCCAGTCAGCCACTGGCTCAGTCAGCCAATGAAGAATGAAGGGACAGCTGGGGTGATGGATCACTCCTGTGGCGCAGTTTCTCACTGCTTCAAGTTCTTGATGGGAACTTCAGGACTCATAAAGCCAGATGGTATTGTAGTTAGTACTGAATAAGCCTGTAATTTATGAGGGAGCCTTTCATATACATTGTCATTTAAACTTATCCACCCTTTGAGGGAGGTTGAGGACACAAATCGTCTCATAAATGAGGGAACTCTGCAGACCATTTGGCTGCTTGCTGGAGGCCACAGTACTGACCGGTAGCTCTCAACACTAAAAACAAACATCCCTTTTCACCCAGAATCTTGATAATGAAATTTAATGTTCTGATGATTAGGAAAACCCTTCAAAAATTTTACATTGTCAAAAATATTAACTGGATGTTATAGCAACCCTTTGATATGAGAGTATCAAATACGAGGCAAGACTGTTAATTTAAGAACCTGGTTTGGAAATTATTACAAATAAAGCCATGATAAGAGTGTAAGGTCAAACCGAGGCATGATTGAGACCACCAAGGCAGGCAAAGTCTAAGCAACATGCAGTAAGTTTATTGCCATCTGGGTGCAGATGGGCCAAGGCTGAGAAGGCCGTTGGCACTGAGAGGAGGGTGATGTGGGGGATTTTAGGTAGGGGAGGGGGCACTGCTCAAGAGGGTGGAAAATTTTAGAGTCCCGTGGGTGGGGCCTGGGGCTGGGTGATACACAGGGCTGTGGTGAGAGCAGCAGGGTTCTTCTTGTTATCTCTGTGCTCATGTGGATTCTAGTATTGGCTCTGCCTGGGTGGGGGGTCTGACTTGGGGGACCTATCAAAGAGCACTAGCCAGTTTCCCTCCATTTTCTGAGAGGACAAATTCTTGTTACTAGTCAGTGAACCTGGCTCCTGATGAGTATGGTGACCACCATGAAGCCCAAGGCACCCCAGCACCAATTCTGGGCATGCCGCACATACCTTCCAGGTCTTGTGTTCACCTACTTTCCTCCATTCTGTCACAGTATTGTATAGGTAAGGAAACTGGCTGAGAGCTCCTCCTCAAGCCATGCAACTCTTAAGTGGCAGTCTCAGTACGGTTCCACTGTGCACTTCAGCGGTGGACATCGCTTCTCGGTGACATTGCCTTTGCACTGCTCCTGAGGGTCCCACCAGTCTGTCCTTCCTGTTAATCCCTGGGCTGCAGAGATGTATGTGGTACTCGAGACCTGTTGCTGAGGATGTATGTGCTACGTTTCTGTCCTCATAAATACGCTGACTAGTTGGTGGTTTTTTTTGGAAAGCTGCTTAGCTGTGATTTGAGACATAAAATTTTCCAGGAGCATAGCCCAGACCAGCCTTAATATGCGGATAAGTTCTTTCCCAGTTGGGACTTGTAGCTGCTTCCAAGATCTGTTAGTAAAGCAGAACTTCCCCTTGCCGCTAAGAGAAGCATTGGCAGATGAGATACTAAGAAATAGGAATGATAAAGTGAGATGGTCAGTTGCCTAACCAGAGTTCCAGAAAGAAAATAATAGGGAGATGGAATATTCAATGACAATAGCTAAGAATTTTCTAGAACTAAAGGAAAAGCCATAGCTAAAACAATATGAGGAAGGTTAGCATTAACTGATAAACAGTATAGATATGATTCAAATAAGCTCAGTAGAGATCTAGGTTCAGCTTTTGAAAAGGACACTTTAAACCTGTAGATACACAGTGTTAATGGGAGTATTCACGGTCTCCAGGGAGGAGGGTAGTAGGGTGTTTTGCTCCTGCCGGCAGGGGACAGGGCTTTGAGAGATTATCGCTGACAGGGGTCACAAGAGAGAATGCTGCAGGAGGGAAAACAACGCAAGGCCCATGGTGCCACAAACTACATCCTAAAGAATATATCTATATCTAAGTCCATATCCTAAAGAATAACGTTTTGCTTCTGCTATGAAATAAAAATATAAATAAGTTTTATAAAAGTGAAATCTGTTTTTTCACAGGGAAAATACCCTGGTAATTTCTATTAACCAGTAAAGAAGCCTTGGGAGAAAAAAAATCTCCCACAAAGCTGAAAAGTCTCATTTAATTTGGGTTTTTTTGTTTTTGTTTTTTCTTGGTACCAGGGATTGAACTCAGGTCCTTGTGCTTGCGAGGCAGGCGGCAGAACCACTGAGCTAAATCCTCGGCCCTTTAATTTGGTTTTAATGACAAAATATCTTCATAGATTTATATTTTTTTCTAGATTGTCTCCTTTTAACCCATTCTTGTTAACTCCACAGGTTTACTGTTATAACTGTTGTCAGTGAAGCCTTCCTTTTCACATTTCTTTTTATCATCTTGCATTTGAATGTAGACTTGAGTGTTGAGAAATTAATATATTCTTCCACCATCTTCTCATCACATTACCAGTCATGTGATTCTTGTGTCACTTATGGGAACACTGGCATATGACGGCTGACATTTTGGTATTCTCAGCAGTCTCTTTCGAATGTGCTGGGCCTTGGTTTACCAACATGTTGCTAGTGTGAACATCTGAGCAAGGAATGGATGGTGCCTGAAGAAGGCCTGATGCTACCTCAGTCCTATTTTATGGATACCGTGCTTGTGTTTCCAACTAAACTTTATGTCAGATTCTTCCTAGCTCTTTTACTTACTGATTTCTCCAAATACAAAGTCCCACCAGATTTCATATCTGGAAGAATAAAGCCACACTACAGCTTCCAGACTCGGTGCTATTTTGGGGTGCGACAGGTGGATGACTGGGGCGGGGAACTGAGAGGGCTCCAGCGCTGGCAGAATTGCTCCTTCTGCGCCCACACAAGGCAGCGATTTCATAGCTCTTCTGTAATCATAGATTTCCAGGTTCATCCAGATACACTAGGGATAAATCTGTCCTCTCATTTCACAAAAATTGGCAATTCAGTTGCTGTACGGTAACCTACAACAATTAAGTGCTATGGAAATAGAGAACTTTGAAATATGCAGGTTTTCTCTCTGGCTCTAATGCTTCTGCAGCCTCGTCTTTCAGTGACTGATGTGTTTGTGTGTGAGGACCTGTGTAAGGGTGCCTGTGTGTGGCTGGGGGTGGCAGGGACAGCAGTACCCTGTGGTCCCTCAGGGACATGCCAGAAGCCCAGATGACTCCCCCATGACCGTGAGAAAGACAGTGATGCCCATCACTGCACTACATATACTGCAGGCCTCCTCAGTGCCATGGAGGAAGAATCAGCTGGGTTGGAAAGCAAGACAAAAGCTGTCACTTTTTTTTTTTTTTTTTTTTTGCAGATGATAGGATTATTAACCTCTTAGAAGAATCAATGAATCAAAAGACTGACCATTAAAATTAATAAGTATACATAAGTGCTGCCAGTTATAAGTTGAACGTAGTACAAAAACAAACATTTCTGGAACCAGCCAGCAATACTTGACTAGAAAATGTAATTAGAATCATTCATGTCAGCAAAAATACCCACAAAGTATGTGGAACACTCAAGTCCACAAAGCTACTATGAAGAATATTTCAAAATTATAGTAAAAGCCAGTCTGAATTGCAAATTCAAGGCCAGTCTGAACAATAACTTGTCTCATATATACTGCAAACATGTAAAAAAAAAAAAAAAGAAAAAGAAAAACAGGATTAAGAGCTGAATGGAGAGGAGAGGGGAGAAAAGGAATGAAGATGTGTCCTATGTCCTGTATAGGGACCAGCGCCACACAAGGAGTGTAGACATTATGTACTGCACACATGCACTGACTAAAAAAAGAGCCACTGAAAAAAGAAAACTGCAAAAACTAAAACAAAAATTTGAATAAAGGCTATGGAAGATTGAAGTAAATGAGACGTCATGCCCTTGAATGTAACACTATTATAAAGATGTCATATTTCCTCCAGTTTTTTTAGAAACCAAATAAACTTGCTGTGAAGTTTATATAGGGGAATAAAGGCCCCTATGTCGGGAGCAATACTACATAATTTTAGGGTAAAATCATTTGGTTAGCCTAGTTCTCTTGCCTACAGCCCAATGGAATTCCGAGACAATTTGGCCTCCGGTCACAGCTGAGACCTCAATGATCCGGTGATGCTGTCTGTGATTCTCCAGGACAAGAAACATCCTGGGAGCTGAAAACATCCTGGGAGGAACAAACGTCTACTCAGTTCCTGGTTGTTCTTGGATTGTTACATCTTATTTACGCAGGATGTACTGAACTCTCTGCAAGTCATTTGTTACATTTGTTTCTCCCGATGTACTGAATAAAAGGTGCGGTAAGCTGGGGGCTTTTGCCTTTGCTACTCAGAGCAGCACTGATCAGACCTAAAGCTTAGCTTCTTCTTAGTCTCATTTTTCTACCTTTCTGTAACTCACCGTGTACTGCTGTGGCTCGCAGGAGACTAGGACTTAACTGCAGAGGTTCTAGTAACATCCCCTTTCCCTCTTCCCTACACCCATAAATAGCTTCTTTATCTTTAAAGAACAGTGGCGAGCCTGCTCTATCAGATATTAGGGCATATTATAAGACTGATGCTATTTTTAAAAACATTTGTGGGTGTAAGATCAAATACCCTAATGTGTGATAGAGATTTCAGAGGTAAATTTAATTACAAAGCATTAGGAAAAGATGGATTATTTGGTAAATAATTCAAGGAAAAATAGCTTAGAAAAAATACAAAATCCTTACCTAACCACGAGTGGATCCTAGTGGCAGATATACAAAACTTAAAACTGTAAAGTTAATGAGAAAACTGTTTTATGATCTGGGTGTGGGGAAAGCCCTAAAACTTCAAAGGCATAAATCATAAGGTAAAACAAAGATGAACTGATCACATCAAAGGAAGGAGCTCTTACCTGGGAAGAATGGCGTGTGCCCATGACCCAGCTGCTGAGGAAGCTGAGGCAGGACTGGGTGGAGGCTGCCAGGCTGCACAATGAGACCCCATCTCAGGACAAATGATCCACCCAGTGCAGGCTATCCCCAACAAGGGTCCCCTGTGAAGGGAGCACTGGGAAATGATGCAGCATCTGTCCCACTGAGAAATTAACATCCAGGCGTGCAGATTGTCAAGGGGCTGTGACTTGTGCTGAGAAGTAGGCAGGCAGCCTGAATGTCCACCTTGGAGCGTGGAGTGGTAAAATCAAATGGGAACACACAGAATATTATGCAGTAACCAGAAACTGCTGCATAGGAGTGTGCCCTGGAAACTTGACAGTCCTGAAAATAGAATTATACTGAGTCCAAAGAAAGCAACAAAAAGAAAAAAACCTGAATGAGATATAAATTTAAAATATCCGAATATACAAACAATGCAAATGAAATAGAACAGTTGCCCGGTGAGCAGGGAGAAAAGAGAGTGAGGTAAGTAAATTAGAAAAAAAAAAGGGTGAGCTTGGTAATGTGCTTGTAATCCCACCTTTCCCTTAGGGAGGCAGAGACAGGAGGATCACTGCAAGGGCCAGACTGAACTACATAGATGATCCCGTTCTAAAAAGTAATAATAAAGAAGGAAAATGGAGGGTTTTTTTGCTTTTGAGCCAGTCTCCCTATGTAGTTTAGGTTGGCCTTGAACTCAGTATGTAGCCCAGGCTGGCCTGGAACTCGCAGCAATCCTCCTGCCTCAGCCTCCCAAGTTCCAGGATTATAGGCGAGCACCACCAGCGAATAATTTTTAAAAAGGAAAAAACTTTAAAAAAGCATTCCTAATGATCTTAAATTTGACTTGGAATGAATGAGATGAAGAGTACCAACAAGAAGAACACCATCCATGTAACGGTGACTGCTTTGTTTCCCCAATTTACACAGGGTTGAAGCTTTGCGAGAAGCAGCAACTGCTATTGAGCAAGAAAAAGAAGTCCTCCTGGAGATGATCCACAGCATCCAGAACAGCCAGGACATGCGGCAGATCAGTGATGGTGAGCACCGTCTCCTGCCTGAGGGTCCCAGGGCTCCTGTTCAGCTGCTCTGGTGTGGGTCACGGCACTTGGGCGGCGGGAGCTGCAGAGCAGCAGTCATGTTCCTGGGTGCTTCCCCTGCCCCTCAGGCGAGGACAGAGCCCGCCTGCCAGCACCCACAACTTGAAGCCCAGGCCCAAACAGTAAAGCCCCATTTCCCTCAGGTTCCCACTCCTAACTTCAGTGCTTTCCAAGTTACTGTGCTGCAGAAGACTGAAAAGCAGGTGAAGGTGAGAGCAGGACAAGAGATATAGACAGAGGAACTGAATTGAGGTGTGAGAGGAAATGGAGAAAATTCAGAGCAAAGGTAAACGACAGGACCAAAACACCCATCAGTGTGAAACCATGTTGTCACCGTCGCAGGAGGGCGTGACTGTCTGTGGAGGAGTGTGTCTCACTAGCACTCAGCTTCCTACCTCTGCGTTCATGGGTCTCTACAGGGCACGCCAGGGGCCAGGCAGGTGGTAAGCAGAGCATTTGACTCCAGAACCAACTCACTCATCCACAGTGATCATGATTACTCTCTCTTTACCATCCTGGCCAGAGACTGGTGAATTAGGAAGGGAGTTGTGGAACAAGACAAGGAGGCTGCTGGCTAATTTCACAGAATCACTGGACAGCTGACAGCTCCATTTCACACTGGCCATAACCTGACGTCAGGCTGTGTCAGCCACATCCTTCTAAGGGGGTGAAGTCCATGCCTAGGCCTGAGGCCAGCGCATCCTGCATTTCTTCTATAGGATGTCCCTGCAGCTCTTCCCAGCACACACCCTACTTATGCTGCCTGCTTAACTGCATGTGATCTCCGTCCCGGTTATGAAGGCAGAGCTCCCCAGCTTGTGCAGATGCACACACCTGAGATGCCAGCTGGTGTCCCGTGAGTAGATTTTCAGGGAAAGGTATTCTGCACCCTAGCTCGCCAGCCTAACACTTCATCACTTACTTGTGTGCTAGAATATGTCATTACCTTTAAAAAGTTTCATAGCATAAATGTTTAAAAGGTAAATTTAGCCACCACAGTATGCGTTGGTGTTCTTGACATGGATAGTTTATGTCCCCCGTTGATTGATATTTCACAACCTGTTGTGTTTAGGAGAACGAGAAGAACTGAATCTGACTGCAAACCGTTTGATGGGACGAACCCTCACCGTTGAAGTTTCAGTAGAAACAATCAGAAACCCACAGCAGGAAGAGTCCCTGAAGCACGCCACGAGGATTATAGATGACGTGGTCAGCAAGTTCCTGGATGACCTGGGCAGTGCCAAATGTCACTTAATGTCACTCTACAGCGCGTGTTCTTCTGAGGTGCCACCAGGCCCAGTGGATCAGAAGTTTCAGTCTATAGTGATTGGTTGTGCTCTTGAGGATCAGAAGAAAATCAAGAGAAGACTAGAGACTCTGCTTAGAAACATCGAGAACTCAGACAAGGCCATCAAGCTGCTAGAGCATTCGAAAGGAGCCAGCTCCAAAGTTCTGCAAGCAAATGCCGAGAGCAGACTGAACTAGTCTCCAAGCTTACAGGCACACGGGTCATGTCAAGATGCTAAGATGCTACTTTAAGTGACAGTAGTTCTTTATGTCAGGCATAGCCACTTACTTGATAGGAACAGTTATTTCAGATGAGGAAACTATTGCAGTGTCAGTTTTGCAACTCAATTGAAACTAGTATTTTAATTATCTAGAGATTTTAGACTGAATCCTTGCCTCATACTAGGATATAGCACTATGTATTTTACTATTTTGTAGATGAGCACAGTATGTGGGGAAAGTAAAGCTCAGCTAGGGGCAAAGTGTCACTGGTCTTTGCTAGACTGGGACAGAGAAATCGATCCGGGACTGGAGCCTTCAGAAGCTCCTGCCTTCTGCAGTGCACACCCTGCGCGAACAGCAAGTGTGCCTCGATTCCAGGGAACACAGGCAAGCCTGTCCTGCATCCTCCCACTCATACAGATGTCTCCAGGCATCTGTTTATACCAGATTACTTTGAAGCTAAAGATTTATGCATAATATATTTTTACATACTTGAACACATGGGTTAGAATGTGAGACAATCATCTTTCGTTTTACCAGTGTGAATAATTACATATTCACTTGGTCTCTCAAATGCATTCTTCTAAAATTTCTACGTTGTAACTTGCCTTTTCTTAAAATGCTGCTTGTCAATTTAAAAGGCTGTCTTTTTGTAGCTGTGCCATAAAGTACTTGTCCATTCCCCCCTTGGACATATGGGTTGTTTGGAGCTTGTTGCTGTTACTGAGACGTGTTCATGTACACAGCACTTTCTCTTCCTTGTTTCAGTTCCCAGCTTGGGGTGCACTGGGTCAAAGGTTTATACATTTTCATGGCCTGACACTTCTACATTTTTTTGGTATAAATGCTGTGAGTTTATACTGTCTTCATTAATTAAATGTAGCCAATTCACTGAAATCTTTTCAACACTGATGATTAAATTTTTCTAACATTAAGACATAAAACACCTTATCTACTTTGCATCTTGCTTCCTAACAAGGTGGACCAATGTATTGATCCTTTTTTATCCATGATAAATGAAGCAACCATAGAACACTTATTAAATGTTAAGTAGTGCTATTGATCCACAAAAAACCTCAACAACTTCTCTAAATGCTTTGAAATTAGTATTTCACACTCTTTTCTGTGAAGATCCACATCGATTTTATATATTTCTCCCTCTCAGTGTAAATAGTCATGAGCTGAATTTTCTGTACAGAATGCCAAGTTAGTCTGTATGGAAAGCAGTTACAACCTGAGGACCTCCACTGCTTTCCTTACCTGGCTACTGTGCTCCCTGCTGGCTGTGCCCCATTTGGGTCTTCATCTCCCTGGAAGCCTCAAGGTTCATCAGCACACTCTGATCTGCTTCACTTTCAGACAAAGATTGCTATGTCATCTTGTTCTTTAGCAGTGTCTTGAAAACTAAGAAATGGGCAGTCAAATCTTGACTCCTCAAGTGCTGTCTTCAGCGTCTGAAAGCCCTGTGTGTGTGGAGAGTGCCCTCACTCTCTTCCCCTTCACACTGTGGGTCGGTTATTCCAGCTCTGCATTCTCTGCATAGTCTCTTTCCCGTTTTTGTGCACTGTGCTGCAGCTCCCAGTCTGCAGTCTGTTGGTCCGCCCTCACCTCCACTGTGAGCCATGTCAGACAAGGTTGGCCTGGAAGGGCAGCTACTGTGCGTTGTCTCAGACTGCCCCAGGCCTGTCCCATCTTAGGATGGCCCTTCTGCCACCCCTGTTGGCACCGCTTCCCAGGGGTGTCCATTTGTCCAGTCCTCTGTAAGGATGGCTCCCTGAGGGGTAGCACCAGGGCGCACGTTCGCAGAAAGGAACGAGCCCAGGAGAAAGCTTGACAGTCTTGGAGAGGACCCTCGAGGCAGCATCAGCCAGGCCATCAGAGGAGCGGCCTGCGCCCAGGTGCTCGACAGAGCAGCCAAGGCCTCCACAGGTCAGTGCCAGGACTCATTCTGCCACAACACTGCTGACAAGCAGGGAGTCGGAGAGAATTCCCCAACTAACAGAGTAGCTGGCAAAATGAAAAATGTGCAGTGATTTATGTTCTGAAATATTCATGCATTTGTCCCTTTCAAATGACGGTGATAAATAATGACACATCTGAAGTACACATACATGATAATGCTATTTTTGAAGGGTGGATTTTACAATTATCTACAGATACAAAACAGAAGTGAGAATCTTGGAAAAAGGGCAACAAAGACGGATGTTTGAGCTCAGCCTGTTCTCTATGTGCATACGTCTGCTCACGTGGCAAGCAAAGTGGGACAGGATCCACACAGAACAGCAGGTACAAGAGCCAGCTCTGTCCCAGCCCAGCAGGGCAAGGCCCAGGGAAGCTCACCCTTAACCTGGCCCAGCTTGAGATTCAGGAGGCCCTGCTTTGAAGGGAGGGAGCGAGACAGAGCTGTCGCCTGCAGCCTCTGCAGGCCTGACTCGAAGTGAGCATCTGTTAAATAATTTGAGTCAGAAGTAGCCAGGCATGGTGGTGATGCACACCTTGTAAGCCTAGCACTCAGGAGGCTGAGGCAGGAAGATTGCTAGTTCAAGGCCAGCCTGGGCTATATCATGAGACCCTGTCTCAAAAACAAACCAAAAAACCCATAGTTATACTACAGAACAAAACAAGACAAAATAACTTTTCTTTAGAAGAATGACAGTGATAACACTATAAAAGAAACAGGTTCCTGGGCAAAATTGCGGAAAGCACAGTGCCAGTAAATCCCCAGAGTTGGAGTTGCGAGCCTTGACAGGTGTACTGTGTAAGATTTTGTGGGTACGAGCAAATCCCATGTAGGGGTGTTCAACAGAATTGGCTTGTAAGGCAGGGACTCACTGTATACACTGCTGCTACCAAAATGAGTACACTAGCTATGGAAAAGGATTTGAAATAGTAAAGATAAAGTTATTCTGATTTTTAAAGAAGTCACAGTATACTTCTTACTATATATTTAGTTCCACTGGTGATACACATCATACATATCCCATGAAATCCTGGCTTTGAAATGCATTTATTTTTTGATTACTGGAATTCATCTTTGATGAAGCTTTAATTAAGGAGTATATTTTAAATTAAGCTTGAGGGAATAACTGGAACCTAATACCAGTACGCACAAGTGGTTTTCCATTTATATTATTTATTAGCACAAAGATATAGTAGGGGTCCAGTTTTTCTTTTAATCCAAAGTTTTAATTTTTAAAATACCTTTTACCAAGACCCTAAAGATGGGGGGAGGGGAGCACAAAGTTACACAGATTACAGCCAGATTCCTCACTTGTCAGGACCTTGGTAATTGGCTATTTTAGGCCACACTGCAGTTTGAAATGTTGCCAAATCAATTCTCTTGTATGATTTAATGAATTTTACATGTGACAGCCTACAGTGACCATAGTACGCAGCTATTCGTAATTGCTGTGCAGTAGAGGACAAGCTTCCTGTACCAGGCCACTGTTCAAAGAAACAGACAGGAGCTGCCCGAGCAGGCACATCATCAGTGACCACGGCCCAGGTGGAGAGGGTGCTGCTGGGTCACGGTTCCTTGAATTAAGAATTCAGCTCTCAGGTTGGGATGTTAGGGACACCTGAAGGTTTTCAGGAAAGGTCCTGTCCTAAGGCCACAGACATGGGTGCGCATCCCTGTTCTTCCTGAGCACCATGTCCACCCCCAGCTGGGAAGCAATGGTCTCATCGCACCCCACCATGCAGTAAGCCCATCACCCTCTTTTTCATGGTGTCAGCTTTATTTTGAAAAAGTACACTTGTGCTCCTGACTTTGGGCCAGTAACAAGAAAACCATTTAAGCCAATGTAGTTCACTGTGCTACCTTCTGAGGCTGACGGGGTATTGCTGAGTTCACAGGCGGAGGCCAGAAGAGGAGACTAAGGGACTCAGGTTGGCTACAGTGGGCAGAGCAGATCACAGGACAGAGCACATGGGAAAGGGCCTGGGCGGCAGGCTCTTCAGCATCCACTGTTTCATTACCAATTATAACAAGGTTATTTAAAAGATTAAAGAGGCACAAAGCGAAAAATTTAAATTTTGAAGGTTTTAGAATTAACTGAATAGACAAACCTATTTATTTAAAATGACTATGGTTAGGTTTAAAATATAGCAATGAAAAGTAAAAATTCAAATACACAACAAAGGTATCTTCAGGTTTTGTAAAAAAAAAAAAAGATATAACATTTTTTTGATACAGAGAAGGAATACACTTTCACCCATACACATTAATCAGTATGAATTAGAATTGCACCATATTATATAATGAGTAACTTTTCTGCCAGTAAAGACTTAAGATTATTTGCCACAACGTATGTTTTGTGAAAAAATTAGACTATTTGAAGAAAATAAAAGCAGTTGAATCACAGGTACCCACTGTGAGAAAGTGAGAGTTCCCCATCCTTATCCCACAGCCAGCAATGGGAATGGTGACAACGGTGACATGAACACAAGCACCTGTATTAACTGCTGTGAAAAGGTAACACCAGCCTGTCTCTAAACACACGGAGAGCAGCCATTACTCTGGACCACTTAACCACAGGACACCCTAGGAATTCTGGTATATTCTCAGCACAAGTTTGAAAAGGAGGATGGAGGTGGTACAAATAGACTTCAAAAAAAAAAGATAAAACATGTAAGAAGTATGTAAAATATTTATGTATTTAGTACAAAATAATGAAAAGTGACTGCATGACACATTTTCCAAGAAGTTATTTTTATGTATTTTCAAAGCTTGTAAAAACCAGATATATTGAAAGGGGTCATTTATACATTAAAACTACTAAGCCAGGTTTGGTGGCTCATACCTGTAGTCCTAGCAGTGCAGGAGGCTGAAGCACGAAAATCCCAAGTTTGAGCCCAGCCTGAGCAACTTAGCAAGGCTCTGTCTCAAAAAGAGCTGAGGATGAACCTCAGCTTGAAGGCTAGGGATCTAATCTCCAGTAACACAAAACAAACAATGATGTTGAATGATAATCAGGATGTTTGAGGGAATTTTTTGTTTTTGAAATAGGATCTCACTATGTGGTCCGGACTGGCCTTGAGCTCTTTTTTTTTTTTTTCTGGTACTGGGGATCAAACTCCCGTCCTTCCCCTTGCCAGGCAGGTGGCAGAACCACTGAGCTAAATCCCCGGCCTGGCCTTGAGCTCTTGATCCTTGTGCCTCAGCCTCCCAAGTGCTGGGATTACAGATGTGTACTACCATGCCTGGGTTGGTAATCAGTTTTTTTTGGTAATCAGTTTCAATAGAGGTTAATTACCTTTGTTTGGAAGGCTACTATCCCAAATCACAAAATTTATGCTCTGATATGTCATTACATATCAGATCACTTTTTAAATTATTTTTTATGTGGTACTGACAGAGCTCTTGAGAAAGTGCTACACAAACCAAAGGCAATAGAAATTTTTAAGCAATAACCTTAAAATACAGTACCATACAAAAATGTGTAAACAAAAAGATGCTTTAGAGTTGCTGGGCATTATAAAATCCATAAACTGGATTAGGAATGAAGGTAATAGTTTATGTATTTTAAAAAATAGCATAATTTCTTTTTCAGACTGGCTTTAGGCTGGCCTTGGACTATGTAGCCCAGGCTTACCTGGAGCTCGATTCTTCTGCCTCAGCCTCCCAAGTGCTGGATTCACAGGCATGTGCCACCACATCTGGCTGTTAGCACAATCTTAAAAGGGGTCTTCGGTCAGCAGTGAAAGGTGTTGGCTGCACAAGCGTGTCACAGGACGTCCTGAGCAACTGCAGCCCTGCTGCACACCTTCAGGGCCATGGTGGCCAGATGTGCGACAGTGGCCACAAGGAAAGGGTTTTATAGGAAGTCTCACAGGGAGAACCTCTGGCTTAAAACATATATACCCCACTTTTGTGATCCTGCCAGTGAGGAAAACAATATAAATTCTAATAGTAAAGCACTGTAAAAATTAGATTAATATTTTTGGCACGAAGCACTTTTTAGCTCAAGCTCATTTTGCAAAATATAGGCCTGGAATTTCTTATCTGAAAATAAAAGCTTACACATACACAGTGTGTACATGACTTTATACATGATTAGCATCTACATTTCCCTATACACTGCACAGACCCTCTATGTGCTCCGGCACATGTGTCTGCACACGTTCATCCACACTGCATTCACAGACACTGTACAAGTGACACCTCCAAAACACACTGGAGTCCAGCAAGATTCAATTTACTCTGCGTGACTATTTTGCTGTTAGTGTTCAGACTCAGTACTATTTTCTGTAAAAGCTAGATGGCCAATTTCAGAACAAAATACTTGTTATCTTTCCTTGATGCACATTAATCTGGACCAATATTAATCTGGACCAACATATTTGACATTTCATTCATGATTTCATCATTTATAATTCAGCAAAACCTGTTTTGATATTTCTCTTAGCATTCCTTCAAGTACAGGACAAGCTTCGTCTAATGTAATAAAAATAAAAAATGAGTTCACAGGGCAGTAATATTTCCACCAGAGGTCTCACTCCGCACTCTGGAAAGCACGTTAACATCTGTTGCACTCAGGGAGCCAGGAGGTGTAAAGTCTGCTAAAACACTTGAATGTACCAGGACGGCTGGGCGTGTTTCTCTGTGAATGGCGCAATGTAATCCAACTTTTTCCCTCCCTAGACATTCAGGGTATGCTACAGCTGCTAAACGGATTCCTATTTTTCTTGGTTCTCTCTTTGTTAGGTCTAAGATTGATGACGTCTCCACCGTTAAGTGTACTTGAGCTCTGACTCAAGTGACTGCTGCCAGATGTATTGAAGACACCTGTATAGTTTGAGGGAAAACAGAGACCGACTTTGAGACAACTCAGAGTTACCTGAAGCATTCAGATTGTTAGGAAAAACAAAGTATTTTCAAGTATTTACAATTGTTTTCATTTTATTGTAGTAAAATACAAACAAAAAAATTTACTCTCTTGACCTTTTTTTGGCGGTGGTGGGGCAATACTAGGGTACCCAAAGCTTTGGTACTCAGTTACATCCCCAGCTCATTTTATTTTTCATTTTCAGATAGGGTCTCACTAAGTTGCTAGGTTGCCCAGACTACACATGAACTTGTGATCCTCCTGCCTCAGCCTCCCAGAGTACTGGGGTTTCAGGGCCTATACCACCAGGCCTGGCTATCTTAAACATTTTAAAGTGTAAATTAGTGGTATTAAATACTCATTATGTTGCAAAACCAAGCCAGCATGCATCTCCATCAACTCTGCATCTGTAAAACTGAAACTCTACTGTTAAGCAGTAATTCTCCATTCCCCTCCCACCGCCTCTGCCCGTATGACTCTGACCACTTCATGGAAGTGGACTCATACTGTCTTTTAGTGTCAGGCTCCTTTCATTAGCACAGTATTTTCAAGAGTCATCCAGGTTGCAGTATACTGCAGGATTTCCTTCTTTTTTTTTTTATTCATTAAGTTTATTGGTACATTTTAGGTATATAGTATGATGATACTCATCATTAGGAATTTGTACCTTTACATGATACATCTTGGTTCTTATTTTTTTCCCATTCCCCTGCCCTTTCACCCCCTTCTCCCCTTCCTCTTTACCAAGACTTTGTTTCCTTTTTTTCCTTTTCTCGTATTTATTCCTTTCCCTTCTTTCCTTTCCCCAACCCCTCCCACTTCCCCTTCCCCCTTTTTTCCCTATTTCACACTGTTATACACTTTGATTCTTATTTACACTTTGTTTCTCACACCAGAGAAACTAATTGGTATCTACATGTGTCCAATTTATTTCACTTAAGAGTATGACCTTAATGTGCATCCAGTTAGCTATAAATGTCTCTAATTTCTCATTCTTTATGGCTGAGTAGTACTCCATTTTATATAAAAAAATTTTCTTTATCCAGTCTTCAGTTGGGGCTCTCCAAGTTTTAGCTATTACAAACTGCCACTTTGAACATGGGTGTACATATATTCCTGTGGTATGATTCTTTTAATTCTTTTGAGAAGATACCCAGAGGTGAATAGCTGGGTCAAATGGGACCTCTAATCCTAATTTTTTGAGGTTATCTCCATACTGACCTCCACAGTGGTTGCACCAGTCTACACTCCCACCAACAATGGAGAAGGGTTCCTTTCTCCCCACACCCCCACCAGCATTTGTTATTAGTTGATTTCTTGTTTCAGTTTTTTTTTCTCAGTACCAGGGATAGAACTCAGGACCTTGTGCTTGTGAGGCAGCCAGTGCCACTGAGATATATCCCCGGCCCTATTATTGGTTGATTTGATAGCAGCCATTCTTTTTGTAGTGAGATGGAATCTTAGTGTTGTTTTCATCTGCATCTCTCAAATGACCAGTAATGTTGAACATTCTTTCGTGTTTATTTGCTATTTCTACTACTTTGTCTGAGACATGTCTGTTCATTTCAGATGCCCATTTTTGAATTGGGTCTTTAAATCTGGGA
This sequence comes from Heterocephalus glaber, assembly GCF_053883595.1. Taxonomy (NCBI): domain Eukaryota; kingdom Metazoa; phylum Chordata; class Mammalia; order Rodentia; family Bathyergidae; genus Heterocephalus; species Heterocephalus glaber. The sequence continues at coordinate 10,524,299 of NW_028258151.1, read as the reverse complement.
GGTCTGATTTTTTAAAAGTTCTTTACATATTCTAGATAGCAGACCTCTGAGGAACAGTTGGTAAAAATTTTTTCCCACATTGTAGGATGTCGCTTGGCTCTGATGGTGGTTTCTCTTGCAGTGCAGAAACTTTTTAATAAAATGAGATCCCAGTTGTTTTTCTTTGTGCTAGTTCCCGTGCTGAGGTTTTGTTCATAAAGTCTTTTCCTATGCCAGTGTCTTCAAGAGTTCTACCTAACCTATATCTTCCAGCAAGTTTAGTGTTTCTGTTTTAATATTTAGATTGCTGACCCACTTCAATTTTAGTTTAGTGAATAGAGGGAGATATAAGTCTAGTTTTAATCTTTGACAAGTTCAAACCCAATTTTTCCAGCACCATTTTTCCCCCATTTTATTTATATTTTTTTCTGTTATAATTTTCAACTTTTTTTTTCATTAAGTTTATTGGTACATTTTAGGTATATAATACGGTGACATCCATCATTAGGAATTTGTACCTTTACATAATACATCTTGGTTCTTATTTTTTCCCCATTCCCCTGCCCTCCTTTTAACCCCTCCACCCCCTCCCTATTTACAAAGACTTTGTTTCCATTTTTCCTTTCCCTTCCCATATTCCTCCCACATCCTCTTCCCCTTTAGACCTTTTTTTTGTTTCACATTATACATTTTCATTCTTATTTACATTTCCACTTTCTCACAGAGAAACTATTCAGTATTTACACGTGTCCTATTTATTTCACTTAAGAGTATGGCCTCAAAGTGCATCCACTTAGCTATAAATGACTCTAGTTTCCCATTCTTTATGGCTGAGTAGCACTCCATTTTATTAAAAAAACCCCACATTTTCTTTATCCTTAAGTCTCCAGTTGATGGGCAATTGGGCTGTTTCCAAGTTTTAGCTATTACAAACTGTGCCGCTATAAACATGGGTCCAGCACCATATATTAAAGAGGCTCTTTCCTCCTGTGAGAGTGTTTGCCTCCTTGGTCGAAGATGAGGTAGCTGAGTATGTCTGGAGTTGTTGCTATATCTTCTAATCAGTTCCACTGACCCTTGGATCTGTTTCTTTGCCAGTACCATGCTGTTTTTATCACAGTGGCTTTGTAGTATAGTTTCAAGTTGAGGACTGTGATATTCTGTCATGTCTTTGTTGCCTAGAATTGCTTTTGCTATCCTAGGTGTCTTCTGGTTCCAAAATGAATTTTTGGATTGTTTTCTCTAGTTCTGTGAAATATACTGTTGGGATTTCAATTGGGATTCCACTGAATCTATATAGCAGTTTTGGAAGTATGGCCATTTTCACTATATTGGTTCTTCCTACCCAGGAACAAGGGATGTCTTTCCATTTTCTTATATCCTCTTCAATCTCTTTTATTAGAGTGCTGTAGTTTTCAAGGTGGAGGTCTTTTTACTTCTTTCATTAGATTGATTCCTAAATACTTCATTTTTGGGATGCTACTGTGACAGAAAGTGTTTCCCCAATTTCTCTCTCAGTGAGTCTGTAATTTGTGTACAAGAAGGCTATTGATTTTTGAGTGTTGACCTTGTATCCCTAATTTGTCAATTAAGTCTAGAAGTCTTTTGGTGGAGTTTTTGGAGTCTTCTATGCAGAGTATCATGTCATCAGCAAATAATAACTGTTTAACTTCTTCCTTTCCTATCTTTATTCCTTTTATTTCTTTCTCTTGTCTAATTGCTACAGCTAATGTTTCCAGAACTATATTGAACAGGTATTTTAAAACTCTTTTCTATCCAGGTATGGTGACATACACCTGTAATCCCAGAATTCGGGAGGCTGAGGCAGGACAATCACCATGAGTTCACTGCCAGTCTGAGGTATACAGTAAGTTCAAGGTCAGCCTGAACTACAAAGTGAGACCCTGTCTCAAAAAGACAAAACAGAACAAAACACTTTTCTATAAATATAGACCTTTATAAATAGTTTATCTCTGTTGTATTTACTGTATTAAATTGACTCATACAATAATAAAAAAAAATGCTTTTAACACAATATACCTTTTAACAAGAGATCTGATACTTGTAAGTTCAATAATCAATAATCGAACACTTTTTAATAAGATTTCTTAAAGAAATGTCTACATTACACATAAAAAATTAAATATAATAATGAACAGCTAGGCATGGTGGCCCACACCTGTAATCCCAGCACTTGGGAGGCTGAGACAGGAGGATCACCGTGAGTTCGAGGCCAGCCTGGGCTATATAGTGAGTTTGAGGTCAGGCTGAACTGCATAGCGAGACCCTGTCTCAAAAAGAAAAAAAAAATAATGCACAGAGGATACATATCTGGTAAACATGAGCTAAAATTTCCTGGGTACTTACCAATTTTGTTACTACTTGAATGTCTCAGTTGTGGATCCTCAGCTGTTTGTTGTTTGAGTTTTTGAAGATATTTTTCGGCCAAATATTTAAAAACTAGAATAACACACACACTAGGTCAATATGATTTATGCAAATATTACTTATAATATTTATATTTACTAAACAAATTTAAAAATAAATTAGAACTAGAAACAACGTAGATAAAAATTCAACTTTTAAAAATTATCTGAGCAGGGCCAGGAATTTAGCTCAGTGGTTCCGGCTGCCTCGCAAGCACAAGGTCCCGAGTTCAATCCCCAGTACCAAAAAAAAAAAAATTATCTGAGCAGTATCTAAGTACAACGATAATGGCAATAATTGCATAGTGGTATTTTATGAGTAAAGAAATAAAACTTCTAGTCATTAGCTCTTCTTTTTTAAATATTTCAATTATATTTATTTACTTATTTATTTTCAATGTTTTGAGACAGAGTCTCACTATGTAGTTCAGACTAGTCTTGAACTCACTATGTAGCCCAGGCTGGCCTTGAACTTGCACCAATCCTCCTGCCTCAGCCTCCTGATTGCTGGGTTTATAGCAGTGTGCCATACCCAGCTTATAATTAGTGTTTAGCAACAAACTGACTCAGTCTTAAAAAGATGTCTACTTTCTTTAGGGAGAGAACAGTCTCCAGAATAAACACCCATGTGACAGTCTGGTTGCAAAAGTTATGAATCAAAACACATGCATGTATACACATTCACACTTTAGATCTTTAAAGAAAATAAACCTAAAACCCCACCAGAGTTGCCTGCAGAAAGTAACAAGTGTTCACTATTAAGTAAGGACTGCAAATTTAAATAATGGCTTTAAATTTTCCTTAATGTCAGGGGATCATAAAACCCCACAGAAACAACAGAAAAGGCTTTAGAAGAATAAAACAAATTCCCTGTTTCAACATTTTAAAAGATGCAATTTACCTTCACTCACATTGAGGTCTTCTTTTACCGATGTCCTGTAGAATCTTAACTTTAACCTCTTTGCCAGTGCCTCAGCTTCCTCACTGCACATCAATTAAAAAAACGCATGAAGGTGTCTTCTGACAGCTTTCTACCAAGTCACTGTCAGTTATGCTTACTGAGCAAGGCTGTCATGTGTGGGGTGGAAGGCACTGAGGTCCCTCAGAGCTTGTCACCCTTCTTTCTAGGGCAGCTTTCTGCGATGCCCAGTCAGGTGGAGCCAGGGGAAGCTAAGCTCTCCCTGAGAGCCTGAACAGGATCTGTCCTAGTTAGGGATAAACATCACCCATGATACTGTAATTACAGATAGATCACTTTCCTAGGAAGTCTCCAATCTCTGGCCATAAAACAAGTAAATGCCATTCTTTAACATTTTAATTAATTTTCTCTTTTTAAAAGAGTATTTGGATATAATCACAATCTGAAAAATCTGACACTGAATTACATCTTATTCTTACTGGCTACAGAAGAATTTTGCTGCCAAAAGCAAAGCCAGCATATTAATGTTTTAGTCTACAAGAAAGGGGTCCTAGTTTACTTTTATTAGGACTTCTGATTTTAGTTTTACTGGGATCAGAGAAGCCATACTACAAAATGGTCCCCTGACCTCTCACCTCCTGGTCTTCATACCTTCCTCTCTCATAGGGATCAGTCTGTGTGCCCAACAGAACACAGAAGTAACAAAGTGTGATTCTGACCCTGGACTACGAGGGACACTGGTCTCTGCCATGGCTCACCTGCTGGGGGAACAGCTGTCGTGTTGTGGGGACACTCAGACAGCCCCAAGGAGAGGCCTGCTGATCACAAGTGCGAGAGCCAGCTTTGAACCGGCCCCTCCTGCACCACCAGACCTCTGTGTGACCAGCCAACATCCTACCCTCAGCCACATGCAAAATCACCCAGCTAAGCCACGTCCAGAGTCCCACAGAAACCATGACTGAAAAAAAATGTTAGTTTAAGCCTTTAAGTTGTCAGCTACTTGTTCTACACCAACAGATAACAGAAAAAAAATTTTTTTTGTTTTGGAGACAGGGTCTCAGTGTGCAGTATGTAATCCAGTCTGGTCTCGAACTTGCAGTGATTCTCCTGCCTCAGCCTCCCAAGTGCTCGAATTACAGGCGTGTGCCACCATGCCCAGCTAAGAATGCATTTTTAGAAAGGTAAAATCTAAGCAAAATTTTCAAAGCTAGCAAAAATAATGCAACAAGTAAATACTGACAGAAATTATCTGGATGCTCAGCTCTGTTCACAGATATGAGAATCACGTTCTGAATATACAAAACAATAGGAATCCAAACTCTTCTACTTAAATTCAGTGACACAGGACAGCTAGCTCAGCCCAGTTACTCCGACATCTAAGGATGCTTTTTGTAACATCTATGTCACGAGCCAAGCAGCTTTATCTAGGTTTGCCTCAACAAGAAACATTGACTTTGTGGTACAAAGATTGAAGACTTGAATTCTAAACACCTTTACAAGTTTATTCCTTTAATTTTTTCTATGTAAAAATCAGAGATTTAAATTTTTTTACTTTTCAAATTAAGTATATGTACTCAGGGATTTTTTGTAGTGCTGGTGATTGAACCCAGGGCCGTGTTCAATGCTAAGCAAGTGCTGAATTTATTTATTTATTTTCGGTACCAGGGATTGAACTCAGGACCTTGCACTTGCGAGGCAGGTGGCAGCACCACTTAGCTACATCCCGGCCCAGCAAGTGCTAAATTTAACTGGCACATAAAACTATAAAAATTGTACACATTAATGGGGTAAGGTGATGTTTCAATACATTTATACACTGTATAATTAAATCAGGTTAAACATACCTATTTTCTGAACCATTTCTTTCTGGTAGAAACTTTCAATATACTTTCTTCTAGGTTTCTGAAATGCACAGTTCATTATTATTATCTACAGTGACCCCACTGTGCTTTTTTTTTTAAACCTAAACCAGTCACAAAAAAGAGCTCACAGAAAATCTAAGGCAATTTACGCCTTTAAGTAAGTAAAATATTTACAATTTAAGTAAATATAAAAGCTTCCCTTTTATAAATCTAAGCAAAAACTAAAAAGTTTTAACATTGCAGAATGAGCATATTTCCTACCCCAGAAGTAGCCATCTTACTTCTTTATACAAGAGTCGTCCAAGAGATCAATCTTGTTTTGTACCAGCACAGTTGGTATCTCTCCGACTTCAGCTACTACCTTTTCTCTCCAGCTGGAAATTGCTTCAAAAGACTCCCTGTCTGTGGTAGAAAACACAAGCACACAAGCCTGGGCTCCTGTAAGGTCACAAAATAAAAATGCTGTTTACGTTAAGGAAACAATCTGTGTTCTGCACTATGAATGTGCGTGGGGAGGAGGGCTAACTTCTCTGCCTATTCGAAACAATTTTTATGCAAACCAGTATTGAGCTTGTCTTTGTAACACTACTTATTCTCACCATATAAACCCTTTTCTAATTCAAAGAACCAATTTTTGTAAGTACAATGATTTTCAAACACATTCAAGTGTCAAAGTACCCTCAAAACTGTACATTCTTTTTAGAACATCACAAAATACTTACTTATTGCAATCATAAGAAGAAATGGTAAACTAAGCAAAAAAAATAGGCTGTTGCAAGTTAAGATTTGTCATTTGCTCAATGCTTACAGCACATTTAAGAACATTCTATGAGGGGCTGGAGATTTAGCTCAGTGGTTCTGCCATCTGCCTTGCAAGCGCAAGGTCCCAAGTTCGATCCCCGGTACCAAAAAAAAAAAAGAGAGAAAATTCTATGAGAAAACAAACACAATTTGTTCACTCTATTTCCTTTTCAGAATTTTGTATTATTTTATTTTAATAATGGAATAACAATAATCCTAAGAAACATAATTTGAGAATCAGTGCCAAGAGTAAAAAACATACATGTGTATTTATTCATGTGATGGAGGAACCTTAATTTCCCTTTCACCTGTTTAACTGTGTAATTCTGTACCATATCTACTGACAATATTTTAATTATCCACTGTCATTTTAGGCTGATCACATCTAAGATTAAAAATAAGCAGCAACCTCTGAGCACAGTGATGGCAAACCTCTTAGAGCTTTCAATGTTCTCCACTACCATTTTACAAATGATTAGCTGTTGATTCAGGCAGCATGATGTCAAAAACAGGTGTGTAAATTACAAAAGAAAACCATCTCCAGGTTCAAGAGGACTCTTGGATTCAGGCATGTTTTCTTACTTTTCCTCCTTCCTTCTGGTCCCTCTGTACCACAAGCCTTCCACTAAGACTAAAACGCCTAGGCTACCTAAGATACTCGAAGGTCAAAGTTTGTTTATCATTAGAATACTGCAGAAAGCAAGAGCATAAGATGAAAGGAAATCAGCAATGTGTTCTATATTAGCATAAGGTTTATCTGAGAAAATCTTTGCTACTGTAAGAACAGATTGTGAAGTACATAATAAGTTAATTACATAAAATTCAGAGAAAGAGACCTACTCCGAGACCATCTCAGAATTTAAGGAAAAATCAAATTGAAGCAATCTCACTAGTACTCTGATAAATATTTACTTGAATTTTTATATTTACTAAAACTATAAATAATATTCAATTGTGCTTTATTACAAAACTCTTATTTGTTAGATTGGTATCTATAAGCCCCCACTTTTATATCCAGTCATTTGTCATTTAAATTTGAGAACACAATAGGGTTTTTCCAGGTGTACAATATCTGAGTCTTAAAAAGAAGTTTCTTACGAAACATATAATAATTTTTTTTAAATCTAAGCAAATGGTGCCAAATATGAGCAATAAGAATGATGAAAAGGGGCTGGGGATTTAGCTCAGTGGCACCAAGCCTGCCTCACAAGAGCAAGGTCCTGACTTCACTCCCCAGTACCAAAAAAAAAAAGGGATGAAAAGAAGCTCAATGTTATTTAAAAAGTCAAGGACCTAGAAAACAAAAAATAAAAATAAAAAACAAAAAGGAAAATAGAAAAAATGACAAGAAAAAGAAAAAAATCCCCCCAAAATTTAAAAGGCAAGAAACGACAAAAGAACAAAAAGTCAAGGCTCAAAGGAGAAAAGAACAAGTATATCCATTACAACCCCCAAATTATTTAGTAGGGAACAGAATGGGCAGAGATGGAAGGAGTGAGAAGGTGCCAAAGTGCTTGTGTAAAGAGGAGGAAGATGGAAAACTGAACCATGTGCGCAATCACCAAGGGGAGTATAAACAGAGATGGTGCGACAGCCACCTGTGGCCCTAGCTAAAGCCCCTCAGCCCTCCAGTGCCCTGGCTGTGAGGACAGTTCTTTGCCTATTGCCAGTGTCCACCTCAAGCAGAAGTAGCAGGTTGCTCCCCACTTCTCCCAGGGCTTTTTCTGATGTTTTATAAGGGCTGAGGCTTCTGAGGCATCTCCAAGGGGAGCTGGTGTCTCAAGGGGAAAGCTCTTAACTACAGGGAGGCATAAATACAGTGCCTGAAACTGAGCCAGTTCAGGAGGACTGAGCCCTAGTTACCTACAGTGATAATTTGCATCCTTCTCCCTAACTTCCTAGGATCAAAGCCCAAATAAACCAGGGCACCCTACTGGGGTGGAGGGAAAGGTAGGCCTCAAACTAAGACAGGTTAGTATATGACTAAACTATTACACTAAAGGAGAATATTAAATTTATCCAGTGTAAAAGAGGGAAGTAGATACAAAAACAAAACATAACAAAAACTACAAAAACAACAACAAAAAATCAGAACTACAGAAAATACAAAACCTAAAATAAGATGGTAAAACTAAGTTGTAAAGAATGCAATCATAATCTCTAGAAAGAGAATGAGATGGTTTACCTGATGCTAAGCCTTTGGATCAGATGGTGCAACCACCCTGGCTAACTCAACCTAAAAACATCACTAACATGCAAAAATAAAAGTCAACCCACAATCTGGATTATTTTTATAATTATAATAATTCAAACAAAAGTTGGCCAACTTGTTTCACTTTCCCCAACTATTATCCATACAGAAAACAAAACGCTATCAAACTGTGATGGATCAGGTTCTTTTGTGTTTAGTGACCAAAAGACCTTTTCTAATATGTATGAAAAATTATTGAAAGATAACACCTTTTAAACAAAAATTTGAATGAGGTAATAAAACAAGACAAATACCAGATTCCTCTCTCTCTCTCTCTCTCTCTAGAGAGAGAGAGAGAGAGAGAGAGAGAGAGACAGGCTATTACTTGCAGAATTTATACAGGAAATGACTATAAAGCTCTTATGCAACTCTGGGCTGGGGTGAAGTTTTGCTTTGTCTCGTTAACTGAAAGAAGAAAGGATTTCTTAAAGAACATTGCAGTATACTCCAAACCCTCTCTGAGGATGATGAGGGCACTATTGACACTTCCTTCATCTCTAGACAGTGGACTTCAATCAGGGAACTTTATAGTTGAGAAGGATGATGAGGGCACTCTTGGCACCTCCTTCATCTCTAAACTAGACAGTGGACTTCAATTAGGGAACTTTGTATGTGTTCCAGGAAAATGGGAGACACTAGATGGGTGTGCTTTAACTCAAGCCTGAGAAAGATACAGTGGCTGGGAGCAAAAGTAGAACAGCAAGACCAGCAGACAAAAGGAAGACAGGCTGCACTGAGGAAGGAACTATGCTCCCACCAACGGCAGGGCAAAGAACGCACTTGGATTTCAGAAGTGGGGCAGAAGTGGACCAGGTCTAAGAAGTAGCTAATGATGGAGTCTAAGACAAGCTACCCCAAATGGGACTTGTCGTTAGACAGAAATAAAGACTGAGAGGAGAAGGGAAATTTAGTGATAAGACTATACCTTACACCATTATGACTCTGGTGTAAATCTTAGAAATGAATTATTCATGACACAAAAAATTAACAAATGATAAAATTTAAATTTTATTATAATTCAAAAGACCTATTACCAGGCATGGTGGCATATGCCTGCCTGTAATCCCAGCACTTGGGAGGCTGAGACAAGAGGATCACCATGAGTTTGAGGCCAGCCTCGGGTAGGTACAGTGAGTTCACAGCAAGACCCTGTTGTCCACCCCACCCCACCCCCAACCTATTATATCAAAATTACTGCTTAGAAGCGTTATTATGGACTTGGGTTGCTGGCTTAATTGCATAGTGAGACATGTTGAAACATGACTTTACAAGAGAGCACAGGTCATATGAGGAAGCCTTTTGGAATTTCCACGGACTCTTTTAAAAGTCTTGAGAAAGTCTGCTCTAAGCATTAGAAACCAGTGCTTAGTACAGAAAGATGCACACAACATAAAATAATTGAAACTATAGTGTTTTTTACTGTGACTTTACTTTATAGATGAGGAAAAAATATCTTTTTTTATACCTTTGGTCTTGCTAACAAAAGACACATTAACAAGAGAGCATCCAATTAAGCATTTAATGAAAGTTTTTTGTAACACAGGAGCCTTCATAAGGAAATGAAGATTCAAAGAAACTAGCAAACTTGAGCATTCTTATACTAGGTTTGGGAGACTGGAAAGTCATGCAAAAATGTGGCAGAAAAAAGAGCTAAGAGCAGTAAACTGGTGGAAACTTAGCAAGACTTGTTTGTTTAGATTCTTCTTGGAGTTCCTCCCTCTTCTGGAGATAAGGATGTCCCCTTCTTCCAGACTTTTTTATTAAACAAATCAATATACTTCTCACCTTAGGGTCTTGACCAGCTTCAGGGGAGAGTCAGAGAGACCTGTTCCTCAGATGCCTTCAGGTTAAATATTCACTATGCCAAAGTACCTTATTTTCAGGGCTAGCATATCCTGAACTTCATTAAGTCCCAAGGAAAAATGCTTCTGACTAGCAGTATGTACAAATGAGGTTGTAGACTTGAAACCTGTTGTCTGAGTTTATGCACATAAACAAGATGTTTCCTTGTTTTAAAAGTACCTTTTTTCACAAACAAATGAATTATAAAATGTTGGACATAAAATAGCTGTGATTAAGTGCCGAGGTAGAAATGTAGAGTGAAGAAGCAACTGAATTAAGACTATGCAGAAGTCTCATTTATTTGTTTTGAAATTATAGGCTTAGAATCTATGATAGGTTGGCCCACTGAATAATACTGTGTGCTTTAAATGGCACACAATGTGAAAAGGAATAAGGGGCATGCATTTTAAACCGCGGGTAGTATCTATAATTAGGAACATACAGTGCCAAAAGTCTTATGCTTCCAACTGTCCTTTGTCCTTGTCCCATTTTTTGTTAGCACAATTTTTTTTTTAGGCCTTAGTTATTATTTATTATAATCCTATATTTTCAAAAGAAAAATAACATGTTCAAAAGCTGCTCAACTTCATCTGATTTTTCAAGTATATCTATTTTAAATAATAGGTATAAATCTACAAATACAAGCTACATCAATAAAATCAGTGGTAAATCCTATCTAGAAGCAGAAGTTTACACAGTCATGAAAAAACCCACTATCAACCAGAAATTTTATTTATATAGACATTAAGTGAAGTACACCATTATACTGTTTTAACATTCCTATTCTATTTCAAGTGTTGCTTCTAAGATAATCGAGGACACATATATACTTCCTTTCAAGTTGTATAAAGTAACACATCAAAGAAGGCAAGGCTTATTATTTTAGTTTCATCAAAGCTAAGGCAGGACAGTTTAAGAGACTTTGAACAAATCATTACTGATTCCACAGTCTTTAGGACTATTTAGTATTCAACTATCATAATTCTACTTACGAAGACAGAATAACCCAAATAGCAGGGTTGGCAGACTATGGGATTCTAGCACTCTGGGAAGCTGAGGCAAGATGATTTCAAGTTCCAGCTGAGCCTAGGCAATGTAGAAAGACCCTTTCTCAAAATAAAAAAAGGGTTGGGAATGTAGCTCAGTGCAAAAGCCCTTGGTTCAATTCCTAGTACTAGAAGAAAAATTAACCCAAATGATTCAGCCTCCTAAAATTGACTGACTTCATCTGAGCCTACAGATGCTAGGGATTGGGGCTGGGGAGACAAAGACCAAAAAACAAACCAAAAAAGTGCTATAACTCCATAAGCCAGAATCTCAAGTAACACAAGAAATGTAATGACAAATACACAAACACTACATTGACTTTCAGAAGTAGCTCAACAGAGATTAAGTTTTTCAGAGATGGGAGCCACAGGAGGTTTCACAGATTTCTAAACTGTCGGGCTTAGTACAAGAAGCAAAAAATAATCTGGAGACTTCTCAAGAATGAAGTGCAAGTGCTATCAGCAGGAAATGAGACTAGGAACACAAAGAGAAACATGACTGCAAAGTGTGTGATGCTAAAACATCTGAATTTCTCAAACAGGAGAAAGTTTCTTAAAATTGTAACTAAGGAACTGAACTGACAGTGCAAAGGATAAAATAATGTTTTTTACTGCATTTAATTTTTCAAAGAAAAATGAAGCAAGGAAGTCAGCTTAGAGTAGAGAACAACAAGGGATTCTAAAGGTTAAGGCAAGAGAGGGCATGAAATAGCTCTTCTGGAAAAAGGCAGAGACCTGAATAAAGATGCTTGTGAAGAATGTCTGGCAGCTCTGAGTTCGCATTGAAGTGATGTGATCACAGCTTCCAAGCTGAATCAGAGTGGTTCTGTCTGATACTCTCTAATGAGGTACAGGCGCTTAGAGGCAGACTGGAGATAGTGGGGTCTAACTGGGTTGGACATTTTACAGAGCAAGTACTAGGCAGGGAACACGGGAGAGAGTTACAGAAGTTTGCAAGCAAACATTTACTGGACTAGAAAGCTGAGGATCAAAAGAAGTAAAGGTATGTGGAGTCACAATAAAAAGAGCAGTTGGTAGTGTCAGCAGACCCAAGTTCTCAATGTGTTCAAGGACAGCTACATGAAGATGGCTAATAGCAAGCTAGGATCAGTGATCAGAAAGTGGGAACCTTGATAGAGGGTAAGATTTTGAGAGATAGTAAAAAGATTACTGGCCTTAAGAAGGACAAGGAAATGGGTAAAGGGCTGAATCTTCGAACAGCAATCTTGGGTTGGGCTATAGTTCAGTGGTAGAGTGCATGCCTAGTCCTGGGTTCAATCACCAGCACCACATTAAAAGAAGAAAATAAGTCAAATGCCAATGTTATCAGATGCCACGGTAGTAAACATTTGCTGATATCAGTCATCAAATATTTACTTGGATCAACAGGATGTAATGCTGCATGATACCAAATCAAGCTTTCAATTATTTCAGTCTGTCATTTCAATCACCACTGGCAGTGAGCTAGAGAAGTATGAAAATGTTTGTTTTTGTGATACTGGGGACTGAATCGAGGGCCTTCACACTGAGCCATATCCTCAGCCCATTTTTTTGATTTTTATTTTCAGACAAGATCTCATTAAATTGCTAAAATGTCCAGGCTAGGCTCAAACTTGCAATCCTTCTGCCTCAGATTTCTAGAGATTACAGGTGTGGACCACCACATCTGGCTGAAAATTAAATTTTAGATTTCAAAAGAAAAGGAAAAAGTTTGCAGGAAAATTTTAAAGGAAATTTAGGTTTAATTGAGCCTTTCTTGAGGAAATGAAGCTCACCTTATAGAACATTAAACTCGATCACCGTGGTCCTTCCTCTCACATGTACCTTGCCCTGAACTTCTAAGCACTGAAAAGGCTGTACTGTGCGATTTCATGGGTCACAACAAAAACACCAAGATATTTGCAGGGCCTTTATTTTTCTTATCTGAGTTTCCACTCTGACCATAGAGTCATTGCCTTGGGATCCGAGTAGGCATTTAAGTTTCTGACTGATTTTAGTCTGAGATTGCCTATATAAATCATATAATTTTAAGACAGACAAAATGTCTATAGTACAAAGTATCATTTACTAATGCACTGGGGTTAAAAATACTTTTAAATTGTTTTAACCATTTTTTAAATTTTACTTTTGTTGTGGTGCTGAGGATCAAACCAAGTCTGGGCCTTATGAATGCTAGGTAAGCACGCCACCACTGAGCGACAACTGCAGCCTTACTTTAACTTTTCTTAAAGAGAAATCTTTATATGGGAAATAAAGAAAGGAGAGTTCTTTCTTTAGCCAAAGAAAACAAACCCAAATAATTAAAGAAATAAAGTCCACATTTTACCTCGGTAATAGGCCTTTGTTATAGCATCAAATTCCTCTTGACCTGCGGTATCCCATAACATTAATCTAACATCTTCATCATTAACTCTGAAAGAGATAAATTTATTTAATTTGTAAAAGTATTTTTTAATACAGCTTTGTGTATCTTATTTTTCAAATACAAATATACTAAAACTACATTGTCAGTTTCTTTCTCAAAATGTCTGAGTGATTATTTTTATATGCTGATAGTATTCTCAACTATGAAAGCAAAGCTGTAGCTTTACAGTGTTTTCCTTCAACAACAGTCACAGGCAACAGTGGCTCTAGGACTAGCTAGCAGTCCTGGGAAAAGGAAATTCCCTCAGGCCAGCGTTTACTCTCCTCTCACTGCACCATTCCAATAATGGGCGCTGGTGCCCTAGTGACAGAACCAGACTGTGGGAAGCAACAGCCTCCCTGCTTGATTGTCCTCTAAAACATTTATTCTACTTATCATACAGTTGACTCTCAATGCAGGCAGTAGTTATGTTCTACAATTTCCTCATCTTTTTTATTCTTCACATTCTGGATCAAACCTAGGGTTCTGTACATAACAAGTAAGAGCTCTACCACTGAGCTCTACCCCTGGTCTACACTGCCACTATGTACACTGAATTAGCAAATACTGACCCACACTGCTCTAAGGGAAATGCAGAGTTAGGTTCCTGGGAATCTCTGGTTGTATTTCCATCAACTGATCAATACATAACCTTGTTTTATGTGTTTCTATTTAAAGACACCTTATTATATAATTGTTAATTCATTAACATTGAAACCATGCCCAAGAGCTCCACAGAATTGTAACGTGGGTCTGAGAAAAGTTTATTGAGCACAAGTATTTTCCACAGGGCACATCACATCCTTCTTGTACTTAGGGACACGAGATAGCACTTCAGCACTATACTCAGGGGCCATTTTAAACAGCAATATCACCTGAAAAAGCACAAAAAGTGAAAAATGTGGCCCTGCAGATGATATACAGATGTTTACTGTATGACACCTGAAACAAAAAAGAAGAGTATATCCTACTTGACCTCTGCTAGAAAAGTACATTTTGGGCAATTCACATTTTTTTGCTGCTCTGTACCTGTCTATAAATGACCATAGAAGGACTATAAATACTGATACTGGAGTTATAAATCAATTTTATCAAGTAGATGAATTTGCAATTAACCTAAGATTAATGAAGATCAATGATATACTAAAGTATTAATTTGTTTTCAAGTATTAAGTACAAAAAATAAACATCAAGAATTAAGATGAGTTCTCTTAGCACCTGCCTGGCAAGTGGAAGGTCCTGAGCTCAATTCCCATACCTCCCCCGCAAAAAAGAGTTCTCTTAAAATACATTCTAAGAAAGGAAGCAAATATGGAAGCACACAAAGGGGTGGTATCAGATTAGAAATTAATATTTAAAACAATGAACACATTCATTTTTGCTTGATGTTACTATCTGAGCCATTAAGTCAGATTTGTTAAATGTTTCTTATTTCTGTAATACATTTTAGTTTGTCTCTTATAATATAAAAATCTTGAAAGAGCTCAAGAATAATGACAAAAAAATGTTACTCAGAAGTGATATAGAATCTAACTGGATTTTCTGAAATAACATTTCCTTTTCATACGCAAATTTAATTCTCCCAAATCTGTTTTCTCTTATTTCTTTAGAGTAAATGCAAATTATTAATTTTCTAACTTCTATTTACTCTTGTCCAGTGTTAAAAAGAGAAGAGACATTCTAAACAAAAGCCTACAATATAGGCGATGAAAACTTTATTTTGAGATACAGACAACTTTCCTTCTAAATAAAATAGCAGATGGAAATCTCATTACAGTCAAGTACCAGTTTACGTTTAAGACACACTAAGGCATAACACACAAAGCACATGTAAGAGAAAAAAAAGAGAATAAAAATAAATAATAAAAGGGAAAGAGATGAAGAAAAAAAAAGAATAAAGATATACATGCTAAGGAGTAACTGAAAAACATCAGGAACAGTCCATTAAGCACCACCAGTTGCCTAGCCTTGTAATTAATAATTACAAGTACTGTTATTGCAAAGAAAATCCTAGACATAGTTCACAAATCAAAACCAAAGGGGGTCGGGGATTTAGCTCAGTGGTTCCGCTGCCTGCCTTGCAAGCTCAAGGACTCAAATTCGATCGCTGGTACCAAAAAAAAAAAAAAAAACCCAAAGGAATCAAAGAGCCAAGTACATACTGAATTTGTCGCTCCAAAAAATCAACTCCAATGGTTTTCTTGTAGTCTTTTGTAAAAATGCCTTTGCAGTATCTCTGAATCATACTTGATTTTCCAACTGCTCCATTCCCTACAACCACCATTTTAATGGCCACTTCCATATCTTCCTCCAACATTTTTGAAGTAGAAATGGTTTCTTTATCAACTCAAATTCCAGGTAAGTGGATCTTCTTTCAAATCTGTAATTTAAGACGAAATTATTATTCATAACACAAAAATTGTATAAAGACAACTATTTTATAAAGAAATAGTTATACTGCATTGCAAGAATTTATTTCCAAGACTGAGGCCCTGGCTCCACCTCTTTCAGACAATATAAATTTTTTGAAAGGTGAAATGATTAATTTTTAATACTTTATCAGTAGCACAAAGCATGACATTCGTGTACAAATAATTGCCTAGATCTGCTTAGTTCTCCCTTCTACAGAGAGGAAGACTACAGGCAGTGGAGTTGAGGCTCAATTTAAAGCTGCCACTTACTAGTTCTATCCTCTGAGTAAAGTTACTGCTTAACTTCTTCGCTTCAGTATCCTGGCAATAGTATCTATTTCACAGGGCTGTTGACACATATAAAGAACTTTCTGTAGTTGAAATTGAGCTTGCAAAAATTAGTAGTTTATATAACACAGTAAGTCCCCCATAGTGTATCACCATGCAGGCAACTAATATAAAATCTGGAAAACTCCTTTTTAACCTGACAGGTAGTAATTAATGTCGCTAGAAAAATGCCCTAAAGAAAGGTTTTGCATAATAATGTGCAACTATGTGTCTGCAATGGGCTCTTGGTCACACTATTTTAGTGTTTAGATTGCAATGAATCTTGTACAAACAATCTTATTCCATGGATTCTTTAGTTTCAGACTATAATTACTCATATAATGAAAGTTAACAGAATGTGCACTCTTTGTGTCTTAGACTGAAAAGAATAGAAAGTCAATTTCTTTGTATTCTTAAAATTACTAGTTAGGCTCCTACCCATTTAGCTAATATATTCCACCTACTTTACTGAAAACCTATTTATACAACCACTACACAGAGTCTGAATTATGAAGACTCCTTCTTTGTTCTTTATAGACTCAACAATTGCCCCTAGAACTTCAAAAACTTGAATGATCATAAGATTCATCTAGGGGCACTTGCTAAAGTATGGGTTCTGGGTCTCCAGTTCAGGTAATCCAAAAGCTCAGAGAAAGGGGTTTGGAATCCTGTTTCAAAAAATAAGTACTAAAGACTAGTGTGGTGGTACACGCCTTAATCCTAGCACTTGGGAGGCTGAGACAGGAGGATTCAAAGTTCATTGCCAGCCTGAGCTACAAAGAAAAACTCTATCTCAAAAACTTAAATAAGTCAAATATATAAATAAACAAAAGCAGCACATAAGTGTGAGTTTAGATTTCTCTTCAAAAGAGATACTCTTTGGCAATCCTCAGCTGCCGCTACCTTGCCCACTCCTTCTGAAGCTACATTCTCCCCAAGAGTGAAGATTAAACCACCAGGACAACTGGGGCCAGGCCAATTCTGATCAATGTGAGATTCCTCTTTGAGCTGGGGTTCCCCATCAAATTAGAAAACTAGACAAATAACCTCTTATGAACAAAGATGCAAAACTTCCCAACAAAATATTAATAAACTTAATTCAGCATATTTAAAAAACAATAATATATCACAACCAAGTGGACTTGATTCTGAGAATGTAAGGCTGGTTCAATGCTTGAAAAGCAATCAATATAATCCACCGCATTAATAGATAAGAAGAAAAACTACATCACAGTATCAAGTGATATAGAAGAAAATACTTTACAAAATTCAATACCCATTTGTGAGGAAAAAAATCTCAGAAACCAGAAATAGAGTAAGACTTCTTCAGACTGATAAAGAGCATCTATCACCCAAAATCTAGATTTAACATCATTCTTAATTCTGAAAGACTGTTGTATTAGTTACTTTACTGTTGCTGAGACAAAATATCTAACATACACAAATTAAAGGAGGAGACATTTACTTGGCTCACAGTTTCAGAGGGTTTGGTCCACGAGGCAGGCTTAAAGGAGAAATGGCATGGTAGAAGGGCATGGCAGAGGAAAGGTGTTCCACCCATGGCAACCAGGAAACAGAAGGGAGGAGCCTGGGACAAGAATAGCCCCTTCCAAGTCATACCTCTAGGAACTCATCTCTTGCCACCAGGCCCCACCTCCAAAGAGCACATTCTGCTATGAACTTCGCAATGGACTAATCTAGTGATGATACCACATCACTAACCACAAAACATTAATGAAACTAATCAAACACCTAAATAGACACAGACTGTAAATTGGAAAATGCTACAAAATAAATCAAGCATTTCCAATTCTTCCAAGGGTTTGATGTAATTCAAATCAAAGTACCAGCAGGATTCTTTTTTTTATAGACAAGCTGACTAAATTTTACATGGAAAGGCAAGGGAACTAGAATAGGTACTACCACTTTTTTTTTTTTTGGACTGGGGATCGAATTCAGGACCTTGTGCTTGCGAGGCAGGCACTGGAACCACTGAGCTAAATCCCTGGTGATACTATCATTTTGAGAAAGAAAATTGGAGGAAATCATACTGTTCAATTTTAAGACATTATAAACCTAAACTAATCGAAAACTGTATAATTGGCAAAGGGAAAGATACATAAATCAATACAACAGAGAGCTCAAAGTAGATCCACATAAATATGAAAACTGATTTTAACAAAGGTGTGAAAGCAATTCAATGGAGACAAGGACAGTCATTCAACAAACGGTGATGGAATAATTGGATGTCTACATGCAAAAAAATAAAACTTCACCTAAACTTCACACCTTATACATTTAACCCAAGATTGATCACAGGTCTAAATGTGAAACTATAACTTCTAAAAAAATTTTTTTTAGAAAGTGAAAATCGACCTGAGATAAGCAGAGTTCGCAGACATGATTCCAAAAGATTCAAAAAAGAAAAAACTAATAAGCTAGACTTCGTCAGCAATTAAAAACATTTGGTGTCTAGGTCCAGGGATTTAGCTCAGTGGTTCCGGCGCCTGCCTTGCAAGCGCAAGGTCCTGAGTTCAATCCCTGGTACCAAAAAAAAAAAAAAAAAAATTTGGTGTCTGAAAGATACTATCAAAACTGTGAAGACAAGCTACAGACTAGGAAGAAATATTTGCAAAATGCATATCTTACATATAATTTGTAGCCAGAACATATAAAGAGCCTTTGAAACTCAACATTAAGAAAACAAATAATTCAATTTAAAAACTGGGCAAACGACTTGGCCAGATACCTCACCAAAGAGTATGGATGGTGAACGAATACATGAAAAGAACTTCAACACCTTTGGTCATTAAAGGCACATTAAGACCACAATGAGATACTACCAAACACCTAGCAGAATAGTTAAAAGAAAAAAATTGACAATACCAAGTAGTGGGGAGGATGAAGAGTAAATGGAACTCTCACATGTTGCTGGTGGGAATGCAAAATGATACAGCCACTCTGGAAAAGTTTGACAGTTTTTTAAAAATTAAAATTATAGGGCCGGGGATTTAGCTTAGTGGTGCCACCACCTGCCTCGAAAGCGCAAGGACCTGAGTTCGATCCCCGGTACCAAAAAAATAATAAAAATTAAAATTACATTACATTTTCCATGTAACCTCCAAAGCTCAGGTGCAGGACAAAAAGATCCCACTAAAATCTGTACTGTGAAGATTTTATACTGTGCTGTATTTATAGCAGCTGTATTCATAATCCCCTAAAACTGAAAACCACCCAGATGTCCTTCAATGGGTGGAAAAATAAGTAGATGGATGTAGCACAACCTTCTAATGAAATACTATTTTACAATACAAAAGAAAGAAAAGTAAAAGCAATTATCCGCAGGTGAAACAACTTGGAGAATGCGCAATGGCATGAGGAGAAAGTAGCCAGCATCAAAAGCTTTCGTATGGTTAGAAACCCAATTGAATGACATTCCAGAAGGATCAGTAAGGGGAGTGATAAAAAGGGATAACGTGAGTTTTTTGTGGGTGACAGAACTGTTTTATATCCCGATTATAGTGGGGGTTACCTGAATCTAAAATTCACGTAACTGTGCATCCCCATAAAGGTCAACTGTACTATATAATTTTAAAATGAAATTTAAAGACAAAAGTGAAAGCAGATTTTAACAGTCTGAACTCTTGTGATTCTCAAGCACTACTCTATAAAACACTATCAAAACAATTATATTCTTAGAAAGGCATAATTCTCATATCATTTGGTTATGAAAATTTTTTTTTCATAAAGATAAAAAATTTTATATGACAAAAGCCTAAAAGGCATACAAAGGATTTTTTAAAAACGTAATTCTGGGCCCACTGATTGAGTCCTACTATTTACACCCAAACTTAATTTTAATTTTTTGCCAACCAATGCAGTCCTATGCCTTAAAAAAGGGAAGGATGAGTTAAATCGCAGAAGGTCGTCCTCCTAACACCCTGCCCTTAATTTAAAAGCGGGCACGCTTACGCGTGATTCTCAGGACCACGGAAGCTACGCGGTAGGCGTCACGTGAAGCCAGGTAAGCAGGGCCCTTCGGCCCGACAGCCCCGATTGGCTCCCGTACGGCGCTCGCACCGTCGGTACCGGGTCGTGGGCCTGGCTAGCGGCCGCGCAACAGGGGCCGCAGGACAGCGACGCGGGGCGGCGGCGCCCACTCGGGAGGACCGGTCCCAGGCCGGAGGCCGCGCCCCGGACTCCCGCCGCACCTCTGGGGCGCCCGCGCTCGGGCTGGGGAGGCAGGAGGCTGAGCCGGGAGCAGGGAACCCCGGGCCGAGCGCGAGAGAGCCCGCCGCCGCCGCCCTCACCGTTGCCGCTCAGGAACGACTGACTCTTAGAAGTACTCGCGCTTCGAGGAACCCAGGGCTCAGTTTGGCCGAGGTGCCGCCGGGGATCGCTAGGCGCGCGAAACTCCACTCCCCGCAGCCTGGCCAGGGAGCATGCGCCGTGAGTCGAGCGTCGGCCCTCGGCGCATGCTCCGTCTCGCCCCCCGCGCCCCCGTTCCGGAGCCGTCTGGAGACGCTCGCCGCCGCTGCTCCCGCGCCCAGCGCCCCGGCCCCGCGCGGTGTGGATTCCAGAGCACCCCCCGACCCCTACGCGGCAGAGGCCGGGAGGCGGATTCAGCCGAAGAAGGCCGTGTAGGTTTCCCCACACAGCTAGCGGACTCTCGCCGCCCTGGACTGTGTTCTCGCCTCATGAGCACTTCTTTTCCTGACAGGGACGCTGGGCCCGGTAGGCGCAGGCAGGTGCGGCTGAAGACGGAAGAGGGAGGAGGGCGGCCCCGACGAAAGGGCCCGCGGGGAGCAGTGAATCCTGCTGCTGTCGTCCCTAAGTGTTTCCGAAGAAAGTGGGCTAGGAAAAATGGACGGAAAATACCGTGTTGGCGAGGAGCTGGAGCTGCTGGGGTGTGACCTGGGTCGAATCTTGGAAACAGGCACTGTTCGCTGAGGAGGCCTCTGCTGAGCCACTTTGCACGTCTCCGTGTCCAACCAGAAGTGTGAACACAGGTGCACTGACAGGCAAGTGGCAGAATCCTCACAGCTGGACTTGTGATGGTCCCCACATGGGAAGAATCCAGAAGGCCTCCAGCGGTACACTACTCCAGCAGGTCAGCGTAGAAGTTAGACGTCAAAGTACATATTAAGTCCATTTTTATAGTTGTGTCAGAATTCCTCAGACAGGCTTCGAAAAAGTAAAAAGACTTTATTGAGCTGTTACAAATGCTAGCCAGAAAACAAAGGACCTGGTCCTGGGGCAGGTCTGTAGTGGGAAGTGTGCCTGCTGGACTTAATAGCCAAGGGCATTTTAAAAATGAGAATTTGGGAAATGAAACCATACATTGTTTTCATTGAATCCACATTGGCTGTAGACAAGGGCAGGTTAACACAGAAGAGAGACAAGAGGCAGCCCATTAGAAGTACTTGTTTCTATACTGACCTAAGTCATCTGGGAAAAAGTCTATAAGCAGAATGCAGTGGAGTCTAGTGGTCAGCTGCTGTGTCTGGAAGTGAGACGCACAAAATTACTTTAGGAAAAATATTCTCACAGTTAATTTTTAAGTCATCAAATGATTGTTTAATTCTAGTACCTTCAACTGATCAAGCAAAAAATGTATACTGCCCCTTACTAATTTTTTCACTGTCTCACTCTAATGAGGATCATGAATTATAAGTAAGTGAAAATGACATTGTAAAAGGAAAGTTACAAAGTACACTTTTTTGGGGGACAATTTCACTAGATCACTAAATTTCCCAGCCTGAGCTTGAACTTTCAGTCCTTCTGCCTCATCCTTCCAGAGTAGTGGAATCATAGGCCTGTGCCACCATGGCTAGCTGAAAAATATTCTGAAGGAAGAAGTTTTGAAAATTTGACTAGACTACAAGTCTCATATACATGTTAATGAATATGTGCACATCAGAAAAGAACTAATAGAAACTACAGTTTCGGTATTAATGACTTGTGTCTAGATGTCCCCACAAAGCCTCATGCTGTCCTAGGTGAGGCTTTTCAGAGGTGGTTAGATCTAAAGTGTGTAATGCTGGGATTAAGGGGGTGTGATTACTGAATTAGTCCACTGATTGGTTTCCTAATAGTTTCCCGTGTGGATAATGGGAAGGTCCACCCTGGGTGTGAGTTCTACCGCCCTAAGGGTGTGTGGCCTAGATAGACTATAAGAGACAGAAAGGGGGCTACTGCCTTCATCACTTACTGCCTTGGTACTTTGCTGCTGGCTGCCTTCTGCCTTCTACCTGCCCATGAACTGTTTCTCCTTTGCCATGCCACCCTTCCTTGGAGGCAGCCAACTGTGAACTGAAACCTCTACAAACTGAGCTACGATAAATCTTTCCTCCTTTAACTTTGGGTGTCAGATATTTTGCCTCAGCAATGAGAAAAGTAACCAAGACAATTGGTCTACATAGTAACAGTCTGACGATCTTTGGAATCAAACCATACTGGAAAAAAATTGTCTGATACTTTCTAGTTAGAAATCAGAATACTGATCCAATTCTTAAAAGTTGCTTGGCCCTGGATCTTAGTGTCCTCATCTATAATAAGGAATTATCCACCTTACAGAGTCATTTTTCTATTTAAAAAATATGCCAAATACTGCCCTAAGCAATGGATATTTAATGATGGACATAAGGGGTATCGTTTGTGTCCTCTTGGAATTTATAGTCTAGACACAGAGTCCAAAAAGAAAAAAGTATATAAATATTTACATAAACATATTACATAGTTACACTAGACATATGAAAAAATAGGTGGTATGGTAGACATGTAAAAGGGAGGCTGATTTAAATTGGACAGCCAGAGAAGGCCCTTCTGTCAAAGTGATGTTTAAGCTGTTATCTGAAGGGTAAATGAGCTAGCTACCTTAGGTAAAGCTAGGCAGATAAAGATTTTAAATAGAGAAAACAGCAGCAGATATAATGGCCTGAGGCAGGAAACAAATTTAATGTGTTTAAATAATTGAAAGGGACCTAGAGGGAAGGGGACTAAGAGATGAGAAAGGGAAGGGGAGGGAAAAAAATCAGATTTGTATGCGCATGTACCAATCCTGTACGATGAATATAATTATTTTTTTTAAGTGAAGGACCTAGTATGCAGGAGTGAGGTGAAATGTGGTATGGAAAGAAGTATTGAGGGAGGTGAGGGCCATATTGTGAAGACCTTGTGGGTTACATTAAACAATTTTGATTATATAGATATTGAGAAGCCACTAAAGGACTTAGTGCAAGGATAAAAATATCCAGTTGATAGTTTAAAAAGATTTCTTAGGCTGCTGTCTAGGGATAGCACAGAGTGGAGGAAAATGGGGGACCAATAGAAGGCTGGTACAGTGACATGATGAATAGACTGAGGAACCAACAGGAATGATGCAGAAACGTGGATGCATTTGTTTTTAACTTTGGAGGTAGAATCTATGGGACTTGGCTTTGGAGTAGGAACAAGATAAAATGTCAAGAATGGCTCAGGTTGTGGATAGTGGTCACTAAGTGTCTTAGTCCATTTTTCTGTTGCTGTAACAAAACAATAATTTACAAAGAATAGGTTTATTTTGCTCATAGTTCTGGAGGCTGGGAAATCCAACATCATGGTGCTGGTATCTGCCCAGCAAATGGGGAGGGCCTTATTGTAACGTGGCAGAGGTTATTATCCAGTGAGACAGAGCATTCATTCTACGGAGAGCTCACTGTTACAGAAAAGTCACTCCCAAAATAGCCCATTAATCCACTAGCAAATGAGTCCATTCATGATAGCTCTGTCCTCATGATCCAATCACTTTCTACATATCTCATCTCTCAACACTATACTGTGTTGGGCCCAAGCTCCCAACACATGAAATTTGGGGGACACATTCAAACCATAGCAGTTAGGAACTGTTTATATCTCCAGCCCATGGAAATCAAGGCATAGTCTATTCATTCTAGATTCCTTTTTATTTTATCGAGATGGTTCTTGTCCCACTTGGGCTAATCTATACCAGTATATATACTTTTAGACTCCTTACTAATATAAAGAAATTATTAGAAAATTTTTTAAAAATAACATGTTTCTCAGATAGTGCATTTATTTGCTTTTGTTGAAAGTCTTAGTGTCCTAAGAGACCCTCTCTCTAACTGAAAAACCGGAGTGTTAGGACAGCTCTCTAACTTTTAAAGACTCCACTGATGGTACCAAAGAGTGCATCCTGTACATCTGTTGGAACGTTTATTTATGTATCACTCAATGATCTGGTAGTTAATACATTTTCAAGAGTTCATTCATGTCAAGGGTGGTGACGCATGCCTGAAATCCCAGGGAGGCAGAGGCAGGAGAATTAGAAGTTTGAGCTCAGCCTGGGCAGTTTAGTGAGTTAGAAAGTTGTCTCAAAAATAAGGGTTGGGGATGTAGCTCACTGTGAAGGCCCTGAGATCAACCTCCAGTACTGAATTCAAACTAATCCAGTTTCTTTTCCTTGGATTTGCAATTATTATGTCATGTACAAAGGTGGTACATGTTATGCTAATAAATACTTGTCCTAGTTATACTACCAAATACTTGATGCCCTCGACAAAATTACTATTTCTTTTCAAGTTTAGTCCTTTCTAAATTAATCAGTGATTGAGTTTCATGCAGTTATTTTATTTTATTTTTTTGGTGCTGGGGATCGAACTCGGGTCCTTACACTTGTGTAGCAGGCGGCGAAACAACTGAGCTAAATCCCCAGCCCACATGCAGTTATTTTAAAAATTGAGTTGCCATCAACCTGAGGGATGAAAAGAAGTGGATTGGATTGAGGAGTAGTTGGAATAAACAGGCAATTGATTCAAAGATGAGACACATGTAATAATGATATATTGATAATTTGTGAGGTGTAGTAGCAATCTCGAGTAGAAAGGAGTTGAAATATGTCCTAAGTGCATCAGTCTAAGTTATTGGGCTCTTGCTATGAACTCAGGCTTTGGAGCCAGAATGCCTGGATTTGAATTTCCACTCTCACTTACTAGCTGTTACCTTAGACAAGTTACATTTCTCTATGATGCAGTTTCATCTGTAAGCTGAAGCTAATAGTAGAACTTCTTACAGTTGTTACTTGACATTAATGAGTTATCACATGCAAAAGCCCATGAAAAAGTTAAGTCTTCAAACGTCACCATCGTAGTAGTAGTAGTATTTGGAAGCCACTAGCAATGGAATGTACAGAACAATCTCCAAGTTGACATAGCTCCAGCTGCTGAAGTGCCAGTGATGTCTTTTCCCCCACTGGTTGCTTTGTCTTCACAGTTCTGTAGTATCTAAGTATGGATTGTTTTATCTACAGTATTTGGTTTGCTACTTCAATTGTGTCTTTCTCAGCCATATCTCTTCATATATCACCTCTAACACATTTCTACTTTTTTTTTTCTGTAAACTCTTATTAAGAGGAGTTGATTCTAAATGCCCATATTTCATATTTCTATCTTTATGACTTTATTGTGTATAATGACAGATCTTCCAGTTCACTAATTTTTCCTCCATGTATTTCTAGTCTGATTTAAACTTATCCATTGTGGGCTCAAGATGTAGTTTAGTGATAGAGTACTTGCCTAGCGTGCATGAGGCCCTGTGTTTGATCCATAACTCAGCAAATGAAAAAAATTTTTGTACACTGAGTTTGTAATTTAAGCAACTACTTTTTAAATTTCCAGATGTTCTGTTTTGTTAAAATGTCTGTTCTTTTATCCTGTATTCAAATTATTCATTTTGCTTTTAATCTTTGTTGCATTGCTGTATCAGTCAGTGTTTACTAGAGAAACAGATATAACACGAGATGTACAAATATATAATAATTTACAAGATTGGCTTACAGTGGCCACCCACAGAGTTGGATGTGGAAGAGTCCAGAGGATCTGTCTGCACACTGGAGAACAAACAATTCAGTTGAAGGTCTGGAGCTCCCTGCAGAGTTTGTATCAGGAGGCTGATGGATCAACTATGAAAGGCTGAGGAGTCTCTGCCAGAAGCTGAAAACTGCACTGGAAGCCAAGGGATGAAGTCCAAGGTGAAGGTGAAGACTGGAGCTCCTCTGAAGAGACAGAAGCAGATCTGTTCTTCTTCATTTCCCATTTACACTATCCAGGCTACAAGCCACCCTAGGGTGGATCTTCACCCTAGGGTGTGGAATTGCTGAACCAATTTAGTTGAGCTTCTCTTACTCATTTTAACACAGTAATCAGCCATCACAATTGCTTTCACTATTTTAGTGCTTTTGAGATTGTTCTGTTATTTCTGGTTCTCTTTTTTTTATTTTTGATGACTCTCCTTCACCATGCCTCTTGTGAGGTTTGTAATTTAAGAGTGTAAACTCATCTTCACTGGGGCTATGTTTCCTATGGGAATTCTATGTACCTAGACCCTGTATAATGGCTTGTTACCACCTTTTTAATAATGTGCTTTTGCCAAAGGTAGGATTTAGGAATATTCATGGATCTGAGACCAGCATTTATGTTAAATTATCAGCTTGGAATTTTTATATCACACATGTAATATAAATTCAGAAGCCATACGTACTTAAGATATAGATTTGGGGTTTTAAAGACTCCTGGGATTTTTTTTTTCCCCACTCAGAACTCCAGAGAATACTAAACTTTTTTCTTGCTTCTCTGTCCCCCTGGACAGAAATTTTCTAACTCCTTTTTCACAGTTAAGGTAGGTGGCTCTTGTAGTGCTGTGTCTTTATGATGGTGTTTCACCTCCAGCTGCTTCTTTCATCCATCTAGACCAGGACATCTCTTCATTCACCTTGGGGACATTAAAGATGCTCTGAGCCTCAGGTGTGGCCCTTCCTGGCTTGTTGAGGCCCCTAGTAATTCTCTTTTCTTTTAATTTATATTGTGTGTTCTTTTTGTTGCTATTAAAGTTTATCCTACTGTGTATATTTATCTAAGCATATCAAGCCTGCATATATATATATATATATATATATATATATATATATATATATATACACATACATATATAGTGGGAGGGTTAATATCAGCTCAGCCTTGTTAGAAAAATGAGAAGTCTTGCTTTATTTTTTATATCAAATTCTGATCTGAGCCATCATTTGCCAGAATTATGTCTGTCAGGAGTTTTCAGAGTTTGGAAAACTTGGGGAGACAGTTCTGATACTCACTTGTAAACATCACTAAGATGTAAACTGCCTAAGTACACTGAATCTATGTGAATAAATACACATCCTTTCTGCCAAGTTTTTTGGTCATATGTATTCTTTTACCTCAACCTTCAGGATCAGGGAGGTTAATGTTCTTGCCTCCAGCACCCACGAGCTGAAGCACTGCCAGAGGCCCTACTCTCTTCTGCTAAAGCTGGGCACAGATTCCTTAGTTTTTAGAACATACAATCTCTAGAGGGTAATCTGAGCTGTTCAAATCTAAGAATTATAACCTTTGGTGAGAATTTGAAGATGTATGGTTGATTTTGTTAGTAATCATAATAATTAAGGTATGCTGTTGTTATTTAATGCCTTGAAGCCATGAATTGCCCATGAAGCGTGCCAGAAAAGCCATTAGATTTTTCTTTGAGAAGCATTGTCTATCCACCTCTGAGTTGATCTAATTTAATTTTCTTTGAAAGACTGTACCAAAAAGGTTTTACTTTTTTCTCAAGGAAGGTATATAAACTCGGGCCTTTTAAAAAATACACTAGGTTTTCCTTCATGTGGTAGAAAGGGGGAAAAGATTTCTTGATAAATATTTGCTGTCTCAAAAATTCACCTTGGGCTGGGAATTTAGCTCAGTGGTGCCACTGCCTGCCTCACAAGCACTAGGTCCTGAGTTGGATCCCCAGTACCAAAAAACAAAAACAAAAACAACTCACCTTGAATTCAAATAATAATGCAAAAGTCAACTAAGGAAAACATACTCTCAATACAAGACAGGTAAAGAGCTAAATTTTTAAATATACAAACAGGTCTTATTAAAAAAAGAAAAACCCTGTGCCTCACAAGCGCAAGGACCCAAGTACAATCCCTGGTACCAAAAAAAAACACACAAAAAACCTAAAAGCAAAAAAGGTTATAAAAAAATGGCGTAAAATGAAGAATAATGTCTATCCCCTCCATAGCACCCATCTGATTCCTGCCCCACTCTTAAAAGTAATATCTGTTAATTTCTTATGTATTCCTCCAGAAAAATTTTCATGAGTAATAGCAGTAATAGATGTATATTGTTTTTGCCACTGCCTGCCTCACAAGCAGAAGGTCTTGAGTTTGATCTCTGATACCAAAAAAGCAATTAAGGTGTCTTATGTACATGTACCAACTTGACAAAAAGAATATAAATGTTATATCCTGCAAACATGTACTAATAAAATTTTAAAATAAAATGTATATTGTTTTCTGTGACAGTTAATATTGATTGACAACTTGATTGGCTTGAGAGACATCTAAGAGATTAGTAAAGTACACCTCTGGATGTGTCTGGGTGGGTCATGGTTGGGGACTATCCATTCTTTGGGTTCTTTTCTCTCATTCTGTTTCGAAGATGCCATGAGGTGAGCAGCTTTCCTCTGCCACACTCTTCTGCCATGATGTTTCTGCCTCACAGCCAGCTGACCATGGACTGAAACCTCTGAAACTTTGAGCCAGATAAATACACCTTTTCTTCTTTAAGTTGTGTATGACAGGTATTTAGTCCCAGCAGTGGAAAGGTGACTAATACAGCTGCCAAATGCTTACATATCCATATAATTACATATCCACATAATTTTCCTTTATATGAGGGATAGACTTCCATTCAAACAGCTGTAGATCTCTAGTTGAAATTATTCATTAGAAGAGATTGGTTAAGGGTAATTTACGGTCTGTATAATATGTCTGGATTCACTGAATCTTGATGATACATGTGAAAAATTGTACAGAGACAAAAATAATAAAATATCAAGATAGATATTTTTCTTTGAATATACCTGACATATTAAACGCTAAAGGATAGTGTCTAAAGTGTTCTTTTAAAGTTTTCAATACAAGTGCTTTATAGAGTACATTTAGTATTGTCATCACATTAGCAGCATGATTGATACTCTCTAGTACATAAGATTTAAAGGTCCAGACTACAAAAGTAAAAAATTATAACAGCTAACTCAGAGTCATTAATTTTATAGATCTAATAATTTAGTAATTTGTGTCTGATGTGTTTAGCTTAATTTGGGTGGTGGTGGCTGAAATTCATTTGTAACAAATAGGAGTCTATACAAAACCAGGAGAAGAAAAGATGTAGGATTAGATTCATGAAATTCAAAGACAATTGTGCTCAATGCAAATACAGTGTCACATTAGTGTCTGTTAAGCAAAATAATGCCCCATGAACCACTACCACAAAAATCACATCCTTGAAACCAGTGATTAAGTTGCCTTACATGACAAAGAGGAACTTTGCAGGTGGGATATAGTTAAGGATCATGAGATGTGGAGATTATTCTGAGTATTCATGTGGTTTCAATGTAATCAAAAGGGGTGCTCATGAAAGGGAAGCAGAGGGTCAGAGACACAAGTAGATGGGACATGGAAGTAGAGTTCAGAAAGATTTGAAGATGCTCTGTTGCTAGCACTCAGGATAGGGAAAGGAGCTGCAAGCCAAGGAATGCAGGTGGCCTCTAGAAGCTGGGAGAGGCAGGGAACGGAGTCTCATCCACAGTCTCCAGAAATAACCAGTCCTGGTCACATCTTGATTTTAGCTCAGGGAGGCTGGTTTGCAAATTCTGGCCTTTAGAATGAAAATGAATTGATGGTAATTATTACAGTAATAATAGGAAACTATTAATCTTATGATACTAAGATTAATCTAGTGACTCATTTCTGTCACTATTGCCATGAAAATACAATTAGTTTTCATTAATTTATTACTTATTACATGGCAGGAACTTTATCAACTGCCTTAAAAATAATAATCTTTGCAACAACCCTATGAAAATATTATTTCCTTTTCGTAATATGAAACTGAAGAGTAGAGAGATTAATTTGTCAGTCACACACTATTTAGTAACAAAGCCATTGTCTATTACATTTAAGAACTAATGCTTATCCAATCTAAACATAAAAGTATCTGCTATCTTTCATGACATTTTACAGTCTAGTATACATAAGTGGTCTTATATTGATTTGTACATGTGGTTATATTTTATGGAGGAATTGTTATCACTGTGAACATTTTCAGCATATAAATGTTCATAATGTTATCGTTGATTTCTTACTGATTTGACACATTTGCTTTTGCTTTTGTTTTTGTTTGTTTGTTTGTTTTTGGTACCGGGGTTGGAACTTGGGTCCTTGTGCTTGTGAGGCAGGCTGCAGAACCACTGAGCTAAATCCCCGGCCCACATTTGTTTTTTTAAGAAAAATAAAATAATAAGGAATCATTATTATAACTAAAATCTACTTTCTCATCTGAAGTTCCTGGGAGAAAGTATATTAATTGACTAGTTCAATCATATTTTTAGTGTGTTCTTGTTTGATGGTTTCTTTTAAAAATTTTTTAAAAAAGAAGAAAAGCTTTTGAATTGAGATTATGTACTTACTTAGAAAAAAGAAATAATTAACTCTTTTCAAGTACATTATAAAAGACTTATATAAAGAGAATTCTAGCCAGAAATTGTTAAAGGGGAAGATCAAAGTTGAAGGATTTAGTTTTTAATGTGGGTTATTAAATGTTGAAATTATTTAATGAGATTAATAACTATGAAGTTGATAAATCTTCATAAATGAAAATAGTAAATAAAATGTTATCCATGCTGAATGCCAACTTGACAGATCTTACTTTTTTATTTGTAAATTTTTTTCATGTCTTATAGTTCAGTTTTTCATGTTATTAATTCACACTCACTTATGTTTTCATTTTTTAAAATTGGCTAGATAAGTCAAAGACTAAATTTAGTTTTTCTGGGGTTTTTTGGTATTATGCCATATGTAAATTCTCCATTGATCTTATCATATTCTGTCTTTGTGCTATAATAAAATTTTGCACACATATCATCTTTTCTAATTAAGTTTTATTCAAAAATTTTACTTCTAAAGCAGTTATGAGGTTTGCTCCTCTATTAAGTTGTGAGAATAAAAAATGTCATACAGTTATGCTAATTAGAACATATAAACATTTAATATTATTGCTAAGCAAAATTAAAGAAATAAATGGAGATATATATAGAGAGAGAGAGAGATTGGAACACTTGATATTTTTTGTTGTGTTTTTTCCAAGTTGATCACAGATTCAATGCAACTCCAATCAGAATCCTAGTTGAACTTTTTGTTAAAAATTTCAAACTGACCTAAAAGTTACATAGAGAACCTAGACAATGGAAACAGTTTTGAAAAATAACAAAATTAATGAGCTGAGACTCTTTGGTTTTAAGACATGGAATAAAGCTTCATTAAACAAGATGCACAGGTCATCGAAACAGAATAGAGTCCAGGCATTAATTCACATAAATATGATCAATGGATTTTCAAAAGATACTCTAGTACAATTCGTTGGAGGAAAGAGAACTGGTGCTAGAATAACTGGATATCTATAAAGATATATAGGTTATTTTTTCAATCTCAGGCCTTACCTCATACAATATTCAAAAAGTGACTTGTGATGAATTATTTACCTCAATGTAAAACCTAAAATGGAGAAAGAAGAGTAAAGGAGGGTAAGAGGGGTGGTGGACATGATTAAATTATGTGATATACATGTATGAAAATATCACAAAACCTATTATTCTCTATAATTTATGTATAAAAATTAAAATTCTACAACCATAAAGCTTCTAGAAGAAAACATGGGAAAATATCTTCATAACCTTGGGGTGAATAAATATTTCTGGGACCCAAAGCATTAATTTCAAAAGAAAATATTAAACAGATATAATAAAAATTTAAAACTTCTAATCATCAAAAGACATACTTAATGGGCTGGGCATTTAGCTCAGTGGTGCCACTGCCTGCCTTGCAAGTGCAAGGTTCTGAGTTCAATCCCCGGTACCAAAAAAAAAAAAAAAAGACATACTTAAGAAAATGAATAGACAAGCCATAGACTGGGAGAAAATATTTATGCTAATGTCTAATGAAGGATTTATATCCATAATATTTTTTAAAATCTGTAACTCATTTATAAAAGACAACAATTAAATATGGGCAAAATACTTTAATGGACAGTTTGCAAGGAAAGGTATATGAATGGTCAGTAAGTACAAGAAAGAATACTCAAAAATATTAGTCATCAGGGAAATGCAAACTAACGCAATAAGATACTGTAACCTCTAGAGTGGTTAAAAATAAAGACTTTCACATCACGTATTTGCATGCATATGGGTTAACCAGAACCCAGGTTCAACCACTTTGGAAAGTCTTTGGCAACTCTCTTAAAAATTAAAGCCATATTGTCTCTGTGACCCAGTAATTTCACTTGTAGGTATTTATTCAAGAGAAATGAAATCTTCTGTGTATAAAAAGAGTTGTACAAGCATGTTGTACAAGCATGTGAATAAAAGATGGAAGCTTTATTCAAAATAACACAAAGTAGAACAACTCAAATGTCCACCAAGTGAGTGATTATGCAAATTATAGTATATTCATAAAATACTATTCACAATTAAAAGAACAAATTACAATTTGGAAAACAACATAAATGAATCTCAAAAACATACTCCATAAGAGTCTAACATGAAAGAATATGTATTGTATAATTTTATTTATATGAATTTTTGGAACAAACAATTCTCATCTAAGATAAAAAAGCAGAATAATGGTTGCTTCTAGGGGGCATGCATTCCCTCAGTTAAGGCATAAGAATGTTTTCTTGAGTGAGGGAAACATATCTTTATAGATGTGTACACTTGAATTTGTCAAAACTCATTGAACTATACACTTAAGATCAATATATTTTACCTTATGTAAATTATACTTCAATAAAATATTAGAAAAACACTGTTGTGCTGCTATTCTATGAAAATTACTTTAGCAATATGAACTATATATAAAGTAATAATTCTTTGGACTGGTTTCTAAGAGGGATAATGGTATAAACACTGGCATGTGGATATTTTTTATAGAAACCAACCAAAATGGTCAAAGGTATATACAACTAAAGTAGTAGATAATTGCTGCTGTAGTTTGGTTCTGGAGTGTCTTTTTTCTTCTTGTTTGTCGTTTCTTTTGACACAGGGTCTTGCTAAGTCACTAAGTTTTCCAAGCTGGG
The DNA here is from genome assembly GCF_053883595.1 of Heterocephalus glaber. Taxonomy (NCBI): domain Eukaryota; kingdom Metazoa; phylum Chordata; class Mammalia; order Rodentia; family Bathyergidae; genus Heterocephalus; species Heterocephalus glaber. The sequence continues at coordinate 10,490,827 of NW_028258151.1, read as the reverse complement.
CTTGAATTTACAATTTTCCTACCTCAGGTTCCCAGAGTGTCAAGATTGTAGATTACAGACTTGGAAAATTCTCTTAAGGCCCATTTGTTAAAGGCTTGTCTCCAGTTTGGTGCTACTGGGAGGTGGTACAAACTTTAAGAGGTGGGGGTCTAGTGGGAAGTCTTTAGGTCTAATAATAGATTTAGGTTTAAATATAAAATGTTTATATATGTCCTCAAAGCCTCATGTGTTCAGAAGTAGACCATTTGGAGGGTGACTGGATCATAGAGGCACTATACTCATCAGCAGATTAGTCCATTGATGAGTTCATTGCTAAATGTGCTGTTAGGAGACTGGTCTGGGTGGAAGAGATACGTCACTGAGGGTGTGACCTGGAAGTATGTATGCTTGTCCCTGGCTCCTCCCTTTTCTCTCTCTGTTTCCTGAATGTCATAAGTTTCTCTGCCATGCCCTTCTACTATTTTTTCTGCCTTGGAGACAGGCAGCTATGAACTGAACCCTTTGAAACTATGAGGAAAAATAAACCTCTCCTTTAAGTTGGAAGTGTTGGGTATTCTCTTCCAGCCAAAAAAGTGACTAGTGCAGAAAAGTTTTATTAAGTGTGGAATTGTTGCTGTGACTATTCCTGACCATGTGGTTTGGAAGCCTTTGGTTTGTGGGAGGAGTTTGGAAAAGTTTGGAGATGCATGCTAGAGAAGCCCTAGAATGATGTAAATGGTGTTCAATAGGCAATAAATTTGGCGCTCAGAAGACCAGAATGCTGATAGGAATGTAGACAGTAAAGACCGGGATCAGGAGGTTTCTGCCAGGAACAAGACTTTTGTTTAAAAATTGGTCTAGAGGCTATCCATGTTATATTCTGCCAAAATTCTTGTCTACATTTTGTTCATGTTGTAAGATTTGGTGAAGCTGAATTTAAAGTAGGAGACTAATTGATCTGGTGGAAAAAATTTCAAGTCAGCTCAAAGGTGAGGGTACTGCTAGCTGCTTTTAGCATATTTACGGTGAGAATCAGGAGCAAAAAGCCTAATTGAGAGATAGTAAAATTTTATAGCTTGGCAAAGTGCTTCACAAGGGAAGCACTTGTGAAGTTAGAGCCAAGAAGAGTATAGTTCCTAAAAATCTTAGTGCTGTTTAAAAAAGCCAAGTACTGGGCCAGGGATTTAGCTCAGTGGTTCTGCCACCTTCCTGGCAAGTACAAAGGCCCGAATTCAATACCCAGTACCAAAAAACAAACAAACAAAAGAGCCAAGTACTTTGCACCAGGACAGTTGAAAAAATCCCTTCATAACCATCTCAATGGCATCTCAAAAACTGGACAGATCTCACTCACTGCAAGCTCAAGTGTGCAAAAGGAGAAACTCCTTTGCTTTGAGAAGAGTCCCCCAGAACACCCTGCTCACTCAGAGACACTTAATGAAGTACATCACTGAGTTTAGCCATCTGTACACTCAGAAGCCACTATAGTCATGGTCCAAGAGAGCCTACCTACTGCTTAAGCTGGTGACAGACCTTGGTGTCATCCACAGGATGGTGATTTTACAGCCATGCAGAGGCAGAGTATAAGAGTTACAGGATCATGGAAGCTTCCACCCAAATTTCAGAAAAAACCCAAGAAGCCAGCTAAAAATGTGTGACAGTCCTTGCCAGTAGCCCCTGAGAGGACAGTGTATGAAGCTGTGTGAGTGAAGCCAAAGCTACAATATAAAACCCTGAAAGTTGGAGAAGCCAAAAGCATAAAACATCTGCTAAGAAAAGCCACAAGCAGTGAGCACAGTCAGCCCAAGGGAAAGGCCATGCAGGCTGCAATCAGCAAGGCTGTGTGGGTGGGGCTGCCCAAGTCCTTCTGTGTTCACATCTCACCACAACCTGCTGTAGATGCTGACCCTGTTGGGTTTCAGTCTTGCTTTTGTCTGATTCCTTTCTTTTCCCCTATTCCTCCCTTTTAAAAAGGGAATCCTTGCCATACACTATTATACAAGTATGATAAAAGTAATTAACTTTCTTTGTAATTTTTACAGGAGGTCATAGCTAAGAATTTGTCTTAAGTCTCAGAAGAGACTTTTAGACTTAGACTTTTCAGCAGTGCTGAAACTGTGAAGACTCTTAGATATGGACTAAATGCCTTTCATATATATAATGAGATTGTCATGAGCCTTTTGCCTCTTGGAAGATAGGGGTGAGATATAGTTTAGAACCAAAATATTCCCCTGTTAAGATGTCTTAGGTACATGCTCCAGCGGTGATGAATGTAATCATTATGTACTGCAAACATGTACTAATAAAAACTCATAGAAACACACATACATGTGCATGTTCAAATCCTTAGCTTTTCTTGACAATGATGACCAAAGAGTATCATACCTTCAAATGAAATAAAGGATTAGTTTCTAAAAGTTCCTCAGAAGTCGCCTGTGTTCACAGGTGGGGATTATGGAAGGTGATTGGATCATGAGGGTGCCATACTCATCAGTAAATTAGCCTAGTGATGAGTTTATACTTGTGAAAGCACTGCTGGGAGATGGGCCAGGAGGTGGTGGAGGAGGTGCATCACTGGGAGTGTGTCTTTGTGGCCCCCCACCCTGCCTCTGGCATGTCCTGCTCTCTGCTTTTGGCTGCCATGGATTGAGTAGTTTCTGTCCACCATGCCTTTCCTCCATGCTGTTTCTGCCTTGGAGCCACCCCAACCATAGACTGATGCATGGCCCACCAATGAGCCAAAATAAACCTCTCCTTTTTTGATTGTAGGTGTTGGACAAAAAGTGACGAATACAACTGTCTCTTTCATGACAGGTGACCTTCATATCTGCTTGACCATTGCTCACCCTACTGTGATCCCCATAACCCTATAAACATAATGTACTCTGTCCTGAATTTAATGTGCCTTTGTCACATAACATTTGCTTCTTTTCTCAGGAAACTAAGTTTCTTAGGAAAATAATTCTTAGAAATTAATTTGATGAATTCATCTAATTTTGATGGTTAAAGGCAGATACCTGGGAATTATGCTATTTATCTGATGGTATTTATTCCCACTATTTATGTTGAAATCTCATCTCTCAGTTCTTCCTCTATGGTCCATCTTCTCCACATTATACACTGTAATTACTCAATTAGTATCTTTGGCAATAGTCTCCATCTCTTATCCTGTCCTTTTTTTCCAATTTTTATTTTTGTTATTATTACATGTTTGTAATACATAATGATTACTTTCCTCATGGGGAGTTAGTACATTTATATAACACATCTTAATTCTTTTTTACTGCCTTTCTCTCCCTTCCCTTCCTCCTCTCTCCATCTCTTGGTCCCCTTCTAATCTGCAAAATATCTATTTCCCTATTTCTTAGTATCTTATGTAAGAGAAATCATTCAATATTTAAGCTTGTCTCTCTGATTTATTTCACTTACCATTATGGTCTCAAAATGCATCCATTTTCCTACAAATAACTCAAGTTTATCCCTTTTTTTTGTACTGGGGATTGAACTCAGGACTTTGCACTTGCAAGGCAGGTGTGGTGCCACTGAGCTAAATCCCAGCCCAAGTTTATACCTTTTTATGGCAGAGTAGTACTGTATGGTGTATAAATACCACGTTTTCTTTTTTCATTCATCTGTTGATAGACATATGGGCTGCTTCCAAAATTTAGCTATAATGAATTATGCTGCTGTAAACATAGGTATGCATGTATCACTGTAGTATGATGACTTTAACTATTTTTGGAAAATACCTAGAAGGGGAATAGCTGGGCTGAATGGTATTTCTAGTTTTAGTTTTCTAAGAAATCTTTGTACTGGGTTGGGGATTTAGCTCAGTGGTTCTGGTGCCTGCCTCGCAAGCGTGAGGTCCCCGAGTTCGATTCCCAGTACCAAAAAAAAAAAATTCTTTGTACTGATTTCCACAGTGGTTGTACTTGTTTATATTCTTAACTGTGTAGAAGGATACTTCCTTTTTTCCCACAGCCTTGCCAGCATTTATTATTTGATTTCTTGATGATAACCATTCTTGTTGGAGTAAGATGGAATCTCAGTGTTGTTTTCATTTTGCATTTCTCTCATAGCTAGAGACATTGAACATTTTTTCACTATTGGAAATTTGTTCTTCTGAGAAGTGTCTATGCATTTCAGTTGCCCATTTTTTATTGAATCTTTTATTGGGGGAGTCTAATTTTTTTGAATTATTTATATACTCTAGATATTAGTGCTCTGTCTGAGGAGTAGCTGGTAAAATATTTTCCCATTTTTGTAGCTTGTCTCTTTACTCTGCTGCTTGTTCCTTTGCTGTGAAGAAGCTTCTACATTTGATATTATCCTATTTGTTTTTTCTTGATGTTCTTTTTTTGTGCATTTGAGGTTTTATTCAGAAAGTCCTTGCCTATACCTATGTCTGTACATTAGTTTTGGAAGTATGGCCATTTTAACTCTATTGGTCCTAACTATTCAGGAACATGGAACATCTATTTTCCAATGTCCTCTTCAGTCTCCTTTTTGAGAGTACTATAATTTTCATGGCAGAGGTCTTTTACTTCCTTGGTTAGGTTAATTCCTAAGTATTTTTTCTTGATGATATTGTTTTCCTAATTTTTTTTTTTTTTTTGGTACCGGGGATCAAGCTCGGGACCTTGCGCTTGTGAGGCAGGTGGCGGAACAACTGAGCTAAATCCCCAGACCCTTCTTTTCCTAATTTCTTTCTCTGTGAGCTCTTCAGTGCTGTACAGAAATGCTATTGATTTTTGTGTATTGATCTTTTGTTGGAGTTTTTTTGGTCATCTATGTAAAGGATCATGGTGTCTGCAAATAATGATAATTTGACTTCTTCCTTTATTAAACATATCCTTTTATTTCTTTCCCTCGCCTGATTGCTCTGGCTAATATTTTCAATACTGCATTGAACAGGAGTGGTGAATGTGGAAATCCTTGTCTTTTTCCAGATTGTAGAGGAAGAACTTTCAGTTTTTTCTGATTTAATATGATATTGGCAGTAGGTTTGTCAAAAGTGGCTTTTATCAGATTAAAATAAGGACCTTTTATACCTATTTTCTTCAGTGTTTTTTTTTAATCATGAATGAATGTTGTATTTTCTCAGTGGCTTTTTCTGCATCTATTGAAATGATCATGTGCTTTTTGTCCTTGCTTCTGTCTGTGATATATTACATTTATTGATTTGTATTTGTTGAACCATCCTTCCATCTCTAAGATGAGGCTTTCTTGATCATCATGTTTGCCAGTATCTTGTTGAGGATTTTTGCATCTATATCCATTAAAGAAATTAGTCAATAGTACTCTTATTTTGCTTGGATCCTTGTCTGGTTTTGCAATCAGGGCAATGCCAGCTTTCATGAATGACTTTGAGAGTACCCCTTCCTTTTTGATTTTATTAAAGAGTTTGAGGAATATTGGTGTTAGATCTTCCCTAAAGTTCTTATAACATTCAGCAGTGAATTCATCAGGACCTGGGCTTTTCTTAGTTGATAGGAATTTTTTTTTTTTTTTTTTTTTTTAGGTATGAGGGATCAAACTCAGGACCTTGTGCTTGTGAGGTGGCCACAGTGCCACTGAGCTAAATCCCTGGCGATAGGTTTTTTTATTATTGCTTCAGTTTCACTGCCTAGGATTGGGTTATTCAGGGATTTTATATCTACTTGGTTCATTTTGGGTAGTTCATATGTGTCTTGTTCTGGTTTTTTTTTTTTTTTGGTACGGGGGATGGAACTCGGGACCTTGCGCTTGTGAGGCAGGTGGCGGAACCACTGAGCTAAATCCCCAGCCCAGTTCATATATGTCTATGAATCTATTCATTTTTTTCTGAATTCTCTAGTTTATTGAAGCACAGGTTCTTTCAGAAGTTGATAATTATCTGAATTTTGGCACTGTCCCTTGTAATTTCAATTTTCATTTCTAATTGTATTGATTTGGCTCTTTTTTTTTCTTTTTTGGTAAAGTTGGCTAAGAGTTTTTCTATTTTGTTTATTCTTTCAAAGAACCAGTTCTTTGACTCATTGATTCTTTGTATTGTTGTTTTAGTCTTAATTTCATTCATGATTTTCTTCTCTGATCTTCATAATTTCTTTCTTGTTACTTTCTTTGGATTTGGATTGCTCTAGTTTGTCTAGGATCTTGAGGTGCATCATTAGGTTATTTTCTTTTTTTTTTTTTCTGGTATCAGGGATTGAACTCAAGACCTTGTGGTTGCAAGGCAGGCACGGTACCACTGAGCTAAATCCCTGGCCCCCATCATTAGGTTATTTATTTGGGCTCATTTTGTTTTACTGATGGTGGGCATTCACAGCTAAAAATAACCCCACTTAGAACTGCTTTCACTGTGTCCCATATGTTGTGATATGTTTTATTGGCATTATCATTTGATTCTAGGAACTAATTTCTTCCTTGATTTGACCTATTGATTATTCAATAATGTATTGTTTAATTTCTATGCATTTGCATAATTTCTGTGGGGTTTTTTGCGATTGTGCTATGATCTGTCAATGTGGATGGGATAATTTTGATTCTTTTTTTTTTTTTGGTACCGGGGATCAAACTTGGGTCCTTGTGCTTGCGGGGCAGGCAGCAGAACCACTGGGCTAAATCCCTGGCCCTAATTTTGGTTCTTTTACATTTACTTAAGCATGCATTGCTGGCTAATATGTCATCTACTTTGGAGAAAGTTCCGTGTGCTACTGAGAAGAATGTGTATTCTGTTGTTGTTGGATGGAACACTGTAGTTATCTCTTAAGTACATTTTTCCAAAGGTTTGCTACAACTCTGATATATCTTTGTTGATTTTTTGTCCAGTTGATCAATTTCTAATAGTGGAGAAGAAAAAAAAATTGTAATAGTGGGGTATTGAGGTCCCTGCTATAACTGTGTTGATGTTTATCTGATGTTTTATTTAGTGTTTATTTTATGAAATTGGTTGTGCTGGTATTCTGTGTATATATGTTTATAATGGTTATGTCTTTCTGTTGAATTGTTCCCTTAACCAGAGACTTTCTTTGCCTCTTCTGATCAGTTTTGGCTTGAAATCCATTTTGTCTGAAAATAGGATAACTATTCTTGCTTGGTTTTGGGTTCCTGGTGCATCCTTTGATTTTTATTCTATGAATGAGAAAAAATGAAATGAAAATGATAATTGGGTGAGTGCTATATATTAGTCCAAAATATTTGTGCTAATAAATGTTGTTACCTGAAAATACCAACACCCCTTTCTCCAGCAGATTCAGGGCATAAGAAGCACTATTAATGAAATAAAGACTTCACTCAGAGAAAGGACAGGGCGTGTGCCTAAAGAACTATAAAGCTTTGCAGGATTTCTGCTACTCTCAGTGCCTAACCGCTTAAAAATTAACCATTTCTACAAAAAGGTTTGTTTTAAAGTATCTGAAAACAGTGATATCCAGGAAGTTGCCCTCCCACCCACATCCTTGCCTAAGGGAAAAGCCACTGAGGTTTAGGAAAAGCAGATCAAGTAAGATACTAATCACATAGAAAAAAGTAATGTTTTGTTTTGCTTCTGTTTAAAAAAGGTCCCATGAATATACAGCAATCTCATAAGGAACTCTAGTGAAATGTAATCAGAGGACTGAAGGAGGGAGGTCTGGCAAAAATAGATCTATTCTAACATGTTCTATAGAGTAACAAGTTAGTACCATTGTCAAGATGCATGTTCTGCACCATACAATTTTTGTTGTTGGTTGTTTGTTTCTGGTTTTTGAAATTTTTTAGCTAATTATAATTTTAAAATCACTGCTAGCAAGTGGTCCAAAACTCCAACAGCCACTGATGTCAGGACCCAGCAATTTTCAAACATTCACTTTTTTGTTTTGGAATTTAGAAAATATTAATAAAACAGCATCATAGTAAAAGTATGCTAAGATCTGGGGCTGTTCACTTGATTTATTTCTATGTGAATAGGATTAAGCTATAACCACTCATTAACCTTTTACTAATTTTACTTTCTCCATCCTCACAATGAATATGCATTTTTCAGGACATCACACTGTCGCTCTCTTTTTACCTGCTTTTGGGAAAAAAAAATGACAAACCTTCTGTATATTATTTTCAATTTTGTTAGTATGTTGTACATATTTTCCAGCACCGAAACTGAAGTAATATCTACAACCATGAGAAGCTAAACCTAGTCAGCATTAATAGAGTCATTTTTTTATATGGCTATTAGGTCAAATTACAGTTAGAAAAAAATCATCATTACAATTCAGTCAAGTATAAATAAGAAAGCTAGATAAAACCATGTAAACTGTCACCATTTAGAGATCTAATTCAAAAGCTTCAAACTTGAACTAGCACTATCAAAACTCTGCCAGTTTGAAAACCATTAAAAATTATTGCTGGAATCTAATAATTAAAATTTGGTAGTTTGTGCTGTGATGCAAGAGTGGGGAAATACTTTGTGCTATGGAACAAATACCCTGTAAAATCTGTAGCCTCAGACTAATTTTAATTTATCACTTTGCATCTCTTGCTAGGAAACAAGACACTGTGAATGTCAGGTGGTTGAAATCAATATGTTGAATGTTCTAAGCCAGTTAATCCACTTGGCAACAAAACACAAAAAGGAAACAGAAACTTGCAGGTGGATTTATAACTGAGAAGCCCACCCCAGGCATACCTCCCTCATCATTTAGCTATACCTCCTACTCAACACAAACTTGAAATGGCTCTAAAAACTTGCAGTGCCAATTAGGCTGTGCATAGCAATTGCAACCCGTCCAGTCTGTCTGTGATGGATGTAAAAGGTCTGTAGCTCCAAGTCCACATGAAGTGAGTGTCTTCAATGTGTTTAGAATAATGAAGTAATACTAAGGTCACTTCTGAATAATATTTTTGTCTTTTTTGTTTGTTTGTATGAATGATCCATTGGTCACTTAGACCACTGTGTAAAAATTAAAGAATCCTCAAGGCATGAAAGCATCAGTAATCTGTAATCTGCAGGACTCTTCCCCTGTCTGGGAAAATATTTGCCACAATTTTCCCCAAGCAAATTATTCTTGGTCACTCAAGTCTAAGAAAAAAATTCAGATTGTAAAAATTGTAATTCTCTCTCTGTCTCTGTCTCTCTCTTTTTTTTTGTCAGCAAACTACCACTCTGGTGGCAAATATAAAAGTGTAGAATATATGGACCACAAGGCCAAGCATAAACCCCTAACAATGGTACATCTGCCTACCCATGCTGCTTGAGAGTCTCTGGAACAGGCTTTTTTATATTTATTCTACAATATAAATGTAGGTATATCCTATTATATAAATCATCGTAGAACTTAAATCTCCATGTACAAAAAAGACTAAGAATATCTAATAATAACTAGTGCAGTGTGTCAGGGTTTTGTTTTATTTTGTTTTGAAAGAATAACTAGGCAATATATGAAACTAGTTTTACACTCTCTGGTTGGTAAAAGAGATGCTGGATGAGCTACAGTAAAGGCAGTCTTTTACCAAGTTACCACCGTTTACCATCAAAAGCCTTCAATGGAAAGCAAAGCTCTAGACTCATTCTGTTTCTGTTCAGTATCGCAAAGACGACAATACCCTCAAAGATTCTGGGTTCCAAAACTGGCCCAGGATGCCAAGTTCTGCTTCAAGTGAATCTGGGCCGCACAGGGCAACAAGCACTTGTGTGCAGTCTGTATTTTCCACCAATTGGACTCACAGGCATCCCTTGGTAAAGACAAGGCTAGGGTAGTAGGTAAAGCACAATGTTTTACAATTAAAGGACGCTTCACTGGTCAGCGCAAGAAATAAGTACGGGAGACTGTGGCATTTCTTTTGGCTGTCCATCATGGGTGAGTGGAGTTGACCTCTGACCTCTGTGCACATTTTCCATGGCTGCCACTTCAGCCAGTGCAGCAAGGCTAAAGAATGCAGATACAGCAGGCATTTCTGGAGTGCTGCTTCGCATTTCCTCTACCTCAGTGGTGTGTGCACATTCGTCACTGCAGTCTGTCTTGGCCGCTTTAGGGAGATTCCTCTGCAGTTGCTCCTTTGGTTTGTCATCCAAAGTGATACCCGGCCATCTGCTGTCCTGACAAGGTGTGTGATCTTGGTTTTCCTTGCTTTTCTCTTTTGGCTGCCCACCAAAGGTTCTTGCGTTGTTGGTTCTGGAGTGTTGGGAATGGATAGGGCATTTTTAACCTTATAAGCAGGCTCCGTGGTGTTTTTGTCTTCTGAAAATATGGCTTCTGTAGGGTGAATGGCATCCAAGAATAGTTGCTTGTTTGACCATTTATCCCCACTTCCTTTTTCTGGAACATTAGGCTTCTCCTTTTTGTGTTTATATTTGCTGACAATTTTGTGGAATAAGTTCTTTTTCTGAGACTGGAAAGTATCTTTGCTGGTTTTAGTCAGTTCTGAGGACACATTTCCAGTCTTCTTTTTTCTTGGGACAGGTACACATTTCTGGTCAAAAGTAACAGGACTATGTTGAGGAAGGCTGTTGAATTTCTTTTCAAATTCTTCATCCAGCCTTGCTGAGCCAATGAAAGAGTCTTCTTTTAGCTTTGTTTTCTTGAACTTCTTATTCCCACTGGTCCCACACTGGTTAAATGTCCAGCTCTCTTCACCCCAACACCCTTCATGATCAGAGGAGTTGCCTTTTCCCAAGCTTCATTTACCTCTGTCAACACTAGCTCACAGAGAGGTGAGCATGCCCTCAGACACCAGGGTTTTATAAAGGGCACTTTTGCAATACCTCCTTTCCTGGAGCCACAGGTCTCTGTTTTTCTGTGATAGTCATTGTCCTCAGGCTTGACCTGTCCTGATAGGCTGGGTGGTGGTGCATCCTCTGTGGGAGTCAATGGTTCTGCTTTTATACCCTCCGGCACCTCACCAGAAATGTTCTTGCTGGCAGAAATACTAATGGAATCTGGAGGTCCTGACTCTTTGGTAATGTCTGAGGACTTCTCCTTTGACATTTTCTTCTCTCTTGATTTCACTTTTTTCTTTGGTGGCTTGGCATCCAAAATGCCTTCCTTGACACTTGAAGATATGCGAACCTTCTTCCGAGGGGTTTCTCCAAGTTTGTCAACACCCTAGTCTCCTTTTGCCACAGCTTCAATAGTATATATGACACTTTCAATGTCAGATTCTGAAGACTGCCTCTTTTTGCATGTCTTCTTGGGTGTGGACTTATCATTTCCATGTTGATCCATTTTGCTTTTCTTCTTCTTCTTCTTTTTTAGCTTTTCTCGTTTGTTTAATGCAGGGGGATCTTCGATGATCATAATTCCATGAGGATGGCACATGTGATCCTTTAGACTGGGAACATCACTAATTATTATCTTGCTACTAGCAGAGTAAGAAAAATCAGGGAAATGACTATATTTTTGATCCTCTTCTAATTCTTCCTTTCTAATTTCTTTGCAGTCTTCCGTTTTTATAGCCATTACATCATCCATTTGTAGCTCCTCAAAATTTCTTAATTCTTTAGATTCTCTTTTATTTTCTTTGGCTGGTTTTTCAAATTCTTTCTCTTCCCGCAACCCAGTTGCGTCTGTTTTCTCCACTTTTATTTCTCTTTCTTCTTTTCCCTTCTCCAATTCTTTAATTCTTCCACCATCTGATTCTTTTGCTTTTAGTAGCTTTGTTTCTTCCATTTTCACCCCCTCTGATGCCAAGCACATCTCTGCCAGTTGAAAGAGTGTAGACTTTCTGCAGTGTTTTACGGGCTCAGCATCACCCAACTTCGAAGTGTTTGAAGAGATCTCTGCAAACTGAAACAAGGCCGACGCTTGACACTGATTTGTAGGAGCATCAGAGTGGGATGTACTTGAAGATATCTTGGCAAGCTGAAATAATGGTGACTTCTGATGCAATTCAGGGGATTCAGAAACATCAGGCCTACAAGTGCCAGAGGGTATCTCTGGTGTGCCAAGAGCATGTTCTCCAGCTAACAGCAGCATGCTCAGGCCTCCCATTTGCGTGGGATCAGCCATGCCAAAGTTGAGCTGAGGCATTTGTTCAGTCTTTGCTATCTTGGGGCTTGGCAAGTCTCTTGAAGAGTCGGATAGGAAGGCCCAAAGCTTCTTTCATGGTTTGAGAGTGGGTGTTGGTGATTTCACAGGCTTGTTTGTGGTAGGACACCATTTGTAGCTAGGATTTGCTTTCATAAATGCATCTTTATACTCCTTGGCCATGTCTATATACTTCTGTTTTTCCCTTGGATCTATAACAGCCCACCAATCAGCTAGTATCTTGGTAGCACCTCTGTTGTCAAGCCTGAGGTGTTCTTAACGGACAAGGGAGCAATGGCATTTGCAAAATAAAAGAAATGCATTCATTGGTCTACGGGCTCGCTGTTCTGGTGATTCATCATCTTCTGCCTCACCAACATCTTGTTCTAGGCCATCGGATCCAAGAAGTTGAACTTTATCAATATCCTCCTCTTCATCTTCCTCTTCCTCCTCTTCTGAAAAGTCAAGAAGTTTCTTTGCTAGTAATGGATGCCACTGAAGACACTTTCTTTTTGGTTTGTTTCCAGCCCCTTCTCCTTCTGCTGAATGATCTTTATTTCTATTACTGCCTTTCATTACTGTGCCCTTCAGCACAGTTCTTACCAGTCAGGTCAAGACTTTCCATTGTGTTTCAATGGAACATCAGAATTTCCAGCTTCTGTGATGCAACAGGATTCTCTCATAGAAATGTTTTCAGTGCGGCAGTCTACAGAGCTGGTTATAACACCAGCATGATGTGACAATAAAATTCATGATGATTTTGCCTTTTCAGACTGCCCTTTTCTTTTAAAAAAAATTCCTTGCTCACCCTCCATCCCCCAAAGAAAAACAAACCAACAATACTTTCACAAAACCTGCCTCAGCCTCATGAATATAATGCTTTCAGTGAAAGCAGACCAGCTTTGTATTTTGTTTCTTGATCCATTCTGTCTTTTGATTGCGGAGTTGAGACCATTAACCTTGAGAGTTATTACTGAAAGGTATTGAATCATTACTGCCATTACATTTTTTTCTTGTTGTTGATTGCTTTTTCCTCTTCTACTAACCTGCTCACTCTGCATGTTGTATTTATTCTATTAGACCTTGTGCCATTATTAGCTTGTCTCTTTCCAGGATATCCTTGGGTATTTTTTTGGAGTGACAGTTTGGTGGTTATGAATTTTTAAATTTTGTTTTCATGGAAAAGCAATTTTGAAAATTAATTTTGAAAGATAATTTTGAAGGATATACTCATTTGGGTTGTAAGTTATCTTTTATGGCTTGAAACACTTCACTCCAAGCTCTTCTGGCGTTAAGGTTTGTGTTGAGAAGTCTGTTATAGTTTTAATGAGATTGCCTTTATAAGTGATTTGTTGCTTTTCTCCAACAGCTTTTAAGATTCTATCCCTTTGTTGGAGTTTCAGGATTTTGACTATGATATTTCATGGAGATATTCTTTTCTGATCATGGCTATTTCAGGTTCTGTATGACTAATTTATCTGTATATTAAATTCTTTCCTTATATTTGGAAAGTTTTATGCTATTATTTCTATAAATAGGTTTATTCATGCCCTTTGTGCTGTTGTCTGATTTTTCACTTATTCTAAAGAATCCTAGAGTAGTCTTTTTTACATCATCTTACAGCTGCTATATTCATTTTCTTATTCTCTTGATTTTTGGTTTTTTTGGTACCAGGGATCGAACTCGGGTCCTTGTGCTTGTGCAGCAGGCAGCAAAACCACTGAGCTAAATCACTGGCCCTCTCTTGTTATTTTTTTTTAATTAAATTCTTTTATTGGTACATTGTAGGTATACAACACAATTACATTTCTCATTGGGAATTGTACCTTTATATGATGCATCTTGGTTCTTATTTTTTCCCCATTCCTAGCCCTCCCTTCACGCCCTCCACCCTTCCCTATTTACAAAGACTTTATTTCCATTTTTTCAATTTCTCATCATTTTTCCTTTCCCTTCTTTCCTTTCCCCTGCCCCTCCCACTACCCCTACCCCTTTGGACCTTATCTTCCTATTTTGCATTATCAATTATTCATTCTAATCATTGGTACATTTTAGGTATACAATATAATGACATTCATCATTGGAAATTTGCACTTTTACATAGTCTCTCTTGGTTCTTATTTTTCAACCTTGCCAAGCCCTCCCTTCAACCCCTCCAGTCCTCCCTATTTACAAAGATTTTGTTCCTATTTTTCCATTTTCTCATATTAATCCCATTCCCTTCTATCCTTTCCCCTAGCCCTCCCACTTCCTTCCCCTTTGCCCCTTTTCTTCCTATTTCACATTACCTATTATACATTTAGTCCTTATTTACACTTTCAGTTTCTCACACCAGAGAAACTATTTGGTATTATACATGTGTGTCCTATTTATTTCACTCAAGAGTATTGCCTCAATGTGCATCCACTTAGCTATAAATGTCTCTAATTTCTCATTTTTTATGGCTGAGTAGTACTCCATTTTATAAAAAAACCACATTTTCTTTATCTAGTCTCCAGTTGATGGGCATTTGGGCTGTTTCCAAGTTTTAGCTATTACAAACTGCGCTGCTATGAACATGGGTGCACATATATCACTGTGGTATGATTCTTTTAATTCTTTGGGGAAGATCCCCAGCAGTGGAATAGCGGGGTCAAATGGGATTTCCAGTCCTAGTTCTTTGAGGTGTCTCCATACTGATTTCCACAGTGCTTGCACCACTCTACACTCCCACCAGCAGTGGAGCAGGGTTCCTCTTTCCCCACAGCCCCACCAGCATTTGTTATTGGTTGATTTCATGATAGCAGCCATTCTTTCTGGAGTGAAGTGGAATCTCAGGGTTGTTTTCATTTGCATCTCTAGAATGACCAGTGATGTTGAACATTTTTTCATGTATTTCTTTGCTATTTCTACTTCTTTGTCTGAGAAATGTCTGTTCATTTCAGATGCCCATGTTTGGATTGGGTCTTTAAATTTGGGAGGTCTGATCTTTTTAAGTTCTTTATAGATTTGAGATAGTAGACCTTTGTCTGAGGAACAGCAGGTGAAGATTTTTTCCCACATTGTGGGTTGTCTCTTCACATTGCTGGTGGTTTCTCTTGCTGTGCAGAAGCCTTTTAATAAGAAGAAGTCCCATTTGTTGATTGTTTGTGCTAGTTCACGGGCAACTGAGGTTTTGTTCATAAAATCTTTTCCTACACCGATGTCTTCAAGAGTTCTACCTAACCTCTGTTCCAACTGGTTCAGAGTTTCTATTTTAATATTTAGATCTTTAATCCATTTTGATTTCAGTTTAGTGCATGGTGAGAGATACAGGTCTAGTTTTAATCTTTGGCAAGTTGAAGCCCAATTTTTCCAGCACCATTTATTAAAGAGGCTATCTTTCCTCCAGTGAGGGTGTTTGGCTCCTTTGTCAAAGATGAGATGGCTGAGTGTGTCTGGCATTGTTTGTGTATCTTCTAATCTGTTCCACTGGTGCTCAGGTCTGTTTGTCAGTACCATGTTGTTTTTATCACAGTAGCTTTGTAGTATAGTTGCAGGTTGGGGATTGTGATACTCCCTGCCATGTCTCTGTTCCCTAGAATTGCTTTTGCTATTCTGGGTCTCTTCTTGTTCCAAATGAATTTTTGGATTGTTTTCTCAAGGTCTATGAAGTATGCTGCTGGGATCTCAATTGGAATTGCATTAAATCTATATAGTAGTTTTGGAAGTATGGCCATTTTCACTATATTAATCCTTCCTACCCAGGAGCAGGGGATGTCTGTCCATTTTCTGATATCATCTTCAATCTCTCTTTTCAGAGTGCTATAGTTTTCAGAGAAGAGGTCTTTGATTTCTTTTGTTAGGTTGATTCCTAGGTATTTCAGTTTTTTGGATGCTATCGTGAAAGGAATTATTTGCCCTATTTCTCTCTCAGTGAGTCTGTCATTGGTGTAGAGGAAAGCTATTGATTTTTGTGTGTTGACCTTGTAACCAGCTACTTGACTGAATTGGATTATTAAGTCTAGAAGACTTTTGGTGGAGTTCTTGGGGTCTTCTATATAAAGTATCATGTCATCTGCAAATAATGACAATTTGACTTCTTCATTACCTATCTTTATTCCTTTTATTTCTTTCTCTTGTCTAATTGCCATGGCTAATGTTTCCAGAACTATATTGAACAAGAGTGGTGATAGTGGACATCCTTGTCTTGTTCCTGATTTTAGTGTGAAGGATTTCAGTTTTTGACCATTTAGTATGATATTGGCTGTTGGTTTTTCATAGATGGCTTCTATCAGTTTGAGGTAGAGACCATCTATTCCAATTTTTTGTAGGGTTTTTATCATAAATGCATGTTGGATTTTGTCAAATACTTTTTCTGTGTCTATGGAGATAATCATATGGTTTTTGTCCTTGGCTCTACTGATATAGTGTATTACATTAATTGATTTTCGTATATTGAAGCATCCCTGCATCCCTGGGATGAATCCCACTTGATCAGGGTGTATGATCTTCTTGATGATCTTCTGCATTCTGTTTGCCATTATCTTATGAAGGATTTTTACATCTATGTTCATTAGTGAGATTGGCCTATAGTTCTCTTTTTCAGTTGGGTCTTTCTCTGCTTTGGGGATCAAGGTGATGCTTGCTTCCAGGAATGAATTTGGGAGTATTGCTTCCCTTTCAATTTCACTGAAGAGTTTAAACAGTAGTGGCAGCAGTTCCTCTCTAAATGTCTTGTAGAATTCAGCAGTGAAGCCATCAGGGCGCAGGCTTTTCTTAGTTGATAAGTTTTTAATTACATTTTCAATTTCATTGGTTGATATTGGGTTGTTCAGAATTTTGAGGTCTTCTTCGTTCAACTTTGGTAATTCATATGTATCTAGGAATCTGTCCATTTCTTCTGTGTTGTCCATCTTATTGGCGTATAGGTTCTGGAAGTAGGTATTGATGATCCTCTGGATTTCTGCTGGGTCTGTTGTAATTTCACCCTTTTCATTCCTAATTGCATGGATTTGGGCCTTTTCTTTCCTTTTTCTGACAAGGTTGGCTAAAGGTTTGTCAATTTTGTTGATTCTTTCAAAGAACCAACTCTTGGCTTCATTGATTTTTTGTATCGTTCTCTTAGTCTCCATTGCACTGATTTCTCCTCTGATCTTTATAATTTCCTCCCTTGTATGAGCTTTGTGGTTGTCCTGCTCTTCTTCTTCTAGAAGCATGAGGTTCAGCATCAGGTTGTTTAATTGGGCTCATTCTGTTTTCCTAATATGCTCATTCACTGCTATGAATTTCCCTCGTAAGACTGCTTTCATTGTGTCCCATAGATTCCTATATGTTGTATTGTCATTGTCATTTAATTGAAGGAACTGTCTGATTTCTTCTTTTATTTCCTCTGTGACCCATTGGTTATTCAGAAGTGTGTTGTTCAATTTCCACCTGTTTATGAAATTCTTTGAGTTTCTTTTGGTATGGATCTTCAATTTCATTGCACTATGGTCTGATAATATACAGGGGATAACTTCAATTCCTTTACACTTACTTAAACATGTTCTATGTGTGAGTATGTGGTCTATTTTTGAGAATGACCCGTGTGCAGCTGAGAAGAATGTGTATTCTGATTTTGTGGGGTGGAAGACTGTAAACATCTGTTAAGTTCATTTGTTCAAGAGTTCGATTGAGTTCTAGTATTTCATTACTTATTTTTAGTCTAGTTGATCTATCTATTTGTGACAGTGGGGTGTTGAGGTCCCCCACTACAATTGTATTAGTGCATATATGACTTTTCATGTCCATTAGTATTTGTTTTATATAGTTGGGTGCACTAGTGTTTGGTGCATAGATATTTATGATTGTCAACTCTTCCTCTTGGATTCTTCCCTTTACAAGGATGTAGTGTCCTTCTTCGTCTCTCTTCATCAGTGTTGGTTTGAAATCTACTTGATCTGCAAAGAGGATAGCTACTTCTGCTTTTTTTCAGGTTCCTGTCACATGGACTATTGTTTTCCACCCTTTAACTTTCAGTCTATGAGTTTCCTTTTGAATTAAGTGTGTTTCTTGTATGCAGCATATTGTTGGATTTTGCTTCTTGACCCATTCTGCCAGTCTATTTCTTTTGGTGAATTGAGACCATTAACGTTGATGGTTATAACTGAAACATATTGACTTGTCATTGCCATGACTTTTTCTTTTTGTTGGGTTCTCCCCCTTTCCATTTAATTTCTTGTCATGCCAGATGGGTTCATTCTGCTTTGCTTCCTGGGCTTGTGATCCTCAATGTCTGTTCCTAGAATATTGTGTAAAATTCTTTGGAGTGCTGGTTTGGTATTCACGAAGTTCCTAAGGTGCTCTTTGTCATGAAAGTATCTTATTTCTCCATCAATTTTGAAAGATAGTTTTGCAGGGTACATCAGTCTGGGTTGGAGGCTGTTTTCCTTTAGGGCTTGAAATACGTCACTCCAAGCTCTTCTTTGCCTTGATGGTTTGTGTTGAGAAGTCTGCTGTGATTCTGATGGGCTTTCCTTTGTATGTGATTTGTTTCTTTTCTCTAACTGCTTGTAGAACTTTGTTCTTCTGTTGAGTTTCTGGAATCTTAACAATTATATGCCTATGTGTAGATTTTTTTTGATCAAGGCTATTTGGGGTCCTATATGCCTCACTTATTTGTATGTCAAGCTCTTTTCCCCTGCTTTTGAAGTTTTCTGCCATTATTTCTGTGAAGAGATTTTTTATGTCATCTGCACTCTCTCCTGTTTCTTCATTGACTCCAATCAGTCTTATGTTATTCTTCTTTGCATCATCTAGGAGCTGCTGGATTGATTTCTCATGTTCCCTTATAATTTTGAAGCAATTTTTCTTTTCCTGGTCATTAATTGCAATCTTATCTTCTATATCTGAAATTCTGTCCTCACATTGGCCCATTCTGCTGTGTATACTTTCAGTGGAGTTTTTCATGTCCTGGAAATCTATTTGCTTCTGTTTTATGGATTCCATTTGTTTCTTATGTTGGGATTCCATCATGTTCCTGAGCTCCTCTCTAGATTTATCAATTATGTCTTGCACCAGGGGCAAAATTTCTCCTGTTATCTGAGAAATTATTTCTGATTTCATTTTTTCCAGATCCCCTTTTTTTGCCAGTTCAGTGGTTCCAGGTGGTTGAGTATCAGAGTGTTCCATCTCATTTCCCTTTGGGTTGCTGTAGATGATCTGGAGTTCTGGTTTTGAGACTTATTTACGTGTTTTCTCATTTGGACTGGGCCAGGGGGCTGTTAGTGCCTGCACGGATTACCTCCTCTGAGCTGGGTGAAGTGGGCCAGAGGCCGCGAGCAGCGGTAGGGATGGTGACCCAAAAGCCCTTTCCTGTGGGCTGGAAGCAGCAGGAGGGATGGTGGCCGGGAAGCCCCTTCCTCTGGACCAGGAGCAGTGGGATGGTGGCTCAGAAGCCCCTCCCTCTGGCCCGGGAGTGGTGGGAGGGATGGTGGCCTGGAAGCCCCTTCCTCTGGGCCAGGAGCAGCGGGACAGAAGGTGGCCCAAAAACCCTTTCCTCTGGGCTGGGAGCAGCAGGAGGGATGGTGACCGGGAAGCCCCTTCCTCTGGACCAGGAGCAGTGGGACGACGGCTCAGAAGCCCCTACCTCTGGGCCGGGAGCAGCAGGACTCAGTACCTTGATCTGGTGGTCTGGTGTCCCCTGTGTCTTTGTAGTGTGGAACCAGGTGGCTGCCTGTCTGCAGCGGGGTGATTTGGTGTCTTCCGCACGACTCAGGACCTCGGTAGGGCATGCACAGACCTTCCTGTGTGCAGTGGGCTCTGCTTTATTTTTTTATTATTTAATTGTATTTGGTTTTCTGAGGCAGGGTCTTGCCATGTAGTTCAAGTTGGTTTTGAACTCATGGTGATCCTGCCTCACTTTCTTAGGAGGCCACTAGAAAAGATACTTTATCTTTTCCAAGAAAAGGAACATATAGGATCTAGGAAATGGAAGCCTCAGCACAGGTGAGTTAAAGGTAAGTCCCAGGACAGCAGCTGTGTGGGAAAGCAGGAGGCAGGAGGGTGGAAGCTCCAGGATGGCCACCCACAAGGAGGCAAACTGATGAGCTATGACGACCCACTTGGGAGACACAGTGAAAGAAGACTTTCACTCCTAGAGCAGTTTAGGATATATTAATATGAGATACATAAAAAACTAAGCAAATGAGACAAATGTTAAGGAAAAAGCTATATGAAAAGGGAAATATACTCATATGGCTTATCGATAAGAAATATTTCATAGTGTAAGCACTGACTATTGATCTAATCCAAAGACAAAATTATAATATAAAGAGGGAGGGGAAGAAGTATATTTGCAGGGGGGCTTGCATATTAGACAGTCAAATACTCACAAATACTCATCTTCAAAATGGGAAGCTGATAGAAATGTAAAACTTAAAACTTAAAAATAGCAGTATCAATAAGTATTGCTATAAATACCAAAAGAACCAAAAAAAAAACAAACCACTGAACGTTTAAAGTTTGTTTTTGAAAAACATTTGGGGGAAGGGGCATAGGACTACTGGATTACTGTTTTTACAATGAACTTTGTAGATCATTGAATTCAAAAATTTTGTTTATTTACTGTACTGGGAATCAAACTCAGGGCTTTCACACTCTACTACAGTACATGCCTAGCCTTTTTATTTTTTTTATTTTGAGGCAAGGTCTTGCTAAGTTGCCCAGGTTGGGGTCAAACTTGCCATCCTCTTGCCTCACCCTCTCAGAGTGTTGGGATTACAGGCGTATACTACCGTGCATGGCTAGAAATTTTACACTATAAAGATATAAGTAGATAAATATAAAATTAAATTAAAATTTTCTTTGTAAACTCTAAAGTGACAGTTAAAAGTCTCAGTATTATTAATAATATTAATAATAAACCATTTCTTCAGTAGACCAGGTACGATGTTTTAGTGTGATAGATCACACATTGATGGGTGGAACACTACTTGATGTATAGTAAATGCTCAATAAAGGTTTTTTTTTTTGAGACAAGGTCTCACTATGGAGTTCAGGCTGGCCTTGAACTCACTGTGTAGCCCAGGCTGGCCTCAAGCTCATGGTGAGCCTCCTGTCTCAGCTTCCCAAGTGCTGGAATTACAGACATACACCATCATGCCTGGCAATAAAGGTTTCTTTCTTCTAGTACTTGTAAACAAAAATTCCGAAAAAATTCCCTCTTATGAAAATATGTTAAAGGGCTCTAATAAAGCGTTAAAATGTTTCTGTAAGTAAAATATAATGCTATAGTAGTGTTAAATGTAACTCTTAGAAAAGAACCAGAAGAGAAAAAAGTGAGTTATTTTGACTTGTGTGAATGTGTGTATCAATTTTTTATGAGGGAATTATAAAAATTATGTAATTTTAAAAGGAATAATTTAATACTGAAAAAATTATAGTTCTGTGGCTACAACACAGAAATTAAATAACTTATAATTGACTTAAATTGTTTCATGCTTTCCCAAACGTCATGGTTACTCAATCAGAAGGAAAAACATTCTTGTTAATCACAGTGTAAGCTTTCTTCCTAATATGGTATAAACAGTTTTAAAGTTCTTACTGTATGACATCTTAGGGTGTGTATTTTCTTAACTCCCAGAGGAAGATTAGTAATATATCATGTGCCTTTAAAAAAAAAACCAAAACCAATGTTGTTATTCAGACATTATTTGGAGTCCTGGAAAGCTCAGGTTTTTTACTTTATAATTAAGCAATGATGCAATCTGAGTGGATGTATTTGAGGTAATCATAGGCAGTCTTACAATAATATTTGCCTTGAGATTTAGGAGTAAATGCTCAGGGAAAAGGAGAACTTTCTAGAAATTCTGTTTTAAATATCTTTTGTGAATTTCATAGATATTCTTAACAAATATAGTATTAAATGTTCCAAAACCCATGTTCCTCAATTTGTAGAAGGATAAAGCGTTCTTAGAAGATTTCTACAATTCACCACTTCACGTTTTTCATAAATTCTGAATGTCAGTGTTACATTCTAATGCAAATGGTGAAAAGAAATGCAAATGATGACAATCCTTTACTACCTTTTTTTTTTTTAAGTAATAACTGCCTGGTGTCAGGGAAAGAAGAATTTGGTGGGGTGTAGGGAACAGGGAAAGGGGACGTTACTAGAACCTCTGCAGTAAGTCCTAGTCTCCTACAAGCCAGGACAGCACAAGGTGAATTAATTAGACAGAAGGGGCTGGGGATTTAGCTCAGTGGCACTGCACCTGCCTTGCAAGCACAAGGTCCTGAGTTTGATCCCCAGTACCAAAAAAAAGGAAAAAATAAATAAATAAAGATTAATTAGACAGAAAAGATAGAAAAAATGAGACTTAGAGAAGAAGCTGAGCTTTGGGCTTCATCAGTGCTGCTCTGAGCAGCAAAGACAAAAGCCCTGAGCTTTCCACACCTTTATTCAGTACATCTGGAGAAATGAATGTAACAGATGACTCAGGGCAGACAGAGTTCAGTACATCAGAGAGTAACAAATGTAAAAAGTGACTCAGAGGGCAAGGGCCCCAACTGCCTGGAAAAGCCTAGAACAATGAGGAACTGTGCAGATGAAGATTTTGTTCCTCCCCGGATGTCTTTAGCTGGTGTAATCTTGTCCTGGAGCATTACAGCATCACAGGACCATTGAGGTCTTAGCCTTGACTGGAGGCCAAAATGGAGTTTTGTCTCGACCTGCCATAGCTGGCCTGTAGGCAGGAGAACTAGGCCTAATCATAATTTAATTGTGAAATGATTTTCTCCCAAAATTGTGTAGAATTGCTCCCGACAGTGAAGAAATGAGATTGAGGGGTACAGGTCATAGTGACAGTGGGTGGCTATTGAGAGCCTGAGGATGGCGCAGGATCCCATGCATATGAGAAAGGGGAAGGACAAGGAAAGGACCATGTTGGTCCCCTAAGATAAAGATAAAGATCTAGAGGGAATATTAATAACAATACTGGCACCAATGGAAAGGTGAAATCCTGTTGAAAAACTCAGTATGCAGAATGAGCCCTTGAGTGTCTACACTCAGGACTGACACTTTCTTGTATCTTTGGATCTGGCTGAAATTCAAGTATTTCAGTTTCCTAGGAAGGCTCTTCCTGACCTCCGCATTCTCCCAATGCATCCTTTCCTTCCAAGTGTTTATTGAGGTTGAATTTTACACATAGTGTTGTGATTCTTTTATTTTATTATTCTACTCAAAAGACTGTAAGCTCCCTAAGGAGAATCCCCCCCCCCCCTTTTTTTAGCTCACAGTATCCTAGTATCTGTTAATGTGCCTGGTCCATTGTAGATTCTACACAATTAGTGTGTGTGTGTGTGTCTGTGTGTGTGGTATTGGGGGCTGAACCTGGGGCCTTTGCACTGAGCTACATCCTCAGCCATTTTTTAAGCAAAACGTTTATTGGTGCATTTTAGATATACATAATGATAACATTCATCAGAGGGAATTTGTACTAATACATGATATATCTTGCTTCTTTTTTTCCCCCATACCCCCATGTACAAAAGCTTTGTTTCCATTTTTCCTTCAATTTTCTCTTTTTTCTTGCCCCTTCTTTCCTTTCCCCCTCTTCTTCTCTTGTCCCCCTTCTCATCTGAGCATTTGCTTCCCATTTCCCAGTGTTTATTATACATTTTAGTCCTTATTTCCATTTTCAGTTTCTCATACCAGAGAAACAATGTGGTATTTAAACATGTGTGTTCAATTTATTTCACTTAAGAGTGTGGTCTCAAGGTGCATCCATTTAGCTATAAATGTCTCAAGCTCATCATTCTTTATGGCAGAGTAGTATAACAAACCCCACATCTTCTTTATTCATTAGTCAGTTGACGGGCATATGGGCTGTTTCCAAAACTTAGCTTTAACAAATTGGGCTACTATAAACATGGGTGTGCATTTATCACTGTGGTATAATGCTTTTAATTCTTTTATACTTTTTTTTTTTTGGTACTGGGGATTGAACTCGGGACCTTACACTTTCAAGGCAGGCTGCAGAACCACTGAGCTAAATCCCCAGCCCTTAATGCTTTTAATTCTTTTGGGAAGATACCAAGAAGGGGAATAGCTGGGTCAAGTGGAACCTCCAATTTTATTTCTTTGAGGAATCTCCACACTGATTTTCATAGTGGTTGCAACAGTCTACACTCCCACCAACAGTGGAGAAGGGTTCCTTTTCCCTACAGCCCCTCTAGCATTTGTTATTGGTTGATTTCATGATAGCAACCATTCTTTCTGGAGTGAGATGGAATCTCAGCATTGGTTTCATTTGGATCTCTCAAATGAACAGTGATGTTGAACATTTTTTTATATATTTGCTGTTTTCTACTTCTTCATTGAGAAGTATCTATTCATTTCAGATGCTCATTTTTGGATTGGGTCTTTAAATTTGGAGATGTGGTTTTTTTTAGTTATTTATGTATTCTAGATATTAGTCCTTTGTCTGAGGAATAGTTGGTGAAAATTTTTTCCCAATCTGTGGGTTGTCTTTTCACTCTGTTGGTGCTTTCTCTTACTGTGCAGAAGCTTTTTAATAAGATGAGATCCCAGTTGTTGATTATTTGTAATATTTCCTGTGCTATTGGGATTTTGTTCATAGTGTTTGCCTATACCAGTGTCTTCGGGAGTTCTGCCTATTCTATCTTCCAGCAGATTAAGTGTTTCTGTGTTAATATTTAGATCTTTGATCCATTTTGATTTTAGTTTAGTGGATAGTGAAAGATATGGTCCAATTTTAATCTTGGGTAAGTCAGTTTGGAAAGCCAGTTTTCCCAGCACCATTTATTAAGTAGGCTATCTTTCTTCCAGGGAAGGTGTTTGGCTCCTGTCAAAGATAAGGTCCCAGCCATTTGAAAAAAAAAATGGAAACAGAGTGTCTTGTTACTTCCTTGTTGGTGAGACAAAATGGCCCCATTGGATCTGTACTCAGAGATGTGATAGTCCACATGGCCAGTGCCTGCAGCATGTCTGGGAAATATCCAGACTGACTAGAGCAATTCACAGAAGCATAGAGAATGCTGCAGCTTTGGTGGCACTTTTCTCTGTATCTTGCAACCCAGAACCAAATCCTATTTGTTCAATGACAAAGCATCTAATTAATAGTGTATTTTGTAACTGGGAGAGTAGTACTGAGGAATGATCTTTGAACAGCATGACAGGAATCTGGGGAAAAATTACACACTATTGAAATGGATTTTTTCATTTAATTAAAAAAGATAACCGGCCAGTCACCCTCTCTGGGAGACATCTGAACTGAATAACTCACCAGTCACTGCAGTCTGTGGCATCCACTGCTCTATTCCACTGGTGCATTTCTCCTTGGAGGCCTCTGGGGTCATCAGTAGTTGCCCTTCGTCTGCAGGTTCAATCTGCCCCTCCTGCACTGAGTCAGGGCTCAAGGAGAAAGCGCTGCTTGCCACTTCCTTCTTCTGCATTGAAATCCTTCTCTTTGCTCTTCCTGGCTCCAGTTTTCACTTCAGATCCTTGCAGGGTCCCAGGGACTCACTTCCCCTCTCCTTCTCTTCCTCGTGTTACTATACTCCTGCATCTGGAGACCAAATCTCAGGAAGGCCGTCTTCCTGGAAGTCCAGCCAATCATTTGTTGACACTTATATTGTTTCCATACCTTGGCTATTGTGGATAATGTAATGCTAGAATGGCATAATTCGTTTCTGTTTCTTTGGATATGCACCTAGCAGTGGAATTAGTAAGCCAAATAAACTTTGTACCCTAGATGCATTTGTAGGCCTGGCTCATGAGTGAGCATGAGATTATTTCTGAAATCTGTGGGGAATCATGAGATTAAAGAAAAATCAAGACTCTGGATACAATTACACCAGCCATTCAACCTCTATTCAAGAAATTTGAATTTAACAACAACAAAAATACTGGATCCATTACAGGTCCCAGTGGTCAAAATAACACCAGGTGGGGCCTGGAATTTAGCTCAGTGGTTCTGGCACCTGCCAAACGAGGCCCCGAGTTCAATCCCCAGTACCAAAAAAAAAACAAACACCAGGTGACGAATTAAGGGATACACATAAAATCTTGGGTTATAAAAATTGTCTATGGTCATGGTACATAGCCAAGTGTACCCAAGTGTATATACATGTAACTGAACTGCAGTTGCTGAGAGGCAGTACCCAAGCACCCAGCAACTTCACGATGAAATGGGAGTACAAGTAGTTTGATACTGAGCCAGTCTCATTAAATTACAAATAAATTTTCAAATTCATTTTGCTATCCATGGAGAGAGATAAATGACACTCATTAACTTACCTAATTGACCTTTGCTAGCAGTATTAGGTTCAGCCTGTATTCCTCTATCTTTCATTTAGTAGTCACTTGAGAAAGGAGAGTAATCTTTTGAAAGGTACCTTACAATGGGTTAGTGATTTCCATTCAATATCCTTAAGATATTACTTGAAAATAACAATTAATTGAATAGTGCATATGTCAATTGTTCTGTGCCTGTTTCCTCTGTGGAACACTTCATTCCTTCATCTTTGAAAACACGTTAATGTGCTGGGGAAACAGTCAATTAGCAGTGAACAGTCATCAAAGATTATTATGAGAACATATGAACTTGAAAGGTTAGAATATGACGCCATAAAGTTAAATAATTGTCTTCTGAAAATATTTGTAGCTTAGATGTGACATGCTTGGATGTTGGGGAAATTTTGTGAGGAGTGAAAATCAAAGCAAGATTTTTCTTTCCTTCCCTGCTTCTGCAATTTGCTCAGCAAATTTTCCTTATTATGAAAATTAGTTGAGTCGAGGAAAAAAGAAGCTCAGTTCCTGTTGGATGAGTTGTTTAGGAGCTTAGCCTGTCTTAGATTGAGAGGAAGAATAGCACAAAGCTGTCCAGAATGAAATGAGGGCCACCAAGTGGGAGATGAGTGTGCTCTGGTCAAGCACACCGAGTTTGAGGGCCTTACCCGATGGAGGCCTAGCAGAGGATATTGTCCCTGCAGGGGTGGTGTCCCTCTGGGATGAACCTACTGCATCCTGCCTGGATTCATCCATGCCCTCCCTGCTGTTGGGAAGACCCGTGTTTGAAAGTCTGCCTTTCACATTTTAGTGAAAGCTCCACTGTGGGTTAGATTGTTCACTTGTGGCTCAGAGCACCAGTCCTGAAAGATGAAGGGCATTGTTGTTTTTTTCGTTTTGTTTTTTTGTTTGGTTCGGGGGATCAAACTTGGGACCTTGCACTTACTGAGCTAAATCCCCGGCCCTGAAGGGCATGGTTGAATGGCTTATTCCTGTGTGGCTAGATACTGTGCCAGACAGTTGATTTTCCCCAACTGACTTGTTTTTGTTGCTTTGTTTTTTGCTGGGGCTTGCAGGCACTAGGCAAGTTCTCTACCACTGAGCTATATCCCTAGCTCTTTAAAAATTTTATGTTGAGAAAGGGTCTTGTGAAATTGCTCTGTTGGCCTCAAACTTGAGATCCTCTTGCTTCAGCCTGGTGAGTAGCTGGAACTATAGGCATGTACCACCATGCCTGGCCCTGGTTTGTTGTTTTACTCCTGAATAAGTCAGTCCTTTTTACTTCATACAATAAACCTTCATCTATTTGAAGAAAATCATCCAGCCATCTTTCTCATGAACGTCATCTTTTTCTTTTTTTTTAAATTTTAATTTTACCAGAATGAACACTGCTGGCTTTCCTGGAGCCTACACCGTTTATGTTATTACACAGCTTATCCACTGTCCTTCTAAAGCTCAAGGACAAACTTCCTTCAAATTTTACTTGTCCTGGAGGAAAGGGCTTTTGGGCCTCTGTCCCTCCTTACATTTCCGGCCCAGAGGAAAGGGCTTTTGGGCTGCCTTCTGTCCCGCTGCTCCCAGCCCAGAGGTAGGGGCTTCTGAGCCGCTGTCCCACCACTCCTGGTCCAGAGGAAGGGGCTTCCGTGCCACCATCCCTACCGCCACTCCCGGCCCTTGGCCCACCTCTCCCAGCTCAGAAGAGGTGAGCCATGCGGGTGCCAACAGCACCCCCACCTGCCCCCCCAGTCGAAATGAGAAAACACGTAAATAAGTCTCAAAACCAGAATTCCAGATCACCTACAGCAACCCAAAGGGAAATGAGATGGAACACGCTGATACTCAACCACCTGGAACCACTGAACTGGCAACAAAAGGGGATCTGGAAAAAATGAAATCAGAAATAATTTCTCAGATAACAGGAGAAATTGTGCTCCTAGTGCAAGACATGATTAATAAATCTAGAGAGGACCTGAGGAATATGATGGAACCCCAAAATAGGAAACAAATGGAATCCATAAAACATATGCAAATAGATTTCCAGGACATGAAAAACTCCATTGAGAGTCTACACAGCAGAATGGGCCAATGTGAGGACAGAATTTCAGATATAGAAGATAAGATTGCAATTAATGACCAGGAAAAGAAAAATTGCTTCAAAATTATAAAGGAACATGAGAAGTCAATCCAGCAGCTCCTAGATGATGCAAAAAAGAATAACATAAGACTGATTGGAGTCAATGAAGAAACAGGAGAGAGTGCAGGTGACATAAAAAGACTCTTCACAGAAGTAATGGCAGAAATCTTCCCAAGCAGGGGAAAAGAACTTAACATACAGATAAGTGAGGCATATAGGACTCCAAATAGCCTTGATCAAAAAAATCTACACATAGGCATATAACTGTTAAGATTCCAGAAACTCAACAGAAGAACAAAGTTCTACAAGCAGTTAGAGAAAAGAAACAAATCACATACAAAGGAAAGCCCATCAGAATCACATCAGACTTCTCAATGCAAACCCTCAAGGCAAAGAAGAGCTTGGAGTGATGTATTTCAAGCCCTAAAAAAAAACAACCTCCAACCCAGATTGATGTACCCTGCAAAACTATCTTTCAAAATTGATGGAGAAATAAGATACTTTCATGACAAAGAGCACCTTAGGAACTTTGTGAATACCAAACCAGCACTCCAAAAAATTTTACACAATATCCTAGGAATAGACATTGAGAATCACAAGCCCAGGAAGCAAAGCAGAATGAACCCATCTGGCATGACAAGAAATTAAATGGAAAGGGGGAGAACCCAACAAAAAGAAAAAGTCATGGCAATGACAAGTCAATATGTTTCAGTTATAACCATCAATGTTAATGGTCTCAATTCACCAATCAAAAGAAATACACTGGCAGAATGGGTCAAGAAGCAAAATCCAACAATATGCTGCATACAAGAAACACACTTAATTCAAAAGGAAACTCATAGACTGAAAGTTGAAGGGTGGAAAACAATAGTCCATGTGACGGGAACCCAAAAAAAAGCAGAAGTAGCTATCCTCTTTGCAGATCAAGTAGATTTCAAACCAACACTGATGAAGAGAGATGAAGGACACTACATCCTTGTAAAGGGAAGAATCCAAGAGGAAGAGATGACAATCATAAATATCTATGCACCAAACACTAGTGCACCCAACTATATAAAACAAATACTAATGGACATGAAAAGTCATATATGCACTAATACAATTGTAGTGGGGGACCTCAACACCCCACTGTCACAAATAGATAGATCAACTAGACTAAAAATAAGTAATGAAATACTAGAACTCAATCGAACTCTTGAACAAATGAACTTAACAGATGTTTACAGAGTCTTCCACCCCACAAAATCAGAATACACATTCTTCTCAGCTGCACATGGATCATTCTCCAAAATAGACCACATACTCACACATAGAACATGTTTAAGTAAGTGTAAAGGAATTGAAGTTATCCCCTGTATATTATCAGACCATAGTGCAATGAAATTGAAGATCCATACCAAAAGAAACTCAAAGAATTTCATAAACAGGTGGAAATTGAACAACACACTTCTGAATAACCAATGGGTCACAGAGGAAATAAAAGAAGAAATCAGACAGTTCCTTCAATTAAATGACAATGACAGTACAACATATAGGAATCTATGGGACACAATGAAAGCAGTCTTACAAGGGAAATTCATAGCAGTGAATGAGCATATTAGGAAAACAGAATGAGCCCAATTAAACAACCTGATGCTGAACCTCAAGCTTCTAGAAGAAGAAGAGCAGGACAAGCCCAAAGCTCATACAAGGGAGGAAATTATAAAGATCAGAGGAGAAATCAATGCAATGGAGACTAAGAGAACGATACAAAAAATCAATGAAGCCAAGAGTTGATTCTTCGAAAGAATCAACAAAATTGACAAACCTTTAGTCAACCTTGTCAGAAAGAGGAAAGAAAAGTCCCAAATCCATGCAATTAGGAATAAAAAGGGTGAAATTACAACAGACCCAGCAGAAATCCAGAGGATCATCAATACCTACTTCCAGAACCTATACGCCAATAAGATGGACAACACAGAAGAAATGGACAGATTCCTAGATACATATGAATTACCAAAGTTGAACGAAGAAGACCTCAAAATTCTGAACAACCCAATATCAACCAATAAAATTGAAAATGTAATTAAAAACTTATCAACTAAGAAAAGCCTGCACCCTGATGGCTTCACTGCTGAATTCTACAAGACATTTAGAGAGGAACTGCTGCCACTATTGTTTAAACTCTTCAATGAAATTGAAAGGGAAGCAGTACTCCCACATTCATTCCTGGAAGCAAGCATCACCTTGATCCCCAAAGCAGAGAAAGACCCAACTGAAAAAGAGAACTATAGGCCAATCTCACTAATGAACATAGATGCAAAAATCCTTAATAAGATACTGGCAAACAGAATGCAGAAGATCATCAAGAAGATCATACACCCTGATCAAGTGGGATTCATCCCAGGGATGCAGGGATGCTTCAATATATGAAAATCAATTAATGTAATACACTATATCAATAGCCAAGGACAAAAACCATATGATTATCTCCATAGATGCAGAAAAAGCATTTCACAAAATCCAACATGCATTTATGATAAAAACCCTACAAAAAATTGGAATAGATGGTCTCTACCCCAAACTGATAGAAGCCATCTATGAAAAACCAACAGCCAATATCATACTAAATGGTCAAAAACTGAAATCCTTCACACTAAAATCAGGAACAAGACAAGGATGTCCACTATCACCACTCTTGTTCAATATAGTTCTGGAAACATTAGCCATGGCAATTAGACAAGAGAAAGAAATAAAAGGAATAAAGATAGGTAATGAAGAAGTCAAATTGTCATTATTTGCAGATGACATGATACTCTATATAGAAGACCCCAAGAACTCCACCAAAAGTCTTCTAGACTTAATAACCAAATTCAGTCAAGTAGCTGCTTACAAGGTCAACACACAAAAATCAATAGCTTTCCTCTACATGAAAGACAGACTCACTGAGAGAGAAATAGGGCAAGTAATTCCTTTTGCAATAGCATCCAAAAAACTGAAATACCTAGGAATCAACCTAACAAAAGAAATCAAAGACCTCTTCTCTGAAAACTATAGCACTCTGAAAAGAGAGATTGAAGATGATATCAGAAAATGGACAGACATCCCCTGCTCCTGGGTAGGAAGGATTAATATAGTGAAAATGGCCATACTTCCAAAACTACTATATAGATTTAGTGCAATTCCAATTGAGATCCCAGCAGCATACTTCATAGACCTTGAGAAAACAATCCAAAAATTCATTTGGAACAAGAAGAGACCCAGAATAGCAAAAGCAATTCTAGGTAACAGAGACATGGCAGGGAGTATCACAATCCCCAACTTGCAACTATACTACAAAGCTACTGTGATAAAAACAGCATGGTACTGACAGACCTGAGGACCAGTGGAACAGATTAGAAGATACACAAACAATGCCAGACACACTCAGCCATCTCATCTTCGATAAAGGAGCCAAACACCCTCACTGGAGGAAAGATAGCCTCTTTAATAAATGGTGCTGGAAAAATTGGCTTTCAACTTGCCAAAGATTAAAACTAGACCTATATCTCTCACCATGCACTAAACTGAAATCAAAATGGATTAAAGATCTAAATATTAAAATAGAAACTCTGAACCAGTTGGAACAGAGGTTAGGTAGAACTCTTGAAGACATTGGTGTAGGAAAAGATTTTATGAACAAAACCTCAGTTGCCCGTGAACTGGCACAAACAATCAACAAGTGGGATATCTTCTTATTAAAAGGCTTCTGCATAGCGAGAGAAACCACCAGCAATGTGAAGAGACAACCCACAATGTGGGAAAAAATCTTCACCTGCTGTTCCTCAGACAAAGGTCTACTATCTTGAATCTATAAAGAACTTAAAAAGATCAGACCTCCCAAATTTAAAGACCCAATCCAAACATGGGCATCTGAAATGAACAGACATTTCTCAGACAAAGAAGTAGAAATAGCAAAGAAATACATGAAAAAATGTTCAACATCACTGGTCATTGGAGAGATGCAAATGAAAACAACCCTGAGATTCCACCTCACCCCAGAAAGAATGGCTGCTATCATGAAATCAACCAATAACAAATGCTGGCTGGGCTGTGGGGAAAGAGGAACCCTGCTCCACTGCTGGTGGGAGTGTAGAGTGGTGCAAGCACTGTGGAAATCAGTATGGAGATACCTCAAAGAACTAGGACTGGAAGTCCCATTTGACCCCACTATTCCCCTGCTGGGGATCTTCCCCAAAGAATTAAAAGAATCATACCACAGTGATATATGTGCTCCCATGTTCATAGCAGCACAGTTTGTGATAGCTAAAACTTGGAAACAGCCCAAATGCCCATCAACTGGAGACTGGATAAAGAAAATGTGGTTTTTTTTTTATTTAAATGGAGAACTACTCAGACATAAAAAATGAGAAATTAGAGACATTTATAGCTAAGTGGATGCACATTGAGGCGATACTCTTGAGTGAAATAAATAGGACACACATGTATAACACCAAATAGTTTCTCTGGTGTGAGAAACTGAAAGTGTAACTAAGGACTAAATGGTATATAGATAATGTGAAATAGGAAGAAAAGGGGCAAAGAGGAAAGAAGTGGGAGGGGTAGGGGAAAGGAAAGAAGGGAATGGAACTAATATGAGAAAATGGAAAAATAGGAACAAAATCTTTGTAAATAGGGAGGAATGGAGGAGTTGAAGGGAGGGCTGGGCAAGGATGAAAAATAAGAACCAAGAGAGATTACGTAAAGGTGCAAATTTCCAATGATGAATGTCATTATATTATATACCTAAAATGTACCAATGATTAGAATGAATAATTGATAATGCAAAATAGGAAGATAAGGTCCAAAGGGGTAGGGGTAGTGGGAGGGGCAGGGGAAAGGAAAGAAGGGAAAGGAAAAATGATGAGAAATTGAAAAAATGGAAATAAAGTCTTTGTAAATAGGGAAGGGTGGAGGGGGTGAAGGGAGGGCTAGGAATGGGGAAAAAATAAGAACCAAGATGCATCATATAAAGGTACAATTCCCAATGAGAAATGTAATTGTGTTGTATAACTACAATGTACCAATAAAAGAATTTAAGAAAAAAAATTTTACCTGTCCTATGAGGAAATCCTTAATTAACTCCACTGTTAGGTGTGTGTGTGTGTATAGCTGGGGATCAAACCCATGGCCTCATATTGCTAAGCACACACTCTACCACCAACCTACATCCCCAGCCTGCCCCCCCATTTTACTGTGTAGCCCAGGCTAGCCTTGAACTCAAGATTCTTCTGTCTCAGCCTCCTAAAGTAGCTCAGATTATAGGTGCATACCACCATGCCTGGCTTAATTCCGTTGTTTACTAATTATTCCCTCCTGAATTCCTGCATGGTTTAATTCACCTAATCAAACAGTCTTAACCTGGCTCCTCCAATTGTCCAGCATTAGTCTTTAGCTTTTTTTACTTTTTTTTTTGGTACCGGGTATCGAACTCGGGAACTTGCGCTTGTGAGGCACAGTTTTTAGCTTTTAAAACTCCATGCCTTACCCCATTGAGGATGAGGACCATGTATTCTCTCTTTGAGAAGACACATCACAACATAATGTTGACTATATATTCCTTCCTGAGTGCTGTGCAAAGACTTAATCACCCTTTCTTCGGGAGTACGTTTATGTTTACAGAAGACTACACTTACTTATCATGTAACTCTGCATTGAGCACTGGCCTTTCATTGATCTCCAGAATGTGTAGCTTATCCCAAGAACTGCATATTCCAAGCCACTCTAGTTATGGAGGTTCATCACATCCTGGAAGCTCTATGTGATTTTATGAGTGGTTACCAATCAATGAGGTAGTTATTGTTATGATTTCCAAGATCACACAGCAGACATACATAGTAATAAATAGCACTGCTGGCTCCCCACACAGCTCTCTTGTACCTCTCAGTCCTCCTGCCCTTTGTGGTGGAAGCCTCACCTTGCCTTGTTGCCATGTTGAAGGAAAGAAATCATTATGTTTAGTAGTCAATAGAAACAGAATACATTAGCTCAGTAAATTTGGGATGGACTTTGAGAGAAACAGACAGGATGAAGAGGGGGAGGCTGCCCCAGATTTACACTTCTGTGGCTCAAGAGTACAGATGACCAGGATCAAAGCTGAAGCCCAGGCAGGAGGTGGAGGGTCCCCCCTCTCATCACAGTCTGTGGGCACTGTCCTCAGCTGTCCAGGTTTCAGGGTCGCCTCTGTTTGCAAGGAAAGTGACCTATATGGAAGGAAACTAGTTGGGGTATGGTAACCTGTGTAATTAGGGTTGACATGAACTGTGGTTAAGTTAGCTCCAGTTAGAGAATGATTTCAGGAGTAGTTTGTTAGGGGGGTGTATCCCAGTAAAGGAGGAGACTGAGCTCAGGACTTGGTCTGTAGATATGTCAGAAGATATATAAAATCCTCCGCACACTTTAATGCCTCTTGTTTGTATGGGTTTGGTAATAGGCTTCTGGAATGATTTGGGTTAGTGTAAGAAGGAATTGCAAAGTTGTTAGTCGGTGTGGCCAGGTCTGTGCCATCTGGCACTGGGTATGCACAGGGCTGTGTCCAGTCAATCACTGGAGTAGGTTCCCACAGGGTGGCTTTGGGCAAAGCAGTTCCCTTCTGCTGAGACAATCCCTGGTGGGCCGTGGGGATGGGGCTGTGGAGGACAGAGATAGGGGAAAGGGCAGGGCCAATCTCTGAGCCATCATAAGCAAGAATTCCCACAGTTTAGGGCATAAGTACTCCAGTTCTCAACATGACCAGGAGGTGCACACAGAATCCCCTATATTACACCAAAGTGCGCTGTGTCTCTCTGATCCTTGACCTTGGTTTTAGCCTTGTAACTTGCCTTCATCAACAGATGAGGCAGAAGTCAATAAACCAGTTCCAGGCCCCGCCCTTAGGAAACCTTGCATATTTCCAGTTTACTTCTTGGACAGGCTGGTCTCAGGAGGAAGAGGGAACACATGTGGAACAGACTATGCTGGCCGCTGCCCAGCCAAGCTCAGCTTTATCAGCCAACCCAGAAGACGACCTCTAGATGCTATAGAAATAAGTGCTTGCTTCTGTATGACATGGCTTGCTGTGCATCGGAAGCAAGTCAGTACAACAGATTCTACCTCCCTGTCATATCTGTTCCAGTGCCCAGTGCTTCTGTCCCATAACCTACTTGTAACCCTGAACAATTTATTTAAATTTCCTTCTAAGTCTCAAGTTCACCCTTTATCTAGAAATAATAATGTGTGGTCAGCCGGGTGTGGTGGTGTATGCCTGTAATCCCAGCACTCCAGAGGCTGAGGCAGGAGGATTGCTTTGAGTTGGAGACCAGCCTAGGTTACATAGTGAGTTCAAGGCCAGTCTGAACTACATAGTGAGACCCTGTCTCAAAAAAAAAAAAAAATTGTGATCCAACAATGTGGTTGTGAGTTTAGCATGGAATATGGCAACTTAGAAGCACTCAGTCACCGAGTTACAGTCAAGATTCATATGCTTTTATCTCTAGGTGCAAAAAAGAAGGAACCTAGAGGGCTGGGGATTTAGCTCAGTGGTGCCGCTGCCTGCCTTGCAAGCGCAAGGACTAGAGTTTGATCCCTGGTACCAAAAAAACCCCCAAAAAACAAAGAAGAAGAAGGAACCTAGAAGATATTGGTAGGCAAAGGGGAATAGCAAAAGGTGCATCTGCCAGGCCATGCTCCCATTCTGTAGGCTGCACTTATCCTGCTCTCTGCCCCCCACATGTTTGGGTTCTGGGACTGGAGGAGAAGGCAGATTTGGGACCAGCAAGGTGAGTGGTGAATTGGAGTATCTGCCCTTCCAGGGCTGGGGCTATTGAGCCAAAGATTTCCTCAGGTGGAGGAGAGAGGAAAGAAAAGGGAGGTGCCCCCTGGTGCTACACTGGTCTTTTGCTGTGACTTCTGGGCTCTCTTAACCTTGCAAAGGTGCTGCTCTGCTGTGTCCAGCATAACCTGAGGTGCTCTCACTGGAAGCCACTTTAAAACATTGCTGTAGGTGGAGAATTTTTCCTCACTGAAATTCTACTGTCAAGTTTTGGCAGAGTGTTCTGCTTTTCTTCTATTCCTTCTAAAGCCAACAGAGAAAAATGAAGTGCAGAAGTAGTGTTAACTAAATGAAGAGACCGTCTGCTTTTTTAAAAAACTCATTTGCATCAGAAAATCCATTCCCAGATGAGCTATGACTAGATGAGACAACACATATCCCATGGCTTACAGAAAAGAGTTCTTAAGTACATACTTTATGTTTTATAACCAGTGGGTCTGAGCCTTGCTGCAAAGGGAGTTCAGACTTTGAAAATGTTTTATTTCGCTACCTCTGAAATTTAGCTGTAGCACTCCATTCCTGGTGGCTTTCTCATTTTAAACATGAATGAAACTAAGTCATTCCCATTCACTTTTCAAATTCCTAAAATGTCCACTTTTTGTTTTAAATGGTGTTGAAAAAAAAGGAGAGAAAAGAAAAACTGCATTCCTGAAACATTACAAAAGACCACAGAAAGGAACCAAAAGCAACATGCTGGAGAGAATCCTGGGAAGGGCTAAGGCAGGGCTTTTCGAGCTTAAACCAAAGTGAGGAGCAAAACAGCAACCCCTGAAATATCCAGAAAATAACTAAGGAGGAAAACAACTCATATTAGTGAGAGTTTACTATGTACCAGCCTCTCTTACTGTTTTTCAAATGAGGTAATGACCCCAAAATACAGTGAGTATTTAAATTTCAAAAGTTTAGTAGAGTGAAAGATACATTACCATGAATCCTCAGAATACTTCCCCTTGCTTCCAACACACTAATCCCACTGTTCTTGTCACTTTCTGAAGCACTTCTGAAAGTCCTCTTTTATGAGTATCTTTAGTTGTGCTGTTGTGGCTGCCTCAATGTCCTGAATTGATTCAAAATGTTTACTTTCATGTTCATTTTGCATTTGAGGAAGAGCAGAAGCTGTGAAATGCCAGCTCTGGTGAAAAAGGTGGGAGAGGACACACTGAGGTTATTCTGAGCCTGGCTTTCTGGTGGATGACATTGGCAGCACTCACTGTACTTTGTGCAATGTAGGGGGATGCTGTGTGCACCTCCTGGTTGTGTTGAGAACCGGAGGGAGTACTCATGCCCTGAGCTGAGGGAATTCTTGCTTATGATGGCTTAGAGATGGGCCGTGCCCCTTCCCCTGTCTCTGTCCTCCACAGCCCCATCCCCACTGCCCACCAGGGATTGTCTCAGCAGAAGGGAACTGCTTTGCCCAAAGCTGCTCCCATGGGAACCTAGGTCCAATGACTGGTCACATGGGAGGAGGGGTCTGATTCTTGCTTTTGGGGGGGGGTACCGGGGATCGAACTCGGGTCCTTGCTCTTGTGAGGCAGGCAGCGGAACCACTGAGCTAAATCCCCGGCCCCTAATCCTTGCTTTAATTCAAGACACCTCTCAAATGTTATCCCAGCTCCAGAGCTTCCTGTGGGATTAGCTGGGGCCTGGTTGCAACAAAGTCCCGTTTTGCTTCCTGTCAATCTTGCTTCTCCTACTCCCTTCAAAGGTTGTTCTCAAGAGCTGTAGTCAGCACATATAAATCCCAAGTCAAGGACAAAGGGCACAGCTACAGTGTAGTAAAGAATCAGGACCAATAATACAATCTATAACATTTCTGCATTTAACGGCTAGACTGAGCTGTTTTCTAGCATACAGCAAAAGCACATGGCAGAGCCCACACAAGTGTATATTTAAGCTATTGATATTGGACCTTGAAATATATTTGAGATGGCATTCAGTTTGCAAAGGTAGTTTGGAGAGTTGTGGGTAAATGTGAATCTTTGTGTGTGTGTGTGTGTACGTGTATGTGTGGTGCTGGGGAGTGAACCTAGGACAGCTTTACTTCTGAGCTACATTCCTAGCCCCTTTTATTTTTAAAATTTAGATACAGTCTCAATAAATTGCCCAGTCTGGCCTCAAACTTGTGATCCTCCTGCCTCAACTTCCTGAGTAGGTGTGTTACTGGCTTTTTTGAGGCCCAAAGGGATTCTTTCTAGGTTCTCAGTGTCCTGAACAAAGAATTGGACAAGACACAGAGAAAAGGTACTGAGGATTTGTGTTTACTGAAGGTGGAAAAGAAGTATGCTCTGCAGAGTGAGAGCCAGCTGGTGTAATTACAAGTCATGCCTGCTTTCCCAGCCAACCTTGCCATGCCCTACTCTCCTATGTCACTAGGGTGCAGCCCAAACTCAAGGGGGTGAAGAAGAGTGATTTTCTCAGCCTTTGTTCTAAATGCAGTAGGTGCATGAGTGTTGAAGATGAACAGTATGGATATAAATAATGGGACCAATCCAGGACTGATCTTGAAGAAGAAATTTGGGCCATGTAGTGTTTCTTTTTCTAGTAAAATAGTAGGGACAGAAAAAAATAGATAATTCACTCTACTCAGGGACAGGGATTGATAACATAGTTATAGCAGGACAATTCAGCAGGAAAGTGAGGGTTCTAATGGAATATTGCCTATGCATGTCTTCCAGGGATGCAAGCCAGGCCAAGAAGTAGATCAGAGCGTTGGAGGTTGCGGGATTAGAAGTTTCAGTGAGAGGAAGAAACAGGCTTTCAATAGTGATAGATTCAACTAATACTGATTTACAAGTCATATTTACATTTATTTTCTTCATCCTTTCCTGGGAAGATTGACATCCTCCAATACGAGTTTCATTTATCAATCCAGGTCCAACAAACATTCTTACTTTCTTTTTTCCTGGTACCAAGGATCAAACTCGGGACCTTGTGCTTGCGAGGCAGGCAGCGGCACCACACTACTGAGCTAAATCCCCGGAACCTCATTGTTACTGTTTAAACAGAGGGGATTTAATACAAGGAGGTGGGTACATAGGAGATGATAAAGTTAAGAAGATGAAAGGAGGACAGTGAGGCATCCCTGAAATTATCAGGAGCAGGAAGCTGCTACCATGTCTGAAGCTTAAGGGACAAACAGATCCAGATCACCAAGCAGAAGCTAGGATGACAGCAGGCCTTGCAGCAAAAGCTACATCCATAGTAAAGACAATCACTGCCAGAGACACTGTCTGAAAGCAGAGAGAAAGGGCAGAAATACATTGGTTTCTCCCTATCTGCTCTCCACACTAGCTTCCTACTGGCAAAGAAAGCTGGGCAAAGTAATTCTCCATGATACAGAACAGAACCAAGGAGGACAGGGAATAGATCAAGAGTAAAACAGGACAACACGTCCCTGTACCCCATGAAAGTGTTTTCCTCTTCTTCCATCTGTGTATCCCTTATCCCTGCTCCTGCCTTGGCCAGCCTCCCTTGACAGCTGGTTTCCAGCTGGGGCCACGCACAGGAGATTGGGAGGTGAGAGGAGAGCTTAGGTTACTTCTCACCTCCTGCTTTGGAGCACCCTCTCTGTCAGGGCAGCATCTGTCCTTGATGCTGCGCATGGCTTCTCCTCCCTCCGCTAGGTCTCAGCAAGTCTCCTGAGGTCTCCTTTCTTCCATTGCTGATCTCTGGGTGTGTCAGAAGCCCTTGTTGATTCTCTTGATCCTGCCCACAACTGGCAGTATTGGATAATTTGAGGTGACTTGTTCCACCCAGAGCCCTGGCTGATACTTGGATCTACTGCATTCTTTTTCAAACACTTTTCACGTGTTCTGTTTTCCCCTGTGGCCATACTAGCAGTGCGGCATAGTCAAAGAATACTGGCCTTCATGGCAGATGCACATGGTCCTATTTCTGATTCAGTCACATAATGGCTGAATTCCTGGTTGAGAAAAGTTAAGTACCCCCTGAGCCTCAGTTTTCTTGCTGATAAAGTAGGAAGTGGGAAAAAATGATGCATTTTGGTTGAATGATATTAAAAACTCTGTACCTGACCCATAAATTCCAGGCCTCATCAGCCTGTTTTCCTGAAACAAAGTCCACAAAACAAGGTTCTCTTTTTACATTCTATTTTTTTTTACAGCATGGATCTCTTTCTGCTTGACTGAAGGAAATTAATTCCCTTTGAATTGTTTCTAGAAGTTTCCAAAGAAGTGTCCTTTCTAACTAGTCTTTCTTTCTGGTTGTCATGGATTTCTGCCCTGTTATTTTTCTTCTGTCCCAGTTCCCTCATGTCACTTCTGCTTTCAAGGCCACTTGCTGAGGCTTTGCCAAGACTAAACTTTTTCCAGGGTCACTGATCATGAATACACAGCCCGTACCAAGGATGTTGACTCTTTTTTTTTTTTTTTGGTACCAGAGATCGAACTCAAGACCTTGTGCTTGTGAGGCAGGGAGCGGCACTCCTGAGCTAAATCCCGGGCCCTCGAGGATGTTGGCTCTTAATGCTCCCAACAAGTCTGGTTTTTGGAAGGCCTAGTTCTGAGGAAGAGAGAGGGGCATGGTCTCCCTTGGCTCTGAGCCCTGTAGGCCCAAATGTGCTGGGCTTGTGCCTAGAGCTTCTCATCTAGTTTCACATGACAACAAAATGACACACAGAGGTTCTAGTTTTGCTTTCACCCTCTTTTTCAAAGGTCATGGCCAGGAACAGAAAGGAAACGGATGCTTTCTCATCAGTTCCATCCTCCTCTCTCCCTAATTCACTACCCTCCCCACCCCAACCCTCCTTCTTTTCCATTTGCCACACTGAAGCTTCCATACAAACCAACCCCTGTGGGACAGAACATGGACGGTCAGCGAGGAGGTGAGCGGTATAGCCAGAGGCCACTCCAGGATAGATGAATGATTCATAGTACAAACCTCGTGCATGGTGGATTTTCATAATATGCTTTTTTATTTTGGTACCGGGGATTGAGCTTGGGTCCTTGTGCCTGCACAGCAGGCAGTGAAACCACTGAGCTAAATCCCTGGCCCTTCATAATATGCTTTTATCACTGTAAATGGGGAAACCAGCTTATTCAGTTGCTATATATCTTTTAAAGTTTTTTTCAGACAGAATCTCACTAATTTTCTCAGCCCAGCTAGTCTCAAATTCCTGTATTCAGAAGATTTTTCCACCTCAGCCTTCCAAGTAGCTCTGACTACAGGCATGTGCCACCACATTTGACCAGATATGGTAAGTTTTTATCTGTAATATATAAAGAATTAAAAAAACCCAGACCCCCCCACATAAAAGACCCAATCATAAAATGGGCAACTGAAATGAATAGACACTTTTCAGAAGTGCTATGAAGAAAAATACACTTGAGTCATTTGTAGGAAAATAGATGCACTTCAAGACCATAAATGTTAAGTGAAATAAATCAGACACACAGACTTAAATGTTGCATGACATCTCTTATATGAGAAACGCAAATTATAAATAAAGAGCAAAATGAAAGACAATAGGAAAGAGGGAAAGAGAATTTAGAGATGGAGAAAGGGGAGGGGAAGGGGAATGAAAAGAATGAAAGTGTGTCATGTGCAGGGACCTATTCCCATGATGGGTGTGATCAGTATGTGCTGAAGTCATGTACCAGTAAAAAGAGAAGTCTGCTGTAATCTTTTTTTTTGCTGGAATCTTTTAACATGAAATAGACTCTCCCTCTGTTTTGGTTTCCTAGGGACACAGTTACACGTATCAAACTCTGGGTGGCTTGAGAGAACAGAAATGTACAATATTCCCCTGCAAA
Source organism: Heterocephalus glaber (assembly GCF_053883595.1). Taxonomy (NCBI): domain Eukaryota; kingdom Metazoa; phylum Chordata; class Mammalia; order Rodentia; family Bathyergidae; genus Heterocephalus; species Heterocephalus glaber. Next base: position 10,448,886 of record NW_028258151.1, on the reverse strand, counting down.
GTTGTGGTTCAGCGTTCGCAGCCTCAGTCATTCAAAGATTTTTTCCTTAGAACGTAACTAATGATTGTTCAGAAACCTCACAATTTCATGGAAACTGCAAATATCCTCCGCAGTTTTTTTTTTGGAGGGAGGTTTCCAAGTAGCTAACCTGAAAGCATTATTCAGTTCTCTTTGCTGCTGATTGGCTGCTGCCCAGTAACCCATCTCCTCCGCATAGGCACCAGCATTCCCGCATCATAACAGGGAATACGTGTAGCTGTCTCCAGTGCTCAGGTTTGTTCTTAAACCCCTAAGATCTCTAAGATGCCGCCAAAATGCCCTGCACCTCTAAGACTATTAATATAGTATTTTGTTAAATCACATAACTGCAGGACATGTAGCATATTTAGGGTTTAAATTATAAAACTAGGTATTTTTCTGACCATATCTGAAATTTGTGTTTTTTCACAATCTGCAGGTGCTCTAGGAACATAACCCTTGTGAATTTCTGGGGTCCAAAGTATTGTCTCAGAATTCTGAGGGCTGGATGTTGGGAATCAAGGTGTTGCAGAGCATCTCTGATGGCTGCTGGTGGGAATCCCAGCTTCTGTGTCACTCAGCTGTCCGTGCTGTTGCTGGCTTGCAGTTGCAGCACTCCACCCTCCATCTCCGGCGCTGCATGGCCATCTTCTCCCTCTGACTCTGGTCTGCACACGGTATTCTCTAAGGATGCCAGAAAGAGCACATGAAGGCCTCCCTAACAGTTTCATTTTAATTTGATTATAACTGGAAAGACCCTATTTCCAAATAAGATCACATTCTAAAATGCTGGAGGTCATTATTTCAACACATGTTAGGGACCATCTGTCATCATCTCACTTATTCATAGTAATTTATCTCTTATCCCCCGAACACTGACAACTGCAAGGGCAGATTGAGTTTGTTTCACTTTTGTGTCCCTGACAATGGTTAATAAATGGCCAGGCTGAGTTTTGAACTCCCTTCCCAGACCCATGAGCATACATTAGGCTGGACCACATGCTGCTTGCCTGGTACATGTTTGTGTGAGTGCCTCGTGTTTGCAGCTCTTTGCGTGATTTCTTTTCTCGAAAGATTATAGATCAGGAGGATGGGTAGCTGAAAGAGCTTGTTATAGCCTGCCTTGGGTGGTTCAGTGTTTATGTGTTCTGAGAGAGAATGATGGGCTTTGCTTTATGAGGGAACAAGCAGTCTTGTTTGTCCCCAGTTGATAGCTCACTTTCTTTTCTCCATTTTCAGCATCCTGAAGATGTCCTTAGTGACAGTTGCTATTTAAATATTTCAGGTTTTCTTGCGGTGTTGAGTGGCATGGTACCTGGAGCTCTTGTTAGTGCAGATTTAGTTGATGCCTAAGCCAGGGCATTCATTTTTGTGCTAGTTTTCTGGAGTAATAATTTGTTGTCATCAGGGGAGTGATCTGCATTTACTTTGCAGAGTGTGACTTATTACACTGATTTCTTTCTTCTTCATTGTTCCTGAAGTGCTTGTTATCATCTTAAATACTCAACCCATTGCTTCACAGAATATAATGGCAGAGCCAGGGCTATCATTTCTGTCATTGAATAAATGAATAAACATACACTGTCCTTCCAATACCAGTGTTCTGGGGTTATCTTCTGATACCAGGGTACTGGGGATTGAATCCATGGCCTTCAACTGAGCTACATTCTCAGCCCATTTTTATATTTTATTTTGTCACAGGGTTTTGCTAAGTCCCTAAATTGTCCAGGCTGGGCTCAAATTTACGATCCTCCTGCCTCAGCCTCCCTGAGTGCTGGGATTACAGATGCGCACCATCATGCCTGGCAAGATGAGACTGGTGGAGGACAGAGAACTGGGTTATCTGGAGACTTAAGACTCTTGCCTCCTCTGCAACACAGAATGAGTAAGAATAATACACAACACACCTACTTGATAGGGTTTTCACGAGGGTCCTGGGGTCCATGTATGTGAGAGCAATTGTGAGCTGTGCCATGCAATGAAATGCTCAGAAATTCATCTTAATCCTAATGGTCCTGACTCTGCCCTTCTCCAGGGTGAAAATGGTGAAGAAACTTAATCTCTGATCAAGGCCTGTGTTGGACTCTACTGAACTACTTGGGGGGGGGGTTCAGGTCATCATGCAGTGCAGCATTTCAAAGCTATCAGGTCACTTGTTAACCTCTTCCATTCTTTCTTCAGTTTTTATTTACAGAGTGGGGAGATTTGCAATCTGATTTGCATCATTAGGTTGAAGAGGAAGAGAAACTTGATTTCCTGAAAATCTTGTTCAAATTATTTCTTTAATATGAAGTGTCTAATGCGCCTGTGGTGTCTGTCATGGTGGCAGGTGCTAGCAAGGTTTTGCTCCTCCAAAGTTTTGTTTTTGCATATACTTTGGTGTAGGGCAGACACTCGGCCACTTAGCAGAACATGCTCATGCAGACTTCAACAATTCTAGGAAAAGTTCTAAATGCATCTAGTGACTCGATGTACATATTTTAATTTAAAAAACCCATCAACTCATTCCAGCTATGCTCCAGGAATTGATGCTATTGCAATTAAATAAAATTTGTTATAAATAATTCCCTGAATGACAATTCTAGATATATTCATTATGTAGCTTCCCTTGAAGAATTTCCAATTTGCTCAGTCAGGCCAATTTTGAGTTAAATGCAGTTGGTTTCTAGACACTGACTCATTTTCCAAACATGAACACACTTTTTCCCAGGTGACTCTCCCCACCAGCGTGTGGATCAACTCTTCCTCATGCATTGTCAGCTCATCATGTTAGCTCATCATCGACAGGAAACAGACTTCCTGCCCACCTCATGAAAGTAGAATGAAGTTAGATAATTTAATTTTTAAATTATAAGGAAAGGAGAATGAAAAAAATGAAGGAGAACTTAACTAGTTTTCAGGCTCAGGGGTATTATTATAAAGAGGCTGAACAGATGAGACACTAAAAACCAGAAGGAAAATCTGCAATTTGCATGATTTTGAGTAGCAAGCAGCAGGATTTCTCTTTAAATACCCTGTAGCTGCAAGGTGAGTCAGTGGAAGTAAGCCAAGGAAGCCAGGTTTTGTGAGACCACAGTGGCTTCTTTCTTGTGGGCAGTGTCGTGTGTTTCAGCATTTCAACATGAACTCTCTGCCATATGCTCAAGACTATTTCTGGGCTTTTAGATTTTGCATATAAATTCCACCTCAATCTCTAGGAATAAACACTGAATGCCTACTGAGTTAAGTGAGGAACTCCTTTTACTAGAGCACTAATAATGTCAGCGCTGAAAACATCAGTTTTCAGTTTTATCTAATTAAATAATGTTTTTCCATTTTTGCAGTCACAGTAACTGCACCCCAAATATGTTCTCCATAAATTCCCTAGAAAGGAGTCATTTGTTGTCATTGACTTATCTACCCTGATCCATCACTTCACTTGGGATGTATATGTACTTTATTAGAATAACATTTTTGTAGGATAAAAATACTTTATTTTGCCATAGTTTCTCTCTACTTGTCAGTTTAAACTTTCTGTTCAGTTTTTGATTGGTGTCAGTTTGGTACCAATCTCTTTAAGCCTCAATTTCTGCATTTGTGAAATGAGTGTAAAAAGAAACACCTATAAAATAGTGTAAAATTATTGCAATGATTAGTGGAAAGGAGAAAACACTTCAGACATGGCCTGGCTTACAGCAAATACTCAATAAGTCAACTATTTTTGTTTTTATTGTTAAGTTGTAAACTTGAAAGTCATCAAATCTTTTATAGACTAGTTCTTTAGCTACAGAAGCAAATGTCTTAATGTGTCTGAAATGCTCTTAAAAGGAACCCAGGATACTCATGTGTCAAATGAAGTTTAAAGTTTAAGCCATGACTCTTATTATAAGTCCAGAGCACCCCCCCCCCGCCCCCCGTGAGCACAGAGGAGGTGAGTCATTCCCAGCACACAAGAGGAGGCTTCTGGGCCTCCATATCACACCTGCAAGCACAGAGGAGGTGAGCAGTTCCCAGTGCACAAGAGGAGGCTTCCAGGCCACCGAGCCCCCTCATTCCCCCAAGCACAGAGAGGTGAGCAGCTCCCAGGGCACAAGAGGGTGCTTCCAAGCCACCATACCACCACCACAAGAACAGAGGAGGTGAGCTGCTCTGAGCACACAAGAAGAGGCTTCCAGGCCTCCATACCACCCCACCAGCACACAGGAGGTGAGCCGCAGGGGTGCCAGCAGCACACCCCCCCCCCCGCCGGTTTGAAATGAGAAGACACATAAACAAGTTTCAAAACCAGACTTCCAAATCACCTAAAACAACCCCAAAGGGAAACAAGATGGAACACTGATATGCAACCACCTGGACTCCCTGAACTGGTAACAAAAGAGGATCTGGAAAAAATGAAATCAGAAATAATTTCTCAGATAACAACAGAGATCATGCCCATAGTGCAAGACATGATTAATAAATCTAGAGAGGACACAGATAAAAAAAAAAGAGCTGAGGAACATGATGGAATCCCAACATAGGAAACAAATGGAACCCATAAAACAGATGCACAGATTTCCAGGAGATTAAAAACTCCAGTGAAAGTCTATGCAGCAGAATAAACCAATGTGAGGACAGAATTTTAGATATAGAAGATAAGATGGCAATTAATGACCAGGAAAAAAAAATGTCTTTAAAATTGTAAGGGACCATGAGAAATCAATCCTGCAGCTGCTAGATGATGCAAAGAAGAATAACATAAGACTGATTGGAGTCAATGAAGAAACAGGAGAGAGTGCAGATGACATAAAAAAACTCTTCACAGAAGTGATGACAGAAAACTTCCCAAGTAGGGGAAAAGAACTTGACATACAGATAAGTGAGACATAAAGGACTCCAATTAGCCTTGATCAAAAAAAATCTACACATAGGGATATAATTGTTAAGATTCCAGAAACCCAACAGAAGAACAAAATTCTACAAGCAGTTACAGAAAAGAAACAAATCACATACAAAGGAAAGCCCATCAGAATCACATCAGACTTCTCAATGCAAACCCTCAAGGCAAAGAAGAGCTTGGAGTGATGTACTTCAAGCCCTAAAAAAAAAACAGCCTCCAACCCAGATTGATGTACCCTGCAAAATTATCTTTCAAAATTGATGGAGAAATAAGATACTTTCATGACAAAGAGCACCTTAGGAACTTCATGAATACCAAACCAGCACTCCAAAAAATTTTAGACAATGTCCTAGGAAACGACAATGAGGATCACAACCCCAGGAAGCCCAGCAGAATGAATTCGTTGGGCTCGAGAGGAAATTAAATGCAAACAGGGAGAATCCAACAAACAGAAAAAGTCATGACAAAGATAAATCAATATGTATGAGTTATAACCATCAATGTTAATGGTCTCAATTCACCAATTAAAAGAAATAGACTAGCAGAATGGGTCAAGAAGCAAAATCCAACAATATGCTGCATACAAGAAACACTTTTAATTCAAAAAGAAACTCATAGTCTGAAAGTTCAAGGATGGAAAACAATACTCCATGTGACAGGACCCCCCCCCCCCCCCGCCGAAAAAAAAGCAGGAGCAGCTATCCTCTATGCAGATCAAGTGGATTTCAAATGAAACTCTGAAACACTCCGGTCCTGAGACTTTCAGATGAGGGCTACACAACTTGTATGTACAAATCTATTGTGAACATGTGTTTTCTTTTTTTTTTTCTATTTTTTTTTTTGTGTATTAAATTCTTTTATTTCTTTTTTGTATTAAATTCTTCTATTGGTACATTGTAGGTATACAACACAATTACATTTCTCATTGGGAATTGTGCCTTTATATAATGCATCTTGGTTCTTATTTTTTCCCCATTCCTAGCCCTCCCTTCACGCCCTCCACCCTTCCCTATTTACAAAGACTTTATTTCAATTTTTTCCATTTCTCATCATTTTTTCCTTTCCCTTCTTTCCTTTCCCCTGTGCCTCCCACTACCCCTACCCCTTTGGACCTTTTATTCCTATTTTACATTATCAATTATTCATTCTAATCATTGGTACATTTTAGGTATACAATATAATGACATTCATCATTGGAAATTTGCACCTTTACATAGTCTCTCTTGGTTCTTATTTTTCACCCTTGCCCAGCCCTCCCTTCAACCCCTCCAGTCCTCCCTATTTACAAAGATTTTGTTCCTATTTTTCCATTTTCTCATATTAATCCCATTCCCTTCTACCCTTGCCCCTAGCCCTCCCTCTTCCTTCCCCTTTGCCCCTTTTCTTCCTATTTCACCTTACCTATTATACATTTAGTCCTTATTTACACTTTCAGTTTCTCACACCAGAGAAACTATTCGGTATTTACACATGTGTGTCCTCTTTATTTCACTTAAGAGTATCGCCTCAATGTGCATCCACTTAGCTATAAATGTCTCTAATTTCTCATTTTTTATGGCTGAGTAGTACTCCATTTTATAAAAAAAACCCACATTTTCTTTATCCAGTCTCCAGTTGATGGGCATTTGGGCTGTTTCCAAGTTTTAGCGATTACAAACTGTGCTGCTATGAACATGGGTGCACATATATCACTGTGGTATGATTCTTTTAATTGTTTGGGGAAGATCCCCAGCAGTGGAATAGCGGGGTCAAATGGGATTTCCAGTCCTAGTTCTTTGAAGTGTCTCCATACTGATTTCCACAGTGGTTGCACCAGTCTACACTCCCACCAGCAGTGGAGCAGGGTTCCTCTTTCCCCACAGCCCAGCCAGCATTTGTTATTGGTTGATTTCATGATAGCAGCCATTCTTTCTGGAGTGAAATGGAATCTCAGGGTTGTTTTCATTTGCATCTCTAGAATGACCAGTGATGTTGAACATTTTTTCATGTATTTCTTTGCTATTTCTACTTCTTTGTCTGAGAAATGTCTGTTCATTTCAGATGCCCATGTTTGGATTGGGTCTTTAAATTTGGGAGGTCTGATCTTTTTAAGTTCTTTATAGATTTGAGATAGTAGACCTTTGTCTGAGGAACAGCAGGTGAAGATTTTTTCCCACATTGTGGGTTGTCTCTTCACATTGCTGGTGGTTTCTCTTGCTGTGCAGAAGCCTTTTAATAAGAAGAGATCCCATTTGTTGATTGTTTGTGCTAGTTCACGGGTAACTGAGGTTTTGTTCATAAAATCTTTTCCTACACCGATGTCTTCAAGGGTTCTACCTAACCTCTGTTCCAACTGGTTCAGAGTTTCTATTTTAATATTTAGATCTTTAATCCATTTTGATTTTAGTTGAGTGCATGGTGAGAGATACAGGTTTAGTTTTAATCTTTGGCAAGTTGAAGCCCAATTTTTCCAGCACCATTTATTAAAGAGGCTATCTTTCCTCCAGTGAGGGTGTTTGGCTCCTTTGTCAAAGATGAGATGGCTGAGTGTGTCTGGCATTGTTTGTGTATCTTCTAATCTGTTCCACTGGTCCTCAGGTCTGTTTGTCAGTACCATGCTGTTTTTATCACAGTAGCTTTGTAGTATAGTTGCAGGTTGGGGATTGTGATACTCCCTGCCATGTCTCTGTTCCCTAGAATTGCTTTTGCTATTCTGGGTCTCTTCTTGTTCCAAATGAATTTTTGGATTGTTTTCTCAAGGTCTGTGAAGTATGCTGCTGGGATCGCAATTGGAATTGCATTAAATCTATATAGTAGTTTTGGAAGTATGGCCATTTTCACTATATTAATCCTTCCTACCCAGGAGCAGGGGATGTCTGTCCATTTTCTGATATCATCTTCAATCTCTCTTTTCAGAGTGCTATAGTTTTCAGAGAAGAGGTCTTTGATTTCTTTTGTTAGGTTGATTCCTAGGTATTTCAGTTTTTGGGATGCTATTGCAAAAGGAATTATTTGCCCTATTTCTCTCTCAGTGAGTCTGTCTTTCGTGTAGAGGAAAGCAATTGATTTTTGTGTGTTGACCTTGTAAGCAGCTACTTGACTGAATTTGGTTATTAAGTCTAGAAGACTTTTGGTGGAGTTCTTGGGGTCTTCTATATAGAGTATCATGTCATCTGCAAATAATGACAATTTGACTTCTTCATTACCTATCTTTATTCCTTTTATTTCTTTCTCTTGTCTAATTGCCATGGCTAATGTTTCCAGAACTATATTGAACAAGAGTGGTGATAGTGGACATCTTTGTCTTGTTCCTGATTTTAGTGTGAAGGATTTCAGTTTTTGACCATTTAGTATGATATTGGCTGTTGGTTTTTCATAGATGGCTTCTATCAGTTTGAGGTAGAGACCATCTATTCCAATGTTTTGTAGGGTTTTTATCATAAATGCATGTTGGATTTTGTGAAATGCTTTTTCTGCATCTATGGAGATAATCATATAGTTTTTGTCCTTGGTTCTATTGATATAGTGTATTACATTGATTGATTTGCATATATTGAACCATCCTTGCATCCCTGGGATGAATCCCACTTGATCAGGGTGTATGATCTTCTTGATGATCTTCTGCATTCTGTTTGCCAGTATCTTATTAAGGATTTTTGCATCTATGTTCATTAGTGAGATTGGCCTATAGTTCTCTTTTTCAGTTGGGTCTTTCTCTGCTTTGGGGATCAAGGTGATGCTTGCTTCCAGGAATGAATTTGGGAGTATTGCTTCCCTTTCAATTTCACTGAAGCGTTTAAACAGTAGTGGCAGCAGTTCCTCTCTAAATGTCTTGTAGAATTCAGCAGTGAAGCCATCAGGGCGCAGGCTTTTCTTAGTTGATAAGTTTTTAATTACATTTTCAATTTCATTGGTTGATATTGGGTTGTTCAGAATTTTGAGGTCTTCTTCGTTCAACTTTGGTAATTCATATGTATCTAGGAATCTGTCCATTTCTTCTGTGTTGTCCATCTTATTGGCGTATAGGTTCTGGAAGTAGGTATTGATGATCCTCTGGATTTCTGCTGGGTCTGTTGTAATTTCACCCTTTTCATTCCTAATTGCATGGATTTGGGCCTTTTCTTTCCTCTTTCTGACAAGGTTGACTAAAGGTTTGTCAATTTTGTTGATTCTTTCGAAGAACCAACTCTTGGCTTCATTGATTTTTTGTATCGTTCTCTTAGTCTCCATTGCACTGATTTCTCCTCTGATCTTTATAATTTCCTCCCTTGTATGAGCTTTGGGCTTGTCCTGCTCTTCTTCTTCTAGAAGCTTGAGGTTCAGCATCAGGTTGTTTAATTGGGCTCATTCTGTTTTCCTAATATGCTCATTCACTGCTATGAATTTCCCTCGTAAGACTGCTTTCATTGTGTCCCATAGATTCCAATATGTTGTATTGTCATTGTCATTTAATTGAAGGAACTGTCTGATTTCTTCTTTAATTTCCTCTGTGACCCATTGGTTATTCAGAAGTGTGTTGTTCAATTTCCACCTGTTTATGAAATTTTTTGAGTTTCTTTTGGTATGGATCTCCAATTTCATTGCACTATGGTCTGATAATATACAGGGGATAATTTCAATTCCTTTACACTTACTTATACATGTTCTATGTGTGAGTATGTGGTCTATTTTTGAGAATGACCCATGTGCAGCTGAGAAGAATGTGTATTCTGATTTTGTGGGGTGGAAGACTCTGTAAACGTCTGTTAAGTTCATTTGTTCAAGAGTTCAATTGAGTTCTAGTATTTCATTACTTATTTTTAGTCTAGTTGATCTATCTATTTGTGACAGTGGGGTGTTGAGGTCCCCCACTACAATTGTATTAGTGCATATATGACTTTTCATGTCCATTAGTATTTGTTTTATATAGTTGGGTGCACTAGTGTTTGGTGCATAGATATTTATGATTTTCACCTCTTCCTCTTGGATTCTTCCCTTTACAAGGATGTAGTGTCCTTCTTCATCTCTCTTAATCAGTGTTGGTTTGAAATCTACTTGATCTGCCAAGAGGATAGCTACTCCTGCTTTTTTTCAGGTTCCTGTCACATGGAGTATTATTTTCCACCCTTTAACTTTCAGTCTATGAGTTTCCTTTTGAATTAAGTGTGTTTCTTGTGTGCAGCATATTGTTGGATTTTGCTTCTTGACCCATTCTGCCAGTCTATTTCTTTTGATTGGTGAATTGAGACCATTAACATTGATGGTTATAACTGAAACATATTGACTTGTCATTGCCATGACTTTTTCTTTTTGTTGGGTTCTCCCCCTTTCCATTTAATTTCTTGTCATGCCAGATGGGTTCATTCTGCTTTGCTTCCTGGGGTTGTGATCCTCAATGTCTTGAACATGTGTTTTCGTTCCTCTCAAGTAAAAACTTAAGAACAGGACTGTTGGTTCTTAACAGTAATACACAAAATTTCTAAATTGTTTTGCAGAATGGTTTTGTCATTTTACGTTCACATTAGCAGTATTGGAAAGTTCTAACTGGTTCACACCTAAGCTGACATTTGTTCTTTTAAAACCTTTAAGTTAATCTCCCCAATGAGTGTATAATATGATCTTGTTATTGTACTGATTAGTATTTTTCTGATTCTAGTGCACACCTTTCCTTGTGCTATACTGGCTGTTTATCATCTTCTTGTGTCTACTTTTTAATTGGGTTGTCTATTAATGAGCTGTAAGAGTTCTTTATATATTCTGGTCATAGGTTATATGCATTGTAAATATGGTCTGTTTAAGGACTACTTTTAATTTTCTTAACAATGTCATTTAAAGTTCTATATTTTGATGGAATCTCATTTATCAATTTTTTTCTTTTATACATCATATTTTTTGTATCCTAGGAAATTCTTGCCTACCCTAAATTCATGAACATTTTCCCTTATAATTTCTTCTTAAAGTTTTATAGTTTTAGTCTTTCATATTTAGGCTCATAGAGCCTTTCAAGTTGTTTTTATGTATGGAAATAAAGGATTGAGGTTAATTTTTTATATATGGATACCAGGTGTTCTAGTACCATTTGCTGAAAACACTACCTTCTGCTCTTGAATTCAGTTTATGTTCTATAAAATGTTGCTGTTAAATAATCTTTCAAAACTCAGTGGGCCATATATGTGTGGTTCTATTTCTAGATTCTCCATTTTATTCCAATGATCTATATGTCTTTCCTTACACCAACACTGCCTTGATTACTGTAGCTTTAGAGGAAGTTTTAAAATTAGGTACTAAATGTTTTCCAACACTATTTTTTTTCTTTTTTCCTTTTCTGGGTCCTTTGCACTCTGACATAACTTTTAAATTTCAATATCCAATTCTTTATTTAATGCAAGTATACATAGACCTGGATTTTTATACATACCTTGTGTTTTCTAATCCTGCTAAATTCAAACACAAGTTCTAGGGGCTCCTAGAGATTTCTTAGTATTTTCTCTGTAGATTATCATTTCATCTACTTATAAAGATTTTACTTCTCTACCTTGCCAATCCTATCCTAATTGTGTCATTTTATTGCCACACTATTTTGGTTTGGGCCTATGTTTCAAAGTTTAATGGACAGATGAAAAGTAGGCATATCTGCCCTTGTTCCCCACCTTAGGGAGAAAGCATTGTATCTTCTCCATTCATATAAGTTGTTTTTGCTGGAAGTATGGAGTACATGTCTTTGATCTGTTGAGAAGGTTCTATTCTACTTCTAGTCTCCGGATAGCTTTTTTTTTTTTGGTACTGGGGATCGAACTTGAGTCCTTATGCTTTTGAGGCAAGCAGTGGAACCACTGAGCTAAATCCCCAGCCCTCCTGATAGCTTTTACCATGAACAGCTGTAGTATTTAGTCCAATACTTTTTCTCCAATTACTGACAGGATCAAATGGCTTTTTCCTTTCCCCTGTTAAAATGATGACTTTCAGGGGTGGATCTTCCAATGCTGAACCAACACTGCCATCCCTATAATAAAACCACTTTCTACATACTGCCAGATCTGACTTCTAATAGTTTGTTTTGTTAAACAAATTTCTATCTATATTCATACATTTTTCTTCTATTATCTTTATCCAGTTTTAGGATTAGCACAGTGTTGAGTTCCTAAAATGAGGGGAGAAGTGTTCCTTCTTTCTTCTGCTTTAAATGTTTGATATAATTTATCAGTTAAAATGTATATGAGCCTGTTGTTGTCATACAGGTAGGTGTTCAAGCTAGGAATATACTTTCTTTAATAGGTGCTATTTAAATTTTATATTTCCTCCAGAGTTAGTTTCATTAATTTGTCTTCCAAGGTACTTCTTAGAAGTTATCAAATTTATTTCAAAAAATATTTTTGTATTATGCTTTTTCTATCCTTTTCAATTCTGTAAAATTTGTGGTAATGTCTTCTAGATCTTGATATTATAATTTTAAAAATGTATAATTGATATTGTGTAATAGGAAGAAAAGGTCTAAAGGAGTAAGGGAAGTGGGAGGGGTAGAGGAAAGGAAAGAAGGGAAAAGAAAAAATACGAGAAAAGGAAAAAATGGAAACAAAGTCTTTGCAAATAGAGAAGGGGGGAGGGGGTGAAGGGAGAGCAAGGGAAGGGGAAAAAAATAAGAAGCAAGATACTCATGTAATGGTACAAGATCCCAATGATGAATGTAACTGTATTTTATACCGAAAATGTACCAATAAACTTAATGGGGAAAAAAAAAGTCCAGAAATTGCTTTGCCTTATTGGAGCAGAACTTGATGCAGACAGTGCGTTCCAAGCATGGTCAGGCCTGGGCACTGATGGCAGGCCGTGAATCCCTAGGAGCCAGGACCTGGAGGAAGGAGAGGTCAGTGGGGTGTGCCCATGTGGAGGGGGTGGGGCCAGTCTTCCTCTCTGCAATTCCTGGCCTCCAGCATGAGCACCTCCTCCTGCCACGTGCTCCCGCCTTGAGGTTTGTGCCGTCAAGACCCAAAGTAACCGAAGCCTCTGAAACTGTTATCCAGAATGAACCTTCTCCCCACAAAGAGGTTCAACTCAAGTTTTAATCTCAGGGGCAGAAAGCTGCCTAACACCCTATCATCACTGAAACTCAGTACAAAAAGGTGAGGGACTGAGCATATGCATCTGAGGCCAGTGAATGTCCCCTGGGAAAATCAAAGAGAAAGATTGAGAAGGCGTTCTTTCGATTGGGAGACTCATTAATTCATTCAACATGCTTTTACCAACCACATGTGCTTCTCATTTTTCCAGGACAGAGCTGTGGACAAAACAGGCACAGCCACCCTTGTCAGCTTAGGTGTCTGGCAGGCAGGCTCTTTCTGTGTCTAGTCTTCTGGTGCATAAGCTTCCCAGGAGGCACCCCGAGCACCCCAAGCAGGAGGACGCTCTACCTATCAGATGGCACTAGGCAAGGAGGGAGTGAGTGGGCACCTGTCTCCAGGAAGCTCCCAACCGGTGGGGGCGTTGTCCACACTGATCAGTTTGTTGAGGCATGCCCAGGGCTCCCCCGGGGAACACGGAGGAAGGGATGGGGTGGCAGGATTGTTGGGAGCCTGGTTCTGCTTGGAAACCAAGTTGACAACTTGGAGGACCATGATGGAAATTCAGTCAATTTCGGTTGATTAGCCTGGATGAAAGATTCTGCCCAAGAAGCTTATGCCTAGGGCTAGCCTTAGCTCTGGGGTACTGAGAAGAGTCTGATATCCCACACCATCTCACTATTGTGTTTTCCTCTCTAGCACCAGTCTGTTGCTATTAGAAATTCATCCCATTGCCAACATCTCTTTTATTATTTTGAATAACAAGCTATTGTATTAGAAGTTATTTTAGGGTTGGGATTGTAGCTTAGTGCGAGGGCACTTGCCTAGCATGTCTGAGGCCCTGGGTTTGATTCCCTAGTACCAAAACCAAACCAAAACAAACCCTAAAAGTTATTTTTTATTGCATTTTTTTTTTTGTACCAGGGATCAAACCCAGGACCTTGCACTTGCAAGGCAGGCACAATGCCACTGAGCTAAATCCCAGGCCCTTAAAAATTATTTTTTATATAACTTATAATCTGACTTGTAACTTTAATGTTTTGAAAAGAATTGTGTCCCAAAATGGCTTGTTAACAAAAACACATGAGTATCTGTGACATTCTGAGAGACACCATATTACATAAAATCTGGACACACTGTTGCCTATGCTATTACCTTTTTTTCCTCTTTATGTTTTCCAAAGTGTGAGGAATACAGTTGAGAAAAAAAGAGTTAAGGATGATATAGGGAAAGGGTATGGGAGATGCCAGAGAGCCCTGCAGTGGTCCTGGTCTCCTGAAAGCCAGTTCGAGGTCCGCAAGATAGGAAAGTGGGAATTAAAAGAAACAGAGACAGAGGCTTGAGAGACACTGAGTCTTGGGCTGATTTAAGCTGCTCTGGGCAACAAAGACAAAGGACACCCAGGATGCTCAGTGTTCATTCATTGCAAGTGTGGGAAGGGAGAAGCTGGGCAGGCCTTGGGACACCTGCTGATAATGAGTATCAAGCAGGCAGGACTGTAGATTGAGGGCACAGCATATCTGTGCTGAAGAGAACAAAGGGTTAATTCAGAGGGGAGGAATTTAGCTGGAGTCAGTTGACCTTAGCTGGAAGGGAACTCAGCTCTGCCACTTCCAATGTGACACAGCCAAATTATGGAGGGGCAGGAAGCTTGTGCCACTGTAGTCTGCTGATGCTGGGCAGAGCTGTCTGCTACAGGATGAGGGGGTGGCTTCTGCCCCAAGAGCATCCAGGAAGGAAGAGGGAATGAGTGTCCAGCAGTCGAAAAGGTGAGAGCAGGGTCTAACTATTAGGAACACAGAGACTAAAAGACCTGCATTGCTCCAGAACGCTGAGGGACACTTTCCATGTGATAATTATACTGATACAATGATGCAAATTTTAAAAAGATGTCTATATTCATTCAAAGTGATTTTTGTGCCTATTTTATGGCGCTAGGGGTATGGTCTGAAGCACCCGTTAAAGGCGGTAGATTGTGTCTGGTTATAGCATAATTTGCTACACAAAGGGCGGAATTATGGTCTGTGAAACCCTTTAGGATTTACCTGTCACTGAATGCACGGTGCTAGAGGACTGGCTTCCGAAACAGTTTAAATTCCTGTTTCCAAGTCCCTCTCAGGAAGGACTTGAGCCTGTAAAGGTTTTATGTGAGGGAAACCACACGTTAGACCTGGAAAATCTGACAGCTTACTTTATCTGCCTTGTTTTTATTTATTTATTTTTTAACTGTAAACTGCATTCCCTGGTCTGGGAGGAAAAGGAAACCTCTGCTTCGCATATTTTCAATTCTCAAATGGGGTGGTTTGCTTTTAAGCTGCAGGGAATGAGTTTATGGAGTATTGGAGAAACGTCTTGAAACATTTTGAACACAGAAACCTTTTGTAGGTCAGGAATTAAAGTCTCCTTGGGAGAATTTCTGGAAATTCATGACTGCTGGATTGATCTGCATTAGGCAGAAATCTCATCAACGCTCTTCTGGAGAACTATGATTGGAGTGAATTTCTGTTTGCATATGAAGATGTTAGAGTAAGGGGGTTCTGTGAAGGGAGATAGAGGGGGGAAATGAATATGGTGAAGGAAATAAATCTCATTTTTAAAAAAATCAAGGTTCTGCTGTATGTCAGTGCTTCAAGGTGGAAAATAATCCAGAGGTCTTGCCCTTGAGGACCTCATGGATAAGTAGAAGAGACAGGTTGATGTGTAATAAATGTAAAGGCAGTCAAAGTACAATACTACGGGGCCTGGGATGTGGCTCAGTGGCACAGAGCCTGCCTGGCAAGTGAGAGGCCCTGAGTTCAACAGCTAGTACCAAAACCAAAAAATGTACAAAACTATGGTGCCGTGGTGTGAGGTTGGGAGGCTCTGGCTGAATCCTGAGGGAGCCATCCTGAACCAGAGATGACTGGGGACACAGCTTTCCGGATGGAAGATACCCTCCACCCTGGGGCAGGCTGGGAGCCAGTAAGTGGCTCAGGACAGGGATAGGCTGGAGAGGGAAGCAGAGTCCAGGCCCAGCAAGCCCCGGGTCTGCCAGTCCATACTCCACAGAGACTCTGAGGGGTCTGAAATAAGGTGGGGAGCATTTAAAAATGCACCCCCTACTTCCAATCTTTATTTTTTTCTCAGGAACTTTCTCATTGAAGAAAATTTAGAGTTATAGCAAGGGATAAATAGAAAATATAAGATCACCTTCAATTCTACCACACAGAGATAACCATTGCCTGTTTTGGTATATTTGGCACATGTCTTTTATGATTGTGATAATTTTCTATACAAAATTCACATTTTGATTTTTTCATTATTTCCTGAGCACTTCCATAGTCTGTGTTCTTTTTTATAAATAATAAACTAATTTAGAATAGATTTTAGACTTACAGAAGTGTTGCAGAGACCCTTTGTAGAGATGATGTATGTCTTTACCCAGCCTTCCTAAATGCTGCCACTTTGCTTTCTGTCAAATGTGCTTGCTTCTGTTGTCTGCCCATGGAGACTCCGATGTGATGGCAGGACTGACCCAGCCTGAAACATGAGTGTCCTGGAACAGAGGTCTCCTGCAGTCATGATGCACTGAGCTTGGGTGTCGGAGTTTGGAACAAAATCAATATGAGAAATAGGGAGGTGCTCGGGGCAGATGGCCTTGAAATTTTTGTTTTTTACATGAAGTCTTACAACGTTGCCCAGACTCCTCCGATTCAAAGGCCTCCTGCCTCAGCCTCCTGAGTAGCTGTAATTAGAGATTGCACCACCACTCCCAGCTTCTCATCAGATGGGACTTTCAGTACTTCACATGTTCGCCTGTGTGGGAGTGACTGTGTGTTCTACTTCCTATGAATTCTCAGTGTGGTATTGCTAAGTAACCGCCAGATTATTCTCCTTATGTTTATATTTAAAAAAACTATAACCCTGAGTTTCCATGTGATCTTGACCAATTTCAACCCAGAGTCTGATCCAATATCTCCTGACATTGTTCAAAGCCAATACTAAATGAGTTATGCTCATTTCCAAAGTCCTGGTTAAATCATTGGTTTTCACATAATGGCCAAGGAAAATACTACATACTGGCAAAAATCACCAGTAATGACAAAAACAAATTATCTCCAAGGCTCAGCCCTAACCCTCTGCTTATTCCTCTCACTGTCTGATGAGATCTCTTTGTTTTTAAAAGCATTTTTGTCTGCTCTTAGGGCCATTTTCATGGTCTGTGTATATTTCATATTATGTTGTGCATTTCTTGAGAGTAGGACTGTATTGTCTTCCTTTTCACATATTTCACAGTACTGAGCACAGCATTTTACTATTACAGGCTAAATAAATACTTGTTCATTTGAAGTTATTAATTCTCTACACTCTTTCCCTCAGAGGAGTCATGGAGTCTCACAGCTTCAACTAATATTTTTAGCCTGTAAATTTTTTTGGTATTGCCACTGCTTTCTAAATGGTTCTACTTCAACAATCTGCTTTCATTGCAAGTTCCAAAAGATTAATATTGAAATAATCCTTTCTCCTAGTCTCTTCTGCTACAGGCCAAATTGAATTTTGTCCACTTTAAAATTTGAAGTCCTAAGGCCTAGTACCTTAGAATGGGACAGTATTTGAAGACGGGGTGTTTAAAGAGAGAATTAAGGCAGAACAAAGGCACCTGCCTGGATGTCCCTCTGAGAAGAGACTAAGACACACCCCAGGAAGACCATGTGGGGACACAGAGAAGAAGTCATCTGCCAGCTGAAGAGGGGGACCTCAAAAGAAAGCAACCCTGATTTTGGACCTCAGTGTGCAGAATTGTGAAGAAATACATTTCTGTTGTTTATGGCACTTAGTCATGGCAAGCTGAGCTGACTGATATACTTCTCTTCCCTTAATTGTTAATGGGTTTTCCTAATTCGCTTCCATTTCTGGTGCTTGCCACCTTCTCTTGGGGATAAATACTGTATTAGGAAGTCAGTTTCTCAACATGGTCAGCTCCTCATCATCACCAGATACTTTAGTCCACCTTCATTTTGATTCTTTTCTTTATAGTCTCAAAAGATTTCAAATACAGTTTACATACATATTTCAGTTTCTGAGTTATCTTTTGTGATACAGACATGTATTCCGAGTGATTCTCATGCTGGATGATTGACAGTTGGCCATGGCTTACTCACATTACTGGCTCTGTTGGGAATACCCTTCTTCTCATCCCGAAGACTTAGCATTTTTGATGTGGACATATGGCCACAGGTTCTTGCTGACTTCTCATCTGTTCTATACTTATGATTTTGGTGTATGTCCTTGACTTTTCTAGTCTCAACCTCCAAATCTGTCTCTCTGCTCTGTTCCTATACCAGTTATAGTTTAAAATATTAAATTTATATTGAATATCTCCTGTAACCGAAGAGGTCCATTTTCTGCTACTGTACCACACACATAGGTGGCAGATCCTGAAGATTAACACAGGTTTAAGCTGAGGTCTTTAGTTTAAACTCAGACCTTTACTAATTCTGTGCCTACAGAGCAGTGCTCCAACTTTTTCAGCCTCAACTTTCAAGTTAAGAAAATAGTATTTAATTTCTCTTGAGTAGTCCAAAGAAAAATAGGTTAAATGTGTGATAAGATTTATATGTCATGAAGAAAGCAATGGTTGCTATTATTTTATTTGGCTTTCTTCATGTTTCCCATATTATTATTATTTTTTTGGTACTGGGGATCAAACTCAGGATCTTGCACTTGTGAGGCAGGTGCGGTGCCACTGAGCTAAACCCCCAGCCCATGTTTCCCACATTATTTTTTATTGTCCCTGGTCCTGAATATTCATTCTGACTCCTGCAGCAAATACATCTAGTGGTTGTTTAATCAATATTGAAAAATTTTAAAATCCAACCTCTTAAATTCCCTCCCCAAGGGTGATCCTGTATAATGGAACCACAGTGGTTTGTTTCCCGAGGTAAAAAGGGCACAGGGGAACTTTTCTGAGGGGAAGAAAAGGCTTAGGAAAAAGAGAGTAGAGTTCAAAAGTAAAGGCTTTATTTGGTAGAGTATTTCAGTTAGTGGGGATTACAAAGCCTGTGGATAAATGTATTATCCTTAAACATTTGTATATCAGATAAGACAACCCAGTTGTACTTCACCAAAATATTGCCAAATTTAGTCTTTGAGTTTAGCTTTTGGCAGCTGTGCTTGGATGCTGTTCAGCCTTAGAAGCTATTAATCATACTGTGAGAATGTGTTGTTAAGTTAGAGATACAGCCTGCCCCCACCTTCTGTTGGTAATTGAACCAGGACCTCATGGCAAGCCCTGTAGCCTGATTTTAAGTAGCTACACTTGTTTTTAATGACCCAAGATCAACAGGTGCATAGTTCAAGTGTGTCTAGTTAAAATGCTATCATGTGTATACATTTTAAAAATTGATCTCTTCCTCCATCATCCACTTCCCTTTTCAATTTAATCTTTTTGACATATGAACCAATTTTGACCAACACAATAAATATGGAATTGAAAATATTTTTGTAACTTTATTAATATTTATTTGTTTTTTTCTAGTTTTTATTTTTTATTTTATTTATTTATTTGTTTTTTGGTACCGGGGATTGAACTCGGGTCCTTGTGCTTGCGAGGCAGGTGGCGGAACCACTGAGCTAAATTCCCGGCCTTAGTTTTTATTTTTTATTAGTAAATGCTTGCATTACATAATGATGACATTCCTTGTGTGGAGCTGGTCCATGCACATAACACATCGTAATTCTTTTTTATTCCCTTTACCTCTCCTCCCTCCACCTCTTTCCATCTCTTGGTCCCCTTCCCATTTGAAAAAGATTTATCTCCCTTCTTCCTATTAACTATCTTTTATTTTGCTCTTTATTACTATTTTGGGCTACTCATATAAGAGAAATACATGTAATACTTAAGCTTGTGTGTCTCATGTATTTCACTTAATATTATGGTCTCAAGGTACATCCATTTTCTTTCTTTCTTTTTTTTGGTACCGGGAATCAAACTCAGGTCCTTGCGCTTGCACAGCAGGCATCGAAACCACTGAGCTAAATCCCCGGCTCCCATTTTCTTAAAAATGACTCAATTTATTGTTCTTTATGGCAGAGTAGTGCTCTGTTGTGTATAAATATCACATTTTCTTTATTAATTCATCTGTTGATGGACATATAGACTGCTTCCAAGATTCAACTATTATAAACTGTGCTACTATAAACATAGGTATGCATGTATAACGGTCATATGATGTCTTTAACTCTTTCAGGAAAACACCTAAAGGAGGAGTAGCTGTGTCAAATGGAATTTCTAGCTTTAGTTTTTTGAGGAACCTCCATACTATTTCCATAGAGGTTGTACTAGTTTATGTCCCCAGCAATGTAGAACGGTTTCTTTTTCTCCACAGCCTTATCAGCATTTGTTATTATTTGATTGTTTGATGATAGCCATTCTTTCAAGAGTAAGATGTAATCTCAGTAGTGTTTTAATTTGCATTTCTCTAATGGCCAGTGATGTTGAACATGTTTCATGTATTTAATGGGCATTTGTTCATCTTCTGAGAAATGTCTATACATTTCAGTTGCCCATTTTACGATTGGGTCTTTTATTGTGGGGGGCTAATTTTTTTGAGTTCTTTATATATTCTAAATATTAGTCCTCTGAGGAATATCTGGCAAAATAGCTTTCTATTCTGTAGATTGTCTCTTCACTTTGTTGGTTGTTTCCTTTGCCATGTTTTGATATGATTACATTTGTTGATTTTTGGTACATATTCTTGGGTAATTGGGGTTCTGTTCAGAAAATCCTTGCCTACACCTATGTCTTCAAGAGTTTTATCTGTTTTATCTTCCAGCAGATCAAATCTTTGAACCATTTTAGTTTTAGTTTAGTACATGGTGAAAGATAGGGGTCTAGTTTCAGTCTTCTGCATATAGATAGGCAATTTTCTTAGCACCATTTATTAAACAGGCTATCTTTCCTGCAGTGTATGTTTTCTGCTCCTTTGTCAAAGATCATATAAGTGAATGTCCCTGTGGCTGTTTTTGCATCCTCTATTCATGTTCCATTGATCCACATGTCTGTTTTTGTGTCAGTACTATGCTGTTTTTATCACTGTAGCTTTGAGGTATAACTTCAAATCTAGGACTGTGACGTCTGCTGCTTTACTCTTGTTACCCAGGGTTGGTTTTTTTTGTTTGTTTGGGGTTTTTTTGCTATTCTAGGTTTCTTCTGGTTCCACATGAATTTTAGGATTGATTTCTCTGTTTTCTGTGAGGAATGCTGTTGGTTGTTGGTATTTTGATTGGGAATGTATTCAGTCTGTGTATCAGTTTTGGAAATATGGACATTTTGACTATATTGGTTCTGCCTATGTAGAAATAAGGGATATCTTTCTATTTTCTTATGTTCTTTTTGATCTCCTATTTGAAAGTACTATAGTTTTTGTTGTAGAGGTCTTTCACTTCCTTGGTTAGGTTAATTCCTAAGTATTTAATTTTTCTTGATGGTATTGCATTCCTAATTTCTTTCTGGGTGAATTCACTATTGGTGTACAGGAATACTATTGATTTTTTTTTTGTACTGGGGATCAAACTCAGGACCTTGCTCTTGCTAGGCAAGTGCTGGAACCACTGAGCTAAATCCCTGGCCCAGTTTTTGTGTTGATTTTGTATCCTGCTGTACTACTGAATTTGGTTAATTCTAAGAGTCTTTTGGTGGGTGTTTTGGGGTCTTCTATGTAGAAGATCAAGTTTCTCTGCAAATAATGTTAACTTCTTCCTTTTCTATATTTATCTTCTTTCTTTCTTTCTTTTAACCCCCTAATTGCTTTGGCTAATGTTTTGAGTACTGTGTTCAACTGGAGTGGTGATAGTGGACATCTTTGTCTCTTTCCTGATTTTAGAGGGAATGCTTTCATTTTTTTCCCATTTAAAATGATTTGGGGAGTAGGTTTGTCAAGAATGGCTTTTAGCAGATTGACATAACATCCTTCTATATCTGTTTTCCTCAGGGTTTTTCATCATGAATGGATATTGGATTTTGTCAGAAAGACTTTTCCATAACTATTGACATGGTCATGTGACTTTTGTCCTTGTTTTTGTTTATGTGGTGTTACAGCTTGTACCTAGATGCCCCCCCCCCTATGTGCTCATAGGTGGGCCTTTTCAGAGCTAGCTGGATCTAGGTATGTATATTGGATTAAGGGTGTGAGTATGGGTGGTACCAATCAATAGGCTGAAAGCCTGGATAAAATAGAAAGGGAGAAAGGGAAGTCAAGCTCACTGCTGGTTGCTGCTTGCTGATGCTTCTTTCTGCCTGCTATGCCATGAACTGTTTCTCCTTTGCCAGGCCACCCTGCCCTGGAGCCAGCTGACTATGGATGGAAGGCCCTACAGACAGTGAGCCAAATAAACCTTTCCTCCTTTAGCTTGAGGGTATTGGGTATTTTGTCTCAGCAACGAGAAAAGTATCTAGGACATGTGGTGTATTCCATTTGTGGATATGCCTATGTCAAATCATCCTTACATATCTAAGATGAAGCCTTAGAGGTCACGGTGTATGATCTTTTTGATGATTTGTAGTACTTTGTTTGCAGTATCTTGTTGAAGATTTTTGCATCTATATTCATTGGAGAGGTTGACCTGTAATTCTCTTATTTTGGTTGGACCCTTGTCTGGTTTCGGAATCAGGGCAATGATAGATTCCAGGAATAAATTTGGGAGTAGTCCTTTACTTTCAATTTTATTAGAGTTTGAGAAGTATTAGAATTAGTTCTTTCCAAAGTTTTTGTAGAATTCAACAAAGAATCCATTGGGACCAGGGCTTTTCTTAGTTGGTAGGTTTTAAAAATTATTATTACTGCTTCAATTTAATTGCCTGTTATTGGCTTATTCAGGATTTTCATATCTTCTTGGTTCAGTTTTGGTAACTTGCACATACCTAGGAATCTATCTATTTCTTCTCCATTCTCAATTTATTGGTATACAGGATTGGGAAATAGTTGCTAATAATCTTTTGGATTTTAGTACTGTCTTGTGATTTCACCTTTTTCTGTTTCTTTTTTTTTTTTTTTGGAGTTTTTTTCTTTTTTGCATAAATTCTTTTACTGGTACATTTTAGGTAAACAATAAATTTACATTTATCATTGGGTGCTTGTACCTGTACATGATGTATCTTGGTTCTTATTTTTTCCCCATTACCTGTGCACCCTTCACCCCCTCCACCCTTCCCTAATTACAGAGACTTTGTTTTTTTCTTTTCTTTTCTCATAATTTTTCCTTTCCCTTCTTTCCTTTCCCCTTCCCCTCCCACTTCCCCTACACCTTTGGAACATTTCTTCCTATTTCAAATTATCGATTATTCATTTTAATCCTTATTTACATTTTCACTTTCTCACACTAGAGAAACTATCGGTATTTACACATGTGTGTCCTATTTATTTCACTTAAGAATATGGCCTCAATATGCATCCATTTAGCTATAAATGTCTCTAGCTTCTTGTTCTTTATGGCTGAGTAGTACTCTATTTTATTAAAAAACCCACATCTTCTTTATCCAGTTTCCAGTTGATGGGCACTTGGGGTGTTTCCAAGCTTTAGCTATTACAAACTGTGCTGCTATGAACATGGGTGCACATATATTGCTGTGGTCTGATTCTTTTAATTATTTTGGGAAGATACCTAGCAGGGGAATAGCTGGGTCAAATGAGACCTCTAAGCCTAGTTCTTTGAGATATCTCCATACTGACTTCCACAGTGGTTGCACCAATCTGCACTCTCACCAACAATGGAGAAGGGTTCCTTTCTCCCCCACCCCTGCCAGCATTTGTTATTAGATGATTTCTTAATAGCAGCTATTCTTTCTGGGGTGAGGTGGAATCTCAGTGTTGTTTTCATCTGCATCTCTTGAATGACCAGTGATGTTGAACATTTTTTCATGTATTTATTTTCTGCTTTTACTTCCTTGTCTGAGAAATGTCTGCTCATTTCAGATGCCCATTTTTGAATTGGGTCTTTGAATTTGGGGGGTCTGATTTTTATCAGTTCTTTATATATTCTAGATAGTAGACCTTTGTCTGAGGTACAGTTGCTGAAATTTTTTGGTGGTTTCTCTTGCAGTGCAGAAACTTTGTAATAAGATAAGATCCCAGTTGTTGATTCTTTGTGCAAGTTCCCATGACAGTGAGGTTTTGTTCATAAAGTCTTTTCCTATACCAATATCTTCAAGAATTCTACCTAACTTATCTTCCAGCAAATTTAGTATTTCTGTCCTAATATTTAAATCTTTAATCCACTTCTATCTTAATTTAGTGCATGGTGATAGGCATGGGTCAAGTTTTAATCTTTGACAGGTTGAAATCCAGTTTTTCCAACACCATTTATTAAACAGGCTATCTTTCCTCCAATGAGGATGGTTGCCTCCTTTGTCAAAGATGAGGTGGCTGAGCATATCTGTAGTTGTTTCTGTTCAAATGTGCTGGTGACTGCCTTGCTTCTCAGTTCTACAAGAAGCTTTTTAATAAGATGAGATACCAGTTGTTGATTCTTTGTGCTAGTTCTCATGCTACTGAGGTTTTGTTCACAAAGTCTTCCTATGCCAATGTCTTCAAGAGTTCTACCTAACTTATCTTCCAGCAAGTTTAATGTTTCTGTTTTAATATTTAGATCTTTAATCCATTTTGATCTTAGTTGAGTGCATGGTGATAGATATGGGTCTAGTTTTAATCTTTGGCAGGTTGAAATCCAGTTTTTCCAACACCATTTATTAAATAGGCTATCTTTTCTCCAGTGAGGGTGGTTGGCTCCTTTGTCAAACATGAGGTGGCTGAGTATGTCTGGAGTTGTTTCTGCATCTTCTAATCTATTCCACTGATCCTCGGGTCTGTTTTTGGTTTTTTTTGCCAGTACCATGCTGTTATTATCACAGTAGCTTTAGTTTCAAGTTGGGGGTTGTGATACCTCCAGCCATGTCTCTGTTGCCTAGAATTTCTTTTGCTATTCTAGGTCTCTTCTGGTTCCAAATGAATTTTTGGATTGTTTTCTCTAGTTCTGTGAAGTATATTGTTGGAATTTCAATTGGCATTGTATTAAATCTATGTAGTAGTTTTGGAAGTATGGCCATTTTCACTATATTGGTTCTTCCTACCCAGCAGCAAGGGATGTCTTTCCATTTTCTCATATCCTCTTCGATCTCTTTTTTCAGAGTGCTGTAGTTTTCAGTGTAGAGGTCTTTTGCTTCCTTTGTGAGATTGATTCCTACATATTTCATTTTTTGGGATGCTATTGTAAAAGGAATTGTTTCCCTAATTTCTTTCTCAGTAAGTCTTTTATTTGTGTATAGGAAAGCTATTCTTTTTTGAGTGTTGACCTTATATCCAGCTACTCTACTGAATCTGTCACTTAAGTCTAGAAGTCTTTTGGCAGAGTTTTTTGGGTCTTCTATGTAAAGTATCATATCGTCAGCAAATAATGACAGTTTAACTTCTTCCTTTCCTATCTTTATTCCTTTTATTTCTTTCTATTTTCTAATTACTATGGCTAATGTTTCCAGAACTATATTGAACAGGAATGGTGATAGTGGGCATCCTTGTCTTGTTCCTGATTTTAGTGTGAAAGTTTTCAGTTTTTGACCATTTAGTATGAGGTTGGCTGTTAGTTTTTCATAGATAGCCTTAATCAGGTTGAGATAAAGACCTTCTATTCAAACTTTCTGTAGGGTTTTTATCATGAATGGATGTTGAATTTTGTTGAATGCCTTTTTTGCATCTATTGAGATGATCATATGCTTTTTGTCCTTGGCTCTGTTAATATAGTGTATTACATTTATTGATTTATGTATGTTGAACCATCCTTACATCCCCAGGATAAATCCAACTTGGTCAAGGTGTATGATCTTCTTGATGACCCTCTGTATTCTGTTTGCCAGTATCTTATTGAGGATTTTTGCATCTGTGTTCATTACGAAGATTGGTCTGTAGTTCTCTTTTTGGGTTGGGTCTTTCCCTGGTTTTGGAATCAAAATAACACTTGCTTCCAGGAATGAATTTGGAAGCCTTGCTTCCCTTTCAATTTCTTTGATGAGTTTCAAGAGTAATGGCGATAATTCTTTAAATGTCTTATAGAATTCAGCAGTGAAGCCATCAGGACCTGGGCTTTTCTTTGTTGGTAAATTTTTTATCACATTTTTGATTTCAGTCTTTGTAATTGGGATGTTTAGAATTTCTATATCTTCTTCATTTAACTTTGGCAATTCATATATATCTAGGAATCTGTCCATTTCTTCTGTTTTCCATTTTATTAGAGTACAGGTTCTCGATGTAGGTATTGATGATCCTCTGGATTTCTGCTGGCTTTGTTGTGTCTTCCCCTTTTTCATTCTTAATCACATGGATTTGAGCCTTGTCTTTCCTTTTTTGGATAAGATTGGCTAAAGATTTATCGATTTTTTTATTCTTTCGAAAAACCAACTCTTTGATTCATTGATTTTTTGTATCGTTCTCTTAGTCTCCATCACATTGATTTCTGCTCTGATCTTTATAATTTCCTGTCTTGTGTGAGCTTTGGGTTTATTATGCTCTTCTTTTTCTAGGAGCTTGTTGTTCTATATTAGGTTATTTATTTGAGTTCTCTCTGTTTTCCTAATATGGGTAGTCACTGCTATGAATTTCCCACATAAACTGCTTTCATTGTGTCCCATAGGTTCCTGTATGTTGTACTGGCATTATCATTTACTTGTAGAAACTGTCTAATTTCTTCTTTAATTTCCTCTGTGACCCATTGGTTGTTCAGGAGGCTGTTATTCAATTTCCATGTGTTTGTGGGGGTTTTGCAGTTTCTTATGTTATTGATCTCCAATTTTATTGCACTATGGTCTTTAATATACAGGGGGTAACTTCAGTTCTTTTACATTTACTTAGACATGTCCTATGAGCTAGCATGTGGTCTATTTTGGAGAATGACCTGTGTGCAGCTGAAAAGAATGTGTATTCTGATTTTGTGGGATGGAACACTCTGTAAACATCTATTAAATCCATTTGTTCAATAGCTTGGTTCAGTTCTAGAATTTTGTTGTTAATTTTTTTGTCTAGATGATCTGTCTATTTGTGATAGTAGGGTAGTGAGGTCTTCCACTACAGTTGTATTCATGCTTATTTGGTTTTTCTTGTCCATTAATATTTGTTTTGTATAGTTGGGGCATTTGTATTTGGTGCATATATATTTAGGATTGTCATCTCTTCCTCTTGGACTGTTCCCTTCACAAGGATGTAGTGATCATCTTTGTCTCTCTGAATTAGTTTTGGTTTGAAATCTACTTTGTCTGCAAATAAGATTGCTACCCCTGCTTTTTTTGGGTTCCTATCGCATGGAGAACTGTTTTCCATCCTTTTACTTTCAGCCTGTGAATTTCTTTTTGTGTTAGGTGTGTTTCTTGTATGTAGTATAGTGTTGGATTTTGCTTCTTAATCCATTGTGCCAGTCTATTTCTTTTGATTGGTGAATAGAGGCCATTAACATTAATGGTTATAATTGATAGATATTGACACATCCTTGTCATGATGTTTTACTTTTTGTTTTTTGTACGAGGGATCGAACTTGGGTCCTTGTGCTTGTGCAGCAGGCTGCGAAACCACCGAGCTAAATCCCGGGCTCCATAATGTTTTACTTTTGTTGGCTCTTTTATTTCTTATTTTTTCTTCCTTTCCCTTTAGTTTCTTACCTTGCCTGGTGGCTTCCCTCTGTTGGGCCTCATGGAGTTGTGACCTTCATTGTCTTTTTCTAGGATATTGTTTAGAATGTTTGGAGTGCTGGTTTGGTGTTCATGAAATTTCCCAGGTGTTCTTTGTCATGGAAGTATCTAATTTCCCCATCGATTTTGAAAGATAATTTTGCAGAATACAACAGTCTAGGTTGGAAGTTATTTTCTTTTAGGGCTTGAAATACTTCACTCCAGGCTCTCCTTGACTTGAGAAGTCTGCTGCGATTCTGATGGGCTTTCCTTTGTAGGTGATTTGTTTCTTTTCTCTAACTGCTTGTAGGATTTTGTTTTTCTGTTGGGTTTCTGGGATCTTGACTATTACATGTCTATGTGTAGATTTTTTTTTGATCGTGGCTAGTTGGAGTTCTATATGCCTCACTTATCTGTATGTCCAATTCTCTACCTCTGTCTGGAAAGTTTTCTACTATTACTTCTGTGAACAGTTTTTTTTTTAATGTCAATTGTATTTTCTCCTGTTTTTTCATGGACTCCTATCAGTCTTATGTTATTCTTCTTTGCATCATCTAGTGGCTGCTGGATTGATTTCTCATGGTCCCTTACTATTTTTAAAAAAATCTGTTTTCATGGTCATTAACTGCAATCCTGTTTTCTATGTCTGATATTCTATCTTCACATTCCCTTAATCTGCTATGCATACTTTCAATGGAGTTTTTAATCTCCTAGATATCTGTTTGAATTTGTTTCATGGATTTCATTTCTTTCTTATGTTGGGCATTCATGGCTTCCAACATGTTTCTGAGCTCATCTATTTTTTTTATCTGTTTCTGTTTTAGAGCCTCTAATCATGTCTTTCACTCTGCTCACCATCTCTGTAGTTTTCTGGGAGATTATTTCTGCCTTGAATTTTTCTAGGGCCTTGTTCATCTGTTTTGTTACTTCCTGTGCTATCAGTTCAGGGTGTCCAGGTGGGTGATTATCAGAGTTTTCCACTTCATTTCCCTCAGAATTTGCCTTTTGTGGGGTGGGAGTCTGAATTTGTGCCTTGCTTAAATGTCTTCTCATTTTTGTTTTTGGTATTGTCCTTGGTTTAATTCTTGGATTGATTCTCCGAAGTTGCTTATTATAAGTATCTTTGTTGCTTGTAGTTAGAACCCTTATGGAATGATTGCTTCTCAGAGGTGTCTTCAAGATATAGCTAGTGTTTAGGTTTTGAGTCTCTAATGGCTCTGAGGCTATCTCATTTTCATTATACCAGGAAGGACAACTGATTAGATCAATCACAACACCTTAGCCCAAGTGATACAATCAGCAACACCATAGCATCAAGTACATCTTAGAAAATGACAATATTCATTTGGACTTGCTGTGTTTTTCTGATGTGGGCATTTATAGCTATAAATGTCCCTCTTAGAACTGCTCTTATCGTGCCCCATAAGTTCTATTATGTTGTACTGGCATTATTTAATTCTAGAAACTGTTTTGTTTTTCCTTGATTTTTTCTGTGAACCTTTGATTATTCAAGAGTATATTCTTTAATTTCCATGAATTTGCCTAATTTTTGTGGTTTATTTTGCCATTGATTTCTAGTTGCATTAGACTATGGTTTGATAATTTGCATGGTATAATTTTGATTTTTTTTAAATCTACTTAAGCATACTTTTTTGGCTAGTATGTGGTCAGTGAAGTTCTTTTTGCATTAAATGTGTTTCTTGTATTCAGTGTATTGTTGGATTTTGTTTCTTGATCCATTCTGCCAATCTGTGTCTTTTGATGAATTGAATAAATTTTAAATGCCTAAAAATTATGTAAAAGAAACAAATTCATAACTTTCAATAAGCCAGTGTTTCTGGAAAAAAATTTGTCAGAAGACATTAAATGCAAATACACATATTTCTTCACTCAGCTACTTCAATCCAAAAAAACCCCGAAAACAAATAACAAAAACCTGGGCAAACATGCAAAGGTATACAAGGATGTTCATTGCAATATAGTTTGTAATTGTGCAAATCTGAACATAATTTAATGTCTCATTTAAAGGAACTGTGTTCAATCTCTTATGGTAGAGTCGTGCAATGGAATACTTGAACCTTTAAATTAGTAGTGCTCTATTGATATGGAGAGAAATCTACATTATGTCACTAAATGAACAAAAGCAGATTCGAAGAGTAAGACCACATGTATAATACATACAAGAACACATACATATATACACATACATATTAAAAAACAGCATTTGTATATATCTATTGAAAAACTACATGGTGGGAATACAAAGATATTGGTAGTAGTTATTATTAAATGATAAGAGTGTTGAGATTTTTAAAACTTTGTCATATTTATTTTAATATTAAAGTTATATTACTTTTATAATCAGAAAAAAGAAGCCTTGCTTTTTTGTTTTAAAATATTGCCACAAATTCAAGGCCAGCCTTTGCTACATAGTAAGTTCACGGTCAGCCTGAACTAATAGTGAGTTCTTGTCTCAAAAACAAAGAAAAGGGGCCAGGGATTTAGCTGAGTGGTTCTGGCGCCTGTCTCAAAAGCGCAAGGTCCTGAGTTCAATCCCCGGTACAAAAAAAAACAAAAAACAACAAAAAAAACAAAAAACAAAGAAAAAGCAGCAATAATACTGCCACATATTAAGTATTTCTATTTAGTTGCTGTTGTTGTTTGTTTTTTGATACAGGGTCTCCATATGTATTCCAGGCTTATTATGTAGCCAAAGTTGGCTTTGAACTTGCAAAAATTCTTCTGCCTCACCCTCTTGAGGGCTTGGATTATAGCATCTTTTTCTGGAAAAATATTCTGCCCCAAATGCACAACCCAAATTTGATCATGAAAAAACATGGGCAGTCTATAGAATCACAGGCTTGTGGGCTCCAAAAGTACCAAGGTTATGAAAGACAACACCTCAAGAACTGTCCTAAATAACAGAAGCTTAGGGACCGTGGCAACTGAATGTAGTGTGAGGTCTTGGATCAGGAAAAATGATTAATGGTGCAGTCTTTAGGGACATCTGATGATTGGTAGGTGATTTTTAATATTATTTTTCCCTTTTTATAAGCCTTCTATTATTTCAAAGTAAAGAGTAAAAAAATTAAAAATATACATCAGTTCAAAAAAGCCAAAAAGAAAGCCAGTTTGCAAACCAGTACCCTTTGCTGAGGGTCTGACAAGGTCAGAGCAATGAGGAGTGAAAGGTGCTGGTGGCTTGGGAGGCTGGGTCCTTGGGGACACGACCCTGAATGAGGGTAAGGGTCACACTGGAGAGCCAAGTGTTAACAGCCACAAACCTGAACCCTCAAGCAAAGTCATCCACTCCCTTGTGCACCCCTCATCTTCCACAGTAAGAAGCACGTCTGACCTGAGTCTGCCTTTTTTAGCTCTCTTTTTCTTTATGTAAAGAGAAAATGTCTTGGGTCACATATAAAATATATGATATAGCTAATGTGTATAAGTAACAAAACTTTCCTTTTAAAATCTTTTTTGTCACTGTTCAAGGATTATTTGGTGTTATATTTGGTACGACACTTAGTTGTTACATTGTTCATAGGTAGATCTTTCCTTTTACATTATATGGCAATGTGCGCTATTGATATATGTAATACACAAAATATAATCCTTTAAAACAGTTATGCACAAGATGTCCAATATTGTATTTATACACTGGGTCCCAAAAAGTCAGACTAGGTTTGGTTGGTGAAGTTATACAACAGAAAGACATGTATCTAGTTCAAGGGCAACTGAGCCTGTGTGACATTGGCCATGTTCTCTCAGAGATGTGGGGCTACTTTATTCTAACCAGTTTAGAACTCCTCAAGTTAAGTACCACATGGCTTCAGCTGTGGTCAGATGAGGTGAACACACATTGGAGCACACATTGCTGTACACTACTGTCTTGTCTCTTGCATGCACACATACATATGTTTGTGGGACTCTGAGGATGGGGTCCTCAGAGTGGAGGGCTCTGGTCCCCTGACTGTGGGTTAACATGTGTTCTCTAGTTTGAGTTCAGTCTTCCCATCAGTAAGAGTAGTTAAGCTTTGGTTTCTTTATAGTTGGCTTAATACGTAAGCACATTTTCCAAAAATAGACATTAGTTTTCTTGGATAAATCTTAGCTTAAGCTTAGATTTCTATTCTCCCTTCTAGCAGTTCTGGTTCTGCCTTTGGGGAAAAGTAGTATTCATCATTATACTGAGATACATTTCTTGCCAACCTTGCACCTGGGTGAAGCAGTCACCCTAAAGAGGACACTTTTATGGCTATTCTCTGCCTCTTGCTGCACTAGGTGCCAATCTTTATTATAAAATATCTTGATTCAAAGGGTTTCTCTCTTATCAAAAGGGCATAGGGAGGGTTGCCAGTTATATTAGTTATGTTTTCTCATTGCTGAGACAAAATACCTGACATCCAAAGTTAAAGGAGAAAAGGTTTATTTAGCTCACAGTTTGTAGAGATTTCAGTCCATAATCAGCTAGCTCCAAGGCAAGGTGGGTTGGCAGATAGGCATTGCAGAGGAGAAACAGTTTGTGGCTGGCAGAAGGTAGCAAAGCAAGCAAGGGATGCAGCTTTTTCTATCCCTTATATCTTATCCAGGCTACTTAGGGCAGGTAGCACTCACACCCTTAATCCTAGTGCCCTGGAGCCTAGCATTGCACCATGAATCAATCCAAGCACCATACAATCTAGATCCAGCCACCTCTGAAAAGCCCTACCTATGACTGCATGAGGCTTTAGAGGGACATGTAGACACAAGCCATAACACCAGTTAATATCAAGCTTGTTGTGAGAGAAAGGGCTTTGGAAAAATAAGTGATTTTAAATACATGATGATTTGGCCTTTCCTTTTTTTCTTTTTGCTGAAGAACCTTTATTGCATAAAATAAAAGTCAACTCTGGGTGCCCCAAACAAAGAACACCTTTGCATAAGTTTGTGGTGTGCATCGCTTCTTGGTCTTTTGGCTAAGATCAAGTAAAGTTTGTGGTGTGGACAAGATCCCTTTTTCCGGAATTTTATCACTTTTTCCACTTCTTTTAAAGATGCAGCAGATCTGACACTCTAGTTGGTGCTGAGTTCAACGAGGGTGTGATGGTCTTAAGAATGGGAGCAGCGGCCCTAGAAGCTTCTTACTTTGTGATTTGCCGCACTTCATCTTATGAATAAAGTGAGGAAAGCCTGCCAGTCACAAGGCAGTTTCCTGAACATGGGCATTACTAAGGGGGAGTTTAAGCAAACAGATTCTTGTGGATTATTGATCATTTGAGTGTTGAGGTCAACAATGAGTTAAGGCAAACTGGGTGGAATTTTGGTTCTGTTTTCCTTTGCCTTTTCCATGGCAGCCACTCTAGACAGACACTTCAGAAGACATTCCTAGTGGAGGCTGGGCGACCAAAGCAAGACAGAACATTCTGCCTCACTCTTACAGGTCACAAGGTCTCCTTTCAAATTTGAACTGAATCCACTTACAAATTTGAGCTACCAAATATGAAGTATAGTCTTACCTGGGCCTTTTATACTGAGAATATAAAATGTCTTAGGAAAAACACACTTTAAATATGAATATCTGCTATATAATTTAGTTATTAATTTAGCTTTTTAGCGGAATTACAATTAAATATATAAAATTTGGAATATATATAACATTTCAGATTAACTCTTGAATCCTTCAGTGATCTGTTTAAGTACATACTTGATTCATTAACAAACGTTTGGCTTTTCAATTTTTCCCCTAGAACTTTTCCATGTATTTCATTAATTTCAAGGTAGTTATTGAATTCTAAATAGTACATTTAAAAAGTATATGTCAGGGCCGGGGATTTTCCTTGCAATGAAAGTACATTTTTTTTTTTTTTGGTACTGGGGATTGAACTTGGGTCCTTGCGCTTGCGCAGCAGGAGGTGAAACCACTGAGCTAAATCCCCGGCCCAAAAGTACAATTTTTATGTCTCAAAGACACAACTACTAATGCATATTTTTCTTCCTTAATATTTTGTAACTCCAATAGGGGTAATGGATGTTCCAAATAACATTGAGTTGTTTGGAATAATG
The DNA here is from genome assembly GCF_053883595.1 of Heterocephalus glaber. Lineage (NCBI taxonomy): Eukaryota > Metazoa > Chordata > Mammalia > Rodentia > Bathyergidae > Heterocephalus > Heterocephalus glaber. The sequence continues at coordinate 10,415,267 of NW_028258151.1, read as the reverse complement.
CTTTTAACTAACTTTGTTTATCTTTCCCAGTAAAAACTCTCCATAGGCCTACCCCTTCTACCTTAAGCCAATGTATTCTGGAAGGAGTCCAGTTGTTAAAGTACAATATCTTTAATTCAAAAAACCAAAATTGTTAAAGCAGAAAGAAATAATTGATTTTTCAATTACAATAATAATTAAAAAATATTTAATTATATAAAGTCAATATTTCAATTATAATAATTGATTATTTTTAATTATTATAAAAGGTGACAGTTTTCTAAAATTTCTAAATTTGTCAAAATAACTTAAAATTACTGCATAGCACTTACCCTATGCATAACATTATAAATCAAAATGTTTACTGTTCATCTATTTTATAATTAGACTAGTCTTTCCCAAGTTTGAGTTATATAAGTAAGCTCTTAAAAGGAAGAAAATTAGCCCAGCATTATGGTGCATGCCTGTAACCCTAGCACTCTGGGAGGCTGAGGTAGGAAGATCAAAATTTTGAGCCCAATCTGGGCAACTTAGCAACTTAGTGAGACCCTTCTCGAAATAAAAAATAAGAAAGACTGGGGATGTAGCTCAGTGCAAAGGCCCTAGGTTCAATCTCCAGTACTGGAGAAAAAAAGATGAATAAAATTATTGAGGCTATCTAGAGTTGATCTATATCATTTTTATAATTTGTATATGCTTAGAATTAAAATAGTCACAAAAAGGGCCAGGGATTTAGCTCAGTGGTTCTGTCACCTGCCTTGAAGGCGCAAGGTCCCGAGTTCAATCCCTGGTACCAAAAAAAAAAAAAAAATTCACACAAAATCTAAATACATTTACACAAACAAAATTGTAAATACAATACAATTAAAATATGCAATATAATTAAAATGGCTAATATTAATTTAATTTGCTGGCCAGTGTCCTTATGAAATTGAAGAGCATATGTTGAAGTCAATAATAGAAAAACTTAGTCACCCTTATTTGTTTTTAATTTGGAGCACAGTAACTTCTCATCTGGATCATTGTCATTACTGTCATTGTTTTTAGATCCTAAACTATGACTATAATTGATCGGCAGGTCAGTGAATTTAATTGCTCACCTAGAAATGGAAGAGAGAAAATCCAGCTGAGAAGCCCTTGTTGGGCATGTATTTTTTTTATTTATTAAGTTTATTGGTACATTTTATGTATACAATAAGTTGCGGATGTATTTTACTCAGACTGCTTGTGTCCTGTGACAAGGTGGTGCACCCCCAGGCAAAATCAAACAGCACTGCTCCTAGTGACAATAGGTGAACCCTGGCTGGACAGGTAGACAGGTTCTCCAGACTCACATATGCCTTTGAATTATCTATCTGGCCAGGTGTAGTGGCACATACCTGTAATCCCAGCACTTGGGAGGTTGAGGCAGGAGGATAGTCTTACATAGTAAGACCCTGTCTCAAAAAACAAAAACAAAACTTACCCCATGACAATTTCTGAGCTACCACAAATCTCTAATCCAACTAACATGAAATCTTAGTTTGTTCAGCAAACCAAGCTATCATTTGGCATATTTGGCTCCAGTGAACTTTTTTCATGTTTGAGTTCCCCTGTATTATGTTTTAAAAAATACTTTATTTTTTACACTTATTTGATTTCAAAATATCAAACCAAATCTTGACTTACTATTTAATAAGAAATGTAAGAAACTAAAGGCTTATTCATAAGAATGTCTTATAATTGCAAAATTGTGACTGCAAGGTAGTAGCTAGTTTTATCTTCATAATTGTTGGAAAAAATCCAAATTGAGAATTTAATTTTTCAAACCCAAATTAGAGATGGTGATGGAAGGTTGATATTTGATGTTTTGAATTTAGAATGCACAAATCTAAAAGCAGCTGCACATGTCTACCAATACACTGCAAACCAAGCCATGTCATCTCAATGGGATTGGGGTTATGTGCACTGGCTTGTACTGAAGCCACGTGTGGCACTATTTGGAAGTAACAGAGCCTTCTAGATGATATGATATATACTTTTTATTAAATTGTTAAAGCTTACCATAAAAATAGAAGGAAAATAGAAAGAAAAAAGTGAAAGTTATAGTAGAATGAGGGGACTTCAAAGATTCGACTGGTTGGAAAAACCCTAGGTTTGGTTATATAAATGAAATTTATTTGAAAACTGTGTGAGCTACCAATGCCAAAGATCATTGAGAAATAAAAATAGTGGGAAAAAAATCTGGATTTAGTATACTATAAACAAAGATTAGATTACATCGACACAGCAGACAGAAAATTCCCACAGTGAAGGTCATTAATCAGAGCTTGTAGAGAAACATCTGCTCCTATGACTCAATTGGAAAAAGCACAAAACAACCTAATTCTTTCATGAATGTACTGGGGAAGAGCTGACTTTGGTTCTAGGCATTGCTTGTGTGGCCTGGGTATGTGTGTACACCGGGGGAGGGAAGGGAACACGGCCCTGTGAAAGAGGCTGGAGCATTTGATTGGGGGCCACTGCCTGGGGCCCCCGGGGCAGAGAAGCCTGGAAAGAAGAGTAGTAAGACGCTTTCATAGGTGGAGTCCCAAGTATATACACTCTGCTTCTGGAGGACTGGCCCAAAAGATTTAACCTCCCAGGAAAAAATCGTATTTCTTCTGTGATGAGGTTTTCACCCCATGGGCCCTGGCTAAAAATGTTTTCCTGCTTAAAAAAGAGAAAATAGAGGAGAGATGCTTCCACACATCCCTTTCCTCTCTGTACCCTGGATCTGGAAGTGTTTGGATTAGGCAGAGTAAGGTATATTCATTCATATTTTTTGACTCCTATTTTCTGAAATACTAAGATCAGTTTCTAGTGGAGAATGCTAACTTTTGGACGTAAATATCAGTCAAGTTGAAATGAAATCTTGACTTCATAATAGGATCATATTTACATCTACTTCAGTTTCCAAAATCATCCAACCAAAAGAAAACATTTTGATCAAGAATTTCAGTGGGAAAGCCAAAATCTAGAGTGAAAACACACTTTCTGTGGAGGATTACACCATAGACATACGACAGCCCACTTGGAATTGGGACTAAATATAAAGGTTTGATTCAGTTCGACAGACAGCTATGGAGTGTCTGCTGTGTGCCAAGGATGAGGGTAGAGGCAGGAGGCAGAAAGGACAAGACAATCTTCCTGACTTCGAGGAGCTCAAGGTCTGATAACCAGTTTCATGTTAAAAATTCAACAGTGGTTTCACTGCCTGCTGTGCAAGTGCAAGGACCCGAGTCCAATCCACGGTACCAAAAAAAAAAAAAAAAATTCAAACATTCATAGCACCTTGAACCCAAAAAGAGCACGGCTAAAGTTGCCAAGATCTAGTTGGACTCACATGAAATATATGACTCACTTTAGAAATTCTGATTTAGCAGGTTATAGGAACAGAATGTTTGAAAATAAAAACCAAATACGATGCATAAAGTAAAATTGTATTTCACGGTATGTCCTTAATTAGTTTGATTCTTTTCTGAGGTTCTCTTTGTTCAACTGATTTAAACACCAGTAAGATGATTCTAGGTAGATTGGTCTTGCACAATGGACTCCAGTCCAGTTTAAATTTAAATAGAGTAAGAGCAGTAAAGGGACATGTACCAAATTGTTAGGTACCAGATTGGGTTATGTGTTTATTACAAATAGATATTTTTTATGCTTTGAGCTGGCATGAATAATTAGGATTATAATAAAATAAATTCTGCCAATAGTTAATTTGACACAGAGCAATCATGAAATGCCTAATGTTGTCTATAAATGATAAGCAGTGTTCATAAATCCCTGTATTAAAATTATTTCTACATGTCTAAACCAAGGTCAGATTTTTTTTTTCTGGGCTTCTTTTTGGTCTCCCATATCTGTAAATAGCCTTAAGAGTGAGTAGTTGCTATGTCCTATGTTCAGGGTGAGATTCAGTTCCCCTCACTGCTCTTACCCTATGGATACACCCAAAGATACTGGATTAAACTTCTTATGATTTCTATCTCATGACTCATCTTTCCATCCAAAGCCAGCCTCAGGATTCTTGTTCAGCTGGACACTATGCTACCCCAAGTGAGAGGGCTGTCTCCCTCTGGCACATTGGGGTGCTCAGAAGCCCTAGTGAGGATATACTGTGTCTGGAATTTCTAGGTGACACCTCCTACATTATTACAGCCAGGGGTGCACTTCACTGGTAAGTATAGTTAAGAATTGAGGGAAGGGTGGTGATTCTCAGTACGAATACCTTTGGATCTTGGCGCCCAAGAGGTTTAGAGAGAAGACATATAGACAAGGAAGAGGTGCTTGTTGTCAGAGAGAGCTCTTGTTACAGAACGTGGCTGGCAATGGCAGAGGACCATCCTTGACCAGCACATCTGCTTCTCATGAATACTCTCCGCTGAGTCTTCAGCAGTCCATGCCCTGAAATCTCAGTTCCTATTACAATCTTAGAAAATCCATCTTGTGTCTGATGGGGAGAGAAAGGAGTGTCCAGAAGGGCTCCCATCAGTGCCAGCCCCTTTTCTCCTCAGCGTAACCACTGTATTGAACTTGATCATTTTTTACCTGTAGTATACAGTATGTATCCCTGAACAATACATTATTTCACTTTTGTTTTTAAAACTTTTATATAAACGTAAAATTTTACCAGTAAGGGTCCAGCAAGAGACAGATGGCACATTCAAAATAGGCTAGCTCAAGGATTTTTTTTTTGCAGATATTTTTTACAAAGGTGAGAGTAGGGAACCACAGGGTGGGTGCAGCCACCACGGAGGGGTTACCGGAAGTCAGCCTGTTACTTACTGTCTCTAGGCCTCCAAGCAAAAGGAAGAGGGGTCTTATCAGGCTCAAAGCAAGAGAGTCATTTAGATCCTCTGCCTTGATGGGAGCAATGACAGGTTGAGGGACATGGGCCACCTTGTAGGGGTCAGCTACCGGAAGGAAAACACTGGTCTCACTTTCCTTTCTCCTTTCCATCTCCTTTTAGGCCTACTTATTGACTGAACCTGACTGTAAGTAGAGGCACAAGAAGTCATTTATATATTCTGTTCAAGTCAGGATCAGAGGGCAGGAGAGAGGGCCAGAGTGGTTTTAGGTGAAGAATGGGAAATGGGAAATACCCAGCACATATATGGATTCTCCTGTTTATAATAAGCCTTCTATCTATCTGCAGAGCTATTCTTCCCAAGATACACATAACTGAATCTCTAATTTCTTCATGGTTATATTTTTAGTCAGCCTTTCCTGGCTGCTCTTTCTAAAATTTCAATGTCTCTTCTAGAAACTTTATATCTTCTTTCTCTGTTTAATACCCCCCTAGCAGTTGCTATCTTTCATAGTAATGTATGCATTTATCTTGTTTGTTGTTTCTATTTGTCTAGAGTGTAAGATTTATGAGGGCCGAAAGTTTTGGCTCTTTTATCACCTTTGTGTCCCCAGAACAGAAAATGTTGCCTGACACTTAGCAGGTGCTCAGTTAATCTTTCTGGACCAAACAATGTTGATATATGGACAGATAGTTCTTCTTCCCTCTAAGAGTATGCTTTCTCTCTAGTTCTGTTGCTCCTTGCTGTTAGATTAACAAAAGCAATCTGAAGCAGAAGGAGAAAGAACGAGATCTCTTTACATTTCTTTCCTACCCATCACCCAGAGGTGGGCAGTGAAATGGGGAGGGTGGAGCGAGCAGGGTTTGGCCAAGTTTGTATTAGGATTTATGGGTCAGCTATCCTGCTGGAAAAGGTTCCTCTTTCTGTTTTCCATGGCGAGTGGGGCTGGCAGAACCTAGAATTTGTAGCATGGTCACTTGGTAAAGAAACTTGCTACACCCTTGGTTTTTAAAGCAACACACCCTGCATAGGGAAGAATGAACACTTATTTTGATTTACTGAGCATGGCGACTAAATTCTCAACTGTGGAACGTACTGTGGGACAAAAGTCCTGGAGCTGTGGAGTCCTCTAAGGGTGGATGCCCCGTGGGGGCCCCATGGGGCATTCTGTCTGTAGTTGGTATTGCCTAGGGCGGGGATTGAATTGAGCAGCGATGATTCATGGAAACTCTCAGAAAAGGTATTCTGTGCTTTGTCATGGGCTAAACTGCGCAGCCAAGTCATTCTGGAAGGAATGTGTGTGGCGTTTTCAGATGAGGTCTTGAAGCTTTTTAGGTTGATTCAAACCATCTGTTTAATGTGAAGTTAAACCCAGCACTTTTTTTTCCATACATCTTTCACAGCGTTTATCAATTCCATCTTATAAATATTTGTTGAAGTGATGAAGAGTGCCAGGAATTGGGGTGAAAAAGTGAATGACACAGTTGTTCCTGTTTTTGAGATGTATATGGTTTTAGTGGAAATAAAATTTTATGTATATATGTTTTCTTCCTGTTCATTGTGAAGTCAATGGTTGTAATTTATAAGAGTCTTGGTTGCCAGGGCTGAGCATTGTATCAACCCATTTTTGTTTATGAAATGAATTCATGAAAGAGTACATAATTTACTGAAAATGGCTACTGCACTGCGAAACATTATTGTGCATCACTGCTGCTGTGCTATGTAGATTCAGATTGTAATTCCCTCTGGTTACAAACAGATTTCACTGTGAGGGAGTGACCACAACTGCAGCATTCGCACATAATAAAGATGCTGGAATAGCTGACAGACACAAGCTATTTTGTTTTCTGAGATTTAAGATGTTTTTAATATGATGAAAAGGCAGCTATTATGTAACATGGTAAGATGTTGGTAATATTAGTTATAACGATTTTTCCACTTTTCTGAGCTGGTTGTAAAAATCACACTAGTTGGCCGGGGATTTAGCTCAGTGGTTCCAGCGCCTGCCTCAAAAGCGCAAGGTTCCGAGTTTGATCCCTGGTAAAAAAAAAAAAAAAAAATCACACTAGTCACTTCATCTTTTAATTTGGAAAGTATTGTGGTAGGCAATTTAAGAATCTTAAACACAAACAAAAGGGACTTTCCAAAACTGAGTTTAAAATCATGTATTGGCGATATTCTCAACCAGCTGCACATGGTGATAAGGAACCTTTTTTAAATAGTGCACAAATTTGCCTTGTAGGTGTATTTTTGTGAGACCATCCACCAAATTGTCCAGTGGTTCATGTTCCCAAAAGATGATCTTCTTTAGGAGAGTGACCTAACTAAAAAAAAAAAAAAAATGACACCACATGGGGATCATAAAGAGCCTTGGTGGCTTATATGAACTACACAGGTGGCATTCATTGTTAGATCTTGGGTCAGCTTTGTAGGAAAAAATTTCTTTGTTGTCAGTAATAAAGATTTTTCATACTTTTATGTATATAAATTATCTTTCCATTTTTCAGTTTGTGTCTCAGGACTTTTCTCTAATAAACTGACATAAGTTCTTTGTGTATCCTCATGTATCAAATTTTTTGATGTTATGGTAAACTATGATGATTGAAAACTAATTCTGTAAAGTTTTTGTTTTTGGTACCGGGGATTGAACTCAGGACCTTGCGCTTTTGAGGCAGGCACGGTGCCATTGAGCTAAATCCCCTGCCCTTAACTCTAAAGCTTTTAGATGCACAATTATGTATTTTCAGTCAATTCTTTAGATTTTTTTCTTCATATTTCATTTAAATTCTTTTCATATCCACAGAGCACTTTATGTAAATGTTATGATCTGTGCATCAGTTTTTTTTCTTTTTGACGGCAGGTCACGTTTTCAGGTGTCTTCTCTGGCCAAGGTGATATCATTTATGTATCTGACACCAGGAGAAAGAAGATAAGGGAAGCTCTGCTCTCACTAATGAAATTTGTATAGTGAGATGGTTAGCTCAGGTTCCTGGGGATAGTCTTCCTAGATGTGAATTTGGCTGAGAACACGTGACCTTTCTAATTCACTCAATTTAACATGCCTTATACTGTGTATTTTTGGGAATAAAAATTGTATGAAAAGCGCTTAGGACAAAGGACAGCCACAGTTTAGTTCATGCTGTGTAGGTGCTTTACTGCTTCAATATACTTTGCATTTCTAAAATCATGAACGTTAAAAAAAAATCTTGAACATGTCAAGGTGATCTTCACACCCAGTAACTTGTTTCACCAGTCTCCCAGCGCCACTTTTTTAAAAGGGAGACACGACCCCTAGGGGCCACAAGTGGAAACCCGGCAGACCTGAGGGCTCAGGCCGGGAGCTGGACATCTGGAAAATGAGCCGAGTGGCCTCTTTCTTGACCCTCCTTTCTCCAGGAGCTTATCTCTTGTAATCCCAATCTTTCTAGAGTGCGAGTTCACATTCTGAGACACAGGACAAATACTGCGCTGGGCCAGCACTGTGCGGTACCTAGTCCTATGGGGCTTGCATCCAAAAGAAGAAACCAAGTGCGTATCCTGAGTAGAAGAGCAAATAATGATTCCTCTCAGCTTGTTTTCTCATCTGAAAAATGAGACCTACCTCGCAGGGTCGCTGAAATGCTCGGCGAGGGGAAAAGTCCCTAACAGGGGCCTGCTCGGTCCCGTTCCTGCCCCGATGGGGGGGGGGGGTGAAGCGTGCCGGCCTGGGACCAGAACCACGTTTCCCTAGGCCCAGACCTCGTCCCTAGTGTCTACCTTGAAGACACTACGGAAACTCTGGAAGTTATATACACTGGCATTCCAGCACCCTGGTTTCAACTGTCAGAAGCTACCAACCCCACACACGGGAAGGTCAGCTGAAAACCGAAACAACAAAACAAAAACAAAAACGAAAAAGCAACCCCTCCCCCAAACACTCCCATACAAAACTTCTGAAGTAAGCAAAGCAGTTGAGACGTCGCCCAAGCCAAGAGACCCGCAGAACTGAGCAGACGCCCCCCTGCCCCGCGGGATGGGCGGGACGTCCGGGGTGGGGCTTCTGGCTGGGCCACTTCCGCTTCCGGTCCCCAAATGAAATCTCCCGCCACCTGAGAAAAGAAGCTGTCAGTTGTGTTTTCGCTCGTTGGGGTGTTCTCAGGTAAAAGAAACTATCGCGAAATGACTTAGGACGGAGAGCAAACGTGGTATTGAGGCTTGTAAGCTGAGATTAAAAGGAGCACTTTTCCGGCAGTGGGAGCAGGTTTTACCTTGCGAGGCGGGGCTGTGGGCGGGTTAGGGCACAGGGCCTGCTGCCTGTGGGAGGATTTGAAGGATCCAGGTGGGAACTTTGAAGAGCACTTGTGGTCGGTTCCCAAAAGGAGTTCCGAATGACTGGATCCAAAAGACATTGTGCTTCTCAGGGTCATCAGAAAATAACAGGACACAGTCCATCAAGTCTCTCATCTAGCCACATTTTGGGATGGCACTTCTAGAAAACCCCATCTTAACTCTTGGGATCGCAGAGATCTAAGGGTGGCAACAAACTGTCCCTCAGTGAGCAGAACATCACCTGACTCTCATTTTGTTAAAGATTAGGACCATTCCCTGCATCTTCCCTACCAAACCCTCCCCCCGCCCCTTACAGAATTATAACAGGTGTGTTGTAGAAAATCTGGAAAATACAGAAATGTGTCACCCAGGGTTAACCACTTTGAACATTTTATTCATGCTTTCAACTTCACTGTGTGTTTTTCTGGGTATGTGGATTTATGTTTTGTTTTTTTCCAACTTTTCATGTGCTTCCTTTGAAAGGTGACCAAGATGCAGTTTTCTGGAGGAAAGCGGAGGAAGCTGAGGTTGGCAGGAGACCAGAAGAATGCTTGTTACCCGCATAGTCTTCAGTTTTACCTGGAGCCACCTTCTGAAAACATATCTCTAATAGAGTTTGAGAACTTGGCTATTGATAGACTTAAATGTAAGTGACATTTGAATTAGAATATATAAATTCTTGAGAAGCTCAGTTATAATTTGTCAGGGTGAATGAAAATCTTCATTCAGCAACCCATTCACCAAATATTTGAGTATTTGCTGTTGGGGGTTTGCTGTTTATTTATGTATTATAAAACTCATATTTGTTAGTACCAAAGTATTGCAAATGGCTAGTTTGAGGAAGTAATGTAAATCATATTTTTGTTGAAGCTGTGTTCTAGTACCTGCAGACAGATATCTAAAATAATAGTCATAACTATTTTTACTGCTTTAGTAGAAGTAAATAGTAGTGTTGTAGAAGTGTAGAAGTGGGAGTAACTGACTTAGTTTGATTGAGTAAGGCTTCTTAGAGAAGTCAAAATGTGATGTGTTCCTTGAAGGATGAGTAGAAAACTTCCAACAGAGAAATAGTGAAGGTTTTTTCCAAGCTGACATGATGCCTATACAAAAATTTGGAAGTGTCAGAGAGAATGTTATGTTTGAGGGAATGATGATAATTTGAGCATGGATGGTGAAGTATGGATAACAAAGGACATTTTGTGCTGTGCTTATGGCACAGTGTTGGATTGTCACAGGGATGTGACCACCATACGGGGACCCTGCTTTCCTTCCCTGTAAAGGAAGGAGTTAATGTGATTTGAAACAGACACTAGCACTGACTTCATAGTTTATGTTCCAGTACTGTATATCCTTGTGGAAGTATTAGAAGTGAGATACCATTTTTCATTCTTAGAGGAGCAGAGTGAGAACTGCTAATACAGAGAGGGGGCCCATTACTTGTTTGTGAAATGTAAGAGTGAAGGCAAGGGAGAAGGGATTTTAGAGAGCTTAGTAATGTCAGATGCTTCATAGGGATTAGGATAATGATAAAGATGTCCCTTAGATTTGGCACCCAGATGACTTGGTAAGGACCTGACCTAAAGTAGTGACAATGGCTGTGACAGGAAGGGAGAAATGAAAGACACTAAGGAGGTATTACCTGTTTATTTTTGGTGTTGTTGATTGAACCCAGGGCCTCACTCATGCAATACATGTGCTCTACCACTGACCTGCACCCCCTGCTTCTAAAGGAGTTATTGTTTACAGAATTTGGTTGTTGTTTGGATATGAGAGTGAGGTAGCAGGTTTAGGGTGGCTGAAGTTCCTTCTTGCATGATGTAGTGGTTGGAAACTAAGGGAGATGGGAATGGCAAGACAAGGAGCAGGAATAAGGGGAACATAATTTGGTTTGGGTGTAACTTACTAAGCGGGTATCTGTGGACCATGGGGTTTATGTTCAAGAGGCAACTTAGAAAATTTCAATAATTAAAAAATTCCTCAAGAGAGGAATTCATCCAGCTGACACAGGCCTATAACCTTAGCACTCTGGGAGACTGAGGCTGCAGGATCACAAGTTTGAGCCAGGTCTGGGCATCTTAGCAACTTAGTGAGACCTTTTACTCATATCTCAGAATAAAAAATGAAAAAGGGCTAGGGATGGAGCTCAGTGCAAAGGCCCTGGGTTCAATTTGAGAGAGAGAGAGAGAGAGAGAGAGAGAGAGAGAGAGAGAGAGAGAGAGGGAGAGAGTAGACAGAGACAGAGACAAACAGATAGAGATAGACAGAGAGACAGAGAGAAAGAGTCAGCCAGAGAAGCATTGGCAAGAAACTTTAGGATCTTTGAACAGTAGATGGTGTCTATTCAGGACAGTTCCCCTGGATGATATGATGGCCCCACTTCTTCACTGTTGTATCTTCTCCTTTTCTGCCTCATCAGGTAGGTTTTTCTTCCTCACTGAAATAGTTGACAATTAGTAATAATTAGTAATAATAGTGACTCACTGCAAGAAAGCTTATCCACTGTCCTTCCCTCACCTCTGGTGTGAGATTATGCTATGGGACACGAATATTTTCTGCATATAGATAGAGATTATTCTTTTCCAAACATTCATACTTTATGTAATATACTTGCAGAAAGTAAAACTAAAGCTGTTATATTCTTTTTTTTTTTTTTTGGTACTGGGGATCGAACTCAGGACCTTGCACTTGCGAGGCAGGTGGTGGCACCACTGTGCTAAATCCCTGGCCCTAAAGCTATTATATTCTGCACACAAGTAATTGGAGAATTGCTGGAGATTTTGTCTTGGATTTAGTTTTCTAAAGTCATCTTGCTTTTATACTTTTTCTTTCTTTTTTTTTAGTGCTAAAAACAGTTGAAAATCTTGGTGTGAGCTATGTGAAAGGAACTGAGCAATATCAGAGTAAATTGGAGACTGAAATTCGAAAGCTCAAGTTTTCCTTCAGAGTAAGTAAAAGGAAAAATGCCCTCAGTTTGTATGTATTTACATACTTAGTGTCAGTTATGGGAAAGGTCTTGTATTAGGCACAAGGCTTTTTTGAAGACTAATGTAGCATAGACTGCATGAAGGTACCTACCGTTTACTGGAGTGATTGATATGGACTCAGAAGATTATAATATGGCAGAGTTGAAGGTTGATCTAAGAAATGTTTGAAGTAGTGAGTACCTAGGTGGAGGGTGTACAAGAAAGGAAGTTAAGAAAGAGGGATTGATATGAGGATAATAGGTCCAGAGGCTTTGATGAGATCATTTCAGTTCTTAGTTTCACCTGATTGAAGCTTTAGTAAAATGATAATTGTCTTGGAACACATATTAAGAGATATATTTTTGTACCTTTTTATTTATGCAGAATTTCTTTATACCTGTTATTCTAGTGCATTTATTTTATTCATGTCATTATTTTTAAGGAAAACTTAGAAGATGAATATGAACCACGAAGAAAGGATCATATTTCTCATTTTATTTTGCGCCTTGCTTATTGTCAGTCGTAAGTATACATTTATACTCTCACTGTCAAATTTGATGTTTTGGGCTATAAATTGTTACATGGGAAGTTGACATACCGAACATAGGAAAACTTGGGAACCAGTGTGTGATAGGTTGAACATTGTTGTAGTGAAGTGTTTGAAACAAGTTATTTACTAAAAAATACTGAAAAATGTTTCTGTTGGTAAATTTTGCCCAATGAGACACTTAACTATTAGAGTACTTCATGTGGGATTTAAAATGAGAAGGGTGTCTTTAGGAAAAAGGACTTTTATGTTTTTTCAAAAAAAAAAAGGTAATATTTATGAGAATTAAACACCTATTTGAACTTGATACAAGTTTTTGGAATTTGAGATGTATGGGTCTATTAGATTTAGTTTCTGGTGGTGCTTGGTTTCTTGTCAATAGTGCCACCCAGAGGGAAAAGGAGTTAGTTGCTTTTTTTAAAACTTGAGGTTTTTTTTCATGCTTATTTAATTTTGGCCAAATAATATAGAGTTGTTTCTTTTTATTAGTAGGTTTATCAAGTGAGAATCTTGAATTCCTTACTATTCCAAAGTCAAAATTGAGAAATTATTCATTGACTTTGGTCTTATATAAAGAAGCATATGTATTATATGTAACATATAGTAAATAGGTTGCTGATAATCTCTGAAAGTCACCTAAAAAAAGAAATCCTATTTTGTGTGCAGTAATTTTTTATAATAATAATACCCATTATTGGCATTATATATTAATGCCTTATGCAGTAATATATTTTGTTAGCTTTGAGATATTGAAGTATACTTGTATATACTAATTTTTGCGAAATTATAACCTGTTAGGGTTATAATTTTACTTTTAAAATTTACTGATCGTCTTCTATTTAGAGATAAAGTTAGCTTTAAAAACTTTGGTGTTGGCGGCTGGGGATTTAGCTCAGTGGTTCCGCTGCCTGCCTCACAAGCACAAGGACCCAAGTTCGATTCCCGGTACCAAAAAAACAAAACAGAACAAAATTTGTTGTTGGACCAGGGATTTAGCTCAGTGGTGCCACTGCCTGCCTTGCAAGCGCAAGGGCCTGAGTTCTATCCCCAGTACAAAAAAAAAAAGAAAAATTTGGTGTTTACTTGCCATTGATGAAACCACCTCAGCCCAAGGGTATACCCCATTTTCAAATGTACATAACTCTTTGACAGTTACATTAAATGCAAGGAACTGATGTTATTTAGTAATCACGTGGGCCTAAAGTAGTGTGTATTTGAACTTTGTTTTAGTTTTTAATTTTGGTACCGGGGGTCGAACTCGGGACCTAGTGCTTGCAAGGCAGGTGGCGGAACTACTGAGTTAAATCCCCGGCCCTGTATTTGAACTTTTATATTCATAATACCCCTTGAACATATGGTGAACACATCCTTAGAATATTGTGGTTTGTGGTATAGTATTCATTTCTTTATCACAGTAGAGAACCTGACTGTTTTTAACTGCTGTCTGTTGGCATCCTGCTTATCTGAATATCATTTCATAAAAAGTTTATGTATTTGGGCCGGGGATTTAGCTCAGTGGTTTTGCTGCCTGCTGCACAAGCTCAAGGACCTGAGTTTGATCCCTGGTACCAAAAAAAAAAAAAAAAAAAAAAAAATTTATGTATTAAGCAGTAAAGTTTTAAATTTATACTCATAATTTCCTCTTTCAATTTCAGTGAGGATCTTAGACGCTGGTTCATTCAACAAGAAATGGATCTCCTCCGATTTCGATTCACTATTTTACCAAAGGATAAAATTCAAAATTTCTTAAAGGATAGCCATTTGCAGTTTGAGGCTGTAAGTATATTTTTGTCATTATTTCTAGTTGCTTTCACCTTTTATCTCTCCATATTGTGTTAAGTGCAAGTACTAATGTGTGGAGTTCATTTTCTTTACATCCTCTTCTTCAGTTTTTACCTGAAAGAGTACCTAATAGCTTTACATTTAAGTGACATTTATTTATAGTAATAAATTTTAGAGGGGGTAACACTTTCTATTAAGTCAGTTGTAGGGCCGGGGATTTAGCTCCGTGGTACTGCTTCCTGCCTCGAAAGCTCAAGATCCCTAGTTCGATCCCCAGTTTAAAAAAAAAAAAACCAGTTGTGAGTAAAATCTGACTGAATAGTTTTAAAAAATACTTTCTGCAGGCAAATCTGAATGATTTACATATTGTAATTATATGAAAAAGAAGAAACGTCTAGACTATTTAGCACGGATAGTGGGTAGAAATGTAATTTGTATTTTAGGTGGATCTGTATTGTAATGGAAAAGTAGAAAAATCTATTTTGGAAGAATCAGAGCAGTCAAGTGCTAGTGGGACTGGTGGGACTCTGGTGTTTAAATGGGTGGCTTGAGGCCAAATAAAAACTTAGAAGTCGGAGTTGGTGAAAAACATTGTCCTGGCAGTGTATCGACTGCAGCGAAGAACACTGGGTTATAGGAGACGTTGCATGAAGTATGTTAAGGAGCTACTTTCTTTAGTTCTCTCCCTTCCTTCCTGTGTCTCATGAGCTTTCTAAATAACATCTACCGAGGTAGGTAGGGATGGGTGTTGGGCACAGGACTTTATGACCCAAACCCACTACATCTTCACTTGCTGTTAGCTTTGATCTTTTGTGAAGTCCATTATTGTTAGTGTCAATTCCATTTAACTTATACTTTCATATTAGAAATAGTTTGTTTTTTGCTGTTCTTGAAATTACTGATTTTTATTGGGTCATAGGAAAAAACTGTCCTTGAGAAGGTCCCTTCTGTATTCTAAAGTGTCTTAACACATTGCCATGAATAGTTTATAATAATTTATTAAGATGAAATTCACACAATTTGAAATTCATGCTTTTAAAACATACAATCAGTTGTTTAGTATAGTCAGAGTTGTGCAAGTATCACCACTTTCTTTTTTCTTCTCGACAATGACCCTTACACTTGCGAGGCAGGTGTGGCGCCACCGAGCTAAATCCCTGGCCCTCACCACTTCCTTTTTTTGTAATATTTTCATTACCCTAAAAGTGAAAAGCATTAGTAGTCACTCCCTATTCTTTCTCCCAATTCTTGGCAGCCATTTCTTGCATGCATTTATGGGGATGGAAACATGAAGATTTGAGTTCTTTTATTATTGCTTTGATAATTCTCTGTATTCTGTGTTCTCTCTATTCTCTTATTAGTTGGGATTTGGTCCTTCTGGATTGGTTCTCTTAATTTTACTTCTGTCCTGATATCAAGTCTTTATCTTTTTGGTTTTTTTTCCAGGGAATTTCTTCAGCTGTTTTCTCTTTTTTCTACATATTTATTTCTGTGTTTTTTTTCTCCCTTGTGTCACCCCCACCCCCCCAAGTACTGTGGATTGAACCCAGGACCTTCATACTGAGCTACATCCCAGCTTTTAAAAATTTCTTACTTTGAGACAGGTTTTGCTAAATTGCCCAGCTTCCCAGAGTACTGGGATTACAGGTGTGTGCCACCATGCCTGGGTTCTTCTCTTTTCTTTTGGACTATTTTTCAGCTCCTTTTGTTGTTTATTTACCTCTCCTTCCTTTATTTAGTATACCTGTATTAAACAGTCTTTCATGTTCAGTGTTTTCCTTAAAGGTCTAATGATCCTTAGCTATTTGTTTATGTTTAAGATTGAGATAATAAAAGGTAGATAGGAAGGTTGAGGGTTGTGTGTATGCATAGTTGCATTAGGCACCTATTCTGTCTTACTTAGTCACTTAAATGTTTTTGGTTGTTGGATGACCCCTGCCAAACTCAAGATTTCAGAGAGGAAACCTCCAGTCTCCTTTCACAGTGACCTATGACCCGTGTTTTAACATGTAGATTTTTATATTGGACAGCCAGAGTTCACTGTTTACTTTTTCTGTAGTGATTTTTATTTAACCCCTTATTGTTTTGCCTTCTTTAACTCACTTCTTTCATCTTGTATATTTGATACTTCTGATTTTGACTTTTTCTGGTGCTTTTTGAGGTCCTATCAGCTCTCTTCTTCACAGTAGCATTTTTTTTTTTTTTTTTTGTGGAACTGGGGATCAAACTCAGGACCTTGCACTTGCCAGGCAGGCGCTGGTGCCACTGAGCTAAATCTCTGGCCCAACAGTGGCATTTTATTCAAGGATTTAGATTGTAATTTCTTCTCTTCTGAATCAGTTATCACACTTTCATCTACTTTCCAAAAATATGCTGACTTCTTTCTTTCACTGTTGTATTTTTCCTTGGTGTTTATGTTCTTTTTATATTTTATTGAATTTTAGAGGTAATGGAAATAAATGTTTTTCCTTTGTTAACCAAAAGCCTCAATGGCCTCGATAATTATAGATTTATATATAGAGACTATAGTTGAAATTTTGGAATGTGTTTTATTACTAGTGGCTAACAGTTCAGGCTTCGGTGTTGTGTTGTTGAGTTGGTTCCTCCCCCTGCACTTGTCAACACTGGGAAAGACTCCTCCACCAGTCTGCTATGCTCCTATACCTCTTGCTGGGTCTGTCAAGAATGTGTGACCTTAACCACTCTTCACCCCGCAGTTTCTCGCAACTGTTTTTAGCAAGTGCCCTTAAAGGATAGGGTAAAGTCTTTCTTTTGGCATATAGAGGAAGCTTACTTATTGGTTGTTATAAAAGCTATTGATTCTTAGCATTCTTTAGCTGTAGTCAAACTCATCACACAGAGAGCATTCCTCTGGGCTGAATTGTTACCTCTAGTAGGGATTGTAGAGAGAACATCCCAAATGTACTGGTTCTTCTGCTTTAGTACAGGAGTACTAAATTTCTTTGTCTCTTATGGAGAAGTCTTAATGACTTCTGTCAGGATTCCATAAACAATATAGGCTAACTTATTGGGTTATAGGTACGATGTCTCAGTCCTTTTCTGTGGCTATAACAGAATACCTGAGTCTAGGAGGCTAGTAAGGAAAAGAAGTTTATTTAGCTCACAGTGCTAGACACTAGGAAGTTCAAGATTAGTCAGCCACATCTGGTAAGGGCCTTATGCTGTTTTTTTTTTTTTTTTTGGTACTGGGGATTGAACTCGGGACC
Organism: Heterocephalus glaber; assembly: GCF_053883595.1. Classification (NCBI taxonomy): domain Eukaryota; kingdom Metazoa; phylum Chordata; class Mammalia; order Rodentia; family Bathyergidae; genus Heterocephalus; species Heterocephalus glaber. The sequence goes on along the minus strand of NW_028258151.1, from coordinate 10,397,632 downwards.
TTGTGCTTGTGAGACAGGCTGTGGAACCACTGAGCTAAATCCCCTGCCCTGGCCTTATGCTGTTTTAACATGGCCGAAGAGCAGAAGGGCAGGTGGGCAAATGCAGAGAAGAGAAGAGAGGGGCAACTGTGCTCTGTAGCAACTCACTGTCATGGTAACCCAGTACCAAGAGAGGAGATGATGTATATCTTTTTTCTCTTCAGTCCTGGGGTTGGACCCAGGCCTTTCACACAGAACTACATGTCCAGCTGTTTATTAAAAAAAAATTTTTTTTGAGACAGGATCTTGCTGTGCATTCTAGGGTAGCCTTGAACTCACTATATAGCACAGGCTGGCCTTGAACTCACAGCAATCTTCCTGCTTCAGCCTCCTTAGTATAGGGATTAGAGATGTGTGCCACCATGCCTGGCATTTTTTTGTTTGTTGCCCAAGCTGGGCTTGAACTTATATCTTCCTGCCTCAGCCTCTCAGAATGCTGGGTTTACAGATGTGTGCCGCTACACCTGAAAGGAGATGCAGTATTATAACTAGTGGCATTTTATTACTTTGATGAAGATGCAAAAAAAGAAATTTTTTTCTATTTGCATAGATTTTTCTCTTAAATTTTGTTTTTGTTCTGGTTGCAATGCTGATGTAATTTTATTGGAGAAAAATTTGGAAATGGTAAATGGGGCCATTTATCATTTCTATTTCTGACCTATTTTGGCTTTTTTAAGGCTATACTTGAGTTTCTAAAGGATAATAGCTTCTGAGTCTTTATGACATAGGACAGAAAAATGTATGAAAAGGGAAAACTGATACTTTTTTTTTTTGGCTTATATGTAAATAGCTTGGATTTTAAATCTGAAGTTCCTAGGAAGGGTTAGAAAGGAGTAAATGTTGCCATCTGTGGGGATTGTTTTGGGCCTATCACAGCTCAGCTGATTGACTCAACTTTGAGTCACAACACAGCAAAAGGGAGTGGGTGAGACAGGTCTGTTAATGCTTCTTCAGTTGATCAGCTGAGGAGATGTGAGGCTTTGACAGCTGTCAGCCTCAGGGGAGAGAGTTTCTGTGCTACTGTAGGTATGAGTCTTACAGAAATTTATTTACTCGGATGTTTTAAAAACCCCCTAAGACTTTAAAAGAAGACTATGATTTTATTTTATTTGAAATACAGATGGATCTAATGGCAGGTTAGTTTTCATTAGAACAGTACAAAATACGGACAAAATCCCTCTGTGTGTCACAGCGGGAAACTATCACATATTAAAAGGAGCTAGTGTTGTTCATTTGCCATTTTGTTGAGTTTTTGAATGAAGATAAGTATGGTTGGCATCCTCATCCTTGCTCACTGAATATGTGTGTTAAATACACATAAAACCTTGAATTGTTCATTGTTGTTTATTTATTTATTTTTGGTATCAGGGATCGAACTTCGGTCCTTGCGCTTGCGAGGCAGGCGGTAGAACCACTGAGCTAAATCCCTGCCCCCGCTGTTGCTTATTTTAAAATAGCTTTTCTTATTCTGTATCTGGCATTTAAAATTTTTTAGTATATGTGCTGCCTTTTAATATTTCATATTAATTTTAGCTGGCAACTTCTCAGTGAATATGAATTAAAGGGTAATTTGTCATTTGTGAATTTAGTAAGTACTTTTTTTGGATAGTCTCCAGTTAACATTGGAACATTGGTTTAATTTTTATGTGTGTGGAATTTTTTTTTTTTTGGTACTGTTGATCAAACTCAGGACCTTGTGCTTGCGAGGCAGGTGGTGGAACCACTGAGCTAAATCCCCGGCCCTATGTGTGTGGAATTTTAAAATGGTTTTGGTGCTTACTTGTTTATCACTATTTCTTAGATATTTACAAGTTATTCTTGGGATAGCTATTGTTGTGACCACTTTGGTCCTTGTATTGTTTTCATTGTTAATTGGTAGAGTTTGACTTATAGCTCTTTGGGCATATGCATTCATTCTTGCAGTCTGCTGCATTTCTATTACTTAAAATATGAAAATGCTGGGCCGGGGATTTAGCTCAGTGGTTCCACTGCCTGCCCGGCAAGCGCAAGGACCCGAGTTCGATCCCCAGTACCAAAAAAAAAAAATGAAAATGCCATTAATCTGATACACATGACTCTTTGGACCTGCCCTGGGGTCTTAAGTTGTTACAAGTCTAGTAATGAGTTATCAAGTGGTTTTAGTGTGGTATCTGCAAAATAGAGAGATGTGGGTACCTTTTATATCTTTTAACAAAATTTCAATCAATAAGGAATCTGGTGATCAAGTTGAGACTGGATATGCAGATGTAAGTGTGGAGCAGACTAGAGAGTAGGTATACTGTATTTGATAAGCCTGGAAGCTCTTCACAGGACTTTTTTTTTTTTGGTACTGGGGATCGAACTCGGGACCTTGAGCTTGGGAGGCAGGCGCCGGAACCACTGAGCTAAATCCCCGGCCCTCTTCACAGGACTTCTGATAAACACTGACTGTGACAGGTGGAGAGGTGTCTCCAGCACTCTTCTGGAAATTTGAGACTGAAAGAACTGGGGAAAGATTAATAGTCAGACGAAGGGTGTTAAAAAAGAAAGTTATTCATAACACTTGTCAGAGACAATAGGAAAGACTTTACTCAAGGAGGACTACTGTAATAAGGTTTTGTAATAGGGTAGAAAGTTGAGCTCACCTCTGAATACATAGAAAAATGGGGATGTATAGCCAAGGAACATGGTAGGGTGTTTATTAGTGGATGGAAAATTATAAAGAGATAGGGTAATTTTTTGCAAACTTCACCTAAGGATTTTTTGCTGATGGTAGACTAGTATGGTAAGATATCGAAGGTAATCAGACCAAGGTTGAAAGGTTTTCCCTAAACCGATTCTGCAGGATTCTTGTTAAAACTGACTAAGCAAGCACTTGTCAAAAAGATGATTCATGAGCCTGAATAGAGCTAGGTCAAGGAGTGAGTCCTTGTCAAAGATCACACTTATCTTCTAAATGGGGAAGTAAATTTTTTATGTTTCAAGATTGTGTCAAGTAAGTTTGATGGTTCAAAGCATGGTGCTCTCAGAGTACATTAATTTGGAATTAATTCCTAGAGAAAATAGTAACATTGCAAAGATTTGTCTCCAGTTTGTTTCATGGACACTAAATCTTTAAAGAGAGTACAGTATAGTAATGTGAAATACTTATCCTTCTTCAGGTTAAGTTTCTCAGGATATATATGTTATATATGAAACGAGCTTTTTGGACAGTTTTGAGGGATTATTCTGGTTAGCAACTTCAATTGTTCTGTATACAAGTAGAAACATTTGTGATTTAGATGGAACCCTTTATGAGTTTCTGCTACAACTGCATACTTTTGACTTCTTTCTGAAGGATAGAAGTACAGGTATTCACATAGTGCTTCCTTCTATAAATAAACTCTGCAAACCTAATACTTTTGTTTTCATAGTGGTTTTGACATCAAATAATTATGGAAGCCAACCTTGTATTATTTTATATATGTTTGTTGGACAGCTGTAGTAAAATGTTGGTAAATTTTCTATTTGGAGAATAGGGAACATATTTGTTGAATTTTCGGTTAATTGAGGCCTAACTTCTTTATGTGTATCATTGTAAAACACCATGGCAGATGGTCTTTAATGACAATTTTTTAGAGTTCACAGAATTTAAAATTTCCTTATCAAGCTACAAAATTAGATTCTGCTCATTATAAGATAGTTTAAACCTAGAGACACTGTGGCAAATATAAAACTTCAGGCTGTATTATACTTGAAGGCTAAAATTAACGTGCAAACATTTTCAAAATAACTTGTGAAAGTCATTTTTCTTTTCTAAAGTTTTCATGTAGCTTTAGAATATAGAATTCCTTACATTCCCATTGATTATTCTTTATGCCTGTGACTTTGCCCTTAAAAAAATGTATGACTTTAAATTAGTTGAAGTTTCCCACACATAAAAATGTTTTATAATGTTATGTATATATACATATGTGGTGCCTTGGTTCACGAATTTAATTTGTTCTACGATTTGGAAAAGGTTGCCGGCCACGTTTGTGTTTGTGTAGGAAAGGTGCCTGTGATTGTGCTTGTCACCCGATAAAGACTTAGCAAAACAAAAACAAAATTTTGCCAGATGCTTCTGTTTGTGAACCAAATTGTTTGGCAAATGAAAGCATTCATGAATCAAGGCACCACTGTACATATGTATATATAAATTTTAGATCCTAAAAGAATGGAATTGATTTTGCTAAATAACATCTCTACTATTAAATATTCTCTGTAATTTAACATTTACATTGTGAGATTTTTACTCATGTTTTCTGAAAATATTGTGAAAAAAAATACTGAGCTTTTGTATGTATATGTTATTTTTTCATTCTATAATCTTCCCAGCCTTTGTCTTCCTTCAAGTTTTCTGAAAATTTAATCTTTTTATTTGAAGTCCTCTCTCAAGGACTGTGTTTGAAGTTTAGGTCAGGTTGCCTAATCCTGGATCTTTTGGATGAGAATAAGAATTAGGGCTATGGAGGGATAATGGAGTTGTAAAAAATAATAGTTTTGCATTCTCAGTCATTGAATGGCTAAATCTGAGTTACAAAGGAAGGAGGAAGTAGTTCGAGTAACAACAGTTGTTCACTTAGCACAGGCCTTGTGAATATAACCATTCTGCTACTCCCCACTGCTCTGGAGGCATATAAAGATTAGGGCAATTAATATCTCTTTTCTAGACTTGCCTCCATTTATTCTTTCCCTGCTATGGGTTTTTTTTTTTTTTTTTTTGGTACTGGGGATTGAACTCGGGTCCTTGTGCTTGCGAGGCAGATGCCAGAACCACTGAGCTAAATCCCCGGCCCCTATGGGTTGTTGATTTCCTGACTTTGAAATACATGTACCTGTGCTATCCTCTAGCTATTGATATCTGCTTCTCTGGCTTTGTTTCCTGTTCATTTCTGGTCAAAGTATGGGATCCCCATTCTATTGTCCCATGAAGCTTTAGGGCAAGAGGATCTTTCTGTAATCTCCATTGGGGCTTAATAGCTATGCAATTTCAGTTAACTAGTTAATCCAAGGATTAAGGCTGCTGTATGACTATTAGAGAACCCAGAGGACTGCTCCCAAACTCATGTGGGGTCTTTGTTTCTCAAGAAAGGGTTATTTATTAGTGACTGAATAAAGGTTAAGGATTGGATCTACCCAGTGATGTAAGGAAACAGAAAAGAAGCTAATCACCTAACATTTGTTGTGTATTTTCCGAGTGCTAGGCACTTTGCTATATGCTTTACCTGGGTTATATAATTGAATCCTAACAACATCTCTGAAGAAACCGATCAGAGACATGGAGGGATTTCCCTCAAATCAGACTTCTGCATTTTTTTTCCCTCTTTATTAGGCTCAGTTATCAAACCCCTTTATTAATCACAGTTTTTTGTTTTGCTTTTCTAAGACATTTGAGAAATACAAGGAAGAAGGTTATATTTGGATTAATATAAAAATCATGGTCATAGACACAATTATAAATTCAAGACTTCTAGATACTTTGAGATGTGTAAATCGAAGTGTATATTACTAAATATATGACCAGATTCTTCACAGCTAGTCCTTAAGTAGCACTGAAATGAAGCAGAATAAATGCTGACATTTGTGGTGACAGGGCTCATCAAAGGAAACACAGGTGTGAGTTTAGAGATTTAATGTAGGATATTAAATAAAGCATTAACCGTAAATTTACTGAGACATTTTAACAGACAGTTCTTGGCAGAAGTAGAAACTAGATATATTAAATATATCATAAATAGTTTCCCCAGTATGCTATATATGCTGTCTCTAGGTAAAGCATATTCATACAGCTCAGTTATTGAGGGACTCATTGTGTAGCCTATACCTTTTCCATACCCTTTTGCTTTTTTCCTCTGTACTGTTTACCCTTTTAAAAACAGTTTTTGCATCATATTGTATGACTTAGTTCATGATCAACAGTTGACTCGTAATATTCAAAGATCAAAGTAAACTAAAACCTAAGCATTAAGTTTTGTGTTTGAGCACAAACCTAAGGATTAAATTTGAGATGGGAATAGTTTAACTGGTCAGGAAAACAAAAGTTATAGACTTGAGTAGGTTTTCTTTTCAACTCAAAATAAGGAGTGATGTGATCAAGGGGGAGGCCCACTGATTGTTTCAAGCTGGACCTTTCAGGAGGATGGCTTATTGGTTCAGCCCACGAGTTCTCTGTCAAAGGGAATACAGATACTCTAGACATCTATCTTTGTGGTATTTCTGGTGGTTTTACCAGTGTTTGGCAGGCATTTAGGAGACAGGGATGCTGGAGTGCCTACCATGCACTGGATAGCCATGTACAACAATGGATTTCCCGTATCTTTCTTGACTTTTTATATTTATGTGGCCAAACAAGTCCCCTAAAACCAAACTGTTCCCAGTGATCTGAATCCTGAATCAAACACTGTTTTATCAGTTAGCATAAATGCTTTTCCCCCATGTTTTTACTCTACTTTATTTTTGGAATGCAACTACCTTCTTAACTGATAGAAGAAACTCTTTGTTTGATTATGAATATTTCTGTGAATTGTTCACTCTTTTGGAAAAGCACATCACTGATGTGGGTACCAACCCTCACACACTATATGAGTTTGCCTTGGTAGCCTCTCCTGCTAATGGATACAATATCTAACTACTTGATCACATTCTCTAGTGCCCTGTGCCTGATCAGTTATGTTTGACAATATTGTTTTGTTTTAAATTACTTTGCTTACTCCAGGAATTTAGCTCAGTGGTTCCAGCGCCTGCCTTGCAAGCGCAAGGTCCCAAGTTGGATCCTGGTACCAAAACCAAAACAAACATAAATTACTTTACTTTTATTTTTCTTTTATATTTTTTATGGAGTTCTCTTGCTTTAAAATTATATGTAAGTAGATTACCTCTGAATTTTATTTTGAGATGTTAAAGTAGGTATTGTAACATTTTACATATTAAAATATTTAAAGAGCAGCATTGAGTTTGATAGGATTATGAACCAGTAGTTCCATCCAAGCTTTGTTGATTCCCAAGTATGATTCTGTTAATTTCTTACTTCTATTATTACCAGCACTGACTGTTTTTTAATTTTTCTTTTTGGAAGATTTACGTTAGTTTTGGATTAGAATTCTACTTTTTTTTTTTTTCTTTTGGTACCAGGGATTGAATTCAGGACCTTGTGCTTGTGAGGCAGGCAGCAGAATCACTGAGCTAAATCCCCGGCCAACTTCTTTACTTTTTAAAAATTTCCCCCACTTTAAAAAAATCATCCTGTTTGGGCTGGGGATTTAGCTCAGTGGTTTCGACACCTGCTGCGCAAGCACAAGGACCCGAGTTCAATCCCTGGTACCAAAAAAAAAAAATCATACTGTTTACCTCACTAATATAGGAGTAGCTGTCATTTCAGACACATTTTTTAATAACTAAAGTTAGATCTGGATGTTTTCTTATTTCTTGTGAAAAATAATCTTAAACTGAATATTGCATACTTTCAGTGTCTATAAGAACTTGTGAGCCTAGTGGATGAAGAGAAGAGCCACAGACAGCATGGCAATCCTACTTCTTTGTAATCCCCTTCTTTTTTTTTTTTGTACTAGGAATCAAACTTGGGACCTTGCGTTTGCGAGACTGGTGGTGGAACCACTGAACTGAATCCCTGGCCCTGTATTCCCCTTAAACAGAGTACAAAGCTCTTTGTCTATTGTGACTGCAGAGTGTTCCAGAATCCCACGGGCATAGGGTGGATAGGAAGGATTAGGACTGGCGGCCTATTCACAGGTCTTTTGAAGGGATAGTCAGTTCTAGAGTGTACGTGTAGTGAAGATGCTTTTCTCCTGGGATTGTGTCATCCACATGTCAGGTTTCTGGATTTGGGTCACTTGTATAGATTTCTAAAAATCATCCATGTATTGTTATGGCTTAACCAGTCTTGAAGAATGCTAATCATGAAGAGAATTTCAAAATTAATTTTTGTTTTCTTTTAAATTGATGGTGATAATCTTGATTGTGATGATAGTGTAACATATAAGACTGTTATGAACCATTGAGAGAACTTTGCCTTTGGACTGGGTGACTTATGAAATTTGATTTGTCATTGTGCAGCTTTGGAGATAAACCTGAGGGATAGCTACAGATGGTTTGGGATGGGATGGATGTGGACTCCACCCTTTTTGGGACCAGGGATCAGTTTGATGGAAGATAATTTTTCTAGGGATAGGATAGGGGGATGGTTGGGAGATGGTTTGGGGATGGTTTGAGTGCATTACATTTATTATGCACTTTATTTCTATTATTACATTGAGCACTTTATTTGTATCTTTATTCCATTAGATTCTCATAAGGAGCTTGTAACCTAGATACCTAGATCGCTCATATGCACAATTAATAGTAGAGTTCTTGCTCTTATGAGACTCTGCCCTGCTGATCTGACGGGAGGTGGAGCTCAGACTGTGATGTGAGGGATGTGCATGGCTGACACACGGAGGAAGCTTCTTACCTTGCCCACTGCTAACTCCTGAGCTGTGTGGCCTGGCTTCTAACAGGCCATAGCCTGTTACCAGTCCATGGCCAGAAGGTTCAGACCCCTGGTAGGGTGATCTCTTTCTTGCTTCTTTGAGAAGGCTAACTGGTTGCTGGAGCTCTTTTCCAGCTGGTGATGGATGGGCCTTGGTTCCTGCCTTTTTTCTAGCAATAGCAGCCTGCTCTCTGAGTGCAGGGTAGTTGTTTCTCCCTTTTCCAGTTTGAACACAGATGTAGTTCCATCATCTCATTCTTTCCCAAGATATAGTGTAACACCTACCTCTCTGGGGTCTCCCTAGGTATCACATATTTAATTATTTTAATGCTATCTTTCCTTCTTTCATTTAAAGGAAGTACATTCATGTGTTTTCCGTGTTAATTTTTGTTTTGGTTTTACATTTTTATGACGAGGAAGCTTGTCATGAACTCATTGAAAACAGTGGAAGCTGAGGTTAGGCAGACAGAAGGAGAGTGGAAGGATTTTGAGGAGTAGAGTGAGATGATGTAATCCACTGTGATGAAGAGAACAGCAGCTGAGTAAGGAAGTAGAGAGTGGAAGTGTAAGTTGAGACTTAAAATTGCAAAGTAGTAGAATGTTGACATGTGGCAGAATTCTCTTAGAAGAATATTGCCAGTGTCTGTGTTAAAAATAAGGAGAATTATTTGTTGAGTGTATGACCAAATGAAGGATTGCATGAAGATCTGAACTCTAGCAGTGGCTGTGGGAATGGAAAGAAGTGGGCAGATAGGTAGACCTCATGGGAGTAGCCTGATTTGATGACTGGTGAAGTGAAGCTAGGGTGACTCCAGCTGTTTCTTTCAGAGGACAAGACCAGTGTGATGTTGGTAATGATAGGGAGTGCAAATATAGGAATGTGTGTTTGGGAGAGGGTAGTACATTCATTTGTGGAAAGAGTACTTGTGAGTCTGTAGGGCAGCAGAGCTAGGCAGTGGACTGTTCAGAATGTTAGGCTGAGTTCAGGAGGTCATGGTTGAAACATATAATCAAAGTACCACATAAAATAGTACTTGAATCTATGAAAAGAAAGATTGCTAAGGGAGAGAATATGAGCAACAAAAACTGGGAAAATTAATCTCTTACTGCATTTCTCACCACCCTGGGTATATTACCTAACTTTTTTTTTTTATTGTGTAACATTTGGAAGCCATGTTCTTCTGCCATAAAATGGGGAAATTCTAGTATCTCCCTCATTGGATTGCTATGAAACTGAGTGAAATCACCTGTGGAAATTGTGTGGCGCTTGGCAGGGACAATAACGGATAATCACTAAATTTACCTATCTTATTTGTTAAGCACTTTGGTTATGCACATAAAAACTGACCAGTTCTAATATTTCTAACTCTAGAAGTTGTATTGAATGTTTAAAATTAAACAAGTAATCTAATTAGTAGTGATATTTTTATTTTACAGATTAGAACTTTAGGTTTTTAAATATCTGGCCTGTTGTAATCTTGGAACTAATTTTTTTTTTGGTACCAGGTATCAAACTCAGGTCCTTGCACTTGCGAGGCAGGTGGCGGAACCACTGAGCTAAATCCCCAGCCCCTGAACTAATTTTTTTGTTAAATATGTATTTCACTTTTAGGTATTTTTATATAAAGCCCTCACTTTTAACATTTAATACCTTTTTTTCCCTCTGGTACCAGGGATCAAACTCAGGACCTTGAACTTTCGAGGCAGGTGTGGTGCCACTGAACTAAATCCCTGGCCCCATTTATGTCAGGTAAAAGGCCGAAGACCAAGACCAGACCAGGCCACAACAAGCCTTAATTAGGGGAATAGATCTGCCGGGCTGTCTCTGAACAAAAGAGAGACAAAAGCAATATGACCAGGGCAGGGAGTCTTTTATAGAGACTGGGGTGGGGATTGTACGGGCTGAGGCGGGGTTGAGTGAGGTAGTGACTAGGGAATGGAGGAGCCGGTGATGTCACTAGGTGGTAGGAGGTGAGCGAGTATTAGGTTACTCTCTAGGCGGGAACAGGGGCATGCTGGGAAGAAGGGTTTATTCTTTGGTGGGAGCAACCATCTTGGCATGACGTCACACGGGGGGGGGCAAGGCAGGATAGGAAGAGGGCAGCTACTATACATAATGGCTGCTGAGGTAGTGGGAGACCTATCAATTTAATACCTCTTGATGCAGACTTTTTTTTCCTTTTCTTTTCTTTTTTTTTTTTTTTGGTGTCGGGGATCGAACTCGAGTTCTTGTGCTTGCGAAGCAGGCAGCGGAACCACTGAGCTAAATCCCCGGCCCAATGCAGACTTTTTTCACGGTACCTTCACCTTTACTTTTGTCCTCTAGTTTTTATATAATGCCTTCACCTTTTGAGATCAACTCTTGGTTGAATGTTTTCCTTTGATTAGGTTGAAAACTGGACAGATGAGAGGTCTTGATACTAAATCTGAATAATACTGGGTGGATGTCTTTCTAATGATACTGGGCTACAAGCAACCGAGTTGTATTTGGCATCCGTTCTTTTTTCCACAGCAGGATTTTTATGCTTTAGAAGTGTCATTTGGGGGAGCCAAAGCACTGTGTTTTAACTTCCAGTAGTCTATTCAATATAGAAGGAGAGCAGAGTCATGCTTTGCAGTGTTTGTTTCTTCCTTTTGCTTTGTAATAAATGGTTAGATTTGTTAAATAGTAATGTGAAGCACATATATACCTAGAATTTTAACTTTTTGCACTTGTAGTTTAGTTGTCCTGTTGCTATTTTAAGGCTTAAGAGAAATTAGTAATTTTTTTGTTGAATATGTGTCATAGCAAAGCTACAGCAACTCCGGCATAGATCATTGATTCCTTGTCTAATGGAGACCCATGGTGAAATGCCTAAAAAAGCAGCAGTTGGATTTTTCCTGTCAGTGAACCGACTAATATTTTCTGAGTGCCTGTAGATGCAAAGCACTGTAAATTATATTAAGAATATTGCCACTTGAGTAAGTCCTTAAAGAAACAATTTTGGAACTGTTTGGTTGATTGGTGTGCATCAGAACTATTGTTTGGGCTCTCTAGACAGAGGCTGTCAGGAAAGTCACAGGATTTGCATACAAATAGATTAGAATTTGGATTTAGAAAGTATAGCTTTCTTATTTTATTCTGATTGTCCTGGCTTCCATTTAGTTTTTGCATATTATTTAAGATGGGTTAGAATTCATTGTCTTACCCCTTTTTTAAATATAAGCTGGCATGATTTTTTTTCCTTCTCTTTTTACCACTTTGTTTCTGACACGGGTGCATATGTGCATGCATACGTGTGAAAGATCCATAGTTCGGGTAGAATTTATAGCAGGATAGAGATACGATTTATATGAAGTTTTTAGTAGGTTGCTGTCTATTTTTGAATTTTGCTGCCTCATTTTTGTTGTAAGAGGTTGGATTCTAGAACAAATGGGCTGTCTCCAAGACCATGTCATTATCAGAAACTGGGGTTTAACATATATTAGAAATGATACATCCTTCACTATCCCTGAGGTCTTGCTATTTATTATCTGACTTTTGTTTATCATGTCCCAAAGTTTCAGGTGGACTAAGAGAGAAAATACTTCTTTAAAAGTCAGTGTCACTCTGCATGAAAGAAGGTAATTCCTGTAGAGAAAGTAATCCATTAGTTAGGTATGTTGTAATGGCAGCGTTGCCACTTTCTTGTCTTCTGCTGCTTTCTCTGTCTTTCTCTAACAAAGAGAACTGACAGGCTACTTACCTTTTTGTGAGTGCTTCTTTTTAAAACTGTGATTGATTGTCTGGCAAGGATAATCCAGGCGTGCAGCCTGGAGTGGTGAAAGTGAAAAGAATCTCTTTTTTCCTCCTCCTAGCCCTCTCATTTCTTTTTCTAAAAAAAGGTTATTTGGTTGTAGTGTAGGGGAAGTTGACCTCTGGGGAGTTGATAAAAACTGAAATAAAATGTTTTTCTTCTGCTCTGAGTTTTGTATTAATTTGCCCAAAATGACAGAATTAGCCTAAATGTTGCAGAATGCTAGGTTTCAGCAAATGAAGTTAAGCTTAATTTGTTCTTTATTTTTACTATATATATGGTAAAATTAGATAATAAAGACTTAAAGGATTCTAACTGATAAATTAACTCTGTTTCACCTTCTTAAACCTAAGAAGCATAATTGGCCTAAATTATGCAAAATGCTAATTAAAGGGTTTAATTTGCTAATCATCTCAGTTTGATTAGAGGCAGATGCTGATTATCTGCACAAGTGTAAATGGACCTTTCTAGAATAGCTTTCATTATTTAAAACCAACTTGTCAAACTAATTAAGACATAAACTTAAGGGATAACAAATATCAGTAGTTATCTATATACTTTAACTATAATGCATACAAGGCAATTAAAGAACGCTATGCACCAAAGACTCGATATATACAATGTCATCACGAATTTCAATAGTCCCAAAGTTTAAGAGTTGAACATTATTTGCCCTTAAAAAAAAACCACACAACTAAGCTCTTTAGATTTTCTAGTCAACTTTTGTTAGTCCTATGGGTCTTTGATTTTTTTCTTGATTGTTTTTTGTTCTTGTTGTGAGTTAAGACAGCACAAGAGAGCAGAGATAGTTTTGTGCCTGTGCATTCAAACCACGCATAGAAATGGGAAAAATTTACACCAGGCTCCCCTTCCTGCAGGAGACCAGATAATGAGGATGGAGGCCTAATTGACCTTCTCTGCAAGCACAAAAGAGAAAAACAGCAAGCTGTGGCTCCTTTGGCAAAGTGCAGGCATGCTAGCACGTTGCAAGTTCCAGGGAGGGGTCAATAGAGCCAAGAGCTGGATGTTTACCTGGGTACACGCTATAGATAACAAGAGGCAGATGAATCTTCTCACAACCTAATTGCTTGCTCTCGTGTCTAAGTGAATAAAAGTGAGGGGAGCCAAACACTCAGGGCTCTTTGTCCACTAGAGGCAAGATCCCCCCCAGGTCCCCTCCTTCCAAATTCTCTCTGTGTCTGTGTGTTTATTCTCCTTTGGCCTCCTCTGCTTAGTCATTCTTAACAGGCTAGTCTCCTACAAGTGGTGCCCAAACAGGGACCTGACTGAGGAAGGTATAAGGAATAAGCCACAGCGAGTTCTGTGGAGGGTAAGTACGCTTGGAAAACTTTTGTTATCTTTTGTCTTTCATCATTAGCCCCCCAGTCGGGAATAAACTTGTAGGCTGGTTTCTACACCTTCTGGGTGACTAAATCTTCCTCTTACAAAGCTAAGAAACCCTGCAGGAAACTGTCAGTGTGGACCAGTGTTAATGCAAGGAAGGGTAGAGGGTGTGGTGGTTTAGTTCAGTACTTGAGCAAGATTTTGGGTCCATGCCCCAGCTTTTGCGTGTATTCTTCCTGGCTTGCCTTTGTCTTAGAGCAAAGGCACAAAGTAATTTATAGACTGTTCACTGTCTGTGGCTGATTAAGGTTAAGATTAGGGAAACAAAGGCAGAAACGAATTCACCTCTAATCTGAGTCAGATACAAATGGCCCAGAAATAGAAAACATTTGGGGTTCTGCTTTGGAGATTAGGGTGTTAGGAAATCTGAGGTATAGACATATGAATCCTGTACCAGGATTGAGGGTGGTAGGTTGAGATGATGCACTGTCCAAGAGTGGATAATCCAAAATTGATATTGCCTGGGGTAAAGAGCATAGGCTCTGGTGGTCTATTGCCTGGGGTCAAATATAGCACTTCCACTTTCTAGTTGTTTTTTCTTTCTAATTTAGTTTCCTCATCTGCAAAACACAGAATGTAATAGTACTACCTCATAAAGTTGGGAGACCTTGAACACTAACTTACATATGTAAACTTGCTTAGTTATACTTAATTAAATATATTAACTTGGTAATATATTTTATAAAGAATTTAGAATAGTGCCTGACAAATAGTAAGCACACATTAAATGTTAACTGTTATTTATGATTATTACTTGGTGTCCTTCCAGTTTTTGCATGAGATTTATAAAAGATGCTACTACATACACATACGTATTACTTCAGTCTTATTAAAATGAATAAGCACATGCTTCCTTCTCTGTAGTGTGAGAAGGTTAGGCAGATGTATAGGTAAGTGTTAGATTGACAACTGGACAATTAGGAGAGCTGCACTTTTTACATTTGAATTTGAAAGGTAAAAGGGGAAGTTCATTTAGGTTCAGTTATTTTCTGGCTCTTAGAAGATTAAAACAAGATGCTATGGAATGGGATATGGGATCATAGAGTGCTGTTGATTCTTTTTTTGTTGTTTATTTTTTGAGACAGGGACTCGCTATGCAGTTCAGGCTGGCTTTGAACTCACTATGTAACCCAGGCTGGCCTCGAATTTGAGGCAATCCTCCTGCCTTAGCCTCCCGAATGCTGAGATTACAGGTGTACACCACCATGCCCACCCTAGAGTGCTGCTGATTCTTATGCTAGCTAAGATTAGTGATAGTCAAGGGTCAGTTCTACTCACACACAACTCTAGGATCTGTCCACTTCGCTGTTAATATCCTAGCTCGAGTTGCCATGATTTCTTACCCAGCCCATTCTTTACTCTGAAGCAAGAATGCAGATAGGATTATGTATGTCTATTCTGTAGCCCCATCCTAACACTTTATTGATTTCCTATTAGTATAATATTAATGTTTAAAATTCTTAAGTTACTTTGAGCTTTCATTCCTGTTACTCCCTAGCCTTATTCCTTAACCATTATTTCCATCAACTCTATGAACCAGCCATAGTGAGCCTTTTTAGTTTGAAAACACATTTTTCTCCCTTGACTTTGAAGATTCTTCCCTCTGATTCATCTGAGTTTGGCTCATCAGCTGTGTTTCAGTTTACACAGATTTTCTTTCTGGGATATTTCCCAAGTTTGACTTTGAAACTCATCTTTTGTATTATTTTTTGGTACTGGGGATCGAACTCGGGATCTTCCGCTTTCGAGGTAAGCGAAGCGGCGGAACCACTGAGCTAAATCCCCAACCCCATCCTTTGTATTCTTAAGTACTCTGTACAACTTCTGTTAGGTTTCTTGTACTTGAGGGTCATTGCTACCCTGTCTGGCAGTAAGTTTGACAGCAGTGGAACCTGACTATCTTGTTCAATATCAAACACAAACTCTAATCCATAGGAGATACTTAATATAGGTTGAAAGAAGGAGTAAATAAATGAATTGGCCACTTACATGTGTTCCTTAGAAGGTACTTTACCTTAGTTGCCTAGGAATTGTTTGGCCTTTGAATGTTTATTATAAAGTTTAAACACTGAGTGGTTTGTTTGTTCTTTGTGCCTTGGTTTGTACTTACAGCCATATAAAATAGATGAATCAAATGATAGTGTGCAGTCAGCAAAGTGTGTTTTAAAACTCAAGATCTGAATACTTTTTGCTTATTGTATGCTGTGGAAGTTAGATTGATCTTGTTGGAGTGAAACTTATTAGGTAGATTTTGAGGGGGAAATAGAAGGGTAAGACATTGGGGAAGGGTAATTTGCAGAAAAATTTGTAGATTGGTGAGATTTCCAAGATTCATATGTGTTGTATTTCTCAAGTTCAAAAGAAAGTTGATAGTTTTTGGTGGGTTTTAGAACAGCAAGAGTGTTTCTGTTAAACACCTAGCCCAATTGCAACTCGATTGTCTGGAATTTGCAAAGTAGATTTTTTTTGTTTTATTTTGAAGCTTTCACACATATTTACCTGTCAATGTGATCAAAATTAATGTAGCTAAATTTGAGTATTTCTGAAGTGTTAAGAATGAAAAATGATTTCTTTCTTAAAGATTGAGGATAGTTATATACTATGTTATGAATTAATAGTGTAGTAAAAATTAATTTATAGCCCTGTAGCCAAGTATTATATAAAGATAATTAGGAGGGAGTATATATGCTTACAGCTAATGAATGTTTTGACTTCCAAGAGATCCCCGAGCTAGTATAAAGGATTAAAGATATCCACAAATCGGAGTGGAGGTATAGCTTACCTTGTACAGCAGGTACAAGGCACTGGTTTTGAAGCCCAGTACTACAAAAGCAACAAAACATAACATGACAGATCATATTGTCATTAAGAGGTGGGAGCTATGTCACCCCTTGCTCCCTTTTTATGTTGTGGTTTTTCCCTTTTTTTATGTTGTCGTTAAATTTGCATAATATTTATCATTTTAAAGGGTACAGCTCTGTGGCATTAAATACTTCACAGAGTTCTGCAACCAGTACTATTCATTTCCAGAACTTTTTATTTTCCCTGAGTTCGTAAATTCAAACTCCCTATTTTCCTTCCCAGCCCTTTGGCTTGAGTGGGTTTTATAACTCTTTTAACAAACAAAATAATGTGGAAATGACATTCTCATAGTTTCTGAATACAGACTTTAAGAATATAGATGCTTCCACTTCCTGTCTTGGCAATACTCTCCTTGTGATCCTGGGAATGCCTTTAAGTCTCACTAGACTTGCTGAGACAGATTGCTGGGAGGTCTGTTCTAAAATGCAGCATAAACCCACAACTGCTGTGCTGGAGAAGCATGTGGATGGTTCTGCTGAGCCTGGCCTTACAGTCTCCTCCTTCAGAGTGTGACATGTGAGCGGAGCTGTCTTGGACCTTCAGATCTGTCTAGTCACCAGCTCAGTACCCTAGTGACCTTGTTTGATGCCAAGTGGAGAGGATGGCTTGCCTGTTGGTGAATATCCAGTATGTTCAGGGGACTGTCCCAGTTGTACTCTTTTAGTACCTCACTTACCAACAGGAAAGGAGGTGTAATAAAATGGTATCTGTTTTAAACTGCTAAGTTTTGGGTTACTTTGTTGTGCTGTGATAGATAATTGGAATTGGTATCTAAGCTAGAACTTCTGACTTCTTGAATTTGTGAAAGTGAAACAAAAGAAGCAAAACAACCTTAACATGATTTGGAAAGACTCTATGAATGTAATGAAAGATAATATAAATCAAGACGGTTAGTAGTGTGGAAAGTGAAATTCTGATAATGAGATGAGCGGAGAAGATAACTCTGAGAGAACTCAGATTGCTTAGAAGGGATAGAAATGGGAAAATTGTTGATACTTTGATCTTTCAGAAATTCTTTGGGTGAAGCTTCTTAAAAAGAAATAGCTGAGAAATTTATGACTTGTCATTTTGAAGAAGAGATTTTCCAGGAGTCTGAGACTGTTTTTAAGTTTTGTTTACTTTCAAAGACAGCTTTTTAGCCAGGGATTTAGCTCAGTGCCACCGTGCCTGCCTTGCAAGCACAAGGTCCTGAGTTCGATCCCTGGTACCCCCCCCCCCCCCAAAAAAAACCAAAGACAGCTTTTTATATTTCAGGGCTCTAGAAAGTAAGATAATGAGGCATAAGGTGTAGCGTATGCTTTATGTTTTTATACAGTGCTCTTAGCTCCTCAGAGTTTGCCAAATTTAAGGTAGACCAAATTAATGAACTTATTTCATAACATGGATTGTGGATAGTCCTTTGTACTTGGTAAATTTGATTATGCTCAGGTCACTGTGTTGGTGCTATGGGGGATTAAAAAAGCATTTTTGTAAATAGATGTATAAATAAATGCATAAAAGCAGCCATGGGTTACTGTAGACACCACCCTATTTAGGCTTCTAAAATTTTGGGTTCCTTTTCAAAATGGTCATGAATTTTTGTCCTATTTTTAATGTCTAATCTTTTGTATTTGGTTCTTGTTGTCGTTTTGTTTTTTGGTACCTGGGATCGAACTCAGGACCTTGTGCTTGTGCGGCAAATGCCGGAACCACTGAGTTAAATCCCAGGCCCTGTATTTGGTTCTTGATATATGGCATATGGACTGTGGTAGGTAAGGGGGAGATTTTAATTTATATGGAAAACCTTTCGAAATGATTTCTTATTGAAAAAGTAAAAGTGCACACACATTAAAAAAAGCATATTTTGTGAGGGTAGAGAAGCAGGTAGACAGCCCTAGAAAACCCCTTTGTGTTACTGCTGCTGTGTCACTGCTTAAGGAAAGGAGGATCACGGATGAATGCAAACACATACACAGCTGTTTGAATTTGCTGCTCAGCTTTCTGGATTTTTAAAACTGTATCACTTTTGAATTGTAATGATCTTAATGGAGTCAAGAAACAAAGTGAACAAGATGCAGCATCCAAATTCTCTTGTTTCCCAAGGCTGCTCTTCTTTTTTTTTTGGTACCGGCGATCAAACTCGGGACCTTGCGCTTGTGAGGCAGGCGCCAGAACCACTAAGCTAAATCCCTGGCTCCTGCTCTTATTTATTTCTACAAAATAGAAATAATAATTTTGCTTGTTTTTTTGTAACTTAAAAATAACAGTAACAGGAATGTATAGATAAGGAGCAAGTGACTGCTATTTTCAGTCAGAGATCAGTGTCAAGCTCATTCCAGAGAACAGAATAATGGATCTAGAATGTATTCCATGTTTCTTCTCATTGAATATTTGGGGGCATAGAATAAAAATGGCCACCTTTAGGCAAGGTAGGAGGACAGGTTTTGGAAGGAGAACCTTAAGGAATGATGGTGGATGCTGGGAGGATCTTGTTTCTGGTATGGGTTACTCAAGGCTGGTCTGAGCACTGATCGCATGTTCCTGATGCAGAAGCATGGAGGCCTGTGAAGTGTTGCACACAAAAGAGTAGGGGCCTGTGGAGTGATGCACACAGAAGAGTGGACCGGAGCAGTGCTGGTGTGCTGCTTCCTGCCACACCTCAGCGTGACAGTGCTGGAGAACTGGATGCCCCTGAATAACACTTTCCCTTCTGAGGGCACCATGGCAGCTTGTGTCCTGGGATTTGTATCTTTTTTTTTTTTTGGTACCAGAGATCGAACTTGGGACCTTGCACTTGTGAGGCAGGCACTGGAACCACTGAGCTAAATCCCTGGCCTGGGATTTGTATCTTAAGTGTGGGTGAAGCATGTAATGTTGTAGGACTGTCACTAGGGAGAGAACTGTAACTTGGAGGGGGAGGAGGCTGCTGTAGACTTTGGAGTGGACAAGTTTAAGATTAGCCTCTTTCTCCTCTTGATGCAGGGCACATGGTGAAGTGGTAGGCTAACACTCGTTAGGTCCCTGTTGGTGTTGAGAAGTGGCTCGGAGAAGCTTTAGTCATGTCAGCTCCTTCCTCACCAAGACACTGCAGGTTAACACAAAATTCGTAGAAAGTGAGCTTGCTATTATATATATATATATATATATATATATATATATTTTTTTTTTTTTTTTTTTTTTTTCATTAAGTTTATTGATACATTTTAGGTATAAAATAGTTACATTCATCATTGGGATCTTGTACCTTTACATGATTATCTTGGTTCTTATTTTTTTCCTCTTCCCCTGCCCTCCCTTCACCCCCTCCACCCTTCCCTATTTGCAAAGACTTTGTTTCCATTTTTTTCCTTTTCTCATATTTTTTCTTTTTCCTTCTTTCCTTTCCCTTACTCCTTTAGACCTTTTCTTCCTATTACACAATATCAATTATACACTTTTAAAATTACAGTATCAAGATCTAGAAGACATTACCACAAATTTTACAGAATTTAAAAGGATATAGAAAGCATATTACACAAATCTTTTTTGAAATAAATTTGACAACTTCTAAGAAGTACCTTGGAAGACAAATTAATGAAACTGACTCTGGAGGAAATATAAAATTTGAATAGCACCTATTGAAGAAAGTATATTCCTAGCTTGAAAACCTACCTATATGACAACAAGCTCATATACATTTTAACTGATAAATTATATCAAACATTTAGAGCAGAAAGAAAAAGCCATATGATCCTGTCAGTAGTTGGAGAAAAAGTATTGGACTAAATTCTACAGCTGTTCATGGTAAAAGCTATCAGGAGACTAGAAGTAGAACAGAACCTTCTCAGCAGATCAAAGACATGTACTCTATACTTCCAGGAAAAATGCCTTATATGAATGGAGAAGATGCAATGCTTTCTCCCTACGGTGGGGAACAAGAGCAGATATGCGTACTCTTCATCTGTCCATTAAACTTTGAAACATAGGCCCAAATCAAAATAGTCTGGCAATAAAATGACACAATTAGGATAGGATTGGCAAGGTAGAGAAGTAAAATCTTTATAAGTAGATGAAATGATCATCTACAGAGAAAATACTAAGAAATCTCCAGGAGCCCCTAGAACTTATATTTGAATTTAGCAGGATTAGAAAACACAAGGTATATATAAAAATTCAGGTCTATGTATACTTGCTATAAATGAAGAATTGGATATTGAAATTTAAAAGTTATATAGGAGTACAAAGGACCTAGAAAAGGAAAAATGAAAAGAAAACTGTTGGAAGACATTTAGTACCTAATATTAAGACTTCCTCTAAAGCTACAGTAATCAAGGCAGGTTTGGTGTAATGAAAGACATATAGATCGTTGGAATAAAACAGAGAATCTAGAAATAGAACCGCACATATATGGTCCACTGAGTTTTGAAAGGTTGTATAACATTAACATTTTCTAGAACATAAACTCAGTTCAAGAGCAGAGGTTTTCAGCAGGTGGCACTAGAACATCTGGTATCCATATATAAGAAATTAACCTCAACCCTTTATTTCCATACATAAAAATAACTTGAAAGTCTCTATGAACCTAAATATGAAAGACTAAAACTATAAAACTTCAAGAAGAAATTATAAGGAAAAATGTTTATGGATTTAGGGTAGGCAAGAATTTCCTAGGATATAAAAAACATGATGTATAAAAGAAAATTGATAAATGAGATTCCATCACAATTTAGAACTTTAAATGACATTAAGAAAATGAAAAATAGTCCTTAAACAGACCATATTTATAATGCATATAACCTATGACCAGGATATATAAAGAACTCTTACAGCTCATTAATAGACAACCCAATTAAAAAGTAGACACAAGAAGATGATAGATAGCCAGTACAGTGCAAGGAAAGGTGTGCAACTCTAGAATCAGAAAAATACTAATCAGTACAATAACAGGATTGAATTATACACTCATTAGGGAGATGAAGTTAAAAGTTTTAAAAGCCTTGTCATGACTTTTTCTTTTTGTTGGATTCTCCCCCTTTATATTTAATTTCCTCTCGCGTCTGATGGATTCATTCTGCTGTGCCTCCTGGGGTTGTGATCCTTATTGTCTGTTCCTAGGATATTATCTAAAATTTTTTAGAGTGCTGGCTTGATAGTCATGAAGTTCCTAAGGTGCTCTTTGTCATGAAAGTATCTTATTTCTCCATCAATTTTGAAAGATAGTTTTGCAGGATACATCAACCTGGGTTGTAGGCTGTTTTCCTTTAGGGCTTGGAATATGTCACTCCAGGCTCTTCTTGCCTTGAGGGTTTGCATTGAGAAATCTGCTGTGATTCTGATGGGCTTTCCTTTGTATGTGATTTGTTTTTTTTCTCTAACTGCTTGTAGAACTTTGTTCTTCTGTTGGTTTTCTGGAATCTTATCAATTATATACCTATGTGTAAATTTTTTTTTGATCAAGGCTATTTGGAGTCCTGTATGCCTCACTTATCTGTGTGTCAAGTTCTTTTCCCCTGCTTGGGAAGTTTTCTGCCATTACTTCTGTGAACAGTTTTTTTTAATGTCATCTGCACTCTCTCCTGTTTCTTCATTAACTCCAATCAGTCTTATGTTATTCTCCTTTGCATCATGTAGCAGCTGCTGGATTGATTTCTTGTGGTCCCTTACAATTTTGAAGCAATTTTTCTTTTCCTGGCCACTAATTGCAATCTTATCTTCTATATCTGAAATTCTGTCCTCACATTGGCTCATTCTGCTGTGTAGACTTTGAATGGAGTTTTTAATCTCCTGAAATCTGTTTGTATCTGTTTTATGGATTCCATTTGTTTCCTATGTTGGGATTCCATCATGTTTCTCAGCTCCTCTATTTTTCTATCTGTGTCCTCTCTAGATTTATTAATCATGTCTTATACTATGGGCACAATCTCTGGTGTTATTAGAGAAATTATTTCTGATTTCATTTTTTCCAGATCCTCTTTTGTTGCCAGTTCAGGGAGTCCAGGTGGTTGAGTATCAGAGTGTTCCATCTCATTTCTCTTTGGGGTTGCTGTAGGTGATCTCGAAATCTGGTTTTGAGATTTGTTTACATGTCTTCTCATTTCGACCAGGGCAGGGGGTGGGGGTGGTACTGTTGGCACCTGCACGGCTCACCTCCTCTGGGCTGGGAGCAGTGTAACAGCGGCCCAGAAGCCCCTTCCTCTGGGCTGGGAGGGGTGGAATGTGTTAAATATATTTTTAAGGTAAGCCCCCTAGCAGAATCCCATTTCTCATGCATCCCTACATAGAAATTCTGGACCCACTATTGTTCTTTATATTACTTTACAATTAATTTTTAATAAGTAGTTCATTAGCATTATGATTTATGTTATGGAAGATTTGCATTAACATGTTTATAGTTATAGCAAACAGAACAAAGTAACACGATCTAGTGCTTCAGTGTTTGATATGGTCTGTTAAGAGTTATGAAACAGAAAAGGTATTGCTGTTTAATGAATCTAGGAAGGCAACATTGAGCTGATAGTATTTGACCTGCATCCTAGAAGATAAAAAGGCAGAAAGGAGGTAGCAGATATATTTTGATGGGTGGAATATCTTATGTCAGCTGCAACTTTAAATGTTTGAATAATTTCTGAGCAACTATTAGTGTTGAATTGGGTCAACACATAGGACATCTTTGCGAAAGCTATGAAGTTGACTTCTGAAATTTTCAGCTACAAATATATGTATTTGAGGATCTTTTGGAATAAATATCTCCCTTCCCTTTAATCCAGGCACAACAAAGTAGCACTATTCACTTGAGTTTCAAGTATATACTACAAATTAAATTTAATAACATTTGACTTATTAAAACTTAATTACCACAGATTTGATTTCTCATAGTCTGTAAGTAAGAATTGTAATGAACCAATTTATTTTTCTGAGGTTGTTTTTCCTTGAACTTTTATTTTATTCTCTATTTGCTTGAATAAACATAGCTGCACCAGTGGTCTGTGTGACTCTAAGCGGGTGTCTACATTTCCTCCCAAGCTAGGTGAAGCTGTAGTTTTGAAATAAGCTTCTGAACTTGGAATGCTTTAGTCACTATCATATCTTTTCAGGAACCAGAGTTTGGCTGCTTCTCTTCTGGTGATCTTGAAAAATGACCAAGATGCTATATAGCTTGAAAAGTTAGAGCAATTACAGTTGAACAGCTTTCTATTGGGCTGGATTGTAAAAATGAGGAAGTAAAATTACATTTTTTTTTTGTTTTGTTTTCTGGGAAGATATTTGCCAGTTAGAGTTTCAAAGATGATTCAGTTTGGAGGCATTTAATTGTGCATCAAAAGTTGTTGCAGAAGAAAACATAAGGGAGACATCATGAAGAAAATTTGAAGCTCAGTAATGGGAAACTTTGAAGAAATAGGCATTCTGCCAATTAACAGTGCTTCAGATAGTTTGGAATTACAGAAACAGTTGCAGATTTCAAATACTTGATTAACTTTGTTCACAGGGAAACCGGGTTTGGGATGGGAAGTAAACGTTAGCTTACTTTAGTTTTAAAGCATGCTTACCATTCATTAAAATTTTACTTCAGCTTATAAAGTTTAATAATGTAAGGTCAAGAGGGTTTGTAATCTAGTATTTTGTGTTAAATCACTGATATAAATTTCCAAGAATATTTGGGTAAAGTTGAATTATTGCAGGAGTTTAGTCTTTAGCTCTTGACTGTCTCAGTAGTCAGTAAATATTTCCCAAACTGGATAAAATAAATCCAATAAAGAATATAAATAGTCCATCATCCTTATCATCTCATTCACATGACTTATGACACAGTTATATAAGTAACCAGTTAGTAAAATAAAGATGTGTTTATGAATGTGAAGGCAATACAGGAATATATTAGATGTTCATCTTTCTATAATTGTCTAGCTCTTCTTACATTGCAGTAATTTGAAGTAAATTTTTAGATTTTATTACTAAACGTTTAAAAACAAAGTAGATGAAAATGCCTTTTCACCCAAATGAAACAGAAAGAGCTTGCTTGCTTCCTTTTTCCCCTCCCTCCCTCCCTCCCTCCCTCCCTCCTTCCTTCCTTTTTTTTTGTTTTTCTATTGGGGATCGAACTCAGGACTTCACGCTTGTGAGGCAGGCACGGTGCTACTGAGCTAAATCGCCAGCTCCTTCGTTTTTGCTGGACTGTGAGATTTTATGTTTATGTTGGGTGGTACTTTTTACATTAAGTTATATCATTTTGCTGTCTTGCTTCCTTCCTTCTTCTGTATGATAATTCAAAGATTTAAAATCTGTAATTTGTTTCTGCTATTGTTTGTGGTATTCTTATTTTTACTTTAGGGATAGGGTCTCTGTGTTGTTTAGGTTGGCCTCAAACTCCTGAGCTCAAATGATCCTCCTGTCTCAGCCTTCTGACTAGCTGGGACTGTAGGCACATTCTGCTGCACCAGGCTTCTCTTTGTGCTTGTTCTTATTCATGTTTGCCTTTGTGCCTGGTTATGGTTGACTGACTATTGATCTCATACAGTTTATTTTTTTTCAGTGCATTTCCCAGGATGAAATGTGCTCCCTTTCCTCTGAGAGGTACTGCCGTTTGCTTCTGCTGGGCTTTTGGAAGTATTATTGCCAGGGACTCTTGAAACCATATTTAGTATTGTGGCTCTCTGGTCCATCGTAGCCATATCCTGAGGTAGTTGCAGCATTGTAAAAGTTTGTTCCCCCTGTCTTTTCCTTCTCTTGGTGTCATGACTGCCTGCCCTTCACACTGCTGTGGTTGGGAGTGAGTGGTTGTTCAGCTCTTGTGCACTCTTCCCTGGAGCTGTCACCTTTTGGGGTTTCTGTTGAATGCAAAGTAAGGTCTCTTCTAGTTTTTGGCAGGCCTAGCCCTTGTCTTTTGTCATCTGGGGCCTTGAGGTCGAGGACCTGAAATGCAAGGGGAATGACATTGGCTAATGTCCTCAGGGCAAAGCGGCTTTGTTACCGCCCCCCTCTCCCATTAAGTTTATTGGTACATTTTAGGCATAAAATACAGTTACATTCATCACTGGGATCTTGTACCTTTATATGAGTATCTTGGTTCTTATTTTTTTTCCCTTCCCCTGCCCTCCACCCCCTCCACCCTTCCCTATTTGCGAAGACTTTGTTTCCATTTTTTTCCTTTTCTCATATTTTTTCTTTTCCTTTCTTTCCTTTCCCCTACTCCTTTAGACCTTTTCTTCCTATTACAATATCAATTATACATGTACATTTTAACTGATGAATTATATCAAACAATTAAAGCAGAAAAAAGAAGGAACACTTCTCCCCTCATTTTAGGAAATCAACATTGTGCTAAAGTTAATAGAAGAAAAAAGTATGAACATGGATAGAAATTTGTTTAAGAAAACAAACTATTAGAAGTCAGATCTGGCAGTATGTAGAAAGTGGTTTTGTTATAGCGATTGCAGTGTTGGTTCAGCATTGGAAGATCCACTCCCAAAAGTCATCATTTTAACAGAGGGAAAAAAGCCATATCCCATCAGTAGTTGGAGAAAAAGTACTGGACTAAATTCTACAGCTGTTCATGATAAAAGCTATCAGGAGACTAGAAGTAGAACAGAACCTTCTCAACAGATCAAAGACATGTACTCCATACTTCCAGCAAAAATGCCTTATATGAATGGAGAAGATGCAATGCTTTCTCCCTAAGGTGGGGAACAAGGGCAGATATGCCTACTCTTCATCTGTCCATTAAACTTTGAAACATAGGCCCAAACCAAAATAATCTGGCAATAAAATGACACAATTAGGATAGCATTGGCAAGGTAAAAATCTTTATATGTAGATGAAATGATCATCTACAGAGAAAATACTAAGAAATCTCCAGGACCCCCTAGAACTTGTATTTGAATTTAGCAGGATTAGAAAACACAAGGTATATATAAAAATTCAGGTCTATGTATACTTACTATAAATGAAGAATTGGATATTGAAATTTAAAAGTTATGTAGGAGTACAAAGGACCTAGAAAAGGAAAAAAACAGTGTTGGAAGACATTTAGTACCTAATTTTACCTCCTTTCCTCTAAAGCTACAGTAATCAAGGCAGTGTTGGTGTAAGGAGAGACATATAGATCTTTGGAATAAAACAGAGAATCTAGAAATAGAGCCACACATATATGGTCCACTGAGTTTTGAAAGATTATTTAACATTAACATTTTACAGAACATAAACTCAATTCAAGAGCTGAGGAAAAGATAGTGTTTTCAGCAAATGGCACTAGAACACCTGGTATCCATATATAAGAAATTATCCTCAACCCTTTATTTCCATACATAAAAATAACTTTTAAGGATTTATGAACCTAAATATGGTTCCAATTTTAGTGTATGTGCTGCTGATGTGAGCCCTATGAAGCTAAACATGAAAGACTAAAACTATAAAACTAAGAAGAAATTATAAGGGAAAATGTTTATGGATTTAGGGTAGGCAAAAATTTCCTATACATAATGTATAAAAGAAAAAAATTGGTAAATGATATTCCATCACAATTTAGAACTTTAAATGACATCATTAAGAAAATGAAAAGTAGTCCTTAAACAGACCATGTTTATAATGCACATAACCTATGACCAGAACATATAAAGAACACTTACAGCTCATTAATAGACAACCCAATTAAAAAGTAGACACAAGATGTTAAATAGCCAGTACAGCACAAGGAAAGGTGTGCAGCACTAGAATCAGAAAAATACTGATCAGTACACTAACAAGATGGAATTATACACTCATTAGTGCGATGCAGTAAAAAGTTTTAAAAGAACAAATGTCTGCTTAGGTATGAACAGTTAGAACTTTCCAATACTGCTAATGTCAATGTAAAAATGATAAAACAATTTTGGAAAACAATTTAGAAATTTCTTGTATTACTGTTTTTTAAAAATTTTATTGGTACATTTTGGTACATTTTAAGTATATAATTCGTTTACATTTATCATTGGGTGTTTGTACCTGTATATGATATATCTTGGTTCTTATTTTTTCCCCCATTACCTGTGCGCCCTTCACCCCCTCCACCCTTCCCTATTTACATAGATTTCATTTCTATTTTTTTTTCTTTTCTCATAGTTTTTCCTTTCCCTCTTTTCCTTTCCCCCTTCCCCTCCTTCACTTCTTTGTCTTGGGACCTTTTTTCCTATTTCAAATTATCAGTTATTTTAATCATTTAAACTCTTGTTTACACTATCAGTTTCTCATACTAGAGAAACTATTCGGTATTACACATGTGTGTCCTATTTATTTCACTTAAGAGTATGGCCTCGATATGCATCCATTTAGCTATAAATGACTCTAGTTGTTTGTTCTTTATGGCTGAGTAGTACTGCATTTTATAAAAAAACCACATTTTCTTTATCCAGTTTCCAGATGATGGGCACTTGGGTTGTTTCCAAGCTTTAGCTATTACAAACTGTGCCACTATGAACGTGGGTGCATATATATCACTGTGGTATGATTCTTTTAATTCTTTTGGGAAGATACCCAGCAGGGGAATAGCTGGGTCAAATGGGACCTCTAGTCCTAGTTCTTTGAGGTATCTCCATACTGACTTCCACAATGGTTGCACTAGTCTGCACTCTCACCAACAATGGAGAAGGGTTCCTTTCTTCCCACACCCCCGTCAGCATTTGTTATTTGTTGATTTCTTGATAGCAGCCATTTTTTCTGGGGTGAGGTGGAATCTCAGGGTTGTTT
Source organism: Heterocephalus glaber (assembly GCF_053883595.1). Classification (NCBI taxonomy): domain Eukaryota; kingdom Metazoa; phylum Chordata; class Mammalia; order Rodentia; family Bathyergidae; genus Heterocephalus; species Heterocephalus glaber. The sequence continues at coordinate 10,369,390 of NW_028258151.1, read as the reverse complement.
TCATCTACATCTCTTGAATGACAAGTGATGTTGAAAATTTTTTCATATATTTGTTTGCTGCTTTTACTTCTTTGTCTGAGAAATGTCTGTTCCTTTCAGATGCCCATTTTTGAATTGGGTCTTTGAATTTGGGGTGTCTGATTTTTTTCAATTCTTTATTCTAGATAGTAGTTCTTTGTTTGAGGTACAGCTGCTAAAATTTTTTTCTCATATTGTAGGTTGTCTCTTAGCTTTGTTGGTGGTTTCTTTTGCAGTGCAGAAGCTTTTTAATAAGATGAGATCCCAGTTGTTGATTCTTTCTGCTAGTTCCCGTGCTGCTGAGGTTTTGTTAATGAAGTCTTTTCCTATGCCAATGTCATTGAGAGTTCTACCTAACTTATCTTCCAGTAAGTTTAGTGTTTCTGTCTTAATATCTATATCTTTAATCCACTTTGATCTTAGTTTAGTGCATGGTGATAGGTATGGGTCTAGTTTTAATCTTTGGCATGTTGAAATCCAGTTTTTCCAACACCATTTATTAAACAGGCTATCTTTCCTCCAATGAGGGTGGTTGCCTCCTTTGTCAAAGTTGAGGTGGCACAGCATATCTGGAGTTGTTTCTGGATCTTGTAATCTATTCCACTGATGCTCAGGTCTGTTCTTTTGTCAGTACCTTGCTGATTTTATCACAGTAGCTTTGTAGTATAGTTTCAAGTTGGGGATTGTGATACCCTCAGCCGTGTCTCTGTTGCTTAGAATTGCTTTAGCTATTCTAGGTCTCTTCTGGTTCCAAATGAATTTTTGGATTGTTTTCTGTAGTTCTGTGAAGTATATTGTTGGAATTTCAATTGGCATTACATTGAATCTATATAGCAGTTTTGGTAGTATGGCCATTTTTACTCTATTGGTTCTTCCTACCCAGCAGCAAGGGATGTCTTTCCATTTCCTTGTATCCTCTTCGATCTCTTTTTTCAGAGTGTTATTGTTTTCATTGTAGAGGTCTTTTGCTTCCTTTGTGAGATTGAGTCCTAGATATTTCATTTTTTTGGATGCTATTGTAAAAGGAATTGTTTCCCTAATTTCTCTCTCAGTGAGTCTGTTATTTGTGTACAAGAAGGCTATTGTTTTTTGAGTATTGATCTTGTATCCAGCTACTCTACTGAATCTGTCAATTAAGTCTAGAAGTCTTTTGGTGGAGTTTTTTGGGTCTTCTATGTAAAGTATCATACCGTCAGCAAATAATGACAGTGTAAGTTCTTCCTTTCCTATCTTTATTCCTTTTATTTCTTTCTCTTTTCTAATTGCTGTGGCTAATGTTTCCAAAACTGCATTGAAGAGGAGTGGTGGTAGTGGGCATCCTTGTCTTGTTCCTGATTTTAGAGTGAAAGTTTTCAGTTTTTGACCATTTAGTATGATGTTGGCTGTTGGTTTTTCATAGACAGCCTTAATGAGGTTGAGATAAAGACCTTCTATTCCAGTTTTCTGTAGGGTTTTTATCATGAATGGGTGTTGGATTTTGTCAAATGCCTTTTCTGCATCTATTGAGATGATCATATGGTTTTTGTCCTTGACTCTGTTAATATAGTGTATTACATTCATTGATTTATGAATGTTGAGCCATCCTTGCATCCTTGGGATAAATGTGACATGGTCAGGGTGTATGATCTTCTTGATGACCCTCTGTATTCTGTTTGTCAGTATCTTGTTGAGGATTTTTGCATCTATGTTCATTAGGGAGATTGGCTTGTTCTCTTTTTGGGTTGTGTCTTTCCCTGGTTTTGCAATCAAAGTAACACTTGCTTCCAGGAATGAATTTGGAAGTCTTGCTTCCCTTTCAATTTCTTTGGTGAGTTTAAAGAGTAATGGCATTAGTTCTTCTTGAAATGTCTTGTAAAATTCAGCAGTGAATCCATCCGGACTGGGCTCTTCTTTGTTGGAAAATATTTTATTACATTTTCAATTTCACTCATTGTAATTGGGGTGTTTAGAATTTCTATATCTTCATTTAACTTTGGCAGTTCATATGTATCTAGGAATCTGTCCCTTTCTTCTGTGTTTTCCATTTTATTGGAGTAGAGGTTCTCAAAGTAGGTAGGTATTGATGATCCTCTGGATTTCTGTTGGATCTGTTGTGACTTCCCCTTTTCCATTCTTAATTGCATGTATTAGTGCCTTTTCTTTCCTTTTTTTGATAAGGTTGGCTAAAGGTTTATCAATTTTATTTATTCTTTCAAAAAACCAACTCTTCGATTCATTGATTTTTTTGTATTGTTCTTTTAGTCTCCATTGCATTGATTTCTGCTCTGATCTTTATAATTTCCTCTCTTATACGAGCTTTGGATTTGTTGTGCTCTTCTTTTTCTAGGAGCTTGAGGTTCTGCATTAGGTTATTTATCTGAGTTTTCTCTGTTTTCCTAATATGGGCCTTCAGTGCTATGAATTTCCCACGTAGAACTGCTTTCATTGTGTCCCATAGATTCCTGTATGTTGTACTGGCATTTTCATTTACTTGTAGAAACTGTTTAATTTCTTCTTTAATTACTTCTGTGACCCATTGGTTGTTCAAGAGGTTGTTATTCAGTTTCCATGTGTTTGTTGGGGTTTTGCTGGTTCTTATGTTATTGATCTCCAATTTTATTGCACTATGGTCTGATAATATACAGGAGATAATTTCCATTCTTTTACATTTACTTAGACATGTCTTATGAGCTAGCATGTGGTCTATTCTGGAGAATGACCCATGTGCAGCTGAAAAGAATGTGTATTCCGATTTTGTGGGGTGGAACACTCTGTAAATATCTATTAAGTCCATTTGTTCAATAGCTTGGTTCAGTTCTAGAATTTCCTTGTTAACTTTTTGCCTAGATGATCTGTCTATTTGTGATGGTGGGGTATTGAGGTCCCCCATGACAATTGTGTTAGTATTTATTTGGTTTTTCATGTCTATTAATATTTGTTTTGTATAGTTGGGAGCATTCGTATTTGGTGCATATATATTTAGGATTGTCATCTCTTCCTCTTGGATTGTTCCCTTCACAAGGATGTAGTGACCATTTTTGTCCCTCTTAATTAGGTTTGGTTTGAAATCTACTTTGTCTGCAAATAAGATTGCTACCCCTGCTTTCTTGTGGGTTCCTGTCACATGTAGAACTGTTTTCCATCCTTTTACTTTCAGTCTGTGAGTTTCTTTTTGAGTTAGGTGTGTTTCTTGTATACAGCATATTGTTGCATTTTGCTTTTTAATCCATTCTGTCAGTCTATTTCTTTTGATTGGTGAATTGAGGCCATTAACATTGGTGGTTATAATTGATAGATATTGATTTATCCTTGTCATGATGTTTTACTTTTGTTGGCTCTTTTATTTCTTATTTTTTCCCCTTTTCCCTTTAGTGCCTTACCTTGCCTTGTGCCTTCCCACTGTTGGGCCTCATGGAGGTGTGACCTTCATTGTTTTTTTCTAGGATATTGTTTAGAATTGCTTGTAGTGCTGGTTTGGTGTTCATGAAATTTCTCAGGTGTTCTTTGTCATGGAAGTATCTAATTTCCCCATCAATTTTGAAAGATAATTTTTCAGGATACAACAGTCTAGGTTGGAAGTTATTTTCTTTTAGGGCTTGAAATACTTGACTCCAGGCTGTCCTTGAGTTGAGGGTTTGTGTTGAGACGTCTGCTGTGATTCTGATGGGCTTTCCTTTGTAGGTGATTTGTTTCTTTTCTCTAACTGCTTGTAGGATTTTGTTTTTCTGTTAGGTTTCTGGGATCTTGGCTATTATATGTCTAGATGTAGATTATTTTTGACTGTGGCTAGTTGAAGTTCTATATGCCTCACTTATCTGTATGTCCAATTCTCTACCTCTTGCCTGGGAAGTTTTCCACTATTACTTCTGTGAACAGTTTTTTTATGTCAATTGTGCTTTCTCCTGTTTTTTCATGGACTCCTATCAGTCTTATGTTATTCTTCTTTGCATCCTCTAGCAGTTGTTGGATTGATTTCTCGTGGTCCCTTACTATTTTTAAGAAATCTCTATTTTCATGGTGTCTAACCGCGATTCTGTCTTCTGTATCCGATATTCTATCTTCAGATTCCCTTAATCTGCTGTGGATACTTTCAGTGGACTTTTTGATCTCCTGAATATCTGTTTGAATCTGTTTCATGGATTCCATTTCTTTCTTATGTTGGGTGATCATAGTTTCCATTTCTTTCTTATGCTGGGCATTCCTGGCTTCCAGCATGTTTCTGAGGTCCTCTATTTTTTTTATGTTTCTGTTCTAGATCCTCTAATCATGTCTTTCACTCTGCTCACCATGTCTGTAGATATCTGGGAGATTATTTCTGCTTTGAATTTTTCTAGAGCCTCATTCATCTGTTTTGTTACTTCCTGTGCTGTCAGTTCAGGGTATCCAGGTGGTCGGTTATGGGACTTTTCCATCTCATTTCCCACAGGATTTACCCTTGGTGTGGTGGAAGTCTGAATTTGTGCCTTGCTTAAATGTCTTCTCATTTTTGTTTTTGGTGCTGTCCTTGGTTTTACTCCTGTGTTGATAGTTTGAAATTGCTTATTGTAGGTATCTTTGTTGCTTGTAATTAGAACCCTTATGGAATGATTGCTTCTCAGAGGTGTCTTCCAGATATAGCTGGTCTTTAAGTTTTGAGTCTCTCATGACTTTAAGGGTATCTAATTTTCCTTATACTAAGAAGGTTCATTGACTAGATCAATACCAACACCTTAGCCCAAGTGATACAATCAGCAACACCATTGCATCAAGTACATCTTTGAAAATGACATTTTGTGGTAGTCATTAATCTATCACCTTTAGCTGTGTGAATTAAGTCAAGATTGAGGATCAACCCAACATATAGTGAATAAACTCTTCAATATAACAACTTTACCCGTTTGGATGGGGAGTTAGAAGGGGTTGGGGAGGGAGGGAGTGATGGGAAGAAGGATAGGGAAAGGTTAGCAGTGTGGCCAGAGGACGCAGGTGAGAAGGAAAAAGAGAATAATAGTAACATAAAGAAGAACTCCGAACGAGGACCAAAACAGGGACAAAAAGGGAAGATGAACAATGTGGGAGAGCAAGAGAGTGAGTGTAAGAGAGAGAGAAAGGAAAGAGAAAAGAAAGAAAAGAAAAGAAAAAAAGGAGAGAAAAACAAATATTTGCAAAGAGTAGGAAAAAAAATTAAAGATGAGCAAAAGAAAAGAAAAGAGAAAAAAACCAAACTAATAATACTAATTTTGGGAATAAAAAAAAAAATGAAGATGAAGGGCCTGTTTCAGGGTATGTCTCTGTTGTCACAATAGACAACGTGGGTAGCAGTGTGCAGATATAAGTCAATGATTCTCAGCAAGCTAGTCACAGACCTATGAGATTCAGGCAGATTTCTGGCTGCAAGTCCCAAGTTGAGCTCCCTGTCCTCCTGTAGGTTTGAACTCTGAAGAGTTATATTGCAGATTCCAGCTGCCCTTCCCCTGATGATAGACCCAGTCCTAATGGGAGGTGAAGATGATTCCAACTTACCTAGTACAGTGGTCTGGTGGTCCGGTGTCCTCTGTGTCTTTGTAGTGTGGAACCAGGTGGCTGTACAGAGAAGAGGCCAGAGGAGTTGGGGGAGGTGGCGGGTGGTGTCCAGTGGATTCCTGCAGGGGCAGGGCCTGATTTGGAGTGTTCGTGCAACTGGTAACCTCAGTAGGGCGTCCGCAGACCTGCCTGTCTGAAGCAGGCTCTCTTGTATTACTGTTAAGAACCAATAGTCCTGTTGTTAAGTTTTTACTTGAGAGGAATGAAAACACATGTTCACAATAGATTTGTACATACAAGTTGTGTAGCCCTCATCTGAAAGTCTTGGGACCAGAGTGTTTCAGATTTTCCTTTGAAATCCACTTGATCTGCAAAGAGGATATCTACTCTTGATTTTTTTTTTTTTTGTTCCTGTCACATGCAATAATGTTTTCCACCCTTTAACTTTCAGACTGTGAGTTTCTTCCTGAATTAAATGTGTTTCTTTTATGCAGCATATTGTTGCATCTTGCTTCTTGACCCATTCTACCAGTCTATTTCTTTTGATTGGTGAATTGAGACCATTAACATTGATGGTTATAACTCATACGTATTGATTTATCATTGTCATGACTTTTTCTGTTTGTTGGATTTTTCCCCTTTGCATTTAATTTCTTGTCGTGCCCAACGGATTCATTCTGCTGGGCTTCCTGGAGTTTTGATCCTTGCTGTCTTTTCCTAGGATATTGTCTAAAATTCGTTGGAGTGCTGGTTTGGTATCCATGAAGTTCCTAAGGTGCTCTTTGTCGTGAAAGTATCTTATTTCTCCATCAGTTTTGAAAGATAGTTTTGCAGGGTACATCATTCTGGGCTGGAGGCTGTTTTTTTTTAGGGATTGAAATACATCACTCCAAGCTCTTCTTGCCCTGAGGGTTTGCATTGAGAAGTCTGATGTGATTCTAATGGGCTTTCCTTTGCATGTGATTTGTTTCTTTTCTGTAACTGCCTGTAGAACTTTGTTCTTCTGTTGGTTTTCTGGAATCTTAACAATTATATACCTATGTGTAGATTTTTTTTGATCAAGGCTATTTGGAGTTCTACATGCTTCACTTATCTATATGTCAAATTCTTTTCCCCTGGTTCAGAAGTTTTCTGCCATCACTTCTGTGAAGAGTTTTTTTATGTCATCTGCACTCTCTCCTGTTTCTTCATTGACTCCAATCAGTCTTATGTTACTCTGCTTTGCGTCATCTGGCAGCTGCTGGATTGATTTCTCGTGGTCCCTTACAATTTTGAAGCAATTTTTCTTTTCTTTTTTTTTTTTTTTTTAAATTCTTTTATTGGTACATTGTAGGTATACAACGCAATTACATTTCTCATTGGAAATTGTACCTTTACATAATGCATCTTGGTTCTTATTTTTTCCCCATTCCTTGCCCTCCCTTCACGCCCTCCACCCTTCCCTATTTACAAAGACTTTATTTCCATTTTTTTCCATTTCTCATCATTTTTCCTTTCCCTTCTTTCCTTTCCCCTGCCCCTCCCACTACCCCTACCCCTTTGGACCTTTTCTTCCTATTTTGCATTATCGATTATTCATTCTAATCATTGGTACATTTTAAGTGTACAATATAATGACATTCATCATTGGAAATTTGCACCTTTACATAGTCTCTCTTGGTTCTTATTTTTCACCCTTGCCCAGCCCTCCCTTCAACTCCTCCATTCCTCCCTATTTACAAAGATTTTGTTCCTATTTTTCCATTTTCTCATATTAATCCCATTCCCTTCTATCCTTTCCCCTAGCCCTCCCACTTTCTTCCCCTTTGCCCCCTTTCTTCCTATTTCACATTACCTATTATATATTTAGTCCTTATTTACACTTTCAGTTTCTCACACCAGAGAAACTATTCGGTATTTATATATGTGTGTCCTATTTATTTCACTTAACAGTATCCCCTCAATGTGTATCCACTTAGCTATAAATGTCTCTAATTTCTCATTTTTTGTGGCTGAGTAGTACTCCATTTTAATAAAAAAACCACATTTTCTTTATCCAGTCTCCAGTTGGTGGGCATTTGGGCTGTTTCCAAGTTTTAGCTATTACAAACTGTGCTGCTATGAACATGGGCGCACATATATCATTGTAGTATGATTGTTTTAATTCTTTGGGGAAGATCCCCAGGAGTGGAATAGCGGGGTCAAATGGGACTTCCAGTCCTAGTTCTTTGAGGTATCTCCATACTGATTTCCACAGTGATTGCATCAGTCTACACTCCCACCAGCAGTGGAGCAGGGTTCCTCTTTCCCCACAGCCCAGCCAGCATTTGTTATTGGTTGATTTCATGATAGCAGCCATTCTTTCTGGAGTGAAGTGGAATCTCAGGGTTGTTTTCATTTGCATCTCTCAAATGACCAGTGATGTTGAACATTTTTTCATGTATTTCTTTGCTATTTCTACTTCTTTGTCTGAGAAATGTCTGTTCATTTCAGATGCCCATGTTTGGGTTGGGTCTTTAAATTTGGGAGATCTGATCTTTTTAAGTTCTTTATAGATTCGAGATAGTAGACCTTTGTCTGAGGAACAGCAGGTGAAGATTTTTTCCCACATTGTGGGTTGTCTTTTCACACTGCTGGTGGTTTCTCTTGCTGTGGAGAAGCCTTTCAATAAGAAGAGATCCCACTTGTTGATTGTTTGTGCTAGTTCACGGGCAACTGAGGTTTTGTTCATAAAATCTTTTCCTACACCGATGTCTTCAAGGGTTCTACTTAACCTCTGTTCCAACTGGTTCAGAGTTTCTATTTTAATATTTAGATCTTCAATCCATTTTGATTTTAGTTGAGTGCATGGCAAGAGATATAGGTCTAGTTTTAATCTTTGGCAAGTTGAAGCCCAATTTTTCCAGCACCATTTATTAAAGAGGCTATCTTTCCTCCAGTGAGGGTGTTTGGCTCCTTTATCGAAGAGGAGATGGCTGAGTGTGTCTGGCATTGTTTGTGTATCTTCTAATCTGTTCCACTGGTCCTCAGGTCTGTTTGTCAGTACCATGCTGTTTTTATCACAGTAGCTTTGTAGTAGAGTGGCAGGTTGGGGATTGTGATACCCCCTGCCATGTCTCTGTTACCTAGAATTGCTTTTGCTATTCTGGGTCTCTTCTAGTTCCAAATGAATTTTTGGATTGTTTTCTCAAGGTCTGTGAAGTATGCTGCTGGGATCTCAATTGGAATTGCATTAAATCTATATAGCAGTTTTGGAAGTATGGCCATTTTCACTATATTAATCCTTCCTACCCAGGAGCAGGGGATGTCTGTCCATTTTCTGATATCATCTTCAATCTCTCTTTTCAGAGTGCCATAATCTTCAGAGGAAGAGGTCTTTGATTTCTTTCATTAGGATAATTCGTAGGTATTTCAGCTTTTTCTTTCTTTTTTTTTTTTTTTGGACACTATTATGAAAGGAATTATTTGCCCTATTTCTTTCTCAGCGAGTCTGTCATTTGTGTAGAGGAAAGCTATTGATTTTTGTGTGTTGACCTTGTAAGCAGCTACTTGACTGAATTTGGTTATTAAGTCTAGAAGACTTTTGGTGGAGTTCTTGGGGTCTTCTATATAGAGTATCATGTCATCTGCAAATAATGACAATTTGACTTCTTCATTACCTATCTTTATTCCTTTTATTTCTTTCTCTTGTCTAATTGCCATGGCTAATGTTTCCAGAACTATATTGAACAAGAGTGGTGATAGTGGACATCTTTGTCTTGTTCCTGATTTTAGTGTGAAGGATTTCAGTTTTTGACCATTTAGTATGATATTGGCTGTTGGTTTTTCATAGATGGCTTCTATCAGTTTGAGGTAGAGACCATCTATTCCAATGTTTTGTAGGGTTTTTATCATAAATGCATGTTGGATTTTGTGAAATGCTTTTTCTGCATCTATGGAGATAATCATATAGTTTTTGTCCTTGGTTCTATTGATATAGTGTATTACATTGATTGATTTGCATATATTGAACCATCCTTGCATCCCTGGGATGAATCCCACTTGATCAGGGTGTATGATCTTCTTGATGATCTTCTGCATTCTGTTTGCCAGTATCTTATTAAGGATTTTTGCATCTATGTTCATTAGTGAGATTGGCCTATACTACTCCTTTTTGGTTGGGTCTTTCTCTGCTTTGGGGATCAAGGTGATGCTTGCTTCCAGGAATGAATTTGGGAGTATTTCTTCCCTTTCAATTTCATTGAAGAGTTTAAACAATAGTGGCAGCAGTTCCTCTCTAAATGTCTTGTAGAATTCAGCAGTGAAGCCATCAAGGCCTGGGCTTTTCTTAGTTGATAAGTTTTTAATTATGTTTTCAGTTTCATTTGTTGATATTGGGTTATTCAGAATTTTTAGGTCTTCGTTCAACTTTGGTAATTCATATGTATCTAGGAATCTGTCCATTTCTTCTGTGTTGTCCATCTTATTGGCGTATAGGTTCTGGAAGTAGGTATTGATGATCCTCTGGATTTCTGCTGGGTCTGTTGTAATTTCACCTTTTTCATTCCTAATTGCATGGATTTGGGCCTTTTCTTTCCTTTTTCTGACAAGGTTGGCTAAAGGTTTGTCAATTTTGTTGATTCTTTTGAAGAACCAACTCTTGGCTTCATTGATTTTTTTGTGTGTCATTCTCTTAGTCTCCATTGCATTGATTTCTCCTCTGATCTTTATAATTTCCTCCCTTGTATGAGCTTTGGGGTTGTCCTGATCTTCTTCTTCTAGAAGCTTGAGGTTCAGCATCAGGTTGTTTAATTGGGCTTGTTGTTTTCCTAATATGTGTATTTACTGCTATGAATTTCCCTCATAAGACTGCTTTCATTGTGTCCCATAGATTCCAATATGTTGTATTGTCATTGTCATTTAATTGAAGGAACTGTCTTATTTCTTTAATTTCCTCTGTGACCCATTGGTTATTCAGAAGTGTGTTGTTCAATTTCCACCTGTTTATGAAATATTTTGAGTTTCTTTTGCTATTGATCTGCAATTTCATCGCACTATGGTCTGATAATATACAGGGGATAATTTCATTTCCTTTGCACTAACTTAAACATGTTCTGTGTGTGAGTATGTGGTCTGTTTTGGAGAATGACCCATGTGCAGCTGAGAAGAATGTGTATTCTGATTTATTGGGGTGGAAGACTCTGTAAACATCTGTTAAGTTCATTTGTTCAAGAGTTCGATTGAGTTCTAGTATTTCATTACTTATTTTTAGTCTAGTTGATCTATCTATTCGTGACAGTGGGGTGTTGAGGTCCCCAACTACAATTGTATTAGTGCATATATGACTTTTCATGTCCATTAGTATTTGTTTTATATAGTTGGGTGCACTAGTGTTTGGTGCATAGATATTTATGATTGTCACCTCTTCCTCCTGGATTCTTCCCTTTACAAGGATGTAGAGTCCTTCTTCATCTCTCTCAATCAGTGTTGGTTTGAAATCTACTTGATCTGCAAAGAGGGTAGCTACTTCTGCTTTTTTTCAGGTTCCTGTCACATGGACTATTGTTTTCCACCCTTTAACTTTCAGTCTATGAGTTTCCTTTTGAATTAAGTGTGTTTCTTGTGTGCAGCATATTGTTGGATTTTGCTTCTTGACCCATTCTGCCAGTCTATTTCTTTTGATTGGTGAATTGAGACCATTAACATTGATGGATATAACTGAAACGTATTGACTTGTCATTGCCATGACTTTTTCTTTTTGTTGGGTTCTCCCCCTTTCCATTTAATTTCTTGTCATGCCAGATGCTTTCATTCTGCTTTGCTTCCTGGGGTTGTGATCCTCAATGTCTGTTCCTAGAATATTGTGTAAAATTCTTTGGAGTGCCGCTTTGGTATTCACAAAGTTCCTAAGGTGCTCTTTGTCATGAAAGTATCTTATTTCTCCATCAATTTTGAAAGATAGTTTTGTAGGGTACATCAGTCTGGGTTGGAGGCTGTTTTCTTTTAGGGCTTGGAATATGTCACTCCAAGCTCTTCTTGCCTTGATGGTTTGTGTTGAGAAGTCTGCTGTTAATATGATGGGCTTTCCTTTGTATGTGACTTGTTTCTTTTCTCTGACTGCTTGTAGAATGTCATTCTTCTGTTGTGTTTCTGGAATCTTAACAGTTATATGCCTATGTGTAGATTTTTTTTGATCAAGGCTATTTGGAGTCCTATATGCCTCATTTATCTGTATGTCAAGCTCTTTTTCCCTCCTTGGGAAGTTTTCTGCCATTATTTCTGTGAAGAGATTTTTTATGTCATCTGCACTCTCTCCTGTTTCTGCATTGAGTCCCATCCGTCTTATGTTATTCTTCTTTGCATCATCTAGGAGCTGCTGGATTGATTTCTCATGTTCCCTTATAATTTTGAAGCAATTTTTCTTTTCCTGGTCACTAATTGAAATCTTGTGTTCTATATCTGAAATTCTTTCCTCACATTGGCTCCTTCTGCTGTGTTGACTTCCAGTGGTGTTTTTCATGTCCTGGAAATCTATTTACATCTGTTTTATGGATTCCATTTGTTTCTTATGTTAGGATTCCATCATGTTCCTGAGCTCCTCTCTAGATTTGTTAATCATGTCTTGCACCAGGGGCAAAATTTCTCCTGTTATCTGAGAAATTATTTCTGATTTCATTTTTTCCAGATCCCCTTTTGTTGCCAGTTCAGTGGTTCCAGGTGGTTCAGTATCAGAGTGTTCCATCTCATTTCCCTTTGGGGTTGCTGTAGGTGATCTGGTAGTCTGGTTTTGAGACTTATTTATGTGTTTTCTCATTTCAACTGGGGCGGGGGGCTGTTAGCGGCTGCTCGGCTTACCTCCTCTGAGCTGGGAGAGGTGGGATAGGGGCCAGGAGCAGTGGTGTAGGGATGGTGACCCAAAAGCCCTTTCCTGTGGGCTGGGAGTAGAGGGACTGATGGTGGCCTGGAATCCCCTTCCTCTGGACCAGGAGCAGTGGGATGGCGGCTCAGAAGCCCTTCCCTCTGGGCCAGGAGTGGTGGGAGGGATGGTGGCCCGGAAGTCCCTTCCTCTGGACCAGGAGCAGTGGGACGGCAGCTCAGAAGCCCCTACCTCTGGGCCGGGAGCAGCGGGACTCAGTACCTTGGTCTGGTGGTCTGGTGTCCTCTGTGTCTTTGTAGTGTAGAACCACATTGCTTCCTGTCTGCAGCGGGGTGAATCGGCGTTGAAGCAATTTTTCTTTTCCTGATCACTAATTGCAATCTTATCTTCTATATCTGAAATTCTCTTGTCACCTTGATTCATTCTCCTGTGTAGACTTTGAATGGAGTTTTTAATGTCTTGGAAATCTATTTGCATCTGTTTTATGGATTCCATTTGTTTCCTATGTTGGGATTCCATCATGTTCCTGAGCTCCCCTCTGAATTTATTAATCATGTCATGCACTATGGGCACAATTTCTGCTGTTATCTGAGAGATTATTTCTGATTTCATTTTTTCCAGATCCTCTTTTGTTGCCAGTTCAGGGAGTCCAGGTCGTTGAGTATCAAAGTGTTCCATCTTGTTTCCATTTTGGGTTGCTGCAGGTGATCTGCAAGTGTGGTTTTGAGACTTGTTTACATTTCGGGGGGAAGGTGTGTGTGCTGTTGTTGCCTGCGCAGCTCACCTCCTTTCTACTGTTCGGGGTGGTACTGTGGCCCAGAAGCCTCCTCTTGTACACTGGGAGTGGCTCACCTTCTCTGTGCTGGTGGGGTGGTCTGGTGGTCTGGAAGCCTCCTCTTGTGCACTGGGAGGGGCTCACCTTCTCTGTGCAGGTGGGGGTCGGCTTTGTTATTCTTGAGTTCAAGTTTCCCTCGAAATTTGGACTGACAGTTCCCTATGTTTTCAATTTTTTTTTTTTTTTTTTTTGGTACTGGGGATTGAATTTGGGACCTTGCACTTGTGTGGCATGCCCCGGAACCACTGAGCTAAATTCCTGCCCCTATGTTTTTAATTTTTACTGCTCTCAAACTAACATATTTTATTATATTTTATTATATCTGTCCACTTATACTTTTTAGTCTTTTGGGGGTTTATTATACTGAGTATTATTTCCTATACATTTAAAATATTTCTTTAGGTTGAATATTCTCACCTTCCATAGTTTGTATATTTTATTTAGTAAACATTTTATGTCATACTGTGGTAAAAGCTGGAAATATAATCTATGCTTAGGTTCATGTTCTAGTAAGGGAGATATAAGTCACTACTCACTAGAGAAACAGATTATGTATATACAGATTTACAAGGTAGTCTTACAGTGGCCACCTGCAGAGCCAGGTGTGGAAGAGTGCAAAAGGGCTGTGTGTATGCTGGGGATCCAAAGGATCCAGTCAAGAGTTTACTGTAGATTCCCATGCAACTCCATATTAGGAGGCTGAAAAGTCTGCTGGAAGGTACTAGAAGCCAGATGATCTCCAAGGTGAAGGCAAAGACTGAGCTCCCCCAAAGTAACAGAAGTGAGCCTTCCTTCTGCTTTCCTTTTTTATTCCATTCAGACCACAAGCCTGTTTGTTGGTGCCACTCACACCCTGGGTAAATTCACCTTCAGTAAATCCATTCCATTACACCCAGAACTGTGCTAAGCCAATCAGTTGAGTGTTTCTTAGTCAAGTTGACACAACAGTTAACTGTCACAAGTATAATACATAAATACCCTAGTACTGTATGATTTAGGATACAGGTATATACAAGCATAGAAGAGAGAGTAATGATGATTGAGGAAATCTGGGGAAACTTTGCAGAGAAAATATGTTAGCAGCATAGAATTTTTCTAGTAGAAACAAGATATGAAAGCATACTTCAGATATGGGAAATATGTGTAAAGTTATATAGGTAAAAATCATGTGCAGGAAGTGCAGGTTGGTTCATACAGTTGGAAGACAAAGTTTATTTGGGGAAGAAATTGCAACTGGGAGGAGTTTAAAGGTGAAGCTGTTGTCTGGGAGAGTCTTTGGCTGTGGGCTATGTACCTGAGTTGCTGTTGTCTGAGCGGGCTTCTGGCTAGGATATGCATGCACTTACCAGTGGTATCTGGGGAGGCCTCTGGCTGTTGCTTGCCGACCTGTGTAGCTCTTTTCCAGGTGAGCCTTTGGCTGGGACCTGTGGGCCCAAGCTGCTGGTGTCTGGATGGGGCTCTGGCTGGGATCTGCCTGCCCCCGGGCAGCTCTGTCCACACGGGCTTCTGGCTGGGGTCTATGGGCACTTACCGATGGAATGACTTTTAAGAATATTTCTTTATAAATTACCCATTTTTTTAAAAAAGGAATTTTTTGTTGTTGAAGAGAAGAATTGTGCTTGAGTAATTAGCCCTTCCTTTTTAGTGTAAGTTTTGGTATATTCCAAACATGCCTATGCTGTTAAAATGCAGTAATAAAGTAATCCAGCAATTGATTTTTATATCGATTAGCTTTGCAGTGTTATTGAGATCAACATTCTAATTAGAATGTCATGATGGATATTAAATTATCACTCATTTTCTAGTATGTAATGCTTTGGAGATTACAAATGACAAATTTGTGAGGTACCATACCATTCTATCAATTTTAGTTAATTAACACAGCTATACAATGATAATTATTTCTTTTACTTTCTTTTTGTATGTTTGCTAAAGCTTTTCCAGTTAAAAAATTTTCCTATTATGATGTTTTTATACATTAAAATGAAGAAAGTATTGTGTAAGCTTTGGGTTGTAAATAGAAGAAAATAGTTCAACTTTAAGTTTATAAGTATGTGTGATGATACTCCCAAGCCTAAAACAGCAATTTCAAAAATTTAACATCACAACTTAAAACTAAAACTTATCTTGAAATTTAAAACAATACCTATTCTATTTCATCTCACACATTTGAGGTTCAGGACAGTTGTCCTGTTCCACATAGCATAGCATGGGTTACTTCGTTAGTGACTAGTCTGGTCTCAGATCTCCACGACAGCTTTACTGACATGCCTGGTGCTTGGGTGTGGTGCTTCTGGAAGGCTGGACTCTGCTAGGATCCTTTCCTCATGGTTCCTTAAGCAAGGTGGTTGGACTTTATTACAATCAGTGGTCCAGGACTGCAACCAAGTCAAGCAGCCTTTGAGAGGGCTGTCAGTCCTCCCAGGCAGTAGGCCTGGTACCTGTTACTTGTGCCTGCTCAGAGCAGTCACCAGCCAGCCAAATGCAAGGTGTGGGGGTGGGTGGCGAGGAGCTCTCGGCCTCAGGTGCAGGAATGTCAAAGAATGTGTAGCTATTTTTTGTCTCTACACTAAGATTAATGATTAGGTCAGTGCATCTGGGAAACAAATTTCCCTTTAGAGATCACCAAGGTAGAACCTGTATTTATTCAAAGTAATAATAGCAGTATTACAAATTTATGATATTTGCTTGTAACATTTGCTTCGTCCACACATTTAAAACTTATTATAAAAATAATTCATAACTGCTTCATTATATATCAAATGTTTTAAATGGTTGTCCCATTAATGATTCGTTTTAAGCATAATTTCAATATAGTTGGAATTAGAATTGTACTTTTTCACTTGCTAATATAGGTGTGTTGTACTTCAAGAAAAAAAGTCTTACTTAAAAATCATTTACTTACATTTATTCACTCCATGCCCCTTTCCACAGAGTTCAAGGCAAGTTGCAATAAGACACGTAATGTATATGTGCTGAAGCGAGCATAAGACACATAATGACAATCTGTATAGAGGCAAATTCTGAATAGTGGCATCATCATCTGCCCAATGCCTAAACCCTGAAACCCAGGAATTTCTCCTACCCTTCATCTGTAGTTTGTCAGTCTTTGCATCTGAAATATATCTGAAATCCGTCCACTTCTGTTCTTCACCAGTGCTCTTCTGGTTCAGGCTGCCATCTTCTTTTCCCTAAACCATCAGTGTCGCCTCTTAAAGGCTACACTACTACTTAAGCCTCTTTCTTTCGTTTTAATCCCTCCTACAACTCATGCTCAATTCAGGCAGCATTTAAAAATCAGTGTACATCAGTGTTCGCTTTCTTCTGCCTGAAACCTCTGTTTAATGCACCTTAAAAGTCTCAATGCACAGAGCCTGCAGACCCTGTCTACTTCTCTAGCTGCCCCAGCCCACGCTGGTCATTGCCCCGTCAGCCTTCTTGTTCTCCAGTCTGCAGCCTTTTCTTTTTAGATACTTTTTACAACCTAGCTGCTCTTACCACTGCTAGGGCTGCTTTTGCCTCAGGCTTTGTGTGACCGTATCCTTTTCCATTTATTGATTCATTTAATTTTAAATTTTTATTTTTTTATTTGTACATGTTTGCAGTACATAATGATGACATTCATTGTGGGGAGTTGGTACATGTACATAACACATCTTAACCCCACCCCATCTCTTGGTTCCCTTCCCACTTGCAAAAGTGTCATCTCTCTGTTCCCTATTATCTAGCTTTTATTTTGCTCTTTAAATTATTTATACTTTGTGTTTCTCATATAAGAGAGACTATTTGATATTTAAGCTTATATGTCTAGTTTATTTTACTTAACATTATGGTCTCAAGGTGCATCCATTTTTCTTCAGACAATTCAAATTTATCCTTCTTTATAGCAGAATAGCACTGTGTTGTACATAAATACCACACTTTCTTTATCCATTCATCTGTTGATGGACATATAGGCCACTTTCAAGATTTAGCTATTATGAGTTGTGCTGCTGTAAGCATGAATATGGATGGATCACTGTAGTATGATGTTTTTAATTTTGGGGGCCTGATACCTAGAAGGGGAATAGCTGGGTTGAATGGAATTTCTAATTTCAGTTTTTGAGCAAGCTTTATACAGATTTCCATAGTGATTGCACTAGTTCACACTCAACAATGTAGAAGGGTTCCTTTTCCCCTGCAGCCTCACAGGATTGCTATTATTTGATTTCTTGATGATAGCCACTGAATCCTTTCCATATAGGTGTCATTTCTTCAGAGAGTTTAGAACTGACCACCCAATTTAAAGTAAAAATCTGACCATTTTAGCACTTCCTCATTTTATTGTTGTCATAGATTTCTTGCTGCATTAATGGTTTCTTTCTTTCTTTTTTTTTTTTTTTTTGGTACTGGGGATTGAACTCGGGTCCTTGCACTTGCGAGGCAGGTGGCAGAACCATTGAGCTAAATCCCCGGCCCTCATGGTTTCTTCTTGTTCACTGTCTGTCTCACCCCATTTAAAATAAGCCTCATGAGGGCAGGTTGTTTTGTAATTGTTTATAGCTAGATCCCATCCACCTGTGGTAACATAGTATGTGGTACATGGTAGGTGTCTGAGTTACTTTTCTCATTGCTGAGACAAAATATCCAACACCCAAAAGTAAAGGGAAGAAAGGTTTATTTAGCTCACAGTTTGTAGAGGCTTCAGTCCATTATCCTCTGACTCCAAGGCAGGGTGGCATGGCAGAGGGGCATCACAGAGGAGAAATAGTTCATGGCAGGAAGAAGGTGGCAAAGCAAGCAAGGGATGACCACAGTTATTTCTGTCCCTTATATCTTATCCAGGCTACTTAGGGCAGGTAGCACTCACACCCTTAATCCTAGTACCCCTGATCCTAACATAGCTCCATGAATCAATCCCAGTGTCACACACTCTAGATCCAGCCACCTCTGGAAAAGCCCCTCTCATGACTGCATGAAGCTTTGAGAGGGGACATCTAGACACAAGCCATTACAGTAGGGTTGTAGGAAGAATGAATGAATCTTAGTAAAATAACGAAGGGCTAGAAAAAATGGTGATTTTTTTTTTTTTTTTTTTTGTACTGGGGATTGAACTCGGGACCTTGAGCTTGTGCGGCAGGCACCGGAACCACTGAGCTAAATCCCCGGCCCAAAATGGTGATGTTTTTAGGAAATCATAAGTTTATTTTAGGAGAGAAGACCCCCCACCCTCTCACTCCGGGACATGCTTTTTAGACTAGTAATAGTTAAAAGCATTACTGGACCTTTTAAATTTAGGGCTTTAATCTGTAGGTCCAGTGGCACTAGAAATCTGTACTTTTAGAGTGCTTCACTGGCAGATCTGATTTACATACACTAATTGTTTAAAGATAGGGAGCTTTGAGTTAGAGCTGTGTGGATTCAAATAGAAAACTCTTGGCCAAACTTTTTAAACATAATGGAATATTGTTGATTAGAGGCTTATAACTGCTTAAATCTTTGGGAAGCCTTATTTATAATCTACTTTACAGGCCAGTATAATATACTCATTCCAAAGTGGT
Organism: Heterocephalus glaber; assembly: GCF_053883595.1. Lineage (NCBI taxonomy): Eukaryota > Metazoa > Chordata > Mammalia > Rodentia > Bathyergidae > Heterocephalus > Heterocephalus glaber. The sequence continues at coordinate 10,350,681 of NW_028258151.1, read as the reverse complement.
GAGTCCAAGCTGATCATTTAGGGGTGTGGGAAGGAAATAAATACAGTGGCACCTTGATTCACAAATTTGATTCTTCCATATGTCTGGTCACAAACCGAATTGGTTGAGAACTGAATCAAATTTGAAGGTTAGGTTCAATGTTGACCTTATGGGGAAATTTGATTCAGTTCTCCTCCAGTTTGGTTTGCGACCAGAATTGTGGAAAGAATTAAGTTTGTGAACCTATGTACAACTGTAATTCTTTGTGTATATTTTTAATCTCATCCCTCTTAACATTTTTTTGGGGGTAGGCCATGTTTTATGCACATAATCTACAATAGTATATGCATATAATTTATAAATAAATATACACACTTTGGGCACATATGGTCAGAATATTAATTAATGAGAATGTGTGATGCAAAGAATATCAGTATCCCAGTCAGGATAAGTCAAGCACAGGTAATAAATGATCCCAAACTCAGTGACTTATAGAAAGATTGTTTCTTGCTCATGCTCTGTGTCTCTGTTGAGTCAGCTGCAGCCCTGCACTATGTTGTTTTGACCTGGAAGTCAGGCTGATTGAGTAGCTTTTATATACTGGAACTATACTAGTTGCTGGGTAGAGAAGAAGAGAACTGGGTAAACCACGTGCTCACAAAGCTTTTGTTGGGAGTGACACATGTCATTTTTGCTCACATTTCACTGGCCAGAGCAAGTCATGCGGCTTGGCCTGAGACCAGCAGGTCAGGCTCACAGTCCTCTCTCAGTGTGGACCTCTGCAACCCATAGCCTTTGCTTGTTGACTGTGCGGAGCATTTGCCTTGCCAGAATTCCTTCTTAATCCTGTCGGAATTTCTGGAAGAGTGAAATTGCTCTGTTCTTGATTTGATGAGGATTATGAAAAGAAAAAAGTTACACATAGTCAGAATCTTTAATTCTCTTAGCAAGGCAGCAATGTGGGAATATAACCTTACCAAAACAGTTAAAACCCAGTGTGATTTTTGCTTGACAAAAAATGTTATACCATTCTACTATGTCCCTTTCAAATAGTCACCTGCTGACTCTTGGGCGGGCGAGTGTGGGTAGTAGGGGTTGAGGTGTGGGTAATCAAGAGTGGTGGTGGGAAGAGCAGGACTTCAAAGCTGAAATGTTCAAGGTCTCTGCTGATTGAAAATTAACGAGAAGGTTGAGCTATTCTGCAATAGCAATGTAAGTTACTCAGGAAATGGGATTCCATTTAGAGCAGTTTGCTAATATATGTCTTTTCCCAGTACCGGGGATCAAACTCAGGACCATGTGCTTGCCAGGCAGGTGCAGCACCACTGAGCCATATCCCTGGCCCTAATATACATCTTTTCAAGAAGATGTTTGTTTTGTGCAGCCTAATACATCTCGGTTATGAGATGTTGCGTGGTAATCTAGCTTACTTTTATTAGGTGATTTGAATACCTTCCGCAAACCAAGACCTAGGTCAACTTAACTAATAAGATGACATGATTGTAGATGCTGGGTTTCTTGCAGGAAGCATTTCACTTTATTACCTAGGGAAAAAAGCCTGGAAAACAGAAATTAATAAAAATTTACTTTACAGATATAATAAATATTTACCATTCATTAAGTCATGTTCTTTGGTAGGGCTATTGTGGTAGGCCTATTGTATGTTTTTTAAAATCTTGACAAAAGCCACATGACAGAGATACTGTTTTCTTCATTTTACCAAAAAGAAACTGCAGCATGAAGAGGTTAACTGTCTTATTTAAGAGTTGAAGCCAGGTTTCTGTGATTTTAAAAACCATATACTTTCTATTAGTTTTATAATTGTTCTACTGTATGTTTTTACTCCTTCATGTGATTCTCTGATAGTAGAAGCAGGAAGACATTTATTCTTGTCTTATTCTTTTAGAGAATGAGTATTCTTTGCAGCAAGTGAAATATGCTCAGATTTTTCTCACTAGTGTTTAAGGAGAAAGCAAAAGAACACATACAGAATACTCAAGATAATTTTAGAAATATGAAATAATCAAGTCAATACCTGTTTATACTAATTAGTAAAGTTTCAGTGGTTCATTCTGCATTTGTCAGTGAGAATTTTCTTTGAACATTTAAATTGTGGTTAGAACTAAATAAATGAAGATTTAGAATGTGTGACAAGTGGGACTAACTTTTCACCAAGGAAAAGCATAATATTCACAGGCTGTCATGTAGGAAATGACATGAATTTTGGAACAAAAATGCATGATTTGTAATGTTGTTTACTTTAGGTGAAAGGTTTAGAAACACATTGAATTCCTTAAAATTTTATCCAGAATTTTTAATCTAAGCAAGGCTAGATAACTTGGGGAGATAGAGTTTAGTGAAAGGAAATCTCTTTACATTTTTAAATAACCTAGTAGTTTTTATTTAAATTCTTGAGCTTTTTTTTTGGTACTGGGCATTGAACTCGGGTCCTTACGCTTGTGTTGCGCAGCAGGCAGCGAAACCACTGAGCTAAATCCCCGGCCCTCTTGAGCTTTTTAATGTCTATTGAATCTGAGCTGCATTTCTAAAGCAAAAGACTAATCTCTGCACAAGTAAAGTCTTGTAACTAAAATATTCTGTTGTGTGGCAGCTGAACTAATGTGTGCTTTCCTGACATTCATTTGGTAAGCAGTTCATTGAATAGAAATTACTGTGGTTTTGTTAATATGAATGTTTTAAATTAGGGAAAGAAGAAAAATTGTGTTATACTACGTGAATTATTAAGTAATATTGTATATTGATATGGAATTTGTTTAGTTAGAACCTAAAATATTGTTAGGGCAAACATTTGTATGTTCAAAGATACTGATATCAATTTCTTTGTTGCTATAATAAATGGTTATAAAAGGGCCAGGGCAGGTTAATGTACTTGGCTTCAATATCAGTTTTGCCAGATCTAGTCAAAATTGTTTTGGCAAAAAACAATACAGTGGACCCTTGACTTATGAACTCCATTGGTTCCCGATGGCTGGTTGTAACTAAGTCAATACAGCTGAAATCTGGATGTTTACCTAGGTATGGCTAACAATAGGCAGATGAATCTTCCATTAACCTAGTTAATCCATGTTGTTCGTATGTCAGGCTGGATATAACTTGAGGGTCCACTGTACGTACAACCAGTTATTCTCATTAATAGGTAAGCACTGGCATATGGATTAAAATTTCATTTAATTTCAAATAAATAAGTATTCATTAAGAAAATTTAAATTGGATACATATTCACTTAAAAAGTAATGAAAGACCATTGTGAAGATGTGAAGATATTCTTTTTTAAAAAAAAAATTTAAAAATAAACTGGAAAAGCTGGTTGTCTTTATTTACAAGGTATCAAAAATATAAAAACTGTACAAAATCCAACAAAGGCAAAAATTGGGATATTCTTCTTTTGCTGTATCTTGATCATTTTCTTCCTTTATCAATTGCTATTTGAAGATTACATCTTGGTTCAAAAATTGGATCCTAAAATATAACTACCTGCTCTTAGTCTCTGCAGTGTGTATCTGGTTTTATATTTGAGTTTCGAAGGATTTCCTGTATGGAATGCAAAGTGAGAGGTAAATAGTCAATTACATAGTGAAATTACTGTCAACAGAGATTTATGTAAACAAAGCAAATACTAAAGCAGAATAATCTGATGTTTGCTCCTGGAGAAATATTTGCTGTTGGTAAACCTGCGTTTAAATACTCCGGAATGAGTGTTGAGTATATGTAATTTGTGCTTTGACATCCTTTTAAATTTTACCTGTAAGATTCCTCAGGGCATCTAGTTATATTTTCAGTTTCTGTATCTTTATTTTGTTCATACCAAAAAGAACTGAAGTGAAAAATTTCAGTTGATGATCTTGTCTCTCATTACTTTTGATATTACATGTTTGCTCAGTTTTCCTGTAAAGGGATATTTTTGTTTTTTCATTTGGAGACCACATGGTGTAGTTGGTTTTAGTGTTAAGAAATACTTTGGTTGTTAATCCAGTTTAATTTCTACTCATGATAATTAGCTGTAAAATGTTTTATAGTATTTTATCTATCCTGTAGGGTTACAATTAAATAAGTTACATAAGTGAAATAGAATAGCAACTAGCAGGTAGTACGCATGGATCTCAACCGTCATTGTTTTTTTTTGAAATTTAATTTCCTTTTTTTTTGTACTGCAGATGGTTTTTATTTTCCTGACATTTACATTATACAACTCTAATCACTAAATTCTTCTTCATCACTGAAGTATGTGCTCTTCTTTATCCTTGGGCGCCGTGAAACCTCTGACATTGAGGGGCCCATTTGTTCTGTTCTTCAATCTTGGCTTGCTGGGAGGCGGGCGATGGCTTGGCTGAGACTGTAGAGAGCGGGGTCTTCCCCTTCGTCTTCACTTTCTGCTACGTCCTCAGTTTCTTCTGGTTCGGCAATTTTCTTTTTCTTCTTTTTTTCTTTCTTCTTTGGAGGCTCGCGTTCTCCGAGCATGTTTTTTGAGAAGGTGGCCCTGGTGCAGTGGCGTTTCAACCCCGACTTTTCCTGGCCCCTTGCAGCGGCCGGGGCATCCCGCGCCCGGGCGGGGTCGGCGCAGAGCCCTGTGGTCTCGGCAGCGAAGGGGCCCTGCGCGGCTCTCTTCGGTTGGGCCGCACTGGCGGGCACATTTGAAATTTAATTTCTGTCATTGATTTTTTTTGTCATTGGTTTTTGAATAATCTGCAGATTGACACACCCAGCCTCCTTGACTTACTTTCTCATTGGTAAGAAACACTTTATCCAGAAAAGTTTTTTTTTTTCCTTTGAAGGTAGGATTTTGCTCTTAAAATTAAAACCAGTTTTCTATAGTAGTGATTAGCAACATGGTCTTAGGGGACCGGGGATTTAGCTCAGTGGTTCCACCACCTGCCCTGCAAGCTCAAGGACCCGAGTTCGATCCGCGGTACCAAAATAAAAAAAAAAGGAATATGGTCTTAGGCTCACTAGATGTGAAAAAAATGTGAAAATCATTAGGTAAGTATGTCAGAAGTAGTGATTCCATAATGATAGTCTGCTACTTATTGTGCTTAAGCTGGTAACCAGTATCTTTAATTTTGAAGTAATAAAATGAAATTAAAAGAATAAGCAGTAAAGAGACCAACAGTTACAAATTTTAAAATACCACTTATAACAACATCCAAAATATGGAATAGCTAAGGGATAAATATAATATGTACAAATATAAAAGAGAAAAATATAATGTGTTATACTTTCACTTAGAAAATTATATTTTGGTGTGGACTTTTTCTCATAGATAAACTTAAACGCACAAGTGTATACTCTTTAAGGATTTATTTTCATTGTCTTTGATCTAATTGTAATAATTTACCTTCATGTAGTAGTATTTCTTGGTATCTATGACAGTAATCATAAATCTCCTTAATTTTTTTGGTACCGGGGACCGAACTCAGGTCTTTGCACTTGCACAGCAGGCGGCGAAACCACTGAGCTAAATCCTCGGCCCTAAATCTCCTTAATTTTAAAAGAAATTTTATTGGCTGCAAGATATTTCATAATGTTCATTTACTTTTAGTTCTCTTTTTAACCTTTTAAAAATTAGTAAGTATAATGTCTAGAGAACTTAGAGCAAACAAAAACATGTAGTTGAGTATTAAGTGAATGTTAATCTGTCATCCAGGAGAGTAAATGAAGCATTGATGCCCTTGAAACCTCTCTTTGTGCCTTTCCCCTCTGTCTCCTAGACGAAATCACTAATATGGCTTTATGACAAATCACTTTCTTATTCTTTTGCCCCTAAACAGTAAGTTTTTTTATTATTAAAACAAAGCTTTATATATGTATATAATGGAATAATTCAGCATGTTTTTTCTGTATTATTCAGCTTAATATATTTATAAGATTTGTGCACATTGTATGGAATTGTGGTTTCTTTCAGTAAGGTTTTATAGTTTGTGGATTCCTTGCACAGCTTTCATTATATTTAATTTTTAGACAGTAGTTTTGATTTTATTGTAAATAATAGCTTTAAAAGGCCTATTACTGGATTTTGCTGTTGGTGTATAGAAATACAATTTCCTTTTCTGTGTTTGAATTCAGGAATCTTGCATAATTTGACCAGTAGTTTGAGTAATTTAAATGTTCTTTTGGTTTCTTCTGGATTTTCTAAGAATCCTAATCCTAATCTGTAGATAATGATTGTTTGTGTCTTCTTTTCCAACCCCAGAGGTTTGATTCTGGGCCCCAACTATCTGAATTTGTTTGCCCACCTCCCATCAAGAATACCCATAAAAATGGAAAAATGAGTTTATTTATAATTTGGCCAAATTGGAGGTGTCATTCCTGGCCTGCCTCTGAGCAAACACACAGCCCTCAGCAAACAACTGGCTACTCTCAGTAAACAGAACAGATGGCCATAAAGAAAATTTAGGATGAAATATATGTCTCCTCAGTACCAGAGTCCAGTGTTGTACATGCACCTGTGCTGACTCTCCTTGGACAGTCATAAACATTCCACTCCAGATCATAGCATCTCTTCTAGAAACTCATATAAACTGAATTCCACCCCCCCCCCCCCCCCCCCCCCCCCGTAGCTAGCTGCTGAAATCTGCTCTGGATTTCAGTCCCTGTTCACACCCAGACAGGAATAAAGTTTTTTCTCATACAAAGCCTGTGTCAGAGTGGCCTCTTGCTTACTGTTTGTAACATTTGGTGCTAGAAACCTGGGATAGTGTCCTCCCCTTGGAGGGTTTTATACCCTATTTTGAACACCCTACCAAGGCTGTCTGGTGTCTCCAGACTTTGCTCCAGCACTGTAGGCAGCTCCCCAGCTCCTGCCATTCCAGCAGCTGTCTCCTAGCCACCTTGGCCTGTTTTCCATGCCCTGTGGATCTCCCTCTCTTCCCTCTCGGAGCTTTGCCGCCCCCGCCCCGCGAGTCCTGCCCTCTCTTCACCTTAGCTCCTAGCTCTCTCTCCCCTCATCCACCAGGACGGAGAGAAGTCTGTCTTGCTTTTATGTGCCATTTTCACAGAAAAATCTCCAGAGAAAGACAGGTCTTTCCTTTTGGCGAGTGACCAATCAGGGTGAGGACCTTCTTGATCACTCACCCATGTTCAGTCACAGTCTGAGTCACAGCTAGAGATGGCCACTGTTTAACCTGTTGCTGCTCTCCATCATGCCAGGCATGACAGATCCTCTCTCTGTGCTCCAATGGGAATTTTTCATTCTTCTATTCCTCCTTCCTCTCCAAAAATCCAACTGACCTCACTCTTCCCTGGCAGCTTCCTGCACCCCCTGGAACCACAGCCACTCCCTCCCCTTCCCCAGAGGCTTCTGTCACCTCAATCCAGCTGCTCCTAGTCAGTTCTACAGAGCGTTGACCCTGCCTTCCAGTTCCCACTCAGTGAGGTAACAGGAAGAAAAAAAAAATAGATCAAAGGTCATCTCTGCCTGACTGGAGGTGCCCCTCCAGGGCCCTGCTTCAGATGCCACCAGAATGTTTACTGAGGACAGGAGTAAAATGTGGACAAATTTTCTACCAAAGCATAACAACACATGGTCTCAAATCCAACTGCCAATGGAAACCTTGTTCCCAACTGAAACCTCGTGAACCTGGTCTTTACTACTTGTATTTTTTATCAGCGTTCTGATCTTCTGAGCTCTGACCAGAATCTTCCATTAAGTTCAGCTTACAGCATTGTAGGGCTTCTCTAGCCAGCATCTCCAAACCTTTCTAAACTTGTCCCAAAACCACTCCCAAAGGCTTCTAAGTCACATGGTCATGTAGTCAGGGCAACAGTTCCATTCCTTTCTTGGTCACTTTCTCATCACTGGGACACAATACCCAACACACGTAATTTAAAGGAGAGGTTTGCCTTGGCTCACAGTTACAGTCCAGGGTCATCTGGCTCAAGGGCATGACAGAAGGGCACAGTGGTGTGCTGTGGATTGTTCACATCACAGAGGCCAGTACACAGGGAGAGGAACGAGCTAGCAAGAGAAATAAACCTTTCAGGTCACCCGCCCCCAGTAACAAGCCTCTTCCAGCCATACCCCACATCCTAAGAGCAAGTCAGCTGTTCCCACTCCCATGATTCTATAACCTTCCAAAAGCCCCACCTGTGAGCACATGAGACCTTTGGGGGACATTCCTGATCTAAACCATAACAGTCCTCCTAGGTCTCAATATAGTTCTCCACATAACTTTCCAAATACAGTCGCCAGCATGCAAAGATAAGAAAGCACACAGGGAAAACAAGACACTACAAATGAGAACCAGATAGGCACCATTAAAAAAAAAGTGTAAGTGTAACCAAAAGATTAAAACGGATTTTTTTTTTTTGGTACTGGGGATCGAACTCGGGAACTTGAGCTTTTGAAGCAAGCACCAGAACCACTGAGCTAAATCCCCAGCCCCTAAAACAGATCTTTTAACTACTTCAAGCTTCCTCAGGCAGAGAGCAGAAACTTCCACCGCCAGGCCCTGCACCAAGGGGTATTCACCAAAACCCTATTTTTAACATTTTTCTGAACTCTCTGCCTTTTGTCCTACCCTTCTATAAAATGGACTGACTGCTTCAGTTCACTGGGGCGAGGTGGGGGTAGGACTAGTTGGCCTCCCAGTTTGGTGAAATTGTGAATGAACTCATTTTTCCTTTTGTTTTTTTTGGTACCGGGGATCAAACTCAGGACCTTGCGCTTGTGAGGCAGGCTCAGTGCCACTGAGCTAAAATACCTATCCCCATTTTTCCATTTTTATAGGTACTCTTCTTTTTGGTACTGGGGATCGAACTTGGGACCTTGCGCTTGCAAGGAAGGCGATGGAACCACTGAGCTAAATCCGTGGCCCTTTATAGTTACTCTTAATGGTGGAAGAACAAGTACAATTTCACCTAATATAGATCAACAAATTAAAATAGCTTTACACAATAAAATTTAAGGTGATTAAGCATCATATTCGTTCATCATCTTAAGACATCCTAAAGTCAATAATTTGTATAAGGGCAACTCATGTAATATTTAAGTAACAGTTTGAGGAAAGCATATTTTGCTTTGCTGTAAAGTTCTGTTAAGAAAGGGTATTTTAAATACAATAAATAGCTGCAACTTGTTGGGCCCCTTTTTTTACGGCTCTGTTTCTCTGCTCTTTTGATGTATATTTTCAGATACTATCAGTAAAAATATGACAGAATATTGAATTTAGATTTTCTTCCATTTTTGTCATTAGTGATAATAGTGATTCATTAATCATATTAATAATTTGAGATATCAGGATATTGACTTTTTAATAGAAGTATAGAATGTTCACTAGAACAGGAAACATTTATGGAAACTGAATGCTGATTTAATGTTTTCAATTGTATAAAATGTTTCCTTTTAGATAAGTGATGAAGAGAAGAATCATCGAGAACAGGAGATTATTGCCTCATCATTAAGTCTAAGTGGGGCTCAGTTGGAATTGGAATCAGTGTATAAGGTATGTAAATGTTTAAAATATTTTCTAGGATTTGTTAAGTTTGTTACATTGAGGTTTATGTGCATATTTAACCAGCTCACTGGTGTGGCCCTCATCACCACAGCTGCTCCCTCTCCATCGCAGGTCATGGTCTCATCCTGCGCCAATATTCATTGCTCATCTTGGCCCCTTCCAGATAGACCTCCTTCCTAAACCTGCTGGGGCTCAGACCCTCTGCAGGCCTTCTGTTAAATGAGTAGTCTTGGGTGGGGATGTAACTCAGTGATAGAGTGCTTGCCTAACACGTGCAAGGCCCTGCATTTGTTCTCTAGCACTGCAATAATAAACAAAACCAAAACTTAATACTAAACGAACATGTGGGCTCTCACACTTGGCAAGGGCTGTCCCCTGCAGGACACCCTCACCTCCTGTTGGGCGCAGCGTCATGGTTGAATCCCTGCCTTCCCTGCTTTGGGTTTCGGACACTGTGCTTTGGACTGCTTCCTCTCTTGGTCATCTGGAATCCCATGCGGGCTCTGACCCTGCAAGCCTGTGTGCCCTCCTGTGCGAGTGCCTTCCTTACCCTACTCAGAGTTAGCGTCCTTTGTGCTGGATCACCTTAGCTCCCCCCACCTCTCAGTATAGATACTTTGTATTAACCCCACCAAATGGCTTTTAGAATGGTAGTCCTGAAGGGGAAGAGGAGAGAGATGAGATTCAATTTAAAATTTGATAACTGCCACCCCACAGTTCCCTTTGAAAGAAGGTACTGATCATCAATGGTGAATGCCAGTAGTTTAAAATTCTGCCTCCACATTAGCTCCTAATTCCAGCTTCCCTGTTTCTACCTGTTGGACCATCATTCAGTCAGCCTTTCAAGCTTAGAGTATGGGAATCAGTATTTATTCCTCCCATATCACACATCTCCCATTACTCTGCTTTCACATCATCTTTTTGCTTCCTCTCGGGCATTTTTATTTCCACTGTGACCATTCCAATAAGCTAGACTCATAGAATAGTATAGCTAAAGAACCTGTAAGAATCATTTAGCTCATCTGTTCATCCTCTCTCCTGGTTTTATGAATCCAGCTGCTGAGGTTTAGTCATTTATTAAATTTACTAAGTCATAAATCTAATGAGTGGCAGACTAAATGGATTCTAGACTTGGACTAAAACTCTTGTTTCCAAACTTTTGTTCCTTTCCTTGGCTATGTTACCACACTTAACTCTTTTACCTGTTCCTCTTACATGTCCTGTTGATTCACCTTCTTAGTGCAGTAGTTTGTGGTGCTACTCGGTAGAGCTGTTTGGCTTTCCATGTGTGTGTCTTTTGCTGTTCTCTCCTAAGAAATGAACTCCTTGAGGGCAAAGACTTGTAGCCATAGAAATGAGTACATTTATCAAAAGGTATGTGATGTTTAGATGTGAGATATCATCAGATATAGAATTGTAGGCATGCAGATGTCACTTTTCCCTACAAGATGGGTGAAGAGGCAATTTGAGGATTAGTTTTTACCTAATTTCTTGTCTCATTTTAAAAAGGAGAAAAATGAGTGAGGATGATTTTCACAGTTAATACCATATTCTGCTTATCTCTTAAAATTTTAAGGTAGTTTATATACTTAAAATTTTAATTTTAATTTTAAAAATACATACAGTATTAATGGCAAATAATTATTTTAATAGTAAACCTGAATGCTTATTACGGTGGTACTTTGGTTCACAAACTTGATTTGTTCTGTGATTCTGGGTAAGAAGTCTGTGTTCATGTTTGTGAAGGGAATGGCCCTTGTCCTCTTTGTCACCATATGCAGAGTTTGTGAACAGAAGCAAAATTTTGCTGAACACTTTTTTTTTTTTTGGTACCAGGGATTGAACTCGGGTTCTTGCACTTGCAAGGCAAGCGACGGAGCCACTGAGCTAAATCCCCGGCCCAGAACACTTTTGTTTGCAAATGGAATTGTTTCCATACAGAAGCATTCGTGAACTGAAGTATTACTGTATTTCCATTTCTTATTGTTAGGGTTAGTTTCTCAAATATGTTTCTCTAGAGAAAAAAATGGAAATGTAGATGAAGAAATTTGAAATTACTTTGCTAACAAGTACTTTTCAGCACTGAATATGTTGAATACAGATTAAGATTTTATTCAGTGCAGAATAAAATGTAGAATATGTCTATGAGATTAATATAACATGCTTAAAAATCTTGAGTTACAAGTTTGAAATCCTGGGCATTATAATTTGTAAATTCATAGGTTATGAATAAAAATAATGCATTATAGCTTGGCTTTTGTGTTAGTCAACTTTCTGTCACTGTGACAAAATATCTGAGCAGTGAATTCAGTCCATGTTTGTTTGGTTCCATTGCTTCTGGGCTGAGGTGAGGCAGAGCACCATGTTGGGGATCATGTGGTGGAACACTGGGCTAACCTCATAGAAGATAGGAGGTAGAGAGGAAGGGCCTAACAGGAAGGGGCGAGGGGCAAGATATATTCCCCAATGGCACATCTCCACGACCCACCCCTTCAACTAGTCCCTACTGCCTCAGTTTCAGTGTCCTCCCAGTAATGCCATCAGATAATGAGTTCATCAATGGATTAATCCACTGATGAGGTTAGATACTGCACGATCCAATCACCTTCCAAAATCTGAACTTTTGAACACATGAAACTTTTGGGGGACATTTTAGATCCAGACAATAGCAGCTATTCTTTCATTATTATTATTAAAACATCTCTGAAACAAAAAGTTTATTTTTGTACTGCTATGACTAAATTAATGCTAATAGTTTAGTTTCAAGGAATATAAATTGGTCTTTTTGTTTTTTTTTATTTGCCAGGACTAATGAATTTCTTTGTTTAGACTTAATATTTATGAAGAGTAGTAGGATTTCTTAATTATAGGTATTGACTTATTTTTACCATTTCATCTGAATTCAGATCCCTTTTGCTGATGCTCTGGATTTGTTCCGAGGAAGGAGAGTCTATTTAGAAGATGGTTTTGCTTATGTGCCACTTAAGGACATTGTAGCAATTATTCTGAATGAATTTAGAGCAAAATTGTCCAAGGCTTTGGCGGTAAGTATTTCATTCATTTCTACATTCACACTTTCAGTTATGTACCCTTGGAAGTTTTGTTCTGTCTTCTTTAGGGAATAAGTTAATTTAATTTTCATTGTGATATTTATATTGCTTGTGCTGTTCTTTTTTTTTTGGTACCAGGGATCAAACTCTGGTCCTTGCTCTTGTGCGGCAGGCGGTGAAACCACTGAGCTAAATCCGCATCCCTTGTGCTGTTCTTTTAATTCCAGAACCCCTAGGGGTTTTTTTTGTTTTTTGTTTTTTGGTACTAGGGCTCGAACTCAGGACCTTGCACTTGCAAGGCAGGTGCTGGAATCACTGAGCTAAATCCCTGGCCCTCAGAACCCCTAGGTTTCTATTTGCTAGTATCTATACTGTGCAGTAGTTGGTTTTCAACTTTTCTCTCTTCTATAATACTAATGATGAGCTGATTAATTTGTGAATGGCCTCTGTGAATTTCAAGGTCATATCTGTTTTCCATACAGCTGGACTTCACATATGTCCTTTAACAGTCAATGTGGTCTTTGGTATATATAGCCCCTAAATTTTTGTTCTGAATTAGGATTTTGTGTGAGTAAATTTGTTCTTTGTCTTTTTGAGGTGGTGGGGATTGAACCTAGGGCCTCACATGTTAGGGAAAGTATGTATTCCACCATGGAGCTGTACCCCTATCCTTAGAAGAAGGTCTTACTATAAAAACAGTGCCATGCAAATGCTGCGATAAAGAGCCCAGTACTGGGTGAAATTGGAGGTGGCTGTGTTGATCAAATGACAGAATTAGTGCATTTAAGTAGTTGTTGAAAACATGACTTTTAAGTGGTGATATCTTAAAACTAAATACATTTTATACAGTTGTCCTTTAATCTAGGTCTAGTTTTTTTTTTAACTACTTTTTTGTACTTAACATGGAAGAGGACTTCAAAATACAATGATGAGGGGCCGAGGATTTAACTCAGTGGTTCTGCTGCCTGCCTTGCAATTGCAAGGTCCCGAGTTCGATCTCTGGTACCAAAGTACAATGATGAGGCATCTTTAAGCTATGCTTATTATTATGTACTCATGTCCTTTTGAGTTAAACATTGTAGTATTTTCTGGTCTAAATTTTATTGACTTTGTGAGGTTACCTAAACGTATATCATCTGTTTATATCAGCATTTGGGAGGACTATAATATTAACTGTTTTTGTTAAATGAGGCAATTTATGAAAATACCTCATAGATGTTTAACTGTGTGTGTGTGTGTGTGTGTGTGTGTGTGTGTGTGTGTGTTTGTAGAGGATTAAACGTAGGGCCTCACAAATGCTAGGGAAGAAGAATTTAACTGTCAAAATAAATTAATATTGATGTGTTAATATTGTCTAATTGTCAGACCCTGTTCGCATTTCATCAGTTGTCTTAGTTGTGTCCTTTATCTCAGAAGAATCCAAAGCGAAATCACACGTGTTATTTGTCGTGTCTCTTTAGTCTCCTCCAGGCTTGAACAGATTCTTTGTTTTTCCTTGACTTTTATGGGCTTTATAGGCTAGTTTTCAAGTTATATATCTTGAGCAACAATATCATAGATAAGATGCTATGTTCTTTTTATTGTGTTCCATAAGGTGGCTTTATTTTGATTCTAATTCTCATTGACATTATCAAAATTTATTTGTTCATTCTATTGTTGATAGGCATTTGGACTTTTTGTTCTTTTTGGTTATTACTAATATTGCTGCTCCAAACATTCTAGTACATATTTTGACAAACACGTTTTTGTGCTGGTTATACGTCTCAGAGTGGAATTGTAGTGTATAGAGGCTGTCAGTGTTCAGTTTTAGTGGACTGAGATTTACTTTAAAGGAATTTGTCCTGCTCACTGGTATGTTCTGCAGAGTTCTGATCTCAGTGTCTTGGATTGGTAGTAGAAGGTCAGGACTTGTGTTTTAGGCAGTACTTGGCTTCTGTGTGCGGGGACAGGCCTGTCTGAGAGCAGGTCCAGGGAGCCCTTTGACTTATCAGGAAGGAGAGTGGTGGAGTACTGTATTCCTTTGGGACCTGTCCTGAGCTGTGGAAAGGTGAAGAAGGAAGTGAAGGAATTTCTTTTAGTGTTGTTGGTGAAGTAAAAATCTTAACCTGTTGCTGTAGTCTCTTTATCACTGTCCTTTCCAGTGGTGGAGGGTTCAACTTTGGAGTATGTAATTGAAAATGTTCAGCTTTACACATGGAAATATTCTTGTAGGATGAGAAAAAGTGCCCTAAAGTGAACTTTAAAGAAGTATTTTAATTTGTGGTAGAAGGTGAAATAAAAGATACTAGGGAAGTTTGTAAATTGATAGAAGAATTTCACCCCAGGTGGTATCTGAAAGCTTGTTCTTGTCATTGTGTGATTTTCATAATACAACTAATCTGGGTTTTAAAAATGCTTTAAGACTGTTAAAATTTTTTTTTTTTGGTACTGGGGATCGAAATCAGAACTTTGTGCTTGTGAGGCAGGCGGTAGACTGTTAAATATTTGACATTACTTTCTCCTTTGATCTGAACTCTTTTTTTTTTTATACCCTGCAGACCCACTGAGTTTCACTGTGGCTCACCTTCCTCTAGGAACCCTTTCTGAAGTCCCAGGATCATGCTAAGTGTGTGTCCTTTGTGTTCCCACAGAACTCTGCACACCCCAAGTTATGATGAAACTATTCTCATTATGTTTTTTTCTCCCAACTAAAATATAAGCTCCAAAAGTATGGGCTCTGTGTTAATTCCAGTGTTTTATCTAGTGTGGCATGTGTCACATTTCATTGCTCAGTGAAACTCTTTGGACTGATAGATACGGGGTGAGAATATGAAGTTTCTTTTGTTCATAGTTAGCAGTTTATGCATATCTCATTTTCTCCACACTGCTAACCTCTGAGACAAACAGGGATTGTAATATACTGCATACAGATGAGGAAAAGGCAGCTTGGAGAGGCTAGGTCATTTGTCCAGAGGTATGCTGGTGAGTAATGCTGGAGTGAAGACTGGGTCTAAGGTTTTCTGTTTGTGACTTTTAGGGCCTTTTGATGATATCTGTGCTCATGTAAGGAGCTGGACAACTGAAGATTTAGATCTTCAAACTCTGAGAAGATATTAAAAGGTCCACTTATAGGCAAAAAGGGTGAATTTGGACCTATGGCACAATAGATTGATAACCAGGTAGGGAAAAGAGTGAAAAGGATACTTTTTATGCTTCACTTATATATAACAGTCTTAGAAGCTACAGTCAGTTTTGCATTTAATGGTATATTTTAAAATAACTTTTTATTTCTTCATCCATTGTTTTGTGTGTGAGGGATACAGTACTTAAGACAGCTTAAGTGAATGTAAGTGAATATAAGTGAATTTCTTCACTTATAGAGCTTATATTCTAGTAGGAGAAAATAGAAAATTACTAAAGAAATAAATAATAACCATGTTATATGTGACAAGGAAGCAGCTGAAGAAATATAAAGGAAAGTACCTTCTAGGCAGGGAAAAGTCACTAATGCAAAGGTCCCAAAGAGGGAACTTTGGCACTTTTCAGAATAAAAAAGCCAGTGTTGCAGGAGTGTGGTGAGCTACAGGAATGGTCTAGGATGAGGTTGCACTGGCTTGATGTAGGGCTTCCTAGGACTTTGAATAAACCACAATGAAGAGGTTTATTATTATTATTATCATTAGTAGTATCGGGAATCGAACTTGGGACCTTATGCTTGCCAGGCAGGTGGCGGAACCACTGAGCTAAATCTCCAGTCAATTTTTTTTTAAAGCTTAATGTAGTGGAAAGTAATTAGATGCTTTTGAATAAGGGAATGATACAACCTGATTTATGCACCGCCCTCCTCCCCCAGCATGGATTGAACACAGGGCCTTTGCGCTGAGCTAAGTCCCAGCCCTTTTTAAAATGGCTTTTATTTCAAGGCAGTTGTCTGGCTGGGCTCAAAATTGCTATCGTCCTGCCTTGGCCTCCCAGAGTGCTGGCATTACAGATGATTTTTGCTTTGAAAACCTCTTTGGAGAGTAAAGAAAGAATGGAAGTAGGAGGACTAGTTTGGAAGTTTATCACATTAATCTAGGCTTGAAATGGAGTCAGTGGTGATAACAATTGACACTGGATTTCAGTTATGTTTTATAAGTATTGTTGACATGGTAGATTGGTGTGAGGGGAAAAGGAATAATTGGAATAATGATGATGATAATAATAGCTGAAGCCTAACAACAATTTAATATTTTCCAAGTGCTACTTTAAATGCTTTCATAAACTAGCACATTTCATGTTTGTGGTGGTGTTACTACTCTGAGCTTTGGCCTGTCTCTGCATGGGTAGTGAGGGACAGAAGCGGTCAGAGTCAGTGTTCCTGACCACTGTGCTGCTGATGAGGAGTGTTGCCGTTACCACAATGTGAATGATGTGAGAAGAATACATAAAATCAAATCACGAGGGCAGAGGATTTAGCTCAGTGGTTCTGCCGCTTGCCTTGAAAGTGCAAGGTCCCGAGTTACATCCCTGGTACCAAAAAATAAAAAATTAAAAAAAAAAAATCAAGATATCTGTTCTGACCCTGTTAAGTGGGAATAGCAGGTGTGAAGCTGGATTTAGGGTTCTGTATTCCTGGGGAGGAGGGTGGGGAGCTAAGGGACTGTAGGAAACCACACAGGAAAAGTATGGTAAGTCAGTGGAGACGAGGGAGGACCCACAATTGAGCCTGGATTTTCATAGGCTGCCACTCTGTATCACTTAGCATTGTCTGTTTTTAGGATATGCCACACATCCTTAAATTGCAGCAGAATTTCCCTTAAAGAAATAGTGCTATAAATTTTCTCACATAGTACTATAAATTTCATTTTCTGTTTATGGGACTCTTTATTAGAGGGTGCAAGTAAAATGTTAAAAACACAGACTTTTGCTAGGTGTGTTGCCATGATCCTGTGATCCCAGGTACTTGGGAGGCAGAGCACTGCTTGAACTCAGGAGTTCAAGGACAGTCTGGGCAATGTACCAAAACCCTGTCTCAAAACAACAGCAAACAGATTTTTGGAAAATATATTTACACACTTCTTTTCATTGACATACAATTTTACTATATATATTAATTGTACATATATTTTAGGGTACAATGTGATGTTTTGATACATGTATACATTGTGTAATAATCAAGTCTAGGTATTTAGCATACCAATCATGTCATATATATTTCATATCTTTGTGGTGACAACATTCAGTGTCCTCTATTCTAGCTATTTTGGAGTAGTCCCTGGAATGTTGTTAACTGTAACTCTGTGCCCCAGAACTCCAAATGTCATTCCTCTGAAGTGTGCCTAGTGACCAGTTTATCCTCATTGCTCCTCCCCCACCCTCCTTGGCCTCTGATATCTACTCTGAGATTAGCTTCTCTGGACTTCACATGTGAGTGAGATCCTGAGTGTTTCATTCTTCTTATTTCACTAACATAATGTCCACCAAATTAATCCATGTTGCACAAATGATAGGATTTTGTCCTTTAAAAAAATAATTCCCCAAAAGGAATGTAAACATTATGTACTACAAACATGTACTAATAAAAAAAATGGAGAAAGAAGAGGAAAAAAATAACTGAATAGTATTTCATTGTATATGTATATCTATAATGTGTGTGTGTGTGTATTTGTGAGTTTGTGAATTTGCTGGATCATATGGTATTTTTAATTTTTGGGGGAACCTCCATATTGTCTATAATAAGAGTACAGTTTTCATTCCCACCAGCAGTATTAAAGAATTTACCTTTTCTTCACATCCATATCCACATTTTTTTGTATTTTTGATAATACCCATTCTAATTTGGGTAAGGTGATGTCTCGTGGTTTTGACTTCGCATCCTTGATGATGAATGATGTGGAATTTTTTTTTCATATATTTGTTGGCCATTTGTATGTCTATGGAAATGTTTATTCAGGTCTTTTGCCCTTCTAAAATCATTTCTTTCGGGGTGGTACTGGGGATTGAACCTAGGACCTTCATACTGAGTTAAATCTCCAACTGTTCTTTATTTTTCAGTTTGAGTTAGGGCTTACTGAATTGCTAAGTTGCCCAGGCTGGGTTTGAACTTGTGATCCTCTTCCCGCAGCCTCTTGAGAGTGCTGGATTACAGGCATATGCCACCGTGTATAGTTTACAATTGGATTTTCATTTATTTATCTATTTTGCTACTGAGTTTGAATTTCTTACATGTTCTAGATATTAATTCTTTTTAGATGTATAGTTTGTAAACATTTTTTCCCATTCTGTAGATTGTCTCTTCACCCCATTGATTGTTATCATTATTGTGGAGAATAATTATTTAATTAGTTAATTTTATGGCTGCTCTGGGGATCGAACTCAAGACCTCATATGTCCTGAGTAAGTGCTCTACCAGTGAGGTATATCCCTAGCTCCTGTTGTGTAGAAGCTTGTTGGTTTAATGTAGGCTCCTTTGTCTATATTTTGTTTGTTTGTTTGGTACCAGGGATCGAACTTGGGTCCTTGCGCTTGCACAGCAGGCGGTGAAACCACTGAGCTAAATCCCTGGCCTCCTTTGTCTATTTTTGTTTTTGTTGCCCGTGCTTTGGGAATCTTACTGAAAAACTCTTGTCCAGTCAGTGTCATGGACCATATCCCCTGTTTTCTTTTGTGGTGCCATAGTTTCAGGTCTTTTTACCTTTAAGCTTTTCATCCATTTTTAGCTGATTTTTCTATATGGTGAGATACAGAGTCATTTAGATATGGAAAGAAGGACTTTGAGAAATTCTCAAGGAAGTAATTGACAGGTAATGAAGGAATTCTTTCCTTGGAGTTACAGAGAAAAGAAAGAATTTTCTTTTTTTGGAAAAGGATTTCTTTTTCACATTAAAAATATTTGTATTTGGTTCTGTGACTAAGTATTCATTGGAAAAATATGTTTTGTGGCATTGATTAATTATTATTTCTAAAGAGCTTAGAATTCTCTTAAATGTTTTGACCCATGTTTTGAAAGCACTGTTCAGGTTAGTTCATTAAACTGTAGTTAAATATAATTCATTTTCTTTTGTTTTGTTTTTTGATGCTAGGGATTGAACCCAGGGTCTTACACATGCTAAGCTCTATCACTGAGTTATGCCTCCCTCCCCTGTACAGTAAGTTTTTTGAATGAGTAGGGATAATATAGGAAGTTCTTTGTCTATCCGGTTGACTCCTTGGATTTTAGCTGTTGATGCGTCTCTTTTAGTATTACCTCCTGGTTATTTAATGTCATTTGAAGTGGATTGTTGTGAAGCTGATAGTGCTGCAGCTAATCCTGCGATAGATACCTTCACCTGCAGTATTAACATCAGGCACCATTTGTCCTTCCATCTGTAGGAAGAAAGAATTGCAACTAAAAGCCATGAAACTAATAGAAAAAAGGTCATTTATTTTGAAGGAAAAAATAAACATATGTTCTTTCTACTTTGACGTGTTTGTTGACTCAAGATGCTAAGCTGAACTTGATTATTGTTCTATTTCTGAGATATTGCTTGGTCCAGTGTACAATTTGTTGTCTGTCCAACAAACATTTCTTTAACATAAGTCAGGTTTACTGCAGTGGCTAGCTAATATTTTTGGAAACGAGAAGTTTATGAGACAAGAGCGTGGCCCTCAAAATCTCTTCTTCTAGTAGAGGAAGCTAGAATATACATAAAGAACTCAGTGACTGGCAGGAAAGAAAAGAGTAACCTGAGAGTTGTATTACCTAAGCTCAGAGAATTTTGAGAAAAGATAGAGTTGGTACTGAGTTTAATTGATTTGGCTATAGGGAGGTGAACAGCTTGTAATGGTTAATTCCTGGGAAACATGGGCTGTGTTTGGGAAATCATTAGTATATGATTGGTTGGACTTAATGTTTGTGAGAAGAGTAGAAAATAAAATGGGAACAGTGGGTATCACCAAGCTAATGAATTTAAGTTTCATTGGGTATGGTAGTATTTTCAAACTTTATTGTGATTCCTCAGATGAGACCTCACACCTCACTAATGCATAGTTGTAGCCATTGAAAGATGGGAGTTTTTTAAACGATGAGAAAAATATAGGAATAGATACTAGCAATTTCCTTATCTCAGCAGGCATTCTTGTATACAGAGTATGGAGTGACTGTTGTAAATTCTGGTATTACTGCTGGAGACATTTTAGCAATAGGGCTATGAAACAGCTGTTTGGTGAGAAAATGATTTTGCTTTGGGGTATGTTGAATTTATAGTGATCTTAGAACATTTTGGTAAATTTGAGTTGAGAAGAGTGCTTAGAGGTTCAGACACAGATTTGGGAGTCACCCACACGATTGTGAAATTTAAGCCAAACTACTGGATGCACTTTTTAAGGAGTAGCACATAAAGAGAAGAGTACCAAATACCAAACAAACTATGTTTGAAGGTTGTGGGAATCAGGTGGGTGCAATGAGTTGGACATCACAAATGAACAAGTCATTGCAAGTAAGTCCTAGCATCTCTCTCCACATATAGATAAAAGAAATTATTGGCACCATTAACAGAATAATATTGAGTAATTTTCTTGTTTAGTGAAATATTCTAGGTTTTGGACATTAGATTTCATTCACTGAAAAAAAATCAGTAATGTATGTGAAGGTGCTTTGAACATTTCCCAAGTTTTATATATATTAGGTGCTCATTTGAAGGGCCTGATTCATGTAAAGAATAATATTTTAAGAGAGTTTGATTTTCTTTTTATTTCTACGGTGCCTCACATGACTATATATTTTGTAATTATGGAAATTATTGGTGGCAAAAATTTTAATGATTCTGTCATTTCAAGTTTTCTTTGCTTGCTGGCAAATGGTCACATGTAGACAGAATTTTTAGAGCAAGACAGGATTTTAGAGTTGCCAAGTTATCACTTGTGTACTGTCTTGTCCTTTTCTTTGACAGCTAGAATGCAAGCTAGGTTCACAGATACTGTCTGAGTTCAGGCTTCATAACAAATTGCCATAGACTGGATGACAATAATTTCTTTCTTTCTGTTCTGGAGGCCAGGAAACCCAAGGTCAGGGTGGCGTCTGATCTGCCATTTGGTGAGGGGCTGCTTCCTATTTCAGGTGGTGTCCTCTCCTTGCATCTCCATGGGGTTGAGAGCAGAAAGAGGAGGAACAGACTCAGACCCCATTCGTGAGGTCTCTGCCTTCATGTCCAGTTACTTCCCCAAGGCCAGTGGGTGTACTCACTTGACCTATTATTGTGGTAGCACTTAGCACAGTGCTTTCCTTTATAAGAGCCCGTTATAAAACTTACCCATCAAATGCCTTCATTTTGCTCATGAAAGCTTATCTCCAAAATGGTTGAGTGGCTTACCAAAACTGTCATACAGCTAATTAGTGAAAGAGCCCCCTGTAACTTTTTGAGTTCAGGGACCTTTTTACTGTGGTTTGCTGCCTCTCCCCAGATGCAATCAAATACATCTCCCCTGTAGTGCTTTCTGGGATTCACCTTCATCCAGGTGTTTCCATTGCATGCATGCATTTATTTATTTATTGGTACCAGGGATTGAACTCGGGACTTTACGGTTGCTAGGCAGGTACCGAAACCACTGAGCTAAATCCCTGGCCCTCCATTGCATATTTTAAATATGTCAGCATCTCCAGGTTTAGAGGTTGTGACTGATTCAGCTTAATTATCTGGGGTGCCTAGTACAATGCCTTGTCAAGAGTAGGTACTTAGGGTTAGATGGATTACCTTGTGAGAACTGCATGTTTGCATTCTCCTGATTTGTCAAGGCAGCTAAATAGGGTTTCCCTTCACTGTACTGTTTATAAATAGAAAGATTGCTCAGTAGTATGTGCCAAGTGCTGTATGCACAGAATATCTCTGAAATCTCAACTGCAAATGTTAATGACCTCAGAAAACTTCTGAAGAATCACTGCAATTGGCCGCAGTAGTTAAAGTTGTTGCTCTTCTGACAGGTTTTTTTTTTTTTTTTTGGTACTGGGTATTGAACTTGGGTCTTTCCGCTTTCGAGGCAGGCAGAGGAACCACTGAGCTAAATCCCCGGCCATCTTCTGGCAGTTTTTCTCTGGAGTATGTGTCAATTTTATATTTTGCTTTGAAACTTGCAGTGCAGCCTGAATAGGTTTAAACTGTAGTTACCTACAGAACAGCAGCTTCATTCTTTTTTTTGGCACTGGGGATCGAACTCAGGTTCTTGCGCTTGCAATGATTTATTCCTGGCCCAGCAGCTTTATTCTTTACGGTCGGTCTCTCCAGAGTAGTCCTTAGGTTACTCCTTTTGTGTTCAAGGTGATCCCTGCACCCTTTCATTCATAGAAAAGATGAGTCTCCCTGTCCTTTTTTGGAAAGACTCCTGTTTCTCAGATCATCTGTCATTTAAAGATTAGAAATACTCATTTTTAAAGCCTGAATTGACCTCAAAATACTTAAGAGTATTACACATTATACTTGATTTTTAGGTATAATTTTTTAAGATTTAAAAAAATCTTTCATTGACTCCTGAGTGCACTGAAAAATAGATTTTATTCCTGTTGCTTAGTTGTGATGAGAAAATACCAGCAGAGTCAGTTGCTAGGAGACAAGCGAATACTGAAATAGTTCTTTGAGGGGGTGCTTGTAAATTCAGTTCCTTGGCAGTTCTACTCTCATGAAGCAAAAATTTATTCAGTTACTACAAAGAAAGATGTATTAGCTGTTAGTTTTCCAATTTAAAAATTTTGCACAGGAGAAGCTAGGAATACAAACTGTCACAGAATTGATGGAGTGTTGAGAGTGTAATTTTTAATAGTGACTGGACATTGAAAAGTAATGATTATGTATATGTATGCATTTGCGTTTCAGTTTCTTAAAGTTTTCTGATTCTTCAGTAGTTAGAGAAAGTGAGAACAAGAAGTAGAGAGAGAGATACTGATTCATACACATGGCACATAAGAATTTAAAGTAAAATACTGTGCTGATTAGATTGGCTTTTTCTCATAGAAATGGATTGGCACCTCCTGTATTAAATCATCCACCTTTGCTATTTTATAAATGATACTTAATGATTATATGCTGGAAAAAGAGTAAACACTAAAAAAGTGGTTGTTCTCAGTTTGGCTTTTTAAAAATTAACTGATTGTTGATTTTGGGGGTCATAATTATACAGTGTTTAGAAGAAAGATTTTCTCTTCAGTAACTATTCTCAAGTATTTGCTATATGTCAGGCAAAAGCACTGGGGACACAGTTTTGATTAAGCTCTCAGGTGCTCAGCATGTCTGAGAGCAGGCACCTGGAGAGACGTATCGCCAGTCAGCACATCATGGTCAGTGAGAGGTGAGGTGGGTATCGAGTCAGGAGCTGCAGAGAGCAGGAGTGATGGACCTCCTTTGGGAAATACAGAGAGCTTCAGAGACATCAGTTTGACCTGGGTTTGCAAAGCAATCTCTTGACCTTATGTTTTTTTGGGGGGGGGGCGGGGTGAGGAATAAGACCATTGTTGCTTTTCTTTATCTCTAAGTTTTCTCAGTGTTTACTCCTCATCCATGCCCTTGGCTGGTAACGAGCCTTGCCTTTTATTTATCTTGCTGCCCACTCCATTCAGCCAGGTGAATACGATTCATACACCAGTTTCTAATTCTGTACCTTCAAATTTTACTGCTTGTCTAGTTAATTGCACATCTACATTTAGCAGTTTGTCAGGGAGTATGGACTATATCTTTTGATTTACATGCAGTGAGAATCTTGTGTCTCAGAAATAAAAATCCTGTTAAGGCTTATGCTGTAATCCAAGTGGCACAGAGTACTTTGTGAACTTAAGTATGCTATATACTTAATGCTAAGTACATTATATATTTATATAAGATGTATGTTAAAGTGGGAGCAATGCAGACAATTTTATCTGAAATGTTTTTAAGAAGAACATGGAAGTTCAAAATAAAAATAACAAAACATGAAAATTGTGACTAGTTGATTAGAAATAATCAAGGAATGATAATACAAAATAAATATGTAGGTTTGGTTTCCTTTAAAATTTATAGGGGTACAAAGAGTAGAACTGAGTGTTTTATGAGACTTGCTGCTTTATATATAAAATCTTTATTTTTTATAATTTAACTTTTTACAATCTATTTTAAAACATGGTATTAGATGAATTTCAGTGTTTTAATGCCCACATTTCAAAATAGAAACCTGTCATACAGTTAGGGAATTTTAGAAATATTACGGAAATTACTTAAGTTCTGGTTTAGAAAAATTACAATTGTCTTTTCCAACACTATGAATTTATTCATATACAAGACTGTATTTGTTCAGTTTCAGAAAAGCCAGGTGAACCTCAGTGTCAGTGAGCTTACTAAGTTGAGGTGCAGCTGGATTAGGGGTGTGTAGAAAGTGGAGATCCAGGCTTGGAAGAAGATGTAGAAGACAGACTCCTTGCTCATGAAGCAGAACAGTAAGCAAGACTGATAACCAGAATATTGTCTTCTCTAACTATCAGAAATCCCACAGTGATCACATTGACTATTAAGGCCTGAAACAATAGAGAGAAAACAAAATAATATTCAATCTCTAAGGAAAAAGCTAACTAGCTTTGGATTTTGACAAGGCAGCTATAATGCCAATGAAAGAAACTAACAATTTGGATTTATAGTCTTTTCTTCCAAGTAGCTTAAATCTTTCTAAGTACATTTTCATTAATCCTTTGGACTACTTTTGAGTTTTGCTTAAAATATTATGATTATTATTTTTTTAGTACCAGGGATCGAACTCAGGTCCTTGCGCTTGCGAGACAGGTGGCAGAACCACTGAGCTAAATCCCTGGCCCTGCTTAAAATATTAAGAAGGAAATCATCTCTACTTTGCAAAGATGGCTGAAAAGATGATGTGCTGAAAGTCAAAATATTTTTTCACCTTGATGACTCCAGTGTTTTTTGTTTCCACTGTTATCTCTTAACACTTTGGCCAAGGAATTTATCTTCCAGTTTATATTTATCTATTGCATACTATGAATTAGCCCTGAGGCTGTACATGCACACACATGTACACACACACACACACACACACACACACACACACACAGTGGGACTAAGCGATATGAATTTGAAACTAATTTTTTCTCTAGCATCATATGATGAATCTGATTTTGTGTGATGAATCTTTTGAGTTCATGATCCTGGGAACTTTACTGATTTTAGTTGAAGGTTTTGCCTTCTGAACGATGGCTGTAATTGTAGAAGCAAGTTACTAATTTTTAAATAAGCACATATGTGTTGGGCATTACTGAATTTTTTATGTGGATTGCTGGTTTAGTCCTTTTGGCCATGTTATAAAGTGGTTGTTTGCATGATTTTTGCAGGTGAGGAAACTTTACAAGGAAAAGTAATTTATGTTGAGTCACAAAGTTGGTTGCTGCGCTAGAATTCCAGGCTCCTGCACCTGAATCCGTAGTTTCTCTGCCTGTGATCCTTAATGATGTCTTCCTCTTGCGAAACATAGGCTCAACTGTGCCATTCTTTTTTCATTTTCTTTTTGGATCAGTGTTGGGAAGCATAAATGTGTCAATACCTTTATGGATTAGAAATACTAAATAGTTTAATGGTGGCTTAAACAAGTCAGAGTTTTTTTTTCCTCAATTGGAGATAGGTGTTTTGCTTATAATACTACAGTGGCTCAACAGTGTCAGCATGTGCCTCTTAAGTCTTTTTATTATTCTTTTCCTGATTATTTACTCTGGGTTGCAATAGTAAGGATACATAATTACTTGGATTAAGTTATCATGTTCATGTTAGGAAGATCAGCTGTCTCTGCTTCTCTTCATCAGGGGTACAAATACTTTCTCAGAATTGCTGCCCCTTACCTTCTCTTCCTCAGAAAATTCCTGTTTATGTCTCTGTAGCCAGAACTGTGTCTCATGGCTTTCTTTGGGAAAGCAAGTATTTTATTTCACCCATCACTGTTGGTAGAGGCAAGCAAGCGGCTAGAGAGTTGAGAGCAACCTGTGTGTTTGCCACAAGAGCTATCAGCTTTGTTAAACTCAGGTGAGGGGAAATGAAGATTGGGAATGACTTTTTTACCATGTCTGTGGTAATCCTGAGCTGTGTCTCACAGTGGATGGTAGTATTAGTGTTAGCAGATTCTGGGGTGCTGAAGTCTCCTTTTGGAGGTGATTTCAGGTCCTTTCTGTTCTGGACAAAGAATTGAATGAAACAAAAATAAATGGTGGCAGAGTTTCACATTTATTAAAGGTAGGAAACAAATGGAAGAGTAGGGGAAAAAAACAGGCTCTACAGAGCAAGTTTGGGCCCAGTAAAAAGAGAAGAAAAAGGAAGAAAAAAAATACACCCTATAGTGTAGGGTAGGCTGTCTTAAGAGGTACTATAGCGAGCACTTAGTGGTGACCATTTCTTTTTCATATTTCCCATGCTGCCTTCGCATCCAGGCCATCCTGTCAGAAACCCACTTGAGTTCTTGCCAGAAGTCCACATGAGGGCAGGGTTCTCAGAATTGTTCTGCGAACATTTCCGAGGATCTTGACAAGCCTCCTTTCCCAGCCATTTTTTTTTTTTTTTACTTTCATTTTTTTTAATGGTAGCAGAGTTTATTTGAAAAAGTAAAAGTGTGAGGGAGAAACTGGCTTTGCAGAGTGAGCTTGGGCTGAGTAAAAGAGGAAAAAGCAATATTAAAGGACAGCCTAAAGGACACAAGGTGGGCTACTGTGAGGAAAGCATGACAGTGAGCTCTTCTTGGCACTTGTGTCTTTTTATGTCATCCACATCTCGAGGAAACTCACGAGAACTTCTACATATGGGTCTTAAAAGTTGGTCCTGGGATCCCACACTTTAGGCTGATGTCAGATCTAGGCCATCCTGTTGAGAACCTGCTTGAGTTCTCGGAGAGGTCCTAAAGCAGGGCTTTGGGAACTGTTCTGTGCATGTGTTCCAGGATCTTGTAATTAACAGTTCATGCCTACTTCCTCAGCCAGCTTTGCCATTCCTTAATCTGTCTCATTTTCCCCTGAGAAACACATACCCCCATAATTGTTTATGGGGATCTGAGGGAATGGAGGCCTCTGTCTTCTATAGCTTCTTCCAGCTGGAAAGGGCTATAGACCTTACCTACTGGTTACTATGTGCTCTCCAACTACCTTGGGATGCTGCAGCTCACTGGCTGGGTTGAAGAAAAAAACCTGTCAGAAAATGAGAAAAGAGTTAATGACCAGTGAGCTGCTTGTTTGATAGGAGAAAGGAACTTCACTATTAGTCCAAATATGAGGAACAGGTCAGATTTCCATGCTTCCTGTATCAACACTGAAGTCTTGCTGTTTGGAGAGAAACCTCAAGTCTTCCAGAGGCTCACAGGAGTAGCTTTCTCCTTTTGGGTGATCTTGTTCTTTAAGCCATTCAAGTGTGATAAGCTTTATTCTAGAAAGATGAATCCAGTTATGTATCTCTGCCACCTTTACTGCAGTGGATGTGGCAAGGGTTACTGAGAAGGGGCCTTTCCATTTTGGTTTTGATTGGTCAGTGTGGGTCCCCTTTCTTCAAGTTTTTATGAGCACTTGGTCTCCTGGGTGGACAAAGTGGTCCCCCTCGGCCTGGAGCTGGCAGGACTCTTCTGTTCACATACATTTGGATAGCCTGTTATACTTGGTCCAGATTAATGAGATATTGTTAGAGCTTCGTGGTCTCTGGGTCCACTATCATATCAGAGAATAGAAATGGCCACCCATCTAACATCTCAATGGGCTCAAACTTAGCCCAGTTTTGGGCATATTATGAATCCTCATATGTGCCATTGGCAGCATTCAGAGCCAGGACTCAGATGTTTCTTGGAAGTTTTTCCAGAGCTCGCTTTCAGGTCTGATTGGCTTTCTCTACTTTTCCAGAAGGTTGAGGCCACCAGGTGTGAAAGGAGGTAGTATTTTGTTCCTAAAGCTATCACCACTCCCTGAGTTATTTGAGAGGTAAAGGAAGGTCCCAGAGACTAGGGTAGTCCAAATCTAGAGATGATTCCCTTAGGAAGCACCTTGACTACCTTAGTAGCTTTCTCTGCACAGGTAGGAAAGGCTTCAATCCGGCATATAAAGTGTGAGTTAGGACCAACATTTGTTTGAGTCCACCAGATGGTGGCATATGGGTAAAGTCTAATTGCCAGTCCTCCCCCGCGTGTGACTCTCTCCTCTATACAGGTTCTAATAAAGGAGGTGGTTTGGGCTTGCCTGGGTAATTGTAGGCATAGAGTGGACAAGCTTTGCAGACCCATCAGTTTGTTGCTGCTAGTCAAGTCCTGTGAAAACTCAAGTGACCATTTCCAGTGTAGCATCTGACTCCATATGGAAGGAATCATGACATGTTTTTATAGCCCTCCACTGTGTCCTTTGAGGAAGGACCAGTTTGTTTTCTAAAGACCACCAAAGTCCATTTTTAAGTCTCCCTTGTCCTGAGGCTTATTATCTTCCTGGGGAGTATAGACTGGTGTTAATGTTTTCTCAGGAACTTAGAATAAGGCTATAGTCTTAAGGGACTATAAGGCTACCCCTCCCCTTTTTTGGTACCAGGGATCGAACTCAGGACCTTGTGCTTGCAAGTCAGGTGCGGTGCCACTGAGCTAAATCCCCAGCCCAAGGCTACCCATTTTGCTTCCCTGTCAGCCTTTTGATTTCCCAAAGAGACTTTGGTACCCTTTACAGTGTATGACTGAGATCTGCTTGGGAAGATAGACTGCCTATCTCTGACCTGATGGTGGTCAGGACTTCTAGTCACCATCCTAAAGTAAACTTTGCAGTTTCTTCTATTAATACAGCTGCAAATAAAGGGATCCCCTCGACCCTAACTATGGCTGTAGATGCACATGAGAGTTTTCTAGAAGAGTGAGTCAAAACAGAATGAAGTAATTGAATTCGATCACCCATGACGTACATCTAAGATTGCCCAGAGTTCCTTGGAGGAGATGGTGATAACTGTGGACAGGGGCATTGCAGGTTTCCCTGGGCCTCTTTAGTAAATGAGGGTGTCAACTGGCCTAGCTTCTCTCTGGGAGCAGGGATAGTTAACCTCCAGTGCCATGAGTCAGGCACATTGGCTGCCTCACACTCGGAGCAGGGCTCAGGCAGTGGGTAGGTGAAGTTGCATGCCCATTTTTCAGTCTTAAAATAGGAACCTCAGTTGTCCTTGGGTTTTCCCTTCGATAATTTGGGTGAGTTTAAAGCATTGCCAATTGCAACAAGTATAACTGTAGCCTTTCTCTTTTGTCCCTCCTCTGGGTCCTGATTGTTGAACCCAGAAAAGGCTGTGTCCAGCCATTGGGCCATAAGTGTCTAAGGGTGCAACTGAAGTTTTTGTAGTCTATGCCAAATGTCTGGGGCTGATTGACAGATAAAATTATGTCCCACTAATGCTTCTCCCTCCCTGGGAGATGGATCTGTTAGTATATTTATGAAAGACTAAACACACCTCTTTATCTCCTTCATCAGAGCAGCTAGCATATCAGACATCATTCTAACAGTCACAGGTTAGTTCTGCTGAAGGGGGAATAACCTTTCCAGAGTGGTTTCTTTCCCTTTTTAAAGCACACTGTTAATTGGCATAGTTCCTAGCCGATTGTACTTCTATAACTACAAAAGGGGCATGATTTATTGGTCTGGGGACTACAAGGAGAGCTAGAAATGTCCTCCTATTATCATCAAACAGATCAGAGAGATCCACAAACCCCTGAGAGACAAGTGAGGTTCCAGGACAGGTCTGCCTCTTAGTTTTTGAGCCTTTCCTGTGATAAAGAGTCACAAAAGTTATCTGTATATAAGGGATTTTATTCTTTTACATTTTAAGCAGAAATGCTATAACTGGAGAATAGTCTTATAAATTAGAGTACCATTCTGTGTCCATCTTTTGCCACCTCCTAGTTTATATTGACCCGAAACTACATTGCAATAGTAGATAAATTGTTTCTGTTTTAGATTGTCAGGATCAAATCTTTCCCACTTATCAAGAATATGACCTAGTGGCGAAGTTGGTGAAATCCGTGTGGTGGCAAGGTCCAAGAGGTTTCTCATTGGCTCGGGTTGGGGCCCACAGAGACAAAAAGATATCTAGGTTTTGACTCCTTAAGATGGTGCCTCGTGCAGAAGGAGGAGACCTGAGGGCTCCACAAAGTCCCTTGTGAGACCCTAACACAGACTAGACACACGTCTCTGTTGGAGTTGATGCTGGAATTATTAAGTGCAGAAGGATGCTCTCCTCGGTGGTGGGGGACTTTTGTCTCCATATCAGTACCCATTAACTCATTGTGGAGAAGGAGGCCAAGCCACATGTTGGCATTACCTAGTCCTTTAACTCTCGTGAAGTAAGGCCAGAACCTCCCCATGCAAAGTTCCCTTAGCCACTTAGTTGAACTCCTTAATAGGTCCAACTTGCATGTTGAATTCCTTGATGACTCTGTATTCTGAGCCCTCTGATGGCTCAGGTGATATTTCTGAGCCTCTTGATGACTTTACTTAGGCAGAATAGAGCTAATTTGGGAACATTTTATCTTGCATTTACTCCAGTAGTAAAACGGCTAAGAACAAGGATGGTTGTGCTTTCATACGCTCACAGTCTCTTGAATTAAATTTTAAAGGCTGTTTATTTGTTCTTCGCTGGTCATTGGCATAGGTTTTTAAGTTACCAGCACTTAGACAAGGAAGAAATCTACCCAGGAAACTTTAGCCCCAGGCAGGAATTAAGATGGGGAAAGTGAGTTGGCTAAAGCCAGAAATCCAGCCAGGAAGCTATAAAATAATTCAAAAAGAAAAGAGCTTTATCCCTCTTGTTCTTCAGAAATGAGATTCTTATTTCATAAGGTCAGTTAGAAAAAAAAAGACAAAGATGGTGGCAGTAGACATAAGCCCATGTCTAGCTGCATGAGTCCATGTAGGCTCTAAATCCATTTATTGGTGCCACCCACACCCAGGGTGGGGCACCCTTAATCCTAGCATCTTACCTTTAATCACAGCATCACATCAAAACACAAACTGAGAAAATAAAGATCCTTTTACAAAATTGGGGTAAGCTGAGATGAGGTTTATTTCCAAACAAGAGTAGCAAACAAACACATGAACAACAAGGCATACTGCAAGAAAGAAAGGAAAAAAGCCAAAGAACCAAAGCCATGTCATATCCTTCCCCCATCTTCCATGGCCAGAAAAGCAGGAAACAGTTCTCTGTGTGCCATGAGAAATGTCCTCTGAATTCCCAGCCTAGGGGAGAGAGAGTGAGGAAAAGAAGGAGAAAAGGAAAGCCTTAAGCCTTCACATTTTAGGGAAAAACAAAAAGTGCACCCAGTAGGCACCCCTGGCTGGCTGTGCCACATAATACCTGGTATCTCCTAAGAGTGGCTCACCAATTACATTTCAGGTTTTGCAGTGCTTTCATCTCCTTCTAGGTTGGTTTCCAGGTTCTTTCCATCTCTGACAAAGAATTGGGTGAAATGAACAAAAAGTGGTAGCAAAGTTAGTTGAAAAAGTAAAAGTGAAGAGTGAAGGAGAAACTGCCTCTGTGGTGTGAACTTGGGCTGAGAAAAAGAGAAAGAAGCAAGATAAAAGTAAGCTTTGGAGGACACAGGGTGGGATATCGTGAGGAAAGCCATGATAGCCCAGCTAGATTTAGCCACCCTATTTCCTGCCTCATTAGGAGGTGGTAGTGTTGCTGATGAGTTATTAGAATATGGCTTGAAGTTCACCTAATGGGCTGAGGATCCTTAGCAAGTTGTGAAGAAAGAGGTGTGGAGGCAAAAGGAACTTGGAATTCATTTTTTTTTTTTTTTTGGGTACCGGGGATTGAACTCGGGACCTTGTGCTTGCAAGGCAGGTGCTGGAACCACTGAGCTAAATCTCAGGCCCTTGGAATTCATTTTTGAGAGAGAGAGAGAGAGAGAGAGAGAGAGAGAGAGAGAGAGAGACAGACTAAAATCAAGAATGTGTTGAATCCATGTGAGTCTTATGTGTATCAAGGGGTTAGTAGTAAATGGTTATTCAGTCTTTTTTCCTGATTTTAAGTTTTTGAAATGATCAGAGTGGTCTTTATGATTTGAATGACTAAGTCTAGATTGATTATCGTAATGGATTGAGGATAGTCTTACGGTCCCAAGTATTCTTGCAGAAGAAATGTTCTGTTGCTCCCTAGTCTGTCCCAAGGTACAATGGCTGCAGAAGAAACAAGGCAAGGTGGGAAACACCCTCTTTGTGGGGGCTCGAGCCCTCTAGTTTGCCTAGGCCTCACAATCTGAGGGCATCTTCTATAGACAGGGAAGGGTGTTGCAACAAATATGAGTTTATTGTTGTCATCCTTCCTGTTGGACTTGGGTGCTTTGCAGGCTGGCAGGGTAGGCCTTGTCTGTATGAGCAACCCACTTAGTATATTCTCCTTTTAACACTCAGGTTCCTTTCCTCATGATTCCTTCATGATACTTTAACTGAGATCCATTATT
The DNA here is from genome assembly GCF_053883595.1 of Heterocephalus glaber. NCBI lineage: Eukaryota > Metazoa > Chordata > Mammalia > Rodentia > Bathyergidae > Heterocephalus > Heterocephalus glaber. The sequence goes on along the minus strand of NW_028258151.1, from coordinate 10,317,779 downwards.
CATTGTTATTTTAACAATTCACACTGTCTTTGAATGAACAGTACTTGTTCACCCATTTTCTTTCTTTTTTTTTTTGATACTGGGGATCAAACTCAGGACCTTGTGCTTGTGAGGCAGGCGGCAGCATCACTGAGCTAAATCCCTGGGCCCCGTTTTCTTTATAAAATCTCAACATGTAAGAAAACTTTTTGTTCTTTCCCCAAATACAAGTCTGACATGTTCTTCAGAAAGGGATTTTCTTTTTGCATCTCTTAGCCCTTCAGTCATATTTTTACTTGTGTGCTTCTCCCCTTTTTCTATTTTATTTTATCTTACACTTTACACTGTACTTTTCTTTCTCTTAGTGATAAAGCTAGCCAGGCGAAATATGAAGAGGTTGGGAATGTAAGGTGGGGAGAAATTTTTTAGTAAGTAACACTTAGTTTTGAGTTGAGTAAAATGAAGTGATTATATTAATAATAGCTTAACAAAAACAATATAAAACAAAGAAAAAGTGTACAATATATTCATTATGCCCTGTCTAGGAATATCCTACCATACTTCGTCTTGGAACTCCATTGCATACATGTCACACTCACCTGTAGTCGTCTGTGTGTCCTCAGTGGTTGCTGGTGTAGTACTATCTGGTGGATAAGAAGTTCTTAGAAAGTGCTTCTTGGTCTAAACATTCACTTTCGAGCCTTTCTCAATTATTTTTTGAATTTACCTTGAAAGATATATTAGTACTATACAATATAGCACATAATAATATTAATGTTAATAAATTATATCAATATTCCATTACTTACATAATAATATAAAGTAATACATATATTATTAATATTTCTTGCAAAAAGTATCAGTATAGTATGACCTGTCCTGGGAGAAGAGTGTCCAGTGGTTCTTGACAATCTAAAGTATGGCACAATAAAATATGCTATTTGATTAAGGTGGTAAAAAGGAGGTGACTTTGTATATAAATTACATAATAAATGCTCTGAAAAAGTAAATTATTGAATAAATTGACAGGTGAGAAAATTTTATTGTACTTTTGAAGTGTAAAGGGAGAAAGTAAGTTGTGGCTTATAATCCCTAATATATTTCAATTATTGAAGATGTAATTGACTTTTGAACTTCTGAAAACATTGCAGTGTTGCTGGGCTCAGTGGCGCATGCCTGTAGTCCCAGCACTCAGGAGGCTGAGGCAGGATGATTGCTGCAAATTTGAGGCCAGCCTGGGCTGCATAGTGAACTCAAGGCCAGTCTGACCTACCTAGGAAGACCCTGTCTCACCCTCACCCCCAATTGCAGTGTCATAAGTGCGGAAGTTGTACCTGGCTTTGATTTTAATGGTAGGTGTTAATCGGTGTTAAATAAGCCATTGTAAATTCTTTTAAAAATATGAGTTGTTCAAGATTTTATATTATAGGGTTATGAATTAGTTAGCTACATTCTTGGTTTATTACTTATTGTGTAACTAGAATATTTCAACATATTTCATACATACTTCATGTTTGGACCTGAATCCATGGTTTAGTATGAAGTCCTCCCACTCTGGTTTGTCCTTTAACCTCTTTACTATCCCACTATGACTCTGCTGGTTTGTCACAATGTTATGATAAAAAGGTCAGCACCTTCTGGGAAGAGACATCCAGGCAATAACAGGTAATTTAGTTTACAGTGGTTTAGAGGCAGTATGGACAGTCTTTTTATGTACATACATAATTCTTCATGAAAAACACCCAAATGTTGATTATATTTGACTTTTTTTGTAAGAGAACACTTTAAAAATCATGAGAACTTTGAATGTCAGAGTTCAAATTAAATGTCCTGTTTCTTCTACTGTAAATTTTGTTAATAGAAAATTATTTTGTTTTTCACATGCATCTCAGGCTGTTCCATTTCTTGGAAAAAATTTTAAATTTTTTTATTAGTACATGTTTGGAATTCACACAGTTTACAATGAACAGGATGAGAAGGAAATTCTGAAAATAATACTATTCACAGTCTCTTCAAGAAAAATGAAATATCTAGGAATAAACATAAAAATTGATGAAAGACCTCTACAAAGAAAGCTACAGTACTCTAAAGAAGGAGATTGAAGAGAACATTAGAAAATGGAAAGATGTCCCTTGCTGTTTGATAGGCAGAAACAATATTGTCAAAATGGCCATACTCCCAAAACTTTTATACAGATTCAATGCAGTCCCAATCAAAATTCCAACAGCATACTTTATAGATCTAGAGAAAACAATCCTAAAATTCATATGGAACCAGAAGAGACCCTTAATAGCAAGAGTAATTTTGGGCCAGAAAGCAAAGCAGGCATGTTTTCGTGGATAAAAGAAAGCGCTACTCCCTCCTCCCATTTAAAAATTTTGAGACAGGGCCTGGCTAAGTTGCCCAGATTGGACTTCAACTTTTGATCCTCCTGTCTCAGCCTCACAGAGTGCTAGCTAGGATTATAGGCATGAACCACCAGATCTGGTATGAACTTTTAAGTAGAAACTTGGATTATGTCTTTTCCATAGTAGGTGATTCATTTATAAGTTGTTTATTTTCTAAAAACAGTCTAGTTTACAATAAAACATATTGATTGAAATAGTAAAAGAAACAAAATTAGATCAAGCAAATCATAAATCTTCTTTAAGTGTTGGCTGCTCTGATTGAGCTTCATATTTGACCATAAACTTCCTGGGAATAAAGAGAAAAAGGAAAAAAAAAATCATTTACATAGAAAGGAAGGGCTGTGCTAGTTTTTGAAGTCTAGGACTTAAGAACTGTGCTGTACTAGTCAAGTAAAACTTTTTACTGATGGAAGATATGTGGATATATGGATATATAGATAACAATAAATCATCAAAGTTGCCTAATTATCCACTACTATATTGTGACTCTTGTTAAACACTGTAATAGACACGTGTAATTTGAGTTCTTGTCCATCTAGGTATTTATGTATTTGTCTCATCTGTGTAGTGTTTATTAAGAATCTATTATATGCACAGCATTGTTGCCAGTGTTCTGAGGGATACAGATACCCTTAATGTCATTTATCATTAAATCTAGTTACTAGAAGAAATTATTCAGGAAACAGTTAAATGTAAGGTTAAAGGTGCTTGCTGTCAATACTTTGATGTTAGCTGTGCCAAATACTTGATCTAGGTCTAGAAAAATTTGATTGGTTAAATGAGGGATAATTGTGGGATAGGAAGAAGTTCTGTTGGAGATCTGCAGAGTTTTAAAGAAAACATTGGGTGATGAGAACTGTTTATTTTCTGGTGGAACTTACTAGTATTGGCTTCATAAGGATCGAGTTCAGTATTTAAGTGAAACAACAATACAATAGGAAGTTGTATACTAATAAAATAATTCCATATATTGAATAATTTGCCACTAACCTGATAAAGAAACCACAGATTTTTTTTTTTTTTCTTTGCTGTAGTGGGGATCAATCTCAGGACCTTGCACTTGTGAGGCAGGCGTGGCACCACTGAGCTAAATCCCCAGCCCCTAGAAACCACAGATTTTTAATAGCTGGATGACAGTGGCTGGTGAAGCATTGCTGCTTAATATCAAAGCTGTTTGGTTGCCTTATTGATTGCTGATTAATGTGAGACTGTTCTGTATTTGATATTTCTGCATTATAGCCTAGTATTCCACTCAATGTTTGTGGAATATGTGAACAAAAATTTTAGTGTCTTCTGCTATGAGGTGTAGAATGGAAGCAGTTTAAGTCAGGATTCATGATAAGATTAGCTCATATACTCTTCCAGTTGACATGAGCACATTACAGTTAGTATAGCATAATAAAAAATCACTCAGTACCCAAGAGCTATGCTGGTTCAGAGAAGGAAGAGATCTCTGATTTGTTAAACACTGTGAGAGCAACACTGGTTAATTGTTAACACAAAAATAGTCCATTAATTCAATCACTTTTTAATAGTTAAATCGAAGTAATCTTGCATTTCCCTTCATTTGACTACTATGTGTGCAGCCATTTAGGTCTTTGCTAATCTATTAGGACATAAAGGTTATAGGTCATTATTTTAGCGGGAATGTATCCTCATTGCAAATATGTGAATATTTTTAGCCTGAGATTGCTAAAAGACAGTTCTGAGGACAATTGTAGTGTAAAATAAGTGCAAAATGCCTTACCAAACAGAGGAGGATAGGAGGTATTTATAAGTAGGAAGGCTTAAAAATGGCTATATGGAATTGCTATAAAAGTAAGATTGGATGGAGAAAATAGCTAGGTAGAGGACATAGATGTGGGGAAATTTTAGGGGAGAAACTCAAATAGGGGAAGTTTATCTTGGTTAAAGAAATTAAAAAACAAAAAAGCCTAGGGATGCATTAAAAAGTTAAAGGATAATTAAGGACAAAATTTAGAGGTAGTGACAGTCCAAAGTCATGTTTCCTATGTTTTGTATTCTTATTAATTCAGTAAGTATTTTATAACTACTTCCTTGGATTAGAGTCTAAAGGAGAATTTAGGAAGTATTTTTCATATTTAGTTTTTTGTCATGTTAGAAAAGAGATCAGTTTTTTGCTGGTGATCTTTTTTATCTGTACTTGTACCCATTGTATGAAAGTGATGAGGGTGGTGAAGAACCAGTTTCAGATCTCCTTTCTTCCTTTTGGAATGTTCTTTGGACACCGAGATTTAATTATTTTGGAGATTGTTTTCCATAGGGTTTGTTTGTTTGTTTTGGTATTTTTTCTGAGTTGTACAGCCTTTCAAGAATTAAATAGTTGACATGAAGCTTACATGCGTATGTGGTGATTGGTGAAGGTAGTGCAGGGGGATTTAGAATTTGTTAGGATACTGTTGTAGTATTCACATAAGAACTTATGACTACCCAGGTTAGAAGAGTAACCATAGGGATAGAGGGAGAGGGATTAGTGTGAGGACATGCTCTGGGATCTTGGTGAATATTATGCTTCGGATCAAAAGTTCCCCCCAGAAGGCTCATGTGTTCAGAGGTGAAGGTTTTGAGAATGATTAGATTGGGCTGGGGATTTAGCTCAGTGATTCTGCTGCCTACCTCGAAAGTGCAAGGACTCGAGTTCGATCCCCAGTACCAAAAAAAAAAAAAAGAAAATGATTAGATTATGGAGGCACTAGCCCCTCCAGTAGAGTAGCCCTCTGGTGAGTTCACAGCTGAATGTGCTGTCAGGAGGTGGCTTGTTTGGTGGAGTGGAGCACTGGGCCTGTGCCTTTGAAAGCTATTTCTTGTTCCAGGCTCTTTCCTCTCCAGTTTTTCCCTTGCTCTTTGTTCCAGAGTTGAGCACCTTTCCCTGGCTGTGTTCTTCTACTATGATGTCTCTGCCTTGGAAGCAGCTAACTGAGAACTTAAATCTCTGAAACCATGAGCCAGACATACATTTGTTCTCCTTTTAGCTGACTTTCTTGGGTATTTTGGTCACTTTGCCAATAGCTAGCCCTTAATGGGGAAGGACTAGCACAGGAGAATGAAGAAGGAGGAATGTAAGGACTTGCCACTCAAATCCTAGTGTTCAAAGGGGACTTTAAACTCAGGCCTGCCTAGGTTGCTTTTTTTTTTACCTCTTGGAGAGGGTTCGTTGTGGAGGATGGGATGCAGTGAGTTACAAGAGGTCATTGTTACTGTCAATACTTAAAAGTCTGTAGTGACATTTGGGTGGTATGCCTTGTGTGGAAGAGGACTCTGCTATGCGCAGTGATGATGAGCCTTTTAGAGCGTGGCTGTGGCATACGCGCTATAGGTTTGCTGCCACTTAGGTATGGTATTTATCTTAGGAACAAGGTTTAGCTTTATGGGGCATGGTGGCTCACAATACTCAGACAGGGAGTTTGGGCCTAGAGTTCTGGATAAGAGGCTGTATCCAGTTCTAGCACGTTTATGAAATGTACTCTCCAAACTGGTAAGATCTTGGACAGATCCATTACAGGATTGGAGGCAGGGACAGGAAGATTTGTAGTATCAGCTTTTGAATAGTCTTTTACCTGTGGGAAAATTTTCCCAATATGCATTTAATTTTGCTAATGTAGGAGTCAGTCTCATCATTATAGAAGGCAGTACTAAAAGGTGTGTCCAAGATGTAGCCAGATCATAGGCATGGACTTAGACTTTAGTGATTAGACTCACCTCCCACACGACTTTCCTATGGAACTGAGGAAAAGAGTCTGCATTGAGCGTCCACTTTTGGTTGTGGAAGTGATTACTGACTGGTGGCAGCAGTGTCTCCCCATGGATACAAGATTAATTTCCAGCAGTAGTGGTGGTTTTCTTCAGCTCTTTCTGGGATACTAAACACCAGTGATGGCTGTTCTCTTATTTATCCCCTTTAGTGACATGGTCTGTGATATGGTTTGTTCCTGAAGCTTAACTTTGAGCAGAGTCCTTCACCTTTCCAAGAGTTCTGTGAGGTGCCCAGTAGCCTCTTATAGAGTGCTCTTCTGTAATCAGCCAGGGTTAGCTTCTTTCTTGTGTGTTAAGAACCTTAGCCGGTCATGGCTTAATTAGGAAGAAGGATAGCAAATGAAGACCAGGCTTTCTGATGCCTGCCCAGCTTTGTCAGGACACTTAGTGAAGTGGTTCTGCCCATCTTCCTGGGTCCAACAGGAGTGCCTGTGGCTCAGGAATAATGATGATGGCTACGGCTCAATCCAAAATCAATGAGCCTCAGTATCAGACTGTATTTGGGATGAATTGGAGGAAACAAGGAAAATAACTATGGTGATAATTTAGGTCTGTTTGGATGTTGGTTGTTATGGAGCAATTATTTTGGCTTTGGAACAATTATTTTAGTTTTGGACATCTTTAGTTTAAGATACCATAGAAATAATCACCTGTGGGAATGTCTGACATATAATTGGAAATGCAGTTCTAACATTCAGAAAAGAGAGCTGGGGGGCTGGGGATTTAGCTCAGTGGTTCCACTGCCTGCCCCACAAGTGCAAGGACCGGAGTTTGATCCCTGGTACCCCCCCAAAAAAAGTTCCACTGAAAAGAGAGCAGGGCTAGGGTCTAGAAGAGATAGTTATTCAAAGCCGGGATGAAATTGGATGAAAGTGATAAAAGTAGCAATGGGGGATGGGGAGTGAGGAGGTGAGGACAGACCTTTCGGGGATGTTCATAATTACAGAGCAGATGAAGGAAGTGCTGAGTGAGGAGGTCTGAAAAGGAATGCTGTAGAAGGGTGAAGGGAAATCAGAAGATACACTATTTGAGAAGTTCAAGGGGAGCAAAAGCTTCCAAGGAGCAGGTTGTCAGGTATGTCAAATCCTGCAAAGGAGAGTACAGACTGAGAAGAGGCCATTGTATTTTTGTGACTTTAGAGAAAGTTGTGGAAAATGGAACAAAATCTTACAATAGTAGAGCAAAGGACTAAGGTAATACCTGTAACAAAAGAGATTAATTGGAGAATCTGGTCAAATTTCAGTCGACAGATTTGGAGTCTCAATCGTAAAGTCTGGAACCAGGGATGCAACCCATGTCCTTTTCCTTACCAGATTTTATCAGGCTAGTTGTTAAGTTCGTCTGTTTGAATAACTGCAGTGATGTATCAAATCCTTTTGTTTTAATGAGCTGATAGATGTACTGTAGTGCACTTGGGAAAATATTTTGCTTTATAATTTTAGTGTTCATTAAACATTGTTATGTAAGCTGTAAGCAAATGTGAGGGAACTTAATCATTCCTGACATCTGTGCTTTCATTGTGAATGTGAGTTTTCTTTTGTATATATTCTAATGATTATTGTTAACAGTTTGACCTTGTTTTACATTTCTGCCAGACTATTCAATAGTAGACATTTGCATTCTGTCTTTCCTTCCTTTTATTGTAGCCTTTCCTATGAACAGTGACTTCATTATTGGTTAGACTACTGGTGGTTAAAGCCCTTGCCACTCAAAATTTTCATTTTTCTGTATTTTGAAGTGCCGTCTTTTTACATTTTCATTTTCTCTGTTTAAAGAGCTGTCTCTTTACATGTGATATTCTGATAGAATTTATCTGCTCAAAATGAAAGTCTGTGCTCCTTGAATTCTGGCTTCAAAATAATCATCTTGAGTAGATATGAGATACCAGAGGAAGATGAAAGATGCAGAGATGCCAGTCTTAATTTACAAGAGTCTGTTATCAGCAAGACTGGATCTTGACTTGCATCAGCCTTAAAAATATATTTGGCATTATAATTTGAACTGTGGTATTTCATCAGTTTAAATTTATAGAACCCAATTTTTGGCCTTAATTTATGTAGTCAAATAGAAGATATTAAATTCAGAAAGTGCTTCTTAAAAGATTTATGTATTCTGACATTATTTTTGTGCAGTGTTTTAAAATTAATTGCAGTTCACCTTCAGTCTGGAAAATCTGTCATTATGTATTATCGACTTTAAGGACATTTCCACGAGCATCTCCTTCAGTGTCTGACCCTTTCCTTGCACACTGTCCCTTTACCTTTATGTATTACGTTCATTAGTGTCATGCCATCCTGTCCCCATCCATTGTCTCACATGTGCTAGCCAAGCTCTATCAAGCTCTGGACCACTGAGCTATCCTAACCCACTCCCTTATCCCTGGATGTTGATCTTGTCTACGACACAGTCCTGGGCAACATAACTCATTTTTTTTGGTACCAGGGATCGAACTCGGGTCCTTGCACTTGTGAGCCAGGTGGCGGAACCACTGAGCTAAATCTCCGGCCCAGCATCATAACTCATTTGATCCGGTTGGTAGAGAGTTACACATAAGCTTATCCCAAAAATGAAGGAAAAGAGGCATGATGAAGTTGGCTTGCATGTCATTGTCTAGTGAAGAATGGACAAGTATTCAGGGATTTGAAATTATTTTGTTTCAATAAACAATTTTTTAGGGGTGTTTATAAGATGATTCATATAGTCTAAAAATAAAATCTTTTTATGCTTTTTCCTCAGAGCTATGTTGTTTAGAATTTACTTAGGGATCAAGTTACTGTGAAAAAACCCTTTAGAATAACTTTATTAGAGTTAATATGTCAGAGTTTCAGTGGCAATATTGCTGTTTACATTTTTTCTTGATGGAATTATTTTTCCATGTTATATGGCTAGTATACAAATGCCATGTTTGTTAAACAGGTTTTAAAATTTTTCTTCAGTGCAGCAGAACTCTGTTTACACTGTGACCTTTCAGAGGAGATTGGTAAGCGTGTCAGACACTAAGAACCAAGAAGGGAAGGAAAAATGTATTTTGCAGGTAAAACTTTGGGATACTTCATTTACTTCAAATTTTAAGCAATGTGATAAAAGACTTTATGTTGAAGCCTCAGTGTTTCAGAATGATGATTAATAAGGAGCTTGTCACTTAGAATTCACTTCAGGTATGTGTTTCCAGTGTTAGCCCAAAGTAATTCCTTGTAACACAGATGGATGATTTTTATAATATGCACACATAGTGTGGTGTGGTAATAACTTAGCAATGCAATAAAAATCTAGTGTCTTTTTTTCACTTCGAACTTGACTTGGTGACTTATCAGAAAGTCTGTTTTCATTTCTTCATTAGTATTTTGCCTTGGTATTTTTCTGATAATTTATGGCCTTTAAAAAAAAATTTGGAGGGGGGCCGGGGATTTAGCTCAGTGGTTCTGCCACCTGCCTTGCAAGCTCAAGGTCCCGAGTTCGATCCCCGGTACCAAAACAAAACAAAACAAAAAAACCCTGGAAAGCTCTGGCTTTGGAAACATGTTTTATAGACTTTTGTGGGCTTCCAGGTAGTTCTTTTAATTTTTCATCACTGTTCAAATAAGCTTGTGCATAAACTTCACTTTAGGTGGTAACCTTGGCAGTTAGAGTGACATGAATCACATGGATAAAGCTGTGGCAAAGCCCAGAAGTCCAGGAGCAACAACATTAATAATGTGTCAGTGATGACTAGCAGTAGGATTGAAATTAGATTCAGGGTGCAAGATATACTCAACTTTAAGTCCTATTGAGGTGATCAGTTTGCTGTAGCAAACCCAGCTTGGTATGTGCAAAACCAAGGGAAGCTTCTTGTTGCTTAATATACATAATAAACATTTCTGACTAATTTAATATTGACAGACACAGGGCTGTTTGGTGGGTGTAGCCCCTAGAGTAGTCCTCATTGGGAATAAGGGTACATGTTAGTTCAGTACCCATGAGTCAGTGAATCATCCCATTGGTCCGTGTGTGAAGGCAGATTTATACCTTTTGGCTGCATCCAAAGCTGGTTGCTATGTTTTCCTGTGTATGAGGGGAGAAGTTGTGTGCTGTATGTGTGTGTATGTGTGTGTGCACATGTTTCTGTTTGACTAAAGCCCAGTCAATATGTGTTCAGGCTAGTTCCAAACAACTTCTTAAAACCTTGTTTCTTAGTATTGGGACTCTTGCTTTTGACTTTGGGCTTCTCAGAAATCTTTGTCTGTGACAGCAATAGTGGGTGGAAAAGGTAGGGATGGGTACACTTTAACTAGTATGGGCTGTGAAAAAGTGCATTTATTTCACTAAATTTTAAAAGAAGGACAAAACAAGAATTTCATTTAAATGTCAGATACTCCTAGAAAGTAGAGATTCTGTTTACTCATACTTGCTTAGCTCTCTGGGTTTAACAAAAAGACTGAGAGGAGTTAAATTCTTGCTTGTCATGTCTTAACAGTGTTTGAAGTAACATAAAGATAGTAAATCTCTTGCCAGAGTACAGGATATAAGAAAAAGTTCTTTAAGTTATTTCAAAGGGGCGATTGAACAAAATTAAGAGTCTGCACAAGGGAAAATAGATTTTAAATATTTATTTAATTATGTAAGAACAGGTGCAAAAGATATGTAAGTGCCTGACTCCAAAAGATAACATGAGTGAGTGCTAAAATAAAGGCATTTAAACTTGAATATCAAGGACAAACATCTTTGCAATAGCTTCATTAAAAGACACTATCAAAATTGAGAAAGCCTGATATTAAGGAGATTAAAGAAATGCTTAAAAATGACACTGGGCTGAAGCTTAACTGGATCATTTTTATGTAGAATAACACATCAAAAAGATAGGTTGGGTAATTCAAGTGGAAGAGATTGGAATGTGCAGTTATGACTACAGTTATTGCACCTGAGGCAATAAATGCCTTTTCTTGATCAGCAAAATCTTTATAAAAAAGTTATTACTAATCTTAGTGCATTAAGCATACTTTGAGATAACTAAAATATAGTATTATTAAATGAACTAAAAGGAATCATTTGATCTTTTATACACATGCAAATAAATACTATTCAAATAAAATAACTCAGAAACCTTTAATAATGTTCCTTGAAGTGTACAGTAGAGGAATAATGAATGAATGAAAGAATACTTAATAAACATACATATACATAATATTTTTCTTAGTTAAGCAAGTAACTATAAAATATTATATTTAGGAATAACTTTGAGTTTTCACATTTTTCTCACTTAAAATATTCACTATGTCTATCTAGTTTTTGTTGTAAAATTGTGTTAAATTATAGTTTCCTTTCTTTTTTTTTTTTTTAAGGTACTGGGGATCGAGCTTGGGTCCTTGCGTTTGCTCAAACCACTGAGCTAGATTCCCGGCCCCTGTTTCCTTTCCTTTTTGAATAAATAAGATTTGTTCACTTGATTTGGATTCTAGGCACATTTTTTCACAGAATTACTTTAAATTACTCATAGCCTGGAGATTTAGCTCAGTGGTGCCACCGCCTGCCTCCCAGTGCAAGGTCCTGAGTTTGATCCCTGATCCCCCCCCCAAAAAAAGATTTAAATTACTCATAGTATGGTCTAATTTATAGCATAAATTAGCATAAATTTGAAATGTTACTCCAAGTTCAGAAATCACCTTTAAACATATGAAACATTTGGTCAACATAAGTTTAGTGGCCTCTTTACAGACCCAGTAGATACTTCTCAGGAGCCAGGAATCATTAGCAATCTGAGTAATGATGAGGGTCATTTTGGTAATATACCGTCAAGGTACTTTCTGGGGGCTGAGGATCGAACAAACAAAGTGGACGACACATTAGTCACACCTCTCAGAAATAGTGTATCTTTTTAGTAATTAATTTTCTTTTCAGTGGTCAGTTGAAATATTGTAAAATAGATAGAAATTAAGAATGGAAGGGTCTTTAGTCAAATTTAGACCTGTTTGTGCCTAGAAGGAACCCTGAACAGAATTTAGAGGCAGATATTAGTTTTTAACTATGAAGGTGTTTTAAAGACTTGACTATATGTGGACAGCTAATAACTTAGCATTGCATTTCACACAAGAACTACTGCAGTCTGAATATGATGTTTGAAGATATTGTATGTAAAAACTCAACTCATGTATTGTTTACTCACATATACTTTACCTGAGCTAACCCCCCCTCCCCCCAGCATTGGGGATTAAACACAGGATCTTCTCACTGAGCTACATCCCAGTCCTTTTTTATGTTTTATTTTGATTCAGGGTATAGTTAAGTTACCCAGGCTGGGCTAGAACTTGTTATCCTCTTGCCGTATCTTCTCAGAGTGCCAGGATTACAGGTCTTCCCTGCCATACACAGCTTACATTGTGCAGATTTTAAATACACAAGTCTCTCATATTTGGTAAATGTATGTACAGTTATTTAATAATTATATAAAACAAGATGTAGGACATTTCCTTCTTTCCAGAAAGTAACCTTGTATTGTCTATAGTCAGTCTTCTCCAATTCTGCCAGAGGTAACCACTGACTAATTTTTAATATAGATTAATTTAGCCTATAGATTAGTTTTATGTAAGCAAAATAGTATACTGTCTGTACTTTTGTGTCTGGTTTCTTTTGCATATCTAGATGTTTGTATGCTTTGTTGTATCTTATTCCTTTTTACTTCTGCATAGTATTTCATTGTACAAATATCTGAAAATAAAAGATTTCAACAGACAATTTAGAAAGGTATATGTACAAATGCTCATAAAAATGTGAAAAAGATTTTCAGCATGACTACAGTAGCCATCAAAGAAGTGCAAACTAAAGACAAAGTGAGATGCAACTATATACCTAGCATGACTAAAGTTAAAAAAACAAACTATAATACCAAGTGTTGGCAACTAAGCAATCTCATGGATTGCTTTGGGGGCATAGAATGATATAACTACTTTACAAAATAACTTGGCAATTTCATATACAGGAAAGTTAAACATATACTTACCACATACTGTAACATGGCAGTCTTAATGCTAGGTATTTACCATCCAAAAAACCCCCGTATCTGTACATAGACATGTTTATGTATAGTCATAGCTATTTTATTCATAGTAGCTCCATACTAGAAATAATTTATATGTCTATCATCAGGCAACAGGGGAACAGATAAAAACATTCTGTTTTAAGTTTTATTCTTGTACTTGAGGATTATCCTTGACTGATGTAGAAATGTATAAAAATTTCAGAAATTTTGATATGGAAGGATTCTTAAAAAAAATAGGTAGGTCTTTGTTAAATCAGAAACCATAATCCAGGTTTTTTTTTTTTTTTTTTGGTACTGGGGATCAAACTTGGGACCTTGTGCTTGTGAGGCGGGCGGTAAGTCACCACTGAGCTAAATCCCTGGCCCTCCAGTTTTATTTTTATTCATTTAAAAATAATAATATGTTTAAAAAATGAATTTCTCTGTTATGTTTCTAGATAAACTAGTAGAATTTGATCAAAAATGTGGCCTAACCACATTCTTCCAGTCTTAAAATAATTCCCTTCCAAAAGTTTCCTTCTCTGGGCTTTGAACTGGAACATTTAAAAAGTATAAGAACGTTTTTTATCATCCTGGCACAAATTGGCACAATCAGTAAAGCAATTTGCTTTGATTCTTCCTAGATTCTTTCTGTTGTCATTTTTGAGTTCTAAATTCTCTTGCTTTCCACATTTCATGAATATTTAATGAGATTTTGGGAAGGGGTATATCAAGAATGGTTAGCCAGATTGTATATTAAGCCAAAAATTTTCTTGGAATTGTATTTTAACTGTTTTATGCATTAGTAACGTAGTAAATTTATATCACTACTGTTTGTATCATAATTTTTGGTGGAGATTGTAGTTTATTTATAAATGAGACCAAACTATAGAATATGAACATATTAAGGATGATGAATTAAATTAGCTATTAGGAGGAATTACTAAAGTGGTAGAAAATTGTTGAGATCAGAGGCAGATTTCTTAAATCTTTTTCATGTTTTGTGTACTGTATTGCTGTTTTTTCTTGAAATATGAATACTATAAAATTGAGCCTTACGTTTATAAATGAAACTTGCAAGATTAACTGCAAGTTTCAAGCTGATTGAAATTAATTTAAATTTAGATGAAAAACTCAGAGTGATTGTTTCCTAAGGAAACACTGGTAATCTTGTGCCTACATTTAGACAAGAGAAAAGCTAGATTAAAAACTTAAAAAGAAAAAAAGGATTATGGTAGGCTTGTGGCTTAATTTTAAGTAATTAGAATTGATTTTTTTCTTTAAAAGTCCAAGGTTATTTTATACCCTGGAAAGTAGGTTTTAAAACAATTTTATATACACAAGAATTAGTAATCATTTTTGAGGCAACTCTCCAGTAAATTGACTATGAATACGAAGGTGAAAAATTGTTACTTCTCCCTCCATCTTCATTATTTCCATTATCTAGGGAGAATAAAATTAAGAAACAGAAATTAGGGTGAAATTGCATTTTAAATCCTGCATGATATATTTCGCAGTGAATTATTAAAATCTTCATGTAATGATACTTTGAATAAAGAAATAAGAAAACTATTGATAATCATTGCCTAAAACATCGATTCTCAAATATTTTTCAATAAGTTGCCCCATTTAGGTTTTTTTCGACCCTTTGGCAACATTTCTCCAAGCACTGTGCGAGCATGTGAGCATCTGCTGTGGGGGCAACTTAAGACTATAGCAGTTTAATTTTGAGGGGTAGAGGGAGCGAACTGGCTGATACCACAGTCTTCACCAGAGAAACTGTGAGTAATAGATGTTTATCTCACTTTTTATTTGGAAACAATTTTGCACATAGGAGTTGCAAAAATAGTACAGAAAGTTCCCATTGTATACCTATGTGTCTGTTGAGATGATCATGTGATTTTTATCCTTGCTTCTGTTTATGTGATGGATTACATGTATTTATTTGTGTATTTTGAATCACCCCTGGATCCCTGGGATGAATCCTACTTGATCTTAACGTATGATCTTTTCAGTGATTTGTTATGTAATTTTTGCTAGTCAGGATTGGTGTCATTAAAGAGATTGGTCTGCAGCTCTCTTTTTTGGTTGGGTCATTTTCTAGTATTAGAATTGGGATTGTTAGCTACCAGGAATGACTTTGGGAATAGTTCTTCCTTTTTTATTTCATTAAAGAGTTTGAGGAGTATTGCGTTAGATTTTTCCTAAAGTTCTTGTAGAATTGGGTGGTAAATCTGTCTGGATCTGGGCTTTTCTTAGTTGGTAGTTTTTTATTACTTCTTCAGTCTCATTCTCTGATATTAGATTATTCAGAATTTCTCTATCTTCTTGACTCACTTTGGGTAGTTCATATGTATCTAGGAATCTATTTCTTCTGAATTCTCAAAGTAGTTACTAGTAATCTTCTGGATGTCAGCAGAGTTCATTTTGCTTTTGCTTTTTTCATTTCTAATTGCATTGATTTGTGTCTTTTTTTTTTTTTTTTGGTAAGATTGGCTGGGAGTTTGTTTTGTTCTTTCAGTGAACTGACTCTTTGGTTTATTGATTTTATTTACCAACAACATAAGAGGGTCCCCCTTTCATATATTTTTTTTGGTACTGGGGATCGAACTCTGGTCCTTGCACTTGTGCAGCAGGCGGCGAAACCACTGAGCTAAATCCCCACCCCCCCTTTCATATTTATGGAGCTTTTAATGATGAAAACATCTAACTTACTAGCCAGCCATAGTCAAGACAAAACAGGTTTTCTTTTTGTTGAAAGCTGTTCAGCATTTGCTCTCATTAGCTTTAATACCCTATCATAGAACAAAGAGAACAAAACTCTGGCCTCCCATTCCTCATTCAGTGCTTTTTTGTCTTCCTGCTTCACAAAAATATGAATACAATTTTTAGTATTTTAACATGCTACTCATAAATTTTTCCATTTTCTACAAGCTAAACAAATTATTTTCATGAAAGCAATTACATAACCAATCCTCCCAGAACATAAACTTCTTACTTCCTCTCCTTTTCACAGGAAAAGAAATCTCAAGTGCCAATATTTCATTCATCTTCATGTACAAAGACTAAATTAGTAACAGCATCTTACTTAGAATAGACTACATCTCTATTAAGGAAGAAAATGTTGTTGGTAGGAACATAAATTAGTATAGCCTGTGTAGAAAATAGTATGGAGGTTCCTCAACAAAACTAGATAGAAAACTACTGTATGATCCAGTAGTCGCACTTGTGGGTTTATATCTGAAGGAAATGATATCAATGTGTTGAAGAGACATCTGTAGTCCCTTATTTATTGTAGCACTGTTCATAATAGCCAAGGAATCAAAATAACTTTGTTTTGTTTTTTGGTACCGGAGATCGAACTCGAGTCCTTGTGCTTGCACAGCAGGCAATGAAACCATTGAGCTAAATCCCCAGCCCAGGAATCAAAATAACTTTAATGTTCATCAGTGAATAAATAGGTGAGGAAAATGTGGCATATATATGCACAGTGGAATATTATTTGGCCATAAAAAGAATGAAATTCTGTCATTTACATCAACATGTGTGGAGCTGGAAGACATTGTTATGTGAAGTAAGTCAGGCACAGATAAACAATTATCTCATATTCTCACTTATATGTGAAAGCTAAAATGTTGATCTTTTAGAGTAGAATAGTAGTTACCAGAGCCTGGAAAGATTGTGTAGAAGCAGGGGATGGACAGAAGATGGATAATGCATATAGGGCAGCAGTTGGATGGGAGGAATAACTTCTAAAGCGCTATAGCACAGTAAGGTAATAGTCATTGGCAGTAATAACTACATATTCAAATTAGCTAGTAGGAAGGATTTTGGATGTTCCCAGTACAAAGAAATGTTTGAGGTGATGGATGTGCTTATTACTCTGATCTCATTATTGCACTTTGTATGTATGTTCTGAAATGTCACATGGTACCCTGTATGTACAGTTATATGTCAGTTAAATTCCATAAGTAGTGTTAAAAGGACATTAATATAACATTTTCATTTTTTCACTTTTACTCATGTGCATGAGAGTTAAAAGTACTCAATCTATAATTACCAAGTACACATAACTATTTTCATTGCTTTTCTTTTAGAGGTTGTTATGTTCTTTTAAAATTCCTGTAGAACTTTGAAGAACTAAGTAATCCTTTGTAATCTACCCTGCACACAATCACATGTTTGTTGTCTGATTTGAAAAACTAAATTTTGCTATAGCTATAGCAAAATGCCATAGTAGGGTTGTTGGGTTAATACATATAAAGCACTTGGTGCAGTGCCTTGTTTATTGTAAATGCTTCATATATGCTGTTATCAGTATGGACTGCTTTTTACTTTATTGAAGCTCTTTGAGTCACAAAGTGGCAGCCTCTGTCATTGAAAGTCATGTACTTAGATGAAGATTTAAAAACAAAAAAGCAAAAACCACCAACAAGAATTTACCCTGAAATCTTAGCTCTTTTTGTAATGGCAGAAAGTGTCAAGTGATGTCACTCACATGAGATGTCAGAATTAAAATCCAGTCATGAGAGCTTCATTGCTGAAATAACATGGAGGTCACATATATATTGTGTAAAAATTGATTGAAACATGTTTCTTTTAATCCCTTGATTTAAGTTTTTTCTTTCCATTCTCTGCCTTTTGACTTTTTTCCTCCCCCACCTTTGGTTTCTGGAAATATGGTGAGCTTTTTATTATATCAGAGTCCTAAGTGTCTGTTCTGATTATTTTGAATCAAAAATGTCTGGGAAGGGATCCTAGGTGATCATAGTTGCTATTGAAATCTGAGAACCAGGAATGGGAGATAAAATTATTTGAAGTGTAAGCAAGTGAATTCTCTGACTTTTTCAATGCTTTTGGTAAGTGGCTGATTGTTGAGGACATGAAAACTATTGAAAGGAAAGGGATTTCTGTTAGTGTCACGGAATTTGCTGAGATTTAATGGGAACTATGGAGAGGAAAAACATTCAGGAGGGACAGGATGTCTTAACTGTGATGAATCCTGCATCTTTCTTTTCTCTCCCTGGACTCTCGTCTTTTGCTTGGATTACTCTCCCTTTTAACTCCCAGCCTAAATTTTGTTAACACTGATCTAATCCTGTTAAAAATAGCCCCAGGAGCCCCAGCTATGGAGGCACAGGCCTATATCTCAGCAGTCTGGAAGTCTGAGGCAGGATAATTTTAGATTGGAGCTGGGACTGGCCCATTTAGACACTTAGCAAGATCCTGTCTCAAAATAAAAAACACAAAGGGCTGGGGTTCTTGTTCAATGTGAAAACCTTAGGTTCAGCCCCCAGTACCAGAGGAAAAAACGATCAACCAACCAACCTTCCAACCAACCAGTCTGATAAAAAGGCTGGATGTACTTCAGTAGTAGAAAACATACTTAGCAGTTACCAGGCCCTGGGTTTGATCCTTAGCACCAGCAGAAAAAGCAATCAACAATAAAATAGCCTATTTATTGCAAAAGAACTTTTACAACTTAGGAGAAAATGAATAGTGAAGAAACACTGCAAAACACATGCTTCTGAAATACAGGTTTCAGCTCCTGAGACTTCTAATGAAGAGACGAGAGAATCTTACTGCATGTCTTTCTAGCACCCAATAAGCCGGTGTACCTTGCACAGCCGAACTTTGCCTCCACTCTTTTCTAGAAACCCCCTTTCTTATTTATTGCCACATTACGGCCATCTACTGCCAAAGGTAAACACAGCCACACATTAAGTGGTAGAAACAGATTTTATTCAGTAACTACTGACAGTTGAGGAAAGAGCTGAGCTTGGTGCTGATTTGTGCAGAAGTAGTTCGGGCATTTTAAAAGGCATTTATTCTTTTAGTGCATAAATGGGCTATTTTTTTTTTTTTGGTATAGTTACTGATCATTCAGCAAATTACATTCAGATTCCAGAAAAACTGTCCCATTCTCTTTTCATTAATAAAATTGGTCCTAAGATCAGCTTGTTTTTCTCTGAGGTTCTTTTGTCCTGCCCCTTTCTTTTCTTTGTGTTTATCTCGTGTTTGGATTCACTCTCTCCCCCTTCATGTATTAGAATAAAGAGCCTAATATTAGATCTCAGGGCTTTAGGTGAGTTTGCCAACAGTGGAATTGACTGGGTTGTAAATTTAAAAAACCATGGGGATAGCTTTATTGTGGCTAAAGAGGATCTGAATGAGTAAAGTTGTGAACAGGCCACAAGTCCTAAATCTCTTCCAGAACATGATGTGATTTGTTAGTTGTCGGCCTTTGTGAACTGCAGATATCATTAATCATGAGAGGGAAAAATTTCTGTTTAAATGCTTGATCATTTGTCTTGAGAATATGTGATTTTCAATGTTTTAAGAGTCACGAACCTTATGGGCAGGAATGAGTTGGGTTCCCATTGGCAGCACTGACCACTGGAGAGTGCTTACTAGTGAAAATACGGGATGCTGCTCACACAGCTTGTGGAGTCATTGAATTGTGCATTAGGCTTGAATGTTGATGTGCAGAGGACCTGCAATGAAATATATTTCTTTTTGCTGCATTTTATGTAAAGATTTATCCCTTTTTGTTTTCATGAGAAATAATTTATTTTACTATTCACCAAGAACTTAGGTGAAAAAATAAAATGGATATTTTCTCCATAGATTCTTTAATTTAATTTAATTCAATTTAATTGAACAAGCCTTGTGAGACTTTTTATGTGTTTAATAAAAATTACAATTTCAAAGGACAGGGATCTAGCTCAGTGGTTCCACCGCCTGCCTCACAAGTGCAAGATCCCAAGTTTGATCCCTGGTACCAAAAAAAAATTATAATTTCATAGATTGGTTTTGAATTACTTTAAGATTTCCTATTTCTTATATGGCAGTGTTTATCCAAAACAGTCACACAACTAATAAAGACCAGGTGTTTTTTTGTTTAAAGGTAAGATTTTTGGGGTGCTGTCATTCTTTTTTCCTACTTTTATTCATTCTTTGTCTTGTTTGCTTACTCTGTTTTTACCTCGTTAACTCTGTGATCTTGTTCAAAGCTTTTTCCCTAGAAATCTTTTGCCTAGCAGAGAGGTGCATAAATTTTGGAGAAAAGATAAGACCTAGATTTAATTTTTAGTGTAGAATTTTATGAGATAAAGTGATAGATGCTTTATGCATTATCAGCTTATAGGTGTCCTTAAGTTTCCTTCCTTCCTTCCCTTTTTTTTGGCACAGGAGATCAAACTCGGGACCTTGTGCTTGAGAGGCAGGTGGCAGAACCACTGAGCAAAATCCCTGGCCCTCTTCCTCTTCCTCTTCCTCTTTCTCTCTCTTTCTCTTTCTCTCTCTCTCCCTCCCTCTCCCTCCTCCCTCCCTCCCCCCTCCCTCTCCCTCCCTCTCCCTCTCCCTCCCTCCCTCTCCCTCTCCCTCCCTCCCCCTCCCTCCCTCCCTCCCTCCTCTCTCCCCCTCCCTCCCCTCTCCCCTCCCTCTCCCTCTCCCCCTCTCCCTCTCCCCCTCCCTCCCTCCCTCTCTCCCTCTCCCCCCTCCCTCCCTCCCTCTCCCTCTCCCCCTCCCTCCCCTCCCTCTCCCCTCTCCCCCTCTCCCTCCCTCCCTCCCTCCCCTCCCTCTCCCCCCTCCCTCCCTCCCTCTCCCTCTCCCCCTCTCCCTCCCTCCCTCTCCCTCTCCCCCTCCCTCCCTCCCTCTCCCTCTCCCCCTCCCTCCCTCCCTCTCCCTCTCCCCCCCTCCCCCCTCCCCTCCCCTCCCTCTCCCCCTCCCCCTCCCTCCCTCCCTCTCCCTCTCCCCCCCCTCCCCTCCCCTCCCCTCTCCCTCCCTCTCTCTCCCTCCCTCCCTCCCTCTCCCCCTCCCCCCCTCCTCTCCCTCTCCCCCCTCCCTCCCTCTCCCTCCCTCCCCCTCCCCTCCCTCCCTCCCTCTCCCTCTCCCTCCCCCCTCCCTCTCCCTCTCCCTCTCCCCCCCTCCCTCTCCCCCTCCCTCTCCCTCTCCCCTCCCTCTCCCTCTCCCTCCCCCTCCCCCTCCCCCTCCCCCCCCTCCTTCTTTTTTTTTTTTTAATCTTTGGTGGTAGAGGTTGATTATGGACAGGATTTTTAAGTACTACATTATTTCCCTGATTTTACTCATTTAAGTGGTACTAAATGGTCTTTAAAAGAATTCAAATTTTTCCTAACAGCAGTTAAAAATTGGTCTTATGCCTGTCTTCAGTTTTGAGATAGTTTTTGTAGTTTTTTGTTTAAAAGAATCACTCAAAATTCTATTAGTTAATTTTCTCAAATATGTGATTTTTAACGATTTCCCCCCACCACTCCAAAGAAAACAAGGTTTGTTTTTAAATAATATATCAGTGCTGAATTTTCTCTGGAGAAATGTTCAACTTTATAAAGTGCTACTTTAGAGTAAAATAATTCAAAGAAAGGTTATTGTTTGGGGCTGGATTCAGATACCCTTGAGACTATGTGAAGAGAAATAAAGAGAAGGAAAATCGTTGCTAAAAATAATATAGGAGTTGTTTTTCTGCCTCTTAGAACTACAATAAAGAGGTGATGGCCTCTGAAATTAACAGCTCAATGAATGTGAGCATATTTTAAAATTAAGATGTTATAGAAATCACCTTAAATCTAGATATTGGTGGGTAGAAATGATATTATCTTAAGCATTTAGGGAAATGGAATACATTTACATGCTCTATGAGAGATTTAGTTTAAGATGATCAGTTTCTGAAAGTTGGAGAATTTTATGGAATCTCTTTAAAGGCAGTGTTCATTTATGTGGGCAGAAAATAATGCTAATACTGCCTCTGGGGGAGGGTGGTCCCTGACTTTTTGGTTTATTTCCAAAGTTAATGAACTGTGTATTTTGCTTTTGAGCTTTTTAAGAAAATATTGCATCATAGTATAGAAATCACTTAGTTACTATTGGTTTTCTTAAGGGAGTTTAGAAGCTATGACTTGAATTGATTATATTGTTTAGGCTAGACTCATTATTTAGAAATTCTTTTAGTCATGGCCACTTTGTCTTTGGATTTGTGGTTGATGGCTTTAGTTACTTTGTCTTGTCAGTGGAATTGGCAGTATTGTATGGGGAAAAAAAGTTATATACGTTTTTGTTGTTGTTTAATTGAGTTTAAACTAGACATCTTTCTAGTCATTCTGGTCAGTCATCTGAGTTATTTTAATTACCTTTGTTTTATCTTTTGAGAGAATTAGACTACCATTAACTTTGAGTACAGATACTTTTTTTTCTTGTGGAAGCTTATGTAAATTCTGTCACTGTATGTGTTTTATTTCAGATTGTGTAAAGCATGTTTAAAGCAAATTCCAGAATTTTAGCTTTTTTTTTTTTTGTACCAGGATCGAACTTGGGCAATTGAGCTTGCACAGCAGGCGGCGAAACCACTGAGCTAAATCCCTGGCCCTAGAATTTTAGTTTTTATGCATTAACTATTGGAGTTGGTACCCAGAATTTTGAAGCTTCTAAAAAAAAAGCTAATAACTAGATTATCAGTTCAGAATTAGGGCTGATTTCATAAATTATTTTAAAGTGGAAGACTTTTGAGTGACTATAACTCATTGAAAATATTTTAAATTGTATCCATGAGAAAATGTTTTTTTTTGTTTGTTTGTTTTTGGTAGTACTGGGGATTGAACTCGGGTCCTTGTGCTTGCAGCAGGAGAAAATGTATTTTTAAAATTTATTTATGTATTTATTTTCCCATTTAGTTTATTGGCACATTTTAGGTATACAATACAGTTACATTCATCATTGGGATCTTATACCTTTACATGATGTATCTTGGTTCTTATTTTTTCCCCATTCCCCTGCCTACCTTCCCTATTTACAAAGACTTTATTTTCATGTTTTTCCTTTTCTCATATTTTTTCTTTACCCTTCTTTCCTTTCCCCTACCCCTCCCACTTCTCCTATTCTGTTTAAACATTTTCTTCCTATTTCACAATATCAATTACACATTTTGATTCTTATTTACACTTTTAGTTTGTCAACCCAGAGAAAATATTCGGTTTTTACACATGTGTCCTATTCATTTCACTTAAGAGTATGACCTTGATGTGCATCCACTTAGTATAAATGTCTCTACTTTCTCATTCTTTATGGCTGAGTAGTACTCCATTTTATAAAAAAAACCACGTCTTCTTTATCCAGTCTCCAGTTCATGGGCAATTGGGCTGTTTCCAAGTGTTAGTTATTACAAACTGTGCTGCTATAAACATGCAAATATATCACTGTGATATGATTCTTTTAATTCTTTTGGGAAGATGGCCAGTAGAGGAATAGTTGGGTCAAATGGGACTTCCAATCCTAGTTTTTTGAGGTATCTCCGTATTTATTTCCACAGTAGTTGTACCAGTCTGCATTCCCACCAACAATGGAGAAGGGTTCCTTTCTCCCCACAACCCCGCCAACACCTGTTATTGGTTGATTTCATGATAGCAGCCATTCTTTCTGGGGTGAGGTGGAATCTCAGTGTTGTTTCCATCTGCATCTCTCCAATGACCAGTAATTTTGAACATTTTTTCATATGTTTATTTGCTGGTTTTACTTCTTTGTCTTAGAAATGTTTGTTCATTTCAGATGCCCATTTTTGAATTGGGTCTTTAAATTTGGGGGGTTCTGATATTTTTAAGTTCTTTATATATTCCAGATAGTAGACCTTTGTCTGAGGAACAGCTGCTAAAATTTTTTTCCCACATTGCCGGTTGTCTCTTAGCTCTGTTGATAGTTTCTCTTGCAGTGCAGTAGCTTTTTAATAAGATGAGATCACAGTTGTTGATTCTTTGTGCTAGTTCCCTTGCTACTGAGTTTTTGTTCATAAAATCTTTTCCTATGCCAAGGTCTTCAAGAATTCTACCTAACTTATCTTCTAGCAAGTTTAATGTTTCTGTTTTAATATTTAGATCTTTAATCCACTTCAATCTTAGGTTAGTGCATGATGAAAGATAGGGGTCTAATTTTAATCTTTAGCAAGTTGAAATCCAGTTTTTCCAACACCATTTATTAAAGAGGCTATCTTTCCTCCAGTGAAGATGGTTGGCTCTTTTTTCAAAGATGAGGTGGCTGAGTATGTCTGAGTTGTTTCTGCATCTTCTAATCTATTCCACTGATCTTAGGGTCTGTTTCTTTGTCAGTACTGTGTTTTTATCACAGTGGCTTTGTAGTACAGTTTCAAGTTGGGAATTGTGATACCCCCTGCTATGACCCTGTTGCCTAGAATTGCTTTTGCTATTCTAGGTCTCTTCTGGTTCCAAATGTACTTTTGGATTGTTTTCTCTAGTTCTGTGAAATATGCTGTTGGGATTTCAATTGGGATTGCATTGAATCTGTATAGCAGTTTTGGAAGTATGTCCATTTTCACTATATTGGTTCTTCCTATGCAGGAACAGGGGATGTCTTTCCATTTTCTTGTATCCTTTTCAATCTCTTTTTTCAGAATGCTGTATTTCTCAATGTAGAGGTCTTTTGGTTCCTTCGTTAGGTTGATTCCTAAATATTTTATTTTGGGGGATGCTACTGTGAAAGGGATTGTTTCCCTAATTTCTCTCTCAGTGAGTCTGTTGTTTGTGTACAAGAAGGGTATTGATTTTTGAGTGTTGACCTTGTATTCAGCTACTCTACTGAATCTGTCAATTAAGTCTAGAAGTCTTTTGGCAGAGTTTTTTGAGTCTTCTATGTAAAGTATCATACTGTCAGCAAATAATGACAGTTTCACTTCTTCCTTTCCTATCTTTATTCCTTTTATTTCTTTCTCTTTTCTAATTGCTGTGGCTAATGTTTCCAGAACTGCATTGAAGAGGAGTGGTGGTAGTGGGCATCCTTGTCTTGTTCCTGATTTTAGAGTGAAAGTTTTCAGTTTTTGACCATTTAGTATGATGTTGGCTGTTGGTTTTTCATAGACAGCCTTAATGAGGTTGAGATAAAGACCTTCTATTCCAGTTTTCTGTAGGGTTTTTATCATGAATGGGTGTTGGATTTTGTCAAATGCCTTTTCTTCATCTATTGAGATGATCATATGGTTTTTGTCCTTGACTCTGTTAATATAGTATATTACATTTATTGATTTATGAATGTTGAGCCATCCTTGCATCCTTGGGATAAATGTGACATGGTCAGGGTGTATGATCTTCTTGATGACCCTCTGTATTCTGTTTGTCAGTATCTTGTTGAGGATTTTTGCATCTATGTTCATTAGGGAGATTGGCTTGTTCTCTTTTTGGGTTGTGTCTTTCCCTGGTTTTGCAATCAAAGTAACACTTGCTTCCAGGAGTGAATTTGGAAGTCTTGCTTCCCTTTCAATTTCTTTGATGAGTTTAAAGAGTAATGGCATTAGTTCTTCTTGAAATGTCTTGTAAAATTCAGCAGTGAATCCATCCAGACTGGGCTCTTCTTTGTTGGAAAATATTTTATTACATTTTCAATTTCACTCATTGTAATTGGGGTGTTTAAAATTTCTATATCTTCATTTAACTTTGGCAGTTTATATGTATCTAGGAATCTGTCCCTTTCTTCTGTGTTTTCCATTTTATTGGAGTAGAGGTTCTCAAAGTAGGTAGGTATTGATGATCCTCTGGATTTCTGTTGGATCTGTTGTGACTTCCCCTTTTTCATTCATAATTGCATGTATTAGTGCCTTTTCTTTCCTTTTTTTGATAAGGTTGGCTAAAGGTTTATCAATTTTATTTATTCTTTCAAAAAACCAACTCTTCGATTCATTGATTTTTTTGTATTGTTCTTTTAGTCTCCATTGCATTGATTTCTGCTCTGATCTTTATAATTTCCTCTCTTATACGAGCTTTGGATTTGTTGTGCTCTTCTTTTTCTAGGAGCTTGAGGTTCTGCATTAGGTTATTTATCTGAGTTTTCTCTGTTTTCCTAATATGGGCCTTCAGTGCTATGAATTTCCCACGTAGAACTGCTTTCATTGTGTCCCATAGATTCCTGTATGTTGTACTGGCATTTTCATTTACTTGTAGAAACTGTTTAATTTCTTCTTTAATTACTTCTGTGACCCATTGGTTGTTCAAGAGGTTGTTATTCAGTTTCCATGTGTTTGTTGGGGTTTTGCTGGTTCTTATGTTATTGATCTCCAATTTTATTGCACTATGGTCTGATAATATACAGGAGATAATTTCCATTCTTTTACATTTACTTAGACATGTCCTGTGAGCTAGCATGTGGTCTATTCTGGAGAATGGCCCATGTGCAGCTGAAAAGAATGTGTATTCCGATTTTGTGGGGTGGAACACTCTGTAAATATCTATTAAGTCCATTTGTTCAATAGCTTGGTTCAGTTCTAGAATTTCCTTGTTAACTTTTTGCCTAGATGATCTGTCTATTTGTGATGGTGGGGTATTGAGGTCCCCCATGACAATTGTGTTAGTATTTATTTGGTTTTTCATGTCTATTAATATTTGTTTTTGTATATTTGGGAGCATTCGTATTTGGTGCATAGATATTTATGACTGTCATCTCTTCCTCTTGGATTGTTCCCTTTTCAAGGATGTAGTGGCCTTCTTTGTCTCTCTTAATTAGTTTTGGTTTGAAATTTACTTTTCTGCAAATAAGATAGCTATCCCTGCTTTTTTCCGGGTTCCTGTCACATGTAGAACTGTTTTCCATCCTTTTACTTTCAGTCTGTGAGTTTCTTTTTGAGTTAGGTGTGTTTCTTGTATACACCATATTGTTGGATTTTGCTTCTTAATCCATTCTGCCAGTCTATTTCTTTTGATTGGTGAATTGAGGCCATTAACATTGATGGTTATGACTGATATGTATTGACTTATCAATGTTACGTTATTTTCCTGTTGTTGGCTGTTTTTTGTTTTTCTCCCTCTTCCTTTAATTTCTTGCCTTGCCTGATGAATTTGCTGTCTTCAGTCTCATGGAGTTGTGACCTTTGTTGTCTTTTTCTAGGATATTGTTTAGAATTGTTTGGCATGCTGATTTGGTGTTCTTGAAGTTTCTCAGTTGTTCTTTGTCATGGAAGTATCTTATTTCTCCATCGATTTTGAAAGATAATTTTGCAGGATACAACAGTCTAGATTGGAAGTTATTTTCTTTTAGGGCTTGAAATAATTCACTCCAGGCTGTCCTTGATTTGAGGGTTTGTGTTGAGAAGTCTGCCATGATTCTGATGGGCTTTCCTTTGTAGGTGATTTGTTTCTTTTCTCTAACTGCTTGTAGTATTTTGTTCTTCTGGTGGGTTTCTGGGATCTTTATTATTATATGTCTAGGTATAGATTGCTTTTTGATCGTGGCTAGTTGGAGTCCTATATGCCTCACTTATCTGTATGTCAAATTCTTTTGCTCTGTTTGGGAAGTTTTCTGTCATTACTTCTATGAACATTTTTTTAAATGTCATTTGTACTTTCTCCTGCTTTTGCATGGACTCCTATCAGTCTTACATTATTCTTCTTTGTGTCATCTAGGAGCTGTTGGATTGATTTTTCATGGTCCCTTACTATTTTTAAGAGATCTCTCTTTTCATGGTCACTGACCGCCATCCTGTTTTCAGTATCTGATATTCTGTCTTGAGATTGCCTCAGTCTACTGTGTATGCTTTCAATAGAGTTTTTAATCTCCTGGATATCTGTTTGAATCTTTTTCATGGATTCCATTTCTTTCCTGTGTTGGGCATGGGTTCCATTTCTTTCCTATGTTGGGCATTCATGGTTTCCATCATGGTCCTGAACTCATCTGTTTTTTTTAAATCTGTTTCTGTTCTAGAGTCTCTCTAATCATGTCTTTCATTCTGCTCACCATTTCTGTAGTTATCTGGGAGATTATTTCCGTTTTGAATTTTTCTAGAGCCTCATTCTTCTGTTTTGTTACTTTTTGCGCTATTAGCTCAGGGTGTCCAGGTGATCGATTATCAGACTTTTCCACCTCGTTTCCCCCAGAATTTGCCTTTGGTGCACTGGAAGTCTGGGTTTGTGCCTTGCTTAAATGTCTTCTCATTTCTATTTTTGTTGTTGGTACTCTCCTTGGTTTAATTCCTGGGTTGATACTTCAGTATTGCTTATTGTCAGGATCTTTGTTGCTTGTATAAAATATATTTATATAAAACACATATTTATATATTTTCTTGCCTGTTTCTTATGACTAGAGCAATATATGTTCCATTTAGTGATTTTAGAAAATGAAAAGTATCCGTAAAAAAATTGAGACAATTGAGAATCTAATCACATAAAATTACAGTCAAGCTTTGGATTGCAAGTAAGTTGGTTCTGCAAATGTTCCATGAGACAAGTAAACATTTCTATGAAATTTCAACTTGACAAATGAATAATGTCTTGCAATGCAATTAGTATGTCATGGCGAATGTTCTCAACTGGTTCTCTCTCTCTCTCCTCTCTCTCTCTGCTTTGCTATATGAGTGCTTTGGATTATGAGCAGAATGGATCATTCTTGGGACCAATGTTTTCCTGTAGTTATAATTTATATTCTTATAAATAGCTATTCATTTTTCTTGCTCAAATTGTATTTTATATTTAGAAGAACCTTCTAGATCCACATTTCTGAACTAAGATCCTTTAAACAATTTTAATTATTTGTTGATTGCAATAGAGAAATACAAGAAAGGAACTAGAGTTAGGTACTTGGTTTAGGATCGCATTCCCCTTTATTTCCCCCTTGAAAAAGTAATTGTAGTTATTTGTGGACTGTTGATTCATTTTGAGCATGTACATATGTACATTCCTCTCTACCCTTGACTGAAAGTTCTCTCTGGACTCCAGCATATCTAGTTTTCTGGCTGATTCAGTCTTCACAGTTTCTTCGCAGTGAGGGAATACCTTTGATTTTTGACTGGCAGCACTTAGAATGATTCTATCCGCTAACAAGGTTTAGTTGACCAAATTCAATTGCTTCCAAGTAGCCTTGTTTGTTTGTTCCCTGTGAAGCCCAGTCTAAATCTTTTCCCCATAGAAATTCCTGCAGAAAAATCTTATAGCAACTTTCTGTTTGCCGTCCAAAGAAAATTTCAAAAAATGCCCCATGCAAAATAAATACAGCAGAAAAGATATATTGTTTTGGCTTAAAGAGCATCAGAGGTTCTTATCAAATCAACATCAAGAAGTATCTGCATCTGTGGCTGAGCATGTCTGAAAGATGTTGCTTGTTTACTGAGGCCATATGTGTCTTCAGTTAATAAGAGTCAGTGATATTATATTTATTGTAGCACACTAGGTCCTCTTGCTCATCAAGCCATGTAGTGGTATGTTTTTCAAATCTCCCTGCACTCTTTCATTCTTAAGCAGGATTTAAAGAGAAGATCACTTGAGAGGAGAACCTGCCTGCTGCCAGAGCCATAGCTCTCTTGTTTATGTGTTGTTCATTCTGTCAGACTTATTGGTCAACACCTTTTACCCCTATCATTTCTGAGCTTACTGGGGAATTTATAATTACTTCAATAGGAGGAAGTGAACCAGCATGTTAAATTATTTTTCTTTTTTCAAACTGCAAGCGTTCTTTTAAGGAAGACAGACGTATGTGATAGTATGTACATAGTTTTGATTGCCTTCAGAACTTTGCTTAAGGTGAGCAGTTAACACATTGGTTGCATAAATAGACCCACATTTATTCTGTACATTCATGGTTTATGCTTTTACAAGTGTTACATGATAATTTTCCAAAAGGTAAAATGTGTGAACTGTTTCATTTAACTTATTTAATTAATGGGGAAGTCAGTAAGATTTTAGACTGGTTGAAAGAATATTTAAGAACCTAGACATTCATCAACAATATATCAAAGACATGTTTTCTGTGTTAGAAACAAAATGCCTCACAGAGCCATTGATCTTTGTGATTATCTGTTCTATCAGACAGAAATTATTTATGTCTCAATTGAGTAAAACCCCACAAATTAGCCAGTGACTTCATTGAGTCTGGGCTTTATGCAGAGTGAACAGTGAGTTGCTTGAGTACCTGTGCTTGGAGTGAATGCCTGTTGTGCCCCTGTGCAGTACTCGAGTGCTGGGTCCAGCTATTTTCCATATTTCTAAGTTTTGGAACGTTTTATGATATAAATAGGAAAAGAAAAATGACGTATTTTCCTTCACAAATAAAACAAAGAAAAAAGATGAGGAAAAAGGAAGATTAGGCAAAGATATTTTACTTTGGCAGTGTTTCATGTAAAAAAACCCGTTTCATATTATTTCTACCAAAAACAAATTACTCCCATTTCTTTTGATCTGTAGTGTCTGGTGCTTTACCAAAAAGCAGTGGAAGAGCTTAACTTGAATTCATATCCCAAGCCTTGTGTTTGTCCCATAACTGAGTGTGGAAGGAACTCTGAGTAGAACTGTGATCCAGTTAATATTCAGCAGTTGACTTAGTGAATCATTTTATATTTTCATGTATTTGTGAGACAAAGTTCTGTTTTGAGATAGTTTTTAGTGTTAGAAGTATGGAAGATGGCCATATAAATTTTGCTAGTAATACTAAGTAAGCTTTGTGTTTACTCTGTGATGTAGAATCTTTCGCTTTTAGAACCATGAAGACTTTAGACATCATCTTTGTATGAATGAGGGTGAGAAGATAAGTGACTTACTGGACTAATTCCAGGAAGAATGAGAATTAAAATCTGTGCTCACTTCTGAATGGGCCTTGTCCGCTCTTCAGTGCATGCATAATTGTGAAGCATAGCCCATAAAAAACTATAATCCTTATTTAATATTTATTGTGAGTCTGTTACTTTGGTTACTGTGCAAGGTTTTTAAATCACAAAAAAGATAACACACATGCAATTCCTGTTCCTCAGGGCTTAAGGCCTATCTGAAGAGACTGCGTTTTATTATTGTTTTTCAAGTAACTCCTAACACAGGGAAAGATACTCAGTGAGTGATTAATGGGAATAAATGCTGTAGGAATTTATTTATTTATTTATTTAGGTACTGGGGATTGAACTCGGGTCCTTGCGCCTGCGTAGCAGGAGGCGAAACCACTGAACTAAATCCCCGGCTGCTGTACGAATTTATAAGAGAAAATGGTCTCCGATGAAGGTGCTAGAAGGCAAATAACCATGCAAAACAGCGCATGATTAATGGCCTAAAGGAGCAAGGAATCACAGTTAGGAAATGTGACGGTGCCAGCCGTCACTAGTCAAACAGTACCTGAGAGGAGGGGAGAGGATGAAAGAAAAACACAAACTCTGAGGAAAAGAAAAAGGAGAGAGAGGCGGAGGGGGGACCCCTCTTCCCACTTTATTGCCCTTTATATACCTTTTCCACAACCCCCCAACCTCTCCTCTGCACATAATTCGGCGACTAATTATTTTCCAGGGAAAAGGTCAAATGTATCTTTACAACTCCGGGAATAACGTTCCCTTGCCCTGCAGACATTCCAACTCTTTCTATTTAACCAGTCTCGTTACAAGTAACCATCCTTGTTTTTGTGCCAGCTGCATATCCAGGATTCATTATGTTCTCAAGAGACTCAGAGGCCTCTCAAGGTTATTTCAACCTTTCGCTCTCCACAAGGAAACATTTGTTTTTCCCAGGAAGGGAAAGTTGGTATAGTACCATACTCACTTTTACCTCACCATTTAATCCTGATGGTATCATTTTTGTTTTGTTATTGATGTGATACGTTTGCTTGGCAGTGCTATTAAAAGTTGATCTAAACTGAATTTTGGTTAAATTATTCATATATTTAGTTTTTAGGTAACCCAGACAACTGTCAGTATTTATGTTGGTAATGTTTTGAGTGGTGGCCAGGCATAATCCTGTCTAGTCATACAGAAGGCAGTGACTTAAATATGTATTTCCTGAAAGTCCTAAGGGCTGTAGCTTATGATGTTAAATGCTAAATTTGTTTCTGTTTCTAGTGGGAATAGGGAAGTTGTAAAAAAGTAGTAGAGGAGTTAAGTATCATAGATACTCAGTTTTCAAGGGCATTTTGTGTATTAGTTTTCGCAGAAAGGTTAGCATTTTGATTGCTGTCTTTGTCAAGGTTAAAAGAAGCAAAAGCTAAAATTAATATTTCACAATTCTAATTGCTTTTGCTTGGTTCCTCTGCACATCTTAATGTATCTGATTTTTAAATATTCAAAATTTCATTTCCTCTGGTGTAAAGTAGAAGTGAAATAACTTAGGGTAGTAGAATTTTGTCAATGATAGTTCCCTGGCACTCTTTTAAAGGGGAAGGAATAGTGTTTGTATCATGTCTTTAGCATTAAGAAGGTGACAGTTTCTCTAAATACTAATGACATGTGAAGCAAACATTTTCAATGTGCTAAAACTTTTGTGTTGTATGAGAGATATAATTGATATTCTGCTTTTTCTTGATGAATAGTAACTGTTCTTTCTGAAAAAAATTTTTAGTAGGCTTAGGCAGATTGAGGAAAGACAAGTATCTTTGTGTTTGCCCACATTCTAATGTAATAATGGGTCATGAGAGGTGGAAATGATTCAGGAGGATTTGAGGGCATCCCTTCATTTTGATAACTGGAGGATCTGTGACCCTATCCAGGGACAGAGCTAGGAATTACACAGCATATATAAACACATACACACACAGACATGGAAATACTTTTGGATGTGCATGTATGTAATAAAATCATGAGTTCATGCTGAATCCTTCCCTTCTACCTCAGCATTTTAGTTGTTTGTAACCGTCCCCAGCAGTGAGAAATCTAGCACCCAGTATCCTCAGTGAAAGCACACTGCTGTCAGCTGTCGTGTCCCATGGCCTCTGCACAGCCCCAGATGCCCCCGTGTCCTCAGCTGCTGTTCTCACTCCTCCTTTGATGGGGCCAAAGAGGAAGGCAAGATGGTGAAGGAGGGAAAGGCAGGTTTGAATTCTCTAATAATTCACCGAGACTACTCTCAGCCCGTCACATTTTAAAATTTCCTCTCTGTGGTACCTGGGTGTTTGCTCATTGTACCAGGATGGTTGGTCCTGATCACTATTTCACTGAAGAGAAACGTGAAGATGTGATTACTTCCCCAAAGAGGTGTGTTTCCTGCAGCCCAGGGCAGTCTTTGTCTGCTGGAGAGCACAAGGTTCTCCCAGGGTCTGGAACTGTAGAGTGTGTGTGTGTGTGTGTGTGTGTGTATAGTGTTGCTGCTGGTCCTGTGTTTATTTCTACCTGAGCAGAGAGGCTCAGCCGTGGTCTTGTGGTTCTTTAGTTAGAATGTCTTCAGTGTGCACAGGCACACAGAGCAACTTCCTGGTATTCACACAGAGCCAAGGCTTGGTCAAGAGGACCCCACAGCTCCAGGTGGCATTGTGTCTGAAAATGCCGCATGGGCAACTTCAGCACCCTGGTGCCTGCCAATGGAATCCTTTCTAACCTCACACCTATGGTCTTAGGTTTTTCCCTGCCTCATGATGAAGGACATTGTTTTGTGTTGCAGGGAGTAGAAAACTTGCCTTAGAGTAGCTAACCAGGAATAATTCTGAGGACAGAGGCAGGATAAACAGGGGAGGGGAGTTCAAAGGAATGTACTTTTGAGGGTATGCTGTTAATTTGCATTTATATGAAAATTTTTTTTTAAACCATCTC
The DNA here is from genome assembly GCF_053883595.1 of Heterocephalus glaber. NCBI lineage: Eukaryota > Metazoa > Chordata > Mammalia > Rodentia > Bathyergidae > Heterocephalus > Heterocephalus glaber. Next base: position 10,284,142 of record NW_028258151.1, on the reverse strand, counting down.
TAAATCAAATTGAGGTTTATGTTTTAATTTTGATCAACAAGGATTAATTTGGAAAGTGAACAATAAAAATGGTTGTTATCCATGTAAATTTCTATCCTGGAGATGATTATTTAGCCTTAGGTGCTGAATTTGTATCAAAGAATTGTGATCAAATACTTTCTCATTAAGCTGGCAGACATTTACCGGAAAATGTCTTTAAACAGTCCTCTTGAACAATTAAAATTACTTTGTTGTTCTTATGTCTGACTCTAAACTTGAGAAACTCAATCTTCTTGCGAGGTGGATAAAATGACAAAATGTGTCAGGATTATTCAGTTATGTAAATGCAAACTCATTTACTTTGAGAATCATCATACCTTTTAAAATAAGATTGATCAACACATTTCTTAGAATTTCTTTCACTGAGCTAATGAATAGATATTTTTATTCTTGAAATATTGCATTTTATTCTCATTAATGGCCTTTAAATCATAATGGATTTATTATGAGTAAATAAATCATTGGATTTCTAGTAGTTATAAGTTATTTTCAAAGAGCATTTAAGTGCTTATAATCACTAAACAAAGGAGTACTATAGATTAGGTGTGTTGTAAACTACACATAAAAGCAGTGTCTTTTTTATTATCTGTAACTCTAATGGAAAGAAAATGTTAACTTAGGGTAATGAAATAGGCCTCCAAGTATGATGGTGAATAGACCATTAGGTTAATTAAAATGAGGATATGTATCACTGCTGTGGTGGAACTTCCATTGTGGAGGAGACAGATTCATTTAGTGCTTGAATAGTAAAACTCACAATGTGTCACTCCCAGCCTAGATTTACTACAGAAAGAACAAGATTAATGGCAGGGGTGATTCAGTTTTGTTTCATTTACTTTTACCTGTCACATTACTTGTCATTTTAGAGAGCCTGCCAGTTAAAGGTGAAAATTTATCCAATCTTTAAGAAATCACTTAAGTGTAAATTTTGCTTTCCTATCTGTACATCATCCCAGATGAATTAACTACAAAAACCAGATTAAATAATAGTGAAGTGTGAAGGCTTTATAATACAACATTACAAAAGTGAGCAATTTATTGATTTGTGAAAATGCAATTGAAGTGACCAAGGAAACTTGTTAGTTATACTAATTGTGTATAGTTTGTTATCCACTTGGCCAACTTACTACTTGAATTTAAAGAATTCAGTGCCTCACTATCAAATGTAGTTCATAAAAGATTTTTTTTGGTAGTGCTGGAAACAATCCATGGCCTCGCACATGCTAAGCAAATGCTCTACCATTGAGTTACACCCCCGCTTGCCAAAGAGTTTTTGAGCGCTCTTTCTTGAAAGTGCCAGCTAGGAAGTAGCTTTTCAATACATGCTCTCTATTTTGATTAAAAAGGCTTGGCATGTGTTTAAATAGGTATTAAGTTCAATATGCTCTTGAGCTATTCAGCTTCCCCCAGCATATGCCTAATATCATGTATTAATTTCTGCTCAGGTCTTCGATCCAGAATTCCAGCATCTGGCCTAATAGTCAACCAGCCAGTCATCACCGTTAGCTCTTTGTCTACCGTCTGAAGTATGTGTGCATCACTTAGTGATTTATAAAGCAAATGATAATAAACCTAATGATGTATGTGGTCAGTCAGTCAACCTTTTATTGAATTCCAATTCTGAGCCTGGTATTGGAGTAGGTACTTTCATTTGCCTATGGCTTTCTTGGGAGGTTGTATAGGATTAGCACATATTCAGAAAAGAATCAGTTTCTCTGAGTATTATGAATTAGAAAACTTTCAGGATGGTGAGATTCTCTTTCTCTTGTTTTCTCCTGTTTATTCTGGGGGAAGTTGTTATTCTTGATGATAGGAGGACATTTTTACTGAATTTATATATTTAATATTTTTAATATGTGAACATTAAATTTGATATAGTAAAAATTTAATGCTTATTAGGAGATGATCTTTAATTGGATTCAATGTCGAATTTTTTTCTAAATAATTGATTTAGAACATTTAGCAGGTCTCATTTTGTCCCACTTTCTCCACTTAAGACTCATTTAATCTTATTAAAGAAAATGAAGAAATTGTGAAGAGTCATTCAGCCTGAACCAGGCCAGAAAGCTATAGCAATGAAGGTAGGCAGCTATAGGATTTGGAAACTCACCATCATACTTGCAATCTTTCCTGATACGTCTATTTCTTTCTTTATGTCTGCTCTTTTATTTTCTACCTACATGCTGCCTTCTTCCTCTCTCTCTTTCTCTGCCTTTCTCTGTGTCTGTCTCTGTGTCTCTGTCTCTGCCCCCCCCCCCCCCCATTCACTGTGTATACTCATGATTTAGTTTGGCTTACCATAAAGAGTGTTACATTCAGCACTGGTATTTGTCATCCATTGCTTACTACACAGTTCTTTCTCTCAGTTCACATTCTTGAGCAAATGAATCTAATGGATTTGTGTATTGACCAAAGTAAGCTAATTTATGTTGAAGTAACAGAAATGACTCATAATTATTTTTCATTCATGCTACCTGGTTATCATGGATTGAATGGGGGCTCTGTTTCATGCTGTCTTCATTCTAAAACCCTGACTGCAGTAATCATTTGAAGCATTGCAGGTGTGGTGAGGGAGAGCTTTCTAAACAGCTTCCACCCAGAAATGACATATTACGTTGACCAAAACAAGTTACTTATCTACATATGGCATTAATAATATCATCCCTTCATGTGCCCTGGGAGAGAACTACAGTTATTTGTGGACAACATTACTGACTACATCATATTTTACGCCTACTTGGAATACACTCTCTCTTCATGGAAGACAATTCATTAATCTTTTAGGAGGCATTACATATCTACATCCTTGGCCAGGTAACTTCGGGTAACTTCTAGTAGGCAGAGTGCATTTTTCCCCTCAGTGTAAATCTTGGCCATGTGGCTTGCTTTGGCTAGTAGAACATGGATAGGCACGACACATGCCACAGTCAAGTAGGAGCTTTACAGCTGGTTGATGTGCTTTGACTTGAATTCGTGCACTCTTGCCCACTGCCAAGATAACATCACATCCCAGACAGGGACTGCTGTGTAAGCTTTGATCCCAGAATGAGAAGACATGTAGTGTAGACCTGTAGCCTAAGCAGAGCTCTCCTCGGCCCTTAACTTTCATTTACTGTGAACAGAAAATATTTGGTGTGGTTAGTCACTGAGATTTGGGAGTTGTTTGTTACTATCACAGCAAAAGCTGACTTGATACAATGGGCTTTGGAGTAAGTCAGCCTGGTCTTGAGTGTTAATTCTGTTAGTTTGTGATTTGGGGTAAGTTATTTAATGTCTCTGAGCCTGGGTTTCTTCATGTGTAAAATGAAGACAGTAATGCCTACCTCACAGTTGTCTTGTGAAAACAATTGGATGACTTCCATAAAATGCTTAGGATGGCACTCAGCACAAGAGGAGTAACAGAAGTTACATCCCTTCCCATTGCTTTCCACCTCACCATCCTTGCTAGAGTTATTCAAGTGTATGTTTGCTTGGTAAAAATCCTGTAGAAAGGAATTGTGAGATTAAGATTTAGAAAAATAGGCTTCTGAGGTGAATCTTTTAAAGTCCCAATTTAAGAATTTCTTTTCAAAGAAAATCCAGGATGGTCTTATAACTGATCTTGACAGGTTCCTAGACAGTGATAAGTCAGCTAGATTTCTGACTGAGATTAACAGCCCCCCTATTATGTACCTATGGAATTTTTCATCCTTCTAAGAGGAAGACCTCTGCCAATTAAATAGTTTTCGTAAGAGCCCTGCTGTTGCCACCAACAATCTCTTCTATGGAGGCTGATCTGTGGCACTGAAACCAAGAGCAGTTAACCAGCAGCTGGTCAGTGGCATATGATCATCCCTCACTCAAGGTGATACAGGTGGAGAGTTCATATCCCTAATGAACTTTTAGTGGTAATAGAGGAGATGATAGAAAACAAAACATAGTGTACCATAAGTGTGTGTGTTACCTGCTGTTATTAATAAACATGAGATGAATTGTCCAGCTCACAAATATGAAAGAGTGTACAGGGCCCTGGAGGTGTGGTTTACTGGTACAGCACATGCTGGTTTCAGATCCCAGGCCCACCCAAAAGAAAGAAAAATAATGAGAGTACACAGAAATTACACATTTAGAGGATTTAGGGTAGTAAAAGACAATAGTAAGGAGAAAACAGGGACAGAGAGCAATGAAAGCTCAGCTTTGTGGCAGGGGTCAAATCAAGAGTATGATTTCATACCTTATGGTAGCTCTAAAGTGCATCTCAGAATTCTTTGATACTAGAGCCCATTTACACCTAGTGATTTGCATTTAATGAACATGTTGTGGCAGAAGTGATGGTGTGTGACTTCCAAGATGAGATTACATTAGGCATTGTAGCACTGGCCTTGCTCTTGGACACTCAGACAATCCTGTGGAACCAATATGGATCATGGACACAGATCTTCACACCCCTGTGCCCTACTCAAGTTCTCAGATGATTGCAGCTTCTGTGACACCACCCCCTTGCAGGTAGCAAAATGAGAGATCTTGAGCCAGAACCACCAAGATAAGCCATAAAGTGTTCTTGATTCTTGATCCTCAGAAACTGTGAGGGATCATACATTGTAGAGTAGTTTATTACATGGCAATAGATTAACATTACTAAGTAAAATCTCCCACTTTCTTAAGGTATCTTTTCCTCAATACCAGTATATCTCTTTTTCATTTCCACTTCTCTTCCCTCCCAGATACTCCCCTTCCTCCCCATTCCCTTCTTTTTGTAGTATGGGTGATTGAACCCAAGGGCTTTCTACCATTGAACCACATCCTTAGCCTTTTTAATTAAAAAAAATTTTTTTAGACAAAGTCTCACTAAGTTGTTTAGGCTGGACTCTAGCTTGTGATCAATCTCCTGAGTAGCTGCCATTACAGGCATGATTACTTTTTTACTATTGATATTTTTCTTCTTTGATTTTTCTACCCCAGTGATTTTCCTAATATTTCTTGAGCATACTACTTAAAACAGGTTGTATCAGTCAGGGTCCTATAGAGAAACAGAACCAATAGGAGGTATATATGGAGACCGAGATTTTAAGGTATTGGATCTTGTTGAGTGAGAAATCTATAGGGCCAGCTGGAAACTCAGGTAAGAACTGAGGTCACCATCTTGAGTCTTGAATTTGTTGGGAAAGCCTCCATGCTGGGAACTCTGGCAGCATTCATACTGCAATCTTCAGGCAGAGTTCCTTCTTCTTCAAGAAACTTGTTTCTGATTTAATGAGGCCCACCTGCATAATCAGGGGAACTGTCCTTTCCTTAGAGTCAACTGAGTATACATGCTTATAAAATCTACAGAATACCGTCTACTGTCAAGCAGCACTTAGTGTTTAATCAAGTAACGGGCATCATTGCCTGGCCATGCTTGTAGGGAACAGGGAAAGGAGAAGTTACTAGAACCTCTGCAGTAAGTCCTGGTCCCCTTCCGAGCCACAACAGCACAAGCTGAATTAACTTCTTAGAAAAGATAGAAAAATGAGACTTAGAGAAGAAGCTGAGCTTTGGGCCTGATCAATGCTACTCTGGGCAGCAAAGATGACAGCCTCGGGCTTGCCACACCTTTATTCAGTACGTCAGGAGAAACAAATGTAACAGATGACTCAGGGCAGAGAGAGTTCAGTACATCGGAGAGTAACAGATGTAAAAGGTGACTCAGAGGGCAGGGGCCATAACTGCCTAGAAAAGCCTAGAACAATGAGGAACTATGCGATGAAGATTTTTGTTCCTCCCTGGATGCCTTCAGCTGATGTAATCCTGCCCTGGAGCATCACAGCATCACAGGACCATTGAGGTCTTAGCTGTGACTGGAGGTCGAAATGGAGTTATGTCTCAACGTGCCACAGCTGGCCTATAGGCAGGAAAAGTAGGCCTAATCATAATTTAATTGTGAAATGATTTCCCCCCAAAATTATGTAGAATTGCTCCCGACACATGCTGACATGTAAAACTGGTCATTCCAGCAAGGAAGACAGCTTTCTTGCTTCAAGGAAGGTGTGAGAGTATAGAGACCCAGAGACCCCTCTTCACCCAGGTGTAAGGTCTGATAGTGCTGGGAGGGTTGTTCTCTGCCCTTTTCCAATACATCTGATGCCACATGATGGGAAGGAACATGTAAACCAGTGTGGATGGCTTTGGTGGTGGCCTCCAAACTGTTCAGGAGTTGTGCTTTCTCAAATCTGAAAGAAAAATAGTGCATTTTGTTTATAATTAGAACTACAAGTGGCTTGATAGCTATCAGAAGGAGGATTGGGGTAGAAAACATTTTCCACTGCTGGCCAGTTGCTGTCAACAGGGAAGTGAGGATCATGTTTAGTTTGTTGGAGTGCTTAGTTTAGTGCAAGTTGTTGGTGGGCCTTTTGTAGAGCTTTTTGGGAACTGAGGTGTGTACCTGAGGCTCAGTAAGCTGCTCTTCAGGGAATTGAGCAGTCTCTGCATTTTCTCAGATGGTAGTACTGCAGACCACCACCAAGAGGAGAGTCTTTTGTAATGCTCATTAAGTTCTGATGATATCTACTGCATTTTAAATCTTTGCCATTCTGAATAACATCTTTTAAGAGTTTACTAATTTGAGTCTTTTCACAAGCCAGGAGTTTGGCTGTCAGCTTGATTTTATTTTTTAAAAAAATGCCTTTAAATTGAACTTTAAGGTTGAGTTCTAGGCATAACTTCTGAAATCTCTCTGTGGGTTTGATTTACTGAAAAAGTAGTATTATTAATTTTATAAGACTGCTTCTGAGCTATGTTTTTCCTGCTCTTTAACCAAGTTTTATTAGGGTAAGACCAATTTTATGAAGCCTGATGACTTCGTATTCTGAATTTCACCAAGGAGTGTTTCAGTTTAGTGGAATGACTCATGATATTGAGTGACTCTGGTCAGCTCCTGTATTGATTAATGGCACAGATAAGAAAGATGCACCTTGATTAGAATCACTGAAACTAGACTACCCTCATCTCATCATAAGACAGCTGAAAGTCTGTATTTAAGTATGACATCTATGAAAGAGAAGAAAAAGTCAGGATTTAGTTAAGCAGTACGGAGAGGACAGGAGGGGAGGGATGGGGAAAGAGAAAGCTCACGCAGGGTGTAGTTTTGGAAATAGCTTGTGGGAAGGAAGGGGCAGTCAGCAGAGCATTACATGAAACCATGGTTAGTAAGTGGCTTTGCTGATAGTAGAAAGATGAGCACTGTTACTGATTGTCTTGTGTAGCTGTCAGGGAGACTGTGACTTTCTGTGTCTGCCCTCACATCTCCTTCACCTGTTCCATTTTACTGAGATGGAGAAATCTTATAGTTCAGGACTGTCAAGAGCACTGCAATTAGTACTAAATCATTCTCACTCTGACAAGGTGTGGCCACAGAAGCTGCTGGGAGATGTGTAAGTACATTTCCAGTGTTTGTGAATGTCTGGATGGTGTAGCAGAGTTCTCAGTATGCTGGCTAGCTTAATTTGATAATGGATTCAGTATAATCAGCTTTTAAAAAATGAATTTTATTGGTGCATTTTAGATATACATAATGATCACATTCACTAAAGGGAATTTGTACCTGTACGTGATATGTCTCGATTCTTTTTTCCTCATTTCCCTCCCCACCTTGCAACCCCACTTCCCCTCCTTATTTACAAAAGCTTTGTTCCTGTCGTTTCCCTTCCTAATCAGCTGTTAAAAGAGAAGAAATACTAGAAATCAAGATGGACTATTATTTTTTAGCTAATCATAATCAACTTTGGTTTATTTTGAGGGTATGTACACTTTTCATATGATAACAGGAAATTCATATTTCTTCATGAAACGCCTAAAAGAATTTTAAAATATAAAAATATCAATATGTAAAAATATGTATATTAAAAAGTTGGTATACCTAGGATGCTGCCAGGGCCTGCTCTTCTCTCTTTACTGAATTGAATTATCTAATTCTGGAGTGGCATATAGAGGATAGTAATAAAACCATTTTGAAAGAATAGTAGATGCAAAATAAGGAAAGGTACTGATATAGGAGAAATAAAACTCTCTGTTAGATGTCAAATATGCCGAGTTTGTAGTTCCGCAATATCGGGAATGAAGTCATGAACCAAAGGAAGAAGTTAGAGTTTTAGTGGAAGTAAGGAGAGAAGAACAGCTCCTGCATTTCCAAGAGGGATCCTGACTAGGGTTGCCCCCGAGTCTCCTTTCAGGAATAATTTGATGGCAAGGTCACAATGTGGGTGCAACGCGGGTCAAACTGTAATCAACCTCTGGGATCACAAGTCCAGCTCTTAGCTCATAGTGATCCAATAGGGAAGCGGATCACGTGGCAAGGGTGCATGGAAGAACAAAGGCATTCTGGGAAGGGATGGTCCAGATGCTCTGGTCACCACCTGGGTGACTCATGCCTGTCTGGATTCTGGACCAAGTGGTGCTAATCACAGCATCATTCCAAGTTACTGCTTATCCCTCAGGGAGGCCTGCTCTTCATCTTGAGGCCATTGCTCTTCATCTTTTCTTTTTTTTTTTTTTTGGTACCGGGGATTGAACTCGGGTCCTTGTGCTTGCGCAGCAGGTGGCGAAACCACTGAGCTAAATCCCTGGCCCCATTGCTCTTCATCTTGAGGCCTGGTCTCCAGATGCATCTCCATCCACAATTCTGATGACTGTTTTTCTCCTGACCTCCTTGAGAACCCAGTCCCTCTCTGACTGTATATTTATTTCTATCTAACTTAGCTGCCTATAGTATTACTTGGGGAATTAAATTATTAAGAATTAAAACATGCTGGTATGACATGAAAGACAGCTGTAAGTGCAGTGGTTAAAAACAAGGCTATATGGATTAAGTACCCTCTCTTTAACTATTTAAGCACTCCAGATCACCACTTTTTTCCATCCCAAAGACAGTAATAGGCAATAAATGAGATACTAGGTAAAAAGGTGCTTAATACCTGTTCAGAGCATGTTTGTTTTCTTCAGCTGCAAAGATTGTGACTTCATCTTCATTCCCAAGTAAGTTAAAACAAGTACAGGAAAGTGGGTAAACATACGTTAAGAAGTGTAGGGGGAGAGAATTGAGATGTGTTATGTACGCATACCACATCTCCATGATGAATGGAATCAGCATGTACTGCAAACATGTACTAATAAAATAAAAATAAAACAAAAATAAAGCCTAGGTAGGTATGAAAACATGAATGTAATAGAAATCCTATTTTTTAAAATTTTATTTTATTGGTACAGTTTAGGTATACAATATAATGCCATTCATCTTTGGAAATTTGCAACTTTACATAATCTCCCTTGGTTCTTATTTTTCCCCCTTCCCCTGCCCTCCCTTCAACCCCTTAGAAATCCTATTTTTATGAAAATCAAGGCAATGCAGAAAAAATAATTTGTGGATTTTTAGAGTAACTCATAGCAGTTTCATTTCTTCTATCCATTTGAATATGCTTTAGGATTTGCCAAACTATTGTCTTGAAACCATTGAATTAACTTCACAATTTTGCATCAGTGTTTTACCCTACTTGGCGAAAGGCCAAAGACTGTTCATGGCCCTGAGGAACACGAGCTTAGTTGCTCTCTGTCAGCGCTGTCAGAACTAGTCGACAGTCTTCTCAGTTGTGTGGCCCGCCTGATGCGAGACGTGGTTGGGGGTCTGAGGTGCTTTTCTCTCCTGGTTTGTTCTCTGTGACCTGCCCGGACCCCACTTGGGCAGGAGACTGCGTTGGAGAGTGTCTCTCCTCTACTCCCCGAGAGAGCCCCACACCTCTGCAGAGCTGTTGTTTGCTTTCCTGCTGGGGTCATGTGGGATAGTCACCCAGTGCAATAGTCACCCAGAAGTTTTTCATCCCTCTGTTTTCTTCTGACATGAGAACTCTGATGTCAGCTCTTTGCTTATCATGTGCGTCCCCCCATTTCTGATTAATCCAGGTGTAACTGCTTTGGAAAAAAGCGGACAGCTGTTAAATAAATTGTGGTCCAACATCCCTTGCTGTCCACACTCTTTAGTTTCTGGTTCATTATGTTGCATGGTAGTTTGGTTTCTATCAAAGCAGGCTGTGCTCCACAGTGAGAAGAGCCAGCCTTTTCAGGGTGCTAAGCCAGGCTTGGCTTTTGGGCCCATTAAAGAGTTGAGATCTTCTGAGTGGTAGAGGAGTGGAAAGAGAAACACTGGACTGGAAATAGAGAACTCACTTCTAACTCTGGCTTTATCACTGATTTTCTCAGCTAGAAAACAGAGAACTAGATGTGGTAGTGCACACTGTAATCTTAGCTACTTGGGAAGCTGAGGCAGGAGGATCACTTGAACTTATGAATGTGAGACCAGGTTAGGTAATATGGTGAGACCCCCATCTCAGAAATCAAAACAAAGAAAATGAGTGAGATTAGGCTAGATAATATCTCTGGTTCTTTCTGTCTTTAATATGTCCTTCTTTGGGTTCTGTGATTCAAAACTTTGGAGATAGAGGACAGAAAATGTGCTATGACTTTTAAAGCATTGTAGAGATCTCAAAACCTTTCAGGCCTTCTTCATGTCAAAGAACTGAAACCCATGGAAGTACTAAGTATTAACAACAGGTTTTCAGTCCTCACAGGCTACCTTCCTCACCTAGAGGCAGAGATAATTTCATCTCAGGTGGGTTTGTCAGCTGGTTAAAGAAGAGAACTGTGAAGGCCAGGGATTTAGCTCAGTGGTGCTGCCTCCTGCCTTGCAAGAGCAAGGTCCTGAGTTTGATTCCCAGTACCAAAAAAAAAAAAAAAAAAAAGAAGAGAATTGTGAGCCAGGTATGGGAGCAAATTCCTGTAATCACAGCACTATGGGAGGTTGAGGCAGGAGGACTGCAAAGTTAAGTGCAGCCTAACAACTCAGTGACTTAGAACCTCACTAAATATAAAATGTAAAACATAGCTGAAGTGTACTCAGTGTGAAGACCCACGATCTGGACTTTGGATCAGCATCCCTTACAGTGTTTGGAAGGCGCTTACTAACCTGGCCCTGCCTCATCCTTTCTAGCCATACTGGCTTTGAGTTCTGGAATGCAGAGAGCTTCCTCTCACAGCAGCTTGGGGTGGACTTTACACTTGCTGCTCTCTTGGCTCACAAAGGCCCACTTCCCTGACCTGGCTGGCAAGATCACTTGCCCTTTCTGTACCCACTCACAGTACCCTGTACCTCTCCCTGGAGCACTGGCCATGGTGCCAATGTCACGTTCATTTGCGTGGTCATTTGATCAGTCACTTCTTTACCTAGTATACTGTCATTTCCATGACCATATAGATCATGTCCATTTTTACTGTCTTCTATTTCTAGCGACCAACTTAGTGACAGATTCATGGTAGGCACTAAGTATACATTTGTTGAATGAATGAATGAATGAGCCAAAGCTGCCAGAATCTCTTGGCTTGGAATAATGATAACAATAATAAAGTCCACAAGAATAGCAGCTGTTTGTTAAGTACTCTCTGTGAGCCAGGCACTATTTTCCTGCTCTTATCCTCATTTACATCATCATAATTTTCAAATTCAGTTCTGCCTCGACTTTTTGAGAAGTTACTGCTTGGTACCACACTTTGTATGAAGTATGGTGCATGTTACTTCATTTGGTGTTCACATTGTACTTGAAGGAGGGTTGTTAGCCATGAGCTTCTGGGTCTCTGTCTCCGCTATACACCAACAGAAACTCAGAGATGGACACATGAGTCAAACAGAAAGGAACTTTATTGAACCTGGGTAGGTCACAGCTGACAGTGCTCAGGTTCTCTGAGAACAAAGGGCTGTTGGCTTATTAGAGTCCCATGCTGCCCAAGGGAGGAGGACTTGTGAGGAGAAGAAAGGAATAGTCCTGCTACAGAAATTGAGGCTCAGAGAAATTTAATATTTGGCCTGTTATCATCACCCAGGCACGGACCCTAGGATTTCCATTCTTGGCAGTTGTGCTCTGAGAACACATTTGGGAACTTTACAGAAAGAGCAAAAGCTTTGTGTAGCATTTATTACCCAGATCCGAGTAACACAGTGCACCATCCGTTGTGTCCACTATGATCATAGAGTGTTGTGGATATCTTGCCACTTATTTTGGCTACCAGGGATCTTATATCCAGAAGAAGCTGTGTGTGTGTGTGTGTGTGTGTGTGTGATGGGCGTGTGTGTGTAAATTCTCCCTCCCATATTTCGCTATCACATAAATATAAAACATCAGCTGCTCTTCCTGTAGCATTAGCCCAGTTTGAGAGTCAGAAGCTAGTGACACACAGAAGGCAGCAGCAAGGAGAACCCATTCTGCTGAGGGTCAAGCAAGAAAAGTGGCTGGACCCGGCTTCCAGCAACAGCTGCAGCAGCTGCCTTTGATTTCTGTGTGGTCACCGTTGTGATTTGCCTGGCATATGTTTATTGCTGGTTATCGGGGTTGTCTCTGAAGAGCCAGTTTAACCCACTTCTGTCCCAAAGTGAAGGGCCACCCGGAGCCCGCGTGTCCCCCTCCCCCTGCTGAGGATCAGAATGCCTCCTGACATATCTGCTTTCCGTATGTGACAGCAGGTACTTTCAAATGGGAAAGTGTCATGCGAGGTGAACTGTTGGCATTTTCACTGCGGGCAACTTCTCACCATCCTTAGTATAAAAACACTGCTGAAGCGCATTTATGGTTTTGTCACCATTACAGTGAGAAAGATAGTGACATTTAAGCCCAGAAAATTCAACCTCTGATATTGACTGTTACTATGAAGAATGTGAAGAAGCAGGTAGAACACTGTGACCTTAGGATGTGAATTCTCTAATCAGAGTGCACCAATCCAGTCATATATTTGACTTACTGATTTTTAAAGAACCAAATTGTTTTGTATGAGAAGTATGAAAATGGTAGATTTTGCCCTGGATTCAGAATAAGCAGTAAGATTCAGGGTCTTACATACTTTTAATATTTTAATGTGTATTAACAGGAAGAAAAAAATTAATTTTCTCACATATTTACAGGAAATATTTAAAATAACACCTTGTATTTTTATTTCTGTTTTGAAATGGTACTAATTTATTAATGAAATGCTATTAAGAACTAGTACATTATTCTAATTTTTTAAAGGCCCTAACTACACAGGATTATGGATTTCCCCTGCTCACATTTGGACATATTTTTTTTTTTGTACTCTCATCTCTCCAAACTTTGCTCTTTTGTAAAATTGCCCATCTAGAACTTTGTTTCTCTATTTCCAGTATTTTGGAGGGTGAAAATACAGTAGGTTGTTACCCTGACCTGTTAGCAAGGCTTTCTATTTTAATGTAAGCTCACTGTAAGAAATGCAGATTGTCTTTGAAAAGTGTTCAATGAGTTCTTCTTCTAAAAACAATAATGTGGATAGAATTATATTGAGCAGTGTGGCATTTTCTCAGAACTGTTTCAGTTTTTTCTTCATCTCTTTAGTACATTCTCTGAATATTTGCAGATAGTCTCTTCTCCTTCTGGATAACCCTAAGATGGGAGCATTGCTGCTGAGGCAGAGTAATGTGTAGAGAGTAAATAGAAACTGTTGTATTTTAAGATGATTTTGAGAAACCTGAAACCCCAGAGTTCTGCTTTAATCTTTAAATACCACTGACATTTTATACTGAAAAGGGTAATTATTAAATACTTATATGTAGCCTTTTGCTAGGAGATATTAACTCTGATATGGTAGGATTAATGCACATTGTCTTGCAAAAGCTTACTAGATTTCAGTTATATCTAGTTTTAGTTACACCTGGTTGTCTTGTGATTTCTTTTCTTTTTTAAAAAAATTTTTATTTTTGAGACAGGATCTCCTTATGTAGTTCAGGTTGGCCTTGAACTCACAATGTTGCCCAGATTAACCTTGAACTCATAGTGATCCTCCAGCTTCAGCCTCCAAAGTGCTGGTATTTCCGATGTGTAAAACCACACCTGCCTCTTCTGCTTTCATTTTATGGTTCAAATAGTGTCAGGGTTCCAGATTTTTATGAAAACTATACTTTATTTTTGGTATTTGGCACTTCAGTTGTTTCTCTCGGATAACTACCCTCTCTTCATGTAAACTTCAAAGATTAAAGAAGAGAACACCAGAATGAAAAGCAGATTGTAAGGTACAACTACAAAGGTGAGTAATAGTCATAGTAATAATAATGCATATTTAATCCTATGGGATAAGAATTTAATTCTCTGCTTCTTTTTTTTTTTTTTGGCACTGGCCATTGAACTCAGGACCTTGCACTTGTGAGGCAGGCAGCAGCACCACTGAGCTAAATCTCTGGCCCTCTCTGCTTCATTTTTGAAAAAGTATTGGTGTGATGTTATAATGATAGCAACAGTTGGGCCACTTGTGATAGATTTATAGTGTTAGATATCAGGGACATTAATTTTTTTCTGTTCAGAGTCTAGTCTTTATAGTCCCTTGGAATGTTGTATCTGCCTTTGTCCAGGTAGCACTTGCTTTGAGAAAGGTGCATTGTCAGGGAACTGTGGCCTGTGGGAAGGACAACCCAAATAGTGGAGCGAGGTAGCTCAGGCAGAGGAAGAGCAGAGAGTCTAGGGGAGGAAGTTAGTAGGACAGGAAAAACAAAAAGGGGCTGTTGGTGAAGGAGGTAGCACAGAGGAATGGAAGGGGAGGTTGCAGAAAGGGAAGAGAGAGAAGCTAAACAAAAATAAGTGGTGGGAAAAGAACAGGTAGAATGGGGTCAAAGGCAAATAATTAGTAATAAAAGAGCAGTTAAATGAGAGTAGGAGATCAGAGTCGGGAATGCAAGAAAAATGAGGTTAGAGAGATGTGAAGAAGGAAGAAAGGGATTGGCCCTGTATCTTGTGCTGTGACTTGTGCTTGTGTGTCACTACTAATGGCTGCTTGTCTGTTTATGTGGAAATTGAAATCACAGCAATGTAGGGCAGGTCAAGGGGGCTGTTGAATGCTTTACAGTTCCTGAAGAGGAATGGATTAAAGAGTCATAGTTTAAGCTGAATTAGGTGAATCATCCAATCACTTTGTTTTCCTTTGGAAAAATTAAACATATTCTTTGGTAAGAGAATTTCTTTGTGTAACCATAATGGCTTATTACATAAATGAAAAGTTGATATTTATGTATTTTGTTCAAGATACGAGAGAGCAAAGAAAACCTAAAATATTAAAAATTATAAGGTATTATATAGCAGCTTTTGCTAGCAATTATTGTAGAGCATATATTTGTGCTATGGCTGAATCTAAAATGGCCCCTCAAGCCTTATGTGTTTGGAAGGTGATTAAACCATGGGACGCTATAGCTGAATGTAGTTAGGAGGCAGAGTGGGTCCCTGTGGGAGGCAGTATCTCTGGAGAAGTACCTCTTCTCTCTGCTTCCTGGCCACCATGATGTGAGCAGTTTCTTCCACCATGCCCGTCTGTCATACTGTGCCTTCCTTGGAGCATGCTGACCAAGGAACGTAACCATGAGCCAAAATAAACGTCCCTCCTTCAAGTTGCAGGTGTTAGATATTATGTCCCAGGGACAGAAAAGTGACTAAGACAACTCGTTTTGAATCATGCTGGTGAGTTCTTATGTTGGCCAAGTGATAGTTTAAAACTGAAAATGGGGACTTTTAAACCTGCAGTTATTCTGGATCCTGCTGCCATTTGGATGACTTTGATGTGAGGTAGAGGGAGGGACCTCCGTGGTGTATTTAGAGCTGTTGGTGTGAACTTTGCCAGGTGGGCAGAGTCCCCCAAAGAGGCCCTCCGTGTGGAGAGCAGAGTCTGCCCTGGTCAGCCTTTCCTGTCTGAGTGGAAGTGTGCCGTGGAGTAGATTACCTTCCTGTCCCCATCACTTAACATTTGCTAGGTTCCTAGCAAGGTATTGTCCTTGCTTGTTACATTATAAGAACAGTGTCTTTCAAATCCTTCTAATTTGTATGTTTATGTTCCAGATCATTCTATTCAAGGGAATAGAGGGATTTAATCTGTATGATGTCTTGGAATGTTCAAATCTCAGAGTAACTAATTCATTACATGATAGGCAAATATGAAAGTGTGGCCTGTTTTGCTAGATTGAATATAAAAAGGGACAGCTGAAGAAAAATTATTTTGTTTAAAATAAAGCATACTTTTAAAAGTTTGCTTTGGAGAACAGAAAGCAATTGTATTCTAAGTATGTGTAATTATCTGCCTTCCTTCCCAGCCTCTTTGGGATCAAATTGATTTTCTCCAGGAAAGGCAATTATATGCGGGAGGCCACTTTTTGCTGAATTACTGTGCACTGCATGCAGTGCATCCCACAAACCTGAAATCAGAGATGTACCGCTATGATTTATAATGCCCATTAATTACAGCTTTGTATTAAAGGCTTTTAGTTTTCTGCTTCAGTACACCTAACTTCTCCCTTTGAAGAAGAGTTGCTTACATTAGGTCTTATGCTAACTAGTGAATCCTGTCTTTTACAGTCTTATCAGAGGTACTGGATGCAGGCTGAGCTTCTCAGTTGGCTTTAAATACGGTTTGCCAAAATTGTTTAACATTGGATGGTGATGAGCTACCTGGAAGGAATCCTGAGCTGTGTTGAGAACACGTGGGGCAGAGCATTAATCACAAAGCAATCACCCTGCAGATGTGGACCGTCCTTGCAGTGTGGGGCAGCATCTGGGCTGTGCCTGCTGTGCAGTCCCCAGCCTGCTCAGTGGCTCTCAGCTCCAGCTGCTCCATGGCCTCACCTGGGCTGCTTGGGAAGCAAAGCTGCCTGGCTGTGCCCTGCAGGATTAAATACCAGTCACGGACATGTTTCAAAGGCTCCTTGTTGAATCCAGTATTCAGCCAAAACTGAAAACACAAGTCTGTTTTGTTCTCTCAGTGACTTTTCCCTTGAAAAGTTAGATTTCTGCTTCCCTTTGTTCTGAGTTTGATATTTCTTCGAGAAGTATAGAATATGACCAAGTAAGACAGTTGGACAAAAGCAGCTTGCATTAGTCTCTCTGTGATAGTCTCATTCTGTATTCAGGGACACAGGAGCCCCTGGAAACTCCCCTAAATGTTACAACTTCACTGCCCTCACTCTCAATCTGAAGCATGTCTCCTTTAAGTTCCTTTGGTGAACTTTTTCATAGGCGTGTTAAGAGACCAGACCTGCTTTTCAGTGACACTTGGCCATTCCCCTGCCTGTGAGTATTTAAAATCACTTTTAACTTAGAAAAGTTTTAAAATTAGGATTATAGTGTTTTTCATCACATCTTTCTTCTTGTACATTGTTCATTGAACTTCATTTTGTGTAGATGTTATCTGTGCCCATCTGTTCTTTAAGGAATGAAGCATATAGATTGATCTTGTGCAGCATCAGGTTGTCCTTTTAATGTTTGGCACCTACTTCTGCTTCTGTTATCTTTTATGTGAAGATATTTGGAAATAATCTACTTGTGACATGTGTTCCTAAATGATGATTTGAGAAGTTCTGAAAGGAGAAAAATAGTACTGCTGTGTCTTGCATGTGTTTCCTCTTAAATTCAGATATTGCCAATGTGTCTTGAAAGGCAGGGCCTCCTAGAGGGGCCGAGGCCCTGAAGGCTCCTCCCTCCTTCACGGAATTAGG
The DNA here is from genome assembly GCF_053883595.1 of Heterocephalus glaber. Lineage (NCBI taxonomy): Eukaryota > Metazoa > Chordata > Mammalia > Rodentia > Bathyergidae > Heterocephalus > Heterocephalus glaber. The sequence goes on along the minus strand of NW_028258151.1, from coordinate 10,266,576 downwards.
TGCCCTCATAAAGGGACTTGCCAGAGGAGTGTTGGTCTTCTCCTGCCCCTTTGCCATGTGAACGGACACACGATGCCCTGTGTTCAAGGGCACAGAGGTGGCAGCCTTCACCACACACCAAGTCATGGTATCCATCCTGGACTTTCTAGCCTTGAGAACTGTGAGAAGTAAGTTTCTGCTCTTTCTGAATTTCTCGGTCCCAGATACTTTGTTGTTGCAGTACAAAATGAACTAAGACTACTACTGGTGATAGTGCAGCAGCTAGAGTGTCTTCAGAGCTCATTGGGTGCTCATGGATTGGAAGTGCTTCACATGTACCGGTCCATCAAAGCCTCTCACGGAGCTAAGGTGCATACTGTGGTGTGCTCCATATTTATTGGTGAATAGAAAGTGGGGGATGGTATACAGAGGAGCCCAGGTTTGCTAGCCACTAGTGCTGAGCTTTTAGCCTTGCTGTTTACCCTTTATTTATTTTCCCCTCTCTGTACTTCATTGCTGAAGCATTCCAGCACAGAGCTCCTGGTAGCATAGCCTTCCTTCCCTCAGAGAAATGCACTGACTGGCCTCAGCCTCTGCTCTCTTCTTCCCAGCCCCGAATGTCAGGTGTGGAGCTGTGCAGGAAGATTTCACTCGCAGGTGGGACTGGTGTGCTATGGTGTTGTGTGAGGACAGAGAGAGGGCCTGTGGAGGGTATTTCTGTTTCCCTCACACGTGGACGTTCAGTTGGGTTGGTGACCGTATTCTTTTCTCCTCTTCCTTCCCCCTTCCACCTATATCTCCCCCTCCTTTTTTGTTGTGCTCTCAGCTTCACATTATTCACACATCATACAATTCATCCACTTAAAAGTACACAATTTGATTTTAATTCATTCATAGAGTTGTTCAACTGTCACCTCAATCAATTTTAGAATATTTTCATACCCTCAATTAAATTCTGTGACTTTTACCACTCACCACCCCCATCTCCCCATCCCCCCAGGGCTGGGCAAATGCTAATCTGCTTTCTTACTCTGTAGATTTGCCTGTTGTGGACATTTTATATAAATGGAATCATGTAGTCTATAATTGTTTGTGACTGTTTCCTTTCACGTAGTGTAACGCTTTTAAGGGTTATCTGTGTTGTAGCATGTGTTGGTGCCCTATTCCTTTTATTGCTCAGTAGTATTCCATTGTGTACATATACCAGAATAGTGGTTGTGTTCTGGCCTCTACACTTCTCTTCTCTGACCTCTGCCTTGTTTTGACTGCTACTTTGAAAGCTGTGACCCTCACTAACTCATGACAGGACAGGCAGAAAATGGAAGAGGTTTGCCAAAGTTGAATGGCTTCTCCACATTTATTATATTTTTATTGAGTGCTTAATATGTGCAAAACACCGTGCCAGGTTTTAAGGTATACACAGATATAAAAAGAATGGCCTGTTTTCTTAAGGAATGTATGATCTTTTAGGAAATTTGTGACATGGAGAATTTGTGTGCCTTAAGTATAATATAAGCAAAGTCAGGTTCCAAAGAAGGTGAGAATTGTTTCTGCTTGTGATTTGTTGCTGCCAGTCCTACTGGGTCCTAAACCTGTGTGCATGTGTGAGATCTTTACCTTACCTCTTACTGGCTTTGGGTATTCACCAACTTTCTTCCTGCTCCTTCTTCCCCAGTGAACTTATATATTAAAAGTCATTTTTGGGACTGGGGATTTAGCTCAGTGGTTCTGGCACCTGCCTTGCAAGGGGAAGGTCCCGAGTTCGATCCCCAGTACCAAAAAACAAAACAAAAAACCAAAACAGTCATTTTCTAGCAGAATTTTCCTAGCTTAAAACTAATAAATAGTAAAAATTTATCAGAATCTTGAAAGTCATAGGTCATTGTGGATTTAGAAACAGTGTCAGTACCAGGTTATACAGAAATGTCCAGAAGTGGTAAAATATATGCAACTGCAAAAATTGTGCAGTGTTAATATCCTACTTAATTCAGCTGGAATGTAAATTACAGGCCGGTTTCATGGATGGTAAGCCTTGCAGCTTTTGTGTACCCTGATAAGTGCTGCATAAAACACAAGTTGTAGCCACTTGAGTGAACTACATATCCACAAGAGAAGTTCTCTTCAGCAAATTTCAAAATACCATTCATCTGTTCCAATTAGATATTTAGGTAGCATGTCATACTTTCCTGTTTGTTAATATTATTTAGTATCATAGCCATCATTGTACATACACTATGGCGTGATTAGCTGTGAGAGATTAATGGTCAGTGATGTACTTAGGGTACTCTGCTGAAAACTCTGTTGGCTACCCTGATTTATTGGGTTAAATATCATGGGCTATAAGTAATTTGATTATGTGATTTAAAAACTATAATAAACAGGAAAAAATTTTACTTATTAATTTTGTGAATGACTTGAACTTGAAGAATTGCATAAGTAGAGTGGGAAGGTGTGTGCTTTTGTCCCAAGGTACTCCGGAGGGTGAGGGGAGAAGTTCAGTGGATCCCAGCAGTTTGAGTCCAGCCTGGGCAACATATTGAGACCCATCACCCCCCTCCCCCCCAACAAAACAAAACAAAAAACATAAGAATTTTGTGAAATTTAATTCCTAGGTTTTTTTTGGGGGGGGAAATGATAGATTAGATATTGCTTGCTGATAGTACTGAATAGATACAGTTTAGAGCATATGTAATATTAAAATAGTATAAGAATATCTTGAGAATTAAAAGCATCAAAATTTAAAATCCGTAAAAAATAACCTTTCTTTCACTCTTCAAAGGAAACCAAAATGCCTTTTGTTTGTATAGCATTTGTTTAAAATGAAGGTTTTTAAATGCCACATTCACATTTTTGTTTCATGAATGTTCAAGCTGTATACGACTTCACATAGCAGCAGCAATAGCCATTAGCAGTAAAGGACTATGGGTCTTATAGGCTGACAGACAAGAAGCTGGAATAGTGGGAGTGTGTCTGGTCAGAGACTCTAGTGGAGAAAGACAGTTTTTAAAGCCAGATAATGACCTCTGCAGAACATATGGCCAAATACCATAATGTGTGTACGTGACAAACAGCGTTTTTAAAAAGTGTTATAAATCCTGTTTGTGTTATAAAGTGTTTGCACCTTTATAGTGTTAGTCTTTACTCATAGGTAATACTCAATATGTCAGTGGTTGTTCAGAATCATGCATTGCACTAAAATAAAAATAAATATTGAAACATAAAGCTGATGATGTGTGTATATTTAGCCCTTACAGTGGTCTGAGGTTTAGGGATATCTCGCTTAACAAATGAAGAAATTGAGGCAGAAAAAGGTCAACTGCAGTAATTTACCAAAGGTAACTTAAGTTTGGTTAACACTATTATTTTTGTTCTTGAGTGCTGTCATGCTGTACTATCTTTTAAAAATTCTGTTTGTTTCTTTTTATTAAGTTATAAATTACTGTATTTTTTAAAGTCACATAAGTAAGTATATTGCCTTACAGGTACATTTCTTTTTTAAAATTTCAGTTTATTAGTACCTGTGTTTACTACATAATACTTACTTTCCTTGTGGCAAGTTAGTACATGTACTAACACATCCTAATTTTCTTTTTCATCCCCTTCCATTCCATCCCCCACTCCCCCCATCTCTTGATCCTCTTTCTTTTCTTTCGTTTTTTGGGTATGTGTTTGCAGTACATAATATTTGCATTCCTTGTGTAGAGTTGGTGCATGGACATAACACATCCTTTTTTTCACCCCTTATCCCTTCCTTTCCTCCGCTGCTCCATCTCTTGATCCTGTTCCTCTTTGAGAACGACCTCTCTCTCTCCTTCCTATTATTAATTTATTATTTTGCTCTTTATTTTTCCTCTGGGTTTCTCACATAAGAGAAACCATGTGATATTCAAGCTGTGTCTGATTTATTTCACTTAACATTATGGTCTTAAGATACATCCATTTTCCTACAGATGACTCGAGTTTATCTTTATGGCAGAGTAGTATAGTATCCATGGGTTCCTTTCCCCGCTGTAGGCTCTCCAGCATTTTTTATTAATTGATATCTTGGTGATGACCATTCTTTCTGGGGTAAGATGGAATCTCATTGTTGTTTTAACTTGCATTTCTCTGATGCCTGCTGATGTTTATCATTTCTTTGTGTATTTATAGGGAATTTGTAGTACTTTTTCAGTGACATGTGTATTCACTTTTCTTGCTGATGTTTTGATTGGGTCTTATCTGTCACCATGTACTAAACTAAAATCAAAGTGGATCAAAGAACTAAATGTTAAACCAGAAACACTTAACTTGTTGGAAGACAAGATGGATACAACCCTTGAAGTCAACCCCAGTTGCACAGGAAATAGTTCTGAGGATTAACAGATAGGATTATACTAAGTTAAGAAGGCTTCTGCACAGCAAAAGAAACAACCAACAGAGTGAAAAGACAACCTACAGAATGGGCAAAATTTTTTTCCAGCAATTCCTCGGATAGAGTACTCATCTCTAGAATATACAAAGAACTTAAAAAAAATTAGAACTGCCCCCCCAATAACAAGTACATTTCATGATATGTATAAAAACTGATGTTAGATAAACGTGCTCTGCTAGTGGTATTTAACTCTGACTTGGTAAAAATGTATGTTTTTCACAGCTGGAAATTTGTAAATGAACTTTAGAGAGCAGGTACATTAGAATTACTGTTGATTTTGGAGCTGAATCTGGGTTTGAGTCTTAGTCTGCCAGCCTACTGTGTCCCCTGGGAGGCTTCTTAATGTCCCTGGACCTAAGTGTCCTCATCTGTGAAGTAGCTATGAGTATCTTTATGGTTCTGTTATTGGTTCTGTCACTGTGTTAAGAGAGTAAAGGGAACCAAACATTTATTACAATAATTCCACATAACTCTTAGTCACTGTCCTAAAAATAGGAAGAAATCTCATGAATTAAAAATCTAACACTGAACTGATTTACTTGGAATGTTTGTTGATAATTCAGAGCACTATCTGGTGGTCTGTTTTATACTGTAGTGCATTTGAAGTTGATTGATTAGCTGTAATTACTTGGTTAGTGTGCTGTACACTGCCAAAAAATGCACCAAAATTTAAAATCTTTCAATAATAACATGAACAGGAAAAGTTACATAAAGACTGCTTTTATTCATAGCCTTTTCATGATTCATCTTGTTTCTCAGGTCTTAACTTGAGCAGAGAGAGGGGTAATGATTTTTTCCCCCCCTGTGTAAATAGCGGATAATTTGCCGCTGTTCTTTGGAGGTTTTTTTTTAAGATATATTTTTAAGTATAATCTAAAATGTTCTTATTAGTGCTTTACATGAGGGGAAAAGTTTTTCCTTTGTCTCCTCCTTTTGCAGCTGGATGTGTTATCCAGTATACATTTGTGACCTTTAAGAAACAGTCTGGCACACCACTGCCTATTATGAGCCTCATATGGCTGTGGGAATAGTAGATAAAGAGCTAGCAGTGTATTTAAGGGTTTATGTACGGTGTCTCCCTTCTTCCCTCCCTTGCTTCATGAAACACTTTGTCTTTGAAAATCCTGCCGATATATTTTGTTTGGTCACCAGTTGTATGCTAGGCAAGATAAAGAGTAATATAACCATATATGAATTATCATGAAGTCTGAAAAGAAGCTAAAAAAACCATTGTATCTGGCAGAATGTGGTAATTTCTATTATAGAAGAAATATTTGTGGCATTCAGAGGAAGGAGAAACGATGCCTGGATGAAGGTGGCACAGAAGGTGTTATGGCAGAGGAAGCAATTTGAAATGCTCCTGAGGGAGACATAAGATTTCTCCATATGTGGATAGAGTGGAAAGAGGCAGATAGTTCAGGTGGCCTGAAAATTAGAGTCGTAGATGCATGACTTACGTTGAGGAAATGGCAACAGAGGTTCACTTGAAAGTGAGGAGAGAAGGGATGAGCAGAGTAAGGGAGGGGACCTTTAAATCTGAATACTTTTGTACTTGACTTACGAGGTCATGGAAAACTATCACTTTTTAAATTAGGTTTTTTCACCTTTAAAAATATTTTAAAGCCTTTTTATCTTGAAATGATGGTACATATGCAGGAATTGAACACATTTCAGAAGTCTTTTGTACCCTTTACCCAGTTTGCCCTAATGGAAATATCTTATGTAACTTGATTACAGAATCAAATCTAGGAAGTTGACATTGGTACAATCTGCAGAGTTAGTCAAGTTTATGGTTTACATTCGTGTGTGTGTGTGTGTGTGTGTGTATGTGTTAGGAAAGTTTATTATATGTTCAGACAAGGCTTCCTTTCGTCTGTCTCAATCTCTCCAGTTCTTGCCCCCCAAATCTCTGGCATCTGAATCTGTTCATTTCTATGATTTTGCTAGTTCAAGAATGTTGTATAAATTTATTACATGTTATGTAACTTGAAGAATTTTTTTTTATCTTGAAATGATCAACAGAATCTTAGAAAGTTGCAAATATAGTACAGAGAGATCTCTTCCATAAATTCTTTACTCAGTTTGCCCCAATGGTTACATCTTACATAACTGTTAATATCGAAACCAGGAAGGTGACATTGCATGTTTAGTTCCTTGCTGTCTTATTACATGTATGGACATGTGTAACCACCTTACAATAGAGTTACAGAACTGTTACATCACTGCAAAGACTGCCCTCATTCTATCTACCCTGAATAGTGCACACTCTTCCTGTTTCTACTCCCTCCCTAATTCCTAAGCCCTGGCAAAACTTGAACTCTTTTCCATGTGATTTGATCACGAAGAATATTACATATCCAGATTCATATGATATGTAACCTTTCCAGATTGACTTTGTACTTCCACATAATGCCTTGGGACCCATTCATAGTTTAGTATATATGTCAGTAGTTGCTATTATTATTTATTATTATTATTATTTTAAATCACTGCACAGTATTAGTTTGGTTAACCATTCATCTGTTGAAAGACATTTGAATTGTCTTTAGTTTTGACTATTATGAATTAAAGCTACTAAAAACATTTGTACATAGGTTCTTGTGTGAATATAGGTGGTTTTTTTTTTTTTTTTTTTTTTTTTGTGTGTGTGTGTGTGTGTGTGTAATAAATGCCCAAGAGTACAGTTCTTGGGTCTCACTTAGGTGGCCAGGTAGGAATAGACACATGGTAGATGTCTCCATGGATATGGGTAGGAAGGAGAATGGAGAGAAGAAGACAAAAATTTGGGTATTGATATTTGGTGACTGAAAGGTCAGAATACTATTGACAAAAGTAAGTAATTTTGGTTTTTCTTTTTTTTAATTTAGGGAGAAATGATGAGTTTGATTTGTAGTATGGTCATTTATACTGCAGATGGATTATTTAGATTAAGGTTTCCAGAAGGAAGTTATAAATCTGAGTCTATAGTAAAAGGGTTAGAATAATCTGAAAAATCAAATACAAACAGATGATAATTACATTTTTTTCTTGGGGATGGGCTATAATAAATAAACCAACAAAGATGTAAGTCAGAGATTTAGAAGAAAACCCAGGACAGAAAATTTAGTAGACATTGGAGGCCAGCAGAGTCACATCCTATAAAAGATTGAAGAAGGTGGGGATAGAAGACGTAGTGAAGGCAGTTTCTGTCCTAAGTAAAAATTCCAAGACATTGAGATATAAATGTGCACAGTAAGTTTGGACCATTTTTTTCCCCTTTTTAACACAGGAAAAATAATCGTGTTTGTATAAAGGGAATGGAGGGACCAGTGAGACATGAAAGACTTAAGATGCTTGTGAGAACAAATCACCTCAAAGCTGCAGAGCAAAAGTGTGCAATAGAAGGAAGCCAGTTGTGAGGGACATGTTAGGGACATTACTGAGACAGGAGAAAGCTTCAGCTCTGTCCACATGAAACACTGTTTGCATGGAAACGGGATGCTTGGAAGAGAAAGGTGTGCCAAACATTTCTTTTTGATGAGGAAGACTGAGGAGCAGTATCAGGTGGATCAGGTGGCCTCCTTGATCCTCTCATAAAAGTAGATGTTTCTTATAAGATGTTTGGAATGATTCCACACAATTTTTTAAATGATGGCTTTGATTATAGCTCTAAGATATGAACACCATGAAATCTTTCATTAAAATATAAAAGACATGCCAGTAGCATAAACACTGTCTTATCACCATGTCAGTGGTCTTATTTAAAAGGGATAACACATGCCTGTGTTGTCAGAAAGTAATTATAGTTTCAATGGCATAGTGACCATGAAAGCACACAAATCACATAAGATAAATGATTTTTTAAAAATCGCGTCTAAACCAAACTTTGTCAGTCTCAGATAACACACAAGTAAGGATTTTTCAGTGATGAGGGATAGAGGCAAGGCTAAACTGGCTGCAAACTCAGTGTGGATTATGAAGTCCTATAGGCCTAGAAGCCAAAGAAGGACAGACGTATGTGTCAGGAATGCAGTCATTTCTTGTACTGTGTTTTTGATTAGGATTTTTGATTAGGGGAGGTAGTGCCTGTTACTGTTATATAGTGTCAGCAATCACAAGACTTGGTATTTCATGTAATAAAAGTACCAGTGTTATAAATCAAAATACTCATTTTCTTTGAAATGTTAGCTTACACAACATGCAATGAAATGTGAGCTAGTATTGATATAAACTAAACATTCTGGAGAACACATTTAATTGTGATATATGGGATATATGTTGGTCTTTAGAAAGGGCTGATGAGTATTGTACTGTGTTTTCTGGTCCTTTTAGTGTTAGGTTTCCAACATAGAGTAGAAGTTAGGAAAAAGCTTTATATCTTTATTTTGGGAGCCTTTAGGTTATAGGAAATATGAACACCTGAAGTGCTCCACGTATTATTACCAACAGCTAGAGAATCTATTTATTAATTTATTCAGTAGATATTTAATGAGTCCTTATCATGTCTAGGACATTTTCCTTACATATGAAGATGAATTAATTTTATTTGATAGAGATATTTATTGAGTGAAAACTCGATGCTATACTTTACAGGATTGGCAATAAACAAGCGCTGGCCTTTGCCTTAGAGGGGATTACAGTCCAGCAGAGGGAGAACAGCAAGAAATTGTATTTGTGCCCAGCAGTGTGGGAGTGTATGTTGCAGGGATGCCAAAGGAGTCAGCAGCTAGAAAGTTAGGACATGAGAGTTTCTTAGAGGTCTTTAAGGGATGGAAAAAATGAATAGTTGTTTGGCAGAGAGGAAGATGGAGTGTCTGTGGAGGGAGAACTGGAATTCCAAAGGACAGAGTTGAGGAACTGCTGGACCAGTGGGAAGAGCAGTGCTTCAGAATGTTTGGGATGTATGTCCTAAGAGGAGGGAGAGCTGAATTAAGGATGGAGCCAGTCGACCATGGACTGAAACTTCTGAAACCTTGACCCAAATAAACCTCTCCTCCTTCAAGTTGTGGATGTCAGGTATTTGGTCCCAGCAACGGAAGAGCTGACCAATACAGAACATATAGTAATCAATAATTAAAAAATTTAGTACATGTACTTTAGGGTAATTGTCTCTTGGGTAAACATTTAATTCTGTGTGAAGTCTGATCAATTGATTTGAAATAGAAGTGATAGTAATGGTGATGGTGGTAGTTTTAGTAGTGGTTAGTACTAGCAGCAGCCACTGGCTCCTAGCTTGGAACCTGTTTTGCATAATATGCATTTACTGAATATGTAGCTGAAGACATATTGTCTGTATGTTTCTTTCACTTATTATTTTTAGTTCTTACAGTAGCCATGTAAATTAAGGTCCAGAATTCTCACTTTACAGTGTTTTCCATCTGTAACTAAAGCACTGTGTTAGGCAGCTTTTCATCTGTGACCAAATACCTGAGAATATCGACTTAGAGGAGGAAGGGGTTATTTTGGCTGGTGATTTCAGAGGTTTCAGTCCATGGTTAGCTGGCTCCAAAGCAGGTGCATCGTGGTGGAAGGGCACGACAGAGAAAATCTGCTCACTTCATGGCAGCTAGGAAGTATAGTTAGAGGGAAAGAGCCCGAGAGGAGGGGGTCAGCAACCAGATACAGTCAACTCCCAAGTCACACCCCATGGCTAACTCCCTTCACCTAGTCCGCAGCTCCTGAGTCTTCATCACCTCTCATAATGCCATCAAGTCACTATCTTATCAATGTATTGATTCACCAATGAAGTTTGAGCCCCCATGAGCCAGTTGTCTCTGGAAACACCACACACACATCCAGATGTGTGCTTTATTAATTTTCTGGGTGTCTAATCCAGTTGACAATCATGATTAATCATCACGAGCAGTAAGGAATTAAATTATTTCCAAGTCATACAGCTGGTCAGGGCTAGGATTAGCACGATTGTGTGACTTTAAGGTCAGGTTTATGTGATTTGTTTCTGTGTTCTTTTTGTCTGATTTGTGACTTCCCCTTTCAGTCTTGCATACATTAAAATCCTAACATGTAACCTCTGACTACCATCAGAGAAGGCACAATATTAATTTTTATGGTGAAAAGGAGAATCCTACTAAAATGAAGCCAATAATGATATAGGTTTTGTTTGTAATGTAGCATTTCCTGCTTCCTTTGCTATCCTCTTCCCCTGCAATGTAATGTGCACCAGGAGCAGTGTTCCTATGAATAGTTCAGAGTTTATACATGAGGGTTGTTTTTTTTTTGGTACTGGGATCGAACTCAGGACCTTGTGCTTGCAAGACAGGCTCTGGAACCACTGAGCTTAATCCTGGCCCAAGGGTTTTAAGGCTATGCCTTTTTGAAAGAGAAACTATAATTAGTTCAAAAGTATTATGTAAGCTAAATAGTTACTTGAAGTTGTGCTGAAAAAATTTTGATTGTGAGAACGTTTTTGTACTGGTTGTGTAAGATCTGTTACCAGCTTTGCGGGGAGGAGTCCCCTTGTTTGGAGGGCAGTGAGGAACATGACAATTACTACCACTAGGAGCAACAGTCCTACCTGCAGCGTAGTTTGCACTTGTTGGGGTCAACAAGAAGAACACAGCTCACATAGCTATAGGATGGAATAATGCTGTCGTACATAGAAGGGAAGCACTGAAATTGACTTGAGAGTATCATTCTCCCATAGTCAGCAGGTCTCACCCCATAGCCGACCCAAGGAGGTGGTTGTGTGTGCTCCAGGTGAGGGGCCATGTTCATACCCCACCAGTTATAGCAGTGAGATCAACCAGGTACCATGTGATGTACATGTATATTTCTTAGCATTCCTTTGTTGGGACAAAATACCTGGCACCCACAACACAAAGGCGGAAGGTTTATCTAGCTCTTGGTTTCAGAAGATTTAGGGCATGTTGCAGTATATCAAAGCAGAAATGGAATAGCAGAAGGACCTGGTAGAGGGAAGCTGCTCAACCCATCGCACAAGAAACAGAAAGAAGAGCCACGGTGAGAGTTATACTCTCTAGAGGCTTGACTCAACAACTTGGGTTATGACTGGAATTTTACTTTTAACTTATGACCAAACTCTTGAGTCATGACTCCAATGCTGGTCTTTCCTGTGTGAGGTTAATTGAGAAACTGTGGGTCAGTGTCTCTCTAAGGACACTGAGATCTGCCTGGAAGAAAGTGTGGCCTAAAATTATACAGGAGAGAGACTCTGTAGTCTGTGTAGATGAGCCTGATCCTTCGATTGACCCTGTGGTTGATGACACTGTCACTATAGCAGAGTCCATAGGCTTGTGGGTGATGTGGAGGAATAGTCAGAGGAACTGTCTGCAGAGGAAATTCAGCAATTTCTTGCTGAATAGCAGAGAATGGCAGCTGAGGGGCTTTCTAAAGAGGAGAGGGTATAAGGAAATCTTGAAAAAATGGACAGAGCACAGGGAGACCCACCCAGACAGGGAAAAAGCCAACTGTTGCATTCACTTGCTTAATGACAGTGTCATGTTGTACTACAGAACAGTGTTAAAGAAAAGACAGAAACAGACACCTTAGGCCAGGTTTCAGTTCTGAAAAGGTTGAGGCTTGTGAGCCAGAAGCAGGTCCTAGTGGGCGACAGACTCTCCAAAGGAGAGAAAGGACACCAGAGAGCCAGATTCCTGATGTTCTTATGGAAGGGGACTCTCCTTCCAAACAATAACCACTTTCCATTTCACCCTCCCTTCCTGTAAGCTAAAGATGTCAACTTGAGTGGTGAGTACAGCATGAAATTGTTGTTTCTGGTAAACTAGGCCCCTTTTTTTTTTAACTTTTTGGTGAATACACTAAAAAAATTATTGGTGTTTCTGGTAAATTATGCACATTAATACAGCCCCCTTTTTATTATGAAAAGGTTAGGTTAAGGGGTGCTTTGGGAAGTTTGGACTACATTATGGGTATTTCCATTATTTCTTATATGAAAAAGTCTTGACAGACAACCATCTTGAGTTACAACAAGCCCCTGTGAACAAATTGAGTTCACTGTACTTTATCAGTTTCCTAAGCAATAGCACAGCTGTTTACTGTTGGTTCCTTCTCTGCAGAGAAACCACAGAAGTAAGAAGAAAGTACAAATCTGAGGAAATACCTAAGTAACTGAAAAATTCTAGAGGTGCCTTGGGCTGTTGTGTCTAAGTGTGCAGGTGTAGGTGGTTTAGTCTAGGGTACAGGATGACCTGAAGCCTGAAGCTTCAGATGAAGATAAATTGTTCTGTTTTTAATTTTTTTTTTGACCTGACTTTCTCCAGTTGCCTTAAGACAAAAATTGTTGCCCCACTGCTACAAATATTGATGCCAGTAAGGTCATATCAGGGCAGCATGAAAGGGTTGCTGTGGTGAGGAGCTGAAGAAAATAGGTGTGACCCAACTGGCTACTTCATGGTGCTCGCTGTTCTTGATGCTTGCAGGCAGTTCTCTGCAGAGAGACCCTCTCCCTGTGCTGGGACTTCCTACAGCTTGAAAGGTGAATCCTGTCAGGAGTTACCTGGAGGTGGGCACTAAGCTGCAGTGGTCAAGAGACATTATTTAGTGCCTGTGACTCATCCTTTCCGTTCTTCTCAAATTCACCCAGAGGGACAATACTATACTAGTGTTTTGGCCATTTTCATACATGTTTTTCAACCTTGTAGTTCATGTTTTTTTTTTGAATATGACCTTACAAATCAAATAGAGCTATGGAGAGTATAAATACTGTTAAAAACAGAGATAACAAATTGCATTGGTCCCTCCTTATCGGCAGTTTCACTTTCTGTGGTTTTAGTTACCCATGGTTAACCATGGTCTGAAATTATTAAATGGAAAATTCCAGAAGTCAATCATAAAATTTAAACTGTGAGCCATTCTAACATGATGAAATATTACACTATCCTGCTCCTTCCAACCAAGATGCGAGCCATCCCTTTGTCTAACGTATACATGCCACATAAAATGGTTTATGATTTGAATACAAAATGTCCTCCACAAGGCTCAGGTGTTGAGAGGTGGGACTTTTCAGAGGTGATTTGATCAAGGGACACTATTCTCATCAATGGGTTTATCACTCATGTATTGCTCATAGCTCTTGGGAGGAGGTGGGACTCTGCTGGAGTAAGTAGTTCACTGGGTTGTGCCTTTGAAGGACATATCCTGTCCCCAGCCCCTTCCTCTCTCCCTAGTTCTGCCCTTGCCCTAGGCTTCTTGGCTGCTTCATGAGGGGAGCAGCTTTCCTCTCCGCCATCCCCTTCTTCCCTGATGTTTCTGCCTCAGAGGGTGCAAACCATGGACTGAAACCTCCAAAATCATGAGCCAAAATAAACTTCTCCTGTAAGTTGTATGCATCAGGTGTTTTGCACCAGTCAGTGAAAGAACGGTGACTAATACACTGTCCTTAGGCATTTAGGAGTGGTCTCACTTCTCAGATTGATTGTCAGGGCATCAAAGTTACTTGAGTTCATGTAATCCTTAATTTACTTAAAATGGCCCAAGAGTAGTAATGCTGATCATTTTATTACAGTATATTGTTATAATTCTATTTTATTATTTGTTACTGTTTTTAATCTTTACTTGCCTAATTTATAAAGTGAATTATTAATTCATGTGTTTTATTGCCAGGTGGTTCTGAACCATCAGTGGTACATACGTGATAGTCATGCATGTACCTCCAGTGGCTGAAGCTGGTGGTAATGTGTTAATATTATAAATAGTTTCAGGCATTGATGGGGGCCTTTTGGGGTGTTCTACTGTAGTATAGGCATCATAAAGCAGAATTTTTATAGCAAGCATTGATAATTTAAAATAAACATAATAAATGTACTCAATGGGAAAGGACAGTATCTGACAAATACAGTAAAACATGAAACAAATCATAACTAGGAAGGATATGGGTAAAAATGAATTATTGAACTTGAATATCATGTTAAGGAACTCTGAAGGAAGGCACAAAGAAAAATAGAGAAAGGAAATATTGAAGGGTAAGAAATAGGGAGGAGAGTAGTACTGTCAGCATTTAAATAATAGACTTCCCAGAAGAGAGAAGAAATTGGAGAGAAAAGTATTAGAAGAAATAATGATGATAAACTACTATGAATTGAGAAAGAAAAAAACATCATATTGAAAGGGCTAATAGAATGCTGCACAGAAGACATAACCTCTGTCTTGGTAAAATGTAGTGAAATTTAAGAATATCATAACCAAAGGAATCTTAAGTTTTTAGAATAAAGACTAGATTATCTAAAACAACAACATGAATCAGACTAAGTTATCTTTTAAGCCTCAGGCCTCAGTTATTATGCATATTTGAAGTGAGGGACTGGCCATATTTGAGGAACTCAGTGGCCACACATTGCTAGAATCAGATTTTATGGTTTTATTTCCTAAGTCCAGAGAATTCTGTCTGGTTGTGTAATGGTTCAGACTTTAACTGGACAAAACTGAACATTGAATTATCTGTTCAAATTTATTCCTGCTCATATTAGTGAATAGGGTCTTCATTCTCCCCTTCCACAGGGACCAAAAAATCATCTGTCTTAATCTTACAACTATAAAATACTGGTGAAAAGTCACAGTCTGCTGTTACAAATGTCAGTTGCTGTAAGTCCTTCCTTGCCCATATGTTTACTATGATGTGCCTTTAATTAAAAATGTGTGCTGAACTTTAGGAAGAGTTAATGTCATTTAAAAAATAACTTGGTAGTGATATATGTTTTTCAGAAGTTGACTTTAAGATTTTGTCAACTGATAATTTATAGGGCAATGCTGTCAAACCATTGTAGTAGCACAGATTTTAGTTTAGGATGGTATACTTTTACATTTTATAAAAATGAACAAACTAAGAAGGGAATAAATCAGGTGCAAAGAGCAGAACAGGAAATCTTTAGTTGCAACAGAGTGCATTTTTATTTCAAGACTTAAAAATATACAATTTGGCCTTTTGGGCTGTCCTACCACCGCCCCCAGTGCAGAGGAGCAGAGCCTCGCCCATTGCCTAGAAGGTGAGCTGTGCAGGTGCCAGAAGCACACCCCCCCCCCCCACCGTTGAAATGAGAAGACACATAAACGAGTCTCAAAACCAGACTTCCAGATTGCCTAAAGCAACCCCAAAGGGAAACGAGATGGAACAATCTGATACTCAACCACCTGGTCTCCCTGAATTGGCAACAAAAGAGGATCTGGAAAAAATGAAATCGTAAATAATTTCTCACATAACAGCAGAGATTGTGCCCATAGAGCAAGACATGATTAGTAAATCTAGAGAGGACACAGATAAAAAAAATAGAGGAGCTGAGAAACATGATGGAATCCCAACATAGTAAACAAATGGAATCCATAAAACAGATGCAAACATTTCCAGGAGATTAAAAACTTCACTGAAAGTTTATGCAGCAGAATGAGCCAATGTGAGGACAAAATTTCAGATATAGAAGATAAGATTGCAATTAGTGGCCAGGAAAAGAAAAATTGCTTCTAAATAGTAAGGGACCACAAGAAATCAATCCAGCAGCTGCTAGACGATGCAAAGAAGAATGACATAAGACTGATCAGAGTCAATGAAGAAACAGGAGAGAGTGCAGAAGACATAAAAGAACTGTTCACAGAAGTGATGGCAGAAAACTTCCCAAGCAGGGGAAAAGAACGGGACATACAGATCAGTGAGGCATATAGGACTCCAAGTAGTCTTGATCAAAAAAAATCTACACATAGGCATATAATTGATAAGATTCCAGAAACCCAACAGAAGAACAAATTTCAAGCATTTAGAGAAAAGAAACAAATCAAATACAAAGGAAAGCCCATCAGAATCACATAAGACTTCTCAATGCAAACCCTCAAGGCAAGAAGAGAGTGGAGTGATGTATTTCAAACCCTAAAGGAGAACAACCTCCAACCCAGGTTGCAAAACTATCTTTCAAAGTTGATGGTGAAATAAGATATTTTCTTGACAAAGAGCACCTTAAGAATTTCAG
Source organism: Heterocephalus glaber (assembly GCF_053883595.1). Taxonomy (NCBI): domain Eukaryota; kingdom Metazoa; phylum Chordata; class Mammalia; order Rodentia; family Bathyergidae; genus Heterocephalus; species Heterocephalus glaber. Next base: position 10,250,253 of record NW_028258151.1, on the reverse strand, counting down.
GAATACCAAACCAGCACTCCAAAAAATTTTAGACAATATCCTAGGAAAAGACAACGAGGACTACAACCCCAGGAAGCCCAGCATAATGAATCCATCTGGCACGACAAATTAAACGCAAAGGGGGAGAATCCAACAAAAAGAAGAAATCATGACAATGATAAGTCAATACATATCAGTTATAACCATCAATGTTAATGGTCTCAATGCACCAGTCAAAAGAAGTAGACTGGCAAAACGGGTCAAGAAGGAAGATCCAACAATATGCTGCATACAAGAAACACTTAATTCAAAAAGAAACTCATAGACTGAAAGTTAAAAGGTGGAAAACAATACTCCATGCACCAGGAACCCGAAAAAAAGCAAGAGTAGCTATCCTCTTTGTAGATCAAGTGGATTTGAAACCAACACTGATTAAGAGAGACAAAGAAGGACACTACATCCTTGTAAAGGGAACAATCCAAGAGGAAGAGATGACAATCATAAATATCTATGCACCAAACACTAGTGCACCCAACTATATAAAACATATACTAATGGACATGAAAAGTCATATATGCACTAATACAATTGTAGTGGGGGACCTCAACATCCCACTGTCACAAATAGATAGATCAACTAGACTAAAAATAAGTAATGAAATACTAGAACTCAATCGAACTCTTGAACAAATGAACTTAACAGATGTTTACAGAGTCTTCCACCCCACAAAATCAGAATACACATTCTTCTCAGCTGCACATGGGTCATTCTCCAAAATAGACCACATACTCACTCATAGAACATGTCTAAGTAAGTGCAAAGGAATTGAAGTTATCCCATATATATTATCAGACCATAGTGTGATGAAATTGGAGATCAGTAGCAAAAGAAACCACAAGAATTTCATAAACACATGGAAATTGAACAACACACTTCTAAATAACCAATGGGTCACAGAGGAAATTAAAGAAATCAAACAGTTCCTACAATTAAATGACAGTGTCAGTACACCATATTGGAATCTATGGGACACAATGAAAGCAGTCTTACAAGGGAAATTCATAGCAGTGAATACTCATATTAGGAAAACAGAACGAGGTCAGTTAAACAACCTGATACTGAATCTCAAGCTTCTAGAAAATGAAGAGCAAGACAAACCCAAAGCTCATACAAGAGAGGAAATTTTAAAGATCAGAGCAGAAATCAATGTAATGGAGACTAAGAGAATGGTACAAAAAATTAATGAAGCAAAGAGGTGGTTCTTCAAAAGAATAAACAAAATTGACAAACCCTTAGCCAACCTTATCAAAAAAAGGAAAGAAAAGGCCCAAATCCATGCAATTAGGAATGAAAAGGATAAAATTGCAGTGGACCCAGCAGATATCCAGAGAATCATCAATACCTGCTTTGAGAACCTATACACCAATAAGGTGGAAAACAGAAGAAATGGACAGATTCCTAGATACATATGAATTACCAAAGTTGAACGAAGATGATTTAAAAATTCTAAACCACCCAATATCAATTAATGAAATTGAAAGCATAATTAAAACTTACCAACTAAGAAAAGCCTGGGTCCTAATGGCTTCGCTGCTGAATTCTACTAGACTTTTAGATAGGAATTACTGCCACTATTGTTTAAACTCTTCAATGAAATTGAAAGGGAAGCAATACTCCTGAATTCATTCCTGGAAGCAAGCATCACCTTGATCCCCAAAGCAGAGACAGACCCAACTGAAAAAGAGAACTCTAGGCCAGTCTCACTAATGAACATAGATGCAGAAATCCTTAATAAGATACTGGCAAATAGAATGCAGAAGATCATCAAGATGATCGTACACCCTGTCCAAGTGGGATTCATCCCAGGGATGGAGGGATGGTTTAACATACGCAAATCAATCAGTGTAATACACTATATCAATAGAGCCAAGGACAAAAACCGTATGATCATCTCAATAGATGCAGAACAAGCATTCGACAAAATCCAACACACATTTATGATAACAACCCTACAAAAAATTGGAATAGATGGTCTCTATCTCAATCTGATAAAGCAATCTATGAAAAACCAACAGCCAACATCATATTAAATGGTCAGAACCTGAAATCCTTCACATTAAAATCAGGAACAAGACAAGGATGTCCACAATTACCACTCCTGTTCAACATAGTTTTGGAAACATTAACCATAGTAATTGGACAAGAGAAAGAAATAAAAGGAATAAAGATAGGAAATGAAGGGGTCAAATTGTCATTATTTGCAGATGACATGATACTCTATATAGAGACCCCAAGAATTCCAACAAAAGTCTTCTAGACTTAATAACCAACTTCAGTCAAGTAGCTGGATACAAGGTCAACACAAAAATCCATAGCTTTCCTCTACACAAACAACAGACTTACTGAGAGAGAAATAGGGCAAACAATTCTTTTCACAATAGCATCCAAAATACGTGAAACACCTAGGAGTCAACCTAACAAAAGAAATCAAAGACCTCTTCTTTGAAAACTGTAGCATTCTGAAAAGAGAGATTGAAGATGATATCAGAAAATGGAAAGACATCCCTTCTTCCTGGGTAGGAAGAATCAACATAGTGAAAATGGCCATACTTCCACCAATGTTGTATAGTTTCAATGCAATCCCCATTGAAATTCCAGCAGCATACTTCGTGGAACTTGAGAAAACAATCCAAAAATTCATTTGGAGAGACCTAAAATAGCATAAGCAATTCTAGGCAAGAGAGACATGGCACGGGGTCTCACAATCCCCAACTTCAAACTATGCTACAAAGCCTTTGAGAAAAACTGCATGGTAGTGGCAAAGAAACAGACCTGAGGACCAGTGGAATAGATTAGAAGATGCAGAAAGAACTCCAGACACACTCAGCCCCCTCATCTTTGACAAAGGAGCCAAACACCCTCACTGGAGGAAAGATAGCCTCTTTAATAAATGGTGCTGGAAAAATTGGGTTTCACCTTGTCAAAGATTAAAACTAGACCTATAGGGCCAGGGGTTTGGCTCAGTGGTTCCGCTACCTGCCTTGCATGTGCAGGGTCCTGAGTTCGTTCCCTGGTACCGCCCCCCCCCCACAGTAGACCTATATCTCTCACCATGCACTAAACTAAAATCGAAATGGATTAAAGATGTAAATATTAAAACAGAATCACTGAACTGGCTGTAACAGAGGTTAGTTAGAACTCTTAGAGACATTGGTATAGGAAAAGATTTTATGAACAAAACCTCAGTTGCCCATGAACTAGCACAAACAATCAACAAGTGGGATCTCTTCTTATTAAAAAGCTTCTGCACAGCAACAGAGACCACCAACAGTGTGAAGAGATAACCCACAACGTGGGAAAACATTTTCACCTGCTGTTCCTCAGACAAAGGTCTACTATCTAAAATCTATAAAGAACTCAAAATATCAGACCTCCCACACTTAAAGACCCAATCCAATAATGGACATCTGAAATGAACAGACATTTCTTAGACAAAGAATTAGAAATGGCAAAAAAACTTATGAAAAAATGTTCAACATCCCTGGTTATTCCAGAGATGCAAATGAAAACAACGCTGAGATTCTACCTCACCCCAGAAAGAATGACTGTTATCATGAAATCAACCAATAACAAATGCTGGTGGGGGTGTGGATAAAGAGGAACCCTGCTCCACTGCTGGTGGGAGTGTTGACTGGTGCAATCACTGTGGAAATCAGTATGGAGATACCTCAAAGAACTAGGACTGGAGGTCCCATTTGACCCAACTATTCCCCTGCTGGGTATCTTCCCCAAAGATTTAAAAGAATCATATCACAGTAATCTATGTGCACCCAAGTTCATAGCAGCACAATTTTTAACAGCCAAAACTTGGAAGCAGCCTAGTTGTCCATCAACTGGAGACTGGATAAAGAAGGTTTTTTTTTTTTTTAATATAAAATTAAGTACTACTCAGCCATAAAAAAATGAGAAATTAGAGACATTGCTAAATGGATACACATTAAGTGAATACTCTGAAGTGAAATAAATAGGACACATGTGTCAATACCCTATAATTTCTCTAATATGAGAAACTGAAAGTATAAGGACTAAAAGGTATAACAGATAATGTGAAATAGGAAAAAAAGGAGCAAAGGGGAAGTGGCAGGGTTAGAGGAAAGGAAAGAAGGAAATGGAATCAATATGAGAAAAATGTAAAAATGGAAACAAAGTCTTTGTAAAAAAGGGAGGAGTGGATGGGTTGAAGGGAGGGCAGGGCAATGGGAAAAAAATAAGAACCTAGAGATTATATAAAGGTGCAAATTTCCAATAAGAAAGAAGAAATAGATATAGTAAACATATGAAAAAATGAAAAATTATTTTTTGAGCTTTCTATGTCTGGTGAGACCTTTTGCAACTAACACTGCCATGGGGTTTTGTTACTTTTCTTTGTTCTGAAGCTGTGTGTTGAAACATGAAGTTGTCAAACATAAAAGATGGCAGTTGTTCAGACTTGTCCTTTGCTTGTCTGGTTATCCGTCAAACAGTATCATCCCAATTGTGCCAGAAAATATGAAATAGTATTGAGAAGTAATCAGTCAGATGTATGTCAAGGTCTTTAAAAAGGCTCTCCTGTTCTGATCTCAAAGGATGTTGTACAAATATGATATGCTAAAATGTTTACTGTTAGGAAGTACCTCTTTAAATAAGTTTACGCCCTCTCCTGATTTCCTAAGTTCGTGCTTTGGTCTGGATGGCATGAGTACAGGTAGTATGTCTTAGTGGTCGAGAATTCATACCTACCCTGCTTGCAGGAATATACTAGCCAGGGTCCATTCCATTAATTTAAAATGGCAGCTCATAATTTTGAGTCGTCAGAGCAGTAAGCAGTTGTTGCAGTAGATACATTATTATTATTATTATTATTATTTTATTTTATTTTTTTAAAAGCCTAAGCAAGCAGGTAGGAATTATTTCTGCTTTTTAGACCAGCAACTTTTCTTTGGAATGGAATCCAGTAGTTTTCTCTAACCTGAGTGGAAATTGGTATACAAAATCTACAATTCTCAAGAAGCAGGAATTTTGCATGACATTTGGATTTAGTAGGTGGCCTAACTTACCACTGAACTGATTATTTTATTGGTACTAATATATTAAGTTCACAGTGTTCTTAAAGAGATTGTATGTTATTTGAATCTTCTAGGAGTTTAGAAATTAGAAGATATAAATGATCCCATTTGGTACTGAAGCTGATACAGTTAGTTGAGGATCCAATACTGAAATACTCCAGAATATGAAATCTTTTGAGCATCATGTGGGCACTCAAGGAGTTTGAAATTTCATGTTTAAGATTAGGGGTATTCAACTGATAAAATCTATGCAAGTATCCCAAAGTCCAGAAAACCCTGAAATCTAGAACACTTAACATCTCATGCATTTTCTTTTTTGATACTGGGTGTCAAACTTGGAACCTTGTGCTTGCGAGGCAGGCAGCGGAACCACTGAGCTAAATCCTCAGCCCCTCATCTTGTGCATTTTTGTCTCTTAAGTTTGTGATAAAATCATTTTGGAGATGCATGAAGATCCTGGATTGCATTGTGTCTTTATCACAAAACCTCCCTCCCTTTTTCTTTTGCTATACTGGGGATTGAATCCAGGGACTTCACACTGACCTAATTCCCTTGCCTTATTTATTTATTTACTTATGCTTCATTTTGGGACAGGGTTTCACTAAGTCACCAAATTGTCCAGGCTGGTTTGAACTAGCAATCAGGAGGATAGCCTCAGCCTCCCAAAATTCTGGAATTACAGGCATGAACCACGAAGCCTAGCTTTGTTTTCACTTCATCATGAATGATTGTTACTGATTTTTACGTCCTAGTAATGGAAATAACTTGTTTTTTTGTTCTGATTTATTTTAAATATACTGTAATTGGAATATTCTATAATCACAAAGTTCTAGTTTTAGTAGGCAAAATGTGCTTCTGTGTATATATTTGAAAGATAGTCAAGTATTATAAGCTCCTGTTTCAGTAGGGATTAAAAATAAAATGCTTTGGAAGAGGGACAAAGTTATATGATAGAGTTGAGCATCCAAACTCTTATTTATTATTTAAAAGAAATAACTTATAGGACTTATTTTTAAAAGAAAAATTATAGAGAAAATTAAATAGAGAAAATTGCTTAAATTTCCACTAACCCAATTGAATCAAAAAATGGCCCTAACTGCTTATTTCAGGTTAGAGAGATAAGCTGTGCGTGGGGTATAAGTGGGCACACTTAGATGCCTTCTGCATCTCAAAGTTAAGGTCTCTGTCAAGGGAGGCATCCTTTTTAGGCATCAGAAAACTAAACCACAGAGGCAAGGAAAAGTCACTGAAGTACCAAGCAGTGAGAACTTTCTCTAGCATCTGTCAGCACAGACATCAGTGGCATGTTGTCAGCCCTCTGGGCTGCTGTCCTTGGGTTGCACATTTGCAGCAGTAGTTTGAGGTTTAGTGCTGGGAAAGTGAGAATCTCTGTCATCCTGTGGATGACTTGTTTTTAACGAACCAAGGCCCTCAAATCCATTTCCAAGGCCAATGCTATGCTACCCAAAAGAGCCCATCTCCAAGACTTTGATAAAAGTCTTGTGGAGCTGCTTTACTCCACATTGCACGGCTCTAATTCTACTCCCAAGTGTTAATAAGAGTCCAAATGAGGGGAAAGCATGTATTTACTCATACCCATCTCTCTCTGTCTCTTCACTTTGGTAATTAAATATAACAGTGAATACTTTGACTTTTTCAGCTTATTTAATAAAGAATATATATTTAAATACAGTGCAGAGTATATTACAGTTTACAAGTAGTACACTGTTTAATAGTATTTAGAGAAAAGGTAAGATTGCCTATGGAACAGGCAACTCAAAAGTCTGATATTTCTTTATTTGTTGTTCTTTTATTCATTTAGGTATACAGTTCATTTACATTTATCATTGGGTGTTTGTACCTGGACATGATATATCTTGGTTCTTATTTTATCCCCATTACCTGTGTGCCCTTCACCCCCTCCACCCTTCCCTATTTACATAGACATCATTTCCATTTTTTTCCTTTTCTCATAGTTTTTCCTTTCCCTCTTTTCCTTTCCCCTTCCCCTCCCTTCACTCCTTCGTCTTTGGACCTTTTTTCCTATTTCAAATTATCAATTCATTTTAATCATTTTAACCCTTGTTTACACTATCAGTTTCTCACACTAGAGAAACTATTCGGTATTTACACATGTGTGTCCTATTTATTTCACTCAAGAGTATGGCCTCGATATGCATCCATTTAGCTATAAATGCCTCTAGTTTTTTGTTCTTTACAGCTGAGTAGTACTCCATTTTATAAAAAAACCCCCACATTTTCTTTATCCAGTTTCCAGTTGGTGGGCACTTGGGCTGCTTCCAAGCTTTAACTGTTACAAACTGTGCTGCTATGAACATGGGTGCACATAATTCACTGTGGTATGATTCTTTTAATTCTTTTGGGAAGATACCCAGCAGGGGAATAGCTGGGTCAAATGGGACCTCTAGTCCTAGTTCTTTGAGGTATCTCCATACTGATTTCCACAGTGGTTGCACCAGTCTGTACTCCCACCAGCAATGGAGAAGGGTTCCTTTCTCTCCACACCTCCGCCAGCATTTGTTATTGGTTGATTTCGTGATAGCAGCCATTCTTTCTGGGGCCAGGTGGAATCTCAGTGTTGTTTTCATCTGCATCTCTTGAATGCCCAGTGATGTTGAACATTTTTTCATATATTTGTTTGCTGCTTTTACTTCTTTGAGAAATGTCTGCTCATTTCAGATGCCCATTTTTGAATTGGGTCTTTGAATTTGGGGGGTCTGATTTTTTTCAATTCTTTATATATTCTAGATAGTAATACTTTGTCTGAGGTACAGCTACTAAAAACTTTTTCCCATATTGTAGGTTGTCTGTTAGTTCTGTTGGTGGTTTCTTTTGCAGTGCAGAAGCTTTTTAATAAGATGAGATCCCAGTTGTTGATTCTTTGTGCTAATTCCCGTGCTGCTGAGGTTTTGTTCATGAAGTCTTTTCCTATGCCAATGTCATTGAGAGTTCCACCTAACTTTTCTTCCAGCAAGTTTAGTGTTTCTGTCTTAATATTAGATCTTTAATCCACTTTGATCTTAGTTTAGTGCATGGTGATAGGTATGGGTCTAGTTTTAATCTTTGGCATGTTGAAATCCAGTTTTTCCAACACCATTTATTAAATAGGCTATCTTTCCTCCAATGAGGGCAGTTGGCTCCTTTGTCAAAGATCAGGTGGCTGAGTATGTCTGGAGTTGTTTTGGGATCTTCTAATCTATTCCACTGATGCTCAGGTCTGTTCCCTTGCCAGTACCATGCTGATTTTATCACAGTAGCTTTGCAGTATAGTTTTAAGTTGGGGATTGTGATACCCCCAGCCATGTCTCTGTTGCTTAGAATTGCTTTAGCTATTCTAGGTCTCTTCTGGTTCCAAATGAATTTTTGGATTGTTTTCTCTAGTTCTGTGTAGTATATTGTTGAAATTTCAATCAGCATTGCATTGAATCTATATAGTAGTTTTGGAAGTATGGCCATTTTCACTATATTGGTTCTTCCTACCCAGCAGCAAGGGATGTCTTTCCATTTCCTTGTATCCTCTTCGATCCCTTTTTTCAGAGTGTTGTAGTTTTCAGTGTAGAGGTTTTTTGTTTCCTTTGTTAGATTGATTCCTAGATATTTCATTTTTTGGGATGCTATTGTAAAAGGAATTGTTTCCCCAATTTCTCTCTCAGTGAGTCTGCTATTTGCGTATAAGAAGGGTATTGTCTTTTGAGTGTTGACCTTATATGCAGCTACTCTACTGAATCTGTCAATTAAGTCTAGAAGTCTTTTGATGGAGTTTTTTGGGTCTTCTATGTAAAGTATCATATCGTCAGCAAATAATGACAGTTTCACTTCTTCCTTTCCTATCTTTATTCCTTTTATTTCTTTCTCTTTTCTAATTGCTGTGGCTAATGTTTCCAGAACTACATTGAAGAGGAGTGGTGGTAGTGGGCATCCTTGTCTTGTTCCTGATTTTAGTGTGAAAGTTTTCAGTTTTTGACCATTTAGTATGATGTTGGCTGTTGGTTTTTCATAGATAGCCTTAATCAGGTTGAGATAAAGACCTTCTATTCCAATTTTCTGTAGGGTTTTTATCATGAATGGGTGCTGGATTTTGTCGAATGCCTTTTCTGCATCTATGGAGATGATCATATGGTTTTTGTCTTGACTCTGTTAATATAGTGTATTATATTTATTGATTTACAGGTGTTGAACCATCCTTGCATCCCTGAGATAAATTCGACTTGGTCAGGGTGTATGATCTTCTTGATGACCCTCTGTATTCTGTTTGTCAGTATCTTGTTGAGGATTTTTGCATCTATGTTCATTAGGGAGATTGGTCTGTAGTTCTCTTTTTGGGTTGTGTCTTTCCCTAGTTTTGCAATCAAAGTAACACTTGCTTCCAGGAATGAATTTGGAAGTCTTGCTTCCCTTTCAATTTCCTTGATGAGTTTAACGAGTAATGGTGATAGTTCTTCTTTAAATGTCTTGTAGAATTCAGCAGTGAACCCATCAGGACCTGGGCCTTTCTTTGTTGGTAAATTTTCTATTACATTTTCAATTTCACTCATTGTAATTGGGGTGTTTAGAATTTCTATATCTTCTTCATTTAACTTTGGCAGTTTGTATGTATCTAGGAATCTGTCCATTTTTCCTGTGTTATCCATTTTATTAGAGTACAAGTTCTCAAAGTAGGTATTGATGATCCTCTGAATTTCTGTTGGATCTGTTGTGGCTTCACCTTTTTCATTCTTAATTGCATAGATTTGAGCCTTTTCTTTCCTTTGTTTGATAAGTTTGGCTAAAGGTTTATCTGTTTTATTTATGCTTTCAAAAACCCAGCTCTTCGATTCATTAATTTTTTGTATTGTTCTCTTAATCTCCATTACATTGATTTCTGCTCGGATCTTTACAATTTCCTTTCTTGTATGCGCTTTGGGTTTGTTATGCTCTTCTTTTTCTAGGAGCTTGAGGTTCTGCATTAGGTTATTTAACTGAGTTCTCTCTGTGTTCTTAATATGGGCATTCACTGCTATGAATTTCCCACATAGAACTGCTTTCATTGTGTCCCACAGATTCCTGTATGTTGTACTGGCATTATCATTTACTTGTAGAAACTGTCTAATTTCTTCTTTAATTTCCTCTGTCACCCATTGGTTGTTCAGGAGAGTGTTGTTCAATTTCCATGTGTTTGTTGGTACTCTGTGGTTTCTTATGTTGTTGATCTCCAATTTTATTGCACTATGGTCTGATAATATACAGGGGATAACTTCAGTTCTTTCACATTTACTTAGATTTGCCCTGTGAGCTAGCATGTGATCTATTTTGGAGAATGACCTGTGTGCAGCTGAAAAGAATGTGTATTCTGATTTTGTGGAGTGGAGCACTCTATAAACATCCCTTAAGTCCATTTGTTCAGTGGCTTGGTTCAGTTCTAGAATTTCATTGTTAATTTTTTTCCTAGATGATTTGTCTATTTGTGAAAGAGGGGTGTTGAGGTCCACCACTACAATTGTGTTAGTCCTTATTTGGTTTTTCATGTCCATTAATATTTGTTTTATATAGTTAGGGGCCTTCATATTTGGTGATAAATATTTAGGATTGTCATCTCTTCCTCTTGGATTGTTCCCTTCACAAGGATGTAGTGACCATCTTTGTCTCTCTTAATTAGTTTTGGTTTGAAATCTATTTTGTCTGCAAATAAGATTGCTACCCCTGCTTTTTTCTGCGATCCTGTCACGTGGAGAACTGTTTTCCATCCTTTTACTTTCAGTCTGTGAATTTCCTTTTGAGTTTACATAGAAGACCCCAAAAACTCCGCCAAAAGACTTCTAGACCTAATTGACAGATTCAGTAGAGTAGCTGGATATAAGGTCAGCACTCAAAAGACAACAGCCTTCTTATACGCAAAGAGCAGACCCATTGAGAGAGAAATTGAGGAAATAATTCCTTTTACAATAGCATCCCAAAAAATGAAATATCTAGGAATGAACCTAACAAAGGAAGCAAAAGACCTCTACACTGAAAACTACAGCACTCTGAAGAAGGAGATCAAAGAGGATATAAGAAAATGGAAAGACATCTCTTGTTCCTGGTTAGGAAGAGTCAGTATAGTGAAAATGGCCATACTTCCAAAAGTATTATATAGATTTAATGCAATACCGATTGATAGTCCAACACTATATTTCACAGAAGTAGGGAAAACAATCCAAAAATTCATTTGGAAGCAGATGAAACCTAGAATAGCAAAAGCAATTCTGGGCAACAGAGACATGGCTGGGGGTATCACAATCCCCAACTTGAAACTATACTACAAAGCTACTGTGATAAAAACACCATGGTACTGGAAAAGAAACAGACCTGAAGATCAGTGGAATAGATTAGAAGATGCAGAAACAACTCCAAACATACTCAGCCACCTCATCTTTGACAAAGAAGCCAACCGCCCTCATTGGAGAAAAGATAGCCTTTTCAATAAATGGTGTTGGAAAAACTGGATTTCAACCTGCCAAAGATTAAAACTAGACCCATACCTATCACCATGCACTAAACTAAGATCAAAGTGGATTAAAGAGCTAAATATCAAGACAGAAACAATAAACTCGCTGGAAGATAAGTTAGGTAGAACTCTCAATGACATTGGCATAGGAAAAGACTTTATGAACGAAACTTCAGTGGCATAGGAACTAGCACAAAGAATCAACAACTGGGACTTCATCTTATTAAAAAGCTTCTGCACTGCAAGAGAAACTACCAACAGAGCTAAGAGACAACCTACAATATGGGAAGCAATTTTTAGCAGCTCTAACTCAGACAAAGGTCTACTGTCTAGAACATATAAAGAATTGAAAAAAATCAGACCCCCTAGATTCAAAGACCCGATTCAAAAATGGGCATCTGAAATGAACAGACATTTCTCAGACAAAGAAGTAAAAACAGCAAATAAACATATGAAAAAATGTTCAACATCACTGGTCATTTGAGAGATGCAGATGAAAACAATGCTGAGATTCCACCTGGCCCCAGAAAGAATGGCTGCTATCAAGAAATCAACTAATAACAAATGCTAGTGGGGGTGTGGGGAGAAAGGAACCCTTCTCCATTGTTGGTGGGAGTGCAGACTGGTGCAACCACTGTGGAAATCAGTATGGAGATACCTCAAAGAACTAGGACTAGAGTTCCCATTTGACCCAGCTATTCCCCTGCTGGGTATCTTCCCCAAAGAATTAAAAGACTTATACCACAGTGATATATGTGCAGCTATGTTTATAGCGGCACAATTTGTAATAGCTAAGGTTTGGAAATAGCCAAAGTGCCCATCAACTGGAAACTGGATAAAGAAGATGTGGTTCTTTTGTAAAATGGAGTTCTACTCAGCCATAAAGAACGAGAAACTAGAGTCATTTATAGCTAAATGGATGCATATTGAGGCCATTCTCTTAAGTGAAGTAAATAGGACACACATGTGTAAATACCGAATAGTATTTCTAGTGTGAGAAACCGAAAGTGTAAATAAGGATTAAAATGATTAAAATGAATTATTGATAACTTGAAATAGGAAAATGTCCAAAGGTGGAGGGGTCGTGGGAGGGGAAGGGGAAAAGGAAGAAAGGAAAGGAAAAATTATGAGAAAGAAAAAAAAATGGAAACAAAGTCTATGTAAATAGGGAAGGGTGGTGGGGGTGAAGGGCACATAGGTAATGGGGAAAGAAATAACTAAGATACATCATGTTCAGATATAAACACCCAATGATAAATGTAAATGTATACCTAGAATGTACCAATCAATATATAAATTAAAAAAAAAAGAATTTCTATATTTTCTTCATTTGACTTTGGCAATTTGTATGTATCTAGGAATCTGCCCGTTTCTTGTGTGTTTTCCATTTTATTGAAGCAGAGTTTCTTGAAGTACGTATGGATGATCCTCTGAATTTCTGTTTGATCTGTTGTGACTTGCCCTTTTTCATTCTTAATTGCATGTATTTGTGCCTTTTCTTTCCTTTTTTTGATAAGGTTGGCTAAAGGTTTATCTATTTTATGTATTCTTTCAAAAAACGTAGTCTTTGATTCATTGATTTTTTTGTATTGTTCTCTTTTGTATTGTCTCCATTGCATTGATTTCTGCCCTAATCTTTATAATTTCCTCTTGTAAGAGCTTTGGATTCATTATACTCTTCTTTTTCTTGGAGCTTGCGGTTCTGCATTAGGTTATTTATCTGAGTTTTCTCTATTTTCCTAATATGGGCATTCACTGCTATGAATTTCCCGTGTAGAATGGCCTTCATTGTGTCTCATAGATTCCTGTATGTTGTACTGGCATTTTCACTTACTTGTAGAAACTGTTTAATTTCTTCTTTAATTACTTCTGTGACCCATTGGTTGTTCAAGAGGTTGTTATTCAGTTCCCATTGTTTGTTGGGGTTTTGCTGGTTCTTATGTTTTGATCTCCAATTTTATTGCACTATGGTCTGATAATATACAGAGGATAACTTCCATTCTTTTACATTTACTTAGACATGTCCTATGAGCTAGCATGTGGTCTATTCTGGAGAATGACCCGTGTGCAGCCGAAAAGAATGTGTATTCCGATTTTGTAGGGTGGAACACTCTGTAAACAACTATTAAGTCCATTTGTTCAATAGCTTGGTTCAGTTCTAGAATTTCCTTGTTAAGTTTTTGTCTAGATGATCTATCTACTTGTGATAGTGGGGTATTGAGGTCCCGCACTACAATTGTGTTAGTGTTTAATTGGTTTTTCATGTCTATTAATATTTGTTTTGTATAGTTGGGAGCATTCGCATTTGGTGCATATATATTTAGGATTGTCATCTCTTCCTCTTGGATTGTTCCCTTCACAAGGATGTAGTGACCATCTTTGTCTCTCTTAATTAGTTTTGGTTTGAAATGTACTTTGTCTGCAAATAAGATTGCTACCCCTGCTTTCTTCTGGGTTCCTGTGGTGTGGAAAACTTTTCCATCCTTTTACTTTCAGTCTGTGAGTTTCTTTTTGAGTTAGGTGTGTTTCTTGTATACAGCACATTGTTGCATTTTGCCTTTTAATCCATTCTGCCAGTCTATTTCTTTTGATTGGTGAATTGAGGCAATTAACATTGATAGTTATAATTGATAGATATTGACTTATCCTTGTCATGATGTTTTACTTTTTTTGGCTCTTCTATTTTTTATTTTTTCCCCTTTTCCCTTTAGTGCCTTACCTTGCCTTGTGCCTTCCCACTGTTGGGCCTCATGGAGTTGTGACCTTCATTGTTTTTTTCTAGGATATTGTTTAGAATTGCTTGTAGTGCTGGTTTGGTGTTCATGAAATTTCTCAGGTGTTCTTTGTCGTGGAAGTATCTAATTTCCCCATCAATTTTGAAAGATAATTTTTCAGGATACAACAGTCTAGGTTGGAAGTTATTTTCTTTTAGGGCTTGAAATACTTGACTCCAGGCTGTCCTTGATTTGAGGGTTTGTGTTGAGACGTCTGCTGTGATTCTGATGGGCTTTCCTTTGTAGGTGATTTGTTTCTTTTCTCTAACTGCTTGTAGGATTTTGTTTTTCTGTTGGGTTTCTAGGATCTTGACTATTATATGTCTAGATGTAGATTATTTTTGATCATGGCTAGTTGGAGTTCTATATGCCTCACTTATCTGTATGTCCAATTCTCTACCTCTGTGTGGGAAGTTTTCCACTATTACTTCTGTGCACAGTTTTTTTTATGTCAATTGTGCTTTCTCCTGTTTTTTCATGGACTCCTATCAGTCTTATGTTATTCTTCTTTGCATCCTCTAGCAGTTGTTGGATTGATTTCTCGTGGTCCCTTACTATTTTTAAGAAATCTCTATTTTCAAGGTCTCTAACTGTGATCCTATCTTCTATATCTGATATTCTATCTTCAGATTCCCTTAATCTGCTGTGCATGCTTTCAAAGGAGTTTTTAATCTCCTGAATATCTGTTTGAATCTGTTTCATGGATTCCATTTCTTTCTTATGTTGGGTGATCATAGTTTCCATTTCTTTCTTATGCTGGGTATTCATGGCTTCCAGCATGTTTCGGAGGTCCTCTATTTTTTTTATGTTTCTGTTCTAGATCCTCTAATCATGTCTTTCACTCTGCTCACCATGTCTGTAGATATCTGGGAGATTATTTCTGCTTTGAATTTTTCTAGAGCCTCATTCATCTGTTTTGTTACTTCCTGTGCTGTCAGTTCAGTGTATCCAGGTGGTTGGTTATTGGACTTTTCCATCTCATTTCCCCCGGGATTTACCCTTGATGGGGTGGAAGTCTGGGTTTGTGCCTTGCTTAAATGTCTTCTCATTTTTGTTTTTGGTACTGTACTTGGTTTATCTCCTGGATTGATAGTTTGAAATTGCTTATTGTTAATATGTTTGTTGCTTGTAATTAGAACCCTTATGGAATGATTGCTTCTCAGAGGTGTCTTCCAGATATAGCTGGTCTTTAAGTTTTGAGTCTCTAATGACTATTAATGGCTATCTCATTTTCCTTATACTAAGAAGGTTCACTGACTAGATCAATACCAACACCTTAGCCCAAGTGATACAATCAGCAACACCATTGCATCAAGCACATCTTTGAAAATGACATTTTGTGGTAGTTATTAATCTGTCACCTTTAGTTGTGTGAATTAAATCAAGGTTGAGGACCAACCCAACATATAGTGAATAAACTCTTTAATATAACAACTTTACCCTTTGGAATCCCTTTTTTTTTTTTGGTACTGGGGATCGAACTCGGGTCCTTGACCTTGCAAGGCAGGCGGTGGAACCACTGATCTAAATCCCTGGCCCTAAACTTTACCCTTTGGGATGGGGAGTTCGAAGGGGTTGGGGAGGGAGGGATTGATAGGTAGAAAGATAGGGGAAGGTTAGCAGTCAGGCCAGAGGACACAGGTGAGAAGGAAAAAGAGAACAATAGGAAAATACAGAACTCCGAACGAGGGCCTGAACAGGGACAAAAGGGGAAGATGAACAATGTGCGAGAGGAAGAGAGTGAGTGTACCAAAGAAAGGAAAGAGAAAAGAAAGAAGAAAAGAAAAGAGAAAAAAAAGCAAAAAACCCCCAAATATTTGCAAAGAATAGGAAAACAAATTAAAGATAAGAGGAGAAAAACAAAAGAAAAGAGAAAAAAACCAAACCAAGATACTAATTTTGGGAATAAAAAATAATAATGAAGATGAAGGGCCTCTTTCACGGTATGTCTCTGTTGTCACAATAGACAACATGGGTAGCAGTGTGCAGATATAAGTCAATTAGACTCAGCAAGACAGTCACAGACCTGTGAGATTATGGGAGATTTCTGGCTGCAAGTCCCAAGTTGAGCTCCCTGTCCTCCTGTAGGGTTGAACTCTGCAGGGTTGTATTGCAGGTTCCAGCTGCCCTTCCTCTGAAGATAGTCATGGTCCTGATGGGAGGTTATGATGACTACAACTTACCCAGTACAGTAGTCTGATGGACTGGTGTCCTCTTTGTCTTTGTAGTGTGGAACCAGGTGGCAGTACAGAGAAGGGACCAGAAGAGTGTGTGTGTGTGGGGGGGTTCAGTGGATTGCTGCCAGGGCTCGAGCTGGATCGGTGTGTTCTGCGTGACGTGTGACCTTGCTATGACGTCCGCAGACCTGCCTGTCTGAATCAGGCTGGATCCAGAAGTCTGATATTTCTTGCAGGAAATAGATTCAGCACGAAGTTAAGTAATTGCAGTCAGTCTATTCTACTTATAGAAGATAAACGACCCACATTTTTAAGGCCTCTAGTCTGTCCAGACAGTCTTTTAAGCACTTACTAGAAGCTTGTAGATATAGTTGGCAACTCCAGTGCACATAGCAGGATTTATGTGCATATTTAGGTAGTTTTATGAGAAACTTCCATATAATGCAATTTGCTCATGATTCATGCTTAAGGAATAATTTGGTCTGGATAACCAAGATATGAGTTTTTTAAAAATATAAAGTAAGAAATTGACAAATGTGTAAATATGCACATACCTAAATAAGAATGGTATAGACATTTGGGAGACAAATCATGAATAGAAAATACAATAATAATAACAGTGAGCAAAGAACTTTATTGCCTCACAGATTTATTAGCAAAATAAAAAGATTTAGGAATTTAAATGGTTTTTAGAGTCTCTGCATATAAAGATTTATGGCTGAAACAAATGTTAGGGACCGCGTCTCTGTAATTGTGGCAAACATGTAAACTGACAGAGTGAAATGTGCCTAGACCCAAATAATCTCAGCAAACCCCAAATGCACCATCAGAGACTTTTTTCTGGGTGGCTATGAGGAGTAAAAATGTGGTAATAAGTTTTGAAAAGTGATAAGATGGCCAATTAAGGGGGTTGAATATGCTATAAGTTATAAAGCCATAAGGGAAGAGGGACACTGTTTTACTTGATGGTTCAATAATTAAAAGATTTTAGTAGCAAAGCCCAGAAGCACATGCTCTAGTGTTAAATGCAGTTTTGTGTACCTTTGAAAGATAACTGTTGGAGTCTAATGGTGTTAATGATTAAAGGTCACCTGTTTACTTTCCTTGGATTTTCCAGGTATCTGTCCCTGACTGTTGGAGATAGATCCCTGTTAGATACACTGAAGACTGAAGACTCTTCAGGGTGCCTAGCACAGCAGCCCAAACACAGGACTGCCAACCCTGCTGCTGTATCCGTATTGCATAAGGACGATTCCTTAAGGGGTCAGACAGAAGGTTGACAGTTCAGTTTCTTGGGTGTCAACATGAAAAGCAAAATATGTTGGATTGTACTTGCCAGATCTTTGTTTTTTGTCTGAGAATTGTAATTGTGAAATTTGCTTTTGATAGCTTAAGAATTTTGAACCAAAATTATCAGGGTATTCTAGAAGTAAATGATTTTATGGGAGTTTTACTTTAAGGAGAAGATTCAATGATCCTTGTGCATTTATCACTGCATATTTCTTAATACTTTTTCCCCCTTGCTCAAGGAGTTGTTTTACATTTCTAAATGATGGAGAGCACCAGCAAGGTGCTTAGGTTAGCCTTTGAATAGCAAGCTTCTTTTCACATCATAGGTTTTATGATCAAAGCTCAGCACTAAGATACCTACTTGTACTATTCCCAGGTTTGCTTCCCTCAGTTCTTCATATCATCCAGCCTCCTGAACTGGAAATATCTTGTTAACTCTGCACTGCTTAATATTCTTTGGAAATTAAACTACCTGGCATGTTTAGAGCTCAAGTAGAATCTATGTGTTTTGCTTGACAAAGTCGTTGGTCAGTTTTTAGAACTTACATAGTGAAAAATCACATTTGTGGCCAACTGATAGAGAAATTTCCATGCATGGAAGCGTTGTACTGATGAAAACCACCTCTGTTGTCAAGACCGAGTGAGATAATGCGTGGAGGAGCCCTATGAAAATCAGAAAGTTCTGTGGGCACCTGAGCATGAGGCCATAGCAATCAGTGATAAATGGCACCTGGCCTGTCAGGGGATAGCGCAACACTGGGGAGCAAGTTTGGTTCCAGGGGCAAGGGGAAATGTAATGTGGAATTTCACAGTTTGGGGTTTGTAATTGGGATCTGGTACTATTATAAGAAAATGTAGTTCAAAAAGACAGAGGGTTTTCTGTTGTTAAAATCAATGAAGTTAAAAGAGCAGCTGCTTGTAAAAGTTAATTTTATTTGACATCTGCCTTGGTCCCAGTAGTAAAAATGATAGTTTTGTTGAACAACCTGTTCTCTCTAAACCTGCATCTCTTTGTTACTGTGAGGTCTGTTTTAAAAAATGTTGCCTTTTGGTTTCTAGAAATTATTTTCTTGATTTAGAAATTGCATGTCTTTTAGAATATATACATACATGTTTAATTTAGTAGGAAAGGGCTGGCATTCCAGTTTTTTTTTTTTTTTTTTTTTTTTTGGTATCACGGATTGAACTCGGGACCTTGCACTTGCAAGGCAGGCCACCAGTGGAACCACTGAGCTAAATCCCTGGCCCTGGCATTCTAGATTTTGAATTGATATTCTTGGGAAATTTTTTTTTTTTTTTTTTTTTTAATACCAGGGATTGAACTCGGGTCCTTGAGCCTGTGAGGCAGGCAGCGGAACCACTGAGCTAAATCCCCGGCCTTCTTGGGAAATTTTAAGGTGCAGTAGAGTCATCTCAGATCTTGTGTGAAATGAGTATAATGTGAAGATATTTTGAAAAAAATATTTCCTACTTGTTTTTCACTTAAAAAATCTAAATTTGTCTTTGTCATTTGTAAATATATATAGA
Source organism: Heterocephalus glaber (assembly GCF_053883595.1). Lineage (NCBI taxonomy): Eukaryota > Metazoa > Chordata > Mammalia > Rodentia > Bathyergidae > Heterocephalus > Heterocephalus glaber. The sequence goes on along the minus strand of NW_028258151.1, from coordinate 10,230,917 downwards.
TGCCACTGCTCTAACATCACTGGTAGGAAATATGATTCTGCTTATTTGAGTAGAACAATATTGTATGGAAAGAAATATGTCTAATCTGTGCTGATAGCCTATCTTGGGTTTCTTTTAAGATACAACTTTGATATTAGTAGGTATTGTCATTATTGTCATTCTTTTTGAGTTTGTAAGGAAACAGTGACTGGTAGAAGGTAAAAACACCACAGAACAAAATTGAGCAGTATTTTCCACGTAAACATTGTTTTTCTGTCATTTTTATGTGTTTTAATTTAGCCAGTGTTGGGTGAGTAGTTCAGAGAGACAAGACTTATTATTTTAAAATGAAGTCACCTCGTATTCATTTTCTACTGATTGAAACCACCCTTGTTTTCTAAATGCTGGTTGGCTTTTTAAGAACCATTTATTGGCCAAGTGTGGCAGGCTTGCCTGTAATTCCAGTACTCTGGGAGGTTGAGGTAGGATGGCAAGTTCAACCCCAGCCTGGGCAACTTAGTGACTCAAGGAGACCTGTATTAAAATGAAAAAAAAGGCCAAGGGGTGTAGCTCACTGTGAAGGCCTTGGTTCAACCCCAGCACAACCAAATAAGGAAAAGAAGAGAACCATTTATTTTCATGTCTGTCATTTGAAGAAGAAAATCATGAAAACTATTTCTTCCTGCAGGCCCCTTATCAGCCCCTTTAAAGAAGTCTGTTGCAAAATAGCAACCTGCTTGACAGGAAAATCTCTTTAGGATTTTAAGATTAACAGTCAGCTGCAGAGCTGGAGGTAGAGTGCTTTCCTCAGGGAATTTTTTTTTCCCCATAAAGTAAACTTAATTCGTTTAAGACCTATAATGAAGGAGTTAAAGTAGATGCTGGCTTTGTTTTCTCTCTGATAAACCTGTAACTGCTTGTAATCAGTGTTGCCAAACTTTTAAGTCTGTTGACAAAATTCCCTGTTTCTTTTTTTTTTCTTTTTTTAGATGTTTGCTAATCGTTTTTTTTTTTTTTCACTTTATTAAATTCTTTTATTGGTACATTGTAGGTATACAACACAATTACATTTCTCATTGGGAATTGTACCTTTACATAATGCATCTTGGTTCTTATTTTTTCCCCATTCCTAGCCCTCCCTTCACGCCCTCCACCCTTCCCTATTTACAAAGACTTTATTTCCATTTTTTCCATTTCTCATCATTTTTCCTTTCCCTTCTTTCCTTTCCCCTGCCCCTCCCACTACCCCTACCCCTTTGGACATTTTCTTCCTATTTTACATTATCGATTATTCATTCTAATCATTGGTACATTTTAGGTATACAATATAATGACATATTCATCATTCGAAATTTGCACCTTTACATAGTCTCTCTTGGTTCTTATTTTTCACCCTTGCCCAGCCCTCCCTTCAACCCCTCCATTCCTCCCTATTTACAAAGATTTCTTTTATTATCTTGTTGCAACTCAAGATAGCAGATACTTTACAGATAATTGTAATTATCCATTCCATTGCCAGAGCAGACACTGCTAATCCATCCTGTACCATTTGCTGGATATTCTTAGAATTGTTGGGTTTTGGGACATGCTACCTCAAAACATGGCACTTTGGCATTAGGGGAAATAGCAAAAACAGGACCGTCACTGGGTCCTCTGGGCCCTTCTCCCCGAAGCAGGCCATACAGCCTTTATTGCAGAGGTCTCCCCCTTCCCCTCTACCCAGAGGAAAGGAATGACCTTATCTCCGAAGAACCCTCTTAAAAAATACCTCAGATTCAGCATGCCTAAAACTCAATTTATAAGTGCACTTCTTCCTCAGCCTCCTCTTCTCTAGCCACTATTTTGCCTTTAGCACCACCTGCTGAGTGTCCTGCATATCTTCTCCTCTCTTGTTCACAAATTTCTGTGGAGTATGATGCCTCCATATTTCTCATGTTTGTGTCTTTTTTCCATGATGATCTCTGCCATAATTTGGCTCTTCATCTTGGATCTCACTCTCATTTGATCTTCTTGCTTGTATTTTAGCTTGCCTTCCTTCAAGCAATTCCCCAGTCCTCCCTCCTTCCTCTCTGGAACTCCTTCACATGCAGATGTATGCAGAATAGTATAAAAACACACATGTACTTACCTGCCGGGATTAACCACGTAAGTTGCTATCACATTTGCTTCAGAACTTTCATTTGGGATTTAAAGAATGGAGAACACTGAAGCACCTGGGTGCAGCCACCTCCCGGTCCACATTTTAAAAAAATGCTGCTGAATAGGGAGTATAATTCTAACAATTACCTTTTACATACTGATTGAATATATTTTTAGCTATGTTCAAGATATTTAAGTGGAAAATATAAGGAGAAAATATTTTCTATGTTTGCTTTATTCTTGAAAAGATAAAAGAGCCAAACATATTTTATACTTCATGTTTTCCTATTCTTGAGTAGATTAGTCTTTAAATTACTATTTGGATTTCAATTTTCATGAAATTTTATGTACTTTTGGGGTAGTCTTGTTTTGAGAAAAATAGTTGGGACACTTTCAAAAAAACTGAACCTACCAGAACCTGTAACTGTGTCCTTAGCAATAATATCCTGATGAGTGTTTAAATACACACTAAATTTTAGCATTGTGATTTAAATGACAAAGCTTATTTCTTTATATTGGTCTAAGTGAATCTTATTTGAGTAATGTCACATTTACACTGCTCCTTATCTGCTTTCTATAAATTTTTGAAGCAGTCTCAGTTTTGGAAGCCCCCCCTCCCCCGCAATGGGTGTTCATTATATAAGACTTTAAACTTTGTATATTTAAAATTTTAGTAACACTGGGAAGGGTATATCTTTAGTTGATATTTCTGCTTTATTTGTAGCTATCATTTAGTGACCAAAACCCAAAAAGGTATAGATTAGAAGGAAAGAATTATGTTATGGTTACCTTTTTGGTAGTGCCTTGTTGGTGGTCTCTCTAGAGGGAGACCTGAGACCCCGGAAAGCACTGACTTTTAAAGAAAGAAAAGGAGACAGCCTGGAGGACAAACAGCAGTTTAATTCCTCTGGCACTATTCGACAATCACAAAGGAAAGAAGCAAGGCTTTTATACATGTAGGAAAGCAGCTTAGTTATTCTGGCTGTCGTCTTTCTGATTTTAACCTCTGGTGACAAATGACTTTAAGTGACTCATAAAAGCTACAGGCGAATTCACAAGTCCTCCATTTCCTTTCACCAATCCTGTACATCAAAGAGCACACCGCAGCCCTATTCTTATCAGATGGTACCAAGAGAGCAGGACAACTTCAGCCAAAATCAAGCCCACTGGCCCACCACAAACATCACAGATGTGCATAGTGAGTCCTATCTCTCTCACTACCCGTAGAGTCATTGGGTCGCAGTTATCTGATCCCAGGAAATGGTAAAGAAGAAAACTAGGAAAATCTGTTTTTCTCCTGTAAGACTTTTACGATGTCTCTTAAAGTTTTCTGGCATTCTTTTAACAAACAGACTTGTGGAATTTCCCAGAAATGATTTAATTTTCTCAGTTAACGAACTTTTTGTGATCAATTCTTACAACTAGATAGCTGAATTCTACAATTTCCCACAGTGCCTTCATATAGTACATCCATATATTGAGTTTATATGTACTCAGATAAATGCATGTTTACTTTATAAATGACTTCATGGTACACCTGTAATTTGAATTTTGGACTGTTTGGGCTGCTTATTTTCTTTGAACCAGGGAGTCAAAATTTCCACTGTGGACCACTTGCTCTTTTCCATTTGGCTGGTAATGAAGGAGAAATGTGTATAGTAGTAGACAGTCCTACTTACTAATGAAGACTCATGAAATCCAAGACCAAGAGAACTGGGGTCTAGGGCAGACTTCTCTGAACTCAGGCCTCCCGTGGAGATATTTAAGAGAGGAAACCTCCTATTGAGTCTAGGATCTGTAGGGAGGCTTACTATATGCCACACCACAAGCTGTTCTAAGCAGTGGGGAAAAGAGAGATAGAAAAGGTCCTACTTTCAATGGAGCTTACTATTCTTGTGAGGAGAGAAAGCACAAAAGAAAAAATGAACAGGTAAGAGCACTCAGGTGGCAGTAACACTGAGAGCCCGATGTGGCTGCATAGGCCCCATGTAAAGTGCTACTTCCCAGACCTGGGGAGTGGAGGCCTCAGTGAGGAGCTGAGTCCCGAATGGTGGACAGGAAGCTTCCATGTGAAAGCGTGCTGATCTTCAAGACTGCATGGCCACATGCAAAATGTATCTTGAGAGTACTGTACTTCCCTGATCTGAGAAGTGAGGGAAGAAGAGCAGGTGGAAGTGCCTGGGACTAGGCAGAGGCTCCTGGCCACCCTGTGCAATGTGAGCAGAGCTGGTGCTGTGCAGGCTGGGTCGCAGGTGCCCTCACGGCTCTGCTGCACACCAGCCCAGCTGCTTGTGATCTGAGGAACCCAGATTCTTGCACAAGGATGAGCTGGACCGGACACCGCCATGCTTTCTCTGTCTCTTGTTATTTTGAGCATGTGTAATATTTACTGGCATTTAGAGGACTGTTAGTTGGCAAATGCAATATTATACTCATATGTAGGATTTAGTCAATGGTATGAATCTTAGAAACACAATTTATTTAAGAATCACTAACTGTTATGCTTGTCTAAAAATAGCACACACCTTGCTTTGGTTAAGTAAATGTGCAGATATATTCTTTTTTTTTTCTTTTTTTTTGGTGCCGGGGATCGAACTCAGGTCCTTGTGCTTGAGCAGCAGGCGGCAAAACCAGTGAGCTAAATCCCCGGCCCTACAGATATATTCTTAATGATGAAAAGACATCTTGGATCACCTCTGCCCTCTTAACAACGATAGGAGATAATCTAAAAGTTATGCTGACTTTATAACTCCTCCCCTGAAGTAGCGCTAACTCAGACAACCCATCTGGGCTTCACAGGTGTAACCCATGACAGCTCTTCCTTCTTTTTCATTCAATCTTGGTGATTTTATAGTAAATGACATTGTGTTTTCTATAAAAAGAATAAAAACTAGAACAAGTTGGGAAACCAAAATCTGTTTAACTTAGATGGATTCTTGTTTCAAGTTGTAGAGGAAAATGCTAAAATTTCTAATGCTGAAAATCTTGTTATAGTATATTGGTTTCTTGGAAGGGTGATAATTGTGATTTAGTTTAGTTTTGACTGAGATTTAATTTTGCTCAAAGCAGAAATTTGAAAAGCTTTATGAATGTAGGTAGAGGCATAATTTCATTTTCATCAATTAATGGAATTACCCAGCTGCAGTTAGATTTGTCAGTAAATATTTATCCAGCATGTTATGTTGCAGGTGATAGGGATGCAGCACCCTTCCTGGTGGGATTGACTTGAGTAGAAAGTGAGTAGAAAGTACCTACAGTGGTGTACAGAGAAATTTCAAACTAAACAGCAGAACATCTTAGATGTTCATGTCTGTCAGTGAAAGGTCAGCTGAGGATCTTTGGAATAGCTTTATGATCTCATCTCCTTAAACAGGAAAAGACGTGCTATTTCTGAAAATTCTAATCATTTTGAAAGTTGAAAGGAAAACTCTGGGAAACTTACTACTCTGGCTTTCTCTGGAGATTCAGACTGGAGAGTGAGTTGGAGGTGGGAGGGGCCGGGCCTGAGCTCCAGACCAAATTGGTGGCAGACTTCCCCCCAGCACCTCCTGGTGTACCCTGTGGGCTTGGCAGAGCTGTGTCAGCCACTTGTTATGTGCCCAAAAGGAAATTTTTAAAAAAATGTTCAATGAAAAATCATTGTGATAACATTAGCCTAAGAGCCTAAGGGAATTGTTAGATGATTTTAATTAGAAGAGAGGTTAACTTTCAGATTTCATCCTGACCTTGGGTGGAGAATAAATGAAGGGAGAAGCAAGAATGGAGGGAAGAATAGCAGTGAATGGAAATGTGTTAGCAGTTTAGGAAGGAGCACATGAAAGCTGAGACTAAGATGAAGGGATAGATTTGTGAAGTATTTCCTATATGGAATGAACAGCCGTGTAGAAAATATTTTCGTGTTATGGAGATGTTTTTATTTGCTTTTGTTTAGAAAAGGCGGTTTAATTAAAAAGCATGCTATATAGATTGACAGATGTGAATGAGAAAGCCCAGTTCATCTTCTCTGTTGTCAAAAAATTGACTTTTGAAATATCTAGAAAACATTTAATCTTACTAAGGTATAGCTTTGGTTCTGAAATGTAAAAGCCTTGAGCAATGAAAATGACATTTTATAGAGGGATTTGACATTAATGGATACGCGGCTATTAAAGTAGCAAGGTGTTTTGTTTATAAGCCTTGATAACCTAGATACAGTAATATTTTATATTCATGAAACACTAGACAACATTTCTTACGGATATTGAAAGTCTGTTGTGCTAAAAGTACAGTATGTTGTCTTATGTTACTGTATTGTAAATTAATAACTACTGAAGTTAGTTTTTGTATAAAATTGGAAAGATTTCCATTATTAGGTTTGATTTAATCAAAATGACTCCATACATGACAGCTTGGTCAATTTTTAAAATAAATATATATTTTTAAAATGATAGCGCTATTTTTATTTGCCTAACATTAAAAGTTAGGTTAGATAAATTAAATGACTTTCCCATTTTTAGGAAATTTTAATTAATATATGAGAAAATTAGAAATAGGATGCCTCATAATAAGGTATATACCATGGATATCTTTTAGTTTGTTGCTTATCTTGAGGTTCTCTTCTGTGAATTATGAAGTGGTTTATTAGCACAACACAAGAACTCTTCTGATCATAATTGAATCCAAAAGAAGTTGTGTTTTAGTTTTGTTTGATTGCTTTATTACTTCATACTATTTGATTTAAAAAAATTTTTTTTATCTGATTTTTTTTTTTTGATGAATGTCTTCAATTTCTTTGGAACAAATTCATATAAGAGGGCATTCTCTTAAGAACAGAAACAAGGGCCGGGGATGTAGCTCAGTGGCACAGAGCCTGCCTGGCAAGCACAAGGCCCTGAGTTTGATCCCTGGTAAAAAAAAAAAAAAAAGAACAGAAAAGAATATAGACATACATAGAAATATAATTAATAATGCAATAAAAATTGAAAATTTACATTTCCACGCACAGTGTTCAACAGTCAGGCTTTGGCTCTCCAGTTCTTAGATCAATTTGAGGTCCTATTTCAGTATTAAATATTTTGAGTTGCTTTTGCATATTTAATGTGGTTGTCAAAATATGTGTGCATATTTGTGTATATATACGCTTCTGTCTGTGTATAACTATGTTCACAGGAGCTTACCTACAAATGAAAATCCCTCTCTTTAATATCACTGGTATTATAGAATTCAGTACCATAAGGTTGATTTTCATACATACTAATATCAGAAGCTTTTCCATTTTTATTTATAAAATTTTTTTTCAGGTTGAGGCTTTTTTCCAGGACTCTGATGGGTGCTCCCTCTCACTCTATGTCTGGCCCCCTTTTTTTCTTTAGTTCTAAACCCGATGATGTGTCTCGCTTCCTGACAGCCATGTGTTTCCCTTTATAATCACACAGCACATCAGCTTTCTGTGTAATTTCTTGTTGTAAAACCAAGAGGCATTTCTTTACGTTTTAGGTACTGCCTTCCAGGTCTGCTCCCGGCCTGTGTTGCATTTAGCATTCATTCCTACCTGTTCAGTGTTTGGCCTTCGGTGTTTTTACTAACTCCCTTCTCTGCTTTCAGTTGACTGCCCGATCTTTGCCTGCTGTGCAGTCAGATGAGCGACTTCAGCCTCTGCTCAACCACCTTAGGTAAGAAGAGGCACAGAGTTATGATGCTGTTAAGTGCAAGTTGGTTAGTGGGTAAAGTGTGTGTAATGGTTGAAACTCCTTAAATTACTGAAAACTTTAAATCTTTTTTCTTAAATGATATTATTCAAATGGAAGTTCTCAATACAATGTGTACTGTACTTGTTACCTTCAACTTTAGGATATTGTGGACAGCTCTTTTAATTTGACAAAAATGTGTGAAGCAACTTGCTAAGTTTAAGTTAAAATGAATAGAGATGACTACAGAAAGATCTAAAGTGAATATTTTACTTCCTGAAACACAAGGCTAAGGCATATTTTTGTTGGTTCTAGATGAAATGGGCAGGGTTTGGTTTTTTGTAAATATAAACAGGATATATCTTCATTATTTAAAGAATAAGCTGAGAAAATATAGGAGAAGGAAAAACCTGTTGTTACTGCTAGTTTTCTCCCTTCTATGAAGTTTTAAAACCCAGTATTGAAATTGTGCTTTTATAAAATTTTACTATTTTTTCAATTTTAAAATAAACTTTTAAAGATTTTCTTATTATTAAAATCACTCTAAAAATATCATTTTTAATGACTGCCTGATATTTTCTTGTATGGCTGCACTGTAGTATATTTGTCACCCTTTTGGAGGCATTTAGACAGCATTTAAGCCATTCCCAATTTTTTCCATACTATAAATAATGCTGTATGTAAACATCTGTATTTTATACAATTAGGATAGATTTTTTTAGAAATGGAATTACTTGGTCAGAGTATGAATCATGTTAAATATTTAAATATACATATATATATTTTAAACTTTATTCTATTTATGGTCCTGAATTATACAAGGCTATCCATATTAGTATACCCTGAAAAAGATAAGGCAGCCAAAAGAGTTATTAATTTAATAGGTTAATCAGAGATTCCATTGTGATCATACACATTTCAGTTATTATTAAGAATGACTTTTAGAATCAAGGATTTAGCTCAGTGGCACTGTGTCTGCCTGGCACAGGATTGTTTCTGCTTCCTCAATTCTGATCCATTGGTCAACATGTCTGTTTTTGTGCCAGTACCGTGTTGCTTTTACTATCATAGCTTTGTAGTGTAACTTGAAATCCAGGATTGTGATGCTTCCTACTTTGCTGTTTTTTCTCAGGAGTGGTTTGGCTATTCTGGGTCTCTTCTGGTTCTATATAAATTTTAGAATTTTTTTCTAATTCTGTGAAAAATGGTGTTGGTATTTTGATGGGAATTACATTAAATCTATTTATCATTTTGGGCAGTATGACCATTTTTACAATACTGGTTCTGCCTGTCCAGGAACAGGGGATGTCTTTCAATTTTCTGATTTCCTCTTTATATGTTTAGTTGCATGAATAAATACAAGTTTTCAGCAAATTTTTTTGTTTTTTCTGCATAAAGTTTTTATATTTTATATTGTCAAGAGCTTTTTTCCTATAAAACCACTGGTTCAAAAGATAAACTGAAAGGGTTAAATCTCACCTCTAGTTAATGCTTGATTCTGTGAGATAATAATGGATTCTCTTTCCTTTGTATCAGTTTGGTAATTTTCAACTAGAATTTAGATTGACTACTGACTTCTCTTCGAGTCCTTGAAGCTAGTGGAAACTGTATATTTGTTTAAAGCTTTTATTCTCTGCAGTTCACTCATGACTGGTTGCTAGGCAACCAGAACTAGATGCTACATATAATATGCACCTACTGAATTGCTTTCTTATTAAGCCAAATGGTTTCCTGTTTTATTGCCATATCAGAGACATCTGTATGTAGAGTGGCAGCTGATGTGCAAAGTTGGACACTTCCTGTTCTCCCAGTGACCTTGTGCTATGTCTTTCAAGCATGTTGAATTGTCTCTTTGGCTGTCCAAATGCAGTGCACAGCAAAAGGATGATGGTGCCTGTGATGCTAAGAGAAGCCTTCCAAAAGGAATGGCAAACACCATCCGGTGGCATGGGGAAGTCAAGCCAGAGCTACATTGTGGCACCTGAGTTGGGCACCTGGCAGCCCCTGGAGGCTTCGTCACAGCCCTGTGATGGTAGAAGTGTGAGCTGGACAGGACCAAGAAGTCAAAGTGATTGGCATTTACAGAATACTTTCCAACCTAGATTATTTCGTTCATACTGTACCTAGAAGAACGCGGTGAGGATTGTAGATGGTGTTTTTATTGTTGTGTCTGTATTACAGGTTTGACAAAGGAACCATAGGAAGATCTCATTAGAAAGTCTAATTTTTTAAAATGAAAAATATTGCTGTTTCTGCTCCTCAAAAGAAATAAATACTGGCTGGGTGTTGTGTCATGTTCCCATAATCCCTGCTACACAAGAAGCTGAGGCAGGAGGATTGAGAGTTTGAGACCAAGACTGGACAACAAAGTGAGATCCTGTCAAGAGAGGGGATTGAAGGGAATGGGTGGATTACTTCATGAGACTTTACCATTATTCACAGTTGATAGTAGGAATACTTCAGTTAGAAAAATAAACTTGGTTCTTAGACTTTTAAAAACTAAAGTTCCAAAATGCCACAGAGAATTTGAATGAAACATTACAATTTGTCATCAAAGGAATCTAAATCTCCTTGTGACCTAATTGTCATCCCTATGTTTAAATGTCACTGCATTTCTATGGTGAGTTCAGTGTACTGATTTTTTTTTTTTAGTTGTATAAAGCTCTTTAGATGTGTTCCCATGAATATAGAAGTGTATTATAAATAAGTATAGTATTTTGCTCCCCTAATGATGGTACCTATGGTATAAAATTTGTAAGACAGTACCAGACTAGTGAGGGAATATGTTAAAGATTGTTATTTTAAGCTTATTATGTCGCTTATAAATGTAAAGTATGAACAGATGAGACTAGAGAGAAAAATGTGCAAGCCGTGTGATAACTAATCGTGTGATTGAAATTTTTTTCCCTTAAAAATTATGCGTCTCCCCACAGCTTATGTATCTTCCTCCTTTATTCTTCCACTTCAAGATAGAAAGTGAGTGGGCTACAGCATATTATAGGTCACTTTAAAGGTTGTTCTTATGTAAGATTTTGTTCTTATGTAAGATTTTGTTCTTAAGTAATAACTAATTTGAAAATGTGCTTGTTAAGTATTCCTCCTAATTTTTAAAGCATATTTCAGCTTATATTGAGTTAAAAAATCAGGTAAAGATAAAACATGATTTGCAAAGAGAAGTATTACAGGAAATACCCCAACCACATAGGTTAACTTGAATACATCATGGATTTATAAGCAGATGTTTATACTGACCTTTCTTTTAAAATCATTTAGAATAATGAAAGCACCTTTCTTCATTGGTTTTATTACAGACTACTTTCATAGGATTCCTTCTATTGCTGTAAACCTGCTTCATATAGTCACATTTCTATTTATTCCTTTAAAGGTCATGCTGTCACAAATTTTATATCAGACATATAACCTCTCTAAGAAAGCTTTCCCAAGTACCCATAGTGGTATGGCAAAGCGTTTTCTTTTTGAGTTAGCTCTCATTTTGAAATTGGAAAGTTGTGTGGGCATTCATGTGTCTGTTGTGGTAACTATGAAAACAGATGCTATGAAATGGTCAGTGGACTGGAGCTTCCACCAACCTTGGGCTGAACTGAAAGCACCGTTAATGTGGTGCTCATGCTCCACTTGTGTGCCGGTTCTTCCTCATCCCCTGTTTCTAGTCTCTGGCAGTGCCTGAACTATTGAAATAGTTCTGCATGCAGCATCACAAGCATTCACCAGTTATGTGAAGGTTTTCAAGGTACCATGTAAGATATTAATAAATTAGAATATATTGTTTTCCATTATCTCCTTTAAATTAGAAGTTTTTCACGTGTATGTGGAAAATGTTCAGGCATTCTTGCAACGTATTTATCAAGAGTCAGCATTTTGTTAGAAGCAGCCCATGTATTGAGGGTGGTATAACAGACACTGATTATGTACAAAGGAGCCAGCAGGTGTGGTTTCTTAACTCAAGAAGTTTATATTTTTAAAGCAAAAGCACCAAAATTTATTGTCTGTCTGTCTCTCCACCCCCCCCCCCAATTTCTTAACCTTAATCAAGCAGAGAATAAAGAGAAGAATGGGAAGTCTTGGGAGAGACGATATCTGTTTGTGGATTAGGTTACAAATTTAATGACATTTAATATAGTTGGTAAAATATATGTCACAATATATACAATTTGGGAAAGAAGTAACACATTTTATCTCTGGCTAGGCTTTTGTTGTAACCTCTGTGCATATTTTTATATAATTATAATGAAAGTGATTAAATTTTTAAACAGTTCTTTCACCTAATATATAACTGTAATAAAATAGAAATTTGACTTTCAGAGCTCTAATTTATGTGTCTGTATAACATTTGCTTGAGGACAGAAAGCATTTATCCTTACTTAACCACTCCCAGTTTATTGGGTATTGAGGCTTTTCTTTGGCTGGATAAGCCTGGAAAGAAGAATTACATATGTTAGAAGTTCTCTGACCAGGTGAAGTCTAGTGGGGAGAAGTGAGGTAATGACTTAGTGAGGAAGGAACTGCAGCACAGATGATTTCCAGCAGGTTGAGAGAAGAGCAAAGAGCAGCAGCACCTGTAGGTGGTGTAGGGGGTGTACAGCTGTGAAGATGCAGGAGAGGTCCTCAGGGTAATGGTGTCATGTTGCCCAGGTGAGAAAGTGGTGGCATTCTTAGCAAGAGAACCCATGACTTGCAAAAGGTGGAGTTCAGGAAGCTGATTTTAAACCTTATAAGTGTGTCTAGATTAGAACCTATGTAGCTATCTTCCCAACACATTGTCCTTTAACTTTTTTTGAAATCATACAAATAAGTGTTAAACGACTGTTTCTGGGTAATAAATATGTGTATATAAATTTCTCTGGTGTTTAGAAGTGACACTAGCATTTTGTGTATGCATAAAACAAAATATGATGAGTGCATTAGCTTTCCAATACAGCCATCACAAATGTAGTCGATTAAATGCCTACACAATGTTTATGTTCCTTGTGTGGAGTTAGTACATGTCTGTAACACATCCCAGTTCCTTCTTTTCATCCCTTGTCCCTCTTCCCTCCCCCAACACGTACCCCCCCCCCCCCCCCCCCCCCAAATAGGAAAGGGATCAAGGGATGGGTGGAGGGGAGAGGGAGGGAAAGAAGGGAAAAGGGATAAGAAAAGGAATTAAGATGTGTTATGTACATGGACCAACCCCACACAAGGAATGTAAACATGCACCACACATGTCTGCCTATAAACTAAAATTTTAAAAAACCGATGCCTTTTTATTATTCCATGGTTTTATGAGTGGAAATCTGACGTAGTTCTGTAAGTGGGAAACCTGGCACAGGTGTCATCAGGCTGAAATCAAAATGTTGGCAGTGCTGTGTTCCCTAGTGCAGGCTCTGGGGGAGAACATGCTTCTCATGTTCAGTGCTGGAGTCTGGTGTTTGCATCAGAGGCGTCCAGAGTCCTTCTCCTGCTTTCCATGAGCCCTGTGGCCCTTGCTTGTGTTTAGTCTCAGAGTCTTCTCACACTTTTAATCTCTCTAACTTCTCCTTCTGCTTTATCCCTGTGCCTTTAGCCTGAATGTTTTCTGCATTTAAGGGCTCCTGCAGTAGATCAGCTCTCAGGATACCCAGGACAATCTCTTTGTCCCAAGGCCTTTCAACTTAGTTACATCCGCAGAGCCCCTCTGCTGTGTAACCTGATGCGTTCAGAACATTAAGTGTGGGAGTATTTGGAGGGCCGTGGACTCAGCCACGTACAATGAAAGGGCTTGGGGGTCTGAGGATGGGAGGTGAAAACAACTTTTTTGAATCACTTTTCATTAGTTTACCATGTAATTCTCACTCTTAATTTTTATAAAATGCTGAATTATTCTGGGGTTTTAGGCCAATTCCGTTTGCTAGCTTACCATGTCCTAACATTGAAAAAAGGGTTACAAATGATTTCTGCAGAAATACAAATTATTGATTGGCTTTTTAATGGTGCAGAAAGAAGATAGAAAATCCTACCCAAGACAAACACATTCTTTGTAATAATTTTTCAGGAGGTTGTGCATAGTGGCTGTGACTGTTGGGGTACCTTGTGTGGGAGCCACTTGGTAATACTTGCTCACATACCTTTTAGCACTCTTAAAAGATTTTGTCTATTGAATACATATTTAGGGAACTAATAGTAGGTGCCAGGCATGGTGTAGGTTCTAGGGATACATATTTATGACTTATGTTTGTCAGGAAAGAGAATTTTATCTAAAGTTATTACAATAAATCATGATTATTGGCATAGTGTGAGTTTTGGGGAGAACATACTGTGGAAATGATGGAGACTTGAATGTCACAGTGGTTGCTGCTTTTCCCTGAGCAGACTTTTATATTTCTCTTAGCCCTCTGACTCCATCTTAGGAATTTTTAAATTGTACATGCCAGCAGTTTTTCTAGAAAACAAACTTTTGATTTCTTTTGCTTTTGAGGTATTTTTACTATCTATAGATACTAATTTCCTATGCTTCACTCATTGAGTTTTTTATAACATTGATTACCTTTTCATTAAGGAATAAAGAAAAATTATTTATTTTACACTGTTAGTCATAAAGCACTAACAAAGCTCAAAATGATAATGATATTATGGCAAATAAGTTTCTTAAAAGGTCCGAGAAAGCACCATGATAGTTACTGTAATATGTTAGCAACTACAAAGTAACTTGTAAAGCACTGTGCAATTGAACTTTCTGTGGAGATGAAACCCCATTCTATTGTTGTGCTGTTCAATCCAGTATTGACTGCTTGAACAATGATTAGTACAACTGAAGGACTAAATTTTAAGTTTTTTGTAATTTTAATAAAATTTACATTTGAACAGCCAGTTAGAGCTAATGGTTATTGGATTGGGCACAGCAGTTCCATATAGTATTTGAAATTCATTTAACCACATTTTAAAACAAATCATACTTGTGGGGCTTAGAGTTCCACATCTGAAGTGGTCCTGCAAAAGCTGCCCTGTGCAGTTGTCGTCAGACATTGTGGCCTCTGAGGATCAGGAAGCTCCTAAGCCAGGGTGGCTCCTGCTTCTCCTATGGGTTTTGGCTCTTTGCACTTGAACTGTCCTCCTATGCAGGCCTGTACCAGAACTTCATGGAAGAACCTTGACAGTGGCCAACTGGTTAGTTCTGATTCCTGCCCTGGGTCTTCCCATGTAGACTAATGCTACATGCAAGTGTGAGTGATCCTAAGAAAACTGCTCGTATTCCAGAACCAGTCATCTGCATTCAGTCACTCAGAGGGTCATGGAAAAACACAATGTGAAGACTCATGTGAGGTTTAATGCTCTCATTGTTTCTAATTACTATTTAGAAAGATAATACAACTGAATTTTAGAAGCCCTCTTGTGGTAGCACCACCTTGGTTCTTGACAGCCTCAAGGAGGCTGCTATGAACAGTCTTCCAGTGAGTTCAGTAGGGTATTTCCTCAGATTTTACTGAGCCATTTCCTAATCTCCCAGTGTCACCACACCCTATGCTTTACCATATTACCTTACCATATCTCCTGTGTGGCAACATCACTGTTTGCACCATCATTTTTATTCATTTATTTGTTTGATGCTTATTTATCTAGAACATAAGCTCCATGAGAGCAAACAAACAGTTTGTCCATCTTGTTTACCATTATCTCCCTGTTACTCATCACAAAGGCTGGTATAGTGGGACCTCAGTAAACACTTGAATGGATGAATGGATGAAGGAAAGAAAACACTTTCAGGCTTTAACATTTTACCATACATTCAGTTTTTTTTAAAGCTGCGATTTCTTGAGACTGAATGAGATGGTGATTTGGACAAAAATTTAATGGATTTTCTGTCATTTCCGAGGGAAAACTCTGATAAAGAAGTGCTCTTTACCTTTGCAGAAATTTAGTGCTGGTTTTATCTTTAGTTTTGGGACTGGAGACTCTTTTTCATAGAACCAGGAGTTAATTATGAAGTCAGAGAGTACTTCGTATTCCTAAAGGGGTAAAGAAAGCACATAATGTGCTTTCTGAATTGTGACTTTTAATAATAACCCTTATTGCCTCTCCCCATTAAAAAAGCACCCAAATTCTTCAAAACATTGTATCTCTGCTTTCCTGCCCTTGTTCAGGAGCAGATGTGAGTGGAGAATCCTAGGCTGCCATAAAGATGATGGCCAACCTCAGAAGCAGTCTTCACCCTGTGAGTTATTGTGGGAGAGTGGGAAGATGTAGTTCATTAGGTTAATCTATTAATTTTACTGCTAGAACTTTATTCCTCTTACTTTTTCATTACAGTCCTCCCAGGCATTCTTTCTTTATTCAACCATTTGTCTACCATGGGCCCAAACTGAAAACAAAGCAGCCTCTACTAAAGGGTCGTTGTACTACCAGAATGTACACTAAGAATATAAAGGAAGTTTAGCAATTTACTCATGAAATAGAAATATTTGTTTGGGCCTTAACTGAGTATGGTGAAAAAAACCTATGTAGGGCTGTTATTAAAATACGTATTTTAGGGGTGTGTATTTTACCTTTTTTTTGGTACCAGGGATTGAACTCGAGTTCTTATGTATTTTACTTTTAAAATCAACTTTATAGAGGTTTACTTTACATACAAGGAAATCCACCCATTTAAAGAGTACATTCAGTGCCTTTTTTATAAATGTAAGGTACTGTGCAGGTACTTGTGATAGAAACATGAGGTGCTACCTTCAGTTCTCTTGCATTCACTGGAGTGTTGTGGTTATAAGTTAGAATCAATAGGAAAGTGTGGACCGCATGGGAAGATGAGGCCAACATAAAGTAAGGAAGAACAGCAGCAGAACAACTTGTAGTTCTTATCTGCTATGGCAAACCGTGTAGTCCTCATGGTTATTGGCTCTGTGAGCTTTTTGGAATTATAGTTTCGCCCAGTTATACAAAAATACAGATCATTATGCTGCTTATTGTCTGATGGTGGTTTTCCGGGGAAATTTTTTAAAAAACAAAATTGAGTGAAATTCATGCTTGTGGAAAAAGAATTTACATTCAGTTTAAAACAGAATTGTATTGATTGTGTTCTCATTTGGAACAACTGCAGGGAAAATCACCTGGGCTAACACAAGTTGGATACCATTTACTGGGGATTTAGCTGTAAAAAGAAACTGATTTCAGTTTCAGTGGTGACAGTTGCTGAGTGAATTTTCTTGTGATGTCCTTCACAGAGGGAAATGATATATTGTAGCTTTGGCTTCCATGATTTCCTACTCACCCAACAAATCCAGACTTCAGGGATTGTGCTTTCTCTGTCTGCTTATGCAGAGGGTTTTTCTTTTCCCCCTCAAATGTCCGAAGTGGCAGAACTGTAATTGCAGAGGTGGCTATGGGTGATGTGCAGGAACTTTTGCCTCCTCCTCCTGAAATTGTTTTTCCATTTGTGTTATGAGTACACCTAGCTTTATGTGAAAAGATTCTACTGGAACTTGGGGTATTTTTATAGAACGATGTAGGAGATTATGGTTTATTTTGAAAGATGTATTTGCTTATTTTTTAATGGTCCAAATAAATGTTTCCTTGATGCAGAGGTCAGTTTTGATTATCTGTGATGCTTTCTTCACTGCTTTTTCTTTAATTTCCATTTAAAATATGTGATAAGCTATAGCCTGCCAAACAGAAAGGAGTAAATTGTGTTAACCTTTTGGGTTCAAGAGTACTGGGAAATTCTAGGTGTGGCGAGAGGGGAAAGGGAAAGGGAAGAAGGGAAAGGAAAAATTATGAGAAAAAAAAACAATGGAAACAAAGTCTATGTAAATAGGGAAGGGTGGTGGGGTTGAAGGGCACATAGGTAATGGGGAAAAATAAGAACTAAGATACGTCATGTACAGGTACAAACACCCAATGATAAATGTAAATGTGTTGTATACCTAAAATGTACCAATTAATATATAAATTTAAAAAAATTAAGAAACAAACAAAGAGTACTGGGAAATGCTGGACAAAGAAAGGAAAATATATTTCATATATTATTGTTTTATATGCCTCAGAATCTATTTGTTGGCAGAGAGGGAGGGCAGAGAGACACTCCTGAAGGATAGGACAGGAATTCTTTTCACTGTGGCTTAAGATCTTATTCTAATGTACATTTGCATCCTATCTAGTATGGCTTCTTAGGAAAGAGAATAAGGGACAATTAGATGTTGAGGTAGATCTTACACTGAACAGTACAGTGCTACCAAGTTGAATTCCATGTAAATCTCCAGTATTTGAAGTTGAATTTTTGCACTTTAGAAACTTCCTACAAGGATAAAGAGAGATTATAATGATAGTCCACAAAATCTTCCAGCTGTCAAGTATTCAGAGTATCTCCATTCTCCTACTTCAAGGAGAATGTTCCTTCCGTGTTTTATATGATGGTAGAAAGAAGATAGATAAGAAATTATTTTTTCCCTAGTATTCAGGGGAAGAAATTGATGAATGTCAAGAATAGAAGAAATAGAAAAACAATACCAAGATGTGTTCAAGTGTAATAAATTCAGGCCTGGATGATGATGATGATGATGATGATGACAAATGGAGTGGGAAATACAGTGATGAATGCTGTACATCTCAGTTTGATCCTCACAACCATTACTGGGTGCTCAGCAATAATTAAGGTGAAAGTGATGCAGAGACTTTTGCAGAAGTCACACAGATGGTAAGGGCACACAAACCCATGATCTTGGTTTCTGAAACCTGTGCTCTTCATCACTCTCCTGCTTCCTCCCTTGCTCATTTCTGCCTCCTTGATTGCCTTGGGCAAACTGGGCTTGAAAATATACCAATGAAGAATTGCACTGAGCTCCTCAACTGTTGGGACTGCCCTACTACTTCTGTTTATTCCCTCCAGTTTTCATAGTAGTCTGAGAAGGAGAAAATGATTGGAAACATAATCACCCTTGAAAGGCTGACTTTTGGCCTCTCATTTTGTCAGTTATGCCTCTTGGCATTTATGGCGCAGTAGTGGAGCTCGTGAATACCACTCCTGGAGCTGAGGTGTGATGATCCATCTTGTGCTAACAATCAGTGGCACAGCATGAGAAGATTTTTATTTATTTTTTCTTAACCAGCTGATCTTGTTGTGAGACCCACAAATCCACTTTCATATAATTTTTGTTTTTTGTTTTCAGCTCTCAGTTTCAACAGTCAAAAACAATTGCCTGTTGAGTGTGTAAGTGCTCCTGTTGATATTTGTGGTGCATTGACCAGGACTTAAATTTCAGTTGTTTCTACAAAATCCAGGAGTAGCTGGGCCTTTCACTTAGGATTCACAGATCAGATGTGTGCAGATGTATATGTTTCTGATTTGTCTTTTCATTTATCCAGTGTTTTTCTTCTGTAAATTAGGTATCTGTTTGAAAACTCTAGCTCATTGTGAATGTGATTAATTATGCCTCTTTCTCAGTCACCCTTCAACCTTCTTATTCCCCAGTAATGGGTTGCTTTGATTAAATTAAAAACAGGGCCATGTAAATAGGGTTATATAAATATGTATGTGTTTTGGGTATTCTGAAAGTCTTAGATTTAAATTATTGACACTATTAGCTTTATTCTTTACTATGTTTTTAAGCTGTATTAGAAAAACTAGCCATGCTTACGTCTTACTGTTTAACGAGCAAGATAACATGGGAGGAAAAACTTCCTCAGATGTGACTGAGTTTTAATTAAATTCTATGTAAGTTTATGAAACAAAGTCTACATTAAAAAGAACTTTCATGTATTTTGTGTATCACTAGTTCTTATTGTAGAATTGATAATTTATAACCATCACCACAAACAAAAAAACACTGAATTATTTTTGTCTGAGCAAAGAATTTTTTTTTTTTTTTTGGTACTGGGGATCAAACTCAGGACCTTGTACTTTTGAGGCAGGCATGAGCAAAGAGTTTTTATTTTTTTATTTTTTTATTTTTGGTATGGGGCTCGAACTTGGGACCTTGTGCTTGCCAGGCACCTGGTGGAACCACTGAGCTAAATCCCTGGCCCCAAGAGTTCTTTATGAGCAATTACACACTTCTGTTTTCTTAGAAAATTCTATTGTGCATACTGTACTACCTATTTGTCTGTCTGTCTGTCTGTCTACCCACCCATCTATTTATTTATGGTGCTGGGAATTGAACTACACCGAGCTACATCTCTGCCTTTCAAAAAGTTTTTATTTGAGAGAGGGTTTTGTCACCTCTCCCTTGTGGTTTAGCAGACTTCTTTGCCCAGCCCAGATGCATGGTCAGCCATTTCAGCAACGTCTGGTGACACCCTAAGATCCTGTAGTCTGTGTTGCCAAAGCCTGTTCTCTACCTGTTTCATTTCATTTCTCAGAAACCTTTAACACTGCACATTACTTTGCCCACTCTGCATTTAGAAGAGACTTCCCTGTAGGCCTGTGGCATGTTTGTTTTGAACATTCTTGAGGCAGTTATCACATTTCATTCTGGATCCTTAGTGCTTGGACTGTCCCTTGCTTAGAAGGTGCACTGAGAGTGACAGGTGGTAAGGAACTCTCACCAGTGCTGTTTTGGTAATCAGAATCTATTACTGTATATCCAGATAAGACTGGCAATTAGGGTATGGAAAAATAAAATATAAAAAGTCTGTTACAAGGAGTCTGACAGTCTAATGACATTAAAAATAGTTCATCCTGGGTTTTATGCATATAGTTAGTTGGTTCTGTGTGGGCAGTGGTAGTGTTTATTTTGCTGGTATAACGCAGGAAATACTACATTTTAGCATAATTATATTATTTCTTTTATAACCCAGTGCCTTCCAATAGTATTCTAATGTAATTGAATGCTCACTGAACCACGTCATCATTGTTTTCACTGCTTTTTTATAACTTAAGACAACTGTGTGACATTTCACCCTAAGTGCCTTTTTCTGGATGCTCTAGCAAATAAATTATGCACAGAAAGTGCAAGTTTCTATGCAATTGCAATTTCTAACCTTTTTCACCCATTGCTAACAGTTTGAATGAACAAACTGGTACATGGTTTGGATTGTCTTTCCTTTTATACTTGTGGTAGATTCTTGGCTAAACCAAGAATTAAAGAGATCATATCTTGAATTTTCAAGTTTCTCATTAGTTACTCAAACATTCCTCTTTATATTTGTATATTTGGAAAAGTATTAGGTAGATAATTGTAATCTTGTCACCCATGTTGTTTGGCCTGTTGTGTTGAAAAGAAGTGACATATATGATACGTCTCACTTTGTTCTTTTGTGAAAGGTTAGGAGTAGAGTTTTGTTTGTTGTTTGTTTGTTTGATTTTGCATCGTGGTGGGCTAGAGGCAGCAGCACTTCCAAGTAGCTGGAAAGACACCAAGAGATGCAGGTACCAGGAAATGTAGGCGAACAAAAAACCCAAATCAGGCGGGCAGCTTGCAGGGGAAGCCCACCAGATGAATCCCAGCGTCAGAGGAGGTGGCAGTTGCCTCAGATCCTGGCACTGCATTTGGGTCTGGTGCTCACCTTGCAGGCCTCTCCCGCCGTTAGGTGGACCTCAGGGTGCGAGGTGCTCCGGGAGAGGGCCCTGCAGGTGTGGGGCAGAGTCTCACAGAGGGGTGCTGAGTTAGGATTGGCAAGCCCTGCGGACAGAAAGACAGCAGCACGGCCCTGCACAAGGACCTGGAGCCAGGCCTTGATTTATCCGAGGACAGTGAGGGCAGGGTCGTTCATGGCTGTGACCAGCGTGATCCAGGGAGGAGAAAAGATCCCGGAGGGTTCCAGGGAGGACCCCCGGACTCCTCCGAGCTCTGTGCCTGGCGCCTGTCCTCCAGACACCACGGAGAGCTTGACCCGTGTAGGACCTTGCCCACCGTCACCAAAAGCACTGAGCCCAGAGCCCCTGTGAGCTCCCTCCCAATGGCTCCCAAACACTGTGGAATTCCAAACTGAAGGGCTTTTCTCCACGGAGCCCTCCATATTACTAACTCCACAGGGCAGGCAGAAGGAAGTGGAAAGGGAGAGGTACAGACAGTTTGTCTCAGGCAGAAAGCCGGAGCAGAGCGGCTCACCTGGAGAGGCTGTAGAAAAACCTGCAGTTGGCAGCTGCAGGCATTATCACAGAGGGAATGGACCGAGATCAAGGAGGCTCCTCCCAAGATGAGGGGGAAAGCCAGGCTCTGGGCTGTCCCCCCCCCCCCCCCCCAAGGAGCACGCAGGAAGAGCCCAACACACTGGTGACGGTGTTCCCTAAAATAAAGCTGTGGTCATGAATGGACAGAAAAAGTATTTCGTGGTGGGCTTGCATGTGTGTATGTAAAGTTAGGAATTGTATTTTGTTGTTAAAGTTTGCTGTTTCTGTTTCTCCAGTATAATTGTTGCCAAGAAATAATCATTCATAAAGTTGATCTTGTTTTTGAAATCATGAGGTAACAATATACCCCCACAGCTCATTAGTGTGGCGCAGCGTTCCTGTGGAGGCAATGTGGTGTAAGGCTGCCCACCCGAGTTCGGAGAAGCAGAGGGGCACTCACTTTTCTGGGGGATTTGATCAGTAGCAGCTTCCTTGAGAAATGTTCTTGGCATTTCCAAGTAAAAGCCAGGGGTCCTTTCATGAGCTAATATGGATTGTGCTTAAGGACTTTTATGGCACCATCATTTGTTCCTTTTTCTTCTATCTTGATTTTTGAGCTTCTCTCAATGGTTATTATGGGAAAAATAATCCTCTTGGAAGCATTCTAATGACTTAATGGATATTATTTCAGATTATACTTGTATTCTTCAAAAGCTTATTCCTGAATTATTTTGTTGTTTACTTACATCAGCTTTGTCCTGTGGAAAGTGGTGCCTCAGAAGCACTCAGTCACTCAGCAAGAGACTTCGGTGTCATTCCGACTTCTGTTCCTCCTCCTTCAGCTCTGCCCATTCTTTTCCAGGAAGCCCTCTGAAGTCAGGATTGCCACTGCAGTGTAAGCCTCTCACCTTTTCTTGACTGGGTGTAATGTTGCCTAAAATATTCTCTAGTCAGCTTTCTATTGCTTAGTTCCTCTCCTGATCATTTCTCCACCGTGCTTTCTTTCTTAAGTGTAAGCTTGACTATATCAGTTCTTACCTCAAATGTTTTCATCCATTTTCTTTGCCCACAGAGTGTGGAACACAAGGCTTTTCATGATCTGCCTTTGTTCTGTGTTATATTTAACAATTCCCCCTCTACCCCTTAGCTGCATCTATTCAGAATAGTACAAATATGTTAAGTAGCTGTGGTGCTTATTAATTAAGATATAAGTAAACTCTTCTGATCATAGATGAATAGATATCCCATTTCTAATTTGAATTGAGTTCAAATTATAAATGAAGCTTAACTAAAACTTCATTTTTATTACTCCATCCCTGCCCCTCACCCACTGTGCCTACCTACCCTGGGCTGCTGGCTTGCTTTCTGTTAATAATGTACAGTTCACTTACATTCTCTATAGTTCTTATACCATTCTCTTGCTTTTTACATTTTTTTCTTGGCATTTACCCCTTTCATCTATTACAGTGTTGAGAAACAAGCATTTAGACAAATCTTTATATCATTTAGGCAAATATGTTTGTCTTCTTTATATCTCTTCTTTTTGTACTTACTATACTGTATTAGTCTGGGTGAAGAGCAACTTCCTTGTAGCATAGTACTCATTTGGCTCTTTTTACTCAATAACTATTGTCATGTTTCCATATCAGTCTAACATTTATAGAGGGTTGTGTTTTGTTTTCTTTTGATTTGGTTTGGTTTTGAAACAGGGTCTTGTTATGTAGCCCAAGCTGGCCTTGTACTCACAGTAGTCCTCCTGCTTCAGCCTCCTGAGTGCCGGAATTACAGACATGTGCCACCACTTTTGTATTTGTTAATCTTTTTGCTCTGGACAATTATGTTAGGTTGTTGTAATTGGTGACTTCAGTTCTTAGACTAAGAAGTGAGGTCGATGGAGGTCATTGGCATGGCCTGGTACCTCCCATGCCGAGTAAGTAAGAAGCCTTGTGTAACATCACGCTATCTCCTGTACAGTCCTGTTATTTCTGCCATTGCTGGCCAAGACTGTAAATCTGCTATGCACTAGAATATGCCTTACTGATCTTAATTAGGACTTTGAATAAATTATTTTGTTAACTTTCAACAACATTCTCTTGGTTGAGCAGGCCTGGCATTATTGATGCCAATTTTCCAAATGAGGAGGGTGCAGGTTGGGGTCATTAAGTTCTGCCACCATGTGTGTGCACAAGCCGAGAGCACGGGCAGATCTTCAGGCTGCTAGCCTCTTGCTCTTTCTGCTGCCCCCTGATGGCTCTTTGCTGCCCTGTGAGATATATTGGAAAGTGAAAGGTTTGTGTCCTTAGGGAACACTGAAACAGCTTTCTGGTTATGCTCTGTATGAAAGTGTAGAACACTGAAGTTCAATGATAATTGTTGGTGTAACTTAGCGTGAGTTTTGTATACTGTAGCTGTACTGATACAGGACATGGGCGGGAAGTTGCTTTAGTAATAATAGAAGTCCAAACTGCTTCAGCAGCAGGAATTTATAGGCAAAGCTTTAATTGAGAAAGAAGAGAAAATAGGAAATGGGCTTTAGCATAAACAAGAGAATGGCTGAAGGAGGCACAGGTTTGATGGAGAGCACACTGGTCTGTGGAGAAGAGAACTGGTCTTATTTTTATGGCTTGCTAGGGGAGCAAGGGTCATGAGGATGGCAGGGTTTTGAGATTTCTTCCTCCTATTTTAGAGGACCTCCTCCTGTGTAAGATATGAGTCTGTTGCTGTTTTCATTCTTGGAGACATTGTGGTATTCCCTGCTGTTACAGCACACCTGGCCCTTGCCATGCTGGTAAGAGTAGGGGTAAAGGGAGGGTGCATTCCATACATTATCAGGGGGGAGGAGAGCAAGAAGTGTACACATGGTCGCTTTCATTGGGTAACAAGTTGTGGACTAGGGCCCAGAATCCCCTATTTTTCCCATGAGCTTACCTGTCCTACTTCACTACTAAGATGAATGGAATACACTGAATCAAATGATATACTTATTGGCAAAGATTTGTTACTTGAGGGAGAAGTAAATATAAGAGATGAGGTGTGTTTTAGGGTATGGGATTTTAGGGGAAGAATAATGTTTTTTTCCCTTTGACTCCTATAGGTTCTTAGTTGGAATGGAGTCCTATAACCACTGACATATTAACAAGAGAAAAACAGAAATGTATTAATATGTATATTTCATATATTCACAGGAGACTTACAGAGAGGGGTAACTTTGAGTTCTAGCTTTTATAGCCTCTTCAATAAAGGACAGGGAATTTTTAAAGAAAAGCCAAGAGAAAGGAAAAGGATTTCAGGTATGTGGCGCAGCAACCTGTGGAAAGGCAGATAAAGGCTAGGGAGTGAGGCTTGTCCAAGTAGAGACTAATAATACTGTCTCCAGATGATGAGGATGTGAGGTTCAGTGCTTCACCTCTGTTCTCCCTGGCAGAGGGAAGGCAGAATACCTTTGTCTTTGTAAGTTTATGTCTTGCATTTTGGCAAACAAGGGAAAGTCAGAGGGTTTTCTTGCACCAACTTAAACTACCCGAAGTCTTTCCTATTTTGAGACAGCATACTCTGGCCTTCCTCCATACCATTCCTGCTCTCAGAGTGATTCTTAGACTCTTTTTAACTGAAGGGAAGAGGACCATGGGAAGAGGAAATCTGCGCTGTGTCTGAAAGTCTCCTAACCAGCAGCAGCAGAGTCCTTCACTGCACATCCTGTCAGTGTTGGTCTGCATCATGATCCATACCCAGTCTTCATCAGTGAATTGACTGTGGGACATCGCCTCTTCGTAGGGCACTTTGAGTGTGCATGTAGCTCTTCAGGAAGAGTCTGTATTGCGAGCAGAGTCCGGAGTTCTTTATGATCACAATGACACTTCCTCTAGGATTTCCCTTTTGTTGTGTGTGCATAAGCCATGTTTGTGTACATTTTTCTTTTCTTTTTTTTTTGTATTAAATTCTTTTATTGGTACATTGTAGGTATACAACACAATTACATTTCTCATTGGGAATTGTACCTTTACATAATGTGTCTTGGTTCTTATTTTTTCCCCATTCCCAGCCCTCCCTTCACGCCCTCCACCCTTCCCTATTTACAAAGACTTTATTTCCATTTTTTCCATTTCTCATCATTTTTCCTTTCCCTTCTTTCCTTTCCCCTGTGCCTCCCACTACCCCTACCCCTTTGGACCTTTTCTTCCTATTTTACATTATCGATTATTCATTCTAATCATTGGTACATTTTAGGTATACAATATAATGACATTCATCATTGGAAATTTGCACCTTTACACATTCTCTCTTGGTTCTTATTTTTCACCCTTTCCCAGCCCTCCCTTCAACCCCTCCATTCCTCCCTATTTACAAAGATTTTGTTCCTATTTTTCCATTTTCTCATATTAATCCCATTCCCTTCCATCCTTTCCCCTAGCCCTCCCACTTCCTTCCCCTTTGCCCCTTTTCTTCCTATTTCACATTACCTATTATACATTTAGTCCTTATTTACACTTTCAGTTTCTCACACCAGAGAAACTATTCGGTATTTTGTGTACATTTTTCTGTATGGTCTAGCAGCTGGTTTTTGCTAAATGGAATTCAGTCTGTTTATGGAGTTGGGCATGGTTATATATTATGTCAAGGAGGTGCAAAATTACAAAGGTGGATGGCTTTAGGTGTCACGTATTGAGATCTGTTTCTAAGTATGTAATACCACAACAATATTTGTTACATGCGAGAAAATGGCATGGCACAGGAAGCAGGGAATTAAGAGGCAGAAGGTCAGTACCACTGCACTGCTGCCTTGCTTTCTGATCTGGACAGGTTTCTAACTCCTGCAAGCCTCCATTTCCTTACTTGTTATATATAAACTAAAAATGCTTCCTTGGAATGGTTGTAAGGATTTAATTGGAGAATATAGATGAAAACTCTGCATACTGTTATGTGCTATTCACATATTTATTTTAATAAATAGTGATTACTGTGTGGCAGGCCCTTGAAACCAATTATTTCAATTCAGACTTCCCATAACACCAAAAGCAGGTGTTATATCCAGTCAGAAGAAGAACCTGGGATACAGAATGTCTTGTTGTGTAGTTCAGGCTGGATTTGAACTTACTAGTAGTCCATGCTGGACTCACACTTGCTGAGATCTTCCTGCCTCAGCCTCTCGAGTGCTGGGATTGCAGGGGTGTGCCACCATGGTCAGCTAAGTCTCAGTAACTTGCTCAGGGAACTACCATGAAGTGATGGTGTCTGATTTAAGTCCCTTTTCGTCTTGTTTTCTCTTTTTGCTGTGCTGCTACGCTGTTAATCATGGATAATTAGTGGAGGCTTAAACTCTTAACAGCAATTTGGATTGTGCTTTCAAGAAATGGAAGTAGTGTCCTAGACTAGCAGTCAGGAGATCCAGACTGTCACTGTGTTTTTGTCTTATTTTTAGATAAGTTGCTTAAATGTGTCTTATTGAATACTTGACTATCTTTCTGCTAAATATTATATAAATGTTTTCTTATGATTTTCATCTTTATCAAAATTAAAAATTTTTACTGTGATCAAGAGTGTTTTACAAATCCTTATTTTAATATTTCATTATTTTTTGTGTTTGTTTTTAGTCATTCCTACACTGGCCAGGATTACAGTACACAGGGAAACACGGGGAAGATTTCTTTAGATCAGATTGATTTGGTAAGCATCATATCCTTTTATACTTAGACTTTTGTTAATGGAGGAAACCCAGATTTTCTTCAAAGATTTTTTGGTGATAAAATGGGAGAGAAGGCCAGGATTTAGCTCAGTGGTTCTGCCGCCTGCCTCGCAAGTGCAAGGTCCTGAGTTCGATCCCCAGTACAAAAAAAAAAAAAAAAAAAAAAGGAGAGAATGTAATTTTGTGGCTTCCTGATCACTCTTAAAGAAAATCGCATGTCCTATGCATATGATTTGTTTTCAACATAAGGAAACCAAACTTAATGAGAAAATTGTTTATAGTTTAATGAAACGATTCAATAAATTATTCCAAATACCAGTCTTTTAAGTAATGATAGCCAAATGGTGAATTATTATATTTGAATATCATATATATTTAGTAAAAGAGAAAGGGGAAGTGATAAGATCAGTTTGCTAGATTGTCATAACAGAATATCACAAGTTTATATTGTTCTTTATGGCACAGTGGTACTCCATCGTGTATAAATACTACATTTTCTTTATTCATCTGTTGGTGGGTAGATAGGGCATTTTCAAGATTTAGCTAGTATAAATTGTCCTGCTAGAATATCATTAGTACACTTTGCTATACTTTAATTTTTAGAATTTCTCTTTAATTTCTAATAGTTTATATACAAATGAAAAATAAGCTGTACATAAGATAATCTTTATTTAGAGAGTTACCAAATTATTCACAGTAAATTAAAAATATACTGAGATTTTAATGGTGGGAAATAAGAATTATAGTGAGATTAGTAGGGACAGACCAGAATGAACAGATTGTCTCAAATCTGAAAAATTATAATCCAGTACTTAAAGTTAAATACAGAGTTTGCCCTTCCAAAAAAATGTATATATGAGGAAAAGAAAAACTTGTATAAGCTGTTTCTCTCGTAGCTTTCGACAACGTCCTTCCCACCCTGCATGCGCCAGCTGCACAAGGCCTTGCGGGAAAACCACCACCTCCGACATGGAGGCCGCATGCAGTATGGGCTCTTCCTGAAGGGCATCGGCCTAACCCTGGAGCAGGCTCTGGAGTTCTGGAAGCGAGAATTTGTCAGGGGAAAGATGGATCCAGACAAGGTAATTCTGGAAAATTGGAACGCTAACTGAAATTTTAATTTGGTCTGGAAACTAAAAGCTCTGTTTGTTTGTATTAGAGCTATTAGTAGTACAGAATGGTGAGGTTCATTTTAGGAAGTTGGTATGAGCATTTAACATATCTCAATCATATTCAATCCCATTTACCCTGTCTCTCTTTTTTTTTTCCCATCTCCTCCTGCACCACCTACTCCCAAAAGTCTAAAAGGTCTGTTTTTTTAGTATACTTCTTGGAAATTCTAAAAGATAAATGTGTCTACAAGGTAGTTGAGGTAAAAAGAAACTCATATAGTAGTATGTGCTAACCAAAGGCCCACAAAAGCTAACTTCTCCTTTGATGGTGTGTACTGTCAGTAAGAATTGCTTTCTGAGTTGTTTCTGTAGGACTGCACGTGTGCGTCTGTACATACATAATGTTTTGAAGACACTGTCTTCACCTTCACTTTTGAAGATACTGTGAACAATAAGGTAAAAGTACTTTAAAATAGTTTATTATGTTATACAGAATCTTTCTTAGAGCACTGTTAGAGATCAGTCAGTGTAAAACTGAGCAACTGCTTTAAAATCTATCCCTGGTACTCAGATTTTTCATTCCTGCTTCAGGTTTCTTTTTAGTCATGCTAACTAATATTTTATTTTTGAAATATGGTTTCTTGCCCCTTTTATACTACACTGTACTCTGATATAAATGTTTTATTTCTTGGCTTGCTTCTTAATATAAAAGGTTAATTATGGAACAAAGAATATTTATAAAGTAAATTTTGTAACAAACACACTATTATGTCATGTATTTGTTTGCTAGAGTTGCTGTAACAAAACACCAAAGTCTGGGTAGCTTATACAATAGAAATCTGGAAACTCAAGATAAAGGTGCTTGCGAGTTTAGTTTCTCCTAAGGGCTTTCTCCTTGGCTCACAGATTGCTGTCTCGACACAGTCTTGTCTGCATCTGTGCATCCCTGGAGACCCTAAGTCCAAAGGCCTGACAACCAGGAGGAGGAGGCTCCATTTCAAGTGCTGTCAGCCTCAAGATTGAGGGAGCATTGAGCTTTCCCTTCCAGGCAGTCAGCAGGTGGAGGCTCCCTCTTATAGGAGGTCCAGCCCTTTTGTTCTGTTCAGACCTCCCACCAGCCGACTGGATGAGGCCACCCTCACCAGAGAGTGCTGTCTGCTTTACTACCACCACAACTCAGGTGTTCATTCCACCCAGAAACGTGCTTACAGGCACAGCCAGCGTAACAGTGTAATATTTGGCCAGATGTCTGGGTGCTTCACAGCCTGTCAGGTTGACACATGAAGTTGCAGTAGGCAAATATTTATAAGTTGGGGAAAAAGGCAGTGGTTCTGGAGTAGAAAGAGAAAGAAGTTGAGCTAGCATTTCAGCTTGGTTTGTACTGTAAACTAAGAGGAAAGAAGAGGGAAGGGAAAATCAGTGTCACTGGCAAACATTGGCACCGCCATAAGGTCCGGGTCTCTGTGGCTTGGACGCCTGTTTGCTAACCTGCCTTTTTTCTGTATATCTGGGATGGCCTATGTATCAGTGTGTTCAATATTACAGGTTTTAAAACATGTAAATTTTTCTTATGGGATTTTTATTTTGCATTATACGTGTTGTGCAAAATTTATATATTATAATCAGTAATTTTTAGCTTTATAGATACATAGTCTGTATTTCCATTAGCTTATTGATTATAACAAATATATTATTTTGTTTTTGCTTTTTTTTTGGTACCAGGGATTGAACTTGGGTCCTTGAGCTTGCGCAGCAGGCAGCAAAACCACTGAGCTAAATCCCCGGCCCCAAATATATTATTTTGACTAAAAGATTATTAAGTTACATTTATGAATTACTGTGGCTTTTTGCTATTCTGTTGTTGTATAGACTATAAATAAATGATCAAGTTTTTCTCAATTACATTGTAAATTTTTACAGTGAAATATAAACTAAGGGATACTAAATGATAATATTCTCTTCAATTTAATAGCTTTACCTATTTGTCAAGTAACATATTCAATTAAAAATAGTCTAAAGAGGCATAGAAAATTGTTGGCTTAAAGTACTATTTATAGAGTATTTTGTATTGGAAGATGAATATTAGACATTTTTATAGTACTCTGAAAGACTTAGGTGAAAAAGAAAGTAGTGCTGAGATAAGGTGAGAGATTTATTAGGGTGGTTCATTCTAGAGAAGATCAATCAGGATTTGAAAAAATGAATGGCATTAATTAGTAGAGTACTAAGAATAAGAATACACCATGAGCAAGAAATGATGGCAAAGTAGACAAAACATTTTTTCACTCTTCCATTGTTTCTTTCTCTTTTATAATTCTTCTGTTCATTCAGTCAGGTATTTTGTTAGCTGGTTTGGGGATTGCTTTGTATTTGGTTGCTGTCATTTAAAAAACAAAAGATAAATAAAAGGGAACAGGGAGATAGATCTCATATAAATGGGAAGGGGGACCAAGACACTGAAGGTAGAGGAGGGAGGGAGGGGACAGGACTTGAAAAGATGTAAACTGTGTCATGTACATGTACCAGTTCGCCACAATGAATGTAATCATTATATGCCACAAACATGAACTAAAATAATAATAATAACCAGATGATGAAGAAAATGGGGGAGGGAGAGCTAGAGCCAGAGGGAGGGCGGAAGGTGGAAAGGGGAAGGAATAAAAGGATCAAGATGTGTTAAGTACAGGACCCTCTCCTAGATCAGGCACGTTCAGGGTGGCATGGTTACAGATGCTTCCACTCCTTAAGATGAGCATGAGCATCATGTAAGTGAGCATGTACAAATAAAATAAACTTAAAAACAATTAAATCTCTCACATACTGAATGTAACCATGGGCCAGTTATTCCACTGGAAAAAAAACCTTCCAGACTTTTCTTTTCAATTTACTTTCTCTGTATAGTTGAATACCATTTTTTAAAATGTGTATTTTACTAGAGGATAAGGGATCTTAGTACTAAAACACCAACCATGTATAAGGCAATATTCTGTTAACAACCCATGTTATAGCAAACCAATTGCTATCTCAGTCCAAAAATACTGGGTTTATAATGTAAGGTTTTCATTCTTAGGCTTAATTGTGTTTAGTGTGAATATTTATAATATATTAAAAGTTTTAAAGTAAAGCCCTTTCAGCTCACCCTTGTCAGTGCTGATTGGAAACATTTGAAAGTTGCACTGGGATTCTCAGGATTTTTGAACAGTTCTATAAGAGATATTTGAAATTTTGAATATTTTATTCCTTAAGTAAGGTATTTCTAAGATTCCTGAAATAAACATACATATGCTTTATGCAAATAAAATGTATTTTATTAATCATAATCACATTTTATGCATCTTTTGTTAGTTGTAATTATAATTTACATATCAGTCTACCTGAGAAAAAGCTTCATCCTGTATATGAGATTAAATTAACAAAATCTTTATTCAAAGCATGAAAAAACATAATACTAAGGTATTTTCTCACTTAAACTTGGATGTTAAATCACTTCAGCCTCGAGAATTAAATTGAAGTAGATAATTCGTCTAATAAACTCAAAGCAATGTGTCCTCTCAATCATATTTTATACAGTATTATTACTCTGAATTGCCTTAACCTGACTCTCTTGGATATTAAGCACAACATAGATCATGCACATTTTATCTGGCTGGAATTCCTGTCCCTGATGATAGCATATTTAAGGTCTACTCTATGCTGTTGTAATTGGGACAAGGAACATTTAGCACTGTTTAAAAAGCTTATCTTTTGCCTCAGAATCTGGTTTGCATCATGACTCCAATCAGGCTATCAAAGGATTAAATGTTTGGCTTCTGTGGTGTGAGTATAGGAAGCATATTTATTGCCATGATTTTTTAAAGATGAGTGGATCTCAGTGTCGCCATCATTTGGAAGTTTGTTATAAGTGCAGATTCTCTGAATCAAGTGCTGGGAACAGGGCCCACGACTTCCATGCTTCCATGGGAAATTAATGTGCACTAAAGGTTGAGAGCCACTGTTTTAAATATTACTCTTCTAGAAATCTAAATTGGTCAATGCTTTATCCAACAGATAGGCATTGAAATTCTTCAGTCTTGATTTGTTCTTCTGCCTGCTTCTGTTGGCAGTTTGATCATAATGTACGATCACTCATCATTAACCCACGCATACATTTGAACTCCTGTTACATGCCAGATACCAGTAAACACTAACAGGATGTGTGCAGCAGAGATCTTCAGCTCACATACTGGCAGTGCTTTTACAGTGTACTCCAGTATTGATCCTGTGAACCTTTGAGGAAGCTAGGGTGGGCTTTTAACAGTGAGCAGCTTCTTGCTTTTTAAGTATCATTTTATTTGTGCTCAGCGATATGCAAAAGGTTGGAAAGAACTGATCTAGAGCACAAGCTTGATGTCAGGCTAAGTTCAGATTTAGATCCACCGAATACAAACTCCATAAAGTTAGGCAGGTTAGCTGATATTATTGTCAGGTACAGAATGTGCACAGTACCTCTATATAAAAATACAGACAGTGGTGAGGAATAGATTCTGACCAATAATGCTAGCTATTCTTATTCTCGGTATTCATAACTAAAGAGAGTTAGCCTGGAATGGAATAATGAGTGAAGTTTCCAAAAGTAGAAATAACTTTGTGCTGGCTTATTAGGCGGTTTCATATGAGCTAGAATGGAGAAAGTTCAAGGCAAAGAAGGGACTGAGGGACTGAATTTCAGCAGAGATCGTTTCTGTAGGAGATGTCCAAGAGATGTAATGTAGTGGAATGGGTTCCGGCTGTCTTCTTGGGACACATGAATTCCACCGTACAGGTGGCAGGAAAGGAGATTGAGATTGAGGAGCTGGGTTCCAGCCTCCCTTAGCAAGTGTAATTATATCATCATCTACTTTTTCCCCATCATCTACTTTTACATGTTGGAGTTCTGTGCAAGATTTCATTCTGAAGGACAGTTTTGCTGCTTAAAAATGTTCCCCAAATACTGTTCTAGTTCATTTGTAGTGCAAGATTTAAGCAAGTAATAGATGAGTAGGGAGGAGAAAGAGAAATGCTAGTTCCAAATTTCAGAGTTTTAAATGAACTTTGTCTTTTGGCCAGGAAAAACTTTTAGTGAACTTTAAACTGGGAGAGGATTATGTTTTTAGAAGATTAATAGGGAACTCGTGTGCAGAACTTAAGTGAGAAGAGACTAGGAAGGTAGTAAATAGTTGACTAGGTTAGTCTTGTAATAGTGATGAGAACAAAGTAGAAAGAGTGGACTCAAGAAGTGTTTGGAAGAGTCAGGTGTGGTGGTGCATACCCCGTAATCCCAGCACGTGGGAGGCTGAGGCAGAAGGATTGCAAGTTTGTGCCCTGCCTTATTAAGTTTGTGGGCAACTTAGTGAGACCCTGTCTCAACATAAAGAATAAGTTGGGGCCGGGAATTTAGCTCAGTGGTGCCGCCGCCTGCCTTGCAAGTGCATGGTCCTGAGTTCAATCCCTGGTACCAAAAGGTCTGGGATGTAGCTCAATGCAAAGACTCAATCTTCAGTACTAGGAAAAGCCAGAGAGGAGACGGGGGTTGGTTTTGAGAAACAATTTGTGGAACAACATAAAGAAAGCATTAATACCTCAGGTGGTCCTCCTAAGTAACAAAAGTTAGAGGCTCCATTAGCATAGGTAATGGGCAGGGAGCTGAATTGTCTGGATCAGTGGAGGTAAAATGGATCTTGAATTTGGTGTAAATTTGAAATTTAATGAGTAGACATTTTTGTTGTTGATTATTGGCTGGTTTTCTCCCTTAATTCTATAATTATTTACTAAGTATATACACAATATGAAAACATGGAGATGTAGATTTGAGAATCATTCAAAAAAATGAGAGAAAAAGTTTTGGAAGGTAAGTAAGCTGGTGGATAGAAAGTATACACAGATATTTAGAGCAGAATGAACTTTGAGAAATGCCCAATGTTTGGAGCACACATGCAGGAGCCAGAAGTGAAAACAGAATTATTAGATAAATTGAATAGAAGAGAGAAAACCACAGTCTGAGTTCCTGGGCACTAAGGAGAATCTCAAAAGTAACAGTAATGTTGTGTTTTCAGAACTGAGGAAGGCATAGATACTGTTTTTAGGAAGTCATTTCTAAGAATAGGACAGAACAGGAGCTAGATTTACTGACCACATAAGGAAATGGGAACAATGGCAGTAGCATATTTGTTCCAAGAGTCTGAGAAATCAGGAAACAGGTAGAAAATATTAGCCATAGAGGTGGCCATGCCAAGCAAAGATTGTTCTCGTTCTGGGGTGAACAAAAGCAGTGAAACTCAAGGGAATGGAATATGGGTTGGAGATCACTGAGGAAGCAGGGCCTGAGGAGATGAAAGGTAACCACACACTTGTAAGTGACTGCTACTGCGTGTGGTTCTCCCTGCTCTTTGATCCTCCCTGAGTATGGAGACTGCCTCTCTTTCCTGCCATCTCACGCCAGCACACGACAGTGCCTGACAGGTCCTAGATGCTCAGTAAAATTTGAGTGAACAAATTGCAGAAGGTGACCAGTGAATAACCTTGTTTATCTGACGCATGAAGGATGGATGAGACATGAGAATGTGGTGAGGTAGTGTTTCAGGAAGAAAGAAATCTGGAAAATTGTGCTCTGTGTGTCTTTCTAATAAAGTACAGTAGAAGGTAGATGGAGGGGATCAGTTAAAGGATTTGGTGCAGTGAAGCTTACGGAAAGTTAAAGTATTAAATGATACTTTCTAGAAGTATGCCAGGAAGTTAACTAATGATAAATAAAAAAGATGCTAAATGATAGCAGGGTTACCAGGCACTATAATTCATAATATAGTTAATAGATAGACATTACTATTTAAGTCTGGTTTACTATTGAGAAAACAGGACTAGGGCATACATTTGTAGTCGATTAAGTCGGCACTATTTGGGTTTCTCTGGCAACTTGCTAGAGTGCATAAGGTAGGAGTTGGCAAAGCAGGCATACTGCTTTATACTATTCCTGCTTCTTATTTAATCTAGTCCCACAACACCATAAGACATTAGCCTTCCTCATGGAGAATTTCACGTGTTTTCCACAGGCAGGAACATGGCAGATGATTCAACCTGGAGCTTTCTGATTTAGGGACTTTGGGACACTACTTTTTTGCCCTTCTTGCTTCCTTATCCCTTGCAAAGCTTTGCCTCAACACATGTGAGTTAAGCATTATATTTCTGTAGTTCATGTTTGAACTTCAAAGAACTAGAGTCAAGATGATTTCTGAAAAGCATCCTATATGAAGCATTCTCTGTCTCTTAGTGTTATCTCTTACAGTTATTACTGAATTTATGGAGCCTCTAGGAATAGTTAAAAAAAAATCTGTCTTTATTAATGGGCCTGTTCTGACAAGTCAACACTTAAACATGATTTTAACAGAACTTTATTATGATTATTATCTTCTACAGTTTCATGTATTTTAATTAATAACTTATTGATTGTGCCTTGAGGCCTTTTACACAAAGGATCCAATTTGAATAATGCTGTAGTCAAGCCATTTAGTCTCTGTTTACAACAGTGTTATGTTTTATTCCAACTAATAACTCCTCTCTATGGATAGCATGGCATGTATTGTTCATTGTTTTAAAGCTGAGTTTTGTTAAACTTTGATTTTCAATTGAGGTCATTCTTAAAGCAGTATGTGATCTTTTTGAAGACAAATGTAATCTACCTATATAATATGTACAGATTTATTACCTATAGGAAAGGAGGAAGTTGAACTTACTGATGTGGGAGAGGAGTCTTAATATCAGGAGGCAACTAATTAGAATTAATTTCAATACTCTGGGGATGAACTAGATTTAGTTTAAGCTACTGTTGGTAAAAGCTAAAGAATCCTCCCACGAGGATGTTTATCCCATAAGGCCCAGCCCCAGTGTTAATCCTTTTCTAATACCTCTGCCAGTGGCTCTTCCCCCTTAGCATCCCTTTCATCTCAACTAGGTTTGCAGTGTCTAAGCAGCAGGAACTATGTTTTGGAATTTGTATATGGTCCCCATCTACTTTGTTGTGTTGGACAGAACACTCTGTACCTAGTCTTTCTTCAGTATTATTCCTCAGTTGAAAGTGACCTAAGTAAGTCAAGTCATTAGTTTTCTTTCTTCAGAATTCCAAAATGTGCTATTTTGTTTTTTTCTTTTTCTTTTTGGGTCTTCCTATTGTAATAGAGACATACTTTTTATTTTAAAAGTATAGAAGATTAAGAATGTGTTGTTTTTTCAGGGAACTTTCCTAGCCAGATAATTTACTCATATGACTATTATCTATAGAGTTGCTTATCCTTAGAGCAAGGAGACCATGAATGCCATACTGATTGCTTGGTATTATTTTTTTCTTCATAAGATAAACCCATGTTCTAGAAGAACACATTTTCTTTATCCCTTGTAGGGTTTATCTACAGTGAAGGAAAGAGCATCAGTAAAAAAGGGATATATTTCAGGTTATTGATAGAGGCAAATGGGATGAAAAAAGTTACTCTTCTTAGAAACAGTTGAACATGTTAAAGGCCTTTAGAAAACAGGTTGATTCAGAGTAAACTTGTGGTCCTCTGGCATGGTTCAGCCATTTGGAGTAACTTTTAGAGAGGGGAATGCTAACATTTATTGAGTTCTACTGTATACCTGGTACTTTATTTAAGTATTCTTATTTAAGTATCAGAAACTCATCATGGGAAAGTGGGTATTGTTATTTGAATTTTGCCAGGGAACATCCTGAAAATCAATGAATTTGTAGTAAAAAGAAGCTCCAGGATTCTCATGATCTTTCTGACTATTGGATAGGCCATACTACATGCAGTAGATAGGCTTGATGGTTTTGTCTTCTTCATTTAGAAAGATTGAAAATAAAACAATACTGAAACAAATAAATGATGCTGGGCTTATCCAAATTAGTTATTTTACTTGAGGTCTGACTTTTGCTAAGGTAGACAAAGAAGAAAAAGTCCATGATCCTCATTTTTAGAAGGTAATATAATTTTGTAAGACTAGAAGAGCTTACCTCTCCCTCTCTCCCTCTTACCTTCTTGTTCTCTCTGCTAATATTTTAGGGATTGTGACTTAAAAAAAAATGTAGGCACAAGGTAAGACTTCAGACCTCAGGAACCATAGTTCATACTAGATTGATGTAACTTCTATTTTATTATAATATGGTTTTTAAATTACCCTCAAGGATATATTTTGTCAGATTTAAATTCAAGTAACATTTATGGGATATTTGGAAATCTTTCACATAACTTAATGAATGTACATTAATGTCCCTGGTAAGGTAACTCAGTTCTTAATTTCTCATGTAATGTGAGATAGAAAGTGGTAAGTACAGCTTAAGGTGGGCTAAGAGTGAAATAGTACATTCCCCCCAGGGGACTTGGAGGGCTTCAGGGAGAAATTGATGTTTGAACTGAACCCTGAAAAGTAGTAGGATTTGGACACATGGAATTGGGACATAAGATTATTTTATGATCCATGAAGTGTACCATAAACTCTAAATCTCTTTTAAACTGTGGTTTGGCCTAAAACATAGAACCATTTATTACTCAAGTAGATAACTTTTATATTGACCCTTTGTGAAGCTGTGAGGATGCTATTAAATCTAGTGAACATATTCCTGCTGAATGCTGAGAAATTACAGGTTGATTTCATTGCTGTCTGGTGATCTTACTACAAAGAGAGAGAGAGAGATTAAAAAATCAAAATGAGTGATTGTTTGACACGTGTTTGGATTTCCTCTAAGTGTCCACTTTCCAAAGAAAGTTGTGTGAGAGTGCTGTGCCAAGATCTACCCAGAATTCTCTTTTCTGTTAAATGCCAGAATGCTAACTTTTGGTAGTCATTGAAAAATACAGTTGGACTTTATGTTTGTCTTACATTTTTGAGTACTAGAATTTTTGGCAACATTTGACTCCACAGAAGTCATCATTGCAGAAATCTCTTGGATCACCTTCCAGCACTGTGTCATCCTCTGTCACCTTTGACGGCGTTGACTGCAGTTTTACTTAGGATATCCTCCCTACAATAATTTGTACCTTTCTCAGAATTACGTCTAAGGACCTGCTCAATTCAGGGTTCCCTCTGGTTGATTTCACAATAGCCATCTTTCTTCCTTTGTAGCAAAGATAAATTTACTTGCTGATTTAAAAAATGAAGAACTGCTTCAGAAGAGTCCATGGGATATTTGATGTGGTACATCCTAGCCAACAGAGATGTCTTAGATGTTCAACATTCCTAAGGCAGTGTTATGTTGTTCTTGGA
Organism: Heterocephalus glaber; assembly: GCF_053883595.1. NCBI lineage: Eukaryota > Metazoa > Chordata > Mammalia > Rodentia > Bathyergidae > Heterocephalus > Heterocephalus glaber. The sequence goes on along the minus strand of NW_028258151.1, from coordinate 10,192,058 downwards.
TAGTTTTGTGTTCCAGGGTACAGGTTAGTGCTTTATTTTATATCTATTTTATATTTTAGATACAATATAAATAGATCTATTTATTTTATTTATGTATGGTCTTTCTAGGTCATACAAACACAGTACTGTTTACGAGGTATCCCACATTTAAAGTTTACAGAACTGAGCTCCTAGTCTACCATCCTGCCCCAAAGCAACTCCTTCTCCAGTCTTCCCTATTCAGAAAATGGCAATTCCACTGTTTCAGTTGGCTTGGATCAAAAGCTTTCATGTGTGTAGTCTTTGACAACTTTTTCTTACAGTACCTGTACTGTCAGCAAATTATTTCATCTTAATCTGAGGTATTCACTGCTAGCTATAGTTGGGAAATGAGTGTCCCCAAAGGCTGCGTGATTGGTCCCCAGGTGGCGCTGTTGGGCTGTGGTGGAAGCAGGAAGAGGTAGGACCTTGCAGGAGGTCTTCAGCTCATTGGTGGCCTGCCTTAAGAGGGGGAGTGGAAACCTTTTCCCTTCCTCTTTTGCCTCCAGGGTGCCATGCTTTGCTCCACCAGGACTGCTTCCTTACCTCAGGCTCAGAAGCAGTGGGGCCAGTTGGTCATGGACTGAACTTCCAAAACTGTAAGCTGAAATAATCTTTTCTCCTTACAAACTGATTATGTCAGGTATGTGTACAGTAATGGAAAGCTGACTGACACCATCACGTCTTGCCATCAGTGGCCACAGAGCTGGCCCACACACTACTAGTCCCTCTTATCTGGGTCTTTACAGTAGCTTCCTCATTGGTCTTCTGGCTTCTGCTTTGGAGGATTTGGTGACTGCCATTAGAAGCAGAGGGTATCAAGGGCATTGTTTGGGATAATATGTCCGGTAAAAGGAGATTTAAAATTCCTTCAATCGCTAGGGTAGAATCTTTTATAATACTCCCTAGTTTTATGACCCAAAAATTGAAGTGATCATTTTTCCCGTATATATTCAGTTGACTATAACATAAGAGCTTTTCAGTAGTGCCCCTATGAATATCTGATTTTTAATAGCCTCTTGATGGACAGTTGCCCTGTATATTCTAAATATATTGCTAATCTTAATGAGAATATAATGAAGTGCACTTATTACTGAAAGTATAGTGAACATAATTTCATCTTCTTTTTAATGATTTAAAATGAACTTCAGGATTTGGAACTGCTTCAGGCTGATCATTAGGAGCATCAATTATCATTGTATAGTAAAGGAAGTGTTGGTTAGTAGAGATTTCCAGTTGAGTTAGTATCAAAAAAAGCAGCCTTCTCTCTTTAAAATTAAAAATAATTTTTTAAGTCTTTCTAGTTGTTTTCCTCTCTGAAATTTGGGGCATAAGATCACTCACTGATATTATGATGATATATTCTGTTTTGGACATGCACTAGCAATGGTGGTTGACTGTATTTAGCACTTAAAAATTCAGTCATTGTATTTTGTTGGCAAGCATTATTTTTGACTCATATAGGTCTTAACTTTTTAATTTATATTTATTTCCCAACCATGTAGACATGAAGCCCTTTCTGGTTTAGTGTCAGAGTAAAAGATAATAATGAGAATGTCTTTGGGACATAATTATGTAGATTCAAAGGAGTGATATAGTTTTAATTATGCCCTTTAGCTAGTGTACTTGCATATTAAACTCATTCATGTCTCTGTGTATTTCCTTTTGAAACTGTGTTCTTCTCAGGCCTTAAATTACTAATCAGCTCATGGGTGTACCCGAAGGTTGTGTAAGTGAAGTTGAAGGCCGTCAAAGAATATATTTAAACTATTAATCCAAAACACACAGAAGTTTATGGTTGGGAGAAGCAGCCTCTGGGTTTACAGTGTTCTTTGCTGGGTTCATATGAAGGGAATTCCAGCCTTGTATGTGTACATGTGTTTCCTACCTCCTACCCTCTCCAAATAACAGCCACTCCCTAGCTGTAATGTATTGAAACTGGCAATATGTGAGCTAGTTTATTAAATTCAGGGCATTTGAAATAAAGTAATGATAACATGAAATTATAATTTTTTCTTTTTTGTGTGTTGCTTTTTTTCTTCCTCTTTGTCTTCCTCCTCCTCTTTCTTTCCTTCTTTTTTCCTTCTGTCTTCTCCCTTCTTTTTTCTTCCTCTTCTTTTTGTCTTACTTTCATTATAGACTTTGAGATTAGCACAAAAACAAGAAAAAAATCCACCTTGAAGCTGTAAACTGGTTTAATCATGTTAGAAAAAAATGAGGCTACCAAATCCTACTTCATAGTTGGTTTTGTTTTTATTTGTAAGAAGATAAACTAGGGAAATCCTTGATAAATTTAAAAAAGAAAGGCTCTGAAAATCTTTAGAGGCTCACTTTGCTCTCAAAGAAAAAGCCATTTCTTAAAGGGCCAGATAGTAATTATTTTGGGGTTCGTGGACCATGTGGTAAGCCTCCAAAGACAGCAGCTAACCGGTGGATATGGCCCTGTTCCCCACAAAGCGGGAGCTGTCTTCATTTGGCCTGTGTGCCTGCTGTAGTTTGCTGATTCCTAATTTAGAGCATAGATTCCTTTTGATTTTTTCTTTTCTTTTTTGGGGGGGGGTGTGTACCAGGAATCGAACTCAGGACCTTGTGCTTATGACACAGGTGCCAGAATCACTGAGCTAAATCCCTGGCCCTTGTTTTTTTCTTTCTCATTTTTAAACCGACATTCAACTACCAGATATATGCTTTAGCAACTTTTTATGCTTTTTTAAAAAAATTAACTTTATTGGTACATTTTAGGTATACATTACAATCATATTCATCATCATTGGGAATTTGTACCCTTACATGATATATCTTAGTTCTTGTTTTTTCTTTTTATGCTTTTTATTATATTTTATTTTTAAAAAATTCTTTTATTGGGCCATTTTAGGTATACAATACGTTTAAATTTATCATTGGGTGCTTGTACCTGTACGTGATGTATCTTGGTTCTTATTTTTTTCCCCATTACCTGTGTGCCCTTCACCCCCTCTGCCCTTCCCTATTTACACAGATTTCGTTTCCATTTTTTTCTTTTCTCATAATTTTTCCTTTCCCCTTCCCCTCCCACCACCTCTACACCTTTGGATCTTTTCCTGTTTCAAATTATCAATTATTCATTTTAATCCTTATTTACACTTTCAGTTTCTCACACTAGAGAAACTATTCGGTATTTACACATGTGTGTCCTAATTCTTTCACTTAAGAGTATGGCCTCAATATGCATCCATTTAGCTATAAATGTCTCTAGTTTCTCATGCTTTATGGCTGAGTAGTACTCCATTTTATTAAAAAACCACATTTTCTTTATCCAGTTTCCAGTTGATGGGCACTTGGGCTGTTTCCAAGCTTTAGCTATTATGAAATGTGCTGCTATGAACATGGGTGCAGATATATCACTGTGGTACGATTCTTTTAATTCTTTGGGGAAGATACCCAGCAGGGGAATAGCTGGGTCAAATGGGACCTCTAGTCCTAGTTCTTTGAGGTATCTCCATACTGATTTCCACAGTGGTTGCACCAGCCTGCACTCCCACCAACAATGGAGAAGGGTTCCTTTCTCCCCACACCCCCATCAGCATTTGTTATTGGTTGATTTCTTGATAACAGCCATTCTTTCTGGGGTGAGGTGGAATCTCAGTGTTGTTTTCATTTGCATCTCTCGAATGACCAGAGATGTTGAACATTTTTTCATATGTTTATTTGCTAGTTTTACTTCTTTGTCTGAGAAATGTCTGTTCATTTCAGGTGCCCATTTTTGAATTGGGTCCTTGAATTTGGGGGGTCTGTTTTTTTTCAGTTCTTTATATATTCTACATAGTAGTCCTTTGTCTAAGGTACAGCTGCTAAAAATTTTTTCCCAGATTGTAGGTTGTCTCTTAGCTCTTTTTGTGGTTTCTCTTGCAGCGCAGAAGCTTTTTAATAATAAGATGAGATCCCAGTTGTTGATTCTTTGTGCTAGTTCCTGTGCTACTGAGGTTTTGTTCATGAAGTCTTTTCCTATGCCATTGTCTTTAAGAGTTCTACCTAACTTATCTTCCAGCAAGTTTAGTGTTTCTGTATTAATATTTAGGTCTTAAATCCACTTCGATCTTAGTTTAGTGCATAGTGATAGGTATGGTTCTAGTTTTAATCTTTGGCAGGTTGAAATCCAGTTTTACCAACACCATTTATTAAATAGGCTATCTTTCCTCCAGTGAGGGTGGTTGGCTCCTTTGTCAAAGATGAGGTGGCTGAGTATGTCTGGAGTTGTTTCTGCATCTTCTAATCTATTCCACTGATGCTCAGGTCTGTTTCTTTGCCAGTACCATGCTGATTTTATCACAGTAGCTTTGTAGTATAGTTTCAAGTTGGGGATTGTGATACCCCCAGCCATGTCTCTGTTGCTTAGAATTGCTTTAGCTATTCTAGGTCTCTTCTGGTTCCAAATGCATTTTTGGATTGTTTTCTCTAGTTCTATGAGGTATATTGTTGGAATTTCAATCAGCATTGTATTGACTCTATATAGTAGTTTTGGAAGTATGGCCATTTTCACTATATTGGTTCTTCCTACCCAGCAGCAAGGGATGTCTTTCCATTTTCTTATATCCTCCTCAATCTCCTTTTTCAGAGTGCTGTAGTTTTCAGTGTAGAGGTTTTTTGTTTCCTTTGTTAGATTGATTCCTAGATATTTCATTTTTTGGGATGCTATTGTAAAAGGAATTGTTTCCCCAATTTCTCTCTCAGTGAGTCTGCTATTTGTGTACAAGAAGGCTATTGTTTTTTGAGTGTTGACCTTATATGCAGCTACTCTACTGAATCTGTCAATTAAGTCTAGAAGTCTTTTGGCTGAGTTATTTTGGGTCTTCTATATAAAGTATCATATCGTCAGCAAATAATGACAGTTTAGCTTCTTCTTTTCCTATCTTTATTCCTTTTATGTCTTTCTGTTTTCTAATTGCTGTGGCTAATGTTTCCAGAACTATATTGAACAGGAATGGTGATAGTGGGCATCCTTGTCTTGTTCCTGATTTTAGTGTGAAAGTTTTCAGTTTTTGACCATTTAGTATGATGTTGGCTGTTGGTTTTTCATAGATAGCCTTAATCAGGTTGAGATAAAGACCTTCTATTCAAACTTTCTGTAGGGTTTTTATCATGAATGGGTGTTGGATTTTGTCAAATGCCTTTTCTGCATCTATGGAGATGATCATATGGTTTTTGTCCTTGACTCTGTTAATATAGTGTATTACATTTATTGGTTTACAGATGTTGAACCATCCTTGCATCCCTGGGTTAAATCCGCCTTGGTCAGGGTGTATGATCTTCTTGATGACCCTCTGTATTCTGTTTGTCAGTATCTTGTTGAGGATTTTTGCATCTATGTTCATTAGGGAGATTGGTCTGTAGTTCTCTTTTTGGGTTGTGTCTTTCCCTAGTTTTGCAATCAAAGTAACACTTGCTTCCAGGAATGAATTTGGAAGTCTTGCTTCCCTTTCAATTTCCTTGATGAGTTGAAAGAGAAATGGTGATAGCTCTTCTTTAAATGGCTTGTAGAATTCAGCAGTGAAGGCATCAGGACCTGGGCTTTTCTTTGTTGATAAATTTTTTATTACATTTTCAGTTTCACTCATTGTAATTGGGGTGTTTAGAATTTCTATATCTTGATCATTTAACTTTGGCAATTCGTATGTATCTAGGAATCTGTCCATTTCTTCTGTGTTTTCCATTTTATTAGAGTACAAGTTCTCAAAGTAGGTATTGATGATCCTCTGGATTTCTGCTGGGTCTGTTGTGACTTTACCTGTTTTGTTCTTAATTGCATGGATTTGAGCCTTTTCTTTCCTTTTTTTGATAAGGTTGGCTAAAGTTTTATCGATTTTATTTATTCTTTAAAAAAAACCAACTCTTTGATTCATTTTTTGTGTCATTCTCTGAGTCTCCATTGCATTGATTTCTGCTCTGATCTTTATAATTTCCTGTCTTGTATGAGCTTTGGGTGTGTTATGCTCTTCTTTTTCTAGGAGCTTGAGGTTCTGCATTAGGTTATTTATTTGAGTTCTCTCTGTTTTCCTAATATGGGCATTCACTGCTATGAATTTCCCACGTAGAACTTTCATTGTGTCCCATAGAGTCCTATATGTTGTACTGGCATTTTCATTTACTTGTAAAAACTGTCTAATTTCTTCTTTAATTTCCTCTGTGACCCATTGGTTGTTCAGGAGGGTGTTATTCAATTTCCATGTGTTTGTGGGAGTTTTGCGATTTCTTATGTTATTGACCTCCAATTTTATTACACTATGGTCTGATAATATACAGGGGGTAACTTCATTTCTTTTACATTTACTTAGACATGTCTTATGAGCTAGCATGTTGTCTATTTTGGAGAATGACCTGTGTGCAGCTGAAAAGAATGTGTATTCTGATTTTGTGGGGTGGAATACTCTGTAAACATCAATTAAGTCAATTTGTTCAATAGCTTGGTTCAGTTCTAGAATTTCATTTTTAAATTTTTGTCTAGATGACCTGTCTATTTTTGATAGTGGGGTATTGAAGTCCCCTACTACAATTGTATTAGTACTTATTGGATTTTTCATGTCCATTAATATTTGTTTTGTATAGTTGAGGGCATTCATATTTGGTGCATATATATTTATGGTTGTCATCCCTTCCTCTTGGATTGTTCCCTTCACAAGGATGTAATGACCGTCTTTGTCTCTCTGAATTAGTTTTGGTTTGAAATCTACTTTGTCTGCAAATAAGATTGTTACCCCTGCTTTTTTGTGGGTTCCTGTGGCACGGAGAACTGTTTTCCATCCTTTTTCTTTGAGTCTATGAATTTCTTTTTGATTCAGTGTGTTTCTTGTATACAGCATATTGCTAGATTTTTCTTGTTAATCCATTCTGTCAGTCTATTTCTTTTGATTGGTATATTGAGGCCATTAATATTGAGAATTATAATTGATAGATATCGCCTCATCCTTGTCATGATGTTTTGCTGTTGTTCGCTCTTTTATTTCTTATTTTTTCCCCCCTTTCCCTTTAGTTTCTTACTTTTCCTTGTGGCTTCCCTCTATTGGGCCTCATGGAGTTGTGGCCTTCATTCCTTTTTTCTAGGATATTGTTTAGAATTGCTTGTAGTGCTGGTTTGGTGTTCATGAAATTTCTCAGGCGTTCTTTGTCATGGAAGTATCTAATTTCCCCATCAATTTTGAAAGATAATTTTGCAGGATACAACAGTCTAGGTTGGAAGTTATTTTCTTTTAGGGCTTGAAATACTTGACTCCAGGCTGTCCTTGACTTGAGGGTTTGTGTTAAGAAGTCTGCTGTGATTCTGATGGGCTTTCCTTTGTAGGTGATTTGTTTCTTTTCTCTAACTGCTTGTAGGATTTTGTTTTTCTGTTGGGTTTCTAGGATCTTGACAATTATATGTCTAGATGTAGATTTTTTTTTGATCATGGCTAGTTGGAGTTCTATATCCCTCACTTATCTGTATGTCCAATTCTCTACCTCTGTGTGGGAAGTTTTCCACTATTATTTCTGTGAACAGTTTTTTTATGTCAATTGTGCTTTCTCCTGTTTTTTCATGGACTCCTGTCAGTCCTATGTTATTCTTCTTTGCATCATCTAGCAGTTGTTGAATTGATTTCTCGTGATGCCTTACTATTTTTAAGAAATCTCTGTTTTCATGGTCTCTAACCATGATCCTTTCTTCTATATCTGATATTCTATCTTCAGATTCCCTTAATCTGCTGTGCATGCTTTCAGTGAAGTTTTTAATCTCTTGAATATGTTTGAATCTGTTTCACAGATTCCATTTCTTTCTTATGTTGGGTGATCATGGTTTCCATTTCTTTCTTATGCTGGGCATTCATGGCTTCCAGCATGTTTTTGAGCTCATCTATTTTTTTTATCTGTTTCTGTTCTAGATCCTCTAATCATGTCTTTCACTCTGCTTACCATCTCTGTAGTTATCTGGGTGATTATTTCTGCTTTGAATTTTTCTAGAGCCTCATTCATCTGCTTTGTTACTTCCTGTGCTATCAGTTCAGGGTGTCCAGGTGGTTGAGTATCAGACTTTTCCACCTTGTTTCTCCCAGAATTTGCCTTTTGTGGGGTGGAAGTCTGAGTTTGTTCCTTACTTAAATGTATTCTCATTTTTTGTTTTTGGTACTGTTCTTGGTTCAGTTCCTGGGTTGATACATTGAAGTTGTTTATTGTAAGTATGTTTGTTGATGTATTTAGAACACTTATGAAATGGTTGCTTCTCAGAGGTGTCTTCCACATATAGCTGGTATTCAGGTTTTGAGTCTCTAATGGCCCAAAGGCTGTCTCATTTTCATTATACCAGGAAGGACAGATGATTAGATCAATCACAACACCTTAGCCTAAGTGATACAATCAGCAACACCCTAGCATCAGGCACCTCTTAGAAAATGATAATTTGTCGTAGTTATTAATCTATCACCTTTTACTGTGTGAATTAAATAAAAATCAAAGACCAACCCAACATATGTTTATAGTGAATAAACTCTTCAATATAGCAACTTTCCCCTTCGGGATGGGGAGTTAGAAGGGGTTGGGGAGGGAGGAATAGGTAAGTAGAAGGATAGAGAAAGTTTATCAGTGAGGCCGGAGGGCACAGAGAAGAGAAGGAAAGAGAAGAAAAGAAAGATAAAAAAGAAGTATGAATTAGTGGCAGATCAGGAACACAAAGAGAGATGATAACCACGTGGGATGGCAGGGGAGTGAGGGAGAGAGAGAGAGAAAGAGAAAAGAAAGAAAAAAGGGAAAAATTTTAAAAGAGTAGCAAAGAAGAAAAAAATGAAAAATAAGAGCAAAAAAAATAGTGGTAATTTTGAAAATAACAAGTAAAAGATAAAAATGAAGGGCTTCCTTCAGAGTATGTCTCTGCTGTCACAATAGACAACGTGGGCAGCAGTTTGCAGTTATAAGTCAATGAGTCTCAGTAAGCCAGTCACAGACTTGTGAGATTCAGGCAGATTTCTGGCTGCAAGTCCCAAGTTGAGCTCCCTGACCTCCTGCAGGGTTGAACTCTGCCAGGTTCTACTGCAGCTTCCAGCTGCCTTTCCCTTGAATATAATCCGGGTCCTGATGGGAGGTGATGATCCCTCCAACTTACCAACCATGGTGGTCTGGTGTGCCTTTATTGCAAAGACTCTCTTCACTTTTCCAGTGGACTTCACTTTTTATCAGGGAGCCTGAGAGAGGCCCTGTCTCTGTTGTTCACTTCTGCAGGTCAGGACAATGGCTTTTATGCCCCCTTGTGCCTCTGTAGTGTGGATCCAAGTAGCTGTACAGCCAAGAGGCCTGGGGTGGGGCACCTAAGCTGTAGGCTGGTGGGCGTGCCTGGGGGGTGGTCCTCACCAGTTTGGTCTCCTGGTCGCAGGTGGGCAGAGCAAGCCGAACTGAGCAGGGTGCGCTCAGCCTGCGCCTGCTCTGCCCGCGTGTATGGCTAAGCTGGAGTTTTTTTATGCTTTTTCACCAATGACCATCACAGTGTCTCATGAAACAGGTGGATTTAATACTTAAAAATTTTAATATTATGGAATATTTCTGACATATGCAAACACAAGTCCCCATATATCCATCACTATCTTAAACAGTTATCGGTATTTTCCACATTGGAGATATTAATCCCTTTTCTTTATGTTACAGCTGAGTTTCTGAAAGCAAGTTTCAGACTGTGTTGAGTATTAGCGAAGGTTCTCTAGAGAAATAGGATTAGTATAACACACACATGCACGTTATGGGGAATTGCCTCATGTGACTCTGGAGTCTGAGAAATTGTGTGATCTGCTGGCTACAAGCTGCCGACTCAGGAAGGCTGATGTCGTGTAGTTTGAGCCAGAAGGCCCAGGGCAGCCAGTGGTGCGAGTCCTTTGCCAGGGCGGGAGAAGATGGTGTTTCAGCTGAAGCAGTCAGGCAGAAAGAGCTCATCTTCCCTTCCTTTGCCTTTTGTTCTGCTCAGGCTCTCAGCAGACTGACTGATGCCCACCCACACCCATGACAACCTGTTTGCTCAAATGTTGTCTCATGCAGACACACTCAGACATTCCCAGAGAGAACGTCCAGTTAGATCCTGGGCACCCCTAGCTCAGGCAAGTTGACACGCAAACTTGTGTGCCCTTTAAAAGATACAGACATTTTCTTGTACAATCATAATACCTTGCCACTTGACAAAATTAACTACTTTTTTGGTAACATCTGATGTCCAGGCCATAAATTTATTTTTCCAATTTCCTTAAACATGTTTTCTTTTTGTTTGTTTTTACATCTGGTTTGTTTGAACCAAGATCTCCATGGGGTCATGTAACATTTGGCTGTTGTCTCATAAATCTTTTAGAGATCCTTTACCTCCTCTTTTATTGTTTTTGCTATTCAGTCCATTAACTTCTTGGAGAAATGAGCCAGTTCTATAAAATGTTTCACATTCTGAATTTGTTTACTTTCTCCTGGTGTCATTTTGTTACTTTATTTTCCATTTTTCCTGTAAATGGAACTGGCTCTTAGATTGAGTTTCAGCCTTTTTGTCAAGAGTCCTTCATAAGTGAATTGTGCTTCATTCTTTGTTTTGTAAACACCAGGATCCATAGTCTAAACCTTCCATTAGAAATCCTCACCAACTCTTCTTCAAATAGTTCTGTCCTTTAAATGATCATTCCCAAGTCAGTTATCTTTCCAAATTTATTATTAGGTGGAATTCTTCTGTAATGAATGTTCCTGAATTATGGTGAGTATTTGTTTGCCCCGGAAATATAATTCATAAGGAGGACACTATTTCTGAATCTTACTTTATATATTGGGATTGAATCTCAAAACAACTGCATGAATTGTCTGAAGTCACAGACCTTGTGCCTAATATACCTTGCCATCAAACTCAAGCATTTGATACCAGTTCTAGTCAGTTCATATGTGGTGACAGTGATAGTTATCATAACAGGTTCCTGTTGCTGTATAGCTTTCAGAAGTTAAAGGGTGAAAAATAGGATGATGCAGCATTATCTTTTCCTCCCTTTTGTTTTCTGAACAAATTCAGGAAAGACTGGACAGTTTTATCTGGAGTTCATTTTTTCTGAACAGCTGAGTGCCTGTAAATCAAATTGCTTAGATTCAAATTTCTGCTTTACCAAGAACACCAGCTGTAACCTTACTTTTGGCAGACTGTCTAACCTGCCCATGCGCCAGTTTCCTCATGTGTAAAATGAGGACCCTAGTAGTATCTGTCTTAAAGCTTTGTTGTAAGGATTAAATGGAGTTAATATAAGGAAAGTACTTAGAACAGTGCCTTTCACCTAAGTACTCAGTGCCATTTAGCTTTTCAAAAATAAGACCATCCATCATTTAATTCTACCAGCCATCCAAGCCAAGCCTTAGAAATATGGTAATGATTGTTAGGAAAAACAGGATTATGCTGTACTACTGAGCCTAAATGTGGTGGTAGGTCATTACTCACTTGATCTTATTTAAATGCCTAAGAAGAAGCCTCAGTATAAACATTGAAAGCTGCATTTTTCTAATGGTTACACTTGCAGAGAAGCAATGTTTAAATTTATAGTTACATAAGAGGATTATTTAGTGAACTTAGTGAATTTAATTTGAAAAGATGTATGAATCTGATTAACTTCAAATTTTTTTATGTTTAAATTTCTTAAAGTGAAGAATTCTTTTTGGAGTCTTAAAGCTTTTCCATCTGCACAGTAGAAAAAGCTGTCAAATATACTGCCATATATTCAACAGGACATGAAATACTTTATTCTGTGCTATGCAGGAAAGGCAAAATACCCTTTCCTGCTGTCTGCTTATATAGATATATAGGTAGGCATGCATGTTTGTCTGTGACCAGTAATGTAATTTGTTATGATGTGACCCAAATGTAGTAATTTAGATTTGTTACTTTACAGATGCTGACTAGTTATTCTTTGTCAGTTTTCTCACCTTGTTATATATCTGAGATTACATTACCTCTCCTGATTGGAGGTTTGCAGGTTTGCAGGTTTGTTGGCCTCTGTGTTATTGTTTTCAAAAGAGAACACTGTTTATCCCTTAAACCAGCTTTTCAGTGTTATTTGTTCACTACATTCCCTAGCATTTCAGTATTTGCAAATGAAATATCATCACAGAAATTGTGATGGAACAAATTTAGGAAGAGTAATTATGTATTTTCTATTTCAATGTGTTTTTTCCAGCATAGGAAAATGTATATACAATTCTGTGCTTAAAGTGATGCTCAGGGAATAATGACAGTGGTGACCACGTGATTAAATATGAAGACCAGAAAGAAGTCAGTCTTCTGAGGTCCGTATCCACTTGGGGTCTTTGCTGTAGCCCTGTGCCTTTCAGCTCTGCAGTACTGGCAAAGTCTGAGGGTTGGAGAGAGCTGTTCCATTCGCCTTGGCCACTCTGAAAAGCTTCATGTCTGCCTTTCTTCTCCACAAAAGGAAGGAAACACTGTAATGTGTGCTTTTTGTGAGGATCAAGAGTTGAGTAAATTTTCTGTAAATGGAAGCTCTTTCTAAAGTATAGATTGCTGTCTCACCTGATTTAGGATGAGGTTTAGCAGTTATGAGGAAGCAGAGTAATGAGGACTTGGGTCTGTGAGACACAACTGTTCACCTGACCTGCAGCAGGGTACTCCTCCAAGTCTGTCCCTTGGCCTGTTTGTGCAGGAATAGTCACCTCTATTGTGTGTGGTTCTTGTGAGGAGCAGGGCAGTGTCACCTGTCTGGCACGCTGCCAGACATGTGCAGATGCTTTGCTTGCGGTAGCTGCTGTTACTTGCTGTTACTTGCTGAAAAATCATTGCTAATTAACACGTACTCATTTATGCATTTATTGTGAAAGAAAATAAAGGCGCTTATTTAGTGCAACGAAGAAGTTTAAATATTATAATAACATTTTGGAGAGCATCATTTTCTAATTTATTTTTAAAGGTAATGGGGTTAATTTTAAAAAATCAGTGTTTTAAAATTAAAAAAACATGAGTGATTTTGCTTGAAGCCAAAATATTGATAACTAAGGATGTTCTAAGCCTCAATTTCATTTATACTGAGGATCTTTCCTTTCTTTCTGACTGCTTCATTTTTTTTACTGTGTTCATTACTCATACTTTTTTTTTACAGTGTTTTCAGTTTTATTATAAAAATGCACCCAATGAAGATTGTCATTACGTCACTTCCTGGCTCTACTTGCATTTAGCACTTGCTCTTGAGCAGCCTTCTTTGCTTTTACCATCTCAACAAGTTCCTTATATTGTTTCATGCAGTCCTTCTTTGTCCTGCCAGGAACTGCTTCTGCAATTTTTTCCTACCTCTCGTGTGTTTACTGGGTGTGCTTTCAGAGCTTGTTCCAAAAGCTTTTGTTCTTCTGTTGTCCAAGGGGTGAAATCTGTGCACGGGCCTTCAAATCATTCTGATGGTGTTGCATTATCTGCTTGAGGTACCACTCCATGTTCTTTTCTAAATTTATCAAAAGCCTTTCTGTTAATGTTATCTTTTTGATGAGGGTCAAGCTTCTGAAGACTCTTTGCTTTGCCAATAACATCTTTGGCTATTCTTTTGACACCAGAAGAAGAATGTATGTTCATGTAATTAGCAGTAACTTCCCATCTTGAATTTGTTCTAACAGGGAAGAGATTCACAGCTTTAATTAGTAACTGCAGATCATCTTCTGACCAGTTTTTACTGCTACTCCTACCTCCGCCAGTTGACTTCTCTCCATTCTTAGACGCTTGTCACATGTGTGCTTTGGCTTCCTCTTTCTCTTTTCTAATTTGCTCATTTATTTCTTCTGTTTTTCCAGTGCAGCCTTTCCTACTTCTTTTGTAGACGATATGAGTGTTGCATTCAAGCACTGTAAACTTGCTAGTTCAAGCTGATCACAGAGTTTTTCCACTTCTTCCATCATTTTAACCTGTTCCGCCTCATTGTCCGAGAAGTGATTCCAGGTCTTACATGAGTTCTGAAGTTTTTGCCTTTCCTTTTTAATGGCTTTTTTCTAGATGTCTTTTTCCTTCTTTGCCAGTAATGCTTGCTGTCTCTCTTCTTCTTGTTTCTCCTTAGCCAACTGAGCAGCTTCTAATTCAGCTTGTCTTTGTTTTTCTTTATCTTCTTGCTCTTTCTGTTTTGCTTCTGCCTTTGCTTTCTTTCCTGCTTCTTTCTTGGCTTTTTCTTCTTCCTTAAATTTTTTTATCCTTGGATCACAGCTATAAGCATTGTCAACTGATGTTCTTATTCTGTTCATTTCTTTTTCCTTTGTGCCCTTGTTGCTCTGTTCTGCTTTTCAATCCATCTTCTCTCATCACAACATTCCGCTTCTTCTTTTTCTTCTTCATCTAAATAAGAAAATTATCTCCAAGAATCAAAATTATACCAAAAAAAATAAAATGTATCTACATCTTCAAATGATGAATTCATATCACCCAAGTTTAGGGACATTTTTTTAATTTGACCATCTGGAATTCCTTTCAAACACTGGAGAAAGCACTTAAAAGAAATTGACCTTTGCTTCACTTTTATTTATTTATTTATTTTTTAAAAACAAGCTCTGGCAAGTTTTATTAATGAAAAATTTTGCATGGTTTATTTTTCACCTGTCCTGGTATGCTTCTAATGATATCAGAATCACCTGGATCAATGATCGCCAGTGTGCATACTCTGTAGTATTTTCCACATGCTGTGCCCAGTTCGATATTATTGCCACTGTCGTGATGGTCACCAGTTTTGGCCAACATGGCATAGTACTCTATTTCAGATTTCCTCAAAGCTGGGCAGTTGGCAAGGATGACCAATTTCCCTTTCCCCTGTCTGATCATCTTCAGTGTCTGCTTGTACCCCAGCAAGTACCCCAGCATGTACTTTCCACTTTTCATAACAAGTTGTGAGTCTAGGGTTGATGGACTCCAGAGATTTTTTTCGTCTTCTTTGTGGCCACCATCTTCCTGCAGTAGGTGTGGGATGGCCCCCAACCAAAAGCAGCTGCCAAGATGGCCGGGAAGCGAGAAAGGCTTTTGCTTCACTTTTAGATGGAACTGAATTATCAAAAGTAGGATGTATGCTGTTAAATGCTCGTCTTTTCACTGGATCAGATAACCTTTCATAAGCTTTAGTTATGCAGGTGAAATAATCATTGTCTCCTTTTATTGGTTCACCAGCTGCTTTCCGTTTGTCTGGGTGATGTTTTAAAACCATTGCTTTATAAGCTGCTTTGATCTGTCTCTGTGTAGCTTTGTACCTTACACGGCCAAGTCCAAGAACTGCGTAATGATCTTGGTTCTTCCAGTCTTTAGGGTCAAGTGTTTTCAGCATGGGAAATTCTTCTAACTGCAATTCTTCATCTTCTGATTCCTCCGATAATTCTTTCTTATCCTCCAGCTTCTGGAAAGAGGCAGAAGCATTTCTGTTTCTCCTCTTACAAAAGCTTCAAACCATCTTCCCACAGGTTCAACTCGATAGAGTGCAGTAGCCGAGGTCAGTGCGCCGGCCACGGCGATGCCCTGGCCGTCCGCGGCGCTCGGTAGCAGCAGCATGTCGGCGCTCCACCTCTGCCGGTGGGCGCAGCACCTCACTGATACATTTTTGAAAATGGAGTTTGAGCACAGATTTGTAGAAGTATAATTGAATGAGAAAAATTTATACATTAAAGTTCGCACGCTGCCTATGAACCTTCAGTTTTTCAGTTCTCCCTCTTTGGTTAACTTCATTGAATTGTTCTTCCCATTACTTTCTTGTGGATGTGGAAATGAATTGTGTGTGCACGAGAAACGTGTTTCTAGTCCGTTAGCTCATCGTGGCGGCTGCTGAGCCATGGCGACATCTTTAAAAGAGGCACTAGAAATTCTTGTCTGGGAAAATGTTAGGAATCAAAGTTAACTAATGCGAAAGAGTTGCGTATAAACCTTTTGAATATTCTATTGTTTCATTTAGGTTTATAATAAAAGCCAGATAGCATTGTTTCAACTCTTTGGTTGGATGGTTGTCAGTATCACAGAGCAGGAACTGATTTTTACCTTTCTTGCCCACCTAGTTAGCAAATGTCTTTAATTTCCTTTTAGTATTCATGAAATTGATCATGTTTTCCCACCCACTATTAACAATTTTGGCGATCACAGCTCTATATATTGTGCTGGTTTTCTCTTAGTACCTATGTAGAAACAGTATTGTTTTTCTACCACTAAGATAATTTTTTTATTATAAATATTGTAAAATACTTGGACACAACATTGAAAAGATGGATTCTTTTCTGGGGATTCTAATGAACAAGTTTTAAGTGGCTTTCCAGTGTGGCCTAGATGGGCTTGTGAAGGTTCTTGTCAGCCTTATGTCTATAAAATGGCAGTCTAGTCAGGGGGAAATAAACTGTGCCATTCAATGTATTTTCAGTAATTCAGTTAATTGCATGATTAAAATAAAAAAATTGAGTTTTTGTTTGAAAAAGAAAATATCGTATCCTGTGTGATAATTAAGAGCTAGGTATGCCACAATGACTGCATTTCAGAGTCTGTAATTCACAGTAGCTACCTAATATATTCTCCGAATGTCAAATCCCATGACAGTTTTTACAGAATGTTGTGAAATATTGTAGGTATTTCTGTTGGCAAAGTTGATTTAACTTTTTACTTTCATAAAGTAAATCTAATCTTACTACCAGACAAGACAACTCTTGGTATAGTTATGCCATATACAAAACATGTTTCAGATCAGTTAGTATGATCTAGAAAAAAATAAGTGACTAAGATGTCTGCTTTTCTATCTTGGAAATAGGAAGAATAATCATACTTTGAAAATATTGTCAGGTGATGCTTGCATTTAAAATTTCAGGTATATAACATTAATTTGTTTTAAAACTAAAATGTTCAGATCAAATGCATTGGAGTTAATTCTGAACACAGATCTCAGTTTTACTACTGTCTGGCTGTGCAGGTTTTATTAAGCAAGTTGCTTTATTCCTCTGAGCCATGGCTCCATTATCTATAAAATGGGACCGAAGCTTTTAAAGTCTTGTTAGGACTTAAGCAAGATAAAAACTGTAAAGTAATAATAATATATGTGAAACAGTACCTAGAAGGCCAGGGATTTAGCTGAGTGGCACAAGCCGTAAGTTCGATCCCCGGTACCAAAAAAACAAAAAACAAAACAAAAAAAACAGTACCTAGAACAGAGTAAGTACTCAGTAAGTGATAATTGTTATTATGGTTAGAAAATGACTTTTTCAGAAAGTGAGCCCCAAATTCTGAACTATAAATTCAAGATTGTTTAATTTGAATTTTGGGGTCACTATGCCATGACTGATGAGAAGCTGTGTTCTCACTGGTCATCAGTTTTCATGTGAGATTTCAGGAACACCTATATAGTTTCTTAATCTTTGGGTTGCAAAGGTGGAGACCTTTTTTTATTGAAGTTACCATCATAAATTGGCAGTTTACACATAGAATTTTGTTAGCAAAATTGTTTGAGTTCTATAATGATAAAAAAATGACAAATGCCTGCGTCTTCTGATTTCTTGGTATCAAGGTATTAAAGAATCTAAATTTAGAAGTACATGAGAAATATTTTCTGATTATTTTAACCCCTGAGTCGGTTCCCTTTGGAATGCCTGTCACTTCTATCAAAATATTTTGCACAAACATAGAATTTTATTACATTATTGTCTTAAAATGACAAAATTAGAAATGACATTTCTTCTTTAAATCATTATCAAAGTAAAAGTTCCCACATATCAATAAGGCAATGAATAAGAATTATGTTTTCCACCGTGAACTCTCTAGCCTGCTTATTATGAGACAGAACCAGAACAGCCGTGAATGCATCCTCTTCTTATGTGGGAAGCACAACAAAAGGTGCACAAAACCAAAAATTATGAGGGTTCCAGAAAATTTGGCAAATTAGTCATTACCAACTAGGCTCATAGTCTCTGAGGACTTAAATTTATAACTGTACCTCTTTACCAGGTGAGGGAAAATAGCCAACACACACAAACTCTCGGAGTCCCCAGGACGGAGCTGTTTTCATTCCAGTAGAGGCAGGGAGAGGAGCTCCAGGCAGCCCTGGTCCTGCCTGTGTGTCAGCCCCTCAGAGCATTAAATTCTTTCCATCTTTGTTGAAACGTATCTCCTTATTCCCTTTACCATTCATGAGTTCTTTGTATCTCTAGATGGAATTTTGAAATTCTAGATTTTTAAAAACTCATCCCTGTTATTTCCTGCCTTTTTCCTCCAGTGTCCAGTATATTCCACAAGCTATTTCTTTAAGGGAGAAAGATTAATGAACAAGATGCTGTCAGTGTTGTATAGCAAAAAATGAAGCAAAGACACATTGAAGCTCCTTTTTAAAATTTTGCTTTGTTCAATCCCCAGTTGAATGGAATAGTGTTGAGCAGCAGCCAAAACCATGGAGTTTGAGATTACTTGTTTCCATATTGAATGAAGGCTCAGCTGAGAGAGATGGATCTTAATGCATTTTTTTCCTTAGTGGAATTAAGGTGACTTTCCTCTGCACATTGTGTCACCTCAATTTGGGAGCTAAACAGCCTGTGTCTATTGGTTGGATAGCTTAATTTTGCAGATTTGTGAGACACGATGTTTTCATATCAGAAGAGAAGTGTAGATAACGATCCTCTGAACCGGTAAGGATTTGAGATTTGAAAGTTCATTATACATTTATATGCAATTTTATGTGCATATCTGTGGAATTTAATTCATGATTTTTGAAACTCTCATTATTGAGAACAGTGGCCATAAGGCAGAGAGATATAAGGACAGAGAGGTCCTTTCGTCACAGCACATTGCCTATTCTGGGTTTAATACAGTGCAGGAATACAGGCCTAACCACGGATGGGGCACATTCATTGCACAGTACAAGTCCAAGCAGGAGATTGTGTGAAATGGAATTGTTGGGCATTATGAGAGAAAACAAATTCTTCTGCATTTATATAAATCATCAAATGTAGGTGCTTGGTGAAAGGGCTCTCATCTACTGCTACTAAAGTTTCTAAAATGATACATGCATTTTTTTTCTTTAGAAACAAATTGATTTGGGGATTACTAGTATTCAACAAATTACTCTTTAAAATTGTATATCAAAATATTATTTCTATAATTTTATTTGTTTCTTATTATGGTTCTAGTAATTTGTGTGCCACAGAAGATAACAGAGGCAGCTTTTACATTTTCATGGAAATGAATGTACATATGAATTGGCCAGTAGACTTGTGATCCTAGAAGCTGTGGTCTTAGAATGCCACTCTTAGATTTGCAGTTTCCCAAGCATTCTTTCTTGTTTCTATCTCACCATTTAAATGATTCAGTTTGAATTAATATAAGAGTTCTTCTGGAACAGCTTTTCTTTATAAACCAGTATGAAAAATAATTTTTAATAAATACTGCATGACATATAACCAAAAAATTATAGCCACCACAGGAACTTTCTGTAGTGATGGGATAACTTGAAATATTATATAAGAGTAATACTGCATATTATCTTATTGCTCTCTGTGTATGCATGTATATATGTGTATATAATGTGTGTTTCAAGAGGATAGGTGTTTTGCATGATAATGCATTCAGATAAACTATTCAAGTAAAATAAGTAATTTAATTTTATAATATATAATATGTAATGATGATAAATACCTATATTACAGGTTTATGTAATAAATGCTTTTCATTATTTTTTAGAGTTCTACATAAAAACATTTATAGGATGAGGACTGGGACTCAGTAGTAGAGCTCTTAGCATGCACAAAGCCCTAGGTTTGATTGCCAGCACTGAAAAAGACAAAAAAGCTTACTATAAAGCAGCATGCTGTGTTACACTGACAGTGGCCCCATAAATTCACATATTTACTGGGTCTCTCATTGGCGTCAGGAGGCTGTGTGGGATGAGCAGCCTGTACCATCTAGTTTGTGTACATACTTGCTTCCATGTTGACTCAAGGATGAAAGAGCCCAAGAACGAATTCTCAGAATGCATCCCTGTTGTTAAGCAACACGGGGCAGTACTTCAATGATATTGTGAAAGTGAGTGAGATAATAATTACTAAGTGCTTTGAAAATTGGCTCTTAAAGTATGAAAATTGATACATAAAATTCAATATTTGTAGTTTGTTTTTGTTGATTACTATAGACTTGAAAACTGATGACACGCTGGAGTGTACCAGTTGTCTCGGTTAGTGTTCAGCAAGCACCTTGTTTTTCCCAAATACTCTCTTTAGCTTGGTTATTTTGGACTAATATAGATATTTTGATTTTATGTTAAATTCTTCTGTGTGAACATATGAAAGATTTACTAGGCTATTTAAAGCATCTTCAAACATGAAATAATATGTGCTTTTAAAAATTATTAAATTGGTGGAAATGAAAAAACATTGGATTTTTCTGGTTTGTCTTGTCATCTCTCTCTGTTAGCATGTCCTTCACATATAGTTCATTTAAAAGAATAACAAGGTGATATAAATTCAGTGTCTTAGTAAAAAACCACAGTAAAGTGGAGAACCAAACAGATGACCTAAGGCCAGACAATGACATTTACATGGGCCTTTCCTGCTGAAGCCACCTTCCTGCACTGCATATGCAGTATCCATCCAGAATTGAATTCAGCTCTATTTGGCTATAAGAAAACAACCACTTTGTTTTGTGGCTTTAATTCTAATTCTTTATCATAATTTACAAGATGAAGTAACCTATTTACTGTGGTGCCTGAAACCTATCACTAAAAGAGGAAAAGGAGAAACATTTCTCATGGTCAAAAACATTCTGCTATTCCTCAGATAGCTCTCTGGCGTTTGTATGCTACTTCTTTTTTTTTTTTCTTTTTTTGGTACCAGTGATCGAACTCGGCTCCCTGTGCTTGCGTAGCAGGCGGCGAAACCACTGAGCTAAATCCCTGGCCCATGTACGCTACTTCTTTAATGAACTGTATTTACACTTTGTTTATATAGGAAGGAGAAAAAAATAAGATAAATCTGAAAATTCACTTAAGTTTTCTATACTAGATATCTTTGAACCAAATAATAAAACATCTATGTTGATGCTAAATAATCTTTGTTGCAAATCAGCTTTTCTTACTTAATGGGAATCATAACAATATGTTATAATTTATATTATTCTGGAAGACTTGCCAGATGTTATAGTGAATCAAAATGGCTTTACTTAAATATATAGTAATTTGCCCTTTATTATTACAAGAAAACCCCTTTTGTTTCCTCAGTACCATATGTAAAGTGAAAGTTACCTCTAGATTCTAAAAATCACATCTGCTGTTTTTAGCATTGTAGCCACTGTAAAATTTTACTATAGTTCCAGAAGAGATCATCTCTGCTTCTTGGGTGGGTAAATGCGTGTGCAATATTAGTCATAACGTGATAGAAAGAACACCAGACTTTCAGTCCTTCCATTGCACCTTACTGTGTGTGTTTGAACACTTTGTGTAGCTTTCCAGTTCTCACTTTTTCTGGCTATAAAATAGGGATAATTATACCAACTATGCAGGGCTGTTGGGAGAATCAGATGAAGTAGTGTTTGTTGTACTAGTCCATTTCTGGCATATAAACTTCTATTTGGGAAAAAAGCTTATAATTACAGAAAGGTTACAAAAATAGTATGAAGAATTCCATGTGCTCTTCACCCCTAAATTAGCATCTTGCACAGCTGTTATGCAGTAATAATCCACAACTTAACATTGGTACAATGCTATCAATTAGCAACTTGCTTCGTGTTTTACCAGTTTAGTTACTGATGCCCTGAGCCGTGATTCTACATTGTCATGCCTCCTCGGTTTCTTCTAGTCTGCAACACTCCCTCAGTCTTTCCTTATATTCCATGACTTTGATACTTTTAAAGGGTACTGGCCAGTTTGTTGTTGTTTTTGTAGACTATCCCTCACTTTGGGTTTGTCTGGTGTTTTCTTATGATTAGATTGAGGCTGTACATCTTGGCAAGAATACGGCCAGAATGATGTTCTTTTTGGTAGCCTCACGTCAGAGGGCGTATGATATCAGCACAGCTTACTAGTGGTGATGCTAAGGTGGTGTCTGCTATGTTTCTCCACAGTAGAGTTAGTCTTGTCTTCTCAAAATATCCTGGGGAAAACACTTTGGGACTACATAAATACACTGTTTTCCCACTAATTTTAGCATCTCTGGAGTGTCTTGCCTGCAACCATTACTAAGGTGTTCTTATAGTTATTTTCTATTTTCCTTATTCCTTCTACATTATAAGAATCTTCTATAGGAGAAACTGTTCTTTCTCCCATAGTTATTCATGTGTGTTCCTTGGATGTGTGTTTCATTCAGCGGATTTTATTGCTGTTGTTAATTTTGTTGCTCAGATTACTCCAGTGTTGGCAGCTGGAAGCTCCTTCTGCTTGGGTCCCTTGCCCTTTGACATGACCCCGTTGTCCTCTTTGGGAGCACAGCCTCTTTGGCACCACAGGATGCTCCAGTCTCATCTTTTATTTTCCGTCTTAGTTCTGGAATCAACCATTTCTCCAAAAGGCCTTTTACATTCCCTTCAAAAAAGAACTATCTGTCACTTAATGTACATTCTGCTCCCTTGATAGAATTATTTCGTGAATGTCTTTTTTGATTTCCTTCAGAAGCAGCCTTAGGAATAGTCTCAAACAGGTATGAACTATTAGCTCCTAACCTTTAGCACTTGCCTAGAAAGAAGGATATACATCTGTGTTCATCTACTCTGTCCCTGAAATTGTATAGGACCAATCTGGCTTGTCCCTGTAAATTAAAAGTTTCTCTCATTTTAGGCTATGATATATTCTTCTCTTATTTATTGCTAGCTTTTAAAATCATGTGTAATTTTTTCCTATTATGTTACCAGCCTTAGATGAATAGAAGATAATGTAACCTAATAAATGAAATATCTCACTACATTGTTGTGAGTTTGGGAAAATAAATCCTTTTAGCAGTTCAGTCTTAGAGTTATTTTGGAACTAACTTTATACTTAGGATGGAAATAAAAGTGTGCTAAATATCTTGTTTCTTTGGCCATTGTCTTGGATGGATGGCCCACCTTCACACTGTAGGGTGTACTTGTTTTCCTACTTTTACCTGGCCTAGACTCACTCTGCAGAGCCTGCTTCTTTTCCTAACTTTAATAAATCTTTGCTACCATTAAAAAGAAAAAAAGATCTTGTCTTTTCATTTGGTCATTGATCAATAGAAAAATGTTATTTTTATATCCTATGAGTAACCACTAGAGGGTGGTAATAGGTAACTAATTATCTGTTGGCTTTTTTTTTTTTTTTTTTTTCTGATGCTCTAATGTAGAGAGATTGAAAAGAGGTTGATGAAGGTGGTGGGGGAATGGGGAATGTACAGATATCTGCAAGTAGAATAAAAAAGAAAACAAGTGACAGTAGCATACAAAATATGGTACAAGGAAAAAAGCAACAAGCTGGACAAACTGCTGTATTTTTATATGTGGTAAAAGGTATAGGTCTAGGAATGTAAGACAATTCTGAATCTTTATGCACTTAGAAATATATCATTGAAACAATATATGTAAATATTTTAATGTTTCATAAAGGTATCGCATACTTAACATTTGTCAGTTACGGGTTTTTTATTTTGCAATTATTTTGATAACTTCAGAAACCTTGGAGCCAACTTATCTTGCACTCATGATTCCACAGCTGTCAGCCTGCTCCTGTGATTTTTTTGCTGATGCTGTTTAGTGTTGGCCCTTTTCCACCAGTGAGGGGGAGACTAAGTTAGCCACCTCTTAAGTATTACTAAATCCCGTCTTTTCGAGCACATTATTTAGTAAGTGAATGAGGGTCATTTGTGGTTTCTGATTTCAAATGTTGGCGAATTATATTTGGAATGTTAATTTTTGAAGTTACAGTTAATGTCAGTGATGTTCACATAAGTGAGTAGAGTAGGCTTCTTTACTGGAAAAGGGTTCCAGGGAAGATTCTGAAAGGCTGTCATTACTAATCTGTCATTGAAGAAGGGCTCCTTTTCCCCGTAGTCTCTCTGATGACTTTCAAGTATTGAATGCTTACTCTTTTAAAAGAAAACTAGGGCTGGATAGTCAAGCAGTACAAAGCAGATTTTATTAGGAACTATTGTAATAACAGCAAGGAAACCTGGGTACCATACTGTGCTTAATTCCAAATGCAACATGGACAAGTAGGTTGGGGGGGAATCAGTTAAGAATGAAGAAGCATGGGGATAGGGGATTCTGGATAATCATATTTAACAGGATTCTTTTTTTATTTTTTATTTTTATTTTTTTCAGGTACTCTGGGGATCAAACTCAGGACCTTGTGGTTGCAAGGCAGGCACAGTGTCACTGAGCTAAATCCCCAGCCTTAACAGGATTCTTGCTGAAGGCAAGCCAGGGTGATGAGGTAACAGGAGTGATGGATGAGAGAAAGGACACAGCAGGATGGCACTTTGACTGATGAGTGGAGTCTGGGAAGTGCTAGATGTGCTCACTGGAAGAGGAGGGAGGAGCACAGTACCAGCGAACTGTGGCGCTGTGGGAAGTGCTGTTTCAGCTAAGGCTTGCCAAAGCTTCTGAGGTGGAATGGTCTTGCCACAGGTATGGAGGGATGAGGCAGGAGCTTCTAGATGTGGGTCCAGGAAAATGAAGGTAAAGAGGATGAATTTAACTTGAGGAAAAGTCACAGCAAAGATAAGCAGCAAGTAGGAAATCGAAGTGTGCGTGCTTGAAACCATGTTTGCATAACAGATCTGTGCTCCTGAGGGAGGGGTTGACTCCCCAGTCATAGTGTAGAGAGGAGAAGCAGTCAGAGAAAGGTGTCATCCTACAAAATCCAAAAATTTCTCAGTTGTCATTTTGTTTCAAGAGGACGAAAATGTTAGAAGAGGCTGGGTCTGTGAAGATTGTTTTGCCTGCAGCTGAAATATCATGAAGCAGATACCACACACAGTGAGCTTAAATTTTGTTTTGATGCCTCATGTACTCTTCTTGGAAGGTATTCAGTGTCCAGAAGAGTGGTTGGTACTGTCAGAATAATAGAGGGACGTTATTTACAACTGAAGTGGAGTCTTTTGGGAATCTTGATTTAGGGTGCTCACAGATATGAAGCCTCAGTAATTCCTGGGGTGAAACAATCCAGGTATATTCCTGATTTTCCCAGGTTAAGGCAAACAGGTATTGGAATTCCTTAGGAGGGGAAATAGAAAAAAAAAAACACAAAGTGATGACCATAGAATAGTGCATGTTAAAAGAGATAGTGGACAAGGTAGTGTAAGGGAAATTCAGTTTGAAATTTTTTTGCTCTCTGATCTTGAACTAACTAATATCCTTTCCTATTGGCTTTGTAATGGCCAAAGTGGGCATATTGTATAGACTGGAAGTGAGACAACACCTATAAACCTTGCATTATCAGGGGATGCTCTTGAGTCCTGGTCTTAAATGATTTTGGGGAAGGCTGGGGAAGGGCATGAAAAGATCTACTTCTAGCTTAAGTGGGTTCTGTATTCCATACATCTAATATGGGTAGTTTTTGCCCAAATGAAGAGGAAATTCCAGTAGTTGATTTAAATCTGTAAATAGGTGACTGGTTGAAAAAGGCAAAGGACCCCATCTCCCCTTGGGGTGTGTCAGACAAACTTTTAAGAGGCACAGTTGTGAAGGGGAGGAGTCAGGGACCTCTAATGACCGTCCTGAGGCGTTTTCATGCCCAGTTCCTGAGAGGATCCCTCCCTAAGAGGTTTATTGGGCTATATGTGTATATGTGGGGAGTAGAACTGAGAAGCAAATTATACAGAGCTTTCAGAGGAGATATGGAAATATGAGGGTGGCATAGAGGCAAATTGTGAGGTACACTAACAAAATTCACTTCCAGCAGAAGTTGGTGACCGAGGAAGAGGGAGAGGAACGCAGGGAAGAAATGTTGCCCATTGTCTGTACGAAGTGTGGTGGGCGCCTTCAGGGGGTACGGTCTTTTCCCTACTCACTTGTGAACTTAGTGGTGCTCTGAGGGCCCTGGATGTTACTTCCTGGAGAAGAGGCAGTGATTCCCAGTGAGCAGGGACTGTGGGCTTTTTCTTTCCTTTTAAAGGCCGGGCAAGTGAGGCCCTTTTACCTTATAGCACTGGCATGTGTCCAGATCAGTGGGCGCTCTCAATTGTGGAGCTTGCTGTAGATTAAATATTTCAAGTTTTTCTAACTTTTAATTATCATGCCATAAGCTTGCATTGTATATTTTCCAGGTTTTTTAAAAAATTCTGTGTTCATAATGCTGGAGCTCAGACGTGTAAGCATTTTGCCAATTAATATTATTTTTGTGCAGTGTGTCATGGAATTCTGGCCTGAGACTGTTTAGAAAGATGTGTGGGCAGAGCAGAGGCTGTTGGAGAAGTCAGCTGTACCCTGAATGATATTTCCATGCTGTGTCTAATTGATGGTGATTGCCTCAGTTACACCCCTTTGTTGTTTCCAATTGTGGATACATGATCGATCCGTTTAGGTGGGACAGATCTGAGGGACGGCTCCTAGTATTTTTCTCTTCCCTGAGTCTTCAGTGGGAAACAGGATAGTTGGAGACTCATGAAGGATTTCAGGAATGGTGCTTCATTCGGCTTTTTTAATTCAAAGGGAGGCATTTCTAGGTCCAACTAGTAGGAGGATAAATTATATAAATTGGGGATTCCTAGAGAGTATGTTCTTAGAACAACTCTAAATTGTTGATTACATCTTTCCTTTTTTTTTCTGGGGTCCAGAGAACCCTTGTCAATGGCATGCCATCTGAATGTTATCTTTTTGGATGCCCTTAGATGGGGCCTTGTGCTGGCTGCATCCTATGCTTCATCTGCAGGAGACAGGACCCAAGTACCTTAGAATTTCAGGAGGAGAGGGCCTGGTGCAGGTAGTGGAGAACAGTTTTGGAGAGAAGGCTATGAAGGGGAGAGCTGGGAGAGGTAGAAGAAAGGGTGTAGGAGAAAGCTCTAGGAGGTTTGCTGGGTCAGAAAATTTTTTCAGAAAACATTAAGAGCCTCAGTAACTTGAATGAGGTTTGAATTTAGCCATTTTCAGCTTCTTCATACTAAGTAAAGTGGACAGACCACTGTGCACCTGAAATTTTTGTTTCTTTTTGCTAGGACTTCCTCATAGGTGGACTAAATGGGGATGTTGCAGGAGTTGCAAAGGGACAGTTGTAGCCAAAGAGAGTTATTAGTAAACTTTGCCAGTAAAATTTTGCCAACTGTATGAGGACTGCAGTGATGCCCTTTCTCAGCAGGGTCGTAAGAAGAGAGGTTTCAGTTGACTGAAGAGCAAATTGAAATAGATATGAGAGAAGAGATGAGCCTAATAGCCAGGAAAAAGATTTTCCAGCTGAAGAGTCAGGAAGTAGAGTCTCACTTGAAACAAAGAGCAGGAAAAAAATCCCCCATTGTAGGACTCAGGGAGTGAATTTCCATCGGAAACAGAAGCCTAGGTATCTAACCTAGCTTCAGTCAGTACACAGACAGTCCTCTACTTATAATGGTCCAACTTAGAAATGTTCAACTTCAGACAGTATGAAAGCATGGATACCCAATTGGACCCTTCTTGGACACTCAGGACAGAGGCAGCTGATGCAGCTCCCAGTCAGCATTTGATCACGGGGGTAAACCACTGATCTGCTCAGTGTCCTGTGTGATCAACCCGTGAAGCTTAGGTTAAGTGTATAAATTCATTTGCAACTTAACGACATTTTCAGTTTATAATGAGTTTATTGAAACTTGACTACATCAAAGTCTAGCAGCATCTGTACTCCATCTTAATCATCAAAATCTGTCCTCACCACGGTTCAGTGGATGTGCTACACAAAGAAGGCTAGAGACAAAGGTCTCCTGTGTGTTGCATGACTGGTGGTTAAGTCTAAAGGTCCAGCGATGGATCCAAATCTGAGTTATGGCACCAAAAACTAATAATGAAAAGATAGCCAGACAGTAATTAAAACAGTAGGAGTGGAACTAGTGGAACTCTTATTCAGGAATTATTGGAATGCAGGAAAGAGTCCTCAGTATAGCACGGGGCTCAATTCCAAATACAGCATGAATGAGTGAGGATTTATAACCAAGGAACAGTGTGAGTCTTAAGAGGAAAGAAACATCAGGGAAGGGGCACAGATTAGGAAAATGAAAAGTGAGATGAGACTTTTTTGAGTCAGCTTTGATTCTTAATTTTTGGTGTTTTAAACTTTCTTTTTTTCATATATCCAAAGGTTTATTTATTTGACAAAAACACAAAATGATATTATCATAAACAGAGTGAACCTTGGTTAGTGAAATCTAAAGTTTCTACACTTTTAAAAAGCTGTCAGATACAAACATCACAAAATGCAGAAATAAAATCACAGTGTTTTGATTAATAAACCAAGAACTCCTAGGAAACTTCCCCCCTGTATTATCTACCTTTTATTTTGCTTTATTTATATTTGGGTAGCTCATATGAGAGAAAACATGCAATAATTAAGCTCGTGTGTCTGATTTATTTTACTTAATGTTATGGTCTCAAGGTGCATCCATTTTTCTACAGATGGTTCAAGTTTATCCTTTATGGCAGAATAGTTCTCAATTAGGTATATATACATCACATTTTCTTTGTTGTTCATCTATTGTTCAACATATAAGCTGTTTCAAAGATTTAGTTATTATGAATCATGCTGCTATAAACATGAATATGCATATATCACTGTGGTATGATGGCTTTAACTCTTTTGGGAAGATAACCTAGAAGGGGAGTAGCTGGGTCAAATGGCATTTCTAGTTTTAGTTTTTTGAGGAATATCCATACTGATTTCAATAGTGGTTGTACTAGTTAATATTCACACCAAAAATCTAGAAGGATTCCTTTCTCCCCACAGCCTCACCAGCATTTGTTATTATTTGAGTTTTTGATGATAGCCATTCCTGCTGAAGTAAGATGGAATCTCAGTGTTGTTTTAATTTGCATTTCTCTAATGGTTAGCAGTACTAACCATTTTTCATGCATTTATTTTACACACACACACACATATTTTTCTCCTTTCTACTAAGCTTCTCACTCTTTTAGGTGTAGTCATTCTACTAGATTTTTTGGCATTGTTTGTTTCATTATGTCTTTCTAGAATATCCTTGAGAATTTTTTTTTGTAGTGCTGGTTTGGTAGTCATGAATTTCTTGAGGGGCTCTTTGTCTTGTAAATACCTTATTTCTCCATCAATTTTGAAGGGCAGTTTTGCAGGATATATAAGTCTGGATTGGAAGTTGTTATCTTTTAGGGCTTGAAACACTTCTCTGTAGATTTTAATTTTCCTGTCAGTTCCTTCCCGATTCCTGGGTGATCTCTTTCTCTTTTTCCTACCTCAAGTTGTTATTTCTCAGTGTTTGGATTCTGGATCTCTGAGAGGATGGATTCTGCTGCCCTGCACCACTCTGCCATCTTGATTCTCTCTGAAGTCGTACTCTCAGTAAGCTGCCAGGCTGGGGATTTCGTCTAAGTCTCACTGACTCCAAAGCCTGGGACCACAATAGCCCTGCTATGTGTCATGTTGCTTTTAGTATGAACCTCATGAAAGGAAGCAAAGGGCAACTCTACTTTAGCAGAGTACCTTGGGGTCACTTAAAATGGAGGGGTTTAGCTGTTTCCCCACATGTAGTCTCTCCACCTTTGTGCATTCAAGTTCAGTTCATTGCCAGTAGGCATAATTATTGATAAACTCAAAATCCATTTTATTTTTATTTCTGTCTATATAATGATACTTTTTTGTTATGCTTAGTAATTTCATATATGAGAATTTGCTGGAGAATCATTCTCTGAGCTTTCTAGCATATCCATTTTATATGTTAAATTTGAAGAATCATGAAAATAAAAGCTGTGAGCTCTTTATAGTCATTTCACTCTATTAGTTTCAGAACCTTGAAGATTTTGCCCTTTGAAAATGATTTGTTTTCTGGGCTCTCTGATGTCTTACTATTTAGCAAGTATTGCTTAAAGTGACTTGTAGGGATATTTGACATGCTCTTTAACCCTCTCACAGGTTCTACTCTGGTTTTGAAAGCCTTGAGAAGTCACTGAATAGTCTGAGAATTGTACTCCTGTAGAAATAAGACAAAGTGTTTCTTTTAAACTTTGTATTTCTTAGAATAGGAGACAAATTTCTGACTTAAATCTGTCACTTGCTATAGTCTAAGACTCATGACTAGCAAAATGCAGCAGAAACTTGGTTTTATGTGTTACTATTTTTGCCCAAATCATCACTTAACATGAGATACCTTAATTCCCTCCTCCTTTCCAGGATAGTCCCCCCCCCACACACACACTAAGATTCTGTGATTTAAATGGTTAAATGGGCTTACTTTTTTTTTTCTTTTTTTTTGGTACCAGGGATTGAACTCGGGTTCTTGTGCTTGCGCATCAGGCAGCAAAACCACTGAGCTAAATCCCTGGCCCCTAAATGGGCTTACATTTTTAATTGCACCTAGCAAAATGTTTCTTGTCAAACATCTTGTCAAAGGTACATTGTCTGCC
This sequence comes from Heterocephalus glaber, assembly GCF_053883595.1. Lineage (NCBI taxonomy): Eukaryota > Metazoa > Chordata > Mammalia > Rodentia > Bathyergidae > Heterocephalus > Heterocephalus glaber. The sequence continues at coordinate 10,161,577 of NW_028258151.1, read as the reverse complement.
TTTGGCTTACCGATGGAGTATGGGTCCCACTAATAGTGGAATTGGAAAATCACTAACCACCAGACACTAGAAAACATTTGATGGAAGCAGAGTAATGGGGTGACTGTTAACCTTTCAAATTCTGTCATAGACAAGGAGTCCTTCCACATTGAATTTATGCTTTTTTTCTTTCTCTGATACTGAGCTGGGTACAAAGATCCAATAAACAGGTTTTTACCTGGAAGAGATTATGGTCTAGGAGGAACTAATCACCTTTAGGTGATTAATAGAAAATAGAGGATAATGTATCATAAGACAAATATAGTTAAGTGTCATAAAAATCAAATACATAGTGGAAATAATCTTCTAGAGAGAAATGGGTACATATAGGTAGCTATTGAAGTTTGAAGGGAAAGATTACTCCTGACTTTGGGCTGCAAGATGAAGTATTATCTGAAAGAAACAAGTTATATCCTAAAAGGATTTAATTGGAACCTATGATTTTTAAGTATCTTATCATCGAGAAAGTGCAATATTGTAGAAAGAACATGGGCTTTGGAATCAGACTTACCTACACATGATTTTCAACTCTGCCATTTACTTAATAGCTGTATTATGTTACATCACCTCATTTCTTTGAACTTCAATTTTCTCATGTGGAACATTGTATGGGAATTGAGATGATTTAAATGATTAAATGGGATTACATTTTTGAAAGCATCTAGCAAAATGCCTGGTGGTACCTAAATTGCCTTTCAATAAATGTTAGTTGCTTTTTTTCTCTTATCTCCCTCATTTCAAAGTCCCCTCAGTGCCATTAGCCTACTTGATGAACTTGGAGGCAGGGATTCCAGGTAGAAGGCAATTGCAATAGTTCATTCATCAAGCACTTGCTCACTGCTTGCTTTTTTGGTGGAAATGCAGAGGAAAGCATTAATTATTTTAAGAGGTATTTCAGAAGTGGAATGGATAGGATGCAGGAACTACAGGACAACTAGGCAAAGAAGGGGTTCAATCAGTTAAGAGATTAAAGTGATCTACATCTATATAATCCCTGGCATCAAACTACAGGAGGACAAATAGATTATTCTTCTCAGGAAAGGATTAGTCTCCTTTTTAAACATATACAGCTGGTTCTCCATATCTGGATTTCATAGCTACAGATTCAACCAACTTTGGATCAAAAATATTATTAAAAAATTGCATTTGTACCAAGCTTTTTCCTTGTCATTATTACCTAAACATTACAATATACCAACTATATAACACCTATAGTATATTGGCTATTATAAGTAATCTGGAAATGATTTAAAGCATATGGTGGGGGCAGAACAGGTTATATACAACTATCATACCATTTTATGTAAGAAGTGAGCATTCAGAGATTTTAGTATGTACTGGGGTCATGGAACCAGTCCACCAATGATACTGAGGTACTACTGTAAAGAACACTAGCTGTCTTCTACATGAGAAACGTGTTTCCTACAAGTTTTATATCTTATTTTTAAAGGAAATTATTTGTATTATAAAGGACCTAGGTGATATATGTGAGTCTGTCTGCCCATGAACATTGAATTTATTGTAGAAAATAGTGCTTTGCACTATTTCTAACCAGTGTTGCTGACATCGCTAGTCAGGTATGGACTGACTTTATTTCTTCTTTTTGTCTTCTTTCTTTTGTCCCTCCACCAGTTTGATAGAGGTTACTCTTACAATATCCGCCATAGCTTCGGAAAGGAAGGCAAGAGGACAGACTATACACCTTACAGTTGCATGAAGATTATTCTAACCAATCCACCAGGCCAAGGGGATTATCATGGTAAGTGCTCCCTCTGGCAGTGCTGGTAAAGTAAAGAAACCCAGCACACTGAAACTATAGAATGTCTTTTTGTATTACTGACAGGATCTAGTTTGTAGCTTCTGTCGGTCATCAGTGCCACACTAGAGCTCCATTTTGCTAAATGATTTGTCTTATTACTGAACTAGGTCAGGCAAGAGAAATTCACTTAGCTGCACTTCAGTTTGTGCTGGGCCAGGCTTTTCAGTTCTCAATTTAGCCCCTTCTGTTTTTTTTTCTGTCTTGTGTTCTGTCTTAGGAGACTGATACAAGCGTTTCAAACCTTTTTGAAATTGGAAAACTCTTAATTTGGAAATAGTAGATCCATTAATTTTCAAAAAACTACTGAGAAAGAGTATTTTATTCTCATTACTATCATCTGATTAACCAAAGAAGATTAATGTCAGGTTATCAAACATATCTATCAACTTGCCTGAGTTCTTAGCTAAAAATTAAATGTCAAGATATTTTCTGTAGACTTCTGCATTCAACAGCTTTTTTTTTTTCTAAAGCAATTTTGTAAGCATACCTCGAGAAGCTCCTATTTGGTGTGTTAAGGAATAAGGAATAATTTTACAGTAAATTAGTAAATTTTCTAGATTGCCAAAGCTTACTACAGTACATACCAAAATGTTTTTTTTTTTGTTTTAGAATCTTAAATGAAACAATTTAAAAAAGATTGCATACTTTTAGTTTGTTAAAGATGGAATAATCACAAACTTCTTAGAAGATGCTGTGTGTCTAGAATTGGTGATAAAGGGCAACTCCTATCACTTGTGTTAGTCCCTTAAGATACCTTTAGAATTGCAGATTGCTTAGGCTCCACCCTCCAATTTAAAAATGTCAGACTTTATTTGCATTTCCCCCGGTGATTTTTTTTTTTTTGTCTTATAAAGTTTGAAAGCCATTGATTCAGATACTTCTGTCCATAAAACTAGAAACTTTTATTAGTATAGCAAGTCATACCAGGACTTTAACTTAGAACTGAACTCCTGGGGAAATGAAATTCTTAGGGATTCTTCCTGTGAATTCCCAGGTCTTAGCATTCATCAATTACTTAGTTGCTTTTTTTTTTTTAATTTATTTTTTTTGGTACTTAGTTGCTTTTTATTAGCATAAATGTAAGACCTTCTACTTTTTTTATTCTTGTTAAATTATATCTTATTTATTATATTTATTGCATTTGTTTTGTTTTTTATTTAAACTTATCAGTCAAGAGCTACAACGGAAGAGCCTTAATTTCAGGGAATACATTCTAAGACCCCCAGTGGGTACCTGAAAGTGTAGATCCTGCCTATGCTTCTACATACTGTGTTTTTTCCTATAAATACCTGTCTATGATAAAACTTAATTTATAAGTTAGGCATAATAAGTAATCAATAATAGAACACTTATAACAATGTTCTGTAATAAAGCTGTGTGAATATGCTCTCTTTCAAAGGATCTTACTGCCCTGTATCTCCTTTGTGATGGTGTGAAATGATGCAAAGCCTGAGTGGGGAGATGAAGCGAGGTGATTGATAGGCATCAGGATGTAGTGTTAGCTACTGTTGCTGGGAAGGATTATGTCAGAAGATCCTAAATCAGAGAACTAAAATGGTGTCAAAGGCTGGATGTCAAGAGCAGATGATGTTGATGTTTGGGGATCTTTAGTAGTAAAAGATTTTTTTCCCGTAAAATGTTTTAGAAGAACACTGCAATTGAAAGTTGTCTTTTTTTTTTTTTTGTACTGGGGATCAAACTTGGGTCCTTGTGCTTGCGCAGCAGGCGGCGAAACCACTGAGCTAAATCTCTGGCCCCGAAAGTTGTCTCTTTTTAAGTCTTCAAAGTGTTGCAGAAATTTCCCTTGTTGATCATTCAGCTGACTTTAATGCCACATTCCATGTGAGAATCATATTCTATAATTTGATCCTTAATATTTGTGCAGTTCAAAACACTTTAGCAAATTTCAGTCATGTCCACATTGCTGTTTTTGCTTCAGTTTCTTCTTCCTCTACAGATGCTTCAACGTGTTACTGTGGTTCCTCATTTGTTCATGCATAGTTTTCACTGTGTTCTTCCACTTCTTTGTCATGCATCTCAGCAAATCTTTCATGAACTTGTCTTGCTGCCTGAATAATTTTCTTTACTTCTCTATTGATTCTCAAGGACCATTTGAATCATCTGTGAATTCTCTCAACAGGCATTAATAATTTCTGAATTTAATTCATCCATTGCAGTTTTGATGAGTATTATTGGATGGGCAATAGTAACTCATTTCCAGCATCATATTATGTTTAGGTTAAGTCTGTCTACATCAAAGTACTGACTAAATGCAGTTAAATACCAGGTGGTGTATGTGGTCTTGACAAACTAAATGATGCAAGGTCAAGGGGCTGGAGCAATAGCTTATATTTGGGGATAGAAACACAACACTGGCATTTTCATTTTCATAGCAGATTCAGGAGGGCAGGTGCATTATCTATTATTAATAGGACTGTAAACTCCACCCCTTTCTCTTCCAAGTATTTTTTCTCTTCTGGGATAAAGCATTGGTGGAACCAGTCCATAAACAAGATGCGGTTGGCAGTTCTCTGCGATTAATTGCCAGAACACAGGCAGATAATTTTTGGTTTTGAGAGCACATAGGTTGTTGGCTGTGTTCACTACCCCTGGCCTTATCGTATGCACTGCAGTGTTTCTATGTAGCACATGTTAATCTGTCCCTCCAGGTTTTCTGTCCTGCTGCCTCACTTTCACCAGTATAGGTTCTGTTGACCATCTCTTTCCAGAAGAGCCTGGATTTCATCAGTTGAAGATTTGCTCTGGATGGCATCCTTTGTCTTGAACCAACTTCAACTCTGTAGGAAATGCAGACAGCTTCTTCTTCCACATACACACCTCTCCAGTAATTTTTTAAAATTAATTTTATTGGTACATTTTAGATAATGATCACATTCATCATAGAAAATTTGTACCTGTACATGATATATATTATTTTTTCCCATTCCCCTCCCTCCCTTTAACCCCTCTTCCCCTCCTTATTTGAAAAACCTTTGTTTCCATTTTTTCTTTCCTTTTTTCTTTTCCCTTCCTTCCTTTCTCCCTCCCCCCTCCCCAGTTCCCCTTCCCATTTGAACATTTTCTTCCTATTTCACAGTATCTATTATACATTTTGGTCCTTAATTACACTTTCAGTTTTTCACATTAGAGAAACAATGTGACATTTAAACATGTGTGTCTGATTTATTTCACTTTAGGGTATGGTCACAAGGTACATCCATTTACTAGAAATAGCTCAAGTTTATTCTTCTTTGTGGCTGAATAGTGTAAAAAGACCACATCTTTGTCCATTCATCAGTTGATAGGCATTTGAGCTGTTTCCAAGATTTAGCTGTTACAAACTGGGCAGCCATACACATGGGTGTGCATATATCACTGTGCTTTGATGCTTTTAATTAATTTTTTTATTTAAAAAATTCTTTTAGATGCTTTTAATTCTTTTAGTAAGATACCAAGAAGGGAGGGCCAGGGATTTAGCTCAGTGGTGCTGCCACTTGCCTCTCAAGCACAAGGTCGCAAGTTTGATCCCCGGTACCGAAAAAAAGAAGGGAAATAGCTGGGTCAAATGGAACCTTTAGTTTTAGTTTTTTGAAGAACATTCATCATCACTGGTCACTCGACAGATGCAAATTTAAACCACTGAGATTGCATCTCACTCCAGAAAGAATAGCTATTATCAAGAATTCAACGAATAACAAATGCTTGAGGGGCTTGGGGGAAAAGGAACCCTGCTCCACTGTTGGTGGGAGTGTAGACTGGTGCAACCACACTGGAAATCGGTGTGGAGATTCCTCTGGTAATTTTTATGTTTTATTCCAGCTATATTCTGGAATCTTTGTAACCATCCCTTACTTGCTGTAATTGGCTTGATGTCAGTCATTTCAAGGGAACTTCGCTGAAGCCTGCATATGGCTTACTGCTTTCTGACACATATAGAATACATTTTGTGTTCATATTTTCTACCTACAAGTTCAGTACCTTTTCCACCATAACTTAGCATTTGTATAAGAGATGATTGAAAAATATGGTGAACATTTAAGTTTTAAAAATGTATTCAAGAGACACAATTCATTAATCCCTCTCAAGATACTCCCCCTCATTTCAAACACTTTGTCCCATTGTTCCTGCTATTTCCTGGAACAGCTCTAGAAGTTAGTTGTCTTTTGTATCTTTATGAGGTGTGATAAAAAAATACAGTGACAGCTGCTGCCAAGTGCCATCCAGTGGAGAGGCAGCTCATAAAAACATGGTGGTGTGTCCTTATCCACCTTATTCACTGGTTCTGGCACCACAAGATTTCTGGCTCTTCCCCAGAGTCAAAATGACTATGAAAAGTGTTTTGAATCCATTCAGGACATCAAGGCAGCCACCACAGCACAACTAAAGACACTCACAAAAGAGGACTTCCAGAACTGCTGAAGGAAGTGGCAAGAATGATGGGATGAGAGTGTTTGAAGCAAGGAGGGTATTTTGAGGGGCTTAATGCAATATGTCTTACTATAATAATTTTTTTAAAGTGGAAGCACTCAGTACATTTTTTTTTATCACTCTGTATGTTGTTCTCATAATTTTTGCAGTCTGAGGTGGGATAACATAATCAGCTTGAATTTCTTTTCCTTCTTCGCTGTTTCATGGATAGAAGATTCATTCTTACCATAGGTCTCAAAAACCTGCACATGCTTTTGTTGTTGTTTCCTCCTTGGTAAATGTATAACTTCCACATTTTCACATAAAGGAAGCATTTTACAGCTTTCTTTTGACGTTCTGAATTTCTAGCATCAATATTCTTGTGCTCTGAGAACATTGTGAAATAAAATAAGGGTTATTTCAACACATGCACTATATGATGATGGTTTATCTGTTGATGGAGATGGTCATTATGTGAGTATTGGCATGTAGTGCATGCAGTGTAGATACACTGGACAAAGGGCTGATTCATGTCTCAGAGTGGAAGGAGCAGATTTCATCACAGTACTCAGAGTGGTGTGCAGCACAGAACTTTTAACTGTGTATATCTGGAATATTACATTTAATATTTTTGGACTGGAGTTGAGTGATTGAAACCACAGAAAGCAAAACATCAGATATGGTTGTACTACTGTGCTAAGCGAACACTCAGTGAACTCATATTTGCTGGCAGTAAATGAATAAACTTTATGTCTTAGAGCTGCCTTAGGTTAACAGCAAAATTGAGCAAAAGCTGCAGAGTTCCCATATACCCTCTGTCCTTACATGTATACAACCGCCCCGACTGTCCACATCCCACCCTGCAGTGGTGCGATTACATTCCCACTGATGATCCTGGGTTGACACATTGTATCACCCAAAGCCCATAGGGTCCCCATTAGGGCCCTGTCTGTCTGGGCACATTCAGAATGCAGTATATCTGCCACTGTGAAGAACAGTTTCACTGCCCTTAAAATCTTCTGTATTCTGTGTTTTCTTCCTTTCTTTCCTCTAATGTCTGACAAACACATCTTTAACTGCCTTGCCTCTAGTTTTGCCTTATACAGACTGTTTTATAGTTGGAATCATATCATATGTAGTCCTTTCAGAATGTCTTGTCACTTGGTGATATGCATTTAAATTTTCTCCATCTTTTCATGTTTTATAGCTCATTTCTTTTTAGTGCTGAATAATACGTATTTGTGTGGATGTAAACATATTATCCATTCATCTATTGAAGGTAGGTTGCTTGTAAGTTTTGACAATTATGAATAAACCTTCTGTAGACATCTGTGTCCACATTTTTGGTCAGATATGTTTTGGGTTAGTACCCAGAAGTGCAATTGTTGTATCATTGGCAACGCTGTGTTTAATTTTGTTAGATAAGGCCAAATTGTCTTCCAGAGTGGCTATATTGTTTTGCATTCTCACCAGCATGATTAAGAATTCCTGTTGCTCCAGATCTTTGCAGTATTTGATGTTGTCACTGTTCTGGATTTTGCCCATTCTAATATATATGTGGTGGTATTTCATTGTGATTTTAATCTACAATTCTCTAGTGATGTGTGACATTGAAGTCTTTTGTATGCTTCCTTTTCATCTTTGCCCGACACACTTGTTCGTTAAATGGGTAAAGACAGGACTGAATATATACCTGCTTTGGTTTAAATCTAAAGTGTCCCCAGAAGTGTCATGTGTTCAGAGTGTGTTTGCATCACAAGGGCGTCAGTCCACTGTTGAGTGCACAGCTGAGTGTGCTGTTAAAGGTGACCAAAGGGTCTATTCTTGTGCCTGGCCTCTTCCTCTCTACCCAGTTCTCCTGGAGGTGGGTGTGTGTCGTTCGGATCTTTAACCGGTGTTTAACCAAGTCCACTTATTAAGGGATTTTAAGTGTTCTTTGTGTGCTTTGGCTTGCAGCATTTTAACAGATGTATCTCTTGCAAATGTTTTCTCCTAGTTTGTTCTTCTGTTCCATTATCTCTTTCTTTTCCTTTGTTATTCCAGTTACATATATGTTAGACATTTTATAATTGTCCTATACTTCTTAGATATTTTGTTCTGTTCTTTTCAGTCTTCTTTTTTCTCCTTCAACCATTTCAAGACTACTGAGTCCATTTTTGTATAGCGTTTTTGTTATGTAGCATTTAAAAAATTCTTAGACTTTCCCTCTCCCTGCTTATATTAATATCTGTTTTTGTTTATTGTCACTTTGTTTTTGATTTTTTGGTGATGCTAGGGATTGAACCCAGGGCTTTCATGATGAGCTACAACCTCAGCACTGTCCTCTGTTTTTAAGATAGGGTTTCACTAACTTGCTAAATTGCTAAAGCTGAGCTCAAACCTATGATTCTCCTCAGTTTTCCGGAGGGCTGGGATCAAAGTTGTGCCGTCATGCCCAATTTATTATAGTTGTTTTAAATCTTGATCTCCTCATTCCAATATCTTTGCCATATATAACTCTGTCCTGATGGCTGCTTAGTAGCTTTAAGCTCTAAACTTCACTAGTACTTTCCAGTTTTTCCCCCTCTTAGGTGGGACAACTACAGTTGGTATTTCCCTTTCCCCACATATGTTAGGTTCTGATAAAGCCCCAGCAAGAATCTTGTTTCTTTTTCCTGAGGGAAGATCTTGTTTAGATCAATGTCATACCATATATAAAAGTGGTTCCTTTTCTCCCCTCACCAGCTGAAAGCATGAGGATTTTTTTTTTCCCCCTGGTACTCATGGTGAGAAGGTAGTAGAGCTTTTGGAGGTAAAACTCACAGAAAATTTGAGAGGCACCCCTGCCACCATGCCTGCCTGGGTCCCCTTGAGCTTCTAGCTCTTAGACATGTGCACAGTCAGACTCCAGCAATTTACCAGTTGCAGGGTAGGTTTCCCTGGCGCTAGTTCCCATGGAGGTTCTGCTCATAGGCTTCTGTGTCATTTGGGACTGGCTGTAATCACCTCTCTGTCTCTCTTACCTCTGAGGACACAGTTTGCCTGGTGACCTCTTCACTGTTGGATCTAAAATGGATTATTGACTTTTTCAGTTGCTTTTCTCTAGCTTTTTTCTTGTTTAGGATGGAATGGCAACTTCTAAGCTGCTTACATGCCTGGTCAAAAACTGGAAGGCTAACCTTTTTAGTTTCATGTTATTTACAAAATTACTTTATCTTTTCAGTTGATATTGTTTTATCAACCAATGCTAGTTAGAACAGTTGTTCATCCAGTTGTGAATCTACGCTGGTATTGTATTAATCCCTTTTCCATGCTGGAGTCAAATATCCAACATAGATAGCTTAAAGAAGGAAGAGTTTGTTTGGCTTACAGTTTCAGATTCATTCCCTGGTCATCTGGCCTCAAGGCAGGAACATCATGGTGGAAATTTGTGGCAGAAGAGAGCTGCTCATCTCATGGAAGAAGAGAGAGCAAGGAAGAACTGGAGAGTGAGGGAGGGGCCAGGGCAAGGACATATCATTTAAGGTTACCCCTTAACCTTAGTTACACCTTAGTTATGAACTCATCAATGGACTGATCCATTGATCTTCATAATACACACACCTCTGAAAGCCCCATCTCTGAACACATGCGACTGGGTGGACATTTTGGATTTAAGCCATAGGAGGTACATCATCTATGACATCATCTATGTGACTAAAAAATGACCAGAATTTCTTGTATTAAATTTTCAAATAAGTGTTATGACTTACCATTGCAGTTTTTTATTAGGAAATGTGAAATCTAGATTTTGACCTAATGCCACCTTTGATTTTTATTCTTCTATGTTCTTAATTATGCAGATATTTGTAGTAGTCTATCTTTGTTTCTCATGAAATTATATAGAGATAACATATGTAATATTCATATATGTATGTATGTTTTTCTGTGAAAGTTTCCTCTCTGTTCATGTCATCTCCCTCCATGATTCCTCTAAATTTGTAAGGGTTTTATGTCTGATAATGGTTTAAGATCTTTATATTTCTCAGAATTTTTACATTTTACTTTTTGATTGCATTATCTATTTCCCTTTTGTATACATTTTGTGTCATTTTTTAGACTAGAAAAATATTGTATAAAGCTTTTTTAGTAAACTGTCATAGTTACTTTGTGATTATCTGTGTTAACTGTTAGCAAGTAGCAAAATCAAGGCTGTTTTTCTGGTTGTAGTGAATGGACCTCTTAGCCGGGTATGCTGTAATGTTTTATATCACTCTTGAGCCTGTAGTACCCTGATAACTGCACAGCCAAGTTGTCGTTTAGATAAGGAGTGGGAAGCAGTTGCACCCATGGACAATTAACTTCTTTATTAATAAGCTGTTAGACAATTAAGGGGAGTTTAGACAGTCTCTGGAGTGTGGTATTGTGCGAGTCCTGAGTAAATAACCTTGTTGCTGTGTGCTTGTGTTTTGTTGTCAGGGTGCCCATTCCGTCACAGTGATCCGGAGCTGCTGAAGCAGAAGCTGCAGTCATACAAGATTTCTTCCCAAAGGATAAGCCAGGTAGGTGAGACTCTGCCTCCTCAGTAATGAGGTGGCCTACAGGATCTCTCAATTTTATTTAATGCTCCTGTGGTGGTATTGTATACTACTTGTTATGCTTACATCAGACATCCTGTCTTTTAGATGAATTCACCTAAGGCTTTGACTTTTCTGGTTTAGACTCCTTGGAAATTTCAGTTCTTCTGTCTGCTAGTCTGCATTTTTATTTTTCTTGGTTGTAAAGAAAATTAAAAACCTTTTCCCCCTTTCAATTTGTTTTGCTTCATCAGTTGAGGATCACATTTTTTTTTGGTGCCAGGGATCAAACTTGGGACCTTGTACTTTCCAGGTAGGTGGTTTGCTGCTGAGCTAAATGCCCGGCCCGAGGACCACATTTTTAAAAGTGATTTTTTAAAAGTTATGTATTAAAGCTTATTAATGAAGCAGCATATTTCATTTTGGGAAATTGTTTTCTGAGCAGTCTCTAATGTAGTCTGTACTGGATGGATGTTCTTTTTTTTTGATATTGGGGATCAAACTCGGGACCTTGTGCTTGCAAGGCAGGCAGTAGAACCACTGAGCTAAATCCCTGGCCCCTGGCTGGATATTCTGATGGTGTTGGTTATTGTTATGTTTAATGTATAGTTCTGATGGTAGTTCATTAGGCCTAATAGATTTTTTAAAATACTAGCTTGTGGGGCCAGAGATTTAGCTCAGTGACACAGCACCTGCCTTGTAAGCGCAAGGTCTTGATTTTGATCCCAGGTACCACAAAAAAAAAGAAAAAAAAGAAAGAAAAAAAGTACTGACTTGTGAACAATTTAAAAAAGGAAAGGTTTAAATTTTAAGCCAGATATGGAAGGGTACATCTTTTAGTAAATCTGCTTTTCTAAAGAAACAAATAATGTGACAGTACAAAGACTGTTATATATAGTATGCTACCAAGTTGAGTTGGATTTGAAGGACGTGAAGAAGTCTTTCTACTTCCTTAGCTTATGAGCAATGTAAAGTTTAGCACTGGAACATCTGAGTCATTATGCATCCTTCAACGGTTATCTTTTTTTTTTGGCACCGGGGACTGAACTTGGGACCTTGCACTTGCGAGGCAGGTGGTGGAACCACTGAGCTAAATCCCCGGCCCTTTCAACAGTTGTCTTAAAGAACATTCTTACTGTAGAATATTACTGCTTCTTTGTCCAAAGTTCAGATGGAGTTTAATCAGTCTGAATCTTAGTATTTCCATACTTACTCTAGGCAAGGCAACACAGGAGATGCTGTGGGTTGTGCAAAGAAGAATTAGCTGTGTGCTCTCACAGAACTACGGTTTGGAGGAAAGCATAACCCAAGTGTTAGAAGAGAGAGTATCTTGGGTATTCTGATGAGGGAGAGACTATAACCGGCTGGGGAGACAGGAACTGTTTCTGAAAGAGATAATCTTTGAAAGAGGCCTTGAAGGAAGGTTGGGAATTAGGGAGAATGCCTGGATAAAAGGCAGGAAATGTGTAGGATTATTAGGGTTTCAAGCTTAGGTTAATGTTAGCACAGTTATAGAAACATTAACAGGCAGCTTGAAGTAGTTGGCTTAGGAGATTAATTTTAGAGGTGAAACATTCAAATGGCAGACAGAATATGGATTTGTAGCACATTAGAGAAGTTAGGACTAGAAATCTGGTGTACTTTCAATTAGAATTGTCTAACTTTGAGATTGGAGTGGCCATTAGAAAACCATTTTCTTTTATGGAGTCCTAGAATGTGGGTGCATACCTAGTAAGTCAGTGATAGAAACAGAAATTGAAGCAGCTCTTCTGACTTCAAGATTTTTTTTTCTCTGCCCCACTCTACTTTTGAGTTGATTATCGTGTGTTTACTGTGGGACAAAGGAGGTACATGAAAATCCATGTCTCAAATTGAAATCTTGGCTGATGGTTTTGTCAGCATTAAAAGGAAGTATTTTAATCAAGCCTGAATAAGAATGGGAAGAGAGGCAGGTTCACAAAGTCCCTTGTAGCAGAAAGACTGTTTAAAGTGAAGTCTGCATGTGCGGGGTGAGTTACTTAAGTTTGACTTTGGTGGGAGCTGTCAGTATAATAGAGGAAAGCAAAAATAAGAACATACTTATCTAAATAATGCATGAATTGGGTGACCCTTTCAGAAAATGTACTAGTAAAGGGGATGTTGGAATGATATTACCGTAAACATCATGAGATGGCTTATTCATGGGTTTAAGACTGAAGGAAATGGGTGAGGAGTGTAACTCAATGGCAGAGGACTTGACTGGCCTGTAGGAAGACCTGGGTTTCATCCCCAGCACCACAAAACAAACAAACAAAACTGAAGGAGACTTGAGCTTGAACCTGTTTGTAGAAAGAGGAAAAGAAATCCTCATCAGAGAGGGTGGGCTTGATGAAAATTTAAAACAAAGACCGTTTCTAACCAAGCAGAGGTTAGTCCTCTTTCCTTTAAACCATGACTGTATTGTATGTAATGCCTTTAGCCCTTATTATAATAGATTTTACTTTACGTTGTTTACTTGTTCATCTTTTCCACTAGTTTGTGAGTTTCTTAAATGGAGAACTGGATTTTTATTTAACCTCTGTCTCATAGTAATTCAGTGACTTGGACTTGGTAAGTGCTTCAAGAGTAAATGGGCACATCTAAGTCTGAATGGGATCCTAGAGTTTGTGCCTGTTATGTGCAGAGAGACACACAGGAACTCAAGAACATGAGTGAAAAAGCGACTGAAGAATGGAGTTTATTTGGGCAAAGGATGTTGACAGAGAAAGGTCTGCCCCATAGCCAATGTGGGAAAAGAGAGAAGTTTGATAGAGCCAAAAGAAGTCAGTCGATGGAGCAGATCCCATAACTTTACTGTGGAAGGTTGGTCATCAGCTGAGAGTAAAGGGATTAGGACTGGATTTAGGAAAGGCTAGAAACTCCTACTACCAAATTTGATAAGAAATCTAGAAGACAGTTAGAGGCCTTTTGAACAGTCATAAGTAAATCACCTTTTAAAAAATGATGCTTATATTTATTTAATGGTAATGACTATGTATAATCTTTGGTTTTGGCTCTCTCATATCCTTCCATCTACCTTTGTCCGGATTATGGTTTAGATCAAGAATGTCTCCTAAAGGGCCGGGGATTTAGCTCAGTGGTTTCGCCACCTGCTGCGCAAGCGCAAAGACCCGAGTTCAATCCCTGGTACCAAAAAAAAAAAGAATGTCTCCTAAAGACCTCATGTGCTCATGGGCAGGGCTTTTCAAAGGTGGCTGAGTCATGGGGAGGACATAGCTGCGTGTGCTCTTAAGAGGTGGGGGTCTGGTCGGGAAGGGCGGGTCCCTGGGGCTACCTGGAAGAGTGCATCTTCCTTCCCGGCTCCTCTCTTCTCTCCGCATCCTGGCCTCCATAACATGAGCAGCTCTCCTCCACTCAGGCCCCTCCACCATGCTGTTTCCGTGTTTAAGCCTGCCAGACATGGAATGAAATGTCTGAAACGAGCCAAAGTAAACTCCTCCTCCTTTAGTTGTGCAAGTCAGGTATTTTGTCCCAAGTCTGAGGAAATGACAAAGATAGTCCATAAGTATACCCCTTACTTAGTTGAAGGTGGCTGGTAATTTCCACATTATTCTTTGGACCCTCATCACCACCTTTTATTTGAGAAGAAGGCAGATTTACAGTGTATGTGGGCAAACTATATATAAAATGTTTTTCTTTAGGGTCTTTATTGAATAGAACACAGAGTGAAGCAGCTGGAGGACTGTATTCTAAAGGGCACAGAGTTGATGAATGAAAAATCCATGTGAAACATTTGATAAATTAGTTGTAGTTGGCCTAAGTGCAGATTGGACCTTAAAAACTCCAAGGGTATATTAAAATATTGAATGAAAGTAGAGAAAAATATCATTAAAATGTGTTTAAAACTCAAGGTAGCTTTTATTTCAGAGAAAAAATACTTGAAAAATATACCTTCTACTCTAATACTTAGATGTATTAAATTTGAATTTGAATGATCAGAGGAGATCATTGTGATTTAGCTGGCATTGCTTACTTTAAAAATAAAACAATCTTATTAGGATCACATTTCACTTTTCTTTGGATTAGCATTGATATTGTTAAATCACCGGTAACATTACTGAAGAGTAATGGGCATGTTATACAACCTAAGGAGACAGCAATTGAATGACAGAATATGGCCATTTATTCCCTTCCCCTTAAAAGGAAAACATGGTGGTCAGTTAACCAACAAGACATAATATTTTAAATGTGCTTCAAAATGCACTTAGTGAGAATAGAACTGAAGTGTAATAACTGGTTTTGTTTGGAGACTTCAGCATTCCTTTCTCAGTAATCACAGAACAAGTAGATCAGTAAGGATGAGAATTTTGAACAACCCTCTTGACCAGTTTGATCTTATTGATATCTTTGGAACATTTTGCTAAACAACATGAAAATACACATATTTTCATTTGTACATGAAACATTTACTCAGATCATAGGTCAGTACACAAAAAGCATTTTTCTTACAATGAACAATTAGTAATTCATTTTATACATATCATATGTACTAGTACCAAAAGAGGACAAAAATATGCAAGATTATTATGCTGAAACACTGATGAAAACAATGAAAGAACAAAATTATAGAGATAAATTGGGCATAAAGGAGTTCACAAACAAATCCACATGTATATGGCAACTGATTTTTAAGCCACAGCAATGAATTAGGGAAACAATAGCTTTTTGAACAAGTCCTAGAGAACAAGATGTCCATGTGAAAATAAACCCCAAAATAACAACCTAGACATATACTTTGCACCTTATGTAATATTTAATTTGAAGTACAATGTAAAAGTTTTGTAGAAGAAAACAGAAAATCTGTATGACCTTTAATTTGGCATATTCCATGAAAGAAAGGGTAATGAATTAGACTTTATCAGAGTTAAAAGTTTTGCTTTGCAAAAGACTGTTAAGAGCAAAAGATAAGCCACAGACTAAAAGAAAATATTTGCAAATTATATATTTCCTAAAAGACTTGCATCCTGATCATTCAAAGAACTCTCAAAACTTAGTACTCAGAAAATAGTTTTTAAAGTGGGAAAGATTTTTGAATAGATATTATACCAAAGAAAATATGTGAATGACAGAAACTCATTAGCAAAAGAAATACTATTTAAAATTACAGTAAATGTTATGCTAATTATAATTGTTCTAATTTTAAAATAACTGACCATAGCAAGTGCTAATGAAACTGAGAGTAACCCAAAGTCTCAAAAATGACTGAGGGAATCCCAAAAGGTAGTGCCACTTTGAGAAGGGGTTTAACAGTTCCTTATAAAGGTAAACTTACACATAACAGTGATACACTAGTAAGTATTTATACAGTAGAAGTAAAAGCATAAGCTCACACAAAATCTCCTCGTGAATGTTCATTTTGGCTTCATTCATAATTTTACAAAACTGGAAACAGTCCAAATGTCCTTCAATATGTGGTTGGACTTTGAAATATGGTGTAGTCATATCATGGAATCCTGCTTAGCAATAAGAAGGAACCAACTACCAATATATTTAACAACAGGTATAGTTCTCCTTTGGATTATGGTGAGGGAGGGAATCAGGTTCAAAACCTCCACACTATATGACTGCATTTGGTGATACTCTGAATAAAGCAAATCTACAGGTGTGGAAAACAGATGTGGGAGTCAGTGAAGTGTTACTTACAAAGGGATAGAGAGAAACACTTCTGGATAATGGGAACATTATATTCTGACTATGGTGGTGGTGTCATGACTAAATTTGTCAAATTTTACGGAACTATAAAATGAGTATATTTTCCTTAATTCTTTTAATGAAGAGAAAAAAAGAGGTAGGAGATAGCATAATGAACCAAATATGCACCATATTTTATAGCAGAAATTAAGTAGATTAAGGTAATAAATCAAAAACTCAAAGTATACACGTGTAATTTAGAGAATATAGACAACAGCCTATATAACCAAAAATGGAAATGATTAAAGAAACTGCCTCTTAGGAACAGACTAAACAATAGGAAGAATATGATGTGGGAACTGTTATTAATAAGTCATACTGTAAACTTTTCACTTCTACATGCATTCCTTTGATTAAAGTTTGAAAAATGTTTCATATTACTTATGAAGTTTTAAGTGGTTATGTGCCTAATGAATAGACAGTTAATAGCAGTAATGCTCAGTGACCAAGAGACAGATCTTTATTTATGAGATTTTAATCTTTACCTCTCTGCCCTCCTAGCATACAACATAATCCATTTTAGAAATCAAGGAGGACATCAGAAAGTGGAAAGATATTTCTTATTCCTGGATAGGCAGAACCAATATAGTCTAAATGGCACCATACTTCAAAAACTTATATAGTAGATTTAACAGAATCCCAATCAAAATACCAACAGTATTTCTCACAGATCCAAAGAAACAGTTCTAAAATTCATGTGGAACGAGAAGAGGCCTGAAATAACAAAAGCAATCCTGCTAACAGAGCAAAATAGAAGGCATCAAAATCTCAGATTTGAAGTTATATTGCAAAGCTACTGTGATTAAAACAATATGGTAGTGGCACAAAAACAGGCATGTGGATCAGTGGAACAGACTTGAGCAGACAAAAATAACCCTAAGCACATTCAGCTATTTGATCTTTGACAAAGGGCCCAAAAGCATACACTGGAAGAAATATAGTTTCTTTAATAAAAGGGTACTGGGAAAATTGGATATTCATATGCAGAAGATTGAGTCTAGATCCATATATCTTACCATGCACTAAAGTCAGAATGGATCAAAGATATGAATGGATCAAAGATATAAATGATAAAAGAGAAACAATCTACTGGAAGATAAAATAGGTAAAACTCTTGAAGAGATAGGTGTAGGCAAGGAATTTCTGAACAGTACCCCAATTGCACAAGGAACAATACATATCAAATTAAAAAGGTTCTGCACAGCAAAAGAAACAACCAACAGAGTGAAAAGACAACCTACAGAATAGGAAAAAATTTTGCCAGCCATTCCTTACAGGACTAACATTAAGAATATATAAAGGACTTAAAAAAATTAGAACTCCCCAAAATAAAAGATCTAATCAAAAATGGGTAATTGAATAAACACTTCTTAGAAGAAGTACAGATGGCTAATAAATACATGAAAAAATGTTGACTGTCAGAGAAATGCAAATTAAAACAACACTGAGAAACCATCTTACTGCAGAACGAATGGTTATCATCACAAAATCAAACAATAACAAGTTGGTGAAGCTTGAGAGGAAAAGGAATCTTTCTGCATTGTTGGTGGGAGTGTAAACTAGTACCACTATGGAAATCAGTATGGAGATTTTCCAAAAAATTAAAAATAGAAATTCCCAGGCCAGGGGTTTAGCTCAGTGGTTCTGCTGCCTGCCTCACAAGCACAG
Organism: Heterocephalus glaber; assembly: GCF_053883595.1. NCBI lineage: Eukaryota > Metazoa > Chordata > Mammalia > Rodentia > Bathyergidae > Heterocephalus > Heterocephalus glaber. The sequence goes on along the minus strand of NW_028258151.1, from coordinate 10,143,379 downwards.
GGTCCCAAGTTCAATCCCTGGTACGAAAAAAGAGAAAAAAGAAAAGGAAAGGAATTCTCTTTGACCTAAGTATTCCATTTGTAGGTATCTTCCCAAAAGATTTAAAGTCATTATGCTACAGGAATACATGAATACCCATATTTATAGCAGCACAATTTATGTTAGGGCTTATTTCTAGATGTTCCCCCAAAGCTTCATGTGCTCATATGTGGGACTTTTGGGAGGTGGCTGGATCTAGGGTGTGTGATACTGGGATGAAGGATATGTGGTACTAAATTAGTCCACTTATTGGTTTAGGGTAATTCTGGGTGTGGATAATGGGAAGGGACAACCTGGATGTGGTTGGCACCACCCAAAAGGCTTGTATTCTGGATGAGATAAAAGGGAAAGACAAAAGGCTGGCTGCTGCTTGTTGCTGCTGCCTCCTGCCTGTCCTGCCATTGACTATTTCTCCTATGCCATGCCCCTCTGCCATGTCATCCTGCCTTGGAGCCAGCAAACTATGGACTGAAACCTCTACAAACTTTGAGCTGAAATAAACCTTTCTTCTTTTAACTTGTGGGTGCTGGGTACTTTGTCTTAGCAACCAGATATAAGACAATTTATAATAACTAAGTCTTGGAAATGGCCTATATGCCCATCAATAGATGATAAAGAAAATGTGTTCCTTAAGTTGTGATATCTTGTACTGGCATTATCATTTAATTCTAGGAACTGTCTTTATTTCTTCCTTAGTTTGTTCTATGACCCATTGATTTTTCAAGAATGTGTTGTTTAATTTCCATATGTTTGTATAATTTGTGGTTTATTATGCTGTTGATTTTCAGTTTCATTGCACTGTGATCTGATAAGCCTGTTGAAATCTGAGTTCTTTTGCATTTACTTAAGCAGGCTTTATTAGCTAATATGTGGTCTACTTTGGAGAAAATTCCATGTGCTGGCAAAAATAATGTGTATTCTGTTGTTTTGGGGTGCAACACTGTATACAACTATTAAGACAAATTGTTCAAAGGTTTGGTTCAACTTTGATATTTCTTTGTTAACTTTTTGTTTAGTTCATCTTTATTTTTGATAATGGGTTATTGAGTTCCACGATAATTGTATAGGTGTTTGTCTGATCTTTTATGTCTATTAGTGTTTGTTTTATATTGGGTGCATTGTAGTTTGGTACATATATGTTTATAATTGTTATCTCTTCCAGTTGAATAGTTCTATTAATCAATATTCAGTGTCCTTCTTTGGTTCTTCTGATCATCTTTGGCTTGAAGTCCACGTTGTCTGAAAACTCCTTGTTTTGGGACTCCTGTTGGATGGAATATTATTTTCCATCCTTTGATTTTTAGACTGTGAATTTCTTTTCAGGTCAGACATATTAATATATATCATACTGTTGGATTTTGTTTCCTCATCCATTCTGCTAATCTGTGTCTTTGGTTGTTGAATTGAGACCATTCACATTAATAATTATAATTGATAGGTATTGACTTAATCCTCTCACTGTATTTTCCCATTGCTGTTTTGATTACTTTTCTGTCTGAAAAATTCCTTGCCCTACTAGTCCATCATTCTGTTGGACCTTTGGCATTGTTAGGTTTCATTGTCTCTAGAATATCCTTGAGAATTTTGGGGGGTTGGTGGTTATTAATTTCTTTAGGTGCTCTTTATCTGGAAATATCTTTTTTTTTTTTTTTTTTTTTTGCTACCGGGTATTGAACTTGAGACCTTGCCTTGCAAGGCAGGCGGCAGAACCACTGAGCTAAATATCCAGCCCTGGAAATATCTTATTTTGAAAGATAACTTTGAAGGATATATCAGTCTGGGCTGTGTTTTCTTTTAGGGCTGAAACACTTCATTCCAAGCTCTTCTTGCTATTAAGGTTTGAGTTAAGTCTGCTATAATTCTGATCTGTTCTCTTTTATGAGTGATTTGTTGCTTGTCTGTAACAGCTTTTAATATTCTGTTCTTGTGTTGGATTGTTGCTGTTTTAATTATGGTGTGGTGTGGAGTGGGTTTTTTTTTTTCCTGATCATGGCTATTTGGAGTTTTATATGTTGCAGTTATTTATAAAATTCTTTTTCCATATCTGGGAAGTTTTCTGCTATTACTTCTGTATACAATTTTTTATGCCCTTTGTGTGTCCTCTGCTATTTCACTAATCTACTCTTAGATTAGCCTTCATTGCGTCATCTGGTATCTGGTGGATCTATTTTTATGTTCTCTTGTTGTTTTCAAGATGTCTTTCATTAACTGATCAACCCTGTCTTCTAGATCTAACACTGTCCTTACATTGGTTGCTTCTGCTACTTGTATCTCCTGGATTTCTGTTTGGAATGTTTATATGGTGTCCTGTTGTGTGTATGAGTGTGTATGTTGGGCATTCATGTTTTACTTCTCTTTTTTAGCTCTACTAGACTTTTATTAGTGTCTTCTAAACTTGCTGATCATTTGTTTCATTGGGATCATTATATGTTTAGTTATGTCTTCTTTGAATTTGCCAAGCATCTTATTGATCTGTTTTGTTACCTCTACTGAATTCCTTTCAGACTTTTCTGCTGTGTAGCTTTTGATTTCTTCCCCCTCTGTTCCTTCTGTATCAGCTTTTTGGGAGTTGGGAGTTTTTGGAGGCATTTTGCAGCCTTGTCTTCTTGTGTTTTGATTTGTTGTTTGTTTTCTGAGCTAGGCTTTGCTAGCCCATTATAGTGGTTAGCTTTGTTGCAGAGATTGCCTCTGGTCATGGCTATTGACCTTTGCTTCTGTCCCAGGTTCCAGCTACCTCCATTTATTTGGGAGGGGAGGTGGCAGCTTATTTGAGCCTGTACATAAGTCTTTGGGAAGGGCTGCAGTTTATGTTTATGATCCCCAGAGTATCCAGATATTGGCAAACAGAGAAGACCATTTGACAGTAAAAACTGTGTCACCTTGGCTGTGGCAGTAAAGTCAGCAACAGTAGTGTCGATATAAACTGGGTACTGACACAGCCTAAATGCCACTCGTGAACCACCCTTAACCAAAGCAAGGAGATCAGGAATTTAGTATAGAAACTTAGGCAAACCAACTGTTGATCTACAGTAAATCAGACCACTCATCTCCACTGAAGGTAGGGAGTGGTGTGGGAGCTCAAGGACACCACTGGACTCAATGCCTTTGCCTTCAGATCCAGCCCCTCTGAAGGTTACACCCACCAAACTGGGCCTCCCACCACAGACTGCAGAGCCCTTGACCTTCCTGGCCTGCCCTTGAGCTTCTCAGGGTCTGTGTGTAGCCTTGACCCTTTCTGAGTCTGTCCTCAGTGGCTCTCTTACCTGGTCTCTGCAGCAGATAACCAAACTGTATAACAGATACTGTGAAACAGGAAGAAACTATTTAAAAGGAAAGGGAAACCAGGGAGGAGAGAGGGAGAAAGGAAGGAAGGAAAAACAAAAAAAAATGAGAAAAGAAAGATAAAACAGAAATAAAGCTTTTTAAATAAGGAGGGGAAGAGGGGTTGAAGGATGGGAAGGGGAATGAGAAAAAAGAATCCAGATACATAATGTACAGGTACAAATTCCCTTTGATGAATGTGATCATTATGTATATCTAAAATATAGCAATAAACTTAATTTTTAAAATGGAACTAATAAATCTATCTGTCTCAGCTCAAAAAAAAAAAAAAAGACTACTCCTTGGTAGTCATGGACGTGTGGGTTGATTTCTGGACTTGCTGCTGTTGCATCTGTCTAAAGCCCTTATCCTTCCTTACACTAGTGTCACACTGTTTTGTAGCTTTATAGTGAGTTTGAAATCAGAAAGTATGAATCCTATTTTATTGTTCTTTTCTGGTATTATTTTGGTTATTTAGAGCTCCTTGAGAGCTTAGGATCAGCTTTTCTAATTTTCAAGAAAGGCTGTTTATTTTAGGACGTTGATCAGGATTGCACTGAATCTGCTTTGGGTAATGAGGACATCTTAACCTGTTGTTTTCCAATCCCTACTAGAAGATGTCTTTCCATTTATCTAGGTCTCTTAATTCTTTTCCCCAGTATTTTGTAGTTTTCAGTGTATATATCTTTCACCTCATGGACTAAAGTTATTCCTAGGTATTTTATTCTTTGGAATGCTGTTATAAATGGAGTATATTTTCTTATGTGGTACTGAGGATTAAACCCAGGGATACTCTGCCACTGAACTACATTCCCAGCTCTTTTTGAGAAAGGTTCTTGCTAAGTTGCCCAGGTGGGACTTGAATTTGAGATCTCCTGCCTCAGCCTTCCTAAATGCTGGGATTATAGGCCTGTGCCACCACACCCTGCTTACAATCATTTCCTAATCTTTTTCTGGTCTTGCATTACTAGTGTTAGACATACATCTGATTTGGCATGTCATTCATGTTATCTTATGTCTTTGCTAGATTCATTTATTCTGATAGATTTTTTTTAATATTCCTTAGGATTTTTCTGTATATAAGACCATGCCACCTGTGAATAATTATAGTTTTGTTTCCTCTTGGATAGCATTTATTAATTGTCTGACTGCCAATTTAGCTTCGTAGAACCTTCCAGTGCAGTGTTGAGTACTAGTGGTGAAAACGGGTGTCCTCAACTTTTCCTGATAAGAGAAAAGCTTTCTGTCTTTCGCTATTGAGTGTTCTGTTCCCTGTTGGTTTTTCATAAATGCCCTGTATTTCTTTTTTTTGTTGTTTTTTTGGTACTGGGGATCGAACTCGGGACCTTGCGCTTGCAAGGCAGGCGCCAGAACCACTGAGCTAAATCCCCAGCCCAATGCCCTGTATTTCTGAAAATGAATCTTAAGGGGGATTTTTGTTTTTGTTTCAATATGAAAGATGTTGAGGCTTGTCAGATGCTTTTTTTCACATCAGTTCAGATGATCATGTAGGTTTTTTCCTTAATTTTATTAATGTGATTGCCCCATCAACTGAATTTCATAATTTGAGTGACTTGGCATTGCTGGAATGAATCCCACTTGGTTACAGTTTTCAATTCTTGTTATGTTTGGTTTGCAAGTATTTTATCAAATATTTTTGCATCTGTAGTCATAAAGGATATTAACTAGTCTTTTTGTGATCTCTTTGTGTAGCTTTGTTATCAGGATAATGTTCTCGGAATGAATTAAGTGATAAGTTGTATGTTTTTTGGAAGAGTATGAGAAAGATAGGTGTTAATTCTTAGTAGAATTCTACAATGAAGCTATCTAGTAGGAGGCTTTTTATTGGCAGTTTTTAAAAAATTCTGATTTCATTTTAGTTGTTTGTTTCAGGTTTATTTTGATTATATCTCCATGGATTGGTTTAGATAATTTATGTGGTTGAGGAATTTGTTCATTTCATCCAGGTTGTACCATTCTCTTAATTTCTGTTGTGTAAATATTCCTGCTTCGGCTCTTCTCAAATTAATAATGTGGTGGTACTGGATCCTCTTGGGAAGAGTTTGTTGGTGGAAACAATGTGTTATTTACAAAAGTATTTCTGTTTTAATATTTTTGAAGCTGTCTTTTAATTTTTTTCATTTTAGTGTTTTTTAATAAAGGAAATGTGCTTTAGAATTATTTTTTTTCAAAAAAATTTTAAATATTGATTTTTCATATTTAAACTTTTGTTTAGTGAATAGAACACAGAACCTTGGACATGTTTGGCAAGTGCTCCACCACTGAGCTAAACCTCCAGCCTAAAAGTTAAATTTACAATACATCTGGAATACAAAAAGATGATACAGTGTAGGGTCAACATATAATTTTTCCCAGTTGTTCCAGCACTAGTTAATGAAAAATTATTCTTTTTTTAAATTAAATTCTTTTATTGGTACATTGCAGGTATACAACACCATTACATTTCTCATTGGGAATTGTACCTTTACATAATGCATCTTGGTTCTTATTTTTTCCCCATTCCTAGCCCTCCCTTCATGCCCTCCACCCTTCCCTATTTACAAAGACTTTATTTCCATTTTTTCCATTTCTCATCATTTTTCCTTTCCCTTCTTTCCTTTCCCCTGTCCCTCCCACTAGTCCTACCCCTTTGGACCTTTTCTTCCTATTTTGCATTATCGATTATTCATTCTAATCGTTGGTACATTTTAGGTATACAATATAATGACATTCATCATTGGAAATTTGCACCTTTACATAGTCTCTCTTGGTTCTTATTTTTCACCCTTGCCCAGCCCTCCCTTCAACCCCTCCATTCCTCCCTATTTACAAAGATTTTGTTCCTATTTTTCCATTTTCTCATATTAATCCCATTCCCTTCTATCTGTTCCCCTAGCCCTCCCACTTCCTTCCCCTTTGCCCCTTTTCTTCCTATTTCACATTACCTATTATACATTTAGTCCTTATTTACACTTTCAGTTTCTCACACCAGAGAAACTATTTGGTATTTATACATGTGTGTCCTATTTATTTCACTTAAGAGTATTGCCTCAATGTGCATGCACTTAGCTATAAATGTCTCTAATTTCTCATTTTTTATGGCTGAGTAGTACTTCATTTTATTAAAAAACCACATGTTCTTTATCCAGTCTCCAGTTGATGGGCATTTGGGCTGTTTCCAAGTTTTAGCTATCACAAACTGTGCTGCTATGAACATGGGTGCACATATATATATCACTGTGGTATGATTCTTTTAATTCTTTGGGGAAGATCCCCAGCAGGGGAATAGCTGGGTCAAATGGGACTTCTCTTTCCTCCAGTGAGGGTGTTTGGCTCCTTTATCGAAGATGAGATGGCTGAGTGTGTTTGCCGTTGTTTCTGCATCTTCTAATCTGTTCCACTGGTCCTCAAGTCTGTTTCTTTGCCAGTACCATGCTGTTTTTATCACAGTAGCTTTGTAGTATTGTTATAGGTTGGGGATTGTGATAACCTGCCATGTCTCTGTTACCTAGAATTGCTTTTGCTATTCTGGGTCTCTTCTTGTTCCAAATGAAGTTTTGGATTGTTTTCTCAAGGTCCATGAAGTGTGCTGCTGGGATCTCAATTGGAATTGCATTAAATCTATATAGCAGTTTTGGAAGTATGGCCATTTTCACTATATTAATCCTTCCTACCCAGGAGCAGGGGATGTCTGTCCATTTTCTGATATCATCTTCAATCTCTCTTTTCAGAGTGCCATAGTTTTCAGAGAAGAGATCTTTGATTTCTTTTGTTAGGTTGATTCCTAGGTATTTCAGTTTTTTGGATGCTATTGCAAAAGGAATTATTTGCCCTATTTCTCTCTCAGTGAGTCTGTCATTCGTGTAGAGGAAAGCTATTGATTTTTGTGTGTTGACCTTGTAAGCAGCTACTTGACTGAATTTGGTTATTAAGTCTAGAAGACTTTTGGTGGAGTTCTTGGGGTCTTCTATATAGAGTATCATGTCATCTGCAAATAATGACAGTTTGACTTCTTCATTACCTATCTTTATTCCTTTTATTTCTTTCTCTTATCTAATTGCCATGGCTAATGTTTCCAGAACTATATTGAACAAGAGTGGTGATAGTGGACATCCTTGTCTTGTTCCTGATTTTAGTGTGAAGGATTTCAGTTTTTGACCATTTAGTATGATATTGGCTGTTGGTTTTTCATAGATGGCTTCTATCAGTTTGAGGTAGAGACCATCTATTCCAATGTTTTGTAGGGTTTTTATCATAAATGCATGTTGGATTTTGTGAAATGCTTTTTCTGCATCTATGGAGATAATCATATGGTTTTTGTCCTTGGCTCTATTGATATAGTGTATTACATTGATTGATTTGCGTATATTCAACCAATCCTGCATCCCTGGGGTGAATCCTACTTGATCAGGGTGTATGATCTTCTTGATGATCTTCTGCATTCTGTTTGCCATTATCTTATTAAGGATTTCTGCATCTATGTTCATTAGTGAGATTGGCCTATAGTTCTCTTTTTCAGTTGGATCTTTCTCTGCTTTGGGGATCAAGGTGATGCTTGCTTCCAGGAATGAATTTGGGAGTATTGCTTCCCTTTCAATTTCATTGAGGAGATTAAACAGTAGTGGCAGCAGTTCCTCTCTAAATGTCTTGTAGAATTCAGCAGTGAAGCCGTCAGGGCCTGGGCTTTTCTTAGTTGATAAGCTTTTAATTACATTTTCAATTTCATTGGTTGATATTGGGTTGTTCAGAATTTTGAGGTCTTCTTCGTTCAACTTTGGTAATTCATATGTATCTAGGAATCTGTCCATTTCTTCTGTGTTGTCCATCTTATTGGCGTATAGGTTCTGGAAGTAGGTATTGATGATCCTCTGGATTTCTGCTGGGTCTGTTGTAATTTCATCCTTTTCATTCCTAATTGCATGGATTTGGGCCTTTTCTTTCCTTTTTCTGATAAGGTTGGCTGAGGGTTTTTCAATTTTGTTTATTTTTTTGAAGAACCAACTCTTGGCTTCATTGATTTTTTGTATCATTCTCTTAGTCTTCATTGCATTGATTTCTCCTCTGATCTTTATAATTTCCTCCCTTGTATGAGCTTTGGGGTTGTCCTGCTCTTCTCTTTCTAGAAGCTTGAGGTTCAACATCAGGTTGTTTAATTGGGCTCATTCTGTTTTCCTAATATGCTCATTCACTGCTATGAATTTCCCTTGTAAGACTGCTTTCACTGTGTCCCGTAGATTCCGATATGTTGTGTTGTCATTGTCATTTAACTGAAGGAACTGTCTGGTTTCTTCTTTAATTTCCTCTGTGACCCATTGGTTATTCAGAAGTGTGTTGTTCAATTTCCACATGTTTATGAAATTTTTCCAGTTTCTTTTCCTATGGATCTCCAATTTCATTGCACTATGGTCTGATAATATACAGGGGATAACTTCAATTCCTTTGCACTTACTTAAACATGTTCCATGTGTGAGTATGTGGTCTATTTTGGAGACTGACCCATGTGCAGCTGAGAAGAATGTGTATTCTGATTTACTGGGGTGGAAGACTCTGTAAACATCTGTTAAGTTCATTTGTTCAAGAGTTCGATTGAGTTCTAGTCTTTCATTACTTATTTTTAGTCTAGTTGATCTATCTATTTGTGACAGTGGGGTGTTGAGGTCCCCCACTACAATTGTATTAGTGCGTATATGACTTTTCATGTCGGTCAGTATTTGTTTTATATAGTTGGGCGCACTAGTGTTTGGTGCATAGATATTTATGATTGTCATCTCTTCCTCTTGGATTGTTCCCTTTACAAGGATGTAGTGTCCTTCTTTGTCTCTCTTAATCAGTGTTGGTTTGAAATCTACTTGACCTGCAAAGAGGATAGCTACTCCTACTTTTTTAGAATTTTAACTTAGCACAACCATTAATAATTATTTTAAAAGCAAATCTAATTGGTACTTCCACAAAACTTAATAGTGATGTTAAAACCAGGAAACATTTTTTAACAGTATACTCTTTATGTTTCATAAATTGGTTAACCTCTGTTTTTCACAGTCCAAAAATTCTCAGGAAGTTAGTGACCATATTAAATCTAACACTGACAAATGCCTTTTAACGAAGAAATTTTTCAAAAGGGACAGTTTGAAAGACTTAAAGGTAACTATGTGAAGATTTCATGGCAAGGATAAATCTCAATGACTCCTTTGTGATGTGGGTATAAATTCTAAACTACCCAAAAACTGATATGAGTTTCTTAGGTAAGGCATACTTTACCAATGAATGGTGATGCTCATTTTGTCCATTGCTGTATGAAGAGTAACTGCTTTTAAGAGTGGCTTTTGTGTCTGATTCTTGAGAACAGTACTTTGATTGCAGCACTTAGGTTTGATTGTCTTAGAGTTGTAGTTGAAAATGTGTACATTGTTCTCAGTAAATCTCAGAACTGCATTAAGGAAAAGATGGGAAGTCGAGCATTAGATGCTGTCAGCAGGCCTGCTTGTATTTTGGGCTTTGTCATAAAAATACTGAACATTTAAATTTATTTTTGTTTATTTTTTTTTTAAAAATGTTGTAGAAAAATAGTCTTTTAATAATTATTCAGTGTAGTTAAAAATTACATTGAAAGTCGAGTAACATGCCATTGTTAATTAAAACTTATACTCACTAAATTTATTTATTTTTAGTACATGTTTGCAATTCATGCATTTAGAGTCATCTTTGGGAGTGGTTACATGTACAGATTACAGGGTTTTTCCTACCCCCCCATTCCCCTATCACCCATTTCCTACTTGTTGATATTATTTGTCTTAGCTCATGTTATGGTATATAGCATTTACATTAATTGGAGCTATTAGGTTGCTGTACATGGCACATCTTTATCCTTCTCATTTCCCCTTCCTCTCCTCCTAACCCTACCCCTGATCCTTTGGACCACTTCCCTACTGGGCAAGATCTGTCCCCTTGACCCTTTCTATCCATCCTTTATCATTTTCTTCCTTTATACTTTGCCTCACTCAAATGAGAGCTACCATACAGTATTCACATACCATGCAGTGTCTGATTTCATGCGATATTATATTTTCCAGGTGCATCCATTTTCCTACACATATCTGTCATTCTTTATAGCTGAGTAGTATTCCATTATATATAAACACATTTTCTTTGTCTAATCATCTGTTGAGGGGTGTACAGGCTGTTTCCAGGATTTAACTATTACAAATTGTGCTGCTTAGAAACACTGGTATGCAAGTATCTCTGTAGTATGATGACTTAAGCTCTTTGGGGAAGATACCTAGCAGGGGGACAGCTGGGTCATATGGAATTTGTAATTTCAATTCTTTGGAAAATCTCCGTACTGATTTCCATGATGGTTGTACTAGTTTACATTCTCACCAACAATGCAGAAGGGTTTATTTTTCCCCATAGCCATGCCAGCATTTGTTATTGATTGATTTCCTAATGATTGCCATTCTTTCTGGAGTAAGATGGAATCTTAGCATTGTTTTAATTTGCATTTCTCTCATGGCCACAGATGTTGAACACTTTTTCATATATTTGTTGACCATTTGGAAGTGTCTACTCATTTCTCTAGCCCATTTCTTGACTGGGTCTTTAATTTTAGGTGGTCTAATGGATTTTTTTGTTTGGTACCAGAGATCGAACTCAGGACCTTGTGCTTATGAGGCAGGCTGTGGCACCACTGAGCTAAATCCCCAGCCTGGTTTAATGTTTTTGAGTTCTTTATATATTCTAGATATCAGTTCTCTGAGGAGTAGCTGGCAAAATTTTTTCCCATTCTATAGTTTGTCTCTTCACTCTACTGATTGGTTATTTTGCTGTACAAAAGCTTTTTAGTCTGATATCTCATTTGTTAATTCTTGCTGTATTTCTTGTCTGGTTGAGGTTCTGTTTAGAAAATCCTTTCCTGCTGCTATGTCTTAAAGTGTTTTACTTATTTTGTCTTCCAGAAGGTTCAATGTTTAGCTAAAATTGTTTTAAATTAGAAAATGCAGCCTAAGACTACTCTCTAATTTGCATCGGTATAGTTTTTTATTCATTACTGATATCAACAAAAATTTCATTCAGTGGTGTATGATATTGTCATGATAGGACACATATAAAATCCAGCCTTTCTAGTTATAGTCATAAAGCTATTCTCCTTAATTCTTTTTTAAAAGTAGTTTTATCTTCCAGTAGATATCTTCCAGGTATCCCCCCCTTCTTTTTAGAAGCAAACTTCAAGTACACAGGAAATTAATATTTTGTATTCTTTTTTTTTTTTTGGTACTGGGGATTGAACTCAGGACCTTGTGCTTGAGAGGCAGGCGGCAGAACCACTGAGCTAAATCCCCAGCCCCTAATATTTAATCTCTTAGCTTTAAGCCATTTCAGGCTTCCTGGTGTACCGTGCAGCTTTCATTTCCAACCACTTATCTAGGAGATGTGATGCATCTCTTTTTATAGGATCTTTTAAAATAATTATTAAATCAGTATAAATTTTTCACCATTTTTATAAAGACCATAGGGCATAGGATTCTGAACTGACTTATTTTAAATCTGGACAAAAGTAGAATACTCAGAGCACAGCTAGAATCAGTAACTAAACCATGGAACTGAGGCTGGCTCTGCTCTTCTCCATGTCTATAAGCAGACTTTCTGCAGATGCTCTCATTTTCCCTCCCTTCTCCTTATTTCCCTTCCTACTCCTTTCCCATTCTTTAAATTCTTTTCTTGATACACATTTAACTATAATAAAGCATGATAACAGCTTAAAAAGATGTGCAAAGTGTTGTAGAAGCTAGGTGTGGTGGTAATGTAATCCTACCACTGGGGAGGCTGAGGAAGGATTGCTGAGTTTGAGGCCAGCCTCGACCACATAAGTGAGACTATGTCGCAAAACACCAAAGAAGAAATAAAAGTCTTATAGAATGAGAAGGGAGAGGTCTTCTTTGAGGAGGGAGTGACATGGTGCTGGGGCTGCAAGTTGAGAGGACTTTTCCAGTGGAACACAGTGAGGCACACCAGCAGATGGAACAGCATTCATTCGACAGCATCAAGTCATAATTAGGTTACTACCCAAGGTATAGTCATGCATGAAACTAAGGAGACCCTCGCTTTGGTGGGGCTGATATTCATGGAGACAGGCCAGTGAGGGTGTTGAAAGAGAACTAGGTGGTGTCAAGGGGAAAGAAGGGGACATCCCATGTCCCGAGGCTGTCAGAGTGTGTTCTGAGGAACTCTACTTCTGGGAGATCATGGAAATTGGGCTCTGGGGACAGTCCCCACCTTGATATGCCCTGCTTTCAAGAAATGTAGATAATGCTGGATTAAACCAAATCAGAAAATGTCTTAAGAGATGCTTCAAGGAGTCAGCACTAGGACTTTGGGAGCTGCATTTCCAAAGGACATGTTGTGGGAAAAGCTGGAGCTGAGTGTAGGGACCCCAGTGGCCAGATAGGCGGAAGAGGGTGGAGAAGGGAGCCCAGGCCTGTCAGTCGTGATGGATTTTGGGTCCCGGGCAGGGTGAGGACCAGCACTGGGGGCAGGCTTCCCGAGTAGAAAAGTTTCTCTGGCGTCAGTGTGGAAGCTGGTTTGAGGGAGGAAATGGTAGATCAAGATGCTTTGCAGTAAGAAGAAAATGACGAGGGCCTGGCAGTGGCGAGGAAAAGGTATGTTCTAAAGACTTTTGAAGGTAGAATGACTCGGATAACTATGTTTATAGACAATAAAGTGTGAGTAGAAAAACTCTTGGCATGTAATGTTCTGACCACAGAAAATTGCATCTTCAGAGGAGGAAAACTTGGTGCTGAGCTGCCAGTGAGTGACAGCCACAAAAGCGTGAGGCAGCAGGTGAAACTGAGTCAGTGAAAAACAGGAGCAAAGAGATGTGTTTAAAAGTGTTCCAAACTCGGCATCTCTACCCTGTGTTCCTTTCCCTTTCAAAGTAAGGGAAGGTTAGAAGTGAAGTGGGACAGTCAGTGTGACCTGGTTTGGAAAGGTTGAGCTCTTTGGGAACCAGCAAGGTTGTCACTGCTTCTGAAGCAGTGACAGAAGCTGACCTTGGCTGAGGGGCAGGTGATCCTCGTGTCTCACTGACGAGGACAGCTGCCCTGGCTGTGTGGGCAGCTAGGTCCTGTGGCATCTGAACCTCGTTTCCAGGCGCTGAGGCAGGCAGAGGGAAGTTGCACCTGGCAGGAAACACCGGAGCATCAGGGAGAGAGAATGAAATGTGGCCCAAAGTCACACAATGTTATTTTTATATATACAGGTACAAATACATATACATGTATGTTATATGTGTGTTTACCTATTCTGTGATGTGTTTATGGTACTTCCCACCAGCATTGATGAATTCTTCATATCTCTTCATCAATTGGTTGTGATCCATTAGATCAGATCTTTGGTTCATCAAGTCAGAAAAATAATCACCTTCTTCAAGGCTATCTTGGTTAGCTGCTTAACTGTCTTACAGGAAAAAAAGAGTCAGTGAATTGTCTTGAGGATGAAGTAGTAGAAGTATATGCCTTTACAAACTTAATGCAAATGTGACAAGCTTATAAACTTGTTTTTCTTTTGGAGGTACTTAGGATCAAACCTAGGGCCTTCACACTTAGCTACATCTGCAGCCTTTGTTAAATTTTTGAGACGGGGTCTCACTGAGTCCCTAAATTGCCCAGTCAGGGCTCAAGTTGTGATCTTCCTGCCTCATCCTTCCAGAGTTGATGGGATTACAGGAAGGAACCAGTTGGCTGATGAACTATTTAAGTGAAAAACCTTGTTTTATTTATTTTTTAATCTAATACTCTTCTTGCTGGAATTTAGTCAAATGACAAAAGAATAGATAAGAGTATACAGAGAGAAAAGCTACAGAATATGAATTAACAAGATACAGTAGTTTGATATCATTACTCCTCAATTTTTCTTAGCCTTATTACTAATGAACTAGACTAGAACAATAAATGGAGTATTACACTTGACATTTTGTATTTTAGTCTTGAAATACTGGTATTAAAATCTAAAAGTCATACTGCCATTTGACCAATACTGTATTCTTAGATCTTTGAAGAAACTTTTTCTTTAATAACTTATCAAATAAGTATTTGATGTGATTGTGTAGACTGTTTGATTATACTCTTTGAATGCAGTAAGGAAACTTCTAGCCCAGATATCAGAGTTGGCCCTTATTTCAGTTTCCTCTAGCCCTCACCTTTGGAGAACCGCTCTCTGGAATTATGCTATGTGTAGGAAAAACGCAAATGTGTGCTTTGGTTCTTGTTTTTTTTTGGTACCAGGGATCGAACTCGGGTCCTTGCACTTGCACAGCAGGCAGCGAAACCACTGAGCTAAATCCCCCGCCTGTGTGCTTTGGTTCTTTAGGGTGGAAATGAGAATTGCGTCGGTGTCCTTACTCAGTGAACACGCTTTGTGAGCTGTGGGGTACACTTTGACGTTGACCAGCCACATCACAACATGTTGTGGACTGCACTGTACTTACCTCATTCCCACACCTGGTTCATTCTTCTTCTTGCTTCTTTCCGTGTGTCTCCCCATCATGGTTACTTGTCCCATTAGTTTCCAGCTCTGTGTAGAGGTGTGTCCAGACCCTTCTGTTCCTGGCCCGCATAGGAGCCACCCTGCCTGCAATCTTGGGTGGGCTGTGGGGGCTGTGTGTGAGCCTGTACTGGAGGTTCAGGTACTGGCTGGCATTCACACTCTTTTACCTTCCTGTGGGCTCACTTTTTAATTAGCACAGCCTCAGAAGGGTCAATATCAGAGTGGGTTGTTACCGAAAGAGCAAGCCGGCCTAAGTCTGTCAGGCTTCCTCTGTGATCTCTTCATTCCGCATGTGACTGTTTACCAGCCCTCACCAGAAGCTGAACAGTGGAGATTGCCCCCATCTTGTACTCTGTGAACTAAACCTCATTTTTAGATAAAGTCTCCAGCTTCTGGTACTTTGCTATAGTAACAGAAATGGACTAAAACAGGAGCAATCTCTCTATGGGCGTGTGGGTCCTCAGAATCTGTCTAGGGAAACACTGTCAGAGTGGTGTTGCTGGGACTAGACCATCCTTTTTACTTCTTTACCTTTTGGAGTATTTTGATTCTGGCTCCCAGATTCCAGAGTCTGTGCCAGCATCTCTTTTTCTTGGTTTTTGTTGTTTATCAGATTTTTTTGGGGGGGGGCGGGGTACCAGGGATCAAACTCGGGACCTTGTGCTTTCGAGGCAGGCAGTGGAACCACTGAGCTAAATCCCCGGCCCGATTGTTTATCAGATTTTTAATTTTGCTTTTTATCACAAATTGGATTTTAGTGTCTTGCTTATACCTTAATTTTCCCTTCTCATTTTTAGCTTTATACTCCCTGCTTTGGCACCCAACCAATCAACAAGCTATCATGCTATCCTCAAAATAGAGCTACTTGCAGAGTATCTTAACACAGGATTTGTCAGTGATGTTCATTTCAGAAAAACTGAACCACCCAAGTGCAAAAATGTAGTGAGCTATATTCCCTGTCTGAATGCTAGAACATCAGAATCCCTTGGGAGACAGTTGAAGTTGGCAAGGTGGGTCCGTGGCTAAGATGTTGCTAACACCAAGAGGTTCTTTCAGTGTCACACTTAACATGAACTGCAGGAGAGGCAGTCTACTCATGTTGTTTCGTAAGTGGGATTTGAGTGACTGATGTTTAAGTGACAGGTAAGTGCCAGTAATAACAAACAAGCTGAGTTTTAAAAGTGGTTCATTTTATTTAGCAGTTGTTCAGGAAGGGTGAGGCATGGGTGATACAGATTCCTGTTGAGCAGTTCCACGCAGAACTTCTCAAAGTTTATGGCCGTCAGTAGGCGGCACTTCCATCTCCACATCTGACCACTGTCAGCGGCTAGTACCAGCAGGGCCCAGGCTCCATCCTGTAGTCTCAGATTCTAGCAATGAGCTCCCTATTTTGACATTTATATTGTTAAGTTTTTTTCTCAGTACAGGGGTGTGAAACTAGGCTTTTTGTACTGAGCTATACCTGTAGCCCCTATTTGTTTGTTTTGAGACAGTATCTCACTAAATTGTCCAGACCAGGCTCAAACTTGCAGTCCTGCCTCAGCCTCCCAGAGTGCTGGGATTACAGGTGTGGGTTACCTGGTTAGTTGTTGAATTTTTTGAGTAATATTTTATATTTTTATTTTATTGGGGTTTTTTTCCATTAAGTTTATTGGTACATTTTAGGTATAAAATAGTTACATTTATCATTAGGCTCTTGTGCCTTTACATGATGTATCTTGGTTCTTATTTTTATGCCTTCCCCTGCCCTCCCTTTACCCCCTCCACCTTTCCCTATTTGCAAAGACTTTGTTTCCACTTTTTTCCTTTTCTCGTATTTTTTCTTTTCACTTCTTTCCTTTCCCCTACCCCTCCCACTTCCCCTACTCCTTTAGACCTTTTCTTCCTATTACACAATATCAGTTGTACATTATTTTAATTACAATGTCAAAATTTAGAGGACATTGCTACAGACTTTACAGAATTTAAAAGGACATAGAAAGCATATTACAAAAATCTTTTTTGAAATAAATTTGAGAACTTCAAAATACCTTAGAAGACAAATTAATGAAAATGACTCTGGAAGAAATAGAAAACTTGAATAGCACCTATTAAAGAAAGTACATTCTTAGCTTGAAAACCTACCTATATGACAAAAACAGGCTCATATACATTTTAACTGAGGAATTATATCAAACATTTAAAGCAGAAAAATAAAGGAACATTTCTCCCTTCATCTTAGGAAATCAACATTGTGCTAATACTAAAACTGGATAAAGATAAGAAAAAAGTATGAACATAGATAACAATTTGTTTAACAAAACAAACTATTAGAGGTCAGATCTGGCAGTATGTAGAAAGTGGTTTTATTATAGGGATGGCAGTGTGTTCAGCATTGGAAGATCCACCCCCATAAATCATCATTTTAACAGAGGAAAGGAAAAAACCATATGATCCTGTCATTAGTTGCAGAAAAAGTATTGGACTAAATTCTACAGCTGTTCATGGTAAAAGCTATCAGGAGACTAGGAGTAGAACAGAACCTTCTCAGCAGATAAGACATGTACTCCATACTTCGAGCAAAAATGCCTTATATGACTGGAAAAGATACAATGCTTTCTCCCTAAGGTGGGGAACAAGAGCAGATATGCCTACTCTTCATCTGTCCATTAAACTTTGAAACATAGGCCCAAACCAAAATAGTCTGGCAATAAAAAGAAACAATTAGCATAGGATTGGCAAGGTAGAAGTAAAATCTTTATATGTAGATGAAATGATCATCTACAGAGAAAATACTAGGAAATCTGTAGGAGCCCCTAGAACTTGTATCTGAATTTAGCAGGATTAGAAAACACAAGGTATATATAAAAATTCAGGTCTATGTATACTTGCTATAAATGAAGAATTGGATATTGAAATTTAAAAGTTATGGTGGAGTACAAAGGACCTAGAAAAGTAAAAAGAAAAAAAAAAAACAATGTTGGAAGACATTTATTACCTAATTTTAAGACTTCCTCTAAAGCTACAGTAATCAAGGGAGTGTTGGTATAAGGAAAGACATATAGATCATTGGAATAAAACAGAAAATCTAGAAATAGAACCACACATATATGGTCCACTGAGTTTTGAAAGATTATTTAACATTAACATTTTATAGAACATAAAAACTCAAGAGCCGAGGAAAAGATAGTGCTTTCAGCAAATGGTACTAGAACACCTGGTATCCATATATAAAAAATTAACCTCAACCCTTTATTTCCATACATAAAAATAACTTGAAAGGATCTATGAACCTAAATATGAAAAACTAAAACTATAAAACTTTATGAATTTAGGTTAGGCAGGAGTTTCCTAGGATACAAAAATCATGATGTATAAAAGAAAACAATTGATAAATGAGATTCCATCACAATTTAGAACTTTAAATGACATTGTTAAAAAAATGAAGAGTAGTCCTTAAACAGACCATATTTATAATACATATAATGTATGACCAGAATATATAAAGAAGACTTACAGCTCATTAATAGACAACTCAATTAAAAAGTAGACAGAAGATGAATAGCCAGTACAGCACAAGGAAAGGTGTGGAACACTAGAATCAGAAAAATACGAATCAGTACAATAACAAAGTTGTATTATACACTCATTAGGGAGATGAAGTTAAAAGTTTTAAAAGAACAAATGTCAGCTTAGGTGTGAACCAGTTAGAACTTTCTTATACTGCTAATGTGAATGTAAAATGATAAAACCATTTTGGAAAACAATATAGAAATTTCTTTTATTACTGTTAAGAACCAACAGTTCTGTTAGGTTTTTACTTAAGAGGAATGAAAACCACATGTACACAATAAATTTATACATACAAGTTGACTATCCCTTATCTGAAATTCTTAGGACCAGAAGAGTTTCAGATTTTGGTTTGAAATCCACTTGATCTGCAAAGAGTATAGCTACTCCTGCTTTTTTTCGGGTTCCTGTCACATGGAGTATTGTTTTCCACCTTTTACCCTTCAGTCTATTAATTTTTTTGGGTTTTTGTTTGGGGGGGGGTTGGTAATAGGGATTGAACTCGGGTCCTTGCACTTGCGAGGTAGGCAGCGGAACCACTGAGCTAAATCCCCAGCCCAGTCTGTTAATTTCTTTTTGAATTGTGTTTCTTGTATGCAGCATATTGTTGGATCTTGCTTCTTGACCCTTTCTGCCAATCTATTTCTTTTGATTGGTGAATTGAGACTATTAACATTGATGGTTATAACGGATACATATTGAGTTATCATTGTTATGACTTTTTCTTTTTGTTGGATTCTCCCCCTTTGTGTTTAATTTCTTGTTGCACTGAATGGATTCATTCTGCTGGGATTCCTGGGGTTGTGATCCTCATTGTCTTTTCCTAGGATATTGTCTCAAATTTTTTGGAGTGCTGGTTTGATATTCATGAAGTTCCTGAGGTGCTCTTTGTCATGAAAGTATCTTATTTCTCCATCAATTTTAAAAGATAGTTTTTCAGGGTACATCAATCTGGGTTGGAGGCTGTTTTCCTTTAGGGCTTGAAATATGTCACTCCAAGCTCTTCTTGCCTTGAGGGTTTGCATTGAGAAGTCTGCTGTGATTCTGATGGGTTTTCCTTTGTATGTGATTTGTTTCTTTTCTCTAATTGCTTGTAGAACTTTGTTCTTCTCTTGGGTTTCTGGAATCTTAATTATTTGCCTACGTGTAGATTTTTTTTTTTTGATCAAGGCTAGTTTGTGTCATATATGCCTCACTTATCTGTATGTCAAGTTTTTTTCCCCTGCTTCGGAAGTTTTCTGCCATTACTTCTGTGAACAGTTTTTTTTATATCATCTGCACTCTCTTTTGTTTCTTCATTGACTCTAGTCAGTCTTATGTTATTCTTCTTTGCATCATCTAGCAGCTGCTGGATTGATTTCTCGTGGTGCCTTACAATTTTGAAGCAATTTTTCTTTTCCTGGTCACTAATTGCAATCTTATCTTCTATATCTGAAATTCTGTCCTCACATTGGCTCATTCTGCTGTGTAAGCTTCCAATGGAGTTTTTAATCTCCTGGAAATCTGTTTACATCTGTTTTACAGATTCCATTTTTTTCCTATGTTGGGATTCCATCATGTTCCTCAGTTCCTCTATTTTTTTTTACTTGTGTCCTCTCTAGATTTATTAATCATGTCTTACACTATGGGTACAACCTCTGCTGTGATCTGAGAAATTATTTGATTTTATTTTTTCCAGATCCTCTTTTGTTGCCAGTTCAGGGAGTCCAGGTAGTTGAGTATCATATTGTTCCATCATGTTTCCCTTTGGGGTTGCTACAGGTGATCTGGAAGTCTGTTTTTGAGACATGTTTATGTGTCTTCTCATTGTGATGGGGTGGGGGGATAGGTGTTGCTGGCGCCCACGCGGCTCACCTCTGCACTGAGAGGGCTGGTACAGTGGCCCAGAAGCCCCCTCCTGGGTGCTGGGAGCAGCTCATTTCCTCTGCATTGAGGGGCTTGTATGGTGGCCTGGAAGCCTGTATTTTTATTTTAACTTTAAAAGGATGTGATTTTCCTTTTTATTCCTAAGTTGCATGTGATTTTTACATTATTTTTTAATTTTCTTTGCACCTCATGAGACTGGCATCCCTATTTCAACAAGATATATTTCTTCATCTCTGAAAGGAAGATAATATCTTCATGGTTGAATGACTTACATGTTTCCAAGAAAACTTCAAACCAAAATTCTTCCTAGAAAGATAAATAAAAAGGGAAAGGGGAACTATGGAAGAGCCAGCTCTAGAAGTGGGTTAAGATTATAGCAGAGGTCATTGTGTGCTTAATCTAATTTTAATTCTTTTAGAAGAACCTAACATTTTCAAAAATTTGCCTTTCTTATATCCTGTGGCTTATGTGTCAGTTTTCCTTAATAACTTTTAAAACATGTGTATATCACCCTACTAAATACGTTAATGAGTCTTTGTCTAATAGCCTGTCTCCCAAACATGTATTACATTATATGTGTACAATGTTACATATTTACTTTGTAAGGAAGATACCTGTATTTCTATTTTATCTACATATAGCAAGAAATATAAGCCACATGGTTGCTTTATTTCTATGAATTTATCTTCTCTTCTGGACATTTGTGGTATCATTTAAATCATAAAATTATGTTTGAAGTCTTGGTTCTTCAAAATTCTATTTCATGCATATTAGTATGTTTTTCTTGATGCTGGCAAATGATTACTTGCAAATTCATCTGAAAACAATTTGAGTGTCCTTGTGGGAAAGCATGACGGTATAATTATTGATCTTAAATACATTTCTTTTTTCCCCCTTAATAATTCAAGAAAAATGGGTGAACTAGGCAAATAGACAGGATCCTGGGTTCTATGATTAGTTGGCATTTACACAGATCTTTCACATGAGATTTAATAAAGTGTAACATGGAGTTTAGAAAGGTAATCTATAAGAAAATCAGAGAAAAAGTCTTTTAAGCACATTTTTGACAGTATTGCATGATGCTCTTTCTGCAGCTGTAATTGTCTAGTGTTTCTGTCAAAAGATGTAAAGCTGTATTCAGTAATGAGGCTGGCAGGAATCTGAGACTTTGTGTTCATTTCTTTTCATGACGGGAAGTCCAGCCTTTTGAAAAGAGGTAGAAATTAACATTTCTCCAGAATTACATTTCCCTTCATTTGAGGTTATCTGTTAATTCCAGTATTTTACTGTGTTTGGTAAATAGGCCAAATATACATTTTATTATATTTGAAAGTCAGGAGAGGCAATGAAACTTAACAAATTTCAACTGGCATTGAGGTTTGCTGATAAGCATGGCAGTTGCACCACTCCAAAAAGATTACATTATGTAGAATTGGAAAGCAAGTTGTATTTACAAAAGACAGGATGATGTTCCTAATAGGAATTCAGAATAGACTATCCACTCTCATGTTCTGCTCAGCTTTACTAGAAATAACTTCATTTTTGAAAGGACAAATCTGAATGAAGCTGCAAGCATTCCCTCTCCACAGATACTCATCCAAAGGGTTTATGTTAAATTCTCCTGATGGGCACACAGCAGTACTTTCTGCTGGATCTATAGAAACAAGTAAAAATCTAAATAATATACTTGATTGCTTCATGCACCAGCCATTGGATTGCTAGATTTATGTCTACAAACTGTGGAAGCAATGTTGCAATATGATATTGTGACAGTAACTGTCACAGTCATAATACAGGGATCTATTTTCATCTTGTCAGGGTAAAGTTATTAAGATTCACAGACAGTAGGTCAGAAGGGTCACCTACTATCACTCCTCATCTGTGGTTAAATGCTGACCTAAACAGCTAGTATATAATGTCAGAATTATCACAGTGTCCGGGATACAGAAGTACAACCTGCTGCATGATTTATTGCGTTTCCTGTCTGGAATGAAGATTATGAAAAGGCCAACAACTGTGAGCGGCAGTGGTTCAGAAGAAACTTAATTTCTATTTTTTTCCTCTTTTCCTTTTTCATTTTAGATTCTGGATTTAGTAAAGGGGACACATTACCAGGTAGCCTGTCAGAAGTACTTCGAGATGATCCATAATGTAAGTACATTTTAAAAATCTTTATAGCCTAATTCTTTGTCGCTTGTGTTCTTTTGTGTTTCATTCAAGGTTTTTAGTGGCAGCATTAGAAACACTAGCTGTTTTCAGCACAAAAGAATATATGATATGCTGTTAGGAAACTTACACAATCTATAAAAGGGCCAGAGAACTAAGCATGGATGCTATAGAACCAAGAACATTGTAGCTGGGATAAGCTACATCATGAAACGAATCTTACTTTAGTTCAGGTGATGCCCACTATTCTGTATATAGGGACAAGACCAAGGGTTGAGAAACTCTCTGTAAAGAGCCAAATTGTGAAATTTTAGGCTTCGTAATTCACGTGGTCTCTGTCACAGTTACTCACTTGTGCTGTTGTAGTGCAAAAGCAGCCATAGAGTGTGTGTATTATAAATGAACAGGTATGGCTGTGGACCAGTAGAGCTGGCAGTGGGCTAGCTTTGAGCCATTGTCCTTAGTCTGCCAACCCTGACTGGAGTAGCTCTAGAACCTTTGTCATAGCTACCCAGGTGAACCAAAGGCTTTTTCCATCTTCCACGCAGAGAACCTGATCCTTCTGCTTGTGGCTGCCCTCTCCTGTTATTCTAGTCTACTTCCCAAGTCACACTCACTCTCATAGTAGCACGTAGGCTGCATGTGGACCCTAAGCAACCAAGGAGTCAGAGAGGTTGATTGGTTTCTATCTGGCCAGCCTCCTTGGCACAAAAGGCCTGCTAGGTAAATGGGGAGACTGCCGAGTGACTCAGCATGTCACAGAGTCCAAAGGGGCAAAGCCAGAGCCCAGAGCTTGGAGACCTATAGAAACTAGAAACAGACAGTGTGGGAGGAACTGTGGTGCTCTGAGGAATTCAGGTCCTGTTGGGAGCATTCACATGGACACACCCAAGGCTCTGTGCACTCAGACAGAACACATCTGCAAGCCGGATTCTGCCCATTGCCCCAGTTCACAACCCTTCATCCTGAGCAGGAATTCCCACATCCAAGAGTGAGTGGACTTCGGGGTCCAGTGTCTCCTAAAACATTTTACAGGTGCGTTTTTATGGAATCCAATGTATTTATCTGGTCTCACAGGGATCCATGGTCTCCCAAGAATGATAGTGCATTTTTTGAGTTCCTTAGCAGCTACCAGGCTGTTTTTTTTTTTTTTAATCATGCTAAGTTTTAAAACTATTTTCATATTTTCTGTTGTCACAAAGTAAATTTCCTGTTCTGGTTTATATAATTGTAGAGTTTCTTGCTTGATAAAGAGTTCATAGGAATAATATCTTCTATAACATTGTCAATAATAATTAAAATGATGATAATACCAGTAGAACCCCTTAGTCCATGCCACCTACAGCACTAAGTCCTTTGAGCACATTAGCTCCCTTATCTAACTGTGACCAGGTATTATTTATATCCCCATGTATTAGTAAAACCTGGAGAAGCCAAGCAACTATGCATGATCGTATTGCTGATTAGAAAGGGGCTTGGGTCTGAACCAGGCTAAGTCATCTGTAGCTGTGAGCCTGACCATGACTGCACTCTTCTGTGAAATCTGCTACTGTATTTATAATCACTGCCGAGGCGATATGCATTTTCCTATCTAGAGTCAGAGAATGGTGAGTGTGGATGAACAGATGTCATCGGATTCCGCCTTTGTATTTCTGTACAAAGAGATGGGGCTTAGTGCCTCTGTGTGACTTGTCCAACTACCCCAACAGCTTTGGGAGACTTGGGCCCGAAGCCTGGCCACTGTGGAACTAGACTTCTCTCTCCTACACCCAGCATGTGAAAATGCTGTTATTTCAAAATACACTTTTACAAAATTTAAAAGATTAGACATCAAAAACCACTACTGCAAACAATAACAAAATCTGGTTTCTCCAGAGTAGGAATTGTAAGGTACCCTGCATGTGTTTGGCGTTTCAGCCCGTTTGGTAGGACTTGTTGCCTCAGAGACTGCGTTTCACAATTTGCTGGCTCAGCATGAGAGATTTAATTTCTTACATGTTCTCAAATATTTGTGGACCCTATTAATTTAGAGGTCTCAGAACTCTCAAAAATTGAGGTCTACTGTCCAGTCTCCTTTTTTAAAAAGTACGAAAATTAGACTTAAATATTGAGTTTGTTACATAAGCACTAAAAAATGAATATTTCTTTTAATTCTTAAAATTTGACTTGGAGCCTTTCTCCTATTGATTATTCCCCCCAAGAATATTGCTACCATTGCCTGTTTTTAAAACTTGCCTTAGACACATGAATATATGAAAAGACATGAATCTAAATCCTCCACATACGGAAGTAGTCAAACCGCACATAAATCAATGAAATAAAAAGGCTGTTTGTAGGGCCGGAGATTTAGCTCAGTGGTTCCACTGCCTGCCAAGCAAGTGCTAGGTCTTGAGTTCTATCTCCGGTACCAGAAAAAAAAAAGGCTGTTTATGTTCACTAGCTCTCCCAGTATAGATTTTTAGATGTGAATATCTCCTTCCATTTATTATATTTTCTAATTTAATTTAAAAACAGAATCTGTTTTTTTAAAAAAACTGTGTATCCTTTTATTGGTACATTTTAGGTATACAATATAATGACATCATTGGAAATTTGCACCTTTACATACTGTCTTGGTTCTTATTTTTTCCCCCTTCCCCTGCCCTCCCTTCAAGCCCTCCATCCCTCCCTATTTACAAAGACTTTGTTTTCTCTTTTTTATTTTCTCATATTCCATTCCCTTCTTTCCTTTCCCCTACCCCTCCCACTTCCCCTTTGACCCTTTTCTATTTCACACTTTCAGTTTCTCACACTAGAGAAACTATTCAGCATTTACACGTGTGTCCTATTTATTTCACTTAAGAGTATCGCCTCAATGTGCAACCATTTAGCAATAAATGTCTCTAATTTCTCATTTTTTAAGGCCGAGTAGTACTCTATTTTATAAAAAAAAAAACACATTTTCTTTCCCTAGTCTCTAGTTGATGGGCATTTGGGCTGTTTGCAAGTTTTGGCTATTACAAACTGTGCTGCTATGAACATGGGTGCACATATATGTATCACTGTGGTATGATTCTTTTAATTCTTTGGGGAAGATAACCAGCAGGGGAATAGCTGGATCAAATGGGACTTCCAATCCTAGTTTTTTGAGGTATCTCCATACTGATTTCCACAATGGTTGCACCAGTCTACATTCCCACCAGCAGGGGAGGAGGGTTCATCTTTCCCCGTAACCCTGCCAGCATTTGTTATTGGTTGATGTCATGATAGCAGCCATTCTTTCTGGAGTGAGGTGGAATCTCAGCATTGTTTTCATTTGCGTCTCTCAAATGATCAGTGATGTTAAACATTTTTTCATGTGTTTGCTATTTCTAATTCTATGTCTGAGAAATGTCTTACATTTCAGATGCCCATTTTTGAATTGGGTCTTTATATTTGGGTGGTCTGATTTTTTAAAGTTCTTTATATATTCTAGATAGTAGACATTTGAGGAATAGCAGGTGAAAATTTTTTCCTAGATTTCAGGTTGTCTCTTCACACTGTTGGTGGTATCTCTTGCTGTGAAGATGCTTTTTAGTAAGAAGAGATCCCACTTGTTGATTGTTTGTGCTAGTTCATGGGCAACTGAGGTTTTGTTCATAAGATCTTTTCCTACACCAGTGTCTTCAAGAGTTCTACTTAACCTCTGTTCCAACCGGTTCACTGCTTCTGTTTTAATAGTTAGATCTTTAATCCATTTAGATTTTAGTTTAGTGCGTGGTGAGAGATATAGGTCTAGTTTTAATCTTTGGCAAGGTGAAACCCAATTTTTCCAGCACCATTTATTAGAGAGGCTATCTTTCCTCCAGTGAGGGTGTTTGGCCCCTTTGACAAAGATGACATGGCTGAGTGTGTTTGGAGTTGTTTCTGCATCTTCTGATCTCATCTACTGGTCCTCAGTCTAGAAGACTTTTGTTGGAGTTCTTGGGGTCTTCTCTATAGACTATCATGTTATCTGCAAATAATGACAATTTGACTTCATTTCCTGTCTTTACTCCTTTTATTTCTTTCTCTTGTCTAATTGCTGTGGCTAATGTTTCCAGAACTATATTGAACAGTAGTGGTGATGGTGGACATCCTTGTCTTGTTCCTGATTTTAGTGTGAAGGATTTCAGTTTTTGACCATTTAGTATGATATTGGCTATTGGTTTTTCATAGATGGCTTTTATCAGATTGAGGTAGAAACCATCTATTCCAATATTTTGTAGGGTTTGTATCATAACTCCATGTTGGATTTTGTCAAATGCTTTTTCTGCATCTATAGAGATGATCATATGGTTTTTGTCCTTGGCTATATTGATATAGTGTATTACGTTGATTGATTTGCATATATTGAACCATCCCTGCATCCCTGGGATGAATCCCACTTGGTCAGCGTTTATGATCTTCTTGATGATCTTCTGCATTCTATTTGCCAGTATCTTATTAAGGATTTTTGCCTCTATGTTCATTAGTGAGATTGGCCTATAGTTCTCCTTTTTGATTGGGTGTTTCTCTGCTTTGGGGATCAAGGTGATGCTTGCTTCCAGGAATGAATTTGGGGATATTGCTTCCCTTTCAATTTCATTGAAGAGTTTAAACAGTAGTGGCAGTAGTTCCTCTCTAAATGTCTTGTAGAATTCAGTGGTGAAGCCATCAGGGCCTGGGCTTTTCTTAGTTGTTAAGTTTTTAATTATGTTTTCAATTTCATTGATTGATATTGGGTTGGTTAGAATTTTGAGGTCTTCTTTGTTCAACTTTGGTAATTCATATGTATCTAGGAATCTGTCCATTTCTTCTGTGTTTTCCATCTTATTGGCATATAGGTTTTTGAAGTAGGTATTGATGATCTTCTGGATTTCTGCTTGGTCCATTATAATTTCATTCCTAATTGCATGGATTTGGGCCTTTTCTTTCCTTTTTCTGATAAGGTTCGCTAAGGGTTTGTCAATTTTGTTGGTTCTTTTGAAGAACCAACTCTTGGCTTCATTGATTTTTTTTGTATTGTTTTCGTAGTCTCCATTGCATTGATTTCTGCCCTGATCTTTATAATTTCCTCCTTTCTATGGGCTTTGGGGTTGTCCTGCTCTTCTTTTTCTAGAAGCTTGAGGTTCAGCATCAGATTGTGTAATTGAGCTAACTTTTCCTAATATGAGTATTCACTGCTATGAATATCCTTTGTAAGACTGCTTTCATTGTGTCCCATAGATTCTGATATGTTGTATTGTCATTGTCATTTAATTGAAGGAACTAATTTCTTCAATTTCCTGTGACCCATTGGTTATTCATAAGTGTGTTGTTCAATTTCCATGTGTTTATGAAATTTTTGCAGTTTCTTTTGCTATTGATCTCCAATTTCATTGCACTATGGTCTGATAATATACAGGGAATAACTTCAATTCCTTTGCACTTAAACATGTTATATGACCAAGTATGTGGTCTATTTTGGAGAATGACCCATGTGCAGCTGAAAAGAATGTGTATTCTGATTTTGTGGGGTGGAACACTCTGTAAACATGTTAAGTTCATTTGTTCAAGAGTTTGATTTCTAGTACTCCATTGCTTGTATTTTGTCTATTTGATCTATTTGTGACAATGGGATATTGAGGTCCCCCACTACTACTGTATTAGTGCTTATATGATTTTTCATGTCTGTTACTATTTGTTTTATATAGTTGGGCACACTAATGTTTGGTGCATAGATATTTATGATTGTCATCTCTTCCTCTTGGATTGTTCCCTTTACAAGGATGTAGTGCCTTCTTTGTCTCTGTTAATCAGTGTGGGTTTGAAATCCACTTGGTCTGCAAAGAGGATAGCTACCCCTGCTTTTTTTCGGGTTCCTGTTGCATGGAGTATTGTTTTCCACCCCTTAACTTTCAGTCTATGAGTTTTTTTGAATTAAGTGTGTTTCTTATATGCAGCATATTGTTGGATCTTGCTTGTTGACTCATTCTGCCAGTCTATTTCTTTTGATTGGTGTGTTTAGACTATTAACATTGATGGTTATAACTGATGCATATTGACTTATCATTGTCATGACTTTTTCTTTTTTTTGGATTCTCCTCCTTTGTGTTTAATTTCTTGTTGTGCAGGGTGGATTCATTCTGCTAGGCTTCCTGGGGTTGTGATCCTCATTGTCTTTTCCTAGGATTTTGTCAAAAGTTTTTTGGAGTGCTGGTTTGGTATTCATGAGGCTCCTACGGTGCTCTTTGTCATGAAAATATCTTATTTCACCATCAATTTTGAAAAGATAGTTTTGCAGGGTACATCAATCTGGGTTGGAGGCTGTTTTCCTTTAGGGCTTGAAATACATCACTCCAAGCTCTTCTTGCCTTGAGGGTTTGCATTGAGAAGTCTGATGTGATTTTGATGGGCTTTCCTTTGTATGTGATTTGTTTCATTTCTCTAACTGCTTGTGGAACTTTGTTCTTCTATTGGGTTTCTGGAATCTTAATTATATTCCTATGTGTAGATTTTTTTTATCAAGGTAGTTGGAGTCCTATATGCCTCGCTTATCTGTATGTCAAGTTTGTTTCCCCTGGTTTGGAAGTTTTCTGCCATCATTTCTGTGAACAGTTTTTTTTTATGTCATCTGCACTCTCTCTTGTTTCTTCATTGACTCCAATCAGTCTTATGTTATTCTTTGCATCATCTAGCAGCTGCTGGATTGATTTCTCGTGGTGCCTTACAATTTTGGAGCAATTTTTCTTTTCCTGGTCACTAACTGCAATCTTATCTTTTATATCTGAAATTCTGTCTTCACATTGGCTCCTTCTGCTGCATAGACCTTCAATGGAATTTTTAATCTCCTGGAAATCTGTTTTCATCTGTTTTATGGATTCCATTTGTTTACTATGTTGGGATTCCATCATGTTCCTCAGCTCCTCTATTTTTTTTATCTGTGTCCTTTCTAGATTTATCAATCATGTCTTGCAGTATGGGCACAATCTCTGCTGTTGTGTGAGAAATTATTTCTGATTTCATTTTTTCCAGATCCTCCTTCATTGCTAATTCAGGGAGTCTAGGTGGTTGAGTATCAGAGTGATCCATCTCGTTTCCCTTTGGGGTTGCTGTAGGTGATCTGGAAGTCTGGTTCTAAGGCTTGTTTACCTCTCTTCTCATTTATATGGGGGGGTGCTGATGGCATCCACATGGCTAACCTCCTCTCTGCTGGGAGCAGTCGTAGGTTGGCCTGGAAGCCTCCTACTGTGCTCTGGGAGCTGTGGCACTGTGACCCAGAATCTGTTTTTATTGTCATGTTTCTGCCATTCTGCCCCCCTCCCTAATAAAACCCTAGGTTTATTTTCCAGAGGCCTCTGTGATCAAATTCACTTAAATGAAAATTTTGAAGATGAACCAGTTAATTGATACCATTTGCAAGAGCACTATGGTAGTTCCATATGGCTTTTTTTTGTAATACCAGCTGCCTCATTATAAGCTGTCATTGCAAAGCCTCTTGATTAAAACCTAAATATCCCATAGGTAAAACAATATTGCCCCCATTCCTTCAAAATCTACATTTGCTATGGCAGAAATATGAGACCCATGTTTCTGTGAAGGTCATTGTGTGCAAAATGTGTTGATTCTGAGCAAATGTTTGAGAGGTATTCATTTAGGAGATGTCAGAAGCTAGCCTGCTTGAAACCTGCACTCCTCAGTAGTTTTACTGAGCAGCATTTAAATAATTTTGTAGTACAGTGCATTCTTTACTTTTCTGTTGTTTCATGTGTACATGAAAACACTAGGTCTTGAGTAGACTGATTTCTGAGCTTTAATTGAAAATACTTTCTTCAGAATTAAATCTCTTTGGACATTGAGCAGTTCTGAATACTATTTTCCAAACAGTTGAGCATAAACCTACTGTATATCTTAAGTAGGATATGTGAAATACATGTAAGCCCCTTTTTATATTAATGTTGGGTCATCATTATAGATATCTACTAGAATTCTGGGCCAAACTCCACTGTTACCTGTCTCTTGAAACAGTGGAATAGCTCCCATCTTATTTCCCAAGTCCACATGTTCCCATTCCAGCTTTTCCTCTCCACTGCTACAGTGATGCTTTTGAGGTATTAGGGATTGAACTCAGGGCCTCATACATACTAGGACAGCAGTTTACCAGTGAGTTCCACCCCTAGACCTGGATCTCTAAAATAAAGAAATTTGATAATTTTAGCACCCTGCTTTTAAAAACCTTCCCTGCCTTCCCAGTTCTTTGAAGATGAAATCCAGTTTATAGTGTGCTCTGCACAGCTTCCCCTATTCCCATTGCACAGACCTTGTTTTGGCTTCTTTATAGCCCCTGGGATCTTCCACATTCATATGTGCTGAGTTTGCTTTGAGAATGTCCCACAGAGGCCCATGTGCTGAAAGCTTGGCCCCCGCCTGTGGTACTCTTGGGAGATGGTAGCGCCTTGGGAGGTAGAGCCTAGCAGAAGGAACCTAGGTCCTTGGTGGCATGCCTGGAAGGGAATGCTGGGGACCCAGGAGTCTCTGTCTCCCCACTTCTTCCCAGGTGCCATCTTGGGAGCAGCTTTGTCGGCCACACCCTTGTGACGTACTGCCTCACCACAGGTCAGAGCAGCAGAACCAACTGACCATGGGCCAAAATCTCTGAAACTGTGAACCAGAGTATACCTCTCCTTCCTTTAAGTTGTCTGTTGGGTGTTTTGTCACAGTAATGCAAAAGCTGATTAACAAAAGATGGCAGAATGAAAGTGCACCACAGAATTTCCTTCTCCCAATAGCTAACAAAATGTACAAAACATAATCAGAAATCATTAACCACAAAGAAAAACATCACCAGTAGCAACCAAGCAAGGAAAGGGGCAAGGGACAGAAGACCAAATCATGACAATGCTCACCCAGTACATGTGTTTCCAAATCTTTAAGGAAGCAGATAGAATGTTCCTATGTTTTAAGGAGGAAAAAAATGAAAAAGCAACACTATTACTTAAAGTTCCTAAGGTGCTCTTTGTCATGAAAGTATCTTATTTCTCCATCAATTTTGAAAGATAGTTTTGCAGGGTACATCAATCTGGTTTGGAGGCTGTTTTCTTTTAGGGCTTGGAATATGTCACTCCAAGCTCTTCTTGCCTTGATGATTTGTGTTGAGAAGTCTGATGTGATTCTGATGGGCTTTCCTTTGTATGTGATTTGTTTCTTTTCTCTAACTGCTTGTAGGACTTTGTTTTTCTGGTGAGTTTCTGGAATCTTAAGAATTGTATGCCTATGTGTAGATTTTTTTTGATCAAGGCTATTTGGAGTCCTATATTTCTCACTTATCTGTATGTCAAGTTCTTTTCCCCTACTTGGGAAGTTTTCTGCCATCACTTCTGTGAAGAGTTTTTTTTATGTCATTTGCACTCTCTCCTGTTTCTTCATTGACTCCAGTCAGTCTTATGTTATTCTTCTTTGCATCATCTAGGAGCTGCTGGATTGATTTCTCATGTTCCCTTATAATTTTGAAGCAATTTTTCTTTTCCTGGTCACTAATTGCAATCTTATCTTCTATATCTGAAATTCTGTCCTCACCTTGGCTCATTCTGCTGTGTAGACTTTCAATGGAGGTTTTAATCTCCTGGAAATCTATTTGTATCTGTTTTATGGATTCCATTTGTTTCCTATGTTGGAATTCCATCATGTTCTTCAGCTCCTCTCTAGATTAATCATGTCATGCACTAGGAGCACAATTTCTCCTGTTATCTGAGAAATTATTTCTGATTTCATTTTTTCCAGATCCCTTTTTGTTGCCAGTTCAGTGGGTCCAGGTGGTTGAATATCAGAGTGTTCTATCTCATTTCCCTTTGGGGTTGCTGTAGGTGATCTGGAAGTCTGGTTTTGAGACTTATTTACGTGTTTTCTCATTTTGACTGGGGGCGGGGGTGATGCTGTTGGCACCTGCCCGGATCACCTCCTCTCAGCTGGGAGAGGTGGGACAGGGGCCAGGAGCAGCGGTAGGGATGGTGGCCCAGAAGCCCCTTCCTCTGGCCCAAGAGCGACGGGACAGAAGGCGGCCCAACAGCCCCTTCCTCTGGACCAGGAGCAGTGGGATGGTGGCTCAGAAGCCCCTACCTCTGGGCCAGGAGCGGCGGGAGGGATGGTAGCTGGGATGCCTCTTCCTCTGGACCAGGAGCAGTGGGACAGCAGCTCAGAAGCCCCTTCCTCTGGGCCGGGAGTGGCAGGAGGGATGGTGGCCGGGAAGCCCCTTCCTCTGGACCTGCTCTGATATTTCTGAGAGTATTTTTCAAGTATGTATTTTCTTCAGATTCACTATGTGTTTAAAACTTTCTTGAAATTCCAAACAGTTTTCTTCTGTTGAAGATGCTGGTTTCTCAAAAGGTCTCGTCATTTTCTTCATTCTCTATTTTAAGACGTTTTACTACACTACAACAGGAATTAAATGAAAATCTTGTTTTCCTTAATCTTTCTTTAAGTGTTGCACTCATGGGCACTTTCTGTGAACTATTTGTATGGGGAGATGGTGGATTCACATGGGCCTGTGGAGTGCTAGGTAAAATCACAGCCGAGTCTGATGGGCTTTACATACTAGAAATGAAATCTTGGTTTACTTTCCTGCACAGAGCGCCAATGTCCCGTGCCAGTCACCTCCCGGGCCAGAGCTAACCTTCATATTCTTTTGGTTTTCTCCATAGCAACTCTGTGCTTGGAACTATTTTCTCTATTTCATAAAAATGTAAATCCCTCTGATCAAAATATGTTAGACATTTAACTTTTCATGAAACTGTGCAAATGCAGCACTGTGTTGGATCTCCCATTTTAATGGATGAAATAAATATAATAAAGAAATTCACAAATTTCTTAAAATTATTAATAGAAATATGCTAAAACATTCAGGAAATATTTTGAAGTTAAGCAGCAAAGTTTAAGAAAGGAAAGCAGTGATCTGGGCAGTCTTAGTGATCTGGACAATAAATCTTCAGTCAGTCTGTGTGCTGTCTGTGGTACATTGAAGTCACTGTAAATTTTTGGCCCAACATTTCAACACCTTACAAAAGAGAATCAGAGAACCTGAGGTGTTCATATATAACCAGAAAAATACTGTATTTCTGTCTAGAGGTCCACCCATCAGGTGAGTTCGCTGTGAACTGTAAGTCCCTTTTCCCTGCCTGTCTTAATCCACCATAAGATCATGCAGGGCTCTAATCACACCACTCTACTTCTGGGAAGTGTTAGTGACTCCCTGGTGAGAGTGCCTCCCAGAGAATCAGTCTATGCTACTTAGCCTGGTTTTCTGGGATCTCTCATGCCCAGCTCCTGCCAGTCTTTCCCGCCTTGTTTCCTGTTATGTCATGTTATGTCCTTTTATGTCCTGTTATGTCCTTTTACACCAGGCCATGTGAACATCTCGCATTCCCAGCACATTCCCTTTGCCTTGCTCATGTGGTCCTGGTGCTTGTCCCTCATTTCCCCAGAGTTTAGTTCTGTTTTTCTAAGGTACCTCAACAGCACGTTCTCAGAAGAGAAGTCTTCCTTGCTTTCCCCAGCCAGTATAGACTTGTATCTGTGACCTCTACCACTTCTCCATTTTTAAAAGTTTTAAGTATATGACTTACTTTTAGAGTTAGTCGAATGTATTCTTCATAAAACTGCTACTTTATAAGTGGGTCTTATCCATAGTAGTTCTTCAGTTAATATGTGAAATACATGACTGGTATACACTGGCTATTTGGGGCTTAGTTTACCAGATATTTTTTAGATACCTACTGTGCACCAGTCACTTCAAAATAAAGAATATAAAAAGATTGGTAAATACAAGATAGATGAGCGAAAGAAGTATAATGGTTTTATAGTCTCCAAAAAGTATCAACCACCTAAAAGGAAACCAAAGTAACTCACTTAAGCAGAATGATGTTTTGTCATCAACTCCAGCTGCAGAGGGTGAGAGGCAGGGGTTGGAGTCCGGTGGGCATCACATGAGATCAACTCAGCCTAAACCATGGGTTGAATGTGAAGGGAGCAACTTAAAAGATTCACACTTCAGAGAAAGTTCCTTAAGTTGTCCTGCTCTTTTATCACACCTCTGTAAAAGTAAGACTCAGTAAAGATTTTCAAGTTTTAAGGAAAAAGTACAATATATGAGTACAACACACTTGACCTCGGCACAAAGGTGGGGTATCAGAG
The DNA here is from genome assembly GCF_053883595.1 of Heterocephalus glaber. Taxonomy (NCBI): domain Eukaryota; kingdom Metazoa; phylum Chordata; class Mammalia; order Rodentia; family Bathyergidae; genus Heterocephalus; species Heterocephalus glaber. The sequence goes on along the minus strand of NW_028258151.1, from coordinate 10,108,756 downwards.
CTCCTGGTTGAGTATGGATGCTGCTAGATCATGTCCTGCCTCCAGCCCTGCCCTGCCAGTGTGCTGGACAGGGTACTTAATACTTCCCTTCCTCAGATCCCTCTTCTGAAAAGCTGGGGAAATATGGATCCACCTTCAGAGGGATACTGTGGGAATGAACAACATATATGTTTATAGGCTGTGTATTTGTGTGTATGCCATTTGACACAGAATGTCCATTAGTATTTGTATTAAGAAATATATTTTTGTTCACCTCTAGTAAATTCTAGAATCAAAATGTGGAACTAGTGCTTGTTGAGTCTTCAAGAACAGGAAGTATTGATGCTCTCGACATTTTCATTGGGTACTAAAGGCAGAGTAATGAGTAATATAAGATGATGTTCAAAATTGAAGATTAGTGATAGTATTTGAGAAAAGGAGCATAAAACTACTAACATTTTTCCATTAATCCACAGTGAGTTTTTTAAAAAAGATTTTGTATAAAAAGATGAAGGAATGCCAAAAATTAGAATGAAGAAATTACAATAAATTAGGTTGTTTTATACAAAATGAGTTTGTATTATACAAAATGAGATTACCTATACCAGACTCATAAATAAGCTCTAAAATATGAATGGTATTATGGATCTGTATCAAAACGATCAAGAGCAATTTTGAGATCCTTTATTTTTAAATTATTTATGGTCTACAGTATGCTAAGCCTTTACTTGGAGCTGGAGATACAATGATGAATTACATAGTCCTTCACTTGTCTGTCAGTGACTCTCACTGTGGAACACGTAACACCCAGAATAGTTCCCCAGACTTGCTTTGTTTTTGGTAGTGCTGGGGATCACACCAAGAGCCTCGTACACAGCAGGCAGATGCTGCACCACTGCGCCACACCACCAGCCCCGACACACACATTTATTTTGAGATGGTAACAGTCTGGATGGATGGGGCACATGGGAGAGGCTGAAAGGGTGAGGGAGAAGTGTCTGGTGTGCTGCACAGCATGGACAGTCACATGAGCAGAGGGGAGCACAGGCTTGCTGTGGGGTTTGAGCTGCCTTAGCGTCAGCTGCAGTGTTGAGTAGGATTTGGGCAGGGAACTAACGCTAGGTTGGGAGGAAGAACAGTGTGCGTATCTATGACTAGATATAGAAATGTGGTGGCCGTTAATGTTTGGGAAGTGGTTGAAGTTGCCTCAGGATGCGGATGGTAAGCAGTGGATTATGGACATGAAAGAGGATAGCTGGTGTCCGTGTGGCAGACAGTAAGTTCTGGGTGAGGGCTGGGGCAGTGTTGGTATCCCTTTAGTTATACCTTTCCTATATGTTAATGTGATATAAATTCATTTCCCTGTACAGGTAGACGATTGTGGCTTTTCCTTGAATCATCCCAATCAGTTCTTTGATGAGAGCCAGCGGATCCTAAATGGTGGAAAAGACATCAAGAAGGAATCCATCCAACCAGAAACTCCTCAAGCCAAACCAAGTGTCCAGAAATCCAAGGATGCGTCTTCTGCTCTGTCCTCTTTAAACTCCTCCCTGGAAGCGGACATGGAGGGCCTGGAAGACTACTTCAGCCAGTGATGCTTGAGCAGCTTAGGGGCCTTTCTCCCCACTGGCCATCATTTCCTAGTTTTAAGATTTTTGGTTTAATTTCTCCCCCTGCCCTAATTCAATCTGTGTACACACATACATAGAAGTTCTATTTTAGGACTGGTTAAAGTCCCCCAGAAACAGTACAGCTAAAAATAACTTTTAGCTCTTATTCTGTAATTTTGACCCACTCCTTTTTCTGAACCATTTTTGCTAATAAATGCCAAAATGTATATCTTTATATCTCAGTGTAATTGAGTCTTACAACAGATTGAATGTTACCTAGAATGTTAAAGTAGTATTTAGGATGTCTAATACCACTACCAACTACCACTGAAGATCTTAAACTTTTGTTTTCAGTTGGCTTATCTGTGGTTATTCTACATCAGCAAGGAGAATCTTGGACTATTACATGGTAGGTAGCAAACTCTATTGAAATGAATTGTGACTTGAGAATTAAGAGAAACAGAATTTGCATAGCCAGTTGTATTTATTAAGGCATGGGAGTATCATGTACATGACACTCCTCGTGTGCATCATTTCCTTTCACTCTGGAAGCAGGTTCATGAAGAAAAGTTACTAGAGCTAGTACCTATGTCTAATGTGTTTCCTCCCAACTTGGAACTTTCATACCTTACATTCACTGGATTGCCAGAGAGGCTTGGCAGATTCACCGAGTTCAGTCGTAGGATCCTTGTGTTAATTGTTAAGTCCTTCCCCTTGCCAGCCATGAGGTCAGATGTGTAGGTCCGGCCCTGTGTGCACTGTGCCTGAGTGCCCTTCCCCGACTGCAGTCTTGCCCGGTGTCTCCTCTCACCCAGAGAAGTAACTCTTCCTTCCCATTACGTTGGCTTATGTGAAAAATTTTAGCCCTCCTCTCTGGTATGGAGAGGTACTTTTCCTTTATTCTCTCAAGTTAGATGCCAAGCATGACAGTCAGAAAACTGAACTGTTAAAAGCATTGCATTGTTTAATCTTGTGATAATATGAAATCAATATGAAAAGGGACCAAGTCACCAGAACCTAAAAGTATCAGCTAATATAGTTTTTAGTTTAAGCTCTGAGTCAAAGATTTCTTGGGATATTTAGTAACATAATTAAATGAGATACTATCTGAAATATTATTTGCATGATTACCTAGTTTAGAAAATAGCTTTATTCCACACAAAGTACCGCTATAAATCTCCTTTCTGAAACCATCTGCTATTCTTTCATCATTTATAGTTCTCCAGAGGAATCTGATGAGTGTCTACCACTTTATCCAGGAAATGTAAGATCTCAAGTCTTGTTTTTTGGTAACAGGGATCAAACTCTGGTCCTTGCGCTTACACAGCAGGCGGTGAAACCACTGAGCTAAATCCCTGGCCCAAGTCTTTTTTAATAATATGAACAAGTGCTACATGGAGCTGTTTGTTTTACCACAGAATTAAGTTAGCTTTAGAACACCGAGCATAGAAATGTAGGACTCTGTTGTATTAAAGAAGGGACATATTAGAGCAGTCTCACCACTGTAGCACAGTGAGAAATCTTGTGACAGGATATTTCCTAGCTGGCAATGTGCAAGGATGTGGTTTTCTGCTGCCTCATGTTCTCCTTTTATGAAGCCTGGGCTCCACTAGCTAAAAGAAAAGAACCACTAACAGCGTGGTAGATGTGTCATAGGGGACTATTTTATACCAGCAGCCCTAAGAAATTGTGTCAACCTGCTTGAATGTTTTATATGTGTCTAGTTAAACTTCAAAATTACACTCATTTACATATTAGTTGTATTTACAAGTTCAATTTCTTAGTAATAAAGTTTGATCTGTCATACAGAAGAATATGTGAACATTCTGTGAAAGCTACAGATTAGAGGATAAGGGTTAGAGGCTTGTACAAGAAGATAGAAATTAGTGCTTTTTTGGTACTTTTTGCAGTTAGAAAAGGCAGTTTATTTTTCATGCTCCACAGTGTTGACAGTTTTGATTTGTTTTCTTTGAATGATCTAGGAAGAACCCAAAAGAAAAATCAAAAGCCAGCATCCTCTTCAAAATAGCAGCCAATGAAAAAGAATATGGAGTCTTCCAGATCTTTTAACTTCTAGTCCTTTATTACTTCTTCAGGGAAAAGAAGCTGTGTGCTAATCAAAGACAAAGAGAAACAGCAGAAGGGAAAGTGTAGGTTGGAAATTTGTAGCTGGTTGTTGATTCTATTGTATCCCTTCCATTTTTCTCCATATTTTCACTCTTGCCATACAATACAAAATTCTTTAATTGCCATGTCCATAAAAGAACACTAGAAAGTTTAAATCAACTTTTAGGACTTCTTATTAGAGAGTCATAAAGTGAATATAAATTTTGAATGATCTGGGAACAGAAGAAAGCTCCAGAAAAATCTTTAATTCATATAGAATGATAATAAGCTGAGGGATTTCTTCTCAAGGCATGCAGGGTGTTTTGCTTGTTACACTTTGCTCTCTGACTGATACTCAAGATTTTTGCAAACAAACTTCAGTAATTCTTTTCAAAGAAGGAAAGAAAACTCTGAGATTTAAGCTTGAAAGGCAAAATGAGACAACTCTAAAGTTCTGGTTCGGTTAGAGTCTGTTTGCAAATTTAATCAACGGCTTCCAGAGGCATCAGCTTGACATTAAATTTAAGTGCCCATTAAAGTGAGAGTTTGACAGCAGTTCTGAATGTGAAGCTCAGTCTGAGGACATCTTTACAGCTGGAAGGAATAAAAAAGTCTAGAAGCCTCAAACCAGGATGGTAATTAGATCCATTTGTTAACTTCTTTTCTAATGTTGGCAAAGTGGCAGAAAAGGTTGACAGGCTGCAACCAGGAAGGCAGTCAACCCAGTGCCCCGATGGGAAATGGAACAAGCACATGCCCGGGTTTGCAGAGAGCAGTGCATATCCATCCCTGACGAGTGGATGGAGAAATTTCAGGACTAGCATTGTACTTAGCTTGCTTCCTTTTAGCACTCTGAACTACAGCATTTGGGGCACATTGTGAACAGGTGTGCTGGTTCACTTGCATGCCCTTGGAAAGCATTACTTTGGTGTCGGACCTCCAGTGCTACACTGTTGGCCCCAAGTTAGAGTTTCTCACAAGAGTGTCTAGGTTACAGTCAGGTAATTACTTATTTACCCTAAGCATCTGGCTTTTCAAAATCAAGCTCCTTTTTGACAGGCTTTGCCCTAGTCTAATGCTTCTTGAAGGAATTGGCGTTGTAGGCAATTAGCTTTGTGACTATGGAAATCATGTCACCTGTAGGAAATTATTTTCCTACTTCATCTGACTCTCCTGCCAACAGGTATCCTATTTTCTGTTATTGCATTTGCTTCCTATTCTGTTAGCTCTTTGTCCACTGCCTCATGACATTTTATTTTCTCCAAGAATTATCACTGTAGAACTTTATCAAAGGCTAAAGAATATGTCTCTATATAAAGCTCCTGTATTTCCCCTGAGCCTGGCATTACTGTGTTTGAACATCGATGACAAGGCAGTGAAACAACACTGCTGTCATTTTAAATGCATAATGGGTTTTTCAACTTAGCCCTGGATTGCTAGGTATTCATTCACCATAATACAACTATAAGGCTCTTTAAGGTTTTGTTTTGTTTTATTTTGCCCTGAGAGGATAGAAAATATAAATTCAACAAATAATGCATTTATGATTCTTTGTAATGAGAAAACTAACCATCTCAAGTAGATTTTCCTGACCACCACCTCTTTCAGTACATTTAAATTTTAGCTTCTGCTTGGGTCCAAGAAGATACCAAAATTAATACTGGCTCTAAAGGCCATAGTGATACACACTTCTCTTCTATTTTCCCCTTCATTAAAATCAAATTGTCACTTAAGATTCTCTTGCTGTTCCACACAGTTCCTGCCTGGTCCTCTTCTCCATTCCCCAGACTCCCTAAGTGAGCTCACCTATTCCTGTGGCCTTGCTCCTATTCACATGCAAACAGTCCTCAATTCTGTATCTCCACAGCTGAAGTTTCTCCTGTTAGCATGGACCCATCCATCTAACCACCCCTTGGGGTCATCAGTAGGATGTCCCACACCCACTGCACATTCAGGTGTCCAAAATCAAGCATGACCTCTTTCTTCCTGTCTCCTCTGTCATCGAAGAGACCCTGAAGTTTCCCTTGACATGTCTCTCCATCACCACACATCCAAGTTCAGCTGATTCCATTTTAATATCATCATATCTAAAAGAGTGGATCTCAACTGGGGCTAGTTTTGCCCCGCAGGGGACATTGGCAATGTCTGCAGACACTTTGGGTTGTTACATTTGGAGAAGGACTGGTCTGTGGCAGCTAGGGGACAGAGGCCAAAAAGCTGCTTAATCCTGTGGGACAATTCCACACCAGACAATTTCACCAGAAATGTCTGGTGAGGCTGAGGATCCCTATTCTGAGCATTTTCCTCCTCCCTTATTCTCTTAGCACTGCTAGTCACAGCTTTAAGTTGCTAACCTAGTCTCCATTTGCCTTCCCTAGACCCCACCCCACACTCTTCCTCAAATGGAACCAAAGTACTGTATTTTTTCCCACCTAAAATGTTTGGATTCACACCATTCTCCACACAGGGAAGTCCGGTGCTTGTTATTTTGTGTATGTGGACCCCATAACAGACCTGCCTTCCTCTCCAGTTCTATCTCTTGCCATTCACCTCACTGTATAACCCAGTGCTGTGAATTAGCTATTCCAGGAGAGATCAAGCTTTCCAATAGAGCCACCAGGTCTCTCTCTGTTACCCTCTTACTACTTCTACTAGAAACATTTTGCCTTGCTCCATGCTTTCTGCCTTCTCTGACAGCCAGGTATGGGTTTATTGTCCCTTCTAGGACATCTAACATGTTATAGATATTATCTTACTTATAACATCAGTATTTCTCATACATAAAACCTCTGTTAGGTCCCTCTTCATTGGACTGTAAAATCCTAGAAGAGCTGCATTTATCATTTTTATATTAAAATCTCTAATAATTAACATCGTATCTTTGTAGCATGATGCACTCAGTAAACATATGTAAAGAAAATGAATAGTTAATTGCTTATCACAAAGGAACATCAAATTCAGTGTTTCCAAAACCTGCAAGAAAGACAAATACAGCACACTTCTTGGTGTGTCTAGGTGGATCATGGGGGTACCCTCCCTGTGGTGCTCTAACCCACTCTGCTTCCTGGATACCATGAAATAAGCAACTTTGCTCTGCTACCCCTTTTTGCGATGATGTTCCTGCCTTGGAGCCAGTCAGCCATGGGCTGAACCATCTGAAACTGTTAAGTCAATAAACTCTCTCTCCTTTAAGGTGTGTATGTCAGGTGTTTTGTCCCAGCAACACAAAAAAGACCAATAAGAGGGATAAAATGAACTCTGGCCCCAGACTGGAGCCACCTTCTGCTCTGTAAACCTGGTAATATTCCTCAGCTTTCTCACGCTCCATTTGCTTCACTTGTGAAGAAGAAATGTTATGCACAGTATTATGCTATTAGGTAATGTTATATCCATAGCACTCAGAACACTGTCTAGCACATGGGAATATTGAATAAATGTTAGGTGTTGCTATTTGTAATGAATCTTTCCAACAAATGTTATACGTGGGCCCTCCCTGTTGGAGATCAGATATTCTGAATGCCCCTTGCCTGGGATGATTCTCATATGCACTACACTGTGGTAGGTAAGAGGAAAAAGCCAACAAACAAGTTATCAAAAAGGACTGATGTCAGTGAATCCACTTGTAACCTCACACCTTTGACACTTTTGTGACAAGGCAGAGTAGGTGAAGAATTGTGTACTATGAAACTGGAGGCTTTCCTGTATATGCATGCAAGGTATGAAAAGTTACTGAAATGGTGTCACAGAGTACTGCTTGTCCTAAAAGGGCAGAATTGAGGCAACCTGAGCTTTAGCATGTAGAAAGCAAGTTAAATTTTCTCTTAAGGCTGTGATACACCAGTTGACTTACATATGATTCCCAATGAAAGCACTGATTATGTAGGACCTTGTTTCCATTTACCTGAATAGTACTTTTAAGTGGATCAAATCAAGTGATACCCTGGCACTTCTGGTAGTTTATAAGAATAGCAATTATTTTCATTTTTCCCTGAAAGGGATAATGAGCTACTGAGAGTTTAAGTTCCCTGGCCTATCTCATAGACTCTGGCCAAACCAGGCACTGTGATTCCCTGGCCTATGCACTTTCTTCTCCATCACTGATTTCCACACTGTGGTCTAAGGATTAGCCTCTTCTGTCAAGAAGCCCAAACTGCAGGCCTCAACATGGCCAATTCTGTTATCCTGTCTTTGGCAAATTAATTCACCTTCTTGGTTCAGTTTCTTCATCTATAAATTGGGATATTACCTACTTCAGAGAATTAGTGTGAGATTAAATGACATAGCAAGTATCAGATGCTTTATATACAGTCTGACGCCATAAGTGCCAAGTAACTGTTAGCTACTATTATAGAATTCTACTAAACTTTGTTTGAAGGCCTTATCCAAATAAAGTTTGGAAACTATAATAATTATATTATTTTGTATATTAAAGATAGGTTTTAGTTTTTTCCCAGAATAAAAATTTCAGAATCCTTAGTCCTTGAGATAAAAAGCAAAAATGCCAACAAATGATAGACTAAGAATTATAAGAAGTTTCTATTATCAAACTTCCTAACTGTGGCTTCCTTAGTGTCATGGAAGAATCTAGAAAATGCAGGACTGGAACTGTCTGTCATACAAGCCATGGGAAACTTTCTGTGCTTTGTGTTGTCCATTGTTTCTCAAATGCTTACAGCTAATATCATGTGTTGCCTCAGAGAAGTGCAATATCATCCTCTTGCCATCCAATGCCCCTTGCAGAACCCAGTAACCTATCTCCCATAAGAAGTGATCTGGGTGATTAGTCATAGCGACCAGCTTTAGAGGTTCCCGTTTTGCTATGCACCCATCCCTCTCTGCTATTACGGTGGGTGGATGGCCCTTGTCAGTGGTTCTAAGAGGCTAGAAGTCTGGCACTAAGCATAGCCCTTCTTTCCATATACCTCTTCCTTAATCGCTGGATCTGCACATCAAGAGAGAAGCATTAAGGTTATAGATAACCAGATTTCAGGTGTAAAATGCATCAAGACAGAGGAAATACAGAATGCCTTGGGGTGACCTTATCCTTACTGAGGAAAACCAGCATACTTCTGAAGGTGTTAACAATTGTTGAGGACACCAAAGTTGATGAGAATGACTATCTACAGATTTCTGCCTCTCAAATTGGAGAACAGAGCCCACTCCAAATCCATTTGTGTAGTCTCCCTTTCAAACCTAACAGCAGGCACTTTAGAAGTGTGTTGATTCAATTTCTAAATCAATATAGTAAATATTTTAAGCTTGTGGGCCCTACTGTCTCTTGCAACTGCTCAACTCTGTTCTTGTAGTGAAAAGCCACCACACACAGCACAAATAGAGGAATGTGCCTAGATTTGTCTTGAAATGGGCCAGATTTTGCTTGTTTGGGCAATAGTTTGTCAACTCCTGTCCTAGTAGCAAGATCAAAATCTTTGAAGGGTACAAATGACCCAAAATGACTCAAAAATAGCATGCGAATATCCCTATTTCAATTAAAAATAAAATGTGTAATATAAAACCTTTCCACAAGAAGAGATCCAGGTGGTTTCACTGAAAACTCCTGTCCAATATTGAAAAAAAAAAGCCAATTCTACACAAACGAGTTCAGAAACTAAAGCCAGAATGCTTCCCAACACATGTTGTGAGCCTAGTGTTGCCCTAACTAAAAACAAAACCAGACAATGACAAGAAAATTACAGACCAATATTCCTCATGGACCTAGAAGCAACAAGCCTTCAAAATGTTAGCAATTGAAATCAAGCAATATATGAAAAGAACAATACATCATGAACAAGGGACGTTTATTGCAGGACTATAAGACCAGTTCAATATCCAATAATCAACCAATGTAATTTACTATTGAGAGGAGGGAGAGGCAGGACACAAACACAACAGTCTAAGCAGGTTTATTAGCAAACCTGAGAGAGACCTCTCTGATCTGGTGGGCAGAAGAGGGAAAACACAGGGGGATTTGAAGGGTTTGCAAGGGGTGGGAGTGGCTTCTGACAAGAGACTTCTAAGAGACTAAGTAGAGGACTTTTGATTTCCTTTTTTGGTAATCTGGCTGTTTTGCCCAGGAAACAGAAGGTTCAGTAAACAGATTTAGATTTCCTGAAATGGTGGGCTTTGGTCAAGATTGTGATATTCCTGTCCAGGGTCTATCAACCCAGGCTCTAAAGGGGTATAGGGAAACAGGCTGCTGTCTCTGGTCTGGCTGCTTCCTGCTGATCAGGGACAGTAAGGGGGTCCTCAGAGCTGGACTGACTGAATAAGTGCCATCTTGAAAAGTTTTGGGGTAGTTTCCCTGGAGATAGCCACCATGCTTTCCTGAAAAAAGTCTGTAATAAATTGATTATACAAGGCAGAAATAATGAGGTGAGAACAATAATGAGAGGTATCAGAAGAGGGAGTAGCCAATAGAGAGGGAGGAACAAGATGTTTTGTGAGCCAGTATCTAGGAGTCTCGAGGCTCAATCTTTGAGCCTCTTGGCTCCATCTCTAACTATCCCTAATTTATTCACAAAAAAAGCAAGATTGTTCTTGTAGGAAGGCACAGATGCCTCCACAGAGGAGATCTAGACCTTGGAAAATTGGAAGGACTACAGAGGCTAGGTAATTTACCTGGTCTTGAAGGTATCCTAGCTGGTTGGAGACTTTTCTTAGCCCCTCTGGTAGCTCCTTTGAGAGATGGGTGAATTTAGACAGGGACACTCCCAGATCCCCGTAGTCTAGTAGCCGTTCTAGTTAGGACTCTCAGGGTGGCTAATAGAGGGGCCAATTGGATTACGTATTGAGCCATAACATGGTAATGGGTGAGAGAGGAATGGAGAAGTCAGATATGGCCATGTTGAGGGTGGGAGAAAGGAGAACCAATGTTCAGGTTCCTGTCCAGTTTGTGAGGAGACGGGCATATGCCTGGGTACCATATATCTAAGACATCAGAATCTAGGGAGAGGTATCCTGAAAGGTCAAACCAAGAAAGGAGGAGATCAAGAGGTGGGTTGGGGAGGTGTTGGACAGCCTTGAACTTATGCCATATAGGAAAGGAGGAGGAAAAGGCTGCAAAGTAGACAGAGATGAAGCTGTCTGTCATGTTGTAGGGTCGTCCTGGCAGAGAGCAGCAAATTTTTGATTTAAGATTTAATTTTTGATTTAATTTCTGTTTCCATCCCTGAGCCCCACCAAGGGCTAAAGGGTGTCTTTTAGGTGATCCTTTCCTCTGTTTAGCAATATTTGGATGTGGTGGAGTTTGAACTTCCTTGAAAGGAAGTATACCCAGGTACCCATAAGAGGATTCCTAGATGATTAACACTGTAGTGATCAGAAGGGTGGAGGAGTTGGATTGTAGCTTGACAGGAGGAAGGTGAGACAGAGCCAACTGGAAAAGTAGTTTTCTTGTAGTGTGGTAGAATTTTTTTGTAGTCTGGTGACACAGAGAGAGGCCCCATGGGCCAGGCATAGTCCTGATTGCAATGGGCCTGTGGTGAACTTTTGTGGGAGCCAAAGAATTTTGAGGGTCTGATGGATTCCCCTTAGAATTCCTAAGCGCCTAATATCAGAACCTTCAGCCAGGGTGGTGCACCTGGGGTTGGCTTTGTGTGGGGGCAATGGAACTCAGGCACTTTTACTGTTAGTTCCATCTTCATGATCACTGTGAGTTTGGCAGTCTGTAGGTGAGAATAAAGAAACTTCACCAAGAGATTAAAGTGTGTATGACCAAAGCATGAGTACTAGAAAGGAAAGGCAGATCGGGGAAGGAGGCACATCCAGATACTTTTTAAGGGACTGAAATAATTGTAACCAGCTGGCTTCTAGATTGTCTACAGGTGTAGATGGAAACTGTCAGCAGGGATCAGTGATTGGAGCCCCCTTTTTATGTCTTGCCTATGTTACTATTACTTTTATATCTCTTTGGGTATACTTTCCTGCTGGGTGTCCCAGACCAAGTTCAAGTGACAGCTGTGTCAATCAAAATTAACTTCTTGTCATCTATCAAGATCAGTCAAGGCTCCTCAGGCATTACTTTCTCGGAACCATGTAAAAGCCTCTCAACTCCTCTTTCACTGTAAGCCACCAGGATGGGTCAGTCTTGCTTGACCATGTGGCTTCTCATGGAAGCATGGCTAGTGACCCTCCTTTTTGGTGCACTGTACACTGGTTGACTTCTGTCCCCTGGGGTCCAACAATCTCCCTGTTTAGGAGGTTTGGTGACTCGTTAAGTTGTGGGATCCTGTAGAAAGAGCCCCTCATATTTTGGGTCCTTGTTGACATTGGAGGGTTAGGGCCAAACTATTGGCTGTTCTCTTAACCCAGCTACCTTTTTTAGCTCTAGTTTCCAAACCTTAGTTATTGAACATCCAGGAGATCATTATCATAACTAGATATCAAGACCTGAATTAGGAAACTATTATTTCCTTACCAATCATGGTTGTCTTAGAAGTTGAATTCCTGCAGACTGCTAACATTATGAACTTTATAAAACTATAAAGTTTCATAGATAAAACTTGAGATGAAGGACAACATAACATTTTAGCATAACAATTACATAATTATGTTAAATGAATTAGTACACAAATTTTATCACCAATAGCTGGAACACAAATCAGAGAAAGTCAGATATTTGAGCCTACAAGTTCGCCACCATAAACTTTAGCCTGGAAGTTGCTGCTTTGATGAGATATTTTTCAGTTTTGTATCTTTTTGCAGACCTGTACACTTGGAAAACACAAGCACACTTAATGTATCATGAAGTCAGGAATAATAAGGGCCACAAGCCAAGTTGCAACTGCCCAAGAAGGCAGCTCTGCCCTGTTTCCCATCACCAGTCTAGACATCCCTGCTAGTTATGCAGAACAGCTTATGTCCAGTATCAGTCTCTGAAATGAGAGTAAAAGCCTTTGTCTGAAAGCACCAGATAGACTGGAGAGATGAGTTGGGACCTGGGAGGGTGTTCTCTGAGGTTGTTATATTGTAAATTTGGTTGGCTGTCAACTCCAAGTCAACCTTGAAAGTGTCTTATCTGTACTAAAGCAATAGAAAAACAAATTAACACTGTAACTGTAGTCTAAGAATTTGCAAAGCACAAGAAATATTTTAAGCATATCAATTAAACAAAAATACCCAAATTGGAAGCCCAAACTAAATTTATCAATTTTTGTTTTCTTAGGCCTAATTTTTTTTTCAGCTGGTAGAGGAAGCATTGCAGGAACAGCAGGGGCTGCAATAGAGCAAGTAACTGGCTCTTAGGAAAGGAAGAGGGGACAGAAACTTGAGTTTGCACAGCTCTTTGAGCTATATCTGCAACTGAGGCAGCACAGGTAGTGGAAAGGCCAGAGTGGAAGGGGCCCAAAGAGGTGGGCAGAAGTGGGAGTAGGAGGGAGAGGGTTCAGGTTGGCAGCAGGAAAGTCAGACTGTGAGGGACCTGAAGATGTGGGTGGAAAAGGGACAGGGATTTGAGGGTTGGGTCATTCAAGAGGGGGTGGAGGGTGGGACTGGTAAGTAGGGGCCCCATAAGTTGGGCAGAGATCATTGACAGAGGTGGAAAGACAGGAGTAAGGGGGCTTTTTGTCCATGAGGAGGAGTTGGAGGGAGGAAAAGAGTCAGAGAAGGGTGATTACAGAGTGAGAATAAAACTTTAATAGAGGGGATTTCAGACCATTTGCCATTCCTCTGGATAAACTTGTCAAGGTCCTGTAAAACTTGGTAATCAAAGGTCCCATCATCAGCAATGTCCAGTGGTACCTCAGTTCATGAACTCAATTCTCTGCACAGTTCTGGTCAAAAACCAAACTGGCTGAGAACTGAATCAAATTTTCCTATAAGGTCAACACTGAACCTAACCATTGAATTTGATTTGGTTCTCATCCAACTTGGTTTGCAACCAGAATCATGGAAAGAATCAAGTTTGTGAACTGAGGTACCGCTGTAGTTTGGCCATACAGAAATAGGGTAAAAATAGAGCTTTTAGGGCTTGATGTCTCTCTTAAGACCCACTTGTGAGAGATGGTGGAGAATGCAACCCAGGGAGGGTGTCTCCTGAAAGTTTTGAGGGGTGATTGACCATCCCAGCAGGTCAGAAAGCTCCCCAGGATCAGGAATTGGGTCCCCAGGATATCTCCCAGGGAGTGATTTGAAACCAGAGTCGATAAGCTCCTAGAGCAGGATGGTGGTGTTTCTGGCTGCCAAGAGGGGCTGTTCACCTTAGTCCAGAGTCAGAAGGCCCCCCTTCCCCAGAAAGAGAACTGCTGGGAAACAGGGAGGGGAGGAGTGGGATGGCAGTTCTGACCTCTCTAGGCACCAGGAGAGGCTCAAGAAGGAAATCAAAGGATCCCATTCAGGTTGATCAGTGGCCCCTAACACAGGAGAAACTAACTATTTTGGAGCAATTTATATTAGAACAACTTAACAAGGGGCATTTAGAATCATCCCAGAGCATGAGCCCTTGGAACACACCCATCTTTGTTATTCCTAAAGGTCAGGCAAATGGTATTTGGCTTAGGACTTAAGGAGGTGGGCATTGCAACCTGGTTTCAACCAGGTTGGCAATTTCCCAGAAGTGGCCACTTATAGTTATAGATTTAAAAGATTGCTTCTTCAACATTCCTTTGTGGCTGACTGACTGACCTTGATTTACTTTTGATTGGATTAGGCCTAAAATAGAGATTGCAACTTTTCAATTGTGGAATTTGTATGAAATATTACAGGGAGATTCAGGTCTTAATTCCCCTCAAAAATTAACTACAGAGGCACGAAAGAAATTACAATAGAACAAAATATACATAACTGTCAGGTTTTTCATATAAACTCTAACAATCTGGTTCATTTGTTTGTGCCTAACACCCCCCACTCACCTACAGGTTTAATAGGACAATGGTATGAGAAACAGGTCTTTCCCATGGAATGGTTGTTTTTATCTAACCAGTTAGTGAAATTTCTACAATTATATCCAGAGCAAATTGCAAAATTAGTTTCCTTGGGATGTAATCTTACCCAAAAATTATTTGGTGCTGATCCTCATTTCATCATCATCCCAACTGATTAGGCTCAAATGCAGACACTGCTACAAACTGCTTTGTATTGGCAAGTAACCTTTGCAGATATCATTGGACAGATAGATAAGCATTACCCTAGTGATCCTCTGTTTCAGTTTTTTGCATGTCATGAGTTTATTCTCCCCAAGGTTACTCAATTTCAGCTGTTGCAAGGTGCCTCAACCTATTTCACTGATGGCTCCTCCAAGGACCAAGCAGCAATTTGGAGCTTTTCCTTTAGCTATGTGTTGCCTACACCTGGTCTCTCTGCTCAGATGTCAGAGTTGCTAGCCATTTTGTGACTGAAAACTTCCCTTCCCAACCTCTTAATATTTTGAGTGATTCCTCTCATGCAGTTGGTTTGACTCAAAGACTGGAAGGTGCTATGGTCTGCTCTACCTTGGAGCCTGAATTATTAAACTTGTTTTTAAGATTACAAAAGGCCATACATCAAAGAACTGCTCCCTTTTATACTGCACATACTTGATCACATAGCAACCTTCCTGGACCACTTTCATACGGCAATGCACAAGCAGTTTGGCTTATAGGATTCCTTGCTGCTTTTGATCAGGCTAAGGAGATACATAGCTATTTCCATCAGAACTCCAAGGCACTACAACATGATTTTCAACTATCTCGAGCTCAGGCATGACAGATAGTTATGGCCTATCCTAGTTGCCAGCAGATTCCATGGCCCATTCCCCCAGAGGGAACTAACCCTTGAGGCCTTACCAGTAATAAGATTTGACAGCTGGATGTGACACAAGTCCCCTCTTTCGGAAAGTCTCAATTTGTACGTGTTTCTATAGGTACATTTTCACACATGATATATGGCATGTGTCACTCTGGTGAGAAAGGGCACCATGTTCAACAGCACTGTTTGTCCACCTTTGCCCATGGGCATGCCCCAAAATATTAAAACTGACAAATCCATTGCAAGATCCAGGACCAAGATGACACCCCCAGAGGGAGAACAAAATTAGATTTATGGTAAAAAAAAAAAAAAAAGAGAGGGAGTAACTTAAAAATGTTCTTTTACATTTACAGGTATAAAAGTACTTTTATTCCTTCTGATTCTAATCAAAAGAGATCTCTGTTAATTGACTACAAAAAGTTTTTGACCAGTTTTATGTACAACTGTAAACCTGAAAATCATAAAAGGGATATTATAATTTAATTTGGCCAAATATACTTGAGTGTATTTTAGTTTTATAAATTGTCTTACATGTTTGTCTGTTGTCTGTCCAATTGTACAGTTGAGCTCAATTTTTTCCCTTTTTCTCTTTTATTTTTCACCTTTTGAAAATTTTTCTTAAAAGATATTTACCCATTATTAAATTGGCTTACAGATAAATATTATTAAGTTAAAGGTATGTCCTTCTTCCCCCAGGTTGCTAGTTGATCAAAATGATGTAAATATTTATTCTACAAAAGTGTAATGTGTATTGTCACTTACTTGCAATAAGCAATTTGCAATAAGCAGTTATAAAAAAATTCTTTTGTTTTTCAAAGTAAATATATAGAGACCCTTGGGTTTGGAGAGACTGTTAAATGGGACTCCCCTTTACCAATAAAGAAGCAGCTGCTCAGAAAATAAATATTCTGGTTTTAATTCACTAAAGGGACCCCCCCCAATAATTTTCATAACCTTATGGGAGACACACGCCAACAAACATTGTCTAATATGTTATTATAAATTCATTACATTGACTATCAAAGTTTAAGCTCTAAATATATTATAAAATGTTTACACTGGTTAAGTTCTAAATATGTTATTGGGATATGTCTACATTGGTCATCTTTAAAAGATTTTCTGTGGCATGAAGAAAAGGTGCTATTAGAAAGATGCTTTTGGTACCAAACTACATTGAAGGACATAAGGTTTTATATAATTGTGATACTTATTACTGCCATTTTTCTGGTGTACAAAATGTATTCACGCTCTCTAACTGTATGGGTCTTCCAACGTATCATTTATGGTAATAACCTCCTTTTGATTCAGATATTTGCCTCTCTCTTATGCTCCAACCACTTATGATAACAGGTACGCTTGTAGGCTATTTTCCTTAGATGACATCCTGTCACAAGATAGCTACTTAATGGAGAAAAAATAAGAACCAAGATGCATTATGTAAAGGTACAATTCCCAATGAGAAATGTAATTGTGTTGTATACCTAAAATGTACCAATAAAAGAATTTAACAACAACAACAACAACAAAAAAGATAGCTACTTAGGTAAGTGCCTTTTTCATGCATTTTTTTGGGGGGGTAAGAGCGTTTAACAATGGCTACTTTATACTAAGATACACATTCAAGTGTATTACAAAGATAATATCATGGTTGTCATGCTAAAATATTATGTATAGTCCTTGATTTAAAGCCTTTTTCTGTTATTCTATAGGGATTCAACCACTAGAACAACCATGATTGGCAATAATAACAGTCTTCTAACTATATGTATATATATTTTATTTATTTTATTGGTACATTTTAGGTATACCATATGATGACATTCATCATTGGAAATTTGTACCTTTAAATCATATCATGGTTCCTAACTATATTTTCCTAACTATGGCTAATATCCAGGTAAAATTATAATAGTTAAGTTCACTACTCCTATTATAGTGCTGATGTTATTGATCTTCTCTTCTGGGTGTTCAACAACTAAAGTTTAGAGACCAGAACTAGAAGGGTATCTGGGCTAACAAGACAGCCAATATTCTGGCTCTGGCTCTCCAAGGTCAACAACAACAAAAAGATCCAGGACATGAGGGAACCTTCTCCAAGATCCTGTATCTTTGGTGAGTCACTGTGGAGAACACTTTGAAATAAGTTGGAATCGTATAACCCTAAGTGTGCTATAACCCTAAAGTGTGCTGTGACTTTAAGAGTGCTGTAACCTAAGTATGACATAATCATAAGAGTGATGTGTAACCATAAGATATGAAAGTAGAACCTTAAGCGGTATGGAAGTGATACGGGTGTACCCTGAACTGAACAAGGTGTGCCCCGAAATGGACAGTGTGGTAAGTCTGAACCAATACCACAAACGCCCAGTTAGAATAGTATAGAAGGAGCTGAAGACTCCAAGCAAGTCGACGATCCGTCCCACCAACCAGTCGACCAGTCAATCTGCTGATCTGACTACCGACCCAGACATCTGCACACCTGATCCCGCTGGAAGGAGCATCGCCGCTGACCAGACGAGACCAGAGGACGAGGCAAGCGGAGAGATGGATAGCCTAGCGCCGACTCGACTCGACGCCCTTCGTCTACGGATCGGACCCTCTGACCCTACGGGGAGGAAACGTCGCGCTCCCATAAGGACTTGCGCAGTACAGGTACAGGGACGTGGTAATTGGCAGACTTAATATTGTGTGGTAATTGCATATTGTGTGGCAATTGTATTGAAATGAATTATGATAATATAAGATAAGTGTGTGAATTGTCATCCGAGTCCGAGTCCTGTTTACCCACGGTACCTGCTCGTGACAGTCACCCAACCTCCTGAGCAGGGAGGTTGCTGAGCACCAAAACCAGTAATATTCAACAAAAAAGTGTGCCAAAGGAATGTCACCTGGAGGAAAAAAAATCTCCCATGCTTTTGCAGAAAGCAACATGGTCAAGCAAGGCCATGACATATCCTGATGGCTGACACTGACAGAGGAGCTAAGAGGCTCTATGTGTGATTTCAAGACAGTGCCTGAGGAGACTTAACTTTGTTAGATAACAAGAGGTTAATTTTATTTAATAAGGTCTCACCACAACTTGGTCTTTAATACCAGTAGAAAAGTATAACTGAAGATAAAATGTATACAAGTTCAACAAGAGTTTTAAGTTTTCTAGCTAAATTAAAAAAAAAATTATTAGATTTTTAATCTTTTTACAGCAGAAATTAAGAGAAATTATGAAAAAAATAAATATATCTGACTTATAGATAATCTCCATTTAGTGGAGGGTCTACAAGTCAACAGGTTATATTCACTATTTTAGTCCCTTAAAAACAGTTTCTAAGGATGCTTCTTTCCCCAAACTACCTTTTTTATTTTTCATGCTCATACCTTGACTTTTTTTTGCTCATTCTTGACTATAGACTGCCAAACTCCAAGTGATCATACAGATAGTATCAACAACAAATATACTAGACAATTTCTTTAGTAATATCAACCACATATACTTTATAAAGGAGGTTTTTACTGATAATTTATAACATGTTTTTCATTTAAGGCTCGTTAAATTAGCTCCCTAGAAGGGGCCCCTGACTGCAGTCTTCCCTACATCAACCTTTGTCAGCTTGAAGCAGTTGGGTAAAACCTGCACCCCTTCTCCCCTAACTGCAGTTGGGGATAGCCCTTTAAAAAAGATATTATAGACAGCTAAACCAGTCAAACACACTATAGGTCCTCACAATACATAGGGATGACCCATTGTTGGCCATACTCACTTTTCTCTAAAAGCACACTTACATAAAACAAAAACAAAGGGAGATATGTTGGGAGCAATTCTACATAATTTTGGAGAAAAATCATTTCACAGTTAAAGTCTAGTTTTCCTGCCTACAGGCCAGCTACAGCATGTCAAGACATAACTCCTCTGGTCACAGCTAAGACCTCAGTTGTCCAGTGATGCTGTGATGGATGCTCCAGAACAGGATTATACCATCTGAAGACATCCTGGGGAGGAAGAAAATCTTCATCTGAATAGTCCCTCATTGTTCTAGGATTTTCACTTCCACTGCCCTCTGAGTCATTTGTTACCCTTCGATGTACTGAACTCTCTGCCCTGAGTCATCTGTTACATTTGTTTCTCCTGATGTGCTTAATAAAGGTGTGGCAAGTTTGAGGGCTTTGCTGCCCGGAGCAGCATTGATCAAGTGGGAAAGCTGAGCTCCTTCTCTAAGTCTCATTTTTTCTATTTTCTGTCTAATTAATTCACCTTGTGCTGTGGTGGGTTGCAGGAAACTAAGACTTACTGCAGAGGTTCTATTAATGTCCTCTTTCCCTGTTCCCTACACGATGGAAGTGGTTTCTGACAGAAGACTTCTAGGAGACTTAGTAGAGGACTTTTGATTTCCTTTTCTGTTAATCTGGCTGCTTCACCCATGTAACCAAAGGTTAAATAAACAGAAACTTAGATCTCCTGAAGTGGTAGACTTTGGTTAAGATAGTAGTACTCCTGTCCAGTCTCTATCAACTATGGTAAGAAAAAAGAAACATGATTATTTCAGTAGACAGAAAGCATTTGATAAAATGTAATGTCTACTCATGATAAAAATTCTCAATAAACAAGTAATACAAAGGAACTTCCTTAATCTGACAAAGGACATCTGTGAAAATCCTAGAAGTAATACTTAGTGGTAAAAAGCAGAACATATTCTTTTTTTTTTTTTTTTTTTTTGTACCAAGGATCAAACTTGGGTCCTTGTGCTTGCAAGGCAGGAGGCAGAACCCACTGAGTTAAATCCCTGGCTCTCAGAACATATTCTTTTAAAGATATAGAACAAAAGTCCCTTTTGCTTTTGCTATTTTCCACTGCCATAAACTGTCCCCACCCTGCCTTGGAGCCAGCCAATTATGGACTGAAACCTCTACAAACTGACTCTGTAGCCTTTGAGGATGTGTCTATGGACTTCAGCCAGGAGGAGCAGGCTCTGCTGGATACTTTACAGGAGAAGCTATACAGAGATGTGATGTGGGAAACCTTCAGGAACCTGGCCTATATAGGGAGCAAATGGAATGACTAGCACATTAAAAATCAGTACAAAAAACAGGGAAAAAATCTAAGAAGTTATTTGATACAGAGACACTGTGAAAGTAAAGAAAGCGGTCAGTATGGAGAAACCTTTAGCTGGATTTCAGATGCCACTAGGACCAAGAAAACCACTGGAGTAAAACCATATGAATGTAGTGTTTGTGGAAAGGGCTTCATGCTTCATTCATTCCTTACTAGGCACATTAAATCTCACCCTAGACATGAACTTGATGGGTTTTGATATGGAGAAAAGCCATATAAATGCAAGGAAAGTGGGAACACTTCCAGTTATCTCAAATCCTTCCAAAGACATGAATCACTGGAGAGAACCCCTATAAATGTAAACAGTGTCGGAAAACCTTCATATATCACCAGCCCTTTCAAACACATGAACTCATGCACATTGGAGAGAAGCCCTACCAATGTAAGCATTGTGGGAAAGCTCTCAGTTCTCCCAGTTCTCTTTGAATTCATGAAAGGACTCACACTGGAGAGAAGCCCTAAGAGTGCGAGAAATGTGGGAAAGCCTTCAGCTGTCCCAGTTCTATTCAAATCCATGAAAGAACCCACACTGGAGAGAAACCCTATACATGTAAGGAATGTGGGAAAGCCTTCATTTCCTGAACAATTGTTCTGACACACATGATAATGCACAACAGAGACAGATATTATAAATGTAAGGAATGTGGGAAAGTATTCGTTCATCCCAGTTTTTTATGAGTACATAAATGAATTCACACTGGAGAGAAACCCTATGAATGTATACAATGTGGTAAAGCCTTCAGATGCGCTACTTCCATTCAGATTCATGAAAGAATTCACACTGGAGAGAAACCATACAAATGTAAGGAATGTAGGAAAGCCTTCAGTGCTCACCCTGCCTTCTGAGTACATATGAAAGTGCATAATGGAAAGAAACTCTATAAATGCAAAGAATGTCGGAAAGCCTTCAGTTGCCTCAGTTACGGTCAGGTACATGAAAGGACTCACACTGGAGAAAAACCCTATGAATGTAAAAAATCCAGGAAAACCTTCAACTATCCTCTAGATTTGCAAATACATGAAAGAAATCACACTGGAGAAAAACCTTATGAAAGTAAGGAATGTGCAAAAGCCTTCATTTCTCTTGAAAACTTTCAAAGACACATGATAATATACACTGGAGATGGGCCTTATAAATGCAGAGAATATGGGAAGGCATTCATTTTCCTCAGTGCATTGCGAACACATGAAAGAACTCATACCAGAGATAAACCTTATGAATTTAAACAGTGTGGGAAAGCCTTCAGTTGTTCTAGTTATGTTCAGATACACGAAAGGACTCACACTGAAAAGAAACCCTACGAATGTAAAGAATGTGGAAAAATTTATTTACCCCACAAGCTTTCAAGGTCACATGTGAATGCACACCAGAGAAAAACCTTATAAGTGTAAACAGTGTGGGAAAGCCTTTAGTCTTCGGAGTTCCTTTCAAAGACATGAGAAAACTTATAGCAGTCAGAAACATTTTGAAAGTAAGCAATGTGGAAAAGACTTTACTTTGTCCACATCCTTAAATAAACATGTGAGATTGCACAGTAGATAGAAACCCAGTGAGAGGATGGGGAACATTTTCAGTTTCAACAAATGGTTTTCAGGCATGAAAACTGTGGAAAAATCCTATAAATATAAATACTGTAGGACTCTAGATCCAAAGTAATTCATGTATGTCTTAGTTGCTTTTTCATTGCCAGAACAAAATACTCAACATCCACAAATTAAAAGGAGGAACAGCTATTTTAGCTCTCAATTTGTAGAGGTTTCAGTCCATAGTCAGTTGGCTCCAAGGCAGGGCATCATGGCAGAGAGGCATGGCAGGGGAGAAACAACCCATAGCAGGCAGGCAGGAAGCATCAAAGCCTTCCTTTCTGTCCCTTTATATTCCACCCAGGCTGTGAGCCTGTTGATTGGTGCCACTCACAACTGGGGTGGAGCCTCCCTCCAGTACATACAGTCAGCCATACCCAGAAATATGCTAATCCAATTTAACTATGCTAATAGTCCCTTAGTCCATATTCACACACCCTAGATACAGCCACCTCTGAAAAGCCTCACCCATAACAATATATGTTGGCCTAGAAAATTCAAAATGTGAAAGAAATGCTATAAAACTCAAACATATATTTATATTATTGGTTCTTTGGGATTTATTTGGTTTTTTGGTTGTTATTGTTGTTTTGAGGTTTTTGGGATTGAACTTAGGGCCATGTATTGTGTGTTCTACCACTTAGCTACACCCCCAGCTCAGTGGTGGACTGTGTACCTAGCATGCACAAGGCCCTAGATTTGATCTCCACAGCAAAAGAAAAATAGCCAGAAGTGGTGGCACTTGCCTGTAATCTCAGCACTTGGGAAGTGAGGCAGGAGGATTGCTGCAACTTGAAAGGCAGCTTGGGCTATATAGTGAATTCAAGGTTAACCTGAACTACAAAATGAGATCATGTCTCAAAAAACAACAACAAAAAAGAACAAGCATTTCATAGGAGTTGATTTTCCTATGTTACTGACTCCTCTCCCCCACTCCTTCCATGTGATGATAATTGCTTTCCTCTTGTCAGGCAGTTGTGGATTCCTGTTACTGCTGAATGCACTCCCTCAGTACATTTCCATGTATGCTCATTTGTGATTGAAAACAATGTGTATTTTTCTTGTGAAGCAAAATCTGTAAATGTTTCTTTGAAACACTGTACTGTTTTCAGACAACTTGTACATTACTGTCTTCCCCATTTCCTGAGAGATTATATTAAAATATGACATTGCACACATGGAAAATCACCATTTCTTTTCATTTTGTACTAGGGATCCTAGCTAGTGTAGTAAGACGGAAAAAGAAATGAAAAGCATACCATGTGGAAAAGATGAAAGACTTTTTGTTTATTGATGACATATTTGTCAGAAATAATATGAGGATGAATAAATGAAATCAGTGAGGTCACAGGTAACAAGGCCAATATACATTAGTAACAATCAGAAATTGGAAACACAAAGAAATCACTGTTCATAACATGTAGAATATGAAATACTTAGAAATAAACCTACCATGTGTAAGACTTTTATGCTGAATACTACAAAGTACAGTTGAAAGAAAGAAGCAGAGCACCATAAGACTCCAGCCAGCATAGATGCATCAAATTGAATAGCTATTTACCCATGAAACTAATATCACAAGAGCTAAGTAATCCAGGTGAGAGATCATAGTTCCTTGTTATAGCACAATAAGAAGGAAAGACATTGAAGAAGGCAGAAGCAAAGAAATGCCCGTGCAACCTCTCCCCAAACTACCAGCAGTGTAGCATGGAGGCAGCTGCCTCTTGCTTGTGGCAGGAACAAGAAATCAGTGCAGGCATTGGAATAGAAACCCAGTCCCAGGTAGCTGCAGTAGAGCCCAGTTCTGGGCAGAGCCCCATGCCCTCTTCCCCCACACCAGTGCCAGCAGATGAAGTCTCTGGACCCATGTTAGCCTGCTAAGGGACTGACCTCATCACCCCACACCCAACCTTGAGCAGCACAATGCAGAAATAGAATCTGTTTATTCCAGAGTAGGTCAGAGAATTAACACAGAACTTTGCCTCAGAAATCAACACTGAGCCCACCACAGTGAAACTTAATGTTAGGCAAAACTGAGTGTCCCCACCCCCCACCAGTGCCCACAGTGGAGCCTCTGTGCCTGGAGGCAGGTTGAGTGCAGTGGGACAGTATTTCTGGCGGCATTTCCTCTGGCTGGTTGCAGTGCTCTTGGGCTATGAATACCCTGAAGTACCAGGCAGGCCACAGCACCTGGGCCTGGTTTTGCTGCTAAGATGCAAAGGTCTCTGGACTGTGGTGTGGATGGAACCTGCATTGTGGCACTGGTGCCCACCCAGCCTTCTCCTACTACACTCCAGGCAGCACAACATGGAGAATCATTGTCCGCTGAGGGCCAGGCTTCCCACAGAGAGGCCTGTGTAGAGCAGAATCCCACAGTGCCTGACCAGGTGGTGACTACAGATGAGGAGCCTGAGCCTACTTTGGCCCCAGGAAGAGGCTGATGGGGATGGACTATGCTTTTGAGGCACTTTCCCAGTCCTCTTTGAACAGGACACCAATTGCAGATTTGGGGAAAACAACATTCCAGTGTGGAACAGTAACCACACATCAACTGCAGACCAATGGCAAACCTGGGCTTAGGGTCTTCTCTAGTACTGAAGTAGCAGCAGTGCCCAAAGACTCAGAAAAGAAGCAACTAGAAGGACAGGCACACACAACTGGGATAAATCTCTAAGCCTTCAGTATACAAATATTAGCATGTGCCAACAAGCCTGGGAACATTTCAGGAAACCACAGCCTCCCCTAATAGACGAAATAAGGTGCCATACATGGAACATATAGCAACTGGTATAAATGAATTTTTAAAAAATTTAAAATAGCCCTTTTAAGGAAACAAGACGAAATTCAAAATTCTAAGACCTAATTCATTATTAGAGAAACTTAGAGATGGAAGTAAATGTAAAAAAAAAAAAATCAAACACAAGTCAATGTACTGGAAAATAGACTAAATGAAATTTAAAAACCCAACAGAAGGCATCAATAGCAGAATAGATGAAAGAGAGGAAAGAATCAGTGAATCTGAAGACAGGCTATTTGAAGATACATAGTTGGAGAAGAAAAAAAAAAGAATGAAGAGCGATAAAGAAAGCTTATGTGAGAACATGGTTTTAACAGCTTTAAAACAGCAAATATCTAGGTTCTTGAGGCTCAAGAGGGAGGGATTTGAGAATGCTAAATGGGTAAAAAGCTTATTCAGAAAGATAATAAGTGAAGAATCCTCAGAGCTAGAGGAAGATACAAATATTCAGGTACTGGAGGGTCAAAGCTCACCACTCAGATTCAACTCAACCAAGTTGAACCCAAGATAATCTAGCTCTCCTCTGTTAAAGACAAAGAGAGGACCATCAAAGTAGCAAGAGAAAAGAAATAACATAAAAGTTTCCCAATTTATCTGACATCGGACTTCTTAGCAGAAATCTTATGGTCCAAAAGGAAAGGGATAAGATATTCACAGTGCACAAGGAAATGATACTGCCAACGAAGAGTACTGTATTCAACAAAGCTATGCTTTAGAAATGAAGGTGAGATAAAGACATTCCCAGACAAACAACAGCTCAGAAAATTAATCACCACTATACCGGACCTATAAGAAATGCTAAAGGGAGTTCTTCAAACTAAAAGAGACACTAGTAAGAAGAAAACAGAGGTAGTCATAAGATTCACTGTTAGGAGAAACTATACAGACAAATTCAGAATACTCTACTAGGGCTGGGGATGTAGCTCAGTGGCACAGTGCCTGCCTGGCAAGCATGAGGTCCTGAGTTTGATCCCTGGTACAAGAAACACAAAACAAAAACAAGCAGAATACTCTAGAATTGTAAACATGAACCATTTATAACTTGATATAAAGACTAAAACCAAAATAATTTAAAAATAAGTATAATATGT
Organism: Heterocephalus glaber; assembly: GCF_053883595.1. Classification (NCBI taxonomy): domain Eukaryota; kingdom Metazoa; phylum Chordata; class Mammalia; order Rodentia; family Bathyergidae; genus Heterocephalus; species Heterocephalus glaber. Next base: position 10,082,764 of record NW_028258151.1, on the reverse strand, counting down.
TAAGTGAGGCAATATAAAAAGATGTAAATGTTAAAAATTCAAATTGTGGGGAGGAATGGAGTACAAGTATAGAGTTTTTATTAGTATTTTTCCTTTTGTTTCTTTTCCCATTTTAATGGTAAATATTAAGCTGCTATCATTTCAAAATAGCTTGTTATCATCAAAAGATGATTTTGTAAGCTCTCTGGGAATGACAAAGCAAAAACCAACAATAAACACACCAAAAATAATAAGCAAGGAATCCAAATACATTGCTACAGAGAGCTACTTAACAACAAAGAGAGAAACCAGAAATAAGCTACAAAAACAAATAAGCAAGCAAACAAACTAGAAAACAAGTAACAAAATGGCAACCCTACCAAAACAAATGGTTAGGATTTCCCACTAAAAATCAGAGTGACTATATCTGGCTTTCGAGACGCTCACTTCATCCCAAGGGCACAGCCTCAAAGTGGAAATACGGAAAAGATATTCCAGACAAATGGATCCCCAAAAAATGCAAAAGCAGTCGTTCTTATAGTGGGTTAAATATACTTTTTCATACCCATGTTTATAGTAGCACAGTTCAAAACAGGTACATCTTGGAAGTGGTTTTTGTGCCCATCAACAGATGAATATGAATGGATAAAGAAAATATGGTATTTATACACAATGGAGCATTATTCTGCCATAAAGGATAAACTTGAGTTTGTAGGAAAATAGATGTACCTGGAGACCATAATGTTAAGTAAAATAAATCAGACACACAAGCTTAAACATCACATGGCTTCTTTCTCTTACATGAGAAGCCCAAATACAAATAAGGAGCAAAATAAAAGATAGATAATAATTAGTAGGGAGATAGATCTTTTCCAAATGGGAAGGGGACCAAGAGATGGAGGGAGGAGAAGAGAGAAAAGGAATGAAAGGGATTAAGATGTGTCTTACACATGCCCCAACTCTACACAAATGTAATCACTGTGTACTGCAAACTTGTACTAATAAAAATAAAGCTGAAAAAATATCTAAAAAATCAAAATCAATACAAAGACATAAAAAGGCCACTGAACTATGATAAAGTAGCCAATTCAGCAAGAGGAAAGGTGCACCCAATATCAGAGCCCCAAATGTGTAAAGCAAGTACTATATTAACAGAGCCCAAAGAAACATAAAACCACTGAGGAAAGAGATTCAAAGGGCTGAATAGGGCGGCTGTCAGTCTCCTCCTCCTCCACAAAGAAGAAACAAAGTAAATGCATTGTGAGGTCAGTGACTGGCAAAAACTGCACCTGGGGTGAAGGAGGAAAAGGAGGGCAGGGGGATAGGGAAGACAGAAGCACCTATAGATCTCTAACAGACATAACCAGAAAAAGTATTCTCTGAAATATACTACAGTCAACTGTCAAAAGCACAAGAAAAAGAATGAATTTTCAAATCTGCAGGATAAAATCACCAGTTCACATTTGGTGGTATCTGCTTTAGAATGACAGCACAATTCTCAGCATAAACCTTATAGGTCAGATAGGAAGGGATGACATATCCCCAGTCCTAGAAGAAAATAACTGCCAAACAAGAATACTATACCCAGCAAGGCTATCGTTTGGAGATGAAGGAGAAATAAAGGCTTTGTATGGCAAGCAGAACAGGGAATCCACAACACTACACATGCCCTAGAAAAGATACTGAAGAAAGCCCTAAATAAAGATGTGAAAGACCACAAAACCATGTGACTGTATACCCAAAAGAGAAATAGAAAAAAACCAAGCAATATAAGTACAACAAACCATCAAACCAAAAAGATAATCAAGAGAGGAAGGAAAGAACAATCAGTGTTCAAAGACAGAAAAAAATTAACAAAATGACAGGAGTCTTTACCTACCAACAATAACCTTGACTGCAATTCTCCAATGAAAAGATACAGGCTGAATGAATGGATTTAAAAACAAGACCCCATACTAAGCAGCCTACTAGAAACTATCTTCACCAGCAAAGACAAATACAGACTTAACATGAAAAGATGGAATATGAAACTCCAAGAAAATGCAAGCCTAGGATGAACAATAATAGCTATACTGTGTGTGTGTGTGTGTGTGTGTGTGTGTGTTTCAGCACTAGGGATTGAATCAGGGACTCATGTGTGCTAGGCAAGTGCTTTACCACCGAGCTATACCCTCAGCCCAAGAGTAGCTATACTTATACCTCAAAATACAGAATTGGACAAAACCTGGGAAGCGAGCAAAAGTCATTATATAATGAGCAAGAGATCGATGCTTCAAGAAGATACAATGATTGAAACTCTATATGCACCTAATGTACCTAGTATTACAAAACAGACAGTATTAGACCTAGAATGAAAAACAAATGGGCTCCAATACAACAATGGGGACCTCAAAACCTCCCTTTAAATTGGGCCTGGGGGCACAGGGTAGTAATTCCAGTGTTCTGGGAGGCTGAGACAAGGAGGATCATGAATTTGTTCTCAGCCTGGGCAACTTTGTGACTTAGCAAGACCCTGTCTCAAAACAACAAAGTAAAAAATGGGCTGGGCAAAATCCCTAAGGAACCAATGATGAAGATAGAAAAACTTCAACAAAATATTATCGAACATTAAGATTATTATTATTATTATTTGGTATCAGGGATTGAACTCAGGACCTTGTACTTTTGAGGCAGGGGGCAGCACCACTGAGCTAAATCCCCAGCAAGATTATTAAACATGATAAAGTAGGATTCATTCCAGTGATACCAGGATGGTTCAACATATGCATAACAATAAACTCCATTTACCACATCAACAAAATGAATGGCAAAAATTCAAGAGACACAGAAAAAGCATTTGATACAATTTAATATCACTTCTGATAAAAACTGAACAAATCAGTTATAGGTGGAATGTACCTCAACATAAGAAAGGTCACAATTAACCATCTCAGAACCAATACCATATTGAAGGGAGTAGAACTGAGCACTTTCTAGGATGTGAAACAAGGAGCCTGCATTTATCACTTTTATTCAACATAGCCTGGAGGTCCTGTCCAGAACAGTAAGGTAAGAGAAAGAGATACGAGGCATTCAGATTGGACAAGGGGAAGTGAAATTATCACTATAGACAACCTTATCTTATACAAAGAAAACCTCCCAAATGCTATCAAAAGCTATCACAGGTAACATATGAATTCAGCATAATAGCAGCATACAAAATCAACATACAGAAATTGGTAGCATTTGTATACATCAATAGAAAAATACCTGAAAAAATAATAAGCAATGCCATTTTTTGTTTATTTATTTATGGTACCGGAGATCGAACTCAGGACCTTGAGCTTGCAAGGCAGGCGCTGGAACCACTGAGCTAAATTCCTGGGCCTTATTTGTTTAAAGAAAAAATGTTGACTTTTGGCTCACAGTTTTAGGGTTGCAGTCCATGGTTTGTTGACGCTGTTGCTTTTAGGTCTGGGCAGGGCAATACATCATGGCAGTAGTTAGTGTGTGGAGAGCAAGCTGCTCATTGAAGCCATACAGCTGAGATGACAGAGAGATGAATACTAGGGTCCCTCAGTCCCTCCAGGGACCTCACACTTCCTACTGTGCCCCACCTGGGAAGTGCTCTATCATTTTGGAATAACATCAACCCAGGCACTGGAGCTTTGACACATGGGCTGCTGGGGAACACTCAAAAGTCCAAATAGTAGCACATTCACACTAGCATTTCTCAGTAATTTCTACTGAAGTAAAATCGAATTGAGCCTAGAGCTCCCATTCTTTTCACTTATAAATTGTTAAAGATGAAAGACAAGACACTTTATCTTAAGAAGGAAAGTCATATATCGAAAGTTTTTATAAATAGAACAAATTAGTGACTTCTATGTGACAAATACCCAGAAGCCAAAAGAATCCTGCAAAGATAGATCGTGGGACAAAAGAGCTTCTTTTGCTTTTCTAATCCACCCACAACATTTTAAAAACTGTGATTCATCTTCTTTATTCTCTGACATACTACAGTCAGGGTCTACTCTTAATCTTGAAAGCTCAGATTAATGGGCAAACTGAATGACAGGCTCTTCTAATGAGTTTGGATTGAAAAGACTTGAGGAAGCCAAGCTTTCTCTTCACAATGACCACAAGTGAACTCTTACAAGTGAACTAAGTCCAATTTTATACTAGCTCAGAAGCTCCATGCTTATTTGTACTCTGTGTATTTATGTGGTAGGCATATTTCTAAGTTTTTTTAAATTAAAAAAATTCATTAGTACATGTTTTTCAGTACATAATGATCACATTCTTTGAGAAAAGTTGGGACACATACATAACACACTCTAATTCTTTTTATTTCCCCTGCCCTTCTTTCCCCTCTCTCCCAGTTACAATAGCCACATACACACAAAAATTCCTTTTTGCAGGAACATGTGTAACTAAAGAGGTCAAATTTGTCTACAATAAATATGATAAAACATTAATGAAAGAAACTTAAGAGGGCATAAATAATGGAAGCACATCCTATGAATCAGTATTGTTAAAATGTCCATAGTACTCAAAGTGATTTATAGATTCAATGCAATTTATATTAATATTCCAATGACATTCTTCACAGAAGTAGAAAATAAATGCCAAAATTTATAAGGAAACACAAAATATCCCCACATAGCCAAAACAGTCTTGAGCAAAAAGAATGAAGCAGGTGGCATCATACGGCTTGACTTCAAAATATACCACAGAGCTGGTAACTGAAAGAGCACCGTTTGGGCACAAACACAGACACATTCAACATCCAGAGAGCAGGTCCTAGAGGGAAACCCTGCATATCAAGCCCAGGGGCTGCACCAAAGGGGCCAAGGACACACACTGGGGAAAGTTCAGGGTCCTCAGCAGGTGATGCTGGTGAAGCTGGACTCCCACACAGCAGAATGAATGTAGACACCCATCTCCTCAGGTACACAGCTCAAATGGATTAAGGATTTAAATGGAGACCAGCACAATGAAAAAACAAGAAGGAAATAGGAAATGCCTCAGAAGTGTTACATGGCAAGGCTATTTGTGGACCAGACCCCACAATGCCCAGAATACAAAATAATTGACAAATTGGCATTATATCAAACTAGGTAATTTCTGCACAGCAAAGGAAATAATCAACAAAAGGAAAAGAATTCCAAGAGGATGGGAGAAAATATTGGCCAACTATTCACCTAAAAGATTAATATTCAGCATATATAAGGAATTAAAAAACAACTCAAAAAAAAATAAACCTGTAACTATTTTAAAATGCACTAATGATTTGCACAGGCACTTCTGAAAACTCAAAATATAAATAGCCATCCCGAGTTCGATCCCCAGTACCAATATATACATACACACACACACACACACACACATATATATACATACATATATATATGTATATATAAATAGCCAACAAATATATAAAAATTGCTCAATATAATTAACCACCAGGGAAAGGGAATTATGAACTATAATGAGCTATCATCTGACCCCAGCTAAAATGACATACACATATGCATAGGTATGCCGGCAAGCATGTGGAAAAGGAATTCTTTTACATTCTTAGTAGGAACATAAATTAGTACAGCCATTACAGAGAACCGTATGGAAATTCCTCAGAAAACTAAAAGTAGATCTACCACTTCTGGGTATCTGTCCACATGAAATAATATGAACATGTTCAAGAAATACCTGCACGGCCATGTTTAGATATCTGCTTATCCATGTTTACTATGGTGGTATTCAAAATAGCTAAGCTATGAAATCAGCCTAGGTGCCTGTCAAAATATGAATGGATAGAGAAAAATATAAAATACATATACAATGGAATATTTAGCCATAAGATGAATGACATCCCATCATTTGCAGCAAAATGAGTGGAAGTGGAAGATAGTGATGTCAAGTAAAATAAGCTAAAGACAAATACAGCATATTTCATCTATGTGGAACCTAAAGTCAACTTGAATATAGAATGGTGATTAATAGTGGTTTGGAAATATATCAAATGGAGAGTGCATAAGAGGTTGCAATTCGATCAGTGGATACTGTATGAAAGTTTGGAAATATCACACTGAATCCCACTAATAAGCAGTAGTGATCAAGACAGTATGGTAGTGGTGTAAGAATAGCCATATGACCAAAAGTGTACAAAATCTGGAAATAGACTCAAAGATACATGGACCATGATTTTTGAAAAATGGAACAGTGTTACTCAAAGGGGAAAAAAAGGTATTTCTTTTATCTATTAGTGCTAGAACTAAGTCATTTTATAATAACTAAACAACTATACACATATACATATATAGGTGCCCGGGGTCAAACCCAGTATGTTGAGCATGCCAAGCACATGATCTACACTACACTCAGAACTGCATATAACTGTATTTTTGAGGTATGTATGTGTATACACATTCACATACAAGCTCTCCAAATTTGCTTAAATGTTTTATGTTAAAATTACTTAAATCAACTGAGCATAAGAATAATACTTTTAAAAAACATTTTAATTATCTTGGTTTTTTGTTTCAGAAAGATGCATTTCTATTACATTTTTTAAGCCAATCAACTAATTTTTCTCCTATGTCTCTTGATTATTTGTATCATCTGTTTTCTGAGTTTGCAAGAAATAAATAAGTTACTAAGACGGGTCCTTATTGTATGTCTGTTTATCTTCAAACTTTCATTTAGAGAAAATATATTTAATTCAAGGACCATCCTAAAAGGAAATATCTAAGAGAATAGACCACCCCAGTTTAACTCTGTAAACTGAGGGATGTGTGTGTGTGTGTGTGTGTGTGTGTGTGTGTATAGAATGGAGGATTGAACCCAAGGCTTTTGCACTTAGCTATATCTCTAGCCCTTTAAAAAAATTCTGAGAGAGGGCCAGGGATTTAGCTCAGTGGTGCCATGCCTGCCTTGCAAATGCAAGGTCCTGAGTTGATCCCAGTACTGAAAAAAATTCTGAGACAGGATTTTGTGTCTCTAACATGCCTAGGCTGGGCTTGAATTTACAGCCCTCCTTCATCAGCCTCCCAGGATACTGGGGTTACAGGCATGCGCCACCATGCCTGGTTTAGGAATTATTTTTTGAAGACTCAAAATTTAGAATTCCTTCTCCAATCTTAAATAGTAGTAGTTTCAGAAGTTGCTGATATGTTGATTTTCAATAATAGTGGCACAGTTTGTAATAGCTAAAACTTGGAAACAGCCCAATTGCCCATCAACTGGAGGCTGGATAAAGAAGATGTTTATTTTAAAAAATAAAATGGAGTACTACTCAGCCATAAAGAATGAGAAACTAGAGACATTTATAGCTAAATGGATGCATATTGAGGCAATACTCTTAGGACATACATGTATAAATATCAAACAGTTTCTCTGGTGTGAGAAACTGAGAGTGTAAATAAAGATCAAAATGTATAATAGATAATGTGAAATAGGAAGAAAACGTCCAAAGGGAAAGGGGAAGTGGGAGGTGTAGAGGATAGAAAAGAAGAGAAAGGAATAAATATGAGAAGAGGAAAAAATGGAAACAAAGTCTTTGTAAATAGGGAGGAGTGGAAGAGTTGAAGGGAGGGCAGGGGAATGGGGAAAAAATAAGAACCAAGATATACCATATAAAGGCACAAATTCACAATAATGAATGTCATCATATTGTATACCTAAAATGTACCAATAAACTTAGTAAAATAAAATGAATACTTAAAACTACAGAAATTTAAACATCAAAACCCATTTACACATACTTTCCTGTTATGTGAACATTTATATTAAATTATATCAGTAATCATTTTACTTTTCTGCTCATTTCCTGTCTTTTGCTTTATTTTTCCCAGTACCAGGGACTGAACTCAGGACCTTGCACTTGCCAGGCAGGGGCGGAACCACTAAGCTATATCCCTGGCCCTTCCTGTCTTTTGCTTTAAATGCAAAAGTGACAAAAATTCTTGCTCAAGTGGTAGCTGTTTCTATAGTTCAGCTTCTCTTATGAACCTTTAGAACACCCATTAGAATATAATTAAAATCTTGAAGTTCTTTGTAACATATCAATTCAATGAAGTGTGCAAAAATGTTATTGTCTTGTTTTTAAACTACATACATAACAAGATAACTTAAATTTCTTCAATTGCTAGCCAGTTACTGAAACTTATTTTTGTAAACTGTTTCTTTACTCATATTTGTCATTTTCTCTTTAACTTTGGTATCTGATAAAAATTTCATTCATAGACTTTCCCATTGTGATCTAGTGATCTTTCCCTTTTCTATAAATCCTAGAATTCTGATTAAACTATCTGAAAGTGTTTTTCTTATCAGTATGAAGTTGAAATCAAGCATAAATTATATCAATGTTCATATTTGCTGGGACTAAATAACTGCTTTTGCTGCTTGGGAGCTTTGTGGCTATTTTGCTTTCTTTTGCCCTGTGGTTCCAAATATGTTGGGAGAAGATTCATGAGGATAAGAGAAGAGTGAGACCCAGGGGGCAGCAGGAGGGCAGCTCTGCTCTCTCCCCTGGTTCTCCACACTGCCTGATTGCACCAGTACAGAGCACTCAACACCAGGTTGGCAAATTAGTTCTCAAAACATTGTGAATTCCTGATGGTCTTTGTGTTGGTCCCTTGGTGTCTTTGGGGTTCTCTGTGTATTGTAGTTAACCTATTTATAGCTTTTATGCTATTTAAATATTCCTTTCTGGTAATTCTGATTTACTGTCCATTCTCTTACTATACAATCTTCATTTTTTTGGCATGTCTCCTCTTTTCATTTGCTACTCTGCTTTTTAACTGAGTGTAAATGTAAGGGAAGTACACGAAACAAATTGTGAATTTTCACAAACTGAATTCACTCATAAAACATAACCTAGGTTGATACATTGAGCAAAGTGGTGGAGGAAAATGGTGCAGTAGACATTCTGTGGCTCCACTGTCCCTCATAGACATCCAGCTAGCAATGACCCACAAGCAAGAGCACCTTCATGGACACCCCAGAACTTGGGAGTGAGGTTGAGGCACCCCCTTGGTCGGCAGAACTTAGAAAAAGTAAAAAATCCAACGGTAGAATCTAATATTCATATCTGGAATTCTCCAACACAGGAAAGATAGTATATAAATTAACTTTTTATACTATGATAAAAAGGCAAAACTATGAAAAACAACTGTGGCTACAATAAATTTTTAGGAGATACAAATTACTTTTTTAAACCTTAAATTTTGACATAAAAATCATAAAGGGTGTGGAGGAAGTGAAAATGTAGTTTTGTAGATTATTTGTCATCAGTTTGATGTACCTGTTAGAAGAATATTTTATATAAGCTTCATGGGAACCACAAGGCAAAAACTTATACTAGTAACACCTATAGCAGTTGAACTAATTGGAAAAAGAGAGGATTCAAAGAATACCATCACAGAAAACCATCAAACCACAAAGGAAGACAACAAGAGAGTTAGAGACAAAAGACCTACAAAACAAGTTGAAAAAAGGCAGCAGCAATTTTTTTGGATCTTTTTATTATTTGTATTAGTAAATGTTCACAGTGCATAATAATCACATTCATTGTGGAAAGTTGGTACATAAATACAGCACATCTTCATCTTTTTTCATCCACTTCTCCACTCTTTCTCCCTCCATCCATCTCCTGACCCCATTAACTCTGGAAAAAGAACTTTCTCTTTGTTTTCTACTATGTATTTTGTATGTTTCTCTTCAAATTATTTTTATTTTGTTACTCAAATAAGACAGACCATGTGATATTTAAGCTTATGAGTCTGATTTTTTTGTTTGTTTTTGTTTTTTATGGTACGAGGGATGAAACTCAGGACCTTGCACTTGTGAAGAAGGCAGCAGAACTGCTGAGCTAAATCCCCAGCCCAAGTCCACTGTTTTTAATTGTTAAATTGTTTCTTGGTAGTATAAGTTTGTAGTACATGATGATTACATGTATGGTGAGGAGTTGGTACATGTACATAATTTGCAATATGGTTTTAACCATTCCCCTTCTCCTCCCTGAATCCACTGGAGCTCTTTGTATATAGCTACAGTATGTTTGTAGTACATGATGAGCACATTCTTGATAGGGACTTGGTGCATGTACACAGCACTTCACAATTTGTCACTCTTTTCTGATCTCATTTCCCTCTCTTCCTTCCTCCTCTCTCTCAGTTCACTTCCCACATGCCAAACATTCATTTTGATTTTTCCTACTGCATATCTTTTATTCTACACTTCAGTTATATACTGTGGTTCTCATTTTTGAGAAACCAGGTATTATTTAAGCTTGTGCATTTTATTTACTTCACTTAATATTATGGACTCAAGGTGCTTCCATTTTCTTACAAACGGTATTATAACCGAACTCTAGAAACTCATGTTTTCTTTAATTTGTTCTGAGACTCATTAATAGAAGATAATATTATTGAGTTCCCATAGTTTGTATACATTTTTGACATTTCTAGTGTCATTGTCCTATGATCTGATAATATGCATGCAATAATTTTGATTCTATTGTATTAACATAGGAATGCTTTATGGGCTAGTATATGGTAGTCTTATTGACATTGTTGTCTTCAGTGTCTCTAAGATGCATAAAATCATTAGTCATAAGCAGCATATTTGAATTTCATGTCTGTGACGTGGGAAGTACCAATGCCAATATGTGCCCCTCACCATGGAAGAAACTATTACTATGAGGTTTATGGCTTTGGTGAAGATCAGTGTTCTCTGTGCTTAAATTTTCTTTGCAAGATTGGAGGAAAATCTTAGACTTTTCCTGAAAGTTTTGTACTCATCTTCAATTTGCGGGTCATCTGAGTTTCTTCCTATGGCAGCCAGCTCCCTAAAGGTTTCTCACATCATATCTCTGTAGAGCTTCTTTTGGGATGGATCCAGCAAAGCCCACTTCTCCCTGGTGAAGTTCACAGCCACATGCTCAAAGGTCACTGCCTCCATCATGTGGGTCCTGGTATCCCAGAGTCCTTCCCATACAGCCTGGAGCCAGCAGAAGTCACATAAGGCAGTCTAGCCCACAGGGTGGTGTGGACCAGAGTGGTGCAGCTGCAGGCAAATCCAGCCAAGGACCTGCCCTGACCCCCACCACTTGGGCACACAGGCCCAAGCCAAGGGCCCACCTGGAAAAGAGCTGCATAGGCACACAAGCAACAGCCAGAGGCTCGCCCTGATACCACTGGTAAGTAATGTGGGGATCCTAGCCAGAAGCCTGCTCAGACACCAGGGACTGGGGTGCACAGCTCCCAGCCAGACTCTCCCAGACAACAGCTAAATGGGGGGCAGGCCTTAGCCAGAGGCATGCCTAGATACCATCCCAAGTGTGCACAGGCCCCAGCCAGAAGCCTGCACAGACAAAGGGATTCAAAAGGCAACCATTCTGAACCCAGGAATTGGTGCACTGATGAGCAACAGAGAAAAGGCCAGTCAGTGGCTTGCTGAAAATTGAAGACCACTGGGTGAGCAAAAAGTTGCCTCAACAAAGGCACAGCAGGCTGCATCTATTGAAATGAGAAGACATGTAAACAAGTCTCAAAATCAGATTTCCAGATCACCTAAGGCAACCCCAAATGGAAATGAGATGGAACAATTTGATACTCAACCACCTGGACTCCTTGAACTGGCAACAAAAGAGGATCTGGAAAAAATGAAATCAGAAATAATTTCTCAGATAACAACAGATTGTGCCCATAGTGCAAGACATGATTAATAAATCTAGAGCAGACACAGATAAAAAAAAGAGGAGCTGAGGATCATGATGGAATCCCAACATAGTAAACAAATGGAATCCATGAAATAGATGCAAACAGATTTCAAGGAGATTAAAAACTCCATTGAAAGTCTATGCAGCAAAAGGAGCCAATGTGAGGACAGAATTTCAGATACAGAAGATAAGATTACAACTAGTGACCAGGAAAAGAAAAATCCCTTCAAAATAGAAAGGGACCACAAGAAATCAATTCAGCAGCTGCTAGACGATGCAAAGAAGAATAACATAAGACTGATAGGAGTCAATGAAGAAACAAGAGAGAGTGCAAATGACATAAAAAAACTGTTTGCAGAAGTAATGGTAGAAAACTTCCCAAGCAGGGGAAAAGAACTCAACATATAGATAAGTGATGCATATAGGACTCCAACTAGCCTTGATAAAAAAATATCTACACATAGGGAGATAATTGTTAAGATTCCAGAAAACCAACAGAACAACAAAATTCTGGAATCCATTAAAGAAAAGAAACAAATAACATACAAAACCCATCAGAATCACAGCAGACTTCTAAACACAAACTCTCAAGGCAAGAAGAGTGATGTATTTCAAGCCCTAAAGGAAAAACACCTCCAACCCAGATTGATGTACCCTGCAAAACTATTTTTCAAAATTGATGGAGAAATAAGATACTTTCATGACAAAGGGCACCTTAGGAACTTCATGAATACCAAACCAGCACTCCAAAAAAATTTAAACAATATCCTAGGAAAAGACAATGAAGATCACAACCCCAGAAAGCCCAGCAGAATGAATCCATCGAGCAAGACAAGAAATTAAATGCAAAGGGGGAGAACCCAACAAAAAGAAAAGGTCATGACAAGGATAAGTCAGTATGTATCAGTTATAACTGTCAATGTTAATGTTCTCAATTCACCAATCAAAAGAAACCGACTGGCAGAATGAGTCAAGAAGCAAGATCCAACAATATGCTGCATACAAAAAACACACTTAATTCAAAAAGAAACTCATAGACTGAAAGTTAAAGGGTGGAAAACAATACTCCCTGTGACAGGAACCCCCCAAAAAGCAGGAGTAGCTATCCTCTTTGCAGATCAAATGGGTTTCAAACCAACACTGATTAAGAGAGACGAAGAAGGACACTACATCCTTGTAAAGGGAAAAATCCATGAGGAAAAGATGAAAATCATAAATGTATATGCACCAAACACTAGTGGACCCAACTATATGAAGCAAATACTAATGGACATGAAAAATCAAATAAGCACTAATACAATAGTAGTGGGGGACCTCAATACCCCACTGTCATAGATAAACTAGACAAAAAAATAATGAAATACCAGAACTCAAACTCTTGAACAAATTGACTTAACAGACGTTTACAGTGTTCCACCCCACAAAATCAGAATACATATTCTTTTCAGCTGCACACGGGTTGTTCTCCAAAATAGACCACATACTCGCTCATAGAACATGTTTAAATGCAAAGGAGTTGAAGTTATCACCTGTATATTACCAGACCATTGTGTGATGAAATTAGAAATCAATAGCAAAGGAAACCACAAGAATTTCATAAACACATGGAAATTAAACAACACACTTCTGAATAACCAATGGGTCACAGAGGAAATTAAAGAAGAAATCAGATAGTTTCTACAATTAAATGACAATGTCAATACAATATATCAGAATCTATGGTATGCAATGAAAGCAGTCTTACAAGGGAAATTCATAGCAGTAAATACTCATATTGGGAAAACAGAGCAAGCTCAATTAAACAACCTGATGCTGAACTTAAGCTTGTAGAAAAAGAAGAGCAGGACAAACCCAAAGCTCATACAAAGGAGGAATTTATAAAGATCAAAGCAGAAATCAATGCAATGGAGACTAAGAGAATGATACAAAAAAATCAATGAAGCCAAGAATTCATTTGAAAGAAGTTGGGAATTTTAACATCCCAGTTTCAGCAGTGGATGGATCATCCAAACAGAAAATCAAAAAAGCAGCAACAGAGTTAAACTACATCCTTGACAATCTACACAACATTCAGTTCAACAGCTGAGCACAGTTTTCTCATCAGCATGTGGAGTATTCTGCAGGATACAGCATAAGATAAACCACAAAACAAGTCTTAAGAAATTTTAGAACATGAATCAAGTATTTTTTTCTAACCCCAATGCAGTAAAAGTAGAAATCAATAACAAGAAAACCTTGGACACTATACACTGTATGAATACATGAAAATTAACTTAGTTTTGAACAACCAATGGATGAAAGAAGAGATCAAGAAGAAAATTTAAAATTTTCTTGAAACAAATGAGAATTGAATCACAGCTTATTCATCAGAATAACTAGAAAGTTTATAGCGATCAACGCCCACATCAAAAAAGTAGATTTCAAATAAATCCATCACTACATCTCAAGAAACAAAAAAATAACAAGTTAAACCCAAAATTAGCAGAAGAAATAACAAAGATCAGCACAGAAATAAATGAAATGGGGACTTAAAAAGACAAAACAAAAGAGCTGATTCTTCAAAACAAAGAGCTGATTCTTCAAAAGATAAATAAAATAGATAAACCTCTAACCAGACTAAGAGAAAAGACTCAAGCAAAATCAGATATGAAAAGTCAAAATGAGCATCACAAAAATATCAAAGATCATTAGCGATTATAACAAACAATTACATGCCAACAAATTTGGTAACCTAAAAGAAATGGACAAATTCCTAGATACATACACCTTACAGACTGAATGATGAGGAAGTAGAAAACACAAACAGACCAATAATAAATAATAAAACTGAATCAATAGTAAAAAACCACCCACTGAATACAAGCTCAGGACAAGACAGCTTCACTGCTGTATTCTACCCCACAGTTAAAGAATTCATTCCAATTATTGTTACTTAAAAAAAAAAAAGAAAAATGAATTATTTCAAATGCATTCTACAAGATGAGCAATTACCCTGGTACCAAAACCAAATAAGGACACAACAAAATAAATCACCAACTGAATCCAACAGCACAGTAAAGAGAATATTCATTATGATTAAGTGTGATTTATTTCAGGGATGTAAAAATGGACCCACACAAACAGATAAATGTGACATACCACATCAACAGAATGAAGCGTAAAAACCACATGGCCACCTCTCATAAAGAGTAAGCACTCAAAATTTAAAATTTCTTCCAATAAAAGCACTGAACACATTAGGTATGGAAGGAATATATCTGAACACAATAAAGGCCATTCAGGAGAAGCCAATATCTAACATGCTACTGAATGGGAAAAAGCTGAAATCTATTTCTAAGATGTGGGACAAGACAAGGAAGGATGCTGACTTTTACCACTTCAAAATAGTTCTGGAAGTTGCAGCCAGGATGATGAGGTAACAGAAAGAAATAAAGGGAATCTAAATGGGGAAAGAAGGATTCTGTCACTATTTGCAGATGGTGTGAAAGAAAAACAGTCCTCCCCAAGACTCTACCATAAAACCTGTTATAACTAACAAATGAATGCAACAATATTGGAGGATACAAAATCAACATACAGAAATTAGTAGTGTTGCTATGTGGCAAAAGAATTATATGAAATAGAAATCAAGAAAGCAATGCCATTTATAATAGCTAAAATAAAATATCTAGGAATAAATTTAACAAAAAAGTGAAAGATCTCAAAATGAAAATTATAAAACATTGAGGAAAGAAATTGAAAAGGATGGAAAAAAGAAAGACATCCCATGATTATTTGGAATAATCAATGTAGTTAAAATGTTCATACTATAGAAGTAACTTAGAGATACAATGCAATCCTTGTCAAAATACCAATGATACGTCTCACGGAACTAGAAAAAAAAATCCTAAAATTTATATGGAAGTGCGCGCGTGCACACATACACACACACACACAGCCTGAAGAGCAAAAGAATAAAGCAAGAAGCATTATACTACCTGACTTCAACATATATTACAAAGCTTAGTAATCAAAACATGATATTGGCATAAAAACAAATGCATAGATAAAAGGAACAGAATAGGGCTTAGAAATAAACCCAGGCATCTACAGGCAACTGATATTCTATAGAGGTGCTGAGAACATTCAGGCAGGATAAGTAGTTGTTATGGCTTGTATTTCTTTTTTTCTTTTTGTACCGGGGATCAAACTCGGGTCCTTGCACTTGCAAGGCAGGCAGTGGAACCACTGAGCTAAATCCCCAGCCCCCCCCTTTTTTTCTTTTTTGTATGGCTTGTATTTAGATGTCCCCTAAAGCCTCATGTAGTTATGGTGGGGAGTTTTGAACATGGCTAGATTAAGGTGTGTGAATGTGGATTAAGGGTGTTATGCTGGGATTAAGGGTATGGATAACAGAAGCCCCAACCTGGGCATGGGTGGCATCAATCAATAGACTTAAAGGGAGAGAGGGAAGGCAGGCCGCTGCTTGCTGCTTCACTGTCTCCCGCCTGCTGTGCCATGAGGCACCATTCCACCCTGCCTCTGAACCAGCCAGCTATGGACTGAAACCTCTAAAAACTGTGAGCTGAAATAAACCTTTCCACCTTTAACTTGTGGGTGTTGGGTTTTGTCTCAGCAACAAGATAAGTAACTAAGACAGTGGTGTTGGTAAAATTGGATATCCACAGGCAGAAGAATGAAACTAGTGTTCTCTCACCAGTTGCAAACTCAACTCAAAATGGATTAAAGATTTAAATTTAAGACCTGAAACTATGAAACTTCTAAAAGACAATATAGGGAAATGTTTCAGGGGATTGGAATGGGTCAGGGATTTTGGGATAAGCTCTAAAAGCACAGGAAACAAAAGCCACAGACAAATGGGATTACAGTAACCAAAAAGCTTTTGCACAGCTAAGGAAACAATCAACAGAATCCAGAGTCAACCTACCGAATGGGAAAAATATTTGTGAACTATACATCTGATAGGGTGTTGATATCCAGACTATATAAGGAATTCCAGAAACTCAGTAGTAAAACAAAGCCCACATAACTGATTAAAAATGGGCAACAGGTCTAAATAGACATTTCTCAAAAGAAGACATACAAATGACTAACAAATACATGAAAAAATTCTCAACTTCACTGATTGTCAGGGAAGTGCAAATCAAACTACAGAGAGATACACCTCATTCTGGTAAGAATGGCAGTTACCAAAAGGACTGATGATAAGTGCTGGAAAGGATGTGGAGAAAAGGGAGCCCTGACACATGGATGGTGGGAATGTAAATTAGTATAGTTGTTATGGGAACTGGGAGAATGATTGTGCTGCTGTTCGGATGACAATAAACAACTGAAAATGATTCCTAGGAAGCAGAGTCTGTGGGACCCATTCACTGAGGTGGAGGGGTGTTTCCCATCAATGGAGGAGCCATACAGGGACCTGATGGTGGACAGAACACTTCCCCTGCAAGCACACAGAAGCCAGGTTAAGAAGGACATATAAACATAAAGAACTTTACAAACATCATAATAGCTGCCATTCAGTGGTGGACCAAAATCCTTGGAGCCATCTTTAATTCCCTTTTTCCTCTCACACCCTATATTCATTCCTCTGCCAATCTTGGTTCTAGCATCAAAATACATCCACAGTATCACTACTTTCCATCCTGTTCTTCCCAGGTCTTATCAATTCTTGCCTGGATTATTGCAATTATCTTCAACTGGTATAATCCATTACTAAATCATTTGAACATCTAATGACAACTCAAGCAAAAATAAAAACAAAACAATTTCTTATTTGTTCACAAATAGTAAGGTACACAAAATTGAAAGTTATTTTTCTAAGGTTTCATAAGGAAAGGAAAAGCAGCTGGGGTAGGGCTGGGGCAGAAGCAAATTACAATCAGTGGCCAAATCTAAACAGGTGTCTGTTTTTACAGATAAATGTTGCTGGAACATAAGTATGCCCATTCACTTACATACTATCTAAAGCTATTCATGCTACAAGTATGGCAGAACTGAGCAGTCCAGACAGGGACCATATGACCTGTACAGCTTAAAATATTAAATATGTGGCCTTTAAAGAAAAAAAATGACATTATGGAATATAGGATATGTTTCATAGTCTTGTAAAACCACTATAAAAGACCATGCTATGTTTGGTTTCCTTACATCCAGACACCACATTTCTATATTCGTCATTTTTAAACTTGTACAACAGCTATGTAAAAACTTCTACCAAAAGTGAAACCCTGATGAAGTGGCCTTCCCTGAGATAACCCTAATGTTTCCAGGAAATGTAAAGCTCAGTTCCAATGATCTAGAAATCAGGAGCCATTAACTGAAGGAATCAAACTTCCTCAGCCTACCACAGCTTAAAATTAGCACTCTGGCCAAAGTGTCACAAAAGTTCTATGTGGCTCCTTTCCTGTTGTGTTTACTAGTTGAATTTGATTTTTATTTTTGTTGCTTTGTGTCACTGAAATGGACCAATTTTTGGAAGAACATCATTCCATTCTGGAAACATACTATAAGGCACAAGTGCCCTTATTGAATGCACAGATCATTATTGATGGACTATCTACATTTCCAAGGGTTTACACATTATATAAATGGTATATTCTAATAGACTCAATGCACATTGGCCTCTTCTCATTCGGCATTTTCCTGCCTCTTCTACTCGTCTAAAACTTAACTCTGTCTCCCTCCTACTCTTCCCTACAGCTCAGCCATCTGCCTGTAGTATGGCAGCTACGTCCTCCTAATGTCTTGGGATACACAACTGGACTCATCCCTAGACTTTTCTCTCACACACTGTATTCCAACTGGAACACAGCATTTCCAGAATCCATCATTTCCACGGCTCCCACCGTCACCTCCCACCTGGATTCTTGCACAAGCTGCATGCACGGTCTTCCTGCTTTGCCCTTACCCCTTGCTGTCTGTTCCAGACACAGCAGTCATGACAAGTCTGGAGAACTTAGCTGTCCTTGTCGCTCCTTGGCGCAAAACCTTGATGGCATCCTGACATGGCACTCACAGTGACACTGGAAGTCTCTACAGGGACCTGTCAGGTCTGGGTCCCGCTTTTCTAGCATCAGGTCCTTGCCCTTCCTTGCTTATTCTGATAGTTGCACAGGTGTCTTTACGACTCCCAGAACATGGTGAGCAGTTCCCTGTTGCGCTTTCTCCCCTTCTCTGGAAGAGGCTGGCCCTGGTGATCCACACCACTCACCCCTTACCCTGTCTGTCCATCCATACTCACTATCCCTCTGTCCCAAAGCCCTTTCTGACCACTCCATAAAGAGCACCTTGCCCCACCATCACTCTCCATCTAGAATCTTTTCATCCTTTATTCTTTTTTTTTTAAGTTTATTGGTACATTTTAGGTATACAACAGAGTTACATTCATCACTGGGATCTTGTACCTTTACATGATGTATCTTGGTTCTTATTATTCCCCATTCCCCTGCCCTCCCTTTACCCCCTCCACCCTTCCCTATTTACAAAAACTTTGTTTCCATTTTTTTCCTTTTCTCATGTTTTTTTCTTTTCCCCTCCCCCTCCCTCTTCCCCTACTCCTTTAGACCTTTTCTTCATATTTCCATCCTTTACTCTTGGACCTGATACAAACTCTTTCACATTAGGACTTCCAAATAGAGACATCGTTCTGTTCAGGGCTGTAAACCCAGCACCTAGTGCCACCTCTAGTGTGTAGCAGATTCTCAATACAAATGCTTTGAACAAATGGATGAATGGATGGCGACTTAGCTATGCTACAGGCTCCTTGGTAAATCCTTTACACACATTTTCTTACTGAATTCTCATAGCAAAAAAGGTTTATGTTGTTATAGTGGACCGTCGAGTTACGACCGGCCTGACATGAACTTGGGTTACAACTGGAATTTTAGTTTTAACTTATGCCCAAAGTCTTATGTTATGGCCTGAATGCAGCAGCTTGTGCTTCCAGATGGTCTCAGACACAGATTTAACCCTTAAAGAGTTGTGGAAGGAACATTACAATAGCCTTTCCTGTGTGGGGTTAACTGAGAAATCCTGGGCCAATGTCTCTAAGGACACTGAGATCTGCCTGGAAGAAAGTGAGGCCTAAAAGTATACAGAAGAGAGACTTTGAAGGCTGTGTAGAGGAGCCTGAGCCTCCAATTGACCAACTTGAGTTACAACCCAGCCCTTGGGAATGAACTGAGTTCATAAGTCAAGGGTCCACCGTACCTCCTTTCATGTCTGACTCACTATCATGGCATTTCTGGGGATCACATTCCAAATAAATGGTTTGTTTGCAAATTCTACTCTCAGGGGCCATTTCTGGGGAGCCTAACCTAAGAATAGTCATGTAAATGCTTTGATTTATGTTAAGCTGAAGTTCAGGAACAGTTACCACTGGTATTCAGAGTTGCACAGTTAGGACTGACACAGTTCTAGAGCTTTTGAAGACAGAGCAAATTTCCCTACTTCCTTGCTCTCTACACTGGAGAGAAGACAGGGGCTGAGTGGAGCAAAAGCATTGAATGCGTGGGATTTGTGTTGCTGGAATTTTTGAGGGGGTGATGGGAGGTGGAGGAGGGGGAGGATTAGCTAGGATCAGTGCTGGCTGGCTGCTGACAGATGGTCTTGCCTAGCTCCTGCCTGGTGGGACTGACTGCACAGCCTCCTCTGTGTCTCATCGTCTGGGCAAGAGGAGGGCATGAGCAGCAATCAGCAATCACTGTGTTAGGACAAATATGGGAGACCAGAAGGGAAGAATGAGGCCTAATTGGCCTCTGGTGAGCACTGAGGAGAAAGAGGGCATGCAAGCGTGCTAACACACTGCAGGGAAAAGCAAAAACACCCGAGGTTAAGTTGTTTACCTGGAGAAGTACTGTGGAGGGAGGGAGACAGATGAGTCCTGTGGAACTCTAATTGCTCATGCCCACGTCTGAGTGAATAAAGCCAAGGTGCGCCAGTCATTTAGGGCTCTATGTCGAAGGGAGATATAAGCCCCCGGCCTCCCAGATTTTAACTTGTTTCTGTGTCTATTTTTCATCTTCATCGCCCTTTGGTTAGGTTCAAGCTCAGCTCATGGGCTGGTTCCTATAGGCAAAGTTTATTCACTTAGTCAATGAATATTGATTATCAAAACACCAGAGTAAAATGTTGCTAATTATTATGCAAGTTGCATTCACCAACATTACCTTAGAAAATAATGAGAAGGATGAAGTTCAAATTTACAGGCTAGAAAATGAGCAGGCTTAACTATTTATTTTTGAGGATGCTATCTAGAGGACATTATTCATCAGAGCTTTAGACTGCGATTGCCATTCGGAACATTGTAGATGAAAACAATTTTACCATTACTTTGAGATGGTTTAAATGCTTATAAGAAGTTAAATGTTCTTTTTATTCAAATACCATCAGTCTATGAAGCCATTTTGTAAAGACCACAAGTGTATCTATATTTCACAATTTTAGATAAACTTTGTCAAATCACCTTTGGTCTCTAACTCATGTATCATTAATTCATCTTCCTACTTCTGGTTTTAAAATTTCAGCTCAGCTCTTAAAATCCCAAGCTATCTTTATTTTTGAACCATACATATATGGTTCAGTAAAATCATATTGTATCCTAGCATGTAAATTTTATGTACAGATTATTGCTTCTTAAACATATTTTACCTCATCTTAGATTTCCAATTATAAGTAGGTATTTGCCCAGTTTAAAGAAACTAGCTTCTCTCTTCAGGATGTATTTATTATCTGAGCTCCCTATCATTTTTCAACCTGACATCTTTTATCTTAGAAATATATTTTAAAGCACATATTACAATTATAGAATTAAAATAATCCTATAATATATACACACATGCTTTTTTCTCTCAAATCAGCCCATTGCTATGGTATTAAATCTTATGTTAAATATTACGAGGTACATTATTGACTTCCATGCTAGATTTTCAATGAGCTGAGTGTCTAAGCCATCTATTTTGTATCTCAAATTTTGTTTTCTATATGTATAAATATACTTTTTATATACACATATATAAAATATTTAAAACTTCTTTGTTGTTTCATTCTCTCTCTGGTATACATCCTTCAAGCTCTCTCCTTCCTCACCTGTCTCAGGGTGGGCACGCTTTATGGGTTTGACTCTTCCTGTTACCATTTTCAGGGCTGATCTGTAGACGGTTCTGCTGATCTATTTAGGGCATAATTGGATCTGATCCTTCCAGGGAAGGTTGACTGTGCTCACTAGGGAGGACCCAGGCAGTGGTGGGAGGTAGCAACAGTTCACACTCGGGCTCCCATTCTAAAATGCGATTTACTCCGACTTTGGCTAAGTTGCTTCTGCTCTACTTGAAAATACAAAGCTGACTGATAATAGTTGATAATAGTGGATGGCAAAAAACTGAGTTGTGTTTCTAGGGCCACTGGAATTGATCTTGGGCAAGCAACTGAAAAACATCTCTCTACTTTGTTTTGTCAGTGTGAGGAATGAGAATAATAACACTGCCTACTTTACAAGGAGAGCCTTAATGAATTTTATTTCTGTAGAGCATTGTGACTTCTTAAGGCAAGGGGTGCTGGAGGGGCTGGGCTGCTGTAGAAATCTAAAACTTCCACTACTTGGGGTTTTCAAAGCCATTCTCTCAGGGTTGTTGCACTCTTTCTACCAAGCTTTTGAATTATTGTTAGGAATAAGAAGTAAAACCGAACAGGGAGAAACTAGAAATAGAGTTAATTTTTTTAAAGTTAAAAATTTCACAATTTCTTATTCCTGACACCACTACAATTTATAGGGCAATATACAAGAAAAAGACAAAGCGGTGGCAGACAAGGGGTGTATACCTCACTCACGTTGCATTAAACAATACTGCATTTTTTGCAAACGGTGGCATATCAGTCCTGACGAAGATTTTCCTATTGCAGTAACCTTTTTGCCTGTGGATCATTGTTCCATCTGTGGCAGATTTACAGTTCCACTAATGCCATTTGAGACAACTGTCTCAAAATAAACTAGCTTTCCTGAGAACTCCTTGCCCTCTCTTGGTAAGAGTTGTAGCCCTTTTCTGCCATTTTACAAACTTTTGCTACAGTATCACATCTACCACCAGATCAATAATCACTACCACCGTGATTGCCAGACCTTCTTCCACCCAAGTTGGTCTCCTTCATGGATCCATAATTTGATTAATGTTGTCCACTATAATTTCCAAAATAATTGGAATTCCTATCCCCAACATAATTACCACCCTAAAAATTTCCTTCTTCATTGTAACCATCATATTCTCCTCTCTAAGCACCTTGGTTTCCACATCCTGGTCCACCACCACCAGGACCTCCTCCACTGTTATAATCAAGACCACTACCATAGTTACCACCATTTGAAACCCATCATACTTGCCATTGTTTCCTCTATAACTACTTCTGTTGCTACACTTGCTTCCCTTCCACCAAAGTCTCCCCCATGGCCAGAATCACCTTCACCACCTCTAAAGTTTCCTTCATGACCCATGAAGTTTCCAGATCCACTTCCAAGACCTCTTTGTGATCCATTAGATTTCATCTCTTCTTTATTATTTTTTTCATCTCTTCTTTATAAAGGGCCTCTTTACTTTCCTATTATGTCCATTAACAGCACAGTATTTCAAAACAATTTTATCAACTCTATCCTGATCATCAAAAGTTAGAAAAGCAATTTTCCTTTTTTCCATTCTGCCTATCCTGCATAACTTCTATGGTTTCAATTTTGCCATATATTTCAGTTGTTTCTCAAGTTATGTTCTTCTCTATGTTCTTTAATACCACCAACAAAAGTTTTCCTCAGTGTTCAGTGGGCACCAGGCTCTACAGAATCCCCTGTAGAGAAATAGCTCTCTGGTCTCACTACAGCCTGCTACCCTTGTGTGGTTGAGGACCTCTTCACTACAAGTCACAAAAACAAAGCCCTGCAACATTTTGCTTGGGGATTTCTCATTACCACACAATCTGTGAGCATGCTCTATTTCCAAAAGGCTCGCTTCAACCATCCTCTGTAGATTAAAGGCTCAACCACCAATTATCTGCCTCCTCAATGCTCCATTTCCTTAGGTCATGGCCCTCACTCTCTGGCAGTGGTAGTGAGAGCTGAAGTATGGGTGGGGGCATCAAGTGGCAGTTTTGCCTCTAGTTTAAAACCAGACTTGGCCCTTTCAATTTGAGTTCAATCTATTCTGAGTTAAAGCCCCAGATCAGAGATTTCTGTATATTTGTGCAATTCTCTAAAATGAGCTAGCTTGGTTATTCCCTTCAAAAGCAAAACCAGAACTAGAAGTGAAAGCTCTAATGATGTATCAGCACCCAGAAGCCCATGGGTGCTGGCAGCAGGGAGAGGTTGATGTGTAAAGTGGACAGCAGGATCTGCTCCACCCTCAAGTTGCTGCAAGCATGTTTTCCTCCTGGAAACAAGAGCACGTCTCTCAGGGCACCTCTCTCCTGCTTGAAAAACTCTCAACTCCCAGCAGAGGCCTAGAGGAGTCATCTGAGTCCCTCTGACAGACATAACTGTCTTCGACAGCCATTTACAAGTTGGCCTCACATAATACGCTCCCCTTATTCCTGGCCATTGTAATCCTGTGCCCTGCACTCTAGTGTTATAAATTTCTCAACATTTCTTTAAACAGTGTTGTAGTCAGGGTTTGCAAGGAGCAAATTTAATACAGGATGCATAACTTATAGGATTATTTCATAATACTCACCTAAAAAGTCAAATGCAGGGCTGGAGATTTAGCTCAGTGGTTCCGCCACCTGCCTCGAAAGCGCAAGGACCCGAGTTTGATCCCCAGCACCAAAAAAAAAAAAAAAAAAAAAGTCAAATGCAGAGTGTAGGAGATCTGTCCACATACTAGAGGCTCGAAGAATCCAGCAGAGGGCCTGAATCCTACAGCAATGTCCCGCACAAGTCCAGCCAGAGGCCTAGAACCCAAGGCAATGTCCTCCATAAGTTCAGCTGGAGACCTAGAGCCCAAAGCAATGTCTAATGCAAATCCATATCATGGATCTGCACTGGGAAGGCCCAAAGGCCGGTGGTGGAAGCTAGAAAGTCTATGCTGGTGGAGTAAAGGCTCTGTGCCACCAGGCTGAGGGATGTGCACTGGAGCCAGGAAGTGACACTCAAGATGAAGACCAGAGCTTCCCTAAGGGGAACAGCAGTCATTCCAGTGATAGCGAGGACCCAGGCTCCTCTAATGATGAGAACTGAGTTGGCATTAGGAAAACAAGCTGCAGCAAGCTTCTCCAAGAAAATCAACAGCATACAATCCCCACCCCCCATTCTTCTCTTATGCTGTTGACAACAATCCTCAGGTGGGTCTTCCACGCCCAGAACCACATTGACTCAGTTCAGCTGGGTGCTCCAAGTTGACCATTAGTCCACCGCAGACGGCAATTGCCCTTTGCTTGGCCTTTACCTAAACTACTCACGTAGCCTGAATGCACTGTCGGGTTGCCCTGCAAATGCTCATCACTCTGCACCAGGTCACTGGAGCCCCCAACAGACACCCCACCCTCTCAACTCCTTGCCCCTGTGCCCACCTCCTCTCTGCTCCCCTGAGGGAGAAGACTGCACCTTTCTCCTCTGTCTCCATTTCCCTCAGCTGTGCTTCTCAGTGAGCATGTGAGTTGCATTTCAGGTTTGCAGTTACAGGCATGCTATGAATCATGCTGTGAGCTTTGGGAAGATGCAGCTACACAACTGATTTTGAGTCAAGCCTTGTTTTAAGTGTCAGTTTTGAAGAAGATACTGGGCTTTCATGAGGTCCTTCTACAGCAATCAGAGAGTCCAAATGGACTCATAGTTCACTGAATACCACACAGGCCAGTTGCTTAAGGGAAAGCTCTGGTATAATAGCACAATTCATAATAGTTAAATCTTGTAAGCAGCCCATATGTCCATCAACAGAAGAATAAATAAAGAGAATGTGATATTTATATACAATGGGAGTACTACTCTGCCACAAAGAAGGATAAACTTGAGTCATGTATAGGAAATGAATGTACCTTGAGACCATAATGTTAAGTGAAATAAATCAGACACACACACTTAAATATGTCATGGTTTACCTTATATGAGAAACCCCAAATATAAATAAAGAGCAAAATAAAAATAGATAATATGAAATAGGTAGATAGATTTTTAGCAAATGCAAAGGGGATTAAGAGAGGGAGGTAGGAGAGGGGAAGGGTATGAAAAAAGGAATTAAGATGTGTCATGTACATGGACCAGGCCTACACCAGGACTGTAAATGTCATGTACTGTGGACACACACAATGGTAATAAAAATTTTAAAAAGAAGGGAGCAGCTCAACAACAATTATAGGCTCTTACAGCCGGAAAGGTCTTCTTAGTGGTTGCCAGGGCAATCTCAGATTACTAGATCAGGAACTGAGGCAGGAGAAGTTGGGCAATGCTGAAGATAACACAACAGGCAAGTGCTTATAGGAGCTGAAGTTTGTGTTCGGCTACCCCCATGCCACACTGTCAGGTTGCTGCTCCTGAGACACCAGCTCCTCCGTGGCACTTTCTCTGCCACCAGCCAGCAGAGGGGGAGCAGGGCTTACTGGTGTGCTAAAATTCTCTAACTTCACGGTGACTCACTGGACATGGGAGAAAACTGACCACAACATTTCTAGCAAACTGCAGATCCATGACAGCAGCTGGACTCTTCCTCTACTTCTGTTCTTTATGAGCTGCTTTGATCTACTCGGCCCCAGTGTGGCTTGGGGATAATGTGAACCTTCCCTTTGCTCCTGCTCTTCCTTCTGTATTTGGATTCTCAATGCCTTCACTAACTTGTTTTGCCTTTTCTCTGTCCCTCAGCACTCCTTATTACCTCAGCATTTGGGCAATTCAAGATGAAGAAAGTTATGTGTTTTTTCCTAATGTTTACACAAGAAAGATCATTGCACTAAATCTTTAAGGAGGCAGGACCAGTGGAACAGTTTAGAAGATGCAGAAACAACTCCAGACATACTCAGCCACCTCATCTTCGACAAAGGAGCCAAACACCTTCACTGGAGGAAAGATAGCCTCTTTAATAAATGGTGCTGGACAGTTTGTAATAGCTAATGCTTGGAAACAGCCCAAGTGCCCATCAACTGAAAACTGGATAAAGAAGATGTGGTTTTAAAAAATGAAATGGAGCACTACTCAGCCACAAAGAACAACAAACTAGAGACATTTATAGCTAAATGGATGGATATTGAGGCCATACTCTTAAGTGAAATAAATACGACACACGTGTAAATACTGAATAGTTTCTCTAGTGTGAAATATTGAAAGTGTAAATAAGGATTAAAATGATTAAAATGAATAATTGATAACTTGACATAGAAAGAAAAGGTCCAAAGGGGTAGGGGTGGTGGGAGCGGAAGGGGAAAGGAAAGAAAGGAAAGGAAAAATAATGAGAAAAGAAAAAAATGGAAACAAAGTCTATGTAAATAGGGAAGGGTTGAGAGGGTTAAGGATGCACAGGTAATGGGGAAAAAATAAGAACCAAGATATATCATGCACAGGTACAATGATAAATGTAAACATATTGTATACCTAAAATGTACCAATAAAAAAATTGAAGAAAAAAAAATAAATGGTGCTGGAAAAATTGGGTTTCAACTTGCCAAAGATTAAAACTAGACCTATATCTCTTGCCATGCACTAAACTAAAATCTAAATGGATTAAAGATCTAAATATTAAAACAGAAATGCTCAACTGGCTGGAACAGAGATTAGGCAGAACTCTTGAAAAAACTGGTGTAGGAAAACATTTTATGAACAAAACCTCAGTTGACCATGAACTAGCACAAACAATCAACAAGTGGGATCTCTTCTTATTAAAAAGCTTCTTTACAGCAAGAGAAGCCACCAACAGTATGAGGAGACAACCTACAATGTGGGAAAAAATTTTCACCTGCTGCTCCTCAGACAAAGGTCTACTATCTAGAATATATAAAGAATTAAAAAAAATCAGACCTCCCAAATTTAAAGACCCAATCCAAAAATGGGCATCTGAAATGAACAGACATTTCTCAGACAAAGAAGTAGAAATAGCAAAGAAACACATGAAAAAATGTTCAACATCACTGGTCATTCAAGAGATGCAAATGAAAACAACGCTGAGATTCCACCTCACTCCAGAAAGAATGGATGGTATGAGGAAATCAACCAATAACCAATGCTGGTGGGGCTGTGGGGAAAGAGGAACCCTGCTCCACTGCTGGTGGGAGTGTAGACTGGTGCAACCACTGTGGAAATCAGTATGGAGATACCTCAGAGAACTAGGATTGGAGGTCCCATTTGACCCAGCTATTCCCCTGCTAGGTATCTTCCCCGAAGAATTAAAAGAATCATACCACAGTAATCTATGTGCACCCATGTTCATAGCAGCACAATTTGTAATAGCTAAAACCTGAAAGCAGCCCAATTGCCCATCAACTGGAGACTGGATAAAGAAGGTGGTTTTTTAAAAATAAAATGGAGTACTACTCAGCCATAAAGAATGAGAAATTAGAGACATTTATTGCTAAATGGATGCACATTGAGGCCATACTCTTAAGTAAAATAAATAGGACACACATGTGTAAATACTGAACAGTTTCTCTAGTGTGAGAAACTGAAAATGTAAATAAGGACTAAAAGCTATAATAGACAATGTGAAATAGGAAGAAAAGAGGCAAAGGGGAAAGGGAAGTGAGAGGGCTTGGGGAAAGGAAGGGAATGGAATTAATCTGAGAAAATTTAAAAAATGGAAACAAAGTCTCTGTAAATAGGGCGGGTGGAGGGGTTGAAGGGAGAGCAGGTGGATGGGGAAAAAATAAGAACCAAGAGGGATTATTTAAAGGTGCAAATTTCCAATGATGAATGTCATTATATTGTATACCTAAAATGTACCAATAAAATTAATAAAGTTAAAAAAAATCTTTAAGGAGGCAAGGTGCAAAGAAAAATCAAATAAGTGCTGGCTGTGGTGAAGGACTAGGTGGGAGGCAAGTGGGAGAGGACACAATTGGATGTGGGGAGACCAGTAATCCAGGGAGGCAGTGATGGTGGTTGAAAGTTGGAAAATGGCGTGAGGGGGGTCAAGATACCTTTAGGAGGCAGAACTGTCAAAACAGGGAGACTGATAAGGGAAGACAGGAGGATACCCAGAGGTCTGGCTTGGTATGGCATTTACGGAGGCTAAGAATACAAGAGCTAAAGTATGTTAAAGTGTGGGAGCAAATGATGAACACAGCTTTTAGTATGTTTACATCAAGGTAACTGTGGGGCATCAAATAGAGAAATTCAGTCAGTAAAATATGTGAATCTGAAGCTCAGAAGACAGGGACAATCTGATTATAGATGGTAATTAAGCTAAGGGACCGCCCGGGGAAAGTATGCAGATTTATGACAGGGTTCAGTACAGGGGCCCCAAACACAGCAAGATATCTGAACTCAGCACTGGGAGAACAGTCCACAAAGGCGGCTGGGATGTCTGACAGGATGGTAGGAGGAAAGCCAGGAACACTGGGCCACAAAAACCAAGAGAATCAAAGAGGTTCAAGTGAAGAATTTGGCTAACCCTGTGTCACACTCTGTTAAAATAAAAAGAGACTAAAGTGTGGCCGTTAGGTTTAATGGGAAAGTTCATTGCTTACAATGGGAAAAGTAGTTTCCGAAATGAAAGTCAGAAAAAAATGAATGAAAAAAGCTAATTCAAGGTGTTTGGCTGTGATGGTGCCAAGAGACAGGAAAATGTATGGGAGTCCAGGGAAAAGAGTTTGAACCAGAGAGAAAGTCTTTGTTTAAAAATGATTCTCATTCATTCATTTATATACAATAAATTGACTACATGGTCAAAAAGAGATATGTTCACTGCTCACGTAGAAAGGAGTCAATGATTCCTATGGAGAAAGAGAATCATTGATAGCATTTGGTAGCAAAAGAAGAAACAGGCAGAACAGTGCCCACGATGTCCACTTGAACCCTGACTCTGAATGTGTTAGATTGTGCCACAGGGGAGTGAGGCTGCAGACAGAATTAAGGTTGTTAACCAACTGCCCTTGACTTGGGGAGATATTTGGGTGGAGCTGATGTAATCCTGGGTGTTTTATAAGTGGAAGGGGAGGCAAATGAGAAAAAACCATGGAGAGTACAGTGACAAAGGGTTGGTCTGATATTTTGGGGTTTGAAGGTAGAAGAATGGGGTCACAAGCCAAGGAGTGTGAGGGGCTTTAAAGCTGGGAGGGCAAGGAAATGTGTTCTAGAGAGGAGTAAAGACTAGACAACACCTTGGCTTGAACCCAGGGAGACCCATGTTGGACTTCTGATGTACTGAGCTGTAGGATAATAAATGTGAAAGTGTAAATAAGGATGAAAATGATTTAAATGAATAATTGATAATTTGAAATAGGAAAAGGTCCAAGGGTTAGGCAATGGTGGGAGGGGAAGGGGAAAGGGAAGAAGGGAAAGGAAAAATTATGAGAAAGAAAAAAAAATGGAATCAAAGTCTGTGTAAATAGGGAAGGGTGGAGGGGCTGAAGGGCGCACAGGTAATGGGAGGAAAAATAAGAACTAAGATACATCATGTTCTGGTACAAACACCCAATAATAAATGTAAATGTATTTTATATCTAAAATGTACCAATAAATATATATATAAGTTTAAAAAATGTGTATTGTTTTAAGTCACTAAGTTTTCAGTGATTTGTAAAAGCACCTAAAAGAAACATTAGTGGTCGTTAAAATATTTTTGGTCACATAATTCGAAGTTTAAAAAGCTACATATTCCCTCATATATTTTTATGTAAAAATCTAAAATTTTCCATCATACTTTTTTTGAGACAGGGTCTTGCTATGTAGCATAGGGTGTCCTTGAACTCGCTATGTAGCCCCAGCTGGCCTCAGACTTGCAGTGATTCTCCTGCCTCAGCCTTCCAAGTGCTGGGATTACAGGTGTGCGCCACCATGCCTGGCCATACTTTTTTGTTTTTCTTTTCTAACAGGGTCTCATTATGTTGCCCAGGCTGGCCTTGAACTCACTATTGTCTGACTTAGTCTCCGGAGTAGCTGAGATTACAGGTGTGTACCACCACTTCTGCCATATGATTAAATAATTGAAAAAAATGATTATTGATAAACACATAAATTTCACTTAAAAACAAAACTTATAAGACAGAAGAATGAAAATAAAGAAATAAATCTTATGAGATTTATGTGTCAGTATCTAAAAAATAAATATTTGACTTATGTAGGTTAAGGAGGAAGAGGGAGAGAAAGAGGTAGAAAGTGTGTTTCAAGGAATATTAGCAGAAAACTTTCCAAATCTAGGGAAAAATACAAATACTCAAGTAAAGAAGGATAAAGGTCTAGCATCAGATTCAATCCAAACAAGACCACACCAAGATGTAATCAAAACTATAAAAGAAAAAGACAAAGAGGATTCTGAAGTAAGCTACATGTGAAGGGTCTTAATGAGGCTGGCAGTGGGTTTCTCAGGAGAAATCCTGCAGGCCAGGAGAGAGGAGGATGAAGTATTTCTCTAGGAAACAGGAGCTGGGGAGTTCATCACTATCAGACTGATCCTGCAAGAAATATAAAAGGGTCTTCAAATGGGATGAAAATAATGCTAATAAATAAGACAAAAATATATGAAAGTATAACACTCACTGTAATAGTGATGTATAAATCACATATCTTAAATGTGAAGGTTAAAAGACAAAACTATTCAGAGTAATAATTTCTTAAGGGGATATTCAATACAAAAACATACAAATTGTGATATCAAAACATAAAATGTGTGTGTGTAAATTGTTGTGGTTTTTTTATTAGTACATGTTTGCAATTCATGCATTTACAGTCATCATGGGGAGTGGTTACATGTACATATTACAGCTTCTTTCTTATTTTAATCCCTTTACCCTTCCCTCCCCTTCTCCCTCCTCCTTTGGTTCCCCTATCCTCCTTTATGTACCTGTTGATATTATTTGTCTTATGTTATGGTACATAGTGTTATATGTTATAACATATAGTGTATATATGTTATATATATAGTGTAATAACATAACATATAGTGTACATATGTTATAGTGTTATAACATAACATATAGTGTACATATGTTATGTTATAGCTCATGTTATGGTATATAGTGTGTGCATCAATTGAGGTTATTAGGTTCCTGTACCTGGCACATCTTTATTCTTATTTCCCCTTCCTCTCCTCTTCACGCGTCACCCTTGATCCTTTGGGCCACTTCCCTATTGCAAGACATCTGTCCCCTTGTCCCTTTCTATCCATCCTTTATCATTTTTTTCATTTGTACTTTCACTCACTCAAATGAGAGCTACCATACAGTATTTAAGGTTCTGTGTCTGGTTTATTTCATTCAACTTTATATTTTCCAGGTGTATCCATTTTCCTACAAATTTCTGAAATCTATAATTCTTTATAGCTGAGTAGTATTCTATTATATATAGATACTACATTTTCTTTATCTGACTGTCTGCTGATGGGTATACTGGCTGTTTCTGGGATTTAGCTATTGTGAATTATGCTGGTATAAACACTGGTATACATGTATCACTAGTATGGTGATTTAAGCTCTTTGGGGAAGATACTTAGTAGGGGGATTGCTGGGTTGTATGGAATTTCTAATTTCAAACTGTTGTGTTTTTTATGTGATTAAAGTTAAATTGTATTTTAAATAAGCTTTATAACCATAAATTTTTTTGTACCAGGGATCAAACTCGGGACCTTGATCTTGTGAGGCAGGTGGCAGAACCACTGAGCTAAATCCCCAGCCCAACCATAAAATATTTTATATAAACCTTATTGCAACCATAAGGCAAAAAGCTGCTGTATATACACAAATTGTGGTAAGGAATCAGAGTATTCCATTGGAGAAATTCACCCAATCACAACAGATGAAGAAATGAATAAAGGAGCTACAAAAACACCAAAAAATTCATAAAATGACAAGTTCTTACTGTCAGTAATTACCTTGACTATAAATAATTTTCTCCAATCAAAAGATAGAGTGGCTGAATAGATTTAAACACAAAAAAAATCCCCCAAAACAGGACCCAACTATATGTTGCTTAAAAGAGACTCAGTTCACTTGAGGACACACATAGATTGAAAATGAAGGAATGGAAAAAGATATCACATTCAAGTGAAAACCAAAACAAAGCAGGGGAGTCTATGCTCTCAGATAAAAGAGATTATATAAAAAACTGTCACGAGACCCAAAAGGTCATTATATTATGTGAAGTAGACAATTCATCAAGAGGATAAAACAATTATAGCCTCCCTATTGTGCAAGTATATGAGAAGGAATGAAATAGCTCATAAATATTTAACACTGATGCTGATTTGGTTACCTCTAGTCATGATACAGGGATTGAGAAGCTATGCCCTCTGGGCCAGGTTAGGACTGTGATTAGGTTTGGTATGTTCTAGGATCTAAGAATGATTTTTACCTTTATAAATGGTTGGAAAAAAGAAAAAGAATATATGTTCTGAAGTATGAAAATTATAAGATATTTAAGTTTTAGAGTTCATAAAGTTTTATTGTACTACAAAAAAGATATAACGAGAGTCTATAAACATAAAATGGAAGGGGAGTTCAGTATCTCATTTTTTAGTAACAGACAGATCATTCAGACAGAAAATCAATAAGGAGATATTGGCCTTAAAATACACTTTAGAACATGGTCCTAACACACATATACAGAGCATTCCATCCAACATTAGTAAAATATGCATTCTTCTCAAGCATAAGTCCAACTTTACGTAGTATGGTTCTTTTTGTGTCAAAGTTTAAGTTTTTCAAATTATTCTGCTCTGCTTTTGGCCTGTTTCTCACCATAAATCTGGCTAAAGCCATCCAGTAGTACCCATACCACAGCCTAAATGTTGGGTTGCTTTGAAATTTCCTCCACAAGATCAATTAGTCTATTGTCCTTAATCTCAGTCTATTACTAAGTCTCAGAATCTGGGCAAAACATAGATAAATTTTCTGCCAGTGTGTAACACAGACAGTCTCTAGTCCAACTGCCAGTGGAGTCCTTATTCCCAGTGGAGACCTTCTGAGCCTGGCCTTTACTATCTGCAATCCCATCAGCATTCTGGTCTTCTGAGTTTCAAACAGAAGCAACATCAGGCCCTGTTCAGAGTATTCTTTTAAAAATCTATTATTTTATTTTATTAGTACATATGGGTAGCACATAATGTTTGCATTTTTGTGGGAAAGTTGGTGCATATGCATACCACATCTTAATTTCTTTTTTCATTCCCTCTCTCTTCCTTCAACCCATGCCTTGATCCCCTTACTTTTAAGAACATTTTTGTACATGTTTGCAGTATACAATGTTTACATTTCTTGTGCAGAGTTACTACATGTACATAAAACATTCCAATTACTTCTTTTTCATCCCTTATCCCTTTCTTCCTGCTTCCCCCTCCATCTCTTGATCCCTTTCCCCTTTGAGAACGATCTGTCTCCTTACCTCCTTTTATCTTTTATTTTGCTCTTTATTTTTACTCTGGGTTTCTCATATAAGAGAAATAATGTGATATTTAATCTTCTATGTCTGATTTATTTCACTTAACATGGTCTCAAGGTGCATCCACTTTCCTACAAATGACTCAAGTTTATCTTTCTTTTAAAAACAAATTTTATGAGTACATATTTGCCATACATAGTGCTCACACTCATCATAGGGAATTTGTACCTCTACATAACATATCTTATTTCGTTTTTTTCCCCCAATCTGCTCCATCCATTCAATCCTTCTTCCTTTCCCCATTTACAGAAGCTTTGTTTCCATTTTTTCCTTCCACTCTATTTTTTAATGCCTTTTCCTTTCTTCCTGCCCTCTCCTTTGTTTCTCTTCCCATTTGAACATATTCTTCCTACTTCCCAATACCTATCCTCCACTTTTCACCTTCTTTACCCTTAAGGTTTCTCACAATACATTATTTATTTAACTTAAAATGTTCTTGGGGTTCATCCATTTACCTACAAATGACTTAAATTAATTCTTCTTTGTGGCAGAGTAGTACTCTATTGTACATAAATATCACATTATCTTCATCCATTTTCTTTATTCATTCATCCATTAATGGGCATATGGGATGTTTCCAAGATTTAGCTATTATAAATTGTGCTGCTATAAACATGGGTATGTACATATCACTGTGGTATGATGCATTTAACTTTCTTGAGAAGATGCCTAGAAGGGAAATGCCTGGGTCAAATGGAACCTCTAGTTTTAGTTTTTTGAGGAATCACTATTCTGATTTCCATAGTGGTTGTACCAGTTTACACTCCCACTAACAATGTAGAAGGGCTCTATTTTCCTTACAGCCTCACCAGCATTTTCTATGGGTTGATTTCTTGTTTATATCCATTCTTTATGGAATGAGATGGAATCTCAGTGTTGTTTAACACTTACCAGTCCATATATTTAAATACAGGATGACCAAAAATTACATTTTTGTTAAATTTTATAAGATCATATAATAAGAAACATAAAAATGACAATTTTATCAAATTCATTCAAACCAGGAATTGACTAATGAAATGACACCTTCCCCATAGGCTTCTGGGGATAGTCAGTATGTAAACAAATGTGCTGCCTGAGTGGCAGTCGGGGTGAACTGCTAAGTGGTTAATTTGCATTTCTTGAATAACCAGTGATACTGAACATTTTTTCACATATTTATTTGCTGTTTGTACTTCTTCATCTGAGAAGTGTCTGTTCATTTCAGATGCCCACTTTTGGATTGGGTCTTTGAATTTGGGGGATCTAATTTTTTTGAGTTTTTTATGTATTTGAGATGTAAGTCCTTTGTCTGAGGAGCAGCTGGTAAAGTTTTTTCCCCATTCTGTGGGTTGGCTCTTCATTCTGCCAGTGGTTTATTTTGCTGTGCAAAAGCTTTTTAATGTGATGTGATCCTAGTTGTTGATTTTTTGTAATATTTTCTGTGACGGGATTTGTTCATAAAATCTTTGCCTACACCTATATTGTCAAGACTTTTACCTAGTCTATATAACTTCCAGCAGATTATTAAGAGTTTACATTTTTATATTTAGATCTTTGATCCATTTTGATTTCAGTTTAGTGCATAGTGAGAGATATGGGTCTAGGTTCAACCTTCAGCACGTAGAAAACCAGTTTTCCCAGTACCACTTATTAAAGAGGCTAACTTTCTTCCAGTGAAGGTGTTTGGCCCCTTTGTCAAAGAAAAGGTGGCTGAGTGTGTCTGGAGTTGTTTCTTTATCTTCTGTTCCATTCCACGGATCATCAGGTCTTTTTTTTGCTAGTACCATGGTGTTTTTTGTCATGGTAGCTTTGTAGTATAACTTCAAGTCAAGGATTGTGATGCCCTCTGCCTTGAATTTGTTGCCCAGAATTGCTATTGCCTCCTGCTTTGCTCTTTTTACCCAGGATTGTATTTGCTATTCTGGGTCTCCTCTGGTTCCATGTGAATTTTAGAACTGTTTTCTCCAGTTCTGTGAAGAATGGTGTTGGAACATAGATTGGTGTTGCAGTCTGTCTGTCAGTTTTGGAAGTATGACCATTTTGACTATATTGGTTCTACCTATCCAAGAACAGGGGACATCTTTCTATTTTCTGAAGTCTTCTTCAATTTCCTTTTCCAGAGTACTGTAGTTTTCATTGTAGAGATCTTTCATTTCCTTAGGTAGGTTGATTCCTAAGAAGTATTTAATTTTTTTTGTTGCTATTTTTTTCCTTAATTTCTGTAGCAGTGGGTTCATTATTACAGGAATGCTACTGATTTTTGCATGTTGATTTTGTATCCTGCTACATTACCAAATTTGGTTATTAATTCTAAGAGGGTTTTGGTGGATTTTTTTGATCTTTTATATAGAGTATCATGTCATCTGCAAATTATGATAATTTCACTTTTTCCTTTCCTCTATATATGCCTTTTATTTCTTTTGCTTGCCTAATTGCTATTGCTAATGTTTAGAGTACTATGTTAAACAGGAGTGGTGACAGAAGACATCCTTGTTTTGCTCCTGATTTTAGAGAGAAAGCTTTTAGTTTTTCCCCATTTAACATGATGCTGGCAGTAGGTTTGTCATAAATGGGTTCTTGTCAGATGGAGATAAGGTCTGTCTCTATTTTCTTCAGTGCTTTTATCATGAAAAGATGTTGGATTTTATTAAAGACTTATTCTATGTCTATTGAGATGATAATGTGATTTTTGTCCTTGTTTATAATTTATTGACTTGCATATGCTGAATCATGCCGGTATCCCTGAGATGAATCCTCCTTGGTCATGATATGTAATCATTTTTGATGATTTGTTGCATTCCACTTGCCAGTAACTTGTTTGGGATTTTTTTCATCTATATTTATTGGTCTATAGTTCTTTTTTTAGTTGGATTCTTGTCTGGTTTTGGAATCAGGATAATGGTAGCTTTCAGGAATGACATCGAGAGCACGGCTTCCTTTTCATTTTCATTAAAGTCCTTGAGGAGCATTGGTGTTAGAACTTCCCTGAAGTTCTTGTAGAATTCAGCAGGGAACCCACTAGGACCTGGGCTAAGTTTTTATTACTGCTTCAATTTTATTGCCTGTTATTGGATTATTCAGGGTTTAAAAAATCTTCTTGGTTCACTTTTGGGAACTGATATGTATTCAGGAATCTATTCATTTCCTCTGCATTCTGTAATTTATTGGCATACAGGAAAAGTAAATTCTTCACAATGTGTTCTATTTCAGCAGTGTTCATTGTTATTTCATCTTTTTCATTTCTAACTACATTGATTTGAATCTCTTCTCTCCTTTTTTTGTTGGATTGGCTAAGTGTCTGTCTATTTTGTTTATTCTTTCAAACAACCAAATCTTAGATTCATTCTTTGTATTGTTTCATTGGTCTCAATTTCATTGATATCAGCTTTGATTTCCTTTTATTTTTGGTTTCGGGGATTGAATTCAGGACCTTGTGCTTGTGAGGCAGGTGGCAGAACCACTGAGCTAAATCCCCAGCGCTCTGCTTTGATTGCTATAATTTCCTTCTTAGTACTAGCTTTGGGTTTAAATTGCTCTTGTTTTTCCAGGACCTTGAGGTGCATTGCTAGGTAATTTATTTGGGCTCTGTTTTTGTGACGTGGGTATTCACAGCTATAACATTCCCTCATAGGACTGCTTTCACTGTTTCCCATAAGTTCTGGCAAGTTGTACTGACATTACCATTTAGTTCTAGAAACTATCTTATTTCTTTCATGATTTCTCCTGTAATCTATTGTTTAGTTAAGAGTGTATTGTTTAGTTTCCATGTATTTACACAATTTCTGTGTTTTATTTTTTTAAAATTCTGGCAGCACTTTATTTAATTTATTTTTTTAGAGACAGGGTCTCACTATGTAGTTCAGGCTGACTTTGACCTTATTATGTAGCTGAAGCTGGCCTCAAACTTGCAGTGATCCTCCTGCCTCAGCCTCCCAAGTGCTGGGATTACAGGTGTGTGCCACGACACCAGCTCTGTGTTTTCTTTTGTCATTGATTTCTAACTTCATCTGCTATGGTCTGATAATATATAGGGTATAATTTCAATTCTTTTACATTTACTTAAGGCTGTTACTGGCTAGTATGTTGTATAATTTGGAGAATGTCATGTGCTGCTGAAAAGTATGTGTATTATGTTGTTGGGTGGAACACTGTATATCTGTTAAGTCCATTTGTTTGAGGGTTTTGTTCAACTGTAATATTTCATTATTGCCTTTTGTGTAGTTGATTATCTATTTATGATAGTGAGGTACTGAGGACCTCAATATAATTGTGTTTATGTCTGTATGATATTTTATGTCTAGTAATACTTGTTTTATGAAGTTGGGTGCACCACTGTTCGGTGCATGTATGTTAATAATTGCTACTTCTTCCCGTTGAATTGTTCCTTTAACTGATATTTGAGGACATTTGCCTCTTTTGATCAATTTCAGCTTGAAGTCTACTTTGTCTGACAGCTACCCCTGCTTTTTTTGTTTTTTAACATTCTAAGACTTCTCTAGCTCACATCTCCAAAACTTTCCAAACTCCTTCTGCAAACAGGTTCCAAAGTCTTCTAAACCACATGATCAGGTACAGTCACAGCAATGTCCTCAGGTCTCTGACACCAATTTTTCTGTATCAGTTGTCTTTCCCATTGCTTGACAGAATACCCAACACCCACAGCATAAAGGAGGAGAGGTTTAATTTGGCTCATATTTTAAGGAGATGCAGTCAGTGATTGGTTGACTCTGATGTAGGGATATCATGGCAAAAGGATGGTGCAGAACAGAGCTGCTTAATTCATGGTAGCCAGGAAACAGAGCAGGGGAGCAGCAACAAAGAAGAAGGGGCCAGGGACAGACAAAGGTCCCACCTGGACACATCCAGAATTGTGCTCCACCAGTTTCCTGGTAGGTCCCACAGGCTATCAAGTTCACTCCTCACTACCACAATCTGGATATTGGAAACTATAAAGCATTGGTGAAAGAAATGGGAGATGATACAAATAAATGCAAAGGTAGCCATGTTCATGGAATGAAAGAATTAATATTGTTAAGACATCCATATTCTTTGGGATGGTGGCATGGACTTGTAATCTTTGCACTCTGGGAGACTGAGGCAAGAAAATTCCAAGTCCAAGGCCAGCTTGGGAAATTTAGCAACTTAGCAAGACCCTGTCAGATAATAAAAAGTAAAAACAAAGTGCTGGGGATGTAGCTAAATGAGAAAACCCTAGGTTCAATCCCCAATCTCTCAAAAAAACCCATACTACCAAAAGAGATCTACAAAGGCAATGTAATCTCTATCAAAATTCTAATGCCATTCTTTGCAGAAATAGAAACAGAGAACCCCAAATCACTAAAACAAAATTTTTAGCCAAACGAACAAACTTGGAAGCGTCATACTTTATTTTTATTTTTATTTTTGGTACCGGGGATCAAACTTAGATCCTGCGCTTGCGCAGCAGGCGGCAAAACCACTGAGCTAAATCCCCAGCCCTGGCATCACACTTTAAAAAGAAAGAGGCACCATGCTATCTTCAAATATATTACAAAGTTATAGTGATCCAAACAATGTGAACAGTGTGAGGGCAGATGCCTATATTCCCAGCACTCTGGGAGGATAAAGCAGGAGGATCCTAAGTTCACGCCCAGCCTGAGCAACTTTGCAAACCCTGTCCCACAACAAAATTAATAATAGAAAAGAGCTAGTGAAGTAGCTCAGCACAAAGGCTCTGGGATCAATCCCCAGAACTGCCCCCCAAAATAAAATAAAAGGCAAAAACCACCGCAAAAACAACCCCCCAAAACAAAGCACTAGCATATAAACACAGAAAAAAACCCCATGCAATTAGAGTCATTTGGTTTTCAAGAGAGGTTACCAATAGTGCACAATGGGGGAGAATCAGTCTCTTCAAAAATGGCACTAGGAAAATGGGAAATATACACACAGAAGAATGAAATTAGACACTTATTTCATACTGTATTAAAACAACTCAAAATGGATTAAAGATTTAAATGTAAAACTACTAAAAGAAAACAGGCAATGACAGTGTTTTGATAATATTAAAAAATATAACTCCAAAAGCACAGGCAGTAAAATAAAAAATAGACAAATGGGATTACATCAACCTAAGGGAATAACATACCTGAGGGAATAATCAGCATATATAAAATATTTTATGTCATACATTTTATAAGAGGTTAATAACTAAAATATATAAGGGTCTTAACTCAATAACAAGAAAATAATTGATCTAATTAGTCCTTTCGGGAGAAGGACCTGAATAGACATTTCTCAAAAGAAGACATACAAATGGCTAACAGGTTTATGAAAAGGTGCTAATCACTAATCACCAATCACTAATCACCATCACTAATCATCAGGGCAATGTAAGTCAAAACTGAGATAAGAGACCACCTCACCCTAGTAAGGGTGGCTATTATCATAAAGATTAGAGAGAGCAGGCACTGGCGATGACATGGGGACAGGGAGCTCTTGAACAAGGGGTGAGAATAGAAGTTAGTACAGCCACTACAGAAAATGGTAGGTACGGAGTTTCCTCAAAAAATTAAAAATGGAGCTACCATATGATCCAGCAAGTCCACTCGTGGACACACATCCAAAGGACATGAAATCAATTTGTCAAAGAGCTATGTGCACACCCATGTGCATTGCAACAGTGGTCACAAAAGCCTGGTATACAATAACTTAAGTGTACATCTATGAATAAATGGGCAAAGATGGTACATACAATGAAATACTATCCAGTCTCAAAAAAGGGGACATCCTGTCATTTGCAATATATAGATGAACCTGGAGGACACTGTATCAAATAATATAAGCACAGAAAGGCACAGAAAGACAATTACAGAATGACCTCACTGATATAGGGAATTGAGTTGATTTCACAGAAGTAGAGTAAAAAATGGTAGTTCCCAAAGGCCAGGGAGGGAGAGAGGTTCTAGGGAGAGGTCAGCCAAATGATTTCAGATAGGAGGAATAAATCCAGGAGGTTTACTGTACAACAGCCAATTAATAATGTATTTGTGGGCTGAGTATTTAGCTCAGTGGTTCCACCACCTGCCTCTAGGGTAAGGTCCAGAGTTCAATCCCCAGTACCAAAAAACATAACAAAAAACAAAATAATGTACTGTGCTCCTGAAAATGGCTAAGAGCAGATTTTAAGTTTTCTCTTCATAAGAAATAAGTATGTGGGGTAATGGATATGTTACTAGCTTGATTTGTCCATTCCAATGACTTTATGTTCACCATCACCTAAAAAAAGAAATATATTTAACAGATAAAAAAACTCCATTATTAGCTTTTTTCTTGGCACTGGGAATTGAACATAGGGGTCTTTGCTATATCCCCACCCTCTAAAAAACACTAAAAATTTTGTTTTTGAGACAAGGTCTTGTTAAATTGCCCATGTTGGGCTTGAACTTATGATCCTCCTGCCCCAGGCTTCCAGAGTGTTTAGTTTTTCTTCTTGAAATTGTAGTTTCATTCCAGTTTTCCCATTGTATCATATCTTTAAATAATGTAATGTTATACTTGAAAGTCTAACATAATTCTATCAAACATCTGTGAAATAAAATATATACGTGAAAATTTAATCTTTTCTCAATGATAAGGGCTATCTTAGGGTAAGTTATAATTAATACATTGTTATTAAATCAATATAAATATTATAGATACTGATAAGTATTAATCCTAGAAGTTAAGATTTTATAGGAACTGCATTGCTTTGTGATGCAAACTTTAAAATGAAGTGATGCACACATAGGTAAATTTCACTTATTGCTAGAATGCTAGATTGCTAGAATGAGACAGAACTCAGCATTAGCTATATTCCTATTTTAATGAGTATTAAATGAGAAACATTTACATATTGAAATCAAATGGAGTAATTTTTATTTTGATTCTTAGAAATTCTTCCAAGTTATATACTCAAGTTCACTGTGATAAAATTATATTTAACACCATTGTTATATCTACATTTAATTTTATTGAAGGTAAAAATACAGAAAAGTGCAGGATTCCAAAAGAGTTTTATCTAGCTTTTAGAATCATCAATAGTCTCATTTTCTGGAAGTATACTGAGAAGGCTTTATGAAGTCTTATCAAATGCCCTTTTATATTCTTGTTATGCTGTCACTTTGAGGCACCTTGTTTATGGAGCTAGGGCTCAGTGACAATTGAGTAAAAGTCAACCTGGCAAAATTAGAAACTGAATTTTCAGACTTCCCCATTGGCTATGAATGGAGACCTACATGTGTACCCTGTACTTTTTATGCAATCTCAAACCACCTTAGAATGATGTGAGGTCAGAGTCGTGCTCTTAAGTAGTATTATACATAGATTAGTAGTTTCAAGGATAATTATTTATGCATTTGAGAGAGGGAGAAGGAATTCATACTAACTTAATGGAGTAAATTTTCTAAATTTGAAGGCATAACATCCTAGATTTGAGGAGCATGGTATTCTATTTCCATACACGGAGAAATGTTTTGCTTTAAAGAGGCAGCTTAGTCTGCTTAGGAATTTATAACAGCAACAACAACAACAACCCCACCAAAAAAACAAACAAACAAAAAGTTGGGGCTACCAATAAGTGTGGAATCTATGATATAATTAAGGACTTTTAACTGTTTATAATAGAATAAATATCACTTATAGCAAGTCAATATAAATCTAAAAAATACACAGTAGAAATGAGTAAGTCAGAAGAGAAGTGATTGACAAGGGTGTGCAGTCAGGAGAGTTGAATCTAAGAATTAAGCAAATATGGATTCAATACCATGTTAGTAGCAAGTTAATGAAGTTTCTTCTCCCACATCTGAATAAATATTTAAGATAATACACAATGCTAATTTACCATCAACTTATGCTCCTTTTACTTTAAGTCTTAACCCTGGTTGAAGAACTTTTTTCCTTGTCCTTGAAATCACAATCTGTGGCCTAGATAAAAGAAAACAGAGCTCTTGCAAATGGGACCAAGAATTGGAGGAAGCAGGGAGGGGTAGGGTGAAAAAGAGAATGAAGATGTGTTATGAACCAGTTCCACGCAGTAGATGTGATCACTATGTGCTGCGAACACGGACTAGTAACAAAGAACCAGCAGTGATTACCCCTCTTTTCATGTAAAAATGTGGGAAAGATGCACCTCAGAGCTGACTGGATTCCATACACGCAGCTCTGTCGAGGCTGCGAGGCCGCTGGGCCGCAAGGGCACGCGTAGCTCTGTCCTCCACCTAGCAGCAGGCTCGGAACCCGGAGGTGCTTAGAACCCGGAGGCTCTCAGAGGCGCTCAGCACGCGAAACCGTCCTCGCCGCTTCTGGCCGTCCTAAATATGGGGATCCAGAACACCCAGCTCCCTTGTCTTGGTCAGGCGTCCTGAGACAAAGGCTGACGAGGAAGCAGAGGGACAGGGGAACGAGGGAGGAAGACAGGGCCAAGCAAGGGCATCAGGGCCCCGGACCTGCAGTGGGCCCAGAACGCCGAGCCGCCTGCGAGTGACTGGGCCTTC
The DNA here is from genome assembly GCF_053883595.1 of Heterocephalus glaber. NCBI lineage: Eukaryota > Metazoa > Chordata > Mammalia > Rodentia > Bathyergidae > Heterocephalus > Heterocephalus glaber. Next base: position 10,039,041 of record NW_028258151.1, on the reverse strand, counting down.
ACCCGTAGGTGGCATGCTCCAGACAGAGGGGCCTGGAGGAAGCTCCGGTGCCTGCGCACTGGACACCTAAGGAAGAGGGAGACAGAGGCCAGAGGAGGTCACACAGGGGCAGGATCCAAACCTAGGACTCTGGAGCCCTCCGTGCCCTCCGCACAAGGACAGGGAAAGGACGACGTAAGACGGGGGAGAGACCAGGCGCATCACCTGCTCGGCTGTGCTGAGGCTGCAATCTTGATTCTTTCTTGGGCCCTTTGAGGATTTAATAGCTTGTGTGGGGAATAGGCGAGCTAAGCGCTTTTTTTCTGTGAAGGGGGAAGGAGGTTACAGGGGAAGGGAAAGGAGCCTTTTCTAGTGCCGAACTCAAAGTGCTGTCCCAGGTGGGGCAGTTTTGGGAGCGCTCACCCAGGGTTTGAGGACCTGGAGCTTGACCCTCTAGGACTCCCTGGAAAATAGCCGGTGATCTCGGGGGTTAGCTGCCCACCCTTGAGGTGCTGAAGCCCAGCTGAGAGAGGAGCCTCCGCAAGCAAGTGTCCTTTCTGTCACTTCCGTTCCAGGGAGGGCGGATGGTTTGTGCTGTCAGCCTTGCTCTCAGGCTCAGTGACATGAACCTTACTTCCATGGGTCATTTCCCCACACTTCTGCTCATTTCTGCACAGCCTTTTCTCTGGAGTCCTCTTTGGTGTCTCCCCTTCAACGTGGTGTCCCAGAGTTCGTCCCGGCTCTCCTGTCTCCATGACCTCCTGTCTTATTCTCCCCAGAGATCCCATTCACTTCATGGCTTTACTAGCAAACTACATCTATGTACTGACTTCCCCCAGAGACACAAAGGTTTCTGTTCATCTGCCCGGTGGACATCCTCTTCAGGGATGTCTTACAAAAGGCTAGAATTCAGCATGCACCAACTTTCCATCTTTCCCACCACTCCAAGTCTGTAGGCTCCCTGGTTCCCACCCCAGTGGTTGCAATCTTATCCACCCATCCCAGCAAGCCAGAAACCGGAAAGGCACCTAGACTTTTTCTTTCTTTTTGCATTTTGCACATCAGAGTTGTATTGATTTTATATCCCAAATACTTTTATATTTGTCTACTTTCTTCCATTCCCACTGCTACTTAGTCTAGAACTTCATTATCTTTCTGGAATGGTTGTAAAAATTCTCCAAGCTGGTCACAGTATTTTCATGCACCACAGCATTTTATTCCCAACTGGCTCCTCAGAGCGAGCTCACTACAATGTGAATCATATCATGTTACTCTCTTCCTTAAAATTCAGTGACCTTCTGTTACAAACAGAATAAAATTCCAGCTGCTTAGCATGACTTATAAGGTCCTTCACGATTTAACTCTGAAGACTAGTGTTACCCAAAATAAGCAATTATGTAAATATAGTCTTCTCCACCTGGAATGCTCTTATAAATGTAATTGAGACTCCTCAATATCTCGCTGTATTAAGGGGGTTATTACCTGGTTTTCTTCCACTTTGGGGGATAGAAATTTTTTTACTATAAAATATTTCATGCATATAGGAAAACAGAGGAACATGCTAAAAACATTACCAAGCTTTGTTAAATTTTAAAACCTGGGGACTTTTCCTTCAGATGCACTTTCTTTCTTAAGAAATAAGTCATTATAGATACACGTGGGACCCCTCATTCCTTGACTCTCTTCCCTCCATCTCCAGAGGTAGCTACTCTGAGTATGGGGTTAATCATTTTGTACTTCTACATTTCTCTGTTTCCATAGATTATGTATTGTACCATGGTGTACAGCTTTAAGCGTTCTATAGATGGCATTATATGATCTGTATCCTGCAACTTGCTCAACAATGCTTTTGAGATCTACCAGGTTGAAGGCCACTTGGCATTTCAGTGAATGGACATACCATGGTGCATTTACCCATTCTCCCATTGTAGGGATTTAGGTTTCCAATATTCCTTCATTACAAACATTACTGCATTACACAATTTATGTACATCTCTCCTGTGTGAATATGGGAGGGAGTTCCTAGGTTATCTTCCTAGGGTGGCATCCCAAGTAGAAAAACACGCACATTTTAAACTTTAGGACCCATTTTTCTCCCAAAATTCATTAGAAAAACGTTGTATAAATTTATCTCCAGAGGTAATAGAATCTTGGCCCTTTTAGTCAAGAAAACTGCAAGTACAAATCTAGCCTAAGTATGAATATATAACCATACTTAAGACGAGTGTCTTTCTTTTTTATGGCACTGGGAATCAACCCAGGGCTTCTTGCTGCTAGCGAGTGTTGTACCACTGACCTGCATTCCCAGCCCCACAAGCTTTATAAAATTTGTGAGGACCTTTTACACGACTGAGTCTACATCCAATCATGAGATTTTTAGAACCTACTACAGATGGTTATGCATGTGTATGCTTTGTTTCTACAAGTAAAAAGGGAATTATGTAGTTATGGTTCCAATCTCTAGCTCCTTTCTAGACAAACTGCTGCTGGCAGCCTTCTGAAGAGCTGGCTCTCTCCTGAGTGCTTAGGTCCTAGGCCTAGGCACCGTTTCTGTTGATTCATGCAGTCAGTCAATAAATAGCTATTGGCTGCCTCCTGCAACACTGGCGTCATGCTAGGTGCTGTGCGGACATCAGTGAACACAGCAGATGAGGTCCTGTCCCTCAAGAGCTTACATTCTGATGGGGATAGACAGATAAATCAATAAATACACACACACACCCCCAATATGCCAGCTGGTAATAATAGCAAGAGTCGCTGTCATAACAGAGGTCTGTCTGGGGGATCTTTTTGCAAAGATTTTTTTTTTTCTTTTGGGTACTGGGGATCGAATTCAGGACCTTGCACTTGTGAGCCAGGTGGTGGAACCACTGAGCTAAATCTCCTGCTCTGCAAAGTTGATTTTTAAATAGGTACAAAATGGAAGTCAGGAAAGAACCATGTGGAGCTTTTCAAGCAGAGGGTGAGTGAGTGCAAAGGATCTGAGTGAGGCTGAGGATGGGCCAGCCAGGAATGGGCAGATGGATCCAGTGGGTCTGAAGTTGTTAGTGTTAGGAGGAAACTGCTGATTTTGTTCCAACTGAAATGGCAAGTCACTGGAGAGGTCTGAAGAGGAGAATGCTATGATCTGATTTCAGTTCTTCAATAGCCACTCTGCTTTTAAGAACAGAAACATGGAGATCATTGTGGAGCTGTTAGAATATTCCACATAAGAAGTAACTGTGACTGGACTGGGACTCGGGCTGTAAAGGTCCTACGAAGGGGTCAGATGTCGGACGTGTTTCCAACAGAAGCCAACAGAATTTGGTGGTGAAGTGGATGTGGAATGTAAGTGAAAGGATTTGTGGATGACTCTAAGATTTCTGTCACTAACAATGGAAAAATGGAGATGTTCTTAACAGAGATGGAGAAGATTAGGGTAAGAAAAGATTAGGGGAAGAGTAAGGAGTTTCTCTGGGGATATCTGAAGCTGAGATTCTTATAAGACCTACAAGTAAAAGTCTTTAGTAGATGGTGAGATGTATGGACTTGAAGCTCATGGCTGAGATCTGGGCCAGAGGTATGAATTTTGGAGACATGAAAGTGTGTTACTGGAGGACATTTCCTGGGGAGTTAGTATGAAGAGGCCTGAGGACTCAGTCCTGGGGCTCTGACATTGGGAATGGCTGGAAACAAGGGAGGAATATGCCACCGAGACCAAAGAGCTGCTCTCTGAGGTAGGAGCAGAACCAAGAGAACCTGGTGTCCCAGGAGCTAAAGAAGGAAGTGTTTGTGGAAGAGGATGTGTTATATCCTATTAAACATTTGTAGATAAATTTGTAAGGATTCAAAATTGACTTTGAACTCAGCAACAGAAAGATTATTGGTGACCTTGGCAAAAACTACTTTAGTTAGATGGTGGAGTCAGATGCCTGTTTGGAGTAGGTTCAAGAGTGTGTCAGTTATTTTTCTCTCCTTGCTGAGACAAAATACCTGCCACCCAAAGTTAAAGGGGGAAGAGGTTTATTTAGCTCACAGTTTGTAGAGGTTTCAGTTCATAGTTGCTGGCTCCAAGGCAGGGTGGCATGGCAGAGGGGCATTGCAGAGAAGTTAAGGCAAACAGAAGACAGCAAAAGCAGGCAAGCAAGCAAGGGAGAATGCAAGCTTCTCTCTGAACCTTATAGTGTATCCAGGCTACTAGAATTATGGGGGTGCCAAACCAATCAGTGCACTGACTTAGTGATCACCCACCCTTAATCCCAGCATCACACACTCTAGATCCAGCCACCTCTGAAAAGCCCCACTATGACTGGACATCCAGACCCAAACCATAATGATGAGAAAATGTGAATAGAGAAGTTGGAGAAAAAGAAAATAGATAACTCTTTCAAAGGAGAAATTTTGGGGAGGGAGCTCTGATAATACTTAGGGTCTAGACTTCAAAGGCATGAACAGTGGAAGGCAGCATGACCTTTGCCTGTGATTCCCATCTATGTCCTTGGCAGTAGTGTTCTGGGTATTTACTGCCTGCAATTACTTTATTCTTTGTCAGGTAGCTGTAACCTTCCTTGACTCGTTGTTTGCAAGGTGAATTCATACTCAGTCTTCATTCACACCGAAGCACCCCTCATCCTGTGCATGTGAACTCTTTTGGGCCTTTCAGACACAGCAAGTCATTCTGGACTCCATGTGTTTCTAATATGGCCATGCTGTAGTATTATCATTTGCCCTCTCCCAGATGGTAACTTCATGAAAAAAGTGCTGTGCTTTTCTAGGATCTTCAGTGCCAAGTTCAGGGTCTCCTTAGTATCCAGTAATGCTTGCTTAATGTTGGTTTCATGAACTGAATTATTATTTTTTTTCCGCATTAACTTTATTGGTACATTTTAGGTATAAAATACAGTTACATTCGTAATTGGGATCTTGTACCATTACATGAGTCTCTTGGTTCTTATTTTTTTTTCCCCCTTCCCTTGCCCTCCCTTCACCCCCTGCCCCCCTCCCTATTTGCAAAGACCTTGTTTCCATTTTTTTCCTCTTCTCATATTTTTTCCTTTCCCTTTTATCCCTTCCCCTACCCCTCCCAATTCCCCTGCTCTTTTAGACCTTTTCTTCCTGTTACACAATATCAGTTATACATTTTTAAAATTACAATATTAAGATCTAGGAGACATTACCACAGATTTTACAGAATTTAAAAGGATATAGAAAGCATATTACAAAAATCTTTTTTGAAATAAATTTGACGACTTCTAAGAAGTAACTTGGAAGACAAATTAATGAAACTAACTCTGGAGGAAATATAAAATTTGAATAGCACCTATTAAAGAAAATATATTCCTAGCTTGAAAACCTACCTATATGACAACAACAGGCTCATAAACATTTTAACTGATAAATTATATCAAACAATTCAAGCAGAAAAAAGGAACACTTCTCCCCTCATTTTAGGAACTCAACTTTGTGCTAATCCTAAAACTGGATAAAGATAATAGAAGAAAAAAGTATGAACATAGATAGAAATTTGTTTAACAAAACGAACTATTAGAAGTCAGATCTGGCAGGATGTAGAAAGTGGTTTTGTTATAGGGATGGCAGTGTTGGTTCAGCATTGGAAGATCCACCCCCAAAAGTCATCATTTTAATAGAGGAAAGGCAAAAACCATATGATCCTGTCACTAGTTGGAGAAAAAGTATTGGACCAAATTCTACAGCTGTTCATGGTAAAAGCTATCAGGAGACTAGAAGTAGAACAGAACCTTCTCAACAGATCAAAGACATGTACTCCATACTTCCAGCGAGAACACCTTGTATGAATGGAGAAGATACAATGCTTTCTCCTTAGGGTGGGGAACAAGGGCAGATATGCTTATTCTTTTTTTTAAATTAAATTATTTTATTGGTACATTGTAGGTATACAACACAATTACATTACTCATTGGGAACTTGTACCTTTACATAATGCATCTTGGTTCTTATTTTTTCCCCATTCCTAGCCCTCCCTTCACCCCCTCCACCCTTCTCTATTTACAAAGACTTTATTTCCATTTTTTCCATTTCTCATCATTTTTCCTTTCCCTTCTTTCCTTTCCCCTGCCCCTCCCACTACCCCTACCTCTTTGGACCTTTTCTTCCTATTTTGCGTTATCGATTATTCATTCTAATCATCGGTACATTTTAGGTATACAATATAATGACATTCATCATTGAAAATTTGCACCGTTACATAGTCTCTCTTGGTTCTTATTTTTCACCCTTGCCCAGCCCTCCTTTCAACCCCTCCATTCCTCCCTATTTACAAAAATTTTGTTCCTATTTTTCCATTTTCTCATATTAATCCCATTCCCTTCTATCCTTTCCCCTAGCCCTCCCACTTCCTTCCCCTTTGCCCCCTTTCTTCCTATTTCACATTACCTATTATACATTTAGTCCTTATTTACACTTTCAGTTTCTCACACCAGAGAAACTATTTGGTATTTATACATGTGTGTCCTATTTATTTCACTTAAGAGTATGGCCTCAATGTGCATCCACTTAGCTATAAATGTCTCTAATTTCTCATTTTTTATGGCTGAGTAGTACTCCATTTTATAAAAAAACCCACATGTTCTTTATGCAGTCTCCAGTTGATGGGCATTTGGGCTGTTTCCAAGTTTTAGCTATCACAAACTGTGCTGCTATGAACATGGGCACACATATATCACTGTGGTATGATTCTTTTAATTCTTTGGGGAAGATCCCCAACAGGGGAATAGCTGGGTCAAATGGGACTTCCAGTCCTAGTTCTTTGAGGTATCTCCATACTGATTTCCACAGTGGTTGCATCAGTCTACACTCTCACCAGCAGTGGAGCAGGGTTCCTCTTTCCCCACAGCCCCCGCCAGCGTTTGTTATTGGTTGATTTCATGATAGCAGCCATTCTTTCTGGAGTGAAGTGGAATCTCAGCATTGTTTTCATTTGCATCTCTCAAATGACCAGTGATGTTGAACATTTTTTCATGTATTTCTTTGCTATTTCTACTTCTTTGTCTGAGAAATGTCTGTTCATTTCAGATGCCCAGTTTTTGATTGGGTCTTTAAATTTGAGAGGTCTGATCTTTTTAAGTTCTTTATAGATTTGAGATAGTAGACCTTTGTCTGAGGAAGAGCAGGTGAAGATTTTTCCCACATTGTGGGTTGTCTCTTCACACTGCTGGTGGTTTCTCTTGCTGTGGAGAAGCCTTTTAATAAGAAGAGATCCCACTTGTTGATTGTTTGTGCTAGTTCACGGGCAACTGAGGTTTTGTTCATAAAATCTTTTCCTACACCGATGTCTTCAAGGGTTCTACCTAACCTCTGTTCCAACTGGTTCAGAGTTTCAATTTTAATATTTAGATCTTTAATCCATTTTGATTTTAGTTTAGTGCATGGCAAGAGATATAGGTCTAGTTTTAATCTTTGGCAAGTTGAAGCCCAGTTTTTCCAGCACCATTTATTAAAGAGGCTATCTTTCCTCCAATGAGGGTGTTTGGCTCCTTTATCGAAGATGAGATGGCTGAATGTGTTTGGCATTGTTTCTGCATCTTCTAATCTGTTCCACTGGTCCTGAAGTCTGTTTCTTTGCCAGTACCATGCTGTTTTTATCACAGTAGCTTTGCAGTATAGTTGCAGGTTGGGGATTGTGATACCCTGCCATGTCTCTGTTACCTAGAATTGCTTTTGCTATTCTGGGTCTTTTCTTGTTCCAAATGAATTTTTGGATTGTTTTCTCAAGGTCTATGAAGTATGCTGCTGGGATCTCAATTGGAATTGCATTAAATCTATATAGCAGTTTTGGAAGTATGGCCATTTTCACTATATTAATCCTTCCTACCCAGGAGCAGGGGATGTCTGTCCATTTTCTGATATCATCTTCAATCTCTCTTTTCAGAGTGCCATAGTTTTCAGAGAAGAGATCTTTGATTTCTTTTGTTAGGTTGATTCCTAGGTATTTCAGTTTTTTGGATGCTATTGTGAAAGGAATTATTTGCCCTATTTCTCTCTCAGTGAGTCTGTCTTTCGTGTAGAGGAAAGCTATTGATTTTTGTGTGTTGACCTTGTAAGCAGCTACTTGACTGAATTTGGTTATTAAGTCTAGAAGACTTTTGGTGGAGTTCTTGGGGTCTTCTATATAGAGTATCATGTCATCTGCAAATAATGACAATTTGACTTCTTCATTACCTATCTTTATTCCTTTTATTTCTTTCTCTTGTCTAATTGCCATGGCTAATGTTTCCAGAACTATATTGAACAAGAGTGGTGATAGTGGACATCCTTGTCTTTTTCCTGATTTTAGTGTGAAGGGTTTTAGTTTTTGACCATTTAGTATGATATTGGCTGTTGGTTTTTCATAGATGGCTTTTATCAGTTTGAGGTAGAGACCAATTTTTTATAGGGTTTTTATCATAAATGCATGTTGGATTTTGTGAAATGCTTTTTCTGCATCTATGGAGATAATCATATGATTTTTGTCCCTGGCTCTATTGACATAGTGTATTACATTGATTGATTTGCATATATTGAACCATCCCTGCATCCCTGGAATGAATCCCACTTGATCAGGGTGTATGATCTTCTTGATGATCTTCTGCATTCTGTTTGCCATTATCTTATTAAGGATTTTTGCATCTATGTTCATTAGTGAGATTGGCCTATAGTTCTCTTTTTCAGTTGGGTCTTTCTCTGCTTTGGGGATCAAGGTGATGCTTGTTTCCAGGAATGAATTTGGGAGTATTTCTTCCCTTTCAATTTCAGTGACGAGTTTAAACAGTAGTGGCAGTAGTTCCTCTCTAAAAGTCTTGTAGAATTCATCAGCGAAGCCATCAGGAACCAGGCTTCTCTAAGTTGGTAATGTTTAATTACATTTTCGATTTCATTGATTGATATTGGGTCATTTAGAATTTTTAGATCCTCTTCATTCTACTTTGGTAATTCATATGTATCTAGGAATCTGTGCATTTCTTCTGTGTTTTCCATCTTATTGGCGTATAGGTTCTTGTAGTAGGTATTGATGATTCTTTGAATTTCTTCTGAATCTGCTGTAACTTCGCCTTTTTCATTCTTTATTTTTTGGGTACCGGGGATCAAACTTAAGACCTTGCGCTTGTGAGGCAGGCGCCGGAACCACTGAGGTAAATCCCAGGCCCCTACCTTTTTGGTTCTTAATCACATGGATTTGAGACTTTTCTTTCCTTTTTTGGATAAGGTTGGCTAAAGTTTTATTGATTTTCTTTATTCTTTTGAAAAATCAACTCTTTGATTCATTGCTTTTTGTATCATTCTCTAAGTCTCCATTGCATTGATTTCTGCTCTGATCTTTACAATTTCCTCTCTTGTATGAGCTTTGGGTTTGTCATGGTCTTCTTTTTCTAGAAGCTTGAGGTTTTGCATTAGGTTGTTTACTTGAGTTCTCTCTGTTTTCCTGATATGGGCATTCACTGCTATGGATTTCCCTTGTAGAACTGCTTTCATTTTGTCCCATAGATTCCTGTATGTTGTACTGGCATTATCGTTTACTTGTAGAAACTGTCTAATTTCTTGTTTAATTTCGTCTGTGACCTATTGGTTGTTCAGGAGAGTGTTATTCAATTTCCACGTGTTTGTGGGGGCTTTTGTGGTTTCTTATGTTATTGATCTCCAGTGTTATTGTCTGATAATATACAGGGGGTAACTTCAATTCTTTTACATTTTCTTAGACATGTTCTATGAGCTAGCTTGTGGTCTGTTTTGGAGTATGACCCGTGTGCAGCCGAAAAGAATGTGTATTCTGATTTTGTGGGGTGGAACACTCTGTAAACATCTATTAAGTCCATTTTTTCAATAGCTTGGTTCAATTCTAGAATTTTGTTGTTGAATTTTTGTCTAAATGATCTGTCTATTTGTGACAGTGGGGTTTTGAGGTCCCCCACTACAATTGTATTAGTGCTTATTTGGTTTTTCATGCCCATTAATATTTGTTTTGTATAGTTGGGGACATTCATTTTTGGTGCATATATATTTATGATTGTCATCTCTTCTTCTTGGATTGTTCCCTTCACAAGGATGTAATGACCATCTTTGTCTCTCTTAATTAGTTTTGGTTTGAAATCTACTTTGTCTGTAAATAAGATTGCTAACCCTGCTTTTTTCCAGGTTCTTGTCACGTGGAGAACTGTTTTCCATCCTTTTACTTTCCATCTATGAATTTCTTTTTGAGTTAGGTGTGTATCTTGTATATAGCATTTTGTTGGATTTTGCTTCTTATGCATTCTGCCAGTCTACTTCTTTTGATTGGTGAATTGAGGCAGTTAACATTGATGATTAAAATTGATAGATATTGACTCATCCTTGTCATGATATTTTAGTGTTGTTGGCTTTTTTTTTTTTTTTTTTGCCCTCTTTCCCTTTAGTTTCTTGCCTTGCCTGGTGGCTTGCCTTTGTTGGGCCTCATGGAGTTGTGACCTTCATTGTCTTTTTCTATGATATTGTTTAGAATTGTTTGGAGTGTTTGGTGTTCATGAAATTTCTCAGGTGTTCTTTGTTGTTGAAGTATCTAATTTCCCCTTAGATTTCAAAAGATAATTTTGCAGGATACAATAGTCTAGGTTGGAAGTTATTTTCTTTTAGGGTTTGAAATACTTGACTCCAGGCTCTCCTTGACTTGAACGTTTGTGTTGAGAAGTCTGCTGTGATTCTGATGGGCTTTCCTTTGCAGGTGATTTGTTTCTTTTCTCTAACTGCTTGTAGTATTTTGTTCTTCTGTAGGGTTTCTGGGATCTTGACTATTATATGTCTAGGCATAGATTTTTTTTTTTGATCGTGGCTAGTTCTATATGCCTCACTTATCTGTATGTTCAATTCTCCACCTCTGGGAAGTTTTCCACTCTTACTTCTGTGAACAGTTTTTTTAATGTCAATTGTACTTTCTCCTTTTTCATGGATTCCTATCAGTCTTATGTTATTCTTCTTTGCATCATCTAGCAGCTGCTGGATTGGTTTCTTGTTGTCCCTTTCTATTTTTGAGAAATCTCTGTTTTCATGGTCACTAAACGCAATCCTGTCTTCTATATCTGATATTCTATCTGCACATTCAGTTAATCTGCTGCGAATACTTTCCATGGAGTTTTTAATCTCCTGGATATCTGTCTGAATCTTTTTCATGGATTCCATTTCTTTCTTACGTTGGGCAATCATGGTTTCCATTTCTTTCTTATTCTAGGCATTCATGGCTTCCAGCATGGCTCTGAGCTCATCTTTTTTTCTTTTTTTTAAAAATCTGTTTCTGTTCTAGAGCCTCTAATCATGTCTTTCACTCTGCTCACCATCTCTGTAGATATCTGGGAAATTATTTCTGTTTTGAATTTTTCTGGAGCCTCATTCATCTGTTTTGTTACTTCCTGTGCTATCAGTTCAGGGTGTCCAGGTTGTTGATTATCAGACTTTTCCACCTCATTTCCTCCAGAATTTGCCTTTGGTGGGATGGAAGTCTGAGTTCGTGCCTTGCTTAAATGTCTTCTCATTTTTGTTTTTGGTACTCTCCTTGGTTTAATTCCTGGGATGACATTTTGAAATTGCTTATTGTAAGTATCTTTGTTGCTTGTATTTAGAACCTTTATGGAATGGTTGCTTCTCAGAGGTGTCTTCCAGATATAGCTGGTCTTTGGGTTTTGAGTCTCTAATGACTCTGAGGCTATCTCATTTTCATTATGCCAGGAAGGCAATCACAACACCTTAGCCCAAATGATGCAATCTGCAAAACCATAGCATCAAGCACAGCTTAGAAAATAACAATTTGTGAAAGTTATTAATCTATCTTCTTTAACTGTGTGAATTAAATCAAAATTGAGGACCAGCCCAACATATGTGTATAGTGAATAAAGTCTTCAATTTAGCAACTTTACCCTTTAGGATGGGGAGTTAAATGGAGTTGGGGAGGGAGGGATAGATAGGTAGAAGGATAGGGAAATGTTAGCAGTGAGGCCAGAGGACACAGGAAGATCATACGAACTCCAAGAAACTGTTGAAGACAAGAGGAAAAGGCAGAATGAAAGAAAAAAAGATGAGAACAGAATGATCTAACAGCAATAGGGAGGATTGAAACTGTATTTACTTTCTTTTAAAACTAATGATAATAGAGAGAAAAAAAGAAAAAAGAGAAGAAATCTGAATTAGGTCCAGAACAGGAACAAAAAGGGAGATGTAGAACATGTGTGACAGCACAAGAATGAGAGAGTGTGTGTGTGTGTGTGTGTGTGAGAGAGAGAGAGAGAGAGAAAAGAAAGAAAAACAGAAGAGAAAAATAAAAACTTGAAAAGAGAAGAAAATTAAAAATTAAAAATAAGAGAAAAAAATGAAATTTTTTGCAAATAACAAAAAATAAAAGTGAAGGGCCTCTTTCAGGGTATGCCTCTGCTGTCACAATAGACAACATGTGCAGCCTTGTGCAGATATAAGTCATTGAGCCTCAGCAAGCCAGTAGCGGACCCATGAGATTCAGGCTGATTTCTGGGTGCTAGTCCCAAGTTGAGCTCCCTGCCCTCCTGCAAGGTTGAACTCTGCAAGGTTCTACTGCAGATTCCAGCTGCCCTTCCCCTGAAGATAGTCCAGGTTCCAATGGGAGGTGATGATCCCTCCAACTTACCAAGTCCAGTGGTCTGGTGTGCCTTTATTGCAGAGATTCTCTTCACTTTTCCAGTGGGCTTCAGTTCTCATTAAGGAGCCTGAGAGAGGTCCTCTTTCTGTTGTTCACTTCTGCTCTATCTTCTGGAGCTCAGGAGAATGGCTTTTATGACCCCCTGTGCCTCTGTAGTGTGGAACCAGGTAGCTATGCAGCCAGGGGCCCAGAGGCAGGGCTGAGGGTGGGGATGGGGGGTGGGGTGGCTGCAGGCACCCGCACAGCTAAACTGGTTGCTGTAGGCAGGGTGTGTGGACATAGGAGGGACTCCACATCGCCAGGGTCTTCACTGTGCTCCAACTGGTCACTGCAGGCAGGGCACCGGGACCTGCCCCCTATTTATACTGAACTGTGGATTTCTCAAATAAGAGAGACAAGGCAATATTTAAGGTTGTGTGTCTGATTTATTTCACTTAACATCATGGTCTCAAGGTGCATCCTGATTTCACATCATAACTTATCAGGGAACTGTTAGAAGCATCCATAGCCAGACACTATTTCTAGAAATTCTGAGATCATGGATGTAATTTAAAAAAATTTTCCAATTATTCTAATGTGTGAAGAGGTTTGAGAACTACTGACTCATATTATATTTTTGGATCTTTTCCCCAGTAATAATAGAATTGCATTGGTTTTTGTGTTTTACCTACATGGTTTTTCCATACTTTGTCTAACTCATTCTGTCCTCTACACTTTCTAGTCTTTTGTAAGTGCCATAGAGATAAATTAGTATAAAATTATTCATTTGAACATACCTATCCTTTGCTGAAAAGTTCAGTGCATTTACTTTTGGTGCCATTCTCAGTGTTTTGACTGATTTCTACACCTTATTACTTTTTCTGTGTGGTATTTTTCATATCTTCTTTACTTCCAACCTGATTTTCTGCCTTTGAAATTTATTGCTGTTTCTAACAACTTCATTTTTTCTTCCCACTTGGATTGGAAGTTACCGATTCTACCTCCACTTTTTATGATTATATTTGTAATAATTACAAAATATAAATATAGCCTGGAACAAATCAATATGAGTATCTTAATGTTCTCCAGAACACTGAAAGAACCTTAGAACACTCTAATTTCAGTCATATTTTTGCACCTTACATCTATTTTTTTTGCCCAATATTGTAGATTTATCTTATGTGAATTCCACAAATTAGATGTCATTATTTTGCACAGATATATTTTAGGTTTATTTTCACATTTACCAGTATCTTTGCTCACCTTTCTTCCTGATATCTTAAGATTTCTTTTTGAAGAAATTTTATTTTTTGAAGTATTTCCAATAGAAGTGCCTAATGAAGACATTTTGATGGCCATTTCTATCAGTTTTTGCTTGAAAAAATACTTTGCCTTTATTTTTTTCAAGGGATTTTTTTTTGTTACATACATAATTCTAGACTATTAGCTATTTTTTTCTCAGCATTTTGGAAATATTTTAATGTCTTACATGGCTTCTAATTATGCTGTTGAGAAGTCTATTGTCAGCATAGTTATTATTTCTTTCAAGGGCAGCCAACTTTTCTTTCTTGAATTTTAAAGATCTTCTTTTTATGTGTTTTCTTTTTTTGGTTTTTTTTTTTTTTGTACTGGGATTAAACTCAGGACCTTGTGCTTGCGAGGCAGGCATGGTTCCACTGTGCTAAATACCCAGCCCTCTTCTTTTTAGGTTTTTGTTTGTCATTGTTGCTGCTCTCTAGTTTTACTTGACATTGTTCTGCCTGAATCTTGGATTTATATCTTTCAACAATTACGGGTATTTTAAAACTATTATCCCTACATATATTACCTGTCCTTCCTATTATACTGGAAGAAATATTAAATGTAAATTTTTATCACTTTATATACCACTTTTCTCTTCACTGAACTCTTCACACCAATCTGTCAGATCAGTGATTCTTTTCAGCTAAGTCTATTCTTTACCATATTGTTGAATTTTTTATTGTAATGGTTATAATTATTTCTTCATCATCTGACATATTAATATCTAATTCTATTGATTGTTTTATGTGACATATTTCTATGTTTTAAATTTGATTAAATCCATATCATATTCCTGTGAAAATTCTGGATGGTCTAAACTGAAGATTTGGTTTTGCTTCTTCTAGGCTTTCCAAGGGTATTGTAAGCCTAAGGCCCTTTTAATCTCTTGTTTTTGGGGTTCTTGGATAATGAAATATTGTCCTAACTCCCAAACCAATGTGAGTTTGGCTGTGATATGCGTTTTTATTTCTGGCTTCCTCTAGGTTGATCTTTGAAAGCCTTTTATCTCTCATAACATCAGCTAGGTATTCACAAGAATGTTTGCTATGTGTTATCTACCACATGTATGTTTTTCCTTATAAAAGTTACCTTGTAACACTTAAATAGGTTTACAACAGTTATTGAAAAAAATTCATCATTTGCCCTTTTCCAGTGAAAAGTAGTGCATACAACAAACCTTAGTGATATTCTTTCTGTAGCCACACCCCCCAGAATACATACAACCATAGGCAAATCAACCACCCTGATGACTTTAACTTCAATAACCTGGGAGAATATATAGAAGCCATGGATCTTCATTATTCTTCAATACCAACATAAAATTGGAAATTTAAATTCTGATCTGGTTATCTGCTGTATTAAGTGATAAGTTTATTTTGATCTGTGGAGAGGACCAACCGGAAAATGCAACCAGCAAACAGAGAAAACAGGAGATGTAGGTGAAGAGCCCATGAAACACCTCAGGCTTGGCATCCAGCTGCTCCTATGAAGAATATATGGCTTTGAGATTATTTCAATTAATATGAGCAAATAAGCATTTTCCTCTAAAGAATCAAACACAATATATTTTAGAATTGAATCAGACAGATTGAGTACAAGAAAAGTATTTATTCCAAAATTTCCCAAGAGACATCTTTTAGACATGCTGCATGTTATCCATTAACATTAGTGGCTTACAGGATGTACAAATTGTGTAATTAAAGAGTTAAGTTTGAAATTTAACAATCTTTCCATTCTTTGTGTTTTTAAAAACTTCTCAAAGCACATTTATTATGGTTCCAGCCCATAGTTGTTCAATTAAGATTTTCTTATAAAAATATCTTCGACCAAGAGAATAATTTTCTCTCATTTACTCATTCAAAACCAGAATTCATCTGTTTTCTCCACTGTTCCCTGGAAGTAAAAACTGGTCCAAATTAACAGATGTAACGAAAATCGGTCTAGTCTTTTGGCTTCTCTGTGTTAATGAGCAGAGGACATCCTTTGTTACTGTCCTCTTGCTTTCAACATAAGTGTGTCAACACGATTTCTTCCTGTGAATCTTGACCTGGAGTCTTCTTCCTCCCAAGTACGTTCTTGGAGTTAAGCTGCACAACACAGCCATATTGCAAAGGTGGCAGGTGGCATGGAGGTTTAATCTCTTTCAAAGCTTTGTATCCTTCCTTCCAAAGTTTCCCGGGAATCTTTCTTCCTGGTAAACTTTAACTCCCTGGGAGGGTGGAATCTAGTTAAGCTCCTCTGCCTCCACTGGCAGGTGGTCCTGAGGTGAGACAGCAGGTCTGGAAGCTGGAACCCACAGGCCTCTGTATTGGACATGTCCCTGTTCCTCCTTGGCTCCAGTGTGGTCCTCTGCTTTGTCCTGGTAAAGCGGAGCATGAAGCTTTCTCCTGTCCAATGTGGCCTCACCCTCTTTGTCCTGCATGGCTACCTTATGTAAGTTTTTAAAACAGGATATTTTTTTCTGGATATCAAATCCATAATGTTACCAGGAATAGAAACTTTATAACCCTTTCACGTGTGTAAAGTTGTTTTAGAGTCAAAGTCCAAAGTTACTAAGCAATAAGAAGGCTTTAGTCTGCCTTTGCTTTCCTCATTTTCCTTGTTAGCCTATTGAAAACCCTTGTGATTTTTAGGCATGTTGAAGTTTGAGAATGAGCATTCTAAGCCATCAGAGGAAAACACAGATGGGGAAACCTCCAAAACTGATCTTATCCTTTCCAAGTTTTAATTCCATGAATACCAAGAAGATAAAGATAGGCAGGAATAAGTACTTAACAGTAAGTACAAATAAGTGGAAGAGTTGGAAATGAGTTGGAATACCAAAATGAAATTACCGAATATGTATGCACCTCTGTGTAAATATGCAAGGTTTTATTTATACCCGAACACAAAGAATTGTTATAAAATGATTCCTGACAGCAAAATATGGCTAAAAGTTTAAATACCTAACATCTTGTAAAGGAATCTAGAACTTAAAGAGAAGATATTGTATTACTCTTTTGTAGTACTTTCATCAGAATGTGGAAGACCACGGTCAGTTCTGATGCATCTCAAGAAAGGTATGGTAGATGAAGACACAAAGATATCTTCTACATAAAGGAAGATTGGGAGACTTCAGTCTAAAAAGTAGGACATGAATAAAATTAAACAATGATTAAGGTGACACATGATCTTTATCAAACTGTGGCCTTTAAAACTTGAGTGAGGGTCATTTAGGTATTGAAGGAAAAGGTTATAGAAGATGTGTGGAGCTTAATAAATGGTGGCAGTTATAAACAAATTTAATAATAATTTGCATGAATTTTTAAATAGCAGCTACAAAAGGATAGAAGATGTTGGAATATAAATCTATGAATGTACATAGAAACACATGCACATGGCATACCACCTGGGGACTTTTCATACAACAGAACACTGCACTATTTTGTCTGGTTTGACATTTTCCATATCTTGATGTTGAAATGAGGAAATGAAAAGGTATTTTGGAATAGATACCAAGGAAACCCATGCTATTGTGATGGGACTTGAACTAATTATTAAAGAATCTTCAGGACAAGGCTAGAGAACAAAGGGAATAACATATTACAAGAAAAAATGCCAGAGAAAAAGGCAAGGAGACTGAAATTAGCCAGTTTGGGTAATTGGTCCTTGTTTCTGAGTACAGAATTGAAAACTTCTGCAAGTTAGGGTAGAATGATTAAAAGGACAGGGTGTAGACCAAAGGTATAAATGTAATGTTAACCATGTCTGTACTTTTAAATTTTCTCAAAGAAGGTGATGTAACTTGTAATATATCTTTATCAGACCTAATATATCCAAGACATAATTCCAACATGTAGGCAATATAAACATTATTAATGTGATATTTTATATCCTTGATTTTCATACCTGGTCTTCGAAATCTGATGTATAATTTTATACTTAGAGCCCATATAGATTTGGAAGCTAAATTTTTGTCAGAAATACTTGATTGACATTTAAATTTAATAAATTTGAAATGATACTGTATTCCATGTAAAATTAAATTTAAATTGGTGAAATAAAAATTTAGTCCCTCAGTTATATTAGCTGTATTTCAAATGCTCAGTAGCATTTGTAGCTGTTGAACACAGTGGATCCAGAGTTGATCTTTCAAAATCTGTCTACATGTACCACTTTCGAGTTAATTGGTCATATTCTTTATACTTTAATATTACCCAGTTTATAGGGATACTTTTGAGAGTAAAAGTGAATAATCCCCTTAATGCACATAAAATGGTGTTGTGCACGTAGTGGATTCTCACTGTTATTATTTTAACAAGTAGGGATCCAGGGATGGGAACCAGGCTGGGGTTGAGAAGAAGGAAAACCTGTCTCAAATATCTTGGTCTTGAGGTGAAGACAAGGAATCCAACTGAAGAACAGATCTGGATTTGGGCAATGGGGTTGGGCCCAGAGAGTGCAGGAGAATAGACCCTTATGGACATTCTCATGATTATGGCAGCTCTGATAAATCCCCTCTTCCCAACTAGACTGCAATCTCTTTTTATCTTCTAGATGTGGCTTATATAAATCAGGAACTGATTTAAGTGCTTGGAATTGTACCCGCACACATTAGGTATTTAAGAAATGCCTATTGAAGCTGGGCATGGTGGCACACACTTGTAATCTCAGCACTCTGGGAGGCTGAGGCAGGAGGATTGTAGGTTCTAATGAATTAGGGAGACCTCACCTCAAACTTGAAAAATAGGAAAAAAGGTTGGGGATGTAGCTTAATTTTAAGGTCCTGGGTTCAATCTCCAGCACTAAAAAAACCAAAAAAGCCTATTGAATGAGCAAATTGAAATCATCAGGGAACTAAATGTAACAAGAGACTAGAAAGTGAAATATTTAAAATATCTTAGAGAACTTGGTCAGTTATTACTTGAACATACACTTTTAAAGGAATGACAGTTCAAATTAGCACTTTGACATATTCTCAGATATAACTTTTGAAATGATAAATCAATTTTGTGCTAAAAATTTGTTGTATTAGAAGTAGTCTGGGATATTTAAAGGAAATCTGTTCTCAAAAAGGCACTGTATTTTAAGTTATTACTGTCTTATTTTGTTGTTACTTTTCATTACATACATTTAAGCCAATCTCTATGATTTTGAAAACTATAAAAGTCTTAGGAAAGATACAGAAGAAAATACCCAGTGCTTTTCCCTCTTAACAAGTCTTTCTCTCCCACAGGTGCACATCAGAGAATTCCATTAGCTCTCAACAAAGAAGCTGTTTAGTTCGTGTGACGCTGCCTACCCATGTGGTGACACTTTGCTCTAATGTTCTTGAGGCAATCTCGTTGGACACTTTGAGCAGCTGCCTTGTCCTCCCCTACTCCCTGTAAACAAGGCTGTCATTCACGGAGCCTTCTTACTTCGGTGCTGGAATGGAGGTTAATGACTTTGGAAATGGAAAACAGAACAACCATCAAAAGGACTTTTAATACCAGGAGAATTATAGGAGAATAATGGAATCAAATAAAATGAGAATATAAATAGACCGTGTTACAAGCTGCATTTGTTGAAAGGTTTCATATCAGTTGAAGTTTTGTGTTATCTGGGAAGAGTAATAAAAAGAAATAAAATAGATTGGAAATGGTTACCCTTGAGAAGTTATTTCTGACTTTTGGCAGGGTTCCCCTGAGGCTTCTGATGCCCATATAGTGTGTCTCAATGCTACTTTCTTTTCAACTTCAATTCTGCTTTACAAGTAAGACTTCTGATAGCTTTCCCCCTTAGAGTGTCTTTGACTTATCATTTAGTTAGTGGTTAAAGAAATGAGACAAGCCTCTGTACCTGGGGAAATGCTGACATTTTTAGGCTTCTGATAGGTGGCCTTTTAAGGTCAAAGACTCTAAGAGGAATCAAGAGCATTCTGTTTTGGACAGATCCTGCTTACTCTGAATGAGACGGTGCTGAGAAAAGCAACTAGAAGAGTTGAGAAGGTTGTTTAAGAAAGAAACACAGCTTCACACACAAAAATAAATATCCTGCTGATGGAGGTGGGAAAGGAGTGATTGTGCATTACTATATTTAACAAGCTTCCCAAAGATTAAGCGTATGATAACATATGTTATTTTTGCAAAAGACTGGCCAGTTTGTTATAAAGATCTTCTGGTTTTTTTAAATGGAATATTCTTTGATTTTGAGTCTCATAAGCCATTCTCATTACTATTAATTAAACAAATATTAATAAGGGATTAATATATTCAGAGTACTATTCTAGGCACCACAGTCAGAATAAAGAACGGAGAAAACATTGTGGTTTTTCAATGAATTTTAGAGTCTAGTAAAGGTAGAAATGCAACAGACAGGTAAATAAATTTATAATTATAAGTGGTAATGTATTTATTTAAAAAGATAAAGAGAGTAGCTGGTCAAGAAATTAGATAATTAGCCTCAAGTAGAGAAGACAATGAAAAACTAATCCAATAGAGCCCAGTACACGAGACAAGGGTGGGGGCTCACTTCAGGTGGAATGAAACTGGGGGACTTTGTTATGCAGCAAGAGACATCCAGTACACCACTGTGCCCTCGATACTCCATGAGCTGCCTCTTATATATGAACGCTTAAATATTTATCACTTATAGTGGTCATTATAAAAGCCCAAAGCAGGAAAGACTATGATTCCCTTCAGGAAACAAAAGGCCTGTGTGATTGTAGTTCATGCTTGAGGAGAGTGGCACTGGATGAGGTTGGAGGTGTAGACAGGAAGCTATGGACTTGCTTCTGAGCTTTTTAGGTGCCATTTTGAGGGGTTTTTTTTTGGTTATTGTGTGTGGCATGGATTGGAGGGAAGCAAAACTGAAAAAGAGTTATTGCAGTATTACAGATGAAAGATGGTGGTAGCTTGTATTAGGTTGGTGGCACTGGACAAAGAATTGTGTGTATGGATTCAAGACATATTTTGGAGGTAGAGACGTGCCATTGGGGTGAATATGAATAGAGGTCAAGGACGAAGAAGTTAGTTGTAAGCTTGAGTATCTAGGTGGGCAGGGACATCAAGAAAAGTGATTTGGGAATGAAGCGTTCTGTTGTAGATATATTGAATTTTCCATGCATGTGCAGCAAGTAGAGCTCTCTGACACTTGTATATATAAATCTGGAATTCCTTGGCTTTATATAGATTTTCATGTATTGGAAGTAAAGGAGCAACTTGAGGGAGAGAGAAATGTCATTTGACTGAGTCTTCAGAAATGGCAACATTCTGAAAACAAGCAGAAGAGGAGGCAGGAAAGGAGATGGAGCAGAAGCATGCAGAGGAGGGAAGATCACGATAGGGTGGTGGTGTAGGACCCAAAGTATTTCCATAAGGAGGGAGACATTACTTGACTGGATGTAAGACTGACCCAAAGGTAGAAAAGTGTCCAGTGGACATGGGATAGCATGTAGAATTTAGTGCTAATTGACATTCAATATCAGAGGATGATAGAGTCAAAACTCAAAGAGATTAGGTTAAAGCAAAAAAGAAAGATGATGGGGGCCGGGGATGTAGTCAGAGGCACAGTGCATGCCTGGCAAGTGTGAGGTCCTGAGTTCGATCCCCAGTACCCCCCAAAAAAAGGAAGAAAGAAAGAAAGAAATCTGACAAAGCAAAAAACAAAGAAATAAAAAACTCAACATCTGATAGTGTGTGTGTGTGTGTGTGTGTGTGTGTGTGTGTGTGTGTAAGGCCAGGAAGACAATCAAAGAAATGGGATTATAGGAGTTCATTTTCAGAGCAATGGTAGTAGTGTTCACAGTACCTCAAAGTCCCAGGGAAACTTTCTGAAGCTCCATCAAAAGGGACACAGTGTAATTAGATCGAACTGCCTGGGTAGTAAAAGCAGGAATAGTTTACTTGGGAAATTATCCTACTTTAAAGTGTTTATTCTCATGGCTTTAAAAAAAAAAATCCTCCTAATCAGATTGTAAAATTATAAAATATTGTTATATTTAATTTTCTTCTTATTAAATGGAGAAATAGAACTCAAACTCTTAACAAAGTAGAGTGATTAGGGTTTGAATTTTAACCTATGAAGACTGAAAAATAATTCACAACATTTTATAGTTGTAGGTAGGAGACAGTTTTGAGAGAGGGTAAGAGCATAAATGGTGAGCTCTTACCCACTCTAAAAGCATTTTCATTTCAGGGCATCCTTCTTGCTACATGGAGTACTGAGAGTTGTATCTGTATGGGAAATATGCAGAAAGTGGAATACCTACATTTGAGGGAAGTTAATCTCTACACTGAGCCAATTGAAGTAGGGGAGAACACAGAAAAAATTCACCTCGTACTTAACAAATTCACCTTCCTCAATTACTCTTAAGAGAGACCCCCTGTCTTTCTACTCTTTTTTCAGGAAAAGGTTTTGATAAACTATATAAATGGCTTTGGAGATGTGAATCCTTAAGAGACAGGATTTGTTCACAAGTTCAAAGTGATGGCTGCTTTTTTTCCTGTCTCTGAAGGATTACCAGAACCTTCTACTCTAGAGATTTCATATGCCATGTTTTCTACTTCTCCTTGCTACTAAATTCACACTCCTGGAATCTGTGGATACTTATAATGGCAACCCTGGTATATAAAAAGGATAATCTGGGGACAAGTCATGGGGGTGGGAAAGGAAATTCCTCTAAGGACCTCGTGAAGCTAGCAAGATTGCTTTCTCTGGCTGTAGTGGTGGTTGTTGGGTAATGCAATACTGATGGTCCCTAAGGTGGAGCTATATTGCATGTTCCCTATATATTTGTAGAATTGGATTCTACTGTCATTTTCTTTTTGCTTTATAGATGATCAGCTTAAGTCTTTGCCTATGTTTTAAAAACCAGAATCAATGTGAACAATGTCATTGGGAAAAGGTAGACATTTTTGAGAGCATGAACCAAGAAAAATGGATTGGTGGCAGTAAAGTGAAATGATCTCTATCAAAGTCATTACGTTTGATAGGTTTTTCTAAGGCATTAACCTCAGAGGTGTCTTCGAGAGAGGCTTTCAAGATACAGCACTCTTATAAAAGAAGACAGCTGTCCATGGGCTACAACAGAGTAGAGGCAGTCAACTTGAAATTCCACTTCACCAGTCTGAGGTGGGTGGCAGTCTCCTTGCCCATCACTGCTTCAGTTTTGCTATCTGTAAATGGGGACAGTAGCTTCTTATTATTCTATAGCTTAGAATTTCTGCCTATTTCAGAAGTATTTCACATTTATTCATGAAAAATGCATATAGGTAAAAAGAATGCAAAAGACATCTTCAGTCCTTTCTAAACCCAGAGGAAATATTCTTTTTTGTACCCTCAGTTTAAGAAACATCCTTCAGCAGTGGCTGATATACCCTGAACATCCACTCAGATGTCACTCTAACACTCACCCTTCTTTCTTCAAGGTAAGTTGAGTACAGTCACAACAAGATCAGTAACTTTGGGGTAGTATATAGATTTCATACCACAAAACTGTTATTTTGTAACAAGTGAAACAGGTAAAGTTTCAAACATGTTTGCATATGTCCAGAGCAGCCATAGTGGCGTGTTTGCTGATGGAAAAAGTCTGGTAAGCTGAGAACCACAGCTCCAAGATTGGGGAAGACCCTGATCTCTGTGTGATGCTGAGAACCAGCCAGTGAGGACCATGATGACCCACGGCTGGAAAGGGGCTGGCTAGTTCTCTGTTGTTGATGGGATGGTGAATTTCCCTGTCGTGCTCAGAGACAGTCTGGGCTGAGGGTCCTTCTCAGGCTCCTAACTCACGGGGCCTCCCTGGACTGGTTTTTTTTGTGTGGAAAGGTAAGTGGGCGTCTTCTCAATATTATTACTCAGCAGAACGAGCAAGAGATGGAGATCTAGACCCTCTGAGTTGGCTCCTCTCCATAGCACCAATTGTTCATGCATAGGGAAATTGTCATCTGGGGAAGAGGGGTAAATGGGAATTTTACACAGCATTTCTTTCTCCCACAGGTGAGGTCCAAATATCTCTTCTGAAAACAAAGATGGTTTAACATTTAAAAATATAAAAATGCAAAGTGACAGCAAAATATCTGACACTTCAGTAGGAGGTTAAATTGCTACGCAGAATTTTAAGATCCTCTGTGCAGTTTAGTTCTCTTAAATACATCAAAGGAATATGACAAATATTTACATGCAGAAAATGCTATTTTCTATAATATTCTGGATTAATGAAAAATCTACATAGGATTTTAATCTTACTGAAGGCTGTATTCCAGCATAGGTGCCAAACTACAGGACCAAAATCACCCTGATTAGACCACCAAGAAATACAGAAGATAACAATATTCCCAGTTCAGCCACAGTACCACACCACAGTCCCTCTGCTGAATAAAATGTGTCCTGTGTTATCTTCTCTACACAAAGAAGCTTTTCCAATCTTAACTGTTCTGTTATTTTTTTAGGTACTGGGGATTGAACTCGGGACCTTGCCTTGGCAAGGCAGGCGGAGAAACCACTGAGCTAAATCTCCGGCCCTGTTCTGTTATTTTTAACTTTATAATGTGACCTTGGGCTAATGGGAAATTTTTGAGCACAAGACATAATTTCTGTCTCTTGGCTCATTAGTCTACATGCAAGAGCATTTGAATGTTCTTTATTCCACCAGTAATTATGTAATCTGTATGATTTGAATATGTTCAACTAGTGGTGCTAGTTGGGAGTATGCAATCTTTCCACACAGTATGTCACACATACTAATGAATTGTATTGCACATAATTATATAACACATAGTAAAGAATAAACCATTAATGTGAATACACAGAAATAGTCTGCACTCACCCTGTGACCCTGTATTTATTTTTCTGTAATATTTTGTATTTATTTTTTCATTTGGATAAAGAATGAGCTTGACTGCTAGTAAACACAATACAAGTTATGTTTTGTTATTTTTCCTTTGTTTACATATTTCTTTTATAGTTTTGGCAAGAAAACACTTTGTGTTTTCTACCAACCTATTGTATTGAGAAATCACAAGGATTATCAAGAAGTTAGTAACTACCAGACCAACAGGAGGAGTTGTCTCCATGTTAATTCAATCCCTCGACTGCCTTAGCAAGATTAAAAACAACTTGATTTTGTGTGTTTCTGATGACTCTTTGCCCGCTCCTGCTTGTCTGGCCCCTCTTGCCTGGGGGATCCTCTTCCTTGTTTGCAGGCCCTTCTTTCAGAGTTCCTCTGGGACAACTGAACTGTAAGACCGTGGGCCTCACCAAACACTCCAAGGAGCCGACTACAGCGAAGATCACCCGGGAGGGAACACATTGGACAAGTTGTGAATGTAAAACAGACCTTTATTAGTCTGGTCAGACGGCACCCTCCAAGCACCAAGCTTAGAGAGGCACCTGGTTCAGGGACTGAGGTCTTTTTATAGGGGTCACAAGAGGGAACTTGGCAAGAAAAATTACAGAAGTGAGATGATGGGGGCTGGGGTAGTGTAACAACCAATCTTTCCATAACAGGCATGAGGCTAACTTGTGGTTTCCTTGGAACAGCAACAAGCACATTCTGGGAACTCGACATCCCCATGGTGAAGTGTAACAGAAGCAGACAAGATGGGGCCTTATTACAAAATGGAGTAACTTTTGTTCAGTCTCACAGAACCACTCTTAGGCTTGAAAACTGATTACCTGATGACATCTCACTGTTAGTTACAGGAAACAGAGTTCTTGACACTTCTGGTTTCTGTTTCTCTCTCCAAATTGTGTGAATCTGATTAAATCATACACTTGATGTTTATGTTCTTGTAACAGAAACACATTTAATGGGATGCACCAATCAAAGAAAATTTCCAGGTTATTATATACTATTTTTTGAACTATTTTTATGGTGCAAAAGCAAACTTGTAGCAACACTGTCTAAAACATGAATGTACAGCTTACTAGACATTGTTATTATGTCTATTATTATTATGGCAAAAGAATATCTACTGTCATCCAGGTAAATAGGTAAAATGCTACCAGCACCTGAGAATACCCTCACATTTTTCCCCTCTCTCCCTTTCTCAGACAAATTAACTGCTATCCTGATTTTTTGTGGTAATTGCTTCCTTTCTTTTCTCTATAATTCACCATTTATATATCCATTCTCCCAAACCACAGTTTAGTTTTCTCCTTTTTTTTTTTTTTTTTTTGTACAGGGACTCAAACTCAGGACCTTGTACTTGCCAGGAAGGCGAGGTACAACTGAGCTAAATTCCCTGATAAATTTTTCTTTCTTTCTTTCTTTCTTTCTTTCTTTCTTTCTTTCTTTCTTTCTTTCTTTCTTTCTTTTATACCCTTTTATTGGTACATTTTTAGGTGTACAATATAATGACATTCATCATTAGAGATATGCACTTTTACATACTCTCTTGGTTCTTAATTTTTCCCCCTTCTCCTGCCCTTCAACCCCTCCATCCCTCCCTATTTACAAAGACTTTGTTTCCTTTTTTTCACTTTTTCATATTAATTCCATTCCCTTCTTTCTTTTCCCCTACCCCTCCCACTTCCCCTTCCCCTTTGCCCCTTTTCTTCCTATTTCACATTGTCTATTATACCTTTTAGTCCTTATTTACACTTTCAGATTTTCACACTAGAGAAACTATTTGGTATTTACACATGTGTGTCCTATTTATTTCACTTAAGAGTATTGCCTCAATTTGCATCCATTTAGCAATAAATGTCTCTAATTTCTCATTTTTTATGGCTGAATAGTACTCCATTTTATTAAAAAAAACACATTTTCTTGATCCAGTCTCCAGTTGATGGGCATTTGGGCTGTTTCCAAGTTTTAGCTATTACAAACTGTGCTGCTATGAACATGGGTGCACACTGTGGTATGATTCTTTTAATTCTTTGGGGAAGATAACCACTAGGGGAATAGCTGGTCAAATGGGATTTCCAGTCCTAGTTCTTTGAAATAGCTCCATACAGATTTCCACAGTGCTTGCACCAGTCTACACTCCCAGCAGCAGTGGATCAGGGTTCCTCTTTCCCCACAGCCCAGCCAGCATTTGTTATTGGTTGATTTCCTCATAGCAGCCATTCTTTCTGGGGTGAGGTGGAATCTCAGAGTTGTTTTCATTTGCATCTCTCCAATGACCAGTGATGTTGAACATTTTTTCATATGTTTATTTGCCATTTCTACTTCTATGTGTGAGAAATGTCTGTTCATTTCAGATGCCCATTTTTGGATTGGGTCTTTAAATTTGGGAGGTCTGATATTTTTAAATTCTTTATAGATTCGAGATAGTACACCTTTGAGGGACTGCTGGTGAAAATTTTTTCCCAGATTGTGGGTTGTCTCTTCACACTGCTGGTGCAGAAGCTTTTTAGTAAGGAGAGATCGCAGTTGTTGATTCTTTGTGCTAGTTCATGGGAACTGAGGTTTTGTTCATAAAGTCTTTTCCTACACCAATGTCTTCAAGAGTTCTACCTAACCTCTATTCCAACCAGTTCAGTGTTTCTGTTTTTATATTTAGGTCTTTAACCCATTTTGATTTTAGTTTAGTGCATGGTGAGAGATATAGGTCTAGTTTTAGTCTTTGGCAAGTTGAAACCCAATTTTTCCAGCACCATTTATTAAATAGGCTATCTTTCCTCCATTGAGGGCGTTTGGCTCCTTTGTCAAAGATGAGATGGCTGAGTGTGTCTGGAGTTGTTTCTACATCTTCTAATCTGTTCCACTGGTCTTCAGGTCTGTTTCTTTCCCAGTACCATGCTGTTTTTATCAGAGTAGCTTTGTAGTATAGTTTCAAGTTGGGGGTTGTAATACCCCCTGCCATGTCTCTGTTATCTAGAATTGCTTTTGCTATTCTGGGTCTCTTCTTGTTCCAAATGAATTTTTGGATTGTTTTCTCAAGGTCCATGAAGTATGCTGCTTGGACTTCAATTGGGATTGCATTGAATCTATATAGCAATTTTGGAAGTATGGCCATTTTCACTATGTTGATCTTTCCCACCCAGGAACAAAGGATGTCTTTCCATTTTCTGATATCCCCTTCAATCTCTTTTTTCAAAGTGCTATAGTTTTCAGAGAAGAGGTCTTTGATTTCTTTTGTTAGGTTGAGTCCTAGGTATTTCAGTTGTTTGGATGCTATTGTGAAAGGAATTGTTTGCCCTATTTCTCTCTCAGTGAGTCTGTTGTTCGTGTAGAGGAAATATATTGATTTTTCTGGGCTGACCTGGTATCTAGCTACTTGACTGAATTTGGTTATTAAGTCTAGAAGACTTTTGGTGGAGTTCTTGGGGTCTTCTATATAGAGTATCATGTCATCTGCAAATAATGACAGTTTGACTTCTTTATTTCCTATCTTTATTCCTTTTATTTCTTTCTCTTGTCTAATTGCCATGGCTAATGTTTCCAAAACTATATTGAACAGGAGTGTAGATAGTGGACATCCTTGTCTTGTTCTTGATTTTAGTGTGAAGGATTTCAGTTTTTGACCATTTAGTATGATATTGGCTGTTGGTTTTTCATAGATGGCTTTTATCAGATTGAGGTAGAGACCATCTATTCCAATTTTTTGTAGGGTTTTTATCATAAATGCATGTTGGATTTTGTCAAATGCTTTTTCTGCATCTATGGAGATGATCATATGGTTTTTTGTCCCTGGCTCTATTGATATAGTGTATTACATTGATTGATTTGTGTATTTTGAACCACCCCTGCATCCCTGGGATGAATCCTACTTGGTCAGGGTGTGGAGAGCAGTGTGTGGAGAGTGGTGTTAGCCAAAGAGGCTCCATTTTGAATCTTACCCTCCATTGTATAGAGCAAGGAGACTATGTTATGAGGAACTGCGTCCTTGCCGAATTAGATTGCCCTGGAACGTGATGAACGTTCTGTAACCCCGAGAAACAAAGAAGCCCATGAGGGTGGGGAATTCCCAAAGAACTAGAAAACAAGGAAGCAGGTGTCTCTGGATAAGGGTCATGATTAACAACCAAACTCACCTGTTGTATAAAAGAGAGGAGAAAAATAAACTTGGGCGCTCGGTCTCTGGGAGCCCTCCCGACTCTATCTCTTTGTCTTTATTTTTCTTCATCCTCACTCCCCTATGCAGGTACTGTTCGACAAGTGACGGCGGGCTCTGTCATCAGGGTGTATGATCTTCTTGATGATCTTCTGCATTCTATTTGGCAGTATCATAGTAAGGATTTTCGCATCTATGTTCATTAGTGAGATTGGCCTGTAGTTCTCTTTTTCGGTTGAGTCTTTTTCTGCTTTGGGGATCAAGGTGATGCTTGCTTCCAGGAATGAATTTGGGAGTATTGCTTCTCTTTCAATTTCATTGAAGAGTTTAAACAGTAGTGGCAGTAATTCCTCTCTAAATGTCTTGTAGAATTCAGCAGTGAGGCCATCAGAACCTGGGCTTTTCTTGGTTGCTAAGTTTTTAATTATGTTTTTAATTTCATGGATTGATATTGGGCTGTTTAGAATTTTTAGGTCTTCTTCGTTCAACTTTGGTAATTCATATGTATCTAGGAATCTGTCCATTTCTTCTGTGTTTTCTATCTTATTGGCATATAGGTTCTTAAAGTAGATATTGATGATCCTCTGTATTTCTGCTGGGTCTGTTGTAATTTCACCCTTTTCATTCCTAATTGCATGGATTTGGGCCTTTTCTTTCCTTTTTCTGATAAGGTTGGCTAAGGGTCTGTCAATTTTGTTTATTCTTTTGAAGAACCAACTCTTGGCTTCATTGATTTTTTGTATTATTTTCTTAGTCTCCATTGCATTGATTTCTGCTCTGATCTTTATACTTTCCTCCCTTGTATGAGCTTTGGGGTTGTCCTGCTCTTCTCTTTCTAGAAGCTTGAGGTTCAGCATCAAGTTGTTTAATTGACCTCACTCTATTTTGCTAATATGCGTATTCACTGCTATGAATTTCCCTCATAAGATTGCTTTCATTGTGTTCCATAGATTCCGATATGTTGTGTTGTCATTGTCATTTACTTGAAGGAACTGTCTGATTTCTTCTTTAATTTCCTGTGTGACCCATTGGTTATTCAGAAGTGTGTTGTTCAATTTCCATGTATTTATGAAGTTTTTGCAGATTCTTTTGCTATTGATCTCCAATTTCATCACACTACGGTCTGATAATGTACAGGGGATAACTTCAGTTCCTTTGCACTTACCTAAATATGTTCTATGAGAGAGTATGTGGTCTATTTTGAAGAATGACCTGTGTGCAGCTGAAAAGAATGTGTATACTGATTTTGAGGTGTGAAACACTCTGTAAACATCTGTTAAGTTCATATGTTCAAGAGTTTGATTGAGTTCTAGTATTTTGTTGCTTGTTTTTTGTCTAGTTGATCTATTTGTGACAATGGGGTATTGAGGTCCCCCACTACTATTGTGTTAGTGCTCATATGGTTTTTCATGTCCATTAGTATTTGTTTTATATAGTTAGGTGCACTAGTGTTTGGTGCATAGATATTTGTGATTGTCATCTCTTCCTCTTGGATTGTTCCCTTTACAAGGTTTGTCTCTCTTAAACAGTGTGGGTTTGAAATCCACTTGATCTGCAAAGAGGATAGCTACTCCTGCTTTTTTGGGTTCTCACTGCATGGAGTATTGTTTTCCACCCTTTAACTTTCAGTCTATGAGTTTCTTTTTGAATTAAGTGTGTTTCTTATATGTAGCATATTGTTGGATCTTGCTTCTTGATCCATTCTGCCAGTCTATTTCTTTTGATTGGTGAATTGAGAACATTAACATTGATGGTTATAACTGATACAAATTGACTTATCACTGTCATGACTTTTTCTTTTTGTTTGATTCTCCCACTTTGCTTTTAGTTTCTTGTCATGCCCAGTGGATTCATTCTGCTTTGCTTCCTGGGGCTGTGATACTCCTTGTCTTTTCCTAGGATTTTGTCTAAAAGTTTTTGGAGTGCTGGTTTGGTATTCATGAAGTTCCTAAGGTGCTCTTTGTCATGAAAGTATCTTATTTCACCATCAATTTTGAATGATAGTTTTTCAGGGTACATCAATCTGGGTTGGAGGTTGTTTTCCTTTAGGTCTTGAAACACATTACTCCAAGCTCTTCTTGCCTTGATGGTTTGCATTGAGAAGTCTGCTGTGATTCTGATGGGCTTTCCTTTTCTCTAACTGCTTGTAGAATTTTGTTCTTTTGCTGGGTTTCTGGAATCTTAACAATTATCTGCCTATGTGCAGATTTTTTTTGATCAAGGCTATTTGGAGTCCTATATGCCTCACTTATGTAAATGTCAAGTTCTTTTCCCCTGCTTGGGAATTTTTCTGCCATCACTTCTGTGAAGAGATTTTTTTGTCATTTGCACTCTCTCTTATTTCTTCATTGACTCCAATCAGTCTTATGTTATTTTTCTTTGCATCATCTAGCAGCTGCTGGATTGATTTCTTGTCGTCCTCTACAATTTTAAAGAATTTTTTCTTTTCCTGGTCACTAGTTGCAATCTTATCTTATATATCTGAAATTCTGTTTTCACATTGGCTCATTTTTCTGCATAGACTTTCAATGGAGTTTTTAATCTCCTGAAAATCTGTTTACATCTGTATTATGGATTCAGTTTGTTTCCTATGTTGGCATTCTATCATGTTCCTTGTCTCCTCTATATTTTTATCTGTATCCTCTCTAGATTTATTAATCATGTCTTGCACTATGGGCACAATCTTTGCTGTTATGTGAGAAATTATTTCTGATTTCATTATTTCCAGATCCTCTTTCATTGGTAGTTCAGGGAGTTCAGGTAGTTGAGCATCAGAGAGTTCCATCTTGTTTCTTTTTGGGATTGCTGTAGCTGATCTGGAAGTCTGGTTCTGAGGCTTGTTTATCTGTCTTCTCATTTTGATGGGTGGGGTGGGGTGCGTGGCTCACCTCCTCTGTGCTGGGAGCTGTTGCACGCCTACCCGGATGCCTCCTCCAGGCTGGGAGCCAAGGCATGCCTACCCAGAAGCCCCTTCCATGCTGGGAGCCATGGCACGCCTACCCAGAAGCCTCTTCCTGGCTGGGAGCTGTGGCACGCTGACCTAGACGTCTCCTCTGGGCTGGGAGCCATGGCACTCTAACCCGGAGGCCTCCTCTGTGCTGGAAGCCACAGCATGCCTACCTGAAAGCCTCTTCCATGCTGGGAGCCCAGTTTTCTCTATTAAAACAAAAACTTATATAAATGTTAAGTGTTTAGTGTTTGGGTCTGGTTTAGTGAGGATCCAGTTCCTTGTGGCAGGAAACAAAAACATATTCAAAAGATTTGAAGGAGCTTCGGGAAAGATCACACACAAATTGGGATCAGGTTAAAAGATTAACAATTACAAGACAAGAAAAGATATCACCATACCCCAGGACTATCAGCAGTGGGGAGTGAGGACCTTCATCACCTAAAGACACAAAGGGCCCAGGGAAGGACATGCAGGTGCTGCACCTGTGCCACTGCTGGTGAGGCCTAGGCAAAGAGGTCCCAGGGACAGGTATCTGGACCTTCCATGCTCTGCCCTACCTCTTGTGGGGCTGTTTCTGCTCAAGAGCCAGAGGGCAAGTAACATCTTCAGAAAGAAGCTTCTGAGATTACCAAAGCCCTAAGTCTTCCTGGCTCCACCTCCAGGCCCAGAGATGGGGAGAGAGCAAGCTCAGTGGGACCCATGGGCCTTGTCCAAACAGGTGTCTTTTTTTGACATTGTTTCAAAAATTTGTTTACATTCTTTTATATGGTTCTGTTTTGTTTACTTTCACTGCTACTTAGTACTGTAGTATAGGAATATCTAATTATTTATCAGTGTTGTTGTTGATGAATATTTGGTTTGTATCTTGCTTTGTTTATCATAACTAACCATACTTGGGTTATCTTGTTTTGGGTCTTACATTTATATATTGGGGTGCATAATATTTATTCCCATTACGTTCATATGAGACAGCAGAATTACTAGAAAATGCAGTGTTTTTAGATTCAGATTTCATAAATAATGTCAAAATATCTTCTAAAGTTGAGCCAATTTATACTCCCACCAGCGGTTCATGAGATCTGTCCTTCACAGCCTTGCAAATCATGTGTATCACAGTCTTTTTAATGTGATATGTATTGTGTGGTTGCTCAATTTTAATTTCCTTCATCAGTCACAAGGCCACACATTTTATATTCTCATTGGTTATTTGGATAATTTTTAGACTCTAGTTTCTTGTCCATTTTACTATTTTATTTGTATGTAAGAAGATTTAAAAATATATAACTGATTACTAGTTCTTTCTTAAATGTGGCGGGGTATACAATATTTACACATGGGTATATGTATACATACACATGTGTGTCCCCCTTCTAGTTTATTTTCTCTGTCTATGCACTTCGATACATAGAGGTTTTAAAAACCTTTTGTAGCTAATTTATCAATCTTTTTTATAGTTAGTGCTTCTGTGTTATATATAAAAACAGTTGCCTTTTCATTTACTTAGATATTTTCTCATTTTCTCTTAATAGGGTTTTATAGTTTCCTGTGTAAAAGTCTTGCATATGTTTTCTTAGTTTTATTCATAGGTATTTTATATTATTTACACTATTGCAAATAGTACCTTTCTAAACTTTATTTCTTAATTGTTGCTGTTATAGAGAATTAAATTTATTTTTGTACATAACATTTTATTTTCCAACCAGGAAAATAGACTATTCTAAGCATTTTATACAGAAGTAATTTAATGCAAAGGATTCATAGAACAGTTGATCATGGAACTGAGAATACAAAGAGGGAGGGAAGGGACAACCCAAAAATTACAAGAGAGCAGCCAGCTGCTTCTGCTCCTAGGCTGGAAAGGTAAAGGAAGTGACACTATTGACCCAAGAGACCAGCACTGCACCATTGAGATGGGACCACAGAAACCCTGAAGCAGGGGCTAGAGTCAGTGTTTGCCTGAGATGCTGTGAAAACAAAAGCACAGAGCTAAACACAAACAGAGGGAGTGAAGGAAATCCACTACATTTCCTCTTTCCTGCCTACTAATATTCATCCAGTGCCTTCTGTGGTCTGAATGTATGTAGAAGCTAGAGGCAAATGCAAATGTAAATATTGTTCCCTGTAGTACAATGCAGAGGAAAGCCACAGGATGTACCTCAGAGTACTGGAGACCTCTGAGATGTTACCAGAAACCTCTGCAGTAGGCTCTAGTCTTCTGCCCTATGTAGTATGCAGGCCTGAGAAAAAACCTGAAAGACAGAACTAAGAGAGACAGAAAAAGGGGTACCAGGACAACAAAGACACTGGCCAGTCCAAGCCATTCATTTTTATTAGCAATCAACTGGGGAAAGGCTAGCTAGGTGCAAGAGCAGTACTACATGCAAGGATATGCCATTGTGCGGTTTCTATGGAAATTAATGTAAACAAGGCTCTTAAAAGACAAAACAAAGCATTCTCAAATTATGAACAGACTAGACAAAATATATGGTTGTAGTTAGAACATCGTCCTTCTAGTAAGAAGGTTTTTGTGGGAATGGAATTGGATGCGAGTTACTCTGACCTTGGCACATAGGCTTCGGCTGGACTCCTATAGTTAAACCAATTGTGGGGTTGACTCTTCACAGCCTGCTTTGGGCATAATCAATATTGCAGTCTGCCACATCAGAGGGCCAGATAGAAGACTGGCCCAGTGTTAATTATTCTGATATTGTGTTTCCCTTTTCCCTGTGTATCTCTTGTTTTATATTCTAATATACTTGACTCTATCTCCCCTTAATAATAAGTTTTATTACTCCCTTTTTGATCCTGGTAACTTTTTTTTTTCTATTTTAATTTACTAGTTAGGTGTACGAAAATTTATAAGCTTCTGAGATCACCAAAGCGTTCTGAAGTGACTTGAAATCTTCCTGGACCCATCTGCAGAATCTCTTTGTGGACAGTTCAAGCCTATTTGATAGGACTTATTCTGCCTAGTTTGTTTTTAGAATTGTAAATTCAAAGAATTTCAGAGCTGGAAGGGATCTAAGAGTTCATCTAATTCAGAAGTTAATGAACTCTAGCCTTTGTACCAAATCTGGCCACTCTGTTTCTATAACACTTCATTGGAAGGCAGCCACACTACTTTGTTCATGTAATATCACTGGCGGCTTTTGTGCTATAGTGGTAGAGTTGAGGAGCAGAACAGAGACTGTGTGGTCCTCAAAGCCCCAAATCTTTATTATCTGACTATATTTACAGAATTAGTTTGCCAGCCCCTGATCTATTTTGTTCTCTTCATTTGAAAATGAAGAGTTTGGTCACTGCCCAAGGTCACACAGCCGTTAGTGGTGGAGTGTGGATAGATCACAGACCTTTAGATATTGAGATCAGGGTTTTTCTTTTTCACTGTGTCATCTGAGAACAGCCTCTTTCTGACCCGATGTGGAAGTCTGCTTGCATTGGGTGGGATGAAGGTCCTAAAGTGGAGATGGTCAGGGGCCTGGCCAGATGGGAGGCTGGCCCAGACTTGGTATGCAGACTTTCTGTTTATATTGAGGGTAAGACCCTGAGAATAATAGCTGGCTTTTGCCCTCCCCCCAGCAATAAAGAAAAAGCCCTGTAAAGAATTAATTGTTTCTTTTCTTACCCATACTCCTTTCTTTCCCTTGCAATATTGTTATTGTGCTATGTCTAGTGAAAGTTATAGACATTTTAAATTTATTAATTTCAGTTTGGAAGTACTGTGTTCTCATCGACTTGAAGTTAAGATTTCCAAAGGACCTTGAATTATTATTTACCGAGTTTGTTGTCATTATTCATGGCTTTCTAGGCATAAAAACATTCAATTAAAATTTCAAGCAGTGCTGTATGGCAATGGATACAGGGAGAATTTCTATTGAAAAATGAATGACCTTGAATCTACTTTTTTCAATATTGAGGTCTCAGCTTTATTCTATTTGAAAAGGCATAAGCAATTATCAAAAAACATGTTAAATTACTTTACATATTTTCTTTCCCATGCTATTTATCTCCCACTTTCTCACTATTTCTAATAAAATACAGCAGTGTTCAAATGGAAAGATTGATTCTGAGCTTTTAAGCTTATCCTTGTCCTCTTGTTGTTTACCACTGCCTTGCTTTGAGTGTGTTAAGTGCCAATTATCTTAACAGAGTTTTTACTTAACTAGATATTCCCATAAATGAGGAACTTTTAGTAGGTGTGATAAGGAACTTGATTTGGTTTCTATTAACCTAAATGTGTCATTTTTTTTTACTGCTCTGTAGGATGATTCTCATCTTAAAGTTCACTTCAAATCCTTTCTGCTTTGAATATCTTTGGAATGCTATGGCTTCAGTTGGATTATTTTAGAACCCAAACATGAGATTTATATATTTTTTAATTTATAGAGTTAATGGAATGGTTGTTTTCTTTCTCCCTGCAACAATCTGCACATTTGATTCCCTATCAATTCTCAGGTTTTGAGCTCTGTTACTAATGGAAGCTAGTTACAGTCATGGGTTGTCATGCCTCAGCTCATTTCCCCACCCAGGGCCTCACGTGTTTCCAGAAAGGACAGGCATAGGCAAGTGCAGGTGTCAGTTGCTTCAGAGACATACCTAAGTGAGGTACGTCAGGGGAGGGGCTAGGTTGAAAGCAAATGCTTAAAAGGCGCTTTGATCATCTTCTCTCCCTATCTCAAGATCATGTGTCCCTATCAATTCTTTTTTTTTTTTTTGCTTCAATTCTTTTATTGGTACGTTTTAGGTATACAATACGTTTATGTTTATCATTGGGTGCTTGTACCTGTACATGATGTATCTTGGTTCTTATTTTTTCCCCATTACTTGTTTGCCCCTCACCCCCTCTTCCCTTCCCCATTTACACAGACTTTGTTTCCATTTTCCTCTTTTCTCACAATTTTTCCTTTCCCCTCTTTCCCTTCCCCTTCGCCTTCCACTTCCTCCACCCCTTTGGACCTTCTCTTCCTATTTCAATTTACCAATTGTTCATTTTAATCATTTTAATCCTTATTTATACTTTCAGTTTTTCACACTAGAGAAACTATTCAAT
Organism: Heterocephalus glaber; assembly: GCF_053883595.1. Taxonomy (NCBI): domain Eukaryota; kingdom Metazoa; phylum Chordata; class Mammalia; order Rodentia; family Bathyergidae; genus Heterocephalus; species Heterocephalus glaber. Next base: position 10,002,193 of record NW_028258151.1, on the reverse strand, counting down.
ATTTACACATGCGTGTCCTATTTATTTCACTTAAGAGTATGGCCTCAAAATGCATCCATTTAGCTATAATTGTCTCTAGTTTCTCGTTCTTTATGGCTGAGTAGTACTCCATTTTATAAAAAAACCCCACATCTTCTTTATCCAGTTTCCAGTTGAAGGGCACTTGGGCTGTTTTCAAGCATTAGCTATTATGAACTGTGCTGCTATAAACGTTGGTGCACATATATTGCTGTGGTATGGTTCTTTTAATTCTTTTGGGAAGATACCCAGCAGGGGAATAGCTGGGTCAAATGAGACCTCTAGTCCTAGTTCTTTGAGGTATCTCCATACTGATTTCCACAGTGGTTGCACCAGTCTGCACTCCCACCAGCAATGGAGAAGGGTTTCTTCCCATACCCCCGCCAACATTTGTTATTGGTTGATTTCTTGATAGCAGCCATTCTTTCTGGGGTGAGGTGGAATTTCAGTGTTGTTTTCATCTGCATCTCTCAAATGACCAGTGATGTTGAACATTTTTTCATATATTTGTTTGCTGCTTTTACTTCTTTGTGTGAGAAATGTCTGTTCATTTCAGATGCTCATTTTTGAATTGGGTCTTTGAACTTGGGGGGCCTGATTTTTATCAGTTCTTTACATATTCTAGATAGTAGTCCTTTGTCTGAGGTACAGCTGCTAAAATTTTTTTCCCATATTATACGTTGTCTGTTAGTTCTGTTGGTGGTTTCTTTTGCAGTGCAGAAGCTTTTTAATAAGATGAGATCCCAGTTGTTGATTCTTTGTGCTAGTTCCTGAGCTGCTGAGATTTTGTTCATAAAGTCTTTTCCTATGTCAGTGTCTTCAAGAGTTCTACCTAACTTATCTTCCAGCAAGTTTAGTGTTTCTGTCTTAATATTTAGATCTTTAATCCACTTCGATCTTAGTTTAGTGCATGGTGATAGATATGGGTCTAGTTTTAATCTTTGGCAGGTTGAAATCCAGTTTTTCCAACACCATTTATTAAATAGGCTATCTTTCCCCCATTGAGGGTGGTTGGCTTCTTTGTCAAAGATGAGTTGGCTGGATATGCCTGGAGTTGTTTCTGGATCTTATAATCTATTCCACTGATCCTCAGGTCTGTTCCTTTGCTAGTACCATGCTGATTTTATCACAGTAGCTTTGCAGTATAGTTTCAAGTTGGGGATTGTGATACCCTCAGCCATGTCTCTGTTGCTTAGAATTGCTTTAGCCATTCAAGGTCTCTTCTGGTTCCAAATGCATTTTTGGATTGTTTTCTCTAGTTCTGTGAAGTATATTGTTGAAACTTCAATCAGCATTGCATTAAATCTATATAGTAGTTTTGGAAGTATGGCCATTTTCACTATATTGGTTCTTTCTACCCAGCAGCAAGGGATGTCTTTCCGTTTTCTTATATCCTCCTCAATCTCCTTTTTCAGAGTGTTATAGTTTTCAGTGTAGAGGTCTTTTGCTTCCTTTGTTAGATTGATTCCTAGATAGTTCATTTTTTTGGATGCTGTTGTAAAAGGAATTGTTTCCCTAATTTCTCTCTCAGTGAGTCTGCTATTTGTGTACAAGAAGGCTATTGTTTTTTGAGTGTTGACCTTGTACCCAGCTACTCTACTGAATCTGTCAATTAAGCCTAGAAGTCTTTTGGCAGAGTTTTTTGGGTCTTCTATGTAACGTATCATATCATCAGCAAATAATGACAGTTTCACTTCTTCCTTTCCTACCTTTATTCCTTTTATTTCTTTCTCTTTTCTAATTGCCATGGCTAAGGTTTCCAGAACTATAATGAAGAGGAGTGGTGATAGTGGGCATCTTTATCTTGTTCCTGATTTTAGCATGAAAGTTTTCAGTTTTTGACCATTTAGTATGATGTTGGCTGTTGGTTTTTCATAGATAGCCTTAATCAGGTTGAGATAAAGACCTTGTATTCCAATTTTCTGTAGGGTTTTTATCATGGATGGGTGCTGGATTTTGTCGAATGCTTTTTGTGCATCTATGGAGATGATCATATGGTTTTTGTCCTTGACTCTGTTAATATAGTGTATTACATTTATTGATATATGAATATTGAACCATCCTTGCATCCCTGGGATAAATCCGAATTGGTCAGGGTGTATGATCTTCTTGATGACCCTCTGTATTCTGTTTGTCAGTATCTTGTTGAGGATTTTTGCATCTATGTTCATTAGG